>NC_083696.1:22047500-27047500 GCF_033118175.1 Dama dama | reverse complement strand
TCTAAAAGGCTGCTGAACCACAGTGTGGATACATTTAGCCGGGCTCCTTACCGGGTTGAAGCCTTCACCTAAACAGTCTAGAGCTACAGGCTAGGAAGACATATCTGTGCCATGTGCTGACGTCAGACCAACACAGTGCTGGGAGCTACAGGACCACGAGACAGACCACGGCATCTGAGACCATCTCTACGCCAGGGATTAAGGAAGCAAATATAATATCAAAATATCAAAAGTGCACAGATTGACTGGGTAAAAAAGGAGTATCTGTAATAGGGAGACCCCAGTGGTGAGTGTTTCTAGAGGGTTCCTAAGCAAGCCTGGTGGTCGCTGTCCAAGCAGGTTCTTCAGCGCCTGTACAAAGGCCTTTCCAAGCAGCAGCTGGCGGTATTCTCAACATTAAAGCTTTTATTTCCTCTGCCATTAAAAACTTGGGGAATGCTATTTTGAAAAGAATTGCAGTGGCATATCCAAAAACGTTTCTAAGTGGACTTTTAGGCTGCCCTTCCTTCCTCTGCGTGGGCCCATGGGAGAGGAAGGGAGGGGGCTGCAGTGTGACAGGGCCGGCGGCCGAGTCCTCCCAGCAGCTACTCTACAGCTGAAAATGGGAGAAAACAAGACAGCGTTAGAACCGGTCACCTGTCAGACAACTAAGCTCTCACCGAGCTGTGAGGGCATGGGTGTGTTAGTTGGCAGCAGAGAAGACCTGCATGTGTTAGGGGGGCCGCTGGCCCCGAGTGCCTCATGAAAACCCTTTACAAGTATGGAGAAGCTATGTGCCAGGCTCAGCGAGGAGGCAGAAGCAGTATGCAGGCCAGCAGGCAGTCATGCCCCTGGGAGTCCAGCTTGCAGAGGGGAGATGGCCTGACATCTTCTCAAGTGGGAGGGGCATCAAGACCTGACATCCCCTCTGCACAGCAGCCTGGAGCTGAAGACAGGCACACAGAAGGGACAGGTGTGGTCTATCCTGTGGATCTTCCATCTGGCAGTTTGGAAAAACCATACTGGCATCCGGTGGGAACTGAGACACGCGTGGGAACTAAGGGAAAGAGTGGCATGGGGCAGAAATAAGTGTGCAGGGGAAACACAAACTCCCCCTCCTGGCCACAGAGAGAGAAGCAAGGAGCTATCGAAGGTCTGCAGCCTCACGGCTGGTGGCCCCCAGGGATGATAGGGAGGGAAACACTGAGAGAAGTCCAGCTGCCAAAGCTCTGGTGTGGATGCAGCTCCTGAGAATGGGGGAAGTCCTCTGACTGCCTTTCCGGTCTGTTACCACCCCTTCAACTGCACTGACGATGAAGAACCATATTCCTCCTACCGTGACTCCTGAACCTTGCCCTGTCTCCACACAAAGCTCCCTTCCCACACCAGGCAGGGCTTCAGCTATAGCTGTGGGACCGAGTCCCACTGTTCAGCCTGGTCTGCTGGTGACTCAGACTCAGCTTAGGGGTTTCCATAGCCCTGTTTCTTGGAGTCTGAAGCCCTGTGGGAGGAAGGCCTGATAATGGGCAGAGGGTAAAAAAATCCACTTGAAAGCTGGGGACACAATAAGTTCAAAAAGATGGGCTTCCTGTGAGGACAGAAGTCTAGCCAGGCACTTGGGAAGTTTTTCTTATTGGAAAAAACCCAAGCCTTTGGCCCGCCAATTTGTCACCTTGCAGGCCACCAGACAAGCATACAAATCTCAGAGAGAGAAGCTGAGACTGCTGAGCTCTGGTCTGGGATGTGGCTAGGCATGCCTGTGCCTCTTGGGCATGACTGGTCCCTGGGCTGGAGAACGTGGGGCTGCTCTTCCTCTGTGTTTAGAGGAAGGAATTCTGTAATTCTGTCCCAAATATAAACTGCAACGAGATGCTACACAAACTTCATAATCTGCCGAGTGCATAGTGTCCTCCAAGGCTGCACCTGGGACTCAGGCTGGAACCTTTAACACTGGTTTCTGGGTGCTGGGGCAGTATAACTGCATTAGACACATGCAGGGAACATGCAAGTTTCAATGCAAGTTCTGCCCCTCCCAGTGGGAGCCAACAGCAACTGGGCCCTGGAAAGCCACATTTTTGCAAGGATGTGTGGCTCCAACCCCACCTTGACCACCCAACCAAGAGAGCAACTGCTGTGAAGGGTGGTCCCGAGGGATGAGAAACAGACACAAAGCTTGCAGCGTCCAGGTGGAGTGGCAGGCTGCCTCTGCTAAATTCTTCCCTCTGTGCATTAGTCACAGTTAAGACCAGCCTAGCACCACAGTCCCGCTGCTGCCAGGTTAGTTGAGGTGAAGCGACAGGTGACGTGCGGCAGGTTAGCTGCAGCGTGTGACCTTGCGGCCCTAATCGCAGTAAATGTTATACTTCTCGCCACAGAGCACCTGGGCAGCAAGCCCAGCACCCTCAGCCCTGTCACTAGCACAGGCGCAGGTATGACTTACACTCGGGGGGCCAGGTTTGGCCTTGGAGGTGGCCTTGGCGCGGCCCCTCCGGGTCTGCTCGTGGTCCAGCTCGAGCAGCTCCAGCCGCTGGGTCAGTGCCAGCTTCTGCTGGATGGCCATGCGCAGCAGTGAGTTGAGTGTCTTCTTCTCGTCCTCGGCAGCTGCCAGCTGCCGCTGCATCTCATCCAACTGTGTAATATACTCGTCACACCTGTGGGGAGGCAAGAGGCAGAGCGTGGCTGAAGGACCTGGGAGAGCCAGCAGAGCACGTGACCATGGTCCCCATGCTGAGAGCTCCAGGTGTATGCAAGCATGCATGCTAAGTCGTTTCAGTCGTGTCTGACTCTGTGTGACCCTATGGACTGTAGCCCATCAGGCTCCTCTGTCCAAGGGGTTCTCCAGGTAAGAATACTGGAGTGGGTTGCCATGCCCTCCTCCAAGGGGATCTTCCCAACCCAGGGATCAAACTAGCATCTCTTAAGTCTCCTGCATCGGCAGGCGGGTTCTTTACCACTAGTGCAACCTGGGAAGCCGAGCTCCAGGTGAGGGGACTGCAACAGGATTCATCAGCTTACTGAGCTACAAACGAAGCAGATGGGCCTTTCTGAGGTTTGGCTTTCTCTGGGAGGGACTCTCTAAAGCCAGTTTTCACTAAAGGAGGCAGTGGATGCCCTTGAAGGCCTCCAGCTGGCCCAGGGGAGCAAGTTAGAGGTGTGATGTCACTTGGCTCTCAGGATGTGGGGATAAACCCGAGGGCAGGAATCTGTTTGTTCTTGGAACAGCCCAGGCACACAGCATGTGTTTAGTAAGTCTGGGACAAACGGCCAACTAGAGGCCGGGAAAAGCACACGTGGGTGCCATAAACAGCCCCATTTTAGCATCTGCCAACTGTGACATGGGCCCTCTACCTGGGTAAGGATCTGGGCGAGAAACGCCCACTCTGGGTCTGTCCCTGAGGGAGGGAGTATCGCTGGGATAAGGGGGTGGTGGGCACACCCACCCTGCACCCCCATCCACCAAGGCCAAGGACTGTCAGCAAGCTTCAACCTTTGCCCAGAGGTTTGCCATCTGGGCTCCATCTGAGAAGTCACATTTTAAATAACACAAGTTGAGGAAGCAAAGGTCAACACTGAACTCTTTCCCACACATTCTGCCCAGAAGCAGGGAGCTTGTCCCTCTGCTCCCACATCGCTGAAGCTCGGGAAATGCCCAGCGCCCTGACACAGGGCAGAGCAGACCCTGAGCTCAGCCCCCACCTATGTGACCAGGAGTCTCGGCCTCCCCGCCCTGAGAACACCAGGCCTATCCAGAGAGAACTCCCCGGGTGCTTGACTGACTGTGGCCAGCAGATGGCACCAGGCCTCTCTGAACAGGGAGACACCCAGAACCAGGCCCCAGAGCAGCCTCCAGCTCGGCACTTGCCCAGGGTTCCTGGCCACAGGACTGGCCTCAACAAAGATGCTGCCCACCACCCCCAACAAACCCCAACTGGTAGGGTCAGAGTGGGAGCACTGTGACCTCACCACTGCTGAGAGGGGAACCTTTCTTCTAAAATAAGACGAACTTTCCACCAAGTTCTGGAAAGCAAGCTCCTCATTTTTTATCAGTGGCTTGCCCACTTGCCTGCTTCTCTTTCAAAGCTCAAGCCTCCAGCCTGGCCACTAAGGACCCGCGCTCTTAGCCTTTGGCTTCCAACTTCTTCATTTTACACAAAGTGGAGACAAAACTTGGGCCCCTGGGTTTTCACAAATAGCAGAAATGGAAATTTCCCACAGGGCCAGGTTCCTGGGCTGCTGAGCAGCGGCAACAGTGAGCATTACCTGGTGGCAAACATAGCGCGCAGCGAGGAGAAGGTGGCTGCGTCCTCCTTGAGGGCCTTGAGCTCATTGCGCAGCTTCATCATGGTCTCAGTCACCATGGCCTTCTCGTTCTCGTACTTGCTCTTTAGGTTGGCAAGGGCCACCTCTGCCGTCTGCAGGGTCAGAGTTGTAAAAGACAGGCAGACGAGGTGTCAGGAGGGGTCCGCTGCCCTGGTGAGCACTGCAGATCAAGGCCCCAGCCAGCCCTGGGCCCCCGAGACCCAGCCCCTCCCCACAGCACCGAGGTGAGGTTTTCTCTCATCTTCTCTTCGAGCTGGGGCAGGACCAGATGGGAAGCCAGGGCGGCTGAGAAAGCCCCCACCCACCTCCCCACCCCCGCTGGACCCGCGCGCCGGCACACCTGCTTGTTGGCCTTGAGCACCGTGCGCAGCGTGGTGATCTGCTCCCGCTTGGTGCTCAGCAGCGACTTCAGCTTCAGGATCTCCTCCATGAGGGCCTCCCGGTCCTTGTCGGCAGCCGGGCCCAGCTCCTGGGAGGCCAGGCGCTGCCGAGACAGCTCCGTGGTGCGGTCCACGGCTGCCTGCAGGTGCCTGATCTGATCACGGATGATGGCAATCAGATTGTAGATGTTCATGGGCTCTCGGCGGGGGTCACTCAGGGGTGAGGGCAGAGAGGAGCCAGGCGAGGGGCTGCTGTCCCTGGCCCTACCCTCTGCGGGTGGTGGGCCCTTGGGCAGGACAGGTGAGCGGCGCTCACGGGTCTCAGGGCTGCAGCTGCCGGTGCCAGCCGGGCCCTCACGGTAGTAGTCCAGCATCACACGGGTGGGTGTCTCATTGTTGCACATGCACACGTGGTGGTAGAGGTTGGCCAGTTCCTCGCTGAAGGTCACCAGCTCATCCTGGGCCACGCTCAAGCTGCCTTGTGTCTCGCCTGCAACGTCGCTCACCTTCTTCAGCTCTGTCTGCAGCCGGGCCAGGAGCTCACGGTCCTGGCAGCTGGCTTTCTCCAACAGGGAGACCTTCTCGGTGAGCGCCTGGCTCTCGGCTTCATGCCGGCCCTTCTCCTCAGCGTGCTGGGCTTCGCTGGCCTCGTGTGCACTGCGCAGGGCCTTCAGCTGCTCCCGGAGGTCACCAGCCTCTGCCAGGGCCACACGGTACTTGCAAGCCAAGATCTCAGGCCCGTTGATGTCCACCTCATAGTAGTCGCCATCCTCGTGGCTGTCTCGCTCCTTCTCACTGTCCAGGGCTGTCCGCCGCTCCTTGCTGGCCTGCAGGCGCCGCAGGGCGCTCAGGTTCTCCGTGAGGCGGCTCACCTCCTCATGCTGCTCTGACAGGGCCCCTCGTGCCTGTTCCAGCTGCTTCTGTGTGTCCTGCAGTGTTGCCAGCAAGCCCACCTTCTCCCGCTCCACCTGCAAAGGCAGAGCAAGGGACCGTCAACAGCCCACAGGAGTCTCTGCCCTCAGAGAACCCCTGGACAGTCCGTACCACATTCATCACCCTGCTGAGCTCCCTGTGATAAATTTGGGTCGAGGTGTCATGTGTGGGGCTATGATGGCTCCTCCCCCTGCCCAGCTGTGGGGCCAAGTGAGTCCCTCCTTAGAGACATGCAGCAAACCAAGAGGCTGTGATGCAGACCCTGGGGTTCTGTTCTGTTGGGGTAGGAAACCCTGACGTGTCTAAAGGACACAGCATAGGAAACCATGTCTGAAGACCTCAGAGAGATGTTAAACCTCTGGCGGTGCCCAAACTCATAACCAGAAAACTACTTCTCTGGGCATCTTCCACCTATAATGCTGCAGTTCCAATTAGGTAACAATACAGAATTACCTACATAAAAGAGATGTAAGTAAAAAACAGTGCATAACATTTAAAAAATTTACAAAAGTGTCAGGCAAGCACTGTCCTGGTAACAGCAGGTCTGGCCAACACCACCGGGGACAGCAGTGGAGGTGGGGATGGCGCACACCGGCCCAAGGCCCAGGGCTGTGGCACAAACCGGATGGGGTGGGGTCCCAGCATCATCTACCCGCTCACCTGCATCAGCTGCTGCTTCAGCTTCTGGATCTCAGAGATGTTAAGCTCGCTAAGCAGATCAGAAACAAGGCTGGGAGGGGGTGGAGTGAGGCCGTCCTTGGTGGGCGTGGAGGTCTTGTTGTCCAGCGGCACCTTGCCCAGGCCACCATGCTCGAAGCCATTGGCCAGGGCCTCGGCGTCGTCACCAAGCTTGAGGCCGTCCAAGGAGACGTGCAGGTGGCTGGTGTAGAGAGAGTCGTTGATGCTCATGTAGTGCGACAGCTCCTTGCGCAAGCTGTTCTTCTGCTCCCGCTCTGTCTTCAGGGTCTCCAGAGCCTCCTCCAGCTGCCGCTCCGAGATCTCCTTGAGCCTAATGGCATCCTCCAGCTGGCTGTTGAGATATTCGGTCTCTTCCTCCAGACGCTTGATCTCATGCTTGAGGCCCTCAAACTCCACCTGTGAAAGAGAGGTTGACACTCTTCTATCCCCGCGGGATGGGGAAGAAGCACCATCGTGTTGACTGAACAGCGGGGAGAACATGGATACTCAGAGGGTTGCAGGCATGCGGTACACACAGGAAACGCTGAGCTCGCGCCTGGGACACGTGTGCACGTGGTGTGAGCAGTGCGAAAGCATGAGACGTGCTCAGCACCAAAGATGCCCTGGACATCAGAACACACCCACACTGCAAATCTGTTAGGTAACTTAAAATGCTACCAAGTATATATTGATTTTAAATTCTACAAAACGATTTCATCATCGCTAAGAGTTGATTAAATACTTTTAAGATACATAAAATATGTATCTAGATGTGCAATGTGACTATCACTTCTAATCACATTTCAAAATGAAGGGACTAAAGCTCCCACTGGAGTGGGATGTGCCTCCACTGTACACACCACCCTGACTGAGAGGCCCGGGTACAAGGGGGAGAGGCGGAGTCCAAAGCTGTACGTGCTGAAACAGTATTTGCAGGTGGACAAGGAAGGAACAGACAGAAACCAATGCTTGGTGTGGGTACTCAGAGTCTATGAGCAACTTTTAAAAACTGGGTATCATTCTGCAACATTTGTGCAAGAAACAAGGAGTAAATCACTCAAGCAGGTCGATGAGGGTCTCTGTGGGCTGAGGACTGGAACAGGGGAACCCCAAGGGGAGAGGCCAGACTCCACCATGTGTCACTCAGGGTCTGGTTTCCCACTCCTCGGGATGCTTGCACAGACGAACACAGCATCACAGAGGGTCTGCTGAGCAGCCAGAGGAGGAGCTCCACTTCCTCCGGCTCCAAGGGTCAGAAGTTCTGCTACCAGCATAAACACACGGGCCCACACTTCCTTATGCAGGATTTAAATACCCAGGTCCCCAGTTTGGGGATTTCTGGGATAAAGGTCCCCCAGTCCCCAACCTGTGAAGCTGTGGTTCCTGGACAGTTAGGTGACAAGGGCAGGCCTTGAGGGGCCTGAGTGCCCAGGACCCCCTGGGTGTCCTATCCCAGGTAGAAGTGACCTCTTTTCCTCTCACAGGTGGAGGCGACCCTTCTGTCCCCATCCTGTCACAGGTGGGGAGAGGAGATCTCCTGTTCCTATCCTGTCCCAGGTGGAAGTGTTCCTACTTATCCCACCCATTTTTATGTTACTTGAGAACATCATATGATAGCTTGGACATCTCCACACTGCTCAAGGGTCACTAGGCTTCACCCCAGGGTCCAGGACCACATGGGGTTCAAAGGAGGCTAGAAAACATGATACAGTGGGAGGAGTGGGTACACTGATAGCTCTAGGGTTCCACAGGGCATACGGACAACGCTGGTCTCCTGTTGGCACCTGAAATGAGACGGAGCCAGACACCCAGCCTCTGGGGTCTTTTGGTATCACCTCTTCATCACCTCCATTCTTCCTCCCATTTTTTGCTGGCTGGAACACCTTGGTCAGTCTAATTGCCAGCCAACAATATAGCCGGTCTTTTTCTGGTCTTGAAGGGGCGGGGCCCTGCTGCCACACCCTTGAACCACAGTGGCATATACCCTCCAGCCTGAGTGTGGAAGGAGGGAGGGAATGTCTTCTGACCATGGAGACAACAAAGTCAGGGTTAGGCCAGGGCTGTGGCCCAGAGCTAACCCACCTGTCCCACCTGCCTGGCCCAGATACTTACCTGATTCTGCCTGAGCACAGACACCTGCTTTTGCAGGCTGATATTTTCCTCCTCCAACTCCGAGTAGTCCTGCAGCAGGCGTGCCTCCCGGAACTTGTACTCCTTGATGTCATCCCGCAGGCGGCCACGCTGAATCTCTACGTTCTGATTGATCTGCCAGGAGGAAGGTGGATGTGAGAAGCCTGCTCTAGTTGGTCTCACCACTCCTAAGGCAGAAGGGGCTCAGTGCAGCCAGGCCCATCATGGTAGCCACACAGCCAGGACGTGGAAGCCCAGGCTTGCCGTGGTGTCCAAGGCCGCCACCTGACAGAGCTGGGGCAGTGAGCTGTGTGGTGTGCGGGTGGACAGCGCAGTCTCAGCAGCTCTGACCCTTGCTTTCTTCGTGTGTAAAATGGGGTTAAAAGCAGTTCCTCTGTCACACGCTGCTGGCAGCATGAACACTGGGGCAGTGCTGTGGAAACAGTCTGCAGATACTCAAACAGCTCAGCACAGGGTTAAAGCTGACCCAGCGGTGGGCCTCGGCATGCACTCCAAAGACAGGAAAACACATGTCCACACAAAATCTTGTGAGTGAATGTTCAGACACTATTCATAACAGCAAAGGCAGAAACAACCCAAATGTCCACCAACTGAAGAGATAAACAATATATGGTATATTTATACAACTGGATGTTACTACACGTGCTGTAACACAAATGGACCTTGAAAACATGAGTACAAGAAGAGGTGTGAGTGGTCACGTACTGTATGACATCACTTATATGAAATATTGAGAATAAGCAAACCCACAGAGACTGAAAAAGCAGATCAGTGGTTGCTGGTGGTGGGGTGGGGCAAGGGGAAGATGGGAAGGAGAGTGACTGTTAATGGGGTTTCTTCTTGGAGTGATGAAATGTTCTAAAATTGATTTGGGATGGTGCATGAATCTGTAAATATACTAAAATCCACTGACTGCATACTTCCAAATGGGTGATTTGTAAGGGATATGAATTATCTCAATAATTCTATTAAAAAAGTCCCTGCTCCAAGTTGTCTGGGGGATTCAAACACGCATGGAGAAAGGCAAGTGCAGACCTGGCATGAACTGTGCCATCAAGACCGCTGGGGATTCTGAACTTGTTACTACTCTGTGCCAAGGGCCAGGACCTGGGTCCCTTGGCCAACATTCTGGAGCCATTGTATACATTGTAGGATGTTTAGCAGTAGCCCCCACACCTGCTGTGACCACAGAAACTGCCTCCAGACACGGCTGGTGCCCCTGGAGGCAGAATCGTCTCCAAGGCAAACTCTCCATCTCTCCCCACATTCTTGGCCCCAACATTCTAAGCAGCCTCCCCTACATACCTGCAAAGATCTAACGCCCACTGCCTTGGCTAGCAGCACCATCACCCACTGGGCCCCAGAACTCACTCTGTCCTTCTCTTCCAGCATAGCAGCCTCTCTGCTGGTGCTGAGGTTTCTTGTGATCACATTCATGCATATACTTTGCAGACAAGATTCTACAATTCCACATAGGTACGCATGGAAAAGCAATGTCGGATTGATAAAATGAAATAGGACCAATAAGAAAAGAAGAACCCAACAAAAAGGGGAATGAGTTATTACATGTATCAAGGACTCCTGACAAATGTTTACTACCAAAATCTCCAGCAAATGAACCGATGCAGTCCCCTCATTAAGTGACACAAGGAGGTACCCAACAGATGACATGGGAAAAAAACAGACACCAAATTACTGACTGTGGTGCTGGCGGAGCGGCGGCTGTGCAGCGCTGGCATCTGAGGAAAAGAAGAAGAGCGAAAAGCAAAGGAGAAAAGGAAAGATATTCCCATTTGAATGCAGAGTTCCAAAGAATAGCAAGGAGATTAGAAAGCCTTCCTCAGTCATCAGTGCAAAGAAACAGAGGAAAACAATAGAATGGGAAAGACTAGAGATCTCTTCAAGAAAATCAGAGATACCAAGGGAACATTTCATATAAAGATGATCTCTAAAGGACAGAAATGGTATGGACCTAACAAAAGCAGAAGATATTAAGAGGTGGCAAGAATACACAGAAGAGCTATACAGAAAAGATCTTCACGACCCAGATAATCATGATGGTATAATCACTCACTTAGAGCCAGACATCCTGGAATGCGAAGTCAAGTGGGCCTTAGGACGCATCACTACAAACAAAGCTAGTGGAGGTGATGGAATTCCAGTTGAGCTATTTCAAATCCTGAAAGATGATGCTGTGAAAGCGCTGCACTCAATATGCCAGCAAATTTGGAAAACTCAGCAGCGGCCATAGGACTGGAAAAGGTCAGTTTTCATTCCAATCCCAAAGAAAGGTAATGCCAAAGAATGCTCAAACTACCACACAATTACACTCATCTCACACGCTAGTAAGATAATGCTCAAAATTCTCCAAGCCAGGCTTCAACAGAACATGAACCCTGAACTTCCAGATGTTCAAACTGGATTTAGAAAAGGCAGAGGAACCAGACATCAAATTGCTAACATCCATTGGATTACTGAAAAAGCGAGAGAGATCCAGAAAAATATCTATTTCTGCTTTATTGACTATGCCAAAGGCTTTGACTGTATGGATCATCACAAACTGTGGAAAATTCTTAGAGATGGGAATACCAGACCACCTGACCTGCCTCTTGAGAAATCTATATGCAGGTCAGGAAGCAAGTTAGAACTGGACATGGAACAACAGACTGGTTCCAAATAGAGAAAGGAGTACATCAAGGCTGTATATTGTCATCCTGCTTATTTAACTTATATGCAGAGTACATCATGAGAAACGCTGCGCTGGAGGAAGCACAAGCTGGAATGAAGATTGCCAGGAGAAAGATCAATAACTTCAGACATGCAGATGACACCACCCTTATGGCAGAAAGCAGAGAAGAACTAAAGAGCTTCTTGATGAAAGTAAAAGAGCAGAGTGAAAAAGTTGGCTTAAAGCTCAACATTCAGAAAACTGAGATCGTGGCATCCGGTCCCATCGCTTCATGGCAAATAGATGGGGAAACAGTGGAAACAATGGCTGACTTTATTTTTCTGGGCTCCAAAATCACTGCAGATGGTGACTGCAGCCATGACACAAAGACGCTTACTCCTTGGAAGAAAAGTTATGACCAACCTAGACAGCATATTAAAAAGCAGAGACGTTACTTTGTCAACAAAGGTCCGTCTAGTCAAGGCTACGATTTTTCCAGTGGTCATGTATGGATGTGAGAGTTTGATTATTAAGAAAGCGGAGCGCTGAAGAATTGATGCTTTTGAACTGTGGTGTTGGAGAAGACTCTTGAGAGTCCCTTGGACTGCAAGGAGAGCCAACCAGTCCATCCTAAAGGAAATTAGCCCTGAATATTTATTGGAAGGACTGATGTTGAATCTGAAACTCCAATACTCTGGCCACCAGATGTGAAGAACTGACTCACCAGAAAAGACCCTGATGCTGGGAAAGATTGAAGGTGGGAGAAGAAGGCGACGACAGAGGATGAGATGGTTGGATGGCATCACCGACTCAATGGACATGAGTTTGAGTAAACTCCAGGAAATGGTGATGGACAGGGAGGCCTTTCGTGCTGCAGTCCATGGGGTCACAAAGAGTCAGACACGACTGAGCGACTGAACTGAACTGAAATTACTGACTGGCGAAATGCAAGGCTTATCAGGAAAGCAAAACTCCTGAGAGGCAAAAATAAACAAAATAACACAGTATGAGTGGCAATCTGAGGAAACATATACTTACCTGCTTCCTAACAAAGTTCTACATACACCTTGACTCTGGCCATTTCCCTCGCTTACCACCCAACTGATTGTTACAGTTAATTTTATTTTTTTCTTTTCTTTTTTCTTTTCCACTGTGCAACCCGCTTCAGTGCCTGCAGCCTACTGGCAGAGGCCAGGCAATGGTTCGGGGCCGCGTTTGCTCTGGCATGGGACACTATGAGAGGCCCAGGGGGACGAGCCTGCCATAAATCCAAACCCATGCATTGCTACGGTTAATTTTAATGTCAGCTTATCTAGGCCCTGGCATCCAGATATTTGGTCAAACAGCACTCTAGATGTCACCATTCAGGTATATTTTCAGATGAGATTAACATTTAAATTCACAGACCCACTGAGTAAAAATGTGGATCCAGTCAGTCGAAGGCCTTTAAAAAAAAAAAAAAAGACAGCCTTCAGACTGAAGCTGCGACATCAGCTCCTTCCTGAGTCTCCAGCCAGACGGCACAACCTGCAGGTTTTGGATCCGCCAGCCACCACAACTGAGTGAGCCAGTTCCCTACAATAAATCTCTGCCCCCCACCCCCCCGACCCAGCATCCTGCAAAACACATACCCCTATCGATCTGTTTCTCTAGAGAGTCCTCGTTAACTCGATGATTGATATATAAGAATTGTGCTTTGGATATCAGAGAAGAAAAAGAAATAAAAGGAATCCAGATTGGAAAAGAAGTAAAACTCTCCCTGTTTGCAGATGACATGATCATGATACCATACACAGAAAATCCAAAAGATGCTACCAGAAAATTACTAGAGCTAATCAAAGAGACATAAGACCTGTATGCAGAAAACGGTAAGATACTGATGAAAGAAATTAAAGACCATACAAACAGATGGAGAGATATACTGTGTTCTTGAATTGGAAGAATCAATATTATGAAAACAACTATACTACCCAAAGCAATATACAGATTCAATACAGTCCCTGTCAAACTACTAATGGTATTTTTCACAGAACTAAGACAAAAAATTTCACAATTTGTATGGAAACACAAAAGACCCCAAATAGCCAAAGCAATCTTGAGAAAGAAGAATGGAGCTGGAGGAATCAATCTTCCCGACCTCAGACTATACTACAAACTTACAATCATCAAGACAGAAATATACAAATATATGTCCATACATAGAAAACAGAAATATAAGCCAATGGAACCAGTTGAAAACCCAGAGATTAACCCACGCACTTATGGGCACCTTATCTTTGACAAAGGAGGCAAGACTATACAATGGAGAAAAGACAGCCTCTTCAGTAAGTGATGCTAGGAAAACTGGACAGCTACGTGTAAAAGAATAAAATGAGAGCACGTCCTAACACCATACGCAAAAACAAATTCAAAATGGATTAAAGACTTAAATATAAGGCCAGAAACTATAAAGCTCTTAGAGGAAAACATGGGCAGTATAATCTTTGACATAAATCACAGCAAGATCCTCTTTGACCCACCTCCTACAGTAATGGAAATAGAAACAAAAATAAACAAATAAGACCTAAATAAACTTAAAAGCAACTGACAAAGGATTAATCTCTAAAATATATAAGCAGCTCATACAGCTCAATATCAGAAAAACAACAAAAAAACAAAACAAAACAACACACACACATAAAAAAAGAAAAAAACAAACAGTCCAATCAAAAAAACGGGCAGAAGACCTAAACAGACATTTCTCCAAAAAAGACATTCTGCAAGTTGTTCAGTTGCCAGGTTGTGTCGTGTCCGACTCCTTGCAATCCCATGAACTGCAGCACACCAGGCTCCCCTGTCCTTCATAGTATCCCTGAGAGTAATGCTATCTAACCATCTCATCCTCTGGGCCCCCCTTCTTCCATCAGTTTTTTCCAGCATCAGGGTCTTTCCCATTAAGCTGGCTCTTCGCATCAGGTGGCCAAAGTATAGGAGCCTCAGCTTCAG
The DNA here is from genome assembly GCF_033118175.1 of Dama dama. Classification (NCBI taxonomy): domain Eukaryota; kingdom Metazoa; phylum Chordata; class Mammalia; order Artiodactyla; family Cervidae; genus Dama; species Dama dama. The sequence continues at coordinate 27,033,406 of NC_083696.1, read as the reverse complement.
CATCAGTCCATCCAATGAATATTCAGAATTGATTTCCTTTAAGATTGAATGGTTTGATCTCCCTGCTGATGGCCAATAATGAAAAGATGTTGAACATCACTCATCATTAGAGAAATGCAAATAACAACTATAATGATGTATATCACCTCATACCAATTAGAATGGCCATCATCAGAAAAACTACAAACAATAAATGCTGGAAAGGATGTGGAGAAAAAGGAACCCTACTGCACTGCTGGGAATGTAAACTGATACAGCCACTATGGAGAAGAGTGTGGCGATTCCTTAACAAACTAGGAATAAAACTACCCTATGACCCGGCATATACTCTGAGAAAAAGACAATTCAAAAAGACATGTGTACCCTAATGATCACTGCACTATTTATAACAGCCAGGACATGGAAGCAACCTGGATGCCCATCAACAGATGAATGAATAGAAAAGATGTGGTACCTATATATGCAATGGAATATCACTCGGTGATAAAAAGGAACACATTTGGGTCAGTTGTAGAGAGGTAGATGAGCCTAGAACCTGTTACACAGAGTGAAGTCAGTCAGAAAAACAAATATTGTATATTAATACATATACACGGAATCTAGAAAAATAGTAATGATGAACCTATTCACAGAGAAGAAATGGAGATGCAGACGCAGAGAACAGACTCATGGACACAGCAGGGGAAATACAGGGTAAGACAAATTGAGAAAGCAGCATTGAGATACATACAGTATCATGTGTAAAACAGGCAACTGGTGGGGAAGCTGCTGCGTATCACAGGGAGCCCAGCCTGGTGCTCTGTGACAGCCCAGAGGAGTGGGACGGGGAGGGAGGCTCAGCAGGAAGGGAAAGATATATAATTATGACTGAGTCATGCTTTTGTACAGCAGAGACCAGCACAGCACTGTAAAGCAATTATGCTCCAATTAAAAACAAAAAAATGCCCACTCAGTATGGGAAAACACAGGAGTTAAGGTAGTGAATCAGGGGCAGCAAGTGGGAGCTGTTGGTCAATGAAAAATGTAAATGGACTTTACTTAAAACTTAACAGCTCTCCTCAATGAAACAAGTGGTCCTAAGGTGGACAGAAAAAGGACAGAGGGAGACAAGACCCTAGGCCAGCTTGACTGCCTCGTCACAGCCCTCTGCACCCCAGAGGGTGCCTGTGTGCCCAGGCTGCACCAGAAACCTCTGCTGAGCTGCCTGCACAGGAACCAGTTTTGGTTTTTATTGAGATATGATTCACGTAACATAAAGTTCAGCCACTGACAGTGTACAATTCAGTGGTTATAGTTTATTCATAGTTATGCACCATTACCTATTCTAGAACATTTTCACTACCCTAGAAGGAAACCACACACCAATCAGCAACCACCAATATGCTTTCAGTCTGTGAACCTGCCTTTTCTTGACGTTCACAGAAATGAACCTGGACAACATGTGGTCTCTCTGCATGGCTCAAAAACCCTTCCACTGCCGCTGTCTCCATACTGGACGGCTCTGGCAACCCTAGGGGCGTGACCCATTCCTTCACTACTGGGTACCGGCTGTGCCGGGTGCTGCTCGAGGCTCTGTTGTTCACGGAGGCTCCCTAAAGTTGCCCACGTACAGCACACACATCGCCAGCTGGTGTCAGCTGCTGCTGACGGAGGCCCTGATGAGGCAAGGAGGGGAGCTACACTGAAGTCAGGTCTGGGAATCTGGACTGCAGAGGAGTCAGCACTCTACACTGCAGAAGCCCCATCACAGTGGGGCCGGAGCTCAGGCACAGGGAGGGAGCACCACCCTGCACCGGAGTGCTCCAAGGCTGGTCTATATCGTCCCCCAGAGGAAAGGGCAAGACATTTAGCCAGGAGGTCACAGCCCAATCCCCAGGAAAGGCCTGCAGCCCCAAGGAAGGCCAGGGTGGACATGGGAGTAAGGCCCCAGTCCTGTCAGCCCTGCAGAGCCTGCACAGGAGGAGGTGATGACACAGGCAGAGACTGGAGCCACGTGGACACAAGACAAGGGCCTGAGGGCTGCTGCCACCCAGAAGCTGGAGAGGTTCCACATGGAACACGGTCCTGATGGAACCTTTATTTCAGATACAGAAAATTTAAGAGAATAAAATCTTGTTGCTTGTGGTAATCTACTATGGTGGCCCCAAAAGCCAAATATACAAATATAGGTTTACTACCAGGAAAAAAGACACCACTGTAACAAATACCTGAAAATGTGGAAGTGGCCATGGAGTTGGGGATGGCCACAGGCTGGAAGAGCTTAGAGAAGCAGGACAGGAAAAGGCCAGACTGCCTTGAGACTATTGGTTAAAAAAAAAGAAATTGTCTCAGGTGGCTCTGGTGAGGGTCAGAAAAGAGTCATAGAGAAATCTTCCATTTTCTCAGGGAATGCATGGACTATCATGAAATAACACTAGGAGAGATGTGAATGCTAGCAGTGCTCCCAGTAAGGCTTTAGGAGGGAATGAGGAATGGCAGAAAGGCTTGCTATAAAGTAGCAGAAAATCCAGGTGAGCTGTATTCCAGTGCTGGGTGGAAAGCTGAATTAGTAAATGAGGAAGGTAGATGAATAAGCCTGGGAGATTTTGAAGCAAAATGTTAGAAGTACAGCCTGGTTTTTCCTTGTTGCTTATAGCAAAGTGGGAGAAGAGATAGAAACCGAAGAAATAATTGTAAACAAAACAGAGCTGGAACTTGAAGATTTGGAAAACGCTCAGCTTGTCCTTATTGCAAAAAAAATAACAAAGCATTTTTCTGGAGACAGCACCAAGGGTATAGCTTACATCTCAGCCACTGGGCTGGGAGGCCAGCAGGCTCACTGCTTCCTGGGTTCCAGAAGTCAGAGGAGGGGGCCAACAAAGACTGTTCTCAGGCCTTGAAACACAGGGCTTCTGACTTTCTGGGACCTGCAGCCCCTTTATTCTTTCCTCTTCTCCCTTCTGGAATGACAGTAACTCTCCTTTCCCTATCGTAACATTGTTTCTGGAAGCGCATAATTTGCACAAGGAGGAATTTCATCCCAGGATGGACCACTGCAAAGTGTCAGCCTTTCCTAACTAGCGAATTTGAGATGTGATAAGGGATTTGAAGAGTTGATGCTGGAATGGGCTAAGACTTCTGGGAATGAGATGAATATATTTCACATGGAAAGATATGAATTCTGAAGGCCAGAGGGTAGAATGTTATGGGTTTTAACTGTGTTCCCTCAAAAGATATGCTGAAGTGATAAGCCCTGGAAGTAGTGAATGGGATGTGACTTGGAAATAGGGTCTTCGCAGATATACCCAAGTTAAGACGAGGTAATAGGAGATTAGAGTGGGCACAAATCCAAGGGCTGGTGTCCTTCCAAGATGGAGAGCTGGAGATACCCAGGGAGAAGGCCACAGGAAGATGGAGGCAAGACTGGACCACAAGGGCTGCCAGAGGCTACCAGGTGCTGGCGGAGGCACAGGAAGGACTCTCCCGCACAGCCTCCAGAAGCAGCCATCCCTGCTGACGCCTTGATTTTCTGTTGTCTTCAGCCCTCAGTTTGAGGTAATTTGTCACAGCAGTCACAGGAAATAAACACGGGTTTTGGTCTTATCCCACTGAAAGCTGGGGTTGGGCATGGGAGGATGAACCCTGAAGACATGGGGAGAGCCCAGAGCACCAGGGCAGAGCTAAGAGAAGTGGCAGAGGCGCCCCCAGCGCGGTCAATACTCTGCCAGGTGACCCACCTCTCCCGGGAGGGTGCTGCGGTGGCCCCCACGGGACAGCTGCCACGGGGCAGGGGATGTGTCCAGACAGGTGACCTCACTCATTTGGCACCTGTGCTCTTGGGGAGCCACCAACCATCTGTATTGCAAGTGTGCTGTCACCCGGACAGAACCACACCTGGAGAACAGCGAGGAATCAGCAGTGAGGATGGCTCAGACTGGTTCAGGCAGGGGTAGGGCCGAGGGCCCGGTGTGGGAGGCTGCGCTGAGGAAGCAGCAACTCAGCCTTGCCTCCACATGGAGGCGCTGTGTGAGGTGCTCAGGAAAGCGAATGGCCTCGAGGGGTAGCCATACGTCGGCTCACCTCCCAGGGCCTTGTCTCCCCTCTGAGAAGGGAAGGGGTGGTAACTGGAGGAGAAGCTGTGGCCCCTGTGCATCCCTCCGCAGCACCAACCCACCCTGCTGCAGGTCACACAGGCTGGCCACAACTAACCAGTCCACCTGCTCTTCCTGCCTCCAGTCGGATGGGACATGTTCCCACAACAATTAGCTTTTGCTCTCTCATCCTGTCTGTCCCCTGCTTCAACGCTGAACTGCATCCCCTCACTGGCCCCCACTGCTCTTGGTGTGCTGTGGCTGTGAGCCCCTCGCCTCGCCCAAGCCCCTGTCCCAGCGCTTCCCGCTGCTGTGCAGAGCCTTCTCACCTTCTGTGAACACACTAGTGGGTGCACGCGCACTCCTCTGCCAGCAATGCTCTGCTACTCCTCCCTCTTTCCCTGCTAAGTCACACTGCTTGGGGAGGTGCTCAAACATGTGTGGCTTGATTTCACGTGACCACCCAACAGAGTGGAAGCCAAGAGGAGGGTCTAAGACTCATCAGCTCCCCACAAGTTTACACATCAGGACTAACAGACCTAGAAAGCCCTCCAGGCTGTGGTGGAGAAACTCAGGTCAGCTTCCCCCACGGCCTGGGCAGATTCCGCCTTCTCAACTCAGAACTGGAACACAGCCTCCTGGCATAGCACTGGAGCTGACAAAGGAGGTATGGGCCCTTACAGGTCTGTAGGAGAGCTTCTGGACAGCAAGGCGAGGTGCACCCAGGTTACAAGCTGGCCTGGCAGGTGAGGGCACTGCTGCTGCCCTCAGGGGAACTTTTGCCTGGCACACACCCAACTACCAAGGGCTCAACAAGCTTCCACTGGCCATTGTGGGGTTTGGTTTCCCCCAGGTAAGCACCTTCTCTCAGGTGAGCCTGACAAGAGCAGCCTTGATGATGCACAGCGACCAGGGACACAGGAGGCCTTGGTCCAACAGGGTATAAACTAGATAGTATGTGGGGTACCATCTTAGCATCCCCTGCAGACCCTCCCTCAGCAATCTGACCTCCTAGGGGGCTACTGGCTGCCACACCTGAACCAGCTGGATCCAGTTCTGCTCCCTGGGAGGAATTTCCACTTCCGGTGGAGTCCATTCCCTCGGGACTCATATGGGAACCCCCTCCAGCTCCTCCTCAGCTGTGGGGCTCACCCCTGACTTTACCCCTTACCCTTGCTGCTTTCTCTACATACCCAGGGCCCTTTCTCTTGACTCTGGACTGCCAACGTGACATTCTCCGCTCAATCCCCTGGATCTGGAGTGCAGGTGTCCTGTCCAGGCTATCCACACCACAATGGAGAGCCCCCCTGGTGCCTGGGGCTGCTGCTCCTGATCTAGCACCCACCACTTCAGCTTGTGGCCAAAAACCTGGCTTCCTTTCAGCTGTTCCTAGGGGCCCAGATGCCACCATAGCAAGGAACAAGTATTTCTGGCTCCTAGCCAGGACAAAGGAGATGACAACAGATACCATTTCTCCTGGCACATCTTTGCCACTCACTCTTAGGCCTGTGAAGGGCCTGATACATGCAGAGTCCACCAAGAGAGCAAGGCCAGGGTCCACTGGGACAGTAATTTTATCTAAGGGGGTCACCCTCGGGCAGATGATGCCCACCCCCTCCTCAACTCACAGTTCTGCTTCTCAAGGCACCCCTCATCACTCCTCTCAGCCCCTTCCCAAGGCAAATCTGAGGAATGTGCAAAAGACGACTCTGTCACCAGTCAGCTGGGTCTGATCCTTGGGTCTCTGCTTCCCTATGTGCAAAATGGGCCCTCAGGCCATGCCCCAGGGCAGAAGCTGGCAGGGCCCATTCACGCACAGTGCAGAGGTCAGGACCCAGTGACCCTGGGTGTGCAGTCAAACCTTCTTCACTTGATCTCCCAACCTGTGAGATGAAGGAAATAACTGTATGCCCACAGGGTCACCCAAAAGACAAGTCAAAGGGTAGCTGGAACTGCCCACAAGCTGAGCATGTTTGTTATACGTGTCACATGACGGAGGCCTCAACTTCCTCCTGGAGAGCTGGGCATGGGATGAGCCCCTAAGCCAGACACCACAGGGTGAAGGACGGGGGTGGGTCAGGGGGCACAGCACACCTGGCCCATCAGTCACTGCACTGGACAGCAGCGGGACCAGGCACCAGCAGGGACATGCCGCGTGTGGAGGGGGCACTTCCTATGGAGACTGTGCAGAGCCCGCGTGCCTGATCACACCAAGGCCGGTATGGGCTGGTGCTCCCCGGGGACAGCGCTCAGCGCTGAACTCTCAGGACCCAGGCTCCTCGGCCTCGGCACAAGCCTCCTGTAGGAGTGAGCCTCCGGGGCACAGCCATGGAGGAGCTCGGCACAGCAGCTCAGGCAGAAGTGGTAGGACCAGGACGAGCAGAATACCAACCAGACTGGGATGGCAGCAGGGCACAGGCAGAGCCAGCAGTGGTGGGGACACTGAGCAGGGCTCCAGTCTGAGCAGGCGGGGATGGAGAGCCTCCACTCCAACCAAGAACCTGGCCCGGCTCCACAGTGCCTGCCTCACAGCGATCAGGGGCACAGAGGCAGGGCCTCAGGAGAAAAGGTACTGAGGATGTATGGGGGTGGGGAGGCGAAGGCTTCCTCCAGAAGCACCAGCAGAACAGCAGGAAACCTGACCCCACCAGACCTGTTCTTCAATAGCAGCATGTGGGACTGGCTTAGTTCATTTCCTGGCGCCAAAGCCAGTAGTCAGCAAGTGCCCTGCCACTCCTCTGAGGAAGAGGGACGCTGCAGAATGAGAGTCTGGGCTGGGGAGAGCACCTGCACTGACTCTTTTGGAAAAGGGCTCTTAGCTGGCCATGAGGCTAGCCTCCCCCTTAGGTGGTCAAATCTACAGCTCTGATAGTCCCTTCTCCCCACCCTGACCAGAGAGCTCCTGTGGGAAGACATGAGATCGTGCACTTCTCCTGGATCCAAGCCAAGCTCCTCCCCAGCCCACAAGTCTTGGTGACCTCTGATTCCAAACTAGGATGAGTGACCACGTCCCACTGTGACCAGTTCCTGGGCTCCATCCCAAACCTTGCCAGTGTCCCTCCCACCCCTGTGGAACCCTGACTGCCATATACCATCCCATCTGAGGTGTCGACCTCAGAGCTGACCACCACTCAGAACCATCTGCTGTTCTGGTCAACCCCTCCCCACCTCCAAGGAGATCAGAGGCTACAGAGAGTGTCTCCCCATAACCCAGAACAAGGCCCTTCCTGATGAGAACTTGGGGATTCTGACCGTAAGGTACCCTAAAGCCACGGCCAGGACTACAGCTCATGTAGACGTCTGGTCATGCCTGCTCCCCTGCTGCTGGCCCACCCTATCTTGGGAACACTGGCCCAGCCTCCCACCTCTCTCAGAGAGGACTGGCTGCCCTCCCCCTCCTCCTGCCCAGGCCCCTGTTAGGGGCCAAACTGATCCTCGGAGCTGTTTGTGGTGGCATCCCTCTGACTCTGCTGTCCCAAGCTGGCAGGTGGACACTGTAATGACACTGCTCACATGAGGAATCCAGGATTCGCATCACCCCAAGTGCAGAGCTGGGACCCTGCCATCCCCAGACCTTTCTGGACCAGCATGGACCACACGAAGTTGGGGTAGAACAATCTGTGGGCGAGGGGGGGTGGTTTCCCACCGCCCACCTAGAGTCAAGCACACTGCCCCAGTTCCACTGGTTACCTCCTTCAGCTCCTGAGCCACGGAGGCCAGACGCTCGTTCTCTGACTGCGTGTTGGCGAGCACGTTGCGCAGTTGCTTCAGCTCTGTCTGCAGCTCCAGCACCTTGCGTACATAGTACTGCTCCTTGGAAGCTGACTCCTGGATCAGACTCTCCTCTCGGCTCTCACCATCTGCAGCCACCTTCTTGTGGTTCGTGTGGGCCTGTCCAAATGCCTGTAGAGGATGAGATGCTCTTGAGAGGGAGCCTGGAGGCAATCCTGTGACCAGACATGCAGGGGAAAGTGGGGGGACTTTTCCCACAGGAGAAGTAAGATACCTAAGCGTGACATGAGGGCTGTGAGGTTACAGAAAATCTGGGGGTGGGGCTAATGAGGAGCCCTGGAGGGATAGGATGGTGGGAGTGGCTGGAGGAACTGGGGCAAGGCAAGGATAGGAGGTCCCAGCCACTGTCTCTGCCAGTGTGGCCCCCATCAGCAAACAGACCCCTGTCCTGGATCCCGGCAGGGAAGCCCCCAGCACTAGGGTGGGTCTGAGGTTCTCCTCCAGATATGGAAACCAAGGTTCAGGGCAGTGCCCTTCCCTTGACTGATCCTGACTCACTCATCCTGGAAGACACTGTACCAGGGGAGGCCTGAGAAGGTGAGAGCCCAAGCCCGGGACAAGCGAAGCTTGTGCCAACTGATCCCCACGTGTGTCCCAGTTGGGAGACCCTGCCCACCTGCCCAGGACCTGGGCACAGAGCTGAAAATACCCGAGGGGAGAGGACCCACCATCGCCAGACCCAGTAAAGGCTTTGGACCTTGCAACGATCCAAAGAGCAAAGGATCTCGCAGTGGCTCAGGGAGGAGCCCCGCAGGCGAGTCCAGCCAGAACTGGTGCTGGTCTGCCCACGTCCGTGCCCCAGGTCCCGGCCAGCCTGGGCACACCATCGTGTCCTGTTCACCCAGGTGTCACAGCCCCAGGTAAGCACTTTGCTTCTTTCCCTCCCACCCTGCGTCATCACAGTAGCCAGGACACGACCCACATAGGTCTAGTGTGCATCCTCCCCAGGGACCCCCTCCTCACTGGCCACCCCATGCAGACCTCTGAGGGGGAGACCCTGTCTCTCTACAGGGCTCCTGGCTCACAGAAGGAAAATAAAAGAGAGAGGGCTATTAAAGAGCAAGGAAAATGATGCCTTTATTTCTTGAGAGAAATACAAGCATTTTCATTAATTTATTATTTAATAGGAACTCTAGAAATCCAGTCTAAGAAAACAATTGGGAAAACATGCAAAGCTATGTATATGAGCAAAGCTATGTATATGAACAAAGCTCATACATATATGAGCAGGACTATTTGTAATATAAAAAATAAAAATGTAGAAAGCAACTTGATTCTCTATCTAAACAAAGTAGGGTAGGGTCAGGTCAGGGTAACTCTTCCCCCTCCCAAGAGTGGGCCTTGTTCTTCTGCTCCCAGCCACTGATAACTTGCTCTGTGAAGATACCGGTTCCTTTTTAAATCAAGTCAGCTCAGCTCTCTCTCTGATTTCTGTTGCTGTCCTCTACTTCTTCCATCCTTGTCCCAGGGAAAGACCAAAGCACAAACCCATGTCTAGGCAGGACCTTCCGCATCCTGGGTGGCAGCCCGGACTACCACTTTGCATGCCACAACTAAAGATCCTGCATGCCACAACAAAGACTGAAGATTCTGCACGCCTCAACTAAGTCCTGGTGCAGCTAAGCAAACAAATAAGTAATTAGGGGGGCAAAAAAAGAAAAAAAGGAATAGGTTTTCAACAAATTGTGCTAGAACTGATGGAAACCCACATGCAAAAGAATGAAGTTGAATCCCTCTCTTACACCATATATAACAATTAACTCAAAATGGATGAGAGATCTAAATGGAAGACCTAAAACTACAACTCTCAAAAGAAAATGTGGGTAAATCCTCATGACCTTGTTGCCAACGGGATTGTCCTTGTGACTCCAAAAGCACAAGTAACATAAGAAAAAAACAGATAAACTTTACTTCATCAAAATCCTAAAATTTGTGTATCAAAGAATACTATCACATGAGAAGACAACCTACACAACAGTAGAAAATATTTTCAAATTTTGTATTTGATAAGTGTCTAGTATCCAGAACATATAAAGAACTCCTATAACTCAACAATAAAAAGATAAACAAATCAAAGATTTAAAAAAATGGCCAATCAGCTCATTAAAAGACACTTACCAACAGTAGATATGGAAATGAAAGTCAAAATCACAATAAGATAGCACCTCACACCCACTAGGATGGGTATAATTAAAATTTTTTTTAAAAGGAAAATAACAAGTGCTGGTGAAGGTATGGAAAAACTGGAACCCACTGCTAGTGGGAATATAAAATGGTATTGTGGAAAACAGTCTGGTAGATCCTCAGAAAGTTAAACACAGAATCACCATATGATTCTGCAATTTCACTCCTAGGTACAGACTCAAGAAAAACGATAATATACATTCACACAAAAACTTGTACACAAATCTTCATAATAGCCAGTAAGCAGAAAAAACCCAAATGGCCACCAACTGATGAAGGGATAAATAAAACTGGTCTACACATACAATGGAGTATTATTTGGTAATAAAAAGAAATGAATTACTGAAACAGAACAACATACATGAACCTTGAAAATATTCTGCTATGTGAAAAGAGCAAGTTGCAAAGGGCCATATATTGTATGATTCTATGTATATGAAATATCCAAAACAGGCAAATCTATAGAGAAAGCATATGAATGGTTGCCCATGGCAGGGGGTGGAGTTGGGAGGTTGGAGGGGGTGACAGTTAAAGGGGTATGTTTTGGGGCTAATGAAAATATTCTAAAATTAGTTGTGGAGACAAATGCACAACTCTGAATATACTAAAAGCCAATGAATTGTACATTTTGAGTGAAATGTATGGTAAATTGAATTATACTAATAAATTGTTATAGTTGTTTTAAGCTAAAGAATCAAAGAAGATAAAGCACACTAATACTCCTCAAAAGAAAGCTGGAATGTCTCTATTAATATCAGATAAAGTAGGTATTTTATATATCTTTTATATATTTTTCAGTGCGAAGAATATCACCAGAGACAAAGAGGATCATTTCATAATAATTGAGTCTAAGTCACAAAGAGAACCTTACAATTCTAAACATTTATGCACTTAATAACAGAGCTTCAAAATATATGAATAAAAAACTGACAGAACTACAAACAAAAATAAGACAAATTCAAAATTATAGTTGGGAGAGCTCAACACCTAACTCTCATTATTCCTCTCAGTATTTCATAGGACAAGTAGACAGGACATCAATAAGGACACAGTAGACATGAACAGCACAATTAACTAACTTGACCTAACTGGCATGTCTAGAATTTCCCGCCCAACAGCAGCAGCACATATATTCTTTACAAGGACACATGGAACATTTACCCAGAGAGACTATATTGTGGGTAAATGAAACACACCCCAAAAGGATTCAGGCCATACAAAGATTTGTTTTGACCACAGGAAATTAAATAAGAAATCAATAATGGAAAGATTCCTAGAAAATCCCCAAATGTTTGGCAACTAACCAACACATCAAAGAAGAAACCAAAAGTGAAACAAAGCATTTTTAACTACATGAAAATGAAATGAGTATGAGAATTGGTGGGACGCCATTATGGCAAGGACTTAGGAGAATATTTATAGCATTATATGACTATGTTAAAAAAAAAAAACTACCAATCTAATCAATAACCTCAGCTTCCACCTTAAAAACTACACCAGGTACTGGGCACAAAGCTCAGGGTGCAGCTAAAAGCCCTGTGAGGCTAAGCCCTTTTAAGAGAGAAGATTGAGGCTCACAAGGCTAAGAGCTTAGGCCCCATGTACACAGCTGGTAAGAAACCCATGTTCACCCCAGCTCACCATGCCATGGTCTTCTCCAGACAACACTCCCCCAGGCCTTTGCCCAAATGGTCTCTGGGCACACTACAGGCCAAGGGACAAAGGCCTTCAAGTCCTGCCTGCGGGCTACCGTGTTCCTCACCTCCCAGACACAAGTTCTGTACTGAAGACAGACCCTATAAACCCCACTGGAGCATGGTTTTCAACCCTCCTTACAGGCTGTGTGTTACTGAAGGAAGGAGCTGTTTCTTGTATTTGGCTAGTCTGGGGCCCACATGGTACCTGATGAGCGTGCAGTCAACCCCAGGGAGGACTGTCTCTCTTTTCGGCTGTGCGCCTGTGTATTCACTCACTCAGCTGCTCAACAACGCTGGACAGCACGACGGCGGTCTGGAACACACACTGCTTCCACCTGCCTGAAACCGTCACGAACGCTCATCTTCTGGTAGCGGAGCGTGACTGGCACAGCCACTTAGGGAAGCTACTATCCGCTAAGACCAAGCACACATCTGCTCTGCGACCCTGCATTTTACAGGAGCGTTATTTACAAAAAGACTCAAGCCAGAAAGTCCCCACGTCCCATCAACAGAAGGAAACATTATGGTATAGTCACGTTACAAATACTACACAGAAATGAAAATGAGTAAATTACTGTTATTTAAACAACAGAGATGAATCTCATACAATATTGGGAGAGAGAAGTCAGACACAAGAGATATATACTGTATGATTCCATTTATATATACAACTCAGCTGGTAAAAAGGCACTGGTGATCCCTTGGGCTGGGGGAGGACCCTTGAAAGAGGCTTCTGGAGCTGATGATGTCCTGATTCTTGTTCTGGCTGCTCATTATGTGGGTGTGTTCAGCATGTGGAAGTTCACACTTATGATTTGTGCTCTATATGTTTCTCCTCAGTAAAAAGTAAAAGCAGAAACAAGAAACAAGGAGCATATGAAATTCAAAGGAAAAAAGAGAAATAATAATGATCAGAGTAGAAATCAATGAAATAGAAAAAAATATAGGTAAAATAAATCAAAAGCAAGTTCTTTAAAAACATTAATCAAATTGATACACTTCTAGCCAGAATAACTGAGGTAGGGTTAGGTGGAGGGAGCACCATAGGTATTAAGAAGAATAAGGGATATCATGAGTAGTTTCATGCCAATAAATATGACAGAAGAAATGGACAAATTCATTGAAAGATAAAAATTACCAAAGCCCACTCAAGAAGAAATGGATAACCTGAATAGTCCCAAATCTGCTAAGGCAAGTGAATCTGTAGTTTAAAACCACAGAGAGAACATTCTGGGCTTCACTGGTGAATTCTACCAAACATTTAAGACAGACATAAATCCAACTGTATACAGATTCATCCAGAAAACCGAAAAGCAAGGAATACTTCCCACCTAATTTTATGAGACCAGCATTAAACCAAAGACAGTACAAAAATCCACCAATATATAAAAAGGGTAGGGAATTATGATACAGAGGGGCTTATCCAAAGAATGTAATAATATTGATTGACAATCATTAGAAGAAAAAAAAAAATCAGTGTACTTGAGTATATTAAGAAAAAAAAAACATCTATGTGATCATCTCAAATGATGCAGGAAAATCTGACAAAATTTGACATTCATCCCTGTAAGCACTCTCAGCAAACAAAAGGGAGCATCCTCAACCTGATGACATCTTCTAAACATCTGTCAGCTAAAATTACTTAATGATGAAAAACAGTCACCTTGCTTCTGGACAACACTGCATTTTTTAAGTTCTCAGCCTACAGTGCAATGAAACAAGAAAAATCAAAGGCATCTAGCCTGGAAAGGAAGAAGTAAAACTGTCTTTACTTACACGTCACACAAGAGTCTGTATAGAAAATCCAAAGAAATCTACAAAGTCACTAGAACTAATAAGTGAGTTCAGCTAGGCTGCAAGACACAAGAGTACTATATAAAAATCAAACCTTATTTCTGTATTTGTTTAGGACTAAACAATCGGAAAATGAAAAAATTTAAACACTACTTACAATAGCATCAACTGTATTAAATGTTTATGCTTAAGTCTGACAAGATATGCAAGACCTATACATTAAAATCCACAGAATACCGCTGAGAGAAATTAAAAAATAGAGATATTCATGGGTCAAAAGACTCAATATTGTTAAGATATCAATTCTCCACAAATGGATCTTTTAATTCATCACGATGACAATCAAAATTCCAGCATTTTTCTTTTTTGGTGGAAATTGACCATCTCATTCGAAAATTTGTATGGAAAGCTAAGGGACCTAGAACAATCAGAATCACTTTGAAAAAGAAAAACAAAGTAGGACTAACTAACTGATTACAGTATTATAAAGCTATAGTAATTAAGAGGACATTGCTGTTGTTCAGTCGCCCAGTCGTGTCCCACTCTTTGTGACCTCATGGACTGCAGCATGCCAGACCTCCCTGTCACTGAACATCTCCTGAAGTGTGCCCAAGTTCATGTCCATTGTATTGGTGATGCCATCCTGCCATCTCATCCTCTAATGCCCTCTTCTCCTTCTGCCCTCAATCTTTCCCAACATCAGGAACTTTTCCAATGAGTCAGCAGTTCACATGAGATGACCAAAATACCAGGCATACTACCAGCATAAAGACAGACAAACAGAGGTACTGAACCAAATATAGAATCCAGAAACAGACTCTCATGTATGGCCAACTGACTTGACAAAGGTACAAAGGCAATTTGGTGCAGAAGGAATAATCTTTTAATACATGGTGCTGAAATAAATGAATATCTATATATTAAAAAAATGAACTACCACCCATACCTTACAGCATATATGAAAATTAATTTAAAATGGATCATAGGTTTAAACATTAGAAATATTAAGATTTCCAGGGGAAAACAAAGAAAATGTCTGTGACTTTTTTTTTTTTGTCTGTAACTTTGGACATGACCTACAGAAGGAGAAACTGGTAATCTGGACTCCAAAACTATAAGTTTATGCTGTTAGACAAGGTAAGAGAATGACAAGATAGACTGGAAAAAAGTGTTTGCAAATCACACATCTTTTATAAAGGACTTATATCCAGAATATAAGCTCAGTAAGAAAAATAATCCAATTAAAAATGGGCAACAGAAAGTTTATGCCTCTTCTTGTCTTGACATGACAGAAGAATACCATGTTCAGGGGCTGCTGATAAATGAGTGGGTCACAAATCTCATGACAAGGAGATTTCTCCTAATAGTCCTATATTCCTCTACTCGTTAAAAAATGTTACATCCCAAATACTAACCACACTTATTTAAGCCACTTGTGACAGAAGTACTTAATAAACTATACAATAAACTCTGATGCTTAAAAATGTAACTGACTTTTCTTTCCCAAAAAAAAAGTGGGCAAACAACTACACTCCAATGAAAATTAATTTTTAAAAATGGGCAGAAGAACTGAACAAATACATCACCTGAGAAGATACACATATGAGAAAGAATCACATGAAAAGGTGCTGAACATATTAAGTGACAGTTCAGTTCAGTCGCTCAGTCATGTCCGACTCTTTGCAACCCCATGAACGGCAGCTCGCCAGGCCTCCCTGTCCATCACCAACTCCCGGAGTTCACCCAAACTCATGTCCATTGAGTCGGTAATGCCATCCAATGATCTCATCCTCTGTCGTCCCCTTCTCCTCCTGCTCTCAATCTTTCCCATCATCAGGGTCTTTTCAAATGAGTCAGCTCTTCGCATCAGGTGGCCAAAGTATTGAAGTTTCAGCTTCAACATCAGTCCTTCCAATGAACACCCAGGATTGATCTCAAGGGAAATGCAAATGATAACTAAATGAGTTAACCACTACATATCTACTAGAACACTGAAGATTAAAATGTCTGATCCTACCTCCCAAGGTTGGCATGAGTGGGAAGCAATTAGAATTCTCCTACACTGCTGATGGGGAATGTAAATGGTACAACCACTTTGGCAAAGAATCTGGCAGATTCTTAAAAAGTTAAGCATATATCTGACATAAGGCACAGCCATCCACTCTTAGGTATTTACCCAAGAGAAATGCAAGTATGTACCTTTGTATAGATACATACAGGAATCTATATATCTGTAACAACCAAAACAAAACAAAACAGCCCAATGACCATCAATAGGAAAGTGGATTTTTTAAAAACTGTGGTGTAGCTGCACAATGGAATACTACTCCACAACCAAAAGGGACAGCTACTGATACATTAACGACTGATACATTAACGACTGATACATTAACATAATTACTGATACATTAACACATACACATCTCAGACCAAAAATACAGTATGTGTTGTATGATTCCATTTATGTAAAACTAGAAAATGCAAACAAATGTATACATCATTGTTGCCTGCAGATGAGGAGGAAAGAAATTACAAACAGGGATGAGGAAACATGCAGGGATGACGAATACCATCATTATTTCAATTACACTGTGGACTTGACTATGCACCCATATGAAAACTTGTCTAGAGCACGGATTCAAGAGTTGTGGCACACAGGCTTAGTTGCTCTGTGGTATGTCAGATCTTCCTGGACCAGGGACTGAACCCGTGTCTCCTGCATTAGCAGGCAAATTCTCTACCACTGAGCCACCAGGGAAAACTTGAATACTTTAAATATATTCAATTTATTGTATTTCACTTATACTTCAAAAAAGCTAAGAAAACAACTTGGATGTTTTTGAAGCATTCAACCTGGAGACCTTACCCTTGTGCTCACTGCCCCAGCTCACAGGCCAGGAAGCTGAGGGTTGGAGAAGTGGAGACAATCTATGCCCCTGGTCACTCAGCCCACCTGTCCTTCTTCTGACCAAAGCATCCTTACTCCCACCTCGCAACATCCTGTGTGGCTTGAGTCTATTTCAAAACCTGCCCCCCCAACCCAGGTAGTCCTCAGAGCAGCTAAGTGTGCCATCTGACTGCAGTGTCCAGCTGTGGATATGCTCGTCTTTGCCTCTCTGCACACCTCCCAGGCTGGTGCTTTCTGGAGGGCCTCAGAAGCTCCTGGGCAGCTTGGGGACCCAGCTTTGGTCTCCACCACAGGCCTGCCCACAATACTCCCTGACCACTGACCTCCTGGATCACAGGGTGCCTGTATGGGCTCTGAGGTGGCGGTGGCAGTGCCCTTGTGATGTCCCCACAGGGCTACGCCAGCTGTAAGCAGGCTAACGCTGTTTCAACACAGGATTGCAGACCACACCCTGCCCACTGCTGTGAATCTTCCCAGGTCCAGTGAGTACAGATGTGAGGTCATGCCTGGCCTTGCTTCAAGTACATCCACACTCATGTGGACACTTGGAACCAGAAGCAGACACAGTGGGGGAGGTTACATGTGCCAAATGGGGAGGGTGCCCGGGGCAAGCTTCAGGCCAGGAAGGGAAGTTACCAGCCTCCAGGGGCAGATTTCAAAGCCAAATCTGGTGGGAAGAGAGGTCACAACTCAGGAAGTAGTGTGAGCACATGCCATGTAGGAAGTCCCAGGCTCTCAGGCAAGCACCAAGAGCTGCTTTCCGAGAAGGGGGCAGCTGGGAGACTCAGAGACCATGGGCACAGCCTGGGCAGGAAGACCCAAGTGGGGAGCAGAGAAGCTGGGTGGGATGGGAGTCAGGTCTGGGGGCCTCCCCAAGTGACCTGGCACACCACCTAGTTTCTGTGGAGTGCGAACAGCGGTGAGAGCTCAGAGATCAGGGCACCTGCACACTTTGGTAAATGAGACCTGGGTCACCCTGACCCTCCCGTCCTCAGGCCTGAAGTCTCACTGCAGGAGACCTCAGAGACAAGACAGGATGAGTTCCTGTCACAAAGTTCTGGCTCTGGGTCGACCCGTCTTGCTGCCCAGGGCAGCCACCCACCTCAGTATGTTGAGGGCAGCATGGTTCCGGCACCCGAAGAGTAGGACATAGAGGGGATAGAACAGGTGCAGGGCCCCTGAGCAGCAGTTTTAACTAGGGGCGTGCTGGAAGCGAGACAACTAGGGGACCATTTATGAGGGTGGGGTCTTGCCAGGGATGAGACTCCCATGAGGAAATTCAAGCAACAAGCCAAACCTTTGCTTCCACTAAGGGCTGGGACGCACCAGTGGACAGGCAGCCTCCCTCCTGCCTCAGGAGGAACCAGCGCCTCCAGAGCCAGCACTTCTGATTAGCGTCAACATGCTGAGATGCCCGTCAACCCCTGGCCCCATGCTATGCTATCCAGGACCAGGTCCAAGCCTCCACCAGATACTCAGGCCCCCACTACCCCGACAAGGCCAAGATTCAGACACAGAAGCAGGACAAAGAAGCAGAGATAACAATTACAGATAATGGGTTTCCACTGACCACCTGATGAGAAGAAGAGGTCAGCACAATGTAGCCCTGTGGCCCATGTCTGGTCCAAGTCTCATTCTGCTACTGAAGTCGTCTTGGAACAGAGCTAAATGGGAAAGCTGAAGCATGCTAGCAAGATGCTGGGCCTCTGCCTTGAGTCCACGGGTGTGAGGTCCACACAGCAGCCCTCATGGCCTACACTAGGGTCAGCAACTAACGCGGACTGAGTCTGGTGCCTACGGGGAGTTCACGGACTTTCCAGGCAAAAGGCTCCATCTGCTTCCCTCTAACCTGCCTGGCTAAGGGCACAGGTCCCACAACACTGCTTTCGGAAAGATCTATGGTGTTCTACTTAACTTACTGCAAGTGATAAATCCTTCCTTTCCCATTCTTTGGCCTGGCCGTGTCTTTTGGCCCAACATCCACCAAGGGTTACCAGTTTTTCAGGTAACAATCTGATGTAGCAGATGCAACACATACCAAGCCAGGAGAACCAGACTGAGCATATCCAGGATGTTAGGTGTCCTTCCAGGAAGCAGTTTTCACAATGAAGCTGGGGTTTGGGATTCTCAACTTCCTTGTTGTTGGAATTCCTGGGCTGATCCAGCCTCACCCTCCCAGAGCAGTTCCCACAGCTTCCTGAAGAGCTACCAGCCTGCAACAGGGTGGGGGCATCCCGGAAATTCCCAACTCCTATCAGCTGCCCATCCTGGCCCCTCTGCTGGGCTTCCTGCCTAATCCTTTTCCTGGGATCAGGGACTGGGGACCATCATTATGTGCCCACCCCACAATGTCTTCCTGTGCCACCAGCAGCTTCACAAGGACCTTTCAAGAGCATGCTTCCTGAGTGTCTGGCCTTGGGAGGGTGCCGCTGGTACCAGGAGAGCCCACACTGTCAGGCCCTCAGGACCCAATTCTGTCCCAGCTAGGACTACAAACCCTGACATACTTAGGAACCACATGAATGGACAGAATCACCTCCGACCCGCAGCTCATCAATGGTCTTGGTTACTGTAACCAGTGATTGTCAGCACAACAGCCTCTCTATCCCCCAACCAGAATCAGGGGCCCCTAAAACACCCCTCACTTCTTTTCTGGTTCAAAGTGGTGTCCCTACCAGAACCTCACCCTGGGAAGCAGTTCCTCAGAGCGAGTATGGGCTGAGTACCCCAAGGGGCAGAGTGCCAGCCTGGGGCAGAGCTGGGCCACCAACAGCCGGTGCTCAGGGAGGGAGGAGTCCCTCCAGTCATCACTCCACATGGTCACCATCTGCTGGCACACTTGGGCCTGCTGAACCTGCCAGCCCAGGCTCAGCCCCACCTCAGCCACAGAGCACTTACTAATGAGTTGAAAGCTGTAATTGTCTGCTGATCTGAGGAAGGGAACAGCAGCCTTGGGAACTGGCCTCTCTCCCAAACCTTATTCAGGGAGCTAGGTAGAGAAGAGGAACCAGTAACTCAAGTTCAGTGCAGGCTGTTGCAGACAATATGCAACAGATAGCGACTGCTGATGGCTTCCTCTCTACCCCAAAACTAGTACATACAAACCACAGGGCTTAAGCCCTTGCTTGAGTTAAAAGAGAATCTGGCAACTCTGAGGACTAGAAAGAAGACACGATGGGGAGATCTGCAAGACGGGGCCACACGTAGGCATTACCCTATGGCCCGCTCCCTCTGTGAGGCTGTCAGCCCCAAAAAACCACATCGGCCTCACTCATCAACCTCAAAACGGGACTCAAGTCTGTGAATTGTATACAGATAACAAGCTCTAAGATATTATCATGAGATAAAGATTTTACAGCACCAACCAAAAAACACAGACTGGCTGGGCAGATGAAAAGAGATGAAAAATGCATGTGCTCCAGTTAACACATCATTCTGCTTGACACCCCCAAATTGTATGTAATTATGTCATATTGTTAGGTTAATCATGCTCCCATTCTGGCTTGCAATTGTAATTATCTTTTATTTTTTGTCTGGTGATTGATTGTGAAAACTGATAAACATCTTTTACTACTGTGATTATGTAACTATTACTTAACACCATTGAATCATGACTGGTCAACAGAAAAAACAGAACTCTATATTACCAAAACAATGACTTAATAGAAAAACCTGTAATTCACTTTTTAAAATCCAGATGCATATCAGAATTATCTTGAAAATTTTTGAAAAATACAAATGGCCATGTATTGCTTTTTTCCTCCAGAGCTCCAGATACGTTTCTAATGAGCAGCCATGCTTAAAAACAACTTGACTATATGAGGTTCTTTTACTTTTATCTAGTTTGTTTCACTTTTTCTATTTCATATTCAGTGCTCCCATCTCATTTAGCTTATGTTTTCCAATTTCTCCATCTCTTTTTTTTAAATGTTCTATCTCAAGCCTTTATCATGTATAGTAGAAAAACTCTTGCATACATATATATAAGTAATATGTATATGTATTTTTAAAAACTTATGAATTTTTGCCCAACTAAAAAACATATGACATTTTGATTCTACTTGTCTAAGTTAGTATGAATAGAACACTAGATTCCTAATTTTTAAAAAACAGATATACCAGCAAGCAACAAAGGTTTACTGTACAGCATAGGGAACTAATAGTCGATATCTTGTAATAATCTATAATGGAAAATAATTTCAAAATAATATATGAGTATGTGTATAACTGAATCACCTTGCAGTGCATCTGAAACACTGTAAGTCAACTATACGTCAATAAAATACATGTATTAAGAAAAAAATATATATCAGTACTCACCCAAACACATGGAATATGATCTCTTAAATAATGTCTGTATCAGAGAGGGTATACAAAACAAACAACAGGAAACCAAGTAAACAAAAAGTAGAAACATTTCATATCAGAACTTGAGGATCACTGCCAAAGCATTATTGTGTTGGGGGAGGGATTATACTATAAATACATATTAATGATAAAAACAGAAACTGAACAAAGAGATGAGGCAAAAGTCTCATAAAGAGGAAGTGACATAACAAAATCCCCAAAGAAAAAAAGCCACTAAGTGTATTTTCTCAACCTGATGATGACTATATTCATATGCAAAAGCACAAGCCCCTAAATCAAGGAGCTGCAAGCCAGTCCCTTACCGCCACCACCATCACAACTTCCCCCACCCCCACCGGCTGCCCCACCCCCCAGGACCTTGCACTGGGGCAGGGCTGGAAGCCAGAAGTTCTCTGTCCACTCAGGGCACAAGACAGGATGTGGAGAGGGAAGGGCGCTCAACAGATACCCTGTAACTCATACGGGATCTCCACAAATTCTTCCTTCAAAAGCCGGGGGTGCGGGAGTGTTCCAGGTCACCTGAGCTGACTATGCATGCAGAAACCTGGGTGAGATCTCAGCAAACAGAAGTCAAGAGTTCACCTGGAGAATCATTCACTTGCCCCAGGAACACAAATCCAAAGGCACTAACTTAATTCAACTTAAAAATATTGATTTGGCATCTACCTGCATAGTAAGTAAACCATACATATGTCAGAAAGTGAACTATCAACATTCCTGCCACAAACTAATGTTAAGAAAGGATTTAAGAATGTCATTTGCACTAAGATGCTTTCAACCTGCTCCTCAACATGAGTCTTAGAAAAATGGTTGTGTAACTTACTTTCTTAATGTCATAGAAAGAGCAGCTACAGTAAATCTACCTAAACAGATTTAAAATGAGAGCTAACTTAACAAAGAACAGAATGCATTAATAAAAAATGGACAAGCAAAAAAAAAAATGGACAAGCACTGGAGTCACTCCTTTTCAAGGCAAGATAACCTCAACTTCTTACCACACTTCAGAGACTGGAAGAAAGAGAAGACAGGATTTTTTTTTTTTTTTTTTTAGAAGACAGGATTAATTCCACATTGTCTGTAGGTGATGATTTTATCCAGGGGACTTACCTGGAGGTCCAGGGGTTAGGACATCACCTTTCAATGCAGGAGGTGCAGGTTTGATCCCTGGTCAGAGAGCTAAGATCCTAACATGCCTTGCGGTCAAAAAACACAAAACAAACAAACAAAAAAAAAACAAACACAAAACAGCAATACTGCAACCACTTAAAGACTTTAACCTTAAATACTAATTTAACCAGAAACCCAAGACTTATTCAAAGAAAATGATAAATAAGCTAATGAAAAGGGCTGAACCCAAGCAGGAGGGTAAAGTGCCTGAGCTGTCACTTGTAGCTCACATGTTAGGGACCGCACAACTATCAAGCTAAAGGAACCTGCCCCAAATCCTCTGGGATTACGTGAGAGCAATAGTGCAGTTTATCCAGATGTTTAGCAAGCAAAGAGAGTCTCCCCTTTGCTTCCACTGAAAAAAACTTCAAGATATAATTCACATGCCATAACATTCACCCATTTAACTTGTACAATTCCATTCAGTAGTTTTTAATAGATTCACAAGACTGAGCAACCATTATCATCATCTAATTTCACATTTTCATAACCCACACTTTCATTCCCCAGCTCCCTTTCTCCAGATCCTAAAAACCACCAGTGTACTTTCTATCTCTATGGCTTTGTCTATTCAGGATATTTCATATAAAGGGAACCATACAATATGTTATCTTCTGTGACTTGCTTCTCTCACTGATCATAATGCGTCCAAGGTTCATCCATGTTATAGTGTGTACCAGCACTTCACTTCTTTTTATTGCCAAATACTATCCCATTGTATGCATAGACCACAAGTGTTTATCCATTCATCAGCTGATGGACATTTAGGTTGTTCCCCTTTTTGGGTTGTCATGAATACTACTACTATGAACACATACGTACAAGTTGTGTGGACACATATTTTCAATTCCCTGGGTATGTATGTAGGAGTGAACTAATGGTACATATATATGATAACTTTATGTTTGACACTTTGAGAAATTGCCAAATGATTTGCCAAAGCAGCATACTATTTTCCTTTCAAGTGTGGGTTTTGATTTCTCCACATCCTTGTCAATGCTTGTTATCACTGGTCTTTCTATTTTAGCCATCATAGTAGGTATAAGGTCTCCTACTATTTAAAATAATTTAGTATTAGCAACAATAGCTACCACTCTTAAAATTCTCCTTAAATCGATTATTTCACTTATTGCCTAGCTTAAAGTTCTCAGGAGAATTCTGGTTCCCAGCTGATAAAGGAAGAAACTGAGTCCAAGAGGCCAAAGCCACATCAAGGCCTCATCTACCCTGGGTAGAGGCACAGCTGTAACTCTGGGCCATCCCTACCCTCTCACGCCAGCTCCTTCTATCACACCAGTGGTAGGCCTATTGCTGGAGGGCAGGACGACCCACATCCAAACTACATCACGAACTCTGACACATCAGAAAGAAAAAACTAGACACCCCACAGAAAAACTGGTAAAGATCCTGAACAGGCTCCTCACAAAGAGGGTCAACACAGGAGAGGTCCACTGGTAAGAGAAAGCTAGCACCAGGCTGGCAACTAGGACACATGGACCAGAAAGCCTGGAATTTAACGTGGACAACACCAGTGCCCACCCTGGGTGCTGCCTACATGCATGCGCGGAGGCTCAGAATCTAACAGCCCAAACCCGGGGAAGCAAGCATGGTGTGTCCACATGCAACCCTACCAGCAATGAGGGCTATCATCTGCAAATTCATGTCTCTAGATACAAAATTCAGAGTGAACACACAAAACCCAAAGTCTGTGCGACTGCCTATTGTAAGTTGAAAATGGGCATGATCAATTTATGGGGCAGAGTCTGAACAATTACCTCTGGACAAGCATCACAGAACAGTCCCTGGGATGCGGACAACATGCTCCTTGCTCCATCTGTAGAGCTGCATGGGGACATCAAGCTGTATAAATATGATCTGTGTAGTTTCTGTACTTTAATAAAACTAATTTTAATTTTAAAAGAGTACTGTATGACCATTATCAAAACTATGATAAACAGAGTTTACTGGGTTGGCCAAAAGCTTTAGTCAGTTCCTTAACATCTTATGGAAAAACCCAAATGAATCTTTTGGCCAACCCAACAGAATGAGATCATTGAAAAGGAAGCAGTATCTGAAATGTTATCTAAATGTACAATGCTAGAGGTGAGATGCTCAGTACCTTAGCTACCACCACTCTTGGTGATGAGAAATCACCGGAAGCAGGGTGCAGTTGTGCCCAGGGATCGTGTGTACATGACTTAGAAGTCTGTGTGTTACTGCACGTGATTACAGCTCTAAGATTGACAGCTGGTGCTCAGTTGCTCAGCTGTGTCCGACTCTTTGTGACCCCTGGACTGTAGTCTGCCAGGCTCCTCTGTCCATGGATCTTCCAGACAAGAATACTGCAGTGGGTTTCCATTTCCTCCTCCAGGGGATCTTCCTGACCCAGGGATTGGACCCACAGTACCTGCACTGGCAGGCGGATTCCTTATCAACTGTGCCACCTGGGAAGCCCCATAACCCAAACCAAATGTATCCCAGATCTGAATATAACCCAGGGAGATCAATTACTCTTTCCGAATGAAACAGAAGTTATCAGAGACACAATGAGAGATCAACTTTCCATAACTGCACTTCAGCAAAAACCTGATATAAGAATGTAAGGTCTAGCCAGAAAATGGAACCAAAAAACTGGACTGCAGGCTCACTCTGGGCCATATGCTTCCTATCACCCCACAGAGGCACACAGCCTTGTTGGTAACTGGAGAGAAACAAGTTACAACAGCTACAAAGTACAGGTTGGACCAGGGATGGGTTAGGGAGAGAGGGGAATAAAAAGGGCTACAGATGGCAATCAATGAGGATGCAGCCAGGACAGATGTCCTGGAAAAAGATGCTGCGGCTCACATAGCACTCAGAAACAGAGTGGCTCCAAGGCCCATTTTCTCGGGCCCTGCTTTCCGGCTCTGATGGGGGCCCAGGGAAGAGAGAAAACAGTTGGGAGAGGCCCAGGCGGGCTGGCAATAACGTGAGGCCTATGCACTTCACAGTCTGCACCAACACGAGCTCATGAGCTTCTCTCACAGGAGGGATCTTCTTTCCCAGGTGAGAAACTGAACTCTGGGAAAAAGCAACTCCACATGACATCCCAGGTGGAACCGCCACAGAAGGCAGGAAGAAGTGTAACAGGTTGGAAGGCAGAACCGGCATGGGACCCACAACTCTGCTGTTCCGTTGCCCACACCTAAGAATCACACCAGGAGCCAGAACTGTCCCTTCCCAGGTGCAGGCCCACCTGCCAGTCATTCCTGTGGTCTCAGGCCTAGAATCTGAAATGTTCCGGCTTACTGGGGCAGTGCTTATTAATTCCCAGATCTGGCTGAGACTGGTTATGCTGGTTCCTGCTCCTACTTCACACGACTTACGGAGATTATCTCCCTCCTGGCAGAGCCCAGCCACCCTCAAGCATTAGGGTGAAGTGCAGAAGGGGCAGAGGCTGCAGAGGAGCTGGCCTTTCAGCCAGGGAACCAGGGTGGCTATCTGTGCGTACCTGTCCCGGACAAAGGGAGATGAGTTCTGTTCATGGGTACCACCGAGGAACCTGAGAAGGCAGGCCCACATAAAGCCTTGAACAGGTGTCTCTGGCATCCTCCGAGGGGAGGTGACCCAGGCACTGCTGCTCACAGAGAACAGCAAGCACCAACACTCACAGCTCTGATGCCTCCTCTGGCTCACAGCAGCCAGACAAAAAGGCCACCTGGGTGTAGCCCATCAACATGTAAGTCTAAAACAGAACGTGCTGCAGCAGGCCAACAGGGCTGCACTGGATGACGTGAGCTGGAAGGTATGTGAGGATGACCCTCAGGCAGGGCAGCCACAGGAGTGCAAACAACTGTGTCTTGTAATAAGTAAATTATGCCTCAATCTTAAAATGAGAGCTAATTATAGACAGAATCATCGGGACAGCAGTCAGATTTGTTGCTCCAGAAACATCTGTCAGAGGTGGACCTGAACAATACCTTCTGCCACTAGAAGAGAAGAGAAGCTTCACCTCCCAGTGAATCAGCCAAATTCCAACAGCTGGGTAAGACCTAACTGGCCAGGAGGAGCAACTTCCAGGAAAAGAAACCACGGGTGGAGGGGACACACACCCAAGCTCCCACTCAAGGACAGAACCCTCTGGAAGGCTGGACAGAGCCCTGTGACATCTCTGCTGGGTCCTCATCAAGCCATATTTCAGACTGGGGTGTCACCAGCCGTCAAGGGAGCCTGGATTGAGGCAGGGCATGAACTCAGGTCAATCAGTCCCGGGAATAGTAGGGAACAGGTAGGAAAATAAAGTGCTGGGGCTACCCTGGGACTTGCCACCTTCCCCACAGAAAACCACCCTAGGGCTGGTGCTCTGTCATTTCAGCTCACAGATGCAGAGAGCTGGGCTGGGGGAAGACAGGGTTCAAACCCCTTGGATACATTAGTGCAGGCCAGGGTGGTGGGGGTGAGGTGGCTTCTCACACAGGGAAAGTGGGTGTGGCAAGTGGGAATGCAAGCAGGGGTGCACACAGGGCACCCCATGCCTGGCAACTGAGTCTCTGCCTCCTCAATGGGGTACAGGCCTAGAGTCGGCAAGCCCAAGCCCGGCAAATGACTGGTGCTCAGTAAATATACGTGGAATGACTGGAGAATAGGGAGGGTGTGGGGGCACTGCAGAGGGTGACAAGCCCACATCAGCAATGGGTGGACAGGGACAGCAGTCCAGTGAATGGACAGGTAGCAGGGATGCTGGGTGAGGCTTGGTGCTTGCGGGAGCTGGGGAATGGGCCTTGCAGGCATCTCCTCTCTACCACCCCTCCCCAGCCAGCAGGAGATACACCCCCAGTGATTTGGCAGCAGGAATCGCTCTGAGGCTCACCCCTCTCCCTGGGTCTGCCCTTGGCTTATGCACACTTTCCAGGGCCAGCCCAGGGCAGCTGGTGGCCCACCACCTAGCCATGGGAAGCAAAGAGGCAGGCTTTCCCACCAGCACATGAACACAGCCAAGAGCTTTCCTGGGCGCTGACTGTGTACCAAGGTAGAGAAATGCAATTAAATTCTGCAACCACAGAAGTGCAGAATGCCAGTCCACCCACGTGACCAGGGAAAGCTCAGATCCCTAACATAAGCTGCAGTGACACGATGGGTTTCTTAAACTCACCTTCCCACTGGGACCCTTCCAGAAGTATGAACACTTCTGATGCCACGGCCCACCCTGAAACTGTGTTGATCCTTCTGGGTGTGGCCAATGCTTTGGAATTTCTGAACGTTCCCAGGTGACCCTGGCATGCAGGAAATTCAATACACCACACCGGCTCCACATGGGCCTCCACTGGAACCAAGTCAGCTGAGACACCAGAAACAGACCCATTCCCCACACAGACCCTCACAGATCTGCAAACCTGCACAAAAGGACCCCATGTGCGCTCCATGAGAGACCTCAGCTCACCTCCCTCAGCGAGCTTTTCCTATCCGCTCTTACCTTCCACTCCAAGAAGGACCTATCCCAGACCCACTCCCTCTTCCCTGGCTCGCAGGTTTCCAGAACAGACAGGTGGTGGCAGGCATGGCCCCAGGCCCCTAAGCATTTTGGGAGGCAGCCTGGGAAGGCCTGGCTACCACCCAAAAGAGACAGAGATGGGTGTGAATCTCATCTGATCTTCACAAAGCCATGCAAAGCATAAACTTAACACTCCCATCTCACAGGTGAGCAAACCATGGTTATGCTAAGTCAGATGATTCCCCCGAGTGGCACCACAGGGCTTCTCACTCCAAAAACCACTTTACTTCTTTGCAGCAAAGTAGTTCCCAGAACTGGGGTGTCCTGGGAAAAGCAAGATGTGCTGGAGAAGGGGTGGTGTGAGGGTGGCTGCACACTGGCTGTAGAGATCAGAAGAACTGGACTCAAGGATCGGTGCCACATAGGGAACACCCCCACTCCCCACGTCCGTCCCCCCGGCCCACATCCATCCCATCACCAACCACAAACCCCAGCTGCCCTGGGCAGTGTCCAAACACTAAGCTGCTTTTAGAAAACTGAGAATCCACTCCTGGGCAGGAGGGATTTAGCCAGAATTGGGTGTCATTTAGAGAAGATTACACCCTAATTGCCCCAATGTCAGCAGACAGGCTTCTGGCCAGCTGAGCCCTGTAGTTGGTGGCAGTCCCTATAGACCCTGGTTCATCTGCCAATCCTGGGTCCTGGACAAGCTCTTGTCTTCCATGGCAGCTGGCTGCCAGACACAAACCTCTATTGAATGGCCTGCAGTTGGGGGGAGCTGTCCAGCTGCCATCTGTCCCAAGCCTCAGAAGACACTGAGCGGGCAGCACAGCCAGGACTATACTGGGCTGGAAACACCAGGAGAGTTGACTGGGGTTTCTTACCTCATCTCTAATCTCAACATGTCTTCATATTATTAGCGCCATTTAGGAAGAGACATCCAACAAGGCTCACAGTCAGCAAGCAGCCAGAGACCCTGTAACTCAAGTCATGCTCCTGCCAAGAACCCAGAGGTCTGCAGCTCTGGGGACGAGAGTGGAGCCTATGGAACCGTGGGCATGGCTGTAACGACGATTCGATGCTCACATCTGCCCTGGAAGGTAGACGGGCCTGTTAGTAGCTGCAGCAAGGTAAGATGAGAGGTCTTGGCCAAGTGTCCCCCATGTCCAGCATTCCATCACAATCACCCTTGCAGGGTAAATCTCGGATACCCTGAGGACCAATGCCACTAAGGACCGACACAGCTTGAGGAACCAAGGATGCTGACTGCTCATGAAGAGGTGAGAACCTGAGGCTGAGTGGGCAGCTGAGACCCTATACTGAAGCCAGCTACCTTTTCCCTCGGCCTTGCCCCTCCACCCTCCACATATCGAGGTCACCCAAAGAGTGAGGCTGCAGAGATCCTTCCTGTGCTGTGACACATACACACACACGTGAACACACGCACATACATGCAGACATAGTTCACGTCATCATAGTTCAGGCACGAGAGCCCACTGCCTAACACAAGTGACTCATCCTGGACACCATCCAGTAGATTACCTGGGGCCATTGCTCAGCCCAATCACAACAGCATCAACATTGTTTCAGGTTGCAGCAGCCACTGTGCAAACCGCGGCCAAAGAAAGGGCCATGTCAGACCCTGACCCTCCGCCTTGTGCCTCTGGCCCAGGCACGTTCCCTTCTCCAATGCCTCACAGCCTTCTGCGGGTCGTGAAAACAGAGATGTGATCCAGCCTTCAACCAACACAGGCACAAAGAGCCATCCCACAGTGGAGGTGAGACTGATGCTGAGAGAACAGGAGGGAAAAGAGGTATGCTTGGCAGTGAGAGTCTGCGGGAGATGTAGACTTGGCAGCCTGGCATGTGGAGCACCAGCCACACCAACCATAAATCTATCATGGGTCCCGAAGACCTGTCCTAAAGATGGTGAAGAGGGGGAGCGGGCATGGGGAAAGCCTGGCATCTTTAGGGTGGAGTTTGGCCCTAGCACCACAGGAAGGGCCAGACCTAGAGGCCTGACAGGCTAGAAAGGGGCTTACACAGGTGGTGAGCACCTGAGATAACAGAGAAGGCATCTGAAGCCCAGAAAGGAACACGTCTGTCACACTTTTGGAGGGACCTGGCAGCCAGCTTCTGCCTGTGGGGCAAGCAGCTAGTAAATGCCCAGGTCTGAGCAGTGACTGAGTCCACACCTCTCCCCTAACTCCTGAGTCAAATGCATAAGGCTAGTAGGTTAGGCAACTCTCCAGGTGGATTCTCAGGGGTAAAGACAGCCCTAACTGAGCTGCTCAAACAGAAGGGAACATGGACCATCTTAAAAAGACACAGAGAAGTCTCACTTCTCATCTTCTATCAAAGACCTAACCAACTGTACTAGTGATTTTTGTTTGTTTTTTTGTGTGTGTGATTTTTGTTTTTAACAATTTGCACTCTATTACTTTTCCTCAAGATTAAAAAAAAAAAAAAAAAAAAGACTATCGATTGATGATGACCAGGACCCGCCCTGCCAATGCAGGACTGAAGACCCAGGCCAGCAGACGCCATTCAGTTGTGCTGAGTCACACAACAAAAAACACAGGCCTTAAGCGGAAGATTCACCACTAACACATACAAAGGACACAAACCTAACAAAATCAGCAACATACAATCAAGAGAGTAGAGTATTGGAAAAAGGATAATTGCACAGATCAAGAGAACAGAACAGAACTCCCAGGAGTAGACCCACACACATAATAGGCAACTGATCTTTGACAGAGGAGCAAAAAAACAACTGCATAAAGAAAGTACAGTCTCATCAACAAATGGTGTTGGAACTTGTATATCCATGTGTAAAAAAAAAGAATCCTGGACACAGACTATATACTCTTACAAAAACCAACCTGAAACGAACCAGAGATCTAAGATCTAAATATAAAAGGCAAAATTTATCAAACCTCTAGACAGAAACATAGGAAAAGATCTACATGACATTAGATTTGGTGATGACAATCTTAATATGAAAGCAAAATGGCACTAAAATTAAAAACTGCTCTGTGAAAGACACTGTTAAAGGAATGAAAAGTCAAATCACTGGGTTACAAATTTGAAAAGTAGGATTTGTATCCAAAATAGATAAAGAACTCTTAAAATCTATAATAAGAAAACAAATATTTCAATTTTAAAATCAGCAAAAGATCAGAACAGACACCTCAACAAAGAAGATATACAAACAGCAAGCAAGCACATGAAATCATGTTCCACATCATATGTCAGCAGAGAAATACAAATGAAACTATGAGATGGCCCCATACACCTACTCTAGTAGATAAAAGCCAAAACACTGGCAATGCCGAATGCAGGTGAGGAGACAGAACAACAGAACTCTCATTCATTGCTGGCAGGAATACAGACTAGTGTAGCATCTGCAAGGTGATTTCTTACAAAACTAAACATACTCTTACCCTATGATCCAAAAAGTTGCATACTCTTTGGTGTTTGCCTAAGAGTTGATAATTTATGTCCACAAAAAACCTGCACATGGATACTTTATAACAGCTTTGTCAGAAACACCCCCAACTGGAAGTAACCAAGATGCCCAGTTTGAATGAATCAACAAACTACGGTACATCTAAACAATTCTGTGATTTTTTAAAATAAAACGAGCTATCAGGCCATGAAAACACATGGATCAATCTTAAACGCATGTCGCTAAGTGAAAGAACCCAATGTAAAAAGGCTACACACTGTATGATTTCAATTACATGACATTCTAGAAAAGGGAAAACTACAGAAAAAGTAAAGGATCAATGGTTGCCATGGGTTCTTTTTGGGGGTGGAGCAGTGTTGAATAGGTAAAGTAGAGGGATTTTATAATGCAGTATAACAACTCAGTAAAGCGACTATGAACCGAACAGGGAAATCCAAACGCTGACCAGATAAAAGACAACATTAAGGAATCACTGTTAATCCTGTGAGGTGTAAAAATTAATCTGTGATTATGTTTTATTTAAAAAAAAAAAGTCATCTTCTCAGCACAACACATCAATGTACTTACAGAAGTGAGGCACAGAATGGAGACTGCCAAAGCTGGAGGTGCCAAAGTGGGTAGGAAAACATGCAGGCCAATGTCTCTGCTCTGGCTGTGAATAAAACATCCTCTAAAGATGGAAACCCTTTAGGAGGGGAACTGCTTTCAAAAAGCAAACCCATAAAACTCAAACCACAACCATTATTTAACATGATACAATAGACTGGATGTGCATAGCACCTTCCAAACCCATGGAAATCTTCATTATCTTCATCCAGTTGAATGAAACCTACTTTTCTGTAACTCAGAGACTAACCCCAAACCCTGTGTCTCCTTAAAAACAACTGTTATAGATGCCCAAAGCACTTTCTGGTTTTTATAATACCATATGTATCTCACATACACATATAGGAAGAAAAAGCTGGCAAGCAGAAATACCCAGTAGTCCTCCATACATATTCCATAATTTCTATAGAGACATGCTCATTTCTACTTTTTGATTTTGATGAAAGTGAAAGAGGATGTATCATGTGAAACTGATGTTTTTAAGTGAAAAAGCTGGCTTAAAACTCAACATTCAAATAACTAAGACCATGGGACCTAGTCTCATCACTTCATGGCAAATAGATGGGGAGAAAATGGAACCAGTGACAGATTTTATTTTGTTGCGCTCCAAAATCACCGCAGACAGTGACTGCAGCCATGAAATTAGAAGACTCTTGCTCCTTAGAAGAAAAGTTATGACAAACCTAGATAGCATATCAAAAAGTAGAGACACCACTTTGCCAACAAAGGTCCATCTAGTTAAAGCTATGATTTTTCCAGTAGTCATGTACTGATGTGAGAGTTGGACCATAAAGAAGGCTGAGCACTGAAGAACTGATGCTTTCGAATTATGGTGCTGGAGAAGACTCTTTAGAGTCCCATGGACAACAAGGAGATCAAACCAGTCAATCCTAAAGGAAATCAACCCTGAATATTCATTGGAAGGAGGAGAGCTGAAGTTGAAGCTCCAATATTTTGGCCACCTAATGGGAAGAGCCAACTCACTGGAAAAGACCTTGATGCTGGGAAAAATTGATGGCAAGAGAAGGGGGCAACAGAGGATGAGATGGTTGGATGGTATCACCAATTCAACAGACATGAGTTTAAGCAAACTCCAGGAGACAGCAAAGGATAGAGAAACCTGGCGTGCTACAGTCCATGGTGTCGCAGAGTTGGTCACAACTGAGGGATTGAACAACAGCAAAAGTAAAGGAATAACTTTTTCAAACATACTAAGCTCTAAAGAAAGCAGTCTCCTCCTCCTTAATGCCATCAACTACCTGATGCAAGACTGTCTGTTCAGCCACATGTCCCTGACACCCACCCTGCTCTTACAGCCCCATCTGTCAGCCCACCTCCCTGGGCAGAGCAGAGCCAGAACCAAAAGGTTTGATGCCCAGAACAGCAGCTAGAAGGTCACACTGGGCACTCCTGGCTCTGGGGAGTAGCTCAAGGGGCCACACTCCAACAGTGGACAATATGGGGCCTGAGGCCCAGGAGGGTCTCATCTAGCCTCTGCCCAGTAGCCACTTTCACTTCACTAAGAAACCAGATCTTTCTTTACCTTCAATGTGTGTACCGGCCCTTTATCCAGTGCACGAATGTGGAGAAATGGGTCTGACTGAGGAGTGGCTGCCCAGGCTGACAAGAGTAAACGGATCTCCCGCTTCACAGGAAGGGGCTGGGCTCCCTGAGCCGGAAGGCCCAGCAGGAGTCTGTGTCTGCCTCGCCACAGCTCTCTCTGAGGCAGCTGCTCAAACACAAGGAGCCTCAGCCACTACCTGCCCAAGTGCCCCGGGGACACTGGCCTGAGGGCGGAGCCATTCCTCTGGGGCCACATAGCTCCTGAGGGCCCAGGCAGGGTGCAGCTGCCCGCTTGGAGCCAGAGTGCGGAAACCACAGCCCTCGACAGCACATGGAGCACCTCCTCGCCTGCCCAGGCAGCGCCACTCTCAGGCCGGGCCTCCCTCCTGCACCAGTCATGGAAAAGCAGCTCCTTCTAAGTGCGTCCATCCACCTGCCCAAAGCCACGCCCCACAACACTGAGGGACACAGCTGCTCACCCGCCATGGCCTGAAGGAAAACAGAATGCCAGGTGACATGGGAGTCTCGGGAGTTTTTAAAAGTGGAAGAGCCCTCAAGATTGCTTCACAATGCCACACCAGATACAAACTCTACAGGCAGGAAAGTGGGGCGTGCCCAGCAATGTAGACACAGTGGGCCACGTGGTCACTGCCTTTGGATGCTGGTAGCTGCCTCTCCCAATGGTCAGATCCCTGGGGGCAGGGCCACCTCAGCACCTCCAGGACTCCCTGGAACTTAACTTGTATCCCAAATCAGGCTTCTCCATGCTAACAGCAGACGACCACACAGCTGCCCTGAGAGGCCCACGGGACTCCCAGAGCCTCCCAATCCCCAGTGGCTCTCTGCTCCAAGTTCTAGGGTGGTATCAGATAAGTGGGATCCTCAAAGGGTTTGGCCCAAATCAGGACTTTTCCTGTCCCAAGACAAACACTTGAGGAGGTTGAGCCTTGCACAGAGGATTCCCATTACCTTCCCTCCTCCGCAGGTGTCCGCTCTCTTGGGGACAGGTTGCCTGGTCTCACAGTCTCGAGTCAAAGTCAACTTCTTGGTGCCTTGGTCTCCACAGGAGCACAACAGACATAATAGGGTAGTGACCCCAAAAGTCAGAGTGAGGACGTCAGGAGTTGGTGGGGCACAGGGAGGCAAGAGCCACTCATCTACAGGGGTGAAGCCTGGGCAGCAGCCCTCACATCACCCTCCTCTGGAGCCAGCTCATGGCTGGAACTTCTACAGACTTGAAGAGGAATCTGGTGCCCAAGGACCACTTCCAATTTGGTCTGAGCTACTGGACCTTCCTCAGACACTCACACCCGTCCCTACCTTGGTTTCCCCATCCTCTGAGAGCAGAAATTATGATACAAGAGAGATGGGAAGGAGGAAGCAAAAAGGACAGAGCAGCTGCTCTCACCAGCTCTGCCACAGTTCTTCATGCAGCTGCTGAGCCTACAGGATGAGAGGGATACCCAGGTGGGCTCACCTGGGAGCTGGGCTCAGACAAGTCCAGAGGAGGCTTTGAAAAGCATCCAGGCCTTGAAGGGCAGGCAGGACTTCCAAGATCCAAGACTGGGAAGAGGCAGGGATAGTGAAGGCCACGAAGGCAATCAGGATGCAGGGGGGCAGTGCAGGCTGAGCAGGCCAGAGGCTCAGCCTGCCCTCCAGGAGATGCAGTGGGGCCACTCCAGACCCTGCAAGGAGTAGGGACAAGGTGATGACAGGGACAGCAGGGAGGGTATCCAGGCTTGGGTGAGGCAGATGGAAGGAAGAAGCTGAAGATACCAGCCAGCACACAGTTACTGTGTGTGCTTACTGAGTAAGCACTTACTGTGTGCCAGGCACCAGTCCCAGCCTGTGACAGGTTGCAGCTCACCAAATTCCACCCCTGGGTTCCCTGGGACGTAAGTATACTGCACAGCCAAGATCCTGAGGTAGCACAGAAGCCAGCAAGGACGTCCAGACCTTGTCTTCCTGCTCTCTCTGGAAGCCGAACGAGGATGGGATCCCCACCACTGGCCCTCACATTCCAAACCAAACCCTCACATTCCAAAGAGCTACCCACTCCCGGTACCTACCTGAGCCCTGCAGGCAGCAACTCTCAGCCCAGCACCCCAGCCCTCCTCAAACTGCAGCTGAGGACACAGAGCCAGATGTTCCCTGGCCACTAAGGACAGGAAATACCACATGGCTGACCAAAATTTATCCGATTCTCTTCCCCACCATGGTGGGGAAACGACACAGCAGAACTTGGGACAGACAGGGCCCTTACTAAGCCAGGCTCAATCACCAGCAAAATGGGCCATTGGTACCCCTCCTCCCTAATACCATGGTGTCAGCAGGACATGGACACACATACACTTACCAAGCGAGAAAGGCCAGCACCACTGCCCTGCACAGGACACTCTTCAGGTCTGGTCGCAAACCCAGTCACCTGGGATAGGCCAGTCAGCCTTCCTCCCTCAAGCCAATATTATCTACAAATGCTAAACAGGAATACAGGTACCTCTGTGGCACAATTTGTTAGTAACTGAACCCACTTTAGTTAAAGAAATAAAGCTTTAAAAAGAATGAAGATGGCTCATCACTCTACAGGAGGAAAAATAAAATTAAAAAAAGATCCAATCAATATTGTCTCCTTAAATTTTGATTTTTTTTTTTTCAAATTATCTTTATTTATTTAGCTACACTGGGTCTCTTTGAAGCAGCATTTGGGATCTAGTTCCCTGATCAGGAATCGAACCTACACCCCCTGCATTGAGAAAGAGGCGTATTAGCCACTGCACCACCAGAGAAGTCCCTAAATCTTTATTTTTTAAAATAAGAGTTAATACTTTGAAGTATAACAATACAATGCCTTAGAGAGGCTGACAAGAGCCTAGGCTGACATGACTTTGAGTAAACTGATGTGAGCTTTCTGGCAATATCTATCCGAGGCTCTAACGCACCTTCCTCTAGCTTCGGCTGAGACTTCCATCTGAACAGACTCTGAGGGGAGCGGGTGGGGAAGGCCAGGCTCCCCTCTGAGCTGCAGAGAAGGTGAACGAACCTAAGATGCTCCCACTTTATTTTCTCAAGGCCCCTAAGCCTCCCTCCATCATTCCCCTACCCCATACACCAAGATGAGGTTTTGCCAGAAGGATCACATATCACCCCTCTAGTAGATTTAGTGCCAGATAAGGCTGGCTTGGAGGAGGTACCAATACCTGCTGACACATACAAGACCTCGAGTTGAAGGAGCTACACAATCATCCTCCTCGGGTACCCTATCTGTCTTCTACAGGTACTAACAGGGCACTTGTTCCACCAAGCAGATTTAAGTATGTTCATGCATTAACTCCCTTCACTATCAGAAGAGGACCTGACTGGTCTCCTGAGTGAGGCACGGAGACTCAAAACACTCCAGGGACCTGCCTGAGGCCACCGGGAGCGGGCTGCTGGGAGGTGGGCAGCTGGAGAAGCAGCAAATGTGGTGGATCCTGAGACCAAGGGCCAAGAGCCCACCTGGACAAGGGAAGAATCAAGTAGGGAAGCAGAAGACTATCTCAGACACTGACAGGCTAAATCTGACAGCTTCTCTAGCCTTTTTAAATATCTCTCAGATGAACCCTTTCTGAGTGAGATGGTGCAGTGGGAGAAGGTTCATGCTCATAGCCCCATCACCAGTAAGGGGCTAGACCTGGGTTCAAACCTGAGCGTCCACCCAGAAAGCAACTTCTCCCTTCCCACCCCTACAACAAGGCTGGGGAGTCAAGAAGGACTGAGATAGGAAATGGTGTTTAAAATCATCTAAGAGAACCACTTCTGGGAAGGACTGCCCAGTTTTACCACTGTAATATTTCTTGGTAGCCGAGTGATCCAACCTGTTCATCCCAGAGTAAAAATATCACAGGAGAGATAAGGCTACACCTGTGACAAAAATCTACAGATGTGTCCCTCAACTTTGGGAAAGGGCCTGGATGGGCAACTAGGACAGGGGGGGACAGAACACTGTATCCCAGAGAAGTAACCAGCGGGGTGGTCAGAGAGCCGAGCATGGGGAAGGCCTGTGGGATACCCCGGCCAGCTGTGATGGCCACATGCAAGGCAAGACCCCAACTTGACCCTTTCCTGGTGTCCCGGCGCTCAAACAAGACGCTGAAATCGCTGAAGGCAGCTGCGCCCAGAGACCGGAGATGATATACATAGAAATGTTGGAGACACAAGCCTGGTGTTTCCCAGCCGGCCACCTGCATCCATCCCACGTCCCCATCCCCCCTACATGGAAAGTCAAACACCGCAGAGGACACCACCCCCACCGTGCCCGAGACCTGCGATCAAGAGCAGAAAGGCTGACCACCAGGCTCCACCGCAGCCCTTGACGCGGAGACCAGGGTTTCTAGAACCCAAATCGCCCACCGCACCTAAGGGCCTTCATCCACCGCAGGGCCGCCTCCGGGACGGCCAAGCACAGTGACCCTGGGTGCCCCGGTGCTGGTCTGGTCGGCCCGGAGTCAGCAGTCGGCTGGTGGTCGACCTAACTCGGGGTAAGGGGTCAGTTTGGCCTGGGTCGGCGGCTGCCTCGGGGGGCGGCTTCTTGGCTCGGGTCAAGGGCCGATTCTGGGGTCGGCGAGGAGGTCAGCTAGGTGGGATGAGGGATCCGGATCCGGAGTCGGAAACGGCCGGGGGGCGCGGAGGGCGTGGCGCCAGCCGCCCTTGCTCCTTACCTCCTTGAGCTGCTCCATCTCGCCGCGGATGGCCTCGTAGTCCACCTCGAGCTCTTCGAACTGCAGTTTGAGTTGGTGCTTCTCCTCGAGGACTGCCAGCCCGTACTCGGCCGCCTGGATCTTCTCACGCGTGGTCTCGGCCAGTTCGTGCGACAGCCGCTTCACCTCCGCGCGCAGCCACTCCGGCTGCGCCTCCATCACGAGCCGCGCGTACTCTTCTTCCTCGGACGGCGCGGACATGGTGGCTACGGCCCGAGTCGCACCACTCGCTCCGTCGGAGGCTCAGACAAGACTCCTGTCCGCCGCCGCCGCCCCGCCCGACGGCAACCCGGCCGCAGCCGCCGCCGCCGCCGCCGCCGCCTTCGCCGCCGCGCAGCCGCAGTGAGCTCGCGGTCGCGCGGGGCACTGTGGGGGCCATAGTCCCGCCTGCGGCAACTACAAGGCCGGTCGTGCCCCGCGCCCGTCTTCCCCCGCCCGTGATTGGCCCGGGCCGGGCCGGGCGGCCCCTTCCAATTCCGTAGCCTCCGCCGCCGTCGCGCGGAGCATTGTGGGGGTCGTAGTCCAGTCGCCGCGCCGACTACAAGTCCCGTAGTTCCCCACGCCCTCCCGCCCCCGCCCGTGATTGGTCGGCGCGTCAGCCGTCGCGGAGCCGGAAACGTGTTTTCCGGTGCCAGCCCCAGGGCCTGGGAGGCGGGGGTCGGTGGCTTGGTGGGTTGGTGGCTAGGTGGGTCGCTGGGGAGGGTGCGCACTGCGCTGGGCAGGGGATGGGTGGAGCGGGCCACCGGTATGAACCACCAGAGGTGGAGCGCCCGGAGCGTCGGGGAAACCGCGGGCCGGTTGGCGGTGAGGACTGTAACCTGCTGGTTCGGGCCTTAGCCAGTGGGAGAAATGGTCAAACCACTAGCAGAAGAGGCGCCTTCCATCCAGCTAAATACAAAATGCCGCGTGCGTGTTTCCTAAGAATTAGGCATCTCCATTCGCTCTACAGTGATCCAATTCAGGACCGTCGACACGGACGCGGCCTCGAATCCAGCATAGGAGTCCCTGCGCTTGTAGCATGGTTCCAGCCCAGGACCTGGTCCTGGGTCACTCAAACGGCAGTCAGCTGTCTTTGCTCTTTGTCTTCATGACCTTGACCTTTCTGAGGCGTGCAAGCCAGATGTACACACGGATGCTTTCCCCAGGGTTAGAGTAGGTTATGCCCTTTGGCTGGAATATCACGAGATGGTGCTAAATTTTCAAAGAATTCTATCAGGAAGCTCGTAAACCCATCGCCCAGATGCTGCTGGGCACTCCTTTGTAATCACTATCCTATGAGAAGCCAATTTACACTTTACAGATATTCCATCACTCCTCAAGCTTTTTTAATATTTTGTTGCAGTAGATTTGATTTATGTTTCAGGTGTACAAAATAGTGATTCACAATTTTTAAAAATTATACTCCATTTATAGTTACACAATATTGACTATATTCCTTGTGCTCTGCAATATATTGTAGCTTTATTTTATACATAGTGGTTTGTATCTCTTGATCCCTTACCCCTATCCAGCCCCTCCCCATTTCCTTCTCCCCACTAGTAACCACTAGTTCGTTCTCTTTATCTGTGAGTGCTTGCTTTGTTGTTATAGTCACTAGTTTGTTTCATTTTTTAGTTTCCACATAAAAGTTATACAGTATTTGTCTTTGTGTCATTTCACTTAGCATAATATCTTATAGGTCTATCCATGTTTTGCCGGTGGCAAAATTTAATTTTTTTTAATGAGAGTACTATTTCATACCACGTAGTCTTTATCCACTTTTCTGTTGTTAGACATTTAGGCTGTTTGCATATCTTGGCTACTGTAAAGAATGCTGCTATGAAGTTTGGGTGGAGAAGGAAAAGGCAACCCACTCTAGTACTCTTGCCTAGAGAATTCAGTGGACAGAGGAGCCTGGTGGGCTGCTGTCCATGGGGTCGCACAGAGTCCGACACGACTGAATCGACTTAGCATGCATGCATGCATTATAGAAGGAAATGGCAACCCACTCCAGTATTCTTGCCTGGAGAATCCAAGGGACAGAGGAGCCGGGTGGGCTGCTGCCTGTGGGGTCGCACAGAGTCAGACACGACTAAAGCAACTTGGCAGCAGCAGCAGCAGCATACTAGTTCTTTCTATTTTTTGGTTTTTTGAGAAACCTCCATACTGTTTTTCCACAGTGGCTGCACCAATTTACATTCCCACCAACAGTTTACAAGAGTTCCCTTTTCTCTATATACTCACCAACATTTGTTGTTTGTAGTCTTGATGATAGCGACTCTTTGCAACCCTGTGGACTATAGCCTGCCAGGCTTCTCTGTCCATGGGATTCTCCAGGCAAGAATACTGGAGTGGGTTGCCATGCCCTCCTCCAGGCGTTCTTCTTAACCCAGGGATCTAAACCCACATTTCTTATGTCTCCTGTATTGGCAGGTGGGTTCTTTACCACTAGTGCCACCTGGGAAGCCCATTCTTACAGGTGTGAGATGATAGCTTATTATGGTTTTGATTTGCATTTCTCTGATAATTAACAGTGTTGAGCATCTTTTCATGTGCCTATTAGCCATCCACATGTCTTTCTTGGAAAAATGTCTGTTCAGGTTTCTAGCCCATTTTTTTTTTTTTTCCCCACTCAGACTACGTTCTCTCCCTTTTCATCTCCAAAAAGGAAAAGAAGAACGATCATCAATGGCTAATAGCAGCTGCAGAAGCAACACCAAAAGCCGGTTTCACGCTCAGGAGAGAACGCTGCGTCTCCTCCTCATGGTTTCGGGTGCTCTACACGATCAGAGAAACTTCTCTAGTAACGAACTATAGAAATGACCCCTGAAAGTATAGTCTTAGCCCATTTTTTAAATTGTGTTGTTTGCTTTTTTGATATTGACTCATATGAGCTCCTCAAACTTTCAGCTCACTAGTTTTCATTGATATTTCTTCCCTAAAGAAATAAGATTATTAACCAGACTTTTCTCTTCTATTTCCCTCATTCCTGCTCCACTTAGTAACTTAGTACTTTAGAGAAGATATTTCATTCATTAGTGGTATGAATCTGTGGATTCTTACTTTACTTAATGAGTTATAATCCATTATTCTCCATATTCACTTAGACGCTCCAATGCGGCAGATGTGGCTAGTGGAAGCTGCTCAGCTGAGTCTGTGTCCTTTCAACATGTCATGATTTTTGAGAATTTTCTTTGATTATAGCAAAGTTGTTTCAGGATCATCTTGTACTCTGTGTCCCAGACCTGGAATCAGCCATTTCTCTAAGGAGCCCTGATTCCTTTTAGTGGTTTAGTGGTTTATTTGTCTGAGGAGAATATGTCATAATTTTACTTGTGAAAATAAAAAGTTACTTTTAGGGCATTCAACTACAGTAGCAGTATGATTCCCAAACAGCCAGTCTGTCCTGGTCTTAGCACCAAGAGTCCCAAGTCCTGCAAAGCCGTAAGGCCTGTGCTCACCATTCAGTCTCAGTGGGAGAGATGATCCGGAAGAGAAGAGAGGAGGAACAAGCCTTATTTGAGTTTGATTAACATAAGATGAAAGACTGATACTCTGAGAATTGATGGTCCTTTCTGACCCAAGGGAAAGGAGTACGTCAAGGCTGTATATTGTCACCCTGCTTATTTAACTTATATGCAGAGTACATCATGAGAAACGCTGGGCTGGAAGAAGCACAAGCTGGAATCAAGATTGCGGGGAGAAATATCAATAACCTCAGATATGCAGATGACACCACCCTTATGGCAGAAAGTGAAGAGGAACTAAAAAGCCTCTTGATGAAAGTGAAAGAAGAAAGTGAAAAGGTTGGCTTAAAGCTTAACATTCAGAAAACTGAGATCATGGCATCTGGTCCCATCACCTCATGGGAAATAGATGGGGAGACAGTGGAAACAGTGTCAGACTTTATTTTTTTTGGCTCCAAAATCACTGCAGATGGTGACTGCAGCCATGAAATTAAAAGACGCTTACTCCTTGGAAGGAAAGTTATGACCAACCTAAATAGCATATTAAAAAGCAGAGACATTACTTTGCCAACAAAGGTCTGTCTGGTCAAGGTTATGGTTTTTCCATTGGTCATGTATGGATGTGAGAGTTGGACTGTGAAGAAAGCTGAGTGCTGAAAAATTGATGCTTTTGAACTATGGTGTTGGAGAAGACTCTTGAGAGTCCCCTGGACTGCAAGGAGATCCAAGCAGTCCATCCTAAAGGAGATCAGTCCTAGGTGTTCATTGGAAGGACTGATGCTGAGGATGAAACTCCAATACTTTGGCCACCTCATGTGAAGAGTTGACTCATTGGAAAAGACCCTGATGTTGGGAGGGATTGAGGGCAGGAGGAGAAGGGGACAACAGAGGATGAGATGGCTGGATGGCATCACTGACTTGATGGACTTGAGTTTGAGCAAACTGGGAGTTTGTGATGGACAGGGAGGTCTGGCGTGCTGCGATTCATGGGGTCACAAAGACTCGGACACGGCTGAGCGACTGAACTGAATGGAACTCTGACCCAAGCTATCCGAACTCCAAGCCCCTACTCAAATCCACACCTTCATATGAGGCTGGCCTGAGGGAGGGAGAGAATAAAAGGTGGGAATCTGGTGCAGGCATTGACAACAAAGCTTAGGGTGGCAGTAGAAGGGGACAGGCAAAGTCTCTTACAGGTGTTGGGGCCAGAGTGCCTGTCCCTGGAAAAGTCATGTAACAATATCGGGGGCGGGGGGAGGGGGGAGGAATAGGCATCAGGAGAAGATTCCCTGCGGAGGTGACACCCAAGTGGAGACCCAGAAAGTGCACAGGAAGTGGCCGGTCAGACTGGTGGAATAGGGGATTGGCAAAGATAGAGGTGGAGCCACTGCTTGTTGGGCTCCAGCTGGGTCTCCATGGTTGCTTGATACTTTACCTCCATTATCTCTGAATTCTCCCAACACCCCAGGGTGTGGGGATTATGCTCTGTGTTTTACAAATGAGAAAGGAAGCTCAGGGTAAAACCCTCAGTGTCACCTTTGACTTTTTCGCCCTTCATCTGATTTGTCAATCTCTAAGCAAATGACAGACCCTGAACTTGCCTTGGCCTCCTGCCTTCCTGACTGCTCCCTCTCTGAGCAATAGCATGAATCTCTTGATGAGCTTCTCTGGTTTCTTTAATCTGGCCTCAGGTGGTCTCCTCTGGAATGCTAACAGCTACTTGGAGGTTTTAGTTCTGCAAAGAACTCAAATATATTGTTATGTGTATCTACCTTGAGGTAGAACCAGGAACCTGCTCAAGGCTGCACTGTTGTTTCTTGGCTGCTCCTCCCTCTTCTCTACATCCCCTCCTTTCCCTGGTTAGCAGTTGTTCAAATCTGAGGGACAGTCTATTCCCTACAAGAAGTGGAGGATTCAAAATGTTCTGTGCTCAGGAGCCCCATGGGGTCAGTAAATCGTGGAACTCAGATTGGGACTTGAACCCACAGGTTTTTTTTTTTTTTTTGAACCCACAGTTTTTTAATTGAGATCACACACAGGACTTAATGAAGTTCAGGTTCCTGACATCTTATCACAGAAAGAATTCAGTGAGAGACAAAGTGATAGATAAGAAGTGGCTTTATTTAGAGAGAAATACACTCCAGAGACAGAGTGTGGGCCCTCTCAGAAGGCAAGAGTGGCACCAGGGTATGGGGGTTGTCAGGTTTTGTAGGGGGTGGGTAAATTCATAAGCTAATAAGTGGGAAGAGTAAACCAGCTATTTTGGGGAAAGGGTGGGTATTTCCAGGCTTTGAGCCTTGACACTTATTTTTAACTTTCTGGTCAGCCTTGGAACTGTCATGGTGCCTTTGTGTGTGTTCTTTATCTTGCTGATGTATTACAGTTGAGAGGTGGAGTCAGTTCAGTTGCTCAGTCCTGTCTGACTCTTTGCGACCCCATGAACTACAGCACTCCAGGCCTCCCTGTCACCAACTCCCGGAGTTTACTCAAACTCATGTCCATTGAGTCGGTGATGCCATCCAACCATCTCATCCTCTTTTGTTTTGTTTTTGTTTTTGTTTTCCATCTCATCCTCTGTCATCCCCTTCTCCTCCCGCCTTCAATCTTTCCCAGCATTAGGATCTCTTCAAATGAGTCAGCTCTTCGCATGAGGTGGTCAAAGTATTGGAGTTTCAGCTTCAGCATCAGTCCTTCCAATGAACACCCAGCACTGATTTCCTTTAGGATGGACTGATTGGATCCCCTTGCAGTCCAAGGGACTCTCGAGTCTTCTCCAACACCACAGTTCAAAAGCATCAATTCTTCAGGGCTCAGCTTTCTTTATAGTCCAACTCTCACATCCATACATGACCACTGGGAAAACCATAGCCTTGACTAGACGGATCTTTGTTGGCAAAGTAATGTCTCTGCTTTTTAACATGCTGTTTAGGTTGGTCATAACTTTTCTTCCAAGGAGTATGCGTCTT
Source organism: Dama dama (assembly GCF_033118175.1). Taxonomy (NCBI): domain Eukaryota; kingdom Metazoa; phylum Chordata; class Mammalia; order Artiodactyla; family Cervidae; genus Dama; species Dama dama. The sequence goes on along the minus strand of NC_083696.1, from coordinate 26,989,170 downwards.
TTAATTTCATGGCTGCAGTCACCATCTGCAGTAATTTTGGAGAGAATGAGTATTTCCTGCCATATCCATAAAGAAAGATGTCCAGCCCTCCAAATGTGAACTTCTGAGCCCTGAGGGCACTCAGGAAGGAAAACAATACTTGTGATTTGGCAGCCATTAGACTGCAGCACTCCCTACTGTAAGACTGAAAAAACAGGATACTGGCCCCAGATAGCCTAGATGCAAATGAAAGGAATGATTTCAGTGAGCCCAGACCCTTGGATCTTCCCACACATAGAAAAGTGAGAAATTCCTTAACTTGAGATATCTGGTTTTCTTTAATTCACAAAAATACTTTCCACGTTCAGACTATCCATCCTTTGTTGCAAACTTCTAAGTAACCTGACTTCCCCCCACCCCTCCCCCAGCTCCTCAACCCCACCCCACCCCTACTTCCTCAGAGCAGTTCTCTCAGAGTTACTTGAGATGCTGTCTCCCGGGCTTGAAGTCCTAAAAATTCCCACCAATAAAACATGTCTCAGCTTAGGTTGTGATTATTTTTTAAGTGGACACAATGAGTATATAATGACCCTCAAGGTCTAGTGGAATTGAACCTTGTCTGCCATCTTGGACCTTTTGGTTCTAATCAGTTTATGTTGTACCCTCAAGCTATGGCATTCTTTTATCTTTTAAAAAATATTTATTTATTTGGCTACATTGGATCTTAGTTGTGGCATACAAGATTTTCATCGCAGCATGCAGGCTCTTTCTTGTGGTTTGTGAACATCTCTAGTTGTGGCACGTAGGTTTCTCTAGTTGTAGCATGTGGACTTAGTTGCCCCATGACATGTGGGATCTTAGTTCCCTGACCATGGATCAAGCCCATGTCCCCTGCATTGGAAGGCAGATTCTTAACCACTGGACAAACAGGGAGGTCCCTGTATCATTCTTTTTTTTCTTCTTTTTTTTTTTTTTTTGGTCTGTGTCATTCTTTTTTTTTTTTTGGTCTGTGTCATTCTTTTAAAGGTTGTAACCTGCTCTCGTCTCTCTTGTTTCAGGTGTTAGGGGAAGCACACTGATTGAAACCACCCACCCTGGCCAGGCACCATAGTAACTATTTGCATGAGTTGTTTTATGGCAGGAGATCCTGATAAGGAATACGGAACTAATAGGCCACCACCAGCCGGAAGAGTTCGGGAAAGATCGAGAGGAGACACTACCTGTCCGTCCACTTCCCAGAATCCCTCTTGCTAGCATCCATCTTGGCTGAGCGATGCGTGCGCCACCAGGAAAGACTCTGAATTAGAATGATTGGCCAAAGACCACCCGGAAACTAATCCCATCACCATAAAACACAAGACTGCGAGCCACGCGGCAGAGCAGTTCTCCTGGATTCCCTTACCTACTGCTCTCCACCCGGGTGCCCTTTCCCAATAAAATCTCTTGCTTTGTCAGCATGTGTCTCCTCGGTCTGTCTCCTCTGTCTAACACTCCTTCATTTCCGAGTGTTAGACAAGAGCCCAGTTTCGGGCCCCCTTCCTGCAACACAGGTACTGCCTTGTTTCAAAAGTATTTGGTGATTTTCTTTTTAGATATCTTTCTAATATTTATCTCTAATGTAATTCTGTTGCAGTCAGAGAATGTACTTTGTATTGTTTAAATTATTTTAAATTTAAATTATTTTAAATTGTTTTATAGCCCAGATATGGCCTGTCTTGGTAATCATTCCATGTGCACTTGAAAAAAAATACATATTCTGCTCTTCTTGGGTGGAGTATTTTCTTAATAGCAATTAGGTCATTGATAATATTGTTCAAGTCTTCTCTGTCTTTCCTGATTTTTCTGCCTACTCATTCTTTCAGTTGTTCAGAGGAGTATTGGAATCTCTTGTGATTTGTCTATTTCTCCTTGCAGATTTTTTATTAATTTTTTATTCCTGAAGAACTTTAAAAAAATATGTCCTGTACTACAAATCTACTGAAGGTGAATTCTTCACTTGACTATGTCTGAGAAAGTCTTTGTTTGCCTTAGTTTTCTAAAAAGTTTCTAATTGGATTTCTGTATATGTAGGTTTACAGCCCCACACTTAGACCCCGGTCCTTTAAAAATGTTATTGCACTAGACCCCGGTCCTTTAAAAATGTTATTGCACTACTTTCTGGCTTACACTGCTCCTGAAGAGAAGTTCATTATCATTCTTATCATTGTTGTTGTGACATAACTTGCCTTTTTGTTCTGGCTACTTTTAAGATTTCTCTTTATCATAGATTAAGGCATGCCCTGATGTGGTTTTTTCCTTCTCTCTTTCTTTCTCTCTTTGTGCTTGGGGCTGATTTGGCTTCTTGGACCTGCATGTTTAGAGCTGACTTTCTCAGTCTCAGGACTATGGGGTCTGGTGGAGGCTGGATATGCATATAGAATAGTCAGCAGTATTCCTGGCTTCTACCCACTAGATCCCAGTATAACTCTCCTCTTGTGACAAGCAATATGACTCCAGACATTGCCATATTTCCTCAAGGGCAGAATCATCCCCAGCTGAGGACTACTGGTTTAGATTTTTTTTATCAGGATTTGGGGAATTGAGGGATGTTATTTTTTCAATAATGTTCCCCTTCTCTCTTTCTCCCACAGGGATTCCAATTACATGTGTTTTAGTCTGACTGAATTTGTCCCACAGCTCACTGGTGATTCATTAATTTTTTCAATCTTTTTTCTCTGTGTTTCATTTTGGATAGTTTCTGTTGCTGTTTCTTCAAGTTGACCCATCTTTTCTTCATTGTCTAATCTGCTATGAATCTCATCCATTATTTTTAATCTCAGAAATTGTATTTGCATTTCAGATAGCTTGATTTTGGTGTTTTTCATATTTTCCTTATCCATAATAACCTGTGCAATCTTTCTTGAACAGTGAAAATGAAATACAGCTGTGATAATTATTCCAATTTCCTTATCTGATAATCCTAATGACTGTATCATTTCTGGATTTATTTTTATTAGTTGATTTTTTTCTTCTCATTATGAGTCAGATTTTCCTAACATTTTGCCTGCCAGACACTCTGAGTTTTACCTTTTGGGTGCTGGCTAATTTGGATTCCTGTGAACATTAGTGAGTCCCTTGGACTGCAAGGAGAGCCAACCAGTCCATCCTAAAGGAAATCAGTCCTGAATTTTCATTGAAAGTGTTAGAAAACGCTGCAGGAAGAAAGGGCCACCTCTAAGGACCGTTGATGAAGGCCTTTATTGGGTGGTCGCTCTCGGGCAGAACTCCCAGGGGCAGGTGAGCGAGGAGACAAAGGGAGTCTGTGAGGTATGAGGGGTGGGGAGAGGTTTTATAGCCAGGGCCGGCGTCCAAGCCAGGTCTTCCCATATAAGGAAGAAAGCGCGGGCTACAGCGGCGGTTGGTGTCCAAGGGCTCCGTGTCGGCACCTGATTGGACCAGGCTGCAGGGGGTCAGCCCCCAGAAGTTTAGCCAGCCTCCAGAACTTGTCTGCGGCACTTTTCCGGGGCATGCCTCAACATGCCCGACCTTTCAGAAAGGACTGATGTTAAAGCTGAAACTCCAATGCTTTGGCCACCTGATGCGAAGAACTAACTCATTTGAAAAGACCCTGATGCTGGGAAAGATTGAAGGTGGGAGGAAAAGGGAACGACAGAGGATGAGATGGTTGGATGGCATCACCGACTCAATGGACACAAGTTTGAGTAAACTCCATGAGTTAGTGATGGACAGGGAGGCACGGCATGCTACAAGTCCATGGGGTCGCAAAGAGTCGGGCACAACTGAGCGACTGAACTGAACATTAGTGAACATTGTTTTGGCATACAGCTAAATTACTTGGAAACAGATCTTTCAAGTCTTGCTTTTGAGAGGTGTTATGTAGGACCATGAAATGGAGCAAGACCATGTGGGACTCTCCCTGGTACAAATAGCTTATGTGCCCCCATTTCTTATTTGATTAAAAAAGGCTTCAGCCTTCTTTCCTTCCCTTAATTCTAAAGAGCAGATTCAAATAGATTCAAAGCTAATCAGGCATGGGAGATAATGCAGAAAGAAAGGCGGAGCAGTCAAGAATCAATAGTGTAGCCTTGGGGCAGGATTCTGGTTCCTCACAATGAATATACATAATAATATCTTTGAGTTCTTCAAAAGAACTAAGGCCCCCACCCAGGTGGAGCTTGGTAGTTCAGTTCAGTTGCTCAGTCATGTTGAACTCTGGGACTGCAACATGCCAGGCTTCTCTGTCCATCAAAAACTCCCAGAGCTTGCTCAAACTCATGTCCATAGAGTTGGTGATGCCTTCCAACCATTTCATCCTCTGTGATCCCCTTCTCCTCCTGCCTTCCATCTTTCCCAGAATCAGGGTCTTTTCCAGTGAGTCAGTTCTTCCTATCAGGTGGCCAACGTATTGCAGTTTCAGCTTCAGCATCAGTCCTTCCACTGAATATTTAGGACTGACAAGTTTGATCTCCTTGCAGTTCAAGGGACTCTCAAGAGTCTCCCCCAACACCACAGTTCAAAAGCATCAATTCTTCAGGGCTCAGCTTTCTTTATAGTCCAACTCTCACATCCATACATGACTACTGGAAAAATAGTAGCTTTGACTAGACGGACCTTTGTTGGCCAAGCAATGTCTCTGCTTTTTAATATGCTATCTAGGTTGGTCATAACTTTTCTTCCAAGGAGTATGCGTCTTTTAATTTCATGGCTGCAGTCACCATCTACAGTGATTTTGGAGCCCCCAAAAATAAAGTCGGCCACTGTTTCCACTATTTCCCCATTTATTTGCCATGAAGTGATGGGGCCAGATGCCATAATGTTAGTGTTTTGAATGTTGAGTTTTAAGCCAGCTTTTTCACTCTCCTCTTTCACTTTTCATCAAGAAGTTCTTCAGTTCCTCTTCGCTTTCTGCTGTAAAGGTGGTGTCATCTGCATATCTGAAGTTATTGATATTTCTCCTGGCAATCTTGATTCCAGTTTGTGCTTCATCCAACCCAGTGTTTCTCATGATGTACTCCACATATGAGTTAACTAAGCAGTGTGACAATATACAACCTTGATGTACTCCTTTCCCAATTTGGAACCAGCCTGTTGTTCCATGTCTGTTTCTAACTGTTGCTTCTTGACCTGCATACAGATTTCTCAGGAGGCAGGTAAGGTGGTCTGGTATTCCCATCTCTTGAAGAATTTTCCACAGTTTGTTGTGATCCATACAGTCAAAGACTTTGGTGTAATCAGTAAAGCAGAAGTAGATGTTTTTCTGGAACTCTCTTGCTGTTTTCTATGATCCAGCGGTTGTTGGCAGTTTGACCTCTGTTTCCTCTGCCTTTTCTAAATCCAGCTTGAACATCTGGAAGTTCACGGTTCACATACTGGTGAAGCCTGGCTTGGAGAATTTTGAGCATCACTTTGCTAGCGTGTGAGATGAGTGCAATTGTGCAGTAGTTGGAACATTCTTTGGCATTGCCTTTCTTTGGGATTGGAATGAAAACTGAACATTGTAACTTCAGGCTAAACTCAAGATTCCTGGAACACTGCCCTGTTACCTCACCACCAACCAATCAGAAGAAAGTCCCACACCCTGCAACCCTCACCCCAGATTTTGCCTATAAAACTTCTTCCTGAAAGCCATCAGAGAGTTCAGGGATTTTGAGCATTAGCCACCCATTCTCCTTGCTTGGCCTTGCAATAAAGTTTTCCCTGCTCTAAACACCAATGTTGTGGCTTGTTTGGCCTCGCTGTAAGGCACAAGAACTTGCATTTGGTAACAATCAGAGCAACCTTTGTTCTACTGCCGATTCCACTGTACCACTGAGGAAATACCCTCCTGAGCACTCTGATGGCCTGAGTATTGCAATGTTTTGTCTTGACTGGTAGAGCAGGAAATAGTCCCAGACTTGCAAAGATCTGGTGATTGTTCTCTTACGTCTCACTCGTGGTTCTTTCCCTAGCCTTTTTTTTTTCCCCCCTTTTTTTTTCCCCTAGCCTTGAGTGGCACCTCCAGATTCACACACTGCTTGATGCTCAGTACTCTAAGGGGACCTTCTGAAATGATCTTTCTCCATGTAGTTCTCTCCTCTCCAGCACCCTGCTCTGTGAACTCCAGTGACTTGGTTCTCCTCAGAATCTCAGTTCCTTCTCCTCAACTCACATGGACCACTGTTCCCCCTGCAATCACCTCTTCCCACTGCACCCGGGATGATCTCCCCAGGTGGTGAGCTGGGGACAGTGATAGCTCTCTCCTAATTTGCTTCTCCTCTCTCAGGGGTCACTGTCCTTCACCTCTGAGAGCTAATATTAGAAAATAATTGTTTCATATACTTCATCTGTTTCTGGGTTACTCCATCTTAGAAGCGGAAATAATTCTTTGAACACATAATTTTAGCTTTAATTTCTATATTGTGTTTCAAAAGTTTTCAATTTCTACTTTTAAAAGTGCTTTCAGAGATGAGCTGCTAAGCTCACTTTAAAAATAATTTTCTATTTTAAAAATCTGACAGCTTTAGTATTTTTGTATAAATGCCTAAGAACAGTAGGAGGAGAGTATCTAATTAGGATTTGATATTCCTTAGTATAGGAGATAAATTGTGAGTATTCATAGGTTAATCTTTCTATGGATTAATATATCCCATTTTCAATGTCTCACTTGTGTAAAAGAGTTATAAATGAATTCTGTGGTAGTGTGCACCTTCCTTCTGAGATGCACACATTTAACTTATTTCTATTTCTCTAACATTCTGATAATTAAAATTGTTTTCCTATGGCCTGACCTCACACAGAAGCTACCACATCATATTTGGCTTTGAAGTGGATCACAAAGGGAGAAAATATGACTTGGTTCTGTTTTACTTTAAAACTCCAAACCACATGTTTACTTTCAAGCTAAAATGTAGTGTCTTTGTGTGGGTTTTAATATGTATGGCTGAAGTATGACTCACTTCTGAAGACCACAGAAATTATATAAGGAAACAAAAATAAAGGAAAAGGCCTGGTCAGATCATTCTAGGATGGTTGGTAGTGTTCTCTCTCTCTTCCTCCTCCCCACTTCCTTTTCCCCTTTCTCTCTCTTCCAGTTACTTAGTTCTTACATTTTACAAGTTATCTTTTCTGCTTAGATTTGAGTAGTAGAGAAAAGAGTAAAGTTTCTAATTGGGAAGGAACTCTCAAGATGTTCCATTTGCTGAATATTAATAAAAATAATAATATACAACACGGGCCAAAAATAAACTTTAATTCAGATGCTGGATATTTTGTTTAATAAGAGCTGTTGACAGACTTTAACAGAAAAATAGTCTTTAAGCTGGTGGTATGAGTAGTCTTATCAGTGCCCTCTGAATGACCAGGTGTTGTAAGTAAAACCTGGAGGACTGCCCCTCATGGGGGTGCTGTGTCCCAAAATTCAGATGTAAAAACTGTAGGAGTTTAGGCTTTTTCTGATGCATAATGAAGCAGGATTTTTTTAAAATACACCCCTAAGAGTTAAAGTCATCAAGGAATTTAGATTTTATACTCTCCTTCCGCCCCCACCCCCCCAACTTAGTTCCAGTTGGTAGATTTGTTATTATGGAGTCAACAAAAACCTCCATTGAATGATTATAAAATAAATCAGGTTATTAGAGTTTTTTCTCAGATTCACTAAGAAAATAGTTTCTGTTTTATAAATACAGTATTTTAGTCAGTAAATCTTTTGAAGGGAGAGCAAGATCTCATTTACTTTGTAAATTGTAGTTCACATTCAGTGAATGTGTGTTGAGAGCAAGTAAGCATTATGCAAATACTCAGCTTTCCACGTGAGTGATCCCTCTCTACCTTTCTATATAATATCAATATTCTCTCTTTGTCTTTGACCTCTGTCCTATCCCTTATCACTTATTAATTTCTTTTCCAACTTTAACACTAAATTCTTTCACTTTGTTGTTGTTCAGTTGCTCCATTGTGTCTCTTTGCAACCGCAGGGACTGCAGCACACCAGGCTTCCCTGTCCTTCGTTGTCTCCTGGAGTTTGCTCAAACTCATGTCCATTGAGTCGATTATGCCATCCAATCAGTTCATCCTCCATCACCCCTTTCTCCTTCGGTCCTCAATCTTTCCCAGAATTAGTCTTTTCCAATGAGTTGGCTCTTCATATCAGGTAGCCAAAGTATTTGAGCTTCAGCTTCAGCATCAATTCTTCCAATGAATATTCAGGGTTGATTTCCTTTCGGATTGATTGGTTTCATCTTGCTGTCCAAGGGACTCTCAAGAGTCTTATCCAGCACCACAGTTCAAAAGCATCAGTTCTTCAGTGTTGAACTTTCTTTATGGTCCAACTCTCACATCCATACCTGACTACTGGAAAAACCATAGCTTTGACTATATGGACCTTTGTCAGCAAAGTGATGTCTGCTTTTTAATATGCTATCTAGGTTTGTCATAGCTTTTCTTTCAAGGAGCAAGCATCTTTTAAGTTTGTGGCTATAGTCACCGTCCACAGTGATTTTGGAGCCCAAGGAAATAAAATCTGTCACTGTTTCCATTTTTTCTCCATCTATTTGCCGTGAAGTGATGGAACAATATACCATGATTTAGTTTTTTGAACACTGAGTTTTAAGCCAGCTTTTTCACTCTCCTCTTTCACCTTTATCAAGAGGCTCTTTAGTTCCTTTTCACTTTCTACCATTAGGGTGGTGTCATCGGCATATCTGAGGTTATTGATATTCTCCTGGCAATTTTGATTCCAGCTTGTGCTTCATCCAGCCCAGGATTTCGCATTATGTACTCTGCAAATAAGTAAATATAATTTAAGATTACCCTGTTTGATTTGAAAACTTTAGGGAAAAAAGTAATAAACCTGGTATATGTTTTATTTATTCATCTTAGGTCTAGTAAAGTTGGATTCTTAATTATTCAGTGTTCAACTTTCATCTCTTTCAGTTATTTTCTTATGAAAGTCTAAAATACATTATAGCATGACTTTAATCTTTTTCTTAGTAACAAAGGCTCTAATCTTTTGTTTTGTTTTTCTTTAATATTCTTTTCACACACATACATTCATGTTGGTGATTTCCCCCTTACTCTCCTCCATGTGCCATCATTGGTCATGACTATCTACCTCCATATTTTATGGTCCACCTCCTCACACTTTTTGCAAGGTGTTGACAGGAATTCTTCCCTGTGGGATGCCTTCTGCCCTCTACAGAGAGTCCTTCTAGCCCTTTCTTGAGGGTTTCTACCTCTGTGGTGTGGTAATGTCCAGATTCTCTGGTCTCTGCTTCTTCTCTTTCCTCCCATGGCTTTTCCCTCTAACCGCCCTACAGTAGCAAGGGCTTGTTCTGTGGCTTTCCTTGCTTCAAGTTCTTGCCCTGGAGACTGCATTTATTTCTGAATTGATAGCTGCCTAACATTTTATCTAGACTCTTTGTCCTGACTTATAGTTCATGTCTGCCTAAAGGACTTTTTAAATCATCTCACTGTAATTTCACATCTCCCCTGTAACCAAACCAGGTTTATTTCTCCTGTCTGGTACATTCCTTTTGCCCAGTTCAAATTTTTGAAACTGGAGTCAGTTTGTCTCAATATTTTCTTTCCCTTTATCCAGTTAGTTACCAATTCTTATGGCTTCCACTTTTGGACACATCTTTCATCTGCCCCTTTCGGATCTGACAACTTGCTAGAATGACATATAGCCCTCCTGAGAGATTTTGTGGCTTGGCTTCCACTTTAAGCCTGTAGTTCAGATTGCAAACGGTACCACAACATTGCCTTCTTTTGCCCATTCCTGACAAGACACAGCCCACTCCCCCCATCCACTCTCGTTCCCTCCTGCATAGGAGCCTTCCTTACAGAGTGGGCTCTTAGTGTGTGTGGACACTGACCTCATACCCGTATCCTTGCCTTTGTGCATGTTGTCCTCTGCACCACTGTGTTCTTTCTTTATGTTCACCTGTGGTCGTTACTAAGTGGGAAGTAAAGATTCGCCTTCTCTCAGGGTTTTAGACCAGTATTGACAAACTTTCTATAAGGGGCCAGGTAGTAAATAATTAGAATTTGTGGACCACAAATTACTCTACTTGTCCTTTCAGCACCAAGTGGCATAGACAACATATCCGTGAATGGGTGTGGCTTTGTTCGAATAAAACTTAATTTTTTCCAATCATTCTAAAATGTAAGAATCATTTTACATCACAGGTAGAACCAAAACAGGTGGCATGCTGGCTCTGGTCCTGGACTGTGCTTTGTCAACCCCTATTTTGGAGGAAGAAGCATCTGAGAGAGTCCTGAAAATAGGAATGTATAACTACCTGCCCAGCTTAGGAAGAAAGTCTACACAGAGAGAAATACTTGACAGCTGTGACCCACTGCAATTCACAAGTACTTGTGGCACCCACGGTGTGCTAACCACAGGATTCCTTCTCCTTCTTTAGTCTCCACTGCCACCTCTTCAGCCTACTCACCATCAAGGTCTCCTGTTGTGGCCCTCCATGCTTTCTCCACCAGGAGCTACCATGATCCACCACAAATACAACAGGTGGAAGGCCTGCAGCTTCACATCCCTCAGAGTCCTCACTGCTCTTAGAAGGAGCTCCAGGGTCTTACCCTCACATAGAGGTCCTGCCTGGCTCAGGCAGGGGTCCTCTCCTTCTGAATGCCCCACGTCACCAGTTGCCACTCACTTAGACAATCAGGATGCTCATCCCAACCTTTCTGATGGCTTCTTCTCCCTGTCCTCTTGTCCCAGCTTCATGGGACCCTTTGCTGCTGCCTTGTTCTCCCCTCCCCCTGCATGGTTTAGAGAGATGTCGCACTGCACTTACTATCCTTTCTTGTTTATTGATTTTTCTTTCCTCTCTCTTCTCATTGACCAGCAGCTGGCCCCTTTGAGAACACAGGCCCCATGAGAGCAGGACCTTCATCATCTTGCTGACTGCTGTGTGCCCATACCTAGCACAGGGCCTGGCTCATGAAGGGAAGGACAGGGCCAGACCCACAGAGGAACCCAGTTAGGGGACACATCTCTTGCCAAACAGAACGAGTCTGGAGAGAGCTTGGGTGCACAGCCAAAGGAGCCAAGTGGAAGATGTGATGTAAGCATGTGATGGCTACAGCTAGGTGAACTGGGCTTTGAGGACTGCCTGAGAGCCACTTCAAGCAGAGCTTACTTTAAACACGAAACTTGCTTCAAACGCAGAAGACAGTTTCTTCAGGAAAACACCAGTGACTTAGGAGTCCTATAATTATTCCTTCTTATCTGTGCTACTTCCCCCACATTGGCCAACCACTTAGCTAAAAATGATGGCAAGGAAGGAAACGGGAAGACATGGCAACTCACAGATGCTTTTTTTTAAAGTTTTCCCTCGCTCATTAGAAAGATGAAGGTGTTGATAGAAAGTGAGTATATATATATAAAAAAAAAGTGAGTATATTAAGAAGTGAAATAAAAACAGTTGACCCAGCTTTGTGCAGCATTTCCTCTGCCCAAGTAAGAATGGAATCTGTATGCACGTATGAGCAATGAATTGTGCAATTTCAGTGATTCTACATATAAGCTGAATGTTCTTATGTTTGCATTTAAAATTGGCATCATGGTCTTCCCAGATGGTGCTAGTGGTAAAGAATTTGCCTGCCAATGCAGGAGACACAAGAGATTCAGGTTCAATCCCTGGGTCAGGAAAATGGCTTGGAGGAGGGCATTGTAGCCCACTCCAGTATTTTTGCCTGGAGAATCCCATGGACAGAGGAGCCTGGCAGGCTACAGTCCATGGGATCACAAAGACTCAGATATGATTGAAGCAACTGAGCATGCAATATAAAGGTAAATGGTAAAATTCTTATGATAATTTAAAAATTTTTTTAAATTATTAATTGATTTGGCTGTGCCAGGTCTTAGTTGTGGCGCTTGAGGTCTTCAGTCTTTGTTGAGGCATGTGATATCTTTAGTTGTGGCATGTGGGAACTAGTTCCCTGACCAGGGATTGAACCTGGCACTCTGCATTAGGAATGTGAGTCCTAGCCACTGGACTCCCAGGAAAGTCCCTATAATTTTAAAAATTTTAATTTTTCTTTCCTCAGAATTACTTTAAGTGGCAAATAAAAGCAAGAGAGAGGAAGCAGAAGAAAGAAAAACACTTTCTGTAGTAGTACCTTTCACAGCACTTTTTTGCTGCTTGCTGAGTAAGGCGTCTTGCATTTTCTTTTGTCCTGGGCCACAGTTATGTTGCAGATCATGTGTGTGGGGGAGGAATAATATAATTAGGAAAGCTACATTGTGGAGGTAACATTTGACCTGGGTCTTGAAAATGAATAGGACTCTCCAGGCAGAAGTAAGCAGAAGAAACAGCAGAAACTCCTGCCAGGGGATAAAAACATGTGTCCCGGTCAGCTTCAACTGTGCACCATTGTGATTTATAAGAAAAGAAAAAAACCAATGGCCAACAATTGAATCAATCATGCCTATATAAGGAAGATTTCATATAAACCCAAAAGGAGGGGGTTTGGAGAATTGAGTTTGGGGAACCAGAATGATTGCATATGCCACCATGCCGGATCCCACATTTCATAGGGAGAGAAACTCCCTGATTCAAGATTTCACCTTATGTATCTCTTCATTTGGCTATTGATTTATATCCTTTAATATCCTTCATAATAGGCTGGTAATTCAGTGAGTAAGCAGGTTTCTTGAGTTCTGTGAACTACTCCAGCAAATTAATCAAACCTTATGAGGGAGTCATAGGAACCTCCAATCTGTACCCAGATGGTCAGAAGTATGGGTGACAACGTGGGCTTATAATTGACATCTTAACTAGAGGGCAGTCTTGTGGCGCTGAGCTCCTAAACTGTGGAATCTGATGCTTTCTCCAGGTACTATTTACCTAACACTATTTGTCAGAATTGGATTGATTGTAGGTCACCCAGTTGGTGTCCGAGATTTGCTTGTTGGTGGGGAAACCTCTCCTCCCTCCACACACATACTTATTGGAACTGTTTCAGAATTGTTAGGCTCTTATAACAAAATACCATATACCAGGTGGCTTAAACAGCAGAAATTTATTTCTTTACAGTTCTGAAGGCTAGAAGTCCAAAATCAAAGTACAGCATAGTTACTCTCTGGTGAGACCTCTGTTCCTGTTTTGTAGGTGGTTGCCTTTTCACTGTGTCCTCACATGGCAGAGAGAGAATGCTCTGGTGTTTTCTTTTTATAAAGGCACTAATTCTATTATGAGGGTCCTACTTATGAGCTCATCTAAATTTACTTATTTCCCAGAGGCCCCATCTCCAAAACCATCATTTTGGAGGTTAGGGTGTCAATATATGAATATGGATATAGGGTGTCAATATACGAATATGAATAGGGTGTCAATATATGAATATAGCAACATGCATGAAATGTTTGGGGAATATCAAATAGGTTTTTACGATAAGAGTAGGTACTGGATATAGGTAGAAGCTGGGACAAAGCTAGTATCAGGTTTCAAAATTCTTCTGTATTGTGCTAAGAGTTAAACTTTACATAGGAAATAGGGAATTTGGAGTATAAATATAGATGTGTGTTTTAGATGATGCTCTGGCAATGCAGGTAGGCTACAGCTTTGTTGCTGTTCAGTCGCTCAGTCGTATCCAACTCTGTGACCCCATGGACTGCAGCACACCAGGCTTCCCTGTCCTTCACCAACTCCCAGAGCTTGCTCAAATTCATGTCCATTGAGTTGGTGATGCCATGCAACCATCTCACCATCTGTCGTCCCCTTCTCCTCCTTCCTTCAATCTTTCCCAGCATCAGGGTCTTTTCTAATGAGTCAGCTCTTCACATCAGGTGGCCAAAGTATTGGACCTTCAGCTTCAGCATCAGTCCTTCCAATGAATGTTCAGGATTGATTTCCTTTAGGATTGACTGGTTTGATCTCTTTGCAGTCCAAGGGACTCTCAAGAGTTTTCCCCAGAACCACATTTCAAAAGCATCAATTTGGAGAAGGAAATGGCAACCCACTCAAGTATTCTTGCCTGGAAAAGTCCATGGACAGAGGAGCCTGGAGGGCTGCAGTCCATAGGGTTACGTGACTAAGCATGCGTGCATGAGGGTGGAGGGAGATACGTTGGAGCAATAAAATGGTAGAATTTTTTAAAAAAATAAATTCTTCAGTGCTCAGCTTTCTTTATGGTCCAACTCTCATATCTGTACATGACTATTGGAAAAACCATAGCTTTGGCTAGACGAACCTTTGTTGGCAAAGTAATATCTCTGATTTTTAATACACTATCTAGGTTGGTCATAGTTCTTCTTCCAAGGAGTAAGCGTCTTTTAATTTCATGGCTGCAGTCACCATCTGCAGTGATTTTGGAGCCCAAGAAAATAAAGTCTCTCACTGTTTGCATTGTTTCCCCATCTACTTCCCATGAAGTGATGGGACCGGATGCCATGATCTTCATTTTTTGAATGTTAAGTTTTAAGCCAGCTTTTTCACCCTCCTCTTTCACCTTTGTTAAGAAACTCTTTAGTTCCTCTTCGCTTTCTGCCATAAGAGTGGTGTCATCTGCATATCTGAAGTTATTGATATTTCTCCCAGAAATCTTGCTTCCAGCTTGTACTTCATCCAGTCCGGCATTGTGCATGATGTACTTTGCATATAAGTTAAATAAGCAGGGTAACAATATACAGCCTTGATGTACTCCTCCCCTAATTTTGAACCAATCTGTTGTTCCATGTCTGTTTCTAATTGTTGCTTTTTGACCTGTATACAAGTATTGCAGGAAGCAGGTAAAGTGGTCTGGTAGTTCCATTGTTGTAGCCACGATCTCTGGGAAACAAACTCACTCTCAGACAGTTAAACAATTAGCCAATAATCAATAAGCCCGAGGTTACACTCCGACAGGTACAGAAAATGTATGGCCTGTCTGGAGGAAGATGTGATTAGTGTATGTGTTCTCTTAAGTGAGGAGTAACCTGGATATGATCTTCAAGGTTCCCCTGTCCGGAGGGGGTCTTGTCCTTCTGTTTTCATTTCCATAGCCACTAACACAGAGTTCAGAGTCCACTGGAGAGGTGGCCAAGCAGGATCAGCATGGACAGGCCTGAGATGGAGCCCAGGCCCTGTGAATTCCTTCTTCACCATCTTTTAAGAATTTTCCAGTTTGTTGTGATCCACACAGTCAAAGGCTTTGGTGTAGTCAGTGAAGCAGAAGTAAATGTTTTTCTGGAATTCTCTTGCTTTTTCTAGGATACAGCATAATGTGTATTATTTAGATGTAAAGGCTCAGAGAAATAGAAGCAGAAAAGGCTATGATTTGGTTTCCTGGAAGGGGGTGAGCCAAAATATTAGAGGACACAAGGATTCAGATGGCATGGTCAAATCATCTGTGTATTTTAAATATTCTTCTGTAATTTAGATTTTATTATTTTCAAGATATTCAATCTAAAGACTTGTTTTTATCCATCAAACATTCAACATTACTGACAGTGATTGAACTTGAAAGCAACAAAAGGGTTACTCACACAGGAGCTAAAGGTAGTGAACACCCATGAACTGTGTTGGTCTTGATGTTTCCTGTGCTTTTAAAGAATGAAAATGATATCTGACATTCTAGAAACTGATAAAATATCAATGATTAGAAAATAATCTTATGGTAAAAATCTTTAACACAAATATCAGGAACTATACATGCTTGATTGTTTACTTTAAACTATGGCAACAATCAGAAAACTGGACTATAAGCATTTGGAAGTGACAGAATTGTGTACCTAGAAAACCCATGAAAATCAGATTTAACAATCAGTAAGGGAATTCTGGAAGGCAGTGTGGTATGTTAATATATATGCACCAATAGCTTTCATAATATAGCTAGTAGAATTGGCAGATAAAAAATACAACAACTAGTAGGAAGCTAAACAAAAGAATTCAAGACTGATATTAGAGCTTAACTCAGAAGTCTTGGGATGCTTAAATCTAGCTTGTTTCAAAGAAAGGAGTGGTCTTTGACTGAATCTTGGCATATAACTTCTAAGCACTTGGGTTATCCTGTCTGATAAGAATGTCTTTGTTTACCTGGGGTCTTGGGCCATGCTAGATAGTTTATGCTAACAGTGTGGTTTATAGTGAATGCCTATTTTTGTTTGCCTGAGGCTCTGGGTTATGCTAGGTCAGTCAGATCTCTGGAGAGGCCGATGACTAAAGTTGTCTCATTGTGTGTAATGGAGTTGTTCCATTATGTGGATAATGCCATCAGCTTCCCCTTATGGGTCTTAGAGAAACTAACAAAGTTAGAATAATTCACAAGGGAATGGGAAAGACAAAGAGGATAGTCAAGGGCCTTTTCCAAGAAACATAGAAGTCTTTAAACTGTTAAGAAATAGGATGAATAAAATGGACATTGATGGAGTTGAAAAAAAAGTCTTAATGCAGCAGTGGGCTGGACCAATGGGAACCCCAGCTACTCCCTCAACTTTGAAGAGATTAAACAAATATGCTCTATTTATCCTAGTTTGGAGGAATTAAAACAGAAGGCAAAGATGACTGAGAAATTTAATCTTGACTCACTGATGATGATGGTCCAGCAAATTATTCTGAATCTGTATTGATGAAGGAGTCAGTGTCTTTTGGCCCAATCCCCAGTCAGGGACTTAAGGTCATATGGATGTATGGGGGCCAACTGGCCGGGCATTGGAGAAGAAACTTTTCTGGGACATCCTGACATTGAGACCCCAATGCACTGAGATTCCAAAACTTGGTGGTGAGGTCCTGATGAGGATTACAATTAGATTGGGAAGATAGAGAAAGAAACGTTTGATAGTTTGATAGATGAAAATTTGGAATGTTTGAATAGATTTTATGTGAAGTGGATGCATCTCTTTTACCTAAATGCATTAATCAATGGATATTATGTCTGACTGAAAGTCATTTCTCCTACCTAGTATTGTAAAGAAGAAGGCATAAAATAGTGTTAATGGGAAATACAGAGGGCTTAATTCTATCTGAACCCATACAGATTGTTAATTTGAAACAGTATTGGATATCTGGTAGTCAAAGAGATGACCATTTTAGTGACATATTAGGAGTCAGAGTTCTGGTACCTACAAATTCTCTGTACAATAGCTCTATGTGGCCCATGGAAAAGGAGGATGACTTTGCATGCCCGTGAATGTTTGCACAGACTAGAGTTCATGGCAAAAGCCCATGAGTGCCACCCAGTGGTGACCACTGGGATTTTGGACTGGAAAATTTCTAGCCGTGGTAGTACCATGTATCCTGTGTCAGACACAATTACTAGCTTTTGATTGAGTATTAATCGAAACTGCCCTTGTGAGTGACGGTATAAAATGATTTTGAAACCTGAAATACCCATAATATGTTGGGTTAAATCAAAGACACATTCTGATATAAGGAAGTCAGTGCCAAGAAGAGTTCCATAGTAATACAGAAATAGTTTTTCCAGGAACATGCTATTGGGTAATGGAAGGAAGTACTCATCATATTCATGTGTAGGTGGCCTTCTTTCCTGTAAGGCAGCTTTGAGGATCTGCTGAATCCACAGCTCTCTATTGACTAGGAAAGTGTCATTTAGTTTACAAATGGCAGTGCCTAGGTAGACAGACAACATCTTGGCTGGAAGGTCAGTGTACTATGATTGACTGACGGAAAAACTCTAGTTGAAGAACAAGTCAGCTCAGTGGGCTGGGTTGCATACTGTTCTCTTGCTGTAACGAAATAATTAAAAAACAAATGATACGAGCCCTTCTATGTCAGTTTTTACTGACTCATGGATAGTGGCCATAACTTGCCATATGGTCAGGCAGAAGGGCCATGGAAAACTGGACTGTTAAGGGGATGTTCATGTAGGGCATGCATGTGTATGTGCTCAATCACTCAACCAGGTCCAACTCCTTGAGACCCCATGGACTGTAACCCACCAGACTCCTCTGTCCATGGAATATTCCAGGCAAGAATACTGGAATGGGTTGACATTTCCTTCTCCAGGGGAATCTTCCTGACCCAGGGATCAAACCCAGGGATCAAATCTGCAGGCAGATTCTTTAACATCTAATCCACCAGGGAGAGCTGAAAGGAATGAATAAACAGATCATGCAATGAGGGAAAGTCAACTTTACACTGGTGTCTTGAGATAATCTCAGTGCAAGAGAATTGTAGTATCTTTGAGCACAATTATACCAGACATCCAGAAGGGTAAACGCATATGTTTGCTCCAGGAACATGAGAAGATCACATGGCAGCCTGCAAACATAGTTGACGTCACTATGGAAGACATTGTAGTCATATGAATAGGACTGATTCTTGACAGCCCAGTGAAATTCTAGTGATGAGCCAGTATCTTAACTCCTATTTTTCAGATTATGTCTACTACAGAGGATATCATTGGGGAAGGAATCTTTGGAGACTACTACCTACCAGGCCTTCAGACTGTGTGACGTACAGCTCCCAGTACACTGATTACTGTATAACTACACACCTTAGTGGCTAAATCTTAGAAAGGCCCCTGGTCATCATGGACAAATACAGCAGTGGCATACTGCTGCCTGTAACCCAGCCCTGCCAAATAGCAGCCAGCAGCCTCTACTCTAGGCAAGGCCTAGCAACCAACTAGACCAAGAGCCAATCAAGCCTACCAAACTGCCCATAGTAGTCAGCCCACAACAAAAGGACCCCTGCAGTCCACATAAAGGGCACCTCTAGAGTATATGGCTCTGGTGATGAGAGGGGAGCATACTGCTGGGATGCATAGGATATCCCCTACAAGAGGCTACTTCTCCAAGGTTGGGAAACATAACCAACCTTCCAGATATATAGAATTATCAATGTATGACAAAACCCACTGAAATGTTGTGAAGTAATTAGCCTCCAACTAATAAAAAAAATAATAATAAAATAAAATAAATGCATGAATTGACCCAGAAAAAAAAAAAAAAAAAAAAGAGCTGACAAGGGTATATGTTCCAAACAAAGCAGCAAGACAAAAATCTCAGAAGAAGAACTAAGTGAAGTGGATATAGGCAGTCTACCCAAGAAAGAGTTCAGAGTAATGATCACAAAGACGGTCAAAGAATTCAGGAGAATGGATACACAGAGCAAGAAGTTAGAAGTTTTAAACAACTCATCAGAAAATATGAAGAACAACCAAACGGAGATAAAGAATACAATAACAGAAGTGAAAAATACAGTGGATAGAGTTAACAGTAGATTAAATGATACAGAGGAACAAAGCGACGAGCTGGAAAACAGAGTAGTGAAAATCACTGATGCTGAACAGAAAAAAAAAAGAAATGAGGACAGCTTATTTGATCAAAAATCTACCCCAGAACAAAAGCCCAGAGCCACATGGCTTCACAGGGGAATTCGGTCAAGCATTTAGAGAAGAGTTAATGCCTATCCTTCTGAAACTCTTCCCAAAGATTGCAGAAGGAACACTTCCAAACTCATTCTATGAGGGCACAATCATCCTGATACCAAAACTAAACAAAGATATCACAAAAAAAGAAAATTACAGACCAATATTACTTATGAACATATATGCAAAAATTCTCAACAAAATTCTAGCAAACAGAATTCAACAACACACCATGATCAAGTCATGTTTATCCCAGGGATGCAAGGATTCTTCAATAGACACAAATCAATCAATATGATGCACCAAATTAACAAATTGAAAGATAAAACCAAAAGATAATCTAAACAGATGCAGAAAGAGCTTTTAACAAAATTTAGCACCCATTTATGATAAAAAAAAATCTTCAAAAAATGGGCATAAATCCCTACCAAGCTACCAACAGTATTTTTCAGAGAACTAGAACAAATAATTTCACAATTTGTATGGAAATACAAAAAACCTCGAATAGCCAAAGCAATCTTGAGAAAGAAGAATGGAACTGA
This sequence comes from Dama dama, assembly GCF_033118175.1. NCBI lineage: Eukaryota > Metazoa > Chordata > Mammalia > Artiodactyla > Cervidae > Dama > Dama dama. The sequence continues at coordinate 26,969,341 of NC_083696.1, read as the reverse complement.
AGGAATCAACCTGCCTGACTTCAGACTATACTACAAAGCAACAGTCATCAAGACAGTATGGTACTGGCATAAAGACAGAAATATAGATCAATGGAACAAAATAGAAAGCCCAGAGATAGATCCACGCACCTAGGGATACCTTATCTTTGACAAAAGAGGCAAGAATATACAACGGAGAAAAGACAATCTCTTTAATAAGTGGTGCTGGGAAAACTGGTCAACCACTTGTAAAAGAATGAAACTTGAACACTTTCTAACACCATACACAAAAATAAACTCAAAATGTATTAAAGATCTAAACATAAGACCAGAAACTAAAAACTTCTAGAGGAAAACATAGGCATAACACTCTGACATAAATCACAGCAGGATCCTCTATGACCCACCTCCCAGAGTAATGGAAATAAAAGCAAAAATAAACAAATGGGACCTAATTAAACTTAAAAGCTTTTGCACAATGAAGGAAACTATAAGCAAGGTGAAAAGACAGCCTTCAGAATGGGAGAAAATAATAGCAAATGAAGCAACTGACAAAGAATTAATCTCCAAAATATACAAGCAACTCCTAAAGCTCAATTCCAGAAAAATAAATGACCCAATCAAAAAATGGGCCAAAGAACTAAACAGATATTTCTCCAAAGAAGACATACAGATGGCTAATAAACACATGAGAACATGCTCAACATCACTCATTATCTGAGAAATGCAAATCAAAACCACAATAAGGTACCATCTCATGCCGGTCAGAATGGCTGCTATCAAAAAGTCTACAAACAATAAATGCTGGAGAGGGTGTGGAGTAAAGGGAATCCTCTTACACTGTTGGTGGGAATGCAAACTAGTACAGCCACTATGGAGAACAGTGTGGAGATTCCTTAAAAAACTGGAAATAGAACTGCCATATGACCCAGCAATCCCACTGCTGGGCATACACACCGAGGAAACCAGAATTGAAAGACATGTGTACCCTAATGTTCATCGCAGCACTGTTTACAATAGCCAGGACATGGAAGCAACCTAGACGTCCATCAGCAGATGAATGGATAAAAAAGCTGTGGTACATATACACAATGGAATATTACTCAGCCATTAAAAATAATGCATTTGAATCAGTTCTAATGAGGTGGATGAAACTAGAGCCTATTATACAGAGTGAAGTAAGTCAGAAAGAAAAACACCAATACAGTATATTAACGCATATATATGGAGTTTAGAAAGATGGTAACAATGACCCTATATGTGAGACAGCAAAAGAGACACAGATGTGAAGAACAGTCTTTTGGACTCTGTGGGAAAAGGCAAGGGTGGGATGATTTGAGAGAATAGTATTGAAACGTATATATATGTGAAACAGACCGCCAGTCAAGGTTTGATGCGTGAGACAGGGTGCTCAGGGCTGGTGCACTGGGATGATCCTGAGGGATGGGATGGGGAGGGAGGTGGGAGGGGGGTTCAGGATGGGGAACACGTGAACAGCCATGGACAATTCATGTCAATGTATGACAAAAAACAATACAATATTGTAAAGTAATTAGCCTCCAATTAAAATAAATAAATTAATTTAAAAGGAAAAAAAAAATGAGCATAGAAGGAACCTACCTTAATATAATAAAGGCCATATACAACAAACCCACAGCAAACATTATTCTCAATGGTGAGAAACTGGAAGCATTCCCTCTAAGATCAGGAACAAGGCAAGGATGTCCTCTCTTGCCATTTGTATTCAACATAGTTCTGGAAGTCCTAACTATGGCAATCAGAGAAGAGAAAGAAATAAAAGGAATCCAGATTGGAAAGGAAGAAGTAAAACTCTCACTATTTGTGGATGACATGATACTGTACATAGAAAACCCTAAAGATACTATCAGAAAATCACTAGAACTAATCGGTGAATTTAGTAAAGTCACAGGATACAAAATCAATACACAGAAATCACTTGCATTCCTATATACTGATAATGAGAAATCAGAAAGAGAAATAAAGGAATCAATCCCATTTACCATTGCAACTAAAAGAATAAAATACCTAGGAATAAATCTACCTAAGGAGACAAAAGAGCTATATGCAGAAAACTATAAGCCACTGATAAAAGAAATTGGAGATGACATAAACAGATGGAGGGATATTCCATGCTCCTGGGTTGGAAGAATTAATATTGTGGAAATGACTATACTACCAAAAGCAATATACAGATCCAGTGCAGTCCCTGTCAAATTATCAATGGCATCTTTCACAGAACTGAAACAAAAAATTTCACAATTCGTATGGAAACAAAAGCAATCCTGAGAAAGAAGGATGGAGCTGGAGGAGTCAACTCACCTGATTTCAATACTACAAAGCTACAGTCATCAAGACAGTATGGTACTGTCACAAAAATAGAAGTATACCCCATTGGATAGAGAGCCTGGAGATAAACAGACTGTACACATATGTGCACCTTATCTTTGACAAAGGAGGCAAGAATATACAATGGGAAAAAAATAGTCTCTTCAATAAGTCATGCTAGAAGAACTGGATAACTAAGTGCAAAAGAATGAAATTAGGACACCTCCTAACACTATGAAGAAAGATAAAATCAAGATGGATTAAAGACCTAAATGTCATTTATTTTGTTGCTCAAATTATTCCAGCTGTGGCAAGTAGGAGCTCCTCCACGTCAAGTCCTGATTTCTATTGACAGCCTATTTTGTTTGTTTGAGCATTTCCTTTCTTTCTGGTGCCACAACTTCAGGCACATTTTGTATTTTCAGGACAAGGAAGGTGTGCTCAGGGGTCTGTGCTGGGTTGAGCTGCCCTGGGCTGCAGGGGTGAAAGGCTGGCAGCTGGAAATCAGGTGGAATTGGCAGCCCTCAGGTTCAAGTCCCCAGGTCCTCTGCAGGTACAGATGAAATCTGGAGCTTGGGGACATCAGGGCAGGATCTAAGTTGGATTCTTTGTCCATAGATGCTCTTCATGGCTAAGTGAAGGAAGTGTCCAAAATTGAGATTTGGAATCTGTTTTTTCCAAAGAAGAGTTCTCCAGGTTTTAAACATCATAGTCTCAGAGGATTGAATTTCAGTAGCTGAAGCTACACTTGTCATCCTTTAAGTTCATAGTGAAAACATGTCACCAGAACTCTTCCAAATTTTGCCAAACTGCTCACTAACACTTTTTGCTTTTGGGGGATCCCATACTTCTTTTGTTATTTCTCCTGAATCTTCCCCAGATTGTCATGATGTCTGGATCTTTCCTTGACTTTCTGTTTTTTTTCTTTTTTTTTTTTTAATTTTATTTTTTTCCTTGACTTTCTGGAATAGTTTAAAATAGATTAAACTATATCTCTCTGGATAAGGTAAAGCCGTATACTGAGTCCCTTGGACTTCAAAGAGAACAAAGTTAATCATAATATACATTCATTGGAAGGACTGATGCTGAATCTGAAGCTCCAATACTTTGGCCACCTAATACAAAGAGCCAACTCATTAGAAAAGACCCTGATGCAGGGAAAGATTGAAGGCAGGAGGAAAAGGGGATGACAGAGGACAAAATTGTTGGATGGCATCACCGACTCAATGGACATGAGTTTGAGCAAGCTCCAGGAGATGGTGAAGGACAGGGAAACCTGGCGTGCTGCAGTCCATGGGGTCGCGGGGATCTCAAAGAGTTGGATATGACTGAGCGACTGAACAACAACATATCAAATCACTATAGTACGTGTACTCTCTGAATTACCTTATTAAAGTGATGTAACATTTTAATTTTAAAATTCTAATATTTATAACATGCTAAAAAATTATTCTTTCCCTCTCTTTGAGTTTCCATTGAGGACTTATGTATCAACCTAAAATTTTTCATTACCAATAACTAAACCTTTTCTTTTTTTTTTGAGTATCATTCTATTGGTGATGACAATTGAACAATACACATAAAACATAATTGTTCTTGAGTTACTAATAATTATCAGAGATTATAATCATACAATATTGAGAACTTTAGCACAAAATACAATTATTGGAGGACAATTGCTCTACAATATTCTGTGGCCTCTGCCACACATCATCATGAATCTGCCACAGGTATACATATGTCCCCTCCTTCCTGAATGCCCTAAGGAACATATTAGCACATTCTCTTTGCAAGTTGTTTTAATGCTACCACAAGTGTACATGTATAGATAAATTCATAGAGTGAGAAGTGAAGACTTTGAGGTTTCAAACCCTCTGTGTCCTCCCAGGCCCCTCCCCAAGGGGACTTCAGTGGGCATTTGTAGGCCTGCAGACATTGAATTATGAAGATGTTTAATGAGACCGTGAGCAGGGGAATGAAGGTCACTCAGGTCCAGTGGGAAGCTGAGACACCACTGCTCAAGGCGTTGGGGTACCGGGCCAGGAAAGACGGCTGGCCTGGGCAGCTTTCTGCTTCACACCCATGCCCTAGGCCTGCTCAGTGCTGGCCAGTTGTGGTTTTGGCGCTTTCAAAAGTATGTGATGCAGACATTCAGCCCAGTCTTATCACTTACAGAGGAAATGACCTCAGCGGGGCCCATAGCTCCTTGGTGACCTTGGCAGAAAACTCCATGATAACCATATTCATCTTACTCACCTTAGAGGTGTACAGCAGGAAACAAGTAAGTCTGTGTCACATTCACAGACAGGGCTCAGGGGAGCTGACATACCCTGAGGATCCAGGTTTCAGTTAGCACTCTCCAAATGAGGGGCGCAGGCATGTATGAGCGTAAAATGTGGGTGTGGGGGTGAGCCTGAATGTAAGAGACACGCCCCCCCCACACTCATAGTCTCCAAACAAAGGACTCTTTAAGCAGATGAGTATTCCTTGTGGGCGTGTTTTAAGTGTCCGCACACTACATCATTGTGGTGATGAAGCATTTTAAATGCCCTGTTGCCACAGAAGCTTCTAAAAAAGTCTGCAAGAGAGAAGGTGGGTGGCAGAGGTGTTCAGAACAAGAAACAAGGCCCTTCACAGCCTGCCGGGGCCTCCTCCTTGGCCCGTGGTTGTAGAGACTCCCTGGCCCTACAGGTCCCACCAGCTCGTCACCCACCCTCCCCCACCCTTCCTGTTGCCATGGTGACAGTCGGCATCCCAGGCTGCGGGCTGCGGGCTGCACTCCCCTCACCCCTCCTGCTGGCTCTGGAGGAGCAGGCGGGCTTTGTCAGGGCTCAGCGTCTCCCTGCAGCTGTGAGATTAGACAGAGAAGAAAAGAGGCTGCCGTGGGTGCCACTGGGGCCCCTCGAGGCCTGGAACAGGGAGGCAGGGCCACTCCAGACCACCAGCCCTGAGCTCCTGGGGTTCCTGCCAGCCTCACCCTGGACTAACTGCCCACAGCACAGCGTGCCCAGAGGGAGGAGGCCTGCGGCGCCCCAGCGTGGGAGACTGGGGTGGCATCCTGCTCCTTGGTGACCCGCCTGGGGTCCCAGGCAGCAAGCTGTCCCAGGCAGGAGTGGCCAGTGGGGCTGCCCAGGCCTGTGGGTACCCCCTGGCTCTGCTTGTTTGCGAGTTTCATGGGTTTCCTCTCCAAGGGAAGGCGGTGAGTAGACCAATGTCTGAAAAGGGGAGAGATTTTCTCATTTTGGGTGGTGTTGAAACCCTGGGTGTCACTTCCCTGGGTTCCTTGGGTGCTATTTATTCTCCAGGGTTGTTGGGCTGGGGTTGGAATGTGTCTGCTGTGTGGCTGGAGGAGGGGGTCTACCTCCATTTGAGCATACCAGGGTCTAGGCTGACAACCTGGGCTGGCTTTGCTGAGGGGTCCCTGGCTCTTGAACAAAATTGTCCAGAGTATTTCCTGAACAAATGCAGGATGTTGGGTTCTGTGATGGGGCCTTGTTTAATTCTGGATTTCCCTCACCCTCACCCGACGCTTTCTTTTTCTCCCCTTTTTAAATGGATGGGGAGGGAATAGACTGGGTGCTTGAGAAATACCCCTGCATGAGGTTGCCATGATAACAGGGATTTCACATGTCAGGATTGTCTTTTTTTTTTTTTTTTTTATAGACTTTATTATTGTTGTTTTAGTTTTAGGTTCACAGCAAAACTGAGGGGAAGGTACAGAGATTTCTCATATAACTCCCCTGCCGCTTCTCCCTACCTCCCCCATTATCAGCATCCCTCACCAGGGTGGTGTGTCTGTTACAATTGATGAACCTACTTTGACACATCATAATCACCCAGAGTCCACGTTTTACATTAGGGTTCACGCTAGGTGTGTACATGCTCTGAGCTTGGACAAATAGCAGGTATCCACCTTTATAGTATCATACAGCGTAGTTTCACTGCTCTAAAAATCCTTTGTACTCCACCTATTCATCCCTCCTCCCTTAAACCCTGGCAAGTCCTAACTCCAGTGATTTTTCCAGAGTGTCACACTATTGGACTCACACAGTATGTAACATTTTCAGATTGGCTTCTGTCACTTAGTAATCTGCATTTTAGGTTCCCGAGTTGTCTTATTATTTCTTTCTCTTTCTCACTTACTTTTTTTTACATTAGGAAAACCAGCCCTTCAGATAAATGTGGATAAGGGGATTTTTTGCTTTAAAGAGAGTGTAAAGTGCTTATTCCCAGGTTCTTGGTGACCCCAGGCTGTCCCTGGCTCTTTGGTGGTGTGTTCCCTGTCTACGTCTAGGAATCTGGACAGTGAGAAGGTCTAAACTGTCGTTATGGGTTTCTAGGGTGACTGGGGGATGCAGCATCACTGCTTGAATTAGCTTGAAGTAAAAAGAATGAGTTGGTGTGGGTGGTCTGTGTGCACATGTGCTCAGACTCAATTCAAATGAAAGCAGCACATCTCAACCCCAGATAGGCTGTTCATGAGAGGTGATACTGTGCAGGCTTATTTTGTGGCTTTTCCCTCCCTGTGTCTAGCCAGTTGGTCAGCTAAGGCCAGCTGTCTTTGGATGCAGGGCCTGCTCTGTGCAGACAAGAGGGTGACAGGCAAGCCAGGTTGGGCTGGATCCCGCTGGCACAGAGACCCCCATCAGGCAGAGCTTGGAATGGGCCTCAGTTTCCTTATCTGCCCTTTGGGGGATCTTGACAGCTCATCCTCCGGCCCTTAGTGGCTCACTCGGTGACCTCAGTCAGGGCTGTGGGGGGCCTGGCCCTGCCCTAGGCACCAGGAACAGACCAGCTCACATAGGTCTGGGGGGCTCAGAGCAGGACACATCTGCCTGCCATCGGGGCTGGGGGGAGCACACACCAGCAGTGCTTCAGTTCTCCCCGCTGTCCAGTGGTCCTTAGTGTGTGTGAAAGGAGCTGAGGGGTGCACTTTGCGGCAGATGCAGTCTGTCTGACTGAAGCATCTGCCAGGACTGAGGGGACACCCTATCTGAGCTCTTGGGCACCAGTTCTGCCTCAGTCCTATAGCTTCAGGTCAGCTTTGGGGGCATCCACCTTCTCTGGGACATCCGGACATCTGGGACAGCTGCAGCTCAGCATTCCCAGCCCACCCAAGGCCACCAGGTGTCTACGTGGTCCAGCTGTGAGCAGTGAGAGGCGAGGCACCTGTGTTTGCAGCAGTCTGGGAAGAACCAAGTAGCCATCCCTTCTGGGCTAGAACCCGTCCCCTGTGTACACTGCTGCACCCATGCCCTCCATGTGCTACCAAGGAGTGTGGTCCTCCTGTCCTCATTCCATGCTCACTGAGAGGCTGCAGCCATCTGCTGCCCCGGGGCCACAGGCAAGATCCCTGTTAGAGGCCAACTAACTGACCAGCCAGTCACTGTGTGCACGTGTGCATGCCCAGTCGCTTCCGCCATGTCTGACTCTGTGACCCTGTGGACTGTAGCCCACCAGGCTCCTCTGTCCATGGGATGCTCTAGGCAAGAATACTGGAGTGGGTTGCCATGCCCTCCTCCAAGGGATCTTCCCGACCCAGGGATCAAACCCACATCTCTTATGTCTCCTGCATTGGCAGGCAGGTTCTGCACCACCAGCACCACCTGGGAAGCCCCCAGTCAGCCACTACCCAACTACTAACCAACTAATTCACTTCCCTCCTCCTCCTTTCTCTCCCTTTCCCTCCTTTTTCTCCTTCCTCCTTTCCCTCTCTCCTTCTCTCCCACCTTTCAGAAGAGCTGGTTGTATTCACAGATAGAACTTGTGAGCGTGTCAGAGGGTGGAGTGTGAAGCCACATGATCGAGTTCTGTGGGAGTTCTGGACTTGGGCCCACCCTTCCAAGAACCTGGGTGTTGAAAGAAGGCAGGGGAGAGCAGAGGGCTCTGCACCTGCGAGCTCAATTTGGCCAGTTTAGTCGGAGTTCTCTCCCCACTGCCAGGTCAGGTTCTTATGACTTATTAGAACCTGTGAGTATTCTTTCGTCTAAAGAGTGGAACCCAGAAACACACCCAAGGGGCCCACCCAGAGGGGGTCCATCCTTCTGGCTGTCCTTCCAGCTCTCTGTCCCCTGCAGGAACAAGGGAAGAGGGGACGGCACGAGAGCGGATGACTCACTCCGCCTTGGCCTGACTTGGGGGTGAGAGCTCTGTCTAGTGTGTTTTGAGAGAATTCCAACAGACTTTCTAGAGATCCATTTGGGGATTTTAAAATGAAAAGTTACTAGTGATATATGCTTGAACAGATGAATAGGGAAGGCCTGTGTTGTCCTGGTACATAATTTTATATCTCAGAATATTCTAGGAGGACTGTGCTGGATGAGGCTAGGATTTTTTGTTGAATGCATCTTATGCTGAATTTAGAGTATCCTAAAATAAACTGGCATCCCATGCAGATGTGGGATTATAGCTGTCTACTCCCATGTTCTTAACATCACGTCTAAAGGATCCCTCATAGCTGCTGCTCTGGCTGCAAATGGGTTAAAACTGCGGGCCTCTAGATACAAGCTTGGGGCCTCCTGGTCAGCAGACTGTGACTTTTCAACCGCCTGTGCTGCTTCTCCAAAAATGGGTGCAGGAGAGCATGGCTGTTACTGTTTTGTCCTAGATGATTGGTCAAGGAACCCTGGTGTGGGTGGGGGTCTGGCCGTGTCCTCCTGTGGGTGTGCATCATGTGCAGGGAACCACCTCGGGAACCACCGAAATGGTAGCCTTTCTTTCTAAAGTCAGGAGCTGCTGCAGAGAAGGTCCTCCCTACCTTCCCCACTCCCTACATATATGAGGAGCCTAAGAGCTTCCATGGCAAAGTGGGCAACTGTTCTCTATTCTCCCCATCATCCTCTGCCTTAAACCAAGCTTCAAAAACTTTTGTCTGCAAAATAAACTATGCTACCTAAAAATAATTAATTGCAGGGATGGGCAGATGCTCCCAGCCCGACATTGCTTCCTGAGACTGTCCCTCAGCTTCGTGCTTTACTTAGTCGCTCGGTGGTGTCCAACCCCATGAACTGTAGCCCACCAGGCTCCTCTGTCCTTGGGAATTCTCCAGGCAAGAATACTGGAGTGGGTTGCCATGTCCTCCTCCAGGGGATCTTCCCAACCCAGGGTTTGAACCCAGGTCTCCTGCATTGCAGGCAGATTCTTCACCATCTGAGCCACCAGGGAAGACCTGTCCCTCAGCTTCAGACCCCTGCTAAGGGACACTTAGGTCTTCTCCCCTTTCCCTCCCCTCATTCTTCCCTCTCTTCACTCCTTTTTCTTCACTATGACAGTGGTACTGTGAGTAGATTCCAGTTCTCTCTAGCTATCTTCTCCCAGAGCTGCCAGCACATCAGTGCCCTGAAAGGAAGCCATCTAAATAAGCCGGGCTGTTGAGTTATGAACTGCCTTTGGTTGATCAGGAGCAAAGGCGAAGAAACTGAATAAGAAAGGAAGATTCCAAGTTACTGTGCAAATGCCACCAGGCCAACTCTAGTGTGGGTGGAGCCTGAGCATGCAGGGGAGACCCGAATCTCTCTGCGCTCAGCCATGTTCTGCTTGAGGCTGTGCAGTTGCCAGAACAATGCTGGAATCACTCTGTATCCAGACACCTGGACCTGAAGATGGGGGCCAGGCCACCCTTATTGCCTTGCTCCTTCATGTAGCTCTTTATTTACACAATGACATTTTTTTTTCTTACAGGGTTAAAAAAAAAAAAAAAGCGTCCCAGACACAGCACTTCCCTTTCAGGGTTGATCATCAGAGCTCTTTGTTAAAGATAAGAGGTTGCTTCCACTTCAGGCTTGAATGTCACTGCAGCCTATGCCAGGGCCTCTCTGTAATTATCCCGTCCTGTCTGGAAAGCTCTTAAATGCCACTTCATCTAAGGGCTTGAGGCCGAGATTGCTTCTCCAGTGTGATGCCAAAGGCTCCTCTTGGCTGAGATGACTAAACTGTCAAATATTTTTAGAGCAAGTCTTCTTTTAAAAAATAAATAAGAAAGTAAAGTGAGTGGTGATTAATCAGCTGCTCACTGCCTCCACCTTGGCATCTGACATACAGTTTTCCCAGGGAGTCCCCATAGCCTCGTGTTGGGGTGAAGGGGTTGTCCCACTGTCACCTGGCCAGGATGTGGCCTCTCAGGACCTGTGAACAGGTCCTGGCCTGTTCACCCTCCTAGCTGCCTAATTGATGGTGAAAATGGGTGAAGTTCAAGGCAGTACTCAAGTTTAGGAAAAATTGTCTGCCTTTGAACAAAACATACTTTTAGTTTAGAGCAATCTAGAAAAGTTTTTGTGAAAACATGTTCTCGGAAAGCAGAATTAAATTCAGAGTCCCTTCTTTGGGGATTTCTTGACCGCATTTTTCCTCAGAGAGATTTAGGACAGCTAAGTAGAAATTAAAATTTCCATATGTAAACAGACATGGAGACAGCTGGCTCTGACTCTGTAATGACTGGAAATTTTGAATCTTGAAAGAGCGTGGAAATTTTATTAGCTGATTTTTTAAATAGGTTGGCTTTTCTCCCAATTGCAAATATAATAAATGTTCTTCATAGAAATTTAGATTACCGAGAAGCGTTGAGAGAAGGAAACTCCCAGAAAGCTCACCACCCCAAAGTGGCGAGATTTATGTGGGCCTGGAAAGATTTCCCTTTTCCTTTCCTGGGTCTTGTCTACTGATAAGTGGAATATTCCTCAGAATTTGTCATTGGGGCCTGAAAGCTGACAAAGTTGCCCCCCTATCCAAAGCCTCTTGGATTCTCATCCCAGCCTCCCATCCAGCTGTCTTGGCAAAGTTGCCCAACTTGTTGAAAGAAGTACAGTGTTGGACACGTTGTCCTGTCCTTGGGGCCTGACAGGTGCCCCAGGGCCTGCTGCACGTGGGTCCCATGTGGCCGATGAGTGGAAGAGGCACAGACAGCCACAGGGCCCACTTGCGCAGTGTTTCTCTCCTTCCAAATGATTTCACTTAGCACAATACCCTGAAAGTCCAAACATGTTACTGGAAATGGCAAGATTTCATCTTTTTTATGGCTGAGTAGCATTCCATTCATGGTGACTGCAGCCATGAAAATAAAAGATGCTTGCTCCTTGGAAGAATAGCTATGACAAACCTAGACAGCATATTAAAAAGCAGAGACATCACTTTGCCAACAAAAGTCCGTTTAGTCAAAGCTATGGTTTTGCCGGTACTCATGTATGGATGTGAGAGTTGGACCATAAAGAAGGCTGAGCACTGAAGAACTGATGCTTTTGAATTGTGCTGCTGGAGAAGAAGTTTGAGAGTCCCTTGGACAGCAAGGAGTTCACACCAGTCAGTTCTAAAAGAAATCAACCCTGAATATTCATTGGAAAGACTGATGCTATAGTTGAAGCTCCGATGCTTTGGCCACCTGATATAAAGAGCCAACTAATTGAAAAAAAGACCCTGATGCTGGTAAAGATTGAAGGCAAAAGGAGAAGAGGGTGGCAGAGGATGAGATGGTTAGATAACATCACCAACTCAATGGACATGAATTTGAACAGACTCTAGGAGATAGTAAAGGACAGGGAAGCCTGGTGAGATGCAGTCATGGAGCAGACATGACTTAGTGATCAAAGAAAAATTTTCATTTTGTGTGTTCGGTTCAGCTCAGTCGCTCAGTCATGTCCAACTCTTTGCAACCCCATGAACCACAGCATGCCAGGCCTCCCTGTCCATCACCAACTCCTGGAGTCCACCCAAACCCATGTCCATTGAGTCGGTGATGCCATCCAACCATTTTATCCTCTGTCGTCCCCTTCTCCACCTGCCCTCAATCTTTCCCAGCATCAGGGTCTTTTCCAATGAGTCAGCTCTTTGCATCAGGTGGCCAAAGTATTGGAGCTTCAGCCTCAAAATCTATTCCATTGTGTATATATCTCTATCTGTGTATATATCTCTATCTGTCTATCTATATCATATCTTCTTTATCCATTAATCTATCAGGGAACATTTAGTTTGCTTCCATATCTTGGCTATTATAAATAATGCTGCAGTAAACATAGGAGTGTCCAAATTAGTGTGTTTGTTTTTCTTAGAAAAATGCCCAGGAGTAGAATTGCTGGATGATATGGTAGTTCTATATTTAATTTTTTGAGTTCTATATTTAATTTTTTTACTGTTTTCCATAGTGGCTGCACCAGTTTACCTTCTCACCAACAGATCATGAGGGTTACCTTTTCTCCACATCCTCCCCAAAACACTTGTTTTCTGTTATCTTTTTGATAACAGTCATTCTGACAGATGTGAGATAATATCTCTTTGTGGTTTTTACTTGCATTTCCCTGATGATTAGTAATGTTGACCACCTTTTCATGAGTCTGTTGACCATCTGTATGTCTTCTTTGGAGAAAAAAAGTCTATTCAAGTCTTCATCCCATTTTTTTCATCAGGCAGGGTGATGTTGAGTTTTGAGTTTTTTTGTATGTTTTGGATACTAACCCCTTATCAGATATATGGTTTGCAAATATCTTCTCCCATTCAGCAGGCAAGATTTTCATTTTGTGGATAGCTTCCTTCACTGTGCGAAAGCTTTTTAATTTGATGCAACTTCCTTTGCTTATTTTTGCTTTTGTTTCTCTTGCTTGAGGAGACATATCCAATAAATACTTCTAAGACTGACATTAAAGAGGATACTGTCTATGTTTTCTTCTAGGACTTGTATGGTTTCAGGTCTTACATTTAAACCTTTAGACCATTTTGCATTTATTTTACTATATGGTGTAACATAGTTCACTTTGGTTCTTTTGCACTTAGCTGTCCAGTTTTCCTAACATCATTTATTGGGCTATCTTTTACCCATTGTGTATTCTTGGCTCCTTTGTCTTAGATGGATTGATCATTTAAGTGTGGGCTCATTTCTGGGCGCTCTACTCTGTTCCACTCATCTGTGTGTCTGCTTCTGTGCCTGTACCATACAGCTTTGATTACCATAGCTTTGCAATATAGTCTGAAGTCAGGGGACTTGATAATTTCAACTATGTTGTTTCTCAAGATTGTTTTTGCTATTCAGAGTCTTTTGGTTTCCATGCAAACTTTAGAATTATTTGTTCTTTTTCTGTGAAAAATGCCATTGATATTTTGATAGAGATTGCAGTGAATGTGTAGATTGCCTTGAATAGAATGATTATTTTAACAATATTAATTCTTCTAGTCCATGAGCACAGTATATCTTTCCATTTGTGTTGCCTTCAATTTCTTTCATCAATGTCTAGAGTTTTTTTGAGTATGAATCTTTTACCTCCTTATTTATATTTACTCTTAGGTGTGTTTATTCTTTTTAATGAAATTGTAAATGGGTTTGTTTTCTTAATTTCTCTTTCTGATAGTTCACTGTGAGTGTATAGGAATCCAACCAATTCCTATATATTAATTCCATATCCAGCAACTTTACTGAATTCATTTACTAGTTCCAATAGCTTTTTGGTGTCATCTTTAGGATTTTTTTATAAAGTAAGTTTCCTACATACAAACAAACTCCATTCTGAGAGTATGTTCATAAGTCCAGTTTGTTCATAAGTGCAACAAAGTTAGCCTCAGTTCAGTTTAGTCATTCAGTTGTGTCTGACTCTTTGTGGCCCCATGAACGGTAGCACGCCAGGCTTCCCTGTTTATCACCAATTCCCAGAGCTTGCTCAATCTCATGTCCATTGAGTCAGTGATGTCATCCAACCATCTCATCCTCTGTCGTCCCCTTCTCCTCCTGCCTTCAATCTTTCCCAGCATCAGGGCCTTTTCCAATGAGTCAGTTCTTCCCATCATGTGGCCAAAGTATTGGAGTTTCAGCTTCAACAAAGGACTGATCTCCTTTAGGATGGACTGGTTGGATCTCCTTGCAGTCTGAGGGACTCTCAAGAGTCTGCTCCAACACCACAGCTCAAAGGCATCAGTTCTTCAACACTCCACTTTCTTTATAGTCCAACTTTCACATCCATACATAATTACTGGAAAAACCATAGCTTTGACTAGATGGATCTTTGTTGGCAAAGTAATGTCTTTGCTTTTTAATATGCTGTCTAAGTTGGTCATAACTTTTCTTCCAAGGAGTAAGCATCTTTTAATTTCATGACTGCAGTCACCATCTGCAGTGATTTTGGACCCCCCAAAATAAAGTCTGTCACTGTTTCCATTGTTTCCCCATCTATTTGCCATAATGTGATGGGACCAGATGCAATTAGCTTAGTTTTATACATCATACTGAATGGTGAAAAGCTGAAAGCATTTACTCTAAGATCAGGAACAAGACAAGGATGCCCATTCTCACTACTTTTGGGCAACACAGTATTGGAAGTCCTAGCCACAGCAATCAGACAAGAAAAAGAAACAAAATAAATTCAAACTGCAGAGAAAGAAGTAAAGCTGTCACTGTTTACAGATGACATGATACTATATATAGTAAGGCCCCTACTTACAAATAGTCAAGTTGGAAACTTTCAAAGATATGAATGTGCATTCCATTGACACCAGGGGTGAATTAAAGTGCAACTTGCCCTCCATCTCTTCTTGCTGGTGATCCTTCAGCCCTACCATCTCCCACCTCCTCTACCTCCTCCAATAAATAATTCTTCTTGTCTGTTCAGTTGACGTCAGACCCAGTATTCTAGCTGTTGTATGTACTTTTCAGTTACTGTGAGATTAAAAATGTTTTCTTTTTTTTTTCCATTTATTTTTATTAGTTGGAGGCTAATTACTTTACAACATTGTAGTGGTTTTTGCCATACATTGACATGAATCAGCCATGGATTTACATGTGTTTCCCATCCCGATCCCCCCTCCTGCTTCCCTCCCCATCCCATCCTTATGGGTCTTCCCAGTGCATCAGCCCTGAGCACTTGTCTCATGCATCCAACCTAGGCTGGTGATCTGTTTCACCCTTGATAGTATACTTGTTTCAGTGCTATTCTCTCAGAACATCCCACCCTCGCCTTCTCCCACAGAGTCCAAAAGTCTGTTCTGTACATCTGTGTTTCCTTTTCTGTTTTAAAAATGTTTTCTTTATTTTGTGTGTTTATTTTAGTTGGGTACCCAACTAACACAATGGGCTACATAGTACTGTACTGTAATAAGTTTATAATGCTTTTCATATAAATGATACATGAAAATAAACACACAAAACAAAGAAAACATTTTTAAATCTCACAGTAACTGAAAAGTACATACAACAGCTAGAATACTGGGTCTGACGTCAAGTGAACAGACAAGAAGAATTATTTACTGGAGGAGGTAGAGGAGGTGGGAGATGGTAGGGCTGAAGGATCACCAGCAAGAAGAGATGGAGGGCAAGTTGCACTTTAATTCACCCCTGGTGTCAATGGAATGCACATTCACATCTTTGAAAGTTTCCAACTTGACTATTTGTAAGTAGGGGCCTTACTATATATAGTATCATGTCATCTGTAAACAGTGACAGCTTTACTTCTTTCTCTGCAGTTTGAATTTATTTTGTTTCTTTTTCTTGTCTGATTGCTGTGGCTAGGACTTCCAATACTGTGTTGCCCAAAAGTAGTGAGAATGGGCATCCTTGTCTTGTTCCTGATCTTAGAGTAAATGCTTTCAGCTTTTCACCATTGAGTATGATGTAGATTCTTGGAATTTTCTTTGTTGACAATCATGTCATCTGTAAATATGGGCATTCTTATTTCTCCCATTCTGTTATGTATGCATTTTAGCTCCTTGCATTTATTGTGCTGGCCAAGGAGTCTACCACTCTGATGAATAAGAATAGTAAAAGCAGATATCCTTGCCTCATTCTCATTCTTAAGGAGGATTATGGGCTGTATTGTGTCCCACAGAATTTACATGTTAAAAATCCTAATCTTCAGTACCTCAGAATGTTACTATATTTGGAGATTGAGTCTTTATAGAGGTATAATTAAATTAAAATGAGGTCTTGCAAGTGGTAACCTTAATCCAATATGACTGGTGTCTTTATAAGAAGAAGAGATTAGGATATAGACACACACAAATAGATGAAACACCATGTAAGGATGCAGAGAGAAGACTGTCATCTCCAAGCCATGGAAAAGGCCTCAGGAGAAACCAGCCCTGCTGACACATGAATCTCAGACTTTAACCTCCAAAACTATGAGATAATAATTTTTGTTGTTGTTTCTATGGTATTTTGTCATGGCAGCTCAAGCAAACTAATACCCACCCTCTCAATCCAGAGCCCCAGAGATTATCACTACTTCAACTTCATAGACTAGTTTCTGCCTATGAACTAGTTCAACTTCATCGAAAGCAGCCTTTTCTGCTTGGCTAATTTTGAGATACATCCATATCATTGGTTATGTCAGTAATTCATTCCTTTTTGTTTCATATTATGGCTATACCACACTTCATTTATTCATTCTCCTGTTGATGGCCACTTGTTTTTTTTTTTTTTTTTTTTTTTTTTTACAATTTTGAACTATTATGAACAGGGGTTCTGTAGACTTTTGTGACCAGGTCTTTGTGAGGACAAATGTTTTCTCTTGGGTAGACCCCCTAGGAGTGCCATTGTTGGGTCATAGGGCAAATGTATGTTCAACTTCATAAGAAAATGCCAAGCAGTTTTCCAAAGCAGTTGTAAAATTTTATGCTTCCACCAACACTATATGAGATTTGTTTGCTCAGCATTCTTGTCAACACTTAGTACTGTCAGTCTTTTACATTGTAGCCCTTCTGGTGGGGCATGGTGATATCTCACTGTGAAATTAATTTGCATTTCCCTGATGACAGGTGATGATGAGCACTTTCCCATGTGCTTTTTTCTATTTGAATAACAGTAGAGTACTTACTTTAGTCTTTCCTCAAAAAATTGTTTTTATTAGATCACTTGTCTTTTTTTCTTACTTGATTTGTAGGAATTCTTTTTTTCTTTTTAACTTACCTTTAACTGAAGGAAAAGTGCTTCACAATATTGTGTTGACCTCTGCCTACATCAGCATGAGTCAGTCACAGGTATGCATGTGTCCCTTCCCTCTTTAACCTCCTTCCCAGACCCCGTCCCCCCACTTCCCACTCCTCTAGGTTGTTACAGAGCTCCAGTTTGAGTTCCCTGAGTCATATAGTAAATTCCCATTGGTTATCTGTTCTATGCATGGTAGTATATATGCTTCCATGTTACTCTCTCCATTTGTCCCAACCTCTCCTTCCTCCCGCACTGCCGACCTGTGTTCATAAGTCTGTTCTCTATATCTGTGTTTCCATTGTTGCCCTGTAAATAGGTTCATCTGTACCATCTTTCTAGATTCCATATGTATGTGTTACCATACAATATTTGTTTTTCTCTTTCTGACTTACTTCACTCTGTATAATAGGCTCTAGGGTCATCCTCCTCACTAGAACTGACTCAAATGCATTCCTTTTTATGGCTGAGTAATATTCCATGGTATATATGTTCCACAGCTTTTTTATCCATTCATCTGATGATGGACATCTAGGTTGCTTCCATGTCCTAGCTATTGTAAATAGTACTGCAGTGAACATTGGGGTACGTGTGCCTTTTTCAATTTTGGTTTCCTCAGGATATACGCCAAGTAGCGGGGTTGCTGGGCCATATGGTAGTTCTACTCCCAGTTTTTTGAGGAATCTCCATACTGTCTTTGTAAGAATTCTTTATATATTCTGGATACAAGTCATTTTTCAGATAGATGTATTACAAATATTTTCTTTTTATGACTTGCCTTTTCATTTTCTTAATGGAGCCTTTTGATGAGCACAGGTTGTTCAGGTTGATGAAATTCATTTGTCAAGTTTTTATTGTATGGCTAGTGTCAACCTATTTAGTTTTAGTTTTGGTGTTTGCAGTTAAAACTGTGATTCACTTCTAGTTATTTTCACATGTGTGGTGTGAGTGGTGAGTCAAGGTTCATTTTCCCATATAGATAACCAATCATTCCAGCTTATTGAGAGGTTTTTCCTTTCTCATTGACAGCTGTTGGCACTTTCACTGAAAATCACCTGACCAAGTGAACGTGAGTCCACTTCTGGTCTCTATCCTGTTCCATTGATCTATTTCTCTATCTGTATGCCAATATGCTGGGAGATAGTGAAGGACAGAGGAGCCCAGCATGCTGTAGTCCACGGGGTCGCAAAGAGTCAAACAACTCTTCTGTTGTTGACTGAACAACAACAATGCCAATATCATCACAGTGTCTTGATTTTGTATTTAATATTATTACAGTAATCATTTTACTTGATAAATTAAATCGTTTTATATTTTATAGTAAGACCTGTGCTGTGGTAATCTATTGAACTAGTTCTCTGTTGGTGGACGTACAGAACCCCTCCAATTTTCACCTATTACAATTATGACTGTATTGCATGTCCTTTCTCATCTGCGTGAGCATGAAGGATTGACGCCTGGAGTGGGCATGGCCGGGTGGGAGGAGGTGTAAGCTGTGTTTTGCCATCCTTGTTTTGGTCGAGGCTCCAGACTGCTTTGCACAAGAAGGTGCGGAGCAGGGGAATGATGCACCCCAGGCACTATACTGACCCTTTCCAAGTCAACCTCCAGAGTTTGGTGCCTCTGGAGTGCTATCTCATGTCTTGCTTCTGTGCTTTGTCATGGAGACAAATCATATGAAGAAGTAGAATTTTTTTGTTTAATTATCTTATTCTAAGAAAATGATTAAATGAAAAAATGACTAATATGATTATATGGCTAGAAAAATAAAATGATACAAGAGAAATCTCACTCCTACCCCTATCTTCATCCATCCCTTTCCTCTTGTTCTGTATAGATAACCCATTTTAAACTGCTTTTAAACATTTTCAAACTTACAGAAAAATTATAAGAATTAATTCAGCAAGTGTCAACATTTTCCCATATTTACTCCCTCTTTCTCTCTGTATATATAGGCAGACTTTTTTTGGTCAGAACCATCTTAAAAAAAAAAAAACTTTCAGAGCTCACAGATGGAACATTTTGTGGCTAGGTACTTCCTATTGTGTCACACAGGCTCTGACCATTCCATTTTAGTGACTAGCTGCTTCATTCTTTAAGGCAGTTTTGCCAGATCCCCCTCATTGTGCATATTTCCCTCTGCAGTTAGCAGATGGCCATGTGGTTTATCAGCAAGTCCCTCCTAGGCGGGTCTTGGTTGTTTCCAGCCTTGCTCTTACCAGCCCTGATGCAGGGAACCGCATGACGCACTGTCGTTGTATACTTGTGCAGGTGAGCCTGCAGAACTGTGCCTGCAGAATACCTGCGTTCACCAGAGAGGTGACTGCCGGGTCAAAGGGCAAATGTGCCGTTTCACTTTGCCACCGGCCACGTGGAAAGAGCCTCCTCCCATGCCTCACCTCCCTCCTCCCTCAGTCTGCTAGTCTGACTGGGAGAAAAGTTATCTCAGTGTAACTGTGATCTGTAGTTCCCTCATTACATATGAGGTGGAGCCACTTCCCTTTTTCTGTGATTATCTGTTCCTGACCTTTGCCCAGAGCTATTGGGTTCTGGATCATTTCACAGTTCCACTCAGCAACATCCTCATCTGGCCCAAATGATAGTGGCTCATCTGATGGCAGATCAGATCAGCCATCTGAATCTTAAAAAAATTAAAAAACTGAACCATTTTGCAATAAAGTCAAATTTAGGTCGAGTCAAATTAACTCATCTAACTCCACATATCTGGTGACAGTAAATAAATTGCATTACATTTGGTAGCTGTTTTTATCATCCTTTTGTCTTTCATGCTGCCTCACTGACACATGAACTAGACAGACAGTTATTTAGAATGTGAAATGTCTTAAGAGGCAAGATTTTGAGAGAAAGCTAACTGGCTCATGGCCTTACAACAGGATTGTTCCATCTCATTAAAATACTCAGTACTGAATTTATAATCCCTAGATTATGGAGTAGTTTTAGATGTACAGACAAGCTGCAAAGATAATATAAATTCCTATAACCTTCACCCAGCTTGCCACAACATGGGCATCTACAAAACTAGGTTCCATTTGTCAAGAAATTGGCATTGGTAGCGTCACTCCAAATCTTTGTTGTGACGAGACAAAGAACCGAGGAGCATACTCTCGCCTGACATTTAAATACCACAAACTACAGTTTGTAGCCAGATTTCACCAGCATCCAATCTGGGGTATCATATTTTATTTACGATATTGGATTTTTAAATTAAAAAAAATTTAGAGTGGTTTTACTTTCACAGCAATGTTAAGAGGGAAAAGGGATATTCCAATATATTCCCCACCCCTGAACATATATAGCTTTCTTATTAACAATGTCTCCCACCAGAGTGGTACATTTGTTTACAATAGAGCAGTTGTAACAGATTGAGCAATTGAAGAGAGAATTAGTTTCTCTTTGTATAAGTTTTTTTTTTAACAAAGTAAGTTTTTATATGAAGAAATAAAGTACCTTAATTCTTAATGTTTTTAATGTCTTGTCACAACATAATGAATGAATGTTGGTTTTACTATTTTTCATCTTTCTATATTTATAGTAACAGTGTGAGATTTTCAATGTTCTGACAAAATTTCTAAAGGTGCTGGAACAATGGTACTTCCCCTGTTGGTCAGAACTACTTTGCAGGCCCTTTCTTGGTTTTGCACTGCTGTGCAGTAGGGGCTGCCCACCGCCTGGCTGGTTAGAAGGGATTTGCTGATGCCCGCTCTGGGTCACTGTGATGGCAGAGTACCCTATCAGGGACGCTGAAGTGGTATTGACTGTGTGGTTCTGATCCCAAAGGACATAGGGGGACTGGTGGGGCGGAGGTGAGGGGGCACATACAGGGGCCAGTAGCAAGGCTGAGAGCAGGGTCTCTGATGGGAGAACAGTGGAGCTGACAACTCTTGGACCATCCTGAAGAGTGACTGCCCCGGGTGTATTCCAAGTTGCCCGGTACCAAAGCAGTGATTGCTCAATGCCCGTGGTCCAGAATGGACACCTGATAGCTCACAGGAGTGTCCCAGGAGAGGCTGCTTACACCTACAGTACTGCAGGACAGCAAGAGCTAGTTCAGCTCAGATCAGTACAGGCAAGAGGATGAAGCTACTCCCAGCCCTGCCACTTCTGGTGACAAGGAAGCCGGAGCCTCTGTTCTCCACCCTGCTATGGCCAGAGGATTTGAGATCTTTGAGCGCCCACTCAGAATGTATGCAGGCGGGCTAGGCCTTCTCTTTTCTAGCAGGTGCTTTTCCATTGCTGGCAACTGTGAGTAAAATCTGAATTTGTTCCCATGAAAGTGTCTTAAACATCTTCAGCATCTCACATGGGCTTAGTTACGATCTCAAAGCTCAAAGCCACATACAGTACAGGTGAGAGGTGATTTTTGCCCAGAGCTAGTGCTTTTGTTGTCCCCTGTCTGCAGGAAAACCTCAGTGAAGCTTGACCACATGTTTGATTCTGCCTGTTCTGGGGCCATCAGATGTCCACAGCCAGTGAAACTTCTGCATGCTCAAAGGACCCTGGCAGTTGATCTGACTCCGAGCAGCATTTGGGGTGGGCCAACGGGTGCCAAGTTACCTGACAAATCCAGTCCAGGTGGAGTCTGGCTCAGGTATGTGCTTAGTAAATACCAGCTAGGAAAGAAGGGTCTGCTGGCAGGTGTGCCAGCAGACAAGAACCATGAAGGGGCACTGTTGACTGGGAGATGTAGCGCTGGACAGAGAGCAAAGAGGAATGGGATGAACTGGAATCTTCTATGGCTCTTGTTTGGGTCTCTCTCATCTAATCACAGTGACCTTCAGAAAGGGAGGCATTGCTTCACTTTCATCTCCCACATACTGTGCAAATTTCCCCTGTGACCATCCCTAACTCACGTCCCCACAGAGAAGGAGTTACGGGAGATACAGTCCAGCTTAGCTCGTCGACAGTCTGGAGTCCAGTCCCCTTCATCTGATGGCTACTGGCCCGACTTCTATGCATATGCCTGGCAGATGGGGAAGAGCGAACTGGAAGATTTTGAGAACATTTTTTGAGAGGCCAAGCCTGAAGGGAGCATGTCATTCCCATTGCCCAGGGCTGGCAACATGGCCCACCATCTGCAGGGGAGGTTGGGAGTAATAAGACGTGGTCACTTCACTCTCAGTACTGTTCCATATTCCTCATGCTCAAATAAATGCGGGTAAGATACAACTATATGTGGCCATTTTATGTTTAATATTTTATACTATAAAAATACCCATTTTGAGTGACCTCTGTGTCCCTTGAGCTGGGACACAACAGGTGTTGTATACACTCCTGGAGTAAACAGTGAATCAGGGAGTTCAGGTTTGAGCAGGAAACAAATGTACTTAGAGACAAACAAATATATACAGAGACTCCATAAACCCTGGATTTTACCACCCCAGGTCTCTTTCTTCACTCTTTCCACTGTTCTTTGTGCAGACCTGTTTGTTGAGGGCACAGCAGTAAGACCAGGTAACAATCACAGGATTGGAGGCACACAAAATGCAGCCAACACTCACCTCACAGTTTGTTGCACACCATCAGGTCACAACACAGCTTAGTCAAAGTAGGGAGAAAATAGGAAAGGGGGTAACAAACCACTCTAGGAGAAAGTCCCGGAAGGAGGTATCTCAGCATGACCATCAGTCTCTGGCACAGCAGTGGAGCCCTTGACCAAGCGTGAGTGGGAAGTGGCTTTGCTTCTGCAAAGCCTCTGGCAGGGCCATCTGGAACAGCCCTCAGCAGTGTGGAGTTGGGTCCTCCAGCAAAGAGGCGTTAAGTCATTTGGCTCAGTGGTCTGAGCTTTTAAGAAGTCAGTAGATGTAACAGTTACTCCGGGGGTCTTGTCTCTATCAATCACCCCTTCTGTTCCCAGTCTTTCCTAGGATGCTGCCAAACAAGTGCCTTATCTCTGTTGACACTCTCAATGTATTACACTTCGACACTCAGAGTCCTATGTTGTACATTTCAAAACAACTAGTAAGGAAATTCACATTTGCCACTGTGACTGCATCTTGAATTATTTAATGTAGCTTAAATCCTATGAGTTTCACACAAGATGAGTAGGAATCATAACACAGAAGGAGTCAAATCATGAGATCTTTCTGGGTTCCTCTCTGACCAGTCCCTTATTCCAAGAGACTGTCATATCCTCCTCTGTGTGGGCTTGGCACTAAGCAGCAGCCCCACGTTAGGATATGGGCTGGGCCCCATTCACCATGCCCCAGACCAGTTTCTCTTGGCTGGCTTGGGGCTCTCTCCCTTTGGATCACCTCTTGAGTGAAATGAATGGATATTCCCCTGGTAGAAAGGTCTCTGCTCACCTACTCTCTCCAGCCTTTGATTCCACAAGTTCCCTTTTAGTGACAGCTTTCAAGGTTCCTCTGCCTTCCTCAGATGGGCTGTCCCTCAGTCTTTGCCAGCTGTCCTGCTAGGTGGAGCTGGGAGTTTCTGGGGCAAAGCAGGGACCATGTGGGAGAGCACTCATGATCAGTGCTGCTTCCTCTGTGACGAGCAGCTTGGGGGAGGAGTGAGCATCCCCTTTGGAGGATGGATGGGCAGAGGGATGCAGTTTGGGGAACCTGGCCTTCCGCTGAAGAGCCTCTGACTCATGAAGCTATTCACGGTCACAAAGAGTGGTGAAGGGCAGAGCCTTCACCATTGTTACCAGGGAACCCTTCAGGGATGAGGACACAGTTTGAATCACTGGGTCATTATTGGAATAATTGGGTAGAGAAATAGGACTGTGTGCCGTTAATACCCTGTAGTCATCTCTTCACTTTGGGCTGATGCCCCCTGACCGTAAGTCACCCTTCATGCATTTCCTGATGACCATTTTATATCATTGCATAATGGATCTATCTATTGCATAATGAAATGTCCAAAACTGAGTGATGTAAGACAAGACTTACCAACTCAGTTTTGGTGAGTCAGGAATTTTGGTGCAGTTTGTCTCTGGCTTAGAGACCTTAGTGAGGTTGTAGTCTTACCCAAAGACTTGACTGGGGCCAAGGGTGAATGTCCATGTGATTCACTACCTCATGGCAATCTGGTGCTGGCTGTTGGCTGAGGGTCCAGCTCCTCCCCATGAAGGGCTCTCCTCAGAGCACTTTGAGCACCATCATGACATGGTGGCTGGCTCCCCCAGAGTAAGTGCCCCAAGAGAGAAAGGCAGAAGCTGCAATGTGGTGACTGACCTGGCCTCAGAAGTTACCCTTGACATTTCTGCGGTGTCCTATTGACTGCATTACTGCAGCAACCCTATTCAAAGTGGGCACAGCTGCAGCAGAGTGGGGCCACCAAGATCCTTCTTGGGGCATGGCTGCCACAAACATGCTTCTTGTTGGAGGGTGTCACTCCCAGTGGAGAATCCCCTGCCCCCAGGATGAGAGGGCACTTTACCCCAGTTCTTCTTTTCAGCATACTCTGCCCCCACATGACCCCTGGATCATTAAACCTGGTCTTCTGCTGTGCTGCCAGTGTTCATCTCTGCCTTCTTGGGCCATTTCTGTGCAGCAGAGATCTGGGCTTGGGTCTCTAGGTCCTGATGAGACCCCTTGCCAGTCCTCTGGCTTAGGGATGTCAACAAGGGGGAGGGCTGTGCTGGGCGATGGTGGCAGGCACCGTCCTTGCCAGCCTGGGCTGGAAGCACTCGGATGGCTGATCTACCCCAGGCCAAGCTCTCTTTCCTCACAAAACTCCAACCATACATCCTGTATTATCTCCATTTTATGAGAAGAATTAGGGCTCCAAAGGGCTCCGTGATGTGTGGAGGTGACACACCCCATCAGCCAGGATGCGAAACCAGGTACCCCTGAGACATAGGCCGCCCTCTCTTCCATCACTTGCTGACTGAGCTGCTCTCAGTCCACAGTGATGGCTGGGAGCCAGATGGAACTCATCTTAACGCTGGTCTTCAGATTCCTGGAGAAGATGCACTCACGTATTCTGGAGCTGGACCTGGGTCCAAGGTGGTCCTATCCATAAGGCCTGGCACGTGGTGGATTTCACTGCCATGAGCCATGGAGATGAGCAATAGCTTATCAGAGTCTTGGTCATAGAATTCTTCAAGTCTTCGGTTGAAAGGAAGAACATTTGGAGGTGAAAGTGGGTAGCATCTCTCAGACTATCCCCTCCCAAACAACTGGTAAATATTTAGAAGAACAGAGGGTGGAAGCAAATCCCCTCTCCAGCTGGTGTGGGCATCCCTTGGAAACCCATGGAGAAACACGGCTGTGTGGTGTGCCAAGGGAGGTCAGTATGGACTGGAGAAATTATCTCATTAACTGGCCCCTTCAATGATTTCATTCGTTATACTCACACGATCCCTGTGTGTGAGGTATTGCCTCTGAGGGGGCTCTATGGCGACCCCCATACAACAAGGAAACCAAGGTCCAGAGAAATCTCTTTGCTTTTTAAAAAACATATAAGTCTGGGTGAAGAATCCATCATTTAAACCAGAATTTGTGGTCTAAGCCTTGTAGCAATCTTGTATCTTCATATATTTACTTTTCACTCTAAAAGTCATGGACCTCTCTCTGTGGGTGCTAAGAAGGGCTGGATCTGGCTGGAGCAACCAGATCATCAAATATGGGACAGGTCTCCTCAGGAAATCGGGGTTGGGGGGGCAACTGGCTTCACTCCTGGGAGCACCTTGAAACAATCCATTTTCAATTTTCCAACAGTCTATGGACATTTTTCACTGTTGCCACCCAGAAAATTCAAGAAAGCCTCTGGTGGCCCATTGGGTCACTTCTTTGATCTAGGAGCCACAGCCTGTATGGTCTGGAGCCAGCCCCGCTGCTCAGGCACTGAACCCACTGGATGCCCCCTCTCTGAAGGTCTGAGAGACGGGCACCTGGAAGTCTGCTTAGAAAAACTGACAGAGGCAGAGGCAGGACGGCTGTAGCCTCCACACCGGAACCACTTGGGGCACCCAGAGCAGCCTGTTAAACTTTAAACCACCACAGGCCACCTCGCGGCCAGCATCGCCTGGTCCTCAGACAGCATTCCAGCCGATTGGGGCTGTATTTTTGCATGTAAGGCGAGGGGAGAACCAGTGAGCTTGAGCGTGTGATAGTGCGGAAATGCAAATGCACAGTCGTTTAGTGACCCATATTGCGAAAACCAGCAAAAGGAAGTTGTGTTTTGCTGCTGCCTGAAGTCAGTCCTGGAGAGAAGTACGTGCGCCACAGAAGACAGGTGAGTGGTGCTGGCTCCAGGGTCTTCGCCAGCCCAGAGAGCCTCTGCTGGTCCCGTAAGGGGCACTTTCGGGGTCAGGGAAAGTTCAGAGCAGTAGTCATTTGGGGTCGGATGTCTCGAAGGCAGGAAGCTGCCGTGGTGGCCCCGAGCGGCGTCTTGTGAGCAGTGTCTTGTGAGCGATGTCTTCCTCTGGTGCCTATGGCATGATTTGTAACTAGTCGTTGAGCAGTGAGTGAGCATACTTACCAGCACACTGTTGAGTGGCCTGTGGCAGTTTAGACTCTAGCAAAGATGAACCTGAGGGCTGGGGTCCCTGAATAGACTGGACCTATGGAAAAGGGATCAGTGGTCCCAAACACAGTCCCTAGAGACTGTGAGGCTTCAGAAGATTCCTCTGCAATCTGCATTTTAGGTCCTGACAGGGCCTGTCTATGATGGGCTGCTAGGAGGGAAGGCTGAGCCTGTCAGAGCCTCTTCAGAACCCCATACTGTGCCCAGAGAGTGCAGGATGGTGGCCAGGCCACCCTGGCCTCGGGGAGGGTGATGGGCAGCCATGGGGTGCCAGAGGCAGCTGTGTTTGTGCCAGTTGTACTGAGGGGGTGCGTTCTAGGGCAACTGTACCCAGAGCACTTGGCTCCCAGGACCCTCTGGCGTTTGCAGTGTGGGAGTCCCTGTGATCACAGACCATCAGCCTGTTTACAGTTTCTTGGGGTCAGTGAGGTGCTGTGGATTCCCCCTGGGAGGTGGAAAGATGGGTCTGGGGTTTTCATTGGAGGAGGGAACCTGAGTATGTGGCAGCAGGTGGCTGGTATCCTGGTGATGTTCATGGCCCACTGGGACATTTGGCTTGCAGTCCCTCCCCCAGCTCTGTGACTATGGCCACTGATTCTACCACCCAACTTTCCCATATGTGAAGTGGGATCTGAGTGGTGCCAGGCTCCAGAGGTGAGCACAGCCCTGGGAGACTGGGTGTGCTCAGGGAAGCTCTGCTGTTATTCACATTAATCCTCAAACCAATCCCACAGTGACTCTGCTCCACCACTCTTTTAGGAGAGGAAACTGAGAAACTAAGGCCCCAACCATGGACTGTAAGCTGACAAGCTGGGCCCAAACTCAAACCTTTGGAACCTGAAAACTTGATTGGCAAGTGGCCCTGGGGCTGGGTGGGGCTGGGTGCTGAGGGGAGGAAGTGGTTTGTCTTCGGCTGGGTAGTTGCAGGAGGCCAGAGGCCCTGGTTCCGCAACTCGCACTGATGTCTGTTTCCACACAAAACCAGCACCTCCGAATATGCAATGGCCCCCAAAGCTGGACAGGATTGTAAGCTCTGCACACACAGAAGCCTAGACTGCGGTAGGTCTGTTGAGGTTAGAGCTGAGATGAGGTGCTGAGCAAGGCCCCAAAGGAGGGGTGAGGCCTTGCTGCCCTGAGCCCCTTGAGAGCCTAGGGTAGGGGTTCACAGTGATCACAGAGGAGTCTCCAGGAGCATGCCGAGATCACAGTCAAGTGCCAGGAACACTTGCCTTTCTGCTTGCTTGCCACCTGCTCCAGGTGGGCTCTGATGACCCCACTGACAGGTGAGGAAACAGGCCCATGGAAAAGTGGATGAGCCTGGGAGTAAAAATATCACCTTGGAGCAGTATTGACCATAGCACAGATGTGAAACCCAAACCTGAATGGAGTGTCACTCACCTGCCTGACCCCCTGGCTGCCTACAGCTATGAGATCCTTCCTGGCCCCAACCCCTGTCCCCTCCCCCTCTGGGCTCACACACCTAGGCACTGCCAGCTCTTCAGATGGCATGACTCACTCTTGTTTGCTTTGGGCCCTTCCCTCTGTCTGAGGCTGTTCCCTCTGCCTGGGACACTGGTCTCTCTGCCTGCGATACTGTTCTCTCTGTCTGAGATATTGTTCCCTCTACCGGACATGCTGTTTCCTCTGTTGGGACACTGTTCCCTCTGTCTGGGGTGCTGTCCGCTGTCTGAGCCCTTGTGTGTGGTGGCGATGACTGGTTGCCTAGGTTCCCAGTGAAGTGGATGGTAACCAACCTTGTTCATCACTTCTGGGGGGTTTGGTGGGGGCTACTTGGAGCTCCTTGGTGTCCAGGATACAGAGCTCTTATTGGTGCAGCCATGCAGCTTTGAGGGTGTGAATCCACCGTCTAGGCCTCCATTTCACTGTAATTACCTGAGATGGTCACTGTGCAGTTAGATGAGGTGATGTGGGGCTGTCAAGTGATGGACAGTAGGAGATGGGATTTGACCTTCTGTAATCTTGATTTGCACTTTGTGTTTTCAAAAATTTGGACTTGACCAGAGCATATTTTTGTAGGGCTATATAAAAGTACACATTAGAAGGAAATAAAACTGAGATGCTGATTCAAATTCATCTATTCACTTACTCACTGAACATGCTTACTGAGCCCTGCTGTTTGCCAGGTGGCAGACCACACGAAGGAGGTAAGATTTCCACCTGTGTGGTCTG
Organism: Dama dama; assembly: GCF_033118175.1. NCBI lineage: Eukaryota > Metazoa > Chordata > Mammalia > Artiodactyla > Cervidae > Dama > Dama dama. The sequence continues at coordinate 26,940,444 of NC_083696.1, read as the reverse complement.
CAGCCGGTGGGGAGAGGAGTGGGGAGGTGTGGGTGAGCCTGGCGGGTAGGAGCTATGGAGGAGGGAGTTCTCTTCTGAGGAAGGCCTATCACAGAGCAGGGAATGAGTGCGGGGTGCTGGGCTAGGCTGTTCCTCGAGAGGGAGGGCCTTGCAAAGGCCCCTGAAGTGGCTCAGTGTGGAGGGAGAGGCAGAGTCATATCTGTGTTAGGGTTTTCAGTGTCAACTGGAAGCTGTTGGAAAGTTCTTATCTGCTTTGATTCATTGATTTTTTAAATAAAAATTTTAAACACAATCAAAAGTAGAGAGGACTATTTAGTGAGCCCAGGGTGCCCCATGGGAGAGGTCAGAATGGAACAAGGAGCCCCTGTTGCCTCGCCCTGAGTGTGGGCCTAGGGGTCTTGGGTGCTGTGGGGATAAACTCTTTTCCCAAAAAACTTTAATGCAAAACATTTTAAAAATACAGCAAAGCTTCAATAATTTTGCAGTGCTCACTCCTGAGATTCTACTCGCTTTATCATAGCTGCCTATGCAAGAAAGGATTTTACTTTTTATTTCCAAGGTTGTGATTTTATTTCTGTAGTTGCTTTTGATGTATGGCAATGCATAGTGTCTGTAATATTTATACTTATTCTCCTTCTAGATGAAAGTAAAATAAAAACAGAAACAAAATATGAATCAGAAATAAGCATAAAAAATTTAAAAATAGAAAAAATAGGAAATAAAGAAGAATAGTAAATATATACATAAGCAAAAAGATTAAGTTGAAGCACTACAGGGACTTCGCTGGCAGTTCAGTAGTTAAGACTCTACGCTTCCACTGCAGGGGTCATGGTTTGGAGCCCGGGTCGGTGAACTAAAATCCCACATGCCATGCAGCACGGCCAAAGAGAGAAAGAAAGAAACATCACAGTGATCTGTTTCCCAGACACACCTGCCTACATACAGTGTAGCTCTGCATGTGGCCCTTCTAGTCACAGCTCCTTACACTGTACCCAGTGCATTCTTGGACTTGTTTTCCCTGAACTTCTGTTAACCCCACTCTGGGCACATGTCATCACCACTGGGCTCATTGTGTGATTTCACCAACTCCTTCTGTAGCTAAGCAGGTCCTGTGATGGGGAACTAGGAGCTTCAGGTGATGCTAATGGCTGAAGGTCATCAGCCTGGTGAGGTGTCCTGCCCATGTTTGTCTGTTAGGACTACGAAAAAGGGATGATATAGCCAGTTGGAGGTAGAGTGTTGTGTGCTGCCTTGGGCTTAAAGAATCTTTGTGGGACTGTTGTTGGGTCCAGTGCTGTTGACCAGTCTCCTTTCCTCCTCACTCTGCTAGTCCCATCCTGCCTTGAAGTCCTGTTGACCCCCACTGAATTTTGAAGCATATGGCACCCCAGTGTCTGCGTCCATCTCTGGGTTCTCAGCACGCAGGATGGAGACCACAGACGGTACCAGCCAGAGCACTTCCTAGGCTGAGGCCCCAAGACAAGTATTGTGCTTCTGGATCCTAACACTGGAGTGCAGGTACCTCTGGGTCGTGGAGCAGCTTTGCAGACATGCCATCGATTGTTGCATCTGGCAGGGCCAGCACAACCAGACCTTTGTCACCGCTGATAGAGCCTTGTAGGTTTCTGCAGCCTTACCCCCCAGCCTGCAAGCTGTATGTAGGTGTGTGTAACATAGCAGTTTCTGGTATTGCCCCAGGGTGCTTTCAGTACGGATTTGGATTGTTTGGATTCCCTCCTTCACATAAGCAACCACCCCACTGAGCACTATCATCTCTCATGATTCTGGGGCTGGTGGGGTGCTTTCCAGTGGCTCTCATTCAGGGTTTCTCTGGGACTGTAACCAGTCAGGGCTAGAACTGTTTCAAAGGCTTCCTCTCAGGCTCATACCTCTGATGGCTGCTGATAGCTGTCAGCTGGGGCCGCATGTTCCGGGGCCACGAAGCCATATCAGTGACAAAGCGGTGGAGATCCCTGCCCACTTGGGGCCTCCAAGATACCAGGTGACAGGCAGCAAGTGAGATGGGCATAGTGATGATTTTAGTGGGAGCTCCTGCACTGCATCCGCAGTGGGGACGTCCAGCATCTGGTGGAGCAGAATTGTGGCCCACCTGCAGGACTCTCCCTGCCTGTCTCAGGCAGCTGCCAAGCAGTTTGGGGACGCCAGGGCAGGGACCACACCCCTCCTGCTACCCTATCCACTGGCTGCACAGTGCGCTCGGTAGTGGGGTGCATTTAATTTCTCTGTACTTCTTCAGTCCCCACACCTCCCCTGGTCCCAGGTTTGGGGCCTTTGACACTGGCTGGTGGCAGCCTTGGGTGTCAGGGGCCCTGGGCCCTGGCTGAGTCCAGTAGCAGGCTCAACTCAGCTAGGGTGGGCTCTCTCAGCTCAGAGAGCTCAGGGCTTCAAAGAGACAGGTAAGTGACTGGGAAGATAGAAATGACAAATGCACCTTGGTTCCTGCATGGTTTTACATCTTTGGCCTTGGGCGTGTCAGAATGAGCCTGGAACCCAGTCCAGGGGGTTCAGAGCAGCATGTCTGGTAGACTCGGCTCCTGGGTGCTGATTCCCCTAGGCCACATGGCCAGGATCAGCTTTGGCATCCTTGTCTGAGACATGGAATGTCACCTACCTTGGTGACTACAACTGAGCAAGCATACAAAAGCGCTCAGTACATCCCCAGGCACATGGGATATGTGTGTGTGTGTGTGTGTATGTGTATGTAATTGGATGTGTGTTTATGTGTATCTGTGTATGTGCATGTGCATGTGTGTGTACATGTGTGAAGGCATGTGTGTGTTTACATGTGTATGTATGGCGGGCACCCTTGCACATGTGTGTCCCCTGCCCTAACCTTCCCTCAGTCCTCTGCTCCTCTGAGCTGTGAGAAGGGGAGGCTGTAACTGGGCTGGGCGGCCCTGCACTCACCTTGGCCTTGGAAAGGCAGCAGGGAGACCAATTGAGGCTGTGGGCTGTATCTTGCAGCTTCCTAAGTCACATAAGAGGGTGGTCTCAGCTGTTCTGCAACCAGAACCACCCTCCACCAGGTACTCTGCTCCCTGGAGGATATCTTTATGCCGAGACCCGGGTTTCCCAGTCTGGCCAAGCCTTGATCAGCTGCCCTTGCACAAAAACCCTTGGAAGATAAATGGTCATGCCTGAAGGACCTCCAGAGGAAAGATACAATTCCTCTCCTTGACGGGGATCCGCGCAAGCCAGGCTGCTGCAGCCTCCCCAGGCTCTGGGCCTGCCACACCCCTTGCCACTGTCCTCTGCATAGTTTATTGTCCCTTCTGTAACAAGGAAAATGACACTTTGGTGAATGTTAGCAACTCACCAAGTCAATGTAACTCAGAGGTATCACCTTCCTTGAAGTATAGTCAACATACAATTAACTGCATATGTTTAAGACGTACAACTGGATGTTTCAACTTACACACACATACACACACACATGTGATGAGCACCCCTGTCAACTCTGGAAGGCTTCCTTGTGTTCCACTGTAACCCCCACATCACGCCTACCCCTCCTTCCAGGCAACATCCTGGTCTGCTTTCTGGCGTCACATGTTAGGGTACATTTCCTAGAATTCTATGTAAATGGAAAAACAAGTGGGCACCTTTTCCTTTGTCTTTTTTTCACTTGAATAATTTTTTCTAGATTCATCCTTATTATTGAGAAGTATTCCTTTTCCCCCTCAGTGATCAAAATGTTTGTGTAGAATTGACATCAACTTTGGTCATTTTTTTCTCAAGTATTTTTCATGCTCACTCCTTTTTAAACACTCCACATATGTATTCTGGTTACACACGTATTGTGGTGTTCATAGTTTTTCTGCATCTCACAATTCACTCTCTCCTTCATTTTAGATAGCTTCTATAGTCTCTCCAAACTCACTAATTTTTCTTCTTTAATGTCTAATCTGCCATCAGTCCCTTCCAGTGGGTTTTGATCTCACACCTTGTGGTTTCCATCTTTAGAAATTGGATATGCATCTTTTTTTATTTTCTGTGTCTCTGCTGACCTTTTGAATATAAAGCAGGTACTGCTGCTGCCTTAAAGACCTTGTCTGCTAATTCTAGCATCTGTATCAGATACGGGTCAATTTCAATTCATTGACTTTTCCTCCTCATTGTGGGTTATGTATTCCTGTCCTCTATGTCTGGTAATTTTGGGTTGGATGCCAGACACGGTAAATTTCACCTTACTGGATTCTGAATATGTCTGTGCTTCTATAATTGTCCTGGAGCATTGTTTAGCAATGCTGTTAAGTTGCTTGTAAACAGAGGGACTTTCCTGTTAAAATTCATCAGTATTTGTTAGGTGGGACCTGAGTAGAGCTCACTGTGGGGCTAATTATGCCCTTACACTGAGGCAAGATCCTTCCAAGTTATCTAAGTCCCTGCGGATACTGGGGTTTTCAATCTGGCTGGTGGAAACAGGCTTATTCCCTGCCTTATGTGAGCCTGAGTTGATGTTCCCTTTGATCCCCTCAGGTAGCTCTTTCTCAAGTCTTGTAATTTCCTTGCACACACACTGAGCTATCCCGAGGGCCCTCGTCAGTTCTCTGCGCTCCCTCTGCGCAGTTCTCTCTCTCTAGCCCTCTACCCTGTGACGTCCGGCTGCTTTGGTGTTCCTAGACGCCCAGCTCTGTCTCCTCACTCAGGGGCCGGCCTGGGATCCCCTTCTCCAGGCAGGAAGTTGGGGTGACAGGGGGCTCACTGCACATGCTTCTAACTTCAGAAGCACTGTGCTTTGCTGCCTGGGGTAAGGTGTCTCTCAAACTGCTGTTTCGTATGCTTTACCCATGATTTAGTTGCTTCAGGTGAGAGAGTAGCTCCAATGTATTCAGTCTTGACCAGAAGCAGGAGGCCCTGAGGTGTGATTGCAGTAGGCTCAACCTGGCACCGGATGGCTGCACTAACATGCCAAAGCTGACTGTGTGGCCCGAATTCCATCTGGCATATTTTTATTGCTATGTCACGTCTGATTTCTAGAAACTGGAGATTATCTTCTGTGCTATGAGAAGAATGCGGCAAAACATGCATTTTCTGTTTAGAAATATTGATATTCCTCCCCATTAAGCTCTTGAAGAATGTGGCAGTAGCAATACTAAATGTGCACCCTGCACTGGTTTTGGTGTCACTTGACTCAGAAGAAATCTGATTGCACTGGGAAACAAAAGTGCAGAAACTCACAGGGGCTGGATCTTTGCTCGGCTCCTGGGGCCTCACCAGCCCTCAAGGCCATGTGCGTGCAGAGGTGGTTCACACTTCTCTTCTGAGCACCCTCTGCCAGGAGGCCCTTCTGCTGCATGGGTGGCCAAGGGTCAGGCTTCAGGACACCTTTTTGATTGTGTGTCTTGAGGGGAGGGGGACCTGTGCCTCCACTGATGGTTCTTTATTTTGTTTAGTGAGGGAGGAAGGGAATGTGTGAAGAAGCCACTAACAGCAGAGCTGATTGTGACTGTGAGGACAAGGAGTGCATGTGTCTGGGAGGTCATGTGGAGAGGCCTGCTGGGTCCCCTCAGTCATGATGGGCACTGCACACAAACGGACCCTTTCTCCATGAGTCGTGGCATGACTGGGGACAAGCTCAGTTCTGGCCCCAGTTTTAAGCCGGCCCTAGAAGCTGCTACGTGCCACGGCCATTGCCATACGTGCTCCCCTGGGCTGGGGCCCAGGAAATCAGCCATGCTCCATCTACCCACAGGCCTCTACCACCTGCTCAGCGGTCCCCTGCCCTGAGTGGTGGCCTGAAGCTGCCCTTCCGTCTTCTCCCTGGAGAACTAGGTCTGTCACCCAGGTTGCTCTAAGTGCTAGTGAAGGAGGTGGTTGACATTCTCTTTTCACCTTTTTTTTTCAGAACCTCCTGAACTACTCCACTTCAAAACCGCTGGGCAAGAAAAAGATTTTCAGCAAATCAACCTCCCCCCCCCCTCTCCCCAACCCCGCCAGTCTCGTGCAAGGCCGGGGCTGGCCAACCCAAAGGACCCAGAAAGCAGCCAGCAGGGAGCCTGGCACCCGCCCTTCACCTCGGTGCCCTTGTGGAGTCCTCCAGCCTCAGGTAACCCACCTGTGGCCCAGGAATAAGAGACTGCTGTTCCTGGTCGCTGTCCTCCTCTGCAGCTCCACTGCGGGTTCAAGTAGAAGATGTGGGGGAATGTCAGTCTCCTGCAGGCTAGCCTCACCTTTGACCCTCTCTGTGAGGGTCTGACACTTGACTGGCTGACACCTGAAGGGCATTTCTCCCACAGGGTTTTCCAGAAGAGGCACCACGAGAGAGCATGAAACAGCCCCAGTGTGTACATGTAGCAGCGGGAGGAATTTGGGACCAAGACCCAGGCTCCTCAGGCCCTGGGTCTCTGGAAAGTGTCAGGTCACCTGTCAGACAGGATATCTACAATGATATGGAGGGAGGGTCTTGATGGGTATCCTGTCTTACCTCAGAGCTACCTTGTAGGATAGAGGGTCGTGGATGCCAAAGCAGGGTGCAGACCAGATCCACTGTGCTCCAGATGGTGATTGCTATTATTTTATGCATTTATTTCTAATTCATTGAGGAGCAGGAAGCTTCATGCTACAGGAGTCATTCCTCCCTGTCCTGTCTTTTTCTTTCACCCTCTCTTTTTCCTTTCCTTTCTTCCTTCTTTTCTTTGTCTCTTTTTCTCTCTCTTTCTCCCTCTCTCCCTCCCTCCATCCCTCTCTCTCTTCCTTCTTTCTCTATGAAGAAATTAACTTTTAAAATAAAATGCTTTGTATTTGCCATTGCCCGAAAGCCAGCTAAGGCTGACAAGGGTGTTTCAAGCACAGCCCCATGTTGACTTTCTCCAGTGGGGGCTGGTCCACAGCCCAGCTGGTACTGACTGTGCTCATTTCTCCCCGACAGGAAGCCGCCAGCCAGCCCCTCACAGAGATCGGAGAACTCAGCTTTGAGGATGGAGCCAGGAGGGGGGTCCTCAACACCCCCAGCCCCCAATACCACCATGGATGAGCCAGAAGCTGGGCCTAATAATTCCTCCCTGGAGCAACCAGGCACAGACCCAGGGAAGCTCCCAGCACTCCCTGTCGGGCCTGGAACTCACTATAGGGAGCCCACCTCTGGGAGCCCTGGCAGCCAGGCCTCTGCCGGGGACGTGAGCTCGGTGGGTGAGGCCAGCAGCTCTAAGATCCCTAACCGGGACAGCGGGATAGACAGCCCGTCCTGCAGCGTGGTCGGCGAGCAGTTCTGTGAGGACAGCGGCGAGGTGGGCCCAGGTACCATCATCAAAGGGCCACATCCGGGGACAGCCCTGGACGGCAAGTCTCCACAGGAGGAGGCTGATAGCGATGCAGGCGAGGGCAGCAGTGAGGAGCCAGACCCCGAGAACAGCCTTTCTAAGGTTGACACGGATCCAGCCAAGGTAGGTCATCTTCTTGTACCAGGTGTCAGGGGCTGCAGGGCCCTTCTCTGAGGGTATTTGAGGTTTCCAGGGCCATCACTTGGCCTGGTGGCTGTAGCAGGGTGCACACTCAAACACCACTCCCAAAGAAGCCCCCGCAACGGGTTGGTGGGCAGGCCCGAGGGCAGGACCACGCAAGCAGGGGTCTCCCTGACCCGTCAGGCAATGATCTCACTCCTAAGCCTCAGTTCCATGGCCACACAGTGGCCCTGTCTTAATGGAAACAGCGCTGCCACCAGCTCTGTTCACCGATGCTTGCTGCCTGCCTGGCAGAACCCCCGTGAAGAAGGCAGCTTGATTATCATGTTGTTTTATGAATGGGAAAACACTAGGGTTGCCCATAGGGTGTACAGAGGCAGGAAGGGAGCCCAGGCATGGGAGTAGAGCCCCATGCAGATGGCCCAGGGAAGCAGGTATGCTCATGCCTTGCGGCTCAGTGTTAGAGAAAGCTCATCTGCGTCCCTTTAGCATTCTGGGCTCTGGGCTCTGTGCTGGGACTCATGGGGACATGGGAGTAAAGCTGACAGCTCTGGCTTAGAGGGACCGCATGTGCATGGGAGGAGAACAGCATAGGTAAGCTGCAAGTGACTAGGTCTCAAGAGAAGCACAGATGGCCTTTGGTTGGAGATGGTATTGACAAACATGGCTTCATCCAGAGGCAGGTTGGTGGGCAAATGGCAGCCACAGGTCTATGCTGTTGTAAGCCAAAGTCTCAGCAAGTGGGCTGGGGGCATATTTTAATCTAGGTTTTATTATTATTCAGGAATGGCGAAGCCAACAAATCAGGAGATGACTTCCGTGTAAAGACAGTTTATTACTCATAGCTCAGGAGAAGAGGGGGCACATCATGCCAAGGAGAACCAGAGAGAAATGCACCAGGGTGGGTCAGAAGACAGAGGGGGTGGAAATTGTGAGCAAGAATCTTTTTTTAATCACTTAATGATTTTTTTTTAATTGAAGTATAGTTGATGTACAAGTACTATTTAAGTTACAGTAGAGTCTTTATTGTGATTTCTGAAGAGATAGATGGGTGAGACAGAGTAAGCAGGCTTAAGACTGGCCAGTCTGAATAATTTCAGTGGGCTCTAACGTACAGGGGCTGTCCCTGGATACCTCACACCTGGCCCTGTGTGATTAAGGAAAGAAGGCTGTTGGCTGTGGACTCTGGATGGGTTGGTTTGCATTTGAAACACACTATTTGTCTTGCTGGGGAATCCTTTATATCTCTAAGAATCAGTGTACCCTGGGAGGGACAGTATCTCCAGAGTCAGCAAGGCCCCAAAGCTTTGGTATTAAGATAATATTGGTCTCGTAGAATGAGTTAGGCAGTGTTCCTCATTCTTTGAATTTTTTGGAAAAATTTGAGAACAATTGGTGCTAATTTCCCAGTGAAACCATCTGGTCCTGGCCTTTTCTTTATTGGAAAGTTTCTTTATTGTTTATTTAACCTCCTTATTTGTTATTGGTCTGTGCATATTTTCTATTTCTTCATGATTCAGTCTTGGTAGGTTGTGTTTCTAGGAATTTATCTATGTCTTCTAGCTTATTCAACTGTTGGCATTTAATTGTCTGTCTCTATGATTCCTTGTATTCTGTGGTATCGGTTGTAATGTTTCCTCTTTCATTTTATTTATTTGATTTCTCTCTCATTTTTTTAATTTGATTTCTCTCTCATTTTTTTGGTTTGTCAATTTTGTTGATCTTTTCAAAAAACAACTCTTAGTTCTGTTGGTTTTTTTTTTTTTTACTGTATTTCTACTGTCTGTGTTGTTTATCTCTGCTCTAATCTGTTAGTTCCTTCCTCCTGACTCCTTTGTGTTTAGTGTGTTATTTTTCTAATCTTGAGGTACAAAGTTAGGTTGTTGATTTGAGATCTTTCATCCTGATACATGTACGCATTTACAGCTATAAATAACCCTCTTAGCACTGCTTTTACCACATTCCATAAGTTTTGATATGTTGTGTTTTCATTTTCATTTGTCTCAAGCTATTTTCTAATTTCCTTTGTGACTTCTTTGACTGTTGTTAAAGAGTGTACTCTCTAATTTCCAGAAATCTGTGGATTTTCCAGGTTTTCCTGTGCTATTGATTTCTAGTTTCATTCTGGTGTGATTGGAAAAGATATTTCATATAATTTCAATCTTCATCAATTTGTTAATGTTTGTTTTGTGGCCTAACACATGGTCTGATCTTGAGGGTTTCCATGTGCACTTGAGAAGAATGTATGTTCTGCCATTATTAGATAGAGAGCTCTATATGTGTCTGTTAGGTTCAGACACTGTTGTTCAAATCCCTTGTTTCTTTATTGACATTTTGCATGTCCTATCCAGTATTGAAAGTAGAATACTGAAGTCTCCTACTGTTATTTTGTTGTAATCAACTTCTTTCTTCCAATCTGTCAAAGTTTGCTTCATATATTTAGGTGCTATGAGGTAAAAAACCTGCCTACAATGCAGGAGACCCAGGTTCAAGTCCTGGTTTGGGAAGATCCCCTGGAGGAGGACATGGCAACCCACTCCAGTATTCTTGCCTGGAGAATCCCATGGACAGAGGAGCCTGGTAGGCTACAGTCCATGGGGTTGCAAGAGTCGGACATGACCTAGTCATGACCACCATGAGGTTTGATGCATATTTATACTTTTTATATCTTCTTGGTGAATTGGTCCTTTTATCATTATACAATGTCTTTGTATTGTGTAAGGTTTTTTATTTAAAGTCCATTTTGTCTGATGTAAGTAGGCCACTCCTGATCTATTTGTTGACCATTTCCATGAAATATCTTTTTACATTTTTCACTTACAGCCGATGTATATCCTTAAGTCTAAAGTGAGTTTCTTCTGTGTGCTCAGTCACTGTTACGTTTGACTCTTTGTGACTCCGTGGACTGTAGCCTGCCAGGCTCCTCTGTCCATGGAATTTTCCAGGCAAGAATACTGGAGAGGGTTGCTGTTTCCTCCTCCAGGGGACCTTTCCAGCCCAGGGATCAAACTCTCATCTCCTGTATCTGCTGCTTTGGCCGGTTGATTCTTTACCACTGAGCCACCTTGGAAGACCGAGTCTCTTGTGGGTAGCATATAACTGAATGCTATTTTTAAAAAAAAATCTGTTCAACCAATTCATATCTTTTGATTGGGGAGTTTAAATCATTTACATTTAAAGAAATTACTGATATGGAAGAACTCACTATTGCCTTTTTCATTTTCTATATGCTTTGTAACTTTTTTGTCCCCCTTTTACTGCTTTCCTTTTTTAAGTTTATCTGATTTTTTTGTAATAATATGCCTTGATTCCCTTCTCATTGCCCCTTGTGTATATGCTATATATTTTTTCTATTGCAATTACATAGAATATTTAAAGTTATAGCATTGTATTTTAAGCTGGTAAAAACTTACTTCAATGGTAAACAAAAACTGCTTTACAGCTGTCCCTACCAGATGATCTATGTGATATCACAAATTACATGTTTTTATGCACAGTATGCCCTTTCACATAGATTTATAGTTTTTAAATGTTTTTGTCCTTTTTGTGTTATTTTGCACCAAAAATTATGATAGTATAGGATACTATATTTGTTCATGCATTTATTTTTATTGAAGAACTTTATATTCTTATATAACTTCTTGTTGCTATCTACCATCTTTTCACAACTTAAAGGACTTTCTTCAGCATTTCTTGTATAGTAAGTCTAGTGATAATGAACTCTTTATCTTTTGCTTATTTGGGAAAGTCTATTCTTCATTTTTGAAGAACCACTTTGTTGAATAAGGTTTTCTTGGTTGACAGTTGTTGTTTTTTTTTCTTTAGCACTTTAAATATAGTATCCCACTGCCCCCCTCCCCACCTTTTTTAATAATAGGTCCCAGTGTGGTTCTTTGGATTTGTCCTAGTTGGAGTTCCATGAGATTCTTGAATTTGTATGTCCATTTCATTTGGGAGACATTTTTAGCCAATAATTCATCAAGTAAACTCTCTGCTCCTTTCACTCTCTTCTTCTGGGACTCTCATAATGCATATATAGTCAATTTGATAGTATTCCATAAACTTCTGAGGCTCTCTTTGCTTTTCTTCATTGTTTTCCTTTTTGTTTCTCTGACTTAATAATTTCAAATGACCTAGCTTGAATTTTTTAGTCTAGTTATTGAAATTTTCAGCTCTAGAATTTGTTTGGCTCTTTTTTTATAGTTTCTGTCTCTTTAATGATATTTTCATTTAGTTCATGCATCACTATCCTGATTTCACTTGTCTATTTGTGTTCCTTTTTTTTTTTTTTTTAGCTCGTTAAGCATCTATATGACAGGTATTTAATATTTTTTTATAGGCAGCTCATAGATCTATGCTTCTTTAGGGTTGGTTTCTGGAATTTTATTTTGTTCCTTTAATCACACCATGTTTCCCTATTTCTTTGTAATATTTTGCTGCAATTTGGGCATCTGAAAAACAACCACCTCTCCAATCTTCACATGCTGGCTTTGTGCAGGGAAAAATCTTACAGGCTAGAAGTTCTAAAACTTGGTAAACTTTGTCTGATCTCTTGCTCCTCTGGCATCTGCCTGCAGATCATCAGCTCTAACATGCTTCTTGCCTCTGTTTTCAGTGTCTTTCAAACTCTGGCACTGGTCATGATAGCATTCCAAGTCTGGCAAGACAGAAACCATCCCTGAGGCAACTTCCAGATGAGACAGAACACTGGATGTACAGTTCACTCCTTTGTTTTCACCCTGAGGGAGGAGTATCGTGGGGAGGGGAGTCCCTCCCAGTTGTGCCATGCTATTTTGCCTGGGGGAGGAAAGTAAAAGGGTGTTCCAAACACACCAGTTTTCATTCTCTGCTTAATAGAATCTCTTCTTAGTTTTAATATGGCTTGGAAGCCATAGTTTCTCAGCTGTCTTGAGATTTCACAGAGGTGTTCTTATTTGTATATTGTTAACTCCATGTCTATGTAGGAGAAGGAGGGCCTGGAGCTTTCTTTTTTGTAAATTTATTTTCTTGAAGCATAGTTGATTTCCAATGTTATGTTAATTTTTACTGTAAAGTGATTCAGTTATGCATTTATATATATGTATATATATATATATATTCTTTTTAATGTTTTCCATTATGGTTTATCACAGGATATTGGATATAGTTCCCTATGCTATACACTAGAACCTTGTTGTTTATCCATTCTATATGTAGTAGTTTGCATTTGCTAATCCCAAACTCCCAGTTCATCCCTCCTACACCTCACCTTTCTCCTTGGCAATCACAAGTCTGTTCACTATATCTGTGAGTCTGTTTTTGTTTCATAGACAAGTTCATTTGTGTCATATTTTATATTCCACATATAAGCAATATCTTTGGAGGAGGGCATGGCAACCCACTCCAGTATTCTTGCCTGGAGAATCCTCAAGGACAGAGGAGCCTCATGGGCTACAGTCCATAAGGCTGCAAAGAGTCGGACACAACTAACTAAGCATATAAGTGATATCGCATGGTCTTTCTCTGTCCGACTTACTTCACTTAGTATGATAATATCCAGTCCATGTTGCTGCAAATGGCATTATTTCATTCTTTTTAATGGCTGAGTAATATTCCCTTGTATATATGTACCACATCTTCTTTATACATTTATCTGCTGGCGAACATTTAGGTTGTCTGTGTGTCTTGGCTAGTATAAACAGTGCTGCAATAAACACTGGGGTACATGTACCTTTTTTAATTATAGTTTTCTCTGGACATATGCCCAGAAGTGAGATTATAAGATCATGTGGCAATGCTATTTTTAGTTTTTTGAGGAACCTCCATATTGGCTACATCAACTTATATCGCCACCAATAGTGTAGGAGAGTACCCTTTTCTCTACACCCTCTCTAATGTTCTTATTTGTAGCCTTTTTTTTCATTTATTTTTATGAATTGGAGTTTGTAGACTTTTTAATGACTGATGACCACTCTGACCAGTGTGAGACGATATAGTTTTGATTTGCTTCTCTGTAACAATTAACGATGTTGAGCATCTTTACATGTGTCTATTGGGAGGGCTTGTAGCTTTCTAATTTGCCATCTTGATGATGTCATTCCACAGTATATTTTGATGTGGCTATTGTAGCTGCTCTGCAGTCAAAGCCCTGGGAAGATAGAGTTTTCTCTTGGCTGCAGAAGATTTGAGGGGATTGGTAAAAACTATTCTGTCTCTCCCAGAAACCTCCCTGGAAATTCCATCTGTGAGAACTGAGCCTCACATCCCAGTTCCAGCAGCTTCCTCTGATCTTTGGGGGCCTGTGGTCATCCCTGGTATGCAGTGTCAGTGCTGCCTCCCCCAAACTCACCTTCCCTAGGTGAGTTATAGCTCTTCTCTTCACAGTGCTCTGAGCCTCAGAAGTTGCTCCACATTGCCCAGGAGCTCCTGCACACGGAGGAGACCTATGTGAAGCGGCTGCACCTGCTAGACCAGGTAACCCTCCTGGCTTGGAGCCTGGCTTTATCTACCTCCAGAGTTTCAGTGGGCAGTTTCAGAGGCAAACTTTCTATCTTAGCATTGGCTAGGCCTTGCAGTTGGAATATGTCTGTCATGAATACTAAAACTTGGACATATTTAAGTCTCCTCCAGAAATTTTTAGTTTTTGCTTTCACAACTTTTGGCTCTGGGGCAAAGGTCTTATCTAGTCACCTTGGGGGTTTTTCTTCATGGCAGCTAAATTACCTGAGCATGTAAATGCCCTATGACAGTGGGTGGCACTCTCCTTCTCCACCTGGCAACATGGGGTTTATGAGCACAGGAAGTAAAACTCCAATAGAAACCAGGCTTTGGCAGGTGCTGCTTCTGTTTGTAGCTCACAAAGCAGAGAAAGGAAATCCGGACCATCCATTTCCCATGAAAGGCAGATGGAAGAAAGATGGTCTGTCTCAGTCTAGAGGGGACTGTCCCTGCCTCACTCCCAATTCTTGGCCATCAGTAAGCTTGCTTTAAGACCATAAGGTTCTTTAAGGCAGTTTGATGAAGCAGAAGTTTCATTAAGAAAACATAAGGCAATGGCAGCCTCTCCTGAGCTCCCATGTCTGTAGCAGAAGCATGTTGTAACCATTTGCAGTGACTCACATTTAGTGACCACTGCAAGGGCTTCTCCATGCCTAGGTTTTCTGCACCCGGCTGACAGAAGCAGGGATCCCTTCAGAAGTCACCACAGGCATCTTCTCTAACATCTCCTCTATCTATCGCTTCCATGGGCATTTCCTCCTGCCTGAGCTGCAGGCGCGGATCACAAATGAGTGGTAAGTGCAACTCAGGGTGCCTGGGAAAGTGGAGGGGCTGACATTTCCCCAGGAGTTTGGTTCCTGTGCCTTTGGAGATTGAAGGTCATGGTGATCCTATTGCAGTGTTTTGTTGTATATTCCCTTTAAATCTGGGGTTTGCATGCCCCCAAACCAGGAGCTACCTGGGAAACCTGTCTCCTAGGGTCCTAGGCTCTCTTTTGCAGGGTCCTGGGCCAACCCTGACCCCAGGGCCTCTCAGTGTCTTAGCTTCTTCATCTGCAAATTGGTGGTGGTGGTTTAGTCACTGAGTCATGTCCGACTCTTGGACTGTAGCCCACCAGGCTCCTCTATCCATGGGATTTTCCAGGCAAGAATACTGGAGTGGATTGCCATTTCCTTCTCCAGGGGATACTCCCAACCCAGGAACTGAACCCGGGTCTTCTGCATTGCAGGCAGATTTTTACCGACTGAGCTATGTAAGAGAATTTAATACCTGCTCAGGGCTTTGTTGGTTGCCCAGTTGTGTCCAGCTGTTTGCAAACCCATGGTCTGTAGCCCACCGGGCTTCTCTGTCCATGGAATTCCCCAGGCAAGAATCCTGGAGTGGGTTGCCATTCCCTTCAGGACTTCCCTGATGGCTCAGCTGTAAAGAATTTGCCTGCAATGCAGGAGGCTCGGGGTCAATCCCTGGGTCGGGAAGGTCCCCTGGAGAAGGGATTGGCTACCCACTCCAGTATTCTTGCCTTGAGAATTCCATGGAGAGAGGAGCCTGGCAGGCTATAGTCCACAGGGTCACAAAAGAGTCAGATGTGACTGAGCACATTGAGCAGGTGCTACTGTAAATAGAATTGTCTGGGCTTCCCTGGTGGCTCAGACAGTGAAAAATCTGCCTGCAATTCAGGAGACTGCAGTGCATGAGATGTGGATTTGATTAATAGGTCAGAAAGATCCCCTGGAGAAGGAATTGGCAAAACACTCCAGTATTCTTGTCTGGGAAATCCCATGGACAGAGAAGCCTGGTGGGCTACAGTCCATGGGGTCACAAGAGTCAGACATGACTTAACAACTAAAACCACCAAACCAGGGCTTTGTGGAATTTAAGTGAGGTTTGATGTCTGCAAACACCAGTGAATAGACCATGCTTATGGGTTTATTTTCCCTCCTAGTGTATACTGCACCTCTGCTTTAAAAAATAAGATGTTTTTCTCTCTCATGAGTGTCCCCAGAGGGCTGTCCCTCTGTCCCTCTTGCTGCTTCCATTTATTTGTAGCAGAGGGACAGCTCAGCTGCAAGGCCTGTGGTGTCCCCAAGAATCCATTCTCTAAACTAGAGCCAGGCCAGAGAGAACATAGAAGCCAGAGGCCAAGGGCTTGAATGGGGGGTGTCCCTGCACCTGCAAGGCTCAGCAAGCATCCAGGTCAATTTGTAAATATTTAGAAGGACATGCTCCACTTGCAGAGCAGGTTATACTGTATACAAGGCCATGAGGTTAAAGTTCAGGGCTGGATATGCAGTGCACACCTGCTAGAAATGACTTTCCCCCTCAAGGCCCTGAAGAGACTGTCAGAACACAGACACTCCTTGTGTAATAATGGTGCAAGAGTCCAGGGGCTTCCCCTCTGCCTTTAAAGCCCGTTCCTAGTAATGCTGCAGAGGATGACTTTTTGCCTGTGCCTTTTTTTTGTTGTTTTGGATTATTTCTTTAGGATAAATCCCCCACAGTTCTAAAGTCTAATATATTAATATATTTTTGGTTCCTTTAAATTTATTTCTAAATCCTTGTCCAAACCATTCATTATTACACAGTGCTGCTTTCCCCATGATATTGCCAGAATTAGATCATCCTATTGTTTCTAATCGTTGCTCATATAGAAGTATAATGGGGTTTTCTTGGTTCTCTTCGATAACTGGCTCATCAAGTGGTTCCACTATTACTAACAGCTCCTGGTTTTGAGCAGGATGGTTCTGTGACTGCACTGTTGAAGTACTTCACATGATCCTGTAGGCAACACACTATTTTCTATCCCATGTGATATAGGAGAGGAAAGTAAGGCTTAGAGAGGGTGACCAGTTTGCCCACCATCACACAGACTTGGGAGTCAGGCCATTGTCCCATGGCTCCCTGTGAAGTCCCTGTCCCACCCTGGCCCTTCACGGGAGCTGTGTGTGTGTGATGATCTCATTCCCGGGTGCAGGGATGTGAACCCCCGACTTGGAGATATCCTGCAGAAGCTGGCCCCGTTCCTCAAGATGTACGGTGAATATGTCAAGAACTTCGACCGGGCCGTGGAGCTGGTGAGCACCTGGACCCAGCGCTCCCTGGTATTTAAAGACATTGTCCAAAGCATCCAGGTAGGTGGCCCCACCTCGGCTTCATGGGCACAGTGATGGATTTGTGTTTCAACATGGAGGAAATCAGTAAAACTGTGGGATGTGTCCAGATACTCTATTAATGCTTTGATCTTTAAAATAACTCCAAGAGACAAACCGTCATTTTCATTTCATGGAAGAGGAAACGGTGACTCAAAAAGTTTGTGTGACCGTGTCATCACAAACTATTATTCAATAGGACCAGGATCCAAATGCCAGTCTCCCTCCAGAGCATCCCTCAGTGGCTGGTACAAACACTTAGGAAAATGTTGCATCAATCTTATCTATCTCTTTTTCTGCAAACAGACTGTTCACAGCTCTGGTTGCTGTTGTCTCCTGTTGGTCTTTTTCTTACTAATTCATGTAGATTTTACATGTTAAGAATGTCAGCTGTTAACTGTCAAATGTGTTGCAAATTATTTTTCCCCATTGATGTTTTATTTTTTAACTTTATGATTTTGTTTTCCATACAAAATTTGAGGGTTTTAATTGGCCACATTCACCAATTTTAAATAAAGTAATTCTTTTAAAAATATTTCAAGTATGAGCCACCTGCACCCACATGCATATATGCACATATGTAACATATGTGCACATGTGTACATACACATGTATGTGTGCACCTACACTCCTCGCTGTACCCTGGAGAGTCAATGGGCACTGAGCCCTCTGTGCTAAGGCTTTGAAGGACACGTTCAGATCTGGGGTGGCCCCTTGATAATCTTCTGGGTTTTCCCCAGATCCCACTGTAATCAGATCACTCATGATTTCTTAGTATAGAGTCCTGGATCTGCCTGCATCTCTCAGCATCCCCCTCTCTCCCCAGAGAGGATAGCTCTGACTCCTAGTGCTCCTTTCTCCCCTTTTACCTGCAACCCCTACACCCTCACCCGCTCACTTACAGCTGGGCCCTCCCAGCTGTCCGCACAGAACAGTCTCCAAGGAGGATGCATATAAAAGTGCCAGCACTGGGTCTAGAGCAGGCCTGCCTGGGGTGCAGCTCCTCGCTCCATTGTTCAGCCTCTCCAAGCCTCAGTTTCCTCTGTGTAAGATGCGGCCTGCAGTCAGTCGATTGTGGGTACTCCAGGCAGCCTTCTGGGGGCTGCAAAAGCTGGAAGTGTGGAGTGTGCCTGGGAGCCACATGCCTGCCCATGGGTGCCCCACACCTCCTTATCTACCCCACAGAAGCAGGAGATGTGCGGAAACCTAACACTGCAGCATCACATGCTGGAGCCCGTGCAGAGGGTCCCCCGCTACGAGCTGCTGCTCAAGGACTATCTGAAGAGGCTCCCAGAGGACGCCCCAGACTGGAAGGATGCAGAGAGTGAGCTGGCCTGGGCGGTGGGAGTTGGGGCTCCTGCTGAAAACCCACAACGAGAGAGACAGACAGACAGAAAGATAGAGAGAGAGAGAGACAGAGAGACAGAGACAGAGAGAAGGAAAGAGTTCCAGCTGACCCCTAAACAGGAAGTGAGTGAGTGAGTGGAAGGGAAAAACCTCCCCTGCCCCCATTGCAGTGTGAGGAGAGGATGATATTCTTGTGGAAGGAACTGCTAAGTGCTGGCAGAGCTTAGGGCTCATGGAGGACCTTGTGGAGCTGGCAAGGCTGCGCCTGGTGCATGGGCAGAAGCTGGTGGGCAGCATGGGGCAGGATCTACACAGGGGAATGGGACACCAGCCTTGGCAGACCCCCAGCAAATGGGACATGTCTGCAAGCTTGCACTGCCCCACCTAGGCCAGTTCCCATGAGCACCTGATACAGACATGGGAAAGGACAGGAGCAGGGCAGAGTCTGGCACTCACCCTCATGCGGTAAGGACCTGTGCGGAGCCACCAGGTGCCCTGTAGCTAGATTCTGTCATCTTTCTGCAGGGTCCTTGGAGCTCATCTCCACAGCTGCCAACCACTCCAATGCTGCCATTCGGAAAATGGTGAGTGTGGGCATTCCCAGAAGATGCCTGAGGAACCAGCAGTTTAGGGCAGGGCAAGCACAGGGTGGGCGAAGCATCATCAGTATGCACACTCACCCACCTGCCCCCAGGAAGACAGAGGCTCTGCTGAGAGCTATACAGGCCTGCCCCTTACTAGCTTGATGATTGCTAGTAAGTTATACAGTACCCTGTGCCTCAGTTTCCCCATCTGTAAAATGAAGTCACTGACAAAACTTGTCTCATTGGGGATCGTGGGGATCAAATCACTCTACATAAAGTGCTCAGAACAAGACCTGGTACAGTCCAATGTTAGATCTCAATGTTCGCATCACTCATTTGATTGTTCATTCATTCATTCAAGCTCTGTCAGCTGGGGCTGCTATAACAAAGTATTGTAGACTAGACAGCTTAAACAGCGTACATTTACTCTAACCATTCTGGAGGCTGGAAGTCCAAGATCAAGGTGCCAATGGATTTGATTCCTGGCTTGTAGACAGCCACCTTCTCCCTGTCCTCACATAGCAAAAAGAAAGATCAAGTTCTCTGGTGTCTCTCTTATTAGGGCTCTAATCTCATCATGATCCCCTCCCCACCCCATGACCATGACCTCATCTAAACTTAATCACCTACCAAAGGTCCCATCTCCAAGTATAGCCCAAAGGTGTCCTCTTGTTGATCTAACACCTCTGAGCAATGGGGTCTGCAGATGGGGAGGCCTAGCTCACACCAACACCTTTTGACCCAGCTGGCATTGTTTCATCACAGCCCTTGTTTGGCCTGCACACTGCCTGGACATGGTGTAAGAATTTCTAAGTCCTTACCCAGAATTTTAGATCAGGGCACTTCACAGGAGAATCCAAATTCTTGGCTTTACTGGAAAACTCTGAAAGCCCCAGGGCCACACTTCAACCTGGGATGAGGTGAGATATCTTCTCAGTAAGCAGGCTCTCCAGCCTGCCACAGTCTTTATCCAGCCCTGGTTCCCTCAGTCCTGGGACCTATTTACTTTCACATGGGCACTGCTGTTTTTTGAGATGAGAAAGAAAGGAAAATATTTCTTTGACCACACATCTCTCAACAGCGAGAAATGAGAGATGGGCAGCCTGTTTTGGGGCAGCTCTTGTTACGTGTGATCCATGTCCTATGTCCTCCTACCTGACTTTCCCCAGGATTGGGTCTGCTTTGGGGGTACCCACAGCAACCAAACCAGGCAACATTTCACTCTAGATCCTTTTAAATCTAATTTCTTGTCTTTTTCTCCCCAATACTAAATCTAACGGAGGAGAAAGAGCTGCTTCATGGAACTCCAAGGTCATGAGGTCACATAGAGCCCATGGACCTTTGCAGGAGCCTCTGTGGGCCTACATCTGAGGGGCATGGGATGGACTCCCATCACACTATAACACATTCACCATGTGGCAGTTCTCACTCCAAGTCTACTGAGGCCTCTGTGACAGTCTGAGGGCTCTTCTCAGGTGCAGGGGACGGTTTATCAGTGTGTGCTCATAGGAGTCTCTTCATGTGTCCACCTATCTATCCATAATCTCATCTTGGATCACCACTGCACCCTCCCCACCTCCCATCTCCCTGGACTCTGATCCACCTTTCTCTGCCCAGAGCCTTCTCTGGGTTGCTTATTTTGTCACTCCCTGTTCAGAACCCTCCTGACCTGCCATTTCCTCCCAGGTACACACACAAGCTCTCCAACATGCCATCTGCAGGCCTGCCTTGTCTGCTCCTTCTTAATCTCTATGCTGGGGTCCCCTGTCTGCTTCTGTGCCCATATCTACTGCCTGTTTCCATACCAGAGACAGAAGGGCCAACTAAACCAGCCAGCTTCCAGGGCATGTGGGCTAAGACTGGTCAGATCCAAGGGCAGTGGCTGCTGTAGCATGGTGGATCCACTCTCCTTGTTTCTGGGTTAAGGGTCCTTAGGCTCAGCTCTGCCTTTTGCTGTGTTCATTCCTTCATTCCTGGCTTAGGCGCCTCTCAGCCGAGAGCTGGAACAATAAACTGCCTATCCTCCCCCTCATACCCCAGGGGAGCTGGTTGATCATAATACCACACAACCCAGTTTTGAGGCCAGAGGGAGATGACCTGAGGATAGGCAGAGGTCTGGTCTTATCATGGCCCTGGGCCATCTGAGGGTGGAGCAGGAAACCCAGTAAGGCTAAAACACAAGAGGGGCCCAGCATATCTCCT
Organism: Dama dama; assembly: GCF_033118175.1. NCBI lineage: Eukaryota > Metazoa > Chordata > Mammalia > Artiodactyla > Cervidae > Dama > Dama dama. Next base: position 26,919,267 of record NC_083696.1, on the reverse strand, counting down.
CTGACCCAAAGGCCTTCACTGCCTCCCCATAGAAGGCACTGGCATGCAGTGTGGAGGCCAAGAGAGCCAGTCCCAGTTCTCTAGCTGAAGCACCTCCAGCAACTTACTTAATTTCTCTGTGTCTCAGTTTCTCTGTCTACAGGTTGAGGATAATAATGGGATCTGCCTCCTAGAACCCGTGCGAGAATTAGGTTAAATACACCATGTGTAATTAAATACACTATGTGTAGAACAGGGCAGGGCACATAGCAATGGTGCTAGCTGCTGTTATAATTGAATAGTTATTATTAACATGCGAGGTGAACTTCTATTCAGTGCCCAACTTGAGTGTCACTCGTGTTTCCCCTCACATCTGGTTGTACACAGGCTCATGGTGTCATCTTGGTTCTGGTCCACACTTGCAGGGCAGGGTTCCACTCATCTCTGGGTCCCCAGCCCTGGCAGGCCTCCAGTCCCTGTGGTTGTGCAGCTGCCTGAGCCCCGTGTCTCTCTTAGGAGAAAATGCACAAGCTTTTGGAGGTGTACGAGAGACTGGGTGGGGAGGAAGACATCGTCAACCCTGCGAACGAGCTGATCAAGGAGGGCCACATCCAGAAGCTGTCCGCCAAGAATGGCACCACCCAGGACCGCCACCTCTTCCTGGTGAGCCCCCATCCAATCACACCAGCCCTGCCTACTCCTTTCCAACCCAGCTGCAGAGCCACAACCCTGCCTCGCCCGACCCGGCGCAGATGCAGAGTCCTGGCCTACCCGGTCACTCAGCCACACCGTCACTCAGCCCAGACCCAGCCAGCGGCAAAGCCACGCCCAGCCACTAAGCCACACCCTCGGCCCGCCCCCTAGCATGCCCTCGCCACGCCCACGCCCATCCCAGCCCCACCCAGCCCTGTCCACCACCGCCAGGGCCACGCCCCACCTCCTCCCTAGGGTGCTCCTCTCTGGGGTCAGACGCCCTTCATCGCCTGCCTGCCCGTCCCTATCGCAGTTCAACAGCATGATCCTTTACTGTGTGCCCAAACTGCGGCTTATGGGCCAGAAGTTCAGTGTCCGGGAGAAGATGGACATTTCCGGCCTCCAGGTAGGTGAGCCCCTCCCACGCAATCTGTTCTCCTGGGAGAGCACCGAGCAGGTGTAGGGACACAGGGCTCTAGCCACTCACCGCTGTGCAACTGGTCATCTGCCTGCTTCTCTGAGCCTTGCTTCTGTCCTGATTCAGGCATGCCGGAACATCTCTGAGGGCTCCTTGTCCTGGCATCCTGGGCTGAGTGGGCAGGATCCTGGCCTCTCCGCTTGGCCTACCTGCCTGCACGTGTAGGCTTCGTGTTGGGCTGAAGGGCCATGGCAGGACCAGGCTGTCTCCTGTCCCCAGCACTCAGGGCCCCCTTTACAGACTCTAAGTGAAGCTTGAGGTGACTACAGATGGGGTGCCCATCCTGTCTGTTCTTTGGTCCTTGGTCCTATGCTCCCTCCACTCCTGCACCAATCTGGAACCTGGATGAGGTTCTGCTGACATCTATACCCCAAATCCAGACAGCCTGTTGTCCTTGCTGGCCCTCTTCCTTGAGTCCATCTGTGTCTTATGCTGTGGGGCTACTGGAGCTGGAATCAGTGCCCCTTCTCCTGTGGGGGAGTACTTTGAATTAACAGGCACTCCAAAAATGCTGGCTAAAGCAAAGTACTTAGTTATTCTGAAATGTAAAGATTTGCTAATGATACAAAAAAAAAAATCCTTTCTGATAGTGGCCTGCCTGTGGGCCACATCTAGCCAAGGGCTGAGGGAATGAGGGGTCTAGGGGATGAAGGATGGCTCCTTGTTGCAGATGCCCCTGGATCCAAGGTACCTGCCCATGGGGCCTCAGAAACCCCTGCAGAGAAGTGGGGATCCTCCTGGCTCTTCTAAGATTTCCATCCTGTGTGTCAGGAGTATCTGGGGTTACCTTTGTGGTTCTTGGGGTCCTGGGAAACCCCGAAAACAGACACATTTGGCCGGCACAGTTCCAAGAACAGTGGATGAGTGGTCGTAGCCCTGCCTCAGCAGGTCAGTGGTCCACCCTCCCCTGTGGACTGACTCATACAGTCACCCACAGCAACCATGACCCTAAGCTGGACACCTTCCGTGCAGACCCACTGGGTCACCTCTGCCCCCTTCTCAGGGAAAACCCTCCAAGTCTGAGTGACAGTGTGAGTCCACAGTCCAGGACCTGCTAAGTGACATATGTTTTTGTTTTTGCTTTGTCCTTGGTTGTGTTCCTTTAGGTGCAGGATATTGTCAAGTCAGGTGCAGCCCACACATTCATCATAACTGGAAAGAAAAGGTCCCTGGAGCTACAAACTCGGTAGGATTAGCTGCCTCGGAGTCTGCTGCTGTGGGAATGTGTTTGACCTGAAATTTTAGCAGATGGCTTCCTTTTCTAAACTGGATAATCTTTTGATGTGTTTTTATTTATTCATTTAACTGGCTTATTTGTGGTTTAAAATGTTAACAGTACTAAGGGGAAGTCAGTGAAAATTAGGCCTCTGCCCACCTCCTGTTCCCCACCCCCAGTAGACATTTTTAACCATCTCTGATGCATCCTTCTGGAATTTTTGTCCCCAAACATACATACATGTATCTATTTTTTTAATCACAGATGACTATTTTCTGTCTAGTCTGTTCTGCATCTTGCTTTTTTCACTTAATTTATCAGAAATCATTCCATATGTGATCACCATTTTCTAAAGTAGGATAATTTTCCAATATGGTCACTGGCTGGTTCTCACTGATGGGCATCTAGGCTCCTCTGGGGTCTTGTTGTTGCAAATGATGCTGCAAGCAATGTCCATGAACCAAGCTTTGTACAGATGTCTAGTTATGTACATCTGACAGATTCTTGAAGTGGAATTGCTGGCCAAAGGGTAGCACATCCACTTTAAATTTTGGTGGCTGTTGTCACACTCTCTTGTAAGATGGTGCCAGGCTCTCTCTGACTTGCAGCAGTACATGGGAGAGCCCATCTATGACCCACTGTGGCCCAGGGAGGTGTTGATTTACATCCACTGCAGAGGGCTCTGCATACCAAGCTTAACCACATATATAGTCACACCTGACTTCGTCTGGGCACACCTGAACCGTCCTGAACCCACATGGCCATACCTAGCTCCGCTTGGCCACACTCAACCTGACTGCATCTGGTGATACTGGCTTCATTGTCCCAGAGCCTGTGGGGCCACTCTTCCAAACCTTGACTTGTACTTCCAGGCAGTGAGCAGCTCAGGCATTTGCTACAGAGCTGAGAGGAGTCGGATGGTTTATACTCAGTATCTAAGACAAAATTAGGACTTCCCTGGTGGCTCAGATGGTAAAGCGTCTGCCTACAATGTGGGAGACTGGGGTTCAATCCCTGAGTCAGGAAGCTCCCCTGGAGAAGGAAATGGCAACCCACTCCAGTATTCTTGCCTGGAATATCCCATGGACGGAGGAGCCTGGTAGGCTACAGCCCATGGGGTCGCAAAGAGTTGGACACGACTGAGTGACTTCACTTTCACTTTCAAGACAAAATTAATAAAATACTGTTTTGGCTTTTATAGGACGGAAGAGGAGAAGAAAGAATGGATTCAGGTAAAGCTCCTAAAGTTTTAAAGTCACCAAATGACCAAATTCTTGAGCAGCATAGTCATTTCATTCTGGAGCAAGGGATGGGTTGGCCCTGTGGCCCTTCAGGTGTTGCCCACCCATCTGTCCACCTTGAAGTGATGGATTGACCAAGCTTCTAAGTACCTTCCGACTCCACAAAACTTTGAATCCATTCTCTTATTTGGGGCTCCTCCTCAGTAAACAAAAGTAAAGGCATGGAAGTGGGAATGCAGGGAGGTGCCTTCACCCTGGGGAGAATCTCTACTGGCTGGCAGTTTGAAGGTGGGTCCGTGTCACCTTTCTCTCCATGGCTGGCAGGAGCGATGCATTGTGTGGATGAGCAGTTTGACTTCCAGGATGGAGTCTGTGCTTCCAGTGACAGGCCAGGCAGCATCATGGGGCAGCCAGAGCAGGCTCAGCTCAGAGCTGGCTATGGTGGGGACATAGATCAGGAGGGCCAAGGCAGTGTGAAGACCAAGGCAGTGAGCGGGGTTGGCAGACCACCACCAGGCCAAATGCTAACCATTAGTGAAATGTGGCTCGCAAAATTCATAGAAGAGAAATGTGAGTGAGAAGAGAAAAAGGAAATTCAAACAGATACTAGATGGTAATAATGCTGTTGCAGGAAATGGAAACACGGCCTCAAATCCATATAAAATGTTCCCAGAGAGTGTCTGCTTTTGGCTTGGAGCCACTGCATGTGGGGTGGCATTGGGATCCATGGAAGCTGGAGTGGGGACCTGGTCAGTCACTGGTCACATCCATGGGCCTTGTTTTCTCACCTTATAGTGGGGGCTTTTGCCGAAATGTGAGGCTATTGGTCAGAGGAAAAGGCAATGACCGGAGGACCCTATCCTGACCTTCCTGGAATGCTCTCTGAGGGCCCTTGTTCTTTGTGGTTTTGTTTCAGGTCATTCAAGCCACCATTGAGAAACACAAGCAGAACAGCCAGACTTTCAAGGCCTTCAGTGGCTCCTTCAGCCAGGATGAGAATTCCCCCCTCACTCCAGAACCCCCTGTGAGAGCCAGCACCTGTTGGGTGACCTAGGCCCTTTCCACAAGGACTGGTATTGGGGAGGGAAGCTGGTCCCCACACTCTCCTCGTGCCCACCTTTACTGAGCATCCATGTGGGGACCCCTGCTCCCCACAGGTGTGGTCAGCACTCAGAACGGAGGGAGGGAAGGGCAGGGCTGGATGAAGCTGCTACATGATCCGCTGTCCTCTCACGTGCTCTAGGGGCTGTGATCGTATCAGCAAGCATGGCTTCCTCCCAGTGGGGAGTGGTCCCCAGGCCTGGGGGGAGCAGGGAAGCAGGATCCCTGCCCACGGCCAGATAGGTGACCTTAGGCCTTGGCCATCCCCTCTGTGTGGGCACAACCAAACATGACTTCATGGTGAGAGTCCTCAGAGACATCCCTGATGCCCAGCCCAGACTGGCTCAACAGCTCTGAGTCCCAGACACCAAGCCTGGTTGGTCCTCCCTGTGTCCCACAGGCCACCTCATTATCCACTTAATATTTGCATCAAATCTCCATTTTGTCTGCTTTCTGGACTATTTTGGAAGAAAACTTTGTTTCATCCCCAGGCAAGAAAAGCACTGTCTCCTAGCTTGAACAGAGGTGACCTGAAAACAGGATGCCCCTGCCCCACCCCATACCTGCTATTAAAGTCGATGTGGAGGCAGAGCCTGACCATAGAAGGCAGGGCACTGAGCTCTCCATGGATGCCTGAGGAAGGAGCTAGAACCCAGGGCCACCTCATGTGGTGTGATATAGCCAGCCAGGCCCAATGGGCCTTGAGAAGCTTCATACCTGCCCACCTTCCCCCACCCCCAGCTGGGAAATGATAACTCTTCTGGGACGCCTTCAGTCCTCAGCCAGGCCAGGGAGGGGCTGATTGTCAAAAATCACAGCAAACACTAGGCCCCGACAGTCTTTCTCCTGACCCTGTGATCAGACGGAAGAAATGGCGGTATTCCAACATTACACTGGATGTCAGCATGTGGCTGTGGAACCTCTGCCCATGCCAGCTGTCTCTGTCCCTTCCAGATGATGAGCCCCAGCTCCGAGGTGCCCGCAGTGCCAGCCAACAGTGGAGGGGGAGCTTCAGGGGTGAGTGACCCCCTCAGCTGTTGGCATGGGTGGGAGGTGGAAGTTGGGGTCAGACCAGGGTGACCTGAGGGTGAGTCCTTAGGGGTAAGCCTTCCCCCCACTCCATGGGACCTGGGTCCTTACAGTGATGGCCTCTGGGGCCTGTCGGGAGAGGGCTGGGATAAGCCTGCTGGGACCCAAATGTCCATTTTTTGGGGTGGGTGGAGGTTACACAGTTAAGATCTTCTGAAGACTTGTGCTCTTTACCATGAATAGAATAGCCCTGGATGAATGTGCATCAAGGTGATGCCTGGCCCTCAGGATGCTCAATCAGTGTGGGCAAGGTTGGTGTGTCCAGGGACAGCCTGTGTCCTTGTCCCCACTCTGACAGGGCCAGGCCATGGGACTATTCCTGAGACCCGCCCACTCTGTTGGTTGGGAGATTAAGCAGGAGGGCAAATGGGAGTGCCTTGCATGCAGTGAGTATGCAGTACAGGGGAGCGTCATTATTAACCACTGGGCCTAATCGTCATGAAGTCTGATGACAGTTATAACCCTAGACTACCAGGGAGGTGCTGTACCCTGCATCCTGAGAGGGCATTCTCCTGGGCACCCTCGCTTTGCCCTTGTGTGTGCATGCTCAGTCGTGTCCAGCTCTTTGTGACCCTTTGGACTGTAGCCCACCAGGCTCCTCTCTCCATAGGATTTTCCAGGCAAGAATACTGGACTGGGTGGCCATTTCCTTCTCCAGGGGATCTTCCCAACCCAGGGATCGAACTAGCATCTCCAGGCAGATTCTTTACTACTAGCCCCACCTGGCCCTATTCCTCAGTTTTCCAGGCTCAAAAGAATGAGTAGGGGCCTGAGGCCCAGCCTGACACCTAACAGGGTTTGCTCCTAGAAAGGAACATCTCCCGTGGGTGGGTCAGTACTGTCCCCATATTCTCTCCACCGTGCCTGCCTCTCCTTCTCTCCCCCACTTCTCTTTCTCGCACCCTTATCAGGACCATTCCCTTGGGGGCAGGTGCACCCCAGTCGGACAGCAAAGTCTGCCTGAATTTAGCACCAACTTCTACAGCTCCTTCTTTTCTGGCTACAAGGGCCACCCTGCTGGTCATTACCGCCATCCTGGGTTGGTGGTTGTGAAGGACAACTCATTTTAGGAAGCGGAAATGGGCTTGACAGGTGAGGAGACCTAGCCTTCGACTCCAAACTTTGTGGTGTGACTGGACTTTTCCTGGGATAGCAGCAGAGGGAGGGACAGCTGCCTAGCTTGTCATGGGGAGTAAGTGTTCCTATCCTGACTTAGATTTTTAGTAAGAAAACTAGTCTCCTCCTCCCACAACATCCATGCATTGATAGCATTGAGCCTCTGATGAGGCCCCAGAACAGATGCACCAGTGTCCGCCCAGCTCTGTTATAAGAGCAGAGGCTTTTCCAGGTCACACATGACCCTTGACCTGACATGTCTTGGATTGCAGGCACTGGGAAAACCCTGAGAAGTTCTTGGGCTCTAAGGGAAAGATATAGCTTTTCTAGAGCATGATGGGGTTCAGGGACCAATTGAGAGGAAGGAACCCCCTTATTTGAGTGATACTGCTGCCACAAAGTATGCAGTGGGGGTCAAAAGCAGCCTGTGCTAATTTGCTTGAACTCAAAGTCAGGAAATCTAAAAGCCACATGGTCCGTTGGGGAGAGATGGTCTTATCACAGCCCTTCAAACTCCCTGAGAAGCTTCCTGCATCATGACCCTGTCTCACCTTGCCTTCTTTCCAGCCCACCCTCCCCGACCAGACCCTGGTCCCCCTCACTTAGCCATGTCCCAGGGCCTGTGTACCTGCTCTCCCCTCTGTGCAGAATGCCTCAATTATGTCTGCTCTACCTCAAGATCTCATCTGTGAGGCCTTCACGGCTGACCCCAGGATCACTGACAAGTGTTTCCCTCATGAAGCAGCCCATTATCAGCTTTATGAATCACAAAACCATACATGTAAGGCTTGCACTGTGCTACTGGGCTCCTTTCAGGAACGTCTAGGCACGTCATGAAAAGCAATCTGCACATTCAGGCTTCCTCTGTGTAGCTGACCAGAGAGAAATGACAGATAGGGCCCCTGCAGTTTTCCAGTTAGCCCCTGGGTCCCTTGGCCAGGGGTCTCTGACAACCTCCGTGCTGGCCCTTTGCATAAAGCACTGCTTCTCTCTGCCTTCACAGGGGAGCTGAGCTGGATCCCATGCAGGGCGCTCTGCTATCTGACCCTTAGCCTGGGGTGGGCTACAAGGCCTCAAGAGCCATGAGCAACCCCCATTCTTTGCTGGGCGAGTCCATAGCAGGCCTCAGCCCTCGGATGCAAGCAGAGGTGGAATGGCTGCAGGCTGCATGGTCAGGGAGGCGGGACTGAGGAGGATCCAGTGCCAAGGCAGGCAGAGAGAAGCAGGAGGTATGGCTGGCACACAAGGCAGACAGTGCCCACTGGAGAATGTTCTAGCTGGAAGGACCTGAAGGTCACATGTTTAATATTTTAACCTGGGAGTGGGTCCTGACATGAGGCCTTGGGCAATTCCTCTTACCTTCTCCTGGATAGGAAAAAGAGAGAGAGAAACCCTGTTGGCCACTTGGGTGCCCCTCTGATTGGTCGCCCAACTCCTTTTCTAGCTGAGAAGGAAACTGAGAGCCCCTGAGGGTCAGGGCCTCAGCCCAGTCCAGGGGTGTGTCCAGGCCAGGCTGCAGACCTGCTGGGCAGTGACAGCAATAGTCAGTATATGAGCGGGCCGCCCCTCTTTCTCCCACCTGGGGGCTCAGCCTTCTCAGGGCTCTGCAGCATCTCTGACTCGCAGATGCGTGAGATCACAGTTCAGGTTCAGACTCATAGCTCTGGCCCCGGCACATGTGGCCTGGCCATGGTTTTTCTCATTTGTGTCTCCGGTGAGCACAGATTTTAGTGGACCCAGGGCAACTCAGTGAAGCTCCTGCCATATAAGGCGAGTCCAAGACGTACTCAGTGGATATTTGTGGAAAGCACCCCGAAGTGGGTTTTAATTCTGACACTAGAAAGAGTGATCTTTGCTACAACATGCCAGATGTAAGCTTTTGGAGAGGAAATGTAACCTCTCTCTTGGTGTGCTGGTTTGATTTCCTGGTCTTGTCCTCAGACACACAGTTTCTACAAGTTGTCTTTCCTAAGAGAAGCTAAACCAGGAAGTTTTGCAAGGTGGCCTTGCAGAATCCAGAGACTTCCCTATTCTGTAAAAATTACATCTCTCTTCACAGAAGCACAGAAATGTCAGAGTCCAAAAGGCCTCCCAGGGCCCCCAACCCACCGTGACCACACAGGGACCCCTCCCTGCCACCCTCTCCTCAGCATGCACAAATTTAGTACAACCCACCCTCCAGGACCCTTAAACAGAGCTGCCCCCAGGAGGAAGAGGGGCTGGGCATCACCATGCAGGGTCTAAGACGTAGGCCTATGTCCACACCCTTCAGGACAGATGATAACTGTGTGGCTCTATCTTCCGGGGCTGGTTGTCAGGACCATTGTTTGGGACCCACTTCTTAACCTGAATTTTCCTCCAGCTTCCCTGCTTTGTAAGTGAATCTGCTGAAGAGAAAACGTTTAGTGAAACAGGCCCTGGCACATACCTCCTCCCAGGCCCACGCTTGCGTGTTTGGAGTGCTGCGGGTGGAGTCACTTGGCTGTTATTGGAGAAAGCCACGGTTCCACACCTCCCTGGTTAGACTTGGCCCAGCTTTTCCAATGTCTCCACACCCAGAGAGAAAATCTAAGCCTCTCCCTTTCGTTGGCCTATTCTGTATCCTCATCCAAACAGGAAGTATGGTTGGCCAAGAAGACCTGTCCCCAACAACGGAGGTGGGCTCACCCCAGCCACCTGGTCACCAACTTTCAGTGTCGGGAACTGCGTGGGGTAGTGCATCAATGGTGGGCCACGGTGGCTTATAGTCCTCAGCACGGAGGGAGCTGGTACCTAGCCTGAACCCTGTCTGAGCACTGAGCTGCTGCCTGACAAAGGAAGCCAGGAGGGTTGCCCCAGCCCCAAGATGCCCTGCTCTGGGAACTGCCCTCTGTCCCTCTGGCCAGGACAGGGTCCCGGCTGTCCTGGTGACCTTCACAGGCCAAGCTCTTGGCCACACACCCCTGGTCCACTACAGCCTCTCCTCCATCTTGTGGGCCAGCCCTGGCCCTCCAGCCCCCTGCCTACCCGCTGGCCCTCAGGGATACCCTAGAAGCCCCTTTGGTCCCCTGATATTCTCTGCAATTGTGCAGCGCTGTTCTCAGGGTCTGGAGAGCTGAGGTTCTGTAGCCCACGTCAGGGCTTGAAGGCAAGCCAGTGGATCCAGCCCCCCTACCTCTGACCACTCCCATCCCAAGTGCCCTTGGTGTTCTCACCTGGAAAATGGGAATGACAGGGTCACCATGAAGGCTGGTGGAGGGCTGGGGCTGCTGGGGCTGCTGCAGACCCGTGGATGGCCCCTCCCTTCTCTCCTCTTGTCTGAGCCCCAGCAGTTCTGGAGATGGTCTCCAAGGAAGGAACCCTGAGTGGGGCAGACAGGTGTGTCGCAGGGCTACAGTGTGGCCGGCAGCCCGTGTCGGATGGCAGGGTGGCCTTGGGTGAGACGTGTGGCTGTGGGGAGCATCAGTGTTGCTTGTTGGGTCTGTGCTGCCTGTTCTCCACCCACAGAGCTCTGAGGTCCTGAGTTGCATGGAATAAACTGAGAGAGGGACATCTTAAACCCAGTGTCCATGGGGCCAGGGGTCATGAGATGGGGGAGGTCTTGGGCAGAATAAGTGTTCCTATCACCCTCAGAGGCACCAGCTGTCTCAGGGCTCCTAGTACCAGGTGGCCAGAGCTGGCCTCACAGTGGTGGGGCCCACAGTGGGGATTATGAGCAGCAGAGCTGGGGAATATAGGCCTGTATTATGGCTGCTTAACAAAGTACCACAGACACTTACTCTCTCACAGTTCTGAAGGCCGCAAATCCAGGATCAAGATGTTGGCAGGGCTGGTTTCTCCTGAGGCCTGTCGACTTAAAGAAAAATGTACAACTTAAGAGTTGAATTTAAGTTTTATTCAGGGTCTTACTGAGGACTGTAGCCCAGCAGACAGCCCTGAGAAACTGATTCTAAGGGTGGGGGGTGGTGGTGGGAGGAGCCAGGATATGAATGGATTTTTCTTGGCTAGGACATACATGTAGTCAGACGGCCATCTTAGTAAAAGATGACTGCTAATCATAAAGCACATATCTCAAGTTAACACTTTTGGTGTTTTTCTGTGCTTGGGAGGATACAAGAATCTGGGGTCTTTGAAATTCTTTCTGAGATGTGTGTCTATCTTGGGGCCTGTTTCTCCAACACACAGAATGTCTCCTCTTGTATTTTCATTCTGGCCACACTATCATGACTGCAGTGGTTGTGTCTAGACCTTATGTAACTGGATGATGAGTGACAGTCTTTGTTCTTTTCTTGTCTACAGGCATCTCTCTTTGGCACATAGATAGCCATCTTCACATAGTCTTCCCCCTGAGCGTGTCCATGTCCTAATCGCCTCTTCTTATAAGGACACCAGTTATGTTGGATTAAGTCCCACCCAAGTGACCTCATTTTACTTTAATCACCTCTTTAAAGGCCCTCTCTCCAATTACAGTCACATTCCAAGGTGCTGGGGGTTACAACTGCAAACTGTGACTTTTGGGGGACACAATTCGGCACAAGCTCCTCCTTTCTGTCTCCTCACCCCCAACCAGTGCCTCTCTTTCTCCTTAAACTTGCAGAGTTTATATTAAACGTATCTCTAGCTTATTTTGTTCAGATTTTTATTATAGAAGTTTTGGACACACCGAAGTAGAAATAACGGCCAGCAAGCCCCGCCTCACCAGTCTGGAGGAACTTCAGCTTTGTGCTGTGTTCCTTACTCCACTTTACAGATGAGGAACCAGGCTTGGAGAGGAAAAGTGACTCATGCAGGGCCTCACGGCTGATGAGGGGCAGGGCAGGGGCCTGGGAGTTATCCCCTAACTTGCACTACTGCTAATCAGATGGGGAAACCTAATCAGACAACACTTCTGAGCCCCCATCCCAGCCTCACTGCCTGGCCAGTGCCCACTCCCACCCTCACTCCTGCCTGCCTCCCACTCACCTCCTAAGCCATTGCATCAGATGGAGCTGGGGTCCTAGACACAATTGATGTCACTATGGCCAGGGGGTAGGTGGCCAGAGCAGACTACACCAGCTCTCAAACTTCTGTTCATAGTGCAGAGGGGACACAGTCCTCGATGGGAGTGTGAGGTGGGGGGTGGGGGTGTTGGGGGTGCTGGTCAGTGAGTGACTGATTTGCTTTCTATATGTTTTTTGGTTTTCTTCTTCTTTCACAAGCTGTTCTGGTGAACAATTGAGACAATCCAGATAAGAGAGGCAGATAAGAGTAACACTACCCCAAACAGCCAATAGGATCATGAGGGTGTGCTTCCTTCCAGTCTTTTTTTCATGCATGCATCCTTTTTGGTATAAACATCATATGCTACTGTATGTTATTTTGCTATTTGCTTGTTTCCCTTAGCTATAGAACTCAACACCTTTAATCTTCCAATATGTCACCTTGACATCTACCTCCCATGCATGATTTATGTACCTGTTCCTTAGTTTTAAACTGCATCAGATTTTTTTTTAAATTGCAAATATATGCTTACCATAAAAGGAATAAATACTTTTAAGAAAAAAGCAAAGTGATAGAAGAAAATGAAAACCTCTCTCCCACTGCTGCCTGCCACTCCCAATTCCTCTTGGCTCCAAGGACTTTGATGTGGTTCTCATAAATCTTTTTGAGAAACCTTACACAAAACAGCTTGTTTATACGTACAAGAAAACAAAACAAAAGTAGAAGTATTTTATAGTGTGTTCTTGTGACTTGTCTTAAAGATCTTTTGACCTCTCTGAACACACACCACATTATGTTTCATGACTTCCTGTTGTTTCTCTTCTCTTGTTGAAAAGACTCATCAGTGCCCTCCTTTGGGGGAAATTCAGGCAGCATCAGAGGAGACAGAGAGGGGAGTCCAGCCCCCTGACCCTGCTCCTCCACCCCAGGAGAGCGCTGTCACACGTGTTGGGTGGGCAACTGCAGGCACCATGCCCTGGGGCCCAAGGAAGGATAAGAGTGTGGAAGCAAGGGCCACCTGGATGGATGCTGGGTGCAGACACCCGGGTCCTCGGCGTCTGGACTTTGGTGCAGAGCAGCCACCATTTCCTCCGGTGTGGGTTCCGGTTGTTATCTCTGCAGACACAGCAGGTTACGTCATTGACCTTTGTGGAGGGCCAAGTCATTCCAAGCATAGAGTTCCTCATCCCCTTGGAATTTCACTCTGTGTGATAGCAGGGCAGCTCCTGGGGGGCGAGGCTGAACGGGAGGCCGTGGCCAGCGTGGCTCCTGCTTGATTCCCTTCCGCACGTCCAGCTTTCTTGCCCCGCATGTGCGTTGCCTGTGTGTCACACAGCTGCCGCTCCACACGTGCTGGGAAGCTGACTGCAGCGGTTTGCCTCCAACAGTCTGAGCCCAGGAGAGGGTCCTCTAAGACCAGACGTGACAAGGAGAAGCAGGGCTGCAGCGGCTGTGGCGAGACCTTCAACTCCATCACCAAAAGGAGACACCACTGCAAGCTGTGTGGGGCGGTGAGTCCAGGTGGGAGGAGGCCAGCTGTTGGGACCTCCATGTGCTTCATTCCTCCTCACAATCTTCTTTCCATGCACACAGACTCCCTGGATTCTGGACCCTCCAAGCAAGAAGGCAGGGTTTGGAGGCCCAAAGGGGTCCAACCTTGGAGTCTCTGCCTGCTGGACAAGGCTCCTGATCCCCCTGGCTCATGGGCAAGCCCTTCCCCTCCACATGATGTCACATCTCTCTTGGTCATTGTGGCCCTTCCAGCCTCCTTCTGGACAGTCTTCTGTCTCTGGGTGGTAGGGTCACAGGTGCCCTTGTCTTGCAGGTCATCTGTGGGAAGTGCTCTGAGTTCAAGGCTGAGAATGGCAGGCAGAGCCGTGTCTGCAGAGAGTGTTTCCTGACCCAGCCAGTGGCCCACTTCAGCCCCAGCCTTGAGGAGCCCCTGGAGCCCAAGCAGAGCACAGAGGTGGGTGGGCTGGGTCTGGTGAGCCTTCCAGACACAAGGCCCCAGAAGCCTTGACAGATGGTGTTCCCAGAGCTGTTGGCTTCCCTGGGACCAGGACTGATGAGGCTCAGTTGGATCCATAGGCCACTGCAGGCAGCTAGCAACTGAATGCCAATTATCTCCTGTGTGCATGTTGGGCTTCATAGGATCTAGTCATGGTTGAGAGCTTGGGAATCATTTGCACCCTGGAGTTAGATGGTGCATTAGTCAGCTCAGGCTGTGTAACAAATACCACAGGCTGGGCAGCTTAAACAACAGAAACTTATTTCATCATAGTCCTTATGGCTGGAATTCTGAAATCAAGGGATCAGTAAGCTGGTTTCAATTGAATTCTCTCTCCTTGGTTTGTCGATGGACTTACTCTCTCTGTGTCTTCACATGGTCTTCTCTCTATGAGGACACTGGTCATATTGGATTGGAGCCCGTACATATAACCTCATTTTAACTTAATTACCTCCTTAGAGGCCTCATCTCCAAACACAGTCTCATTGTGTGTTGGGCGGGGGGGAGGGGGTGGCACTTAGGGCTTCAACATATGGGTTTAAGGGCAAACCATTCAGCCCACAGCAGATGGGAACAAATTTCATCTTCACTCATGGTCATCCTCATTGAAGGCCTGGAGGCCCTGCTGAAGTGAGATGTTGCTCCCACCTTGACCCATCAGGGTGGCAGGGGTAGTGAGGACACCCGTCCCCTTCTCACCTCCTGTTCTCTGAAGCTGGCTGCTGCCCTCCAGGCCCTCCTTGAAGGGCACTGTCCCTATTTGATGAGATAACAGGAAAGCTGGAAAAAAACAGAATATGGCTTTCCAAAAAAGTGCATTTTCCATTCTCTCCACATAACATAGTCCGTGATTCTCAAGGCCAGCTGCACATTGGGATCTTCTGGGAAGCTATTTATAATGTTCATTTCCCTTCCCAAAGGTTCTAGGGAAGGTTATCAAGGTGGGCCAGGACTCTGGTTGGAGCCCCAGTTAGGGTCTCTCTGTATGTCTTAGAGGTTAAGTGCATCAGTGTATTAGAACTGGATGTAGTATTATCTCGACAGAGGAGAGAGGGGTCCCTTGCACAGCTCCCTTGGCTTTCTCATCCATGCATTTTAAATACTGTGTCTGGGAGACTCGTGTCCCAGGTCCAAGCAGGAACCAGTTTTATCAGGTGTGTCTGAGGGATTTTCTGATGACCGAGGGGTTGTGTCCATGACTACTCTAAACATGTCAGAAGAGAGAGAAGGGTGTGTGTGATGTATGATGTATATGTGAATGAATGTGTGTGTGTGTGTGTGGTGTGTGAGATGTGTGTGGGTATTGAGGGGTAGTATGGGTGTATGTGTGTGGTATATGTGTGGTGTTATGTGTGAGGGGTGTACCTATGTGTGTGTGTGTACAGATAAATCACCAAAAGCCACCACATTCTGGTTTCCTGCAGTTCCAGTGTTTCCTACTCTGTCTTTATTTCTGTCTTTGACCTTTCTGTGGTCTCCCTCCCTAGAGGGTCCAGCCCAACCCCAAGTGGCCTTGCAGTGACCCTGGGCAAAGTCAGGTGGGCCTAGGCCTGTCTTCCCCTCCTGCCTCTCTCCCCGCAGAGCTTTGGCCCTGATGCTGCCCCAGGAGAGTAGCTCTTACAAGTGCGACTCACCTGACTTGTCCTCTGCGTTCCCAGAAGCCAGTCGCTGCGGAGCCCCCACCCGGCCTGCTCTGCGGCCCCCTGCAGGTGTCAGATGGTGGCACGGCATGGAGCAAGGTGTGGGCCGCCATCTCTGAGTCGGACTCCCTGGAGTTGGTGCTGCGCCTCCACAGAGGCAGCCAGGTATGTGCTCTGGCCACGGGACCGCAGTGGGGGTGGGGGTTCACCCTGCCCCGGCAACCAGAACCTCAGGCCCGTGCCCATATGGGCCTGGGCCATGCTGCCTGGGACCAACTTCACTTGGAGGGTGGCTCACGTGACCCTAGGGCCTGTTTCCCCGACTGTCCAGAATCACCCTTCTGCTGCCCACTTGTGGGAGGTGGTATTCAGTGACGCCAGGACTCCAGAGGCTAGGGTGCTGACGCTCCTCTTCTTTTCAGCAGGATGGCCAGCTGCTCCATGCCATCCCCCTCTCCGGCTGCAGGGTGAGTGTGCTGGACCCTGCAGAGAGACCGGATGCCAGGCACGTGTGGCAGCTGCAGCAGGCCCAGCAGTCTTTGTACCTGAGCGCCCCGTCTGCCGAGCTGCAGCAGCAGTGGCTGGAGGCTCTCAGCTCAGCAGCCCGCGGGCGTTCACCCCAGGCCAGCCTGGGGGCCCAGCAGCCCCAGGCCCCAGCTGCCCCATGAGCTGAATCTCAGCCATGTCTCCTAACTGTACAGCCGCCACGGCAGGGCCTATGCTCTTCTGAGAGGTGGTGTCAAGGCCACACATGGGCATGGAGAGAACAGGCCACACAGCACTTGGCTCTGGAGCGTTCCTCCATGTCAGAGAGGAGAAAGATGAGGCCCAGACAAGGGCAGCCAACTGCCTAGGTCATCCAGCATGTCTCTCAAAGACCTGGGCTTCTGCCTGCAGGCCCAGTCGTGTGGCCCAGAGTAGGGCGTGGGGTGACTGTCAAGTAAACTCTGAGCGGGCCATGAGCAGTCACCTGTGCCGGAAGACAGAAGGAGCTCATGGGCGGTGCCCAGGGACACCTGGTGGATGTCTGCAGTCATGCCATCCCTCCCAATGATTGCCCACCATCTACACCACCTACATCCATGCGAGCTGAACCATAACTGGCCCCTGGACTCCACCTCTCTTCTCTTCCCTCTCCCGGCGACTGGGCACAGCATCGTGCTGCCTTGTAGTTTGCCATTCCATTTGGAGATGCCCAAGGGGCGAGTGGTAGGTTCCTAAATAACCATGCTGCAAAACTACAGGGGGACCACACAGGCATTGTGTGGGGCCCTGAGATTTGTGCCTGCCTCCCCTGGTGGGTGGTGGACAGTGCTTATCTGCATAAATAAATAAATGCTGGCAGCCAACAGGTGGACATAGCCTTGGGGCAGGGTCTCCGCACAGTGGGCCTGCTGGTGGTTGGATGGAGAATGAGGGTAACAGGGGCACAGCCAGTCATCAGGGCCTGGACCCCCATACAGGCCTGCAGGGTGCAAGTCACACCCCTGTGGGTGCCCCAGGATGCAGCGGCATCAGATGGCGAGCCCTCAGACAAGGTGCCATGCCTGGACAACTGCTGTGTCCCTGCTCATGCTAGTGGGGTAGATAGGACTGTTTGCCCCTGGAGCAAATGGAGCCAGGCTTAGCTACGGGATCATGGGGTGCTGGGCACTCACAAAGTCAACAGGAAGGTCTATTTGGACCAGAGTTTGAGGGCCTTGGGAGAGAGCTGAGGGACTTAGGGAGTGATGACTGAGGGGTATCCAGTCCCTTGGGACCCCCATCTCTCTAACATCCACAAGGTACCCTGCAGGGATGTCTGTCATTGCCCAGTCGTGGGCAGACTCGCAGGGCACCCACCGTGAGAGCCAGAAATGGGATGACTGGTCGTGGGTGAGGTGGGGGTCGGGCTCCGGTGAGGAATGACAGGGCCGAGGTGAGGTGAGCAGAGTCCAAGTGAGGTGGTGGGGCACAGGTAAGGTAAGCAGGGTCGGTGAGGTACAGGTGAGGTAGGAGGGAGCACAGGTGGAGACACAGGTGAGGTGGGCAGGGCACAGGTGAGCTTATGCATGAGTCAGCGCCATCCCCTGCATGCCCACCCTGCGATGCCTGGATGCTGCAGCAGCTGTATACCTCGGCCTCAATCCTGCATCTGTGACAGCCGACCCACCCTGCAGTGGGTGTTCTGATGCTGCTTGATAACCTGCCCACTGGGAAGGGGAGGCCAGGCCCTTCCAACTGTGCTCTTATTCAAGGAAACACAGCAAAGTCCTACCCAGGGAGCCAAGGCGGGTGTCAGAGGCAGTGAAGGGACCAGCCAGCCCCTCCCCACTGGTCCTGCCCCTTCTCCCTTGGAGCTCTGCTCTCTCGGCCTCATGCATTGACTGAGGGGGCCTAGTGGGGCCCCTTCTCAGGGTCAACTCTGTAATGCTCTCGTCTTACGTGAACCCCAGATGTTCCCACTTGACAGCTGAGAAAACTGAATCACAGAAAGGATGCTTCCAAGAGTCTCACAGCTCTAGATCAAGTGGACAGCCAGAAATGACCCACTGGACATGGTGCCACTCTGCCAGTCCGAGGGGTCAAGATTGGGCCCCCTAGTCAGGGTCCAGGGCTGCCACTGTGGGTTCTGCCGCTGTGGCCAGTTCCCCAGTGAGCTCTTGGGTACCAGGGCAGGCCTGAGCCCTATCCCCTCCCACCCAACAGCTTGCGGAGCCTGGCAAAGAGGTATCCATGGTAATTTCAGGAGGGTCCTGTCCTCATTCAGCACGTTGAAAGGCTGGTGAGGTGGCCATTCTGTCCCTAGCAACTCGGGGTCCACCAGGACATCACAGTCCATCAGAGAGTGTCCTGGGGCCAACTGCAACGGTGAAAGCAGGAGGTGTTCCACCGGCTGTGGCTGTAGCAGGACTGGGAAAAATGTCCTCGCTGTCCAGTTTGGACAGTGCTGGGCCCTGAGGATGCAGAGGAAAGGAAATTCCTGTTTGGAGTGGCTATTCCCATGGAGACACTGAGAAGAAAATGTGCAGCCAGGGAAGAGAGAAGCAGGGGGTGGGGGTGGCAGGAGGTACCTGGAAGCCTCACTCCTGACCAGGACGTGTTGGGGGAGGGGTCACAGAGAGGGTGCCTAAGTTGAGGGCAGGGCCACCAAGGTCTGGAAGAGCCAGTGATACACAGTGAGGAGAAGGAGACTGGGGGAGACAAGGCCTGGTCATGGGGTCTCCATAGGGTCTTTTTTGGTGATGCTCCAGGAGGCGAGAGCGATGGGGCAGGCTTGGGGGTCTTCATAGATCCAGTTGGCTGCAATAGGGATGACCAGGGCAGAGATGGAGACAGGGCCAGGTATCTCAACACAGACCCCCGTGATGGGCACACCAGCAGTCATGGTGATATAGGGGCGCTTCTGCCAACTGTGCCCATGCAGGCATGGACCTATGTGGCCAGAGCTTCCAGCTCTTCAGGAGATGAAAGACACTTGAATGTTCTTATGAAACATCCCGATAAATGTTAATAACTATTATAGAGTTTGAAATCATGGGGTGGCTGGCCAGTGGGTGGCTCCAGAAGGCAAGGTTCCAGGGACCCCTCCAGCTAGGGGCATCTGGCCTGCCTTGAGCCCTCTGGATGCCCCAGTAAGGACTGTGAAAAGCAGGCTGCCTGCCTGAAGTCTCCACACCATATGTCTGCGTGACTTTGAGCCTGGGCTTCTTCCCACGCACACATTGCCAACATCTGTCCACCCTCATCTTTCCCCATAGCCCAGGGCCTACCCACACCACACTGCCCACCCACAGAGCGGGGAGGTGGATGCACACTGGCTTTTAGCTTCTCCTCTGTCCTTCCTTTTCAATCATCTCCTCCTCCCCAACTCCAGCTCCCAACCCTGAAGGACAGGAGGTCATCCCCTGTCCCAAAGAATGCCAATCAGGGCAGGAAAGGGTCTGAGGTCCCCAACTGTCACAGGAGTTAAAGGCCTGAGCTAAGAGTCTTCTGTGCCTCCAGGGGCTGCTGCCTGCTCAGCGTGGGGAACACACATCCCCACTACGGCCACGGGGGATGTTGGCTGTGTCCCTCACAGTTGTGGGAAGAGGAAGGCGCCCCCATATACAAGGGCCTGCTGCAGCCAGGCACCCAGCCCAGCCATTTGCTGAAAAGAATTATAACTCAGGAGTGTCTTAGTAGTAATGAAACAAAGATCCAGAGAGGGAAATACACTTGCCCAAAGTCACACAGTGAATCAGGGACCCAGCTGGGTCACTCATTCACTCTCTGTCCATTTCTTCATGCAGCAGGCACTGACGGCCTACCTGTGTGCTGGGCACTCGGGTGCCAGCTACTCGGATTTCTGGGACTCAGGGGTTGAATAATGCCCTGTAGCCTCTGACCCTCCCACATTTCCAGCCTCATTTTCTCCTGCCCTCCCTTGCTCCCCTGATGCTTCATCCTGACCCCAGATTACCAGGCTCCAGTCACTGAGTCTTCAGAACATACTAGTCTTCCTCCCATCTCAGGAAATTTGCACATGCTGTTCATCTGCCTGGGGGTTCTTCCTTCATGACTTTGCAAGAGTCTGCTCCATGAACCTCAGCAGAGCCCTTGCCCTAATCTCTCTATTTTTTGTTTGGGTCTTTGCCTTCTTGTTTAATCTCTGTCTCCTCATCTAGAACAGAAGCTCCAAGGGCAGAATGAAGCACCTACGATAGCACCTGGCACAGAGTAAGTGCTCAGTTAGTATCTGCCAACAGCATTAGGGAAAGTTCAGGGACTCTGCTCTTGTCATGCAGCCCCAGAGCACTTTGGGCCTGGAATCCTCTTTTAACAGATCTTCCCTAGTAGCTCAGATGGTAAAGCGTCTGCCTACAATGCGGGAGACCCGGGTTTGATCCCTGGGTCAGGAAGATCCCCTGGAGAAGGAAATGGCAACCCACTGCAGTATTCTTGCCTGGAAAATCCCATGGACGGAGGAGCCTGGTAGGCTGAAGTCCATGGGGTCATAAAGAGTCAGACATGACTGAGTGACTTCACTTCATTCACTTTAACAGATCAGGAAACAGAGACAGTGGCTGCCTGGGGTCATAAAGGCCCAGTGGCTCTCCTGCTCACTCTGAGGTCCCCAGGTATCCGGGACATAGCCAGTTTCTCCTCAGACATCTGGTCCCATTGCAGAGAATAGCACATGAGACCCAGAGAGCTGCCACGCCCCCAGAAAATCAGCAGAGGGGCACTGGGACCCAAATGGGCCTGATTTACACCTGTGCCCATCCCTCACTACCCTACCAGGGGACAGTGGACCCGTGCACACATAGAGATGGTAGTATCAGCCCCTGAAGCCCCGGCTGACACTCCCAGGCCTTGGGGGGCTCTAATCCTCATCCCCTAGATGCTCACAGGGCCTTCCCACCTCCTGAGGTCTGACAGGGCCCTGGAATCCAAGCCCTTCTGAGCGGTTGGTCCAGGCGCTGGGCATCCAGGAAGGAGGGTGGGCTCACCTCCTCAAGAGCCACTGCAATGTGTCTATAGACGAGATCTCTCTGAACGATCCTTCTGGAAGCCCAGCTGGCAACTGAGAGTGGTTGTTCTGTGGACCCCCATTGCCCATTCCTGTTAGTCACCTCCCCTTCCTCGTGGGATTCCCAGGGGGCTGTGGATGGTCCCAGAGAACTTCAGGTGGTCACAGGGGCTTCAGGTGGTCCTGAGGGGCTCCAGGTGTTTCTGAGGGCCCACGGTGGGTCTCTAGTTTGTCTTGGGGGGGCCCCAGGTGGTCCTGAGGGGCTCCAGGTGTTTCTGAGGGCCCACGGTGGGTCTCTAGTTTGTCTCGGGGGGGCCCCAGGGGGTCCCCAGGGACTCCAGATGGTCCCTGTGATGCTCCAGTCTCCCCAGGGAGCTCAGGTATTCCTAAGTACTCCAAGTGATCCGAGGAGCTCCAGCTGGTCCCAAGGCAACCAGCTGTGACAAGAGGCCTGGATGCTCCCTGGTCACATACCCTCCCACATCCACCCCTGCCCCCCAATTATAAGAGAAAAAACTGAGGGCCAGAGAGGTGGGCAGGACAAGCCTCCCACCAAGGTGGGCAGAGAGGCAAGCCATGGGGAGCAGCCAGGAACCCACCCCAGCAGGATGGCAAGTACCAGGTGGTGCCAAGGAGCAGAGCTGGTGGCTCAGGTGGGCCATCTGGCCCCAAGACCCTAGAAAGGGAAGGTGTGCAGGAGAAGGCCTCCATCTGGGCCTCCTATACCACAGGCTCCCTGACCAGCTCTCCTGCTCCCTCTGCCGGGGTTGGTCCAAGATGGCCATGTGACCCAAGACAGTCAGTCCCCCTTTGAGGGTGGAGGGGGGTCATCCTGGAATGAGATGGGAGGGCCTCCCAGGGAGCCTAGACTAGGATAGGAGAAAAGAGGGGAAGAAACCCATCTCAGACTTCACCTGAAGCAGCAGCAGGAGAATAAAGTTCACCTGGAGTCTTATTTCTTCTATGGCCCTGCCCCACCCCACAGCACCCACAGACAGGGACCAGCCTGCATCCTCCAAAATGTCCTGCCTTGACCCTATATTCCCAACAGAATCCAGGCTGGCAGTATCCCTGAGAGGGACAAAACCCTCCCCTTTCCTGCCAGGGCCAGGCCTGCCCCTGGGGGGCCTGGTCATCAGCACTCCAGTTCTGCCTGCTGACAATGTGCATGCCACATCTCATGAATCTATCTTCATCTTGGAGTGCCACTTCCCTCTGCTCTGTCCAAACTCAGAGAGCAAATGACAGCCCCCCAGGACATCTGCCCTCAAGGGGCACTGGAAAACTGACACCAGAGCAGCCCCTCTCCAAGGAAAAATACTGGAGTAATTCCCAAAGCATCCCCACTTCCCAAGGCAGGGCATGGCCATTCTCCGTGTGTGGTCCTAAGCCCAGAGCCCGCTAGCATTCCCTTCTTCCTCCCAGAACCTCAGAGGAAGGGGCCATTATCTTCACTCCATTCACAGAGAGGGACACTGCAGCTCAGCTGAGAGTCTTGTCCTAAGTGGGTTCCCAGTAGCTCACAGAGGAGGGGGGCATGTCTTAGGTGGGTCCCCACTGGCTCCCAGCAGGGGGCCTGTGTCTTATGTAACTTTCTCTCAGTAGCAGATCCTGCTACACAGATCGAATGCAAGGAGTTTATTTGGGAGGCCACCCAGAAAGAATAGTAGGGGAATGGAGAATGAGGCAGAAAAGGGAAGAAAGGGAACACAAGTTGGCTTCCTGAGTTGAATGGTGTCCCTCATCCCAAATCCATGTTCACCTGAAACCTCACAATGTGATTTTACCTGCAAGTATATTTTTCACAGATGAAGTTAGTTAAAATGAGGATCCAGTGGACCCTAAACCCAATGACTGGTGTCCTTATAAGGAGAGGACAGGATACACACGGAAGGCCTTGCGATGACAGAGGCAGAGACTGGCATGTTGCAACTATACGCCAAGGACCAGCAAAGTTCACCTGGAGTGACCAGAAGCTCACTCTGGTGTGTGTGGCATCGAAGGATCCTTTCCTAGAACTTCCAGAGTGTACACAGCCCTGACGATATCTTGATTTCAGACTACTGGCCTCCAGAACTTTGAAAGGATAAATTTCTGTTGTTTTAAGCCACTAAATTTGTACAACAGCTCTAGCAAACTAATACAGATTTTGTACCAGGAAGGAGAATGCTGCTATAACAGATATCTAAAAATGCAGCTACGGAATTGGGTAATGTGTAGATGCTGGAAGAGTTTTGAGGCACATGATAGAAAATGCGTAGATTTCCTTGAAGAGATTGTTGGTAGAGATATGGACAACAAAGGTGATTCTGGGGAGACCGAGGTCAGAAGGAAGTGAGGACCCTTGGGCATATACCTGAAGAAAACCATAATTCTAAAAGATACACACTCAATGTTTATTGCAGCACTGTTTACAACAGCAAAGACATGGAAGCAATCTAAATGTCCACTGACAGATAAATGGACAAAGTAGATATGATAGCAGCTACATGGATAGACCTAGAGATATCACACTAAGTGAAATAAGCCAGACTGAAAAAACAAACATCATGATGTTGCTTATATGTGGAATCAAAAAACAAACAAAAAAGATACAAATGAACCCATACACAAAACAGAAATAAATGCACAAACATAGAAAACAAATTTATGGTTACCAAAGAGGAAAGTGGGACAGAAGAATATATTAGGAGTTTGGGATTAACATATACACACTATATATAAAAGAGATAACTGACGAAGACCTATTGTATAGAACAGAGAGCTATACTCAATATTTTGCAATAACCTATAAGGGGAAATGATCTGAAAAATATATATATGTATGTATAACTGAACAACTTTTCTGTACTGGTGTACAACATTGTAAATTTTTATTTCAATTAAAAAAAAAGAAAAATGTCCAAAAAGGAAAAGAAAAGAAAGAAGTGAGGAAAATGTAGAGAAAGTTTCTATTGCCTCAGAGAATACATATATGGTCATGAACATAATTTTGATATAAGTATGAACATGAGAGGTGCTTTCAGTGAGATCTCAGATGGAAATGAAGAACTGGTTATTGGAAAAGCCATAAAGTAGCAGAAACTTGGCTGAATTATGTTCTAATGTTGAGTAGAAAGTAGAAATTATAAGGAATGAACTTGACTATTTAGCTGAGGAAACTTCCAAGTAAAATGTGGATGATATGGCCTGATTTCTCCTTGCTGTTTATAGTAAAATCTGAGAGGAAAGAAAGAAATGGGGGAAGGAACTGATAAGCAAAAAGGAATCAGCACTTGATGATTTGAGAAGTCCTCAGACAGTAAAGAATCTGCCTGATATATGAGAGCCCTAGTTTGATCCCTAGGTCAAGAAGATCCCCTGGGGGAGGAAATGGCTACCCACTCCAGTATCCTTGCCTGGAGAATCCCATGGATAGAGGAGCCTCTTGGGCTATAGTCCATGGGGTTGCAGAAAGTCAGACACAACTGAACGACCTTCAATTCACTTCACTTCAGTTTGTTAAATTTAGGAAATTTACTGTTCAGAAAGTGTGGTCTAAAGAGAGCACCAAAGGTGTTGTGGGAGAACCTACTGCTGAAGAGATTAGGTACGTGACTTGTAGGTCCAATCCACCATCTCAGGGGAATGAAGGAACAGAGATGGGTTATTCAGGAAAAATCTGTGGAGCCTCTTATCTGATGGTGTGGCTGCCTGTGAATTATACAGAAGACCAACAAGGTTTTTGAGACTGTTACACCAGTTACATCTGCCAGTCTAGATTGAGAGGCCCAGGGATGGAATGAAGTGAAGAAAGAATGGCTTGGAGGGCAGAGCCATGAAGGCAGAGGCAGAGAAAAGAGAAGGTGGGGCTACAGCTGCTACCAAAGTCACAGAAAGTAGGGCCACCATCATGTACCCAGAGCATCAAGCCACAAAGGGTTATTTACAGGCCTTGAAATCTACTGGAACTTGCACGGCTGGGCTTCTGACTCACACTGGACCAGTGGCTCCTTTGTTCCTTCCTTTTTCTCCCTCTAGGATTGATTTAAGACTTTGGGAGATGTTGGGATGGGGTGCATGTATTTTGTACATGGGGGACCAAAGTGACTTTTGAGGGGGTCAGAAGGCAGATGATGGGTTAAATAGTGTCCTCCACTAAAATTCATGTCCACTTGGAATGTCAGAATGTGACATTATTTGGAAGTAAGGTCTTTGCAGATGTAACTAGTTAAGATAAGGTCCATCCAATCACTGGTGCCCTTATAAAAAGAGGGAAAGAACACATAGAGACGTGATAGTGGGGGCAGACTGCAGTGGTACACCTACAAGCCAAGGCACACCAAGGATTCATCTGTTGTTTTAAGCTTCCTGATTTGTGGTACTTCCTTGTAGTGGCCCCAGGACACTGATACACAGAGTCTATTAGCAAGCAACTGAGGCCTGGAGCAACTGAAGCATGGCTGCAGGGGAAGCCTGTGTGCCAGTCACCCCATTTCTCCCAGCAGAGACCCCAGGACAACTTTGGGGTTTTTAAATGTCCCGCAGTGAGATGAGATGAAGTGCTTGCAATGGGAACGTGTGAGCCATCTCAGTACAATGGTGTTACGGAGGACCTGAGTAGGGTTTGGGCTCATGTGAGGCAATTTTGATGAGGGTTCAAGAAAGCAGAGCTGGATTGGACGCTGTTAGGAAGTGGGACTTGTTCTATGCCTGAGTATCAATAAATTTTACTGGGAAGTGTGAGGAATGAAAGGAAGCAAAAGCTGTGGCTGGTAACAAAGCAGCGGTCACTTATATCACCAGGATGGGGACGGTTAGTTATGTCTCTATCCTGGTGATATATGCTGTTGTCTGTCTCACAGAGTGACCTTGTCTGATGCTGATGTTCTGTGACAGTTTCTGTTCATCAGGACAGCCCCAGCTTTCTCATAGTGCAGAACCATCACCTCCGAGCTAACCCGCCTGTGGCGCTGGGGGCTGGGAGCTGGGAGCACACGGCACCACGCAGGGCCACAGAAGGAAGCACCACTGTTTCTCGGGAAGCAGAGGGAGAGGGGGACTGTGGCAAGAAACTTTACCATGGTTTCCACAGGAAGGAAACAGTGAGCAGGCTTTACTCCCGGGCCCTGGGAACCCAAGAGATCACCGAGGCTGGCAGCATGGGGCACAGAGTCAGGTAGGAGCTGGTATTTAATGACTGCATTGAATAAAATAGGGAGTCAAGGAAGAGGTGGGCAGGGACCGTTTAACTAATCACACTGTGAGTCTGGTTTTGAGAGGTGGTGGCCATCAGCAAGGCAAGGCAGGACCTGTGCGCCGACCCAGTCCTCTGAAGGCTGAAGGAGCATGTTCCCCACCAAGGATCACTGTGCTCTGTCCACATGTTGTCTCTGCCCAGGGGCCCCAGTGAGCACAGAGACAGAAAGACATTTAGCCTGCGCAATACACTCAGGGATCTTGGCCTTCACCAAACAGGCTGGCCTCAGCCTCCCCTGGCCCTCCTTGAGCCTCTCAGAGGAGCTGAAAACAAGGTGGTTTCCAGGAGGGCTGGGACCATGAGGGGTACAGGGGACAGGGGAGAAAAGTGTATAGCAATATGCATGATTCACATGAGCTTGGACCCACCTGGGCTGAGCTGGGCCTCAACGGGAAGGAAAACTCGAGGGCACCATCCCTGGGACTCCACAAGCGGGTATATGAGAGATGACCTTGTCTCTGTGTATGGTCTCTGCCCGCCTGCCCTCAGATAGCATCTTTACAGCCCAAGGCCAGATGAATAAAGTGTACATTCCCCTTGAAGAGTTCAGAAAATGTGGACAAACATAAAAAACATAGACATTACTCATATTTCCTATCAGCACTTAACACCATGTCCTCCAGCCCTCCTGTGTTTGCATCTGCTTGTGCATGTTTTATCAGAACTCAGATTACACCCACACTTAGGGTCTGAATTTGATCCTAGTTCTCTAATATGAAGTGGCCACTAGTGTGCAGGTGCCCACCAGATACTCAAGAGAAGCCTGGCCTAGTGCTTGTGCTCCCATGGTGGCCCTCAGATTTGCTGAAGGTGAGGTCTGTCTCCTCTCCTTGAACCTGAGTTCCACGGCTGCTTGATAAACAGAATACAGTGGAAGTGACATTCCAGGCTAAGGCCTGGATAAACAGGCAGTTTCCACTCCCTGTCTTCAGGAATGCTTGCTCCTAGAAGACAGCACCATGTCATGAGGAAGCTCAAGCAGCCCTGTGGAGAGGTGATGATGCCCTGGGATGAGCCCTCTCTAGTGGAGTCTCACTGTGGAGCAGAGCCAAGGTGCTGAGCCCTGCGTGGACTGCAGATTTATGATCAGAAATGACTGTTGCTGTTATAAACAGTATCTGTGGTTATGCAGTCACAGGTTCCCAGAACCCTGGTCCATCGAGTGACTCTGCCTGACACAGCTCTCTGTCCAGGGATGAATGCATGGTCCAGCCCACCTCTGGGATGAGGTGCTGGGATGCTGAAAGAGTTGCTCCCCTGCTCTGGGATCCTTAGCCTCAAGGGCATCCCTCAAAACTTTAAAAACTGCCAACAGCTTTCTCTTCTGGGTTGATATTGGGTTTCTATTCCTTGAATATGACTAATGCAGCTACTTAGCAAACATGTGACTCACAGGCCTGAGCCTCAGTTTCTCACTTGTAAAATGGGGACAGCAAAGAGCTCATGATGATTACTGGAAAAGCGCAGCTGTCAGCACAGAGTGGGGAGGTGAGTAGGAACGCAGGCCGCAGGGCTCAGAACAGCCCCTTCCTGCTCTCTGCTGATCCAGCCTTCCTACTGGCCCTGACTATGGGGCTCGCATGCCGAGCACACTTGGACTTGCACTGTTCCTTTGGCCCTGGTATGAGCAGTGTTAACATGCCCATCTCGGGGAAACTGAGAGGCAGAGAGAGCCAGGATGTCAGGCCCCAGAGGCTGGGCCTTGGGGATCAGCTGTCTTGCTATGGACAGATCCTTCCCCCAGGCCTCAGATTCCCCATCTGTGAAGTGGGAGCCCTCCAAGAACCTGTTCCATGCAAGTGTCTCCAATCTATTCATTTGGATGGTCTTGGCCAGCCTTCCAGGCCTTGTGAAAGACCACTCCCTAGGAGGCCCAGGAAGTACCTTCCCCCAAGGTGTGTGCCAGGCCACCAGCCTGGGCCTCAGTGCCCCTGAGCCACAGCCTCAGTAGATGTGGCTTGGGAGAGCTGGGGAGGAGACAGGAGCCCAGAGACAGGGCAGAGCTTACCCAAAGTCGACCAGCAGGGTGCAGAAGTAGGACTTAGCACCTGCGAGGGGCTGATGAGGGCCAAGAGGTCACAGGGTCTGTGTTAGGCAGGGGGAAGCAGGCAGGGAGCATGGGGAGGCAGGCTCTCATGCCTCTCCTGGGACTGGGGACTCAGGCTCCCGCTGGCTGTGCAGGTATATGGCCTCAAAGAAACTTAACTGGCTCAAAACCACCAACCCTCTGGATTACCCTGGACTCACCAATGCACATTTTACCCCAGGCTTACCTAGGAAAAACTTCCGTCTGTGAAAACACACCGCTTCCCCCTCTATGAGTGAGCCCTCAGACCACAGTAATGAGGCATCATTCGAACGGGCAAATGGCCACAGATGGGATAATTCCACCTCCCTGAGTCTCAGCTTCCCCATCTGTAAATGAGGGGCCAGTCCATATCTTTTCTGACAGGTAGAATTTAGAACTGTCCAGTGAATGCGTGTAATCAGTTACATGTATTCCACCTTTAAAATATTTATTAGTTTCCTGTTTTCTGAAGAGAGAATAGATTCATGCCTATTGCAAAAAATTCAGACAACACAGAAAAGCGCCAAGAGGCAGGAGAAAATGAGCCACAGTCTGGCCACCCAGAGGTGAAGGAGGAACCCCGGAAGTAGCCCATCAGGCTTTGTCCCTCCTGGGCACCCTGTGTCCTGGCTTCCAAGTGGGCCTGGCATTCAGGGGGGGCTGGTCCCCTCAGTTCTGTGGCTCCATCATCTGCTTTTGACCCCCTGGGAAAGCACACAGCCCATAGGCCTGCTTCCTCCCAGCTGCCTTGCTTCACATCTCCAAGCCATCACTGTGAACCTGTGGGTGATGGCTCAGATGTCGCCAGGGGTGACTCACCTTTCTCCCTCCTGAAAGTCAAGGAATGCCTCACTTGTACAGACTCAGGGCCAGGGAAGACAACCCAGTAGTCAGAGCCCTGATGGGGAGTGGGCTCTGGGCAGGCGTTCCCTACAGAAGAGGACCAGCTCTGGCCTGCCTTTGGAGCAGTCGGAGGTCTAGTACACGTGGAGGATGCCAAACAGCCTGGCAGAAAATATTTTGGGGAGAATTCTTCTCTCCCCAGATACCCAGCTCATTGGAGCTACAAGTTTAGATTACTTTTAAAAATAATTGCTCTTAATTTAAAAATGTAATTTTTAAAAAAAGAAGCAAAGCCCATGAGTGCTTAGTTACTTTGCTCATTCGGGTCCGACTCTCTGTGGCCCCATGGACTGTACCCCACCAGGCTCCTCTGTGCATGGGATTTTCCAGGCAAGAATACTGGAGTGGGTTGCCAATTCCTACTTCAGGGGATCTTCCTGACCCAGGGATAGAACCTGCAGCTCTCACGTCTCCTGCATTGGCAGGCGGGTTCTTTACCATGAGTGCCACCTGGGAAGCCCTTAAGCCCATGAGACCACTCTGCTTCCCTGACTCTTATTTTGGGATGGAATTTTCTAGCCTTGGTCCATTATGAGAAGTTTTTAAGATAAAAATCTTATTTTTATACTGAGTGAGAGAAAAAATGGAGAATATTTAAAGAAAAACAAAAAGCATTTTACATTTCCAAAGTTATTATACAATTTGTGGAAAACAAACACACACAAAATGACCACCCCCTGGGGTACCATGGCCTATGGATGCTGTCAGGAGAATCAGGTTGAGGTAGGCTCTCTGGGACAGGCAACACTCCAGCTAAGTCTTGAGGGAAGAGGAGATGCCCAGACAAGATCCTCAGCATCCCCTCAAAATCTCTGGTAGCATGTGTGTAAGCCCATTTTACAGAACAGAATATTGAGACCCAGAGCTTCCAGAACCTTCCCCTTTCACCAGTCTCCCTGGTTCCTTCCTGCCAGTTCATTTATTCAACAAATGTTTGTCCGGGCATACTCTGTGCTCCCAGATGCCAATGAAGATGGGGAAGAGGTTAATGGGGTGGGGGCTGGACCCCAAAATGCAGAGAGGCCAAGGCTTGGGTCAGCTGCCTAAGAGCCTCTGGTGGCTTTTTCTTGCCTCTTTGCCAGCTGCCCACATGCCGCCTTCAGCAGAGGAGTCATATGTCTTATCTGCTTCATAGAACTTGGGGTCATGCAGCAGCTTTGCCTGGGAAGGGCATCAAGGAGGGCTCCCTTAAGGAGGTGGCCAAGGCCTGAGGGGCCTGGGGACACCAGCCTGGCATAGCACAGGCACTGCTCCCCACTCTGGGCCAGGTCTTGGAGAGGTGGGGGGAAGGTAGGGTTGGCCCAGCTTTCAGATGATGGTCCATCCCTGTTCATGTCACAGTCTCCCTGCCCTTGGGAGGGTGGCAGGATCTTTTCTATCCCTTAGATGAGACTTTTAAGGCTCAAGCATCAGGTGTCTGTCAGAACCATATCCCTGACATGAATGGAGCAGGGGGCGAGGTGGCAGCTCAAGCAGTCTGAGTCTGTGGTGAGCTACTGCCTCAGTTTCCCTCCCTACCCATGGTAGGTGTTGCTGGTGTTCCAGGAGCATGCCATTCCAAGAAGCCCCAGAAAAGGTGGATGGGGTCTAGGTTGAGTTCATATTGGCCGAGAATCCACTGCCTCTCACTGCTCCTGAAGATGTCTTTGACACAAGTGGGTGTTCTGAGGCATAACAAAATGTACGGTTTCTTGTACAGAAGTCTCAGGCCACTCCCAGTTCCCTAACAGTACAAATGGAGGCCAGCACCACATGCTTGAATACCCAGAACATGTAACTGTGCCACAGATGGCCAAGAAAACATGTTGTCTCACTCCTGACATGTTATAGGCTGTTATGGGCTGAACTATGTCCTTGTCAAAATTTGAGTGACTGAGATTTAACCCTGAGTACCTCAGAACATGACCTTATTTTGAAACACGGTTTTTATAGAAGCAATCAAGTTAAAACAAGGTCGTTAGGGTGGCCCTATTCCAATAGAACTGGCACCCCTCTAAAAAGGGGAAATTTGGACACAGAGACAGACATGCGCAAAGGGGCAGAACAGCTGTGTAAAAACTGGAGTGATGCTGCCACAGCCAAGGAATTATCTGAGGAGAAGTGTAGGAGAGGCATGGAAAAGACCACTTCTAGTGCCTTCACGGGGAGCACAGCCCTGCCAGCACCTTCACCTCAGACTTCTGGCCTCCAGAACCCTGAGATTACACACTTCCGGAGTCCTAAGGTACCCAGTCAGTGGTACCTTGTTACAGCAGCCCCGGGAAGCATATACATTCTAAATAACCAGGCCCTGGGCCAGCGTGTGGCAGTGTAGGGCAGCCCGCAGGCAGCTCCTACCAGCTCTATCCTGTGATTCCAAAGGCCACACCAGACCTCCCCTCCCAACCCTGCTAATGCATCTTCAGACAGCTGTCCTGGGTACAGTGTTGTGCACAAAAGATCAGAGTCAACAAGAAGGCCACAAGACCCCAGAGGGGGGCACGGGGCCATCTATAGGGAATTCTGGGGTCCCATGTCCCTGAGGGCTTCCCTTTGGGGCTCAAGGGAAGACACAACATGTGATTCAGCTGGTAAATAATCTGCCTGCAATGAGGGAGACCTGGGGTCGATCCCTGGGTTGGGAAGGTCCCCTGGAGAAGGGAAAGGTTATGTACTCCAGTATTCTGGCCTTGAAAATACCATGGACTGTATAGTCCATGGGCTTGCAAAGAGTCAGACATACCCACCTCTGGGGTCTTGTGGCCTTCTCGTTGGCTCTGATCTTTTGTGTACAACACTGCACCCAGGATAGCCGTCCAAGATGCATTAGCAGGGTTGGGAGGGGAGGTCTGGTGTGGCCCTTGAAATCACTGTCACATGTGCCTGAGTGTGGTCTGGAGGGGGCAGATCACAGTAGGCCCTGCGGACACCCCTGGATTCTCAATGTGGCAGATGGGACGTACATGCTTGGTTCATATCAAGGGAAATGAAGAAAGTCATTATGTGTGACCCACAAGTCTGAAGTGGGAATTAGATATTATGGGGAGAAACACCCCTGGCTCGGGAAAGAGGAGGGCCCTTATGTATTACACTGAACATGAGTGTCTACCAGACTAAGAAAGCAAAGGCAGGGAGGGGCTGGCCTGCTGGGACCCTGCCCTATTGTCCCACAAGACACCAACCTCTTTGCTGCTGCCTGCCAAGCACTCCAGAGCCAGTTCTGTCCACCTGGGCCATCTCAGAGACTTCCAGGGGTGGCCACACTGAACTTCTGGTTGTACCTCGAGCTTCCAAAGAATTAAGATCGTAAGGCCTTTTCATCAGCTGTTCTGTCACTGACTGTCTTATGGTGGCTCTCTAGATTCATCTTGGTATTTACTCCTAGTCTAATGGTGGATCCCTGGGTCTGTCTTGGTTTGCACTCCTGATCTAACGGTGGATCCTGTGTCTGTTTTGCTCTCCATTGCTTAGTTCAGTGTTGGGTCCCGGATCTATCTGGGTCTAATGGAGGTTCCTGTGTCTACTTGGGTCTCCATTCCTAGTCAAATGGGGGCATTCCTGGATATGTCTTAGCCTGCGCTCCTAATCTAATGGTGGATCCCTGCATTTGTCTGGTGGAGAAGGAAATGGCAGCCCACTCCAGTATTCTTGCCTGGAGAATCCTGTGGATGGAGGAGCCTGGTGGGCTGCTGTCCATAGGGTCACACAGAGTCGGACACGACTGAGGCGACTTAGCATGCATGCATGCATTGGAGAAGGAAATGGCAACCCACTCCAGTATTCTTGCCTGGAGAATTCCAGGGACGGAGGAGCCTGGTGGGCTGCCATCTACGGGGTCGCATGGAGTCGGACACGACTAAAGCAACTTAGCAGCAGGAGCAGCAGTATTTGTCTGGTGTCTGTATTTGTCTCCACAACTTAGTAATGGAGGATTCCGAGGTCTAAAGGTGGACCCCTGGATCTACCATGGTCTCCACTACCTAGTCTAATGGAAGATCCCTGTGTCTATCATGGTCTGTACTGCTACCCTAATGTTGGATCCAGGTGTCTATCTTGTTCTCCACTATGTATTTAAGGGTGTGCTCAGTCACTCCAGTCGTGTCCAACTCTTTGTGATCCCGTGGACTGCAGGCACCAGGCTCCTTTCTCCATGGGGATTCTCCATGGAAGAATACTGTAGTGGGTTGCCATGCCCTCCTACGGGGGATCTTCCCAACGCAGGGATTGAACCTAGGTCTTCTGCATTGCAGGCAGATTCTATACCAACTGAGCCACCTGGGAAGCCCAAGAATACTGCAGTAGGTAGCTTATCCCTTCTCCAGGGGATCTTTCCGGCCCAGGAATCGAACCAGGGTCTCCTGCACTGCAGGTGGATTTTTTACTAGCTGAGCCACCAGGGAAGCCCTACTTTAAGGGCGGATCCCTGGATTTACCTTGGTCTGCACTCCTAGTCTAAAGGATGGATCTGATGTCTATCTTGGTCACCACTACTTAGTCTAATGTTGGATAAACTTAGTGATCCACCATTAAACTAGCAGTGCGGACCAAGACAGACCCAGAATCTTCCACACACCTTCCCCCAGCTCTGCAGGACTGGTCACCAGGGGCTGCCTTGGGAAGACCCCGCCGTGGACTCGGTAATCTTAGAGCTTCTTCAGCATTTCCTGGGCCTGGGCGGGGTGCAGCGCCTGGGCTGGGCGGGGTCCTAGAGAGAGGAAGGGGCGGGCCGCAGCTCTGAGCCTAGCCAGGGGCCCCCTCTAAGGGGGCTGGGTAGGAGGAGTCACGAGAGGGCAGAGGCCCCCCCAGTGGGGTGTGTGAGCCTAGGGCCAGACCCTGGAGGTCTGAATCCTGCCCCCACGACCCAGGGGTCCTCACTGAAGAAGTGCAACATCGACACTCACCACAGAGGGCCTGACCCAGTGACACAGACGGGGTTCACATGTGCTACTCACCCAGAACACCTGGTCTGGGGAGGACCCTGGCGGTCGGAGGGGCAGGGACCGAGAGCAACGCCTGCGCAGGGCCCTGGAGCGAGACTTTCCGCTCAGCGACTTTCGCCCCCTCGGGGCCGAGGGCTCCCGCGGGGTCGGCCCCGCCCTCTACCCTGCGAGGGCGCGTCCTGGCCGCCCCGCCCACGCTGGCCCCTGCGCGGCAGTCCGGCCAAGCGCCGCGGAGGGCGCGGGGATGCGCGGGG
Organism: Dama dama; assembly: GCF_033118175.1. NCBI lineage: Eukaryota > Metazoa > Chordata > Mammalia > Artiodactyla > Cervidae > Dama > Dama dama. The sequence goes on along the minus strand of NC_083696.1, from coordinate 26,884,873 downwards.
CGGCGGCGACCCTCCGCCGCAGGGCGAGGCCCGGGGGGCGCAAGGAGAGCGCCATGCCCACCCCCGGGAACGGCACAGGTAAGGGCAGAGGCTGCGGGCCTCGGGCGGGGGTCTGCGCCCATTACACAGACGGGAAAAGTGAGGGGCTGCGTGCACAGCCTCGGGCGGGAGCGGGGGGCGGTGGGCTGCACTCTGCCGCGGGGAGGTGCACACCCGGCGGTTAACGCCCCCCGGCCCTCTCCGCCGCCCAGCGGGCGCCCCAGCGGAGCTGAAGCCCGGCAGCGAGTGCCCAGAAGCCAGGCGGCTGCGTTTAGCCGCGCGCCAGCCCAGGTGCGCGCCCTTTCCCAGTGGGGGCCGCCTCGGGGTGATGCGGGGGATGACTGCGCGACGGACGGGGGGAAACCGAAACCGGCCTTACCTCGGGGAGATGCTCCGGTTCGCCGGCTAGCTCCTCAGCCCCACTTTACAGGTGGGGAAACTGAGCTTGAGGGAGGAGAACGACAGTGGGGCCTGGGGTGTGGCTCCGGGGTCTCCGGACGGCTGACTGTTACCGTAAATGTTTGATTTCTGGATTGTTCTGGAGGAGGTTCGTCTTTCTGCCCGCCTTCGGTGTGGGGAAAGCGTCCGAAGCCCGGGGTTCGAATGTGCGCTTTGCGCCTTGAATGCGTCTGAAATGTAATCCTTTTAGAAACACAGATAAACCCAGACGTCGAGCCCCCAGATGTTCCTGGAGGCTCACTGGAGGGCACACTGCCCGCTCCCCCTTAAGCCTGAGCGTCTCTGCTCACCTGTGCCCCAGGCCAGGCGCTGAATTGCACGGGTGGAGGCCGGGCCTGGAGGAGCGGCCTGGCACAGGACACACCCGATTGGGCATGCAGCCAGTCAAGCTTAAAACAGTGACACCTGCCACCTTGGGAGCAATGACGGCTCTGTCTCCGCTGGGAAAACAGGCCCAGGGAAGTCAGTCTCAGAGCAGAGGCATGTGGCTTGATGGTGTGAAAGCTAGGACCTGAGACCTGCCCTGGGCCTGGTGGGGTGGGTTTTTCTTTAACTCCCTCTGGCAGCCTGATGCACCGTCCCGAATTTAGTGTTTGAGTGTGTGTAAAGAGAGGATAATGCGTGTGCGAGTTGCGCAGCGGTGCCTGGGGAGGTGAGTGTCCACTGTGAGGCAGAGGGACTTGCCCACAATCAGCCAAGGAGAGCCGGGGAGTGGGGGGAGACTCTGGCTGCATACGAAAGACCGTTTTCAGAGGACTGTCCTGGGAGAAAGAGGGTCTCAGAGTCCAGTCCCTGCCCTCTATCTAGCTTGCCTGGCCTGGCCCCAGCCCTGCTACCCTGGGGATCCCAGCCTGTGAATCTTTCCCAGGAATTTGGGGTTGGAGCACCCCCCCAACTTGGGGTACGTCTGGCCTCACTGTGCGCCTCAGTTTCTCCATGTGCTAAGTTGTGGGCCTTGTATACCTGCCCAGGCTTGTGGAAGCCAAGGAAGGCCCAGTGCACCCACCCTCACCATGGTTCTGCCCCAAGGTATCACTGTTGTCTGGACTGCTCTGCTTCATAGCCTCAATATCTTGGGCTGTGAAATGGGCACCCACCTCTCCTTGTGGGGCAGTAAAAGATGGGTATGAGGGGGTCTTTAGAGACAGTTTGGCACTGTCTAAATCACAGGAATGGGATGCGTGTTTTTCCTGCAGTCTGTAAAATGGGTACATTATTCTGCTCTTCCTGGAGCAGCTCCAGCACTCCCCAATGGAGGAGATTGTCCAGGAACATGGCCCTGCAAGAGGAGTACCTCGGGGTTTCAGTGACCAGAGATGACCTCCCATACCCCTGAGAGGGGGCAGCAGAAGGACTGCAGGGGTGGATGAGGACGTGCTCTGTGGACGTCCTCTTGGCTTCACCCCTGCAGGCCAGCCCCACAGCCAGCCTGGGCCCATTTGACGAAAAGACCGAAACCTGGAGGGAGTGGGTGGGCGTTGGTCTCTCAACAGGGTCTCCCACCAGGGTACAGACAGAGCTGCTGGTTGAAAGAGGCTCTCTGGAGCCTCAGTGTTCTCTCCTGAGAGATTCAGAGTGGAGGGGATGGGGGCACGGGGCTTGTGCTCTTACTGGGTTGAAATTAACCTGGTCATGTTCTGGAGGATGTATCGTTCTCATGTGAGCTGACCTGCTGTCAGCGGACTGCCTGGGAGACCCAGGTCTGGACTGTAGCCAGGGACCAGAACCGCAGTCGTTCTGAACCCTATGCCTGCCTCAGGACACAGCCAGGGCGTGGGCCTCCTGCACGTGGCTCTCCCCGCTGCTGGGGTCTTGTGGGTGGGAGTGGGGAGTGGCTGACTCTCCAGAGAGTACCTGTGCACCCACACCCCTCACCCATTTTGATTTCTGTCTGAGAAATCCCTCCTGTGGGTTCCTCTTTCCACTTGAGGATACTGAAACTCAGAACAAGGAAGTGACTTTCCAATCCCGCAGTGACCCAGGCCCACAGTGGGCGAGTCTAGGAGCCTGCCTCCCCCATCTCCCCATTGTCCCTGTTGTCCACAGCCATGGCCAACATAAAAGGTTAACTTATTTACCTCCCAGCGGATGTGGTCAGGGTTTGAGGGCTGTGTTGGCTCCAGGAAGGAGGATGGGAGGGATGGTCCTGTGGTCCAAGGTTCCAGATAAAAGATTAACAAGCAAGGATTGTTCTTACCCCCACTGGCCAGGCAGACTGGGGGAGGCATGGGCTGGAAGGACAGGGTATGCAGGCCAAGCCATACACCCACTGTGTGTTAGAGGGTGGGAGAGAGCATTGCCTGGCACTGGGTAGTGAGTTGGGGGAGTTGGATGCACACCTGATGGGCTGATCTGCCTCTCCACTGTCCAGTGAGTTTATAGGGTTTGCTTTTGTTTTGTATCTTGCCTACATCAAATCCATTCCTTTTTTTTCTGTTGTTTTTCCTCTCTTTTGAGATTTATTTGTATATAGTGAAAAAAAAGATGAATTTATAAAGGGTGCAGAGAAAAAAAAATGCACCAAAGATTGAGGGGTGCAGGGGTCCAGCCAGAGGAGGGCTGGGGGAATGCAGCATCCAGTGTGTGAGTCGGGCCACAAGTGGTCAGGGCCAGGCACCAGGGCTGAGTAGGGCTGGAAGGAAAGGACAGCTGGGAGTTGGGGGTGGGGTGGAGACCAGGCCTAGGAAGGATATACAGGGGCAGCTGGGTGTCGGTGAGGATTTTCAGCAGGGGATGGAAGAAGTGGGATTTGCCTCTTAAACACCATGTGTAGGGAGGGACTGTTGGGGGCCCAGCTAGAGCGTCTGGAGGCCTCCAGGCTGTGGAGGGTGTAGTGAGGAATGAGAGAAGAGGCTGGGTTTGCAGTGGTTAGGGGATGTCTCTGGAATGTCTCTGGAGCCAGCTGGTGGTTTCTTGGAATATCCTTAGAAGATGGGTAGACTGAAGCCCTCATCGTCCCCTGACGCTGTGCCACCTTCCTGCCCCGTCTGGCCTGGGTGTCACAAGTTGGGTAGAAAGGTCTGGTGGGGGGCACTGCCAGTGTGTACCTAGGGCCTTCAATAGATCTGTGGACCTCAGTTTCCTCATCTGGAAAATGGGCCCAGCCCAAAGTGTCTGCCAGCCTTCCAGGCCCAGAGAAGGGATGCAGGACATCCTGTTGGAGTAAGGGGATGGCAGATAAAGGTGTCTTGGCAGAGTGTCATGGTCTTGGGGAAGACTTGGGTCTGAGTCTGGGGCTAGCAGGTGCAGACCCAGACTTGGGTCTGGATACTGTGGACTTAGGATGGGGGATAGAAGTGAGGTATTAAACCTCCTCCTAGGGGCATTCCTGATCTCCCAGGTACAGGTTTAAGGCCTCCACCAGGTGGTCCCACTCTTCCTATCACCCTGAAGAGCAGGTCATCCTATTTTGCAGGTTGGCAAACTGAATCTGACCAAGTCTTGGACCTAAGCCTAGAGGTGGTGGAGCAGGGCCAGACCTGGTGGAGAGGGGCTGGGGCTGAGAGGGTGATCCTAGCAGACCAGGCCCACTTGGCTTCTCTGCCTTCGCCTCCCTGCTTGATTGGGCTCTCAGATTACTGGAGTTGAGCTCCTTGCCTCCCAGGTAGGGGAAGGTTCCATGATGTACTCACTGCAGGGAGGGGGCCTTGGGCAAGGCTCATCTTCCCCCTGCTCTTTCTTTTCAGAGTTATTTCCTCAGACCTTTCATTTTCATTTTGAAAAGAGGACCTGTTCGAACATACACTTGGGCTTGAAGCAGGGGCTCCCTGCCTCTGATGGGCATGAGACACCTGTATTGGCTGGCCAGAAATGCAGACTGTGAGGCCACAGGTCTGGGTAGAGAGGCCATGACGCCTTTTAAAGCCCCCATTCTGAGTCTCTCAGTGGCCCTCCTGCCCCCAGCCGCACAACATGCATGGTCATGGGCAGTGGCGTTTTCACTGGGCCTGGGCTGCGAATTCTCTTGGACCTTTCCCTTGAGTCTTCAGTTTGACACACACCTTGGAGGCATCCACGCGTTAGGCCTGTTCCCTTTCTCTGGCATCGCCCCTCTCCCTCCCACCTTGGTGAGATTCCAGGAGCCAGGACAGGCTCTGGGCCTCTTGTGGGGAGGGCTTATTTCTGTCACTGAAGCTATGTGAGCCCCCTGGGTGATGAAACAGTGGCCGTGCCTGCCTTGGGATTGCATGTCACCATAGCGGAACCCAGCAGATGTACAGGATGTGGCTGTTGACAGCCGGGCCCTTTCCCCACGACAGGGGTGGTTTCCTTGCTGGGTTGGGGTTGCATGTCATCTCAGTCAGCCCCCGCCCAGTCTTGCCCGCTGCCGCATTTACGGGTGAGTTGAGGACCGAATTGGTAACCTGGTCACCCCGCAGGTTCAGTGTGGTTTATACCCAGATGTGTGTGTCTGTAGAACCAGCCTGCTGCCTCCATTTCTGAAACTTCTGTCTGTGACTCCCCATGCCAGGGCCAGCTAAGCTGGTAGTGCAGGATGTGGACTGGGCTCTGGGTAGGGAGATGGGCAGCCACCCCCTGGGGCATATGAGGCAGTCAGATAAATTCAACAGTGATGCCTAAGGCTTTCTCCCCACATTAAAAAAATTTTTTAAACATACCACAGAGGGAAGAATTTATATCCACACATCCCCCAGCTCTATCCTACCCTTAACTTTTCACCAGACCTGCTTCATCTCATCTCTTGCCATCTCTTTGTCTCTCCCTCACAGCATCTTATTTTTTTTGATAAAGTTCTAGTTGCATCTTTAAAGGATAAACACAGGTTTATCCCTTCCTCCTTTTATTTGCCAGGTGCTGGGAATACAAGTGCCCACGAAGCTCCCACCCCTGCTGATCCCTTCCAAAGGGCCCTCCCTTCTCCGAAGGCCTCATGGGGCTGGGGAGAAAGAAGGTGCTTAGCCACAGAAGAATGGAGAAGTGGCATTTCTAAATGGGGGACTGGGAAGTGTTGGTTTCCGGTGACCCTGGGGAAGGGGCCATGTGGCTGGCCTGTGGCTGCCCTGCTGTGTCTGCCCAGTTCCAAAACTCCAGTCCACTTCCCTGGCTGGAAGGACAACACAGGTCCAAGTCCACAGATCCTGAAAAAGAAAAGAGATTTCTCCTGGAGGAGTGCTGATTACAGCTTTCAGCTGTTAGGTTGTCTGTTCACTCATTTGTACATTCATTCGTTCATTCATTTCTACTTTGGCACCTGTGGAAACACAGTATGATGATTAATTAAGGGCCTATACTCTGGAATCAAGAGTACTACTGTACTACTGTGTACAGTACTGAGTACTCAGTACTCAGAGTATTGAGTACTGGGTGACCCAAGGCCAGTGAGGGTAATCCGGAAATGTCTGACTGGGGGCTTGAAGTTGGTGCTGTGTCCTCCTTGCCCTGCCTCCCTGGGACTCCCAGCTCAGGCTCCTTACCCCTTCCTGCCTGTCCCCTGCTGCAGGGGAGGACTGCTGCTTAGGTCTTCCTAAGGTGCCCTCTGCCCCCCATCCCTTTTCCCACAACCTCACTAACCTGGTGGGCTGGTTTTTTTGAACTAGACCAAGCCAAAAGTAATAACTTAGGTTTCAAATTCACACCTCTTTAATTGAGATAAATATTTCCCCTGAATTTTTCTAACAGGCTTTATTGAGGTATTATTCATGTGCCGTACAACTCACAGATTTAAATTGTACATTTAAAGTGTACAACTCGATAGCTTTTAGTCCATTCAGATACATACAACTATCACCACAGTCAATTTTAGGACATTTTCATCATCCCAAAAGGAAGCCCTACATAACTTAGAGTTCACCTCCCAATTCCCCCTCTCCCTTGCCCCAGACAACCACTGATCTGCTTTCTGTCTCTATAGATTTGCCTGTTGTAGACATTTCATATGAATGGAATTATACAATATGTGTTTTTTTTGTGACTGGCTAGTTTTGAAGGTTCATCCACGTTGTAGCACATCAGTTCTTCAGATAATATTCCATTGTAAGGGTGAGCCATATTTTAGCTCACCATTTAGCAGTTGATGAACATTTAGGTGGGTTTTACTTTTTGGCTATTATGAATAATGCTGCTAATGAACATTTGTGTTCAAGTTTTTCTATAGATGTGTTTTCCTTTCCCTTGGGTATATTGCTGGGAGGGGCATGACCGCATCATTTGGAAGTGCTCTGAAAACTGTTAGAGAAGCTGCGAAGTGGCTGCCCCATTGACATTCCCGGCTGCAGTGTGTGAGGGCTCCAGTTTGTTTACATTCTTGGTATACCTGTTATCATTTTTTTCATGTGTCTTTTTCATGGTAGACATGAAAAAGTACCTCCCTGTGGGTTTGGTTTGCATTTCCTTGAAGCTAGTGATGTTGAGTATCTTTTCATGTGCTTGTTGGTGGCCCCTGGTATATCTTTATAGAGAAATGTCTGTTCATATCTGTTGCCCATTTATAAATTAGGTTGTCTTTTTATAATTCAGTATAATAATTTATACACTCTAAATGCAATCCCTTTTCAGACAGATGCTTTTGTAAATATTTTCTCCCACTCTGAGGGTTGTTTTTTCACTTTCTTGATAGTATCCTATAAAGCACAAATTTTTTCGTTTTAGTGAAGTCCAATTTATCCATTTGTTTTGTTGTTTGTCTTGGTAAACATTGAGAAACCATTGCCATTGGAAGGTCAGGAAGATTTACCCTTATGTTTTCTTCTAAGAGTTTTTATGGTTTTTATCTGTTATATTGAGATCTTTGATTCATTTTAAGCTAATTTTTTTATATGATACAAGGAGAGGTCCAACTTTCTCCTTTTGCGTGTAAGTCTTGTTTTCATGGCACCGAATCATTGAAAAACTATTCTCCTCCTGTTTAACTGTCTTGGCATCCATGTTGAAAATCAGCTGATTGTAAATAGTTTATGTCTTGAGTTTAAATTCTTGCATTGGCCTGCATGTCTGTCTTTATAGTGGTGTCCTCTGTTTTCATCACCATAGCTTTGTGATAAAATTTGAACTAAGGAAGTATGAATCCTCCAACTTTGTTCTCCTTTTTCAAGATTGTTCTGTTTGTGCTATTCTAGGTCTTTTTGCCTTTCCTTATGATTTGTAGGATCAGTTTGTCAGTTTCTGTGAAAGCAGCAGCTAGGACTCTGATGAGGGTTATGCTGAATCTGGGTTATGCTGAATAAGGGTTAAGTTGTTAAGTGAGCGGAGGAGCATTGCCATCTTAAACCATACTAAGTCTTCTGACCCCCTAGTATGTCATGTATTTCTATTTTTTTAGATCTTCTTTAATTTCTCTAAACATGCTTTGTAATTTTTAGTTTCAGTTTTACCCTTCTTTTGTTAAATTTTGTTCCTAAGTAGTTTATTCTTTTTGATGCTCTTGTAAATGGAATTGTTTTCTTAATTGCATTTTTAGTTTGCCCTCATTGCCACTGTACTGAAATACAATGGATTTTTGTGTGTTGATCTTGTATACCATAATCTTGATGGACTCATTTATTAGTTCCTGTAGAATTTTTGTAGCAGTTTCCCAGGGATTTTCTAGATATAGGATCATGCCATCTAATAGAAAGCTTTGCTTCTTCCTTCCTAATGTGGATGCTGTTTAATTTTCTTAATTAATTGCTCTGCTCACTAGTTTGGAACCATTTCCATTTTTTTTTTTTCCTAACATAACCATTTTTTCTGTTGTGACTTTTGTCTTGTGCTGTTTATATAAGAAAGATGCCCTGTTACATTTAAGTTGCAAGTGCCCACACTCCTTTGTTCTGCTGTTGATTAGGAATCTTAAGCTGTGTGTCAATCCTGTCTGTGGGTTCCCTCTCTATCTGTGGGTGTTGGGCGGGTCAGCCAACTCTCCAAGCTTGGTTGCTCGTGTTAAAATGATATAATGACTGTTGTCCTCTGCAGACAGTTGAGTGCCACATGAGGGCAGGAATTGGGGTCCTTCTTGACCAGATGTTTCTGTCAGACCTGCATTGCTATTGTTAATGTGACACCAACAGTGGACATCTCAGACAGGGAAGCCCAAATCCTCCCAGACGTGTGGTTTACATGACAGCCATGGCCTAGCACACTTCCACCCCGTCACCCTCAGCATGTCATCCAGCCTTGCTGCGCATCAGTTTCCCCATCTGTGAGGTGGAGATGGATGGTCTTCTCATATGGCTGAAATGTAGTGAACCGTCCATTAGGTGCCCAGTGTTGCTTATGCTCTTCCAATGGTCAGTCCCCACTCCCTGCTAGGTACACAAGCCACAAGGACGCCCAGGCACAGACTCCTCCCTCCAGCCTTTTAGCCTGATGAGGCACCCGCCGGGTTCTTGGTAGGGTGGGGCAAAGGGGTGGACTACATGCAGCTTGGCCAACCTCACCCAAATGATGTCTCTGACTGTCGCTGCCCCACACTGAAAGGTTGTTGTTGAACGATAAGACGCGGGATTCTTGGCCTCCGGAGGAGACGAATTCAATCCGGGGCCAGAGACGAGGCTGGATCGCTCAGAGCTTTTGTGTAATAAAGTTTTATTAAAGTATAGAGAAAGCTTCTGACATAGGCATCAGAAGGGGGCAAAAGAGTACCCCCCTCCTAGTCTTTAGCTGTATGTTATATAGTCACTCACAGTCTGTTAATGAAATGAAAGGAATGTCATAAAATTTAGAATGGCATCAGATAATCCATCCCAGGCCATAAAACGATTGACTTGAATCTTGTAGAAGGGCAGAATACCAACAAATAGTTCCGTTTACATAGATTAGGGGAACAATACCTGAGTAAGTAAGTTAGGCCGTTTGGCGGAACCAACTTGAAGGTAGAGTCTGGGGTTCATTAATATAGCTTAAGACAACATTTCCATACGAAAAAGGAATGTATTGGTTAACTCAAAGTCTGAGAGTAGTTAGCTTTAGGTGAGACCAGGTGTCATGGCAACACAGAATGTTAAGAGAAACCTCCTTTTAAATTTGTATAGAGAAGGAAAAACAGATCGCTGGTTTGTTTCTTCCTGCCGCTTAAGAGAGATAAAAATGTCTGGCACTTACAGCCTCTTTCCTCCATTTGGAGACCCCTGGCCTTCCTGCCTGTTACCCTCTCAACACCAAGGGTCTTGGGCAGCCTTGGCCTCCTTGAGGGCAGAATGCAGGACCGAGGCCGAAGCCTAGCTCTCTCACTGCCCTGTTAACACCCTCACCCTAAGTGGGGCAGGGCCAGCAGGTTCATGCAGGGGGCGGCCTGACCTTCTTGAGCCTCTATTTCCCCTCTGGACAGGGCTGGTTGTGCGCAGACATGGAGGTCTGTCACGAGGTATGTGAGTGCATGTGTGTGACCCTCCTGAGTGACCGCCATGGCCCTTTGGGCAATCGCAGGCATGGTCTGTGCCCACAACCTATATGACCCCGTGTCCCATGCGTTCCACGGTGGACCCCCTGTGGGGCTGCTTCCAGGTGGGTGTGGATTTTGGAGGACTCTCCAGCCTACTACATATGTCCTGGGTGTGTGTTTTGAAAACAGAGCTCACAGAGTTTGCTGGTGAATTGGTTGTGGACTGAGAAAAGGAAATCCAGGGAGGTTCTAAATGTGAGGGCTAGAGCAAGTAAAGAAGAGAGGAACTGGTGGCTAACATCAGAGTTAGACTAGGGGAACCAAGTGATGAGCAGGCTGGCCAGGGCAGGAGCTTTGGCTGGGTGTGGCGGGCTGAGTGGGCCTTAGGACATCTATGCCTGGTGCCCAGGGCACGGTCCTGGCTGGAGGCATCCCATGTAGGTCAGGCACAGCACTGTTTTAGGTTGGTGTGGAATAACAGGGTCCTCAGCCTGGGTAGCGCTAGCCCCTGTCCCAGTCCCCACCCTTGCTCCCACCTAGCAAGGGAGTTGAACACAGATGCTGCCTCTGGTCATTGTGGCCACAGACACAGGCCGGACAGCCTGCCCAACCAGTCTCCCTTTTGTCCCTTTTGAGGCTAAGCACTTTATACACCAGTAGTACCATCAGAAAGTTCCAGAAAAGCAGAAGGAAGAGCCTCTTGCACTTGGGCACGAGGAGGCATGCTCCAGAACATTGGTAGCCGCTTCATTCCATATTCTTGAAGGCCAGAAACAACGCACACATCCATCTGTCAGCAGGAACAGGGAAGCATACGGGGCATGTGTACAGTGGGGCTCTGCTCCACCATAAATATGGACAGCTGCCAACACACTCAGCACGACACCTCTTTCATGCTAAACAAGGGAAGCCAGACACGAAGGACACATGATGTGTCTATCACATGTGTATATCGAGAGAGTAGGCCCAGATCCTCCTTCTGTGGTTCAGAATCTCTGCCCTGCAGCATAGGAGCTGTGTTACTTCAGGAAACGGTTAAACCACTCTGTGCCTCAGTTTGCTCCCCTGCCAAATGGGGAGGTATTTTGTGGATTGATGAGTTAATACATGTAAAGCATTCAGAACAGCATCCAGCACACAGTAAATTCTGTATATGTCCTTATATAAGGACATCGTTTTAACACTTTGTAATGCCATCATTGCTGGCATTCATGTCAGATGTACTCTGATTAACGGCACTGATGCCCACAGCTGGAGATGTGGGTGTAGACAAATACCTTGTTATAGAAATCCTGGCAGCAGATCGTAAGTACTTACGTTGGCTAAATTCTCAGATTTATATACAGGCATAAAGCTCTGAATACACTTTACCAAACTCTGTCCAGAAAGATTTGGGTCTGCACCCCCATCGGCAAGTCAGAGAGGAGTTGTTCCCAGGCCCTTGCTAAATTCACGTGGGTTTTTTTTTTGTTTGTTTGTTTTTACGTTTAGCAAGTGGAGGAGTGAAAGATTAGCTCTCATTTGAATTAGTGTTTCTTCCGTTACTATGAGGGCTTCCCAGGTGGTGCTAGTGGTAAAGAACCCGCCAATGCAGGAGATACAAGGGACTTGGGTCCTATCCCTGGGTCAGGAAGCTCCCCTGGAGAAGGGCATGGCAACCCACTCCAGTACTCTTGCCTGGAGGATCCCATGGATAAAGAAGCCTAGCAGACTACAGTCCATAGGGTCACAAAGAGTAGGACACAACTGAAGTGACTTAGCACTCAGAGTTACTACGAAGGCAAGCATTTTCTCGTATCTGTTGGCTACTTGTTTCTTATGAGTAGCTTGTTCACACATCAGTTCATTCTGTTTTACTTGGATGTTCAGCTTTTGCTCTTGCGTTAAGATCTCTTTATAAATTACGGGTGTTGAACTTTTGTCCTGTGTTTTCTAAATATCTTTTCCTAATTTTTTCGTCTGAATTTGCTTTTCAGTTATTGTTATTGTTCAGTTGCTAAGTCATGTCCAATGATTTGTGACCCCATGGACTGCAGCACATTAGGTTCCCCTGTCCTTTTCCCAGAGTTTGCTCAAATTCATGTCGATTGAATCAGTGATGGTATCTAACCATCTGATCCTCTGCCACCTCCTTTTCCTTTTGCCTTCAATATTTCCCAGCATCAGAGTCTTTGCCAACAGTTGACTCTTTGCATCAGGTGGCCAAAGTATTGGAGCTTCAGCATCAGTCCTTCCGATGAATATTCAGGGTTGATTTCCTTTAGGACTGACTGGTTTGATCTCGTTGCAGTCCAAGGGACTCTCAAGAGTCTTCTCCAGCACCACAGTTCAGAAAAATCAATTCTTCAGTGCTCAGCTGTACAATATTGTTCTTTCCAGCTTTGGACTTTACTTTCACTACCAGACGCATCCACAGCTGAGCGTCATTTCTGCTTTGGTCCAGCCTCTTCATTCTATCTGGAGTTTTCAGTAATTGCCCTATGCTCTTCCCCAGTAGCATATTGGACGCCTTCTAACCTTGGGGGCTCATCTTCCGGTGTCATACCTTTTTGCCTTTTCATACTGTTCTTGGGGTTCTTGTGGCAAGAATACTGGAGTGGTTTGCCATTTCCTCCTCCAGTGAACCACTTTTGTCAGAACTCTTCACTAAGACCTGTCTGTCTTAATAGCCCTGCACGGCCTGGCTCATAGCTTCATTGAGTTATGCAGGCCCCTTCTCCATGACAAGGTTGTGATCCATGAAGGAGTTTTCAGTTATTAGGGAATAACAAAAGTTTGTGTTGTTTACTCTTCATGAAATCACATCTGTCGATCTCTTTCCTTCCTTTTTCCCCCCCTTGATTCTGCGTTTTAAGCTGCACTTGGATAATAGTTGTCCTTTTGCTTTTATTGTCTTTAGATGTGTGTTTCTTTTATCAACACAATGGTCTTCAGCACCTCTAGATTTCACTTAATGTAGGGATTACACTTTGACCACATGGATGCCACTGTTGCTTGTCTGGGTGACTGTCTGACCTTCTCCAGAGCACATATGGTCGTTGGGTCAGGTGAGGTCTCCTGCCAAGCCCCTGCCCCCAAGGGTGGGGTCCTCACGTTGTCTCCCCTCTCTTCTCTCCTAGGCATGTGTGTGCAAGTGCAGCAGCCCCTGCAGGGCACCTTCCAAGTACTTCGTGGGGATGGCACTTCTGTGGGGACTGTCATCGTGTTCCACTGCCCCTCGGGCCACCAGATGGTGGGGTCTGGCCTCCTCACCTGTGCCTGGAAGGGGAACATCGCTGAGTGGTCTTCAGGGACCCCCATGTGCAAGAGTGAGGCCCATTCTGCCTGAGCTGCCCCCAGCTCAGCAGTGCCCCCTGGGGGGAGTGCTGATTTTGTCACATGGGTGGCATGGGTGTCCACAGAGAAGGTTCCATGGGTGTCTGTATAAGGTCCTGTTCCCAGGGCTGGTGATCCCTTGGGGCTCCATGTCTGCAGTATAGACTCAAGTTCTAGTAGTTGCTTCAGATTCTAGCACTGCCACTGACTTGGCCTGTCATCTCCAAGAGGTGACTCATGTGTCTGAGGTAGCACTTTACCTGTTAAGCAGAAAACTGCATTTCATTCATGTGTTATTTCATGCACAGATGCAGCAAAGCTTAATAGGATATTCCATGTGCCAAGAATTCTAGGACTTGGGAATGGGATTGCCTGGCTGTGGGGCTCAGTCTGGAGGAGGAGATGGTTTTCTATATTTCCTCTACAGGGTGTTGAAGAATAATACCCAGCACAGCATTTTCCAAAGTGAGGCTACATATGTTGTGTTAATGTGTATCGTGCATTGAAAAGGGCTCTGTAGTCAATATAATTCGGAAAAGACTGGGTTAACAGGCTGCAGGACTTCTCAGAGCCTTTAAAATACTCATGCGGTGGTTGAATTTCTGAGAAGGAGAGTGTCTCTTAGGATTAGACTCCAACAAGAGATAGAAAACCCAAGCTAATGAGGGTTACCAAAGTAATGGGGGATTATGAGAGGTTTTTCTTGCCTCTGGCCCTCAGGATGGGCAGTCCTAGGCCTGTATAGTGCCCCCTGCTGGGGACCCAGGCTCTTTCCATATTGTGGCTCTGTTGGGCATGACCTCAACTGCACCATCCATGGAGTTGTTACAGGATTAGTTGCAGGGCAAGAAAGGCTCTTAGAAGTTGTCCCACACCCCTGCCCCACTGTTCACCACTGGCCAGGATGTGGTCATGTGAAGGGAAACTGTAGTAGTCTTCAGTCAGGATGGCCAGTGTCCAGTTAGGGCAGAGGGACTAGGAAATGGAAAGCGTGATCCATATCTACTACATGGGAAAATATGCAGTGTTGTTCAAATTAGGATTCTGGGCCTCAATTTCGAGAACATCCTTTAGAACCTGATAGAACTAGTACTCGGCACATAGCTGATAATGTGCCAAAGGCCCTTTGACCCCAAACACTGGTGTTTTCCTTTTTTCCACACCTTCCTAGAAAGTGACCTAAGAAGGCACATAGGCCCCCAAAGGGTTTTGCCAGCTTGCGGCATTGTGAAAATAGACCATGTGTTGTCTACTGTTCTCTGGTCTCAGGAGTCCAGTCTACAGGGGATGGAGCCAAAGAGACCATCACTGAACTCCCTGTTAGAGCTTCCCCCAGTATGCCACCCAAAACTCGTGCACACTCACCAAAACCCTGCTTAAATACCCGCTTCTTGGGGGCAGTCTTACCTGGTAGCCCTACCCCTACAACAGTTTTCACAGACCTTCACCTCATCTGTCAGTAGCTCCCTGGCTTCCCCGTGGAACGGGGCTCCCTGAGGGCAGGCTGGGCCCAAGAGCTGGTCTTGTCTCCCTCACAGCTGTGCCCCCCTACGAAACCTTTGGCTTCAAGGTGGCCGTGATCTCCTCAGTCATCAGCTGCGCCATCATCATGCTCATGTCCATGGCCTTCCTCACCTGCTGCTTCGTCAAGTGTGTGAAGAGGGGTGAGCAGCGGCGATCCAACAGGTACGGTGACCTGACTGCCGCGGGACACCTGCTGGGCACTTCGGGTCCCCTAGGGGTGTCAGGGAGCGGGGCTGCTTCGATCGTGGCCTCTTGCTGTTCACAGAGCATCTAGGCCGTGGCTTACTTGTTTGGTCTTTTGTAAGATAGGTGACAGGGACACGGGGGCCTTTCTCATTCTGCTGACTGTGCACACCCCCAGTGTATGCTCTGCTGTGTGTGGACGTGCAGGGCTGACCACACGATGGGCCTGCAGGTGGAGTCTGACTCACCTCTACATTTCTTCACAGAAATTTACCCTGTTTTTTGTGTGTGTGTGTGTGTGGAGGTGGGTTTTGTGGGGTATTTTTTTTTTTAACTGTGGTAAAATATTTACAACATAATAAAAGTTACCATGAGCAGCATCTTTCAGTGCACAGTTCAGGGGTATTGGTTATATTCACAGTGCTGTGTCATCATTGGCTTGATTCATTGCAAGATCTTTCCACCACCTGTCTTTGTAAGTGGTTTTTCTGGCACTTACTCATCACCCATGACTGCCTTCTCCCTACAGCAGCAGAAGTGTCCAGACCTAAAATTCTTACTCTTGGCCTTGCAGAGGCTTGCAGGACACGCTTGCACCTGAATGTCTCTCCCCCCATCTCTCCCCAGGGCAAACCAACTGTGGCTCCAGCTGAGAGGCGAGGATTTGGAGACAGTGCAGGCTCCCTACCTCGGCCTTAAGGGCGTCAGCAGCAACAGCAGCATCAGTGGAGGGTCCAGGATCCAGCCTGTCCAAGTGCACGACAATCGCAGCTTCACCACGTGGGCATGGGCAGGGCAAGAAGGGCGGCAGGGCAGTGATAAGGGCAGGGTGGGAGGTGCCTGGCTTGGCCAGAGAACCTGGACACCAAGGGCACTCACAGTCCGCACATGCTGTGAGTCCAGGCCCACCAAGGCCTCGACTCCCACCTGTCAGACAAGCTGATGGTCCTTAGCTGCAACCGTGCCTGACCGTGTACCCTAGTACCTGGAGCTGCCCTCCACTCCGTGTCTTTATCTTGTCACCCTGTGTCCAGAGAAGGAAGCTTCCGGAAATGAGTATTACCCTTCACCAGGACCCACAGGGCCCTGTCAGTTTGCTCCGTCTTCCCGTCTCTCTCCCTGCCCCTCTGTCTCTCCGTTTCTGTCTCTCCTTGTCTCTCTTTCAAAACACCCACACACACACACACACTTTTTATGAACCAGTTCAAGGACATTTTTTACATACTTTTTTTTGACTCAAGGAGTCTAATCTTGGCTGAATGTGGACTGCAGATAGAACATCTCCCAGTGTTTTTACCAGCTTTGAGTGAGCACCCTGTGTCCCAGGGCTTCCCGGTCTCTGGGCTCCTTAAATCGGACAGGATGTTTGTCTTTGGTGGTGATTCCCTTGGCACCCTCAAGGCCAGTGGTCTCCTACAGACTCTGTATTCTGGACTGGCTTGGCGTTCCTGCATGACTCACTTGGGCAGCATTTCTGGTGCAGGTGCCCTGTGAGTGGTGTTGGTGTGTATCATGGATGTAGGCTGGGCTATTGCCCTGCAGGCATGAGGTCTGGGCCCTCTTGGCTGAGATGAGCCCGTTGTCAAGTGACAAAGACAGGATTCTGCTAAGGGTCACTCTGCTGCCCCCATGACCCCTGGCCTGTAGCCTTAGCATCCAGGGATGATCCAGCCAGAATCAGTTTTGGCCCTGGCGGTTACGGAGTAATGATTTTAATTCCATTGTGATTCTGTTATTCCCTCCCTGAGGAATGAAGATGGATTTTGTCTTATCCTTCCTTTCATTTTGTTTTGTTGTTTTTGTATCACTCTGAACTCATAGGTATTCTTTCCTCAAACTTTAAAAAATTTTTCATTTATGGCTGTGCTGGGTCTTCGTTGCTGCTCGGGAGCTTTCTCTAGTTGTAGCAAGTGGGGGCTACTCTTTGTTGCAGTAAGCAGGCTTCTCTTTGTGATGGCTTCCCTTACTGCGGAGCGGGGGCCCTAGGCTTGCTGGCTTCAGTAGCTGCAGCACCTCCTCTCTCGCACAGGATGTTCTGGCCCATTGAGTGCTTTCTCTGCCCCTCCCTGGCATTGCAAGGTCAGTTTCTGCTCATTTTCTCAGTCCATCCCCCCAGGAACCTCCCAGGGAGCCCGTTGCTTGAGCCTGACACCTCTCTGTGTGACAGCTGCTCATGCCTTGTTTTCCAGCCTTGTACAGTGAGGATTATGGTGGGCCTCACTTCTTGGCCCTGTTGAGGTGATACAGGTCAATGGGCTCTACTGGGCCCGGAGTACAGTTTCAGTGAGTGCCAGCCGTTGTTGTTAATTATTCTCTCGTCCCTGGTACGCACATGAGGAAACTGAGGTGCTAGAGGTGGTGGCCTGTGCAGGAGTAGCAGGGGCCTGTCTGATCCCACGTCCACACTCAAAGTGCCGGGGCTGGCTGACTCCTAGGAATTAACTTCCTACCTCCTTCCCTTAAACTTCGGACACACGTTAGACATACATGGTGGTGGCCATGGCAGGAATGCCACCTTGCACCCTTTCCACCTGACCTGACACGTTGTGTTGCCATGGTGGTCCGAGGCCCCTGGAGCTTCACTCCAAACACTTCAAGTGCTGTGCTCAGGTTTAGGCAAATGCCTGTACTTAGAGCCATTTTTCTTTTTTGAGATGGCATTTTGGGACGATCCTAGGAACAGATTGTTTAGGTCAAATAAGTCTGAATATTTTTGTTACCATATTCTTTCTCCAGGAACCCAGTACCAGTTGAGCCATTTTTACAGCTAACCGTTGCCAAACATTTATGATTTGTTTTCCATCACTTCCCTAGCAAGTGTGAGTTACATTGCTGGTTTTCATCAGCATTTATTTGATTAATATTGAGAAAGAGCATTTTCTCCTTCCTTTTGCTTACCAGTCGCATTGCTGGCTTTAGACATTTTTGGTTTGCTCTGCTGAATTGCCTGATGTTTTTTCTCATCAATACTGGAAGCTCCATGTACATTGTAGAAGAGATCCTTACCCATCAGCCAGCTGCCAGCACTTTCCTTTTTGTTTCAGTTATTTTCAGATTATGTTCAGGATATATTGGTAGTGCATATCCTTTTCATATAGTCACATTTCCTTGGCAGGTTTCAGAGCCTCTCCATTGCCGCCTGCCCTGTGACACCCTCTCCCCATTATAGACCTGTGACATACTGTCTGGTGTCTCAGTTGGGAAGAGCCCCAATGGAATAGGGGAAGGAATTGTTGCATTTCAGGATGTATCATCCTAGGCAAGGCCTAGATGCCCCAGTTCTCCCACTGATTGGTGGTGAAATCATCTTTAGTAAGGTGAGGTTTGCCCCTTGACCTTACTTTTCTTTCATAAATGCTTCCCCGCACTCACATTGTGCCAGGCACTGTTCTAAGCTTTTCCAAACATTACTTGTTCTAACCGTAGGAGTAGGAACTATTTTTTTATCCCATTTTGAGAAACTTGTCCAGAATAACACAACTGCTAAGCATGAAGCTAGGTTTGAAGTCATCTCCAAAGTCTAGCTCTAAAGTCAGTGGACTTGCTTACTAAGCTGATTTTCCTTTCCGCTAGTTAGTTTATTCACTCACCTATTCATTGAACCAACAGATAACATAATTCCTATTACTTAGAGCTTTCCTGAGGACTAGATGTGGGTGGGAATAGAAATCTGGGAAAGCTTCCTGGAAGAAGTGGTGCCTGAGGTGAATAGATTGGGAGAGCCTGTATTGGAGAGGAGAGAGAGAGCATCTTAAGGGGAAGAAGTAGCCAGGCAGCCTCAGGAAGCAGAAACCAGTGTAAGTGGGTGGGAGCAGGGCCAGGTGGACAAAGGTGGGGGCCAGGGTTTGCTCAGCTTGGAAATTGGGTGGGTTTGTGGCTTGGGGGCTAGAGGAGGCCACAAGGGAACTGAAGATATAGAAGGTAGGAGATCTGGCCCCAGAGTGCCAGAGGAGAGCCTGGCAAGAGTGAGGGTGTCCTCCAGAATGTTCCTGGGACCCCAGTGTCCCTTCTCTGCCTAAGGCATGCTGTTTCCACATAGTTTACACTCTGAATAAGCTTCCTTCCTCTAGAAAGCCCCAGGAAGGTGGGTGTGCTGCTCCTTGAGTCATCCCTCTTGTATGAAGGAGGGACTTGAGGCTCAGTGAGAGGCACCTATGGAGGGGCCTCCTTGGGTGCAAGGCAAGAGAAAACAGGGGCCCTCACCTTGGGGCAGCAATCTACCCCAGACCCATTGCAGACCGGGGCCTGGGTACCCAGCATGGGGGCAACGTTGGAGTTAAATGGAGTCCTCACTCTTCCCCCACGCTCACACTTCCTCTTCCTGCAGAGACCTTGGCGAGGGTACCAGAGAGCTGGCCAGCGTGGCCCGAGGCGTGGACAAGGACTTCTGGACCGCTAGTGGCCCCACCAGCTCACCCCGCGCCCAGGTGATGGTGCATACAGCAAACCCAGGGCAGATCCTGCCTCCCTCCAGGCCAACTGTGATGCTCAGACAGCCTGCAGCCTATGTCCCAGGGTGACCAAAGCAGAGACCAGAGCCTGCCCTCCACAGTGGGAAGGCCAGGACGACCCTACCAGCTGACACCTGCATCTCGACATGTGTCCAGCTCAAGATTGGTCAGTGAAATCAGCTTCCCGGCTTAGAGATCCCTCAGAGCATTGAGTTGGGGACCCTCTCAGGGGGTGACCTGTCCCAGGGGAGCCCAGCCATAGCTGTTTTTATAGACAGGGCTCCTTGAAACCACCACTGAGGTTCACAAAACCATCTGCAGCCTCCCTCTAGTGAGGCTCCTTTGAAGAGACTGGAGGACATTTTAGGCACGTCTAGTTTTGCATAGCAGAGTGGAGGAGATGACAGCAGACTCCTCCACAGTTATAGCTGGCTGCCTTGTACCTACAAGCAGAGACCCAGCTGGGATGCTGCATCCATTATCTGTAAAGTTGTGGTAAGGGGTATGAAATAAACAATTCTTTGAAAAACAATAAAGGTAAGAATTACTGTCTCAGTTTTCAATCCCTGTGTAACAGAGCCTCAAGTGTAGCAGCATAAAACTGTAGTTTCTCGTTACTACAGCTTGGGATTCCAGGACTGCTGGGCTCTGCTGGCCAGTGCTCACAGCAGCTCCTCCCGTGTGCTTGTGGTCAGCTGGATTGCTGCCAGGTGTCCCCAGAGACCCATGAAGTGGTGACCACCTCGAGTGGCCAGGCCTCCTCATATCATGGCAGCTGGTTTCCACAGTGAGAGTCCCAAGTGCAAACCTTACCTTTCAGGGCCTCCGAAATCACCCTCGATCACTACTTCTGTGTTTCATTCAATGAGGGGAGGTAGCTGGACTCCACTTCTCTCCTGAACCAGTTGAAATCCGACTTCCAGCCTTCTGAGATTTGGGGTGTGATCTGTCTGGACATTGAGGAACCTCACTGGTGTTTGCTCTCTGAACTTTCTGAGGCCCTGCAGTCACGCTGAGGATGTAAGGAGAAGAGCCTGACGAAGAAGAGCTGGTGGTCCTGAAAGAGCCTATGCTACCCTGATGCCACGTTCGTCATGGTTTCCGTCACTAACAAATACATCTTGATACAGGTTACACAGGGCAGTCCATCTGTCCTGCCTCCAGCAGGGGGCACTTGGGTGGTTCCACATTTTCAGCTGCTACATTGGTGCCAACATCCTTTCTGGTCTGGGATGCTATTCCATCAAGTGGCTTCCAGTGAGGAATTCTGAGACCAGAAGGTGTGTGTGGTTCTCCAGTGAGGAGAACATCATGCAGGGGGCACTGGGGGGCAAGCCCAAACCCAACCCTCAACCAGATAGTGCAGCATTCATGCTGTGGAGTCCCTGGTAGACTCAGGCCCTCTCCAGCTTTTCTGGGAGGGGCAAGTAGTCGCCCTCAGCTGTGTGCCTCCAAGGGTCCTGTGGGCTCAACTTTGTGGGGCCAGGCAGGCGTGGAAGGTCCGCCCTGATCCTGCAGAGTGTGATGTCAGGGCACATGGATGCTGTCCGACACCACAGGCCCCTCATGGGGGGCTTCAGCAGCTCTGCGCAAGGCTCCGAGTTCAGTCACAAATGCTAACTCCACCAGGCCTTCTCCATGTCCTTATCAGAGTGAGGTGGTGAGAAGCTGCCATGAGGGTTTGAGGGGGTGCCTTCAACAGGAAGTGGGTGCTTTGTCCCCAGTGCCTGGACCTTGGGTTACTGGAGCAGAAGACAGGAGGGATGGGGTGAAGTGGAGCCAGGAGGATGGTGCCACCCTGCTCCAGCTCCCAACAGCTGAGAGTTACAGGAATAGGTGTCCAGAGGGCCACAGGGTGCTGCAGGGGTGGGAAGGAAGTGACGTGCCCAGATGGAGAGAGTGCTGGCTGAACCTCAGAGTCATTGCTCAGGAGAGCTAGAGGGACATGAGGCCTCTGGGCTGCAGCACGCTGGGCCCTGACCTGTCTACACCAAGGCCAAGAGTCTTAGCTGGATTAGGAGACAAGCTTCCCAAGGAGCAGGAAGAGAGCAACATTCTTTCACAGGCGTTTTAGAACAGAGGGCTTCACTTAGCACCAGAGGAGAAGCAGAAGGGGGAGCCAGTCCCAAATCTCCCCTAAAACCAATTCCAACTTTTACTGGGAAGAAAGAGGAGTGAACACCTTTTCTTGCTTACCAGGCTTAACCCCCCATGGACAGCCCTTAGTAGCTGCTGTCCCCTCTGCCTGCAACACTGTCCTTACAGGCCACATGGCCCACTGCCACACTTGCCTTCTTGGCTCAGGAAACATTATTCACTTTTTATATCAGCATGGGTGAGACTATGCTGCTGAAACTGACAGCCCCTGATTCAGTCAGCTCGGGCAGCTCTAACAAATACCACAGAACGGGTAGTTTAAACAATAGAGATTTATATCACACAGCCCTGGAGGTGAGAACTAAGTGCTGGCTGATCTGTTTTCTGTTAGGGGCTCTCTTAGTGGCTTGCAGGTGGCTGCCTTCTTGCTGTGTCCTCATGTGGCCTTGGAGTCTGTCCAGAGAGAGGGAGAGAGTGCTTTCTGATGTCTCTTCCTAGGACACTCGTCCTATGGGGTCAGAACCACAATGTTAAGACCTTGTTTCACCCTAGTTCAGTTCAGTTGCTCAGTCATGTCCAACTCTTTGTGACTCCATGAACCACAGCATGCCAGGCCTCCCTGTCCATCACCAACTGCTGGAGTCTACCCAAACCCATGTCCATTGAGTTGGTGATGCCATCCAACCATCTCATCCTCTGTCGGCCCCTTCTCCTCCTGCCCTCAATCTTTCCCAGCATCAGGGTTTTTTCAAATGAGTCAGCTCTTTGCATCAGGTGGCCAGAGTACTGGAGTTTCAGCTTCAACATCAGTCCTTCCAATGAACACCCAGGACTGATCTCCTTTAGGATGGACTGGTTGGATCTCCTTGCAGTCCAAGGGACTCTCAAGAGTCTTCTCCAACACCACAGTTCAAAAGCATCAGTTCTTCAGTGCTCAGCTTTCTTTATAGTCCAACTCACATCCATACATGACTACTAGAAAAACCATAGTCTTGACTAGACAGACCTTTGTTGGCAAAGTAATGTCTCTGCTTTTTAATATGCTGTCTAGGTTGGTCATAACTTTCTTTCCAAGGAGTAAGTGTCTTTTAATTTCATGGCTGAAATCACCATCTGCAGTGATTTTGGAGCCCAAAAAATAAAGTCAGCCACTGTTTCCCCATCTATTTGCCATGAAGTGATGGGACCAGATGCCATGATCTTAGTTTTCTGAATGTTGAGCTTTAAGCCAACTGTTTCACTCTCCTCTTTCACTTTCATCAAGAGGCTCTTTAGTTCTTCTTCACTTTCTGCCATAAGGGTGATGTCATCTGCATATCTGAGGTTATTGATTTCTCCCGGGAGTCTTGATTCCATCTTGTGCTTCCTCCAGCCCAGTGTTTCTCATGATGTACTCTGCATATAAGTTGAATAAGCAAGGTGACAATATACAGCCTTGGCATACTCCTTTTCCTATTTGGAACAAGTTTGTTGTTCAATGTCCAGTTCTAACCATTGCTTCCTGACCTGCATACAGATTTTTCAAGAGGCAGGTCAGGTGGTCTGGTATTCCCATCTCTTTCAGAATTTTTCACAGTTTATTGTGATCCACACAGTCAAAGGCTTTGGCATAGTCAATAAAGCAGAAATAGATGTTTTTCTGGAACTCTCTTGCTTTTTTGATGATCCAGTGGATGTTGCCAATTTGATCTCTGGTTCCTCTGCTTTTTCTAAATCCAGCTTGAATATCTGGAAGTTCATGGTTCACATATTGCTGAAACCTGGCTTGGAGAATTTTGAGCATCACTTTACTAGCGTGTGAGATGAGTGCAATTGTATTGTTTTACCTAAGCACTTCCTTAAAGGCCCACCTCTGACACATAGCCACAGTGGGAATTAGGGCTTCAGTATATGGATTGAAGAGAATAAACACTCAGTTCATAACAACCCCCTAACTCTCAGGGGCTCAAACAGCATCACTTACTCCTTGCTCAGATGTGTGTCCAGTTCAATCAGCAGGGGCTCTGCTCAGCGGAGTTGTCGGGTCCTCACCTAGTGGAGCAGCCCTATCCAACTTTCACCTCCACAATCTCCAGGAACAAGAAGGGATGCTGGAGCCTCTTTCACCAGCAGTGGAGGGGACACACCTCACTTCTGTGTAGGACATGTCAACCAGACTGACCTCAGGGCCCAGCAGGGTGGCTCTCCGGGGTGTGCAGAAGGAGAGGGAGCAGGTACAGACAAGAGTCCCACCAGGGCTTCCATGTCATCCTGCATCAGCTCTTTAACATTTGGTGCCGAGGAGATCCATGGTTTTCAGTTGCTGTGACAGCTACTTTATCAGAGAAACGCCAGCCGGCCCTAAATACTGGAGCAGCACCAGAAGTAGCTGTGAAGAATCAGGCTGTGATGACCCAAGGGAGACTTCATTCCCCATCGGTTGGGGCACAGCAGTTGGGGGGAAAAAACAAAACAAAACTGTGCCTCATATTGATTCCTCAACGATTTGGTTAGCTGTGTGTCACATTTATGCACTGCTGGATAGTGAGTCATCCCAAAACTCGGTGGCTGTAAACCGCAGCCGCCAAGTTGTCATCTCTCTTAGTGCTGTGGGTTCTTGCAGACGTGCCTCCCCGACTGCTGCAGTTAGCAGAATCCAGGTCTGAGATCTCCTAGATGTGTTCACTCACTCAGTTTAGTTGACCCTAGTTGTTTGGGACCTCAGTTGGGACTCTGGGTAGAAACACCGCACATAGCCTGAGTATTCTTTAGGGGTGGGGACTGGGATTCAAGGGTAGTTGTCCCAGAAGTGGGAAGTGGGGGCTGTTAGTTTCCTATGGCCCGGGCCCAGACTATTGCCAAGCAGTCCTGAGGCAGGAGATAGATGGGCTCCAGGATAGGTATTTATAACTGGCCTCCTATTCACACCTCCTGGGGTGAGAAGAAGTTGAGTTCCGGGTAGGATATTCATAACCAGCCCCCTGTTTACATTTGCTGAAGCAAGAGACAAATGGGCTCCAGGATGACATATTTATCACTGGATTCCTGCCTATATTTTGAGATCTATATCTCGATATAAAAACCAGCACAGGAATAGAGTAAATAACCAGACATTGGGCATTTTTATGGCAGGGATAGTGGGACTAAGCCCTCTTAAAAGATCAGGACATCTTATATTTCCCATACTTGGGGCAAGGGAGATATTTCACAAACAAAAAGGCTCCTGGGGGTCAAAAGGAGGGGGCATCACCCCATAATATGTGATGCTAATATGTGGATCACATAGACCACTGGGATGGAACCCATCTTGGAAAAAAAGTTGCACATACATCTTGGGGAGGGTCCTAGGGTTGGTCAGGTGTGGAAAAAGAAACCAGATAATCGGTTAAAGGTAAACAAAACCCGGAAGAACTGTCCTATATAAATGACTTAACCACCTCTTTTCTGTGCTCCTCCTCACTAGCAGGAATGCCCACACACTTTCTCTCTGGGTGTGTGTCTCCGCCTTGCTTCTATTTTAACGAAACAGTTTCTCTACCTGCTGTCTTACTTGTTGTGCTATGTCTCTAAATAAACTTTTTGTCTGCATTTACAGTTCTTGCTTCACTGAGAAATACAGTTTTCACCGGGGGCAAAGATCCAGGGAAAAATAGCTTCTAGCCTCTGGCCCTTGCTGGTCTGGTGGCTAGGATTCCTGGTTTTCATCCAGACTACCCAGGTTCAATTCTTGGGCATGGAATTCAGAGCTCACTTCGAGCCACTGTTCACTGCTACATGGCCGGGATCATCCTGACATTTAGATATGTTCACACTTCTTGAATTCAGTGCGCCAAGGAACTGTCCCTTCTACCCTTCTACCTCTTTCCATCCCCTTCTCCAGGCCAAAATCCCTGGCCCCACTTTCTCTCAGGCCCCATATCCAATCCTACAGCAGTCCTTGCTTCAACCTCAAAATCTAACTGGAACACACCCCATCTCCCTACCTCCACAAGCACTACTCTGGTTCCAGCCTCCTCCTCCTCTAACCTGGACCATTACAGTAGCATCCTCCTGGCCACCCCTTGGTCTGCCTTCCTCCCTTGCCTTCCTGCCAAGCCCCATCATCCGCCCCCAGGGTCAGTTCCCATATAACTACAAGAGGGTTACTTTGCTTTTTAAATTTTTAATTGTGGTAAAAGATGCATAACATAAAGTTTACTCTCTAAACCATTTTTAAGTGTAAAGTTCAGTAGTGTGACGCACATTCGCATTGTTGTGCTGCTGTCAACACCATCCATACACAGAACTCTTCGTCTTCCCAAACAGAAACTCTGTTCCCGTTAAACACCAACTCCCCCTTCACCTCCCTCAACCCCCAGCACCCACAATTCTCCTCTATGTCTTTATGAGTTTGACTACTCTGGGGACCCCACATAAGTTTAATCACACATTATTTGTCCTTTTGTGACTAGCTTATTTTGAGGTAGGAGGTAGATGGATCTCCGGGCTGAGCAGCTGGAGTTTGTAAAGTGGAACAAATTGGAGCTTTGTTTGCCCTAGAAACTCTGGTGAAAGTGTTAGTAGCTCAGTCATGACTGACTCTTTGCAACCCCATGGACTGTAGCCCACCAAGCTCCTTGGTCCATGGAATTCTCCAGGCAAGAATACTGGAGTGGGTTGCCTTTCCCTTCTCCAGGGGACAAAGTTAATGGCAAGAGCTGGGCTCTGCTAAAGAGATAAGATGACCACATGCAGTCAAGGAAACCTCCCCGAATGAATGTGCACAGGGAAGGTCCTTGGGGGTTAAAAGAGAGGAGGCATTATCCCACAGTTCAGTTCAGTTCAGTCGCTCAGTCATGTCCAACTCTTTGCGACTCCATGAACCACAGCATGCCAGGCCTCCCTGTCCATCACCAACTCCCAGAGTCCACCCAAACCCATGTCCATTGAATCGGTGATGCCATCCAACCATCTCATCCTGTTGGCCCCTTCTCCTCCTGCCCTCAATCTTTCCCAGCATCAGGGTCTTTTCAAATAAGTCAGCTCTTCGCATCAGGTGGCCAAGGTACTGAAGTTTCAGCTTCAACATCAGTCCTTCCAATGAACACCCAGGACTGATCTCCTTTAGGATGGACTGGTTGGATCTCCTTGCAGTCCAAAGGACTCTCAAGAGTCTTCTCTAACACCACAGTTCAATTCTTCGGCGCTCAGCTTTCTTCACAGTCCAACTCTCACATCCATAAATGACCACTGGAAAAACCATAGCCTTGACTAGATGGACCTTTGTTGACAAAGTAATGTCTCTGCCTTTTAATATGCTGTCTAGGTTGGTCATAACTTTCTTTCCAAGGAGTAAACGTCTTTTAATTTCATGGCTGAAGTCACCATCTGCAGTGATTTTGGACCCCAGGAAAATAAAGTAAGCCACTGTTTCCCTGTCTATTTGCCATGAAGTGATGGGACAAGATGCCATGATCTTAGTTTTCTGAATGTTGAACTTTAAGCCAACTGTTTCACTCTCACTTTCATCAAGAGGCTCTTTAGTTCTTCACTTTCTGCCATAAGGTTGGTGTCATCTGCATATCTGAGGTTATTGATATTTCTTCTGACAATCTTGATTCCAGCTTGTGCTTCCTCCAGCCCAGCATTTCTCATGATGTACTCTGCATATAAGTTGAATAAGCTGGGTGGCAATATACAGCCTTGACGTACTCCTTTTCCAATTTGGAACCAGTCAGTTGTTCCATGTCCAGTTCTAACTGTTGCTTCCTGACCTGCATACAGGTTTCTCAAGAGGTAGGTCAGGTGGTCTGGCATTCCTATCTCTTGAAGAATTTTCCACAGTTTATTGTGATCCACACAGTCAAAGGCTTTGGCATAGTCAATAAAGCAGAAATAGATGCTTTTCGGGAACTCTCTTGCTTCTTCGATGATCCAGTGGATGTTGGCAATTTGATCTCTGGTTCCTCTGCCTTTTCTAAAACCAGCTTGAACATCTGGAAGTTCACGGTTCACATATTGCTGAGGCCTGGCTTGGAGAATTTTGAGCATTACTTTACTAGCATGTGAGATGAGTGCAATTGTGCGGTAGTTTGAGCATTCTTTGGCATTGCCTTTCTTTGGGATTGGAATGAAAACTGACCTTTTGCAGTCCTCTGGCCACTGCTGAGTTTTCCAAATTTGCTGACATACTGAGCACAGCATTTTCACAGCATCATCTTTGAGGATTTGAAATAGCTCAACTGGAATTCCATCACCTCCACTAGCTTTGTTCGTAGGCCCACTTGACTTCACATTCCAGGATGTCTGGCTCTAGGTGAGTGATCACACCATCGTGATTATCTGGGTCGTGAAGATCTTTTTTGTACAGTTCTTCTGTGTATTCTTGCCACCTCTTCTTATCTTCTGCTTCTGTTAGGTCCATACCATTTCTGTCCTTTATTGAGCCCATTTTGCATGAAATGTTCCTTTGGTATCTCTAATTTTTTTGAAGAGATCTCTAGTCTTTCCCATTCTATTGTTTTCCTCTATTTCTTTGCACTGATCACTGAGGAAGGCTTCCTTATCTCTCCTTGCTATTCTGGTCATAGCAAACACCCTCTTCCAATAACACAAGAGAATATTCTACACATGGACATCACCAGATGGTCAACATCGAAATCAGATTGATTACATTCTTTGCAGCCAAAGATGGAGAAGCTCTATACAGTCTGCAAAAACAAGACTGGGAGCTGACTGTGGCTCAGATCATGAACTCCTTATTGCCAGATTCAGACTTAAGTTGAAGAAAGTGGGGAAAACCACTAGACCATTCAGGCATGACCTAAATCAAATCCGTTATGACTATACAGTGGAAGTGAGAAATAGGTTTAAGGGACTAGATCTGATAGACAGAGTGCCTGATGAACTATGGATGTAGGTTTGTGACACTATACAGGAGACAGGAATCAAGACCATCCCCAAGAAAAAGAAATGCAAGAAGGCAAAATGGCTGTCTGAGGAGGCCTTACAAATAGCTGTGAAAAGAAGAGAAGTGAAAAGCAAAGGAGAAAAGGAAAGATATCCTACAGTAGGTGTTGTCAAACCTCCCTTTAGCCTTTGCACTAGAATCCATCTTGGCAAAAAGATGTGTGTGCATAACAGGGAGGGTTCTAAGAAAGGTCGGATATGGGAAAAGAGGTGAGATAGTTGGCCAGAGGAGAAAAAAGACTAGGAAGGACTGTCCTATATATTGATTTAACCACCTCTAACCACAGCCTTTGACTGTGGATCACAACAAACTGTGGAGAATTCTTCAAAAGATAAGAATACCAGACCACCTTACCTGCCTCCTGAGAAACCTGTATGCAGGTCAAGAGGCCACAGTTAGAACCAGACATGGAACAATGGACTGGTTCAAAATTGGGAAAGGAGTACATCAAGGCAGTATATTGTCACCCTGGCTTACTTAACTTCTATGCAGAGTACATCATGTGAAATGCTGGGCTGGATGAATCACAAGCTGGAATCAAGATTGGTGGGAGAAATAACAATGACCTCAGATATGCAGATGATATCACCCTAATGGCAGAAAGTAAAGAGGAACTAAAGAGCTTCATGATGAAGATGAAAGGGAAGAGTGAGAAAGCTGGCTTGAAACTCAACATTCAAAAAACTAGATCATGGCATCTGGTCCCATCACTTCATGGCAAATTAATGGGGGAAAAATGGAAACAGTAGCAGGTTTTATTTACTTGGGCTCCAAAATTACTGTAGATGGTGACTGCAGTCATGAAATTAAAAGATGCTTGCTTCCTGAAAGAAAAGCTATGACAAACCTAGACACCATATTAAAAAGCAGAGATATCATTTTGCTGACAAAGGTCTGTATTGGTGGTTTAGTTGCTAAGTTGTGTCCACCTCTTACAACTCCATGAACTGTAGCCCATCAGGCTCCTCTGTCTGTGGGATTTTCCAGGCAAGAATATTAGAGTGGGTTACTATTTTCTTCTCCAGGGATCTTCCCTACCCAGGGATTGAACTTGGGTCTCCTGCACTGCAGGCAGATTCTTTATCCACTGAGCTACCAAAGCTATGGTTTTTCTAGTAGTCCTGTTAGAGTTGGACCATGAACAAGGCTGAGCACTGAAGAATCGATGCTTTTGAACTGTGGTGCTGGAGAAGACTCTAGAGAGTCCCTAGGACAGCAAGGAGATCAAATCAGTCAATCTGAAAGGAAATCAACCCTGAATATTCATTGTAAGGACCGATGCTGAAGCTCCAATACTTTGGCCACCTGATGTGATGAGCTAACTCATTGGAAAGACCCTGATGCTGGGAAAGATTGAGGGCAGGAGGAGAAGGGGACAGCAGAGGATGAGATGGTTGGGTGGCATCACTGACTCAATGGACATGAGTTTGAACAAATTCTGGGAGATAGTGAAGGACAGGGAAGCCTGGCGTGCTGCAGTCCATGGGGTCTCCAAGAGTTGGATATTACTTAGTAACTCAACAACAACAACAGTTACAATGTTGGTCCCCCTGGCAGCCAACCTCCATCCCTCAGTAACTAGGGGCTTTCCAGAAGTTACCTGAATATAACAATAAAAAATATAAAAATATAATAAAAAGGTTTCTCTTGGGAGCAAGAGAAACCAAGCAGGACCAACCAAGCAGGACCCTGTGGGGCTCCTGTGCACATAAGTCTTTCTGTACCCCTCATTTCTTGCTTACAAGAAAATAGGCTTCATTCAGCCTCCATGACATTCTCTGCATTCCAAAGGGCAGATTCAAAGCATTGCTAATCAGGGAAGGGAGGGATTGTGGAGATAAGGGAGGACCAGTCAAGAACCAATGATCCTGGTTCCCTCTCAGTGGATATACACAATATGTTTGAGCTGCTTTGCAGATACTGAAACCTCCACCAAGTGGGAGAAGTTAACTCTATACTGCCCACAAGCACATAGACTTGTGGTTAAACTGGTTAGAACCAGAAGGTTAAGAATGCTGACTTCCAGTTGCGTCACTACCAACCAATCAGAAGAATGTCCATGAACTGATCCTGCTCTCCTCTTTGAACCACTACTGTAAGACTCTCTGTCCCCTCCAGATTGAGGCACAGTTTTGAGGACATTAGCTTGCTGTGGACCCTTTTGCCTGGCAAAGTAATAAAGCTATTCTTTTCTACTTCACCCAAAACTCTGTTTCTGATATTCAGTTCAGTACCAGGATACAGAGGCTGAATTTTGGCTACTCAACCACTTGGGAAATTTCAAAGGATTTTAGAAACTCTGTGCGGGGAACCAGGATGAAAATCAAATATATATTTCTCATTATAAATTGTAATATCACTCTTAGCATAATGTCTTTAAGGTTCATTTATGCTGTAGCATGTGTCAGAATCTCCTCATTTTTAAGGCTGGATAGTACTCCCATCTTAGGTATATGCCATATTTGCTTATCTATTTATCCCTCAATGGACACTTGGGTTGGTTCCACCTTTTGGCTACAGTGAATAACACTGCTTTGAACAGCATTCAAAGTGTGCAAACATCTCTTTGAGACTCTTCATTCAATACTTCTGTGTGTTGTTGTTAAGTCACTAAGTCATGTCCAGCTCTTTGCCACCCCATGAACTGCAGTGTGCTAGTCTCCCCTGTCCTTCACCATCTCCCAGAGTTTGCTCAAACTCATATCTATTGAGTCAGTAGCCATCTCATCCTCTATTGTCGTCTTCTCCTCCTGCCTTCAATCTTTCCCATCATCAGGGTCTTTTCCAATGAGTCGGCTTTTGCGTGTGCAGGGGGTTATTTTTAAAACTTAAAAATCAGAGCAGATTTCCATTCTCCCCACCCTAGCTCATAATTCTCATACTGTCAGCTCTCAGCTAACCTGGCCTGCCTGACCCTATGTGATTGGCCTGTCATCATCTGACCTTCCCCTTCTGCTCAAAACAATCATCATCATTTAGTATCTCTCACAGTTTCAGGTGAGGCTTGGCGGGGTGGCTCTGTCTTGGATCTCTTTCTCTTTTTCTTTCTTTTTTTAAAAAATATTTATTTCACGGTGCCAGGTCTTAGTTGCAGCACATGGGGTCTTCCATCTTTGTTGTGGCATTCAAACTTTTAGCTGTGGCATGCGGGATCTAGTTCCCTGACCAGGGATCAAACCTGGGCCCCCAGCATTGGGAGCATGGAGTCAAGACATTGAACCACCAGGGAAGTCCTTCTGGATCTCTCTTGAGGCTGCAGGCCTTCACCTGAAGTCTTAACTAGAGCCAGGAACTTCCTCATGGTGAGGCAGGAGATAGAAGGACTCCAGGTTAGACATTTACAACTGGCCTCCTGTTTGCATTTCATGGGGCATGATGAGGTAGGCTTCAGGCTGGATACGTAAAACTGTTAGCATTTCCTGAGACGAGACAGATGGGCTCCAGTTAAGACATTAACAATCAGCCTCCTGTTCCCCCTCCGAAATGGAAGTAACAATATAAACAGGGTAAATAGCCGGTCTTTGTCTCTTGTAAACCCTTTAAGGTAATAGTCATAGCAAGGAGAAAGAGGAGCAAAATCCTGTTTGAGATCTCTGCTCCCCCTTTTTGAGACAAGGGAGACACTACACATGCACAGAAAGACTCCTTGGGGGTCAAAAGTCAGGGGATAAGGCCAGGCCATAATGAATCTTGCTCCTTCCAGAAGCCTTCGCTTTGAGACCCATCTTGGCTGAGAGGTGTGTGCTCACCCAGGGAGGGTCCCAGTGTAGGTCAGGTTAGTTGACCTGAAGGAAGACAAAAACCTGGAAGAACTGACCTATATAAATGACATCTGCCTCTTTACTCTGCTCCTCCTCACTAGGGAGGAGACCCACACCCTCTCTCTCTCTTTCATCTCTGCCTTGCTTCTATCTTAACTAAACAAACTGTTTCTCTATGTGCTCTCCCACTTGTTTCGCTATGTCTCAAATAATTAACTTTGTACCAACACTTACAGTTTTTGCCTCTGTGATAAAAGTTTTTTTTTTTTTTTTCCACCAGGTTCAAAGAGCCAGGGAAAAATAGCTTCTAGCCTCTAGCCCTTGCTGGTCTGATGGCTAGGATTCCTGGTTTTCATTCAGGCTACCTGGGTTCAATTCCCAGGCAGGGAATTAAGATCTTGCTTCACGCCACCACTCACTGCTGCCTTGCTGAGAGCAATGGCAAGCTGATGCGGGCTGTTGTCTGGGGTCCCAACACCTCAGCACACTCCTCAGCACTGCTTGCTTATCCTCATGACATGGCAGCTGTCTCCCCTAGAGAGAGTGATCCAAGAGAGAAAGGCAGAAACCACAATCCAGAAACCACAATCCCCCTTTATGATCCAAGCCCCAGAAGTCATCATGATTTCAGCCATGTTTCACCAGTCATAAAGATTGGTCTGATTTGCTGTGGAGGAGACTGCACAGGAATGTGACCCGGGATGGTGCAAGCAGCTCTTTCACCCCTTTTCCATTTGTTCATCCCTGCTTTCCTCAGACCTTAACCATGAACATGAGATCGCTAGACAATGTTTAAGCTAGTTTCCTGATTTTTGCTTTACTGGATGTACACCATGTTTCGCCTAACCTGTTGACTCCTTCCCTTAATTAAAAGGAGTAAGAATGAAGAATTATGTATTAATAATTAAAGAATGACTGACTCTCTACCTTATCTTGCCCTTGGTACATTTGCAGGTGGACCACGGGCAAGAGAACATCTAGTTGCAGGGGGACCATGTGAACAAGACAGTATCCAAAGGAAGATCAGAAATCAGCAGATCCTCACTCAATGGAAAAATGACTAAGAATCCGACCTCCTACATTAATGATTAACTGAAATCGTTTCCCCTTTATTCCTTTAAAGATTGTCATGGCCGAGCACGATCTTTGGAGTTGGTCTCCAGACAAGAGTTCACCTTCTCCCCAGATTGTCAGCTCTTGTGAATGAAATACCTTTCCTTTCTATTCACTCTTGGTCCTCAATTATTGACTTTTGAGCAGTAAGCAGGTGATCCTGAGTTCAGTAGCAATATGAGGGGCCATCTTGGAGGCTGGCAGGCTCCCCAGGCAGCCTCTGTCTAGCCTCTTGCTCTTCACAACATTCAGTGCCCGCACTCAGATGTGTTTTGTTGCTCTTGGTGGAAGCTCCAGCAGGGCTCCTCTGCTCTCCCAGTGATAGCCTACCTCTTTTTTGGGCTTATCACAGGTGTTTAGGAGACATTTATTAAATAAATCAATGAGTAAATGAATGAATTGTGGCCCATATGCAAATGTGGAGGAGAATGTCCTTGCTCTTCCTCAGTGGTCAGGCCCTTCATCACCCGTCATGCTCCTTCGCACGGTCAGCTCTAGCCAGGCAGGCTGCCCCTCGGCCCATGGGCACATTTCATTCCTCTTGCCTCAACCTGTGCATGCCTCTTCTTTCAGCTCGTCTTTTTAGGCTCTAAGTGCATTTACAGAGCACCTGTTTTATGTCTGGCACTGGGACCAAGGTAGATGTGGCCCTGTCCTTGGGAACTGACATTCTAGTTGGGAGATGGGTAGCAGAAAGTGCCTGGGGGGAAGAATGGGGAGCCTATGGTGGTGCCCTATGGTGAAATGTTCCATGACCTGGCCCACTGAAGGTCTGATCAAGAACTTGAAATTGTGCCAGTTGTATGCGTGGAACACAATGTTATTATGAATGAAATTGAGCAGCTCCTTAGGTGTTACCTGTTTCTCTGATGATAGGAGTATTGACCTCTAGGGTTGATTTCTAGGAGTTCTTTATTAATTAGGGAGATGAGCCTTCTGTGATGCGAGCAGCCGATATTTCCCCATTTTTAGTCTGTTTTTTGACTTTGTAGACATGTTGGAGGGAAGGGCAGCCCTGAGATCAGGCGAGTGGCAAGTGCAGACACCATGTGGGGTGAACTCTCCCTGCCTGATTTTAACTTGTATTTACTTTCTGATCAGATAAAGCATACCAGGATTACAAAATTCTAAGACAGCAAAATTCAGAAGTGAAAGCCACGGTGGTTGGGGGTGAGGGGCAGGGCCAGTGCATCCTGGACATTTAGGGACAGCTGGGGAGCAATGTCAGTTTGCACCAGTAAGTCCACACAGGGTGATCTGTTTCTGTCTGCATATAAGACCCCCCCAGTGTTCAGAGATGGAGGAAGGTCCCCAGGAGTCCTGCCCTCCCACCTTGGATGGCCCAACCTCTTACCCAAGTGCTCACTTTTTTTTTTGGCTTGTGTCTGAATTCTCTTTATTACTCGAACAGTTCACACTACATGCAGCTATAATTTGTCATTATTCCATATCATACTGTTCTTTATCAATTTACCTTTTTTTAGGAGAGGGTCATCAGAGGTTCTACTACATATATCACAGTAACATCTAGCAAAACTTACATACTAAGCAATGGAAGTTAACACTGGTTGAATGCCTTAACAATGACCAAATCTGCCTGATTTTTTTCCCATGGAAAAACTGTCTTGTTTATTTGATTAAACAAAAATAAAATAAGCTCCAAGTACTCAC
Source organism: Dama dama (assembly GCF_033118175.1). Lineage (NCBI taxonomy): Eukaryota > Metazoa > Chordata > Mammalia > Artiodactyla > Cervidae > Dama > Dama dama. Next base: position 26,850,013 of record NC_083696.1, on the reverse strand, counting down.
TTTTGATTTGCATCATGCAGCATCTCAGTGGGGACAATGGGCAAGGAAGGAGACACTGCACCTGACCCCTGACTGGGCAAGGGAGTGCCCAGGGTCCACCCTTGAGTGTCCACCGGCCACTCACAGGGTGGGATCTGCTGCCCTTGCTTGCCTGGAGCACCCATCCCAAGGGGCACAGGATCCATCTGCCAGGGAGTGGAGCCCCCATAGCAAATCCTGCACTTAGGAGACCCTGTCCTTGTTGTACAGGGGCAAGGTTCAGAAATCTGCTGCTCTTGATCTCGGAGGGAAAGCAGTGAGCAGCCCTGAAGAGAGATCTTAGCTTCTTGTCCAGAGATTGAACCTGGCTAGCCTGGGTGAAAACCAGGAACCCTAGCAGTTTGACCACCAGGGGCTAGAGACTAGAAGCAAAGTGGCCCTGGTCCTTTCCCCTGTTTGAAAGCAAGCATGTTTCAAGGAGACAAAAACTGTAAAAAATAGGTACAAAGTATATTTTTAGAGACACAGTACAATGTATGGGAGAGCACACAGGAAAACAGTTTAAGTCAGAAGCAGGGCAGAGATACAGGAACCCAAAGAGAAAAGGTATGAGTGTCCTCTCCGTGAGTCAGAAATGAGGCAAAGAGAGAGGGTATGGGGATCCTGAAAGAGGAAGAGTGCAGCAAAGAGGTGACGTAAATCACCTACATAGGACAGTCCTTCCGGGTCTCTGCATGCGTGCTCAGTCGCTTCAGTCGTGTCCAACTCTGCAATCGCATGGACTGTAGCCCGCCAGGCTCCTCTGTCCATGAGATTCTATAGGCAAGAATGCTGGAGTAGTTTGCCATTTCCTTCCTCAAGGGATCTTCCAGACCCAGGGACCGAACCCATGTCTTTTATGTCTCCTGCATTGGCAGGTAGGTTCTTTACCACTAGCACCACCTGGGAATGTTAACCACTTATATAGGACAATCCTACTTTTGGCCAATTATCTTGTTCCTTTCTTCACACCTAACTGGGACTTGGATCCTCCCCAAGATGCCTTGTGCAACTTTCTTCTAAGCTGGATCCCACTACAGAGGTTTATGGGTACATGTCCACACTTATAATGGGGTAGAGCCCCTCCCTTTTCAACTCCCAAGAACCCTTCCTTCACATGTGTAGAAGAGTCTTCCTTGACCTCAGGAGAGGGCACCTTATCTCTCTACTTCAGCGGAGCTCAGCTTTCACCACTAGTTTTGTCCTTGGAATGTCTGGGTGAGAACAACGCTTGAATTTTACTTCACTTGACAAGTACCAGGTGTCCAGCCCAGAGGCCCATCTATCTCCTACCTCATTCTGAGCCTCAGTTTCTGCATCTGTCCCTCAGTGGCAGTGGCATAGAATGCTGGCCACCCAGGAAGGAGTCGAGCCTGGGAGCCCCCCTTCCCCACTGTGTCCCCTGTCCGTCTAGACCCCAGGCTTATGGCACTGACATTACTTCTGAAACTGAGCAGCGTCCTGTGAGGCTCCCAGGTCCACGGAGAGCCTTTTGGTCTGCCACTTTTTGTAGGCAAGACTATAGGCTTCTCTGAGTTCCAAAGGGGAGATCTTAACAGTTGTTAATCAGGGAGGAGCACTTGAGACAAGATTAAAGGGAGCAGAGAAGCTCATCAAGGTTAGGAGCCCAGATCACCTGAGATCCTTCACACACCCTAATCTTGTCAGCAACTTAACCCTTTGAAACTTTGCAGAAGAAAGAATGCATGACTGTTCCTACCTTGATTCTACTACTATCAAGTATCTCTGCCTGACTATAAGAGCTCTCCCTATCCCCCAAGGAGGGTGGCACAGTTCTTGAGGCACTAGTCTACTGTGTTCCCTGTTTGCAAAGAAATAAAGCCACTCTTTCTTTCTCCTCCATAACTCTGTCTCTGTATTTCTGTTCAGCATGGGTACACAGAGAGTCAAGATTTTTACATCACTCTTAGAAAGGAACGGAGAGAAGTAAATGCTAGGAGCCATTGACTTTTGAAAAACACACAGGACTTTCCTGGTGGTCCAGAGGTTAAGTACCTGCCTGCCAATGTAGGGGACACGGGTTCCATCCATGGTTCAAGAAGAGTCCACATGCCAAGGGGCAACTAAGTCCATGCTCCACAACTATTGAGCCTGAGCTCCAGAGCCCAAGAGCTGCAAATTCTGAGCCCGCGTGCCACAGCTACTGAAGCCTGCAAGCCCTAGAACAGTGCTCTGGCACAAGAGAAGCCACTGCAATGAGAAGCCTGTGTACCGCAACTAGAGAGTAGCCCCTGCTCACCATAATGAGAGAAAGCCCTCTTGCAGCCAAAAATAAATAAATAAAAACATACAGTCTTAAAGTTGCCAGTTATGCTTTCTTTACTCAGAGACCTTAGTGAAGACTATAGGCTCTCAGCTCTGAGCAATTGTTCTGTGAATGAATAATGTTGCCTGCCATATCAGTAAACATAAAAAGATGCTGGAGCCATCAGTCATTACCACTGCCCCTTACGGTGAGAACTGGGAACTCAGGATGCAGACAAATGAGCTGCCGCTCCCCCAAACCCTCAGCAACTGCAGCCACTCCCATCAATACCCAGTAAGGGGACTCAGAATGGGAAAGAAAAGGATCATGGCCATAGATAGCTATGGTGCATATAAAAGGGATGATTTCAATGAACCCAAACTCGTTCATCTTCCCATACAAAGAAAAGCGATAAATTCATCAACTTGAGATATCTGGTTTTCTTTACTAAACAGTAAATTTTTGATGTTTCAACTATCTGGTCTTCCTTGCAAAACTTCTATATATCCTGGCTCTTCCCTTACCTCTTTGGAGCAGTCCCTCAGAGCTATCTGAAAGGCTACCTCCCAGTATTGAAGTCCTTAGAAAGAGTGGCAGATAAAACAGAGCTCAGTTTTCAGTTGACTGTTTCAAAGTTAAGAAGGAACCAGGATACACAGGAATTTTGCTAAAAGAACAAAAAAAATCCTCAAAGAAATTTAAAAAACCCATGCAGTTGAACATCGAAAGATTACTAATTACAAAAACAGACACTTCAAGTTAATGATCTTAGTGCTTTACTATCTTTGGGAAGATGCAAGAACGTGGGTTCATTGAAATTATTCCTTACATACACATCCCAACTGTCTGAGGCCAGCATCTTGTTTTTCTCCATCCTAAATCCCCCCCAAAGCGAGTGGTACAGAGGCAAATGGCTTAATAGTGGGTATCATTTACCTTTACTGGGATGGCAGGCAACATTTTTTGTCTGCAGAGTCATGACGCAGCAAGAATGATGCAGAGTAATGTGGGGGTCAGGCCAGTTCCCCTGGTGGGCAGGATGCCCTTCCCTCTGGGAGGACGGCGCCCTAGGACCTGGAGCAGGCCTGGACTTCCTCTATCACCCCCAGGTCATGTTATACAATCTTCCTGTCCAAAGTAGGTGCTGTCCCCCCCAGCTTAGGATAGGCCCTGCCTGGACTGCAAGGAGATCCAACCAGTCCATCCTAAAGGAACTCAGTCCTGAATATTCATTGGAAGGACTGACGCTGAAGCTGAAACTCCAATACTCTGGCCACCTGATGCGAAGAACTGACTCTGGAAAAGACCCTGATGCTGGGAAAGATTGAAGGCCAGAGGAGAAGGGGCCGACAGAGGATGAGATGGTTGGATGGCGTCACTGATCTGATGGACTGAAGTTTGAGTAAGCTCTGGGAGTTGGTGATGGACAGGGAAGCCTGGCGTGCGGCAGTTCATGGGGTCGCAGAGTCCGACACGACTGAGCGACTGAACTGAACTGAAGCCCTCCAGTAAGCATCCTCCAGTTCCCTCATGGGAGAGGGGAACTCGGTGGTGGCGGGGCGGGGCGCGGTGCGGCGCGCAGAAGCACCACTGACTGTGTTGCGAATCTGGACGGCCCGCCAGGCCAAGACAAGGCTGGACCAAGGTGGAGCCAGGCCTGGGAGGAGTGCGTGGGCTACAAACGAAGTTGAGTCAGAGTTGGGGTGAGGCTCGAGTGAGGGGAGGGGCTCAGGACTGCGCAGCGACGTAGCTAGCGCCGAGGGGGCGGAGCTAGAGTGGTGGCGGTGTTTAGAGTCGGGACTTGGCGGTGATTTAGCCCAGAGCAGCGGGGGCGGAGCTCAGTGAGGGGCGGGGCTGAGGGCACCTCCTGTGGGCGGGAGAGAGGAGCAAGGCTTTCGGAGGCCCGGTAACTAATGAGGACCGAGCGAGGGGCGGGGTTCAGCGTTGTGGTCGCGACCTAGTTAACGTCTGCAAGGGTGGGGCTCAGTGAGGGCAGGGTTTAGAGCCCTCGCGTTGACAAAGACTAGGCCCTGGATTCCCGGAAGGGCGGACGCAGTGAGGGGCGGGGCTCAGGGCTCAGCGGCGTCCGTAGCCCACGCTAACTGCGGCGAAGGCTGGTGGTTTTAGACCCTGCGGCCGCGCCGCCGACGCCATGGGCGGGGCCTAGCGGGAAGGGGCGGGCTCAGTGAGGGCGGGGTTAGAGCTTAGTAGAAAGGATACCAGGGGCGGGGCCCACCGGGAAAAAGCGGGCCGGAGCGGGAGGCGGTCGCCGGGGCCCACGGGCTACGCGCGGACAACCACACGGACTAACAGCGGCAGGGGGACGGGTCGGGTCGGCCGAATGCACGGCGTGCCGCCGCCATGACAGGTGAGCGCGGTCCGGGGTCGTGCCTGCCATGCGCGGACAGGCACGCGGCCACGGTGGCGCGTAGGGTCCGAATGTCCCGATACCACTCCTCGCTGTGACGGCGAGTGACCTTGCCCGTGACTGCGTGCCCTGTCGACCGGACGACGGCAGAGCGGCGCGCGGCCCAGGGCTGTGTTCTTTGGGGGGCGAGGCCAGGTTGGGTCTGGGAGGGTGCTTGGGGGACGGGGGCCATGGACAAGCTCTGGAGAGTTCTGGTGGGCAAAGCCACGTCAGGCCCTGGAGGCTTCTGAGCGTTAGGGGCCGAGCCTTTGCGTGTTCTGTGCTGTGATGCCAGGTCAAGCCGTGGAAGGTTCTAGTGGGCGGGGACCAGGTCTTGGGTGATTCCAGGAGGGCAGAGGCCAACGTATGTCTGCAGGTGGGGAGCTGCTGGGGTGAGGATCTGTGGCCTGGCAGTGGGAGATGAAAGTAAAATTGGTGGTAAGGAATACTCTTTGGGGTTCTACTGTGCTTCGGAGATATAGAAACTCCTGATAAAAGGTTGTGTCTTCTATTAGGAGTCACCTGAGGAGACTGCCCTTCCTGGGCAGTGTGTGGTTCCTGTGGGACTCTGGTATCTCCCAGGCTGCACCCCTTGTCCAGGGATAGGCCCAAGGGAATCTTGCACGCAGACTCTGTCTCCCAAGGCTTTGTGCTCCATCTGGACTGCCCCATCCCCTCCAGCTTTTTTTTTTTTTTTTGCCCAGAATGCAGGCCCCAGCCCAGCCATCCTCCAAGGGACTCTCTCGAATGGGGACCCACCCACCACCTTCCTGATCCTGAGCAGAGTGACCCTGCTCTGTGGACCTTTCCCTGTAGGAGAAGTCCATGAGAGTAATAGGCTGGTGAGAGCCCATGACAGTGTAATCAGGGAGTGTGGTGGCTTCCAGAAGCCATACCTTGTATCAGGGAATGCTTCTGAGGTAAAAGTCACCTAGGGTGACCCACAGGGTGTGGGAGGCCCCTGAAGTCCCTGTTCTCTCCCTAGCTGTCACTGGAGTCCCAGCCTAAGTCCCACATACAAGTAAGATTTCATGGGCAGGAACCTGGTGATTTCCAGGACACCAGTGTACCAGCCTAAGTCAGAAGAGACCCCCAGGTACTACTCACTCCCCTGTCGTCTCTCTGAACTGTTTTTATCTGTGGCTGCTATTTCTGAGTAAAGTTGATCCTCTGACCTAGGGTTTCAAATGTGACGGTTTCAAATATGTGGATTTTTTTTGATGCATACATACTACTACCTGACCTGAGGTTAGCTGAATTCTCAGATGCGAAATTATGGATACGGAGGACTGACTGTAAAGTAATGTGTGGATTTTTGACTCCTCAGGGTCTGTCCCCCAATCCCCTCACAGTTCAAAGGTCTATTGTACCTACTGTGCATCTGGCCCTGCATCAGGTGCTTCCTACTCAGGCCTGCTGTATGGGGAAATACGGAATATCTCTGTGTGAATGAGGAAACAAAGACTCAGCTTGGGCAGGTGCCCTAGACCGCTGGGGCAGTCAGTGGCAGAGCCAGGACTAGCCCTTGCCCAGGGCCACCAATCCCCCTTCTCCCTACTGTTTCTGTGTTCTGGGCTTCTAGAGATCTCTTCCCTCAGAGCTGTTCATTTTGGGGATGGGGAACTAGGGCCCAGAGAGTACAGACCTGGGAGGCTGTAGGTCCCAAGTTCCTAGCTTACTGTCTCCATGCACCAATAGCAACCTGTCTTGTCCTGGGGCCTTTATGAAGGGTCGCAGAGTGAGCGTGTGGAGCCTGATGCATCTGCCCAGGGCCTGAACTGACCAAGTATCACTGTAGCAATTACTGTTGCTGCAGAACCAGCCCCTTCCTTGTGGTGTGCTGGGGAGTGGGCCGTCTCAGCTCCATGCCTGAGGCCAGGTTGGACACTGGGACAGGAGGGGATTCCGGGAGATTCAATTTGGGAGGGGAGGTCGAGGCCCAAGCATCTGGACTTTGATGGGGGTGGTGGTGGTTGGGAAACTCAGGAAAGTCTCTTGAGAGGACGACAGTGAGTGTGAGTTAGCCAGGTGGAAACCATAGGAAGAGGTGTTCTTGTCCCTGGGAATCCGAGGCAGAATGATGCAGTTGGGCGTTGGTGTGCAGGCTTGGCTCAGGGGCTGGGAGACCTGGTGAGGGCAAGTGAGGCCAGCTCCCACAGGGCCTCCAGTGCCAGGTCAGGCTAACAGGTTGGCCAGCCTAACCATGCTTGTGGTGCCAGGAGGGCAAGATGATGGGGGAGGGGGACTTCCATGGTCACACAGTGGATAAGAATCCCCCTGCCAGTGCAGGGGACATGGGTTTGATCTTTGGTCTGGGAGGATTCAACATGCCACAGAGCTTCTAAGCCCGTGCACCACAACTGATGAGGCTGTGCTCCGGAGCCCATGAGCCTCAACTCCTGAGCCCATGTGCCGCAGCCGCTGAAGTCCGCCTGCCCTAGAGCCCGCCCGCTGCACCTACTGAGCCTGTGTGCCTAGAGCCTGTGTTCTGCAACAAGAGAAGCCACTACAATGAAGAGTAGCCCCTGCTTGCTGCAACTAACGAGAGCCTGCATGCAGCAGTGAAGACCCAGCGCCCCCCAAAGAAAAAAGCGACGATGGGGGAGGTAGGGCTTAGCAAAGGTTGCTGGCGAAGGTCTGGTGAGTTTTTATGCCAGCGCATTCCTCTTCCTCCTTCCTTAAAAACTATCTGGGACTGTCACTTGGGACCAGACTGGTTTCCTTTCTTGCGCTTCGTCATGCCTGTGAATGGCCGCCCGGGTGTGGTTTGTGTGCACAGCTCACAAACGGCCACAGGAAGCATGGGGCACGGCAGAGCCCAGAGCTGCGGTCCCCAGGCTATGCCATTATGCCAAGTGACGCACAGCTCCAGGCAGTGGAGGCCCCCCTGGCTGGCAGCCTGCAGGAGGGGAGGAACTGGTGCAGAAGAGCTGGTCACTGTCCGCTGACAGCCCTTGCCCTGAGGCTTGGACCTCTGTGCATTCGTTCCCACACTCTTAGTGAGTGCTCTGTGTGTGCCAGCCCTATGCACAGGTGCACACGCTGGCAGCGCTGGGCAAGACAGCCCACGGCTCGGTCAGGAGCAGACAGGATGCAGCTAAATTGCATGATTATTTAGTAGATTGATCAGAGAGGCAGAAATGGGCCCCAACACTGTGCCTGGGTCCTGAACTCAATCCATCACTCTCCAGCTGATTGAGGTCTTAAGCAGGTACCTTATCTACTTATGGTGCCTCAGTTTCTCCTTCTGAAAATGAGGGTAGTGGTCATGCTCGTGTAGCAGAGCTGATGGAAGAATGATGATGCATAGAGCTCTCAGAATGCCCAAGCATGGGTCTCAGTTCGTGAACTATGGCCAATATTGTTAACTCTTTAATCAGAGAGGCTACAGGTGATGAAGCCTGGTGGCCAGGAGGGTCCTGCCACGTGGTGGTGACAAGTGTCTCTGCATCCCTGTCCATGACTTCTTTACCATGTTGGAGCTGCTGACAAGTCTGTCTTCAAAATATACTTCCAGAGACTGGGAGAATTAAAAGTTAGAAATTCTTATTCTAGGGGAAATAGACCATCCAGGAGGAGGTAGTATAAGGAGAGAGAGATGAGAAGGTAAACGGTCTATTGAGTTGGGCCCATGGAAGAAATCAGGAGGAGGCCCCACGTGTTCCAACTCAATGACCCTATTTTTTAAAAATCAACTTTATTGAGGTACTGTTTATTTATAGATACACTCATTTTTAGGGAAAAATTCTCTTAAGTTTTGACAAACGTATATACTCGTGGAACAACTGGCCCAGGCCAAATCAAGCTAGAATGTTTCTGTCACTCCAGAAAATCCTTCATGCTCCTTTCCAGTGAACACCACCCAATCCAAGAATTCGTCTCCTTTCTGTGACTGTTGTTTTCATCTTTAAAATTCAACAGTGCAGGGTTTCCCTGGTTGCTTAGTGGTAAAGAATCTGCCTGTCAATGCAGGAGACATGGGTTTTATCCCAGATCTGGGAAGCTCCCACAAACTGCAGAGCGGCTCGGCCCTTGTGCCACAACTATTGAGCCCGGGAGCTGTAACAGCTGAGCTCTGCGCACCCTAAAGCCCATGCTCTGCAACAGGAGGAGTCATTGCAATGAGAAACGTGTGCGCCGCAACTAGAGAGTTGCCCCTGCTCAGCACAACCGGAGGAAAGCCCACAGAGCAGTGAAGACCTAGCACAGCCAAAATAAAATAGATAAAATTGTAAAAGAAAAAAAATTTCAGCAAATGGAATTTCCAAATAGTATTTCTTATTAATTACTAGAATTTATTTTTGGAGCATTTTTATAGACAATCGAGCAGATAGCACAGAGGGCTCCCCCCACCCCGTGTCCTCTGTTATTAATATCTTGCATTTGTATGGTTGTTACCTTAATAAGCCAATAGTGATACAGTATTATTAATTTCAGTTGTTACTAACTAAAGTTCATATTAATATGATGGTTCATTCCTTGTGTTGTATACTTGATGAGTTTTGAATAATTCATGATGTCCTGTATCCACTATTACAGTATCATACAAGAAGTTTTACTGGGTTAAACATCTGTGCTCCATCTATTTATCCCTCCCTCTTCCATAACCCTTGGCAACCACTGATCTTTTTACTGTCTCCATTGTTTTGCATTTTCTAAAATATCATATACTTGGGATCATATAGTTTATAGCCTTTTCAAATTGGCTTCTTTAACCTTTAACAAAACTCATTTGTTTCCTCAATGTCCTTTTGTAACTTCGTAGGTCTTTTTATCACTGGGTTATATTCCATTGTAACTTATTAAACTGAACCACAGTTTAATATATTATCCACTTACCTTTATATGTATTTTGTTGTTCAGTCGCTAAGTTGTGGCCGACTGTTTGCAAGCTTGCTCAGGCTCCTCTGTCCTCAACTGTCTCCTGGAGTTTGCTCAGATTCATGTCCATTTATATGTATATGTGTGGTAAAATATACAGAACATAAAATTTACCATTTTAACCATTTCATTGGGATTAAATACATCCACAGTGCTATGAAACTGTGCATTTCAAGAACTTTTTCATCATCACAAAGAGAAACTGTGTACTCATTAAACAAGAACTCCACTTTCACCCCTACCTGCAGCTCCTGTTAATCACTATGGTACTTTCTGTCTTTAGAATTTGCTTATTCTAGATAGTTCATATAGTGGAATAATACATTTGTCCTTTTGTATGGGCTTCCCTGGTGGCTCAAATGGTAGAGTCTGCCTGCAATGCAGGAGACCTGGGTTCCATCCCTGGGTCAGGAAGATCCCCTGGAGAAGGAAATGGCAACCCACTCCAATATTCTTGCCTGGAAAATCCCATGGATGGAGGAGCCTTGTGGGTGACAGTTCATGGGGTCGCAAAGAGTCAGACACAACTGAGCAACTAACATAACACTTCACTTCACTTGTCCTTTTGTGTCTAATTTATTTCACTTAGCATGTTGTTTTCATGGTTCAACCATGTTTTTGAACCCATGTATTAGAATTCCGTTCCTTCTTATGGTTGTATAGTATTCTGTTGTATGTATACCAAATTTTTCTATCTGTTCATCTGTCTGTGGACACGGGTTGTTTTTACCTTTTGGCTTTGTGAATAAATGCTACTCTGAACTTAACGTGCACATATCTGTTTGAGTCTCTGTTTTGAATTCTTTTGAGTGTATACCCAGAAATGGAATTGCGGATGTATTTGATTAACTATCTGAGGAACAGCCATAATGTTTTCCATTGTAGCTGCACCATTTTACCTGCCCACCAGGAGTGCATGAGAGTTCCAGTTTCTCCTCATCCTCATATTCATGTTCCCTCTCTCCATATGAGTATGCCAGAGAAGGCAATGGCACCCCACTCCAGTACTCTTGCCTGGAAAATCCCATGGACGGAGGAGCCTGGTAGGCTGCAGTCCATGGGGTTGCTAAGAGTCAGACATGACTGAGCGACTTCACTTTCATTTTTCATTTTCATGCATTGGAGAAGGAAATGGCAACCCACTCCAGTGTTCTTGCCTGGAGAATCCCAGGGACGGGGGAGCCTGGTGGGCTGCCATGTATGGGGTCACACAGAGTTTGACACGACTTAAGTGACTTAGCAGTAGCAGTATCGAGTATGAAATGGTATCTCATTGTATTTTGACTTGCTTTTCGCTAATGACTGGTGATGTTGAGCATCTTTTCATGTACTTAGCAGTCATTTGTCCGCCTTTGGAGAAATACCTGTTCAAGTATTTTGCTCATCATTGTATTGGTTATTTTGTAGCATTTTTTGTTGTTGTTGAGTTGTAGGAGTTCTTTTTATATTCTCTGTCTTTCTATATATATTAATCCCTAATCAGATATATGCTTTGCAAATATTTTCTCCCATTCTATGGATTGTCTTTTCACTCTTTTTTTTAACTCAAAATAGGGTTAATTTCTGGACTTTCTAGTCTGTTACGTTGGTCTATATGTCAGTACCACAGTTTTGATTCCTGTAGCTTCGTAGTAAATTTTGAAATGAGAAAGTGTGAATCATCCACTTTGTTCTTTTTTCAGGATTGTTTTGACTGTACGAGTCACTTGAGATCCCATATGAATTTTAAGATTAAAAAAAGACAAAGATTTATTGCAGTTTGGATAGGGGTTACATTGAATTCCTGGATCACTTTGGGTAATATTGTCATTATCACAATATTAAGTCTTCCAACCGGTGGACATGGACTGTCTTTCCATTTATTTGTATCTTTTAGCATTTCTTTGAGTAGTGTTTTGTAGATCAGTGTACAAGTCTTCCATCTCCTTGGTTAAATTTATTTCTAAGTGTTTTATTCCTTTTTTAAGAGTTCAACTTTTTATTGAATGTGTTACTGAAGAGGTTTAGTCAAAAAGACCAAAGCCCATGTCATCATTAGACTTTTCAGATTCTTATTTCTTTGCCTCTGCTTTCTTCTCCTCAGCTAGGGCAGCAGTGGTGAAGAGGATGGGACCTACTGCTGGTGCAGCGCCAGCTGCTCGGAGCAGATCCACCAGCCACCCATGTGGCAGATGAGGCTCCTGCTATTGACACTGGCCAAAGCCTTTGCAAACAAGCCTGGCCAGAAAGAGTCAACATTTATACAGGCTGCTTTAAGGAGGGCACTGATTTTGTTGTTGTTGGCTGCACTGGGTCTTCATGGCTGCATTCGGGCTTTCTCAATATGATGTTGTTTAGTTGCTAAGTCGTGTCCAACTCTTTTCGACCTCATGGACTGTAGCATGCCAAGCTCCCCTGTCCTCCATTCTCTCCCAGAGATTGCTCAAATTCATGTGCATTGAGTCAATGATGCTCTCGAACCATCTCATCCTCTGCCAGCCCCTTCTCCTTTGCCTTCAATCTTTCCCAGCATCAGTACCTTTTCCAAGGATCAGCTCTTTGCATCAGGTGGGCAAAGTATTGAAACTTCAGCATCAGTCCTTCCAATGAACTTTCAGGGTTTATTTCCTTTAGGATTGACTGGTTTGATCTCCTTGCAGTCCAAGGAACTCTCAAGAGTCTTCTCCAGTACCAAATTCAAAAAGCATCAGATCAACACTCAACCTTCTTTATGGTCCAATTCTCACATCCATATGTGACTCCTGGGAAAACCATAGCTTTGACTAGGCGGACCTTTGTTGGCAAATGATGTCTCTGCTTTTTAATATGCTATCTAGGTTTCTCATAGCTTTTCTTCCAGGGAGCAAGCATTTTTAAATTTCATGGCTGCAGTCACCATCCATGGTGATTTTAGAGCCCAAGAAAATTAAATCTGTCACTGCTTCCACTTTTTTCCCCTTCTGTTTGCTGTGAAGTGATGGACCAGGATGCCATGGTCTTAGTTTTTTGAATGTTGAGTTTCAAGCCAGCTTTTTCACTCTCCTCTTTGACCCTCATCAAGAGGCTCTTTAGTTCCTCTTCACTGTCTGCCACTAGTGTGGTATTATCTTCATATCTGAGGTTGTTGATATTTCTCCAGCCTATCTTGATTCCATCTTGTGATTCATCCAGCCCAGCATTTTACATGATGTACTCTGCATTTAAGGTAAATAAGTTTTTAAGTTAAATAAGGGTGACAATATACAGCCTTGTCGCACTCCTTTCCCAGTTGTAAACCAGTCAGTTGTTCCATGTCCTGTTTTAATTGTTGCTTTTTAACCCACATACAGGTTTCTCAGGAGACAGATAAAGTGGTCTGATATTCCCATTTCTTTTACGAATTTTCCACAGTGTATTGTGATCCACACAGTCAAAGACTTTGGGATAGTCAATGAAGCAGAAGTAGATGTGTTTTCTGGAATTCCCTTGCTTTCTCTGTGAGCCAGTGAATGTTGACAATTTGATCTCTGATTCCTCTGTTTTTTTCTAAACCCAGCTTGTACATCTGGAAGTTCTCCGTTCACATACTGCTGAAGCCTAGCTTTAAGGATTTTGAGCATAACCATGCTAGCATGTGAAATGAGCGCAGTGGTACAGTAGATTACATGTTCTTTGGCCTTGCTCTTCTTTCGGACTGAATTGAAAACTGACCTTTTCCAGTTCCATGGCCACTGCTGAGTTTTCCAAATTTGCTGACATATTGAATGTAGCACTTTAGAATCCTTTAAGATTTGAAATAACTCAGCTGAACTTCTGTCACCTCCACTAGCTTTGTTTGTAGTAATGCTTCTTCTTTTTTTTTTACAACGTTTCCTCTGACAGGTTACAAGACAGACACCCAGTTTGCCTGAGTTTTAAAAGGTTATTTCCTTTGCACCACTTGAATGACCAATAAAGACATAAGTCCAATTGGCAAAGTGAAAGGGGGTGTGTGTAGTAATGCTTCTTAAGGCCCACTTGACTTCACACTCCAGAATGTCTGGCTCTACATGAGTGACCATACCATCCTGATTATCTGGGTCATTAAAACCTTTTTTGTATAGTTCTTCTGTGTATTCTTGCCACTTCTTAATCTCTTCTGCTTCTGTTAGGTCCTTATACCGTTCCTGTCCCTTATCATGTCCATCTTTGCATGAAATGCTCCCTTGATATCTCCAGTTTTCTTGAAGAAATCTCTAGTCTTCCCATTCTATTTGTTTTCCTCTATTACTTTGCACTGTTCATTTAAGAAGGCCTTCTTATCTCTCCTTGCTGTTCTCCGGAACCCTGCATTCAGTTGGGTACATCTTTTCCTTTTTCCCTTGCATTTCGCTTCTCTTCTTTCCTCAGCTATCTGTAAGGTCTCCTCAGACAACCACTTTGCCTTCTTGCGTTTCTTTTCTCAATACATATTTTCTCAATGCTTTTATTTCTGACACTTTCGGTTACCAAATGTGTGTGGGGTTTTTCTCTGTCAAACAGTTTTCCAGTTCTCTGGTGGACACCAACTGGGGGTCCTATAAATTTAACTTAGTTCTTACACCATCTGTCTGGAGAGTGTCAGATCCCACAGGTTCACTTTAGGCTCAGTCCCACAAGATTGCCCCTACTTGAAATGCCAGTCGCTAGTCCAGGCTGCCCCCTGTGCTTCTAACTGATGGCTATAAATCAGAGTTCCCCTGACTGTCATTTGCTAGAGCAGTTCACAGAACTCAGGAAAATACTTACTGTTCACAGTTAGTTACACAGGATATTTCAAGGATACAAGTGAACATCCAGGTGGAAGAAATGCATAGGGCAAAACATGTGAGAAGGGGCATGGAGCTTCCATGCTCCTCCCAGGCACCTCCATGTGTTTAGTAACTGGGAGGTGCTCCAAACCCCACTTTGGTGGGGGGGAAGGTTATGGAGGCTTCCTTAGGTGGCTTCTCTGGTGTCTCAGCTGGCAAAGAATCTGCCTTTAATGCGGGAGACCTGGGTTCAATCCCTGGGTTGGAAAGATCCCCTGGAGAAGGGAAAGGCTACCCACTCCAGTATCCTGGCCTAGAAAATTCTATGGACTGCATAGTCCATGGGGTTGCAAAGAGTCGGACATGACTGAGTGAATATATATTTCTTACTGTAAATCACAGTATCACAAATCTATTCTGTCAATCTGTGTCTTTTGATTAGAGAGTTTAATCGATTTACATTTAATTACTGATAAGGGACCACTTGTTTCTACCTGTTTGCTGTTTGTTTTCTGTATTTCTTGTAGCTTTTTTGTCCTTCATTTCTTTGATTACTTCCTTTTGTGTTGATTTCTGTAGTAACACATTTTGATGTTCTTTTGTGTATATTCAATGGACACTTTCTTTGTGGTTACCATGGGGGTTATGTTTAATATGGTAAAGTTACAGCTATCTAATTTGAATTGATGCCAGCTTAACTTCAGTCACATACAGAGACTCCTCCTATACGGCTCTGCCTGCCCGCGCACCAACCCCCCATCCCCTGGGTCCCCCAGGAAGCAGGACAAGCTGCCTCACATGGGCAAGGTGGTGCACTTGTTCAGGTAGCTAGGGCCGCAGGGACTTGGGACCTTTCCTCAGAGATTCTTTGCCATCTGCCCACCAACTTCTCCCCATCCACTCCCTGCCTTTAAAGGCTTGTCATTCTAAGGGACATTCTTAATGGGAAAGATAGTGTAACAGTGATGTTTGAATGATGATTCGGAAAGAAAAAAACAAAAGGAAAAGCATTTCCCAGCTTCCTGGGTAGCAGGCATGTTGGTCTGCTGTTTGTGGCAGCTTCCCAAGGCCTTGCAGATACTGTGTCTGGTGGCCGTGCCAGCTCAAAGTGGCCAGGCCACTCTAAACCCTGAGCTCCTGTCTGTCTGTCTCCTGTCCCCATGACAACAGTGGCTGTAGGAGCTTTGGAGTTGGGCCTTCTCTGCGCTGCTGTGTCCTTCCTCAGGCCTGGCTATTTCCAGAGAGCACTGGGGGACTCCACAGACAGCAGACTCTTCACCCTTCTGAGTTTTTTTGTGATAAGCTCTCAGGCATAGAAGAGAGGAGGAGCCAGACGCTCTGCTCTGCTTTTGAGCACTCTGTACCTTTATCACTGCACCCACCCACCCCACTGTTTTGCAAGGGGATTGGCATGACATGAGGGAATCCTGGGCTGTGCATGAGTCGGGATGTCAGCAGTTGTCCAGATGCTTACAGCTGGTACACCTCTTGGTGGGCACGGGACCCTCCTGTGGAGCTTCTGCCATGGCTGTGTCACGGTGTGTGGGACTCGACACTCCCTCCTTGGGCTGTGCTGGCTCATGTCCTTCTCTGTTCTCTGCTTCTGTTTCAGAGCAAACCTACTGTGATCGCCTAGTGCAGGACACTCCTTTCCTCACCGGCCTCGGACGCCTGAGCGAGCAGCAGGTGGATAGGATTATCCTCCAGCTAAACCGCTACTATCCCCAGATCCTCAGCAACAAGGACGCAGAAAAGGTGCCAAGGAACCTGAGGCTGCTCTCCCATTCCTTCCTCTCTGGGCTGGGAGAAGGGGGGCGGTGGGGCGGGACAGCTTGGAGGTGAAAACCTATCTCCTTGGGGTGACCTTGGGCCTAGAACATCAGCTTTTTGAGCTTTAGTCTCTTTAGATGTCATCAGAACTTCTAGCCCCTTTCAGAAATGCTGGAGGATCACAGGGGATGTGTGACAACATGAGACAGACCTGGGAGGGGGAACAGGGGAGTACCAGGGTGGGAGAGGAGCAGGGATACCAGATTCACTCTACCGAGTGCTGTAGAACTCTTCACTCAGCATCTTCCAAAAGTTCAAAATGGGCAATCATTTTGGGTGTGATCTGGCCCGTCCTGTTCGGGGATATTGGATGAGGGTGGGTGCTCCTTGTGCACCCCACCCACCTCTCTGGCTCCCTTGTAGCACTGGGGGTTGGTGCCAGAGACTGGGGCCCTGGGGCACATGACTTGCCTCCCAGATGGGTGACAGAGCGAGCCCTTCTCCTCTTGGGGCACCCGTGCAGGGCTCTCTGGAGGGTTGAGGCCTCTCCAGGGGACAGATGATATTGATCCTTGACAGAGCTAGAATCCACCCCGCACCCTGCTACTGGCTCAGATGCTTGTTGAGTTATAAAAGTAGTACAGTAAGTTAAAAAGTAGGGGCTCAAATTTCTGTCTTGTAATTAAAAGTCTAATATGCATTCATTATTTTTAAAAAATTTGAAAAGCTTCAGATGTTTACATGAGAAAAAGGAGACTCCTGCACACACACCCGCACGGTTCCTTTCCTCGGAGATACCCGTGGTTTCTGCTGCACGCCTGCCTTTGCTTTGCAGTTTCTGTACTTGTGGTTCAACGCTAGCTCCTTGTAGAGTGGTCCATCAACACCAGGTGGCAGCACCCGCCATCGTCTCCACGTTCTGGGGGTCAGTGCAAGTACCCTGTCCACTGACCTTTACAGCCACCTATGTTTCAGTCAGCCACATCGAAAAAGCCACCTCTTTTTTCTGCTTAACCCTTGATATATTTTGTAAAACTTGAATCACATTCCTGTAGACTATGAACTACTAGAAGTTATCATTTATGCCATTACCTTGAAGATTTCCTATAATGATCATACTGTGTGTGTTTATTATTTCCTTTTTCACACGTGGGAAAACCAAGTTAGCAAGCTGCTAAGTTTCCACACTTATGGACATTATGGTGGCATAATGTCACCACCATCTTTCTTGGTGACCTGTCTAGGCCTCCAATGGGAGTGCAAGGATTAGTGGCCGTGTAGCACAATCTTGGGCACTGCATGGGAGTGGTTGAGTCTTTGGTAGCAATTGCTACCTCCCCATGGGTGTTCCAGCCACCAAGGCGGAATCACAGCTATTGAGAAGGTTGGGGCTGGGGCTGAGTCCAGAGTCCTCCAGCCTGATCTCGTCTTGTGCCCCTTCCTCCTCCAGTTCCGGAACCCCAAGGTGTCTCTGCGAGTGCGTCTCTGCGACCTCTTGGGCCACCTGCAGCGGAGCGGTGAGCGGGATTGCCAGGAGTTCTACCGGGCCCTGTATATCCACGCCCAGCCACTGCACAGCTGTTTGCCTAGCCGGCACGCCCTGCGTAAGTGCGTGTCCCAGCTCTCTGGCCTTGGCATCTCCTTGCTCAACCCTTCGCCAGAGACAACCCTCTGGTTGTGTCTTATGTGACCCTCAGAGAGCGTAGAGAGAGTATTTCAGACAACACAGATCTCTCTGTCTCCAAGCTCGCTGTCTCTGTCTCTCCATGTCTCTGTGTGTGTCCATCTCCATCTCTCTGTCTTCCTTTTGCTTCTGCTGTTTCTTACACGAAAGTATCTGGTGCATGTAGTCCTCCCCGTTCCTCTACAATCGAATGAACCTGGGAATCCTTACCCTTCTGATCAGAATTAGCTCACAGCTGTAGGCTACACCAGCCTTGAATGAACTGCCTCCCACGACAGAGGTTGTATCTACTTTCACCCAGGTAGATCCTCAGGGTGTGGGTGTTTCTGTACAACAGTCTCTGGCACATATGGCTGGTCCAAGACAAGGTGTTTTGGTCTAGAAGTGCCAGCCCATGGCCCAGGAAGCCTTAGAGGGATCCTCTGAGCTGCCAGGATGAGTACAGGGAAGCCACGGGTACGGATGGCATCTCAGCCTTGAAGCCTCTGCACCCAGGTCCCCAGGGTGAGTGGCTACTGTCCCTCAATCCTCACATGAAAGGCTGGAGGCCGTGAGGGGAGAGGTGGCTCCCCTCAGGCCACTCAGCTGGACCGGGGGCCCCAAGGACAGGCAGGCAGGACTGGGCCCCGAGCTGCGGCATGGAACGGTCCTATCACCCCAGCTGTCAGGACCACACAGCCCTGCCTGGAGTCAGGGACCTTCCAGGGTGCCCTCAGGGTTATCAAGGAGCTGGTTGACTGGGGACCCCCAGAGAGGTCTGGGGAAAGAGAAGGAGCGCCCTGCCCTCACTCAGCATCATCAGACTTTGCACAGGCAGGTGTTTGCACTGTTGGGTGCCTTGTGGTTGCCAGGGAACAGTGAAATCCCCATCCCATGGTCCTCAAGTTCCCATAAGTAGACAAAAGGAGAAGAGCCCCAAACTGTGCAGGGGTCCTTCCCTGGTGCAACCCAGGGGGCCTGGGTGGTCTGCGGGGAGGGGCCGTGGTGGCCTCCTTGGTTTCTCGATGGCAGGCGACCACCTTACTCTCCAGCCCCCCCATGACTAACCATGCCCTGTGATTTTGTTTCCAGAGAACTCAGATTGCACAGAGCTAGACTCGGGCACCGCAAGCCGTGAGCTCAGTGACAGGGGTAACCGCCTCCCACATCCCTTTTCTCTGTCCCCTGACCCAGGGCTCCACCTCTGTCTCGGGGGCTTCTCATTCCAAGTTGGGTTCCGTTCCTGACTGCCCATTGGACAGACCCCCTCAGGGTGCTCGCTAGGGGCATCCCTGCCTGGCTGACCCCAGCACAGGGTGTGAGCCTGTCCTCGAGGCCTCCGGACCCCTCCCCGCCCTTCAGGGCTCGTGGAGCTGCTCACGTGCGTTTCTCCCCAGGACCTGTGGCTTTCCTGACCTGCCTTGGCCTGGCCGCAGGCCTGGCGCTCCTCATCTACTGCTGCCCTCCAGGTGGGTGCTGCCTGGCCAGCCCTCGGCCAGCCCTCTCCACATCCTGGGGCTGAGCCCTGCCAGATGGACGGAGGCCCACACCTGAGGCCCCTCCTTGTGACCCAGTGTGGCATGCCTGCCGTCGCTTTCCTGCCTTGCTGACCTTGTCCAGGTCCTGGGTGGGAGCAGCACCAGACAGACCCTCTTGGCATGGGAACCCCACATCACTCAGGTGTGGGCTGGTGATGCTGCGAGGATGAGAAGGTACCTTCTTGAGGAGTTCTGAGACCCCCTTGTCTTCCAGACCCCAAGGTGCTGCCAGGGGCCCGGCGTGTCCTGGGCTTCTCCCCTGTCATCATTGACAGGCACGTCAGCCGCTTCCTGCTGGCCTTTCTCACAGATGACCTGGGGGGCCTCTGACTGACCTCAGCCCGGCCCACCTGCGTGATTGCTCTCCAGGGGCTTGCTTCATTCCTAAGTGTTTATTTCTTGCTATTTATAATTTCTGTAATAAGCACTTTACTTTCATTGTACAGAGGTGTTCAACAATATTAAATGTTTGAGTCTCATCCCTTCTCCCAGGAGTGTTTTCTAGATGATTCCAATTCAAGAAATGACAGCGTCTCTAGCTAGGGTTGATCTTGTGGGTTCTTCACTTCCTGAGTCCAACCCAAGACCCAGGTCCTGCTGAGGCCGCCTTCCCGGACTCCTCAGGGCCTGGGTCTCACCCCTGCACATGGACTACCCATCCCAGGTGTCCCCGGCCGTCCCCAGTGCGCACTTCCAGATACAGCCCTGCACGTGTCCTGTTCCCTCCTTGTGTGGCCTTCTTCCACTGCTGCTCTGCAGAACTCCCTGCCTTGAACCCTTCTTGCCATCTCCGCTCTGTCCCAGTCCTCAGCCCCAGGTCTGGAGGATGGACAGGCAGGCCCTCTGGACTGCTCTGTTACCCTTCCTTGGCTCACAGGGCCACCAGGGCCAAAGGCAGAGCACCAAACCCTCTTGGATGTGTACACTCACCCTTCTGTGTCCACAGGGACATTTCTATGACAAGATCCTGAGCCCGAGGCTAGGAGGTGAGACAGATGGGTGCTAGCTCCCTGGCTGAGGGGACAGGCCTTTGTCCCCAAGGCAGTTACAGGGCTCGGCTCAGAACAAGGGGCCTGCGTGTGGCCAAACCCCAGGCCGTTAGGGGAGGGCCATGGAGGGGCACCAGCCAAATGCCTTGTGATGCTCTAGTGCTTGCATGTGTTACTGTGACTCCTCCCACAGCCCCAGAAGGTGGGGGCTGCTGCCCTTGCTTTCCTGACGAAGAAGCTGAGACTGAAAGGGGAGGTCACTGAGCCAAGAAAGGAGGACCCGGCACGTGAGGGGGCTCGACCACCATCTTCATTCCCTTCCTATGACATGTCCCAGGGAGATACCCCCCATCAGCCCTCTTGTCTCTGTCTAGTCACCAGAGCCAACACCCAGTTCCTGGGCCCTGTGAGGCTCCTCAGACCCCACTGTCCGAGAGATGGAGCCCCTCCCTCCTGGAGAAGCGATGACCTTGGCTTTGGGGGTCAGGGACACATATATGGTCAGAGCCTAGACATGAACACAAAATCTTATCCCTGATCCCAGGTGGAGAGGAGGTTGAGAGACAGAGAGTCCACAGAACCTTCTCGGACTGTTAGAGATGAAAAGTGTAATTGTGCCATTTGAAGTCTTGGCCTCTGGCTCCTCATGCCCTCCCCTAACGGCCTGGGGGAGCCCCTTGTTGGCCACACACAGTCCCTTGTTCTCAGAGCCGAGCCCTGTAATTGCCTTGGGGAGATGGGCCTGTCTCCTCAGCCAGGGAGCTTGCACCCTCTGTCTCACCTCCTGGCCTCAGGCTCAGGATGTTGTCGTGGAAATGTCCCTGTGGACACAAGGGTGAGTGTACACATCCAAGAGGGCTTGGTGCTCTGCTCTGGGCCCTGGCAGTCCCCACTGCATGGCCCCTGTTCTCTGTGGGGCCCTGTCAGCGCCCTCATGGCCAGTGAGGGAGCCGAAGCTCAGCGCCCAGGACCACACGGCACCCGAGTGCCCTCGCCACGTGCGCGCGCACACGTGCACACAGACGTGAGAGGTGTGCACAGTGCTCAGAGACACACGTGCGCGTGCACAAGGCCTGGCCCCTGATGGGTTCCTCTCCCTGCTGCCTCCCTCTGTCATCTCCTTCCCCTCCAGCCTCTTTCTGGGGAAACAGAAGTATGTCAGCCCAAGAATCATCACGTGCTTGCATTTCCCTCCGGGGGTTTCCAGAGGTTCGGTGGGCTGACACCAGGAATGATGCTGCCGCTGGGCAGGCCCTCAAGAGGGGTTCCACGCCCACATCCCCCCATCTCTCACAGCATGTGGGAGGGAAGCAAGACGGGAAGCAGAGGAATTAGCATCACAACGTGGTCTCTGGCCCTCATTCAGTCAGCCTGTGGGTTCATTCACTCATTTGTATGCCCAGTCATTAAAGTGAGGGCCAGGGCTTGGGAGAGCCAGGCAGAGGAGCCCTCCCGCCCGCCCTGAAGCCCCAGACAGCACGGCTTACCGCTAGCTCTTCCATCTCTGCCCTGCCGGTCCTGGGGGGGTGGCTCCAGACTCTGAGCCTTAGTTGACCCATCTATTCAAAGAGACAGGACCCCTCCTTGAGCATGGATATCCTGAGCTGGATAGTCCTGCTCTCTGACAGACGTGCTTGGGTAAAAGTGACAGGTGCCCAGTGAAAGGGACAGATAGAACTGGGTAAAGGGCACCGCTGGGTGAAGGCGCCAGATTCCTGACCATAGGTGATCGAGACAGCTGGGTAAACGTCAATGAGGCCACTGGGTGTGGGGTGCAGGCAAAGCAGACACCAGACAAGCCAGTGCCTTGATCTCAGTCTTCCAGTCTCCCGAAATAAATGTTACTTATATACCCCCCTGATATATATCCTTTGTGATTAGCAGTCCTGAACTATTAAGTAGAAACACCTTTGAGGGGACATCCCAGAAACAGGCTGTGGAAGGGAAGGTCCTGGTACTTACCCTTGAGGACCTGTGGCAGGGAAGGTCCTGGTACTTAAGTACTTACCTGTGAGGCCCTGTGGCAGGGCTCCATCCCCTGAATGAGGGGCAGTCGGTGCCGCTCCCGGGTCTCAGGTGAGCTGGTGAGCTGCGGTAGTCCAGGGCACCGATTCCCTTGGCTCAAACTGGGCCACATCTTGCGAATGCTGACTTTCTCCTTTCAGCAATGACCCACCCAAGGCCTTGCCCTGGTGGTCCAAAGCAGCCCCCCGAGTTCAGGCTGTTCTTGAACCCCCTCTGTGGATCCCAGCCTCAATGGCCCCTCCTCCGACTGTGCCTGGACCTGGTGCCCACAACCGAAGTCTGTGACAACAGCCTAGACACCAGCCAGGCCCCTCTCCATCTGCTTGCCCCTGGCTTGTGGCTGCCATACTATGACCACACTCCTAGTCTGGGACTAGGGGAGGTGGAACCATGGAGCATCCATGTTTAGGCACAGCACCACTCCCCATGAGGCCCCCCTGCCAACTACCTGCTCAGTCAGTAACCATGACCTGGAATGAATTAAGTCCATCAAGGTGTGAAAGAGGCCAAGGGTCACAGTCTTACTTGCTGGCCCCCTGGGACAGGCCCTTACCTTCTGTCCCCTGTCCCTACCTCCATAGCTCAACAACTGGAACTGCTCATGATCCATACCCACCCACCTTTGCACATGCTATTCCCTCATCTGGAAGACTACTCACCACTCCCCCCACCTACTCAACCTTCAGATCTTTGGTAAAATGCCACCTCAACTGGGAAAGTCCCCCCAAACTCTGGTAAGAAGAGTAGTTCCTCATCTCCCACAGTACCTCAGCTACCTCAGTGCTGGGATGACTGTCCCATCTCCAGTCTGCCTGGGTGGGGAAGAGCTCCCAGGTGTTGGGAGGGGAGTGAGGGAGGATGTGAGGAGGGTGGGAGGGAGAGAAGTGACAGGGTCCTTCAGGAGGAGTGTGTCTGTGAAGGAGGTGTGTATGTGAAGAGCAGAGGTCCTGTGATTGAGGCAGTTAGGGTCCTAGATGCTCTCAGGGATATGGTTTCAGGCCCAGTGAAGTAACAGGCTATTGCCCGTGGAGCCGGAAATGCAACTGCAATTTGCACAATGCAGGGTTCCCCTCTGGGAGAAGGCACAAGATCTGGATGGGGTGCTGACACTGCTGGAATCTGGGGTTGTTACTTTCAACCCACCAGGTCAGCGTTCTGAGGACTATCTCAGAGTGCCCACACCACACACCAAAACCTCTGCGCAAACCCCAGACCTGACCAAGTTGCAGGTCAGGTCCTTGCTGGATGGGCCCTGGGGCCCCAATCTTGTAGACTGTGTGGGGGTTTGGGAGCATGGAGCAGGTGCTCTTCCTCAGCGCTGGCTCAGTGGTAGCTGGCACCTCAATTCTTATCCCACTTGGAGGCAGGACTGGAGCCCCATATCCCCTCAGAGGGCATTGAGGCCTAAGGCAGGGTCTGGGGGGGGGGGGGCACTGCTGCCATGGGGCATCTTCCCTGGGCCACACACAGACCCAGAAGCTTAGTTAAATTCGTTTCCGCTGAAATAAATACTCGAGAGAGAGAAGAAAAATGTTAGAACATTCTGCTCTTGGATTCTTAAAAGTAATGTAGTGAGAAAAGAGGAATTAAATTCCATTAAAGGCAGGTGGGAGAAAAGGTGCCTGAGAGAGAGGGAAGTGGGTAGGTGGGTGTGGCAGGTGTGGAAAGAAGGAACCACTCTATCCTGCAGCGGAAGTCCACCTTCTCACTCCCCGGGCCCATCCCATCCCATCCTGGCCCACCTTTCTCAGAGCTCCCTGCCTCACCCTGTCCTTCCTTCTCTCAGATCAAGTGGGCCTGGGCCTTGAAGGGTGGACATTGGGGGTGGAGAGTCAGGGGAGGAGAACCCCAAGGTGACCTGGGGATGACTCATCTATCCCTACCCTATCTGTCATCTATCTATCATCTATCTGTCTGTCTTCCATCCATCTGCCCATCAATCTATAATCTTTTTGCCATCCATTCGTCATCTCTCTATATTGTACAGCAAGGAAGTTGAGCACAAAATCCTCCCAGCTCACTCAGTCGCCCCAATTCCTAGCTCTTCGTGACTTCCCCCTCCCCCGCACTGACCATCCTACAGTCCTTTAAGGCCAGCCCCAGCTCACGTGGCCTTGCGGCTCATGCACCACAGGCTTGTCCTTCCATAGGGCTCCTTCCTGGTCCTGGGTCCTGGAGCATCAGCCTTGAGAGCTCCCCCACTCTTGACTTCCCTGCCTGTGTCCCTCTGTGGAGCCTCCCAACTTGGCACATACATGTCCTTGCTTCTTACTCCTTGAGCCCCTTACTTACTCTCAGGGTCTCTGCCGTCCCCTGGGATGGCAGAGTGGGGGCCCCAGAAGGGGCGGCTGCACAACAGGGCTTGGCTCTGACCGGCTCTCTGGGCCCCGTTTTTTTTTTTTTTTTTGTCTATCCCTTGGCCACTGTAACACATGTGCAGAGCTTGGAACTTAAGGAGTGGATCTATTGTAGACATATACTAAGTACCTAGACTAAGTATGCCAGACACAGTGCTGAGCACAGGCTTTGAGTCGTTGCATCAAGTGGAAGGGCAGAGCAGATCAAATAGAAGTACAAGTGTGATTAGGGGTCCACCTCCTTCCCCAGCTCAGGCAGAGGTCCCTGAGCCTTCAGGGAGATGGTGAGCAGGACCCTCCTTCTCAGGCAACAGCCCCGATCATGGGCCAGATGACGTGGGGGTAGTCAGGGCTCAGATGAGGGCCCCAGAGGGACACTGGGCAGTGATGCAACCAATGACATCAAAGGCCGAGCAAACCCAAATGGCCCACTGTGACAGTGACCAGGAGCAGTGGTCAGGGGGGCCAGTGGGGAAGACTCAGGGCACAGCCCTGACCCTAGAGAACTGCAGCACAAGCCACGGCCCTGAGACCCCAGTACATCCACAGTGAGGGTCGGGGGCGGGTCTGTTGACATGAGCCTGGGTGCTGGTGGGTGGGGAGATCAGGGGCTGTCAGGGGTACCTGTGGGGGAGCAGGTGGGGCAGAGGCTGTCAGGGGCTGAAAGCACATACCCACCCTCTGTCATGCGCTGTCCCCAATGCCCCTAGTGCCTGTAGAGGCCAGCCTGATTTGGTGACCTAGGACCCATCCAGCCATCTGGGGCTTACCCTCTCTGGTGAGGTCTGGGCAAATTTCCTGTCCTGACCAAAGGAGGAACTCAGCCATCTGCTGGCCATGTCCATGGTCCACACAGGCTGGCATCCCCCTGGTGTGGCTGTCAGGCAGCCCACATCACAGGCCACACTGCTTCAGGCTACCCCAGGGCTATGGTTCTGGGTAGCCTTCACTTGTGCAGAGCCCTGAACGGGGCTGGACCTGGGGGCACGGGCCCAGATACCACCCTGGATCCACCACGAGGGCCAGGTAGTGGGGCAGGTTCACAGCCAGGAGACTGACCCCTGCTGCTTCCTGGCAACGAGACAGCCGAAGTGCTCATGGTGACCAGCCGCAGAGGTTGGCCTCTCTACCGCTTGGTCCCAGAGCTGTGCATCTGCCCTTCTCTGACCAGGTTAGCCCCAGGCTCATCGGCTCCTCTGGGAACATGGGTCCACCCACTGCCCACCTGCTGGTCTTGCTTCTTCAGGGATCTCATCCCATGTGTGAATCACCTTTAGTAGCCCTCTTTACGGGACGTTCAGACACTCAGCAGAGCAGAGAGCTGGCTCTGGGGCCCCAGCTCTGCAGTCCCCAGCACTTCCAATCTTGCTTCCCTGTCCCTTTTCCCTGAGTTATTCATTTTAAAGCAAAGCTCAGATTAGATCATCTCACCCATAAGCACTCTTGTTTATCAATCACTCTGTGCTCATCTTTCAGCCCCACAGAAGACTCTGGGGTCATCTGAATGTCTGTTGGAGCTGCCCCAGGCTCAGAGTGGGGAGGGCAAGAGAAGTGATGGGGGAGGGGCCTTGGGAGCTCCTGGGGGCTGCATCCCCTCCCCGGGCTCCAGTTGCTTGGAGGGAGTTCTCAGGTATCCCATGGGGAGAGGCCCAGGCGAGGGCATTGCTGACTCGAGATGAGGGAATGGGGCCAGCAAGGGTCAGAAAGGAGAGGACAAGGGGGCTGAGAGTGAGGGCTCAGGGTGGTCACAGGGTGGACGGAGGGAGCTGGGGGTCCCAGCCAGGTGAGAGGTGGCTCCGTGAGCCCCCAGAGACAGCACCTGGCCCTCAATGGTGTCTCTGCAGGGTCGAGGCTGGCTTGGCATCAGCCCCACTCTCCTTGATCCAGTGCTCTGGGTATAGAAGGGAGCTAGTTGGGCATGTAAACTGCAGGAAACGTGGGAGAGCTAGAACTCTTCACGAGGCTCTGGTCAGGGGTCATTGAGCTGACTGCCCCAAGGACATGCATGTGGGGGTGATGTCTGGAGATGCCAACAAAGGCTGCTCCTCCCATAGACCACAGGCTTGGAGGCAGGGAGAGAGGAGGGCTGTATAGGCTGGGGGTCTGAGGGGCACAGTGCAGCACCCAGGCCTGGGTGGCAGGGAGGGTGGTGCTAGGAGCCAAACGAGGAGAAGAATCAGCTTTATTGGTTACTTATACATAGAAAAGTGGGGGCTCAGATCCCCAAGAAGGGGCTAAAGCCCTGCCCAGTTACTGCTGGTGGAAGGTGTGAGGTCTGGGTCAGTGGCCACGGTGGGGGGCCCACAGGGTCACTGATGGTCTATAGTCCTGGGTCAGGAAGTGCAGAGGTCACAGGTCACCCAGGGTGGGCAGCGCACAAGGCCAGGATGCTGCTGCACTGGCAGAGGGCAGGCATCGCCTCGTCTCTCTGGAAATGTCCCAAGATGGGGCCAGCCCCTTGATCCCTATCCTTGGGCCTGCTGCATGTCCACGCCAACGATGACCCTTGTTGAGGGCTCACCAGTTCCATCTTCTGGGCCTGGCCACTCCATGCTCCAGGAGGAGGAGCAGCTGAGGACGGGGCAGGCCCTGTGTGGCCAGAGTGGCCCGAGCACATGTGGCTTATTTGGATGCAGTCCAGCCAGGCCAGCCTGGGCTCTGGCGGTTTAGGGGAATCCCGTGCACAGGATGATGGGCCTCAAGGGTGAGGCACCTCCTGTGTCTAGGCAGCTGCGGCCAGGCACGATCCAGGGGCACCTGCAGAGAAGAGAGAGGAGAGGCATGGAGTCACCAAGGCCAGAGGAGCCTCCAGCTCTGTTCTGGTGACCCTGCCTCAGCGCGGTGTCTGCTAACCAGCCCGTAAATGTCAGGGCCACTCTGACTCCAGAGTCAGCCCAATCCTGACCTGGGAGAGCCAGTGTCCCCCTGTGGGACACTGTCAGGGTTTAAAAGCCTGGCTCGGCACGCTCTGACAGGGCACCCTGAGAGCAGGGGCTGGTGGGTGGACATGTGCCGTGGGGACCTTGGGGCCTCCTCACTAGGCTGATGCTTGGGGAGACTCAAGACTGTGTTTGGGGCACACAGCAGGTGATTAATAAATGGCCCAGTTGTCATCCGATGAGTGAGAGAGCAGGCTGGCATCCAGAGGATTCCATGAGGGACAGACTGAACAACAATCTGGGGCCAGCAGCTGGGCAGTGAATCGATGCCAGGTGGGGCCAATAGTGATGGCGGGGGCAGGTGGAAGCCAGATACTCACAACAGGGTCACACAAAGGCCCTGCTCCCAGCATCCTGCTTCATCATCCACTTGGTCAATCTGGAAGGTTTCCTCCTGTGTCCCTGACACACAGGTGTTTGCTGTGTAGAGACAGTCTCCTGTCCACTCTGCTGTGGATGGACAGCTGTCTGTCTGTGGCACCCGCCTCGCCTCTGTGGCAGGCCTGAGGACTGCTGGGTCCAGGGCCCTGTGGACCTGTGTTGTGCGACCCTGGCCAGGACATGTGCCAGACCTGCCAGCCTTCTGTATCTGCCCTCGTGACAATCCGGGTTGCCTGCATCTGAGCCCCCACAACCTCCCTATACAAGGGGCTTGTTGAGTGTGTTACGAGGCTCACTTGACTTCCTTGTGGCTTCTGCTCCCAAGTGGGGTCACCTTGGGCAGGCACTGGGTCTCTCTGAGCAAGGACAGTGGGCTGAGTATGGTGTAGGGGTGCACATGCCCGGGGCACCCACCCTGCAAGGTCTGGGCAAGGACAGATGCAGTCACGGGAGGTCTGCACAAAAGACCCTGAGTTTCCCACGCTGAGTCAGCAGCCCAGTGGGGTGAGCGGGTGGAATAGACCCTGCTGCGGATGGCCCTGCCAGCTCACCTGAGCCCCTACTGCCGGGGCGCCATGTCCATGGTGGGCTTCTGGACACCAAAGGCAGTGATGAAGATGTTGACCACGACGATGATGAAGACCAGACCAGTGGCCAGGTTGTTGAGGAAGTCCAGCTTGGCATGCTTGGCAGGGTTGTTGAGGTCATACCTAACTGTGAGAGGAGCAGGCACTGCCCAGGGCTGTGAGATATCACGGGGCCCTCTTCTACGCCCCCCCACCCCCAGAGAGAGACATGCCTGCTTTAAAACTGCCAAACATGGGGCCTGGCTCAGGCAGTCTGGTATCTCTGGCTTGACTGCTGCAGCCCCGCTTGCTCTGTGAAAAGAAACTCAGAGGGGCCTGGCACCTCACCACGAAGTGGAAGGTGTGGAGGCCCGAGGCCCAGGCTTGGAGTCTAAGGCACAATGTACTGCACACACATAGGCAAGCACCACTGTGAGCACTGGCGTGTGATAATCAAGCCGTTCCCACACGTACCCAAGGCTGTCCTTACACTCACTTTCTAGGCAAGGAAACAGAGGCCCAAGAGGTCACGTAACCTGCCTGAGGTCACACAGCCAGGCGGAGGCAGAGGGGAGCTCAAATTTTTGCTGCTTCTACACCTCACCCTCACCTGGGGGGCAGGACCATCACCCGATCCCTATGGACCACCTAAGGACTAGCGGGTACATAGTAGGTGCCCAATACACGTCAACAGCATGGTTATGATGTTTTCCTGTGTCCTCAGCTTGGGTGAGTGGAAGGATAGGGACATGAGGGGCCCTCTGGGGGCCACAGTGGGAACTGTTAATACATTTTGGACCACCTGGCTTAGTGAGGCAGGCTGGGGCTCCCGTGCGGCTCGTGAGGGCCTGCAAAACGTTCAGCCGGGTAAGTGACCCATCCCAGAGTGTGTGCAGGCAGAACCAGCTGACTGTAGGAGAGGGGTACCCCAGGGCCCTCCCACGGCTGCAGCCCCCTGCCCAGGCACGCACCGAGGAAGATGAGCAGCACGCCCACGCCAATCTGCAGCACGAGGGAGATGGAGATGAGGACCACCAGGGGGATGAAGAAGGCGAAGCCAGTGCCCTGCTCAATGACGGCCTTCAGCTGGGAGGCGTTGGCCATCAGCAGTGCGATGTCCAGCATGCTCTCGGCTGCGCTCTTCTTGTTGGCATAATGGTTCATGTTGATGGGCCGGTTCCTGCCCCAGCGGCTAGGCTGCAGGGAGCAGGGTGGTCAGGCCAGGCTCTGCAGCAGGGGGCTGCAGGCCCGGGCCCACCCTGGTGTCCCCTACTTTGAGCCTGGTCTCCTTCCTAGGTACTGGCAAGAAGGTGGGGGTAGATCAGGTCAGCAGATGAGGCTCGAAAGGGCTGTGCTGCTTAACAGAACAATAGGCCCAGAGAAGAAGACTGTACAGCCCTGCAAGACCCACCCTAGGAATCAAGTCCTGGAAGAGAAAGGAAAGAAAACACAACCTCAGCGCACTCTGGTTTTAGACGGGAAAATGCTGCCAACCATCTGCCTGCCATGGGTGGGGCCGCCTGGCAGCCTCCCCTGCGTGCCCCTGCCCGCCCTTCCCTTCAGGAGGTGACTGGAGCCAGGGCGGGAAGTGACGTGACAGCAGCTGGATCTCAGATTTCCACACACTCGCCCACATGTGAAATAAGCCTTCCTGGGATGGCTGATCCACCCAGGCCATCTCCCAGCTGTGCGGGCACACAGCAGGTGCTCAAGAGATGCCTCAGTATTCTAATCTACAGCTAAACTTAGCTTCTTCCTTACTTTTTTATTAAAAACAATTTTAAACCACTTTACTGAGTGAGATGTGAGTGACACGAACAACCTGAGGAGTTTGCAGCTAAGTATGCACCATGGCACCATCACCAAACCCAGGCCACCACACATCGACCCCTCCAGAGTCTCCTCCTGCCCCGTTATTACTAGTATTTGTGATAAGAAACGTGAGTTCACCCTTAGAGTGCCCTACTGGTCATGACGTGTGGCTCTCTAGAGCTT
The DNA here is from genome assembly GCF_033118175.1 of Dama dama. NCBI lineage: Eukaryota > Metazoa > Chordata > Mammalia > Artiodactyla > Cervidae > Dama > Dama dama. The sequence goes on along the minus strand of NC_083696.1, from coordinate 26,819,491 downwards.
CTCCTGCCTTCATGTTTGTATTGATAAAATGCGAACACGAGTTCCGATACCTCCTCCTTCACTTTCTGCCTGAGAACATCCCGAGTCCTCAAGGCCAGGCCCCTGTCACTCCCAAGTGCCCTCCATGCCTCAAAGCCCCACCCTGAGCTGACTTTCTCTGCAGGCTAGGTTCTCTCCAGGGGCAGGAGCAGGGAGGGGAGTTAGGCAGGAGAAGGCTGGCCTCAGAAGCTGGAGGCCAGGCCACACAGACCACTCCCCAAAGGGACTGGAGTTTGCCTCTGGGACAGCTGTTTCACTGCCTGGCAGACCAGGTAGCCAGCCCGTCTGCTCTCTTCAAGCTGCCCCTGGCCAGGCCCCTCCCCAACCTCCCAGAACTAACCTGTACCCCTCAGCCTTGGCCCCCTGTCCACAGGCCTCCCTGAGCCTAGGCCTCCTGGGGCCATTCAGGAGATCTTATTTCTAGACTCATGAAAGATGCAGAGATGGGAGGTGGGGGTTCTGGGGAGGGCAAACCTCTACTTTCTGTAGTTAGAGAAAGCATGGAGATTACAGAACTATACATATCATGGGAATTACAGAAATACAGAAGTAAAACTACTTTTATATTATATCTTCTTTTTTAAATTGGAGTATAACTGCTTTACAATGTTGTGTTAGCTTCTGCTGTCCAACAAAGTGAACAGCTGTATGTATACATACATCCCCTCCCTCTTGAACCTTCCTCCCAACCTCCCCACCTCCCCATCCAGCCTCTAGGGCATCACTACATTGTATCTTTTAGAGTTTAAATTTAATCTAGAATAACAGGCCCAGGAGGGAGAGCATGGGAACAGAGACTCCCATGTCCTGTGTTCCCTCAGTGTCAGTTGTTCTTAAGCAGCAAATCCCCCTGGTTTAAAATTCTAGACCCAAGAGCTCGCTGGGAAAGCCTTCTCTGTCCAACCCAGCGCCCTGGCCCTGCTCTCTGGGAAATTCCATGTGCAGCCGCTTTCTTTCTTCAAGTGGGGTCTCTCCTTTGCCTCCATGCCAGGCCTACAACTGCACTCACAGCTGGGTGGGCCGCCCGCCTAGGCCAAGAATACCCAGGGCACATCACTCCTCCCCAGGGTCTGTGCCCCACCTCAAAAGCACCCAGGCTATCTCCCAGCTCTGCTCTTGTGAAGTGGCCCAGCTGGCCATGCTCCATCATGTATGTGCTCCACTGGGTGCAGGCATCCTGGAAGCCCTGGCCTGCTGGCCATGTGCCCATAAGTTTCATAAACCAGGGACACCAAAACGTCTTCCCTTGAGGCCACCCTGGGGCCTCATCCCAATCCCCAATCCCAGAGAAGAAGCTAGGTGCAGGTCTTCCAAGGAGCTTCCACCTTCTGGGGGCAGGGGAGCTATACATACACAAATACACACATTCATGAGCATATACACGCCGTACACATGCATCTATACACATACACACAGAGAAGCACAATATATAAAAGCATGTACGTACACACTAACATGTATACATGCCACACATGCACAAATACACATGTAGATACATGTACACATACATGTACACACATACATACAATGCACATGTGTGTGTGCATTAACACACACGCGGCTAACTGTGGAGGCTTCTGGGCAGGAGGGAGAATTCCTATTTTACTTGAAGTCTCTTGAGCTGTATAAATATTTCACGCCTATGCAACCACACACGCATTCAAATACACAATGACGCCAGCAGCAGCAGAGCCCCACTGCCCTGCACGTTGGGTGCCCAGGGCACAGCCCGTCATCCTATTCACCCTTCAGCTCGGCACTTTCCCCCAGGGAGTCCCTGTCTTCACAATCGCTTACCAGGGGTAAACTGAGGCTGTACGGGGAGGAAATGTGTCCAAAGTCAATAGGAAGTGAGGGCTGCACTGGGATTTGATCCCAGGTCCCAGGACTCAGAAGCTCTGAGAGCTGACACCACGGTCTCCTCCGGCCCTGCAGAGGGGGCTGGGGTCAGGGTCACCTGTGAGGCTGAGTGCTCAGAAGTCCCCAGCCCCCGCTTAGGTTGAGCGCCCTAGGTGTGCAACAGGGCCATGGAGCAAACGTGCCAGGAGGTTCTGGGGGGTCTGGTCACTGTCTCAGGGCCCCTGGGAGCAAGCAAGGGCCTCAACCCATATGCCCTTCCTGGCCAGGACATTTCCTGCCCACAGAGCCATCTGCTTCCTATTCAACCCATGCAGTGATAAGGAGCACTGGCCAGAGGTTGCAGGCCAGACGGCTGGTGGGGAGGGGGCTCTGGTCAAGCCCTAGCTGACTACAGGCTTGCAGTGTAGCCTCGACAACATGTTCCCTTCACTGGGCCTCAGTTTTCCCATCTGTACACCCCCGGCCACAGTCTGAGAAGTTCTACCACCCATCAAGTATACTAACAGTAAGAAAGAGCACTGTTCTCCCATTCTACAGAGTGGAAGACTAAAGTTCAAGGGGGCTTACTCAGGGCCACCATGAGGGAGGGGCAGATCAGAATTTGAACCCAGCTTGTCCACCTTGAAGCTAAGAGCCACCCAGCCTCATGTCCACACTGGGGAGGGGGCCCGGGGAGCTTTATGTGGTAGGGCCTTGGGTGGGGGTGGATTTCAGGGTTGATTCACTTTCCTCATGCCTGTCCTTGGTATCCCAGGCCTTCTGGGGAGGGGCTTTGAGCTGTGGGGAGAGCTCTGGGCCCGAGAGGTGACCACTGTACAGATGAATCACAGGGAAGGTGCTATCCTGAGAAGGTCACCCAAGCTGGGGGGAAGTCAGAGCCCATCCTGCACAGGTGTGGAGCTTCACCTCCCCACCACCCAGCTGCCAGGAGTCACACTTGGGACCCTCCCACTGAGACCTCTGCCCATGACTTGGGCTGTGCAGGGAACAAACGCCCAGTTTAATATGTCCCTGGGACCAAGAGGAATTCGCTGAAACCCCAGTGGCATCTCAGAAGCTGAGAGAGCTCAGGGTTGTCAATTTTTTTCTTTTTTCTAAAAGCCAGGAAGGAGCCTGCAGGGAAGGAGCTGGTTTTGGCAGGGGCGCCCCCAAGGCTGGCTCCTCGAGCCCACTTTCTGTGGACAGAGTGCCTCACCCCAGTCATTTGTATACAGGCAGCTCACAGGGACCCAGGCCACCTGGCCCAGGGTCACTGCACTGAGCAACCTCAGCTTGGACAGGGAGGCAAGTTGGAACAGAAGCGAGATTCAAAACAGGTCTGCGGTACTCAGAGTACCCAGTTTCAACACAGTGCATCCTCCAGTTCACCCTGGGCTTGGAGAGGCTGCCCATGGCCTCTAGCTGGGCCCACAAGGTCTGGCCCATCCTCAGCCTCTTGGTACACCCTCTGCTTCCTTGGGAGATGAGGGCAGGCCAGGGCCATGGCTGACTGAACCTCTGCAGGACCTCAAGGTTTGGGTTATGGACTTCCTCCAATCCTGCCTGCCCCCAATTCTGCCACTGACTCCAAATCCCAGGTACAAGCACGGAACAAGATTCCCACATGGGAATTCCTGCCCCCCTTCCCAGAGCCCAATTTCACATCTAAAGAAAGAGAGACCAAGGCCCCCAAAATCTATGAGGCTCATCAGCTGCTCTGGGAAGAGGTGGGATGTGGATGTGGGCCTTCCCTTTATCTTCTCCACATCCTGCCACACCACAGACCAGCAGAGTGACAGGTCTGTGCTGTTTCCTCAGCTATAAGATGGGCAGGCGGGCATATGACGGGGAAATGAATGAAACGCTCAGAAGCCCAGTGGCTGGTTAGAACACAGCTGGTGCAGGGCAGGACTGGATGTTCTTCTTCCTTGCCACCCAGCCTCACCGCCTTGAAAGGCTGCCTCCCAAGTGAACTGTAACCATTTGTAATTAATTCTATGGTGAAAGTCCATAACAAGGAAGAGTGAGGACTAGCCCGAGAAACTGCAGGAGCCGAGTGAAGCCCAGCTCAGATGCTGGCCATAGCAGCCACTCCTGCATAGGGCCACTCCCCTTGGGCTCCGTGGGCAACAGTGGAAGTGGGAGCTCTGGAGTCCTCACTTCTGGGCTGGGACCTGAGAACCCACCAAGCAGGATCTGCTGGGGCTGAGTATGATCTGTCTGACCCATCAGTGTGGGGCAGAAGCTGCTACTATGTCCACTGCCTGGGCTCAGCGTGAAGGCACCCACCCCAGGTCACACTAGCTCACTCCTGCACTGTCCCCACACCATCTGTGCCCAGCCAGCCTCGGGAGGTCTCTTGCTCCATGTCTGAGTTCCTGACAGGAAGTTTCCCAGGGTTGGGGTGGGTGGTCCTCGCAGCAGTTGAGCGGCGTTGGGCAGTCCTGCTTCCTGTGGGTTCACCACTGACCAGGAGTGACCGCGCGGCCACGTCAGGGTTGCCTTTTGGAACATGGCCAAGACCCCGCCAGCCTCGGGATCTGCCAGGAGAGCAGAAATGAGAAAAAGAGCAAACTTGGAACTTCCCTGGTGATCCCGTGATTAAGACTCCACAAGTCCAAGGCAGGGGGCACAGGCTCAATCCCTGATCGGGGAACTAAAATTCCACATGCCAGCTCAGCAAGGCCAAAAAAAGAGTTTAAGAGAAAAAGAGCAAACCTCTCCCAGCAGCTGAGGCTATGCAAGCAACCCTCCCTCCCAGGACTTGGTTTCCAAGCCCAAATGTTGCCCTACGAGCCTCACTGCACCCTGTCCTGCCACCGCCTTGCTGCGTCCTCAGCTGGATATAGCCCCAGAGTCTGCTGCAGTGTCCCAGGCAGCTGCCCCCTCAGATAAACCCTGGGCATGGCCACATTTATTTTCACAATATAACTAATGCTTCTTATTTCTTCTGCTGCCATCCAAAAGTGAGTTAATTGACTAAAGACACCAACTCACTCCAGCAGGGGCCCTGAGCAGAATGGCCTTGCATGGAGGCCATAGCATGTGGAGGGGGACATCTGTGGAGCTCCCTCACTGCCCTGGCCTGACAGCTCATCTGCTCTTGGATTATACATACAACTCTCCTCTGAGCCCAGTCACCCTGGGACGTGAGTGATTCTTCCCCACTCTACAGAAGAGGAAGCTGAGGTTCAGAGAGAGTCCGTACTTGCCCAAGGCCATGCAGCAGGGCATCTTGAGACTGATGGGGGCTCTGGGCTTGGGCTCCCAGTCAGTCTTCCTGCAGCCAGGGGCACGCTGAGGACATCGTGGTGACTCAGCCCACACATCCTGTCTGGGGGCTCTTGCTCAAGCGGGGACATATCTGAAGATCCTGGGATTTTCCTCTTCCCAGCAAGCCTTTCTACCCCTCCTCAAGCAGGACCTTGGGACTCAGATTCAGGCAGGGGCCACTGGGAGGGGAGGCTGTGGAAGAGCCGTGCCTATGGCAGGGTGGGGGGAGAGCGGACTGCACCTGGGAGAAGGTGCTGCCCTTCCTAAACCCTGCCGGGATGTCATCTTTGAAAGAGGATCTAGTTTGGCAGGCAGGAATGTGAATACTATGTGTCCAGTTTCCCCCTGCACTTAACACATTAGCCCATTTAGTCCTCACCACAAGCCTCTGAGGGCTTCCCTGGAGGCTCAGACAGTAAAGGATCTGCCTGCAGGGCAAGAGATGAAGGTTCAGTCCTTGGGTCGGGAAGATCCCCTGGAGAAGGGAATGGTCACCCACTCCAGTATTCTTGCCTGGAGAATCCCATGGACAGAGGAGCCTGGCGGGTTACAGTCTAAGGAGTCACAAAGAGTCAGACACGACTGAGTGACTAACACTTTTACTTTCTTTCATAACCCTCTGTTGGAGGTGCTGCTCTCATCCCCTTTCACAAATAAGAAACTGAGACACACGTGATGTGCCTAAGAGCACAGTGAGGCAGGTCCTGAGGGTGGGAAGCGGAAGGCAGAGGCTGGAGAGAGAGCAGTGTTGGGTGGGCCTGGACCCCGGATTGGATAAGCAGAGCAGCCGTCAGTCCTGACTTTCTCTCCCAGAGCCTCCTTGCCTGTGACTGGAGCCCCCTGGAAGAATGTGTCCCCTCTCACATGAACGTCCAGAGCCTCCATGGCCTCCGCAGCTGGCAAGGTCTGACCTCCTATACCCAGCCCCGATGTACTTGGTGGTCCAGCCGCTGGGCCCTTCTCCCGCTGTTCCCCCTGCCTGGGATGCCCTTCCACACATACTCACACCCCAGGGCTGAGTGCCAATGTCCCCATTGGTCAGGAAGTCTTCCCACCCACCTGTGCGTTCAGCACTCTGCCCATGGCTTCTCCGTGAGGACTGGTCTCCGCTCTCAGACTGAGTGGAACAGGGCTGAGGCTCCCACAACTAGTCCCAAAGCCAATGGTAGTGACCCCTGAGCACAGGGATCCCTGCCTGCTGAGGGCCTGTTCCCCAGGCCAGGGCCTTGCTTGCCTCACATGTTTGCCCTCCACCCCCTTAACATGGCCTGTTACTATAACATCGCCTAGGACTGGTCACCCACACCTGAGCAGGGTCAGTCTCGGCCTTAGTCTGGTGTCCATGACTGAGAGGTCTCTGTCCCTGCCCCCATCCCCAGGGGGTCACAAACTGAAAGAATGGCCAATGTCAACAAGTTACCAAAGGGTGGTGCTCAGGGCTGCGCCACAAACACAGGCCCTGGGGAAGTGCTGGTCCTGGGCAAGGCCGGTTACCAACCGCTACTCTGGCCCTGCTCCAACAGTGGGACGGGACCCCAGGGTGGGAGGGTACTGGATCTAAATGGGACCACTACCAGGGCCTGTCCCCATGCTCACAGCGCTCCAAGGCCAGCAGGACGGACTGAGGCGCAAGAACCCGCGCGGGGAGAGAGGGGAGGAGGCCACAGCGGCCCCAAGTTCCCCATCAGGGCATGCACAAGACTGTGCGGTCGCTGTGGACACCGTAAGTGACGTAACTGTCTGCCCGCTGCTGGCCTGGAGCCCAGAGGCCGGGATCCGTTCTGCGCCTACTCCCGGCACGCAGCGAACCGGAGCAGAGGCAGAGCTGGAGCGCTGTGTGCGAGCCTGGAAGGCAGGGGCCCGCGGAAAGCGGAGTGAAGGTGGCGCCCAGGCCCCGCGGCTGCGCAGCTCCGTGTGGGCGCTACCTGCCCCGGGCCACCTACGGCAGCCTGCCAACCGCCTGCGCCCCAGCCCAACCTTCCAGAGTGGCTTGAGCCCCGGGTCATCCCTGGGCTCCCCGCCACCACGCTGGCAAGGGGGCGAGACGCAGGGGGCATGGCGACCACCCCGACCCTCACTGCGGACGCGGCGCGCAGCGGGTCGGCGCCCGTAGGTGCCTGGGAACCGCGGGCGCAGGGCTCAGAGAGGGCGGGCGTCGGCCAAGGTCGCACAGCGGCATGGAGGGAGGGGATGCTTACCGAGGGGTCTGGGGATCCGGGCGAGCTCGGGCGCAGGTCGCCGTTGAGCTCGTACTCTTCGGGGCGCGAGTCCATGGTGAGGCCCTGGGTCAGCTTTGCTCCGGGTCTCAGCTTGGCCCGCGCCCCAGCCGCGCACACAGACCCCGCTGCGGGTCCGCCCACGGCCCGCCCCCTCCAGCTCGGCGCTCATAGTCGCCCTCAGACTCCGCCTACGGCCCGCCTTCCTCCGGCCCGGCGCACGCAGCCGCCCTCAGACTCCGCCCCCAGCCCCCTGGCGGAAGCCGGGGGGGCGGGGCTTAGGCCACTCGGGACTTGCCCCGCGTGGACCGCTATGGCAGGGGGACCCCGCGCTGAGTTTCCGTTCTGTTAGGTCCCCGACTTCTCGTGTTCGTGGTAACACACGTCGCCTTCTGTGTTCCTGTCGTGGACACTTGTAATCCATAAAACGAGGGCAAGAACCGGCCTTTCCCTGGCCGCTTCGCTAACCGCCATGAAGGCTAGCGGGTGCTGCCGCGGGTGTGGTTTTGTGTTTCCCCGGATGACGCTCATCCCGGGGGCCCCGGTGCAGCTCTCGCCAACACGTCGCTCGCCCCGCACACGAAACCTGCGAGTCGCCTGGGTGTCACATCCTCTGAACTTTGGCCTTCTCTAGGAAAAGGGGACGTGAAGGCCTCCCACGCACTCAGAAGGGGGCAGAGAGCAGATCTTTTGTGCCTGCCGCCGTTCATGGAGCAGCCTCTGTGTCTTCAGGCAGGGCCCCTTGTTTGGGGTGGCATCTTGTCTGTGCCGGTGCCAGCCGCTAGGGGTGGCAAAAGCATGTTGGTTCCTCCAGCCCTTGACTCTTTCAGCCCTTGTTTCCCGGGACGCAGGCCTCTCCCAGAAGCCAGGCAGGTGCAAAGAGGCCAAGCATTATCTCCCTGGCCTGGTAGGCGAAGGTCTGGGTCTCTGTGTTCTGCCCTGACCCTGACCTGGCTCCCAGGACCAACAGCTTTTTACTCCTCCCAGTTGCACTGCCCACCTCCACCCCCATTCCCGCCCCCACCTTCTGCCTTCTCTCATAGTGTCCGCTAAATTCTGTTAGCACAAGGCACTTGACCAAGGCCATGTGGGCGTGACCTTTCCCCTCCTGTTAAACCAGAGATCCGAGAGAGTAAGCAGCAGTGCCCAAGGTCAGGAGATAGTTACACTGGCCTAGAGCTCATTCATTCATCCTGTAACCAAAGTGCCTGCTTTATGCTAGGCGCTGTTCTAGGTGTTGTGGCCTGGAACAGGGTTATGGGGCAGATGGGAGGTGATAGGGGATAGCCTTGCGAAGCAGGGGTTACCCTCTCACTTGACATGGGAGGAAACTGAGGCGTATCTGGGAAGAGACCGAGGAGGGCCATGCTCAGAACTGGGGGGATTGCGTGGATCTGTAAGCGGTGGACTTGTTGCTCTCTTGGCTGGTCTAGCCAGTGAGAAATCAAATAGTTCCTGCTGTGTCAGTAAACAAGGATGCCAAGGTCATCAGTGATTGCAGCCCTCCAATGTGAGCTAGTGAGCCCTAAAGGAATTCAGGAAAGCAAAGAATACCTGCTATCTAGCAGCCAGCAGACTACAGCCATTTCCTATGGTGAGCCCTGAAGAAAGGAAGTTCAAGATGTGAAAACACAGATAGCTCAGGTGCATGTGAAAGGAATGATTTCAGTGAGCACAGACTCTTGCGTCTTCCTATAAATAGAAAAAGGCTGATTTCCTTAACTTGGGATGTCTCATTTTCTTTAAATAACAATAATCTTTTGATGATCAGACTACCTGCCCTTTGTTGCAAAACTTGGCTCCTCCCCTCACCTCCTGGAACCAGTTCTCTCAGGGTTACTTGAGATGCTGTCTCCTGGGCTAGAAGTGCTAAAAATTTCCACTGAATAAATATAACTCTCAACTTTTAGGCTGTGAGTATTTTTTCAGTCAACACCAGCCAGCAGGTGGGCATCCATGAGCACTGTAACCTAGTGCCTGCCTCACCTGTGATTGCCCTCCACACCAAGACCTCCTTGTTTCCCCCTGCCTAATGCCTTACCCTTGCTGCTGCTGCTGCTGCTGCTGCTAAGTCGCTTCAGTCGTGTCCGACTCTGTGTGACCCCATAGACAGCAGCCCACCAGGCTCCGCCATCCCTGGGATTCTCCAGGCAAGAACACTGGAGTGGGTTGCCATTGCCTTCTCCAGTGCATGGAAGTGAAAAGTGAAAGTGAAGTCGCTCAGTCGTGTCTGACTCTTCGAGACCCCGTGGACTGCAGCCTACCAGGCTCCTCCATCCATGGGATTTTCCGGGCAAGAATACTGGAGTGGGGTGCCATTGCCTTCTCTGACCCTTGCTGCTAGAAGTGGCTTTTTTTTTTTTTTAAAACAATCATCTTTTTAAAAATTGGTTGATTGATTTAATTATTTTGACTGTGCTGGGTCTTAGTTGTTTCATGCAGGGTTTCTCTAGTTGCACCAAGTGAGAGCTACTCTAGTTGTGGTTCACAGGTTTCTCATTGCAATAGCTTTGTTACTGAGTCCAAGCTCACTCTGCCCACTGCATGTTAGGCCAATGAATCCAAGAGATAAGGTGTTGTTGAGGCAAGGAATACGACTTTATTCTTATTCAGAAAGCTGGGAGACAGAGAAGATGGCAGACTAACGCCTCAAAATAACCATCTTGTTAGGATGCCAGGTTCTTTTATGAACCAGAGGTAGGGGGAGGTGAGGAAACAAAGTAAAAAGTCCACTTAATCTTGCAAGTATCTCCTAGAACAGCAAGCCTCAGGCAGAGTGATGTGTTAATTTCGTCCTTCTTGCCAACTACACAAGGACAGTGTTCTGAACAAAGGCACTTTAGTTTAATAGTCAGGCAGAGGGGTAGGATTCTCTGAGGCAGGCCATTATGTGTAATTATAATAATAAAAGCAATGGAAAGCAAGTCAAAGAAATCATTTCAACATGGAGTCAGAATTGACTTCTCCCTGCCCATTAGTTGTGGTGTGTGGGCTTAGCTGCCCTGTGGCATGTGCAGTCCTCCCAGGGGACAATGGAATCCTTGTCCCCTGCATTGGCAGTCAGATTTCCAACCACTGGACCACCAGGGGAATCCCTAGAGGGAGTTTTGAAAGTGAAGCTGAAAGCATGGAAAACGCAAGTCACCTTGGAGATTTATCAGAAAAGGGAAACTTCCTCTAAATCCTGCTTCAGGCCTTCCTCCTGACATGCTGGCACGTCCACATCATTTGTGGTGATGGACAGGCTGGGGGCCGTGGGATGCCCACAGCCCTGGCTAAACCCAGCTGGATATTTTCTGACTGTACGATGTGACTGTATGATTTCCTCCTCTGTTCAGCGAGCTGTTTGGGCTTGATTCCTCAGGGCTCTGGCCATGGTGGGACCCTGGGGTCTAGGGTCTGTATGGGCTAAGCTGCCTGGGAACTTGTCCTGACCACAGCCCTAAAGTCCTGCAGCCACAGCTCAGACCCACAGGCCTCCATTTTGTGCAGGTGTGGGCAGGCCCTGCCCACTTGCAGCGCTGCTAAGGGCCCAGTGCATCTTAACGGGGCCTCAGTTCTGTCCACTCACAGCCCTCTGGTGAAGAAGGAACTGCTGTTGTCCCACTACTTCATAGCTGAGAAAACTGAGGTTCACAGAGAGGGCTATTACCTCAGTCCTGGTTGACAAGGCCAACATGAGCGGGGACACAGCAGTGCCTGGGGCTCTGGTCAGACCCAGGCATGGTGACAAGTAGCAATTACTGTTATTCTCACATGACCCAAGTGTAACTAAACACAAGCAGCTGGAAATCCCTGCTGCAGCAGCAGCGTGGCTCCTGGAGAGGCTTGGGAGAGGGCAGCCAGGAGAGAAGGCCCTGAGGGTGCAGGGGAGGCTCCAGGTGCAGGGGTGGGGCAGGTGGGGGAGGTGGGAGGAGCGTGCTTGAGAGGGCTCTGTTCCTGCCTGTTTACTGGATGAGAGAGTTTCGGTGGGTGTCCCCAGGATCTCTTACGTGGGCCCCGTGGCAGCTCTGTGCTGAGGTTCATTATTCCCTCTCTCCAAAAGGAGGAAGCTAGGAGAGATCAGGGTTGAATAAATAATTGGGCATTTAGACTTGGGTTTGTAACCATGCTCTGTACTGACCACCAGAGACCCAGGCAGGCACTTCACCTTCCCTGAGTAGAGCTGATGGGGGCATGGTCAGTCCTTGGCAGGGTCTCATCCTCCAGATATGCTTGTCCTCAGGGAGGGACTTTCCCCAGTCTGCTTTGTCATCCTCAGCTGCCTGTGCTGTTTACCAGACTGTTCCCGGGACAGACCGAAAGGGGCGGTCCATACTTGGATGTCCTCACATCTACCTGGTTTCAGATTCTCCTGCTGGAGAGATCAGCATGGGTTCCGAGGTTGGTTCCCAGATTCTGACTGTGAGGCTTGGGTCCATGGGGAAGTGACCACTGGGGAATGTCCCAGGAGAGAAGGTGGGCTGGGGAGGGACAGGGCCAGTCGCTCTCCTATAGCAAAGAGACACACAGGAGAGGGGCTCATGTGGAGGCAATACACACGTGCAGACACACACGTCGCGTGATGTTTAGTTCACCTGCCCATTCTGATCTGTGTCACTGGAGGTGCATTTCCTGTCTGTAAAATGGGGATGTTCTGAAGATGCAGTGACCCAGCCCGGGTGAAGCCCGGACCAGCTCCCAGTAATGGGGATGATGACAGTCTTGACCTCACCCCCCTCCTCATGCTGCCCCCTTGAGCAGGTGCTGAAATCCTGCTGGCCAGTGATAGTCAAGAGCCACATCACCCAGAATAGGCCCCAGAGTCGGGTGGCTCTTAGGGTGGTGGCTTCACGCTCTGGGTGAGACAGAGACCAGATGCCCGGGCGGCTTCACTCCTCATCAGGAGGGATGGGGGTCTCATGTCTAGAAGGACCCGGGCCCCGCTCCACCCAACACAGCACTTGGAGGAGGATGAATATTACCTGCGTCCCTGAATTACTGTGGGGAGAGCATGGCTGTGTCAGCTGGGATCTGGGAAGATGTGCATTCAGATAGATCACGTGAATGGGAACCTTCACAAATGGCTGAATCCCTGGCCCCTTTCCATCTCTGAGGGGCAAGGAGACAGGGAGGGCATTTCCATGTACAGAGAGAGAGGAGTTTGGAAAGGTGCTGTGGCACGCATGAGGTGCCCCAGGCTCAGCCAGGCAGGCCTGTGCTCAATCCTGCTCTGGGAGGCTGGCTTTGCAACTGAAGCTCCTGGCTCTGCCAGGGCCCAGGCCAGCCCACACATGCCCACTACCAGGGAGAGCGGGAGGAGGGGGACCAGCTGGAGGTCAGCCTGGGGCAACTGGTGCTCCCTGGGAGCTGCTGGCCTGACTGCCTGCTACCCACTCGAGGGGAGCCTTGTCATGGCTGTGGGGTAGGCCTAGGATTCTGCATTCCTATCAAGCACTTCCAGGCAGTACACTTCCCATCCTTTCGGTGCTCAGAGCCAGGCGGCAGGGCAGGGCTGCCACCCCGTTTCCAGAAGGACAGAGGAGGGAGGCCAGGCATGTGAAGAGGTTCTGTGTTATCACCCTCATTTTAAGGACAGGGTGGCACTAGGCAAGGTCATGCATGGTAATGGACTAGGTAGCATGAAATGGGCACCCAGGTAGGCATACACACCACCTCACTCAGTCCTCCAGCAAGACGTGACATGCCTAAGGTCACACAGTTAGGCCCTCACCCCCCAACCAAAGTGGGTTTCTCCCACGAGGGTGTCGCTGAGTTATGCTCATCGTATTCTGGAATATCACCAACAGGACAGTGCCTGGATGTTCTGTAGCCTTCACCAGAGTGTGAGAGGCAGGTTGGGTGACTTGGAGGCACCCACCCAGTACCGTGGAGAGACAGCAGTGAGACGCAGCTTCCTCCATGAAGACTTGACCCGCCCATTTGTCCTGCCGGCTGTGTATCGGTCTCTCCCCAGTCCTGAGGGGGCTGACTCCGCTTGCCATCTATAAGAGTCTGTGCCCAGCCGAGTCCTTTTTCCCACAGCAGGTCAAAGGGACAGGGATAATGGCCATCCCTGCTATTGTTTCTTCCCTTCTCCTTCAGTCACAGATGCCTGAGTTTTAGCTCAGCCAATATTTTCCCAGAATAGGGGTCTCTCCTGCACTTCTGAACTTCTCCTGCATTGAGGTATGGCTGTGTGGCTACATTCTGGCATTGGAAGAGCTGTGCAACATTAGGAAATGGATGGAGGAATACCATTTCTTTCTTTTTTTTTTTATTACTTCTACCTTCCTATTGGCTGAAATATGGATGTAATGACTGGAGCTCCAGTAGCTCTATTGGACCATAAGACTGGCCATGGGAGTCTCACACAGCAGAGCCAAAAGTAGAAGGAGCCTATGTCCCCTTGGAGCCCAGGCCTTCCCTAGCCTGCCCACCTCAATACTTCTTAAGTGTAAACAAACAAACAAACAAACAAAAAACTATCTTGTTTTAAGATACTGGAATTTTTTTTTTCCCCCTGATACAGCTGATCTTAATCCTAGTTTTTATTTGTGTTAAATTTTTCATTAATAAATAGGTTTTTCCCCCCCTTTAAACACAGGACATAAAACAGATTAAAACACTCACCCCTCCCCACAGTCCTATTTTGAAAAAGTAAATCAGGTTATATCCCTGACCAGATGAAGTCCCTCTGAATTCTTATGAAAATCCTCACTCCTGGGACCTATATAGCCAACACCCTTGCATCCTCCCCTCTCCTCACCCTCCTCATTGCCCTCTCTTTGTTCCTTGGACTCATCGCTGTGTCAGGACTTTGCATTCCCCATATTCCCCACCTGAAGATCCTGTTCCCAGGTCTCCACGTGTCCAGCTTCTTCGTGACATCGGATTGTACTCCATCAGTTTGTTTACCATCTGTCTGCAGTAGCCTTGGCCTCCCTCAGCTTGTGCCCTGGATCAGCCCCTGAAAGCCCCATCCTTGTTGTTTGTGTGTTAACTGTCTCCTCCCCAGACCAGACACAAAGCCCCAGGTACTGCTGACACTCAGCCCACGCCTAGTGGCTGCCCCGGGCATGCCCTGGCCATGCCTACTTTGTCCAGGCTTCGGGAGTCCCTCAGCCTAGCCAGCTTAGCCCAGCCTGTGCTTTACAAACCACTAATGATGGGGCTCCATATTCTTGGCTCTGACAGTGACCGCTGACTCAAACCATGAAGCTACTGGGCCACAGGTGAGTGTGGGAGTGAGGACAGGTGTCTGGAGCACTGGTGGGGTAGCTGGCTTGTGGTTTGGCAAAGAGGTGTCCTCTGGGAACAGGTCAAGTCTAGTCTAGGTACCTCACTTCCTGTTCCGAAGGTTGATTGCTAGCCTTGCCCTGTCCGGGGAACCAGCTGGCCAGAAAGCCCAAACCCAGGCCATGACGAGGTCCTATGGACTGATGATGGCTCCTCCATGGTAAACTGGATCTCAAAGCTTCACACCACGTGCTGAGAGAAAAGTTGCTGAGGGGCTGGTGGAGCCTGTGCACATCCAGCCTGAAGACCACCCTGCCAATTCCTGCCTTCCCCTGCCAGGGTCAGTGTCCTCTTTATCCAAGCCTGGCAGCTGCCTCCTCTAAAAAACCCCAAGATGCCCCCGAGGGCATGCTTTCACACCCCCAGGTCTCTCCCACCGCCTTCCAAGACTCCTACCCATATTGAGGGTCTCAAGGCTCAGGCTGGGGCTGTCTCCTTTAGCACCCACAACTTCCCACAGGTTGTGGACAAGTGGAGACACCGCCACCAAGAGGTCAAGGGTAGATCTAGCAAGCATTGCTGAGGGAATGCTGGTCTGGGGCTTTGGTGCGAACTATCTCACTATGCACCCATTCAGCTTGCTTAAAAACTAAGGCTCCCAGAGCTGAGGTTTGAACCCAGGTCTCCTGAGCTCACCCCACCTGCCCCAGATGGGGACTGGGAGCTACCACGAAAACAGAGGTGAGTCTCACAGGAGCGCTCAGCTGCCCCAGGCCCTTTCCTCTCTTCCCTGGAGAAGCGAGGCCCACCTCAGATTCTGGGCTGACCCATGGCTTCACTTTCCTTAGGGCTGCTGCTGCTGAGTTGCTTCAGTTGTGTCCGACTCTGTGCGACCCCATGGACAGCAGCCCACCAGGCTCCCCCATCCCTGGGATTCTCCAGGCAAGAACACTGGAGTGGGTTGCCATTTCCTTCTCCAATGCATGAAAGTGAAAAGTGAAAGTGAAGTCACTCAGTCGTGTCCGACTCTTAGCAACCCCATGGACTGCAGCCCACCAGGCTCCTCCGTCCATGGGATTTTCCAGGCAAGAGTACTGGAGTGGGTTGCCATTGCCTTCTCCGACTTTCCTTAAGGAGACCCCTGAAAATACCCTAGGAGCCACAGCAGGGTGGGGAATTTGAGCCTCCTGCTCTGAGGTGGGGAAGGGACAGTGGCCCCTTTGTCTGTGGACATCATGTGGTGCCATCCCCATAGGTGTCCTTGTTCTGACCCTGGTTGGACCAGCATCAGAACTGCCAAGGGATGCTGCTCGCTACCCACTCCCTGCATTTCTACCCAGGTCCTGGGGAAGCTGGTGTGGCTGCTCTGGGGACCCCACTCTGAGCCCCAGGGTGGGAATTTGAGTCAAGTGGATTTGACGGAGGGGTGCAGAGGGGAGGAGACCCCACTGCTGAGCACCAGCCTTGGCCCTGGCGCCTTTGCGCAGATGCTGCCCTCAATCACCCCTCAGCACACAGGGCATGTGTCTCCTGCTATGGAAAAGCTAAGACTCCTCAGGGTAACATGTTAGAAATGCCTGTACTGCAAAGGCACCATTTTACTTCACTTGCATAAATCCATGAAGGAAAGAGTCCTAAGGAGGGATCCTGCTCAGATTCCAGGGTCAGCCGGCACAGTCTTCATGTTGGCTGGATTCTTGATGCCCTGGCATCAGTCATTTCTCACAGTTGATGAGCAAATTTGGTCCAACAGATGGCAAGGTTGCCTTCATCTTGGTAAAGCCTATGCGGTCAAAAAGCAAGGGTTTCAGAGGACTTTGCTAAGAATAACTGCGGGGCAGCCAGGTGAGGGAGCAAGATGGTTTCACTTTAACTTGCCCTTTGCCCTCTGGCTGCTGCCTGCCCGCTGTAACGCCTGGGCTGTGCTTCTCCGTCGGACAGTGTTGGTCTCCACAGCCTCTTCTTTGAAGCTGCTTGTGAATTCCATTTGCTTGGCTAGCCTCTGGTTCTTTCCTTGCTTCCAGCCTAGGCTGGTTGGAAGAACTTGGAAGCTGAGATATTCCATTCACTTCCACAGCTGCCACCTCCCATCTAAGGGAGAGGGTATGAAGGTTTGGGGGGTGAATTGGCCTGCCCAGGAAAGGACCCTTGTTCCTTCAGGAGCAGGTTGGAGGCAGGTTTATCTTCCTGGTCCAACATGGAGTGGGATGGGGGCTGGGTAAACCCAGGGGCTGGTTCTGGGGTTACCACTGCTCGGGAGTCCAAACCACCAGACCACTGAGGCCTCCAGCTCCATATTCAAGGCATGCACAACAGCCAGGCCCTGCAGGACCCTTTGTGGTCACTGGCCTCTTCGTGGGGCTGGCTGCCCATCTAGCCCATGGGTGTTGCCTGCACTGTGCAGAGGCTGAAATTTCCAGGGTGTCTCCCCCAAATGCCCTTCTCCTGTTGCTGGCTCTTCTGGTGTCCCAGCTGGCAGGGCTTTTGCTGGGCAGAGGCCAGGGCAGGGTGCAACCAGCTCTCACTAAAGACATCTCGTAAGTTGATGGAAACCCATCTAGCACAAAGGGGCATTTACTGGACTGGATGGTATGTCTCCATCTGAATGCAGGGAGGACAGAAATAGCCTTTCACGGAGTGCCAGCAGGGCTGGGCTCTCCCGCTCTGAGGGTGTCAGTTTTCCAGCTCTTTCTCCAAGCTATGCAGCTTGTCCCTTTTTCATGTGAGTTACTCACCCTGTACTGGACAGAGGACTCGCTGATCCCTCTCTTGCTTAAACTGTTAGAGAGAGAGGGAAAAAGGGGGAGAGAGTGAGGGGGGAGAGAGAGACTGGAAACATGAAAACACAGGCTGAGTTTCTGCTGAGATGCTGTGTCTCAGTGGTTCTCCATGATGGGGCGTGACATGCATTAATGTCTTACCTGACACCCTCTCGGTAAGATGAGATTGGACGGTGTCCTGCTCCAGGAAGCAACTCTTGTGTTTCTGAAAATGGCTATCATTTCCATGATAGCTTTGCTTGTGTTCCTCCTTCTGCTTATAATGTTTCTCCAAAAATGCCCAATTAAGCAGCAGTTAAGTCTTATTTGACACCTATACATAATTTTTAAAAAATTCAGTGTGCTAAAGCCAATGCTAGTAATGTTTTGGAGAGGTTAGGAAGTAGCTCAGCTGCTACTTTATTGCTAAAAAATGCTATCATCTGACACAAGGTTGCCACAAACCTTCAATTTGTGAAAAATGCAGTATCTACAAAGCGTAATAAAGCAAAGCACAATAGGAGAAGTTATGAACTGTAACTTAAATTTCCAGCAGGGAAAACACACGATCATGCTATGTTTTATTCACTTGGTGGGATTTTCAGTCACTGTAAATGTTACTCATGAAGGACATATAGTAACAAAAAGAGTTTTTACAAAGTAACTTCAGAGGAAAGTCAGAATATAAAAATGTGCATTGCAATTATTACTAGTTACTGTGCATCTGCAGAAGGCTGGGAACAGAAACTCAGAGTGGCCTTAAGGAAAGGTTTTCTTTCTAAACATCCCAAAAGCTTGTTTTATACATACGCACGTACACATTTCTCTATATTAAAAACTTAAATAAATAATAAAACATATACATCATAAAAATGTATATAAATAATAAAATGTTATACTTAATGAAATATACTATATAAATAATAAATATATATTGAATAAAATATATGATTAGATTAATATAATATTATGTTCATATCAGAAAATTTAGAAAATGAAGGTAAGGGGAAAAAAAGAAATTGATTATGTTACGCAGGAATAGCAGTTTTTCCTATTTTGATGTTGTGTAATCAGTCACAGCCACTGTGAACAGTAGGAGGTGCTGGAGGGGAAGGGTGTAGGTCTTGCTCTCATACCTGTGACTTGGCTAGGGCTCGGCTTCAGCTTCCAGTTTGGTCCAGGTCTGCTCCACATGTCTCCCATTCTCCTGGGACTGCCTGCTACTCAGATGAGAGTCTGAAATTCCCAGATTGGCAGGGAGAGCATGCAAGTCCTCTGAAGGTTTGGAATTGGAATTGGCTACTGATGCTGCTGCCAGAACAAGCCATTTGGCCAAGCCCAAGATCAACATGGTGGGAAAGTGTCCTCCACTCACAATTGAAGGGGAGGTGTGTGGATACATGCCCATCTGTAATCCCAAATTACCCAGATGGATAGCCTTTCCTTCATTTTCTATGCTTTGTATAAAGACATGTTCTTTAGGGGGCTTCCCAGGTGGCGCTAGTCGTCAAGAACCCACTGGCCAATGCAGGGAACATAAAAGATGAGGGTTCTATCCCTGGGTTAGGAAGATACCCTGTAGAGGGTCATGGCAACCTACTCCAGTATTCTTGCCTGGAGAATCCCATGGACACAGGAGTCTGGTTCCTAGGCTGTCCATAGGGTCACAAAGAACCGGACACAACTGAAGCGACTTAGCACACACACATGTACTTTAGGACTTCCCTGGTGGTACAGTGAATGGGAATCTGACTGCCAGTGCAGAGAACACGGGTTCGATCCCTGGTCCAGGAAGATTCCACGTGTCGCATAGCAGCTAGGTCTGTGTGCCACAACTATTGAGCCTGTACTCTGCAATAAGAGAAGCCACTGCAATCGGAAGCCTGTGCACCGCAAGGAAGAGGAACCTCTCCTTGCCACAACTAGAGAAAGCCCACATGTAGCAATGAAAACCCAGTGCGATAAATAATAAAAGACACACTCTTTACACAGCAGAATCATTCTACCTATGTTTTGTCACTTAATTATAAGTACATCTTTCTATGTCATAAAATCATTCTGCAACATATGACTACATACAAATTCTATTTTCATATCACATTATGCCTTATTCAACATAATGGACATTATGTCCCCTCCCTTTTTTTCTGCTTCTAAAAGCAATACTTCAGTGACTATCCTCTCCTGGTACCTAAGTCTTTGTGTATATCCATGATTTTAAAAAATTGATTTTTTTAATTTATGTTCTTGGCTCTGCTAGGTTTTGTTGCTGCCTGGGCTTTTCTCTAGTTGTGGTGTGTGAGCGTGGCAGTGGCTTCTCTTGTTGCGAAGCATGGGCTCTAGGGTGCAGGGGCTTCGATAGTTGCAGCATGTGGGCTCAGCTGTTGCGGCTCCCGGGCTTTAGAGCATAGGCTCAACAGCTGTGACGCAAGGGCATGCTCCGAGGCATGTGACATCTTCCTGGATCAGGGATCGAATCCGTGTCTCCTGCATTAGCAGGCAGATTCTTTACCCCTGAGCCACCAGGGAAGCACTATCTATGACATCTTTAAAGAATCAATTTCTAAAGTAGATTTAGGGAGGGAGAGAGCTGACCTCAAGGTGGCCGCAATAATCTTTGCTTTCTTATTCACATCCTTCTATAGCTTCTTCTTACAGTAAATCAAGGCCAGACTATCTGGCCAATAAATTACAGCAGAGGTGATGGTGTGTTACTTCTGTGGCTGAGTCATAGAGGGCACTGTGGCTTCTGCCTTTCTCTCCTGGCTCAGAGCCACTCTGCAGAGTGACTCCTGAATTCTTGACCAACAGAAACTATTGGAGACATTAACTGATTATTTTTTAAAGCCACTTATTTGTTTTAAAGTGATGGATAGTGTGAGTATTTTGATTGAGAGGCCCAATTCTGCTTTGTTATCAGATAAACCCCAGCATCTTGGTGGCTAACAGAGTATGGTTTACTTCTCACTCCCACACACCTAATGTGGGTAAGGGGGCTCCCCTGCTTTTCAACCAAGTGGTACCCAGGGACCCAGCATATTTCAGTCTATTAGCAGATCACTGCCTCTCACATCCAGGTGGTAAGAATTAGTCAGGTGATCACACCCAGATGTATGGGACCAAGAAAATAATTTGACCAACTCTTGATGTTGAAGCTGAAACTCCAATACTTTGGCCACCTGATGCGAAGACCTGACTCATTTGAAAAAACCCTGATGATGGGAAAGATTGGGGGCAGGAGGAGAAGGGGACGACAAAGGATGAGATGGCTGGATGGCATCACCAACTCAATGGACATGAGTTTGGGTAAACTCTGGGAGTTGGTGATGGACAGGGAGGCCTGGCGTGCTGTGGTTCATGGGGTCACAAAGAGTCAGACATGACTGAGCGACTGAACTGAACTGAGCATTATCTCTGCCAATGAATCAAAGGAAACAAAAGGTGGACTCAGAACTAAAGATCTATATATTGAAATCATGATTCACAATGAGCAACAAATCCTGAAGGTGCTCAAATTTCCACAGTTGCTACATGACAAACATGTACAAACACAGTGACTCTTCCATATGACAATTTGACAATCTATACCAAGGGGCTTTAGAATATTTATATCCTCTGACCCAAATAGGGACTTCCCTGGTAACTCAGCTGGTAAAGAATCTGCCTGCAATATAGGAGATCCCAGTTCGATCCCTGGGTTGGAAAGATCCCCTGGAGA
The DNA here is from genome assembly GCF_033118175.1 of Dama dama. NCBI lineage: Eukaryota > Metazoa > Chordata > Mammalia > Artiodactyla > Cervidae > Dama > Dama dama. Next base: position 26,798,429 of record NC_083696.1, on the reverse strand, counting down.
AGAGAATGGCTACCCACTCCAGTATTCTGGCCTGAAGAATTCCACGGACTGTATAGTCCATGAGGTCGTAAAGAGTCGAACATGACTGAACGACTTTCACACTGACCCAAATAATTTTGCCGCTGGGACTCTATTCTAAAAATATGTTGTTTAATATGATAAAAATCATTATGAATAATTCACCTTAACACTATAAGAAGTAATGAAAAATTGTAGGCAACTGAAATGTATGCCAGGGAAACGATAATTTGTCACCCCCTCCATGATAGAATATCACATAACCACTACAAGAGATGCTTGCTGTGCAATTGTCATCGCTGACACTATACTGTTATGGGGAGAGGTCGCAAAATTAAATTATTTCAATGATACAAACACAGTTAGGGAGAAAACACTACATTATTTATAACCTACCTTATTTTATAACCAGAAAGAAGTTGAAAGAAGCAATTTAAAAAGCGTTGCTGGTCTTTCTGATCCCGAGTCAAAGGCATATCTATTGGCTTCACTCTCCCCTTCAGGTGACAGCTTCCCTAAGCTTCCCCAGGAGTGGATGCAGGAGAAGGTGCAGGCCAGGTAGGAGCAGGGATGCTTCAGAGCGTATCAGAGTGCTGGTCCTGCATCCCCAGGGTTGGGGCTGGGATAACCCACCTGGGAACCACCCTCTTAGGCCAAAGTGAGAGCCCAGCCTAAGGCCAGGGACATCTCCCTCCTCACTGGCTCCAGAAGTTGGTGGCCTCCACAATGCTGATATCCCTCCATGAGGTCCATGTCCTCCCATTACGTCCATGATGCCCATGATGCCCCTGAACTCCTTGCTGCCTGTAGCTCCCATGGTATCTATGGTGTCTATTAGCTCCATGGTATCTATGGCCCCCATAATGTCCATGACCCCCTGCGATGAACAAGGCCCCAGTGATGCTCATGGCCCCTGTAATGTTGATGACCTTCATGATATCCAAGGCCCTATGAGACCCACAGACCCCCAGTGATACGAAGGGATCCCCCTCAAAGGTGGCCTCTGCTCCCAGCCCACCACTTGCTGAGTGCACTGTCCTTACAGACCCCTCAGGGCAGGCCTTGTGTGGGCTGGCTGGACAGAGGAGTGGGTACAGAAGTTAGTCACCAGGGTTTGGGCTGGGGAGGGCAGAGGGAACCCAGGGGACCCACTCATCTCAAAGCTGGCCTCAGGCCTTGGTCTTACTTCTCTGAACTGTGCTAGAGCTGTCTCCCCAGGCCTGGGTGCTGAGGAACATCAACCTTTGATCCTGGTGAATGGTGTCCTGGAGGGAGGAGGACTGGCTTGCACACATCGCTCATAACAAGCCAAACTGTGAATACTGTTATCCTATTTTATAGATGAGGAAACTGAGGCCCAGAGGATGGCAGAGCTAATGGGTGGAGGAGAGGACTTGAAAGCCTGGAGGTCAGACCAGAGCTCTCTCACATGATTGCTGTGAGGGGGCAGCTCCCCCCTGGTGCAGGCCAGGGACACAGGATGGGTCACAAGGCTCAGGACTTGGTCACAATAGGGGCCATCACCAAAACTCAGGCTGCAGAGAGTTGCTGTGTTCAGGCCCAGGGGCTGCCTCCTAGGGAGGTGTCTGAGAGCTGAAAGGGAGGAGAGGAGGAAGATGGGCAGGCTGTGGTGTGCCCAAAATCCCTTGAGACTCTTGGCCTTGGCTCAGGGCCTGCACGAGAACAAGGCAAATACAGGCAACTGGAGGATTAAAAGTGCCAGGGAGGACATGAGTCCAATGCTGTGATGTGATTATCAGGAGCAGAGAAAAGCCCAGACCTGTGGGTACTTTGCAAAGTTTCGCAGGTGATTGTCCATTTAGTTCTATCTCACAGGCGGGACCTGAGGCAGAGGGGATGCTTGACTTAAGGTCACACGGCTGGTACAGCGGGAGGATGGGAGAGCCTTCTAACATGGAACTCAGCTCTCAATCCATCAGGGTGCAGGAAAGGCACACAGTCACTGCCTGCATTTATTGTCAAGGATGCTGAGAAAATGGAGATTTGAAAGTGCAGAGATGGACGGAAGCGAGAGGGAGCCATGAGAAAGAAAGAGAGAAACACGGGAGTAGGAAGACAGAGAGAACCTGAGAGAAAGGAAGGGAGAAAGGAAAAGGCAGGGAGTGGGGGAAGGTGAGTCCGCCTCTTGCCCCCACTGGCTCTTGTGCCTGGTTTGGTTGCCCCTTGAAGTCACTGCCCACCTCCCCCTGACTCGGCTCTGATCTCCAGAGAGGGAGCCGGCCGCTTAGTGATTGAGTGGGAAGGGGAGTCTAATGCAGTTATGGCCTGAGTAACTCTTGCAGCTGCTCCTGTGACTTTCCTTGGTCTGGGGTCTGCCCTCTCCCCTGTGTCCTTGGATCCTGGTACCCAGCTCCCGACTGGGGTGGCAGTTCCTCCTTCAATACAGCACGTACCATCACTAAGGCCAGCAATGGTGGTGTCACCCTGGGTCATCCCCTGAGACGGGCACGCCTCTGGCGTGAGGCCCAACTTCACAGCGGTCAGTAGTGGGTCCTAACAGCTGCCCTCCCTCCCTTGGGCTCTGGTTCAGCTGGCTGCTAACCCCTGAGCTGTGGTGAGGGGCAGGAAGCAATTACTGCCACTCGTCTACCTGTGGTGTCCACCCTTGGCCCTGTGTATCTAAAAGACAATCGGACTGAGAATTTCAGAAGCTCTTTTCCTGTTTAAAAGCATCAGCCATAATTGCAAATGACAGCATTTATTTTTCTGCCTTTTTTCTTATGTTGCCCAGAAATTGCTTCTAAAACACATGCTGATTAGAGTGGATTCAGATAAGCGTTTCCTCCCCTCCACACTGGGCTCCTGATAGCTCAGCCAGGAATGGAAAGAGGCAGCAGGCTGATTGGAGGGGGGGTTCCAGGAACCACACAGGCCCGTGGTCATGGGAACACCAAAGTGGGTGAGATGCTCACTCTTCACCTTGAAACTGGGGCATCAGGAGAAACGATTAAGGCAGTATGAGTCAGTTTTTAGGCAGCATCACAAATTGTGCCACTAAACGTGTGCTTTCCCTTCTGGTCTGCTGTCTGACCTGGGTGACAGCAGCCAGAGAACTCCTAGCACTCACCACATCCTCAGAACTCATCCCTGGGAGCAGCTGTCACAGCTGGCTTATAAGCTGAGTTTTGTCTATCCACTAAGAAATTTATGGGGTATCAATAATAGACATAGTTTTATCCCTCCCACCACTAGATCAGACCCAAACAGCTGCTGCCTTGCTCAGAAGCTTGATGTTGTCTGGACAGTAACTCTGCGATGATCTTGGCCTTCTCCCTGGAGTTGTTCCCTCATGGTCACAACCGAACTCCCCACAGCTTCAGGTATCACATCTGTGTGCAGACCAGGGAGAAACAGGGAGAAGACCAACAGCCACATCTGTTCCCCTTCCTGAGCAGAAGTTCTGCATTTCTCCAGCAGACTGCCCTTTAAATCTTAGGGTCACCCCTCACTGCAAGGGAGGCTCGGAAATATGGAACAGAACTGGCCCAGTCACCTGTCACCTGGGCTGAAGATGCTGTCCTTGGGGCAGAGATTGCCACCCAGTATTCATTCTTTCCCTATTGATTTTTGGTAACTGAACCCCCAAATTTTAACTGGATTACCCCCAAATAGATACCACCTCTTCCTGTCTTCTTAACAACCAGATGAGACTGAGTTCCAAACCATCATCTCAACTCACTGGAGTTTTGTTCACAAGAAAGAAGGGAACCGTGGCTGTTCGGGAGGTGTCAGGGCAGTGAGTCCACTGCCCTCGTGTCTGCTCTGTGGAGTGAAATATCATTTCATAGCTTGCTCCTTGGCTGATTCATCACATGGAGCTGCTTCTCCTCTTCAGACAGAAACTTCTCACCATCTTCAGGCTTTCTCTTCTGCGTGGTTGGGTCTCCCTCTAAGAAGGGGCCCCCTGGGATATGGCATCCTGTGGGATGGACAGGGCTAGACAGGGTGAGACATGTTTTAGATTTTAGCAATGGATCATTACTCACAATGGAGAAGGAAATGGCAACCCACGTCAGTATGCTTGCCTGGGAAATCCCATGAACGGATGAGCCTAGTGGGCTACAGTCCATGAGGTTGCAGAGTCGGACACGACTGAGTGACTTAACTTTCACTTTCACTTTATTACTCACATACACCAAGAAAGCACCATCTTGGAGGTCCAGACTGATGTGTTTCCAGGACTGTACAGGCTGACCATCATGAATATCAAGTCTAGAACACTGCTATCCCCAAGAAAGCTTCCTCAGGCCCCTGTGAAGTCAAGCCCTCTCTCTCCACTACAGTGGCTACCCTGAACTCATCAGCTTTGCCTGTTCTGAATCAAAAAATAAATGGATTAATTTATTACGTGTCTGGCTCCTTTCACTCACAAAATGTTTCTGAGATTCATCAGGGCTGTTCATGTATCAGCAGCCCATCCCTCTTCCCTCTTGAGCCCACCCCAATGCGGGGGCACCCAGCATGTTTTCACATTCACCTGCAGACAGTCATCAAAGTGGCCCTTGTTTGCGGCTGTTATGAATGAAACTACTCTTAGTGCAGTGTGTAAGGACTTGTGTAAGCATGTTTTCACTTCTCTTGGCCAAACAGAGAGGAATCTCTTGTGTGTATTTATAAGAAACCACCAGACCATTTTCAAAGTGGCTGTACTATTTCTTACCAGCAAAACATGAGTCCCAGTTGCTCCCTGCCTCCCTAACACTGGTTATTTTCTATCTTTTAAATTTTTAGATGTTAAAATGATTGGTGGAGGTACTTCTTCAATGACACTTAGCACACTTTCAGGGGCCCAACCATTCGTATATCATCTTTTGTGAAGTGTCTGTTAAAGTCTTCGGCACATTTAAAATTTTAGGTTATCCACCTTTTCAGCCTTGATTTTTAAAGGAGTTCTTTACACACTATGACCACATGTGATTTTTTCAAATACAGGTATTTTTTTCCAAATCTGTGTCTTGTCTATTATTTTCTTAGTCATGTCATTTGATAAGCAGAAGTTTGCAATAAAGTCCAATCTACCAGATTTTATTCAGATAAGTAAATTCAGACAAAACAATTTTATAGTTTTTGATTAGGTATTTTTTTTAGCATCCTGTCCTAGAGGCCCCTTTACCCCCAAGGTCAGCATACCAGTTCATTGCCTCTGAGCTCCAAATACCCTTGGACATTTTTCCTTCCTGGTGAGCAAAATGTCAGGCTCCCCCAGTTCAGAGCACTGGAAGGGTGGAAAGAGGATGGAGCTCCGATACCTGGGGGTCTGAGGTGCGGGATACAGGATACTTGGTGCCCATGCACCCCAAAAGACATTCCTGTGACCTTGCAGCCCTGCCCTGGTGGTGACCTTCCCAAGGCCTCTAGATTCAGATTCCCCACTCTCGGCCTCCAGCTCCTTTTTGATGCCCCGAATTTGCTACGCACCCAGGCCACTGGGCACAGCGCCTGTGCTGTGGTGGTTGCAGACCAGCCTGGCCCACACAGGCCAGCAGATTTCCCTGCCAACGAGTGGGTTCAGGCATGCCTTCTCCATTCGGGTCCAGCTCCCTCCAAGCTGACCTCCTCAAGTGCCCTCCCTCAGCCCTGGGGTTTCCTAGGGCTTTCTTTTAGGTCTCATCAGTGCTTACTGATTGGGCCTATTAGACCTCCTGTTCAGGTCACTGTGTGGTCCCTACCATCTGATTGGACACAGATTAATATAGTCACAGAGATATTCTCCAAGGTCTGTGATCAATGAGACATGAGATCCATCAGTATAGACACAGGTAATTGTTTTTTAACCACTTAATTATTTTTAAGTTTGCAGTTTAGCAGTGTTAAATGATTTCACCTTGTTGTACAAAAGATCTAGAACTTTTTCATCATTCCAAACAGAAACCATCCCCATTGAACACTAATTCTCCATTCTCTTTCCCCCAGTCCCTGGCACCCCACATTCCACTTTTTGCTTTTATAATTTGATAACTGTAGGTGCTTTATACACGTGGAATCGTATAGTATCTGTCCTTTTATGACCAGCTTATTTCAGTTAGCACAATGTCCTCAAGGTTCAACTATGTGTCACGTGTCAAAATTTCCTTCTTTTTTAAACTAAATTATATTACCAGTGTCCAGAGCAGGAAGGACTCCGGACCCAGGCTCAGATTCGGAGCTGGCAGTCCCTGAGTGCAGTGTGGCTGTGGGGGCCTCCCTGGGAGCCTGTCATCAGTCACTCTGCTTCTGGGGCGTTCGTGGACCACGTCCAATCTGGCCTGCTTCTCCTCTGGCACTCAGAGGACTTTCCTGCCACCCAAACAGCAGATGGTCAGGAAATGAAGACTCACTCCAATATCAACCAGAGGAAAATCTAATTCAATTGGCAAAACATAGAGTCAGAAAAGCATGTGGCTTAACACATGTCATCTTGTTAGGTGGCGTTGGCTTTCAGAGACTAAGGACCCATGACCAACAGCTGGGCTGGGGCTGGGATAGGGCAGTGGAATTTCGTGGTTTTCTCTGTGTCAGCTTCCCTCCCAGGTTCACAGGCCTGGGTTCATTTCTACTCCACTCCCATCATACATGTGTGACTGGGTTGGATCCTTAACTGGGATACCTGTAATCGGCCAAATGCTAATCAGGTACTTTATATGATGTGCCACTCAGGGCAAGTGCAACTGTGATGACACAAACCCCAAAATATCCGTTACTTAAGCAAGAAAGACACTCTTTCTTCTTACATAGAAGACGCCCTAAGGCAAGCAGGATGGGGCTGGTGGGGCAGTTCCACGCCATCAGAAGCCCAGGTTCCTCCTAATTTCCTGTCCTGCTGTTCTTAATATGTAGTCTCCACCTTGTGGCCCAATATGGCTGCTTGAATTCCAGCCATTCTGCTTGCATCCAGCTAGCAGGAAGGAGAAAGAGAGAAATGCATCCTGCATTCTAAGGCTTTTTTTTTTTTTTTGGCCACACTGTGCAGCTTGCAGGATCTTAGTTCCCTGACCAGCAGTGAGAGCACCGAGTCCTAATTTCTGGACCATCAGGGAACTCTCTAAGACACTTCTTAGAAGATTCTGCACACTTCCACTCACATCTATGGTCAGAACTTAGCCACGTGGCTATACCTAAATGGAAGGGAAGCAGGGAGATGTACCTTCTGTTCCAGGCATCCGTGTTCCTAACTGAAAGTTGAGGGTTTCTGTGATAGAGGAAGAGAATGGATGGTGGAGAGTACTTAGCCATCTCTGTTACACACATCTAATTCTGATAAGTTCTAATCATTAAGTTTAAATCATATATATATATATATATATATATATATATATATATATACATTTGTTGTTGTTAAGTAGGCTGATCACACAGTATGAAATTAAAAACAGTGTGTTGAAAACTCTTCCTCTCGCTCCTGCCCCCCTCTTGCTCCTGCACTATTTCTTTACTTTTCTGTCAGGTGATGAGGCCTCCTGGCCAGCTCTTGGGGACTTGGATGCTCTGTGGGCAATGGCTTCCACTCACAGGAGCAGTGAGAATTCTAACATCTCCCTCCCAGGGTTTCTTCAGTCAGCAATCAGGGGGTCCTGGGGTCCTGGCCTGTACTTTCCTATGGCATTAAGTCTGCTTAGTCTGTCCTTGCTGAGTTGGCCAGTGTTCAGCTGGTGTCTGTGTGAGGAGGCGTCCTCACAAATGCTTGTTGAGTGAATAAATGAAGGGTCAGCCTGTCCCTGCAGCTCCATCTCCCAGGTGGCGCTAGTGGTAAAGAACATACTTGCAGATGCAGAGGACGCAAGAGATGCTGGTTTGATCCCTGCATCAGGAAGGTCCCCTGGAGGAGGGCATGGCAATTCGCTCCAGAACTCTTGCCTGGAAAATCCCATGGACAGAGGAGCCTGGCAGGTTACAGTCCATTTCAAAGAGTTGAACACGACTGAAGTGACTTAGCATGCAGCAGCTCCATCAGTAACTCCGGACCTTGGGCACTTACTGCACTTACCCAAACCTCAGCTTCCACCCCTGTTAGAAAGGGAACTGACATCCTCACCTCACAGTGTAGCAGGCAGAGTACAAAGAGAGACGGCCAGGGGTCGGCTGTGTCTGGGATTGGGAAGCAGCAATGTTTTCCTCTTTCTTTCTTCCCAGAGAAAGACGGTTGCCTTGAGTACAGATGGTGCTTTGTCAAATGTAACATCGATGCCCCTGGAGCCTGATTGCGCCTCCCTGCCGGAGTTGTGCACCCGGCCTGAATGGCCAAGCGCCACCAGGGGGCGCAGCACACCAGAGTCTGAGAAGGGACCTGCTGTCCAGGAGGCTGAGCCGAGAGAGAGGGCCCAGGCCTTGGCCTGAGGAGAGTGGGGAGTTTAGTCAAAAGTTTTGTTGGGTACAGACACCTTAGGGGGAAAATGGATCAAATTCATCAAAATTAAACACTTTTGGAATCAAAGGACACTATCAAAGTAGTGAAAAGACCATCCACAGAATGGGAGAAAATACTGGCAAGCCACAGATCTCACAAAGATCCAGTATCCAGAATATGTAGAGATGTCATAAAAGTCAACCGCAAAAAGACAAACAACACAATTCAAGAACTGGTAAAGGCCTTGAAAAGACATTTCTCCCAAGAAGATATATAAATGGCCAATAAACATGTAAAAAGATGCTCAACATCACAACTGTTAATCAAAACCACCATGAGGTACCCCCTCACACCCACTGGGGTGGATAGAATAGAAAAACACAGAAATTAAGTGTTGGTGAGGATACGGAGAAATTGGAGCTCTCATACACTGCTAGTGGAAAAGTAAAATGAAATGGCCACTGTGGAAAACAGTTTGGTGGTTCCTCAAACAGTGAACATAGAATTACCTTATGATCCAGCAAGGCCCCTTAGGTATATACAAAAACATGTACATGATTGTTCATAATGTACACGTTTGTTCATAATGGTCAAATTGTTCATAATGGTCAAAAAACAGAAATAACTCAAGTGTGCACGATTGGATGATGGATTAAACAAAATGGAGTGTATTCAAACAATGGAATATTAATTGGCTATAGGAGGGTGAAGTGGTGGTACATGCTACAATGTGAATGAACCTTGAAAACATGCTGAGTGCAGGAAGCCAGACACAACAGGTCACATATGTTATGATTCTATTCATATGAAATGTCCTGAATAGGCAGATTCAGAGTCAGACTCATGGTTGTCAGGGTGCGGGGGCCCTGAATGGCAGCTGATTGCCTGTTGGGTACAGGATCTATTTTTGGTTTTCTTCTTTCCCAAATTTTATTAAAGAAAAAGCAACGGTGGTTGCTTTCTAGAACATAGTTAAATTTCGGGGAGTTTTCCATTGAAAATGTAGCATTTGCTTCCATATATATGCCAGTCTGTACTAGGTAGGGGCGATGCTAAAATTCTAATTTTAGATGAACTTTCTAATATTCATCTTCCACCCAGGCTGTAGTCTGTCTTTGGATCAGCAGTAATCATCTGAACTGTCACTATGGCTGCATTAATTCTTGTCTGCAGCTCTCTGAGCTCTTCTATATGCACCAAGTGCAGAATTTGAGCAGCTTCATTAAGAACCTCAGCTCCTGTGTTAAAACCAAGGATACGCTTGTCTTAAGCAGCAGGCAAGCCCTCTTCTGTTGGGTTTGTGTTAGCAACTGCATGCCATGTCAGGGTTCCTGGACCAAAATGTTAATTGCTTGAAGCACTGCCAGGTAATCACCATGGGTTGACTCTGAAAGGTAGCCTGGGCCAGGACACCAGCCCTAAAATTAAGATTATTTATGTCCAAATTGATCACGGTCTCTGCATTTTTAGTTGTGTTGTCAGTATTTTTTGCATTATCAGTTACCAAGTAGTTGTATTTTTCAGCATTATCTCCATATTCAAGTGTAACAGCTAAACCAAGAATCCAGTCAAGTGCTTCTTGTCCATCTAGACTCTTGAAAGAACAGTGAACATCTCTGAGATACTTTTCAAAGAACTTGGGCTGGTCACTGTCGTGGATTACCTCTGTCTTCAGTCTTACAGTGTCTGATTTTCTGGTCTTCAAGGCAAAAATCAAGTTTCTAAATTTTGTTTTTTCTGTTCAGTTGAAGAGGTAGGTTGTGGCAGAGAAAAGCCATCATGCTTCCTGCTTCAGCTGGGAGGGCCAGGTCTTCTTTTGTGATGATGAGAACATTCTGGATTTAGTGATGATGATTGCTTAAGTCTGTGAATGTGCTAACAACCCCTGAATTGTACAGTTTAAAAGGGGGATTTTTATGGCATGCAAATTATGTCTCAATTAAAAAAAAAAAGGTTTTCTTGGTCAGATTGAGATGTAGTGGCTGAGTATTGGTCGTGTCTGTGCAACTCTGGCCTCTCCCATCCTGCCCCCTGGGGGCAGGGGAGGCAGGCAACTCGGGGGGAGGGGGGCAGTTTCCAGACAATTTCAGCTTCCTGTCAAATTCATATCCTCATTCATTTCACCCTGTGATTCTGTGATTCTTTCTCTAGGGCACAGTCGGAAGATGTGACGGAAAACTGCAGTGTGGCAGACAGAAGCACAGCTGGGGGCCAGGTTGTACGGGTGGGGTGGGGATATTCACTGTCCCTGGGGCCCTGCTTGGCTGTCCCAGGGCAGTTACAGCCCGGGAGCTTCAGGTCTGTGGTCCGTCTGGGCATCTTGAAGGCCATGTGCTCCCATCCAGGAGAGATGCCAGCAGAGCTGGCTGACACCCCTCAGGTCCTGGGGAGGGGCTTTCTGTACCAGCTGGGGGCTGGACCAGACAATGTTGAGTTTCTGTGTTATTCACAACATGCATACATTTAAAAAAGAGCTCCAAAGTTACAAACAGTACCTCAGAGTGGACGAATTTATTTAACTAACAAATAAACACTGTTTTACAATTGGCTTCCCTATTTACTCAGATGGTAAAGAATCTGTCTCCTGTGAAGGAGACCCCGGTTCATTCCCTGGGTTGGGAAGATCCCCTGGAAAAGAGGATGATGACCCACTCTAGTACTCTTGCCTGGAAAATCCCATGGACAGAGGAGTCTGTGGGCTACAGTCCATGGGGTCACAGACAGTCGGACATGACTGAGCGACTTTTCACTTTCAGCTACTATCAGCTGCGAAGGAATCGCTGAAAGGCACATCCTTGTCATGACTTCAGAATTTTGCCTAGTTGCCTGTGATGACATCTTACTCTGGCACCTGCAGTGAGGTTAGGGTGAAATCAGACAGAGGCAGCACCTCCCCACCCTGAGAAACCCAGGTCAGCAGAGTGTTCATCACGAGCTGACCGTGAGTGCGTGCTGAACATCATGGTGTGCTTCTAAAAGTGCAGAGCCAAGAAAAGTGCCAGAACAGCGCAGGGTCTGGGAGCTCCAGGTGTTGCGGATGCAGGACAAGCTATCTTCACCTCTATTATTATGGTTTCCATCCTGCAGGTCAACAAGGAGATCTCAGAGAGTTCGGCAGATCTGTCCAGGGTTTCCCAGCTGACCATATGGGGGCAACTTTCTAGTTCATCCTTAGCAGATTGTGATCCTGTCTTTTTGCCCATTCATCTTTCCTCCCTTCCCTCCCTCCTTTCTTCCACCTTCTCCCTTCCCTCCTTCTCTGTGTCCCTACCTTCTTCCCTCCTTCCCTTATTTCCATCCTCCAATCCTTTGAGCAGAGACTCCCACGTTCATTCTCTCATCTGCCTGTCCTGCTCTCCTTGCAAGTGAGGAAAGCAAGGCTGGAGAGTGGCATCACCACGTGTTTAAGGCCACTGAGCCCCCTGGCTGCCTCCACCTGTGTCTGCAGGGCCTCACGCCATTTGTGTTAAATCCTTGGGAAAGAAGATGAGGGTGTGAGGCTGCAGGCTCGGTCCTCCCAGGGAAACTACTGACCCTGTCCTCGGGCCCCCGTGAATGAATGCTGGTGCTTTATGAACAGAGGTATCCATGCAGTCCTGGGTCATGCTGGCCCTTCCTGAGGTGCCACTCTGAGAACACCCTGGACTCCAGTTGGCACTGCCCATTCACCCTTGCTCCATGTGGTATGGGGGGCACTGGCCTCTACCGCCAGAGTCAGGCATGGGCTGCAGGCAGGCGTGGGGACCCCAGGGTCAGGGGTCTGGCTGGCAGGGACCAGGCATGCACTAATTGATCAGCCTCCACCCCAGCCGTGGCACAGGCAAAGTGGGCCCTGGGAGCGGAGATGCTGATCCAGCCCAGCATCATCTGGAGAAGGATGGAGAGCTCAGGGCACGCGCCCTCAGCTGTCTAGAGCTGCAGTGACCACTCTTCCTGTGCCCGGGCCTAGGCTGCCCACTGGAAGCACTGCAGATGTCTGCTCTGTCACCCTGACAGTGACCTTGCTGGTTGGCAGATAGGAAACTGAGGCCCAGGGAATGAGCTTATTGCAGCTCCCCCCAGCCTAGGCATCTCTCCCTCAGGCTGGTGTGGCCTAGGGTGGCCAAGGGTCTGGACTTGAGTCCAAGACACACTTCTGATGGCCACCATAGGGGCCTTCATCTTGAGGCTAACGGCCTTGCTCCATATGGAGCCCAGAGGAGTGAGATGGGTCAGTTAGCACAGACTCATCTCCAACTAGCTCAGGCCCTGCTGGGGCGAGGGGGCTGCCAGAACCAGAGGAGCAGGGGCTCTGGGCTGCGATCTGAGTGCCTGTCGCAAAGAAGCAGACGCTCCGATGGTGGCCCCACATCAGGCAGGGCTGTGGGCCCCTCAGGGACCTCACCCCTCTGCGGAGGGGAATTCTGAGCCTAGGGCTGACAGAGGAGATGGAACTAGTCACCCAGAAGCTGAGCAAAGGTGGTCTGGAGGTCAGCAGGGCAGGGAGACATCAGCCTCTATGAGGACAGTTTGAAGGAAAGAAAGCAGGTTTGAACCCATGGGCAGAGGCTGAGCTCACAAGTGACGGAAGACATGGAAATTAAATCCTCGGGGAGATGCAGCATTTCTCCTAATGCAAAAGTCAATTAATGTGCTCTGTGGGCAAGCCTACAACACTGGTGGGAGTGTAAATTGGTTCAACCTCTCCTGAGAACAGCTTGCCAAAATCTGTCACAATTACAAACGCGTGAACTTCTGACCGAGCAGCTGGTTCAGGGCTGGCCAAGCAGGTGAGTGCACGGTACAAGCTGTGGGTCAGCCATGACTGCCATTTGAAAATACTAGAAAAGCATTAAAACAAAAAATGGAATTCACTCAGATAGAAATACAAGTGAAAGTGAAAGTCGCTCAGCTGTGTCCGACTCTTTGCGACCCCATGGACTATAGAGTCCAAGGAATTCTCCAGGCCAGAATACTGGAGTGGATAGCTGTTCCCTTCTCCAGGGGACCTTCCCAACCTGGGGATCAAACCCAGGTCTCCCACACTGCAGCCGGATTCTTCACCAGCTGAGTCACCAGGGAAGCCCAGATAGAAATAACCACTGCTGACATCTGGTGTATTTTCTTTGAGATTATTCCTTTACTGGCTGTTTTAACAATTGTTCTTTGAGCTTCCAGAATACATCAAGCTTTCTTGTGCCAGGAATCCAGTGTGGAGTGTATCAGTCCACATTGCTGCAGTAACAATTATCACAAACTCCTTGGTTTAGGATAACGAAGGGTTACCCAGGCCTCCCCCTGGAACCTTGCCATTTCCAATCTTTTAGTATGTATAGTAACTCTGAGATAAACTACTCTAGGTCTAAAATCTTGCTTTCCTCAGGGTCGATGCCAAAAGTGAATCAAAGTAAGAAATAAGTGTGAGGCTTTTCCAAGCTGCTTTCCTGAAAGGCTGGGACTGACTACTTGCTCACAGCTTGCCTGTCTGCTCCTCTCTGCCAGCACCGGGCCTTATTATTAAACCAGGACTGCTAATCTCCACATGAAGATGCCAGTTTGTTTTACTTGCCTTCTGACAGTTCCTGGTGAGAGAAAACTGTGATTCTATACATTCTGAAACTTTCTGTGCTTGTTGGCATGACTTTCATCCTCTTTTCTTTGGGGAATTTGGCTTTTTTCGGCTAATACTGAACCCGTATTGACTCATGTGAATTTTTGTGTATTAATGATAACTCTCCTTGCCCTTTATATCTGCTGTGAATCGTTTTCCTCAAGGGAATGGCTGCCTTTAGGTCTTGTTTCTTAATATTTAAAAATTTGGTCAATTTTATCTTTCTTTTTAAAATCTCTGATTTCTCCTCCCTGCCCTGCCCCCTTTTGCTCTTGTGTCTGGAAGGCCCTTCCACAACCCCAATACACACATGCAAACACACACATCTAATAAATGATCACTTAAAGCCCCCTCCAGCAAGAGACAGGGCCTCTTTTGACCCTGGAGGCCTGGTTCTATAGCCTGATCACCGCGTTCTCTTGGGCAGCTCCCTTTTCCTCTTTGAACCTTGGTGTCTCCTCCTGTTAAAAGCCCTACTTTGCCCTTGCTGGTGTCTGTGTTGGCCTCTGCCCCTCAGCTTCAGAACCAAGGCACCCTGCCCCCACCCCTCCCACCACTCACATCCTCACAGACAGACCAGAACCGTGTCAAGCCCCACGCAGCACACTATACCCCACCTCCTTACCCCATGGCATCTAGGGCTTGGCTCCTGCCTGGATGTCCCTGGGATGCTCATGTAGACATCGCCCCAGGGCCGGAGGCTGCCTGCAGTATCCTACTGCCAGTTATATTTCAGGTCTTTATTCAAAGTGGAGTATGATTCTGGTTGTTGGTGCCCAGTTATCTTGTAAAATGGCAATTCTGTCTCTAAGACCAATAAATGTTGGAGTCACTGCTGTGGTTTATTGATCAGTGACTTCATTCCTGGATGTGTAGTTCACATGAAATCTTCTAGAAAAACATGTTGCAGCTCAATGGCCTCAGAGGTTGTGGCCCATTCCCTTGGCAGGTGTGGAGGAGCCAAGATGGCGGAGGAGTAGGACGGGGAGACCACTTTCTCTCCTACAAATTCATCAAAAGAATAACTGAACGCAGAGCAAACTTCACAAAACTACTTCTGATCGCAAGCTGAGGTCATCAGGCGCCCAGAAAAGCAGCCCATTGTCTTCGAAAGGAGGTAGGACAAAATATAAGAGATAAAAAGTGAGACAAAAGAGCTAAGGACGGAGATCCGTCCCGGGAAGGGAGTCTTAATACAGGACGTTTCCAGACACCGGGAAACCCTCGCACTGGTGGGCCTGGGGGAAGTGTTTGAATCTCGGCGGGCAACCTGACTGGGAGGGAAACAATAAATAAAACCCACAGATTACGAGCCTAAAAGCAACTCCCAGCAGAAAAGTACCCGAGACACCCGCATCCGCCACCAGCAAGTGGGGGCGGAACGGAGAGGAGCAGGCGGCATTGCTTGGGGTAGGGTCCGGGCCTGAGTGCCCTGAGGACAATCGGAGGGAGCTTTTGTGAGTTGCCCTTGGCAGGTGTGTGCAGAGTGTTGAGCCTAGGAGGGTGGCATTAATATTTAATGAGCACCTACTGTGTGCCAGGTTGTTTAGGACCCTCCCATTCACCCTTGCATGGTTTGATGAGGTGAGCCATTCAGCAGATGAGCAAATTGAAGCCACAAGTATAAGAAGAATGCATGGGGCTCCCTGGGGGTTGGTGCAGACATTCAAAGAGGAGCCATGCTTCCTTCCTCAAGGTCAAGGTCAGGGTGTAAGTGGGATGCTTCCTACTTATTTTGGAACAAGCCCTCTTCCCATATCCAGTCTTTGGACCTATGGGGGACATGTGCCAAGTCTGGCACATCAGAACATCCCAGCCCCATCCCCAGGTGTGGTTCAGGGATGAACACGTGACCTCTCAGCTAAAGACATCCATCTCCAAGGCTTTTCCTAGAAGCTGCGGAGGGAAACGCTGGGAATGTCAATGTGGAACTACTGGTGGGCATGGGTGCCTCCTCCAGAAAGAGTCAGACTGTACATGAAGCCAACAGAGAAGGAAGCATAGCTGAAAGACAGGCAGTGCCTCCTCTTATGATGTGGTCATTTTCCAAAGTGTGCACTAGGCCTGGCCACCAGTGAATCCGTCTGGGCAGCAGGATGAAGCAGAGGCAGTAGACAGTATGCAAGGCTGGCATGAACCATCAGGACTAGAATTCGGGGCCTCACTGCAATGAGACCTCTCTAGAGGGCTCGACAGATGTTTGGTGATGATATATTATATCACCCAGATACCTCTTCATTCTGAATGAACAGGCATTCCCAGGGGCAGGTATTGAAATTTGAACTGGGTCTGCTGGAAAACCCCAAGTCAAGCAGGCCAAGTTTCCAGCCAGTGGAAAAAGCCTCTTCTGCATCACATGGAGAAGTATGTGGCTCCCCTGAGAGCTCCTGGGGGCTGACGGGGTCCACTGAATGTAAAAAGGAAACTCTGGGTGAGTGAGACCCCTGTGAACCATGGTGGCACAGCCCACCTTGGCCACTGGTCAGAACCTGTCCTAGACGGCGGCCTGGCTCTGGTCTGAGGACTCCAGCCAAGGCCTTGTGGCACCTGGCTCTCTATGCTCTTTCTCTCTGCTCTGTCCACACGAGCCCACATGTCTGCCCTCCCTCCTTGCTAGCTCTGTGGTCCTAAGTAAAAGACATCAAACCTCCACATCCCCCTGGGGAAGTGGGGGTTCAATGGCTCTCTTGAATCATGGGCCATTTCTTTCCCCATGTCAGGTCCAACCAGCAAGGAGACAGATGGCAGGGTAGGAGGTGGTCAATGTCCAGGATGGCCACCATGTTTCAGCCCCACTGACCTTCTAGAACCTCTGGGGATTCATTTAGTGATTCTGTCACAACCCCAGGAACTGGGCACCTGTGACTAACGAGGAAACTGGAGTTCAGAGACATTCATTAATGAATTGAAGTTCATGGCCAACAGATGGTGCCAGGATCTGAATCAGATCCAGGCTTCCAGACCCTTGCTGAATCAGTGCACCACCTTTTCCAAAGACATTGGCCACACATTAGGTGAAGCTGCCTCTTGTCCAAAGTGCAGAAAAACACACAAAAGCAAAACCACCTACTGCTGACATTTTGATATGTTCTCTTCTGGTTTTTCTCCAGTGCATTGTCACTTCAAATTATCTCTAATCACTTCCTGTCTCATTATAAAACTCCAAGAGCATTTAAATGGCTTCGTCATATTTGATTATGTCGGAATAACACAGTTTACTGAGCCATTTTCCAATTGCTGAAAATTTACATTATTCCTAATGCTAATTATAAACAACCCTTCAGTGAACATCTTTATGTGCCACTATCTGCATAGCTGGTCACTTCATTTGTATAAATTCCCCAAAAGGGAATTACTGACTTAAAGGGTATAAACACTTGCTTCCATTCTTGCTCCAACTATGAATTGCTTTCCAGGAAGCTTGTGCTAGCCTGCTCAGTGGATCCATTTGGGCAACAGGATAAGAGAGGCAGTGGGACCATGGTAAGCAAGGGCTGGCATGAGCCATCAGGACTAATAGAACACAGCCCAGAATTTGGGGTCTTAACTGGGATTTGGTATCTCTAGCGGGCAGTAGGAAGAAGGCGATGGCACCCCACTCCAATACTCTTGCCTGGAAAATCCCATGGACGGAGGAGTCTGGTAGGCTGCAGTCCACAGGGTCATGAAGAGTCAGACATGACTGAGCGACCTCATTTTCACTTTTCACATTTATTCATTGGAGAAGGAAATGGTAACCCACTCCAGTGTTCTTGCCTGGAGAATCCCAGGGACTGGGGAGCCTGGAGGGCTGCCGTCTATGGGGTCGCACAGAGTCGGACATGACTGAAGTGACTTAGCAGCAGCAGCAGCAGAGGGCAGTAGATAGATGTGGCTGGGGTCAAGCTAGAATTGAGGGAGGGTCAGCTCAGTCGGTAAAGAATCTGACTGCAATGCAGGAGACCAGAATTTGATCCTGGGTCAGGAAGGTCCCCTGGAGAAGGAAATGGTAATCCATTCCAGTATTCTCGCCTGGAAAATCCCAGGGACAGTGGAGCCTGACAGGCTCCAGTCCATGGGGTTGCACGTGTTGGACATGACTTAGTGACTAAACCACCACCTTTCACTCCTCAGCCTGCCCATTAAGACAGATCCCTCAAGAGTTGAGAGCTGAGGCCAAGACTGGGTGGAGCATCCATTCAATCCTAGGGCTTAGATACCAGGTGTTGGCAGGCTGATTAAGCACACTGGGGACTCTGCTCCCACTGAAACCCAGACAGCAGTGCATACTCTGAGTATGGACAGAAGGAAGCTGTGGAGCTTGGACAGGTGGCCACCTCAGGGGATGCTCAGCCTCGGGGATCGGGAGTGTGGGAGGGGGCTCTTCTGTGCTCTGGCTGCTCCCTAGGAAGGGAATGGAGCCAGGTGACTGGCTCTGGGGACCAAAAGAAGTCTGATGGAGAGCAATGTATACTCCCTGTTCAGTGGATGGGGACAGGAGCTCCTTCCAATCTGCTGCTGTGAGCAGTTCCTCTGACAGTGCCTTCCTGAAGCCACTGGAGGCTGGGAGAGATGGAGCAGAGACTCCCAGCCCCCGTACTGTATGGGGTGGAGCTAGAGGTGGGATGGGTCATGGGCGTGTGACAGAAGAGCCAGCAGAGTTAGAGCTCCAGGGGCCGCATGAACAGAGGTGTTAAGAGAGGGTGTGAGAGAGCTGGCATGATGAGGCATGTACCAGCTTGCTGAAGACCAGCCCCTCGAACTAGCAAAAGTCAATGGGCAGGGACTGGCCACAAAGTTCTGAAAAGGCTAGAAGGCAGCAGTTGCAGGCTGAGAGGCAGCTCACAGTGAGGTGTGAGCTGGTTCACCTCCAGGTCTACTGCCTGCAGTCGACAAACTAAGGCAAGACTCTGCCTCTCTAGTGCTTCCAATCTGATAACAGGGCCGTCTCGGACAGTGTGGGGCAAGACAAGAGAATTCCTGCAAACTAAGTTCAGCACTGGGGATCATCATCATTATCATTATTTCAGCAGCATGACTTACTTTAGGCCCCACCACCCACTGGGTTCAGTGACTCAACCCTATTTTCGATGGCTATCAGGTACTCAGGCTATGGCAGAAAGTGAAGAGGAACTAAAGAGCCTCTTGATGAGGGTGAAAAAGGAGAGTGAAAAAGCTGGCTTTAAAACTCAACATTCAAAAAATGAAGATCGTTTCATCCGGTCCCATCACTTCATGGCAAACAGATGGGGAAAAATGGAAACAGTGACAGACTTTATTTCCTTGGGCTCCAAAATTCCTGTGGATGGTGACTGAAGCCATGAGATTAGAAGATGCTTGCTTCTTGGAAGGAAAGCCATGGCAAACCTAGGGAATGTATAAAAAGCAAAGACATCATTTTGCCGACAAAGGTTCATATAGTCAAAGCCACGGTTTTTCCAGTAGTCAAGTACAGATGTGAGAGTTGGACCATAAAGAACACTGAACACAGAAGAATTGATGTTTTCAAACTGTGGTGCGGAGAAGAAACTCTTGAGAGACCCTTGGGGCTCAAACCAGTCTATCCTAAAGGAAAGCACCCTGAATATTCATCGGAAGGACTGAAGCTGAAACTCTAATACTTTGACCACCTGATGTGAAGAACTGACTCCTTAGAAAAGACCTGGATGCTGGGGAAGATTGACAGCAAAAGAGTAGAGGTCATCAACGAGGTACCATTACATGCCAGTCAGGATGGCTGCTATCCAAAAGTCTACAAGCAATAAATGCTGGAGAGGGTGTGGAGAAAAGGGAACCCTCTTACACTGTTGGTGGGAATGCAAACTAGTACAGCCACTATGGAGAACAGTGTGGAGATTCCTTAAAAAACTGGAAATAGAACTGCCATACGACCCAGCAATCCCACTCCTGGGTATACACACCAAGGAAACCAGATCTGAAAGAGACACATGCACCCCAATGTTCATCGCAGCACTGTTTATAATTGCCAGAACATGGAAACAACCTAGATGTCCATCAGCAGACGAATGGATAAGAAAGCTGTGGTACATATACACCATGGAATATTACTCAGCCATTAAAAAGAATAGATCTGAATCAGTTCTAATGAGATGGATAAAACTGGAGCCCATTATATAGAGTGAAGTAAGCCAAAAAAGTATACTAAAAGTAAGCCAAAAAAGTAAGCCAATACAGTATACTAACGCATATATATGGAATTTAGAAAGATGGTAACGATAACCCTATATGCAAGACAGAAAAAGAGACACAGATGTATAGAACAGACTTTTGGACTCTATGGGAGAAGGCGAGAGTGGGATGATCTGAGAGAACAGCATTGAAACATGTATATTATCACGTGTGAAACAGATCGCCAGTCCAGGTTGGATGCATGAGACAAATGCTCAGGCCTGGTGCAATGGGAAGACCCAGAGGGATGGGATGGGGAGGGAGGTGGGAGGGGGGGTTCAGGATGGGGAACACATGTAAACCCATGGCTGATTCATGTCAGTGTATGGCAAAAACCACTACAATATTGTAAAGCAATTAGCCTCCAACTAATAAAAATAAATGGAAAAAAAAAAAGAGTAGAGGTCAGCAGAGGATGAGATGGTTGGATGACATCACTGACTCAATGGACATGAGTTTGAGCAAACTCGGGGAGATAGTGAAGGACAGGGAAGTCTGGCACACTGCAGTTCCTGGGGTCACAAAAAGCCAAAGATGACTTAGCGACTGAACAACAACAGTGTTACTCGAGACCCCTGGTTCAAATTCCTGGGGCTTTAGGAGAGATGAAAACATGGAAAATAGCCTGTGTTTTCTTCTGCCCATTTCCATATTTCATGATCCATGCAGGTCTCTAGAGCCATGCAGACCTTCTCTTTACAAACCGAAGTCAGTCCTGCTCTGAGACACTAGAAGAGGGCTCGTTCAGTGGGTCTCAGGTGGGGGACCCAAGCATCATCCCTTTTGTGCGGCCAGGAGTTGTGCACACTCCGTCTACTTCCATCAAAGACTGAGAACGAAGGGCAGGCTGTGACCAAGGATGATGGTTAGGGTGAATGCACTGCCTCAGCTCCGGAATTTACCACAACTCCTGCCGAGGCTGAAGGCTGGTCTGAAGGTGTGCAGGGTCTGTGCCCACCTAGTAATTCCCCACTGAGACTGATCTGCACTCCCACAGCTCAGGCCACTGAATGGGTAGGAATGATCATTGAATGGTCTTCGCTGTTCTTCTTCAGACTCTTAACCATAAAATGGAAATAAACTGTTTCTAAAAGTTGAATCCAAAAAAAAGCGCCTGGGGTCAGGAACTAAGCTGTGCAGTTTGGGAATGGTCCCTGAGGGGAGACTGAGGGTTGACAGCGTCTCCCATACCTGGAGGCAGGCTCACTTCACAGCAGGGTCATGGGGAGAGGATTTCAAACACTTGCACAGTCAGGATATCTGAAGGCTAAAGCCGTGTTCTCTGGACTGAACCAACAAGGATATATATATAACGAAGCATCTGGTATGAGCCAAGCTGAGTAAAGTTAAATAACTTTAAGTAACTCACTGCATAGGGGAAAAAAGTTTGAATCGTTATTCAGTTATTTGATGCAAGCCTGCTGAGCATCTCCTGAGTGGACAGCTGCACATGGAAAGATGTGCCTGCTATGGGTGGTGCAGTGGAAGTCATACTTGTTATTATTCAGCTCCCAAGTCGTGTCCGACTCTCTGTGACCCCATGAACTGTAGTACACCAGGCTTCCCTGTGTACTTCCCTTCCCTTCCGGGAGTAAATGATGGACAGGGAAGCCTGGAGGGCTGCAGTCCATGGGTTGCAAAGAGTTGGACATGACTGAGCGACTGAACTGAACTGAACTGAGGCTTCCCTGTCTTTCACTAGCTCCCTGAGTTTGCTCAAACTCATGTCCATTGAGTCAGTGATGCCATCTAACTATCTTATCCTCTGTCGTCCCCTTCTCCTCTTGCCCTCAATCTTTCCCAGCATCAGGGTCTTTTCTAATGAGCTGGCTCTTTGCATCAGGTGGCCAAAGTACTGGAGCTTCAGCTACAGCATCAGTCCTTCCAATGAATATTCAGGGTTGATATCTTTTAGGATTGACTGGTTTGATCTCCTTGCAGTCCAAAGGACTCTCAAGAGTCTTCTCCAACTCCACAATTCGATAGCACCAATTCTTCAGCACTCAGCCTTCTTTATGGTCTAACTCTCACATCCGTATAAGACTATTGGAAAACCTCAAGGCTCCTGGGCAGTGGATTGGCCCCTGGGTGGCCAGTGGTAACAACGAGGCTGGGAGCAACAAAAAAAATTCTACTTCTGCTTCATTGACAACACTAAAGCCTTTGACTGTGTGGATCACAACAAATTGTGGAAAATTTTTAAAGAGGTGGGAATACCTGACCACCTTACCTTCCTCCTGAGAAACCTGTATGCAGGACAAGAAGCAACAGTTAGTACTGGAGGTGGAACAATGGATTGGTTCAAAATTGGGAAAGGAGTGTGTCAAGGCTGTATATTGTCACCCTGCTTATTTAATTTACATGCAGAGTACATCATGCAAAATCCTGGGCTGGATGAATCACAAGCTGGAATCAAGATTGCTTGGAGAAATATCAACAACCTCAGATATGTAGATGGTACCACTTTAATGGCAGAAAGTAAAGAGGAACTAAAAATCCTCTCAATGAAGGTGAAAGAGGAGAGTGAAAAAGTCACACTTGGGTAACAACTTAAAAACCTCAAAGGGTTTTTATTTCTACTTTTTCTATCTCATAAAATTTTAATGAGCACATGTTCTTATTCTCTACAACAGAATATTTTTAAAATTAATTAATTATATTTTTGGTTGCGCTGGGTCTTCATTGCTGCCTGCAGGCTTGAACGCTCACTCTTTAGTTGCAGTGAGTATGATGAACCTTCCCAGGCCAGGGATCGAACCTATGTCCCCTGCACTGGCAGGCAGATTCTTATCCACTGTACCACCACAGAAGTCCTCTAAAACGGAATATTATTTGACCACAGAAAGAAGTGACGTACTGATATGTGCTGCAACATGGATGAAGTGAAACATTATGCTGAATGGAAGAAGCCAGTCACAAAGAACTGTCGTATGATTCCATTTCTATGTGATGGTGCAGTTATTTAGTTGCTAAGTCGCGTCTGACTTTTTTGCGGCCCCATGGACTGTAGCCCATCAGGCTCCTCTGTCCATGGGATCTTCCAGGCAAGAACACTGCAGTGGGTTGCCATTTCTGTCTCCAAGGGATCTTCCTGATCCAGGGATGGAACTTGTGTCTCTGGCATTAGCAGACAGATTCTTTACTACTTGAGCCACCAGGAAAGCTCATATGCGATGTTATGAATTAGCAAATCTATAGAGATAGGAAGTAGATCACTGCTAGCTGGGGACTGAGAGAGGGGTAATGTGGAGTGACTGCTAATGG
The DNA here is from genome assembly GCF_033118175.1 of Dama dama. Classification (NCBI taxonomy): domain Eukaryota; kingdom Metazoa; phylum Chordata; class Mammalia; order Artiodactyla; family Cervidae; genus Dama; species Dama dama. Next base: position 26,775,045 of record NC_083696.1, on the reverse strand, counting down.
GCATGGGTTTCTTTTGGAGGTGATAAAAATGTTCTGTAATTAGACAGTGGTGATGGCCACACAACTCTGTGAACATAGTAAAAATCACTGACTTATACACTCTAAAAGAGTGAATTTCATGGTAACTAACTTATATCCCAATAAAGTTGTTATTTTAAAAAAATCAACACATATTTTCTAGTTTGGGAGTAAAAGAAATGTTGTATCATCTTACTATAAAAGAAGAAAATGATGCATTATAGACTTGCTTGGCCCCCACTGGATGGGAAGACTTCTCCAAGGAACCAGAGCCCCGGAGCCCCAGGCGCCCCATCATTTGCCCTCAGTCTCAGGAGGCTCCAGGGCCTCGGAGCCCAAGCTGGGGAGTCCCATATGCCCTGACTCCATCTGCCTGTCCCAGCACCCTTCCTTCAGTCCCTGAGAAGTCTGCCCTGCCTCCATCACCCCAACTCTGCTCTCCTGGCACAGTCCCCCCATTTGCCCCATCGCCTTATGGGATCTGGCTCTCCACTATTTCACCTGTGCCTGGGGTGGACCCCACATAGTCATCAAGTGAGGGACCACCTCCCCATGCAGTAGGCTGTGGGGGGCACTCAGGGAAGCGGCCTGGCTGCACTGGGTCTGACCACTGGACTGACCCCAGGCTGTCTGAGCCCACTTAAAGGCAGGCCCACCCTCAAAAGTACCTCTTGACTGGGCTCCCTGGGGGCAAAGTCAGACCCTGACCTTCCTACCAGTGGGCTGTGCTGGGAACTGGTTGGAGCAGAGGCAGAGGGTAGGCCTTGTCTCCATTCCCCCCTTCTTCTGTAAGCATTGTTGAACACCAGCTGTGTACTAACCATTATGTTCATCTCATGGATGAGCAAACTGCAACCTGTCCACTAGCTGCTTAGCTGTGTACTCATGGGTCACGGGTCAGCAGAGAGAGTGAGCTCCCTGTCACAAGAGTCAGGCAAGCTGGGCTGCCCCAACTACCCTTAAGGGCGCAGAGAGCAAGCACAGAGCACTCTGTCAGGGACAGGTTCTCTTCGATCCCCCAGCGTCTAGGTTGCCCCTTCGATGTGCGGGGATTCTTGCTGCCATATTATGTACATCTGCCAGGTGTGGGTGGGCAGCGGTCTGCCAGTGATGACATGAATTGCCTGTCATCTCCTCCATCACCGGGCAGGCATGATGCCCACATGCCACCAGCATGTCCTAGGGAGCACGGAGGAAGCCAGACTGGCTTGCATGCGTCTGTCTGGAATATGCTTAGCTTCATTCCTTGATAGGCCTAGGCTCGTCCGTCATGGACAGGCTTGAAACGGATAGGCTTGTAACTCAGGATGTCTTCCAGGACTGACTGAATCTTAATGAAATCGGCAGCCTTTCCAAAAGGCGGACAAACTAGGATGGTCAAGCCGTTTCTGCGGGGGTGGGGAATAACAGATCTTTCGCGGCCAGCAGTCCGGTGGGGCATTCCAAAGATCCTCAGAGGCCAGCAGTGCCCCCTGGAGGGGGAACAAGAGGGCCGCAGCGGGCCTGCGCGGCCCCGGGGGCTGGCCTGCAGGTGGCCGCGCGCACCCGAGGACAGGTGGGCGTGCCAGGCCCCGCCCCGCCGCGCCGGCCGGGGGCGGGCAGCCGAATGCCCCGCCCTCCTCGCGCGCCGGGTCGGATCCCGTGCCGGAGCGCAGCCGCGCGGAGCCGGAGCAGCACGCGGGAGCGCGGCCCCGGAGCGGGCCGGCCAGAGGGAGTAGCGTCGCGACCTGGTGCCGAGGGTGACCCGGGCCTGGAGCGCGGACCCTGGCCCTGAGAGCTACCCAGACCGAGCGCGGATCCCGGCCCTAAGAGCGGCCTCGCCCGCCCCTGCTGCCGGGCCGCGGGCATGGACGGCGCCCGTTCGCCCTGTGAGTGCAGAGCCCCCCGCCCGCTGCCTTTGTGTGCGCGCCGCGTCGCCGCAGCCCCCTCCCCGCGCGCCCCTCCTGCGCCCCGGGCCGCGTCCTTTGTGGAGCCGCCGCCTGGCCAGTACCTCCTTCCCCAATCTCCTTCACCCCTCCCCAGCCCAGGGTTGAGCAGGGCACGGCGCCCCCACTCCCCCAGCCCGGGCCTCCCGGTCCCGTCTTCACCATCTCCACCTCCCAGGGACATCCCAATAGGCCCCTTTCCCCGGGTTGGGCAGGGCACAGGTGTGCTCTCCTCGGCCTCCCGGTCCCCTCTGCAGCCTCCCCGGATCCCCCCCTGAGACAGCCCTGCAGGGCTCCTCCGCGGCCCAGGCCTGAGCAGGGCACGGCCCCCTCCCACCCAACCCGGCCTCCGGGTCGGGTCTGCAGCCACTCCCCACGGACAGCTCGGCAGGTCTCCCCGCGGCCAGGGAGGGCAGGGTGCGGACTCCCGGGCGGTGCTGTTTCATCCCGCGGCCCGGGCAGGTGCGGCGAGGCCCGCACTCACACGGCCCTGTGTGTCCTTGCCCGCAGAGATGGACGACGATGGCGGCCGCCGAAACGCCGCGGGCGCACTGATGGAGGCCGGGCGCGGTGCGGGGCCGGCGGGGATGGCGGAGCCCGCGGCGGTGCCGCGGGTGCGGGCGGCGCGGCCGGGGCCCCAGCGCTTCCTGCGGCGCAGCGTGGTGGAGTCTGATCAGGAGGAGCCGCCGGGCCTGGAGGCTGCCGAGGCGCCGGGCGCGCAGCCCCCGCAGCCGCTGCAGCGCAGGGTGCTGCTGCTCTGCAAGACGCGCCGCCTCATCGCCGAGCGCGCCCGAGGTCGCCCGGCCGCCCCAGCGCCTGCCGCGCCTGCTGCGCCGCCGAGCAACCTTGCCGACCCCGGCCTGGAGCCGGCGGGAGCGCAGGAACCCGGCCCGGACCCCTCGCCCGCACCGGTGCCCGCCCCCGACGGCGGTCCCCGTGAGGAGGTAGCGGCCACGAGGAAGGAGGACGCGGGGGCTCCCGAGGCCAGGCCGGAGCTCGGGCGCGCACGCCGGGAGGAGCCCGAGGAGGAGGAAGATGATGAGGACGACCTGAAGGCGGTGGCCACCTCCCTGGATGGCCGGTTCCTCAAGTTTGACATTGAGCTTGGCCGCGGCTCCTTCAAGACGGTCTATAAGGGGCTGGATACGGAGACCTGGGTGGAGGTAGCCTGGTGCGAGCTGCAGGTGAGGGATGCGCTGGCCGCAGGTGGGTGGTGGGTGAGTGCAGTTCCGGCATGGCGCCGTGCCTGGCTTAAGCCAACCCTGGCGGCCAACGTCTGTCTGTCACCCTCTGTGTGGGTGGGTGGTTGTGCTGGCGGTCTGTGCGGGGAAGGCTTGGGTGATGGAGGTCGGACCTCCCAGTGTGTGGTGTGTGAGTGTAGCACGATGTGAGCCCATGATGGAGAGTGGGCGCTTGGAGGGCGTGTCTAACACACCCGTGTCTAATAACACCAAGTGTGGTGGTGCTGCTCTTCTGGGCTGGGCTGACACAGGCGGGGGCTTGGCTAACTTGGTGTGGGTGCTTCGGAGCCCTGGGTCCAGGTGGTCACAGGGTGGTTTGGGGGACTCTCGGCTGCTCTTAAATGAACGGCTTCCTGTATCTTGCAGAGTGTAGATGCCCTAGTTGCGGATATCTGAGGGGCTTCCTTTGACCTGGGGTCTGTTTACAGTGAGGCCTGGGGGACAAAACCTGGAGCTGTTGTCACTAGTTAGTTCATGAAATGGATGTGTGAGAAGTCCTAAAGTCAAGTCATGCAAAATGCAGGTGGGGTTTGGTTTGGTTTGGTTTGGTTTTGGTTTTTGTGGATGTAAAGGCTCTGGACATGCATTTTTCATAACCTTGCCCTCCCGCTGGCTGTGTCAGCCCCAGCCCTAGAAGATTATATAAATGGTAACTCAAGCTGCCCTGGGCCAGTCCTGGAAGCTCGGGCAGCCCCTGTCACAGTGGGTGTTTATGGGCCCTCCCTTGTTTGGGGGAACAGCTGTCAGGCACTGGGCTGGCCTATGTGAGAGCTGGCCGTGCGGTGTAAGCCTACCTCAGCACCCTGTAAAGTTATAATAGCTGGGCCTGCCAGTCCTGACGCAGGCTGCCTGCCACACTGCAGGCAGCTTTCTTTTTGGCTCAGAAATGGGATTTGGTTGCTTTGTCCTCTGGGCCCCTGCAGGGTGGCCTGTGTGTGTGTGTATGTGTGAGCTGGCTAATGTGTCCAGTGTCCACCTGTCCTCAGCCTTTCTCCTGAAACAAAGAGCTCTGGAGATACCCCTCCCTACAGCTCCTCGGTTCTTCTGTGGAAATACAGATTTTTCATGGTGAAGCCAGTGGTGTCCTATTGAGACCCTCAGGAGGGACCTAGAGCTCCTCTCCCTCATGGCTGCAGATTCTGGGCCCTGCTGAGGGCTAGCCTCAGTGGTCTGTGGTCTGGTGTGCTGGGATGGCACAGTCATGAGCTGGGCATCACTGCTGTGTGTGAACACACAGGAGAGAGGGGACCTGGAAAGGGAAGATGGGAGAGGAAAAAGGATTCCTGATTCTAGAGTGCAGTCATGTGCCTTTCCTCCCTCCCCTCTTACTCTTGCCAAGTGGCCTGGTGTGGCGCTCCAAGCACCCACTGGTGCTCTGCCACGGAATGCCTCTGCAGGGTAGAGGACAGGAGTGGGGGTGCTGCAGCAGGCAGGAGCTGAGTTAGACCTCAGCAGCAAAGCCCAGCTGATCTGGTTGAGGCGCTGCAGGCTCATGTGACCCTTGGAGGAGGTTGTTCATTCCCATTCCCTTTAAGGCAGGGCAAGCTGTTCTGCCTCTGGGTTCTGAGCAGAGTGGCACCAGAGTGTAGCTATCCAGGGGGCCTTTCCTCCTGTCCTCTTGGTGGGAGTGGGAAGGTGGGAGATTTGGCTTCTACTCTGTCTGGTTTTGCTTCTTCTACAGTAATTCTTGGGGGCCCCATGCCAGCCAGAAAACTGTTCCTGTATTTCCCCCAACAAGAGGGCTGATGGTGCAGCATTTGGGTTCAGCAGCCTTCTGCTGGGTGGGTCTGAAAGGGTTTTACACCAAATGGGGCTGGGACCCAGCTTAGGGCAGCAGCCAGGCGTCTGCTGTGTGTATTCTCCTCTACTAAACAGGAGGCTGCTGTCTCCCCCATTTGGCTGTTGAGCGCCCACCAAGGTCACCTGTGAGGATCCAGATGATAGAAGGGATGGCAGCATCTTGGGAAGAGGCCACCAGCTGTCCTTAGGAGAGGAGAGAAGGGTGGAGGGCAGGGTGCCGAGTCAGTCCTCTTAGATCACCAAGCACCGGGGAGGGTGACAAGTGGCCTGCTGGCTTTGTGTGTGGGGAAGGGGCTTCTGAGTGCACAGGGTGGAGATGTTCATCTTCCACCCAGCACCCAGAATTCCCCGGCATCAGGGCTCCCAGTGGAGGGTGGGTTGCTGGGAGCATTGCCTTCAGTGCGGGGAGCTTTGCAGGATTCCTCCTGCTCTCCAATCCTCCCTTCCCCAGTCCCCATAGGCTCCTCAGCAGGCAGCCTTGGAATGCCCTGAAAATCAACCCTCAAAAGTCTGTTTCCTCCTCTCAACCTTGGGGTCATGGGAGATGTTGGCACCTGGCTGCCTCCCCCAGAACTGAGACAGTGTCACCCGTTCGCTTTTTCCAGGGTTTCCTGCCAAGGGAAGGAAAGGCTACATTTTTGGACCTAATAAGTCTGGCTTGGAGGATGTAGGATCCCCATGACTTCCAGTTTCCTTCTAGAATTTAGTTTTGAAAGAGCTTTGCGGAAAGAGCAACGTGTGTTCACGTCACAGTGAAGGGCAGCGATGTGTTTCACCTCCTGAATTCTCCAGACGTTCAGAGCTCATACTGATTTCGGGGGGGAAGCCATTTTAAACTATTACCTCCCCTTCTGTTTTATTATGAATGAACATGTATTTCTGGCACTAGGACATGTTACAGTGGCAACAGGGACCTAGCACCACTGACTTTAACTCACGTTTCCCACGACTGTGTGGCCAGCTCTGGCCCCTCCCAGACCCCATCCTGTCAGACGGTGCATGGGATAGCTGGAGCTTCTGGTTGACTCTGGGTTGCCATGGAAGGATAGGTGTGGATCCCTGACATGGTCCCGGGTGACCCAGGCACCCTCTTTCACCTGCTGATGCCTCCGAGCCATGGGTGGGGCCTTGGAGCAGAGAAAATGCAGCCACCCCAGATTCCGGCCAGTGTCCAGAAGCCTCGTGGGAGATGGCCTGTTGGCCTTTCTTGGACCACCTGCTTAAGCATCTTTCTCGAGAACTTGGAAGGAACCTTGGTTTTCGGCCCCCTCGGTCAGTGCTGCCCTCTCCCGTCCTCAGGCCCCTGCAAGCAAGGGAGACAGGTCTCCGCTGCTGTGTGCTCCCTCCTCCCCACGGAAAGCTGATGTTACAGGGTTGGGCCCTGCCTCCGGGGGATTCCACCTGGAGCAAATATTTCCTGCATTTGTGTCCCGGCCTGTGCCCAGTGCGGGAGACATTTTGCCTCATGGAGGTGTCAGCTCTTGACCTTTCTGGAGTAGTTGCAGGGCCTTTGAGGGCCATGAGAGTCCTAAAGAGATACCACGGGGCCTGAGTCCCCATCAGCCAGGGACGGGTGCCTGGGTCCCTCAGGTGTCATCATGAAGCTGTCCTGCTGGTTGGTACTGCCCAGGGGTGACTGCACTCCCATGGGGTGGTGATGGCCTGGACTCCAGGCCTGGGAGTTGTGAGGACCACAGGACCTACTGACATCTCCTTCCTGTGGCCGTGGAGGATTCATGTGTTCCCAACCCACCCACTCCAGCCAGACCTCTGTCTCATTCACCTCCCTGCGCCCTGGATGTGGATGATGCCTCTAGGGGTCTGCTGGGTGCAGCCATTTGAGCATGCTGGTCCCCTTACTGTCCTCAGAGGGTGACCAGGTCTTCCTGCCATTGGTGTGGCCTGGCACCTCTCCCGTGGCTGGACTGGGTGCTGAACTCACACACTGACCGTACAAGCGTACCATCGTCTTTCATGGACCGACCAGGCATGTGCCCTGTCGTGCTGGGCAAGCTCAGGCCTGGGATTGAGAGGTGTCCCCTGTGGCCTCCATAGGAGACTCAGGTGCTGCCTCACCTGCTTTCAGAGGAGCCACAAGCAGCCGGATCCGGCGGACATGGGGAGTCAAGGGGATGTGCAGAGGAGATGGCGCTTGCTTGCTGTAGTGGGATGCTTGTGTGCTGTGGTTAGTCCCTCAGTTGTGGCTGACACCTTGTGACCCCATGGACTGTAAGGATCCTCTGTCCATGGGGGTTCTCCAGGCAAAAATATTGGGAAGCCATGCCCTTCTCTAGGTAATCTTCCCAGCCCAGGGATTGAACCCAGGTTTCCCTCACTGCAGGCAGATTCTTTACTATCTGAGCCACCAGGAATGCTTAGAAAGGGCTCAGCTCAATTTGGTTGGCGGTCACTGTGCTTTTTAAATTTTTATTAAAAAAGAAATCTTTTAAGAGCTTAGTTTTGTTGCGGGAGGTGTAACTTGAAAGCAGCTGGGTGTCGGCCCTGAATTTGCTTTCTCAAAGGACGCCCCATGTACCACCTTGACCGCAGTTCTGGTCTGGTTGGTGAGAACGGTGGGTGCCAGCTGCCTGAGAAGCCTGAGGAATGCACTGGGGAGGGGCCCACCAGTGCTGAAGTGTCCACGTCCAGAACCCAGAGGGGCCTCCCCTGTCCCCAGGCTTTGTTGGGGGTGTGGTCAGAGTGTGGTCAGCAGTGATGGACCAGCAGCCTGAGCTGTGGGTCACCACTGTGGGTACAGGGGGCACTGTGGCTCATTCCCTGTTGGAAGAAGGTGCTTCTCTGGCCAAGTGTGTGTGTCCCAGGGTATTCTCAGGGATCTGGCGTGTACCAGGCTGAGCATTTCAGGCCTGAATTGGCCACTGGCTGGAGCCCAGGGGAGGGTCCTCAGACTGTCTAACTTGAGTGGAGGGGTAGTGGGCATTTCTCCACCCCCTGTGCCATTTCAGGTGGTAGCTGGGGTGTAGGTCTGAGGTGGGTGAAGCTTTGCTGATAGACTGTTAGCTGGAACAGGATGGTGGCAAGAGGAAGAATTGCTGAGAGGAGGGCAGAGAGTGGATGTTCAAGAGCGTTCCCAATGCTGGGTCTTGTGTCTGGGCTCAGCAGTGCAGGGTGGTGTGGCTCATTGGTTCAGCTGGTATTTTTTGAGCACGTGAACTGGTTCCAGCCCTGGGATACTACAGTGAACAGAAGCATCTTGGTGGGAGAGCCAGGTTCTCTCAGAGGAGGGCGAGTTTGCGAGAAGCCTGCAGGAGGCAAGAGAGTGAGTCTGTGGAGAGACTGTCCTGCGGCCCTGGGCTGGCTGGCCTTGTTGGGTGCTTGCCACTCACCTTTCAGAATGGGTGACTCTAGTAGCCCTCTGCCTGGCTGTAGGCATCTTTTGGGGTTGGTGGCCTGGGCTGGAGCTGGATGATGCCAAAGGTGACACCACAGAGCTCCAGGTCACCACTTTGAAGCAGGCGAACTTGACCCGGTCCTGCAGGGGTTTGGGCCATGGACTTGGATCTCCTTTGTGGTCTGCCTTGGCTGAACAGTGAGATGGGTGCTGGCATCTGCCTGAGGTGGTGGGAAGGCAGGGCACACTCTGAGGTGTGTGTACCTACTCTGGGAGCAAGGTATCCTGCTGCATTTGGGTCCCAGCCCTGCAGCTTCCCAGCAGGAAGGCCATAGAGAGGGCACCTGCCTTTGTGAACCTTGGTTTGCCTCTTTGTGCAATGAGGGTGGTGCTAGCCAACACTCACAGGGTTATGGGGAGTGTGGAGAAGTACATTCAGCACTGAACATAGAGCAGGCACTCTTCTAACCCCATGTGAAGTCCCTCAGTCATGTCCGACTCTTTGCAACCCCGTGGACTGTAGCCTACCAGGCTCCTCGGTCCATGGGATTTTCCTGGCAAGAATACTGGAGCGGGTTGCCATTTCCTTCTCCAGGGGATCTTCCTGACCCAGGGATCAAACCTGGGTCTCCTGCATTGTAGGCAGATGCTTTACTGTCTGAGCTACCTTTGGCCCCACGCATGCTGGTCTGAACAGTTTTAAGAAGCTGAGCTTGATGTGGAGAGCAAGCTGTATCTGGAGGAGCAGGGAGGCCTGCCTGAGGCTGGAGGGCCTGCGCCTCTGCCTGAACACCTGGCTGCCTTATCATCTGAGCTGCAGATAAGGAGAGGGTGTGAACGAAGCAGCTGCAACCTCCCAGAAGCAGATTAGGATCTGCTTCTGGGCACAGACAGTTCAGGAGCTGTGTTTTGGGTGGAGAGGCTCCCTTGGTGAGGATGCAGAAGCCCAGTCTGTCTAAGGTTGGCAGCCTGAGTCAGCAGTGGGTTTTCCTCCTTCAAATAGTTTTCAAATCCAGATCTGCTCCTGAGAGACTTAAATTCTTAGATTTTCTGGAATACTTGATCACTGCCTTCAATTTATGTCAGCCTTCTCTAAGTAAATGTTAACGTTTTTAAAAAAGAATTGAATAAAAGAGTCAGTGTGGTATAGAGAAATAGATCAATGAAACAGAATAGAGAGCCCAGAAACAAATCCAAATAAATATATGACCTGACCTTTGATAAAGGAGCAAAGGCAACACAATGGAGAAAAATGGTCATTTCAACAAACAGTACTGGAACAACTGGACACCCACATGCAAAAAAAGGAATTTGGACTCAGACTCTATACCTTTCAAAAAAGTTAACTCACAATGGCTTATAGACTTAAATATAAAAACAGAACTATAAATCTCCTGGAAGATCACATAGAAGAAAACATAGGTGACATTGAGTTTGGCAATTACTTTTTAGATATAACACCAAAGATATGATCTGTGAGGGAAAAACTTTCTAAGTTCGACTTCATTAAAATGAAGAACTTTTGCTCTGCAGAGGCCTATAAGTGAATGAAAAAACAAAATGCAGACTAGGAGGAAATCTTTGCCAAATGCATATCTGATAAAGGGCTGTTACCCGGAACCGGGGAGTCTTGCATTGCAGGCAGATTCTTTACCATCTGAGCTACCAGGGAAGCCCCAGAATACACTGAGAACTCTTAACAATAAGAAATCAGATGACCAGATTAAAAAATGGGCCAGCTATCTTTTTTTGTGGGTCAGAGAAGGTGAACACAGACCCACGTTTTCCTCCTTGTTTCTGACTTTGGCTTCTAGAACAGAGGAAAGCTCCTGGAGGGAAAAGTAGGATAAAGACCTTAACAAACATCTCATCAAAGAAGGTATACTGATGGCAAATAACTATATGAACAGATACATCATATTTCACTGGGGGAAATGCAAATTAAAACAATGAGATGCCACTAAACAACTATTAGGATGGCCAAAATACAGAACATTGGCATCACCGAGTGGAACTAGTGGTAAAGAACCTGCCTGCCAATGCAGGAGATGTAAGAGACATGGGTTCAGTCCTTGGGCTGAGAAGATTGCCTGGAGGAGGGCATGGCAACCCACTCCAGTATTCTTGCCTGGAGAATCCCATGGACAGAGGAGCCTGTGAGCTACAGTCCGTAGACTTAAGTGTCTTAGCACACGCATGCACGACATCACCAAATGCTAACAAGGATGTGGAGCAGGTGGAACACTCATTCATTGGCTGGTGAGAATGCAAAAGAGTACTGCCACATACTCTTACCATACGATTCAGCAACGATGCTCCTTGGTATTTACCCAAGTAAGTTAAAATTTTATGTCTGCATTAAAACCAGCATGCAGATGTTTATAGCAGCTTTGTTCATAATTGCCAAAACTTGGAAGCAACCAGGATAGCTTTCAGTAGGTGAACAGATAAATTATAGTACATGCAGATAATGGAATATTATTCAGTGGTAAAAAGAAAGGAACTATCAAACAATGTAAAGATATGGAGGAATCTTTTTTTACCTATTTATTTTAATTGGAGGCTAATTACTTTACAGTGTTGTGGTGGTTTTTGCCATACATTGACATGAATCAGCCACCGGTGTACACGTGTCCCCCATCCTGACCCCCCTCCCACCGCCCTCCCCATCCCATCCCTCTGGGCTGTCTCAGTGCACCGGCTCCGAGCGCCTTGTTTCATGCGTCAAACTTGGACTGGTCACCTGTTTTGCATACGGTAATATACATGTTTCAATGCTATTCTCTCAAATCGACAGGGAGGAATCTTAAATGCATGTTAGTAAGTGGAACGATGTCAATTTGCAAAGACTGCATACTATACAATTCCAATTACATGGCCTTTTGGATAAGGCAAAGCTGTGGAGACAGTTAAAAAATCAGTGGTTGCCACGGGAGGGAGTGATGAATAGGTAGAGTATGGAGGATTTTTAGGGCAGTGGGACTATTCTGTGTGATACTATAATGACGGATGTGTTAGTTGCTCAGTCATGTCCAACTCTTTGTGACCCCATGGACTAGAGCCCACCAGGTTCCTCTGTCTATGGAATTCTCCAGGCTAGAATACTGGAGTGGGTTGCCATTTCCTTCTCCAGGGGATCTTCCCACCCCAGGGATTGAACCCAGGTCTCCTGCATTGCAGGCAGATTCTTTACTGCCTGAGCCATCGGGGAAGCCCATAATGATGGATACATGTCATAAATTTGTCCAGACTCATAGAATGAGCAACACCAAGAGAGAACTGAAATATAAAGTATGGACTTTAGTTAACAATAATTTATCAATATTGACACATCACTTATAACAAAGTACCACACCAAAGCAAGATGTTAGTAATAGACAGTACTGTGCAGGTGTGAGGGAGTACAGGGGAACTCTGTTTTCTGCTCAGTCTTTCTATAAACTGAGAACATCTTTAAAAAAAAAATAGTTTATTAACTAAAAAACAAAGCAAAGCAGTGTAACAGCTACATTAAAGAAGTCTGCGGAGATGAAAAAACTCATAATTAAGTGATTATAATTACTTATTATTTTTGCCTATTACCTTCAAGTTCTTGTTTCCCCATATATGGCTTTTATAAATACCATTATAGTCTCTAGGTGTCATTGCTTTTAAAGTTTATCTTTATGTTTCTTGAGTGTTTCTTAATCCTGTATATTGGTTTGCAAGGAGAGTCTGTGGTTTAGGGTCCATTCCTGTCTTTGTGCTTCCTGTTCTGGTCCTCTTGGAGGGGTTTTCCAGAAAGCCCTGCTCAGCTGTGCTCTGAAGGTGGGGAGCAGGCTGCAGCCTGGGCAGAGTGTCCCTGACCATGGCAAGGTGGTCTTGAATTGTGGGGTTCCCTAAGCATCTGCTTCCAGGAGCTTCTGTGCTCCCGGAGTGATCCTTATGCCTTCTGCACAAGTCAGGAGGGTCTAGACAGTGGACCCCCTCATGCCCCATCTCCCTGGGGACCAGGGATGGCCAGCTCCTGAGCTGGGATATTTCCCAGGTACTCAGGAGTGGGATCTCTTTGGTGGCTTCAGGAATTAAAGATGGCATGGCATGAACCCTGGCCAGGCACATGGGCAGAGGCGGCTGTGGAGGAAAGAGGGGTGCCAGATGAGGCTTGGTGGCCCCGAATTCTGGTGGTTTGCACAGAGCTGTCCTCACTTGGCTTTGGCGGGTAGGGGAGGGGGGTGTTCCTTGGCAGTAAGGTTCAGGCCTGACTGTCAGCTGGCCATGAGCAGGATGTGGGCACAAAGGTAGGGAGGAAGCTGTGGTGTGGGGAGGACTTGAAATGGATGTGTAGACCTGTATGTGAGTTTATTAGGTTCTCGGAACCACTTTGAGAGGTCTTGGGACTCTGTTTTCGCAGATGAGAAGGAGACTCAGGGGAGGTGTCACACTTCTAAGCTCATACTGAGGGGCAGCAGCTGGTGGCATACTTGAGGCCTCTCCCCGGGATTGTCATTTTCCATGTGTGTTCAGGGGCTTCCCTGGAAGCTCAGCTGGTAAAGAATCCACCTGCAATGCAGGAGACCCTGGTTCGATTCTTGGGTTGGGAAAATCCTCTGGAGAAGGGAAAGCTACACTCTTCAGTATTCTTGGGCTTCCCTGGTGGCTCAGATGATAAAGCATCTGCCTGCAATGCGGGAGACCTGGGTTCAATCCCTGGGTTGGGAAGATCCCCTGGAGGAGGGTGTGGTAACTCACTCCAGTATTCTTGCCTGGAGAATCTCCGTGGACAGAGGAGTCTGGCAGGTCACAGTCCATGGGGTTGCAAAGAGTCGGACACGACTGAGCAGCTCCGCCTAGCATAGTGTGTGTTCAGAAGGTTGCTGGGGAAAGGAAGGTGTTACTAAATAGGCGTGGGGAATGCTGGGTCAAGAATGAATTGCTGTTGTGGGACTTCTCAGAGCCTTTAAAATACTCACTGTGTTGTAAAGCTCTCAATGGGGCATGGGAGGCCTTGCACCCCTTCCACCTTTTCGTGGCTCTTTGAACATCTCCTGGGACTAGGATGGGCTCTGGGGAGCGTCCTGTTGGCTGACTGTTGGTCGAGGTACGTATGTTCCCGTGGCATGTCTTGGCTCCATTTCAAACACCATGGGAGTTCCCATCTCACTCACTGGTGGTGCTGTTGGCTGCACTTGGATCTAAACATGGAAAGCTGGCCTTGCCCTTGAGACTTTCTACCTGTCTCAGGCCAGAAGCTGCCCTGGAAGGACCTGTCCTCCTTCTGATGTCCACCCCCACCACTCCCAACTCCCAGGCCTCCTGCTTTCCTGACTATTTCTGTGCTTTCTCAGAAGTGGATAAACTGGGAAAAGTCTTAGCTATAAGCCAAGTGTGGCGAAGCAGTGCAGACCTTTGATAATTCCCTGAATCTGAAATCTGGGGCTGGCCAGTTCATGGCCTTAGAGACTCAGCAGTGTCAGCAGGGTACTTTCCTCAGCCTTGTTGAATTTGTCCCCTGTCTCATTGTCTCATGGTGGCAGAAAAGCTGCCATGGTTCCAGGTATCACAGCCATATTTGAAGACAGGAAGCAAGTGGGTGGTTAGGTGGCAGTTAGGTAAGATGTCCATATTTTAATCCATAAAGGGAAATATTTGCCAGTAAGCTTCTTTGGTTTTTCTGGTTTACAGTGAGATAGTGTGGTCTCCCTTTGTTGTAAGGGCGTCTGGGAAAGGCTTGATGGTGTAGATGGGTCATGATTTGTTTCCTGGGATGGGGCACAGTGGGTTTTGTTGGTAGAAAGGTGTGGCAGGCAGTGGGCAGGTGCAGAGGGGTGCTTTCCTGTGTCTGTCTAGGTTTCTTTGGTTTCCTTGGTTTCCTCCCAGGATCTGATTGGTGCTCGTGTTTGATGAGGCCCTCCTCCACCTGGGCCTGTCTTCTGGACAGAACAACCCACATACTCTTTTAGGTGCCTCCAGGGGCTGCTATGCCATACTCCTCCCACCTCTCACTGCCCGGAGCCTGTGGCTGGGATCTGGTGACCTGGGAGCTCTCTACGTGCTTCTTTCCTTTTTCTCTGAGCTTTACGTTTCCCCACAAACTTTTTATTTTGAAAAACTTGGGCAGAAGAGTTGAAGTTATTAGTTGTTAATATTTTGGCATGTTAGCTTTGTCTCTGTACTTCTGCGCGTGTTTTATTTTGACCCATATACACTTGCCCTGAAAACTTCAGCACGTGGCTCCTTACAGGAGTGAGGATATTTTCCTACAAAAGCACAGTTCAGTGTCCCACTCAGGTCTAACTCGGATGCTGTCAGCCACACATCTGATGTGGACTGTGCCTTCCTAATAGTTTTCCTGTTTGGATCCAGGATGCAGTCAAGAGTCACGCACTGCATCTGGTTGTTTTGTTAGTTTTCATCTAGAACGGTCCTCCCCCGCAGCGAGCTGGCACTGGGCCCCTCCAGTGTGTCGGGGTTGCGAGGATGGAGAGGGTTGTGGACAATGGATGGGGAGGCCACTGTGAGCTTTTAGGGGAACATTTCCAGCCACCTGATTTCTAGGAGGGTGATGGACATGACCATGCTGAAACCTAAAAAAGGAAAAACTGCCTCAAATGTCTTTCCTCTGACATAGCAGTTTTTACTTTGGTACGTGCCCTTTTTGTCTCTTTTTTATGTTCTTGGGTATTTTGCAAAGTCATAATTGTAA
Source organism: Dama dama (assembly GCF_033118175.1). Classification (NCBI taxonomy): domain Eukaryota; kingdom Metazoa; phylum Chordata; class Mammalia; order Artiodactyla; family Cervidae; genus Dama; species Dama dama. Next base: position 26,760,024 of record NC_083696.1, on the reverse strand, counting down.
CATTTGTACTAATGTGTGTGGTGATGGTGAATCACCGCATGCCTGCAGTTTCTACCTCCTTGAGGTTTGGTGAGAGCCCACCACAGGGATGAGTGGGTCTGCCAGTCTCCCTCTTCCCTCGGGGGTAAGTTCAGGGTGGGCTCACCCCCTTCCCGGCCCACAGCTGGGCCCAGGGTTTTGCATGCCCCTCTCATCTCCAGATTGGGGCCAGACCTGTCAGGGTGCCTCCCCCTGCGCCGTGGGGGATGCAGCGTCTCTGCCCAGGTGCTGCTGTGGTCTCTGGGGCGCCCCACAAGGAGCTGGCTGTTGGGCTGTGTCTCAAGCCAGCAAGTTCTCTTGCTGCTCTGGCCAGCAGCAATCCACTGGCACCTGCCCCAACAAGTTCTGAGGCATTTCTTCTCTTTAATTAAAAGTTTCAAGTGGGAGAATAAATTTGGCTTTTTTGGAAGAAGCGTTGTAAGCTTGAAGGGTGGAGTAACGAGGACCAGGGGCAGGGCAGTGGTGAAGTCACCAGGTATATTCCTGGGTGTGATGAGGGCCCATGTGTGTTTGCATTTTAGAAATACTCTTATCATCCTGAAGTGTTTTGTGGCAATAGAAGTAATTGACTTAAGGGGACTGCAGGGTCATTTGATTAGCAGCAGTGCCAGGGTCCTCTGCCACTGTTGAAAGCCTCCCACGCCCCCCCCCCCCCCCCCCATCCTCTCAGGTCTTTGAGACCATCCTGTGTTTCCAGTTGGAAGCAGATTCCCAAAGGTGTAGGTCTTGATGGCCCCAGCCACAGGCAGAGTGGGCTGCTTCTAGGGGACCCTGTGGAACAGTCTAGATGTCTGCACTGTCTCGGGCCCTGTGGACGCAGGTAGCACCCTGCCTCTCCCTGGCTGTGCACTGGACCTGTGACATATGAGAGTGATCTGCTGTAACGTTTCTGGGGGATGGTTGGTCGGGCTTCTGATGTCTCAGGTGGGTCCTGGTTTTATCATGGGGTGATGGTGAGCGCTGAGACTCCTCTGTCAGCACAGGTGCGGTGCTGTGAGTGATTTGGAGCCCCTCAGAGGGTGCTGGTTCCAGGGGATAGTAGAGAGTGTGAGGCAGGGGTGTCCCCAGGCTTTGGGGACCCTGACTGTGAGTGGGATTCTTGGCCAGTGGACCCACCTTCCCTATCTATACTGACTCCTGGGGTTTGGGGCCCAGCCTCAGGAGGGCTTGCCTGCCTCTGCCCATCTTGCTTAGTTGCCTTTGCAAGTTTGAGGTTAACATCCCCTGGACAGTACCCCTGGGGTACCTACAGAGCTAGTGTGGGTTTTTAGGGCCCTTGGGTGGTCTGCCCTGGCTGGGGTCTGGTTGTCGTGGCTGCAGGCCCGGCTCAGCCCGAGGGGAGGTATGCACAGGTGACTGCATTTGCTGTTTGTGAAAAGAAGGTTAAAAGGGAAACTGGGAAGTGAATAAACTCAGAGGAAGAGGACAGGGTGAGTTTAGGGAAAATGGTAAAACATGTTAAAAAAAAAAAACTATCAGAAATAAAATGAAACAACGGCAGATGAAAATAAACAGTGAAAGTTTTTAAAAAGAAAGGGATACACGATGCTCTTTGAAAGTAGAGGAAAACAAAAGGCTGAATGATGGAGGGGCATACGTTTATTCTCGTGGAAATCAAACTGCTGGAGCCCACATAGCCGGTCGGTGTGTTGTGAACCCCACCTGGCAGAGTAGACGCTTCCCCGTAGCCCTGGCCCCAGGGCCCCTTGCCCGGCTGCTGTCTTCCGGATCGCCTGCCTGCCCAACATTTCCTGCACGTAGATCACACAGTGTGTGTTCAGCCTTTTGTCTGCTGCCCGTGCACGTGTCAGTAAGCCTTTGGGACTCAGCTCTGGCTGCACCAATCACAGTTGGTCTCTTTTCTGCTGTGTAGGTGTCCTCAGTCTGTGGACAGACTTGGGTGGTTTCCAGTCTGGACTGTAATGGATTGGAGGGAGGCCGCAGAGGTGGAGGTGGGGGTCAGGGGCTGCCCTGTCCTTGTCCTCAGCAGCACGAGGCCCCTGCTTGCCCGGACTGTGGTAGATGCCCATCTTGCCCTTGCTCGTGACTTCCTGGGAGTCCTGAGTCTGGAGAGCCCTTCTGTATTTCTTGCAGTGGGGTCAGCGTGGAGGCAGCCTGCCCTGGCCTCTGTGTCCAGACAGCAAGGACCCAGACCCCTGGTGGGCACGGCTTGCTCCAGTTGAAGAGAGCAGCTGCCTGGCAGGAAACCCCACCCCTCTCGCCGCCCCGCCCTCTCACCTGCAGCTCCCCGTGTCCTGGGAAGCGTGGTGTTTGGCTCACGGCTGGCCTGCCTGAGATGTCCGTCAGCCTCTGTAAATATTTGATGATGGCGATGATAAAAAACAAAGCCCTGCTCTGTTCCTGGAGGGGAGCAAGACGGTGACTCTGGAACGTTCCGGCCCTGCTGACTGCTTCCTGGAGAGGTTTATAGATGCATATTTTGAGGCAGGCCCTTTGTGTCCTCAGCCTGGCAAGGCGGAGGGGAGGCAGTGTAGCCAACTTTCCACCTGGAGCCTGGCTGCGCCTCTCGTGAGTGCTGCTGGCCAGGCTGGGGCTCACAGTGGGATCTTGCCCTTCAGATGTGACCTGGGACAAAGCCCTGGCCACAGGTCCTGGGGAGGAGCTCAGAGAAGCCAGGGGGACTCGGGTTTGTCATAGGCACCGGACCTTATAGCAGAGAGGTTAGTGGCTGGCCAGTACTGTTGCGCCCTGATGGGCTTAGCTGGAGTGTCACAGGTATATCACATACCTGCCTCCGTGGTCCTGCCCCTGTGGTCCTGCCCCCATGGTCCTGCCCCCGTAGCTCTGCCCCTGTGGTCCTGCTCCCACAGTCCTTCCCCTGTGACCTGGATGTGGCAGCAGCAGCGCCTGACTCTGGCTTCCCCACCACTGTCTGTTGCTTGTGCAGGCTGTGAGTGTGCTGAAGATGCCCCATCAGGCCGTGCTGGCCTCTGTGTGCCAGACTAATATCTGTCGCCTTGGGTCTGTGTGCCCGCGTAGAGGCCTCCCTGCCCCGCGGGCGCTTCCGTGGGAATGACAGACCCTTTGAGGCAGCCTTGCTGAGGGGGAGCAGGCCTCCAGGGCTCTGGAGTCAGGGCCACGGCCCTAGCAGACAGCGAAGGCCCTCTCTGTGGGTGGGGCAGGAACTGCTAGTGGGCCTCTGTGCTCCCGGGGGTGGGGGTGGGTGTTCCAGATGGGTGTTTATGGCTGATGGCCTTTCAACGAAGGGTTTCTGCTGTGTTTTCTCTTTAGAGGAAGGAAGATATGGGCAGGGTGGGGGTAGGTATAGTTTGGTGGAGGTTGAATTAATGAGGGTTTCAAAGGACCTTGTCTCTGAGTATAATTATTAATGGTCATGATAAGAGCTATGGCAATTTCCTGAAAGCTCACCGAGGACCTGTGTTAACGTGTGTGTTGATGTTTCTTATTGAGTCCCGGTTGCTGCCCCAGGAGGCTGGCTTATCCTCTGAGGTCCAGGAAGGCTGTGCTTGCTGAAGCTGTTCCTCCACCAGGCTGCGTTTGCCTGGGATTCCTGTCGGCCACTCAGAGTTCTCTCAGTCCTGCTGCAGGGGCGAGGCTGGAGCCCCTGCTGCCCGGACCTGGAAGGGCAGTTCCTGGGGGCTGTGGGAAGGGGGCCAGCCAGTCTGACCCAAGCCGGGGTACAGGGCACTGTCGTGAGCCTTGAGCATGCTTTGCTGAACCTGGTTTGTGCCGTGAAGCTGGAGTGAGGGCCCCCAGGCCTGATGGGCTGGGTGTGGCCAGAGGAAGGTGTGGAGGCCAGGAGGGGGCACAGGTCTTGGCAGCGTGGACAGGTGGCCCCATGTGGGCAGTGAGAGATGGGATGTAGATGAAAGAGGTCCCACGTGGGGCTTCCTTCTTCATCTAGAGAGGGAAAAGATGAATTAAAAAGATGGCATTACCCCCGAGTGTCAGTTGTGAGACTGGGTGATGGCTGGCTTGGGGAGAGATGTGTCTGGTGTGAGTGCTGTAGACAAGGGGCTCTGGTTAAGGAAACTCACTGGTGGTCTTAACCTGGTCAGTGGGCATGAGGGGCTGTTGCAGGCTTTTGCAGGGGTGATATGAAAACAGGGTTCAGGGACAAGGGCTTGACAGTTGCATGTGAGATGGTGGGAGCAGTAGAGGCACCGGGTGGCTGTGGCCACTTCCTGCGGATCTGTCCATGCAGGCAGCCTGCTGACTCATCACTGTTGGGGGCGGCAGAAAAAATGAAGGCTCCACCTGTGGCATGTGATGAGCTGCCTGTGGCCCCAGGAAGGGGTGGCTTCGCTCTCTGGGGAGGCATGTGCAGCCAACCCATTGGTTCTGAGGGGTCTATCCTAAAAGCTCCTGCCTGGGGCCTGGCTCTGGGCTGATGGCCCATGTACCCCCTCTACCTGTCACAGAGCTGCATATGTCCTGTGGCCAGAGAGTCGAGTGGACCTTACCTGCCAGATGGGACCTGCCAGGGCTGGGGTCTCCATGGCAGGGAGAGGGAGTGCAGGAGAGGACACGGCCAGCTGTCCTGTGGCCATTCCCTTGACTCCCTCCTGGAGGGCTGTCCTGCTGCTCCCTACAGGCCAAGAGTAGATTCAGCCTGTAGGAGGTAAAGGAGTCACTGAATAGTAGGGATCAAGGCTCTCTGGGGACATATGTTGGACTTGTGCTCAAATCAGAAAAGTGTTTGCATTTGTGGGAGATCCTGTTTTCCTCCCTCCATTCTGGTACAAATATTATTGTTTAGTGACCTCCCTCCCCAAAGTCTATATTTGCAGATCAGCTTTACCCATGACGGGAGGCATGAGGGCCAGGGTTGGCCAGATGCCTCCTTCCAGCTGACCAGCCCTTCTCTCCTGCCCCCTGCAGGCACTCTCTGTAGCCCACCATCTCTTTGCGATCTCATCTCTGTACTCCCCTCTCCCAAAAGCCCCCCTCCCCCATCTCTGTCCCCACCCCCTGCTTAACATGAGCTCTGTATCCATAGCAACAGTTGCTGCTGTGGAAGACACTGCCTGCCTCCTCATCCCATGGGGAGGTATTTTTGGCACTGCAGAGAGATATTTATTTTATTTTTGGTTTGACTTTTCCTCTCTGAGTGAGCACTACACAGACAGAGCTGGGGGCAGTGTTCAAGGAGGCCTTTGCGCTGGGAGGGGCGCCCGGCTCAAGAGCTGCCTTGTGTAGACACGGGCCCTTCCCCAGGGGATCCTGTAGACCCCATCAGAGATGATGGCTCCTTTCAGCAGCCTCTGGGGACGTAGATCACGGGGTCACAGATTGTACTAGGGGTTTGGGGCAGTGACTCTGGACAGCAGGAGAAACCAGCGGGGTAAGCCTGGACTTGAGGAGTGGTCTGACTGAAGCCCCAAGGCCTTGGGCCTGAGCCGGTAGTCACAATAATAGCTCACTGGGAGCATGCAGGGCATTGGCCTTTTGGGCACCAGCCAGCCTAGCGCTGGCCCTGGAGCCTAATGCTCTAAGTTCCTGTGATGCTGCCTGGGCTCCATTTTACAGGCTGGGGATACTGATGCCACCAGGGTGGTCTTCAGCACCTTGGCTAGACATCTCCTTCTGAGACATCTTCCTGTCCCCCCAAGGCCCACAGATGGCAAAATATCTGGGCTCAGCTTCTTCCCCTAGTGTGTGAAAGTGAAAGTCACTCAGTCGTGTCCGACTCTTTGTGACCCCATAGACTATATAGTCTGTGGAATTCTCCAGGCCAGAATATTGGAATGGGTAGCCGTTCGCTTCTCCAGGGAACCTTCCCAACACAGGAATCGAATCCAGGTCTCCCGCATTGCAGGCAGATTCTTTACCAACGGAGCTATCAGGGAAGCCCCTAGTGTGTGGGTCCCCCTAATTTCTTTGGGGGTTGGGACTGTAACCTTCTTTTGCTCTAGTCTTGGCCGCTGTGAATAGAGGTGACCCTCACATATGGCACCTGCCCTGACACAGCTTTGCTCCTTACTGGGAGTGCCACTGGGCTGCCTGGGAGACCCCAGGGGCATGGGATCTGCCCCGTCTGGCCCAGGCACACCCTGGCATGTGGCTGGGGGCCGTGGGTTCCCAGTGTCCTTGACTGAGACATCAGGGGGGTTGGTGGCCAGATGGATGATGATGGAGTGGACAGGTCTTCTCATGAGCCAGTGCTGGGGTTGATGTGTGCTGGGTTTGTCCTGGAGGGACTATCACTGAGGGTGGTCCACAATGCATCTGCTGCCATTGGTGGGGAGCTGTGGCCCCTCGGGGAGGGAGTCCAGTCCCCTCTTGAGGGTTTCCTTGTTGAGGAGGTGGCTGGGTGTGCTGCACCCTACAGTGACTAAGAGCTGTTCCCTGATCCTCCACGTGGGCGTGATGGCAGCTTGCAGGGGGCCGTGGCATTGCTCATGATGCCCATGCCTGGCCAGGTTTCCTGCAAGGGTCATGACAGGGCATCCAAATCAGAGTCAAGGGCACTGGTGCTGACTGAGGTCCAGGCAACCCAGTGGTTATTTTTGATTTATCATCATGGAAATTCCATATACGTCAGAAAGTAGACTAATAAACCTCATCCCACCCCAAATTATTATCAGGAGGTTCCTATACTTTATCTTCTCAATCTCTCAGTTTTGGATAAGCTCCCAACCTTAGTTACCATCACTGACAGGCAATACCTGCCAGTTCCCCCTAACCCCTGCAGAGGGTTGCATTTCCCATTGATCAATACACAGTAAGTGCTCAGTGCACACACGGGAGGATTGGACTGGTCCATCTGCCCCCCAGAGGAGATGGAGCTCAACAGGAAGAAGCATTCAGGGTTTGTGGGTTTTATAGAATCAGGAATTCTGTCTCCAATGAGTGTGTTTGGTGCAAACCCAAAGCCGTTTATAGAACAGATGCCAAAGGGAGCACTTGAAATAAACGCCATGGTAACCTCACCCTGGGGAGGAAAATAGCCTTGCAGTAAGCATTGCTGCTGCCCAGAACATGATCCGGGGATGTAACTGGCGAGTGTGTTTTGTGTTTAGTTTCATGAAGTTTAGCAGATTGCAGAGAATGGGGGAAACAGAAGGAAGGAAGAGAAAAGTTCCTGTGCCCTCCTCCCAGAGCTCAGCCCCCCACTCTCACTGGTCGTTTTGTTCTCACCGTGTGAATTTTATTAAGTCCCTGCATGGGTGCTTTTCACCCTTGGCTGTCTCACCACTTTCCTTGGTAGTTGGGGATTATAACTGCCCCGTAGACCACATGATCTGAGTCACTGCCGCCAGGCCTGTCCTGGGATGTCCGGTTATTTCTCAAAATTATAAATAACCATCCAGTGAAGAATTCCAGGCACACACACACACACAGAGGCATTGTGGTTTTGGATGGTTTCCCTGTGGAGGCGCACGAGGCTGAGAGTCCCAGGTGGGTTCTGCAGGACTCACAGGCCTTGGGTGCACTTTTGGGCTGCGGTGCCTGCTGGACTATGTGAGCAACTGCAAATGAAGTTTAAGTGTTAGCAGTATCTGCCGCCCTCTTATGTTGTATTCTCTGAGAAATGTTGTAAATTCAGTAGAGGAAGTAGCTTTGTGTAGGGAAGAGACGCCTGACTCCTGTCTGCGGGCCGAGGGTAGGGACGTGCCCCCGCCTGTGTCCTTCTGTGTGTGTGCGTTCACACACGTGCAGCTGGGCTGCGCTCAGCACTTCCCCGGCGGCTCAGATGGTGGGTTGGGGGGCGTTGCTGAGGAGGAGCAGCTCAGAGGAGACAGCTGTGCCCGGCAGAGGGAACAAATGCTGCGTTGCTGGGAGCTGGGTGTCTGTCCGTGTGGCCTCTGGCAGTCTGAGGGTGCTGTGAGCATTGGGAGTCACCATTGCCCAGTGGCCTTGCACGTTGCGCGTTCCCCGATCCCCCAGCTGCCCCTGGCTCCCTCCTGGGTCAAGGGTTGGAAGGGGGATGGCTGCAAAGAGTTAGGAGATGACGGTGACCCTGGCAGAGGAGGCCGCGAGTGAGTGAGCTGACTGCGTCCCCTGGTTTACCTTGGCCGAGTATCTACACCTGCGTTAAGCGTGTCCTGTGCAGCCAGACCACACAAGCAGGTTCCCCGTGTCAGTAGCTGGGAAGCTGATGGGGCTGGCTCGTGTGGGCCACACAGTGCCCGAGCCCCGGCCCTGTCCTCGGGAGTCATGGGTATCTCGAGGCACAGCCGGGGGGAGCCCACACGGACCTGAGAAGTGGTGTGCTGAAGGCCACTGAAGAACACTGACACTTTGCCCATGCCCTGGTCTCTGGAGGGAAGGGGAGTTGCGTTGTGGGAATGATGGGGTTGGGCAGAGTCAGGGCTCTGACCACGTCGCAGGCTGGGCCAGGTGGCCGACGTGCGGATTGCTCCAGGCACTGTCCCTTATGGAGAGTGGCATTCCAGTGTCTCCCGGCTGTCTCTCTACGTTGTGATGCCCCTGCCTGTGGATTTGAGGACAACTGGGGGTGTGGGCGAGGTGGAGCTGTTTATGGTCACAGGGCCAGGGTTAGAAGACTCTGGAGTGAGTCTGGCTGGGATGGGGCGGGGGGGCAGGTGCCACATGGTCCTGGGGCCTGTGCCGATGACTGTGGTCGCTGCCGCAGTGTGGGTGCTGACTGGGGCAGGCCGTCTGGCAATGGATGTGAGAGGGACTTGGTTATCTGCAGAGAGGCCCAGGGGAGGGGGAGCTGCAGGAACTCACCCTGCTCCTTGCTTTGCATTGGTCCTGGGTTCTTTCAAGTCTTCTCATCTGGAGTGATGTGTTCACCCCACTCTGAGGTCTGCCTGTCTTCTGCAGCCATGCTTCACCCATGTTCATCCATGTTCCCAGGAGCCTGCACACACCTGGAGGGGGTGGGAGCCAGGTCGGCTGAGCATCATGTTCTGACCTGGTGCTTGCTGAGGTGTTGAGCTTCCGTGAACCTCAGCTTCCTCTTCTGTAAAATGGGGCAGCACCGACTTGCCTGGCTTCTAGGGCTGAACAGCGAAGGCAGAGGTCTTGTCTTAGGGTGACCGTAGTGAGCTCAGTCTGTGGCTGTCCAGCAGGCCATGGCTATTGGGAAGTGTTTGCTTGAGGGAGAGAGGTATGGAGGAGGTGGAGGTATTTCTTCACCCATTAGGGTGTTCGTGACAGGAGAGAGACTCCCTGACACTGGTTCTCCCGACCCTGAGTTCTCAGGGTATCAGACCTCAGACTTTGCTCCTGGCCTCAGGAGTCATTCCTAACTGTCCGAGGTGAGATATAACAGATGGAGGCAGAGCAGCCCCTGTGAGGTGCCAGGCCTGGCATCTGTAGGTCTCAATCATGCAATGGGGAGGTGGCTTTACCATCTCCCAGGGAGCAAACCCTCCTGCAGAAGGGAGCCCCACTGAATACTAGCTCTGCTTTGGATTTGGGATGCTTTTCTATCTTGGGAAGATTGTACCATCATCACATGTCACAAAGATGGTTGTCCTTTGTAGGGATGCCCTGGGGAGACCTGGGTTGTATGGCTGCATAACTGAAGAGGGCAGGATGGAGGGTGACAAACAGCAGGGTAATTGGGGTGGTGTGCTTATTTCACTTGTCATTTCCTTTTACTTCATTTTGTTGTGTTTTTGCAATTTTTGGTAATTATTTCATTACATACTTGTATAGCCACATAGTGGGAATTTTAACAACTGAGGTGTGGTTTCAGGTGTGTCTCCCTTGTTACTGGATGAACCAATGTTAGCTCTCTAGGCTTTGAGCTGTTTAGAGTTTGTACTTAAAAATTTTCTCATGCATTATTTCCTAAGTTTTTTAGTAGTCCAACTAGATATTACAATAATGTATCCTTGATTATTAAAGCACCTTACCTGTCTCCTGAGAAACCTATATGTGGTCAAAAAGCAACAGTTAGAACCATACATGGAGTAACTGACTGATTTCAAATTGGGAAAGGAGTACAACAAGGTTGTATATTGTCACCCTGCTTATTTAGCATCTATGCAGAATATAGCATGTGAAATGCTGGACTGGATGAAACATAGGAGGAATCAAGATTGTCAGGAGAAAATATCAACAGTCTCAGATATGCAGATGATACCACCTTAATGGCTGAAAGTGAAAAGAAACTAAAGAGCCTCTGGATGAAGGTGAAAGAGGAGAGTGAAAAAGCTGGCTTGAAACTCAACATTCAAAAACTAAGATCATGGCATCCAGTCCCATTACTTTATGGCAAATAGAAGGGGAAAAAGTGGCAACATTGACAGACTTTATTTTCTTGTGCTCCAAAATAATTGTGGACAGTGCCTACGGCCATGAAATTAAAAGATACTTGCTCCTTGGAAGGAAAGTTATAACAAACCTAGACGGTGTATTGAAAAGCAGAGACATCACTTTTCTGACAAAGGTCTATATAATCAAATCTATGGTTTTTCCATAAAGAACAGAAACTGTAAGAGCCTAACAGAATCAGAAGAGATTAAGAAGAGGTATCAAGAATATACAGAAGAACTGTATCAAAATGGTCTTAATGACCTGGATAACCACAATGGTGTGGTTACTCACCTAGAGCCAGATATACTAGAGTATGAACTCAAGTGGGCCTTAGGAGGCATCACTACGAACAAAGCTAGTGGAAGTGATGGAATTCCAGCTGAGCTATCTAAAATCCTAAAAGATGATGCTGTAAAGTGCCGCACTCAATATGTCAGCAAATTTGGAAAACTCAGCAGTGGCTGCGGGACTGGAAAAGCTCAGTTTTCATTCCAATCTCAAAGAAGGGCAATGCCAAAGAATGTTCAAAGTACTGCACAATTGTGCTCATTTCACATGCTAGCAAGGTAATGCTCAAAATCCTTCAAGGTAGGCTTCAACAGTATGTGAACCAAGAACTTCCAGATGTACAATCTGGATTTAGAAAAGGCAGAGAAAGCAGAGATCAAATTGCCAACATCTGTTGGATCATAGAGAAAGCAAGGGAATTCCAGAACATCTACTTCTGGTTCATTGACTATGCTAAAACCTTTGACTATGGATCACAGCAAACTATGGTAGTCTTAAAGAGATAGGAATACCAGACCACCTTACCTGTCTCCTGAGAAACCTGTATGCAGGTCAAGAAGCAACAGTTAGAACTATACAGGGAACAACTGACTGGTTCCAAATTGGGAAAGGAATACATCAAGGCTATATATTGTCACCCTGCTTATTTAACTTCTCATGCAAAATGCCTGGTGGATGAATCACAGGCTAGAATCAAGATTGTCAGGAGAAATATCAACAACCTCAGATATGAAGATGACACCACCCTTATGGCAGAAAGTGAAGAGGAACTAAAGAGCCTCTTGATGAAGGTGAAAGAGGAGAGTGGAAAAGCTGACTTAAAGCTCAGCATTCAAAAAACTAAGATCATGGCATCTAGTCCCATCACTTCAAGGCAAATAGATGGGGAAAAAATGGAAACAGTGACAAACTTTATTTTCTTGGGTGCCAAAATCATTGTGAACAGTGACTACAGCCATGAAATTAAAAGGTGTTTACTTCTTGGAAGAAAAGCTATGGCAAATCTAGACAGCATTAAAAAACAGACATCACTTTGCTGACAAAAGTTGGTATAGTCAAAGCTATGGTTTTTCCAGTAGTCATGTACAGATATGAGAGTTGGACTATCAAGGCTGAGCACCAAAAGATTGATACTTTTGAACTGTGGTGCTGGAGAAGACTCTTGAGAGTCCCTTGGATAACAAGGAGATAAAACCAGTCAATCCTAAAGGAAATCAACCCTGAATATTCATTGGAAGAACTGTTGCTGGAGCTGAAGCTCCAATACTTTGGCCACCTGATGTGAAGAGCCGACTCATTAGAAAAGACCCTGATGCTGGAAAAGATTGAAGGCAGGAGGAAAACGGGACAACAGAGGATGAGATGGTTGGATGGCATCACTGATGCAATGGACATGAGTTTGAGCAGGCTCTGGGAGGTAGTGGAAGACAGGGAAGCCTGGCATGCTGCAGTCCGTAGGGTCGCAAAGAGTTGAACATGACTTAGTGATGGAACAACAACAATGAACTAGAACTTTGACCGCATCCTGGGCAAGGAAAGCAGGGGTCTTAGAGCATTGCACTGTACCCACCTCTGCCTGCCTTCGTGATATCGTGTCTAAAATTTTCCTGTGTGTTTGTTTTGTAGGAGTTTTAATTGGCCGCAGTGTGCCCTTGGGTGATTTTCCTTATATTTAACCTGATTAAGGTTTATAGTACTTATTGAATCTATGTTGGGATATCTTCTTTCAGTTTTAGAAAACTTCGGGGTGTTATTTTAGACACATTGCTTTTATTCCATTCTTTATGCCCTCTTGTTCCAGAACCCCTTTTATGAAAAAGTTGGGCCTTTTCACTGTGTTCTATGAGTTTTTAAAAATCCTCTTTCCTATATTGTCTATACATTTGTCTCCATGTTTTCAGTCTGTATATTTTGTACCCCCATCTTCTAGTTTTTTGATCCAGTCTTTAGCTGTGTCTAATCTGCTGTTAAACTTGTATATTGAGTTTCCATTTTCATTTCTTAGTTTTAGATTCCATCTGATTTCTATTCCATAGATTTTGGTTCCGATGAAATTATTGGTCTCTCTATCTATTTTCTTGACCATACTAATCAGGATTTTAATGTCTGTGTCTAATAAGTAATATTTGAGTCCTCCTGGAGTTCATTGTCACTGTCTGGTTTTGGCTGTTGTCATTTTTCTTCCTCTCAATTTTCTATCATTTGGCCTTGTCTCCTAGTCTGTCTGGCCATTTCTGATGGCTGTGTTTAAAACTTATGGAGATATTTGAGGGAGGCTGTGGGTGATTTTGTCTTTCTGTAGAGAAGATTTACTTTTGTTCCCAGAGGCAGTTAGAATAAGAGGAGATCGTATTAATCGAGTCTGGAATTAAGCTGATTCAAAGTTGAGCTTCAACCTTTGTGAGGGCTGCTCTGTTCCCTTTTATCCGTGTTCCTAGCACTTAGGCCTTCTGGGGACTAGACTGAAGCCTGGGTGTTCACTGAGGCCTCCCTCCCGCAGCAGACCCTTCATCCTGCTGACGCTCTGCCCAGCCCTTCAGTGTCTAGAGCATCGGTAGTAGTGCCGATGCTCCGAGGTAGAGCAGCACGGTCCTGGAGAAATTTATTGTGAACCATATATGTAATACATAGTTTAAAAGCCACTTTCCAAGTATAAAAAGAACAAGTAAAGTTAACATTAATAATACATTTTCCTTAACTTAATATATCAAAAATATCTCTTTTAACATGTATGGTTGACCTTTGAACAGTGTGGGTTTGAACTGCATGGGCCCAGTTACTATGTGGATTTTTTTTTTTCCCAGTAAATACATGTGACAGTATTATATGATCCATGGTTGGTTCAATCTGTAGATGCAGAACCTTGAATATGGAGGGCCAACTGTATATTTGAATGTGGATTTTCAACTGTGTAGAGGGTCATCGACCATAACCCCCATATTGTTCAAGGATCAGCTGTCATTAAAATAAGATGATTAACGAGACTTAAAAATTACTTTAAAAAATACTATGTCTTAGAAATCTAGCGTGTATCTTACATTTAGATTGCATCTCAGTGTGTACTAGCCGCATGTCAAGTATTCATAGCCACATGTGACTCATAGCTATTGTCTTAGGCCACACAACTCTAGAGGAGAATGTGGCTGGATGTGGGGTTCTCGTCTCTTCAGAGGAGTCAGACCCAGAGCTTGTTGCCCGTTTCACATGCATTTGCCCCTTGCCTGCTGTCTTGTTTTCACTGAGACCCCAGGGCTCTTGCTACCATCTTGAGGAGGAACCAAAGAGTTGGTTCACAGGACTGGGGCAGATGGGGGCCCCTGGCCTTTCTTTCACCCCAGAGAGCCCTGAGCCTCTGTCTGTGGTCCTCTGTCTTCTTGATTGCATGCCTTGTCCATCTGTCAGTGCCTCCCTCCACCTTGCATTCTGGTGCATCACCTGACCCAGAGGGACATCCCCAGCTTCCCGACCTGCATCGTAGTATCTTGGTACAGAGGGGACACCACCTCTCCCCCGACCCCGCTGCCCCTCCACGCCCTGCACCCTGGTGCAGTGCCTGGCCCAGAGGGACGCCATGGATGTTCAGGCCTGGGAGCATGTCCACTCAGCAGACACTAACCTGAGGCCATCAATCTGCCACCTGGCCCGTGCGGTCATCTTAGCTCTGTTTGTTAGATTACTTGGACTGCCCAGGGCCTCTGGACAGCAGTGGAGTGAGTCTGGGCCACTTTTTTTGTGGGGTGGGACTTAGAGGACTTGGCTGGATGGGACCTTCTGCAGTACGAAGCATTGGGCTTTCCTTCCTTTCTGCTTCTGTGAGCAGTCAGAGCTGCAGGTCTAGGTGTTCCTGGGCTTGGAGGTATGTGGGGGAGGGTCTGTTTTCTGGGGGAGTATCCATAGCATTCAGCAGATTGATACAGAACCATGGACCCTACTGTTACAGTAGGGTGCCCTAGCCACAGGAAGATCCTTTATAGGACATGGGGCCAATGAGGAGGCCCCAAAGGAGTGACCTGTCAGCAGCGTGGCCCTGGCGTTGGGCAGCGTTTGCTGTCCTGTCCCACTTCTCACTCAGGCACTGTCCTTGGTGAGGTACTCACCTCGACTGACCTTTGTCCATGGTGCGTCCACATCTATCTTTAGGTGTCTCTGTGGGGACGTGGCCTGGGCTGGAGCCGGCCCTTCCTAGAAACCAGACACGTGGTGTGGTCAGGTACCTGATCAGAGACAGAGCTCCCGAGCTTCTGCCTGCTGGGCCTTGGGGCCACCTCAGATGACTTCTCCTGCTTGAAGGGTAGAGGGGGAGCCAGGGCAGGAGCAGGGAGTGGCCAGTGGGATTGGCACGGGCCAGGAGCTAGCTCCCGTGCTCACTAACCTCCTATTTGCATTTCACACCACAGTGGATGACCCATTGCTCTGGCCCAGTGTACCAGGGTGATTCCATTGCTCTGTTCTCTCTTGTTTGCCTGCTTCCAGGAGAGAACAGACCTGAGTTTGTGGCGCCACCTCCCTAAGACCTCCATCCTTTCCCTTTGTATGGAGAGGAATGAGGTGTGGTGAGACCACAGCTGTATAGTTAAGACCCCATGGCTAGGCCGGGGGGGTGAGCTAGGCCGTGGAGGGCTGACTCCCCACGACTTGCCAGGGAGACCTGCTCAAGGCCACTGTGATAGGAGGAAGTGTGTCTTGGCTGTGACCATCTGTCATTATCTGGGACTGTCTGCAGGGCGGGTTCAGGTCTGTCTGTGGCCTGTGTGAGGCCTGAGGTCCCATGAAAGGTTTCACGGACTAGAGGGCTTGGGGTTGGATACTGCAAAGGGCCGGGTCCTGCTCAGCGAGCGCCTGCCCTTGAGGATGCCGGTGGGCTCTGTCTCTGATCAGGTGCTATCCGCAACCCCCTCCCTCCTCCCCGCAGCTTCTCTGCTCCCTGAGATGTTCCCCAGCCCCGGTCTGGTCCTCTTCCCCTGTTTGGCTCCTTCTCTCCACCTGTCCTTACCAAGTAGTGACAGCTCCTGCCAGTTTCACTGTGGCCCTGCCTGTCCTGTGATGAGGAGGATGGGCCGGCCTGGGGTGGGGTGTAGCCTGCCCATGACCCAGAGCCTGGGGTGGGGCATGGTGCAGAGGCCTTCACCCCAGGAGTGCCCAATATAAAGGGCCGTCTCAAAACTGACCCACTGTGTTCATGCCCGGAATAAGGGCTTCCTAAAGGGTAGGAAGGGGCCATCTCCTGTACCCATCCCCCCAACTGCCAGACCTCACCTCTAGCCCTGCCCAGAGTAAAAAGTGACAGTAGACCCCAGTGAGGGTCTGGGGACGGGCTTGGCACACTTTGCTATGTTCACAGAAATGGAGGCGGGCCTGATGGGGCTACCAGCTGGTCCTGAAGAACTGGTCTGTGCTGGGCCCGTAACTGCTCCCTCACCCCATCTGCTGGCTGATTAGAACCAGAGGTGAAAGAACTGATGCTGGCTCGGCCTCAATCGAGTGATAATTAAGATTCACCCATGGAGAATAGGGAGAAGGCAATGGCAACCCACTCCAGTACTCTTGCCTGGAGAATCCCATGGACCGAGGAGCCTGGTAGGCTGCAGTCCATGGGGTCGCTAAGAGTCGGACACGACTGAGCGGCTTCACTTTCACTTTTCACTTTCATGCATTGGAGAAGGAAATGGCAGCCTACTCCAGTGCTCTTGCCTGGAGAATCCCAGAGATGGGGGAGCCTGGTGGGCTGCCGTCTATGGAGTCGCACAGAGTTGGACACGACTCAAGTGAGTTAGCAGCAGTAGCAGCATGGAGAATATGTGAAATGATAGGGAAAAGGCTCCACCCAGCTCAGTAAAAAATGCATGTTCAGTCACATTTGTTATTTGTTTGATCAACTATGCACTGCTATTTCATAATAATAACTCAGTGCATAAGAAAAATGTTTGGACCTGAAACTTATATGACCATAGGAAATAAAAACCCTAAATTCCAATATGCATCATTTTGTGACAGAGAAGTGTGGTCAGGTGATCAATAAAGGCTTTTAGGAAAAACCTGTATTATATTAGGTCTGTGGAGTGAAAATAAGAATCTGGACTATATTAGAGATGCTTTTACTTGTGTATTTTTATAATACAGCTAGGAGACTATGAAGTTCCATGGGAACCATTTCATAGAGCATTAAAATAATGACACTATTTCCAGTATGCTGCAGATGACGTCCTTTACAGCTCGTTAAACTTGCGACATAGTTGTATCCCAACTCGCATGTGGTGAGGGCACCTAGTTTACGCAGTCCTCTGTAGGTGGCAGAAGGAGCGGGGCCTGGTGGGGCTGGCCACTGGTGGCTCTGCCTTTCGTGGGAAGGGCAGTGGCCTGGGTGGCCTTAAAAGAGCAAAGGCCCTTACAGACTCTAATTTTGAGTCATTTATGTACCTAAACCTCCCTCCACCCTAAAGGAGATAGTATTGTTTATAAAAGCAGTGAGAGGCTGGATGGTGATGTTCACATTTCCTTCTCAGCAATTATAAGCTTGTTGGCACCCATGACAGAGAAAGTGTGAGTGTTGGAGTGTCCAGCCCTCCCTGACCTGTCTGTCCACTGAGATTTTACTCTCAGCCTCAGTGCCCAGCGGGATCTTTCTTTTTCTGAGACTCCGTGGACCCTTTACGTTGGGTCTGTACTTTCTGAGAAGTGGGGTTCCATCTTATGGTAGCAGTGGGAGGACTTTTCACTTCAGTAATGGTGTCTTTATTTTAGTTCAGTTTAGTTTATCTTGCATTTTTTCAGAAGCAAAGGAAAACTGTATTCTTTGATCAAAGAGTGGAAAGGTGCAAGCTCATGCTCTGGAGTACACACTCTTTGATGCCTTTGTTTGGAAATGATTTAGAAAAAAAAATACCTCCCTTTTTGTGAGTTCGTGTATTTTATTGCTTAGATGTAGCTGAAGAGAGCACTCGAGTTTAAAAGAAGTGAATACAGTAAATATTAGAGGCAACAGGTCACAGCCCAATGTGTGTGATGTTACTGTCTGTCCAGGGCTCTCCTTTGCTGCCCAGGTGGAGCGTAGCTCTTGAGAGAGGTCAGGACAGCCCCACCGAGCCACCTGCCTTGGGGCAGAGCCAGCACCTGGCTGTCCTTGCAGCCACCAGCCCCTGTGGTGGGTTGTGGACCACAATCAGCCCACTCTTCTGGGACCTCACACCCTCATAGAGAATGCTTCCTCCCGGAATCCCTGCCCTGCCAGTGCCCTGGGTAGGTGGGGGCGGCCTTCTCCCCAGGCCATTGGGGGTGTCCTCTGGCTCACGGTGCCTCCAGCTGGCACACCCACATATCCCTTTGCTCTGGTTTTTGGGGCAGTGTAATTGCGTGTTTTTCTGTTGCCTGCCATCCCTGCCGCACCTGAGGTTGTCCACGGCTTTTCCTGCATGCCCAGGGCCTCAGTGACCATCGGTTGACTGAGCAAGGTGCAGGGATCCTCGCCTGAAGTAGGAGTCAGGGACAGAGCAGTGTCCTCTTCTCCACTGATGTCTCCATTCCCTGTGTACCCACTCCTCCTGGACCCGAGGCCCTATGTTTTATGGTGAGAGAGTGGCGAGGAATGGGCAGGCTCTGCAGCAGGTTGAGCCTGGGTCAGATCCTCTAGACGTGGGAAGGCTCTGCCCACCAGTGGTATCTAGGGCCTAGCATGTGCAGAGACTGCAGGGCCAGTGACCCCCACCCTTGGGCCCACTCTGTTCCTGGAGCCCCTGTCCTCAGGTGACTCCTTGTACATGGGACTGTTCTCAACAAAGACCCTCGAGACTTTGTTTTATGACCAGATGGGGTTGAAGAGAGGTCCAGATTGTCAACCCTAGGACTCTGGCTGTTCTTGACACTCTCCCAGCTGCTCATGTCCCCTCTCTATATTGTATGTGTGGATCCTGCCTTTCCCCTGGCTGGACTTAATGTGGCCAGGCAGCTCTGCTCCTCATGGGGTTGGTTGGCTTTGCATGGAGAAAGGAGACGGTTGCAGAATCCCCTGAGAACAGCCAGGGTGGCCCTGTGGGTCTGATGATTTCAGCCCTCACTCGTGTGATGCTGGGGGGAGCTGGTGACCCCTCGGTGGCTGGGAGGGTCTATTAGATCCAGGGATTTCTTCCTCTGACCACCTTGGCCATCTCTTCTCCCTGCCCCTACTCAGAGGGTGCCATCTGTGACTGGCTGGACCTTTTTCCCATAGGAGAAAAGGGCCAGTGTTGTCCCAGAATGCATTTATCCTTTATCATCTGGTTGACTTTCACCATTCTTACCCAATAAGTTATTTACCAATAATTTACCCACCACCAGGGATCTGGTGGGAGAGAGGCTGGTCTAACAGACCCACCTTCTTGTTTGATGGGGGTGAACTGTCCCGTAGCGATACTATGTGACCAGCCAGAGCCCATCTCCTCCTCAGACCTCCAGAACAACCTGACTCTGGCAGGATTTGGGGGCCTCAAAGGGATTATGTGCTTTCTTCCTACCCCGATTTATGACTTGAGCCCCCAGCACATCAGTGAATGAAATCACTCCACAAACAGTGATAATCCATCAGTTGCTGTGGTCGTCCTGCCTCCATGGAGTCACTGAGCTGATGGGGCCAGCCAGCAATGAACAAACTGAAAAAGGACCCCAGCCAGCTCTGAGAGAAGGGACGCTGGGCAGCATACTGCAGGCAGCTCTGGACAGTGCTCTGAGGACATGCCAGCTGACCTTTTAAATTATCGAACACTGTGTCACCTAGTTAAAAATAGCCTAGTGGCTTAGAACAGAAAATAAGGTCGGCTCCCTCCCACTTCCACACCCAGTCCAGCTCCAAGAGGCGCTGTTGTTAAAGATCTGACTTTTGTGTTACATTTGAGTCTTGGATTTACCATGTTTAGCTGGCATCTGAAAATGAAAACTGTAGCATATGCCGGGCCCTTTCCTCTCCCTCTCAGTGTTGCTAGTTATTTATAACATGAACCTTTTGCTCTGCACTCAAATGAAATCTTTTGCTTTACTGTTGGTTGATGCTGAAATACTGGCAAAAACAATTTTTATTACAAGTAATAATATTATAAGTAATCCTGTGAGTTTGCTTTAGAATAAATGACTAGACCATTAGAAGGTCTGGTAACTGAAATGTAACTGAAATGTCATTGCCCAGATGGCTGCTGGGTCTGGGAGCGGCACAGTGGTGCACGCCGTGTCCTTTCTGGCTTCTGGGCATCGTGCAGCCAAGTTCAGGCACCCACTGCGGGCCAGTGGGGCTTCGCCAAGTTCCCTTTTGTGTTCTGTGTTTTGCAGAAATACTTCCAGTAGCTGTTTCACCTGGGGTGCTGTGAAGTAACCTTTGGGTTCTCAAGTGTCTGAGAATAAGTCTTTAGGCCTCATGGTTTGATGTCCCTTTGGCAGATGATAGAACTCCAGGTGTGAGTCGGCATTTTGAGGATGCTGCCAGTATTACCAGTGAGACTGGGTGCCTGTCTGGGTGTTCCTTGGGAGGTAGGACTTACTCTCAGTCCTTGGGAATCTGATTTTTTTCTGGAATGAGACTGGAGGTGGGTCGTTTTTCATTGATTCGGTCGCGGCGTATGCTTTTATTCTAAATAGTTCTCCTTTTAGCTCAGGGAAATGTCATTCTGCTATCGTGCTCTTTCCTGATACCTGTTCTCTCCTCCTAGAACTCCTGTCCCGTGTTGTTAGGACTTCCAGCTGGTTCTTTTGTGTCTCTCGATGTTTTCCTTCTCTTTATCTATTTGGCTTTCTGATGCTTTCATTTTACTTTTTACATTTGAAAAATTGCGGTATAACTTACATATAATGAAACACAGATCTCAAGTGTATACATGATGAGCTTTGACATATGCGTGGGAAGGTGTAACCTTTGTCTTCAGTTACAGTGTAGAATGTTTCTGTCACACCCTCATCCCCCCGCCCCACTACCCCCCATCCTTCTCTCCCCACCCCCCCACCCCCGCCAGGTTCTCAGCTCCTGCATTTCCCCTCACCCAAGAGACAAGCCCTTTTTCTGGTTTCAACCCCGTGTGTGAGTTTTGCCTTCTTTAGAGTTCAGGGGGATAATAGGGGTAGAGCTGGGCTTCCCTGGGGGCTCAGTGGTAAAGAATCTACTTGCCAAAGCAGGAGACGCAGGTTCGATCCCTGGTCCGGGAAGATCCCTGGAGAAGGAAATGGCAACCCATTCCAGTATTCTTGTGGGGGAAATCTCATGGACAGAGGAGCCTAATGGGCTATAGTTCGTAGGGTTGCAGAGTCGGACATGACTTAGCAACTGAACAGCAACAAAGTTGAAGGGGAGTGGCTGGATCTAGAGCAGGGGTGACCCTGCCAAGGGCTGTCTATCTGAGGCTTGTACCAGCTTGTATTTCCAGCAGCTGTGTGCCCAGAGAGCTCAGCTGCTCTCAGATGCCCAGTGGTTGGAATGATCCATCTTTTTATTTTAGCCCTTCTGGTGGGTGTGAAGTGGTATCTTGTGCTTTTAATTGACATTTTTCTGGTGACTCATGGTGCTTTACACATTTCCAAGTACTTATTGGCCTTTTCTGCATCTTTTGTGACTTTTCTGTTCATGTCTCTATTGTTGAGGTATGGAAGTTTTATCTATATTCTGGATGTAACTCCATGTCAAATGCACCTATTGAGAATATGTTGGTGACTTACTTTCTAAAAGTATCACTTTTGATGAGCAGAACATGTTTCCATGTTATTGTCTTGGTGAAATGATAACTTTTTTGTATTTACCGTTTCTTTGGGCTACCGAATATCTTATTCTTAAAATACAGAGCTTTAATTTGCAAAAGCTCTTCCTTGATTGTTCCTATTTAAATAAAAGCTGCTCTTAATTATTTGTGTCAAGCTCTTGGATTTTTATGAGGACATGAACTAGATTTTTGGGGAAGTTGCTTTTGTGCCTGAATTGCTTGTTTTTCTAGACTCAGTCTTGGTGTGTCTCTGCTTTGTTGGTGATTATTCTGTCCAGCCCCACTTGTACCTGGACTGTCTGATGACGGTTTGTTGAGATGGGCTTGGTGGGCAGGAGAATACCTAGTGGGTACAGTGCCACTTGGGATAGAATTCCTTAACCAGCTAATCTCGTCATGGGGTCTTTCAAAGGACCTGAGAGGTCTTGGGCTGTGTTTTTTTTCAGCTCTGATTTCTTCATTGAAATGCATCCATTTCTGTCTTCCTAGGTCGCCTCAAAAACTTGATGGTTTGTGTTCATTTGTATTTATGTTTCCTTCTGAGAGTTCTCCTGGTGGGAGGGTGAAGGGTGGGCTTTGTAGGTTGATTGGGCTGTGATGGAGGCGACATTGGGGCATATATTCAGGCTTGGGGAGAAGGCTGTGCTGGGGCCTCTAGGGGTAAGATTCACCCATGAGGTGAAGTCGAAAGCAGCAGAACTCTCGGAGTGTTCTGAGTGCTCTCTGGTGGGAATCTATTGGAGGGATTTAAGAAGGGAAGGGACAGGATCTAGGCTGCAGAGGAGGGGTGAGACAGGTGGCTGGGTTGGTGGTGGATTGGGATCGGGGTAATGCTAGAGCAGATGGATCAAGGGCAAGGAAGGTGCTTGGTGTGTGGGGATGTGCTGAGGGAGCCCGTGTCTTTCTCCCAAGATGTGACTGGGCATACTTATGGGTGACACCCCAGAGGTGCCTCCCTGTACTGTGATGGTGGGGTTGTAGTTCCCTGTTTAACCTTGAGGTCCCAGCTCAGTGCTCAAGGTGTTCCCAGGCCCCAGGGGGTGTGTCTTCTCTGTCCTCTAGCATTGATGCAGATGTGGCTGGGACTCTGCTATTCTTCTCTGCCTCTCGTGTCATTGTTTCCTTGTTTTCTGGTTGTCCTCTGTTGTGGTTGTGGACATGTCCTCAAAGTTATGTGTAAATTAGAAGTAAACAGATGCTTCTTTCTTTTAATAATACTCAGTAAGTGGGTGTGGAGGGAGCAAGGTTTCAGAGGGTTTTTTTTTTTTTTCTCTTTTTTTAATTTCAATACAGTTGCTTTAAAATGTTGTATTAGTTTCTACTGTATGATGAGGTGAACTGACTATATGTATGCATATATTCCCTCTGCCTTGGCCCCCCCCCCGCACCCATCCCACCCATCTAGGTCACCCCAAAACCCCAAACTGCGCTCCCTGCACTATACAGTAGCTTCCCACTAGCAATATACATGTCCATCTCAACCTCCCAATTCAACCCACTCCCACTTCCCCTCCACCCCCCACATCCACAAAGATTCTCTATTCCTGGCCTGCAGATAGGTTCGTCTGTCCTGTTTTGCTAGATTTCACATATATGTGTTAATATACAGTATTTGTTTTTCTCTTTCCAACATATATCACTCTGTATGACAGATTCTAGGTCCATCCACATCTCTACAAATGACCCAGTTTTGTTCCTTTTTATGGCTGAGTAGTTTTCCATTGTATATATGTACCACATCGTCTTCTCTTTTTAACTTGGCCACACCACGGGGAGTGTGGGATTTTAGTTCCCCAAGCAGGGATCGAACCCATGCCCCCTACACTGGAAGCATGGAATCCTAACCACTGGACTACCAGGGAATTCCCCTGGACCACATGTTCTATATCCATTGGTCTGTGATGGATGCTTAAGTTGCTTCCATGTCCTGGCTATTATAAATAGTGCTGCAATGAACATTGGGGTGCCATGTGCCTTTTTAAATTATGGTTTTCTCAGGGTATATGCCCAGTAGTGGGGTTGCTGAATCATCTGGTAGTTCTATTTTCAGTTTTTTTAAGGAACCTCCATACTGCTCTCCATAGTGGTTGTATCAGTTTACATTTCCACTGCAAGAGGTTTCCCTTTTCTCCATACCCTTTCAAGCATTTATTGTTTGTAGATTTTCGATGAAGGCCATTCTGACAAGTGTGAGGGGACACTGCATTGTGATTTTGACCTGCACGTCTCTAAAAATTAGTGATGCTGACCATCTTTTCATATGCCTCTTGGCCATCTGTATGTTTTCTTTGGAGGAATGTCTGTTTAGGTCTTCCACCAGTTTTTTGATTGGGCTGTTTCTTTATGTTGAGCTGTGTGAGCCATTGGTATATTTTAGAGATTAGTTGCTTGTCAGTTGCTTCATTTACAAAATATTTTCTCCCATTCTGGGGATTGTCTTTTTGTCTTGTTTATGGTTTCCTTTGCTTTGCAAAAGCTTTTAAGTTTAATTAGGTCCTATTTGTCTATTTTTGTTTTTATTTTCATTAGTAAAGGAAGTGAGTCAAAAAGGGTGTTGCTGTGATTTACGTCAAAGAGTGTTCTTCCTGTGTTTTCCTCTAAGAGTTTTATAGTATCTGGGCTTAAGTTTAGGTCTTTTATCTGTGTTGAGTTTATTTCTGTGTATGGTGTTAGGGAGTGTTCTAATTTCATCCATTTACATGTAGCTGTCCAGTTTTCCTAGCACCAGTTATTGAAGAGACTGTCTTTTCTTCATTGTGTATTCTTGCCTCTTTTGTCATAGATTAGGTGACCACAGGTGTGTGGGTTTTTCTCTGGGTTTTCTGTCCTGTTTCATTGATCTACATTTCTGTTTTTGTGTCAGTACCATACTGTCTTGATGACTAGAGCTGTGTTGTATAGTTTGCAGTCAGGGAGCCTGATTTCTTCAGCTCTGTTTCTCTTAAGATTGCTTTGGCTCTTTGGGGTCTTTTGTATTTCCATATAAATTGTAAATTTTTTTGTTCTAATTCTGTGAAAAATACCGTTGGTGATTAGATGGAGATTGCATTGAATCTAGTGATTGCTTTGGGTAGTATAGTCATTTTCACAATATTGATTCTTCTAATCCAAGAGCATGGTATATCTCTCCATTTGTTTGTGTCATCTTTGATTTCTTTCATCAGTGTCATATTGATTTCTGAGTACAGGTGTTTTACCTCCCTAGGTAGATTTATTCTTAGATATTTAATTCTTTTTGTTGCAATGGTAAATGGGACTTTCTTTGATATTTCTTTCTCAACTTTTGTCATCAGAGTATAGTAATGCAAGAGGTTTCTGTACATTAATTTTTTATCCTGCAACTTTATCAAATGCATTGATTAGCTAAAGTAGTTTTCTACTGACTTCTTGAGGATTTTCTCTGTATAGTATCATGTCATTTACATACAGTGTCAGTTTTACGTCTTCTCTTCCAGTTTGAATTCCTTTTATTTCTTTTTCTTCATAGCTAGGACTTCCAAAACTATGTTGAATAATAGTGGTGAGAGTGGACATTCTTATTCAGTCTTATTTCTGATGTTAAGAGAAAATGCTTTTAGTTTTTCACCACCGAGAATATTTGCTGTTGGTTTGTGATATACGGCCTTTATTATGTTGAGGTAGGTTCCTGCTCTGCCCATTTTCTGGAGAGATTTTATCATGGATGGATATTGAATTTTGTTAAAAGCTTTTTCTGTCTCTATTGAAATGATCATTTGGTTTTTATTCTTTAATTTGTTGATATGGGTTATTGCACTAATTGGTTTATGTGTATTGAAGAACCCTGGGATAAATCCCACTTGATCATAGTGTATGATCCTTTTTTGTGTGTTCTTGGATGCTGTCTGCTAGTATTTTGTTGAAAAGTTTTGCCTCTATGTTCATCAGTGATATTTGTCTGTAATTTTCTTATTTTGTGCTTTTTTTGTCTGGTTTTGGTATCAGGGTGATGGTGGCCTTGAAGAATGAGCTTGGGAGTGTTCCTTCCTGTGCAGTTTTTTGAAAGAGTTTGAGAAGGGTGGCTGTTAGATCTTCTCTAGATGTTTGATAGAATTTGCTTGTGAATCCATCTGGTCCTGGATTTTGTTTGTCAGAAGATTTTTAATTGGAGTTTCAATTTCATTACTTGTGATTGATCTGTTTAAAACTATCTTCTATTTCTTCTTGATTCAGTCTTGGGAGATTGTACCTTTCTAAGAATTTGCCCATTTCTTCCAGGTTGTCTGTTTCATTGGCCTATAGTTGCTTGTATAGTCTCTTATAGAGAAGGAAATGGCAACCCACTCCAGTATTCTTGCCTGGAGAATCCCATGGACAGACGAGCCTGGCAGGCTACAGTCCATGGAGTCACAAGAGTTGGATACGACTTAGCAACTAAACCACCACCATGATCTCTTATGATCCTTTGTATTTCTGTGGTATTAGTTGTAATTTCTCCTTTTTCTTTTCTAATTTTATTGACTTGAATCCTCTCCCCTTTTTTTTTCTTGATGAATCTGGCTAACAATTTATCAGTTTTGTTTCTTTTCAAAGAACCAACTTTTAGTGTCATTGATTTTTGCTATTATTTCATTCCTTTCTATTTCATTTATTTCTCTTTGATTTTTATGATTTCTTTCCTTCTACTAACTTTGGGTTTTGTTTGTTCTTTTTTCTCTAGTTGCTTTAGGTATAAGGTTGTCTATTTGTTATTTTTCTTGTTTCTTGAGATAGGATTGAATTAACTCTAAACTTTCCTCTTAAAACTCCTTTTGCTGCATCCCACAGATTTTGGGTTGTTATGTTTTTGTTGTCATTTATTCCTAGGTATTTTTACAATTTTCTCTTTGATTTCTTCAGTGATGTCTTAGTCACTTAGTAGCATATTATTTAGCCTTAATGTGTTTGTGCTTTTTACAGTTTTTTTCATATAATTGATTTCTAATCTCATAGCATTGTGGTTGGAAAAGGTGCTTAATATGATTTTAACTTTCTTAAATTTACTGAGACTTGATTTATGACCTAAGATGTGATCTATCCTGAAGAATTTTCTGTGTGCTTTTGAGAAGAATGTGTATTCTATTGCTTTTGGATGGAATATCCTCTAAGTATCAATTAAGTCTGTCTGGCCTGTTGTATCATTTAAAGTTTGTGTTTCCTAATTTATTTTCTGTCTAGATGATCTGTCCATTGGTATAAGTGGGGTGTTAAATCCCCCCACTATAATTGTATGACTGTTGATTTCTCCTTTTATTGCTGTTAACATTTGCCATATGTTTTGAGGTGCAGCTATGTTGGGTGCATAAGTATTTACAGTTGTTATCTTCTTCTTGGGTTGATCCCTTGATCATTATGAAGTGTTCTGCCTTGTCTCTTGTAATAGTCTTCATTTTATTTTAAAGTCTAGTTTATCTGATTGCTACTCCAGCTTTCTTTTGATACCCATTTGCATAGAATGCCTTCTTCCATCCCCTCACTTTCAGTCTGTACGTGTCTCTAGGTCTGAAGTGGGTCACTTGTAGACAGCATGTATACAGGTCTTGTTTTTTTATTCATTTAGCCAGACTTTTGGTTGGAACATTTAATCCATTTACATTTAAGACAATTATTGATATGTATATTCCTATTGCCATTTTCTAATTGTTTTGGGTTTGTTTTTATAGGTCTTTTTCTTCCCTTGTGTTTCCTAGAGAAATTCCTTTAGCATTTGTTGTAAAGCTGGTTTGGAAGTGCTGAATTCTCTTAGCTTTTGCTTGTCTGTAATGCTTTTGATTTTTCCATCAAATCTGAACCAGATCCTTGCTGGCTAGTATAATCTTATTTGTAGGTTTTCCCCTTTCATCAGCCACATATCTTGCCATTCGCTTCTGGCCTACAGAGTTTCTGCTGCTAGATCAGCTGATAACCTTTTGGGGATTCCCTTGTGTGTTATTTTTTGCTCTTCCCTTGCTGCTTTTAATATTTTCTTTGAATTCAATTTTTGTTAGTTTGATTAATATGTGTCTCAGTGTCTTTCTCATTGGGTTTATCTCCTTGAGTAGGGAAGTCTCTGCTTCCTGGACTTGGGTGGCTGTTTCCTTCCTCATGTTAAGGACGTTTTCGACCAATCTTGTCAAATATTTTCTCAGACCCTTTCTCTTTTCTTCTTCTGAGACCTCTATAATTCAGTGTTGTTGTGTTCAGTGATGTCCCAGAGGTCTCTGAGACTGTCCTCATTTCTTCTCATTCCTTTTTCTTTATTCTGCTTCTCAGTAGTTATTTCCAGCATTTGATCTTCCAGCTTACCTATTCATTCTTCTGTCTCAGTTATTTTGCATTGATTCCTTCCAGTGTATTTTTCATTTCAGTTGTTGTGCTGCTCATCACTCTGTATTCTTTAGTTCTCTGGGTCCTTGTTAAACATTTCTTGTATTTTCTTGATCCACGCCTCCATTCTATTTCTGAGATTTTGAATCATCTTTACTATCATTCCTCTGAATTCTTTTTCAGATTGGTTGCCTGTTTCCTCTTCATTTATTTGGTAAGGTTTTTACCTTGCTCCTTCATCTGTAACATATATTTTTTTGTCATCCCATTGTTTTTGGTGGGCAGGGCTGTGTTCCTGTTTTGCTGGTTGTTTGACCTGATTAGTTCCACACTGGAATTTGCCGACAGTTGAGTGGAGCTGTGTGTTGGTACTGAGATGAGGACCTCTGGGAGACCTCACACTGACGAATTTCCCTGTGACCTGAAGTTCTCTGTTAATTCAGCAGTTTGGACTTGGCACTACCACCACAGGGAGCTCAGGCCCAACCCCTGGCCTGGGAACTAAGGCCCAATAAGCCTGAAAGTGCATCAAAAAGGAAAGAAAAGCAAGCAACAAGCAGAAAAGAACAGAACAATACCAAACAGTAAAGTAAGATAAAATTAGGAAAGTAAAAATTATAAATTAGAGAAATAACTCTAAAAATTAAACAAGAAGACAAAATAAAAAAAAAAAAAAAGTAAAAGAAAGAAAATAAAGCAATTTAAAAATTAATTAGAAAAAGAATAAAAATAAAAGATAAAGACATAAAATTAGGACTTCCCTGGTGGTCCAGTGACTAAGACTCTATGCTCCCATTGCAGGGAGCCTGAGTTCAATCCTTGTTTGGGGAACTAGATCCCACATGCCACAACTAAAAATTCCACTTGCCGCAAGGAAAGTCAAAGATCTCGCTCTCATGTGACACAGCTAAGACCCAGCACAGCCAAATAAATAAATAAAAATGAATAATTATTGAGAAAAAAGATAAATAAATAAAATATTCTCCATGCCTCCTCTTCCAGTGTTCTTCCTTCTACTGTAAGCTACAGCCTACCCCTGCCTCCCCAGTAGACCCTCCAAGACCTCTCTGGACCTGCTTTGTCAGCCTCATGTCTGCATGTGTTCCCCTCACTAGCATCTGTTCCTGAAGCTGGCCCGGAGCACACATGCCATGTAGGCCAGCTGGGGCGTAGGCCTCCACTGGTGTGCCCATAGGGGCTGGCGCAGCCGGGGGAGAGGCCTTGGAGGCGGGTGGCGTCTGGCTTGCCTGCACCTGCATGGCCGGAGGAAGCCCTGTCAGGGGTGGGACTTGGGCTGCCAGTTCTGTGTGGCTGGAAGAGGCCTTCGTGGGTGTGAGGGCTGAGGACTGGG
The DNA here is from genome assembly GCF_033118175.1 of Dama dama. NCBI lineage: Eukaryota > Metazoa > Chordata > Mammalia > Artiodactyla > Cervidae > Dama > Dama dama. Next base: position 26,731,119 of record NC_083696.1, on the reverse strand, counting down.
GTCCACACAGCTGGAAAAGGCGTGGGGGCTGGACTCAGGCCCAAGATGCAGGCGTCTGGAAGGGGCCTGGGGTGGTGGGGGGACCGGGTGGTCTTAGGCCTGAGATCTGTGCAGCTGGAGGGGGCCCCAGTGGGTGGTGGGGCTTTCAGGCCCAGGACCCCCATGGACTCACCGGGGCTGAGCGGGCGGAGGGGCTGTGTTCCCCTCTGATCCCCAGCCTCCCAAAGGTCCCCCCAATCCTCGCTGATCCCTTGGTGGTGAGTGGGCTCCTCTGAGTGTGGAAACCTTCCCTCTCCTCCAGACACCCTCAGTGGTGCCAATCTGGTCCCACCGCCACTCTTCTTCTCTCCCTCCCTCCCACGTCCTACCTGGTTGCTCAGGGGTTCCCCCGCCCCTTAGATGTCCAGGGTCCCGCACCAGGGCCTCGTCAGTGCCCTGGTTGTGGGCAGATGCAAACGCTGCGTCCTCCTACTCTGCCATCTTGATGCTGCCTCTCAGAGGTGTTTTTAGGGAAGAAGCACATGAGTATCGCCGTGTGGGATTTGGAGGTGTCTCTGATTCCCAGAGACCTTTTTGCTGAGCTTCTTGAGCAGGGAGAAGCTAATTTGAAATTGATGAGATATCAGGGTCTGATGTTCCAGACGTTGGAGAACCGTGAGCAGTTGTGCTGGCTTTATGAATCAGAGGCCTGCCCTGCTCTCTGTGGGGAAAGCGGGGAAGGGCTTGGGACTGGGTCAGATTTCCCTCGACCCCAGATGTCTAGTCCTTTCCTCCTGCTGGGCTGTGTGTTAGGAGCCGAGAGAGCGGCCTGGCAGAGTCCCGGCCCCAGCTCCCTGGAAGGCCACTGCCTGAGGCTGTGCCAAGTGGGCCTCTCAGCCCGTGTGTGTTTCTCCCTAGGACCGGAAGCTCACCAAACTGGAGAGGCAGCGGTTCAAGGAGGAGGCCGAGATGCTGAAGGGCCTGCAGCACCCCAACATTGTGCGCTTCTATGACTTCTGGGAGTCCAGTGCCAGGGGGAAGCGGTGCATCGTGCTGGTGACCGAGCTGATGACCTCGGGGACACTGAAGACGTGAGCATGCTACCCACCCCGCCAGTCGGGCCCTTGGGGTGGGCTTGGCCTGGGGCTCAAGAGTTGCAATGGCTGAGGCCCCGGGCCTGCGTCTGTTTGGGGTGGTCCTGGCTGGTGTGGCCAGCAGCCCTTTCTCAGAAGTGCCCCTATTTGGGGAATAAATGCACAGCCCTCAGCAACTGGGGGCCCCTTCCCCACACGAGCCGTGGGTGAGCCACACCCCCACCTGCAGGTATCTGAAGCGGTTCAAGGTGATGAAGCCCAAGGTTCTACGTAGCTGGTGCCGGCAGATCCTGAAGGGCCTGCTGTTCCTGCATACCAGGACGCCCCCCATCATCCACCGGGACCTCAAGTGTGACAACATCTTTATCACTGGGCCCACAGGGTCTGTGAAGATTGGCGACTTGGGCCTGGCCACCCTCAAGAGAGCATCCTTTGCTAAAAGTGTGATAGGTGAGCCCATCTTGTCTCTTTATGCCCCTGTGCTTCGGGGTACCTCCCCACCCCCCCGGGATCACCACCCTGCAAGTGCTGGCTCTCTGCCTGTGCCCCCAATGCTGGCTGCAACCCTGGATGCCCTGTGTGTGAGTCCCTTAGCTGTGTCCCTTGGGTGCTGAGGCTCACTGGCACCCAAGGGCCTGTGGACACTAAGGGTACTTGGGTGCGGGAGAGAGATCTGGAGGATAGAAGAATGTGGGGACTTTGTGGTCAGTGAGGCTGGAGCTGCCTTCAGTGGACTGAGGGTGGGGAGGGTGCCCCAGACCCCAAGACCCACAGATGGAATCTTTGGGGTAGTTTGGGGCATGGAGTGAGCATGAGGGGCGTGGGGGCTGAGGGATTTCATGTGCATGGCAGTTTGCTGGCTATTACTGCCTCTGCATTTCTTATCCTCCTCAGAGAAGCTCCTCTGTGGCTGTGGCTGTCGTGAAGACATGGTCTGCAGTTCATGCCAGCCCCATGTGGGGTCGGCTTTGGTCCTGCACACAGCAGGCAGTGTGTGTCCACCAGAGCTGGGGGGAGCCCTTCCTGGGTTTTGCAAAGAATGTGCTTGAAGGGGCTGTGGGGCAACCATTTGTTGGGTTCAGGGTGTCTGGAAAGTGCCAGTGAGCTGCAGGGTCAGGTGGTTTTAGGGTATGGCTCTGGAAGCTTGGATCAGGTAAGATTGGGAGAGGCTCTCCTCCATGCCATGATGTGATGGCTTCTTCCCACATAGCAAGATGAGAGGTGATTAGGGCTTGGCAAGTTCATGGTTTTGTTGTATGGTTGGAGACAGAACTTGACCTGTTTGTGGAAAATGGAAGTGCTGGGAATCTGGAAACTTCTCTGGCAGGCTAGTGGTTTGGGGATGTGACAACATCTAGGACAAGGTAGCCACCAGGTGTCCTGTCAATGTGAGGCCTCTGGCTGAATGGGGGAGCTGAGTGGTGATGCAAGGGTTGACTAAGGCCTCGGTTCCCTATCTGTGAAATGGGTGGAGCAGGTGAGGGCCTGGCTGTGGGACCCAGGGGTTTGGGGGGTACACCACCAAGCCTCTGAGCTGCCAGAGGTGTCCAGGCAGGCTTTGCAGATTTGGCCTTGGAAGTCAGGGCTTCTCTGACAGCTCTTTTTCCTCTTGGAAATGGACTTTCCAGTTGCTGAGTGATGTGGTGGGCTGAGATGAAGCCTGCATGTTTCTGGAGACACAGTGAGCCCCACACAGTGTCTGGCTCCACGGGGCTCCTTGATCACCCCATCTCTTGCTCAGCTGGAGCCCTCAAAGCTCCACGCTTTTGTAAATGGAGTCTGGTCAGCACATCTAAACAGGTGGTTTAGACAGGGCAGCGGGGCCCTGTTCCCAGCAAGGGGCCTCAGCTGAGCTGGGGTGTGTGGTCAGGTGAAGGATCCCCCAGGCCTGTGAATGAGGCTTTTCCCTCCGTGCTCTGTCCAGGGTACAGGGGGGCAGTTGATACTGTGGACCCATTCGAGGTGCAGCCGTCAGATAGGTTTTGTGCAGATAAGACGTGGTTTGAGATATCTGGCGGTGGCGGCCTCCCAGAGGCTCCCCATGACCCTTGTGGGGTTTGTCCCTGAGGGCCACTTGGATCTGATGCCATCATGGTGTGCTGTCACTGCGTTTGTGCTGGCCAGGCCCTGAGTGGGTGGAGGTGAAGTGGGCGCAGTCCTTCTTGCGGGTGTTCACAGCCGTGGAGGCTGGGACTTGGGGGATGCAGAGCTGTGGGGCTCCGGAGGTGCGCCCAGAGGTCCCCGGACACATGTGTGTTTGGGTGCTAGCACACACACATTCTTCTTAACATTTAGATGTAAACAGCTTTGTTGTAAGGAAAGAGAAAAAAGTTCGGTGTCTGTGGCCCTAGCACAGGTGCAACATTGGCATCTCCCACCATCCCACCTTGGAGCTGGGCCCCCCACACACCCACTGTCCACTCTACTCCCACAAAGTCAGGACATCTTGGGTCCTTGGGGTATTTCTTGCAAAGCAGCATTTCTGGTTCCCAAGGGTCTCAGAAGAGACTGAGCTGATTGATCAGGAGTCCTGAACAGGTAAGTTGGGTCCTCTCTGAGCTGGCTTTGCTCCCAGCTGCTTGCCAGCAGCCCTGAGGCTCCTCTGTCTTATCCTTGTAGATGGACATGGCCAAATGCCAAAATTTTCAGTATTATCGTATGGTTCAAAAACCCAAAAGGATGAAAATTGCCAGTGCAAGATCCCTTGAACTCCAGTTCTCTCTCCATTCATCATTATTTCTGATGGAATCTTCCAGAATTCTTTATGCATGTGTGTAACTCAACTCAACATAGATTCTTGTGTTTTCCATTTTTTACCCAAACTGTTAACTCTTTTTTTGTAAATATATAATACATCTTAAGTTGAAATTATGGGTAAAGGAGAAAAAATTAAAATCACCCTTAATCTACCTGCATACAAGATACCCCCAAACCTTATGCTTTTTAACACACTAGTTTGTACTGTTTTATATCTGCTTTTAAAAAAAAAACAACTGGAACGTTTGGAGAATCTTCCAAGGTCAACAAAGATGGAGAAGTTGAAATTAAAAGCAGTCTTATTGAAATTGATGGCCCTATTTCTTTGCATTCAGCTTGACAGATGCTCAGTTGGACTTTTTTTTTTTTTTTTAATAAAAAGTCTGTGATTTTTTTTTTTTTATAAAGTCTGTGATTTTTAAAGCAAATATTTGTCACAGAAAAATTAAAAACACCAGACTAAAGGAAAAAGCCATAACCCCACCTTCTAGATGAGTCATTTTGGTCTGTGCTTGTTGTTTTATATGGGATGGTCAGTATGCATATACAATCATATATTTTGCTTATTTTACTCAGCCTATGTGAGTCTATCATGTCCTTAAAAATTCAGAGTAAGCTTTGTTTTAAAATCTCTTGTGCTTAGAATGGATGGGCAGTTCTCACCATAACACATTGCTGGTACCTGCCAGATGATTGGCGCCTGCCCAGCTGTCCCCAGGCAGCCATCTTTAGTGAAGGGGATCACTGTCAGGGATGCTCTGCCTGTCTAGGGACATGGGGGCCTTTCTGGGCTTTTACAATTTATGTAGCTCTGTGGTGACCCCAAGTTTTTGTCTGCTCTGGGTTATCCGGACCTGTAGCCAGGAGGGATATGCTCAGATTTCTGCCTCCTCAAAGAGAGGCACCTCCATTATTTCTGGCGCAGACCCTGTCTCCTGGGAAGTAATGGTCTCCCAGCTCTGTGATCAGGGGATGAAGCTATAAACTGATCCACTCTAGAAGTGGGAGGGTATGACGCAGGGACAGATTTGGGGGGAACTTCCATCAGTAAAGCAGAATCCTGTTTGAATCCTGGATTCTAGAACCAATGGCGGGGAGCATGGGGGCAGGGCCCGTCCTGGCTTGTGGATGGGGGAGGAGGTGCGGGACTCTGATGAGAGGCCCAGGGGGCTCCGGGGCCCAGCAACCACTGACCCTGTGTCTTCTGCTCCTGGGTGCAGGTACCCCCGAGTTCATGGCACCAGAGATGTACGAGGAGCACTATGATGAGTCCGTGGACGTGTACGCCTTCGGGATGTGCATGTTGGAGATGGCTACCTCGGAGTACCCCTACGCGGAGTGCCAGAATGCTGCCCAGATCTACAGGAAGGTCACCTGTGTGAGTCCCCCGGCCACTGTGACGGGCTGGCTGTGTGTCCCACTTTGAGCTCTGTGTCACAGGAGCCGTGTGAGGAAGGGAAGGAAGCCATTTTACAGATGGAGAATCAGAGGACTAGTAGGGGGTCTCCTAGCTTCCTTGGCGTAGCAGCAGTTGTAACGTGGGCTGTGGGTGGGCCCTGGAGCCTTCACTGGGGCCTCAGGCAGCGCTGCGGGGCTGGAGCACCAAAGGGGCCTCTCCCGGAGGCCCAGGCCACTGGTCCATAGAGACCCTCCTCTGTGCCACCTGGAGGCTGCTGGCTTTCCTGTCTTCTGGCATATCCCTAGACTTTGATCAGATGGTTTCAGCTCTGAAAACAGCATCCCTTCCTCCCTCTGTGGCCGTCCTGCTGGGTGGGGAATGCAGCAGGAGCACCTATCCCAGGGCGGCTGGGGCTGTCTGTGCCTTTTCTGGGTCCTGGTGCCTGACTGTCCATCTGTACCTGCAGGCACCCGGCCCCGCCACCCGAGTGCTGGCTGCCTCTCCCCAATGCCAGCGCCCACCTCCCTGCAGCCTCCTCACTTCTGCAGAAGTGTGAGGCGCCACGGCTCTTGGAACCCCAGAGCACCTGCCCTTATCCCGCCCTCTACTTTGAGCCCTCCCCACAGGTCACAGCTTGTGACTGTCCTTTGAGTCTTCATTTTCAGTTATCTATCAGTCATTTTTCTCACTCTAAGCACCTCCTCTGTGCTGCTGAGGGTGCAAGGTAGAAAGAGAGAATCCTTGGTTAGTGGCACTAGTGGGTGTGGGTCAGATACCCGCAGAGGTGTGCAGCTCCCCAGAGGTGCTGACCAGAGAGGTGCCCCATCGGCCATGGGCAGTGGTCCTCCAGGGGGACAGGGAGGGGCTTAAGGGAGGTTAGGGCTTCTTTGCCAGGCCTTGGTGGAGCGCTGGGGCCCAGGGTGCAGGTAGAGCTGCTGCTGACCGTGGTCCTGGTTGCGTGTGTGGATGGGGTGGTGGTCCCTCTGATGGGCTTGGGGAGACAGGGACTGAGTCTCCTGGGCACATACTCCTTAGCCACCTGGGTTCTTTCAGCAGCACCTCTGCCCCCCATTTAGGCCCTGGGAAACAGGACACTGGTCAGGGTCCCAAGGCTCCTCCTACGTGGACCCGTGTTGGTTTGAGTAAAGCAAGGCCCTACCTACCCTGCCTCCTTGAGGAAATGTGATGAAAGGTGCCTTCCTTGATCCTTAGTGTTTCCTCTGTTTGCCCTGACACCCTCATGCTCTGGGTCCCCTGGGCCCTCCCACCACACTCACACACTGGTCCAGCCTCCAGCATCTGCTCCAGTCCTTGGAGGGTCTTGGTTCCCTTTCTTCTCAGCTGCCCCAACTCTGTGCTTCTGAGCCCAGGGATATGAACCCCTTCAAAACAACACCTTGTTCTGGCACATTCTGCCACTGCCTTCCAGAGATTTAAATGATGGTCTATGTGCACACTTACCTGTGTTTATAGCTTCTCAGACCACTGGTTCCTTCCCCTGTTAGGACTATGGCCTTTCTTTCTGGCATAATTAAATTTCTTTTTCTGTTGGCTTCAGTGGAGTAACATGGGGGTCTCATGTTCAAGGAGGACTTCTTGCCCACTTTTAAAGCCAAGGGCTATGTCTGTTACTGCACAAACTCCCCTGCATGTCAGACCCAGCATGACCGTTGGTTATGGCCAGATGTCCTAGGCAGGAGTCTGCTGGGTACTTTGGGGCCTCACGTGCACTCCCAGGGTGCACTTCTCTCCCCCATCCCTCTCTGTGGGAAAATGTATGCTTAAAAAAAAAGCCAGGACGAGACCTTTGAAGACAGTCTTTTTGAAAGAGGAGGAACATGATGGTTGAGCCCTCACTGTGTTCCAAATCTTCAAAAGCCAGGATCCCCTCCACCCAAACGCCTCCCTGGGCAGATTGCAAATAAGCCCTGCCATCCAGCCCCTGCTTCTCTTGAAATCCCATCTGCTTATGGGATCGGAATCCTGCTCCCCCCATGCCTCTGGCTGGTACCCGCTGGCTTTCTGGTCCGCTTTAGTACTCGGCCACCTCCTGCTCCTGCTGCCTGAAAGTCATCTGATCTGGCCGCTGGCTGTGGACCTTCATCGTGCAGATGCTTGCTTGCAACCCCTTCCAGCCACCAGGCCTTGGAAGTCAGCCCTGCCTGTGACCACAGTGTGGCCAGAGTCTCTGGTGGCCCTTGGCCAGCAATAGTGACCACACAGTGACTTCTGCATCCTCCGGGGAGGTATGGCAAGAAAGGCCAGCTCTTTAGGGTTCCCTGTCCAGCCTCTGAGACCCTCTGGGCTGCTGGCATGGGAGGTCCTGCCTGGCTGGTGTGTGTCCTTGGGTAGGTGTGCCTTCCCCCACCCCCACCTCCTCTGTGCAGTAAGAGTGCAAATGCTCCCTTGTGTGGAGCTGGATTAGGCAGAGCGAGCATCCTTCACGTCTGTTCTGAGTCTCCCCTGAGTCTTTCTCGTCCTCAGACCTCACTACTCCCAGTAACCCTTCAGCGGGGCCTTAGAATGAAACGATGCCCTGTCCCCCACCCCCAAACAAGCCTCTTGCACTTCCTGTTTTCTCTTCTACTGGGGTGAGTGTGAAGTGAGCAAGAAACAGACCCCAATTCGATGTCAGGTGACTCTGCTCATGTCGTCTTCAGGGCATCAAGCCAGCCAGCTTTGAGAAAGTGCATGATCCTGAAATCAAGGAGATTATTGGGGAGTGTATCTGCAAAAACAAGGAGGAAAGGTGAGTTCCCAGGCAGCGCTGGATCTGGGCTGTTGCTCTGCCTGAAATCACATCCCAAGAGAAGGCGAGGGTTGGGAGACAGGCCACTTCAGGCCACAGACGTACTGGGTCCCAACAAGCCCACTGGGCAGTTGGAGGGCAGCCCCCTGCCTGACTTCTGCTGCCTGGAACACGCTCCCTGGCTTTGGGTGCTGTCCTAGAGTCCCCATCCCCTTTACTGGCTGCTTTCTCGCCCACCCAGCCTGGAGTGTGGGGGCTACTGGGACCTCATCCTGCCCTTGTTGCTTTTTTTCTGTGTTGTCCCTGGCAAGCCTATCCATCCCCCCAGTCTGGAGGACACCCCCATGCCAGGGTTCCCGTCGAGCCTCATCCTGCCCCTCTCTCTCAACTCCAGGCTGTGTCTTTCATGCACCTGTTGTCTGACCCATTTCAAAGTCCCACATTCAAGTCAGAGCCCTCCAGATGCCCCTGAACCAGCTCTCTCCTCAGATCAAGGCCCTGCCTTCCTCAGCTGGTCAGCCAGGAAGCTGAGTGTGTGTTCTGAGCCTTCCTCTTTCCTTCCTTCTTTCCTCCCCTCTCTCTCTTTCCTCTTTCCTTCCCTCTCCCTCCTCGCTGCTCCTTCTTCCCTCTGTCTCTCCTTTCTTTCCTCCCTCCTTACTCTCTCTCTTCCCTGCTCCTTACCTTCCTTCCTTCCCTCTCGTCAACCCTACATCCCCCCTCCCTTCCTCCTTTCTCCCATCTCCCTCCCCCTGCTTTCCCTTCCCCTGCCCCCTTATCCTGCCCATTTCCCACCTTCCCCATTCCTCCATGTCTCCCCTTAATACCTCTTTCTCATGGCAACCCACTCCAGTATTCTTGCCTGGAGAATCCTGTGGACAGAGGAGCCTGGAGGGCTGCAGTCCTTAGGGTCGCACGGAGTCAGACACGACTGAAGCGACTTAGCATGCATGCATGCATTGGAGAAGGAAATGGCAACCCACTCCAATATTCTTGCCTGGAGAATCCCAGGGATGGGGGAGCCTGGTGGGCTGCCGTCTATGGGGTCACACAGTCGGACATGACTGAAGCGACTTAGCAGCAGCAGCAGCACCCCCTCATATTCCGTCTCTGCTCTTGCACAGCCAGCCCATGCCCCTTCCCCATGTTACTGCGCCCAACATTGACCACTGTCCTTTCTGTCATCTTTCATGTAGGGGCCTGTCCTGATCTCTCAGGCCTGTCCTGATCTCCTGAGTCTTCTCTTTTGCCCCCTGCACGTTATCATGTTTTGTTTCTTAAAGAGAAAATACTAAAAAACTGGGAACTATAGCTCACATCAGAAAAGTACAGAAACCACCTCCCAGATCAGGGCAGAGCCCCCAGGGGCTGTGACCTCTGCGCCCCTAGGGCCCCTGGCTTCCGGGCTTCCCCAGGGTCCCCACAGGCATTTGTCAGCCTGTGTGAGGGTTGCTCACCCTTCCCTCCCCTTTCCATGCACGGCGGCTCTCCAGGTGGCATGGTTCCACCGCCTGTGGGATGTGTTGCCCTCAGTAGAATCGGTGATGGGCCACTGGAACTCAGAGCCCATGGTGACCACAGACAGGAAGCTGGGAGGAAGCCAGGCCCTAGACAGCACCGGGACCTGTTTGTGCCAGAGATCAGAAATTAGGCAAGCATTTAGGGATGTGGATTTGGGCGGCAGAGTGGTTAGCAGGGCAACACGCCACACCACACCCCCCCCATTCCCGTCCTTGGGAGCCTCCAAAATTATCCCTGCTTCTTGGAGGTCAGGGTCCCTCGGGTGGTGAGCTGGGGAGATTGGGGCTTGCCTCGTCCAGGTCCAGTTCAGTTTTACCTGGATCCACGGTATCCTATGACAGTTGAGAGCTCCCCAGCGTCTCAGCAGGCTTTGTCTGGACAGTGTAGAGCCTGATTTAAAAATTCTTTTCTGAATTACCCAAATCTCTTAATAATGGAGATTTTTTTTTTTTATAATGAGAGAAAAAAAAAAGGTCTTGATAGTATGTCGTTAGATGTGTTCAAGTAGCAGGTTTTTCCTCTTCCCCTGAGAGTTAGGGAATGCAGATGTACTGTTTTGTGCTGTCCTCAGGGGCAGAAATGCCCAGTGAGTGGTATGGTCAGAGGACTTTCTGGGGGGGCTGCCGGGCAGGTACAGGACCCTTTCAGCTGGTATGCCCGTGCCCTGCCTGACCACTGCCTCCTTCCCAGGTATGAGATCAAGGACCTGCTCAGCCACGCCTTCTTCGCGGAGGACACAGGTGTGAGGGTGGAGCTGGCCGAGGAGGACCATGGCAGGAAGTCCACCATCGCGCTGCGGCTCTGGGTTGAGGACCCTAAGAAACTGAAGGGCAAGCCCAAGGACAACGGGGCCATAGAGTTCACCTTTGACCTGGAGAGGGAGACACCAGATGATGTGGCACAGGAAATGGTAATGTGTGCTTGTTCCTTGGCAAATCTGGGTGCGTGCCTTGCACGTGTGTGGTTTCCAAACATTAGAAGGAAGTCAGAAGAGGAGCATGGCCCCTCAGTGGGTGTGCAGTTTTGTGAACTAGGATCCCCATTTGTTGAGTGCGGCCGTGAAGGACAGCATAGGTCAGAATCACAGTGCTTCACAGTAGGACATCACCTTGGAAATGGTGCAGTGAAAGGATGTTGTGGACCAGTGCAGAGATGCCCCTGGGGACTTTAGCATATTAGGAAGAGCCCTGTTTTGACTAGATTCTTGCTCACTTTGTGCAGATGTAGGCCTTTGAGTTTTGATCTTTATTTCACTTTGTTTCTGAGGCGCATGGTGGTCTGAAGAGCCTGGTGAGAGCAGGCGTATAGAGATGCTTCATATCACAGGGGGAAAGAAGTATATGTGAGAAATAAATTAGACACTAATTTTTACTAGAAAATCTGAGCAAATGTAAAAATCTACATGCTTATTGCAGTAGAGTGAGTACTTGGCTGCACCTGTCATAACCACAGAAGTGCATGTCCTCTTTGTAAAAAAATAATGTGTCATTGAAAATAGCACATCTTTCAGAAACGCAGTAAGTCACACAAAGGTATGGCTGATGTTTTCTTTACAAGTGGATTCCCTGAACCCCAGTAGGTTTTTTTTTGAATCAATAAAATGTATTTTTAAAAATTGAAGTATAGTTGATTTACAGTGTTCAGGTGTACAACAAAGTGATTCAATTATATATGTTTATGTATTTTTATGTATATGTGTATATATATTCTTTTTTAGATTCTTTTTAATATAGGTTTTTACAACATATTGAATATACTTTTCTGTGCTATATAATAGGTACTATTTTTCACCTGTTTTGTATATAGTAGTGTGTATCTGTTAACCCCAAATTCCTAATTTAACCTTCCCCTCTGTTATCCTTTGGTGACTGTAAATTTGTTTTCTGTGTCTGTGAGTCTATTTCTGTTTTGTGAATAAGTTCATTTGTATCCTTTTTTAAGATTCCACATATTAGTGATATTATATGATGTTTATATCTGTCTTTACTTCACTTAGTATGGTAATCTCTAGGTCCATCCATGTTGCTGCAGTTGACGTTATTTCATTCTTTTTTTATGGCTGAGTAATATTCCCTGGTAGCTCAGTTGGTAAAGAATCTGCCTGTAGTGCAGGAGACCCCAGTTTGATTCCTGAGTTGGGAAGATCTGCTGGAGAAGGGATAGGCTACCCACTCCAGCATTCTTGGGCTTCCCTTGTGGCTCAGCTGGTAAAGAACCCACCTGCAATGTGGGAGACCTGGGTTTGATCCCTGGGTTGGGATGATCCACTGGAGAAGGGAAAGGCTACCCACTCCAGTATTCTGGCCTGGAGAATTCCATTGACTGTATAGTCCGTGGGGTCACAAAGAGCCGGACATGACTGAGTGGCTTTCACTTTTCCAACATTCCTTTTATTTAAGGAATGTTCCTTTATATGTGCAGTATCATGTCTTCTTTGTTCATTCATCTGTCCATGGACATTTAGGTTGCTTCCATGTCTTGGCTGTTGTAAATAGTGTGCTATGAACACTGGGGTGCATGTATTTTTTTCAAGACTGAGTGTTTGCTTTTTCCAGTTATATGCCTAGGAGTGGGATTGCTGGATCATATTGTAACTCTATTTCTTTTTTCAATTATTTTTATTAGTTGGAGGCTAATTACTTCGCAAATTGCAGTGGGTTTTGTCATACATTGACATGAATCAGCCATGGAGTTACATGTATTCCCCATCCCGATCCCCCCTCCCACCTCCCAGTAACTCTATTTCTTAAGCAACCTCCATACTGTTCTCCAAACTGGCTGCATCAATTTACATTCCCCCCAACAGTGTAGGAGGGTTCCCTTTTCTCCACATCCTTGCTGTTATTTGTAGACTTTTGAAGATGACCATTCTGACAAGTGTGAGGGGATACCTCATTGTAGTTTTGATTTGCCCTTCTTGAATAATTAGCAATGTTGAGCATCTTTTCCTGTACCTGTTGGCCATCTGTATGTCTTCTTTGGATAGGTGTCTAGTTAGGTCTTCTGCCCATTTTTTTTAATTGGGCTTCATATATATATATCAGTTCAGTTCAGTCACTCAGTCATGTCTGACTCTTTGTGACCCCATGGACTGCAGCATGCCAGGCTTCCCTGTCCATCACCAACTCTCAGAGCTTACTCAAACTCACATCCATTGGGTCAGTGATATATATATATATATATATAGAGAGAGAGAGAGAGAGAGAGGGAGAGAGAGAGAAAGCTATATGAACTGTTGCATATTTTGGAAATTAATCTGTTTTCAGTTGCATCATTTGCAAATGTTTTACTTCATTCTGTAGGTTGTTTTTTTTTTGTTTTGTTTATAGTTTCCTTTGCTGTGCAAAGACTTTTAAGCTTAGTTAGGTCCTGTTTATTTTTGCTTTTATTTTCATTACTCTAGAAGACAGATCCAAAAAAAATATTGCTGCAATTTTTGTCAAAGAGTGTTCTGCCTGTATTTTCCTCTAATTTTATATATCTAGTCTTACACTGAGGTCTTTGATCCATTTTGAGTTTATTTTTGTATGTGATGTTAGAGAATGTTCTAATTTCATTTGTTTACATGTAGCTGTCCAGTTTTCCCAGTACCACATATTGTCTTTTCTCCAGTGTATATGCCTGCCTCTTTGGGGGGTAGATTAATTGACCATAAGTGGATGGGTTTATTTGGGGGCTTTCTGTCCTATTCCATTGGTCTATATTTCTGTTTGCATGCCAGTACCATACTGTTTTGACAATCGTAGCTTTGTAGTATAGTCACAAGTCAGGGAGCATGATCCCTCTAACTCTGTTCTTCTTTCTCAAGATTATTTTGGCTATTTGGGGTCTTTTGTGGTTGCATACAAATTGTAAAATTGTTTTGTTCTAGTTCTGTTAATAAGGCCACTGGTAGTTTGGTAGGAAAGGACCCTGGTATGGCCCTGGAAGGTGGGCTACAAGGGTTGGAGGGGAGACTGCCTGCATAGGCTCTTGTGGATAGCATATCTTTGGGACCAGCCTGTGCTGACCACTGGACCATGGAACTCTGGTCAGATGAGGAAGCTGAGGCTGGCCATGCCATGTAAGGTGTGGGAGTCACAAACCAAGGGGACCTCGGGGGACAGGGCACATGTCAGGTGAGGGGTCCATGGAGCTTGGTTTAGGTGGTTGCAGTAGGTTGGTGCATGACAGGAGTGGGAGGTGCATGGCCATCCAGGACTGTGCCCTGCACTTGACAGCAGCCAGTGCCTCTGCTGGTGTGTGTGGAGGGTATGACGTCCTGCTGATGGCATGGAGCCCATGTCAGGACTCCTTCCCAGCTGCTGGTCACATTCCTGAACTTAGAAACAGACACCTCTGCTATAATTGGATTTAATAGAATTGTTTAGCTCCATGGCTTCCCAGAGTATCTTTCTATGACCTTGCATAGTGCTGTTGAATTGCTGCGTATTTGCTGAGGGTTGCATTAGGTTAATTACCAGCTTATCTATTTTAGTATAGTAGTTTGTATCTGTTAATCCCTAGACCTCATTTGTCCCTCCCCCTCCCTTTCTCCTTTAGTAACCATAGTTTGTTTTTCATGTCTGTGAATCTATTCTGTTTTATATATATCAATAGATTCATTATTTTTTAGATTCCACTTTAAAAAAGTTAAAAAAAAAAGAAAGAAAAGAATTACCAGCCCATCAGTCCTATGAATTCAGGACCTTTCTTTTTCCATACTGTGACATTGGTCCATCCATGTTTTCTGCTGAAGTTTAAAGCATAAACATAAGTAGCAATCAAGGTCGTGTGTAGGCTGGTATCCTGTGAGCTGAGATTCATGAGGGTGAGTTGCATTTGGTGAGCGTCCGGGAGGGACCATGGAGATTGGGAGTACCTGGCCTGCAGCTCTAGCTGTCCCAGTGTTAAGAGGATGGGAGGCAGGCCGAGGGCTGGGACAGCCCTGCTTGGAGATGAGGTAGGTCCCTGGGCGGCCTTGAGGGCTTGTGTCTGTCGACGTGCAGGCACCTCAGAAAGCACAGGTGATGAACAGTGTTCTCATTCCCCCGTGAACACTGCATAGCGGCGGTATGAGAATGACAAGGGGACACAGATTCACGTGGTGGCATGTCCTGGAGGCAGCTGGGACCCAGACAGCTGGAGCCATCTGTGTCTCAGATACACCAGCTACGTCCTGCAGCTCTGGCTCCATTCTTGGTGTGTTCCAGACACTCTTCAATTATAGGACGGCGGTGCCCAAACATGGTCTGGACCCCTTCCCAGGACCTGCCTACCTTCCTGAGAGGACTCATCCCTCCTATGGCTCAACATAGAGAATGCCCATGGCTCCCAGGCCCTTGGGTGCATGCCTGTGCCTACAGTGGTGGCCCTGTCTTCACCAAGTCTCTAGCACCTGCCTGGACTCATGGGCAGGAGGTCTCTCTGAGAGTTCACAGCACAGGCCTTGGGCCCAGCTCCTCCCCCTTTCCGCTCCTGTGTTTCCTTTAAAAGCACTTTTTCATGGGCACACCCCCATGCTCTATGGCATCCGTGTAGAGGGCGGCACATCATTGTGTTCAGTTAAGGAATAATAAAAACCAGCACATACCCAGCACTCTGTTAAGAATCAGAATGAGCCCAGAGCCCCGGGTACCTGTGATGATCTGAAAGTGGCCGCATTTGCACAGTGGGGGCTTCCTCCTGTGTGAATGCTCCGTTTGTTACTTGTTGGTACTCCTGTCTCCTGGCTGGGCCTTGTAGGCCAGTGCTGGTGCTGTAGCCCTTGGTGAGGGTCTAACTCCCCTCCCTTCCCTTTCCCTCCCCTCCCTTCCCCACACATCTGTAATCACCAGACCCAAAACTGGGGTCTGAGGCTCTCCTTCCTGGGGTCCTGATGGTAGCTGCCTAAGCCTCTCCTGGGCTGTCCCTGGAGACAGCCTGAGTTGGGGAGAATTCCAGAAACCCCAGCCTCCTGGCAGCTCTGCTGGGTGGTCACTTGCTGATAGCTTTAACCCAACACAGTTTTAGGACCTGGTCCCCATTCTGGGCTGCCCTGTTGTTAATGCCTGAGATTAGCGAGCTTTAAGTTTTTGAAGATGATGAGGCTGCTTTCCTGAGGCTGCTGGGGGTGGGAGGAGGCCGATGGGATAGCTTTCTCTTCTCCCTCTATCATCTCTTCTCCCTCTATCATCTTCCAGCAGGCCCTGTGGGGAGCAGGGGAGGCGGGGGGCGCTGGGGGTGAGTAGAGGATGCTGTGAGGTGGCCCAGGTAGATGTGGATCAGAACAAAGATGCCCCCATGGCCGAGAGAAGGGTAAGTTCTTTAGGGACCTGGGCTGGCTTTGATCTGGAAGTGACCCCTTGTGTAGACCCCCCCAAGGGTGGGAGGGGAGGCGGCTTGGAGCCTAGCCCAGGATTCTTGTGTCAGTGATACCAGCCCTTCTACCTTCACAGCTTCCAGCTAACAGGATGCCCCAGTGTGGCCAAATTCTCTCCTGATTGGGAAAAAATAGAAGGAACACTTCGGAGAGGATCACTAGGTGGTGACTGTGAAAATGGAGATGTAAGGAAAAATGGGTCATGGGCAGAAAATAGAAATGGCAGGCAGGCGCGTCTGTGGGATGCCTTCTTCTCAGCGGCCTCTGGTCAGGTTGGCCACGTGGGTAGCACTGAGGGTGGGCGCTGAACCTGCTCGGCCTCTTCAGTGAGTCCCGGCCGTGGGCACAGCCCTGGTTGCACCTCCGCCTCCTGGGCTGAGCCTGGTGGGAGCCTCAGGGTGGACATCCGCAGGGTTCATTCTGTCTGGTGGAGTTGTCTTCTGACAGGAGTCTTTTGAAGTGATCACAAACTTAGAGGAAAGTTGCAAATGCAGGATAGGTCTGTTCAAGATGACTGTGGACCCTGAATATATGCATGTCTGTTTCCCACAGATGGGGCCTTGCCTCACAGCTGCCTCAGTGTCAGAATCCCGAGAGCAGCCCTGCCCCGCCACGGGGCTGGAGCTGTCCAGTGATGCCTTCATGGCAAGAGTGGCTTCATGGGAGAAGGTGATCCACAGGAGGGAAAGAAAGAAAGGGAGAAACAGAGAGACAGGCTGAGAGATGGAGAGGCAGAGGCAGAGAGGGCTGAGAGGCAGAGGGACAAACCGCATGTGCGTGGCAGTCCTCTGTGTAACCTCCTATCAGCAGCAAACCAAGCATTTCTGCCTCCACAGACCAGTTCTGCTTCTCCTGTGTGCGTTTGTGGACGTGTCCTTCAAACCATCATGGTATCACTTTATTTTCGTGCTCGGAATGCCCCAGATTCAGCCAGTGGGAGGCCTTGGATGCTGGCTTCCGTGTTGTCCTGCTGTCTGTCATCTTCCCAGCATGTCCTCGATTTCAGGCACAGTGAGATGTCCAACTCCCCCCGCCCTCCCCCTGAAAGCCTGGACCTGCCGTCTCACGGGGAGTCCCTGCACCGTCACGGCAGCCGGGCTCCCGTTGTTGGCTGTCATGGCCCCAGGCCCACTCCGTGGGTGGTTCAGAAGCACGCGCTACACCGTGTATTATGGATGCTCAGATCTGGTGTATTTATGTCTGTGGTACTTTGAAAACTGTGAGTTCACACCATTCCCATCCAGCCCCACAAGGTTTGTTCTTTTGTTTTCTCTCTTTTCACGTGGGGAATCCCACAGTGATGATGAGGAGCCTGGCTTCTGCTGTCGTGTGGTTTTGCCACAGGTATTCTCAGAGAGCACCATGATGTTTCCTAGAGATTGTTGACTCCTTTACAGATGCTCTCAAATGCTCTGTTGGGTGAATTGGGTTCAGAGTTTTGCTCGGCATGGGTACCCACCTTCCTGGTCTCTTGTTACTAAATGTACCTCTTTTCTCCCAGCCTCTGTGGTTTCTCAGAGAATGCCCAGGACGACACTGAGGACAACGTTGGCTGAAGCTCCTTGTACTTGTCCCTAAGCACACAGATGCAGCCAGGACCTCCTTCCTGCCCTTGGCCAGCCTGAGGGAGGGGCTCCGGGAAAGCCCTGGGGCCCAGCCAGTGGGAGTCTGCCCCAGAGTGTGTTCTGGCCCTGCCAGAGGCAGATTGGGATCGCCCTTCCCCTCCCACACCTGGCCTATGATTACAAGCATCTGCTCTATTGCCACAGACCCAGGAGCTGGATTATTGTAGGTTTAGATGGTCAGTCTCCCCGTGGATCTACAGTCAGTGGTGGGAGGATGTTTACTTCCGGGATGATGAGAGTGTCCATGACAGGGATGAGCTTGGTAATCTTGGTTATGGGGGTGCAGGACCCTAGGAGGGGACTTGGGGCAGAGACTCCTCAGGCAGGAGGTGGCAGTGCAGGTGTCAGGGTCCCCTGGAAGTGGGGATGTGCAGCTGGAGCTGATCCCAGTGATGACATGGCGATTTCCTTTGCAGATTGAGTCAGGATTTTTCCATGAGAGTGACGTGAAGATTGTGGCCAAGTCCATCCGTGACCGTGTGGCATTGATCCAGTGGCGGCGAAAGAGGATCTGGCCAGCGCTGCAGCCCCAGGAGCAGCGGGAGCTCGGCAGCCCTGACAAGGCCAGGGGCCCACCCACGCCCCTGCAGGTCCAGGTGACCTACCACTCGCAGGCCGGGCTGCCAGAGTCTGAGGAGCCCGAGGCCGACCAGCACCTCCTCACCCCCGCGCTGCCGGCCAGCGCCACCTCCCTGGCCTGTGAGTGCTGCCTCTCCAGGCGCCCCCCGCCTCCCCCTGCACCGCCCCTCCCTCTCACCCACCCGTGGGTATGAATGATTGGTGTGGGCATGCATTTCTTCAGGGAGGGATTCCCCTGGGAGGCATTCCCATGTGGCAGAGAAATCTGTGACCAGAGGCTCCCTGAAGTCTGGCCTCCCAGGGCAGACTCAGAACTGAGCCAGCGGGGCTGGAGCTGACTCAGTTCAGCTACTTATCCCCTCCGGAGGCTCTCAGCCCAGCCTCACAGGCCACCTGAGGGGCTATCCCTCTGCCCTGGATTCCCTGACCGGTGGAGGCATGTGAGCCGCACGCTGTGGTTCTGAGGCTGCCAGTGGCTGCAGCCTCCAGTCTTGCTGTGGTCTTGGTTGTGAGTTTTACTGCTTGGATTATCCATCCCCAAGGTTACCTCCCTTCTGGTACTGTACTTGTGACGTTTAGTATGTTTCCCTGGGAATGCTACCGATGGATTGGTGAGAATTACTTTGTACCTGACTTCATCTCAGACCACTGGAAGGGAGAATCCAGTGTCTTCTTGAAGTCTGAGTAGAAATTCTGCCTTTACCCTCAGTATCTTAAAAATTCAGCTGTGAGCCACGG
Organism: Dama dama; assembly: GCF_033118175.1. Taxonomy (NCBI): domain Eukaryota; kingdom Metazoa; phylum Chordata; class Mammalia; order Artiodactyla; family Cervidae; genus Dama; species Dama dama. Next base: position 26,712,341 of record NC_083696.1, on the reverse strand, counting down.
ATGGAGGATGTAGCCTTTTCTGTCTGTTCTGTGAATAAGCGTGGAGAGTTGAGCTGCCTGCCCAGGCCACGATTTTAGGTGTTTTTGTGTGGAAAGACCAAAATAGTCTGTTTATTTAATAGTTACATCCTTTCTTTATCAGTAGAATAGCTAAACGTTCTTCAAAGTAGGCTGTTTAAATTCAAACCAGCAGCTGGCCATCACTTTAAGACAAGTTGCCAACTGTTTACTTTTCTCCTACCTGCTCAAGTTTGCTTTGGAGAATAGAATCATTACATCATTACTACACTTTCTGATAAACCAAAAAAATTGATTCACGAGTATAAACTTTTGGTAGGAAAAAGCTTTCCACACCTGGCATACCACTACACACTTTGAGAACATAATTTTTGGTTGAGCAATTTTTAGGACAGGAACTAAGAAATCTCCTTTTGTTGAACTTTGCAGAGATGCAGTCTGGGACCTAGAATAGGCTTTGCTGTGGTAAGACATCGTGATACAGGCTTGACCTGCTGCATAGACATGAGTCGACAGATGAGTTTAGAGTGGACTGTGTCTGCACACGGATCCGCTTCCTGACTGACTGTGTGAGGAGTGTGCTTCATGTCACAGCCATAGTTCTCAAAAACATTTTTACCCATTTATTGTATTGGGTTGGCCTCAAGGTTTGCTTGGGTTTTTCCAGGACATCGTACAGAAAAGCCCAAACGAAGTTTATGGCCAACCCAATAATTTCTTTAAAGTAGATAATATAGTCACATTGTATAAAATTCAGAAACTCCAAGAGGATATACAGCAAAAGCCAGTTAATTTTCTTCCCTGGAGGTCACTGATGTTAAACGTCTTTTAACTTTCACTTCCAGAGATTACAGCTTCCAGACATCATCTGGACACATGTACATGTACACACAGGCACCGTGTCTCCCTGTGAGCCACAGTCCAGTGTCCTGCACATGCTCTTCTGCACCTTGCTGTGGGTCAGAGCAGAAAGCCTGTGCTCAGCCATCCCTCTGGCCACAGTGCCTGTAGCCGGCTGGACCACGCTGGCTTCATAAAGATAAACTAGTGGGGACAGCAAGCAGCACACATGTCAGTGTAGAGGACCTGGTCTTAGGTGACAAGATGGGCACATGGACTTTCATATATTAGCAGGCGCAGCGAGTCTCAGATAACTTCCCGCTATACGTTCTGTAAGCTACCCACCATAGTCCCGATCAAGCTCGAGCCAGCATCAGTGACCGTGAGAACACAAGTTTTCAATAGCTTAAAAATTATTTTTTAAGTAATTTTTATTATACAAATAAACACATTCACTTAAAAATGTAAAATGTCACTTATATGGTTAAAATCACTCTACTTGGAACTGGTCTCGCTCTCCCTCATGCACTTAACTCCGTCTCTATCTTTCCTGAGCCCACACTCTCCATTTCTCATGTGCACATACATGGTCTGTTTCTGTCTGTCTCTCTCTCTCTCTCTAAGTAACAATGACAACTAGCCACCTCATCAGAAATCAGAGCCACTTGTTTAACTGGTTTTTCACAATCAAACCTCACCATTCATAAGTCTTCCTGGGTCAAACTAAGTTCTACTCAGCTCTTGGGAAAAATTATTTTATTGCAAAGCCAACAAGAGTCCTCTTGTCGTTTATTTGTTTAAAGTGAAAACTGAAAGTTTAAATCCACACTGAAAGGTGTCCTGTAGAACTAGCTTGGTGTTCATGGATGGCGAATCCTAATGTTTAGGTAGCTTTTGGAATCTGGAGGCAGTAAGACAAAAACACCACTTCAAACAGGTTTTTGCTCTTTGTTCTTGCCTGGCACGACCATACAGGTGCCCGGTCCTCCCAGGTGTGTCTTGGTGAGACCAGCCGGTGGGCCATGGCGGTCCTGTCTGTGCCACCTTGTACAGGCAGCTCCTTCCATCTAGGCTGGGTTTGACAGGCCAGTCTAGGCTTACCTTGGGTGAAGCTGGTCTCTTGGGAGGTTGTCTTGAGGCTGCAGAGCCTTTGGGTCCTCCTCTGATAGCCTCCCTGTGGGGCAGAGGCCTTGTCAGTCCCATTTTGAAGCCACTTTAGACCCGAGCCTGTGAAGTGAGGGATTAGATTTGGACCTAAGTCTTCCTAATTCAGGCTCTTTGCTGTGGTGAATGGAGGTGGTCAGGGCGCTTTCCCACTATAAAACATAGCTGGTAATTATGTCCTCCACATGACTGCAGCTTTTCCTAACTTGGACGTTCAATCTTCTACCCTTGAAGAGCTGAAAGTGCCCACTTTCAGGGCCAGGGCAGGTGCCAGGTGAGGTCCCCATCTGTAAGCTGGTGGAGGCGGCCATCCTGCCTACAGAGGATGGTGTGAGTTGCCCACCTGGGATCCATGATAGTCCATGGTGATCACCAACAGGTGTCAGGCAGTATGGGGTATGGGCTCCCAGGGCCGTTTCCGGGTGGTGCAGTTATAGCCTCTGTATAGGTGATTGTTTGAAATGATGCACATTTATTATGTTTGTGATCTGGAAATGCAATCAAGTCTTGTTTTACAGAAGAAAATACATGGACAAGCTGTCCCACGTTTGCATTCCCTGGGACTTGTGTGACGTGCTGTGGGGGTGATGTTTGGAGGTGCCTGCTTTGAGCCGTGCTTTTTTCCTCCCTCCCCAGCGGACAGCACGTTCGACAGTGGCCAGGGCTCCACGGTGTATTCAGACTCGCAGAGTAGCCAGCAGAGTGTTGTGCTGGGGTCGCTGGCAGATGGAGCGCCACCCCCTTCCCAGTGTGTGTGCAGCCCCCCTGTGAGCGTGAGTGATGGGCCCGTCCTGCCACATAGCCTGCCCTCCCTGGGGGCCTACCAGCAGCCTGCCACGGTGAGTCAGCCCGCCCTTCCTGGTCAATGTTCCTGTCCACAGGGCCGAGAGTCTGTGGTGGTCCATTCAGTTTGTGCTGGCCTGTTGTCAGTTCGGAACCATGCAAAAGTGGGCCTGCAGGAGGTCCATCCTTGCTGGTAACAGCAGGGCTGTAGGCTGGAGCAGCCTGTGATGTACCCTGAAAGACCTGCTAGATGAGAAAATCCTGAAAGCAGAGCCCAGTGACACCCGTACGTACAAAGCTGTGATAAAGCTGCGATAAAGCTGGTGAGGTCCTGCCCTATGTGCTGGGCCTGAAAAGTAACTTCTGACTGTTGCAAAGGCGATGGAAAAGCATCATTTGTAGCCCTGAAATCTTTGATTTTGTCTCAGTGTCCAGCTTCACTGAGGGAGTGTTACGTATCTCCCGGTATTTCTCCTCTGCTTAATATAGCCCTTATAAGTTAGAGGTATGGAAACAACCAAATCATAGGAAATGTTTTCAGTGATGTTTCAGAAGTGGGATTGAAAGGGCCTCATGCTTCTGCCTGTGGAAAAATCTGTAAGATATGGAAAGCTTAAGGCTGTTAGATGAGATGGAAATTGCTAGATGAGGGAGTCACATTTCATTTATTGTTTTATTTTGATTTTTTTTCTAATGCCAAAGAAAGCAGAACAATTGCTTGTCTCCCAGTCCCCAGTCAGTCCCAGAGAAGTTGCCCTTGAGCCGGGCTGCGGAGAGGGGTCCAGAGGGAGATTTAGATGCTCCTCAGGCCCAGAAGTGGTCAAGGCTGTGCCTCTGCCCGAGGAGCCTCTCCTGCCTGGTCCTTGGTTACCGCGGCGCCCAGACGTGCTCTTGCTTCCTCCCTTTCGCGTGTCCTTTCGATCATGTGCTCTCACACTGTGGCCGCCTTTTGGGACTCCCTGAGTGCCAGGTGCCAGCCTTTCCAGCCACCTCTGTCTCTCTTCCCTCCCCTCCTGTCTGCTCAGGCTCAGAAAAGTCCCCTTGGAAAGACAGCTGAAGCGTTTGGCTCTGCTCACTGGAGCCCAAGATTCATTTGCAATTCGCATTTTGCAATTTGACTCGTTTCACACAATTAAGTGAAATACGATTTTACAGCAGGAATAGTTCCCTGCTCAGAGCAGCGGTTCTTGGCTTTAGGTTGCCCATGCCGGGGCTGAGCCAGACCCGTCCACAGGCCCTCATCCCCTCTAGGGTAGGTCACACAGTGTGGTCTCTACCCAGGCCACTGCAGTGCTGCGCGTGTCCTAGGTTTGGCTCATAGGCCAGGATGCCCGAGCATAGGGAAGTCGGGGGCCAGGCCGGGAAGCACCTGACATTGGCTGGGGTGCTCTCTCCCATCTCTAGCCGATTTATGCAGAAACACCTTGGACAGAAGGGGTCCCCAGGGTGCACCGAGGGTTCCTGGGGAGTGTTGCCATGGTATTGTGCCCCTAGGACCCAGGGAAGGAAGGGCACAGCCGGTGGAGTCAGGAATACAAGCTGCTCCTCCTCTGAGGCTTCCGGGCTGCCTGAGCGCCTGACTCCCACTGGGCCAGGGACTGCGGCTCCAGGAACATGTGTGCGCGTGACTCATTCTGCCCTGTGGCTTCAAGTAAATGCAAAGGAGAGATTCCATCCTACCCCACGCTGCTATTCATACAGCATTTACTGTGAAAGATGAAGTGAGTGATAATGGTTTTGGAAATGATGGTCACCTGTGTCATCTAGAAAACCTCAAGTGAGAGAAGCTTCTGATGTCAGTGTGTTCTCAGCTTCAGAAGTCATCTCTGTGTTTTTTTCCATGGCTCTCACCTGCTCGCACCCCTAGTATTTTGAAGTAAATCCTAGACAGAAAGATGTTTTGCCCCCAAGATATTTCTGTCTATATCTCTGCAGGATCAAGACTCTGAAAACAAAACCCAGTACCATTATTGTGCCTAAAAGGGAACAAGTTAGCAGCATCAAGCATCCAGTGCTCATATTTCTGACTCTTTCCCATTCTGTGCCTATGCTTTGCCTAGTGTTGAAGGCTTACATCTGTGGCCTCGTTTCTCTCCTGATGGCGAGTCATGGGAGACTTGCAGCTCTGCAGAGCACCCTTCTCTCGGGCTGTGTCCTGCTTTTTTATCCCCATGTTTCCCTATTCTGTTTGTGAATATATCTGCATGTACACCTTTTATTCAGCTCTATAAATGAGAGATGTGTGCATTTTAATCTTTCCCTCAATTAATGCCATCACAAGCATTTTCCAAGGTTCCACAAATCTCTTGGTTGCATGATACTCTGTGGAACTGAAGTTCTAGCACATTCCCTGGTTGGGAGGTGTCGAGGCCATCACACCTTGCTTCTGCTGGATCCTGTTCCTAGGAAAGTGCCCCTGGCAGGATGGCAGACGTAGGGAATGAGAGGTGGGTCCCTGAAGATGGTGAGTTGTGCCTGATGGCGGTCCTTACGGCAGCTGCTGAGTGTGGCTGTGTGCTCTTTGCAGCCTGGCCTGTCGGTGGGCTCTGTCCCACCCCCCACCCGCCCTCCGCTCCCACAGCAGCCTTTCCCGGAGCCGGCCATGAGCTTCACCCCTGTACTGCCGCCGCCCAGTACCCCTGTGCCGACTGGCCCAGGCCAGCCAACAGTGCCCGCCCACCAGGTGAGTGCTGGCTGCCCTCCTTATGGGTGCCATGGGTGTCTGGGTCTCCCCTGGCCCTGCCCGTCCATCTCGGCTGGCCTGAGCCCAGGGCCTGTGAACCTCCTGGCAGGTCCAGGCCCGCTGTGCTCCTTCTCTGCAGTTCCCCAGGGCCTGGGGTGTAGACAGAAGTGGGGATGGGGCTCTTGTGTCTGTGGAGTTCAGGGTTACACGGCATTTGGAAGGCCCCCATTGCACAGAACGGTCCTCTCAGATCTGTGTGTCCGAATGTGTGTCACTGTGGGTATGTGTGCGCGTGTGTTGTGTCTAAGTATATATTTCAGGAGGACACTGGTCTAAGAGAAGCCCCTCTCTCTCTTTCCAGCCTCCTCTCCTGGCCCAGCCGGTACCCTTGCCGCAGGTCCTGGCCCCACAACCTGTGGGCCCTCTGCAGCCAGCGCCCTCCCACCTGCCTCCGTACCTGGCTCCAACCTCCCAGGTGGTGGCCCCTGCTCAGCTGAAGCCTCTCCAGATGCCTCCGGCGCCCCTGCAGCCACTTGCTCAGATCCCCCCACAGGTACCTCTCTGTCCCCTGCCCTCCAGCCTGGCCTGCTCCCTCAGCCTGACTGGCCAGTCCTTGTCCTCCGGGCACGTGGGTGCCTCAAGAGAGAAACACTCCCTGGTGACAGGATGGCTGGGCTGGCGTGTTCTGCCTTTGACTTCTGCCCCAGATGCCTCCAAGATTGGGAAAGGTTTAGTCCAGCGTTAGGCCAGCAGAGCCAGGATGGAGCTGTGAGCACAAAGCTTTGGTCACTGTTCTCCATGGAGCTACCCGAGACTGTGCGGACCATGGATTCTTGGGGGTCCAGTAGACAGCTGAGCAGCTTGCCCACTGGAGAGATTGGGCGTCTTTGGGAGAGCATCATGTGACCAGTATCATGTGATAGCATGTGGTTGATACTTGGGTGCTCTTGCTCAGGCTAACATTTTTGGTGGTCATGCATGTTTCTAGTGAATCTTGACCACAGGACGGCTTTCATTTCATGGGTCCCATTGTTGTGTGTTGGCAGGGCTAGGATGGGAAGCGCTTCTTTGTAGGGAGGATATGAGTATTCCTATGGTTTATAGGCACCCCCCAGAAGGTTCTTTCACTATTGCCTGTCACCTGCCTTGTCCTCATCACGCCTACATTGGAGTCACTTTTAACATCTACTTAATCCAATACCTTGCTCCCAGTGGTCGTGGCATTTAGTAGCTTTTCAAATACACAGAGGTTAATTTGCATATTTTCTATCTTATAATTGCACAAAAGTACATGTTGTGTGATGCTCATGTGTCTATAACCAGAAAGGCTTTATTTTAGAGCTGTCAGAGAATCTGCTGAAATGTTTCAAGTGCTAAATCCACGAGGTGTCTCCAGGATAAGAGACCAGACACGGAAGGTTCTGGAGCTCTGCTGTTGCGACATGCCGCTCTCTCCCAGGCTGCATGGCACAGGGGCATTCAGCCAGCAAGGAGAGGCTGGAAGATTTGCTTTTTTTTTGAGATAACTTGTCAAAGAATTTGGTCTCATTGTGAATTTACACAGATTGGAGGGACTCAGCCAAAGTAATTTCAGATATTTGGAGCCAGTCTGGTAGCTCAGACAGTCCTGGTACTTCTGAATGAGAACATGCCAAAGTTGGGTATCTGATGGTCACTATTATGACCCCCAATATCCTTGCAGTAACCAAGGAGAGTGGTCCAGCCTGAGACTTTCTGAGGTGGTGCTAACTGGGGGCTATCTTGAAGGTTGTGTCTATATCCCACACTCTTCTAAGGCCTCCTACCTTTCCTTCTGTTTGAGTGTCGTATATACTTAGTCTCGTTTAAATTGGGTTTATGCTTTGGTTCCCTTCCACAGCAGCTACATGAAAAGTGCCTTGGGGGCAGAAGCCGGGGGTGATGGGGACCCTCTCACCCATTGCAGTGTGCTGCCGGCAGGGCCCAGTCCTAATGTGCTTGTTCTCTTGCAGATGCCTCCACTTCCTGTTGTCCCCCCCATCGCTCCACTGGCCACAGTCGACAGCCTCCCCACAGCCCTTCCTGACCTGCCAGCCACCAGCGGGCCCACCGTGCCTCCCCCCTCTCAGTATTTCTCTCCAGCTGTCATCTTGCCAAGCCTCCCACTCAATGCCACCACCGCTCCCCTGCCTGCGTCGCCAGCTCTGCCCCTGCAGACAGTCAAGCTGCCCCACCCCGCTGGGGCACCGCTGGCCGTGCCGTGCCGGACCATCGTGCCAAACGTGGCGGCCACTGCCACCGCCATCCCTCTGCTGGCTGTGGCCCCGCAGGGCGTGGCCGCCCTGTCCATTCACCCCACTGTGGCCCAACTCCCGGCGCAGCCCGTGTACCCGGCGGCCTTTCCACAGATGGTGCCCAGCGACGTCCCGCCTTCTCCCCTCCACGCAGCGCAGACTGTGCGGGCTGCCGCTCCCCAGCCGGCACCCCCCGTGCTGCCACAGCCCCACCAGCCAAGTGTTGCCCGCCTTCCGGAGCAGGTTGCTCCGGCTGCCAGTGCTGGGAGCCAGGTAACCCACCTGCTGGCCAGGGCCCACCCTTCTGGCGCTGGGAGACCCCTTAGCACATAAGAGGCTCACAGATCTCTGCTCCTTCTCAGGACCTTCACCCGGGTGGCATAGTGGGAATGGTCAAGCAGGCAGCGCTGTCTCATGACTGCAGCATCTCATCCAGTGTGGGGAATGTCTAATGCTTCCTCTCACTTCCCAGCATGTGTTAGGAGCCTTGGGGACTGGGGTGACTAAAAGCTTCGCTGTTGGTTCCTTCCCAGGTGTTGGAGGAGCTGTCTGGGGGGGAGGGCGGGGGGCAGAGGGTCCCTGGCCATGCTGGGCATTGTGGCATCTGCCTTCACGTGGATAGAGTTGGCAGTCTTGGTGCAGCCGTGTCAGCCCCTCCGTGGGTGCTGGAGAGGCTCACACTGCCTATCTTGTCACCTGCCAAAGGGTAGTAGGTGGACAACCCCCATCTCTGCAGTCAGCAAACGAGGAAAATGGGGTTCTGTTGGGGTCTGTTGGTGATGACCTGGGCAGTGTTGGGTGTACATGGGCTACTGGTTCTAAAGTAGTCATGGCAGACAAGGAAGAGGTCTCAGAGTCAGGTGAGGGCCATGGGCAGCTTGTTGGGTTGCCGGTGAAGGGCCATGCCCCTTGCTGGCTGGGAGGACCTCCCTGTAGCTCCCACACCTGCATATTCCATGTGCATTTTGTAGCTCTAAGCCTGTTAGCCAGCCTCCTGTGAGGGGAGGAGGTGGCCTAGGGCTCTCACCTGGACATCCTCTTACCTAGGGAGCCTCTTTCCTAGGGATCCTCCCACTTGGCCCCACCTTGGCTCTAAGCCTCAATGGCCATGTGCCAATGGGCATGTCCTTTGCCTTTTAAGCTCAGGCTCTTGCCCTTTTAATTTTGTCGTGAAGCTTCATACTGAAAGTGTGCTATGGGGCCAGGTGTCCTCCTAACTCACTTTGCACTGAGTCCATTCTAGAATGTGGCACTGTCATAAGTATGCATGGATTCTCCTGGATGTTTGTCCCTGATTTTGAGAAGGGGTTTGTACTCAGAGAAGGAAAGGGTGATTTTCATTGCCCAGTAGGCTGGTGCTTGTTTCAAAACCAGTGTGAGGAGGCCATTGTCAGTCCAGTGCCCTGAATGAGCGACCACCTCCCTGATCTCTTACTTAGAGTAACACTGACTCAGGCCTCAGGGTCATTTGGGGGATGCCAAGGGCTGAGCGGAGGCCTGGGGGTGTGTGGTATCATTGCTGGGCCTGTGTCTTGTGCCCTGTGCTCTGTGCTGGCCTGGCACACTGCTGGCACTGGGTCGTCTGCTTAGCCAGCGGCTGGAGAAGGTATGGGTGCTTAGAGGTCACTGCCCAGGCCTGGTGGCCTCCCTGCGGTCTTGCTGACAGAGGGTCTGGGGTTTACTGATGAGCTAGGCTGGCCGCCCAGAGGCTTTCCTGTGCCAAGGGGACACTCCCCTGGAGGCTGGGGCATCTGTCCAGGAGAGAAAGTTCCACGGCTAGGCTGTGGCTTTCACATCTCACCCCACATGCCATGTGTCTGATCAGTCTCATACTTGTAGGCCCTGTAGCAGGTCATTCCCATTCCCAACCTCAACCCCAAACCGGGACCCTTTCAGTCTGTGGCTCTTCTTCAACCTGTCTTAGCCTCTCCCCCGAGAGCCTTTGAAGAAGGAACAGGAGGGAATCTGGCCCAGTTCCTAAGTCACCCCATGGAAGGCTGAGGTCTGCAGCCCCCCTTGCTCACGGCTGGGGTTGGAACACAGGCTTTGACCTGACAGGAGGCTGGGGTGGAGTAGCTTGGTGATCTGGCCCTGCAGGCTGGTGGCAGGGAGGCCAGAGAGGTGCTAAGTGTGTGCCGCACTTCCAGCTTCTCAGCCTGACACAGCATGGATGAAGTGTGGTTTTAGGTTTGACTTTATACACACGGGGACGTGAGAGTGTCTTGTTCTTGGTTTTGCTAAATCTGCATACACGCATGCTGTGATTTGCCTGTGGGATGTGGGTGGGTGGGGCAGTTCGTCCTCATCACCTGCTCACCCCCTTGGGTGATGGAAGCGCCTGCTTTGGTCCAGGACCCTCAGGGGAGGCGATGGCCCACACCCCAATCGCATCCCTGTCCCCTGTGTCCTCAGATCCTGCTTGGCCACCCGCCTACATATGCTGTGGACGTCAGCACCCAGGTCGCCACAGTGCCCGCGCCTGCCGCCGTTCTCTCCCCACCTCTGCCGGAAGTGCTGCTGCCTCCTGCCCCCGAGCTCCTGCCTCAGCTCCCCGGCTCTCTGGCCCCAGTGATGGCGGCTCCTCAGAGCGTGCCTGTCCAGACCACCGCGCTCCTGCCGCCTGCTAACCTGCCGCTGCCCAGTGGGCCTGGGATCCCTGGTCCCTGCCCGACTGTTCAGCTGACGGTGGAGCCAGCCCCGGAGGTGTGTGGCCCTCCCCTCGAGGCTCAGCCCCCAGTCCGTCACCCTGATTCCTGACCCCAGCATCACTGCAGCCCTCCTGTGCCGTGACCTTGCGGCTCAGCCCTAGAGGTCGGGAATAACCTCAGGAAGGTGGAAGTGTGTGTCCGGGGACAGCCGCAGGTGCTGTTCTTCTCCCTCTGCTGTCCCTGGATGGATGTCACATTTTCCTTAATCACACATCCAGCTGGAGACCCTGATTTTTACACATGGATGCAGAGTGCTTTTCTTGGAGGCGATGGGAAGAACCATTGATAATTCTTCCTGGGCCATGTGCTCCCTCATAGGGATGATCAAAGTGGGTTAGCATGTTTGGAAAGGAGGTGGCCCCAGCTTTTAGGAATCTGCTTGGCTCTAAGTGTTAAACATAAAATCCCTCACTCCTGCCAGCCTGCACGTGATTTGCTCCCTGCAGTCAGAAGGGAGTGGGTGGCGGGCTGGGTGGTGATGGTGTGGAGACGGCAGACTGCACGCGGCTGTGTCGCGGGGGAATGAATGTGACCTGGCCTCCTTTCTGTGGTTTTATTTCAGGAGCAAGCCTCACAGGACAGGCAGCCCAGCCACCCTCAGAGCTGTGAGAGGTAATAGCACACTTTGCCCTCGTATGGCAGAGCTTCTAACAACGTCACCCATTTCCAAGCCTGACCTGGGGGAGCCTCAGGGAGCTTCTCTGGGGGGTTTGTCAGTACTTGTTGTTGTTTGGTAGTCAGATACTCTCAGTTGTCCTGTGGGTCCTGGTGCTGGTTTGCAGTGCTGAGGGCAGGGAGAGGCTATGAATGGAGAGTCACCAGATCCGGGGACTGTGGAAGGCCGGAAGAGCAGGGCAGAGTCCGGCCCTCATCCCAGGTCTCCCAGCACCTCGGGCGTGGACAGTATTGCATTTAGGGAGGGAGCTGGTTACAGGAAGTGATCTTGTGTCCCACCCTCCTGGTAATGCCAGCACCAGCTCACTGCTCTGCAAACTCCTCAGATGCCACAGTAGCTCTCCACCTTGTTGACATGTTCCCATTGCTGTTCAACAGATGGGGGAACCAAGGCACGGGGGTGGGTTATGTCTTAATCCTGACCTATACTGTGTGCCGATTAAGTGTGATCTGCAGGTCAGGAGCTGAGAAGACTTAGGTCCTGGGTCAGAAAGGTCATATGCTCCGTATGACCCCAGCACTATCTAGGACATATATTATAGGATGAGGAGAGGCAGTGGGCTCAGGGTCCCTCTGTTGTGCATGGCCAGCTTTAGACCCTCTGGGTTTTCCACCTCGTACACCCAGACAGTAAAGCTTCTGTTGGTTTTCTGGGAAGCCGTTTCCCACGTGAGGCAGGCTGGGTTCCCCTGAGTGCTGTAACAGTCTTGGTTGTCATGTAGCTTTGGAGGCTCTGACGTCCCTTCTGGAAGAGAGATGAGTGATAGCTGTGAAGGTGCGTTTGGTGGGGGAAAGCTGGAAGGCAAGGCCGCCCGGAAACATCACCGCAGGTCCACGCGTGTGCGCTCCCGCCAGGAGAGGGCCAGCCGGCCCCGACTGACCATCCTGAATGTGAGTAGCCAGGCAGAGCAGGCCGGCGAGACAGGGCAGGCTGGGCGCGGTGTCCTCCCTGGTCTCACTGACCGCGTGTCCCTTAGGTGTGCAACACGGGTGACAAGATGGTGGAGTGCCAGCTGGAGACACACAACCACAAGATGGTGACGTTCAAGTTTGACCTGGATGGGGACGCACCTGACGAGATCGCCACCTACATGGTGAGGCTAGGTGTCGTGCCTGGGCACGTGAGCCCACAGCCCTGCCCCTGGGACTGTGAGGCTGTCTCCTTGCATCAGGGGGTACATGCATGCCAGCCCCATGGAGGGGAGTACTGGTTGCTAGCCTTGCTTGTCCTCCCTCCTCTGCCAGTGGCTGCCTCTTGGAGATAGCACTGGCCCATCACCTGGAGGCCTGCTGTGGCTTCTTGCTGAACTGTGTAGCCCTAATGTTGGCTCAGTGGCCGTGTCTCCCCTCTTGGCTTTAGTCCCAGCGTAGAAACCAAATAAATCCATCCGTGAAGACGCTATGCGGCCAGTGGCCTGAGGCACAGCCCCAGCAGCAGGGCTGATGTGTTGTTGCAGGTAGAGCACGACTTCATCCTGCAGGCCGAGCGGGAGACATTCATTGAGCAGATGAAGGATGTCATGGACAAGGCAGAGGACATGCTCAGTGAGGACACGGATGTGGACCGTGCCTCCGACCCTGGGGTGAGCCCGCCACACCTCAGCACCTGTGGCCTGGGTGCTGGGGAGGTAAGTCCCCGTTATGAGGTCCTGGGAGGGTCTGGGCCTACTTAGACCCCAGCTCCAGGCTCTGTGAGTGCAGCGCTGTGATGTGGCCAGCTAGAGGAACCTGTATGCCATGCAGTGTCAGGTGAGGTGGCCGGGAGGGTAGGCGCCTTCTGTCCAGTTAGAAATGTCCGAGCTCTTGAGGCCCCTCAGATGATTTGAGACAGTGTTGTGCTCTGAAGAAAGTTCTTGTTCCATGCAGTCAGCTGAGTTCTGATCCTTTACCTCCTTCAGGAGAATCGCCAATCCCAAGCAAACGCCCCGGTGTACCAGCAAAATGGTATGTCTCCCTTCACGGCTGTCCCTGCCAGTCAGACATGCATTTGGAGGAGTCATGTCTGCCACTGTCCTTTCTCTGCTTCCAGTAGGCATTTGATAAGGGCCCCCCACTGAGCATATTGCAAGGGGTTTTGGCCATCACACTGGGGGGGTGCTGGAGTGTGTGGTGAGCATGTCCCCATCTGGGGACAGCTGCCCTGTCTGAAGAGCCATGTCCGGTCTGTGTGGGGACTGAGCGTGGTGTGGACTCACTGCCCTGCTGGTCCCCCAGCCAGCATTACCACTTCACTGATGTACTTCAGGTGACCTTGGAAAGAAGCCTGTGCTAGGGGGACGTGTGAGAGCTTCTAATGCCAGTGAGGGGCCCCTGAGCAGGCTGCACATCCTCCCCACTGGTGTGAGATGAGTTCCTCAAATCCCCCCTTGACAGGTCTGATATTGGCGGGGAGGGGTCACCTACTCAATCTCACCAGCTGTTTTTGTCCTGCCTCTTAGTCCTGCACACTGGGAAGAGGTGGTTTATCATCTGTCCGGTGGCCGAGCACCCAGCAGTAGAGGCCCCCGAATCTTCACCCCCACTTCCTCTGAGCTCCCTGCAGCCAGACACCAGCCAAGGTATGAGCAGCCAGAACTCCCAGCCCTTCCTACTTGATAATTCCGTCTGTCTCCTGTGTATCGCTCCACATCATCTCATGGTCCTCAGTCTGACTTTACTTGTGCTCATGTTTTGCCAGCATGTGCTGTGTGCCAAGCAAAGTGCAAGAGCTCCACTCTGCACTGTTGCCCCAAAGCCCAGAGCAGTCTGTGGGGCTGTGTCCTTGTCTGTATCCCTGTCCCAGTTGTCCACCAAATAAGTGAAGTCAAGGTGGCACTCAGGTTTGGGCCTGTCAGTTACCTTCACAGTGCAGGCGAGGCACACGGGTTGCATAGGTATATGCTAAAAAGTCTCTGCCCTTGCCCTTTCCTACCAGTATTTTTGCAGGAAAAATTCTCAAGGAAAATCAGAAAATATTTTGATATGAACAAGAATGAAAAAAACATATTAAAATGTGTGAGATGCAGCTGAAACAGTAATTAAAGGGAAATTTGTAACACTAAATGTTTAGAGGAAGAAAGAGGTCTCAAATCAACAACCCAAGTTTTCACCTTGAGAAGTTAGGAAAAACTAGAAAATCCAAAGCAAACAGAAGGAAAGAAAGAAAGGTAAGAGCAGAAATCAGTGACATTTGAGACAAAAACAGTAGAAAAAACAATGAAGCCAAAAACTAATTCTTTGAAAAAAATAAAAATGTTTGGTCTCTTGTAAGACTAACAAAGAAAAAGACAAAATACCACTATCAGGAAAAAAGGGAGACATCACTATAGACCCTGCATAAAGAGATGCTGATCGTGGAATCATAGTCATGGACTATTTTGAACAAACCTACACACATTTATTTGACAACTTCGCTGAAACAGACTAACTCTATGAAAGCCACAAACTACTAAAACTCATCCAAGATGGACTAGATACCCTGAATACTCCTATACCTATTAACAAGATTGAATTTGCATCAAAAATATCTCCCAGATAGTTTCACAGTTGAATTCTATAAAACATTTTAAAAAGGAAATAACACCAATTCTACAGAGATTCATCCAGAAAATTGAAGTGAAAGGAACACTTTTCAAATCGTTTTATGAAGCCAGCATTGCCCTTATATCAAAACTATATAAAGGCAGTACCACAAAAAAAAAAAAAAAGAGTGACAGACTCTTTTGTCTATTTTATCTGCTCTCCTAATCTTTCAAGGATATAGAAGGGGAAAAAAAAAAAACTCAGTAAAATGTTAAAAAGTCAAATCTTGCAATATAAAAAGAAGAATATGCCGTAACAAAGCAGAGTATATCCTAGGAAGGCAATATTCAAGAATCAACTAATTCACCATATTAATGTCAAAGGGACTCTCATTTCCTTACAAAGGGAAAAGTACATGATCATATCAGTTGATACAGAAAAAGTATTTGACAAAATACAACACCCATTCATGATAAAAATGCTCAGCAAGCTAGGGATAAAGGGAAAATCCTCAACTCGATAAAGGGCATCTACAGAAAACTGACAGCTAACATCATGTTTAGTGATGAAAAGCGAAATGTGTTTTCCCTAAGATGGGGGTCAAGGCGTAGATGTTTAATCTCTCTTTCTATTCAACGTCACACTAGAAGTATTAGATTCCAGATAAACAAGAAACAGAAATAAAAAGCATGTGGATTGAGGACTTCACTGGTAGTCCAGTGGTTGGAAATCCATGTGCCAGTGCAGGGGACACGGGTTCAATCCCTGTTCTGGGAAGATTCCACATGCCACCAGGCTTCTAGGCCCATGCACCACAACTGCTGAAACCCAGGTGGCCTAGAGCCCATGCTCTGCAACAAGAGAAACCACTGCAATGAGAAGCCCATGCCCTGCAAAAACAGAGTAGCCTCCACTCACATAACTAGAGAAAACCCGTGTGCAGCAATAAATCTGGCTCTGCTGGCATCGCCAAAAAAAATGTTTAAAGTCGTGAGGAGTGAAAAGGAAGAAATAAAACTGTCTCTGCAGCTAGTATGATTTTATGTGGAAGAAAATCACAGTCATTCTAAACAGAAACAACTCTGAGAACCAATGAGAGAGTTTAGCAAGATCATAGGATATGTAGTCAACAATAAAAATAACTGTTTCTATATGCTGACAGTGAACAATTGAAAATAATATTTTGAAAGAATACTATTTACAGTAGCTAAAAAAAGATACATAGTTCTAAATTTAACAAAACATATACAGGATCTGTATAGTGAAAACTATAAAGTAATGATGAAATGGATTAGAGATGATCCAAATAAATGGAGAAGCATACTGTGTTTATGAATTAGAAGATTCAGCAGTAAAAATGTTGATTTTTTCAAGAATTTTTAAAGAATTCAGCAGTTCTTCCCAAAGTGTTATGTAGATCTAATAGAATGCCAATAAAAATTCA
Organism: Dama dama; assembly: GCF_033118175.1. Lineage (NCBI taxonomy): Eukaryota > Metazoa > Chordata > Mammalia > Artiodactyla > Cervidae > Dama > Dama dama. Next base: position 26,696,252 of record NC_083696.1, on the reverse strand, counting down.
AATGGTAAATTTTGTAGATACAGACAGGCTGACTCTAAAATTTATATGGAAGTACAAAGGTATAGCTAAAGCAGTTTTGAAAAAGGCAGATGAAGTTGGAAGCATCATACTACTCAATATTAAGACATTATAATGTTACAGTAACCTAGAAAGTATAGTATCGACAAAAGAATTGATGCATAGATCAATGAAAAAGAATATAAAGCCCAGAAATATATGCATAGAAATATAGTCATTTGATTTTTTGACAAGGATGCAAAAGCAATTCTGTGTAGAAAGGATGGTCTTTTCAACAAATGGGGTTAAACTAGTTGCTCATCCACATGCACTAATTGAACTTTGACCTATGCCTGACATCTTTATGCAAAAATTAACTCAAAATTCACTGTATATCCAAGCATAAAATATAAAACTGTATTATAATTTTTGGAGAAGAACTTTTGTGACCTGTGCCAAGGGAGTCTTTAGATCTAACACCAAAAACATAACCCATAAAAGAAGAATGGATAAATCAGACATCATCAAAGTAAATTCTTTTGTGCTGTGAAAACCACTGTTAAGAGAATGAAAAGACTATCTACAGACTGGGATAAAATAATTGCAAGTTACATATTCACCTTAGTATTTGTTCCCAAAATATATAAAGTACTCTCAAAACTCCTAAGAAAACAGCTCAACTGAAAAATGGACAATGGACTGGAGCAGACACTTCCTAAAGAGAATATGAGGATGACAGTTAAGCACATTTAAAAAAAATTAATCTCATTGTCTACCAGGGAAATGCAAATAAAAGCCGTAGTGAAGGATCATCACACACTTGTGAGAATGGCTAAGCTAACAATACTTAGTTTTGTGTGGATATGGACCAACTGGATCTCTCATGTTAGTGGGAATCCAAAATTGTACAGCTATTCTGGAGAATATTTAGTTGGATATTTTAAAAATCAAAGATATACTCAGTATCTGACACAGCAGTTGCACTACTCAGGGAGAAATAAAAACTCATGTTTACTAAACACTTATATATAAATGGTTATAGCAGTTCATTTGCATAATTGCCCAAACTGGAAACAACCCAAATATCCTGCAGTGGGTGATTGGAAAAACAGACTATGGTGCTTTGAGAAAGAAAGAAACAATTGACATATGCAACAGCATGAGTGAACCCCAAAGGCATACTGAGTGAAGGAAATCTGTCTCAAAAAGCTGCATACTGGATAATCCTATTTTTAATGACATTCTCAAAGAAACTATAGATACCAGATCAGTGTTTCTGAGGAGTTAGAGATAGGGGGAGAATGTGAATATAAAGGGGTAATAACACAAGGAAGTTTTTTAGGGGTGATTGAATTGCTATGCATTACAGTAGTAATTATATGGATATATGTATGCTAAAGTTCTCAGAATTCTGCAGCTAAAGAAGTCCATTTTACTGTATGATAATTTAAAAAGTGAAAAAAAAATTTACATATGTTGAAAGAAGGTATGTAACCTGGCAGATAATGAGGCAAGATAGCATGAAAGAAAAGCAGCAACAAGAACAGACAATAAAAAAGATCCTCAGACTTTTACTTTAGGTCACGATGGATAATAGGCACTGGATTTATTTTCCCTTAAAACAACTGAAAAAGCACGCAAAATATACGAAACTATGTTTTTTAAAGACTTGGAACATTAAAGAGTGAATGACATTGATCCCTGCAATACTGAAAAAACTCTATGATCATTTCAGCTGACTGCACTGAGAAAGTTTTCACAATCCCAGAGCAGGGAGGGAGGGACCCAGGTAAAGCTCAGCAGATTTCCCATAATGAGGAGACTGACCTGAGAATCTTGGGAAGTCCAGGGGCAAGAGTTTGTGGGCAGAGTTTTGGAGAGGAGAGAGCACAAAGAGAAAAGTCTCTGGATTGACAGAGGATTCCCTTTGGTTATTTTGCAGAGTACTGTGTGTGAGGAAACTAGCCAATGCCAGGAAATGAACCACTCCAAAGGATTACAGGGACTATATATAAAGGGACTACTATAACTTGGAGAAGGAAATGGCAACCCACTCCAGTATTCTTGCCTGGAGAATCCCATGGACAGAGGAGCCTGGTAGGCTACAGTCCACGGGGTCGCAAAGAGTCAGACACAACTGAGCGACTTCACTTTCACTTTTTCTTTTTACTATAACTCATAGTATGGGAATGTCTGTTCCTACGAAGGACTTATAATTCAAGGGCCATTGAGTAGAGGACTGACAAGGGCCTTGCCTCCATCATGGAGAATAATTAGCCCTAAATTAAAATTCGTTCTTGTCCTGCTGAACAATCTTTTTTTTTTTTTTTTTCCTGCTGAACAATCTTAAGAGCAAGATATCAAAAGATCAAGCCAGAGTAGCTTAACTTCATCCCATAGCAGAATGTTATTAGGAATACAAACTCATACAGCACCCAAGAAGGCAAATTTTACATTGTCTGATATCCAACTGAAATTATCAAGCAGAACAATTTGAGAAAAATTCCTCATTCTAATGAACCCATAGCTGACAAAGCTATTAGAATTAGCAGACAACCACATTAATACAGTTAATTACAGCTGTATTCCATATGTCCAAAAAACTATAGGAAAGAGATATAATTTATCATATTGATAAAGTAGTAAACAGTCCATAAGATTATCTAAATAAATGCAGAAAAGGAATTTCACAAAATTCAACAACTACAAGTATCCTCTGCAAACTCTCCATGAACAATATAGAGTTAAATCTGATAAGATATTTGTAAGACTGTTCAGTAAGAACTACAAAACAATGTGGGTGGAAGCTAAAGACCTAAAGAAGTACCCTATTCTCAAGTCAGAAGACACAGTATTATTACAGTTTTAATTCTCTCTCACTTGATCAATAGATTTTATGCAGCTGCCACCAGAATCCCAGAAGTTTTTTTCTAACAGTTGAAAAGCTGTGAAAATGTAAAAGTCATTGGAATTTGGAAGTAAGAGAAATAGATTGCAGTGCTAACACTAGCTGATTTCAGGAATTATTATAAAATCATAGTGATCAAGATAGTGTGGTGTTGGTGGTAGTGTTATTTGGTCACTTGAGTCATGTCCGGTTCTTTGCAACCACATGGACGGTAGCACATCAGGCTTCTCTGTCCTCCACTCTCTCTCAGAGTTTGCACAAATTCATGTCCATCGAGTCAGTGATGCTGTTTCACCATCTTATCCTCTCCCACCTCCTTCTCCTTTTTCCTTAAATCTTTCCCAGCATCAGGGTCTTTTCTATTGAGTCAACTCTTTGCATCAGGTGGCCAAAGTATTGGAGCTTCAGCATAGTCCTTCCAATGAATATTCAGGTTGATTTCCTTTAGGATTGACTGGTTTGATCTCCTTGCTGTCCAAGGGATTTTCAAGAGTCTTCTCCAGCACCACAATTCAAAAGCATCCGTTCTTTAGTTCTCAGTCTTCTTTATGGTCCAACTCTCACATCCGTACATGACTACTAGAAAAAAACCATAGCTTGGACTTACATGGACCTTTGTCAGCAAAATGATATCTCTACTTTTTAATATGCTGTCTAGGTTTTTCATAGCTTTCCTTCCAAGGAGAAAGCATCTTTTAATTTCATGGCTGCAGTCACTGTTGGCAGTGATTTTGGACCCCAAGAAAATTAAGTTGCCATGAAGTGATGGGACCAGATGCCATGATCTTAGTTTTTTGAATGTTGAGTTTCAAGCCAGCTTTTTTGCTCTCCTCTTTCACCCTCATCAAGAGGCTCTTTAGTTCCTCTTTGCCTTCTTCCATTAGAGTGGTACCATCTGCTTATCTGAGATTGTTGGTATTTCTCCTGGCAGTGTTAATTCCAGCTTATGATTCATCCAGCCAGGCATTTCACATGATGTACATGCGAAATGATATACATGTGCATGATGTACTCTGCATACAAGTTAAATAAGCAGGGTGACAATATGCAGCCTTGTTGTACTCCTTTCCTAATTTTGAACCAGTCATGTTAGTTCAGTGTTCGGTTCTAACTGTTGTTTCTTGACCTGCATACAGGTTTCTCAGGAGACAGGTTAGGTGGTCTGGTATTCCCATTTCTTTTAAGAATTTTCCGCAGTTTGTTTCAGTCCACACAGTCAGAGGCTTTAACATAGTCAGTGAAGCAGAAATAGATATTATTTTTCTGGAACTTCCTTGCTTTCTCTATGATCCAGTGAATGTTGGCAACTTGATCTCTGGCTTCTCTGCCTTTTTTAAACCCAGCTTATACATCTGAAAGTTCTGGGTTTACATACTGCTAAAGCCCAGCTTGAAGGATTTTGAGCATAACCTTGCTATCATGTGAAATGAGTGCAATTGTACAGCAGTTTAAGCATTTGGCATCACCCTTCTTAGGGACTGAGATGAAAACTGACCTTTTCCAGTCCTGTGGTTACTGCTGAGTTTTCCAAACTTGCTGATATACTGAGTGCAGCACTTTTTTTTTTTTTTCTCTTTAAAAATATTGAGTGCAGCACTTTAACTGCATCATCTTTTAAGATTTTAAATATCTCCACCAGCTTTGTTTGTAGCAATGCTTCTGAAGGCCCACTTGACTTCACACTCCAGAATGTCAGCTCTAGGTGAGTGACCACATCATTGTGGTTATCTGGTTCTTTAAGAGCTTTTTCTTATAGTTCTTCTGTGTATTCTTGCCACCTCTTCTTTATCTCTTGTGCTTCTGTTAGGTCCTTAACTTTTCTGTCCTTTTATTGTGCCCATCCTTACATGAAATATTCCCTTGATATCTCCAATTTTCTTGAAGAGATCTCTGGTCTTCCCCATTCTATTGTTTTCCTCTATTTCTTTGCATTGTTCATTTATGAACAAGAGAGTTCTTATATCTCCTTTTTGTTCTCTGAAACTCTGCATTCAGTTGGGTATATCTTTCCCTTTCTCCTTTGCCTTTTGCTTCTCTTCTTTCTTCAGCTATTTGTAAGCCTCCATAGACAACCACTTAATCTTCTTATTCTTTGGGATGGTTTGGGTCACTGCCTCATTTACAGTGTTACTAACTTCCATCCATAGATATTTAGGCACTCTGTCTACCAGATCTAATCCCGTGAATCTACTCATCACCTCCAGAGTATAATCATAAGGGATTTGATCTAGGTCATACCTGAATGGCCTAAATGGTTTTCCCTTCTTTCTACAATTTAAGCCTGAATTTTGCAATAAGGAGCTAATGATCTGAGCCATAGTCAGCTCCAGGTCTTGTTTTTGCTGACTGTATAGAGCTTCTCCATCCTTGACTGCAAAGAATATAATCAGCCTGATTTCAGTATTGACCATCTGGTGATGTCCATGTAAAGAGTCTTGTGTTGTTGGAAGAGGGTGTTTGCTATGACCAATGCATTCTCTTGGCAAAAGTCTGTTAGCCTTTGCCCTGCTTTATTTTGTACTCCACCACCAAACTTGCCTGTTACTCTAGGTATCTCTTGACTTCCTACTTTTGCATTCCAGTCCTCTATGATGAAAAAGACATCTTTTTTTGGTGTTAGTTCTAAAAGGTCTTGTGGGTCTTCTTAGAACTTTTCAACTTCAGCTTCTTCAGCATTAGTGGTTGGGACATTGACTTTGATTACCCTGGTGTTGAGTGGTTTGCCTTGGAGAGGAACTGAGATCTTTCTGTCATTTTTGAGGTTGCACTCAAGTACTGCAGTTTGGACTCTTCTGTTGGCTATGAGGGCTACTCCATTTCTTCTAAGGAATTCTTTTTCACAGTAGTAGATATAATGGTCATCTAAATTAAATTCGCCTATTCTCATCCATTTTAGTTCACTGGTTCCTAAGATGTCAATGTTCACTCTTCCCATCTCCTGCTTGACCACATCCAGTTTACTGTAATTCATGGACCTAACATTCCAGGTTCCTTTGCAATATTATTCTCTGCAGCATCAGACTTTGCTTTCACTACCAGATGCGTCCACAACTGGGCATCATTTCTGCTTTGGCCCAGGCACTTCATTCTTTCTGGAGCTATTAATAATTGCCCTTCACTCTTCCCCAGTAGCATATTGGACACCTTCCAACCTGGGGGTTGCTCATCTTCTGGTGTCATATCGTTTTGCCTTTTCCTACTGTCTGTGTGGTTCTCCATGCAAGAAACCACTCCAGATTAATAGAGTGGGTTGCCATCTCCTTTTCCAGTGTACTGCATTTTTTCCAGAAGTCTTCACTATAACCCAGCCATCTTAGATGGCCGTATACAACATGGCTCATAGCTTCCTTGAGTTACTCAAGCCCCTTCTCCATGACAAGACTGTAAACCATGAAGGGGTGGTATTGGAGTAATTACAGGTAGACAGAATAAAGAGAATTCAGAAATAGACACAAACACAGAGAGACACTTAATTTTTTTATAAACATATTAAGGACATTCAATGAAGAGAGAACAGGTTTTTCCAGTCTTGGAATAACTGATCATTCATATGTGAAAAATGAATATTAATCCATACTTAACACCATATACAAAAACCAACTCAAAATGGAATATAACCCTAAATGTAAAACTGAAAACGGAAACTTATGGTAGGAAACACAGGAGAACGTTTGTATGACTTTGGGTTAGGAAATACTGGTATCCTCAAGGTGCTAAGGAAAGTAAACATAAACCTTGAATCTCTACCTGGTGGTTAAGCATGCTACGTAAATTAAGGTGAGATAAAAAAGAAAAGGATTTAATACCTGCATATTGCAAATGTAAGAGGGGATATTTTTAGGCTAAACCACAGTGATGCCAGATGGAAGGTCAGAAATACAGGAAGGAATAAAAGTAATGGAATTCTAAAACATGGACAAGTCAAAAGGAATATTAACTGTTTAAAAACATAATGTCTTCTGAGATTTGAAATATATTTGTTGTGCTAAAATATGTGAAAGTAAGGGCATATTTATCAGGGGAAGGGAATTGTAGTCAAAGAGCTCCTGCATTCTTGCATTGTTAGAGAAGGGAGCCAAAATCAAGAATGTATATTGTAGTCTATAGAATACTCTTTTGAGAATTATAAAGTAGTAGATAACTTTCATACTCATGGGGGAGGGGTAGAGTAGGGAAGAATTTTTTAAAAACAAAAGGCAAGGAAGAAGAGAAAAAGCAACACTGAACATGATGAAAATATAGGAAATCATTTGGAAGATGGTAGTCTTAATCCTAGTAGATGAGTAATTAAATATAAATGAAATAAATATCAAATGTTGTCAAATGTGAAAAAAAGAACAAACTAATAACAAACTAAGATGTAAAACTACAAATGGTGACGAGTAAAGAAATGAAAAAAGAACATGCTAATAACTAAAGAAAGCTAGAGGAGATTGTATTTTTTTCTCTTTTGTGGAGTGGGCAGAGCCATTGGGGCATGTAGGATCTTACTTCCCTAAGTTGCTTTACTCATGTCTGACTCTCTGTGATCCTGTGGGCTATAGCCTGCCAGGCTCCTCTGTCCATGGGGATTCTCCAGCCAAGAATACTGGAGTGGGTTGCCATGCCCTACTCCAAGGGATCGTCCTGACCCAGGGATTGAAGCCACTGTCTCCTCCAGCTCCTGAACTGCAGGCAGATTCTTTACCCCTGCGCCACCAGGGAAGCCCCTTAGTTCTCTGACCAAGGATCAAACCTGTGCCCCTTGCATTGGAAGTGCAGAGTCTTAATCACTGGACTGCCAGGGAGGTCCCATAGAGTAGATCTTTTATATCAGACAAATAGACAAAAAAGTAATGATGAAAGATTCAGTTCTCCTGGAAGATCAAATAACTCTATATTTGCATGTCTTCAATAACACAACCTCAAAATATATAAAGCAAAAATTAATAGAAATAAATGAAAAAAATCATCATGAGAGTTTTAACTTTTAGAATGAGAAGACAAAAATCAATTCAGAATATAAAGGATTTCAACAGTAGAATTAGCAGTTTTGTTTTGTTTTGTTTTGTTTTTTTGAATTAGCAGTTTTGTTTTATATGTAGGACACCCAACAGCTGAAGAATGCAAATTTTTTCAAGTACACAAAGAATATTTTAAAATTAGCCATATACAGGACACAAAGCTAATTTCAAACTTAAAAGGATTGAAGTCATTCAATGCATGTTCTTTAACTACAATTGGCAGTAAGCTGGAATTTGAAAACAAGAAGATACCTAAAGTTTCACAATTTGACAGTTAGGAAATGCATTTATCTCATGAAGCAACAAAAAAATTATAATGTAAGTTGTGAAAATATTCTGAATAATAATGATATGAAAATCATGCAAATGAAACAATCATCACAATGTGTGGGATGCAGCTAAATCTATACTTTGCAGAAATTTTGCAGTCTCAAATGCACATTTAGAAAAGATTAGAAACAATCCAAATATATCCACTGTAAAAAGAAAAGAGTTGAATGCAGTTAAAAGGAAGAAATAAAACAAAAACATGAACTAATGAAATATAAAATAAATATACAATAGAGTATCAGTTCAGTTCAGTCGCTCAGTCGTGTCCAACTCTTTGTGACCACATGAACTGCAGCACTCCAGGCCTCCCTGTCCATCACCAACTCCCCAAGCCTACCCAAACCCTCGTCCGTTGAGTCGGTGATGCCAGCCAGCCCTCTCATCCTCTGTCGTCCCCTTCTCCTCCTGCCCTCAATCTTTCCCAGCATCAGGGTCTTTTAAAATGAGTCAACTCTTTGCATGAGGTGGCCAAAGTGTTGGAGTTTCAGCTTCAACATCAGTCCTTCCAATGAACACCCAGGACCAATCTCCTTTAGGATGGACTGGTTGGAGCTCCTTGCTGTCCAAGGGACTCTCAAGAGGCTTCTCCAACACCACATTTCAAAAGCATCAGTTTTTCGGCACTCAGCTTTCTTTATAGTCAATTCTCACATCCATACATGACCACTGGAAAAACCATAGCCTTGACTAGACGGACCTTTGTTGGCAAAGTAATGTCTCTGCTTTTTAATATGCTATCTAGGTTGGTCATAATTTTCCTTCCAAGGAGTAAGTGTCTTTTAATTTCATGGCTGCAATCACCTTCTGCAGTGATTTTGGAGCCCAGAAAAATAAAGTCAGTCATTGTTTCCACTGTTTCCCCATCTTATTTGCTATGAAGTGATGGGACCAGAGGCCATGATCTTAGTTTTCTGAATGTTAAGCTTTAAGCCAACTTTTTCACTCTCCTCTTTCACTTTCATCAAGAGGCTCTTCACTTTCTGCCATAAGGGTAATGTCATCTGCATATCTGAGGTTATTGATATTTCTCCCAGCAATCTTGATTCCAGCTTGTGCTTCTTCTAGCCCAGTGCTTCTCATGATGTACTCTGCATATAAGTTAAATAGGCAGGGTGACAATATACAGCCTTGACATACTACTTTTCCTATTTGGAACCAGTCTGTTGTTCCATGTCCAGTTCTAACGGTTGCTTCCTGACCTGCATACAGGTTTCTCAAGAGGCAGTTCATGTGGTCTGGTATTCCTGTCTCTTGAAGAATTTTCCACAGTTTGTTGTGATCCACACAGTCAAAGGCTTTGGCATAGTCAATAAAGCAGAAATAGATGTTTTTCTGGAACTCTCTTGCTTTTTTGATGAGCCAACAGATGTTGGCAATTTGATCTCTGGTTCCTCTGCCTTTTCTAAAACCAGCTTGAACATCTGGAAGTTCACGGTTCACATATTGCTGAAGCCTGGCTTGGAGAAGTTTAAGCATCACTTTACTAGTGTATGAGATGAGTTCAATTGTGCGGTAGTTTGAGCATTCTTTGGCATTGTCTTTCTTAGGAATTGGAATGAAAACTGACCTTTTGCAGTCCTGCGGCCACTGCTGAGTTTTCCAAATTTGCTGGCATATTGAGTGCAGCACTTTCACAGCATCATCGTTCAGGATTTGAAATAGCTCAACTGGAATTCCATCACCTCCGCTAGCTTTGTTCGTATATAGAGTATCAACAAAGCTTAAAGTTGTTTCTTTGATTTGGCAAATAAAACTGGTGAGCCGCTGGTAAGACTGACTAGGAAAGAGAAGGCACAGTCAATATCAGGAATGAAAAAGGGACATTGCTACAATCTGGCAAACTTATGTCCTGGAGGAATACAACTTACCACACTTCTTACTAACATAAGAAATAAAATCTGGAAAGTGCCATAAATGTTAAAAAGTTGAATAATTAAAAACCTCACATTTATATTTTGTGACCAGAAGATTGCTGGAACAACTCCAGTGTATAGTCTTCCAGATTCAAGTATAGACAGGAGAGTTATCACTTTTCAGAAGGATTCAGAAGTTCTGAGCCTAACTCCACTATGCAGAACTAAAGTAGTCATGTGACCAGGTGACTGGAATGCACAGACCAACCTGTTCCCAAGTTACATGCACATCCCTGGACTTGAAAGTAAGGAAGGCTGTTCCCTGGAGGAAATTTAAGAGTACAGCTGCATGAGGGAAGGGATGAATGCTATATGTCAAGCCAGAAACTTGTTCATGATAGTGAGAATGGTGGACTCACTCACATGTTGGAAAAGAGGTAATAATTGTTGAGAAGAAAGGAAAAGGACAAAAGGTTCATGTGAGGTGTGGAAAACTCTGCCCAGGTTAAAAAATCAGATTGAAATAGACCCTCAGAGGATAATGGGGGTGGAGTGATGTCAGCAAGATTGCAGAGCAGGAGATATCAGCATCCGTCCTCACATAAAAACAACAGCTGGACATCGATTCATAAACGGAAGTGGCTGTGGGATGGCTCAGAAATCCAGTTAAGAACCTGTGTTAACACAGCGGAGCAAAAAGGAAGAATTAACGAACAGAAAGGATTAGGGGGAATCAGCTTAGATGAGATGGCAAGGAACAAAGAAGATGGAGGTATCTGTATCAGCTACACAACTTGTGCCGTCATGGTCCCCAGCGGCCAGCTCTGTGAAGGACTCCAGTAGCCTTTGCAGCTAAGGACCTCTACAGCCCCCATGGCAGCTGCAACTTCCCCACGGCTTTCACAGCAGAGGAACCTGTAGTGAGAGCAGGCATGGGCCCCAGTTGCCTACTCCACAGAGGACCTTGGGTGCTTTCACCATGGAGTTAACCAGCAGCCGTCACCACCACAAGACACCCTAGGGAGAGAGATGCCGCTGCACCTTATTCTTCCCTCCCCAGAAGGAGCTGCTGGTCTGCTGCCCTGGGGCCAGGACTGCCAGCTGCCTCCCTCAACCCTGTGCAGACCCCAGACCCCAGAACCCTGGCTGTTGTGGTGGCACCCATGCTTCAGGTCCCAGCTCCATGGCAGCTGCACACTCATGCACCTGAGATGCTGGGGCCACCCCCGTTGTGAACGAGTCAGCACACCAGAACCCGGAGCCATCGTCCCCCTGTGAGTGCCTGCACTCCAGACCTCTGCTGTGTCTTTGTGCCATTGATACTATACATCAGACACCTGTGTTACTGCTGCCAGGAGAGTGTGCGCAGGCTGGATCCAGTGCCAAGAGGTGGCCCATCAGCGATAACATCCCCATGGGGAAAAGGGGATCAGAAGGTGCCCACAAACTCCCACCATTGTAGACCCCAACAGTCCCACAGCCTCTGTTGCTGCCTGCAGTTGAGGACTCGCACCATCCTTGCCAATACTGACCTCAGCTGGCGAGCTGCACAGAGCTACAGTGCTGGGCCTGCCCTGTACCTGCAATCAACGTACCCCATCCAACCAGCTTCCCTGTACCCACTGGCAGGTAAGGGTCTTCCCCACAAAAATCAGTTTGTAAGGTGTAGAAGAGATGAGTGATCCATCAAGTACACAGATATTAACACAGAGTTACAAGAAACATGGAAAAAAGCAAGGAAACATGACACCACCAAAAGGAGCAGAATAATTTTCCAGTAACAGGCCACAGAGAATTAGAGATCTATGAATTGCCATAGAATTCAAACTTAATTGTTTTAAAGAAATGTGGTGGAAGTATAAGAAAACACATGTAGACAACAAAATCATGAGAACAATACACAAAAATGAGAAGTTTAACAGAGAAATAGAAATAGTAAGAAGAACCAAACAGAAATTCTGGAGCTGAAGAAATATAATGAATGAGGTTTAAAAAAATGTAATAGAGATCAAGTCTGCAATACAGACTTGATCAAGCTGAAGACAGAATCTGTGAACTTGAAGATGAGTCATTTGAAGTTATCGAGTCACAGAAGAAAAGAGAATGAAAAATAGTGAAGAGAGCCTATGTGAATTATGGGGCTCCATCCAGTAACTAATATTTTCATTGTGGACATCCCCAGAGAAGAGAGAGAGAAAGGGTAGAAAACTTATTTTAAGAAATTTCCAGGAGGGAGGTTCAGGGGAGAGGGGACATATGTATACCTATGGCTGGATCATGTTGATGTATGGCAGAAACCAACACAATACTGTAAAGTAATTATCCTTCAATTAAAAATAACTTAAGAAAGAAAATTCTCAAATTGAGGACAAGATCATGAACATCTGTGTCCATGAATCTCTTAAGTCCCTATATAGATTTAACCCAAAGAAGACTTTCCCAAGATACATTATAATACAGCTATCAAAAATCAAAGACGAAGAATTTTGAAAGCAGCAATTGGGAGAAAAAACCTTGTTTTATATGGGAAAAAAAAACTCACAGCAGATTTCTCAGAAGAAACCTTTTAAGGCAGGAAAAGGTGGAATGATATATTCAAAATTCTGGAAGAAAAAAGCTGATGACTGAGAATACTACTTTAACAGGCAAAGCTGTCATTCAGAAATGAAGGAGAAATAGACTTTTCCCAAACATACAAAAGTTGAGGGAGTTCATCACCACTGTTCTTGCCTCATGAAAACACATGGAAGTATAAAATTCAGTGGTAAAAGTATATAGGCTGTTATAAATGTATTTTTATTTTAAGCCTCATGGTAGTCACAAAGTAAATACCTATACATAAAAGATAAAGAAAATACAGCATACCACTATAGAAAATCATCAGATCACAAAGGAAGAGAGGAAGGAAGGAACTGTGAAATAGAAAGCAAGAAGATGGCAGTTAGTGAGTCCATATTTATCAATAACTACTTTAAATGAAAATGAATTAATGTCTCTAATCAAAATATAGAGTTGTTGTTCAATTGCTAAATCATGTCCTACTCTTTGGGACCCCATGGAGTGCAGCATGCTAGGCTTCCCTGTCCTTCACAATCTCCCAGAGTTTACTCAAACTCATGTCCATTTAATCAGTGATGCCATCCAACCATCTCATCCTGTTTCCCACTTCTGCCCTTAATCTTTCCCAGCATCAAGATCTTTTCCAATGAATTGGCTCTTTGCATCAGGTGGCCAAAGTACAGAGTGGCTGAGTGAATTGAAAAACAAGACAAAACTATATGTTGTCTGCAGGAGATTCACTTCAACTTTAGTGGCATATATATCCTGAAGGTGAAGGATGGAAACTTATATTACAGGCTGATGGAAACCAAAAGAGAGCAGGGACAGTTATATTTATATCAGACAAAATGGCTGTGAGTCAAAATCTGTAACAAGAGACAATGAAAGTCATTCTATAATGATAAAGGAATCAGTTTATCAAAAGGATATAGCAATTGTAATTATGTATGTACTCAAGATGTGAGCACCTACATATATGAAGCAAATATTAACAGATCTGCAGACAGAAATAGATGTCTATGCACAAATAGTGGGGGACTTAAACTACTTCACTTTTAATAATGGATAGACCTTCCAGACGGAAAATCCATGAGAAAATATAGAGCAAAAGGACCATAGAACAAATGAACCTTAATAGACATAAGCAGAACATTCTACTCAACACCCAGAGTACACATTCTTCTCAAGTGCACATGAAACATTCTCCAAGATAGATCATTTGTTAGATTACAAAACAAGTCTTAACAAATTTAAGAAGACTGAAATCACATCAGGTTATTTTTCCAACCACAGTGTCATGAAACTAGAAATCAACAGGAGGAAAGCTGGAAAATGTAAAAATACATGGAAATTAAGCAACACATTTCTGAATAACAAATGGATCAAAGAGGAAATTAAAAAGGAAATAAAAATATCTTGATATAAATGAAAATGGCAACACAGTGTGCCAAAACTTACCTAGTTCAGCAAAAGCAATTTTAAGAGGAAATTTATGGTAACAAAAACTTACATTGAAAGACAAGAAAGATCTCAAACTGTTTAACTTCAGACCTCAAGGAACTAGTGAAAGGATGAACTTGGCCCAAAGTAAGCAGAATGAAGAAAACAACAAAATTCAGAGTAGAAATAGAGACTCAAAAAAAAAAAAAAAAATAGAAAAGATCAACAAAACTAAGAGCTAGTTCTTTGAAAAGTTAAAGTCAGCAAACCTTTAGCTAGGCTAAGAAAATGAAATCTGAATTGAAAGGGGAGATGTTGCATTTAATAATAATACAGAAATGAAAAGAATTATGAGAGAATACCATGAATAAGTACATACAAAAATATTGAATAACCTAGAAAAATGGATAAATTCCTAGAAACACACAGACTATCAAGACTGAATCATTAAGAAATAGAAAATCTGAATGGACCTGTAACTAATGAAGAAACTAAATCCATAATCAAAAATCTCCCAACAAAGAAAAGTCCAGGACTGGAAAACTTCACTGGTTAATTCTGTTAAACATTTAAAGAAGAATTAGCTCCAGTCTTTCTTAAACTCTTCCAAAAAAAATTGAAAAGGAGGTAACACTTCTGACTCATTTTGCTAGGCCAGCTTTACCCTGATACCAAAGCTAGCCAAGGATACTATAAGAAAACAGAGTTACAGCCCAGTATCCTTGATGGATCTATATGACATTTATATACAAAAACTCTCAACTAAATACTACCAAACTGAATCAAGAGCACATTAAAAGAATTATACACTACAGTCATGTGGGATTTATTCCTGAGGTGCAAGGATGGCTCAACATAAGTAAATCAATAAATGTGATACAACACATTAGCAGAATGAAGTAGAAAATGTTATGATAATGGCAATCGATGAAGAAAAAAGGCATTTGAAAAGATTTAAATGATGAAAATCTCTCAACAAATGAAGTGTAAAAGGAATGTACTTCAACGTAATGAAAGCTGTGTATAATCAGCCCACAGCTAACATCATACTCAACCATGAAAAGCTAAAGCTTTTCCTCTTAGTTTAAAAACAAGACAGGATTCACACTCTCATTACTTCTATTCAGCATCACCCTGGAAGTCCTAGCCAGAGCAGTTAGTCAAGAAGAAGAAATAGAGGGCATCCAAATCAGAAAGGAAGAAGTAAAAGTGTGTCTATTTGCAGATAACATAATCTAATATATAGAAAACCTTAAAGACTCCATCAAAGAACTGTTAGAACTAATAAACAAACCCAGTGAAGTTGCACAAGAATACAAAATCAACATGCAGAAATAAATTTTATTTCTATAAATGAATCTGAAAGATAAACTAAGAAAGCAGTCCCAATTACAATAGCATCATACTCAGAAATAAATTTTACCAGATGAAAGCCATGTGTGCTAAAAACTATGAGACATTAATGAAAGAGATTGAAATAAATGGAATCATATCTTATGTTCTTTGATTGAATTCAATGTCTATCCAAACTTATCTACAGATTCAATGCAGTCCCCATCAAAATTCCAGTGTCATTTTTCACAGAAATAGAAAAATTCTAGAATTCATATGGAATCACAAAAAAAGCCAAATAGCCAAAGCAGTTTTGAGAAAGAACAAAGTATATTATTTCATGATTTCAAACTATATTGTAAAGCTATGGTAATCAAAACAGCATATGGTATTAACATAAAAATAGACATAGACCAGCAGAACGGAGAGCCCAGAATACACTCAAGCATATACGGTCAACTAATCTATGAAAAGGGCACCACACATGTACACAGTTGAGGGAAAGGTTAGTTTCTCCAATAAATGGTTCTGAGAAAACTGGACATCCAAATGGAGAAAAATGAAATTGGATATCTGTCTCACACCACCCACAAAAATCAACTTAAAATAGATTAAAGACTGAAACTTAAGGCCTGAAACCTTAAGAATAGAACGGCCATATGTTCCAGCAGTCCAACTTCTGGGCATTCATCCAAAGGAACTGAAATCACTGTCTCAAAGAGACATCCGCATCTCCGTGTTCATGCACCATTATTCATAGTAGCCAAGATACGGAAACAACCTTAATTGTCACTAGTTGAATGGATAATGAAAACATGGCGTGTTCAGCCATAAAAAGAAGGAAATCCTGCCATTTGTGACAGCATGGGTGAAATCACAGTCATTATGCTAGGTAAAAGAAGTCAAGCAGAGAAAGACAAATACTCCTTGATTTCAGTTGTATGTGGAATTTGGGAGGGAAAAAGTTGAGCTCATAGAACCAATGACTGGAATGGTGGTTTGCCAGGGGCACACATTAAAGAAAGCATATGATCGTCTCAATAGATGGAAGAAAACATTTGATAGCAGTCAACATCTATTAATGACTTTAAATAATAGGGACATAAATAGAAAAGTGTATTTGTTTAATCTGACAAAGGATATCTATTTTAAAAACAACAGCAACTATTCTGAATGGTGATATGCTGCTTTGTTTTTTGTTTTTCTTGTGAGATGGAGAGCAATATAAAGATACTCATTATCAATACTTATTTTCAGTATCCTACTGGAGGTCCTCAATAGCCCAATGTAGAGTAGGACATTTTAAATGAGTTCCCTGACCCAATTCCAACTTGGTATGTGTGCGTAGGCTTCTCCACACCAGTGAGCAATTCTTAGATACCACCAAGGTGCCTGAGAATTCAACTCAATTCTGACACTTTCTACCTGGAGATAGAATCAGATTCCAGAAGTAAAGGGTTCAGTTCCACTGGACCACCCTCCACAATAGATGCCAGTCACAAGCCCAGGTTGTTATCTGTGTATCTAACCAACTTGCTAGAAACTGGAGTTTCCAACAGATATCCTCAAACTTAGGATGTCAGTTGCAAGTTGAGGTTGTTTCTTGTACTTCTGACTGACTGGCTATAAATCAGAGTTTCCCATGACCCTTTAATTTGCTTGAATTGCTCACACAACTCAGAGAAACATGTTTTTACTGGATCACCGATTTATTATAAAAGGATGTTAAAGTATATCAATCAGCAGCCAGACGAAGTGATATATAAGGCAAGGCATTGGGAAAGGGTATGGAGCTTCTGTGTCTTTTCCAGGCTCACCGCTCTCTCCAGTCTCCATGTGTTCAACCTGGAAGCTCTCTGAACCTTGTCCTGTAGAGGTTTTATGGAGGCTTCATTCAGTTCAGTTCAGTCACTGAGTCGTGTCTGACTCTTTGCGACCCCATGGACTGCAGCACGTCAGGCCTCCCTATCCATTACTAACTCCCAGAGTTTACTGAAACTCATGTCCATCGAGTTGGTGATTCCATCCAACCATCTCATCTTCTGTCACCCCCTTGTCCTCCTGCCTTCAATCTTTCCCAGCATCAGGGTCTTTTCCAATGAGTTAGTTCTTTGCATCAGGTGGCCAGAGTATTGGAGTTTCAGCTTCAACATCAGTCCTTCCAATGAACACCCTGGACTGATCTCCTTTAGGATGGACTGGTTGGATCTCCTTGCAGTCCAAGGGACTCTCAAGAGTCTTCTCCAACACCACAGTTCAAAAGCATTAATTCTTCGGCGCTCAGCTTTCTTCACAGTCCAACTCTCACATCCATACATGACCACTGGAAAAACCATAGCCTTGACTAGACGGACCTTTGTTGGCAAAGTAATGTCTCTGCTTTTTAATATGCTATCTAGGTTGGTCATAACTTCCCTTCCAAGGAGTAAGTGTCTTTTAATTTCATGGCTGCAATCACCTTCTGCAGTGATTTTGGAGCCCAAAAAAATAAAGTCAGCCACTGTTGCCACTGTTACCCCATCTATTTCCCATGAAGTGATGGGACCAGATGCCATGATCTTAGTTTTCTGAATGTTGAGCTTTAAGCCAACTTTTTCACTCTTCTCTTTCACTTTCATCAAGAGGCTCTCTAGTTCTTCTTCACTTTCTGCCATAAGGGTGGTGTCTTCTGCATATCAGAGGTTATTGCTATTTCTCCCAGCAATCTTGATTCCAGCTTGTGCTTCTTCTAGCCCAGCGTTTCTCATGATGTACTCTGCATATAAGTTAAATAGGCAGGGTGACAATATACAGCCTTGACATACTCCTTTTCCTATTTGGAACCAGTCTGTTGTTCCATGTCCAGTTCTAACGGTTGCTTCCTGACCTGCATACAGGTTTCTCAAGAGGCAGGTCAGGTGGTCTGATATTCCCATCTCTTTCAGAATTTTCCACAGTTTGTTGTGATCCACACAGTCAAAGGCTTTGGCATAGTCAATAAAGCAGAAATAGATGTTTTTTTGGAACTCTCTTTCTTTCTCAATGATCCAGTGGATGTTGGCAATTTGATCTCTGGTTCCTCTGCCTTTTCTAAAACCAGCTTGAACATCTGGAAGTTCACTGTTCACACATCGCTGAAGCCTGGCTTGGAGAATTTTGAGCATTACTTTACTAGCATGTGAGATGAGTGCAATTGTGCAATAGTTTGAGCATTCTTTGGAATTGCCTTTCTTAGGGATTGGATTGAAAACTGACGTTTTTCAGTCCTGTGGCCACTGCTGAGTTTTCCAAATTTGCTGGCATATTGAGTGCAGCACTTTCACAGCATCATCTTTCAGGATTTGGAATAGCTCAACTGGAATTCCATCACCTCCACTACTTTTGTTCATAGTGATGTTTTCTAAGGCCCACTTGACTTCACATTCCAGGATGTTTGGCTGTAGGTGAGTGGTCACACCATTGTGATTATCTGGGTTGTGAAGATCTTTTTTTGTACATGAGGCTTCATTACATAGGCACAATTGACTATGTAATGAATGGCATCATTGGCCATTGGGGATTAATTCAACCTCCAGCCTCTTGACCAGGGGCTGGGACTGAAAGTTCTAACCCTCTGATCACATGGTTGGTTCTCTTGGCACCCAGTCCCCACCCTTGGGTGGGACCCAAAAGTCATCTTCCCTGAAGCATTTTCAGGAACTGAGGGCAAGGGACCAAATATTATACTCATAATGTATAATTAATGCTCTTAGTGCTCAGGAGATTCCAAGGATTTTGGGAATCTGTGAGCCAGGATGTATGGATGAACACCAAATACATGTTTTTCCTATAAATCACAAATATTGCAGACATGAAGCAGGAAAGGAGGGTGAGAGGAAACAGAAAGGGGAAGAGAAAAAAGCAGGAAAGGATAAAAGAGAGGAAGAAAAGCAAAAAGACTGAAGAAGGCCAGGCCCTGCTTTACACAGTGAAATCTGCATTTCTACACATGAGACCCAGCATCACTCTCTTTTGTACCTTCCAGGTGATTCCAGTCTGCAGTCATCTTTAAGAACCATGCCCTGTCCAGTTTTTGTAAATATTTAAAGAAGTGTCACAGTGCTGGCACAATAGCTTAATTTTTCATTTGAAGTAAATACCTTTTTCTCAAAACAAGGTTTTCCAAAGCAAATTTTTGCTTGTTTGAGTTTGTACCAGCTAAAAGTAGGCTTCCTTTTTTTTTTTTTTTTCCAGAAGTGAAATCAGGGATCATTTATTCAGCTGCTTTTAAAGACACGTCATCACTGTTTTCCCAGGCCTGTGGCAAAAACTAATGTCTTCTTTTTTTCTGGTAACTTCATAATTCCGTGTTCCCAAAACTTTTTATCTTTTTGAGCAAGAATTCTTTTAGGTGTCTTTTACAGTCTTCCAGGGAGTTGGAATTTTTCCATTAAGAAAATTTGTAAAACTGAAATAAACAAAAATCCGGTGCAATGTCTGGTCAGTACAGCAGATGAATCAGAACTCCCCAGCCAAGCTGCAGCAGTTTTTGCCTGGTCATCAAAGAAGCATTCAGTCTTGTGTTATACTAATGGAAGATGATGCATTTTCTGTTGACTGATTTCAGACGCTTTTCATCAAGTCCTGCTTTCAGTTGGTCTAATTGGGAGCAGTACTGGTTGGAACTAATTGTTTGGTTTTCCTGAAGGAGCTCGTAAATAGAGGACTCCCTTCCAGTCCTACCGTATACACAACATCACCTTCTTTGGATGAATACTGGCCTTCGGTGTGGTTGGTGGTGTTGGTTCATTTCCCTTGCCCCACAATCTCTCCCATTCTATATTGTTGTACGGGTCCACTTTTCATCACCCTTCACAATTCGTTTTTAAAGTGGAATGTTTTTCTTGCAGTTCAGTAGAGGATTGCATGTGGACTTATGGTCAAAAGGTTTTTTTTTTTTTGGCTTCACTTATGTGGAACCCAAATATCAAAGCTATTAACATAACCAAGCTGGTGCAGATGATTTTCATTGCTTGATTTGGATAGTTTGAGTGTGTCGGCCATCTCCCATGTGGTATAACATTGATCTCAGTTAATGTCTCAATTTGATTGTGATCAATTTCAGCTGGTCTAGCCAACCACAGAGCATGGTCTGGTATTGGTTTCCATGATAGTTTATCATGGGATATTGAATATAGTTCCCTGTACTATATAGTAGGACCTTGTTGTTTATCCATTCTATATATAATAGTTTGCATCTGCTAATCTCAAACTCTCAATCCACCCTCCTTCAGTCCCCTTACTCTTTGGCAGCCACAAGTCTGTTATCTATGTCTGTGAGTTCATTTCTGATTTGTAGATGAATTCATTTGTTTTATATTTTATTTTTTAAGTTATTTATTTGTTTATTTTTGGTTGTGCTGGGTCTTTGTTGCTGAGCATGAGCTTTAGTTGCAGAAGCAGGGGCTACTCTTTGATGTAGGTGTGTGGGCTTCAGCAGTTGCGGCACGTGGGCTCTAGAGTGTGGGGGCATGTAGGATCTTCCCAGACCAGGGATTGAACCTGTGTCCCCTGGATTGGCAGGTAGATTCTCAACCACTGGACCAACAGGGAAGCCCCTGTGTTATATTTCAGATTCTACATATAAGTGATATAATATGATATTTGTCTTTCTGTTTCTAACTTAAACTTCACTTAGTATGATAATCTCTAGTTCTATCTGTGTTGCTGCAAATGGCATTACTTTGTTGTTTTTATGGCTAAGTAGTATTCGTATATATTGGAGAAGGAAATGGCAACCCACTCCAGTATTCTTGCCTGGAGAATCCCAGGGACGGGGGAGCCTGGTGGGCTGCTGTCTATGGGGTCACACAGAGTCAGACACTACTGATGTGACTTAGCAGCAGCAGCAGTATTCGTGTGTGTGTATATATATATATACACACACACACACATATATATCACATCTTCTTTATCTATTTATCTGTTGAAGGACATCTAAGTTGTTTCCTTGTATCAGTGATTATGAATGGTGCTGCTATGAACATAGGGGTACATGTATCTTTTTGAATTATAGTTTTTTTCCAGATACATGCTGGATCATATGGCAACTCTATTTTTAGCTTTTTGAGGAACCTCCATACATGTTTTCTGTAGTGGCTGCACCAACTTACATTCTCACCAACAGTGTGGGAGGGTTCTTTTCTTTATGTCCTCTCCAACGTTTATTATTTGTAGACTTTTCAAGGATGGCTATTCTGACTGGTATGAGGTGGTACCTCATTATAGTTTTGATTTCCATTTCTCTACTAGTGATGTTGACCATCTTTTTATATGGCTGTTGTTGGCCTATAATTTTTTTCTTTTGTAAATGTATTTTTCTGACTATCAGGGTAATGGTGGCCTCTTAGAATGAATTTGGGAATGCTTCCTCCTCTTCAGTTTTGGGGATAGTTTGGGAAGGCTAGGTATTAGCTCTTCTTTATATGGTAGAATTTTGTATGTGAAATCATCTGTCTGGTTCTGGACTTCTGTTTGCTGGGAGTATTTTGATGGCAAACTCAGTTTCACTACTACTGACCTGTCTATTCCAATTGTCTATTTCTTTCTGATTCAGTCTTAGAGGATTGTGTGTTTCTAGGGTTTTTATCCATTTATTCTAGGCTGTCCAATTTGTTGCTGTATGATTTTTTTGTATCTCTTTGATATTGGTTTTATTATTTCTTCTTTCATTTCTTATTTTGAGTCCTTTTTTTCTTAATGAGCCTGGATAAAGACATCAATTTTATGCCAAAAATAAAGCAAAAAATGCTGGGTCTTGTTTTCATTGATTATTCTATTGTTGAGGGTTTTTTTTTTTTTTTTTTTGGGGGGGGGTCTCTATTTTATTCATTTCTTCTCTGATCTTTATTGTTTCTTTTCTTCTGCTGACTTTGGGCTTTGTTATTTGATTCTGTTAGATAGTAACTGATGTTGTTTATTTGAGATTTTTCTTCCTTTTTGAGGTAGGCCTTTATTGCTTCCCTCTTAGAACTTCCCTTTTCTGTGTCACATGGATTTTGGAAAGTTGTGCTTTTATTTTCATTTCTCCAAATGTTTTCTGATAACCTCTTTGATTTCTTCATTGACCCATTGTTTTTATAATATCATACTATTTAGTCTCCATGTTTTTGTTTTTTTTCCCCCATTTTTCTTCCTGTAATAAGTCCCAAAAGTGGAAAGTGAAAAAGCAAAAGTGTTAGTTGCTCAGTCATGTTCGCTCTTTGCAACCAGATGGACTATAGCCTGCCAGGCTCCTCTCTCCATGTAATTCTCCAGGCAAGAATACTGGAGTGGGTAGCCATTCCCTCTCCAAGGGATTTTCCCAATGCAGGGATCAAACCCAGGTCTCCTGCATTGCAGGCAGATTCTTTTCTCTCTAAGCCACCAGGAAGCCCAAAAGTTTCATACTATTATTGTCAGAAAAAATGCTTGATGTAATTTCTGTCCTCTAAAGTTGTTGAGACTTGTTTTGGGGCCTAGCATGTGATCTGTCCTAGAGAATGTTCCACATGCACTTAAAGAGAATGTATATTCTGCTGTTTTTAGATGGCATGTCTTACAGGTATATAATAAGTCCAACTGGTCTAATGTTAAGACCACTGTTTCCTTATTGGTTTTCTGTCTGTATGATTTCTCCCTTGATATAAGTGAAGTGTTATTCTATTCTTATTCTATTGTCAATTTTTCCTTTTTCTGACCATTAATATTTACTCTCCATATTTAGGTGTGCCTACATTTGTT
Source organism: Dama dama (assembly GCF_033118175.1). Classification (NCBI taxonomy): domain Eukaryota; kingdom Metazoa; phylum Chordata; class Mammalia; order Artiodactyla; family Cervidae; genus Dama; species Dama dama. Next base: position 26,673,090 of record NC_083696.1, on the reverse strand, counting down.
TTTGTTAAGTTGCTGAGTTATGTCTGACTCTTTGTGACCCCATGGAGTGTAGGCTCCTCTGTCTTCCACCATCTCCCAGAGTTTGTTCAGATTCATGTCCATCGAGTTGGTGATGCTATCTAACAATTCTGTCCTCTGCCACCCCCTTCTTTTGTCTTCAGCATCAGGATCTTTTCCAATGAGTCAGCTCTTTGCATGAGGTGGCCAAAGTATGGGAGCTTCAGTAACAGTCCTTCCAGTGAATATTCAGGGATGATTTCCTTTAGGATTGACGACTGGTTTGATCTCCCTGCTGTCCAAGGAACTCTCAACAGTCTTCTCCAGCACCACAGTTTGAAAGTTTCAATTCTTCACACTTAGCCTTTTTTATGGTCTCTTCAGTACATGACTATTGGGAAAACCATAGCTTTGACTATATGGACATTTGTTGGCAAAGTGATGTCTCTGCTTTTAATATGCTGTCTAGGTTTGTTGTAACTTTTCTTCCAAGGAGCAAGCATCTTTTAACTTCATGACTTATAGTTGCTGTCCACAGTGATTTTGGAGCCCAAGAAAATAAAATCTGCCACTGTTTCCATTTTTCACCTTCTATTTGCCATGAAGTGATGGAACTAGATGGGACCTGGTATCTTACCTTTTTAAGTGTTGGCTTTTAAGCCAGCTTTTTCACTCTCCTCTTTCACCCTCATCAAGAGGCCCTTTAGTTCCTCTTCACTTTCTGCCATTAGAGTTGTGTCATCTGCATATCTGAGGCTGTTGATATTCCTCCCATCAATCTTGATTCAGTTTTTGTGATTCATCCAGCCTGACATTTCACATGGTGACAATATACTCCTTTCCCAATTTTGAACCAGTCAGTTATTCCATGTTCAGTTATAACTGTTGCTTCTTGACTTGTATACAGTTTTCTCAGGAGACTGGTAAGTTGGTCTGGTAGTCCTGTCTCTTTAGGAATTTTCCACAGTTTGTTGTGAGCCACACAGTCAAAGGCTTTAGTGTAGTCAATATTAGGTGCATATATATTAACGAATGTTTTATTCTTTTCTTGCATTGATCACTTTATCAATATATAATGGTCTTCTTTGTCTTTTTTATAAACTTTTTCCTAAAGTCTATTTTGTAAGATATGAGTATTGCTACCAGCTTTCTTGTCATTTTCATTTCTGTGAAATATCTCCTTCCATCCCCTCACTTTTAGTCTGTGTATCTTTAACTCTTGAACATAAATGGGTCTTGTTTTTTTATCCAGTCATCTTCTCCATGTCCTTTGATCAGAACATTTAGTCCATTGACATTTAAAGTGATTATATATAGGTATGTACATATTGCTATTCTGTTACTTGTTTTCTGGGTTGTTTTTTTCATTCTGTGTTCTTTTCATCTTCTTTTAGTTTCTTTCCTTGTGGTTTGATTATTTTGCTAAGTGGTATGCTTGTGTTACTTTCTCCCTATTTTTGTGTCTACTGTAGGATTCTGATTTGTGGTTGCCATGGGGTTCCTATATGTTGACCTAAATGTCTATTTATTTTAATCTGGTCATTTAAGTCATTTAAGTTCAAGCACATTCTAAAAAAATCTCCATTATTTTACTCATCTCCCCCACATTTTTTGGGTGTTTTGGTGTTTTTTTTTTTTTTTTAGCTGTGCCACACAGCATGCAGGATCTTATTTCCCTGAACCAGGGATTGAACCTGTGCCTCTGCAGTGAAAGCATGGAATCTTAACCACTGGACCACAAGTGGAGTCACCACATTTTGTGTTTTTTTTTATGTCATATTTTACATCTTCATGTATATCCCTTAACTGTTTATTGTAGTGATAGTCGACTTTCTAATTTTTGTCTTTTAATCTTATACTAACTTATATAAGCATTTGATCCACAGTCTTTGCTGTATATACTGTGTATTCTCCTTTACTGGTGGGATTTTCCCTTCCTATAAATTCTTTCATTTTGTTGTACCCATTTTTCTTCCACTTGGAGAAGACTATCTAAGACTTCCTTTAAAGTTGGGTTAAAGCATGTATATTATCTATGGTGAAACAGATCACCAGCCCAGGTGGGATGCATGAGACAAGTGCTCGGGCCTGGTGCACTGGGAAGACCCAGAGGAATCGGGTGGAGAGGGAGGTGGGAGGGGGGATCGGGATGGGGAATACGTGTAACTCTATGGCTGATTCATATCAATGTATGACAAAACCCACTGAAATGTTGTGAAGTAATTAGCCTCCAACTAATTAAAAAAATAAAAATAAAATAAAGTTGGGTTAAGTATTGTGAACTTTTAGTTTTTCCTTATCTGAGAAGTTCTTTAGCTGTCTTTTAATTCTGAATGCTAATCTTGTTGGGTAGATTTTCCTAGGTTTTAGATTTTTCCTTTTTAGCACTATGGGTACGTCATGCCATTCCCTTGTGGCTATAAAGTTTATGCAGAAAAATCAGCTGATGGACTTATGGGTGTTTCTTTATATGTTACTCTTTGTTTTTCTCTTGCTGCCTTCAGATTCTCTCTTTGTCTTTAACATTTACCATTTTAATTATGATAGGTCTTGGTGTATATGTCTCTTTCAGCTTGGGACACTCTATGTTTACCATACGTGGATATCTATTTTTCTTCAGGTTCAGGGAGTTTTCAGGCATAGTTTCATCAAATACATTTTTTTACCCTTTTCTCCTTGGAACCTCAATATTGCAAACGTTAGTATGCTTGATATTGTCCTGCTGCTGCTGCTAAGTCGCTTCAGTTCTGTCTGACTCTGTGCGACCCCATAGATGGCAGCCCACCAGGCTCCCCCGCCCCTGGGATTCTCCAGTCCAGAACACTGGAGTGGGTTGCCATTTCCTTCTCCAATGCATGAAAGTGAAAATGAAAGTGAAGTCACTCAGTTGTGTCCGACCGTTAGTGACCCCATGGACTGCAGCCTACCAGGCTCCTCTGTCCATGGGATTTTCCAGGCAAGAGTACCGGAGTGGGTTGCCATTGCCTTCTCCTGATATTGTCCTAGAGGTCCCTTAACTTGTTCTCGTTTTTTAATATTCTTTTTCTGTTCTGATTGGGTGATTTCTATTATTTTGTCTTCCAGCTCTCTTAGGCATTCTTCTGTATAACTTAGTCTGCTGTTAAATCTTTCTGGTGTTTCTTCATTTGAGTTGTTGTATTTTATGACTTTATTTTTTATATTTTCTACTTCTTTGTTAAAATTTTCTCTGTGTTCATCTATTATCTTCCTTAGTTCATTAAGCATTCTTTTACTAATGCTTTGAACTCTTTCTGGTAAATTATTTATCTCTGTTTTACTAGTTATTTTTTTAGGGTTTTTTTCTCCTTTTTTCATATGAAAGAAATCCCTCTGTCTTCTCATTTTGCTTAACATCTGTTTTCTCTATGAAATTAGGTGAAACAGTTACCTGTCTTGGTCTTAAGAGTTGTACTTATATGGGAACATCTCTGCTCGGTCTGTCTTTGCCCAGTGGCTTTGGTGGGAGAGCTGGATCTGAAGTAAGCAGGGTCATATCTTTTCCCAGAGTGTGCGAGCTGGTGTCACCTTGATGGTATGTAGTATTGGAGATGGAGAGGTTAGAGGCAGAGCCAGGTAGGATCTGGGGCTTCTTGTATGCTCATTGGTCATCACAGCCCTATCAAGGGTGGGGTCTGGTCCCAAAGTCTAGAGCAGAATCCCTAAGGGTGGAGTTCAAGCTGCCTTCTTTCCCTCTGAGTGTGTGCTTCCCACTCTCCTGACAATGAAATGTTTGCTCCAGTGGAGATCTGTGCTAGAGCAAGAGGATCTGAGTGGTACCTGGTATAGGCCAGTGTGTGCTTGTACTGTGCCTGCACACCCGTCAGAGCTCCAGTCCGTCCTGATCCGCCGCCTCTGTGAGCCCCAGTGATGACTGTCCCACCCCACCCCCGCCCAGATGCAGGGCTGGGTCAGAGCTGGCTCTCTCTCCTACAGATGCAGATGTCCTCCACCGTAGCAGCCTTTGACCTAGTGGGAAGCCGTGCTGAAGCTCGTGGTGCGGGAGTGGATGCTCAGTGTGGTCTGGGGCATGCCTTGGATCAGTTGCAGGAAACTGACCAGAGTCCCAGGCACTTTCAGTCTGCTTCCTCTGCGTTTACTTCCTCTAGGAGTAAACAGAGTATTCACACTCTTCATGAGTGAATTCTAGGTTTCTTACAGCCCTCCTGTTAGTCCCACTGGTTTTCAAATCAACCGAGGGGACTCATCTTCTTGGTGTCAGACCCCAGGGATGGGATATCTAACGTGTGGTTCATACCACTCACTCCTCAGGGAGGATCTCCAAGCCCATGCAATCCCCCTTTACCTCTGTGTCCCCTGCTAGGGGCATCAGTTCTGACCTGATCACTTCCTACCCGACTCAGTGTGGACCTTTACAGCCTTGATTGTACAGAAGGCTTCCTGCCAGTCTTCAGTTTGATTTTAGTGAGAGTTGTTCCACCTGTGATGTATTTTTGACGTGTTTGCAGAGGGTGGTGAACACGTTGTCCTTCTACTCCTTCATCTTGATCTCCTCTCAAGCTGGTCCAAGCTTCTGATCTTACCAAAGCATGGTATCCGGCTCATCAGAAGTTACTGTCCTCTCCAGGGCAGGGGAATGTGTATTGCTTGCTACTTAAGACTTTATAATTTCATTTTACAGTTTTGTGGAATGGGCCAGTGCAGGGGTCATAAGAGCCATGTTTTTATGGAGCTTGCCTGGCACATGGGGCCATGGAAAGACAGTCGACAGACAGGGATAGGTTATGCCTGATGGCTAAGTGCTACAGGAAAATCAGAAGGAAGGTGGGATGTGCTAGTGTGGCTGAATGGAACACTTCTGGAACACAACCTGAGGTGGGAAGCAGGGTTGCAGGAAGATGTGTGCAAGGAGTCTCACACTGGAGCTAGCACATGCATGAAGTTGGCATGTCGGAGAAAAGGAGAAGAGGACTTGTGTATTCAGCACTACCAGCCCAAAGAAGGCATCTTTTTGGCTAGCAAAGTGCCAGGTGAATAGGACCAGAATAGGTTAGTATAAAGGCATTTTTCCTATTTCTTCTAGATTCAGCACCCTCTAAAGACCAGCTGTCCTCCAAGGAGAAACCCAGCTTCTCAACTGATCTGCAGCTTCTGAGCCAAGCAGGCCCCAGGGACCTTCCTGGTGGTGCACCAGCCCCTTTGGTGCCATCATCCCCTCCCGTGACTGCTGTGTCCCAAGACATGGCCCCACCAGCTGCCAGTCCTAAACTGGAGCCAGCAACGGGGCCTGCCATGCAGGCAGGGGGACCAGGAACCCCTCAGGGGCCGGCCAGTGAGCATAAAACTCCCTGGCCACTAATGGAGACTCTTGATGCTCAGCTTGCTGCACAGTCCCCTGGCATGGGCCGAGGGCCTTGTGCCCCACCTTTGGAGGCCCCCCTTCACCCCATGGGTCTGGGGGATCCTTCCTTAGCCAGAGAGCCCATCACCAAGGGGGAGCCCCTGTCGGCTTTGGCCCCCACATCTGGTGCCCCTGGTGGGGCCCCTCAGCCCACTGTGAGCCAGCCCCTTCCCCCACTACCCACTGTGGTGGGAGCGATCAGTCTGGCCACTCCCCAGCTCCCCAGTCCCCCGCTGGCACCCACCGCCCCCCCTCAGCCGCCTTCAGCCTTGGAGTCAGATGGAGAAGGGCCGCCTCCAAGGGTGGGCTTTGTGGACAGCACCATCAAGAGCCTGGACGAGAAGCTGAGGACTCTGCTCTACCAGGAGCACGTACCAACCTCCTCAGCCTCGGCTGGGACCCCTGTGGAGGCAGGTGACCGAGACTTCACCCTGGAACCCACAAGAGGGGATGAGCCCCGTTCAGAGGCCTCTGGGGGCAGTCTGGCCCTGCTGCCCCAGCCTGCGGTGAGTACTGCCCGAGGCAGTTTCTCCAGGCAATTCATGTCTGACCCACCCACGCGTGTTTTGCTCCAGCTGCCTAGGGAGGAGTCCATCCTTCGGACTGGAGGAGAGGATTTGCAGCTTTGCTATAGAGATGTTAGCAAGTATGGCTCACAGCTCTTTCTTTCTGTTTCTTTCTTCAGTTGGAAAAGTCAGAAATGGCCCCTGGATTAGAGGTCACACTGGAGCAATCCGTTTCCTTGTCAGTGACAGGTAACAAGCCGTAGGTGCTACCAGCCTTCCTTCCTTTGAAACATTCTGCTTCTCTACCCTTCATCCCCACAGCATCTTGGGTGGGACCCAGATGTGGCAGAAGCAGTTCTAGCACAAACCATGTGTTCACACTCCCAAGAAGAGAAAGCCCTCTGTGGAAATGGGTCAAAGCCCTATTGACTGGGTATTGGGATCTTAACAGGGCCTGTCTGGCTCCCCAGTGCTCTCAGTATATTCTAGTGGATACCCCTAGCTCCTATTTCTGTCGGAGGTTGCAAGATGACTGTGGTTATTGTGGACAGAATGCAGGGCTGGGGCTGGGGAGTTCCAACAGGTCTGTGGAAGCTGCCAGCCTAGAGCCATCTGTGAAGCTTTGAAACAGGACTTCTTGTGTGGCTCCTGAGTATTGTGCATCTGCAGGAAGTCTTGCTGTAGTTCTCATTTCATTACCTGAACACATATGTTTTAGCACAAGGGAGTTGGTCTGATCTAAGGTGTTGGTTCCTTCTCGGCCTGGAATTTCTTGGGAGATGGGGATCCAGCTGACCTTGTAATGCGACCATGGGTGTGTATCAGTGGCAAGAACAGTCCTCCCAGATCACAGAACAAGGGGAGTGGAACATTGGATTCTGTGGCTGGACCCCAGGACACTGCATTGTTACAGATGCCACACTTTAGAGGGGTGGGGCTTCTGGGATTGGGGTCAGAGACCGTAACATGTGATGTTTACCTGGGGAAGATAAGGATCATGGGATGAAGCAGGAGTGGGCTGGGCAAGGGAGAAGGTGAGAGATTGTACCTGAGTGCCCTCTCTATCTCGTTCTGCCTTCTTTCTGTGAGTTGTGTACCATGGGCAGCCGCCTTCTGCAACATCAGTGCCTTCAAGTGCCCAGAGTATGGAACTGACAGGGAAGCTCTAAGAGACAGATTCTAGTTTGGAAAAGGTCAATTTTTCTGGCGGTCAGAGCTGATCAGAAATAGAGTGCAGTTGGTAATGAGCCTTCTGTCTCCAGAGGTGTGCAAAGCAAGATTGTATGATCTTCACCACAATCATGTAGGGAGGAGTGTTGTGTATTGCCTAGGGTTGGGGTTGCATGACAGATGAATCTGGGTCTTCTCAGGAATCTGTGTGGGGGCACCCCCCAGCCTGGCTGGAGGCTCTTTCAGCCCCTGTCATGCCTCCCCCAACCGCCTGCCCACTGCAGCATGTCAGTTCAGCTCAGGCTAACACACAGCTCTGGGTTTTTTTTTTGCTATGTGCAGGTCTCAACTCAGGCCAGGCTTCCACACATCAACTCCTTCTGCTTCTGTTGTTTACTCTTCACAGCAACCCGGCAAGGCTGGTCAGATGTATCATCCGTAGATGGGGAAATGAGACAGTCTCAGATGACAGGGACCTTCCATAGACTTTGGAGCAGCAGGGTTAGGAGTCAGCCTTATTGTTCTGATCTTCCTGGACCTCCTAAGACCCTTTTATCATCAGAACTTGTCAGGGAGAGAGAAGGTGATGCTGTCAGGTGAGACAGGGTACATCAGGGGTATAGAGAGGACAGGTGAGACAGGTGATAGTCGTCAGGTATGTGGAAGGCCTGACTGTGCCTGAGGGTCTGGAGCAGGGGTCTTCAGGGGTCTGAGTAGTATTGGGCTGATGTCTCCCCCCTTTTCTGGATCACAGAGCATCTCCTGTGAAGTGATGGGGTTAGGATGTCAGTAGTTTTTGTGTTCCAGCTGCACACACCGCTTCTCACAGCCCCTCCCTTTCTCTTCTGGATGGCTGCTTTTGGGTCACTCCTGCCTTTGTTCTCTGCACCAGTCTGAGTAATGGTTTTAACGTTCCTACAGCTGAATCATCTTTGAGCCACACGCTTGGCCGTGAGGGAGGACAGGTGGCCTCAGATTCGCTCAGAGCACCCAGTGCCCCCCAGGTAAGATGTTTTCTCCAGTGAGATGCTCAGTGGGTTGGCGGGCTTGCTGTCTGATGGTGTTTGCGTGGAATCTTTTCCTTTCCACTGTTTCCCAAGGATGTCCCTGCTTCTGCCATCCCTGCCCATCTGGAGCCCACAGACCGGACCAGCAGGGTCCCTGGGGAAACCTTGGCCGAGTCCATGCAGAGCTGCCCGGGGACGTTGATTGAGGGTGGCCAGGACAGCCAGCCCCAGCCACACAGCACTCTGGTATCAGGATCCCCTCCGAAGTGGCCAGGGCAGCAGGATGGCAGCTCGCCAGCCAAAACCGTGGGCCGGTTCTCAGTGGTCAGCACCCAGGATGAGTGGACTCTGGCCTCCTCCAATAGCCTGCGGTACTCAGCCCCACCTGATGTTTACCTGGACGAGGCTCCCTGCAGCCCAGACATGAAGCTGGCTGTGCGACGGGCGCAGACGGCCTCCTCCATCGAGGTCGGCATGGAAGAGCCCATGTCCAGTGACTCTGGGGACGAGTCCCCTCGCAGGAGGCCTTCTGTGCAGAAGCATGCCTCCCTGCCCAGCAGCAGTGGTGGTGTGGCTAGTGACTTTGTGAAGAAGGCCGCTGCCTTCCTGCACAGGTCCTCTCGGGCTGGCTCCCCAGGCCTGGAGACGCCCAGCAGGATGGGCGTGAAGGTCCCCACCATCAGCGTGACCTCCTTCCACTCCCAGTCATCCTACATCAGCAGTGACAACGACTCAGAGATTGAGGACGCTGATATCAGGAAAGAGCTGCAGAGTCTTCGAGAGAAGTAGGTCCTGTGGAGCAGGTCAGGTCTGGGCTGTGGTGTCAGGGGAAGTGTCCGGCAGCTGAAGTCCACGTCCTGCCGTGTGCACTTTGAGCTGCTTGGGCTGGGTGACAGGGCAGAGGCAGTGTCCCTGCCGTCGGATCTGGTCCCTGGTCTCTGGGGCCCACACCTCCCCTCCACCTTCAGTCTCACACATAGGCCTTGATCGCACTTGTTCTCTCCCCCTGCAAGTTTACCTGCTCCTGCTATGGTCAGGGTCACTGAGATACAGCTAAGCCATGAAGTCTCCTTCAGGACCAGAGGGCCCCACACTTTAGTTACTAAGGTCAGGAGAGGCTGGAATCCTTGGGAAGGAGTGGCTATGGGTTCTTGGAGTGGGCCCAGAAATGGAGACATGGGCAGGAGAAGCCCGTGCTCTCTCCTACTCTTGGCTATGCAGAGAGGGCCCCAGCCTTAGCTGCATGCTCCCTGAGGAAGGCCAACCGGGACCACCCAGGCCTTTCCTAGACTTTTCTGGAAACTGCCCTTGCCCACAGCCAGTGATTCCACCCAAGTCTTAACAGCAGCTTCCCACCCATGTGACCAGGCATCTTGGCTCTATTCTCAGAAATAGTGTTTCTTGTCGGGTCAGCCTTAGCTGGAAGCTCTACTGGGCACAGCTGGGGCCCCAGGACCCTGGCTAATAACATATTTTCTGTAGACTTGCTTGTACAGGCTTCCTCTCCTCTAAGAGGCCTCTTGTGCTGTGTTCCCTCACTTGGAGGAAGTAACACTTATTTGCCTGATAAGCTAAGGCAGCCTTCCAATTCTGAGCCCTGATTACTTGTTTCCTCGCCCATGTTTATAAGTAGGGTTTGTATTGTAAACATAAATGTGTGAAGTTGTTCATATACTCCCCCTGTCCTCCCCACCCCCCCAAAAACAACCAGCAATGTTACAAGTCTGGATATATCGGAAAACTTGAATGCCTTAGGCTGGTCTTCATGCAGTTTTGTTGGGTGAGCTGATGCCAGAGGTCTCAGTGATACTCCCATTTGGCTTAGGTGTAAACAGAAGGTGACGCTTAAATGCGCTTATGTCCCCTGCGCACGGCCTGTCTGCCCAGCCTCCCCTGCAGGCTCTACTCCTCACACCCGTCCTACCAGTCCCGGGCTCTCCTGGAGGGGCCTCATGTTGGAAATGACCAGAATGCCCACCTGGCTTCCCTCTTCCTTTCCCTCCCACAGGCATCTGAAGGAGATCTCAGAGCTACAGAGTCAGCAGAAGCAGGAGATCGAGGCCCTGTACCGCCGCCTAGGCAAGCCGCTACCCCCCAACTTAGGCCTCTTCCACACGGCCCCACCCATCGGCCGCCGGAGAAAGACCAGCAAGAGCAAGCTGAAGGCGGGGAAGTTGCTGAGCCCCCTGGTGCAGCAGCTCAAGGTCGTGGCCTCCAGCACAGGTTGGCCCAGGGCCCTCCTAGCCACCCTCAGACGTGGGAGCTGGGCAGATGGGAGGCAGGCACTAGGCCTTGGAAGAGCGCTTCTTGAATCTCCTTTCATTGGAGCAAGGAAGCGTCTTCTGGCCCGAGAGAGCCAAGGCCTCCACCTCTCCTGTCAAGAGGGAAGAACTGGAGTCCCAGCTGCCTGTGGGCTGCAGTGTGCTCCTCCCTACAGAGTGCTGCCTGGGCTGGGGTCTGCTTCCTCTGATCCCGTCTCTCAGATGTATGTCAGCCCCCGACAGTGGGGGTTGAGCAGCTGCCTTGGGGGAGGGAGAGGATGATAGCGACCCTCCCCACCCCCCAGCCTTTAACCATAATGCCCAGACACTAAGAGTACACACCCCAAGCCCCCCACACTCTGGGGTGGGGACCCAGTGAGCTGAAAGCCCCAAATGCACCAGGTGGGAAGCCAGCGGTGAGCTGACCTTAAGCCTTCCCTCTCCAGGTAACCTGCAGGATACACACCCAAGAATTTCTAGGATTACCCAAAATTACATGAATTCCATATCAATTCCAAAAGCTAACACGAGGCTTCGGAGAGTGAGGAAATCCACAGGTCCCCTTTGAGCCCACGTGTACATCTGCGGATGGGCCGTGGTCCTTTCACAGCGTTTGCACAACGTAGGTTAGCACCAATGGAAACAGTGGTCATTTTCTTCGATCTTCCTGACAACTGCACATGGGTGATCCAGCAATGTACCCATTGCCTGCAGGGACTCAGCTTCCCCAAGGTCACCCAGCAAAGAGCAGAGAGGATAGACGTGGCCTGAGCTGGCTGGTCTGTCCTGTGGTGCCTCATCGTGCCTGTCACCCCTTCTCCCCCCAACCCAGGTCACTTGTCAGACTGCAGCAGAGCCCCTCCTGCTAAGGACCCTGCCCAAGCTGGGGCAGGGCCCACAGCAGCTTCAGACCCATGTGGGAAGGCAGTTCAGACTCAGCAGCCTTGCTCCGTGCGGGCCTCCCTGTCTGCAGACATCTGCTCCGGCTTGGCCAGTGATGGAGGCGGAGCGCATGGCCCAGGTGATTCCCAGCTCGCCCGTCTCCGAGCATGTGCTAGCCTCATAGGGCCCGTGTGGCGTAGAGGGGACATGAGCTGCGGCCAAGGCTGCCGACAGCCTCTTAAGGAAAAAAAAAAAAAAAACGTTAGATGTAGATTTTGAACGAGAAAAGTGGATGGCCTGCCCATCATCAAGTCTTGCTGTAAGCGGCTCAGAGGGAGGTGCGCTTTGCAAGAGCCGGCCTGGGGAAGGCGCCAGGACCACTGAGAGGTCAGATGTGGCATCTGCTGTGTGCTCTGCGCCGGTTCCCAGGCACTGGCCCACCCCCGCCCTACCCCACTCCCCACTAAACATGGGTCCTTCCGTCAGGAGGGCCAGTTGGGGGGACGAGGGCACAGCTCTCTCTTGAGCTGGGAGATTGGCCTTGAGGAGGAAATGCTCGTCACCGCTGCCGTGGATGCAGCAGCTGCGCGATGAGGTGCTCCACCCCCACCATCTCTCTCCAGAGAAGTCTTGGTGACCGCTGCTGGTGCCCACCCCCCACCCTGCCCCGCACGCTCTCCTGGGGTCCGCTTCTCTTCCGCTCCAACATTGCCTCCTTTCCATTATGTGATCAGTGGCTGTGGTCCTCTGGGCTGGGCTAGGTGGAGCCGTGGATGCTAAGTGAAGAGGCTGATATGGCTGGTGGTGTGTAGGAGGAATCCCAGAGACTGTACTTGATGCCTGTCTCTCTGTTTTCTTCCCTCTATATTCATTTGCAGGCTGGACGGTTTACCACCCAACGTCTGAGAGAGTGACCTATAAGTCTAGTAGCAAACCTCGCGCTCGATTCCTCAGTGGACCCGTGTCTGTGTCCATCTGTCTGTATTTGTTCTTTTGTATTTTATCACCTCCTGGCCCTTGGTTTCTCCCCTGCCCCTCCCTGTCTTCATTATCTTCCATACATTTTGTAGGACACCTTACCCCACCCCCATTGAAATCATGTACTTAATATAAAAAAAATGGAACCCCATCCATGCCCACCCTTCTGGCCCCAGAAAGCGCCAGTGCATGCTCTTGGCTGGCTCATGCCTGGACACCAAAAGCATGTGCAGTGGTTTGCCCACTACCAGCCTCTGGCACTCTGCCCCAGGCCCCAAGGTGCTCTGCATTTCTTTTGTCACTTGTTTTGTTTAGTGTTTTTTGTTTTTTTTGTTTTTTCTTTTTTTATGTTGGACGTAGTTTTATTTCTGTTGCAATCGTGGCAGATTTACACGTCCGCTGTCCCCAGTTCCAGCGACAACAAAAAAGACAACCCCGGCCTTCTCTAGACGCATGGTGTGTTTCACACGTGTCTGGACTCTGAAGACATGCATGTAGCGAGCCGAGACAGTTCTAGAAGGTCACTGGAGGGTGTAACTTCTGTACAAGGGCCGTATCACAACATCCAGTACTGTTCACCCACTGCCCCACTCCCTGCATGTGGAAATGCTGAGAGAACGTGCTCCAGCTAGGATGCCCCAGCCCCCACTCCATTCTTGTCACATCAGGAATCTGACCCTGAGAGACGTGATGCCAAGCCTCCTGCTGTGCCTCTCTGGGGGCCCAGCCCCTCCTGCTCTTCTCTCTAGCTGGAGCACTTTACTTGGTGTATTTCCCTCTCATCTCACCAACCTCAGAGATGAAGTCAATTATTCAGTTCCCCAAAGCTCTGCTAAATCAAAACTCAAGTCCCAGTCATCATCTGCCTCCCTGGAACACACTGCTAGTACCCAGGGACTCCATGTCCAGGAATGGCGCGTCTGCTCAGGCTGTCCAAAATCGTTTTCCTCCCTCAGATCAATTGGCCAATGATTCAGAAGCTGTGAGGTTTTCTGGTTTTTGTTTTTCAACAGAAGTATTGAGCTTTTTACCCATTGGATTGTACATGCTGGTTTAGGGCCTCTGGCTTTTGCTGGTACAATAAAGATACATTGTGCTCGTTGGGATCTGAGGCCACATCCATGGCAGGCATCCATCAGAGTTCAGTGTCCATCCCCATCAGAGTGACTCTGGCACCCTCCCCGGGAGGGACAGGTCAGAGGCGTAGGACTGTGTAGAAATGCTCAGGAACTGCCCAGTGCTCCTTGTCAGCTAATAGCAACCCCTACCCCACCTCCCCCATTTCTGCTCAGGTGTCTTGGGTCTGCAGGTTAGTTGCCAAGTTGGGTAGGGGGCTGGGAGGCCTGCATGCATCCTGGCTCCCTGCTCACCTCTCGCATCACCCACTAGTCCTCTTTCTTCTGCCCGTGTGTGCCCAGCCTTGCCTGGGAAGCTGTAGCGAGGGCATCTGCACCTCTAGGCATCTCTAGGCATCTCCTAGTCGGACAAGTGTGTATATCACTGCTGTGAGGGTGGCCGGCCAGGTGTGGGAAGCAGATTACAGCAGGGCATTTGGGGTAAAAGTGTGAGTGAAGAGTACCATGTAGCCCCTGAGGTCATTGCCAGGCTACCTTTCTACTCAGGTGGTTCTACTTTTTTTTTTAAGGGTTTTCATTTATATCATTATTAATTATTGTTTCAAGATAAAAATTATTTGAGGCTCAGTAGGGACAAAGGGTTTATGTTTTCCTTCTGTGCTTATGTGTGTGGCTAGGAAGAAAGGAATGTGTATGGCATGGCTTGGTGGCAAACAGGGAGCTGGCCTACGTAGATTGATTTTAGGTGGTGGTACATGCTGGCCTATAAGGCTTTATTTCCTCTGATGCTATGAATCCAGTAATGCTGCCTGTTTTCACACAGTGGCCCTTTTAGGCATACCATGGCTAAGCTCGGAGAAGGCAATGGCACCCCACTCCAGTACTCTTTCCTGGAAAATCCCATGGATGGAGGAGCCTGGTAGGCTGCAGTTCATGGGGTCGCTAAGAGTCGGGCACAACTGAGCAGCTTCACTTTCACTTTTCACTCTCATGCATTGGAGAAGGAAATGGCAACCCACTCCAGTGTCCTTGCCTGGAGAACCCCAGGGACGGGGGAGCCTATGGGGTCGCACAGAGTTGGGCACGACTGAAGTGACTCAGCAGCAGCAGCAGCATGGCTGAGCTCCTAGTCTTTGGGCCACAACGTGGCCCCCACAGGCTCTGAGGTTGCTGGTCAGGAGGGTGTACTATGGGTTCCTGCCCTGGACCCTCTCACTGAAGCCTCCAGCTGAGCCATGTGACGGTTGAGCCTGTGCCCCTGCCCCTGCCACTCTAACAGGGTGAGATATCCCAGCACTCCCCAGCCTGTCTCACGGGCGCTGGTATTTGCTGAGCCCGGCAGGGGGTTCTCTTGGACCTGTAGTCTGCCGGTTTCTGGGTGACCCCGGAGCTTTGTGCTCTGAGAGGAGACGGAGCACGTGCCTCAGTGAGAGACCAGAGGGAAATGTTTAGGGCTGGCTTCAGCACCTGAAGCCTGAGAGGCAGGGGGACTTTGGGTTGGCTGCAAGGGCAGAGGGAGCTTGAGCTTGGGAGCTGAGGGCCGTGGCTCTAGGGTCGCGGGGGCAACTGGTCCAGCCCAGAGCTAGAGGTAAAGCCAAGAGAAGGTTTTCAGTTTGTACAGGAGACAGGACTCTAGGAAAATAAAACCTGCGTTAAGCTTTGAAGTACACAAAGAAGGTCCCAGCTTCCATGAAGCTTGGAGAAGTTAAGAGGGGCTGGAGATGGGTGGGGGCACCTGGGGGGAGCTGCAGGCAGCTTCCGGAGGTGAGGCGCTAACTCAAGGTGGTGAAGCAGCCATGCCCAGGATGGAGAGCCAGGGGAGGGTGAAGCCTGGGTGCTGCCGTAGGGTGGGCGCCAGAACAGGCCAGCCCCCAGAGCCGTAGGCGGGCTGGCACTCAGGGAAGGGCAGACTTGGGAGTGAGGCTCTGGGCACAGACCCCTCCTTGCAGCCAGTGGAGGGTTCAAGGAAGCTTGGAGTCAGGGGTGTGAGGTCATGTTCAGAAAGTGGTTGTGTCCTGTTGGTCAGAAGCTGTGGTCAGACCCATTGATCCTCCCTGCGCGCCCCCACCCCACCCCGCCACCACTCTTCATCGGAACAGAGACTGGCGCAGGCCAAGCCTTTCTTTGTGCACGTGGAACGGTGGGGTCTGCCCTCTGTTTTTCTCACATGTCCATCAGCAGCAGGCCGGGTGTCATCCATGCTGTAGCAGGTTTGTCTCTGTGACCGCTAGGTGCCACAGTGCAGCCCCCCAGGTTCTTCCCTCACCTGGGACTATTCTCATCCCTCCCTCTGGGGACTCACAAAGTCCCAGCCTACACTACGGGCACTCAGGATGAACTGTCCTAAGGGTAGGCCCTGTGCCACTTGGGGAATGATGTTCAGGATGGAGTCACCCTAGGGTAGAGCCGAGACACATCCTTCCTCCCTGCTCCTGCTTCCCAGAGAAGTTTCAGCTCCGTTCTCAGGTCTAGGTGGCTTGATACAGAGACACCCAGGATGATGTTTTGTCTCTATGTCCCATTTGTCTTCTCTGCCAGAAGAGAGCACCTGATGTCAGATGCAAGGCTGACCAGTGGAGTTGCTCCTCTTGCATGGGGGAAGCAGGGAGGCCCCTGGCTGGTCCACACTGAGGCTGTTGTCCCCAGGTCCTCGTGAGCTTTGTTACTGTATGAACCTTGATAAACTGCATGTGTGATAGTGGCTGCAGGGCCTGGCCCAGGCAGATGTGATAGTGGCTGCCCTGGCCCACCTCTTGAGCTGTTTGCCTGCATCATGTATCCTGAGATTTGAGGTGTTATTCTGGCAGTCCAAGGGTCTAAACAATATCGATCGGGTGTGTGACAGGGCTGGCCATCCATACCAGGAGCCGCCTCTGTTTCTATGCCAAAGTGAATATAGGGGCAAGTGGGGTGGGGGGCCTCATTGCATGCAGGCCTGGGCAATGCCTGAGACTCCTGGCCTGGCTATGGGGGGGTCCTGCAGACACGAGCTGCACCAGGACAAGATGTTAGGTCATCCAGTGTGTTGCCCCTTTGCAGTCTGGAAAGAACAGTTTTCTCAGTAGCTGGGAGAAGCTGCCAAGCCCCAGATCCCTAGCATCTGCCCGTGTGGAAGCTTCTCGGAGTATTTCTGGGGTTGCTAAGCTGGCTTTTGCTAAGCCTTGGCTAAGGATGGAAGTGCTATGCGGAGGACTCTCTCTTCATGGGAAACCAGGGGGTGGGGCTGGTTAAAACCATTATTCCCCAAGTGCACCTGATGTCGGCTTCCTATGGGCCTGTGTGGGTCCCATGTAGGTATCCTGTGGGCTGCAAGTGGGCCCTTTGTGAGTTCTGTGCAGGCCTGCTGCCCTTGCATTGCTCCCTTGTAGCTTATGTTCCTTGTAGCTGCCTTGTTCCTTCCTGCTCTGTAGGCAGGAACTCGATGTGTATACTAGCGCGTTGTGGGTTGAG
Organism: Dama dama; assembly: GCF_033118175.1. Lineage (NCBI taxonomy): Eukaryota > Metazoa > Chordata > Mammalia > Artiodactyla > Cervidae > Dama > Dama dama. Next base: position 26,656,383 of record NC_083696.1, on the reverse strand, counting down.
CAGGGCTGGGTAGAGGCTTGTTCATCAGGCGCTGTCTGCATGGTGTGTGTTTAGAGCAGGACTCAGGCCAGGGAACAGACACAGGGGATGAGATTCAAGGGGCTATTTGAGGATGGGCAGGGCTCTGGTGTGAGTATGGACTGGTTAGCCACATGAGGCCTGCTCAGCTGTGGTTTTGTAGAGCCAGACAGTGTGACCTGTGTGGAGGGATCCAAATCTGGTTTGTTTGTGTTAAAGACCCACCCCAAGGTCTGGGAGCGGACCAGGCTCTGGCCACCTCAGGGCCCGTGTTCAGCCAGGGCATGGAAGGCCAGGAGCTATGCTCCATCCCTCAGGCTGTGTCCAGTGAGGGTGTGGGTTGGTAACGCTTTCTGGCTCTGAACACTGTGTCCTGGTGTCAGGCTTTGACCCTGCATGGGTAACCAGAAAGATCGATCCGGAGCCCTGATTTCAGGCTGACCACAGGCAGAGGCTCCCTCTAGCAGGCAGCTTCTGTGGCCGACTGGCATGTTCTCTTTCCCATGAGGGTGACAGGAGATAGCTCTGAATGCGGAGCTCTAGCAACACTAGGAGCTGCCAGGCAGGCACAGAGCAGCCTCTCGAAAGAACCTGTTACGGTTAGACTGCAGGGAGCTGGCAGAGTACTTAGTCCCAGGTCCCAGGGTCGTCTGTAGGGGGCTGCTGTGGTCCAGAGGACAGTACGACCCCAGGATCTCGACTAGGAAATCTGTGTTCACTTGTCATAAACGGTCACAGAGCCCAGAACCCACCTCCCTTTGTACCTTGGAACCCTTAAAGGGCTCTGTGCTTCCACCTCAGGACGCAGACCAGCAAAAACTTTTCAGAGTTTCCACTGAGAATCAGTCTGGATTGTGCCTGCCTGGCCCAATTCCATTTTATTCTCTTTACAGACCCAAACTGAATAGCACCTCCCTTTTTACCAAGTCAGCCTCAGCGAACACAATAGGATGAACCAAGATAAGTGCAGCTCAGTGTGAGCTAGGTTTCTGAGCCAGTGTGTACAGCTTTTCCCCAATAAGCCTTTGCCCCTGTCCCCAAATACAGTAAACAGGGTCTGGCCTTCCGTAGTGAGGGGGCTGGGAATGGTGCTGTGGTGGGCACTCTTTTGGGAGAATGGGGGTGTGTAGGGAATCGTGCTCCAGGGGAGGGGCCGTGGGCAGGAGCACAAACAGACCCTCCATGCTAGCGTGGCCTTGCTGAGTGACCTTGGGAGCATCTGAGCCATCCTTGCCCATCCCATCTTTGCCTGCTCGGCTGCCTGGAATGCCACACGGTAAGCTGGGTGTGGCAGCCCCTTTCAACCAGCTCATCTGCCCTCCAGGTGGGCACTAATTGTCAATGCCAAACACTAAAGTTACTGTCCATCTGTCTTAGCACAGGTAGCCTCTGGGAGCACGGGGTCTGGGAGCTCTTAGTGATGGTGCAGTAAGGGGGCCTCTCACCCTGCCCCATAGGGTGAGATAGGGATAGGGAATACCCGACGAGGCAGCTGTGTTACCAAGAATGAGGATCAGCTTCCCTCCCACCTCTGTAGACAGGGCTCCTCATATTTCCGTCTCCACACTCACCACTGGCCTGTTCAGGGCAGCCCAAGATCCCGGATTGGCCTCAAATCTGCAAAACAATGTATCTTTTTGCACTTGGAAAACTGCCCATGAGCCTAACACCAGGCAGGGCCAGGCTGTGCTCCATTGAGAGTTCTCCTGGCTGACTTTTACTGGGCATCCTGCCTCAACCAGCAGGACTCCCCAAAACCTTACATTTGAAAGCCAAGCAGTGTGCTTTGCTTTTTTTTTTTTTTTAATTGTTTTTTTTTTTTTTTCTTTTGCTATCTCTCTTTCTCTCTTTTTTTTTTTTTTTTTGGAATATGCTTCTAGAGACACACACACTTCTACCTGAAGCTTGGGGCTTGGCCCTGCACCTCCGCCCCTCAGCGAAGCTCGTGTGAACCTCCACACTGACGTGGGGGCCTCCCAGTTAGCCCAGGAGGCTGGTCCCTTCTCTCTGAACTGCTGGCCTTTGCTCCTCCTCGCACACTGATGACCTTTGCTTAGAGTGTGGTGGCTTGTCCCCCTCGTGTGCTGTCCCGCCTAACCCTGTGGTCTTGTGTCGTTTCTTCTTCCCTTGCAGGGTCTGCCTTGAAGCGTCTCTGTCTAGGCAAAGAGCACAGCAGTCGTAATTATCGGGTTTTTTACCCCTTGTCCGCTTCCATCGCATGGGCTTTATTGTGGCTAGTGTGCATCAGGGTTTCCGCGGCTGGACCGGGAGCCGAGGGCCCAGCGGGTAGGCGGGTGTGGACCCGCTCCGTGCCCACCCTCCGTGGGTGCTGCTGGGCCTCCACCTGGCGAGATAGCCGCCCTCAGACACCCTTTCAAGCCTCCGTGGCTCCTAGAGTTTGTGCATTCTTGCCAGTTCACACCTAACTGGCTTTCCTTCTCCGAAACGTCCATGTATTACCCATCATTAATTGGCTCCTTTTCCAAAACCGTAGGAATGAGTATTTCCTTCAAGTGCTAAAGATGAGTGCCCCTACAGAGGAGAGATGCCGGGACAAAATGGGTATCAGTTTACCTGGGCCGCCCACTGCTCTCATCTCATGCCTCTTTTTTTTTTAATTTTTAAAATTTTTCTGTTTTTCTTTTTGGGCTGAAATGTTCATGTAGAGATAGCAACGTCTGTAAAATCTCATCACTAATGTTTAACTGTTTGTGTCTGTGCTTTTTCATTGCTAGCCTCTAAGTAAACTATGTTTTGCAATGACTTGTTTGAAGAGATGGTCATTGGGTTATTTATTTAGTGCAGAAAATTAAAAAATTGGCTTATCCAAAATTGCCAACCAGAAATTATGTACTGGAGGAGGAAAGGGACATAATTTTTAAAAGTTTGAAAGTCCTATTTTGGTCCTTAAAAAAGACCTTTGAGTAAAGTGGCCAAGTGTGCTCACCGTTGTCCAGCTTCACCTAAGCCACAGCCCCAGGCCTTCGTTGGGCATCTGGGCCTCCCAGTTCCTTTTTCTACAAGCATCAGCCTCTTGGTTGGCACCAAGGCTCTGGGTGTTTGTACCCCTTATTTTTATTACATGCTCTGGTAAGGAGAGGCATGGTTTCTGTGTCTTAAATTCCAGATCCCCAAATCATTATCGTTCACAGAAACAGCAGTCCAACCTATCGCAAGCGTCTTCCCTTTGTTGGAAGGATATTGGCAGCTGCTAAGCACTCTGCCCGAAGTATTGTTGAGTCTCCCCTGGATACTCATGTTAGAACTTCGAGTGCAGAAGCCGGAGGACTTTGCCCCTAGTGTGGGTCCAGCTATACCGGCAGTTTTCTGAACTCCCGCACGCGGAGGTCTGGCGGTCCTGGGCAGTGTGGGCACAGAGTAGATACTATGTAAAGCTGCCAGCAGTTGGGATCCTGACCCCTGACTGTTGAGATGGGTAATGGCTGCCTGGCAAAGCCTTGTAGCCTGAGATCACTCCACTGTGTCTAAAACTGCATGGACCCCCAAATGCAGACCATCTCCTGAAGCAAGGTGTTGCCTGGCTTAAGCGAGACCATCGTTTAAATGACTGCAGCCGGCCAGGGGTGCTGGCGGGCGGTGTCACCAACCTGGCCTGTGTGTGCTCCCCAGGGTCCTCCACCAGCAGCCTGGCCCCGGGCCCTGAGCCGGGCCCCCAGCCTGCCCTGCACATCCAGGCGCAGGTGAACAACAGTAACAACAAGAAAGGCACCTTCACGGACGACCTGCACAAGCTGGTGGACGAGTGGACGAGCAAGACGGTCGGGGCCACACAACTGAAGCCGTCACTCAACCAGCTGAAGCAGACGCAGAAACTGCATGACATGGAGGCCACAGCAGGCTGGCCTCTGGCCTCTGGCGAGGCACGGGCTGTAAGTGGGGCATGGTGAGGGGCTGAAAGGGGATGGATTTGCCCAGAGTCGAGGGGACGGAATGGGAGTGAAGCCATGACTCCAGATCTCAGCAGAGCAGTAGGCCCTGACCTGGTGCTGGGCAGTGTCTCGGTGGGACTGGCCAGCAGCTAGCAGATGTGGCCTTGTCCTGGTGGCCCCACCTTCACTGTCTTCCATCAGAACCCAAGCTGGCAAAGTGGGCATGGTCTGCATGACATACCCACGGGATACCTCTTGTTGCGTTTTAGCTCAGGTGTGCCCAGAACACGTGGGGCAGAAGTGAGGAGCTGCTGTCTTTGGTTCTGTTGTGTGATTGTTCCTGGATCAGGACTGCTGACTTCAAAACCTACTTTGAAGGAGTATTCCCTCTTTTTTAGTCTCCTGGGGGAGTTTGTGCAAGATTATGTTATTTCTCCCTGAAATGTTTAGCAAAGTTTACTGGTGAAGCCATCTGGGCCAGGAGGTTTTATTTTATTCTGGGTTTCGTTTTTTTCTTTTTTTTTAACTTTTTATTTTATATTGGAATGTGGTCAACTAATAATGTGATCTTTGTTTCAAGGGTACAGCAAAGTGTTTCAGTTATACATACACATGTGTCTATTCTTTTTTCAATGTTTTTTCCCATTTAGGTTGTTTCCTAATACTGAACAAAGTTCCCTGTGCTATACAGTAGGTCCTTGTTGGTTATCCATTTTTTGGTGGGGGAGGGGGCTGCACTGAGTCTTCACTGTGGCCCGTGGCCTCTTTGTTGCACACAGACTTTCTCTAGTTGTGCGTGGGGGCTTCCCTCTAGTTGTGGTGTGTGGGTTTCTGTTGTTTGGCGCACAGACTCCCTAGTTGTGGCATGCAGGCTCTAGAGTGTGTGAGCTCAGGAGTTGCAATGTGCAGCCTTAGTGGCCCTGCAGCAAGCATGTGGGATCTTCCCCAACCAGGGGTGGAACTTGCCTCCCCTGCAGTAGAAGGTGGATTGTTAACCACTGGACCACCAGGGAAGTCCCTGTCCATTTTAAATATAGCAGTATGTACGTCAGTCCCAAACTCCCTAGCTGTTCCTTCCCCCATCCTTCCCCGCAGTAACTATAAGTTCCTTCAAGTCTGTGAGTCTGTTTCTGTTTTGTAAATAAGTTCATTTGTATCATTTTTTTAAAGACTTTGCATAAAGTAGTGATATTTTACAATATTTGTCTTGCTTGGTCTGACTTACTTCATTCAGTATGACAGTCTTTAAGACCATCCATGTTACTCCAAAAGGCATTATTCATTCTTTTTAATGGCTAAGTAATGTTTCACTGTATATGTGTACCACATCTTTATCTGTTCATCCGTCCATGGGCCAGTAGGTTGCTTCCATGTCTTGCCTATTGTAAACAGTGCTACAATGAACATTGGGGTGCATGTATCCTTTTGGGCCATGTTTTTGTCCGTATACATGCCCAGAAGAGGGATTACAGGATCATATGCTAACTCTGTTTTTAGTTTTTTGAGAAGCCTCCATACTGTTCTCTACAGTGGCTGTGAAGTGAAGTGAAAGTCGCTCAGTCGTATCCGACTCTTTGTGACCCCATGGACTCTACAGTCCATGGAATTCTCTAGGCCAGAATACTGAAGTGGGTGGCCTTTCCCTTCTCCAGGGGATCTTCCTAACCCAGGGATCGAAACCCAGGTCTCCCGCATTGCAGTCAGATTCTTTAGCAGCTGAGCCACAAGGGAAGCCCCCAGTGGCTATACCGATTTACATTTCTACCAACATTCTCTTCATACTCTCTCCAGCATTTATTGTTTGTAGATTTTTTGATGATGGCCTTTTATTTTATTTTTTTGAGTGTGGGAAGGTTCAAAAGTTTCAAATGTACAAAAGATTGAAAATTCTTCCGTGAACTCTCAGGTACCCTCTTCCTGTGAGCTGTGATTGACATTTTGCTGGTATGTATTTGTCACATCTCTCTCCATCCTTTAAGGGTAAGGTTTCCATTATGGATTTAATTTCCTTTACAGTTTTAGTACCATTTAGGTTTTCTATTCTTTGTGTTAAATTCTGCTTTTCTAACAATTGGTACATATCTAAATTTATCTGTTTTCCAATTAATTGACATAGAGTTGTTTGTAATATCTTCTCTTCACAGTTTGCAGGGTTTGCAGTGATGTCTTGTTTTTCATTCCTGATAATGGTGATTTCTCTGAGTTTATAAATTTTATTAACCTTTTCAAAGTGCACATCACTTTGATGATAATTCTTTATTGTATGTTTCATTAGTTTCTTCCTTTTATTATTTCTTTTATCTTTGGGTTACTTTTTTCTAGAAAGTTTCTTGAGATATGTAGTACATTGATTTTGAGCCTTTCAGGCTATAAAGTTCCTTCTACTGGTATTAGCTGCATTCCACAGATTTCGATATATAACATTTTCTTTAGCTTTCTGTTCAAATATTTTATAGTTTCCATGGTGATTTGAGGTAATATAGTAATTAATTGAGGTAATATAGTTATTAGTGTCTTCTCAGGTGGTAAAGAATCCGCCTGCCAAGCAGGAGACTCAGGTTTAATCCCTGGGTCGGGAAGATCCCCTGGAGAAGGGAATGGAAACCCACTCGAGTATTCTTGCCTGGGAAATCCCATGGACAGTGGAGTCTGGCATGCTGCATTCCATGGGGTTGCAAAGAGTTGGACACAACTGAGCAGTATATTTATTAATCTTTTTGTTAGTGTTTTGTTTGTTTTTTTAGCCTAAATGCACTGTGATAAGAGAACAACTTTTGTGTGTTTTCAGTCCTTTAAAACTTGCTGGGACTGGATTCTTGACCCAAGTTGTGAGTCTTGGTCACTGCTCCATAGGTGCTTGAGGTCATCCCCTTTCGTTCCCTCTCATATCCACACTCCCGTCTGAACTTCCTCTGTTCCTCTTCTGTAGCACCCTTCTGACACTGCACCTCCATTAAACTCCTCAAATCTCTGCTCCATTATTCTGGGACAGAATTGAGAGCCCATAACCTGGCCCCAAGGCCCTGCAGGGTCTGCACCCAGGCCTCGGGCAGGCTAGTCTCTCTTTTTCTGTTCAGACTCCACCACATCAGCTCTCTTATCTGTGCTGGGCCAGGTCCTCTTGGTCAGCTCTGCTGATGGTGTTGTTCAGGTATCTGCGATTCTTAATAAGGTTTTGGTTTTTTTCTTAACTATTCACAACTGTCCATTTCTAGAACTTTTTTGTTATCCCAGATAGAAACTACTCAATAAGAAACAACTATCCAGTACCTCTTTCTGGTAACTCTGGTTATCCAGCCACTGGTAACCGCTATTCTACTGTCAGTCTCTGTGAATTTGACTTCTCTTCTTACCTCATGTAAGAGGAATCATACAATATTTTCCCTTTTGTCACTAACCTATTTCATTTAGTATAATGCTTTCCAGGTTCAGTTTTTTAAAAAATTGTGGTCAAATACGCATAACATAAAATTTAACATCTTAACCTTTTAAAAATATATACAGTTCAGTGGTATTAATTATATTTATATTGTCCAACCATCACCACCATATGTCTACAAAATTTTTTCATTTTGTAGAACTGAAACTTTACACTCAATGAAAAATAATTGCCTATATATGCCCCCCTTTAGCCCCAGCCCTTTTCAACTATCATTCTGTCTATGAATGTGACTTCTTTAGGTACCTAATATAAGTAGAATCATATAGTATTTGTCTTTTTGTAAACTAGTTTATTTCACTTAGCATAAGGTCTTCAAGTTTCATCCATGTTGTAGCATAAGTGAGCATTTTTTAATACTGAGTGATAGTCTGTTGTATGTACATGCCACGATTTTTTTATCCATTCATCCATTGCTGGACACTTGGGGTGCTTCTATCTTTTAACTGTTGTGAATAATGCTACTGTGAACATGGGTATATAGATATTTCTTTGAGTCTTTGCCTTCAGTTCTTTGGGACTCCAGAAGTGGAATCACTAAATCATATGGTATTTATAGTGTTAACTTTTTGAGGAATCACCAAACTACTTTCCAGAGCAGCTGCACTATTTTACATTCCCACCAACAGTACATAAGGATTCCACTTTCTCCACATCCTTGCTAACACTTTTTAAAATTTTTCTGATTTTTTTAAAAATAGTAGTCATCTTGATAGATATGAAGTGGTATCTTCCAGTTTCGTTTTGCATTTCCCTAATAATAGGTGATGTTGGGCATCTTTTCAGGTGCTTATTGGCCATTTGTAGGTCTTCTGTGATTCAAGTCTTTTGCCCATTTTTAAACTATAAACAAAAGAAATTTTTTTCTCACAGTCCTGGGTGCTGGAGGTCTGAGATGAACATATCAGCATGCTAGGGTGAGGGCCTTCCAGGTTGCAGACTTATTGTATCCACCATTGTACGGTGGAAAGAGCTTTTGAATTGAGTGTTTTTGTTGTTGTTGAGTTGGAAGAGTTCTCTATATATTCTGGATATTAATCTCTTTTCAGATAATATGATTTGTAAAAATCATCTTACATTCCTTGGGTTGCCTTTTTGCTCTGTTGATAATGTCTTTTGATACATAAATGTTTTTAATTTTCATGAAGTCCAGTTTATCTATTTTTTCTTTTATTGCCTGTGACTTTGGTATCATATGCAGTAAATCACTGCCAAATCCAATATTATAAAGCTTTCTCTCCATGTTTCCTTCTAAGAGGTCTCTAAAGATGCTAAGAGTTTAAATATCTGTAGCTCTTATGTTTAGAGCTTTTAATCCATTTTGAGTTAATTTTTATATATGGTGTTTGGTAAGGGACTAACTTTATTCTTTTGCATGTTGATATCTAGTTGTACCAGCAGTATTTGTTTAAAAAAAAAAAAGTGTTCTCTTCCCATTGAATGCTCTTGGCACTCTTGTTGGAAATCAATTGGCCAGATATGCAAAGGTTTATTTCTGGATTTTCTATTCTATTCCACTTGTCTACAGTCTATCCTCTTACTAACGTTAACAATGTTTTGATTTCTGTGGCTTTGCAGTAAGTTCTGAAGTCAAAAAGTCAGAGTCTTCCAATTTTGATCTTTTTCAAAATTGTTTTGGTTATTGGAATCCCTTAAAAATCCAAATAAGTTTTAGGATGAGTTTTTATATTTCTTGAAAAAATGCTATTGAGATGTTGATAGTGATTCATTGAATCTGTTTAGATTCATTTTGGGTTGTATTGACATAGTAACAATATTGTCTTCAAATCCATAAATACAGGATGTCTTCCCATTTATTTAAGTTTGCTTTAATTTCTTTTGACAGTATTTTGCAGTTCTCAGTGTATAAGTCTTTCAACTCGTTAGTTTAATCATTACCAATTATTTTATTCTCTATGTTTAAATGTAATTGTTTTCTTAATTTCCTTTTCAAATTATTCATTGCTAGTGAATACAAATACAACTGACTGTGGTGTGTTGATTTTGTACCCTGCAACTTTGCTAAATTCATAAATTCTAGCAGTGTGTGTGTGTGTGTGTGTGTTCTTTAGGGCTATCTGCATATAAGAACGTGTTATCTCCAAACAGAGGTAATTTCACTTCTTTCTTTCCAGTTTGAATGCCTTTTATTTCCTTTTCTTGCCTAATTTCTCTGGCTAGAACTCCAAGTACTATATTGAATAGAAATGGCACAAGTGGCCATCTTTGTCTTTATCTTAGAGGAAAAGCTTTCTGATTTTTCACATCATAATATTTCACATCATTATGATGTTAACAATGGGTTTTTCATATATGGCCTTCATCATACTGAGAATATTCTGTGTTATTTCTAGTATGTTGAATGCTTTTGTCATGAAAGAGTGTTAGATTTTGGCAAGTGGTTTTTTGCATTAAGATGATCATAGTTTTTCAAACTTTCATTCTATTAATGGTATATTATGTTGATTGATTTTCATATATTAAATGATCCTTACATTCCTCAGATAAATTGCACCTGGTCATGGTTTATACTCCTTCTTATATACTATTGAATGCAGTTTGCTACTTTCTGCATCAGTATTTATCAAAGGTATTAGGTTGTAATATTTTTATTGTGATATCTTTATCTGGCCTCGATAGCAGGGTGATGCTGGCTACATATAATGATTTAGGAAGTGTTCCCACCTCTTCAGCTTTTTGGAAGAGTTTGAGAAGTATTGGTATTAATTCTTTAAATAATACAGCTTACCAGGGAAGTCATCTTATCCTGGGGCTTTTCTTTGTTGAGAATTTCTTTTTTTCTTTTTTTTCATTTATTTTTATTAGTTGGAGGCTAATTACTTTACAATATTGTAGTGGGTTTTGTCATACATTGACATGAATCTTTTTTTCTTAATAATTCAATCTCAATACTTGTTATAGGTCTATTCAGATTTTCTTGTTTCCTCTTGAGTCTGTTTTGAAAGTTTATGTGTTTCTAGGAATTTGTATATTTCATCTGAGTTATCCAGTTTGGTGGCTAAAAACTTTGCCAAATTTTTATCTTTTTAAAGCACCAAGTTTTGATTTCATTGATTTTTCTTTATTTTTCTTTTCTGTATTTTGTGTATGTATCTTACTTGTAATCTTTATTATGGTATACATTTAAGTTGTTGACTTAAGATATTTTTTTTTTAATGTAGACTTTTACAGTTCCAAATTTCCCTCTGGACATTATTTTGTTTTCCTTTTAATTTGTTCTAAGGTGATTAGATATGATAGACAGAGTACCTGAAGAACTATGGACAGAGGTTCATGACATTGTACAGGACACAGGAATCAAACCATACCCAAGAAAAAGAAATGCAAAAGGGCAAAAATAGTTGTCTGAGAAGGCCTTACAGATAGTTGTGAAAAGAAGAGAACCTAAAGGCAAAAGAGAAAAGGAAGGATACACCCATCTGAATGCAGAGTTCCAAAGAATAGCAAGGAGAGATAAGAAAGCCTTCCTCAGTGATCAATGCAAAGAAATCGAGGAAAACAATAGAATGGGAAAGACTAGCGATCTCTTCAGGAAAATTAGACATACCAAGGGAACATTTCATCCAAAGATGGAGCACAATAAAGGACAGAAATGGTATGGACCTAACAGAAGCAGAAGATATTAAAAGGTGGCAAGAATTCCCAGAAGAACTGTACAAAAAAGATCTTCACAACCCAGATAATCTTGATGGTGTGATCACTCACCTAGAGCCAGACATCCTGGAATATGAAGTCAAGTGGGCCTTAGGAAGCATCACTACGAACAAAGCTAGTGGAGGAGATGGAATTCCAGTTGCGCTATTTCAAATCCTAAAAGATGATGCTGTTAAAGTGCTGCACTCAATATGCCAGCAAACTTGGAAAACTCACCAGTGGCCACAGGACTGGAAAAGGTCAGTTTTCATTCCAATCCCTAAGAAGGGCAATGCCAAAGAATACTCAAAGTACCACACAATTGCACTCATCTCACACGCTAGCAAAGTAATGCTCAAAATTCTCCAAGACAGGCTTCAACAGTACATGAACCGTGAACTTCCAGATGTTCAAGCTGGATTTAGAAAAGGCAGAGGAACCAGAGATCAAAGTGTCAACATCCGTTAGATCATAGAAAAAGCAAGGAAATTCTAGAAAAACACCTACTTCTGTTTTACTGACCATGCCAAAGCCCTTGACTGTGTGGATCACAACAAACTGGAAAATTCTTAAGAGATGGGAATACCAGACCACATGACCTGCCTCCTGAGAAATCTGTATGCAGGTCAAGAAGTGACAGTTAGAACCGGACGTGGAACAACGGACTGGTTCCAAATAGGAAAAGGAGTACATCAAGGCTGTATATTGTCACCCTGCTTATTTAACCTATGTGCAGAGTACATCATTCGAATGCCGGACTGGATGAAGCACAAGCTGGAATCACAAGATGAAAGCACAAGATTGCTGGGAGAAATATCAATAACCTCAGATACACAGATGACACCAGCCTTATGACAGAAAGTGAAGAGGAACAGAAGAGCCTCTTGATGAAAATGAAAGAGGAGAGTGAAAAAGTTGGCTTAAAACTCAGCATTCAAAAAACTAAGATCATGGCACCCAGTCCTGTCATGTCATGGCAAATAGATGGTGAAACAATGGAAACAGTGACAGACTTTATTTTTCTGGGCTCCAAAATCACTGCAGATGATGACTGCAGCCATGAAATTAAAAGACACTTGCTCTTTGGAAGAAAAACTATGACAAACCTAGACAGCATATTAAAAGCAGAGACATTACTTTGCTAACAAAGGTCCTTATATTCAAAGCTATGGTTTTTCCAGTAGTCATGTTATGGATGTGAGGTTTGGACTATAAAGAAAGCTGAGCGCCAAAGAATTGATGCTTTTGAACTGTGGTGTTGGAGAATACTCTTGAGAGTCCCTTGGACTGCAAGGAGATCAAACCAGTTCATTATAAAGGAAATCAGTCCTGAATATTTATTGGAAGGGCTGAAGCTGAAACTCCCAATACGTTGGCCATCTGATGCGAAGAACTGACTCATTCGAAAAGACCCTGACTCTGGAAAAGACTGAAGGCAGGAGAAAGGGACAACAGAGGGTGAGATGGTTGGATGGCATCACTGACTTAATGGACATGAGTTTGAACACACTCTGGGAGTTGGTGATGGACAGGGAGGCCTGGTGTGCTACAGTCCATGGGGTTGCAAAGAGTCAGACCCAACTGAGTCGCTGAACTGAAGGTGTTTTCTGGTTTTGCTTGTGATAATGTCTTTGACTATTTGGTTGTTTGAGTTTGTCATCTACTTTCTATGTATGTATGTATGTATGTGTGTGTGTGTGTGTGTGTGTATGCCAGTCATCTAGTTTTTTAATTTCATCCATTGTGTTAGAAAGTATACTTTGTATGATTTTTATCTTTCAGAATTGTTTTGTGGCCTAGTTCAGTTCAGTCGCTCCTGTGGAGCTCTTGCAGTCAAGCCCTGCTGACCTTCAAAGCCAGGTGCTTTTGGGGCTCCTCCCTCTGATATCAGAGCCTCAGGCTGGGGAACCTGACTTGGGGCTCAGAGCTCTAACTCATGTGGGAGAACTTCTGCGATGTGATTAATCTCCAATTTGTGGATAGTCCACCTAGTGTGTATGGGATTTGATTATATTGCAAATACACCCTTCCTACCATCTTGTTTTTGTTTATTCTTTATATCCTTTGATGTAGAATATCTTTTTTGGCAGCTTTCAGTCTTTTTAATTGATGGCTCCTGAGAGGGGGTGAGCCCAAGCTCTTCCTGCTGCACCATCTTGGATAAGCTCTCAGGAGTTTATTTCACATCATTTTACTTTCTTTTTAAAAAATTTTTTAAATTGTATAGTTGATTTAAACTATTTTTATTAGTTTCAAATGTACAGCATCGTGATTCAATATTTTTATAGATGTATATCATTAAAATTATTATAAAATGTTGGCTATATTCCCACAAAGATATATATATCTTTGTGGCTTATTTATTTTATACATATTGGTTTATACTTCTTAATCTCTGGCCACTGTCTTGCCCCCTCTTCCTCCAGCTTCCCACTGGTAGCCACTAATTTATTTTCTGCATATCTGTGAATCTGTATCTGTTTTGTTGTGTTCATTTTTTTTTTAGATTCCACATATATCTGATTGGATACAGTATTTGTCTTTCTCTCTCTGACTTATTTCACTAAGCGCAATACTCTCCAGCTTCATCTGTATTGATGCGAATGGCAAAATTTCATTCTTTTGGCTGAGTAATATTCCATTATATATATAAACCACATATCTTTATCCATTCATCTGTTTCTTAGGTTGTTTCCATATTTCGACTGTTGTACATAATGCTGCTGTGAACATGCATTGTGGTACATGTATCTTTTTAAATTAGTGTTTTCATTTTCTGTTGATTCATACCCAAGAATGGAATTGCTGGATCATATAGTGTTTCTAGTTTCAGTTTTTTGAAGAACCTCTATATTTTCCATAGTGGCTCCACCAATTTGCATTCCCATCAACAGTGTACTAGGGTACCCTTTTATCAATATCCTTGCCAATGTTTGTTATTGGTGATCTTTTTGGTTACAGCTATGGGGAAACAGTGGAAACAGTGTCAGACTTTATTTTGGGGGGCTCCAAAATCACTGCAGATGGTGATTGCAGCCATGAAATTAAAAGACGCTTACTCCTTGGAAGGAAAGTTATGACCAACCTAGATAGCATATTAAAAAGCAGAGACATTACTTTGCCAACAAGGTCCATCTAGTCAAGGCTGTGGTTTTTCCAGTGGTCATGTATGGATATGAGAGTTGGACAGTGAAGAAAGCTGAGTGCCGGAAAGTTGATGCTTTTGAACTCTGGTGTTGGAGAAGACTCTTGAGAGTCCCTTGGACTGCAAGGAGATCCAACCAGTCTATCCTAAAGGAGATCGGTCCTGGGTGTTCATTGGAAGGACTGATGCTGAAGCTGAAACTCCAATACTTTGGCCACCTCATGTGAAGAGCTGACTCATTTGAAAAGACCCTGATGCTGGGAGGGATTGGGGGCAGGAGGAGAAGGGGACGACAGAGGATGAGATGGCTGGATGGCATCACCGACTCAATGGACATGAGTTTGAGTAAACTCCAGGAGTTGGTGATGGACAGGGAGGCCTGGCGTGCTGTGATTCATGGGGTCGCAAAGAGTTGGACATGACTGAGCGATTGAACTGAACTGAACTGATTCTGATAAGTGTAAGGTGATACCTTATTGTGGTGTTCACTTATATTTCTCTGATTACCAGTGTTTAAAAGCTTTTCATGTGCCTTGGTCATCTTTATGTTTTCTTTGAAAAATATCTATTCAAGTCCTCTGCCTATTTTTTTAATAAGGTGTTTTGCTTATATTGAGTATATGAGCTGTTTATTTATTTTGGATATTAACCCCTTATCAGTCATATAATTTGCAAATATTTTCTCACTTTCAATAGGTTGTCTTTTCTTTTCGTCAACGGTTTCTTTACCTGTGCAAAAGCTTTTAAGTTTAATTAATTCCCACTTTTTATTTTTATTTTTGTTTCATTTGCCTTAGTATTGTAGTCTTTAGATTATAGACCTTTTGCCTCCTTGGTTAAGTGTATTCCTAGATACTGTATTCTCTTTGATGCAGTTTTAAATGGGATTGTTTTATTGCTTTGTCTTTCTGATAGTTGATTATTAGTGTTTAGAAAAGCAGTAGGTTTCTGTTTGTCAATCTTATATCCTACAACTTTATTGGATTCATTTATTAGTTCTTAGTTTTTTGTTAGGACTTTAGAATTTTCTATATATAATATGTCATCTGCAAATAGTGACATTTTTACTTTTTCCTTTCTAATTTGGATACCTTTTATTTCTTTTTCTTATCTGATTGCTGTGGCTAGGACTGCCAGTACTATGTTGGAAGTGGCAAAAGTGGGCATGCTCATCTTGTTCCTGATTTTAGAGGAAACAGCTGAGTATGTTAGCTGTCAGCATGTCATAAATGGCTTTTATTATGTTGAAATATGTTTTTTTCTGTACCAACTTTGATGTGAGTCCTTATCATGAATGGAAGTTGGATTTTGTCAAACATTTTTCCTGTGTCTGTTGAAATGATCATGTGGTTTTTATCCTTCCTTTTGTTAATGTAGTGTATCACGCTGATTGACTTGTGGGTTTTGAGCTGTCTTTGCATCTGTGGAATAAATCACACTTGATTATGGTATATGATCATTTTTATATCTTGTTGAATTTGGTTTGCTAATATTTCTGAGGATATTTGTGTCTGTATTCATCAGAGATATTGAAGTAATTTTATTTTTGGGGTAATGTCTTTTTCTAAATTTTATCAGGGTAATAATAGCCTCGTAGAATGAATTTGGAGTGTTCCCTCCTCCTCATTTGTTGCAATTGTTTGTGATGCTAGGTATTAGCTCTTCTTATTATAGTTGGTAGAATTTCCCTAGGAAGCCATCTGTTCCTGGACTTTTGTTTGCTGGGAGTTTTTTTTTTAACACTAATTCAGTTTCTTATTGATCTGTTCAGTTTGTTTATTTCTTTCTGATTCAGTGTTTGAATACTTTGTGTTTCTCAGATTTTTATCCATTCCTTCTAGGTTGTTCACTTCGTTGGCATATAACTGTCTATAGTATTCTGTGACAGTATTGTGTTTCACTGATATTGGTTGTAATCTTCTGTTTCCTAAATACTTTGCTTATTTGAATTGTCTTTTTTTTCTTAATGAGCCTAGCTAAAAGCTTATCAATTTTGTTTATCCTTAAAAAAAATCAGCTCTTGCTTCCATTGATCTTTTCTATTTTTTGTCTCTATTTTATTCATTTCCTCTCTGATCTATTATTTTTCAATAAAGATCAGTAAAAATATTATTTTAAAATAATGCCTTAATTATTTCTTTACTTGTGCTGACTTGAGCTTTGTTCTTTTTCTAATTCATTTAGGTGGAAGATAGCTTGATTTTTCTTGTATGTTCAGATATGTGTGTATCATTATAATCTCCCCTATTACATCTACTTTTGCTGCATCACATCAGTGGTAAAAAGGTGTGTTTTTGTTTTTATTTCTCTCTTTTTTTCTGATTTCCTCTTTGATTTCTTCACTGACCCATTGTTTCTTTTAAAGAC
The DNA here is from genome assembly GCF_033118175.1 of Dama dama. NCBI lineage: Eukaryota > Metazoa > Chordata > Mammalia > Artiodactyla > Cervidae > Dama > Dama dama. The sequence goes on along the minus strand of NC_083696.1, from coordinate 26,639,870 downwards.
ATGTTATTTAGGCTCCATGTGTTTGTGTTTTTTCTTCTGGTAACTGGTTTCTAGTTTCATACTGTTGTGGTTGGAAAAAAACAGCATGATGTAATTTCAGTGTTCTTATATTTATTGACACTTGTTTTGTGGCCTCGTCTGCGATCTATCCTGGAGCACATTTCCATGTGAACTTGAAAAGAATGTGCATTCTGCTGTTTTGGGATGGAATGTCCTATATATTTATCTATTATGTACATCTGGTCTAGTGTGTCATTTAAGACCACTATTTCCTTATTGATTTTCCATCTGTTTGAATCTGTTCCTTGATATAAGTGGAGTGTTAAAAGTCTCCTACTATTTTTCTTTTATTGTCAGTTTCTTGTTTTTATGTCTGTTAATATTTTTTTTCCATAAATTTAGTTGCACCTATATGGGATGTGTATATATTAATGAATGTTATATTCTTTTTTTCAATTGATCACTATATCATTATATAATGCCCTTCGTTTTCTTTTTTATGGACTTTCCTTTAAAGTCTTATTTGTAAGATGTAAGTATTGATACCAGCTTTCTTGTCATTTTCATTTGCATGAAAAATAGTCTGCATGTCTTTTGAAAAACTCATTTATTTTAACTTATTTTTTGCCTATGCTGTGTCTTCATTGCTCCTTGCAGGCTTTCTCTAGTTGTGGTGAGCAGGGTCTACTCTCTAGTTGCAGTGCACAGGCTTTTCATTGCAGTGACTTCTTTCATTGCAGAGCTGAATCTCTAGACTTAGTCTTCAGTAGTTGTAGGCATGTTGGCTCAGTAGTTGTGGCACATGGGCTTAGTAGCCCCACAGCATGTAGAATCTTCCTGGGCCAGGGATTAAACCCAACACCCCTGCACTGACAGCTGGATTCTTAATAACTAGACTACCAGGGAAATCCTAGTGTGTGTGTCTTTAAAGAGAGTCTCTTGCACACAAATGGGTCCAGTTATCTGCTCTGTCTTTTGTTTGAAACATTTAAAGTGATTATATACAGGTGTGCATTTAACTGCTATTTTGTTACTTGTTTTCTGGTTATTTTTGTCATTCTATATCCTTTTCTTCTTCCTTTAGTTTCTTCCCTTTGATTTGATTATTTTCTTTAGTGATATGCTTGTGTTACTTTCTCCCTATTTTTTGTGTATCCATTGTAGTATTTTGATTTGTGGTTACCATGAGGTTCATATATATTGACCTATATATCTGTGTTTTTTTTTTAACTGGTAGCCATTCTAAAGGACATTTTACTAGCCTCCCCTATGTTTTGTGTTTTTGATGTCATATTTTACATCTTCATGTATATACATTAACTTTATTGTAGTTATAGTGGATTTTCTAACTTTTGTCTTTTAATCTTTGTACTAGCTTATGTTGAGTGATTGACCCACAGCCTTTTCTATATATTTGTGTTTACTTGTGGGGTTTTTCCTTTCCTATAAATTCTTACTGGCATCACCGACTCATGGACATGAGTTTGAGCAAACTCCAGGAGTTGGTGATGGACAGGGAAGCCTGGCATGCTGCAATCCATGGGGTCTCAAAGAGTCAGACATCAGTCACTACTGAGTGATCAAACCGAACTGAACTGATAAATTCTTACATCTTGTTGTACCCCTTTCTTTTCCACGTGGGGAAAAGAATTTAAGACTACTTTTAGGATTGGTTTAATATTGACAAACTCCTTTAGTTTTTCCCTTTCAACTCTGAATGATAGTCTTACTGGAAATAATCCTAGTTGTAGGTTTTTCCCTTTTACCACTCTGAGTATGTCATGCCATTCCCTTTTGGCCTGCAAACTTTCTGCAGAAAAATCAGCTGATAGACTTATGGGTATTCCTTTGTATGTGACTTTATGTGACTTTTTCTCTGGCTACCTTTAATTTTTCTCTTTAATTTAACTTTTCCCATTTTAACTATGATACAGCTTGGTCATTATCTCTCAGTTCATCTTGTTTGGAATACTCTGAATACTTGAATATCTGTTTCCTTCTTCACGTTCAGGAAATTTGCAGCCATAATTTCATTAAATACATTTTCAACCCTCTTCACTCTCTCTCTTCTCTTCTGGAACCTCTATAATGTGAATGTTAGCATACTTGATGTTGTCTCAGAGGTTCCTTAAACTGTTCTCGTATTTAAAAAATTTGTTTATCTTTTTACCATTCTGGTTGGGTGATTTCCATTATTCTGTCTTCCAGATCACTTATGCATTCTTCTCTATTACTTAGTCTTCTGTTAATTCTTTCTAGTATATTTTTCATTTTAGTTATTTCATTCTTCAATTCCGATTGGTTTTTGTACTTTCTAGTTCCTTGTTAAAATTCTCTCTGTGTTCATCTGTTCTTTTCCCTAGTTTGTTTAACATTCTTATTTCCAGTGCTTTGAACTCATTATCTGGTAAATTCTCTCTGTTCTCATTGGTGGTTTTTTCATTCTTCTTTCATTTGAAAGACATTGCTTTGTTTTCTCACTTTGCTTTACATTTTCTCTTGCCGTGAAATTAGGTGAAACTGTTACCTATCCTGATCTTGATGTATTGTACTTAATGTGGAAGCATCTCTATGCCGTCTGCCTGTGCTCAGTAGTTTTGATGTGAGAGCTGGATCTGATGTGAACGTGGGTCATGTCTCCCCCCAGGGTGTGCTGTCTGGTATCACCTGGTGGGTGATGGGGCTGGAGGTGGAGGGACTAGAGCCATAGCCAAGTGTGAGCCGAAGCTTCTTCTATGCTGAGTGGTCATCACTACCTATCAGGGGTGGGGACTTGTCCCCGGGTGCTGAAGCAGGGGTGGTATTCAAGCTGGTTGCTTTCCCTGTAAGTATGCACTCTACCCTCTCCTAGAAATGGCACTTTTGCCCCAGGAGGCACAGTGCCAGAGAAGAAAGGGCTGCAGTGGGCACCAGGTGTGGGGCAGGGTGTACACTAGGACAGTCCCAGCAGGCTAGTCAGCTCCAATCAGCTCCTGATCTGCTGCCTCTGAGTACCAGCAGTGGCCGTACTTGCCCCATTTATATGCAGAGTTAGGTCTGAGCCAGCTCCACCCCCAGCTACACACGCTCCTTAGCAATGGTAGCTTTCAACCTGGTGGGAAATCTCCAGAGGTAGAGGGGCTGGGCACATGCTAGGCAGTTTCATGAAACTCTCCAGAATGCCATCCTACACTTCATTCCTGGGAGTAAGCAAACTTGGGTCTAGGTTTCTAGGTTTCTCACCCTCCTCGAAGTCCAGTTGATTTTCAGACCACTGAAGAAGACTTATATCCTTCTGGAACTCCTCTACTGTAAATGTCAGCATGTTGGGCCCCAGGGCTGAAGTACCAAGTATGTAGGTCAAATCACCACCAGGAGAGATCTAGCGACCACCACATATCACCCTTCTCTTCTGTGGGCCCAGAGCTCAGCCTGATAGCTCTTTTTCCTTCTTACGTGACTCATATGGCTCTTTCTTTTACAGCTTTTATTTTAGAAAAATTTTTCTTTCCATTTCCAGTTTATTTTCAGAGAAAGTTGCTCCATGTATTAGATGTATTTTTGATGCGTTCATGGGGGAAGGTGAGGTTGGCATTGAAAGGTTGTTGCTGAACGATGAGACGCGGGATTCTTGGCCTCCGGAGGAGACAAATTCAATCCGGGGCCAGAGACGAGGCTGGATCGCTCAGAGCTTTCGTGTAATAAAGTTTTATTAAAGCATAAAGGAGATAGAGAAAGCTTCTGACATAGGCATCAGAAGGGGGCAAAAGAGTACCCCCCTCCTTGTCTTTAGCTGTATGTTATATAGTCACTCACAGTCTGTTAATGAAAAGAAAGGAATGTCATAAAATTTAAAGTGGCACCAGATAATTCATCCCTGGCCATAAAATGATTGACTTGAATCTTGTAGAAGGGCAGAATGCCAACAAATAGTTTCATTTACATAGATTAGGGGAACAATACCTGAGTAAGTAGGTTGGGCCATTTGGCGGAACCAACTTGAAGATAGAGTCTGGGGTACATTAACATGGCTTAAGACAACATTTCCATAAGAAAAAGAAATGTATTGGTTAACTCAAGGTTTGAGAGTAGTTAGCTTCAGGTGAAACCAGGTGTCATGGCAACACAGCATTTTAAAAGAAACCTTTTAAATTTGTATAGAGAAGAAAAAATATCTGGTTTTTTTCCTCCTGCCGCATAAGAGAGATAAAAATGTCTGGCACTTGCAGCCTCTTTCCTCCGTTTGGAGACCCCTGGCCTTCCTGCTTGTTACCCTCTCAGCATCATCTTCCTACTCTGCCATCCTGATCTCCTCTCCTCCATCCTTTACTTTCAGCGTCTTTGTGTTTTTGTATCTAAAGTGAGTATTTTGTAGACAGCATATAGATCACTTGTGCTTTTTTATCCAGCCTGCCAATCTTTTATTTTTAGATTTCAATCCATTTACATTAAAAGTAATTATGGATAATAAAGGGTTTCTACTGTTTTTTTTTTCTGTATGTCTTACAGTTTTTTATTCCTCAATTACTTCATTATTGCCTTTTAAAAATTTTTAAGTTTTTTTTTGTAGTGTGTTGTTTTGATTCCTCCCCTTTTTAACTTTTCTGTATATATTTTTATTTTCTATATTGATTATCTTAGTGTTTACAATTAAATCTTAACCTTATAACAGCTTTATTTGAATGATACCACCTTGTTTCAATAGTGTGAGAACACTACTTCTGTTTGTCTCTATCCCTTCTCCTTTGTGTTTTTGCATAGATTGCATCTTTATACATTGTGCACCCATTCACATGGATTTATAATTGTTATATAATGCATTTGCCTTTTAAATCATATAAGGGAAAAATAAAACCAAAATTACAATAGAATTGGCTTACATATTTAGCTATGTAGTTGCTTCATTTATTTCTTCTCATGACTTTTGAGTTACTGTCTATTATCCTTTCATTCCAACCTGAAATGAAAGTTTTTCGTTTAGCACTTCTTGTGAGGCAAATCTTTTAGTAACAACCTGCCTTTGTTTTTATTTATTCAGAAGTCTTAATTTCTCTTTCAACCAGCTCAGTGTAAAATCTTGGTTGACAGTCTTTTCTTTCTGTACTTCAAGTATTTTTTCCTGTCTTTAGTTTTCTCTTCTTGATAGGCTCTGTACACTTATCTTCTTCTTTTTTTTTCTTTCTGTTTCTTAGAATTGACTATTTCAATTATATGGTCTCAAATTTGCTGATTCTTTTTATGCCTCCTCAGATCTGCTTTTGAGCTCCTCTAGTGGAATTTTAATTTCAGTTATTATCCTTTTTAGCTCTAATATTTCAACTCTGATATTTTATAACTTCTTTGACTTCATTGATATTCTCATGTTGTTCATTCGTCATTGTCCTGATTTCCTTTTTGTCCATGTTTCCTTTAATTCTTTGAACATATTTAAAACAGTTGATTTAAAGTCTTTATTTTGTAAGTACAGTATCTAGACTTCTTCAGGGACAGTTTCTATTAATGAGTTTTCCCCTTTGTATGGATCATGCTTTCCATTTTCCGTGTGTAAATATTTGTGATTTCTTGGTGAAAACTGGACATCCAAATATTATAAGTGATAACTCTGGAAAACAAGAGTCCTGCCTTCCCCAGCATTTGCTGGTTTTGTTTGCTGAAGGCTTAGCTAGTAGTCTTTTTTTTTTTTCAAATTGTACTCTATTATACATTATTTCAAGATATCAGGTATAATTCTGTGTTACACAGTAAATTCTTGATGCTTATCTTTATGTATAGTTTGTATCTGTTAATACTTCTTATTTGTCCTCCAAGAATTTCTTGATTTTTCTAGGTCTTTAATAGTTCTATCTGTATTTTAGAAACAGCCTGTATATATCTACAAAATAGCCTTATTGGATTTTTATTCTGATTGTATTAAGTCTGTTGATCATCTGGGTAAGATTTGACACATTAACAGTAGCAAGTCTGTTATAAACATGACATTTCTTTGTTTATGTCTAATTTTCTCTCAGTGAAGTTTTGTAGTTTTCAGTGTAAAGTTGTTACATATCTTTCATTAAATTTAACCTGATATTTTGGAATGTGATTATAAATTTTATTGCTTTAAAATATCCTTTTACAGATTATGTTGGTGGTAAATATTGTAGTAAATAACTGTGAATATGGTTATTGTTTGTACCTTGTATTCTGCAATCTCGCTAAATCTACTTCTTAGTTCTAGAAATTGATTTGTCTGCTCTTTTTGGTTTTCTCCATACACGGTCTTGTCGTCTGCAAATAAGGATGGTTTTCCTTTTTCTTTTCAGTCTGTGTTCCTTATTCCTTTTCTTTTATTGGCTGGAACTTTCCCATACAGTGTTGGCTAGAGGCAAGGGCAGCAAGGGGCAAGGGGAAATACATTTGGCATTTGGCCATTGGCACAGGGCTGGCTGTGGGTTCTACAGAGGCCCTTCTAGATGGAAGAGGGACCCTCCAGCTTCAGCCTCTGTGCTTTCTGTGAGGGAGTATGGAACTTCTTAGATACTCCCCCTGCATCTGTGGGGAGCATCACATGGACTTCTCCTTTGGTGTGTAACTGTGGTGAGTTGCAGTGATTTTTGCTGGGACAACATCATTGCATTTGTGGGGCAAAACCTCACTTGGCTCTGATGTTTTATCTCGTTTTTTTATAGTTGCTTGGTTATGTCTGCCAACATTTTGTCTAGAGAGTTTGAAGGCTGTTGGTCCGTCATCTCTTTTCTTGCAGTAGCTTCATCAGGTTTCTGCGTCATGGCCATGTTGGTCTCACTAACCATTACAGCTCATTTCCCTGTCCTCGTGGTGCTTCTCTTCTGGGGCTGTACCCGAGCTGCAGGGAGCCGAGGAGCCGCCCTGCCCCCGACTCCAGATCTTTGGGCACTCAGCCCTGCAGAACGCCCAGCTGTCCTGGACCTCCCATAATGGCCCTGACTAGTCAAGCAGGAGGTCTTTGGGTAGGGGGGTGTGGTTCCCTCACTGTGACTCAGGGTTTAGGTCCGGCTGGGTCTGCTTTGAAGCCCACTCTGGCTGGTGGACATTCACGGCCTGTGGCTGCCTTCTTGCCCCACACTTTCACTCTGATGTCAGCCATTAAAAGGTGCCCCAGGGCAGGTCCTGAGACCACCCTCTCCTGAGGATGGGGGAACTGCAGGGACCCCCAAGGCCCCTGAGTGATGTCAGCTGATTGAAGCCATGTTTCTTGTCTTGTAGATGAACACATCTCGAACAGCAATGGGGATGCCATGTCTGGCCCCGGTACCCAGCGCTGTACCCACCGTGGTCATTCCTGGAGCTGCCTCAGCCCTTCCTGTGCCCATGCCAGGTACTGCCCTCTCCTGCCTCCCAGCCCCACCTTTGGGCCAGTATGGAAGCCTGATCCCAGCTCCAGTGTCCTGGGGTCCCTGGGCAGCCCAGGCAGGCAGCCGGAGCCCCAGCGCGGGGCCAAGCCTGGGGGCAGCAGATGCGCCAGCCCTCCCTGTGTTCTTCCGGCCAACTGTGGTCAGCATGCCCGGCCCCAGGCTGCAGATCATGTAGCTCTCTGTCTCACTACTTGCCAGTGGAAGACACTGAACAGCCTGGAGGAGTCGGGTTGTGGTTTGGCCTCCGAGTCCTGCCCTGCCTGCTCATGGGTGCCCAGCCAGGGAGCTGGCACATGGGCAGCAATCCTCGCTTCCTTTATTGCTGCAGACCTTGTTTCCTCTTAGGTTCCCGTGGTCAACACTTGCTGTCTTTGCACTCACTTCCTGTACTTGAATCGATGGTTAGAACGTTGTAATAACCCTGCAGAAGTACAGTGCCTTGAATTCCAGCTTTTCCATTCCCGATGGAAAGAGGTGTTTTAAAAAAACCCGTGTATCAGAAAAGGTGTATTTCATTTATAGTTGGTTTGTGCTTTGATATCTCTATTTCCCATTTTAAGTTGCAGAGATATGAATGGTTTACAAATCTGAAGCGAAAGTCTGATCTTTTCTGTTGTACCTGCTTTAAAAAAATTGAACTAGTGACCTTGAATATTGAAGAGTTGCAAATGCTAGAGTAACTCTGCTTTGTACTCATAAAATGAGATCTCTCCAGCGGTATGGTCACAGATAGAAAACAGATGGACAAATTCCCTCAACTGCAGTGCCATGGGCACTGCCAGCAGACTTCCCAGGGGTGCATGGTTATTGGGGCAGTGCATTGCTAATGGTAGTTGATCTCTTAGTCAGGAATGTTCGCATCTATGTTTGGCTACGTGGAACCTGCTGTAAAGTGCTGGGTGAGCAGACAGGATCCAAAGCCTGCAGGGCTGCTACGAGTGTGGGAGAGGTAAAGGTGTGTGTCTGGAGGTGCCGAAGCACAGGCAGGCCACCTGCTCTGCAGAGAGAGTGTGGCCCCTTCTGCTCAGGGGGCCCACCAACCTCCCCTCCCAGCCTGCCTTCCTTTTCTGTTCTTTGCACAGAGGCCTGTGGCCACCTGGGTGGGCCTGGCTTTCCCATGTGCTCACAGGCTACTCCGCCCACCTCTGGCCTCCAGACTGTTCTCCAGGCACCAAGCCATCATGCTGGGGGGTAGGAGTGTTCCTCTCCTGGAAATTTCAGTGGTATCCTCATCTTAGACAGGCACCAAACAGCCCAGGGTGGGAGCTGAAGGCCCCACTCCCCACTGGCCAAGATGTTTCCCATTTCCCACTGGGAGGCAGCTGGTTGGGCTGCCCAGTTGTGAATTGTATAGTTCTGCTGTACTTTGGGACTTCACTAGGACTGGCTGAATTCTTTTGGTTTAAATGTATTATTCCGTCAATTCAGTTAGAATTGAATTTTCTAGGTGATTATGCAGAATCTTCTGCCAGGGCATGACGCTATAGTAAGAGATTTCTGTTCTCTGTAATGTGCCCCTGGGTCCTTGGGTTGAGAATCCTGTGCGCCGGGTTCCTGCGGGTGGTGGAAACTGCCCTCTTCCCGCTCCCCTGCTGTACCAGACATGCGGTTTGGAGTCCTGGCCTGTAACAGGAATGGTCAGTGGCACAGGCTCTCCAAGAGATTGTATATTTGAAGGAGAAAAATAAACATTTTTGCTTGAAAACAGTGTGGAGCCACATCTTTTTCTTAACTTCTGGCCACATAGAAGCTGAACCAGCCAGTCTCATAGGGAGCATTGGGTGGGCAGCCCTGGCAGGCAGCACTGCTCTGGCCTGGCACAGCTTCACTCTCAGCAACACGCCTGCTGTCAGCACCTCGCCCAGGAGGCCGGGGCGCCCAGGAGGGGCCGGGGGCGCTGAGTGGCAGGTGCTGTCTTCCTGGCAGGATCTGGTGTGACTGACGCTGAGCCGACCTAACTCGGAGGATGAGAGTGGGGTGTTGGGCAGGGCTCGTAGGCCAGCTCTGCGGCTAGGGGCCTAGGTTGGCCTGTTCACTCGGCTTTCAGACTCAGAATCTGAACTGCATTTGGATGTACAGTGGCCTCTGCCTATGGAGGGTATGAGTCTCATGGCCAACCGAAAGGTGTCTCTGACCCCTGTCCATGTTGTCTAACAGAAAGCCAGGTTTGTGTGACTCGCTCTGGACAGAGCTGGGTTGGGGGCTGGGCCACCTGCTCTCAGGTCACCTGAGGGGCTCTTCTGTCCCGCAGGTGCAGGTTGGGGGAGGCCCCCTCCGGGGCTCAGCACGTTTTCCTGGCTCGCCGGCCCTGATGGCTGTATGCTCGGCCGTCGGTGCCCCTGCATGCCTGCTGCACGCACTCAGGCTGGGGGTGGTGGTTCCTCCCACTGCACCCAGCTGGGGTCGCGGCCCTGGCCTGTTTGTCCTGTGTTTCCACCAAGGTGCAGTCAGGCATTGTGCTCTGGCCACCCGCAGTGCTCCACCTCAGCGCTGGCCCTGGGCAGAGGCCGGGGCGGCTTGGGGTGCTGTTCTGCTTGCTATGCCCACGGAGCCAGGGGTCCCTCCCTCTCCCGAGCTACAGTTGTGCGGACCCTGGGAGACCCTGCCTGGTTCGGGCGGTTGCTCAGTATGGAAGGTGGCCAGGTGGCAGAGGCAGCCAGGAGTCTTATCTGTGTAATGCCTGGGTCGTTGGTCAGGCGGCCCGGCCCTCCAAAGAGTGTGACCGCTCTGGTGTCACCATTCCAACGTCCAGGGCCTCACATGGTCACGGCAGGCCTATAATGAGCTGTGGCGGTTTTGTTTTCTAGATTCTGAAAGTGAGAAGCCCGACTGAGCCCAGGCAGGCCGACCCAGACCCAGACGCCAGGCCCTGTGTCATCTCACGCAGAGAAGGCGAGCCCACGCCTCGCGTCCGGTTCACCATGTTTTGTAATCACTTTCTAAGCATTTTTTATTCACAATTGGAAACACAAATGTAAGCAAGAATAAAAAAATATTTTGGGGGAAACGGGACTTTGGTTTTTCAAACTCTCCTTTCTGGTGGTCCCCAGATAGGCAGGTAACCTGCAATGGTGGTAAGTGTATGAGGGTGTTGGAGAAACTCCTGGGATCGCACAGCTGGACGGGTCTGGGGGTAAGTACCCTTAGCTAAGGGGTTCTTGAATATAGGGATGGACACTTTCTATGGTGCTTAATAGTGCCCAGGGTAGCTCAAGGTCCTTGTGTCCAGACAGCAGCTAGGATGGGTCAGATGTGTGATAAAGACCCAGCTCTCAGAGAAGCAGTTGAGGTTGTGGATTGCAGGCAACCTGGCCCCAATTTTCAGGCATCCTCCTCCTTCACACCCAGGACAGCCCCATTCTGTGCAGAGCCCTGGAGGCTGAACAGTAGTGCCCATCTCCAGTGATGGCTCCTTGGACCATCTAGGCTTGGGCCTTTGCTCACACAGCTCCATTCATTATGCTGCCCCTCAGGCTTCCTTACTCTGTGTCACTTGAAGACTCATGATCATACATCCCCCAGGCACAAGACAGGCATCCACAGTGGCTTGAAATGACCCTTCCTTCATATTTCACATACACCACTGGGAGGGGCCAGGCCCAGGTCTGAAACCCTAACCCCTGGCTTCAGTAGGTGGTAGGATCGGCCCAGTGGCCCTTGTAGGGCTGCACCACCACCCTGGTAGGGTGTCCGAAGCACGGTGTGAAAGCCAGGAAACCGGTTAGTGGCTTCACAGAGTAGCGTGCAGTAGTAAAGTTGCAGCCTGGCCAGCTGCAAAGGGGTTTGGGACCGGGGGTTGGGTGTAGAATTCTGGGGGTCCCATTCACTGGGATGAGAAAATTGTATCTTGGTTTTCATTAATCTCTGAGTGCAATTTAGTGTTTCCTCCAGTGAAGAGTGTGGAGTTGGAGCAGCAGCACCTGGGTTATGTCACCACTGGAGCCCGCAGATGCTTTGTATAACATTGTAGTTGTCAGGGTGTCCCCAAGTGTCATGTATGGTTGTCACACAAATTGCCAGCTCCTTAGACTCAATACCTGTCCAACTGGCTGACAAAAGCAGCAGGCTTCCTGCCTCCCCACCGCTTCCCAGAGGGTGTGCAGGTGAAGTCTTTGGACATACACAGCAGCTGCCCACTTCATCCGTTGTCAGCTGTTGGTGTTGCTTCCCAGGCCAAGTGGACATGTGCCAGCGTGTGCTCTCTCTTTGATGAAGCAGAGTAGGCAAACGTTTTACCACGTGTAACAACATTGTGTATTGTCATGGTGTTCATTTTGTCACTGTCCGTTTGTGGCTTTTGTTACTTAGGTTTTCTATCGATGGCAATAATGCACAGTTTGCTTTTTCAGATAGCGAATTTATTTAAATCATTCCTTTTAAGCGAGTTTGAGCTAATGGTAAAAATTGGTCTTAAGATAATAGTAATCAAAGGTAAAAATAGCACATGAGCAAATGGTAAAAATTGCAAGGGCCGATGGCTGAAGTGTGGAAACCCAGCATGGGCTCACAGGTTCACATCCAATAGCCCTTGGATGTGAACACCTACGAGGGCCCAAGCTTCCTCCAGAATTTGAGTAGGCAGCTGTCAGATTTCTTTATTGGGGGTATGTTTCTGGTTGGGCAAAGGGGAGAGGCTGGGTTGGAACAGACTGAATACCTGTTCACACTACAACATCATTGAGCACTTCCCATAGCACATCTTGGGAGCAGAAGCCAGTGGCTACCTTACCTCCTATGACTCCCATGTAGCAGAGTCAACCTCACCCCGACTGCAGGGGCAGCCAGGTCCTCCCTGAAAATGGGGATGGCCCTCTGGAAGCAGCTCAATTGTTGTATTCATCAGCACAGGCAGAGGGACAGGCAGGTGATGTTGATAATCAAGCCACTATCCCAGGGGGCGGATTCTGCATATTGTTGTCCTGGGGATTCTGCACTCAACAGTTTCATCTACTGCTTAGAAATGCTCAGTGGCTCTCTGGAGCCTCCAGGAAAACTGTAGTCCCAGATAAAACCCTGGAAAACAGATAAAACTGCAAAGAGAGCAATAGACAAATTCACAATCACAGTCAGCTATTTCAATAAATGACACAACAATTAGACAGAAAGCCATTGTAATAGAGGTGACTCCATTTTTGAGGTCTGAGTTCTAACAGCTTTTAAGCATCACCTCCCCTCTCCACTCCATATCTGGGCATGCTGATAAGCTAAACCCTAGTGCCCCATCCCTTGGCATTGTGGGAAATTCATGCTATAAGCGGAAGCCTCATCCTGACTCTACTCCCTAATAACCATAAAAACCCCAAGCCACTCTCCCTTCCCTGCCAGTCTTCTTTTCCTGCTCACTCAATCTGTTTTGGATCTTAACACCTCATAATGTGAGTAACAAGCCTGTTTATCCTCTTTTGATGTGAGTGTGTGTTTGTGCACATGTGTATGTGTGTGTGTCTCAATATCCAACCAAAATTTGGCTGGAGGTCCCTCCTGTTTCTGTGAAGTGACCACAGCAATCACTGAGAACATATAAAACTTGAACAACACTCTCAACCAGCAGTCTTGATTAACATTTCTAAAACTCCACCTGCCACAGAGCACACATTCTTTTTAATGTGTATATTGTCTGTATACCAAGAGAAGGCAGATTCAGGGTCATAAAAATGAGTGACAATAAATTCTAAAGGATTCAAGACATATAAATGACATTTTCTGACCACAATGGAATTAAATTAGAAATTAGGAACAGATCTCTGGAAAACATCCAGAGATGTTTGGAAATGAGGTAACATACTTCTAAATAACCTATGGATTAAAAGGAGATCAAATGAGAAATTAGAAAACAAACAATAAAAATGAAAACATCAAAATTGATGGTATATTGCAAAAACAATACTTAGGAAATTGATAGCACTAAGCCTATATTAGAAGAGAAGATCAAATTAATGCCTTCATCTTCTACCTTAAGAAATTAGCAGAGGAAGAAATTAAGTCCAAAGTAAACACAAGTAGTGGAATAATAAAAATCAGTAAATAGAAAACAGGAAGAACAACAGAGAATATCAATGTAACTGAAAGACAATATATGAGAAACTCAATAAAACTGAAAAATCTATGCAAAAGTCTGTTGCATTCCTATACACCACCAACAAAAGATCAGACAGATAAGAAACAATCTCATTCACCATTGCATCTAAAAGAATAAAATATCTAGGAATCAACCTACCTAAGGAGGCAAAAGACCTGTTCTCAGAAACCTACAAGATACCAATGAAAAAAATGAGATCACACAAACAGATGGAGAGATATACTATGTTCTTGGATTGAAAAAAATCAACATTATGAAAATGACTTGGGCTTCCCTGGTAGCTCAGATGGTAAAAAAAAAAAAAAAAAAAAACCTGCTTACAATGCAGGAACCCAGATTAAATCCCTGGGTCAGGAAGATCTCCTGGAGAAGTGAATGGCTACCCACTCCAGTATTTTTTTTAACAATTTGTATGGAAACCTGAAAGACCTCAAATACCCAAAGTAATCCTGAGAAAGAAAAGCAGAGCTAGAGGAATTAGGGTCCCTGACTTCAGACTATACTGCAAAGCTACTGGCGTAAAACCAGAAATATAGATCAATGGAACAGGACAGCCCAGAGACAAACCCACACACCTGTGGTCACCTAATCTGTGATAAAGGAGGAAGAATATACAATGAAGAAAAGACAGTCTCTTCAAGAAGTGGTGCTGGGAAAACTAGACAGCTACGCGTAAATGAATGAAATTAGAACACAACACCATACACAGAAATAAAAGAGATTAAAGACTTAAATGAAAGCTGGATGCTATAAAGCTTAAAGAGGAAAACATAGGGAGAACACTCTGACATGAATTGGAGCACCATTTTGGATCCACCTCTTAGATTAATGGAAATAAAAACAAAAGTAAACAAATGGGATCTAATTAAACGTAAATGCTTTTGCACAGGAAAGGAAACCATAAACAAAAAGACAACCCACAGAATCAGAGGAAATATTTGAAGACAAAGTAACTGACAAGGGATTAATTTTCAAAATATACAAACAGCTTCTGCAGCTCAATATCAAAAACAACCCAATCCAAAAATGTTGGATGATCTATATACAGACATTTCTCCAAAGACATAGAGATGGTAAACAAACATACAGCTTCTTTGGTGGTTCAGTGGTAAAGAATCTGCCTGCCAATGCAGGAGATACAAGTTCGATCCCTGTGTTGAGAGATTCACCGAGAAGCAAATGGCAACACACTCCAATATTCTCCCCTGGGAAATCCCATGGACAGACAAGCCTGGCCAGCTACAGTCCCTGGGGTCGCAAAAGTCGGACACAACTGAGCAACTAAACAACAAAAGCAAACGGACACAAATGGAAAAGATGCTCAACAGCGCTCATTATTAGAGAAATACAAATCAAAACAGCAATGAGGTATCACCTCAAACCAGTCAGAATAGCCATCATCAAAAAGTCTACAAACAATAAATGCTGGAGAGGGTGTGGAGAAAAGGGAACTCTCTTACACTGTTGGTGGCCATGCAAATTTGTACAGTATGGTATTGGCAGAAAAACAGACCAATGGAACAAGATAAAAAGCCCAGAGATAAACCCACACGCCTATGGGCACCTTATTTTTGACAAAAGAGGCCAGAATATACAACAAAGAAAAAACAGTGTCTTCAGTAAGTAGTGCTGGGAAAACTGGACAGCTACATTTAAAAGGATGAAATTAGAACACTGTAATACCATACACAAAAATAAACTCAAAGTGGATTAAAGATTTAAATCTAAGGCCAGAAACTATAAAACTCTTAGAGTAAAATATACACAGAACACTATGACATGCATCACAGCACAATCCTCTTTGACCCACCTCTAGAGTAAGCCACACTGCATTAGGTGTAGGGTTAGGTTGCTTATTTGTGATTTTTCTTGTTTCTTGAGGTAAGACTGTATTAATATAAACTTCCCTCTCAGAAGGGCTTTTGCTGCTTCCATAGGTTCTGAGTCATGGTGATTTCACTGTCATTTGTCTCTCAGTATGTTTTTTAACATCCTCTCTGATTTCTTCACTGATTCATTGGTTATTTAATATCATATTATTTAATTTCCAGGTGTTTGTGCTTTTTTCAGTTTTTTCCCTGTAATTAATTGACTTCTAATCTCATAGTATTGTGGTCAGAAAAGATGCTTGATATAATTTCAGTTTTCTTAAAATTACTGAGGCTTGATTTGTGATTTATAAACAATTTTGCATATTCTTTTCCAATTTGGATTCCTTTTATTTCTTTTTGTTTTCTAGTTGCTGTGGCTGGGACTTCCAATACTATGCTGAATAATAGTGGCAAGAGTGGACCTTTGTTGGCAAAGTAATGTCTCGGCTTTTTAGTACACTGTCTAGGTTTGTCATAGCTTTTCTTCCAAGGGGCAAGTGTCTTTTAATTTCATGGCTGCAGTCACCATCTGCAGTGATTTTGAAGCCCAAGAAAATAAACTCTGTCACTGTTTCCATTGTTTCCCCATCTATTTGCCATGAAGTGATGGGACCAGATGCTATGATCTTAATTTTTTGAATGTTGGGTTTTAAGCCAGCTTCAAGTAAATCTAACTCTTTGCAAATGACATACTATACATAGAAAAATCCTAAAGATGCTACCAGAAACTGACTACAGCTCTTTGATGAATTTGGCAAAGTTACAGGATACAAAATATATATACAGAGAACCCTCTTGGATTCCTATGTGCTAACAATGAAAAAGCAGAGAAAGAAATCAAGGAAACAATCCCATTCACCATCATTTATTCTTTTTGATCTTAGCGGAAATGCTTCCAGTTTTTCACCTTTGAGAATGATATTGTTGTTGGTCAGTCACTCAGTCATGTCCGACTCCGCGCTCCGTGGACTGTAGCACACCAAGCTTCCCTGTCTTTCAAAAACTATCTCCCAGAGGTTGCTCAAACTCATGTCCATTGAGTCAGTGATGCAATCTAACCATCTTGTTCTCTGTCATCCCCTTCTCCTCCTGCCTTCAGTCTTTCCATCAGGGTCTTTTCCAATGAATTGGCTCTTTTCATCAGGTGGCCAAAGTATTGTAGAGTAATTATCCTCCAATTAAAAATAACATAAAAAATTTTAAATACTGTCCTTTAATTACAATCCTATAACAAACTTCAATACAAACTATGTAGCATCAGTTAGGGAATAAAAAGAATGTGCTGTGTGACTCACGAAACTCAAACCTGGGCCCTGGGAGGCGGGAGGGAGGGTCATATATATACCTGTGAGAGGGGACATGTGCATACCTGTGGCTAATTCATGCTGATGTATGGCATAAACCAACACTTTCCTTCTACTAACTTTGGGTTGATTTCCTTTAGGATTGACTGGTTTGATCTTGCAGTCCAAGGGACTCTCAAGAGTCTTCTCCAACACCACAGTTCAAAAGCATCAGTTCTTTGGCACTCAGCCTTCTTTATGGTCCAACTCTCACATCCACCCATGACTACTGGAAAAACCAAGCTTGCACCTATACAGAACCCTATACCAAAATCTCATGGGAAGTACAAACCAAAAAACTATAGTAGAAACACACAAGTAAAAGCAACCCAAACACACCACTAAAGATAGTCATAAAATCATAAGAGAATAAAAGAAAAGGAGAAAGAAAACAAAAAAAAGGCAAAACCAAATCCAAAACAATTAAGAAAATGGCAATAAGAACATACATATTGATAATTACCTTAAATGTAAATGGATTAAATGCTTCAACCAAAAGGCATAAACTGACTGAATGGATACAAAAGAGAGATCTATATATATGCTGTGTACAAGAGACCCGATTCAGACCAGGGACACATACAGACTGAAAATGAAGGGATGGAAAAATATATTCCATGCAAATATAATCAAAAGAATGCTGGAGTAGCAATATACTTATCAGACAAAATAAACTTTGAAATAAAGACTGTTACAAGAGACAAGGAAGGACACTACACAGTGATCAAAAGATCAATCCAAGAAGATATAACAATTATAAATAAATATGCACCTAACATGGGAGCACCTCAGTATACAAGGCATATACTAACAGCCATAAAAGGGGTGATCAACAGTAACACAATAATAGTGGGTGATGTTAACACCCCACTTACACCAATGGATAGATCATCCAGACAGAAAATTAATAAAGAAACACAAGCCTTGAATGACATACACCAGAGAGACTTAATAGATACTTACAAGACACACCACCCAAAAACAGCAGAACACACTTTCTATGCAAGTGCACACAGAGCAGTCAGTCTATTCAATAAGTGGTGCTGGGAAAACTAGACAGCTACATGTAAATGAATAAAATTTGAACATTCCCGAATGCCATACAGAAAAATAAACTCAAAATGTATTAAATACCTGAATGTAAAGCCAGATACTGTGAAAGTCTTAGAGGAAAATAAAGGCAGAACACTCTTTGACATAAGTTGCAGCAAGTTCTTTTTGGATCCATCTCTTAGAGTGATTAAAATAAAATTAACTAGTGGGAAATTAAAAGCTTTCCCATTAGAAAGGAAATCATAGACAAAATGAAAAAAAAAACCCTCAGAATGAGAGAAAATGTTTGCAAATGAAGAAACTGAGAAGGGATTAATCTCATATATAAATATATAAAACAGTTCATGCAGCTCAATATCAAAAAAACAAACATCCCAATCAAAAAATGGGCAGGTCTAAATAGACATTTTTCCAAAGAAGACATACAGATGGCGAAAAAGCACCTGAAAAGATGGTCAACATCAGTAATTATTAGAGAAATGCAAATTAAAGCTACAATGAGGTATCACCTCACACCAGTCAGAATGGCCATAATCAAAAAATCCACAAACAACAGATGATGGAGAGGGTGCAGAGAAAAAGGGAATCCTCCTATACTGTTGGTGGGAATGTAAATTGGTATAGCCACTATGGAGAACAATATGAAGGTTCCTTAAAGAAAACTAAAAATATAGCTACTATATGATCCAGTGAAGACCATAATTTGAAAAGATACACTCACTACAATGTTCAGGGCAGCACTATTTACAAAAGCCAGTACATGTAAGCAACATAAATGTCCATCAACAGAGGAATGGATAAAGAAGATATGGTACATATATATAATGGAATATTACTCAGCTATTAAAAAGTACAAAATAGTGCCATTTACAGCAACATAGATGGGTCTAGAGATTGTCATACTGAGTGAAGTAAGTCAGACAAAGAAAAAGAGTTATCATATGGTATCACTTACATGTGGAATCTAAGAAAATGGGCTTCCCTAATGGCTCAGATGGTAAAGAATTTGCCTGCCTTGCACGAGATCCAGTCTCTATCCCTGGGTTAGGAAGATCCTCTGGAGAAGGGAATGGCAACCCACTCCAGTATTCTTGCCTGGAGAATCCCATGGGCAGAGGAGCCTTGTGGGCTACAATCCATGGGGTCATGGAGAGCTGGACATGACTGAGAAACTTTCACTTCGCTTCAAAAAATTGGTACAAATGTACTTATTTACAAAACAGAAATAGAGTCACAGATGTAGAAACCAAACTTATGGTTACCAAGGGGAAAAGGGAAAGGAGAGAGAAATTAGGAGACAGGGAAGCCTGGCATGCTGCAGTCCATGGGGTGGCAAAGAGTCAGACATGATTTAATGACTGGACAACAAAAACAACATGCACACGACTGTATATAAAAGATAACTAGTAAGAACCTACTTAGTATAGCAAAGGGAACTCTACTCAATATTTTGTAATGACATCTATGGGAAAAGAATATAAAGAAGAGTCATAAATGTATCAGTTCAGTTCAGTTCCCTCAGTTGTGTCCCACTCTTTGCGACCCCACAGACTACAGCACGCGGGGTTCCCTGTCCATCACCAACTCCCGATGTTTACTAAAATTCAGGCCCATTGAGTCGGTGATGCCATCCAACCATCTCATCCCCTGTCGTCCCTTTCTCCTCTAGCCTTCAATCTTTCCCAGCAACAGGGTCTTTTCAAAAGAGTCAGTTCTTTGCATCAGGTGGCCAAAGTATTGGAGTTTCAGCTCCAAGATCAGTCCTCCCAATGTATATTAAGGACTGATTGCCTTTAGGATAGAGTGGTTGGATCTCTTTGCTGTCCAAGGGACTCTCAAGAGTCTTCTCCAACACCACAGTTCAAAAGCATCAATTCATCAGCACTCAGCTTTCTTCATAGGCCAACTCTCACATCCATACATGACTACTAGATAAACTATAGCCTTGACTAGACGGACCTTTGTTGGCAAAGTAATGTCTCTGCTTTTCAATATGCTGTCTAGGTTGGTCATAATTTAGTATATTGATTAACTAGCTGGAAAATTTATGAAATCATACTTCACATCATAAACCATGGTAGATTCAAAAGTTATTAAAGAACTAAATATAAATGAAACTGAGGAAGCAACAAAGGAAAATATAGTTAAGATTTTATCTCAAGACCAGTGTGGAAAAGGACTGGTTTTGGAAAAAGCATGGAATATACTTTTTAAGCATAAAAGCAAAGAAGAAACAATAAAGGAAAACACTGATCTATTGAAAATTAAAGAAGTCTCTACATTAAAAAAAAGTTCTGGAGGACAGAGCCAAGAGGGCAACAGAAAGTCCAGTGCCTCCCCACACCTAGGATACTCACCAGATGCTAGTGGGGGACCTCCAGCAGACAAACTGTCAGGTGGAGCCCTGGGGGTGACCAGCTGCTGAGTAGGAGGGAGTGGGGGAAGGTGGAAGCCAGGGGACCAGTGCAACTGAGGGGCTGCTGGGGGAGGGGGAGTGGTTTGGGTGCTGGGGAGTGGCGTGCCTGCTTGATGGGGGAGAGGGAGGGGTACTAGGGGATCATAGGATCCATTAGGGGAAGCCCCTGAGGTTCCCCTTACACTTGACTCCAGGGAGCCTACTGGGGCCCTGAGGCATGGCCTTCACCCTCTGGGGACCCCTCTGCCTTCCGGGGCCCTCTCTACCCTCCCAGCTGAGGCCCCTGTGCTCCAGGGCACCCTCTGCTCTTCATGGATCCCTCTGCCTGGGTGGGTCCTGTGGGCATGGGCGGGGAGCCAAGCCAACAGGAGAGGCTACTTTTGGGGTTTGAGGGGAAGGAACTGCCTGGTGTTCCACCACTCATTCAGCAACGCCCCCAGGAATCCCTTGAGGCCCCTGGCTGAGCCCTCTGCCTTCTGGGCCCCCTCAGTCCTCCAGGGCCTTCTTGTCCTTGGGGCACACTCTGCCAGGGTGGGTTCTGTGGACATGAGAAGGAGGGGAGGATCCTGCTGGAGGCTCTGCAGGGTTGCACAGCAGGGAACTTCCTGGTGTTTCCATGTCCGCTTGGCCCTGGGGAGTCTCTTGAGGCCCCAGGTCTAGCCCTCCACCCTTTGGGCCCCCCATCTGCTCTCTGGGATCCCCTCCACTCTCCAGGGCCACCCTCTGCCCTCCAGCTTCCTCCTCCCCCTAGGGCTCCATCCTCTGGGGTCCCTCTCATCTTTCTGTGGACCCCCATCCACACTCTGGACAGGACCTCTACCCTCCAGGGATCCCCTCTGCCCCCCAGGACCCTCTCCTCCCTCCGGGGCCCCCTCCTCCCTCCAGGCTGAGATTTCCACCATCCAGGGGCCCCCACCACCTTCTAGGGTCCCCCTCTGCTTTCCAGTTTCCTTCTCCCTCCAAGGCCCCCATCCTTTGGGGCCCCCCTCTATCCTCCCATGCCCTTCTCCTTTAGGGGCTCCCTCCATCCTCCAGGGCACCTCCATCTTTTGGGGACCCACTTCCACCCTCTAGAGTCCCTTTTGTCTTTCAGTCCTGGGTGTCAATTGGAAGAACTGATGTTGAAGCTGAAACTCCAATCTTTGGCCATCTGATGCAAAGAACTGACTCATTTGAAAAGACCCTGATGCTAGGAAAGATCCAGGCTGGAGGAAAAGGGGACAACAGAGGATGAGATGGTTGGATGGAATCATCGACTCGATGGACATGAGTTTGAGTAAACATCGGGAGTTGGTGATGGACAGGGAGGCCTGGAGTGCTGCAGTCCATAGGGTCACAAAGAGTTGGACACGACTGAGTGACAGAATTGTAACTGTAAGGAAGCCCAGAGAGTCCCATACAGGATACCCCAAAGAGAAATTCACCAAGACATATATTAATCAAGCTAACTAAAATGAAACACAAATAATAAATATTAAAGGCAGCAAGGGAAAAGCAAAAACTTATGTACAAAAGAATCCCCATAATGCTAACAGCTGATTTTTCAGCAAGGACTCTGCAGGCCAGAAGGGAGTGGCAGAATATACTTAAAGTGATAGAAGGAAAAAAATCTACAAACAAGATTACTCTATTCAGCAAAGGTCTTATTCAGATTCAAAGAAGAAATCAGAAACTTTACAGACAAGCAAAAGTTGAGAGAATTCAGTACCACCAAACCAGCTTTACAACAAATGCTAAAGGAACTTCTCTAGATACAAAACACAAGAGAAAGAAGAGGCCTAGCAAAAACAAACTCAAAACAATAAATGGTAATGGGCTCACACATATCAATAATTGCCTTAAATATAAATGGACTAGATACTCCAATCAAAAGACACAGAATGGATGAATGGATACAAAAACAAGACCTGTACATTTCTTTCCTTCTACTAACTTTGAATTTTGTTTGTTCTTTCTCTAGTTCTTTTAGGTGTAAGGTTAGGTTGCTTATTTGAGATTTTCCTTGTTTCCTGAGATAAGTTGTATCACTGTTAACTTCTCCCCTGGAATTGCTTTAGCTGCATGTCATAGGTTTTGGATTGTTGAGGTTTTTTTGAATTTATCTCTAGGTATTTTTTAGAATTTCCACTTGATTTCTTCAGTGATCCGCTGGTTGTGTAGTAGCATATTGTTTAGCCTCTATGTGTTTGTGGTTTTTGCAGTTTTTTCCTTGTAGCTGATATCTAATCTCATAGTGTGGTTGGAAAAGATGCTTGATATGATTTTAATTTTTAAAAATTTCCTAAGTCTTCTTCTGTGGCCTAGAATGTGATCTATCCTGGAGAATATTCCATGTGCACTTGAAAAAACTGTGTATTCTGCTGCTTTCTGATGGAATACTCTATAAATATTAATTAAGTCCATTTGGTCTAACGTGTCATTTAAGGTCAGACCATATCTTCTTTATCCATTCATTTGTTGAGATGGACACTTTATTGTTCCCATATCTTGGCAATTTTAAATAATGCTGCTATGAACATTGGGATGCATGCTTCTTTTTTAATTAGTATTTTCATTTTTTTCATATATTTACCCAGGAGTGGAGCTGCTGTGTCATATTGTAATTCTATTTTTAGTTTTTTGAGAAACCTCCATACAGTTTTCCACAGTGGCTACACCAATTTACATTGCTACCAACAGTGTACAAGAATTCCCTTTTCTCCACATTCTCACTAACATTTGTTATTTTTGTTTTTTTTTATGTTATCCATTCTGACAAGTGTGAGGTGATATCTCATCATGGGTTTGATTTTCATTTCTCTGATGATTAACTATGTTGAATATCTTTTCATGTGCCTGTTAACCATCTGTATTTCTTCTTTGGAAAAATGTCTATTTAGGTCTTCTGCTCATTTTTAAATCAAGGTGTTTTGTCAGTCTCACTGTTTGTAAACATTTTCTCTCATTCAGTAGGTTGTCTTTTCATCTTGTCAATGGTTTCCTTTGTTGTACAAATACTTTTAAGTTTAATTAGGTCCTATTTGTTTATTCTTGTTTTTATTTCCCTTGCTTTAGGTGACAGATCAAAAAATTATTGCTATAATTTATGTCACTGAGTGTTCTGCCTATGTTTTCTTCTAAGAGTTTCATGGTTTCCAGTCTTATATTTAGGTGTTTAATCCATTTTGATTTAATTTTTGTATATAGTGTTAGAACTGCCAGTGTATTCTGTTGCAAGCTCTTTAGGATTTAGCTACTAGTTTGCTATTCTAGTTGCCTCTGCTGCATGCTCTCTTTCTCCAAAAATAACCCTTACTGTTGATGTTTCATTTCCTGTTTTCTTTATAGTTGTAGATTTAATATATTTTTATTGCTTTACTGTTTGTCTAGTTTTAGGGAGGTCCCAGGAGGTGAGGTGAAGTAGATTGTTACTCTATCATCTAAAATTGAAAGCACTCCATCATAGATTTTGTATGTAACCTGCTTTTGAATTTGGGTTAGAAAAAAGTAATAATGTTACTAAGCAGGACCCTTTGGGGCCTTTCCAGGGACATTCCCCCCAACATGTCCCCTACCTATCTCTTGTTTATAAAAAAACTTTAGCATCCTAGGCCTTCCTCAAATTCCAAAGAGAAAATTTAATCAGAGAAGTGAGAAAATGCAGAAACAAAGAGGAAAAGTGAAGTAAGACAAAATAAGAATTGTTTAGTCATAAAATATTAAGTCAAGGATATTAAGTTTCTCTTCAAGGATTATAAATAATATCCTGAGCCACATCCTTGAGTTGTTTTGCAGGTTCTAAAACCCCCACCTGGTGGAAAAAGTTAAGTGCTTACCACCACCAAGTAGACCCAGGCCAGTTCAAACCAGAAGGTTCATGATGTTGACTCCAGAAACATCACCAATCAGTCAGAGAACTGAGCACAAGCTGATCACACATCCTGGGACTCTCCCTCACAATGTATTTAAAATTCTTCCCTGAAAGCCATTAGGGAGTTCAGGTCTTTTGAACCTGATCTGCCTGTTCTTGCTTGCCACACAATGGAACCTTGCAAAAAATGCTGTACTTTCCTTAACCACAAACTGCTGTCCGTATATTATTTTTAATGCATATGGATGAGCAGATCCAAGTTTGGTTGAGTAATAATAACTGTAGCATTCCTTTCTAAAGCTACGTCTACCTGAGAGTGAAAATTTCTCACTTGTGTATGACTATGCAACACCATGGACTGTAGCACACCAGGTTCCTCATTCCATGGGATTCTCCAGGCAAGAATACTGGAGTGGGTAGCCATTCCCTTCTCCAGGGGATCTTCCCAACCAAGGGATCGAATTGGGTTACTGGAGCTATGGGACGGGTCTATTATCTTAGTGAGATTCAATCTCTGACAGGAGGAAGGGGAGGTGTCTGGGTTGAAATACTTTGAGAAATACTTTGATATTTCTCTCCTCTTCCTTTCTTACCTTTGCTCATTGAATCATTATGGTGAGACACACTCTCACCATAAACTCCACTCATGGCACAGTGCCTTACAATCAGAAGGGATGCCTGAGGAATAAAGGATGTGGACCACACATGGAACACCTCAGTTTTTACCACCTGAGTGATGACCCCTCAAATCACCTAGCTCTAAGAATCAACAGGGTTTGCATTCATAAGTCCCACAGGACCATGAAAAACAAAGAAGTATTTTTAATTGATGTGTAATTGATATAGAACATTATATTAGTTTCAGGTTTAAGGAAGCAATTTTTAAATGAGTGAGTGAGCATTCCTTTGCACTTACAGCTTCGAGCTCACCACAGAGGTAGCAAACAAAAATACCCATCTCCCAGTTTCTCACTGGAAGGGAATAGGCAGCATATTTTTCCAGTTGCTGCCTAAGGGTTTCGCTTCTAATCTGCCAGCATGTGACTGACTGGGATACTCTCAGGAGCCTGAAAGAACAGATGGGCACAGCTATCCTCATCTATCCCTGACTCATTCCAACAGTAATACCAAGTCTCTTGCTTATGAATGAAAAAAGCTTTTCCACACATCTAGCACCCCAATTATTATGACTGCCTCCTGAGGGACTGGCTCCCAAATCATTGATCTCTGTGAGCTAACAGGGCTCAGCATTCGTGAGTCCCAGAGGGCCACAGAAAACCAAAGAAATGTTTCTATGTGGGCACGCTAGCACTCCAGTGACTATTTCCTCTGACTCAACTGAGAGTGAGTAAGCAAAAACTTCAGTTTCTGGTTCCTTACTACTTTATTAATGTCCCAATTTCCCCAACTCCTGCCTGAAGATTGGACTTCCAATCAACTTATATCCAGGAGCTGAATGGGGCAGGCAATTACTAGTCCTCCAAGAGCCTGAACAGGAATATGGGCATTTCCAACACCTTTGAGACAATGATGAGTCTTGGCCCATTTTAATCTATTGGAAGTTTGGTTTCGACAATCACAAACATTTGAGAGACAAACAGGAACAAGGTTCATCTCCTACACAAAGCCAATTTCTCAAGACTGGGGTAAGTGGTTGTTTCATTTAATGTAAATAAATCAATATAGAAATTAAGAAAAATGAAAACAGAGGGAAATGTTACAAACAAAATAACAAGAAAAATCTTTAAAAATCAAGCTTAATGAAGATTAGCTATTTATCTGAAAGAGAGTTTAAAATAATAGTCATAAAGATACTCACCAAGGTAAGGAGAGCAATGCATGAACAAAATGAGAATTTCAACACATAGAAAGTATAACCAGAAATCATAGAACTAAACAACAATAAATAAATTGAAAATTTCAACAGAGGGTTCAACACCAGACTAGATGAACCTGAAGAAAGGATCAATGAACTTAAAGAGAAGTCAGTGAGAATCATCTATCAGAGAAGCAAAAAGAAAAAAGAATGTAAACCAGAGAAGATAGCATAAGGGACTTTGAGAATACCATCAAATGGACCAATACATGTGTTAGAGGTGTGCTAGAAGGAGAAAGGGAAAAATAAAGAGATAGGAAACTTATTTAAAGAAATAAAGGCTGAAACCTTTCCAAGCCGGGGGAAAAAGAAACAGACATCCAGACACAGGAAGCCATAAAAACTACCAAAAAAGATGAATCCAAATAGGCCCACATCAAGATACATTACAATTAAGTTGTCTAAAATTACAGGTGGAGAGAAAATCTTAAAAGTGGCAGAGGAAAGCAAATTGTTACATGCAAACAAAGCCCCATGAAACTATCAGTGGATTTTTCAACCAAAATCTTACAGGCCAGAGGAAGTGAGCTAATATATTCAGAGTGCTGAAAGAAAAAAAAAAAAAAGACAAAAGATATAAAAGCTTCCCAGACAAACAAAAGCTGAAAGAGTTCATCAACAATACAAATGCCTTATAAAAAATGTTAAAGGGAGTTCTTCAAGTTTCAAAATGAAAGAATACTAATTAGTACCATGACAACATATGAAATTGTAAAACTCACTGGTGAAGGTAAATACAGAGTTAAATTCATAACTCTAATATTATAGCGGTGATATGTAAATCATTTCTAATTCTAGTATAAAAGTTAAAAGACCAAAAAGTATTAAACACAACCAAAAACATGAAACAAGGGGAGGATTAAAATGTAGAGTTTTTGTATGCATATATATTCAGAGCAGAGTTATTAACAAATTAGACTATAAGATCTTTTATGTAAATTTCATGGTAACCAGCTATATACTGCTTAAAGGGATTCACTTCAGCTTTAAGGACACACATAAACTGACAGCCAAGGAATATAAAAAAAGATATTTGATGTAAATAGAAATCAAAAGAGAATGAGTGTAGCTGTATTTATATCAGACAAAATAAACTTGAAGTCAAAAACTGTAATGAGACAAAATGGTCACTATATGATGATATAGAGGTTAATTCATCAAGAGAATGTAATGATTATAAATATTTATTCATGCAAAATCAGAATGCCTAAATGTATAAAGCAAATATTAGTAGACCTGAACGGAGAAATAGACAACAATGCAGTAATAGTAAGGGAACTTCAATACCCCACATTCAACCATGGGTAGATCATACAGACAGAAAATCATTAAAGAAATCAGACATGACCATACCGTAAATTAAATGAACTTAACAGACATATACAGAACATTTCATCCAAAAGAAGTTGAATACACACTCTTCTCAAGTGCACACAGAACATTTTCAAGGATAGAGCAAGTGATAGACTGTGAAACAGTATTAGCAAATTTAAGATTGAAATGGTATCAGTAACCTTTCCTAGGACTTCTCTGGCAGCCCAGTGGTTAAGAATGCACATGCCAATGCAATAGAGACAAGATACCTGGTCCTGGAAGATTCCACGTACTGTTGGACAACCAAGCCCATGCACTATGATAGGAGAAAAAGTGAAAGTGAAAGTGAAGTCGTTCAGTCATGTCCGACTCTCTGCGACCGCATGTAGCCCACCAGGTTCCTCTGTTCATGGGATTCTCCAGGCAAGAATACTGGAGTGGGTTGTCATTTCCTTCTCCAGGGGATCTTCCCAATCCAGGGATCGAACCCGGGCCTCCCACATTGCAGGCAGACTCTTTAACATCTGAGCCACCAGGGAAGCCCTATGATAGGAGAAGCCACTGCAATGAGAAGCCCGTGCACCACAATTAGAGAGTAATCCCTGCTCACTGCAATTATAGAAAGCCCACACACAGTAATGAAGACCCAGTGGAGCCATAAAAAAGCAAATTCTTTAAAAAGAAAAATACTCATTCTTATTTTTAAAAAGAATAATTTCTAACCTCAAACTAGAAACTAGAAATCAATAACAAGAGAAAAATTGGAAAATTAACAAACATGTGATTAAGCAACATGCTCCAGAACAACCAATGGGTTAAAAAAGGAATAAAAGAGAAATCAAAAAATATCTTGAGACAAATGAAAGCATAACATACTAAAGCTTATTAGATGCAACAAAAATAGTTCTAAGAGGGAAATTTATAAAGATAAATATCTATATTAAACAAGATAAATTTACATGTCAAGGAACTAGAAAAAGAAGATAAAACTAAGCCTCAAATTAGTAGTTGGAAAGAAATAACAAAGAGCAGAAATAAATGAAACAGAAACTGGAAAACAACTGAGAAGAACAACAAAATGAAGAGCTATTCTTTTAAGAGATAAAAAAAAATCCACAAATTTTAGCTAGACAAAGAAAAAAGAAGACTCAAAATCACAAATGAAAAAGGAGATATTACAACTGATACCACAGAAATGATATGGGTCATGAGAAAATATTATAAACAATTATATACAAGAAATTGGATAACCTAGAAGAAATGGATAAATTCCTAGAGATATATGACCAACCAATACTGAGTCATGAAGAAATAGAGAATCTGAACAGACCAATTTTGAGTAAGGAGTTTAAATTAGTAAGAAGCAAAATGAACAAACAAAAACCCTCCTGACACGGAAAACTGCAGGGCCAGATCTCTTCACTGGCAAATTCTACCAAAACTTTAAAGAAAGATTAACTACTAATCCTTCAGAAAACTCTTCCAAACATTTAGGAGGGAACACTTCCAAATTCATTATATGAGGCTGGTGTTACCCTGATAACAAAGGCAGTAAAGGACTCTACAAGAAAGAAAATTATAGGCCAATGTCTCTGAGAAATATAAATGCAAAAACTCCTCAACAACAACAAAAAACTAACAAACCAAATCCATCAATACATTAAAAGGATTAAGTTTAGTTCAGTTCAGTCGCTCAGTCGTGTCCAACTATTTGTGACCCCCTGGACTGCAACACACCAGGCCTCCCTGTCCATCACCAACTCCTGATGTTTACTTAAACTCATGTCCATCGAGTCAGTGATGCCATCCAACCATCTCATCTTCTGTTGTCCCCTTTTCCTCCAGCCTTCAATCTTTCCCAGCATCAGGATATTTTCAAATGAGTCAGTTCTTTGCATCAGGTGGC
Source organism: Dama dama (assembly GCF_033118175.1). Lineage (NCBI taxonomy): Eukaryota > Metazoa > Chordata > Mammalia > Artiodactyla > Cervidae > Dama > Dama dama. Next base: position 26,610,810 of record NC_083696.1, on the reverse strand, counting down.
CAAAGTATTGGAGCTTCAGCTTCAACATCAGTCCTTCCAATGGACATTCAGGATTGATTTCCTTTAGGATGGACTGATTGGATCTCCTTGCAGTCCAAACGACTCTCAAGAGTCTTCTCCAACACCACATTTCAAAAGCATCAATTCTTTGATGCTCTCTCAAATCCGTACATGACTTCTGGAAAAACCATAGCCTTGACTAGACGGACATTTATCGGCAAAGAAATGTCTCTACTTTTTAATATGCTGTCTAGATTGGTCATAACTTTCCTTGCAAGGAGTAAGTGTCTTTTTATTTCATGGCTGCAGTCACCATCTGCAGTGATTTTGGAGCCCAGAAAAATAAAGTCAGCCACTGTCGCCACTGTTTCCACCTCTACTTGGCAGGAAGTGAGGGGACTGGATGCCATTATCTTAGTTTTCTGAATGTTGAGCTTTAAGCCAACTTTTTCACTCTCCTCTTTCACTTTCATCAAGACGCTCTCTAGTTCTTCTTCACTTTCTGCCATAAGGGTGGGGTCATTTGCATATCTGAGGTCATTGATATTTCTCCCGGAAATCTTTTTTTTTTTTTTTTTGTCTACAGACATTTTATTTTGGTGCCTCCCCCCCATTATTTATGAAATAACCTTTTCAAACAGGATTTTCTTTTTTTTTTTTTTTTCTGTTTTTTTTTTTTTTTTATTTTTTTTTTTATTATTATTTTTTTTTCCCAGTGGGTTTTGTCATACATTGATATGAATCAGCCATGGATTTACATGTATTCCCAATCCCGATCCCCCCTCCCACCTCCCTCTCCACCCGATTCTCCCGGAAATCTTGATTCCAGCTTGTGCTTCTTCCAGCCCAGCATTTCTCATGATGTACTCTGCATATAAGTTAAATAAGTAGGGTAACAATATACAGCCTTGATGTACTCCTTTTCCTATTTGGAACCAGTCTGTTGTTCCATGTCCAGTTCTAACTGTTGCTTCCTGATCTGCATAGAGATTTCTCAAGAGGCAGGTCAGGTGGTCTGGTATTCCCATCTCTTGAAGAATTTTCCACAGTTTATTGTGATCCACACAGTCAAAGGCTTAGGCATAGTCAATAAAGCCAAAGTAGATGTTTTTTTTTGGAACTCTCTTGCTTTTTCAATGGTCCAGCGGATGTTGGCAAGTTGATCTCTGGTTCCTCTGCCTTTTCTAAAACCAGCTTGAACATCTGAAAGTTCATGGTTCACATACTGTTGAAGCCTGGCTTGGAGGATTTTGAGCATTACTTTCTCAGCATGTGAGATGAGTGCAATTGTGTTGTAATTTGAGCATTCTTTGGCATTGCCTTTCTTAGGGATTGGAATGAAAACTGACCTTTTCCAGTCCTGTGGCCACTGCTGAGTTTTCCAAATTTGCAGCACTTTCACAGCATCATCTTTTAGGATTTGGAATAGCTCAACTGGAATTCCATCACCTCCACTATTTTTGTTCATAGTGATGCTTCCTAAGGCCCACATGACTTCACATTCCAAGATGTCTGGCTCTAGGTGAGTGATCACACCATCATGATTATCTGAGTCATGAAGATCTTTTTTGTACAGTTCTGTGTATTCCTGCCACCTCTTCTTAATATCTTCTGCTTTTGTCAGATCCATACCACTTCTGTCCTTTATTGAACCCATCTTTGCATGAAATGTTCCCTTGGTATCTCTAATGTTCTTGAACAGATCTCTAGTCTTTCCCATTCTATTGTTTTCCTCTATTTCTTTGCACTGATCACTGAGGAAGTCTTTCTTATCTCACCTTGCTATTCTTTGGAACTCTGCATTTAAATGGGTATATCTTTACTTTTCTCCTTTGCTTTTTGCTTCTTTCTTTTCACGGCTATTTGTAAGGCCTCCTCAGACAGCCATTTTGCTTTTTTGCATTTCTTTTTCTTGGGGATGGTCTTGCTCCCTGTCTCCTGTACAGTGTCATGAACCTCCATCCATAGTTCATCAGGCACTCTGTCTATCAGATCTAGTCCCTTAGATTTATTTCTCACTTCCACTGTATAATCAGGAGGGATTTTATTTAGGTCATACCTAATGGTCTCATGGTTTTCCCTACTTTCTTCAATTTATATCTGAATTTGGCAATAAAGAGTTCATGATCTGAGCCACAGCCAGCTCCTGGTCTTATTTTTGCTGACTGTATAGAGCTTCTCCATCTTTTGCTGCAAAGAATATAATCAATCTGATTTTGGTGTTGACCATCTGGTGATGTCCATGTATAGAGTCTTCTCTTGTGTTGTTCGAAGAGGGTGTTTGCTATGACCAGTGCATTCTCTTGACAGAACTCTATTAGCCTTTACCTTGCTTCATTCTGTACTCCAAGGCCACATTTGCCTGTTACTCCAGGTGTTACTTGACTTCCTACTTTTACATTCCAGTCCCCTTTAAGGAAAAGAACATCTTTTTCGGGTGTTAATTCTAGAAGGTCTTATAGGTCTTCATAGAACCGTTCAACTTCAGCTTCTTCAGCATTACTGGTCGGGGCATAGACTTGGATTACCATGATATTGGATGGTTTACCTTGAAATGAACACAGATCATTCTGTCATTTTTGAGACTGCATCCAAGTACTGCATTTCAGACTCTTCTGTTGACTATGATGGCAGGTTGCTATGCAATGTTGCTCTTTACAGCATTGGACCTTGCTTACATCACCAGTCACATCCACAACTGGGTGTTGTTTTTGCTTTGGCTCTGTCTCTTCATTCTTTCTGGAGTTATCTCCACTGATCTCCAGAAACATATTGGGCACCTACCAACCTGGGGAGTTCATCTTTCAGTGTCCTATCTTTTTGCCTTTTCATACTGTTCATGGGGTTCTCAAGGCAGGAATACTGAAGTGGTTTGCCATTCCCTTTTCCATGGGACCAGATTTTGTCAGACCTCTCCACCATGACCCGTCCGTCTTGGGTGGCCCTCCAGGGCATGGCTCATAGTTTCATTGAATTAGACAAGGCTGTGGTCCAGGGGATTAGATTGGTTAGTTTCTGTGATTGTGGTTTTCAGTCTGTCGGCCCTCTGATGGAGAAGGATAAGAGGCTTATGAAAGCTTCCTGATGGGATAGACTGACTGGGGGATACCGGGTCTTGTTCTGATGGGGAGGGGCATGCTCAGTAAATCTTTAATCCAATTTTCTGTTGATGGGTGGAGTTGTGTTCCCTCCCTGCTATTTACCTGGGGCCAAACTATGGTGGGGGTAATGAAGGTAATGAATGGGGACCTCCCTCAAAAGATGCATGTACTGCTACAGTCAGTGCCCCCAACCCTGCAGCAGGCCACCACTGACCCTTTGCTGGAGACTCCTGGATAACCACATTCCAATTAAAAGGATTATATACCATGAATTATGTGAGATTTAACCTTGGTATGCAAGAATGGTTCAACATATGGTAAACATATGCAAAATGTGATACACTGTTAATATATTAACAGGATGAAGAGTAAGTCATATCATCAACTCAATAGATGCAGAAAAGACATTTGACAAAATTTAAAATTCAACATCCTTTAATGATAAAAACCCTCAACAAATTAGGTATAGATGGAATGTACTTCAACATAATAGAGATGATATAAGACCACAGTTAATATCATATTTAATGATAAAAAGCTAAAAGTTTTTGCCTCTAACACCAGAATAAGACAAGGAAGTTCATTTTTTCCAGTTCTATTCAACATAGTACTGGAAGTCTATGGAAGTACTGGAAGCCAGAATAATTATGGAAGGAAAAATAAAATTCATCCAAATTGGAAAGAAGTAAAATGTCTCTGCTTGCAGATGACATGATACTGTATATAGAAAACCCTAAAGACTCCACAAAAGAAAACTATTTCAACTAATAAGCAGACTCAGTAAAGTTGCAGGATATAAAATCAATACATAAAAAATCAGTTACATTTCTATACATTAACAACAAACAATTGAAAAGAGAAATTTAAAAAAAGATCTCATTTACAATAAATTAAAAAACAGGAACTTAGGAGTAAATTTAACCAAGGAGGTGAAAATTTGTACATTGAAAACTGCAAAACACTGATAAAAGAAATTGAAGAAAACTCAGCAAATGGAGATAGTCTGTGTTCATGGATTAGAAGAATTAATATTCTAGAAATATTCATCGTAACGACAGCAATCTACAGATCCTTAATGAAAGGAATAGATTCCTATCCTATCAAAGCAACTCCTGTCAAAATTCTAATGACATTTTCCACAGGAAGTTTTTAATAAATTTATTTATTTTCAATTAGAGGATAATTGCTTCACAATATTATGTTGGCCTCTGCCACACATCAACATGATTCGGCCATGTATACATTTGTCCCCTCCCTCTTGAACCTCCCTCCCACCCACAGAAGTTCTTTAAAAACAAAAGACCCTCACATAGCCAAAGCAAACTTAAGCAAGAAGAGGGAAGCTGGAGGCTTCCTTTTTCCTGATTTCAAACTATATTGCAATGCTATAATAATTAAAGCAGACAATAGATCAATGAAACAGAATAGAAAACCCAGAGATTAACCAACACATATGATCAATTAAGGTCTATATAGTCAGAGCTATTGTTTTTCCAGTAATCATGTATGGATGTGAGAGTTGGACAATGAAGAAGGCTGAGCACCAAAAAATTTCAAACTGTGGTGCTGGAGAAGTCTCTTGAGAGTCCCTTGGATACCAAGGAGATCAAACCAGTCAATCCTAAAGGGAATCAACCCTGAATATTCATTGGAAGGACTGATGCTGAGGCTGAAGTTCCAATACTCTGGCCACCTGATGTGAAGAGCCAACTCATTGGAAAAGACCCTGATGCTGGCAAAGATGGAGGGCAAGAGGAGAAGGGGGCAACAGAGGATAAGATGGTTGGATGGCATCACTGACTCAATAGATGTGAGTTTGAGCAAACTCTGGGAGACAGTGAAGGACAGGGAAGCCTGGTGTGCTGTAGTTCATGGGGTCATAAAGAGTCTGACATGACTTAGTAACAGAGCAACAATTTTTGTCAAAGGTGCCAAGAATACATATGGACAAAGGATAGCCTCTTTAACAAATAGCACTGAGAAAACTGTATACCTATATGCAAATAAATGAAACTGGACTCCTATCTTATACCATACACAAAAATTAACTCAAATGGATTAAAAACTAGAATTTAAGACCTGAAACCATGACACTCTTAGCTTATAGGGGATAAACTCCTTGACATTGGTCTTGGCAATGAGCTTTTGGATTTGACATCAAAAGGAAAAAAAAAGGTCACAGGCAATGAAGGCAAAAATAAGCAAGTGGGATACATCCAGTGAAAAAGCTTATGTACAGCAAATGAAACCATCAACAAAATTAAAGGCAACCTATGGAATGAGAGATAATACCTGCAAACCACACATCCAATAAAAGGTTAATGTCCAAAGTATATAAGAAACTCATAAAATTCAATAACATAAATAAATAACCAGATTTTTAAATGTGCAAAGGACCAGACAGACATTTTTCCAAAAACAATAAGTACATGAAAAGTTGCTATCACTAATCATCAGGGAAATGCAAATCAAAACCACAATGAGTTATCATCTCACAGCTGTTAGGACGTCTAACATTATTAAAAAGACAGGAGATAAATTCTGGTGAGATGCCAGAAAAGGGGAACACTTGTACACTCTTGGTGGGGGTGTAAGCTGGCCTAGTCACTATGGAAAACAGAATAGTTTCCTCAAGAAAATAAAAATAGAACTACCATATTTCCCAGCAATCTCACTTCTAGATATATATGTAAAGGAAATAAAACCACTACCTTGAAAATATATCAGTTCTTCCATGTTTGCTCCTGTGCTGTTTGCTCAGCCATATCTGACTCTTTGTGATCCAATGGACTGCAGCCCGTCAGGCTCCTCTGTCCCCTGGAATTTTTCAGGTAAGAATACTGGAGCAGGTTGCCATTTCCTACTACAGGAAATCTTCCTGATCCAGGGAGTGAACCCACATCTCTTGTGTCTCCTGCATTGGCAGGTAGATTCTTTACCACTGTGCTACTAGAGTTTTTTTCAATACTCCCATGGTTTACTATAGTATTATTCACAATAATCAAGGTGCGGGAAAAAATGTCCATTGACAGATGAATGGACAAAAAATATCAGATAAGTATACACACACACACACACACACATTCACACACACACGTGGTGCTTTAGTTGCAAGTCATGTCCGACTCTTGCGACCCCATGGACTGTAGCCCTCCAGGTTCCTCTGTCCATGAGATTCTCCAGGCAAGAATACTGGAATGGGTTGCCATTTCCTTCTCTATTGGATCTTCCTGACCCAGGTATCAAACCTGGGTCTCGTAGAAGGCAGATGATTTACTGACTGAGCTATGTAAAACAATGGAATATTATTCAGCCTTTTAAAGGAAGAAACTCCAGCTATTTGCAACAACATGGGTGAAACTGGAGGGCATTATACTAAGTGAAACAAGTCAGACAGAGAAAGACAAATGCAGCATGATGTCACTTTTTTTTTTTTGTCTTTTGGCTGCATTGGGTCTTCATTACTGCATGCAAGCTTTCTCTAGTTGTGGCAAGCGGGGGCTACTTTCTGTTGTGGTGCGTGGACTTCTCATTGCAGTGACTTCTCTTGTGGAGCATGGGCTCCAGGCATGCAGACTCAGTAGCTGTGGCACACAGGCTGAGTTGACCCCTGTCATGTAGAATCTTTCCAGACCAGGGATTGAATCCATGTCCCTTGCATTGGCAGGCGGATTCTTTTTTTTTTTTTTTTTCATTTATTATTAGTTGGAGGCTAATTACTTTACAATATTGCAGTGGTTTTTGTCATACATTGACATGAATCAGCCATGGATTTACATGTGTTCCCCATCCCGATCCCCCTTCCCACCTCCCTCTCTACCCAGGTGGATTCTTAACCACTGGACCACTAGGGAAGTCCTACATGATATCACTCATATGTGGAATTTTAAAAAAGAAAAAAAGTGTTGAACACTTAGAGAATAGAATGCTGGTTGTCAGAGGGTGAGAAGTGGAGGAAATTAGAGACTTTGGTAAAAGGGCACAGACTTTCAGTTATAAGAAAAATAAGTGGGGGATTCTCTGGTGGCTCACACGGTAAAGCGTATAGCCAGGACATGGAAGCAACCTAGATGCCCATCAGCAGACGAATGGATAAGGAAGCTGTGGTGCATATACACCATGGAATATTACTCAGCCATTAAAAAGAATTCATTTGAACCAGTCCTAATGAGATGGATGAAACTGGAGCCCATTATACAGAGTGAAGTAAGTCAGAAAGATAAAGAACATTACAGCATACTAACACATATATATGGAATTTAGAAAGATGGTAATGATAACCCTATATGCAAAACAGAAAAAGAGACACAGAAATACAGAACAGATTTTTGAACTCTGTGGGAGAAGGTGAGGGTGGGATGTTTCAAAAGAACAGCATGTATACTATCTATGGTGAAACAGATCACCAGCCCAGGTGGGATGCATGAGACAAGTGCTCGGGCCTGGTGCACTGGGAAGACCCAGAGGAATCGGGTGGAGAGGGAGGTGGGAGGGGGGATCGGGATGGGGAATACGTGTAAATCTATGGCTGATTCATATCAATGTATGACAAAACCCACTGAAATGTTGTGAAGTAATTAGCCTCCAACTAATAAAAAAAAAAAAAAATGAAAAAGAAAAAAAAAAGAAATAAAAAGATGGTAACGATAACCCTATATGCAAAACAGAAAAAGAGACACAGATGTACAGAACAGACTTTTGGACTCTGTGGGAGAAGGCGAGGGTGGGATGTTCTGAGAGAATAGCACTGAAACAAGTATATTATCAAGGGTGAAACAGATCACCAGCCCAGGTTGGATGCATGAGACAAGTGCTCAGGCCTGGTGCACTGGGAAGACCCAGAGGGATGGGATGGGGAGGGAGGAGAGAGGGGGGATCAGGATGGGGAATACATGTAAATCCATGGCTGATTCATGTCAATGTATGGCAAAAACCACTACAATATTGTAAAGTAATTAGCCTCCAACTAATAAAAATAAATGAAAAACAAACAAACAAACAAAAAGAACTGATGTGCAGACAAATGGAGGATGGCTTGTTTTTATGTGTATTTCTCCCTGTTGTTAGTTTTTGTAATATAAAACATCGACATTGGGAAGACCCAGAAGGATTGGGTAGAGAGGGAGGTGGAAGGGAGGATTGGGATGGGGAATACATGTAAATCCATGGCTGATTCATGTCAATGTATGACAAAAACCACTACAATAAGGTAAACTAATTAGCCTCCAACTAATAAAAATAAATGAAAAAAAAAAAAGACAAAAAAAACAAAAACAAAAAAAAAACATCGACATTGGCTATCCAGAAAAAAAAAAGAAAAATATGTTCTGAGGACCTGATGTAAAGCATGGTGGCGGGGAGGATGAGAAGGAGGCTCAAGAGAAAGGGAATACGTGTATCATATAACTGATTCACGTTGTACAGCAGAAATTAACACAGCATTGTAAAGCAATTATACCCCAATTAAAAATAAATTTTAAAAAGCATGGTGACTATAGTTAGTAATGCTGTACTGTACAATTGAAACTTACTAAGATAGATCTTAAGCATTCTCACCAAAAAAGAAAAAGTAACTGTGAAGTTATGAATGTGATTATGGGAATACTTTCATAATGTGTAAATATATATGTATATTTATATATATATAAACTCACCACATTGTATACTTTAAGTATATTATAATTTTATTAGTCAATCTCACCTCAAAAAAAGCTGGAAAAATTTAATAAAATCATAAAAAAAAGAAAATTGGGTAACCATAACACTTGGGATAATGGTATCTCCCATTCCAACAATTCTCTATGTTTTCAGTTTAGTATTTTCCCTAGATTTAGAAAGGCAGTGGGTCCAGGCCTAGGTGGTTTTGCTTGAAAAAACTCTTTAGTTTCATATTTAAGATCTTCTAAAGACAGATTGAAATTTTCATATCTTCACAATCTTAAAAGAGAAATGTTCTTATTTTTCTTTAAACATTTTCTCTCTGTCGCCTTAGCAACTTAAGGGAAAATTCAGTTCTCAAATATATAATAATGCTAACCATTTTATTTGGTTTTACTAAATTCTTTGTGCTTCAAATTTTAAATTTAACAATCTCAGTAAAATTTTGTTTTTTTTGCTACCTACAAAAGGTGGCAGTTTTAGCAAAATGCATTGTATGTGTTAATAAACATTCACTTTATTATTTTTTTTAATTTTTATTTCATTGAGCTATTTGGGGGTTAATCTTTTGGCTGTTACACATGCAAAACTCCTTAGAGTTCAGAGCGTGTTATGTTCATGGAATAACTTGAGAACTGGGCCTTTGGTTTATTTTTCAAATACTCACTTGAATTGCCTTTGCTTAGCTTTCAAAAGGTAGTTTCCCGGATCTCTATTCATTTGTACTCTGCACAGTCTTTTTCTCTGTAAATTTGGACAATTCAAACCCCTACCCTCTATTTGGTTTTCAGAAGTTCTGATCTATGAAGCATTGTTGCTTAGCAACAGGTTAACTAACTCTTTCTTTCTATGGCATACTGCAAAAGAGCTGATCAAAACCTCCACACACTCGTACTCATCAAATGACTACAGATACAGTTTCTTAGGTTGTATTACTGATGGACTATATATTTTGTCTGTATTTAAACTGCAACAAAATTATTAGAAGTGTGTTTTAAAATCAAACATTTCTAATTAAAATCTGCCTACTTTTTTTACTTGATTTTAAAACAATCTTTTGCTTAAAAAGATTCCTTTCAATTGAAATAAGCTAAATCTTTCCCCCCCTATATTTAAACCAAAGAAACAGACATTACTTTAAGCTGAGCATAAACTTCTTTAAAATACCTTTTCTTACTGAAATGTGCTTCATACAAATAGTGTTTTGAATAGAGTAGTGGCAAATTAATCTTCATATAATTAAAATATATAGCAGAAGCCAATTTGGGATTCAATAAGTGCACTCAAGCCAATAAGTGCAGTACTTGTACTCTGAGAAATAAGGACTTTAAAAAAATCTTTAAGAAATGTTAAAGTTAAGGTCTATTGAACCAGGGAACAAGTGTAGAGAAGGTACAATTTGGTAGTTTCTCGTTTAGCTGTAAACGATCATAACATGTCAGATTCTTCACCTGCCAAATAAACTGTTATAAAAGTCCCTGTTGCTAGGGAAGGAGATTGAAAAAAGAGAAGAAGAAGAATGCTAAATACCGCCTGGAAAAAAACATTTATCTAAAATAAATAAATTCAAGCTAACATTTTATAAGATTTCAAAGTTTTGGACTTCTCATGCTAGTCAAGATAGAATAGGCATGCTACAGCCCATCTTTCCCACTCTATTATGACTAAACTTTCTGGACAAAATTATATAGCAACCACCTGTAAATTTTGTAAAGTAAATAATGTCAGGCACTTTGTGGGATATTGGGTCAAAATCTGAAAAAGCAACATGTATAGGAGTGAGTTTCCTAGTTTTTCATTCCATTAACACTTTCAGCTTTGACATGAAAGTGGCCCCAGTCAGAGAACTCCCCAGTTGGCACACACAACAAAACCTCCAAGAGAAGCTCTTTCTGGCTAGAGATCAGGAAAGAGGTCAGTGAGCCAGAAAGAGTGCAGGGGGAACTGGCTCTTGATAGATATAGATGATATAGACATAGATACAGATATAGATATGTTTACATGTATCGCTCATCCTGTTCGTGACACCAGTTGTCTCGCTGTTCACACTGTTTGCACTGTTCGCTGAACCCAGGGTAGGCAAGGCTCAAGCTAAGAGGCTGGAAGAAGATTCGAGAAGCCGTAGGAACTGCAGACATAGTTATCCTCTCCTCCTGCGGCTGGCCCAACGGACACAGCCGTGCCACAGCAGCCATAACATAACACAACATAACTGCACACAACAACCCCCTGGGTTTTTCTAGGTGAAGTTTATATAGGCGTACCACACAAAGTAGCCCATAACCAAGTGAGCGCCTCGTGATGCGCATGCACAGTGCTATAAATGATCTCAGTCATAGTCATTATTTACAGAATGTGGGGAGAGAGCCTGAACACGCCATCTTGGCTAATTTGCTCTCTCCCCACGGTTATATCTTCCTTTTTTTTTTTTCTCTTTTAGTTCTGCTTGAAGAAGACTCCAGGCCTGGTACTATAGAAAAAGGCAGCATGGGCAACAAAAACTCCAAAATTTCCTGTGAGCCAAACAGGTTCTGGGGAAATCCTTCGGAAGTGGAACCCTTGACTCTGCATATGAACTGGCACAAACCCTGGCCTCAGGTTGAAGGTACACATTCATGGATAAACTCAAAGAAGTAAATAAAGTATCTGAAAACTGAACTGCCATTGGAAGCACCGCCTATAGAAGAACAGACAAAATTTGCAGCCTGAACTTAACAGGGGTGATGGCCTGCTTATAATAAGAATTCTCTGGAGGACTTTAATAGGTTGCAAAATCTCACAAATAATCAAAATGTCCAATACAAGATTACTTGGCACACAAGGAAGCAGGAACATATGATGTCCTCACAAGGGAAAAGACAATCAAACATGTTCAGACAAAAATGACCCAGATGTTAGCTCATCAAACAAAAACATGAAATCAGCTATTATAACTCTACTCTTAAGACAAAAAAACAGAAATTTTGGACAGACACATAGAAGCAATCAAAATTCCAAATGGAAATTTTATAACTGAAAAAATGCAATTTCTAAAATTAAAAAAGTAATGGATGGAATAGCAGAATGGAAATAGCAGAACAAAGAATCAATAAATTGAAGACAGAACAGTCGTAATTAACCAATATTAGGAACACCAAAGAGAAGGATAAAAGAAAATGAACAGTTTCAGGAATCTGTGAGACAATATCAGAAGGCCTAATGTTTTTGCCATTGGAGTCTTATAAAGAGAAGGAGAAAAAATTTATTCATAAGAGAAATGTTTTGACAAAATCATTGCTGAAAACTCTGAATTTGGTGAACAAAATAAATCTACCGGTTCAAGAAACTAAGTAAAACCTAATGGATATTAGTAAAATGCCCAGGATATCATAATCAAACTGCTGAACACCAAAGATAAAAAATCTTAAAAGCAATAAGAGACAAAGAACACATTCAATACAAAGAACAACAATTTGAATTGCGGATAACTACAAATACCCAATAAAAAATTGTGTAGGCCAGAATTCCCTGAAACAACATCTTTAAAGTATTGATGGAAAAGGACAATTAACCTAAAATTCTATATTCAGTGAAAATATTCTTCAGGAATGTGGTGGTTCTAAAATATGTCCACAATCCATGCTTATCCTCCGTTCAAAAGTTGGAGCCTAATTCCCCACCTGATGAAGGTGAGCCAGAATTGGTAATTCATTTCTAAAGAATAGAGTATAGTAGAAGTGACTTTTTATGATTCTGAAATTGCAGTTACCACAGTTTGGTTGACACCAATACCCCAACACCATGGTTCAAATTTTAGTTACCACAGTAGATTAACTGTGAGTAAATGCTTAAAGAATGAACTTGCTACAAACTATACTGCTAGCTCCACAGTCCACCAATTATTATGTCAATTCAAGATATCACACCAATATCAGTGGCCAATGATGTCACTTCTTGCAGATCTATCAATGACTGATCAGAAACAGTCTAATGAAGGAGTTAATTCACGCACAGACAGCAAAGCATGTGGTTGTGTTGCCTCCGTGTCACTCAGTGATAAACTCACATGACAATTTATAAAAATGGATCATCCAGTGATGAAAGTACAGTGAAGAAATGAAAACTGGAAACACTAAAAGTGAAATTTAAATCCATTTAAATCCAACATAAGATATGTCATTCAAGAAGTAACTGACTGTGGTGATGTCAGTATTGCTATCATTCCAGACACTCAGATGTGTAGCCAGGAGAACATAGTAAAGATAAATTTATCAAATACATAAGGAAAGTGTTTGTGATGAAAGGAATGACGATGTTCTGGAAGAAGGGACACCAGCAAAAAGTCACATAGTCCATGACATTAAAAGAATTAAGGACAAAATGTTAGAAGCTAAAGCAGACTTAGAAAGGAATATTACAAGTTGTCAAATAAGTTATATGAAGAAGACAAGTACTGTTCAAATGACTCTGGATACATTTTTATAAAGACTAAAAGCACTTTAATTCTCAGGGCTTCTAATGTTTTCAATTATAGTATACAAAATGAAGGTTAATTTTACTGCTTTGCTCATTTCCTTATACATTTATAAATGGTAGTATGTGTTTTTAATGTTTTGATGAAAATTTCTAGAAGTCAGGGAAAGTCCCCTTCATTATTAAAATCATATGGCACAGTTTCAGCTTGCACAGTCATTTTATGGTCCCTTACTGTTGGGCAAAACAAAAACCATCTGTTTTATGTTGGGAGGCCCAATGTGCTAAAATTCTAAAATTTATCTGGAGAAAGTTGACTTTTTGTTTGTTTGTTTTAGTAGGCCATCACCCAGTTTAGCCTGACTGAAAAATCATGTCTTGCCCTCTGTTAAGGGTGGTTCCAACATCAATTCATTTTCAAAGTGCTGCTCTGCAGCTCTGTACTGAGCAAGACATACATCTGTTCACACCCAGAACTGGGGAGCCCCCTTTCCAGATGTCTAGTCTCCAAGATGTTCTCTAGGCTCTCTGGATCTTACGGACCCCCTTTCCTGGGTATCTGGCTAGAAGTATGGGGCTTCTCTCTGACTGTTACCTGTCAGTGTACCCCATGATATTGTCAAAAGGAACTGCCTTCAGGAAAAGAGAGGAAAAAAAAAAAAAAACGGAGGGAAAAAAAGAAACATGGATTCCTTCCATGTTCTTCAGAAGAGGCATTCTCCATGCCTCTATGGCTAGAAAGACAGGTTTTCTCTCAGGGCTGAGTTGACTGCTATCTCCTTGGCCTCTGCAGTTCTTCTCCATGACTAGGGTCAACTTAAGGTCCAAGTCTGAAAGAATAAGATGTTAGGGAAAAAACAAAAACAAAACAAGGGTACTGTCACACTCTGGCTTCCAAGAGCCCCATTACTGAACTTTTAAAGAAAGTTCCAGACTCTTCCTATCTGCATGTGAGAGTTCCAGTTCTAGTGCATCTTCACCAGCATTTAGTAATAGGCACTTCTAATTTTTGCCATTCTAAACATCACTGTGGTTTCTTTTTTGGTTAATGAATTCTAGTTTTTCATATATTTTGAAAATTAAATTCCTTATCAGATATGATTTGCAAATATTTTATCCCATTTCTTGGGTTTCTATATGCACCTTTGATACTGACCTTTGGTATACAAAAGTTTTAATTTTGATGAAGTCCCATTTTCCATTTTTTCTTTTATTATCTGTGGTTTCGGGGTCACACTTAAGAAACTGTTGCAAAATCCAATGTCATAGACTTTTGCTTCAGTTCAGTTCAGTTGCTCAGTCGTGTCCAACTCTTTGCAACTCCATGAACAGCAGCACACCAGGCTTCCCTGTCCATCACCAACTCCCTGAGTTCACCCAAACTCATGTCCACTGAGTCGGTGATGCCATCCAACCATCTCATCCTCTGTCGTCCCCTTCTCCTGACTTCAGGGCATCCCAGCACTTTCCCAGCATCAGGGACTTTTCAAATGAGTCAGTTCTTCACATCAGGTGGCCAAAGTATTGGAGTTTCAGCTTCAACATCAGTCCTTCCAATGAACACCCAGGGCTGATCTCCTTTAGGATGGACTGGTTGGATCTCCTTGCAGTCCAAGGGACTCTCAAGAGTCTTCTCCAACACCACAGTTCAAAAGCATCAATTCTTTGGCACTCAGCTTTCTTTATAGTCCAACTCTCATATCCATACACAACTACTGGAAAAACCATAGCTTTGACAAGATGGACATTTGTCGGCAAAGTAATGTCTCTGCTTTTTCATAGCTGTTCTTCCAAGAAGCAAGAGTCTTAATTTCATGGCTGCAGTCACCATGTGCAGTGATTTTGGAGCCCAGAAAAATAAAGTCTTTCACTGTTTCCATTGTTTCCCCATCTATTTGTTATGAAGTGATGGGACTGGATGCCACGATCTTAGTTTTTTGAATCTTGAGTTTTAAGCCAGCTTTTTCACTCTCCTCTTTCACTTTCATCAAGAGGCTCTTCAGTTCCTCTTCACTTTCTGCCATAAGGGTGGTGTCATCTGTATATCTGAGGTTATTGATATTTCTCCTGGCAATCTTGATTCCAGCTTGTGCTTCATCCGGCCTGGCATTTTGCATGATGTACTCTGCATATAAGTTAAATAAGCAGGGTGACAATACACAGCCTTGATGTCCTCCTTTCCCGATTTGGACCCAGTCTGTTGTTCCAGATCTGGTTCTAACTGTTGCTTCTTGATCTGCATACAGTGTTCTCAGGAGGCAGGTCAAGTGGTCTGGTATTCCCATCTCTTCCAGAATTTTCCACAATTTGTTGTGATCCACACAGTCAGAGGCCTTGGCGTAGTCAATAAAGCAGAAGTAGATGTTTTTTTCTGGAATTCTCTTGCTTTTTCGATTATCCAACGGATGTCGGCAATTTGATCTCTGGTTCCTCTGCCTTTTCTAAATCCAGCTTGAACATTCGGAAGTTCACAGTTCACATACTGTTGAAACCTGGCTTGGAGAATTTTGAGCATTAGTTTGCTAGTGTTTGAGATGAGTGCCATTGTATGGTAGTTTGAGCATTCTTTGGCATTCCCTTTCTTAGGGATTAGAATGAAAACTGACCTTTTCCAGTCCTATGGCCACTGCTGAATTTTCCAAATTTGCTGGCATATTGAGTGCAACACGTTCACAGCCTTATCTTTTATGATGATGATGAGTTGGAATAGCTCAACTGGAATTCCATCACCTCCACTAGTTTTGTTTGTAGTGATGCTTCCTAAGGCCCACATGACTTCACACTCCAAGATGTCTGGCTCTAGGTGAGTGATCACACTATTGTGATCATCTGGGTCATGAAGATCTTTTTTGTACAGCTCTGTGTATTCTTGCCACCTCTTCTTAATATATTCTGTTTCTGTTAGGTCCATGCCATTTCTGTCCTGGGAAGACTTTCAGCACAATGTTGAATAGAAATGATGAAAGTGGACACCTTTGTCTTGTTCCTGCTATTAGAGGAAAAACTTTCCGTGTGTCACCATTGAGTATGATGTTTCCTATGGGCTTTTCATATTTGGCCTTTATCATGTTTAGGAAGCTCCCTTTTAGTCACAGTTTATTGAATATTTTCATTAAGAAAGTGTGTCAAATTTTTCTAATGTTTCTGCATCAATTATGATGATCATGTGGGATTTTTTACATTAATTCATTCTATTAACCTGGTGTATTGCGTGTCATTGGAGAAGGAAATGGCAACCCACTCCAGTGTTCTTGCCTGGAGAATCCCAGGGGGAGCCTGGTGGGCTGCCATCTATGGGGTCACACAGAGTCGGACATGACTGAAGTGACTTAGCAGCAGCAGCATTGCGTATGTGCGTGCCTGTATTGCTTCAGTCATGTCCAGCTCTGTGTAACCCTATGGACTATAGCCTGCCAGGCTCTTCTGCCCATGGGATTCTCTAGACAAGAATACTGGAGTGGATTGCTGTGCCCCTCTCTAGGGGATCTTCCTGACCCAGGGATCAAACCTGGGTTTCTTATGTCTCCTGCATTGGCAGGCAGGTTCTTTACCACTAGTGCCACCTTCGAAGCCCAACATGCTGTATTACACTGATTTTTTTTTTTTTTTTTTTAATGTTGAACCACCCTTGAGTCATCCTGGGAATAAATCCCATCTGGTTATGATGTATAATCCTTTTAATATGCTGCTGAATTCAGCTTGCTAGTAATTTATCAAGGACTTTTTCACTTATATTCATTAGGAAAATTGATCTGTTTTCTTGTATTCGCTTTATCTGGTTTTGGCATCAGGGTAATTCTGGGCTCTTAGAATGAGTTTCAAAGTGTTTCATTCTTTTCAATTTTTTTTGAAGACTTTAAGAAAGATTGGAATTAATTTCTTCTTTAAATGTTGTGTTGAACTCACATTGAATCCATTTGGTACTGAAATTTCTCTGTTGGGAAGTTTTTGATTACTGAGTTAATTGCCTTACTTGATGTGGACTTATTGAGGTTTTCTACTTTTTTTGATTCAGTTTTGCTGGATTGTGTGTTTCTATAAATTTGTTCAGTTTGTCTAGGTTATCCAGTTTGTTGGCATACAAATGTTCATAGTATTCACTTATAATTCTTTTTATTTATGTAAAACTGGTAGTAATGTCTCCACTTTCATTTCTGATTTAAGTAAGTTTAGTTTTTTTTTCTTGCTGAATCTTTGTCAATTTTCTTTATCTTTTTGAAGAACCACTTTTGATTATTTTTATTTTCTCTATTACTTTTCTGCTTTCTATTTTATTTATCTCTGCTCTGACCTTTATTATTTCTTAAATTATGCTAGCTTTGGGTGTAGATTGCTCTTCTTTTTACAGTTTCTTTCTTTTTTTTTTTTATTAGTTGGACGCCAATCACTTCACAACATTTCAGTGGGTTTTGTCATACATTGATATGAATCAGCCATGGATTTACACGTATTCCCCATCCCGATCCCCCCTCCCACCTCCCTCTCCACCCGATTCCCCCGGGTCCTCCCAGTGCACCAGGCTGGAGCACTTGTCTCATGCATCCCACCTGGGCTGGTGATCTGTTTCACCATAGAGAGTATACATGCTGTTCTTTTGAAATATCCCACCCTCACATTCTCCCACAAAGTTCAAAAGTCTCTTCTGTATTTCTGTGTCTCTTTTTCTGTTTTGCATATAGGGTTATCGTTACCACCTTTCTAAATTCCATATATATGTGTTAGTATGCTGTAATGTTCTTTATCTTTCTGGCTTACTTCACTCTGTATAAGGGGCTCCAGCTTCATCCATCTCATTAGGACTGGTTCAAATGAATTCTTTTTAATGGCTGAGTAATATTCCATGGTGTATATGTACCACAGCTTCTTTATCCATTCATCTGCTGATGGTCATCTAGGTTGCTTCCATGTCCTGGCTATTATAAACAGTGCTGCGATGAACATTGGGGTGCACGTGTCTCTTTCAGATCTGGTTTCCTCAGTGTGTATGCCCAGAAATTTTACAGTTTCTTAAGGTGTACAGTTATTGGTTTATTTCTCCTTTTTTTAACATATATATTTACAACTATAAATTTCCACGTTAGCATTGCTTTTGATGAATCTGATGAGGTTTTGTACATTGTGCTTTTATTTTCATTTATGTCAATGCATTTTCTAATTTTCCTTGTTATTTCTTCCTTGACCCATTGTTTCTTTAAGCTTGTATTTTTTTTGAGCACTATCATTATTTCTTTTTTTTAATTTATTTTTTATTGAAGGATAATTGCTTTACAGAATTTTGTTGTTTTCTGTCAAACCTCAACATGAATCAGCCATAGGTATATATATACCCCTCCCTTTTGAACATCCCTCCCATCTCCTTCCCCACCTCTGTCTGGCTTTCCTGAGACATACAGCAAATTCCCACTGGCTATCTATTTTACATAGGTAATGTAAGTTACCATGTTATTCTTTCCATACATCTCACCCTCTCCTCCCCTCTCCCCATGTCCATAATTCTGTTCTCTATGTTTGTTTCTCCATTGTTGCCCTGTCAATAAATTCTGCAGTACCATTTTTCTAGATTCCATATATATGCATTAGAATATGACATTTATCTGTCTCTCTTTGACTTACTTCACTCTATATAATAGGTTCTAGGTTCATCCACCTTATTAGAACTGACTCAAATGAATTCCTTTTTATGGCTGAGTAATGTTCCATTGTGTATATATACCACAACTTCTTTATCCATTCATCTGTTGATGGACATCTAGGTTGCTTCCATGTTCTAGCTATTGTAAATAGTGCTGCAGTGAACAATGGGACACATGTGTCTTTTTCAATTTTGGTTTCCTCAGGGTATATGCCTAGGAGTGGGATTGCTGGGCCATAAGGTGGTTTTTATTGCTAGTTTTTTAAGGAATCTCCATACCATCTTCCATAGTGGTTATATCAATTTACATTCCCACCAAGAGTGCAAAAATGAACCCTTTTCTCCACACCCTCGCCAGCATTGATGGTTTGTAGACTTTTTGATGATGGCCATTCTGACTGGTGTGAAGTGATATCTCATTGTAGTTTTGATTTGCATTTCTTTACTAATGAGCGATGTTGAGCATCTTTTCATGTTTTTGTTAGCCATCTGTATGTATTCTTTGAAGAAATGTCTGTTTAAGTCTTTTTTCCACTCTTTGATTGGGTTGTTTGTTTTTCTGGTATTGAGTTGTATGAGCTGCTTGTATATTTTGAAAATTAATCCTTTGTCAGTTGTTTCATTTGTTATTATTTTCTCCCATTCTGAGGGTTGTCTTTTCACCTTGCTTATAGTTTCCTTTGCTGTGCAAAAGCTTTTAAGTTTAATCAGGTCCCGCTTTTTTTTTTTTTTTTTCAGGTCCCACTTGTTTACTTTTGTTTTTATTTCCATTACTCTATGAGGTGGGTCATAGAAGATCTTGCCTTGATTTATGTCACTGAGTGTTCTGCCTATGTGTTCCTCTAAGAGTTTTATAGACCTTACATCTAGGTCTTTAATCCATTTTGAGTTTATCTTTGTGTATGGTGTTAGGAAGTGTTCTAATTTCTTTCTTTTATGTGTAGTTGTCCAGTTTTCTCAGCACCATTTATAGAAGAGGCTGTCTTTGCCCCATTGTATATTCCTGCCTCCTTTGTCAAAAATAAGGTACCCGTAGGTACATGGGTTTATTTCTGGTCTTTCAATCTTGTTCTGTTGGTCTATATTTCTATTTCTGTTTTTGTGCCAGTACCATACTGTCTTGATGACTGCAGGTTTGTAGTATAATCTGAAGTCAGAAAGGTTGATTCCCCCAGCTCCATTCTTCTTCCTTAAGACTGCTTTGGTTCAGTTCAGTTTAGTCGCTCAGTTGTGACCGACTCTTTGCAGCCCCATGGACTGCAGCACGCCAGGCCTCCCTGACCATCGCCAACTCCTGGAGTTTACTCAGACTCATGTCCATCAAGTTGGGGGTGCCATCCAATCATCTCATCCTCTGTCGTCCCCTTCTCCTCCAGCCTTCAATCTTTCACAGCAACAGGGTCTTTTCCAATGAGTCAGTTCTTCACATCAGGTGGCCAAAGTATTGGAGTTTCAGCTTCAGCATCAGTTCTTCCAATGAGTATTCAGGACTGATTTCCTTTAGGATTGAACTCCTTGCAGGCCAAGGGACTCTCAAGAGTCTTCTCCAACACCACAGTTCAAAAGCATCAATTCTTCAGTGCTCATAGTCCAACTCTCACATCCACACATGACTACTGGAAAAACCATAGCTTTGACTAGGTGAACCTTTGTTGGCAAGGTCCTGCTTTGGCTATTCAGGGTTTTTTGTGTTTCCATATGAACTGTGAAATTTTTTGTTCTAATTCTGTGAAAAATGCCATTGGTATTTTGATAGGGATCACACGAAATCTGTAGATTGCATTTGGTAGTATAGTCATTTTCATAATATTGATTCTTCCTATCCAGGAACATGGAGTATCTCTCCATCTGTTTATGGCATTCTTTATTTCTTTCATTAGTGTCTTACAATTTTCTGTGTACAGTTCTTTTGTTTCTTTAGGTAAGTTTATTCCTAGATATCTAACTTTTTTTGTTGCAATGGTGAATGGGATTGATTCCTTAATTTCGCTTTCTGATTTTTCATTGTTAGTATACAGAAATGCAAGTGATTTATGTGTACTGATTTTGTATCCTGCAACTTCACTAAATTCAAGATTAGCTCTAGTAATTTTCTAATACAGTCTTTAGGGTTTTCTATGTACAGTATCATGTCATCTGGAAACAGTGAGAGCTTTACTTCTTCTTTTCTGATCTGGATTCCTTTTATTTCTTTTTCTTCACTGATTGCTATTGCTAAGACTTCCAGAACTGTGTTGAATAATAATGGTGAAAGTGGATACCCTTGTCTTGTTTCTGATCTTAGAGGGAATGCTTTCAGTTTTTCACCATTGAGAATAATGTTTGCTGTAAGCTTATCATATATATGGCCTTTACTATGTTGAGGTAGTTTCCTTCTATGCACATTTTTTGAAGAGTTTTAATCATAAATAGGTTCTGAATTTTGTCAAAGACTTTTTCTGCATCTATTGAGATTATCATATGGTTTTTAATCTTTCAATTAGTTAATATGGTTTATCACATTGATTGATTTGCATATATTGAAGAATCCTTGCATTCCTGAAATAAACCCAACTTAATCATGATGTATGATCTTTTTGATGTGTAACTGAATTCTGTTTGCTAAAATTTTGTTAAGGGTTCTTGCATCTGTGTTCATCAGTGATATTGGCCTGTTGTTTTCTTTTTTTGTGTTGTCTTTGTCTGGTTTTGTTATCAAAGTGATGGTGGCCTTGTAGCATGAGATTGGAAGTGTTCCTTCCTCTGCAATTTTTTGAAAGAGTTTTTAGAAGGATGGGCTTTAACTCTTGTCTAAATGTTTGATAAAATTCTCCTGTGAAGCCATCTGGTCCTGGACTTTTTTTGCGGGGGGAGATTTTTGATCACAGCTTCAATCCCTCTGGGTTCAATCCCTGGGTTAGGAAGATCCACTAGAGTAAGGCATGGCAACCCACTCCAATATTCTTGCCTGGATAATGCCATGGACAGAGGAGCCTGGTGGGCTACTGTCCATGGGATTGCAAAATTGGACATGACTGAGTGACTAACACACATTGCTATATTATATGTTATCATTATATGATGGGTGCATGCTCAGTCACTCTGTCATGTCTGACTCTTTGAGAATCCATGGACTGTAGCCCACCAGGCTCCTATGTCCATTTGATTATCCCAGCAAGAATACTGGAGTGGGTTGCCACTTCCTCTTCCAGGAGAACTTAGCGAGCCAGAGATCGAACCCATGTCTTCTGCATCGACAGGCGGATTCTTTATCACTGATCCAGCTGGGAAGCCCCAATATATGGTAAACCTTTTAAAATTTAATTTCTATTTGTCTAATAACAGTATAAACCTTTTAAAATTTAATTTCTATTTGTCTAATAACTGTACAACCAAGTCAGTTCAGTTCTGGTTATAGTTTTCATGGAATACCTTTTTCTATCCTTTTACCTAAAATTAACTTTATCTCCATATCTAAAGTGAATATTTTGTAAACAGAATGTTGATGGACTCTATTTTTTTAAATATAATCTTCCAAACCTTTATTTTAATAGGTAAGAGTAATCCTTTTATATTTAATTTGATTACTGAAAAATAAGCATTTACTTTGCCACGTGGCTATTTATATTTTATGCTTTTGTACCTCAATTTTCCATTGTTAACATTTGGAGGATATCAATTACCATGTTAAACTTAATAAACACATGGCTTGAATATACATAATAGTATATAATAATTTACAAAAATTCTACTTCCTTGCATCTCCATTTATTTCCTTTTGGGTTCTCTGCTTCAACCCTTTGAGTTGTTATTATCACAGATTATCACCTTATGCATTGTAGTCCCCTTGACATGAATTTATAATTATTGTTTTACACATTTGTCATTTAGTTTATTTAGGAAAAAAAGGGAAGTTACAAATTAAATGAAATGTACAATTCCATGCATTCAAAAGTCCAATATTACTGGACCTTATACTTATTATTGTTTTATGTCTGAGAGTTACTGTCTGGTGTCCTTTCATTTCATCTTGAAGGAGTCTCATTAGTAATTTCTTGTACAGTAGGTCTGTTTACCTGGGATTTTCTTAATACCTCTTTCATTGTTGAAGGATAGTTTTGCCAGATACAGAATTCTTGACTGACACTTTTTTCCCCCCTTCGGGACACTAAACATGTCATCCTACTGTCTTCTGGCCTCTATGGTTTCTGGAGAGAAATCATCTGTTAATTTTATTGAGAATCACTCATATGTGATGAGTGACTTCTATATTCCTGCTTTCAAGATCAACTTGGTGTAGAGTCTGTAAGTATCAGCTTGGAGTTAGTTGAGCTTCTCAGATGTATGTATTCATGAATTTCATCAGATTTGGGATTTTTTTTTTGCCAAATATATTTTCCTATTCCTGTCTCAATATCTTCTTCTGGGAGCCCTATCATGCATATGTTGAACACTTAATGGTATCCCACAGGTCTTTCAGGCTTTGCTCATTTATAATCAGTATTTTTTTCTGTTTCTCTGAATTTATTATTTCATTTGTCCTTATCTTCAAGTGATCCTTTCTTCTGCCTGCTCAAATCTGATTTTGAACACCTATAGAGAATTTTTCATTTTAGTTTTTGTACTTTCCACCTCCAAAATTTCTATTCAGTTCCTTCTATCTCCTTATTTTTCATCTTCATTTGTATTTTTATTTTTTACAATCATTATTTTCTTCATTTCCTTTAGCTCTCTGTCCATGATTTCCTTAAATAAAATTAAGAAAGTCAATGTCTTTGATTAATAACTTAAATATCAGAGGGGAGAAGCACTGTCAGTATTTATATTTCCCTCTCAAAAAAAAAAAACAACTTAAATATCTGGGCTTCCTCAGGGATGGTTTCTGTCTAAATCTTTTGTTCCTCCAAAGGGGTTGTACATTACTGTCTCTATGTACTGTATTTTTGTTGTTGTTGAAAACTGGACTTTATGAGTTGTGGTAACTCAAACTATAATGCTGTGGGAATTCTAGGATTCCAATTCTGTCCCTCATTGGGGATTGTTAGATTTTGCTTGTTGAAGGCTGAAGCCATACAATTGTAACTTTTCCAAACTGTTTTTGGAAGTATGTGCTTCTTGTGTGTGATCAATAAAGTTTCTGTTCCACTGTCTCTGCAGACAAAGTGCAACCTGACAAAGATATCCTTGAGCATTTAGCTCCCGAAAGGGGAAAATGTAGATGCTCTCTCTTTAATCCTCTACAAATCAGGAAGACATGTTAGCCTGTTGGGGATGAAACAATGATTAACTTCTGTCTCAGTCCTTGATGATTAGCAATAAAAAACCTATGATCCCAAGTTTTTGGAAGACAAGATCCATATTCCCCACCATGGCCCCAGAAATTTGCACCAGGAACTGAGTTGCTGCATTGTGGGGTGCTGAGGTGTGAGGCATGGTAGCCACTACCATGCAATCACTAAAATTCACCAAAATTAAATTTACCAGCTTCTTTATCAAGCACTCCTCTGGATCCTGTAAGAGAGCTATCAGACTAGGGTTGCAAAATAGTTGCTCAGACAGTTCCTACCAGCTCATATGTCATTTCTGTGGAGAGTCAAATTCCTGGGGCTTTCTACTCTGCCATATTCCCTGATATCACTTCACTGTGGCTGCTTTTCCCTAATAACTAATGATGTTGAACATCCATTGATGTTGAACTGCTTATATGTCAGCTCTATGTTTTCTTTAGTGATGGGTCTGATCAAATTATTTCCCAAATTGTACATTCCTTTTTTTCTTAATGAGTTTTCAGCCCTATTATGTATTATATGTATTAATGAATGTATGTATGAACTCACATTTTTTCATGATTTGCAAATATTTTCTATAACTGTAACTTTCTTTTCATTATGTTAACAGTATCTTCTGAAGAGTTCACATTCTTAATTTTGATGAAGTTAAATTTGCAATTTTTTCTTTTACAGAGCATGCCTTTGGCACTATCTAAAATATCTTTAAAAACAAAATATCACAGAGATTTTCCCTTATGTTCCTTTCTAGATCTTTTAAACTTCTAGGTTGCACATTTAGGTCTAATAATTATTTTTCTTTTTACTAATTTTTGAGCTAACTTTTGTATATGGCTTGAGATGTAGATTTAACTTAACTATTTGTTTTACTCCTGTATGGGTGTCCAATTATGTAAGCACCACTTCTTGAAAAGGTTACCTTCCTCCATAAGTTGCTTTTGCATCTTTATTGAATATTAACCCAAAATATGCGGGTCTATGTCTGGTCTCTCTACTTTGTTACATTGATCTCTTTATCATGATGCCAGTATCACACTACCTTAAGTAATCTAGACTTAGAGTAAATCTTTAAATTCGGTAATGTGAGTCCTCTATTTCTGTTCTTTTTCTTCAAAGTAATATGGTTAAAGTAGGTCTTTTGAATTTCATATAAATGTTGTGTAACTCTATATTCAGATTTTTTCATGATTATTTCATTAGCATTTTGAAGTTTCTTCTTAAATTGAGGTATAGTTGATTTACAATATTATATGTTTCAGGTGTACAACATAATGATTCATAATTTTTAAAGGTTATATTCCATTTATGTGGTAGTGGTTTAGTCACTAAGTCATGTCCAACTCTTGTGACCCCATGGACTCTAGCCTGCCAGGTTCCTCTGTCGATGGGATTCTTCAGGCAAGAATACTGGAGTGGGTTCCCATTTCCTTCTCCTGGGGATCTTCCAGACCCAGGGATCAAACCTGGGTCTTCTGCATTACAGGCAGATTCTTTACCAACTGAGCTATGAGGGAAACCCATACTCCATGTATGGTTATTATAAAATATTAGCTATATTCCCTGTTCTGCACAGTATGTCCTTGTAGCTTATTTATTTTATACATAGTAGTTTGTACTTTTTTTTGTAAATTAATTAATTTATTTTAATTGGAGGCTAATTACTTTACAATATTGTAGTGGTTTTTGCTATACATTCATATGAATCAGCCGTGGGTGTACATGTGTCTCCCATACTGAACCCCCCTCCCATCTCCCCCACATCCCATCCCTACTTCTTAATCACTTATCTCTATCTTGCTCCTCCCCTTTCCCTCTCCCCATGGTGAAAGCAACAGTATTAGTCGCTCAGTCGTGTCTGACTCTTTGCGACCCCATGGACTGTAGCCTGCCAGGCTCCTCTGTCCGTGGAATTCTCCAGGCAAGAATAATGGAGCAGGTAGCTGTTCCCTTCTGCAGGAGATCTTCCTGACCCAGAGACTGGACCTGGATCTGGGTGTCCTGCTTTGCAGGCAGATTCTTTACCATCTGAGCTACCAGGGAAGCCTCCTCCCCATGGTAAGCACTAGTCTTTTCCTTTAATGCCATTGTCACTAATTTTTTAATTTTTTTATATTCCACATATAAGTGGTATCATACAATATTTGTCTTTGTTTGATTTATATTAATATCACTTACCATCACATGCTCCAAGTCCACTCATGTTGTTCCAAGTGGTAACATTACATTCTTTAGTGGCTGAATAGTATCCCATTGTACATACACATCATATTTTCTTTATTCATTCATCTGATGGTGGACATTTAGGTTGCTTCCATATTTTGGCTATTGTAAATAATGCTGCTATGAACACTGGGGTGCATATATCTTTTGAATAAGTGTTTTTGTTTTCACCAGGTATATACACAGGAATGGAATTGCTGGATCATAAGGTAGTTCTTTGAGCATCTTAGGACAATTATTTTAAAGTCTTTGTTTAATATATATTCCATTAAGTCTACTTCAGGGACAGACTCTGTTTAATTACTTTTTTCTTTGAATTGACCATACTTTCCTAAATCTTTGTATGCCTTGTCTGAGTTTTTGTTGAATGGACACTGGACATATGAATATAATAATATAGTAACTCTGGAAATCAGATTCTCACCATTTCCCAAGGATTATTATTTTTTAATTGTTGTAGGCTCTCTCTGTGCCAAGAATCAGACTAAGGTGTGAAAACAATATCTTCTTAGGTCTTTTTAAATCTTTCTTTGAGCACATTTAGTCAATTTCCTCCATACCTAGTCTTTGATGTCTGACTCCCCGAATGGGAAAAGCAAAAATTTAAGGCAGGAGAAAAGGGCCCCGGCCCTGTAAATTTCCTAGAAGGCTGTTCAGCTTGAGGGGATAGACTTGCAATGAGTTGGTGGGATGGGGGGCATGTGAGGGGAGGTGCAGGAACAATGGCTACCTGACTTTCTGCATCTCTGTGATCAGAAGAAGCAATCAGTGACCAGAACACAGATCCCCCTTTTTGCCTACCCTGACTCCTGCAGAGCTGCAGGTAAGCTGCTCAGTGTCTGCTAAGTGGCTGGCAGTGGGGATGTGTAGCAACTATTGCCAGCTAAGAGCTGAAGACAATTAAAATCAACCAAAATTTATCATCCAAGCCTTCCCCAGAAGTTACAAGTTTTCAACAGACTCAATAGTTTCAAATTAGTTACATAAGACAGAGTCTGCCAACTCCATTGGAAGCTGAAGACAGATTTCTTCTCGGTTGGAGACAGATTTCTGGTGCTATCTACCCCATTATCATCCCAGAATTCTTGTCAAGAGTTAATTTGATCTCACTATTAAGGAAAGACCTTTTGAGTATACTCTAGCTGATGACTTTGCTTCTGGCCTCATGTGAACTTCAGGCACTGTACATGTTCATCCTTCCCAAAGGTTTTTTCCTCTGCCTCAGGTAGCTTGCTCACACGTGTTGATTAATTGGTTCTTAGCTGCATACTTGTGGAGGAGTCTCTGCAGACCTCTGGAGTCTTCTCTGTACATCACTCCTCTTTCCAGTACTCTACCCTGTGAGTTTTAGCCATCTTGCCCCGTCCCGATTCCCCATTACTTTCCCTTAACTTAGGGAGGCTGCCAGGTTCTGTGGGTTCGCTTCCTTACATCATGGTCTGGAAACGTTCACCAGGCAGTGAACTGGGTCACTTGTAGGGCTCATCTCCTTTGTTTTCCATCTCTGAAGGATCTCTATCCTTCACTGACTTATGTTCAATGTTTTCAGAACGATTGTTTCACTTTACTGTCTGCGTGTTTTTGGTTATTACTGTATCAGGTGGGAGGGTGGCAGTCCCTTTACTTCAACTTGGCTGAAAATGATAGTTTGAAGCTTCGATTTAAAATTAGATGGACATGGACATGCTTAGATGTACACACTGCTATATTTAAAATGGATAACCAACAAGGACCTCCTGTATAACACAAGGAACTATGCTCAGGGTTAATGCAGCAGTCTGGGTGGAGGGGAATTTAGGGGAGAATGGATACATGTATCCAGAATGCATCATGAATTGATCATTATATGCAAAGTACATCGTGAGAAATGCAAGGAGATCCAACCAGTCCATCCTAAAGGAAATCAGTCCTGAATGTTCATTGGAAGGACTGATACTGCAGCTGAAACTCCAATATTCTGGCCACCTGATGTGAAGAACTGACTCATTGAAAAAGACCCTAATGCTGGCAAAGGTTGAAGGCGGGAGGATGAGATGGTTGGATGGCATCACTGACTCCATGGACATGAGTTTGAGCAAGCTTCACGAGTTGATGATGGACAGGGAGGCCTGGCGTACTGCAGTTCATGGGGTCGCAAAGAGTCGGACACGACTGAGTGACTGAACTGAACTGAACTGAATTGGATACATGTATATGTGTGGCTGAGCCCCTTCGCTGTTCACCTGAAACTGTCACAACATTGTTAATCGGCTATAGCCCAATGTAAAAGAAAAAGTTTTAAAATAAAACGAGTTTCTTCCTTATATGATCTCTTAGCATACATTTCTCTGATCTTCTCACTGGTACTAATCAATATACTTCTTGGTAGTACAAGTTATACATGCAAGTATTTTCTCAGTCGTTTGTGAGTTTGTGGAGAATAAGATATAAATTTGAGTCACTACATGTACTCTAAAATATGAAAATAAGCATCTACTTAATAGATTAAACTATTAAAAATTACCCTTACTTGGCATAGATTTCTAGACTTGCAGGTCATAGAAATGTCATGGTGTATGTTAATGCTGCAAGGAGTTTCATGCTGTTTCTTATGAGAAATATAGATAGTGATTTCTTACGGTAGTTAAGTAAATTTGCACTGAGCTAAATAATGGCAAATGGAAGAAAAATGGATCAAATAAAATAGGACATGTCCTTTAGACATGTAGTTCACCAGTGAACTACAGTATATAATAAGTGGCTTAAGATTCAGAAGGGAAAAAAAAAAAAGATTCAGAAGGCATCGCTTTATAGTATCTATATCTTTTAAACAGGGAGGGTATAGGAGGGGTATTATACTTTATGTCATTAACATATGGATTTTGGAAATTCAGCATTTCTTTTCCTTTCCTAAAGATATCCAGATATCTTTCTCAGAAATTGTCTATAGATTTGGTGACATGGTCAATCCATGTTCTTGCTTCCCCATATTAACACCAAAGGAGCTGTATTCTTTTCACCATTAAGCTGAGGACACATTAAATGGAATCTAATGTGGGGCCAGACTGATGCAACTTCTCAGTTAGTTAGGAGTTAAACTCTTTTGCTAGTGTGCACTAGTCACATACAACCATTTAACTTAAATTAAAAATTTAGTTCCTCAGTTATACACATCAAATACTCAATAGCCACCTATGGCTAGTGGCTACCCTGTTAGACAGTACAGCTCACTTCCTTCGTCACAGAAAGTTCTATTGAATAGTATAGCTCAAGGAACATAAATGTTAGGATGAGATTATTGAGTATATAATTTTTTTAGTGACATGGAAATTTTTATTTTAAAATATTACCATTCATAGTGCTTCTTAGTTTGAGAAAACTAGAGGTATCTCTTATAAGATAGACTAACAGGTATTGTCTCATGACTGTGCTAAAATCCTTATTCTAGGTTGCATTGATGTGGAAGATGGATCTCTGAGG
The DNA here is from genome assembly GCF_033118175.1 of Dama dama. Taxonomy (NCBI): domain Eukaryota; kingdom Metazoa; phylum Chordata; class Mammalia; order Artiodactyla; family Cervidae; genus Dama; species Dama dama. Next base: position 26,581,021 of record NC_083696.1, on the reverse strand, counting down.
CCCCAGTCCCTCATCATGGGCCAGTGTTGCCTTTACCAGCTACCTGGGATCTGCAAAGAGCAAGGGACAGGGAGGAGGCAGTGAGCAGTGAGCAGGGGAGGAAGGGCTGTTTCTTGCTTTCAGTTCTTTTCCAAGCTCAGGCTAATGCTCCACCCCGAGGGCATCTGCATTTAAGGCAGAATGTTCTCCCTGTCTTTCAGTGGCACTTGCATTCTTGTAGTTCTAAAACCAAGCTCATCTTTTCCTTTGGCAGTACAGTCAGTGTGGAGAGTCTCAGCTCAGTTTCCAGAGAATGACGATGTGCTCCCACCTGTCTGAAACCCCAAACTCCCTGGAGGAATTCGGATTCATGTGTTCCAGCTTTGTCAGGCCTGAGTGCTTTTCATGTTCTGGAGTGAGAGAACTGCTCCTTCCAGAAACTTTTTTTTTTAAACGCAACAGACCATTTAATGATAACTAGTCTCTAAATGGGCTCCCCTGGTAGCTCAGCTGGTAAAGAATCCATCTGCAATGCAGGAGACCCTGGTTCGATTCCTGAGTTGGGAAGATACCCTGGAGAAGGGAAAGGCTACCCACTCCAATAATCTTGGTTTTCTCTGGTGGCTCAGTGGGTAAAGAATCTGCCTGCAACACGGGAGACCTGGGTTTGATCCCTGGGTTGGGAAGATCTCCTGGAGGAGGGCATGGCAACCCACTCCAGTATTCTTGCCTGGAAAATCCCCATGGACAGAGGAGCCTGGTGGGCTGTAGTCCATGGGGTCACAAAGAGCTGGACATGAATGAACAACAAAGCACAGCACAGTCTCTAAATAATTAAAATTTAAAATGGTTTTGTACTTATGAATGAAAATTCCTGGTTGAAAAAGATAAAATTTTCACTTGATTTATATCATTTAAAAATAAAATTTAGTTTATTAAATAAATTGTGGAGGGCAGAGAAGGATTCCCTGGTGGTCCAGTGGTTAGGACTCCAAGCTTCCATTGCAGGGGCCATGGGTTTGATCTCTGGTCAGTGAACTAAGATCCTGCATATTGTGCAATGTGGCAAAAATAAATAAATTAATTAATAAACAAAACTTTAAGATTCCATAAGGCAATAGGTAAGGGATGACTGTAGAGTTCTTCTATTCAAATGAGAAAATATATGCCCAGCTGAGTGTTGTCTTCCAAAGTATCCCTGTGGATGTTTTTCTACTTACTCTTTAGCAGCTCCCAAACGAGAGGGTGGGAGTCAAGGAAGACTGATGCCTGAGTCTCTCATGTCGGTAATGGCTAATGTGGAGAGCAAGAGGTCTTGGATACCCAGGAAGTGCTGGGAAGGCCTCTGTGTATTTCCACAGTGGTGGAGAGGGGACACAGACAATTCTTTACAGATTTTAGAAAGAACGGACACCAAAAAACTCCCGATTGTTGTGAGTTAGGGAAGGGAAAATTAGTAATCAATGAGTACAGCAATGGTAACCAATTCTTCAGCTGAGATGGTAACCAGTTGATTGTATCAAATGTTTGTCAGCCAAACATTTGGAAACTTCCTTTATTCTTGAAAAGCCTGAGAAATCTGCACTTAATGAAATTCACTTATGCTTTCCCATTGATGTACAACTTAAAATTACAACATATACTTGAAAGAGAAAATGAATCCATACTTCTGAAGAAAACAGGACTTTAAATCCACATCATTAAAGGCAAAAAAGCAGTTTTAAATTCCAGAATGCCAAAACAACGACAACAAAATCCTCAAGACTGTAGAGATACATGTGTGCTCTTCCAGGTAATTTAAATGGACAATCAATTAGCAGATTAGTGCTAGGTAAACATTACACATTCAAATCCCAACCAGAGATTAATTTGCTCTCTTCCAGGGTCACAGATTGCATGCTTAGCCCCAGCCTGCTGCTCTCCTAATGGATGCTAATAAGTACATGGGTCTCAGTCACCTTACTTGAAACACTGAAAGCTAAACCTTTTATTACTGGATGTGTTCTGCTGCGCTTAGCTGTTCAGTTGTGTCCGACTCTTTGTGACCCCACGGACTGTAGCCATCCAAGCTCCTCTGTCCACGGAATTCTTCAGGCAAGAATACTGCAGTGGATAGCCATTTCCTTCTCCAGGGGATCTTCCTGACCCAGGGATCGAACCTGGGTCTCTTGCATTGCAGGCAGATTCTTTACCATCTGAGCCAGCAAGGAAGCCCCCTTATTACTGGATAGAAGTCTCAACTAAGCAGAATATTAAGAATATTTAATATTAATATTAAAGTTATCATTCTAAAAAAAAATAAAGTTATCATTCTACCAAAAAACACTTTAATTTGGAAAGAATCATGTAAATAAGTAATATTTTTCTCCTTCGGGCAGTAGATGAATTGCTCAAAACTAAATTGGCTGAAATAGTGGAAGAGCTAAAAATAAGTATTTCTATCATTGGTTTTCCACATATTGGTAAATTTTTCACACCATGGGCTAGTTCTGTCTGTCTCTTAATCATAACTTTTTCTGAAATTTCTTTTTTAAATTTTTATAAAGCATGGGGCCATGTCTTTTTTACCATTTTTATTTTTCAGATTTTTTTCTTGCTTGTAGGGCAATCTCTTGGTGAAATTAAAAGTTTTCTCATATGCTCCAAGTGAAAAGTCCAAAGATACAGGTGGTTGGAACCAGGAAAGTCCCCAAACACTAGTTACTATATATTGTGAATCCAAGAAGATATTATAATTTTATTAAATTTTAAATACAGATGTTTGCTTCTACCTTGACACTTAAACAATTTAGCTTCAACCAACTTCTGAATTTGAAGATTATATAAAATATGGGTCAGCCAAACATTTTTCCAGCCATTAATAATGTTACTCAAAACATAAGAGAATTAGTTTTTTTTAAATGAGAACATATACTTAAATAGGGAAAATAACCCCAAATGAATTTATACTTATGAAAATGAATTTTAAGATTTCAAAAAGTAAGATAACTGTTACATGTTCTCAAGGATAAAGTCAATACAATTATAGGATGTGGAAGTAACAGTTATAAAAGTCAACATTTATCGAAAATTTGCTGTGTGGCAAGCACACAAATTACCTCATTTAATCTTTATAAAAATCTGGAAGGTAAGTACTATTAATACCCTCGTTGTACACATGATAGAAACCAAGGTTTTAAAAGTTTAAGTAAATTACACAAGGGTCCAGAGGTAGGACCAGACAGATTTGGTAATCTGATTCCAGAACCTTAGTCCTTTACACTGCCTTAAAGTGAAAATAAATTAATTCTCAGAACCCCAGACACTGGCACCAAAGTATTTAAAAGCAAGCCCATTTAAAAGAAACAAAAACAAGCAAAAAAAAATAATAATAAAAAAATAAAAGAAACAAAAATAGAACATGGAAGAGTAAATATGGGGCACAGTGCTATAGATTCAATTACAATGACTGATTAAAACTACTACTCCTAAATGTGTGAGCCTACAGTGGATTATAGAAGGAAATTTGAATATTTTGAGTGTCAGTATTTAATGTGGCTTTAAATGACTATTTCTAAATAACACATGATCCTGGCTTCATCACTAACTTCGTGTATGAATTAAGTAGCTTAACTTGCTAAAGTCTGTTTTTTAAAAAATTAAACACACTTATCAAAATACTAAGAGCATTTTACTTATGTATATATCATACTGGCTGATATTTGAGGTGAAGTTATAAGAAATGAAAAAACTCAACTTGCCTTTTTGGGGACAAGAAAGTATGGAGGCTTCTTGGAACCTGCATGGGTGCAGGCTCCACTTGCTCTGCACCTGCTGTATGGGCCTGCTCCTCTACAGAGATTTCTCCAGAAAAGAAAAGGATAGGAGAATTGGAGGTAAGTAAAAACACCACTTCCAAACTCCTAAGAGTTCTGAGTTTATAAATGCTTTATTCTATAAGGCATTAACCTGTTTTAAAAAACATTTTATTGATGCATAATGTATATACAGTGTTAACCTCATTTAAAAAGTAATTACTGCAGAGCTCTAGGACAGAAGTCCTGAGAGGACCTCGTTTCAGAAGATGCTACTAGAGCAAGAAGGATTTAAATCATTTTCCTTAGGAGGGGCTGCGCAGTCTCCGGAAAGCGAGAGTTAGAGAAGATAGATATTTCACAGTTGGAACCAAATAGAAGGGAGGCATTTCACGTGCTGTAACAGATCTGCTGTTTTTAAAGTCTCTTTGGTGATATCTGACACTAAGGCTACTTGTATATTACATTATAGATTGTCATTTCAGTGTCTGGGCCATGAAATGTTACTAGTGTGAAAACAAAAAAGAGGAGCCTCCGGCTCCTTCAGACAGTGAGAGCACTTTGAGTGCGCTGAGTCAGATCTATCTGGAGGGAGATCTGCTACCTCAAAGGGAACCACCAATGAGGATTCTGCTCACATGGCTCTTAGATTTCTCCCAAAAAAGCAGTGAAGCAGTAAACCCAGCAGGCAGTGGGGTCAATCTGCCACTTTTCCAACTTCCTCAGAATTACCACCCTACTCCTGTGAACAACCAAAAGTCTGGAGAGTTATTTCCCAGGTTAAAGATACCGATGCAATTAAGGTGAGAGAGCAGGTGATCATTTCTAAAACCCGGTTGCTACACTCGGGCACACAACGCAGAAACCGATTTCCGTTTGGAACTTGTGCTCACTCCTCCCCCTAGACACATCCCGACTTCCAGTTCCTGACCACCTCTACCTCTGCAGCCGCCTCGGCCAGGCCACTGGTCCCACCTTGGGAAGACTGGCCCTGTGGGACCAGGACGGGATCTCTTTGGGGTGATCAGACCCCAGGCATTAGGCCTTCTCAGATGACTGGCTCTCAAAACGAACGCTGCCTCCTCGAGTTGACGAGATCCCAAGATTGGGTTGGGGCCTCCTCAGGGTGACCAGCTCCTGGGGATGGAACTTGGGACTCCTCAGGTGGCCGACTCCCGAGAATAAGGCCTTCTCGGGGGTGACCGGGCACAGGGACAGGAAAGGGCCTCCTCTGGGTGACCGGTCCTTGGGGACGAAACAGGGCCTCTTCGGAATAACGGGACCCGGGGAAGAAGATGGGGCTTCCTTAGGGTGACTGACTTCCGGGATGAGGCTTCTTTCAGGGTAACCAGATCCGTAGGTCCGAACGCGGCCTCCGTGAGGTGACCGGCTCCGATCGTGGACGGGGACAAGGCTGCCTGACCGGCTTCCGGGGATAAGGCCGTCCCGGGGTGACCAGATCCTGGAGCCGGGGATGTGGTCCTCGGTGACCAGCTCTGGGAGACCAGGAAGGGGACGAGATGAAGCTACCGCCCCGATACCTCCTGGGAACTCGCGCAGGCACAGCTGCGTCGCTTGGACCCGAGAGCTCCTTTCCCTGGGCTGGGCCTCGCGGACTCTGCCAGGGCTGGGACCGAAGTTCGAAGCCGGAGTCCGAGTCCTGGGCCGCCCGGCACCGGCCCCTCTTCTGGTTACCGGCGCCTCAGTTCGCAGCACCGCCTCTTCCGCCCCTTCCGCCGGCCCGCGTACGTCAGCTGGCGCCGCCCCGCCCCGCCGCCGCCCGCCCGCCCGCGCGAGGCCGCCTCAGCTTGGCCTGGGCCTGGAGCGGCGCACGGCGCAGGTCCCTCCCCGCCATGGCCCTGGGAGGCGGCAGCACATGGCGGCCGCAGCGGCCATGAGCGCGCCCGCGGCTCGGCCCGGCCCCCCCTAGAGCCCGCCGCCCCGGCCCCGGCCCGCGCCACGGCCCCGCCGCCCCCGGCCCCGCCGCCCCGCCGCCCCGCGCCCGCCGCCGCCGCCGCCATGGGCGTGCAGGGCTTCCAGGACTACATCGAGAAGCACTGCCCGAGCGCCGTGGTGCCGGTGGAGCTGCAGAAGCTGGCCCGGGGCAGCCTGGTGGGCGGCGGGCGGCAGCGGCCCCCGCACACGCCGCTGCGCCTGCTGGTGGACGCCGACAACTGCCTGCATCGCCTCTACGGCGGCTTCTACACCGACTGGGTGAGCGGCGGCCAGTGGAACCACATGCTCGGCTACCTGGCCGCGCTAGCCAAGGCCTGCTTCGGCGGCAACATCGAGCTCTTCGTCTTCTTCAACGGCGCGCTTGAGAAGGCGCGGCTGCATGAGTGGGTCAAGCGGCAGGGCAACGAGCGCCAGACGGCGCAGCAGATCGTCAGCCATGTCCAGAACAAGGGCACCCCGCCGCCCAAGGTCTGGTTCCTGCCGCCCGTCTGCATGGCGCACTGCATCCGCCTGGCGCTCATCCGCTTCCACGTCAAGGTGCGGCCAGCCGGGCGGGCGGGCGGACTGGGGTCCGCGTGGGCCGGGGGCGGGGTTGGAGACCGGGGCCGGGCGTGGGTCTGTGTGAATTTAAGGGGTCGCTTGAATTTGAGGGTGGGTCGGGGTTAGACTGGAGTTTGGGGGACCAGGGATGGGCCAGGGGTCTGGGCCTGAGTCCGGGTGTGGGGTCTGGGGTCAGGGTCCAGGCCTGGGTCGGAGTCTGGAATTCGGTTGGGGTCTGGGTCTGGGCTCCGGGCAGGCCAGGGTCTGAAGTTGGAGCTGGGTCGGGTTTGGGGATCTGGGCGCGGGGGACCGCAGGAGCCTCTCCCCTCCAGGTCTGACCTGCTGCAAAATGGACGCGCCGCCTGGATCCCGGCCGGCTGCTAGTGCCCGGGGTCTGGGAACCTGGGCTACACCAGGCCGGCCGAGAACCGTAGGACCAGCGGATAGCTGCAGGCTTGGAAGGTGCAGTGGCACTCGCTGAGATCCCGAGTATTCCTCCACACTTTGAAGCAGGCGTATTACTAACCTGAACTTTTATGAGTCCTGGTTTTCGATTTCGGAAGGCCTGAAAAGCAACAGGTTTTTTGCGGGATCAAGTGGGCTAGATGGCGACAGCAAGGGGTCTCCAGCCACTGAGGGTGGATAGAAGGTCTGCCTACTGCTGTCACCCCAGTTCGACCTGGGCAAGGCCTGTGGAGTTGGCTTTCTCTTGAGAACACAGGGCTAGGACCAGGTTCCCAGTAAGGTAATAGTTTTTAGAGAAATTGTCGGATTTTTGTGTGTTGTGTTTTAAAGAACCATATAGTTTGACATGATGGAATATTTTAAGTGCTGTGATTTAGTCTGCGTGAAAAAGTCTTTGGTTCTGTGTGTCTGAAGTGAAGAGAGTCAGGCAAAGTCAGTGAATCAGAGTTTCCAGGATTTATTTCTCCTTGCACAGAAAGAACTCCACCACTTTGGGCTGTGCACTCAGGTAATCAGAGCTCTGGGTGTCCAGCATTCTGCTGTCCTTTTGGCAGAGGGCTCCTCCCTGAACTCAGGCCAAGGAGTGCTTCAGGACCTAGCAGCCAGGGCAGAGATAACATGCAAACCAGTGACCCTTGACTTGAGTTTTGATTGCTTCGTTTTTCATTGTTCTTCGTTTACAATTCTTAGGGGGGGCTGCTTTATTTTTCTGACTTTGGCCACTCTGCCTTCCAATGTGTTTGTCATTCCTTTATTTCTGCTTGAACTGTGCTTGATCCCAAAGTTTGTGAAATTCGAACTTCCTGACTGCTCTTTGCCTGTGCTGAGATGGTGGTGGTTAAGCCTAAAGTGATAGCGGAAGTCCCACCCCGATCCTGATGCAATTGGTGACAGGGTTTCTAAGTCTGCGGGTCGAGGCTGCTGGAAGAGCTGCGATTGGTCTGTGAATATGGCAGAGACCTAGCCTGTGTCCCTGGGGAAGATCGAGTGAGAGTAAGGGACTACTGCTGGCATTTTCTGCCCTGGAGCCTGGGCTGTCCGAGAAGTGAGACGGTGTAATTCCCCAGTGTGATCCATCTCCAGAAGATGCTTTGAGTGTTAACACTTTTGTCTTGTGCAAAGATGGAAATTACTTACTACTGAAAAGACGATGAGCTTTTTAGTCAAATGGCTTTCAAAGGAACATCATAATTTTTACTTAGGATTAGATTCAGTGTTTGTACATGTTCTCTATCTTTTGAAAGAACTGCTATATACTTTTTTAGTTGTAAAATTTCTTGATATTTCTCTTTGTGCCCCTATAAATGTCTCACCTGCTAGGTGCTTAGAATTTTGACCAATGTGTGAGTAAGTAAGAAACTAGAATTAAGATCATTACTTCCACTTAGATTTCTGGACGCAAGGTATAATTGAGTGTATAATCACTTTGCTTTAGATGAACTTTGAATTCCTGATATAGAATCACAATATAACGTTAATTTTACAGTTTAATATAGTGGTGACTCAATTCCCTGGTGTACACTTACCAGGCAGACTCATCTTTTTGGAAAATGCCTAAGAAACTTAGCTACTAAAAATTTCTCAGCAGTCAAATGAGAGGTCAGGAAGTTTTGGTATAGTGATCCAAAAAGAAAAGAAAAAGCTTCCTGTTTCCTCATTGAAGAATCAACGTTTCTCCCTTATAGACTGCCCTCTCGTTTTCAGATGTAATTCTGATAAGCTTAGTTACCTGTTTCTAAACTCAGCTTGAGAAAAGGGTGCAGAGGAAAGTCTGACATAGGCAAGTGCACCATTAATAGCAAGAAGTGACTCTTTACCAGGGAGAAGATAGAAAATGCTATAAAAAGCACACATAATTCTGGGGCATCTTTAGAAACACAACCCTATGTACTTCAGTAGCCCCTGAGGGATAGTATGGTTTACTCTGTGAGGATGGTTTGGGGGAAAATGTATGTTCAGCATTCTTCAAAGAAGTGAAGCAGCATGCACTGTTTTTTAGAAAAATGCCTATTAAAACGGTTAAGTGAATTAAAACCATGATGGCATATCACTACATACTTGTTAGAATGGCTAAAATAAGTAATTCCGGCAATGCCAGAAGTCTGGCAAGAATGCTGAGCAACTGGAATCGTCCCACATGGCTGGTGGGAATGCAAGATGGTATGCCACCCTGAAAAATAGCTCCCTAGTTTCTTATAAGATGGGTTTACCATATGATCCAGCAGTTGTACTCCTGGGTATTTTCCTAATGAAACTATTATTCACAGAACAACTGTACTTGATTGTTCATAGTAGTTTTGTTCATAATAGCTCAAACTGGAAACAAGCAAAATATCCTTTAATAGGTAAATAGTTAAGCTATGGTACCAAGCAATACTACTTAGCAATAAAAAGGGAGAAACTACTGATACACACAAGGAAGCCAGGCTCAAAAGGTATAATTCTATTTATATGACATTCTCTTGCAGATAAGGCTGTAGATGGGGACCAGATGACAGGTTACATGAAGGTGTGAATATAAAGGGACAGCAGGAGGGAGCTTTTTGAGGTGATGGAACTGTTCTGTAGCCTGATGGTTGTGGTGGTAGCATGTTTTAAAATTGTAGAACTTAACATCAAAAGTAAATAAAAGTTAATTTTGTTGTATGATTTTTTAAAATAAAGGTTAAGTAAAAACTGGCAAAGCAATTTACACAAGCATCTCACCATATATAATGTTGGGTGTATGAAGCATTTTTCTTATAAAAATCTACCATTGTATTGGCCTTCTCCAGGGTTCTGTAAACTGACAGAAAGTCTTAATTTCCTCTCAGCTTTGCTTTGAGAAATCTTTTTTGGCTTAGAAGAGTATGTCTTCACTAGAGTAATAATTGTATTTCTTTAACCATTAGAAGTTGGCCCACACATCAACTAATTTTGTTCAGGTCATTAAACTGCCTGGCCTGAATTTGGCTTCTGTTCGTTACTAGGAGCATTTCCTCTTGTGTGCCTTGAGTCATCATAACCTTTGAAACTTAGTGAGGAGTGATGTTTACTTAAAAATCTTGGTGGCATTAAATCCCTGGAACTTTCCTAAATGTTTCTGCCTCAAGACTTGTGGTGGTGTTAGTGTGCAAGTTTATAATGAAGTCCTTGTGTATTCACTGAGATCTCACATAAAGCAAAGCTGGTGTTTTAAGTCACTGGAGGAATGTGAGATTAGACTGTGGCCTGAGATCTTGTGGTGATGATCTTTCTTTGTGTACTTGATGGGGGTAGAGGGACTACTCTGTAGGGTGCCAGTTCCATGCTGGGTTCTCTCTCCTGGTGCTGTCTCATTTAGCCCTCAGTGTTTTGTTGCCAATTTTATATGGCAAGAAATGGGATTGAGCAGTGTCTGGGGAAAGGTAACCAGTAACCTCTTTAAGAGGGAAGTAGTGTGCTGAAGTCAAAGTTCAGTTTCATTGTGTAAGAATGCTATAGGGGTGTGCCTACCTGCAGTTCACTCTCAGGTCAGACCTGATAGCAAAAATGCTTTTGCTAGGTAGCACAGTTTCTATCCAGGAGAAAATGAAAACTAGCAATATACTTTTATTCTTAACGATCACGAATTGATCAGGGAATACTTAGAATTCTAAACTGACCACATTATAAGTCAAACCAGCCATCCATTTAAAATACTCATTTAAAAATATCTATTTTCTTCAAGTGTGCCAGTTTGGTGACTGGTTTATTTCATTTAGCCTAATGTCTTCAAGGCTCATCCATATTGTAACACTGTGTCAGAATTTCCTTCCTTTTTTCTGTCTGAATAATACTCTGTTGTATGGATGAACCACATTTACTTTATGGATTCTTGGGTTACTTCCCCTTTCTGCTCTTGTGAAATAGCCAAATGAATAGCCCTAATGAGTAGTGCTCTGGTGAACACGGTTGTGCAAAAATCTTTTGGCAGTCCCTGTTTTCAGTTCTTTGGGATGTGTATCCACGAGTGGAATTGCAGGGTCATTTGGTATTTCTGTGTTTAATTTCTCAAGGACTCACCATACTGTTTCCCACAGCAGCTCCCTATGTATATTTTATTTATCATATATTATCATAGTAGTTTTAGTTTTAACATTAATGTGATCGCTACATTATTCAGCAATTTGCTTTCTTTATATAAAAAATCATTTCATGTCTATACTTACAGTTCTGATTCTTTTTAATGCCATAGTGTTCCATAATTTATCCATCTCCTACAAATGGTATGACACACATACTTGGTGGATCCAAGAGTGTGCACATTTTAAAAGCCTTACAAGACTATAGAGGCAACTTTGCCAGACCTTGAGATTTTCAAGGAAGTTAGAAATCCAGATTTTTATTTGAAATCATCCCATTTAAAAAACACCTTTGAGCCAAGTAAAATGGACTCCAGGCTACATTCAGCTCTTAAGACACCAATTTGTGACTTAAGCACTGACATTTATCAACAATTACCACCCATTTCTAAATCTTCCCCCCTTCTGACCTTTTTTACGATTAAAGTTAGACTTATCAAAGCCCACTGCCTCTTCTCTTCTGCCTTGTTGAACCCTTTTTGTTTATCAAAGCACTTCCATTTCCTCGAGTTACTGAAATACAGCTTTCCACAAATGCCATAATTCTCTGGAACTTTTCTGTTTTATTGTTGTTGTTTAGTTTCTAAGTTGTTTCCAGCTCTTTTGCAACCTGATGAACTGTAGCCCACCAGGCTCCATGTAATTTCAATTTCCCAAGAATACTGGAGTGAGTTGCCATTTCCTTCTCCAGGGGATCTTCCCAACCCAGGGACTGATGGATTCTTTATCACTGAGCCACCAGGGAAGTCTATACATAGTATCAACTTCAAAAGAGATTATTTTGGGGATTATGAGAAGAGTATAAATGGAGAGGGCTTCCCTGGTGGCTTAGTGGCAAAGAATTGTGGCTTCAATCCCTGAGTTGGGGAGATCCTCTGGAGAAGGACATGGCAACCCACCCCAGTATTCTTGCTTGGGAAATCCCATGGACAGAGGAGCCTGGCGAGTTACACTCCATGGGGGTCTCAAAAGATTTGGGAATTACTTAGCGACTAAAAACAAAACTATGCACATACTCTTTCAGCTTTTGACAGATTCCAGTGCACCCTTTTACTGTTCTCAAAGACTTGAGCAGCTAGTTTAGCTAGTTTTATATACTTAAAGATTATTTCTACAATATCCCGTTCAGCACACAAACTGACTATTTTCATCTCTCATCTGGTCTCAGATTACTCACCTCTTAGTGACTGTTGTAATTTCACTTTAGCTACCCTAGAGTTTGTTCCCCATGATTATCAGGAAGATGATAAGTCTTCAAACTGCATGTCCCCCCTGCCCCCCCGCCCCGAACCTGACTGCTACTGATGTATCCTTCATTCTTTTTTCACTTTCCACAATTTTCTCTTCTCCCAGTCTGTTCTGGTTTCACTTTTAGCCCTAACTGGTTTGAACCTCATGGTCACCCACTTCCAAGTTACACTTAAGCACCCTAGAATCATCTTTGGCATTTTTATCATTCCGTCCTCCACTCCCTGCAGTGTGACACGTCAGTTCTAGCCCAGAAGCCTCTCACACTTCTCTTCCTCATTTCTAGTATCGCCAACCTGTGAACTCACCAAATTTACCGAAAAGGCCTAAGTGCCTTGCACACATGCTGGTGGGTTGTAAAACCGAATTATTGGGTGTTTATTGGCATTTAGAAAAGTTGACACAGAATGAAATAGAATAAAAAGTAGAATGCAAGACATATCCTAAGGGTAAATATCATATTAAATCGTGTCTTTACTGTGGGTGGTAGTCTGGATTGCCTCTGGATCTGACTGGTCCCCCACCCTGGTGTCAGCAGGGGAACTCGACCTGTACGCAGTGTCAGAGCAGCCTGCAGGGTCGTCAGGTGAGTCACTCTCCTGGCAACCCTTAATCCAAACTTACTATTTAGGCTTTTAGACCCTCCTGCAATCTGAATCCGTTCTATCTTCTGTCATATTCACAATTCTTCTATTATATTTTTAAAATGCTCCCAACCAGACTGTTCACTGTTTCCTAACTGCTGATGTTGCTCCCTCTTGTCTACCCCACTTTTGCTTGTTAGAATTTTACTTCCACCACAAAGCTCATCTCAAAAGCTTTATTATAGCTACCTGTGTATGTATCTCTCCCATTAACTATAAGCTACTTGAGACTGGGGACTAATTTTACTCCTCCTGTATGTTTAGTATAGGCATTCAGCTTGTTAATCATATATTTGCCTTGTTCTATTTATATAGGCAGACAAATGTAATTATTTTCTTTTAAAACCTGGATCAATGGCCATTAAGTAAGATTTATTTTCTCACCTTAAATTTCTCATACTCTCTTTTCTGACTTGTTCCCAGTGATGATTCATGCTCCCTTTAGCAAATATTGAGTGCCTGTTATAGGCCAGGCATGGAGGAGTGAATATAACAGAAAAGAATGGAGTCCTTTAAGGAGTTTAATGGAAGCTGGGACTCCTTTACATCATTTTCCCCAGTCAGTGTTTGGAATTTTCTTTGATGCCATAGGACAGTCTGTTGAGTCAGTGAAGAGTAGTGAGTGGTTCTCAACCGGGGCTGGGGATTGGTGGTTTTGACAATGTCTAGAGACATTTTTGACTGTCACAACTGAAGCATTTCAGCTGCAGGCTAGGGATGCTGCTAAACGTTCTGCAATGCACTGTTCAGCCCCACAGTAAAGAATTACCCATTCCCAAGTATCAGCAGTGCCAGTGCTAGGAAATCCTGGTGATCACAAGTCAGAAAATTCTAGGCTTTGGGCCTTAGTTCAGTTCAGTTCAGTCGCTCAGTTGTGTCTGACTCTTTGCGAGCCCATGAATTACAGCACGCCAGGCCTCCCTGTCCATCACCAACTCCTGGAGTTTACTCAAACTCATGCCCGTTGAGTCGGTGATGCCATCCAGCCATCTCATCCTCTGTCATCCCCTTCTCCTTCTGCCCCCAATCCCTCCCAGTATCAGGGTCTTTTCTAATGAGTCAACTCATCGCATGAGGTGGCCATAGTATTGGAGTTTCAGCTTCAGCATCAGTCCTTCCACTGAACACCCAGGACTGATCTCCTTTAGGATGGACTGGTTGGGTCTCCTTGCAGTCCAAGGGACTCCCAAGAGTCTTCTCCAACACCACAGTTCAAAAGCATAAATTCTTCGGCACTCAGCTTACTTTATAGTCCAACTCTTATATCCATACACAACTACTGGAAAAACCATAGCTTTGACAAGATGGACATTTGTCGACAAAGTAATGTCTCTGCTTTTTAATATGCTATCTAGGTTGATCATAACTTTGCATCCAAGGAGTAAGCATCTTTTAATTTCATGGCTGCAGTCACCATCTGCAGTGATTTTGGAGCCCAAAAAATAAAATCTGACACTGTTTCCACTGTCTCCCCATCTATTTTGGGCCTTAGTAAAGCCATATAAATGTTTGAAACAGGAAGAAAAGTAATTAAAAAGAATTGCAACTTAGTTTTCTATATAAGATATATACATATACATACCTTCTCTCTAGTATATTTCTAGACCCACAGTGCTCTTCATTTTGTTTTATACAGTGAGAATTCATACAGTGGACAGAAATGAATTAAAACATACTCCACATTCCAGTCTTAGTAAGAAATTGACCACAGGAATAAATGCCTTGTAGTATGAAGAGGAGTTACTTTTTTAAAAACATTGAGATGTAGTGGACATACAGCATTATATTAGTTTCAGGTGCACGGCATCATGATTCATTATATTTATATATTTTGAAATGATCACAGTAGGTCTAGTTAACATCGATCACCATACATATACTTTTTTTTTTCTCATGATGAGAATTTTTAAGCCCTCTCAGCAACTTTCAAGGATACTGTGCTTAGTCTCTAAGTGGACGTGTCCTACTCTTTGCAGCCCCGTGGACTGTGTAGCCCGCCAGGCTCCTGTGTCCATGGGGATTCTCCAGGCAAGAATCCTGGAGTATGTTGCCATGCCCTCCTCCAAATAGAGATGACCCTTGAATAGCACCAAGTTTGAACAGTGCAGCTCCACTTACATGTGGATTTTTTTTCAATAGTAAATATTACAGCCCTACAACCAAATCTGTGGTTGGTTGAGTCAGTGGATGCAGAACCGTGGATGGAGGACTAACTGTAAAGCTGTACACAGATTTTTGACTGTGTGGAGGATTGGTGCCCCTAAGCACCTCCCTCCCAGTTGTTCAGGGTCAGCTATAACTGGAAGTTTGTACTTTTGATTTTCTTTACCCATTTTCTCAACCCTCACCCTAAGAAAATGATACTTTAGAATTTGAAAAGTTAGATTGATTTTCCAGTAGATTTATATAGAGAATTTTATAAGTAGAACAATTAGATATAAATGAATCAGAGTTCAGATAGAAATACTCTAAAATCCTGCAGATGTCTCTGTATAGCTGACGTCGTTTGTTCTTTACTTATGTTTATGTTTTCTCAGAGTCTGACACAGCTTAGTGCCTAATAACATTTTCTCTAGAGAGTAAGTCCTTTGATGGATGACCAGCATTCCTCAGTCCCCTTTGCGAGACAGTGATAGCAGAAAGATGGTAGAAAGTTTGTGTTCAAACCCAGACTCTTGTCATTCCCACAGATAAGTAGTCTCAGCTTGGTTACCTGGTGCAGAGGCTTTATCTTTGAGTAAACCGTTTATGCTGCTTAATTTAGGAGTCGTGTTGAAGAATAAAAAGGATGACTGCTTAGGGTAATTGGCTGAAGTTAGCCATCGTTTCTCCCTTCTTATACGTGACTTTTATCAAACATTTTTTTCTAGGCATTTTAGAACTAGTGTCGAGTTGAATTTGGCACTCTGATTTATCTGCGAAGGTGATGGTGAATCTGTGGAATTAAGGGTCTGTGATCTAGAAGTGTGTTTCTTTTGTACCCTGGTTACTTGCCTCCCACTTGTCACTTGGAATAAATTTATTTCTTTGGAAAAATTGAAGCTACCCTGTTGATATTAGGCTAAATATTGTAGGGAGATATACTGAAAGGGATATTACTGGAGGGTTGAGTTTTCATGGCTCTGGAGTGTATTGTTCATCTTCATGAGCAGGAGTGCCAGCCAGTCCAGACAGGGAGGGCCTCACTTGACTGCTTGGATAAGCATAGGCTCCATGGGTTTTCAATCTCCTGTACTTATGTGGGGGCTTCCCTCGTGGCTCAGACAGTAAAGAATCTGCCTGCAGTTTGGGAGACCTGGATTCAATCCCTGTGTTGGGAGGATTTCCCTGGAGAAGGGAACGGCTCCCCACTCCAATATGCTTGCCTGGAGAATTCCAAGGACAGAGGAGCCTGGAGGACTCTCATCATGGGGTTGCAAAGAGTTGGACATGACTGAGTGACTTAACACTTTAACTTTCACTCCTGTGAACCATGCCTGTGTACTTATGTGAGCCATAAAATTTTTAAATAAAAGAGTTTGCAAGTGTCACCCCCTTGAAATAGATTGCATCAATCTGAGATTCATTTTTCTAAATTCCAAAACTTGAATTTTGATGTTCTGGAACTAGATTTTTAAAAAGAATAGTATTGCTGGAAGTTAACTGAAATCATTAGATTAGTATAGTAGGCTGAATAAACACTGAATACAAATGATGTTGGTGTTTCTACAATCCTTTTATCATTTTATTTTAAAAACTTATGAAGTTTAACTTGCATTTCTTTTATGACATTCACTCTTAATTTTTTTTAAGCAGAGAAAGAAAACTGTTTTATTATTGAATGAGCATTGAAACAGATTGCAGTTGCATCACAGACAACATGCTAAAGAGATTGCAAAGAAGAAATCTCACCCTTTTATGTAAGCTGGCAGATATAATACATTACATATATATTGTCATTACTCCAAGGAAAGATAAAACTTCTCTTTTGACAAGTAGGAAGTTATGTCTTGGCACCAAGTGCCTAGGTTTCCTGAGAAGACAGGGAGATGGGGTGCCACTCTCTTATTATTATATATTTTTATTTTTTAAATTGTGATAACCTATATACATAACAAAAGCTTTACCATTTTAAATATTTTTAAATGGAATTAAGCTTAATGGAATTAAGTACAATCTTCCCTTGGGTATATGCAGATAACTGATTCCGGGATCCCCCTCAGATACCAAAATCCAAAGATGCTGAAATCCCTGATGTAAAATGACATAGTACAGTGAGTGTAGTCAGCCCTCCATATCAGCGGATGCAAAACCACTTTCACATTGTCATGCAATCATCACTACCATCAATCTTCAGAACTTTCTCATCTTTCCCAAGTGAAACTGTGCTCATTGAACACTAACTCCCCATTCACCTCTGCCTGCCTCTGGCAGCCACCATTTTACTTTCTTGTCTCCATGAATCTGACTACCTCATATGAGTGGAATCACACAGAATTAATTTTTTTAACTGCATTTATTTCACTGAGCATAATGTCCTTGAGGTTCATTATATTTAGCATTTGTCAGAATTTCCTTCCTTTTTGAGGCTGAATAATAATTTGTTGTGTGGATAGACCCCATTTTGCTTATCTGTTCTTCTGTCAGTGGACAGTTAAGTTGCTTCTACCTCTTGGCTATCATGAATAATATTGCTGTGAAAATGGGGGTGCAAATATCTGTTTGAATCCTTGCCTTCAATTCTTTTGAGTATATGCCCACAAATGGAATTGCTAGTTCATATGATGATTTTATATTTTGAGATCTGTTATATCATTTTCCTTAGCAACTGCATCATTTCACATTTCCACCAGCAGCATGTGAGGGTTCAGGTTTTTCCAAATACTCGCCAACACTTGCTTACTTCTGTCTTTTTTATAGTAGCCATCTTAATTTGTGTGAAATGGTATCTCATTGTGGTTTTGATATACATTTCCCTATGACTAATGAAGCTGAGAATATTTTCATGTGCCAGTCCCTTATTTTAAAAGAAATTGCTTCCCTTGCTTTTAAGACCACTGTAAACAGTTCTTATAGAATGACCAAGAGCTGTATAAGGTAAAAAAGTTTGTTCAGCCCCAATTTCAGATTTCCTGAAGAGGAGAGATTCACTTTTAGAGACATTGCTAATGTATGTCATGACACTGAAATTGCTCTTTTAAACAACAGTAAAATCTTCCACCAAATTGGCATTGACTTTCATGTTCTCACTTTTCAGCTCTACTTGTTCAGTTGTCAGACTGTCGTTCAGTCAGTCAGTCGTGTCTGACTGTTTGTGACCCCATGG
The DNA here is from genome assembly GCF_033118175.1 of Dama dama. Lineage (NCBI taxonomy): Eukaryota > Metazoa > Chordata > Mammalia > Artiodactyla > Cervidae > Dama > Dama dama. The sequence continues at coordinate 26,563,008 of NC_083696.1, read as the reverse complement.
ACTGCAGCATGCCAGGCTTCCCTGTCCATCACCAACTCCCGGAGTTTACTCAAACTCACGTCCATCGAGTCGGTGATGCCATCCAACCATCTCATCCTCTGTTGACCTCTTCTCCCATCTTCAATCTTTCCTAGCATCAGGGTATTTTCCAATGAGTCAATTCTTTGCATCAGCTGGCCAAAGTATTGGAGCTTCAGCTTTAGCATCAGTCCTTCCAATGAATATTCAGGACTGATTTCCTTTAGGATGGACTGGTTGGATCTCCTTGCAGTCCAAGGGACTCTCAAGAGTCTTCTCCAACAATACAGTTCAAAAGCATCAATTCTTCAGTGCTCAACTTTCTTTATAGTCTAACTCTCACCTCTCTACATGACTACTGGAAAAACCATAGCTTTGACTAGATGAACCTTTATTGGGAAAGTAATGTCTCTGCTTTTTAATATGCTATCTAGGTTGGTCATAGCTTTTCTTCCAAGGAGCAAGCGTCTTTTAATTTCATGGTTGCAGTCACCATCTGCAGTGATTTTGGAGCCCAAGAAAATAAAGTCTGTCACTGTTTCCACTGTTTCCCCATCTGTTTGCTGTGAAGTGGTGGGACCAGATGCCATGATCTTAGTTTTCTGAAGGTTGAGTTTTAAGCCAACTTTTTCACTCTCCTCTCTGATTTTCATCAAGACGCTTTCTTCTTCACTTTCTGCCATAAGGGTGGTGTCATCTGCATATCTGAGGTTACTGATATTTCTCCTGGCAGTCTTGGTTCCAGACTGTGCTTCACCCAGTCCAGCATTTCACATAATGTACTCTGCACATAAGTTAAATAAGCAGGGTGACAATATGCAGCCTTGATGTACTCCTTTCCCGATTTGGAACCAGTCTATTGTTCCATGTCCGGTGGTAACTGTTACTTCTTGACCTGCATACAGATTTCTCGGGGCAGATCAGGTGGTCTGGTATTCCCATCTCTTGAAGAATTTTCCACAGTTTGTTGTGATCCACACAGTCAAAGGCTTTGACATAGTCAATAAAGCAGTAGATGTTTTTCTGGAACTCTCTTGCTTTTTCTATGATCCAACGGATGTTGGCAGTTTGACCTCTGGTTCCTTTGCCTTTTTAAAATCCAGCTTGAACATCTGGAAGTTCACGGTTCATGTACTGTTGAAGCCTGTCTCGGAGAATTTTGAGCATTCCTTTGCTAGCATGTGAAATGAGTGCAATTGTGCAGTAGTTTGAGCATTCTTTGACGTTGCCTTTCTTTGGTATTGAAATGAAAACTGACCTTTTTCAGTCCTGTGGCCACTGCTAAGTTTTCCAAATTTGCTGGCATATTGAGTGCAGCGCTTTCACAGCATCATCTTTTAGGATTTGGAATAGTTCAACTGGAATTCCGTCACCTCCACTAGTTTTGTTCATAGTGATGCTTCCTAAGGCCCACTTGACTTTGCGTTCCAGGATGTCTGGCTCTAGGTGAGTGATCACACCATCGTGGTTATCTGGGTCATTAAGATCTTTTGTGGTATAGTTCTTCTCTGTATTCTTGTCACCTCTTCTTAATCTCTCCTGCTTCTGTTAGGTCCATACCATTTCTGTCCTTTATTGTGCTCTACTTTGCATGAAATGTTCCCTTGGTATCTAATTTTCTTGAAGAGACCTCTAATCTTTCCCATTCTGTTGTTTTCCTCTATTTCTTTGCATTGATCACTGAGGAAGCCTTTCTTATCTCTCCTTGCTCTTCTTTGGAACTCTGCATTCAAATGGGTATATCTTTACTTTTCTCCTTTGCCTTTAACTTCTCTTTTTTCTCAGCTATATGTAAGGCCTCCTCAGACAGCCATTTGCCTTTTGCATTTCTTTTTCTTGGGGATGGTCTTGATCCCTGCCTCGTGTATGGTTTCACAAACCTTCATCCATAGTTCTTCACAGGCACTCTGTCTATCAGATCTAATCCCTTGAATCTACTTGTCACTTCCACTGTGTAGTCATAAGGGATTTGATTTAGGTTAAACCTGAATGGTCTAGTGGTTTTCCCTACTTTCTTTGATTTATGTCTGAATTTGGCAATAAGGAGTTCATGATCTGAGCCACAGTCAGCTCCTGGTCTTATTTTTGCTGACTGTATAGAGCCTCTCCATCTTTGGCTGCAAAGAATATAATCAGTCTGATTTCGGTATTGACCATCTGGTGATGTCCACGTGCAGAGTCTTCTCTTGTGTTGTTGGGAGAGGGTGTTTGCTCTGATCAATGCCTTCCCTTGGGAAAACTCTGATAGCCTTTGCTCTGCTTCATTCTGTACTCCAAGGCCAAATTTGCCTGTTACTCCAAGTATCTCTTGACTTCCTACTTTTGCATTCCAGTTCTGTATAATAAAAAGGACTTCTTTTGGAGGGGTTAGTTCCAGAGGGTCTTGTAAGTGTTCATGAAGTGAAGTGAAGTCGCTCAGTTGTGTCTGACTCTTTGCGACCCCATGGACTGTAGCCTAACAGGATCCTCAGTCCATGGAATTTTCCAGGCAAGAATATTGGAGTGGGTGACCATATAGAATTGTTCAACTTCATCCTCTTCAGCATTAGTGTTTGGGGCATAGACTTGGATTTCTGTGATGTTGAATGGTTTGCCTTGGAAACTAACTGAGATCATTCTGTCATTTTTGAGATTGCAACCATTTTGAGTACTGCATTTTGGACTCTTTTGTTGACTATAGGGGCTATTCCTTTCCTTCTAAGGGATTCTTGTCCACAGCTGTAGATATAATGGTCATGTGAAGTAAATTCACTCATTTCCATCCACTTTAGTTCACTGATTTCTGAAATGTCGATATTCACTCTTGCCATCTCCTGCTTGACCACTTCTAACTTACCTTGATTCATGGACCTCATATTCCAGGTTCATAAGTCATATCCACAACTGGGTGTTGTTTTTGCTTTGGCTCCATTTCTTCATTCTTTCTGGAGTTCTCTCTCCACTCTTCTCCAGGAGCATATTGGGCACCTACTGACCTGGGGAGTTCATCTTTCAGTGTCCTATCTTATTGCTTTTTCATGCTGTTCATGGTGTTCTCAAGGCAAGAATACTGAAGTGGTTGCCATTCCCTTCTCCAGTGGACCACGTTTTGTCAGGACTCTCCACCATGACCCGTCTGTCTTGAGTGGCCCTACACGGCATGTCTCATAATTTCATTGAATTAGACAAGGCTGTGGTCCATGTGATCAGTTTGGTTAGTTTTCTGTGATTGTGGTTTTCATTCTTTCTGACCTCTGATGGATAAGGATAAGAGGCTTATGGAAACTTCCTGATGGGAGAGACTGACTGTGAGGGGGAAACTAGTCTGCTTGAAACAGCTCTACTTGAGTAGGTAGTAAATAGCCTGAGTAAGTCTTACCCATCTAAAACCTAGTGTCTAGAATTCTTTGGATAAAGGTCAGAGCCTGATTTTTTTTTTCCTTCAGAATTTAGCTCAACTTATATCCTCTTCTGTTCAGGTTAAGTTACGTCTTTTAAATCTGGCAGTTGGTTGGAGGATGTGTCACGAAATTCCCTGAGCTTCTGAAAATTATTCTAAAGAAGAACCACGTAGGAAATTTTTTTCTTTGTGTCAGAAAATCTAAGAACTCATAGTGTTTTAGGTCCTGCATGAAAAGTGTGAACAAGCAGATCCTTTCTCACAGAGCTTACTAAAAGTAAATAGTAGCTGACATTTGTTGAGTGCTTATTTTTTATGAATGATTCTGAGCTGTTTACATGTAGTAACTCATTCAATCATCACAGCTACCCTCTAAGGTAGGGGAGTACTGTTATTTTTACAGATGAATAAATGGAAGTACAGAAAGTAGGTAGTGGATCTGGTGCCAGAGATACAAAACCTCACTGTACAAGTGCTTCTCCACTGGAGATTAGGAGTAAGTAACAGTGTTACTTTTTCATTCTTATTGGATTTTCCCCATAGCTGCTTTCAGCATTAATAAATAAATACATTTGCAAAGTAAGCTTGAGAATTCTTTAGTCATTTTTCTTTGTAAAAATAGTGAATTTTTGATATATCTGCCTTTTTAATAATGAAAATTAAAACTTATTAAGATAAAAAGATTTACCTAAGATTCTGTGGCAGAAATATAGTAGCATAAAGTTACCCCTAGGTAAATATAAAATACTTCACTGGGACCAAAAATAGGGTGCTTTGCCAAGTACTGAAGATCTTCCACATGGATTGTGTACACTGTGTTTCCTGGTGACACCGTGTTTCTGGGTGGAGAGGTGAGGTGAGATGTTTGGTGGTTCCCAGCCTGATTGTGATACCAAAACACATATCAAGAGTCAACATTGAACGCTCTATGCTGTGTACACAGGAGCTCCAGGGTTTCACACCCTTGATCTGGAGTTGCATTTTGATGCAGTGATGATGGCAGCCATGTCTAAAATCAGTCAAGGTCTAGTGCCTTTTAGGGTGGTGGGTGGTCTTTGGTTCTTAGCCTGGGGTTTTCTGTAAGAAGGCTATGCATAATTCCAAATCTGGCTCACTCTCACAGGAGGCCTTAACCCCTTCTTTATCACCTGTAAGTAAGTAGGTCTCAGGGCTTAATTTTTTAGCTTGCTTTATACTCTTTGGGAGTTCAAATTGAAATAATCTTCCCAACATTGTATTTGATAGTTTTTTCTCATTTCTAAAGTAAGAATTAAGAACTAGACACACCATGTTCATTAAGCATCATATGCCCAGTCTGAGCCAGGAGCTGGAAGGCTAGGGAATTGGAGAAACGGAACACAGGGAAAGGGATAGAGTAGATAAGATGGGAAACAGGAGGGGAAGATGTTCAGACCAGAAGAAAGACACAACTGATACCTGTTAGACCCTGATTCTCAGAAGCTGAACCTCTAGAATTTAATTTTTAGTTTTAATTAAATAACTGCCTCTCAGGTTTTGTTTTGATACAACCCAGGCATTTTCCTATCCTCACCCAAACCTTGCCTCGAGTCTTCTTTTCATCCCATCCAATTCTCTGGCCCAGATTCTTTACCAGGCTCTTTGATGTGAGTCTTGAATTGTTCCCTGGACCTTTTGCAGGTATTCTTGGTTGTTGAAGTTCATCCATCCATTCATAGGTTTATGCCATCTGTGCTGGGCGTTCCTACTTCCCTCAGTTGGACTGTCTGGGGAGAGTTACATTTTCATATGATAGACTCTTGGAGACTTTGCCTTTCATGCCTTTCAGTGCTTTGTTCACCTTATGAAATGGTTTAAAACAGTCCTTAAAACAGTCTCCTGGTGTCTTGTAGACTTTTTTTTCTGTTTAAAGTAAACTTACTTGGGAATAATTCTGGTTTATAGAAAAGTTGCAAAAATTGTACAGAGAGTTCCTAAATATCCTTCACTCAGCTTCCATACATGTTAACATCCTATAAATTAGTGCAAGTATTAAAACTAAACAAATTAACTTTGGTACCTCAAATAGGCAGATAATACCACTCTAATGGCAGAAAGCAAAAAGTAACTAAAGAGCCTCTTGATGAGGGTTAAAGAGAAGAGTGAGAAAGCTGGCCTTAAAACAACATTCAGAAAACCAAGATTATGGTATCCAGTCCCATCACTTCATGGCAAATAGATGGGGAAAAAGTAGAAACAGTGGCAGATTTTATTTTCTTGGGCTCCAAAATCACTGTGGATGGTCACTGCAGCCACGAAGTTAAAAGATGCTTGTTCCTTGGAAGAAAAGCTATGACAGACCTGGACAGTGTATTAAAAATCAGAGACATCACTTTGCTGACAAAGGTCTGTATAGTCAAAGCTATGGTTTTTTCGGTAGTCATGTATGGATGTGAGAGTTGGACCATGAAGAAGGCTGAGCACTGAAGAATTGATGCTTTTTTATTGTGGTGCTGGAGAAGAAACTTGAGAGCCCCTTGGACTGCAAGGAGATCAAACCAGTCAATCCTAAAGGAAATCAACCTTAAATATTCATTGGAAGGCCTGATGCAGCTCAAATACTTTGGCCACCTGACGTGAAGAGCCAACTCAGTGGGAAAGACCCTGATGCTGGGAAAGATTGAGGGCAGGAGAAGAGGGCAACAGAAGAGGAGATGGTTAGGTGGCATCATCAACTCAATGGACATGAGTTTGAGCAAACGCTGGGAAATAGTGAAGGACAGGGAAACCTGGTGTGCTACAGTTCGTGGGGTCACAAAGAGTCAGACATGACTTCGTGACTGAACAGCAACAAATGTACCATTAACTGCACTGTGTATTTCATTCAGATTTCTTCCATTTTCCACCTGTATCCATTTTGGAGTCCCTGTTGCCTTTAGGCATCTTGTCTCCCTTAGTGACCTCTGGCTTCTGCTTGTCTCTGTGTGACCTCAACACTTGTGGAGAATTGATCAGGCATTTTGTAGGCTGGCCTCCAGTTTGAGCTGTCTGATGTTTTCTTGTGATTTGGGGAGAACGCCCCAGGGCTGCAGTGCCCTCCTTCTGTGCAGTGGTATTTACGGGGCATCTGCTCAGCACCATGTCTTGTCCTCTTTGCTGGTTTGGCTCTTTGGAGCTGTCACAAAGTGCAGCGTGCATCCAAAGGGAGGGGTGGGGGTTGAACGGCAGCTGTTAGGAAGGGGTTTTACGTTACTGTTTGAATTCTTCTGGGGGGAAGATTTGTCTCCCCCCCCCCCTCCTTTATTTCATTATTCCTATCAATATTGACACATGTGTTCATTGTGCACTTTGGTTATACCCAGCACTACGATATTTATTTTGTAGCACAGATTGTTTCAGCTTTGGTCATTGGGCATCTTTCAGGTGGGCTTTTGTGTGCCGCTGACATACCCCATCCTTTGTTTTGTGAACACTACCTTCCTTCCTGGCACCGCAAGGTAGATGTTCCAGGCTCACCTTGGACTTCTCTGCCCTGGCGTTACCCACTTTTTTCCCAGAGGCTCTGGGCACTTTTAGTGGAGAATGGTATTTAGAAACCTGACTGGAGTATAGATGTTCTTTCTCCTGGAGTGCTGCTGCTGCTTAGCTCTCTGCTGACAGATAGGAGATGTAAGTGTGTGTTTATAGACCAGCCCACGTGTATATGCTTACCTCTGATGATGTCTGTGACTGTCTGTGTTGTCATCTGTGGATCTCTCCATGGCTAGCCTAACACCACAGGAGCATGCTAACCTCCTCCCTTTGCGTATTTGTAACCCTATTCTCTGACAGGGAGACACCCAGATCATCTCCTGTCCATTTACCCCAACCTTACACATGTGAAAATGATTGCAGAGTTGTTCACCGGCACCCCTGTGACAGACAGTTTATAGTACAGTTCAGTACATTTGTCAGTTTGCATCTGTACTAGCATTCCTGACTGCTGGCTAATTTTTTTTACATTGTGCATATTAAAGTTGATTCTCTGTATGAGGTGTACAATGATGTGTGCTTGTACAAATGCAGTCATGTTGTATTCATCAACCAGACTCTCATTTAGGTGTTTTGTGAGGTTTTTATTTCCCTAATTGAGAAACTGTTAGACCATACTTCCATTGTTCATTTACTGAAAAGGATTTAATGTTTAATGTTCTGTACTCAGTCATGTCCGACCCTTTGCAACCCCATGGACTATAGCCTGCCAGGCTCCTCTGTCCATGGGATTATACCGTCTAGAATACTGGAGTGGGTTGCTATTTCCTACTCCAGGATATCTTTCTGACCTGAGGATCTAACCTGCGTCTCCTGCCGTGGCAGGCAGATTCTTTACCACTGAGCCACTAGGGAAGTTTGCATTTCTGTTACCCTGTGGCTCTTAATGCCATGTAGCCTCTCCTCAGATAAAGGCATAATAGATGTTAACTAGTAGGGAAGAATACTAGAATTTTAGAAGGTGAAAGAACCTTGAAGATTCATGAATTTTATTTTCTTCACCAGATAGGTTGGGCATCAAGCCAGAACTGGAACCTGGGCTTTTTGGTTTTCCTCCCCATCACTCACGGTACTTGAAATAGGAAAGATGAACAGGATGAAAGATGAGCAAAGGGCACAGATTGCTTGACCTTGCTTTATTATTGTTATTATTTATTGAAGTACAGTTGATTGGCTTCCCTGATAGCTCAGTTGGTAAAGAATCCACCTGCAATGCAGGAGATCCTGGTTGATTTCCTGGGTTGGGAAGATCCCCTGGAGAAGGGATAGGCTACCCACTCCAGTATTCTTGGGCTTCCCTTGTGGCTCAGCTGGTAAAGAACCCGCCTGCAATGCAGGAGACCTGGGTTTGATCCCTGGGTTGGGAAGATCCCCTGGAGAAGGGAAAGGCTACCCACTCCAGTATTCTGGCCTGGAGAATTCCCTCGACTGTATGGTCCGTGGGGTGGCTAAGAGTCGGACACGACTGAGCGACTTTCACTTGATTTACAATGTTGTGTTAGTTTCTGGTGTACGGCAAAGTGACTCAGTTATATGCCTTGCTTTAGATTTGAAGTCTGTGCTTACTTAAGGGTGGGATTCCGTTATCTTTTGTTTTAGGTCATTAATTGGTCTTCCCTGGTGGCTCAGATGGTAAAGAATCCTCCTGCAATGCAGGAGACCTGGGTTTGATCCCTGGGTCAGGAAGATCCCCTTGAGAAGGGAATGGCTAGAAAATTCTATGGATAGAGGAGCCTGGCAGGCTACAGTCTGTGGGGTTGCAAAGAGTCAGACACGACTGAGCAGGTTCTTTTATCTTTTGTTTTAGGAGATTAATTCTAGCAGACAACTATTTGTTTCATGTTAGATGTGCTTTGGGAGAGGATTAAGATATTTAATCAAATGAACTTATAAAACAGAAACAGATTCACAGACTTGGAGAACAAATTTATGGTTGCAGGGGAAAGGAGGAGGATGGGATAAAAGATACTTAAGGAGTTTGGGATGGACCTGTACACACTGCTGTATTTAAAATGGGTAACCAACAAGGGCCTACTGTATAGCACATGGAATTCTGATTGATGTTATCTGGCAGCCTGGATGGGAGAGGAGTTTGGGGGAGAATGGATACATGTATGTGTATGACTGAAACTCAGCTGTTCACCTGAAACTGTCACAACATTGTTAATTGGCTGTACCCCAATACAAAATAAAAAGTAAAAAAGGAGAAAGATATTGTTAATCATTTGCAAATTAATCTTGTAGTGAATTATTAATAGTTCATTTACCTCGCTTTTTAATGCCAGTCTGAAATCAAGTGTTCTGAATGAACAGAAAATTGTGTTTGGGAAAGGGTCTGTGGAAGGAAATGACTGTGAAAAGTGCTATATGCCACTCTCTCCACATAGATGAAACCACTCTATAAGGCTCTGATGGATGTTGGTTTCTACTGATTAGAGTTTATCCTATTAACCTTTATAGATACTTTAAAGACTGGGGGCCTCTGAACTGGGACCCCCAGAGTTTTTCATTTCTTAAGTAGTTTTTACTGTATGCCAGGCACCAAAGTAGACCCTTGCTACACAGATGAGCAAGTTGTATGCCTTGTCTGGTGAGAGATGGATATGAAAGGAGGAATATTTGACCCCAGGGCAGTGGCATAGAGATGTCCTTTTTCTTTGAAAAAAAGTTTTTTTTTCTTTAAAAAAAAAAGCATAATTGCATCACCCTCAACAGCCATGTCAGTTTTTGCTTATTCCTTTGTGGTTGTGTGTACCGAATACTGTGTTCTGAAGTGGTTTTGTTTAATATTTTGTTCCAAGCTTTTCTCAAGTTTCTTCACAACATTGTGTAGTTTCTGTATATGCCCAGCTCCTTAATATTATTTTTCCCATAGAAGGCTGCCTTCATCCTTTTTATGTTCCCAGCATTTTTTTTTATCTGATAGGTTGGTTTCTTAGGCTGTATTTCCTGGAGTAAGATTACTCCAGGGTCAAAGAGTATGAGTGCTTTACAGCTCTGGAAATGTATTGCCTGTTGTTTTTCGTTGCCAGTAGCCTTCCTTGAAAACCTGCCATAGACCTGTCCCACCTGCTGTGACTCCATCACTGGCTGCTTACCCCCGGGTCACTAGGATGGGGCTGCAGATACTACACTCACGTCTGAGCCAGTACACTTGCTCTTCTGCTGCTTTTTGAACACCCTTCTGAGTGGTCACACAGGGCTGGCTCCTTTCCCCTTGCAGGGTTATTGTGAGGGTAATGAGGTAATATGCTGTGAGGCATGTAGACACAGGGTGCTCAGGGAGGGTGTCTCTGGACTGCTCCTAGAGCTGGGCAGAGCCAGCTTCTGAACTGCTCTTAGCCTCAGTTTCCCAGAAGAATAGGTTAGTAAACTCTTGCAAAACATACATTATACACTGACTCAACTCATACCTTTAATTCTGCCCCATCTGGTGGCTCAGTGGTAAAGAATCTGCCTGCCAAAGGAGGAGACCCAGGTTCGATCCCTGGGTCGGGAAGATTCCCTGGAGAAGGGAATGGCTACCCACTCCAGTATTCTTGCCTGGGAAATCCCATGGACAGAGGAACCTGGGAGGCTATCCTCCATGGGGTCAAAAAGAGTCAGACATGATTTAGCAACTATGTAACAGCAATCTCCTTTACAGGATATCTGATTCTATGAAGCAAGCAGCCATGCTGCCTTTTTTGATCTCCTGTGAGGGGAGTGGAGCAAGGGAATGGTAACTTATAGTCTCTTTTCATTTCAAAAACCTCTTAGGAGATTGTGCAGACTTAATGTTAAAGATGTCTAGAAAACAGGAATCACTGGTGATTTTTAAATGCCTTAAGACGTTGCTGTAAATATAAAATTCTACATAATAAAGTGATTTGATGTAGAGAGCATGGACTTGAAGATTGTCATTTCTAGATACAGCTGGCCTAATTTAAAAATTTTCTTAATTATAGTTTTCTGTACTTTCACATCCATACATGACTACTGGAAAAACCATAGCTTTGACTAGACAGACCTTTATTGACAAAGAAATGTGAGAATTGGACCATAAGGAAAGCTGAGCACCAAAGAATTGATGCTTTTGAACTGTGGTGTTGGAGGAGACTTGAGAGTCCCTTGGACTGCAAGGAGATCAAAAAGGTCAGTCCTAAAGGGAATCAGTCCTGAATATTCATTGGAAGGACTGATGCTGAAGCTGAAGCTCCAGTACTTTGGCCACCTGATGGGAAGAACTGACTCATTGGAAAAGACCCTGATGCTGGGAAAGATTGAAGGCAGGAGGAGAAGGGGTCGACAGAGGATGAGATGGTTGGATGGCATCACTGACTCGATGGACACGAGTTTAAGCAAGCTCTGGAAGTTGATGATGGGCAGGGAAGCCTGGCGTGCTGCAGTCAATGGAGAAGCGAAGAGTCAGACACGACTGAACTGAACACATGTTTATTCTTATTATCCTATACACTCAGTGCTTCAGGATCTGTATTAACAGACAGATAGGTGGTGGATAATACTTGGCTTTTATTTTTGTTTAGAAAATCCTGATTATTTCACCTATTTGCTATGGCCTTTGAAGAAATTATTTTGGTTTCACTGAGAGTGGCTGACTTCTTCCTTTATCTCCTTCCTTCTCACGTCATTTTCCTGCTCTGTCTTCCCCTTCTCCCCCCGCCCCTTCCTTTAAAATACTGTCACAGGGGCCACCTGGTGTTGTGTATTTTTAAATAGGGTGATCTTTGAATTTGATACGAATTGAAAATTAATCTGCAGTATGGTTGGGATCATAAGTTAGTGACCGGAGATATTTCTCACTGAAATTCTTCTTTGGGCAATGTGCCTCATGCTTTATTATGGCAGTTTTGACTATTTGGCTCTCTCGCATATCTTCCATATCTGGCAGTTGCAGATTCTGTACAAATATGTCTGCATGTTGAGCACATGCTACAGTGGTAATGGCCTCTGATGAAGTGCTCTTCTTACTTGCACAGGTTGCACAGAGCATCGAGGACCATCATCAAGAAGTGATTGGTTTCTGCAGAGAAAACGGCTTCCATGGCTTGGTTGCATACGACTCTGATTATGCACTGTGCAACATCCCCTACTACTTCAGTGCCCACGCCCTAAAACTGAGCCGGAATGGGAAGAGTCTCACCACGAGCCAATACCTGATGCATGAGGTTGCCAAGCAGCTGGACCTGAACCCAAACCGCTTCCCTATCTTTGCCGCTCTCTTAGGTAAGTGGCAGTGTTAAAGCTCTCTCATTTTGTGAAAAAGTTCTGTGTTTCAGGAACATAATATTTTGGATTGTGTCTTAAATTTAAAAAAACCAGGGAATGGGTTCCTCTTCAGTAACATTCTTCACTCATTATTTTTTGCTGTTAATGTGCTTCTTTTGTTCTTAAGTGTTTGTTTATGTATTGTTTTGTCTAGGCCAATACACTAATTTTGGGGAAAAAAATGCTCTTACATTTTGGGAGAAATAACATTTAAAAATCACAAATGCTAATACATTCTCACCGTGAAAAACATTTAAACCTTTGACACAAATTACAGAAGAGAATTTGCTGTGAAGTTAGCACTGTTCTGTGTTCCCCACTTTTTCAGGATTCTCACTACTTTAAAAGGAAAACAATAGAAATAAACTATCCTACCTTTGTTTCCAAAGCCGGCATCTTAAGTAAATGTATAGATATCTTTAAAAACTCCCTTGGAGGAATTGTTTATGCTGAATATCTTAAAAGGATGAAATCTTGTTTTCAGTTTCAGTTCAGTCGTTCAGTCGTGTCTGATTCTTTGCGACTCCATGCAGCACACCAGGCCTCCCTGTCCATCACCAACTCCTGGAGTCCACCCAAACCCATGTCCATTGAGTCGATGATGCCATCCAACCATCTCATCCTCTGTTGTCCCCTTCTCCTCCTGCCGTCAGTCTTTCCCAGCATCAGGGTCTTTTCCAATGAGTCAGCTCTTCACATGAGGTGGCCAAAATACTGGAGTTTCAGCCTCAGCATCAGTCCTTCCAATGAACACTCAGGACTGATCTCCTTTAGGATGGACTGGTTGGATCTCCTTGCAGTCCAAGGGACTCTCAAGAGTCTTCTCCAACACCACAGTTCAAAAGCATCAATTCTTCGGTGCTCAACTTTGTTTATAGTCCAACTCTCACATAAATTTTTCTCTTTAAAGTAACTTGGTAATAGGTAATCCATTTATTTATCACTTTATGTCTGTAGTTTGTAGTTATTTCTATCTTTTCTGTCAGTTTCCCTTTCTTGTGCTTGGAGTGTGCATGTCTCTTAGCTACTTGAGTATCTGGCTCTAGTTTGCTGAGAGTTTGTAACAATTGTGTCCACAGTATAAGTAAATGTGTTCTGAGCAAGACCCTTAACTGTGCAGGCTCCTCTGTCCATTTTCCTACTGGAAAATCCCATGGACAGAGGAGCCTGGTCAGCTACAGTCCATGGGGTCACAAAGAGTCGGACACCACTGAGCAACTTCTCTCTCTCTCTCTCTCTCCTGTGAGTAAAACCCAAGAACTTCAGTGATGAGATTGAGAGCTGTTTGGGATACTCAGGCCCTCTTTGAGAGATGTGTGCTTTTAAGAAAAAGTGAGATCTTACTGTACTCTCTCAGTTTTTATTCTGCAGTGCTTAGCAACAGGTTCTGGTTGTGCTTACGAGGGGGTCTTTTAGACCCCCTATTGTGGGCTCTTTTAGAAATTTCTAATTAGCAGATTTTTCAATAAGCATTCCAAAAAAGTTTTATACAACTAGAAATTATAGTGAGGGAGCCATAATTTTTCATATGTTATTTGGTGATAACATTTCAAATTGTGTAACTACAAATTAATAAAAAAAATTTTTGATTTTACAAGTTGTCTTTATTTGGTTCCAATCTCAAATACATGTTTTTAAGTTAGTACTTGGCTATTTTCTGTCCATTTTCTTAGTGAACTCCTGTGAGTTGGGATTCAGAGGATTAAAACCTAATTTCTAAATGCATATAGTACTTTTATATTTTCAGATATTAAAATGTAAAAGGATATTTCCTCAAATGTTAAAAAGTGATGAAGTGGATGGACACATGAAAAGTTTCATATTTACTTAAATGTTACACCCATTGACTTGGGCATGTTAATTGACTTTAAATGAATGGGAATATTGTATACTTGTAGAATATGGGTACCTTAGCTACCCTGGGAAGGATATTTGTTTATGATATTTAAGAAACATTGAATAAATTTCTTGGGAGATAATACCAACTAATAGTTTATGAAATATTAAAAGAAATGAAAAATAATAACATTGTGAATAATTTAGTAATAATTTAAGGCTTGAAATTTCTTCAAAAAAATTAGGCAAATTATAAACTCTTAATTGGGTGAACATTTTTAGAGCATTTTAGTTTAGATTTTTGTGAAAATTTGAGTGTCCTCAAATGAGAAATATTATTTTCCTTTTTTTTAAATAGAAAGTATAATTTCTCCTTTTTGTAACAGAAAGCATAGCAATATAAGATGTTTTCTTTTAGAAAAGTTGAGTGAAAATGAGTGAATACTCATTTAAGTATTTGGCCCAAGTTTTAACAGACTATATTTGATGTTGGAATTGGCTTAATATTTTTTCAGATAGTAGCTTCAAAAACAAATCTCAGATACTTTATACTTCACAGTAAAGTTCTGCAGTATCTATGAGCAGAGGAAAGTAATACAGAACTCAATAACTGGACAGTTTGGACCTAGCTCTGCACTTGTGAATATCATGACAGTTTGGTACACCTGTATCATGTGTCTGTTTAGAGTATTATGATTAGCAATGCTGAGATGCACTCACCTTGTTTTACCTACTGTTAGCAGCTCAGTAATGCATCTGCTTAGTGTGGAGGTGACTAAATCATAATATACAAATCACAGAATTATTTAGGAAATCATTGCTTTTTTTTTTAAATTTTATTATTTTTTTTTATTAGTTGGAGGCTAATTACTTCACAACATTTCAGTGGGTTTTGTCATACATTGGGAAATCATTGCTTTTAAATTGTATCAAAACAACTAACAAATACGTTAGTGTATCAGGCATCCAGGCATTATAATGAAGGGAGAATGTTCACCCCAAAAATGTAGTTTCTCATCTGAATACAGTTCTTACTTGTGACACGGCCCTGGTGATAGTGCAAAGAGCTGATTGACACTTCTTGGTGGTAGTGTAGTCTGTGCTTTGTACATCTATTTTTTGGGTGGTGCTAGAAATTTAAGGAGGAGGGTGTTGATCCATGTCACAAACTGCAAGCATTGTCACTTAACCTTAGGTTTTATAACTGTGTAGATTCTGCATCTGGTGTCGAACCTACTTTACAGAATGTAGTTTGGGCCATAGTCTCTCATAAACACATGAAAACTTGTATCAGATTGGCATTTGGCATCTGTCATTATCAGACTGGCCTTAATACTGTGCTGGGTAGTTACTTAGGTTTTTATACAGTTTATTCAGTTTGAATGCTGTTAAGCCTATAATGGAAATGTACTTGAAGCAGCTTCAAGAAGTTGGCCTGCTGTATGTTTTGTGTTAAAAGATGAAGAAATAGTCTCAATGTCTGTGTGGAAGTTTTATGTGGTGTATTAAACAAGGTGGTCCTAAGGAGTCATATTGCAAAGTCTTAAAACTAACAAAGATAATCTACAGATTATAACATGCAATGATATTAAGTTTCCCCCATGTCAGTAATGGCTTTTGTGGTATCCCTGTTTGTATTCCAGGAAATCACATTCTACCTGATGAAGATCTGGCTTCCTTTCATTGGAGTTTACTTGGTCCAGAACATCCACTAGCTTCACTTAAGGTACAAATTCATTTTATTTCCAACATTTGTTGCTTTTCCTTTTCCTTTCATAATCTAAGTAATGTTTCTTTATTGTAGAAGGAAATATACCTCAAAATTAGCAATATCATGCTTCCCCCTAACTTCAGAATCTGTGCTGCCTTAAAAAAAAAACCTACCTTATATTGTTCCCAGCACCCATATTTTAGGGAAATATATATAAATGTTGTTTAAAATTCCCTCACATGAATTCTTCATGTCATGTACCTAGATAGGTGTACATTTTTTAGCTAAAGTTTTAATGTATTTTATTTTCTTACAAATATTATTTTTTCAGTAGATAATATCATCTTCTGTTATGGATCAATATCTTAGCAGAGTTTGAATTTCATAATTTTCTTACTGATTTTCTAATATTTTAAAAATCTATAGTTTTAATGCTTTTTGAGTGATCAAGCAGACCCAAATTCATTAGAAAAATGGTCTATTTGTACTGTTTCATTAATATTTATTTTCTTATTTTTCTCCCCTTCCTGTTTGAAAGTAATGAACATCCAAGAAGATGTACTTAACTTTGATTTTCTGAAGTGGGAAGGTTTACAGTTTGATGTGAGCGTCATAGTGGAATGGTATGAGTTACTAGGGAACTTGTAGCTGTGAGTGGCTTCCTGTGATTCTCCGAATTCCCTTTGCTGGGTAAATTGGTGTGGTGTTGTCTGCTGTCAGTGTTGTGGTCATAGCTGCCACTGACTAGATAGGGAGTTGGGAATTCTGAACCTAGACTGGCCTGCAGCCTGGGCCTCAGTTCCTTTTGGTAACGGGGAGGTTGCATGGAGTGGTTTCTGAACGCACGTTTTCCTATTGTCAGAATTGTCCTCCAAATAGGATTTTTCAGTGTTTAGCTTACAGCAAGCTTTTGTGATACTTGGAAGTTCAGGTGGCATTCCACTCCTGCCTCTTTCATCTTGTTCCTTGGTGCCTAGAACCCTTTCTTTTCCATTTCTTATTGATGGGCCCTGATGTTTTCCTTTTTATCCTAACAGTTCTTGGTATGCGGCTTTTCAGCTTCTGTTGGAAGATCAGTTTTTCTTCTTTTGTTTGAGATTACTTGTTTTCTTTTGCCTTTTTTCTTCCCCCTAAAGGAAAACAGCTCTCTATTTGCTATTGGCCAGAGAGTTCTTCATGTGTGTTTTCATTTACAAAGTACTACAATTTGTAAACTTGTTTTCAAGCTCCTGGTGATACCATTAATGACTTGCAGAATGGGAAAAGTACAGTCTGAAATCAGGTAGACTCAGAAGTATTATGCTCATTAGCTTATTAAACAGTATGCTTTTATAAGTTGAGACAAAATGAAAGCTCGTTTTTTACAGGGTCTGTATTGTTTTGAGTAGCAGGGGTGAGTGAGAGGCTCCCAGGATCCCCAAACTGTATCAGTTCAGTTCAGTTCAGTTGCTCAGTCATGTCTGACTCTGCGACCCCATGAATCGCAGCACGCCAGGCCTCCCTGTCCATCACAAACTCCCAGAGTTTATTCAAACTCATGCCCATCAAGTCGGTGATGCCATCCAGCCATCTCATCCTCTGTCGCCCCCTTCTCCTCCTGCCCCCAACCCCTCCCAGCATCAGGGTCTTTTCCAACGAGTCAGCTCTTCCCATGAGGTGGCCAAAGTATTGGAGTTTCAGCTTCAGCATCAGTCCTTCCAATGAACACCCAGGACTGATATCTTTTAGGATGGACTGGTTGGGTCTCCTTGCAGTCCAAGGAACTCTCAAGAGTCTTCTCTAACACCATAGTTCAAAAGCATCAATTTTTCGGTGCTCAGCTTTCTTCACAGTCCAACTCTCACATCCATACATGACCACTGGAAAAACCATAGTCTTGACCAGATGGACCTTTGTTGGCAAGGTAATGTCTCTGCTTTTTAATATGCTATGTAGCTTGGCCAAACTGTATACATATGTTTAAATTGAGCTCGCCTTATCTCGTGTGTCAGAGGTTAGAAGTGAGGAACTGTTTGAAGAATTATTGGAAAACCAACTCAATCCACTGCTGGGTCACAAGCATCATTATCATGTATTTTTCCTAATAGTTTGTTAATAAAAATAAAAATATATAAAAAGTTGAAATAGAAAATATCTATTCATATATCCATCACCTTGGTTCACCTGTTGTTAACAGTTTGCTGTAAAGTATATTTGTATCTGTGTGTTTTTTTTTTTTTAATTTTTTTATTAGTTGGAGGCTAATTACTTCACAACATTTCAGTGGGTTTTGTCATACATTGATATGAATCAGCCATGGATTTACACGTCTTCCCCATCCCAATCCCCGCTCCCACCTCCCTCTCCACCCGATTCCTCTCGAAACATCCCACCCTCGCCTTCTCCCACAGAGTTCAAAAGTCTGTTCTGTATTTCTGTGTCTCTTTTTCTGTTTTGCATATAGGGTTATCGTTACCATCTTTCTAAATTCCATATATATGTGTTAGTATGCTGTAATGTTCTTTATCTTTCTGGCTTACTTCACTCTGTATAAGGGGCTCCAGCTTCATCCATCTCATTAGGACTGGTTCAAATGAATTCTTTTTAATGGCTGAGTAACTCAACTATTGGGAAGTAAGTTGCAGACATCATAACACTTTACCTGTGAAAACTTTGGTTTATATCTGCTGCTGCTACTGCTCTGTCGTATCTAACTATTTGTGACCCTGTGGACTGTAGCCTGCCAGGCGCCTCTGTCCATGAAATTTTCCAGATAAGAATACTGGACTGAGTTGCCATTTCTTACTCTAGGGGATCTTCCCGACCCAAGGATTGAACTAGCATCTTCTGAATTGTCAGGCAGGTTCTTTAGCCCTGAGCCACCTGTGAATCCCTTAGTTTATATCAACACCACCACCTAAAAAGAAGGATAATTTCTTAATTATATTACTATTATCACATCAACTAAATTAATGTCATTTAATATAAGTCCACATTGACATTTTTCTGTTTTCTCTCAAAGTTGTTTGTAGGATTGTGTGTGTGTGTGTGTGTGTGTGTGTGTGTTTTAAAATTATTTGTATATTTTTGGTCGCGTTGGGTCTTCGTTGCTGTGCAGAGTCTTTCTCTAGTTGTGGTGCGTGGGAGCTATTCTTGATTGTGGTGCGCAGGCTTCTCACTACAGTAGCTTCTCTTGTTGTGGGACACAGGGTCAGTAGTTGAAGCTTGTGGGCTTTGTTGCCTTTGGGCACGTGGAATCTTCCTGGACCAGGGATCAAACCCATGTCCCCTGCATTGGCAGCAGATTCCTATCCACTTGTGGATTTTTTAAAAAATCAAATTTTTTGCATTATCAACATGTATATTTTAAATATTAGCTAGGTATTTTTATGGCATAATAGCAAAGCAGTCCAGCATAATTTTTTAATGACTTGATAAGTTGTAGGATTTTTTAAAGTCACATTATGAAAAGTAAAACGTCTGGCTTTGAGTTAAAAAATT
Source organism: Dama dama (assembly GCF_033118175.1). Classification (NCBI taxonomy): domain Eukaryota; kingdom Metazoa; phylum Chordata; class Mammalia; order Artiodactyla; family Cervidae; genus Dama; species Dama dama. The sequence goes on along the minus strand of NC_083696.1, from coordinate 26,543,827 downwards.
GCAAAACTTTTATGTTTTGATCTTTATACATAGTTTCTGTGTGTAGTATCATTTTAACAAAGACTGGGATTTTTTTTGTCTTTTTAAGTGGAGTATTGCTTTATAATGTTGTGTCAGCTTCTGCCATACAAAAAAAACATGAAGCAGGCATAAGCATACATATGTTCTCTTCCTCTCAAACCTCCCACTCACCCCCCAACCCCATCCCATCCCATCCCTCTCGGTTGTCACAGAGCGCAGTGCTGAGCCCCCTGTATCACGCAGCAACTTCCCACTGTCTGTTTTGCATATGGTAATATATTTGTTTCAGGGCTACTCTCTCTTGCTCTTTCCTCCCCTCACTGTGTCCACCTGTGTGTTCTCTATGTCTGTGTGTCTATTTTTGCCTTGCAGATAGGTTCATCAGTACCATTTTTCTAGATTTCATATATATGCATTAATATATGATATTTGTTTTTCTCTTTCTGACCTCACTCTGTGTAACTAGACTGTGGGATATTCAATATGTTTTTTTTTCTCATGAACCTTACTACTGTTTAGAATTGTCTGTACCCATCTGCTTTGTTAGTTGCTTCTTTTTCCCAGTAATAAAACTAACTACATCTTTTGAAAATTTGGTTAGTTGATTATAAAACTTTATTATGATTTTTATTCCTTTTCAGCAGAGTATGTTGTATACAGTTTTTAAGGATACTTGATTTTGCTTCCCCAACTTCAAGCATTCCTTTTCTCCTACTTTATTTTGCCAAAGTATTTCACTGAGTTCGTATCTACTAGTTTATTGTTCACAGAGGGTTGGTGTTATATGAACTTATTATCTAATAAATTCAAATCCCCCCTTAACATGTAATATCATAATCGTATCCCTGTCAACATTGCGATATCACCATTCACAGTGCTGGTTGGGCCAAGAGGAGAGAGTGCTGGGGCTCTGGATTCAGAAGCAGAAGCAGAACCCGGAGTGGCTGATGATAAACAGCTGAGGCAGTTGGATCATGAAGTGATGGCCATAAGCATGTGCCAAATGAGTGCCTTTTTTATATGTGCTTTTTGAATTTTTAAAAATGGTTTTATGATTTTGAGTCCTTGAAAGTTATGGAACTTCTTATTTGGGTTTGGCATTGAATTTTTAAACTGGAAGTGTTTTCTTAAGTAGAATCATAAGTTGCAGGTCTTTGTATTCATTTTAATGCTTTTTGTGTTCCTAAACTTCATATTTAGTTTCATGTATTTTGAGTTTTATCCCTGTCAGTCATTCATGAGCCCCAAGTATTTCCTGCCCCAGAGTCCTTTTGTCATTTCCGCTTTGCAAGTTTTATGCTCAGCTTTCTTCTCCTTAGACTTCCTACAAGTGGTGTTCTCCTGTATAGCTCTTCAGGTTTTATTTTGATCTCTCTATATCACTTCCCGAGTTGTGGCAAGCGGGCAGAGGAGGCCTTCCCCTGGACACAACTGCCCACGCCACCATCACCACCCCACTGCCCCAGCCCAGCTCTGCCCATCAGCCACAGGCCAGGCAGGTGCTGGTTCCTCTTGAACTCCTCCCTGTGTGTGTCCAGTTAAAATGTCTCCTCGAAAACATCCTTGCTTGCTTCTGGCTCTTCTCAAAATCCTAGCTCTTGTACATGTCTCTTTCTGATTTAAATGGTCTTTAGTGTTTATACCTCTACCTTTGGATTCACTTTTTAGTCACCTTTCTTTACCAGCAATATCTTTTCCCTGAGGCAGCTGTATACCAGGACACTCTAGCAGGTCACCTCAGGAATGTTTTGTTTTAAAGTTACCTAGAATTTTACTAAAAGTTATCTCTGTATGTTTTATATCTTACTGTCTGCCACCAAAAGTCACTGAGTAATCCTTTTTACAAGTGTCTTTAGGGACAGGATGTGGCGGTTAACCCTTGGGAGGAGGGAGTCTGGTTCTGGGAAAGTAGACTGGCAGGGTCCCCAGGAATGTGGAGGTGGACAGAAGAGCCGTCTGTGTCTCATCGTGCAGGCCACACAACCCCAGCATTCTCAAAGTCATGGCAGATGGCACGGCTTGCAGTGGGCCCTCAGAATGAAGGACTTCATCTCCTCTCTCTTGGCTTCCCAGAACGGGCTCCATGGGTAGCACCTGCACCTGCTGACCAGTGTCCAGCCAACCAGTGATTTTCATCTCCACTCCACATGGTCCCTCTCTGGGTTTCACACCATGGAGCCAGCTTCAGAGAGAAGAGCAGCATGATTTCAGGCCTTTTGAAGTTTTACGGTATATCTAACATACTGTGCAACTTTACTAGAGTGAGATTGGTGATCAGATTTTCTGGAATCTTTTTTGAAAGAAAGTTGACTGTAACTTGTGCATGAATAGAAAGATGGGCTTCATTTATTTTAAAGAGTTCTACCTTTTAAGGATCGCAAGAGGTGGCAGCGTGGGCACTGTAGAACATCCTAAAGAAGGAATTCCTGCTTGTATGTTAGTGTTAATTGAAGTTAACTCATACCTTTTTTCCCCCTCAAAAAGTTGTTGTATCATAAGAGCTAAAAAGTACTTCCTAAAACCCGAGGACTTTGGGGGCTCTAGAGAAAATATTGTTAGGGACCTAGAAGCTTGAAAAACTCAACCATTATGCAGTGTGGAAATGGGAGCTATTTATAATTTCACTCTTGGAAGAGAACCACTTTTAACAGATTGATATTTGTACTCCAAAATTGTTTTAAAATGTACACCCTACTAATATTATTATTACAATGTCATGCATTCAGTGAGCTGCACATTATTAACAGTCTATGGTATTTCAGTGCACAGATTCATGGTGCTGGGATGTAAGCTTTTAGGTCGTGGAAACTTAGGTAAGAAGTTTTATTTGCTCATTTAAAATTTATATAAGGAATCCTTAGATGGAAAATATGAGACTGAACTCAAAAGATCTTTGCTTATTTGTATCTTATCTGAACTTCTTTCCCTGTTCCCAGTTGCTTTTAGAGTAAAGATGGAAAGCTTGGTGTTCGAGGGAATCTTCTGGGATCACTGGGACTCAATAGCTTTTCTGTCCCAGCTTTGGACAGAAGTCACTTTGCTGGGAAAGAGGGACAGAGTCATGGGAGGAGTCTGTGTTTCCTAGTTGTTGCAGGGTTACTTTTAGCTTAGCTCCTTTCTGTAGGGACTGTGCCTGCCCGCAGAACTCTTCCTGAGTGAGCCAAAATGCATAACCTGGTCAGGAAGAGAGATTCATGGTTCAAAAGCCGTCTGAAAGATACAGTGTTTGTAGTGATTGACTTCTCATGCCTGTGGTGGTGAGTGGTAGAGTAAGTTAAACAAAAGGAAGCTTACTGGAGTACTTTTGGTTTTTCTGTTTCTTCTCATGACCTGGAATCTTCTAGTCTTATGTTTATTTAACTAAGTGACATATCCTCAGTTTTTAAAATGTGTGCAGACACTTTCAAGTGTGTTTTCTCCCCTCTGGGTCCAGAACCTCAGCATTGTTCCTAAATAGGTTGTCTCCATCTCTCTAACAGAATAGATCACTTCTTCTGAAAATGTGACTCACTTGGCAGCTTCCTCACCCTGTGTCTTGGGTGCATGCACCTATACCCCTCACCTTGCCAGTGGTCTCTGCCCTGGGCACTTCTAGGCAACTCAACCAGAGATGTCACTTTTCTTGATACTAACCCAATCTGGGGCCAGGAAGATGTGACAAAACTGGGATTTGCTGGCAGTTTACTTCCAAACTGCCATTCCTGATTAGAATGTTTTTAAAATTTTCTTTTTATAACAGTTTTATTGAGATACAATCACATGTCATAAAATTTACTCCTTTAAAATACAATTCAGGGCTTCCGAGGTGGCTCAGTGGTAAAGAATCCACCTGCCAGTGCAGGAGATACAAGAGACGTGGGTTCAATCCCTGGGGTGGGAAGATCCCCTGGAGAAGCAAATAGCAATTCACTCCAGTATTCTTGCCTGAAAAATTCCATCAGTAGAGGACCCTAGTGGGCTACAGTCCACGAGGTTGCAAAAAGTCGGGCACAACTGAGTGAGCATGTACGCAAAATGTATAATTCAACGGTTTTTAGCTTTCACAAAGTTTATGCATCTATCATCACTGTCTGATTTTAAAGTACTTTCATTCCCCCCAAAAGAAACCCAGTATGTCACCTGCTAGCAGTCACTTCCTATTTCTCTCTGTCCTCCACCCCTTGACAACCACTAGTCTCCTTTTTTCTCTATGGATTTGCCTCTTCTGGACATTTCATATAAGTGGAACTATATGACCTCTTGTGTCTGGCTTCTTTCATTGAGCATTTTTTTCCCCGCAAGGTTCAGTCACAATGTCGCATGTATCAGTACTTCATTTTTTTTAATGGCCAAATAACAATCTGTTGCGTGGTTATACCTACCACATTCAATCTGTTCATCAGTCAATGGACATTCAGATTGTTAGCCACAGTTTGGCTATTGTAATGCTGCTGTGAATATTCAGGTACAAGTGTCTGTATAGACATGTTTTCATTTCTCTCCGGTGTATACCTTGGACCGGAATTGCTGGTCATCTAGTAATTCTATGCTTAACTTTTTGAGGTACCGTTTTCCACAGCAGCTACACTGTTCACACTTACCAGCGATGTGTGAGGGTTCTGACTTTTCCATGTCCTCACCAACACTTGTCTGTTTTATTTCTAATTGTCACAGTGGATGTGTCATAGTGGATGTGATATGGTTTTGATTTGCATTTCTCTGATGACTAATGATGTTGAACACACTTCCTTTGCTCACTGGCCATTTGTATACCTTCTTTGGATAAATATCTATTCATATCTTTTGTCCATTGAAAAAATTTTTTTATTGGGTATATGAGTTTGTTTTTTTTAAAATATATTCTGGAATGTAAGTCCTTATCAGCTACATAATTTGCAAACACTTTCTCGCTTTTTGTGGGTTGTCTTTTCACTTTCATGATGGTGTCCTTTGATAACTCTTTAGAGACTCAGGCACGGTCATATACTAGAGTTTACCCACAGATAACTTGGCTGCATATTCTTTCTTTGTCTCCAGTGGTGTCTACTATACTGCAGCCTTCTACGCCGAGTCATACACTGGGTCTTCTCCCAGAAGAGTTCTGATTCCTATCCTTTTGTCTCTGTTGCGTCTATCTTTAGTATTCTCACAAGCTGACACTTCGTTCTTTCACCCACCCTGGGGCTGTCTGCCCATTTACTCACTGTTTCTTTCTTCCCTAGCTGGCCTGGACCTCTTGATGGGTCATCTTGAACCAAGTGTACCAGCGTCACCCTTCTGTTGCTCCTTCTTCCATCTCACCCATCCAGCAGACTTCACCCTAGATAGGTACTATCTAGAGAAGATCTTGAGAACCACACAGCTGATGGATGCCACTGTAAATTTATGATCTAAGTTAAAGAAGGATCTAAATAAATGAGGAAATGTATGTGTTTATGGTTCAAAAGACTGTTATATAGATTTACTACATCCTCATCGAAATCCACCCTGTAGAAGGGAACAGCTACCCACTCCAGTATTCTGGCTTGGAGAATTCCGTGGGCTCTATAGTCCATGGGGTTGCAAAGAGTCAGACACGATTGAATGACTTTCACTTCACTTTCACATCAAAATCCAAGCAAGCTTTGTTTTAAAGTGGAAATTGAAAAGCTGGTTTTAAAATTCATGTGGAACTGCAAAGCACCTAGAATAGCAACAAAGATGTTGAAAAGAAAGAACAAATTTGAAGGACTTAGTGTTACCTAATTTCAGTATGACTTTAAAGCCGTAATAACCAACTCAGTGTAGTACTGACATCAGGGTGTTGAATAGATCAGTGGAACAGAGCAAGTTCAGAAATAAACCTGTATATACATGGACTTCACCGGAAGTCCATAAGTAACTAAATGGGAAAGGGTTAGTCTTTATAATAGCTGGATAGTCATATGCAAAAATTAAAAATATAAAAATTATTCTAGGAGAAAGTAGAAGATCTTTATGACCTGGAGTTAGAGATTTGTTAGTTAAAAGAATGAAAAGCAAGCAACAACAGTGAGAGAAGCTATTTGCACAATATAATTCTTACCAGAGGACTTGTATTCAGAATATATAAAGAACAACACAATAATAAGATACACAACCCAACAACAAAGAAAAAGATGGGCAAAATTTTGAACAGACATTTTACAGAATATTCAATAAGCACACAAGGAGATGCTCCATGCCATTAGGTGATGCAGATTAAAACCACCATGAGCTGCGCTACTCACCACTAGAATGGGCGAAATTAAGGAGACAGATGATCAGAAGTGTCAGTGCATGTCAGCACCTGCAGCTCTGAGATGTGGCTGTTGGGAAGCAGAATCCAGAATGGTCACTTTGAAAACAATCTGACAAAGTTTCTCACAAAGTTAAACATACACCTGTCATATAACCTAGCAATCCCACTACTAGACATTTACTCATGAAGAATGAAATCCTCTGTTCATGCAAATGATTCAGTCTGAGTCTCCAGGCAACTTTATCTATTAGTCTCAAAGACACTAGGCAGTAGTCTGCTAGTGAATGGATGAATAAATTGTGGCACAGTCTTACAATGAAATGCTGATAGCAGAGAAACAGACCAACTGCTTTCTTACAGTATGTATGAATCTTAAAGCATTATCTTAAGTGAAGAGTCAAAAACAAAGGAAATAATTGGTTTTATGTAAAATCCTAGAAAAGGCAAAAGTATAGTGCTAGAAAGCAGGTTAGTGGTTGCCTAGGGCTATGATGGGAAGGGGAACAGGAAACTGTTTGAGGTGATGGAAAAATTTTATTTCATAATTGTGGTAGCTTCTCTAATTGGAGAAGGAAATGGCAACCCATTGCAGTACTCTTGCCAGGATAATCCCACGAACACAGGGGGCCTGGCAGGCTACAGTCCATGGGGTCACAAAGAGCCGAACATGATTGAGTGACTGAGCATGCATTACGCTTAACGTATGCATTTGTTGGAGCTCAGTGAATTATCTGCCTAAAATTGGTGAATTTTACTGTAAGTAAAATTTCTCAGTAAAACTGATATTTAAAATTATGGTCTCCAACTTCAATCAAGCTATCAATATCAACAGTTAATCTTTTTATTCTCCTTAATATTTATCTTAAACATTGATCATGTTTACAGAGAGGTCCTTTGTCTAAGGACGATGAGAGTCCTTAGCTTCTTGTTGCCCTCTTTGCCTTCTTCTTCATCCAGGCTCACTTTACTTCCTTTTTCCAGCCTGAGACTGGACTATCCTGACATTGTTGAGCCCGTGTCACTGAATGCATCCGGGGAGCCCTTCCTTGCCTCATCCGGTCATCTCCTTGCTCCTATGTAGACACTGCCTCTTTGGGTCCTTGATCCTCAGTTTGTAAAGGTGGTCTAGTCTCCCATGTTCTCCTAACTCTGTTTTCTCATCCTCGAATCTTCCAAGGGCAGCCTTCCACAGTGTCTCCAACAGCTTAACCCACCCTCACTGCCCGCTGTGCCCCTCCCCACCTATTTCTAGCAGACACAGGTGGGTCTTTGTCCAAGGCTGTGGATTTGACAAATGATTTGTCAAATGATTTTCAACCTGTTTGGAGCATTTGACAGTGTCAGTTCTCCTGTTTTCTTCACCCCTCTGGGAAATTCCTGCCTTGATTCCAAGACCCCAACTTCATTCTGTATTCCTTATTTCTGCATCCTTTCCTTGACTCTCCTGTGACCTGGCTTCCCTTGATTGCATGTGCATTCCCTAGGGTCCATCTGTACCTTGCTGTGATCCTCACACTTTCTTTCTGGCATGTCTCATTTGCCTTTAAGGCTATAAGTACCATCTCTGTGTTGATGATTCTCCAGTGTACTTCTTCCACTGAGACCCCTTCCTTGAACTGCAGGGTGTATCCTACTAAGTCATTTCCACTTGGGCATTCCACCTGTGCACCAAATTTGATGTTTCTAAAAATGTCATCACCCTGCCTAAATGGTTTTGTCTTCCTGTGTTATGTTTCTCAGCTAGTGATACCACTGTCCCTGTCGTCGTCTGGTTAGAAATTGGGAGTTATATTTGATTCTTCCTCTCGCTGGGTCTAACTCATCTGACCTTTTGCAACTTGCTCATCCTAGCCTTCTCTGCCACCTGTGTTGTTGTTGCTTGAGTTTGAGCAGAAGCTGCTAATGTTCCCTCCTTTGTTCCTTTGCCTTCATGCCCATCTTCCACATGTCTGACACCAGGCCTGATCTCATACCTCCCCTGTTGACAGTCTTTCTGTAGCTCCTTTCATCAACAACAGGAGTTTGGATTTCATAGATCTCTTGGGGGAGGGGGAAGTTGGGAGGGCTACTGTTGTGTTGCCAACTTCTAATTTTTCTAAATAAGGATGTTAGAAGAATAAGGAGCTCGCTATCGACCATCATTTTACAGAAAAGGACATTTAATGCTAAAAGAGGCATAATTTAGAAGACAGCTAGGCCAGAGTGTGGTGGTCAAGTGTGCGGTCTGTGGGTTGGGTAGAGGCCCAGCTACTCACCTTGTTGATTCCTATGGTACCTTAATGAGCTTCTGTCAAATGGGAAGTACATTGAAGAGTGCACCTCACAGCATTGTTCTGTGGATTAAATGAAGCGATGCGTGCCAAGAGCAGTGTGTGGCATACAGTCTAGAGGAACTCAGTCACAGGACCCTGCAGCCCCAGCTGGATGCAGACACTTCTGCAGGAGGGAGCCCGAGCCTGCCCGCCTTTCCATCAGAGCCTCCGGGGACCCTTGCTCACAACATGTGATGGAACTTTTCTTTGTTTACAGTTAACACTTTAAATTCAAATCTGTTGAAGTCTTCGGTATGTCTGCATAACAGTTTCCATGTGCAGGGCTCTCGTTTAGCATTGTGTGTGATTAATTCCATTTTAACATCCTTTTCAAGCTTGATGGCGCTAATGGTAAAGAACCTGCCTGCCAATGCAGGACATGAAAGAGATGTGGGTTCAATCCTTTGGTCAGGAAGATCCTGTAGAGGAGGGCATGTCATCCACTCCAGTGTTCTTGCCTGGAGAAGCCCATGGACAGAGAAGCCTGGTGGGCTATGGTCCGTAGGATCACAAAGAGTTGGACATGACTGAAGCGACCTAGCATGCATGCATGTACAAGATATTGATTCATGTCATAACTTTTCAAGAATCTCAAGGCATAGCCACTGGTAGTTACCTATGATTATAGTGTTTAAATGTTTTCCTTACTCTTGACTCTTCTAGAAGCTAATAGGCTTCAGGGTGTGTTCAGTAATGCAATGGTTAGAGGGCTTATTACAACAAACTGCCTTAGTCCCCTCACATAACTCTTTTCATTGGTCTGGGGGCACTAAGGCTGCACTCAGTTGGATCTCAGGGCTATGCTTTGAGAATCACAAAGGATGCAGAAACCTTTCTACCTCCTCAGCTGGGCCATGATTTTCCTCCAGGCTGTCCTCTGAGGTCTCTTTTGGAGTTTGGTCAGCATTTTTTTCTCCAATAAGAGTGTGAGCTTCTTGAAGTCAAGTACTGGGGAACTGCCCCATATTCTTGTTTCTAGAATAATGCCTTACTCACAAGTGAACGTTGATCAAATCAGGTTTCTAGTTTTCTTCCTGAAAATTGCCAAAATCATTTCCATGTTGCTGTCTTCCAAATGGCAGTGAAGTGGGTCAGGTTCTTCTGCTTCAGCAATGATATTATGTGCAACTTGTGTTCATACTGAGTTTCATTTAAAAAGCAGTTAAGAGATAGTTTGGGAGCAGTAGCACCAACAGTCTCAGAGGAAGATGTGGCCGCTCACCCTGAGCTAGATTTGGAAGGCTGGATTGGGAATGAAGCTGGGGGAATGAGGAGGGGATGAGGTGTGAGGGAAGAGTCTGGGCCATGGGAAATTATAAAGGATATAGTTGACGGTGGTGTTAAATTAGCCGCTCAGAAGGATTCAGGGGCCCTCTAATGACAGGATCTGTTCACTTCAAGGATTATATAGCCTTAGTGTTGTAGAAGGTAGTAGAGAAGACAAGGAGATCTATAGGAGCAAAAGCGACAGACTGTCCTTTTCATTTGAGATGGGATGGGGCAGTGTGTGGCTGCCCAGTCTGTTGTTCATCCCCTGGGAGAGGCTGCCTGCACCACCCCATTAGCTCTCACCTCCTGGAGAACAGCCCTTTTCATATTGTGGACATTTTTATTTCTAATAAACCCTTGTTCTCACTATGTTAATTGTCATTTGTTCTCTATATAAACTCTTTCTGCAGTGGCTGGCTTTTCCAGTCCTCTGCGGCATAATGAGGTCACCATAGACTTTGAGACAGCCAAGGGGTGTTCTGAGGCCAGCTAGCCTCGAACTGTAGTCAGAGACAGAAGGTTGAGCCCAGAGAAGGGGGCGTCCAGGGGCCTCAAGTCTGGTGGCCACGCAGGCTGTTCCCTTCCCGGTAGTGTGTGCTCACTGAGAGCGAAGTGTTGGTGGTAGGAGGGCTCAGGGTTTCTCTCCTGGCTTGTCACTCCTGGGGCCGCCAGCAGCTGGCCCTCCTCCCTGCCCTGCTGTGGGACTGTTAAACACCCCAAAAGACAGAGAGTGGACAAAACTTCCATTTCTCCCAGACTGACTGGAATGTGCTGTTCCAGGGACCTCTTCACCGTGGAGCATGTGTATGTCAATAGTTTTTCATTCTATAGAGGGGGAATTGGGTTTCTAGGAATGTGCTTGTGGTCTGCAGCCATGGACATCTTACTAGTTCCCTGGAGTTCATTATGATGGGATTGACCTTTATCAAACACTGACCAGAACAAGGAGACAAACCCTCTAGGAGACAGAGCAGCTAACGTTTTTCAAACATGGAAAACATTGTTTTAAAAAAAAGATTGCTTTTCCAAAATGAAGTTGAATATACTCTTGTGTGTTTGAAAATTTGTGTGATACTGTAATAGTGTAAGTATCTTATTTTTCCAGAGGTTCTTCCATTCTGTTTATGTTGAGTTTCTCTGATTTTCTTCTTTTGTTTTTTCTTTCATTTTTTCCTCTATTATTTATGTTTGGTGTCTTAAAACACCACAAAGTTAATAATCTTACAGTTATAGAGATCACAACCAAAGTGGGTCTCACTGGGCTAAAAGCAAGATGTGAGAGGGCCACGTTTCTTCTGGAGGCTCCAGGAAGAGTGCCTCCTGCCTTTTTAGCTTCTGTAGGTGCTGTATTCTGTGGCTCACGGCCCTTCTTCCATCATCAAAGCCGTCAATGGCCAATAGGGTCCTGCGCTCCCTCATGTATGAAACCTGCTCCTCTGCCTTCCTTTTACATTAGAGGATCTGTGATGACATTGGACCCATCTGCATCATCCAGGGTAACAGCCTGGCCTGAGGTTAGCAGTCTGCCCACCTCTTCCCTCCTGCTGTGTGACGTGCCACATTTATAGGTGTGGTGGGCCTGAGTGCACAGCTCTGAAACCACAACATTGGCCTTTAGAAGTTTTTGCCGTCTTATTTATCTTGATGATCTCTGTGACTAAACAGGACATAAAACATCATTTTATATAATCATTAAATTAAAAATTTTATAAACAAAGTTTGTATGTGATTCATCTTTGTTTCAAAGAATATGGGCATACCTTAATTTTGCTAAATCAAGGTATCTTTCTTTCTTCATTTTTTTTTTTTTTAGTTTTCGTGAAAAAGTCCAAAAGAAACCTTTTTTAAAAAAAATTTCCTTACTTACCATTTCCTGGTGTCAAGTGTAAAATATTCCTACACTTTCTTCCATGTGTCTTTCACCAGATGTGTCCCTCAGCACTCAGGGATACTGTTTTCCATCCATTCCGAGCTGACTTTGGCTCTTTTAGTGGACTCGGGAGCTTGGGGCTGCATAGCCTTCTGCTGTGCTCACATGAGCAGGTTGCAGACATCTCTGAAGTGATGGAAGGCTGTCAGATGCTTTTTAACATAGTCAGGTTGAAGCTGCTGAGTTGTATTTCAAAAATTGAAAGGGAGATCCAGGGCTTAACCCTTAGACTTTCAAAGTCTTAGGGACAAGAACTTACAAATTGATAATAAGCAGGCCCTTCTAAGGATAGCATTACCTGTAGTTTCTGGGCCCTGTGTTTGGAATTAGTGTATTGACATGTGTGCTTGTTTTCTTAGGTCCGGGCCCACCAGCTGGTCTTGCCACCGTGCGATGTGGTGATCAAGGCTGTGGCTGACTATGTCCGCAACATCCAGGATACCTCGGACTTGGATGCCATAGCTAAAGATGTTTTCCAGCATTCTCAGGTAGAAATGCAAGCTCTTGGGTAGTGCTTCGTGCTCTGGTGTGTGCTGAATTTGGAAGGGTCTTGAGAGGCACACACCAGCCATGCCCAGGAGTGCTTCCAGCTGTCAGGCCTTGGTGGCCAGCCAGGAGGGCTGGCCCCTCACCTAGCTTCTTCTCTAGCCTCCCCTCTGGCCTGCACAGAGGCAGACAAATAGTAAGGCCTCTGCTGCTCCTAGATCCTCCATCATAATTCAGTGGGATTTCTACTAAGACAGACGGATCAAATGGGCAGACAGAATTGTGGATCTGATTTGTCCATCCCTCCAGTTGATGGTCAGGGATTTCTTCTTCCTTTTTTGAAAAGTAAGAAATTCAAGGGAGGTTGGACTTTAATAGAAGCGATGAAGTTTGTGTGACTTCCTGTTTGGTCTCTGAAGAGCTAAAATTGTACCTCCACTTTGCTAGAGATGGCAAGTAAAACTTTTGCAGGTAGCGTCAGAGACCTTGCCAAGGAAAAGTTGGAGGACTGCATCCCAGAACTCAGGTCTCCTGACTGCCATGTCAGACTCTGATAAGTACAGTGTTCTAAGAGAATTAATGTTTGATTTGTTTCTTTAATGATAATCTGTTGATTTTCCTTAAAGGTTTTAATGTTTATACTAAACTCTCCTCTAGCTTTAAAGGCTACAGACTTATACATGTGTTGAATTATATTAATATACACATGACCAGTGGCATACTAATTTACAACGGTTTTCCTGCATTTGTTTCAGTCTAGAACAGATGACAAAGTTATTCGATTTAAGAGAGCAATTGGCTATTATTCAGCGACTAGCAAGCCTATGGCATTTCACCCACCACATTACCTAGGTAAGTAATTCGAGGCCTCTGTGATGCTAACCATGCAGTAATCAAAGAGTTTTAAATATTCAGCCAATAATCTTGTGAGTTTATTGTTTTGAAATAAGATTTCTATCATTATACAAATAAGTACTAGCAGAACTTCCTGGGCAGACTCAGTAGTAATTCCTGGAAGTGTTGAAAAGCAAGAGAAAACTTTTGAGACTTAAGAGATTGGAAGAGAAAAAGAGGCAGCCATAAGGACCAAGGCTAGCAGTAATGATGATGCGTAAATCTGTGTCTGTGAGGTGTGGTCTTATAGAGTGCACCAGGGACACACAAGACCCACCCCATCTTTAGGTGCCTTCAGCGCAGTGGATTGATGTCTCCTCTTTGTTGCCTTTTTGGGCAAAAGATCAGGTTTCTCTCAGAGAGTTGAAATTGGGGAATTAAAAACAATTGTAAACTGCCTGAAGGCTGCTTGATAGTAAATATCGCATGGGAGGTTGTAAAGCACTAACCCTAAGTACCAACCTCCTTCCTAAGTCAGATTGCATTTTTTGGGTTCCAGATCAGTAAAGCTATGAGAAGTCATCCTGCCAGCTGTTGCTGCAGTTGTGCTTATTTTATATCATTTTATATCAATGAGACTTTTAACTGATTTCATATTAACCCTGTGGTTGAAAATGTTCCTGACCGTGCCCTTTGCATGATAGTATGCACTCACCCATTTAAGCACGGTGTGACTGTGCGGTGTATGTGGTTGGTGGGGGCGGGGTGGACGACACAGATAGAGGTAAGCGCTGGCTTTTGAAGGCAGTGTCCGTGCGTGGGTAACAACAAGTGCATATGGATTGTGACTGTGGACAAGTGAATATGCTGTGTGATCAAGGAGGGTACAGGCCATTTCATCTGATGACCCAGTTCCCCATCATGGGATACCCACCCCTCTGTCCCTAGCAGTTTCTTTCTTCCCAGCAGTCAGAGTAGTGTTTAAAAATGTCAGTCAGCCTATTCCATTCCTCTCATGCTTGTAACAAACTCCCAGCTGCATACCTGCTTCCTGCCCCCACATCAAGCTTCTTCTCTTGCTGGCCTCTGCCCCTCACCCTCCAGGCCCCGCCTTCTTTCCTGGGTGAAATGTACCACACTGGCTCCTGCTGTGGACCTGGAGCTCTCTCCCTGACTTCCTGGGCCCGGGGTATTCCCATTTCTGTTGTCCAGGCTTCACTGTCCCCTTTCTTGGCTCCACTAGGCCATCCTGTCAAGTGATTTTCTGCACATCTCCTCAGACATGCCCTCCGATCCCCTAAGAATGTCAGGGGTCCAGGGATGGACAACCCCAGGATCTCAGCTGCCACCTTCATCCTTTAAAAGAGTGGGGAAATATTTGCCCAAATGGCTTAATCCATGAAGAGCTGCTGAATCAGGAAAGTGAAATGATTAGATGTAACTTAAGGTTACTCTTGGAAAGGCGGACAGGGAGCGCTGGGCGGGGGAACTCGATACCACGTGTCGCTTCAGTGAAGGTGAGATGTAACAGGGGCAGGTTGCGGTGGCTGCGTTTTACTGCTGGCATGGGAATAGATGCTGTTGAGACAGGTGAGTGGCCGGGGTACTCATGCCAGGTTGTGGACATCTCTTTTCCATTGCCTCCTGGCTTCGTTTTTCCTGTTTTATTATTAAAATGGGATACTTATGTTAATATTAAAAGGGCAAATATAGGTAAAGCGCTTTAATGAGTGCTTGTTACAAGCAGATACTGTCATTTTTATTCTTGTAGGAAGGATGTCTGTCAAAAGCTCTGAATGTTGAATGATCAGATAGCCTGAAAGAAGTTAACACAAAGACGTACTTGGTGCCTCATATATCTGTAGTGATGTTCTAGTCCTCATATGACAGTTGTACTTTAAACATTCATTATAATATACTTGGGACCGGGCTTCCCAGGTGGCTCATTTTGGTAAAGAATCCGCCTCCAGTGCAAGAGATATAGGAAACTCAGATTTGACCCTGGGTTGGAAATATCCCCTGGAGGAGGAAATGACAACCCACTCCAGTATTCTTGCCTGGAGAATCCAACGGACAGAGGAGGCTGGTGGGCTACAATCCATGGGGTTATGCAGAATTGGATACGACTGAAGTGACCGAGCATGCACGTATAGTTGGGACTAGAGCATTTATTAGAGAAGGAGAATAGGTGGGAGAAGGAGAGAGACAGGATAGATTGACTTACCATTTGGCATTTACCTGAGCTGATAACAGTTTGAAAGATGCTCTGAAGAGGAAGACGAGTTTTAAATTAGGTTTAAATTTGAGCTTCTTAAAAATATTTGCCATTCTATAAAGTGCTTTCTTGTTCTTATTAAATCATCAAAGGACATTATGGGGTAAGTATTTTATAAAAGAAGTTAATACTCTTAAAATTCTCTTTCACTTTCACTCAGTGGTTTATGAAGAACAGTGGTGTAATTGGTAAAGAACTGGAGATATTTAGAGTGATGTCCTCAAGCAGGTTAATGTAGGTGATAACCACCTACAACATCCTTCTATAAAGCGTTTCCTTTTGCTTCTGACTATTGCAGTAATCTTAATTGTACAGCAAGGGACTTAACAAAGCACAGGCACAGATAGTTTGGGGCAGTGTGGAGTTCAGTGTGTGACCATATACTGACCTTGAGAGAGGGTGAGGCAAGATTGGGAAGGAAGGTTTATTTCAAGCAGAACCAGCAGAATCAGATAAATGTAAAAATCACTCCTATTTTTTTTTTTTCTGGTAAGTATAAAGAAACAAAAGTATCTGGAAATAGTGCTCACTGATTTTTGTCTACATGTGCTGTTGTTGCTGTTTAATCACCGACTCTTTGCAACCCCATGGTCTGTAGCACGCCAGGCCTCCCTGTTCTTCACCATCTCCTGAAGTTTGCCTGAGTTCATGTCCGTTGCATCGGTGATACCGTCCAGCTGTCTCATCCTCTGATGCCTTCTCTTCCTTCTGCCCTCAGTCTTTCCCAGCATCAGGAACTTTTCCAGTGAGTTGGCTGTTTGTACCAGGTGGCCAGAATCCTAGAGCTTCAGCTTTAGCATCAGTCCTTCGAATGAGTTTTCAGGGTTGATTTCCCTTAAGATTGAGTGGTTTGATCTCTTTGCTGTCCAGGAGACTCTCAGGACCACAGTTTGAAGGCATCAATTCTTTGGTGCTCTTCCTTCTTTATGGTCCAGCTCTCACAATCATACATGACCACTGGAAAGACCATAACCTTGACTGTATGGAACTGTGTCGGCAAAGTGATGTCCTTGCTTTCAACACACTGTCTAGGTTTGTCATAGCTTTCCTGCCAAGAAGCGGTCGTCTTCCAGTTTCATGGCTGCAGTCACCATCTGTAGTGATTTTAGAGCCCACAAAAAGGAAATCTGCCACTACTTTGACCTTTTACCCTTCTATTTGCCATGAAGTAATGGGGCCGGGATCTTAGTTTTTTAAATATTTAGTTTTAAGCCAGCTTTTTCACTCTCCTCCTCCTCCTTCACAAGAGAGTCTTTAGTTCTATTTCGCTTTCTGTCGTTAGAGTGGTGTCATCTGCATATCTGAGGTTGTTGGTTTTTCTCCTGCCTATCTTGATTCCAGCTTGTAACTCATACAGCCCGGCATTTCTCATGATGTGCTCAGCGTATAGGTTAAATAAGCAGAGTGACAGCAGACAGCCCTGTCGTACTCCTTTCTCAATCATGAACCAATCAGTTTGTTCCGTACAGAATTTTAACTTGCTTCTTGACCCACATACAGGTTTCTCAGGAGACAGGTAAGATGGTCTGGTATTCCCATCTCTTTAAGAGTTTTCCATAGTTTGTTATGATCTGCACAGTCAAAGGCTTTAGGTAGATGCTTTTCTGGTGATCCCTTGCTTTTTCTGTGATACAGCGGATGTTGACAATTTGATCTCTGGTTCCTCTGTCTTTTTTAAACCCCGCTTGGACATCTGAAAGTTCATTGTTCGTCTAATGCTAAAGCCTAGCATGCAAGATTTTAAGCATGACCTCACTATCATGAGACTTACCTAGTGGCTTAGCTGGTAAAGAATCCACCTGCAATGCGGGAGACCTGGGTTGGAAAGATCCCCTGGAGAAGGGAAAGGCTACTCACTCCAGAATTTCATGAACTGTGTAGTTCATGGGGTTGCAAAGAGTCGAACAGGACTGAGTGACTTTCATTTTCACTTTACTAGCATGGGAGACGAGTGCAGTTGTCTGATGGTTTGAACATTAGTACTACGCTTCTTGGGAACTGGGATGAGGATTGACCTTTTCCAGTCCTGTGGTCACTGCTGGATCTTCCAGATTTGCTGACGTATTGAGTGCAACATGTTGATAGCATCATCCTTCAGGGTGTTGAATGGCTCTACTGGAATTCCGTCACATCCATTAGCTTTATTGACAGCAGTGCTTCCTAAGACCCACTTAACCTCACACTCCAGAATGTCTGGCTGTGGGTGACAGACCACACCATCATAGTTACTCAGTTCATTAAGATCTTTTTGTGGTACAGTTCTTCCATATATTCCTTTCATCTCTTCTTGATCTCTTCAGCATCTACTAGGTCTCTACCATTTCTGTCCTTTATTGTGCCCAACTTTGGGCAAAATGTTCTCTTGATATTTCCAGTTTTCCTGAAGAGATTTCTCATCTTTTCTCTTCTGTTATTTTCCTCTATTTTTATGCACTATTCATTGAAGAAGGCCTTCTTGTCTCTCCTTGCTATTCTTTGGGACTCTGCGTTTAGATGGATATACCTTTCCCTTTCTCCCTTGCTTTTCACTTCTGTCTTCAGCTATTTGTAAAGCCTCCTCAGAAGATAAAAGTGATTTTGCCTTCTTGCTTTTCTTTTTCTTTGCAGGGATCCTCTAAATGAAGAGTGATGACTGAAATGGCAATCAGAAGCCTCGAAGAGTTAGGGAAATGCTTTCTTGAGTTAGGGAAATACTTTCTTGGCATGCCACATGAGCACCTAAGACATATTTTCCACAGAAAATATTCCTAAAAGCAGTAGGTTGATCATAAGTGGTCTTTTCAAATCATAGTTCGTTATGTTATTCTACAAGAAAACACATGAAGAATTTCGAACAACCAGTAGCAGAACATAACTGTCTTGTTCATAGAAGCTGTCTCTATTAATCATTTTAGAAACTGGAATATGTGTAGAGTTTTGGAAAAAAATCTTACAGAATCATTGTAGAAGCTCAGGAGTATGACTACTGAGAATAAAAATGGGGAGAGTTGATTTTATCCCAAGTTCTTAATCTGGCTAGAATTTTAGGTTCTACCACAGAATAGTTTTCAGAATCTTATTTGGCTTCAGGATTCTGTATTTTTAAAAGAAAAACCTTCCTGGCCAGAACCATGTGGACTAGCATTGGGAGGTGACTGCTGAGTCTTACATGCTTTTCCTTCTGAGTCTAGGTAGTTTTCTGCAGGATTGAGGACAAAAACCTCAGACCTCCATACTGGATGGTGTGGAATTTATAGAAGGAAGTGAACATGCTCCCTGTCCCATTGCTGGGAGGCCTCATCTGCGTGATGTATAGTCCCTTTCTTTTTCCAGTCCATACTGTATTTATACTGAGGACTCCCAGAAATTATATATTATAGATTAAGAATATATATAATAATGGATATATATAACATCTGTCTGTATTTATATATTTATGAATTATATCTACTAGGTAGATTTTTTAAGTAAGTTACAGGTGAGATTAATATTAATTTTTAAGCATTTACTGTATCAGAAACAGTGTGTTGGGAATTGGGGATCTAGAGATGAGTATACTTTTTCCCTTTCCATCATTGCATTGAACGTCCACCATCACCAGAGAACCCTCAGTCTAAGTGTAAGCATACATAACATATGTCAAAATTGAGTTGTCAGTAGTATTTGGCTCCCTGATTGAACAAGTAGTTCTTAAACCTTAGCTGTGCTCCAGAATCATTGGCAGAGTTAAAGAATAACAAATAACACAGAGAGGTTAGAGGCCACCTCAAGTCCTTGCATATGGATTCTGTAGGCATGAGCCAATCCTTGTCTATTTGTGAAAAGCCATGCAAATGATACAGAGGCCCACTGCATCAGTAAAAGCATGCAGTGTGTCCTCTTGGCCTTCCTCAGTAAAAAACGGATGAGCTATCCCTGCACACCTATTAGAATAGCCACAGTCCACACACTGTCACCACCAAATGCTGGTGAGGTTGTGGGGCACAGAGATCCTCACTCCTAGCTGATAGGAATACAACATGAAGGTAAAGCCACTCTGAAGACATGGTGGCAGTTTCTTACAAACCCGAACTTACTCTTACCATAAGATCCAGTAATCCTGCTGCGTGGTATTTACCCAAAGGAGCTGAATACTGATGTTCACACAGAAACCTGCACGTGAATGTTTATAGCAGCTTTATTCATAGTTGCCAAGACATGGAAGTAACTAGGATATCTTTAACTAGGTGAATGGATAAATAAACTGCTATATCCAGACAATGGGCTATTATTATCTAGTGCTGAAAAGAGATTGGTTATTTAGCCATGAAAAGACATGGAAAAACCTTAAATATACATTGAAAGAAGCTAATCTGAAAGGTGATATACTGTTTGATTCCAACTGTGACATTCTGGGAAAGACAAAGCTATGGACACAGTAAGATAGTCAGGAGTTCCAGGGTTGGAGGGTGAGAAAGGAGTGAATAGGCAAAGCATGGAGTATTTAGAGCAGTGAAAATGTAATGCTTTAGTTATGTCATTGTAAATTTGTCCAAACCCACAGAATGCACACCATAAAGAGGAAATCCTAATGTGATCTATAGCCTTTAGTTAATAGTAATGTATCTAAGCCAGGCTTCAACAGTGCATGAACCGTGAACTTCCAGATGGTCAAGCTGGATTTAGAAAAGGCAGAGGAACCAAAGATCAAATTGCCAACATCTGTTGGATCTTCAAAAAGCACAAGAGTTCCAGAAAAACATCTATTTCTGCTTTATTGACAATGCCAAAGCCTTTGATTGTGTGGATCACAACAAACTGGAAAATTCTTCAAGAGATGGGAATAGCAGACCACCTGACCTGCCTCCTGAGAAATCTGTATGCAGGTCAGGAAGCAACAGTTAGAACTGGACATTGAACAACAGACTGGTTCCAAATTGGGAAAGGAGTACATCAAGGCTGTGTATTGTCACCTTGCTTATTTAACTTATATGCATAGTACATCATGAGAAATGCTGGGCTGGAAGAAGCACAAGCTGGAATCAAGATTGCTGGGAGAAATATCAGTAACCTCAGATATGCAGATGACACCACCCTTATGGCAGAAACGCAAAGAAGAACTAAAGAGCCTCTTGGTGAAAGTGAAAGAGGAGAGTGAAAAAGTTGGCTTAAAGCTCAACATACAGAAAACTAGGATCATGGCATCTGGTCCCATCACTTCTTGGCAAATAGATGGGGAAACAGAGGAAACAGTGACAGACTTTATTTTCTTGGGCTCCAAAATCACTGCAGATGGTGACTGCAGCCATGAGATTAAAAGATGCTTGCTCCTTGGAAGAAAAGTTATGACCAACCTAGACAGCATATTAAAAAAGCAGAGACATTACTTTGTCAACAAAGGTCAATTTAGTTAAGGCTGTGGTTTTTCCAGTAGTCATGTATGGTTGTGAGAGTTGGACTATAAAGAAAGCTGAGTGCCGAAGAATTGATGCTTTTGAATAGTGGTGTTGAAGAAGACTCTTGAGAGTCCCTTGGACTGCAAGGAGATCCAACCAGTCCATCCTAAGGAGATCAGTCTTGGGTATTCATTGGAAGGACTGATGTTGAAGCTGAAACTCTAATACTTTGGCTACCTCATGCGAAGAGCTGACTTGTTGGAAAAGACCCTGATGCTGGGAAAGACTGAGGGCAGGAGGAGAAGGGGTCGACAGAGGATGAGATGGTTGGATGGCATCATCGAGTCAATGGACATGGGTTTGGGTGGACTCCGGGAGTTGGTGATAGACAGGGAGGCCTAGTGTGCTGTGGTTCATGGGGTCACAAAGAGTTGGACATGACTGAGCAACTGAACTGAACTGAATGTATCAATATTGGATCATCAGTTGTAACAAATGTACCCTAGTAATGCAAGGTGTGTACTTTGCTTATGTTTTCTATAAAGTATAACTCCTCAAAAAATAGTCTTTAATAATTTTTTATTTTTTATTTTTTTATTAGTTGGAGGCTAATTACTTCACAACATTTCAGTGGGTTTTGTCATACATTGAAATGAATCAGCCATGGAGTTACATGTATTCCTCATCCCGATCCCCCCTCCCACCTCCCTCTCCACCCGATTCCTCTGGGTCTTCCCAGTGCACCAGGCCTGAGCACTTGTCTCATGCATCCCACCTGGGCTGGTGATCTGTTTCACTATAGATAATATACATGCTGTTCTTTCGATACATCCCACCCTCACCTTCTCCCACAGAGTTCAAAAGTCTGTTCTGTATTTCTGTGTCTCTTTTTCTGTTTTGCGTATAGGGTTATCGTTACCATCTTTCTAAATTCCATATATATGTGTTAGTATGTTGTAATGTTCTTTATCTTTCTGGCTTACTTCACTCTGTATAAGGGGCTCCAGCTTCATCCATCTCATTAGGACTGATTCAAATGAATTTCTTTTTAATAATTTTTTAAAAAAGAGTAGATTAGCTGCTTGATATGTTTACTTCCTACCAGGCACTGTGCTGAGTGTTGAACAAGGTAGTAGACAGGACAGATGTCATTGTTGTCCTTTTAGATGACTGAGATGAGGAATCATACAGGAATGTAACAAGACAGTCAAGGAATACCAGCCTGGTTAAAACAATACTTGATTAAACCAGTGTTTGGTTCTGTTCAATTAAATTAATGTTTAGGTGAGGTTTGAGTGTGAAGTAGGAATTTAGCAAGATTATAATAGAGAGGAAGAATACATACATAGGAGACAGAATGTGTAAAGGTTCTGAGGTGGAGGACAGGATGTAGAAGAAACAAGAATGTGGTTGGAACATAGGAAAACAAGGGAAGGAGTAGTAGGTGATGCTTGTTGGGCTAGAGTGCAGTGGCCATGTAGGACCTTAGACTTTAGACTTACTCTTTGGACCATGAAAGCTCACTGAAGGCCTTTTCACTGTAAAAACTTAAAATTATTTTGAAACTATCATACGCACAGTATATTTGTACAGTAAATAAAACAGACATCAGTGGAGTATTACTAGTATCAGAGTCCTATCCTTGTCTCTCCGTGGACACATTCCCCTGCACTCCAGCACCGTGAATTTTGTATTAATGTCTCCTTGCTTTTCTTTACTGTGTCTGTGCCCTGAGTACTAATTAGAGCCGTGGAAATGGGTGGGATTCCTTGGGGAGGTTTTTTGTGGAGGGCACTCTGTAGAGAGGTCTTGAGATAGTGTGCCTCAGGTCGAGGAAAGGGGGTGGAGTTGGGGACACAGGGAGAGCAGTGTAACAGCCAGAGAAGTTGTGGCAGGAACAGTTGTCAGAAGAGGGGACAAGGAGGTGCCTGCGGCACTCAGAGCTCCCAGACCCTGGGCAGGTGCATGTGGCTGCCTGGTTCTCAGCACGGTGTGAGGGATCCTAGGAAAAATAGTGTTTTAGCTTTGCACCTTCTTCTGTACTGTAAAATATGGAAGAGGTAGGATAGGTGGCCAGCACCAGTCCCCCAAATCTACCTGAATTGTTTCCATAAAGGATAGGACTTGAAATGGGAGGGAGGTTTGAACATACTTAACCTTTTAGGTGGATGATGAAATCTGAGAGGGGGGCTGTGAAGGGAGATGGAAGTTGGGAGGTGATCGTGGCCCCAGGTCCCTTGGAGCACAGATGTAGGCATCTGGTGGGGACCAAGGGATCCGTCAGGGCAGCAGTGCATGTGCAAATAATAGAGAATTGTGCAGAGAGAACCATATTGAAATAGGAGCTTCACCACTAAAGCAAAGAACACATTCTATATAGTGACCACAAAGAAAGGACCTCTGGATATAGACACTTCGTAGGTACTGATAGAGAGGCCCCATGGGTGTTGTATCTGGATAGGCTTGCCTAGGTCAGGGGCCTGCACCAGCCTGTATCCTGACATGCCCTCAAGGCTGGCCACATTCTTCCAGACTGGGTCAGAGGATCCTGATTTACAAAATGCTGAATGGCAAACCTCAGTTCCAACCACTGGTGACCCATCTACAGGAGAACATAAATGCCTCCTGTCTTAACAGGAATAATTAGACACTGTAGTTGGTGCTCCTGGACCCCAGCTCTTGGGACTGGGGCTCAGAAAGATGCAAGTTCTAGTATAAGGGAAAAATAAGAACTGTTCAGTGGGCTGTCATTCTGGACCATGACTTTGCTGGAAGGCATCACTTTCTGTTGTCTTGAGAAGGTGGCTTCCTGTGGATGTACAGTCTGCACGGTGCTCAGCAAACTGTTGTGTTTTTTGTTGCCGGGCTTTCTAGGTTGTGTTGACAATCTTTTTGAAAATATAACTCTACCTCCCCGACAACATGCATTCTCAGCATGGGAGGGAATGGTCAGGTAATGTCCCCTCGGAACATGAAGACAGTCTGTGAAGAAAGATATGGTGCCTGCTGAGCTTCCTTGGCTGATGAGAAGAGGCTGTGAGGTCTCCAGGACCGGGGGCTGCCTGTTCAGGTCCACTGTGGGACACAGTAGCTGTGCAGAGTCCATGGTGTGACCTGACCAGAACAGAGGGTGATGGCATTGCTCCTGTGGCTCTGTTGAGCTCCTCAGCTGTCACTGTGCGCCAGGTGACGTTGCCCTGAGGACCTCATCCACCTGCTGCCATTGCCCGTGCACCCAGGCTCACTATGCAGGGTCTCCTGCCTAGCCAGGCCACAGGACCCATATAAGGCAACTTGCCTTGTTCCCACCCAACAGTGTACCTTTGGGACTTTGTTGTGACTTCACAAAGGTTTGTTTTCGTAGTAGGTTTGTTTTTTTTTTTCTGCCTTAGTATTTTTAAAGCTCGTCTAATGTTTCACAGTGGGGATGCGCTGTAATCTACTTAACCATGTCCTGTGGTTATCATCTAGAATATTAAGTTTTTTTTTTTTTTTTTACTGTTACAGTGATCATTTAAAAAATTTTTTATTGCCACCAAGTATTTGACATTATACTGTTGCTATACTTCAGTAATAAGTTCTTGAAATTTGGCATTCTTTAAAAAAGTTATATAATATTCATTCTTTAAAACTTTGTTTACTAAGCCCACTTTTTCCAGTATTTTTGCTTAAATTTTCTTACCATGAAAAGCTTTAAATGTAACTGAAAAATACAGAGGATAGTATCACGAGCATTAGGGTACCCACTAAACAGGTGGAACAGATATCTTCAAAGAAATACATTAGGCTTTTCTAAAAGTCATGTCTGTCCCCCTCTTAAGGTTTTTATATTTCTTTACCTCATATATGGAATAATAAATCATAGTGTTTTGATTGTTAATTAAATGCTGTATTGTACCTGCCATTCTGTGTTTGCGCCCCCCCCCCCTTTTTTTTGAGATATGTCCATGCTCATCTTTTTTCAGTTTTTATCTTTTTAAAGCTAATGCAGATGGCATTGATGTCAAGCCCCCAGGGGTCTGGCAGAATAGATACTGCCAGAGAGAAGCTAGGAAGTTTTCATGTTAAATAGAAAGTCCATTTATTCTTTCTCCTTCTTTCTCGTTAATTCTCATGCAGGTCATGGGAGTCTCTCATTCCATTCCTGTGACCTTTCATTCAGTTCTTAGTGAGTTTATTTCAGTGGATGTGGTATGAAGTGCTATAGGCTGTCTGGTCTTGTGGTATTTTGGAAGATCATTAAAAAAAAAAAACCCTGAAAATTAAATCATTTTGGAAGAACTGAAAATCCGTCTCCTTTTACTTATCTGGTTTAAAAGACTTCAAGGGTGTCTTCCTGAGGTGGACACAGCTTGTCATCGGGTCTGTTGGTAGCTTCTCAGTATTCAGTGACAGAAGGGGACTGCCAGTTCAGTTTATCAGTGACTTCTGAATAAAGGCCTTTAGACTTTTCTTTGAGGTTGTGCTCTTTAGAATTCACAGATGGACAGGAACTACTTTGTCTTGATTTACCATAAACTGTGTAGGTGGCTAGATGAGATTTAAGAGTTCTTTTCTTTTGCTGTTTAATGCCTGCAATTCAAACCTGATTAAGTGAACCCAGGAATCTAATAGATTTGAGTGAAATTTGGGATAAACTTGTCACTACTCTGTAAGACTCAGATAACATGTGGATTTGAATCATGCTGTGTCCTTTGAGGTCATGCACATGCTGTTTAAACTCAGGGGCAGAAGAAATTTGGATAGCCAGGGATTCTGTGTAAGCACCTGGCTACCTCCCGACTATGGAATATTGCTAAGGGTTAAGCGCTGAAAGCAGTGCCGTCATTGGTGAGCTGCTCCAGTTCTCTGAAAGGTCTTTATATTTATGTTGACCTGAAATGTGCTTCCCCAGGTTGTTTTTCATTGCTTATAATTCTTTCAGGTACCTACTTCTTTATTCATGATCTTACTTTTCTTGGCCCCATACTTAATCTTCCATTGTGGGGGCTTCTCTCCTGAACGGTGACCTCTGACTTTTAACTGTGTGGTCTTGCCGGCTGATGCTCTAGGCTGGCATCAGCTGCCCCAGCTCTGAGCTCTTGGGAGTTGGTACTCACTGGAAAATAAGTTCAGTCTTCTAAAAGCCCAGGACGACTTCTGTCTCCCCCTTCCCAGAAAGCCCCACGACTCCCTTGGCTGAGCCCGCGTACCTGGTCTTCAGTCCAGCCAGAACTGCCAGGCTTCATAGGCCACACCAGTGTCCCATTGGTTCCCACTGTCCCCTACCCGAACTTGCGTTTAGAAGTTATTCATTTGGGAGAGGTGTTAGTTGCTCAGTCATGTCTGACTCTTTGTGACCCCATGGACTGTAGCCCATCAGACTCCTCTTGTCCATGGGATTCTCCAGGCAAAAATCCTGGAATGGGCTGCCATTTCCTTCTCCAGGGGATCTTCCCAAACCACAGGGATGGAACCCAGGTCTCCTGCATTGCAGGTGGATTCTTTACAGTCTGAGCCACCAGGGAAGCCCAAGGATGAAAACAAATTATGTAAAATTCTCCTTCATATAACTTTGCCTTAACTTCTGTAGAATATTGGTATTGAGTAAATGTGTCAAAATGGTTACCATAGTTCGAAAATTTTGCATTGTGTTTTATAGGCACTGAAAGCTAGTTGGTGGTAGGGAATATACTGATTTATTTCATCTTTAATTTTTCAAAGCTATGTTTTTTGTGTAACACTTGAAAATCATGTATCAGCACCCATCTCAAATAGTTTTAGAATATTACTTTGTTACTGATGTTTATTTAATGTAGCAACGTCACAGTAACAGGCCTAGTAATAGATGAATAAATCTTACTTTTAATCTAGAGAAAAACTGGTTAGCTTCATACAGGCACAGTGAGTAATTCAAGAGAGTGGATACCACACAACGTGTCTCATGTGTGAGAGTTCACAGCTAACTAAGAACAATTGAAAGGGCTGCAATGCCTGCTTTCTTTCTCTTACTCTCAAGTGTTTAATATTTACATATGTTTTAATTAAGATATTTTTCATGTAGTAATCGAACACTTTTTTCTCCTTTCATCTGTCTGCATGCTGCATACTTGAACAGAAGTCTACCTCTGTTAGTAAGCATTTGTGAAAGGAGGAGAATGAGAACCTGGTGGTGGTAATCTCCGCTCAGTGCACTGGTGTCAGTTTTGAGAAAGATGCCTTGTCACACAGAAGACAGACAATGATTCTGCTTAGCTGCATGAGGGCATTGAGAACAAGGACTGATTTACAAGAAGGCATGCAATACGCAGAGGCAGGCTCTTGCTTATCAGGCATTTCTGCAGCCATCAGAGAAATGTTAGACAAATTAATTCACTTAATAGACTAGGTTATGACAGAAGAGTAACTAGTTCTGTGGGTTCTCAAAGGTTTGTTTGAGGTCAGTGATTGAAATATGACTTTAGAAAATATTCTCTTCTTGGGAATCTTTGCTTTTAAGTTATAATTTTGTGTGTATGTTTGTATTAGAGGGTTTCTTTCTTTCTTTCATTTTTTTTTTAGGGAAAGTGTGTGCTTTCAGGAAGTTTGTAGCATATGATGGTCAAAAATAGAGTGAAACATAAGTGTTCATCTTCACTTGAAAACTGCTGCATAGTTGAAGGGTCCAGTCTCTCATTCTTATTACTTGGAAGTTAAGTATGGCAGGTCAGCTATAAGGGACTGTAAACTAGACCTTTTACAGTGATTTAAGTTATAGTATTAGAGCTTGAGTGGACTTCATAATACTCTCACCCAGAATCTGGCTAAAATTCCTGATCACCAGGTGAGGGACTTTAAGAGTTATGGCATCATGTATCTCATACTTGGAGGTTTGTTAACTCATGGACTTACCTGTTTGGTCAGGAGTGTCTCCGTGTGTGTGTGAGTGCACGGAAATGTGCATGTATGTCTGTGTAGTGAAGGTATGTGTTCATGTGAGTGTGTGAGGTGAGCATTTGCCTGTATGTGAGTATGTGGACATGTGTGTAGATGGGCCGTCAGCTCCATATGCACATGTACCAATGTCAGCATTCCCAGCTGTTTGTCCTACAGCCGTCTCTGTTCAGCGAAAGGTGGAAGCTGGCCACTGTTTGTGTCCGTGCGAGCTGGGATCAGAGAATTGTGGCATTTCCAACTTGAGCTCCAGGAACTAGGAGATGGGATCTTCCAACAGTTCATGACTTCCGAGGCTCCTGACTCTCTAGGGTAGTAAGGAGTGAGCAATGGCCCAAGCCTCAGTGCTCGAGTGTTCTTTCAGTGAATGAGAGGGTGCATTTGGGGCATGTTATTATTTTTGGGGGGCTATCACATGTACATTACCAGATGGTTAGTACTGAAATCAAATTGATTATATTGTTTGCAGCCAAAGATGGAGAAACTATATATAGTCAAAAACAAGACCTGGAGCTGACTGTGGCTCAAATTGTCAGCTCTTTTTTGCAAAATTCAGCCTTAGATTGAAGAAAGTAGGGAAAACCACTAGGCCATTCAGGTATGACCTAAAACAGATCCCTTATGATTATACAGTATAAATGACAAATAGATTCAAAGGATTAGATCTGATAGACAGTGTGCCTGAGAAACTATGGATGGAGGTTAACATTGTACAGGAGGCAGTGACCAAAACCGTCCCAAAGAAAAAGAAATGCAAGAAGGCAAAGTGAGAAAGGGAAAGATATACCCAACTGAATGCAGAGTTCCAGAGAATAGCAAGGAGACATAAGAAAGCCTTCTTCAGTGAGCAATACAAAGAAATAGAGGAAAACAATAGAATGAGAAAAGACTAGAGATCTCCACAAGAAAATTAGAGATGCCAAGGGAAAATGTCATGCAAAGATGGGCACAATGAAGGGCAGAAACTACAAGGAGCTAACAGAAGTAGATGAGATTAAAAAGAGGTGGAAAGAATACATAGAACTGTATTAAAAAGGTCCTAATGACCCAGATAGCAGTCATAATGTGGTCACTACTCTAGAACCAGACATCCTGGAGTGTGAAGTGAAGTGGGCCTTAGGAAGCATTATTGCAAACAAAGCTAGTAGAGGTGATGGAATTCCAGTTGACCTATTTCAAATCCTAAAAGATGATGCTGATAAACTGCTACACTCAACATGCGAGCAAATTTGGGAAACTCAGCAGTGGCCACAGGACTGAAAAAGGTCAGTTTTCTTTCCAATCCCAAAGAAGGGCAGTGCCAAAGAATGTTCAAACTACTGTACAATTGTGCTCATTTCACGTGCTGGCAAGGTAATGCTCAGAATCCTTCAAGCTAGGCTTCAGCAGTATGTGAACCAAGAACTTCCATACGTGCAAGCTGGATTTAGAAAGAACCAGGGATCAAATTGCCAACGTCCATTGCATCATAGAAAAAGCTAGAGGATTCTGGAAAAGCATCTACTTCTGCTTCATTGATTATGCTAAAAACTTTGACTGTGTGGATCACAACAAAATGTGGAAAACTCTTAAAGAGATGGGAATACCAGACCACCTTACTGTCTCCTGGGAAACCTGAATGCAGATCAAGAAGCAATAGTTAGAACTTTACCTGGAACAATGGACTGGTTCAAATTGGGAAAGGAGTACATTAAGGTGTTTATTGTCACCCTGCTTATTTGACTTCTATGCAGAGTACATCATGTGAAATGCCAGGCTGGATGAATCACAAGGTGGAATCAGGATCGTTGGGAGAAATATCAACAACCTCAGATATGCAGGTGATACCACTTTAATGGCAGAAAGTGAAGAGGAACTCAAGAACCTCTTGATGAAGGTGAAAGAAGAGAGTGAAAAAGCTAGCTTAAAACTCAGCATTCAAAAAACTAAGATCATGGCATCTGGTCCTATCACGTCATAGCAAATAGATGGGGAAAAAATGGAAACAGTGACAGATTTTATTTTCTTGGACTCCAAAATCACTACGGATGGTGACTGCAGCCGTGAAATTAAAAGACACTTGCTCCTCGGAAGGAAAACTATGACAAACCTAGACAGCATATTAAAAAGGAGAGACATTACTTTACCAACAAAGATCTGTCTAGTCAAAGCTATGGTTTTTCCAGTAGTCATGTATGGATGTGAGAGTTGGATCATGAAGAAGGCTAGGTGCCCAAATTTGATGCTTTTGAATTGTGGTGCTGGAGAAGACTCTTGAGAGTCCCTTGGACAGCAAGGAGATCAAACCAGTAAATCCTAAAGGAAATTAACCCTGAATATTCATTGAAAGGACTCATGCTGAAGCTGAAGCTCCAATATTTTGGTCATCTGATGTGAAGAGCCAACTCATTGGAAAAGACCCTGATGCTGGGGAAGATAGAGGGCAGGAGGAGAAGGTGGTGGCAGAGGATGAGATGGTTGGATGGCGTCACTGACTCAATGGACATGAATTTGAGCAAATTCCAGAAGATAGTGAAGGACAGGGAAGCCTGTGTGCTGCAGTTCATGGGGTCGTAAAGAGTCAGACATGACTTAGCCACTGAACAGCAACAGTTATTTTTTGAATTAAATTAAATGTGTGTTTATTTTTCTTGACAAATTGTTTGTGATTTGTGGGTTGTTTGTTTTTCACCTGGTGTCACTTGGATTTTGAGGTAAGAAAAGCACTCTTCCTGTGCTAAATGACGTTTGTGTTGTGGTAACTCTAGACTTGGTTTTGTTCTGTTTTTAAATGAAACCTAATGAGATGGTGTGGCCATGGGCGTTTCAGTAGCGTCTACCGTGTGTTCTCTCAGGGTGTGTTTTCCGTGTCTAATGCAGTCTGAGTCCTGATGCCACCCTCGGGTCTCGTAGTATCCATGCTTTCCCTCATAGGCTGTCTTCTCAGACACCCCACAAAACCCTAAGGAGTCTCCTCATTTTTATCACATCAGTAAACCGTGATATTTTGAAATGTATTTAGCACAAGGGCCACACTAATCCCGTCACTGCATGCGCAGGCCATTGGCCTGCCGGTCTTGCTCATGCTGGCCCCTCCTCTCCTCAGATTTGCAAGGAGACCAAATGTTGTGGATGTGGAGTTTTCTGGAC
Source organism: Dama dama (assembly GCF_033118175.1). Lineage (NCBI taxonomy): Eukaryota > Metazoa > Chordata > Mammalia > Artiodactyla > Cervidae > Dama > Dama dama. The sequence continues at coordinate 26,513,067 of NC_083696.1, read as the reverse complement.
CTTGGACTGAGTTGATTGCTTTATGTCATGTCTTTAAGCTGATAGGCCATCCAATCCTGCCTGATGCTGTGTTTGGGGCTACTTCGCTACATGGTTTCCATTCTGTGCTTCAGTTTTTTATAGCAGGAGGATAATGAAGAGTGAACACCAGCGTACATCAGAACCGGTTTATAAAGTCATCTTCTAAGGAAGCACAAAATCCCAAGTTACTGACTCTGCACTGCCTGTGTAATGCATGTGTAACCTGATCATGGCTTCCTTAACAATGAAAAAAAACAAAACAGGAATATATATATAGCAACTACCACATTTCACTTTTTATACTTAAAAGCGTGCTAGTGGCTTAGAACCTAATTTTAGTTTAAATTGAAGAATTCTGTTGCCTCACATACGGTAGGGGAAGTGCTGTGTCCTTCTATTCCTTTCAAACCTAGAGTACTACAGGCCTCCAGCTTTGTCAGCAATGAGCAGAGAAGGAGAACATCTGTTAGGTTACAGACAGAGACAAACCAGGCATTCAAGGAAATGAACCTAAACAGAAACACTGTCAGATAGTAATTGAAAATTCTTGAAAGTTAGAAATCTAGTGTATGAAATCTAGTGTATGAAATTGATCATCATCAGATTAAATATTTTTTAATATTAAACATGAATTTCTAAAGGTTTCTGGGAAGTGGGGCCGGTGATGTGCTTGCACCCTGGAGGTGTAAGTCAGATGGCAATGTGTGTTAGCTGTGTGTGTCTTGGGGAATGTCCTGCTCACAGTTGTTTATTGTTTTCTTTCCGTATTGATGAAACAGCCAGACCAAATCCGTTTGGAATGCCTGGGATAGTGCCACCGTATGTCCCCCCCCAGATGCTCAACATTCCACAGACCTCTCTGCAAGCAAAGCCTGTGGTAAGGCCTTTCCTGTCCATCCGCAGCTGGTCTGCCCAGCCTTGGTGTGGGGCCCAGCTGCCTTGAAAGCTGCATATGAATCAAATCTTAATGAATGCTAAGATAATTTCTTAACACTTATAATATGTAAAGCAGGTGCCAGACTTTGTTGAATTAAAATTTAGACAAGACCGGGTTATGCTAATGTGTTCTGGGTCATGCAGTGTGTGTGCATGCGTGATTTGTATGCTCTGTTTAAGGCCCCCCAGGTGCCCAGCCCAGGTGCTCCGGGCCAGGGTCCACACCCGTACAACCTCGCTGAGCCGGCTCTCACCTTGGAAACCAGCGGAAAGAATCTGACTGAGCAGAACTACAGTAACATTCCTCATGAAGGAAAACATACCCCACTGTATGAACGGTCCTCCCCAATCAACCCAGCTCCAAGCGGCAGTCCCAATCACGTGGACTCAGCATACTTTCCTGGTTCTTCTACGTCGTCATCTTCAGACAATGATGAAGGCAGTGGAGGAGCTGCAAAGTGAGTGGTGTATGGAGTAGCTGCTGCTTCCTGGAAGTGTAGCAGCTGCATTAGGCTACTTAAGTAGCTTGTAGTCCCCAGGGAAGCCGCCGTCTGGCTGGGGCTGGCCGGCCCACAGCACTGATGGTGGTGCTCAGAGATGCTGTTTGTTTTAGGTAGGTGACAGTTCCCCTTTGCTTGACTGGGATTCCTCAGACCAAGAGAAAAGGTTAGACATTTCCTCTGGGCTTCCAAGGTTGAAAGTGTGTACTATGCCAGCCCAAATTCTTGGGTTCCCCTCTTTTTTGGATGTAATTTTAGGAAAATTAGTTTGTGTGACCACCAAATGTGGTAAAATCTGATCAAGTTCTACCTGACTCTCTTTGGACTGTGATTTCCCTACTCCCACCCTCAGAAAGCATTTTAAGTTAGACTCGTATGGTTTTCAGTCTCTTGGCTCCTGGGTTGAAGGGGAATCAGAATTTCCTTCTGAATTCAGTAACTAGAATCCTAGCTCCCCAGATCATAGCTTGACATAAGACTGTTCACCTAACCAAAACCGTAGAAAGCTGCCAGACCCAGGCTGAAATTCTCCTTGTAGAGAGGAATATTTTAAGCAATGTGTGTCCGTGAATAAATGAATTTTCAAATATTAATTTGTTAGAATCTGATCGAGAAAGTCTTGAAACGCATAGTCCTCCTCCTCCCCTTACATAACCTTATGTTTCTAAGAAACCTGGTTCAAAAAAAGAAAGAAGAAAGGAAAGGAACAGTCTTTCTCTTTGCATCTGCATCTCTTTCCTCAGTTTGAACTCTGATTCACAGTAGATGCCCGAGGCTAGTTATTGCTATGTCAGTTTCTGCTGAAAGAAAATCTGAGACACAATTTCCAATCTCCCTGCAAGTTCTTATGGGTGTGTCACCTGAAGCCAGAGATTTTTCCTCTTTTGTACTCTTTTTCTCCATCTGTAAAATGGGCACTAAGTCTGCTGACCTCCCCAGCAGGGAGGTCACTAAGTCACCACTTAGTCACCACTAAGCCCCCAAATGGGCAGTTACTGAGGAATTTGCTGCCATCCAGGGATGTATGCTGTTCTGAAACAGAGAAGCATAAAGTGCACAAATGTTTACTTGCTGTATGTGCAGTTCTAAAATTCTAAAAATGAAGTAAAAAGTTGTAATTTATTGTTCAGACTTTTAAATTAACCTTCTAGGAAGGTAACATATTGAAGACCTACCGAATGAGAATTGCTCTGTTGGGGCTTAGAAATCTGCATGTGTAAATGACACCATATGACTCTTTAGCGCAGAAAGTTTGAGAGCAGCTGATAGATGCCTTAGGAGCCCTTTCACTCTCTAAGGAACTGTATTGAGTGAGTGAAGTAGCTCAGTCGTGTCTGACTCTTTGCAATCCCCTGGACTATAGCCTACCAGGCTCCTCTCTCCATGGGATTCTCCAGGCAGGAATACTGAACTGGGTTGCCATTTCCTTCTCCAGGGGATCGCCCCGAACCAGGGATCAAACCCGGGTCTTCCACATTGCAGGCAGACGATTTAACCTCTGAGCCACCTTCTTTTAAAAATTGACTCATGTCAGCAAGACCAAAGTATCTATAGTATACAGTGTGTCTATATACTGTGCAGGAGATGCAGGTTTGATCCCTGGGTTGGGAAAATCCCCTAGAGAAGAAATGGCAACCCATTCCCATATTCTTGCCTGGAGAATCCCATGGACAGAGTAGCCTGGTAGGCTACTATCCATGGGGTTGCAAAAGAGTCCGACACAACTGAATGACTAAGCAACAAGAGCAAATTCTTTCTAGACTCCGAAACATGGGTGGGAATAAAACACAGAGCCACAAGTGGCTCAGAGTGCTATGCAGATGACAAGCTTGGTGAGCAAAGAAAGGCCCTGGTCTGGGGAGGTCCAGTGTCGATCCTGTTCCCATGGGTGGAGTTGTGGAGCTAATGTGAGTTACCTCCTTAATTTGGCAAACTGCCCTGTTAGGAAACGAGTTGGACTTGAGTGAATAAGATTGAGAGTGACTCCCTCTTTCTGTGCATACTCAGCTCTGCCCTGTTCCCAAAGGTTCTGAGCAGTTGCCTTCCCTGGAGCTTTTTCTCAGTCTTAGTTGTCTCTCTTACCTCTAAGCTCTGTAGCACTTAACTGTCTGTTCCCCCAACTGAGGGCATTTTTATTGCATTTTTCTGGAAGCGCCTCTCTAAGATCTCCATATGTGGGAGTAGCGTGGGTGTCTCACCCTCTCATGGTGTGAATTGTGGTGAAAAAGGCAGAGCACATCCACAATCTGGAATTGAAAGATTGCTAAGATTGGATCAAGTTATGTGGCTTAGGAATGTTTTCATTTCCTTGAATCCGTTTTTCCATTTATTATAACAAATAAGAAGTAGACGTGGCTGAGACGGTAAAGAATCTGCCTGCAGTGTGGAAGACTCAGGTTCAGTGCCTGCGTTGGGAAGATCCCCTGCAGAAGGGAATGGCAACCCACTCCAGTGTTCTTGTCTGGAGAATTCCATGGACAGAGGAGCCTAGCGGGCTATAGTCCATGGGGTCACAAAGAATGAGACATGCCTGAGTGAATAACACACAAGAGGTAGACATGTTAAAACTGAGAGGAAGGACAAAAGGAAAAGGGGATAGGGAACTTGTACCAGAGGTTCAAGGTCATGAGCCAGGCAGAGTAGGACCTCGGATCAACCCTGATTGTGGGCACCCCTTTCTTGCTAAGGACAGTGTTCATTATTTCAGGGTGAGGATTCTGGTTGAATAAGTTGTGTGTGTGCACTTTTGAGGCCATGCAGAGGACAGAGGATTCCTTTCCTAGTTTAGAAACTAAGTAGGGGCAGTAAGTCAGTTAATATTTGGTTTACCTTTGGTTTGGACTTAAGATTGGAACTCCTGGGTCTACACTGTGCTCTCAGAATGGTCTTGAGGGAAAGAAATCATCAATTCATTTAGCCAAGCAACACTTAAGCACTTGCTGTCTATCAGTGAGCATGGTGGTAGGCAGCACCCACCTGATGAGCATGTGAAGCAAGCACCAGATGAGTGGGCCCGGATGAGAGTGCTTCCAGAGAGGCAGGATTTGAGCCATGACAGAGTGGGGAGAAAGCTGGACGAGAATGCAGGGTGGAAGAAGGGGAAGCCAGTGTGGCTGCGATGTCAAGTGAGATGGAGGCTGGATGGTGTGGAGTCTTGAGTTCTAAGTGTGACAGAAAGCATCCAGTATTTGCTTGGAATGATCCTGGGGCTGTAAAGATGCCAGAGTTTCTTGGGAAATGAGTTTGCTCTGATCTGGGTGCTCTTTGCCCTGGGGATGGACAGGTGTCTGGGTCACCAGGCCATTTGGCTGGGGAAATTACTGTACGGTTTAACTGAAGTGCGACTGTTCGTACCAGCTTCTGCAGATTGACTGTAGAAGCGTTTGTAATTGCCCTTCCCTCAGAAACTGAGTTGTCCAGTAGAGAAGAGGGAGGCCTGTACTGCCCCTGGCTGGGTGTGCCCTTTCCCGTTCGATTCCCTCAGGCGTTTCCACCATGTTCCCCATGGTCCTGGGAAATAATCTTGAACCTGGAAGATTACAAAATAAGTGACCTCATTTCCCCAATGGAAAGGGAATGGCTTTTTTTTTTTTTTTTAGATGATGGTGTGGACAAGTAATGGGGACTGTTATAAGAATGCCCTACCCCAGAATTAACCCCCAAATAAGCCCCTCCTCCCTCCAAAAAACACCCAGCTTCCTACAAATTAAAAAGAATATAAACATGTGATTCACAGAGGAAACAGATGGTCAATAACATAAAAGGATGTTGTTTACTCTCATTTAAAGGAAAAAAAAAAAAAAGGAAGGTAACTTAAAACCCAACAGTATATTTTTTAACCTATGAAATTGGCAAATATTGGTGTTTTTTTCTTTGGTATTTATCTTTATGTATTTATTTATTTGGCTCTGCCAAGTCTTAGTTGTAACAGGCAGGATCTTTGATCTTTAGCTGCAGCATGCAGACTCCTAGTTGTGGCACGAGGGGGGGACCTAGTTCCCTGACTGGGGATCGAGCCAGGGCCCCTGCACTGGGAGCACGGAGTCTTAGCCACTGGACCAGCAGGGAAGTCCCACATTGGTTTTTGAAGATAAAGTTCAGTGGGGGACGTTGGTGGAGTTGGTGGGGTATGAGGTTTGGGCTTTCCTGGCACGTCCTTGGTCTTTGTGCAACCTATAAAAGGTTGCTGTCAGTGCCCGAGGGACTGCTGACCAGTGCTGTCAGGACCCAGTCCCCCAACCTCCCATGGTTTGTCTTGCTAGGTACTAGTTGCCACTTGTAATCACAAGTGTGTGGCCTGGAGCTCCATGGGCCCAATGCTCCCAATGTGAATAGGAGATCTTTGGGTTGTATATGGTTTAAATTAGTTGATGAGTGACCACAGTAAGTGACAGCTATCACGGTTATTTAAAAAATAACCATGGAGCCAATAAAATATCAAAACATTTACTTCACTCTTAATGTAAAATACCTAAAGAATTTCATTTAGCATCCTTCATATAGTGTCCCAGGAAACATGCTTCTTCTAATGCATCTTTTTTCCTTTAAGTGGTATTGGTGTTCTACATTTCTAATATCTTCTGAGAAAAACAATTCTGAATTACGTTTATGCTTGGTTGAAAATACTTATTATCTTTGCCATCAAAGGTGGAGGGTCTGTGTAAGTTCTAGCCACTCAGTGACCCATGCAGGCATTTTATGTCCAGTTGGTATTGAAGTCCTGTCAGGCTTCCTTTCCAAAGAAACTGTTTGCGAAGATTAGTTACATTTTACCCTGACCCTAGGGTATCCAGTCCTAGACAGGCTAAATAAGCTGCAGTTTTCCTTTCAGATTGTTACACTGTTGTGCCAGATAAATGGCTACTTTACATTTATATTTTGAGTTTTTTTTTTTTTAAGCACCAGGTAACACTTATAATATCTTTTGAGAAAAGCTATTCTGAATTATTTTTATGTTTGGTTAAAATTAATTATTGTCTTTGCCATCATAGGTGGAGGGTCTGTGTAAGTTCTAGCCACTTACTGACCCATGTAGGCATTTTATGTCGAGCTCTTCTGACTCGGGTGTTTCTAAACATTCACTTGGGTAGGAAAAGCCGTGAGAAGTCCTCTGGCAAACATGTAAGAGGAGCGTTCGGGACAGGAGGTCCATCCTGACTGCTGTATAAGAATGAGACAAGTACTTCTGAAAGAATCTGAATGTATGTGACCCTAGCTTAATTTAGGGCATAGGGAGATGTACCTATAAAGGATATTTATGTATGTGATACTCCTGTGGCTTCCCTTATCAGGGAGCGCAAATCTTCACCCTCTATAGTAGGAACACCTGGCAATCAGAACTCTTGCGGGCCTGTTGAATGAGAGCAGGCTGTGGGTCAAGTCTCTCTTCCTTTCCTGAGAGCAGATGAAAATGAAAATGTATGTACGTTTGTTGAAACACTCACATGGTTTAACCATATCTATGGCCTTATCCACATACACTAGATAGTGCTACTGAGGATTTGATCTTGCTCATGTTTTACTTCTTCCCTTTTGTTTTTCTTAATTAATTAATTAATTTTTGGCTGCCCTAGCCCTTTGTCATGTGGGCAGTTGAGGCAGGTGGGGGCTACTCTCTAGTTGCAATGTGTGGGCTTCTCGTTGCAGGGATTTTCTTGTTGCAGAGCACAGGCTCTAGAGCACTCTGGCCTCAGTAGTTGCGGCTCAAGGACTCTAGAGCGCAGGCTCAGTAGTTGTGGCACATGGGCTCAGGTGCCCCACCGCATGTGGGATCTTAGTTTCCAGACCAAGGATCAAACCTGTGTCCCCTGCATTGACAGGCAGATGCTTAACCCCTGGAAAGCCCCCCTTTTGGTTTTATTTGCCTTTTCTTCCTTTTTTGTTGACAAATAAGTCAGCTTGCGGTCAGTGCTATCTTCCTTTTCTGTTCCACAAGAGCAAACCACACCCAGGACAGCTGTGCCTGAGTGAGAAGTCACTGTGATGGGTCAGACACTTGGTATAAATCTGGACACCAGTCTACTTCCATCCTAGCATCACCAACCTGCTAACTAAAAAAATGTGTTTGCGAGAATTCAGTGGTTAGGACAGTTGGCTACTTTCAACCAGCCTTAGTGCAGAAATAGTCCCAGGTGTCCAGGAGCGAAGTGAGGCTTTGCATCGCCTGTTGAGAATTCACAGAGCCTGGTGAATTCTGTGTGGTGCTGGCCTTCCCCTTGCCACCTATCTGGATATGAGGGTAGTTCTTTTCTGTTGATTGACTGCTGCATCATAAATGCATTTCATGGCTTTCTGGTAATAGCATGGGGTAATGTCTGGAATGGTGGGCCTTGGTGCTGTGGCTGTGAATGGATGGATTCCTGAACCTGAATTTTACCCACAGAGAGTTGTGCCTTTGGCTAAGCAGGAAAATTCAAATACAGAACACATGCAGGCTTCCTGCCCTGCCCCATCCACTTCCCTGTGGCCTGCCTGGGTCTCAGCAGGTTTTCTCAGGGCAGAGCTGATGAAACTTCATGACATCGTTGGCAATTCCAAGTGTAAGCAGTTCATAAGGTGGGAGCAGTTGTACAAAATGGAACCTAACTGAATATGCAAATATCCAGAAATTTCTGATCCATCTTGTTCTTCAAAGTACGGCATTTGTTGTATCAAATATTTTGTTTTCTTACGTTGTAAAGTCCTATAATTATCCTATTGAAATATTCTGAACTTTAAAAAATTAGCCACTGTCAAGATGATTTTCAGACAGAATTTTAGATTTTATAGTACAGTATTAAAAAATCTTGCAAACATTTAGGTTATGATAACGTTTTAGTTTGGTAATCTTTATAAAACAAAAGTAAGATTTATAAATAAAAATTCTACGTGATCTTAAGTGGGACAAGCTTCCACGTTAGTCACATGGCATGATCTCCCCACTACAGTGTATCCATATAAAACCCAGATTTTATGCCTTTTTTTGCCATATCCATTTACGTGCATTGGATATGCACGTAAATCCAGTTATGTGATTTAGTCATTCAACTATTGCACACCTGTTCTGTAGTGACTATGGTTTTATTATCTTCGTAGAGTTCGTGACTGAGTGATACAAACAGACAGTAATTAGAAAGAGTACTGAATGTGATACATACCATGAAACACAGAAATGAGAATAGTGAGCACAGGGTGGTTCGGGAAGGCTGCGCCCAGTCGCAGCCAACTTGTACAAGACGAGGCATCACATGTGGCCGTTCTTCAGTCACCCAGTTGTGTCCAACTCTTGGCGACCCCTGCAGCACACAAGGCCTCCCTGTCCCTCACCATCTTCCGGAGATTGCCCAAGTTCATGTCCATTGCATCAGTGATGCCCTCCAGCCATCTCATCCTCTGGTGCCCTCTTCTCCTTCTGCCCTCAGTCTTTCCCAGCATCAGGGACTTTTCCAGTGAGTCAGCTGTTCACATCAGGGCATCACTTGCAAAAGCTTAAATCTGTCGTAGAGAGGGAGGGGCGTCAGTCCAGCAGGACATGGAAGATAATTGCAGTCCATGCACCTGACCAAGAACCTGTATCCAGAACAGATGATGACTTCCTGTAAGTCCTTAAGAGCATTCTGCACGTTGTCCACTTACTGTAGAATGTCTGAACAGGCACGCCACAAAAGAAAGTATCACACATGGGAAGATGCCCATCTTCATTATTATCAGAGAAGTGCAAATTAGACTGTGTCGAGTCACTGCTTTTCCTCCCAAAAGGCCAACCGAAGAACAACAGAAAATACTAGGTGCTTCTGGGGCAGGGATCTCCTGTAGGACTGGGTTGTAGACTCAGCTGTGGTGTGCCCCACAGTGCTGAGTGCATGTGGCCCTGAGACGGAACCAGCGCTGCAATAATATTGTTGAGCCCAAACTCCCGGACATAAAAAGTGTACAAATGCATGACTCTGTGTATACAGTGTATAAAAGCAGTCTTTGCTGTTAGAAGTCAGAATAACTATTGCCCTTGAGGAAGTCTCAGGAGCAGGTCAAGAAGGGGATTCTGGGATGTCAGTCCTGTGTTGCTTATGTGGTGTGTTTGTAGATACTCATTAAGCTGTTCATGTGTGCATTTTGTAGATAGGATATCCTTAAATATATAAAATGGTAGGTAATAAATGTTATATTTCTTTATAAAACATGTGTCAAGTAATTTGTTCTAAAATTTCACACAATAAATGTTACTGACTTTTTAAGCAACTCTATTTATACCACCTTCTAAATAAACCACTTCAGAGAAGCTCACTTTTCCTCCCCTTTGCTTGAAATGCTCACTTTGGACATGTGTATGACAAGATTGTACACCTTCTGATTCCCTATTTCACAGGTCTTGACATAGTTATCACATGACAAGTCCTGATCAGTTGAATAATTGCCTGACCAATCAGTTTGTCCAGCTTCTTATCTGCTCACTCATGTAGTAGCTGCTCTTTTGGATTTCAAATAGGATGGATCACTATGCTCTTAGAATACTTGTATTTATTTTTATGCCTTCTCATCCCTAGAGTTTCCTCTGGTTTTGCAAAGTTGTAGCCTGAGATTGTACACATGAGTAAGAAACTTGGACAGAGCAGTGGTTTCTCTGAGTCTTCACTGAAGCCTAGGAGCCTGGATGCTTGGATAACCTTGTTTGTTGTGGGGGTATTGGGGTGACTGACATCAAGGAACTAGACTCCAAAATATCACGACATGGGACATGATTCTTGGTTTAAGATGGGTCAGTCTCACTCTTCTCTTTTTGTAATGCCTTTTTTTTTTTTTAAATAGAACTAAAATGAAGTTGATTGGAAGATGGAATTACCAGGTTTTAAAATCTCTTGTCACACGAGTCAGATAAGGCAAGCCAAATAAAAGCTCTCTGTGTTGGCTTGTCTTGTGGCCAGCACTGGTTTTAGAAGATAATTTTGGCTTGGAGCACTGCAGGGAGGAGGGCAAGTGAAGGGTGGATGCGTGTAGTGGCTCAAGTGATCCCCATGATCGTCAGCATCACATCCCTACTCAAGCCCCTCTAGATTCCCTACTCCCTTCAGGATACTGCTTTTCACAGTTTGCCCGGGTACCAAAGTAAATTTTCTTTTACATTGTGGCCCATAATACACAAATGGAGAAAGAGTTTTTGAAATAATGGGATTCATATCACATTTGGCTGCATCTGGTCTATTCTGTTTCTCTCTCCCCTCTGGTATGTGGAACCATAGTTTCCTGACCAGGGGTCAAACCCACGCCACCTGCAGTGACAGTGAGGAGTCTTAGTTGCTGGTCTGCCAGGGAAGTCCCCATTTCCCCTTTTTTTTTTTTAAAAAAAAATGCTTGTTAAACCCCCTACATTGTTTTCTCAGACTACTAATTGGTCACAACCCACAGTTTTTAAGAACCTTCATTGAAAAATACTTCATTCTGGTGTTTAAGATACATTGTAATCTTCTGCATCTCTTTTCCCACTTTTACTTTGCCAAAGAACATCATTCCCCAAGTAAGATTCAGGTAGCTTCTTATTCTCTGCACTCACAAATCCGTTGCCTCTCCTTAGGCCTGCAAGGCGCACACCTCCTAGTGAGTTAGTGCTAGCCTTAGCTCCCATGCTCCCTACCATGAATAGGAATGCCCCCCATGAATTGTCATTGGCATATAATACTTTACATTTATTTATAAATTATGAGTAACATTTGACCCGGATAACATTTAATCTTCTACTGCCTGATGATTGTCAATTGAATGTGATGTCTTATTTCTCCAAGATGACTGAGCTCCCAAAGGCAAGGCCTGCGTTTGTCTCCTGTATACCTGCAGCACTAGCACATCCTAGACCATCTCTAAGCCGAGCCGTGAGGCCTAGGTCAGGTGCTTGATTTCTCTTGCCCAGTGGGTGGTTACAGCTGAAGTAGGTGGAAGGTGTTGTTGTGATAGGATTTTCTCTGGACATAGGTGGTTTCACAAGGTGGGATCAGTAAAGCCTAGGTATCCTTGGTTTGTAGGCTCAGGGCAGGCCCTTCTTATCATCATGAGTACATGTGGGAAGTGGTCAACACTAATTGGTATTTTTGTTCATTTTATGTTCAGCCATATCAGTGGGAACAAGATTGGCTGGGAGAAGACAGGAAGCCATTCAGAACCTCAAGCACGGGGAGACCCAGGAGACCAAACAAAGGTAGTAACTCTGTGCCTTCTCTTCTTTCAGGTTCTCATTCTCTCAGCATGTAGTGCCAGGGATTGATTTAAAGTAACATTCTCTCTCTCTCTCTCTTTTTTTAAGCATGTTATTTATGAGTGATACACTGGCAAGGGTGAGTGGGGAAGGGCTGTGCTACCCCCAGTTTGCTCACTCACCCAGGGCAGGGTGGTGACCTAGTAGAGATCCTCTTCTCTCTGCTCACTACATAGCCTTTCAGAGCCCTCATTTCTTGTAGGGTTTTGTCATGATTAGGTGAGAAAAGTTTTGTGATGTATACATTAAAAATGAAAAAATAAAAATAAACTAAATTTTATTCTCCCGCCCCTCCTCTTTTTTCTATTTCTACTTGTTAATATTCATCTCCAGATGAATATCCTAAACTTACAAAGCCACATCTGTCCCCACCTGTGGTCACTTAGGATGAGCTGGTCTCTGGCTGGAAGAGGGCTTGTTTTTATATAGGATGATGGAATGTTAGAAATATGTGTAAAACTCTGAAATATTCTCACTGTTGAATGATTATCCTGAAAATAAATAACAGAAATGCTTTCTGGATACATACTCCTTGCAAAGTACCTCCCAAAGCATTTTCAGTTGTTTATGTCTACATGCTGTGGAACGGAAAGTGTAGAAAACTTTCGTTGAGTTATCCATGAATTCTTCTTAAGGCTCATTTTGGCACTTTGTGTTTTAAAGGATGAAATTAAGCACTGAATGCATACCACTAAAAGAATACATTTTGTTTCAGAACAGAAAAATCAATATTTTTTGTTGTTATTGTTGTTCAGTCTCTAAGTTGTATCTGACTCCTTGCAACCTCATGAACTGCAGTACACCAGGCTTCCTTGTCCTTCACTATCTTCCGGAGTTTGCTCAAACTCGTCCATTGAGTTAGTGATGCCATCCAACATCTCATCTGCTGTCATCCCCTTCTCCTTCTGCCCTCTAGTCTTTCCCAGAATCAAGTCTTTCCCAGTGAGTCAGCTGTTCATATCAGGTGGTCAAAGTATTGGAGCTTCAACTTCAGCATCAGTCCTTCCAGTGAACATTCACGGTTGATTTCCTTTAAGATTGACTGTTCAAGGGACTTTCAAGAGTCTTCTCCAGCACCACAGTTTGAAAGCATCAACTCTTGGGCACCCAGCCTTTTTTATGGTCCAACTCTCACATCCATACATGACTACTGGAAAAGCCATAGCTTTGACTAGATGGACCTTTGTTGGTAAAGTAATGTCTTTCCTTTTTAATACGCTGTCTTAAGTTTGTCATAATTTTCCTTCCAAGGAGCAAGTGTCTTTTAATTTCATGGCTGCAGTGATTTGGGAAGCCCAAGAAAATAAAATCTGCCACTGTTTCCATTTTTTCCCCATCTATTTGCCATGAAGTGATGGGACCAGATGACATGATCTTAGTTTTTTGAATACTGAGTTTTAAGCCAGCTTTTTCACTCACCTCTTTCCCCTTCATCAAGAGGGTTCTTGAATTCCTCTTCACTTTCTGCCATTAAAGTGATATCACCTGCATATCTGAGGTTGTTTTATTTCTCCTGGCAGTCTTGATTCTAGCTTGTGAGTCATCCAGCCCAGCATTTCGCTTGATGTACTCTGCGTAGACATTAAATAAGCAGGGTGTAATACACAGCCTTGATGTACTGCTTTCCCAATTTTGAACCAATCTGTTGTTCATGTCCAGTTCTATTACTTCCTGTCCCGCATATAGGCTTCTCAGAGACAGGTAAAGTGGTCTGGTATTCCTGTTTCTTTAAGAATTTCCAACAGTTTGTTGAGATCCACACAGTCAAAGCTTTAGCATAGTCAATGAAGCAGAAGTAGATGTTTTTTTGAAATTCCTTGCTTTTTCTATGATCCGGCAGATGTTGGCAATTTGATCTCTGGTTTCTCTGCCGTTTCTCAATCCAACTTGTACATCTGGAAGTTCTCAGTTCACGTACTGCTGAAGTCTAGCTTTAAGATTTTTGAGCATAATCTTGTTAACATGTGAAATGAGTGCAGTTGTACAGTAGTTTGAACATTCTCTGGCATTGCCTTTCTTTGTATATTTTTTAGGGTGCCACAGAAGCAGTAAGTGAGCAATTTTTATTTCTAGAATTTATTGTGAGGAAAAAAGTTTGCTGCAAAAATAATACTTGCTCTTGGTAAACAATTAGGACTCTGCTAAAATTTGTAAAGAGAAAACTAAGAATCTCCCTTCAGCACTGAGGTAGCCATTTGGTGTCTATACTCTTTCCTATTCATGTACATATATTCTGTATTTTGGTGATTGGTTGTACAGAGTGGATATTTTTCACCGAACAATTTATCATGCACATATTTCTGTGTCAGTTTATGTAGATCTGACTCATCAGTTTTAATGGTTTTAGCTTGTTCTTTGGTTTTAATTTTTGGCAGACAGTTCCCTCTGTATACTTTATTTGGGACTTTAAGTACCCTAAGAGAATACTTGGGGTTTGGTTTTTATTTCTTCTTTAAATAAGAACTGTGGTGGTGGTGAGGACCTAGTATGGTGGACTGAGACCCAGTTTTAGTCCCAGTTCACTAGTTACTGGTCTATTACCACAGACAAGAGACATCCTCTCCTGGAGAATTAGTTTTTTCATCTGTAGAAAGGATGCTACCCATTGAGTTGAGGAAGGGTCTCCCAGGAAAGCAGAATCACAAGAGTTGGTCACTTGGGGGGAGCCAGATGGGGCTTCGGTTAGCAACCACAGAAGGCTGTTCATCTCATGGGGACCCCAAGGGAGGAGCCATGAGTGGGGTCACCCAGCGGAAGCTGCAGCAGTTCTCTAGGTTCCCATCCCTGACACAGGCACAGTGGGCGTCCATTCACACTTCCTCTGTTCAAGGAGGAGTGAGTCACAGCTCCCCTTGTCCTCACTGAAGTTGTTAGTCACATCTCTCTGTGTTACAATTGGACAGACAGGTTAAAGGAGTGGGAATGGACATGAACCCATTTTCTCCTCTCACCCATTGCTCTGCAGGCAGAAGGTTCGTCCACTGCCTCTTCTGGCAGCCAGCTTGCTGAAGGAAAGGGGAACCAGATTGGCACTGTTCAGCCAATTCCGTGCCTCCTGTCCATGCCCACCAGGAACCACATGGACATCACCACCCCACCCCTGCCTCCTGTCGCGCCTGAGGTGCTGAGAGTGGCCGAGCACCGGCACAAGAAGGGGCTGATGTACCCCTACATCTTCCATGTCCTGACAAAGGTATGCCCTGGGGCCGTGCGTGTGGCCGTCGCCTCTCAGTGGTCGCTCTCGTGGGGTGTGTCCTTGTTCCTGCTGGAACTGCTTTTTATCTTACAAGGTATTTGAAATGAAGTTCATTTTCCCCTTTCTAATCTTGGAGGAAAAAGATGGATATTTATATCTATAATCAGAATAAAATTAAAACTTGGGAAGAGTCTTTATTTTTCTCGTCAATTTAACCCAAAATTATTTTTGAAACTTCTGATTAATGGCACTTCATGTTATTCTCTGGTTTGTAATTTTACTTGTATTTCTAATTTCAAAGTTTCCTGCATGTTTTTGCTGTAGTGTCAAGTTTAATTGTGATGTCAACATACTATATCTGGTTTATCATCTGTCCTAGAGGCTCCCAACTTCTGAGTGGCTGATAGCACTTCATACTTTGACTTATTCCTCTACCTCATTGAGTACTTACAGCAAACAATGGAATATGGGGCTTCATCACTTTATTAGTATCTTCCTAAATGTATGCTTAAATAGATATACAGTGTGGCATTAATTGTTTCTGAATCTTGGTGTTTTGAACAGATCTGTGTTTATTTAAATTTCCTCAGTGACTTGTCATATTTATGTTTATAATCATAGATCCACAATTTAACTTGGTGACCAGATATCTCGTGTAAAATTGGTTCGTTACTATATGTATTTTATTATGTTTTCATCTGTATATGTACCACCATATATAATCAAACTTTTTTCTTATTTTATACAGTCCATGTATGGTTTATAGAATGGAGTCAGTAATTACAAGTGACTTCCATTCCACAGCACTCTTGAGCTGCACTTTTAACCGTTAATTGACTAATTTGAACTGCTTAATTTTATATTTTATAAAATAAAGGACAGGAAGACCAGTGCTATTATTTGGGTCCTTTAATGTATTTTTGAATTGTCTTGCCTCCAAGTCTCATCTGTTATTTGATATGGGTATGCATGTGTGGTATCACTTCTCACATTATGGTTATAAAGTAAAAATTTTATCTTTCAGGTCCAACATAGATTATAAGGGTAAGTGAGGGTTACTGTTGCGGGAAAAGGATTTTGCTAAGTTTAAAGGGATCAAGCGTTGGGAAGGCTGTGCCCTTTCACTCTGGGGTTGTTGGGGTACAAGGTCCCTGGACTCCCTGCCGTTTTTGCCTGCCATGCTCGTGGGGTCTGACTCAGGGACTTTTGGTTAAATCAGTCTGAGTGATGCAAAACTGCCTGTCCTCCTCTTCAGTACTCACTGATTTCAAGGGCAAATACTGATGAAATGACTGTGGTTGAGAAAAGTGAACTTGACTATCTTCAGATTTTAAGGTGTCACCTAAAATTTTTCAGTATATTTGGGGAAAGTTTAGACTGAAATGTGTGCTGTCCTGCAAGCTGAGTGGCTCTGGTGTTAAATTTTCCAGGCTGAGACATTTGCTGTGAATTCAAGCTTGAAGTGAGAATGTAGAGAATCGTCAAAGCCTCATAATTTTGGGAGAGTAAATACTCACTAGATGAGTGTTGACCACATCTGTAGCTATTAGATTAATGAGTATGAAGGTTCTGATAAGGGAAAAGATCAATTCTAAATTAAATTTATGTGAAAGAAAGAATGAATTTTATGACATGATTAAAAGAGTACATATCAATAAATTTACTAGACATTGGGGTCATAAATATATTAAGAATATGCATAATTAAATTCCTTGTGAAGTCTCTTGAGATGTACCTTGATAGCATAAAATATTTAGGACAGGACCACAGAGCTTTTGGACTGATCTCAGGTGCAGGTGGTCACAGAGTCATTTGTCTCCTGGAGCCACAAGGAAGCCCCTGCTATGTTGGCAAAGAGGAGTCGGGGTGGGATGAACAGAACAGGGCTTCCTTCATGTCCAGCCCCTGGTGGCTGTCTCATTCAGTGGGATTCGTCTGTTGAGTTATGTGATGCACTGGGGCAGAGGCCTGATACATGCTGAATACTTTAAAAACAAATACCACTTAAAAGAGTTCTCTTAGGTAGGTTTTTTGTACATGATAGTTTTTTATGAAAGAGCTTGGTAAAGAAAATTTGTGACCATTTTATTTTTAGGGTGCTCTTTTCTTGGATTTCATATAGGTCATTGAAAATTATGAATTACATTACATATGACCATCTTGACATAAAATTTGACAGTTCTCAGCATTTTCTATTCTATTTGTTGTCTGGTGTTACCTATCTAGATTTTTTTTGAAGACTTTGGAAGCATTTACATGGTTTTTGTTCTTGTTGTTGTTCCAGGTTAAAAATAAAACAATGTAGGTTTTATTTTGACTCTTTGAGCATATATTTTGACTAAACCTGCTGAATGAACTCTCCCTAAACATCTTGATATAGGCAACTTGTTAAGCAATTGATTTGGAATAGAATTGCAATTTCGTTAACTGGAGATAATACAGTATATTTCTGTGAGTTTATTGTAAATTCAACATGAAAAATGTGCAATATTATTCTGCTTTCTTCCATGCAAAGGGTGAAATCAAAATTGCTGTTTCTATTGAAGATGAAGCCAGCAAAGACCTGCCTCCCGCCGCCCTGCTCTATAGGCCAGTTCGTCAGTATGTTTACGGAGTCCTGTTTAGCTTGGCAGAAAGCAGAAAGAAAACTGAGAGACTTGCTTTTAGAAAGAACAGACTTCCACCAGAATGTATGTACTGTAAAATCCATTGTTTGTTTTCCTCGGTACCTCGTAATCTCTTGTGCATTTTTAAAGCCTTAGAAGAATCATGACTGAGTTCACCCTGAGAGTCCCCACATAAAGGAGATGGGCTCCATCGGGGCTCTTACGAAAGGAGGACAAGCCACAGGTTGTTTCCCTCAGTAACATCCAAGCAGTGGTGTTTATTCAGTAAAATGATAAAACAACAGGTTTACACTTCAAACTGAACGTTGATCTGGAAACAGTCCTGACGGTCGCCATCCTCGTGGCTAACGTGTCCTGGGCAGACTGACAGCAGTTTCTGCTGTGGTGTCCACGAGATGTAGTTGGTTCCCTCTTTGCAGAAATCAGTGTTCCTGGGGAGGTCCCACAGGCTGCCCACTGGGCTGCTTCTGTGCAGTTGCTGATCACATCCCTGAAGCCAAGAGGGGACTTGTAACGATTTCCCTCAGAGGCCTCCAGCTGATCCATTCTGGGGATGGAGGGGGAAGCGGGAAGACGGAAACTGTTGTTCGAAATTTGGGCAAAAGTTGAGGTCAAAGTATTTCCATCTTCAGCGGGCCAATGTAATTTTGGAGGAGAAAATCATGCCTTTCTGTTCTAGGTAATTTTATCTACTAATGTAGGGAATATAAAAGTCACTGTATATTTAGTAGGAAATACAGAAATGTTTCCCAAAATGTGCAATCTAAGAGCATTATGAAGTGTGGAAATTGTAGATTACTAAGTCATCCTCTAAACTGAGGATATTTAGTGACAGATTACCTGCTTGAATGGCAGGTCACTGCAGGCCTGGTGACATGGGTGAAGCTGAGCTCAAGGACAAGTATGAGAGTAGATCTTACCTTTGGAACTCAAAACTGGAGAGGTTCTAGCAATTTTATCTAAACACACAGTTCTATAGATTCTTAAGTTTTCTGTTTCTATTACTGTGACAAAATTGTGATTCTGTAAGCCTTTAAGATGAAGCCATCTGTCACTTCCCTTACTTGAAGATAGTCATACCTAGTGTGGCTGCAGAGCTATTTGTGTGACTGTAGCTGGAGAAGGTGATGCCGGCTGCACAGGGCCTCCTCTAGCTGATGTTTCTACCACCTTGATCAGGCCGGAGGCATCATGTGAAACACCACGTGTGTCAGTGGACACTTCTCAAAGGCCCAGTACATTCCAGGTATACAAATTCTTATCCCTTTCTCCCACTGTGTGACTTATTTGCTCAGAAAGGAAGACCTTTTTAACTTTGCACAGGATTGGCCAGTTTTCTGTGCTGGCCCACCCAGGCCACCCTGGCCCCACAGCTGTGACCTCCAGTTCACCACCAGCCCTGAGCATCTTAGTCCCTGTAGCCTCTTGGGTCTCTGTTGGGCCTGGAATGCCGCATCCCATGCGGCCCTACTTCCTGCTGTGTCCTCAGCTGCATAGCACCATATTGGCTTTCATGGTGAAAGGCTGTTCTTCATTGCTTGTGTGTTCCAGAAACACAGTTATCTTTACACAGAAAATCCTCAAGAGTTTTCAGTGATCAAAACCTGAATACCCTCAAGTATATCCCAGGTTGGGCTCCCCTTAGCAGTGTCCATAGCTTCATAGAGCAGCCTGCATATGGCTCGTGTGCTCTGTTCATGTCCTCAGCAGTGGGCGCTGTGCATCCCTCATCTGTTTCAGGGAGTTCTCTGTCACAGGTGAGCTGCAGGTGCCGGGTGCTCTTGGGAAGTAAGAGTCTTGGTCTCTTCTGCCCTGCTGCCGGTCTGTGACTTTAAAACACTGTGAAACACACAGCTGGCAGCACCTTGCGTGCCCCACTCCCTCGTCATTGGATTTGTACCTAGTTGATACAGGTGTCTTACTGGCCTGGGAGAGGCTGGCCTTTTAGACAATAGGGGAAGCAGAAGCCAGGGGAGAGTATTGACTAAATAGATTAGCATCCTCTAAACATAAGCAAGAGGGATGCAAACTGTGGTAGAAGAGCTGAATGTACAAACCACACCACAGGGCCCAATGCAGCTCTCACAGAGAAATGACTAGGTCGGCCTGCCTATGGCAGGTCAGTTCTGGCTAGGGCTGGAGGGCATGGGGAATGGCATGATCAAGGGAAGGAGAAGGGTGGAAAAGTCTGAGGTGACTCAAATGAGCTCTTAGAGGCTCTGGATGGAGGTCTCTTGACCTCATTTGGAGGCTGGGAGGCACAGGGAATACAAAAGAAAGGAGGAAAGTGTCCCAGTGTGAGGTGGATGGGGGAAGGGTCGGTGAGTGGGAGAAAGCCGTAACTTCAAAGAGAATTTGGCAGGCATGTCTGTTTCCTTTCCTCCTGCCTCTGCTCCCCTCCCCACTCCACTGACTTCTTTTCAAGGATGGCACACAGTCATTTGTCGTTGCTCTGTTACTTTGGGCCAGTGGAAAACACTGACTCTTACAATGCCACTGGTTTAGGTTTCCACACCTGAAACATCTACTAAGTGACTATTTTATGGAGAAAATATTGTAGCTTCTTTATGACCTGGATGAGATGGGAAAATAACAATGTCTGATCATGCCAGAGAGACTAACCTTGCGCAGTTTCTCAGGAGTTCTTGGTTGATAATATTTGAAATCTTGTTTTACCTACACTTATTCATAGACCATATGTAGATGAAATTTTAAAATCAGTGGCACTTTGCACATGAAAGTGCACCGTAAGGTCCTTGGGACAAATTTGTTCTCCACGTGCCTGCTGCCTTTGCCTTCCACTTTGGTAGCCAAATCTGAGCTGTGTGGGTTCCAGGTAAACCCTCCTACTCATGTGGGTGATGTAGCTACTTCTGAATGTGAGGGTTTTGATCTAACATGGTTTCAAAATGCTGTGCATGTTCTTGGTGTGGTCACTGTGGCAATCAAGAATTTTCTCAGGAGGGGTTTGTTGTCAGAACTAGTCAACAGGCATATTGAAGCCTGTAGGGTTGTTCAAAAATACTTAGCTCCCATTAGATGACATGTATCCATTTGGAATTATTTCTCTTGATTAAGTCATATGATTAAAATGTTCATAATCTACAATGAATATTCATATGACTTACCAAAGTTTCATTTTTTAAAACATGGCTAAAGTAGGATATCTGCAGTCAAATCCTTAAAAAATCACAGCCATCTAGAGAAAATGGACTTGTGGACACAGTGGGAAAGGGAGAGAGTGGGATGAATGGAGAAAGTAGCCTCGACATATATATACTCTATCATGTGTAAAACAGATAGGTGGTGAGACGTTGCTGTGTAACCAGGGAGCCCAGCCTGGCTCTCTGCAGTGACCTAGAATGGTGGGGTGAGGGGAGGGAAGGAGGGCTCAGGTGGGAGGTGATATGTGTACAGTTATGACTGAGCTGCGTTGTTGTATGGCAGAAAGCAACACAACATTGTAAAGCAATTTTCCTCTTGTTGAAGAATAAGTTATTAAAAAATTAAGATTAGATGATATGAAACATTCAGCTTATTCATCGTCATTTGACAATTCCAAAAATAATTTAGAAGAAATACAAACATAAGGGGAAAAAAAAATTTCAGCCTTTGAAAATCATATTGAATTACATGCTGGCAGTTTATTTTTCTGTTCTTCCCTGTCCATTTCCAGGTTCTATCATTTTGCTTTTAGGAGAGTAATAAGAATACTTGTTTATTGTGGGAGAATGCTACTGAAGTCACTGTTGTGGAATTCGCGGTCCTACCAGTGGGTCAAGGAGCAGACTGTTGACCCAGCACAGTCTCACCCATACGGGTGATGGTGGCAGTTGCTCTGGGGAGAGATGGGCCCAGGGAGCTAGCTATCTCTGCAGCTGCTGCAATAGGGGCCGGGCCTGGAGCCAGGCACCTGGTCTGAGCTGGCCCTGGCCTCCAGACCTGTATGCGTGAGATCCAGGTGACGTGGCTGCTCCTCACAGGCACTTCTGCCTTGGAAGCAGCTCTGACCTTTAGTACCGTAGTGACTCTTCTTCTCCCTGGGGATGCTCCTCAGCCACCCAGGTACTCCCCAGTGATGAGTGGGAAGGACCAGAAGAAAGGGATCTGGTATGACAAAGACTGCGGGATGATGAGTCACCTCAGCTATAGTTGAAGAGGAAAAACAGGCTTGGGAGTTCCTTGGCAGTCCAATGGTTAGATCTCCACTGCAGGGGGCAAGGGTTTGACCCCTAGCCCGGGAACTAAGATCCCACAAACAATATGGTGTTGCCCCCCCACCTCAAATAGCAAGTTTATACACTATGCTTATATTTACTATACTCGTACTATGTTTAGGGCTTCCCCGATCGCTCAGCAGGTAAAGAATCTGCCTGCAAGAGACAGGAGATGCTGGTTTGATCCCTGGGTGAGGAAGATCCCTTGGAGAAGGAAATGGCAACCACTCCAGTATTCTTGCCTGAAAAATCCCATGGACAGGGGAGCCTGGCGGATACAATTCAATGGATTGCAAAGAAACAAACATAACTGAGTGACTAATCACACAATACTACATTTGTATTTCCCCGTATTTACTCTCTTCTTTCTAAACTGTCAAGAAAAGCCAAAAGGAACACATTGATTCTTCCCACCACCACTGATCCAGTTTGCTTTAGAAATTTTGTTAGTGCCAAGTCATTGGGATTGCTGATTGAAAATAAATTTGTTCATTGTGAATCACATTATAAAACAATACTTTAACATTACCAATATTAATTAGTGTATTGTTTTCATATGTGTGAAAATTGGTTGTCATAAACATTTTTCTTACGATTCTGTGAAGGCTGTTTGTATATTAATCTGAATTTTTTTATTCCTCAAAGCTTTTCAGGAGTAGCATTAGCAAACTGCTTTTCCCTCGCAGAACTTTGAGTGGCTGAGCTCGAGAGACATCTGTGGGAAGAGCAGTGTTGTCTGACAGGAATTGTTTGATGGTACTCTTTTGAATTAATGTTTGTGTCCTTGAACTTTGGAGTTTCTAATACAGTAGGAATGACGTAAATGGGGAAACTGAAGTCTAGGAATAGTGTTAGCAAGTGCCTGTAACACCATGTAACACTGTGTTCTCCCTGCCCTGTGGCCTACTGAGCATGTATATGTTTGTGAACTGTAAGATACTCCCAGCCTCAGATGTAAAAAGTTTAAGGAGAAAATTCATAGCCTTTTACTTTGCAGAATCATGGAGGGTACTCACACGTGTCAGCATGAGGAAACGAGGGGCTAGTTGGACACCCAGCCTGCACACAGAGGTGCTTGGAAGTTAACCGGCAGTTTTCCCATAAGAAGGATAGACCAGCTGTCGTTGTGCCCGTTTTCCCGTTTCTGATAAAACTCTGACATGAAGGAGTTGGAGTTTTGTTTTTATTTATTGTGTGTGTGTGTTTTCCTCTAACTCCAGAGGAGCTCAGGGAGTAAAACAGTGGCTTCTCCCCAAATACACACTGCACAGACCCAGACCAAAGGTCCAGTTGGCGCTAGCCTTGGAGGTTGTTTGTACCCACCTTTTCCCTTATCTTCTAACCATATTGTGTGCGTGCTATAAATCTCACCACTCATGGTGCTCTGGAATGAGCTTAGAGACATAATTCATTGTATGGCACTGTAGGCAGCCACTACCGGTCAGTTGAAGTAGGCTCACAAAATGAAACATGTTCATTATTCCTGGCCTGGGATGGATCCCAAAATCAGTATTATAACCGATTCCTGAGATAGCTGGTTGTCATATGTATGAATGTGAAAATAGAAGATTAACAACTGATGGTAAACATTGGGTTTTTACTAACAGCTTAAGTCTTCAGCAGTGTTTTATGTCTTGAAATTGTATTTTGAAGAGGTGCTTCCAGTAAAGAAACTGTGTTACAAATATAGCCGCTGGTAGTAACAGAAAACTGGTACCCTGGAGTTGCTTTTTGCCAGTGTAAAAATTCAGTTTAGTTTCAGGTAGGGAAGACAACCTGATGTTCAGATTTTTCAAGGTAGTCCACTTGAAATCCTGAGTTTTTCCTGTCAGTAGAAAAGACAAAACAAATCTTTATTGATTGTGATACACGAAGATTTATTCATGTACAGTAGCTAGATTAGCTGACCTCTGGGATTCGGAGAAGGCAATGGCACCCCACTCCAGTACTCTTGCCTGGAAAATCCCATGGATAGAGGAGCCTGGTAGGCTGCGGTCCATGGGGTCGCTAAGAGTCGGACACGACTGAGTGACTTCACTTTCACTTTTCACTTTCACACATTGGAGAAGGAAATGGCAACCCACTCCAGTGTTCTTGCCTGGAGAAGCCCAGAGATGGGGGAGCCTGGTGGGCTGCCATCTATGGGATCACACAGAGTTGGACATGACTGAAGTGACTTAGTAGCAGCAGCAGCAGCAGGAATTCTCTTATTCTTGTTTTAACAAGGAGGCATGAACATGTCTTTCTAAATTGGTGCCTTCACAGAGAGGGTTTTATACCCCAGTGCTCTTGTCTGCACACAGAGTGTTCCCATAATCCAACTGTCCCATACCACTTGGATAATCCCTGTATAACTTTTTTTTTTTTTTTGCAAAAATGATAAGATCCCAGATTACGTGCTACTAGCTGGCTGCTTTGCATCGGCTTATTCCTGTGAGCTTCAGGAGAGCTCAGGGAGTAAAACAGTGGGCAGCAGCAACTTGGGAAGAAGCGCAGGGCCAGAGGGAGAGAAGGTACCCTGTTTGCATCAGCCACCCCACTGGATGAACTTACAACACAGAGGCTGCTGTGTGTCTACCTGAAAATGGGATGTCCCTTGGAATTCATTCATTTATAAAACACTAACCTTTAATTAATCTAATGTTATGAGCCTATAAACATAAGCTCACATAGTCGTAAGCACGTAACAGAGGTGCAAGGTGTCTTTGCGTTTCCTCAACTGGACTGTGCGACAGAGTGAGTTGTTGGCCTCCCTTATTTTAGTGCCTGGTTCTAGGGCTGTGCTGGGGTAAGGGAAGTGAGGGACCCAAGCCTCAGAATTTAGGAAGACCCTTATTTTTCACACAGGCACATGGTGGTTGACATCTGAGCCCTGGGTACTTTTCCAACCTCACCCACTCCATAGTAGATGCTCAATAAATATCTGTTGGGTGATTGGCCAAAGTTTCCATAGCTCTAAAGTGGTGGTGTACACAAAAGATCTCCAAGTATTCAGTTTAAAAACAGATACATGTAAAAAATAAAGCAAATCAGGGCATCTTTGCTTTTGGAACAAAGCTTTTTTGTTACTGCACATTTATTTTCTCTGAGAACATGTATTTCCCAAATTAGACCTGAACATTCTAGTCATGAATAGTGCAGATAGCAACAAAAATGCTTAGAATATAAGAGGAAGCTAGTATATCTAATACTTCTTTACAGCTACAGTCTCCCCTGCATGTACTGGGGAAGTCCGTTTACCAGGACGTGGGAGGGATGGCCAGGTGAGTATTAGGTGGCAGTTCTCAGGCACAGGTGTGTGCTCATCTGTAGCCTTTGCAGGCTGAATAGGCTGTGATCACACAGCATCAGGCCAGGTAAATTCAGGCACACTTGGAGCCCCAACTGGTGTAAACAGCTGTTTAGGGCAGCTTCAGGGAACACTCAGGAGAACTTGTGAAGGGACTGTTGGCATCTCTGACCTCCACTTCACTTTAGTGTAGGGTTTGAAGCATAACGTATATACAGGTCTAAGCCTTTTGACCTTGAGAATGAAAATCTTCCACCAAAAATTTGTTTCTAGAATGAAAACAATAAAACAATTGCTGAAAATTATTAAAGAGATACAAGAGCAGAGATGACAAAGGGGAAAGATATAAATAGATGAATATAGTTTTAATAAGAATGCTTCTGTTGAGAAAACTCAAAGGAGACCCTGGCATTATAAACTGAGTTTTTTAAGATGCAGTAAGCTTAGGTGTTGTTTGTGTGCACGCCTGTGTGTGTGTGCGTGTGTGTGTGTGTATTTGGGGGGAAGAACATGAGAGACCTTAGATAACTAGGTTATTAACCCACATTAACAGCCAAAGATAAAATATAATTAGTTCCATTAAATAAATCTTTGTCACGAAAATGAAGATGCTACATGGAAGAAATAGATTTATTCATTTTTACTGTGGGGGGGGCATGAAAATAAACTTTGTGGACTGACTGGAAATGCAGTGTACTGGTTAATGGCTTATCTTGTAACCTCCTTTCACTTGTTTTCTTGGGGCTGACAGTGTGCCAGCCTCTGTGAATGTAGTTGGAACAAAGAGAGGTGGGGTGTACTGCACCTAGGAGGGTGTTGGGTGGTGACGCCTGCCCTCTGCATACAGGTGGCAATCTATGGAGCGGTGTGCGCTGGAGTTCAGCAGGAACGGGGGTGGGCGGCTAGATTGTGAGTCCAAGGACAGGGTCTGCTGGACAGTAGGGACCTCACGAGTTTGTGTCTGGCACCTAAAATATAGATAAATTTAAAGATGCATGTATTTATTTATACATGTGTCTCTCTGTTTTGACTCAATGGACTTTAAACCTTCTAAGTTTAGAATTTTTTTAAACATTTAAACACTAAGATACTCAAATGTGATTTAAAGGGATTTCCTCAATGACAAAACAGTTACTTTTTTGTAAAAGAATTTTCAGAAACTGTCTTGATTTTGCACCCCTGCTCAAGCAGCCTACTTCTGGGGGTTGGGGTCCCTGCAGAATGGCTGGTCATGGCGCGCCTTTGCAGCATACTCCCACATGACTTGACTGAGGTTGATTGTGCATAGCTTGCTTTTCCTGTTGCTAACAATCGTGCCTATCCAAGTATCTAACTCCTAAAATTCTTCATGACATTGGAAGAGATGATTGTCTAGACTTGGTGTGGAGCTGGAGATGAGCCAGTTAATCATTTAATTTTGTCGGGATTTGGGTTCTTCATAGTCTTCAGTTTGCCTCAGGTGTTACTTTAAGGAAAATGAGCCCAGGAAGGGGGTATGGTTATTTGGATAGAATTGACGTGTTCAAGATCGCAGTAGAATCATAGCACCATCCTGGCTTCTGTACCTGCTGTCAGCCCTGTGAGGGGAGGATGGGGGTCTTCATGTGGCCCTTCTTCAGCTCTCATGTTTATTGACCAAAGGAAGCTATTTGTTACAAAATGCACACCCACGTTTTACCATCTGACTGTTTGTCAGTGCACTTTGGGGAGAAGTTTTAACATACGTCTGTGCAGTGTGCTTTATCTCCATTGTTCTCCTTTCCCCATCACCGTTTTTCCCTTAATTTATTTGGGAATCTTGTGGAGAAATGTGCATGTTTGTATTTCCAGAATTAATTCCTGCTAATAGTGGTAAAACTACTGTGGATAAAAAGTTATTTATGGAGTTTAACAGTTATACTTTTTACAGTAGGAGATGCTTAAGTAAAGTGGCTACCAAGTGCAAATTATTTCTCAGATCTAATTAGTAAAAACATGGAGAAAAAGATCAGCTATCTAAATTGGATTTTCCATGATTTCTGTGATGATCACAAAATATGTATAAGTTGTACCCATTGTTATTACTAAAACTATTAATGGATTTATAATATTAAAGCAAATTTTGTCTAACATCCTTGATTTATACATACTAGTGGGAATCTTTGGTTGAGAAAAAATTTATTGATGGTCTGACTGAAATTCTGAATGAGTCACTTAAGTGCATAGAGTAGAAAACAAAATATTTTGGAGTTGAGAATTGATGACTGATGGCTTACTAATGAGAGAATGCATTGTTACCCAAGAAGTGACATCTTCATACTGTAATTACTAGAGCTGTTTTTGTGGGGCTTAAAGTAGCTAAGATAGGGCATAAATGGTTCTCTCATTTTCCTTTCTGTAGTTTCACCAGTGATCATTAAAGAGTGGGCAGCTTACAAAGGGAAATCGCCGCAAACCCCGGAATTGGTGGAAGCTCTTGCCTTCAGGGAATGGACCTGCCCCAATCTGAAGAGACTGTGGCTGGGGAAGGCGGTGGAGGACAAGAACCGCAGAATGAGGGCCTTCCTGGCCTGCATGAGGTCAGACACACCAGCCATGCTCAATCCAGCCAGTGTGCCCACTCATCTCACGGTGCTGTGCTGCGTCCTACGGTAGGTGCCGCTGGCCGCCCCTTCAGCCACTGCATGTTCTCCAGCAGGCGCTTGTACAAATGCCTCTCAAAGAAGTGTCCTGTATGAAGTTACAGTACAGTACCCCAGATTCACCTGGGGCTATTCCAGATGAATCAGGTTGTCAATTGAATTTGTCCTCATCTAATATTTTCATATATTATAGAAACATAGGCCATGTAAATATAACATGAGTTTGAGCTGATGCTATTTAGTGTGTTTATAGAATAGGTAACATTTGATAAACCTGTATTTTATGTAGATATCATAATGATTTTAAACATAGTTTATCCTTTAAATGTTAAAGCTTTTGAAGACTCTTTTGGGACTATAATATATGTTTATATATTAGTAAGTTTTCTTTGGTAAAATGTGTCTCTTCTTCCTCCTTCATTTATTTAATCATATAGATCAGTATGGACTTACGGTTATCTCTCTTTCTAGGGTCTTGTCCTGGTTCTGATAGAACCTTGTTATTTGGTTGTTCAGTTTGTTCCAGCTCAGGCCTTGGGATCTTGTTAAGTGGCTCCTATGTCCTTTGGCCCCCCCCACTCCCCTCCAGCATGTCCTTGCTTTCTGGCACCATAGGATGCCCAGGTTCATCCTGTGTCTGCCCTGCCCTGGAACCTGCCGTCTCTAAGGGGCTGACTCCTGCCTTGGAGAAAAGGTTAAAAACCCAGATATGTGCACTGTGTTCTTCCAGACTCTTATCAGCCAATGGGCCACAAGCGCCTGGGTGGAAACTGTTGGATTTTGGAGTAATTCAGTGGTAGAATTCTCGTCTGCTGTGCGGGCGGCCTGGGTTCAGTTCCCGGCCAATGCAACAGCAGCTCTGTTGAGCTTCCCAGGTGGTGCCAGTGGTAAAGAATCCACCTGCCAGTGCAGAAGACACAGGAGATGCAGGTTCAGTCCCTGGGTCAGGAGGATCCCTTGGAGTCGGAAATCTCAATCCACTCCAGTATTCTTGCCTGGAAAATTCCCTGGACAGAGGAGCCTGGCAGGATATGGTCCATGGGGTTGCAAAAAAGTCAGACATGACTTAACAACTAAACGACAACAGCAATATAGCATGGAATATAGGTTTCTTATCTTTATCTCCATTGAGGATTGGCCTAGTGGGAAAGACTAATTTTTTCATTTTGGTTTTAGAATCTTCTTCTGATTTCCTCTGATGGAATTCATTTTATATTAGCCAAAACATTAAGACTTTGGGTTACTCAAAGATCAAATAGCAGTAGTGAATTTGGTTACTTTGTGTTTCTCTCTTCCAAGTTTAAAATGATGTGTGGCATTTAATCTGTTGGGTAGACAGCTAACTGTCTACTCTATGCCTGGCTTGAAGGTCCCATTGGGCCCTGAGTAAGAACGATGTGTGTGGCACTTGAGGCTTGTTTGGTTGCCCCTTGGCCAGAAGCAGCCATGCGTTAGTGCGGGACAGCCTCTGTTGATGCTTGCACAGTGCTCAAAGTATTTCATGATGCTTGGGATTGTGGTGCCCTCCACGTCTTGTCTGTTCAT
Organism: Dama dama; assembly: GCF_033118175.1. NCBI lineage: Eukaryota > Metazoa > Chordata > Mammalia > Artiodactyla > Cervidae > Dama > Dama dama. The sequence goes on along the minus strand of NC_083696.1, from coordinate 26,483,893 downwards.
TCACTGGACCTCATGGGGTACTGGGATACCTAGCAAGTGCAGACTGGACAGTGATCAGGCCCCACTCTTTGGCTCAGTCCTCCTGACTTCTTGGCTATTACTCCAGAAATAGCTCTGCTTCTTTTAGGCACTGTTCAGATGGCCTTTGGAAAGTCATGATTTCAGGATTGTCCTGGTTCCCATTTGTTTGTTTTATGGTTGTTTATAAAAAACATACTCATTTTAGAACTTGAAAAGGTTAATAAATGCAATGAGTAATCTTGAGTTTGATTGAACCTCCTCCCGTGCTCATCTCTGGGGTGTCAAGAAGCTTCCGTGAGTGCAGCACAGGTTCCCTCATACTTGCTACTTGGGTGGAAGCCAGAAAGCTTGCTTGGTTGTGCAGAGACTGTTGTGTGCAGTGTGGGCTTGAAGCCATGGAGTTTCCCACTTGGTAAGACTCACAGTTTCAGATCCTGAGGAGGGACTGGTTGGGAAGAGATGAGAGAGAGTGGCTTGTGGGACAGGTCTCAGGATTTCGGGTCAGGACATCAGTAAATGGGTTGGTCCATCTCTGTGAAGAGAATTTGTTCTACCTTCACTAGTGTTTTGGGCCACAGGGACAAGCAGGTAAAGTTTACCCTGCATGGCCTGTTTGATTGATGGGTATGGCCTGCTAAGAATGTGGAATGAAGGGCATGGGGGTGGAGGCAGGGGCAGGTGCAAATGAGTAAGAAGGTTGGTGTGTGTCTCCAAGGGCTTGCCAAGGACAGGCTATAGTCTAGGGCCCATGGGCCCAGTGGTCTTTCTCTGGAGAAATTGCAGCTATGTGACAGCGGTCTGCTGAGGTTGGGGGGAGGGGCATCAAAGGGCAGCTTCCGTGTCCCTGATATGGTGAGGCCCTGTTGGAGGTCATGCAGCGTGACCCTTGGCCTTGATGGCTGGGCTGGGCAAATGTCAGCAGCCACAAGGCCAGGCTGTCATCCCAAAGGCTCTTCCCTTCCTTAATCTTATCTTTTCTTTTTTTTTTTTAACATAATTTTAAACTTGAAATTGCAAGATTAGTACAAAGAGTTGGTGGCTATTTTTCACCCAGTTTCCCCACATATTAAATTTTTACTGCAGTGGCTTTCTCCTCTTCTCTCCTGGGTGTTTGTCTGGAATCCCTTAAATGGAAGCTGTGAGTATGATACCCCCCCTTATCCCTAATCTCTTTGTTTCCTTTAAAAAAAAAAAGAAAGGACATCCTCAAAATCAGAAAAATACTGATACATCTCAGCTACAGATACTCAGATTTTTCTTGTTATCACAGTAACATCCTTTATTAGTAACGAAATCTTGCCTTGTTCTTGTGTTCAGGTGCCTTGTCTCCTCCAGGCTTCTCAGGTTTCTTTGGGATGATGCAGAGATGTTTCTGAAGAGTAAACACTGGTGTGTTTTGTAGATCAAGGATCTGGAGATCGTGTCTATTAGACAACATGTGAACTAATGGTTGTGGCTGCTCCAGGAAATTGTGTTTCAAAACAGTCAGCCAGCCCCTGGGTGCAGTTGGTCAATCTCTGGGTAGACTTTTCCTCAGTCTAGATTTGCCGATGTTCTTTTGTGATGAGGTTCCACTTCTGCCTTTGGGGCAGGCATAACCTAGCCAGGAGGTGGTGATCTTCTCTGTGCTTTCACTAGTGATGTCGGCACCCACATGTTACATATGTTGCAAATGTGACATTGCAAGAGCAATCAGGACTTCACTGGTGGTCCAGTGGTTAAGAATTCCCTGCCCATGCAAGGGACACGGATTCCATTCCTGGTCTGGGAGGATCCTGCCTGCCTTGGGGCAGCTAGTCCCATTCACAGCAAATGCTGAGCCTGTGTGCCACCACTTCTGAAGCCTACACACCCTGGAGCCCGGACCTCGCAACGAGAGACGCTGACACAGTGAGAAGCTGGCGAGCCACAACCAGAGAAAGCCAGTGTGCAGCAGTGAAGACCCAGCATAGCCATAAATAAGTGAACAAATGAATAGAGCAATCAGAAAGGGAGAGAATGATAGCGAAATCTCTAGAATCCTCGTAGTGTCGCCAAGGAGGGGCCAGCATCTGAGCAGAGGTTCAGTGTGAGGGCGAAGCACGTGTCCAGGATGAAACAGAAAGCAGTCTTCCTGGGGGACAGCTGAGACCAGACAGACAAGGTCCTCATCCAAGAGAGCTTCTGAGAAGACAAACTGAGTTACGTCCTGGAGGAACTTAATGAATTCAGTAAGGCAGATAGAGGGTTTGAGCCCCCCAAACAAGTGCAGCTTGTTGCAACACCCCCAGGAGCATAGCCAGGGTTCAGCTGCCCAACTGTGCCAGTCAGAGGCAGACCACGTTGGTTCTGTCCACCAACCGACTTGGAGACCTGCTTCTAGTCCCGCTTCCGTGCTTCTAAAGCGCGGTGAGAGGAGAGGTGACTAGCAGTGAGCTCAGATACCCTCAGGCTCCAGTGGTAGGAAACTTAAAGCCTGGCCCAGGAGGAAGACATGGAAAAGAGTGTCTGGAGCAAACAGAAACATAAAGAGATTGAAAACACTGTGAGCGCACAGATAAGGGTAGCGTGGACACAGGAGATCACCGAGGGTCAGCTTTAGTTCACTGCAGGCCTGTGGGACTGTCCACGTTCTGTGGTGTTTAAGCTGGCTCTCTGTGTATATGCATATCTTTAGGAACACACATCATGCTCTTTCTATATACAGAAGGTCCTTCTGAGGACTGGAATTGAAAAAGAGATAAAGGTTAACTTTGTTCAAATGTAAATAGAAAGTCAGATGGAGGAAATGGTAGGTATTGGGATTCTCTCGTAGCTAAGTTGGTAAGGAATCTGCCTGCCATGAAGGAGACCCAGGTTTGATCTCCTGGCTCGGGAGATTCTGTGAAGAAGGAAATGGCAACCCACTTCAGTATTCTTGCCTGGGAAATCCCATGGACAGAGGAGCCTGGCGGGCTACAGTGCATGAGGTCGCAAAGAGTTGGACACAACTTAGCGACTAAACCACCACTAACCCAAAAGACTTTCTATTACAGCTAAACTGAGTGCTGAGCGTCTTTGCTGCCAGGAAAACCAGGAAAGAACTTGAGAAAAAGAACCTGTCCATGAAACAGTCTTTTCCTGAATCATAATATTTAAAGAAGCATCTAGCTTTAGGGCTAGGGGATGAAGAGGGGAATTAGTGTTTGCAGGATGAAAAGAGTTGTAGTGATGGATGGTGGGGGATGTCTGTTGGAATGCAGTGAATATATCTAATGCTGTTGCACTGTCCATTTAAAAATGATTAAAATGCTAGATTTTTTGTTATGTGTATTTTGAAGTGTTAGCTGCTCAGATGTTATGTGTATTTTACCACAGTTTTTAAGAAATAAAAGGGATCCATAATATGGATACTTAGGCAAAGAACATTTTATATTGAGGACAATCTTTCCACAATAATTTTTTTCAGAGAGAAATAGACTTTCTTCAGACTTGCTGTTTCTTGCATCAAACTCTGGTTAAAACTCAGTGAAACTTTTGTTTAAGATGTTTGGCACTCAACCAATTGCATAGGGTATTATTTTTATCTTTGTAAGTGTTGACAGTTTAATGAAATAAAACTTTTACATCACACTTCTAAGCATATCTGATCGAATCTAAACACCATAGAGATTTAACACCCACCTTGTTTACCTTGAAGTTGCATTTCCTTTCTGCTTCTACTGCATGATTTGACCATGAAGTACATAAGCTCTGTGCCTCCACTGCACCATCTCTATAATGGGACAGTAAAGGTTCCTGCCTCAGAGTGGCTGTGACCACTTAAGGAATCAGTTGTGTGTAAATACTCAGACTAGCGCCTGGCACCAGCGAGCACGTTGGTTTTTCTATTGGGATTTTTACTGAAGATACTCCTCTTAATCATTTGGATAGAACTTCCTTCTTCCCCTTTTATGTTTACGTTCCTGTGGATGAATATTAATTATTACTGAAATGAGAGAAGGCTCTGCACTAACTCTGATCCTAATTTTTCTCAACTTAAATTTTAAGCACTGAGAAACCTTTCTCAGCAGACAGTCCTGGAAAAGAGCTTTGTTAAGCATATCACAGTTCTCCAGACTCCTTTTAAACTATTTGCCAGAGATCACATAGGGATCACCAGGAGTTATTTGGGGGGATCAGCTGGCAAGTTGATTAGGTCATCCTTCAAGTTTGCTGAATGTAGACTTAGGAACCATTGGATATGCAGTGAGACTTGTGATGAAGTTCTTAATGGCTAGCTCCTCACTCTCTCACACCCAAATACTGTTTGGGGTTGTGCCTTTACCTAGTGCTCTGGAGGTTGCCACTGGGCCAGTGTTGAGCGGCAAGGTGAGTAAAGGGGAAGTGATCCGTAGAGAAAAGGGACTGTGGACACCTGGCTGTTCTCAGGCAGATAGTACAAATGGAAGTTTGAAGATTTAGAAATTGATTTCCCTTTAGGTGCTCACACCAGGGTGGCCCCAGTAAGTCTGCACTGACCCCAGGGATTGCAGGCACTAGTTCTTCAGGTGCCAGTTCTGAAGCCTGAAGCTTTATTGTCCCTGCTATCACTTCCTATTCCACTGCAGGGCATTCACCTGCCACCACCAGAGCCCCTTCCGTGCAGGTGGTTTACACAAGACCTAACTCTTCATCAGGAGGTAAATCTTGCTTATTTGGACTTAGGGCCTGCCTCCCAGGTACCCTGTGTTGAATTAAAATAGATAAATCATATAAATTGGTGTTTAACATATATTTTCAGAGTTTAAACCCCTCAGAAAAATATATAAGTTGTATAAAAAAAAAAAAATCACCAGCTGGTTTGCAGTGTGTTCTTATTTAGCGTGCTATTTTAAATTATTCTAGAATCAAACATTCTGATCAGCCCAGCTAATGATTAGGTTTCCATTTGTAACTGACATCATCCAGTGAAACTAGAGAAGCTGGTTAAGAAATCCGTCTAGGCCTCCTTGGTTTGCGTCATCCTGACTCTCCCTAGAACCGGAACACCAGGTTGTGCTTGTGACTGGTGACTGCTCCATCCTGACACCAGACCCTCTCTCTCCGCCCCCTGTAGGTATATGGTGCAGTGGCCTGGAGCACGGATACTGCGTCGCCAGGAGCTGGATGCCTTCCTGGCTCAGGCGCTGTCCCCCAAACTCTATGAGCCTGATCAGCTGCAGGAGCTCAAGGTAATCTGCAAACCTCATTCTTTGTTTTGGGAGGTCTTGTTTCGGAGCCATGGCTCATCGAGCAGCCACTCAGTGCACTGAACTAGTAATACTAATGACGTGAACTTGAGAGCCTTCAGGGCAAAAGGAATTTCCTTCCCGGTTATAGAAACAGTCAAGTCTACTTTTGTGCGATAAAGATTTTTCCCTTGTTTACCAGTGGATGTTTATTCTTGTTTTTCACATCAGGAAGTAAACTTGCCTTTTATTTCAGGTGGGGATCCCAAACCCTGGGAGGGCTTAGTCCTAAGAGTTTACTAACATCTGGCCAGGATTCTTTTTCTTATTTCGTTCTATTATTCCTAAATACAACATTCATTTTCTCTAAAAAAAAAAAAAAAGTCGTTGCCCTCCTGGTATTATAAATCCCTTTTAAAAAACCACTTGAAGAACAATGTTATGTCATCATTCCTGTGCCCTTTTAGTCAGCATTTAACATCGTATTCCTTTTAATTTTCCCTTCTAGTATTCTTTTTTTCCTTTGATTGTTTTGACAGTATTAGTTTTGTCCATTTTGTCACCTGAGTTTTTGGTGTGCTTATCTTTTCAGTGCACTTTAATTAGTCACTGTGTCCATGTGGCTGTACTTGCTTTCTAATTTCTACACTAAATTTTAGAAAGTTTAAGACTTCAGAGTTAGCTAAATTAGTGGATCCGCCTTTTCTTTTTAATGTGCAGGGTTTTGGTTTTTTCTTTGCCATTGGTTTGATTTTTTTGTTGTGGTTTGTGTTTTTTGTTTTTTTTTTTTTTTACAAAATTTGATTTGTAATCAAGTAATCTCTTTTGACAAAATCGCCTTCACTTTTAGATCTTTTTACCATTCTCTATGAAGGCGTTCTTTCCCTGCAGAACAGTTTGAGGCTCATTTAATGGGTTTTCAGTATTCTACTGTTGGGGCGCAATAAATCTGTGGTTGCCCCTAAATTATGGAGTTAAATTCAGTAATCCAGTGTTGACCCTCAACTGTGTGGAGCCCATGTCATTTGTGATCGCCTTAGGCTTCTGATGACTTTGAAACAAGCTAAACTAAAGACAATCAAACTTAGGAGAGTCTACCTCAAATTATATTCTTTACTTTGTAGTTTAAACTTTTCTGTTAGACAGACATTTTTTTTTTTTTAATGGTTTTGAATTTAAGTTTTCGTTCTAGAATGTTTGGCCGGGTGTCCCCTGAGAGGCTGGTACTAAGTGCAGGCTCTGCGTCCTGTATCCCAGAGTGTGGTGCCATCACCACCATCTTCATCAGCAGACTATGCTCAGGGGTGTTGTAAATACTTTTACTAGAGTGTGGTGCCATCCCTCTACCTCTACTTCCTGTTTCTCTTATTTAGATTATTACATCAGTATTGACATCCCAGTTCTGAAAATCAGACCGCCAGGTATCAGGTATGCCCACCAAGCCTTATTCACCATCAACTTGCTTTTACTCAAAGTTCATCTTCTCCCATATCCTTTTCATTTTTGGATCAACACATAGGATATAACTTTTGAAAGACAGTCACACTCTAAGCTTTCATTTTGGTTCTTTTGAGGTCTTAGTGCTTTCATGATTTTCTCCTGATTCTTCATCTAAAGCCAGGCATTTCTAGAGCTGTGTTTAGAAAGACCCATTTTATGTGCAGTTACTTCAAGCCCACCACTATCCCTTTGGGTCTTGCTGGTCTGGAGGTCTATGTTCCTTTCACCAAGGACAGCCTGCATCATTAGTGCTTCATTCACGAGCACCATAAATTCTGAAAGAGCTGAAAGGGAAAATAACAGCATTCATTGGGGGGAGAAATAGTTGGGGTGTTTTGTTTTGCTTTGTTTTTTAAGATCAGTGATCCTCTCAGTTATCAGATTGAGAACTAATCATTTAAATGAACACAAATCCTTATGCAGAGACTGAGAGTCCCAAAATTCAGTGATAGAAAAGTAAATTTCAAAATTGCTTTTTCACTTAACCATTCAAGTTGTTTTGCTATTTCAAAAGCAGTGACAATGCTTTTCTATAAAACACCATTTTCCTGCTTAGGATATAGTCAACTCTTGATTTTTGTTGTTGTTTTAGAGGCCATTATCCAGTTTGTGGATTGCCCAGATCCTGTTTTTCTTCTCCCATTTTTGCCCATCATGTGCTTTGAGAATAAAGAGGAGAAGAGAAAAGACCTAATTTTGACAGTTTGCCCTCTTGATGGCTATTCTGATGGGAGGTTTGGGAAAAGATGTTGAAACCGTTGGTTTAAATGAATTTGCAAGAGTTTCATCTTGTCCATTCTCTGTCCTCCCGCCACATCCCTGAACAATTGAGTGTTCTGCGTGGCTCAGTGATTGACAGCCCTCACTTTTTCCCTGTTATTTTTTTTTTTTTTGGCACTTCTTCTAGGTTACCAGCACAAACATAAAGACTAAGGTAAAATCAGCACTGATGCTGTATTTGAAGGAGGGTGGGTAAAGGATGAAGAGAAAGATCTTTGTACAGTTTTAATATTTATCCAGTTTCTTTCTCCCTTGCTCTTGACATCCCTATAATTGCCTTAAATTCTTTTAACAGTTTCACATGCCAAGTGCAGAATTAAAAGATGGAAAATGAAGAGCTTTAAAGACAGTATTAGGGACGTGCAGCATGTCTGTGATACCTGTAAGAATTGTTGTGCATATAGGTAAATATGCCAAATCAAAGTAAGAGTCTATTGCCCAGTAATTAGAAGTTGGACAAAGTAAACCTCACTGGAATTTGGTTCTTCAACTAATTGGCTGGAGATACGTTCCATATTTGTGTTTCCTATAAGATCAGAAAATCTTGTCAGTATTTTTCTAGTTGAGGAACTTTGAATAATGGTGAATATTTTATCTTCTGTGGTATAAGAGAATGAGGTTAAAATGTGAATATTATAGCCATTTCTGTGATCACGGGTTCAGATTCTGGTGCTACCAGTTATCAGTTTTGTGACCTTGAGCTCTCTGTGACTCAGTTTCTCCATCTCCGAAGTGGAGTTCTAACAGAAGTATCACACATAGAGTTGTTGAGATGCTAATGAAATAATATATGAAAAAATACTTAGTGTGGTATCTGATACATATTTATTAAGTGCCCCATAAATATTAGATAGTGTTATATGTATAATTAACATGTAGGGAATGAAATATAAAGTGCCATGTAAAATAATTAAAATTAAAAAAAATTTTTTTTGAATAAAGTGAATCCACACAGCAATTGAGATTTTATTCACTTTATTTAGACAGTTTCTAAGAATTTTCCTCTATTGAATTAATAGTAGTTGCTATTTCTAAAACTAATTGACTTGAAAATCATTTTTTAAACCCAGAAAAACAAAGTTCATTAAGTAATGATAAGGTCGTTTAAAATAAATACATGTGTGTGGATAAGGTAGATGTAGCCATCCCTCCCATCAGCTCACTGGGAAGTTACTTGTTTTAACTCCGGTGCTTCTGTGTTTCAGCTCTTATTTCTTAGCCTCAGCACTCAGATGGCCATCTGCCAGAGTGGTTTTGAGCCCTGTCAGTTAAGTAAGGCCTGAGGGTGGGTCTGATCAGCACCGCCAGCCACTAAGAAATGACAGTAGGGTCGAATTTCCCCAGAAGGACGCTGCTGGCATTGTGTTTTCTTCAGAGCAGCATCAGTACCATCGTTGCCCTCCCCTCAGCCTTGACCAGGCCCTCCCTCCCCTGGCCTCAAAGACTGTGGACTGGCAACAAGAGAGTGGCTAGAGTCCTCGTTGCCATCGTCCCTGCGGAGAGGCCAGGAGATGGGTGCTGCACGGGCAGCCCCCAAGCTCAGGCTGGCATCACTGCTGTGACACTTTCCCACAGCGTCAGTGTTTAGGAAGGAGAAACTCTTTCTGCCTCAAGACTCAGAAGAAAGGAATTTCCACTTCCTTTCTGCGGTGCAGAGAGAGGCAGAGTCAGTGGGGATCTTAGTAAGTTAGGTGACTTTTTTTTTTCCATTTTGCGCCCGCCCTGCTTTCTGCTCATAAATGTAAAAATTCATCTATCATCCCGAACCCACCTGCCCTCAACTGAATATGCTTATTAGTTACTCTTTCCAGCACTACACTGGAGAAGCAGAAGCCAGCAGGCGTGGGCTGGGAGAGGTGGACAGACTTCTCCAGATTCAGGAAGTTCTTCACTGCATTGACTTCAAGTTTTGTTTTTTGTGTTTTTTTTTTTTTTTTTTTTTAAGTTGAAAAATATGGTGTTAGCTGATAATGGGGAATGTTGACACTGACAGCACGAAACGTCAGACAATCATAAATTCATTAATATTTGTCACTGGAGTCATCTTTTTTCTCTTTAATGAAAAGCTAGTTTACCTGCCACAATTAGGCATTGCTTAGTTTGGTACTCATAAAGACTGCATTCTCAAGATACCACCACCTTAGAAAATAAGCATGCATGGTGGGAAGACAGAAACCAGGACAGTTAAAACTCAGTCCTGGATAATCCACAAACTAGGTCCTTCACAGATAATCAAGAGTTGACTGTATTTGTCTTGTGCATTATCTTGTGCATTAGCTGCTAGAAGAAAGGGCTGTGTGTACTTCAGGAAGGCTCATAGCATCAATGACTTGAGGGAAAAGAACCCAGCAAGTCTCTAGATTCTGATAGTCTGCATGGTTCAGATACAGTGTTTTTGCTGTTGTGTTCTTTCATTTATAAGCTATCCATTTCTCCTAAAACATTTTGACAGTCTCATTAATAAGTTGCTATCTAAAACATTAACATATAAAATAATGTAGACATAAAATTTAAGCGTTAGAATGAAATTACACCAAGTAATTTCTTTCCAAATAATTTTTTTAAGATAACTACTTTAAAAATGTAGAATCTTAATACAGTATTCCTTTTTACCACATTTCTGTTAATATAGTACCAGTGTTTAGAATCTACAGTATAAAATTTTATTTCATAAATGAATTGTGGGCTTCTTAACTGCTAAGGAGACCATGAATGATTTGTTACGTTGTCATGTGTCCACCTTAAATACAGGATTGCTTTACACTTGTATAGCTCTTTACAAATTCCAAATTGAAATATTTCAGTATGTTTATAAAATAGCTTCTTAAACTTAAGTTTGTTAAATAACATAAAAAGTCTTTCTGTTCAGATAGGTCAGTGTTAAGTCACTGTAAGATAGTGATAGGGCTACTTAGGGGGCATTTGGTTGAGGGGTGTCCTTATGACCCATGGAGAGTTATAGTCAGACATTGCAAGAATTGGATGCTGTAGTACTCTTACTCCATAGAAATAATTCTTTTCCATTTAAAGATTGAGAACCTCGACCCCCGAGGCATTCAGCTGTCAGCTCTCTTCATGAGTGGCGTGGACATGGCCCTGTTTGCAAACGACGCATGTGGCCAGCCAGTACCCTGGGAACACTGCTGTCCTTGGATGTATTTTGATGGGAAGCTCTTCCAGTCCAAACTCCTCAAAGCAAGCCGGGAAAAGACCCCACTCATCGACCTCTGTGATGGTCAGGTCAGTTGCAGGAAAGCAGGCTGGGTGGGGCAGGGAGGAGGGGGTGGCCACTTCTAACCAGAATGAAATAATGCTCACTAGCAAATCTCTTGTCTTTCCTACTTAATTTGTAATGAGCCCATGCAACAAGAATTTAATTTAGATTGAGCCCAGCCCAGCGTGTAACTAAATGTCAGTTCAGTGCCCACATGAGCTGAGCCCAGGACATACACTTGGTTCTCATTATTCACAGTAATTGTACTGTATGAATTCGCCTTGAACACTGAATTAGCAAATACTGAATCTTTGCACTTAGGGGAAATACAGGGTTAGGGTCCTGCAAGCCTTCCGTTGCATCATCTTCATCAATCAGTCAATAAGACAATAACCTTGATGCATATATATTGTTAACTCACTCACATTGAACTTATGACTGGCAGCGTTATAACTTAGCTTCAACAAAGCTCATTTAACTAACACACGCATTTTCTCTGTACGGCACATCACAGCCTGGCACTTGGGAACATTAGCCAATACCCAGCACTGTGCTATTCTAACAGCAAAATCATTCACAAAAACACAGAACCTGGGGCACTAAGGAGACAGTGGCAGGACACATGTTTGCAGGAGAAAAGCTGGAACGTGAATGCAGTGCTGTGCTTTCTTTAACCTCAGGTGGCCACTCAAGCGTTATTCCACTCAGTGAATGTCTTCAGATGACTATGAAAATGCTAGGAGTATTGATTTTGAGTTTATAAATAAATTTTAGCAAGTGGCTGAGTTTTCAGATGTGGAACTCAAGAATAGTTAGGATTGAGTGTACTTTTTAAAGTTCTAATTTAAAAATAAAGTGAAGTAGGTCATCAGGTTATCTTGTCCCTTTGTATAAAAGAAGCTCACATATGCTGCAAGCTTTTTGCTTTTTAACCTTAGACTACAAAACATGTATTCTTCCACATGCCGCTTAAGTTAAGCTCAGTTTAAAGACAAATTTACAGAGTAAGCAAATTTTCAGGTTCTCTGATTAAAGATTGGTTGCTGGTATAGCGACTTAGCACATATATATTTATGTATTTATTAACAAAAGACACTCTGTTTTTTCACATTATAATTTGACATACACAAGTTGTATTGTTCACATTTGTGCAGGCTACCTCACTGGTAGCCCCATGGACAGGTCAATTGGTCTATTGTCCCTTTCTCTATTAAAGAGCTCCGTGTATCCCTTAAGAAGCATCTGCTACTCTTTGCCTTAGTTCCTTTTCTGTAAAGTGAATGTTTGACCTAAAATTAAATTGATAGGAAAGTAAATTTTAAAGATGTGAACTAGGCATCATCTACTCCTTGGTGCATGAGTGGAAGGAAGGCTGTAAGCATGACCTGTCTGGACTTGGTCATTGATTTTGAGAACCAAATTTATTTTCAGTTAATAAATTTTATTGTAAATGGTTCTTGTTTTATAAGATTAAGATTATGAGATGAAGTATCTTTTGTTTTTTTTTGGCATTATTTTTTTGTGGTCAGGTTTGCATTCTGTGGCCTTCCCTGGTGGCTCAGTGGTAAAGAATCCGCCTGACAATGCAGGAGACCTGGGAGATACAGGTTCGATCTCTGGGTCAGGAAGATCCTCTGGAGAAGGAAATGGCAAGCCACTCCAGTTACTCTTGCCTGGAAAATCCCATGCACAGAGGAGCCTGGTGGGCCACAGTCCATGTATCAGACAGGACTTAGGACTATACTACAACAACAGCCACAACATTGCATTCTGTAAAAAGTGTCACTGAGCAGATTGTGGTTGTGTTATTTATGGGTAAATAAGCACAGACAGAGGAGCCTAGCGGGCTACAGTCCATGATGTCACAAAGAGTAGGACACGACTAAGCGGTTAACACACATGAGGCGTAGCATAGTGGTCAGCATGTCATTTCTTTCCTGTTCATTCCAATTCAATTGAATTGAATTTGTGAATGAAGTTTTCACATGCCAGTCCTTGACTTCCAGGCCGAGCAAGCTGCCAAGGTAGAAAAGATGCGACAGAGCATCCTGGAAGGGCTGAACTTCTCCCGGCAGAGCCACCCACTCCCCTTCCCACCGCCAGCGGCGCTGCCTTTCTACCCCACCTCTGTGTACCCACGGCACTTCGGGCCCGTCCCCCCGGCCCAGGGCCGAGGGCGGGGCTTTGCAGGTGAGTGTGTCCACCACAGTAGGTAGGGACTTCCTAGTGTGGGGAGACAGACACACACAACATGCAGGCCTTCTCAGTGAGCTGTATCCTGCTGTGTTGAGACCTTGTAAATAATTCTCAGCCTTAGTTATGAAGTTTGCAGCAACAGCTCTTCACATTAGAAAGGGACAAACTTGATCCTGGAAGAGATTACGAATGGGAAAGGGAGTGGGAGCTATAGAAGCTATTGCAGAGATAACGATTTTAAAATTGGTCAGTGTAGCCAAAAACTCTGCTGACATTTGTGGTTTAAGATTTTCTCATGTTGTGGGGTCAGCGGAACTCTCCTCCACTAAGGCTGCCTCCCAAGCCTGTGGCAGAGCCCATAGCAATAGTGTTTGGTCTCCAGAGGCTCCTCCAAGAGCAGGCAAGGTGACATTTCTGTGTTGCTGGTGAGAAGAAGGGTCAGGAGGCTCTTCCCTGGCAGCTGATGGTGTAAGAACAACTGAAGGACATGGGGGTCTCTCTGCCTGAAAGCCCACGGGTGGCTTTCCCTGAGCCCAGTTCCTCATGGCTTCTCCCATCTCTCTCCACCCGGGTCCCACAGGAGTCTGTGGCTTTGGAGGCCCCTATGGGGAAACTGTAGCGACAGGCGCTTACCGTGCCTTCCGAGTGGCGACAGCAACAGGACACTGTGGAGCCTTCTCAGGCAGTGACAGCAGCAGGACTAGCAAGTCACAGGGCGGTAATTATGCCACACCTCCTCCTAGAGCTTTTGTCCACCAGCAGCTTCCCGCTCCTTCTGGCTCTTCTTCCTCCTTGTCTGTCCTGACTCCAGCACTAAGTCCTTTCTGATAGGCCCCCACTCTGGTATTTGCCGCTGCTCATCTGCCAGCCTCTGCCTGCCCCCAGGTCTCTGCGGCAGCTTTGCTCTGACCCATCTCTGTCTTCCAGCGGGACCAGTGTGTCCACACACAGCCCTTCTGTGCACCTGCCTCCTAGTCATCGCCTCTTATGATAGAACAGGTTGCCCATTCATTCCCAGGGATGTTTTTTTTTCTTTTGTGTTCTTTAACAGCCCTCTCTCAGTAAAGAGGATTATGCTTGTATAGAAGAGTCTAAGGGCACTGTACAGTTTTTGGGCATAAAAGAGTTTTTCATAGTTTGTTTCAGAGAAACATTAGTAAAGAAAAATCTAATAAAATAGTCTGGTTTAAATTTCCATTGCTTCTCTTCTCATTCATGTTAGGCTTGTGAGGGTGAGAAAAAGTCTTAACATTGAGTTTTGAAATATTATCTTGTGATTTCGCTGTACTTTGAAGCCCATGACTTGTAACTTTGTCATAAATGCCACATTTTGGGACTGCAAATCTAAACCTGTCAAGTCTGTGTTACAGGATTACTCAAATACAGTTTTGAAGAACTTTTAGGATAGGCAAGCCTTTCTTGATCAGAAATATTTTTCCAGTTGAGTTACTTGGGTTCTTACAGAAGCTACTAGAGACATCTTTTGTAACAGTAATACTCTTATGGATGAATGCTGCCCTCTCTCTGCAGCTGTAGAAGCCACTTTTCTTCCACTGGACTTGCATGCCCTCTCCTGCCTCCCCTTAGTTCTCCTGGCTCTCCAGGGTGCTTTCCTCCTGTTACTGCGCATCACACAATGCACAGTAACGTGTGTTCTCTGCTTTACAACCAGCTTCAGCTTTTTGCAACCCTTGCCTGGAAACTCATGCTGGCCTGCAGTTGTGATAAAATACTGTTGCGGGGGTGGGGAGGAGTCCTGACTGTGAACATTGCTCTATCAGAAGTGGTTTAGTCTGAAATGACAATAGGAACATGCTTCCTAACTTCTACCAATTTGTGTCTGGAATTCAGATCTCCACTGTCCAATATAGTAGCCGCTGGCCACATGTGGCTTTCGAGCACTTGAACTGTGGCTCATCCAAACTGAGCTGTGTCCTAAGCGCACATCTAATTTTACAGACTTAACATAGAAAGAAAGAATGCAAAATATCTCAGTAGTAGTTTTTTATCTTGATTACATGTTATTTTGGGTATATTGGGTTAAATAAAATATATGTTATTAATATTTACTTCATGTGTAGCCACTTTTTTAATGTGGCTACTAGAAAATGTAAGACTTATTTGTAGGTTTTGTTGGACAGCATTACCTGGCTGTTAATGGTCATGGCTAACACCAGGATGATGGAGAATTTATTATAATCCTTTCCATCTCCCAGAAAAGAAGATGCTTGAGGTTCTGTTCTGTTTTGTTTTGTTTTTGTCAGAAATTTTGGTTATCAGTTAATTGTCTAAGCATTTTCTTAGGTAAGTTAGAAAACTTTGGAATATTCAAGCTACCAGTAATTAATAGAAGTTAGTGAATACAAAGAATATTTGTAACCCTGCCTAAGGAAATTATCATTTAATAACACAAAAAAACTTAACAGGCTAGCTTTACTGATGAATTTCCGTAAAGTTTGGTTAAGGTAGTAAAGTCTAAGTAATTACCCAAAGAGAAAAACATTTGAATTTGCAGATTTCTATCTTGATAATATAGAAGGTGTGCCATATATACCCAGTACTTTACTGGATCTGTTTCTACCTAACAGCTGTACTCATTTTTAAGTCATAACTTAATTTCAGTTGTGATTTCTTCCAATAGCCAACACAGTTGTCTTACTTTCAGATATATTTTTAATGACAAATTAAAATCAAACTGTGTGCAAAGATAGTTCACATAATAAACAAGAAGTTTTTACAAAGGAAGAGAAAGGGCTTCATGTGAAATAGAAACCACATTTGAAAGGAAATGCTTGCTTGTTTCTCTTTGCTATTTCTGTGATTGTCAAAATTTTTTCATCTACTTTTGTGCAGGAATCCAACCTATACCTTCTCAGGGAGGGAAGCTAGAAATAGCTGGCACCGTGGTTGGCCACTGGGCTGGGAGCAGACGGGGCCGAGGAGGCCGTGGGCCTTTCCCCCTGCAGGTAGTTTCTGTTGGAGGACCAGCAAGAGGGTGAGTTCTTAACAATGAAAATGTGTTTGTATAAATAAAACCAACCTCTTACTTGTTACTTTAGTTATAAGCTTACTAGTAACATCTTTATATCATTAAATATATGCTTAGTGGTTATGTAGGATTCCATTATATACAACATTATGTAATTATTTACACCATTGTTAAATAATTATCCAGAAATTAAAGTCTGTGCTTCCTATAGCATAGACTAGACACCTTTAAATCCGTTTGATATGATTTTAAATGTTATCTTGAACAGATACAAGTCTGTTTGCTTTTGTCCTCTTTGATGTGTTTAGGCGTCCAAGAGGAGTTATTTCCACTCCAGTGATCCGAACATTTGGAAGAGGTGGAAGGTACTATGGCAGAGGCTATAAAAACCAGGGTGCGATTCAGGTAATAACACAGCCTAGTGCTGGTGCCAGCTCACTTCTGGGCGCCTGCTCTCCCCAGCAGTGTCTCGGTGCCCCTGATCAGGGAGGAGGGATGTCAGAAGGTTTCTGTAGCTGCTGAGCTTCTAGCCCAGTAGTGGCACATGGTGGCTTTCAAATGTACCTTCCCTCAAACCCAGACCGTTTCAGCATCGTTTGGGGTAAAGAGTGTGAGCTCATGTTCGCGTGCTGTACCTGGGAATTTAGCTGAGAATAATCCAGAAGCTGTTAATGCTATCTATATTATAAACCATTATTTAGATAAATCACATCTAGGATTTAAAAAGAAGTTGTGACTTTGTAAGTGCTAGAACAGTGCATCTTCTTTTCCTCCTGCACCATCTTGACTAGTTCTTCCATGAAAGGATCAGCTCATGAGAAAATAAAGTCTCATGTCTGTCTTCATGAAAGAGCTAGAACTTTCTTCCGCTTTGGATACTCCATTTTAGCACCTGGATTCTGATGACTTTCCCCTTGAGAATGATGTTTTTAAAAGACCAAATCAACCCTAACACTGTATTACGTTGTCTCTTATTGAATTATGGCTTTAATCAAAGTGCACAATTTTTCCTCATAGCATCCTTATAAACATTAAGAGGAGTACACTTGTGTGACTCATTTAGTAATTAATAATCCTAATTTGGAAATAGTTGGCCAAGAGAAAATAAAACTTCTGCCTTTGCCAGGTGATCTTAGCATCTTGATAGCTTCTGTTTTGATGAAATACATTAAATAAGTCAAGTACAGAAACAGTCTCTTGCCTGAAAACAGGTCCAGGCAACCCCGGTTTGCCATGCAGCATCCAGCAAGGGGGAAGTCCTTAGCTCATTCCGGCTCCCCTGTAGTCCCACCCTGACCGTCCTCAGCCTTCATCAAAATGCTCTTTTGAGCCAGAGGTACTCCCAGTCTCTCAGCAGGTTTATGAGAAGGAGGAGAACTTTCTTTCTTCTCCATCCTGGAGCTTGTCCTGTAAAATGCCTCTGGTTTTTCATTACAGTCATCCTTGGTGGGTACAAGGGCCTTTCCTGAGCTAGTAGTGGGAAATATGTATCCCTGTATTGCTTAAGCACTTTTATTTTCATTATAAAACCTAGATACCAAAAAAACCACACACATGTATATCAAAATGTAGTTTAATGAGATATAAGGCAAATAGCCATGTAGCCATCACCCATGTGATGAATAACATTTTCCCAGCTCTTTCCAAGAGCCTCACAGGCCCAATCACAACACTAAACTCCTGCCTCCCTCTGCACAACATAACCACAACCCTGGAGTTTTGCACTCACTAATTTCTCCCTTGTCACTTTCTGGTTTTTTATCACTCATATGTGCCTTCCTAAGCACTTGTTGACCCACTCCAGTGTTCTTGCCTGGAGAATCCTAGGGACGGGGGAGCCTGGTGGGCTGCCGTCTATGGGGTCACACAGAGTCAGACATGCCTGAAGTGACTTAGCAGCAGCAGCAGACACTTGTTAAGTTGTATTCGTTTTCTTTAGTTTGCTATGTCTTCTAAGCCTCTCTGAATCAACAGGTTTCCCTCCTTCCCTTTTTCCTTCGTTTATCAACTGAAGGACAACTCAGGCTATTTCACCTTCAGATCCTGGCTTTCGCTGAGTGCACACTCACGGTGCTGTTCCTTGTGTGACTCTGACCTTTCTTGCCCACTAGTAGCTGGATCTGGATGCTTCATTGTACTTCGGTTTGTCCCTGTGGCAAGACTGCAGTGGAGTCATGTGCTTTCCTGTCTGCTTATCTTTTTTTATGTGTCAGAACTTCTTGGTCTATTCATATATTGCAAATTGCAAAATGAAGATACTCTCGTTCCATCATTTGTTTTTCTTTATTGGGATATTTTTATAAAGAGATGCTTCCCATCGCTTTCTATTTGGTGCCGCAGGGTTACAGCCCTTTGGGAAAGTTATAGATCAACACACGGTTCTGTAGCTCAACTCACCTGTCCTTGGCCCCTGGGACCCTTTGCTGTGACCTCTAGTCTTCAGTAGCTTCTTATCTGGTGTATCACCCAGCCCAGCAAACCAGTGACAGTCATTTCTCTTTGTTTCTTGGTTTCTCAGTGAGAAACAGCATTTCAAGACCACAGTAAGAGCATTCCCTGATGGACATAAGCTGCCATAGTGTCAGTCACTGTTCCTAGTGTTCTGTGTACATAGACACACACAGTCCTATTTCTTTATATATATAAACACACACACACAAATGATATGCTTTTTATTATATTTTTTAAAGGTAGGATTCTGTTGAATTCACACTGATGTTTCCAGTTTAAACTGAAGACTGTGAGGCTTTTATTTAGTCTCATCTCTGTTACATCTGTATGTTCTTTCTTCTAGACCAAGTCACCATTTCTGGGCTTTTCCTATGAACAGACCTAGAGGGAAAAGGTGTACCCATGCACGCTCATGTATAATGCACATGCAAACATATATACATGTAATCTGCTGTTCCCCCTCCCACCCCAATTAAATTGACTTCTAATTCAAATTCAGAATTTCAGGAATTTGACTTAAAGTTTACTATTTATGTCAGTATGTCCTTTCTTCCCTCCCGAGAATCTTGGTTCCTAAGAACCCAGAGAATGATTAAATTAGAACATCCCATAACTCATCATTTATTTCATCCCACATCGCATACACAGTCTGTTGCTGCTGCTGCTAAGTCACTTCAGTAGTGTCCAACCCTGTGCGACCCCATGGACTGCAGCCCACCAGGTTCCTCCATCCATGGGGTTTTCCAGGCAAGAGTACTGGAGTGGGTGCCATTGCCTTCTCCTACACAGTCTGTTAGGAATAGCTAATACTTCCATCACCAGCACAATCACAGGAAACAATTAAAGTGTTGGTATATGCTTCCCCTATTTCCCCCCACCATTCTCACATTTTAAGAAGTAGCTATGCTACTACTGTCTACATTGTCCAAGGTACATTATCCTTTCAGCTACATTTGTCCAGGGTCTGTAGATAACTATGTCCTGTGCCCCATACGCCTTAAGGCTGCTGGTCCATTTTGTCCCTCTGAGGCTCTTTTTTTTAGTGAGTTCCTAGGGAGGACTTAGGATAACAGTATTTAATTTGGAAGTAGTTTATTTTCCCAATAATTAGAAATATTGGTTCACATCTTCTCAAGAGACTTTTACACATGTTATATGATTTTCTTCTGTCATAAAGCTTTGCTTTATGACTAATAAAGACTAATAATAATTGAATTGTCTTTCCCTTTGAAGTTTTGACCTAAATGCCTAAATTGTTTTCTGTCCCCCTTCCCCTCACAACCCCTGTTTTCATTTTTTCGCTGAAGTTTAGTGACATGTCCTGCTGCTGGTCGTTCTTGGGTCATTGCACTCAGTATGCAATACTTTCTTTCCAAGCGCAATTTCAAATTTTATGTCAGAAAATTTTGTTGAATTACTTGTTTTTCATTTCAGTTCTTTTGCTTTGGTTTCTTTTCATCTCTGGTGCTCTGTCTTCAGTGTTTGGCATACTCTGGATTCCTTTTTGTCTCAAGATGTGACTCATATGCTATGCAGTTCACCTGTTTAAAGTGTACAATTCAGTGTACTCTCAAGGTCATAGAGCAATCACCCCTAATTCCAGAACACTTATCACCCCGAAAGAAACCTTTCACTCATGAGGAGTCACACCCTACCGTCGCAGACTCTGATGATCTGCTTTCTGTCTGGACTTGCCCTCTGTACATACCATGTAAATGCACCTCTTGTACCCCAAACCGGGGCTTCATTCTCTATTATTGCTGAGTGATGCCCCACTGTCTAGATAATACTACATTTTGTTTACTTGTTCATCAGTTGATGAATGTTTAGATTATTTCCACTTTTTTGCTATTATGAATAATGTTGTTGTGAACACATATATACAGGTTTTGTTTTCTTCCCCCCAAGTTTTAATGAGATATAATTGACAACATTATATCAGTTTCATTTATACATCATAATGATTTGATACTTGTATTTACAAAATGATCACCAGAGTAAGTCTAGTTAACATCCATCACTGCACATAATTACAGATTCCGTTTTCTTGTGATGGGAATATATCTTTTAAGATATTCTCTCTTAGCAACTTTTAAATATATAATAGAGCACTGTTAATTGTAGTCTTAATGTGCAAGTTTTTGTGTGGACACATTTTCAGTTCTCTTGAGTGTATATGTAAAAGTGAATTTCTGGGTCATACGGTAACTCTGTGTTTAAGCATTTGAGGAGCCACAAAATTTCCAAAGTGACTGCATTTTCCATTCCTATTTGCAATGTATGAAGATTCCAATACTATACATTCATGGCAACACTTGCTACTCTCTGTTATGGAGTTTAGCTGTCCTCGTAGGTGTAAAATTGGATCTCATTGTGAGTTTGATCCGCATTTCCCTTTGTCTCTGATTTTAAAATCTTTCTTCTTTAGCCTTCAGGTATTATATGATGTTTATTTAGTGGTGTTTCTTCTAGTTTAGCGTTTCTTTCTGGAATTATTTTTTCTTTTATTTTTAATTCTTCCCTAAGGTTTTCACCTCACTTGATGGCTTTTCCTGGTTTAATACGTGTTCCTCTTCATCCTGTCCTGTCATAGCCTGTTTTAAAATCAGAGGAAGAAGTCTTAATCATTTACTGGTGTGCCCTCCTGACATATTTCATTGTCCTTGGGGATGCTGTTCCATCTTTTGTTGGTATAATGTGTGAATTCACCATGGTACTTCCTGTTGCTCATTTTTAAGTGAAAGTAGTATTCTTGCCCCTTGAGAAGGACAGATGGTAACTGGCACCTTGTTTCCTGAGTCGCTGGCCTTCCTGTCTCTGTTCTTGCCATCCTGATGGGGCAGTTCTGAGAGGCTGTGTCCGTGGGACAAGAGGCAATGCCGCCCCGTGCTCATGGTGCTTGTAGTGGTGGGCGAACCTTGCAGTGGTCTGGGCTCATGGGAAGAATTTGCTGTAGAGAGAGGGAGTGTCTGTTTCCAAACAGCTGCAGGCTGGCTTTCCTTCTTAGTCTTCCTGCATCCTTCATAACTATAGGGAGGTTCCCTATTAAGCAGGCCCCTCAAAGCATTTCCTGTAGCAGGCATCTGTGAGGGAACTGCTTCATCACCACTGGCAATACTGCACCAAGTATGTGTTTAGTCTGGGAAGTGGACTTTTCCTTAAGAGAGTGAGGGCTTTGAGATTTGAAAGCATGTACTTGAAATCTTCAGTATTATCTTTCTTCCCTTTTGGCCCTCCTGTATTTTTATATTAATTACTTTCCTCAAGGTTCCTAGAGAATGACAGAAGTATTGGCTTCTAGAAAAGTTTACATGAGTATTTTTGAACTGCAGGATTCAAAACTAAAATGAGAAGACACTGTGTGAAAATGAGCCCAGATGGGAATCATGATAACCCCTGGTGTACAGGAGGGTGTCTCTAAAAGTCAGGGTGATAGGTACCTCCAGTTCTACTCTGTATATGGACTGCAGAGTGGATAGAATGAATAGAGCAGATACAGAGTGTATAATATAGACTGTGTATGTATTATAGAGTATATATGTATTATAGAGTGTATATGGGCTATGAAGTTGACCTTGGACAACATGCAGTCAAAAATCCACATATAACTTTATAGTCAGCCTTCTTCCATATCCACAGTCCACATTCGCAGATTCATTTAGTGCTGTAGTATGTATTGATTGGAAAAAATCCATATAATGGTGGACTTGGGCAGTTCAAATCCATGTTGATCAAGGGTCAGCTGTATAGAGAATATAAAGAGTATATAATAGAGTGCATAGGGTATATTATAGTGTATAACATGCATAGGGTAGAGAGTACATACAGTGAGGGACACAGCCACACATTCACTGCATTCTATTCTTGAATCTGCAGTGAGTCACCAGGCCTCAGTTGGTGTCTCCTCTCTACCGCTGTTTATCAAACACTGTCTTATTGCTTGCTGTCTTTCACTGTTAACAGGGCAAGCCTCCTTATGCTGCTTCAGCAGAAGAAGTGGCCAAAGAACTGAAGTCAAGATCCGGGGAATCTAAATCCTCCGCCATGTCTTCAGACGGGTCCCTGGCTGAAAATGGAGCGGTGGCTGAGGAGAAGCCGGCTCCCCAGATGAACGGGAGCGCGGGCGACACCAGGGCCCCCGGCCACTCAGAAAGTGCCTTGAACAATGACTCTAAGACGTGCAATACGAATCCTCACTTAAATGCACTAAGCACAGACAGTGCTTGCCGCAGGGCTGATGCTCTGGAGGCAGCTGTCTTAAAGAAAGAAGAGTAAACTTATTTTTTATAGAGGGTGAAGGATGCTGGAAGGGTAAGGATTTAGGAATATCTGGAGAGAAAGAGAGCCTACAGTTATGTACATTTTTTCCTTTCCGTAAGAGAAAAATGAGGACTTTGGAAATTCGGATCCCTCTTTGATATCAGAGATTTAAACAACACATTTTTAGTTTTAACCAGTTGTAGTCAAAATGCTACAATAAAACAAAAAGAGAGAAAGAAAATGAAGAGCATTTGACTCCCACACTTAAAATGAAGTACACACAAAGTTTAAACTGGTTAATGACAAAAGCCTATAGTTGTGTTTCTTGAACTATAAAGAAAACAAATTTTGGCAGTCTTTAAGTATATATAGCTTAAAATATCATTTTTAGCATTTGGCACCATATGTATGCCATTATCTTTGATTTTGCATTACTGTTCACAAGAAAGCTTTGTCTAAGGCTTTGATTTTATGATTATGAAAGAAATAAGGCACAACCACAGTTTTTCTTTCTTACTTAAAATTCATCACTGTTGATGTGGTTCTTTTGTGTTAAGAAAAAAAGTGCAACTATCAAAACAAAAAATTATAGAGTAATATTGCCGTTCTGCTGATTTTAAATATACAGTACATCATACATACTTTACAAGCAAGTTAAATGGAGATAAAGTTGAAATCATAGAAGATGCAAATGACCTTTCAAAATCAACACAATGTGTTCTGAAACTTTTCGTGACTTAATACCATGCATCTGTGATCAATGAACTATGTGGTTTTGAATCGGATGTAGACCATTAGTGCTACTTACTTGAGCTAAACTTCTGCATGGTTCATAATTTTTAAAGTGTGTAGTTAATATTATGCATGTTATTGTCCTTTCTTCCATTCTTACCAGTATGTGCCCATTTGCAAAACAAAAATGCTAATAATCAGTAATAGTCCTATAAAAGATGTTAACTCTGTTTAGTCATTGACTGATCTTGCTCTAACCTTAAAATTTTGTGATTATTGACCTCTGTTGCATTTATTCTAAAACCCCCCAAATTATCTAGCTGTTTCAAATATCAACATTACCCTGGTGTATTCACTGCTGTATGCATTATTGTTCTTTGTTGCTGTTTTATGCCTTCATATTAGCAAAATATGAAATTCTGTGAAAAACAAAAAAAAATCCCTTTGATCTTTAAAAGAAAAAACAAAAAAAAAAACAACCCCCCCTTCTGTAGCAGGAAACAAATTGCTTGTTCTTGAGAACTTTCCCATCAAGAATTTAGTAGAAGCAGGTATACTTATATCATTTTGATGTTTTTGTTAATGTTTCCAAACAATGTACTTTGAAATCAGAATCACTTCTTATTCGTTTTCATATAATTCTCCTGATGCTCTTCATCACACATTAGTGATCAGAAATGAGATGTAATTCCCCAATCCCTGCCCGCAAGACCTGAGTAGGATCTTACTGTAAGTTGAAGGGAGTTTTGCCCTAACTCATGGATTGTGCAAGAATGAACTGCTGTTGGGTTTGACTGATTGTAGATGGGTTGTGGTGTGGTGTATCTGAAGGCTATTGAATGCAACTTACAATGCTTAATAAAAATCTTTATTCTTTTAGTATAAAAATGGTGTGGCTTTAAATTTTTTGTAAGAACATCCATTTTACTGAGGTTTAATGCCAAATGAAACGACTAATAAAGAGCCTAGTCAAATAACCAAAATTTAGAAGTATTTTGCCCATTGCAAGTAACTCCATTTCTTGCTCTAAAGGAACATGTGTTGTCGAAGTGCAAGTTATGTTGATGCTGATGTCTGAATGTCATAATTACAAAAAAGACACTTTGATAGAGCAGGCCTAGAAATAGAAATTTAATTTTTTTAAAAAAAAGCCCAAGGAAGAAATACATTTGATCTTGATTAAACCACTTTTAAAAAAGCCAAATCCATAGTGTATTTGTTTAGTTTTTACTTACTGCACTTATTTGTTCTAGCACATTACATTTAGCTGTTTACATCTAGCACATTTTTTGTTCTACCACATTACATTTAGCTGTCATGTCGCCTTAGGCTCTTCATTGTGACTGGGTCTCAGACTTTGTTTTTGATGACCTTGTGACAGCCTTGAGGAGTAGCAAGATATTTTGCCAAATGTACCTTAACTGTTATTTGTCTGATTTTTTTTTCATGAATGGACCGGAGTTAGGCTATGTAAAATTAGCGTTCCTTATTACCGTTGATGGTGACCTTAATAATCAACTGACTGAGTTAGTGTTGTCAGGTCTCCTCACTGTAAAGCTGACCAACCCTATCTCCTTTCCACGGGTTTCCCAGGTGGCCCTGGTGGTAAAGAACCCGCCTGCCAATGCAGAAGACCTAAGAAATGCGAGTTCGATCCCTGGGTGGGGAAGATCCCCTGGAGGAGGGCATGGCAACCCATTCCAGTATTCTTGCCTGGAGAGTCTCATGGACAGAGGAGCCCGGCGGGCTACAGTCCATGGGGTCACAAAGAGTCGGACGCGACAGAGCAGGCAGGCACTCCTTCCTGTACTGTGCTCTTTGAAAGAGCCACCGTGTTTCAGCCCTGAGTGGGAAGTCATGCTTGAGTTAACTAGTAAAATCATTTGGAATTGTGAGTGGCAAATTTGTCCCTTCTTTCATTTCTCCATATGTTTTTACATCATCGAGTTCTGAGTGCTTAGCATCGAATGGCAGGCATTTAATACATATTATCGGTCCTTGTGAACATTCATTGCAAACCTCTCAGATTATAATAACACCTTAAATGATGACATGCTTTTTTAGAAGCACTACTCAAGGTTTTTGTTTTGTTTTTCAGATTCTTTAATGTTCACAACAGTGCTGTCAGTATGGCATTATCACCACCAAAGATTATTTTTAACCTATTGGAGGCCACCCTGCTAGTGAGCGGTGGAAACGGGATCTGAGTCTGTGCCCGTCTGAGCCTACGCTCGGAACCTTGCAGACACCCGGTGGTCTGTCAGTCCCCTCTGCCCGGCTCCTCCGGAATCGTTTCTTCGGGCCTGGCGGGGACGTGGGGCTGCGTCCCCGCCTCCAGTGGGTGGGCAGGAGGGGAGGAGCCGCAAGGGAGAGTAGGAGCCGTGGGGAGGAGGAGCGATGTTAGAAGACTCGGTATCAAAGATACAGGGACTGCGGGCGCCCGCTCAGGACCTACCGCGCGGAACCCCGGGGAGGAGAGGGGCGGGCCGCCTCAGGGCCCCGCCCTCCCCCCTAGACGGAGGAAGACGCACCCGGGATGCGCGCTTCCGGCCTTGCGTGCAGCGGGGCGGGGCCGTGCGTGGGGCGGGTCGGGGCGGGGCCGTGCGTGGGGCGGGTCGGGGCGGGGCGTTGGCAGGGTCGGCGGGTTGTTGTCCTGTGCTGACTGCGCGCGCACCTCTCCTCCCGAGTTTAGGGCCCGCGTTCCGGTGCGAGCCTTTGCAGCTACCTAGGCGAGGCCCGAGGCGACCGCCAGAAGCCGGCGAAGGCCAGTTCGGTACCTATACCGCGGGCACTAGGACTGAAATCCGCGCTCAGAGCGCCGACCGGATCCTCGGGGACCGTGAGGGTTGGGCCGGGGTTCCCCACACGGTCAGCACTCAAGTTCGTTCCTGGAACCCGATCGATTGCAGAAAATCCCGCCTGTCCTGGGGCTGGGCGCCGGCACCACGTTCCCTGTAGCCAGGGGCTCTGCGCCTCTGTGAGACCGACCGTGGTCCCTGGTCCCCGGTCCCCGGGGCTGACCAGCCACTGTCCTGAGCTAACCCGTTCCAGGCAAGCCCTGGTCCTGACGGGTGTACCGTTAACCCTCTGCTCCTTCAGACTGTGGCTCTGAGATCTGGAGGAAATAAAGGAAACACCCACACTTCTCCCTGACTCTTGTTTGGTCAGTTGTGCTGGCCTCACCATTCCTCAGGAACTTGGATTTGAGCTCCTCCGCGTTCTATCGTGCTCTGTTCCACCGTACCAAGGGCCACTGTACGCCCCACCTCCGCCCCCTCCCCCGGTCCCCCGTCCTTGCTAGTCCTCGTTTTGTGAGACACTGGGGAGCAGGGAGGGCTTCCGTTTTACAGAAACCACAGTTCCAGGGAGGACTCGCTATACGGCTCCCCTGAGTTTGTACCCGGAGCACTTAATCCAGTGTCCATTGCAAATGCCTGGCGAGGTTCTCTTCGGGAGGGCTGTATTCAGTGCCACTGGCCTCTGCCCCCAGATGCCAGCGGGAGCTCCCCACCATGACAACTACAACCTTTCCTTCCCCACCACCCCCGCCGCGTTTCTCCTCTCTGGTGCAGGTCCTCCCCGCTGAAGAAGAACCCTGTGTGCTGGAGAAGAGAGAGAGACAGGCGCAGGAAGCCTAGGGCCACTGAGGACCCTATGCTTTCTTGGGGATGGGCTGGCCGTTTGTCCCACATCAAGAGTCACAAGGGACAGCCTGCGTGGCATCTGGAGATTCGCAAAGAGCCAACAGCTGTGGGTGGCCAAGCTGGGACTCACAAGGCAGCTGGATTCTGACCCTGGCATTGACCCCTGGACAATCCCCACACTCTCCTGGGCTGACGGTTACTTTCCCCTTTCTTTTTGAAAAAATAGCTTCTACTGATTTTTTTTGTTTGTTTCAAAAGTAATATGTTTCTTGTTGTTGTTTTTCAGTTGCTAAGTCGACCCCATGCACTGCAGCTCTCCAGGCTCCTCTGTCCTCCACTGTCTCCCTGAGTTTGCTCAGACTCGCATCCAATGAGTCAGTGATGCCATCTAACCATTTCATCCTCTGCCACCCCCTCTCCTTTTGCCTCTAATCTTTCCCAGCTTCAGGGTCTTTCCCAGAGTCAGTTCTTTGCATCAGGTGGCCAAAGTACTGTTAACATTGTTAATTACCATACTGTTAATTTTCAGCCTTTATCTTTTTTTCCATGCAATGTATAATTTTTTTGTTTTTACAGAAAATGATAAAATCATCATACATATTTTGTCACATTTTCTCCCTACCTAGAAAAATTTTATGGCTCTCTAAAGTTTCATATTCTGCCATAGTCCCACAGTTCCATGGGTGGCTGCTCCATGATGTACCTGCTTGCCTAGTGTGGCTGGACATGGCTTTACTTTGGCATCCTCCAGTATTGATGGAGGATCTGTGTTGGGTACTGCCCTAGGCCTGGAGGCTCAAAGAGGGCAGCAAGGCCCTGCCTTTGAGAGCATTTACAACTGGGGGCTGGGGGAAGTATACATGTGTACAGATAAAACTCTGACAGAGAAGATGAGGAAAATAAAATGGGGTGATGGTTGCATGGCAGGGTGGACCTCTGGAATGAGGAATGAGAAGGATAATGTCTGTGGAGTGTGCGGTCAGGCGTGGGCCCAGGGAAGGAAGTAGTGCGTCCATGAGTAAGGGGGAAGGGCAGCGCCGCAGGGTGAGGGTTTGGGGCATGCTGGTGGCCCTTTGGAGGTTGTGACCAGTCTCCAGGTGGTTACAGCCTGGGAGGCATGCAAACCCTACAGGTGATTAGCATTTTACCAACAGGACTGCCTAAGGTGGGATGTGAGGGCAGGTTGTCTTGGTCCTTGGTGTTGGCCAGACCTTGACTTTTTTGCTAGAATGACACAGAAGATGGGTTTCTGGTTTTCATCTGCATTGCTTTGATTGCTAGCAAGGGTAATATATCCCTTCTTAGGTTTACCGTGCCCTCAGTTTACCATTTTCTAATTGTCAAAAGAATGTCTAATGTCCTGGCTCTTTTATGATTCT
Organism: Dama dama; assembly: GCF_033118175.1. NCBI lineage: Eukaryota > Metazoa > Chordata > Mammalia > Artiodactyla > Cervidae > Dama > Dama dama. The sequence continues at coordinate 26,455,559 of NC_083696.1, read as the reverse complement.
GAAATGCCAGGCCAAGGCAAGAATGTTAAGAAATAAGTCACCATTTGTACCCTTATCCATACAATCACCTGTAAGGACAAAGGGAGTTTCGGACACCTCCCTCCTCACCCTTCCTCTCATACTTGGCCTCAGAAAGAGTCTGTTGGTACACTGGGTGCCAGTTCTTTCCTGATGTAGGTCTTACTTCCAGGGAACTTATTCTACCGTCAGATTTCCTGAGAATTACTAAATTTATTTAGTCATTTACTCCTTAATCCCCACTTGGTAGAGTGACCCTTGCAGAGGCCACTTTGCCTGGAGCCCTGTCTTTGCTCTCCCCATGTGGGCCTAGGCTATTGAATGCTTGGCCTATGCTCCTTGTTCTGTTGGCTGCTGTGGACAGCCTGGGACACAGGTGACCAGTGGACCCGTACACAAGGCTAAAATAGCTCTGCATTAGATGATTTACCTTGTGCTATGAGCTGGACTGTGTCCCCCCAAGTTTCATATGTTGGAGCCCTAAACCCCAGTCCCTCAGAGTGGGACATTATTTGGAAATAGGGTTGTTGTAAATGTAATTAGTTAGGTTAGGATGATGTCATCCTGGAGTGGGTTGGGCCCTAACCCAACAAATCTGTTGTCTCTATAAAAAGGGGAAATTTGGACAGAAACAGACACCCACAAAGAAAATGATGATATGAAGACTGGACTAATGCTACCACAAGCCAAGAAACTACCAGAAGCTGGAGAGAAGCCTAGAACAGACACTTCCTGGGGTCTTCAGAGGCAGCATGGCCTTGTTGGCACCTTGATCCCAGACTTCTGGCCTCTGGAACCCTGAGACAACACATTTCAGTGGTCCTAAGTCACTCAATGTAGTACCTTGACAAGGAAGCCCCAGGAAGCTTGATATACTCTGCATGCTGCTGTCCTGGTAAGTTGCAAACTGTGTTCTGTCCAAGGGTCTCTGAAATCATGGGGGGGGGGGGGGGGGCGGTGGGGGGAACACCACCATCCCAGACCCTTAGCTGGGTGTGACTTAGCTCTGGATGCATGTGTTTCTTTTTTCTTGACACCCAGAACAGTGACCAGAAATGGCCCAGTCAGAGCTGAGTGCAAATGGTTCCACTTGGAATGAACCTGCAAGAACTATGGCCCTGCCTCTCAGGCAGGCAGAGGCTAATTTCAGGCTGAAGATCTTAGGTCTTTCTTGCTTAGAGAGATTCCTGGCTCTCCACTGGACTCTTTATCCATCTGTTGGTCCCCTGGCTGCTTGGAAGCTCAGCCATGAGTAGAACAGAGACCTGTCCATACTGGTTCACTTCCTCTGAGTGGACAGTCATGTGGAAATGCAATGCAAAATTAAACCCATGTGAAAATGCAATAGCAATGATAATACACTCTATGAAGGAAAATGCAGAGGAAAGTAGGAACTTGACCATGATGGAGGAGGGTATCCCTCTGAGGGAAGATGTGGAAGCCAGGTGGGAATTACCCAGGAGAGCTTGAGCTGCTTCAGGGTGGGTATCCTGGCTGGCCTTAGCCTGCTGTGCCTGGCAGGCACTAGCACCCATGATAGACCTAGCCAGACCTGTTCACATCACCTCTTGGCATTTTTGCATGTCCATTCCTGCAGACCTGACTAACCCAACAGTGGGCTATAGGAGGGCCACCTTATCCCAGTTTGACCAGAATAGCCTTGTTTTTCCCTGTTCTGGTGTTTTATTACCAGCACGTTTTTGGATAGTAAATTATATGGTCATCCAGCTGAGGGACCTTGATCTACAAACTCATAACTTCCAAACATCACTGGGCCATCCTAGAGATGGACAAAAAGAAGGCCAGTCTTTCATCAGTTCAGTTCAGTTACTCAGTTGCGTCCAACTCTTTGCGACCCCAGGGACTGCAGCATACCAGGCTTTCCTGTCCATCACCAACTCTCAGAGTTTATCCAGACTCATGTCCATTGAGTTGGTGATGCCATCCAACCATCCCATCCTCTGTCATCCCCTCTCGTCCTGCCTTCAATCTTCCCCAGCATCAGGGTCTTTTCCAATGAGTCAGCTCTTCACATCAGGTGGCCAAAGTATTGGCGTTTCAGCTTCAACATAAGTCCTTCCAATGAACACTCAGGACTGACTTCCTTTAGGATGGACTGGTTGGATCTCCTTGCTGTCCAAGGGACTCTCAAGAGTCTTCTCCAATCAATTCTTCGGCGTTCAGCTTTCTTTATAGTCCAACTCTCACATCTACACATGACTACTGGAAAAACCATAGCCTTGACTAGACAGACCTTTGTGGGCAAAGTAATGCCTCTGCTTTATTATATGCTGTCTATGTTGGTCACAACTTTCCTTCCAAAGAGTAAGTGTCTTTTAATTTCATGGCTGCAGTCACCATCTGCAGTGATTTTGGAGCCCCCAAAGATAAAGTCTGTCACTGTTTCCACTGTTTCCCCATCTATTTGCCATGAAGTGATGGGACCAGATGCCATGACCTTAGTTTTCTGAATGTTGAGCTTTAAGCCAACTTTTTCACTCTTCTCTTTCACTTTCATCAAGAGGCTTTTTAGTTCCTCTTCACTTTCTGCCATAAGGATGGTATCTTCTGCATATCTGAGAGCCCCATGAACAGTATGAAAAGGCACACTTTCATACCTATCAGAAAAACCCAGAAGGCTTCTGAAGTTCCCATGGCTTACTGTTCATTTCAACTGCTTCTGGTTTAGCTCACTGAGGTCCAGGTAATCCAAGAAGAGCCTGCTCTTAGAACTTTCTTTGCATTCATCACATGAACTCGTCCACTAACAAAAGCACACACCCAACCTTGAATTAGTATCTCCTTTCTGACATCTCTCCCATGACAGCTATTAGTTGTCTGTTTCCTGCTCTGGCATATGAGGTAGGAATGGTGTATGCCTTGTCCATTACTATAACATATGCACTAGTTGTGTGCCTACACATTGGATAATCTAGATTAAATGAACAAATTCCTAGAAACACACAGCCTACCCAAATTGAATCATGGAAAAATAGAACATCTGACTAGATGTAAAGAAAAACTCATAATTTAGCTTCACTGAATTCTATCATGCATTTAAAGAAAAATTAACACCAATCCTTCCTAAAGTCTTCCCAAAAACTAAAGAGGAGGGAATATTTCCTAGTCCTTTCTATGAAGCCAGGATTACCTTGACAAAAGCCAAATAAAGATTCTGCGAGAAGACTACAAAACAATATCCTTTATAAACATATGTTGAGGATGCAGAATCCTCAACAAACTACTAGGAAACCCAACTCAACAGCATATTCAAAGGATCAAACACCCTAACCAAATGGGATTTATTCCTGGGATGTAAGGATGGTTCAATATCCTTAAACTCAATTCTAAAAAATCAGTGTAATACAGACCACATTAACAGAATGAAGGGGAGAAAAACAACCATATGATCATCTCAATTGTTGCCAGGAAAAAGCATTTGACACAAAACAAACAAACAAAAAATAAACAACAACAACAACAAAAAATCTACAGACTAAGAATAGAAAGAAACTTCTTCAATATAGTAAAGGCCATATATGAAAAGCCCAAACCAAACATCATACTCATACTTTCACCTACTCAATGGTGAAAGACTAAAAGCTAAAAAAAAAAACAAAACACTTTCCCCCTGAGATCAGGAACAAGAGAAAGATGTCCACTTTCATCACTTCTATTCAATGTGCTATTGGAAGTTTAGCCAGAGTAATTGGGCAAAATAAATAAATAAATAAATAAAATGAAAGAAAGAAAGAAAAGGCATTCAAATTAGAAAGGAAGATGTAAAATTATTTCTCTTCATAGATAACATGATCTTACATAAAATCATCAATATTTAAGAACTCTGAGGACTCTACAAATAACAGAACTAAAAAACAAACTCAGCAAACATAGAACATACTGAATCAATAACAAAAATCAGTTTGTTTCCATATACTAAGAATGCACAATCCAAAAAGGAAATTAGAAACACAACTCCACTTAAAATAGCATCCAACAAATAAAATACCTAGAAATAAACTGAGCCAAGGAGACAAAACATTTATACACTGAAAATGATAAAACATTGCTGAAAGCAATTTAAAAAGACATCCCATGTTCATGGATCAGAAGACATACTGTTGTTAAGATGTCAATACTATCCAAGTGTTCTACGGATTCAATGCAATCCTTGTCAAAATTACAATAGCCCTTGTGCAGAAAGGAGAGGCCAATCCTCATGGCTCAGATGGTAGAGAATCTGCCTGCAATGTAGGAGACCTGGGTCAATCTCTGGGTTGGGAAGGTCCTCTGGAGAAGAAAATGGCAATCCACTCCAGTATTCTTGCCGAGAGAATCCCATGGACAGAGAAGGCAGGCAGGCTACAATCCATGGGATCACAAAGAGTTGGACAAAACTGAGTGACTAACACACAATCCTCAAATTAATATGGAATTGCATGGGGCCCAGAAAAGATACAAGCTTGAAAAAGAAAAGCCAAGTTGGAGGTCTCATCCTACCAAATTTCAAAGCTTACTACAGAGTCATAGTAATCAAAATAATGTGGTACTGGCATAAAGATACACAAACCAATGAAATACAATAGAGAACCCAGAAATAAACCCTGGTCCAAATGGTCAAATGATTTTTGTCAAGGGTATGATGACCATTCAGTGGGGAAAGGACAGTTCTTTCAACAAATGGTGCTGGGAAAACTGGATATTCACGTATGAAAGAACTAAGATGAACCCTTACTTCACACATCCTATACAAAAATTAATTGAAAATGGACCAAAGTCCTAAACTTAAGAACTACAACACTTTTTTTCTTTTTTATATTCTTAGTTTATTTTTTAGATTGCATATGTGAGTAATAACATACAGTGTTTGTCTTTCTCTGACCTATTTTACTAAGGATAATTCTTTCAAGGTCCATCCGTGTAAAATTACAACACTCTTAGATGAAAACATATGGAGGAAAGCTTCATGATATTGAATTCAGCAAAGATTTCTTGGATATGACATCAAATGCACAGGCAACAAAACAAAAAATAGATGAATTGGGCTTCATCAAAATTAAAAACTTAAAGTGCACAGGATGGGAGAAGATAATTGCAAATCATATATCTGATAGGCAATTAATATCCAGAATATATTAAAAAATCTGCAACTTAGCAAAAAGCAACCAACTCAAATCAAAAATGAGGAAAGGATTAGACTAGACATTTTCCAAAGAATATATATAGATAGCCACTAAAAACACAAAAGATGCTCAATATCACTAATCATTAGGGAAATGCAAATCAAGGCCACAGTGATCATGGAGTTTCAGTGGAACTAAATTTTTGCCATTAAAAATTGGTATTATATTGGACTATATATTGAGAAATCAATCAAAATAGAAAAAAATGTACTTCAAAAAAAAAAAAAAAGAAACACAATGAGACACCACTTCCCACACATTAGGATGGCTACAAAAAATAGAAACAAACAAACAAAACCCAAACCAGAAATAATGTGTTGATGAAGATGTGGAGAAATTAGAACCCTTGTGCACTGTTGGTGGAAATTGAAAATGCTGTAGCTGCTATGAAAAACAGTATGGTGGTTCCTTAAAAAGTTAAAAATAGAATTACCACATGATTCAGCAATTTCACTTCTGGGTATACACACAACAGAAGTGAAAGCAGGGACTTGAGCAGATATTTGTACACCCGTGCTCTTAGCCAAATGGCGGGGACAACCTGTGTCTAACAACAGTGAGCAAATAAAGCAAATGTGGCACATCCATACAATGAAGTATCTTAAAGTCTTAAAAAGTAAGGAAATTCTGACACATGCTACACCATGGATAAACTTTGAGGACATTCTGCTCAGTGAAATAAGCATCACAAAAGGATAAATAATATATGACGCCACATATTGAGGTCCCTAGAGCAATCAAATTCATAAAGACAGAAAGTAGATTGGTAGTTACCAGGGGCTGGAGGTAAGAGGTATTGGGGAGTTAGGGTCAGAATTTCAGTTTGGAAAGATGAGAGTAGTTGTAGAGATGGATATGCTTGATGGCTGCACAATATTGTAAGTACACTTAATGCAACAGAGCTGTACACTGAAAAATGGTTAAAATGGTAAATTTTATGCCATGTACATTACCACAATGGGAAATCCTGCACCTGCCTGTGTACATTTTGTTGAGTAGTGGGTGAATGAATAAACATACTGGAAGAGGCTGCTTTTCGACTGGGTAATAAGGTGACTGAAGCACGTCGTGTCCTCAGACGCTTTCTGCAGAGTATGCAGCACTGCAGTCATGCTTCACCAGAGCGCCAGGGTGGAGGGGCAGTGCGTGGGCCATGCAGTTTGGCAGCCCACCCCCTCACCCCTACAGTATGCCAGGGGTGAGTGGTGAGGTCTCAGACGCTTGCACAGACTCACGGGTGATGTGCCACGAGGAATGGGGCAAACTTGGGCAAATGGGTGTTGAGGCAAGGGGCAGACCACATGGAGGGCCACTGATCTTAGGGTGGAAGAGTACCAAGGCCACCCCCCATTTTTTTTCTAGGTCTTTCCATGTACGTTCCCTTTGTTTTCCTTCCCCGACTCACCACTTCTAGGCCTCTGCTTTCAGGTCACCTCAGAAGCTCTCCACCTCTGCCCAGCCCTGACCCTGTGCCAGTTTCCATAGGGCGCTATGATGCTCAGCCCACTACATGTGTTGCCGTCTCCCTTAACAACCATATGAGCGTCACAGCACTTGGGGCTGCTAAGTGCTCTGTGGCTACAACACTGCTCAGGACATAGCAGGTGTTCAATATATGTTGACATCAATATATATGGAAATAAATGACAGAGAGGGAGGGCACAAAGATAAGGCAGGCTTTCTGAGAGAGGATAAGAGAGAAGTCATAGGGAGAAAGTCTCTTCCAAAGAGAGGAAGAGTCTGGGACCCATATTGAGACATTTTAGTCTGTAATTGGCAGGCAGCCTTGGAAGTGCTTTGAGTATTAGGAAAGTATCTCAAAAGACACTTCCAGATACAAGAGGTCATGGATGTAGACAGGGGAGTCCTTGAGGGCAGGGGGTGGAGATGGGTGGGGTGGGGTGGCCAGAGCCACCCCAGAGGTCTGCAGTGAATGACCTGGGGTGGAGGATGGGCTCCCATGCCTACGGCATGTGCTTGGGGTGCCCTTGGAGGCGACCAAGGGGTGGCAGTGCAGGCTCAGGCCCTGGAGAAGTCTGGGTTCCTGGCTTGCTCCTTCCTCTCACTAGTCAGCTGACTTTCTCCATTCAACTGCTCTGAGCCTCAGTTTTCACTTTCAGAAAATGGCATCAATACTCTACCACATCTATTAGTTGCTCGGTCGTGTCTGACTCTTTGCGACCCCATGGACTGTAGCCCGCCAGGCTCCTCTGTCCGTAGGATTTTCCAGGCAAGCATATGGGAGTGGGTTGCCATTTTCTCCTCCAGGGGATCTTCCCAATCCAAGAATCAAACCCCTGTCTCCTGCATTGCAGGCAGATTCGTTACCTTGGCCACCACGGAAGCCCTGTACCTCTCTACAACACCTGTTTATATACCTATCTCTAAAGTGGCAGCAGTAACACCTAAGGTGTCAATGTGAGTGCTGAGTTTGTAATAATCACTACCCAGGGGATATGCTAAGTGCTTTACAAGCAGCTGGGTGAGTTCTGGTCCATGTCTGAAGAACTAAACGCAGTGCACTGTACCTGGTAAGCATTTGATAAATGCTGGGTATCTATTATCATTATTTGTAAAGTAGGAAATGGAAGTGTCAGAGATGAGGACTGCCCACAGTCAGAATGGCTTACCCTGGACCACAGTCAAGTTGGTCTCTAGAAGTTTCTGGCTCCAACAGATGACAAGTGGAGGGATGGGGATATTGCTGATTTAAGTGCTTCAGTACTGCCATGAAAAGTGGAAAGTAGTGAAACTGTTCATCCCTCAGTCGTGTCTGACTCTTTGTGACCCCATGGACTGTAGCCCACCAGGCTCCTCTGTCCATGGGATTCTCCAGGCAACAGTGCTGGAGTGGGTAGCCATTCCCTTCTCCAGGGCATCTTCCTGGCCCAGGAATTAAACCTAGGTCTCCTGCATTGCAGGCAGATTCTTTACCATTTGAACCACCAGGGAAGCCCATTCAGTACTGACACGGGAGAAGGTAACTCAGCAGTGCCCAGGCCAGGCTCTTTGGGCCTCCTCGCAGACTTTGATCTACAGGCTGAGCACTGTTTACTTGCACCAATTCACATCAGGGTGTTAATTGTGGGCCATGCTTAATAGTTACTCTCTTTCCAGGGCCATCCAGGCCGTCATCAGAAGGATCAGAAGGAAGGATTCTGGAAGGGAGGATAACAGCTGGAATTCAGATAGGAAGGTAGTCCAGATCCTGGGCAGCTCACCAATGTCTAAGAGTGTGTATGTGTGTGTGTGTGGGGGGGGGGGGGGTGGGGGGATAGAGATAATTCCTTTCTCCTCACTTCCCCTTTCTCCAGCTTCTTTTCCCCACTGTCACCTAGTCCCTCCCAGCTAAGGCCCAGCTCTGGGCATTGCTCAGGCTGCAGTTGAGGGGTCACCTGTAGAGGGAAGGTGGGCAACAATGTGAAGGCAGATTTTGACTCAACAGGAGAGAGGGCTTCAACTGAGCTGCCTACAAGTGGAGCAAGTGACCCTTAGGAGCTGTAGGCCTTGGTCGGGTACCTGTCAGGGATGCTTCTGTGAAGTGAGCTGGACCGGGTTTCCTGCCCAAAATCTGGAATTCTGTGCTTGTGGTGGCCAGCATCTCCTAGCACCATACAGGGAAGATGGGGAAGACCAAGAGAGTGAGGGAGCACAGACAGGTTCCTTACTTTGAATCAGGAGCCAGCTCTGCTCTAGCATCCTGAGATGATCTCAGATGGGCAAAGTATGCAGCAGCTGGGTAGCAGGCAGGGGAGAGTCTGCTATAGAATGCCTTGGGAAAAGATTCCTCAGAGCCAGGGCCTGAACCCCTCACCCCCCACCCCCCCAAAGACCCTGACACTCATAGGTGAGGTGGGATGACCACTAGCCCAGAGCAACATGGCAGCCCTCTCCTCCTATATTCTTGTTTCTCATCCTCCTATATCCTTGTTGCCACGAGCAGAACTCAGCAGTTTGGGACACAGACAGGAGGCCTGGGGCCTACTGTCCTTCCGGCACGTTAGGTCTCCCAGGCCTGGGAAGTCCCACCAGGGCTCCTGGGCAGCTCAAATTCCAGGTAACCTCTTCCTCTTCACAGAGCTGACCCTTGCCGGCGTGCTTCTGGAACCTTTGAACTATGTCCTCCTCTGCGGGCTCAGCATCAAGGGAAGTCCACAGATCTTGTGAAGGAGGGAGGGCAGTCCCCAGCCAGGAATAAGGGAGAAAGGGAAGTTGTATTCCAGCCAGAAACTCAGTTGGGAAGGCAGGAGGGAGGAGGGAACAGGAGGAACAACCCCCAAGCTGCCCCCCTGCTCTGCTGCTTATCAGAAGAAACTTAAGAGTCAAGTAGTAGCTCCTCTGCCTTCTTAACCAGGAAGGACGTTTTCCTTCTCCTCCTCTAGGGTCTCACCCCACACTCAGGGGTCTCCCAGACCTGCTTTCCCCTTGTATCCTCAGTCCACCTTCTAACCCGGGAATCCCTTGACCCACCTTCTTCCAGGTGACGGTCTTCCAGCTCCCCTTCTCCCCTTCAGGGGTCTCCTTGCCCACTCTCTCCCTTGGCAGGGTCTCCCCAGCCCACCATCTCACCCTGCAGGTCCCCCGACCCACCTTCTCCTGGCAGGGTCTTCTGGTCCCTCTTCTCCCCCAGCACGGTTCCCCCGGACCACTTTCTCCCCCGGCAGAGGGGTACCCCGGCCCGCCTTCCCCGCGGTCCCCGGCCCGCCTTCCCGCGGCGGGAGCGGCGGCCCTGGCTGGCGGGCGGAGGCGGCGCCACCCGGGGCGCTGACGTAGAGGCCGCTCGGCGGCCGGGGGTCCCTTCGGTGGGGCCGCGGCTCCCCGCCCGCCGCCCCCGCGCGTCCATTCCCTTTTGTGTCCCGCGCGCGGCCCGCTCCCCGCGCACACTCGCGCCCTGCGCCCCGCGGGCCGGCGGGCGGCTCCCGGCGCGGCCCTGCACCGCGCGCCCCGCTTTGTGTGGACGCGCCGGCCGGGTGCGCGCGGGCTGTCGTGCGCCCCCGGCCCCGTCCCCGGCCCCGGCTCCGGCCCCGGCCCCGGCCCCGGCCCCCGCCCGGCCCGGCCCGCCTGGCCCGACCCGGGAGCGCAGCGCGGGCCGAGGGGCGGGCGGGCGGCGCGCGAACATGGCGACGGTGCCCGTGTACTGCGTCTGCCGGCTCCCCTACGACGTTACCCGCTTCATGATCGAGTGCGACGCCTGCAAGGACTGGTTCCACGGCAGGTGAGAGCGCAGCCGCCCGGCCCCGGCCCCGGCTCCGGCCCCGATCCTCGGCCCCCGGGCCCCCGGCCCCCCGGCCCCGGCCCGGTCCGGTGAGCGCCCTGCAGGCCCCCGCCCGCCGCCTCCCGCCGGCCGCGCGCCCTTTTGTGCCCGGGGCGGGGGCCGGGGGCCGGGGCCGGGCGGGCGCCCCTCACCGCCGCCGCGCACAAAGCGGGTCCGCGGGGGGCGGCGGGCGGGGGCCGGGCCGGGAAGTTGGGGCGCCGAGCAGGCCGGACCGCCTGACAGCGGGCCCGCGGAGGCCGGGCTCCCGAGGCCCAGGCCCGGCGCCTCCCCCGCGAAGTTGCAGGAACTTTCCCCGCGCGGGCCCGGGAGACGCGCGAGTGGCGGGCTCGGACGCCGGCGGGGCTGGGACGGACGTGGGGCCCGGCCAGGTGGCGGCGGCGCGCCCACCGTCCGCCGCAGCCCGGAGCTCCGGCACCTTGTCCGGGAGGCAGGGACCCCTGCCCGGCCCCAGCGGGGCTCCTGGACTCGGTCGGCCTGCACATCCCCGGCAGGAGTGTGGGTGACAGAATGGTGGGTCTATGTGGGTGTTGTGGCTTTGCCGCCTCCTCTTTGGCCGTCACGTTTCCCCGTTCCCCTCCTCTGTGTTCCAGACACAGGCCCACCCTGGTTTTGACTTGACCTTCTGCTCTCAGAGGAAGATGGGGTGGGGGGAGGTGAAGCTTGGCCTTTGCCCGTGACCATGACCTGGCCCTGTGCCGAGTTTTCAAAAGCCAGAGGCCCCTTCCCACCCAGAAGTAAGTGGCGGAGGAGGAAGAGGAGGTGATCCTGGTGCCCAAACTGCTCCAACAGGTTCTCTAGTGTTTGGGCCTCAGCGGAACCGCCAGAGGCTGGCCAGGGTAGTGTGCCCTCCTAGGCTCCAGTCTTGGACCCAGCCGGAGCAGGGCTGGGGGCAAGAGACTGCGTGTGTGCTGGTAGCTGGTCCTTCAACTTCCAGAGAGGCGAGTCCCATCCCCCCCGCCCCCCACCCCGGTTTTAACTGTGGATGGGCGAGTGGCCCTTAAAGGTAGGTTGTGTTATCTACTTCTGACAGTTTGCATGTGTGGGGGCTAGGCAGCCAGATGTGACAGGGCTTGCTGAGGTTGGTCAGTGCCAAGCCTGAGTCCCAGCTCAGTGCCCGTGACAGGGACTCCAGTGAGGAGGGGTGAGACTCCATGGGATAGGAGCTCCCACTGAAATTGTGGGGCTCCTGGGCTGCCTTCCCAGGACTGTGGAGACCCTGCAGAGCCGTGGAGGGTGGAGTCTGAGCACCGGGCTCTGCCCAGAACAGTGCTGCTATGCACACCCACCAGTTGGCATCCTCTGAGCTCATGTCTGGATCAAGGGTGAGAGCTGCCATATGATCATTCATGGCTCCTCAGGTCCAGAGATGCTGAGAAGCTGGCCTGGAATGCCCTGAAAGTGGTGGGACCTCTCCCTCCTCCCCCACCCCTACCCAGGGCCTGCACGCCTGCCCAAGGTGCCCAGGCTGGAGGAGTGTGAGGGCCTGGGAGGACCCTTGCCTGGCTTCCCTCCTTTGAGTTGGGCAGGCAAAAGCCAGTTCTGAGCTGGACTTTGAGAAGGGGTGTAGTGAGTGGGAGGAGTGGAGGGGGTATGAGAGCAAGCCAGGGAAAGGGGCTGAGGGCCGGCCTGAGGGGATGGTGGCATTTACTGGGTTGGCATAGGTGGAGACAGGGAGAAAGATGCGCCCTGACACCTCAGAGGGGATGTTTTGGGGAAGTCTTATCTCTTTATTTCTTATTTCTCATGTGACATCTTTGATTTAATCTGATATACACACAGATCGTTTGATCAGCACAGATTCATTTCCACCTATGTGGGGTCACCCTACGGTCTGAAAGGGGCTGTGCTTCCCTCGTGCCGTGGGGCACATCTTCTCTGTGTAATGAAGGGTTGCTTACAGAAGTGAGTGAACCCTGAGGGGCCAGAACACCTCCTGTAGTCCTTAGTCTCCTGAGTGGCAGGGAGGTGCTGGGATGGGAGAACACCGGGTCAGAGTTTGGGACCATTGTTGGCGAGGCTGGGCAAGGCTATATGCGGCCCTCACACCCTTGGGCAAACCTCCCACCTCTCTTGTCATGACCCTTCTCCACTGTGACAGAAAGGTGTGTGACATGATCCACAATGTTTCCAAATCTCCAGATATTCCTGGATGGATGACCCGCTACTCTTTGCAGATCCATGGACCATCTGTACTGTTGTTCACTTCATATCCAACATCTCAACTCACTTTCTAAAAGTTTGAATACTTTGTAACTTTTTATCTTGAGAGAATTTGAAGAGTTACAAAAAAAGGTACAATTTCCCTATACCCCCACACCCTGCCTCCCCTGAAGTTAACATCTTATCAAATTATGTTGCAAGCATAGAAACAGGCAGAAACACTGGGGCTGCACTGCTAACCAAACTTCAGGCCTTGGACAGATTTATTTAGTTCCAGGACCCCACATTGCATTTCACTCTGGTGTCTCCTTACTCTCCTGAATCTTTCTGTTCCAAGGAAACTTCGTATCATTCCCTGAAATAGAACATTAGTATAACTTGCTGTAGACAGTACTTGTAAAAATAAACATAACTGTGAAAGTAACAGGCTCCCTCTTGTTCCACCTGTGACCCTTCACATCCCTACAATGAACCCCACTTTGGATGGATTGGAAGGGAGTCTCTGAAGTTACTTTCACTCCCAGTGGCCGTAGGACTCTAGCAGCAGTGCTGGCTGAGATCATGGTTGGGGCAGTCTCCTTCTATAGGGGAAGAACCTGCTCCCAGGATGTGTCCATCATGGCAGGAAGCCTGTAGAACCCTGACTACCCCTTCTGGCATTCTCTGCAGCAGTCTTGCTGCTGGACTGAGCTGGTACTTGGGCAGCCAGGAAGGCAGGAGCTCATGTTCCACCCTGTCTTGACCATAACTGGTCACTCCTGGGGCTAGGATAACTTGTCAACCCAATCTGCCTTCCTTGCACTCACTGCAGTGTCACCTGGAAATTGACTTTGACTAGGAAGGGATGGATTTTGTGGCTGGGTGTCCTTAGAGCTGTCTTATGTGTCTGAGCAGATATGGCAGTGCTCAGGCATTGGGAACCTTCCTCCTCAATTAGGGTGTCACAAAGCCAGTTAGGCCAAGCAGTGGGGGGCTTCTCATGCTCTGCCTCCTGCCAGACCCTGTGTGTCCCTCCATCCCTGCCTTTGGCAAGGCATCTGACTGTAGACCAATAGCTCTAAGGGAGTGACCTGGGCATCTCACCTTCTTACCATCTTGATGTGAAGCGTCTCTGTGGAATATAGAAATGCTTCTGTTGAAATATCAGAGATCCTGAAGCTTCCTGACCCTCTTTAAGCTCCTGTTGTGTTGAGCTTGAAGGGTTTTGGGAAGCATAATCAGTAAAATTGATTTTAAAGAGTTTGAAAGCTGAGGTGCTGTGCCAGTCCTTTAGAGGCGGAAGTTCCATTTATTCCTCATCAAGTACTATGGGGTGCATGTTCTGTGTGGGGTGCAGTGCTAGTTTTGTGGTTTCCTGGGGTAACAAGGCAGATCCCCTTGCCCCTTACAGGTGTTCTTCTGTGGGAGTCAAACTTGTAGGCTGGGAGTTCCATCCCAGCCTGGGGAGTGTTTCAGAGCCTGAGGGAGCACTGCAGGGGCAGGGAGGCTGCATCAGGGACAGCCCGCAGGTGTGGCTGGAGACGGGAACCCCTCTGGGGCGCTGAGCAGAGCAGTAGGAGGGGACTGAGGACTTGACAGGGCCCCTCTGGATGCTGTGCGCACAGCTGGGGAAGAGGACAGGAACAGGAGCCCCTGCCCAGGTGAGAGGTGACAGGCAGGACCTGGGGGTGAGGACTGGGGTGGGGGAAGGGGTTGAATTCTACAAGTACTCAAAGGTGGGCTGGCAAGACCTGCCTGATGTAGATCCCCTCTGATTCCTGTGTGTTTGTTCTGCCCTCTGGACTGCACGTGCCCTCCTCGCCAGGGTCCTATCGCTGTGCCCATCCTTCCCAGGACTGGTTGGCCTCTGTGGGCTTTTGCCATGTGTTTCACCAGCTTTCAGCTTTTTAGGGCAGATCCTCTTCCTGGGTCCTTGGCCCTCATGGCTGCTCAGTACCATAGAGTGGGATGGTGGCTAGCTCTGTTGGCCAGCGAACTATGTGCACTTGGAGAGAAAGAAGGGCCTGCCAGGGCTCAGGCCTCAGTGTTGCGATCTGGGAGAGCAGAGCTGGCAATTAAATCTTCCAATGTGAGATCCCTTAATACAGTGGGAAGTGCCCTTCACATGGCGACTGAGTTGTGGCATGTTTGACGTGGTTAGGAATAATGATTTGTCATTTGAAAATGAAGAATTCTCACTGAATGAGCTTAAGAAATTCCAGAAGAGGTTGGGGGAATGTCCTGCCAAATTATAGAGGGCAGAACAGATATCCCCTGTCCATCGATCCTTTCCAAATGAGATGAATCTCAAAGGAAGCTACTTGGAGCTCATGGTAATCACCAGAATGTTTGCATGTTTGCTTTTATTGAAAATATTGGCCTGGAAGCATGCTTGATGTGAGCCTCTGCACTGCAGCCTATGTTTGTTTGGGGCCTCTTGGGCTTAGGTGCGGCTACATATGGCCTGAGTTTGGGCAAAGTTTGGGATACTTGAAGTGGACCCTGCCCCTCTCTGGTACCATCTGTAGTTCTGTCCCCTCACCTCTGTGATCATGGCACTTGGCCATGTGGAGGGCCTTTTTCCAAAATAATGAGAAGTTTTGCTGTTGGGAGGGAGTGTTGGCCAGAAAATAATGTTCCACAACAAAGTATGCTAGAAGAATCTTAACTGCTAAGATTCTGGTGTGGGTAAAGCAAAGCTGTCAGTTGACTTCTAAGTGACTGATGTGACTAGTAGCACTGCAGGGCTCACACTCTGTCTGGCTTTTACGGTGTCAGAATCAGTTCCCAGTCATCCTTTTTTATTGGATGGTGGTGAGCCGGACGGGCCACCTTGGCCTCCCACTTATAGTAGAGGGAGAGGGCCCTTGTCTCCTCACCCACAGCTGGTGTATGCATCTTTGCCAGGGGTGGGGGCAGAAGTGGCATTTGGCATATTCTGGCTCAAGTATGTTGAAAACTCCATACCTGCCCACGGTTTTGAAAATGCAATGTGGGTAGAGACATCTCAGCAGAAAGGCCACATCCAGTGGCAGGTAGGGAAGCTGGGCTCTCTGCAGCACCCTTGGTGTCTCAGGTGTCCCCAGCATCCCCCTGGCCCCCCACTTAGAGCTGCGTCTCCATCTCTGCACCTTGCCTCCACGTCTCACTCCAGCTTCATCCCCTACTGTCTGTCTCACTTCTCAGCTTTTGGGCTCGGTGGTGAGGCTAACGGCGCTCTTTGGAATGGGTCTTGGCCCTGTGCTTTAGGACACAGGGTCTCTTCACTTCCCCCCAAAGTTTTGGGTCATCTGTGGAAAAACATAGTTAGAATTCCAGCCGGTGACTGGCTTTGCCTCTCAGCATAAGAACTGAAGGTCCTTGTGGTGTTTGTCCAGGCAAATGGAGAAACGAGCCTCTCATCCTTTTTTAAAAAATTAGGGTGAAATTCACATGCCGTGAAATTAACCATTTTATAGTGCACAGTTAATAGCATTTAATACATTGAGGATATTTCACAGCTGTCACCTCTGTCTAGGTTGTGAACATTTTTATCACCTCAAAAGAAAACCCATTCGACAACTTCCCCATTCCTCCTCCCGTCAGTCTTGGACAACCACCCATCTGTTTTCTGCCCCTGTGGATTTATCTATTCTGGACATTTCGTATAAATGGAATCATACTGTATGTAGCCTTCTGTGTCTGTCTTCTTTCACTTAGCATAATGTATTTTTAGGATCATCCACATTGTGGTGTGTATCAGAACTTCTTTGATTTTTTATGGCTGAATAATACTCCAGTGTAAGGATATACCACAGTTTGTATATACATCCATCTGTTTATGGTTATTTGGGCTTTTTCCACCAATGGCTATTGTCAGTAGTGCTGCTGTGAACATTTGTGTGAAAATATTTGTTTGAAGACTTGTTTTCAATTATTTAGGGAATTGCTGGGTCATATGATCATTCTATGTTTAACTTTTTGAGTAACCAGCAAACTGTTTTTCTATAGCAGCTGCACCATTTTAACATTCTTACCATCAATGTGGGAGCACTCTGATTTCTCTTCATCCTTACCAACACATTGTTTTCCATTTTTAAAATTATGGGCGTCCTAGTGGGTGAGAGGTGGTATCTCATTATGATTTCATTTTGCATTTCCATAATGGCTGATGATGTTGAATATGTTCTCATGCATTTGTCCATTTACATATCTTCTTTGGAGAAATGTCTGTTGAAACAGGTTGCCCATTTGAAATTTTTTTTTTTTTTTTTAATTTTAAGAGTTCTTTATATATTCTGGACAATAGACCCTTATCAGATACAAAATTTGCACATGTTTTTCCATTCTATGGGTTGTCTTTTCACTTCTGTGTTAATGCCCATTGATGTACAAATGTTTTTAATTTTGATGAAGTCTAATTTGCCTTTTTTTCCTGTTGCTTATGCTTTTGGTGTTATATCTAAGAATCCATTGCCAGATCTGGAGGTCATGAAGATTTACCCCTTTGATTTCTTGTAAGAGTTTTACAGTTTAGTTCTTATATTTAGTTTTTGATTCATTTTCAGTTAATTTTTATATATGATTTGAAATATGGATCCAACATCATTTGTTTGCATGTGGATGTCCAGTTGTCCCAGAACCATTTGTTGAAAAGACTATTTTTTTCCCTATTGAAAGTCTTGGTATCCTTGCTGAAAATCATTTGACCATATACACGAGGATTTAATTCTGTACTCTATTCCATTCCATGGTCTATATGTCTATCCTCAGGCTAGTACCACATTGTTTTGGTTACTGTAGCTTTGTAGTAAGTTGGAAGTGTGAGACTTCCAACCTCGTTCTTTTTAAAAAGATTTCTTGAATTTTTGGAACTCCTTGCAAATTCCATATGAATTTGAGAATTAGCTTCTCCATTTCTGCATAAAGGGCTTTTGGAATTTTGACAGGGATTGCATTGAATCTGTAGATCACTCTGGGTAGTACTGACATTTTAGTATTACATCTTCTGATGTATGAGCATGGGGTGTCTTTCCATTTATTTAGATTCATGTATTCCCTGATTGCTTTCAGCAATGTTTTGTAGTTTTCAGTGTACAAGTTTGAAATTTCTTGATTGAGTTTATTCCTAGGTACCCCATCCTCTTGGATGCAACTGTAAGGAGGATTGTTTTTGTAATATCTTTTTTTTTTTTGTATTGTTCATTGCTAGTGCTCTTACCCATTTTTATTTAAAAAAAAAAATCAGCTTTTAACATGTGGCAGTGAAATTTCCTGAACCAGACATGCTTGGGGTGCAGGTGCTGAGGTATTCACACACTCAGCTGCACGCCTTTGGATGTCTTGTGTCCAGAGTGTCTGCATACCCTGGGAGGCATGCTACTTTCCTTTTTAATCTTAAGTGTTCATTGAGCCTTCCCTCTGTTACATCCTGGGTTAGGCACTTTTCATACACATGTGGTGGGGGTGCTTCTTGTGTTGTCTGGGGATTGCCGTGCAGGTCTCTACATCCTTTATGGTGACCGTTGAGGAAGCTGCAGCTGAGTAGTCAGGGCTCGCTGCTGGGCATGTAGTGTATGTGGCCTTGCTGACCTTCCCACTGCCTCTGAGTGCTTGGTGGTGGGCTTTTCTGAGGCGAGCAAGCTGAGGCTAGAAAGATCAGCTCTCTGAGGTCAGCACTACAACATGATAGGCTGGGACAACAGCAGCTCCCTCTGCCAATGACCCTTCATTGATGTTAATGACAGGATTCAGTGCCCAGGACCCCAGAAGGCGAGAGTTCCCAGCGGTTGTGAACCTGCGGGTTGGGTCAGCACTGCGCCTTGGACTGAGCAGGGCATGAGGGCAGTGAATAAGCTCCTGGGATGGTAGTGCATCCCTGAGCCTTATGCTGGGGCAGGCCACTTACTTGCCCAGGAAACTTTGGGCACAGTCTCTGGCTGGGTGTATCTGGGTCTGGGTCTCTCCAGTAGGGTGCCGTTTTTTGCTTCACATAGAAATGCAGGATGGAACTCGTTTCTTGTGCTCTACACAGCATGGGCTGGGCACAGGTCCCATGGTACTGGATAAGTGTGAGTGGCTGGACAGGCCTTGGAGACTGCCCTGGGGCCAGGTCTGAGCTCATAGATGCCTACCACTGGGACAGACAGACTTGGGCTGGTAATCCCAGACTGATGCATGATCAGCCCAACTGCATGGACTCTGATACTTGAAAATCTTTTTGTAACTTTGTGACTTTGCCTCTCATTTTATCCAACCCTGAAGAAATGCCCCCAGATCAGAGTCTGGATGTGAATCCCAGCGAAGTTGGGCTGGAAGGGGAGTGAGAAAGTGCTTTCTGGGAACAGTGGGGGCACATAGGCCCTTCCCTGCCCAGGCTCCGTCTCACCACCCTCCTGGGCTGACTTGCTGTCACCTGGAGGGATGACACAGATTTAGGGGTTCAGCCCCCATCTCCTGCAGAAGAGGCTGAGGCCTGGGGCCCTGTGCAATATGACTCGGCATCCTGGGACAATCAAGAAACTGCGGCCTGGTCCACTCTGCCTTCCAGATGAAAAGGCCCAGGGAGGTGTGCAGTGAGCTCCCTAGGAGGACAGCCTGGACTCTGTGGGGAGGGAGATCCCACAGCATCCTGTGAAGCAACACAGCGGGTGTGCATCAGAGCTGGGATGGGTTCTCACTAAACATCCTTCTGCTGCCATTTGCAAAACTCCAGGGTTAGTTGCCTTTGTTGGTACTTGTGGAGTCTCTTTCCTGGAAAGAGACTATGGCTAATCTCCCAGCTGTTTTGGAGCTATTGCTCATAAAAAAGGGGGTACCTGGGGGCGGTGGATGGGTGTTTCTTGCCTCATTGCTCCCAGCAAAAGATACTTTCTGTCATTCCCTTGTTCTTTTCAGCAGCTCCCTGAGGGCACTACACTTGGGTCTGCTTAGGAGAATTTGGCTTGGAGAGGGCCAGCAGCCGGCCTGGGTTGCTGGCTGATAAGTGGCATGTGTGGCTTTGCCACCCTGCCTTCCCCTTGGCACATTCAAAGTCTGGCAGGCACTACTTCCCCCGTGCTGTTGGAGGGTTAAAGTCTTAGCTGCTGTCTGGTCTTGTGGTCCTCATGATACCTTGTTGTCATGGTGACCTTTTGATCCCAGTTTGGGTACTTATGTAGCCGACCCCCGTCCTATCCTGGTACTGCCCCTGGGCCTCTCCAGCATCCCTCTCAGAATCCTGGGCCCCTGTCTGCCAGAACCCCTGCTCCCTGCCCAGTGTGTAAGCATCAGGTATTTGCATTTCAGTCCCTGGCTCCAGAAGTGGAGGTGGACAGGTGAACCTGGGAGTAACTCACTAAGGGAGGGTGGGGCATCTTTGTGAGTCCTGGGGCCATGTTGTATTATACCCCCTCACTTCACGGGGCCACGGCTAGGTGTGGGACTAGGGCTCTGAAGACCTTTTCCCTAGGTTCTGCCTCAAAAGCCGTGCTTTCCCAGACCCTCCACGCCATGTCCCAGTCCTGCCCATCCGGTACCCTTCTCCAGCTCCCCAGGGCACGTGGTTCCTTTCCTTTCCTCCACAGACAGTGTGACCCTCTGGAATAGAAGGTGGGTGTTGGTGGGATCAACATGTGGCTCTGCTCCTCCCAACGCTCAGCAGCCGAGATCCGGAGGTGCAGCCCTGCGTGATCCTTCTGCAGAGCAGCCGTCCCAACCTCAGGGCTGTGAAAAAACCAGGTGCTGGATTGAAGCTTGGAGAAAGAGGCAGACAGATTTGCATTCAATTTGAGAAAAAACTTTTTGATAATTGAAATCGGCCCCAGACTGGACATGTCTGGGGAAATACACCATGCACGTTAGAGCAGGATCTCTCCACCTGGGCTCTGTGAACACTGAGACCAGAAAGTTCTTTGCTCTGCGGGATGTGGAGCAACCTTGGCCTTTGCCTACTAATCCAGGAGCACCCGCCCCTCATCTGTGACAGCAAAAGTGCCTCCAGGCATAGGCTGATGTCCTTCAGGGGATAGTTGTCCCTGGTGGAGGCGAAGAGGTGACTGAACATCTGAAGAAACATATTCACTTTTGTTGGGTGGAAAATGGAGCTTCTGACCCCTTTTCTTTTTTTATGTTTATTGTGATAGGAATAACTGCATTTATTCACTTAAAAATAGTTATTTGAACAAATTGCAAGTGGAACACTAGGACATGACTTTTTAAAAAGGAGTGTGAAGGAATCAGTAGTGAAAAGTTATCTTCTCTCCAGAACCAACTCGATTGCAGCTCTTTAGGAAAAGCTCCAGGGAGATTTCTGTTTATACAGCATTTGTGTGGCGCAGCCCGCTCCCTTTCCTCAGGCACACAGGCACATAGGCACATGCTGCGGGCACGGTTCTGCCTGGGATAGGGTTCTCACAGAGGCCTCCGTTGTGCCATCTGCGCTCAAGGATGCATTTTCCTGACTCCTTGGTCCTGGTTGGCGTTAAGCTTGCTTCTCATCTGTAGCAACTACAGTTTTGCGCAGGGAGCATCCTGGTACATACAGTTATGTGGTCACATGTACAACTTTATCTGTTGGATAAATCCCAAGATATAAGGCTGCTGAGTTGAAGGGGACTGCATTATAGGTTTTAAAATTGCCAGATAGGTTGTACAGATTTCTCTACACACTGGCAACGCATTTTCTGAACTTTTTGATTTTTTTTTTTTGTCAACTCTGTCTAGAAGGTGAAAAATTGTTTATCTCACTGTGGTTTTAGAGTACAGTTTTTATATATTATTATTTCAGTTTGTAGTTGTCTAGTTATTAACTCACTTTTAAATTCTTTTCGCCCTGCAATTGTAGGATTTTGGAAATGGCCCTGATGCTTTCTAATAAAGACAACAAGAGCAGGTTGAATCTGAGAAGTAAAATGAGAGGCAGCCTTCTTCTGTTGGGTCAGGGCAGGGTGGGATGGGGGTGTCACTCCCATGCTCTCCCTCCTCCTGCCCCAGTAGTACTCTGAGCCCCTGCAAACCTCTAGGACTGGCAGAGGGTGAAAGCTCACTTGTTTGCTAAATACTGCCTCTCCCTTCCTTTTTAAAATAATTTTACTTATTTATTTTGCTGTGCTAGGTCTTTGTTGCTCCATAGGCTTTTCTCTAGTTGCAGCGAGCAGGGGCTACTCACTGCTTTCAATGAACTATTTCTCATCACGGTGGTTTCTCTTACTGCGGAACACAGGCTCTAGGGAGTGCGGACTTTAGTTGTTTTGGATCCCGGGCTCTAGAACACAGGCTTAATAGTTGTGGTGCATAGGCTTAGTTGCTCTGTGGCATGTGAGTTTTTCCTGGATCAGGGATCAAACCCATGTCTCCTTCACTGGCAGGTGGATTCTTTACCATTGAGCCACCAGGGAAGCCCCCACCCCCCCACCTCTCCTTTCCTTTTGAATCTTATTGTGAGGTCAGCCTCATTTGCTTTTAATTCTTTATCAACTTTTATTTTAGACTTGTTTTAGGTTTGTAGAAAATTTGCAGCCTTGGTCGAGTTTGTGCATACCCTGGCTTAGTTTCCCTGACTGTTAGCATCTCACATCACTGCCCTACCCTGGTCACAGAGCAGGAGTTCACATTGTTCCATTGCCATACACTCCCAACTCCTCGTCCTCCCCACAGAACCAGGTTTACTGGAGGCTTTGCATGCCTTGTCGTGGCCTCTCAGATCCCTTTGTCCTCTGATCCTGACACTGAAGACCCTCCAGAGTTTGTGTACCTTTGAGGAGCCATGTCTCTGGCTTGTGTGACTTCCTTGTGGCACCTTCACATACCCCTAAGCCTGGGACCCCAGCCCCAACATGGGGACTCTAACTGCTCTTGGGGCTGTCTGTGATCCTGTGAGAGAGCTGGGCATCACTCAGCAGCCCCATGCGGCACAGACGTGGGGTGTATTCCACGTGGTCCTGATCACAAGAGCTGCCATTTAGGATCATGGTGCTGCTTCCCTTTCACAGTTTCTTCTAGATCTCAGACTTGTTTTGTTTTATTAGATTTCAAACTACTCTTTGGAAAAGAAAGATGTAATTAGAGTGGTCTTTTGCACCTCCTCTCTGAAAAGCTGACTGAGAGAGTGGTCCCTCCCCATCCCTGTGTTCTGCCTTAGGGACCAGTGTTACCACCATCCAGACACTTCAATGCCTCCTGCCCTCCAGACACTCCACTGGAGTAGGATGTGCGAGTGGGGGTGTCCCAGGGAGCATTTGGTCCAGGGCGCTCTTTTGCAAATGAAAAATGGAGGCTGCCATCAATCTGTGTCCTCTCTTAGCCTGGTGCTCTTTCCAGACCCTGGGGCGTTTCCCACAGATGGGCTGGAACTCTCTTGGTTGGTTCTGCCCTTGGGAAGGCCCCCTGCCACCGGTGCTGAGAAGCACGTTTGAGTGCTGGAAGCCATGTATCCTCGTGATTCAGTGAGTGACGACTGTGAGCCCCTATTCGCCTTGTGGTCAGGCTGCCTATCTGCAGTGGGAGGCTGTGACCAACTGGCCTTGAGGTTCTGGGGTCAGTAGGAGGCGGCCTGATGCTGTCCTGGTAGAGGCGTGCCCACCTCTGGGTTATCCTGCTGGAGCCTCCCCTTTCTGCCTGCCCTTTTGCCCTGTCCGCAGAGCCTCTATCACCTAGGAGGCCTGGCCAGCTCCCCGAGGTTCCTTGTTGGAACCGTGGATCAGGATCCAGCCTGTCTTTGACACCTCCTGCCACCCCAGAGCTGGTCACTAGAGGCCTGAGGGATGGCAGAGCTGGGCCTGGTTGTGGCCTTGCTACTTCCCTGCTGACACTCTGGGATTCCAGGATTCAGTTCATTTTTAAACTCTCAGGGGAGTCTGTGTACAGATGGTCCCTGTGCTGGGGCTGCGGGTCTGGATGATAGCTCACGGTCACAGCACCCCGTTGTACCAGGGGCTCGCTCCTCTGGGAGCGCACAGTCACCTCGCAGTGCTGGCCTGTTCACCGTGATCTGCACGCATTGCGAGTTAGTGAAGGAAAAGGCTCTTGGCGAAGTCACCCGGCAGCGATTGGCAGCCTGCCACTCTTACCAGTCGCTTGGCCGGAGAATCTTCAAGGCCTTTCCGGAAGTGTCCAGTCTGTGGGGCGGAGCTATGGACATGGCCCAGCTTGCTGGCATCGTCAGTGTCGGATGGACAGAGGGCCCTGGTGCCCCTGTACAGTGAGATCTGGGGTCTTTGCGTGCCTCATCTCATCCGCAGGGCCTGTTCCAGGAGCCAGGTGAGGCCCCTAACTTAGGCTGGATGTGGTCAAGCGCAGCCAGTGTCCTTTCATCATGCTCACTGCCCACTGGCTATGCTGGCTGTGCTGTTAAAGTGTCCCTTGAGGCCCAGCTTGTACCATCCTAGCCTCATGGCCTGGTCCCCTGCGGGATAGGTCCATCAAAAGGTGCATCATAAGATGCTTATCTCAGAGGGCCGCAGCACATGTCTGCTCCAGGCCCCACACCTTGTGTTTGTGCATTCTGAGAGTCTGGAGCAAGGGCCCACTGGAGCCCATCCAAGTTTCCATATCCTGATCTTTGCTTTTCTTGTCCTCTATGGTAAACACATGAACACACACATACACACACAGACCAAAAAAAAAAGCAAAGGACAGATACTAGAATGTTCCAGCAGGATAGAAGCACACCAGTGAGTCCTCCATCCAGATGTAGCCACACTACAACCAGAGCACACCCTTCATCTGTACTGTCACTTGGAGGGTCACGGCACAGACCTCCATCCCAGGCCCTACCCCTAAACACCCTCCAAGGGATATGTTAGGGGCTGAGGACAGGCACCTCACCTCCCCGGGCCTCGAGTGTTATTTCTGTTGATATGACCTTGGATTGCATTTGCTCTCAGGTCAAATTTGTCTTTCCAGCCACCTTGTGAGTCTCTGAGGGTTTTATCCAGATGGAAGGCTGTAATTCCCAGAGCTTCTTTTTGCTCTATATCTGCATACAATTGGTTTCCTTAGAAACTGCTGGAATAAATGCTCCAGAACCTGCTTTTGATTTTTAAAGAGAACATGCCATTTATCTGGAATATCTACTAAAAATTCACCGGAACAGGTTTAAAAATATATAAAGAGACATTTTGAATATTCATTTAATATATCAAGGATTCTAGACTCTTATTAGATTGAAAAGATGATTAAATAAATTATAATGTACTCACAATAGGAAATTATCCAGTCACAAACAGTGATGTTTATGACAAGATTTTAATGATATGGGAAAACATTTATGCTATAATATTAAGTAGGAAAATAAAACAAGATGCTATATCATCTATATAGGATGTTAGTTGGTATGAATCAATTAAAACAGAAGACATGCTGGAAGAAAATGTTAAGAGGGTTGAGAGTGTTTTTTTTTTCCTGTTGCTTTCATACTTATCTGTACTTTTCAGCTTGTTTTCTAGGAACATAAGGTTACTTTTATAATCAGAACTAAAATAAGCATGAAAATAAGATTGTCAGAGTGTAGAGGTCATCCTGCCCTTCCTTGCATTTCATAGGTTTTGTAGACTATAGTAAGGCCCCTGTATATGAACAAGCTCTGTTCTGAGAGCAGGTTTGTTAAGTCCAATGAAGTTAGCCTAGGTACCTAACTAACACAACTGGCTATATAGTACTACACTATGATAGGTTTGTATTACTTTTCACACAAATAATACATAACAAACAAACACAAAAAATAAATACCATATTTTTAATCTTACAGTACAGTGCCTTAAAAAGCACAGTAGTGCCAGCTATATTGCTACTGCTTTTACGCTTGCTTCCAGACATCTTGGGCTTGAAACAGACACTATACTATGGAACTCTATACATTGCTGTAGTAAATACACAAAAGTACAACTGCTTGTAGAGAAAGCACGCATGTGACACTTGTGTGATTGTACATGAGAATGTACATTCGCGTCTTTGAAAATTCTCGAGTTGAAGGTTCATATGTAGGGGACTTACTCTATAGGTTTTATAGACACTAGGGAATGAGTGTCTCCCAACCTCACAGCCACCTGGAAGCTAGGCTGAGGGCGGCCTTCTTTAGGACCCTTGACTCTGAACGTCCTTCAGGCAACCCTTCTTCTGATGCTATCCCCCCCAACCCCCAGTAATGCTTAGTAGCCTGGCCTGCAAACTGTCTGCTGAGAAGGGGCTCCGTCTGCCACCCTTGTGGAACTTCAAGCCTCATAGGACCCTGTACCCACTTTGGATCTCCCAGGGATGGGGCCTCAGGCTAATGGGTTGAGGTAGGCCCCTCAGCTAACTAGGAGCAGTGACTGAAGCCCAGTGACCA
This sequence comes from Dama dama, assembly GCF_033118175.1. NCBI lineage: Eukaryota > Metazoa > Chordata > Mammalia > Artiodactyla > Cervidae > Dama > Dama dama. The sequence goes on along the minus strand of NC_083696.1, from coordinate 26,429,659 downwards.
CTTCCCAGAGCAGCAGGACCATCCCTGTCACCAGCTGCTCTCATGTTGGAGTGTCCCACTCTATATGGGGACCCAAGAGTGCAGCCAGCTTTGGAGGACAGAGCCTGTAAGCCAAGCTCCTTCTGGTCTGTCCTCACATTTCTCTTCTTTAGACTGGCAGCTAAGCCCCTAGTTACTGCGCTCCATGTGAGGGATGAGCAAGTGGGGCCTCAGTGCCCCAAAATGTGGTTTGCAAGGCTTATGGGGCTGTTACCCAAGAGGGGGCCCTTGGGAAGATACCAGCAGACAGCAGTCTTACCAGACATGCTAAAGGCACAGAGCTTTAAGCCGTGACTTAGACATGCCAAATAGTTGCTCATATGTACTTGGATACTAACAGATACTAAATTAATAGAGTAACCTAAGGCCAAAAGTATGGAGAGCTACTTTCAATTGGTTCTACTTTAGGGATGATAGCAAAGAATTCTGAAAATACAATATAAGCCATAAGAGATTTAGGATTTGGTGTTATAGAAAATATTTCCTGACCACATGCACTGTGTGACCCTTCATTTTCAAAATGCTGATTCTGGAATGCCCTGAGAACGTGTGCATCTGTGTGTCTGTGCACATGTCCTTTCTGAGTGTGCCAGGTGGCGGAACATCCCACAGACGCACCCGCTGGGCACGTGCCCTTCCCAAGTACGCCTGTCCACACAGCTGGTTTGCACCAAATACGTGCATATTCAAAGAGGCCCTATTCTTTTTTTCTTATGCATTTTACAAAATTCAGTTTTATTCTTTCCAGCTTTATTGAGTTACAACTGACAAAATTGTAATATATTTAAAGTGTACAATGTGATGATTTAATATAGGTATACATTGTGAAAAGATCCCTACAATTGAGTAAATTAACTTATCCATCATCTCACATAGTTAATTTTTTTTTTTTTTTTTGGGTTGGAACACAAGTTTTAGTCTCTTGGCAAATTTCAGTTATATAATACAGTATTATGAACGCTAGTCCTGTGTTATACATTAGATCCTCAGACTTGGCCCTTTTACCAGCCTCCCCAACTCCCCACAAAGATGCCTTGTCTTGGAGGGATGGTAGACCTGGGATTCCTAAGATGACCCCATCAAACAGAAAGTCAACATCCCTAAGATAAGTCACTTTCTTTACTTCACTGAGCTCGTATTACTGTTAGTTTTACTCCCATCACACAGGTGATACAGTACTGTTTCAGATTTGAGAACTGGTTTCTGTTTGAATTGTGTCTGTGGCAGTCAGCAGGAGTGGATGTTTTCCCAGTTGCTCACTTTCCAACTGTCCATCCTTTTGGGTGAGCTGAACCCAGCTATTCCTGACTTTTCTTTGGAGCCAGGCTCCTCCTCTCCTGTTTTCTGGATATGGGGTCTGTGCTGAGACAGCTGCAGGGTGCTTGAAGCAGAAGGGGCAGAACCAGGTTGAGTGGGTGGCCCTCCTGGGGGGCAACCTTGAACAGCTGTGGGTGAGGAGAAGTCAAGAAGTCAAGGAGGTTTGCTTGTTTCTGTTAGGACCCTGTGCCCTGAACAGGAGGGAGGGAAACTGCGTGTAGCACTGGGTCAGCAACCCAAAGGGGTCTGGAGGTACCCACCGAGAACCAGAGCAGAGACCACCCTGCAGAGTCTGGTAGCCTTGTTGGGCCTTGCCTTCTCCACCTAGCCCAACCCCGTGTTGCACGGGCAGGTACTGGGGCTCTGGAAATGATGAGCAGGCTGTCAGGTGTGGCTGAGACCTCTAGAGGAGGAGAAGATGATGTCAAATACTTTCCCAGCCCTAAAGTCCTGCGCTTCTTGAATGTGATTGTTTTCTATGGTTGGTTGGGTCTATCCTGGGGAGAGAGAGGGTGTCTGGCCATTGCAGCTGGTCCCCAGAGCTTTGAAGAGCTGGTAGGCAGGGCCAGTGGGTAGAGTTGTTCTAGCTTCTTGGGGGCTTGCCTCCTGGGATGATGCTGATGCCGACAACTAAAGGTGTGTCTCTGGACGGAGTTAGGGCAATTGTGCCTGAGAATCTCAGAATTTCTGCCAAGTCCTAAAAAAAATACAAAGTGCCTGGCTCTGAGGTACTGGGAAGTGTGCAGCAGGAGAGGCAGGCATTCTGGGACCTTTGTTCTGGTTCCTCTTTGCTCCTGGACCCCCACCTGCTGGCTATGGGAAGGGGGAAGACAGAGCTCTGGAAGGAAGGAGAGCGGAGGCTGCCAAACCTCAGTTGCCCCACCTGCGGAATTGGAAGTGGCTGCTGCTGGGTGTGTGGGGCGGTGGACATGCAGTGCCCAGAGTGGTGTGGCTTAACAGCTCTGCTTATACTGGGACGTGAGAGATGGCTGAGTGTTCTGAGGTCTGCTGGGGAAAGGCCCCTGATGTCTCTCGGAGGAACCTGGCACATCCTCTCAGGAGTCTGGGACCTACCCTGTAGGTGACATTTCAGTTTCCCAGCCGCTGAAGCCCTGTCATTCATCTCCTACTGCTTTCATGGACTCTTTCAACCTCGCTTTCTATTCAGTGTGGGAAATACGTGAACAGCCACAAGTAGGGGGTTTTTAAAGAACTCCTCTCTTCCTATCTCTCTGTTTCTCTGATTTTCCAACTCCTTCCCTGTCCAGGAGAGCACCTCAGCCTGGCATCTTCCTCCTGTAACACCCAGAAGGGGGATGACCAGATGTGTACCGTGGTGCTCAGGAGCACCCTCTTAAGTTTCAACACTTCATGCAGCTCAACTCACAGGCCTCTGCACTTCATCTTTCTGGAGGGCCAGCCAGTCTGCCCCTGTGGCCTTTGGCTGCTCAGCCTTGGTGGGAGGCCTGCTGCCTATCTCATGACCACCAAAGTCCAGAGGCCACTAAGAGAAGACAGGAGAGCCTGATCCATTCAGGCACAAAGCCCCCTGTGAACCCTGTTTATTCTGACAGGTGAGAATCAGGCTGACAGATAATGATGACGCCAATTCCCTATGAACGTGGCTACGCTTTGTGGGAGCCTTGCCAACTTCCTCGTTGCCAGATTGTTGACACTTGGCTCCCATCCCACCAGAAAGGCCATGACGAGGGGCATTGGGTATTTGCAAGGGATGGGCAGCCAGCAGGGACCCCATGAGCTGGATGCAACTTCCACAGGTGGTGGTGATGAGTAGGGAAAGCCACCAGCCTCAATCAGAGTGCTGTGCGCCCGCTCGTCCTGGCCCTGACGGCTGTCCTCTGGAGGAGGGCACGGCCCTGCATCCTGGCCCTTCCCGGGAGGTCCCGCTCACCTTTCAGGCTGTGAGAAGGCCCAGCAGGGTGGCCCTGAGGCTTGGGGTGGGGTCCCCTTGGCCGGGAAGATGGGTTGAAGAGGAGCACAGGCCTTTTAGGCCAGGCTGGCTCCACAACTGGAGTCTTGGTTGCCGTGTGCTCAGGTCTCATCCTTGTTTTGTGTCCCCAAGAATGGCACCCTCAATGCTGGCCCCTGTGGGCCTAGGTCTCTCTGCCCCAGGACTGGCTGTGATCCAGAGAAGAGCCCAGGAGGGTGTCCTCTTGACCCTGAGCCCCAGAAAGTACAGTTGTCCTCCGGAGAATTCTACCACGGGCATGTGCTGTTGAGTGTGTCCTGGCGGGTCAGCCGCCTCTGACCCCAGGAGAGGATCCGGCACAGAGGTCCCTGTGCAGGGGACTTGATCACTCCCAGGAGGGCATTTCCCTGAGGCCCCACTCTGCCCCCGCGCTACTGGGGGTCCAGCACGAGCCCCCACCTTTCCACACGAGTGCTTCTTGCCTGTACCCTCAGAAACTGTTTTTATTGTGTGTGTTCTTTGTAAGTGATTTCAGTTGTACCAGTTTTGTTCCGCAGCCCCTGCTTCCCCTTCACTGCAGGCCTCAGCAGGCCAGCCCTGCTGGACACGCTTGGTTGTCCCAGAGTCCCAGGGTGAGGTCTGCTGACCAGCCCCCGCGTGAAGGTGGAGCCGCTGAGACACCTATGGACCCTGCAGAGGCTCCCAAGGGCAGTTTCAAGGGTGGCTTGTGGGGCTGGGGCTACCCTCAGGGTTAGTTTTCATGTCCCGTACATTCACCTTCCTGGGGCGGTGGCAGGCAGGGAATCAGGTGGCACTGGGCTGGCCTGGAGGCAGACATGCACTGCCCCGGAGCAGGCTCACGGGGCACACACTGCTGCCGCCCCTCCACAACCCTGGGTCAGCCTCTCTGATCTGTAAGTCCAAGAAGTGAGTTTCCAGAGGGATCAAGGAGAGGGTTTCAGACAGATTCTGGGTGAGCGATGGTCAAGGTTTTGTAAGGAGATGGGGAGTGCCCAGAGGATAAAAGACCAAGTAAAAGGAGTGTGCTACATTCATTGTTTGAATGCCAGTGTTTCAAAACAAGACCCAGTGCCAGTAAATAGCTCGTGAGGGAGCCAGCCTGCCACCTGGAGTGTTTGATGGCCACGCCCGCATTTCGCCTTTCCTGGTCTCCACTAAAGCATGCAGTGTCTCAGCCGAGACAGGTGGGGTCCAACCACCGTTTCACACATTGTGGGGGTTCAGAGCCAGAAGGGACTTAGACATGCAGGTAGGAGTGCTAGATAAAATTAGTTTCAGTTTCTATTTATCAGAAATTCATATCTGACCGGGTGTCCAGTATTTCCATTTGCTAACTCGGGCCACTCTGTAGCCCACACCTGTATCTTTGTCAGCCAGGAAAGGTGGACTCCCAGGCTCCCAGCACTTTGCAGGGAGGGAATCTGGCCATTGGGGTACCTTGTGTCCCCCAGATTGATCCAGCCCGCTTTACCAGTGAGAGGAGAACCTTGCAGTGGTGTGTGTGTGTGTATATATGGAGTACATGTGGGGGATGTAGTGTGCACGTGTAGAGTGTATATGTGTTTGTGTGTGGCATGTGGGGTATGTGTATATGTGTTGTGGTGTATTTGTATATTTGTGTGTGTATATGTATTTTTGTATATGTGTATGGTGTATTTGTGAGTGTGTTTGCATGTATATGTGTATGGTGTGTGTGTGTTATGTGTGGTGTGTGTGTGTGTGTGTGGCAGCCACAGAGCAATGCAGTAGCATATGGCCACCTGTGTCAGCACCCTGAGAATTCGGGAGGGCCCTCGTAAAACGTCGAGGCCATGGATGCTGCACATGCTTTCTCCAGAAAAGCAGACACACTGGGAGGAGAGTCTAAGAATTTTCCTGAGCATCACCTTGTGAATCTCTTGGTCAGAAATCTGCCGTCACTGTGGGAGCCCAGGCCAGTGCTCCACTGATCTGAGACCGCCTGGCCTTCCTACAGGGTGGGATGGTTTTGTACCCTCGGATCTGTGCAGCCTCCTTCAGCACCTGGCCTGAGTGAGCCCCTCACCTGTCCCAGCTTCTCACCTGTAAAGTGAAAGTGGTAGGACCACTTCGAAGGTTGTCGTGCAGATTGAGTCCCAGGCCAGCAGCCACGCTGTGATCACACCCTTGTGGCCTGTCAAACTCAGCAGGCCAGTGTGGACAGGGTCTCAGCCCTCTAGCCTGGAGGCAGTCAGCTGGAGCCCCCTTGGCTCAGCAGGGTAAGTTTCAAGTAGCATTATGTCATAAAAGAGGTAAGCTTTGCTCAGGCCTGAGAGAGAGAAAGACTGTCATGACCACAGTCATGTTGAGTTTACAGCCAGGCTCTGACTGGTGGAAAACACACAAAGTGGGGTCTAATCCTTTTTTTTTTTTTTTGATGTGTTTATTTGGTAAAAATTAGAGAAGAAATTAGGCAAATTAGGCAAATGGACTTTAAAAACCAGAGTTTTGGATTATTTGGCATTCGGAAGGGGTAATTGATTGCTGGCAGGAAAATCGGCATCCTTATCCCTTTCACTGTTCCCAGGAGGGTCTCCATGGGCCTGAGAGGACGGTGCCCAGTGAGAGCCCCAGCGCCTAATGGGCACACCAGAAAGGCTCCCAGGAGGGTGGGAGCAAAGCCAAAACATTGTTTCTGGAGGATGAAGGATGAAGGAAAGGACCCGAGGCTGGTGGTACGGCTCACCTGTTGCAATATTGCCCCCTCGGGGCACACAAGTGTGGTTCTTGTGCTGTGACGGACTGGTGAGGCCATCGGGAGCTGCTGCTAAGTCGCTTCAGTCTGTGCGACCCCATAGAGAGCAGCCCACCAGGCTCCCCTGTCCCTGGGATTCTCCAGGCAAGAACACTGGAGTGGGTTGCCATTTCCTTCTCCCCACAGGGAGCTAGAACTTTCTAATTCTTCCAAAGCCTGGGGTTAGGGGCCCTGCTTAAGAGTCTTTCCTTCAGGGAGGAGTGAAGGACCCCTCCCTAAGAGGGAGAACCCCTGAATCTCCTGGACCAGCGGGGGCACAGATGTGGGAAGGGAGCTGAGACATGGAGACAGACTCCCAGATCTGTGGTTTCCCTTCCCAGGGGCCCAAGGCTGCAGAGGCAGTTGGCCCAGGTGATGGCGCTGGTGCTGGGAGCCTCACAGTGGTGCCCTGGGTCATGGTGCCCAGTTAGGACAAGGCCCAGTCTAGACCCCAAGCCCCCTCCCCCAGGGCTCTTTCACCACTTGGTGGGCACTGGCAGGCAGTGGACACAGTCTGTCCTTTGGTTGACTCTGACGTGCCATGGGACCCCCAAAGTACTGCTGGCACTGGATTCCCACTGCCCGCACAGCTGGGGTCACAGTCCCTCCCTCCTCCCCAGGCTAGCCCTCGCCTCAGGGCTTTTTCAGTTGGTTTCTGCCTGCAGCCTCCCTTCGCTCAAGCCCGCCTGTACCTGCTGCCCAAACATTCTCTCCACTAGGGCTGACTACATGGAGACCTGGATGCCCACAGTGTCTGCAGATGCCCATGGCAACCCTCAGCCTGGGTTGGGACATGCTGGGTGCCCCTGAGTCCTTGCCAGCCTGTCTCAAGTCAGGACCACACAGGCTTCTTGATGCACCCTATACCTTTGCCCAGCAGCACCCCTTACCTGCAGACCTGCTTGTGGAAGGAAGCCTTATTCTCCCTTCAGGCTGGCTTGTTCCGGATACTGCTGGAGCTTTTATCTGATCGCATCCCCATGGGATTGTATGTTGGGCCTGGCCGAGTGCACTCACCTTCAATGCTCACCTTGTCGTTGCCCCGTTAGTCAGCATCTGGAGGCTGCCCAGTGGCCACCTCTGAATCCCCAGGCCACAGCCAGTTCTGGTCCTGATGGGCTCAGGGTCTGGGGTGGTCCATCCTATACTCACTCAACCCGGCTAGAGTGTCTGTGGCCATCTCAGAAGCCTGCTGGCCAAGGGGGCATTTTTGCTATTTGAGGGGACACCCTGATCCTGACCTGGGAGCATATGCGGGAGCACCGAGAGGGGGAAGGAGGAGATCCTGAGATAAGGAGGCCCCTCTGAGGTGGGAGACAGATGGTGCTCCAGATATGAGACCAAGAGGCAGATGGTGGGTGGTGGGTGGAGGAGCCCCTTCACCAGGTGGGTGCTGAGGGTCAGGGGGCCTCAGCCTGGAGCCCTGAGCTCTGCTTCTGGCATCAGGGAATGAGGGAGAAGAGTGAGCTTAATGGGGGTGCTTTTCAATTTAGAGAGATGATTTACATTTGTATCGGGTTCCAAAATTAAACAGCAGCATATTTCACCATCTCATTACCCAGTAAGTCAGCATTTCTTATATCCTAGTTTTTGTCTGTTTGCTTGCTCATTTTTAAGTTGTTTTGGGTAATCTGTGAGATATATATTGTTTCTGTAGGTTTTTATTAATATTTCCTTCATAAGATTTTCGTAGCTTTTCTTCAGCATTCTCACTGGATGGCTCCTCCCCATGTCTCTCTGGGATTTTTCAGTTAGTAAGCATGTGGACACATCTGGAACTTTTCCATGTGATTAAAAAAAGACTTTTTAAAAGTAGTTTTAGATTTACAGGAAGATTGTGTGGAAAGTGCAGAGTCCCCATGTATCCCTTCATACTCATCTTGTCAGTGTGATGTATTTGTTATAATTCATGAGCCAGTATTGATACGCTATTACTAACTAAAGTCCATAGTTTACATTGAGATTCACTCTTGGTGTTTTACACTCTATGGGTTTGGACAAATGTATAATGACATGTATTCTCCATTATAGATATATTACTGAGTATTTTCACTGCCTTAAAAATCCTCTGTGATCTCTCCCCCCATCCATACGCCCTGGCAACCACTGATCTTTTACTGTTTCCATGGTTTTGACTTTTCCAGAATGTCATATAGTTGGAATCATACAGTATGTAGTCTTTTTAGGTTGGTTTCTTTCACTTAGTAATATGTATTTAAGTTTTCTCCATGTCTTCTCCTGGCTTGATGGCTCATTTCTTTTTAGTGCTAAGTAGTATTCATCATGGCATGGATATGCCACAGCTTTTTTATCTATTCAACAACTAAAGGACATCTTGTTGCTTCTAAGCTGAATAAAGCTGCTAAAAACACCCATGTGTAGGTTTTTGTGGGAATGTTAAGGTTTCAATTTATTTGAATAAGAACCAAAGAGTGCCATTTCTGGATTGAATGATAAGAGTACACTGAGCTTTTTTTTTTTTAAATTGAACTATTTATTTTGTATTGGAGATTAGCTGATTAACAATGTTATGATAATTTCAGATGGACAGCAAAGCGACTCAGTCACACATATACATGTAACCATTCTCCCCCAGACTCCCCTTTCATCTAGACTACTACACAACATTGAGCAGAGTTCCCTGTGCTGTACAGTAGGTCCTTGTTGGCTATCCATTTTAAATATAGCAGTGTGTACCTATCCATCCCTAACTCCCAAACTATCCCTTACCCCTGGTAGTCATAAATTCTTTCTTGAAGTCTGTGAGTCTGTTTCATAAATAAGTTCATTTGTATTGTGTCTTTTTGAATTTACATATAAAGGATGTCATATGTTATTCTGCTTTTCTAACTTCTCTTCACTCAGTGTGATAATCTCCAAGTCCATCCTTATTGCTGCAAATGGCATTATTTCATTCTTTTTAATGACTAATATTTCACTATGTATATGTACTACATCATCTTTATCCATTCCTCTGTTGATGGATGTTTTAGGTTGCTTCTGTGTGCACCCCTATGTTTATTGCAGCACTGTTTACAATAGCCAAGGATACACTTAGTTTTCAAAGAAACCGACAAGCTGTTTTCCAAAGTGGCTATACCATTTGCATTCCCGCCAGCAATGCATGAGAGCACCTACTGTTGCACATCCTTCCCAGCTTTTGGTGTTATTAGTGTCCCGGATTTTGACCATTCTAATTGGTGGAGCTGTATCTCATTGTTTTAATTTGCATTTCCCTGATGACATATGATGTAGACCATTTTTTCATATACTTATTTACCAGCTATGTACCTTTCTTGGTGAGATGTCTGTTAATGTCTTTGATTCATTTTTAAATTGGGTTGGTTTTTTCTTTTTTTCATTTAATTAATTTATTTTAATTGGAGGATAATTACTTTACAATATTGTGGTGGTTTTTGTCATACATTGTTGAATTTTTAATAGTTCTCTCTGTATTTTGGATACTAGTAATTTTTCATATATATGCTTTGCAAAAATTTTCTTTCAGTTTGTGGCTTATCTTTTCATTCTCTTAAAAGTGTCTTTTGCAGAGCAGAAGTTTTTAATTTTAGTGAAGTTCAGTTTATCAATTTTTTCTCTCAGAATCATGCTTTTTATTGTATCTAAAAGTTGTCACCAAACCAAGGTTATCTAGGTTTCCTTGTATGTTATCTTTTAGGAAATGTATAGTTTTGCATTTTATACTTAGGTCTCCCACCCGCCTCCTTTAAACAAATATTATTTATTTATTTTTGGCTGCACCGGGTCTTAGTTGAGACATGTGACTCTTTTCTGTGGCCTGTGGACTTCTCTCTAAGTTGTGGCACGTGGTCTCCAGAGCACGTGGGCATGGTAGTTTGTGGCACATGGCCTCTCTAATTGAGGCACGTGGGCACCGTTGTGGCACACAGGCTTTGTTTCCCTTTGGCATATGGAATCTTAGTTCCACAACCAGGAATCCAGCCTTCATCCTCTGCTTTGAAGGGTATATTCTTAACCACTGGACTGCCACTTTTTGCATGTGGATGTTCAGTTGTTCTAGCACCATTCATTGAAATGACCATCTTTCTCCATTGTATTACCTTTGTTTCTTTATCAAGGGTCAGTTAACCATGTGTATGTGAGTCTATTTCTGTCTTTCTTTTGCTGCATTGATCTGTTTATCCATTCTTTCACTGATACCAAGCTATCTTGATTACTTCTGTTTAACAGTAGTAAGTCTTGAAGTTGGGTAGTCAGTCCTCCAACTTCTTTCTTCTCCTTTAGGGTTGGCTATTTTGTTTAAAATTTATAATCAGTTTGTCAGTATCCACAAAATAACTTGCTTTCTTTTTGATTGAGATTGCATTAAATCTGTAAAGCACGTTGTGAAGAACTAACATCTTGACAGTGTTGATTCTTTGTGTCCATCAATATGAAGTTTTTTCCCATTTATTTAGTTCTCATTTGTCAAAGTTTTATATTACAGTTTTCCTCATATAGACCTGTGCCTATTGTGTTAGATTTATACCTCAGTATTTCTTTTTTGGGGGTGCAAATGTAAATTGTAAAGTGTTTTTAATTTTAATTTGTCATTGTGATATATAAAAAGAAGTTTACTTTTGTATATTAACATTGGTATCACACAACCTTGCACTAATCACTTATAGTTTCAGAGATTCTTTTGTTGATTGCTTAGGACTTTCTACATAGACGTCATGTCTTCTGTAAACAAGGATAGTTTTATTTCTTCCTTCCCAATCTGCATATTTTTATTTCCTTTTCTTGTCTTCTATTATGAGCTATATTTTAGGAGCTTCTAGTTCTGTGTTGAATGAGAATGGTGGTAATTAATATTTTTGCCTTATTCCTGATCTGGTTTCTCATATTAAGTATGATGTTAGTTGTGGGGGGTTTTGTGTGTTTTTTGTTTACTTGTTTTTTTAGGTCTTTTTTACCAAGTAGAGGAAATTCCCCTCTGTTCCTAGTTAGCTGTGAATTTTACATGAAGGAATGTTGGATTTTGTCGAATACTTTTTCTACAGCTATTGATATGATTATATGATTTTTCTTCTTTAGCCTGTTTTATGGTGGACTGTGTTATATTTTCAAATATTGAACCAATATTGCTTATAGGGGAAATAAATCCCTCTTGGTCTTTTTATATACTGTTGAATTTGTTGCTAACAGTTTGTAGAAGATTTTTGTGTCAATGTTCATACGAGATATTGGTCCATCGTTTTCCTTTCTGTAGTCTTTGTCAGTCTGCTATTCCTTTCTCTGTCTTTGTCTGGTTTTAGTATTGAGGTAATGATGGCCTCATAGAATGAGATCGCAAGTATTTCCTTTGCTTCTAATTTCTAGAAGAGATTGTAGAGAATTGGTATAATATTGTCCTTAAATGTCTGGTAGAATTAATCAGAGAGCCCATCTGGGCCTAATGCTTTCCGTTTTGGAAAGTTTTAAAATATTGATTCAGTTTTTTTAATATAATAGTTATATAGTCATAAGCAGATTATTTCTCCTTGTTTGAGGTAGATTGACCTTTTAAAAAAATTTTTTTCATTTAATCTAGGTTATCAAATTTTTGAGCACAGAGTTGTTCATAATATTCCCTCATTAACCTTTCAGTGTCCATGGGATCTGTAGTGATGGCCCCCTTTCATTTCTACATTGTGTTGTCTCTCTCTTTTTCTTTGTTAACCTGGCTAGAGGCTCATCAATTGATTGATCTTTCCCAAGAACCATACTTTGCTTTCTTTGATTTTTTTTCTATTGGCTATTTTCAATTACATTAATTTTTGCTCTTATTTTTATTGTTTGTTTCCTATGCTTACCTTGGATTTAGTTTTCTTTTTTTAGTTCCTCTAGTGGAAGCAGAGATAACTGATTTTAGATCTTCTTTTGTGGTGTTTGCATTCAGTGCTATAAATTTCCCTCTAAGCACTACTTTTACTACATCCCATAAATTTTCTGAAGTTGTGTTTCATTTTCATTTAGATAGAAATATATTGAAATTTCTCCTTAGACTTAGTCTCTGTGTTATTTAGAAGTGAGTTGTTTAATCTCCAAGTCTTTGGAGGGAGGGGAGTTTCTAGGTATCTTTTTTTTACTTGTTTCCAGTATAATTCCATTGTGGTATGTGAGCATCCTTTGTATGACTTATAGACTTTTAAATTTGTTAGTGTATGTTTTATTGCCCAGAAATGTGATCTTTCTTGGTGAATGTTCTGTGTGAGCTTGAGAAGAATGTTTATTCTGCTTTTGTTGGATGATGTATTGTATAAATGTCAATTAGATCAACTTTGTTGGTGGTGGTGTTCTGTTCAATTATGTCCTTACTTAGGTTTTGGACTGTTGGATATGTCAACTATTGTTAGAGGATGTGAAAATCTCTAATATAATGAATTTATCTATTTCTCCTTCAGCTTATCAGTTTTTGCCTTTGGTATTTTGATGTTCTGTTATTAGGCATAGACACATTCAGAATTGGTATATCTTCCTGGAAATTGAACCCATTTATCATTATGTAATGCCTTTCTTTATCCTGATGATTTTTGTTCCTCTGAAGTTTATTTTGTCTGAAATTAACTTAGCTACTCTGGCTTTCTTTTTCACTAGTGTAAGCAACAATATATATTTCTTCATTCTTTTGCATTTTCCCCTTCATCTAAAATTTTTTACTTATTTCCTAATAGACTTTTAATTTTTAGAGCAGTTTTAGATTCAAACTGAGCAGAAAGCGCAGACAGCGCCCATCCTGCCCCACCCCCACATTGTCCCTTTACTTTTAATCTCTCTCTTAATATTTAAAGTGAGTTTCTGGTAGAAAACATATGTTTTATTCCCCCCACTCTTATTGTCTCTTTTAGTTTGTATATTTAGATCATTGATGTTTAAAGTGTTTATTGAAAATGTTGGATTAATATCTATTTGTTTCCTTTTTCTTTTTGTTGTCCTTGCTATTTGTTTCGGTTTTTGTCATCCAGTCTTTTTCTACCTTCTCTGGTTTTAATTGAGCATTTTATATGATTTTATTTTTTCTCCTCTCTTAGTATATACTTCTTTTTAAACTGTTTTTTTTTAGTGATTGTCCTTGAGTTTGCAATATATATATATATTTATGGCTAAGCCAAGTCCACTTTCAAATACACTCTACCACTTATGGATAACTCAAGTTCCTTATAAGAGTGTCCCCTACTCCTCCCTTTCATCTCCTATGATATGGCCATCGTTCATTGCACTTATCCATAAGCTATAACCATCAAATTCATTGTTGCTGTTATTATTGTGAACAAATAAGACTGGGCACGCAGTCTCCAGTAGTTGTGGGACATAGGCTCAGTTCCTCTGAGGCATATGGAGTCTTCCCAGACCAGGGATCACACCAGTGTCCTAGCACTTCCTCTTGTTCCTTTCTTAGGATTTCCATCTCTGAGCTCACCTGGCCCATCTGTTCTTACATGTTGTCCATTTATTCCATTAAAACCCTTAACAAAGTGATCATGTGCTGTGCTTTGCTGCTTTGGTCGTGTCTGACTCTTTGTGACCCCATGGACTGTAGCCTGCCGGGCTCCTCTGTCCCTGGGGATTCTCCAGGCAAGAATCCTGGAGTGGGGTGCCATACCCTCCTCCAGGGGGATCTTCCCGACCCAGGAATTAAACCCACATCTATCATATTGCAGGCAGATTCTTTACCGTCTAAACCACCAGGAAAGCCCATATAGTAATCATAGTTATTTTAATTCCTTATCTGATAATTCCAACATCCCTGCTTTCTCTCTCTCTCACATATCTCATGCTTTCTCTGTTTCTTCAGACTTTTTTTTTTTTTTGCCTTTTGGTATGCTTATTTTTTTTTGTTCCAAAAAAAACATTTTAACGACAAGAAAACTGTCCCCTCTCCAGTGATGCTCACTTGTAACCATTGTTCCCGGTCACCTCCCTCCCGTCTCTCGTGTGTGGATGTCGGGATGAATCAGTGTGCTGCTTCCTGTATTACAGCATAAGCGTATCACCGTCAGTACACACCTTTGGATGCATAATGATCTGATAGGTGGAAACTGACTGAGCAGCTCCCCTGTGGTTGGGTACTTTAGTTTGTGAGTTTTTTAGTCTCTCCTGACCTGGGGAGGCTGGAAAGCAGGTTTTCTTGTTGTAGTTTATGGACACGGAGGCTGAGAGAGGCCCAGAGGGGCAGCCCCCCTCCCGCCCCCAGCCACCCTCCTGCATCCTGCTCACCCCGATGCTGCTGCAGGCCTGGGTGGGACTAGGACTCTTGGCATCCCGGCGTCGTGGCGTTCCACATGCTAGCTGTGCTGTTAGTTCTGCAGGTCAGGGTCCCGGGGGAGCTCCAGGCCCAGAGTCTCCTGGACAGATGCAGTCCCTTTGTTGCCGTACTGCCTTCCAGCCAGAATGTGTGCAGACCCCGTGCTGGTGGGGGAGGAGGGGTTGCTGCAGACATCACTGAGGCCTGGTCAAGGACATCACTGGAAGGCCTCAGAGGCTAGTGGCACCTCTCACTACCCTGACACTGGGCCGTGCAGGAGGGCCTCCGCTGGGCTCAGCTGCCCAGAGCAAGGGGGTACCTTCTGACCTTGTGTCTGGGGTAGGGGTGGAGCTTGCAAACTGCCCACTGGACCACAGGTGTGTGCTGGGCCCATGATGTTGGTCCACACAGGGTTTTCAAAAAGAGTTCCATTAGCTACAACATACTAAAATCATGAGTTCCCTGGTGGTTCAGATGGTAAAGCGTCTGCCTGCCGGGGTCCAGCCTCAGCAGGATCCAGGGGTACCCTCAGGATGAATGGCTTCGGCGAGAGAGAGAGAGAAGACACATAAGACCAGCCTTGATAGGGTCAAGTCTGCGAGGGAGAGAAAGAGAGAGAGAGAGAGAGAGAGAGAGAAAGAGAGAAAGAGAGAGAAATGACCAGACGGGGGTGCTTGCAGGGTCTGGCAGAGTCTGGCAATGCTTTATTTTTTACTGTAGCTTTTATACCCTAAGTTAGTACATTTTTAGGGGAAGAAAGTTTAACATTACATCATCTTGTCCCTCAGGAAACCAGGGTGTTTCCAGTAACCTCTTTGTGAGTGTCTTATACATTATCTTCTGGCCTTGGGGCCTATTGACATTTTATGACCTAGGTGAATGCAAAGCTGTTTCCCTGTAATCTATTCTTTAATGAACACAAAGGTTAGTCCTTTTGCAGAAGTTATTAGTTGAATTTATCTAAAAGGTTTACAACACAAAGACTCTGCAGCTCCGGTGAGGCAGCCCCTGTTTAGCATTCCTGGTTAAAATGAACAATTCTAACCACTTTTAAAATAATATTTTTGTGTTACATTAATACGCATTTGCCAAGCAGGCTAGAATGCCAGCAAAGGGGTCTAAATTGAAACACTCCTTTCATCCTGGATAATCTTATAGGATACTGCTGTCTGGGGGACATGTTGATTAAAGTTCTAAGTTGATTCTGTTTGGAGAGAAATCGGGGAAGGCCTTCTACCTGTGTCACAGAACTTAGGGAGTAGTCTAGTATAGCAAGCATCAGAAAGACAGAGATCATCTTTAAGGTGAGCGCTGGGGCAGCTTTTCGAAATTCCTGAAGTCCTGATCTGCCTTGCTTGTCACGCCTTCTCCTCATGACCTTGTCATGGGTGGGATCTCGTGTGCTGGCTCCCGGCATCTGCCTGCAATGCGGGAGACCTGGGTTTGATCCCTGGGTCAGGAAGATCCCCTGAAGAAGGAAATGGCAACCCACTCCAGTACTCTTGCCTGGAAAATTCCATGGATGGAGGAGCCTGGTGGGCTACAGTCCATGGGATCGCAAAGAGTCAAACACGACTGAGTAAGTTCACTGGTTCCCTGGTCACATAAAGATGCGCATTCCTAGGTTTTCTTGAACAGTTGGGAGATCTGACAGAGCTCCGTGCGCATCCAGTGGGCATCCACAAGGTGCCCCCAGGGGCCTGCTCGGCCCTGGGCTGTGGTATCCTCATCTCCATCGCTCACTGAGCTGAGCTGCACCTGCCCGCTTTGCCCTGTGGCCCCCGTGCAGCGTCCACTGTGCATAGTCAGGGCCCACTTGGCGGTTGTTCTGGATGACCCTCAGATCCCCGCCGGGCAGACATGTGGTGGGTGTCTGAGGGCCGGCCGCATGGAGACCTGTGAGCGCCAGGCTTCTGTTGTGTTCTTAGAGCTGTGTCAGGGAAGGCTGTCCCCGTGCGCTAGGCAGCCTGCTTCCTGCTGTGTCCCAGAACAATGCTAAACGAGATTCGTTAAAGGAATTAAAGCAGGGTGGGCAGGCCGGCTGACCATACTTAGCCTTAGTGTCCTTGTCTCACAAATGAGAGGCTGGACGGGATGGATTTTTGCTGAGAGTACTTTCATTTCTGATGCTACGAGAGCCTTTAATTCCAACCTGCTTGAAGCAGCTCTCAGAAAGTTCTGAGCACATACCATAAGCACATGCCAGCACTTGTTTATGACCCACATTCTATGCAGATTTATTTTCAAGAGCCTAAAGAGTATTTCTTTAAAAGTTTATTTGTATATACTTAAAAAATTCAAATAGCTCTGATGTGAATCAAATCAGTTTATTGGGATTACAGTTGTTTTTTATAATGTTTAAACAGAGATAGCAATATGTACACACAGGAAAAAACTTGTCTTCAGTGATAAGTCTGTCTCCTCCTTACTGACCACCAGGCTTCTCCAAAGGTAGCCACTGGGGTTCAGTTTCTGAGTCTTTCCAGAACATTCTGATTACAGAGGAGCATGTGTTTGCATTTTCTTCAGTTCAGTTCAGTTCAGTTCAGTCATGTCCGACTCTTTGTGACCCTGTGAACTGCAGCGTGCCAGGCCTCCCTGTCCATCTCTAACTCCTGGAGTTTACCCAAACTCATGTCCATTGAGTTGGTGATACCATCCAACCATCTCATCCTCTGTCATCCCCTGCTCCTCCTGCCCTCAATCTTTCCCAGCATCAGGGTCTTTTCAAATGAGTCAGTTCTTTGCATCAGGTGGCCAAAGTACTGGAGTTTCAGCTTCAACATCAGTCCTACCAATGAACACCCAGGACTGATCTCCTTTAGGATGGACTGGTTGGCTCTCCTTCCAGTCCAAGGGACTCTCAAGAGTCTTCTCCAACACCATAGTTTAAAAGCATCAATTCTTTGGCACTCAGCTTTCTTTATAGTCCAACTCTCACATCCATACATGACTACTGGAAAAACCATAGCCTGGATGAAATGGACCTTTGTTGACAAAGTAATGTCTCTGCTTTTAAATATGCTGTCTAGGTTGGTCATAACTTTCCTTCCAAGGAGTAAGCGTCTTTTCATTTCCTGCAGTGCCCTCCAAAACGAGTGTGTGCCCTGCCCCCTCCTACAACTTGTGCTCTTTGCCGCACAGTGTATCCTGGAGATTGCTCAGATGGCAAGTGTAGAGTTTGTATTTCTTGGCGCTCCAGACATTTGCCCAAGTCTCCCCTGGATGGGGACCTGGCTGCTGCTGCAGTCAATGCCCTATGCACACCTTCGCTAGTGTACCTGTGCATTCTTGGAAGGGGGCCGCAGACAGGATGCACACGTTCCCAGTATCAGCAGCTCCCATCCTAGAGGCTTTGCCAGTGTGTGTTTTCGCTGAGAACATAGAATGCTTGTCTGTCTATGGTGTCACACCCCAAGTACTCTCCAACGTCTTAGGGCTGTGCCGGCTAACAGGTGGGAAATCTTGCAGTTTTAGTTTGCATGTCTTACTACAAGTGCTGTTGCATCCCTTTCCATATGTTGAAAAACCGCCTTGTCCTTTTCTATGCATTGTTTACTTAAAGCCATGATTTGAATCACTGGTCAGGCAGTTTCACTGGTTTTTTTTTTTTTCCCTACAAAAAGTCTTCCTACTGTTTCCACCATTCTTGACATGTGGTCCAGACCTAAACTGAGGTCTCCCCGAGGCACATAGCTCTCCACAGAAAGCTGTCATTGATTTGGGTACTTAGTATTTTTGACTCCTGCTGCTGATGTTCATTGTTTGGAGTTATTTGGATTTTTGCGTCCCTGAGGCCAGAAGCAGGGCACCCGTTCAGGGCCGTGGGGAGGTGTTCCCCGCAGCTGCATCTCTGTGGGGTGCGGGAAGGGCCCGGTTTCCCTCGGGGCCCATGACCAGCCCTGATGTGGCCTTGGTTAATTAATGAGTGCCAGGAGCCTCTGTGTCCTGCTTGCTTCTCTCCAACAAATACTTGCCTATGCAAAACCTGCAGATGTGGTTTTGTACTTTTACATGCTTTAGGGGTAAGATTTTAAGAAGGCAACCCTTCAGTTCAGTTCAGTTCAGTTGCTCAGTTGTGTCCGACTCTTTGTGACCCCATGAATCGCAGCACGCCAGGCCTCCCTGTCCATCACCAACTCCCGGAGTTTACTCAAACTCTTACCCATCGACCCTTAGGAGGATTGTTTTAGCTACCTCTGCATGAGCATCATGGGACCTTCAGTGCTGACCTCCCTCTGGTCCCCTCCTGTTCTTGTTTGCTCATGGTTGAGGGGTGTCTGCTCCATGCTGTTCTCTACTGGGGCCTCTGTGCTGACTGGAAATCAAGGACTTCCCTGCTTCCTCTGGGATGGGGCTGCCTGTGAGTTTCTAGGTTGTGGAATTTCAGTGCTGTTGGGACTTGGGAGATGCGCTGGGCAAAGCAGTTTGCTTAGGGCTGAGTAACAGGGTTCATGGAGGATAAGTGACTTATGTCCCACGTGGAGGGGGTCTGCTCCACCTGTGGTTTCCACCAGTCAGTCGCTCTGGGGGTTTTCCTTTAGCAAATATAGTCAAGAAATGAGGCTGAGCAGTGAATTCCTAGGTGAAGCTGGCACCTGGGCACAGATCATGGCCGAGGGCCAAGGATGCTGACCGGGAGCAAGCCTGGGACTCATGCTGTGCATGTGGCCTGCTTTTCTGCAAGGGGTTGTAGCCCAGTGAAGGAAGTTATAGCCCCGGTGGCTCACAGAAACCCCAGGTGAGAGCTGAAAAGAGCACAGGCTTGGCCCCACTTGGCTTCCTAAAATAGGCCCTGCTCTCGCAGCTCCTAGGCCTAGCTTGTCTTTAGAAATGGGTCTGATCCAGTAAGTTAGGTGGGGCTTGGGATCCAGATCTTCAAAGCCTTCCCAGAAGTTGTCTAGACATATTGCCAAGACAATATATTTGCCAGGACATATTGTTAAGTGGAAACTCCAGGGCAATAACTGGGTCAGCCCTGGACACTGAGGCCGTAGGTCAGACGTTGCAGGGGCAACAGAGTGACCTCCCTCCCCTCCAGAGTCCTTTTTGACCTGGTAGTGGGCCTGTCCCACCCAGGAGACTCCAATCTGCATGTCCATAGGGGCACAGCTTGACGCATGGGGGCACAGCTTGACTCAAGTCTGTGATCTATGCCAGCGCTCCGCATGGGGCACTCATGTCAGAAATGCAGCTCAGGTGTGGTCGTGCAGAAACACCAGGCAGTCCGGAATGCAGTGTACATAGGAGACCACCGGCCTGGAGCCTGTGAAAGGGAGCACCCCCTCTCCCATTTAGGACTTCCCTGGGAACTCAGCCAGTTATCCAGAATCTGCAGGAGACCTGGGCTCGATCCCTGGGTGGGAAAGATCCCCTGGAGGAGGGCATGGCAACCCTCTATAGTATTCTTGCCTGGAGAATCCCCATGGACAAAGGAGCCTAATGGGCTACAGTCCGTGGGGTCACAGAGTCGGACACAACTGAGCAACGAGGCACACACAGCAGCGCCCCCATTTCAGGAGCCAGAGGCTGGGCAGCTGGTGCCATGTGTGATCTGGGGTCAAATGCAAACAGCTGTGAGGAATGTTGTTGAGACAACTGGGAAAATATGGCTATGTAGACATGTGCTTTAGGATATGTCTTATGGTGTTAACTTTGATGTTGTGGTTATGGTGGAGACAGCTCAGTTCTTAGGAGACTGCAGGGTGATGAATTAGGGGGCCGGTCCTCACGTCTGTAACAGATTTGCAAATGTTTCAGAAAAAAAAAAAAAAAAAAACTACAGAGATATAAAGCAAATGAGGGGAATTGTTAACCATTGGAGAACCTGAGTGAAGGGGACACAGGTATCCATTGCAAGTTTTCTGTAGGGTTTAAGATTTCAAAACGGGCAGTGGGTTGGGAGAGCCCTCTCAGGTGATGGTGACATTGGGTGGACAGCACACTGTCACCTGTCTGCCTCTGCCTGTGTCCTGTCTGTCCCAGAGTGGCACCTGGGTGTAGACTCCCCAAGGCTGCACTCTGCCTCCCTTGGGACCCTTCCCAGGCCCCTTTGCTTGCTCCCCTGACCCCGCTCCTCTCTGTCCTGCCAATCCTCTCACTGCCCCTCACACTGCCTTTGTGCCTGTACCAGATGAAGGAGACTAGGAACGTGAGTCATTTGCCTCAAGGTGGCTGGCAGAAGCGGTATGTGAACATGGGGGACCTTGACCTCCACCTCTACCCATTAGAGTGAGCGACATCAGTTTATAAGGTCATGACCCACCTTGTTTAAACCTTTGAACTGGGAGAGAGGCGTTTCTTCCCCTACAATGATGCTTCCTTCAGATTGCTGTGAGTGGTGCTCTTGGGTTGGCCTGGAGGATGAGGGACACTCCTGTCCATGCTTGTCTGCCTATGGCTTCTAGCCCCCTGGGGCTTTGATCCCCCCATTGCTTTGTCCCCCATGTTCCCCCATATCTTCCACCCCCCTGGAAGCTTATGTTTCCCTGGGTGCCCCATCCTGCTGAGGGCAATGTGGAAAAGCACTAACAAAGACATTACAGCCAGGAAGGAAACGCTGTGGGCACGATGGGGTGGGTCTCAGCTGATCAGGGGCCACTGGCCCCTTATTCTCTCCTAGGAGACAGGGAGGGCTGGCTGGAGTCCATTCACCTCTGAGTCCTGGAGGAGTGGACATGACACATCTGGGAATAGGAATAGATGTTGGCATTCTTTCCATGCAGATTCTTTGTTTTGCACTGGAATTTTGCTCTTTCTCAGCCACTTGCTGACAGAAGGGAGAGCTTGTGTCATGATCCATCAGCTCATCAGGAGAAAATGATGACAATGACGATGCTGGTGATGCTGGTGATGATGATAGTGGTGATGGTGTTGATCATGATGGTGATGACTATAGTGACCGTGATGGTGATGGTGAAGGTGGTGATGACTACAGCAGGCAGTAAACTGTCTTTGCAGGCTCTTGCATTGTGTCAGGCATGGCGCTGGGCATTGTACATACAGTCCTTTCTGAGCTTACTTGCCTCACCGGCAGGGGTTAGGAGAACAATTGTCCTTCACGTTCTGGAACCTCTTTTCATTTCTTCTGAGTATTCAGTCCCTCCCCACAGCCCTAGTTATCTGTGACTGTGTAATAGCCACCCCCAAACGTAGTGGCTTCTGACAATACCTGCCTGGGTTTTTTGTTCGAGTCTACGTCTGGGCTCAGCACCACCAAATGGGGGGCTTTGCCCCCAGCAAAGCTCTGTCATTGCTCTATAACTGGGTCCCCACAAGGCCCAGATGGAAGCCACATGGTCTGTGTGATCCTTGTTGTTCAGTCTCTAAGTGATATCCAGCACTTTGCGCCCCCATGGACTGCAGCATGCCAGGCCTCCCTGTCCCTGACTATCTCCTGGAGTTTGCCCAAGTTCATGTCCATTGAATCGGTGATGCTGTCTAGCCATCTCATCCTCTGCCTCTTGCCTTCTCCTTTTGCCTTCAATCTTACCCAGTCAAGGTCTTTTCCAATGAGTTGGCTCTTCACATCAGATGACCAAGATATTGGAGCTTCAGCTTCAGCATCAGTCCTTCCAATAAATATTCAGGGTTGATTTCCTTTAGGATTGACTGGTTTGATCTCCTTGCAGTCCAAGGGACCCTCAGGAGTCTTCTGCAGCACCACAGTTTGAAAGCATCAATTCTTTGGTGCGCAGCCTTCTTTATGGTCCAACTCTCACATCCCTACATGACTACTGTAAAAACCATAGCTTTGACTCTACGGACCTTTGTCAGCAAAATGATGTTTCTGTTGTTCAATCTGCTGTCTAGGTTTGTCAGAGTTTTCCTTTCAAGGAGCAAGCGAGCATTTTTTAATTTCATGGCTGCAGTCACCGGTGATTTTGGAGCCCAAGAAGAAAAAAATCTGTCATTGCTTCCACTTTTCCCCCTCTATTTGCCATGAAGTGATGGGACCAGATGCCATGATCTTAGTTTTTTGACTGCTGAGTTTTAAGCCAGCTTTTTCCCTCTCCTCTTTCACCCTCATCAAGAGGCTCTTTAGTTCCTCTTCACTTTCTGCCATTAGAGTGGTATCATCTGCATGTGTGACCCTTGGGGGTCCTGATATACTGAGTCCTCAGGCTGACTGCCTTCCAGAGTTGGGAGCGAGACCCTCCTCTGTGGCACAGTGTCAACTTCTGCTGCTCCCCCCCCCACCCCGCCGCCCCAGCCCCAGGCCATGGCTGGCACTCTGTCATCCCGGGCACACAGGCAACCCACTGGCAGGCTCTTCCAGCTGGGCCAGGTCTGGCTGTTTCCTCTTTTCTGTTCCTCTTTATGAACTTGTCCTTTGAGGGCTCAGCTGCACCGGGGGTCCAGTCCTTATTGCACCCCCGCCTCCTTCTGTGGCAGAGTGTTTGCTACCCACTTCTGCACAGCAGGCCTTGGCTGGCTGGGAGCTGTGAGGGCTCCTGAGGTGCATACGAGGTGTGGGCTGCAGA
The DNA here is from genome assembly GCF_033118175.1 of Dama dama. Taxonomy (NCBI): domain Eukaryota; kingdom Metazoa; phylum Chordata; class Mammalia; order Artiodactyla; family Cervidae; genus Dama; species Dama dama. Next base: position 26,406,869 of record NC_083696.1, on the reverse strand, counting down.
CAGACCCGGCTGACCTCACCTGCTCTTGCCCCACTTCTGTGTGGTCTGGGCAAATGTGGGCCTCTCTGGGCCTCAGTTTCCCCCTTGCACACAATACCTGAGGGTCTTAGGGTGAAACCACAAAACCTGTGGACAGCTGCTGCCTGGGAGCATCTTGGGAGCACCAGACATATTGTCTTGAGCCCCTGTATGGCTCTGAAGGTGTCAAATCCCTCCTCCCGCTGTTATTTCTCCCCGTTGTGTGGAGGTTGTGCGGCTCCTGGACTCGTGGCTGGGCACTCAGTGAGTGGTTGCTTACGTGATTAGGGTCTAAAGGACCACCTTAAGTTTGATGATGTGTGGCTGGTGACCGTCTTGAAGCAGAGTTGTGACTAAGTTGTGGTCCCTATGGCTTTGTCGTGTGGAAATGTGCCAGTGACCAGTTTCTGGGCACCTGCTGGAGACTGCAGGCAGGAATGTGGGAGAATGCAGGAGGAAGGGGATGGCCCTGAAGTGGGGCTGGCTTGACATGGGGTGAAGTCATCATGAGGGGAATCGCTGAGCACCCCCAGGCCTTCTGGGGCTCCCTGGCCCACCCAGGCTTGCATGCAGGTGTCCACCTGCCCTGCCTCTCCCTGTTGCCTGCAGCGTAGACTCTTCCCTCCACCAAGCTCCTAGGGGAGACCCAGGGGCCCTGAGATGGGTGTCCCAGGATGGAGAGCTCAGGTATCCCCCTTCTCAGTGGGATACCAGGACCTGAGCAATGTGGAGGAGATGAGCTAGGAAGGGACATGGTTCTCATCTTCTGAATAAAGCAAGTCTTTTGCTACTTGTTATGAAAAGGAATACATACTCATTTCAGTGATTTAGGAAAATACAGAAAGTGTAAAGAGAAAATAAGCTTGCCATTGCCCGGTACCAGTGTGGAGCCCTCTTGTGTCAGTATGTGCCGGGGCTGTAGTTTGAGTGTCTGCACATTGTGAACACGTAAACTCAAAAATGTATAAAACCTGAGTTTTGACGGCTTTGTGATATCCTGCTATGTGAGCATAGCATGACCTGGGTCTCTGACCTCCTGGCTGGAAAAGTTTACTGTTCTTAATTTTTCGCTATTGTGAATAATCATGGGGTGGACCATCTTGCATATGAATCTTGTGTGCATTTCTACTTTCTGCCTTATACTAGGTTTGAGATTGTGGAATTACTGGCCCAAAGGATGGAAACCTTTTTTAAACCCAGGCACACACGACTGTGTCTGGGGAGGCTTCTTCCCATGTTAGTTCCTCCACGGGCAGGATGAGTCCAAGTGGCCCTATGTGCCATGACCATTATTGACACTTCAGCTGTGCCACCTCTGCCCTCCTCGGTGCTTCACAGTGCGGGGGCTGGAACATGAGGGGAGTTCTGCCCTTCCACCTTCCCTCTGGAATTAAAAGAGGCCACCTCCTTTTTTGGAGGCTCCTCCTCTAACTTAAAAAAATCAAAACAGTGTTACAGAAGTTGTGATTTACGGTAAATCAACATCCTTGACAACACAATAGGAAAAAACCACAATGCAGTCTAATTTTGGATTCATGAGAAAATTCCAACCTTGATTCTCAAAGACTGAGCAGAAGAGAGTGGTGCCCAGGCTGGGCCAGGAGCCTATGCCCTGGGGAGCTCCTCTGGCAGGGCCATTACCACGAGGTCATACCTTGCTTGCTTGGGGGTAGGATTCTAGAACGTGCTACTGGAAGTTGCCCTACTGGCAGGCAGAGCTGCGATTCCTGTGGGATGGCCACAGAAGAGCTGTTCCTCCCTTGATCCCCCTTGGCCCTTGGTTCGCGAGGGTCTCACAACCGGAGCATCTCCAAGGGGTAGTTTTGGATTTTTCACAAAGAACAGGGAACCCAGGCTTCCTTGGCAGCAGGACTTCCTGGAGGGGGGATAGCCGCTTTGACATTTCTGACCTCATTTTGCCACCTTTGCAAGTGTCTGAAACTTGCAGCATCAAACTCCTCAGTTCTCTTTTTCTTGGTCATCTTTGGTGTCTTATCTCCCACTCACCTCTGTCTTTGAAAATTCTGTTGTCTTTCTACTTCCTGGGCTCTGGGCACCAAATGAACATAACACTTGTTTGGGGTAGGCTTTCTGGCATGCTGGGGTCAGATCAAACCAGTCCCTAGCCTCACCAGGTCATGAGCCCCTGAAAATGCAGTAGAAACGTCACTCATTCATTTCAGCCTTCTCCTAGGGACCTGGGGTCCTGGGTGCTGACGACCTGGATTTTCTCCAAGGTAGGGAACGTGGGGTCAGCAAGGTCCATGTTGATGTCTTAGGTGGTCCTGGCAGTCTGTGCTTCTGCCTGCTGTCCACCACCTGGGTGGACCACAGCTTTCCACCCTGGGCACTGGGGCTGGGCAGGCTGGATTTGACCCTCACAACTTCCTGTCCTTTAAAAAGGCATGTGGCCTGTGGGGTGCTTGGGGGACCACTATTCTCATCAGAATTGAAAAGGACAAATGCTACAATTATCTGGCTGCCTGTGTCTTTTTGCAAAGGTGTCAGAGCTGTTGAAGCTGTTCTGTTTTTGAACGGATATCCTGGGTGACGTTTGTCCCCATCTAGCCTCTGAGGTCTACGTAGGGTTCCCCTGCCTTGGTCCCACAGCACCTCTCCCAGCTTCTGGTTTTTCCCTTCTGCCCTGAGCTGCCTGCCTCCACTTTCCCTCTCTCTTGCTCCCCTCCCCTGCCTTACCCTCAGGCTCTCCCCAATCTGCTCACCTGGCCAGCTCTGCCTGAGGCCTGGCTGACTCTCCCAGGCTGCACTTGGGACTGCCTTGTGCGGCTGTGATGATCCTAGGGACACGGATGCAGCTGGGCCCGGCCACGTTTGAACCCTTTGAACCCTTGCTTGGGCCTGGAGTGTGTGGCAAGCTTCAGTGCCTGCTTCCCAGGAGGGCAATACCCACCTTCCATTGAGAAGCTCCTGAGTCTGGGGCAGGGCGCTGCGAGGGCCATTCTCACCACCTCTTTGGCTCACTGTGTCCGCAGAGAGCCTTTGCCTGCTGCAGTTCCACCAGGGACAGGGACAGGTGAGGATCTTGGGCACCTTGCCACAGATGCAGAAGGACTAGCAGGCTGGGCCTGCTGAGCTCCCAGTGTCCATCCAGAGAAGTCATTGGGTGCCCAGCTCTTGTTGTGAACCAACAGGGGTCTCCAATGGAGGGAGGGCCTTCCAAATTCAGTACAGTCTGGCTGCTTGGGTTCAGGTGGCCCTTAACAGGACTGCTGTAGAGGGCATGCATGTGCAGGCACATGCATATTTGGAATTTTCTTCAAACTGATACTCCTTGGTGGCTCAGCAGTAGAGAATCCACCTGCAATGCCCAGAGCTGCAGGAGGTTCAGGTTTGATCCCTGGGTTGGGAAGCTTCCCTGGAGGTGGAAATGGCAACCCATTCCAGTATTCTTGCCTGGAGAATTTCATGGACAGAGGAGCCTGGCAGGCTACAGTCCATAGGGTCGCGAAGAGTCAGACAAAACCGAAGTGACTTAATGTGCATGCTGGATGCTCTTTAATTATTGATACTTGCCCGCTGTACTTAGTGAGGGCAAGGCAGGGGTTTGGTGTGTATTAATGTGAAATGTGTGCTTCTTTTTTTGTCTTTAAATATTGACTCATCACACTAGCAGCCACTTAATGTGAATACGTCTGCATTTCTCTTCTCACCATGGGATGGCATTAATCACGCACACTAAACGTGTGATCGATGTAGATGCAAGTTGGGGTGACAGTCTCCATCAGAACAGCAGTGTCTTTGCTTCTGGCTTTGGGGCAAGAAAAATGCTTCTGATGTTTCTGTTGTTCTGATTTTTTATAATTTCTCAAATAATTTCTTAGGAGCCCTCAGAAAGGCTTAATGTTGGGATAATAAAATAAAAGAACTGTTTTCAGTAAACAACGCTGACAGAATGGCAGTGAGCAGATGTGGTCTAGTGCTCTGCCCCCAGGATCTTGAACTGGGCAGTGGGTCCCGGGACCCTTAAGACAGGATTAGGGGCGGTTCCCCCCTGCACATGGTATACCCAATGGGCTGGATCTGGAGACTTCATTTCCACATGCCAGGTGGCCTTGTTAGGGTCATGGGCACAGACAGGCAGGGTGGTGATGCATCTCTCTAGGGGGGTAGTTGCTGCTGGTATTTCCCATTAGGAGAGGGCAGGCATGCCTGGGGTCACCCCACTGGGTGGCCCAAGCCCTGGGTTGCTCTCCTAGGTGAGGGGCAGCCCTCAAGTGTGCCCAGCAGAATGGGGCCCACCTTCCTTGTCTCTCACTTTTGCTTTCAGTCCTGGGGCCTTCCTGCTCAACACAACAAACAGCCAGACCCATCCTGGCCCAGGTGAGACCTGTGCCCCCCAGGTGGTGGTATTCTAAAGAGGGGGCTCCCAGGGGTGGGGTGGGGGTATCTGCATGCACAGTTCACATGGCTGTGACCTCTGGGTCTCAGTTTCCCCATCTGTCACAGAGGCCCCTGCTGTGGGCCTTCCAGAGCATGATGAGGCTTCAGTGATGTGTGGGACCAGCAGGTGGTGTTTGGGGGAGCCAGTCCCAGGAAGTAGGCCTGAGAAATGCCAACTGGGGGGGTTGTATTTAAGGCGCTTTGGTTTCCTTCCCTTTGATTGACTTGAAACTCAACCCTTATGAGGCCTTTGGGTGGGAGTGGTCCCCCCTGTGCCCTTAGAGCCTACGTTGGAGAAGCCCCTTGGGCCTGCCATGGTACACCTGACTCCTGACCTGTTGAATGGGCCTTGTGTCACCTGACCTGAGACCTTCTGCCTGCCTGCAGGGTCAATGCTGGCACATAGAGGCCTTGCAGCAGAACCATTGCAGCCCTTCTCATTTGTCCCTGGGTCCCTGGGCAGGCAGGGGTTCGCAGTGGGCTGTGGGTATGCATGACCTCTGCTGGGACAGAGACAGACCCTTCAGGGGAGGTCGCCATCCTCAGCGTTTGTGAGCTCCAGGAGCTGCCAGTGAGGAGCAGCCTAGAGCCAGTGCCCAGTGTGGACATGCAGTCTGCACGGTTGATCTAAACTAATAACACAGCCAGCTATTTTACCAGCAAAATGGGTTTATTCAGGCACAACAAAGAATTACGGTTTGAGACATGCAGTCTCTGGTGAGCACAGGCAAGTCCAGGGAACAGAGGAGAGGACCATTCTTTTATGGAGGAAAAGGGAGAGTTGGGAGGAGCTGCTGTTAACAGAGGCCCTTGGAGGAAACTGGGAATTTGAAGTGTAGTGGCGCTACCGGTAGGTCTCCGTCTTTCTACATTTACCTATGCTGGGTGTGATCATCTGAATGGAATCACAGTTTGTGGCCTTCTATGTCTGGCTTCCTTTGCTCAGCACAATGCTTTTCAGGTTCATCTTTGTTGTAGTGTGTATCAGCACTTCGTTCCTTTTTAAGGCCGAATAGTATTTCGTTGTATGGCAGTGTTGCAATTTGTTTATCCATTCATCAGTTAGTGGACATTTGGGTTGCCTACATCTTTTGGTTCTTGCAACTACCGCTGCTGTGAATATTTGTGTATAAGGATTTGTTTGAGAAACTGTTCTTAGTTCTTTTGGGTCTATACCTTGGAGTGGAATTGCTGGGTCATCTGATACTTTTATGTTTAACTTTTTGAGGAACCGCCATACTGTTTTTACATAGAAATTGTACCATTTAACATTCCTACCTGTGATATGTAAACCATTATGAAAGTCACTCAGTTGTGTCTGACTCTCTGTGACCCCGTGGACTGCAGCCCGCCATTGTCTTCTGTCCATGGAATTCTCCAGGCAAGAATACTGGAGTGGGTTGCTGTTGCCTTCTCCAGGGGATCTTCCCGACCCAGAGATCAAACCCGGGTCTCCTGCATTGCAGGCAGATTCTTTACTATCTGAGCCACTAGGAAAGCCCTGTGATAGGAGAGCATTCTAATTTCTTTGCATCCTCACCAGTCCTTGCTCTTTTCCCATTTTCTTTTTTTCAACTATAGCCATCCTAGTGAATGTGCAGTTGTATCTCATGGTTTTGATTTGCATTTCAGTGGCATCCAGATGACTAACAATGTTGAGGATCTCTTCATGAGCTTGTTGGCCATTTGTATTTCCTTGGAGAAATTTCTATTTGGAACCTTTGACCATTTTAAAATTGATATGTCTTTTTTGTTGTTGAGTTGTGAAGTTCTTTATTCATTTCAGTGATAGACCCTTGTTAGGAATATGATTTGCAGATATTTTCTCCCATTCTATATAGTGAAAAGCCTTTTCACTTTCTTGATGTCCTTTAATGCAGAAAAGTTCTAAATTTTAATGATGTCCGATTTGTTTCTTTTTCCTTTTGTTGCTTGTACTTTTTTTTTTTAAACTTTTAGTTACTTTGTCTTTTATTCACAATGTTTGGGCATATTAATTTTATCTTTTTTTTTAATGCTATTTTTAAAGCAACAGTGGAGGTAGGAAAATATCTTTTACTCTTGAAGATATTGTTAGCATGGTCTTCTTTAGTTGCTAAGTCATGTCTGATTGTTTGTGACCCCGTGGGCATAGCCTGCTAGGTTTCTCTGTCCATGAGATTTCTCAGGCAAGAATCCTGGAGTGGACCGCCATTTCCTTCTCGTGTTGCTTGTACTTTTGATGTCCTATCCGTGCCCAAATCCAAGGTCGTAAAGATTCACCCCTGTGTTTTCTTCTAAGAGTGTTATAGTTTTAGCTCTCATGTTTAGATTGTTAATCCATTTTCAGTTAATTTTTGTGTGTGTGGTGTGAGGTAATTGTTCAGTTTTACCCTTCTGATATCTAGTTGTCCTAGCTCCCTGGTTCAGCTCCCTAGGGAAGGTGACTTACAGCAGTCCTCTTCATGGGGTCCGGAGGGGCCCTGCCCATGGCTGCAGACTCTATGCTGAAATGATGGGAGTGCCTGGGCTCTGAGACACCCCAGCTCCCGCCTCCTGCCTCAGCCTCTCTGGACTCTGTAGTGACAGGTAGTGATGGCTCTCTTGGAGGCAAGCCTAAGGTCTGGCCAGTCCCCTCTGCCTCTCCCAGTCACACATGGTGAGGCCTTCCTTGACCCTCCCTCTCCATTTTGAGTCCCCCACCCCATCCCTGTAAGCTACTGTTGCCACACGTACTCCGCCCCAACTGCCCTCACACCACCTTCCCTTTCTCCTGAGGTGTTGCCGAGCTTTGCAGGGGAAGCACTTTAGGAGTTGCTGACTGCTGGTGATAATCTGTTTCTCCTCCGTTTCAGCTGTGTTGGGGTGGAAGAGGAGGAGGCCCCGGACATCGACATATATCACTGCCCAAACTGTGAGAAGACCCACGGCAAGTCCACCTGTAAGTATGGCCCCTTGTTGCTGCCCCTCACATCTGACGGTGCGGCTGAGGTCTCTGTGTGACCTTGATCCCAGCCCCAACTGGACCCTACCTTGCTGGAGTCAACTGCCCTGTGTAGTTGCAGCCAGGGGCCTCTGGTGCCTAGGGACCTCCTCCTGTCTCATTTATTGCCCCTCATGGCCTTAGTGGGCCGGCTGCGGCCCTCCTGATCATCTCCTGCCTGCAGATGCAGCTAGGGCCCCTCATGGCCTTTGCAGAGAGCCCGCCAGCCTCTAAAGGCCTGGACTAGGGTTGCAAACTCAAGCATTTGCAGTGACTAGGCAATGTGAGATGGGGACATAGACTGGGAGATGTCCAAGGGGCCATCCATCCCATCTCTGCCCAGCTCTGCCCAGCTGGCCACTTCTTATCTGTGTAGCGGTCTAGGAATGTGCATTATTGGGGACCTGTTCTTCCCATCTCTAGCACTCCTTGCTTGGAATCTTAGTGATCCCCTTTCTCTATCTTTTTTTCAGCAATGAAAAGCATTTTATTTCCTGTCAGTTCCACATTATTAATAAAGAAGAGTACAGAGAGGACAACTAATAGTTTTTTTTTTTTTCTTAATTGAAGTATATGGCCAAGGAATTTTGTATTTTTGAAATGCAAAAGAATTCCCATTCTCACACTACTATTTGTGCATCACAAAGACTTTATCATGCTCCCCTTCCATGTGGCCCTTTGGGGGTATGGGGGAGGCCCAGTGGCTGCTCTCCAAGGCATGGGCTTATCCAGGGTGGCTCTAAAGGGCCCCACATCAAGGCTGGGAGGCAAGTTCCAAGGCCAGGTCCACATGGGAGAAGAACCATGATCTGCCGGGGCTGGAGCACTGGCGCCCTGGTGGGGTAACCCTGTGGATCCAGTGGGCATAGAGGTGTGGAGTCCTGTGGATCCACTGGCGCAGGGTGAGCCCACCCCCAGCAGACCCCCAGCAGTCCTGTTCTGTGGGTTGAGGCCGGCCAAGGGAGCCCGTCTAGCCCTTTGGGAAGCTGGGTGAAGAGCGGTCTTGTCTCACCTTGACCTTTCTTGGGCCTCTCTCTTTGCCTGTGCTCCATCATCTCTGAGTGACCGTAAGAACTATATTCATTTTGGCTCTTGTGCCCTGCTCTCCAGCACATTGTGGGCATGTGGTAAATGCATGAGCAGAAGATGAGAAGGCCTGGTGGCTTCTGAACTTCCCAGGCGTGAAGGTTCTCAAGTTCCTAACTTAACCCTCACAACCCTAGCAGTTGACAGCACTGATGCTCACAATATGTCTGCCCTAAATTACCCCATCCTTCTGATAATGGCTTCACAGCAGACACAGGAGGATGTCTGTCGCCCCGTGGCTTAGTCTGCATTTGTAACACCTTGTGAAACTCCAGGAAGGCTTGGAGGCTAGGGGAGATGAACAGGGTATGCACTCAGGCCTGCCCCTCATGGCCCTGGGAGTGGGATGGGGGGCCAATAAGGGCTGGAGCTGGGAGACACCTCCCATATAGATCTGAGTGCCAGGGTAGGCACTACCCTGGGGTGTGCTCAGGGAGGATGGGGGGCCAGGACGCCTCTATAGCACTGTTCTAGATCAGCAGTGTGGGACTGCAGCCTGGGGGGACCTGGAAACCCCTCCCTGACTGTGTGCATTGCGTGTGTGCATGCACATGGGCGTGCATATGTGCTTGATAAATTCTGTGGATCAGACTCCCCTGATGGGCTGTGTGTCCAGCAGGGATGAAGGCACACCTTCCGCCAGTGCGCATTCCTACACTGCCCATCACCCTTCATTTTACATGTGTGTGCCCTGACCCGAGCCTGTCTGTGACAGACTGGTTGGTTTCTGCTGCGTGGACTCCAGTCACACCTTCTGCAGGAAGGCCCCCTGATGACCCTGTGCCCCCTGGGAACCACCCAAGCCCACGTGCCTGCCTCATTTCCCTGTCCTGGCCTGGGTGCGGTCTGTGGTGGGCACAGTGAGCTGAGGCCAGCAGGAAGAGGGCCAGGACAGGATGGAGTGGGGATGGAGCACTAGGAACGGATGGAGGCAGGGCTCCCAGAGCGAGCTGGACCTGAGGCCACATCCCTCGTGCTTTGCCTTGTCTTTACAAGATCAGAGGATTCCCCCTCCACACTGCTGCCATCTGTCCCTTGGACTGATTTTGGTTTGTGACTCTCAGGCCCACAGGTTTACCCATGAAGGCTCATGGGAGGCAGGTGACATGACCCTTAAAGTGATTTTGAATCCTAGTGTTGCCTCTTTTTAGCTCCATGACTGCTTAAGAGGTTTTGTTGTTGTTCAGTTGCTCATTCCAGTCCGACTCTTTGTGACCCCATAGACTGCAGCACGCCAGGTTTCCCTGTCCTTCACTATCTCTTGGAGCTTGCTCAAACTCATGTCCATTGAGTGGGTGATGCCATCCAACCATCTCTCTGTTGTCCTCTTCTCCTCCTGCCTTTGATCTTTCCCAGCATCAGGGTCTTTTCTAATGAGTCGGCTCTTCTCATCAGGTGGCCAAAGTATTGGAGCTTTGGCTTCAGCATCAGTCCTTCCAATGAATATTCAGGATTGATTTCATTTAGAATTTAAGGAAAATTTTAAGAGGTTACTTACTTTCCTTTTCTTACTTTCCTTTTCCCTGAGGCAAGCATCGCTGTCACACCTTTGGGATGGGGCAAGCCACACTTAGGAGGGTGGGCTGGGCTGTGTTGCCAAATGTCTTAGGGATACCTATTGCCCCTGTAACCCAGGGGGGATCTGCTGAGTCCCCTCCAGCTTCCAGTTTTTCCCTGGGTACCTTGTTAGAGGGTGTCTTGGGCCACCCATAGGCAGGAGAAGACTCAGCCTCAGAGCTCAGGAGGGTTTTCTACCCTGGGGAGAGAAGGAGCCCACCAGTCAGGGCTGCAGAGGTGTTCAAGAGTAGCCCTGTGAGCTCAGACCTGCCTCACAGCTTCATCTTTGGCTGTTGTCCTAGCATCCCTGCTCCAGCCACAGTATCAGGCATATTCCAGCCTCTACATGAGGAACTTGAAGCTGCCCAGTCCCGAGTGAAGGCCCGGGAAGCCCAGATGGCCCAAGACTGCCACTGGCTGCTGGTCAGCAGGGGCTCCAGGCCTGGCTCCTGGCAGACAGAGGAGATGCTGCTTCTTTCTTCTGCTGCCCACTGCTGTATGCATGGGCCCCCTGCATGTCTGCTGTCTCTGGGCTGTATGCCCCCTCCAAGACTCAGTCACCCCCTGTGTCTCCTGGCACAGGGCCCTCCATACTCAGGAGGAGCCCGGAAGGCCAGGATCAGCATTAAAGATGAGACAGAGAGACACCCAGTAACTTGCCTAGAGTCACACAGCTACAGGATAGGTGGGCAAGAAAGATTTGGACTCCTCTGTGGGTCTGGTGGGGCTTCCCTTGTGACTCAGATGGTAAAGAATCTGCCTGCAATGCGGGAGACCTGGGTTTGATCCCTGGGTTGGGAAGATCCCCAGGAGAAGGGAAGGGCTACCCACTCCAGTATTCTTGCCTGGAGGATTCCATGGACTGTAGTCCATGGTGTTGCAAAGAGTTAGACATGACTGAGCGACTTTCACTTTCACTGGGTCTGGTGTTACCACCAGAAGTTCTAGCTCCAGCCCCTCCTTTCTAGGACCTGGCCTGATTTCCATAACATGCATTTGCACTTTGGTCTGGGAGATCAAGCATGATGTAAATATCACCTATTTTAGGAGACAGTCTCAAGGAACTCTGACTTGATAAGACAGGGAAGAGGCGGCAATTTGGAGCAGAGGTCAGCTCAACCACCCTGCACCCAGTGCCTTCCTCTTCCTGCTTTAGGCAGGTCCCACCCAGGAGTAGTCGTCAGCTCCCTTCATCCCCACAACCACTGAAATACAGGCGGACTGCAGCCCCCACCTGATCCCTGTCTGTGAAAGACAGACACTCTAAGGGCCCCGCCAGCTCTCCCTCACCTCCAGTCACACCTCTGCCTGAGGATCATGTTTAAAACCCTGACAGGCAGCCCCCCAGGATGGGTCTCCATGCCTGGCCCATCTTCACTCACTGAGTTATCCATGGCTGCCCTGAATAGGGCAGAAGGTATTACGGAAATAGCTTCCTTCCCTCTGGGAGCTCGAAGTCCAGTAGGAGCGTATGTTAGTGTGTGTGCATATTTGTCCTTATATTTGTGTGTGTCCTAGTGTGCATGTGCGTGTCCTGGTCCAGTAAGGGCATGTGTGCTTACATGTGGATGTGCATATGTGTATGTGCATGAGCATGTGTCACAGTCCAGGAGGGACAGGTGTGCATTCTCATGTGTAAAAGTCCAAGATGCGTGTGTCCAGTGCCCTGGGAGCAGGTGTGATAATAGGATACCCTGAGGATGGGCAGGCAGTGGTGGGCAGGGCGTGGGGAGGGCAGTGGGCATAGAAGATACCCTGAGGACGGGCAGGCAGTGGTGGGCAGGGCGTGGGGAGAGCAGTGGGCATAGAAGATACCCTGAGGATGGGCAGGCAGTGGTGGGCAGGGCGTGGGGAGGGCAGTGGGCATAGGAGACACCCTGAGGATGGGCAGGCAGGGGTGGGCAGGGCGTGGGGAGGGAAGTGGGCATAGAAGATACCCTGAGGATGGGCAGGCAGGGGTGGGCAGGGTGTGGGGAGGGCAGTGGGCATAGAAGATGGGTCTGGCCTGCCCTGCCTGCGAGTTGTGGGCTGTCATGGCAGCAAAGATCCCAGTAGGGAAGAACAGTGGTCTGTCTATTTAAGGGCAAGTCTGAGGGTAAGACAGGTGAGAGGGGTCCTGAAAAGTGAGCCTGGGTGGGAGCTTCTCAGGGGTCACCTCTGATGAGTTCTCAGCGGACTGAGTGCTGAGCGAGGTGGGGCCCTAGGAAGCCCCAGCTTTTGAGTGCCATTGTCTGAGTCAGCAGGATGGGGAGTATGGGGTAAGAGGTGAGGTTGGGGGCTGTGACTCAGGATGTGAGAGGTGGGAGTTCCTGACCATGTGTCACCCCGGGGTCCTGAGAGGCCGGGGAGGCTGGGTGGGTGGGGGCCAAGGAACCCCAACTTCTTTGCCTCTGAGAGGTCTGAGTCTTGCAGCATTCATGGTGGCTGCCCTCCTGGCTGGGTCTCTGCAGGCATGGGGAGAGGCGGGGGTTGCAGGTGATGACCTGCCTCCTGTTTCCCCCACAGTGAAGAAGAAGCGAACCTGGCATAAACATGGCCCCGGGCAGACGCCGGAAGTGAAACCCGTGCAGAACGGCAGCCAGCTCTTCATCAAGGAGCTGCGGAGCCGAACCTTTCCCAGGTGAGCAGGTCTTTTCCTCTCCAGCCTGAGGTCTGGATACGCACCCCACACTGGGGCTCCAGGGCCATCGGCTTCCCTCCAGGGGAAGCAGCAAAGTCCCAGAAGCTCCAGGTGCTCCCAGCACGGGAGCTGATCTCTCCCTTCTCAGCACCTCCGAGGATAGGTGATTGTAACCCTCTTCACAGCCCTGGAGGGAAGAGTCTTATCTCCCCTACCTGGTATGGCCCTTCGCACAGCACATTCCTGAGAGACAGCCACTGTCCTCACTTTATGGACCAGGAGTGGGGGCTGGTATCCAGCCTGAGACCACCCTTTGGATGTGGCGGGTCCTGGTGTCATATAGCCGTGGGCTTTCCTCCATGCGCATGGCCTGCAGGGGTGTCCCTGTTCTTCTTAGAGTGCTCCTCCCCCTGTACACCCTTGTCCCATGTGAGGGCAGAGGGCAGGATCAGGGTCACAGGAAATCACTTCTGGTGGGGGGGCACCCTGACTGCGTGGATATGTGGTTGTACAGACAGCTGCTCTGAACCACCCTTGGCCCTTCACAGCTGGAAGACAGCTTCTGTTTGTCTGACAAAGTCTTTCCTTCTTTTTTGAGGGATAATTTGATGGACACAGATTCCTAAGTTGGTGGGTTTTTTCTTTTAACATTTTAAATGACTCATTCCACTCTCTACTTGAGTGCATGGTTTCTGGTGAGAAATTCAGTGCAACTCTTTTCCTTGCTGCTCTGTGGATAAGGTATTTCCCCTCTCTGGCTTCTTTCTTATTTTCTTTTTTCCCATCTTTATTGAGATATAATTCATATACCATGCAATCCATCTATTTGAAGGGTAGAGTTCAGTGTATTCCCAGCTCTGGGCACCACCTCCAGTTAATTTTGGAGGGTTTCCATCACCTCAAAAATAAATTGATGATCCACATTCCTCCCAGAAGTTCTGCCACTAATCATGCTTTCTATCACTGTAGATTTGCCTATGATGAACATTTCCTCTAAAAGAAATCGTATAATATGTGGCCCTTGTGACTGGCTTACTTCACTTAGCATAATGTCCTCAAGGTTCATCCAGGGAGTAGCAAGAGTCCTTTTGCTTCATTCCTTTTTTTGTGGCTGAGTAATATTCCTTTTGGATAGATCGCACTTTGTTTGTTCATTCATCAGCTGATAGAAATTTGAGTTATTTCTGATTTTTGACTACTGTGAAGAATTCTACCATAAATGTTCTTGTAAAATACTTTGTTTGGACATATATTTCCATTTTTTTTAGGGGTTACTTAATATATAATTGTTTGAAGAATTGCCAGACTCTTTTCTTTTTTTTAAATTAATTAATTTTTTAAATTGAAGGATAATTGCTTTACAGAACTGTGTTGGTTCCTGCCAAACATCAACATGAATTAGCCATAGATAGACATATGTTCCCTCCCTCCTGAACCTCCCTCCTCCCTCCCTCCCCATCCCACCCCTCTAGGTGTAAGAGGGTTCCCTTTTCTCCACACCCTCTCCAGCATTTATTGCTTGTAGACTTTTCGATAGCAGCCATTCTGACTGGCGTGTCATGGTACCTCATTGAGGTTTTGATTTGCATTTCTCTGATAATGAGTGATACTGAGCATCCTTTCATGTGTTTGTTAGCCATCTGTATGTCTTCTTTGGAGAAATGTCCGTTTAGTTCTTTGGCCCCCCTCTAGGTGTTACAGGGCCCTGGTTTGAGTTCCCTGAGTCATACAGAAAATTCCCATACCACTTTCCCTTCCCACCAGCAGTGTCTGAGGGTTTCAGTTTGTGTCCTTACTAGAATTTGCTATTATCTGACTTTTTGAGTTGCTTCCCTTGCGGCTAAGCTGGTAAAGAATCTGCTTGCAATGTGGGGGACCTGGGTTCGATCCCTGGGTTGGGAAGATCCCCTGGAGAAGGGAAAGGCTCCCCATTCCAGTATTCTGGCCTGGAGAATTCCATGGGCTGTATCGTCCATGGGGTCACAAACAGTTGAACACGGCTGAGTGACTTTCACTTTCATGGTGATTCTATCTATCTATCTATCCTTGCAGATGTGAAGTGGTCTCTCACTGTGGTTTTAATTTGAATTCCCCTGATGACTAATGATGTTGAGTACCTTTTCATGTTCTTGTTGGCTATTTGTCATTTGCCCATTGAAAGTTGTTTTTTGTCTTTTTGAGTTGTAAGAGTTCTTTGTGTATTTTAGATACAGACTCCTTATTGGATATATGATGTACAAATCCTTTCTCCAATTTTGTGGGTTGTCTTTTCATTTTTTTGGTGTCTCTTGAAGCACAAAAGTTTTAAATTTTCATTAAGTCCAAGTTATTTTTTCTGTTGCTGCTTGTGTTTTTAGACAAAAACAAAAAGAAACTATTGCTAAATTTAAGGTCATGAAGATTTATGCCTATGTTTTCTTGTAAAAGTTTTGTAGTTTTAGCTCTTATATTTAGGACTTTAACTCATTTTGAGTTAATTTTTGTATATGGTATGAGTTAAGGGTCCAACTTCATGCTTTTGCATGTGTATATCCAGTTCTCCCAGTTATTAAAATAATTATTCATTTGCCATTGAATTATCATGATACCCTTGATGAAAAGCAGTTAACCATAGATGTTTGGGTTTTTTCTGGACACTCAATTCTGTTCTACTGATCCATATGTCTCATATTATGCCAATACCACACAATCTTGATTACTGTAGCTTTGTAGTGAATCTTGAAATTGGAAAGTACCCTCCAACTTGTTCTTCATAAAAAATATTTTGGTCATCTGTGTGCCTTGTATTTCCTTCAGTATTTTAAGTTCATCATGTTGTTTTCTGCAGAATAGTCAGGTAATATTAAGATAGGGATTGTGTGGAATCTGGAGATCAGTTTTCTATTATTTCTTGAATCCCACTCCTTCCTTCAAGATTTGGTTTCCTCCTTGTTGAGTTATATCCTTTAGTAGTTCTTTCAAAAAAAGCTCTATAAAAATATTCTCTATGTCTGAAAATATGTTTATTTCATCTTTATTTTTGCATGATTCTAATTTTCTAAAATGGATCTAAAATTCTGGTTATAAGTTATTTTCCTTTAACTCCAGAGATATTATAATATTTTGTTTCTTTTGACATTTCTTGTTACTGATATCAGCCTAGTTGCTGGAGTTTTTGTTTTGTTCCATTTTCATTTTTGGTGAATAATCTGTTTTTCTGTCTGGAAACTTTTGAGATTTAAAAAAAAATTTTCATATACCTTACGTATAATGCAATGCTGCTAATATGTTGCTTTTATTTATCCTTCTCAGGACTCAGTAAGCACTTTTAATTTGAGGAATCATATTTTATCTACGTTCTGAAACATATTCTGTTCTCTGTTTTAATAGCACTTCTTCCCTATTCACTCTTACTTTTTCAGATCTTTTTTTTTTTCAATCAAATTCAATGTTGTTTAGCCAGCTACCGTATAATGCATCTGCTGAGTTGTAAAAATTTCAATCATCGTATTTTTCTTTTCTATAATTCCTATTCCTTTTCATTGTTGCCTGTTCTTTCCCCTCCTCCTCTGTTCTTCGCTTTATCTTCTCTTTATTCCTTTGAATGGATTTAATGTATTTGTCTTAAAATCCCCTTTATGATTATCCCATTATCCTCAGTTCTTGGGCTCTACTTCTCCGGGCAGAAGAGGCTGCTGGCTCTTCCTCCTGAGGGTTTACCTCCTTGTGTGATGCGTGATCTTCAGAGGGCAAGATTCCCCTGGCAGCCAGTCTGCCCTGGGCTCTGAGGTGTCCCCACACGATGGTTTCATATTTGCCTCTTGCTGGGTCCTCATGGGTTTTGTAGCTCCAGACCCAATCCACTGGGTATGGTGTGAATCCGGAATTCTCACTAGTGACTAGAGAAGAGCCTGGGATTCCAGCTCGTCAAGGGCAGCCTTATACCTCCCGCTGCCTTGTGGCTTCCACGGCTGACTCTGCTGTCCCAGTGCTCCCAGAGCTTCTCACCGCAGATGCCCAGCACACTCCTTCTTCCTCACTCTCCGCTCTCTCCTTCTGGTTTATCTCTAACACTCCGCCCAAACCCCAGAATCACTCTTCAGTGCTCTCTTTCACTGGCCCCTGTTAACATATGGCAGTGGTGCGGGCGCCCCTCCTGGAGTCCTGGCCTCCGCGGAGACCGTGACACCATGCTCTGCTGGCTGTCCTGCCCTCCTGTCTCCTCACCTGCTCACAGCTCTTCCTGAGGGATTCTGGGACCTCCGCTCACTCCCCACTCTCTATTTCTCTGGCCTCATAGATTGTCCCTTGGCCAGCGGTTCCTCAGCTTCTTTCTCCAGCCCCTAGTCCTTCTGAGCTCCTGACCTGTCTGGATGTGCACCTGCATCCACTGGCCAGTCCCAACAAGTGTGTCCCTACTCAGTTCTGGGTCTGCTCCAACCCCACTCCTGCCCCATCCCCAGGCCTCAGTCAGCGGCCCCAGTCCCTTGATCACAATGACCAGTCCCTCGGCTGCTCACCTTTGCCCACACATCATCTGATTCTTGAGTCCGCCACCCCCCTCTCACTGTCCCCTTCTGGTCCAGGCACCGCACGCTGAGCCTCTTCCTCCGTGGTCACCTGCCCCACCTTGGTCCCGCTGCTGTCCGCTGTAGGTCTGCAGAGCTGCCAGATGAACCTCTGACTGTCCCTGCCCTGCTCACGCTGGCCAGTGGCTCCCCGGTCCTCTTGGCATGAGGTGGCCTGGCCCACCACTGACTTGGGTGCTTCCCTCTGCCCCCCTGCCTCAGCCACCCAGGTTCTTCTCATTCCTCACACTTGTTGCATTTTCCTCTCCCCAAGGCCTTTGCTAGTACATACTTTCTGCTCGGACCCTGCCCCTCTCATTCCCATTCCCCCAGGCTTCAACAGGCCCTGTCTGATCCTGCTTCCTTCCCTCTCTGCTGTAGCACTGCTCTCAGCTGTGGGTTAATGGCATTGTATGCTCGTCTGATGAAAACCCCTCTCCAGCATCAGCACACAGGGGTCTTTGCAGCTGGGCCCCGCAGGTCCCTGGTGCCCAGGGTGGCATCCAGCGCACAGGAGACAGGAGAGCTGCTGACCACAGCACCCCAGCCCAGCCCTGGGTCCTGTGCTTAGATTGTCCAGGGGGTAGGTTCTCTCTGAAAAGAGGTTTATCTCCATCAGCTGTGCCCATAGGATCTAACCCCTGTGCAGCAGTTTGACCTCTGAGTACTCAAGAAGCGTACTATTGAATGAGAGGCGAGCGGAGAGCAGGGAGGTTGAGGAGGGATCTTGCTCACACCTCTCAAGCCTCCCTCTGTCGTAAGAGGGGCAGGTGTGGTGTGTCCCCATTCTCCACTCACCCTGGCCCTGGACTCCTGGACCTCGAGGGTCTTGTGATGAGTGTGTGTGTGGAACCCTGCCGTGTCTACCCTGTGACCACTGAGTGAGGTACTGCCGCAGGTCCTCCTTCTGGGGCGTGGGGGCAGGGGTGGTAGGGCTCGAGCTCAGGCTCCGTGTCTCCGGCCCTGAGGCCCTGTCCAGGCCTGCCGTGGAGGCTGGGACCTGGGCTTGACGTGACCTCCGACTTGTACTTCCCTGCAGTGCAGAAGATGTGGTAGCCCGCGTGTCGGGCAGCCAGCTCACGCTGGGCTACATGGAAGAGCATGGCTTCACCGAGCCCATCCTTGTCCCCAAGAAAGATGGGCTGGGCCTGGCGGTCCCAGCCCCCACCTTCTACGTCAGTGACGTTGAGAACTACGTGGGTAAGTGTCATCTCCTGCGAGTGAGTTATGAGTCCCCTGAGCCAGGAGCCCCTGTGTACACTGTGAGCTGGTATGACTCTGGATCCCTCCCCATGCTCCATTATGGGTGCTCTTAGAACGAGACCCCATGCCCCAGCAAATGATGTGTGACCCAGGCCTCCTGCCTTCTCCCTGCCCACACAATTGAGGCTGCATGGGGTCACCTGGCTTCTGCCAGCTACAGATTTCGTTATTGTTGGGCGCTAATGACAGTCATGCCTGGGAGGGCCTCAACTGTGTGGTCCTCTGCCCCTGAGGTTTGGGCCGTGTCCTCCCCAGCTGACCTCCCTTGTTTGCCCCAGACATGCCGTCCCGTGGCCCCAGGGCTTCCTGTCCTTCTGGATCCCTTTGGGTTCTCGCTGGAGCTGTTGGTGCTCTGTCTTGTGTTCCCCGCAGCTCTCAGTGCTGTGGACACACTTGATCAGGACACCTCTGGGTGGAGCAGGTGCTTGTACATGCTGGCATCATCTGGCACAGAGAGGCCAGATGTAGCCTCTCTCCAGATAGCCCAGCATCATCTGGCACAGAGGCCAGCACACGCTTGCAGTGACCTTGGAGGGGCTGGTGGCCACACTGCCCTGGCTCTGAGGCTCTCATGGTTGCCAGGGCTTGGGGTGGTCACAGGGATGCCTGGGTGGCCAGTGCAGAGAGGGGAGAGGAAAGAGCCTGAAAAGGCAAATGCCTCAGCCCACTCTGGCCACATACTGGACAGAAGGGTTCAGGTACTTGAGGCGCTCAGACAAGTTGTTCAGTCTATGAGCTCTTGACCCTCTGCATCCCTGATGCTGTGAGTTGGGGGTGGGGGGCAGATGGGTGTGAGAATTCAGGGAGATCATCTGTACAAGCCATTCAGGAAGTCAGTGGCATTCTGGAGAATGGGGCTGGGGTGGGGAACACTCCTTCTCTAGAGCCCACCAGGGGAGAACGCCAGGATGACCAGCTTGTGGCGGGGAGGAAGAAAGGACTCACATTTTCATTCTGGCTGTGACCACCGTCCAGGGCAGTTTCTGCCATGTCGTAGCACCTATAATAACAGGTAATATCTAATGAGTGCCTACCAGGTGTCAGGCATTTTTATAAGCAATTTCTACATAGGAGCTAGTGTTGTCCTGCTCACAACTCTGTCCCCAGGCCCCAGGCTCAGCCAGCTGCAAAGGGCAGGGCCAGCCCTGACTCGGATGCTGCCTCTCCTGCTCCCCAACCAGCTGTGCCTACAAGAGTGGGAAGAGGCTTACCGAATAAGGGAGGAGATGGTTCAGAGGTTTAAAGGTCTTTCTTTCACTTCTTAGTTAGTTTTTTTTTTTTTTAAATGCAGCTTTTCATACACACACAGAATAAGAGAAGTAAGCAGTGAACCCCTGTGTATCCAGTACTGGTCACAGAACCCATCAGCTTTGAGCTGTTTATCCACCTCCCCAACTCTGTCCTCCCCCAATTATTTGAAAGCAAATTTCTGGTACATAACGTCATTTAACCCATGAAGATTCCAGTACACAGCACTAACAGTTTTCAAAAATATATAATCATTATTATATATTCCATTATTATTGTTATATTATGTAGTTATATATTATATAGTTATATATTATATAATTATTATTATATAGTTCCATTATTTCCCTTTATGACATTAATAATAATTCCTCAAAATCACCTAAGGCTCACCTGCATTCTCCCCAAATGCCTCAAAAACACCTTTCTTTGTGTCTGGATGTTTGAATCTGAATCCACACGAGACCCTCACACTGCATTTTGGGTTTTATGTCCCTTCAGTCTCTTCTGTATCAGCCCCCATCCTTTTCCCATTCCCTTGGTTTGTTGGAGAAATGAGGTTGTTACCCCTGGAGAGTCTTTCATATTTGTGACTTGGGAAAATCTTCTATTGGGGATTTGGTTGACAGCATCCCAGTGGTGTCATCTAATGTGTTCTTCTGTCCCAAGTGGTTCCTGTAACAGGTGGTTAGAGGTTGCTTAGATTTGAGTTCATGTTGTCGGCAGGACTCCTTAGGGTAGGGGTGTTGCCACCCACTTCTTCTCAGTGGTCAAGGCAGTGCGGTCTCAACTCTCCACAGAAAGCTCCATCAGCCTTTCAGCTCATTGTCTGAGCAGTGGTGAGGACTGTTGCAAAGGAAGAGTTGGCTACTTCTGTCCTTTTCTCTTCTTCTATTATAAGTCTTCTGTAAAGAACTTTTTCTCATTACTTGGTTATCCAGAATGCTATGTCTGTCATTAAAACATTTTTACCCTGAACTTTCCCCATCAACTATAGAAAACGTAGGATCAATGTTTTTCCTTTTATTTATCAACCTTCAGAATGTGGAGTTGGTGGCCTAGAAATACAATTTTTTGATTTAAGAAGTTTTTAAGTGTAAATATGTCCCATGCGTTATTTTGGACATATCTACACTAAAAGCACCTCCATTGTTTAGCTGAAGTTTAAGTTCATGTGGTGTCCTGTATTTTTATTTGCTTATCTGGCCGCCTCGGCTGAGGCTCCTGGTTGTGCCACCCCACTGCACCAGGGGATCTTCATGGTCACCCAAGGGCAGGAGTGGGCAGGACAGGTGGGAGGAGGGTCAGATTTTAGAGCCTAGAGCCTCAGCTTTCCGCCTTCCCCTCAGTTGTCTTCAGAGGGTGAGTGAGCATTCTCTCTGCATATCCTGGCCCCCGAACTCATGGGAGGCCACATCACCATCCTGGGTGCACTCACCCTCCCCCGCTGCCTCCCCAGGCCCAGAGCGAAGTGTGGATGTGACAGACGTCACCAAGCAGAAGGATTGCAAGATGAAGCTGAAGGAGTTTGTGGACTATTACTACAGCACCAACCGCAAGCGGGTCCTTAACCTCACCAACCTTGAGTTCTCTGACACCAGGTGAGTGGGGCCAGGGCGGAGGGATAGAGAGAAACACGGGTTTGGAACATGCGGAAGATTTAAAGAGGAGGGCCTGTGACTGAGGCTGTTGAGGTCAGGGTGGCCTAGTTTATGATTTGTGACTGTCTTGTCTGAGCAGGCATGACCCTGAAGGCAGAGATGTGCCCAAGGCAGCAGGAACACTGAAGCCCTGTCCTCGGCTTGGCTGAGGTGTCACCGCACAGGTGCTGCTGAGCTGGACGCTTTTGATGCAGTACTGTGCGTTCTGTCCAGGACAGTGCCATTGAACAGAATCACAGGCTGTCTTTGTCTTTTCTCATCTTCCCTGGAGATGAGATCTCTGGTCTGACATGGCCCAGCCTGGCGAGGAGTTGCCGCAGCCTGTTGTCTGTTCTGGAGGGCGGTGGCGTTTCCTTCGCCCGGGCTATTCATGAGCAATGACGTTTACTCTCAAGGCCCCATCGTTCCCAGTGATGCTAGCACGAGCCCACCTGAAGTCTCTTTCCAGTTCTCCAAGAAGGAAGTTATTTCCGGGGTAGATAGTTCTCGGGCCTTCTCTTTGGGTGGAGAGCCCAGTGTTAGATGCCTGCCATAGCTACACCTGGTAGCTGGGCTCCTTCCTGCTCTGTGAACCTCGGTTTGCTACCCGGGAGAATGGGAGCAATGCCCTGTAGCCTGAGGTGGAGAAATAGGTGTGGGACTCATATCGCAGAGCACCTTGCCCTTCTTCCCCAGGGGCATAACAAATGTGCTGACGGTTCCTGTCACTGTTGACCGCCCTTCTTGTCCCTGACCCCAGAATGTCCAGCTTCGTGGAGCCTCCTGACATCGTGAAGAAGCTGTCCTGGGTAGAAAACTACTGGCCTGACGACGCACTACTGGCCAAGCCCAAGGTGACCAAGTACTGCCTGATCTGTGTGAAGGACAGCTACACCGACTTTCACATCGACTCCGGGGGCGCCTCTGCATGGTACCATGTGCTCAAGGTGAGTGCTGGCCTCTGCTTCCCACGGGGGCCCTACCTGAGCCTTGAGGGCAAGACCTGCTCTTGACCAGAGCTGGCAGGACCGTCTGTAGTCCCCACAGGCCCTAAGAGTGGCCAGCGTCAGGTGGGAGGAGGGACAAGATATTTCTTCACAGAAAGGACACAGATGTTGGGCCCTTGGGGAGCAACTCAGGACCAAAGCAGCACATGTGTGGTGCTTTTTCTAAAGATTGAGGCTCATGAAGCAATGGGAGGAGGCCCACTGTAGTGGTGACCAAGAGCTGTGTCTGGGGAAGGGAGAACAGTGCTGGGGAACCTTCCTGAAAGAGGGGGTGAGGGAATATCCCTCACTTGGAGAATGAGGGGTTGGCTGGGGGCCAGGGAGCAAGGCTGCGGTGGCATCTGAGCAGCAGAGAGAGCTAGGGGACTTCTGGCTGGGAACATATAGGGAAGCTAGAGGAAAAGGGAAACGTGAAAACAAGACCCTAAGCATCGGGCTCACCATCCCGACTGGAGTCTCCCAGACATGCTGGAGGCTGGGCTAGGATAGGTGGCTCAACTTCTGATCCCAGCCCTTTGAGGGCCTGAGCAAGTCCTACTACCCACTCCTGCACCCTTTGTGCATCTCCTGGCCTTAGCCTGTCTGCCCTGGGAGTGAGGACCTATCGATCTCCCTAGATGAAGCGCAGAGCTAGGCTATAGCTGGCAGGGGGTACCATCCTTCCATCTCCAGTGGGACCCAGGCTACTGTCAAGAGAAGAGCTTTCTTAGAATTCGTCAGACTGCAGGTCACAACTTTGTTCCCCTTGGCATGTACAGCATCCATAGTGCTGCAAAGATATGGAGTGTGGAGTGGCAGGGGTTGCCCTGAACATGCTGGAGCCACCTATGCCCAGGATCTTCCTGACATGCACACTTCTGGATTGCAAAGCACATGTGGCCCCAGTGTTTCGGGGGAGGATGGTGTTGAAGCTGGGACCCATCCAGGGACATGGTGGGCATTACCCACCCCCAGCATCCCAGCATATGACAGTTTCTGCCAATGGCCTTTTGTTGGCAGGGGGAGAAGATCTTCTATCTCATCAAGCCAGCTTCAGCCAACATCTCCCTGTATGAACGCTGGCAGTCGGCCTCAAACCACAGCGAGATGTTTTTTGCCGATCAGGTGGACAAATGCTACAAGTGCACCCTCAAACAGGGCCAGACCCTCTTCATCCCCTCGGGTGAGTGCCCTGCCCCTGTGTTATGTCCCCCACCTCTGATGTTTGGGAGGTCATGCCTTGGCTGTGTGCTGCCTTGCCTTCGGGTCAATCCTGCTCTGTGGTCATTTCTGGGGCCACCGCGGGGCCATGAGGCCCTGCAGCCTCCAGCCTGGCTGTACTCCTGGAGGCCAGGCCTGTGGGATTGCATGGGGCCCTGAGAGCCCAGCCCAGAGAGCCCAGTCACACTGTCAGAGGTGGTGTTTGCTGATCTGGACATTTCAAACACAAAGGGGAAACCAGGATACAAGCAGATAATGCCCTTTACAGATGTCACTTTGCTTCACCTGTAAATACTTCACCTTTTAAGGTGAAGGTATCTGTAAGTTTTCTTTTTAAAAATAACATAATTACAATACTATCATCACACTTTAAAAATGAACAGTTAACCATTCCAGTATTACCCAATGGCCAATCAGTGTTCAGATTTTCTGGTTGTCATATATGGCGGCCCTCACATTTCCACTGACTTATGTGCCTCTGAGTCCTTCCTGATCTAGCCCCTACTCCTGTTTCCTACAACCACAGTTATTTCCCAGAGTCTGGGGGGACAACCTCG
This sequence comes from Dama dama, assembly GCF_033118175.1. Classification (NCBI taxonomy): domain Eukaryota; kingdom Metazoa; phylum Chordata; class Mammalia; order Artiodactyla; family Cervidae; genus Dama; species Dama dama. The sequence goes on along the minus strand of NC_083696.1, from coordinate 26,382,763 downwards.
GCTCTCCTGGGAGTTGTGGCAGCTCTGCCTGTCCGTCCGTCCTGCATGTGGAGATCAGGAATGCCAGGCAGCCCACCCCTGGGTTGGGCCTGAGCAAGTCTCCTGGGCTCCTGGGCCTGGGTTTCCCTGTCTATACCACACAGGGCTGGATAGAACAGACTGGGCCAGTTCGAACACAGGCTGTCCTGGGAGGGCACACCCACTCATTACATAGAAGCCAGGGCCAGAGCACCTGCCGGGTCCCCGGATGGATGGGGGCACAGAGGAAGGGCTGGCAGGAGCCGGAGCCCATGCTGGCTGGAGTCAGGCCAGGTATGCCACGAGCCTGGCATGAGAATACTGTGAAGAGGTGGCCTCATCCCTGTCCCCGCAGGCTGGATTTATGCCACTCTGACGCCTGTGGACTGCCTGGCCTTCGCGGGACATTTCCTCCACAGCCTGAGTGTGGAGATGCAGATGAGGTAGGGCCACACCTGACTCCCAGGCTCCACCATGATATGATGATACCTCCCCTGAGTCCTGGCTGGGCCCAGCCCATGGGCGACCCTCGGCATGGCTGTTTGCCTAGCCAGGTGTCTGCGTGGTGGGGAGGAAGGAGGAGATGAGCTGTGATCCTCCCAGGGCTCCTGAGTTGCCTGGTTGCTGGACAGCCTCAGGCCTGTAATAGACCTGGGGGGAACTGAAAGGCCAAGCCGCCTTCTCCTTGGGCACTGACCCAGAGCTCTAGAAGCCATGGCCCGTGGGGCTCACCTTCACACCAAGTGGTCATCCTGAGGTGGTCCCCTGGTTCATCTTGCTATTAAGGCCCCGCAGGGAGGCCTGAGCGGGCATGGCTGCAGTGTAGCCTCTGGTTGTGGCGTGGGTTCACCTTCCTTTAGCATTACCTGCTCAGGGCTTCATACACTGAATAGTTCTTTGCTGTGGCTTCCAGAGCATACGAAGTGGAAAGAAGGTTGAAACTGGGCAGCCTGACTCAGTTTCCCAACTTCGAAACTGCCTGCTGGTACATGGGGAAGCACCTGCTGGAGGCGTTCAAAAGTACGTCATCTCCCGGTCAGCGTCTTTGCCTGTGGCTGTGGGCAGTTTGCGGGTGGAGCTCAGGGATGCCGGAGAGTGGTCACAGTTCTGCCATCATGCAGCAGGGCGGCTGGGCCCTGGGGCACAGGCTGAGCGCTGCCCTCATGGGGCCTGAGCGGAAAGTCCCTGCAGCTCCCAGGCCTTGCTTTCCCTGTCTGTGTGCTATGGGGCTGGAGTGGGCTCTTGCCTGCAGGGTTGTCTGGTGTTGCAGAAGGAGCTCTGGCCACATGTTTCCAGACCTGGTGTGTGTTCTGCTAGGTCCCTGTGGCCCTGTGTGGTTACTGACAGGGCTCAGTTGGGACATCGAGAGGCCTGGGGTCTGCCTGGCTACCAGCCGAGGGACCCCAGTAGCATCCCTGCTGTACTGGGGGAGTGTGGATGCCAGAGTCCCCCAGGGAAGGCTGTGGGGCGGATGGGCTTTGCTGGGTCCCTGCCCTCCATGAACATGGCCCTCCATCCTACGTCCTGCCAGCCCTGCCTTTGGGATCAGCTCCAGGTGGCCAGCTCCTGCTCAGGTCTCCAGACTTTCTGCAGCCATGTGAGGGATACAGGAGGAGCATTTGCTTTCCTGGAGAGCTTCCTTTTTCAGCAGCACCTGCCTTCCAGGAAGCTGCTGTTTTGTGTTCTGATAAGAGCCGCAAGTAGAGACCTTCTTATCAGGACTCCTTTGTACTTTGACTCTGATTTGAGATCAGAAAGCTGAAAATGGTTCTTAACCTGGGCTGGCTAGGTTTCAATGAAATTCATCCATCATTTTCTAAACTTCAGCCCTGTACTCCAGACAGAAGGAGTGCCCTGCTCTGGGGTTTCTTGCTGGGGAGATGGAACGGGGGTCGTGTGGGCAGAATCACACCCTGGGGACCTGGGGACAGCTTGACCAGGGTGACCGCTGACTAGCTGGGCCTTGCTGGGCTGCCCTCGCCTCTCTGCCCTGGGCCTTCCTCTGTGATGGGACTGACAGTTCAGCAGCCTCAGAGCTGAGAGGGCCCAGGGGTTTGCCACAGGCCAGACATGGTCATCTGGTGGTGTCAGAGCTCAGGGCTGCTCCGCCTCCACGGTGAACTCTCTGCCTGAAGGGGGAACACTCTGTCCCTTCTGTTTGGGGGCAGCTCTGGCTCCCAAGGATGTGATTGAGGTGGTGCTTGCCTTGGGCTACCCCAGTGGGAAGTGGGCCCACTGCCTCAGCTATGCAGGGGGCTGTGAGAGGGTGGGAATCAGAAAGCATTGGGGATGCCTGGTTTGGGGCATGACTGTGGTCCCTCACTGTTGCAGGCTGGGGACCAGTGCAGGGGGGAGCCAGCCCACCTGCCTGAGGGGCCTGGTGGGTGGACAATGGGAAGGCCAGTCCTGCCCTTTGGAGAACATCTTAGATGGGCATCCCCTGGGTTCCAAGAGGAACCGTTGGCAGTTGGGCAGGTGGTGGTGGGTACATGCCTCTGAAAGGTCTGGCCCTGAATATCCCCTACCACTGGGGCTCTAAGTCACCTGCAGGTGGCAGGGGAAAGTGGGTACCCTCCTGAGCAAACCCGTCCGTCTTCCCCCAGGTTCTCACAAATCTGGGAAGCAGCTGCCCCCTCATTTAGTCCAAGGAGCTAAAATTCTCAATGGTGCTTTCAGATCATGGACGAGAAAGCAGGTAGGGAAGTGTGCTAGGCGTGACCCAGGGCAGAAGGGAGGGTGGCAGGCGGGGCGTCATCCCTCGGGCTTGTCCTTCCTTTGGTGGGAACTAGCATGAGAGGAGCAGGTGGGGGCCGCCTGGCCAGTCACATATCTGTTGGTGGGGGCAGATGCGGGAGAGGGCCTGCCACCTAGGGACCTGGCCTGAGGGGTGGGGCTGGGTGGCAGGGAGATTCAGTGAGAGGAAATGAGGTGGTAGAGACAGCACTGCGTGGACCCTGAAGGCCAGGGAGTGGGGAGGACTTGGGTCAGTGACTGGCTGGAGGTTCACATTCTGAAAAGGAGAGTGGAGATGTCCTCGTTGTCCCACTGACTGGTGCAGGCATCACCTCAGGGGCTGGCTTTGCCCCAGTGACTAGGACAGCCCCTTTGCCCTATGCCCCTCCGTCCCCCCCACCCCCGACCACAGGAGCACTGCCCTGTGCCCCTCATGACTCCCTTGAAGTAGCATTTCTGGGTGCCCCCCACATTGAAAGCATTAGCACCCTCACTAGCATCCATGCAGTGGCTACTTCTCCTTAGGGAGACTCCAGAAAAGCAACTTCCAACTTCCCTTGGCATCCTGCCTGGATTGTTGGTACAGAGGGAGGGGAGAGGCCTGGTGAGCCTTGGGGCTCCCTGTCTACTGCCTTGGGAACCCCTGCCAGTCAGGGGTGCCAGCATAGTCTGAGCAGATCCCACCAGGCCCCCGGAAAGTCTTGAGGAAGTGGGGAGTCCAAGAGGGGAGCACTGTGCATCTCTCATGGGTGGGCTGAGTGGGGTGGGGCAGCAGGTACCCTCACAGGGCCCTCCTTTGGTTCTCAAAGCCTGGAGTGGGACAGGGTGTGCCCCCGACTCACACCAGTTGTCTGGCCAGGTGAAGTGGCCTTCTGCCCAGGAAGAAGGGATGGCCTACATTCACATCACAGCTGGTAGTAGCACTGGGCACCCTCTCCCCTCTGGGACTTACTTGTCCATCTGTAAGAGTGGGATCACGTCAGAGCCTCCTCGTCGGCACAGTGTCTGGCTAGAGTGGGCCAACTCCCTTAGGGGCCCCAGCAGCCAGTCCACGCCTGTGACAGGGCCTTCCCCTCTGCCTGTCTGGGCAGCAGTGGTGCTGGAGGTCCTGGCTGGGTAAATGGGGGACAGCCTGGAGGGACAGAGGGCATGAGTCAGGAACCACAGCAGCTGAGCCTCCTTGGGGCCCCTGTGAGTGGAGGGGGGGTGGGCGTCTGTGCCCAGACTTGGCAGCTGACCCGCTGACCCTGTGCATGGGCTGTCCTGCAGGCTTTGGCAGAACATGAGGACGAGCTCCCAGAGCACTTCAAACCCTCGCAGCTCATCAAAGACCTCGCCAAAGAGATCCGGCTCAGTGAGGTAGGGCTCACCCTGGTGGCCTGCTGACCCCGTTGGAGGGATGTCTCTGCCTGTCTTCCCTGGTCATCCTGTGAGGGTCGGCCACGTGAGAGGCAGCCCCTCCTCCAGCCCTCTGGGGCAGGGTCGCCTGCAGGATGACGCTGGATCCTAGGCCCTGGGGGCAGACTCGCAGTCTCCTGGTGGGATCCTCGGGAATGAGAGAGTGTGGGGACATTTGTGCAGCCCCCTGTGGGGTGGGGAACGACTCTGCAGCAAGGACTACTTCAGCCCCTTGAGACCCAGCTTGTGCGAGCCTGTCTAGCCCCCAGCCTCCCCGTGCCTTAGGCTGGGACAGCAGTCCCCACCAAGGAGGTAGAGGGGTCAAGTGACTGCCGATGTGGATGGTGTGAGACAGTTGTGAAATTGTCATATGGATGGTGTAGATGGTGTGACTGTGTTCATAGATGGTGTAGATGGGTGTGAGCTTGTGATACAGATGGTGTAGGATACATGTGAGCGTGTTACCAGTGATGCAGACAGATGCCCCTTTTCTGCCTGTTTCCCGTGGCCTGGGGCTGTGAGACCCTCCTAGCAGGGCACTCTTGGTCACTTCTCCCTGTCCTTTTCCCAGAATGCCTCCAAGGCCTCCCGACCTGAAGTGACTGCGGCTGTCTCCTCAGACGAGGTCTGTTTTGGGGACCGGGAAAAAGAGGAGCCCCCATCCCCCATTGAGGCCAGCCCCCCACGGTCCTTCCTGGAGAAAGTGTCCAAAAAAAAGACTCCCAAAACCGTGAAGATGCCCAAGCCGTCCAAAGTTCCCAAGCCCCCCAAGCCCCCCAAGCCTCCCAAATCACTGAAGCTGAAGGATGGGAGCAAGAAGAAAGGGAAGAAGTGCAGGGGCTCAGCGTCACCCACCATCCCCAACCTGGACCTGCTGGAGGCCCACACTAAGGAGGCACTGACCAAGATCGAGCCTCCTAAGAAGGGCAAGGTGGGTGGTCTTGCCCTCCCTACCTGTAGTCAGTGGGCCTGCAGACACCTCCAGGGGGCAGGCCTGTGGACTGGTGCTGGACCTGCTGTGTCCTTGTGCTGGAGACCCAGGGCAGCTGGGCTCTGCCCCAACAAACTTGGTATAGTGGGCAACTGGGGAGAGACCCTCATGATAAAGGCAGCGGAGTCTGTCCTGGGTCAGGGTGGTACCATCAAGGGTCACCTGGGGGGACAAGCCGACTGAGTCTTCCCTGGGGCCCAGACATTGGCTGAAACCTAAAGGTGGGTGAGGCACCCAGTGGAGGGCAGTGGGGAGGCAGAAATGGAGATGGTGATGGGGCCAGGCTTCCTTGGGGCCCTGAGCCTCTGTGACAGTAAGAGAAGCAGGCCTGGCCCTGAAGACCCGTCAATGTGAGTAGAGGGTCTTAGGTATGGACGTTGGGGACTATGAGTCTCTGAAAGCAGGCCATACTGAATGATTTCCTGCTAGTGGGAGATCATTACCCAATGTTTCAGGGCTTAAGTGGGGCACATTGGTTTTCCTTTTCTCAATGCAAAGAGGGTAGATGAATGTATGAATTAATAGATGGGTGGGTGGATGGAAAGAAGAGAGGGAGGAAGGAAGGGTAGGAGGAAGAAGAGTGGTTGAATGAATGGGTGGGTGAATGGCTTATGAGTGGGTGAGTAGATGGATGAATGGTTGGTGAATGAATGAGTGGATGGGTGGGTGGATGGTTGGATGGTGGGTGGGTAGATAGGTGGATGGTGGGTGGGTGGGTGGTGGATAGGTGGATGGTGGATAGGTGGATGGTGGATAGGTGGATGGTGGATAATTGGATGGGTGGGTGGATGGATGGATGGTGTGGATGGATGGGTGGGTGGGTGGATGGTGGGTGGGTGGGTGGATAGTGGATAGTGGATGGTGGGTGGTAGATAGGTGGATGGTGGATAATTGGATGGGTGGGTGGATGGATGGATGGTGTGGATGGATGGGTGGGTGGGTGGATGGAGGGGTGGGTGGGTGGATATGTAGATAATGGTGGGTATGTGGATAGGTGGATAGTGGATGGTGGGTGGGTGGATAGATGGATGGTGGGTGGGTGGATAGGTGGATAGTGGATGGTGAGTGGTAGATAGATGGATGGTGGATAATTGGATGGGTGGGCGGATGGACGGATGGCTAGTTGGATACGTGGTGGGGTATATTGATGGATGGATGACTGATGTATGTAGGCCAGCAGGAGGTGGGGACTCTGTGCTATGAGGTTCTCACTTTGCACTGTAGCCTGATGAACCCTGCTGCCCTCCCATGTCTGCTACTAGATCATGGCTAGTATTTTCTAGGCCACAAAGAATGTCCTGAGTGTGCCCAACAAGGAGGTGGTCAGCACGCAGAATGACGTGGAGCGGCTGGAAATCCGAGAGCAAACTAAGAGCAAGTCAGAGGCCAAGTGGAAGTACAAGGTGAGGGGTGTGTGTGTGCAGGTGTGCTGGTGAGTGCGTCTAACCCCAGGGAGGGCTGTGTTGGTGAAAGAAGGTGGTGTGTGAGGCAGGTGTGGGCTCGGTGGTGTGTGCTTGTAGGATATGTCAGGGTGTGTACTGTGAAGGTCTTTGAGGGTCTGGGCATGCACCTAGCCTCCTGGAGCCACCTTCTGAGGGTTGGTGAGGACACGTCTTAGCCTAAGAAGATGGACAGTGTTGCCCTTAGTGGCCTGCCCTGTTTCAAGCTGGCAATCCCTGGAGCTGGTCAGCATCCGAGGGCAGTTCCTGTGGACCTGGGGCTGCGGTGGGAATGGGTCCTCAGGTGACATGTCAGAGGGAGGAGGCCGGCCTGTCCTGCTGCCTCTGCCCACTGGTCACCTGCATGGGGTTCAGGGATGGTCCTGGGTTTGCTTTGCAGAACAGCAAACCCGACTCCCTGCTGAAGATGGAGGAAGAGCAGAAGCTGGAGAAGTCTCCTCTGTCAGGGAACAAGGACACCAAGTTCTCCTTCTCCTTCTCCAACAAGAAACTGCTTGGGTACGTGAGTGCTTGTGCCAGGAGGGGCTGGTTGTACACTTACCACATGTCGCACACACATACCCTGAGCGTCCCTTCTCCACATCACACACACACATGCCCTGCTTGTGCCCACCTCACACACACACATACACTCTCCTGGAGGACTCTGCAGGTGAGCCCTTGTCCTGAGCTAGAGGATGTGGCCAGGCACACCCCTCATGAGGGTCTCACCAGGCTGACCCCTTTCCTGCTTCCTAAACCAAAGAGCTCAGGTAGGCATGGAGCAGTGGTGTGTGCAGCAAGGAGGGGAGGGTATGATTGGGCAGATATTATCTAAATGCTGTCCTGGGCTGTCACAGAGGACATGCTAGGGGTCAGGATCTCGGCCTAGGAGTCCAGAGGCCAGTGGGGAGAGGCTGGTGTGAGCCCAATACTGTCAAATCCACCTGAAATGATGGCTGTGATTGGGGCCATGGAAGAAGGATCTGTGGGGCCTGGGGTGCTATGGAGTCCTTGGTTGCCCAAGGGAATTGGTTGGAGGGCTTCCTGGAGGAGACGGCCCTAAGCTGAGAGGTTGGGCACCCAGCCTAGGTGGGTCTAGGTGTGTGAGCTGGTGTGTTTAGGTCCCAGACTGTATAAGGGATCTCAGTCGGCTGACCAGTGTGGTGGGCTGGCCAGATGGGAGGTGGGTGGGCCAGGAACCCCGTACCCACCGAGAAGCCCCTCGCTGGCCTTGGTCTGACAGTTGTATGCTGAATCCAAAGTGCAGTGTGGGTGCCTGACAAACAGGAGGCAGACACATCCCAGTGGGAACGGGGCCACTTTACGCCTGTGGATCTGAGTTTTCTCCTCTGCAAAATGGGAGAAGGCCATTTTCAGGTGGTGAGGGACAGAGCTGTCAGTGTCTGGTGGTCTTGCAGAGCCCAGCACAGGTGGGCCTATTTTTCCCAAGAGCTCATGGCAGTGTGCCAAGGCCTCTTGGCAAGCAGATGGGTTGGATCTGTTGCCATGACTTCATGGCCCTGGGCATGTCCTTGATTTATCTGAAGCTCAGCTGGTGGGTGCCGGGGAGCTTTTGACGGCCTTAACTGTATGACTGACTGACCGTGCTAGAACTTAGAAATGGAAGGGAGATAAGGAGACATGATTCTATAACCATGTGTGTACATGGGGATGTGTGTGTACACGTGTATGTGTGTTGCATGATGTAGCTCATGCCCACACCTAGCAGGGCTTACTGCCAGCTGTCCTTGGTGTTTCCATGGTTGGGAATCGGAGCTGTACCCATTGGGAATTGCAGACGCCCGTGCCCTGCACAAGTGTGCACTTATGCCCTCAGCTGACCCCGGGGGCAGCAGCTGGAGCATCGAACTCTCCTCGTTTGCAGTAGCCCTGTAGCCCCAGGATTTGTTATGTTGTTCCTACACCTCAGCCCTGAAATTATTTTTCCATAATAACTGTGTGAATAAAAAACCCAGGCCAGTTGGCACTGGCTGTGTCTGACTCTGAGCTTGTATCAGGCCCCAGAGCAGGCTGACAGAAGTCTTTGCTCATCCAGCGGCTAGGATTGGGGAGCAGTTAGGGGCACAACCTCACACAACCTGAGGAAGGGCCAGGCTATCCCGGGGGTTGTGTGCTATCCTTGCTGGGGTCATGGCGTTGGAGAGGAGTCTGTGGGGTTGGGAGGGGCCCAGCCCTTACTGTTGGTCTTCCAAGGCCTGTTGAGGGATGGAGTGCTGGGGACACTGGCCTGGCTGTGCAGATGCTCACTGACCGACCCTTTTATTCCACCCCAGCTCCAAGGCCCTCAAGCCGCAGCCTGGCCCAGGGGTGTTCGGGGCCTTGCAGAACTTCAAGGAGGACAAGCCCCAGCCAGTGCGGGATGAGTATGAATACGTGTCGGATGATGGGGAGCTCAAGATTGATGAATTCCCTATTAGGAGGAAGAAAAATGCTCCGAAGAGGGACTTATCCTGTGAGTTGGGGGGACACAGGGAGGGGGCAGGCCCAGCCCCGTAAGGTCCATCCCGGGCATGTGGAGTGGGCGTTGGATGTAGCTGGACTAGAGTCCCCCTCTGCCCCTCTAAAGTTGCCATTGACTCCCATCTGCTCTGCTTTCAGTCTTACTGGACAAGAAGGAGCCGCTGCCCACGCCCGTTACGAAGCCAAAGCTGGACTCGGCGCTCTACAAGGTAAGCAATTGCCTTCTGGGACACTGGTCACAGGAGTGAGTGAGACAGCCATCCCTGCGTCTGGCTGTTCTTGAGGCAGTGGCCCGCCTACCACTTGGTGGGACATCTCTGACTGAGCTTTCTGGGTGGAGTGTGGAGGGGAACCTTTTCCTGGGGAGGCTGGCTGGGCTCCAGATGTGGGACTGTGAGCCCTGGGGCCCTGCACAAAGGGGCAAAAGCAAAGTCGGGACTTGCAGAAGGTCTCTAGGTGTCTGGCGCTGCGCTCCTCAGTCAGATCCACAAGTTTCCTTGATGTTTGAGGATGGTGGTACAGAGGGTAGTAGGCCAGGCTGCTGGGGGTTGGTTATGGGGGTTACGTTATGGGGGAGGTATGGGGGTTACGTTAGATAACCTCCAAGGCCGTGCATGTCCAGCCCAGGATGTGGTGGCCATCTCCCAGGAAGCCAAGTTCCAGGAAGACGGGTGATACCCTACCTGCAGAGCCCAGGGTGTCCCTGCGGAGCCACCGGCCAGGGGCTGTTAACTGGTGTCCTTCAGGTGCAGGGTCACCCGCCTGATCCCTGTCCAACCACAGCAGCTCCTCTTGTATCTGTGCTCAGTACTGGGGCTCTCACATAAGGTTCTGTAAGCCAGGGCTCATCTGGGAAAGTGGTGCAGGTGGGGCACCAGGCTCCCAGCGCAAAGCTCTGGCGCCCACGCTCTGCAGTATGTGTCTGGTCAGTTAGCCTCCCGGTACTCAGCACAAGGACAAGCTCTTTAAAAACTTCTTTTTCTCACTGGCGTGAAAGAGTCCCTATCTCTACCTCCAAGCCCTTTTCTGACTGGCTGCTCTGTCCCTGCAGCAGAGCGATGACTCCTCTGATGAGGGCTCACTGCACATAGACACGGACACCAAGCCCGCCCGCAATGCCAAAGTGAAGAAGGACAGCGGGGGTTCAGCCGCGGGCATCCTGGACTTGCTTCAGGCCAGCGAGGAGGTTGGCGCACTCGAGTACAACCCCAACAGGTAGGCCTGGTGCCCTTGGGGAACTGGGGGGAGTGGGTGCTTCCACGGAGTTGGGCCAAACAGGACTCCATCAGCCCACGTGCTGGAGGCTGGACAGTTGGAGTGGGATGCCTGCCTGGCAGAGGTGGTGCCAGGTGGCCAGGGAGGTGAGCGGGGGCTGGCTATGTAGGTCCTTCGTGTTGCAGAGCTCCTGTGTGAGGACTGTGGGGCCACCATACCTGTGGGAGCCTGTGGGGAAGCAGGGCCAGGCTGGGTACCTGGAGGGTATCGGGGTGTTTCCAGACTGGGATGTCCAGCTGTCTCTGCCTCATCATTTCCCAAATGTCATAAAAATGACCTAAGAAAATTCCACGGTGTGTGCCCGGTGTCAGGGTAAAGAGCATTCATGGGCCTCTCTGGGACCCCAAGCTGGCTTCCCTGCAGAGCCATCATCTGCAGCAAGGGAGATGATGGCTTCAGAGCTTGGGACGTGAGAGCCCACTCCCTGAGAAGGGGCTGGATCAGCCAGGCTCCCAGACTCCCAGCCCAACTGGGAGTGTGTGCGAGCTAAGCCAGGCTGCCCTTGAGACCTGTTTGAGTCCACATGTGCGGCCTCAGGCCCCACTCACTGCTGGTGTATATGCTGCCCTTTCCCAGAGGCCCTGAGCTTCCAGGCGATCAGAAAGGCCAGGACATGTGTCTGCTCAGCCCAGGTGGTCCTCCCTGCCTAGGCCTGCCCAGTTTCAGTCCTTTGATTTGAGAGAAATGGATTAATTCTCATGGGGTTTTGCATTGGATGGGAGGCCATGGGGCTTGTTTTTCTCATGATTGTTGTCATTTAGTCGCTCAGTCATATCTGACTCTTTGTGACCCCGTGGACTGTAGCCCAGCAGGCTCCTCTGTCCATGGGATTTCCCAGGCAAGAATACTGGAGTGGTTTGCCATTTCCTTCTCCAGGGGATCTTCCCAACCCAGGTATTGAACCCAAGTCTCCTGCCTTGTAGGTGGGTTCTTTACCACTGGGCCGCCAGGGAAGCCCCTTTTTTCAGGATGGTCCCAGTTAAATTCCCTTTTGGTCCCAATTGGCTCTTGTTTTCAAGCATCATGGGGCATTTTTTTTTTCCCTCACATGGAATTTCTACAAGTACCACAGACAGACAACCAAGGGATGGAGGCCTGTGCCCCCTGCAGCCTCCCCATCCTGGAGATGTCTGCCACCATGGTGAGGGCTGGCTCCCTTCCTAGTTCTTGAGTCATCAGGAGATTCCTGCAGCATCGATGGGGAAACTGAGGCTGAGAGAGCTCAGGTGGCTTGCTCAAGGCCACACAGCTAGGGGGCAGCAGATAGGACTAGAAGCTCCATTTGCTAATGATGGAGCCCAAGCGTGGGGGTCCTGGAAAGCTGACCATGCTAGACGGTGTCATCCAGCCAGGGCGGGGTGACTTGGCCTGAGGGAGGCAGGGCTTACATGGTCTGCTTGGCATTTGTTTGGTCCTCCAGATCTGCCTTTCAGCCCATGCTACCAGGATTGAGGTCGGAGGGCTACCTGAGCTGGTGGAGGCACATGTCAGCCACATCTCAGACAGCGGGGCCCCAGCAGGAGGATTAGGGCTTGATTGAAAAGTGTTCTTCCTAAATCAAATGGTTGTATTCTCTTTCACGGATTACCATTTTTTGTGCAGTGTTATGCTCACAGATAGCCATAGGCACCTTCTCTCATGGGAGTGGAGTATGGTTGGAGGCTTCTACAGAGCTGCGGGGGTACAGATTTCCTGTTCAGCATGAAGTAGTTTCTGTAGATAAAGCAGACCCAATCCCCTCAACTGCAGAGACGCCCTGGTGGTGGCAGGAGGGACCCTGGCCTGGGACCCCTTTGCCGGGAGGAGAAGCCTGGCTGTGAGCCCCCTTCTGCTGGAGGGGGCTGGCGCCTGGGATGGCCCTGCACCTCTTCAGAGGTGCTTATTTTCTGGGAATGCTCTGGCTAGCTGGCACCTCAGCGACTGAATGACGCTCACCCAGGTCCCCTGTGAGCTCCATGGAGAGCTCCCGCCAAAACCGGATGAGGGCAGATGAGGCTGGTGCCAGAATTCTGCCCGGAGCTGGGACACAGGGCCTGCAGCTTGGGCTCCTGACTGAGCCTGGGCATGGCCTGTTGGGAGAGGGTGGCCAGTCTGTGGATGCACTGTGAACTGATCTGTATGTACACACGTATGTACTCACACACGCCTGCATGTGCCTGCCGGGGCTGGCCTCCTTGGCTGCCGCAGGCAGTTCCTTTCCCAAGTCTCCCATTTGGAGTGTAGGTCAGTGTTTGATGGTCCATTTGCTCTGTTTTAAGTATTTGCTTTTTTGGAAAAAAAACAGCTGAAGAAAATGGAGGAAAATATGTTAATTTCTTGTGGATGGTTTGCTGAGTGTTTACCGCCAGGGGGAAAGGAGAGGATTTTGGTATGATAATTGGAGGATTAAGGTATTATTTTCCATGCACACTGGTTAGACTTTGCTCCTTGATTTGCCAGCCCACGTGGCCAGTCTGCAGCCCTGGGCTCCAAGGCCCCTCCCTCTCAGTTGCAGCTGAGCTGGGCTGGGACCACGACGTCCAGATGGCACAGGCAGGCGGCTGACTTCCATGCTGGCTCCCGGAGGACCCTCGTGGTGGGTGTCCTGGCCCCCACCCTCCCATCCCTGCAGGAAGTCTGGCATTTGTCCAGGCCATGAGGCTGGGTGAGGATGCCTGAGACCTTCAGGGCCTCATCCGCAGAGCACTGGAGAGCCTGGTGCGGAGCGTGGGGGGCCATCTATCCGCTCTTGCTGGCTCTCATACTTGGCCGGGGGTGGGGGTCTGTCCCTGCTCAGAAAGCATCAGTGATGATGGTGTAGCAATGATACTACCATTACCAAACGCCATGTGCTCCTGACTGGGTCCGGGCATCCCTTTGCCCTCATGGCACGGGATAGTGGGGGTTGGGAGGACACTGGGGCAGGTGGAAGGCCTGGTGGATGGCTCCTAACTCTCCACAGCGGTCTGATCATACTTGATTTTTCCCACTGTTTGTGGCTTTGGAACCATAATCCATCCGCTTCTAGCAAAAGCCCAAAACACTGCGGTCCAGTATGTCTCGGGCGGGGCTGGGGGAAGCGGTATTCATGGAGTGCTGCCCAGAGAGGCGCCCACCCATCGCTGCCTCCTGGCTTAGGGCAGAGTCCCTGGCCTGGAGCCAGCAGTACCCCTCACAGGACGACTTTTGTCCAAGCTTGTCTTGGTGGGCCCCCAGGAACACAGGGGACCACCTTCTGTGTCTGTGCTTCCTGGGGCCAGCTCCATCTCCCTGCACCCTCCAACCTCAGTCTTGGGAACCTTATGTCTGAGCAGGGATTTCTTCTCATTTTAATGTCTTACTAGAGATACTTCAAACACTTCTTGGAAGTGGGGGAGGGGGCGGAGACCATGCAGAACCACCAGGGTGGTTCTGTGGGGACACTTTTGGGCGCTGCTTTTGTGTTCTGGCAGCCCTGTGGGTGTGTCCATCTCCCGGGGGCACATGAGACAGGCTGGAGGGGGCCTGAGTATCGCACATGCAGGACGGGCCCGCTGCTGGGCCTCCGGGGCCTCCTGGGTCTGTGACCAGGGAGAAAGCCAAGCTGTGCCCCATTCCAGGCCCTGCTTCCTCAGGAACCAGGGGGCAATGAGAGGTATAGCCAGGCTCTCCAGAGGCTGGGGTGAGCTGTCCTGACCCAGGTGGACAAATGTCTGGGGTGATGGGCAAGGGTGAGGGTGTGGGTGCAGGTGCAGTCATGAAAAGACGGTGCGGGTCACCGGGGGGAGATCGAGTGCCATAGGAGGGAGAGGCCTGAGCCACCCCATCTCAGGTGCTGGATGAGATGTGGGGGAAGCACCCATGACTGGGGCTTAGTGCAGGAGCCCATGGTGGGCTCAGGGGTGCACAGAGAATGGAAGAGGGAGAGGGAGGTGGCCTGGGCCCCTGGGGGGAATCTGCTTCATGATAGGAGAGATCAGGAGTACCTTTGTCTGCCACGGTCCATCTGTCTGCCCCTCCCTCGACCCCTCCCTCCACTTCCCCTCCCTCTTTTCTCTATGTATGCCCCTCTCTGTCCCAAGGCCTCCAGCCCTCCCTTCTATGTTGGTGGGGTGGGGGGCAGAGGGTAGAGGAAGCGGGTAGCTGGTCCTTTCCATGGGGAAATCATCAGCCGCTGCCGTCCTCCCCCCACGCCCTCTGCTGGCCGCTGAGTGGGAGGATGTGTGGGCCGTGGGCTGAGTGCCTGTCTCTCTGTGCCTCCAGCCAGCCCCCCGCCTCCCCCAGCACACAGGAAGCCATTCAGGGAATGCTGTCCATGGCCAACCTGCAGGCTTCCGACTCCTGCCTGCAGACCACGTGGGGTGCTGGCCAGGCCAAGGGCAGCTCGCTGGCCGCCCATGGAGCCCGGAAGAACGGGGCTGGTGGGAAGAGCGCAGGCAAGCGGTTGCTGAAGAGGGCGGCCAAGAACAGTGTGGACCTGGATGATTATGAGGAGGAGCAGGACCACCTGGATGCCTGCTTCAAGGACTCGGACTACGGTGAGCGTGCCTGTCCTGGGGGCTGGGAGCCAGACCTTCTTGCAGATGTAATCCACAGACCTTAGACGTTTCCCTTTAGAAGCATGCAACTCAGTGGTGCTTGGTGTATTCAGAGGGATGGATGTGCCGCTGTCAGCACCCCCAGTTGGAGAACACTTCATCAAAGGAAACCCTGCCCTGTGCCCATTAAGAGTCAATATGCCTCCCCTGATTTACGCTGATTTATGCCAATGCATAGATTTTCCTCATCTGGATGTGTCATGTGAACACAATTGCACAGTACTTGGTCTTTGGTGCCTGGCTTCTTTCATTAGCATACGCTTTTTTTTTTTTTAACTTACAGTAACACATTATTTATTTATGCATTTTTTTTGGCTGCGCTGGTCCTCACTGATGCATGTGGGCTCTCTTGAGTTGCGGTGAGCGGGGTGTACTCTTCTTGTGGTGTGCGGGCTTCTCACTGTGGTGGCTTCTCTTGTCGTGGAGCACAGGCTCCAGGCACACAGGTTTCAGTACTTGCCACACGCAAGCTCAATAGTTGCCGTGTGTGGGCTCTAGCGTGTGCAGGTTTTGTTAGTTGCTCCCCAGCATGTGAAATATTCTTCCTGGACCCCAGGGGTGCCTGGGCTGAATGATTTCAGAGGCCAGCTGTGCCTATGCACGGGGCAGCCACTCTGGGAGGGCTGGTGCTATGGAGCGTGCAGACAGCCCCGGGGGATGCTGGTCACAAGGTCTGCCAGCAGCCTGCAGCACCCATCCTCCTGGGGCCATACCAGCAGCTCAGTCCTTCCTCCTCTTTCCCCCTCTAGTTTACCCCTCCCTGGAGTCGGATGAGGACAGTCCTGTTTTTAAGTCCCGGTCCAAGAAGAGGAAAGGCTCGGATGACGCCCCCTATAGCCCGACAGGTAGCGCTGGGGGCTGGGAGGGGAGCTCTGTCCACACGGAATGCCAATAGTCGTGTTGCACACCCACTGGCTTTGTGGCTCAGACAGGGTGTCTGTTGCCTGCGGGAGCCCGATTGGGGTTCCACTTCAGTCCCGGAACCTCAGCCAAGTGCTCTCGCAAACAATCAAAGGCGCCCCGGCTCCTGCCTGGGGGCAGTGCAGTGTCCCTGGGGTGCGCTGGCCCTTGGCCTTGGTTCTCATCAACGAGAAACACTGGGAGGGTCCCGTGTGCCCCTGGCCCCCACCATGGCAGCCAACAGAGTGGGGTCTGGTTCCCCTAACACACTCCCTTCCTGACCCCTCCCTTCCTGGTGTAGGGCAACCAATCCCACATGAAGCTGGGGCTCTTGCTGACCTTCCCCAAAATGTGACTTGTCCCTGGGCTGTAGGGGCAGATGAGGGCAAGGCTGGGAGATCCGGGAGGGCCCTCAGGTGCTGGGTGGCGACTCGAGGCAGGCTGACCTTCTTTCCTGCAGCGCGGGTCGGCCCATCGGTGCCAAGGCAAGACAGGCCTGTGCGTGAGGGGACCAGAGTGGCCTCCATTGAGACTGGGCTGGCAGCTGCTGCAGCCAAACTGTCCCAGCAGGTGAGGAGAGCGTCCCCGCCTGGGCTTAGGCTCCCCGCCGATGCCTTTGTGCCCCCTACTGTCATGCATGGGGATCACCCAGACTGGGGCTGTCACAACCTTGGGGACATTTGAGTATTGCTCACCCTGGTTCCTTCAGGTTCCCAGGTCCATGCTAGTGGGAAGCAGAGAAGCTGGGAACTGGTGTCAGACGCCCCATGGCAGCTCACAGTGGGGTGGTGGGGAATGGGGGGTTAGGGAGATGGGGGAGGGGCCCATACTACATGTCCACCAGTAGGTAAGCTCAGATTGGGCATGAGTGCTGATGCCATGTCCTGCACGTCCCCATGTCCAGGACGGCCTGCCTCACAGAGTGGGGCCTGGTGGCCTCTCCACAGACCCCCGTACTGTTCTGGGGGGCTCGTGGTGGCTGGAGGTGGGCTCGGGCATGGTCCAGCCCTTTCTGCTCCTGCAGTGCTGCCTTGCTCAGCTCCATGGGAGAAGCCTTGTCCAGAGTAGACCAGGCTGCTCCCAGGCTGCAGGCTGCTCCCCAGGGTCTGAGGTCTGGCCTGCCCTGTGGGGTGACACATCTGCATGCTTTTTTGTTCAAAGGAGGAGCAGAAGAGCAAAAAGAAAAAGAACACCAAAAGGAAGCTGGCTCCCAACACCACCTCCCCCTCTGCCTCCGCCTCTGCCGGCACCACCTCGGCCAGCACCACCTCGGCCAGCACCACCTCGGCCTCCACCACCTCGGCCTCCACCACCTCGGCCTCCACCACCCCGGCCTCCACCACCCCAGCCTCCACCAGCACGGCCAGCAGCCAGGCCTCACAGGAGGGCAGCTCACCCGAGCCCCCGCCAGAGTCCCACAGCAGCAGCCTGGTCGACCATGAGTACACAGCAGCCGGCACCTTCACTGGGGCCCAAGCCGGCCGTGCCTCTCAGCCCATGGCCCCCGGGGTCTTCCTCACGCAGAGGAGGCCCTCCTCATCATCCCCCAACAACACCGCTGCCAAAGGTACCTTGCTTGTCGACCCTGAGTTGCTTGTGAGTGACCACAGGTCTCCGTCCCTGCAGCCATGGGTTTCTGGGGCCAGGCCCTCAGTCAGTGTGTGAGAGAAAGGGCTCCTTTCAAGATGTGAGACCTCTGGTTACTCACCAAGGGGGTTCTGGGTACCTTGGAGCTAGGTCCATTCCTTTAGACTACCAGGGCCTTGGCTTTGGGTCCTGGCCTGGAGACAGTGTGGGTGATGGTTTGCTGAGGGTTCACCAGGAGTGGCCTAAGGTGGCCCAGGCTCCTCCGTGTGATTTAGGGGTGGAACAGCTGGCTGGGTCCTGTGGTATCCCCACTGTCACCCCAGGCCCGCTGCTCCCTGGCCGTGAGCCCCAGCCAGCCATGGACATGGGGAGTGTGGCTGTAGGTAGCCCTAACGCCATCCCTAGACTGTCCCTGCTGCACATGCCATGCTCTAGCCCCTTGTCGACACGGCCACTGAGTGGGGCATCTTGTGGACAGTTGATGGTTTTGGAGGGATGCAGAGCTCCCTGTCCTTGGGCATTGCACGCCCATCTTACAGAAAGGGTGTGGGCTCAGTGAGGGATTACAGACCCCCATCCCATATGCTGCTCCTCTCACTCACCTGTCTTTTTTGTGTCTCCACCTCCCCCAGGAAAACGTACAAAAAAGGGCATGGCCACTGCCAAACAGAGGCTGGGGAAAATTTTGAAAATTCATCGGAATGGAAAACTGCTCCTTTAAAGTTTGGAAAGCCAGGATCCTTCTGCTCCACTCAGGACCCCCGGAGCCCCGCTAGAACATCAGTCCCCAGGAGGGTGGCCTTGCTGCCTCACCCAGGGAGGGCCTGGCCTCCTCCCAGCAACCACCCCCCTCACATGAGCATCTGTTGCTTCAGCAGGCGGAGCTCGCCAACGTGGGCAGACGTCCTTTCTCAAGTTGCTTAGAGTGACCAGTTCCCGAAACATGGCCCCGCCCATTTGAGGACCATTCCAGTTTCAGGACAGCCTCCAGGCATCCCCGAGCATGGGTGTGATTGCAGGGCCTCTGCAGCTCTGCTGGGAGCATGAGTCCTTCAAGGAAGGAGGAGTGAGCCAATGCTCACCAGGCCCAGAGTCTGAGCTGGCCACAGACTGGTAGCCTCCAGAGGCTTAAAAAAAGGCAAAGAACACTAGAGAGGAAGAGGAGGAGAAATCGGGGTGTGTATGTGCCCCCCTTCTCTTCCCAAGTGATTCTCAGACAAGTCCAGAGAGTGTTCGGTCCGGTTAGGAGAGGAGCCTCTGTGCTCCCCGGATAGTGGGTGGTGGGCCGGATGGTGGGTGTTGTGCCCTGAATGTCTAGGGCATTTCTTGGGGCCGGCTGGGGCTGGCAGCAGGGTCGGTGTGTCAGTGGGGGCGAACTGGAGCCATCATGGGGTCCCCGGGGAAGGGCTCGGGCCCAGCCACAGTGTGGCACCCCAGGGGCCCAGGCTAAGCCACGTGGGTGGGCCTCATCCAGCCTGACCATCTATACTCCGAGAAGCACTTCCCAGCCAAAGCACTCCGCCATATGCCTGGTGGGTCAGGTGGTGGCCGGGTGGCCCAAGGACTTGGAGGCCAGGCACTTCTATCTTGTCACTTGTTGACGTTTGGTGTCGAGTGCATGGGTGGCTCCTGGACCATGTGTCTGCCCATCGACACGGAGGGGCTGGATTTGTTTCTCAGGCAATCCTGTATTTTAATTTTAGATGTATTTCCTGAAGCATATTTTTCATAGAATGTAGCGTGTAAATAGCTTTTTAAATAACTTCTTTTTTATAAGAGTAAAAGTATCTTTAGGAATTTCTTTCTATAGAGTCCTTCATTAACATTTATACGAGTTTTTTGCCGAGTATGATGAACAGTTGGGTTTCCGATGCTTTTCCTTTTCCTTCTTTCTTTGTATTATTATGGTTATTATTATTATTTTTTCTTTTAGGAACTAAGGTATTGCCTGAAAAACAAGTGATGTCTGTGCAGCCTTATATCTGTCTTTACAGAAGCAAACAGTACACAAAAGATCTATTTCAGACACATTTGAAGAGGAATCTTCAACTTGAATACCAGCTCTTTCTTTCCTTCTTGTTGATGAAGGGGGTGGGGGTACAGTTATTTTACTAGCACCTTGTGAAGTGTTTCTGTGTTTTGTGATGCTGTAATTTATTAATGTTTGTAGCTTTTTATATTTGTACATTTCTTATAAGCTTTGTTTATATGCCCATCCCTGGGTGTTCTGTCCATGAGGAGAGGCAGCTTCGTGTGGGCCTTGCCATCCTTGCTCATCCTGTTTGGGGGACACAGCCCCAGGGCCCAGAGGCTGGAAGGGGCGAGCCTCACGGGGCCCTGACTATTCTGACCCAGCGTTTTGAAGGTTTCCTTTCCTGTCCTTGTTGAACATTTATATAATCTAACCTGGCCATCAAGCTGTTCTCTCTCTTCCTCTCTTTTATTTTTTTAATTTTATTATTATTATTTTGGCAACATGTACATTTCTAACAAAGTTTATTGTGGCTATTAAAGTGTTTTATTTCCCAATTCATATTACTCTTGTATCGAGTCCATGAGGTCTAAGGTAACTTAGATCAAAGTTTTAAAAGAGTAAAAATATTTCCGGTTTTGTACAGAACCATGTCTTTGTCGTTTCTGCCTCGTTCGCTGTTGTCCACTCTGCAGTGAAGATGGTTGGGGTCTTGGACACTGGGGAGAGGAGTGGACCAGTGTGGTGGGCTGGGTTTGAGGATGGGCAGTCAGGCCAGGCCCCCTAGCCAGGCCCAGGCCCTGGCTGCCAACATTCCCCATGGAAAGCCCTTGGGTTGCCCATAGGGCATATGTACTATCCTGTACCCCAAAGCTACAGCACCCTGAGCCAGCCTGTAGGAGCAGGCAGAAGAGACCCTTGGTCAGAGTGGGCAGCCTTTGAGACCCTGGCAATGCCAGCCCCAGCGCCAAGCATCCTCAGGTGCCTATACATTCTCAGTGTCTCAGTGTTCACAGGCATGCAGTTTAGTGAGTCCAGTGACAGACACCCGAGAGTGTGTGCAGGATTTCAGTCTAAATCTGATGTTATTTACAACGGATGAACAAAAGCAGACCCCCACCTCCCATCCCACCCTAACAGATGCACAGTGAAGGGCACAGTGAAGATCAAAGATTAGGGAGAAAGAGCAGCTAGCCAGAGGGGACCGCCACAGAGGAGACCTTGGGCCCACGCGGGGGCTGCCCCAGCTGCCTGGCATCTCAGACTTTGCTGGGCCCTGGGATGCAGTGTTCAGCTGCACAGCCTGAATCCGCTCTGCTGGACCCCACAACTGTGGCCTCTGCACACCCCCAGGTTGGGCACTCACCCTGTCTGGCAGCTCTCCTATCCCTGCCCAGATCCAGCCAGATTCTGCCCTATGGCTCCCCCAGAGGTCCCCACACCCTCATCCCATAGCCGCTGAGAGACCATGCTGAGCCCTGGGCTGTTCTGAGCATCCTGCCCGCCCCCAGGACTGGCTCTGGCTGCCCAGCCTCTGAGTTGGAGTCCTTGAGGCTGAGTTATCTGGGTGCTCCTTGGGCCTCCCTACCCCAGCATGGTTGTGGGGATTGTGTCTTCAGAGGGCCACCTGAGACCTGGGGCCCTGGGCTTGGGGGGGGCTCCCAGAAGGTGCCCAGAGTCTCTTCCCTGGCCCTAGGCCCTGTCCTGGGCTGTACCCACATCGTCCTGGGGCAGCCTGGCCTGGTTTTGCCCTGGGCCCTCTCTGTGACCCCAGCAGTCCACATGTCCAGGAATGACTGTAGGTGGACCCAGGCTGTGCTTTTCTCGGAATGCCTGTAGTGGGGGCAGCAAGGGGCCTGTGGTTGCTCCATGCTTGGTGCTGACTGGCCCTGCTGGGGTCTTCTCATCTCCATGCAAGGCCGCTGAGAAAGCTCCCTGCCTGGCCCCACGGACCCAACCCCTCACTTGACAGATAAACTAAGGCTCAGACTGAAGCCCTCCGTGGATGAGACTTGAGTACTCCGGCATCGTCCCTTGCTCAATCATTATTTCTCAACCTCCTGGCAACAGGTGGCTGGCCATGTAAGTGGAACACCACCATCTTATCAAGGCAGCTCCAGGGGGCCACAGGATGCTGGCAGCAGGGTCCTGGAGAGCCATCTGACCAGCAACAAACTTCTCAAAAGGAAATGTAAAGGGTTGCGTGTTAAGCCTCTGAGATGCTGGAGCTGTTTGTTTGTTATTGCAGGCTGCCCTGGCTCTGCCTGAGACTCGCGAGTGGCTGGTGTCCTGTGCACTGAACATGGCATAAATAACAAATTGCCTCAACTCAACTTACAAATTTGAGCTGAATTTTGCAGTCATTTCCCTGAGCACCTATTGAGTTCCAGGCTCCATGTTGAGAAACTTACCGAGGCTTCATCAGGGTCGATTTTGCCAAGGGGAAATTTTGCCTCACCTGGGACTCACAGTCACCTGCTCCCTTGTGCAGCAGGACAGTCTGTGATGAGACATCCATGGTGTCGTCTTACACTCCAGGTGAAAGAAGGGAGTTTGGGAGGTTCCCTGGAGCAGCCCATGAGATGAAAATGTCTTCAGCAACACAAGCAAAGGCCTCAGGGCAGGTGACCAGACCTCAGGGTGATCAGATGGTGGGAGGTGGGGCAGCAGCTGGCTCAGAGCCGCGGAGGGTGTCCACACAGTAGGGATGTGGCAGGCCCTGCAGGGGAGCAAGCAGCCTGCTGAAGGAGGCTGAGGAAAAGGGGATTACTTTCCACCTGGGCTCCTGTCCCCCTAGGGTCCCGCTCCTTCTAGGGCTCCCTCCCCTTCTGACATCTCCCCCTGCCACCCCCCTCTACCCTTGTGCCCATCAGGCACATGTTACCATCGTTCAAGTGGAGAGGGAGCTCAGCACCACCAACAGCCCAATCTGCTTTGCATTGTCCTGCCTAGATGCTCAGCCTTAAACCCACCCAGGTCCAGTCCCCAAACTTGCAGGAAAGGGTCCCGTGTGGTGCCTTGGGGCAATACTGAGAGTGACCACCAGGGGGCAGGGGAGGGCCAGGAACGACCTGTCCTCCAGCGATAGCAACGTGAGTTCATTTAGTGCTGGGTGTCCTTCAGGCAAGACCCTGGGGCTGATGGCGGAAGGGACTGATGTGGGCAAACAGAAGTTACCAGCATGCTGTGAGGGTTGGGAGGGAGATGATAATAATCGGTTCACCTTGGTCCTGAACTATTTAAGCGCTGGATGTGCCAGGGCCTGTTTAAGTATCTGGTATATATTATTAGCACATTCACGCCTCACAACTGTCCTCTGACGAAGGTCCTACAATTGTCTCTGTCTTACCAAGGGGGACGCTGAGGTACAGACTCACAGCTGGTGGAGCTAGGGTGCAAGTCAAGTCCAGGGAGGACAGTTACAGGGCCCCTGAGCTTATGAGAGACACCCTGCTGCAGACTCCCCAAGATGGCAGGAGAAAGAGCTGTGCCAGAGAAGAAAGGAGCAACTGTTCAAAGGCCCCGAGGTGGGGACAAGGTGAAGTCCCATCTCTGAGAATGGATGGAGTAGAGGATGAGCAGAGGGGAGGAGACAGAAGTCAGGCAGGGCAGCAGTTTTCTTGCCTGACTCTCTGCTCCATCACAGGGGTCTCCCCCTTTCCCAGTCTGCACAGAGACCTTTGAATCCCCCCTCCCCAAACCCCATGTTCCCCTCTGGACCCAGCCCACCCTCCCTCTGTGCACAGCCCTGAACAAGGAGCCCTCTTTGCAGATGAGGACCCTGAGGCAGGTCTTCTGTTGGACACGTGGCTACCGGGGGTCTCTGCTTCCTTGCCCATGGTTCTGAGAGGCTGCACAGTGTGTGGGAGAAAGAGTGAAGAGTGCTTACCATCCAAGGTTTAAAGAAAAAGATGCTGCTGATATAAAACTTAAGACTGTGTTCCCAGACCTGTGGGAAAAAAACCCCTTAGCAGTAAAGATAATGGTACATAAAATTCATGTCAAAGACATTAGATGCTGGTGCTAAATTCCATGGGTTTCATGTTGTGATTATGCTGCCAGTGTGGTATACTTTCCTGAGTGCCTACTGTGTGCTGGGCAGAGTGCCATGCAGTTTCCCAATACTAACCACTTACCACTGCCCCCCTACACCTCAGGTTTGGGTCCTGGGGCTGGGAGGCCTTTCTGAGGAGGTGACCTTTGGGCAGAGCCCAGAGATCGTGGGGGAAAAGTGCCAAGGCCAAGTGAACAGTAGAGCAAAGGCCCAGGGGCAGGATCAGGCTTTGTGAGGAACCGTGGGGATGGTGTGAGTGGAGAGCTTGGCAGGGCCTGGGTTCCAGCAAGGCTTCTTCTGCCCCAGTCCTTGGTCCAGGCTGCGTCCTCTGCCATGAGTGGCTGTATTTCTGACCCAAGGAGCCCATGGAAGACCTCACCTCGCCTGGCTGTGGAAACTTGGGGCTGGCTTCAGCTTCTTCATCTTGAGTGACCGATATCTCAAACACACACAGAAATTCCATGGGGCCGACTTCTCCCTATGGGTCACCATTCCCACCTGGCCCTTTGCTGGAGCATGCTCCTGTCTTCCACCTGCCTGACCTGGCAGCCTGCTGGCTGTGTTATCTCAGGCAGGTCACTTCCCCTCTCTGGGCCTCTTCTTCCATCAGCCTTCCTGATGATGAGGAGAGGGATGAAGCCGGAAGCTGGAGATAAAGGGGTGGAATGTCCCCACCTGGTCTCCCCCAGATCTTCTCTGCTATGGCCTGCAGACAACTGCCCACTCAGGAGGGAAGCTGCAACAGGACAGAAGACACAGCCAGGCCTCAGGTGGCCAGGCCTGGCCCGAGAGGTCTGCCAATGGACAGGCCATGCACACCCCGACTTGCAGAGGTGTGTGGAGCAGAGGCTGCGCCCTGGGCTGGGTGTGAACCCAGGTGGTTGTGTCGATGCTCAATTAAATGTTTGCTCACTTCCAGCTTGCAGTCTCCTTCCCATATTTTGGAGTGGATCCTTACTTCTCACCACTCAGGGTTTTGCGTCCCCAGAGTGCTTTGGATGGAGGGACGCCGGGCGGGGCTGCGGAGCTGAGGAAGGGTGGTGGTGGGAGGGGTGCTCTGTGGGCTGTCGGGCAGCCTGACAAATGGGCTCCCTCCTTAGCCGCTAGCCCGCCTTTCCCAGGCCGAGTCCCATCGGCTGCCTCATCCAAACATCCCAGGGGATGCCACCTCGGCAGAAAAATGATGCTGTTCCATTAACATCTGACACGGATTTGCAGGCCCCAAACAGACGAGCGTGCATGTAAACACCCGGCCTAGCTGGGCCCTCGCCCGGCTCAAAGCGGGATCCTCGTAATTAATTGTCCGCCTGCCGGCCCACCGGCCTGAACCCACACTCCAGCCAGTGTTATTTCAATCCCTCCTGCCACCCCCGCTCTCAAGCTGCATTCACCAAACGGCGGCGGCTATGCTGGAGCTTGTAGGAAGGAGAATGGAGATGGCCTTGGCGCTGCAGGCCTCGGCTTCCTCCCTGCAAAATAGAGGTGTCGTCCTCGCCTCCTCGACGGTCAGGGGAATGGGGCCCCTGTGCCTGGCTCATGTTGGGCCAGAGCACCCGCACACCCACAGGCACGCTGTCTCGGCTGCCTGGCCCGAGTGGATCAGGTGCTAAGCGAGCAGCTTCCACAGGTCAATGGGGTCTCCCACGCCCCGGATGTACGCTCCACGCGCCTGGCATTGCCGCTTATCTTTTCTCCTCATTTTGACTGATTTAGTAAGTGTGTAAAACCACATGTGTTACAACTTGTGATTTTTTTACCCTGAAGAGG
The DNA here is from genome assembly GCF_033118175.1 of Dama dama. Lineage (NCBI taxonomy): Eukaryota > Metazoa > Chordata > Mammalia > Artiodactyla > Cervidae > Dama > Dama dama. The sequence goes on along the minus strand of NC_083696.1, from coordinate 26,357,589 downwards.
GTGGATTTTTGTAGACTGCTGTTCTAGAATGTGGTCTCCAATCAGTCTGTATAGGTACACCACAAATACTTCTGCTTTTCAAAGAGAAATAGCGTATGAATGGGCTACACATTTTGTAGAGTAAGCTTTGGTCTGCCACATTTATCTTTCCTTCCTTTTTTGGTTCATTTCTCTTAGAGTTTAGGAAAACTGCATGATTTTGCCTGTCATGGGGTCTCAGGGACTCCTTGCTCTGCACCTGCAGCTGATGGAGATGCCACCTCTAGGAGCTGCAACATGGGGGCAGATATTTTACCTCTGATGGAGTCATAGGGATAAACCAATGCCAGGCTCACAGATAGGTTCCTGCAATGTGTTCTGAGGTCAGTATCTTCGCTCAAGTGTCATTTACTTCACCTCTAAATCTGGGGGAAAACCCAGTCTTATTTTCTTATCCTTTTCTTTTTGGACCACCTAACTGTGACCCGCTGTGGCGAACTGTAATGACCAAGAGTTAAGATCCTGAGTCTATCCTCCATCGACATACAGGCATTTGTGACCCATATCACATAGAAGGTTATTGGTGGCTTTCTCTCAGTGGCTGCGGATTAAGCTCTGGAAAGTTTATTGGTGTCTGTTCTCTGCTCTTTCCACGGGGTTACCGGGAGAAGTGTCAGGGTTAGGAGATGTGTGTGTGTGTGTGTGTGTGTGTGTGTGTGTGTGTGTGTGTGAGTGTGTGTGTGGTGTGTGTGTGGCGGGAGAGGTTCCTTGAGAAGGAGACATCTGGGGGTGTGTGTGGCAAATGTGAATAAGGATGCTTTCTGGGGAATTTTTTCTTTTTTCCTCTCTGTTTCATCCATTCTGACTCAGACCATACAGTTTTCATGCTTGCAGCTTTCGGATGTATTTCCAATCTCTCAGACCTTCCCTTTGCTTCTTGAATTACTGTGCTACAATCTGTGAAGCAGTTGTGAAGGTGGGGAAAGGTGTCCTCCAGTTACAGTCTCCACTCCGGAAGGAGGGGCTCCCTCCCTGTCTGTTCAAACCCTCCCTCCTCCTCTCCCCAGATGCAGACATTCTCTGGGCTTAGCTCTCCAGGCTCCACCCTGCAGTCTTCTGGAGGACCCTCAGCTGCGCTCACTCAGCTGCTCCAGACTCTCATTTCTCACTGCCTTGGGCTTCAGAGGTCCTTTCTGTCCTTCTGCCAACACGCTTAGATGGGTTGGTTCTGGCTCCATCAGGTCTCATGGCCCTGCTGGCCCCACCTTAGCCTTCCCCAGAATGCCTTGTACCAGCTCTGCATTGGCTCTGTTTCCCTGATTCCCTTCTTCATAGTCCCCAAATTCAGCCCCAAACACTACCTCCTCTGGTCAGTCTTAAGCTCAGCCGCTGTCTGCCTGCAGTATCCCCAAATCCCAGGCCTTCCATCCTTTCATGCCTCAACTCCAACAGCCCCATCAGGGGTGCTCTGTGTGGTCAAATGGACCCCCTCCTGACCTATTTCACTCTAGAAGGTAGTTTATGTCCTTGATGTGGGCCCTGGAGCCATGGGGAGCCCCTGGTCCAGGGCAGGCAAGGGTACCGGTGGCTGATAGATGGTGGGAAAGCAAGGTGGATCAAGGACCCTAGAGAAGGGAGGAAACAGAAAGGAGGGAGGGGGACAAAAGAGGACTTAGAGAAGAGGGGTATTCAAGTGGGGGGAGGGAGCTTACAAGGAAGGGCGCTCCAGACGGAGGAGCTCATGGAGTGTGTGGAACAGGGGCTATTAATTCCTGCTCTGCAGGGGTGGATTAGGACAAGCAGCCAGGGCAGCCCTTCTGGGACCTGGGGTTATCACTGCTTCCTCTTGTAAGGCTGCTGGTGATTCATGGCCTGAGGGCTGATGGGCAGGTGGTCAGGGGCATGGTTAGGCCAGCAGGGAGGGGTCATAAGACATTCCTATTGTGGTGGACCAGGCTGACCTGTGCAGGCAGGACCAGGCTCCTGGGAGCCTGGGTGGCAGAGTGCAAGATCCCCTAGCTATAGCCTGGGAGCCCACTTCAGACAAGTGCTGTCTGGCCTTCAACCCCACACCCCTGATACCTCTGGTGGGGCATGAACATCTTCCTGGATTCTCTGACTCACTCTTAAACTTGGCTGAACTCAGAGATCTGGAACTTGCCCTCTTAGGCTGGCTCTGGAAGGACTGGAGAGGAGGTACTCTGGGGCTTATGTCATAAACCAGGTCCAAGAGAAGGAACCCTGCAGCTCTGGGGCAATTTTTCCTGTCCCCATTTTCTGGTGGTCCACTGGGTGACTGAAGCCATGTGGTGCAAATGACATGGATGTTCTTGGTCACCCATTTAAAAGTGGGGGCTGCTCCTAGAAAGCATAACCCAGGCCTATAGGGGAACTAGATCATGCTCTGCTGGGAAGTCCTGTGGGGCCCAGGTAATGGGAGCATTGTGATTTGAGAAAGGTGGTGTAGGGACATATCACTGTGTTGGAGGCTCCCTCTGGAAGCAAAGGTGGAGAATGAGAGGCGGCAAAGGGGTCAAGAAGAAGGGACGTGGCCACAAAGCCCGAGATGGGACCAAGGCCAGAGTCATCAACAGGACAGGGTGGTTTCAAGAGCCACCTGGCCCTTCCAAGACCCCCAAGAAACTTAGAAAATGTCTAGTTAGGAGAGATGAGATCTGTTGAGAAAACAGACCTTCCACCCTTTGGAACAGTGCTGACCAAAATAAACTATTTTCAATGAAGAAAATGTTCATATAGTACAGTTAAACACTTGAAATATGGCTAGTGTGGTTGAGTTTTGAATTCTTACTTTTTATTTACTTTTACTTTTAAGTTTACATTTAAATGGCTATGTGAAACAATTACATAGAAAATGGAAAAAAAATAAAGAAAATTAGTGAACTCCCAATTTGGTTCTTTGTAAAGATCAATAACATTGATAAATCTCTAGCTGGACAGATAAGAAAATGGAGAAGATACACATTTCCAATATAAGAGTGAAAGGATGGTCATTACTGCTGATCTTGCAGTCATTAAAAAAAAAAAAACAAAAGCATATATGATCAACTTTATATAAATTTTTGACAACTGCCATAACATGGACAAATTCCTTGAAAGGCACAAACAACCAAAATTGATGTAAGAAGAGAAAATCTGGATAGTCTTCTGTGTGTAAAATTTTTTGAATTAATAATTAAAAAGCCCCCATTAAAAAAAAAAACAAAAAAACAAAATTCCAGGCCCAGATTGCTTTACTAGTGAATTCTAATGTCTAGAAATTTATCCATATGTATATGGTTTATTGATTTCTAACAAAGTTACCAAGGCTTTGATATGAATTCAAATTCACTATGAAAAGAAAATTCACTATGAAAAGAAAACTCTTTTCAACAAATGGTACTGGACAAACTAGATGTCTACCAGGAAAAAAAGGACTTTGATCCTTACCTCATTCACACTCAAAAATTAAGGTCAAAAAGATTAGAGACCTTAAAATGATAAAACTATACATCTTTAAGAAAACATAGGAGAAAACCTTCATGACATTGAATAGGTAAAGATTTTTTAGAAAGGACAAAAAATAATTTAAAAATTGGCAAATTGAATTATATAAAAATAAAAATGTTTTGCTTTCTGTAAGTTTCCACTAAAAAAATAAAAACCAAGCCATATGAGAGATATAAACATTCAGATTCAAGAAGTTGAGTGTTTCCAAATCAGATGAATCCAAAGAAATCCATACCAACCAGACACGTCAGAGTTAAACTTGTGAAATGCAAAGACAAAGAAAAAATTTTATTTATTAAAAAGATTTATTTTGGGGCATGGTTTGTGGAGTCCTAGTTCCCTGACCAGGGATTAAGTCCAGGCCTCAGCAGTGAAAGCACAGAGTCCTAACCTTTTGACCACCAGGGAATTCCCTAAAGAAAAAATAATTTTAAAATTCAGAAAAATATTTCAGTGGGTTTTGTCATACATTGATATGAATCAGCCATAGAGTTACACGTATTCCCCATCCTGATCCCCCCTCCCACCTCCCTCTCCACCCGATTCCTCTGGGTCTTCCCAGTGCACTAATAAAAATAAATAAATAAATAAAAAATAAAAATTAAAAAAAAAATTCAGAAAAATAAACACAATAAAGAAAGTCTAGGGACTTCCCTGGTGGTTCATTGCTTAAGAATTTGCTTTCCAATGCTGGGGATGCAGGTTTGATCCCTGGTCAGGGAACTAAGATCCCACATGTCACAGAGCAACTAAGCCCATAAGCCACAGCTAGAGAGCCCTCCGGCAGGACCACTGAAGTCGACGTGTTCTGGAGCCCACATGCTGCAACTTCTGAGCCTGTGCACCGCAACTAGAGAGTCCATGCCCCACAATCAAGTATCCCAGGTGCCACAACTAAGACTTGGTGAGCCAAATAAATAAATGTTTTTAAAAAGTTTAGATTGAAGAGAGGCTTCTGCACATCACTCAGACTGGTAAAATAGCTATACCACTAGGCTGTGATAAGTAGTATCTGGTGTGGTAATACCGTGAGCCACCACTAATGAAACTATACAGATCAATGTATTTAAAGTTATTTAAAACTATTGTAAATAAGTCTGGTTAGCCTTATTACTTAAAAAAGTAATCTCAGAAATGTTCAAATAACCTATCAGAAGCCGAGAAAAAATAAACAGAGGGATAGATACAAAAGGAACAAACAGAAAATAACAATGAAATGACAGATTTAAGCACTAACATGTCAGTAATTGCTCCAAATGTAAATGATACAAGTACATCAATTAAGAGACAGATATTGATAAAGTGATAAAAAATGTTCCAATTATAGGCTCTCATCAAGAAATTCACTTCATATATGTTTCCATAAACATTATAAGGTAGGGATAAGACTATTCTATGAAATTAAGAAACAGTTTACCTAAACAAGATACCTCCTTGAATACAAGACCACCTCACTTCTGGTAGATGAAATATCCGGAAGCAGGGCCAAAGTTTTGTTCAGAAAACCCTTCTGAGTTTATTACATTAAATATACAAATGACTGATATGCATTTGTTTGCATTGGAGGACAAGACAGCAGAGACCATAAAATATTGATCAGAGCCATAAAAAGAAAGAAAGAGGAAAAAATAAGTCTCTTTGCGACATTAAATTTAAATAATGTGTTTTTTCAGGTTAATGGGAACTGTATACATATTGACTTCCTATAGGGTCATCTATAAGCCAATAACACATTCAGTATAATCTGTCCAGCATAAAAATTTGGGTTTCAAAGAAATTGATCTTTTTTTATTCACAGCAAACAGAATAAAACTTATCTCATGAATTAAAAAAAAGTCACTTCAAACATAATGGCGTAGATAAGTTGAAAGTGAAAGAATGGAAAAAGATATATACATTCCAAGTACCAATTTCAAAAAGGATGAGTGACTATGTTAATATCACATAGAGTAGAATTTAGAGCAAAGAAAATTCCTAGGAACAAAGAGGAACATTACATAATAATAGAAGCTCCAATCCACTAAGAAGATACAGCAATCCTAAATATTATGCATGAAACAACAATTCTCTCATGTGAATTGATAGAGCTGAAAGGAGAAATAGACAAAGCCATAATTATGCTTGAGAATTCAACATCTCACTCTCAGCAGTGAGAGAACACAGAATATATTACCAAGCAACAACAGAATACACATTCCTTTCAAACAGCCGTGGGATGTTTACCAAGATAGGCTATAATCTAGGCCATAAAACAAACCTCAACTTATTTAAAAGAACTGAAATCATACAGAGAAATCAATACGGTAAAGACAAAAGGAACATCTCCAAATACTTGGAAAGTAATCATCAACATATTTCTAAATAACCCATGGAGCAAAAAGGGAATTTCAAAGAAAATATAATAATAAATAGAACTGGATAAAAATAAAAACATGGCATATCAAAAATTGTGGGATACAGCAAAAGCCATGCTAAGAGGAAAATTTATAGCCCTTGTTGTTGTTTAGTCTCTCAGTTGTGTCTGATTCTTTGCAACTTCATGGACTGCGGCACCCCAGGTTTCTCTGTTCTTCACCATCTCCCTGAGCTTGCTCAAACACTTGTTCATTGAGTTGGTGATGGCATCTAATCATCTCTTCTGTCACCCCCTTCTCCTCCTGCCCTGTCTTTCCCACCATAGAGGACTTTTCCAGTGAGACAGCCCTTCGCAACAGGTGGCCAAAGTTTTGGAGCTTCAGCCTCAGCATCAGTCCTTCCAATGAATATTCAGTCAATCCTTTAGGATTGACTGGTTTGACCTCCTCGAAGTGCAAGGGACTCTCAAGAGTCTTCTTCAACACTACAGTTCAAAAGCAATTCTTCAGTGCTCAGCCTTCCTTATGGTCCAACTCTCACATCCATACATGACTACTGGCAAAACCATAGCTTTGACTATATAGACCTTTGTCAGCAAAGTGATGTTCCTGCTTTTTAATATGTTGTCTGGGTTTGTTATAGCTTTTTTTCCAAAGAGCAAGCATCTTTTAATTTCATGGCTGCAGTGACCATCTGCAGTGATTTTGGAGCCCAAGAAAATAAATCTGTCACTGTTTCTAATTTTTCCCCATTTATTTGCCATGAAATGATGGGATCGGATGCCATGATCTTAGTTTAATCCTAAATGCTTATGTTAGGAATGAGGAAAGTTCTCAAAACAATAATACATGCTCATACCTCAAGAAGTTAGGAAAAAAAAAAAGCAAAATATACCCAATGCAATTTAAAGGAAGAACTAATAAAGGTAAGAGCATAAATTTATGACATTGAAAAGAAATAAAACAATACAGAAAATTAATGAAAAATATCATTAAAATTGATAATCTTTTAGCAAGGCTAAGATAAATAAAAGACCCAAATCATCAATATCAAGAATGAAACAGCAGATATTACAAGAGATCCTGCAGTCATTTAAAACATAGTAAGGGAATACTACAATAAACTCTATGAGAATAAATTTGACAACTTAGAAAAAACCAATTGACTAATTCCTCAAACATTACAACAACTAAAATTCAATCAAGGTGAATGAGACAAACTGAGGAGTAATGTAACTGTTAAATGAATCAGATTGGTAGTTTTAAAACTCCTGAAAAAAAAAAAAAAGAAAACAAAACTGAAAAAGAAATCTGCAGGCCAAAATTACTTCAATGGAAAGCTCTAGAAAACATTTAGAGAATTATCACTACTTCTGCAAAATCTATCTCAGAAAATATAAAAAGAGGGAACACTTGCCAACTTATTTTATGAGACCAATGTTATTTTGATACCAAAACCAGAGAAAGTACAAATAGATAGATAGAAATAGAATGAAAAACTACTATGTTTTGGGAACCTAGAAGCAAAAGTCTTCAGCAAAATATAAGCAAATCAAATCCAGGAGTATAAAGCAAAACCTTATATACTCACAGTAGGATTTATTTCAGAATTCAAGTTTTGTTTAATATTTTAAAATCAACCAATACCACGAGCATCAACCGGTCAAAGGCAAAAAATATGATTATACCCATGGATGCAGGAAAAGAATGTGACAAATCCAATAGCCAATTTTTATTTTCAAAAGCCTCAACAAACTTAAAATAGAGAGGTGAACTCATTCAACTTGCTAAAGAAAATCTACCAAAATACCTACAGCTAATATCCTGATATACTTAATGTTAAAGAACTAAATACTTTATTTTTAAAAATTTTTATTAGGGTACAGTTGATTTTGGCTTCCCAGTTTGTGCTAGTGGTAAAGAACCGTCTGCCAATGCAGGAGACATAAGAGACACAGGTTCGACTTGTGTCAGGAATAACCTCTGGAGGAGGGCATGGCAACCCACTCTAGTATTCTTGCCTAGAGAATCCCATGGACAGAGGAGCCTGATGGGCTATAGTCTATAGGGTCGCAAAGAGTCAGATACGACTGAAGCGACTTAGCACATACAGTTGATTTACGATTTTGTTAGTTTCAGGTGTACAATAAAATGAATCTTTTGTCAAATACATATATCCACTCTTTTTTGTATTGTTTTCCCATTTAAGGGCTAAATGCTTTCTTTCTGAATTTGGGAACAAGGGAGAGATGCTTGTTCTTACCACTGTTATTTCACGTAGTGCTAGAAGTTCTAGCCACTGTGATAAGAAAAGGAAAAAAGGCACACAAATTATAAAGGAAGAAATTTAACTGTCCCTATTTGTAGATAACATTATGGTATATGTATAAAATCCAAAGGAATCTACAAAATATGAGAACAAGCTCTTAGAGGTAATAAGCATGTTCAGCAAGGTTAAAAGATAAATGATCAAAAACCAAAAGTTTATTTCTATACACTAACGATGAACATTTGAAAATAGACATTAAAGCCATAATACCATTTATACTCACTCCAAAGAAAATCAAACTCTTAGGTGCAAGTGTAACAAAACATATATAGGATCTGAAAAGCTGACAATTATAAAATGTTGATGAAAGAAATCAAAGGAGACCTAAACAAATGCAGACCCAAACCATATTCATGAACTGCATGACTTAACATGGTAAACAAGTCAGTTCTCCCTGTATTTGGAGATTTGTGACCTTATTTGGTGATACAGTCTTTTTTTTTTTTTTTTTAATTTAAAAGATCTAATTGGCTTTATTGAACAACTCATGAATCAGGCAGCATCTCATCTAACACGTCAAGGGGAACTGGAGACTACTTCATAGCCATGGTCTGCAAGACCCAAACCAATCAAAATCAAATAAGTCAAAGAAAGACCCCATTGAAAGAGCCACCTTTTTACACCAAGTGACTTGTTCAGTGATCTCATGTAATCGAGTCTCAGTGGAGACAGTTTTTACTGAAGTAATCAAGTCAAAATGAGGTGACTAAGGTGGGCCATAATTCAAAGAAGTGAACCTCAGTCTAAATGTAGCACCTTGTACAAATATGAATTCAAAAAAGATTATAGATTTAAATGTAAAACTAAATAAATTTTAGGAAAAAACAGGACAAAATCTTTGGGACCTAGACTAGGCAAAGAGTTCTTAGGCCTGACATCAAAAGAATGATCCATAAAAGGAAAATATATCAAAAGTAAAAATTTTTGCCCCTCTATGAAAGATCCTTATTGAGAGGATGAAAAAATAAATTGCAGACTGGGAGAAAAATTTTGTAAGCCACATACATGACAAAATACTAATGCCTGCAATATATATGGACCTCTCAAAATCTAACACTAAGAGACAAACAATTCCATTAGAAAATGGGCAAAACACATAAACAGGCATTTCACTAGAGATGATTCACAGATGGCAAATAAGGTTGTGAAAAGATACTCAAAGGCAATAATCACTAGGGAACTGTGATATTATTACATGCCTATCAGAACAGCTAAAACAAAAAAGTGTGGCAACACCAAATCCTGTGGGATTCAGAGAAACTGGATCCCTCCTACAGTTCTGGTTGAAATGTATGATGGTGCAGCCACTTTGTAAAATACTCGGGCAATTCCTTTTCAACTTATTAACGGAGTTACTAGAAGACCCAGCAATTGTACTCTTGGGCATTTATCCCAGAAAATGAAAATGTATTTTCACACAGAAATTTGGACAGGAATGTTTATTTGTAATAGCTGAAGTTTGGAGAGGATCCAGTGACCCTCAGTGAGTGAGTATGGAAATACTGGTACATCCATAGCATGATACACACTGCTCGGCAAGAGAAAGGAATGAGTATTGACACACACAGAAATATGGATGAATCTCCCGGGAACAAGGCTCAGTAAAGAAAAGCCAATTTCAAAAGGACACATACTGTGGATTCCTTTTATATAACATTTATTAAATAACATAATTATGGAGATGGAGATCTGATTACTGGTTGCCATGAGGTAGGGATGGGATGGGAGTGGCTATAAAGGGGTAGCATGAGGTAGTCCTGTGGAGTATCTTGATCTCGGTAACAGTTATGTTAAGCTACATGTGATAAAATTGCATAGAGCTACACACACACACACACGCACACACACACACATGCATAGTGTATCTATAACTGGAGGTATCTGAATAAGCTCCATGGATCAGATCAACGTGAATCTCCTCATTTTGAGGCACATCGTGGGGGCACCAGGCTAGGGTGTTCTCTAGCACGTTCTTATCACATGATATCTTAGGTTTGGGGGGAAGTGAGGTGAAGAATGTACAGGACTCCTCATACATTTTTTTGCAACATGCTTTAAATCTATAGTTATTTCAAAATAAAAAGGTATAAAAGAAAGGCAAGCTAAAACTCAGAAGGGATAAAAATCTAAATAGAATGCGTGTAACCAAAACACACAAAGAACTCTTACATATCAGTAGTAAGACAAACATCAAAAATAGGCAGAAGAGTTGAAAGATCCTTTTCAAAAGAAGATATTCAGATGGCCAGTAAGCACTTGGAACGGTCTCGAGTACTGAAGTGGGTTACCATTTCCTTTCTCCAGGGGATCTTCCCAATGTAGGAGAACTCGCGTCTCCTGCCCACATTTCAGGCATTGCAGGCAGATTCTTTACCACTGAGCCACTGGAAAAGCCCATATTATTCATCAGGGAAATGCAAATTACAACTGTAATGAGCTGTCACTCACTAAGTACCATTAGAATGCAGATATTACTTTGACTGACAATACCATGAGTTGAAGAAAATGTGGAGCATGTTGGAACTTGCATACACTGCAGGTAGCATATCAAATGGGTCACCCTGGGTGAAACATCTTGGTGGTTTCTTGTTAAGTTGAACACACAGTTACCCTAAGACCCAATACCTCAGTAAGGTTGACTTAGTAACATGTTACATGTGTCCCTTCATCGGAGGCCGAGATTCTGCTCTTTTAACAACCCCCAGTGGCCCAGCTTGCCTGAATGGCTCACCATGTACCTCTGGAGTGGAATCTTCCATGTGAAAGTGTTTTTCTCCTTGTCTGCTTTAGGTGACTACATACAGACCACTGACCCTCTTTGGTCCTGGTTGGCCTCCTCTCAGGGCCTTCCTTCACTCCTGGTCTGTCCTTTCTTCTTTATCCTTGTAGTGTTTGGTTCAGGGAGTTCTTCCTTCCAGAAGCTTCCCCTGATTCCCCAGGCTGAGTCAGGTCTTTTGTGGGTCCCCCAGTGTCCATGCGATGTCACAGCACTGACCTGCGGCTCTGTCTCCCCCTCTCCTGGGATTCCCTCTGGGCTAGGACCTCTGTGTCTGGCTGGCACAGGGTCTTCACATGCTTACTGCTGGGTACACAGAGCCTGCCTCCTGTTCCAGGCTTCTACTCCACGTGGGAGACAGAAACCTGCATCCAATCTCCTGAGCACCCATACCTGTGTTTGGAAATGCAAGCCTGACAGGTGGGTTGGGCTGGTACTAGAGTTCAGGGCTGATTCGTTAAAAGGTTTTATGAAAGCATGCTAAATAGACCGTGCAATTGTGAGAGTAAGTCCTTCTCTGGTGGAAATTACTCAGCCATTTGGTTTTTATTTTTGCAAACGCAGTTCGGCCCTTTTGAACACTCACTTGATATGCCTTTGCTGCCAAAGCAACAGGAAGATATGCTTTGAATTCTCTGTAAAACCCCCATGTAAACACCAGGCTTACGGGTAATTGCAACAGAGCACCGGCTCCACTCCGGGAGCTTTCACATGGCCTGCCTTCCCCGACTACTGCGGGTAAACACACATTACCCCTGGGAGCCTCTGCCTGCCCCCAGAGCACCCACCCCCAAAAGCTTCAAGGGTCGAAAATGAGACATTTGGGTCGCCACCCTAGTCTGAGAGGCAGGGCTTTTAGAAGGGTTCTCTCTGTGGAGAAAGGAGGCTTCCATCTTCCTGGGGCTTCTGGCCTCGGGAAGCACTGTCTCCCCACCTCTGCTGGTTAGTTTTGTTTGCGCCTTAACTTCAGTCGACAGAGTCTAGTCCTGGGGATCCTTTCCTGCCTTGGCTCAGGTCTGAACAGCTCCTGCCCAGCTTTTGGATGGTGTTCAGCCTCCAGGCCCACTCCTGCAGCTTATCTTGCAGGTTTCCCCAGCTGGGCCTGCCCCCTCTGACCTCAGCTTGGAGAATGCTCTAGCCTGGTGCCCCCACGATGTGCCCCCAGCCTGCTTGGTTCTCCTTGCCCAGCTCCCGGGGAGGCTGTTGCCTGGAACTGGCCATTTGCAATTCCATTCAGTGCTCACCTCCTGCTACACCTCAGCACAGCCCTTCCAGTGCTCCCAGTTACATGACTTTCTCTTGCTTCACAGCTTTCCTGAACTTTCTCCAGGTCCTGTGTGTGGTCTGCCTGCATATCTGGGCCCTGAGTTGGGGCCCATGCTTGCCTGGGAAGCCTTATCCAGGGTTCAGTTCAGTTCAGTTCAGTTGCTGAGTTGTGTCCGACTCTTTGCCACCCCATGGACTGTAGCATGCCAGGCTTCCCTGTCCATCACCAACCCCCGGAGCCTGCTCAAACTCACGTCCATCAAGTCGGTGATGCCATCCAACCATCTCATCCTCTGTCATCCCTTTCTCCTCCCGCCTCCAGTCTTTCCCAGCATCAGGGTCTTTTCCAATGAGTCAGTTCTTCACATCAGGTGGCCAAAGAATTGGAGCTTCAGCTTCAGCGTCAGGCCTTCCAATGAATATTCAGTATTGATTTCCTTTAGGAGCGAGGGTTCAGGACTGTTGAATGGAAGTTTCAGTCAAAGTCCCCTGATACAGTAGATGGGACATTCCAGAGGCAGATTTGGAATTTCTGCAACTCTAACCAGCACGGCCCAGGGAAAGGGGTCAGGGTCCTGTGGGACCTACAGAGGCTTGTCTCTTCTGCTGAGAGACCCCTAGCTTAGAGGAGCAGAGAGGTCACCAGGGGTTGCTGGTCAAAGCCTTATCTCCAGGCCTGGGATGGCAACTGGCATGGGGACCCCACTCTGTCTCTTGGAACCTAGGCCATACTCTGGGTGGGTCTGATGGTTGCCCCTGCCACACACTCTATACAGCATCAGGTTCTAGATTAGAAATGAGAGTAACTGTATGATGGCTCACCCTCTAGGACCTGGAGAAGTCTGGATAGGCTGGTGTCCGTCCTGGGCAGGCATGGGGGTACACTAGGCACATGGAAAGGGATGAAGTGGCCATCTCATCTCATCCCTGGATGAGATGGCCTCAGGGAGCTATGTGTTTATACCCCCATAACATTGTGAGGAGCTGGACACCAGAGCCCAGAGAAGAGTCCTTCTCTTTTGTTATTTATTCACTAGTCACCCCTCCTCATCCACCAGCACCTTCTGCTAGGCTTTGCTCTGATCCAATGAGAAGCCTTGAGGGGCCCATGCCAGTGGGGAGGTTGTTGCAGAAATGCATGCAACCCCAGAGGAACTTCGGAGCTTCAGAGCCCAGTGGGACCCCTGGCCCAGCCCAGGGAGGACCTGAGAGGGGGCTGGCCAGGTGGGGGATGGTGTGATGGGTGATACTATGCTCCAGGTGGGGGACAACACAAAGGCCTAGGTATGATAGTGGTGTAGGTGGGGGCTGCATCTGGCCAGGGGAGGGACCTCTTCTTCCTATGGCACACAGGCCCATGGAACTTGGGGGTCAGAGGGTTTGAAGGCCCCCTAGTCCAGCCTCCACCCAAGACTGGAAGCTTTGTCCTGCCCCAGGGTGACCTGCTTCTGCTCATGTGCCAGCAGTCCCACCCCTCCCAAGGCATCTCCCTCCATCCTGGCTGAGCTGGGAGGATGTGCCTCCCACAGAACCACTGGAGTCTGAACTGGGCAGATATTGAGGCAGAGATAGTGCAGAGATGAGTCTTTGAGGGACAGAAAAGAAACTGCTAGTATTTGGGTGTCAGGCCTCTCTGTGGCTTTGGGGGTCACAATGGATTCAGTCACTCAGCCTCATTATGCCTCAGTTTCTTCATCTATAAAAAGATGGGGCTGTTCATCTTGAACTTGTAGGACTGTCTTGAGTATTAAGGATAGTTACATGGGAAATTCTTACCTCCTCTGAGCATGTGATGGATATGAGTTACTGACACAATTATTGACTCTAGAAATGCCCTCACTCTCGAGCCAGGGCCCCACCTCTCGGGTACATGGGACTGAAGGGCTTGAAAAATCATGGGTACAACTGGCTGTGGGCACTGGTTCTGGTGACTCTTATCCTGAGATGCAGGGGCTCACTTCCATTCTCAGGGATTCAGAGACTCTGACCTGCCTGGTGGGACTGGGTGACCCTCAGCCCCTGATATTACAGTGTTTTGGAATCTCTGCAGTTCAGGGCAGACAAGGACTTGGGAGCAGACTTGACTCTATTATGGGGAACCCAAGTCACCTTATTCTTGTTATAAATGTTGCCAAGAGCAAAACTCAAACCAGCTAGATAGTTGTGCTGGGGAAGAATGGCTAATTTCCTGGCTGTGGGGCTGTGGCAGTCCATGTCCTTCACCTTGGCCTACATATATCCCATCATCCATTACCACTGACAATTGTCCTTCATTCCAGTGAAGAGATGGAGGTCCAGAGGGGCTGGCTCCTCCTCAATCAGACTCAATCAAGGGTCTGAGTGCATCAGTGAGTGGGAGGAGCCCCAGGAAATGACAGAAGAAGGAGGAAGGGAGTCAGGGAGGAAAGAGCCCAGCAAAGTATGTGTCTTCTGGCCAGCACCCTTGTAGGTGTTCATGCACAAGTCCAATCTCAGTTTCCCCACCCGAGTGAGTTGGGCACATCTGCTGCCACTCCTGTCAGCAAAGGGCACTTGATCCTGGTCCATCTCTCAAGGACACAGAGAATCTGGTTCCCTGTCACATCTCCATGCCTAGAACTTGGCTCGGCCCAGAGATGGAACCCATACATTCCAAGTGGGGCCTAACTTGGAAGACTCAAATGACTGCAGACCTCCAGAACCATCTGGAAGATTCTTCCTCACAGGCCCAGCACATCCAAGAGAAGACCTCACTTTTTGATGAAACGTCAGAGGATTTGTAGCCATGCTGAACACCACCATTTAATGTGTTGGATGCTGGTCTGGGAGTTTTGCAGGCTCAGGACACTGCTGTCTCCAGCCAGACCCTTGAGGAGGTGGGTGGTACAGGTAGATTTAACTCGGTTTCCTTCTGAGCTCTAGATCCCTCCCCTCGCCCTGCTTCTGTAAACCACTGAACTTCATTCTTGCATGAAAAACTTCTTCATTCTGACAGCAAATGTTTACTGAGTTCTAGTCATGGTGACCAAGCTGGATGTGGCCCCTGTTTCCTGGAGTTCACGCACAGGGCTCAGAAAACAAGGAACCGTTGTTGGGCTGGGCTTGGGTCAGGTGAGTGAGGGTGCTGTGCGGAGGTGTCCTGTGGCAAAGAGCCTGGGAAGGCGACTCTGAGAAAGTGACTTTCCATCTAAGATGGCAGAGCAAAGAAGGCCTGAGGTGAGTGCAAACCTGGGCAAGGGCTCTCTAGGCTTTGAGACTAGCTTGTGCAAAGGCCCGAGAGGGCTGCTGAGCTGGAACATCTGAGGGCTGAAAGAAATGAGTTAGGAGGAGAGGGAGAGGCTATGAGTGCAGAGGTATGGAGCTGTCATGAGGGCCTTGCAAAGTCTTGAGTCTTGAGGAGGAAATGGGATGGAGGAATACATGAACTGTCCACGGGGCTACCTCAAACCCAAACCTTCTTTACCCACAGGCCACATTTGAGTCTGCAGGGCTGGCCCCATGGGGACTGGGCCAGCTCTGTGGCCAGATGCTCTCCTCCTTCTCCCGCTCCTACCCTCTGTTCTGGGGTCCCTGTCAGGGAGCAGGGCACAGGCGGTGTGGATCAAAAGCCCCCTGGGGGCTCGGCCTTGCCCATCAGGCAAACATCACATTGCTCTGGAATGAGGTGATTTCGAGCAGCCGATGCGAGGAAATGGGTATTTATGTAACGGTGGGCATGGTTTTTATTTTCCCTAATTTTCAGATTACTTTCGATTAGGCCTCTTCGGAGTAGAAAAGGCTTGAAGTGAAATAGATCCTGCCTAAATCATTATGGCCCGCCCGGCCCCGGGCTGCCTCTGCAGACAATTACCCCAGACCCTGGGGTTAGGGGGCAAACTCCAGGCCGGGGCACTTCCTCGGTGTTCGCAAGGCAGGGAGAGCCCAGGTCTCAGCTACACGGCCTTTTGTGCCGTGTGGACACACAGCGGCCATTGATTCCACTGTCCCTCTGGCCAGAGGGGCTGGGGGGAGGGAGAAAAGAGAAGTTAATTCCCACCAACATCTGGACTCTATCTCTTCTCCCCACCCCCAACTCAGGACAAGGCGGGGGAGGGGGAGAAGGAAAAAGGAAAAAAAATGCCCAAGCCAAATTCAAATGCTTTCATAAATTTTGCACCAGAAATGTTTTGACGTGAATATTTTTGTCAGTCTCCAGCGTTTGCCAAAAGAAACTCAACTCCACACGACAGCTCGAATATACTCCATAGATGACTCTGGAGCCGCTGGGAGGCTGGGCAGGCTGGGCCCCCAGCACCTGCAAGGCACGCGGAGCCTGGCGCCTGGCCTATGGTGGGCAGAGGGGGAGGTGCTGGGGACCCGAGGCCTGGTGGGTATGAGACCTTGAGCAGCACTGGCCTCCACGGAGGGAAGGCCTGGTGTGGCACCTGGAGGCCAAGGAGCTCTTCCCAACGCCCACCCATGAGGTAGCAGAACCACCCAGCCCAGCTGAGCCCAGGGCAATTAGCTGCAAACAACACCTACAGGAGGTAAACCGAAGGATGGATTGACCGCATGTTGATACCTCTGGAGGCAAGCATACACATGTGTTAAAAGTGGGTTTCTTCCGCAAAATTGAAAAAAGCGATCATTTTTTATTTTCTTTCTTTCTCAACTATATTTTCCCCACTTTCTTGCAATCAATGTAAATTATTAAAAGACTCATTAAAAAATATCTCTCTCTCTCAAGCAATGTATATAGAATTATCATATATCTAATAATTTCACTTCAGGATAAATATGCCCCCAAAAATTGAGATCAGGGTCTTGAAGATATATTTGCACTCCCATGTTCGTAGAAGTATTATTCACAAGCCCAAAGGGGAAGCAACTCACTGATGTATGAATGGATAAGCAAAATATGGTATAGCCATACAGTGGAATACTATTCAAACTTAAAAACAAAATTCTGACAGAAGTTAAAGCACAGATGAAACTTGAGGATATCTTGCTAAGTGAAATAAGGCAGTTACAAAAGGACAAATACTGTGTGATTCCACTTATACGAGGTTACTAGAGTAGTTAGACTCAAAGACAGAAAGTAGAAAGGTGGGTGCCAGGGGCTGGGGGAGAAGGGACTGGGGAGTTAGTGTTTAACGATGATTGAATTATAGTTATGCAAGATGCAGATTTTCTGGAGATGGATGATGGTGATGTTTGCACAACACAGTGAAGGTACCTAGCACTACTCAGTTGTCACTTAAAATTGGTTAAAATGGTCAACTTCATCTTATGTATATTTTACCACAATTAAAGATAATTTGACAATGTGATCTCCACCTTGCCAAATCAATTATCCCATCTGGTGTAGTGGCTCTATCCAAAGTTGTCCCCTGGGGGCGGTGGTCTGGCTGGGATGTGCCCTAACACTGGCTGGCCCTGTGAACTTGTTTTTTCTCATCTGTAGAATGGGACTCTGCCTCTCTTCAGCATGAGACAATGGAACGGATACCCCATCAGGCGTCCAGGATCAACATGGGGGCACTAAGGACTGAGCTGAGTGGACGTTGTCTTTGGACTTGCCTGGCTTCCAGGAGTTAGATACCCCCTGTTGACATCCAGTGCATCAAGAGCTTTCTAGAGGGGGTGAAGGAGATGGAACCCAGGGTTGGTTCTGAGCCTGCAGGCAGGAGGGACGAGGCCCCAGAGGCTGATGTAGCCCACGGTGGGCAGGCCAGCACAGCCCTCTCCTCACTCTACAGTCCTCAGGTGGCTGTTGGGAGTTGGTGGAGGCCATGGCTAAAGGCAAGCTACATGCCTCAGTCTCCCCATCTGTAGACCAGGAAGATGATGCTAACCTCAAGGGCTGCTGTGAGGAGTAAATGAGAGCAGGTTTTGCCACCCAGGAAGCACACAGTACCCAGTGCTGGGTTATTAGGCTAGTGCTTGCCACAATCACAGATAACTAAACAATCTGATCACATGGACCACAGCCTTGTCTAACTCAGTGAAACTATGAGCCATGCTGTGTCATGGTGGAGAGTTCTGACAAAATGTCCCATGGAAAAGGGAATGGCAAACCACTTCAGTATTCTTGCCTTGAGAACCCCACGAACAGTATGAAAAGGCAAAAAGATAGGACACTGAAAGATGAACTCCCCAGGTCGGTAGGTGCCCAATATGCTACTGGAGATCAGTGGAGAAATAACTCCAGAAAGAATGAAGGGATGGAGCCAAAGCAAAAACAATACCCAGTTGTGGATGTGACTGGTGACAGAAGTAAAGTCCGATGCTGTAAAGAGCAATATCGCATAGGAACCTGGAATGTTAGGTCCATGATCCAAGGCAAATTGGAAGTGGTCAAACAGGAGATGGCACGAGTGAACATAGACATTTTAGGAATCAGTGAATTAAAATGGACTGGAATGGGTGAATTTAACTCAGATGACCATTATATATACTACTGTGAGCAGGAATCCCTTAGAAGAGATGGAGTAGGCAAAATAGTCAACAAAAGAGTCTGAAATGCAGTACTTGGATGCAATCTCAAAAATGACAGAATAGTCTTTGTTCATTTCCAAGGCAAACCATTCAATATCACATAATCCAAGTCTATGCCCCGACCAGTAATGTTGAAGAAGCTGAAGTTGAACAGTTCTATGAAGATTTACAAGACCTTCTAGAACTAATACCCAAAAAAAGATGTCTTTTTCATTATTGGGGACTGGAATGCAAAAGTAGGGAGTCAAGAAACACCTGGAGTAACAAGCAAATTTGTCCTTGGAGTACAGAATGAAGCAGGGCAAAGGCTAATAGAGTTTTGCCAAGAGAACACACCGGTCATAGCAAACAGCCTCTTCCAACAACACAAGAGAAGACTCTACACGTGGACATCGCCAAAAATCAGATTGATTATATTTTTTGTAGCCAAAGATGGAGAAGCTCTATACAGTCAGCAAAAACAAGACCTGGAGCTGACTGTGGCTCAGATCATGAACTCCTTATTGCCAAATTCAGACTTAAATTGAAGAAAATAGGGAAAACCACCAGACCATTCAGGTATGACCTAAGTCAAATCCCTTACGATTATACAGTGAAAGTGAGAAATAGATTCGAGGGATTAGATCTGATAGATAGAGTGCTTAAAGAACTATGGACGGAGGTTCGTAACATTGTACAGGAGACAGGGATCAAGACTATCCCCAAGAAGAAGAAAAGCAAAATGGCAAAATGGTTATTTTAGGAGGCCTTACAAATAGCTGAGAAAAAAAGAGAAGCAAAAGGCAAAGGAGAAAAGGAAAGATATACCTATTTGAATGCAGAGTTCCAAAAAATAACAAGGAGAGATGAGAAAGCCTTCCTCAGTGATCAGTGCAAAGAAATAGAGGAAAACAATAGAATGGGAAAGACTAAAGATCTCTTCAAGAAAATTAGAGATACCAAGGGAACATTTCATGCAAAGATGGGCACAATAAAGGACAGAAATAGCATGGATCTAACAGAAACAGAAGATATTAAGATGAGGGGCAAGAATACACAGAAGAACTACACAAAAAAGATCTTCGTGACCCAGATAATCATGATGGTGTGATCACTCACCTAGAGCCAGACATCCTACAATGTGAAGTCAAGTGGGCCTTAGGAAGCATCACTATGAACAAAGCTAGTGGAGGTGATGGAATTCCAGTTGAGCTATTTCAAATCCTCAAAGATGATGCTGTGAAAGTGTTGCACTCAATATGCCAGCAAACCTGGAAAACTCAGCAGTGGCCACAGGACTGGAAAAGGTCAGTTTTCATTCCAATCCTAAAGAAAGGCAATGCCAAAGAAAGCTCAAATTACTGCACAATTGCACTCATCTCACATGCTAGTAAAGTAATGCTCAAAATTCCCCCAAGTCAGGCTTCAAGAGTGTATGAACAGTGAACCTCCAGATATTCAAGCTTGATTTAGAAAAGGCAGAGGAACCAGAGATCAAATTGCCAACCTCCACTGGATCATAGAAAAAGTGAGAGCATTCCAGAAAAACATCTTCTTCTGCTTTATTAACTATGCCAAAGCCTTTGACTGTGTGGATCACAACAAACTGTGGAAAATTCTGAAAGAGATGGGAATACCATACCACTTGACCTGTCTCTTGAGAAATCTGTATGCAAGTCAGGAAGCAACAGTTAGAACTGGACATGGAACAACAGACTAGTTCCAAATAGGGAAAGGAGTACGTCAAGGCTGTATATTGTCACCCTGCTTACTCAGTTTATATGCAGAGTACATCATAAGAAACACTGTATTGGACAAAGCACAGCTGGAATCAAGATTGCTGGGAGAAATATCAATAACCTCAGGTATGCAGATGGCACCACACTTCTGACAAAGGCGAATAAGAACAGAACCAAAGAGCCTATTGATGAAAGTGAAAGAGGAGAGTGAAAAAGTTGACTCAAAACTCAACATTCAGAAAACTAAGATGATGGCATCTGGTTCCATCACTTCACGGTAAATAGATGGGGAAACAGTGGAAACAGTGAGGGACTTTAATTTTGGGGGCTCTGAAATCATTGGAGATGGTGATTGCAGCCATGAAATTAAAAGATGCTTGCTCCTTGGAAGAAAAGTTATGACCAACCTAGATAGTTTATTGAAAAGCAGAGACATTACTCTGCCAACAAAGGTCTGTTGGTCTGTCTAGTCAAAGCTATGGTTTTTCCAGTAGTCATGCATGGATGTGAGAGTTGGACTTTAAAGAAAGCCAAGCACCGAAGAATTGATGCTTTTGAACTGTTGTGTTGGAGAAGACTCTTGAGAGTCCCTTGTACAGCAAGGAAATCCAACCAGTCCATCCTAAAGGAAATCAGTCCTGAATATTCATTGGAAGGACTGATGCTGAAGCTGGAACTCCAAAACTTTGGCCACCTGATGTGAAGAACTGACTCATTGGAAAAGACCCTGATGCTGGGAAATATTGAAGGCTGGAGGAGAAGGGGACGACAGGGTATGAGATGGTAGGATGGCATCACCAACGCAGTGCACATGAGTTTGAGTAAACTCTGGGAGCTGGTGATGGACAGGGATGCCTGGCATGCTGCAGTCCATGGAGTTGCAAAGAGTTGGACACGACTGAGTCACTGAACTGACTGACTAAGTGCCTTAGTACTCAACATGGGCAAATGAGCAACAGTATTGGCTGCAATAACTTTTATGTGAAAATGGGGATCCCATGTGCTCATTTGTTGTTCCTTCCAAACTACTGAGTACCTGTCCTGTGAGTCTGGAATTGGCACGGGGCTGGCCCTTCTTGGGGGCTGCAGTTCAGGTAGGAGGACAGGAACAATGGGATGATCCCAGACAAAAGGGTCAAAGGGCAGGAGGGAACCTGCTGAGAATACGTACTCACGGGCCTGAGGGATAGGATTCTTGAGAGGTACCTTCTTTGGGGAGAGGAGGAATGGTTAGGGCAGGGAGTGATGGTGTGTACCAATCCCTGCACACACGGGATGGGCAGCCTCTGTGTTTAGCTATCTGCCACGTCTGGCTTCCAGCACCTCTCGTTACTATCTCATAGTCCCTGGACACAACCCCGTGTGCTTGGGCCACATCCTACCTGAGATGGGTTCTGTGTGGCCTGCAGGCTGACGCCAGCCTTGACTCACCAGGAGATGGGATGGCTAGCTGTGGGGTTAGCTGGGACTTCGTCCAAAGGTTGTGGCTGACTTGTACCCCACGGCCCATGGGGCCCTGTGGATGAGCAAAGGTGATGTGTCCTTTCCGGGTCTGAGCATTTGACTGTAAGGGAGGGCGACTCTACAGTGCTTTCTCCTTGGTGCGGAGACATCTGGGATGGAGGCAGCTCCTCCAGCCACACAGAAAAAATCCTCTCCATGAGTCACACAGGACAAAAATCATGGTAAACCATGGGAATGAGGGGCTCCTGAAGATTTTGTGGGACACAGACAATGAGTGAGCAAGGTGGAAAAAAAAGGCTGTCTTGTTTCCAGCCCCTGGGATTTGAGGTTGTTTTCTGCTGCAGCAGAACCAAGATTACCTTGTGTGATACAGATATTTTACATAATGATCCGGATGTCTGAATTTTTAGAAAAAGTTGGGAGTTCTGGCCACATGAGGCTAAATTTTCCACAAGACCCTGAGTGGATGGGCTGAGTGGCAGCTTTATTGGAGGGCAAGACTGTCCCACTCTGCCTCAGTTTCCCCTGTATTCACTCATGCTGCCACTACCCCTAGAGGCCTCTGTCACTCTGAATCTACCACTACTGTGAACCTCTGCTCCAAGGAGATGCTCGGAGACTCTGACATCCTGATGTGGGAGGGAAAACTACCCTCTAGGGACCTTGGCATCCAGGGCTTGGGATGGTAGATGTTCATACTGTGTCTGCTACTAATGAACTCTTGCGCTCAAGAAATGACACAATCAGTGGAAGGAGTTGCCCTCACGTGGAAGTCTGACCACACCCATGGCCATCTCTTCTACAGTCAGACTGCACAGATTCTATTCTCAGGGCTCAGAGGAAGATGGTAGACACTGGGAATAAGAGGCTCCTAGGTGACCTGATGAAAGTCACACAGTAAGTGCAGAGAGGATGCGGCTGGCCAGAAGCCAATGCTTACATTTGCTCACAGGATTTCCTTGTGCAGCTCCCCTGGGGAACGGAAAGCTCTCCTGCTTCTCCACCTACTTTCCTCAAAGGTCATCAGGCTTTGTAAGGTCTCCAAAAGATACTTAGTCTTACTCCTTTCCAGAGGAGAAATCACCTTGGTGCACTGCGTCAAGGGGCTGCTTGTCCAGTTACAAGCAAATCCCTTGCTTTCCATCCTGATCACTCTGCTTTGAGAGCCTATTTTCTTATACTTCCATCTTAACATTTCTGGAGGAAAAATGTATCAGACCAAGAGAATGTGCCTCTTTCAAGGTGTCCATGTGAAACACATTGAAGGAATGAGGCCAGCCACCAGTAAATCTCCCCTAAAGGAGCTTGTAGACGATGCACCACAGCAACAGAGCAGAGCCCAGCTACAAGTCCATTGAGGCAGATTCTGATCCTCCTTTTACTGATGAGGAAAGCAAGGCACAGAAAGATGGAACAACTGGACCAAAGACATACAGTGAGCTGGGGGCAAAGACTTGAGCTAAACCTTCTGCTTTCAAATCCTGCATTTCGCCACCTCTGTTATTATAAATTCTCCTTCTAGTCCTAGAAATCAGGAGAGAAGATTCAAGCAAACCTGGATTTTGTTATAGACTATTCCACGTACTATGACTGTGAGACATGGGCAAATCTCAATGCCTCTCTGAGCCTGGGATTCTTTGTTAGTAACATGGGGTAAGCACACTCCATTCACCACATGGGAGGATTAGTTCTGACTGTGGGAGGCTCATGTGTGATTAGTTCTATCCTGTCACTCATAACCCTGGGATATTTCTAGAGCTACTCCGCTTGGAACGCAGAGTCCCCTTTGTGAAATGCTGGGATTTCCATCTGGAAACAGAATGAGTATTTCCTCTTCACCTGAAAAATTAAGACTGCAAGAACAGGAGAAATTTCTCCCCTCCTTCAACTCTCTTCTTTGGGGATTAAATTATCCTTCTGTTTACTTTGGAAGTATACATACCCAGCCTAAGAGATCGTTTGTAAGGAGGCTGGATCAGGAAAGGCAGTCCACTGGCACTGTCAGGCACGGATAACAGCCAGGCTGTTTCATCTTTCCTTCCTTTCCTTCTCCTTCCCCTTCCTTCTTCCCTTCCTCCCTCCTTCCCTCTCTTCCTTCCCTTTCCTAATTATATCTTATTGGGCAAAATATATATAACAAAATTTACCATTTTACCCATTTAAAAATATACATAATTTTAAAGTGATGAAACTAAGTCTCTACCATGTCTCCAGAACTTCTAAAAAATCATCTCAAATAGAAACTCCATAGCCTGTAAGCAATAACTCCCCATTCCCCACTCTACCAGCCCCTGGAAACCACCTTTCTATTTTCTGTCTAGGTTTCTGATATAAGTAGAATCATGCAATACATGTCCTTTTGTGTCTGGCTTATTTCACTTAGCATAGTGTCTTCAAGGTTCCTTCATGTTGTAGCATTATCAGGATTTCATTCCTTTAATGGCTGAATAATATTCCATTGTATGTACATATCAAATTTATTTATCCATTCGTCTGTTGGTGAACATTTGGGTTGTTTCTACCTTTTAGCTATTGTGAATAATGCTTCTATGAACATGGGTGTACAATGTCTCAGTCTTTGCTTTCCGTTCTTCTGGGTATATGCTTAGAAGTGGGAATGCTGCGTCATATCATGGTGGTGGTGGTTTAGTTGCTAAGTCGTGTCTGACTCTTGCGAACCCATGGACTGTAGCCTGTTAGGATTCTCTGTCCATGGGATTCTCCAGGCAAGAATATTGGAGTGGGTTGCCATTTCCTTCTCCAGCATCATACGGTAGTCTATGTTTATCTTTCTGAAGAACTGCCATACTGTTTTCCATTATGGCTGGACCATTTTACACTATCAACAATATGTGATATTTGCGATTTTCATATCCTCATCAACACTTGTTATTTTTGCTTTATGTTTTTTGTTATTGAGTGGTAGGAGTTCCTTTTACATTTTAAATATTAATCCTTGATCAGATACTGATTTGCAAATATTTTCTCCTGTTTTCTGGGTTGTCTTCCCACTCTCCTGGCTGTGATCTTTGATGTACAAAAGTTTTTAATTTTGATGAATCCAATTCATCTACTTTTCTTTTTTTATATTTTGTTTTTTTTTAATTAGAGGATAATTATTTTTACAATATTGTGATGGTTTTTGCCATACATCAGCATGAATCAGCATTAGGTATACATATGTCCCCTCCCTCTTGAACCCCCCTCTCACTTTCCTCCCCATCCCACCCCTCTAGGTTGTCACAGAACACTGGCTTTGGGTTCCCTGCATCTTACATCAAACTCCACTGGCTATCTATTTTACATATGGTAATGTATATGTTTCAATGTTATTCTCTCTTTTGTTGCCTGCGTTTTTGGTGTCAAAACTAAGGAATCATTGATAAATCCAATGTTGTGAAGATTATTCCCTATTTTTCTCACTATGATTTCTGTAGTTTTAACTCTTATGTTTAGGTCTTGATACATTTTGAGAAAACTTTTGTATATGGGATAAAGTAAAGGTAAATTTCATTATTTTTCATGTGGATATGTAGTTTTCCCAGTACCACTTGTTGAAAAAACTTTGTTCCACTGAATGTTCTTGGCAACCTTGTTGAAAGTCATTTAATAAAATATATGAAGGTTTATTTCTCTGGCATTTATTCTATTCCATTGGTCTATATGTCCATCATGCCAGATGACACTATTTTTAAAAAAGTTTATGTATTTATTTATTGGCTATGCTGGGTTTTTATTGCTGCTCGGGCTTTCCTCTGGTTACAGGGAATAGGGGCTACTCTCTAGTGGTGCATGGGCTTCTCATTGCAGTGACTTCTCTTGCAGTCACTTGCAGAGCATGGGCCCTAGAGCACAGGCACAATATTTGTGGCACACAGGCTTAGTTGCTCCAAGACATGTGGGATCTTCCTGATCCAAGGATTGAACCAGTGTCTCCTGCATCGGCAGGTGGATTCTTTACCACTGAGCCACCAGGGAAGCCCAGATAATACTGTTTTGATTATTGTATTTTTTTAAGCAAAATTTGAAATTAGGAAGTATGAATACTCCAACTTTGCTCTTCTTTTTCAATATTCCCCTGGCTATTTTGGTTATTTAAGATTCCATATAAATTTTAGAGATAGTTGTTCTGTTTATTTCCATATAATACAGTTTATTTCCATATAAAATTTAGAGACAGTCTACAAAAAATGCTGTAGATATTTTTTATAAAGATTGCATTAAATATGTAGGTCACTTTTGGCAGCATTGTGATCTTGACAATATTAAATCTTCCAGTTCATGAACACAGGATATCTTCAGCTCTATGTCTTCTTTAATCTCTTTCAGCAACGTTTTGTAGTTTTCAATGTACAAGTCTTTTGTATACTTTGTTAAATTTATTCCTGAGTATTTTATTCTTTCTTGATGCTATTGTAAATAAGATTATTTTCTTAATTCCCTTTTCATTGTAACTGTATAGAAATGGAACTGATTTGGACCTATTGATTTGGTATCATGCAAATTTGTTGAATTCATATATTAACTCTGATAGCTGCATGTGTGTGTGGATTCTTTAGTGTTTTCTATATATAATATCATGTCATATTTGAACAGAAATAATGTGTTGGAGAAGACTCTTGAGAGTCCCTTGGACTGCAAGGAGATCCAACCAGTCCATCCTAAAGGACATCAGTCCAGGGTGTTCATTGGAAGGACTGATGCTGAAGCTGAAACTCCAGTACTTTGGCCACCTCATGCGAAGAGCTGACTCATTGGAAAAGACCCTGATGCTGGGATGGATTGCGGGGAAGAGGTGAAGGGGCGACAGAGAATGAGATGGTTGGATGGCATCACCGACTTGATGGACATGGGTTTGAGTAAACTCCAGGAGTTGGTGATGGACAGGGAGGCCTGGTGTGCTGTGATTCTTGGGGTCGCAAAGAGTCGGACACGACTGAGCAACTGACCTGACTGACTGAATTTTACTTCTTCCTTTCCTATTTGGATAACATTTATTTCTTTTTCTTTCCTAATTGATCTGACTAGAATTTCAGTATTATGTTCACTGTTGTTGTTCTTATTGAAGAATAAATGACATACAGGGGATTCCCAGGTGGCTCAGTGATAAAGAATTTGCCTGGCAATGCAAGAGATGTAGGGATAGGGGTTGGATCAGAAAGATCCCTGGAGGAGTAGTAACCCACTCCAGTATTCTTGCCTGGAAAATGCCATGGACAAAGGAGCCTGGTGGGCTACGTCCTGAGGGTTGCAAAGAGTCGGATATGACCGCTCACAAACACACACAGATGACATACAATATTATATTAGTTTCAAGTACAGAATAATGATCTGACTTTTAGGTTGATGTAGTCCCGTTTGTTTATTTTTGCTTTTGTTGCCTTTGCCTGAGGAGACTGATACAAAAAAAAAAGTATTTTGCTAAGATCAAGGTCAAAGAGAGTATTGCCAAGGTTTTCTTCTAGGAGTTTTATGGTTTCAGGTCTTACGTTTAGACCTTTAATCCATTTTGGGTTTATTTTTGTGTATGGTGTAAGAAAGTGACCCACTTTCATTCTTTTGCATTAAACTATGTCTAGCTTTCCCAACATCATTTATTGAAGTAACTCTCTTGTCCTCACTTTTTATTCTTGTCCCTTTGCCATAAACTAATTGGCCACACAAGTGTGGATTTGTTTCTGGGCTCTCTGTTCTATTCCATTGTCTGTTTTTGTGTCAGTATCATGCAGTTTTATATTACTATAGCTTTGCAGTATAGTTCAAAATCAGGGCACATGATACCTCCAGTTTTGTTCTTTTCCCCTGAAATTGTTTTGGTGATTGGGGTCTTTTGTGATTCCATAAAAATTTTAGGATTATTTATTCCAGTTCTTTACAAAAGTATCACTATTATTTTGACAGGGATTGCATTGAATCCGTAGGTGGCTTTGGATAGTATGGACATTTTAACAATAATTCTTCCAAGCTATGAGCATGGTATATCTTTCCTTTCATTTGTGTTGTCTTCAGTTTCTTTCATCAGTGTCTTATGGTTTTCAGAGTATAGATCTTTCATTTTTTTAATTTAGTTTAATCCTAGGTATTTAATTAGTTTTGATGCACTTCTAAATGGGATTGTTTTCTTTTTTCTAAATTTCTCTTTCTTACAGGTCATTATTAGTGCACAGAAATGCAACCAATTCATGTGTATCATGTGTACTGTTCATAATTTCTATTTCTTCCTGGTTCAGTCTTGGAAAATTGAACTTATCTAAGAATCTGTCCATTTCTTCCAGGTTATCCATTTTATTGCCATGTAGTTGTTCATAATAGTCTCTTATAATCTTCTGTATTTCTGCATTGTCTGTTGTAACCTCTCCTTTTTCATTTCTAATTTTGTTGATTTGATTCTTCTCTGCTTTTTTCTTGATGAGTCTGGCTAAAGACTTGTCAATTTTGTTTATTTTCTCAAAGAACCAGCTTTTAGTTTTATTAATCTTTTCTATTGTTTTTTTCATTTCTTTTTCATTTATTTCCGCTCAGATCTCTATGATTTCTTTCCTTCTACTAATTTTGGCTTTTTTTTTTTTTTTGTTGTTGTTCTTTTTCCAGTTGTTTTAGGTGTAAAGTTAGGTTGTCAATTCAATGTTTTTCTTGTTTCTTGAGGTAGGACTGTATTGCTATAAACTTCCTATGAGAACTGCTTTTGCTGCATCACATAGATTTTGAGTTGTCTTGTTTTCATTGTCATTTGTTTCTAGAAACGTTTGATTTCCCTTTTGATATCTTCAGTAACCTGTTGGTTATTTAGAAACGTGTTGTTTCATCTCCATGTGTTTGTGTTTGTTACAGTTTTTTTCTGTTAATTGATATCTAGTCTCATAGTGTTGTGGTTGGAGAAGATGCTTGATATGATTTCAATTTTCTTAAATTTACTGAGGTTTGATTTGTGACCAAAGATGTGGTCTATCCTGGAGAATGTTCCATGTGCACTTGAGAAGAAGGTGTATTTGTCTGCATTTGGATGGAATGTCCTGAAGATATCAATGCGATCCATCTCATCTAATGTATCATTTAAGACTTGTGTTTCCTTATTAATTTTCTGTTCTGATGATCTGTCCATTGGTGTGAGTGGGGTGTTAAAGTCTCCTACTATCATTGTGTTACTGTCAATTTCTCCCTTTATGTCTGTTAGTGTTTGTCTTATGTATTGAGGTGCTTCTATGTTGGGTGCATAGATATTTACAATTGTCATGGCTTCCTCCTGGATTGATCCCTTGATCATTATGTACTGTCCTTCCTTATCTCTTGTAATCTTTATTTTAAGGTCTATTTTGTCTGAATGAAGATTGCTACTCCAGCTTTCTTTTGCTTCCCATTTGCATGGAATATATTTTTCCATCCTCTCACTTTCAGTCTATACGTGTCTTGAGGTCTGAAGTGGGTTTCTTGTAGACAGCATATAAATGGGCCTTGTTTTTGAATCCATTCAGCCAGTCTGTGTCTTTTGGTTGGAGCATTTAATCCATTTACATTTAAAGTAATTATTGATATATATGTTCCTATTGCTATTTTCTTAATTGTTTGGGGTTGATTTTGTAGATCTTTTCCCCTCTCTTGTATTTCTTGACTATGGAAGCCCCTTTAACATTTGTTGTAAAGTTGGTTTGGTAGTACTGAATTCTCTTAACTTTTGCTTGTCTGAAAAGCTTTTTATTTCTCCATCAATTTTGAATGAGATCCTTGCTGGGTACAGTAATCTTGGTTGTAGATTTTCCCCTTTCAGTACTTTATATATATCCTGCCAATCCCTTCTGGCCTGCAGAGTTTCTGCTGAAAGATCAGCTGTTAAGCATATGGAGTTTCCCTTGTATGTTACTAGTTGCTTCTCCCTTGCTGCTTTTAATATTCTTTCTTTGTGTTCAGTCTTTGTCAGATTAATCAGTATGTGTCTTGGCGTATTTCTCCTTGGGTTTATCCTATGTAGGGCTCTTTGTGCCTCTTGGACTTGATTGACTATTTCCTTTTTCATGTTGGGGAAATTTTCAACTATAATTGCTTCAAACATTTTCTCATACCCTTCCTTTTCCTCTTTTCTTCTGGTACCCCTATTATTCAAATGTTGGTGCTTTTGATATTGTCCCAGAGGTCTCTGAGACTATCCTCAGTTCATTTCATTCTTTTTTACTTTATTCTGCTCTTCAGAAGTTATTTCCACCATTTTATCTTCCAGCTCACTGATTCGTTCTTCTGCTTCAGATATTCTGCTATTGATTCCTTCCAGAGTATTTTTAATTTCAGTAATTGTGTTGTTTGTCTTCGTATATTTATTCCTTAATTCTTCTAGTTTTTTGTTAATTGATTCTTGTATTTTCTTCATTTTGCTTTCAAGGTTTTTGATCACCTTTACTATCATTATTCTGAATTCTTTTTCAGGTGGTTTGCCTATTTCCTCTTCATTTATTTGGACTTATGTGTTTCTAGCTTGTTCCTTCATTTGTGTAGTATTTCTCTGCCTTTTCATTATTTATCTATTTATTTTTTACTTATTGTGCTTGAGGTCTCCTTTTCCCAGGCTTCAAGTTTGAATTCTTTCTTCCTTTTGACTTCTGCCCTCCTCAGGTTGGTGCAGTGGTTTGTGTAAGCGTCATTTAGGGTGAGATTTGTGCTGAGTTTTTGTTTGTTTTTTCTCTGATGAGCAAGGATGAGTGAGGTGTTAATCCTGCCTGCTGATGATTGGATTTGTATTTTTGTTCTGTTTGTTGTTTAGATGGGGTGTCCTACACATGGTGCTACTGGTGATCGGGTGATGCTGGGTCTTGTATTCAAGTGGTTTCCTTTGTGTGAGTTCTCACTGTTTGACACTCCCCCAGCAACTTAGCAGCAGCAGCAGCAGGGTTAGTTCTCTGGTAGTCTAGGGTCCTGGAATCAGTGCTCCCACTCCAAAAGCTCAGGGCTTGATCTCTGGTCAGGAATGAAGATTCCACAAGTGGTTTGTTATGGCATTAAGTGAGATTAAAACAAACACCCCAAAATAAGAAACCAAAGATGAACCCCAGACAAACGGCAGTTACAAAATCAGGCAAATAATAATTAAAATAATGGAATATACACATATACATATGAGTAAAGTCATGAGAGTCCAACAAAAATGAAGTACAGTAGATTGACTTGGTAAACAAAAGAAATAAAAAATTATATTTACCAGTTAAGAACAAAACTAACATAAATGAAAAAAAACAAAAAAGAACAAAACTAACTAAAGCACAAACTGGAAAACAAAACTAAAACAAGGTGTCAGTTGGGGAATAAAGCCATGAAAACAAAATTAACAAATATGTTGAGAGGAAAGAAAAGAAAAGGATAGATATGCAAAGTTAAATAGAGGTAGATGAAGAAGATTTATATACATTAAAGATTAACTGCAAGGGGAAAAGAACAGTAGAAAAGCAAACAAAGGAATAAATGTAGAAAAAATAATAATACATTAAAAAATTAAAAAAAGAGAAAATAAATTAAAAAAAAAAAAAGGAAAACTCCACAGAACTGCAAAAGCCCAACATAGAGGCAGAGGTTAATAACAACAGTAAAAAATGTGACTGAGGAAAAATAAAGCTCAAAAGCTTAATTATATTTCACAATGCCAATAAAATTGAAAACTGCAACAGCAGGGCAAAAAAGGAAAAAAAAGAGTAAAATCCAAAAGAATCTACAGAACAAGTCAAAATATAAGAATAATAAATGTTTTTCTTGAGTCACTGCTGTCTGAGTCCTTTCCCTCGCTGGGAGTCACAGTCCACCTCACCTCCCTAGGATGCCCTCCAACACTGTACTGGTCTCTGGACCTGCTGTGGGGGCAGCTCAGATTCTAATCTTGCCCTGCTCCTATGTGTTCTAGCCTCCAATGTCCACAGCTACCAGGACTAGTGCGTTTTCTTTTGTGGGAGCTCTCAATGACCTTTTCTATATTCCATAGACACAGAGTCTGCCTAGTTGATCATGTGGAATTAATCTGCAGCTTGTACAGGTGGTGGGAAAGTTTTGGGTCTTCTTCCATAGCCATAATGCCCCTGGGTTTCAACTGTGGTTTTATTTCCACCTCTCGATATGGGTCATTCACTGGGGTTTGCTCCTGAGGCTGCCCTGGAGGACTTGGGTCTGCCCCTGTGAGGGCCAGGTGTGGAGGTGGTGCAGCTGCTTGGGTCTCAGGGATTCTGGCAGCTCCAGGTACTCAGGTGAGTTGGCTGCTAGGGTGGCAGGAAATACAGTGCTCTAGAAGGGGATGGCAACCAGCATTGGCCAATATGCTCCAGTATTCTTGCCTAGAGAACCCCCCTCCCTGATAGAGAAGCCTGGCAGGCCACAGTCTACGTGGTCGCTAAGAGTCAGACACAACTGAAGGGATCCGGCATGCATAGAGCAAGACTTATTTTGCCTGAGGCAGCTCTGCCCCAGTGAGAGCTGAGCATGAAGGTGGTGCAGCTGCTTGGCTTGCAGGGACCCTGGTGGCGCCAAGTGTGCAGGGACATAGACTGTCTCCGCCGCTGGAGTTATGGCCCTATCAGAGGCTTTTTACTTGTCGCTGGCGATCAGAAGGCCTCTTTGGCCAGTCCTTCTCTGTAGCTCCACCCATTTAGGCACTTAGAGGGCTCCCTTGCCTGGGGTCCTTCTCTGCTGTTCTGTGCGTCAGGCACAGAGAGGGGCCCCTCTGGCTGGGGTCCTACTCTGTAAGTTCAGGGCACTCTGGCTGGGGTCCTACTCTGTAGTTCAGGGTGTCAGGCGTTTGCTGGGCCAACCTCTGTCTTGTTCAGCTGCTGATGCTGGCATGTGGGGAGAGAGAGGCTATGGTGATGGCTCCACCTGCTATGTGTGACTCAGCAGTATCACCTTGTTTCTATGGCTGCCTGGCTTTCCTCCACAGGCATTTCCCACCATTATCTTCTCCCTCACATTCCCTCAATCTGTCTCTCCATAGTCAACAGCAGCCCTTGCCCTGGGATTGCTCCACAATCCCTGAACTCCAGCTCCCAGCCACTGTGCCTTCTAGAGGACCCATGTCCCTGTCTGGGGTATGTATGGCTGCAGCAAAGACTGTCTAATTCTCATTCCATTTAGGCTGCCACAGATCACCTTTTTCACTCTCAGCCTGAAATGTTTCTCCTCTGACTCAGACAACTTCCCCGATGTGGGAATTGGACCCCTGCTTTAGTTCCCCTATCCGCCAAGGGCAGGTCCAGTCCTACTAACACCCCTAGTTCCTTTGTCCTACCAAATTTTGCATGGTTCTATATATTCTTTTCCTCTGTATGCAGGTCAGGAAGCAACAGTTAGAACTGGACATGGAACAACAGACTGGTTCCAAATAGGAAAAGGAGTACGTCAAGGCTATATATTGTCATCCTGCTTATTTAACTTATATGCAGAGTACATCATGAGAAATGCTGGGCTGGAGGAAGTACAGGCTGGAATCAAGATGGCTGGGAGAAATATCAATAACCTCAGATATGCAGATGATACCACCCTTATGGCAGAAAGTGAAGAAGAACTAAAGAGCCTCCTGATGAAAGTGAAAGAGGAGAGTGAAAACGTTGGCTTAAAACTTAACATTCAGAAAACTAAGATCATGTCATCTGGTCCCATCACTTCATGGCAAATAGATGGGGAAACAGTGGAAACAGTGGCTGACTTTATTTTTCTGGGCTTGAAAATCACTGCAGATGGTGATTGCAGCCATGAAATTAAAAGATGCTTGCTCCTTGGAAGGAAGGTTATGATCAACCTAGACAGCATATTTAAAAGCAGAGACATTACTTTGCTGACAAAGGTCCTTATATTCAAAGCTATGGTTTTTCCAGTAGTCATGTTATGGATATGAGAGTTGGACTATAAAGAAAGCTGAGCACTGAAGAATTGATGCTTTTGATCTGTGGTGTTGGAGAAGACTCTTGGGAGTCCCTTGGACAGCAAGGAGATCCAACCAGTCTATCCTAAGGAGATCAGTCCTGGGTGTTCATTGGAAGGACTGATGTTGAAGCTGAAACTCCAATACTTTGGCCACCTGATGCAAAGAGCTGACTCATTTGAAAAGACCCTGATGCTGGGAAAGATTGAGGGCAGGAGGAGAAGGGGATGACAGAAGATAAGATAGTTGGATGGCATCACCGACTCAATGGACATGGGTTTGGGTGGACTCTGGGAGTTGGTGATAAACAGGGAGGCCTGGCATGCTGCAGTTCATGGGGTTGCAGAGTCGGACACGACTGAATGACAACTGAACTGAACTGAACTGAACTTGTCAGGTGCTCCTGTCTGCTCTTTGCTGGTGTTCTGCATGCGCTTCTGTGTCTGAAGGTGTATTCCTGATGTATCCATGGAGAGAGATGTACTCCACGTCCACCTACTCCTCCATCATCTTGTTCTCTTGTTCCTTTCTAATTTGGATGACTTCTGTATTTTTCTTATCTAATTGCTGTGCTATGAATTACACTACTATGTTGAATAAAAGTGGCAATAGTATGTATCCTTGTCTTGTTCTTGAGCTTACAGCAAAGCACTCAGCTTTTCACCATTGAGTGTGATGTTCGTTGTGGGTTTGTCATACATGGCCTTTATTATGTTGAGGTATGTTCTTTCATGGGCAAGGTGGCAAGAAAACACAGAACTGTGCAAAAAAGATCTTAATGACTGACAACCACATGGTGTGGTCACTTATCTTGAGCCAGGCAACCTGGAGTGTGAAGTCAAGTGGGCCTTAGGAAACATTGCTGCCAATAAAGCTAGTGGAGATGCTATTTAAAATCCTAAAAACGATGCTATTAAAGTGCCGTACTCAATATGTCAGCAAATTTGGAAAACCAAGCAGTGGCCACAGGACTGGAAAATGTCAATCTTCATACCAATTCCCAAGAAGGACAGTATTAAAGAATGTTCAGACTACCAGACAGTCACACCCATTTCCCATGCTAGAAGGTTATGCTCAAAATCCTTCAAGCTAGGCTTCAGAGTACTTGAATCAAGAACTCCCAGATGTACAGGCTGGGTTCAGAAATGGCAGAGGAATCAGAGATTAAATTACCAGCAATTGCTGAACCATAGAGAAAGCAAGGGAATTCCAGAAAACATTTACTTCTGCTTCATTGACTATGCTAAAGCCTTTGACTGTGAATCACAACAAATTTTGGAAAAATTTTAAAGAGATGGGAATATCAGACCATCTTAACTGCCTCCTGAGAAACGTGTATGCAGGTCAAGAAGCAACAGTTAGAACCAGACATGGAACTATGGGCTGGTTCAAAATTGGGACAGGAATATGTCAAGGCTGTATACTGTCACCCTGCTTATTTAACTTATATGCAGAGTACATCATGCAAAATGCTGGGCTGCATGAAGCTAAGGTGGAATCTAAATTGCTGGGAGAAATATCAATAACCTCAGATATGCAGTTGACACCACCCTAATGGTAGAAAACAAAGAGGAACTAAAGAGCCTGTTGATGAATATGAAAGAGGAGAGTGAGAAAGCTGGCTCAAAACTCAACATTCAAAAAACTAAGATCATGGCATCCAGTCCCATCATTTCATGGTGAGTAAATGGGGAAACAATGGAAACAGTGACAGACTATTTTCTTGAGCTCCAAAATCATTGTGGATGGTGATTGCAGCCATGAAATTAAAAGACACTTGCTCCTTGGAAGAAAAGCTATGATGAACCTCGACAGTATATAAAAAGCAGAGACATCACTTTGTTGACAAAGGTCCATATAGTCAAAGCTATGGTTTTTCCAGTAGTCACATACAGATATGAGAGCTGGACCATAAAGAAGGCTTGGTGCTGAAGATTTGATGCGTTTGAACTGTAGTGTTGGGAAAGACTCTTGAGAGTCCGTTGGACTGCAAAATCAAACCAGTCAATCCTAAAGGAAATCAGTCCTGAATATTCATTGGAAGGACTGATGCTGAAGCTGAAGCTCCAATAATTTGGCCACCTGATGCGAAGAGCCAGCCCATTGGAAAAGACCCTGATGGTGGGAAATATTGAGGGCAGGGGGAGAAGAGCAGGACAGAGGATGAGATGGTTGGATGGTATCATCTATTCAATGGACATCAGTTTGAGCAAACTCAGGGAAATACTGAAGGACAGGGAAGTCTGGCATGCTGCAGTCAGTTCAGGGGGTTGCAAAGAGTTGGACACAACTGAGCTACTGAACAACATCAATCACATTGATTAATTTGTAGATATTGAAAAATCCTCGCATCCCTAGGATAAACCTCACTTGATCATGGTGTATGATCCTTCTAATGTATTGCTGGATTCAGTTTACTAACATTTTGTTGAGGATTTTTGCATATGTATTTATCAGTGATATTGGCCTATAATATTTTTTTGAGTGATATCTTTCTGGTGTTGGTATCAGGGGATGATGGCCTCATAGAAAGAATTTGGAAATGTCCCTTCCTCTGCAGTTTCTTGGAATAGTTTCAGAAGGATAGCTTTTAACTCTTCTCTAAATGTTTGTTAGAAATCACCTGTGAAGCCATCTGGTCCTGCA
Organism: Dama dama; assembly: GCF_033118175.1. Classification (NCBI taxonomy): domain Eukaryota; kingdom Metazoa; phylum Chordata; class Mammalia; order Artiodactyla; family Cervidae; genus Dama; species Dama dama. The sequence goes on along the minus strand of NC_083696.1, from coordinate 26,321,213 downwards.
ATTTCGTTTGTTGTGAGTTTTTAAATTACTGACTCAACATCATTACTGATAATTGGTCCATTCATATTTTCTATTTCTTCCTGCTTTAGTCTTGGAAGATTGTACATTTCTAAGAATTTATGTTTCTTCTAGATTTTTCAGGCTTCCCTCATAGCTCAGTTGGTAAAAAGTCTGCCTGAAATGTAGGAGACCCCAGTTCAATTCCTGGGTCAGGAAGATCTGCTGGAGAAGGGATAGGCTACCCACTCCAGTATTTTTGGGCTTCCCTTCTGGCTCAGCTGGTAAAAAATCTGCCTGCCATGTGGGAGACCTGGGTTTGATCCCTTGGTTGGGAAGTTCCCCTGGAGAACAGAAAGGCTACCCACTCCAGTATTCTGGCCTGAAGAATTCCATGGACTGTATAGCCTGTGGGGTCACAAAGAGTCAGACACAACTTTCACTTTCACTTTCTAGACTGCTCATTTTGCTTGCACATAGTTGTTTATAGTAGTCTCCCAAGATTCTTTGTATTTGTGTTGTCCGTCATAACTTCTTCATTTCTGATTTTATTGACTTGGGTCCTCTCCCTTTTTTCTTGAGGCTGACTAAAGTTTACCAATTTTGTTCATCATTTCAAAAAATAGACTTTTAGTTTCATTGACCTTTTCTATCTTTTCAGGTCTTCCTGATCTGGGGCCCAAACCCCTAAGGAGCATCACTCCCTTGTCTATTCTACTCTACAGTGGGCCAGCAGTGCCACCTGGGCCATGGCACCTCATGATGCTGTGCCTTCTGCAGCCGTGCATTCAGCGTCTTCCCACGTGGAGTGGCGCTTCTTCCAGTGCTGTTCCTCTGCCCATCATTGCCTCACCTGTGGAGCTGCTCCTGGTCCTCAGTGTGAGGGAGATTCACAATTGGGCTTGATGCTGTTATGATAGTCTATGTGTGTGTACTTGTGTGCTCACGAATGTGCATTGTTCTAGCACGCGGTCCCAGATCTTCAAAATATTCTCTAAGAGACCTGTGAGTCCCAGGCATTTAGCTCACATTCCCATCAGGATTCAGGTTCATAGCACCCTTGACCCACTCCTTCTCCAGGGTTCACACCATAAACAGCTTTGACCCTGTAGCCATCACACCATCTGTTTGTGGAGTCTATTTTCTGGGCTGTTAGAGATTTGTGAACAAGTTCCCATGATTGTCTCCTTAGTGACCACAATGATGATCACCCTGATTGAGCAGATTCTAATGTTTTCCTTGGGATCAGCTTCCTAACAGGCTTTTTTGTTTGTTTGTTTGTTTGTTTTACTGAGTTTTAACTATTAACATTTTTTCTTGTAAACATTTTTAAACTATATTTATAATATATGTGCTTGTGTGCATGCTAAGTCAATCAGTCATGTCTGACTCTTTGCAACATTATGGACTATAGCCAGCCAGACTCCTCATCCGTGGATTCTACAGGCAAGAATACTGGAGTGGGTTGCTGTGCCCTCCTCCAGGGGATCTCTCTGACCCAGGAATTGAATCCACATCTCTTATGTCTCCTACATTGGCAGGCAGGTTCTTTACCACTAGTGCCACCTGGAAAGACCTATGTGTGTGTTTGTTTTAGTTGCTCAGCTGTGTCAATCTCTGCGACCCCAAGGACTGTAACCCACCAGGCTCCTTTATCCATGGAATTCTTCAGGCAAGAATACTGGAGTGGTTTGCCATTTCCTTCACCAGGGGATCTTCCCAACCCAGGGACTGAACTCAGATCTCCTGCATTGCAGGCAGATTCTTCACCGTCTGAGACATATCTGCTTCATTATAGGGGAACCCTGGAATATATATATATATATATACACACACACACATGTATACACATATACCTGTATCTATTCATTTTCAAATTCTTTCCCCATTTAGATTATTACAAAATACTGAGCAGAGTTCCTTGTGCTATAGAGTAAGTCCTTGTTGGTTATCTATTTTAAATACAGTAGTGTATGTATCAGTCTCAAATTCCCAATTTATCCCTCCCCACCACTTTTCCCCTTTGGTAACCAGAGTTTGTTTTTTAAATCTATGTGCCTGTTTCTGTTCTGTAAATAAATTCATTTGTATCATTTTTATATTCCACATATAAGCAATATTATATATTTGTCTTACTTTGTCTGACTTACTTCACTTACTATGGTAGTTTCCAGGTCTATCCATATTGCTGCAAATGGCATTGTTTCATTCTTTTTTAATGGCTGAGTAATAGTCCATGGTATATACATACCACATTTTTTTAATCCAAACTTTAAACTTTTTATTTTGTATTGAGGTATAGCTGATTAAAAATGTAGTGGTAGTCTCAGGAGAAGAGTGAAGGGCTCAGCCATACATATACAAGTATCCATTCTCCCGTAAGCCCCCCTCTCCTTCCCATCCAGGCTGGCACATAACATTGAGCAGAGTTCCATATGCTATACAATAGGTCCTTGTTGGTTATCCGTTTTAAATACAGCAGTGTGTACATGACCTTCCCAAGGTCCCTAACCTTTCCCCCTGGCAATCATAAGTTAGTTTTCTAAGTCTGTGAGTCTCTTTCTGTTTTGTAGGCAAGTTCATTTGTATCATTTTCTTTCTAGATTCCACTCATAAGGGATACCATGCCATATTTCTCCTTCTCTGACTTACTTACTATGACACTCTCTAGGTCCATCCATATAGCTGCAAATGGAATTATTTAATTCTTTTTAATGGCTGAGTAGTGGTTAGATAGCATCACCGACTCAATGGACTTGAATCTGAGCAAACGCTGGGAAACAGCGACAGGGAAGCTTGGTGTTCTGCAGCCCAGGAGAGGACAAAGAGTTGGGCACAACTTAGCAACTGAGCAGCAACAACAACAACATTCTATTGTATATACGTGACAAATTTTTATCCATTCCTCTGTTGATGGACATTTAGGTTGTTTCCAAGTCTTGGCTGTTGTAAGCAGTGCTGCAGTAATCATTGTGGTGTATGTAAACTTTTGGATTATGCTTTTCTCCAGATATATGCCTAAGAGGCAGATTGCAGAGTCATATGGTAGTTTTATTTTTAGTTTTTTAAGGAACCTCCATACCATTCCCTATGGGGTCATACCAGTTTATATTCCCACCAACACCGTAGGAGGGTTCCCTTCTCTCCACACCCTCTCCAGCATTTGTTGTTTGTGTACCACATCTTCTTTATCCCCTCATCTACCATAGACATTTAGGTTGCTTCCATGTCTGGGCTATTGTAAACAGGGTTGCAATAAACATTGCAATGCATATATCCTTTTGAACCATGGTTTTCTCTAGCTCCTGGGATTTCTCCAGGAGCTATCATATGGTAGCTCTATTTTTAGCATTTAAAGGAAACTCCATACTGTTCTCCATAGTTGCTGTGCCAATTTACATTCCCACCAACAGTGTAAGAGGGTTGGTTCCCTTCTTTCCACACAACCTATAGTATTTGTTATTTGTAGACTTTTAAACGATGGCCATTCTGACCAGTGTCAGGTGGTACCTTATTGTAATTTTGATCTGCATTTCTCTAATAATTAGTGACAATGAACGTCTTCTCACGTGCTTGTTGGCCATCTATATGTATTCTTTGGAGAAATAGTTTTTTAGGTCCTTGGCCCATTGCTTGATCAGGTTGTTTGCTTTTTCAATATTGAGCTGCATGAGCTTATTTTGGAGATTAATCCCTTGTTGTTCACATCATTTCCAAGTATTTTCGCTCATTCTGTGGGTTGTTTTTTCATTTTGTGTATGGTTTCCTTTGCTGTGCAAATGCTTTTGAGTTTAACTAGGTCCCATTTGTTTATTTTTGTTTTTATTTACATTACTCTAGGAGATAGATCAAAAAAGATATTGCTGTGATTTATGTCAAAGTGTATTTTGCCTACGTTTTCCTCTAAGAGTTTTATACTATTGAGTCTTCCTCTGAGGTCTTTAATCCCTTTTGAGTTTATTTTTGTGTATGATGTTAAAGAATGTTCTAATTTGATTCTTTTGAATAGAGCTGTCTAGTGTTCCCAACAATGTTTATGGAAGAGACTGTCTTTTCTCCATTGGATAGTTTTTTTTCTTCTTTGTTGTAGATTAATTGACCTTAGGTGCATGGGTTTAGCTCTGGGTTTTCCATTCTGCTCCATTGATCCATATTTCTGTCTTTGTGCCAGTACCATACTGTTTTGATGACTGTAGCTTCAGAGTATAACCTGAACTCAGGGAGCCTGACTCCCCAGTTCCATTTTAATTTCTTAAGATTGCTTTGGGTATTCAGGGTCTTTTGTGTTTCCATACAAATTAAATTTTTTTGTTCTAGTTCTGTGAAAAATGCCATTGGTAATTTGATAGGGATTGCATTGAATCTGTAGGTTGCCTTGAGTAGTATAGTAATTTTGACAATATTAATTCTTCCAGTCCAAAGATATGGTATATCTTTCCACCTATTAGTGTCATCTTTGATATCTTTCATCAGTGACTTATATTTTTCAGAATATAGGTCTTTTGCCTCAGGTCATTTTCTTTAATATGATAAAATATATTTTATTTTATTTTTTAAAATTTTCATTTTATATTGGAGTTTAGTTGATTAACAAGGCTGTGTTGGTTTCAGGTGTATAGCAAAGTGATTCATTATGCATATACAGGTATCTATTCTTTTTCAAATTCTTTTCCCATTTACGTTGTTACATAATATTGAGCAGGCTTCCTTGATAGCTTAGTTGGTAAAGAATCCACCTGCAATGCAGGAGACCCCAGTTCGATCCCTGGGTCAGGAAGATCCACTGGAGAAGGGGTAGGCTACCCACTCCAGTATTCTTGGGCTTCCCTTGTGGCTCAGCTGGTAAAGAATCTGCCTGCAATGTGGGAGACCTGGGTTCAATCCCCCTGAGTTGGGAAGATCCCCTGGAGAAGGAAAGGCTACCCTCTCCTATATTCTGACCTGGAGAATTCCATGGACTGTATGGTCCATGGGGTTGCAAAGAGTCAGACAAGACTGAGCAACTTTCACTTTCACTTTCATAATACTGAGCAGAGTTCCCTGTGCTATACAATTGTATTATATACAGCATTGTCTATGTTCACTACACTGTGCATTAGATTTCCAGGGCTTATTTATAGTACTAATTCATTACAAATTTGTACCCTTAAACAGCAGCTATCTTATCCCCCACTCACTGTCCCCTGGTAGCTATCATTTTACTCTCTGTTTTTATGAGTTTGATTTTTCTTAGATTATACATGTAAGTGATATCATACAGTATTTATTTTTCTTTGTCTGATTTATCTCACTTAGCATCACACCCTCAATTTTCATCTGTATTGTCACAAATAGCAGGATTTCCTTCTCTCTCATGGCTGAATAATATTCCATTATATATATATATATATTCTGCCTCTTTTTTTACCCATTTGTCCATTGATGGGCACTATATTTCCAATACTACAAATTTTGCTGTAACCACTATTTTAGCTGCATCCCACAAATTTGAATATGATGTGCTTTTATTTTACTTAGTTATATGTATTTTTGAATTTCCTTTGAGACTTTCTCCTTGTCCCATGGATTATTTGGAAATGTATTGTTTCACTTTTAAGCCTTTAGAGATTTTTCTCTTGTCTTTCTCTTATTGATTTCTCGTTTGATTCCATTCTGTTTAAAGAACACATATGTATAATATTAGTCTTAAAAAATTTTGTTGAGGATTGTTTTATGGTGCAGTATATGGTCTATTTTTGTGACTGTCTTATAGGTGCTTGAAAAGATGTCTGTTTTGCTTTTGTTGAGTGGAGTGGTTTATAAGTGTCATTTAGATTATTTTGGTTGGTTTTACTGTCAAGTTCTTCTGTATTTATGCTGTTTTTCTGTCTAGCAGCATATCAGTTACTGAGTAAAGCTTGTTAAAGTTCTCAGAAGTCCAGCTTTTCCCATTTTTCTTTTAACATCTAGTAGTTTTTTGCTTCCAGCTCAAGATGGTAGAGTAGAAGGATGTGCACTCATCTCCTATGGTACACAAAAATTGCAACTAGCTGTTGAAAAACCATCGACAGGAGGATGCTGAAACCCACCAAAAAGGGATACACCATGTCCAAATACAAAGAAGTAGCTGCAACGAGATGGTAGGGGCACAATCATGATAAAGTCAAGTCCCATACCCAACAGGTGGGTGACCCACAAACTGGAGAAATATAATACCAAAGAGATTTTCCACTGTTGTGACAGTTCTGAACCCCATGTCAGGCTTCCTACCCTGGGGATCCAACAAAGGGACCGGGAATCCCCAGAGAATTTGACCTTGAAGGCCAGCGGGATTTGATTATAGGTCTTCCACAGGACTGGGGGAAACAGGGACTCCAGTCTTGGAGGGCACAAAATCTTGCTTGCACCAAGACCCAGAGGAAAGGAGCAGTGACCTCACAGGAGACTGAACCAGAACTACCTGTTAGTGTTGGAGGGTCTCCTGTGGAGATGTGGGCTAGCAGTGGCTCGCCACAGGGACTGGAGCAGTGGCAGCAGTGGTCCTGGAAGGTCCCCATCAGTGTAAGGCCTCTGGGAGGTCACCATTAACCCTACCATAGAGCCCGGTAGACCCCAAAGCTGGGTTGCCTCAGGCCAAACCACTAACAGGGAGAGAGCACAACCCCACTCATCAGCAAATAATTGGATTAAAGCTTTACTGAGCAAGGCCCTGCCCACCAGAGCAAGATCCAGTTTTTCCCACCACCAGTCCCTCCCATCAGGAAGTTTACACCAGCCTCTTAGCCTCCTCTATCAGAGGGCAGACAGAAGAAGCAGAAGAACCACAATCCCACAGTGGCTAGAACAAAAACCACGTTACAGAAAGTTAAGCAGGATGAAAAAGCAGAAACTTATGTCCTAGATGAAGGGACAAGACAACTCCCCAGAAAAACAACTAAATGAAGTGGAGATAGACAACTTTCCCCCAAAATAATTCAGAATAATGATAGTGAAGATGATCCAGGATCTCAGGAAAACAATGGAGAAGATGCAAGAAATGTTTACCAAAGAACTAAAGAACAAACAAACAGAGGTGAATAATATACTATAAGGAATCAATAGCAGAATTACTGAGGCAGAAGATCAGATAAATGGCCAGGAGGGCAGAATGGTGGAAATCACTGCCACAGAACAGAATATAGAAAAAAGAATGAAAAAAATGATGACAGCTTAAGAGACAACATTAAATGCACCAACATTCACATTATAGGGGTCCCAGAAGGAGAAGAGAGAGAGAGAAAGGACCTGAGAAGATATTTGAAGAGATAATAGCTGAAAGCTTCCTGAACACGGGAAAAGAAATAGTCAACCAAGTCCAGGAAGCACAGAGAGTCCCAGTCAGGAAAAAACCAAGGATGAACAAACCAAGACACATGGTAATCAAACTGAGAAAAATTAAAGACAAAGATAAAATATTAAAAGCAACAAGGGAAAAATGACAAATAACACACAAGGGAACTCCCATCAGATTATTAGCTGATTTCTCAACGTAAACTCTACAAGCCAGAAGAGAATGAATGGCACTATATGTTTAAAGTGACGAAAGGGAAGAACCTATCATCAAGAATACCCTACCCAGCAAGACTCTCCTTTAGACTTAATGGAGAAACCAAAAGCTTTCCATACAATCAAAAGTTGAAGAGAATACATCACTACCAAACCAGCTTTATAACAAATGCTGAAGGAACTTCTCTAGGCAAGAAATACAAGTGAAGAAAAGGACCTACAGAAAAAGTTCTTCTCAGGAGGTCTTCCAGGATGTCCAACTAAAACTTGAACCCATCTCCTTGATTCTCATTTGTTATTTCTCATCCCTGACTTTTGTTTTTTTTTCTTCTCCTTTGCATTATTATCTATCATACTGCTGCTGCTGCTGCAAAGTCGCTTCAGTGGTGTCCGACTCTGTGCGACCCCATAGATGGCAGCCCACCAGGATTCCCCGTCCCTGGGATTCTCCAGGCAAGAACACTGAAGTGGGTTGCCATTTCCTTCTCCAATGCATGAAAATGAAAAGTGAAAGTGAAGTCGCAGAGTCGAGCGACCCCATGGACTGTAGCCCACCAGGCTCCTCCGTCCATGGGATTTTCCAGGCAAGAGTACTGGAGTGGGGTGCCATTGCCTTCTCCGATCTACCATACTAACCTTGCTCTTATTTCACCTGGTTAATTTGGCTTATTATCCCTTCCTACTGGAACGCAACTCTCCTAGTGTTTTCATCTGTTTTGTTCATCAAACAAAACAAACTCCTATCATCAACAATGCCTGGATACCTAGATAAACATCAATTGAAAAACAAAATCACTGTTAACATTTAAAAGTTACAGAGTTTTATTTTAATTTAAAATTTAACAGAAAAAAAAGATATTATAGTAGAACGAAGGAATTGCTGAACATCAGATTATGGGTTCCTAAAAGATCCTTCTGAAGTTAAAAAATATATATATGAAATCATTGAGGTTGGAGGCAGTATATTTTTGTCTTTTTTTTTAATTGTTCATTTCTTAATGGGCATAAGTTTAAATTTGCAGACAGCAAAACCTAGTTACTTCTTTCTAAACATCAGAATAAATGTTGCCAATATTTAAAGAAAGAAAGTAAAGATCTAGTCTTTTTTTGCTTCATATAATTTGGTTGTTGTCTCGTGCATGCACAGTTAGGGTCATTATGACTTCATGGCAGATCAATTTTTTAGTTGCTATGTAATGTCTCTCTCTTTAGTATTTTTATTTTCTTTGCTAATGTTCAAATAGCCAGTCCTATTTTTCAGAAAAATATTTTCATGGTCCATCTGGTTCTACCCTTTAAGTTACAATTTACCTAAGTTATTGTATTTGAATTGAGTTTCTTCTGGTCAGAATTTTGTTGGAATCACAATTTTATCCAGTCTACCAATTTCTGTCTTTTAATCAGTGTATTCAGACTATTTTCATTTAAGGTAGTTACTGATAACCTTATGACTAAAGTCTGACACTTTATTATGCTTTATTTGTTGGTTTCTTTTATTTTTCAGTCCTCTGTTTCTCTCAATATCTTTTTATGGAGTTCTTGACAATTTTTAGTGTTCTCTTTTGATTCATATATATAGTGTTTTTTCAGTATATTGGGAAGCGTGGGAGACTTAATTTACTTTATGTTCTATACCTTCCCCATTTACAAATATATCTTTTGTGTTTTTTCTTTCTATATTGAGCACATCAGATTACATTATAATTTTGATTCCATCATCAAATATGATTTAAAAACTCATGAGAAGTAAGATAGTCTCTTACATTCATTCCTATTTTTACCCATGTTAATGTTGTTCTTTCCTTTCTGACATTCCAAACATTTTTCTTTCACCATTTCCTTTCTGTTTACAGAACTTTCTTTAGCCATCATTTAAGAGAATGTCTTATAACAATAAATTTTCTTAAATTTGTTTTATCCTTCATTACTTGAAGGATAGTTTCATTGGATTTGGTATTCATGGTTGACAGTTCTTTCAGCACTTGAAAAATGTTGTGCCTACATAGTTCCTGATGAGAAATCTGCTATAATTCAAATTTATGTTTCTTATAAGTAATGTGTCTTTTCTCCTGGTCATTTTCAAGATTTTTTTTTTCTATACCTATAGTTTCCAGAATTTTAGGTATGTTGTGTCTTAGAGTGGATTTCCTTAGGGTTACCTTATTTAATATTTTCTCACCTTGAATATACAGGCTGTTATTTTTGACTAGAAGTTCCATATATGATGAACACAAAGAGGAAAAGAGCAAGACAAATTATTATTATAATGACAACAATTAAAGATAAAGAAAAATATTAAAAACAGCAGAGGAAAAGCAAAAAATAACATGGAAAAACCTACAACCAAGAATATTCTACTTAGAAGGGCTCTCATTCAGATTTGAAAGAGAGATCAAAAGCTTTACGGACAGGTAAAAACTAATAGAATTCAGTGTCCCAAAACCAGCTTTACACCAAATGTCAAAGGAACTTCTCTAGGTAAAAAAGAAAAGGTCACAACTATAAATAATAAAATTACAAAATAAAAAGCTCACCTATAAAGGTGAACATATAATAAAGTTAAGAAATCATCCACACACAAAGCTATTAGGGTGGTTAAAAGACACAAGTAATAAAAATCATCTGTAACAACAATAAGCAGTCATGGGATACAGAAAGCAATTAGACACAAAATATGATATTAAAGATAACAATTATATATATACACATATATGGATTCTTTACCACTAGTGCCACCTGGGAAGCCATATATATATATATGTATATATGTATGTGTATATATATATATATATACACACTCATATGTGTGTGTGTGTGTGTGTGTGTGTGTGTGTGTGTGTGTGTGTGTATACACATATATGCATACACAGCTGCATAAAAATTGCATGGTAACCAAAGATGAAAAATCTATAATTAATATACACCAAAAAAAGAGATCCAAATATAACCAAATATAACCCTAAAGATAGTCATCAAATAGTCATCAAGTTACAAGAAAACAGAAGGAGAAAAAAACCCCTACAAAAACAAACCAAAAACAGTGAACAAAATGATGATAAGAACATGCATATTGATGTTTACCTTAAGTGTAAATGGAATACTACAACCAAAAGTTACAGAGTGATTGAATGTATACAAACCTAAGACTTGCATTGAGGCTACCTAAAGGAACTCACTTCAGATCAGAAACACACACAGACTGAAAGGGAGGGCATGGGAAAAGATATTCCATGCAAAGGAAAAATCAAAAGAAAGCCAGAGTAGCTATACTTACAACAGAATAAATAGACTTTAAAGTAAAGACTCTTACAAGAGACAAATGCATGTGGAATGTTCTCCAGAATAGATCACATATTAGGCCTCAAAACAAGTCTTGGTAAATTTAAGAAAACTGAAATAATATCAAGCATTTTTCCAACCACAACACTATGAGACTAGAAATCAACTATAAGAAAAAACTGCAAAAACACAAATACATGGAGGTTTAAATAATATGTTACTAAAAAATTGGTGGATTGACTGAAGAAATCAAAGAAGAAATAAAAAAATACCTAGAGACAAATGAAAACATGGTGATTAAAAAACCATCAGAGGCAGCAAAAGCAGTTCTAAGAGGGAAGTTTATGGCAATATAAGCTTACCTCAGGAAGCAAGAAAAATCTCAAATAAATGATCTAAACTTACATCTAAAGGAACTAGAGAAAGAAGAACCAAAAAAAAAAAAAAAAAATCAAAATTAGTATAAGGAAAGAAATCATGAAGATGAGAGAATAAATAAATGAAGTAGAGACTTAAAAAACAGACTGAAAGCCTATTCTTTGAAAAGATAAACAATACTGATAAACCCTAGTCAGCCTCATCAAGAAAAAAAGGGACAGGGCCCAAATCAATAAAATCAGAAATGAAATTATGACAGACACCGCAGAAATACAACTGATCTTAAGAGATTACTTAAGAGATTACTATGAACAACTATATGTCAATAAAATGGACAATCTAGAAGAAACACACAAGTTCTTAGAAATGTACACTCTCCCAAGACTAAACCAGGAAGAAATAGAAAATATGAATGGACCAATAACCAGTAATGATGTGGAATCAGTAATTTGAAAGCTCCCAACAAACAAAATTTAAGGACTAGATGGCTTCACAAGTGCATTCTAGCAAACATTTAGAGAAGAGTTAACACCGATCCTTCTGAAACTATTTCAAAATATTGAAGAGGAAGGAACATTTCCAAATTCGTTCTATGAGGCCATCATCACCTTGATATCAATACCAGACAAAGATATCACACAAAACAGAAAATTACAGGTCAATATCACTGGTGAACCTACATGCAAAAATCCTCAACAAAATTCAGCACACTGAATCAAGCAATACATTAGAAGAATCATATACTATGATCAAGTGAGATTTATCCCAGGGATGCAAAGATTTTTCAATATCTGCAAATCAATGAATGTGATACATCACAATAACAAATTGAAGAATAAATATCATATGATCATCTCAGTAGTTGCAGAACAAGCTTTTGACAAAACTGAACATTCATTTACTATAAAAACTCTCTGGAACATGGGCATAGAGGGAATATACCTCAACACAATAAAGGCCATATATGACAAAACCACAGATAACATTATACTCAATGGTAAAAAGCGGAAAAATTTTCTCTAAAATCTGGAACAAGACAAGGATGCCCACTCTGATCACTTTTACTCAACATAGTTTTGGAAGTCCTAGTCACAGCAATGAGAAGAAAAAGAAATTTAAAAAACTAAATTGAAAAGGAAGAAGTAAAACCAGCATTGTTTGCAGATGACATGATAGTATAAATAGAAAATCTAAAGACACCACCAGAAAACTACTAGAGCTCATCAATAAATGGAATAATGTTTCAGGATGCAAAATTAATAAACACAAATTTGTTGTATTTCTATATACTAACAAAATACTGTGAGAAAGAGGAATTAAGGAAACAATCTCATTGACCATTGCACCAAAAAATAATAAAATATCTAGGAATATCCTACCTAGTGTTGAAAAATACTTATACTTGGAAATGTAGGAGCACTGATGAAAGAAATTGAAGATGACACAAATAGATGGAAAGATACATTGTGTTAATGAATTGGAAAAAGTATTAGTAAGATGACCATACTATCAAAGGCAATCTACAGATTCAATGCAATCCTTAACAAAAGGTCAGCAGTATTTTTCACAGAACTAGAACAAATAATTTTAAAATTCGTATGAAAACATTGAAGACCTTCAAAACCAAAACAATCTTGAGAAAGAAAAATAAAACTGGAAGTATCATGCCCCCTGACTTTGGACTATAAACTGCAGTAATCAAAACAGTGTGGTACTGGCCCAAAAGCAGAAATAGAGATCAATAGAACAGGATAGAAAGTTCAGAGATAAACCCATTCACCTATAGTCACCTAGTCTATGATAATGATGCAAGAGTATACAATAGAGAAAAGACAGTCTCTTCAAAAAATGGTGCTGAAAAAATTGAAAGCTACCTGTAAATGAATGAAATTAGAAGTTTTTTTAAACATTGTATACAAAAATAAACTCAGAATGGATTAAAGACATAAATGTAAAACCAGATACTGTTAAACTCTTACTGGAAAACTTAGGCAGAACACTCTTCTTTTTTTTTTTTTTTTTAGTATTTATTTATTTATTTATTTTTCTTTTCTATTTTTATTTATTTATTTTTCCATTTATTTTTATTAGTTGGAGGCTAATTACTTTACAATATTGTAGTGGTTTTTGTCATACATTGACATGAATCAGCCATGGATTTACATGTATTCCCCATCCCGATCCCCCCTCCCACCTCCCTCTCCACCCGATCCCTCTGGGTCTTCCCAGTGCACCAGCCCCAAGCACTTGTCTCATGCATCCCACCTGGGCTGGTGACCTGTTTCACCCTTGATAATATACATGTTTTGATGCTGTTCTCTCAAAACATCCCACCCTCACCTTCTCCCACAGAGTCCAAAAGTCTGTTCTGTACATCTGTGTCTCTTTTTCTGTTTTGCATATAGGGTTATCATTACCATCTTTCTAAATTCCATATATATGCATTAGTATACTGTATTGGTGTTTGTCTTTCTGGCTTACTTCACTCTGTATAATGGGCTCCAATGAGTTTCATCCATCTCATTGGAACTGATTCAAATGAATTCTTTTTAATGGCTGAGTAATATTCCATTGTGTATATGTACCACAGCTTCCTTATCCATTCGTCTGCTGATGGACATCTAGATTGCTTCCATGTCCTGGCTATTATAAATAGTGCTGTGATGAACATTGGGGTACACGTGTCTCTTTCAGATCTGGTTTCCTGGGTGTGTATGCCCAGAAGTGGGATTGCTGGGTCATATGGCAGTTCTATTTCCAGTTTTTTAAGAAAACTCCACACTGCAGAACACTCTTCTTAACATAAATTGTATTACTATTTTTACATCCATTTCCTTGAGCAAAGGAAATAAAGCAAAAATAAACAAATAGAACATAATTAAGCTTAAAAGCGTTCACATAACAATGGAAACCATCGACAAAATGAAAAGACAACTCACAGAAGGGGAGAAAGTATTTGCTAATGATATGACTAATAAAGGGTTAATATCCAAATATACAAAGAGCTCATAAAACTCAACATCAAAAGACAAACAATCTGATTTTAAAAATGGGCAGTAAAACCGATCAGACGTTTTTCCAAAGAGAAAATACAGATGGTCAACAGATTCATGAAAAGATGCTCAGCATTATCAGGGAAATGCAAATCAAAACCACACCTCTCAGAATTGCTATCACTAAAAGAACAAAAATAACAAATTTTGGTGAGGATAAAGGGAGAGTAAAGGGAACCCTTCTACAGTCTTGGTGGGAATATAAATTGGTACAGCCATTGTGGAAAATAATATGGTATGGCTGTTTCTCAAAAACTAAAAATTGAATTGTCATATGATCCAGCATATGATCCAGGTTCAAAATTGGGAAAAGAGTACATCACGGCTGTATATCATCACCCTATTTATTTAACTTATATGCAGGGTTCATCATGCAAAATGCCGGACTGAATGAAGCATAGTTCAGTTCAGTTCAGTTCAGTCGCCCAGTCGTGTCCTACTCTTTGCAACCCCATGGACTGCAGCACGCCAAGCTTCCTTGTCCATCACCAACTCCTTGAGCTTGCTCAAATTCATGTCTTTTGAGTTGGTGATGCCATCCAACCATCTCATCCTTTGTCATTCCATTTTCCTCCTACCTTCAATCTTTCCCAGCATCAGGATCTTTTCCAAGGAGTCAATTATTCGCATCAGATGGCCAAAATGTTGGAGTTTCAGCACCAATTCAGCATTGAGGTGAAGTGCAAGCATTGGGATGAAGCACAAGCTGGAATCAAAATTGCCGGGAGAAATATCAACAACCTCAGATATGCAGATGACACCACCGTTATGGCAGAAAGTGAAGAGGAACTGAAGAGCCTCTTGATGAAAGTGAAAGTGGAGAGTGAAAAAGCTGGCTTAAAACTTAACATTCAAAAGACTAAGATCATGGCATTCAGTCCCATCACTTCATGGCAAATAGATGGGGAAACAATGGCAATACCGAGAGACTTTATTCTCTTGGGCTCCAAAATCACTGTGGATAGTGACTGCAGCCATGAAATTAAAAGATGCTTGCTCCTTGGAAGAAAAGTTATGATGAACTCAGCATGTTAAAAAGCAAAGACATAAATACTTTCCTGACAAAGGTCTGTATAGTCAAAGCTATGGTTTCTGCAGTAGTCACATATGGATGTGAGAGTTGGACCATAGAGAAAGTTGAGCACTGAAGAATTGATGTGTTTGAACTGTGGTGTTGGAGGAGACTCTCGAGAGTCCCTTAGACTGCAATATCAAAGCAGTCAATTGTAAAGGAAATCAGTCCTGAATATTCATTGGAGGGACTGACGCTGAAGCTGAAGCTCTAATACTTTGGCTACCTGATGCAAAGAATTGACTCCTTGGAAAAGACTCTGATGCTGGGAAAGACTGAAGTCAGGAGGAGAATAAGATGACACAGGATGAGATGGTTGAATGGTATCACTGACTCGATAGACATAAGTTTGAGTAAGCTCTGGGAGTTGGTGATGGACAGGGAAGCCTGGGGTGCTGTAGTCCATGGGGTGGCAGAGAGTCAGACACAACTGAGCGACTGAACTGAATTGATGATGTAGCAATTCCATGCCTGGGTATATATCTGAAAAAAAAAACAAAAACACTAATTTGAAAACACCCATGTACCCAGTTTTCATAGCAGGATATTTACAATTGCTATGTTATGGAAGCAACCAAAATGTCCATCAACAGATGAATGGATAAAGAAGATGTGGTATATCTCTCTCTCTCTCTCTCACACACACACACACACATAGTGAATACTGCTACTGCTACTGCTAAGTCACTTCAGTCATGTCCGACTCTGTGCGACCCTCCTCAGTCATAAAAAATAATTAAAAATTGTCATTTGCAGCAACATGGGTGGACTTGGAGGGTATCATGCCCGGTAAAGCAAGTCAGATAAGTAATGACAAATACTGTATAATATCTCATATATATGGAATCTAAAAATACAACACACCAGTGACTATAATAAAAAGAATCAGACTCACAGATATAGAGGACAAACTAAGGGTTACCACTGTTGGGGGGTGGACAATATAGGGGTAAGAAAGTAAGAGATACAAACTCTTAGTAAGCTACAAGAGTATATTGTTACAAGCTTTTGCACAGAAAAGGAAACCAAAAAACAGAATGAAAGGCAACCTACAGAATGGGAGAAAATATTTGCAAAGGAGGGATTGACAAGGGTTTAATTTCCAAAATATACAAACAGCTCATAAACCTCAACAGCAAAAAAAAAGAACAACCCAATCAAAAGATGGTCATAAAACCGCAGTAGCCATTTCTCCAAAGAATAAATACAGATGGCCACTAGGCACACAAAAAGATGCTCAATATCACTAATTATTAGAGAAATGCAAATCAAAACTACAATGAGGTACCAATTTATGCTGGTCAGAAGGGCCCTCATTAACATCTACAAATAAAAAATGCTGGAGCAGGTGTGGAGAAAAGGGAATCTTCCCACACTGTTTTTGGGAATGTAAGTTGGTGTAGCCAATGTGGAAAACAGTATGGAGGTTCCTCAGAAAACTAAAAATAGAATTTACTATATGATCCAGCAATCCCATCCCTGGACATATATCCAGACAAAACCATAATTCAGAAATATGCATGCATCTCTGTGTTCATAGCAGCACTATACACAATAGCCAAGATATGGAAACAATTTAAACATCTGTTGAAGATGTAAAGAGCAGACTGTTGGACTCTGTGGGAGAAGGTGAGGGTGGGATGATTTGAAAGAATAGCATTGAAACGTGTATATTATCATATGTGAAATAGATCGCCAGTCCAGGTCCGATGCATGAAGCAGGGTGCTCAGGGCTGGTGCACTGGGATGACCCTGAGGGATGGGATGGGGAGGGAGGTGGGAGGGAGGGTCAGGATGGGGAACACATGTATACCCATGGCTAATTCATGTGAATGCATGGCAAAAACCACCACAATATTGTAAAGTAATTAGCCTCCAATTGAAATAAAAAAAAACAAATGTCTGTGGACAGATGAATGAATCAAGAAGCTGTGGTACATATATACAGTGAAATGCTATTTGCAGCAACATGAATCGATCCAGAGGTTATCATATAAATGAAATAAGTCATAAAGAGAAAAGGCAGATACTATATATGTCACTTATGTGTGGAATCTAAACTATGACACAAATGAACTATCTATGAGACAGAAACAGAATTAGGGACATAGAGAATAGACTGGTGGTTACCGAGGTGGGTGGATACGAGAGGGCTTGATTGGAAATTTGGGATTAGCAGATGCTAACTGGTATATATAGAATGGATAAACAACAAAATCCTACTGCACGAGGGAACTATATTCAATATCCTGTGATAAACTGTAATGGAAAAGAATACGAAAAAGAATGTATATATAGCTGAATCAATTTGCTGTATATAAGTAATTAATAAACACTGTAATTCAACTATATTTCAATAAAAATAAATTTAGAAAAGAGTATATTGTATGACATGGTGAATATAGCATGTATTTGATTACTGTAAATAGAATATAACCTCTAAAAATTGTGAAACACTATATTATACATGTTACTTCTATAATATTGTATATCAACTATCCTTGAATTCTTTATCAGCTATCCTTATCAACTATGACAAACCTAGCAGCATATTAAAAAGCAGAGACATTACTTTGCCAACAAAGATCCACACAGTCAAAGCTATGGTTTTTGTAGTAGTCATGTATGGATATGAGAGTTGGACCATAAAGAAGACTGAGTGCTGAAGAACTGATGCTTTTGAATGGTGATATTGGAGAAGACTCTTGAGAGTACCTTGGTCTGTGAGAAGATCAAACCAGTCAATCCTAAAGGAAATCAACCCTGAATATTCACTGGAAGGACTGATGCTGAAGCTGAAACTCCAATCCTTTGGCTGCCTGATGCGAAGAGCTGACTCATTGCAAAAGACCTTGATGCTTGAAAAGATTGAAGGCAGAAGGATAAAGGGGCAACAGAGGACCAGATAGTTGGATGGCATCCTTGACTCAATGGACATTAGTTTGAGCAAGCTCTGGGAGATGGTGAAGGACAGGGAAGCCACAGTCCATGGTGTTGCAAAGAGTCGGATATGACTGAGCTACTAAGCAAAAACAAATCCTTCAATTAAAAAAAGTTAAACAGGGTAGAGAAGGAGGTGGGAGGGGTGATTGGGATGGGGAACACATGTAAATCCATGGCTGATTCATGTCAATGTATGACAAAAACCACTACAATATTGTAAAGTAATTAGCCTCCAACTAATAAAAATAAATGGAAAAAAAAAGTTAAACAAAAAGCCAGAAAAATTTTAAAGTATCAAATAAGGTGGTTTTTTATTTTAAAAAATCTCTTTTTAATATAAATTTATTTATTTATTTATTTTTGGCTGTGTTGGGTCTTCTTTGTTGTGTGGGCTTTTCTCTAGTTGTGATGAGCAGGGGCTTACTCTCTAGTTGCGGTGCATGGGCTTCTCATTGCAATGGATTCTTCTGTGGAGCATAGGCTATAGGGCACACAGGCTTCAGTAGCTAGTTTCAGCACATGGGCTCAATACTTGAGGCTCCCAGGCCTTAGAGCACAGGCTCAATAGTTGTGGCACATAGGCTTGGTTGTTCTGTAGCATGTGGGTTCTTCCTGGATCAGGGATCGAACCCATGTCTCCTGCATTGGCAGGCAGATATTTTACCACTGAGTCACTAAGGAAACCCAACAATATCTCTTTTCTATGGTTCAAAATTCAGAAGGGACAGAAGGATACACAGGAAAATCCTGCCCCTTGCACTGCAGGTCAACCACCCTATCCTGCCCATTTCCTGCCTACCCCTTTAGAATGTCTTTATGCAGAAACAAGCATTTTGTCTATGTGTTATTTCATTTTTGTCTATCAGTGCAAACCTTTGTGCTTTTGTTTTTCCTTTACTGATACATCTTGGAAAATGTCTTCATGAGTGTGAAGAACGACTCTTATTACTTTCCCTCATCCTCTTCCCAATTCTTAGCACAGGATTTTTGGAAGGCAGGGTCAAGGACAGAGGCCCTAACAGCCCTATCACTCACCTGAGACCCTTGCAAGAACATGACTTTCTTGCTGACAGCCCCTTGGGACATTCTGGGGAAGACTCAAGTCTCTTAAGATGTTGCCCCCACTCTTCCTCATCAGATGAAGCTGAGTATAATAGAGGGAGATGAGGGAGGGAGAAAAGGTGGGGAGGTAAGAGCAGTCCAGTCCAACCCCTGACAGGTATTACAGCTTCTGTCCTGCTTGTAGCAGCCCCACTGCGGGGCTGAGAGTCTACCAAAGAGTGCCTAGGAAAGATCTCCTGTGACCTCCCACAGACACCAGACTGAAGAAAGGAGGGAATACTCCTGTGCCTGGTAGGTAAGGAGATAAGTGTTAGGCTGAACAAGACCTGGCCCATGTGCTAAAGCTGACAAGTGACTTGCTCCCCTGTAAGAATCGCTGAATACACTTTTCTGTTTTCATTTCTCTAAGGAGAACAATCCAGTTCCTCTGCTGAGCCTGGACTTTGGGATTAGATGGTCCTTAACTGGGTCCCAACCGCACTCCTAGCAGAGGTGCATCCCTGGGCACATTCCTTGACTTCACTGGATGCAGGTTCACATCTGGGATACAATTCTGCAGGTCAGGGCATTGATGGCTCCTGGACAGTGCCTGGTACTATGTTAGAAGGAGCCCCCTGCTCACCCTGACTGGGGCTGAGTGCACCTTACACCATTAACAGGATACAGTCCTCCAGCTCCTGCCTCTGTCCCATGATCCTTTCTAGAGGGCACAGAAGGCCCCAGCTTGCCCTTCTCAGAATTCTGGTCGCTCTTTCCGTGGCTGTCTGATAATTTGGCATAGGAGTGTGTTCTCAGGTGACTTCACATGGATTGGTCTCCTCTTCCTCTCTCTGGCTCTTGACTCTTAGTATAGAGCTGGGGTGCTGCCAGACGCAGTTGGAACCACCAGTTCCAGAGAAAAGGAGGCTGTGAGACAGTTCCTTTGAGAAATCTCTAGAATCCACCCCCACGTGCCAGCAGGGGCAGGAAGTGGGATATGATGACAGGACTGCCTGACACTTTGTCTAGACCTGGATGTGCCTGGTCACTGAGAGGGTCAGGGGAGTGGGTGGCTGTTTATGTTGCCCTTTCTCTGTTTTGCCATCTCCTCTTTTCCTTTGAAGGCCCACAGCTCTCTCTCCTGGTCCAGGTGGTTTAGGTGGGGCCAAACCTGGGGTCCAGTTCTGGCCAGTCAGACCATGGCATTCTCCTGTGTCATGATAAGCTCAGGGGTAGGCACATGAATGGATCAGGACGTGAATGGATACAAAAGCACCATACAACGTTGTGCTGTTTATAAGAACATTACTTTAAATTCAATAGTATAGGTAAGATGAAAATAAAAGATTGGAAAAGTCATATCAAGCAAATATTAATTTTTTAAAACATAGAAGTGGTTACACAAATATCAAATAAAGTAGGTCTCAAAGAAAAGAAAATTACTAGAGATAAGGGAGACATCACATAATGAGAAAAGATCAGTCTACCAGGAAGCTTAACAGTCCTAATCCTCCAAAACAGACCCTCAATATGCATGAGGCAAAAACTGGTAAAACTAAACGGAGAAGCAGACAAATCCACAATTATATTTAGAGACTTCAATACCCTTATCTCAGTAACTGATAGAGCCACGAAATAGAAAACTAGCAATGCTTAGAAGAATTGAACAAAACAGTCTACTAACAGAATCTAGTTAACACTTGTAAAACACTCCATCTAGCAACAGCAGAACACACATTCTTTTCAAGTGTCCATGTAGCATTCACCAAGATAGACCATATCCTGGGCCATAAAAAGACCCTCAACAAATTTTTAAAAATAGAAATCTTACAGAGTGTATTCTCTCACTATAATGGTATGAAGCTAGAAATCAATAAAAGAAAGATAAGAGGAAAACCTCTAGACACTTGGAAATTAAATAACACACTTCTAAGTAATCTGTGGGTCAAAGAGGAAGTCTCAAAGGAAAAAATCTAAATATGTGTGATTCAACTCAATGGTGCTGAGAAAATACTTTACAGCACTTAAATGCTTACATTAGAAGGGAAGAAAGGTCTCAAATATACAATCTTAAGTTTCTACCTCAAGATATTAAAAAAAGGGGAAAAATAAGCTAGAAAGAAATAATAAAATGCAGGAAGGAAATAAAAGCCTTCCCAGGTGGCACTAGTGGTAAAGAACCTGCCTGCCAATACAGGAGACATAGAGATGTGGGTTTGATCCCTTGGTCAGGAAGATTCCCTGGAGGAGGGCGTGGCAATCCACTCCAGTATTCTTGCTTGGAGATTCTCCATGGACAGAGGAGCCTGGTGGGCTACACTCCATAGGGTCACAAAGAGTCAGATAAAACTGAAGTGACTTAACACTCACCCACAGGAAGGAAATGATAAAAATAAGAGCAGAAGTTAATGAAATTGGAATTATTTTTAAAATTAGAAAATGTCAATAAAACAGGAAACTGGTTTAAAAATAAATTAAACTGAAAGCATGTAGCAAGAATGGCAAAAATAAAGAGAAGATTCAAACCATCAATATCAGGAATGAAGTAAGGGACATCACTACAGATCTTACAGCCACTAAAAGGCTAATGAAGGAATACTATGAAGAGCTTTGTGCTCATGAGCTCAGCAATTTAGAAGAAATGAATCAATTTCTCAAATACTACAAACTTTGAAAACTCAACCAGATTAAATAGATAATAATAGTCTTGTGTCTATCAAAGACTGGCTCAGTTGTGTCTGACTCTTTGTGACCCCATGGACTATATAGTTCATGGGATTCTCCAGGCCGGAATACTGGAGCGGGTAGCCTTTCCCTGCCAGGGGATCTTCCCAACCCAGGGACTTAACCCAGGTCTCCCACATCATAGGCGATTCTTTACCAGCTGAAAGTTTACCAGCTTTCTCTTTACCCACAGGGAAGCCCATCTAATAAAGATATTCAATTTGAATTAAAAAGCTCCCAGGCTAGAAATTTCCAGGCCCAAATGGCTTCACTGGAGAATTCTACCAAACATTTAAGTAACACCAATTTTACATAATTTTTTCTGGAAAATAGAGGAGGAGAGAACACTCCTTAACTCACTTTATGAGGCCTTCCAGAAGTGAATGTCTAAGCGTGCTCTAGTACACATACAAGGTATTTGCATGCATGCATGTTAAGTTGCTTCAGCTGTGTCTGACTCTTTGTGGCCCTATGGACTGTAGCCCACCAGGGTCCTCTTTCCATGGGATTCTCCAGGCAAGAATACTGGAGTGGATTGCCATGCCTTCCTCCAGGGGACCTTCCCAACACAGGGATTGAACCCGGGTCTTTTACCTCTTTTGCATTGGCAGGTGAGTTTTTTACCACTAGCACCACCTGCATACCATGGAATAATACTCAGCAATAAAAGTGAGTGAACTATCTTTTCGTTTCCAGTTTTATTGAGATATAATCGACAGGCAGCACTATGTAAGTTTAGTGTGTACAACATAATGCTTTGACTTGCATATGTTTGTCCCTTCACTCTTTGCTTGACTCTGGCATTTCCATTATGGCTCATTCTGACATTAAATCAAAATGTAGAACTTTATAACCACTCCATATGTGTAATACTGAGTCTTTCCCTCTGTTTGAATCCTGGCTGATACAGATGTCCACAGTGTAAGTGATTCCAGATCCTTATGGATGAGTTCTGTTTATTGGCTCTGGGTTTCTGGAGTGGGTTCTCTTATCTTCCTAGATTTAAAGGCACTAATAACCCTGCTTTTAGTGGTAAAGAAGAGAGTGGAAGTGTGTGTCAACAAGTGACAAAAAGTTACTCAGATGATTGCTGTTGGATATTTTTAATCAAACACAGATGGCAAGAGTCTGGGTTGTCACATGTTTGCTCTCTTAGAACATTTCAGTCAAAATAAGGAGTATAATGGTATTAAGTAATAGCTCTTAAGTGTGCTAAAGAAAGCGGGGAAGAAGATGAGCTCAAGCTTCAGATTCCCAGCTCAAACTCTACATTGATGACCCAAAGTCTTCTACATCTTTTCTGGAACCCTTAACTCATATGCCCACAGGGATGGGATTTCTGTAAGTGAAACACAGAATGTCATCTTGTTAATGACTGAATTATAAAGCAAATTGAAGCCCCAATTCTGCATGGTGCTTGCTTTTAAATTGAGAGCATTGATTGGGAAGAAATGGGATCCTGAAAGTTGGGAGGAGGATACATGGAAGGATACCAGTGAAAGTGGGGACATTGAACCTCTAAATTCTGCTGAATCATTTTGACCCAGAGAAGTTTATCCTGCCTGAGAAGTTTATCCAAAGAAACCTGTAATATCTTTTTCTCCTGCCATATAGCCTTGCAAGACGTTGCTGATTTTCTTTAGGTCCTACTCTTACTCCGTCCCATCACCCCTCTTGGCTTCTAGACATGATATGACTAGACAGAAGTCCTAACAGACCCCAAGAATGAGGTACAAATTATGAACCATGAGGAACTGCAACCTCCAAAAAACTGACTTTTTTTTACATTAGAAAAAAAAATGATTTTTCTAATGTATACAGACAGAAATTTAGGGAATGTGTGGGGATGAATATTAAGAGTAATGAGAGATAATAGCTGAAGAAACATAAAGTTGGATCCGAAGGAGTTTATTGATATGGGAGCACTAAGAGATTCTGGATTTAGTGTTGCAACTTGAGGGGAAAGAAAGGACTCTAACAGTTTTCTTTTATTTCTTGGCTATAATGTTGACCAAGTGGTGGCCCATCATAGACAAAGTTGAGATGCCAGAGCTGTCCTGTTTTACCGCAGAGAAAGGAAATCAAAGGCTTAGGGAAACTGGAATGTTAGAGTGAGTTTGTCATTTGAGATCTGCTCACCACCATGTCCAGTAGTCATATACAGATATGAGAGTTGGACCATAAAGAAGCCTGAGGGCCAAAGAATTGATGCTTTCAAATCGTGGTGCTGGAGAAGACTGTGGGGGTCCCTTTGACTGCAAGAAGATCAAACCAGTTAATCTTAAAGGAAA
Source organism: Dama dama (assembly GCF_033118175.1). Taxonomy (NCBI): domain Eukaryota; kingdom Metazoa; phylum Chordata; class Mammalia; order Artiodactyla; family Cervidae; genus Dama; species Dama dama. The sequence continues at coordinate 26,296,911 of NC_083696.1, read as the reverse complement.
TAGCCCTGAATATTCATTGGAAGGACAGATGCTAAAGGTGAAGCTCCTCTACTTTGGCCACCTGATGTGAAGAGCTGGCCCACTGGAAAAGACCCTGATGCTGGGAAAGGTTGAAGGTAAAAGGAGAAGGGGACAGCAGGTGATGAAAATTTTAAATAACATCACCAACTCAATGACATGCATTTGAGCCAACTCCAGGAAATAGTGGAAGACAGAGGACCCTGGTGTGCTGCAGTGCATGGGGTTGCAAAGAATTGGACATGACTTGGTGACTGAACAAAAACAACACCACCTTTTGCTCACCAAGAGGAAGGACACACCTTTATCGCAACTGTGAGAAGTCCATTTGTAGCAGACGTCCCCGCATCCTTGAAGAGCTCTGTGACTGCTCTTCTTTGTAGGTCAGAAATTACAGTGGAAACTGCTGTCACTAAATTGAGAAACCTAAAGGCAATGGGAATAATTGGATTCTGGGGTAACAGAGGCCAAGTGACAACCCCTAATCACTAAGCACAAAGTGGGCATGGACAGCAGTGTCAAAGGAGTAATCAGAATAGTCTGACTTGCAGAGACCTATGCGCTGACCAATAACCGTGGTGTTCCTAGAAGTGAAATAGATGGACAGTCTACTAAATATTTGAGCTGTATGAGCAAAAAAGTTCCAGGTCAAGTGAATAAAAGTCTAACCTGAATCATAAAAGCACAGTCACACCCCTCAATCAAATTCCAGACTTAGCCAATTTACAGACCCAGAGCCCCTTGAATGAAAGGGAAGACACATGCTCTTCAGGAAGGATTCCATTACACTGTGAAAACCTTTTACCAGGCTTCTCAAAGGTAACAAAATAAAATAAGCTATACACACAAAAAGCAGTTAAGGGATGTACAGAACAAAAAGATGTGAACTATGATGTCAAAAACAGTAACTATGAGGTTGTTGCTCGTCACTCAATTGTGTCTGACTCTTTGTGACCCCATGGACTGCAGCACGCCAGGCTTCCCTGTCCTTCACCCTCTCCTGGAACTTCCTCAAACTCATGTCCTTTGAGTCAGTGATGCCATAAAACCATCTCATCCTCTGAAGTCCCCTTCTCCTCCTGCCTTCAATCTTTCCTGGCATCGGGGTCTTTTCCAATGAGTCGGCTCTTTGCATCAGGTGTCCAAACTATTGGAACCTTTGGAACTTGGTATGCAGCAAATGCCAGATCCCTGTCCATAAGATTTACCAGAAGCCAATTGCTTTCAGATGGCAGGCCAGCAATATATCTTTACTGTCTTGCCTCAGAGTTGTATTTCCCTTCCACAAGACATCCACCTGTCCATTACATTTATAACACCATGTTGATTGAACTTGGTGAGCAAGAAAGAGCCATCACTCTAGACTTATTGGTAACATATTTGCAAATCAGAGGGTGAGAAATAAGTCAAACTAAAATTTAAGGGCCTGCTACATCAGTGAAATTTCTAGGGCTCAAGTGGTGTGAAGCATGTCAAGATATTCCTTCTAAGAAGGAGGATAAGTTGTCATATCTAGCCTCCTTACAACTAAAAGAGAGGCACAGTGCCTAGTGGGCCTTTTTGGATTTGGGGGACTTTGGATGTATTACTTTGGCCCTTTTATTGTGTGACCCTCCAAAGCTGCTAGCTTTGAATAGGATCCAAAACAAGAGAAGCATCTGCAACAGGTCCGGGCTGCAATGTAAGCTGCTCTGGGTCATATAACCCAGCAGATCCAATGGTGCTTGACATGTTCATGGCAGATAGAGATGCTGTTTGGAGATTTTGGCAGGCTGCTATAGGTAAATCACAGTGCAGGCCTTTAGGATTTTGAAGCATGACCCTATTATCATCCACAGATAGCTATTCTTCTTTTGAGAAACAGTTGTTCACCTGCTACTGATCCTTAGTAGAGACTAAGCACTTAATCATGGGTCAGCAAGTTACCATGTGACTTACACTGCTCATCATGAACTGGGCATTACCTGACCCACCATGCCATAAAGTTGGTTGTGCGCATGATGCCATAAAGATGGTATGTGCATGATCAGACCCAAGCAATCCTGAAGGCACAAGTAAATTACAAGAAAAAATGGCTCAAATATCCATGGTCCCCACTCCTGCTACATTGCCTTCTGTTTCCCAGCCTTGACCTATGGCCTCATGGGGAGTTCCCTATGATTAGCTGATAGAGGAAGGGGTGACTTGGGTCTGATGTACAGATGCTTTTGGTTGGTATTTGGCACCATCTGAAAATTGACAGTTGCAGCTCCATAGCTTCTTTCCGGGACATCACTGAAGGATAATAGAAAAGGAAAGTCCTCCTAGCAGGCAGAACTCAAAGTTCACTTTACTTGGAAGGAGAAATAGCCAAATAAGCGATTAGATACTGATTCATAGGCTTTGACCATTGGTTGAATAGATGATCAGAGACGCGGAAGGAACATGATTGGAAAATTAGTGATAAAGAAGTCTGGGGAAGACATAGGTGTGTAGATCTCTCTGAATGGGCAAAAAATGTGAAGATATTTGTGTCCCATGTGAATCTAATCAAAGGGTGACCTCAGCAGAGAAGGATTTTAATAATCAAGTTGATGGAATTACATCCTCTTTCCTCAGCTACCCTGTCATGACCTAATGGGGTCATGAACACTGGGGCCATAGTGACAGTGACAGAGATGATACCTGGGCTCAGCAACATAGACCTCCAATCACCTTGGCTAACCTGAGTTCCCAAAATAGCACTATTCCATGGAGTGATCAGGATATGAATTTGCCTTCCCTGCAGGCAATGCTTCTGCTGGAACCACCATCCATCCATGGATTTACAGAGCGCTTTATTCACCATCATGGTAGTTCACACAGTATTGCTTCTTATCTAGAAACTCACTTCACAGCAGAATAAGTGCTACAGCAGGCCCATGATCATGGATTTCACCGAATTCACCATGCTTCCCACCATCCTGTAATAACTGGTTTGACAGGTTCTGTGGAATAGTCTTTTGAAGACTTAGTTACAGTGCTAGCTAGGTGGTAATACCTTGCTGGACTGGGGCAAGGTTCTCTAGCAGGCTGTGTATGCTCTGAATCAGTGTCCAATATATGGTACTATTTCTTCCAGGTCAGGATTCACAGGTGCAGGAATAAAGGGATGGAAGTGAGAGCGGCAACGCTCACCATTACCACTAGCAAAATTTTTGCTTCCTGTTCCCGTAACTTTACACTCTGCTGACCTAGAGGCCTTTAGTTAGAGAAGGAGGAATGCTTCCACTAGGAGGCACAACAATGATTCCCCTGAAATAGTGGTTAAGACTTTCACCTGACCACTTTGGGTTCCCTGTGCCTCTGAATAAACAAGCTAAAGAAGGGGGTCACTGTACTGGCTAAGGTGATTGATCCTGACTGATCAAGAGAAACTGGGCTACTATTACACAACTGAGGAAAGGAAGAGGATGTTTGGAATAGAGGAGATTCCCTAGGGCATCTCCCATGCCCTGTGATTAAGGTCAATGCAAAGCTACAAAAACCAATGGCCCAGACCCTTCATGAATAAAGTTTTGGGTCATCCCGTCAAGTTAAGAACCATGGCCTGTTGAGATGCTTGTTGAAATAAATGTGGAATAGGCACTGGAAGAAAGAAAGTGAAAAATACCAGCTATGCTATATGACTAGTTACAGAAATGAAGAATACAGAAATGAGAAATGGTGATTTCTTCCTTTTATTGACTATATGAATATATTTGTTATATAAAATAACCAAATATTTAAAAAATTTTCCCTCTCTTAAGCATTTATCATCTAGTATAAGATGTATTAATAGTGTTAACACTACATCTAGTACTTAAATTTCAGAATATAAAGGACAAGAGTGAACATCATCCAAGGATCTTGCATTTTCTTTTTGGGGAAATGATTAGTGCATTTTTGGTTGTTGTCCAGTTGCTAAGCTGTGTTTGGCTCTTTGGAACCCCATGGATGTAGCATGCCAGGCTTTCTTGTCCTTCACTATCTCCGGGAGTTTGCTCAAACTTATGTTCACTGAGTCAGTGATGCATCCAACCATCTTATCCTTTGTCAAGTACATCTCCTCTTGCCCTCAATCTTTCCCAGCATCAGGATAATTCTACTATATTAGGTGGAAGTGTGACTTTGTTACTTTTTTATTTGTAGATTAATCTAGTTTAAGGAGATGTGTATGGGTGTCACGTTGATGGGGGATGGATCATGGTGATTTCTTTAATGTATCAACTTGGCTAGACTATGTGCGTGTGTGCTCCATAGTAAGTCACTTCAGTCATGTCTGACTCCATGTGACACTATGGACTGTAGCCTGACAGGCTCCTCTGCCCATAGGATTCTCTAGGCAAGAGTGCTGAAGTGGATTGCCATGCCCTTCTCCATGGGATCTTCCAGACCCAGGGATCAAACCTGCACCTCTTGCATCTCCTGCATTGGCAAGTGATTTCTCTACCACTAGTGCCACCTGAGAAGTCTTTGCTAAAATATGGTTCCAAGTTATTCAATCAAACACTAACCCAGATGTGGTGGCGAAGGTATTTTTCAGATATAATTAAAGCTCTTAATCAGTTGACTTTAAGTAATGGCGAATATCCTGTATATTCAATCAAACACTAACTCAGATGTTGGTGAAGGTATTTTTCAGATATAACTAAAGCTCTTAATCAATTGACTTTAAGTAATGGCGAATATCCTGGATAATCTGGGTGGGCCTGACCTAATCACTTTGTGAGGGGGAGGTCTTAAAAGCAGAGCTGAGTCTTCCCTAAAAGAGAGAATATACAACACTTGAGGACCACAGCTTCAGCACATGCCTGGGGATTACAGCCTACTCAGAGCCTTCCTTCTTGGTGGCCTATCCTATGATTTTTGGACTTGCTTAGCTAGCGCCCATCATCACATGAGCCACCTCCCTGTAATAAGTCATTTGTTTTATTGTTTTCAGTTGCTAAGTCATGTCTGACTCTTTGCGACTCCATGGACTGCAACATGCTAGGCTCCCCTGTGCTCTACTACCTCTCAGAGTTTGCTCAAACTCGCGTCCATTGAGTTGGTGAAGCTATCTAACCATCTCATCCTCTGTTGCCCTCTTCTCCTTTTGCTTTCAATCGTTCCCAGCATCAGGGTCTTTTCTAATGGCTTGGCTCTCTGCATCAGGTGGCCAAAATATTGGAGCTTCAGCTTCAGCATCAGTCCATCCAATGAATATTCAGGACTTATTTCCTTTAGGATTGACTGGTTTGATCTCCTTGCAGACTGAGGGACTCTCAAGAGTCTTCTCCAGCACCACATTTGGAAGGCATCAGTTCTTCAGCGCTCAACCTTCTTTATGGTCCAACTCTCACAACCCTACATGGCTACTGGAAAAACCATAGCTTTGACAATACAAAGCTTTGTTGACAAAGTGATGTCTCTACTTTTTAATATGCTGTCTAGGTTTGTCATAATTTTCCCTCCAAGGAGCAAGTGTATTTTAATTTCATGGCTGCAGTCACTGTCCACAGTGATTCTGGAGCCCACTTTCTCCCTTTCTATGTGTCATGAAGTGATGGGGATGGATCTTGATTTTTTAAATGTTGAGTTTCAAGTCAACTTTTTCACTCTCCTCTTTCACCTTCATCAAGAGGCCCTTTAGTTCTTCTTCACTTTCTGTCATTAGAGTGGTATCATCTGCATATCTTTATGAAGGTTCTTTACAGCATTGGACTTTACTTTTAGCACTGGACACATCCAAAACTGAGTGTCATTTCTGCTTTGGCCCAGCTGCTTCGTTCGTTCTGGAGCTCTTAATAATTGCTCTTGCTTTTCCCAATTAGCATACTGGACACCTTCTGACATGGGGGGCCCATCTTCTGGTGTCATATCTTTTTGCCTTTTCATCCTGTTCATGGAGTTCTCGAGGCAAGAATACTGGAGCGGGCTGCCCTTTACTCCTCTGGTGGATCACGGTTTGTCAGAATTCTTCACTATGACCCGTCTGTCTTAGGTGGCTCTGCACAGCATGGCTTATAGCTTCATTGAGTTATGCAAGCCCCTTTGCCATGAAAAGTCTGTGACCCATGAAGGGGTAGCAAGTCATATATATGTATATATCTCATCTACTGGCTCTGTTCCTGAGGTTGATCCCTGATACACCTTACCTGCCCAGGATGCTTAAGGGTCCTTTCTCTGCAGTAGTCTTGGTCTCAGGCTTCTCTATTAAAATCCCCTTTTACCTCTCATTGCTCCCTGGAGTTTCTCCTAGCTCTGCTGGTTACATTAATTAAATTGATTTTAATTAGTTCATTCAACAGATATTTACTGAGCATCTCTGTATGTCAGACACTCTTTTATGCTCTGTGAACACAGCAAAGCAGAAGACCAAGTCTTGCCTATTCAGGAGATAGACAATGAACAGATAAAACTACTGTGGAAAGCAGCAGGTTGTATGATAGAGGATGAATACCATTGGGTGGCCATTGTGCAAGAATTAGCTTGGCCTGTTTGATGAGCAGAAAGAGTATCTGGAGTGTAGTAAGCAGGACAAGTATAGTGAAGGTAGGCATGGAGACAGACAGGAGGCTTCTCTAGGTAGGTGAGGGGCTCTCTCCAGGTGGGTAAGGGGCCTGGGGCATAGCGTGGCCAGGAGGTAGAGAGGAGGGTAGTGCTAGACCCCATGAAGATTAGAGACTGCAGGGGGCTTCCTGAAAAGCTAGGTACATTCCACAGGGGTGTTACAGACAGGTTACCCTCATGCTTGGGAGCTGACAGATACCCCCTTGTGCTACAGAGGCATATGGTGAGTTTCTGACCCTCTATTTCCTCCTCTGTACACTCCCCCTGCCATATCAGGACATAATGGTAAGAACTATGTGAGATCATTGACATGAAGGACTTAGTAACTTGCCATGCACACATAGCTGGTGTTCAGTAAATGTGAGCTGTCTGTTCCCAGAATCAGGAGAGGAGACTGAGCTTTGGGGGCAAGGAGGTGGAAGGGGCAGCTAGAGCGTCAAGAGTCTCTGGAATGGCCAACCATCAGCCTCCATCCCCCATGAATGAGAGGTTGTCAGAACCACAGATCCATGGCTTCCGTTTGGTGGCCCCCTCACAGCTCAGCAGGTGCTCAAAGAGTGTGAGGACATTCTGATAGCAAAACCTTGGCTATAGCATAAAAGACACAGTCTCCTCCATGAATTGGGATTAAGTTTGGATACCATCAACAGAAAAATCCAAATTATAGTAGTAGTTTAAGGGAGATGGAAGCTTATTCTTCTCTCATTTGAAAAGCACAGAGGTAGGCATAAGGAATTCCAACACTTCTACTTTCCTGCACAGCTATCCTCAATACACAGCTTCCATCTCAAGGTCAAAGTTAGCTGCTTGAGCCTCAGTCATCACTGCTGCCACTCCAAGAAGCTGCAAGTAAGACAAAGAGCACAGAAGGATTCGTCCTCCTCACCATACATCACTTCCAGGGAGGTCCCATGTGACACTCTTGCTATCCCACTGACTAGAATTCAGATGTACTTGGGGCCATGTGTAGCCACACAGGAGTTTGAGAAATACCGTCTGTGCATGCCCCCAGCTAGTGATTCACCACCAGTAGCCTGAGAAGGGGAATGGGTCGCTGCTTGCAGCATGGGTGTGCTCTGAGTTCTTTTAGCTTCTGTGTCTGTTTCCCTGTCATCATTTTTGAGCCATCAGTGAATCTGTTCTTGTTATTCTGGCCTGGTCTCCACTGTGCTTTGTGGAGTAAAGGTGGGGTCCTGAGATCCTATGGGCCAGCCAGGTGAGGAGAAACAGGCTTCTGCCGTCAGTGGGTACTAGCAGTGATGATCAGCAAGCAATTCCCAGGTAAAAGGCCCATGGCCATCTGCTCCTGCCCTCCCCCCCCCACCCACCACGGGAGGCAAGTGCCTCTCCATTGCCTCACCTGAGGCAGGTAACTTTCTCCAGAACCCTTTCCCTCCCACCCCACCACTGGCACCTGTTTTAAGGCAATGTTGATGTAGTCAGATGTACTGGCTGACCTGATGAGTTCTATCACCCTTGAGCCTCAGAGGAGGATTGCTAACAATGGAGGGGTGGTAGAAGTAGCAGAGGTACAGCACATCCCACGGTCATTCGTGTACTTATTGAGCGCCCACTGTTTGCTGGGCATGTGCTTGTCACCAGGGTTAGGAGCAGGCAGGAGTGATCAAGATTGAATGCTCTCATCTTGGACCTTACAGTGTGGTAGGGTGGAAAGACAGTGGAAACGACCCCAAGTGGGTGGGTGTTACAGAGGGCTCTGGATGCTCCAGGGCACATGGCCCAGCCTCCTGGAGAAAGCCACAGAAGCTGAGATCTGAAGGATGAGTGGAGTAACTCAGGCAACAGGGTAGGCAGTCCATGTCCCCACCTTCTGTTACAGCCTCGTGCTCCCTCCCATATGGACCATAGGACTGCATGTGACCAGTCTGTATTAGTTTCCTGGGGCTGTTGTAACAAAGTGCCCACATCTAGGGAGCTTAAAACAATAGGAATTTGTTCTTTCCTAGTCTGTAGGCCAGAAGTCCAACATCAAGTTATTGGCGCAATTGGTTCCTTCTTGAGATTCTGCAGTAGAATCCATTCCATGACTTTCTCCTGGCTTCTAACGGCTGCCAGCAATCCTTGGCTTGTAGAGCATCACTCTAATCTCTGTCTGCATTGCCCCATGCCCCTCTTCCCTATGTTTGCTATGTTTCCCTATGTCTCTGGGTCTATACATGGACTTCTTTTATTTTTTAACTTTATTTTTAATTGGGAGAAATTGCTATATAATGTTGTATTGACTTTTGCCATACAGCAATGCAAATCAGCCATAATTATACATATATCACCTCTCTCTTGAGCCCCCCTCTCCTTCCCTATCTTACCCCTCTAGGTAATCACAGAAAGCCATACTGGGCTCCCACCACATGGCCTTTTATGAGGACACCAGTCACTGGATTTAGGGCCCACCCCAATTCAGAACGGCCTCATCTTAACTAATTACATCTGCGAAGAACCCATTTCCAAGTAGGTTCACATTCTGAAGTTCTGGGTACATGTGGATTTTGAGGATCCCTGTAAATAACAGAATGCTGCACAAATGATAGTATATCACTTTCAAAATCAGGTCATAAAAGACTGGGCCTTCCCAGTCTTCTACATTGACTCTCTCTGGATCATTTACCCTGGGGCAGCTAGTTGTCATGTTGTAGAGGACACTCAAGCATCCCTGTGGATGTGTCCATGTGATGAGAAACTGCAGATTCACCTATAGCCATATAAGTGAGTTTGGAAGCAGATCTTACAGCCCCAATCCAGCCTTCATAGGAGACTACAGTCCCTGCTGACAGCTTGAGAATAACCTCATGAGAGACCTGAACCAGATCCACCCAGCTAAGCGGCTTTTGGCTTCCTGGCTCAGAGACCAGGATGATAAACGTTTATTGTTCTAAGTTCCTAAGCTTTGGGGTAGTTTGTTATGTGGCCACAGCTAACTAATGCAGATGAGGAGAGGGAGGGGGACGTGCTACAGACACAGGGAAGAGCATAAGCAAAGGCCCTGTAATGGCACGGAGTCTGAGAAAGGCCAGTGGGAACATGTCATGAGATGAGGCTAGAGCAGTTGGCTGAAGCTTCCTGACTGAGCCTGGCACCCAGTAAGTCCTCCGTAAACAAAGCTGTTGGGATGACATTTCTCAGAGGAACAGCAGATGGTGTCTCTCCCTAGCTTCCTTCACACTGCGGGGAAATGTCTGCCCTGACCACAGATTGGGGGCCATCTTATTGGCCCTCCCCAAACTGTCTTTTGTTTATGTCATGTTTTGTTTTTTTCCTGGGTTCCTCGTTTACAGTCACCAGATGTTCATTGCTTTTAAATGCACTGGCCAGCGTTCATGGAGTTCTGGGGGAGACACACTGCCCAGCAATGCAGAGTTATTATAAATGAGTCCATTAAGGGAGGTGGATTTGCTAAAAGGTTGTCTTCGTTCCACCTGGTCCAAAGCAGCGCTCACATGATCGATGATTGCAGAGACTTTGTACACGTCTTAAACCTCAGCGCATTCTTAATGCCTCAAAAGTTTCCAATTAAAGTCAAATGGCTCTTGGCAAGGTCCAAGGCATTTTTACTAACTAAAATAAATACCTGGGCAGGCTCCACGGTTTATGACTTCTTCACACGGTTGAGGATAAACAGCTAGGAGGCCGGGTTAGAGGCATGTTAGGGATGAGAGGCCCGGCCAGCCCACAGAAATCACCTAGAGCATGATGCCTGCCTGTGGGCAGGGCAGGGAGCTGTGTCTCCATAGGCATTGGGCTAGCTGGGTATGTGTTGCCCTGTCCCTGTGAGGAAATCACGGCTCAGAGGCAGGCAGTGGTGACGAAGGGCATGTTGAGCGAGGTGGTTGGGCTGAGGTAGGAGTTGCAGTCAGCCTTCACTCGGGCTTCCTCCTTGCTGCCTCATGAACTCTTCAAGCCTGTCTGCACCAGCCTCATAAGGTCATCATGCTGAACAGGTAGGCAAAGTCTCCACGAGGTGCCAGTGCAGTGAGTCTGAGGGCATGTCAGCAAAGGAGGGTGATGATGCTGAAGGACAAGAGTAGGGCTTGGGGAAGGAGGGCAGGGCTATCATCGTGTCTGTCTTGCTCTTTGGGAGGGCAAGGGGGAGGCAACAGGCTTACCTTGGGCCACACCTTTGAAAGGTAAGGTGAAGGAGCAGATGATGAACCTCAGAGCATCATGCCACTCTGCAAGGTACCAAAGGGTTCCCTGGGGGCAAAGAGGTCTCCATGCAGAACCCTGTGGGGGAAAAGAGACTGTTCCCATTGGGCAGGGGAAGTCCAGGAGGAATGAGGAGAAAGGAGGACCCCATGAGGTTAGCAACTGCTCACACCCTTCCAATTGCCCTTGTCAGGGCCTTGGGGTCAGCCACCAGCCCTAGGGTTGGACACCACACTCTTGGGCCACCATGCTTGAGGGCCAGCCATCACCCCTGGGGACCCTTAGGTGTCGAGCTACAGTGTGGTCTGGACCAATGAAGCTTCACTCTGAGCGTCAAGCACAGGCAGTGCCACAGAGAGAAGGGGCTTTTCCTGCCCTTAGCTCATCTGCCTTGGCGTGCCACAAATCCCTTCCCAGCCTGGGGGGCCCCTCCCTCCCCAGGACAGCCTTCCTGGTGCCCCTGGATGCTGGGTTAGCCCTTGCCTCAGAGACCTCAGCTTCTTGGTAAAGTGTGGTTCCTTGATGGATGGCCTTCCTTTTGTCGGTTGTATTTGTTCTGAAGGGTAGATCACTTTATTGCTCCTTTTCCTGGTTATTTTGTGACATTTGTAAGCAATATCCTGACAATTCTGCTGTGTGAGAAATAAAACTGAGGGTCTGAAAAGCGAGGGCGTGGAGCAATACAGATCCCTGGCCCCTCACTGGGCACGTGAACCTGCCTGGCTGCTTGGCAAACCAGTGTGGCATCAGCTGGCAAAGCTGACGTGCCCATCCTGTGCTGGGGCAATTCCCCTCCTGGGCAAGGGCCCACACACAAGTGCCAGAAGACAGGCACTGAAGTCTTCCCAGGAAACCTCTCACAGCGGCAAAGCTGTGGGGCGGCCATGTGTTCCCTGGAAGGACAGTGGACAAACTATGCAGTCACACAGTGAAAAACAAAGTCGCATTGAAACAAATTAATTACAGGTATGTACCTAGCTGTTAGCCAAGAGGCAAGTCACAAACGAACATGTGTCACAAGACTCTATTTAGGGAGGCACACATAGGTGTCACGATTACATCTAAATGACAAAAGGCAAGTTAATGCAGAATTTGGGGAGTGGTCACATCTGGGTAGGAGGACAGAGGTGGGATGAAAAAACCGTGATGGTTACCTAGGTGCTCGTTTCTTGATATTCTTTGTACCTCATACATATATTATAAGTAATCACTTCTAAAAAAATCCATTATGCCTAATGACTATGGGGTTTGAGAAAAAGAGAATAATCAAAGACTTCTGTATCTTACAATAGTAGTATTGCCCTGGCATGTGATGAAACTAGATGTTTAAATGCCTTGGTATTTACATTCTATGACTAATTTCTCACTCTCTCTCCTCTCTAATAGGTATGCTTATCAACCTAAAAAGATAAGAATAAAAACAATAAAATTTAAAAATAAATAATCACTTTTATGAATTCAGTTATTAAGTTATAAGTTAATAAATTCAGTTATTAAGAAGATTCTGAAGGTGTATCTGGAAAGTGCCCCTGTTCTCCACGCTTCAGGGATTCCACTCCCCCACTGCTCCGGCCTGGAGCCACCTATGCCCGTGCACCTTCCTGCTGACCTCCCAGTCTCTCTCCTTCTCACAGATCCCTGCGCTTTGCTCTTCCTCCACCAGGCCAAGTCCTCTTCATCGCTGCAATAGGGAAGACTCTATGAACTTGCCCTGTCCTCCAGGTCCAGCCTCAGACTAGACAAGGGGTTCATGATAAAATGTTCTGGTTCAGTATTCCTAGCATGTCAGCCCTGTCCAATTAGTTCATTGTAGGTGTCCCAGCCTCTGCTTCCACTAGATCATGTATCTAGCACCCTTCCAATGCACCAGGAAGCACTGTTATGATGACACCTTGCTCTAGCTTCAGACCCTCACCTGGCGTCCCCTGTCATTTTGTCAGAGACCTAGCCTTCATCTCAGGGCATAACCCATGACGCCTTCTTTCCTGTAAAGCATCTCTGCATTTGGGGACACTCTGCAGGCTTTCCACAGCACTGGGGGAAGATGTGACTTCCCAGAAACACAGACAGTCAGTCCCCCAGTGATGGGCCTTTATCTTCTGAACTGGGCCCTGCCTGGTCTTTTTTCATCACTATGACCCTCACCACAGGTTACCTTGAAGTCTTGATCCCTAGGCCCACAGAATGTGACCTTTTTGGAAATAGGGTTATTAAAAATGCAATTAATTAAGATGAGGGCATGCTGGACTAGGGTGGGCCCTCATCCAACATGATTGGCATCCTTATTAAAAGAGGAGACACAGCTATAGACATAGATGGTAGAGGCCACATGATGACAGAGGCAGAGATTGGAATGCTGCAGCTGCAAATCAAGGAGAACCAAGGATGGCCAGCCACTGCTCAAAACTAGGAGAGGCAAGGAAGGATCCTCCCTCTGGAACTCCCAAAGGGAGCATAGCCCCGTTGACATCTTGATCTTGGACTTCTGGCCTCTAGAACTGAGACAGAACAAATGCCTATTATCTAAGTCACTCCATCAGCTGTGGTTGGTCACTGTAGCCTTAGGGAGAAAACACATGAGGTAGCATCACAGAATAGAGGTAAAAACCACCTGGAACTCCACCACTCAGAGGAAACTGCTGCTAAGCTTCTGATGACCACCCCTTCTATCAGGTTTTGTGCACATAGTTGGACACTGACTTACAGCTTTTTAGGATACTCTGAGACCTGCTTTGTCACCTGAGGATATTACATGTAGATCTTCAGCATCAGTTTAACACAGATAGCACATACTTTATCCAAGTCTTGTTAGTACATACTAAGGTTGTTTTCTCTTCTTCCTATCTTCATCTGTTCTCCTCCCTTCTCCCCTCTCTCCCCTTTCTCTCCCTTATTTCTCTCCCTCTTCCTTTCCCTCTCTCCATTTCTTGCTCCTTTTCTTCCTCTCCCTCTCTCTCCTTTCCCCTCTCCCCTGTCTCTCACTCTCAAACCTCCCTGACTCTGTAAAGAAATGAGAAAACACAGACCTTTCTGATCACAAATGTTTTTAAATGCCTGCGTATTAATGACTGTTGAGTATGTGCGTTGGCGAGAGGAGGGCGATCTTTCTTGTCTTAAATGAGAAAAAGTCATAGGAAAAATGGGCTTTGTGTTGTCAAACATTAGCCTGAGCAGACACCCTCTGAGAGCCGGACCCCAGGGGCTTCCTGAGACCAATTGCATTTTTCCTGAAGGAGTGTGTTTAACGTCAGCACCCTGAGGAGTTTGGCCGAGAAGAGCCCCGAAGGCCAAATATTTACACAGCCAACCTCAAAGCCCCATGGAAATGACCTCATGAACATTGTTTTTAATTCATAAGACATGATGATGAATAAGAGCCACTGCCTGGTCTAACACTTATTTCTAGAATGTGGAAGCTGGGAGACTAGATCCCTGAGAAGCAGTGACACAGGGATGAGTTTCAGTCCTGGTTCCAACTCCCTTGCTGTGTGGCCTTACATAAGTGACTGCAACTCTCTGAGCATCAGTTTCTTCTATGAAATGAACATGGGAAAGATGCCAAATTCCAGCTGCATAGCTGAGGATGGAATGAAATGGTGAGTATAGATCTCTCTACATGCAGATCTTTTAGTTGGCAGTGGGAACGGGGTTTGGGAGCCTTGCTAAACTGGGCTCCCTTTGTCTACTACTGAGGTCTTGGCAGACTCATCATGCCATGGCAAGGGTTAAAATAGATGGCAGGTGAACTTCCAGGCAAATAGCCAAGCCAACGGGATTATCAGGGATGCTGTCATTCACTCATAACTTTGGAACTCCCTGGCTCATGAATAGCTAATAGGAATTTGTCCTCTGGTCTACCACTCGGACTCTGTCCATATCCCCTTGGACCACAGCAGCCAACATTCAATTGTCATTACCTGCATTCCTACCCAAGGCCATCTGGCTCCAGAGCTTTGCTCTCTGCCTCTGTGAGACAGGCCAGAATGTCTGAGCATCAGGGCCAGCCCTCAGATGCTGATGGGAGCTGGTAAGTCAATACTTCATCTCTGTTAGTCCTTGGGTTGTCTACTACTGATGAGTGTGTTCTACATTGGATCCCAGAGTTCTCCAAGTGGGAGTAAGCTCCATTTTCCAGCAGTGGTAATTTTGACAACACACCTGTTAATCTGCTTTCCCTTCCTGGCATCATGTCCCTCTTGCTTTTGGTGCTCTGGGGTCATTGCCCAATAAGTTACATACATCTGTAATATTTGCCCATTGCTCTGCTTCTGAGGTAGCCCAAGGGATATGTCCTCTTCATCAAAACAATCAACCAAACTATGATTCTCAATGGTCTTCATTAACTGTCTTCCCTTTCTCAGCAAATTTCACTCCATCCATCCAGTTGCTCAAACTCAAACTCTTGGCAATATCTTTGATGTCTTTCTTTCTTGACTCTCCACATCTGATCCATCATCTGCTAACTCTAACTACAAAACAATTTACAGACTTAATGCATCATAATCTTGTTTTTGAAAATAATTATAAAGTAAAAATCTTAAGAAAAAAGAAAAGAAACATTGCAACAGAAGAATATAAGAAAAACAGCAGACATCTTTTCAAAAAGTATGCAGTTCAGAAAGTAATGGAGTATTTTTTTAACTGTATGATTCCATTTATTAAAAAACTGTTTTCATTGAGGTACTCTTTACTTACAATATTATATTAGTCTCAACTATACAACATAATGATTCAATATTTTTATAGATTTTATTTCATTTAAAGTTGTCACAACATATTGACTATATTCTTTGTTGTGAAATATATCCTTGTAGTTTATTTATTTATAATTCAGACATAAATGTCTGACTCTTTGCAATCCCATGGAATAGCCCACCAGGCTCCTCTGTCCATAGAATTCTCCAGACAAGAATTCTGGAGTGGGTAGCCATTCCCTTCTCCAGGGATCTTCCTGACTCAGGGATCGAACCCAGGTCTCTGGCATTGTAGGTGGCTTCTTTACTGTTTGAGAAACCCGGGAAGCCCAATTCAGATATAGTTCATGCATTATATTATATAAATTACAAGTATAAAATATAATAATTCACAATTTTTAAAGGTTATATTCCATTTATAATTATAAAATATTTACTATATGTCCCATGTTGTACAATATACTCTAGCAACTTACTTTATCCCTGATAGTTCGTACCCCTTGATCCTCTACCCCTATACTGCCTCTCCCTCCTTCCCTTTTTTGCATTGGTAACTACTAGTTTGTTCTCCATATCTGTATGTCTGTTTCCTTTTTATTATATTCACTAGTTTGTTGTACTTTTTAAGATTCCACAAACAAGTTATATTATACAGTATTTGTCTTTCTCTGTCTGACTTATTTCACTTAGGATAATGCCCTCCAAGTCCATTCATGTTGCTGCAATTGGCAAAAGTTTCATTCTTCCCTATGATTGAGTATTTCTTTAGATGTATGTATGTTTCTTTATCCTTTCATCTATTGATGAACACTTATGTTCCTTCTATATCTTGGCAACTGTAATTAACACTGCTATGAATATTGGGTGTATGTATCTTTTTAAATTAGTGTGTTTTGTTTTTTTCAGATCTGTAACTTTGAATGGAATTTTGGGGTCATATGGTAGTTTAATTTTTAGTTTTTTGAGAGACTGTAATACTGTTTTCCATAGTGTCTGTACCAATTTATATTCCTACCAACAGTGTATGAGTGTTTCCTTTTCTCCAAATCCTTGCCAATGTGTGTTATTTGTGGTGATCATTTAATGATAACCATTCTGACAGGTGTAAGGGGATATCTCATTGTGGTTTTGATTTGCATTCTTTTGATGATTAATGATGCTGGGGATCTTTTAATGTGCCTATTGGCCATGTGTATATCTTCTTTGAAGAAATGTCTATTTAGATATTCTGCCCATTTTTTAGTTGGTTGTTTGTTTTTTGACCTTAAGTTGGATGAACTGTTTATATATTTTTGGACCTTTAGCTCCTTATTGGTCATATCATTTGCAAATATTTTCTCACAATCAGTAGGTTGTCTTTTTGCTTCATTGATGGTTTCTTTTCTTGTAAAAAAGATTTTAAGTTTAATTAGACCCCATTTGCTTATTTTTGCTTTTGTTTCCTTTGCTTTTGGAGACAGATGAAAAAATTGTTAAAATTTATGTCAGAGAGTGTTTTCTTCTAGGAGTTTTATGGTATCTGGTCAGACACTTAGGTCTAATCCATTCTGAGTTTATTTTTGTAGATGGAGTTAGAGAACATTCTAATTTTATTCTTTTTCATGTAACTGTCCAGTTTCCCAGCACTATAATAATAATAAAAAAACTGCTTTTCAACCATTGTGCTCTTGCCTCCTTTGTCGTAGATTGTGTGTGCATGCTAAGTTGCTCCAATCATGTCCAGCTCTTTGCAACCTTCATGGACTGTAGCCCACCAGGCTCCTCTGCCCATGAGATTCTCCAGGCAAGAATGTTGCAGTGTGTTGCCATTTCCTCCTCCAAGGAATCTTCCCAGTCCAGGATTGAAGCCATGTCTTCTATGGCTCCTGTTTTTTTTTTTTTTTTTTAATTTATTTTTATTATTATTATTTTTTTTTCCAGTGGGTTTTGTCATACATTGATATGAATCAGCCATGGATTTACATGTATTCCCAATCCCGATCCCCCCTCCCACCTCCCTCTCCACCCGATTCCTCTGGGTCTTCCCAGTGCACCAGGCCGGAGCACTTGTCTCGTGCATCCCACCTGGGCTGGTGATCTGTTTCACCATAGATAGTATACATGCTGTTCTTTTGAAATATCCCACCCTCACATTCTCCCACAAAGTTCAAAAGTCTGTTCTGTATTTCTGTGTCTATTTTTCTGTTCTGCATATAGGGTTATCGTTATCACCTTTCTAAATTCCATATACATGTGTCAGTATGCTGTAATGTTCTTTATCTTTCTGGCTTACTTCACTCTGTATAAGGGGCTCCAGCTTCATCCATCTCATTAGGACTGGTTCAAATGAATTCTTTTTAATGGCCGAGTAATATTCCATGGTGTATATGTACCACAGCTTCCTTATCCATTCATCTGCTGATGGGCATCTAGGTTGCTTCCATGTCCTGGCTATTATAAACAGTGCTGCGATGAACATTGGGGTGCACGTGTCTCTTTCAGATTTGGTTTCCTCAGTGTGTATGCCCAGAAGTGGGATTGCTGGGTCATATGTCAGTTCTATTTCCAGTTTTTTAAGAAATCTCCACACTGTTTTCCATAGCGGCTGTACTAGTTTGCATTCCCACCAACAGTGTAAGAGGGTTCCCTTTTCTCCACACCCTCTCCAGCATTTTTTGCTTGTAGACTTTTGGATAGCAGCCATCCTGACTGGCGTGTAATGGTACCTCATTGTGGTTTTGATTTGCATTTCTCTAATAATGAGTGATGTTGAGCATCTTTTCATGTGTTTGTTAGCCATCTGTATGTCTTCTTTGGAGAAATGTCTGTTTATTTCTTTGCCCCATTTTTTGATTGGGTCATTTATTTTTCTGGAATTGAGCTGCAGGAGTTGCTTGTATATTTTTGAGATTAATCCTTTGTCTGTTTCTTCATTTGCTATTATTTTCTCCCATTCTGAGGGCTGTCTTTTCACCTTACTTATAGTTTCCTTTGTAGTGCAAAAGCTTTTAAGTTTCATTAGGTCCCATTTGTTTAGTTTTGCTTTTATTTCCAATATTCTGGGAGGTGGGTCATAGAGGATCTTGCTTTGATTTATGTCAGAGAGTGTTTTGCCTATGTTCTCCTCTAGGAGTTTTATAGTTTCTGGTCTTACATTTAGATCTTTAATCCATTTTGAGTTTATTTTTGTGTATGGTGTTAGAAAGTGTTCTAGTTTCATTCTTTTACAAGTGGTTGACCAGTTTTCCCAGCACCACTTGTTAAAGAGGTTGTCTTTTTTCCATTGTATATCCTTGCCTCCTTTTTCAAAGATAAGGTGTCCATAGGTTCGTGGATTTATCTCTGGGCTTTCTATTCTGTTCCATTGATCTATATTTCTGTCTTTGTGCCAGTACCATACTGTCTTGATGACTGTGGCTTTGTAGTAGAGTCTGAAGTCAGGCAGGTTGATTCCTCCAGTTCCATTCTTCTTTCTCAAGATTACTTTGGCTATTCGAGGTTTTTTGTATTTCCATACAAATTGTGAAATTCTTTGGTCTAGTTCTGTGAAAAATACCGTTGGTAGCTTGATAGGGATTGCATTGAATCTATAGACTGCTTTGGGTAGAATAGCCATTTTGACAATATTAATTCTTCCAATCCATGACCACGGTATGTTTCTCCATCTGTTTGTGTCCTCTTTGATTTCTTTCATCAGTGTTTTATAGTTTTCTATGTATAGGTCCTTTGTTTCTTTAGGTAGATATACTCCTAAGTATTTTATTCTTTTTGTGGCAATGGTAAATGGTATTGTTTCCTTAATTTCTCTGTCTGTTTTTTCATTGTTAGTATATAGGAATGCAAGGGATTTCTGTGTGTTAATTTTATATCCTGCAACTTTACTATATTCATTGATTAGCTCTAGTAATTTTCTGGTAGAGTCTTTAGGGTTTTCTGTGTAGAGGATCATGTCATCTGCAAACAGTGAGAGTTTTACTTCTTCTTTTCCTATCTGGATTCCTTTTACTTCTTTTTCTGCTCTGATTGCTGTGGCCAGAACTTCCAACACTATGTTGAATAGTAGTGGTGAGAGTGGGCACCCTTGTCTTGTTCCTGATTTCAGGGGAAATGCCTTCAATTTTTCACCATAGAGGGTGATGCTTGCTGTGGGTTTGTCATATATAGCTTTTATTATGTTGAGGTATGTTCCTTCTATTCCTGCTTTTTGGAGAGTTTTAATCATAAATGAGTGTTGAATTTTGTCAAAGGCTTTCTCTGCATCTATTGAGATAATCATATGGTTTTTATCTTTCAATTTGTTAATGTGGTGTATTACATTGATTGATTTGCGGATATTAAAGAATCCTTGCATTCCTGGGATAAAGCCCACTTGGTCATGGTGTATGATTTTTTTTAATATGTTGTTGGATTCTGTTTGCTAGAATTTTGTTAAGGATTTTTGCATCTATGTTCATCAGTGATATTGGCCTGTAGTTTTCTTTTTTTGTGGCATCTTTGTCTGGTTTTGGAATTAGGGTGATGGTGGCCTCATAGAATGAGTTTGGAAGCTTACCTTCTTCTGCAATTTTCTGGAAGAGTTTGAGTAAGATAGGTGTTAGCTCTTCTCTAAATTTTTGGTAGAATTCAGCTGTGAAGCCATCTGGTCCTGGGCTTTTGTTTGCTGGAAGATTTTTGATGACAGTTTCGATTTCCTTGCTTGTGATGGGTCTGTTAAGATCTTCTATTTCTTCCTGATTCAGTTTTGGAAAGTTATACTTTTCTAAGAATTTGTCCATTTCATCCAAGTTGTCCATTTTATTGGCATAGAGCTGCTGGTAGTAGTCTCTTATGATCCTTTGTATTTCAGTGTTGTCTGTTGTGATCTCTCCATTTTCATTTCTAATTTTGTTAATTTGGTTTTTCTCTCTTTGTTTCTTAATGAGTCTTGCTAATGGTTTGTCAATTTTGTTTATTTTTCCAAAAAACCAGCTTTTAGCTTTGTTGATTTTTGCTATGGTCTCTTTAGTTTCTTTTGCATTTATTTCTGCCCTGATTTTTAAGATTTCTTTCCTTCTGCTAACTCTGGGGTTCTTCATTTCTTCCTTCTCTAATTGCTTTAGGTGTAGAGTTAGGTTATTTAATTGGTTTTTTTCCTGTTTCTTGATGTAAACCTGTAATGCTATGAACCTTCCCCTTAGCACTGCTTTTACAGTGTCCCATAGGTTTTGGGTTGTTGTGTTTTCATTTTCATTCATTTCTATACATATTTTGATTTCTTTTTTGATTTCTTCTATGATTTGTTGGTTATTCAGAAGCGTGTTATTTAGCCTCCATATGTTTGAAGTTTTAACAATTTTTTCCCTGTAATTGAGATCTAATCTTACTGCACTGTGGTCAGAAAAGATGACTGGAATGATTTCAATTTTTTTGAATTTTCCAAGACCAGATTTATGGCCCAGGATGTGATCTATTCTGGAGAATGTTCCGTGTGCACTTGAGAAAAAGGTGAAGTTGATTGTTTTGGGGTGAAATGTCCTATAGATATCAATTAGGTCTAGCTGGTCCATTGTGTCATTTAAGGTTTGTGTTTCCTTGTTAATTTTCTGTTTAGTTGATCTATCCATAGTTGTGAGTGGGGTATTAAAGTCTCCCACTATTATTGTGTTACTATTAATTTCCTCTTTCATACTCGTTAGCGTTTGCCGTACATAATGCGGTGCTCCTATGTTGGGTGCATATATATTTATAATTGTTATATCTTCTTTTTTGATTGATCCTTTGATCATTATGTAGTGTCCTTCTTTGTCTCTTTTCACTTCCTTTATTTGAAAGTCTATTTTATCTGATATGAGTATTGCCACTCCTGCTTTCTTTTGGTCTCCGTTTGCATGAAATATTTTTTTCCAGCCCTTCACTTTTAGTCTGTATGTGTCTCTTGTTTTGAGGTGGGTCTCTTGTAGACAGCATATATAGGGGTCTTGTGGCTCCTGTTTTGTAGGTGGATTCTTTACCACTGAGCCTGGTCATAGATTAATTGATCATATTTATGTGGGTTTATTTATGGGTTCTCTATTCTGTTCCATTGATCTGTATGTCTTTTTTTGCTCCAGCACCATACTGTTTTGATTATTGTAGCTTTGTAGTATGGTCTGAAGTCAGTGAGCATGATATCTCCAACTCTACTCTTCTTTCTCAAGATTTCTTTAGCTACTCAGGGTCTTTTGTGTTTCCATACAGATTTTAGAAGTATTTTTTCTAGTTCTGTGAAAAATGCCATTGGTATTTTGGTAAGGATTGTATTGAATCTGTACATTGCCTTGTGTAGTATAGTTATTTTTGACAATATTAATTCTTCCAATCCATGAACATGGAATTTCCTTCCATCTGTTTGTGTAATCTTCAATTTCTTTCATCAGTGTCTTAGTTTTCCAGGTAAAGATCTTTTACCTCCTTAGATAAATTTACTCCTTAATATTTTATTCTTTTTGGTGCAATTGCAAATGGGATCATTTCCTTAACCATTCTTTCTGATAGTTTGTTGATAATGTATAGAAATGCAACAGATTTATTTAATTTTGTATTATTCTACAAATTTTCCAAATTCATTAATGTGATTTAGTAGTTTTTTGGTGGCATCTTTAATATTTTCTGGGTATAGTATCATGTCACCTGGAAATAATGTCAGTTTTACTTCTTCCTTTCTAATTTGGATTCCTTCTCTTTTTCTTCTCTGATTTCTGTGGCCAAGGCTTCCCAAATTATGTTGAATAAAAGTGGTGCAAGTGGACATCCTTGCATCTGGTCTTAGAGAAAATGTTTTCAGATTTTCATCATTGAGTATATGTTAACTGTGGGTTATTATATATGTCACAAATGAGGATGAGGTATGTTCCCTCTATGACCACTTTCTGGAAAGATTTTTTTTTATCATAAATGAATGTTGATTTTCATCAAAAGCCTTTTCTACATCTACTGAGATGATTATATGATTTTTATTTTTTGACTTGTTAATGCAGTGTCTCACAACGATTGATTGTGAATTGTGAGCCATCCTTGCATCCATGGGAGAAATCACACTTGTTAATGGTATATGATCCTGCTAATGTATTGTTGAATTTGATTTGCTAATATTTTGTTCAGGATTTTTTCATCTATGTTTATTGACTTGTAATTTATTTTTTGTTATTATCTTTGTCTAATTTTGGTATGAGAGTGATGCTGGCTCATAGAATGGTTTCAGAAATATTCCTTTTTCTGAAATTTTTTGAAACAGTTGAAATAGTTTAAGAAAGGTAGTTGTTAACTCTCTTTTAAATATTTCATAGAACCCATCTGTGAAACCCCCTTCTGAATCTGGACTTTTGTCTGTTGGAAGTTTTAAAATTACTTATTCAATTTCAGAACTGGTAATTGATCTGGTCACATTTTTATTTCTTCCTCTTTCAGTCTTGAATTTCTAGGAATTTGTCAATTTCTGCAATGTTAGTCTATTTTATTGGCAAATAGTTCATAGTAATATCTAATAATAATTTGTATTTCTATTTCTGTGGCATTGGTTGTAACTTCTCCTTTTCACATCTGATCTTATTGATTTGGGTGCTCTCTCTTCTTGATGTGTCTAGGTAGAGATTTATGTATTTTGTTTATCTTTTCAAAGAACCAGCTCTTAAGTTTACTAAATTTTTCTGTTTTCCCCATCTCTATTTCATTTATTTCTGCTCTGATCTTTTTTATTTCTTTCCTTCTGATAATTTTGGGTTTATTTATTTGGGTTTTGCTTGTCTGTAAAATTTTTGATTACTCCATCAAATCTGAATGAATGCCTTGCTGGGTAGATTATTCTTGTTGTAGATTTTCCCCTTTCATTGCTTTGAATACATTATGTCACTCCTTTCTGGACTGCAGAGTATCTGTTGAAAAGTCAGCTGATAACCTTATGGGAAGTTCCCTTGTATGTAACTTGTTGCTTTTCCTTTGCTCCTTTAGTGGTTTTTTTTTTTTTTTTTTTTTTTTTTTGGTCTTTAATTTTTGTAATTACAACGTGCCTTGGTATTTTCCTCTTTGGATTGATCCTGTTTGGGACTCCATGCTTCCTCAATGTGAACGTCTTTTCCTTTCACAAGTCAGGGAAATTTTCAGCTATTATATCTTCAAATACATTCTCTGTCCCTTTCTCTTTCTCTTCTCTTTCTTGGTCTCTTATAATACGTATGTTAGTGCATTTGATGTTGTCCCAGAGTTTTCTTAAACTGTTCCCATTTCTTTTTATTTTCTTTGGTTATCGTTGTTCATCTTCAGAGATTTCCACTACTCTGTCTTCCAGCTCACTGATGCATTCCTCTGCACCATTTAATCTACTTCTGATTCCTTCTAGTGTATTTTTATTTCAGTTATTCTTCATCTCGCTTTGATTCTTCTTTAAGAATGAGAATTTAGAATTTTCAAACATTTTGCTTAAAACTTATAACTTCTCATCCTCTTCCTCTGTTTCCTCATGTTGCCTGATGCTGCTTTTTATTTCTATGTGTCTTGTAGATTGTTTACATTTACTGACCTTGAAGAAGTGACTTATGCATTCCCAAAGTGCACCCCTCTTTGGTCATCAGAGCTATATACTTTAGGAATGCTCCCTATGTGGGCCAAGTGTGTCCTTCTGCTATGGTGAGCTGAATATTGTAAGTGATTTGGTGAGTATGGCTTGTCCCTGGGTCCAGTTGCTTCCAGACCCTTCATTGTGCAGAGGCTACCAGCCACTGGTTGGTGGGTCTGAGTCATGAGGTGGCAGGGTGCAGTACCCTGGAGGAGGGGAGATCCTGGGGCTAGTGCTGGCTCAGTGGGCAGAGCTGTGTTTAGGAGTGAGTGGCTGCAGGGCCAGGGTTCCCAAATCTAGCATTAGCCTGATAGTGGGTATAACTAGTTCCTGACATGCCTGATTAAATGTTCTGTGGTGTCCCAAAACTGGTATTTGCCCAGTGGTGCATGGTGCTATATCCTGGGTTGGCTGGCTGAGATGGCCAAGGTGCCTTAGAGCTCTGTTGGCCTGCTAATGGATCAGATCATAGCCTGGGGCTGGTAACATCTTGTTGGTGGCCATGTTGGTGCTCAAAATTTCCCAAGGCTTGTGCCAGTGACTAATGGACGGAGCTGGGTCCTGGTATCTCTGGTTGTAGGGCCCTTGGTGTCCTCCAGCTGGTGTTGGCCTCTTGGTGAGTGGGGCTGGATCCCAGGGTGGCTGACTGAGGGGCCTGAGGTGTCTCAGTGTTGGCATTGGCCTACTGGTGGGGGCGGGGGGCAAGAAGCAGGTGGTCTGAGGGCTGGTGCTGTCCTGCTGGTGTGTGGCCTGGATCCTGCCATAGCAGGCTGCTGGGCTGCAGTGCCTGAAGCTTGTGTCTACCTACTGATGGGTGGGGTAAGGCTCAGGGGTTCCTGGAGGGGATGAGGACAGGTTCTGGTCCTAGTGTTGGATCACTAGGGGGTAGAGATGGGTCCCAGTATTTCTGGCTGCAGGGTCTTGGGGGTCCTGGAGCTGGTGTTGGCCTGCTGGTGGCAGAGCTAGTACTTAAGACAGCTGGCTGAGGAGGTGAGGATGTCTGAAAGTTTGTATCAGCCTGCTGGTGGGTGCAACTGGATCCTGAGGTAGCTGACTAAGGGTCCCAGATGTCTCAGATGTCTCTTGGTATTGGCCTACTTGTGGGTTGGGCAATGGCTCAAGAGGTATAAAGGTTGGTGCCAGCCTGCCTGCAGGAGTTCTGGATCCTGCCATGAAAAGTTGTATGTCTGTAGTGGTCCTGAGGTTGACATTGGCCCACTGGTAGGCAGAACTGGGTCCTAGAATCTCTGATTCCAGTTGCCTCTTCACCATCCAGGGTCAGCAAGTAGGTCTGACCCAGGCTTCCTACAGATTATTGCTTCTGCTCTCAGCCCTGAAGTGTGTGGAATTTTGTGTGCAACCCTTAAGAGTGGAGCCTCTTTTTCCCACAGCACTCTGGGCCATCTGAAAGTAAGCCCTACTGGCTTTCAAAGACAGATATTTTCAGGGTTTGTCTTTCTGGTGTAAGGCCTCAGGATAAGAAGCCCAATGTGGAGCTCAGACTTGTTTCTTGGGTAGAACCACTGCAGTTGTAATTGGTCTCCCATTTGTGGATCTCCCAGCTACAGGTATGGGTCTTGGCTACACCATGACTCTTCTCTTCTTACACATTTCATGGTTTCCTTTTTATACCTTTAGTTGTAAAATACCTTTTCTGCTAGTCTTCCGGTCTTTCTCATCAATAGTTGTTCTGTAAATAGGTGTAATTTTGGTGTGTCCTTGAGAAGATGTGACCTTAGGGTTTTTCTGCTATGCCTTTTGAAGTACTAAAAGAAAAATACCCAGGATATATATATTTGAAAATGAAGGGAAGTGCAACACCAAATGCTGGTTAGGATATGAGGCAACAGGAATTCTCATTCACTGTTTTCACTGCTAGTTGGAATGCAAATTGGTAAATGACTTTGGACGTCAATTTCACAAAATTGAATAGACTTTTACTAAATATCCAACAGTCATTCCCCTACATGCTTATTCAAATGAGTTGAAAACTTGTGTTTACAATAAATACTACACAGCAATAGTCATAGCAGCTTTACTCATAACTATTAAATGCTGGAAGAAACCTAGATGTCCTTCAATAGGTGAATGGATAAACAAATGGTAGCACATTCATACAGGGGAATATTATACAACACTAACCACTAGTTATGTCTGGATGTGAGAGTTGGACCATATAGAAGGCTGAGCACTGAGGAACTGATATCTTCAAATTGTGATGCTGGAGAAGACTCTTGAGAGTCCATTGGGCTGCAAGGAGATCAAACCAGTCAACCCTAAAGGAAATCAACCCTGAATATTCATTGGAAGGACTGATGCTGAAAGCTGAAGCTCCAATACTTCAGCCACCTGATGTGAAGAGCCAACTCATTGGAAAAGACCCTAACACTGGGAAAGATTAAAGGCAAAAGAAGCAAAGGATGAGATGGTTAGATAGTATCACTGTATCAGTAAATATGAATCTGAGCAAACTCTGGGAGATAGTGAAGGACAGGGAAGCCTGGTGTATTGCAGTGCATGGGGTTGCAAAGAGTAGGACAAGACTTAGTGAACGAACAACAACAAAACAAATAAAACATCATCTATCAAGCCACAAAAATTATGGAGGAGACAAGTAAATATTGCTAAGTAAAGAGGTCAATCTGAAAATATTTATACTATGTGGTTCAACTATATATTTTAGAAAAGGCAAATTATGGAGACAGTAAAAAGAAAAATGTCAAATGGCTACCTTGAAAACTGGAGAGTCAGGCAGATACACAGAATCACAGTGTACCATGACCTGTTATTCAGTTGGTCAGTCGTGTCTGACTTTAATGACCCCATGGACTATAGCACGCCAGGCTTCCCTGTCCTTCACCATCTCCCAGAGCTTGCTCAAATTCATGTCCATTGAGTTGGTGATGCCATCCAACCATCTCATCCTCTGTCGGCCCCTTCTCCTCCTTCCTTTAATCTTTCCCAGCATCAGTTTCTTTTCCAATGAGGTGGCTTTTCACATCAGATGGTCAAAGTATTGGAGTTTCAGCTTCAGCATCAGTCCCTTCCAATGAATTTTCAGGGTTGATTTCCTTTAGGATTGACTGTTTGATCTCCTTTCAGTCCAAGGGACTCTCTAGAGTCTTCTGAAACACCACCATTTGAAAGTATCAAATCTTCAGTGTTCAGCCTTTTTTAAGGTCCAACTCTCACATCCATACATGACTACTGGATAAACAATAGCTTTATGCCTTCTGGAGCTATTTCTCTGCTCTTCTCCATAGCATATTGGGCACCTACTGACCTGCGGAGTTCAGTTTCAGTGTCATATCATTGTGCCTTTTTGTTCTGTTCATGGGGTTCTCAAGGCAAGAATGCTGAAGTGGTTTGCAATTCCCTTCTCTAGTGGACCATGTTTTGTCAGAACTCTCCACCATGACCCATCCATCTTGGGTGGCCCTACATGGAATGGCTCATAATTTCACTGAGTTAGACAATGCCTGGCTTTCAGTAAAAAAAAAAAAAAAAAAAAAATACTAAGCATACTTAAAGACAAAAGACACATATGAAGAGAAAGCAAGCATCACAACCAGAGCTAGGTAGATATAGCAGAGATTTTGGATTGATCAGATCAAGAATTTGAAATAAATATGATTTCTTGGTCAAGGAATCTAAAGGAAAATGTTGGTAATTTGAAAGAACAGATTGGGAATCTAAGAAGAGAGATTCTTCTTAGAATTTGTAAGTAAATGCTAAGAATTAAAAGGAAATACTAGAAATAAAAAAAAAATCTAACAAAAAAATTGCTTTCGATGGACTCATCAGCAGATTAGACATGACTAAGGAAACAATTGTGGAGTGTGAAGATAATTAAAAATATTGTCTCAAACTAAATAGCAAAAAGAAAAAGGAGTGAAAAAAGAACCGTATTCAAGAACGATGGAACAATTACAAAAGTATAGCAAACACATAAGAGGAACATCAGACAAAGCAGAAAGAGAAAGAAACAGAAGAAATATTTGAAGTAATAATTAGCTGAGAGACAATATACCACAGATCCAGGAATCTCAGAAAATACCAAGCATTATAATACCATAGAATCTATAGTTAGACATCTCTGTGTGTGAGTGTGTGTATGTTAGTTGCTCAGGCACTTCTGACTCTTTGTGAACCCATGGACTGTAGCACCAGGTCCCTCTGTCCATGGGATTCTCCAGACAACAGTACTGGAGTTGGTTGCCAGCTCCTTTTCCAGGGGATCTTTCTGACCCTGGGATCAAACCTGGGTCTCCCACATTACAGGCAGATTCTTTACCGTCTGAGCCACCAGATAAGCCCCATAGTTAGGCATATGATATTCAAATTGTGGAAATCAAAGACAATGAATATAGAAGATCATGGAGGGAGGGAAGGACACAGATTATCTACAGTTAAACAAAGATAAGAATTACACTGGGTTTCTCTTTAGAAATCATGCAAGCAAGAAGAGAGTGGGTGAAATATACAAAGTATTGAAACTAAAAACCACAAAACTAAAATTCGGTATACAGTTAAAGTATTATTCAAAAGTGAAAAAAAAAATTTCTCAAACAGAAACCAATAGAATTTCTTGCCTGTAGATCTGATTTACAAGAAATGTTTAAAAAAGTTCTTCAGTGAAAAGAAAACTGATATAGATCAGAAATTTTAATCTACATAAAGAAAAAAAGTGCATAAGAAGGAATAAATGAAGGTAAAGTGAAATCTTTTATTTTTCTTATTCTTAATAGATTTTAAAAATACTTTGTTCAAAATAATAACAGCAACAGTTAGGTGATTATACCTTATGAATATGTGTAATGAATGACAGCAATGTTATAAGGAATAGGAGGCAGGAATTGGAAATATTCTGTTATGAGGTGCCAGCACAACCCATGAAGCAGTGTAGTGTTATTTGAAAGTGGATTTAATTTAGTTGTAAATGCCTACTGAAAGCCCTACGGCAACCACTAATTTTTTTCAAAAGAAGTGTAATTAATATTAAGATAGAAAAAATGGAATTATATAAAATGTTCAATTACAACCAAAGAAGATGAAAGAGTAGAATACCAAAAAAACCCACCCCAATGAAAAGCAAAGAACAATAACCATGAATAGAAAATACTTCCAAAGTATGGTAGATATTAATCTAACTATATAAATAATAATTTAAAATGTGATTGGTCTGATGCACCAGTTAAAATGTAGAAACTGTAAGAGTAAAAATAAAATAAGGCCCAACAGTATATGATCCATAGACCTACTTGAAGTATAAAGTTCCAGGTACAAAAAACAAAGGGAAGAGGAAAGATATGGTATGCTAGGCTAATTATATATTAATTTAAGATAAAGTAAATTTTAGAACAAAGAAAACTATGAGAGTTAAAGAGGATACTACATATGACGGAGTCAGTTCTACAAGAAAGCATAACAATTCTTAATGTGTTTGTACTTTACAACAGAGCATCAAAATTGGCCTGATGTGGGGCAAAAGCTATTAGAACTTCAAGGAGAAATAGACAAGTCCTCATATTTGGACAATTGGGCAAAAGCTAATAGAACTTCAAGGAGAAATAGACAGGTCCTCATATTTGGACAATTGGACACTTTTCTACCAATAACACATAGGCTCAGTAAGCAAAAGAAAGTAAGAATGTAGTTGAACTAAATATCCCCATCAGTCAACAGAATATGATTGAAATCTATCAACCACTTCATCCAACAACAGAATAAAACACATTCTTCACAAACTCACATGGAACATTAATAAAGAGAGAACATATTCTGTTCCTGAGCTTTGCTGTATTGGGAGGATTTTAGTTACTGTTTCAATCTCCTCAATCATTATAGGTTTGTTCAAGTTTTCTATTTTTTCATGATTCAGTCTTGATAGGTTCTATATTTCTAGGAATTTATCCATTATGCTAGGTTACCCAATTTGTTGATGTGTAATTGTTCATAGTAATCCCATATGGACCTTTGTATTTTTGTTGGATCAAATATACTGTCTCCTCTTTCTAATTTTGAGTCTTCTCTGTTTTTTTCTTGGTCTAGCTAAAGTTGCACCAATTTTCAGTTCAGTTCAGTCGCTCAATCATGTCCAACCCTTTGTGACCCCATGGACTGAAGCACACCAGGCCTCCCTGTCCATCACCAACTCCTGGAGTTTACTCAAACTCATGTCCACTGAGTCAGTGATGCCATCCAACCATCTCATCCTCTGTCATCCCCTTTTCCTCCTGCCTTCAATCTTTCCCAGCATCAGGGTCTTTTCCAGTGAGTCAGTTTTTCGCATTTGTTGGCCAAAGTATTGGAGTTTCAGCTTCAGCATCGGTCCTTCCACTGAATATTCAGTACTGATTTCCTTTAGGATGAACTAGTTAGATCTCCTTTCTGTGTAAGGGACTCTCAAGAGTCTTCTCCAACACCACAGCTCAAAAGCAGCAATTCTTCAGCACTCGACTTTCTTTATAATCCAACTCTCACATTTATACATGACTACTGGAAAAACCATAGCTTTGACTAGATGGACCTTTGTTGGCAAAGTAATGTCTCTGCTTTTTAATATGCTGTCTAGGTTGGTTATAACTTTTCTTCCAAGGAGCAGGCGTCTTTTAATCTCATGGCTGCAGTCACCATCTGCAGTGATTTTGGAGCCCAGAAAAATAAAGTTTGCCACTGTTTCCATTGTTTCCCATCTATTTGCCCGGAAGTGATGGGACCAGATGCCATGATCTTAGTTTTCTGAATGTTGAGTTTTAAGCCAATGTTTTCACTCTCCTCTTTCACTTTCATCAAGAGGCTCTTTAGTTCTTTTTCACTTTCTGCCATAAGGGTGGTGTCATCTGCATATCTGAGGTTACTGATATTTCTCCTGGCAATCTTGATTCCAGCTTCTGCTTCATCCAGCCCAGAGTTTCTCATGATGTACTCTGCATATAAGTTAAATAAGCAGGGTGACAATATACAGCCTTGATGTACTCATTTCCTGATATGGAACCAGTCTGTTGTTCCATGTCCAGTTTTAACTGTTGCTTCCTGACCTGCATTTCTCAGGAGGCAGGTCAGGTAGTCTGGTATTCTCATCTCTTGAAGAATTTTCCAACAGTTTATTGTGATCCACACAGTCAAAAGCTTTGGCATAGTCAATAAAGCAGAAATAAATGTTTTCCTGGAACTATCTTGCTTTTTCGATAATCCAGGAGATGTTGGCAATTTGATTTCTGGTTCCTCTGCCTTTTCTAAATCCAGCTTGAACATCTGGAAGTTCACAGTTCACGTACTGTTGAAGCCCGGCTTGGAGAATTTTGAGTATTACTTTGCTAGCATGTGAGATGAATGCAATTGTATGGTAGTTTGAGCATTCTTTGGCATTGCCTTTCTTTGGGATTGGAATGAAAACTGACCTTTTCCAGTCCTGTGGCCACTGCTGAGTTTTCCAAATTTGCTGGCATATTGAGTGCAGTACCAATTTTATATATCTTTTTTTTAAAAGTTCAGGTTTTTGATCATTTCTTTTGTTTTTCTGAATCTCTATTTTATCTATTTGTGTTCTAATCTTCATTATTACCTTCCTTCTGCTAACTTTGAGGCTAGTTTGTTCTTCTTTTCCTTGTTACTTGATACGTAGAGTTAGGTTATTTGTGTTCTTTCTTTCTTTTTAATGTTTTTCACTACAATTTTTTTCTTAAGCACGCTTTTCTGGTTGCATCCCATAAGTCTTGATATGCTGTGATTCTGTTTTTGTTTGTTTCAAAATATTTTTTTATTTCTTTTCTTTTCTTTTTTTTTTTTTGACCCAGTGGCTTTTTAAGAGTGTGTTGTTTAATTCCCACACATTTTTGAATTTCCAATTTTTCTCCTGTTATTGATGGTTTCCTATAGTTGTGGTCAGAAAAGATAATTGGTATGATGTCTCTCTTCTTACATTTGCTAAGTCTTTTTTTGTGACTTAACATATGATCTACCCTGGAGAATATTCTGTGTGCACTTGGGAAAACTATGTATTCTGCTACTGCTGGGTGGAATGTTCTATATATGTGTTGAGTTCACTCAGTGTAAGATAATAGTTCAAGTTCAATGTATCTGTATTGATTTTCTGTCTGGATGATCTATCTATTGTTAAAAGAGGGGTATTGAAGTCTCCTACTATTATTTTATTTTATTTGTTTCTTCTTTTAGATCTGTTAATATTTGCTTAATATATTTGTGTTCCAAAGTTGGGTGCATATATATTTATAATTATTTTATCTCCTTAAAGAATCAACTCCTTGAACATTATATAATGACCTTCTTTGTCTCTTATTACAGTTTTTGACTTAAAGTGTATTTTGGCTGATAAAAGTATAGCTACCTCTGTTTTCCTTTGTTTTCCATTTTCCTGGAATTTTTTCTCCATCTTTTCACTTTGACCCTGTGAGTATTCCTAAGGGTGAAATGAGCCTCTTGTATGCCCTATATAGTTGTGTCTTATTTTTCAATCCATTCCACCACTCTGCTTTTGATTAGCAAATTAATCAGTTTACATGTAAAGTGATAATCAGCAGGTGAAACTGAAAGTCACTCAGTCGTGTCTGACTCTTTGTGACTCCACAGACTGTAGCCTGCCAGGCTCCTCTGTCCATGGGATTCTCCAGGCGAGAATACTGGAGTGAGTTCCCTTCTCCAGGGGGTCTTCCTGACCCAGGAATCGAACTGGGGACTCCTACATTGCAGGCAGGTTCTTTACCAGCTGAGCCACCATGGAAGCACCAACAGGTGAGAGCTTATAAATTTTGTCTTATTGTTTTTGGATATTTTGTAGTTCATGTTCTTTCCTTCATCTTTTGCCTAGTTTCTTTGTGGGTTGATGATTTTCCCTAAGGGTATTTTTCTTTATCATTTGTATATCTACTGCAGATTTTTCTTTGTAACTGCCATTACACTTACATAAAATATCTTACAGATGTAATAATCTGCTTTATGCTGATAATAACTTCACTCACATACAAGAAGTTTCCTTTTTACCCACCCCATAATTTATTTTTGATGTCATAATCTGCCTTTTTTATTTGTATAGCCATTAACAAATTATTGTAGTTATGGTTATTTAATACTTATACACACCACCACATTACAATATTAGAACATTCTGAATTTGACTGTCTTCCTACTTTTACCAGAATGCTCCATATTTTCATGTTTCCTTGTCACTAATTAACATTATTTCATTTTAACTTAAGAACTAGAAGTTCTCATAAAATAGATCTAGGGGTGATGAGCTCCCTCAGCTTTTGTTGTTTGGGAAAGATTTATCTCTCATCATTTATTCATTCATTACTAAAAGGCAGCTTTGCTGAGTAAAGTATTCTTGGTTGGCACCAAACTCTTTTAGCACTTTGAACATGTCCCCCCCCCCACTCTCTGTTGATCTGCAAGATTTCTGTTCAGAAATCTGATGTTCATCTCATGGGGTTTTCTTATATGTGAGAAGTTTTTTTCTCTTGCTACTTTTGAAATTTTCTGTGTTTGATTTTAGGCAATTTTATTATAATGTGTCTTGGAGAAGGATCTTTTTGAAATGTTGGAATTTGGGTATTACCTATTACATTTATGAACTCAGATGTCTAAATATCTCTGCAGATTTAGGAAATTCTCAGTTACTACTTATTTCAATAAACTTTCTGCTTCTTTCTCCACTTCTACTCTGAGACTTCAATAATGTGTAGATTGTTCCTTTTAATTCTATCCTACATTTCATTTAATTTTTCTTCACTTTCTTTTTATTCTTTTTGTTCCTCTGATTAGATGACTTCAACTACCTGAATCTAGCTCACTAAATCTTTCTTCTACTTAGTTGATTCTGTTGCTGAAGCTGTCTTTTGAATTCTACAGTTCAGTCATTGTAGTCTTCAACTCTAGAATTTCTGTTTTAAAAAGATTTCTATTTCTTTGTTGATCTCTCATCTTGGTCATGCATTGTTTTCCTAATTTAATTTATTTATCTGAGTTTACTGTAGTTCACTGAATTACTTTAAGAGGATTATTCTGAATTCTTCCTTAGACAGTTTATAGATCTTTGTTTCTTTATGTTCAGCTATTGAAATTTTATTAGTTCCACTTGGTGGTATTATTTTTGTTGATTATTTATGATCCTATGGTCCTACATTGGTCTCTGTGAATTTTGAGAGTGTAGACATCTCTTCCAGTCTCTATAGACCAGCTTCACCAGTCAGCCTGTCAAAGATTCTGGGTGGGAAGTCAGGTGGCATTCACCAACAGACTTACTATTGGAGTGCTTGGTGACTTGGTGTTTGGGTGAGTCAAAAGCATTGGACCCCTGGGTTTATGAGTTTCTCCTAGAACTGGGTTTCTGGGCATTGATTTTTAGCCTAGAGCAACAGGAGGCCTTCAGAGCTGTAAAAGTCAGACTGTACTGGGATATTCTAGGAACTGTACTGGGATATTCTAAAACCCTGGGTTTTTAGGAATCTACCAGGAGCCTGGTGTCATGAGAGTTGGTTGGCACTGAGGCGAGATAAGAGTCTTGGGCCACTGGAGCAGTCTAGCAACATGGAAGTTGGCAGTCACTGGAGTGGATTTGGGACCTGGATTTGCAAGAGACTTCTAGGAGCCTTGAGTCAAGGAGGCTACCTAGAGCTACAAGAAGTGGTCCTTGGTATTTACCCTAATTATTTGGAAAAAAAATGTGTCCACACAAAATTCTGTACACAAATGTTTATAGCAGCTTTGTTCCTAATTGCCTAAATTTGGAGCAACCAAGATTCCCTTCAATAGACAAATTGACAAATAAGCCATAGTATAATAACATGGGGTGTTATTCAGTAATAAAAAGAAATAACCTATCAATACCTTAAAAGCCCTAGGGTAACCTAAGATGCATATTACTAAGTGAAATAAATCAATATTAAAAGACAGCATAATGTATGATTCCAATTCTATGATGTTTTAGAAAATGCAAAACAATGGATACAGTTAGAAGTTCAGTGATTTCCAGGGATAGGGGAAGGGGTGAGAGTGATGAATAGATAGAATACAAGAGAATTTTAAGGTAGAGAAATTATTCTATATGTTATTGTTTTGGTAGATACATGATATTACATATTTATCAAAGCCAATAGAACTCTACAACACAAAAGGTTTATGAAAACTATGGATGTCTATTAATAATAATATATTAACATTTCGTCACTTGTAACAAATGTACATATTAATGTAAAATGTTAATAATAGGGAAACTGTTGGGGTGGGGAGGGAAAGGAGTATAAAGAAACTCTTTGTGTTCTTTGCTCATTTTTTTGGTAAATCTAAAACGGCTTTGAAAAATAATGCCTATAACTTTTTTTAAATGAAAGCAAATAAGTCAAAACAGTCTTGAAAAAGAGCCAAGTTGAAGGTTTCACTGTTCCTGATTTCAAAAATTATTACAAAGCTACGGTAATTAAAATAGTGTGGTATTAGCATAAAGATATGTATATATACCAATGGAATAGAATAGAGAACCCAGACATAAACGCACCCATTTTAGGGCATTTAATTTTGACAGAAATGCTAATATGGGAAAATCACACTCTTCTCAGCAAATGGTTCTAAGAAAACTGCATATCCACATACAAGTAAATGAAGTTTGGCCTTATCATATCCCTTATACAAAAATTAACTCAAAATGCATCAACATCTTAATATTAGAGCTAAAAGTATAAAGACACTTAAAATACAAAGAAGAAGCTTTGTGACATTGGGTTTGTCAATGATTTTTTTGGTTATAACACCAAAAGCACTGGTAACAGAATTAAAAAATAGATTAATTCGACTATATAAAAATGTAAACTTCTGTATTTCAAAGGATAATCAACAGTATTACAAGGCAGCCTATGAAATGTGAAGAAATATTTGCAAGACATCTATCTGACAAAGTATTAATATCCAGAATATATAAAGAACCTCTACAATGTGACAACAAAAAACCAAACCACTCGATTTAAAAAAAGAGCAAGGTGATTAGACAGTTCTCTAAAGAAAATAAGCAAATAGCCAATAAGCACATAAAAAGATGTTCAACATTATTAATCATTAGGGAAATGTAAATCAAAACCACAATTAGATGCCATCTCATATCTATTAGGATAGTTACTGTCAAAAAGAAAAAGAGAAAATAAAAAGTTTGGTTAGGTTGTGAAGAAATTGAAACCCTTGTACACCGTTGGTAGGAATGCAAGTTGGTGGGGCTGCTACAGAAAGTAGTACGGTGGTTCTTGTAAAAATTAAAAATAAAATTACCATATTATCCAGAAGTTTTACTTCTGGATGAAACCCTAAAGAATTGGAAGTATGATCTTAAAGAGATTTTTATACACCTATGTTCATAGCATTCACAGTAGTAAAAAAATGGAAATACATCAACGGATAAATGAATAAGCAATACATGGTGTGTTCATACAATGTAATATTATTCAATCTGAAAAAAGTAAGAGAATTCTAACATATGCTACAACATGGATAAACCTTGAGGACATTATGCTCAGTGAACTAAGTCAGATACAAAAAGACAAATACTTCATCATTCCATTCATATGAGGTATCTAGAGTAGTCAGATTCATAGAGAGAAAACAGAATGGTGGTTGCCAGGAGTTAGGGTTTAGGAGGAGAAATGGGGGAGTTGATGTTTAGTGAATACAGAGTTTCAGTGTTATAAAATGAAAAGCATTCTGGAGATGGATGGGAGTGATATGTGCACAACAATGTGAATGTACTTAAAAATCACGGAACTGTGTTTGCCTGGAGAATCCCATGGACAGAGGAGTCTGGCAGGCTACAGTCCATGGGATCACAAAAGAGACAGACATGACAGTATGCTAGCACCCATGCAATGAAAATACTATAGCTAATAGTCTCCTTAATGGTAAGAGTCTGAGTGCTTCCCCTTTAAGATTAGAAACAAGGCAAAGATATGTGTTATTACCACTTTTATTAAATTGTTTTAGCCATAACTACAGTGGAAAGCAAAAGGGGAAAGGCATACATTTTAGAAGTGAAGAAGTAAAATTGGCTTTATTCATAAACAACATGTTTGTCAATGTAGAAAATTCTAAGCAAACTTAAAAGCCTCTTTACTATAACATGGGTTTAAAAATGTTGAGACACAAAGTTAACATACAAAAATTAATTGTATTTTGACATATAGACAATGAACAGTTTTGAAAATTAGAAACTGTTCTTTTCAATACCACCAAAAATGTCAAATAAATATTTAACAATATTTATGCAAAATCTATATATTATAAACTACAAAATATTAGTGAGAGAAATCAAATGAAGAGATAAAGCATGTCCATTAATCAGAAAGCTCAATATTGTTTAAATATCAATAGTCTCAGGAATGCAAGGCTGGTTCAATGTAAGAAAATCAGTCAGTATAATATGCCACATAGGTAACTGACGCCGGACCCAGCGGCGGTAGTGGTGAGTTTAGCTAGGCCTGGCAGGGCTGGGAGGCTCGGACGGCGTGTGGCCGCAGCCGGGGAGCCTGAGGCCGGGGCGTCGCACGCAGGCGCTACCCGCCTGGGCCGTGAGCCGGCCGCGGCCTCGGCGGCGAGGCCTCCCGGATGCCGGTTGGAGCTCTGCGGTGCAGAGCAGAGGCTGCGCCCGGGCCGCAGGCAAGGGTAGAAGGCCAACGGGTCCGCTCTCTGACGCGCGGTGGATGCGGCGGCGGCGGCGGCGATGGACGCCCTAGAGGAAGAGAGCTTCGCGCTGTCCTTCTCTTCTGCCTCTGATGCAGAATTTGATGCTGTGGTTGGATATTTAGAGGACATTATCATGGATGATGAGTTCCAGTTATTACAGAGGAATTTCATGGACAAGTACTACCAGGAGTTTGAAGACACGGAAGAGAATAAGCTTACCTACACACCTATTTTTAATGAATATATTTCTTTGGTAGAAAAGTATATAGAAGAACAGCTGTTGGAGCGAATTCCTGGATTTAACATGGCGGCTTTCACTACAACTTTACAGCACCATAAAGATGAAGTGGCCGGTGACATTTTTGACATGCTACTCACATTTACGGATTTTCTGGCTTTTAAAGAAATGTTTCTGGACTACCGAGCAGAAAAAGAAGGCCGGGGACTGGACTTGAGCAGTGGTTTAGTGGTGACATCACTGTGCAAATCATCTTCTGTGCCAGCCTCCCAGAACAATCTGCGGCCCTAGATCTCACCTTCAGGCTCCGGGCTCTTCCTGGACGTCACCAGCTCAATAGACTGGGAGAGGCTTTGGCTAATGATGTCAGAAGAATACATCTTGGAAAGACTGACTCTTCTGCAACTCTTCATTAATGTTAAGTATTGATGGGTCAGAAGACAATTACCTGACCTTTCTGGGACGAGACATTCTTGGTTTTAGTAACCCTAGTACTCCTCCCCTAGTAGACCCCTTTCTCAGGCTTCGGAGTCTGGCTCCTGCAGCAAACCCGAGTCCAGCATTCTACCTGGGATGCCTGTCCCCAGCATTCATGTCAGGGTGTCCGTGTTGGGAAAATTTACCATCATCAACTCTCTTGGCCCAGGAGGCTTTTCATGCACCCACAGCTGATCACAGTTTGAGTCCTACAGCCTCAGTGGGGGTTTTGACTGGGAGTATTTATCTAGGAGTTAATTGCAGCTAGCTGCCCATCTCAAGATTTCTGAAAATCCTACCATCACAGCTAGTAGGAATCAACTTAGAGATTTCCTTTACCTAAAAGCTACATGTGAAAATCAATTCCTAGTCTTACATGTGCAGTCTTTTTATCACTGTCTTCTACAGGTCCAGATGTAGTCCCATTGTTTTCATAACCCTCGTTTATGCGTTTTTGAAAAAATATTTTTATAGATGAATACTCAGGCTAACCTAGTGGATACAATCTTGGAACTTCCATGATTACCCACTTCAAGATCAAAGTATTATATGCTGTGTGTATTATTTAGCTGTTAGTGCTATGGGAGCTAAAATGCTTTCTACCTTGGTCCATTTTACTGGGTGCCAGTGAATGTATGCTGGAAGTAGCCTAAAATATATCCTTTTCTTAGAGCATGTTCGCATTTGTGCAGGTTTGCTTAAAACCCTTTCTGTGTAAATCAGCTCCTTAGGTTTGGGGTAGGGGCTCTGCACTTCCTTCTTGGCTGTCAAAATAATCCTACCAAGATAGTGTTCCATGGTCTAGCTTAGCACGAGTAGGAGATAGCAAACAGCTTTACTGGTCATCTGCTTAGATTCAGTACATTGTCTTATTATAGTGTTGGATAGGACATTACTGGCCGGAAAACATGGGTGAAAGAAAAAAATGTAGTAGTTCAATTCCCAATGTGTACTTAGTTTTTTGTTTTTATTTTTAAAGTAAAAATAGGAATTGCTACTAACTTTTCAGTTGACTCTTTTGGTTTTAAAGGATGAGCTATAGGCTGTGTGTTTTTCTGTACCGACATGGCACTTATTAAATACTTTTGTACCATGAGTAGAATTTGAGGTGTGTTGCATAAACCATCTTTCTAAATGAGCCAAAAAAAAAAAAATATGCCACATAATAGATTTAAGGGAAAAAATCATGTGATAATTGATGCAGGAAAAACATTTTTAAAAAATCCAACACATTTTCTTGATAAAAATAATCAGAAAACTAGGAATAGAAGGAAAGATTCCTCGACATGATAAGGGGTATTTATGCAAACCCAGAGCTAACATCATGGTCAAAGTGAAATGTTGAAATTTTTTTTCTCTAAAATCAAGGCTGAAATATGGATGCCTGCTTTCACCAGATCTATTCAACATAGTATTGGAAGTTTCAGCCATAGCAATTAAACAAGAAAAAGAAATAAAAGTCACCCAAACTGGAAAGGAAGAAATAAAACTATCTCTATTTGAAAATGAAATAGGGGAAGAAATATTTTCTACAGATGATCCCAAGGAATCCACAAAAAATTACTAGAACTAATAAAAAAGTCCAGCAAAGTTTTAGGGTGTAAGATCAACATGGAAAGATTAGCTGTACTTCTATATACCAGAAGTGAATAATCTGAAAAGGAAATTAAGAAAATAATTCAACTTATGAAAGTTTGAAGTGAAAGCATTTGTCATGTCTGACTCTTTGTGATCTCATGGACTGTAGCCTGCCAGGCTCCTCTGTCCATGGAATTTTCCAGGTGAGAACACTGGAGAGGGGTGCCATTTCCTACTCCAGGAGATCTTCCCAACGCAAGGATTGAATCCCTGTCTCTTGTGTCTCCTGCATGGGCAGCTGGATTCTTTAACACTAGTGCCAACTGAGTATAATAGTATCGAGAAGAATAAAATACCTAGGAATAAATTTAAATAAATGAAAAATTTGTATGTTGGAAATGACCAAGTATTCTTGAAAGAAATTATAGAAGACCTAAATAAATGCAAAGCTATCCCTTGCTCATTGATTGGAAGTTGTAATAGTGTTAGATGTTAATACTGCTCATAGTGAACTATAGATTCAATGCAATCCATATTAACATTTCAACAGCATTTTAAAGAAAAAGTGTTTTTAAAAACCTCAAATTCACGTGGCCATTCAAGGAACCATGAATAGTCAAAAATAATATTGAAAAAGAATAATGAAAATTAAAGGGATGAATGGTCAAGATGACAGAGTATTAAGACCTTGAGCTCACCTTCTCCCACAGGCACACCAAAATTACAACTATTTATGGAGCAACTATTGAGGTGAAAGACCAGGAACTAGCAAAAATGATCTTCTACCACTAAAGATACAGAGAAGAAATTAAAACAAGAAGTGTAGGAGGGGCAGAGATGCACATAGGTAGGATCCATATCCCTAGGTGGATGATGCACAAACAGGAGGATAACTGCTATTGCAGAGGTTCTCACCGAGGAGTGAGAGGTCAGAGCCCCTGATGAGCTCCCCTACCCAGAGGTGCTTCACTGGGAAGACAAACCCCTCAAAGTGTGGCTTTAAGGTTGGTGGGGCTTAATTTTGGGGTGATGAAAAAGGCTGTCAAAATAGACTCCACTCTTAATTTTATGGGCACCTGCCCATAAAATCTTACACACTCTGGAACCCAGGGCAGAAGTAGTAATTTAAAAGGATCCTGGGTCAGATTCATATTGAAGGGGATGACAGAGGATGAGATGGCTGGCTGACATCAGTGACTCAATGGACATGAGCTTGAGCAAGCTCTGGGGGATCGTGAAGGACAGGGAAGTCTGGCGTACTGCAATCCATGGGGTTGCAAAAAGTCAGACACCACTGAGCGACAGAACTGAACTGAACTGGGTCAGACTCACCTGCTGATCTTAGAGAGCCTTCTACACAGGCAGGAAGCAACTGGAGCATAACTGGGAGACATAGACACTGGTGGCAGTCAGTTTTGGGAGATCATTCTACCAAGTGGACACTGGTGCTGGCAAGCACCATTTTTTAATCCTCTCTCTATCTTATGAGCATTGGAATCTGGCTCCATCCACCAGTCTGTCAGTATCAGTACTGGGACTCATCAAGTGAAGCAACTAGTATTGTAGCTTCAGCTTCAGCATCAGTCCTTCCAGTGAATATTCAGGATTGATTTCCTTTAGGATTGACTGGTTTGATCTCCTTGCAGTCCAAGGAACTCTCAAGACTCTTCT
This sequence comes from Dama dama, assembly GCF_033118175.1. NCBI lineage: Eukaryota > Metazoa > Chordata > Mammalia > Artiodactyla > Cervidae > Dama > Dama dama. The sequence continues at coordinate 26,255,294 of NC_083696.1, read as the reverse complement.
CCAAAATCACAGTTCAAAAGCATCAATCCTTTGGCGCTCAGCCTTTTTTATGGTCCAGCTCTCGCATCCATACACGACTACTGGAAAAACCATAACTTTGACCTTTGTTGGCTTAATTAATTAATGGTTAATTGATCTATAACAAAGGGGGCAAGAGTATACAATGGGGAAAGATAGTCTCTTCAATAAATGATGTTAGGAAAATTGGACAGTTACATGAAAAACTCAAACTGGACTACTCTCTCACACTATGCACAAAAATCAACTGAAGAAGGATTATAGACTTAAATGTAAGACCTGAAACTGTAAAACTTCTAGTAGAAAATATAGGCAGTATATTTTGTATATAGGCTATACACACACACACACACACACACACACACACATATGCTCTTTGACTATAGTCTTCATAATAGTTTTGTGGGTATGCAATCTCAGGCAAGGGAAACAAAAGCAAAAATAAATAGTACTACAACAAACTGAAGTTTAGCACAGCAAAAGAAATGATCAACAAACAGAAAAGTCTACCTACTGAGTGAGAGAAGATATTTGCAAATGATATCTTTGATAATAGGTCAGTATCCAAAATAAACAAAAAACTCAAACAATTCAACATAAAAAAAAATCCAATTAAAAATAGGCAGAGTTTCTGAACAGACATTTTTCCAAGGGGGACATGCAGATGGCCAACAGGCATATGAAAAGATGTTCACCATCACTAATTATCAGGCAAATGAAAATCAAAACCACAGTGAGATATCACCTTACACCTTCAGAATGGCTATTATCAAAAAGACAACAAATATCAAGAGTAGATAAACGTGTTGAGAAAAGGGAACCATTGTGCACTTTTGATGGGGACATAAATTGGTGCAGCCACTATGGAAAACAGTGTGAAGATTTTTCAAATAATTAAAAAGTAGAGCTACTTTACTTTTTAGATCCAGCATTTCCACTGCTGGGATATTTCTCTAAATAAAACAAAATCACTAATTAGAAAAGGTATATACATCCACATCCCTGGGCTTCCCAGGTGGCACAGTGGTAAAGAATACATTTGCCAAGGGAGCTGCAGGAGATCTGGGTTTGATCCCTGGGCTGGGAATATACCCTGGAGTAGAAAATGGCAGCCCACTGAAGTATTCTTGCCCAGAAAATTCCATGGACAGTGAAGGCTAGCCAGCTACAGTCCATGGGGTTGTCAAGAGACAGACGTGATTCAGCAATTGAGTGTGCATGCATATACACCCCTATGTTCATGGTAGCATTATTTACTATTGCCAAAATATGCAAGCACCCAAACTGATCATCAGAATAAATGAATAAAGAAGATATTACTCAACCATAAAAAGAATGAAATCTTTTTACTTGCAACAACATGGATGAACCTGGATGATATAATGCTAAGTGAAATGTCAGACAGAGAAAGACACCCATGGCGGATTCAAGTCAATGTATGGCAAAACCAATACAATGTTGTAAAGTAAAATAAATAAATAATTTAAAAAAACTCAGATTTTACTTATCTGTGGAATTTAGGAAAATAAAGAAAAGAACAATATAACAGAAATAGACTCACTGATACAGAAAATAAAGAGAGGATTGCTAGAGGGGTGGGGGAGGGAAGAAGAAAGAAATAGGTGAGAGAGACTGAGAGGTACAAATTTCCAGTAGCAAAATAAAATAAATGTCATGGACATGAAATGTACTCTGTGGGGAATATAGGCAGTAATAATGTGATATTTTTGTATGGTTACATATGGTAACAGACTTATGGTGGCCATCAATTTGAAATGTATAGAAATATCAAATCACTAATTATGTGTGTGTCAATCATTCAGTCGTGTCCGACTTTCTGTGACCCTGTGACTGTAGCCCAATAGGCTCCTCTGTCCATGGGATTCTCCCGGCAAGACTACTGGAGTGTGTTGCCATTCCCTTCTACAGGGGATCTTGCTGACCCAGGGATTGAACTCTGATCTCCTGCATTGCAGGCAGATTCTTTACTGTCTGAGCCACCAAGGAAGCCCTATCTTGTGTAACAGGAACTAACATAGTGTTATAGGTCCATTACACTTCAAAAACCAACCAACAAATAAATAAATTGTTAGAAAAAAAGAACAAAATTGTGGTTACCAGAGGTGGGGGGGAGTGGTAGGAAAAATTGAATAAAGGCGATCAAAAGGTTTAAACTTTCAGTTACAAGATAAAAACTAGGGATGCAATGTATAACATGATGAATATAATTAATGTTGATGTACGTTATACATGAAAGTTGTTAAGAGAATAAATCCTAAAAGTTCTAATCACAAGGAAAACTTTTTTTTATTTCTTTAATATTGTATCTATATGAGACGATGCTTTTCACTAAACGTGTGATGATCCATTCATGATGTATATAAATCAAGTCATTATGCTGTACACTTTAAACTTATGTAGTACTGTATGTTAATTATAACTCAATAAACTGGGAGAAAAAAATAAAATTGGAAGATTAATTTCTCAATTTCAAAACTTGCTACAAAGCTATGGCAATCAAAACAGATTGGCATCAAGATAGACATATAGCACAATGGAATCAAATTGGGAGGCAAGAAATAAACCCATACATCTTACAGTCAATTGATTTTCAGTGAGTTCCCAGATCATTCTAAGGGTGAAAAAATAGTATTCAACAACATTGCTTGGTCAACTAGATTTCCACATGTAAAAAATAAAATTTTATTTCTGTCTCACTCTATATAAAAATTAAGGCTAAAAGTTTCAATGACAAAACATAGGCAGGAAAATAATAAAACTTTTAAGAGAAAACAATGGTGAATCTTCATGACCGTGGATTTGACAATAGATTCTTAATCATGACACCAAGAGCACAAGAAAACTAAAGGAAAAATAGATATATTACGCTTCAAAAAAATTAGAAACTTTTGTGCATCAAAAGACCTAATCAAAGAAATGTAAAGACAGCCAACAGAATGAGAGAAAAAGTTGTGCATCGTTTATGACAAAGCATCTAGTGTTCAGAATATATAAGGAATTCTTACAATTTAATAACAAAATGACAAATTTTTTAATGGGCAAAAGATTTGAATAGACATTTCTCCAAAGAATATATACAAATGTTCAAGAAGCACATGAACAACTGTTTAATATAATTAGTCATTATGGCAATGCAAATTAAAATCACAATGGGATACCCCTATATATTCTCAGAAAGCTAAAAGTGAATAAACAATTTTTAAAAACTGACAGTAGTAAGTGCTGCTGAGGAGGCAAATCAACTAGAACTCTCATTGCTAGTGAGAATGAATACCTGTGTAGACATTTTGGAAACTATTTTCCAATTTCTTATAAATTTAAACATATACTTAACATGACTCAAAATTTTCACTTCTGGTATATGTCCAAGAGAAATGCAAACCTATATTCATGTAAAGACTTGTGCTTTAATGTTTATACTTTATTAACACTATCTACAAAACTGGAAATAATCCAAATGTTCATTAACCGGTGAACAAATAAGCAATATTGTGATACCTCCATACAATGTAACACTACTCAACCACCAAAATGAAGAACTGACTAGACAAACAACAACATAGACGAATCTCAAAAGCATTATGCAGTGTGAAAGAAGCCAGGCACAAAAGACTGCATATTTTATTTATATGGGATTCTGGCAAAAGTAAAACTATACTGACAGAAAAAAGATCAGTGGTTGCTAGAAAATGGGAGTGGATTGACTGAAAAGGGGCACAAGGGAACATTTTGGGGTGATGGAAATGTTATATATCATAGTTGTGGTGGTTATATGATTGAGTAGACTTGTCTATACTTATCGAACTGTACATTTAAAGTGGCTGTATTTTATTGATGTAAATTATTTCTCAATAAAGCTAATTTTTAAATCCTATCCAAAATCTATCCCTTTAATACTATCTTACTGCCATCCTGGGCTCTTGTTCAAACTATTGAATTTGCCTCCTCACTGGAGCCCCCTACTGTTCATTTTCCATACACAGCCAGAGTAGCCAAACGCATCTTCGTAAACATAATCAAGTCTCATAATTTCTCCATTTAAATCCCTGCAGTAGCTACCTGGGCTTCCCCGATGGCTCAGGCAGTAAAGAATCTGCCTGCAATGCAGGAGACTTGGGTTCGAACACTGGATCAGCAAGATACCCTGGAGAAGGGAATGGCTACCCACTCCAGCATTCTTGTCCATGGAGAATTCCATGGACAGAGGTGCCTGGCGGGCTATAGTCCACAGGGTTGCAAAGAGTTGGGCACAACTGAATGACTAACACTTTTACTTTTCAGTAGCTTCTTATTTTGCTTAGCAGGAAACCCCCACTCTTCTGTGGCCTCTAGGGTCTCTACTGGCCTCTGTCCCCCTGCCCCTACCCTTCCACTAGCTTACTGCCTGCCAGCCACACAAGCCAAGCTTGTTTTGGCTTCAGGGTGTCTTGACATGCCATCCTCTTACCACTATTTTGACTCTGGAATCTACTCTTCACAGCCCCAGCTCAAGATACTTCCAAAACTCTGAAGTTTGTGTTTCCCAAACTTCATCACTTTGTAAAATTTCTTCCTGGTTGTCGTTGTATCAGCATACTGTCTATACTATCATCTTGTAATATTTTATTTAAAGAAATTTACTTCAAAAAGGAAACTAGGGTGGAAGGAACTGAGTATGGCTCCAAAATGACAATATAAGGGATCCCTGTGGTGGAAATGTTCTGTATCTTGACTCCATCAACTTCAACATCCTGGTTGTGATATTGAACTAAATAGTTTTGCAACATGTCGTCAGTGGAGCGACTGGATACACTTCTGACTCTGGGTACAAGCAACAGAGTACCCAGAGTCAGAAGTGTACCACTGAATCTCTGTATTATTTTGCACAACTGTGTGTAAATCTATCATCACCTCAAAATAAAAAGTTTAAGTAAAAAATATATGTAATTAAAATGTGTGGCAAAAATAGCACAAGAGACAGAAAGTAAATGAAATTTATGTGCTCTTAGATCCTTGTGCTGCCCAGCAACTGGTAAAAATACAAATTTAAACTAGATTTTAGTAAAATAAGGTTACATGTTATCATTTCTATGGTTATCACAAAAAGAACAGTATCAAAGGTATTATATAAATAAGAAGCTCTATTGAGTGAGAAAATGGGAAAATAAAATCCGGAATAAAGCAGAAAACTGAGGGAAAAAAAGAACATGGAGCAAATGAGACAAATTTAAAACAGTAAATAATAGATTTAAAACCCCAGTATATCAGTAATTACTAAACATAAATGTACTCAACATCTTAAGTAAAAGATGAACATTGCCAGACTGAATTTAAAATCTGACAACATATTGCTTATGAGAAATTGCTTGTTATAAGTTTAAAAAGTGAAAAGATACAAAAAATTTATCTTTTAAACTATCCAGAGATAAGCCAATACCAGACAAAAAAAATTAAATGTAAATGTAATTAAAAATGGAGACATCTCATAATGATATGATTCAATTTGAATATTTTAGATTTGCATATACTTTTATAATAGAGACTGAAAAAATATAAAGTTAAAATTGCCAAAATTAGAAAGAAGAAGAAATAAAGGGAACCCTTGTGCAGTATTAGTGGTAACACAGGTTGGTACAGTCACTATGGAAAACAGTATGGAGATTTCTCAAAAATTAAAATTAGAATTACTGTGTGATTGAGCAATTCTACACTTGAGTATTTATCAGAGGAAAACAAAAACTGAAATTAGAAAAGAAACATGCACCCCATGTTCATAGTACCACAGAATAACCACATTATGGAAGCAACCTGTGTCCATGAACAGATAAATGGATAAAGAAGATGTAATATATATAGGACTTCCTTGGTAGTTCAGCTGGTAAAGAATTTGCCTGCAATACAGGAGACCCTGGTTCGATTCCTGGGTTGAGAAGATTCCCTGGAGAAGGGATTGGTTACCCACTCCAGTATTCTTGCCTGGAGAATCCCCATGGACAGAGGAGCCTGGTGGGCTATAGTCCACAGTGTCACAAAGAATTGGATACAACTGAATGACTAAGCACAGCACAGCACAATATATATACAATGAAATACTACTCAGCCATAAAAAGTAAGGAAATCGTGCCATTTGCAGCAACATGGATGGACCTAGAGAATATCATGCTAAGTGACATAACTCAGAGAAAGACAAACGGTCTATGCTTTCACTTATATGTGGAATCAATAAAAAACAAAACAAGTGAACAAACATAACAGAACATAAGGCAGAACTTTAGATACAGGGAACAAACAGGTGTTTGCTAGAGCAGAGTGTAGTAGGGGGAGAAAAGATTAGGTGAGGGGGATTAAGAGGTACAGACTTCCTGATGCAGAATGAGGGGGGAAAAAAAGAAAAGAAGAAGAGATAAGCCTAGAATCATGGTAGGAGACTTTAAACACATCTCTCTTGGCAACTGATGGAACAAGCATAAACATATCTGATAGTGTATAAAAGATTTGAACAACATGAGTAAAATAGTCACTTGCATGATGAATGAGACCTAGTCTATATTTTTGTGAATCATTTGACAACACTCTTCAGGATAACCTTGTGATAGAATAAATGCAAGTAGTATGAGTAAAAAGGAAGATTTCAGGGAATGAAACAACTCAAGGAGTTTGTAGAAGCTCTTTAATACCAAAAGTTATGTTGTTGCCTGAGTCCCTATTCTATTCAAATCGTATATAATGAATACCAGTAGTTATAAATTGGTAGATGAATTAGATTCAAAATTCTTTTAATGGTTTGAAACATTGATCGACTGGCTTGAAATTGAATCTGTGAGATGAAAACTTAATTGGTGCAAAAGCATCTTAAGTTGCATTTTTAGTCTGAAAATAGTTTATCATTTAAAAATTGAGAAATAACACACACTTAGACACATACACACACATAAAAAGGTGCCCAACTCAGTGACTTTTTGCTTATGTGTACACACATCTAAATAGGTCATAGACTATTTCCAGCACCCTGGAAAGCTCCCTCATACCTCTTCTCAGTCAACTCCCTCCCCAACAGAGGAAACAAATGTTCTGCCTTCTATTATCGTTAGTAAGTGTTGCCTGTTCTTAATCATTATATAAATGGAATTATTCAGACATGTGGTACATATGTTTATAAATGTACATATACACATCTGTCTATCATTGATCTGTTTATATATTTTGTATGTATTATACATATGTGTCTATCTTTCTTTATAACATCAATTTGTCTGTTGGGCCTCTCTGGTAGCTCAGCTAGTAAGGAATCTGCCTGCAATGCAGGAGACCCTGGTTCAATTCCTTGGACGGAAAGATCCCCTGGAGAAGGGTTAGGCTACCCACTCCAGTATTCTTGGGCTTCCTTGGTGGCTTAGACGTTAAAGAATCTGCCAGGATGCAGGAGACCTGGGCTCGATCCTGGGTTGGGAAGATCACCTGGAGGAGGGCATGGTAACCCACTCCAGTATTCTTGCCTGGAGACTCTCATGGACAGAGAAGCCTGGTGGGCTACAGTCCACAGGGTCGCAAAGAGCTGGACATGACTGAGCGACTAAGCATGTGTGCATATGTGCGTGCCTACACACACACACATGCACACATTTATCTATTATCTATTTACCATCTATTTGTCTTTCTGTCTACTATCAAGTTAGCTAACTAGCTATCATCTATCTGTCTATGTATCTATCTGAAGGAAACTAGGCCATGCTCATAAAAAAATAAACAGCATCAATTTCCAAGAATCAAAGTTACCTGTCACAATAAGTCCAAGGAAACTTAGAGCTGATGTTGAATTGTAGCTGCTTGAAGTGGTTGTCTGAGTGAGAGCTGCTCTTTTTTATTACAAATAACTATAAAGGCATTCAAAACATAATTATCATACTTAGCATTTCTCCCTGGTATAATTTGAAACAGAATAACAGATATGAGAAATGCTTTTGCCATGTGATACAAAGTTATACAACTCCAAATTCAGAACACACAAATTCAAAGCTTCTAGCACTCCAGTGATAATAGAAGGCAGAACATTGATTTCCCTCGCTGGGGAGGGTGTTGACTGAGAAGAGGCAAGAGGGAAGCATGGTTAATGACCACCTAGAGAGGCAAAGCCCAGATGGCAGGGCTTCAGCCAGTTAGCCCAAGGCCTATCGGTGTCCTGTTGCAGGTCTGCAGGCATGTGCAGCCAGAAGCCCAAATGTGCGTATGCATGTCCTGGCCTTACCAAGCAGGACACATATGCAGCCCTCCCAAGCTGCCATTCCTAAGCCACTGCTTGCACACTCTGCCCACAAGCCTCAGCAGGTTCTGAAAGTGGTCAGCTAGCAACTGGGTCTGGAAATCCATCTAACCGCTGAGCACCCTCCATATCTGTTTCTAATGCATTCAAAAATAAAACAGCTGTGCAAATTGTTTTTTTTTTTTTTTCTTTACTTTTAGGAGAGAAGGTAAGAAAAAAAATGTGTTCCCAATGGGCTAGTGAGCAGCACAGAAAAGGAGGCTTTATCTTCCAAGAAAAGGTGTTGCTAGGTGGAGCCCTGTCTCCCTCAGCCAGGCAGACCTGGTGCTCCGCGGGTGGTACTCCCCCAAAGTGGGGAGACTGTAGAGGAGATCAGATGCCAGGTGCTGCAGGGCATGTGCTCTCAAGAGTTCACATGGCCCCCAGGGCTGCTAAGATGGACCAGGTCGACGCCCAGCCTGAGGTCCTCAGCATGGGCAAGCTGACCGGAAGCCAGGGCCTTTGTTCACAGTGAACCCCATCCTGCCTCAGACATCTCAGAGTCCTGAGCCTATAGGGTGGGTTGGCTGTTAGACGCCTGTTGAACTTCACCTTCAAAACATCTCCATTCTCCTGCCTTCAGTAGTCTGCATGAGCTCCTTCTTTCTAGAAACTTTGCAGCCTACCCTCCAATCATGAATCTTCTGCCTTTAAATACACTCAGAACCCACTGCCTTCTCATACCTCCTTCTCAGTCACTGATCCTCCGAAGTCCCTGTCACACTGTTCCTCACCCCCACAGAGACCCAACCTTTCATCTGCTTATAGCCTTCTAGTAACTTCCAGAGTCCTCACCTCAGCCTTTGGCCCCCACTTCTCCCTGCTGCCCCAGGGTCTCCTTTGCTCCTCAACTGTGTGTGCATCATCCTCAGACCTTGGCCTTGCTGTGCCCCCTGCTTACCTCTGTAGTTTTGCATGACTTCCCCTTACTGCCCTTAAGACTTTGTTCAAATATTCTAACTGAGCCTTTCCTGGGACCACCCGCCTGACACTGCTGAGCTCCACACCCGGTACTCACCAACCACTCTTCATTTTCCTCCACCACACTCAAGGCTGTCTGACAGACACAAGATACAAGATACTTTTCTTTGTGTGACTACTGTCTGCTGTGCTGGGACTCGGTCTATGAGTGTGTGGCTTGCTTTATTCCCAGCATATCAGTAGTGCCTGGCACATAATTGACAGTGGGTGCTCAATAAATATCTGCTGACTGATTGAAGAAAGGAAGAAAAGAAGGAAGGACAACAAGGAGGGGCAGTGATCATCTTCATTCTGCAGAAAAGGAAACCAAGACTCAGATACCCCAGGTCGCACTGCTCATTACTAAGATGGCAAACTCGCAGTAAGTCAGAGTGAAAGACACTCTTAGAGACACTCTCCCCTGCTCCACTAAAAAGAAACCTGCCACCTAGTCAAGAATATTATATCTGGCAAAACTATTCCTTAAAAATGAAGGAGAAATTGAAAGAAAAATGAATGGATATTCAGGGCATTATGCTAAGTGAAATAAATCAGACAGAGAAAGACAAATACTGTATGATAGGCTTATAAGTAGAATCTTAAACAAAACAAAACAAAAACCCAAGCCCATAGAAACAGAGAACAGATTGATTTTGAGGGAGTGGGTGAAATGGGTGAAGGGAATAAAAAGGTACAATCTTCCAGGTATAAAATAAATGAGTCATGGGAATGCAATGGACAGTAAACCTTCTTCAGGGTGTATATCCAAAGGAAATTATATCTGCACTGCCATGTTGATCTCAGGGTTATTCACAATAAACAAGATATGGATTCACTCTAAATGTTCATCAACAGATGAATGGATAAAAAAAAGTGATTATATTTTCCTTTATCCATTCATCAGTCAAACACACACACACACATAAGATCCTGCCATTTGTAACAATATGAATATGGAGGATATTAGGCAAGTAAAATAAGCCAGGTACAGAAAAAAAATTGGTGCATGATATCATGTATACTTGGAATCTAAAATCAGACATAGAAGCACAGAATAGAATAGTGGTTGCCAGGAGCTGGGGACAGGGGGAAATGGGGAGATGTTGGTCAGAGTGTACAATGTTTCAGTTATGAAAGATGAATAAGTTCCAGAGACCTACTGTATAGCATGGTGACTACACTTAGTAATATTGTATTGCATGCTTGAAATTTGTTAATCTTAAGCATTCTTACCATTTACCATGAAAGAAACAAAGAAAAAAGAAAGGAAGGAAGGAAGAGAAAAGAAAGAAAAGAAGGAAAATAATAATGATGTAGAGGTGATAAATATGTTAAATAAATTGATCGTAGTGATCATTTCACAATATGTATATATATATACACATATATATGTATATCAATGTATATTGTTGTACACCTTAAATATGTATAATCTTTATTTGTCAATTACACCACAGTAAGGCTGAAAAATGTATGAAACAGCCTCACTTAAGAAAGTGAGGAATAAGAATGTAACTATGGAAATGAGCTGATCTAAGTAGCTATGGAAATGAGTTAGGTCTTAAGACTAAAGGTAAAAGGAACTGTGTATAAGCACTGTATTCCAGTTGATAAAGCACTTCCCTGATAGCTCAGTTGGTAAAGACTCCGCCTGCAATGCAGGAGACCTTGGTTTGATTCCTGGGTTGGGAAGATCCCCTGGAAAAGGGAAAGGCTACCCACTCTGGCCTGGAGAATTTCATGGAATGTACAGTCCATGGGGTCGCAAAGAGTTGGACATGACTGAGTGACTTTCACTTTCACTTTCACCAGTTGATAAATCATCTCCTTGAGGGTATTGGTGAACAATTCTTAAGCCACTACATATATTGGAATTGGACAATTAAATAAATGGATGGCTGATGGTGAGAGTCACATTTATTTGGAGTGGGAGATCAAAGGTAAGCAAGTGGAAAAAGTAGAAACGGTTAGGGTAAATGACATTAGTTGGAACACATATAGTGATGGCTATGCCTAGAAATACTTACAGACTTATATGTGGGTTAGTATCACACATATATTTCCTAGCTCTTTCAGTTGGGAGGGCCTAAAAGCAATGCACTCTAGTAGAAACAAGTACATTAGTGCCCCTATCTTGGTTTTAATACCTTTCTGTAATAAAGGGAACTTGAGCTCCTTGGAAAAATTGCTGACTCTTGAACCAGGGTGAGAAATACACAAAATGAGCCAGAAGAATTTTGCAGTACCAGAAAGTAAGAAAGTACTTTTAAAAAATCCAAAAGAAGAAGAAGGAAAAACAAACAAACAAAAAAACACCAAAACTCACAGTGATTGGAGGCATGTCAAAGAGATACAGACACCAACTGAAAGAGCTCCAATGGCCAAAGCTGGAAAAATTTGAACAACAGAATAAATAATTTGAAATTGAATTATAACCTAAAGTATAAAATAAATATTTTATTAATAACAATCATGACATAAGTAAATGATTGAATAAATAAACAACTAGGGACAACAAGCAGGACTCTCATGCTGAATTTCAAATAATTTTTGTACACTATCTGCTCTTAAGGAGATGGAACATAGATCGCCTCTTCTTTTTTTTCTAACTTACGCAAAGATTTTTACTAAAAACAGCAAATGACCCTGAATCTCTAATGCCCGTGAAATCTTTCTAAAGTCTAAAGGATCCTTCTTGAATGCTATTTGCTGTTGTTTAGTCACTAAGTCATGTCCAGCTCTTTCCAACCCCGTGGACTCTAGCCCACTAGGATTCTCTGTCCACGGAACTTTCCAGGCAAGAATACTGGAGTGGGTTGCCATTTCCTTCTCCAGGGGATCTTCCTGACCCAGGAATCGGACTCACGTCTCCTGCATTGGCAGGCAGATTTTTACCAGTGAATCACCAGGGAAGCCATCTTGAATGCTACATTCGTTTCTAAAAAATTATTTATTATTCTAAGTTAGAGGATAATTGCTTTACATTGTTGCATTAATTTCTGCTGTACAACAGTGTGAATCAGCTGTAAGTGTACCTATATCCCCTCCCTTTGAAGCCTCCCTCCCACGCCCCCATCCTACCCCTCTAGGTCATCACAGAGCACCACGCTGAGCTCCCGTGTTATCCAGCACCTTCCCACTAGCTGTCTGTTTACACGGGGTCGTGTATATATGTCAGCGCCACTCTCAATTTGTCCTACTTTCTTCCCCTGCTGTGTCCACAAGTCCATTCTCTACAGCTGCTTCCTTATTCCTGCCCTGAAAATAGGTTCATCCATTCCATTTGCTAGATTCCATATATATGCTCTAATATACAATATTTGTTTTACTCTTTCTGACTTACTTCAGACTGTATGACAGACCCTAGGTTCATCCATGTCACTACAAATGACCCAATTTAATTCCTTTTTATGGCTGAATAATATTCCATTGTATATATGCACCACAACTTCTTAATCTATTCATCTGTTGATGGACATCTAGGTTGCCTCCATGACCTGGCTATTTTAAATAATGCTTCGATGAACATTGGTGTACATGCATCATTGTGAATTATGGTTTTCTCAGAGTATATGCCCAGTAGTGGGATTGCTGGGTCATATGGTTGTTTTATGCCTAGTTTCTTAAGGAATTTCCATACTGTTCTCCATAGTAATTGTATCAATTTACATCCCCACCAACAGTGTACAAGATCTATTCTCTAGATCCTCTCTGGCATTTATTTGTTTGTAGATATTTTGGTGATGGCCATTCTGACCAGTGTAAGGTGATACATCACTGAAGTTTTGATTTCCATTTCTCTAGTAGTGAGCAATGTTGAGCATCTAGAAAACTATAAGACACTGATGAATGAAATCAAAGAAGACACAAACAGAGAGAGAGATATACCATGTTCTTGGATTGAAAAATCAATATTGTGAAAATGACTATATTACTCAAAGCAATCCACAGATTCAACACAATCCCTATCAAATTAATGGCAGTTTTCACTGAACTAGAACAAAAAATTGTACAATTAGTATGGAAACACAAAAGACATTGAAGAGCCCAAGCAATCTGGAGGAAGAAAAATGGAGCTGGAGCAACCAACCTCCCTGACTTCAGACTGTACCACAAAGCTACACTAATCAAAATGGTATGCTTGTTGTTGTTATTCAGTCACTCAGCTGTGTCCAACTCTTTGCAACCCCATGGACTGACTGCAGTATGCCAGGCTTCCCCTGTCCTTCACCATCTCTGAGTCTGCTCAAACTCATGTCCATTGAGATAATGATGCCATCCAACACCTCATCCTCTCTTGCCCCCTTCTCCTTTTGCCCCCAATCTTTTCTAGCATAATGATCTTTCCCAATGAGTTGACTCTTCATATCAGGTGGCCAAGGTATTGGAGCTTCAGCTTCAGCATCAGTCCTTTCAATGAATAGTTAGGGTTGATTTTCCTTAAAATTGCTGGTTTTAATTTTAAGTCCTTCCTGTCTAAGGGACTCTCAAGAGTCTTCTTCAGCATCACAGTTCAAAAGCATCAATTCTTCAGCGCTCAGCCTTCTTTATGGTCCAACTCTTACATCCGTAGATGACTACTAGAAAAACCACAGCTTTGACTATGCAGACCTTTGTCAGCAAAGTGATGACTCTGCTTTTAAATATACTGTCTAGTTTCATCTTAGCTTTTCTTTCAAGGAGTAAGCGTCTTTTAATTTCATGGCTGCAGTTGCTATCCTCAGTGATTTTGAAGCCCAAGAGAATAAAGTCTCTCACTGTTTCCATTGTTTCCCCATCTATTTGCCATGAAGTGATGGAACCAGATACCATGATCTTAGTTTTTTGAATGTTGAGTTTTAAGTCAGCTTTTTCACTATCCTCCTTCACTTTCATCAAGAGGCTCTTTAGTTCCTCTTTGCTTTCTGCCATTATGGTGGGTGTCATCTGCATATCTGGAGAAGGCAATGGCAACCCACTCCAGTACTCTCGCCTGGAAAATCCCATGGATGGGGGAGCCTGGGGGGCTGTCGTCTATGGGGTCGCACAGAGTCGGACACGACTGAAGCGACTTAGCAGCAGTAGCAGCAGCATTTGCATATCTGAGGTTACTGTTATGTCTCCTGGCAATCCTGATTCCAGCTTGAGCTTCATCCAGCCCAGCATTTCCAGTGATGTACTCTGACTATAAGATAAATAAGTAGGGTGACAACATATAGCCTTGACATACTCCTTTCCCAATTTAGAACCAGTCCATTGTTCCATGTCTGGTTCTAACTGTTGCTTCTTGACTTTCATGTAGGTTTCTCAGGAGGCAGGTAAGGTGGTCGGGTATTCCCATCTCTTTAAGAATTTTCCACTATTTGTTGTGATCCACCTAGTCAAAAGCTTTAGCATAGTCAATGAAGCAGATGTTTTTCTGCAATGCTGTTGCTTTTTCTGTGAATCAATGGATGTCGGCATTTTGATCTCTGGTTCCTCTGCCTTTTCTAAATCCAGCTTGTATATTTGTAAGTTTTCAGTTCAGGTATTGTTGAAGCCTAGCTTGAAGGATTTTGAGCATTATCTTGATAGCATATGAAATGAGTGCAATTGTGCAATAGTTTGAACATTCTTTAGCTTTTCCTTTATTTGGGATTGAAATGAAAACTGACCTTTTCCAGACCTGTGGCCATTCCTGAGTTTTCCAAATTTGCTGACATATTGAGTGCAGCACTTTCACAGTGTCATCTTTTAGGATTTGAAATAGTTCACCCAGAAATGAGCAGTTGCCAGTTCTCACTCACCAGAGAGCCCAGGTGCCCAGCATCTGTCTGTCAACAGAAGGGCCTCCTGGGCCTGCTGGTCCCCTAGTGAACCCATCCTGGCATCTGGGCCACCATCTCCTGGGTGTTGAACATCCTGGGCCACAGCTTCCCAGACCCTTCCCCCCCACCCCGCAGTGCCCCTCATTCACCCTCCACCCAGTCTCAGGGTCAGACTTGCTCTGGGATTCAGAGGGGGAGATCTCACTCTGGACTTTTGTCTCAAACAGACCTGCTCCCTCTCCATCCTGCAGTGACCGCTGGATGAGCTCAGCTAGCCCTCCCTCAGGGCACAGTCTCCCTCTGACAGTGGCCCTGCCAGTCGAAGGGTAGAGTGGGACCTGCCAATGTCACACTCAACCTGGACAATCACCAGCAGATGTGCTGTGCCCACACTGCCCTTCCTGGTGCCCTGCCCCTGTGCCCCTGCTCCGCCCTGCCCCCTGGGTCCCCTCTGCCATGGGGAGCAGCTGGTGGTTGTGAATGAGTAATTTGGGCCCCTGTTTAAGGAGAGGAAGCAATAATAGCGGTCATAATTGTCCAAATTACTGCTGCCCCTTCGAGCATGACATCTGCCTGATGACGGCGGATGGAAACCTGACCCAGGCAGCGGGTATGGTGTGGCCTGGGGAGCAGAGCATCCCTGGGGCTGGCCTTGCTGGGCAAGTGGAGCACCTGGCCGGGACACTTTGGCCCCTGCAAGAGGGGAGAGCCCACCTTATCCATCGGGATGGGGGTGGTGACTCACCCCACAACCACACAAGTCAACACACACTTACTAAGTGCCCACTCTGTTCAGGGCCCAGCTCGGGGCATGGGCCAGGCCAACATGGCAATTCTCACATCCCTGGTCTCCAGAGTGACATGGAGGGGCAGCTGGTGCAGCTGTGAGCCTGGGTGGGACATGCCTGCTCCTTCCGGAGAGTCAGTGTCTTCTTGCCTTCGGAGTTTCCTTTTTGAGAATGCGTGAGCAGATGGACTGAGAGGTGGGGGGCCAGGGGCAGGGGCACTGTGGTACTCTGTAGGGGTGGTGAGGTGAGAGGTGGGCTTGGGAGATGGAGTTTAGGGCCTGTTGGAGGTCTCCCAGGCCCAAGTTGACAGGAAGGTGAATAGGCTTCAGCTGGGGAGAAGGTCTAGCAGTGGCGAGAGGAGAGAGGGGGTTGGCAAATGGCAGATGGACAAGTGGATAAGGCTGGAGATGAGGGAGTGGTCTGATCATGATGGGTAAACACATCAGGCCATCCAAGTGGGTTTTGTTGTGGGTCTTAACATGATTCAGCGAGCACTATAGAAACCATGTTCTCTGTGCAGAACTGTGGGGGCAGGAAGGCTGGGGCCTGCACTGGGTGGGCGGAGGTGGGTGGCCATGGGTGGGCAGGTGCTTGCACCTCAGGGCTGTCCCACCCTTGCTCTTGGCCTCACTTGCACCTTCTAAGTTTTCCACTGTGATGAGGAGTCCCCAGGCCCCACCCCCCTTTTGTTCAACAGCCAGACCACTGGTATTCTCCAAGAAGCTAACATGCAAGCCCCTATTTGGAGGCTGATTCCAGGAAGATCAGTAGGGTGTGGATGGGCAGCAGGGAGGGGACAGTGACAACCAAGTGTATGGTGTCACCCTTAGCCACTGTGGACTGTGCCCCCCCGCCCCCCCAAGAGAGGATACACTGGTGTCCAATGCCTCCTGGCAGGAGAGCTACTCTGGCGTCTTCTCACCTGTCTTTCCAACCAACACAGGTCAGAGACCCACAGACCAGGACAGAGGCTGCTTGGGGGAGCACTTGGATGGGAGAATATGGGCTTGTCTGTCATTTGTTATACTTTATATTTTGAATAATGTATTGACTTACCTATTAGAAATTAAGAACAAACAACACAGCCCCTCTTCACCCCTTGCTTTGATCTCTCCCAAAGGCATTACCTGATTTACCTAGAATCCAGCTCGGAGATGCCTGGTGTTCTTGGCATCCAGGTGGGCAGTGTGGGGCTCTGCTGTTACTAAGGTCAATTGGCCATGACCTCTGTGGAGGACACAGGGCCGGGATGTCTGACCCTCCCCTCAGAAGGCTCTGAGGGTCAGCAGGCCCAGGAGCCCCTGGTCATGAGATTTCATGGTCTATAACCTTAAAACTGTTAGGGAGGACCTGCCCATGGCTCTGCACTGAGTCATCAAACAAGGATGCACAGCCATTTGTTATTACAAAGAGCAGGAGTCTCAGCATTCATGACAGTCCTTTCCAAGAAAGGACAGGGTAAAGTATTTGGGGGTTTCCAGGGGAACCAGCTCCCATGGCTTAAGGGAAAAGGAGTGGGCTAGTTCAAGGCTGAGAAGTCAAGAGGAGGATTGCTTTAGGCCCAAGAGTTCCTTCAACATCCTGAGGAAGGTCACCACCCACTTCCCAGCTCCATCCCATTGGTTCATCTCCACACTTAGGCAGGATCCTCATGGTCCCCCAAGCCTCTCTTGTGTTTAGAAAAACTCAGACTAATTGAAAAGATGGAGCTGGGTGTCCTGAGGTCTGAGTGGGAGGAAGGTAGTTTTGGGGGCTAGCAGAGAAGATGGTGAGAGTCTAAGAGATGGGGTGGTGAGGATATCCTACCTACCTCTGTAGGTGTTGGGAGCCTGTCCCCCTTACCCAGATGGCCAGGCCGAGAGTGCAGGAACCATGAGATTCTCAGGGGTCAACAGAGAATCTGTGTGGCCCCATTAAGGACTAAAGGGGCCTGCTGCTGGGGATCCCAGTGCTGAAGCTGGCCTGGGAGGTGGAGTTCAGCATTAGGCTCAGGATGGTAAGAAAAAGCTAAAGATCGTGCTATTTCTTCTTCTCTGAGTGGCTCATAAACCCTCCATCTGCTTTTTCAGAAAATTCTGAGTTTCACCTGGCACCTGGAGAGGTAAATCAGTGCTATTGATCAAATACTAAATCATTCTGATTTTCTTTCCTAGAGGGCTTCTTTATTCATTAAGTTACTTCGTGACTGCTAGCCAAGGGGTAGATGTAGAGTTGTCAAGAATTCTGTACCTGGAGCCAGATGGACACGCATTTGAATCCAAAATCCTAGCCCTTTGCTATCTTGAGCAGATCTGTTCGTGTCTTATGCCTGTTTAACCCTCCAGAAAATGCAAATATAGATACTGATGTTAGAAGGCTGCCATGAAGGCATGATAAGTTCACTGGCTTTGCAGGGGCCTCAGGGTCTCCCTGCAGGGCATGGGCCTCCAGTACCACCAGGCCTAAGGCCTCCCCTCTGTGGGGAGGCCACTGACCACATGAAAAGCAGCCCATTTCCTGTTACATGACCCTTATGTTCAGGGGCTGGGGTGGGCAGAGGATTGCGTGGTACTGCTGGGTCATAGGCTGCTGGACTAGGGGGAATCTAAGATATCAGGATGGAGACCATGCTGAGCAGGTCCCAGGTGTTGGCTGGAGACAGGGCACCAGGCCTTCAAGGCTGAACACTGAGTAGTCTGGCTCCAGAGACTCTGGCGGCCTGGGGGCTTGGTAGATGAGTCCCTGCCCTGGACACTAGGTGGCCTGGGCCTTGGTGGGCAAGTCTGTGGCCCTGACTCAGGTGGTATGCGCTGAGGTGGCCTGGCCTTTTCCTGTGTGAGCTGGAGGCTCCATCCTGGCTACACTGCAGACCTGGGAGAGGGATGAAGGGTGGAAATGGGAGGCAAACATTCCTGAGCGCCTGCTAGGTGTTGGCTCTGCGGTCAGAGTGCCACTGACCCCACTCCTGAAGCTCCCCAAACTACAACAGGGGTTCAAGCCACAGGAGGGCCCCCCAGGCCTCTACTCCTCTGCCCTAGGGGCAATGGCGCTCTTGGGTGTCCTGAGGAAATTGGGCTTTCCTACGTGAGCTCAGGCAGTCACTTGAGGTTCTGGAAGGGGTGCTCTGCCTCCCATTAGCCCAGTTATAGGCAAGCACCGCCCCCCTCAACTCGCCACATGCCCCCCAGAGACATGGCTCTGAGCAGGCCAGCAAGTCCCTGAGGTCTCAGGCAGGTTGTCCTCATTCCGTCAGAGGAGGGGGTGCTGGGGCAGACTCAGTTGGAAAGGGGCCCTGAGTCGTGCCCAGGCCTCCGACCCCTGTGCTCCCTCACAGTCCTGGAACCTGCTAAAAGCAGCCGCTTCCTCAGGCCACTTGCTAAAAGCCCTAGGTCCTTCCGGCCGCGCAGCAGCTGGGGCCTCAAGAAGAGCATAAAAATGTCTGGATGGCACTTTTCACCTTTATTATATACAGAGGCCCCTCATCTCCTGCCTTTCAAGAGGGCCTCTTGGATGGGCTGCTGTGGGGGCGGCCACTCAGAGGCCGTTTATCTGCAGGGAGGAATGTCTGTGAGACCCGCGGCGGAATGGAGCCTCCTCGGCCCATCCATCACCACCTGCCTGGGAGCCCCTTGCTATGTTGGGTAGTTGGGGGGTGGGGGGTCGGGGGAGGCAGAGGCCTGCTCGGGCCTGTGCCTAGCTCCAGCCGGGGGGTGCCTGCAGCCTGACACCAGGGTTGCCTGCTTGCCTGGGCCCAAGTTAGGCCAGGCCTGCCTTTGGGATCAGGGGCATTAGAAATGGGCCAACCAAGGGAGCCCCTGGAGAAGGAAACAGCAACCCACTCCAGTGTTCTTACCCAGAAAATCCCACAGACAGAGGAGCCTGGTGGGCTACAGACCAGAGGGTTGCAAAGAGTTGGACACAACTGAGCAACTAAGCACCATCAAGGGAGGGAGGTCTGGGGCTTTGCCCACTGAGCCCAGCTGGGGAAGAGCCAGGGAGATGGGAGTCCAGTGCAGCGCCAGCCTGGAAAGCAGTGGCATTGGGCATGGAGGGCTCTGGCTGCCAGGGAGAGTCCAGGTCCCTGAGCCAAGACACTTGCCAGGGCGCTACACATACTCAGTGGACAGAGGCCTTCAGTCTCCTGGCCTGGACCCCAGCTCTGTTATATACGAAAACCTATGGAAAAAAAAAAAAACCCCATCACAATATTGTAATTATCCTCCAATTAAAATAAATTAATTAATTTTTTTAAAAAAGAAGGAATTATTTTAAAAAAAGAAAACAGAAAACATACAGTGTCTTTTCTGTGATTCTGATATATTCGGAATTTTCCAAGAAGGCAATGCCTGAGTAATCTAAGGAACTGTCACATTGCGTTTAAAAAAAAAATTATTTATTTTTTAATTGAAGGATAATCCTTAACAGAATTTTGTTGTTTTCTGTCACATATCAACAAAAATCAGCCATAGGTATACCTATGTCCCCTCCCTCTTGAACCTGCCTTCCACCTCCCAGCCCATCCCACCCCTCTAAGTTGTTACAGAGTCCCAGGTTGAGTTCCCTGAGTTATACAACAAATTCCCATTGACTATTTTACATATGCTAATGTATGTTTATGAAGCATTCCCAGGTACTGCTCACCTTTGTAGGAAACTGCTAGCCAGAGTGTACCTGGTGCTGAGAGCCAGCTCATCCAGTTCCTCCCCATCCTGCCTGCCATGCCCTTCACAGTTGCATCACACAGATGCGTGATCATAACCGAATTTCACAGAGACAAATCGTGTTGGCGGTCCACACAGCTGAATGCTCTCTTCAGTCCAGTTTGTATTTGCTGCATTGTGCATTTGGGTTGCTCTTCATGTTGTGTGGTGTAACCAGGCCTCCTACACATTTGTATGTTAAAACATACATTTAAAAAGGTCAGGTCAGTTTCCTTTATTTCTCCTTCCATTGCAGATGAGGTGTTATATGGAGGCTTGAAATGAGGTATTTGGGGAGGTTGTGTTGTTTACTGATTTTACCCCAGGATGGTAACGGTTGCCACAAAATACATCAGGAGCTGGGTTGCTGGTTCTGGCTAGGCTTGTGGTCCCCCCTACCTTCATGGCTGTGGTCTCTAGGGAGTTCCTGGGCCTTGGCAGATGATGGCCATGGCAGCGCCCACATCCTTTCCTGTTCACCCTGGGTCACTGAGGGGACTTGGTCCCCACTCACCGGCTTGCAGCCCCCTGCAGGGCACCACACCAGTTCCATAGCTTGTAAAGGGAGATTGTTTCACAATGCAGCGAAGCCCATGGGTGCTCCATCAGGGCAGAGGAAGCAGAAGCTACAATAGCAGTGATAATATGGTCCTTAGATGCCAGCTCATGCTGCCCACTGGCTCATGTACTAAATGACATTTTGATGCACCTGTCCTATGTCAGACCCTGTTCCAGGCAGAAGTCACGCTTGTAAGCAAAACAAGCCCAAGTCTAATGCCATGAGCTGATGTCCCAAGGGGAACATCTAGAGAGAAAACAGACCATTTTGGAGAGAGAGTAAAGAGCTATGAAGAGAGTAATATAGATCAAGGAGCAGCATACAGCTCAGATGGTCCGGGAGGGCTTCTTGGGGCAGTGCTATTTGTCAGAGTTGAGTGACACAAGCTGGAGCCAGGACTCACACGGCACTCAAGGCAATGGTGGGAAGTAACAACTGCTCTCCCATCTGCGTGCTGGGGTAGGGGCTCTGCAGTATCTCATGGGCTCAAAGTGGCTGCCAGCACTCCAGACAGCATGTGCACACAGGACCACAGAAAAGGCAGGGACTTGGAGTATATGTAAGAGAGGCTGGGAGTGACACCTGGAAAGGTCCCGCTCATCTTCTCAAGGAGGATAAATCCTCTAAGAAACCTCATTCTCAGGGAGCTCTCTCTACATCTCATTGAGCAGAACTGCCTGCCCTCTTCTGCCCTGCTTTACTGCAAATTGAAGTGAGGGTCTGGCTCTTTCTTCCTTACGGTGAGAGTGGCAGGAGAGAGTGGGACTAGGTGTGGGGGTTAGCTAGCCCGTCCCATATCAGGACTTCTCAGAACCTGGTCTCTCTCTCTCCCTCTCTCTCTCTCTCTCTCCCTCACTTGGCTCTAGCTGAGCCATTTTTTTTTCAGTGTTCTCTGAACCTTGCCAGGCTGGCCTTGCCCCAGGGTCTTTGCCTGTGCCATTCCCCAGAGTACTCTTCCCCACATGCCTGTCTACGCAGCTCCCTCCCCACCCCATCAGGTTTTTATTCAGAGCCCTTTTCTCAGCAAGCCCTTTCCCCACCCAATCCCAACATTTCCCCAGGATCACCTGGGGTGTAACAACCACAGGCCTCCTGACATGCTGCTCCCGCTCGCTCATGCTCCCAGCATGGAGCCTGGCACGTGGTAGGTGCTCAAGAATTCATTCATTCCTTTATCCATTCATTCAGGAAACACTGATTAGCGATGACAGGGGAGGTGGAGGTCATTAAAATCCCTCAAGAGCCCTGCGTCTGGTGCGGAAGACAGCCTTGTAAACAGACCATCACAGCCGTGTGGTAAGTGCTGGGAGGGTGGTGGGGGATGGGGGGCAGAGAGGCTGCCATGTGAAGCCCAGTGAGCTGAAATGGACTTGATACCAGCTCAACATAGAGATGGGCACACCTCGGGTGCCCGGCCAGGAAGCAGGAAGGGACTCAGAATCAGCACTCTCCGGGGTGTTCCATTCCCAGTGCAGGGCTGCGGCAACAGTCTAGTGGGAGTGTAGTGGTGTGTCCTCACCTCTGTCTCTCCCTATGTGCAGAGACACTCAAGGTGGCCCTGGCCTCGCCCAAGATGCCACAGTGCCAGTGCGGGGCAGTTGGGCCCTGGCACGGGTCTGTAGATGACTGCTTGGTGGCGAGCCTCCAGCTCAGGTGTACCAGGTGCATTCCCAGCCCCCTTCCCTCTCCAGCTTCCTAAGCCCTTTGTTTACACAAGCAGCAGCAAGCAATACAAATCACCTGCCTCCACTAATGGAGGGCCCTGCCTGCCGAGGCCCCTGACAGCTGTGAGATGCTTTCGGGGAGGGGGAAAACTTTTGACATTAGGGTGCAATCTCCCGCTCAAAGCCCCCACCCCCAGCCTGGCTGCTGGTGGGGCAGTTAAATGCAGACTCACACAAAGGATGCTTGAGAACAAAACACTGCAGGAAGATATGGTTCTGGAGGCGCCAGGGTTGTCCTTTTCCTGTGGTCATGGACATCAAGCAGCCCCACTGGTGCTGAAATGTTGTGATTACACCCTCTGCTGTCCTGAGAAGACAGAGAAAACCACGTGTACCCAGCTGGTTCAGTCCCAGTGCCTGGTGGCACCTGGCCCTGGGGTCTGGGCAGGTTTTGGAGCAGCACATGAGTTTAGGAGGCTCAGGTCTGGGACCTCCTGATGGGGATAGAAGGTGGCACCCCTTCCCAGTCATCTGGAAACTTCTGGCTGACTCTAGGAGCAAGTCCCTGTGGCTAGAATTTGATCCCACTATTTGGTTCCTATTGTCTTCATTTTCCTAGTTATGCTTCCATGCATGGGTTTTATGGTGGTGGGAAAATGTCTTCTTGGAAGTAAATTATTTTAAGGAGAAGAAAGCACATCATGGAAAGAAAATTGTTTACGCCACAGTCAAGGTGACCTGAGCCATGGCTGAAGCTTAGTGGGCTGGGGTCCACACCTGGACTGGGGCCCTGGCTTGTTCAAAGACCTAGCAGAAGGTCCAGCCCCCTCACCTTTGTGCTGGTCATGGCTGTGAGATCCCTCCCTCCCTTCCCCCTGTCCTGAACTCCATCTTCAGTAAGAGAAAAGGAGCAGTCCCCTCCCATTTCTGCTCAGTACTGTCCTATGGCCCCACTGGCCAGAAGATGGGACTTCTGGCAGGTGCTGATCTGCAGAGAGAGCTATCCCACCCTTACCCACCTGCACAACCAGTTCTCTGCATTAGAGACTCTTTCTTCTAAACACTAGAGGAGCTTCCTGCTACCTGCGTTCCACCTCTGTGTCTGTTTCTCCTCGGCTCTGCTGACCTCTACTCTCCAGGAAGCCATGGAGCCAACACACAGATACTTGTTCTTCCCAGCAGGACCCCACTGCATTGCCCACTCCCTGGACTGTCCTGTCCTGCAAGTTCAGTCTCCAGGCCTTCTACCTAACCTATGGGCCACTCTGGGATTTGGGCTTCCTCTGAGTTCTGTGGGTGCTTGTTTGATATAAAGATGTGGACACAGCATGGAAATGCCCTAATACCATGGCCATCCCCAGTAAGCCACTCACCCAACGGATGGTCTCTGCCTCCTTCTACTCCTCGGCTTTCCCTCCAGCCCTAAGACAGGTCACCTGATGAAATGGCATTGCCAGGAGCACCCACATACACACACAGCTTTTTTCTTTTTAAATAATTTCTGTAGGAAAAACCTTCCCAAAAGGGTGGTTACTTTGCCAAAGGATATGAGCAATTGGGTGGGGGGTTGATTCCAACGCTTTTAATGTCTCAATTGCAAATAGTTAAACATGCTAAGCCCACTTATCATCTTGGGTTCTGATGAACGATTTTTCCCTTTATTTATTAACCACAAGCGGGCTGGCCCCTCTGTTACAAAATTCCAAGCAGTCATTAATTGTTACCAAAGATTGTAGGGTTTTGAAGGAGGTTTGGAGCCAAATGGTAGAGGAATCCACACTCCATCCTGAAATCTGTTGGCCCCTCACCCACCTGATGGAAATGTGGGGCCAGAACAAGAAAGGCAAGAATGGCTTTAAGACACTGCCTGGTGCCAACTCAGATTATTACTTTTTTATATATCACCTGTATCAAGATGTAATTCACATGTCATGAAATTCACCCCTTTTAAGTGTACAATTCAGTGACCTTTAGTATTTAGGGTCATGGAACCATCACCAGTAATTCCAAGACATTTTCATCACCCCAAAAAGAAACCCATATCCCTTAGTAGTTACTCCTAATTCACCCTTTCCTGCTTTCCAGCCCAGGGAAACCAGTAATCTCCTTTCTGCCTCTGAGTCTTTCACTATTTTTGACATTTCATATAAATGGATCCTGTAATTTGTGGTCTTTTGTGACAGGCTTCTATCACTCAGCATAATGTCCTCAGGGTTTACCCATATTTCACTATTTCATTCCTTTTTATGACTGAATAATATTCTGTTGTGTGGATGAACCACTTTTGCTTATCCACTTGTCTGTTGATGGACATTTGAGTTATTACCTTTTGGGGTTGTTAGGAAAAATACTGCTTGAACACTTGTATACTGGTTTCTGAGTGGATACATGTTTTCAATTCCCCTGGATATATAGGTAGGCTTGAACCTCTGGACCATGTGATAACTACCTTTAACACTTTGAGGGACCACGGGGCTATTCGCAAAAGTAGCCACACAATTTTCTACCCAGATCAGCAATGTATGAGGGTCCCAATATCTCCACATTCTTGCCAGCACTTGTTATTATTTGTCCTTTGGTACTTGGCTGTCCTAGTGGTATAAAGTGGTATCTCATTAGGATTTGATTTTGTTTCCCCCATTGACAAATTACCTTTTGCCTTTTTGTTTTAGCTGTAAGGGTTCTTTGTGTATACCAGATGTAAGAGTCTGACCAGATATATGATTTGCAAATATTTTCTCCCATACTATATAGTTGTATTTTTACCTTCTCAATTGGGTTGTTTGAAGCACAATAGTTTCTGATTTCAATGATGTCCCATTCAGCATTTTTGGTTTCTTGCTTGTGTTCTTGGGTTATACCAATTGTCAAATTGAAGGAAGGAAGGAGGTTACCAGAGTTCCCCTTGCCCCTTGGCCCCGAGTACACCGTGATAACACAAGAACATGAGTTAAACCACACAACAGGTTTATCTGTCTATATGCATAGGGCCTGATCACCAAGTCTGCAGGGACACACAGACAGCCCAGTGGGTGAGCAGGATGGCTGAGCCCCAGAAGCCCCGCTCATAGCTGGTAATCCTGGCAGTCCTGTGCCCTGTAGGGCTCCGTGCCCATCTGTCACATGCTGGCTGGGTGGGACCCTCAGGCCTGACAGGCTAAGACTCTAAGTGCTCTTGGAGTGAAAGCAGCAAAACAACTAGGGGGCCTGTCAGGGACGCCTGGTAGCTGGGGTGAGTGATCGTCTTGGGGGATTGACCGGCTGTTTGGGTGTCCCATAAACACGACTTCAAGTGGCCGGGTGACGCCCATCCATCATGCCCAAGGCCACGGCCCGGCGGCTCTCTGCAGCGGCCTGAGCTGACTCTGCTTTGGCCCCTTCCGGGTGGTGTGCAAGTCGTGCCTGACCGCTGACAACTCACTGATGGATGGGTCCCTCCCCTGCAGAAGTACCACATCCAGGAGGCCTGAGGGACAGTGTGAGGTATAGCGGGAAGAACCTGGGCCTGGGCAGAGGCAGAGCTGTCCTGCTGGACAGTGGTCCTGAACCCTGAAAGCAGGCCATGAAGTCAAAGGTCCACAGAGGGAGCCTCCAGCTCAGCAAACAGCAGATCCTCTGGAGTCCCCAGAATTCCCCAACAACCTGCTTGTTCTCCTGCTGCTAAAGCTATGCAGCCCTTCCAGGTTCTCTTCTGGCTGCAGATGAATACCAGCCACTGCCTGGTAGGAAATGGCCACTGTGAGTCCTCTACTGGGGGACAATAGGGAGTAGTGGGGATGTGGCAGCTGGCATAGAGGCTGGCCAGACCACTCAGTTGTCTGGATGTAGAATAGCCAAGTCTTCTGGTTCCTCCAGGGACCCCTTGAATGACCCAAACACAGCCATTCCCTGCAAGTTGTGATTCTGGGGGCAACCAGCTATTTCCTCCTCCCTGCATTTTGTGACATTTCCATCAGGGTTGAGGGCTGGAGAGAGAAATAACAAACTTACCTGGTACTCTGCCAGGCCAGCAACTGGCCATGTGCTCACTGCCAGCTATGAAGCATCCCGTTGGCAGTGCCATGGTAGTGCCTGACTTTATGAGGCTGCTTAACGAGGGGTCCTCAAAGACCCCAGTCTTTATCACACATTTTCAGCCAGTACAGGTGGACAGCTGCACAGACAGGGCATCCCTCCTGCCTGCGGTTGTCCTTACGGCTGCTCCTAACTTGGGCTTTCCCTCTCCTTCCCGGCACTCCCCATGTACCTTTCAGTTGGGTGTGGCATATAACTTAGCTAGAGGAATGTGAGTAGAAACGGTGTGCTTTTACCCACCACCTGTCCCATCCCTGGGGTCCCCAGGGACAGTGACAGGCTGGCCGTTGGTGCATAGTGTGACTGTTGTGCTTGGCGTTTAGATGAGGGCTTGTCTGTTACTGAACAGAGCCCAGCCCGTCCTGATTCACAGGCCCCCAAGGACTACCTTTAGGGCAATACCTGTGCCCCCCTTTCTAGCACAATCTTCCCCCAATGCCGTGACTGTTATAGAAGCACAGGACGCCCTCTTCCTGGGTCCTGGTCATGGACAAGGGTAACAATGTTTTTTGAATGGTGGTGTTGTCTTCACTCAACATCATCCCCAGGACTGGGCTCTGCCCCTGTTACACCTATGGCAACTAAGACTAAATCCCAAACTCCCTACCTGGACCTGCTGGGCCCCTGCCAACTCCCTCAACTTCACAGCCTCCCTGCCCCTCACCCACTCTGCTACGCTGGCCCGTGCACACCCAGCTGGTGCCTCCAGGGCCTACACACAAGCTGGCCCTCCCTCTAAAACACACTTTCTCCATGGTTTCTGCTCATGTTTCAGGCCTCTGCCCACATGTCCCCTCTCAGAGCATGTACCCTGATCCCATTTCAAGTTGCCTCTTACTCACATCTTTCTTTTTTAACTTTTTATTTGGAAACCTTTTAAAATTTACAGAAAATTTGCAAAAATGAGAACAGGACAAAGAACACAGGCATAGACCTCACCTGCTCTTAACTTTTTATTGCCATGTATTATTGGCTCTTGTTCTGTCTCTCTCACATACACAGTTCAAGGACAAGCTGCAGGCATCAGGGCCCTTTGCCCCTAAATACTTCAGGGTGAATTTCCCAAGAATAGGTCATGCTCTTACGTGGGCATGGTTCAGTTCCCACTTCAGTACTTTTAACACTGATACCACACTTTTCTCTCATCTGCTATCCATACACCATGTCCTTCATAGCCTTTCCTTCCCCTCCAGCCGTGGATCTGATACAGAGCCAGGCATTGCCCTCAGCCAGAGTGTCTCTTTTGTGCTACTTAGTCTGCAACAGTGCCCACACCTTTTTTTCCTTTTATTGCAGTAGCATTTTTGAAGAATAGAGTTTCTTTAGTGGAACACCCCTCATGTGGGTCTCTCTGAGTTTTCCCCTGTTTTTTGGTTCAGGTTGTGTCTCTCCAGCTGGTGTGAGTGATGTGAGGGATGCGTCCCTCTCAGGGCACTGTGTGGAGGCCCATGAACCCGCTTGCCCTCTGTGGCAACAGTTAACTCGAGGCGCTGCCTCTGTAGCCTTTTGCCTTCTTGTGTCTAACCCAGGGTCTGTTAGGGAACTATGCAAGAGCATGGAAACACCTTGCTCCTCTCATGACTTTCCACCAGGTTTAATATCTGCAGATGGCTCCCGCCTTATAAAGGCAGCAAAATGCTGATTTGCAACCGAAGCCTCCCTCTGCATTTGCCAGCTGGTAACAAAACCCTCAGCTTTCTCCTGTAAAAAAGAATCCCCCTCCCCCACTCATTTACCCTTATTATAAGGACAGACCACGAATTCCTATTTTTCAATGGTTCATAATCATTACTTTGCTTGAGTGGTTTGGCGCTTCATTTGTCTCAGATTCAGCCAATGGGAGCCCCCACAAGCTGGCTCCTGTAACCTTTGACATGCTATCATCATTTTTTCTTTTTTTTTTTGAGCACTTTCTTCACCATGTAATACATGGTCCAGGCTTATGTTGTATCAACTCTGCCCCGAGTTTGGAACCAGCTATGTTCTGAGAAGCTGGATTCCTTTTCCCAGGCCATGACATTAGAGATCAAGGTCTGGTTGCAGGGGGTGCTCTGAGATCCCAGTGGCCAGCTGCAAAGGTCTCAACAGACAGAGCCAGAAACACATGATGGGCAATGTGTTCAAAACCTGACATATATGAACAGGCACCTCACTGTGCTCCCTCATATTGCCCATTGTGGTTTCCATAGGATGCTCTGAAATGATCTGGTTTCCTAATCCCTCTACCTGTTGCTCTGTCCTCCAGAGCTATCCACTAGCCCCACAGAGGCAGGGATAGACCTGTCTTCTCCTTCACAGGGGGCCCAGAGTGGAGGAGGCCTGTAAGGGCTCTCTAATGAGTGGGTGCACCTCTGTGGTTGCTGAGATTTGCCTGAGGTTATTGCGTTTGGAGTGAGGGTCCACGGAACATGCTATCTGGCTGGGCTGGGTGGTCTCAGCCCCTGGCAGTGGCAGATGAGTTTGCTTGGCAACAGTTGTGTGTACGCACGTCCCAGTCACCTTCACTCCAGAGGGTCAGCCTACCTGGGGATAGAGTTGCCCAGGCCACACACCACCCTGAAGGTGAGGGCCCAGACCCTGAGTCCTCATAGCAGTCCTGCCCTTTGGGAAACCAGAGACTCGTTTGTCAGGTCAGGAAATCAAGGCTCAGAGAGGCTCTGACACTTCTGTGGAAAGAGACTGCAGAGCAAATTCTGCCTAAGTGCTTTGGGTTCGTGTAGAACCAGGTGTTGTGAACGCACTGTGGCAGCCACACCTTTGGCACCATCTGAGCCTTTTCACTTTTCAGGTGAACACTCTCTTAATCCTGATTCAACTCCTCAGCCCCAGAGGGCTGCTGTGGGAGATCCCCCAGCATCTGACTTGCCTTGTACCAATCCCAAGGCTTAAATATCCCCCAGGCTGTCCTCTGTTCCCCACCCCTTTCCTGTATCCATCAGGTCTGACTCACCAGCCTGGACTCTGATCCTCACTCTGCCACTGCTCTTATGGGGCCTTTAACCCCCCCACCAGCCTCAGTTTCCTTTTCTGTTGCTGGGGCTAAGTACCCTTCCCTTTGAAGAGGGGTCCCACCTCCCCAGAGTCCTGGGAATGAGCCCCATGGAGGTCCTGTCTCTGTCCCCAAAACTTTACTGGTTGTTTAACCAGCAGACACAAGAAAGGGAGGGTAGCTCATTTTTCAAACAAAACGGTATCAGATGTGTGATTTGGTTTAAAAAAATATATTTCTGGCAATGACTTGAGCTTTGCTCAAGAGAGAGTGGGGAGGGGGAGGTGGGGGAGGGTCCGGACCCATTCCAGTGGCTTAAAAAACCCCAGATAAGTGTGTGGTGATTAAGCGCGACCATTAGCTCTAATGGGCAGTAATTGGCGATGAGAAATAATTTTCTGGGGCACAACTGCCTCTGGTGCCCCCACGCCCCGGCCCAGTGGGGGGATGGCCAAGGGGCTGATTAACTCCCGGGCAGGAGGAAATGTCGGAGGCACAAAAAGTTTCCAGATTCGAGGGTAATTGGGAGAAGTTATTTCACTTTCCACATCAGGCTGATGAAGGGCCACCCACCTGCCGCGGAGGGAGGGGCTGAACTGAGCTGCTTCCTGCCCAGGAATGAAGGGGATGGGCATGTGGGTATCCTAGGCCAAGGGGACAGGGAAGGGGTGCAGTTCCCTCCTGTATTAGTACCTTGAAACCTGGGCAAGTCACTTACCTGCAGGACGCTGGTCTCACTGTCCCGGCAGGGCTGAGGATAACAGCTGCGTGAAGGACGATTGTGGGCCTGAGAGAAGGCAGATGCACGCAGCGAGGGAAGGGCCCCAGCACAGCCCATGGTGAGTGTGCCTCCACACAGACCCCCCATGCCTGGCCCCTCCCTCCAGACTTGCTTTTCCATCAGCAGGATCCCATCCTTCCCAGCCCTTAACTCACAGACAAACCCATAGGCAGATAGCCCCAGCAGTTCAGATCTCCTCTTCCCCAGAATGAGCCAGTCAAAGGCCCCCACTGCTCCTGTGTGTGTGTGTTCGTTACTCAGTTGCATCCAACTCTTTGCAACCGCATGAACTGTAGCCCACCAGGCTCCTGTGTCCATGGCATTTTCCAGCAAGAATACTGGAATGGGTAGCCAACCCGTTCTCCAGGGGATCTTCCTGACCCAGGGATCAAACCCACATTGCAGGCAGATTCTTTACTGTCTCAGCCAGGATTCAAGCAAAGACATCTCTCCTGGCTGGGGAGGGTGCAGTCTCCCTCCAGAGAGCTCGGCATGTCCGGTGAGACTGGCTGGACTCCACAGAACCCCTGTGCGTGGTACCCAGCTTGCCCAGCTGTTTGGATGGCCCATGTGTTTATGTCTCCACATCACCCCTCCCTGGCCCCTCTCAGTCTGACCCTAGAGCCAGAGCTAGTCACTTCACACAGTTAAACCAAAGGCCCTGCCTATCTGCCCATTCTTTTTCCAAGGCCTGGCCTCCATCCTTACCTGGGCCCCTTACTCCCCTCTCCCCCATCCAAACTCTCCCCCATCCAAAGCACAAATCCTTCATTCCCACCTCTCCCTCTTCCTGTTTCTCCCTCCCTCCTTCTCTGTCTCTGTTTCTCTCCTTCTCTCTTCCTCTTGCTCTTTGCTCTTTCTTCCTTTTCCTCCTCCCCCCACCCCATCTCTCTCTCTCTCTGTCTTTCTCTGGAGTGTGCATTTCACAATGGCTCTGATCCAGGTGAGGGAGATGAATATGGCTCTTGCCCTGGTGAAGCTGATGTTCTGCCAGGGACCCAGGCAAGAGCGAACCAACCCACGAACCAGCTCATGTCAAAGAGGTATCGGCACTGAGAATACAATGAAATATGCTCGAGGGTGGGGAGGAAACTAAGGTGTATGATCAGAGAAGGCCTTGCTAAATAAATGAATGAATGAATGAGTGAAGAAGAGGACGAGATGGAAGATCCAACTGGGGTACCTTAAAGCATAGACGCAAGGCTATCAGGAACCTTTCCCTCCCAGCTCATGGAAAGGGCTGTAGTGCGCTACCAGCTTCACAGGAGGCAAGTGGCCAGGCCTGGGATGGCAGAGGAGAACCCTGCCATCTGCAGGCCAGGGCTTCGGCTCCAAAGTTGAGGGTAGGCGCTGGGCCCTCAGGATGTCTTCACCATTGGCCAACTCTGTGACCGTGGGCCTCTCTTGGCCCCACAGTGACTCCCACTGAAAATGAGACTCAGGGTGTCACCCCACCCTCATGGGACAGGCAGGGTGGGGCACCTACGTAAGGCTGGCTGGTACAGAGAAGTCTCCAGCGACCATAGCTGCTGCCCAGGGAGCAGTGAAATATCGGTGGACGGGCTCCAGACTTCTTGGAGGAGGGGGTTTGCCTCTTTTGGCACAGTGTCCGTAAAAACCACACAGACAGTGACAGGTGTGAATACTCATGCCCAGCTCTGTTCTAAGCAGCTAGATATGTCTGTTTAGTCTGTCCCCAACACCCCTGGGCGTCAGGGACTCTTATAGAATCAGAGACCAACATGGAATAACTAGTCCGTGTGTCTTTTGATCCCAGGCACTTTGGCTTCTCAAGTGTAATATCATGCTCACTGTGGCCTGTGAGGCAGCTTTCGCTCTGTCAATATGCCCTGTCTACAGATGAGCAGACTGAGGCTCAGGTGCATCACCCCTAGGGGCGCTGTGGAGTTCAGAGGCCTGCAGGTGCCTCTGGTGGTGACCTGGCCCTGCACACACCTGCACCTAGGGCGCCTGCGCGGCCGGCAGGAGCTGGCTGGGAGGCCGGGGGCTTTCAGCAGCTCATCGGCGGAACATTTGCATGTAATTTGGGAGCGGGTCACATGTGGGAGTCATCAGGCAGAGGAAAGGCTCAATCAGGGTCTAATCACTGTCTGTTTGGAGGGGTCTGGGCCCAAGTGAAAAATGAAAATGGGCCTATTTTGCTTGAGTGACAACCATCAACGGCCACCTTTGACCTCCGCACTCAGGCTCAGGGTCTGCCTGAGTTTTAAAAACCAGTCATCAGGGGAGGCCCCTCCCCCAACCCCTTTGCTCCCTGGATCTGGGCTGGTAGAATTCATTCATTCACCCCTCCTGCTTTCATTCTTTCAACAACCCAGCATCGGGCAGCCTGGCAATAGTTAGGACCCTCTCTAGTGGACCTGCAGTTTGAGTCCTGACTGTGGCACTTACCCGCCAGGTGACCTTGGACAGGTGGCTGTCAGATGTCAGTGGTCCCATCTGTGGAGTGGGGGGCATGTGACACTATGAAACAGCATTCAGTAATGGCTGGTGTGGTGGGGGTCCCAGAACATGAGCTGGCTGTGGGCTGCCACACTAGGGACAGGGACATTGGGCTGGGAAGGGGCTCCTGTGTGACGGTGCAATGGAGTCCCCATCCTACAGGGGAGGGCTGGGGCTCAGCCTGGAAAGTATAGGGGTATCTGCCAGGTGAACAGGGAGGGGGGCCATGCAGGCTGGGGATGCAGAGCTGGGAGACCTGAGAGAGGGCAGGAGTGAACATGCCTCAAGAGGGCCATTCATGGGCAGTGATGCTCAGCTAAGTCCCTCCTAACTGGGAGCACAGAGTTTCTGCCCTTGGTTCACACCTGCACTGAGGGATTCCATCCACCAGGCATCCTCCAAAAATGGTCTCCCATGAGTCCAAGGCCTTGTGAAGGGGTTCCCAGTCCTCAGGCCCTTCCCTGATGACCTTCAGGCTTGTCCAGGGGCAGACTCCTCTAAATGAAGAAATGACTGACAGCCTGAATGAGTGAAGGAACAGGTGAACCAACAAGCAACAGGACAGGGTTTTGGCCCTCATAGCTCAGATCCTTGATGACCTGTCTTTTCTTAGATGTCAGGAGCACTGCAGTAGGGGCACTGTCCACCAGGACCAGCGCAGGGGGCGGGGCTGAAGCCAAAGCCTGTTGGGGGTGGACTGGGCCCAACCCGGCTGGCGCCCTGCTGTGTGAGGCTGGAGTTCCAGGTCGGGCCCTTTCAGGCTTGAGGAATTGCTCTCGGGCTGCGGCCCGGGAGGGACGCCCACTACATTAGCGCCTGCCTTGCTCCCTGATGGTGTTTATCGGGATGTGGAACGGGCCTCCAGGAAACCGTCTGGCAGCCCAGGCTTCAGCAAATGGATTGCCAATTAATCAGCATCTATTTATGAGAACGTTTAAACCATTATTAATGTAGTATAAATACGGAACCGCTGGCGGCCCAGGGTGTGTGGGTGGGGGGCCCATCTGCCTAGGAGGACGCTGCCATTACATTCCTGGGGCCTATTCCCACCCCACCCTCCTGGGCAGGGCCCCCACCCCCGCCCCCACCCCCAGGAGCCGCTGCTGCAGGTGATGGCTTCCTCCTGCCGGCCCCAAGCTGCAGGGCGGCCGCCAGTTGGGGTTCTGAGCAGGCCTGCAAATGCTTCCCCACGTTGAAGGGTTTTCAACATGTTCTCACTTAAGATGTGGAGCTGCCACATGAGGGTCAAGTCCCATCACTCAGTCACTCGGCAGAGGCCTGGCTGCAGCCTCTGCCCCCTTGGGGGAGTGTGTGTCCACTGTTGGGGAGCACTGGGCAGGTGTCCCGACATTGCCCCCTCCTTCCCTTCCCCTCCTTCACCTGCTCTGGACCCACCAGTTGCATCCCGACCATCCTGAGTATCTATCCTGGGAGGAAGCAGCAGGAGATGGGAGGGTGGGAGACAGTGGTCAGGTACGTTCCCAGCCCCTCCCTCACAGCAGGCCCAGCTCTCAGGCCGGGGGCTAACAGCCTCCCCTCCCAACCATCCAGAAACCCCAGCTTCTCTCCTTGCCCCGTCCATACCTTCGCTTCTCTTCAGAGAGCCCAGCCTGCACTGTAGGCCTCCTCTTGTGTTCACAACGTCTGGGCCTTCAGTACGTGGGGGCCAACTTGGACTGGCCACTCTCAGAACTGGGTTTTGGGCTGGACTCCATGAGCCAGACATGCCTGTGGACTGAAGGTTCCCCCAGGACCCCTAGCTCCATCAGGATAGGACCTGATCCTCCACAAAGCACCCCTGATTCATCTTCCTCAGTATCACCTTGGCTGGTTTTTCTTTGCCATTTGCACCCATTTTACAGATGAGAGACTGCAACCATAGACACACAGCAAGCCAGTACCCTTCCCAGCCCCCACCCCTAGACTGATTGGCTGTGTCCTCAGCATGGTTTGACTGTAACCTACATGGCCACATAGTTCTGTGACGTGTGAATCTTTACAAATGCTTCCTACAGTTTCCCAGTTTCTCTGTTTTATGAAGAGCTTGACCTGCTTTCTCCCTCTTTGTGCTTTGCATCAAGATAACTGTACATTTGAGAATGAGGTGTCAAGAAGAGCTGTTAGCCTGAGAGGTTCCTCTGCAAAAGAGAAAAAAAAGCTGGGCTTTGGAGCTGGAGGTTATCAAATGCATGCTGATTTCGAGGACATTCCCTGCTCTGGTTAATTGAGGTGCTAGCTAACCAGGCCAGCTGATGGGATGTTGAGAGCTGATTGCACAATGCTGAAGACACAGGCAGGGCCTCTGAGGCACAGCCTTCGTGCTCTGAGGGGCAGGGAGCTGTCCCTCCTGTACGTAACGCTGGGAGTCACCGGGATGTGCAAAGCCCCTTCCCAGGGCCTCTGCCCTAAGCCACTGCTGCCAGGCTCATGATGTGTTGTTGGTGTATTTACCAGACAGATCCTGTGACCCTCCAGGGTGGGGACAGCGCCTTTACCACCTTCACATCCTGGTGCCTCCGGGAGACGCTGAGAAGTATTTGCTGACTAACTGACCAACCATTTGGGAAACTTCACTCAGAGCCATTTTCCCAGGCTCCTCTCCTTTCTCCCTGGTCATCTACTCAGCTGGCCTCCCCCCACCCCACCCCCACCCCGTGCTCTTCGTCAGCCCCCAGAGCAGGTCCAAGGCTCTGTAGCCTGAGAAGACCAAGGGCCAGGACTGGCTGCTCCTCATGGAGAATCCATCTGCCACTCGCTATGGCAGGAGCAGGGGCCCCTGGGGCAGGGTTTCACCCATGGTCACTCAGCACCCCAGAAGCCGAGGCTCCTGATGTCCTGAGGCTCTCAAGCTGTCTGCTCTGGACCCTGAGCCGTGGCCCAGCCACAGAGGCATGCTGGGAGGGGAGAGAACAAAGAGGCAGCATGTGCCCCTATTTTCTGGCCCCGCTCCCCCGCCCCCCATTAGCCGAGCGAGGATTGTTTATATTACAGCAGGAATTATTCCAGCCCTAATCAGAGGCCCTGCGAGGTTTCGGCATTCGAGGTATTTCTTTACCCAAGGACACTCTCCAATCCTATAATTTCCATTTCCCCAGACGCCCCTGATTGAAAGCAAACATTTTATATTTGGAAAGGAAAAGGGCCATGTGCTATTCATAGCCCAGCCAGGCTGTCCAAACGGGGCAAAGGGGCGGGCCTGGTGGGTTGGACGGATCTGAGAGGGCAGAAGGGGCGCGGGCTGGGCCCCTGGGGTTAAGGGGGTGGGCAGACCCTAGAGCACTATGCCATGGGGAGACTGAGGATAAGGTGGGGAATGTGAGCCCCTTTTTCCTCTTCCATTTCCTCACTGCCTCACCAAGTAGCTCCCACTATTTTTTCCAGGTAAGGACATGGATACCCCCAGTCTTGGAATGGGGCTGAATAAAGTATTAGTACTGTAATTCTGTATGGTCATGGGGCCCCTGGTCTCCACTATGGGCTCAGCTATGGTCTCAGGACCAGCTCCTATGTCTCTTCCTGGCGCTGTGTATCCCTCCCAGATTACTTACCTGCTATGACCCCAGACCCTCTCAGGGATCAAGAGGTGTACCAAGGTCACTGCTAGCCTCCAGGCCTGGTTTCTGCCCTCACCTTTCTCTCCTGACGCAGGGTCTCCCCTCTTGCTATGTTTCAAAGGTCCAGGCAATGACCATGTGTCCCTAACACATGGTCCCCCCAAGTAGCCGATGTGTATCTAGTCCTTTCTGCATGCCTGATACTGCTAAGCCTTTTCTAAGATGCTTCTATTAATTCTTTGAAGCAGACATTATTGTTACTCCATTTTATGGATAAAGAAACCAAGGCTTGAAGGACTTAATAAAGTCACCATGGTCCCGTTTCTGTTTTCTTGCACCTGTGTCTCACTGCTTGCTTCCTAATGCCAGTGAGATAAACTGAGGCTTATGTCCAGATCACAGCTCATCTGGTATGTGCTAAGTGATAGGCATTTGATTCACATTTGAATGAATGCATCTCAGGGCAGCAGGGACACAGCGGGAAGCTTTGTTTCCCTCTGTATTAAATCTGTACTGTTGAATGATTGAAAGAGAATTTTTTTCTTAAAATTTAATTTTTATTTTTATCAAAGTAATTCATACTTAGTTTTGTTAGCTGCTTTACTGAGTATAATTTATGTACAGTAAAATGCACATAAAATTCCTGTGAGTGTCCGTTGCTCCTGCGCGACCGCTGGGGCTACGTGACCACCGCTCCATGACTGCCTCCTGGTGTCTGCGGACCCACTGCCGAGATGACGCGGTGCGCCCCCTGCCAAGCAGCTGGCCGTGGCTGAGATCCAAGCCATTGCTGACAAGGTGAAGTCCCTGCTGGAAGAGAAGGAAAACAAGAAGTTCCCGGTGTTCAACGCTGTGGAGTTCAAAAGCCAAGGGGTTGCTGGGAGGACCTTCTTCATCAAGGTTCAGATGGATGATGACTTTGTGCACGTTCAAATGTTTGAAAGCCTTTCACAGGAGAACAAGCCAGTGGCCTTGACCAGCTACCAGACCCATAAAGGCAGACAAGACGAAGTGATGTGCTTCTAGTCCTGATTTTGCACAGAGTCCATCTCCCACATGGGTCTCTCCTCTGCAAACTGGTCTGGGACCATAGGCGGTGCCACTTGGGGTGGGGGTGAGACCCACATCTTGGGTGTCTCTGTTTCTAGCTTTCATTGTGTTCATTTTTTCCCCATCCAATCAATGATCTTAACTAAATTACTTTCAAGGAGGGCTTCTGTTATCTTTAAATACACACACACACACACACACACACACACACATATATATATATTCTGTCTTCACACAAAAATGTAAAAAACTGATTGCTTTTTGAAAAAGTTTTATTGTTGATATAATTCACATATGATACAATTCACCTATTTAAAGCATCCCAGTCAATGTTTTTTGGCATATTACATTATTTTCAATTGTGGTGAAATGTATACAGCATAAAATTTTCAATATTAATCATTTTAAGTACACAATTCAGTGGCAGCACTTAGACTCACAATGTTGTGAAACCAAACAGAAACTCTCCGTTAAACATTAACTCCACATTCCCCACTCCCCTCAGTCCCTGGCACTTGCTTCTTTCTGCTTCATTGACTACACTAAAGCCTTTGATTGTGTGGATCCCAACAAACTGTGGAAAATTCTTCAAGAGATGGGAATACCAGACCACCTGATCTGCCTCGTGAGAAACTTGTATTCAGGACAAGAAGCAACAGTTAGAACTGGACATGGAAAAATGGATTGGTTTCAAATTGGTAAAGGAGTACATCAAGACTGTATATTGTTACCCTGCTTATTTAACTTATATGCTGAGTATATCATGCAAAATGCCAGGCTGGATGAAGCACAAGCTGGAATCAAGATTGCTGGGAGAAAGATCAGTAACTTTAGATATGTAGATGGCACCATGCTTACGGCAGAAAGCAAAGAGGAACTAAAGAGCCTCTTGATGAAAGTGAAAGAGGAGAGTGAAAAAGCTGGCTTAAAACTCAATATTAAAAAAACAAAGATCATGGCATCCAGTCCCATCACTTCATGCCAAATGGATGGGGAAACAATGGAAACAGTGACAAACTTGGGCTCAAAAATCACTGCAGATGGTGACTGCAGCCATGAAATTAAAAGATACTTGCTCCTTGGAAGAAAATCTATGACCAACCTACACAGCATATTAAAAAGCAGAGACTTTACTTTGCCAACAAAGGTCCATCTAGTCAAAGCTATGGTTTCTCCAGTAGTCATATGTAGATGTGAAAGTTGGACTATAAAGAAAGCTGAGCACTGAAGAACTGATGCCTTTGAACTGCGGTTGGAGAAGACTCTGGAGAGTCCCCTGGACTGCAAGGAGATCCAACCAGTCTATCCTAAAGGAAACCAGTCCTGAATACTCATTGGAAGGATTGATGTGGAAGCTGAAACTCCAATAATTTGGCCACCTGATGCAAAGAACTGACTCACTAGAAAAGACCCTGATGCTGGGAAAGAGGGAAGGTGGGAGGAAAAGGGGACAACAGAGGATGAGATGGTTGGATGGCATCACTGACTCGATGGACATGAGTTTGAGCAGGCTCCGAGTTGGTGATGGACAGGGAAACCTGGTGTGTTGCAGTCAATGGGGTTTCAAAGAGTCGGACTTGACTGAGCAACTGAACTGAACTGAACTGAACTAAGTATGAAGCAGTATCTCATCCTGGCTTTGATTTGCATTTTCTTGAGATCGAGAGACCCTCCACTCCTGGGCGGCAGATCAGCTCAAGGGCAGACAGAAATTACTGGAGAGAAGATAGGCCCCAGGGTGGCCAGCAGCAGCAAAGAGGCTGGGGAGCTCCAGCCTCTCTGGACTTCCTTCCCAGCCACTCCAGCAGGACCTTTGCATCCATCCTGGGCCGCACACTGACCGATACTCAACAGCCAGTGAAGGTTTACATGCTCAACGAGCACCAGCTATGGGACAACCAGGGCACTGGGCATATTGTCCAGCTACATGGAGTGGGGAAGGGCATGTCCCTGCTAGTTAGGGTCTCACGAAATGTGGTCCACTGGAGAAGGGAATGGCAAACCACTTCAGTATTCTTGTCATGAGAACCCCATGAACAGTATGAAAAGGCAAAAAGATATGACACTGAAAGATGAGCCCCCCCCCCCCCACAGTCGATAGGTGTGCAATATGCTACTGGAGAAGAGCAGAGAAATAGCTACAGAAAGAATGAAGAGGCTGAGCCAAAGCAGAAATGACACCCAGTTGTGGTTGTGGCTGATGGTGAAAGTAAAGTCCAACACTGTAAAGAATAATATTGCATAGGAACCTGTTAGGTCCATGAATCAAGGTAAATTGGATGTGGTCAAACAGGAGATGGCAAGAACGAACATCCACATTTTAGGAATCAGTTAACTAAAATGGATGGGAATGGGTGAATTTAATTCAGATGATCATTATATCTATAGCTGTGGGCAAGAATCCCTTAGAGGAAAAGGAGTAGCCCTCATAGGCAACAAAAGAATCCAAAATGCAGTACTCAATATGGTTGCAATCTCAAAAATGACAGAATGATCTTGGTTCCTTTCTAAGGCAAACCATTCAACATCACAGAAATCCAAGTCTATGCCCCAATAGCTCCGTAAAGAATCCGCCTGCAATGCAGGAGACCCCAGTATGATTCCTGGGTCAGGAAGATCCACTGGAGGAGGGATAGGCTACCCACTCTAGTATTCTTGGGCTTCCCTTGTGGCTCAGCTGGTAAAGAATCTGCCTGCAATGTGAGAGACCTATGTGTGATCCCTGGGTTGGGAAGATTCCTGGAGGAGGTACAAGACAACCCACTTCAATATTCTTGCCTGGAGAATTCCATGGACTATACAGTCCATAGGGTCACAAAGAGTTGGACATGACTGAGCAACTTTCACTTTCACTTTCATGCCCCAACCACTAATGCTGAAGATGAAATTGAATGATTCTATGAAGACTTACAAGACCTTTTAGAACTAACACCAAAAAAAGATATCCTTTTCATCATAGGGGACTGGAATACAAAAGTAGAAAGTCAACAGATACCTGGAATAACAGGCAAGTTTGGCCTTGGAGTACAAAATGAAGCAGGGCAAAAACTAACAAAGTTTTGCCAAGAGAATGCATTGGTCATAGCAAACCCCCTCTTCCAACAACACAAGAGACAACTGTACACATGGACTTCACCAGATGGTCACTACTGAAATCAGATTGATTATATCCTTTACCACCAAAGATGGAGAAGCTCTATACAGTCAGCAAAAGCAGGCCTGGAGCTGACTGCAGCTCAGATCATCCATTCCTTATCGCAAAATTCAGGCTCAAATTGAGGAAAGTAGGGAAAACCAGTAGCCCATTCAGGTACAACCTACATCAAATCCCTAATGATTATACAGTGGAGGTGACAAATAGATTCAAGTGACTAAATCTGGTAAACAAGGTGCCTGAGGAACTCCGGACAGAGCTTTGTGACGTTGTAGAGGAGGTGGTGACCAAAATCATCCCCCAAAAAAAGAAATGCAAGAAGGCAAAATGGTTGTCTGAGAAGGCCTTACAAATAGCTGAGAAAAGAAATGAAAAGCAAAGGAGAAAGGGAAAGATATACGCAACTCAATGGAGAGTTCCAGAGAATGGCAAGGAGAGAGAAGAAAGCCTTCTAAAGTGAACAATGAAAAGAAATAGAGGGGAAAAAACAGAATGGGAAAGACTAGAAATGTCTTTAAGAAAATTGGAGATACCAAGGGAACATTTAAAATGCAAAGATAAGCATAATAAAAGATAACAAACAGCAAGAACCTAACAGAAGCAGAAGAGATTAAGAAGAGGTGGCAAGAATACATGGAAGAACTGTACAAAATAGCTCTTAAAAGACAGGCATTCTGGAATGTGAAGTCAAGTGGGTCTTAGGAAGCATTACTATGAACCAAGCTAGTGGAGGTGATGGAATTCCAGTTGAGCTATTTTAAATCCTGAAAGAAGATGCTGTGAAAAAACAGATGCTGCACTCAATATGCCAGCAAATTTGGAAAACTCAGCAGTGGCCACAGGACTGCAAAAGGTCAGTTTTCATTTCAATCCCAAAGAAAGGCAATGCCAAAGAATGTTCAAATTACCATACAATTGCACTTATTTCACACACTAGCAAGATTATGCTCAAAATCCATCAAGCTAGACTTCAGCAATATGTGAACTGAAAGCTTTGATGTACAAGCTGGATTCAGAAAAGTCAGAGGAACCAGAGATCAAATTGCTAACATTTACTGGATCATAGAAAAAGCAAGAGAATTAAAAAAAAAAAATCTACTTCTGCTTCACTGATTATTCTAAAGTCTTTGACTGTGTGGATCACAACAAACTGTGGGAAATTCTTAAAGAGAAGGAATGCCAGACCACCTTACCTGCCTCCTGAGCAACCTGTATGCAGGTCAAGAAGCAACAGTTAGAACCGGACATGGAACAACAGACTGGTTCCAAATTTGGAAAGGAGTACATCAAGGCTGTATGTTGTCACTCTGGTTATTTAACTTACATGCAGAGTATATCATGTGAAATGCCAGGCTGGATGACTCACAAGCTGGAATCAAGATGGCTGGGGAAAATATCAGCAATCAGGTATTTAGATGATACTACTTTAATCGCAGAAAGCAAAGAGGAACTAAAGAGCCTCTTGATGAAGGTGAGAAAGGAGAGTGAAAAAGCTGGCTTAAAACAACATTCAAAAAACAAAGATCATGGCATCCAGTCACATCACCTCATGGCAAATAGATGTGGAAAAAATGGAAACAGTGTCAGATTTCATTTTCTTGGGCTCCAAAATCACTGCAGATGGTGACTACAGTCATCAAATTAAAAGATGCTTGCTCCTTGGAAGGGGCTTCTCTGGTAGCTCAGCTGGTAAAGAATCTGCCTGCAATGCAGGAGACCTCAGTTCAATTCCTGGGTTGGGAAGATCCGCTGGAGAAGGGAAGGTCTATCCACTCCAGTATTCTTGGGCTTCCCTGGTGGC
This sequence comes from Dama dama, assembly GCF_033118175.1. Classification (NCBI taxonomy): domain Eukaryota; kingdom Metazoa; phylum Chordata; class Mammalia; order Artiodactyla; family Cervidae; genus Dama; species Dama dama. The sequence goes on along the minus strand of NC_083696.1, from coordinate 26,212,675 downwards.
TCAGCTGGTGAAGAATCTGCCTGCGATGAGAGAGACCTGGGTTCAATCCCTGGGTTGGGAATATCCCCCGGAGAAGGGAAAGGCTACCCACTCCAGTATTCTTCCTTGGAGAATTCCAGGGAGTGTATAGACTATGCGGTCGCAAAGAGTTGGTGACGACTGAGGAGAAAAGCTATGACAAACCTAGACAGCATATTAAAAAGCAGAGGCATCATTTTGCTGACAAAGGTCCATATTATCAAAGCTATGGTTTTTCCAGTAGTCATGTATGGATGTGAGATTTGGGACATAAAGAAGGCTGAGTGCCAAAGAATTGATGCTTTTGAACTCTGGTGCTGGAGAAGACTCTTGAGAGTCTCTTGGACAGCAGGAAAATCAAACCAGTCAATCCTAAAGGAAATCAACCCTGAATATTCATTGGAAGGACTGATGCTAAAGCTGAAGCTCCAAAACCATCTGGCCATCTGAAGGAAACAACCAACTCTTTGGAAGAGTCTGATGATGGGAAAGATTGAGGGCAGGAGGAGAAGTGGGTGACAGAGGATGAACTGACTGGATGGCGTCACCAACTCAATGGACATGAGTTTAAGCAAATTCAGGGAGAGAGTGAAGGACAGGGAAGCCTGGTGTGCTGCAGTTCATGAAGTCACAAAGAGTCAGACATGATTTAGTAACTGAACAACAGCAATGATGTTAAGCATTCTTTCATGTATCTTCATGTTGGTCATTTGTATATCTTCACTGGAGAAATGTCTATTTAAATCCTTTGCCTGATTTTTAATTGGGTTGTTTGTTGCTTTTAATATTGAGTTGTAGGAGTTCTTTATATATGCTAAATATTAAATCCTTATCAGACACATGATTTACAAATGCTTTCTTCTAATTTGCAGATTGTCTTTTAAACTTTCAGGATGAACTGGATATGTTTTGACATACTCATTATCTGTCTATCTATTTGTCTATCATCTGTCTTCATGGAGACTTCGCTATAATCAAAATGCTGAACAGCCTCAAAGCTTGTCATAACCAACTTTTATTTTTCACTCAGCACAATTATATGGAAAATTATTCACATTGTTGTGTATATCTGTACTTCATTCCTTTTTTATTACTGAGCAGTATTCAATGGAATAAATATACCACAGTTCATTTATCCAGTCATTCATTGAAGGACATCTGATCTGGTTTGGTTCCAATTTGGAGCTTTTATTTTTGGTTATTAAAGTTGCTCTGAACATCCATATGTGAGTCTTTGTGAGGACTCATGTTTTTATTTCTCTTGGGTAAATACCTATGGATGGAACTGCCGGATCACATGTTAATTTTATGTTTAATTCTTTGAGGAACCCCCCAACTCTTTGCCAAAGTGTCACACAATTTTACATTCCCACAAGTAGCATATGAGAGTGCCAATTTCTCTACATTCTTGCTAATACTTACTACTATATTCTTTTGGTTATAACCATTCTAGTGAGTGTGAAGTGCTATCTTGTGGTTTTCATTGACTTTTCCCTGATGGCTAATGATGGTGAGACCCTTTTGCATTCTTTTTTTTTTTTTTCCTTTTACATTCTTTTTGGCTATTTGTATGTCTGCCTTAGAGAAATGTCTTTTCAAATGTTTTGCCCATTTTTAAATTGAGTTATTTGGTTTTTTAATTATTGAGTAGTAGAGTTCTTTGTAAGTTCTAGATACAATTCCCTTATAGGATTTGCAACTGTCTTATACCACTTTGTGTTTCTCTTTTTACTTCCTTGATGGTGTTCTCTGAAGCACAGAAAATTTTAATTTTGATGATATCCAGTCTTTTTCTTTTGTTGCTAACTCTTCTGATGTCATATCAAAGAAATCATTTCTTAATCCAAGGTTGTGAAGATTTACACTGATGTTTTCTTCTAAGACACATAGTTTTAGCTCTTACATTTAGACCTTTGGTCCATTTTGAGTTAATTTTTGTATATGGTGTGAAGTAGAGATCCAACTTTATCCTTTGGAGTGTGGATCTATAGTTGCTAAAGCACCATTTGTTAAAAAGCTTATTCTTTATTGAATCATGTTATAGAAAATCAATTGACTGTAAATATAAGGGCTCACTTCTGGGTACTCAGTTCTGTTCCCTTGATCTACAGTTCTCTCCTTTGTCAGCACCACACTATCTTGGTTATTATAGTTTTGTAGTAAATTTTGAAATGGGGAAAAGTGGGTCCTACAACTTTGGTCTTTTTCAAGACTATTGTGGCTATCCTGGGTCCCTTAAATTTCTATATGAATTTTAAGATCAACTTGTTAATTTCTGAAAAGAACTCAACTAGGATTTTGATAGGGATTATATTGAACCTGTGGATCATTTGGGGTAGTATTGGCATTATAACAATATTAAGTTTTTCAATCATAAACCTGAGTCAGGTGAAAGACACATCTTTCCATTTATCTGGGTCTTCTTTAATTTCTTTCATTAATAATTTTCAGTTTTCAGAGTAAAAGTTTTATACTACTTTTGTTAAATTTATTAAGTATTTTTTTCTCTTTGATGTTGTTACAAATAAAATTGCTTAGAAATATTTCATTTTTATATATTGATCTTGTATTCTACAACCTTGATGAACTTGTTTATTCTAATGGATTAGCTCTTTTTCAAATGTTTGGTGGAATTTATCAGTGAAACCATTTGGTCTTGGATTTATTTTTGTGAAGTTTTTTTTTTTTATTACTAAGTCATTCTCTTTACTTGTATAAGTCTATTCAGTTTTTCTCTTCTTTTTCTTCATTTTTGTTGAGGTATAATTGGACATTATATTAGTTTCAAGGTGATTTGATATTTGATAATGATTTGATATTTATATATATTGTGAAATGATCACCACAGTAAGTTTGTTTCTTGCTGAGTCAGATTTAGTTCTTTTTCTTTCTAGGAATTTGTTCATTTCATCTAAGTTATCTAATTTGTGGCAAACAGTTGTTTTTAGTATTCTCTTATAATTATTTTCATTTCTATAAGGTCAGTAGTTATGTACCTTCTTTTTTTCCTGATTTCAGTAATTTTAGAATTTTCTTTTTTTTCCCCTTGACAATCTAGCTTAAGGTCTGTCAATTTAGTGAGACTCTTCTGAGAACCCAGACTTGGTTTTGTTTGATTTTCTCTATTGTTTTTCTATTTCATTAGTTTCCACTGTAATACTTACTTTATCCCTGCTGGTTGCTTTGAGTTCAGTTTGCACTTCTTATTTCTAGGTTCTTAAGGTGGAGAGTTGTTGGTTTGAGGTCTTTCTTCTTCTTTCATGTAATTTATACCTATAAATGCACCCTAAGCACTTCTTTAGCTGCATCCCAGAAGTTTTCTTGCTATTTTTATTTTTATTCATCTCAAAGTATTTTCTAATTTCCTTTGTGATTTCTTCTTGACCCATTTACATTTATTATGTTGTTTAATTTCCACACATTTGTGAATGTCTCAAATTTCTTTCTAATTTCCAATTTTATTCCATGTTGAGGAGGTCATACTTTGTAAGATGTTAACCCTTTAAAATTAATTGAGGTTTGTTTTATAACCTACCATATAGTCTGTCCTGTAGAATGTTTCATGTATGCTTGAGAAAAAAATGTGCGTTCTGCTCCTGTTAGGTGTTCTATGGATATCAATTAGGTCTAATTTGTATATATTGTTATTCTGGTCTTCTCTTTTCTTGTTGATCTTCTCTTTGGTTTTTCCATCCAGTAATGAAAGTACAGCATTAAAGTCTCTGATGATTATTGTTGAATTATCTATCTCTACCCTCAACTCTGTCAGCCTTTGCTTCATATATTTCAGGGCTCTGTTGTTAGGTGCATACATGTTCATAATTATTATAACTTCCTGATGGGTTGACATTCATATCATTAGAAACTGTCCCTCTGTGTTTAGTAAAAAATCTTAAAGCTATTTTGTCTGATATTAGCATAGCCATTTCAACTTTCTTACAGTTACTGTATGCATAATATATCTCTTTTCATTTTTTTATTTCCAATCTGTTAGATCTCTGAATTGAATATATGTTTCCTACAGCCAGCATGTATATAGTTGGGTGATTTTTTTTTAATCCAATATGACAATCCCTGCCTTTTGGTTGGATTGCTTAATTCATTCACATTAATGTAATTGTTAGTATAGTTGGATTTACATCAGCCATTTATAGAGTAAATACTCTATATTTCTTCTTTTGTTCCTCCTTTATGTCTTTCTTTTGCATGAACTGAATGTTTTCTCATGTAACATTTTAATTCCTTTAATGACTCTGTATTTTGTCTCATTATTTCTTTAGTGGTTGCTGTAGGACCTACTGTATATATCTTATAAGAATCTGCTTCAGATTTCTAAAAACTTTATTCCAGTGAGCTATAGAAATGTTATTCCTAGATAACTCTTCCCCTTGTTGTGCTATTATTATTATACTTATTACATCTATATATGTTACTAAACCAACAGGAGGCAGTGATCAAGACCATCCCCAAGAAAAAGAAATGCAAATAGGCAAAATGGCTGTCTGAGAAGGCCTTACAAATAGCTGAGAAATGAAAAGAAGCTGAAGGAAAAGGAGAAAAGGGAAGATATACCCATTTGAATGCAGAGTTCCAAAGAATATCAAGGAGAGATAAGAAAGCCTTCCTCAGTGATCAATGCAAAGAAATAGAGAAAAACAATAGAACAGGGAAGACTAGAGATCTCTTTAAGAAAATTAGAGATACCAAGGGAACATTTCATGCAATATGGGCACAGTTAAGGACAGAATTGGTATGTACCTAACAGAAGCAGAAGATATTAAGAAGAGCCGGCAAGAATACACAGAAGAACTATACAAAAAAGATCTTCATCACCCAGATAATCATGATGGTATGATCACTCACCTAGAGCCAGACACATCCTGGAATGCAAAGTCAAGTGGACCTTAGGAAGCATCACTACAAACAAAGCTAGTGGAGGTGATGGAATTCCAGCTGAGTTATTTCAAACCCTAAAAGATGATGCTGTGAAAGTGCTGCACTCAGTATGCCAGCAAATTTGGAAAACTCATCAGTAGTCACAGGACTAGAAAAGGTCAGTTTTCATTTCAACCCCAAAGAAAGGCAATGCCAAAGAATGGTCAAACTACCACACAATTGTACTCATCTCACATGCTAGCAAAGTAATGCTCAAAATTATCCAAGCCAGGCTTCAACAGTACAGGAACTGTAAACTTCCAGATGTTCAAGCTGGATTTAGAAAAGGCAGAGGAACCAGAGATCAAATTGTCAACATCCATTGGATCATAGGAAAAGCAAGAAAGTTCAGAAAAACATCTACTTCTGCTTTATTGACTATGCCAAAGCCTTTTACTGAGTGGATCACAACAAACTGTGGAAAATTCTTCAAGAGATGGGAATACCAGACCACCTGACCTGCTCCTGAGAAATCTGTATGCAGGTCAAGAGCAACAGTTAGAACTGGACATGGAATAACAGACTGGTTCCAAATTGGGAAAGGAGTACATCAAGGCTGTTTATTATCACCCTGCTTATTTAGCTTAAATACAGAGTATATCATGTGAAATGCTGGGCTGACTAAAGCACAAGCTGGAATCAAGATTGCCGAGAGAAATATCAGTAACCTCAGATATGCAGATGACACCACCCTTATGACAGAAAATGAAGAATTAAAGAGTTTCTTGATGAAAGTGAAAGAGGAGAGTGAAAAAGTTGGCTTAAAACTCAGCACTCAGAAAGCGAAGATCATGGCATCTGGTCCCATCACTTCGGGGCAAATAGATGGGAAACAATGGAAACAGTGGCAAACTTTATTTTCTTGGGCTCCAAAATCACTGCAGATGGTGACTGCAGCCATGAGATTAAAAGACGCTTGCTCCTTTGAAGAAAAGTTATGACCAACCTAGACAGCATATTAAAAAGCAGAGACATTACTTTGCCAACAAAGGTCCATGGAGTCAAAGCTATTGTTTTTCCAGTAGTCATGTATGGCTATGAGAGTTGGGCTATAAAGAAAGCTGAGTGCCGAAGAATTGATGCTTTTGAACTGTGGTGTTAGAGAAGACTCTTGAGAGTCCCTTGGACTTTGAGGAAATCCAACCAGTCCATCCCAAAGGAAATCAGTCATTGGAAAGACTGAACCTGAAGCTCCAATGATTTGGCCACCTGATGTGAAGAGCTGACTCACTGGAAAAGACCCTGGGAAAAGATGCTGGGAAAGATTGAAGGCAGGAGGAGAAGGGGACAACAGGGATGAGATGGTTGGATGGTATCACTGACTCGATGGCCATGAGTTTGAGCAAGCTCCAGGAGTTGGTGATGGATAGGGAAGCCTGGCGTGCTGCAGTCTGTGGGGTCGCAAAGAGTTGGACATGACTGAGTGACTGAACTGAACTGAACTGAACCAACAGTACACTGTAATAATTTCTATTTTATATATAGAGAGAAGCTGAGAAAAGAAAGGAGAACAAGTTGGTATTACTGAGTTGTTATATTTACTTCATTATTCAGTATTTCTGTTTGTCTTCATGAATTCTCATGGATTCAATTACAATCTGGTGTCATTTTCCTACTGTAATATAGCTCAGCTCTTTTCCACCTAATTTGTGATGTTGTTGTCATATATATAACATATGTATCCCACTAATGTATTTATATACAAGTTATTTCATACAGATGCTTTTTAAAATCAATTAAGAGAAGAAAGAAAAATACAAAATTTTCTGTATAATTTTCTAATAATTACATGATTCCCTTAAATAGGCTTTTTATGTGGATTATGATTTTCATCTGCATTTGTTTTATTTCGACCTTAAGAACTTCTTTTAACGTTTCTTATAAGTTGGGCTGCTAACACCAAATTCTTTTTTTGTTTACCCAAGAATGTTTTTATTTCACTTTCATTTTTGAAAGATAGTTTTGCTGGGTATAAAATTCATTTTCTCTTGTTGCTGTGAAGATTTTATCTTTCAGCATTTTTACTATGATGTATCTGGTTGTGAATTTCTTTGTTATTATCCTAATTGGAACTTGTTGGGCTTCATGGATATGTAGTTTAAAGTTTTTCATCAATTGGGAATTTTTCAACCATTATTCCTTCTAATGTTATTTCAGCTTCTTTTTCTTCTCCTCATAGTATTTCCATTACATATATGTTCATGTGCTTAAAAGTGTCCCACATTTTTCTGAGGCTCTGTTCAATTTTGCACCTTCTATTTTCTCTGTTTTTTCGACTGCCTAATTTCTACTGATCTATCTTTAAATTTACTGATTCTTTCTTTCACCAGTACAAATCTGGTTAAGCCCCTCTAATAAATTGTTTGATTCATTTTATTATACTTTTCAACTCCAGAATTTTCATGTGGTTCTTTTTAAATAGTTTCTATGTCTATTGACAGTGTCTATTTGATGAAACATTGTCTTCATATCTTCCTTAACTTATTGAAGCATAGTTTTTCCTCTTGTCTTTGAACATATCTATAATGGTGACCTTGAAGTCTTTGTTAAATATGACATATGGACCTTCTTAGAAGCACTTTTTTCTTCTTTTCTTTTTTCTGTTTAAAAATGTTCCTGTTTCTTTGTGTGTTTTATAATTTTTTTGTGGAAAACTTGGTATTTTAGGTAATACATTTTGGCAAGTTTTGACTGCCCTTCCTCTCTGAGGGGCTTATTTTTGTTTTGTTATTTGTTTGGTGATTTGACTATTTTAGTGAAGTCTACTTTCCTCACAGCATGAAGCCATTGCTGTTGCTCCTCTGGGGGCAGAGCCTTGAACATGTACAGAGTCACCCTGGGTGAGAGCAGTTTTAGCAGGGCTCTCTTTGACTCTTTCTCTGATTTCTCTGTTAGTCTATCTTCTTCATTTGATATTACTCTCTATCCTTTAGGAACCACTGAGTAAGTACCAACTGTTTGCTTTATAGTTTTGGCAATGCCCTTGGACATTTATTTCTCCACAGTCTGATCCAATTAAAGTTGGGCAAGAGTAGATTTTCAGATGAGTCTTTGAGGTTTGTTTTGTTTCCAGAGGAAGTTTTCTGTCTTTTTCCCTGGTTCTCTCTGGTGAGCTACGTGGTTATGATTTAGCTGAAAGGTGAAAGTGAAAGTAAGTTGATCAGTGGTGTCTGACTCATTAAGACCCCATGGACTCTAGCCTGGTAGGCTCCTCTGTCTATGGGAATTCTCCAGGCAAGAATACTGAAGTGGGTTGTCATGCAACTCCTCCAGGAATCTTCCCAACCCAGGGATCAAACCCAGGTCTCTCACATTGCAGGTGGATTCTTTACCATCAGGGAAGCCCAAGAATACTGGAGTGGGTAGCCTATCCCTTCTCCAGTGGGTCTTTCTGACACAGAAATCGAACCGGGGTCTCCTGCATTGCAGGTAGATTCTCTACCAGCTGAACTGATTTAGCTAGCTGCTCCTAATTTTAAGAGGAGCTACAGTTCTTGAGAGCAACTTTAGACTTAAACTTCTCCTCTTTTCAAATATCAGTTACTTGTGGAGAGCTTTGGAGATCTCTTTTCTTATGGGCTACCTTTCTCCTGTACACAATATCTAATTTACTCTTCTGGGCTCTGAATGGGGAAGTAGCCTCTGGTCTTCATGATTTGTCCTTCTTGACCCAGAAACTCTGTCCTAAATTAGGGATGGTTAGAACTCTAGTCAGAGAAGGCAATGGCAACCCACTCCAGTACTCTTGCCTGGCAAATCCCATGGATGGAGGAGCCTTGTAGGCTGCAGTCCATGGGGTCGCTAAGAGTCAGACACAACTGAGTGACTTCACTTTCACGCATTGGAGAAGGAAATGACAACCCACTCCAGTGTTCTTGCTTGGAGAATCCCAGGGATGGGGGAGCCTCGTGGGCTGCCATCTATGGGGTTGCACAGAGTCGGACACGACTGAAGCGACTTAGCAGCAGCAGGAGAACTCTAGTATTCTTGACCTGCTGTGCCTAGGGAAGAGCTTCTGTCCTATAGATGCAAAGCTGGTGGGAAAAGGGAACTCTTGACCCCTCAGCCACACTCAACAGGACTTCTTCAAAATGGAATTTCAGGGGATTAGACTCAAGGATTAGAAATCAAGACTGCCCTTCTTGAAGAGGTGTAGTAAGACTTGGTTGGAAGATGATGGGAGAGGGAGCATCATCTTCTTGGCCACACTCACCCGGAATGGAGCATCCCTCAAGCTGAGAGTGGAGAGGGAGAGAAGAAATGGCTCAAATGACACAGATTCTTGCTATTCTTACCAAGTTTTAGTATGTTTTCTTCAATGAGCTTTTTTCTTTTGTCATATGCTCTTAGGACAATTTCCAGAGATTTTAAGTGATTAGGGTTTTTTGTTTGTTTGTTTGTTAATAGCTATTGTCAGCTTTGCTTTTTTCATCTGGTGAGTCCATGGAACAACTCATACTGGCATCCCATTATGGCGTTTTAATGAACAGTCAGATTATTTTCTGAAGTGTTTGTACCATGTTACTTTCTCACTGGTCCTGGTTTCTCTGCATTCTCAATCAGTCTCTGGTCAGTCCTTTTAATTTTAGCCATTCTGTTAGGTATGTAGTGGTATCTCATTGTGTTTTTAACTTGCATTTTCTGATGATTAATGATTTGGGGCATTTTTTCATAAGCCTATTTGCCATTCAAATATATTCATTAGTGAAGTGCCTATTCAAAGTTTTTGCCCATTTAAAACTTGGATTTATTTTTTATTGAATTTTGATAACTCCTTAATAATTATAGATAAAAGCTCTTTATTGGATACATGCTTTACAAAGATTTTCCACAAGTCTGTAGCTTGTCTTTTGATCTCTTAAGAGTGTCTGTTGCAAAACAGATGTTTTTACTTTTTATGACATCCAAGTTATCAATTTGTTCTTTTTGGATGATGCTTTTGGTATATTAGCTAGAAAATCTTTGCCTAGCCCAAGTCACAACGTTTTCTCCTGTGTTTTGTTCTAGAAGTTTTATAGTTTTGAGGTCTACATGTAAATATATGATCTATTTTGAGTTTAACTTCGGATACAAGTTTTGAAGTTTAATTTTTTTGCCTCTTGGTATCCAGTTGTTTCAGCACCATTTATTAAAAAGTCTATTTTTACTTCACTGAATTGCCTTTGACTATTGTTAAAAGTCAGCTAACTATATATCTGTATTCTGGACTCTATTTCTGCCCCATCGATGTATTTGACTGTTTTTGTGCCAATACTACACTGTTTTGATTACTGTAGCTTTATGATGTCATGTAATCAGTTAGCATTACTCCTTCAACTCTGTTTTTCTTTTTAAGAGAAGTTTGGTTTTAGTTTTAGTTCTTTTTTTATGTCTTCCATGTGTCTACCTAATTTTTTAAACATATAGAATATAATGACTATTTGATATTCTTGTCTACTAATTCCAATATCTGTGTCATCTCTGGGTCAGTTTTGATTCATTTTTCTCCTCATCATAGGTTGTATGTTCTTGCTTCTTTTCTTGCCTAGTGATTTTCTTTATTGGATGCCAAGCATTGTGGATTTTACCTAGTTGGATGCTGAATGATTCGTATGCTTGGAAATATTATCGAGCTTCATTTCTGGGACAGAGTTAAGTTACTTGGAAACAGTTTGATGGTTTGAGATCATACTTTTAAGATTTATTAGATGGGGCTGAAGCAGTGTTCAGTCTAGGGCAAATGCATGTGTGCACTGTAGCCTGCCAGGCTCCTCCATCTGTGGGGATTCTCCAGGCAAGAATACTGGAGTGTGTTGCCACGCCCTCCTCCAGAGGATCTTCCCGACCCAGGGATCAAACCCACCTCTCTTGCATCTCCTGCATTGACAGGCAGGTTCTTCACCACTAGCACTACCTAGAAAACCCCCAAGGACAAATGACTCCCTGAAAAGGCAAGACTTGTCTATGTAATTCCATCCAATGCCTTGTTAATCATGAAGTTTTCTAATCTGGTGGTGGGAATAGGTATGTTCCTGTGGGAATAGGTGAGTGCTGGGCTTTGCTACCTACAACCCTTTCTGGTAATTCTTTTTCTATCCTTGATTAGTTTCTCTCATGCAAGTGCTGATTCATACTCTGCTACATACTGAGGTGGGGGGATCTCTGCAGTTCTCTGGAGTTATCTCCAGGTTTCTACTCACTAATACTCTATCCTACGGTTCCAGCTATCTGTTCTCTCCACACTCTCAACTGTGTTTTTCAATTCAGTGAGACCACCAGACTCCATCTGGGCTCCTTCTCCCTGCACTGTGGCATGGAAACTCTCAACAGAGTAATTGCAAGGCTGACCTACACTGTTTCCTGGCCCTTATGATTTATAGTCCCTTGTCTTTAAAATACCATTGTTTCACTTATTCTGTTTTTTGTTTGTTTGCTTGTTTGTTGCAGGTGAGAGGGTAAATCTAGACTCTGTTACTCTATAGTGAAAAGTAGAAATCTTTTCATAATTTTTTGTAAGTTTATTTTCATAAAAAATGATTGCCTCTGAAACTAACAACAACATTGTAAATCAACTATACTCCAATATAATTTTTTTTTTCTTAAAAAAAGAACAATTGCTTTGGAGGGGTTTGAAGAGTGGACTGGAAGGCTAGGTTTGAGGGGGTTGGATCAGACTTGGAGATAAGAGTGGAAGCTGGCAAGAAGAGAAAGACCAGGAGGTAACAATCAGGCATATTGGGGCTTTGACCTATGAGTCCTGGTCCAGGAAGATCTCTGCTTTTGTGGTCACAAGCCCAATCTTACAACCCAGGTTAGTTGTAGGCTTGGTAAGAAGGGATCTGCATGAGGCTTTGGCTGCCTCTTCCCTGGGGTAGAAAACCTAGTACATTTGTGTTTGGACAAAGCTCTATCATGGGCAAATCTTCTTCCAGGTGTCATCCTTCAGCTTGCTGACCTATAGGCAGGAACATCTTGAGGTCTCACATATAGTATGGCCACAGCTAGGTGTTACCAGCACACCTTGCCTGCCCTCTGAGACCACCAGAACTCTCTTGGTGACTGGAGGTGACTCCTAATGCCTATCCATACTGGAAGTTCTGGACTCAGGGCCTTTGGTGTGCCTTGAGATGGCTCAGGAAAGCCCTTATTCCCTGGAGAGCTAGGAGCTGTATTCTGACTTCCCAAGAAAAAGACCAATGCATTCTTTTGACCCTAAAAGTCCATTCTAGGAATTTGTGCTCCAGCTGGATTGACTTGTTGACATGTATTAGACAAACGTACAAAGAGTTTCACTGTGCTGGAACAAAAGACCGAAAATAATTTCTGTCTTCCAATAGCAGGCTGGGTAAATCATTTATATTCCTTCTACCCAGTGGAATACCATGCTACTGATGAAGACAGAGAGGCAGATCCAAATATTCTGACAGGGGCCAGTGACCATAATACATTATAAAGTGGAAAAGACAAGGTGAGTAGAGATTTCAAGATATGCTGCTATAGAGGATGCTGCCCTGCACCCACAAATGCCATTTTACACTTTTATATAAATGGAGTCATGTATTAAAGTCACCTGTGTCTGTCTTAGCATAATAAATTTGAGATTCATTCATGTTTCTATATGTATCAATAGTACATTCATTTCTATTTCTGGGTAGAATTCTACTATATGGGTGTATCACTGTTTTTATCTATTCTCTTGTTGATGGGCATCTAGATTGCTTCCAATTTAAAAAAATTATTAACAAAGTTCTATGAACATTTCAATGCAAATCTTAGGATGGATACATGATTTGATTTCACTTCTCCTTTTTCAATACCTAGAAAGCTAGTGGTGACTATATTTTTAACTTTGTGAGAAAAGCCAAAAATTTCCCTAAAGTGATTGTGCTGTTTTACATTTCTACCAGCAATGTATGAGGTATGCATTTCTTCCACACCCTCACTTATATTTTGCATTGCCATTTGTTTTACTTTCAGCCCCTCTGATGTGTATGAAATGGTGGTGTCTCATGTTTGATTTTACAGTGCTAAGTACTTTTCATGGTTCTATTGACCATCTGCAAAGTAACATCATGGCATCCAGTCCCATCACTTCATGGCAAATAGATGGGAAAACAATGGAAACAGTGACAGACCTTATTTTCTTGGGCTCCAAAATCGCTACAGATAGTGACTGCAGCCATGAAATTAAAAGATGCTTGCTCTTTGGAAGAAAAGCTATGACCAACCTAGATAGCATGTTATAAAGCAGAGACATTACTTTGCCAACAAAGGTCCGTATAGTCAAAGCAATGGTTTTTCCAGTAGTCATGTATGGATGTGAGAGTTGGACCATAAGGAAGGCTGAGTGCCAAAGAATTGATGCTTTTGAACTGTGGTGTTGGAGAAGACTCTTGAGAGTCCCTTGGACTGCAAGGAGATCCAACCAGTCAATCCTGAAGGAGATCAACCCTGAATATTCATTGGAAGGACTGATGCTGAAGCTGAAGCTCCAATACTTTGGCCACCTGATGTGAAGAGCCAGCTTATTAGAAAAGACCCTGATGCTAGGAAAGATTGAAGGCAGGAGGAGAAGGGGATGACAGAGGACGAGATGGTTGGATGGCATCACCGACTCAATGGACATGAGTTTGAGCAAACTCTGGGAGATAGTGATGGACAGTGAAGCATGGCATGCTGCAGTCCGTGGGGTCACAAAGAGTCAGACACGACTGAGCGACTGAACAACAATATCTTCTTTTGTGACATATCTTTTCAAGGCACTTTTGTTGGGTGAGCTGTGGGAGTTCTTTATATATTCTGGATACAGGTCCTGAAAGTGAGAGAGATTATGTGCTGTGCTTAGTCACCCAGTCATGTCCGACTCTTTGTGACCCCAGGGACTGTAGCCCGCCAGGCTCCTCTGTCCATGGGATTCTCCAGGCAAGAATACTGGAGCGGGTAGCCACACCTCCTCCAGGGGATCTTCCCAACCCAGGAATCAAACCCAGGTCTCCTGCATTGCAGGTGGACTCTTTACCATCTGGGCCACCAGATATGATAGAGGATAGAAAGCAAAAAGAAAAAATAATTTTTTCTCACTAGATGACTTGTCTGTACATTTTCTTAGTTGGTGTCATTTGATGAAGAAAAATCAGATTTTAATTTTTGATGAAGTTCCACTTATGCTTTAAAAAAAAAAAAAGCTAATGCTTTCTGTGTCTTCTCAAGAAAACTTTACCTGCCTTGGGGTTGCAAAAATATGCTTTTATGTTTTCCTCAAGTTCTAGTTCTTTTCAGTTCCAGTACTGTGGATACTATTTGACAGATTAAGATTTTCCTCTGTTCCTAGAAGTTGCTAAGGGTTGGTTGTTCTTCCTCCAAATCATGGGATTTGGATAGGTGTTGTACTTTTAAAGCATTTTTTCCTGCATCTACTGAGATGATGATATGATATTTTTTGCCTTCATTCTGTTATTGTGGTAAATTATATTGATTTTTAAATATTAAACAAATCTTGCATCCTTGCCATTAGCATATGCACGTGTGCATGTACATGCATGCACACACACACAAACACAAAATTTTTTCTGGAATTGATTGCTAATATTTGTTAAGTATTTTATATCCATATTTTACAATGATATTAGTCTATGAATTTTTTAAATAATATCCTTCACTAGTTTTTTTATTAAGGTTTTGCTACCCTCATACAATAATTGGAAAGTTTTTCTTCCTCCTTTATTTTCCTAAAGAGTTAGTGTAGATTGTTATTATAGTTTTCTTAAATGCTTGATATAATTCACCAGTGAAACCATCTGAGTCTAAAGTTTTCTTTGTGAGGAGATTTCAGATTTTTAGATAGTATGTGTTTGTGTTCAGTCATGTCCAACTTTTTGCAGCCCCATGGACTGTCTGCCAGGCTCCTCTGTCCTTGGAATTTTCCAGGCAGGAATACTGGAGTAGGTTGCCATTTCCTATTGCGGGGAATCTTCCAGACCCAGAGTCAAACCCATGCCTCTTGCATCTCCTACATTGGCAGGCAGATTCTTTACAACTGCACCACCTGGGAAGCCAGTATATTTCTATATTGAATACTTTAATTTTATTTTGAATCACAATTATATACAAGATTTACCCCAGTCATACCCATTAATATTTTTTTGGTCCTGAAACATATGAAGAGTCACATTAACTGAGATATATACAGACCTGTGTTACACAAGAAGCACACATGGTGTTTTAAGTTTAAATTAATTAAAACTGAAATAAAACTAAAAATGAAGATCCTCGGTCACACTAGCCACATTTCAAGAGTTAACAGGCACATGTGACCTGTGGCTACAATACTGGACAGCAAAGTTCTGTTAGTTCTGACAGGAGCTATAAATCTCCCTGTTAGCTCAAGTTGGGTTTTGCTTCCTAACATACCCCAAACCTCCCCATTTTCAGAGCATTATTTTGTGGCGGGGAGTCAAGGGGAAACGTGGCATACTAGGTCTTTACTGACTGGGGATCGAACCCATGTCCCCTGTGTTAGAAGTATGGAGTCTTGACCACCAGGGAAGTCCCTCCAGAGCATTTCTGATTTGCTGGTGGTTACTGAGGGTCCGTGGGTATGCATTTCTTGTGCGTGGGGTGTGGCCCTGGAGCCTGAGGCAGTCCCGAGGAGGTAAAGAAATGTATTCACTCTGTGTGTGTGTGTGTGTGTGTGTGTGTGTGTGTGTGTGTGTGTGTGTGTGTGTGTGTGTGTGTGTTTGAGACAGAGAAAGGATTTTGGCATTTTATGACTTTTAAGAAATTTGTTCATTTCATCTAAGTTGTCAAATCTATTGGCATAATGTTGTCCATAATACTCATTTATTATTCTTTTCTTGTCTTCAAAACCTGAATTACATCTCCTCTTTGATCTGTAATAATAATTTATGTTTTCTCTGTTTTTACTTTAATTGACTTAGCGGTTTTTATTAATTTTACTGATCTTTTCAAGTAATCCACTTTTATTTCAGTAATTTTCTCTGTTGTTCGTTCTAGTCATTGTTTGTTTTATTGAGTTCTATTATCTTTATTATTTCCCTTTTTCTATTTTGAGTTTAATTTATTCTTTGTCTAAATGCATGATATAGATACTTAGATAACTGATTTGAGACACTTTGATAATACAAACATTTAAAGCTACAAATTTCCCTTTAAGCACAACTTTTGCTTCATTCTGCAGTTTGATATGCTCTGTTTTACTTTTTATCAGTTCAAAACATTTTTAAAAATTTATCCTGTGATTTCCTCTTTGACCTATGAGTTATTTAGAAGTGTATTTCTTTTAAAGATTTGAGAATTTTCTTATTACTTTATTGTTATGAATTTCTAATTTAACTCTGTAGTGGTACATACTCTCTACAGAGTATGATTTCAATTTACTTACGAAACAGAAAGAGACTCAGAGACTTAGAGAATGAACTTGTGGTTGCCTGTATACACTGCTATTAATATATTTAAAATGGATAAACAATAAGGACCTACTGAAGAGCATATAGAACTCTGCTCAGAGTTTTGTGGATGTTTGGATAGGAGGGGTATTGCGGGGGAATGGATACATGTATATATATGGCTGAGCCCCTTTCTGGTCATCTGAAACTGTCCCAACATTGTTAATAGGCTATACCACAATACAAAACAAAAAGTTAAAAAAACAAACAAACTTGTTTTGCTAAATTTCCATTGTACAAAAATGCATATTCTCTAGAAGATGATATATAAATATCAATTAGAATTAATTGACATAATTAGTTTATGATACTGTTCAAATATTTTATATCCTTATTAAATTGTCTAGTTTTTAATCAGCTATTCATAAAAGAAGGATAAATCTTCAACTGTATCTGTTGCTGCGTTTATTTCTCTTTAGTTCTCTCAGTTTTTACTTTTCTGTCTTCATTTTAAGTCTCTATTATTAGATGTGTTAATGATTAGAATTACTGTATCTTTCTGAAGAATCTACTCTTATCAATGTAAATCTATTTCCCTTCTTTAATAAGACTTTATATTTTCTAACACAGTTACCATTTCACTTTTTCATGTAAATATACTTCCATCAGATATTCTTTTTCAGTCCACAGAACTTTAACATTTCTAGTAGTTCAAATCTATCGTGATAAATAACCTCAGCTTTTGTTTGTATAAAAATACATCTATTTTTTCTTTATTTTTGAGGAGTATTTTTGCTGCTGTAGAATTCTAGATTGACAGGTCTTTTTTCTTTCAGCATTTCATTGTCTTTTGACTTCCTTGTTTCTAATGACAACTTAGCATATTTATCTTTGTTATCCTATAGATAATTGTGTCTTTTTGTCTGACTGTGTTTAAGACTTTTTTCTTTAACTTTTTTTTTTCACGATTTGAATATGATGAGCCCTGGTGTGAGTTTTGCTTTGCTTTCTGCTTTTTCTGCTTGAGTTTTTTTGGTGCTTCTTGCATCTGTAGGTCTATTGTTTTTACCCAGTTTCAAAAATGTTCTTCCTCTAATTTTTCAAAAATTTTTTTCCCCTAATCTCACTCTCTTCTCTTGGAACTTCAATTGCACGAATGTTAGACTGACATTTTCCCACACAGTTCTGAGGTTCTGTTTATTTATTTTCTGTTTTTTTCTCTGTATGCTTTAGTTGGATAGTTCTTATTGCCTTGTCTTCAAGTTTACTGATCTTTTTTCCTGCAGTGTCCAAATTGCTATTTAACCTATCTAGAGAATTTCACTATGCAAATATTTTATTTATCAGCTCTAGAATTTACACATGATTCTTCTTTATAGATTTTTTTGATGAAATTTCACTTCTTCATCCCATCCTTTACTTTAAACTCTCAACCAGAATATAATAAATAATATGGTATACTATAGCAATAATTTAATGTTCTTGTCTGCTAATTCAACATATTTTTCCTGTGTCTGTTTACATTGATTTTTTTGTTCCTGGTGGTGGGACAAACTTTTCTTCCTTCTTATTTGTATGTCTAGGAATTTTGATTGTATTTCAAACATTCTGAATGCTATGCTGTTGAGATCCTGAATGTTGTTTTTCTTTAAAGAGTGTTGACTGACTTTCTGATGGACAATTTGCTGGCTAATAAACTTGATCTTTGTGAGATTTTGGGGGGAGTGGGTTTAGCCTTTCCCACTAGCTTGGCAGAACTCCAGTGTCCCTGAGCATCGTACCAATCTCCATTCAGCTCTTGACCACACAGTAGTTGTTCTCAGCCCTGTTCCTGTGCACTTATAGGATGTGTGAGTGGATAAGTGGATAGGTGGGTGAATGAATATATGGATTGATGAATGGATAATTTAAAGTGAAGTCAAGGCAGGGCTGGGAAGAAAACAAAATGAAACAGTAGACCGGAGTGACAGATGGTCAGAGCCCTCTGAACAGAGAAGTAGCTGGACATGCAGTTACTGGTGAGGGGTTTTCTGGGCAGAGGGACAAAGAAAACCTGAGCCAAGACCCTGAGATACGAGCAAGGACCCTTAAGAAGTGACTGGAGCATGGGGGTGAGGGAAAAGATGGGAGGTGATAGAACTGATGAGACCCAAAGCCTGGTGTGGTCTGACATGCCCAGTGTTTAAAAATATGAAATAGATGCCAAATTTGAAAATTTGGGATATTTCACATTAAAAGCTGGACTCTCTGTTCTCCTAAAATTTGGCATTGTTGGTACCACCAGGTTTATAATCTGGAATTTAGAGGCACAGCCCTACTGCCAACTGGACAAGAATCTCCCACCCCTGCCTGGGCCCAGTAGGCCCCTCAACCCTTTAGTAACGGGTGGGATCTGTATACCCAAGCCCCTCACTGCACCTGTACCTTGCCCTTCCCGGACCCTATAGGACAGAGGCCTCTCTGCTCCTACACCCTGACTCCAGGTTCAGCTCAGCCCATCCTCTGGGCCCTTTGCTTCTGCCTTCTTGCTGGCTACCACTCCTCCATCTCATGTCAACTCAGGAGCCCCACATGGCTGGAGCAGAGTGACTAGAGAGGGTGGATGGCTCTCAGACCTCAGGGAGGAGCCCCTTCCCTCTGAACCACGTGGGGGCCTGGATGGACAAGGGAAGGACACAGTCTGACCGAGGGAGACTGGAGTATGGGGGACAGATGGAGTGGAGGTGGGGAGAGGTCAGATTTCCAATTGCCTTTGGGGTCCCCTGGGGCAGATGAGGGAGAGAGAGTCCCAGGTTCATTGCCTATGTGTCCCTCATTCCATTCCCACCCAAAGAGTGTAGCCAAGACAGTCCTATCCGGCCTGCTCCGACCTCTCTCAGACTCATACCCAAACTTTCAGGGAGCCCTGCCCACTCCCCTCCAGGCCCTGAGAATTCTCAGCCCTCGGGCTGCATGCCAGACCCCCTGGGGCCGCTGTCCCATGATGCAGGCGCTCAACTGCATCACCCCATGCCAAAGCAACAGCCTTGAACATCCTGCATCCCCAGCGGCCCATGAGCGGGTCATTAAGACCTAGCAGAGCTTTATAAACGTGGCTTAAAGTTAAGTACATAAGAAAATCTCTGTAATTTCCCGCCGGGCAATGGGGATGTTGTCTGGTTCCTACAGGCCATAATTTTTGGGGAGAGAAACGTTTTTTTCCCCACAAATGATGGGAAGTCGGTGGTTACAGTTACGGCTGGCTGTTGACGTTGGGAAGCTGTTCTGATGCCCAGAATCCCACCTACCTCAGCTAAATGGTATCTTTATGAAATTAGCAGAACGCGGCTGCACTGAGGGGAGGCAAAAAAAAGAGAAATGAACTTTCAAATTTTAAGTATAATTGGAAAACTGACCTTTGGAAAATATTTTCCCACCTCAGCCCCGCGCTGGGGAAGAATGGGCGCTTTATGCTGAGGGTGTGCGGCGACCTTGAGGAATTAGCTGGTCTCTCTGGAGGTAGAAGCAGAGCGGCGTGATGGGTTGTCGGGTCCCTCTGGGCATCCTCGGGTTACAGGGCTTGTGGTCACTGACCAAGGAGGTGCCAGGATCACCGAGGTCACCCAGGGCAGGGCGCACGGAGGAGCAGCTGAGGATGGGACCCTGCCCAAGAGCTCTTGGAGGGTCCTGCGGTGGAAAGCACCCTGCTGGGCTGGGCAGCTGGCTGGCTGCAGGCCTGCTTCCTGTACCTCCATCCATCAGCTCAGAAAATGTCAGAGAGCACTTTGGGGATATGACCCTGCATCCAGTTCTGGGCTGACAGAGCTGAAGTGTCATCGAGGCCTGCAGGGGGAGGGGAGAAGGGGGTGCTGATGGAGATTCCAGGACATGCCCAGCTTCCTGGTAGGTGCTGGGAGGAGTGTGGGATGACTACAATAGAGCCCAATTCCTTCCAGCAACTTGACAGACAACCATTCGAGCTTTGAGTGGACAGTTATATCACCTCTGAGCCTTGGTTTTCTTATCTATAAAGTGGGATAACAATGGGAAGAAGAAACAAGCATTCAGCCTGGGGGAGCCCAGATGTCCCTCTTGTTGCCTTAGTTGCCTGTGTCTCTGCTGGCAGTTGAGCCCTGGCTTTCCAAATCACCATTTCACCCTTCCCTCCACTACAGCTCTGGGCAGATACTTTCCACACTGTGGAGGTTGGAACAGCCTGCACAGACTGGGATAGAGCTGCGGGGACCCCTCTCTTCCAGGGACCCCTATCCATCTGCCCCCATGTTGCTGACTCAGGCTCCTGGCCCCCCTGAGAACAGTCATGCTTGTTCTGTTTTCAGGCCAGAGACTGCATAAAGTGTTAAGAGCGCGACTGCTGGACTGTCCTGGGGCCTCTGGAGGGAGGAGCACATGAGGGCTGGACCCTCCTTCAAATTCGACTTGGACGCTGTTTTGTTTTCAGATCCTGCCTGCAAATCCAGGTGGTTCTGTCCGCCCCCGTGGGGCCCCCCGGGTCTGTTCTGACCCCTCCCCACAGTCAGCGTTCACAGGCCTGTTGCATACAGGGTCTGCTCCATGCCCTCTTCTGAGCACTCTCCCTGTATAATCTACTCTTTCTACAGCTTAGGAGAGAGGCATATGTCTTTCAGTGAGGAACCCCTGCTAAGTGCCAAGAGAATTAGGGGCAGATCCTGGCCGCCAGTTGTATGTTTAAGGTCAATCCCACTCTCAGTGCCTCTGGGAGCTGGTATCTCCACCTTCTGCTAACACTAGATGTGAGTAACAGGCATATAGCAACAACACCTACGTGACTTCAGCTGGTTGGTTTGCAAGGCAATTGGGAACAGGCAGTGGGAAGCAGATGGCAGGACTTACCCCACATCCCAACAGGCTCAGGTCTCTTTCCCCTCCATTTTGCGGTGTCTGCCCCTCTCACCTTGATGAAAAGTTCATCCCTCCATTCCCTGCAGCCTCACTGGCCAGTCCATCCAGGTTCCTGGGCACAACAGTGACAATGACCTTCATTTATGTTACCTACATACCCAGAATGAGTCCCTTCCCTCCTCACGGCCCCACGTTAGGTGCTATCATCAAGCTGCTTGCAGATGGAGAAACTGAGGCACACCCAGTCATGTCTACAAGCACAAGGGTCTCCTCCAGCTATTTCCCACCGCCTCCCAAAGCCCTGCCTGGGGAGCCAAAGGAGGGAGGCAGGGCAGATTTGTCACGTGTCCTTTTTGGAAGAAAGGAGAGTTCACTAATTACCGTTCGCTAATTACCACTCAAGCAATTTCCATAATTGCCTCAAGAAAGGGTTTTATCAGCCAAACGTGAGCAGAAACAGCCTCAGGGAGAAAAGCTAAAGATTTGTGCTGGGGGAGCACAAACCAGAGGAAATAAATCACAGGGGCCACAGGGAGTCCTGGGCCTGGGTCTAGTCCATGCCACCCCATTCCTCCCCCGCCACCCCATGCCGCTCCACAGAAAGGGAAACCAAGGCCCAGCAAGGCAGGCAGGCAGTCAGGTCAAGCGCATGCAGAAATTCCATGTAAAACAGAAGATGTGTACGTGTGGCCGGTCGTGCTGGGTAGCGTGGAAATCCATCGCGGGCACATTACTGGTCGCTCTTGAAAGCTCTCCCAAAGACAGCGCACGTTTCCTTGAAGCTAATTGCTTTAGTTTGAGGTAATATTCGTCACAGAAACACCAGCAGTAACCTTTGGTCTTGGCAAATTCTCCCCTCAATCATGTAACGTAAACAGCGATAAACGAGGGCTTTTTAAGGCTTTCTTCATAATGCGTTGCACATGCATTTGTTACCGAATCTGCGTGAGCTCCAAGCCCTGAAACCTGAGCGTGGTTGGGAGGTGAGCGGCTGGGCCGCTGGAGGTGGGGTCAGGGTTCCCCAGAGACAGCCAAGCCTGGCCGGCCTCTTCCCTGCTTCCCCCCTCAGCCCTCCCTTGCTTCCCTTCCTTCTCCTGGGCAGGTGGGCAGGCGGGGGAGTGGCTCTAGTTCCTTGGTTTTTCTCTCTCCCTTTCTCTTATTCTGTTTCCCTGAGTCTCACCTCCCTCCCTTGTCCCCTGGCCTCAACCTCCCCCACCCCCTTCTCTCTCTTTCATTCTCTCCTTTCTTTTCTTGTCTGTCTGATTCTCTTTCTATCGCTCTCATTGTCTCTGCGCTGCCTGCATCTCTCCCCTTGTTCCTCTCTTTCCTTATATGTCCAATGCTGACTTCTTATCTTTGTTCCCCTTTGTCCATCTCCAGGCTCTCGTCCTCCAACTCTGCCTTCCAGCTTGTACACGCTCCCTTCCAGCATAGGTCCTGTGAAGAGCAAGGCTCCTCTTCTTCACTTCGTAGCCCTGGGGGCTCAGAGGGGGCTTGACATGGCCCCCAGGCCTGGGGTACAGGGCAATTTCAGCAGTGGAGGATAAATGAAGTATATTGTTGGAGGTGGGGAGAACCTACAAGAAGTGCTGCTGTATTTTGGTGGAGGTGAAGAAATCAAGGTTGGCTGCATGGAGGTGGTGACTTCTGAGCAGTCTTGAAGGAGACTAGAAAGTGGTTGCATGGAGACAGTAAAAGAAGGGGGACAGTGCTGCAAAGGGCACATGGGGCAAAATCAGGGATAGCCTTTAGATTGGGATGGCTGGAAGGGTCAGGACAAGGAGGTTAGGCAGCCATGGGATGTGAGAGGTGGGGAATGGGCACTGCTTTGTGGACAGAGAGGGCATAACACGGGCCCTGGGTAAGAGGCGGGGCATGGCAGGGAGGATCAATCCAGACCACAGAATTTGGGCAGCTCCACTATTGGGCAAGAAAGGCAGGATGGCTGGCCAGGGTTCCAAGGCCCTTGAGGAGAGAAGCAGCTGGGGCAGGGGCCACCACAAGCCTGGACAGCCGGGACCAGCCTGGACACGCCACTGTGAGCACTCTGGTGAGGCCTTCCATAACCAGGCCTTATTTCTCTCCCGAATGTTGGAGTGCTCCTGTGAAACCACTGGGAGGATTCAGGGGTATTATGGACAGGATTCCTCTGGCGTTGGCCTAGACACACATCACCCCAGTGGCTGCCACGCATCCCTGGCACACACTCACTCCCTGCAGTCATGGGACAATCAGAGGCTGGCTCTTGGTATCTCCATATTTTCAAGGCTTAGAAACAGAGGCAGGCACATCGAGGTTCAACAATGGGCCCAGGAGCATGAAGCTAGATGACACAGGGCCAGGACAAGAGCCTCACCCTGTATCCACACCCCTGCACTATAGCCCTGTGAGTACAGTTCTGGGGTGGATGCAGACCCTAGATCTGGGGTGAACCCCTCTTTTCCTAGTTATGTCTAGGACCATCATGGCAAACAGGGTAGATGGGGGCAGAACTGGATCCCAACCTATCACCTGGCCCCCAGTGACTCACTTCCCGTCCCAGATGATTCCTGAAGCAGCCCACCCACAGGAGGGTGAACGGGCAGCGGGCGCGTTGAGAGGGGGCCTACCCTTTGAGAGAGAGCATATGCGAATGGAGGAGACACGTCCAGGGAAATGGGCTGGTCAGAAGGCAAGGAGGGGCGGGCAGGGGACAGAGCAGAACAGAGAGGAGCAGTCTACGTGAAGACAGGAACTGCCCTGGTCCAATCAAGCCTGGATCTCACTAGTCCCCCAGAGAGGATGTCCAGAGGCCAAGCAGGGATCCACAGCCCAGACCTAATCCTAGGGATGAATTATTCAATGCCTCCCTTCCTTCGTTCATTGAGAGATGTTCAACGCTTACAGATAGATAATAAAAGGTATTTGTTGTTTGAAAAATAATGAGTGACTCAGAATTAAAAGCTTCGGCTCACAACATTTCACATGTGTGAAAATGTTCAGAAACACACATGTCACTGCTTCCCCTGGGATGTCCCCTGGACTTTCCTTGTCCTATGGAATCTGTCCCCTCCATTTGCAGCAGGCCTGCCTGCTTGTCTACAAGCCATGCTTTTCACTGCCTATGCCTCAGGCATCTCTTCATACCAGCAAGGAGTTCACTCCTGCCAGGGCCCTGCAGTCTGGGCTGGAATCCAGGCTATGGGAGCCCGTGTCAGGGAAAGGGATCGGGGATGCCATGAAATGCAATGTGCCTGGATGCTCAGTCTCTCAGTCGTACCCGACTCTTTGCGACCCTATGGACTATAGCCCACCAGGCTTCTCTGTCCGTAGGATTCTCCAGGCAAGAATACTGGAGGAGGTTGCCATGCCTTCCTCCAGGGAATCTTCCCAACCCAGGGATCAAACCCGCATCTATTACATCTCCTGCATTGGCAGTGGTAAAGAGCCACTGGCGCCACCTAGGAAGCCCATGAAATGCCACAGGACTGTATCAAAAGCCCATCATCTTCCCCCAAACCTGCCAGTCTAAGCCGTAAGCCTTGGAGTCAACCTCTACCCTTTCTTCATCCATCATCCCCCATCTGTCCTCAGGGCCTGCCCTACTCACCCCTGTGACCCACTCCCCACAGGGTGTTAGTCCAAGTTCGACCCTCCCTCCATGGCTCAGACCCACTGGTTGGCCCTGTCTCTCAGAAAGAAACAGCCCTAGAATGGTCCTCAAGTGGCTGGCTGCTCTGACCTCTGAGACGCTTGCCTGGCCTCAGTTCCCCCAGGTCCATCCCCAAGTGTTACCTTCCCAGGGGCCCTGCTTCGCTTCTTTTATAGTTTCCCTCCTATGCATTTTTAGAGTCACTTTCTGTCCCCAGAGCTGGATGTGGGTCCTGAGGACAAGGATCTTGCCTGGTGGGGCTCAGCTGATGTCTGTGGGGCAGGTGTCAGCCCCATTCCCACACTTCCTACTGTGGACCAGTCTTGTCTCTGAGGAGGAGCCCAGACAGGGAGGCAAGAGCAGGCTGGGAAGGCTGTAGGGGAACTGGGAGCTGAGGGGAGAACCCTGGGAGGGAGCGTCAGGAGGGATGGAAAATGTTGGCCTGTGTGTGGGTAGGTGGGCTGCAGACTCTGGTTCCAGGAGCCAGAGCCCTGGTACAGGGCAGAGGGGGTGCTGGAGACCTGCACTTTCATCTGAGGGCTCTTCCTGTGGACACCTCTGGCCCCCTGATCTCCCACACCCCTTACGGAAGCCACACCCTCTTGCTGGACTCAGGACTTGCCCAGCTCCAGGCTGCTCCAGGAAGGGGACAAGATGGCCTCGGCAGGCCTCATGCTGCTCAGATATCAAGCAAATTGAAAATTGAAGCAATTTAAGGTAAAAGGCCGTTTTCCTGTAGCCCTCACTGGAGGCAGACCGGAAAGTGATTTTCTGAGGAGGCTGCCATCCCTTATCCATCGTCCCTCATCCCTTATGGCTGGAGCATCAGCAGACTTTGGGTGCTGCCTCACAGGAGGCTCCCTGAGGACCTCTGGCCTCCTACCTGGCCTCCAAAGTGCTTTTGTCCACAGGGAAGTTCCTGCAGACACCCCTCCCTTTCAGAGGCCACTTTTTCAACACTGACCTCTGACCTTTGACCTTCATCCTGGATCTAGCATCACCCTCATCTTCAGACAGTGCAGATGTTTCTCCTATACCCCAAACCAAGACTGAAACCACCACTCGTTTCTTCAAGGATTCTGTAACACAGCGCCTGCTGCTCATGACCCCCAGACAGAACCCTCTGAGTTCAGGCCATCTGCTCTTAGCATCAGTCTTCATGGGGCCTCAGCTTTTCGTCTGTAAGATGGTCATAAACTCCCCCAGATGTGTTGGGGGGCTTCAGTGAGATGCAGCTGACAATGCCTGGCACAAGCATGTGCAATGGGGGTGGGTGCGAAAGACAATTGGTGACAGTGAGCAGAGTGATCCGTGTGTGTGTACACATAGTGTAAAGGTGTGCTTGTATTATGTATGCATGTATGTGTCAATAAATATATGTGTATAGATGTATGCATACATACCTATAAGCATGTATTTATATGGTTTCATCACCAGCTTTATCACACTAACCCTACGGGTTTTCATTTCTAGACCCACATTTGTCTCAAACGTTTACCCAGGGACTTGGCTGCCATTAGCCCAAAGCTAAAGGATGTCAGAGTCTCTGCCCGGGCCTCTGTTCTGAGCTGGCCAGGACACCAAGGGCCTCTGTCACTTTTAAGAGTGTTATCATTTCACACAGATCCCAGAGGGGACAAGGATGTGGTATGAAGACAGCCTTGTTTAGACAGAAGGAGCTGAAGGAGGCCAGGGGAATGGAAGAGACCATTCAGTGAACACACTGCTTGGAGGACCAGGTGGCAATAAGAGGCATGGATGAAACTTACAAATGCAAGGCTGAGCAGAAAAAGTAAAAACTCAAATTAAAAACTTCCATGCACAAAACAGTATATGTTCAAAGAATAAATCCTGGACAAAAAGCAACACCAAACACATTAGAAGGGGCCTCTAGAACAGAAACAGGGGGCTGTCAAAACCAGCCCCTGCTGGCAAGGCCCCTGAACTGAGGACTTTGGTTAACTCAATGGTGGCCACAATTTACTCACAAAAGACAGAAACCTGTGAAGCACCGTCAAAGTGGGACTTAAAGTATCACTCAGGGCTTGAGTCTCCTGGGGCTTCTGGAAGTTTCCCACTTGACTGTATGAGGGAGGATTTGATCTGTGTAGTGAGGGCGGCTTCTGGCCTGGGTTCCCATCCGCACATCCCCACCAGAAATCCCGGCTCCAGAAGCAGTGCTGCAGAACTAATGAAAGGCTCTGGGGCCTGCTCTGTGAGCCCCTTCCAGTCCCTGGCCTGGCGGTGCGGAGGGCTGAGAGTCGCAGAGCTCCAGTGTCTGCTGCGTATTAGGGGCTGTCTGCCTGGGGGCTGGAGAAGGAAATGCCTCCTCCTGGCTCCACCTGCCCGCTGTGGCCCACCTTCCCTCCTCTGAGAGCCCCAGGCCAGGGCCTGGACACTGGGCTCTACCTGCCTGCTCGCTGCCCAGGAAGCCAAGAGGCGGGCAGACACAGTCTAAGTGGGCAGGCCCAGAGGCAGGGCCATGGTGTGCCCTGGGCAAGGGCCTGGGGCACACAGCCCTACAAAGTGTTAACCCAGGGGAGGGCAGGAGGGTAAAGGATGACTAACACAGACCCACACCACACACATATACATTACACCATACCACACATACACACACACACATGCCACACGCACGTATATACTCACCATACCTCCCCCACATATACACACATGGACACTAGCACATATATACACATGGACACATACATATGCAGACACATACCATATACTCACACACACACATATATACACACAACACACACATAACATACTATACACACCTATGCACTACACATGTGTATACATCATATACACACATACTCAACACACACAGTATATATGCATCCTACGTACATATGCACACATGCACACGCACTCATACACACTCACACAATCACACACATGCATGCTTGCACACACACACAAAAGTACTGAGCTTCCACACTTCCCTGGGCCATGAAAGTCTGTCCTCAGCTCTCATAATGGCCCTGGGGCTCCATGGCTGGAACTCAGCCTGCTGGACTAGTCATGCCCTGGCCTTCAATGACTGTAAACAATGGTCTCTGACCCTCTGCTCCAACTCAGCCACCTCCCTCCCTCTACAGGTTCAGAAACTGAGGTCCAGAGAGAGGAGACTTACCGGGGGCAACCTAGTTGGCAGGTAATGAGATGGGGGTAAATGACAACCCACTCCAGTATTCTTGCCTGGAGAATCCCATGGACAGAGGAGCCTGGCAGGCTACAATTCATAGGGTCGCAGAGAGTCAGACATGACTGAAGCGACTGAGATAGTTCCTATAATAGATTACCACAAACTGAGCACCTTAAACAACACAAATCCATTCTCTTACCCTTGTGTAGGCCCAGAAATTCAGAAGCCTGGGGCCAGTGGGCTCAGCTGGCTCCCCTGCCTGGGTTCTCCAAGGCTGAAGCCATGCTGCCAGTCAGCCTGCACCTCTTTCTGGAGCTTCTGAGAATGAGTCTGCTCCCACAGTCGTGCAGGTTGAGAACTGAATATCTTTCTTTGTCCCATAGGACTGAGGTTCCGTTTCTTTGCTGGCTATTGGCTAGATTGGCTAGGGGCTGGCCTGAGCTCCTAGAGGCTACCCATGTTCCTTCTTGTGTTTTCTTTCCATGTGGCACCCTCTAACAACGAGGGGTCAAGTTCCTTCTGATTTCAGTCTCCCACTTCCTCTCCAGCCACATCTCGGACACCAGCTAGGCGAGGTTCTCCACTCTTAACGACTCCAGTGAATAGACTGATTCAACTATTGACCTCTCTATTTAAAGTCTGTAGCTCTAATCTCATCTACAAAGTCTCTTTTGCCATGAAAGGTAACATGTTCACAGGGTTCAGAAATTGGGGTGTGGACCCCTTTGAAGGGCCATAATTCTGTTCACCACATCTGGGATAAGACTGTCTTATAGTGTGCTGCATAGTAGTGAACCCCAGATTTCCTTGATCTGCATGCATGAAAGAATTATCAATCCCCTTGCTGGAGATTAACAGCCTCCCCTGAATATCATGCAGATATCTCCACTCAGGGGAAGGCCCTGCACAAAAGCCTCTCTCCCTTTCTCTCTTGCTTGTTAGATTAAAAAGGGATAGTCAAGTACCAGTATGACCCAGTAGAAAAGGGCCTGCTAACAGAGGAGAGAAATTATTCATCAAAGAAGGTGCAGAACCTGGCAAATATGCTCCATCACAAACTCAGAGAATATACCTGGGGGTGATCTTGAGGATGCTGCACCTAAGGGACTAGGGTTCAGAAAGGAAGCCTGGAGGAGAGAGAGTTTGTTTATGCAAGGACATTCTCCTGTGATTCAGGATTTACCCCCTGTTATGGACTACATGTCTGCATCCCTCCAAAATCCATATGTTAAAGTTATACCACCCAATGTGATGGTATTTGGAAGTGGGCCCCTTGGAAGGTGCTTAGGCTTAGATGAGGTCATGAATGTGGGATCCTCATGATGGGATTAGCACCCTTATAAGAAGAGGAACCGACATGACCTCACACATGCACCAAGGAAAGTCCATCTAAGTCTGTAGAGAGAAGGCAGAAATCTGTAAATCAAGAAACAGGATCTTACTAGACATCAAACCTATTAGCCCTTGATCTTGGACTTCGTAGCCTCCAAAACAGTGAGAAATAAATTTCTATTGTTTAAGGCCCCTGGGTCTATGGTATTTTGTTACAACAGCCCAAGCTTACTAAGACACAACCAGACAGGACACCAGGAACACTATTGGGATGGTTCCTGAAAGCTTGAAAAACAAAAAGTAATGATCTACAGTAAACAAAATGGAGATATTAAAACAGCTTTGGCAGAGTGATGTTGGTTGGATCAAATATTCTGATAAACTTGGTGTGTTTGAACAGATCTCTCCTAAGTCCAAAAAGCCCTCCAGTTTACTATGTTCTTCAAGGAGGAAACTATGGATGCTCCCTCACTGAAGCAGTGAGGATGAGGAACAGTTATGAATCTAGAAGTTGATGACATTAGGCCCCCTAACACCAAGGAGGACAACAGGAATGGCTACTGGATCATTGTGCTTCTAGGGGCAAGGAAGATGGTAAGCCAACAAGATTAGGACTTGATATAAATATTGAAAAAGATTAAGAATGCATGAGCAAAAAAATAAGAGAATGCATGAGCAGAATGGTGTCAGCAAAATGGTACAGATAAGTTCCAAACTTCTGTCCTTCCACAGAAACATCAAAAAACAAGCAGAAACTGTCAGAGCTCTGGAAAACAGCCAAAGGTTTACAGCAACCAACTGAACAATGAATCAAGAAAAAGGCAACTTGAAAACAGTAGCAAAGCTTTGTGGCATTTTTACTTGCCCTTGGCATTTTACTTGCCCATTTTTACTCCTCCCTAGTGCAATGCTAGTCTGCAAGCAGCAGCAGCCTGCATTCTCAGTATGAGATCCTGGTCCCTGGTTCTGCAAGAGCAGGAAAGATCTTACCTGAAAGTCATTTTGTATGTCTGTTCTAAGTTGACTGGGGGCCACTGATGGACTATTGCAGGGCACACATCTCTGTTTCACCTATTCTGGACCTCAGGCCAGAAACCTGGTGAACATTGCTCAAAAATGCTGCAAGGTAAGCTAACAACCCACAGATGGCTCTGGCAAAAGATGATGGTTAGACATATAGTAGACTACATAAGGCCTAGAAGAAAATCTGAGGGAATTCTTGATTCTTTGGGAAATTAGAACACTAAAATGCACCAAGAATATAGAGGATTTTAGGAAGCCAGACACATGCCCAGGACAAGATGTGTTCAGAAAGGACGTAAAGAACAACCTAAGTTTTCATGTTGGAATCATCCTGAGGTTCAGTGCAAACCTGCTTAAGTGTTAGAGTGACCCAATGCAGAGACAATCTGCAAAGACTAGGAGAGGTGTTTGGTTTTGTTGTTTATTGTTTGTGTTTGTATTTTTTCCTTTCTTTACATTTTTGGCATGCATTGAAATGTCTGTCAAAATATTAGTTGAACATAAGGTAAAGAATCAAAGAGTTCAGTAATCACATATGACAAGAGTTAAAGTCTTTGCAAAAATATTTTGAGAAAGCCCGTGAATAAATATGCTCCTAAAGCTACACCCTTCAACGATTAAAATAAAACATAGCAGCAAATGCTAGGGAAGGGGAAGAACTGATCTCCAAAGTTACAGCATTCAAATGTTTAATTTTCAACAACAACAAAAATTTATAAGGAATACAAGGGGAAAAAATATGTCATCCATTTAAAGGAAAAATAAATTGACAAAAATTGTCCCCATGAAAGCCCAGACATCAGATCTACTAGAAGACAAAGACTTTAAA
Organism: Dama dama; assembly: GCF_033118175.1. NCBI lineage: Eukaryota > Metazoa > Chordata > Mammalia > Artiodactyla > Cervidae > Dama > Dama dama. The sequence continues at coordinate 26,181,506 of NC_083696.1, read as the reverse complement.
CATGAACAAAGAGCTAAAGGAAATTGGAAAAATGATGCACAAACGTGAGAATTTCAATAAAAAGAAATTATATAAAGAAACCAAGCAAAAGTTTTGGAGCTAAAAAGTACAGTAACAAAAATGCAGAATTCACTAAAGTGGCTTAACAGCAAACTTGAGCAGACAAAATAAATAATTATTAAACTTGAATATAGGCTCATCAAAACTGAGTCTGAAGAGAACAACATAATGCAAAAAAGTGAACAGACCCTGAAGAACCTGTGGGATACATCAAGTGGACAAACATAGACATGATAGGAGTCTTGAGAGGAGAGAGGGAAATTCCCTGGTAATCTAGTGGTTAGGGCTCTGTGCTTCCATTGCAGGAGAGAAAGAGAAAGGAGTATAAAGAATATCTGAAAAAATAAGGACTAAAGGCCAACAATTTCACAAATTTGATGAAACTACAAATTCAAGAAGCTCAACAAACTTTATCCCAAGACAGATAAAATCAAAAGAGACCCATGCTGAGATGCATCATAACCAAACTGTTGAAAGACAAAAACAGAGACTCTTGAAGTGGCTTACCAGGCGCAAAGGATCTTTGATAATATTAACAGCTGATTTCTCATCAGAAACTTTGGAAGCCAGGAGGTAGTGGGATGACATTTAAAGTGCTGAAAGAAAAAAAACTCTGTCAACAAAGAATCCTATAACTGATAAACTTGTCTCTAAAAATTTTAAGAGAAAGTAAGACATTCTCAGATAACCAAAGGCTAAGGAAGTGTGTTATCACCAGACCTGCCCTATAAGAAATGCCAAAGGGGGCTTCCTTGGTGGCTCCGTGGTAAAGAACCCACCTGCCAATGCAGGATACACAGGTTCAATCCCTCATCTGGGAAGATCCCACATGTCAAAGAGCAGCTAAGCCTGTGCACCACAGCTACTGAGGCTGTAATCTAGAGCCTGGGAACCGCACCTTCTGAGCCCACATGGTACAGCTACTGAAGCCCACACGCCCTGGAGCCCATACTCTGCAACAAGAGAAGCTACGACAATGAGAAGTCTGCACACCACATTGAGGAGCGGCCCTCATTCACTGTGACTAGAGAAAATCCTGTGTGGCAACAAAGACCAAGCACAACCAAAAATAAATAAGTAAATAAAATTATTTTTTAAAATGCCAAAGGGGCCCCTGTAGGCTGACATGAAAGAGCTCTAGACAGTAACTTAAAGAAGAAATAAAGATCTCCATTAAAGGTAAATACATGGATAATATAAACATTGGCATTATTGAATATTTGACTTCTGTTTTTTATTTCCTACATGACTAAAAAAATGCATAAAAATAATTACAAATTTATGTTACTGGGCACACAATGTATAAAGATGCAGTTTGTGATAACAATAAGATAAAGCTGTCTAGAAAAAAAATTTGTGTATTATTGATGCAAAGTTTGTATCAATTAAAAGTAGATCAATGTAAATTTAGGATATGAAATGTAATTCATGGCAATAAAGAAAATATTAAAGAAAATACATAAAAGGAAATGAGAAGGGAATCAAAATGGTTTCACTAGAAAAAAATCAACTAAATACAAAAGAAGGTAGTAATTGAGGAAATGGGGGGCACAAAAGCTCAGACATAGAGAAAACAAATAGAAAAGGACAGAAATCTTTCTTTACTACTAACCTTTTCCTTTAAACATAAATGGGTTTAATGCCCTGATAAAAATGCAGAGTGGAATAAGTGATTAAAAATCAAAGCATTAAACTGTCCATAGTTGAATATGTGGTTCACAAAAGGTTCACATTAGATCTAAAGACACAAAAATGGGAGGGTGAAAAATATATTCCAGGCAAATGGCAACTAAAAGGCAGTGAGAATGGCTATACTTCTCACAGATAAAATAGACTTTAAGTTAAAAACTACAAACTATACTACAAAGCTACAGTCATCAAGACAGTATGGTACTGGCACAAAAATGGAAATATAGACCAATGGAATAAGATAGAAAACCCAGAGATAAACCCATGTACCTATGGATATCTTATCTTTGACAAAGGAGGCAAGAATATACAATACAGAAGAGACAGTCTTCATTAAGTCGTGTCAGGAAAACTGAACAGCTGCATATAAAAGAATGAAACTAGAACACTTTCTAACACCATACACAAAAATAAACTCAAAATGGATGAAAGACCTAAATGTAAGGCCAGAAACTATAAAGCTCTTAGAGGAAAACAGGTGGTACACTCTGACATAAATCACAGCAATATCCTCTTCCTAAAGTAATGGAAATAAAAACAAAAATAGTCAAATGGGACCTAATTAAAAGTTTTTTCACAGCAAAGGAAGCAATAAATAAGACTAAAAGAAAACTCTCAGAATGGAAGAAAATAATTGACTACTAAAAAACTGATGAAGGATTAATTTCCAAAATATATAAGCATCTCATACAGCTCAATATCAGAAAAACAAACAGCCCAACCAAAAAATAAGCAGAAGACCTAAACAGACATTTCTTCAAAGAAGACATACAGATGGCCAAGAGACACATGAAAAGATGCTCAACATCAGTAATTACGAAAGAAATGCAAATCAAAACTGTGATGAGGTATCACCTCACACCAGTCAGAATGGCCATCACTAAAAAGCTACAAGAAATAAAAGCTGGAGAGGATGTGGAGAAAAGGGAGCCCTCTTGCACAGTTGATAGGAATGTAAATATTGATACAACCACTAAGAAGAATAGTATGGAGATTCCTTAAAAGCTAGAAATAAAACAATCATATGACCCAGCAATCCCACTACTGGGCATATACACTGAGAAAACCATAATTGAAAGAGACACGTGTATCCCAATGTTCATAGCAGACTATTCACAAAAGCTAGGACACAGAAGCAACCTAGATGTCCATCAATAGATGAATGGATAAAGAAGTGGTACATATATACAATGGAATTTTACTCAGCCATAAAAACAAATGAATTTGAGTCAGTCCTAGTGAGGTGGATGGACCTAGAGCCTATTAAAAGAGTAAAGTAAGTAAGTCAGAAAGAGAAAAACAAGTATCTTATATTAATGCATATATACATATATATGGAATCTAGAATGGTACCAGTGAACCTATTTGCAGGGAAGGAATGGAGACTCAGAGGATGGACTTGTGGACATAGTGGGGGAAGGAGAGTGTGAGGTGAATGCAGAAAGTAGCATCAACATGTATACACAACCACATGTAAAATAGATAGCTGGTGAGAAGTTTCTGTATAACACAGGGAGCCCAGCCTGGTGCTCTATGATGACCTCGAGGGGTGGGCTGGGGGGAGGGGAGGAAGGCTTAAGAGGGAGGTGGTATATATATAAAATTATGGCTGATTTGTGTTGTTGTGTGGTAGAAACCAGCAAAACATTGTAAAACAGTTTTTCCCAAACTAAAAATAAATTTTTAAAAAATTACAAAAAGAGACCCAAAAGTCACTATATATTGACAAAGAGATCAATGTATCAGAAGATATTATACCTATAAACACACCCGTGCCAAACAACAGAGCCCAGAGAGATGACATTAAGGTAGCAATATAGGTTATTCCAGACTTCAGTCTCCCTCACAAGAAAACCGACTCCCAACTGTCCACAGACAATACACTACTGTGAAAATCCTAGAAACCAAGTAAGGAGCCAAAGAACCCCCCGCTCCCCATATCACAGAGACTAAGGCAAACTGCATTAGTATGATAAGAGGAGTGGCTACACTTTGACAGCATCACCCATCCCCCAGCCTGGCACAGTGCATCACCAAGAGAGGCCCCTTGAGCCTACAGTTTCTCCAGTGGGAAAAGAGAGTCCAAGGTGGATATCCATCTTCCTCTGTGTTGCATGACACTTCCTTGGAGGCTCACTGGGGTCCCATCTCATGGAGATCACTGGGGGAATCCAAAGAGCTCAGTCATTGGGAATCAGATAGAGACAGAGAAAGGGGAAGAGCTTACAGAAACTAGCTCTCACATCTTTGTATTCCACATCTCTGCTTGCAAGATCATCCAAGCAGAGATCCTAGCCAGCTTCTCTGCCCATCTACAGAGACAAACTGGTGGTCCTGTCTGACCAGGGAGCTCAGCTGGCAGTTCTGGCTGATTTGGGTCCTCAGCCAATGGGCCATACTGGCCATGGAGCCCATTCTATGATCCCACCTGAGCAGAGAAGCAAGTTTGAAGATCCACCCAACTGCTGAGAATACCCTCCACCTATAGCCCAGCTCAGGGAAGGAGCTACCATTCCTATCCAACTGTTGAGTATAGCCTTTGGCCTTGCATAATCAGGGACCCTGAGCAGTGACTCTGGGTTCCCTCTGAGCTCAGGCTGTGGTACCATCTACCCATGGAGTCCAGCAGCAGGGCCAAGCATAGAGCCCTGCCCAATTGCTGAACACACCTTGATGCCTCACCCAGGCAGGTAGCCCAGCCCAAGGCTTCACCTAACCAAGAGCAGTATTGGAGCCCAGACTGCCACCCTGCCAGATCACGGAGCCCAACCAGAGGCATTGCTCTGCCAGGGAACACAGACGGAACCCCTCCCAACTATGGGTGACTGCTTAGCCCAGCTAGTGCCCTATCCAGCAATGGAACACAGTCAGGAGCCTCTCCTGACCAAGAAGACCATTCAGAGGCACCAGTGGAACATGGAACCCAGCCAGCAGGCCCATCCAAGAGCATAGCCCAGCCAGCAGCACTCCCACTGCCCACCTTAGAACTCAGGCAGTGACCTTCCTCAACTAAAAACCCTGATAGCAAGCTCTATTTGCCCTTAGATGCCACCAGCTGACCTGTCCAAAGACTTAAGCTGAACTGACTAACTGAAGAGAAATGTAAGTCTGGAAGAGGAGACTACTGACTCAAATGAGGAGATACCAACAAAAGGATACAGAATTGTGAAAAATCAGGGAAACCTGACACCTCCAAAGAATACCATAAACAAAGCTCCAACAACTTCCCCCAAAGAAATGGAGATCTGTGAGCTATCAAAGAATTCAGAATAATTCTCTTGAAGAAGTTCTGTGATATTTTACTGTTAGTGAGATTATCCCTGGGATGCAAGGATGATTCAACATATGCAAATTAATAAATGTGATAGAACATTAAAATAATGAATAATAAAAATCATATAATCATCTCAAGAGATCTAGAAAAAATACTTGACAAAAATCTAACATCCTTTCATGATATAAATTCTCAAAAAATATGGTAAGAAGAAATGTTCCTCAATATACTAAAGACCATATATGATAAGTCCACAGCTAACATCATATTCAATGGTGAAAGACAATGCTTTTCCCTTAAGATCAGAAACAAGACTAGGGTTCCCATTTTCATACTCTTACTCAAATAGTACTGAAAGTCCTGGACAGAGCAATCAAACAATAAAGAGAAAAATGGCCATCCAAATAAGAAAGAAGTAAAGCTGTCTATTTACAGATGACATAATCTTATACACAGAAACTCCAAAAGCCCTCGTGGTAAAATTTCAAGTATACAAAAATCAGTTGCATTTCTTTTCACTAACAGTAAAATATCTGAGAAAAAAAAAAAAAAAACCAATCCCATGCACAATAGCATAAAAAATAGCAAAATACTTTGGAATAAATTTAAATGAGGAAGTGAAATATCTATACAGTGAAAACTATAAGACATTGAGGAAAGAAGTTGATGAAACACAAACAAATAAAAAGATATCCTGTGTTCATGGACCAGAAGAAATAATATTGTTTTAAATGTCCATACTACCCAAAGATTATGCAATCCCTATAAGATTCCAATAGTATTTCTTACAGAATTAGAAAAAGTAAATCCTTAAATCTGTATGAAACTTCAAAGACCTTGAAGAGCCAAAGCAATCGGGGCTGGTGCACTGGGAAGACCCAGAGGGATCGGGTGGAGAGGGAGGTGGGAGGGGGGATCAGGATGGGGAATACATGTAAATCCATGGCTGATTCATGTCAATGTATGGCAAAAACCACTACAATATTGTAAAGTAATTAGCTTCCAACTAATAAAAATAAATGGAAAAAAAAAAGAAAGAAGAATGAAACTGGAGGTATAACATTTCTTGATTTCAAACCATATTACAAATTAACAGTAATCAAATAGTATATTACTAACATAAAAATAGACACATAGATCAATAGAATAAAACCAACATCCCAAAAATAAACCCGTGCATACATGGTCAAATAATATTTGGCAAGTAAGCTAAAATACTCTATCAGTAAAAGATAATTTCTTCAATAAATGATGTTGGGAAAACTGGTTATCCCTGTGCAAAAGAATGAAATTGGACCCCTATCTTACACCACTAACAATAATTTGAGTTAATTATAGGTGGATTAAAGACTTTTAACTAAGACTTGAAATTGTAAAAATTCTGGAAGAAAATACATGAAAAAACTCCTTGACATTAGTTTTCACAGTGATTTTTGGATTTAATATCAAGAATGAAAGCAAAGAGCAAGAAGTGAAGCTACATCAAACTAAAATGCTTCTATATAGGAAAGTAAGCTATCACAAAATGAAAAGCCAATCTATGGAATGGGAGAAAATATTTGTAAACCATATATCTTATAAGGAGCTAATAGCTAAAATATATGAGGAACTAACATAATTTCATAGCCAAAAAAAAAAAAAAAAAAAAAAAGAAAGCAAAACCCAAATAATCCAATCAAAAATGGTCAATCGACCTGAATAGACTTTTTTTCTCCAAATAAGATCTACAAATGTACAAAAGGTACATGAAAAGGTATTCAGTGTTACTAATTGTTAGGGAAATACAGATGAAAACCACAATGAACTATCACTTCACACCTATTAGAATGACTGTTATCAAAAAGACAAGACTTCATAAGTCCTGGTGAGGATGGGAATGTAAACTGGTATAGACACTAAGGAAATAGCATGTAGGTTTTTCAAAAAAATTAAAAATAGAACTACAATGTGATCCAGTAATTCCACTTTAGTATATATATCAAAAAGAAATGAAATCATCATCTTTGAAGAGATATCTGCCTCCCCATGTTCACTGGAGCATTATTTATGATAGTTATGAAAGCCAAGCTAAGTGTCCATCAATGAATGAATGAATAAAGAAAATGCAGCTGATGTTATTCAACCTTAAAAAACGGAAATTCTATCTTTTGCAGCAACATGGATGGAACTTGAAGACAGTTCTACCTAGTGAAATAAGTCAGACAGACAAAGACAAATATCATATGATCTCACTTATATGAAATCTACATATACAAAAAAACCTAAACTTATAGAGACTAGATTGATGAGTGCCATAGGCAGAGATGAGGGTGGGGGTGGTGATGGATGAAGGTGGTCAATGGGTAAAAATTCCAGTTTTAAATAAGTTCTGGGACTCTAATATACAGTATGGTGACTACAGGTAGCAATACTGCAATGTGCTCTTGAAAGTTACTAAAAGAGTAGATCTTAAAAGTTCTCACCACACACACATGCACTAAAGTAAATTATGAGGTAATGGAGATGTTAACTAAACTTATTTTGATAATCATATCACAATATAGCTATTAAGAATATTAAATCAGTAATTTAAAACTTCCCAACAAAGAAAGTTCAGAACAACATAGCTTCACTAGTGAATTCTAGCAGTCAAAGAAGATTTAACACCAATTCTTCTCAAACTCTCCCAAAAAATAAAGAGAAGAGTGAATACTTTCTAACTCCTTCTATAGTCTACTATTATCCTAACACCAATGCTAGGCAAGACATCATGAAAAAAAAAAAAATTACAGACCATGTCTTTTATGAATAACGATGTAAAAGTCCTCAACAGAATACTAACGTCCAGTCTTCTCAGGCTGTTAACAACAAAATATCATAGCCTTTGTGGCTTAAACTACAGACATATTTTTCTCACAGTTTTGGAGGCTGGAAGGACAAGAGCAGAGTACTAGCATGACAGGATCTGGTGAAGAACATTTGCATGGCTTGCAGATGGCCACTTTTCACTATGTGTTGACATAGGCTTTCTTCAGTGCGTGTGTATGAAGTGGTGGGGGGGGCACCTTCCTTTTTAAAACAGGGACATTAATTGCATTACAAAGGTTCCACCTTCAACCTCATCTAAATCTGATCACCTCCCAGATTCTACCTCCAAATACTACCACATTGGAGGTTAGGAGTTCAGTATGTGAGTCTGGGGGAGAGGGATATGCAAACATTTATTCCATAGCAACAAGCAAGTTGAATTTAATAGAATGTTTAAAAGATTACACACCAAATTATACATTAAGTGGAATTTATCTTAAAAATGCAATGTTGGTCTGATATAAGAAAATCAATTAATGTAATACATCACATTAATGATCATCTCAACTGACACAAGAAGAGCATTCGACAAAATCCAACATCTCTTATGATTAACAAAAAAATACTCATAGAACTACAAATAGAAGGGAAATTCCTACACAACAAACGGTATTTTTGAAAAACCCACAGCAAACATCATTTTCAATAGTGAAAAGTTGGAAATGCTCCCTCTAAGATCAAGAACAAGACAAGGAAGCCCACGTTCATGGCTGCTATCCAACACTGCACTGGACTAGCCAGAGCAATTAGACAAAAAAAAAAAAAAGAAAGAAAGAAAGAAATTAAAAGACATTCAAATTAGAAAGATATATGTAAAGCTATATTTATTTTCATATTGCAAGATCCTATGTCTAGAAAACCCCAAAGAATCCATAAGCTACAAAAGCAAATTTAAAAATTCAGTAAAATTCACAGGGTACAAGATAAATACATGAAACTTATTTGTGTTTACAACACAAGTAATAAGTAATCTAAAATGAAATTAAGAAAGCAATTTATGATAGCATGTAAAAGAATAAAATACATGGAATAAATTTAACCATGGAAGTTAAAGACTTATACATTGAAAATGACAATGCATTGCTGAAATAAACTTAAGATTTAAGTGGGAAAATGTCCCAAGCTCATGGCTAGGAAGACTTTATATTTTTAATACAACCCCAAAGATTTACAGACTTAACACAATCCTATGAAAATTCCACTATATTTTTGGAGAAAGGGAAAATCTGAACCTCAATTTCATATATAATAACAAAAAAACATGAATATCCAAAAAACCTTGAAAAAGAGGAACAATTTGAAGGACTTGGAGCTTTCAATCTCAGAACTTGACAGTAATCACAATAGTGTACTGGCATATGGATAGATATACACACAAATGGAACAGAATTTAAGAGTCCAGAAGGTAACCCATACACTTATGGCCAATTGATTTTTATAAGAACACCAATTCTATTCTTGAGAAAATAATAGTCTCTTTAACAAATGATGCTGAGACAAGTGGATTTCTACAAGCAAAAGATTAAAGTTGGAGCTCTATGTTACATCATATATAAAAATAAACTAAAATGAGTCAATGACTTGAATATAAGAGCTGAAACATAACACTCTTAGAAGAAAACATGAGGATAAATCTTCATGATTTTGGATTTTGCAATGGTTTCCTAGATGTGACATCAAAAAGCATGAATAACAGAAGGATACACTGACAAATTGGACTTAAAAAAAATTAAAACTCTTCTGTATCAAGAAACATTACTGAGAAAGTGAAATGGCCTACAGAATGGGAAAAAATATTGCAAATCATATATTCAATAATGACTTAATATTCAGAATATATAAAGAACCCCTGCAACTCAACAAAAGATAACTCAATTAAATAATGAGCAAATGATATCTTCTTATCCAAGAAGATATCAAAATGGCCAATAAGTACATGAAAAGATATTCAATTTAATTAGACAGGGAAATGCAAATAAATGAAACCACGATGTGGAGGTACCACTTCACAGCTACTAGGAGCGCCATAATTTTAAAGACAGAAAATTAAGTATGTATTAAATGGCTTGTGAATGGTGGAACCAGATGTCTCATTTATGAGTGGGAATTTGCAGATAAGCAAATGAAAGTGAAGTCACTCAGTCGTGTCTGACTCTATGCGACCCCATGGACTGTAGCCTACCAGGCTCCTCTGTCGATGGGATTTTCCAGGCAAGACTACTGGAGTGGGCTGCCGTTTCCTTCTCCAAGGGATCTTCCTGACCCAGGGATCGAACCCGGGTCTCCTGCATTGCAGACAGACGCTTTACCATCTGAGCCACCAGGGAAGCCCAGATAAGCAAGAGGAGGCAGTTATCCATGTGTGACGGATTTAAGTAGGAGCCATTAGTATGAATTCATGCTTAACTAATATAGATACAGATGGTCCCATATAGAAATATTTATAGATTTGTGTATATATTCGTTACTATAAGCACATCAGTTTGTGGCTCTATTAACTGAGAGGGCCTAAAAGAAATAATGACCCAGTAGCAATGAGCACACCCAGCACCAAGATCTTGGGTTCTACTGCCATTCTGCAATAAGAGAACTCAGGGCTCCTTGGAGTAATCAGTGATTCTAAGGCTGGGGAGGAAATATACAAGATGTATCTGGAGCATCTTGCAGTTGCAGAAAGTAAAGAAGTGCTCAAAACGCACACACAGAAACATATTGATGGAGGTATTTCAAAGTTTCACAGGAACCAACTGAAAGAGCTCCCGATGAACAAAAATGGAACAATTTGAGCAACAAAATAAAGTAGTATTGGGTTATAACCCAACGTATAAAATAAATATCCACAGGATCACACTAATATAAATGAATGACAGAAAAAATTAATAAATGAGGGAGAAGATAAAAACCTCATGTGCAGAATTCCAAATAATTTATGTAGATGTTCTTGTTCAGTCACTAAGTCATGTCCAAATCTTTGCGATCCCGTGGACTGCAGCATTTGAGGCTCCTCTGTCTTCCACTATCTCCCGGAGTTTGCTCCAACTCACGTGCGTTGATTTGGTAATACTCCACCCTCAAAGATGAAAGAAAGCACAGCTCCACTCCTTAGGTGTGAGATGTACTAAATGGTTTCCTTCGCAAGAGCATGATACACAAGGGGGGGAAAGAGCAACTTTACAGCACAGACATGTGATAAATGATACCTCAGGCAGGTGATCATAACATCAACTCATGTAGGCAGTATGTACCCTTGATATGATGTGAAGAGAATGGCATTTTACCCCTGAGAGGTGGAAGTGTCCCAGGTTCTAAGGCTTAGGCTTGGATCGAACACTCTGTTGGCTCCACCTTGTTCTGTTGACCAGGCAAGTGGAGAGGCCAGGCCATATTCATTGGATGGGGTGCTGACTCCACCTCTTGATGGAAGAAGCTGAACTGTTCCACAGTGTATGAACAGGATGTATATACAGGAAGGCCTAAAGAATGCTTGTAATCAACCTAGCACTAGAATTGGCGAGTCTGACCTAGGGCACATTTTTACAAATAGTTTCACAGGGGCACAGCCATCCCCTTTGTTGGCAGTTGCCTATGGCTGCTTTCATGCTACAAAAGCAGCATTGAGTAGTTGTTGTGACAGAGACTATTTACTAAAAAGCAAGGAGCAGGTCACCTCTGTGAAACACCTGTATGTACAAGGCCCGCCATGAGCAAGTCAGCTACCCAAATCCTTTCTCCTTGAGGAATTCTCTCTCACCACCCCATTGCTATGTAAATTGAGCCCCACCTGCTCATCCTTTGGTTGGAGCCACCATCACCTCTTCCAGGAAGCCTTCCAAGGGTCCACTCAGAAGCTCTCACTTCCATCCTCATGGCACTGTTACAGCGAGTGGCTCTTAACAGTAGTTTGCTATCCCTACTCCAGCACAAGGTAAGGAGGATCTGAGGATACAGAGGCCTCTGGGATGCATCTAGAATGACTGAGGAAGCAGATGACTAGGATCAGTGCAGTGGTGACAAGAACAGAATGTTGATTTTTGTTAAGAGGCAGAAATCAGTGGCAACCTCTTCCTGGCTGTGTGTCTCTGTGTCTTGTTGGCCCACCTTGCCAGCTGAGCTCAACATTGCGCTTATAAAATGGTCAGAATGACAGTGCCCTGGAGGTCTGCATGCTTCTGAGAGAGTGCGTGCAGAGCGCCCTTCCCAGAGCCTGGTCAGGTGAGTGCTTGGCGGAGTGGGGTCTCCAGAGCAGCCCTAGGCTGTGACAGGGTCCTTTGGGCTGTAGGCCCCTCCTGCTGCCCTCCACACTGCTGGGAGGGTGCATTCCTGCAGCCCAGCATCTGTGGGGAGATCTCCTTCCCTATCTGTGTTCTGCTAATAAAGAGAAACACACTTGGCGAGGTTAGACAAACAGCGGTGAGTGATTGACACAGCCGCAGCCCTTGGCCAAGCAGCGCGGGCCATGCAGCAAGCTGCTGAGCAAACACCGTGTGGGCCGTGCGTCCCTCGGTGTTTGCTTTCCATTAGCCTCACGTTTTGCCCTTTAGTCACACTCCGTCTATCAAGGCTGACCGAGGAGGAGCCTGCTCCCGTACGCCCCGGCTCACTTCAGCAGCAGCCCCTGAGGTCCCAAAGTGTTCCCTGGTGATCCCTGTTCATCCAACGACTGCAAGGGCAGCTCCGCCAGGGGAGAGCTTGGGGCTCTGAGCCCGGTTCCTCTGTCTAGAGCCACACCCGGGCCACCCTGGGAGCTGAGTTGAGCGATGTTGGGCCAGAGCCCAGGTTTAATAGCTTCCCGAATATGTCCCATGTGCCTCCGACCAGAGTTCTGCCTGGGGCTCAGGAGATGAAGAAACAGCAGGCCAAACTGGTGATGGGCAGGTAGGGCACCTGTCTGTGGACAGAGGGTCCACAGCCCCCATTTGTTTTCTAAAATAGATCTACCCAGGATGAGAGACCAGCCTCTGCACTGGAAAGGGAATGGAGGGGTCTGGGCTCACCCTAATCCTCCCAACCCCCACCCGTCTACCACCCCTCACCTCTTTACCCCTCCACCACCCCTCACCCTTCCACTCCAGACCCATCCCCACCAAATAGTCCCTTCCAGGAATGAGAGGCTGTAGGCTCCAAACCTGTGCTCCTTCCTGCCTTTCCCATGGGGCTTCCCTCCACCTACTCCCATCTCAGAAGCTGTCTCTTCAATCCCAGACACTGGTCTTAACGTCACACAATACCTACCTGCATACAGGGATACACGGTCATTTCCTGGGCGTCTTTGGAGACAATGGTCACAAAGCTGCAAGTGGGATTCAGGGGCAGTGAGAGAGTGTGCAGGGATACACGCCCTAGAACATAAAATCCTGGCATCCCAGAGTGACAGGAGCCTCATGGAGGTCTGATCCACTCAAGCAAGGCACAGATCTCCTCGGTGAAACACTCCCATGTTCAGGTAGAGAAACAGAGTCTCGACGTGGACATGTCAGCTTCCCCAAGCCTCTTGAGGTGGGTCAGGAGTCCTTTCCATGGCCTCCGCTCTGTTCTCTAGTTCACACCAACAGAATGGTTGTCAGCCTCCTGGCTGGTAGTTTAGAAATCTGATTGTTTAGCATCTGGGCTCTTGGTTCTGCTCTCCCACGTCCTCTTATTTTGAGGTATTGTTGACCACACAGAAGTCAGAGGACTCTGGGCCCTGGCTACCCACTGTGGGCACTTGGACAAACCAGCACCCGCTCAGACCTCAGCTTTCACATCTGTTCGTGGGGATCCTGGTGGGAGGACGCCAGGCGGTGACCCAGCTCTTCCCACCCCATCAGAGAGGCTCCAGGCTGGAGGGCCGAGTGCTGCCTGCCTCGCTGACAAGGTTCTCTCCTCCCTCCTCCTCTGAAGGGGAAATTACCCATTAATGAAAGAGAATTACAAACGCAGCTTCTGGCCCAGTGCCCAAGGTCCTTGGGAGAGCAGGGAGGGAGCAAGCATGCTGGAAGGCGAATTGGAAACAAATGCACGGGGGTGTTTTCTTTGGTGGATCCGCAGTCCCCTCCCCACCCCCTATTCCTACCACTGTCCCAAATTTGGACTTTTACGGAAACGGATTTCATGCCTGGGCTTCCCGTGAACTCTCTTAATTCAATTGAGGGGCCATTATCGGTACCGGGTGTAATGGGCTGTTTCCGCAGCCTGGAGGAGGCCTGTGCAGGCGAGGGGTGGGTGCTTCTCTACTCTGCAGGTGGGGGCTGGGGTAGGGGGGTAAAGGGGGAGCTGGGATGAAGCCCCTGCCCTGGCAGGTGCCCAGAGGGGTGGAATAGGAGGCGACAATTAATTTGAGGCAAGGCAGGGTAGCAAGGGGGAATCAGATGCAAAAGGGGCAGGAGGCAAAAGAACAGTAGGTGAATCTGGGGCTTAGAGGTGGGGTCCCACGGACTTAGCAGGAGGGGATGTCAGGGCCATAGGTGGGAGAAGCCATCTGCCAAGATGTAAAGGTCCCTCTCCCCAGACACCTCATTGCCCATCCTCCTTCCTCCATGAGGAATTCTCTCCCACCCGCCCTATTCCTATGCAGGGTCCCTCCTGCTCATCTTCTGATTGGACCCACTATCATCTCCTCCAGGAAGTCTTCCAGGGGCCCACCCCACAGCCCCCATTTCCACCTCATGGTACTAACTGCCTCTGTCTTTCATGGTCTGAAGTTCTGGAAGAACAGAACCTGTGCAGGGTCTGAAACAATACAAGGTCCTGGAGGGAGAGACCAGGAAGTGGGCCAAGTTTTGGAGAAGGGGCAAGGGGACTAGATGGCTCCTCCTAGCAGAGGGTATCCAGGCTAGTGTAGACAGAGAGTAGGTCCTGTCCCCACATGGGAACTGGCCTATGGAACTGTGACCTAGGCCATCCTCTTGGCCTTTTCCCAGTCCTTGTCTAGCAGGAGGGTCCTCGTAGCCAGCCTTGAAGGCTGGGCCTGGTGAGAACACACACGGGGCATTTAACTGGGCCACCCGAGCACATACCATGAAGACTTCCTTCTGCAGAACAAGGTCACAGTTCCTTCTTGGTTTCTGGCAGGAGAGACATGTGGACCCTGACTCCATGGCAGTCCCTCAAGAAATGTAAGGCTGGTCAAAACCCTGTGGAGGATGAAGAGCCCTGCAGACCCACCTCACCTCCCACACAGAGGCCTTGCCTCTTGTACTAAGGCAGGAGCCTGGTGAACCGGGTGGTAGGTGGGAAACCTAGGGCTTCAGAAAGCAGACTCTGTGGGGGCCTTTGGTTTTCCTTTTTTCTTCGGGACTAGATCCAGAGCTGAGACTCCCAACAGCCAGGGACTGTACTTAGGAGCCTGAAGTGAGCTGCAAAAGGGTAGAGTGAAATGCAGCCCTAGGTTTGATACATACTGGGCAAGTACAGAGGGGAGGCAGGCCACATCTCTGTCCCCAAGGCCTCCTGTCTCTGTGAGTGTCTTTCTGACTTTCCACACAATATGGCCTCAGTTCATCAAACACTCCACACTCTCAGCCCCTTTTTCTGACCAGGCAGATCTGCGCAGGTGCTTCCCAGGTGGTAAAGAATCTGCCTGCCAATGCAGAAGATGCAAGTTCCGTACCTGGGTTGAGAATATCCCCGGAGGAGGAAATAGCAACCCACTCCAGTATTCTTGCCTGGGAAATCCCATGGACAGAGGAGCCTGGTGGGCTACAGTCCAAGGGGTCACAAGAGTCAAACACAACTGAGAGACAAAACAGCAGCAGAGGTGGTTCCACAGGTTGGCCTGTGGCCTGTGGACATAGTGATGAGGTCACTCCCAGGCTGCAACAGAGAAGAGTCAGTCTTCCACCTTCTCACTCTTTTTCTTCAGTTTGTAGCACCCAAGTGATCACAGGTGTTGCTGCAAGATGGTGAAGCTGTTGTCAAGCCTGGAACCAGGAGTGACTTGTGGGGTGCAGAGCCCCAGCTAACCTGTGTGTGAGATGGGGAAGGCATGAGAAATAAGCCTTGGGGGTGCTAGGGGGTAGGTGACTGATGGTATGGTGGTATTGGTGCAGAGGGTTTGGGTAGGAGGTGGGCTGAAATCCATATCAGAGGCTGGAAGGATGGCGACCCACATGATTACAGCTGCAAGGAAAACTTTGAATGAGTGGCTT
Source organism: Dama dama (assembly GCF_033118175.1). Classification (NCBI taxonomy): domain Eukaryota; kingdom Metazoa; phylum Chordata; class Mammalia; order Artiodactyla; family Cervidae; genus Dama; species Dama dama. The sequence continues at coordinate 26,165,510 of NC_083696.1, read as the reverse complement.
TGGGAGAAGAGGTAGGAAAGCAGATGCTAGCAGCATGTGGGGTTGCAACTGGCTGTGCTTATGCAGTGGCTATAGAAAAGAACGGAGGTCAGGATAGATCGCTGGTCAGGTTGCTATCAGAATAGAAAAGGAGTTGATAGTGCCCGGAGAACTGAGCCTAGCTGACTAAAAAGACTAACTGCTGCTCAACTCAGACATTGAAGGTGAATGTGATGCCTTGGAGAGGCAATGCCTAGTAAACTCTCCTAATCCATCAGATGGCCTCAGGCAAGATCAGAATAAGGGTGGGTCAGATTCAGAGCAGCTTTACCCCTGCAGAAGGCTGAGAGAGAATTTGTTTCTTGTCACTGCATAACAAAGTACCACGGACTGGGCGGCCTAGACAACAGGCCTGTAGGCAGGGTTATTTGCCACTCATTCCCCAGGCCAGAAGTGGGCCTATTCGGGGGGCCACTCAGCACCCAAAGAAAATCAATGCAGCTGAATGGAGAGAAGGGTCTACTTGGGCCCAGGCTCGGGGCCCTGTGAGCGCACAGCAGACAAGAGAGCAGAAGCAGGACCTAGTCAAGGCGTCCACTCCCCATCTGACTCAGGGCCCTGACACCCCAGTCTCTTGGTAGGACAGGACATGTTCACCGAGCACTGCATGGGAGACCCCCTCTTAGATGGGAGGGACCTGAAATCCTAAAGGACTCTGAACTTCCCGAGGCTGTAAAGGTCCATTGTTTGAATATCCTGAGACTAAGAAACTGTGTTCTCAGGCTTGCCCTGTTTCCGGGGCTGGGGCTAGGCTTGTCAGTAGCCTGGCAGGACTGAGGGGGCCCGTCAGAGCCAGGCTGGGGCCTGGGGCACACAAGAAAAGGGCATTCTGAGGACCCAAGTCTGAGGTGGTTCCAAGCCAGCCCCCAGGGAAGGCGGCCAAGGCGGGCAGAACTTCAAATGCTTCAGGGTTATTTTATTTTATTTCACATAAGTGGAGGCAAAAATTGGTTTCTCGTGTGGTCTAACGCTTTCCAAGTCGTAACATCACTCCCCAGCTCCTGCCATTCAGGGTGGAGCTGGGATGGGAAGAAGAGGGGTGAGCTGTGGGCTCCAGCTCTCCCTCCCCACACAAAGCCACCTTGGGGCACAACCACAACAGTCTCAACCCCAACCCTCAGGGACAGGCATCCTCCAATCAGAGCCCTTCCCTTCTGGACCATCTGTTTGATATTAGGCAGGTTACCCCACTTCTCTGAACCTCAGTCTCTCTGACTGTGAAATGGTCATAGAGGCTTATGCATGTGAGCCTATTTGGGAACATGCATTTCTCCAGGGCCCGGGGAGTAATGAGTTGTGGTTCTATTTTACAGCTCTCCTGGGAGGTCTCTGACTTGGCATGTTCAAGCTGGAGGTGGGGAATCTCTCAGTCAGGACCCCTGAGGCAGCCCCTTCTTTCCCAGGAAGCTCAGCCCACTTGGGCAGGGGACCCACTGGGCCCAGGCTGATGACCTGGGTGGGTCCCTTGCTGCCCAAGCCCTCCTCCCACGGGGCCCTCAGTCATGGCCTCCTCTCTCTCTTCTACCCCCATCTGCCCCTAGAACTCTGCCTCAGTTTACCACTGACGTTTCCCAGGGTCCCTGGAGAGGAGGCTCTTAGGATGAGCACCCTAATTCCTTTGATCCATCCGCTCCACGGTATCCCCTTCAATTCCATCTTCCATGCCATCTGCTAGACCCCACAGCTTTGTCCCTGTGCTGCTCAAACTGGTGCCCCCTGGACAAGTCACCCAAGACCCTCGGGGTCCTGCTCCTGCCTCCCCAGGCGCTTCACCCTCCACTTCTGATCCCGAAGGCCATGCTCTCCTGCACTCCTGCTTGTGCTCGTTCCTCTGCCAGAAATGTCCTTCCCTCCTCCCCTACTTGCTCAGCTTAGACATGCCCTCTGAAACCTCCTGACCCCAAATCCTCAACCCTTGAAGCCCCCAGAGCCACCTGGGCTGTGTTTTTCAGGCCTTCCCTCTTGGCTTGCAGGTGCTGACAATCAGTATTGGTCAGCTCCCACTGCGTAACAAAGTATCCAGAACCAGCAGGTGGTTACATCCACTCCTGAATCTACTGGTCAGCTCCGGTCTTGACTGATCTTGGCTGGACCCACTGAGGCATCTGTGATAGTTTGGTCAGGAGCCAGCTTGTTTAGGATGACCTCTGTATTCACTTTCTGTACTACATAAAGAATCATTCCTCTCCCAGTGAGAGAGAGGCTGGCAGTGTGGCTGAAGGACACCATCGCAGGCCTTCCTTGGCTCCACCACTCACCCCCATCTGTCTCATCAGTGGCTGAGAAGAGAGACTAGGGACCAGAGGTGGGCAGAGGCTCAGTGGGAAAGGAGTCGGGGTCCTGACGACCGTGGGGGGCAGGGCTGGCCTAGGTTGTGGTGTGGCCCCCAGGAGGATGTGCTGATGCCCACCATGCCTGCTCCTGGGCTCCAGCTGAGCCACTCCCTCATGGCTGAGCCCAGCTTGGGATTCCTAGAGACCCATGAAGAAAGTTTACCATAGGCAGTGGTGCTCAGCCACAAAGCAGCCCTGGGAGGCTGTTCAGCTTTTAGGGATTTTGAGTCCAAGACTGGAGTCATATCAGGGGAGTGGCTGTGGGGGAATGGGGTGATAGGGAAGAGAAGGAAAAGGAGGGGACAAGACAGTGCAGGGTGAAGGACCAGTGGAGAGAAGGAAAGGAGGAACCAGAGTGAGGTGGGCAATTATCACCTTGCCAAGCCTCCCTTTGCTTCAGTGCCTGTGTCGAAAGCCAGTAGTTGTCTCTCTACCTTAACCCAGTGAGACAGGAATGGTCGCCACCTTTTACAAAGGGACACAGATCCAGGGAGCTCTGGGACCCAGGCAGGATGAGCAAGAGCATCCCTGTTGTCACGAGTGGACTTTGAGGCACCAAATGTGGTAAGCTGGTCTCAGGGGCTGACCTCCCCTCCAACCCACTGGATCTGGGAACCTTCTCTCCCCATTACAGCAAGACTCATGCCAAAAGAACCACCTGGACTTCTGGCCTTCACCCCAGTCTCCTAGGAAGGACATATCCCCCAAAGCTGGATGGACACTCAGGACCACTACCTGACTTGTTGCTGTCCAGTCGGTCAGTCATGTCCAACTCTTTGAGACCCCAGGGACTGCAGCACGCCAGGCTTCCCTGTCCTTCACCATCTCCCAGAGCTTGCTCAAATTCATGAGTCGATGATGCCAAACAACCATCTCATCCTCTGTCATCCCCTTCTCCTCCTGCCTTCAATCTTTCCCAGCATCAGGGTCTTTTCTAATGAGTGGTCTCTGTATCAGGTGGCCAGATTATTGGAGCTTCAGCTTCAGCATCAGTCCTTCCAATGAATATTCAGGACTGATTTCCTTTAGGATTGACTGGTTTGATCTCCTTTCAGTCCAAGGGACTCTCAAGAGTCTTCTCCAACACCAGTTCAAAAGCATCAATTCTTTGGTGCTCAGCCTTCTTTATGGTCCAACTCTCACATCCATACATGACTACTGGGAAAACCATAGCTTTCACTATATGGACATTTGTTGGAAAATAACATCTCTGCTTTTTAATACCTGAGGGCACATCCCAACCCCCCCACCAGCCAGGACTTCACAATGATGGCCCAAACTCCAGCCTCCATCCAACAGGCATCATGGGGACCTAATGGCAGGCTGACTCAGTTTGCTCACCTGCAAAATGGAGACAGACACTGCTTGCCTAGGTGACCTCCAGAAGAACTCGGGGCAGCACGTTGGTGCAATGGAGGTGTGCACCTGGGGTTACAGCCTGGGCTCAGGTCTTTGTGCTGCAGGCCTCCAGCTGGTGACTTTGGCACAGACACTAGGACTCTCAGAGCGACAGAGCAGCCAGGAGAGGATGAAGTGTGTTCCCGAGGCCTGGGGCCACCCTGGGAGGGATGATGACAGACACCCAGCTATTACTGCATCTTGGGGCCAGGCCATTCCCACTCACTCAGGGCAGAGGCAGCCCCAACAGGGATTCACCCAAGGCGCTGTCGGGCTTGTCATTCAGGCCTAATCCCTGCCCTTTGTCTGCCTGCCACTGGGGCTTTGGGTTGCCACCTGCCCGCGCCAGGTGATGTCATGGGAAAAGAATGTGATGGGTGGGGGCAGGAGAGGGGCTATCCTGGAGAATGTCTGTCTCCAGGTGGGCAGGGGGCTGCGGGAGACTCAGCCCCGCAGTGTGGAAACTCAGGTCTCCCCTCCCCTGTGGGCCTTGGGTATCATCCTGTCCTGCAGATGACATGTGCTCCATGAGGTCAAAAGTTTGAAAGCACTGGAAGCTTCCAGAGCCTTGTTTAAAGGAAGGGTGCTACTGAGCTCACAGTCACAAAGCAGTGCATGAGAACAAAACAGCGGGGGCGTCTGTGTCCAAGGCTCCATCGACTCCTCGAAACAACTGCAGAGCTGGGCATGGACATGTTCTCTGGGAGAGCAGCCCTGGCTTCACTGACTTACTAGGGCTCAATGGCAAGACTCAGCAGCGAGGCGGGCCTACCATCCCGTGAGCTCAGAGTAGGGGCTGCCAGAGACCTCTCTGAGCCTCAGTTTCTCCATCTGTGAAACAATTTTGCTGCCCCCCACTGCCTTCCTACCAGGCCAGGAAATCCCAGGCAGCTTTCTTAACTTCCTGTGGTCATTCTCAGTTAATTCTCTACCTCCTGGGGGGCAGGACTTGGCCCCCACACAGCGAGGTAGAGGAGGTGGGAGCTGCCCTGGGGGCCGTGTGCCCTGGCCTGATGACATCCCTCCTACCTGCCCTTCAGCCTTTGGAACCTCATCTCCTGTGGCTTCTGGGACCCTCCTCATGACTCTGCTGCAATTCCCTTCCCTTATTTACGTGGTAACAAAGGAGCCAGCCTCCTTCCATCTGGTGACTAGCATCTCAAGGGCCTCAGCATCCTTGATTGGGTCCTATGCAAGGGTCAAGAGATGATAAGAGATAGAGGGTGCAGAGATTTGGGGGCCAAGCCAGGAAAGGCACCCACCTCCCTTGCCCAACCTGTAGTGGCTAGAACCAGTCCTGGGATTGCAGAGGCCAGGGAAAGGCACTCTCCTCACGCGATGGGGAAAGAAAATGGCCTTTGATGGACATGTGGAATTTTCTCACTACACCTTCGCGTGTCCCAAACTCCTGGTCCATCTTTTAGGAATGGAGACAGTTCAGAGGTTAGACGGTTCCATCCTGTAGGACAGTGAAAGCTCTGAGCTTGAGCTGTAAGGCACCATCTCCTTGCAGGCACCAGGTGGATTTGCCTCCTGCTCACCGGCTGCCCAGCCAGAATATAACAGTGGGGAGGGATGGGGGGAAAACAGTGAGTTCTTTTGCTGATGGCGTCACTCTCCCAAGCCTGGAGGTGGGTGAAGTGGACTCTCAGGGCACATCTGTGGGCATTCGAGGAGACACCTTTGCTGGTCCCTTTCTGTGACTTCTGTGGAACGATATCACCTCTTTGGCCACTCCCTCCTAGCTCCTGCACCCACTCAGCCCTCACTTCTGAAGCTCTCCCACTCACCCCTCTCTCAGGCACTATGGGGAGCAGGATCCTGAGCCTACCCCGGAGTCCCCTCCTATGACTGGGACAGGAACCATGAATGGGTTACTGAGCAGACAGTCTTGAGGGTGGGCCTAAGCTAACTGGAGGGGAGGGCTTTAAAAGAATATGAAGCATTAGAGAGATAGATGCCCTTCTGCTGGCCTGGGAAGGCATGGACAGCCAAGACCAACTGTTTCTGGGGGCCACATGGCTACTTGGGTGGCCTCTGGGAAGGAGAGCCATGCCTGGCAGACAACCTCATCCCACGGCTGCATGGACCTGAATTCTGCCAACCACAGGGAGCTTGGAGAAGACGAGTGTCCTAAATGAGACTGCAGTCCTGGGAGACATAAGGACATTAAGTCTGGAGACCTTAAGCAGAGCTCCACCTAAGCTGCTCCTGGGCTTCTAACCATGGAGACCGTGAGATCGTCAATCTGCTGCTGTGATCAGTGTGTGGCAGCTCCTTGCACAGCTTAGAAAATGGACACAGGCAGGACTTGAAGGGTTCCTGCTGGGAGCAGCACGCGTCCTTCCCTGAGGCTGCACAAACCTTCCAAGCCTCCCAGTTTCCCCAGTGGTTGAGGCCAAAATTCTCTATGACACACCACGAAGAGGTGGAATGGTGTCCTTCCAAACGTCACTCCTCCCCGGTGTTTCTGGGTGTGAACTTACTTGCAAATAGAGTCTTGGTGGGTTAATGAATTGAGGATCTTGAGATGAGATCATCCTGGATTGTCCAGGTGGGCCCTCATTCCCATGACTGGTGTCCTTATAAGAGGCGAGGACACAGACACACACAGACAGGGAAATGTCGCATGACACTAGAGGCAGAGTTTGTAGCGATGAGGCCGTAATCCAGGGGTGACCGGGGCCGCCAGGAACTGGAAGAGGCAAGAAGCGTCCCCACAAGAGCCTCTAGAGGGAGCGTGGCTCTGCTGATAGCTTGATTTCAGACTTCCCTCCTCCAAAACTGGGAAAAGATACACTTCAGTTGCAAGCCCCCTGCCACCCTAGTTGTGTTGTTTTTCTAACGCAGCTATGGGAAACCAGTGGACATCCTGACGGAGTCATCCAGGAGAGGCTGGAACAGCAAGCAGCCCAGCTGATGGAAAGGAGCTTCATCAGACACTTAGGTCCTTGCCACTGAGCCCCTGTGTCCGGGACACGCTGTAACAGTGCCTCCAAGTTGTGGCAAAGTACCTCCTCTCCTGTCACAGGGAAAAATGAGAGGTCATAGTGGGTGATTTCAGAGAGACCTCCTGAATATCCATGCTGACAGAATGTAGGCATTTCCGCCTTTCACCAAAGGGAAACTAAGGCTCAGAGAAGGGAAACAGTTTGCCCAAGAGACAGCCATTGTCCCTAGAAAAACACTCAGAGAACACAGAAAGAACAGGCCAAGAATGTTAATTGCAGCCTTGTTTTTGTAGCAAAACCCCCAGACCAGCCTAAATGTGCCTTCATCAATAGAGGTGTGACTAAATAAATTAGGAAACCCTCCGAGGTTTTCTGCAGGTTTGGACAGGATGGATCTCTGAGACGCAGTGGGGAGTGGAGGAAGCAACCTATACAGTGAAGTGTGGAAACATGATCCCATGGAGGCCTTTGACAGCCCAGCAAATCCCGAGTCAAACAAACTAATCGCAGGAAGACATTTTTTGAACAATCGGGGAAATTTGAAGACTGATGGGGCATTAGACAATATTAAGGAATGACTGTTAATTTTGTTAAGTGTGCTGATGGAATGGTGTTGTTAAAGGGGAAAGGAGACCTACCTCGGGGAGACAGCAAAATACTGAGATGACTGCAAATGAGATGGTGGTGCCTGAGATGTGCTTGGAACAATTCACTGGGGGCAGCGATATGGAGGCGCCAAGAGCGGTCATGAGAGGAGCTTGGTGGGACTGCCCAGTGGGTACAGGACTCATACTATTGTACTTGAAAATTTCAACAAAAATAGTTAAGCACCATAAAGCAATACTATGTGTTTCCTACATATATGCTGCTGCTACTGCTAAGTCTCTACATATATACTTGAATATAAATAAAGGCATGTTTTAACAGCCAAAACGATATGCTCCAAATAGGCAAAGGTGGACACCTGTGGAGGTGGGACCCTGATTAGAGGGGTGTGGCCATTTGTGAAGCCATGAATCTTAATTTGTAGGGTTAAATTCTTTAGAGAGAGAATGCCTAGAAGTTTTACTCGTGTACTTGAATGCTGCCCTCAACCAAATAATAGGAGGGAAAAGGCTGAGTGGTACAAAGGTTCAGTTATAAGATGAATTAGTCCTGAGGATCTAATGCGTGGCATGGTGACTACAGTTGACAATACTGTATTGTACACCTGAAATGTGCCGAGAAGTTAGATCACAAGTGTTCTCACCACACACATAGTCACACACACACACACACACACACACACACACACACACACACATATGCACACACACACAAAGATAACTATAAGAGGTGAGGAGTATGTTAATTAGTTTGATTGTAGTGGTCATTTCACAATGTATGTATGTATCAAAACATCACATTGTATACCTTAAATGTATACAATTTTTATTTTTCAATTAAGAAAAAGAAAAATCTGGTGCTATGGGCTTCAGTGGTGGCTTAAGAGCCAGGTGTTCCCACAACCCTACACACTCTGCCTGCAAGTTTCAGAGAAGTGGTGCTCACTCCATGTCTGCACATCCCTGCCTGAGGACGTGTCTACGGTGGCCCAGGGGCTGGTGGAAGGAGCAGAGTCCTCGCCAGATGTGGAGCCAGGGCAGCCACTCTCCACTCCCACAAGGCCACTTGGATGTCACTCTATGTATATTACTCCACAGGACGGACAGCTCAGGGCAAAGAAGGTAGCTGGGGGCCAGATGCACCAGGAGCCACCATTTGGTTTTCAGTAACCCCAAGAGGGGGAGTGGGAAGTTTCCCATGAGGGCAGAGCAGGTAGGGTGACCACTGGTCCTATGTAAACCCCAGATCTGCTGCTGGTCTGTGTGGCTGGAGAGGGCCATTTCTGGGCTCAGATTCCATAGTGTGTGGAATAATGTTACCACCCCCCTCCAGAGTTATGTCCACCTAGAGTCCAAGAACATGATCTTATTAGGAAGAAATATCTTTGCATATGTAATTAGTTAAGACGAGGTTGTCCTGGAGTAAGGTGGGGCCCACATCCAATGAATGATGTCCATAGAGGAGATGAGGACACAGAGGTATATGAAGGGAGAGGTAATGGGACAATGGAGGAAGAAATTGGAGTGATACAGCCACAAGCCCAGAGACACCTGGAGGCCCCCAGAAGCTGGAAGAGGCAGGAACAATCCTCCCCTGGGGCTATCAGAGGGAACACAGGCCTGCGACATCTTGATCTCAGATTCCTAGCCTCCAGAACTGGGAGAGGATAATTGCCACAACAGTTCCCAGGTGTAAATGGGGACCACAGCAGTGTCTGTGGGGCAGATATGATTATTCTAAGGGTGAGCTTAGATAACATTCACTGAAAAACAGGCACTCTGGTGGGGACAACTGGAACAGAGGCTGGTGATGAGGATACAAACTCGCTCAGGTACAAAGGGACCGAGGAAGTAGCTAGAGGCCTGGTCGGACCCAGTGTTCAAGAGATGGTGTCAAGACTCAGTTTCCCTTCCCTATGGCCTGGAATGGCATGCTGGTTTTTCCAGTGGGCCTCTACCCTCAGGTGCCTTCCCAGCTGCCTGGGCAACTGAGGGTCCATCCTTGCGGTCAGACCAGGCACAGGACCACCCACCCAGCCACTGTGACCCGTATGAAGCCACTGCCCCGCATAGGCTGAGCTTGCTTTCTCCAGCCCTGGGGCAGGAACACAGGGGCCCAAGAAGAGTAAGGTGGGATCCCCACCTGCTCTGGTGGCCACAAACCAACAAACATGTCCCACGCCATGGCGTCAGAGATGATGCCGGCTGAGGAAGGAGCCCCATACAAGAACGCACCTATCTCAGGAAGCTTGGGCCACTGTAACAGAACCCCACAGGCTGGGGCTTAAACTACAAACATTTCTTCCTCACAGTTCCGAAGGCTGGCAGTCCAGGAGCAAGGATCTAGTGAGGACTCTCTTCCTGGTTTGTGGACAGCCACCTTCTTGCTGCATCCTCACATGGCAGAGAGAGAGGTTCTTCCTATTAGGACACCAGTCCTATGGGATCAGGGACTTCTCTTATGACCTCATTGAGCCTGAATCACCTCCTTACAGGCTCCATCTCTAATACAGTCACATTGGAGGGTGGGCTTCAACAGGGGGATTTGGGGACAGGATTCAATCCGTTGAAGTCCCTCTGCTTCTCCCCACTCTAGCCCACCCCAGCCCACTCCCATGCCGGCCCCAAAGACCCTGTGTCAAATCCAGACCTGACCCTGTCCTTGCCTTCCTTCAAAGACTTCCCTTAATTCTGACAACAGGACAGTTGCTGAAATGGCTGGCCACATAGACTTTGCCTACAGAGACAAGCCAGGCATTCCTTCTCTCTGTCCCCACAACTGCTCCTCCCTGGAGTTTAATGTCATTTCCTCACCGCTCACGTCTAGACTTACCTCATGACTTGCTTTGTCCAATGGAAGGTGGAGGGAGGGACCTCATCCCTGCAGACTGGGCCTTCTGAGGCTTTGTTGTTCCCATGTCCACTTCCTAGAATGTTCCCTTTCAGCCTCCCAGATAACCGGGACCAGAAGCTTTCCTGGGCCCTAGCAAGACACAAAGCGGTGTGGTGAGAAGGGCCCTGGAGAGGAGAGAGCTTGGAGAGATTGGCAGACAGCCCCAGCCCTGAAACAGGCACCAGGCCATGAATGGGATCATCTCGGAAAGATTAGGTTGCCATATGGAGCAGAGATAAATTGCTCCACTCTTCTCTGATGGCTCAGACGGTTAAGAATCCATCTGCAATGCAGGAGACCTGGGTTAGATCCCTGGGTTGGGAAGTGCCCCTGGAGAAGGGAATGGCTACTCACTCCAGTATTCTGGCCTGGAGAATTCCATGGACAGAGGAGCCTGGCAGGCTATAGTCCATGGGATTGTAGAGTCAGATGTGACTAAGTGACTTTCACTTTTACTTTTCTTTCACCCAAATTGCTGAATCTGGAGCAATTAAATTATTGTTGCTGTCTTGGGGGTAGTTTTTTACATCTAACTGATACAGGTCTCCACTCATCTCTGGAGCTTTGACCAGAGAGATGGGGAAGAGGAGTGCAAACTGAGAAATAGCCACTGTCCTTGGTGCCTTAAATGGAAGCTCTGGGAGGGGTTACTCGTGAGTGGCAGCGAGGGCATACACTCTGGAAGTCTGGTTCAACTTCCACCCCTGCTCTGGACTTCAGTTTCTCTCATCTGCAAAGTAAGTAAGGGGCTTGGATAGGAATGATGACTTTTAGGTATTATTTAGCCCTTTTGGTGGACAGGAGATTGGGTCAGCCAGAATCCATGGCACCTTGTTCTGAAGATGACGCTTGGGTTCCTTTCCAAATCCCCAGTGCCCTTGGAGATAATCGTTGTGGATGCTCCAGTGCCTGCTTTCCCACTATAAAGAAGTAGCCATGTAGCCAGAGGCTCATCATCCCTGAAATCTCACCAGGAAGCAGAACTCTGAGATCTTCTTCCTGAGGCATCCGTACTCAAGGACCATGTGCAGCTGACAAGAGCAGAGCCAGCCACCTGGTTCCAAAGTCAGGCCTCTAACTCCAAGCTCCCCCACTCACAAGCTACTCACTGGCTCTGGCCTCAGTTTCCCCATCTGTACAATAGGCTAATAGGGGCTGATGTGTGACCCGATGGCACAGTGCCTGGCACACCATGAGGGTTCACGAAGCCTCAGCTCAGGGAGCTGTTTCTGTCATCAGTCTCCTGGGGCTGACCCAGTCACTGTCTTCTTCCCAATACTTGGGCCTCCCCTCATCTGCTAACCTTCCAGGTCAGCCCCTGCCTACTGCTGTGGGCAGCCAAGCTCCCTGGGCTGTCATGGCCCACAACACAACTCCAAGACACTGCACAGAGATGTCCCATGGAAACAATCAGGCCAGCATGGCAATCCAGCTGGCGCAGGGTAAGGTGGCAGTATGGCCCAGGGTTGCCCCTCATACTCGGAGACTGCAAAGGGCTAAGGGCTCAGGCGCCAGCAGGCAGTGCAGGACTCCTGGGATGATGCACTTGCCCTTCCCCTAAGGAGATGAGACCAGAGCCTCTTACTTGGCAGGAAGACTCATCCAGAGAGCACCACTGGGTAGGGGACAGGGGTGACCCCCACTTGCTGTAGGGTAGCACTGTGCCTGAGAATCCTGCCAGTCACCAAATGGTACCAAACATCATAACGACAGAAGCCACAGCCCATGGCCACCCTCATATATATTAATTCAGTCCCAGCAAGACAGGCAGTTTGTGTAGTGCTCCATTTCACAGATGAGCAAACTGAGGCATAAAGTCTGTCCATGATGGGACCAGCATTGGATGCAGATAGCCATCTGGGGTCTAAGTTCTGATGCCCAAGATCTAAGCCAGGATGCTCAAAGGAATCACTTGGCCAGAGTGGAAGCCAGGAGCTGCCGTGCTGGCCCTTCCACTCTGCCCCACCCTACCCAGCCACACTCCACCTATGGTTACCTGGGGGTGAGACAGGCACATCGAGGAGCTGGACAGGGTGGGGCATTCAGTTTCCATCCCATGCCCGCCTACTGTAATAGGAAAAGTCAGGGAAAGCCTCGGCAAAGCCCGGCGCCATGGATGCCGCCCGCCGGAGGCCTCGTGGCCACAGAACCAGCAGTCATGCAAATGATTGATGTCAGCTCCGTGGAGGGCCGGGGTCCACAGGAAATTGGAGTCGATGAATTTAAGAGAGAAACTCCTTGTTTAAACAGAACTACTTTAGAAAATAAATACTGCCGAAGTTGATGGTAAATACAGATATTTGTGTGGGACAGAGGTGGAAATATGAATTTAATAAAGCTGGCGGCACGTGGCCCTGCTCCTTGGGCCCCTGAGCCAGTGTCCCAGCAGCCTGGGCTGCTCAGAACAGGGCCTCGCTTCCTCTATCACTCCTGTGACCTTGGCAATTTACAACCTCCCCAGCCTGAGACTTGGAGCGGTCTACAAACTCTCTTGCCGGCCAGTGTAGAGCTATTGGCCCACTACGGCCATCCTCTCCTCCAGGAAGCCCTCCATGACTTTGCTGATGAGGCCGGCAACCTGAGTGCTGTGACCACACCCACAGCCTCTCAGACCTGCCCTGGGTGCAGCAGGCCTCCCTCTGGGCTTCACTAACCCCGCTTGGTAGAGGGGAGGCAGGGACTCCAGAAAATGAAGCGACTTTCTCAGAAGTAAGTAGCAGAATAGAAAGGAGCTGGGGCCCACTAGGTGTGCATTTCAGTAACAGGGCCTAGGGTTGGGGAGGAACCACTATCCAGCTCTGCAAAGTCCTTGTGGGCTCAGCAGCAGGGTGTGGAGGGACAATGCCCCTTAGGGAGGGCATCCTCTTGTGGCCAGGAAGCTCCATCCCACTAGAAGCAAGGGAGGGTGCACATAACTCCCACACTGCACATCTGCTCACGTCATACCTCCTGCCCCCTACCTGTCCTGTGACATTAACCGAACCCTTTCTGTACAAGAAGGCCAGAGACCCAGACAGAGTCAGACTCGACCCCACCCTGGTTGGGGGCCCCAGACACGGCTGGTGGAATGTGCCAGAGAAGATATGTCCCACAAGCTGTGATCCAGGCAAGGAAACTGGAACAATCTACTGTGGCTGGGGATCCCAGTGCTGCAGGAACCATCCACACCCCTTCCTAGGATTCTCAGGATGGCTGATGCCGTCCATAAAGATAAGGTCAGCTGGTGCCAGGCACCTGGAGCAACTCCATCCCTCCCCACACACACACCCCTCAGAGGCTGGTCATAGAGCAGGCCACAGCCTCCCCCTGCTTCCCTCCTGGCAGGGCCCCAGCCCTACATGAAGCACGCAAAGTCCCCTAGCAGATAGCCTAGCCACTCTGGGTCTGGCCCAGTGAGGGGAGTGCTTGCTCCCAGCACCCCTCAGAGGCAGGTGTTGTTATCACCTCCAATTTTCAAGTGCAGAAACCAAGGCGCAGAAATGATAAGAGGCCTTTGAGGCCACGCAGTATATGGCAACCCTGGAGTGTGCCCACGATGACTGGCTGGAGTCCTCAGGACAAGACAGCTGGAGGCCAGACCCCCACGCCTCTCCCAACAGCCTCACAAGCCTGGGCCCTCGAGACAGGCTCTGCTGCTAGGGCTCAACTGAAGCCATGGTCCACTACATGCACCCCTTTCTCAGATGAGAAGACTGAGTCTCCAGAGAGGTCAGGCTGGAGGTTCACCCTACCTGGAGTGTCTCAAGGCTCCCTGAGGGAGGACGCACCCCGCCTCCCACCCCCGCCGAGGACAGCTGCACCCTGCTGGTGGAGACAGATCTCAGGAACAACAACGCTGCTGTGTCAACACGTGCAGGCCGACGGTGATTTACACGGGGCCTCCTAATCCCCCACCGGGCACCCTGACTCATGGGCCTGGCACCCCTGCCCGCGCCCGCAGGTGGACGGGCATTCACCGCGACGGCTGCGCCACTGTTATTTTTTCATAAGCCTGCCTTGAAATTTGTCAAACCACATATTGTTCTTGCACACGCCCGTCAGAGAAGCCCGCGCCAGATGGGCTGGCTTCCTACGTGTGCTCCAGGCAGCAAAGTTACACATCGACTTCGGTTTTATGTCAAACCTTTAAAAGGGGGAAATAAAAAAGAAGACATAGGAGAGATTTTTTTTAAAAGAAGAAAGAAATGAGTCGGAGTCTGAACAGGCAGGACTGTGATCATGCACAAATCCTGGCTCGCTGGTGCCGGGTTTTATATGGAAACTCGGCCCGTGGTAAATAGAACTTCCCGGCTGTCAGGACCTTCATTAGCGAGGTGTGCATAATTTATGTATTTAAGAGCTGCCTTCAGCCAAGCTATCACACGGGGAGCATGCTTCATAGGTGTTAGTGTTTATACGGACAGTAAATAAATGTCACACACACACAAAATCCACTCTCAGGCCAGTGCTGACGCGGCCCCATCCATCATCCGCCCAGCTGGAGGTTTCGCAGGGCTGCCAAGGCCCGAGGGCTGCCTGGCCTGGCAGCAGAGCTGGCAGGGCCGGAAAAGGCTGTGTGAAGGCAGGAGGCCTAGGGGCTCTCACACCTGTCCAGAGGCTGCAGGAGCCTCTGGCAGAAGTGGGGCCTGCCCATCAGGAGGCCCCCCTCCATCGGCCTATCCCCTGAGTTCATCGACGTCAGGCCAAGCCAGGCCACGCTGGCTCCGAGGGTTTCCTTGGACAAGGATGGAGGGGCCTGGTCCATCTCTGCTCAGCCAAGGCTGCCGAGCCTGGAGCCACCTCAGAGGCCAGCACGGGCCGGTAGCTAATAATAGCACTGCAAGCAGGGGCCAGGCCAGTGGTGTTTCCATCCATTAGTTCACTGGCTCCTCACCCTGCCTACCTGGTAGGTCCTGTTTTTTAAGGTTTGGAGCTATTTTTAATGAAAAAAAAATTTTTTTTTTGAAATCGTTTTTGCAATTCTTTTTCATGGTCCACAATCAAAACGTACACGCTGGCAGGCCATCGAGGACATGTCCTCACCTCTGTACCCTCTCATTCAGCCCCTGCCCCAGAGACAGCATTTTCTGCAGTTCTGGGGGCCATTCCAGGAGAGCTGGTGTGGAAACAGCCCCTTCCTCTTCTCTGGCAAAGTGGTGACACCCCCACACAGCCCTGTCCCTTCCTTTCTCCCTAAAGGCCACTCAAGGCTCAGTCCTCTGCAGACATGGATTCCTAAGGAGAACATGTGGATATCCCACCAAGAGGGTGTCCCTACTCCCCTAGTGGCCAAAAAATAGCCAGGGCTGCGGCTGCAGCACCAATATCCACGCTGAGGGCTGTTAAGCGTTGAGTGCTCTGTCTCTTCAATCATGTCCGACTCTTTGCAACGCTATGGACTGTAGCCCACCGGGCTCCCCTGTCCATGGGCTCCTCCAGGCAAGAATACTGGAGTGGGTTGCCATGCCCTCCTCCAGGGGATCTTCCCAACCCGGAGATCTGACCCAGTTCTCCTGCATTGCAAGTGGATTCTTTGCTGTCTGAGCCCTGCTCACACCTTAATCTCAGACTTCTGAACTCCAGAACAGTGGGAGAATAACTTTCTGTCGTTCTATGTTGCTTTGTTGTGACAGGCCTAGGAGGATAAAACAGAGCCTCTGAGGGTTTAGAGCACCACTACCAGGCCTCAGACATCCCAGGGAGAGGCGATTAGGAAAAGGACATTGGAACTAGACAGGCATCACCTCTTTGGTTCAAGCTCTGTTAAGTCATTTAGCCCCTCTCAGCTCAGTCTTTCCATCCACACAGTGGGACCACAACAAACTTGCCTTGGGGATGTAATCCATATGGAGTACTATAGCCTCGATGGAAGTTGATATATGCTATTATTTGGAGACAGCTATTATATGAGACAGTGTGGGGCCGTAATTAAAACCATCACCAGGAAGTACTTTCTGCTGTGTGTGGGGGGGCATCACCCAGAGGTGTCACACATAGTCAAGTTGACCAGAGGTTGCTAGATGGAGTGAGAGCAGATCAGGATAAACAGATGTCAGAGACCAAGTCCAACCTTCTTGTTCTGCAGGTGGGAAAACAGTATCAGAGAGGGTGAGATCCGGCTCAAAACCACCAGCATGCCTATGGCCAAAGTGGAGCTGGAGCCTGGGGTCCCACCTCCAGCATCACAGTCACAAGGAAGCGTGCAGCCCTGGAGTTGTCTCCTGTAGGAGTGGCCCTGCATGTCCTTTCCTGGACCACCCCTATCAGAGCCCCTCAGGACCTATGTGGGTCAGCCGTGGCTGCAGTGACAATAACCACAGCACAATAACCACAGGAGCTCATGCAAAAAAAGCACGGGCTTACCCCACACGCCTGTGGCCTGGAGGCCATGTGGTGAGGATGGGCTGCTTACAGAGGAGACCTGTGCTTTCAGGGCCTATGCCTCAAAGCGGGCCACCGGCTCCACAGCCCAATTCCACTGGCCTAAGTACTACCAGGCATGGGATGCCCACCTCTTTCTAGGAGGAACTGTAAAGGAGGGTGAAACATTGAGAGTGGGAGAGGAGTTGGCCACCACCCTCCCTCCACGGGGAGTGCAGACTTCCACAGCCTGCGGGTGGAGGTGGGGAAGGCAGCACCCTAGGATCATTGGTATGAAACCAGCTCACAAGCATCACTGTACGGTCATGGCTTCTTTGGGCACAGCGCAGTACAGAGCCGAGGGCGGGCCCACTGCGAGAGTGATGTTAAATCCATAAGATCCTGAGGCATGCAGCCTGTGACGACCACATGACTGGAATTGGGGAAAAACTGACCTAATTCAGGCCATCTCCTGCTCAGAGAACATTCACGTTTTTAATCGGGATTTCCAAAGAAGAAACGAAAAGCACGCTGCCATTTCAGGCCCCGTCACAGGTAGAGTGAGGCAAAGAAACACCTCGAATCTCTAGGGAGCCTTGGAGAGCACCAATAGGGATAAGCCGTAGCTAGTGGCAGGATTAGGGGCAGAACCACCTCAGTGTGAAGAAGCAGAGCCCAGCTCTCAGCAACAATGGAATTCATTTCATGACATATCAAAAGCTCCTATGAAAATGATCTAAAGGTCTTAGCTGACCACAAGCTGAAATGATGGAACAAATTTGAGAGCAAAACAAAGACGTGGTCTCCAACAGCACAAAAAGAATTGGGCTATCTCACAAGCTCAGAGGGGTGTCCCCTATACTACAGCTAGAGAAGCCCCTCCCTTCAGCTGAATTATATCCATTATAATTGTATAATATAATTGTATCCATTTCTTGCTCTGTATTATACAAAGGACATTAGCAAACCAGTGTAGGGCACTGGGGTCATTCAGTAAACAAGTGTCAGCTCCTGTGCCAGGGAGGCTGGACCAGATTCATGAGAAAACTAAATCACCACAGGACTGGAGGACAGGGCTGGGGTCACCCACCTTAGATGAGCTGTAGGTCCTTATCACCACTTCCGGCCTACAGTCCTGATCTTGCTCCAATAGCTTGGAGATTCTAAGAGCCGGCCACAGGACCCGCCCTACTCACCACGGGCCTTGCTCCTGTGCTTTGCACATCCAGGGTCTCCACACTTCTCACCCTATCTCCCCTGCTTCCACTTTCTCCTCCTGCATCTTCCACCCTGGCCTGTGGTGTTCTCCTGCTCAAAGCCCCCCATGGCTCACCATTGCTCTCCCTGCCCATCTCAGTGGCCCTGGACAAGGCACTCAGCCCCTCTAAAGCCTCAGTTACCTCTTCTGCAGAATGAGTTTCACGGGTCACTCTGTATGGTGCACAGGCGCCAGAACAGTTTCCCTACAGAATGACATTCTGGTGTTGTGTTTTCCTTTTCTGGGGCTTGCCCTTCCCACCAATATCCCTTGGGGGTCTGCCCTGTCCTCAGTCCACCTGGTTCTAGAAGCCAGTTCCCATCCTGATGCAAGAGTGCAAATGCACTCCTGCCCACCCAAATGCTGAGCTGGCACATGCCTCCCAGTCAGAGCTGTCTGGGAGCCAGTAGGAAAAGTGCCGCTGTCCTGACAGCAGTGGGACTCAAAGTTTCCCGGGGTGCCCACCCCAGCCCTGGTTCCACAAAGGGGGGCACCCTGAGAAGGAAGCCAGCAGAGGGCAAGGTGGAGCTGCTGGACCCAGCTGTGCCAGCAGGGAGACCTCCTGGGATGATCACCACACACTCCGCCCTCTGATGCTGATGCTGTGGCAAAGAAATGAGAAAATTGAGTCCTTGGGAGCCTGGGACCTCTGTTGGGCCAGTGTGAGCAGACTTTAAGCTCAGAGTGCAGACCCCGAATGCTGTCCTCCTCCATCTGATAGCCTTCCTCCTCCATCTGATAGCCTTCCTCCTCCATCTGATAGCCTTCCTCCTCCATCTGATAGCCTTCCTCCTACAGGCGCTGAAGGGTGTGCACTTGTGAGTGCAAAGGGGTGTGAGCATGAGAGTGAGTGTGTAAGCATGAGCGTGTACATGTGTGTGCATGGGTGTAAGTGTGAGCGTGTGTAAGAACTGTGTGCTAGGGTGTGAGTGAGGGTGTGTGCATGCGTACATGAGCAGCATGTGTCATTGTGCTCGTGCACTGCAATTGACCAGACTCCCAGACAGAGGGAACCTTGACGGAAACTCCCGAGGGCAGAGGCAGGAGCCAGAGCAGTTGTCCAGTTCGGGTTTGGCTTCTAAGCTGCGAGTCCCTGGTTGAGTTGCTGCCGCTCTGTGCCGCAGTTTCTCATCTATACGGAGGAGGATAAAGAGCGCACCGGCCGCCAGGGCTGCTCTGAGAGCCACGACCCAGGAGAGAGGTGCTGCCCTGCGTTGCCTTGTCTTGGGGCACTGGACCACCCACCACGCAGCGTCACCACAGACCCCCTTGGAGGGCTGCACGTGGCACGGGGTTGTGACATCCCTAGAGCAGAGGAACGCAGCCCCTCATCCGTCAAGACATGAAGCCCCCACACGCTGGACCTGTGTGACAGAGGCTCAGAGATGGGACCCCAGCCTCCCTGGGGAGCCATGCTTCCTTTCTTTAGATTAGATGCTCCCATCGTTAGATTAGAAAGTGCAGCCATTTGCACCCAGTCCCCACTGGCCCTGAGCTGTACAGACCTATTGTGGAGACCCTGGCCTGCAGAGGAGCTGGGCTCAGGCCTCTTGCCACCTCACACTTCCTCCTCTGCTCCCCAAACCTACCAGATGCTCCCAGCTCTTTGCTCATATCTCCTATCTGGCCAGTTTCTCTCCCACCAAGTGAGACGTCACCCTCCCTGCTCGAAGCCACCTGGTCCTTTGGCACATGAGACACATCCGTTGGGTGTATACAGGTCTATCTCCCTCAGCCCCTCAGATTCTGGATCAGCTTGACACTAGACAACAGTAGGCATGACAGGAGTAGGGGACGGTACTGGCATCTGGGGTGAAGGCAGCCCTGTGGAACCCCAGGCCATTCCAAAACAGAGGATGATCCAACCCTGGAAACCAGAGTGCTAGTGGGCTTTGCCAAGTGGAGCAGCAGCCTGGGGCCCTCAGAGTCCACATCCCTCCCCACACTGCTTTTCTTTCCCCCAATCCTATTGTCAGAAGACAGCCAAGGAAAACACGCGGGAGTCCCCACTGACCAGAGCATGCAGCCTGGAAGAATTAGGTTTTGTGGTAATAAGGCTTATCCGGCGCATGTGGGGGCTAGGCCATGACAGGGGACAGGGGACCGGGAATGGGGTGAGGAGTGTAGGAGGGATTGATATGGGGCGGGGTGGCAGCATGGGATGACGAGATGGATGGGGTCCTTAGGAACTGCGCAAGCTTTCTCTTTGTCCGTGAGAGACACAGAGTAGAATCACATGAACATCCTGGCCCGTGCTGGGCCCCCGGGCCTGTCCTGGATGCATGGATGCCGTCGTGCTGGGTGGAGATGGCTGGATGCTGCTGTGCCCTTACACACAGGTGCCCCTGATGTCCTCACGCCTTGAGGTGGGCATCCACTGCATGTGGTGGGTGCCAACAAGAGAACTGCAGGAACTTCTAAGTCCCACCCAGCCCATAGCAGC
Organism: Dama dama; assembly: GCF_033118175.1. Classification (NCBI taxonomy): domain Eukaryota; kingdom Metazoa; phylum Chordata; class Mammalia; order Artiodactyla; family Cervidae; genus Dama; species Dama dama. The sequence continues at coordinate 26,145,251 of NC_083696.1, read as the reverse complement.
TCTCAGGGAGCAGAACCAGGACAGGGCATTTCTTCATCATAGGGACACTGGAGCTCATGCCCACAGCCCAAGTGGAAGCCTCTCCTGGGTCAGTGAAGCAAGCCTTCACTGTAGTCACCACCTTCAGACACTCTGCACTGCTGCTGTCTTTCTGGAGAGAAAGACTGCCCACATTCTCCCTGCAGGGCCACACAGAGACCCTCCCAAAGCCAGTCTCAGGCTCATCACCAACCTCATTTCCCAAACTCTGACTCTGTTGCTGGAGCCTCAGGGATCCCCCTAATTAAGAACCTGTACCTGACATGTGACCTTTAGCCAAATGCATTTGAGGGATGGACACCAAGCCATAGGCTTGGATAATACTGAATAGGTTCAAGCCCTCAGCCAGCACACAGCTCCTGAAGGGAGACAGGTGAGGAGGAAGACAGGGAATGGAGAGAGGGGAGGTGTAACAGGGACCATATGTGGCCTGCAAAGCCTAAAATGTTGTTCTTGCAGAACAGTTTGCTGATACTTCTTTTAGATAATCTACAATTCAATCAACTCTTCCTTGCTCTGTAGCATTCACAGCTTTCCACAGCATCTGAGACCACATTGGGAAGGAATGTGGCCATTCTGTGGTGCTTCCCAAACAGACACACAGTCTCAAGAGTGTGAACAGAGTTTCTGTTGTTACTACTCAATGCAAGTCACCTTAATGTGTATTGAGAGTCCCTTGGACAGCAAGGACATCAAACCAGTCAATCCTAAAAGAAATCAGCCCTGAATATTCATTAGAAGGACTGACGCTGAAGCTCCAAAACTTTGGCCACCTAATGCAAATAACTGACTCATTAGAAAAGACCCTGGTGCTGGCAAAGATTGAAGGCAGGAGGAGAAGGAGGTGACAGAGGATGAGATGGTTGGATGGCAACACTGACTCAATGTACATGAGTTTGCGCAAACTCTGGGAGATAGTAAAGGACAAGGAAGCCTGGTGTGCTGCAGTCCATGGGGTCACAAAGAGGCAGACACAACTTAGCAACTGAACAACAACTAATGTGCATATTTATACCATTTATTTTTCAAGATGACTGTGCTAACCCCCAGGCCACAAATTTTGCAGACTTCTATGCCCCCAGGGTGGTGCCTGGCATGAGCCCGGTGCTGGCCTATGGCTTGGGATGACCACATCTGGCCCTCGTGCTGCTGTGAGTGGAAGTGGTTGGCCAAGGTCAGGGTCATGCAAGGGGGTCTGCGGCACCAGTCACATTTCATCATTGAAGAACACTCTCCTGGCCAGCATTGCTCCAGGCTTCAGAGAATCTTACCTTTGAAAATTCTGACCTTTTCTAAACTGGGCCACATGTAATGAAACGCTTTTATGCCCATACTGGAAACGCTGGCAGGGGAGTGCCCTGAAGCCGGGACGGTGACAGCAGCAAGAGTGAAGCGAGGCCCCAGCAAAGGAAAGAGATCTCAGCAGCTGAGCATGGCTTAGAAACCCAGGAGCTTCCACTTATGTGGATGTCACTGGATTGCAAACCCTACAGGACTGTTGCTGATTGCCTAGCATGGTCACCATGCTCAACAAAGAGTGGATGGGAGAATTTAGGTTTGTAGAAAGAAAGGAGTACATACTTTACCCATTCAGCCAGTGGCATAGCCTGGTCTGCTCCACCCCCTGAAGTCTTTGGATTATAGGAAGAGACAGTTCCACAAGCTTCTGTTGGCCTATAGTGGCCGCTTCCCCACTGCTTCTCCACCTTAGCTCACCTCCTGCCTCCAGCAGGGGTGCTCAGCAAGTATTTATTGAGTGAAACTCAATTAAATGAGCTGCAACCTCAGGACTCCAGAAAAAAAAAATTGTCACCAATGCTCAGCAGCTACAATATAGCCCTGCAAACCACTTTCTGATGGCATAACAAGAGAGTTTCCCCGTCCAAAACCCTTCTAGGCAGATGGTGCTTAATGATCTTACCTAAGCAGCATGAATTAATTCCTCAGGGGATCCTTCTGGCCACTCCTCCATTCCAACCCGGTGACCCCCATGGGGAAGGCTGGCTTGTCACTCAGCAGAGGTGCATGGATGGATAGAACATGGATCCTGTAATGCCCTCCTGGCAGTGACACCCCCGCCCCCGGAACTCAGGTTTGAATCCTGGTGCTCCAATTTTGAGCAGCGAGGTTTGGCAGCTGCAGCGGAACACGTTAGCAGTCCCCTCCCTCCACTTTCCTTCTTTAAGCACATCCTCTGATTTTCCTTGGGAAACTTGCCCTCCATCTATGGGAGGACTAATGAGGTTTGAGGTTAGTGGTTTGAGGAACTAACCATCTGTGGTTTGAGGGACTAACAAGACCCTGGGATGCAGGATGAGGGCATAGTTTGGGTTCTACCCACCATGGTGATTGTTACCTGAACAAGCATAGGACTCTAGGACAGGAGATCCCATCCTTACCTGGGCTGTTAGAAAAAGACCATCATTTCTGTAAGGTGGTGGACAGGCTGGGAAGTCACCCTGAAGCCCGCCACCAACTTGCCCCACCATAACAGGGGGCCAGAACAAAGGGGTTTTGGGGGACACCCAACTAAAGGCATCTGTTCCCTTTTCTGGATCCCTTTAAGCCCTGGGCTCCTTAGTGATGTGAGCTAGCAAATTCCCGTCTGTGTTCAAGCATTGGCAGTTGGTTTCTGTCACTCACGACCAGTACAGTCTGGGCTAATGGGACAGGTCAGGTCATTTCACCTTCCCCATCCATAAAGTGGAGGCTGCCCTAACTTCTACAATGCTCACTCTGAAGGGAACACTGCCACCTACAAGCTTTGACAAAAGGGCAGCCCCATGTAGCGGGAGGGCCAAGAACTCAAACGAGTGGACTTTGGGAGTAGAGGGGGGACAAGGCAAATTCCAGCTGAGGAGTGGGGAGGGCTGCAGAGCAGGGTCTAGAATGTCAGCTCCCTCCCAGACACACCACGTTAGTGAGAAGCCCCAGAGCTCCTTCCTATCCTCCTGAAAGCAAGCCCCAACCTCAGCTCTACCTGGAGCTCCAGGCTGGTCATACTGCTGGCCCTAGCTCTTCTGGGTGGCTGCCTGCTTCTCCTACAGACCCAGATCCAGGGTCTCCTCTGGCATCAAACCTTCCTGACACCCCCAGAAGTCAGGGTTCCCCACTACAGACCTGATTCATGGCAGCACAGCCATGAATCTCCTCCTGGTCCGTGTCCCCCCGGGTGGCCCAGGCTCACCCGGACCCAGGCCCAGCCCCCTGACAGCAGAGTGTGGCACTGACGAGCCAAGATTTCCAATTAATTGGACTGCCATCCGAGACCCACAGCCAGCTCCTCCGAGGAAATCCTGACAGAGGTATTTCTTTCATTAAAACACGATAGAAAGGAAGAACGAACAAACACCGGAAAAGAGGCGTTCTGGGTAGCACTGCCGGGAGCAGGGCGCTTCTCCCTCTCCTGCCTTTCTCCATCTTGGTCGACATTCAATACTTCCTTTCGGAGAACACATAGATTTGTTTGACTTTGAATATTGAATTTGGAGGCTGTTCAGCAATTTCAAATTTCAGGAGTGGGGCAGTGGGGAGACACTGTAAATTAAAAAATTCTTTCCTCTTCGGTTTCTACCCAAGATTGTATATTTTTTGATGGCAAAATTAGGGATTAACTATAAACATCTGTTTGTTCGATACTGACACGGTTGTGAGAACAATGACCAAACCATTGGCGCTGGGGGAGGGTTGAATGCTGCAAGTCCATGGTGGAACGCTCTGGGCTTCCTCCCAGGGTTCTGAAAGGTGTGAAGCAGAGACGGGGCAGGGTAAGAGGAAGGAGAGATCCAGGATCAGGCAGCAGGTCTCTGTCCACTCTGCCCCCGGGACACCTCATATACCTTGGCCATCACACATCCTCACCAGACCAGGGCTCCCCACCCTGCTCTTCCCACTCACTCCTCACTCTCAGAGCCTCATCTCCTTACCAGCTCCACAGTCCTTCCTGTGCACCTACTGTCATCAGACACTCAGCTGGGCTCTGAGGACACTCAGGGACTCAAGTCAAGACTATGGTTTTTCCAGTGGTCATGTATGGATGTGAGAGTTGGACTACAAAGAAAGCTGAGCAACAAAGAATTGATGCTTTTGAACCGTGGTGTTGGAGAAGACTCTTGAGAGTCACTTGGACTGCAAGGAGTTCCAATCAGTCCATCCTAAAGGAGATCAGTCCTGGGTGTCCATTGGAAGGACTGATGTTGAAGCTGAAACTCCAATACTTTGGCCACCTGATGCGAAGAGCTGACTCATTTGAAAAGACCCTGATGCTGGGAAAGATTGAGGGCAGGAGGAGAAGGGGACGACAGAGGATGAGATGGTTGGATGGCATCACCAACTCAATGGACACAGGTTTGGGTGGACTCCGGGAGTTGGTGATGGACAGGGAGGCCTGGCGTGCTGCAATCCATGGGGTTGCAAAGAGTCGGACATGACTGAGCGACTGAACTGAACTCTTTGAAAGCCCTGTCTCCAAATACAGTCACGTTCTGAGGTGTCATGGGTCAGGGCTTCAACATATGATTTTGTGGGGGACACAGTTCAGGCGGTATTAAGTGACCTTATTGAGAGCAATGTTGGCAGAGTGATGGGGAGAAGGGAGACATAGGGCAGGGAAGTGTAGACTGTGAACTGGAGATAGCTGGTGAGGACAGCTCTTTTGAGAAATTTAGCTGTGAATAGGGGTGTTCTGCCTACCTATTGCTGGAGAAACAGTCATGCTGACTTAAAATAACAGTTTATTTTTCTCTATGGGTTCATTAGATACTTCTCCCACCACCGAAGCCACTTAGCACAACAGAGCACCGCCTGGGGCAGCTGGGAGGTCTACAGTGTCTTCTTTCACAAAGCAAGCCATTGGTTCTGGCCATCAACTAGGAGCTCCCTAGTGTTTCTAGTCAGGATATCTTGGTTCTCATCCAGGTGTCTGGTCCACACGGCTGCTTGGGCTTCCTCACACCATGGCACTAGGTGTGATGGATCAGCACTTCAAGAAGATGGGTTTCGTGGGGCAAGTGTATGTCAAGCCTCTGCTTGCATCATGCTTGCTAATGTCCCATGGCCCACAGTTACCCATATGGTCAAGCCCAGAGTAGGGAGGAGGGTGAGAAATCTGGGAGGCGTGGCTGACTGGGGCACAGGGTCTGGATGCAAAAGGCAGCAGAGGCGGGCAGGGAGCTACAAAGTGGCATCAGGAGGTGTTTACAGGTGTAGTGACTTGTACATCACTACAGAAGGGAGAGGCTGAAGGTGGGAGGAACAGAGTGATAACTTAAGACATGAGAGTTATGCTTTATTGAGCGTTCTATGCATACCATGCTCTTGTCTGAGGGCTGGTGACAGTCCAGCAGTATACTTTGTGTTTGCACGCCCACATCACAAACTCCTCAGGGCTTCACACCTGAGCTGGGTGACTGACAGAGCCAAGAGGCCTCTGGCTTTGTTGACTTCAAAGTCCAAGTCCCCAGCCACTGCATCTTAATGGCAGGTGTTCCCCCAGATTCATATGTTCAAGTCCTGCCATGTGAACATCAGAATGCGACCTTATTTGGAAACAGGGTCATTACAACAAATGCCCTTCACTGAGATGATACTAGAGTAGGATAGCCCCTGACCAACATGATTGACGTCCTTATAAAAAGGGCAAATTTGGACACAGGCCCACACAGGGAGAACCGCACATGCAGATGAAGGTGGAGGTCAGCATGGTGCTTCTACCAGCCAAGGAGCACCAGAAAATCACTGGAAGATCAGGAGAGAGACCTGAAACAGATTCTACCTCATGCCCTCAGGAGGAACCAGCCCTGCTGACACCTTGATTTTGGACTTCTAGCCTCCAGAACTGAGAGACAATAAACTTCTCTGTTGTTTGAGCCACCCAGTGATGGGGCTTTGTTTTGGCTGCCCCAGGAAGCTGATACCCTGGGGGATGAGGTCAGGGAAGCTGACAGGAGCAGGGCCCAGAGCTCATGGGGGACCCTGGACCTCACAGGAGGAGACTCCACTCCCCTCTCTAAGGAGAAGCAAGAAGTATTCAGGCATATATTAGGGGCACCAGGGAGGGTGATGAGCTTGACTCCTACTTCAATAGAAAGCCAGAGTTTTCACTGAAAGGATGAGGGTGGAGACAGACTGGCCCCTGAATAGCAGTACATCAAACTGCTATTGCTGTCTAAGAACCTCCCAGAAGTTTAATGGCTTAAAACCACAGCCACCACTTATGGCTCACAAGTCTATGCAGGATCTGGGCTCCTTCACGGTGGTAACTCACAAATGCTGGTGACCACCAGCACCACAGCACTTGAATATGGGATAACCATCGCCTCTGCTTGTCCTCATGGCCAAGGCAGGAGAGAGCTGAGTTTGCATGGACCCCAGGCCAAGTTCAGAGCAGGCACTCCTTTAAAACCATCACATTCTATTGGCCCTGAGGTGAAGGAAGATTGATTCTGGAAGGACATGATTATGGGGATAGAGGAAGGGGTTAAATCACTCTATCACAGGTAGGGAAGACAAAATCATTCCCACAGAGGATGGGGGACAGCACTGACAGGAACTTCCAGGAGAATTTCCAGGCTGCGCCCATCACTCAGCTGAGGCAGGGGACTGAGTTTGCCCTGGCATTGATCTAAACACTTGCACACTTGAGTCAGCTCCTCTGGCTTCAGGAGGAAGGATGCACAGGACACCTTGGTCTGTCCTACACTTCTCATCCCTTATTAAGGACAAGCCCATGACCTGGCACATAGGCAGAAAGCCATCAGAGCCACTCCACCCCATTGGAGACTCAGTTCCCCCAACTCCTTGCCAGGCAGGCTGCTCACTTCTCTGCATCTCTATTTCCTCATCTGTGAAATGGATAAAATGGGGGGGGGAGGCCAGGGGGCAAGTCCCCAATTCTAAAAACTAGAAGAACCAGAAATCTGAGAGCTGTTTCTGTAAGTTTGTGGAAAACCAGTTTGGCATCATTTCCTCACCTTGCATGAGGTTGTCTGTGTGCTGTTTGCCATCTCAGAATCATCATTCCCACCTTCTGTTTGGCAGACAGATGGCTTGAGAACACAGTACACATACAGAATACTTCTCCCACCTCCCTCCCCACCCCATCCTTCTAGGTAGTCACAGAGCACCAACTTTAGGTGCCCTGAGTCATACATCAAACTCCCATTGGCTATCTATTTTACATATGGTAATGTATATGTTTCAGTGTTACTCTCTCAAATCATCCCACACTCTCCTTCCCCCTACTGTGTCCAAAAGTCTGATCTTTATGTTTGTGTCTCCTTTGCTGCCCTGCACGTAGGATCATCGGTGCTATCTTTCTAGGTTTCATATATATGCCTTAATACGCAATATTTGTCTTTCCCTTTCTGACTTACTTCACTCTGTATAATAGGCTCTAGGTTCATCCGCCTCATTAGAACTGACTCGAATGGGTTCCTTTTTATAGCTGTGTAATATTAATTCCATTGTGTATATGTACCACAGCTTCCTTACCCATTCAGCTGTTGATGGATATCTAAATTGCTTCTATGTCCTAGCTATTATAAACAGTGCTGCAGTGAACCCTGGGGTACATTTGTCTTTTGCAATTATGGAGAAACTGATTTTTTAAATAAATGAGAAGATCTAGCAACCAACCAACCCAAAAAATAGAAAGAAAGAAAGAAAGAAAGAAAAAAAAACAGCAAATATATTTAAAGAGATTCATGAGGTGAATCACTGTGTTGCAGGTAAGAAAAGTACATGGTAAGGAATCAGTCAACTAAAGCTACGGTTGTGATGCGAAAGCCCAGACATATGAGAGTCCTCACTTGAGACTTTGCAACCAGGGGGAAGACACAACTTTGAGACTCAAACTTGTGGCTTTGTTCAGCATTCAGCATCACACAGTGAGTGCCTACTGCACACGGGCATTAGGCCCTGAGCAGCCAGGGAAGCACTGGCCCTGACAACCAAGCCACCCACTCAGCTATGGAAACGGATAACTGAACAATGATGATTCAACAGAGTAACTTGTAAGAGTCCTGAGGAGGCTCCCAGCTCAGCCTCGGAAAAGTATGGAGGGCTTCTTGGAGGAAGTGGCCTCTAAAATGACTCTGAATAGAAGTAGGCATTCAGATGACCAAAAAAAAAAAAAAAAAGAGGCCTTGGGAAAGTAAGCCCAATAAGGCACATTTATATTATATTAGTTCCCCTGGTAACTCCGTGGCCCCCTCTCCTGGGGTAGTCTGAGGAATAGCATTACAGCGCAAACCCAGCTCCCAGCTGACAGGAAGGGAGGGATCATGGTGGGTACTGGGTACACTGAGAGAAATATGTTCTCCCTGCAACCCATGCAGTGACCAAGAGTTTTATCCAGCATAGGTACAGTGTCCTAAAGTTAATAATGATAAATAAAAAACACATAGCCCTGCAGGAAAGAGAACAGAAGTCTTGAATAAGCATTTCACAAAAGAGCACATCTATGTGGCAACAAATGCAAGGAAAGGTAATAATAGAAATTAAAATCCCAGCTCAGCTGGTAAAGAATCCACCTGCAATGCAGGAGACCTCGGTTCGATTCCTGGGTCAAGAAGATCCCCTGGTGTTGGGATAGGTTACCCACTCCAGTATTGATGCCATATCTATGTGACAACAAACATAGGGAAAGGCTATAATACAAATTAAATTCCCAGTATGTTGCCACCACCCAGCACAGATGAGATAAAGTGAAAGAGACTGATGGTGCCAAGAGTGGGGAAGACAGGGAACAACCTGAGTCCCACAGAAGGAGGCTGAGGCAGTGCAGCATTTGGAGAGCTGTTGGCAGTTTCCACCATGCTGAACCTGCCTGGAATTGTGGCCCAGTGGCTCCACCCTAATCTACACCCAACAGAATGTGGGCTGTGTATCTCTGGGAGACCAGACTCAATCAAGCAACACACCCGTCCAGTCAGTCTGCAAATATTTATCAGACACCTACTGTGTGCAGGCACCATCCTGAGTCATGAAAAACAGAAAAGTGCTTGGAGATCTCATTCTGGAGGGAAACAGACATAAACAAGAAGAAGCCAAAAAAATGCATAATGTGATTTCTAGGGATATGTGCCAAGAGCCCTGGAACAGGGAAGTGGGGGAAGTGGGGGGGCGGGGGCTGGGTTGAGAGCTACAATATGAGCATGGGCAGGGCCATGAAGAGCTTCCCTAAAAATCAGCAGAGAAGAGAGCGTGTGTGAGAGATGGATGGGGTTGGCTGTGTAAGTGTCTGGGGGAAGGGCAATCCAGCAGGAACAGCATGGGCAAAGACCCTGGGGCAGGTGTTGCAGAGAAAGCAGGGAAGGCAGCATGGCTGGGCAGTTGGTTGGAGCAGAGGGAGGGTGGGAGGAGTCCCGGGAGCCAGGGTTCTCGAGAAGAGTGGGAAGGAAGGTGGAGTCCATTCACATGTCCACCTCCTCGCTGATGAGGGCAGGGTCAGCTCTCACCCACACCTGCATCCCCAGAGTGCAAATGTGACATGTTGCAGGTTCTCAAAAGGGTAGTAAGTTAAGTCAGCCCCACAAGAACAGGACCTGGGGTCCATTGCCCCTCCCACGCGCTCATGCCCACCCATTGTGTTGGCTAGTACCTGACAACATTTCTTACCTAACCAATGCCTTCTCTGGAGCCTTGGATCAGGTCCTGGGGGTCTCCAGATAGGCATCTCATGCTCTTGTGTGAAGGAGGCCTGCAGCCTGCATGCTCTGGCCCTGAGGTCTGTATTATCCCAAAGAGGACCCCTGGGCACAGGGACCCCTGGACTCCCAAACGGCAGAGCTGCCCTCCACACGTTCACCACTCTGAGTCCCTGTAAATACCCCAGGCTCAGCAGAGAGCCTCCTGACCATATTATGACCAGTCTAAATAAGACTCCTTTAATAAGAAGAAACACACGGCCCCATTTATACACAAGTGTGTAAAATATATTAAAATAATTTTAAATGCATGAGTCACTCACAGAGAGTGTGTTTTTTAAAAAATCACAAACAGTACTTTGTGGTGAAGACGGCAGTGAACAGGGGCTTGTCCTACAGACGCGGGACCCCAGCAAAGAAGAAGTACAGACACACGGGGGACACAACCTCATGCCCCCACGGGTCAGGGCTCCCTCCAAGGGAACACTGAGTCCAGACTTGCACCCAGATAGTGAACAGCACCATTGGCATCGGAGACTGTGTCCTCCCCATTTTCCACCCTTCACATACCAGCCCAGACGCCACGGGCAGAGCCAATGGTCCTGTGGTTTGGGGGCCCAGAAATGACACTTCCTATTTCACTGGCTCATTCTGGGCTTCAGTTTCCTCATTTACAGACTGGAGAGAAGAGCCCTGCCTCTAAGGGCTGGATCTGCCTTCAGAGGCAGCCCCACTTGCCACACAGTCCTCCTACAGCCCCTCCTGAGGGGACACTCACCCCCTTAGAGACATCCCTGGCAGCTGACGTCGGAAGAATAGTCTTCTTTGCAAGCTCCAGTCTCCCAAGGAGAAACAGACCGCAAGGTGAGGGGGCAGGGGAGTGCTCCAAGGACTGCTTCCCAGGGCCCCAGGCAAAACGGAGCCCTAGCCTCTCCCTGCTGCTTGCCCTGGGCCAACCCATCACTTTGGGCATTTAGGATTTCAACATATAAATTTGAGAGTAACACAAACATTGAGTCCCTAACACCTAGCACCCTTCAAAAACAACAAAAGAGTTTTCCTTCCTCTTGAGTTTGTTTCAAGTAAGTGATGTTTCAAACCACTGCAGTTACTACTGTTGCTCAAACTGCCCCAGTTAGGGGTTCTTCTCCTTGGCCCTGTTTGGGGACTCTTCTCCTTGGCCCGGTTTCTTTTCACTGGTGCCCAGCACCCCTAGTCACCTCCTTGCTGTTTGATATAACAAAAACTTCAAGCTCATCTTGCCTGTTTCCTGCCCCAGACATAGACCAGCTATTTCTCTATGGGGGCCTACTTCCTTTTAATGGGAAAGGATACAGAGTCCACAGTGAAGGTACCAGATGGCTTGCTGCTACTGGATTCATCGTTTCAAGGAATATTCAGTGGATGAGCTAGAACACACAAATTATTTAAAGATTTTCTTTTATTGTGCTAAAATACACATAATGTAAAATTTACCATTAACCATTTTTAAGTGTATAGTTCAATGGTATTAAACACTTTCACATTATTGTGTAGCCATCACTACCATCCATCTCCATAACACTTTTTATCTTGTAAGACTGAAACTCTCTCTATATATCTATATATATGTATACATACCAAACAATAATTTCCCATTCTCCCTTCCTCCGGCCCTTGGCACCCACCATTTTACTTTCTGTCTGTACGATTTTGACAACGCTAAGTACTTCATATGACTGGAATCATGTAGAATTTGTCTTTTTGTAACTGACTTATTTCACTGAGAATACTGCGCTCGAGGTTCACCCATGTTGTAACATGTGTCACAGTTTCCTTATTTTAAGGCTGAGTACTATTCCATTGTATGACAAACCTAGACAGTGTATTAAAAGGCATAGACATCATTTTGCTGACAAAGGTCCGACAAAAGTCAAAGCTATGGTTTTTCTAGTAATCGTGTATAGATGTGAGAGTTGGACCAGAAAGAAGGCTGAGCGCCAAAGAATTGATGCTTTCAAATTATGGTCTTGTTGGAGAAGATTCTTGACAGCCCCTTGGACAGCCAGGTAACCAAACAAGTCAATCCTAGAGGAAATCAACCCTAAATATTCATTGGAAGGAATGATGCTGAAGCTGAAGCTCCAGTACTTTGACCACCTGATGTGAAAAGCTGACTCATCAGGAAAGACCCTGGTGCTGGGAAAGATTGCAGGCAAAAGAAAAAGGCGGCAGATGGTAAGATGGTTAGATAGCATCACCAGCTCAATGGGCATGAGTTTGAGCAAACTCCAAGAGATATTGGAGGACAGGGAAGCCTGGTGTGCTGCAGTCCATGGGGTCACAGAGAGTCAGACATGAGTTAGCGACTAAACAACAACACAAGTATCCATTGTATGGATAGACCATATTTTGTTTATCCATTCAACCATCAATGGATATTTGGGTTATTTCCACCTGTGGTTCATGTGAATGCTGAGATGAACATAGGTGTACAAATTGGCATGAGTAACTTTTTGTTGACAAAGGAGGATCAAAGGAGGGAATGGAGACATGAATGCATAAATTAATGAAAGGTGCACGCTCAGAGCAACCAGGTCTGGGCTTTCTTGCACAGACCCCTGAGGTGTGGTTACTGTGTCCTCCCTCTCTCTCTTCTCTTCTTTCAACCTATATGTCCTAAGATTAGCTGGGCCATCAGGCAAGGCCATGGCTACAAAGACCCATGATGCCCCTTCTTTGGAAGGGCTTCTACCAGTTTGTTTCACACAGTGCTGAAGGTCTCCTTCACAAGTGGGAAGTGCAGGCAGGAATCCAGAAGTTTTGGACAGCAGCTGTTAGCATCACACAGACTGAACATCAGGGCAGCAATGATGTACTTCTCTGCTTCCTCCTCGTTCTTCCTCCTTCCTTACGTTGCTCCACACATTTCTCCTCCTCCCCAACTCACCTGCCCCTCCCCTGTCTCCCCCACCTCTTCATCTTCAAACATCTTAGTGGCTGCTGCATGGCTGAAGCAAAGCCAGTGGCTGCTTGAAGGTGGGACAGCATGAGAAGATTCTAGAAGTCCTTGAAAGTGGATGAACAGCATCAGAGGATTCCAGAAGCTCTGAGCTGGGTCCTCAGAAAGCATCTATTACATCTGACTGTCTTAAATTTATTTAGCAGTCAATCCTTTGTTCAAATAAAATCTTACTAGAACCTATTAACTCAGAGCTGTCAGTGGAACTATTTCTATGATTACTTTCCCTGACAGCCCTCCATGCAGCTTACCCCATACACTCCAATCACAAAGCGGCACATGGCTGACAAAGGGTGTGTTTGCCAGCAAATCCCCACTGGGGGCAACTGGAGGGTAAGAGGCTGTGCCTACCAGCCAACTTCTGGCAGCGACTGGTTGGGGGTGTATGGTGTGAATTCCTGGGAGAGCAGGCTGTCGTGGCAGCAGCAGTACTCAGGCAGCCTCCTAAAGCCACCACTTACAGGTGGAAGTCAGGCCCAGGACATCACTCATCTGTTCACTCACTTACTCATTCACTGCAAGCCTGGAGGGGATGTGCAGGAGTGTCCAGGTTCAGGGCAAGCCCAGGGGATGTGGGAGCACAGTCCAGTGCCCAACACAGATAGGGATGGAGGCAGGGAGGACTCTGAAGAAGCCGTGCCTGAGAAGTATTTGTGGTTGGCCATCATAGGAAGGGCAGAAATGGTGCTGCAGGCAGGGAGGGGAGCTTTGGAAAATGAGTGGTTCTGGAACCCACTGCCCAGGCAAAGGGTGGTAAAAGGAGAGGGTGGGCAGGGTGGGGGTGGGGGGTGGTGTGAGTTGAGGGCTCTGGGCCTGATGGAAGCTGTTGAAGAGTAAGCATGACTATGATGCCGCCCTGAGCTCCAAGCAGTCACCTGAATGAGCGCAGCTCTGCCAAGGCCACACCCAGGAGCCTGCCAAGCAACCTGCCGCTGCCTCAGGGTACCACCACAAGGCCCTGGGAGGAGAGATTTTGCATTCCAGAGCCTGCTGGAGCAAAGGCTAGGCTACCTTTCATGCGAGATCTTTGCACACATTCTCAGCACACACTGAGGCAGGAGGAGCACAAGTGCCTGGCCCAGGATCTCCCAGGCCACACGTGGCATTCACTCTTCTGGCCCATAGATGTTTCTTGTGCACCTACCACATCCCAGGCACTGTCCCAGAAATGAGGGCTGAAGGATGAGCAGAACAGGCAGGGTCTCTCCCTCCCAGTGGGAGAGTTGGCCAGAAATCCACCAACTGACAACCCGAATTCCTTGTTCCTTGCCAACACCTGAGTCACTCCCATCAGCCCCACACAAACATCATGTCATATCTTCAAACTCCTTTGTGAGGAAATCCTGCTCACCAAATGATCAGGCACCTTAAGGAGAATACAAGGTTTATTGCTATGTTCAGTCGCTGAGTCGTGTCAGACTCCTTGCAACCCTATGGACTGCAGCATGCCAGCCTTCCCTCTCCTTCACTATCTCCCAGAGTTTGTTCATACTCACGTCCATTGAGTCGGCAACGGCATCCAACCATCTCATCCTCTGTCGTCTTGCCCTCAATCTTTCCCAGCATCAGGGTCTTTTCCAATGAGTTGGTTCTTTGCATTAGGTGGCCAAAGTATTGGAGCTTCAGTTTTCGTATCAGTCCTTCCAATGAATATTCACTGTTGATTTCTTTTAGGATTGACTGGCTTGGTCGCCTTGATGGCCAAGGGACTCTCAAGAGTCTTTTCCAGCACCACAATCCAAAAGCTTCAATTCTTCGGTGCTTAGCCTTCTTTCTGGTCCAACTCTCACATCTATACATGACTACTGGAAAAACCACAGCTTTGATGTTTTATTAGTTGTCCCCATTTTCAAGAGGGAAATTGAGGCACCAAGAGGACAGGTAACTTGCCCAGGGTGACACAGTTAGGGAGTGGTGTGTCAGGATTTCAACCTAAGCTAGTCTGGACCTCAACCACCAAGCCAGACTGCCTCCATTGCTCTCAGCGAAACCTTCATAGGAATCTACTCGAGGTTGAAGATGCAGAGTTGAGACAGTAAGTTGCTCTGACTTAAATTTGTACTCCGGTTCTGCTTATGTAAGTACAGGCAAACTACTCCTCTTCTGCACTTCAGTTTCCTCCTTTGTGAAATGGGCTTGGTATAGCCTTCACTTTCAAGGCCTTCAAGATTAACCTTGATGACAGTTAACCAAAGCAGTGCCCACCATCAGTGCTCCGTAAATGGTGGAGGCAGTGGTGGCATGCTTAGAAGCTCAGGGAGGGCCCTGGGTTCCAGTCAAGCTCCAAGGCTGGGGGACAATGCCACCACAAGCTTTCACACCACATCCCCAGGAGACACCCTGGAAGATGCACAGCTCCAAGACAGGTCAAACCCCTACAGAGCCCATACTGCTTATGCCCAGCCCACCTGCCACTGTTCACACAGGAAAGAAGCACCCTGAAGGGTCCCTGAAAGGGAAAGAGCCCAGCCCCGTGTCCTCCTAGCGCTGGGAGTTTTCTGCACATCTGGAGTGGGCACCCAACCCAGCAAGAACCAGGAGGTCTGAATCCAGGTCTGTCTGGCTGCAAATACAGTGTCCCTGTTGCTCAGGAGACTGTCAGATGGAAAGGAGCTGCTGCTGGAGGCTGGGGCTATACCAGGACTGAGACAGCCATGCCCCCAGACAAATGCACAGAGACTCACAGGCAAATGTGATTTTGCCTCCCAGGCAAATGCACAGACCCCAAGCAATTTGACAGACCCAGGCAAATGCACAGAGAATCAAAACGGGGGTGAATGCCAGCCAGCACTCAGAGCAGACCACCTTGGGAATGATGAGGGAGCCTCCACCTGGAGGGAGGGAGAGAAAGGACTCACAGCAGGGGAGTGCAAGGAAGAACATCATGGATGGGGGGAATAGAATGTGCAAGGGCCCTGAGAAAAGGAGGAGCCTGGCATGTTTGAAAGGCTGAACACAGCAGGTCAACAGCAGGCAAAGGCACTTTAGACTGCTTCCCATCTTCCCCAGTGACTACCAAACAAGACCCCCCTGCATCAGGTCACAGGTTGGTCTGGGAGACAGCATGCCCCAGGAAGAACCCCATTCCTGCTTTCGCCTTCCTTACCCCCCTTCCCTTTTATTATCTCCTGCCAGTAACTCTCATTTCTGCTTCCCTTCCCCATCTTTCTCCTCTGTTTCTCTCCATCTCTACTGTCTCCTCACTCCCCTTTTAGCTGTTTCTTTACCCCTTCCATCTTCTCTCTCTCCCCTTCTCTCTCCTCCCTCCCTCTTCCCAGCGTGCCTTGTTACTTCGCATCCCTCCTCTCCACTCCCAGCTCCCTTCTCCCTCTTCCCAAAGCCGCCCTCACCCTCCTCCAGCTTCCTCCTCCTCCTCCTCGGAACACCCCCTCAATACCCCCACCCCCGCTTTAAACGCTTCTAAATTGATAGTTCACTATTGCATCTCCTATCTCTCCAACTCTTCCTCTTTTGTCTCTCCTCTCTGCTGGTTTCTGCCTTTCTATCTCCCGCCCCAAGCGGGTCCCCAGGGCCAGCTCCCGCCTCCACCTGCCCCTTCACGCGCACGCAAGGCCGCCTCCTGTGCTCAGCGCCTAGAGCCTTGCTAATGCGTTTCGCATGGCGCGTCAGTCAAACGCCCTTCTAATGTCCTTAAAGCACGCAGAAAATTGCATCCTTATGAAAAAGGGGAAAAAAAGCAAATTGCTTGGTGTAGGCGGAGCTGCCTCGGGGCTCTAGTGGCTGTGCTTGGAGTTCAGGGGGGCTGAGCTGGCACAGAAAGCTGCCCCTGGAGGGAACCAGAATGGCACCTCCTCCCCACCACCTTCCAGGCAGCAAGACCCACCTTCTCACCTTCTTACCCACTACCTTTGCCCACCTCTCCATATGTATTCCCATCACTCTGATCTTCCTCCTGGGTCTTTAAGGCCAAGCTTCACTCTGCCACAGGACCTTTGCACTTGCTATGCCCACTGCCTGGTAAGCATTTCTCATCGTTCATGTCTCGGTTGAAGAGTCAGCTCCTGAGATTGACTCTCTCTGACCACCCTGACTAAAGCTTCCATCCCACTCATTGTCTATCACCTGTTTTTATTTTCTACAAGGCATTTGTTACTTCCTGATATCATCTTGTAGATTTAATTGTGACATTTTTGCCTCCAACTTGAGCTCCTTGGGTCACAGGCTGTATGCCTCATGCCTAGCACAGTGCTTGGCACACAGCAGGCATTTAATAGATACTTGGCAGACAAATGGATGAGACTCATTCTGGGCAGACAGGGGCCATTGGGGACCCTAAGGTGTCTAGGACACACCAAGTTGAACCTCAAGGCAGTGGAGATCCACAGAGCTGAAGTCAGATCCAAATTCTGCTGCTGACAGCCATGTGTCCCTGAGCGAGTTGCCTAACATCTCTGAGCAGTATCTTCATCTGCAAAATGGGAGTAAGGCCCCTATTTTACTGGACTGTAACTGGATCAGTGAAGGCGCAATAGCCTGTGTCCCAGTGCTGAGAACCACATCACATTCTGCAACTGCTTGTTAAATGAATGAATTGCCCAAGAAAGAGCTTGATTAATATGAGAGTCCTTGATAGCACTGATGTCTCACATACCATTATTTCCTGAAACACTGAGAAAGAAAAATATTAAAACACTGCCAATGAAGACATAACCCAGTGGTTTTTTAGCGCCCAGAATTTTTATCTTGTACTTACTCAAGGATCTCTTTTGGGATTATTAAAACAAAAATTTATATCACAGATCACTACTGAGCTTACATGAAAAAGGAAACAACCAGGGAAATCAATGGACTGAGCATTCCTAAAACTTCTCCAAGGTCAGAGGCATCTTTGAATTGATCACCCACTGCCCCCCCCACCCCCCAGCAACTTACAGTCCTGTCCCACTTGGCCTCTGCCTGGTGTGTGAGTGTCTCTGAGTTCCTGCCATGCTATTGCCCTGTGTCTTCCTGCACCTTAAGGAAGATTCCTTCCTCCCTCCAGGCTTTGTGGCTTTCTGCATCAAGAGTTGGTGCCTGAGAGGTGAGGGGCCTCCACTGTCCAGCCAAGGACACCTCCTTAGGGACAGTCACATCTTTGCAGACACAGGGCCCACACGGCTTTCCACCCCAACTGTCACATGAAGCCAGATTTCAGAAACGGGAAGACACCGTCTTAAAGTAAATAAGATGAGCATAATACAGTGTGAGAACTAACACAAAAGAAACATCTGAAGTCACAAAATGGAGAGGCCCCTGCAAAGTCAGGGAGGACCTGCCTTCTGCTGCACCATGGGTGTGGAGTGGTCCAGGGACCAGGGCCAGTGAAAAACTTGGCCTTGAGCCAGGCTGACTCAGATGCCTGACACTGTTGCTGCTGTCACCTTTCTGCCCTGCCCACAAATGAGGAGTGAGTCCTGGCTTCCTTCCTTCCCCTTAAAGTGGGGCTGGGAAGGTGGTTTGGGAAACATTCTTTTCAGCTCAGAAAGTCCGGGGCCAGGTTGAGCTGGAGGGAGCCCGCTGGACCTCTGTAGTCATTCTTAGCCTGACTGCAGCCCTTCTGGGCCAGAAGAGGCCTTGAGGGGCAGAGACTCAAGGGGTCAGCTGGTCCCCTCTGTGGACATGGGAACTCGACATGGGATCAGAGATGTAACTTCTGGGGCAGAGGTTCCCCTTGAGTGTAGAAAGGAAATCAGGCAGTGGGCAACTAAAAACAGAGGCGAGACCTGATTGCTACTCCAATTCTGGGCCTCGGGAAATGTCCCCCGGCAGTATTGCTCACTCCAGGTTGAGCCCGCACCACTCTGGATCCTGGTTCCCCCTTAGGTGCAGTAAGAGAGAACCTTCCGGCTCCAGGAGAAGCAAACCTCGCACCTGGCCTGGTTAATGTGGTCCTGAGATCCGTGTTCCAGGGAAACGGAGTAAACCCGAATAAACTCTATTTTTGACAAAGAGGCGACAGGAGGAGGAATGGGGAGCCCCCGCTCGACTGCGCTGTCATATCCTAGTGGTGCCGGCTTCGCGGAAAACCCGCGGCTAGTCGGAAGCTTCGAGAAAGTTGCGGAGAACCCCAGGCCGGCCGCGACAGGCCCATCTCTCCTCGGAGGCTTCCTGCGATCCTGGCCTGAGCGGAGAGCTACACAGAGCTAGGCTCCCGCTTCCGCCGACAAGGAGAATGACTGGCTGAGGATCGGGGTCATAACCCCCATCCCCGGCCAGGCCTTCAACCAAACTGCGCCCATAGTCTCCCTTCCTGTCTAGGCCCCTACCTACCCCCACCTCACAAAGCCCAGACGCGCAAACTCGCCTCCGAGCGCTGCCGCCGAGCTAATCCCGGGTGCCGCTCAGTCCTTGCGCCAAGCCGCGCGCCCTTCCAGTCGGGCCGGAGTCCTGACCACCAAAGGCGTTCCACCTCCACCCCCAGTCTGGGCCCTCGTTTGGGATCTCGAGACGCCCGAGCCCGCTCCTGCCCTGGCTGAGGGTCCGGGGCTCCGGAGGCACAGCCGCGCGACCTCTTTTGCGCTTTGGTATGGTCTCCGGGTTTTGTTTTCCAGAACCTTGGGACGGAGATGAGATTTGTGCGGCGCTGGGGAGCGAGAAGATCGTTCCTTCCCCAAGGCTCGGGTCTGGGAGCGAGCGGTTGCTGCCAGGCAGGAAGAGGGTTTCCGCGCTGGGTGGCCCAGGTGGCCAGGGCGGGGTGGCTCTGAGGCTGGGCGACCGCATCGCCGTCAGAGATACGGTGCGGCCCTTTATCTAGAGTCCTAGTTCTGCGGGCGGCGGTCCTTGACCGTAAGTCTGAGGATGGGCTGCAGATCTGCCTCCGCTTCTTCGCTTTTTCCTGGAGCGAACCTGAGCTTCCATCGGGTCTCATAGGAATTGCCCAAGTCAGGAACGCCGAGGTGCCGGAACGCGGTCGGTTAGCAGCCCGGTCCTCTCCCGGGCCTCCAGGTCTCGATCTACTGCGGTCGCCCCGCTTCCTGTCCGCCACGGAGCACAAAGGCGCAGGCAGTGACAGAAACCCCTCCCACCCCCGCCGGCATTGGAATTTGGACCCCTTCTACAGGGGCCTGGCTCCCCCCCTGACCGGCTGGTGACCTCGTGACAGCAATGCCCGCGTCAGGTTCCCCATCTGTGCCTGGAGGAGCTGTACTTACTGGAATATTGGGGCCTTGTCCTCTGGAGCCGATTTCCCCGGATGCCCTCCCTCCCTCTTAGAGCCCTGGTCCTTTAAGGCTCTTTCCGCCAGTCCAGTGAGGCGGCTGCCTTGGGGAAGCACCAAAGAACCACAAGGCAATCTGCTGGAGGCTGCATTCCGCAGATTTAATGAAACCTGAGGACCCAGAGGACCCAGAATGAGGTCCCAGAATGGACTGGAGGAGTGCAGGTCGGTATGCCTCGTCTTGCACTCGTCTTCTGCAACTCTGCATTGTTGACAAAAACTGTGCTGAAATCTCTCCCAGGCCAAGGAGGGACAGAACTTCTTGAATTTTCACTCCCACTCCTGCCCCACTTTGAGGTGGAGAGGATTAAACTCAGTCTTGTACCTGATTTGGCTAGCCTGGGCCTGCTGTAGGAAGGTTTTGGCAGGACCACTACATTGAGCAGACCTGTAGGTAACCCTAAGGGATGGAAGGGATTAGGAGTTGCAGTCATACACTGATGGTCTATTTCTTCCCTCCTGCCTTCAGGTTTTCTCAGGCCCCTCAGGGGACAGTGGCAAGTTAGTCTGGGAGCTGTTTTCAAGGTTAAGAGCCTAGAAAGGGAGCTGATTTCCCAAAGACTTGGCAGGGCTGAGGCGTGCAGAGAATTGCCTGCCAACCTCAGAAAACATCCTCTTTTTCGGTCCTCCCAGACTCAAACCAAGGCCAGTGATGCTTGGGTACCAGAAGTCCAAGTGCAAGTTTCAGGAAAGGGCAATCAAGCAGCCTATTTGAAAAGGAAGCTATCAGCCACTGCAGGTGAAAGCCATAACAGTTTTCACATTCTGAAATTCAAAGCCTGCATCTCAGTATAATGTTCCTGACTCTTTCCCCCTCTGTTTGCACCTGCCAAGGACCTGGTTTCAAATCTTGTTCCTGTTTGGAACTCTGCAGGGCCAAGTTTCCATCTGTCCCCTAGCTTTAACCAGTGGTGTGCTCATTTCCCCATCTCCATAGCCTGGTGGTAGTCCTAGAAAGCACACAAACAGGAACCAACTGGGGAGCTCGAAGCCCAGCTTAGGTCAGGGAGGAGCAACCGGAAACCTTCCCCAGTGAAGGGCGCTGGGTGGGTGGGGGGGGGGGGGCAGCAAGCACGTGCCACCAGGCCATGCCCTTGAAAAGGGGCACCCTGCAAGACTGAGCAGTTTGGGGTCCTCTGCCCTCTGCCTCAGGTACCCCCACTCAATTCCCAGGTGACTTCGCCCTGTGTATACTGTAGAAAACGTGAAAACTCCTCCGGGAACCGGGTGCAATTGCAGGCAAGAGCTGCAGATGGTGGTCGGCCTTGAGGTGAGTCCTAGATTTCCCGTCAGCCTTAGGAAGGGCTGGCCAGAACAATCTCAAGGACCTCACAGTTAGTCCCTGAGACCGAACCAACAATCCGGGCAGCTTTCAGCCCGGGGCAACTTGCCGAGTAAGCGCGCGGTGGCCTGGGGCTCCCGCTCCTGTTGGCGACCGCTGTGTAGCCTGATTGCTGCCATCCGCAGCGCCCTGGGCAGAGAAGGAAGGGAGCAAATTCGGACTGGCCTCTCATGCCCAAAGTGGAAGCGATTCCTAGGATCCTGCAGCAACCGAGCCGCCGGCGTGCCGGCCCCGGCCGGGTGGAGCTGGTTAAGGCTCGCGTCCATGGAACCCCGGGGCAAGGATGTTTCAGAAGCCACTGAGTGTGTCCCTCTTACCGCGCCGTGTCCCCCTCCAACCTCGCGGATTCAGAAACTCCCTCATCAAGTCCCGCTGTGTCATAAAATATTTTATTGGAAAAAAAAATCACCGTCTTCGTAAGAGAGGGGTAGGGGCCCCAGCGACGTCGGTTTGTCTGGGCGCCATCTCCGGCCATGGTGGCCTGCGCCGGGCCGCGGGGTCCCCGACGCGTGGAAGCGCGTGTGTGCCTGGAGGCGTCTGGGCCCGGAGGCCGGCCAGAGGCGAGTGGGGGGTGCAGGAGAGGAGCGGGGCGTGAACGCGCGTGGAGCGCCTGGCGCCGCGGAGCTCCGAGCGGAGGCGACCTTCTGCCGCGTCTGATGTGAGTTTCCAGCCTGGGGCCCGCGAGCGCACTGGGGCCTCGGTTTGGCTTCAGGGTCTGTCCTTGTTTGGCCCCTAACTGTCCGCATTCAAGGTAATAATAAAAAGTTTAGAAAGCAAACGGCGTGGACGCAGCAGGCCGACTCGCGGCTTTCGGCGGATTCTGGGAGCCGCCGACTGCGCTGGGGTTCCCTGGGCCCGCACCCTCTGCCGCGCTCAGTCCTCGTGGCTCCGGTCGCTGGCCTCGCCTGGCGCCTCCGCCGTCTTCTCCGCCTCCTTGGCGCGCTCCTGCTCCGTCAGCTGTTCGCTCGTGGGGATGGAGTTCTTCTTTGGCCTCCCCTTGGGCTTGGTGGGAGACTCCAGGCCGCCGCCCTGTAGCACCTGCGAGGGATACCAGGGGCACTGGGTGAACTGGGACATGGCAGGGGATCCCGGCGCCCTGGAGAGGCAGACAGGACCTGGAGAGCCCAACGAGGCCATTGGAGGCCGCGCTTAGACCCGGGGAAATGGTGGCCATTTGTCCGAGCGCTGCTGGGGCGAAACGACCAGAGCTTTTCGGCGGAGAGGTTCAAGTCTTCCAGGAACACTGAGAGCTCAGAAAGCACGAAAGGAACTGGACCAGGGCACCGGAAGGAAGCTGGGCTAGGGCACCCAGAGGGACAGAGAGCCGGGAGGGTCCCTCTGGGCACCAGGACGGAGGGAATCTGGAGGATTGGGCGCAAGTCTCCACGGTAGAGAGGAGAGTAACTCTCGAAGGCTGCAGGGGCGTGGTGGCAAATAGCACAGAAAACCGCGAAAACACTTACTATTTTCTTCCACTTCATCCTTCGATTCTGGTACCACGTCTTAACCTGCAACTGGCTCAGACCCAGGGACTCGGCGAGATCTATTCTGGAAAGAGCGGGGTGCACCCTCAGCAGGGCATGCAGCCTCCCTCCCACTACCCTCTAGGCCCAGCCTGGCCCCGCGCTACCTGTCCGGAGTGGAGAGGTACTTCTGCTTCTCAAAGCGTTTCTCTAGGCCCATCAGCTGCAGCTCGGTGAACACGGTGCGGCTCCGACGCCCTTTCTTGGCCTTTGTGCCCGGCTCCCCAGCGCCTGGCGCCTCCAGCTTCCCGCGGAGCTGCAGCTCCAGCGGCAGGTGCGGAGCGCCCGCCGCGCCGGGGAGCCCAGGCCCGGCGGCCAGCAGCGCCGAGCCCAGTCCGGAGCAGCCGAGCGGCGCCAGCGGGAACTTAAACACCGCTGCCTGCTCGGCCTTCAGCACGGCTGCGGGGGAGAGAGTGGGGAGCCGGGTGAGCTCGAGCCGTGCTCCTCCTCTTGGAGATCCTCGCACCGTGCGCCCCTGCCGACAGCTCGCACTCAGCCAGTGCCCCCGGCACAAAACCTTCGTGCCGGCTGGGAAGTGAGAAATCTGTGCTAGGCCGACCCTCCTCTACGCCGGGGTCCCAGAGTCTGGGAGGGGGACCTCCCCCACCCGGGCTCTGCCTGGCGTTCCCCAGGCCCCACTGCCCTGACATTTCAGGGTTCCCAATGAACAAGGTCGAAGCTCCCAAACCAATGGAGTATGTGTGTGACAGAAAAGGAAACCAAGAAAAAACGGCACAGTTAGGAAGAGCATTTGCCCCCACCAAAATCGGCTTTGCTGCATGGGGGGGGGGGGGGTAGAGTTTCAATGGAGTAAGCAGTCTGCTGGTCTATGCAGGGCAAAACAGCCACCCGGAGGGACAGTCAGTGAGGGTGAAGTTGGGAGCTTCCCGGAAATTCCAAAGCACCCCCAAGAAATGGGAAATTTGTTCTTCCTGTTTTTTCTCTTTAGACTCTTCCCCGCGAAGACATTTTAATTTTCATTAGTCCTAAATGATTTTTTATTTTTTGCCCGCTTCAAACGAATTATTAACAGCGCAGCTGGAAGCAAAAGACAGCAGAAATTGAACTCAAAACGAACCAACTGGTCCCGCTGCCCCTCAGGCAGGCGGATCACCGGCTGGAGGATCACTGGGTATAGAGGATGTCAGTTCCCTGGGCTCAGGTCCTGCTAGAAGGTAGGAGGGCTCCCTGCCCGGATAGCATCTCACTACCAGCGGTGTTAGGCCCGCTGGAGTCAGGAAGGGCCCAGCAAGATGAGCGGGTGAAGTGAGGAGGCAGCGGGAGGGGAGAAGGGATCCTTGGGGGACCGCGAGAGGAAGGGCAGACCCACCCCACTGAGAGGAAGGTTGGAGAGAGATAGGGAAAGGTCAGAAGAGGGGATGCAGTGGAGAGGGCAGGCAGGTCAAGGCAGGGCCCGGACAAGGAAAGAAGAGAAGAGAACTGAAAGGAGCAGAAAAAGTCTGAGTTGCTGGTTCAGGCTCGGCCAAGGTGCCGCCGATCCGGAGCGTAAGGGCCAGTCCGGCAGCAGCTCACAGACAAGCCTCTTGTCCTCAGGCAAGGCCCAAGGGGGTCTACGCTACAGCACAGGCGGGTTCCTCGCCAGCCTGAGACCCTGGGCTCCGGGAGGCTCTGGGCTGGCTCCGGCCAGCGTCAGCCCCCAGCACAGCACTCAGACACACGGGCCTCTTCCGTCAAGGTCCAGCTTTCCCGGCTTGGGCAGCAACGGCCACTCCCAAGTCCTGTGGCGAAGGCCCAGGCGCCCGCGGCCTGAGGTCGCTTTGACCCGAAGTCTGACATTCGCAGTCTGGTCCAGCGCCCGCGATGGGGATGCGGGCTCGGGTCCCCGGGCTGGACTCCTTGGGGCTGGAAACCACAGGGTCGCAGTGAAGAAGAGAGCGAATGCTCTCCCGGCTGGCCTGGCCCACGGGCACGAGGCCTGGTTTCTGCGCGGCCCGGCGCCTGCCCCTTTTGCTTCCCTGCCTGGAACGCGCCGAAGGAACGGCCCGGGGCCTGCGTGCCCGGAGCTGCGTCCCGCAGAGGCCGCGGCTCGCTTCCTCCCGCCGAGCCCGGCCAGCGCCCCGCGGCCCCCGGACCCGCACGTACCCAGGTGGCTGTGGAAGGGCCGCGCCGCCAGTAGCGCCTGCACGCCGAACTTGAGCAGCTCGCCCGCGGCGGCGGCGGCGGCGGCGGGAGCGGCGCCCTTGGGCCCCGGAGGCTCAGTGAGGATTTCCTCGATCATGAAGCTGCGGTAGCGGTGCGGCCGGTGGTCGGCGCAGCCCTCGGGCGGCCCGAAGCGCGCTGCGCCCGGCTCCCCCGGCCGCTGCATCGCGGCTCCCGGAGCTCGGCGGCGTCAGCGGCTGGGGCGCGGGGCCCGCGCGGGGTCTAGGCCGGCCCGCAGCTCCCGGCGGCGCGCGGGCGCCGGCTCATGCCCCCTCCCCCGCCGGCCAGCCGGGCGGAGGCACAGGGCGCGGGCGGGGCGCGCGGGGCTCGGCTGGTCGGACCCGAGACTGCGCCCCCGCCCCGCTCTGCCGCGCCTCTAGCCCGGTCGGCCCCGCGTCACCGCCCCGCCCCGCCCCGCCCGGCCGCCCCGCCCCGCCCCGCGACACCGCCCCTCACCCCCCAGGCCGAGCCCGAGGGAGGGCCCGAGATGGGAGGGTGGCAGGAGGGAGGGGGCCGCGAGAGGGGCAGACCGACCCAGACGGAGGGAGACCCAGCGGAGCGCACGCCCAGGAAGGATCGAGCCGGAGAGCTCGGGACACGAGAACCCCAGGGATGGGAGATCGAGAGAGAGAGAGAGAGAGAGAGGTGAGAGAGGGTCTAGAGCGAGACACCGAGGGCCACACAAGATGCGAGACGGTGACGTGAGGATGCCAGGGACGCCGAGACGTGCGCAGAGAGCGACCGGCAGAGGCGCGGGAGTCAGCGGGCCGTGACGTGCCAGAGAGCACAGAGGCAAGCAGGACCGAAAGAGGGGGCAGTAAAGAAAGATGGGACAGCTAGTAAGGCGGGCGGCCTGGGCAGGGGTTAGGGAGCCCCGGAGAGATGGGCGGGGGTGGTGGAATAGAAAGCTTGGCTGGGAAGTGGGTGGCGGTGCTCAGCTTCCATGCCAGGACGCAGGGCCGCCCGCGGGCCTGGAGTGCAGCAGTGGGCCGACTGCAACTCGCAGGGCAGTGATCTTACCTGTGCCTCAGTTTACCAGGCACCGCCTCATTTCTCCGGAACCGCCCTGAGAGTCAGATTTCTCCAGCCAGAATTTGCTTATATTGTCAAGTGATATGTGGACCCCTCCACACAATCCTAGACGCTGTGGAATGGGTTAGGTTCCCCTAGTTAGAGCAAGAGGTGGATGCCAGGAAAAGGAAAGGCTGCAGATTTGCCTTTTCGCAGTTTTGGAGCAACAGAGAAAAACGGGTATTGGGTGGAGCTGGATGAGAAGCCACAGAGGGACCTGGGAGTCTGGAGATGAACTCTAGCTCCTGCCTCCTCTCTGAGCCTTAAGGGCCCCAATATGATTGAGAAAGGCCAGAGTCTTTGTGGGTCTCTCTCTTTATCATTAGGGGAATATTAGTCCAAGTTAGGGAGTCAATCCCAAAGCTCAACTCTCCACTTAGTCTGTCTCTTTGGCATTGTCACTCACTGCCCCATTCTGGACCTGTCTCCTGACCTGTCCAGAGAAGATGCTGACATTTGATTTCAGGGAGGCTGTGAGGACTTTGTGGGGGGGGGTCCTGTTCCCATGGGTCCACAGGATCAATTAGGGAGGAGTACATAGTTTGTCCAGACAAGGAGGGTGGTGTGTCAGCGGAGATGGGTGGGTGTTCCCAGGAGACTGGGGCGGGTGCCTACCCCTTCTCCTCCTGTCCCTTGGGAGTCCCTCAGCTGGGGTCCTGGGCCTCTTCTCTTTCCCCTGTGAGCTCTGCCTGGGACCTCAGTGGTCACCTCTGGGAAGCAGGACCTGCTTACTACACCCATGGCCTTGCCTCACCTCAAGATGGTGGAGCTTCTCAAGCTCTAGTTGCTGGTGGCAAAGCCCTGGCACCTGCAGATGAGGAGATGCCCAAGACTCTTTGTCCACAGGGACAGAGAGAAGTCTTACCAGAGGCTCTAAGAGCCCAGCTGCCCCTCCCCCTAGTTGTTGAGTGACTTCACCCAGGGCTGCACCTTTCTGAACCTCCCAGCCCTCAGGACTGAAAAGACCTCCAGCTGCTCCATTTGTGGGTGATCTTATGAGTCACAGGGCTGCTCAGAAGGGGATGGTGTGGGACCCACTAACAGTGAGGATATCCCACACAAGGCAGGCCTCTTTCCCAGTGAGAGGTAGGGAGACAGGGAGTGGGTCTGTGCCACCTCAGTTGGCCCAGCAGCCACCAGGCAAACAGAAAAAAGCCAGTGTCTCCCAGAGCTCTAGGCAGTCCAGCTGGAAGCCCCTTCCGGCTCACAGGCAAAGAGAACTTCTCCCTAGATAGGTGCTTGGGTATCACCCAGTCCAACAACCACCTACTTTCTCAGATGGTGAAACTAAGGCCCAGCAAGAGGAAAGTACTGGCCCAGGGACCACAGTGAGCAGGGTTTGTTTTCTATTTGCTCCTTGTGCATATGGCATGGGGCCCATTTTCCTCTCACCTCCTTCCACCTAGTAGGGCCCATCAGCCACCTCCGTCTTCTTTCCATACCTTTCCAAGGGCACAGCCTATGGGTAGCCTACTGTGAGGGTTAAACCCAGCCACCCCCGCTCCATCCCTTTACCTTCTATTTGTGCCCTTAACTGAAGCCACCTGGCTTTGAACCATCTCTGCTCTAGGCAGTTGCCTCCCTGAGGGTCTTAGGTCCTCCAGACCGGTGGAGCTCAGGATCCAGATCTGAGGACTTGGGAATCACATTGATCAACTCTCACCAAATTCATTTTGCCTCCAGTCCTGGGTCAGCTTTAGGGGTAGGAGGTTATTTTCAGGATTGAGGCTTCACCTCTAGATTTTCGGGAGTCAGAAGATGAGTGCAGTCCAGTCCCCACCCTATTTCGCAGATGCTGAAGGGGAACACTTCCCCTCAGCTACTTGGGCTTAGCTTCTGGAGGTGTGAGTCATGGCAGGCGCCAGGAATAAGGCCCAAGCTCTTTGGGGGAACATTGGAGACCCTAGCTGGTCCAAAGGGCTTCCTGTCACCCCCCAAGGCCCTTCCCTGGGTGGGTAGGCCTCTGATCTCCCATCTCTGGGCATGACTGTGCTCGGCTGTGATCCCAAAGAAGATCTGCAGATAAACCCCCTTTTACGCGAAAAAATACTCACAAAAAGCAGCAGGGCCTCTTTTGCTTGGGCATTGCAGCATTATTGGCCGGCAAATGATTCCCAGAGAGTGGGGTCCTTCCTCCTTCCTTCCCAGAGAGAAGGGTCCCTCCTCCCGGTGGGTAACGGAGGCCCAGAGAAGGGAAAACCCCCTTGGGTGAAGGGGCCTCGGGGCCTTTCGCGCGGTCCCTGCCTTGTAGCCCCCACCTCGGGGGGGTGCAACCGCCGGGCCCAGCTCCTCCAGCCCGGGCCTCCCGCCGCCGCTGCCGCCTCGAAAATCCCGGAAACCGTCCGCTCTCGGCGGGCGCAGTGGAAAAGGTGACCTCAGCGCCCGCGGCCAGCCGCCCTCACCGCGGGCCGGGCGATGAGGGGCTCCGGGCAGCAGGGGGGTCTCGGCGCCGCCCGGACGCCGGGTGGGGCCCCCTCCCCGCTGCTGTTCTGCTCCTCAGACCCCACAGCCGCGCGCTGAAACGGCAACAGCGCGAGAGAGGATTACCTCCCTCTCTAACCGAACCCCGTCAGCCCAGGCAAGCGGGTTCCAGACCTTCCCCTCCTCCAGCTAAGGGCTCCTCCTCCCCTGGCGCCTCCCGGGTGAGTTTCTGGAGCCGATGGGGCGAAGGGGTCCCGAACCATTGTACAGATGAGGAAGCTGAGTCCGGCTGTGCGCAGGCCGGGGCAAGGTCTGTGACCTGGTCTGGGTGCTTCTGCATTATCCGAAGTGTTCTGGGCCCAGATCCCCCTCCAGCACCCACCGAACCCCGGCCCTTTTTCGTTGTCTCCTTTCCCAGTTGTCGAGGGTTTGTGTCCTGCTCCGCAGAACAGAGTCGGGGATGGGAGCCACCCAGAGCGGTTTCTTCTGGACCTATTTGCTCATCCCTGGGCGCAACCTCCCGAAGGCAGCTGCTGGGAGGGGCGCCACACCTCCCCCCACACCCAAGTGACCCAGGAACGGAGCCGCGAGGCGCTTCCCGGTCTCTGTCACCCTTAGCAACCCGGCGTCCCTCGCCCTTGTGCCGGGTCTCCTCAAGGATGCCCGCGGTCGCGTCGGCGCCCAGAACGAAAGTCATCCTCTACGCGCTTCTTTTGAAAGCGGTCCCTTGTGGTTGTCCCCGGCCCAGGGCAGGCTAACGCTGGTGGCTGAGGCTCTCCGGTGGCCGCACCGGCTCCGTCTCCGTGGACTATGCCAGGAGGAGCATACCGGGAACGCACCGTTCGTCCTGAGGCCCCGTGCCCCATTCTTGCTCATAATGTCTGGATTCAAGACTGGCGACATCTGCCTTAGCTTCAGAACAGAAAATCTCGATGTTACAAAATTACTCCGTCTCCACGCTCCTAGGTCACACCGCCTGATGACCGCATGATCACGTTCTCTTTGGAGAAGCGGATCTCTAATGATGCCTTCCTTTATGAACATTTCAAGTCATGTGTGGACTTTTCGTTTTGAATCGTTTCAAACACCTGTGAGCTCAGGGCTCAAAGAGCGTTGGGAGGACAGCGCCTTGAGACACATCCCCCTCTCTCCCCTTCAAATTCTCCCTCTTCCAGTAATTTACAAATTTGTTCCTCTGGAAATAGTTACTTTATTTTTGTTTTGTAACTATTTTTTTTAACATGTGATTTTCTTTAGAAATGTGTTTTAAAGGCTAGATCCATAGGTAGGCAGTAATTGCCTTGACCCAGCCAGGATCCCGTTCTTGATGCCCCCAGAAACCCAAAGCGTTCCTGCTGGACACAGCACAGACCCCAAAGCCGTTCTGCACTCGCCCCTAGGCATTTCAGCCTAGCTGGGGAGGTTTGAGCAACTACCTTGGTTCCGAGTGGAATCCTGAACAGTATCTGCACTGGAGGCCACACGCAGGGCCGGGAAGTAGTGGCCGGGAAGTAGTGGCCAGGAAGTAGTGGCCGCGAGTGCCTCCATTCTCTGGGGCCCCAAGACTCGGGCGGCACCTCCTGCGCGCAGATATCCACTCCGTGTGTAGGCGGCCCGGGGTCTCCCGCCGGCTTCTCCCTCAAATTTGCGCAGGTCCTTCGAGAACGTGCTCTGAAACAAGGGCGCTGTGCTCCAGGGACACGGTGCCAAGGAGCAGGAGGCTGGGTCCGACGCCTGCCCGGGCGCCAGTCAGGGACCCCAGTCCAGGCTCCCAGCCGTTCTGGCCTTTGAGAGAATGAGGTGCTCGCTTGCCTGGGCCACTGTCCTCCTGAAGCCGCGGGACCGGCCTCGGCGACAGGACAGAAAAGGAGAGGTCCCACGGCAGAGGCCGGTCCCTCCAAACAGACGCACAGGCAAGGTTCATGAAAATGGCTCAAGCTTTGTTTTTCTTCCTTTTTTTTCTCCCTTCCTTGTTAGCTGTTTGTTCTCTCTTCCCTCCCTTCATCTGTTTGCCCTTTTTCTTCTTTAGCCTGCTTCCTCTGCAGGCTTCTCCTCCCTCTTTTCTTGCGCTCTTGCTCCTTCCCTTCGTCTCCTTCCCTGCTTCTCTGCTCTCTCCCTTTCCTTGATTCCTTTGGTCAGAAGGAGTCCACATCCCAGTCTGTCTCCCTGGTAATAAAGGGAGGGGCCTCGTACTCACCAGGGGACCTCCAGGTACCCCACTGCAGAGCCCTGGGAGGCTTATGTGGGCTGTGGACCTGGGGCAGGGTCTCCTCCCAGCTAGCTGGGCATCCGAGGTGGCAAAGCTGAGTGAGGCCAAAGACTGAATTTGTGACCCAGCCAGGCGAGGCGGGTACGTCTCCTCCAGAGTGTCTTCCAACAGATGGGAGGCCAGAACATATTGCCCCTTTCAAGAGGAAATTCACACCTGCACTGTCCTCCCTAACACAGAAATCCCTTCTCCTCTGCAGTATTGGGAGGGGAGGGGGCGGGGAGTAAAGAGGAAAGAGAGAAGCCACAACCACCTTGTTCCTTAGACACCAGGCCAGACCCAGCCTCTGGTTCCTGGGCTCCAGTCCAGTCCTTCTCCTGCTGGTCTGAGTGAGATAAGGAGTCTAGGAGCTTGGTGCCCAGTCCACATACACCTGTGCTTCCAGCACTCTTTTGTACACGCTCCTCAGTGCCAAGCATGGGCACAGAGGCCCTGCTTGCAAATGTCCAAATGCCGTGCAGGGCACACACAGAACCTGCGATGCAAGCTCATTCCCTGTTTCCCCAAATAAAAAAACAAGAAGGGATGAGCTAGATAAATACTTCTTTCTTACCAATTTTAACAGTCTAGATCAAGGGTTGAAAAACTTTCTGTAAAAGGCCAGATAAGTAAATATTTTAAGCTTTGTGGGCTGTATGGGTCTGGTGCAGTGCCTCCATTCTGCCTTTGAGCATGAATGCCGCCATAGGGAACATATAAAGGAGTGAATGTGGCTCTGTGCCAGTCTCACGCCATATGCACATCAAAACTTGAATTTCATCTAATTTTCGTAAAATATTATGTCACAAATATTTGTCCTATCTCTATTTGTTTCAACTATTTAAAAATGTGAAAAACATTCTCAGTTCACAGGCCATGCAAAAACAAGCAATGGGCCATAGTTGCCAATTCCTAGTCTATGAGTCTAGATGCAAATTCTTCTGATTGCCCAAATATGTGCACCTCTGTATCTGAAGGGTTACCTTATTTAAAAAACATTTTTAATTTTTTTTCTGTGAAAGCACTCATTATTTTTTCAGTATTGTAGCCTTAGAAACACAAATCATTAAGTTCATTTCCTACTCCCATGTCTGAATTCTCAACAATTTAAAGTCTTCCTGATACTAATACACCCGGGCACTGGGTTGGATGCTTTTCAACCATCATCTCATTTAATCCCACAATAGTCTTTAGAGTAGGAATTATTCACCCTTACTTTCCAGCTTCTTGCATACTCCTTGTGACAGTACACTCACTCCCTTTAGTGGCAGCCCTAACGGACTCTAAAGGCTGATTCCTCTAGAGAACCCCAGCTGCTGAGAGCTCAGGGACCTGGCTGGCAGCCCTGGAAGGTCAAAGGCCAGCAAGGGTGTGAGTGCTCCCTCCAGGACCATCCTTTCCCATCTCCTCTCAATTCCAAGTAAATCCCCTCCAGCTGTTGAAACATGGATTGGACAGGGGGCCGCAGCCTTGACTTTCTGGGAGTTTCCCAAGCCCTGAGCTTTTGCAGGCCTTTGCAGCTGCCAAGTGACAAATCCTGCAAGGAATAGGCAAAAGGAAAGAATATGACAGAAGAAAAGCTATTATAAATGTGTTACTTGCTAAAAGTGTTTCCAGGAAATCTTGCACAAGCGGAGGCCTCACCCTCTTCTTCTGCATCTTCAATGGCTTTTGCGCCCTCTGCTGGTCAGATTGAATCCTAACCAGGCTCACTCGGATCCATCTTTATTTTTCAAAAGGAAAAGCAACCCAGAACTTTATCTCCCTCTTGTGTACCAGACGCTTGCTGGGTGCTGAGCAGGAGTGAGGAGATACCCTCAGGGAGTGCAGTTTATGGAGAGAGATGGACAAATGTGCTTACAAGTGACAACAAGGTGCGGTGGAGGGGGATGGCTTCCTAGAGCAGGTGACATGATCTAAACCCCTTGAGGGGTGCGGAGCTTCCAGACGCAGACGCAGTAAGCTCATGCTTCTGGAGGTTGTTAGTGTTCCAATCGGTGGCTGGCAGCGTGTGCAGGATGTTTTTAAATGTCTGGATACTTTAGTGCCAGCCACAACTGGCCTTCAGAGACCTAACAGCCCTCTGTGCTCCATGCTTGGGATGTCTCTGCATTCAGTCATGGGTTCCACTGCGTACTCCCTGACATGAAGTAGCCCTCAAAACCATGTGAAGAGCATGTCTTCTGTGGGGGCTTTATCACCCTCCCCCTTACATTATCTCCTTTCATCTCACTCTGGGAAGAGGGCATTTTTACCCTTGATGTACAGGTAAGTCAGTAGATGTAGCAGAGCAACTTCATTTGTCCAAGTGGTGAGCTGGTATTTGCACCAGCACTCTGTCCATAGCACCGCAGTGACCTCTTTGGTTGGGGAGGGGGGGGGTCCTCCACTTTCTGACTTAACCTCTGTTTTCTCTCCAAGCTCTGATTTCTACTGAGGTTTATACCAGTAGCGCCATCTGCCAAAGGTCACTTCCAGGCAGGTGTCCACAGACATGCTGCGCTCACTGGGCCCGAATCTGGACTCATCGTCTCTCGCCTCCCCCCAGGCTGCTGCTGCTGTTCCCCATGCAGGGGGGCATCCGCTGGAGTGGTCATCAGTGTACACACGCTTTACCACCCACCAGCCAGGAGGGCCCGCGAGGCAGGCCCCACTCTTACCAGACCACTCACAGCAGGCTGGGCATCCGCATTCAGCCGGCAGGGTAGCCAGCGTACTGGGCCCCTTCCATGGCCCAACCCAGGCCCACCCCAGCAGTCTAGGAGGGCATATGGGTAGAGAGGACAGAAGGTAGCCAAAGGTGGTGGCTTTGGGAAGGACAGGCTGCTTTGGGAACCTGAGGAGACAATAGAGAAGGCTGCGGAGGGGACAGCTGAGTAGGTATCTGGGTATAGCAGGGCTGGAAAGCCCACCCATGTGCTGAGCTCGGAGCGGGGGTTTGAGCCTTTCTATGATGCCTGGGAAGTCACCCATTTTGAGGCTGAAGGGCTTGTTCCAGAAACAAGCTTGTTCCCAAATGGTTTCGCATTTGCTGTTGCCCACAGCAGCTTGTCCTCAGTCAGGGAGTTACAATTGTAGATGCTCCTAGTGCCCAAAGACAGCCTGGAGACCCTGAGGCAGGTCTGAGGACCTCTGCTGTGGCCCCATTTACAGGCTACATAACCACTAGGAGTGTCATCGACCAAGCTGGAAATGGCACCTCCTGGTTGTGCAATGCACAACCCCTGTCCCCCCCAGCTATGTCCAGCAGTCCTGCCAATTATTTATTTCCTTCTGTTTTCATAGAACCATATGGGGTTGAAGAGACTGTTGTTGTTAAATTTTATGGCATTATATATGCCCCTTTTCCAAATGATAAGCCACAATTTGAAATCACAAAGGAAAACATATCCTATCTTCATACTCATGTTAAAAATCTAGAAATTTAGAAATCTACTGCCTAGCCGTGTTATATTTCTGTTACAGATTAGAGCAAACTTTCTCTTGAAGTTTTGAGTAAGGGACATAGGCAGACCAAATTCTAAGACTGCCCCTTGGTGTGTGTACACACCCTATGTAAGCCTTCCCCTTGAATGTGTGATAGACTGTCACTGCCCTGATTGTGTTACCTTATATGGAAAAAGGGGCTTCCCTGATGGCTCAGATGGTAAAGAATCTGCCTGCAATGCAGGAGACCTGGGTTCGATCCCTGGATTGGGAAGATCCCCTGGAGAAAGGAATGGCTACCCACTCCAGTATTCTTGCCTGGAGAATTCCCATAGACAGAGGAGCCTGGCAGGTTACAGTCCCTGGGTCGTAAAGAGTTTGGCACAATTGAACAACTAATGCCATATGGCAAAAGGGATTTTGCTAATGTGATTAAGGTCCCTAACTGGTTGGTGTTGAAATGATCAAAAGGAAGATTATTCTGGACTTGACTTAAGTAGATGACCCCTTTTAGACCTCCCTGGGGTCTGAGCAGTTCTTCTACAGGCCTTGAAGTCAGCTGCCACATTGTGAGGGGGCACACAGGGGATTTGCGACCAGGGCCCCACAGTGGCCTCAAGGAACTAAGAGCAAGGGAATAGATTCTGCTCACAGCCTGAGAGAGAAGAGCTTCACAGTGGATTCATCCCCAGCTGGGCCTCCAGATGAGACCACATCCCTGATTGCTACTCTGTGAGGCCCCGGGCAGAAGACCCAGCTAAGCCCTGCCTGGAGTCCCGACCCACAGACACTCTGAGATAACATGTGTACATTGCATTAAGCAACTGCATTTGCAATAATTTGTTATTCAGGAATAGAAACCAGTTCAGTAAGTTACTTGTGCATGGGCCAATCCTGACTTCTGCCTCGAGAGGGACTATCATGTGCCCTTAGTCCCCACATGCATCCTGACTCCCAAGGAAGCCCCTCTAGCAGGCAGCTGGCCACAATGTGGGCGGGATCTACACAGTGCTTCCTCACCTAGGGTGGAGAACAAGAGAGGTGATTCCGATCACCAGTGTCCTGGTGTCCTGCAACTGCCCACTCACTATGATTAAGAGTGAATCCAAGGAAGACTCCACCCAGAGAGGGAAAGCTGCTCTAAGCCTCTCTGAGGCTGCAGAGCTGGCCAGTGTTACATGCAGACCCAGGGCAAACCAGGAGTGAGGTGGGGGAAGATGTGTGTCCATTTCCTCTTTCTCCCATCCTCTGGGCTCTGGGAGGCGGGATGCAGTAGCACATGGAGTTTGACTCCATTCTCAGGCATTTGGCCTGGTGCAACTGGGGCCCGTCTGCTCAGTCCCTGCCTCCCTATTTGAAGTTTGTTCTGTGGCTATGTCACAGTCCCCCCCACCCAGCCCCACTCTCACAGCAAATGTATTGCCCACAGGCCGCCTCCACTCCCTCCTGGTGACAGACTTCAGTCACCAGGTCCTACCCTCTGCCTGTTGCACCTGGACTAGAGCTCCTGGTAGGAGCCGGTTGTGGCCCATGAGACCGGACCTTTCTGCTGGCCGGGCCCTAGGCACCGTGGTTTCGATGGACCACTGAATCCTGCTCCAGTTCTCTGTGTCCTCTTCTCACGCCCCCTCAGTTCAGGTCAGTTCAGTCGCTCAGTCGTGTCTGACTCTTTGCAATTCCATGAACCGCAGCACACCAGGCCTCCCTGTCCATCACCAACTCCCGGAGTTCATCCAAACCCATGTCCATTGAGTCGGTGATGCCATCCAACCATCTCATCCTCTGTCGTCCCCTTCTCCTCCTGCCCTCAATCTTTCCCAGCATCAGGATCTTTTCAAATGAGTCAGTTCTCCACATCAGGTGACCAAAGTATTGAAGTTTCAGCTTCAACATCAGTCCTTCCAATGAACACCCAGGACTCACATCCTTTAGGATGGACTGGTTGGATCTCCTCACAGTCCAAGGGACTCTCAAGAGTCTTCTCCAGCACCACAGTGAAAAGCATAAATTCTGCACTCGGCTTTCTTTATAGTCCAACTCTCACATCCATACATGACCACTGGAAAAACCACAGCCTTGACTAGACAGACCTTTGTTGACAAATGTCTCTGCTTTCCAATATGCTGTCTAGGTTGGTGATAACTTTCCTTCCAAGGAGTAAGCGTCTTTTAATTCCATGGCTGCCATCACCATCTGCAGTGATTTTGGAGCCCAGAAAAATAAAGTCAGCCACTGTTTCCACTGTTTCTCCATCTATTAGCCATGAAGTGATGGGACCGGATGCTATGATATTAGTTTTCTGAATGTGGAGCTTTAAGCCAACTTTTCCCCTCTCCTCTTTCACTTTCCTCAAGAGGCTCTTTAGTTCTTCACTTTCTGCCATAAGGGTGGTGTCATCTGCATATCTGAGGTTATTGATATTTCTCCCAGCAATCTTGATTCCAGCTTGTGCTTCCTCCAGCCCAGCATTTCTCATGATGTACTCTGCATATAAGTTAAATAAGCACGGTGACAATCTACAGCCTTGACGTACTCCTTTTCCTATTTGGAACCAGTCTGTTGTTCTATGTCCAGTTCTAACGGTTGCTTCCTGACCTGCATACAGGTTTCTCAAGAGGCAGGTCAGGTGGTCTTGTATTCCCATCTCTTTCAGAATTTTCCACAGTTCATTAAGTTAGAGGAAATCAGGGCTGTGAGACAGTGGCAGAGCTGGCTAATTTCTAGCAGGGAACTTACACAGACTGTGTGCTGATTACACTGGATCACATACTGGGAAAGTTCCTCCCTTTCCAGTTATTCTTCATCGTCCTGATTTTGTTGAGTCCCACGTCTCCCCTTGCTGCTGGTGTGGGTGCAGTGTGCTCACAGACTGGCCACTCTTCTTTCAGCCGCCGAGTCCAGCCTCAGTTGTGCAGCACCGGGCAGGTAGCAGCGCTGGGCATGCAGGGACAGAGGGGTGTTGTAATTGGATTTATCGTTATAGTTAACTACTTCTGATTTTTCCTAAGTGATGCTGAGTGGTTGTTTTTGTTTTTAGGATCTGTGAAAGAAAGTGTTGCTTAGTCGTATCCAACTCTTTGCAACCCTATGAATCGTAGCCCACCAGGCTCCTCTGTCCATAGGATTTTCCAAGCAAGAATACTGGAGTAGCTTGCCATTTCCTACTCCAGGGGATTTTCCCAACCCAGGCATCGAACGGGTGTCTCCTGCATTGCAGGCATATTTTTTACCATCTGAGCCACATCCAGGTAAATTTTAGATACATTGAGTTAGTAAGAGCAATGCCACTTAAAGCGGGAAGAAATCAGATAAACAGTAGCACAGGTGATTCATGAGGAAATGACATGATCATGGAGGTGGTGTGAGCAGGGCAGCATAGATTTGGATTCGGATTTCACTCAGTAACCTGGGGCACCAGCCTTCTTTGTGCTTCAATTTCTTTCACCAAGAAAGGACAATAACATTGTGAGGACCCACTATGTGCATATTCACAAAGCTCTCAACCGTGCAGCACCTGCTAGGTGAGTGTTTGTTAAATAGAACTGACAAATGGGGTTAAGGAAGCCTGCATAGTGAGTCCTTTTAGATGCTGCCAATGGCCATTCCTGTAGAGACTTTCTGACCCCCGGCTGAGAGGTGCTGCCCCCGCGCTGACACCTGTAGCTCCAGATTTTCTCTGCCACTTGCTTCTCTTATCCCCTAGACAGGACCCTTATCAGTCCTGGCAGGAGGAAAGTGAAAAAAGTGAAAGTGAAGTCGCTCAGTCATGTCCGGCTCTGCGACCCCATGGACTGTAGCCCACCAGGATCCTCAGTCCATGGGATTTTCCAGGCAAGAATACTGGAGTGGGTTGCCATTTCCTTCTCCAGGGGATCTTATCGATCCAGGGATCGAGGGTCTCCCGCGTTGTAGGCAGAAGTCAGGGCTCAACTCAACATCTGCATGGTGCCCCTATAGGCAACAAAGTGAACTGCAGCCAGATGGGCAGTGGCCACCTGGAGCCCTGAGGCTGGTGCTGGTCATGGTGGAGTGGTGGGGGGAAGGGGGGGCTGTGCGGCTGGGCTGGGGAGAAGAGTGGGTGAGGCTGGGCTGGAGAGTGGTTGTTTTTGGAAGTTTACTGTGCTGGTGGCCAAGAGAGCCATCTCCAGGGCTTGGAGACAACAAGCCTAATCTGATTTCCAGGCCCTGCTGCCCTCCCAGCGAGGCCCTGGAGCTCCTGATGCCAGAACCCCCTTGAGTTGGGCAGAGGCTTTGTTCCAGTTAGACGTTCCAGCAAAGCAGAGTCATGCTGGACTGTCCTTCCTAAGGCCTTTGTCATTGGGGTAGACCTCCAACATCTGGTAGGGTGGAAGAGTTGGGAGGGCCTCCAACCCCAAGGACTGCTCACCCCCATCCCAGTGTTCATTCCCCTCCTTAAAGGCCTTGCCCAGCCCCGGGTCTGTCTCAGGGAGTCTATGCACTCATCCCACCTGAGGAAGGATAAGGCGACAGGGCCAGAAGCTCTCCAGGCTGCTGCTCGCTGCCAGCCTGGCCACCCTGTTTCCTCTGGGGCCCCTTCAATCTCACAGGCCAGAATCCCTTATCAGTGTCGTGCAGTTCAGTGAACTGTGCCCCGTGTCACCGGTGAGGAGGCTGGCATGCTAAGTTGTTTCAGTCATGTCCCCCTCTTTGCAACCCCATGGACTGTAGCTCGCCAGGCTCCTCTGTCCATGGGATTCTCCAGGCAAGAATACTGGAGTGGGTTGCCATGCCCTCATCCAGGGGATCTTCCTGATCCAGGGATCGAACCCACATCTCTTATGTCTCCTTCATTGGCAGGTGTGTTCTTGACGACTAGCGCCACCTGGGAAGCCCAGTGAGAAGGCTATGTCAATACATAGTGTCACCCCTGAGAGACTCAGTTTCCCATCATAAAATAAAAATCAGACCAACTTCCTTATCACAGGATTTCTCAGCACTTGGTCCATAGCAGGTACTTAACGAACAGACGCTCCCACTTGCTGCATGCAAGACTGAGGAGGGGAGGGGCTCACTCCAAGCCACACGGCTCGTGGCGGGATTGGAAGGACACGTATGGTCACAACAGGCTGTAAAGAAAGCCTCCTCTCCTGGGAGGCTGGCGAGGCCAAGGTCTGTGTCCGCTCCTGCTGTGAGTCCATCACTCATCGGCCCACCGAGTGGCTCTGTGTGGGGACTGCTCGTGAGGAGCAGAGGGGAAGAGGGAATTCTGGAGAGTTTCAAATTGGTGATTAAGTGGTCCAGCTTGGAGGTGATGCTGGTCGCTTTCCTTGACAACCCGACCAGAGCTAGGACAATCCTGCCACATGCACAGCAGGGCTGGGACGAGCACTCCAGGCAGCCAAAGCTCAGAGCGGGGGTCCTGCCTCCAGGCTGCTCCCCTCGCTCTGTAGCATCCCCAGTCTGTCTCTCCCTTAGTGAGGTAGGGTCTCAGGGGTGAAAGAGATCTCCAAGCACCCTCCTGCCCAATACTGTGACAACCAATTCATGTGTGTCTTGACCAGTCATGTCTCCTTGACTGTTCTGGCTCCAGCCTTCACTAGTTTGGGAGACAAACATTGAAACCTGTCTGAGCTTTATCTTTCTCATCTCTCCATGGGGGACAGCAGCAATCCCATGTTCCGGGATTAGTGTGAGAGTGAAATGAGATAATACGTTCAAGGTGCTTAGCAGAAGGCCAGGAACAGGGTAAGTGCTCACAAAATTGGAACAATAAGATACTTTTAAGTGCTCAGAAAATCCTTACCAGTGATTACCCTTTGAATGAGTATCTTCTACCATACACCTAAGCCCTTTGGCATAAGGCAGTGTTGTCCCCATCTTTCTGACCAGAAAACTGAGTCTAGAGGCATTACAGAAAATGCCCAAGGAAGCTAGTAAAAGCACAGTCAAGTTTGAATCCTATGCTAGGAAGTCTATGGTTGCCCTATCCTGGGTGTAGGAAACTAGTGGCCAGGTGGTAGGGATGAAGCTCATATGTGCCAATGCCCAGAATAAAGGGTGGATATTGAAGCACTGAGAGGAACAGTGCAGAGGTCACGATAGAAGATGCTGGCACTGCATGGGTGCATTTCAGGGCAGTCTTGGAGGCCTGCGTGCAAAGATGCAGCTGGGTGGTTCTAGATAAAGATGCTGGCATGCAATGGGAATTTGCTGTACGACTCAGGGAAGTCAAACTGGGGCTCGATGACAACCTAGAAGGGTAGGATAGGGAGGGAGGTGGGGGGGATGTTCAAGTGGGAGGGGACATGGGTAAACCTATGACTAATTCCTGTTAATGTTTGGTAGAAACCAACGCAATACTATAAAGCAATTGTCCTTCAATTAAAAATAAGCAAATTTTAAAAAAGAAAAAAAAGAATTTCCCAGATTAATAAGGAATAAAATAAAAATAAACTTTAAATTCTTGAAAAAAAAAAAAATGCTGGCATCGTGTTCTCCCATCTGCAACACTCCGGTCCACCTAGGCATCTTCTTGAAGAAGCTCAAGTCGGGACGCAGAGCTGGGAGCAGGGACGGAAGCCCAGGCTGTGGGACTCCTGTTTTGCTTCCTGGAGTCCGTGCCTGTCAAGTGTTTTGCCAAGTGTCCCCCAGCCCCCAACTCCCTTGCACAGGTCCAGCCTTAGGTTTCAGAACTTGGTATGAAGCCAGGCACCTTCTCAGCATGGGTGAGGAGAGAGAAGATGCAGATACCCCGACAGGACTGATGACTCGGGTGAGTCCTCCCTCCTTCCCTCCAGCCCCGGCTTTCTCTGCTGGGGACTTTGGACAGTTCCCCATCCCTGGGACAGTGAGGGTGAGTGGCTTCCCAGAAGGTGTGAGAGACCAGGGGTGGCCCCAGGAGAGCCAAGTTGGCATGTGGAAGTCCCGAGGAAAAGAGAGAGCTGTGGAAGGTGCTCCAGGGCTGCGCCCTCATTCTCGAAGGCCTCTGAGGCGCCAGGTCCTTGCTGAGCGCAGGTGCAACCAACCTGCCTGCGTGCAGCCCGCGCGCCCTCTGCTGGCTTCTCCCGGAACAACAACTTAGCTCCCATCTGTCTCTCTCCCGCCTGCCCTTCTGGTGGCAGGAGAAAACAGGTTTGTTTTTTCCCCCAAAGAAACAAGTGTTTGTTTATTTATGTATCATGTGTTTCTATTTTTTTAAATCTCTGCCAAAGGCCTTTAAGGTCCTTGACAACAACATTCACCAACCCCACCTTCACCACAGTGGGGAGAACTTAATGCTTTCTAGGGAGAAGGGGATAAGTTCTGATA
Organism: Dama dama; assembly: GCF_033118175.1. Lineage (NCBI taxonomy): Eukaryota > Metazoa > Chordata > Mammalia > Artiodactyla > Cervidae > Dama > Dama dama. Next base: position 26,103,888 of record NC_083696.1, on the reverse strand, counting down.
TTTTAAAATAGTTAAAAGAGGATATTAGAACAAGGCCATCACTGCCTGCATGAGTTTCCTTTGGCTGTCATAAGAAAGCACCACAAGCCGGCTGACTTAAAACAGCAGATATCTGTTTTTTGTGTGCTGGAGGTTGGAAGTCTGAAATCAAAATGTCGGCAGGGCCATACTTCCTCTGAAGGCTCCAGGGAGGATCCTTCCTCTTCTCTTTCAACTTCTTGTGGCTGCCGATGATCCCTGACTTGTGGCTGCCTCTCTCCAGTCTCAGCCTCTGTAGTTGAATAGTCTTTTCTTCTGTATGTCTGTGTCTCCATCTCCCTCCTGTCATTGGTTTAGGGTTACCTTTATTCATCATAACTGATTACATCTACAGAGACCCTATTTCCAAATAAAGTGACATTCACAGGTCCTGGGAGTTAGGACTACAGCATTTCTCTTTGGGGAGCAGAGTTCACCCCACAACACTGCCCATGTGGCACCTTTGTTCAAATTACACAAAGACACCCCTTCCTGAAGGTAGGCATGGCTGCAGCAGTCAAGCACAGGCTGGGTTTGTGCCCCTCGCTTACCCTTGAGCTGGGTACCTGTGTGCAGAGAACAATCTGCACAACTGTAAGCAACAGCCCTCTTCTGGAACCTTTCATGTAAACGCTAACATCCATCCCAAGTAAAAGGTCCAGACTGAAATCTCAACTTCAGCCTGGGTCAACGGTGCTACAAAACCCAAAGGAAGAGCTTGAGTGGCTGCATCCCAAGGGTGGGGCAAAGCAGGGTCTGCAGCAGACAAGGCCATAAGTGATACATTATCTACAGAGGGTTTAAGAGCAATAACAAAGGTGTCTAAAAGTTGGTCTCCTTTTCTTATTATCACTATGTATCCGCTACTTTAAACAATGTCAGTCATGAAACTCTCCTCCCTTACCCACATCTTATGCTGGTTTAAGTTCTAAACAACTGCTGCTGTTGTCATTGTTTTTATAATATATGGATACTTTAGGCTAGCATACACTATTATTTACCTTTTCATGAAAACCATGGTCTGCATGGAAGTTATTTAGATAACTGGAAGTTAAGTAGTAGAACCTGACATACATCTTGAGTTTGTGAGGTCTGGGGACCATTGGTGAGCCCCAGTAGGAAAACACACTCCTGAGACCAATGGTAAAGTCCGTGTCCACCCTTCAGGCAGGGTGACTGTGAAGACAAAGACAGACCTCAGGCTCCAAATCTACTATTCTGCCAGAGCACTGGCGGTTTTATTTTTTATTGGTGTTTAAACCTTACGACAGGGCCTTCCCTGGTGGATCAGTGGCTAAGACTCTGAGCTCCCAACTCAGGGGGTCTGACTTTGATCCCTGGTCAGGGAACTAGATCCCACATGCCATGGCTAACAGTTTGCTTGCTGTGACTAAGACCTGGCCCAGCCTAATGAATAAATAAATAATAATAATAATATTTTAAAAACTTACAACAATGAGACAGAGAGCCAAGTGTAAAGTGTGACAATTCTGTATCCTGAATGGGGTGATGATTACTAGACAGGTGGTAAAATGACAAAGAACAACATACATGTACCAACATCAACTTCCTGCTTTTGATTTTGATTAACTATAGTTAGTTAACCTAAGTTGTCACTGGGGAGACCAAGGTGGAGGGTACATCAGACCTTTCTGTATTACCTGTGCAACTTACTTTGAATCTAAAATATAGTTTAAAATAAAAAGTTAAAAAGGTAGCCGCGGGCAAGAGTAATCTCAAAAGCCAAACAGAACAATGAAGTAGTGCAAAAGGCAAAGTGTGATAGTTTTGTGAATGCAGATTTATTTTGCACATGAAATATTTAACTTAAATTTATTATTCTTTTAAAATTACATTATGTATTTTTAATTTGTTATTAAACCATGGCAGATCAATGTTTTGGTTGAATGTGCTCCCCTAAAATATGTTAGTATAAAAGTTTTATCCATGTTAATTTGTCTTTCTATTTTATACTGTAATAATTGTTTTGGCCATTTGAATGCAGAGTTCCAAAGAATAGCAAGGAGAGATAAGAAAGCCTTGAGATCTTTTCAAAAAAATTAGAGATACCAAGGGAACATTTCATGCAAAGATGGGCTCAATAAATGACAGAAATGGTATGGACCTAACAGAAGCAGAAGATATTAAGAAGAGGTGGCAAGAGTACACAGAAGAACTATACAAAAAAGATCTTACTGACCCAGATAATCACGAAGGTGTGATCACTCACATTCAGCTAGAGCTGGACATCCTGGAATGTGAAGTCAGGTGGGCCTTAGGAAGCATCACTATGAACAAAGCTAGTGGACGAGATGGAATTCCTGTTGAGCTATTTCAAATCCTAGAAGATGACGCTGTGAAAGTGCTGCATGCACTATGTCAGCAAATTTGGAAAACTCAGCAGTGGCCACAGGACTAGAAAAGGTCAGTTTTCATTCCAATCCCAAAGAAAGGTTATGTCAAAGAATGCTCAAACTACTGAACAATTGCACTCATCTCACACGCTAGTAAAGTAATGCTCAAAATTCTCCAAGCCAGGCTTCAGCAATATGTGAACCCTAAACTTCCAGACGTTCAAGCTGGATTTAGAAAAGGCAGAGGAACCAGAAATCAAATTGCCAACATCCGATGGATCATCGAAAAAGCAAGAGAATTCCAGAAAAAACATCTATTTCTACTTTATTGACTATGCCAAAGCCTTTGACTGTGTGGATCACAATAAACTGTGGAAAATTCTGAAAGAGGTGGGAATACCAGACCACCTGACCTGCCTCTTGAGAAATCTATATGCAGGTCAGGAAGCAACAGTTAGAACTGGACATAGAACAACAGACTGGTTCCAAATAGGAAAAGGAGTACATCAAGGCTGTATATTGTCACCCTGCTTATTTAACTTATATGCAGAGTACATCATGAGAAACGCTGGGCTGGAGGAAGCACAAGCTGGAATCAAGATTGCTGGGAGAAATATCAATAACCTCAGATATGCAGATGACACCACCCTTATGGCAGAAAGTGAAGAGGAACTAAAAAGCCTCTTGATGAAAGTGAAAGAGGAGAGTGAAAAAGTTGGCTTAAAGCTCAACATTCAGAAAATTAAGATCATGGCATCCAGTTCCATCACTTCATGGCAAATAGATGGGGAAACAGTGGAAACAGTGACTGGCTTTATTATTCTGGGCTCCAAAATCACTGCAGATGGTGATTGAAGCCATGAAATTAAAAGATGCTTGCTCCTTGGAAGGAAACTTATGACCAACCTAGACAGCATATTAAAAAGCAGAGACATTACTTTGCCAACAAAGGTCCGTCTAGTCAAGGCTGTGGTTTTTCCAGTGGTCATGTATGGATGTGAGAGCTGGACTATAAAGAAAGCTGAGTGCCGAAGAATTGATGCTTTTGAACTGTGGTGTTGAAGAAGATTCTTGAGAGTTCCTTGGACTGCAAGGACATCCAACCAGTCAATCCTAAAAGAGATGAGTCCTGGGTGTTCATTGGAAGGACTGATGTTGAAGCTGAAACTCCAATACTTTGGCCACCTGATGCGGAGAGTTGGCTCATTTGAAAGAACCCTGATGCTGGGAAAGATTGAGGGCAGGAGAAGAAGGGGCCAACAGAGGATGAGATGGTTGGATGGCATCCCCGACTCAATGGACATGGGTTTGGGTGGACTCCAGGAGTTGGTGATGAACAGGGAGGCCTGGCGTGCTGCAGTTCATGGGGTTGCAAAGAGTCAGACACGACTGAGCGACTGAACTAAACTACTGAATTTTTTTTGGAATGAAGTTAAATTAAAAATTTGCTGAGGGACTTTCCTGGCAATCTAGTGGTTAAGAATCTGCCTGCCAATACAGGGGACATTGGTTCCATCCCTGGTTGGGGAATATCCTCAGAATTGCACAACTCAGGTATTATGGAAACCACCTCTGTGGGTAATTCTTGGTCACCTGGGACCACAAACATGTGGAGATCTGGGGAGAAGCTGTAGTAGGTCCAGAAACACCTCCTGGCCGGGGTCTTCCTGGGTCAGGCTGGTGAATGGGGTCCAAGGAACAGCCCTGGACCTAACTGGCTGGTGCCTGACATGTGGTGTTCCCGTCATGGCCCTCATATGTAAAGGGATCCGTGGACACCTGGCCCTATGCTGCTGTAAACAGCTGGTGCCTCATGCCTAGGCATGCCTGCATCCCTGCGTCCCTGCATCCTCACCACACACATCTCTTCTTTCTGCTGCCTTCTACACACCTTTAGGGCACTGGCCTCGCAGACATGACCCATTTCACATCTGGACCTCCATCTCCCTGTCTATGAGAGGAAGGATGGGTTGGATCGTTCTCAAGGCTCCTACCACTTCTGACGTCATCTTTGTCCTGGTTCTCTTTGTTTGGGATCTATTTCTTCACGTGTTTACTCAAGCCATGAGCCACTTACCCACAACAATCCTAGGGTTTTGACACAATTATCTCTCTTTATGGATGAGGGGACTGAGGTTCAGCAAGGGTGGTAACTTGCCTGGTTTACCCTATAATAAGTGGCAGGGCTGAAACTGGAATCTGAGCACACTCTTAAAGGCCTCCCATCACTAGGCCACTCGGCTGGAGGCAGGAGGGAGCCCCCTGGGCCAGCTGCCCATTGGTAAAAGTGAATGTCTGGTGTGGAGTGAATTACTGGAAGTGTTCAAGCAGAGGCAGGCTGATTGGTCAGGAAAGGTGTAGAAGAGGATTGGGTAAGACCTGCATGCTTCAGTGGCAGCATCATATTAATATAATGTTTCCACTTTTGAGAGGTGTCCCAAATAGTTTGTTCTTATTGATTTGTGAATAATTTACATTTATATAAATTAAAAATGCATCTTTTTATATGAAAAAATGAAATTTCAAGGTTATACCTGTAGCAACACCATCCTCAATCTCTTGCCTTTTAATGTGCTTTCCCGAGCAGGAAGAGGAATGAGGGGAGTCACAGCCCTTGGGTCCACAGAGGAGCAGGTCCACCTTGAATCTTATCTGCGCCATGTACACAACAACCACTACTCTGAGGTGCCTGCGGTATCCTTCCAGTCTAGAGATACCAGCGCCGATGATTCCACTCTGAACTTTTCAACAGCACCACAGCCTGGGCTGGCAATTTCCAGGAGCACCAGCCATGTGCCCAGTAAATTCTGAGCCCTGGAGAGTGCCCAGCAGAGGGTCCCTCAGTCTCTTTTGACTGGGATGTTTCATCATCCTGGCACTGATGTTCTCTGGCAAAGATCTTAATCCAGTCCACCACACCCTCCTTTCCTCAGTCCGTTCTCATATTTCTTGGCCAGTGTCTTTTCCCTCCTAGTTGTGATCCTACACCCCATGTTTTAGCTGTAGTTCTGAATATACATTCTATTTCTGGTAGCTACAATGTCACTATTTGCTTTGAAAAGTAAACCTCAAGAGCTCTGTGGCTTAACCCACTTAGAATTTCTTTTTCATTCACATGTTTGTCTGATGTGGATGTTCCTGGTCTATGGATGCTGTTTCTTTCTCCATGCAATGACTCCTTCCAGGGTCCTTCCAGGGAACAAGTTATGGGTTAGTTGTGTACCCTGTGATATTTGATTTTTCTGCCCAGCATTTAGCCCATGTTGATGAATGTTGCATATGCACTTGAACACAATGTGTGTGTTCAGCCAACTATTGTTGGCTGAGTGTCCAATAAATGTCAGTTAAGTCAAGCTAGTCCGTATCCTTACTGATTTTGGGTGTCAAGTTTTAAGAGACAAATGTTTAAATCTCCAACCATGCATAAGGATTTGTCTATTTCTCCTTTTTGCTCTATTGGTTTTGCTTCATGTATTTTGAAGTTCTGCTGTTAGATACACACTCTTAAAGATTAAGTCCTTTTGAAGAATCAACTCCCTTATCATTATGACTTGCTCTTCATTATCTGTGTCAATATTTCTTGTTCTGAAACATACTTTATCTAATATCAATATAGTCACACTAGATTTCATTTGGTTTGATAGAGTTTGCGTTGTACACATTTTTCAATTTTTAAATATGCAGCCTGTAGGCATTTCAAAATTTGAGATATAATTGACATATTATATTAATTTCAGTATGCAGTATAATGATTTTATATTGGTATGTATTGTGAAATGATTACCACCAAAAGTCTAGTTTACATTCATCACCACACATACATATAAAAAGCTTTTTCCTGAGGGTTTTTAAGATCTACTCTCTTACAAAATTTCAAATGTATAATAGAGTATTAACTATAGTCACCATTCTGTACACTACATCCCCAGGACTTATTTATTTTATAATGGAAGTTTGTACCATTTGAACACCATTGCCCATTTTTCCCACTCAGTACTCCCTACTTTTGGCAGCTGACAATCTGTTCTCTGTGTCTATGAGTTGGATTTTGTTTTTTGTTTTTTTAGATTACACATATAAGTGAGATCCTAAAGTATTTGTTTCTCTTTTTGATGTCAAATGCAAAAAATCATCACCAAGACCAATATCAAGGAACACACTATCTGTTTTCTTCAAAGAGTTTTATGATCTCAGATCTTATATTCAAGCACTTAATCCACTGAGATAATTTTGTGCATAGTGTGAGATTTAGTGGTCCAGTTTCATCATTTTGCATGTGGTTGTACAGTCTTCCCAGCACCTTTGAAAAGACTGTCTTTTTCCCATAGTATATTCTTGGATCTTTTGTCATGAGTTGATTGACCATATTTATAGCATAAGTTGACTCCTGTAATCGCTATTCTATTCTGTGTATCTATGTGTGTTTTTATGCCAATACTATACTATTTTAATTACCGTAGCCTTGTAATTCAGTTTGAAATCAGGAAGCGTTATGACATCAGCTTTATCTTCTTGGTCTTTTGTAGTTCCTTATAAATTTTAGGATTGATAGTTCTATTTCTCTGAAAAATACCATTGAAATTTTGTTAGGGATTGCATTGAATCTGTAGGTTACCTTGGGTAGCATGGCCATTTAAGAACTGTTAATTCTTTCAATCCTTGAGCACATCATATCTTTACATTTATCTGTGTCTTCCTCAATTTTTTTCATTAATGCCTTTTGGGTTTTAGTATACAGGTTTTTCACCTCTTTGGTTAAATTTATTCCTATATATTTTATTCTTTTTCATGCAAATTATAAATGGGTTTTTTCCCTTCATTTCTCTTTTTGTTAGTTCATTATTAGTATATAAAAAGCAACAGATTTCTGCAAGTTGTTTTTGTATCTTGCAATCTTACTGCATTTATTAGTTCTAATCATTTTTGGGTGGAGTCTTTAAGGTTTACTGTATATGTTATTTGCAAATGGTGACAGTTTTATTTCTTCATTTCCAATTAGATGTCTTCAATTTTCTGCCTAGTTGCTGTGGCTAGGAGCCTATCTATGTTTTTATATTTAAGTGAATTTCTTACATACAATGCATAAGTGAGTCTTGTTTTTATATCTATCTCTGCCTTTTGGCATGAGTGTTTAAACCATTCACATTTAATGTAATTATCCATATGGCTGCATTTACATCTACCATACTGATTTTTTTATTTGCTCTTTGTCACTTTTTTGCTTCTTTCCATACCTTCATTTAGGATGAATACTTTTTTATGATTTCATTTTGTCTCCATAGTTTTGTTATTAGATGAATCACATTTATTTATTGATTTACTCTAGAGTTTACACTGATCACAGTCTATATTCAAATAACAATATTTTCATATATAATATATAAACCTTACAATAGTAAACTTGTATTTCCTTACTCCCACCCAATATTCTGTGCTATTGTTATCAGATATTTTAATTCTACACGTTATAAACTCCAAAATACATTGTCACTTTTTGCTTTAAACAGCACTCTTGTTAAAAAAACTTTTTAAATTGGAAAATGTGTTCGAAATTTATTCACATATTTGCCATTTTGGATAGTCTTCATTTCTCTTGTGGAGAAACAGTTTTGGCCTGGCATCTGTTTCTTTATTCTTGAAACAATTCCTTTAACATTTAGTAAAAATTGCTAGCATTGTAGTAAAAATCTGCTAGCAATAAATTATCTCAGCTTTTGTTTCTTTTTTGCAAGATATTTTCACTGAGTATGGAATTCTGGGTTAACATTTTCTTTCAGTACTTAAAAGTACTGTTTTATTATCTTCTGAACCGCACAGTTTCTGAATAAAAATTTACTGTCATTCTTACTTTGCTCTTGTAATAAGCCTTTTTTTTTCTCTAGCCGCTTTATGAGATTCTCTCTTTATCACTCGTTTTCAACAATTTGATAATGTGTGACTTCCTTTATGCTTCTTCTATTTGGAGTTTGTTAAGCTTCATGGATATTTGGGTTTCCTGTTTTTCTCAAATTTGGAAGTGTTCAAGTATCATTTCTCTAAATATTTTTCTTCCTTTTCTCCCCTTTAAGTACTCCAATTACAAATCTGTTAGACTACTCAGTATTGCAACAACTGAGTAAAGTTCCGTACTTTTCGTTCAGTCTTGTTTTTCTCTATGTGCTTTATTTTGAATGGTTTCTATTGCTACAGCTACCAGTTCACTGATTTGTTCTTCTGCAGAATCTAGTTTGCTTTTAATTCCATCTAGTTTATTTTTCATTTCAGTATCATATTTTTAATCTCTGTAACTTCCACCTGGATCTTTTTTTCCCGCTTCTAGTTTTACTGATATACATCACTATATACATTTAAGGTATGCAGAATAATGATTTGACTTACACACATCTTGAAATGTACTTGGGGCTGTTTTATATCTTTTATTTTTTCCTCATTATGCTCATATTTTTCTTTATTGCCTTGAACATAGTTATAAGATTTGTAGTTGTTTTACTGTCTTTATCTATTAACTCCATTATCTCTGTCATTTCTCAGTCTGTTTCTTTTTCTTTTTTTGAGTTTTATTTCTTATGGGAATATAATTGCTTTTTAGTGTTGTGTTAGTTTCTGCTGTAAGGTGAAGTAAATCAGCGATATGCATACATATATCCCTTCCCTTTTGGCTCTTTCTTCCACCTCCCCCATCCCAACCATCTAGGTCATCACAGAACACCAAGCTGAGCTTCCTGTGCTTTATAGTGGGTTCCCATTAGCTATTTATTTTACACACGATAGTGTATCTATGTCAGTCTTAATCTCCCAATTTGTCCCACCCTCCCCTTTCCCTTGTCCACATGTCCATTCTCTATGGCTGCATCTCTATTCTTGCCTTGGAGATAGGTTCATCTGTACCATTTTTCTACATCCTACATTTATTTATTATGTACAATATTTGTTTTTCTCTTTCTGACTTCCTTCAGTCTGTATGACAGATTCTAGGTCCCTTTGTGTCTCTACAAATGACTCTATTTCACTCCTTTAGTGGCTGAGTAGTATTCCGCTGTATTTATGGACCACATCTTCTTTATCCATTCATCTGTCACTGGATACTTAGATGGTTTCCATTTCCTGGCTATTGCAAATAGTGCTGCAATGAACACTGGGGTATATGTGTCCTTTTGAATTACGGTTTTTTCAAGGCATATGCTCAGTAGTGGGATTGCTGGGTCATATGGTAGTTACATGTTTAGTTATTTAAGGAACTTCCATACTGCTTTCTATAGTGGCTGTATCAGTTCACATTCCCACCGACAGTGTCTTTATCATGTTGAGGTAGTTTACCTCTATGCCTACTTTCTGGATAGTTTTTATCATAAATGAGTGCTGAATTTGTCAAAAGCTTTTTCTGCATGTATTGAGATGATCATATGGTTTTCATTCTTTAATTTGTTAATATGCTGCATCACATTGATTGATTTGCATATACTAAAGAATCCTTGCATTCCTATGATAAATCCCACTTGATCATGGTTGTATGATCCTTTTAATGTGTTGTTGGATTCTGTTTGCTAGTATTTTGTTGAGGATTTTTTGCCTCTGTATTCATCATGATACTGGTGTATAATTTTCTTTTTTGTGTGATATATTTGTCTGGTTTTGGTATAAGGGTGATTATGGCCTCATAGAACAAATTTGGGAGTATTCCTCCTTCTTCCATTTTTGGGAAGAGTTTGAGAGGGAAAGGTGTTAGCTAAAGACCATATACAATAAACTCAGAGCAAACATCATTCTCAGTGGTGAAAAACTGAAAGCATTTCATCTAAGATCAGGAACAAGACTAGGATGTCCCCTCTGGCCACTTTTATTCAACATAGTTTTAGAAGTCCTAGCCACAGCAATCAGAGAAGAAAAATAAATAAAGGAATACAAGTTGGAAAAGAAGAAATAAAATTGTCACTGTTTGCAGATGACATGATACTATATATAGAAAATGCTAGAGATGCCACAAGAAAACTACTGTAGCTAATCAATGAATTCAGCAAAGTTGCAGAATACAAAATTAATGCACAGAAATTTCTTGCATTCCTATACAGTAACAATGAAAGAGCAGAAAGAAAAATTACGGTAACAATTCCATTTACCATCACAACAAAAAGAACAAAATACTTAGGAATAAACTATCTAAGGAGCCAAAAAACCTTGTACTCAGTCTGTTTCTGTTGAGTAATTTTTCTCCTGGCCATGGGTCATGTTTTCTTGCTTCTCTGCCTGCCTGGTAACTTATGTTTGAATATTCCATATTGTGAATTTTACAGTGTTCTTTCATGCTGGATACTGTTTGTTGTTGTTGTTCTTGTCTAGTTGCTAAGTCGTGTCCGACTCTTTGCCACCCCATGGACTGTAGCCTGCCAGGCTCCTCTGTCCATGATATTTCCCAGACAAGAATACTGGGGTGGGTTGCCATTTCCTTCTCCAGGGAATCTTCCTGATCCAGGGATTGGATCTGTGTTTCCTGCATTGGCAGGTGGATTCTTAGCCACTGTGCCATGTGGGAAGCCCTGCTGGATACCATTACATTATTTTAAAGAGTATTGTTCTGGTAGCAGTTACTTTCAGATCAATTTGATAATTTCGAGGTTTAATTTTAAAACTTATAGGGGTTTCAGAGTAGCTCTTATTCTGGGAAAAATTCAGCCTAGTAGGCCTGGCCCTTGTGCATATGCCACTCAATCCCCCAGGCATTATTAGGAGGCCTGTGGGAACACAAACTATTCCCACCCTTACCTAAATACCAGGAAGTGTTCTGTCTATTGCTTTGGGAGATTCCTTTCCTTGGTGCAAACAAGTACAAGTACTCTAATAAAGCTTCAACAGTATCCTTCTGCAGATGTCTGGAACTCTATAATACAATCTTTTTCTAAATTCTGTCTGCAAATTTCTAACCTTTCGACTTTCCCAGAACCCAATATCTGTTTCTTGAACTCAGCAGTACTTCTGAATATTGTTGGGTTTTCGTGTCCTCTCTTGCATTGCTCTTTGGGAAGTTGACTCCAGGCAGCAAGTTGGGACAATTATAGGGCTCATGTCCTTTGCTGCCTTTCAGTTTCTCAGTCCTATGCTCCCTGATTTCCAATGTCTGAGAACTATTGTTTCAGATATTCTATCTAGTTTTCTAATTTTTATGGCCATAGGGCAATTCCCATAGCATTTAATCTTTCATGGACAGAAGTACAAGTCATCCATTGAGTTCTTAATTTCAGTTATCATAGTTTACAATTCTAGAATTTCCATTTGATTTTTTAAATCATTTCCAGTTCTTTAAAAAAAAAAAACAAAAAAACAAAAAGCCTCTATATTTTCATTGGATGTATTGAAGACATGAAATATGAAACAATTATTTTAAAGTCCATGATTGATAATCCTAATATCTGGGACATCTGTGGGACTGTCTTCAGTCTTATTTTGCTTCTTTTAATTTTTCGTTAATTATTGTCCTTTTAAATGCCTGCTTATATTTGGTTGATTGCCAGTTATCTGTGGTTTAAAAATAATGGAGATAATTTGAGACTTTGGATTCCTTCTCATGCAGAGAGGATTTACTCTTACTTTGGCAGGTAGTTCGTAAGGGACAGGGTGTAAGCCTTCAGGGACCAAGCTGAGATTCTGGGTGCTAGATAGCACCCCCCCCCCCATCCTTGACCAACTTTGAGTGACAGTTGTTGCTCCCCAGGCCCATGGAACCACCAACAGTCTCATTGAGTTTCTCAGCCTCTGCAGCGGCAGTATTTATTTCTGGCAAATATCTTGGGGAGAAAATGTGCCAGATGTTGGGTTCCCCTAACTGCACTTCATTTCTCTCTATGATGATGTCAAAAGATGTGACTTTGAATTTTGTCCAGATTTTCTAGTTGTTCTTGGTTGTGAGGGTTAGTTTGAAACAAACTGGTTCACCATTACAGAAAATGAAACTCAGCATTGATTTCTTTTTAATAATATTTTTGAGGCTAAGAGGGCAGAAATTATGCCCAATGATGACATCTACTCAACTAAAATCTTCCTGGTGGTCAGAGCTAACTCTAATTCCCTGAACAGTGAGATCATAAAGATGATTCTACCCAAATAGCTAGGGTGGATAGCCCCCTTGATGAAGCCAGACAGTAGCATTCTTAGACTAAAGCATTTCAAGCAGAAGAGATTTACTACCATGACATGTGCAAGTAAGTTACTGAAAAAAGAAGTGTTCACCCATGGTACTATGGATGCTTGGGAGAAAAGTGCTTATAATATTAATATCTAGGAAAAATCATTATAATGGTAGTTTCTAGCATATCCTGTCTCCAGAAAATGAATTTTCTAAGGCTATATTATAAGTCTTTTCTGTCCATACCTGTCTATTAAACGCTAGACCTCTTTTCTCCATTGTCTCCAGTATCCTCTCCCTGGATGTCCATCAGCACCTCAGACTCAAGAGTCCAGGCTAACCTTCCTCTCTTCTCTGCCCCCCAAATCTTCATTTTTCAGAGAAAAATTTCTGAGATGAAACTATTTTAATAGAGGCTGCATCTGGAGAGTTTAACTGTGGAACTGGAGAGAGATGAAAGGCAAGGACTTTAGCTTTTTGTCTTTTACTCCTTTATAACCTTGAAAAAAAATTACCTAGGAATATCATCCTTAAAATAAAAAAAACATGTTCTCTAGCATTCACTCTCATGGCCATTGAGGCAAGAACATTAGCATCCTTCCAGATGACTGTTTCCACCCCTCCCTGTCCACTTGACACCAGACCCTCTTTCCAACCCCACCATCACATGTGTATGCAGAATGTAGCCACCGCAAGGGCCTTCCAGCTTTCCCATCCCACTCCAGTCTACTCTACTCTGATTTGAATTCTCTTTTTAATTGTCTCAAATGCATAGCTGAGCATTGGAGTAGCAATGACACCTCATTGAGGTGCCCAGAATGAAGTCCTAAGTCTTTGGCATGAAATAGAAACTCCTCATGACCCAGTCTCAGCCAACCAGATAGACTTGATCCCAGGCCCTCACCTTCCAGATCTGCTCATTTCTCAACATCCCTGAACTCATCCAGACCAGGGCCTGTGATGGTGCTCACCAATCAGGTTTTCACGAGCACTGATAACAGGGCTTGTGACAGTGCTCTGCATGGCCCACAATATTGTTATTTTTTCCCCTTTTCTCTTAATTCTCATATACGTATAACCCATGTGTAAGGCTAACACCACTTGCCACCTCAGCGCTATTTATTACTATGGTATTATAAAAAATAACACAAGTTTGTGAATCTCATGGGCTTAGATTCAATACTGGAAGGTGACTTACTTTTCTCTTCCAAAAAGAGAATCTCATGGGGGTGTCTGGAGGATGAAAAGAGAAGGGGGCATAAGGCCCCAAGCATAGTTCTTGACATAGCAATTCTACAACAGATACTTTGAGGAGGACCCTGGAGAACCCTTCCAGGGTCCCTGTTCTTACAGTGCCCTCTTAAAGCAGTCCTTACTCAGCCTTCAGGCTTCTCAGGTGGCTTAAGGGTAAAGAATCCACCTGCCTGTGCAGGAGATGCGGGTTCAATCCCTGGGTCATGAGGATCCCCTGGAGAAGGACATGGCAACCCACTCCAGTATTCTTGTCTGGAGAAGTCCATGGAAGGAGGAGCCTAGCAGGCTATAGTCCATGGGTCACAAAGGAGTTGGACACGATTTAGTGACTATAACACCAACTCGGCCTTCAGCAGTCAGCTACGGGCAGCCTGCTCCGTGGTCTGGCAGCACAACTGGGGCAGCATTCTTCCAGTGCATGGTATGCAGAATAATTGCCTTTAAAGATACCCCTGTCCTAATCTCCAGAACCTGTGATTATGTTAGCTTACATGGCAAAAGAGGCTTTCCAGATATGGTGGAGTTGAGGCTCTTGAAGAGAAATTTTCCTGGATTATCTAAGTGGGCTCAGTGTAATTCCAAAGGTCCTTACAATATGGAGGTAAGAGAGTCAAAGAAGCAACGTGATGACAGAGGCAGAGATTGGAGTGATTCTTTCCTCTAGAAGCTGGAAAAGGCAAGGAAATAGATTTCCCCCAGAGTCTCCAGAACGGACCAGTCCTGCTGACCCGTTAATGTTTAGCCCTGAGAAACTGATTTCACACTGTTGAACTTCAGAGTTATAAGACAGTAAATGTGAGTCATTTAAGTCACTGAAAAAAAGCAAAAGTGTTAGTTGCTCAGTCATGTCTGACTCTTGGTGACCCCATGGACTGTAGCCCGACAGTCTCCTCTGTCCATGGAATTCTCCAGGCAAGAATACTAGAGTGGGTAGCCATTCTCTTCTCCACAGGATCTTCCTGACCCAGGGATTGAGCCCACATCTGCAATGGCAGGCGGATTCTTCACTGCTGAGCTACCAGAGAAGTCCCATTAAGTCACTAAGTTTGTGTTATTCAGTTCAGTTCAGTTCAGTTCAGTCACTCAGTTGTGTCCGACTCTTTGCGACCCCATGAATCGCAGCACACCAGGCCTCCCTGTCCATCACCAACTCCCGGAGTTTACTAAAACTCATGTCCATGGAGTCGGTGATGCCATCCAGTCATCTCATCCTCTGTCGTCCCCTTCTCCTCCTGCCCCCAATCCCTCCCAGCATCAGGGTCTTTTCCAATGAGTCAACTCTTTGCATGAGGTGGCCAAAGTATTGGAGTTTCAGCTTCAACGTCATTATTAGGTTGGTGTAAACATAACTGTAGTTTCAGACTGTGAATTTTAAATCATTATAACTAGTCTCAAACACTCATTAAATAGGAGCCATTACAATCAACACATTTTTGCCAATGAAAAATAAGTTTGTTTATTTCTGCAGCATAAAAATCTGTGCTTCAGGATTCAATGAACTTTTGGAAAGCATTTTCTGCTTCCTGCTGGTTGTGGAAGCATTTTCCCTGCAAAAAGTTGTCAAGATGTTTGAAGAAGTGGTAGTCGGTTGGCAAGAGGTCAGGTGAATATGGCAAAAATGCATAGCTCAATTCACTCAACTTTTGAAGTGTTGGTTGTGCAATGTGTGGTTGAGCATGGTGGTGCAGAAGAATTGGGTCCCTTCAGTTGACCAATGCTGGCTGCAGGCATTGTAGTTTTCAGTGTGACTCATTGATTTGCTGAGCATACTTCTCAGATGTAATGGTTTCGCTGGGATTCAGAAAGCTTTAGTGGATCAGATGGGCAGCAGACCACCAAACAGTGACCATGATTTTTTGGGGGTGCAAATTTGGCTTTGGGAAGTGCTTTGGAGCTTCTTTTTGGTCCAGTCATTGAGAGGGTCACCACCAGTTGTTGCATAAAGTGCACTTTTCGTTGTACATCACAATCCAATCGAGAAATGGTTCTTTGTTGTTGCAAACAATAAGAGAAGTCACTTCAAAATGACAATGTTTTTGATTTTCAGTCAGCTCATGAGGCACCCACTTACTGAGATGTTTCACCTTTCCAGTGTGCTTCAGATGGTTAACGTTAAGTTCTTTGGCAACTTTTTCATAAGATCATCTTTGTTGGTCCTCTCAGTTTGTTGTTGTCAACTTCCCATGACTGGCCACTGTGCTCCTCATCTTCAAGGCTCTTGTTTCCTTTGCAAAACTTCTTGAACTACCACTGCACTATACGTTCATTAGCAGTTCCTGGGCCAGATGCATTGTTGATGTTGTGTTATCTCCACTCCCTCACAATCCATTTTGAACTCGAATAAGAAAATCGCTCAAACTTGCTTTTTGTCTGACATCTTTTCCCTAATTTAAAATAAATACAAAATAAACAGCAAGCAATGTCATTAGCAAAAATACATAAAGCGAGAAATGGGCATTAAAAATGATGTATAACATAACCACATTTACTTAAGAATGCATTCTAATGTCAAATGGCAATGTTCAACAGTGCAAAGCCATAATTACTTTTGCACTAATCTATTAATTTTGTTATCAGCAACAGGAGACAGTACAGGGTAACAGCTAGAGCTGTACTGGGCACCACACCATCTTCCCAGTGGTTTGCTGAAGGGACAGTGGCCCATTTTTCTTAGGTCATAGCTCCATATTTGATTTGTTTGAAAATATCAATGCAAAGCCTGCTGAATTCAGTCAACAGCTGACATCTAAAGGGTCAAAATCTGTCCCACTCCACAGTTTCATGATGATTGTAACGATATCATTTTTACCTCAGAAATACCTTTGAAAGTTGCTTTCATACCTATGATTGATCATGACTCAGGCCTGGGACCTGAGACCCTTTGGTGCATGCTGCAACGCTTGCACCTGGACACACCTATCCTTGAGCTAGAAAATACAAAGAAATTATATGAGAGTAAAAATAATGGTGTATGTGCAGTTGGGGCAAATTCTGGACCAAAAGACACAAAAAGACAAAAATCCAAACTGCCATTTCTGAAGAGCTGGGAGTAAAAACTGGGTGTTGGGAGCAAAACAGGGTGCTGGGCATGCCCCCAGAACTCAACACCATGAAGGGGTGGGTAAACAACCTAAGCCACCCCTCCTGCCTGACCCCTGGACATACCCTACCCTCACCCCATATGAGGAATGAGCTTGCCCACCCTGCCCTGCTCCTGCCCTGGGGAGCAAGTGGGAGAACCCATTTATTGTTTTTGCTCCCTCCTGTAGCTGGCACAGGAGCCCCAGTAAAGCCTTGCCTGAATTTCTTGCCACTTCCCTAAGAGGGCATAATTTCCTTGATCCTGAGTGAGAGGAGGTTCTTCTACAAGTTACCCCAGAGAGACTAGTGACTCTTCCTTGGGGTAGAGTATTGAGGGACATAGGGAGGTAGAGGCTTGGATTGGTCAGAGACAGGGAATAGTACGTGACTGCAGAGAAGTGAGTGACTCTGGAGAAGTAGAGATACTGTCAGGAGTTGGGGGAGACTGGTGATCCCCTCTGAGAGTTGGGAGATCATAGAAGGGGATCATATGAAACGTCAGGAAAGCTTCTGGTTCCCCATGTTTTGGATTACAAGAGTTATATAAGGCAGGATTTTGGTAAAGAACCTTGAAAGCCTGAATATAGGAAACTTCAGTCCACTTTCCCATCCTGCAGCAATAAAGATCCAATTGCAGAATGGTATTATAATTTAGAGACCTTTTTTCAGGCTATTTTTCTCCATTTCCCAACTTATACAACTCAAGTTTTTCCTTTCTAAGCCCTTCTATTTAAAAACAAATTTCCAGTTCTTTTTTTTAAAATTTATTTATTATTTTACTTCAGTTCTTAAAGATACACTTCAGAGGTGTTTCTTCTGGCTTGGAGAGGGTTCCTCCCATGTCAGGTAACTTGCAACTGAGAACAAGAAAGTTCTACAAATGGAATCTGATGTCCCAGAAACATTTACCAGGAGGCTTTAACCTGAAGGGGTTCAGGGTGCCCCCCAAATTCCTTTCAAACCTGATGGGGTTTCAAACATCCTCTACTCTGCTATCAATTCCTGACCAGATGTCTCTGGTCTTCCTTGGTGCCTTGCCCAAGTTGTCCCCCAATGTGGCCGGGGTGGGGGGGACATTTGAATCATTGCAAACTGGTTGTCAGGATTTTCCCTTGGAGGGATCCATTGTCTACACAGCTTAACATCCTACGATAAATCTTCCTACACTGGGGTGTATTGCTCGTGATTGACCATCTACAAAGTTTCTAGTTTGGGCTTCTGGGTAGTGGCCAGCCAGATAGGCTGTTCATAGCAATGCATAGGCTGTCAAAGCCTGGAGTGAAGGAGTCCAATAGATACAAAGAGGGACCCTTGGAGAAATTGAAGTTGGGTGTTATGAAAGATGGCACAGGGTTCAAGGCTGGAGGCTGGGAGACAAAGAAATTCTCATAGTAAATTTTGGGCATTGAGCAAAGTAAGAGACTAAATGGCAGAAGAACCCAAAATGCTTTGCCTTGTATGTCTGACAGTGAAGACAGAATTGGGAATCGTCTGACAATTTTGTCTGACAGAGTTTGGCAGAACAGGGACACAGTTTAGGAATGATGTCCAAGAAATCCTCCCTTAAAAGGGCATGGAGATATAAAGTGAGAAAGATACCTTGTTGTGAAAGTAAAATGCAAAAGAAAAGTATAGTGGAGGGTCCCACATTGGACAGTGAGAGAGCGAGAGAAACCTCATGGGCTCCTTCACGATGGGAAATCACATTTTCACGAGGTTCCAAAGGACGGCGTCAGCTATCACTCAAGTGCTATTTGAAACTTTGTAACCTGGGGAGTACCCTTGCCACCCCCAACTTTGGGGGGAAGACTTAGCGCAGTGGGAGACCAGAGTTTATGCCCTGTGGGTATTGAAAAGAGAGCAAAGCAGAGAGCAAGAGAAAGAAGGGAAGAGCAACAGTCAGGGACCTCACGCTGCCCTTGGGCAAGGCCTGCAGTTTACCTTGAGTTCCTAGGTTTTGGCACCAAGTATGATCTTGGGGTTTCCCTGGTAGCTCAGACAGTAAAGAATTCACTTGCAGGGTGGGAGACCTGAGTTCGATCCCTGGGTTGGGAAGATTCCCTGGAGGAGAGCATGGCAACCCACTCCAGTATTCTCGCCTGGAGAATCCCCATGGACAGAACAGCCTGGCGGGCTACAGTGCATGGGGTCACAAAGAGTCAGACATGTCTGACCAACAAAGCACAGCATGTGTGATTTTGGGTGGCCTCAGCTGTAACGGCTTGAAGCAGGGTTTCGGTCCCTCACCAGAGATTGAAGTTGGGCTGCAGTAGTGAGTGTGGAATCCTAACTCCTAGATGAGAGGCCAGTGACAAGGCTCTGGCCCTTCAGCTTTGCAGAAATGAATTCCCACAAAGACACAAAATAGTGAAACAAGTAAAGGATTTATTAAGAGGAAAAAGAGTACATGTGGATGATGCACAGGCAGGCTCAGAGAGAGCTGAACCCTCATGGTGGTTTAAATTACCTTTATGGGGCATTCCTTCTGGGTTTCCTTTGACGAATCATCTTGCTTTGCCTGGTTCTGAGTCTGTATTTGGTATATCTCAGGATCATCCCATGAGTGCATGCACATCTCTTAGCAAAGATGGATTCTAGCAAAGAGGACTATGGTATGTTGACATCACCTGCTACAGGGTGGTGCCTGCTCCCTTTTTGACCTTCAAGGAGCTGTATAGTCAGGAAGGTCTCCTTGCGTTCAAGAATGAGAAATACATAGTCCCTTATCTTCTATTCTGAGCAGGGCTCGGCCTCTCCTACCTTCATCTTAGAGTGCAAATTTTAGCTGCTCAGCCGGGGGCCCATCTATTTCCTGCTTCAATATCACACTGCAGATGAGGAAACTGAGGCACAGAAAAGGGCCATGTACTGTGCGGTGCTTAGTTGCTCAGTCATGTCTGATTTTCTGTGACCCCCGTGGACTGCAGCACACCAGGCTTCCCTGTCCTTCACCATCTCCTGGAGCTTGTTCAAACTCATGTCCATTGATTCAGTGATGCCATCCAACCGTCTCGTCCTCTGTCGTCCCCTCCTCCTTCTGCCTTCAATCTTTCCCAGCATCAGGGTTTTTCGAATGAGTCAGGTTTTTGCAACAGGTGGACAAAGTATTGGAACTGCAGCTTCAGCATCAGTCCTTCCAAAGAATATTCAGGACTGATTTCCTTTAGGATTGACTAGTTTGATCTCCTCACTGTCCAACGGACTCTCAAGAGTCTTCTCCAACACCACAGTTCAAAAGCATCAATTCTTTGGCACTCAGCCTTCTTTATGGTCCAACTCTCACATCCGTACATGACTACTGGGAAAACTATAGCTTTGACTATACGGACCTTTGTCAGCAAAGTGATGCCTCTGCATTTTAATACATTGTCTAGCTTTGTCAAAGCTTTTCTTCCAAGGAGAAGTGTCTTTTAATTTCATGCTTGCAGTCACCACCTGCAGTGATTTTTGAGCCCAAGAAAATAAAGTCTGTCACTGTTTCCATTGTTTTCCCATTTATTTGCCATGAAGTGATGGGACCAGATGCCATGATCTTAGTTTTCTGAATGTTGAGTTTCAAGCCAGCTTTTTCACTTTCCTCTTTCACCTTCATCAAAAGGCTCTTTCATTCCTCTTTGTTTTCTACCATAAAGGTGGTGTCATCTGCATAGCTGAGGTTATTGATACAAAGAATTAAGAAGCTGGCAACTTGCAAATGCCAATCAGTACAGATAATAGAAGCCCCATACACCCGCACCCAGAGTCAGTTCTCTCTAGCCAAAAGAATCGGAAAAGGACAACCTAGCAAGACAGAAAACTTTTAGACCATAACTTTAAGACTTTAAAGAACCAAATAGAAATCTTAAAACTAGAAAACGCAAATTAAAAACTCTAATCAAATATCACAAAAAATACCGCAACTCTATTGCCATTTCCATCCCCAAGGAGTTACTGGGGAAACTAGATGCCCACCCTCACCCACCTGACTGTAACAAGACAGCCCCTCCCACTTACCAGCATGGTGTTAGAGAAGGCTGAATGAGGAGCTAGGGCCTTTATCCCCGTCTGATGGTTATGAATCCCTCCTCCACTATGTCAGTGGAGACTAAGTAGGGAATCTGAATTTCCACCCCAACTGGGCAGTACCAAGGTGGTATACCCCTTTTCTCACCAGTGCAGTGACAGAGGAGCCTGCTGAAACAAAGAATTTAAATATGGAACAGTCTCATAGCATAATAATTATGTCCAGAATATAATAGAAAATCATCAGATAAACCAAGAAGCAGGAAAATCTCAACTTGATTGAGAAAAGTCAGCAGAAGCCAATACCAATGGGACACAGGTTGGAATTACACAGCAAGGGTTTTAAAACACCCATAATGAAAATGCTTCAATGAGCAAATATGAGCATGTTTGAAACAAATGGGAAAAAAATAGACAGTCTCAGAAAAGAAATAGAAAATATAAAGAAAGTAAAATGAATATTTTAGAACTAAAAAATACAAATGAAAAACTCAATGAATGGGTACAATGGAAAATAGAGAGGAAAGTACAGAGTGAAGAATCAATAAAGTTTAAGGTAGAATGATAGAAATTATTCAACTGAACAAGAGAAAGAAAACAGCTTTTCTAAAAGTGAGCCCCCAATTCCTGTGGCTCAAGATTGTCCTGTAATACAAATCTCACATGTATTATTGGAGCCTCCGAAGGAGAGGAGAAAGAAGGCGGGACTGAAAAGTTTTCAAAGAAATAATGGCTGAACATTTCCCAAACTTAGCAGATGACCTAAACCTACATATTCTAGAAGATGAACAAACTCCAAATAGTATAAACCCAATGAAATCCATGTAAAACAGCACAAAGTTCTGAAAATGAAAGACCAAGAAATTTTTTAATTTAAGACAAATTTTTAAGGTTTTTATTTTGTATTGTTAACGTTGATTAACAATGTTGTGATAGTTTCAGGTGGACAGCAAAGGGACTCAGCCATGCATCTACATGTATACTTTCTCCCTCAGACTCCCCTCCCATCCAGGGTGCCAGATAACATTGAGCAGAGCTCCATGTGCTATACAGGAGGTCCTTGTTGGCTATCCATGTTAAATATAGCAGTGTGTGCAAGTCCACCCCAAACTCCCTAACTATCCCTTCCCCCCATTCTTCCCCCAGCAACCATAGGTTCTTTCTCAAAGACTGTGAGTCTCTTTCTATTTTGTAAGTAAGTTCATTTGTATCATTTCTTTTTAGATTCCACATATAAGGGATGTCATACAATATTTCTCCTTCTCTATTTGACTTACTTAACTCAGTATGACAATCTCTAGGTTTATCCCTGTTACTGCAAAGGGCATTGTTTCATTCTTTTAAATGACTAAGTAATATTCCATTGTATATGTGTACCACATCATCTTTATCCATTCCTCTGTCGATGGACATTTAGGTTGCTTCCATGTCCTTGCTATTGTAAACAGGGCTGCAATGAACATTGGGGTGCATGTATGCTTTTGGATCATGTTTTTCTCTGGATATATGCCCAGGAGTGGGATTATAGGGTCATATGGTAGCTCTATTTTTAGTTTCTTAAGAAACTTCCATACTGTTCTCTATAGTGGCTGTACCAATTTACATTCTCACCAACAGTGTAGGAGGGTTCCCCTCTCCCCACACTCTCGCCAGCGCTTATTGTTCGTGGATTTTTTGATGATAGCCATTGTGGCTGTAGTTTTGATTTGCATTTCTCTAATAATTAGTGATGTTAAACACATTTTAATGTGCCTCTTGGCCACTGTATGTCTTCTTAGGAGAAATGTCTATTTAGGTCTTCTGCTCATTTGTTGATTGGATTTTTTTTTTTATGCTGTTAAGCAACATGAGCTGTTTATAAATTCTGAAGACTAATCCCTTGTTCGTCACATCATTTGCAAATATCTTCTTCCAATTTATGGGTTGTCTTATCACTTCATTTATTGTTTCCTTCGCTGTGCAAGTTTTTGAATTTAAGTAAGTCCCATGTGTTTGTTTTTTATTTTATTTTCATTATTCTAGGAGATGGATTGAAATGTTAGAGAGTGTTCTGCCTATGTTTTCTTCTAGGTGTTTTAAAACATCTGGTCTCATATTTAGGAAGGACCAAGAAATGACATTTTACCTATGGAGAAAGCCATTCAAATGCCCATATTTCTCATTAGAAATCATTAAGCCAGAATTAAGTGGCACAGCATACTTCAAATACAGAAAGAAAAGAATTATGAATGCAGAATTCTATATCCAGTGAAAATATCCCTCAGGAATAAGGGGAAAATCAAAACACGCCTAGAGGAAGAAAAACTAAAATTTGTCATCAGCAGACATGGCAGCCAGTCCCATCACTTCATGGCAGATAGATGGGGAAACAGTGGAAATAGTGGCTGACTTTATTTTTCTGGGATCCAAAATCACTGCAGATGGTGATTGCAGCCATGAAATTGAAACACGTTTACTCCTTGGAAGGAAAGTTATGACCAACCTAGACAGGACATTAAAAAGCAGAGACATTACTTTGCCAACAAAGGTTCATCTAGTCAAGGCTATGGTTTTTCCAGTAGTCATGTATGGATGTGAGAGTTGGACTATAAAGAAAGCTGAGCGCCGAAGAATTGATGCTTTTGGGCTGTGGTGTTGGAGAAGACTCTTGAGAGTCCTTTGGACTGCAAGGAGATCCAACCAGCCCATCCTAAAGGACTCAGTCCTGGGTGTTCATTGGAAGGACTGATGCTGAAGCTGAAACTCCAATACTTTGGCCACCTGATACGAAGAGCTGACTTATTGGAAAAGACCCTGATGCTGGGAAAGATTGAGGGCAGGAGGAGAAGGGGACGACAGAGGATGAGATGGTTGGATGGCATCATCAACTCGATGGGCTTGGGTTTGGGTGGACTCTGGGAGTTGGTGATGGACAGGGAGGCATGGAGTGCTGCGGTTCATGGGTTAGCAAAGAGTCAGACACGACTGAGCGACTGAACTGAACTGAACTGAGACATACCGCAAAAGATGTTTTTGAGACCAAAATGATAAAAGAAGGAATTCTGAAATGTCAGTGTGGAAGGCAGAAAAACAGTAGGAGTAAAAGTGTGAATAAACCCAGTAGACTTTTCTTCTCTTCTTGAATACTCTAAATCACATTGACAGGGTTGGGGGTGGGTGGCAAGCAAGAAGGAAGATTTCTCTCATGACCCTCGCTTTCTTGATGACAGTCTGTCACAGTTTGGATGGCACACCCTCTGCTTTCTTCTCTGATTTTACTCCACAGGGTACAGGAGAAAGAGCCCTGCACTATATGACCTGGTTATAGTCCCAGGTCTGTCACTGACTAGCTGTGAACAAGTCAACTCTCTGAGCCTTGTCTATAAAATGGGTATAAATCTACTTTATCTAGTTTTTGAAAGAAATTGAATAGTTTTGTATTTAAAAGTACTTTGTAAACTGAAATGTACTGCATTAATACATTCCTTTTCAGAGCATAGGCCCCTAACTTGGTCTAGGATGTAGAGAGAAGAGATAATAACTGAGCTGAAGCATGAAGGAGGAGAAAAGAAGAGGGGTGATAGGACAAGAGAGGAGCATGAACAAGGAAAAGGAAGGCTAGACAGATCTGGGAAAAAAACCACTCAGAGTCTGCACAGCCAGATTAAAGAATTGAGGGAAATGGGTGGAGGAGACATGATGTTAACAGTCCAGGCAGGCAAGGTCATAAAGCACTTTGCACATCACCCTACGGAGTGTGGACTTTTAAAGATGTGGTAAATGAGGTGTTTAAAGAGGGAGTGGAATGATCAGATTTGTGGTATGGAAGGCATACCTGGGAGGGCAGTATAGAAGGAGGCATAGAAGCAGTCAGACTAGCCTGAGAGATCACTCAGGAAGCAGGAGCAGTAACCCAGGCCAGGAATGTCAAGAACCCAAGTTAGGGCAACCATTCCACAGGTGGAGAAGAGCAGAGTAATCCAAGAAGTTCTGAGGAGGTGGGGTCCATAGGACAGGACACCAGTGAGCAGGGAGGTAAAGGGGATGGAGGGTGACTCCTAGTTTCTGATTTGAATCGACAGATCAAAAGAGGTTCCTTCACTCAGTTAGAAGCAGAAGCAATTTGAGGGAAAGAGAGGATCCAGTTTTAGAATGTTGAGTTAGAGACACCTGTGGGACAAGCAAGTAAAAGGGTCTTAATAAACTGTTGGAACATAGGAGGGAGATGTGGGATGTATGTAAACAGAAGACACTCTTAGAGTGTTATTGGGATCACAGTCTCATAGCTTGTATGTGGATGTACTATATCCAGAGGGTTCTAAACTCTCCACCTTCATTCCTCAGAATTTGTTAAAAAGAAAATCAAACAGGGAGCCCCTTTAAAAACATACATCTTAAAGGCTCTTTACATAGATTAAATCTTTATCGTGCATGGTTAAGCTTGGAAACGCTCAGATTCATAATGGTCTTTTCTAAGAATACTGCTGCCTGGGTTCTTTTCCAGGATGGAAGAACTTCTGTAGCATGTGTAGTGTTGCAGTCAAGAATTTCCATCCACATTCAACCTACATGTCTTTTGTCTGGTTAAGCCCATTGCTTTCGGTTCTTATTCTCACTGGAAATAATTTCTTACTGTGAGCTTACACAGTAAGCTTTATAACTTTATAACTTTAAACCTGTGATTGAACTATTCCAGACATATGAATGAACATTTTTAAATGCATTTATCAAGATGTTTCCAAATCTCAACTACAATTAACATTCCGCATTAATTTCCCATGCCCCTCCTCCCCCTTGCTCACTCCTTGCCTGCCATAATGGACTTGTTTGCATTTCTGGAAGGCCCAAGGCCTTATTTTTACTAACTGCTTCTTTATAATGACTGGAAGTAAATTGACATGCAATTTAACATCAAGAGCAGAAATAGATCACTTCCTTTCTCTTGTGTCATAGTTTATTCATCTGTAAAACAAGAAGGTTGAATTTGATTGGAATTAGAGGACAAGAATGGAACCCCTAGATTCCCAGGGGGCTCTCAGTGATGTAAGCAAGAATAAATAAGCTAATAAAATGGAACTTTTGCCCACAAAAAGGCTACAGAAGGAATAAACATTTACTAAGTACACATGTACTTAGGTTTATGTTTCCTTGAAGTTGCATAATGAAGTAGGTATTCCCATTTTCAAATGAAGAACTAGCACACAGAGAGGAAGATAACTTTCCTAAGGCAGAATTGGCATTTTACAAAACTAAATAAAACAAAAAATCAGGTTTCTTTGCTTTTAAATGGAATTATATCAACTTAATAACTTAGCCAGGATCATCCAGTTAACTGGAGAAGGAAATGGCAACCCACTCCGGTATTCCCAGTGCTGGAAATCCTATGGACAGAAGAGCCTGGCAGACTCCTGGCATTCCATGGGGTGGCAAAGAGTCGGACACGACTCAGTGACCAAACAACAGCCAGTTACAGAGGGAAAAAGGAAAAAGAAGTGGATTTTTGTTTTATAGATACCATTCAAAACATGACTCATAGGGAGAGGCATATAGTTATTTGTATCCTTCTCAATAAGGTTAGAAATCTATGGAAATGGAATAGTTGTTTTCTAAAGCAAGGACCTTCCCTCTCAAAAAAATCCTAGGATTCCAAGAAAACCTGTTGATTCACAGTATGTGCATTGATAACTAGCTGCCACAAGGTGGCACAATTCTCAGTAAATGCAATGAGGTTGAGTGCACGCGTGCCAAGTCGCTTCAGTATTGTCCAACTCTGCGAACTCGTGGACTGTATGGCCCATCAGGCTCCTCTGTCCATGGCATTCTCCGGGCAAGAATAGTGTAGTGGGTTGCCTTTCTTACTCCAGCAATGAGGTTGGTCTAAGTCTAAAATCTCAAATTTGCCTTCTCCACCCAGAGCATCCTTTCTCTTTTAGAAATTCAGTCTGATTTTTCTATGTAATAAGGGCAAGCTTACATGAATATGGTTATTCCTTTAATCTGGAATCCCTCACACCATCTCTTATCTCCCTCCTCTCACTAACTCACATTCATCTTTAGCTTACACCTGAAATATCATTTCCTTAGAGACCCTCATCTCCCTGAACAAGATTAGTTTCCTGAGACCATGCTCCTGGCGCATCTTTGCCCTTGGTCATACTTTACACTCTTGAACTTTCTAACTTCTGGGTTTGAAGCTTCATATAAGGACAAACAACCACACTGATCTCATTTGCAGCTCAAATATGGAGGCCAGCCCTGTGTCTGAGTCATAGTAGGCATTCAATAATTAGCATTGCTCAATGAATAAAGTAATGGTAGACTAAACATTAGAGAAATAGATAACCTCTAAGATTTCTTCCTCCAGATCTCAGGGGAAACATTTTTTCCCACCAAAAAGAAACAAAAGATTGATCAAGCTTCCATCATTTCTGATCTTTAACTCCATATAGTGGTGGAAGACGATTAGCAATGCTTAGGAATTACTTTACATTTCCTTAGTTAATGTCACACTATTATCCGTAATTGTGTAATTTAACTATCCACTTCTGAAGCTGTCATCTAGAGTAGTAATAAATGAGTCTCCTGTGACTGAGAACAACAACTTGGATCTAGTGTGGAGAGGGGATTTCTTCCAAGCTTGCCTCTGGCAGCTGAACAACTTTCCCCCAGGAACAGGATCTGAAATATGATATTTTCCAAGAGAAATGTGCTCTAACCAATTGGCTCTGTGCTTTGAGGCTGCTCTGGTTGGTGTGTGCAAAAGGCCTGAAAACTATCCATTGGGGAGATTTTTATATGATCTTTGCTCCTTTTTTTTTTTTTTTTGCATGCTAATAAAACTTAAATTTAATTTAATTCAACAGTGAACATTTGCTGTGTGCAAGAAACTGTGCTGAGTCCTATAGAGATGTGAAAAGCAAGACTCCTGTCCTCAAGAAGTTTACAGTCCAGTATTTCTTGCTGCTGTTGTTCATTTGCTAAGGCATGCCTTAGTGACCACATGCCTTAGTGACTCTTTGTGACCACATGAACTGCATCACTTCAGGCTTCCCTGTCCTTCACTATCTCCCGGGGTTTGCTCAAACTGACGTCCATTGAGTTGGTGATGCTATCTAACCATCTCACCCTTTGCTGTTCCCTTCTTCTTTTGCCTTCAATATTACCTAGCACCAGGGTCTTTTCCAATGATCAGTTCTTCGCATCAGGTGGCCAAAGTATTAGATTTCCAGCATTTCTTATTTCAGCACTATTAGTCATAGCTTACATTAAGTTCATATTTTGGACAAATGATTCCTACTCCTTAGGAGAGCCTAATGGAATCTTGAATTGGGTAACAGAAAGGGGTGATGCTGAGGTCATTGGAAAGGATAGATTCAATATGTGCATATTAATTTGATTATTCTAACTACAGAAAGTGTGTGTGTGCTAAGTCGCTTCAGTCATGTCTGATTCTATGCAACCCTGTGAACTGCAGCTCACCAGGCTCCTCTGTCCACGGGATTTTCCAGGCGAGAATACTGAAGTGGGTTGCTGTGCCCTCTTCCACGAGAACTTCCCGACCCAGGGATCAAACCCACGTCTTTTACATCTACCTGCATTAAGTGGGTTATTTTACCACTAGCACCACCTGGAAAGCCCAACTACAGAAAGTAAAGCACAACAAAACTATCCTTCTGAGGGTATATGCATGAGATTGAAGTTAGCAGTTATATGGAGTTAATATTAGAGAGGTGATAACAGACTCAAATATTAGCACAGAGGTACCCTAATCTCCATCCAGCATGTTCACTCCAAGGCTCCAGCAATAATCAACTAACAGTTCCCACTGACTGAACACCCACCTGGGCTTTAGGATCAGCAGCTATTACCCACATCTTCGCATGTGCTGTTGCTTCTGTTTGTGCCGCTCCAATCTAGTGTGGCCGGGAAACCCCTTCCCTTCAAAACCCAATCCGAGCTCACAGATGCCTCTGACAAAGCCTCTCTTCCTCCTCTGGAGCTTCTGATCACTTTGTTGTCTCGGCTTATTTATGTGGACACCATCCTCTCACACTGCCAGGCTGGAGCTGCGCCTCATTCCTACCGCACCTCCAACCCTGTAGCTTGGGTTCTTCAAGATGCTAGAGGGTGTCCTTCCTTCTGTATGCTCCCTAAAGTCTGCCACAGTGGAGAGGAGTCCCTGGGGAGTCAGAAAGTCTCTTCTCCCTATATGTCCACAGCTGTAGCCCTAAAATTACTTTTAGGACTTTTCATGGGATTACTTTTCATGGGAAACTGTCCTAGAAAATCCCAAGAGGGCATCAGATGACTAGAAACATCATTAGATTGATTACTATTCTCAATTCATATGTTTTCTCAAGATTAAAGTGCTTTCATATGTACTATTTTCTTTCCATCTTTATAAAAACACAGTTTTAAGAATCTTAGAATCATCTGAGCTGGAAGTACCTTAAAGAACATACCAATTCTCTTTCAAACTAAAATGAAGATCAGAAAATTTTAAAAACTTACTCTGAATCCTAAGATTTAGCAAGAAAAGTAAGCTGCAAAACAAATTACCACAAATTTAATGGCTTAAGACAACACCCATTTATTAACTCACAGTTCTATGGGTCAGAAGCCCTGCCTGGCTCAGCATGACTGGCTCCTTGCTCAGGGTCTCATGAAGCTGTAATTAAGGCATCAGTGGGCTGAGTTCCCACTTGGAGGCTCTAGGGAAGAACCTACTCCCAAGTTCATCCTTACTGGCAGGACTCAGCTGCAGGATTGAAGGCCCAGTTTCCTTGTTGGCCATTGACTCTCAAATCCTTTCTACCTGGCCCCTCCATCATCAAGCCAACAACAGGGCATTAAATCCTTCTAATACTTCCAATCTCTGATTTGTGCCATGGCTACCAGCTACAGAAAATCCTCTGTTTTCAAAGGTCTCATGTGATTAGGTTAGGCCCACCAGGATCCTCCCTTTTTCTTATCATCAACTGTGCCAGATAACATAACCTAATCACAGCAGGAAAACCCATCAGATTCAGTCCCAAGGATGATTCAGGATGTGTATGTGGAAGGTAGGCAGGAACTCTTGGAAAACATGTTAGAATCCTGCCTACACACAGGGAATGGAAATCAGAGACATGGTTTTGATACCAGCTTCACTACTCACCATCTCTGTGGTTGGACATATCATTACATTTGATTGAGCTCATGTTTCTTCATTGTAGACTGAAATTAATAAATACCCCTGTTAGTGAGAAAATGGATATGAGAATGGCTTTAGGGTATAAGGCATAACCTGGCAAGGTCTAGCTCAAGTTAATATGTACAAGTCTGTGACATCACTAGACTCAAAATTGCTAAAAGTTAGAGGAAAGTTTGTCTCTTCAGACCTGCCAAAAACAGGGGCTTCCTCCTCTGCAGTGTCAGCCCCACTGTCATTATGACATGGAAGTTGAGGGCACCAAGAAAAGGAGAGGAGCTACAGGATTTCAAAAAGCAGTTTCTTCCCGCCCAGGACTAAACTGTATTTGGATGTATCTGGACTGCTCTAGCCCTTGGCTAAAGCTGGGATTTCTTCAAGTGACAAAACAGTCCTGGACCCCCAAGCTGACATGTTCATCTGATAAAGTTGGGGCCTAACTCAGAAGGGGAAGGCACAGCAGAGATAACTGGGCACATGTTTCAGCAAGGAAGAAAGCTCGTCCATCCCTCCCCACTCTCCAATGTTCCTTAGCGCAAAAAGTGTGACTTATGTTAACATCTAGTCATAGCTCTCTTCATTTAGGACACCACCAAAGGGGCAAGGTTCTAAAGGTACAAGTAAGCCAGCACACGCATCTGTAGGAGGCTGATTTTCTCTTCCTTCAGTGTAGCTTACTTTCTGAGAAAGGAGCACGTAAATCTGGATGTAAATTGCTTAAGAATGATGGCTTGCATGTACTAACCATGTTTGCCTCTTCAGCAGAAGAAACCATTATGTGATGGTCTTCCTCAACCCTTTTTTGCTAAATACATAGAATAGAGCAGAGTCTGGAATAAAACAGATATTTCAAAAAACATTTGCCAAATGAACAAATTTATAATGAAAGTAATCATATTAAAACAGTGAGCTGGACCCATATTTCCTATTTCCCACCCACCACTCTTTCTAGTAAACCGTTTCCCACTATATTGGGCTAGTGGCTGCCTTTTGAACAGATTTAATAGCAGGTGTTAAAGCTCAGGCTAAACTTGAATGTGTCAGCTCCTATATCCACTAGAAATTCCAACCAGTCTGTCAAGTTAAATGTCTCTATAAATAGTCATGCAGCTGAGGAAGTGAACAGCACGTTGACCATCTGTTGTCTTTCTTCCCTGGGGAGCTGAGTTGAAGGAATTTGAAAGGTTAATGAGCTCTCTCTGGCTCCTGTGATCTTGCATAATCTTTGGATGTGGGTCTTGTCCACTTTGGAAGATAAACACCCAGGAAATACCTCGGGAGTGCACATGCGTATACAATGATTAGAGGTGTCTCTCCTTAGTGATCTGTGAAGTTTTTAGAGGCTCTAAAGGAATACTGGGGAACTACTTGGGCTTTGTAGTCAGCTCAATGTTTTAAACCTTGATTCCTCCATGTAGTCGGATAACTTTGGTTCCTCTCTGATCTTCTGTTTCTTCACATGCAAAATTGGAACAATAATATTAATAATATTTATATCATGGGGTTATTATGAAGGTTAAATGAACTAAGTACACAAAGCACTTAGTATAGAAATAGGCTCTTCATAAATTGGCTGTATGATTGTTTGTATGTACTAAATTTCCTCTTGAATACCTGTACATTTATTTCTTCAAACCATGCATACATTTATTCCATAAACATTCACTAAGTGCTTAATAATATTCCAGTCCCTGTGCTAAATGACAGATGTTGAGTTAAGTGAGAGGATGGCTCAGGCGAAAGAGAGAGGAAATTAACACTGAGAACCCACACTGAGCCAGACTCTGTGCTGAGTGTTGGGAATCGCAGGCGAACAAGTCACAGAATTTGAATCTCATATCTGCTTTTGCTTCTTCATTTCACACATTAGTTCATTTAAGAGACATCAAAGCTCAACAAGCCACTTTGGCGTTCCGGTCACCAAAATTTCTTTTTGACTCAGTCTTCTTTGCATTCCACTGGGGCAGGAGAGCATACCCAAGAGACTTGCTTTACACTCCAGTCAAGCCTGAGCTCAGTCTTGGCCTCCCACTGCTCCCCAACTATCTTTGATTTCCCACTTGTAGTGAAGAATAACTCCACTTTCTCAACAGAAGCTTCAGTGCCCTGGGCCTCAATGTGATTGCTTTTGAAAGTAATTGTGTTTTGGCAAGAACATCCTGCTCTCTTAATTAAGGGCTTCTGTGGTTTGGTCCTTGTCCTAGATCCTTTTAATTTATTCCCTGTTGTCAATTTCATCACTAAGTATGTCCTCTTATATAATGTTATTATAGCACAAGTGACATAGTTCCATAAAATTTCAGGAAAAGTGGATTTTACTGGAAATAAATGTACTCAGAGAACCGCATTATGAAGAAACATTCCACAGTGCTGATTCGTTCTCTATTTCCCACAAATCCACAGCAACAAGTGACTCATTTTAAAACTAGCTCTAGAGTTGCCCATCTAAAATAACTCAAGTAAAACACACACACACACACACTTGTCATGTTTGTCACAATTAATCAATCTTACAACACAATTCCAGAACAATGAAAAGTTAAATAACCTATAAAACTATAAGAATTTTAGAACCACAAATGTGGGGAAATTTTTATACTTCTCAAGTGGGAAAGGTATTACTAAGCATTGCGTCAAAGGCAGAAAGCATTAAGAAAATGACCAATAGAATTGATTTCTGAAAAAAATTTAAAACTTTTACAAGACCAAGAATTCTGCCAAATATTAACAAACATAAACTAGGGAAAATATTTGCAATCCATAAAGAGCAGTTAACATATAGTTTTTCACAGTTGCATGCTAGGCAAAAGTCATGAGAAGACAATTCACAAAACAAATGTCCAGTAAACATATAAACATGTTTGAATTTACCAATAAAGCGATACAGATTAAAACTATGAAACATAGTTTTTCACCATTAGAATGGTAAAGCTTAAATTTATGGATAAGGCAAGTACGTGCATGAACCAGCACTCATACATTCTTACCGGATGGGATTAATTTTCTGGATGGCTATTTTGTAATATGCAAATTGTTTTTAAAAGCATATACCATTTGACTCAGCAATTTCATTTTAGGCATTATCCTAAGGAAATAACTGGAGAAGTCACAAAAATGTATTGTAGCACTGTTTATAATAAAGAAGGATTTGAAACAACCTTCTATCTACAAAGGGTAGTTAAATTACATGACTCTTGTACAGTGGAATATTATGCTACTGTTATGGGCTTCCCAGGTGGCTCAGTGGTAAAGACTCTGCCTGCCATGTAGGAGACCTGGGTTTGATCCCTGGGTTGGGAAGATACCCTGGAGAAGGGCATGGCAACCCATTCCAGTTCCATGAGTTTCATGAAGAGAGAAGCCCGATGGGCTTCAGTCCATGGGGTCACAATTCTCACTCCTTTACTGGCTTCAAAGAAGCTGCCAGGTTGTAAGAGGGTCGATGGAGAGAACCAAGAAGCTGAGAGCAGCCCACTGCTGACAGTCAGCAAAAAAAATGGAACCACAGCCTAGAGCTGCAGGGAGATAAATCTTGCCAATAACAGCTTGGAAGCAGATATTTCCATGGTCAAACCTCTGATGGGACTGCTGTCCTGGCCAACAGCTGATTGCAGCCTGGCAACAAAAACTGTGAGATAATAAATAAGTGTTGTTTTAAGTCACTAAGTTTGTGGTAATTTGTCATTCAAAGCTGTCTATGTTATGTTAGGTAAAAAATAAGTTATGAAATAGTATGTCGTATGATCTTATTTGAATTAAGCTTATGTTTGAATAAATTTGTACAAAAATGTCTTGGACAGTATAAGCCACTTATATAAATTTTAAATTTATGTATTTTTATATATAAAATTTATATATTTTAAACATAGTCCTCATACTGTTCTACTTTCTTGCAAATTATTTTTTCAATGAATACTTTTTTATAATTAAAGATAGATATATTCTCATTTTCAAAAATAATATATTCAAAACCTTGGGAGGAGAGTTTATCATTTTTGTGTCATAATGATGCAACATTTGGCGGGGGGAACTTTGGAACACATTGAAATTCACTGATTTAAAGATAATGTAACATATTTCTGTTCATTAAGGTAATCTGTGAATATGATTAAACATGAATGCCCATCTTTTATTAATACTAAGGATAAAATGAAAAAATGCAATCAGAGCTTTTGCATTGCTAAAAACAGCTCACATTAAATTGAGACAATTACGTTATGGCTTATTTCAAACACAATTGCAAATAATTGTCAGTTCAGTTCAGTCGCTCAGTCATGTCCGACTCTTTGTGACCCCACGGATGGCAGCACACCAGGCCTTCCTGTCCATCACCAATTCCCGGAGTTCATCCAAACCCATGTCCATTGAGTCGGTGATGCCATCCAACCATCTCATCCTCTGTCATCCCCGTCTCCTCCTGCCCTCAGTCTTTCCCAGCATCAGGGTCTTTTCAGATGAGTCAGCTCTTCGCATCAGGTGGCCAAAGTTTTGTAGTTTCAGCTTTAGCATCAGTCCTTCCAATGAACACCCAGGACTGAGTTCCTTTAGGATGGACTGGTTGGATCTCCTTGCAGTCCAAGGGACTCTCAACATTCTTCCCCAACACCACAGTTCAAACGCATCAACTCTTTGGTGCTCAGCTTTCTTTATAGTCCAACTCTCACATCCATACATGACCACTGGAAAAACCATAGCCTTGACTAGGCAGACCTTTACTGACAAAGTATTGTCTCTGCTTTTTAATATGCTGTCTAGGTTAGTCATAACTTTCCTTCCAAGGAGTAAGCATCTTTTAATTTCATGGCTGCAGTCACCATCTGCAGTGATTTTGGAGCCCAGAAAAATAAGTCAGCACTGTTTCTACTGTTTCCCCATATATTTGCCATGAAGGGATGGGACCGGATGCCATGATCTTAGTATTCTGAGTGTTGAGCTTTAAGTCAACTTTTTCACTCTCCTCTTTCACTTTCATCAAGAGGCTCTTTAGTTCTTCTTCACTTTCTGCCATAAGGGTGGTGTCATCTGCGTATCTGAGGTTATTGATATTTCTCCTGGCAATCTTGATTCCAGCTTATGCTTCCTCCAGCCCAGCATTTCTCATGATGTACTCTGCATATAAGTTAAATAAGCAGGTTGACAATATACAGCCTTGACGTACTTGACTTTTCCTATTTGGAACCAGTCTGTTGTTTCATGTCCAGTTCTAACTGTTGCTTCCTGACCTGCATACAGGTTTCTCAAGAGGCAGGTCAGATGGTCTGGTATTCCCATCTCTTTCAGAATTTTCCAGTTTATTGTGATCCACACAGTTAAGGGCTTTGGCATAGTCAATAAAGCAGAAATAGATGTTTTTCTGGAACTATCTTGCTTTTTCGATGATCCATTGGATGTTGGCAATTTGATCTCTGGTTCCTCTGCCTTTTCTAAATCCAGCTTGAACATCTGGAAGTTCACGGTTCATGTATTGTTGAAGCCTGGCTTGGAGAATTTTGAGCATTACTTTACTAGTTTGTGAGATGAGTGCAATTGTGCGGTAGTTAGCATTCTTTGGCATTGCCTTCCTTTGGAATTGGAAAGAAAACTGACCTTTTGCAGTCCTGTGGCCACTGCTGAGTTTTCCAAATGTGCTGGCATATTGAGTGCAGCACTTTCACAGCGTCATCTTTTAGGATTTGAAATAGCTCAACTGGAATTCCATCAGCTCCACTAGCTTTGTTCGTGGTGATGCTTCCTAAGGCCCTCTTGACTTCACATTCCAGGATGTCTGGCTCTAGGTGAATGATCACACCATCATGATTATCTGGGTCACAGAGATCTTTTTTGTACAGTTCTGTGTATTCTTGCCACCTCTTCTTAATATCTTCTGCTTCTGTCCCTATCATTTCTGTGCTTTATTGTGCCCATTTTTGCATGAAATGTTCCCTTGGTATCTCTAGTTTTCTTGAAGAGATCTCTAGTCTTTCCCATTCTACTCTTTTCCTCTATTACTTTGCATTGATTGCTGAGGAAGTCTTTCTTATCTCTCCTTGCTATTCTTTAGAACTCTGCATTCAAATGGGTATATCTTTCCTTTTCTTCTTTACTTTTGGCTTCCCTTCTTTTCACAGCTGTTTGTAAGGCCTCCTCAGACAGCCATTTTGCTTTTTTGCATTTCTTTTTCTTGGGCCCCCCCAAAATAAAGTCAGCCACTGTCTACCCATCTATTTGCCATTAAGGGATTGGACCGGATGCCATGATCTTAGTTTTCTGAATATTGAGCTTTAAGCCAGCTTTTTCACTCTCCTCTTTCACTTTCATCAAGAGGCTCTTTAGCTCTTCTTCACTTTCTGCCATAGGGTGGTATCATCTGCATATCTGAGGTTACTGATATTTCTCCCTGCAACTGCAATCTTGATCCAGCTTATGCTTCATAAGGAAACAAAATTACAACTTGAAAAACTGATAAGCCAGAACATTCATTCAACTCAATAATGGAATATTTGAGATAAATTAACAGGGCAAGTCTTCAATAAGTGTAACAACTTACCATTCAAGAATGACTGTCCACTTATCTCCCTTAACAGTAGATAGATTCAGAGCAGTGGCTAAGGTGTATTACTGAGAATATCATAATTGGAGATGGTGCCTGGAATAAACTGTTTTCATATTAACTAAAAAATGATTTCTACATAGTACAGGTTTTCTGTAAGAGGGATGATTAAATACAATTTAATTTTTGGCTAGAAAGTACAATCACAATAGCTATAGAGTACATCTTTTCAGCAGCTAAAATACAGTATTTAAGCTAGTTGTGAGATGTGACAATGAAGTAACTAAACTCTAGGTTATTGGGTTTGCTAAGGAAAATATTGTCAGCTGTGAGTATCATTCAATCTTGGAATCTTTTCATGGATCCAAGAGCCTCACCAGCTCTATAGTGCAGATGTTTAAACACTTGATTCCCTATCCTGCATCTTTTCCTCTCATCTGATTGGTTTTGCTTGTGTCAAGTGCCCATCCATTGGCTGGGGAAGCAGAAGATGTCTAAATTTAGAATGCCACCAAGAAAACTGCCCACAAGTTAAAGTAACACCATCCACCCCCACCCGCTGCCCAAAGCAAGGAGACAACGGATGCTACCGGCCATAGCAATCAAACTCCTTGGCGTGAATATGTGACCCACGTACTTGCCTATCCCCTCTCTCTTCATTCCCAGTAGTCAATATGCCTCACCCTCTTTGCCATCTATATACTTTTGTACTACCATTCCTTACACGTAGCTGGTGGTTTCCAGTTCAATTTTCAAGACCCCATTAGTCATCAGCTCTTTTAAAAAAATATTATTTAGAGCCATCAGTTCTTTAGAATTTCTTCTGTGACAACGCCCTCCCCTCCCTTCCAGGTTGGATGCCTTCTCACCTGTTCCATACCACCCATAGTATCATGATGTGTTCAAATTGTCTGTACTCTTGTCTTTCTCCCCCTTGACTGTGGACTCCCTAAAGGCAGGGATTATCTGACGAACACTTATGCTTAATGGAGCAGCATGTATTCAATGAGCATTAAAGTTTATTGAATACAAAAAATCAGTCTCATTACTTACTAATAAACTCTAATATGGGCACTCTTCTCCCCTGGACAGTATCGAGAAGTACCAAGTTCAACTTTTTCAGTTCTCTTTTAGCTTCGACTGTTTATCAAAAGCAATTGTTTTTACATTACAATATTGGTGTTGTGACATAACTATAGTTTTACACTGGTATATTACCCGAGGCCTGCTTCCTGCGCTTATAGAGGAGTGGCCTTATTCTCATTGTTTTTGATTCTAATCAGCTTTAGACAGAGTAGAATGGTCCTTCTTAGTACACAAAATTATATTCCTTAGGCCCATATGCTTGTAAAATACTGTGTAGCAGCTCAGTAGTATATCTAGATCATTTGGTATATCTATGGTTTGTCACTATTATCTTTCAGTGTTCATGTGCATGAGAGGGCTAATAATGCCCGCCCACCTGGCAGGATTGTTGAGCATTTAAGAGGAAAATACATGTAAAGCATTTAGCACAGGGTCAGCCACAGAGTTTATATTTGCCTAGTAAGTTGTTCAGCACACCCAGGGGAAGGAATTATTTCTACTGAGTTGTGTGGTACAGGACCACTTGCAAGTGTTTATAAAAAGAGGTTGTAGTTGTTCATCCAAAGGCATTCTTCCTTCCTTATTTGGAAGAGAATTTTATTGAGGGCAGAAATATGCTTAGAGTACCAGGCAAGGCCATGTCACTAAGTTCAAATCTGTAAGATGTAGATAGTAGTTGTCGGGTGGGGCTTCTGGCAAGATCCTTTTTAAAAGAGATTTTTTAAAAATCTGACAAATACTCAAGTCTGAACACTAGTTTCTTAATCAAGTAAAATTGGTGTTTCATTTTGCAAAACAGTGAGCTTAAAGCTCACAACTCAAACTTCATTTGATTAGAACAAATGGCAATGCCATATCATATCATTCAACCTAATAGTCCAAATGCCTTTCCAGACAATCATCATAGAATTTTAAAGATACATATATCTCAAGGGTCAACTTTTGATAGAGTTAATAATTGTTACTGTGAAATTGGCTTTTTTTCTTTTTCTGCAAAGAGTAGTGGTGAAGAATACAATGACTACTGCTGCTGCTGCTGCTGCTAAGTCACTTCCGTCGTGTCCGACTCTGTGCGACCCCATAGACAGCAGCCCACCAGGCTCCCCCGTCCCTGGGATTCTCCAGGCAAGAGCACTGGAGTGGGTTGCCATTTCCTTCTCCGATGCATCAAAGTGAAGAGTGAAAGTGAAGTCGCCCAGTCGTGTCCGACTCTCAGCGACCCCATGGACTGCAGCCTACCAGGCTCCTCCATCCATGGGATTTTCCAGGCAAGAGTACTGGAGTGGGGTGCCAGTACTGGATTGGTGCATTGCTTTCTCCGACAATAACTACTAGTTCAAACTAAACTAAACTAAGGTGATGTCAGAAGCTACAACAACCATTTTGGCCCAAACTTGGGGATAGAAGCCAAGAGTAAGGATAGAGTGGAGTTTGCATTCCTGGGGTACCAACCTAACACCTTCTGAGAGAGGGGGGAAAGCCTAAGGGCTTAGGATGTTGAAAGTTAGGCACGCAGGCGAACCCATCCGTCCATCTGTTAAAGGAGCTAGTGTGAGGCTGACTGCGGGGCCTTGATCTAATCCCAGTATTCCCGTCCTTAGGAACATCTGAGACTAGCTGGAGGCTAGGTAGCCAGTAAGACTGGGGCTGGACTAGGATGACAACAGAGGAAGAAAAGGTGGAAAACAGGCTCTCGGTCCAGGGCTGAGAGGCTGGCCAAACCCCATACTGTGTCAGCCCTCGTCCCAAGTACTCCTTTCCCTTTTTTCTCCTACTGGTGTAGTCCGGGGAGAGCAGCGGGAGTCAAAATTGGACTTCGGCTACCCGCAGTCCCGCAGAACTGACCCCGAATCCACCCAACAGCGTCAGCTGAGCAGTTAGTGCCCCACCGCGCCCTCAGCCCGCCGCCCACTTTGAAAGCTCCGAGAGCCGCCAGCCGCGTCACGGGCCGTCTCAAGCTGCCATTGGCCAGCGCGCGTCACGTGCAGCAGCGCGCGTCGGCGATTGGTGCAGTGCGAGGCCGCGGGGACGCGCCGGGGACCGCAGAAGGAGCGTTGCCTCAGCCCCTAGTGCCCGGCGGCGGTGAATGGACCGCTAGGCGGGCGGCCTGGTCAGGCAGGCAGGACTGTGAGGGGCGGTAGTGTTGCCTGCCCTGCTGGGCGGCGGCGGGGCCTCTGGGACACGTCGGCGAAGCACGGCCTGTGGGGTTCAGTTGGGGCTGGGGTGGAGGTCAGCCGGCGGACTGGGGGCAAGTGGGGCGGGGAAGGCAGTAAAGCCTACCCGCCCGCCGCTACGAGGACTATGGATGAGAAGCCGGGGGAGAGGCGCGCGATCTGCTGCTAACTTAGCTGCGCCGGCGATTCCAGCTGCGTGTTAAACGTTTGAATCCTCACGTGGTGAGTGCTGGCGGGCACCTCAGTGAGGAGGACTGGCCTGGGTTTCGGGGCTGCAGGGCCCTGTTGCTAGGGGCCTCTCTCAGCCCCGCCCAGGACCCGACATCCTTCTGTCGGAGCTCCTGATTTTTAAATGTCAGTAACTAATTAAAAGTAAATGAGTAAACGGAGGGGGAGGGCGGATGGGCCGGTTCCAGACCATCGGTTTTTGGCCAATGTAGACCAGATCCTGCTTCTAATTTGTGGTGTGACCTTGACCAAGTCACCTCTCGAGGATGGACATTCTCAACGTATATGATAGTGCTCATATTTTTGAGGGGGAAAAGATCTCAGACAATACAATGGCTTGTGGCTTTCCAAAGGGCCTCAGAACTTAAGTACTGCCTGTCTCGGACTGGAGGATTAGAAGGGAAAATGCTTAGAAAGGCTCCTGGGAGGAGAGGGGGTAAATGAGAAAAAGGTGAGAAACCCTTCTTTAAGGGGAGAGATAAAGAGACGTTCTTGTGATAGTTTTGTACATTAGAAGATTAAAACAAACGAATTGGAAGAACTTGAAAGGTCGTCTATTAGAATAGTTTTGTGACGCCGCACACGTACACACACATAATTTTACTTGGTCTCCAAAACAGACTGTCATTCCCCCTTCTATAATGAGAAAATTGAGGATCCAAGGGTTTGGGTGACATGCTGCAGTCAGAGCTATTAAATGAAGAACTGGAATTTAAACCCAAGCCTCTGTGGCTCCAAACCCATTCATCATGTTGCCTCTCAGCCTCTGTTCCAGTTTTGTCCCAACCAAGAATTCTACTTTGTGACTTAAAATATGAACATTCCCAGCCCCCCACACCCAAAAATGTGAATTCAATATCTGGGACCTCGCCTGGTAATCTGCATTTTAACTGTTACTAGGTGATTCCATTTTGGTGATCCAGGGACCATTTGGAGAACAATTACTCTATAAATTTCCCATCCAGCCCCCTCCTCCTGATGGGGTGTACCCTCCCGATTCAAAGGGCAGAGATTACATCTTCTCTTCCAAAGAGGTGGCCAACCAAGCTTTGGGAGAAGCCAAGGTTTATGAGCTAGCACCTTGCACAGTTCTCAGTTTGAGAAAGTGCTGGCAATTTTGGTTTTCTTTCTTCCTCCCTCCGTCTTCCTTCCTTCCTTCCTTCCTTTCTCCTCCCCGCTTTCTCTCCCCTCTTTTTTTGTACAGCTTCCTTTGTTGCTACTCTGATACTCCTGAGAAAATGGCTCAAGGCATTTATTTTAAAGTCCATATTAAAATTTAAAACACCATGAAAAAAGTTTTAAAACCACAATTCATTCATAATGCTTCCAATCTGTAAGTTTTCATGTTCTGCTATTAATTAATAATCTCCCTCTTGTTAATCATATAGATTGTTCAAGTTCACACAATTTAGAAAATTCTTATAGGAGATGAGCTTGAACCTCACAATTCCAATTGGAAATCAGATAATTATGCTGAAGATAAACCTTAAATCACAGTTCTCTTAAGAGCATATCTCATTCTTCTTCCGAATGCCTCAAAATCTGAAGATTTTTCTTTAGTTCCAAAAATAAATGGTATCGTTGGTATGAATATGTATGCACTGAAATGTTTCTTTTCCAGTGACTATCTGTTCTTTCCCATGTCACTTCATTCTCACCAAAAGATATATTTATATATATATATATAATTTGCTTATATATTTCATGTTCTAAAAAATGTAAGTTGAATAATCAAAACATTTCTTTGCAGTTATTAATGTGTCATTTAAGTGTCATTTAATGCACTTTGCTGCTAAAAAGGCTTTATTTTTCTAGTTCTTATGGAGGCAATATGGGATAGAGGAAATAAAGTGAGTTTTGGTTTAAGGAAGACCTGGTGCTCCAACCCCAATTCCAACACTTTCAAACAGTGATCAATCTGGTCACAGTAAATTGAGCAAATTGGATTTTTAAAGAAGCTGTGAATTTTGCATTGTAACTAGTTAGAGTGATGAAAATTTGAAACTCTCTATCTACTTACACTTGCATGAAAAAAATAACTTTATTAATAGGGATTCTGCTTTAACATCTTCTCAGTTTGTTAATGATCATGTTTTATTCTTTTTTTTTTTTTTGTCTTGTTTAGAACCTAACATTTGTTCTCTTGGGTAGTAAACCTTTATGATTTTAATCCATAACTTTTTGAGTGGCAGATTCTACTGCAAAACCATTACCTAGCCTTATTCTAGCTTATGAAAGAATACTTCCTTTC
This sequence comes from Dama dama, assembly GCF_033118175.1. Classification (NCBI taxonomy): domain Eukaryota; kingdom Metazoa; phylum Chordata; class Mammalia; order Artiodactyla; family Cervidae; genus Dama; species Dama dama. The sequence continues at coordinate 26,061,625 of NC_083696.1, read as the reverse complement.
TTTGTTCTTTCTCTTGGATGTGAATAGGTATTAGTCTTTGGCTCATACTTTCCTGTCTGGTTGCTCCTGTGTTTATAGTGCAAGGAGTTGGCCATTGCAGGTGGAGAATGGTTTAGAGAAGGCCTACAAATAGTACTTGAGGGAAACAAAGGCATGTCTTTTTTGATCTTGGAGTCGTTTTTATTCACTACAGTTCAAGCAGCACCGTTTCTTCTGCACACTTGATCTAATAATTTGTGGCACTCTTCCCTTCAAAAGGAAGGTTGTCTGGCCCCATAAATGAACTCAGGATTTTATTTCCTAAAAATGTTTGAATACTTGTGCTAGGCATTATAATAGTTTAAATGGATCAGTTATTATAGATTCATAGATTCCTGTATGTTTAAGAATGGCCATATGATCTTAGCTATTCATGGAAACATTTTCTCATTTTGAATCATACTGTTTTCAAAGTCAATCCTAATATGTTATTTTTATAGCTTTATAAAGACTAATTTAATTTAGCTCTAGGTGGAAAATGTTCTAGAGGATTTATATTTTCTCCATTTAAAAAAATCTTCTGATTTAGGCTTTAAATTGCCCAGTAGTTTAATTAGTGTTGTTTCTATGTTTTTATTTTATTCTAGACACAATACTGTTTCCCAGGAAGTTTGCATATAATATGTATTGACTTTTAAAAATAATGTTTTCCAAAAATAAATAAAGGTAGGTAATATATATAGTCAATATCAAATTTAGAAAATACTGATAATCAGAAAATAAAATATACTGTTAATATTTTGACATATGTTCTTCTGGTCTTTGTTTATGTACTTGTTTTATTTATGTATTTCTTAATAAAAATGAGATCATACTCTACATTCTATTTTATACCTTATATTTTTTAATCTAGTATCATATGACAAATAAATATGCTTTTTACACACATGATTTCAGTTCTTTGTGAACAGATGTTTTGTTGCTAAAGTAGGGACCACAAGAATCTATGTATTAAATCAGTCTATAGAAACCCAGTCTACCAACCCAGGAACAGAATTATTTCTCTGCTTCTTTTTGACCTTAATTCTGTACCTCTTACTCCCCACTGCCCATTTCCCCACCGCTAGGAGGGTTCTTTTGGGGGAGTCTCTGAAGGAAGTTTTATCTAGTCAGTTATACATTGTTAACACTTAAGTTCTCTTCTTTTCCAGTCTTTTTCAGTAAATCCTTCAGAAATTTTATATTTTATTTTATTTGCTGGAAACATCATGAGTGGAGTTGGGAGGATTTGGAGTAATACAGGAAAATAAGATCATATGCTGGAATTCTTTCTCAGACTTACAGGGAAAGGAAAGATAACGGAATAAAAATACTTCCTGGGTATATGTTTTCATTCTTTCTCCCAGACAATGATGTTTTTAAAGGTCAGGGACTATCTATCCTTATATTCCTCATGCCTCTTGTAGTTCTTGGCACCTAGTAGCAACTCAGGTATTTATTATATTGACTCATGAGTCCCTAACTATCCTGGCTTCTTCCTCCCTTAACATATACTAGTTTATCTGTCTCTTTTCAGTATGTTCCTGTATACTCTGTCTTCATACTTTGAAAAATATATATATTTGCACAAAGACACAACTTTATATGATTGAAAACTGGAAAAATATCAAAGATCTAATTTTATTATTATTGATGATGTCAAAGTTTTCCATCATCATACAGTTATAACTAAAAACTGCATTATTTATTTTGTTGTTCAGATTGTTCCAGTGTTTGCCATTGTGAGCTGTTTTAGTTGGCTTCTGAATCGCTTTGACATAGCCCTAGCAGTTTGTGTTTTGAGCATTTTTCTACTTTCTGGGCCAGGATCATCTTGTATATTCTCTACTCTGCTTCTAAAATCAGCCGTTTCTCTTTTTGTTTATCTTTGTTGTTTTTTACTTTTTTATTTTCCATATGGCTTTTTACAAGATATTGAATATAATTCCCTGTGCTATACAGTATGACCTTGATGTTTATCCATTCTATTAATATATATAATAGTTTGCATCTGTTAGTCCCAAACTCCCAATCCATTCCTCCCCCATCCCACTTCCCCTTGGCAACCACAAGTCTATTTTCTATGTCTGTGACTGTTTTATAAATAAGTTCATTTGTGTCATATTTTAGATTCCACGTATATCATATGGTATCTGTCTTTTTCTTTCTGACTTCACTTATGACAATCTCTAGGTTCATCTGTGCTGCTGCAAATGACATTATTTCATTCTTTTTTATGTAAAATCACCCACTTCCCTGGATCCTTTCACTGGAAAATGGTATTAGAAACCAGGACTTGCTCTAATCTGCTCATCATTGAAGCACACTTATTCACCCAGGCCAGGGAGGGGTACAGTGACCACAGCTGGGCTGTGCTCAAGGAGACTGACAGGCAGTTATACTGGGGCAGAATCACTCTGGTGGGAGTCCCTCCCAGTGCCTGCAAAGGCTGAAGCAGATGGTTGAGGAAGGCCCTGCCCCTTCTGTGCCACTCAACAATGATACCTTGCTTCTGTGATGTCCCAGGTTTTTTGTGTAAACTTTCCTGGTTGTGGGACCCTTAGTCCTGTTACTTCAGGCTGTCTTTTCACAGCCAATCCTCCCTGAGTCCACTCTGTGAACCCCACATTCCAGCACCCAATGCCTTCTACACCAGGAGACACACAGCTCATACTGGAGCGCACAGGGCTGAGGCACAGACCATGCATGCGTTTCTTACTTTGTTCTGCCTTCCACAGAAAGTGCCATCTCCTTTGATCCCCCAAAGTTCCCTTTCTGCTATAGCTGATCTCCCCACATTTTCTGAATGTGGGAACCTGTGCTCACCTTCAGCCTCCCGCCAGGATTGCTGGCCCCTTTTTTGATTCCTTTCCTTTTTTTCTTTCTTTTGTCCTACCTGGTTGTTAGGGGATTTTTTCTTATCCTTTTAGGAGTCCAGAGTCTTCCACTAATGTTCAGAAGGTGCTCTGTGAGAATTGTTTCATTTGTAGATGTATTCTTGATTTAATGGTGAGGAGAGACAAGTTCTGGGTCCTCCTATTCTGCCATCTTGACTTCTCCCTTAAAATTTTTTTCTTTAATGAATTTTGCTTTTAGTATTGTACTTAAAAATTCATTACCAAACTCAAAGTCATGCTGATTTTTCCCTAAGTTTCCCTAATTTCCCTAAGAAATTTTTTAGGTTCTACATTTTACATTTAGGTCTATGATCCACTTCAAGTTAATTTTTGTGTAAGATGTGAAGTTCAGTTTGTTGTATATGGACTTCCAATGTGTAGTGTGATTTATTCAAAAGACTCTTCTTTCTCCATTGAATTGCCTTTGCACCTTTGTCAAAAATTGACAGTATTTGTGTAGGTCTGTTTCCATACTCTCTATTCTGTTTCATTGACTGATGTGTCTATTCTTCCCCCCTCCACCCCATGTTCAATATTGTAACGGTGAGTCTTGAAATTGAATAATATAAATGCTTAAGCTTTTGCTCTTCTTTCCCAGAATTGAATTGGTTATTCTAGTACCTCTACCTTTCCACAAATTTTTGAAATAAGTTTATATATTTCTATTAAAAAAAAAAAAGAAAACCTGGCTAGAATTTCAATAGGGATTGCATTCAGTTCAGTTCAGTTCAGTCGCTCAGTTGTGTCCGACTCTTTGCGACCCCATGAATCGCAGCATGCCAGGCCTCCCTGTCCATCACAAACTCCCAGAGTTTACTCAAACTCATGCCCATCGAGTCGGTGATGCCATCCAGCCATCTCATCCTCTGTCGTCCCCTTCTTCTCCTGCCCCCAATCCCTGCACTAGGTCACAGAAAATCGACATCTTTACTGACTAGTTGACTTTTATGTGTTGGCTGTGTGCCTTTTGACTTTGCTAAACTCATTATGAATGAGTTATTTGGTAGATTCTTTGGGGTTTTCTGCCTACAGTATGTTGTCTGTGGTTAAAGCAGTTTTACATATTTCTTCCTTTCTAGCCTGAATACCCTTCATTTCTTTTTTTTATTTAAATACACTAGCTAGGACTTTCAGTATGAGGTTGAATTAGAAGTGATGAGAGAGGACATCCTTGCCCTGTTACTGATCTTAGGGGAAATACTTAACATCTTATGCTCAAAATTATTCAAGCTAGGCTTCAGTAGTATGTGAACCGAGAACTTCCAGATGTACAAGCTAGGTTTCAAAGAGGTAGAGGAACCAGAGATCAAATTGCCAACATTCATTGGATCATGGAAAAAGCAAGAGAATTCCAGAAAAACATCCACTTATGCTTCATTGATTATGCTAAAGCCTTTGTGGACCACAACAAATTGTAAAATTCTTAAGAGATGGGAATACCACACCACCTTACCTGTCTCCTGAGAAACTTGTATGCAGGTAAAGAAGCAAGTAAGAGCTGAACCTGAAACTACTGACTGGTTCAAAACTGGCAAAGGAGTACGACAAGGCTGTTATTGTCACTCTGCCTATTTAATTTACATGCACAGTACATCATACAAAATTCGGGCTGGCTGAATCACAAGCTGGAATCAAGATTGCTGAGAGAAATATCAACATCCTCAGATATGCAGATAATACCAGTCTAATGGCAGAAAATGAAGAGGAACTAAAGAGCTGCTTGATGAGGGTGAAAGAGGAGAGTGAAAAAACTGGCTTAAAACTGAATATTCAAAAAACTAAGATCCAGTCCCATCACTTCATGGCAAATAGAAGGGAAAAAACTGGAAATATTGACAGATTTTATTTTCTTGGGCTCCAAAATCATTGCGGACAGTGACTGCAGCCACAAAATTAAAGCTTGCTCCTTGGAAGAAAAGCTCTGACAAACCCAGACACCACATTCCAAGGCAGAGGAATACTTTGCTGACACTTGTCTGTGTAGTCAAAGCTATGGCTTTTCCAGTGCTCACGTACAGTTGTGAAAGCTGGACCATGAAAAATGCTGAGTGCTGAAGAATTGATGCTTTTGAACTGTGGTGTTGGGGAAGACTCTTGAGAGTCCCTTGGACTGCAAGGAAATCCAGCCAGTCCAACCTAAAGGAGATCAGTCCTGGGTGTTCATTGGAAGGACTGATGCCGAAGCTGAAACTCTAGTACTTTGGCCACCTGATTCGAAGAGCGGACTCATTGGAAAAGAGCCTGAGGCTGGGAATGATCGAAGGCAAAAGGGGAAGGGAGCGGCAGAGGATGAGGTGATTATAAAGCTTCACTGACTCAGTAGACATGAATTTGAACAAACTGCAGGAGATAAGTGGAGGACAGCGGAGTCTGGTGTGCTGAAGTCCTGGCATGCTAAAGTCACAAAGAGTTGGATACAACTTAGGGACTGAACAACAACAACAAAGAGAGGATATCCTTGCCTTGTTCCTGATCTTAGGGGGAAGGCTTAGCATCTTGCTGTTGAGAATGATGTTAGCTGTGATTTTTACAAAAATAATCTGTATTAGGTTAGTGAAGTTCTTTTCTAATTTTTGAGCATTTTTATCATGAATTGATGTTGAACTGTTTCTGCTCATGTATTATATGATCACATGATTTTTCTTGTTCTGTGTGTTAATATGATGTCCCATGGACAGAGGAGGGCTACAGTCCTTGGAGTCACAAAAGTGTCGGAGATGACTTAGCAACTAAACAAAAACAACAAGCATTTTAAGTCTACATTTCACTAAGTATATTCATGTTGTGTAAATGAAGTTGTCTTTATTTAGTTCAAAACATTTTCAAATTTATCTTGAGACTTCTTAACTCATGTATCATTTAAAGTACATTGTTTAATTTCCAAATAATTTGAATCGTCTAGCTATCATCTATTATTGATTTCTTTTTTTTTTTTTATTGATTTCTAGTTTTATTTTGGTATGCTCTGAGAACATATTTTATAAGGTTTGTATTTTATATTTATTAAATTGTGCTTTATGTACCAGAATGTTGGTGAATGTTCCGTGTGTGCTTCTGTTGTTGGATGAAATGTTCTATAAATATCGGTTGGATCAAGTTGATTGATGGTACTGTTCAGGTCATGTATAGTGTTACTGATTTTCTGCCTACCTGATCTATCAATTCCTTGAAAAGAGGTGCTGAAACTTCCAACTGTAAATACAGTCATCCTGCTTATTCACAGTAAATTGGTTCCAGGGTCCCCCACCCCACCTTGGATTCCAAACTCCATGGATGCTCAAGTCCCTTATATCAGTTGATGTAATGTCTGCATATAACCTATGCATATCCTCCCATATACTTTAAGGCATCTCTGGATTACTTATAAACCCTATAAAATTACTTATAGATATGATGTAAATGCTATGTGCCTGCGCGCGTGCGTGCTGAGTTACTTCAGTCATTTCTGACTTTGTGCGACCCAGTGGACTGCAGCTTGCCAGACTCCTCTGTCCATGGGATTCTCCAGGCAAGAATACTGGAGTGGGTTGCCTCCAGAGAATCTTCTCAACCCAGGGATTGAACTTGTGTCTCTCAATGTCTACATGCATTGGCAGGTGGGTTCTTTACCACTAGTGCCACCTGGGAAGCCCAAATGCTATGTAAATGGTTGTAAATACAAGCTAAAGATTATGTAAATAGTTGCAGGTATGTAGCAAATTCTTAAGTTCTGCTTTTTGGAGCTTTCTGGGGTTCTGTTCCCAAATATTTTCCATCCGTGGTTGGTTGAATCCACGAATAGGATTAAGCTTCGTGTGTGTGGGTGTGTGCATGCACACGCGCGTGCACGTGCATACTTAATCATGTCTCTTCAGATTTTCTGTTTTTTTAATTACCTTTTTGTTGAGGTAACATTGGCTACAACATTATATAAACTTCATGTGTACAATAATATATTTTTTCTATGTACGTTACAGCTCAACACCAAAAATTCAATTTCCATCTGTTACCATTTAGTTGATTCCCTTTACCTATTTCACTCTCCCCCTGATCACCCCTTCCTCTCTGGTGACCACTATGTTCTCTATATCTATCTATTTGGTTTCGTTTATTCAAGTTTTTTATTTTTTATATTTCATATGAGTGAAATCACATGGTATTTATCTTTCTTCATCTGACTTACTTCATTTAGTATAATGCTCTTAAGGTACATCCATGTTGAAAGATGATACTGAGCAGTATTCTATCATTTTTGTGACTGAGTAGTTTGTATTCCTGTATATACATATTTATCTATCTATGTGATGTATCACACACAGTGATGGGTTTGAGGATGTTGAATCAACTTGCTTTGATAGATCATGGTTTGGTTTGAGAATGTTGAACCATCCTTGCTTCTGTAGATCATGGTTGTGTGATCTTTGAATGTATTTTATTCAGCTTGCTAATATTTTGTTGAGAATTTTTGCATCTTAGCTTAGAGATATTGGCTATAATTTTCTTTGTGTTGTCTTCATTTGGTTTTGGTATTGGAGTGATGTTGGCTTTATGAAATTACTTAGCATTCCCTATTTTTCAGTTTTTTTGAAGAGTTTGATAAGGATAGATATTAAATCATCTTTGAATGTTAGAATTTACATGTGAAGCCTCTGGTCCTGGGCTTTTGTTTTGAGGGAGGTTTTTATGTTTCCATTTCACTGTCTGTCTTCATAATTCAGTTTTGGGTGGTTATAATGATTCTAAAAATTTGTCTGTTTCTATGTTTCCAATTAGTTGTTACATAGCTGTTCATGATATTATTCTATAATTTTTTGCATTTTTGTGGTATCTGGTCTGCTCTATTTCCAGTGCTTTCGAATACATTCTTTATGTCGTATATTGAGTTCTTCAGCTCCAAAATTTGTTTGGTTCTTTTTTAGGGTTTCAACCTCTGTGGTAAACTATTATTTTGGTTCATTAATTTTATCTTGAGCTAATTGAACTTGAGCCTTTCTGAGTTTTCTTGTAGCTTGTTGAGTTTCTTCATGACAGCTCTTTTGAATTCTCTGTTAGATCATAATACTCCATAGTTTTAATTTTGTTTTGGATGAAATTGTCATTTTCTTTTTGTGATAGTGTTACTGTGGTTCTTCATGATGCTTCATGAGTTGTTCCTCTGGTGGTGTATTTGAAATAGAGAATACTTTTCAACTGATTCTGATAACTCAACCATGGCTGATTCATATCAATGTATGACAAAACCCACTGGGAAAAAAAATAATAATAATAAAAAAAAAAAAAAGAAAAAAAAAAAAAAAGTAATTAAAAGGATTTTATTTTCTCTTCCAATAGGTGGCGCTATAGCACACATGTTCTCTTATCTGTGCTACCTCTGGCTATATTTAGGAAGTAGCACTTTCCACCCTCCACCTGATGGGCAGAAAGCAAAGATGAACCAAAAAAGAGCCTCTTGATGAAGGTGAAAGAGGAGAGTGAAAAAGCTGTCTTAAAACTCAACATTCAAAAAACTAAGGTTATGGCATCCGGTCCCATCACTTCATGGCAAACAGATGGGGAAAAAATGGAAATAGTGGGAGATTTTATTTTGCTGGGCTCCAAAATCACTGCAGATGGTGGGGCTTAATTGCTCTGTGACATGTGGGATCTTCCCAGACCAGGGATTGAACCCGTGTCACCTGTCCTAGCAGGTAGATTCTTTACCACTTGAGCCATCAGGGAAGCCCTGTCCTTTACTTTTCAACCTGTTTGTGTCATTGAATCTAACATGTCTTTTGTAGATTGTATATATTAGTAGTTTAGTTTTTTAGGGGGAGAATGAAATCTAATTTATGCTTTTTTATTTTATGGTTTTGGGTCCATAAAAACTAAGACTAGTTTTTTAAGATCAGTTTTAAGTTCACAACAAAATTGAGAGGAAGTTACAGGGATTTCCCAAATATCCCCTGCTCCAACAGATACGTCACCCATTACCAACATTGCTTACCAGAATAATACATTTGTTATAATCTATGAACCTATATAAATATATTATAGTCAACCAAAGTATCATTTACCTTAGTGTTCATTCTTATTTTTAAATTTATTTATTTTTTAATTGAAGGATAATTGCTTTACTGAATTGTGTTGGTTTCTGCCAAACATCAACATGAATTGGACGTAGATATATATCTGTCCCCTCCCTCTTAAACCTCCCTCCATCTCTCTCCCCATCCCACCTTTCTCGGTTTTTACAGAGCCCCAGTTTGAGTTCCTTGAGCCATATAGGAAATTCCTATTGGCTATCTATTTTACATATGGTAATGTAAGTTTCCATGTTACTGTCTGTTGACATGATGTTGGCGATATTATCTCTGATTCCTCTGCCTTTTCTAAATCTAGCTTGTACATCTGGAAGTTCTTGATTCACATACTGTTGAAGTGTAGCTTGAAATATCTTGAGCATTACTTTGCTAGCATGTGAAATGAGTGCAGTTGTGTGCTAGTTTGAACATTCTTTGGCATTGCCCTTCTTTGGGACTGGAATGAAAACTGACCTTTTCCAGTCCTGTGTCCACTGCTGAGAGTTCCAAATTTGCTGGCATACTGGGTGCAGCACTTTAACAGCATCGTCATTTAGGATTTGAAATCTTTATAGATGCTCTATGATGTCAGTCATTTCAGCCTGAAGGATTCCTTTAGTATTTCACATAGGGCAGATTTGCTAGCAACAAATTCTCTCATATCTGTTTTTTTGGTCTTTGTTTTTAAATCTGGAGATGCCTTAATTTTGCCTTTATTTTTAAAGGAGAATTTAGCTGGATATATAATTCTTGGTTGACCATGTATTTCTTTTAGCACTTTGAAGATGATCATCTGACTGTCTTTCATCTTTTCTGATAAGACATAACTATCTGTTAACTCTCTTCATGGTCATATTTTAGGCTACAACTTCCTCCACTCAGTTTTAGTTCCCTCTACTTCTGTCTGCTTTCTTTCTTCGCAAATCCATTAAAACCTCCTGCTTCTCGCTCCGTGAGATTATTCTTTTTAAATTTCTTCTCACCAGGATCTTAGGAGGAAGGGGAAGCTAGTGTGTGAATTCAATCCACTACCTAAACCAGATGTTCTCTGTATCTTGCTATAGAAGTTCTGATGTAAGCCTGTGATTTCCCAGGAGCTACACACCTGCCCTTGTTTTAAGTTATCCAAGCTTGTCCCTCAAGTGTTTCAAATATGTTTCACAGAATAGTATTTTCTTTGAGAAGTAGTTCAGGAATGTAAAAGATGTAAAGTCTTGTTATCCTTCCCAGTCTGTAAATAAATGGGGGATGTAAGGTGAACAGTAAGCTCTGCTTCACCTTCCCAGTCTGTAAATAAATGGGGCTGTAAGGCGAACAGTGAGCTCTGCTTCACCTTCCCAGTCTGTGAGGAAATGGGGGCTGTAAGGCGAACAGTGAGCTCTGCTTCACCTTCCCAGTCTGTGAGGAAATGGGGGCTGTAAGGCGAACAGTGAGCTCTGCTTCACCTTCCCAGTCTGTGAGGAAATGGGGGCTGTAAGGCGAACAGTGAGCTCTGCTTCACCTTCCCAGTCTGTGAGGAAATGGGGGCCGTAAGGCGAACAGTGAGCTCTGCTTCACCTTCCCAGTCTGTGAGGAAATGGGGGCCGTAAGGCGAACAGTGAGCTCTGCTTCACCTTCCCAGTCTGTGAGGAAATGGGGGCCGTAAGGCGAACAGTGAGCTCTGCTTCCCCTTCCCAGTCTGTGAGGAAATGGGGGCCGTAAGGCGAACAGTGAGCTCTGCTTCCCCTTCCCAGTCTGTGAGGAAATGGGGGCCGTAAGGCGAACAGTGAGCTCTGCTTCCCCTTCCCAGTCTGTGAGGAAATGGGGGCCGTAAGGCGAACAGTGAGCTCTGCTTCCCCTTCCCAGTCTGTGAGGAAATGGGGGCCGTAAGGCGAACAGTGAGCTCTGCTTCCCCTTCCCAGTCTGTGAGGAAATGGGGGCCGTAAGGCGAACAGTGAGCTCTGCTTCCCCTTCCCAGTCTGTGAGGAAATGGGGGCCGTAAGGCGAACAGTGAGCTCTGCTTCCCCTTCCCAGTCTGTGAGGAAATGGGGGCCGTAAGGCGAACAGTGAGCTCTGCTTCCCCTTCCCAGTCTGTGAGGAAATGGGGGCCGTAAGGCGAACAGTGAGCTCTGCTTCCCCTTCCCAGTCTGTGAGGAAATGGGGGCCGTAAGGCGAACAGTGAGCTCTGCTTCCCCTTCCCAGTCTGTGAGGAAATGGGGGCCGTAAGGCGAACAGTGAGCTCTGCTTCCCCTTCCCAGTCTGTGAGGAAATGGGGGCCGTAAGGCGAACAGTGAGCTCTGCTTCCCCTTCCCAGTCTGTGAGGAAATGGGGGCCGTAAGGCGAACAGTGAGCTCTGCTTCCCCTTCCCAGTCTGTGAGGAAATGGGGGCCGTAAGGCGAACAGTGAGCTCTGCTTCCCCTTCCCAGTCTGTGAGGAAATGGGGGCCGTAAGGCGAACAGTGAGCTCTGCTTCCCCTTCCCAGTCTGTGAGGAAATGGGGGCCGTAAGGCGAACAGTGAGCTCTGCTTCCCCTTCCCAGTCTGTGAGGAAATGGGGGCCGTAAGGCGAACAGTGAGCTCTGCTTCCCCTTCCCAGTCTGTGAGGAAATGGGGGCCGTAAGGCGAACAGTGAGCTCTGCTTCCCCTTCCCAGTCTGTGAGGAAATGGGGGCCGTAAGGCGAACAGTGAGCTCTGCTTCCCCTTCCCAGTCTGTGAGGAAATGGGGGCCGTAAGGCGAACAGTGAGCTCTGCTTCCCCTTCCCAGTCTGTGAGGAAATGGGGGCCGTAAGGCGAACAGTGAGCTCTGCTTCCCCTTCCCAGTCTGTGAGGAAATGGGGGCCGTAAGGCGAACAGTGAGCTCTGCTTCCCCTTCCCAGTCTGTGAGGAAATGGGGGCCGTAAGGCGAACAGTGAGCTCTGCTTCCCCTTCCCAGTCTGTGAGGAAATGGGGGCCGTAAGGCGAACAGTGAGCTCTGCTTCCCCTTCCCAGTCTGTGAGGAAATGGGGGCCGTAAGGCGAACAGTGAGCTCTGCTTCCCCTTCCCAGTCTGTGAGGAAATGGGGGCCGTAAGGCGAACAGTGAGCTCTGCTTCCCCTTCCCAGTCTGTGAGGAAATGGGGGCCGTAAGGCGAACAGTGAGCTCTGCTTCCCCTTCCCAGTCTGTGAGGAAATGGGGGCCGTAAGGCGAACAGTGAGCTCTGCTTCCCCTTCCCAGTCTGTGAGGAAATGGGGGCCGTAAGGCGAACAGTGAGCTCTGCTTCCCCTTCCCAGTCTGTGAGGAAATGGGGGCCGTAAGGCGAACAGTGAGCTCTGCTTCCCCTTCCCAGTCTGTGAGGAAATGGGGGCCGTAAGGCGAACAGTGAGCTCTGCTTCCCCTTCCCAGTCTGTGAGGAAATGGGGGCCGTAAGGCGAACAGTGAGCTCTGCTTCCCCTTCCCAGTCTGTGAGGAAATGGGGGCCGTAAGGCGAACAGTGAGCTCTGCTTCCCCTTCCCAGTCTGTGAGGAAATGGGGGCCGTAAGGCGAACAGTGAGCTCTGCTTCCCCTTCCCAGTCTGTGAGGAAATGGGGGCCGTAAGGCGAACAGTGAGCTCTGCTTCCCCTTCCCAGTCTGTGAGGAAATGGGGGCCGTAAGGCGAACAGTGAGCTCTGCTTCCCCTTCCCAGTCTGTGAGGAAATGGGGGCCGTAAGGCGAACAGTGAGCTCTGCTTCCCCTTCCCAGTCTGTGAGGAAATGGGGGCCGTAAGGCGAACAGTGAGCTCTGCTTCCCCTTCCCAGTCTGTGAGGAAATGGGGGCCGTAAGGCGAACAGTGAGCTCTGCTTCCCCTTCCCAGTCTGTGAGGAAATGGGGGCCGTAAGGCGAACAGTGAGCTCTGCTTCCCCTTCCCAGTCTGTGAGGAAATGGGGGCCGTAAGGCGAACAGTGAGCTCTGCTTCCCCTTCCCAGTCTGTGAGGAAATGGGGGCCGTAAGGCGAACAGTGAGCTCTGCTTCCCCTTCCCAGTCTGTGAGGAAATGGGGGCCGTAAGGCGAACAGTGAGCTCTGCTTCCCCTTCCCAGTCTGTGAGGAAATGGGGGCCGTAAGGCGAACAGTGAGCTCTGCTTCCCCTTCCCAGTCTGTGAGGAAATGGGGGCCGTAAGGCGAACAGTGAGCTCTGCTTCCCCTTCCCAGTCTGTGAGGAAATGGGGGCCGTAAGGCGAACAGTGAGCTCTGCTTCCCCTTCCCAGTCTGTGAGGAAATGGGGGCCGTAAGGCGAACAGTGAGCTCTGCTTCCCCTTCCCAGTCTGTGAGGAAATGGGGGCCGTAAGGCGAACAGTGAGCTCTGCTTCCCCTTCCCAGTCTGTGAGGAAATGGGGGCCGTAAGGCGAACAGTGAGCTCTGCTTCCCCTTCCCAGTCTGTGAGGAAATGGGGGCCGTAAGGCGAACAGTGAGCTCTGCTTCCCCTTCCCAGTCTGTGAGGAAATGGGGGCCGTAAGGCGAACAGTGAGCTCTGCTTCCCCTTCCCAGTCTGTGAGGAAATGGGGGCCGTAAGGCGAACAGTGAGCTCTGCTTCCCCTTCCCAGTCTGTGAGGAAATGGGGGCCGTAAGGCGAACAGTGAGCTCTGCTTCCCCTTCCCAGTCTGTGAGGAAATGGGGGCCGTAAGGCGAACAGTGAGCTCTGCTTCCCCTTCCCAGTCTGTGAGGAAATGGGGGCCGTAAGGCGAACAGTGAGCTCTGCTTCCCCTTCCCAGTCTGTGAGGAAATGGGGGCCGTAAGGCGAACAGTGAGCTCTGCTTCCCCTTCCCAGTCTGTGAGGAAATGGGGGCCGTAAGGCGAACAGTGAGCTCTGCTTCCCCTTCCCAGTCTGTGAGGAAATGGGGGCCGTAAGGCGAACAGTGAGCTCTGCTTCCCCTTCCCAGTCTGTGAGGAAATGGGGGCCGTAAGGCGAACAGTGAGCTCTGCTTCCCCTTCCCAGTCTGTGAGGAAATGGGGGCCGTAAGGCGAACAGTGAGCTCTGCTTCCCCTTCCCAGTCTGTGAGGAAATGGGGGCCGTAAGGCGAACAGTGAGCTCTGCTTCCCCTTCCCAGTCTGTGAGGAAATGGGGGCCGTAAGGCGAACAGTGAGCTCTGCTTCCCCTTCCCAGTCTGTGAGGAAATGGGGGCCGTAAGGCGAACAGTGAGCTCTGCTTCCCCTTCCCAGTCTGTGAGGAAATGGGGGCCGTAAGGCGAACAGTGAGCTCTGCTTCCCCTTCCCAGTCTGTGAGGAAATGGGGGCCGTAAGGCGAACAGTGAGCTCTGCTTCCCCTTCCCAGTCTGTGAGGAAATGGGGGCCGTAAGGCGAACAGTGAGCTCTGCTTCCCCTTCCCAGTCTGTGAGGAAATGGGGGCCGTAAGGCGAACAGTGAGCTCTGCTTCCCCTTCCCAGTCTGTGAGGAAATGGGGGCCGTAAGGCGAACAGTGAGCTCTGCTTCCCCTTCCCAGTCTGTGAGGAAATGGGGGCCGTAAGGCGAACAGTGAGCTCTGCTTCCCCTTCCCAGTCTGTGAGGAAATGGGGGCCGTAAGGCGAACAGTGAGCTCTGCTTCCCCTTCCCAGTCTGTGAGGAAATGGGGGCCGTAAGGCGAACAGTGAGCTCTGCTTCCCCTTCCCAGTCTGTGAGGAAATGGGGGCCGTAAGGCGAACAGTGAGCTCTGCTTCCCCTTCCCAGTCTGTGAGGAAATGGGGGCCGTAAGGCGAACAGTGAGCTCTGCTTCCCCTTCCCAGTCTGTGAGGAAATGGGGGCCGTAAGGCGAACAGTGAGCTCTGCTTCCCCTTCCCAGTCTGTGAGGAAATGGGGGCCGTAAGGCGAACAGTGAGCTCTGCTTCCCCTTCCCAGTCTGTGAGGAAATGGGGGCCGTAAGGCGAACAGTGAGCTCTGCTTCCCCTTCCCAGTCTGTGAGGAAATGGGGGCCGTAAGGCGAACAGTGAGCTCTGCTTCCCCTTCCCAGTCTGTGAGGAAATGGGGGCCGTAAGGCGAACAGTGAGCTCTGCTTCCCCTTCCCAGTCTGTGAGGAAATGGGGGCCGTAAGGCGAACAGTGAGCTCTGCTTCCCCTTCCCAGTCTGTGAGGAAATGGGGGCCGTAAGGCGAACAGTGAGCTCTGCTTCCCCTTCCCAGTCTGTGAGGAAATGGGGGCCGTAAGGCGAACAGTGAGCTCTGCTTCCCCTTCCCAGTCTGTGAGGAAATGGGGGCCGTAAGGCGAACAGTGAGCTCTGCTTCCCCTTCCCAGTCTGTGAGGAAATGGGGGCCGTAAGGCGAACAGTGAGCTCTGCTTCCCCTTCCCAGTCTGTGAGGAAATGGGGGCCGTAAGGCGAACAGTGAGCTCTGCTTCCCCTTCCCAGTCTGTGAGGAAATGGGGGCCGTAAGGCGAACAGTGAGCTCTGCTTCCCCTTCCCAGTCTGTGAGGAAATGGGGGCCGTAAGGCGAACAGTGAGCTCTGCTTCCCCTTCCCAGTCTGTGAGGAAATGGGGGCCGTAAGGCGAACAGTGAGCTCTGCTTCCCCTTCCCAGTCTGTGAGGAAATGGGGGCCGTAAGGCGAACAGTGAGCTCTGCTTCCCCTTCCCAGTCTGTGAGGAAATGGGGGCCGTAAGGCGAACAGTGAGCTCTGCTTCCCCTTCCCAGTCTGTGAGGAAATGGGGGCCGTAAGGCGAACAGTGAGCTCTGCTTCCCCTTCCCAGTCTGTGAGGAAATGGGGGCCGTAAGGCGAACAGTGAGCTCTGCTTCCCCTTCCCAGTCTGTGAGGAAATGGGGGCCGTAAGGCGAACAGTGAGCTCTGCTTCCCCTTCCCAGTCTGTGAGGAAATGGGGGCCGTAAGGCGAACAGTGAGCTCTGCTTCCCCTTCCCAGTCTGTGAGGAAATGGGGGCCGTAAGGCGAACAGTGAGCTCTGCTTCCCCTTCCCAGTCTGTGAGGAAATGGGGGCCGTAAGGCGAACAGTGAGCTCTGCTTCCCCTTCCCAGTCTGTGAGGAAATGGGGGCCGTAAGGCGAACAGTGAGCTCTGCTTCCCCTTCCCAGTCTGTGAGGAAATGGGGGCCGTAAGGCGAACAGTGAGCTCTGCTTCCCCTTCCCAGTCTGTGAGGAAATGGGGGCCGTAAGGCGAACAGTGAGCTCTGCTTCCCCTTCCCAGTCTGTGAGGAAATGGGGGCCGTAAGGCGAACAGTGAGCTCTGCTTCCCCTTCCCAGTCTGTGAGGAAATGGGGGCCGTAAGGCGAACAGTGAGCTCTGCTTCCCCTTCCCAGTCTGTGAGGAAATGGGGGCCGTAAGGCGAACAGTGAGCTCTGCTTCCCCTTCCCAGTCTGTGAGGAAATGGGGGCCGTAAGGCGAACAGTGAGCTCTGCTTCCCCTTCCCAGTCTGTGAGGAAATGGGGGCCGTAAGGCGAACAGTGAGCTCTGCTTCCCCTTCCCAGTCTGTGAGGAAATGGGGGCCGTAAGGCGAACAGTGAGCTCTGCTTCCCCTTCCCAGTCTGTGAGGAAATGGGGGCCGTAAGGCGAACAGTGAGCTCTGCTTCCCCTTCCCAGTCTGTGAGGAAATGGGGGCCGTAAGGCGAACAGTGAGCTCTGCTTCCCCTTCCCAGTCTGTGAGGAAATGGGGGCCGTAAGGCGAACAGTGAGCTCTGCTTCCCCTTCCCAGTCTGTGAGGAAATGGGGGCCGTAAGGCGAACAGTGAGCTCTGCTTCCCCTTCCCAGTCTGTGAGGAAATGGGGGCCGTAAGGCGAACAGTGAGCTCTGCTTCCCCTTCCCAGTCTGTGAGGAAATGGGGGCCGTAAGGCGAACAGTGAGCTCTGCTTCCCCTTCCCAGTCTGTGAGGAAATGGGGGCCGTAAGGCGAACAGTGAGCTCTGCTTCCCCTTCCCAGTCTGTGAGGAAATGGGGGCCGTAAGGCGAACAGTGAGCTCTGCTTCCCCTTCCCAGTCTGTGAGGAAATGGGGGCCGTAAGGCGAACAGTGAGCTCTGCTTCCCCTTCCCAGTCTGTGAGGAAATGGGGGCCGTAAGGCGAACAGTGAGCTCTGCTTCCCCTTCCCAGTCTGTGAGGAAATGGGGGCCGTAAGGCGAACAGTGAGCTCTGCTTCCCCTTCCCAGTCTGTGAGGAAATGGGGGCCGTAAGGCGAACAGTGAGCTCTGCTTCCCCTTCCCAGTCTGTGAGGAAATGGGGGCCGTAAGGCGAACAGTGAGCTCTGCTTCCCCTTCCCAGTCTGTGAGGAAATGGGGGCCGTAAGGCGAACAGTGAGCTCTGCTTCCCCTTCCCAGTCTGTGAGGAAATGGGGGCCGTAAGGCGAACAGTGAGCTCTGCTTCCCCTTCCCAGTCTGTGAGGAAATGGGGGCCGTAAGGCGAACAGTGAGCTCTGCTTCCCCTTCCCAGTCTGTGAGGAAATGGGGGCCGTAAGGCGAACAGTGAGCTCTGCTTCCCCTTCCCAGTCTGTGAGGAAATGGGGGCCGTAAGGCGAACAGTGAGCTCTGCTTCCCCTTCCCAGTCTGTGAGGAAATGGGGGCCGTAAGGCGAACAGTGAGCTCTGCTTCCCCTTCCCAGTCTGTGAGGAAATGGGGGCCGTAAGGCGAACAGTGAGCTCTGCTTCCCCTTCCCAGTCTGTGAGGAAATGGGGGCCGTAAGGCGAACAGTGAGCTCTGCTTCCCCTTCCCAGTCTGTGAGGAAATGGGGGCCGTAAGGCGAACAGTGAGCTCTGCTTCCCCTTCCCAGTCTGTGAGGAAATGGGGGCCGTAAGGCGAACAGTGAGCTCTGCTTCCCCTTCCCAGTCTGTGAGGAAATGGGGGCCGTAAGGCGAACAGTGAGCTCTGCTTCCCCTTCCCAGTCTGTGAGGAAATGGGGGCCGTAAGGCGAACAGTGAGCTCTGCTTCCCCTTCCCAGTCTGTGAGGAAATGGGGGCCGTAAGGCGAACAGTGAGCTCTGCTTCCCCTTCCCAGTCTGTGAGGAAATGGGGGCCGTAAGGCGAACAGTGAGCTCTGCTTCCCCTTCCCAGTCTGTGAGGAAATGGGGGCCGTAAGGCGAACAGTGAGCTCTGCTTCCCCTTCCCAGTCTGTGAGGAAATGGGGGCCGTAAGGCGAACAGTGAGCTCTGCTTCCCCTTCCCAGTCTGTGAGGAAATGGGGGCCGTAAGGCGAACAGTGAGCTCTGCTTCCCCTTCCCAGTCTGTGAGGAAATGGGGGCCGTAAGGCGAACAGTGAGCTCTGCTTCCCCTTCCCAGTCTGTGAGGAAATGGGGGCCGTAAGGCGAACAGTGAGCTCTGCTTCCCCTTCCCAGTCTGTGAGGAAATGGGGGCCGTAAGGCGAACAGTGAGCTCTGCTTCCCCTTCCCAGTCTGTGAGGAAATGGGGGCCGTAAGGCGAACAGTGAGCTCTGCTTCCCCTTCCCAGTCTGTGAGGAAATGGGGGCCGTAAGGCGAACAGTGAGCTCTGCTTCCCCTTCCCAGTCTGTGAGGAAATGGGGGCCGTAAGGCGAACAGTGAGCTCTGCTTCCCCTTCCCAGTCTGTGAGGAAATGGGGGCCGTAAGGCGAACAGTGAGCTCTGCTTCCCCTTCCCAGTCTGTGAGGAAATGGGGGCCGTAAGGCGAACAGTGAGCTCTGCTTCCCCTTCCCAGTCTGTGAGGAAATGGGGGCCGTAAGGCGAACAGTGAGCTCTGCTTCCCCTTCCCAGTCTGTGAGGAAATGGGGGCCGTAAGGCGAACAGTGAGCTCTGCTTCCCCTTCCCAGTCTGTGAGGAAATGGGGGCCGTAAGGCGAACAGTGAGCTCTGCTTCACCTACTGTGTTAAGTTGTTCATGTTGAACTAGCTGCAATTTATTTTAAAAATTCTAAACAGTGTCACAATATGTGTATTTAAAGGTGGATGTAATTATATGACCACAGTGTTTATATACTTACTAAAAAGAATATTCAGATAATGAACATCTTTTGGTTAGGAATCCAAATTATGGTCTGCAAAATGATGTGGTATGCTGTTTTTTACTAAAAATGACTGATGAGGAGAATCTTTCTTGCAGATACCACCTGCATAGCAACATTCCAGGTAATGTGTTTGGTTTAAAATAGAATTTTGATAGGAACATTAATGCCCAGGTCTCACCCAGGAACATGAGTCTTTTTCTAGATCTGGTTGATGATGTAGAACTTCTTAACATGTTTCAGGAGGTTGTGAAGACTGGGTCAGAAAAAAAGAAAGTTTTATTTTTCTGGCAGCTAAATAGAACCCAGGAGACACACTTTCACAATAATCTATAGAATAGGTGCTGCTAGGTAAATGCAGATTGCCTATCTAATGCATTGATTCTCAAAGCATCAAGGTCATTGAAAACTAGTTAACAAGGTAGATTCTCAGCCCCATCCAGACCTACTGAGTGGAAATTCTTGAGGTGGGGCTGACCAGTCTGGATTTTAGGAAAGCTCTCCAATTGATTCTGATGAGTGTTGAATTAGGATTTGTTGACTTTTTTTTTTTTTTTAATGAATTTAGAAGTATCTGTGGTAGTGGCAGTCATGTGAAGATGGTTGAAACCTGTAGGAATAACCAGTCAGATGTGGTGGTTTGTGGGAAAAGAGTATGGAAACCTTGCTTATGAAAACCAGTTTCACCTATTGTTAACATCTTACCTGTTTTATCATAATATGTTTTGTGAACAATCTGAACCAAACAGCATATTTCTTCAAATGATGAAATACTGAGAATGATACTGTAGTGTTGTTTTTCTCTGATCTGTGATTAGTCTCCTGAGAGCTGGGGACCTTCCCTAAGGTGTATTTAAGGTATGAGATCACAGAAACCAGTGTAGTTCATAGCAAACTGCCAGACATAACTTATATTCAAAGCAGTCGTAAGTTATTTCCCTGAGGACTTACCTAGTTAAAAAGGCTGGAGGGATTTGAAAAAAAGAAAAGATGTGTTTTAAATGTTGCCAGCCTGTTCTCCAGAGGTGATTTGAGGAGAAAGAGGATTTTATATAGTTCTAGGGTTTTTTGTTGTAGTTTTGTTGAGGATGCAGACTCAGAGGTGGGATTCACAGTTTTATTTTGTTTGACTACATAAGGAGTCATAAGGAGTGCATTAATTCTATTAAGGACAAAATACTACATACTGTGGTATTAAGAATCTATTTTTTATAGCATCTGAGCCACTAGATAAATCTTGTCAGCCCTTCATGATAAGGGGATGTGAATAGAATGTGTAATTAGCATTAGGGAAAGCATCCTAAAGGAGAGAAAATTTGAGCTGAGGGTTGAATTTATTGTCATCGTGCATATTTGGCTAAAAAAAAAAAAACTAGCTACACTCCTTAGGGAATTAGGAAAAATACAAATTTTTCAGGTTGAAAATTGAAAAGATGTTGGAGATGTCACTGTGATCAGGGAAATTAAGATAGAATGCCATTTCTTGCATTTGTGTAGTGGTGCTGTTGTTTGATAGGCTGTTAGCAACAATCTTGAGATAAGTAAAGCATGATTACTCTTCCTCCTTTACAGATGAAAAAGCTGAGGTTCAGAGAGATTAAATGATGATGGTGTGGTATATATTGGGTTGACCATAAACTTCATTTGGGCTTTTCTGTAAGATATTGTGAACAATATAGTTAAATATATATAGAGAATGATACAGAAGGTCCATATAATCAAAGCTATGGTTTTTCTAGTAGTCATGTACAGATGTGAGAGTTGGACCATAAAGAAGACTGAGTGTCAAAGAATTGATGTTTTTGAACTGTGGTGTTGGAGAAGACTCTTGAGAGTCCATTGGACTGCAAGGAGATCAAACCAGTCAATCCTAAAGGAAATCAGTCCTGAATATTCATTGGAAGGATTGATGTTGAAGCTGAAGCTCCAATACTTTGACCACCTGCTGCAAAGAGCCGACTCATTGGAAAAGACCCTGATGGAGAGAGTGAAGGCAAGAGGAGAGGGCAGTGGCAGAGAATGAGATGGTTAGATAGTATCACCGACTCAGTGAACATGAATTTGAGCAAGCTGTGGGAGATAGTGAAGGACAGGGGTGCTACATTTCATGGGGTCTCAAAAAGTCAAACATGACTTAACAACTGAATAGCAAACAGCACTGCAAATGATTGAACTCTTTGGCCAATCCAATATTTATTCAACAAATTTTTGAGCATCTACTACATAACAGGCCCTTTTCTGGGCTTTTAAGACACAGTAGTTGACAAAGCACACAAAAATCTATGACTTCATTGGGTAGAGAAAGGCAGATGGTAAATGGGATAAATAAGTAAATTATGTAATGTGCTTAGATATATTTTCTTTACAAGTCCTGAGGAGAAAAATGGAACAGGGAAAGAGGGCTGGTTTAAAATGTGAATAGGGTGACTAGAAGGGTTTTGAAGAGAACGGTGACATGATCCACCTGAAGTTAACAACATCATTCTGGCTTCTGTGTTGAAAACAGACTGTATTATCAATCAGGTATGGAATTAGATCTCTGTACTGGCTCTCAGGTAATCTTTATAACTTCTACAGAGTAGATAGTGAGTCTCAGAGCTGTTAGTGTGCTTAAGATCACAAAGCCAGTAAGTGCCAACAACTCTATTGAAAATATGTATAGATTTTGTAACATTATATTAGACTAGCTGCATTTCTGTTTCTGTTGGGAGGGAGGAACCTAAAGTATGTAAAAGGGCTGTGTTGTTGGTACTTGTCTTTGGTATAGCAGTGAATGAAGATTTGGAAGGAAGAATTGACAGATTGTCTGCACAGAGCAAGACAAATTTGAAAATACTACTGTGGAAAGGAGCTCTGAAGAGTTTCTTGAAAGGGAAGCAGTTATAAATGGTGCAGAATCCAGTGTAGCTAAGTTCCAATGCATAGTGTAGCAGACTAAGGTCTGTCTTTCTTGTTGAAAATCTGTATGTATAGTGGTTAAGAGCACAAACTCTGGAGCTAAACTGTGTAAATTCAAATCCCAGCTCAAATCCAAGTTCAGATAATAGCCATGACTTCAGACAAATTGTTTGACTTCTCTTTGCCTTAGTTTCCTAATCTGTAAAATCTGTAAAAATAATGCACAGACTAAACATGTTCTTGCCATATAATCCAGCAGTTATGCTCCTTGATGTTTACCCAAAGGAGCTGAAAAACCTTTGTCCACACAAAAAACTTGTACACAGATGTTTATAGCCACTATATTCATAAATGCCAAAACTTGGAAACAGCCAAGTTGTTCTCCAGTAGGTGAGTGAATAAACTGGTACCTTTAGAGAATGGAATATTATTCAGCACTAAAAAAAAAAATGCACTTTCAAGCCCTGAAGACATGGAAGATGTTAACTGCATATTAGTAAGTGAAAGCCAATCTGAAAAGGCTACATAATGTATGATTTCAACTCTATTGCATTCCGGAAAAGCCAAAGTCTGGAGACAGTGAACAGATTAATTATTACTGGGATGGGGTATAGAGTGTAACTAAGTGGAGCACAGAGGATGTTTAGGGCAGACACAGTACTGTGTATGATACTATAATGGTGGATACATACCATGCTTCTTTGTGACCCCATAGACTGTAGCCCACCAGGCTCCTCTGTCTGTGGAATTCTCCAGGCAAGAATACTGGAATGGGTTGCCATTTCCTACTCCAGGGGCTCTTCCCAACCTAGGGATTGAACCCAGGTTCCTGGTGTCTCCTGCTTTGGCAGGGGGTTCTTTACCACCAGCACCACCTGGGAAACCTATGCATGTCATACATTTGTCCAGTTTCATAGAGTGTCCAATGCCAAGAGTGAATCCTAAGGTAAACTATTGACTCTGGGTGATTATGACGTATCAGTGTAGGTTCTTCTATTATAACAAATGTACCGCTTTGGTTGGGGGGTGTTGATAATGAGAGAGGCTGGGCATGTGGGAAATAGGCCGGTGGTTTAGGGGAAAATCTCTCTACCTTCTACTCAGTTTTGCTATGGATCTAAAACTTCTCTAAAATTAAACTAAGTATTAAAATGAAAATAATGGTGATACTCATCTAATAATATTGTCATGGATATTATGAGTTGAGATATATAAAGCATTTGGAACAGGGCTTAGTGTTAAGTAAGCATATGTGTTATTATGTTATTCATGAGCATAAAAATATATAGGTTGCATAGGTTCACTCATAGCCTTAGGCCTGCATCTGTTTTTCCCCATACAAACTTAAAATTTTCAGCCACAGAAGCTTTTATCATGATTGCTGTGTAGAATCTAATCATTTCGATTGTATTTCTTTAAGTGTGACAGAAAGCCTCTTACCAGAATGAGCTGGAGAGTAAGTTGATGATAGAAATTGTTAGACCAAATTTAACAAATCCTTTTGAGGATGGGCCAAAGAATCTGCATTTTCCACAAGCGCTCAAGGTGATTCTGATGCACGTTGGAGTGCTAGTGCATTGAGAGTCTAGGAAGAATATACCATACTTCTGATATCTCAGGCACTTATTAGTACAATCCCTGTAAATTCTCTCCCCAAAATACATGTATAAATTTTGGCAGATCACTATGTATCTGGAAGATGGAAGAGAAAGTAGTGACCTAAGAACTATTTAGTTCACTTCAGAACCTGGTCTCTTGTGTGAAATGACTTTTTTATGTAGTAGAACATTTTTTGTATCAAAAATCATCTTACTTTATGATGATGATTCTTAACAATATGAGTCACAGTCCATTGGTGTTCTGACTTTCAAGTATTAGGTACTAGTTAATGAACATGTGATTAGCCCTAAGCAGTTAAGTCATTTTGAGGGACATTTTGGGATAAAAGCAAACTGTATGATAGAGTAAGCAAAATATCTGTCATAAGAAACAAGAAATGAAATTCAGGTATGATTTGCAGTGAAATGATAGGATTACTATTTATCCCCCTTTTATACTGAATCTACAACCAAGCATATAAAATAAATTCATTTGTGAATTGAGATAATGTTTTTATAAATCTTGAGAAACTCAACCATTAATAACTGTTGGTAGGACTGTTTTACAGATAATGAAGGGAATACAAATTCTAATAATAGCAAAAAAATGAAGTGAATACAGACTTAGACAGTAAAGAAAAAGATTACAGGTACTGGCTTGTAAATGAAAATAAACAAGTGTTTATCGAATACCTATATACCAGACATTGTGCTGGTAATACACCCACACACACAAACATACAACCTCTCTTCATCTTCACAACATCTTAAGACAATAGGTATAAAAACCCTCATTTTACAGAAGATAAAATTGTAGCTCAAAATGGTTCATATGGCAGACAATGTACAGAGTTAGGATATAAACACACAGAACATTGGATTGTACCATGTCGTTTAACTAACTTAGTTAAGCTGTGTATAATTGGACTGTAAATTAATGGTTTTATGGAGAGTCAGTGCACAAATGAACACTTTTGCAGAGTTCTCCTAGATTTGAGTTATTTGAAGAGGGCCAAGGGGGATTTCTGCTTCCAAACAAGATGAAATAACAGAGATCAGAATTACCCTCCTGCCTGAAATAACTATAAAACCAGACAAAATATGTAAAAATGGTTTTGGACTTTGAAAAGCAGGCAGCTTGGAATCATGATCTTTGAGAGAGGACAAGCAAACGTGGTGAGCTTCAGGTTGCACCAGCTGCCTCCCTGGAAGCAGTTTGCATGCTGCAGTGTGGGGAGTACCTAAACGAAGCCTTCTTGGAGACGTGTAGAGAGCCAGGATGGCTAGAATTTGCAGTGTAGTATGGAGAGAAGGGATAGCGTGAAGAGAGGCTATAGAAACATGTGGAGGACCCTCAAGTTTTTGCTGGCCTAGAGTGTTTGGCTGATCTGCACAGACTACCCAAGACTAGGGAAAGATACAGGAAGAAGTAGACAGAACAGTTCCAGGGCACTCAGGGGGCTGGAAATAGTTCATGTTCCCACCAGTCAGAGAAGAAAAGCCTCATGTATGATACCCAGAGCAGCAGGTGGAAGCCTTACAAAGTTGTGGCCTTAAGCAATGGGCTAAATTAGCCTAAACTGAAGGCAGCTGTGGAGCTGCCATACTAATTTCAGATAACTAGTCTAATGAGGCAGGAAAAAAGTCAGTAATTGAGACCTATTGAATAAATAATGAGGATTTCCTTGAGGAGAAAGAAGGATTAAGTAAAACAGGATAAAAGTATGACTGGTTGTTCAGGCAAACAGGAAAGCTGTTTAATTTGTAAACCAGTGGAACTGAGGCTACTAGAGTTTAGATGAAGGCATGTGATAAACAACTGCAAGAAGAATGAAAGGGAATTTGCACTGAATACTTTTGATAGTCCTACAGATACAATGAGCTTCCTAGGTGGCGCTAGTGGTAAAGAACCTGCCCATACAGGAGACATGAGATGTAGGTTCAGTCCCTGGTTGGGATCAAGCCCCTGGAGAATGAAATGGCAAGCCACTCCAGTATTCTTGCCTGGAGATAAGGGTTGCAAAGACTTGCAACTAAAGTGACTTACCATGCATGCATGCATGCATACACAATATATGTAAATAATATCTAACACAAAATAATTATTTTGTATTTTCCCTTGCATATTAGAATAAGCGTATAGACAAGGCATGGAAAACTTGATTACAGGTATTTTTTGTTGTTTAGTTGCTAAATCATATCTGACTCTTTTGCAATCCCATGGACTATAGCCCGCCAGGCTCCTCTGACCATGGAGTTTTCCATGCAAGAATACTGGAATGAGTTGCTATTTCCTTCTCCAGGGATTCTTCCTCACTCAGGAATCAAAGATGTATCTCCTGCATTGGCAGGTGAATTCTTTACTGCTGAGCCTCCAGGAATGCCCAGTTGCAGATATAGCTAAAGTGTAAAAATTAAAAATCATTCAAAAAATAATATAGGTCCCCTCTACTTCCAAGTTCTTCTACCTATATCATTTTTGCAGTTACTTTTAATTTTTAAGCTTTAGCTAGATCTTAATTAGCTAAAGCTTAAAATTAAAAATTGTTTTAAAAAAAAGGAAATGAAATAGGTGGCAGAACTTGGAAGTTGAGGGGAAAGGTGAAATGGAATAGTACTGATAAAACTACTTTTCTTATTTTGCAAGGTAAGGAATCGAGATACTGTGTAAAGTTGATAGAATAAAATATGATTAAAGGATGTTACTTAAAATTACAAAGATAATCAGAAGAATTAAAAATATTTTGGTGTGTTTAATGCAGAAAGATTTGGCATGGTGGGAGGTAAGTAGAGTAAATGAGCCAGTTTCCTCATTTTTTATACCAGGAATTCAATAATATGGTGAATCATTTTAAAGATGATAATAACCAGAAGTGTACATGTAGTCATTTCCCCTGGAAGAATTAAACCCAGTGTTTACATTTTTTACCTCTGGGGAGTAAAAGTTGGGCTGGGAAATAGGAATGGAGACTTTTCATTCTGTACCATTTATTTCATTATAAACTTTTATATATGCTTAATTATCTGTGTTTGAATGTCCATTTTTTAACCTCAAAATGTATTGCCAATCATCTTTAGCCTTTTTTAAAAAAAAAAAACAACTATTGTATCTTGATGTGTCTTGGGACTTCTGAAAACACTAATGTGATGGTAAACCACATACACTGTGCAGGCAGGGGAGCTGATTGTTTTTAAGTTTTGACGATCACAGCCCATCTGAGGATTAGATGTCAGCTCTGGGTACTAGGATATGAATAACTATAGAATTTAAATAGAAAGGGCATCCATGTCTATGAGGTCTAGAACTGCTGATGGATAGTCTGGGAAGATGTAATGCGAGAGTACATGATCGCCAGCCAGCTTTAGATATGTGGAACAAAGAGTTTATTATTCTGTGTGGCCTCAGAGCAGATATTTACAGAGTAGCCACATAAAAAGAGTTTTTTACTAGAATCATGTGATGATGTCACTGTTACTTTTCAAAGACATTGTGGAAAGAATGCTCATGTGGGTTAGGATTCTAATAGAGGACTTGTGAGGTTCCTCACAAATTTGAATTTCTGAGGGCTGAGTTGAGAAGAAAGTTTTAATACAGTAGTCCACAATCTTATTTGTACTTTTTACTACCCAAAGGGTAAGATTAATTCAACACTATTTAAAGCCATTTTGGAGGTTGTTTCTTTGGCCACTCTGTGCAACATATGGGATCTTAATTCCCAGACCAGGGATCAAACCTCTTCCCCTACATTGAAAGTATATAGTCTTAACCACGGGACCACCAGGGAAGTTCCTAAAGCCATGTTTTCAATGGGGTTTAGGTGTTAGATCCATGAAATTCAGTCTAATATGCCATTTCACCTCAAGAGATATGAATGCAGTGAATGTGTCCCTTATTCCCCTTTTCAAGAGACAGAGAAGAGCAAGTCATGGCTTCTCCTCTTGAGACCCTATGGTGTGTAGGGAAGCCAGTCCAGTAGTCGCATTTTACTGCATCACAACTGAAGAGCTTAGGGTGGCTTCAGGAAAGACTTAACAGAAAAAGTGACAGCTAGGTCTGTCTTGTCACCACATGCTGGATCACCTGGGACATGCTTCATAACTCCTCATCTACCGAACAACAATTCTGACTGCTCTAAAAATCCCATGGTTCTAAAATGGTGGTAATTGTTTTTTTGGGGTCAAAATATGTTTTAAAGGTCCAGAATTTTGAAAAGTAATATAAAACTATTTAATGTAAATCTGATCTTAGTGGGTATTCTTTTAAATTAAATTTTTGCTAATGAGTGTCCTGGAACAACTTGTTCCATTAGTCCATTGACTTCTTGTCTTTATGTAATATTTGTTTGAAATATTATGTACATTATAAAGTTTTATATTAATTAGTATGATACCAGATTTGTGATATGAATATTGCAGGAATTTCTTTTATCTTTCATGGTAGAATACATTTATGATTTTAATTTCTGTATTTCTTTTGAAGGGAGACAGTTTCATCAAGTAGGACTTGAAAATTTTGTACCTATTGAGCATATAAAACTTGATTTTAGAAATAAAATTTTAGTGAATTTGAAATTCTCAGCGGGTCACTGAAATTTGTGAAGTGTTTTTTTTTCCCACAAAAATCAATGCTCCAAGGAAAATATTATTTAATTACCACTTAGTTTATTGGTGCCAAAATTTTCAACAAATTTTTTAAGTATTTTTAAAAAATTAATAATTACATAAAAATTAGTCTTTGACCCCCTAGTCGTTGATGCTCAAACAATAAACATGCCTTTTCAAAGAAAAATATTAAGATCATTATTCAGGAAAAAACTTTAATACTGTATGTGACTTTCTATTGTATCACAGTTAACTCTCCCCTTCTAGAAAATTCCAAGCTTCCAATCATGGCTTTCTGATTACTGGGGGCTTTCTGACCAGCCCCATCCAGGGGCCATCCAGTAGCCCACCTAGAGTTAAGAGTTACCCCATTAGAACTAGAACAAAGAGTCTCCTAGGGTCCTTATCATTTAGGAATTTACAGAAGTCTAGTTGCTCTGTGTCAAGAACCAGGGAGCAGAAATCAATATGTGTTTTGTTTATTTCACAATCTGACACATAACAGGGGCTTCAAAAAAGTGATGATTTTTGCTTTTTGACACATTAAATGATTTACTTAACTTTCCTCAGTTGAAACCATAGCAACACAGTGGTTAGCCATATAATTTACCATGAGATAGATGAAGACTGTTAACTGTAAAGTCATAAATTAGTAACCCTCACTGAACTGAATTAGTAAAGAAGGAGGGATTCTGTTTAATTCCCTAGTGTACCATTGTGTCCACAATAAATGTTACCCCTTGAGCCTAGTTCAAGTACAAATTCCTTTTTTAAGCATTGCACCTGCCCTCAAATTGGGCAGCCCTCTTGCTTGTCCCAGACTGCCTTGTGATACTTAGCACATGTTAGCATTATTTGTGTCTACATCTTATCTTCCCAACAATCTATAAATGTACAGGAAGAGTAGGTCTTATTTTTTTCTATCATTTCCTTATAGTCTAGCACAGCACTGTCCACTAGAATATTATATTCAAATTTGGATTCTCCAGTAACAACAAAAAGAATCAGAAAAATAATTTTAATAATTTATTTAACCTAATATATTTTAAAATATTTAAATGTTAAATCCGTGTAAAAAAATAAATATTTTACATTCTTTTTTTGTGCCATTCTCCAAAATCTTGTAGTTTATATCTATAGCATATCTCAGATCTATACTAGCCACATTTTAAATGCTCAGTAACCACTTAGTTAATGATTGCTGTATTAGATAGTAGAAGACTAGCACATTGTAGGTGATTAGCAAATAAATATTCCATAGGCAAAACTTCAAAAAGTAATCTTTTCCCCCCAACAGACTACCATGGCTGCAGGAGCCTTGCCTCAAAATGAACAACCATATTCTACATTGGTGAATAACAGTGGATATGCTGTAAACATGAAAGGTAATAGTTCTTTTTTTTCTTATTATTTTGTACTTTATTTTATTTTACTTTTTCTTAAATTTATTTTTTAATTGGAGGAAAATTGCTTTATAATCTTATGTTGGTTTCTGCCATACAACAACTTGAATAAGCCATAATAATACATATATTGCCTCCCTCTTGAGCCTCCCTCCCTTCCCCCTTTCCACCCTACCAGGTCATCACAGAGCACCAGGCTGGGCTCTTATAGCAACTTCCACCAGCTATCTGTTTTACCCATGATAGTGTATATATGTCAATGCTACTGTCTCCATTCGTCCCACCCTCTTCTCCAGTGTCTCCACAAGTCCATTCTGTACATCTGTGTCTCCATTACTCACATGCAGATAGGTTCATCAGTATCATTTTCCTAAATTTTGTATATATACATTTGATATATGATACGTATTAACTTACTTCACTATGTATAACAAGCTCTAAGTTCATCAACCTCACTACCACTAACTCAAATTTGTGACCCCATGGACTATATTGTCCATGGAATTCTCCAGGCCAGAATACTGGAGTGGGTAGCTGTTCCCATCTCCAAGGGATCTTCCCAACCCAGGGATTGAACCCAGGTCTCATGCCTTGCAGGCGGATTCTTTACCAGCTGAGCCACCAAGGAAGCCCTTTTATTTTTATGGCTTAATAATCCATTGTATACATGTACATCTTCTTTATCCATTCATCTGTTGATGGACATCTAGGTTCCTTCTGTGTCCTGGCTATTATAAGTAGTGTTGCAATGAACACTAGGGTACGTGTGTCTTTTTGAATTGTGGTTTTATCAGGGTATATCCCCAGTAGTGGGAGTGCTGGATCATATGGTAGATTTATTCCTAGCTTCTTAAGAAATCTCCATAATGGCTGTATCAGTTTACTTTTCCACCAGCTGTGCAGGAGGGTTCCCTTTTCTGCATATCCTCTGTAACATTTGTTGTTTGTAGACTTTTGATCATGACCATTCTGATTGGTTTTTGCCAAGAGAATGCACTGGTCATAGTAAACACCCTCTTCCAACAACACAAGAGAAGGCTACAGATGGACATCACCAGGTGGACAATACTGAAATCAGATTGATTATATTATTTGCAGCCAAAGATGGAGAAACTGTATACAGTCAGCAAAAACAAGACCCGAAGCTGACTGTGGCTCAGATCATGAGCTCCTTATTGCCAGATTCAGACCTAAATTGAAGAAAGTAGGGAAAACCACTAGACCATTCACGTATGACCTAAATCAAATTCCTTACGATTATACAGTGGAAGTGACAAATAGATTCAAGGGATTAGATCTGTTAGACAGAGTGCCTAAAGAACTAGATGGAGGTTCGTGACCCTGAACAGGAGACCGTGATCAAGACCATCCCCAAGAAAAAAAATGCACAATGGTTGTCTGAGGAGGCATTATAAATAGCTGAGAAAAGAAGAGAAGCAAAAGGCAAAGGAGAAAAGGAAAGATATACCCATTTGCATTACTTTGTCAACAAAGGTCTGTCTAGTCAAGGCTTTGGTTTTTCCAGTGGTCATGTATGGATGTGAGAGTTGGACTATAAAGAAAGCTGAGTGCTGAAGAATTGATGCTTTTGAGCTGTGGTGTTGGAGAAGACTCTTGAGAGTCTTGGACTGAAAGGAGATCCAACCAGTCCATCCTAAAGGAGATCAGTCCTGGGTGTCCATTGGAAGGACTCATGTTAAAGCTGAAATTCTAATACTTTGGCTACCTGATACAAAGAGCTGACTCATCTGAAAAGACCCTGATGCTGGGAAAGATTGAGGGCAGGAGGAAAAGGGGACGACAGAGGATGAGATGGTTGGATGGCATCACCGACTCAATGGACATGGGTTTGGGTGGCCTCTGGGAGTTGGTGATGGACAGGGAGGCCTGGCGTGCTGCAGTTCATGGGGTTGCAAAGAGTTGGACATGACTGAGCAACTGAACTGAACTGAACTGAATGCAGAGTTCCAAAGAATAGCAAGGAAAGATAAGAAAGCCTTCTTCAGTGACCAATGCAAAGAAATTGAGGAAAGCAATAGAATGGGAAAGACTAGATATCTCTTCAAGAAATTAGAGATACCAAGGGAACATTTCATGCAAAGATGGCACAATAAAGGACAGAAATGGTATGGACCTAACAGAAGCAGAAGATATTAAGAAGAGGTGGTAAGAATACACAGAAGAACTGTACAAAAAAGATCTTCATGACCCAGATAATCACGATGGTGTGATCACTCACCTAGAGCCAGACATGCTAGAATGCAAAGTCAAGTGGGCCTTAGGAAGCATCACAATGAACAAAGGTAGGGGAAGTGATGGAATTCCAGTTGAACTATTTCAAATCCTGAAAGATGATGCTGTGAAAGTGCTGCATGCAATATGCCAGCAAATTTGGAAAACTCAGCAGTGGCCACAGGACTGGAAAAGGTCAGTTTTCATTCCAATCCTTAAGAAAGGCAATGCCAAAGAATGCTCAAACAACCACACAATTGCACTCATCTCACACGCTAGCAAAGTAATGTTCAAAATTCTCCAAGCCAGGCTTCAACAATGTGTGAACCATGAACTTTCAGATGTTCAAACTGGATTTAGAAAAGGCAGAGGAACCAGAGATCAAATCGCCAGCATCCTTTGGAACATTGAAAAAGCAAGAGAGTTCCAGAAAAACATGTGCTTCTGCTTTATTAACTATGCCAAAGCCTTTGACTGTGTGGATCACAACAAACTCTGGAAAATTCTGAAAGAGATGTGAATACCAGACCCCCTGACCTGCCTCCTGAGAAATCTGTATGCCGGTCAAAAAGCAACAGTTAGAACTGGACATGGAACAACAGCCTAGTTCCAAATAGGGAAAGGAGTACGTCAAGGCTGTATATTGTCACCCTGCTTATTTGAATTATAAGCAAAGTACATCATGAGAAATGCTGGGCTGGATGAAGCACAAGCTGGAATCAAGATTGCTGGGAGAAATATCAATAATCTCAGATATGCAGATAATACCACCCTTATGGCAGAGAGCGAAGAAGAACTAAAGAGCCTGTTGATGAAAGTGAAAGAGGAGAGTGAAAAAGTTGGCTTAAAACTCAACATTCAGAAAACTAAGATCATGGCATCCAGCCCCATCAGTTCATGGCAAATAGATGGGGAAACAATGGAAACAGTGAGAGACTTTGTTTTTGGAGGCTCCAAAATCACTGCAGATGGTGACTGCAGCCATGAAATTAAAAGATGCTTGCTCCTTGGCAGAAAAGTTATGAGCAACCTAGACAACATATTAAAAAGCAGAGACATTACTTTGCCAACAAAGTTCTGTCTAGTCAAGGCTATGGTGTTTCCAGTAAGTCATGCGTGGATGTAAGAGTTGGCTATAAGGAAAGCTGAGCATCGAAGAATTGATGCTTTTGAACTGTGGTGTTGGAGAAGACTCTTGAGAGTTCCTTGGACTGCAAGGAGATCCAACCAGTCCATCCTAAAGGAGATCAGTCCTGAATATTGATTGGAAGGACTGTTGTTGAAGCTGAAACTCCAATACTTTGGCCACGTGATGTGAAGAATTAACTCATTTGAAAAGACCCTGATGCTGGGAAAGACTGAATGCAGGAGAAGGGGATGACAGAGGATGAGATGGTTGGATGGCATCACAAACTCAATGGACATGAGTATGAGTAAGCTCCGGGAGTTCGTGATGGACAGGGAGGCCTTGTGTGCAGCAGTCCGTGGGGTCGCAAAGAGTTGGACATGCCTGAGCAACTGAACTGAACTGATTCTGATTGGTGTTACATGATACCTCATTATAGTTTTGCTTTACATTTCTCTAATAATGCCATTTTGAGCATCTTTCATGTGTTTATTGGCCATCTGTATGCCTTCTTTGGAGAAATACCTGTTTAGGTCTTCTGCCCATTTTTTGTTTGGATTGTTTATTTTTCTGGTATTGAACTGTCATAAGCTGCTTATATTTTTTTAGAAATTAATCCTTTTCAGTTGCTTCATTTGCAGTTATCTCTCCCATTCTACATGTTGTCTTTTCATCATTTAGTTTCACTTGCTGAGTGAGCGCTTGATTATTTAGAAGTGTTTTGTTTAGCCTCCATTTGTGTTTTTCTTGTAATTGATATCTAATCTTATAGCCTTATATAAGTGTTGTTACCATTGATGTGTGGTTTTAAAGTCCCTTAGTATTTCTGTGATACTGTAAATTTCTTCCTTTATGTATATTCATATTTGCTTTATGTATTTAGGTGCTCCTATGTTGAGTACATATATTTACAATTTATAAATCTTCTTGGTTTGTTCCCTGGATATTGTGTTCTTTGTCTGTTGTAACAGTATAAGTGTTGTTACTCCAACTTTCTTCTGATTTCCATTTTCCTGAAATAACTTTTCCTGTCCCCTTTCAGTCTGTATCTGTCTCTAGATCTCACGTGGGTCTCTTGTAGGCATCATATTTATGGAACTTGTTTTTGTTAGCTATTAGCTTTTGCTTGTCTGTAAAGCTCTTCATTTCTCCATCAAATCTGACCAAGAGCCTTGCTGAGCATTCTTGGTTGTAGGTTTTTGCCTTTCATCACATTAAGTATTTCCTGCCACTCCCTTTTGACCTGCAGAATTTCAGCTAAAAAATCAGCTGATAAACTTATGAGAGTTCTTTTGTATATAACTTGTTGCTTTTTCCTTGCTACTTTTAATATTCTCTCTTTAACTTTTGCCATTTTAATTGCAGTATGTCTTGCTTGGTGTTTTCCTCTGGAATAATCCCAGTGGGATGCTGCACTTCCTAGACTTGAGTGAGTGATTTCCTTTCCCTGGTTAGGAAAGTTTTCAGCTATTATACCTTCAGGTATCGTCTCAGGCCTTTTCTCTCTCTGTCTTCTTCTGGGACCTCTATAATGCAAATATTATTGCACTTGATGTTGTCCCAGAGATCTCTTTAACTGCCCTCTTTTCTTTTTATTCTTTTTTCTATTCAGAGTCAGTGATTTCCACCATTTGTCTTCTAGATCCATTCCTCTGTATCATTTAGTCTGCTATTAAGTTCCTTTAGTATACATTTCAACTGCTACATTCTTTAACTGTGTTTAGTCACTCTTTATATTTTTTAAGACTTTGTTTAAAAACTTCTGACTTCTCACTCTGTGCATACATTCTTCTCCCAAGTTCTTCCATCATCTTCAGGATTGTTCCTCTGAACTATTTCTTGAGTAGATTGACTGTTTCCACTTTACTTTGTTTTTCTTCTGGAGTTTTATCTTGTTCCTTCATCTGGACCATTTTCCTTTGCCATTTCACTTTGTGTAAGTTATTTGTATTTTCAGGTATGTGATAGGTTAGTTATGTTTCTTGACCTGTGAGAAGTGGCCTGTGGGAGACATCCTATCTCAGCAGTGCATTTGTCTCTTGTCGTCTAAGCTAGATGCTCTAGGGTTTCTCCCTGAGATGGGTGTGTGGGTTCTTCTGTTATGGGGGCTATATGTACAGTCTTGTAGGCTTGATTGGCCCCTAGCCCATTTGGCTTTCAGACCCTGCATTGTGCAAATCCTGCTGGCTGCTGTTCAGCGAAACAGCACAAGGTCTGGTCACAAGGCAGCTGGCTACAGAAACCTAGGGAGCCTCAAGGCTAGTGCTGGCTCACTGGTGGGCAGAAACCAGGTCCCGAAGACTCCAGGGCTGTTGCTTGGCCACTGGTTGTTAAAGCCAGATCCTGGGGTTAGTGCTGGTCTACTGGTAGGCAGAGCCAGTTCCTGGAGTCCAATTATAGGACCAGGGATCCCAGAACTCGTTTCAGGTAGTTGGTGGTAGGGGTGGGCGGGTTGCTTCCTAGACTTGATTATGGAGTGTGAGATGTCCTGAAGCTTGTGTTGGCCTGGTAGTGGACACAGCCAGAGCCCAGCTGCTCTCAAGGTACAGTCTGGCTTTCTGTGGATGTCCTGGATCTGCAAGCTGCAGAATTGTTGTTTCCTTTGATCTGCTGTCTGCTCCTTGTGGTAAGTGAAGCTGTTCTAGAGACTAGTGCAGGCTTCCTGGGGGGAAGGCCTGGTGCCTGCCTACTGGTGGGTGAAGCTGGGTCCTGGCCCTATGGTGGGTAGGGCCATGTCAGGGGCATATCTTAGAGGTGGCTGTGGGCTCAGGAAGTCTTTGGAAAGCCTGTCTGCTTATGAGTGTGCTGTGTCCCTCCACAGTTAGTTGTTTGGCCTGAGTTAGCCCAGCTCTAGTCCCTACAGGCTGTTGGATGAAGCCCATCTTACCAGTAGTCAGCCAGCATGGCAGCTACCAACAGCAGTATCACCTGGCAGAATGTTGCCAAGTATGACTGCCAAAGTGTTTATATCCCCAGGGTGAACCATAGCTGCCCTGACCTCTGCAGGAGATTCACCATGACCAGCAGGTGGATCTGGCTCAGGCTCTTGTCAAATGACTGGTTTTGCCCTGGATCTTGGTGTGTGTGATTTTATGTGTTTCCTTTAAGAGTAAAGTCTCTTTTCCCACAGTTTTTTGGGGCTCCTGAAATACCCCACTGGTGTTCAAAACCAAATGCTCTGGAGGCTTATCTTCCAGGGCTGGGGAGCCCCATGTAGGATTTAGAACACTTACTCACTGTGCAGTATTGTTACTCTCCAGTTGGTGGGTCATCCACCTGCGCTCAGTTGGCTTCCATCGTGTCCAACTCTTTGCAACCCCATGGACCATAGCCTTCCAGGCTCCTCTGTCCACGGGATTTCTCCTGCAAGAATGCTGGAGTGGTTGCCATGCCCTCCTCCAGGATCATCCACCTGTGGATATGTAATATGATTATATTTTGAGTCTGCCCATCCTACCCATCTCTTGGTTCTGTCTCTGTCTTTAGTTGTAGGAGATCATTTCTGGTAGGTTCCAGTCTTTTTCATCCATGTTTTTTCTGCATATAGTTATGATTTTGGTGTGTTCATGAGAGGAGGTGGGCTCAGGGTCCTTCTACTCTGCCATCTTGGCCACTCTCTCCTTAGTCTTTTAAGAAACAATGTTGAAAACAATGTTTATCTCCTTCATTTTCCTCTTAAATTATCTGGCTGTTCCTCTCATCAAGCACCTGCTTGCAATTCAATCTTTCATTTCATTCTTCTGTTACTCGCCAGTGTCACTTATAAAGCCCATTCAGAAGCATGCTAGCCCTTCTTCTCAGTCTTTTTCTCTCTGTCATGGCCTTACATTTCTGATTCTTACAAAGTTTCCCAGGAAAGGAAGGGTGCTGTTACTCAGACTCTTACTGCCACACTCACCCTCTCTCTTTCCTACTGTTGAAAGCTCTGAGCTGAAAGTACAACCCGATTTCCTGCCACTTTGGCATCACTGGTCTTGCTGCTACCAGTAGCAGTTAGCAAGAAACATGTTGAATAATTTTTCTTGGCAGTACCTCTTGCATGATTTTCTTACTGCCTACTTTGGATTTTGCTCAAGTTCATTTTAGTGCTTCTCTGTAGGGAACTTGGAAGGGTTGTCCCCCTCTGAGTACGGATTTGATAATATAAGGAGAGGTTAAGAAATAAAGGTCTAGAGGTATTGGAGTTAAATGCTTGCTAGGAATAATTGGTTCGTGAAGTTGGTTATGCTTCTTTTTAGAATCTATCCACTCTGCCAGAGAGAGCTCTCTTTCATCAAGAAAACCAATGTTTTGCACTTCTGACCTTGTCTACCTGAAACTGTCACAACATTGTTAATTGACTTACTGCAATATAAAATAAAAAGCTTTAAAAGTAAATTCCAGATCTTTATAGATCCTCCATCTGTCTGTGCTGTGTCTGACTCTAAAGGGACTAATACTTCTGCTAACTACCATCTGTGGACAACTTCTATGTGCCAGGCTTACTACATATTCATGTCCCTGATTTTAGAAAGAAGAGGTACCTAAAACAAGTGCTTTCGTAATGGTGTCAGTTTGTTGCTTCTCTGGTAGAGGGGTTTTCCCCTATGTACTTTCCAGTTAATGAATGTAAGAATTCGCTTAGCCTTTTCCCCTTTACTTTCTTCAGTTGGAATGTTACCTCTTAGTTGGTGTTTCTCACCTGGATTCTCTTGGCTTTTGAAGCGAAGCGGCTCTTGATTGTACAGGAGAGCCCTTAGCATTGAGAACATTTAGTATCTTTGCCCTCCTCATCTAGTAATGTCCCTAGGTCACAGTGACTATCAAAAAATCATGTACATTTCCAAATGTCCCCAGGAAGCTTGTAACCCCTGTTGTCATCCACTCAGTAAGCTGATTTTTACCTTCCCAAAAGCATCTTTTTTTAATAAAATTTTCCTTATTGTGTAAGTGTAGCTAATTTTTAATTAGGAAGAATTAGAAAAAAATTTAAAAACTTTATATCTAACTTTCTTAAAGTGCATCTCATTTATGAAGACAGTCAGTTATATGTTGTTAAGTTAACATTGGGATAAGGCTAGTATATTTTTTAAATGTTGACTAATAGGTGATGAGAAATTCTAACTAAGGGGTATATAAATAAAATACTTAAATGATTTTTAAAGGAAAATTGGAGTTTCATTCAGTATTGAATTAGCTTTGGAATTAAACAGACCTCAATTTAAATCTTGGTTCTACTACTTTTGGAGGGGAAAACTTATTTTGAGGAAATTTCAAATATTCCCAGAAGTATACAGAATACAATAAAGATTTCCAGGTGGGTACCACCCACCTGCCATGGAGGTACCATCCCCTAAGTAGGTACCATCACCCAACTTTAACAATATCAGATCACTAGCTTCCTCTACTCATTTCCCCTACCTCCATATTACTTCATTTGATTCATTGACTGTATATAATCATTGCAATAACTAAAAAAGTTAACAGTAGTTTCTTAGATATCTAAACATTGCGAAGATTTCTACTTGTCTCATAGATGTATCTTTAAATTGAGATCCAGCAGTATATATGATTTCATACATCACACATGATTGAGATGTATCTTACATCTCTTTTAAATTTGGGTTTCCCACAATCTCTTTTTCCTTACACTTTATTTGTTGAGTAAATCAGATTTTTTTTACTCTGTAGATTTTGCCATAATCTATATTTTGCTGATTATATCCTAATACTATTTACTATAAATTGAATTGATAGAAGGATGTAGAGTCTATAGTCAGGTTTTTTTTTTTTATTGGCGTGATATTTCATAGAAAGTGCTATATTCTTCCATCAGGATTCTCATGTAATCAGATTGTCCCTCTTCTTATAATGTTATTTCTTTTATTTTGAAATAATTTCCAACATACAGAAAGGCACAAAAAATTTTTTGTCTATTTTTAAACCATAGACCCTCATTCACATTTTATCAACTGTCTCTGTAATATCTTTTAGTACCGAAACTTTACTTGTCATGTTTTTTCAACTTCTTTTAATGACCATAATTTGTCCTTTCTTGACCTTTATGAAGATTACAGGCTAGTTATTTTGCAGTGTTTCTCAGTTTGAGTTTGTCTACTGTTTCATCATAAGATTGAAATTTTTGACAGAAATATCACAGAAGTGATTCTGTGCTTTTTGTATTCTCCATCCTGTCAAGCAATTCAAGATACCATTTTGCTATAAAACTGGAAATGTTAAGTTTGATCACATCAGTAAAGGTATATCTGCCAAAGATTTACCTATTATACATTATTCTTTTTCCCTTTATAATTAACATTTTATGGAGAGATCCACTGAGATCTTGTATATATCCTGGTCCTCATCCAGCTTTTACTCAGTAGTTTCAACTTTTAATTACTACTATGACAGATAACTGAATGGAGGTTTTCTAATTCCTTCTTTCCTTTGGCATTTCTTAGTTAGCATTCTGCTGTGAGGAAGAACTTTATTTTAGCTTTTATTTGTTCAGTTATTTCAGTGTAGGTTACTACTTTGTTCAGTGGAATATCATCCTTTACTATCATTTGTTTGGTGCTCAAACATGATACTATAATCTTTGGCAATTTATATTAGTGTATGTATATATGTATGTATGTGTATACACCTTAGTTATTTTTGTTTTTGTCTATGCATATTGAAAACCATGAATTAGTATTGGTACTTCATATTCTAATCCAACACTATATTATCATTCTAGCTTTGCCTATTTTTATGTTTACAGTTCCCTTCTCCAAGAGTGAGAAACCTGGCTCTTATCCCCAATATGTCTGCTTATTTATTCAGCCCTCGTTTTCAAAACTAGTCTCCCAGCCCTGCTCAGCCATCATCTAGCTTAGCTCTTTTTTTCACATGGGGCCTACATTCTGCCAGATCATGTATCATATGCTATTAGATATCTTCCTGTGTTAGCTCTGACCTGTGCTAAATCACCCTCACTTAGCCTGCCTTGTGACTTTTTTCTTTGATTGTATATACATTTGTAATTAAAATATTGAGATAATTAAGTACTAACATGCAGTTGTAAGAAATAGTAAAAAAGTATCTCATTTACCCTTTACTCAGTTTCCACTAACAGTAACGATCTTACAAAATGTAGTACTATTTCACAGCCAGTATACTGACATTGTTATAGTCAAGATACAGGACAGTTCCATCAAAACAAGGATTCCTTCTGTTGCCCATTTATAGCCAAACCCACTTCCACCCATAACTTTTGGCATAGGTTTCTTTGGGTGTGTCCTCTTTAAGCTTCATTTGACCAAGGCCAATCATTGAGGTTTGTTCTTATCCCTTTTTGAGGGCTTACCTTTCTCAGCATGGAACCTCTGGGACAAAGGAGATGGGCTTAGGGCAGTCAGGGCTCCAGTACTTTCAGTGTGCCTTGTTGAAAACTATAGAATATTGCTGAAAAAAAAAATTAAAGATTTAAATAAATGAAAAGACATCCTGTGTTCATGATTTGGAAGAATTGCTAAGATGTCAGTACAACCCAACAGAATCTATAGATTCAATGCAATCACTATCAGATATCCCAATGATTTCTTTGCAGAAATAGAAAAATTCACCCCAAAATTTGCAGGGACTATTGAAAGACCCCCCCAAATTGCCAAAATAATCTTGAAAAACAAGAACAAAATTTAAGGACTTGCATCTTGATTTCAAAACTTTCTACAAAGATACAGTAGTTAAAGCGATGTGGTATTGGCATACACAAAGACATACAAACAAATGGAATGGAAAAGAGATCCCAGGAGCAAAAAACCTTGCAAATGTGGTCAGTGATTTTTGACAAGGGTGCCAAGGCTATTTAGTGGGAAAAAAATAATCTTTTTATCAGTTAGTAGTGAGAAAACTGTGTACACATGCAAAAAAAATGGTGTTGGACTCTTACCTTCTGCTATATATGAAAATTAACTCAAAAAACCTGAGAGAAAACAAGATGGCAGAGTAGAAGGACATGGAGTGTACCTCTTCCCTCAAATACATCAAAAATTCATCTACATTTGGAGTAATTCTCACTGAATACCTACTGAATGCAGGCAGAAGATCTCCTACAACCCCAACTGCAAGAAAGATCAACATATAAAATGAGAGAAAAAAATGGTAATTGAGATGAGACCTGTGCCCCTTGGAGGGAACTGGGAAAAAGGAACGGTTCCCTCATCCTGGGAGCCTCCTTCATCATCTGGAAAGTCAGCTGGGACAGAGGCTCAGAGGAGAGTGCACCAGCAGGCTTGAGGTAGACAGTGCAGAGAAAGACCAGCCAGATGGTCCTTGCCAACTTATGACACTTTCGAGCCCAAGTCATGCCCCTGCTGATGTGCTCAGTGGTGAGTGCTGCAACTTGAGCTTCAGCAGACAGACCCAGGGACAGGACTTGGTTTGGCTATGTGGAGACAGCCCAAAAGGCCTGAAATATGATCTGGGGATGTGTGTTCAAGATGGAACCCACTTCTGCCATAGGAGCACCATTGTCAGTGAGCTTGCAAGGGAGAGGCATGGCCCTCCAATAGTAGCTTTGTTCTCAGTGTGCTAACAGCAGGAGTGATTTTGCTGCTACAAGATTTAGGAACATGCAGGTGCTATCAGGTTGCCCACATGTGGAAGCGGCTGAGATCTGAGCCAGTTACCAGCACTCTCAAAGTGGATTCAAGGCATAGCTTTTGGTGGGTTTTCAAGCCTGCAACTTTGTGGGGGCAATGACTGAGGGACATCCATGCTGACTACTGGCAGCCCACTGCTGAGGTGTGTCAAATATGAGCAGCAGCAGACTTTGTGGCTGCACACACGTGGAAGTGGCACCGAAATCTGAACCAATTACCAGCTTTCCCACCGTGAAAGTGGGGCCGAAAACAGTGCCTCCAATAGTGTACTTTGTGGGTGCACACACTGGGTGGCAGTTGACATCACTGAGCACAGTGGACAAGTCCTGGAGAGGAATATGCAGCAGCTTCTTTCCCACAAGGGGTAGTCCAAGCCCGAGTACCTCATACTGCAGCCTAGGACTAGAGCTGGGGGCTTCTATTCCTACAGCTGAGGAGCAAATCCTGCCCCCAGCAGGGCTGCGACTGTCAAAGAACAAGGAGAAGGCTCTACCCAACATTGACTGCACGCTCTGGTCACCATAATACCAAACACACACACCGTTCTCTCCCAAATACCAAACACACATACACACACCCTTCTCTCCCAAATCCCAAACACACACACACACACACACACACGCACCCTTCTCTCCCAAATACCAAACACACACACAAACATACACACACACACACACACGCACACACACACACACACACACACACCCTTCTCTCCCAAGAGGATAATGGCCAGGACACCCTGAGGAAAGACATGGCAGGCATCCATACCAAATATAGCCCATGCACCAAAATTACTGAACACATGCATGCTGAACAAGAACACTCCCAAATAAAAACAGATAAAGGCCCAATATCACTGATGAACATAGATGCAAAAATCCTCAACAAAATTTTAGCAAACAGAATGCAACAGCATATTAAAAAGATCATACATCATGACAAAGTGGGCTTTATTCCAAGGATGCAAGGA
This sequence comes from Dama dama, assembly GCF_033118175.1. Taxonomy (NCBI): domain Eukaryota; kingdom Metazoa; phylum Chordata; class Mammalia; order Artiodactyla; family Cervidae; genus Dama; species Dama dama. The sequence continues at coordinate 26,019,343 of NC_083696.1, read as the reverse complement.
TTCTTCAGTATTTGCAAATTAGTCAATGTGATACACCATATTAACAAAATAAAAACTAATGATTATCTCAATAGATGCAGAGAAAGCCTTTGACAAAATTCAACACATATTTATGATAAAAACTTCCCAGAAAGCAGGAGTAGAAGGAACATGCCTCAACAGAATAAAAGCCATAAACAACAAATCTACAGCAAACATTATCCTCGATGGTGAAAAATTGAAAGAATTTCTCCTAAAATCGGGAACAAGACTAAGAAGCTCACTGTCACCACTACAATTCAACATAGTTTTGGAAGTCCTAGCTACAGCAATCAGAGAAGAAAAGGAAATAAAAGGAAGTAAAGATTGGAAAAGAAGTAAAACTCTCACTGTTTGCAGATGACATGATCCTCTACTTAGAAAACCCTAAAGACACCACCAGAAAATTACTAGAGCTAATCAATGAATATAGTAAAGTTGCAGGATATAAAATTAATACACAGAAATCTCTTGCATTCTTATACACTAACAATAAGAAAATAGAGAAATTAAGGAAACAATCCCCTTCTATAAAAGAAATAAAAAATTATACAAATAAATGGAGAAATATACCATGCTTATAAATTGGAAGAATCAATATAGTGAAAAATGAGTATACTACCCAAAGCCATCTATAGATTCAGTGCAATCCGTATCAAGCTACCAACAGTATTTGTCCCAAAACTAGGACAAATAACTTCACAATTTGTATGGAAACACAAAAAACCTTGAACAGCCAGAGCAATCTTGAGAAAGAAGAATAGAACTGGAGGAATCAACCTGCCTGACTTCAGACTATACTACAAAGCTACAGTCATCAAGACAGTATAGTACTGGCACAAAGACAAATATAGATCACTGGAACAAAATAGAAAGCCCAGAGATAAATCCACACACTTATGGACACCTTAGGTGCTGGAGCAGCGAGCAGCAGCTGAGTGGTACTGGAGCAGCTGAGAGGAGATACCCCACTTCCAAGATCTGGAGCGGCAGCTGTGAGGAGCTATCCCACGTCCAAGTCAGAGAAACCCCAGTAAGACGGTAGGCGCTGGAGCAGCTGTGAGGAGATACCCCATGTCCAAGGGCAAAGGAGAAGCCCCAGCAAGATGGTAGAAGGGGCAAATTCGTGTTTAGAATCAAACGCCATTCCTGCCAGAGATGCTAAAAGGGCTCAAACAAACCTTGTGTGCACCAGGACCCACAGACCCCACAGAGACTGAGACAGAACTGTGTTTGAGCATCTCCTGTGGAGGTAAGGGTCAGCAGTGGACTGCCACAAGGACAGGGGCTCTGGGTGCAGCAGACTTGGATATGGAATAAGCCCTCTTGGAGGAGGTCGCCATTAACCCCACCATAGAGCTGCCAGAACTTAAACAGGACTGGGAACTAGATACTTGGAGGGCACAAACAGAACATTGTGCACGAGGACCCAGGAGAAAGGAGCAGTGATCCCACAAGAGTCTGACCCAGACTTGCCTGTGAGTTTCCAGGAGTCTCCAGCGGAGGTGTGGGTTGGTGGTGGCCTGCTGCAGGGTTGGGGGCACTGAGTTTAGCAGTACCTGCATGGGATCTTTTGAAGGAAGTTACCATTATCTTCATTACCTCCACCATAGTTTGGCCCCAGATAAATAGCAGGGAGGCAACACAGCTCCACTCACCAACAGAAAGTTGGATTAACGATTTACTGAGCATGGCCCTGCCCATCAGAACAAGACCCAGTTTCCCCCTCAGTCAGTCTCTCCCATCTGGAAGCTTCCATAAGCCTCTTATTCTTCTCCATCAGAGGGCAGACAAACTGAAAACCACAATCACAGAAAACTAACCAATCTAATCACATGGACCACAGCCTCATCTAACTCAATGAAATTATGAGCCAAGCCGTGTAGGGCCACCCAAAATAGATAGGTCATGGTGGAGAGTTCTGACAAAATGTGGCCCACTGGAGAAGGGAATGACAAACCACTTCAGTATTCTTGCCTTGAGAACCCCATGAACAGTATGAAAAAGCAAAAAGATAGGACACTGAAAGATGAACTCCCCAGGTGGGTAGGTGCCCAATATGCTACTGGAGATCAGTGAAGAAATAATTCCAGAAAGAATGAAGAGATAGAGCTAAAGCAAAAACAACACCCAGTTGTGGGATGTGACTAGTGATAGAAGCAAGGTCCAATGCTGTAAAGAGCAATATTGCATAGGAACCTGGAATGTTAGGTCCATGAATCAAGGCAAATTGGAAGTGGTCAGACAGGAGATGGCAAGAGTGAACATCAACATTTTAGGAATCACTGAACTAAAATGGACTGGAATGGGTGAATTTAACTTAGATGACCATTATATCTACTACTGTGGGCAAGAATCCCTTAGAAGAAATGGAGTAGCCTTCATAGTCAACAAAAGATTCTGATATGCAGTACTTGGATGTGCCGGGCCAGCCGGAAGATTTCAGCGAGCAACACTACGCGTTCCTTTAGGCTAAGAAATAAAGGAGACAGAACAGATGGGGTCGAGAGGATCGCTGCAGTCAACGATGATTCTTTATTTCTCAGGGTTACATATATACTAAACCAAGAAGAGAGGCATCCCAAAGAAAATTCTTCCCCATGTACATCATCTTTAAGATAATCACCAGAGCTCTCTCATGGCGCCAAAGGCATCCTACTTATCTTAAGGGCAGTCGTGCAAAGCCATCTATCTGCACCTTGTGTGCATTCAAGGCTCACTAATGGTCTGTTAGGAGTTAACTCGGATAGTAAATTCCAGAGGGGTGGCGGGACAGAGAGCTATGTCTGCGAACAGACCCTTGATAATCAATCAAGGCAGCTCCCAGAGTCAGCTCTTTCAAGCCGCTCCCCGCATGGATGCAATCTCAAAAACAATAGAATGATCTCTGTTCGTTTCTAATGCAAACCATTCAATATCACGGTAATCCAAGTCAATGCCCTGACCAGTAATGCTGAAGAAGCTGAAGTTGAACGGTTCTGTGAAGACCTAAAAGACCTTATAGAACTAACAGCTGAAAAATATTTCCTTTTCATTATAGGGGACTGGAATGCAAAAGTAGGAAGTCAAGAAACACCTGGCATAGAGCTGCTGGTAGTAGTCTCTTATGATCCTTTGTATTTCAGTGTTGTCTGTTGTGATCTCTCCATTTTCATTTCTAATTTTGTTGATTTGGTTCTTCTCCCTTTGTTTCTTAATGAGTCTTGCTAACGGTTTGCCAATTTTGTTTATCTTTTCAAAAAACCAGCTTTTAGCTTTGTTGATTTTTGCTATGGTCTCTTTTGTTTCTTTTGCATTTATTTCTGCCCTAATTTTTAAGATTTCTTTCCTTCTACTAACCCTGGGTTTCTTCATTTCTTCCTTCTCTAGTTGCTTTAGGTGTAGAGTTAGGTTATTTATTTGACTTTTTTCTTGTTTCTTGAGGTAAGCCTGTAATGCTATGAACCTTCCACTTAGCACTGCTTTTACAGTGTCCCATAGGTTTTGGGTTGTTGTGTTTTCATTTTCATTCATTTCTATGCATATTTTTATTTCTTTTTTGATTTCTTCTATGATTTGTTGGTTATTCAGAAGTGTGTTATTTAGCCTCCATATGTTTGAATTTGTAATAGTTTTTTTCCTGTAATTGAAATCTAATCTTATTGCATTGTGGTCAGAAAAGATGACTGGAATGATTTCAATTATTTTTAATTTACCAAGGCTAGATTTATGGCCCAGGATGTGATCTATTCTGGAGAAGGTTCTATGTGCACTTGAGAAAAAGGTGAAATTGATTGTTTTGGGGTGAAATGTCCTGTAGATATCAATTAGGTCTAGCTGGTCCATTGTGTCATTTAAAGTTTGTGTTTCCTTGTTAATTTTCTGTTTAGTTCATCTATCCATAGGTGTGAGTGGGGTATTAAAGTCTCCCACTATTATTGTGTTATTGTTAATTTCCCCTTTCATACCCGTTAGCATTTGCCTTACATATTGTGGTGCTCCTATGTTGGGTGCATATATATTTATAATTGTTATATCTTCTTCTTGGATTGATCCTTTGATCATTACGTAGTGTCCTTCTTTGTCTCTTTTTACAGCCTTTATTTTAAAGTCTATTTTATCTGATATGAGTATTGCAACTCCTGCTTTCTTTTGGTCTCTGTGTGAAATATTTTTTTCCAGCCCTTGACTTTCAGTCTATATGAAACAAATGGGACTTAATTACACTTAAAAGCTTTTGTACAACAAAGGAAACTATAAGCAAGGTGAAAAGATAGCCTTCAGAATGGGAGAAAATAATAGCAAATGAAGAAACAAAGGATTAATCTCAAAAATATACAAGCAACTCCTGCAGCTCAATTCTAGAAAAATAAATGACCCAATCAAAAAATGGGCCAAAGATCTAAACAGACATTTCTCCAAAGAAGACATACAGATGGCTAACAAATACATGAAAAGATGCTCAACATCATTCATTATCAGAGAAATGCAAATCAAAACCACAGTGAGGTACCATTACACGCCAGTCAGAATGGCTGCTATCCAAAAGTCTACAAGCAATAAATGCTGGAGAGGGTGTGGAGAAAAGGGAACCCTCTTACACTGTTGGTGGGAATGCAAACTAGTACAGCCGCTATGGAGAACAGTGTGGAGATTCCTTAAAAAACTGGAAATAGAACTGCCGTATGACCCAGCAATCTCACTCCTGGGCATACACACCAAGGAAACCAGATCTGAAAGAGACACGTGTACCCCAGTGTTCATCGCGGCACTGTTTATAATAGCCAGGACATGGAAGCAACCTAGATGCCCATCATCAGACGAATGGATAAGAAAGCTGTGGTACATATACACAATGGAATATTACTCAGCCATTAAAGAGAATACATTTGAATCAGTTCTAATGAGGTGGATGAAACTGGAGCCCATTATACAGAGTGAAGTAAGCCAGAAAGTAAAACACCAATACAGTATACTAACGCATATATATGGAATTTAGAAAGATGGTAATGATAACCCTATATGCAAGACAGAAAAAGAGACACAGATGTATAGAAGAGACTTTTGGACTCTATGGGAGAAGGCGAGGGTGGGATGATCTGAGAGAACAGCATCAAAACATGTATATTATCAAGTGTGAAACAGATCACCAGTCCAGGTTGGATGCATGAGACAAGTGCTTGGGGCTGGTGCACTGGGATGACCCAGAGGGATGGGATGCAGAGGGAGGTGGGAGGGGGGTTCAGGATAGGGAACACATGTAAATCCATGGCTGATTCATGTCAGTGTATGGCAAAACCCGCTACAATATTGTAAAGCAATTAGCCTCCAACTAATAAAAATAATTGGGGAAAAAAAAAAAAGAAACACCTGGAGTAACAGGCAAATTTGGCCTTGGAGTACAGAATGAAGCAGGGCAAAGGTTAATAGAGTTTTGCCAAGAGAACATGCTGGTCATAGCAAACACCCTCTTCCACAACACAAGAGAAGACTCTACACATGGACATCACCAAATGGTCAACACCGAAATCAGATTGATTATATTCTTTGCATTCAAAGATGGAAGCTCTATACAGTCAGCAAAAACAAGACCCAGAGCTGACTGTGGCTCAGATCATGAACTCCTTATTGCCAAATTCAGACTTCAGTTGAAGAAAGTAGGAAAAACCACTAGACCTTTCAGGAATGACCTAAATCAAATCCCTTACGATTATATAGTGAAAGTGAGAAATAGATTTAAGGGACTAGATCTGATAGAATACCTGATGAACTGTGGACAGAGGTTCATGACATTGTACAGGAGACAGGGATCAAGACCATCCCCAAGAAAAAGAAATGCAAAAAAGTGAAATGGCTGTCTGAGGAGACCTTACAAATAGCTGTGAAAAGAAGAGAAGCAAAAAGCAGAGGAGAAAAGGAAAGATAAACCCATTTGAATGCAGAGTTCCAAAGAATAGCAAGGAGAGATAAGAAAGCCTATTTCAGTGATCAGTGCAAAGATAGAGAGGAAAAGAGTAGAATGTGAAAGACTAGAGATCTCTTCAAAAAATTAGAGATACCAAGGGAACATTTCATGCAAAGATGGGCTCAATAAAGGACAGAAATGGTTTGGACCTAACAGAAGCAGAAGATATTAAGAGGTGGCAAGAATACACAGAAGAACTGTACAAAAAAAGATCTTCACGACCCAGATAATCACAATGGTGTGATCACTCACCTAGAGCCAGATATCCTGGAATGTGAAGTCAAATGGGCCTTAGGAAGCATCACTATGAACAAAGCTAGTAGAGGTGATGGAATTCCAGTTGAACTATTTCAAATCCTAAAAGATGATGCTGTGAAAGTGCTGTACTCAATATGCCAAATTTGGAAAACTCAGTAGTGGCCACAGGACTGGAAAAGGTCAGTATTCTTTCCAACCCCTAAGAAGGACAATACCAAAGAATGCTCAAACTACCACACAATTGCACTCATCTCACACACTAGCAAAGTAATGCTCAAAATTCTCCAAGCCAGGCTTCAAGAATACGTGAACCGTGAACTTCCAGATGTTTAAGCTGGATTTAGAAAAGGCAGAGGAACCAGAGATCAATTTGCCAATATTCGCTGGATCATCAGAAAAGCAAGAGAGTTCCAGAAGAACATCTATTTCTGTTTTATTGACTATGCCAAAGCCTTTGACGGTGTGGATCACAACAAACTCTGGAAAATTCTGAAAGAGATGCGAATACCAGACCACCTGATCTGCTTCCTGAGAAATCTGTATGCAGGTCAAAAAGCAACAGTTAGAACTGGACATGGAACAACAGACTGGTTCCAAGTCAGGAAAAGAGTAGGTCAAGGCTGTATATTGTCACCCTGCTTATTTAACTTATATGCAGAGTACATCATGTGAAACGCTGGGCTGGATGAAGCACACACTGCAATCAAGATTGCTGGGAGAAATATCAATAATCTCAGATATGCAGATGACACCCCCCTTGTGGCAGAAAGTGAAGAGGAACTAAAGAGCCTCTTGATGAAAGTGAAAGAGGAGAGTGAAAAAGTTGGCTTAACTCAACATTCAGAAAACGAAGATCATGGCAACCAGTCCCATCACTTTATGGCAAATAGATAGGGAAACAGTGGCTGACTTTATTTTTTGAGGGGCTCCAAAATCACTGCAGATGGTGACTACAGTCATGAAATTAAAAGGCACTTAATCCTTGGCAGGAAAGTAATGACCAACCTAGACAGCATATTAAAAAGCAGAGATGTTCCTTTGCCACAAAGATCCATCTACTCAGGGCTGTGGTTTTTCCAGTAGTCATGTATGGATGTGAGAGTTGGACTATAAAGAAAGCTGGGCACCAAAGAATTGATGCTTTTGAGCTATGGTGTTGTAGAATACTTTTGAGAGTCCCTTGGACTGCAAGGAGATCCAGCCAGTCCATCCTAAAGGAGATCAGTCCTGAATGTTCATTGGAAGGACTGATGCTGAAGCTGAAACTCCAGTATTTTGGCCACCTGATGTGAAGAGTTGTCTCATTTGAAAAGACCCTGATGCTGGGAAAGATTGAAAGCAGGAGAAGAAGGGGACAACAGAGGATGAGGTGGTTGGATGGCATCACCAACTCAGTGTACATGAGTTTGAGGAAACACTGGGAGTTGATGATGGACAGGGAGGCCAGGTGTGCTGCAGTCCATGGGGTCACAAAGAGTTGGACATGACTGAGCGATTAAACAGAAATGATGGACATCTTATCTTTGACAAAGAAGGCAAAAATATACAATGGAGAAAAGAAAACCTCTTTAACAAGTGCTGGCAAAACTAGTCCGCCACCTGTAAGAGAATGAAGTTAGAACACTTTCTAACACCATACCCAAAAATAAACTCAAAATGTATTAAAGATCTACATGTAAGACCAGAAACTATAAAACTCTTAGAGGGAAACATGCAGAACACTCTGACATAAATCAGAGCAAGATCCTCTATGACCCACCTCCCAGAGTAATGGAAATAAAAACAAAAATAAATAAATGGGACCTAATTAAAAGCTTTTGCACAACGAAGGAAACTATAAGCAAGGTGAAAAGGCAGCCTTCAGAATGGGAGAAATAGTAGCAAATGAAACAGCTGATAAAGAATTAATCTCCAAAGTATACAAGCAGTTCATGCAGCTCAGTGCAACCCAACCAAAAAATGGGCCAAAGAACTAAACAGACATTTCTCTAAAGAAGACATACAAATGGCTAACAAGCACATCACTCATTATCAGAGAAATGCAAATCAGCACCACAATGAGGTACCATCTCATGCCGAACAGAATGGCAGCCATCAAAAACTCTACAAAAGTGCTGGATAGGGTGTGGAGAAAAGGGAACCCTCTAATACTGTTGGTGAGAATACAAACTAGTACAGCCACCATGGAGAACAGTGTGGAGATTTCTTAAAAAACTAGAAATAGAACTGCCATGTGACCCAGCAATCCCACTGCTGAGCATACACACCAAGGAAACAAGAACTGAAAGAGACACATGTACCTCAGTGTTCACTGCAGCACTGTTTACAATAGCTGGGACATGGAAGCAACCTAGATGTACATCGGCAGATGAATGGATAAGGATATGTGGTACATATACACAATGAAATATTACTCAACTATAAAAAGGAACACATTTGAGTCAGTTCTAATGAAGTGGATGAAACTAGAGCCTATTATACAAAGTGAAGTAAGAAGGAGAAACAGGAAGAAAACACCAACACAGTATATTAACACATATATATGGAGACAGCAAAAGAGACAGATGTAAGGAACAGACTTTTGGACATGTGGGAGAAGGCAAGGGTGAGGCAATTTGAGACAATATGTATATTGAAACATGTATATTACCATATGTAAAACAGGTGACCAGTGCAAGTTCAATGCTTGAAGCAGGGCACTCAAAGCTGGTGCTTTGGGACAACCCAGAGGGATGGGGTGGGGAGGGGCTTGGGTAGGGGGTTCAGGATGGGGAGACAGCCTAGTTCTATTGACACCTATGGCTGATTCATGTTGATGTATGGCAAAACCCACCACATCACAATATTGTAAAGTAATTAGCCTCCAATGAAAATAAATAAAAAATTTTTTAAACAGAAAATTAATTCTGAAGAATGAATTAATGAGCTGGAAGATAGAATAATGGAAATCACGCAATCACAATTAACAGACAAAAGGACAAATGAAAAAAAATGAAAGCAACATATTTGACCTATGGGATGCCAATTTACACATAATAGAGATTCCTGAGGGAGGAGAAAGAGATAAGGGGATTGAAAATTCATTTGAAAAAATTATTGCTGAGAACTTGTTAAATTGAAAGGGGGAAAATATCTAGGTACAGGAAGTACAGAGTGTCCCAAACAAGATGAACCCAAATAGACCTATATCAAGACACATCATAATTAAAATGACGAAAGTTAAAGGAAGGATTCTAAAGACAGTAAGAGAAAAACAGTCAGTTATGAGGGAAATCCCAGTAAGGCTATTAGCTGATTTCTCTACAGAAGCGTTGCACGAAAAAAAAAAAAAAAAAAAAAAAAGAAGCTTTGCACGTCAGAAGGAAGTAGCACAATACATTCAGTCCTGAAAATAAAAAGCCTGCAACCTGGGATACTCAACCCAGCAAGATTATCATTTAGAAGGAGAGAGAAAAAATTTCTCAGATAAGCAAAAAACTAGAAGAATTAAGCAATTAAGCAATACTAAACCTATTCTAAAGGAAATACTGGAAGGTCTTCTCTGAAGAGAAAAAAGCAAGTATCTATAGGGAAGGAAAAAAAATCACAGTAGGAAAGGCAAATATATAAAAGGATTGAAGATCACTTAAGCTAGTACATATGTTTTAAAAAGCAATAAAATTTTTTGTGAAAATGATTATAATAAATAGCAAAAGGATAAACAGAAAGTGTAAACATAGGATATAAAAATCATAAAATGGAGAGGAGTAAGAAAATGTCGATCTTTTAGAATGTGTTTGAGCCAATATAACTACCAGTGTAAAACAAGTAGATACAGTAATGAGTTAACATACTTGAAAACTAGGGTAACCACAGGTCAAAAGCATAGATTCACAAAAACGAAAAAGAAAACTCAACCCTAATATAGTAGGGAACCACAAAAGAAAAAACAAGGAATTCCCTGGCATTCCAGTGGTTAGGACTCTGTTCTTTCACTGCCAGGGCTCGAGTTCATTCCTTGGTCAGGGGACTAAGATCCCACAAGCCATGCAGTGTGCCCCCCCCCCCCGCCCCAAATTGCTTTCAATGTTAGTGGACTAAATGCCCTAATCAAATGACACAGAGTGGCAGACTATATAATAAAACAAGATGCTGCCTACAGGAGACCAACTTTAGGGTGAAAGACATACATAGATTGAAAGTGAGGGAATGGAAAAAGGTATTTCATGCAAATAGAAATGACAAGAAAGCAGGGGTGACAATACTTATATCAAGCAAAATAGACTTTAAAACAAAACCCATAAAGAAAGATAAAGAAGGACACTGTATATTGATAAAAGGGTCAATACAAGAAGATTCTACACTCACTAACATATATGCACCCAATATAGGAGTACCTAAAACAAATGCCAGCAAGAAAAAAGAAAAATTGATGGGAATATATTAATAGTAAGAGACTTTAACATCCCACTGACAGCAATGGACAGATCTTCCAGACAGAAAAATCAATAAGGTAACAGAGATCCTAAATGACACAATACAACGGTTATACTTAACTGATGTACTCAGGACATTACATTCCACCCCCCCCAAAAAAGAACAAAACTGAAAATACATTCTTTTCAGGAGCACATGGAACATTCTTTAGGACACAAAACAAGCCCTAACAAATTTTAAAGAGCGTAAATAATTTCAAGTATCTTTTCTGACCACAGGAGCATGAAACTAGGAATTAACCTCAGAAAGAGAAGTGAAAACAAGGTTTCATGGAAACTAAACAACATGCTACTAAAAAACCGGTGGGTTCATGATGAAATGAAGAGATTTTTTAAAAAATTTCCTCAAAATAAATGGCAATGTAAACACAACTATACAGAAGATGTGGTACATGTGTACAAATGGAATATTACTCGGCTATAAAAAAGAATGAAATAATGCTGTTTGCAGCAATATGGAGGGACTTAGAGATTGCCATACTGAATGAAATAAGTCAGATAAAGAAAGACAGGTATTACATGAAGTCAGATAGAAAAAGACAGATATCATTGCTTATATGTGGACTCTTTTTAAATGGTACAAATGAACTTATTTACAGAACAGGGGATCTTCCTGGCTCAGAGATCGAACCCACGTCTCTTACATCTCCCGCATTGGCAGGCAGGTTCTACACCACTAGCGCCACCTGGGAAGCCCCTGTGTATTTATGGAAAGCGGCTGTTAGGAGGAGCCCTGTGTTGTTGGATTAGAATTGCTAACATCAGCATGAACTCTCAGTTTTCAACATAAATGCATGCATATATAAATATGGATGTAAATGTGTGGTGTATGTGTATGTATGCATGTATGTATTGTATGCATTCTTTAGTTCTATCCACTGAGAATGCCTGCAGGCAACAACTCTTTAACAGTAGTGACCACACCTAGCATCTGGACTTGGTTTCTAAATATCATTTTTCACCATAAACACCAGAACTTATTAGATCTAATTATGAGGAAGCACACACACCCAAATTGAGGAAATGTTCTACAAAATAGCTGGTCTATACTCTTCAAAAGCCAAAGGCATTGATATCAAGGAAGGACTGAGGAACTTGTTCTAAAGTGAAATAAATGAGAAGACAACTAAAACTAAGTGTGTGATTCTGAACGTTGTGTAGTATGATTTTACCGTAAGGAACATTGAGATAATCAGTGGAACTTGTGTGAGGTCTGAGGAATAGTGGGCAACTAATAATATATCAATTATAATTTTCTAATTTGGGGGAATTTTGGAGAATTTTTTATGGGAAATATACACTAACTTAGAGTAATGGAGCAGCATATCTGCAGCTTATTCTCAAATGGTTCAAGGAAAAAAATTCTTTGTATTATACTTAAAACTTTTCTATAAGTTTGAGATTGCATCAAAAAATAAAATCCTCTCCAAATATTTTTAAAATTAAAACTAAATTGTTCAATTCTGTTGAATGTGTGCTAAGCAGTAAAAATAAGACAAAAACTATAAAAAGGACCATCAGAGACCTTAGTGAGAATGAAACAGGTCACAAATGAAAATAGCAAATGGAGTCAAATTTTCTTTTTTAAAATTTTATCTGTAAAGGGGAGGCAGGGGATGGAGGGGCTCTCTGAAGAAAGGGAATTATAATGAAGGATCTGGAAACAATAACTATTAATGTTTGTAAAAATTAAGATTTGACCACAATTGGGGGAGTCTTGGAGGAGTTCTGTCTTCAGATATTTGAAAACCTTGCAAGTCATAGAGATGCTGTATTTTTCATTTTTAAAGGGAGGGGCCAGGACCAGTGTTTACAGAGAAATGGATTTTGACTCCACAGTAGAAACATCCTGAGCTGTCAAACAGTTGAATAGTTAATTGCCTTGTGAGAAGTGAGCCTCCTGTCATAAAAAGTGGGAAAAAAGAAGCTGAAAAGTCAGTGTTCTAGTCTAGTTCCGGGAAATGACTCCTTTATTGACTTAGGACTGAGACTACATAGACATGTGACTAAATGGACATGAGACTCTATGGACATGTGTTTGAGCAAGCTCCAGGAGATGGTGAAGGACAGGGAAGCTTGGCGTGCTGCAGTCTGTGGGGTCGCAGAGAGTCGGACAGGACTGAGCAGCTGAAGGAGAACAACAACAGCCTTTCTCTGTGGTTGTCAGAAAAAAGTTTCTTCAGCTTTTAGGTGTCTATTGAAAATATGGCCCTTCATAAAATTACTCTTGCTTAAAACACTTCCATTTTATATAAAACATGAAATAGAAATTAAGTAGTCTTGTTGCTCCTTTTATTTAAAGAAAAGACTTCATTTTTTCCTATTGGTAATTTAAATAAATATTAAAATGTTAGTCTGAACAATTACAGAGGTGTGAAACAAAAAGTGTGAGTATTAGTAACTAAATTGATCCACAAAATGAATAACTATTTTTAAAAATAATACAGAAAAGAGAGACCAATTTGTACTAATTTGGTACAAGTTCTAACATCTTTTATTCCATGAATTAGAAGATAATCCCTTTAAAGTCATGGCATGATTGTTTTTTGGCAACATTCTGTGAATGAAAACATGGTCATGTGGGGATATGGATTTCTGAGGTCACAGAGCTTGGCAAAATAGCTTACCAGAGACAGCATCTCTTGATCTTTATTTTAATACTGTGTTCCTCTCTGACCTCAGGAAAAACCTGTGATTTGCTAAAAATATTACTCCTTTCCACTTCTATAAAGTTAGTTGTTCAAACATGTAAAGACTCAAGTAAATAAAAATATGAGCTTTGCACACCAGTCCTATCATCTCTAGTTTAATGAAGGAAAAAATAGAAATAAAAAATTTTAATCCTGAAAATATATAATACCTTATTTTTAAACAATGTAATTGATAATAGCCTAAATATTCAACAGCTCAAGAATGACTAGGTAAATTATAATGCATCAAATTCTTGTGCATCCACTAAATGAAAACGAGAAGACTAAAGCAAAACGGGAAGGTGTTGGCTATGCTGCTTAGAAAAAGCAGGGGAAATTATTTGCAATTATGACTACAAATATGTAGAAAATCCACATGTCTGTGGACAAATACCAAAAGGAAGATGAGTTTAGGGGTGGAATGAAAGGTACTCTTCCCTATTGTAACATCATTTGGCATAAATAAAAACTGATTTTTAAAGGTGAATTTGGCTATGAATTGGGCATTTTTTCAAGGAATAGTTTGGAGCTTGCAACAGTGAGGTTGACAATTCTGACATGTCTTGGGGAAGTGGAGGCCTCTGCCCTGTCTGTGGTGCCCACAGGTGGGCAGCACTCCAGTTCAGCACCAGACAGTGCCACTGTATCCCGGCACCCCTGGGTGCCCCAGGTGAGTGAGCAAGGCAAGAATATGCTGAGAGGGAGGACTGCAGTCACCTTTTGGATTCCTGTTTGCCTTCAGCTCCACTTTTCTGAAAGCCCAAACTCAGTGTCCCTGTCTGGTAACGGAGGCCACCAAGTGGTTGCATGTTTATTTGAGGCCAGCCCAGTCCTTAAGATTTCACAGCAGAAATTATTCCTGAGATGATACAAAAATCTTCCCTTCCTTAGCTTGGTCCAGACAAGTCCTGTCCTCATCAATTTCATTCTCATTTTCAGAACTGTTGAGAGCAGAGTCACTTGGACTCTCATGTCCTTAGAGCTGCACAGATCAGGCATTTCCTGCTCACTGGCTGAGGCCTCCTAATTGCTACCTCACATGCATTTTCATCTCATATGGAGATTGCCTGCTGGGTTTTCTCTGGCACCTTCTCCTGACGGACTCCATATTTACTGACTTAAGGGTCTTGTTGCTGCTTGCTTAGACTTGAAGTCCTGGCATGCAGTGCAGTGTCCGCCCCTGTACTATCTTGCTCCCACACTTACTGTCACTGTCCCAGCAGGCCCTCAGTCCTTGACTCCAATCCCTGTCTTTGCAGGGAGTGTTAACCGTGAGAAACTTGAGTCAGACTTCTGTTCCCCAACAGCAGACTCAGACTTTTTATTTTGAGCATTTAGGGCTTCTTGACATCAGGTTCCAACTTGCCTTCCGCACCACATCTTCTGTACTTTCCTTTCCTTTAAAACTGTGTGGAAGCTGTGCCTTCTGAATAGACTACATTAAAATAAATTCTTTTTCATTGCTGTTTACAAAATGACAGGGGCAGGGTGCTACACTCAAATTTAGACACCAAATTGAGCTGCTGTATCTTATTTGACATAACATACCCATTTGAAGAAATGGGGGTGTGTTTTAAAAGGAGCAAGTTTTAAAGCATTACTAATTATTAAAATAGAACAGAACAAAGCAAAGAGCCCTATCTGTGACAATAGGTTGTTTCCATCTACGCATGGCCAGAATACCATTTGGAGAAACAGAAAGAGAAAAAGGCACCGCGTGGGGTGAGGTTGTTGCAGTTTGACATTAACAAGAGAGGAGGCGGACAATTGGTGGTTGTTAGAGTTTCTGTGTTCTTTATATCCTTTATCCTCAAGTTGCAATCTCCCCCTCATCCAGTTCCTTTAAAAAATGTGATACTTAGTGGATTTTCTTCCTATGTCTCTGCCAAGATGTTATTGAAGCTTCTCTTTTCCCCTTAGTCAGCAAGAAAAGACACAGAAGCATGTCTTTTGAGTTTTTGAGGGCTGTAGTTATGACTGCTGTAACTATCCAATAACCAAGAATTGGATTTTCGCATTCTGAAAATAGAAATATGAAAATAAATGTCTTTTGGTTAGTATACCAGCCCTAAAGATGTCTTTATTTCTTCTATCCAAGCATTTCTTAAGTTGTTCTATAAAATAATATAGGGTTTGGGGCTTCCTAAGTGGCCCACTGATAAAGAGTCTACCTTCAGTGCAGGAGATGCGAGTTCAGTCCCTGGGTCAGGAAGATCCCCTGGAGAAGGAAATGGCAATGCACTCCAGTATTCTTGCCTGGGAAATCCCATGGACAGAGGAGCCTGGCAGGCTATAGCCCATGAGACTGAGAAAGAGTCAGATATGACTTAGCAACTAAACAAAAAATAGAGGGATTTTTGGTTTTGAAAAATGATGTTTTAATAATGTTATAGGTATCTAATATGTCCCATTTTATTACAATTAACTTTTTATTTGCCCTGTTTCAGAGAGGAGTAGAAAGAGAGTATTTTTCAAAATGTTCAGAGAATAAATATGAAAGGAAGAACAAAATTTAGGTATTTTAATAATGTGTGTGTTTGCATCATAAAGACATTTTTCTAAATTCATTACAATATTTTAGATATAATTCTCTGAGCAGTCAGATCTTTTTGAAGGTATTTGAGAAACAGTAGAAAAGTCACATTTAAGGTATAATCTATTTAAAATACATGTTATTCTTCCCAATATTTGAACAATCTGTTCTAAACACAATCCATTCATAAGGGATTTTGCTTGTACAGATCTGAGTGGGAATCAGTACTTTCTTTGTTTGTCACTATGGAAACAAGTCAGCCTATCCTGAACGGCTGTTAGATCACGCAGAGTGATGCTCACGTTCTCAGTGTAACTTCATCATGGAGCAGGCTGGCGCTGACATCTCGCCTCCGGCTCTTCCCTCCTGGAAGCCCAGCACCATGCAGGATCCACCCCGGAGGCTCTCCGCTGTGCCATTCCTCAGCTCCTTTTTCGAGGGCCGTCGCCACTCTGCCTCCGACCCTATCCTGCGGCTGCAGCAGGCGCGGCGCGGCTCTGCTGCCAAGGTGCTCTCCTCGTCTTCTCTCCAGGTGATGGTGGCCATGTCCTCTGTCAGCTGTGCTGAGAGAAACCCAACTTGCCCCGAGAGAAAAAGTAAAGTTCCTTTTCTTCTTAAAGATTGACACACCTTTGAGTTTAAATATAATGATTGTAAAGAAGCTATGCTGTGTTTATACCTTTTAAAATTTTGAGAATTCTACATTATACTTTTTATTGTCTGTTATGCTATGAGATTCAGTAGACATGTAATAGGAGATGAAAATGCTTGAATGTTTTATGTTTTTTTCATTAAAAATGTAGTTCTTGTGTAAAACTCATTTCTTTGTAAGAGATCTATAACAGTTTCTTCCTTTTCATTACCAGTAGCCCATATGGAGATTCTTGTGTGCAAAGGCCTTTTCTGAAGTGAAGGCTAGTGCACTTATATGAAAGGGAAACAGTTTTATTCCTGACAAAATGAAGGGGATTTAGCACCAGCTTGTCATATACAATCCTGAGAGAAATTGGAAGCTCTTTCCCTTGTTACTGTTCCATTTGGAGAGTAGGATTTTAAATCTTCCCTTCTTCGTATGTTCTAGGAAATTCAGGACGTCCTACGCCAAAATATACAAAAGTTGGAGAGCGTTTGCGGCATGTCATTCCTGGACACGTGGCCTGTTCTATGGCATGTGGTGGCAAAGCTTGCAAGTATGAAAATGCAGCCCGCTGGGGTGAACAGGAACAAGCTATTAAAGGTGTCTACTCGTCCTGGTAAGTGATTCTGTCAGTCTTTGATAGCTCCCACCTACTGCTAAGTAGGAAAAGGAAATGGAGGTATAGGTGATGGCCACAGGCAGTAGCCTGTAGAAGAAGGAATGTGGGGTTTTGAAGTCAGAGGACCTCATCTTCCATCCCTGGCTTCCCCTCTTGGCAATCTGGCCTACTCACAGGCACTCTGAACCACAGTTTCCTTATCTGTAAAATGGAAATAATAAAACCAACCCTATAGGATTATTTTTTTTAATAAAATAGAATGTTGTAGGTAAAGTATCTTAAAGAATTGGTAACTAGATAGATTTTAAATTTCAGAGATTGCTAGAAACAATTAAAATATTCAGCTACAAATTTGAGAAATTTTGAGGTAATTAGGTAGTTTTTCACTTTCATGCAGGTGAACTTTAGCCTTATTTTTATTTTGTTCCTGTATTCTGTATAAAAGGATGCATTTTCATACAAATACATACACTTCCAGTCTACCTCAGTAGAAGGTGGTATAAGTTGTCGGTTCAGTAGATGATGTAAAATGCTTTCATTGTTTATGGTATGTAAGTATAATTCATTCATTATTGAATCATGCTATTTTTATTAGCAAATTGTCAAGTATACCCTTTTTTGATATAGTGATATCTCTGAAAAATTCTGATATTTAAAACCATATTTGGAATGCACTCAGAGGAATTTACTATTTAAAGAACTCTGCTGGTGAATCATTTTATAGAGTAAGACTCCATTTACAAATTAGATATTTGTCAGCCAGTTCACTAGCCTCCAACCCTGTACTTTTTCATATTGGATATGTTGGGTACAGGTATAGTGTTATAGTCTGGGATCCACTGTCACTACCTTCATCACTACCTTTCTTAAAGAGTGTCATGAAAAAGCAAACACTACTCCTGAGATGTGGTCAGATACATAAATTTATAATAATGCAGCTTAAGGTCACATTAATATTTCTGGTTTATTGTTGACTAAACTATCTTGTTTTCACCTCTGCTGCTTTCACATTACATCTCTCCTAATCTTACACTAAGTGCTGTTAAATTTGCAAGATCCCAAACCTTCGTGGTTCCCTGTTTTTAGATATTGCCCCAGGCATGAGAGATGGTATCTTTCTGAACCCTGACCTGCTCATATGATGTCTCTGTTACTCCTCTCAGGTTCTTGTAACCCACAGTTTGTGACAGTCTATCTTAGGTATCTTTCACCAGACCACTGGTGAGAAATCTGATCAGAACAGAGGGAAGTTAGAGCCCTAGTGAGAGTGACAGCCATTTACTGGGACTCTATCCATTTGTACACTCAGTAAACATCCATTTGGTTACAGGCCAGTCACAGTGATAGACATTTTCAAATTATTATGGTCATAAAACCCTTTTAAGTAGGCACTGTTAGTGTCATGTTATTGATAAGGAATTGAAGTCCAGAGAGACTAAGTAATTTGCTGCACAGCTGGAAAATAGAAAAGCCAGCATTTGAAACCAGGCCTGACTGACTCCAAAGTGATATTTTTTCCTAAATTACAATAACTCAGCATTTATGCATAACCACATGCCAGGATTTATGCTAAAAGACTTTACAGTCACATCATATTGAATTCTCACACCAACCCTATGAGGCAGGCGCTATTACCCTCACTCAACACATTAGATGACTGAGGTACAGATAAATAAGTAACTAAAAATGCCTCCCAGCTGGCCCTCCTCATTTAGTCAGTAACCTCTGGATAACTAATCCAGGATGTTACTTTTGCTGCCAGTCGAGGTTTCTCCATCATTCGGTCATGTCCGCTAGAATCTCATGAAAGTCCTTGAGGATACTTTGCTGGAGTCCATAAATACGTTATGTTCTGGAATTGTTTCCAGGATTTAAGAAGTGAGGGTTTCTTAGAGCCGTAATCATAATACAGAATTGAAGCCAGATTTGTATAAGGAGATTCTTACCTTACAGTATTATTGAAATCATAGAAAATGCAAGGGCTTGAAATCTTGCTTTCTCAGTTCTGTGCATTTCATCAGTCCCTCCTCCCACTGTAGGGTCACTGATAATATCCTGGCCATGGCACGCCCATCCACTGAGGTCCTGGAGAAGTTCTGTATCATTGAGCAGTTCCGAAGGTAAATGTTGCATGTTTATCCACTGTAATAAGCCAGCTTATGTCTTCTTTTCCACTGCTTTTGACTTCAAATAGAAAAGTGCTTTCATTTTACCAACAGAAATGTGAAGAACTTATTTCAAGTAAGATAAAGTTTTAAGAGTAGTTAATGTTTATTAATACCAAAAATGGTTATTTTTTTGTTAACACTACCTCCCCAATATGACTAATTTTTTTCTTTTTCCTTTAAGCCATGGCATAAAAAGTATCATTAACCTTCAGCGTCCTGGTGAGCATGCCAGCTGTGGGAACCCTCTGGAACAAGAAAGTGGCTTCACATACCTTCCTGAAGCTTTCATGGAGGCTGGCAGTAAGTCCTTCCAACCTCTTCTCCATATGTTACCAAGGACAGAACTCAGAGACTTTTGTCTGCTCAGTTCTTAGATTAAAAAGGAGATGGAAACAAAGTTCATGCATAGTAGTAGGGCTTCTGAAAAGTGAAGATGAGATAACTTTGTCTTTAAATATCTTATTTAGTATTGGTGTTAATAGTACAGAATTTCTTTTTTCCTGTGAGAGAGATCTTGAGAGAAGACCTTATAGAAATAATACCTGCATAATTAATATAAACAGTATGTCAGACCTGTCATCTCATTTAATCCTTAAAGCATTCATGTAATACGGTTGTTCTGAGACTTCCCTGATGGTCCAGTGGCTAAGACTGTGCTTCCAATGCAGGGGGCCCGGGTTCCATCCCTGGTCAAGGAAGTAGATCCCACATGCTGCAACCAAGACCCAGCACAGCCAAATAAATAAATGAACGTTTAACTCTGTGTGTGTGTGTGTGTGTGTGTGTGTGTGTGTAGTTGTTGTTCTGCTTCACATATGAGGTCACACAGACTGAGAAAGTTCTGACTTGCCCAGGATTACACAACTTAAACATAGCAACAGGATTAGAACCCACAACTTATTTGTGCTTTCACCTACCGCATAGCTCTACCCTGTGGGCAGGATGCGGGGATTCTTTCTGTGACAAATCTAGAAGCTCTGTCACAGGAGCTGTAGCATAGAATCCACTGAACATGTATCATTCACACCAAGCTGGAAAGGACCAGACTGTGCCACTTCTACAACCTGAAGTTCATGTTTGCTTTTTTATCCCACTAGTTAGAAAAATCTGTATGTACCACCCCATGTCATTTATCAGTCAGTTAGACATGTTTTAATGCTTAAACAAAGTTGCATGCTTTCCCTCCATGGTAGAGTAATTTTGGCATAGGTCATCAACTTTAATGTATAATCCTGCTTTTCATTAATTATTTCTGAGTTTCAGCAGGAAATGTGTTAAATAATACAGAATATGCTTTTTAAGAAATGCTAACAGTAGCTTTACTGGAAATGGGAAAAGCCTGTTATTTTAGGTCTACACATCTAGTGAGATCTGCGTGTTTTACAGCTGTATACTGTCATGACTTCACTCAGTTTTTTCAAATGTATTTGCAAGTATTTCTCCTATATGTTGATTTCTTCTTGTTCTTTCTCATTGTCCAGTTTATTTCTACAACTTTGGATGGAAGGATTATGGTGTAGCGTCCCTTACCACCATCTTAGATATGGTGAAGGTGATGACATTTGCCTTACAAGAAGGAAAAGTAGCTATCCATTGTCATGCAGGGCTTGGTCGAACAGGTAAATTCTAGGGGGTGGTTTTATTGCCTTTCTATGTATTTAAACATATAAGGAAAAATATTTCCTAGTTCTTAGGGGTAGTTTTCAAATTCCTATCGAAGGTTTGGAGTCAAATGGAAAGTCAATAAAAGATACTTGAAATATCTTAAATAGATAGTTTCAGTGACCATATATCCATGAGAGTATTTTTTGAATAGTTTAGAGTTAAAACTGCATCATATTGAGAAATAGGTGGGTTTCCATAGCTAGCTGAATGACCTTTCTGATTTTCTTCTTTAAAGGAAAAAAGTCAATACTTTTGTTTTTAATACATGTCTCTTTAAAATTTTATCTTCCTTAACCAAAATAATAATGGAAATAGCAAGCATTGTTTCATCCAATAATCTTTTTAAGTTGTTAGCAACACTAGGTTTTGAAGGAGGTTAATTTGCTGTATCTAGTAAGTGACAGGACCATGACTTAAAGCCACGGCTATAAGGATTTTGTTTGTAGAGTCTTAACTGTGCCTGCAATTCTGTGTAAAAACCAATGATTTTACTTTAAAATGCAGCAGAATATCAGTGCAATGCTGATACTAGGGCACAAAAAGGATGGACTCTTCATTGGTCATCTAATCCAGCCAGACACCAGAGTTTTACTCTGTTTACAATGTACCCATGTATTTACCACTGGCCTTCCCACTTACTGGGCTGCATCTTCAGATGGGGACATAGTTCTGCTCCAGATTGTCAGCTCTCATGGTTGAGCCAAGATCTCACTGTTCTAGGGATTCCATGTGATAGTTCTGCAGATATATCATACTTATCCTAAAGAACTGCCTTATCCTAGTGAAAAAGATACGTTGGACCTTACCTCATACTAGGAAAACAGGCATTTTTCAGAGGTTCTGATTTTCACATGTAATGAGATTCAGAACCTTCATGAATCACACAGATGTCTTTTGATTTGCCTTTTACTTGATGTTAATTATTTTATTTAAATTAATTTATCACATTTTTATTATTCATTTCAGTTTAGTATTAATGATAGTACATAAGTTTTACACTATTAATGTGGTCTTCCTTAATATCAAGTACTTATAGAAAAGTATCTATGATCTAGAGGAAAATATATATTAGTTTAGGCATTAGTTTAGTCTTAAAGAAGAAACTTCAAGAGAGAAAATAGATTGTGAGAATGAATAGTTGCCAAAGATAAAAATACCCAAGTGGGAAAAATGCAGGTCTGGAATGTGCCACCAATTGATGTCAAAGATGAAAGGGGTGGGAAGTTGCAAGCAGAATGTATGGAGTGATTGAATAGAAATTTTTAAGAACTGTTCAAAGTGGAAAGCAGTATTGTCTTTCTTCCATGTTGGAGTTGGGCATAATGAGGGTAAATGAACCAGGTCATCAGTTCATTCAGTCATTGCCCTCCACACTCAGCAATCCTCCCTTACTCCACACCTACTCAGGTTCACTGTGACAGTGCTTGTGCTTGCCCTGGGCTACAGAGGTGACCAAGGGTTCTCAGTCAGGGAGAGGGTTACCATAGAGACAAGTAAATAGGTGAACCTCTGTACCAAGAATTTAAAAGTTATCATTGTTCTTAAAATGTTCCTGTATTCATATGGTTTCCTAATACATATTCAAATTTTAAAATCATCAAAGAGAATAAATAAAAATATAAAATTTTCTCATGCCAATCTTCATTTCTTCATTGTTTAGGTGTTTTAATAGCATGTTACTTAGTTTTTGCAACAAGAATGACTGCTGACCAAGCAATTATATTTGTTCGGGCAAAGCGACCTAATTCCATACAAACTCGAGGACAGCTACTCTGTGTAAGGGAATTTACTCAGTTTCTGACTCCTCTTCGCAATATATTCTCTTGCTGTGACCCCAAGGCACATGCTGTCACCTTAGCACAGTATCTCATTCGTCAGCGACATATGCTTCATGGATATGAGGCACGACTTCTGAAACACATACCAAAAATTATCCACCTCGTTTGCAAATTGCTGCTGGACTTAGCTGAGAACAGGCCAGTGGTGAGAGAAAAAGTGGCAGACATACCTGGCCTCTCAGCTGAAATTGAAAAGACTGTTTCTGAGATGATCACAAGGCAGCTGGATAAGGAGTTACTGAGACATGATAGTGATGCATCAGACTCTTTCACCCCCAATGCAGTGGTGATGGATTTTGAGAATCAAGATGTGGTTCTTTCCAGTGAGCAAGAGTTGGACCCTCTTTGGAAGAGGCGGAATGTTGAGTGTCTTCAGCCCCTGGCTCATCTGAAAAGGCAGCTCAGCTACAGTGACTCAGATTTAAAAAGGGCGGAGTCACTTCTGGAGCAAGGGAGGACTCCGTGGACAGTGCCTGCCCAGGCCTTGCTTTGCCATAATCCCAGGCAGCAGAAGCACATAAGCCATTGTTACTCCCCACAGTCTCCACAGCTAGATTTAAATAAGGAAACGCTGGTCCGCAATACATTTTCTTTCTGGAATCACACTAAATTTGGAATCCCAGAGGGACTCAAAGATGATGGATCATCAATGTTCCATAGGACGAGCGTTCCAAAGGAGGTACAGCGAAGCAGAACCTTCTCTTCAGGAATTTCAGGTTCATACAACCCTGGGGAGCCAGTTGCACCAAACTTTGCAAATATTCCTAAGGAACCAAACTGTTCTCAACAGAAAGTGTACCACTGTGAGTGTGAAAGTCATGGTGGTTGTGGCCCAAGCTCTGTTGCAGAGGATGGTGAGACTTGCCGCCGCCCTGTGGACTGTGGGTTCAGTCCCAAAGCACAGTTCTTGGGGAATGAAACTCAGAACAGCAAATATCTGTCTGAAGTTGCTGCACATGTGGCTTTACAGTCTGAGTTGAGTGTTGAAGCAAGGAGAATACTGGCAGCCAAAGCCCTGGCAAATTTAAATGATATTGCAGAAAAGGAGGAAGTGAAAAAGAAGGTAGAGATGTGGCAGGTATTTGTATTTCATTTAATTATTTATGATTAGGAAATATTTTTGTCAGAGCAAAAGTACATTTTCCCAAGTTCATTTGTTTTCAGGAATTTGAAGACATGTTGGTATAATACATAACTTTTGAACGTCAAGTTACTCAACTGTAATACCACATAGCTGTCATTGAAAAAACAGACACAGGTCTCTTGATTAGGTTCATTTCAGTCTCTGTGAAAGAAAGCACTTAGTGCTTAGCACTCAGGGTGCTTGACTGAACATGGCAATGAAAGTGATTGATGGCAATAGTTTCCTTCTTCCTTGCTGGGCCTGTGGGACTGATGGCCAGATGGATAGAAAACTGTAGGAACTAACCTGAGCCCTAGCAGGGAACCACACTTTGAGAACCCCGAGCTGAGAGATAAAATGAAGTAGAGACAATTCTTTCCCAAAGCTCTTTAACCCAAGTATCAAGTAAGGACAGAAGGATAGTGATGAATGCTGACTGCTCAGCAGTCCCTCCCCAGCCCACCCAAACAAGGCAGGTATTGGATTCCAGAAAGCAAATGCGAGTGGCCACAGAGCCCCTTTGTCCACTAGTTTTATCTGAGATTGAGTCCCTGAGTTCTATTTCTTGGCTTTAAGCTAAATTAGAATGTGACATTTTAAACTTTAACATCATTTTGTGTTGTACTTTAACATCGTTTTGTGTTGTACTTTCATGAGGGAGCAGTCTTAAATCATGCTCTCTGCCTAGAATGAGCAGCTGATTAGAGAGAAGACAGGCCTTATGAACCTAGTTATGGTAAACTGCCCAAATGTGGGGCTGACATGGGGAGGCCTAGCTCAGTGATATTTTGGCTTGTTAGCCCATAATGTACCATGAATTATTTGTAACTGTTTTTCCATCTCCTACCACTAATCAAGCAAGGTGTGTACACTTTCCAGGAGGTCAGGCCTTCCAGATATAGAGGCAAGAAGAGGAGGCATGGAGCCTAACTATGACAGGAAGAGAGCACTTCCACGCATGATTTTTTCATCAGAATTGTGGTGTTTTGCTTAATCAATAGTTAAACGTATTGCTGTCTTCCAACATGAAGTATTTTCTATATTTCATACTCCAAGCTGAACAACATTCCACTCAGTGGACGGGTCTCCTCCGCATAACTGAGCCACAGTAGCTAGCGGCAGGACCTCCGGTTTCAGGCTGTATAGCTCACCACCCCATCGTGGGTCTGCCCAACATGACTGAACTGTTTGAACACATAATATATACAAAAGCATTTTCTAGATGTAGATACAACTCTATCTTTTGGATAGGTTTGCCTTTTTTCCTTTCTGGATTTTATTGTGGATCTTTCAGTAATAAAGAAAATCAGTTGAATTCTGTGCACCCCTTAGGCCCTTTCACATTGTTTCATGTGATTTTCACAGTAATCCTGTGAGACAGATGATACTATTTACAAATTCTTTGTTAATCTTTCATTACTTACAAACTAAGTATCACAGGTGGGGAAACTCACAGAGGTCAAGTGATGTGCTTGAGGTCACGTGGTCTGAATGTAGCAGAGCCAGGATACAGTTCATGTGTTTAATACTTTCCATCATCCCTGATGTTTTTCCTAGCCCCATTGGAAATTTTCAGAAAACAGCAATGATGTAATGATCATTTTACTAAGGGGATCTTTGAGTCATGTTATTTCTGCATAACATAAAATTGAATAAAAGCTACTCTGCTATGTACATGATCTATGAGATATGATGGACTATGCATAACTAAAAGTTTGGACTTATTTATGAGAAAATAAAGAGAAACCAGTGCTGGAGGACCCTAATAGCATGAGAAAAATATCACAGACTGGGGTAGAGCAGATCTGGCTTGGGAATGTGCTCTCTTAATGTGGGCTCCGGCAAGTTACTTCTTTCATGAACTTCCCAGTACATTCATCAGTAAAGGAGACCTCCATGCTGGGTTGCTATAAGAAGCAGAGAAAAGTCTTGTGTCATCATTCCTGTCATACTATAAGTATTCTATGAATATTAGGGGGGTGAATGAATGAATGGTTGTAATTATTCTGCTTATTACTATTGCAAACATGTATTTTATTTATTAAAACATAAATCTGAACCCTCTCAGAATTAAAAATAGTTACCTTACTTTCCCCCTTACTCTCTGTGAGGTAAAGTTTTAAAATCTCCTTAAATTATCTCCAGGCATTTGGATTATTGGCAAAACTTCCTAGTTGTTTTACCCTATCAAATTCAGAATGCAGGACTTGGTAAATTTTACATGGGATTCTAAAAAAGAATTTGAAAGAAATAGGTTATATATACCACATTTATTAACTTTTTGGCACTTTTATACTTTTTCATTTATCATTCAACTTCCTTGCAGTAAATATTTGTTTTGTTCTAAGGAGCCTGAAAAGACAGCTTCCTTCTTGAATTGTTTCTGTATTTTCTGAACGAAGTGGAGAACTCGGGTTAACTAAGCCTTCTCAGTATCAGGAGCCTTAACAGCCCTCTCAGTTTAGTCATCCCACCAGTGGGGTGGGAATGAACTTCACAAAGGGAAACTGAGGCTTAGAGAAATTAAATGTCTTAGCCCAGGGTACTGAGTGAAAGGGGGACCACTGGGAGGGGTTCCAGTCCCCACCTCAGAGCCTGAGACTTTACTCTCCTGGAGAGCCTAAGGCTCATCAGATGTCAAACCATGCCTCCCTGCCTTCCTCTCTCCCTCACTTTGTCCCTCTCTCTCTCTGTTCCTTTCCCTCCTCTTCTGTCCTGTCCTCTCTCCTTTCTCTTTCTTTTTCTTTCTCCTTTCCTTTTTAGAAAGAACTAAATTCCCGAGACGGAGCTTGGGAAAGAATATGTGGCGAAAAGGATCCTTTCATCCTGTGCAGTTTGATGTGGTCTTGGGTGGAGCAGCTAAAGGAGCCTGTGATAACCAAAGAGGACATGGACATGTTGGTTAACAGATGTGCAGATGCCTCGGAAGCACTGTTCTTATTAGAAAAGGTAAAATAGCTGTTGAACAGTTGATGAAGTTAACTGAGGCCCTCAGTACAAGTTTTACACACTAAAAATAACCATTTTTAAAAAAAAGGAGGACTCTCACAGAATTCCATATTGAGGTCTAATTTAAAATTTTCCAAAGTGAGGGAAGAAATGCACCCCTAATATAAACATTCAGAAGATAGAAAAATAAAACTGTAAAATACTATATCCCCAGGTTCAGTTCAGTTCAGTTCAGTCTCTCAGTCATGTCTGACTCTTTGCGACCCATGAACTGCAGCACGTCAGGCCTCCCTGTCCACCACCAACTCCCGGAGTTTACCCAAACTCATGTCCATTGAGTCGGTGATGCCATCTAACCATCTCATCCTCTGTTGTCCCCTTCTCCTCCTGACTTCAATCTTTCCCAACATCAAATGAGTCAGGAGAGCTACTTTAAACATTTTCATTGAAACATTTTCAAGTTTTTTCTTTCAGTCTTATCAATACATATGTTAACTTGGTAAAAATTATTTCACATAAAATGTTATACTTCATTTTTGCTCAGAATTATAACATAGATGTTTTTCCATGTGTTTTTCATAAATGTAAACTTAAATGGGTAGATAATGCTCTAACATGAGATATGTTACAACTAATCACTTTCTCATTTTCAGGTATTTGTTTCTACTTATTTACTGTGAGCATATAATGTGACTAACTGAAGTGGGTTGGAATATGCATTCATTTGTATTTCTTTAAAAAGGGTGTGTGTCACATATACATTTATGTGTGTAATTTGTGAATGTATACAATATAGAAGGAAAAATAAGGAACTGATAATGATGGTTGCCTTTAGAGAATAGTAATCGGAGACAGTGGATCTAGAAAGCAAGAGAGACTTTTCATTGTAGATTCTTTTATACAATTTAATATTTTTAACCATGTGGAGATATTAAATTTTCATCTGTAAATAGGATTTGTTTTGTTTTAGGAAACAATGTTACCTCATAATCAGCCTTGCGTAATCTGCTATGCTGTGGTATAAACATTTCATTGCTTCCAAATCTTCTGCTACTAACTACTGCTTAATATAGACACACAGAGATACACACAGGCATTTGTGCACAGTTGTGTGATGCCCATGAGCATTTGAATGACAGAGATGAATCCGGAGCAGGGATAAGGAAGGCAGTTAACTTTGACGGATTGGGTGGCAGTGGGCCAGGCCCTTGCTAGGTCATAATTTCTGTTTTCACCTTTGTTCATCTCCATTGCTCAGAGAGGTAGAGGCCCCATTTTCAGAAGAGGGAATGTGAAGCAGTCTGCCCACAGCATGTAGCATGTGTCAGAGCAGGATACAAACTCTGGCACTGAAGTCCTGTACTTTTCTGTCTCATTGTGCTATTTCCACATTATTCACTCCAGTCCTCACATTCAGGGTGTTTACATTATTTATAGTTTTGATACAGATCACTGTAATGATAATTTGTGATTGCATGTTTTTGTGCATTTCAGATTATGTCCTTGGAGTAGATGTTCAGAAGTAAAATTAGTGACTCAGTGGACAGGGTGTGTTGGATGCAAATTGCTCCAGTAATGGGGTTTCTCCTTTGCTTCTGCAAAGGAAACAACTGTTAGGAGTTAAGCTGGGGACACATTCTTCAGGGACCTTTCCCCTTATGCTTTAGCATGTTCCTGGATGACTGTGGTGGTCTTTCTTCTTCTGTCCTTTCCCATTCAGTATTGTCTGCAACTGGCAGGACATGATGAAGGTACTGAGTGCTAAGTACTCAGCTGTCTGTACACATATTGTGTGAGGTGCCAGCGTCTACTAGGTGTACTGAAGTGACTGTGTCTAGAAACAGCAAGAATGAATCATCTTCAGTACGCTGCATGGAAGGTGTTTGATTAAAAGTTCCACTTATCTTCAGATTCAACTATATTTTGTGTAATAAATAACCAGCTTTGATATTATCTCCTGACAGCTGTTCAGATTAACATATAACAGTAAACATTGGTAGAGCCCTTGGTAGATAGTTTAGTATTTGAGGTAGTGAATACTTGATTGCAAACCAGTTCTTGGCTCAGCAGTTGTTTTGAGTTTATTTCGTGAGGCATTTTTCAGACAACTTGTTTGATTTTGATTTCTGCAAAACAGGGCCAGCAACAAACTATTCTTTGCGTGTTGCATTGCATAGTGAGCCTGCAGACGATTCCTGCAGATGTGGAGGAAGCTGTTCTTGCCCGCGCCATTAAAGCTTTCACTAAGGTGGGTTGCACTCCTCCTTTCCACTTCAGACCACAGTCAGCATAATCTTGGTAAATCAGAATCCAGAGGTCATCAGCCTTCTCTAAAATAAAACTTTTGGCCATGTTTCCCTTTAATGGAAATATGTTTGACACTTCATGAAAGTTACAGACTTTTGGCTAAAAAATACCAGTTTCCTAACAATGATATAAGAAAAGGCTGAACCGTGGGCTTTTTGAAGGAAAACTTTGAAACAAAGAACTTTTATGTAGAGAGAAACAATTGAGTGTTGAGGAAAAATTTTTAAATCATGTGCCTAGTAGAATTCTAACCCTAGTAGAGAATCTTTTCTTCTTGAGCCAGTTCTACCTTGGGTCTGAACAAGAAACCACCTATTGAGAGTTTAACATCCAGCTTTGGCAGTTCAGTGCCGTGTCTGGTTGGAAAATCCTAAGTAAAGTTTCCTTACCATGCACATCCTTTTGTCCTGCAGCAGTCTTTCCTGACTGAAGAAAGATGCCAGATTTCATGCCAAGAGAAAAGGTTCCCCTCAGCTAATTTGTTTTGTGTCTCTTGTATGTGATACCAAAATATCATTAAACAAAGAACCCTGTTTTTTGATGACAGCGTCTTTGACAAACATTTATATTAATAGCAATTGTTATTTGTACTCATTCACCAGTCTCTTTCCCCATCCACTCTTTCCAAAGTGATGTCCTTCTTACAGATTTCTTTGTTCCTCATCAGGAGCTTTTTTCTTCATCTAGAGCTTTACAGCGTTAACCACTTTGCATCCTCTCAGTCAGTCTCTTTGTGACTGTTTCTGAGTTAGCACATCAAAACCAAACTATGTGATCTTTTACAACTGTGTTTATGTTTTCATAGACCCAGAGATTACCTGCTCTGTGGAGAGGGCTGTGGTTTGGTGTGTAACAAAGTATGCAGTTCAGGCCTTACTAATATTATTAAGTTTTTCAGATAGGATAGACAAAACAAGGTTAAGATAAAGTTAAATTTCTGAATTTAATTAAAAATAAGTCCTTAATACTGGTCTCCCTGAAAGCACTAGGAATTCTTTACAATTTCTATTGACCTTTCACAGCGATACTAATGAAAAGTTAAATATACTGGTTGTTCCAAATTTGTCTATAAAAATGTTAGAAGACTGTTCTTAGGTCTCTCCCCTTGTGTACAGTCTTAGGAATAGAGGCCCTGATAGCTTTTATTCCAGACTAGCTCATCAAGGAAATCTGTGTAGCATCTGCTTCCAGTGTAATAGATAAGATTTCCTTCAGGCCACAGCTTAGCAGCCTTGGCACAGCTCCCTCATCAGACACTGGGGAGTTCCTCAGCGGGGAGGCAGACTCCTTGCTTGTGTGGCCTCCACTTGTGCCGCTCTGCATCACCCCCAGGGGGCTTGGAAGGCAAGGGAACCCATGTGATTATGGAGCGTGTGCTGCCTTCAGTCATAAAGTTGTTTGACCCAACACTGTCATGTCTTCTGCCAAATGTCCTCAAGTTGTGTGAGACCCTTCCAGCCCCCCTGGAGGGCACGGCCTTCCTGTCTCCCTCCAGAAGGGAAGGGATCACTGGTCAAGGAGTCCTGATCTTTTCCTAAGGAGTTGCACATTTGGCAGTGGGAGTAGAGTGGAGGTGTGGTGATTGCTCTGGTTCTCTGTCCTGTCATTGCAACCCTGCAAAACAGTGAACTTGGATAAAAAATCCAAATATGTGTACATGGTGCCTTCCCACCAGTGGGAAAGGAAATTAACTTTTACAGAGAGGTTTTTACATGTGTCATGCCCGTGTTAGATCTTCATATTTTGTACTCACAGAAATCCTAAGGAGATGTGATCTCCATTTTACAGAAAGGTTACAATTGCTTACAGAGAACTAGGCTTCCTATTCAGGTCACCTCGGTGCAACACTTAAGCTGGTGTGCACTGTTTTAATAAGGAGACTTTTCCCTTAGGCCAGCCATGATTAATCTCTGGATTCAAAACCCCCATCACACTCACTGTTGGCTTGCCTCATGAGTACAGTACCTATCCAGGCACTAGATTTAATTGTTTTAGTTTTCATTCGTAAGTTTAGTATTGACATAACTGGCAGTTCTAATGTAATACTTTAATTTAAACTAATATGTGAACTGTATTGTGTGTCCTTCTTAATTATATGTAATTTTGTTTGTAAGTCTTTGTTTTTCTCCATCCCCTTTCTTTCCTCCCAGAATAAAGACTGGTTATAGTATCCTGAATTCCTGTTATAGTATACTGAATATAAATTTTCTTTATCACTAGGTTAATTTTGATTCTGAAAATGGACCAATAGTCTACAACACCCTGAAGAAAATATTTAAGCACACACTGGAAGAAAAAAGAAAAATGACAAAAGATAGCCCTGAGCCTGGCATTTAGTGACACTGACTTTCCCTTCATGACTATTTCAGACTTGAAGATCTAGGTGGCATTTCTGCTCATAGCTGAACAAATTGAAGTGTGGAACTGCCTCATTTCATAGCACTTTATTTCAGATGCTCTCGGTTTGTGCTCAGAAATGCTTGTTCCTGTTTGGAGCAATTATTTATTTTAAAATATCCTTCAGTTACATTTTTATGTTAAAAAATTGCCATAAAGTTGGTGCCACTTCTTTTATTTATGTATTTATTTAACTGAATTAATATTGTTGTATTAATATTTTAAGAATGTGGTGTTTACATCCTTGTTCTTTTTTGACATTTTGGAAAAAGTTATAACTCTTCTTTCCAAAACAATTATTTTATTGATGGAGCTCTTCTCTTTATTGATGGAATTATCTGTTTACGAAATAGATAATTTTAATAGTAAAACTTTATTGTGTATGCCCTGATACATGACCTTAAGGAAGTCACCAAGTGTCTTAAACTGTATGATATTTGTTATAAGAAGGCTATTGTTACAGCATTTTAAAGGATTTTTTTTACAGTTGTTTGAATTTTTGTTTTTTCTTTTTATAAATGTGGCAAAGAGTCTCAAATGTATTATTTTTGTGAGTGTTTTAGTTTTACGTTAAAGGATTGACAGTACAGTGTTTGGGACTTTTTATTGTAGGAAATAGGCTTCCTCTTTGTCAGGCTTCCTGACAGCCTCACTGACTTCTGCTGTCACAGGCAACAGGAACAGTTCTCAATACATCAAGCCTTATTCCCACTCTCCTGGGCTGTTGCTGAGCTGAGCAGCATCTTTACAGAGAAAGTAGGATCGGTGACAAGCAGTGTAGGAAGCTGTAGGACTCCAGCAGAACTGTCTTAACAGCGGCGGGCCATAGCCACAGCCACTCCCCAGAGGCAGTTCTGTTCATGCTGATGTTGTGATAGCATGAGCACCAGCCCACGCGTCCTAAATCTGCTGTTGCTTAGACCCAGTTGCCTCAGGGCTTTATCTTTGGTTGCTTTTCTGGGAGAATTTAGATCTTTAAATTGAATTTGACTCATTGTAGGTTGCATTCACCCTACTGGTTTTAGATAAGAGGAATTGCCTAAATTATTTAGTTCCTTATAGACCAAACTATCAGTAATCAAAGCCATTAAATTCTATTTAAGGGAATATGTGGGGCACAAGAGGCCAAGCCTCTCTTTTTTTCCCAATAAAAATGATATTAAACCAGTTTCAAACTAAAGCTACTACTTAATCTTAAAGACAGAATTTCAGAGAGAGTAACTGATTTACAATAAATGAAATTTCTCCAACTTGTACATTTCTGAATCAACTCTAGCACATCAAAAATGTCTGTCATTATTGGTCTTACTAACTAGTGGCAAATGCCATACTGTTTGAATTTTTAGGAAATTAAATCCAGTGAATTTTAGTGAACTGGTTTGCCCATTCCTGACATTTCTTCTTTTCAAGTGCCTGATCTGGGAAAGACAGGGAGAAAACAATTACATTTATCCAAAGGTACATTATAAAGATATGTATTTTATACCTAAAAAGACATTTATCCTCATCTTTGTCGGTCTAAATGGACAGGTGCCACCATGGCTCATCTGACAAGTGGCTCTTGGCCTGTGCATCTGAAATCATCATTTCGGATTAGAGGGTAGATCCTGCACGGCCATGCTGTGACCACAGCAGTGCGTGTCTAAAATCTAAGTGCACCAGTCTGAGAAAGAGAGACGGTGTGATTAATCAAGCTGTATACAGATTTTGTATTTATTTGAATAAAAGTGGGGAAAAAAAGCACATGATCTTTGTCTTGTACTTCTTTAGCTTAGTGCTCTTGAGATCCTGATGATAAAGATTTGGCTTTGTAATTAGGATTTCCTAATGAGCAGTCTGAGTTGCAGGCTGAGTAGTCAGCTGGCCAGGCTCTAGTCAGCCCTGACACTGTTGGTTCAGAATGGCCAAGGGATGGAGGCAGGCAGATAGGAGGATTCTAAGAGGAATATGGGAGGAAAATCTCAAGGTCAGCAGGATTCCTACCTTCCAGTATTTGAACTGGTGAAGAGTTCTCTGTAGCCCAGAGGATAGAAGTCTACCTACTAGAAGAAGTTACAGGCCTGCAAAAATTCAGCTCAGCAGGGTGGAAAGGGCCAAAACTGCACACATTCAGAACTTAACAACCATGGCTGAGCACATGCATTGTCTTGATTACTTCTCTTACCAGACCAGGAGTGAAGTACTTTTCATACTTAGCTGATGAAGGAATTCCCCTCTGACTGACTTTGAGGTATGTTCTCCCTCTTGAGGCCCTTTCAGCACTAGACTCCATGATGGCATAACAGAGCACTGCATTATCCATAACTTCAGTGGAAATATCCTGCAATTTTTGTCCTCTGAAAAAGACTGAGCTCACTCTATTGCTATTATATATGTGTGTGTGATACACACAAACGTATATATATATAGATAGTAAGTGCATGATTTCTTGCCACTTCTGTTTTTTTCCTGTTTCAGAGAACTTGCTGATGCTCTTTGAGATGAAGTGCTGCTATTTTAAAGTTGCTTCATCTGTTTGCATAACTCAGAAACACTATGCTGATCTACTTTCTCATAGCTTCAACCAACTTCCCAGTTCTATCTGAGAAAGAGTATGTGCTTTCATCACTCTGGATTCCATGAAAATAAACATATATCATACTTCAATAGAGAGGAAATTTCTATATTTTTCTCTTAAATGGAGGACACTTGCTTATATGCTTGGGTGCTATTTCTGGCTGTTCTCTAGAGGTCTGAAAAAGTTTCCAGAGATAGTATGTTGTAGACAGAGTGTGTGCCCCAAGTTCTTGATATCTGAAGGCCCCCAATAATTTGAGGATAATTTGAGGAATTGTTTAAAAGTGACAGCTTACTCATAGGATCTTTGTTGTTCAAAATTATTAAACATTGATACATTTTCAGTAAATTAAGAACTACATTTCCTTTGGTGCTTGAATGTGACCCAAGAGTAACACCTTACCCAAGGAGCCCTTTCCAGTGTTGAAGTGAAAGTTGCTCAGTTGTGTCCGACTCTTTGTGACCCCATGAACTATACAGTCCATGGAATTCTCCAGGCCAGAATACTGGAGGGGGTAGACTATCCGTTCTCCAGCAGATCTTCCTGACCCAGGAATTGAACCAGGGTCTTCTGCATTGCAGGTGAATTCTTTACCATCTGAGCTATCAGGAAAGCCCTAATATCTGGGCTTACTTGGGGATCAGCTGGTAAAGAATCCGCCTGCAATGTAGGAGACCTGGGTCGATCCCTGGATTGGGAAGATCCCCTGGAGGAGGGAAAGGCTACCCATTCCAGTATTCTGGCCTAGAGAATTCCATGGACTGTGTAGTCCATGGGGTCACAAAGTTAGACACGACTGAGCGACTTTCACTTTTCAGTGTTAGGTGGTTGAAAATTATTTACAGATAAAATGGCAGGAAAAAGATTCAACAAATCCTGTTACACATCAGTGGATTATTTTTTAGTTATGCTTTTAAGCATGAGCTGATCTCTGATTAGCCCAACGCTGGCTGACAATAAAACTGATTTACAAGTAATCACAATGGAGCCATTCAACAGTAGAGCTGTACTGAACCTTCTTTCTAAATAGTCGATTAAAATAGCTAGTCACTAAAAATAATGTCCCAATAAGATTTTAATAACATAAAATCTTTTGCCCTGAAAAATAAAAGTTTCATACATCCACTGCAATTTACATCACAATAGAAGGTTATTATGCCCTAGCCTCCTGGCTTTCTTGATTAAAATTAAATAATGTTTTACTCTTCAGAATACCTCTTTGGGAGAAAAGTTACATTTTTAGAATACATTCCTACTTACCTAACCATTTGATTACAGTCTGCAAATACTAATTGGTTTTGATTTAGTGAATTGCCTTTTCATTTCTTTCTCCTCTTAAAAATAAAACAGACTACTCAGACATTGAATTATGTTGAACCATATTGAATGGCCATTTCTGCAGGTCAAAATTATCAAATATGGGCCATTTTATACAGTTCAACCAAATACTAAATTTTCCTGGGGCCAGTAGGTGACATTTTCTAAATTATTTTAGCAAAGTTTAGATGATCAATTACTTTCTAAGAATATCCTTTATGCTCAGAGTTCCAAAACAAATGAAAGAGATTAATATAGAACTATTCTTTCAGCAACTGATTTGTGCTCCTCTGAGCTTCCACTCTGCTGATGCTGGGGACACCCAGGAATCATTGTCATTCATCCCTCCATCAGGAACCAAGTCTAGTGCATGTCTGTATGTCACTTGTTCATGCCATCTCATGCCATCAGCACCCAGAATGAGTTCTACATTGTCTGCCACTTAGCTACCCACTTCAGTCCACACCTTCATTCTTTCTGTACAATGGTGGAAGAATAATTCTCGATACTTTATTATTGTTAATTCTGAATGTCCTTCAAAACTCAGCTCTGATCCCTTCAAACTATATATTAATTAACACTTTGTTAAATGTAATTAAATTCAACTACCCGATGACCACAGAGGTAGGGAGGTGTCGTGAGCTGAATTAAGTCCTAAAATTCATATGTTGAAATCCTAACCTCTAGTACCTCAGAATGTGACTGTGTTTGGAGACAGGCCTTTTAAGAAGTGATAAAGTTTAAAAACAAAGTCCATATGTGTGTCTCATGTGACTTAAACGTAAGATGCTGGATTTGTTGGTATTTTCATCCATGAAACTGCTACTCCTGGTGTAACAGTGGTGCATAGAGAGGACTCAACAAATGTAATGTGGGTCAAAGGGAGGAGGGTGGAGGAAACGAAGGTAGAGCCCTGGCGTCAGTGTATACCTAGGTCAGTTATATTTAAAAATTGGGTTATTTGTAAAGCAGAGATAGAGACACAGATGCAGAGAACAAATGTTTGGACACTAAGAGGGGAAGGTGGGATGAATTGGGAGATTGGAATTAACATATGTACACTATTGATACTATGTATGAAATAGATAGCTAATGAAAACCCACTGTATAGCTCAGGAAACTATGCAGTGCTCTGTGGTGACCTAAAAGGAAGGACAACCCAAAAAAGAGGGGATATATGTATATGTATAGCTTTGCTTTGCTATACAATAGAAACTTAACATTGTAAAGCAAATGTACACCAATAAATATTAATTTAAATAAATAAAAACAAGGAAGTAGAGTGTACAGGGCCAAAATGGAAGTAATGGTTCTCCACTTCATTCAACGGTCTTCCCTGATAGCTCAGTTGGTAAGGAATCTACCTGCAATGCAGGAGACCCCAGTTTAATCCCTGGGTCGGGAAGATCCACTGGAGAAGGGATAGGCTACACACTCCAGTATTTGGGTTTCCCTTGTGGCTCAGCTGGTAAAGAATCCGCCTGCATTGCAGGAGACCTGGGTTTGATCCCTGGGTTGGGAAGATCCCCTGGAGAAGGGAAAGGCTACCCACTCAAGTATTCTGGCCTGGAAAATAAAACATCCCATGCCAGTAGACTACCAAGTTACATATATCTAGAGTAAGCACTAGGAAAACTGTAGTGATATTACTCACTATAATCAAGATGGGATTTTTTTTTTTATGTTTAAATAACTACAACAGAAAAGAGAAGAAGAGGAATACAGAAAACAAACAAACACAAATAATCAAATGGCTGACAAATGAACAATTACCTAAATTCAGATGGTCTAAATGCACCAAAGACAGATTGGCTTAGTAGATAAAAATGATTAATAAATCCTGCCTTCCAGAAAGATTAAAATACAATGTTATAGATAGGTTATATCATACATTATTTTTTTAAAAGCAGAATGGTTTATTAGATAAAGTAGACTTTAGAGCAAAGAAAATTACAGAAACATTTGTTTCTGTTGTTTAGTCACTAAATTGTGTCTGACTCTTTTGCAACCCCATGGGCTGCCAGGCTCCTCCGTCCATGGGGTTTTCCAAGCAAGAATACTGAAGTGGGTTGCCATTTCCTTCCCCACAGAAACATTACACAGTGATGAAAGGATCAGCCCACCAGGGATACATAATTCTGAGTAAGTCCACACCAACCATCAGAGCTTCCAAACACATGAAGCAAAACCTGGTAGGGCTGAGAGGAGAAATAGACAAAGCCACAGTTAGGCTTATAACTTCACCATCCCACTCTCAGCAACTGAGATTCTGTGCAACAGAAAGCAAGACTGTAGAGTCACTGAAGCCTGCACACGCATACAACAGTGGCTTCCACACACACAGAAGCACACGACAAACACTGGCTCCTATGCAGCAGTTCGGACCGGCTTATCTCAGGGCCACTCTGCTCGCCTAAGAATCAGTCAGTTCCTCAAAGAGCTCTTGCTTATTTCTATTATATATTTATTGATTTAAATATATGTGTGTGTTATATATATAAATAATATATATTATATAATTATATGTAATTATATAATCATATAATATATAATTATATATTATAAATGTATAATATATATAATTATGTAATACTTATATAATATGTATAATTATAATATATAGTATAATATAATAGATACAATATATAATTATACATATAATAATTATAACAAATTATATATAGTTATATATTATATATATTTATAGTTATATTTTTTAATATATATATATAGGGCTTCTCTAGTGGTGCTAGTGGTAAAGAACATGCCTGCCAATGCAGGAGACAATAATGGTTTGATCCGTGGGTCGGGAATATCCCCTGGAGAGGGGCATAGCAACCCACTCTAGCATTCTTGCCTGGAGAATCTCATAGGCAGACGAGCCTGGTGGCCTATAGTCCATAGGATCACAAAGGGTTGGACACAACTGAAGTGATTTAACATGCCCAGATACACACACACACACACACACATATATTAGTAATTGACACCTTTCTAAAATAATTCACTTAAAGAACATAAACCCATTCAGTACTTCTTAATATAAATCTTTGTGAAAAATAGCTATATTTTTTTTAAGTTAGTGGCATTGTTTTTAATTTTTGCAAATCTCTTTAAGTTCTGACAAGAGAAAACAACTGGATTCTCATATCTGCCTTGCATTCATTTTGTTATACTATCACACATCTTGTAACCACTGGAAAACTCCACCGTACATTCATGAGTGTGAGAAATGCACATAACATCTTAATACTCTAATGAAAAAGTAGAGGTTGCAGACACCTTAGTCTCAGGTCACGTACAGGTATCCCTGACAGCGTATGGCCTCTCTCAAGTCAAAACTAACAGCCCATAGCTCCTTTCCAAAAAGCCTCCCACAAAGGTGATGCTGCTGGAAGTGGATTCAGTTTGACAAGGAGAGAGAAACTGAGTGCAAAGGAAGAGGGAAAGGAAAGTTGGGAGAGGAACGGAAAGTATGAGGTTTTTTGTTTGGGCTATTTTTTTCATCACTTTTCAAAAACCACAGAGAAAGACATCCTGAAACTATGAAGCTAGGGAAGCAGTTCTGCCCCATCTCATATAACATGAACAACAATCCCATGTAAAATTATTAAAAGAAAAAAAATTAATGGGTTAAATTTGGAATAACATCCCTATAAATAATGAAAGAATGCAGAGATATATGCTTGCAAAATAAAGACATGTCTAATATTTAAATGAGCTTTAAAAATTAAGATTATAGAAGCTATGATAGAATAGCAAGAAAGTAGAATATGAAAAATTCAGAAATGAGATGACTGGTTAAAAACAAGGTCTGGAAAAAAATGCAGATGAACTCAAGTAAGAATTAGAAATAAAGAGGAAAATTCTGAGAAACTGAGTATTAAACTAGATGGATGTGCTATGTCCTATGTTGCTTCTGTTGTATACAAATCTTTGTGACCCTCTGCACTGTAGCCCACTAGGCTTCTCTCCATGGGATTCTCCTGGAATGGGTTGCCATGCCCTCCTCCAGCAGATCTTCCTGACCCAGGGATTGAACCTGTGTCTCTTATGTCTCCTACGTTGGCAGGTGGGTTCTTTACCACTAGTGCCACCTGGGAAGCAAAAAAGCAAATAAGTCCAAGAGAAACAAAGGAGGGAAGGAGGAAATAAATGTACAAAGTAAAGGTTAAGAAGATTTGAGAAAAGTGATAGCTACAGAGGACAAAGAAGATTTAACATAGGTATAACAGGTATATCCAAAAAAGAAAGCTGAAATAATAGGAAAAAAATAATAATTTAAAAAGCTACACTATCACAAAAATTTCTCAGTGAAAAAGCAATGTACTTACAAGTATATACTAAAAATTTAACTCCATTTACATGGGAAAATCAACCCAGACTGGTCAACAGTGACACATACTCTAGTAAAATTATTGGTTTTTAAAGGAAGAAGAAAAGCCTCATTGGACAATCAGACAAAAGACCAAGTTATTTAAGCTTCCAGTTCAAGATGGCAGAGTAGGACATGCACTCATCTCCTTCTGCAAGAGCACCAAAATCGCACCTAGCTGTTGAACAACCATTGACAGGAGGATGCTGGAACCCACCACAAAAATATATCCCATGTCCAGAGACAAAGAAGACACAGTGAAACAGTAGGAGGAGCACAACCACAATAAAATCAAACCCTATACCTGCCGGGTTGGTGACCCACAAACTGGAGAACAATAATACAAAAGGAGTTTTCCCACTGTTGTGAAGGTTCTGAACCCCATGTCAAGCTTCCCAGCCTGGGGATCCAACAAAGAGACTGGGAATTCCCAGGGAATCTGACCTTGAAGGCCAGTGGGATTTGATTATAGGACTTCCACAGGACTGAGGGAAACAGAGTCTCCAGTCTTGGAGAGTACAAACAAAATCTTATGTGCACCAAGACCATGAGAAAAGGAGAAGTGACCTCACAGGAGACTCAACCAAAACCACCTGCTAGTGTTGGAGGGTCTCCTGTGGAGGCGTGGATCAACAGGGGCTTACCACAGGGAAGGGGCCACTGGCAGCAGCAGTCCTGGAAGGCCCCCTTTGGCATACACCCTCTGGGAGGTCACCATTAACCCTACCATAGAGCCCTAGACCCCAGGGATGGGTTGCCTCAGGCCAAACAACTAACAGTGAGGGTACAACCCCACCCATCAGCAGATAATTGGATTAAAGTTTTACTGAGCAAGGCCCTGCCCACCAAAGCAAGACCCAGTTTTTCCCACTGCCAGGCCCTCCCATCAAAAAGCTTACACAAGCCCCTTAGCCTCCTCCATCAGAGGGCAAATAGAAGAAGCAAGCAGAACCACAATCCCACAGCTAGAATCAAAACTACATTTAGTCAGTCAGTCAGTTCAGTCACTCAGTCATGTCTGACTCTTTGTGACCCCATGGACTGCAGCATGCCAGGCCTCCCTGTCCATCACCAGCTCCCAGAGTTTACTCAAACTCATGTCCATCAAGTCAGTGATGCCATCCAACCATCTTATTCTCTGTTGTCCTCTTCTCCTCTAGCCTTCAATCTTTCCCAGCATCAGGATCTTTTCAAATGAGTCAGCTCTTCGCATCAGGTGGCCAAAGTACTGGAATTTCAGCTTCAACATCAGTCCTACCAATGAACACTCAGGACTAATCTCCTTTAGGATGGACTGGCTGGATCTCCTTGCAGTCCAAGGGACTCTCAAGATTCTTCTCCAACACCACAGTTCAAAAACATCAATTCCTCGCCGCTCAGCTTTCTTTATAGTCCAACTCTCACATCCATACATGACCACTGGAAAAATCATAGCCGTGACTAGACGAACCTTTGTTGGCAAAGTAATGTCTCTGCTTTTTAATATGCTGTCTAGATTGGTCATAAGTTTCCTTCCAAGGAGCAAGCGTCTTTGAATTTCATGGCTGCAGTCACCATCTGCAGTGACTTGGGAGCCCAAGAAAAAATAAAGTCTGTCACTGTTTCCACTGTTTCTCCAACTATTTGCCATGAAGTGATGGGACTGGATGCCATGATCTTTGTTTTCTGAATGTTGAGCTTTAAGCCAACTTTTTCACTCTCCTCTTTCACTTTCATCAAGAGGCTCTTTAGTTCTTCTTCACTTTCTGCCATAAGGGTGGTGTCATCTGCATATCTGAAGTTATTGATATTTCTCCTGGCAATCTTGATTCCAGCTTGTGCTTCATCCAGCCTAGCATTTCTCATGATGTACTCTGCATATAAGTTAAATAAGCACAGTGACAATATACAGCCTTGACATACTCTTTTTCCTATTTGGAACCAGTCTGTTGTTCCATGTCCAGTTCTAACTGTTGCTTCTTGACCTGCATACAGATTTCTCAAGAGGCAGGTCAAGTGGTCTGGTATTCCCATCTCTTTCAGAATTTTCCAGAGTTTGTTGTGATCCACACAGTCAAGGCTTTGGCATAGTCAATAAAGCAGAAATATGTTTTTCTGGAACTCTCTTGCTTTTGTGAGGATCCAGTGGATGTTGGCAGTTTGATCTCTGATTTCTCTGCCTTTTCTAAAACCAGCTTGAACATCTGGAAGTTCACAGTTCACATACTGTTGAAGCCTGGCTTGAAGAATTTTGAGCATTACTTTGCTAGCGTGTGAGATGAGTACAATTGTGCGATAGTTTGAGCATTCTTTGGCATTGTGTTTCTTTGGAACTGGAATGAAAACTGACTTTTCCAGTCCTGTGGCCACTGCTGAGTTTTCCAAATTTGCTGACATTTTGAGTGCAGCACTTTCACAGCATCAGCTTTTAGGATTTGAAATAGCTCAACTGGAATTCCATCACCTTTACTAGCTTTGTTCGTAGTGATGTTTGCTAAGTCCCACTTGCCTTCACATTCCAGGATGTCTGGCTCTAGGTGAGTGATCACACCATCGTGATTATCTGGGTCACGAAGATCTTTTTTGTACAGTTCTGTGTATTCTTGCCACCTCTTCTTATTATCTTCTGCTTCTGTTAGGCCCATACCATTTCTGTGCTTTATTATGCCCATCTTTGCATGAAATGTTCCCTTGGTATCTCTAATTTTCTTGAAGAGATCTCTAGTCTTTCCCATTCTATTGTTTTCCTCTATTTATTTGCATTGATCGCTAAAGAAGGCTTTCTTATCTCTCCTTGCTATTCTTTGGAACTCTGCATTCAAATGGGTATATCTTTCCTTTTCTCCTTTGCTTTTCGCTTCTCATCTTTTCACAGCTATTGTAAGGCCTCCTCAGGCAGCCATTTTGCTTTTTTGCATTTCTTTTTCTTGGGGATGGTCTTGCTCCCTGTTCCCTGTACGATGTCACGAACCTCTGTCCACAGTTCATCAGGCACTCTGTCTATCAGAGATCTAGTCCCTGAAATCTATTTCTCACTTCCACTATATAATCATTAGGGATGTGATTTAGGTCATACCTGAATGGTCTAGCAGTTTTCCCTACTTTCTTCAACTTAAGTCTGAATTTGGTAATAAGGAGCTCATGATCTGAGCCACAGTCAGCCCCTGGTCTTGTTTTTGCTGACTGTATAGTGCTTCTCCATCTATGACTGCAAAGAATATAATCAATCTGATTTTGGTGTTGACCATCTGGTGATGTCCATGTGTAGAGTCTTCTCTTGTATTGAAAACTACATTACAAAAGGTTAATCAGGATGAAAAAGCATAAAGTTATGTCCCAGTTGAAGGGACAAGATAAAACCCCAGAAAAGCAACTGAATGAGGTGGAGACAGGCAACATTCCAGAAAAAGAATTCAGAATAATGATAGTGAAGATGATCCAAGATCTTGTGAAAACGATGGAGAAAATACAAAAACTGTTTACAAAGATCTACAAGAACTAAAGAACAAACAGATGAAAAACACATTATAAGAAATCAATAGCAGAATAACTGAGACAGAAAAACAGATAAATTATATGGAGGACAGAATGGTGGAAATCACTGCCACAGAAGAAAG
This sequence comes from Dama dama, assembly GCF_033118175.1. Taxonomy (NCBI): domain Eukaryota; kingdom Metazoa; phylum Chordata; class Mammalia; order Artiodactyla; family Cervidae; genus Dama; species Dama dama. The sequence goes on along the minus strand of NC_083696.1, from coordinate 25,975,877 downwards.
AATATAGAGAAAAGAATGAAAAGAAGACAGCCTAAGTGACCCCTGGGACAACAATAAATGCACCAGCATTTGCATTATAGGAGTCCCAGAAGGAGAAGAGAGAGAGAAATGACCTGCCTGAGAAAATATTTGAAGAGATAATGCTGAAAACTTCCATAACATGGGAAAGGAAACAGTCAATCAAATTAGTAAGCACAGACAGTCCCAGGAAGGATAAACTCAGGAAGCAACACACCGAGACCCATAGTAATCAAACTCACAAAAATTAAAGACAAAGATAAAATATTAAAAGCAACAAGGAAGAAACAACAAATAACATAGAAGGGAACTCCCATCAGGTTATCAGCTGATTTCTCAACAAAAACTCTATAAGCCAGAAGGGAATGGCATGATAATATATTTAAAGTGATGAAAAGGAAGAACCAAAAATACTCTACCCAGCCAGATTCTCCTTCAGATTTGATGGAGAAATCAAAAGCTTTCCAGACAAGCAAAAGTTAAGAGAGTTCAATACCACCAAACCAGCTTTACAACAACTGCTAAGGAACTTCTCTAGATAAGAAACAAGGCAAGGAAAAGACCTACAGAAATTAAACTCAAAACAATTAAGAAAATGGTATTAGGATCATATGTATCAATAACTACCTTAAATATAAATGGATTAAATGCACCAAGCAAAAGATATAGACTGGCTTGGCAGATGAAAACATGTGCATGTAAGTACTTACACTTACCACATCACTCTGCTTGACCTCCCAAACTGTATGTAATTATTTTATATTGTTAGGTTAATCATGTTTACATTATAGTTTTCAACTGTAATTATCTTTTATTTTTTTGTCTGGCTATTGATTGCAAACTAAGGAGCCTCTTGATGAAAGTGAAAGAGAAGAGTGAAAAACTTGGCTTAAGACTCAACATTCATTTTTTTTTTTTTAATAACCATCACATTTTATTTGTATCTTTCATGTGACATGCCTTTTCCTCCAATATATTTTTTTCCCAATTATTTTTATTAGTTGGAGGCTAATTACTTTACAATATTGTAGTGGTTTTTGCCATACATTGACATGAATCAGCCATGGATTTACATGTGTTCCCCATCCTGAGCCCCCCACCCACCGCCCTCCCCATCCCATCCCTCTGGGTCATCCCAGTGCACCAGCCCCAAGCACTTGTCTCATGCATCCAACCTGGAATGGTGATCTGTTTCACACTTGATAATATACATGTTTTGATGCTGTTCTCTCAGATCATCCCACCCTCGCCTTCTCCCATAGAGTCCAAAAGTCTCTTCTATACATCTGTGTCTCTTTTTCTGTCTTGCATGTAGGGTTATCTTTACCATCTTTCTAAATTCCATATATATGCGTTAGTATACTGTATTGGTGTTTATCTTTCTGGCTTACTTCACTCTGTATAATGGGCTCCAGTTTCATCCACCACATTAGAACTGATTCAAATGTATTCTTTTTAATGGCTGAGTAGTATTCCATTGTGTATATGTACCACAGCTTCTTTATCCATTCGTCTGCTGATGGACATCTAGATTGCTTCCATGTCCTGGCTATTATAAACAGTGCTGCGATGAACATTGAGGTGCACGTGTCTCTTGCAGATCTGGTTTCCTCGGTGTGTATGCCCAGGAGTGAGATTGCTGGGTCATATGGCAGTTCTGTTTCCAGTATTTTAAGGAATCTCCACACTGTTCTCCATAGTGGCTGTACTAGTTTGCATTCCCACCAACAGTGTAAGAGGGTTCCCTTTTCTCCACACCCTCTCCAGCATTTATTGCTTGTAGACTTTTGGATAGCAGCCATTCTGACTGGTGTGTAATGGTACCTCACTGTGGTTTTTATTTGCATTTCTCTGATAATGAGTGATGTTGAGCATCTTTTCATGTGTTTGTTAGCCATCTGTATGTCTTCTTTGGAGAAATGTCTGTTTAGATCTTTGGTCCATTTTTTGATTGGGTCATTTATTTTTCTGGAATTGAGCTGCAGGAGTTGCTTTTATATTTTTGAGATTAATCCTTTGTCTGTTTCTTCATTTGCTATTATTTTCTCCCATTCTGAAGGCTGTCTTTTCACCTTGCTTATAGTTTCCTTTGTTGTGCAAAAGCTTTAAGTTTCATTAGGTCCCATTTGCTTATTTTTGCTTTTATTTCCAATATTCTGGGAGGTGGGTCATAGAGGATCTTGCTGTGATTTATGTCGGAGAGTGTTTTGCCTATGTTCTCCTCTAGGAGTTTTATAGTTTCTGGTCTTACATTTAGATCTTTTATCTATTTTGAGTTTATTTTTGTGTATGGTGTTAGAAAGTGTTCTAGTTTCATGCTTTTACAAATGGTTGACCAGTTTTCCCAGCACCACTTATTAAAGAGGTTGTCTTTTTTTGTCTTTTTTCCACTGTATATTCTTGCCTCCTTTGTTGAAGATAAAATGTCCATAGGTACATGGATTTATCTCTGGGCTTTCTATTTTGTTCCATTGATCTATATTTCTGTCTTTGTGCCATTACCTTACTGTCTTGATGACTGTGGCTTTGTAGTATAGTCTGAAGTCAGGCAGGTTGATTCCTCCAGTTGCATTCTTCTTTCTCAAGATTGCTTTGGCTATTCGAGGTTTTTTTGTATTTCCATACAAATTGTGAAATTATTTGTTCTAGTTCTATGAAGAATAGCATTGGCAGCTTGATAGGGTTTGCATTGAATCCATAGATTGCTTTGGGTAGTATACTCATTTCCACAATACTGATTCTTCCAACCCATGAACATGGTATGTTTCTCCATCTATTTGTGTCCTCTGTGATTTCTTTCATCAGTGTTTTATAGTTTTCTATGTATAGGTCTTTTGTTTCTTTAGGTAGATATACTCCTAAGTATTTTATTCTTTTTGTTGTAATGGTGAATGGTATTGTTTCCTTAACTTCTCTTTCTTTTTTCTCATTGTTAGTGTATAGGAATGCAAGAGATTTCTGTGTGTTAATTTTATATCCTGCAACTTTACTATATTCATTGATTAGCTCTAGTAATTTTCTGGTCTTTAGGGTTTTCTGTGTAGAGGATCATGTCATCTGCAAACAGTGAGAGTTTCACTTCTTTTCCTATCTGGATTCCTTTTATTTCCTTTTCTGCTCTGATTGCTGTGGCCAAAACTTCCAAAACCATGTTGAATAGTAGTAGGGAAAGTGGGCACCCTTGTCCTGTTCCTGATTTTAGGGGAAATGCTTTCAATTTTTCACCATTGAGGATAATGTTTGCTGTGGGTTTGTCATATATAGCTTTTATTATGTTGGGATATGTTCCTTCTATTCCTGCTTTCTGGAGAGTTTTTTTAATCATAAATGGATGTTGAATTTTGTCAAAGGCTTTTTCTGCAGCTATTGAGATAATAATACGGTTTTTATCTTTCAATTTGTTAACGTGGTGTATTACATTGATTGATTTGCAGATATTAAAGAATCCTTGCATTCCTGGGATAAAGCCCACTTGGTCATGATGCATGATCTTTTTAATATGTTGTTGGATTCTGTTTGCTAGAATTTTGTTAAGGAAGGACTCAACATTCAAAAAAAAAAAAAAAAAAAACCTCAACGTTCAGAACACTAAGATCATGGCACCTGGTCCCATCACTTCATGGCAAATAGATGCGGAAACAGTGACAGACTATTTTCTTGGGCTCCAAAATCACTGCAGATGGTGACTGCAGCCATGAAATTAAAAGACAGTTGCTCCTTGGAAGAAAAGTTATGACCAACCTAGACAGCTTATTTAAAAGCAGAGACATTACTCTGCCAACAAAGGTCCATCTAGTCAAAGCTATGGTTTTTCCAGTAGTCATGTATGGATGTGAGAGTTGGACTATAAAGAAAGCTGAGCATCAAAGAATTGATGCTTTTGAACTGTGGTGTTGGAGAAGACTCTTGAGAGTGCCTTGGACTGCAAGGAGATCCAAGCAGTCCATCCTAAAGGAAATCAGTCCTGAATATTCATTGGAAGGACTGATGCTAAAGCTGAAACTCCAATATTTTGGTGACCTGATGTGTGAAGATTGACTCATTTGAAAAGACCCTAATGCTGTGAAAGATTGAAGACAGGAGGAGAAGAGAATGACAGTGGATGAGATGGTTTGATGGCATCACCAACTCTATGGACATGAGTTTGAGGATGCTCAGGGTGCTGGTGATAGACAGGGAAGCCTGGCATGCTGCAGTCTATGGGTTCGCAAACAGTTGGACACGACTGAGCAGCTGAACTGAACTGAACTGATTGTGAAAACTGATAAACCACTTTTACTATTGTTATTATGTAACTATTACTCACTTAACACCATTGTATCATGATCGGCCAACAGAAAGATAACAGAATTCTATATCACTAAAACTACCATTTCATAGAAAAACCTGTAATCACTTTTTAAAATCCAGATGCATATCAGAATTATCTTGGAATTTTTTGAAAAATACAAATGCCTAGATAATTCTTTTTTCCTCTAGAACTCCAGATATGTTTCTAATGAGCAGCAGTGTTTAAAAACTACTGGACTGTATGATGATCTTTTACTTTTATCTAGTTTGTTCTACTTTTCCTATTTCATATTCAGTGCTCCCATTTCACGTAGTTTATGTTTTCAATTTCTCTACCTCTTTTCTTGATGTTCTTTCTCAAACCTTTATCATGTGTAGTAGATAAGCTCTTGTACACATATATATAAATAGTATATATAATATATATATCTTAGAAAATGTATGAATTTTTGCCTAACTAAAATTTTATGACATTTTTAAATGGCATTTTATGACATTCTAAAATTTATGACTCCATTTGTTTGACTTAGTATGAATAAACTGCTAGATTTCTACTTTAAAAAAAATAGATATGCAACAAGCAACAAAGATTTACTGTATATCACAGGGAACCATAGCCAGTATTTTGTAATAACCTATAATGGAAAATAATCTGAAAAATAATATGTATGTATATGTATAACTGAGTCACCTTGCTTTGCACCTGAAACATTGTAAATCAACTATATTTCAATAAAATATAGATATTATGAGATGAAAAAATTTTTTAAAAGACCAAGCCATACAAAGACAGAAATATAGACCAATGTAACAGAATAGAAAGCCCAGAGATAAATCCACGAACCTATGGACACCTTATCTTTGACAAAGGAGGCAAGGATATACAATGGAAAAAAGACAACCTCTTCAACAAGTGGTGCTGGGAAAACTGGTCAACCATTTGTAAAAGCATGAAACTAGAACACTTTCTAACACCATACACAAAAATAAACTCAAAATGGATTAAAGATCTAAATGTAAGACCAGAAACTATAAAACTCCTAGAGGAGAACATAGGCAAAACACTCTCCGACATGAATCACAGCAGGATCCTCTATGACCCACCTCCCAGATTATTGGAAATAAAAGCAAAAATAAGCAAATGGGACCTAATGAACCTTAAAAGCTTTTGCGCAACAAAGGAAACTATATGTAAGGTGAACAGACAGCCTTCAGAATGGGAGAAAATAATAGCAAATGAAGAAACAGACAAAGGATTAATCTCAAAAATATAAAAGCAACTCCTGCAGCTCAATTCCAGAAAAATAAATGACCCAATCAAAAAATGGACCAAAGATCTAAACAGACATTTCTCCAAAGAAGACATACAGATGGCTAACAAACACATGAAAAGATGCTCAACATCACTCATTATCAGAGAAATGCAAATAAAAACTACAATGAGGTACCATTACACACCAGTCAGAATGGCTGCTATCCAAAAGTCTACAAGCAATAAATGCTGGAGAGGGTGTGGAGAAAAGGGAACCCTCTTACACTGTTGGTGGGAATGCAAACTAGTACAGCCACTATGGAAAACAGTGTGGAGATTCCTTAAAAAACTGGAAACAGAACTGCCATATGACCCAGCAATCTCACTCCTGGGCATACACACCGAGGAAACCAGATCTGCAAGAGACACGTGCACCTCAATGTTCATCGCAGCACTGTTTATAATAGCCAGGACATGGAAGCAACCTAGATGCCCATCAGCAGACGAATGGATAAGGAAGCTGTGGTACATACACACCATGGAATACTACTCAGCCGTTAAAAAGAATTCATTTGAATCAGTTCTAATGAGATGGATGAAACTGGAGCCCATTATACAGAGTGAAGTAAGCCAGAAAGATAAACACCAATACAGTATACTAACACATATATGTGGAATTTAGAAAGATGGTGATGATAACCCTATATGCAAAACAGAAAAAGAGACACAGATGTACAGAACAGACTTTTGAACTCTGTGGGAGAAGGTGAGGGTGGGATGTTTCGAGAGAACAGCATGTATATTATCTATAGTGAAACAGATCACCAGCCCAGGTGGGATGCATGAGACAAGTGCTCAGGCCTGGTGCACCAGGAAGACCCAGAGGAATCAGGTGGAGAGGGAGGTGGGAGGGGAGATCAGGATGGAGAATACATGTAACTCCATCGCTGATTCATGTCAATGTATGACAAAACCCACTGCAATGTCGTGAAATAATTAGCCTCCAACTAATAAAAATAATTGAAAAAAAAAAAGCCATTTAAAAGGGAAGTAAAATTAGACTGACTTCTGACTTTTCAAAAGCAACACCATGCCAGAAGCTAATGATACTCACAAAAGTATCTTGCTAAGACATCAATATTATCTAAGCTATTTACAGATTCGATACAATTCCAACAGCCTTTTTTTAAAGAGATGGAGAAAATGATTTTATTTCCAAATGATGCAGCTTTTAAATATAAAGGCCACATATGTGTATCAACATAAAATAACTCAGAGAATGTTATTCACATGAGTCCTTCCCGAGGAGTATTCTATGACTCAAGGTCATTCTAAATCTAGCCCAGTGCTTGTTTGTGTACAATGCATGAGCCATAGAAAAAGGATAAAATATCCATGAGCCCAAATTTATATAAATAAGTGAGCAATAAGTAACCGGGAAGATGAGATAAACCTCCTATGAAGAATTTCAGACTAATTTAGGTAAATACTCTTCTCTTCTCCCACTAAAATGCACTTAGTAATTTGCTTCCAGAAAGTATAAGGTGGAAGGGGATGGGGAAGGGAATCAGTCTACAGTGGCAAAAGCTGCAAACGGCTCCCGGCCAGAGAATCAGAGTCAGCATCTTCAGTGTTAAGTCATGTTGATAGCATTTTCCCCTGATGTGATGTGAGGAGAAAGGCACTTTACCTCTGTGGTGGTAGTCGTTTGTTTCAGTCACTAAGCCGTGTCTGACTTTTTGTGACCCCATGGACTGCAGCCACGCTTCCCTGTCCTTCACTGTCTCCTGGAGTTCCCTCAAATTCATGTCCATTGAGACGGTGATGCCATCCAACCATCTCACCCTCTGTTGCCCCCTTCTCTTCCTGCCCTCAATCTTTCCCAGCATCAGAGTCTTTTCTAAAGTGTCAGCTCTTCGAATCAGGTGGCTAAAGTATTGGAGCTTCAGCTTCAGCGTCAGCCCTTCCAATGAATATTCAGGGTTAAATTCCTTTAGGATTGACTAGTTTGATATCCCTCTGTGGTCATCCTCCCCAAAACCCATAATTCTACTCTAACCATGAGGACAACATCAGGCAACCCCAAACTGCTGGACATTCATCAAAAAACCTGGGAAGTCCTTCTTAAAACTATCAAGTTAATCAAGGACCAGAAAATCTAAGAAACTGTCACAACCCAGGGGAGGCTAAGGAGACATAGTAACTAACTGTGATATCCAGGTTTGAATACTGGAACAGAAAAAGGACATTGGGGTTAAATTGGTGAAATCCAAGTGAAGTGTCAAGTTTAGTTAAGAGCAATGTACCAATGTTGATTTCTTAGTTGTGACAAATGTATAGTGGTGATATAAAATGTTAACAATAGGGAAATTGAGAACAATTTCAACAACAATAGGAAAATGAGAACAAGAACATACAAGAATTCTACTATTTTTGAAACATTTGTGTTAAGGTAAAACTATTCTTTATTTATTTTTTTGGTAGTATGGCAATTAAAAATTTTTTAATTAAAATTTAAAAATTAAAAAAATTTTATTGGAATATACTTGATTTACAAGTTTCTATTAGTTTCAGGTGTATAGCAAAATGAATCACTTATACATATATTTGCTCTTTTTTAAGATTCTTTTCCCAGATAGGCCATTGCAGAGTATTGAATAGAGTTTCCTATGATATACAGTATGTCCTTATTAGTTACCTACTTTACATGGTAGTGCATATATATCAACCCCAGTCTCCCAATTTATCCCTCCCCCCACCTTACCCTTTGTTAACCATTAAATTTGTGTCTACATCTGCAAATCTCTTTCTGTGCTAAAATTATTCTTTAAAAGCTTATTGTTTTAAAAAGACAATTTTAAGGTGTATCATGGACTAAATCTTGGTATTTCTCCAAAAAAGTCATGTACAGAAATCGTAACCCCCAATGTGTCTATTTGGACATCAGGCCTGTGAGGAGATGATAAAGGTTAACAGGTCGTAAGGGAGGGGCCCTAATCTGAGGGGGTTGGTGCCCTTATAAGAAGAAGAAGAGACACCAGAGCTCGCTCTCTCCCTTGTCGGGACACAGGGAGAAGGTGGCTGTCCGCAAGTCAGGAAGAGTCCACACCAGGAACCAAACCTGCCAGACCTTAACCTCAGACTTACAACCTCTAGAACCGTGAGAAAATAAATTTCTGTTGTTTAACTCACCCGGTCTATGGTGCTTTGTTATAGCAGCCTCAGCAGACTAATACAAGGTGTATGATTATACGTGGTAGTTGTATGCACAGGAGGCAGTAGAACACGCCAGAGATGGACAATATGATTATAAATTCTTGATGCTACTATACAGGGTAACCTGTGAAATATTTACCAAAAACTAGAAACTGAATCACATCTAAGTTTATCAGAGAATCATGTGAAAGACAACATGAGGATGCAATCAGAATCTCCATTCTCGGAGAAGCTATACAGGACAAATGACCTGGTTTCTTGAATAAAGAAATCACAAAGGAAAAATTAGGGAAAGAATCCATAGATTTTAAAATACCTATCTGCCAAATGCAACATATAGACCTAGGCAGGATCCTGATATTAACAAACTGTTATAAAACAGTGATGACAACATATAGATATTTTATGATATAAAGCAGTTGTCATTTATATTTTTTAAAAGTCATATTTTAGAAATATAAACCAAAGTACTTATAAATAAAATGATGCAATGTTTGCAATTCATTTCAAAACTATCTAACAGGGGAGAGAGTCTCCTAGGATCTGGGCAGAGTTAAAGATGAAGCAAGATTGGTCATAAGTTAATAATTGTTAAAGTTAGTTGTTGAGTATATGGGGATTCATTTTGTCTATTTTTGTATACTTTTGAAATTTTCCACAAAGCAAAGTTTAGAGGGGGGATCGGGATTGGGAATACATGTAAATCCATGGCTGATTCATATCAATGTATGACAAAACCCACTGGAAAAAAAAAAATAATAATAATAAAAATAAAAAAAAATAAAAATAAAAAAAAATAAAAAAAGAGAAAAGCAATATGTACAACACATTTTTTTAACTTATATAAGTTTCTGTATATGACTCCCCTTCTAGCCAAGATGGAAAAAAACAGGGGCCATATATATATCTCACTCCTGAAACAAATATACACACATATACATGCCCCATCACCACTACCAACAGCAGCAACAATGACAATATTAGGAAACTGGACCTCAGGAAACAAAAGACAATGGTCTTTGAGATATGGGAAACAAACGCTTTGAGCCTCACTATTGACACAGCTTACTGTTCTGAGAAAGTTTCTGTGGCAGAGAAGAGGAGACTGAGAACAGCCTTGCAGCTTCTTACTGGAGGAAATGGAGCTGAGAGTCAAGAGAGACCAGGCGGCTAGAGCTTTTGGACAGAGTGCCACCCAGGAGGGAGCTTCACAGGCCCAGAGATCTGCAGAGCGACCCCTTGGGTGCTCAGCTGAGTATTGATCATCTCTAGGATGAGGTCATTACCATATAAACAAACAGAAGAGAAGAAGAAAAAAAAAGTGAAACATCATTGCCAAGGGTCAAGAAAAAGCATTTGACAAAATCCAACATCTATTTCTGATAAAAGTTCTCAGCAAATAATAGAAAAGCACTTCCTGAACCTGCCAAAGGGCATCTACAAAAAGTCTATAGCTGATGTCATATATAAGGATGCCGTGCGTAAGGATGCTGTCCCCATAAGATTAGGAGCAAATCAAGGAGGGCTGCTCTCACCAGTCCCATTCAACATTGTACTGAAAGTTCTGGCAAGTATAGTCAGGCAAGAAAAAGAAGTCAAAGGCATCAGGAGTAAAAAGTAAATGGTTTCTATTATTAGACATAACCATGTATGTAAAAAATCTGATGGAATTTGCAGAAAAACTATGAGAATAAGTGATTTCATAAAAGTGAAAGGATACAATATCAATATATAAAAATCAATCCCACTTCTATGTACTAGCGATGAACAACCTGAAATTGAAAAATAAGGGCAGGGCATCAAAAAGGTAAAATAGTAAGGGATAAATCTGACAGAAGATGTAAACGACCTGTTGTAATAGTTTTTTAGGGCTGCTAAAGCAAATTATAACAAATTTGGTGGCTTAACAGTAACAGTAATTTGTTCTCTCCCAGTTCTGGAGGCCAGAAGTCTGAAATCAAAGTGTCAGCAGGGCCGTGCTCCTTTCAAAGGCTCTAGGGGAGGATCCTTCCTCCCTCTTTCAGCTTCTGCTGACTTCAGGCGCCCTTCGGTGTGTCTTGGCTTGTAGCATTATGACTCATGTCATTATCATCACTCTTCTTCATGTCACCTTCTCCTCCTCTCTCTCTGTCCTCTACGTGAGGACACTTGCCATTAAACTTAAGGCCCACCTGAATAATCCAGGATGACCTCCTCATCTCAAGACCTTTAACTACATCTGCAAAGACCTTTTTACTAAATAAAGTCACACTCTCAGGCTCTGGAGATTAGGATGTGGACATATCTTGAGAGCTGGAGGGAGGGGTGGGGGCAATGATTTAATTCACTACACTTGTTCACTGAAAACTACAAAATATTGGCAAGAGAAACTTATACCTAATTAAGACAAGTTACACCTCTCCATGAATCAGAGGACTCAAGATTGCTAAAATGTCATTTCCCTCTAGGTTCTACGCAATCCTACCCAAAATCCAACCAGGCTTTTCTTGTAGAAATGAACAAATAGATTCTAAAATTTAGGAGAACTTCCTGGCAGGCCAATGGTTGGGACTCAGCTTCCATTGCAGGGAGCATGGGTTAAATTCCAGGGAACTAAGATCTTGCAGGCTGTGCAGTGCAGCAAAAAAAAAAAAAAACACCATAAAATTTATATGGAAAGGCAAAAGACCTCAAACAACCAAAACAACTTTGAAAAAGAACTAAATTGGCAGGCTAACACTACCTGATTTCAAGATTATTATAAAGCTACATGAATCACCCAGACATGGACCAACAGACTGGTTCCAAATTGGGAAAGGAGTATGTCAAGGCTGTATATTTTCACCCTACTTATTTAACTTCTATGCAAAGTATATCATGTGAAACGCTTGGTTGGATGAAGCACAAGCTGGAATCAAGTTTGCCAGGAGAAATATCAATAACCTCAGATACGCAGATGACACCACCTTTATGGCAGAAAGTGAAGAAGAGCTAAAGAGCCTCTTGATGAAAGTGAAAAAGGAGAGTGAAAAAGCTGGCTTAAAACTCAACATTCAAAACACTAAGATCATGGCATCTGGTCCCATCACTTCATGGTAAATAGATGGAGAAACAATGGAAACAGTGACAGACTTGATTTTCTTGGGTTCCAAAATCAGTACAGATGGTGACTGCAACCGTGAAATTAAAAGACACTTGCTCCTTGGAAGAAAAGTTATGATCAACCTAGATAGCATATTAAAAAGCAGAGACATTACTGCCAACAAAGGTCCATCTAGTCAAAGCTTTGGTTTTTCCAGTAGTCATGTGTGGATGTGAGAGTTGGGCCATAAAGAAGCTGAGCACTGAAGAATTGATGCTTTTGAACTGTGGTGTTGGAGAAGACTCTTGAGAGTCCCTTGGACTGCAAGGAGACCAAACCAGTCAATCCTAAAGGAAATCAGTCCTGAATATTCATTGGAAGGACTGATGCTGAAGCTGAAGCTCCAATATTTTGGCCACCTGATGCGAAGAACTGACTCATTGGAAAAGACCCTGATGCCAGGAAAGATTGAAGGCAGGAGGAGAAGAGGACAACGGGATTCGATGGACATGAGTTTGAGCAAGCTCCAGGAGTTGGTGATGGACAGGGAAGTCTGGCGTGCTACAGTCCATGGGGTCACAAAGAGTTGGACATGACTGAGCAACTTAACTGAATTGACACTAATCAAAACTGTGATATTTTGTACAAATAGATCAGTGAAACAGAAAAAGTCCAGAAACAGACGCACATATACATGAACACCTGATTTTTTACAAAAGTGAAAAGGCAATATAATGGAGTAAGGATAGTCTGCCCACAGATGGTGCTGGGACAATTTAGATATTTGGATATTTACATGAAATATCCAATTTGGATATTTACATGAAGAAAAGTACTTGGATCCATATCTTGCACCAGCTACAAAAATCAACTTTTAAATGTAAAATCTAAAACTATAAACTTTCTAGGAGAAGGTATATGTTACATTAGGTAAGCCAGAGATTTAGATATGACACCAAGAGTGTTACTGTGAAAGGGCTGGCTGCCTGACCTGCATGGAAGCCAGTATTATGGTACAGACTTTTGAGAAAAGAAAGAATTTTATTGAAAGATCACCAGGTAAGGAGATAGGAGGCAGGGCTAAAATCTGTCTCCCTATCCAGGGTTTCAGGTGAAATTTAAGGGATGAGCTGATTGACAAGTCATGGTTCAGTCCGTATATTGTGATCAGCTGCTGGAAACTGGAATTTCCTTACTGAAGGACTGCTCACTTCATAAAGGGCTCCAGTGGCAGCATTTCTATTCTTTGAGTTTTCTAGACTGAAGATTCTTGGTTCTGGGGTCATTTGGGAGACACGTGTCTTGCAAATGCACAGTGCTGTCTCTGTAAAGTAGCTCCAGGTTTGATTAATTAACTTTTTAAGGAAGAAAAATCTGTTTAAACTGGTCAGTGTTTAAAACTTCTGCTCTTCAAAAACACTGCTAAGAAAATGAAAAGACAAGACATAGATGAGGAGAGAATTTTGCAAGACATATAACTGATAAAGGGCTTGAATCCAGACTATATAAAACCTCTCAGAATTCAACAAGACAAAAGAAAAAAACAGCCTAAATTTTTTAAAGTGCAAAAGATTTGTATACAACAGCAAAGATACAAAGTTGGCAGAGAAGCACAGAAGGAGATGCTAAGCATTATTAGTCAGAGGAGTGCAAATTAAAGCCACAACGAGATATCACTTCACATCTTTCAAAATGGTTAAAATGAAAAAGACTGATCACACCAAGTGTTGGTGAGGATGTCAAGAAACAGGAACCCACCTGCACTGTTAGTGGGGATATAAAATGGTACACACTTTCGAAAACCATTTAGCAATACCTTAAACAGTTAAACACGCACCTACTATGTGATCCAACCATTACGTTCCTAGGCATTTTCCCAAGAGGAAAAAAATGTTTATGTCCCTCTTAAGACTCGTACATCAGTACTCATATCAGCTGTATTTGGAATATCCCCAAACTGGAAACAACACAAATGTCCATGAGTGGATATGTGGATAACTAAATTTTGGTTTATCTGCACATGGAATGCCATGCAGCAATAAAAAGGAATGAACCATTGAAACAGCAACAGGAATGAAAAAAAAGAAAGAAACAGGAATGAATCTCAGCCTAATTGTGCTTAGTGGACATCAACCTTCCCCCCACAAAAGTACATACTGATGATTTCCCTTGTATATAACTCTAGAAAATGGAAAAGTAATCTGTAGAGCCTGGAAACAAATGTGTGTGTGGTTGTCTGGGGTAGGGGATGGCAAGAAGGGAGGAGTCACAAAGGAGCACAAGGCAACTTTGGAGGAGACGCATATGGTCAACACATTGGTTGTCATATTGGTTTCATGTCAGAACCTATCAAACTATACACTTTAAACACTGTATGTCGATTGTACCTCAATGAAGTTGTTAAGATAAAATAAAAATGTATAGATGACGAAAGAAAACATTTTGGAAAGGAGAACATTAAATGTTCACACTGGTTTTCTCCGGGAGGGGATTGGAATGGGTCATTACTGTCAAAGGGGACTGGGGCTTTAAGTGCATTATTTGAAATTTTTTTAGCACAAATAGGCCCACATATTAAATATGTTATTTTTTTAAAGTTAACAAAAAATGGCTGACATACAAGTGGGCTCTGATGTTTGTTGACTCAATCTTCAGAGAACCTTTATGACCTTCAATATTTTTACAGTGGGAATTTTGTTTTTACACTCTAAAATACCTTTAAATGAATGCATTTTAATGTATTTAATTGAATAATTAATTATGTATTTAAGTTATGTGTTTAATGTTTAATTTAAATTATGTATTTAAATGAAGTGTATTTCTTATTTTAAATGTTATTTTTCCTGAGAATTTCTGAAGGACTGAGTTTGGAAAAATCTGCTTTTTAACAGATGTCTTACGTTCTCTCCTCAGTATTTTTCTAGACTCTGACTAATGCATGAAATTTTTTGGCCACCACCCTCAGAACACAACCTCTGTTACCAGATGTTTGTCTTTCTGTTCTCCATATTTAAAGGATTCCAAGAAGACTTAGCCATTACAGCCGCATAATGATTTTTTTCAACAATTAAAAATTTGACAACCACAGTATCCACAGACTAATTAAATTGAGGCACAGAAAACTCAGTTTAATTAAAGAGCTCCAGAAAAGGTTCAGCCTGTTGCCTCCTGCCATGGCACTCATGGTGGGTCCAGGAGTCATCACCCCAGGAATTCTGATAGGCAGAGACTCCTGGCTGCTGCCCAGGGACTGTGAGTCATGAAGAAACTCTGTATAAAATAAACCTTCAGACAAATGAGAAATGGTCCTTTAGAAAGTGCTGTGTCTGAGCCACAGAGCAGAAAGCTGAATTAAATATGGGACTATCTAAATTCTTTCTCTCTGGCATCATCCATTCAATCCTCACTTAAGTACCTTTAGGTCTCCCATCCCCTTCTTAGGAACTGGAGATGCACAGCTGGCTCCCCTCTAGGGAGCCAGGGGGCCCTGGGAGCACATGGAGCCCTGGACCCAAATTCCCTTGGCAAGAAGGAGAGGCTCCCAGGCCAGGGAGGATACTTGAATGTGGCCCACAGAAAGTAGGGGGAGGAGAATTCTGGACAAAGACACAATCATGGAAGAGATTCTGGCCTTTTGTTCTGAGACCAAATCACTCTGTGCCTGGATTATAGGAGAGGCTGGAGGAGAGAGAAAGCTAGAGATGGTTTTGGTGCCAACTTTCAAGGGGCTCCCTCCTTTTCCACTCTTTTAAATCCGTATTCCTTTACTTTCTTTAGATCAACTTGGTGTTGACTCCAAGTCCCCATTTCCCCCCAGAGCTGATGAAATATCCCATTGAGGTTGTTCTGGGCCCCAAGATTTTGCCAAGGTTCACGGATCATTTGGAGCTGAGATGTTGAATATCCCCCAGGCCTGGGACCTCTTCTCTCCCTGGCCCACTGGGCTTGTGGCCTAGGTGCTTTCAGCAAGGCTGGAACACATACATATTTTCTCCTTTAAATACAGAATTGTGTCCTGGAGGCTGGCACCTCCCAAGCAGCCAGAGATTGAGCCACCTTCCAAGATGAGGGTGTAGGTGGCTGTGCATGCTGTCTGCTCCCCTAGAAATCCTGACAAACAGGCAGAGACCCGTCTTCTGATTTGAGATCCGCTCTTGACCCTGAGGACATCACTTTTCTGTGACCCTTTGTCTGACACTGGCTAAGGAGACGGCTTGTGCAGGAGCTCTTGTAACACTCAGGAGAAGGTGAAAAAAGAGCTGTGACCCTCTCCAGGGCAGCCAGGGGGGGAGGTCTGATGGGGAAGGGGATCGATCATCTCCTGAAGCTGACTCTGGCACAGAACACTGATGGGATGACCAGGAAGAAACGGGGACCTCCAGGATCTGTTCCTCCTCCAGCTCCAAAAACCAGGCTTGTCTGGAGAAGCCCCTTCCACCTCCCTCAAGAAGGTAGTCACTCCAGTAGTTGCTTATTTTAAATTCAGGTTTATTATTAATATATATGGAACTTCCCTAGTGGCTCAGTGGTAAAGAATGCACCTGCATTGCAGGAGACGTGGGTTCAATCCCTGGGTCGGGAAGATCCCCTGGAGAAGGAAATGGCAACGTACTCCAGTATTCTTGCCTGGAGAATCCCATGGACAGAGGAGCCTGACGGGCTATACAGTCCATCGGGTCGCAAAAGAATTGGACACAGTTTAGTGACTGAACAACAACAACAAATATTAGATATAATTAATATACAGTCAAAATCTCTGCTTTTCATGTTCTTGCTACTGTTCAATCGCTAAGTTGTGTTCAACTCTTTGCGACCCCATGGACTGCAGCATGCCAGGCTTCCCTGTCCTTCAACATCTCCCAGAGCTTGTTCAAACTCATGTCTGTTGAGTTGGTGATGCCACTGAACCATCTCATTCTCTGTCACCCTCTTCTCCTGTCCTCAATCTTCCCCAGCATCAGGGTCTTTTCCAATGAGTGGACTCTTTGCATAGATGGCCAATGTATTGGAACTTCAGCTTCAGCATCAGTCCTTCCAATGAATATTCAGTGTAGATTTCCTTTAGGATTGACTGGTTTCATCTCCTTGCAGTCCAAGGGACTCTCAAGTGTCTTCTCTAACAACACAGTTCAAAAGCATCAATTCTTCAGCACTCTGCCTTCCTTATGGTCCAACTCTCAGCTGCACACTCGACCACTGGAAAAACCATAGTTTTGACCATATGGACCTTTGTCAGCAAAGTGATGTCTCTGCTTTTTAATACATTGTCTAGGTTTTTCACAGCTTTTCTTCCAGGGAGAAAGTGTCTTTTAATTTCATGGCTGCAGTCACTATCCGCAGTGATTTTGGAGCTCAAGAAAATGAAGTCTGTCACCGTTTCCATTGTTTCTCCATCTATTTGCCATGAAGTGATAAGACTGGATGCCATGATCTTCATTTTTTGAATATTGAGTTTTAAGCCAGCTTTTTCACTCTCCTCTTTCACCTTCAAGAGGCTCTTTAGTTCCTCTTTGCTTTCTGCCATAAAGATGGTGTCATCTGCATAACTGAGGTTATTGATATTTCTCCTGGAAATCTTGATTCCAGCTTGTGCTTCATCCAGTCCAGCATTTTGCCTGATGTACTTGGCATATAAGTTAAATAATAAGCAGGGTGACAATATACAGCCTTGACATACTCCTTTCCCAACTTTGAACCACTCTGTTGTTTCATGTCCAGTTCTAATTGATGCTTCTTGCCCTGCACACAGGTTCCTCAGGAGGCAGGTAAGGTGGTCTGGTATTCCCATCTCTTGAAGAACTTTCTATGGTTTGTTATGATCCACACAGTCAAAGGCTTTGGCATAGTCAATAAAGCAGAAATAGATGTTTTTCTGAAATTCTATTGCTTCTCCATGTTCTCCTGCTGCTGCTTCTGCTAAGTCGCTTCAGTCGTGTTCGACTCTGTGCAACCCTATAGATGGCAGCCCAGAAGGCTCCCCCGTCCCTGGGATTCTCCAGGCAAGAACACTGGAGTGGGTTGCCATTTCCTTCCCCAATGCATGAAAGTGAAAAGTGAAGGTAAAGTCACTCGGTCATGTCCGACTCCCAGAGACCCAATGGACTGCAGCCCACCAGGCTCCTCCATTGACGGGACTCTCCAGGCAAGAATCCTGGAGTGGGTTGCCATTGCCTTCTCCGTCTTCATGTTCTAAGTTTTGACAAAAACACACTGTCTTGTAATCACCACCACGGTCATGATACAGGACTGCTCATGCATACAGAAAGCCCCTTCATATCCCTTGGCAGCCCTCTTCCCCGGCCCTGCACCCAGTCATCTGCTTTCTGTCCCTATGGTTTTGCATTTCCAGAATGTCAGACAATATGCAGCCTTTGCAGGACTGGCTTTTCTCAGTTTCACAAAATCCATTTGCCATTCCCCAATGCTGCTTCCATCTGTTGTTTGCTCATTTTTGAGCTGAGGGAGTTTCTGTTTTGTGGACAACCGTGGAGTGTTTATCCATTCCCCCGAGGACACTTGGGCTGGCTCTAGTTCTTGCCAATTGTGAATAAAGGACATGATGATATACGAGCTTGGGTAGGTTCTCTCTTCAAAACTTGGTTTTGGTTTCTCTTGGTAAAAAGCCTAGGAGAGGGATGGCTGGGCCAGGTGGTAAGCAACTTTATAAGACGCTGCTCATTTTAATTGTTTCCTCCAGAGGCTTCGTTCTTTCACCTCTGCCTAAACTTCCTCCCTTCTCCTGCCCAGCCTTCACTTTTTCCACAGATTCATGGTTAACTCTCTTTCAGCTCCATCCCTTGGTCTCCAACCCCCCTTCAGTCACTGGGTTTCCCTCTATACTTTCCTTGCTTTCTAAAGATGTGTCTCATCACACCCGTCCCCCTCAGCCTCACTGGGACCTTGCCTTTTGGACATCAAACTGCCACCTGCACCACTCAGGATTCAGGGGTCCCAGGACCCCCATACCCTGAGCCCTCCGGCAATGTTGTCACCCTTCCCTTGGTGACATCCGTTCTCCTGGGTCTACCCAAGGGGAATCTTTCTCTGTGTGGCTTCCTGGGGCCCAGGCCAAGTGACAGCGAGAGTCTGGATGCAGACTGCTGCCTCCCTGACCCACCTGCTGTTGACTGCCAGATCCTGGGAGGCAGGGGTGGCTTCTCATTAAAGTCTGATCCCCCATCCCAGCAGGAGCCTGGCACAGAGGTGGTGTCCAAGGCGGACACAGGCAGGGAAGACTCTGCCACAGGAAGAGGGTAAGTGGAAAAAATGGAAACTCAGAAAAACCCCACTCTCAAGTGGAAACACGATAGGGACAGGGAGGGAGGACAAGGTGGGAGGAAGATGTCTACCTTTGTTCAGTCCAGCATTTGCAGGAAGAGCTCAGGGTGCCTGGCAGATGCACAGTGTGGGTGGATTTGCTGTGCACACTCCTCCCTCCTGCATTCCTGGTTCCTGAAGCCAACCATCTGGCTTCCATTCCCTGCTCTCCTGAAGCCACAGGTGATGACTGAGGTTTTGGGTCTCCCTCACCAACTTGAGAGGCAGCTTGGACACCGTCTTTCCTTGGTCTCCCCTGGACCTTCTGGCCTCTCCAGTCCCTTTCTGGATTCTTCCCACCCGACTCCTGCCTGGGAGGGAGGAGGATCACCGTACTGTGCCTACCCTCTCCAGCTCCTGTGGCCACCAGAGCTTGACCCTGGAGGCTGTCCTGCCTGGGTCCGGCCAACCACCTGTGGCCTCCACCTCCTCTCTGTCACTTTCCATCTGTAAGAGGTGGTTCCAGGAGTAGGGGAAGGGGTGCCAAGAGCTTGGGGAGGGGGGGAGGGGGAACTGTTTAATGGGTCAGGTTTAGTTTTGCAAGATGAAGAATTCTGGAAATGGAGGGCAGTGATGGTCACTCAACAGTTTGAATGCACTTAAGGCTGCTTAATTGTGCACCTAAGCATGGTTAAGGAGATTCCCTAGCTGTCCAGTGGTTAGGGCTCTGAGCTTTCACTGTAAGGAGCATGGGTTCCATCTCTGATCAGGGAACTAAGATCACATATGCTGTGCGGTGTGAAAAACAAAAAGCGGGGGAGTGTTTAAAAAAGGTAAATTTTATGTTTTGTATATTTTAGCACAATAAAAAATGAACAAAAAAGCAATGGCTTAATGAACAAAGCTTGCTTCCTGCTGGCAGTTCCCAAGATAGCCAAGGGCTGGGGGAGTAGACCGAGGCCAGTGCTTACCTGCCCAGCCTGCTGCTCCCAGTCCTGACTGACCATGCAGCCTTTAAGAGGCTTGAACATGAAAAGCCAAACATCTAGTGCTCCAGGAAGTCTGTGCACAAGCCAAGAATGAGCTTGTGAGCCTGCCCAGCCGATAGGATTTAAGCATTGAGGATGTCTACACTTTACCTACAAGAAGTCTAGAGCCAGCTCACTGATGTCAGTATCAATAGCCTGGGTCAGTGTCTCTGCTGATCATCAGGGATTTACCTCTCTATCATAGCTCCAAGATCATGTCTTCACACAACTGTACTCAAGGCCAGAAAAAAAAAAAGAGTGGGATATTTCCCCTTTTATTATGGTGGAAAAATTTCCCAGTAACTTTCTGGCAAAATCCCCCTAATGTCTCATTGGAGAGAAGTGGGCCATGTAATGAAGCTAGCCTAAAGATCTGAGTGACTGGGAAGGGAGATGACATTGCTTTTGGGGTCTTGTCTCAGTCAGGGAAACCTCAGGATGGAGCACCATATTGTTCTTCATCCTGTTCTTGACGCTAATTGTCTTGCTATTCACACTGTTTGCTGAACTCATGGTAGATAAGGTGCAAGTGGGAAAGCTGGAAGAAAACTCAAGAAGCTGTAGGAACTGCAGACACATTTATTCTCAACTGACTGATGCAGCAGCCGTAGCAGTAGACACTCCATATTTTCTCCTCTGGTGGCTAACCCAACGGACACAGCCATGAGGCAGCAATAAATGCTTTCTAGGTGGAGCTCACATATCTGAGTGCCACACACAAACTGTGACCAAGTGAGTCCTTCATGAAGGGCATGCGTAGTGCTATAAGTGATCTCAGCAGTTACACAGTCATTATTTACAAAATATGGGGTGGGAGAGCCTGAATATGCCATCTTGGCTAATTTGCTCTTTCCCTACAAACACTCTGGAGTCTTGAGTGTAGCTGGGAACCTGTTAGCAAGACAGAAGACAACGCCTCTGCAGAGTAAGCAACGAGCTCTGCTGCACTGTCCACAGTCCTTTCTGTTGTAAGATGGTATTCTCAAAATGCTTCCAGCTTATCACCATGGCTTGTAATACCTGCTGCTTTGCTTTATCAGTTAGGATTGCAAACCAACTTCATGGTGGTTTTGCTTACTCATGTACAGTGAGCTGGAGGGAGGTGAGTACCAGCATCATTGCTGCTAATCACTGATGTTGGACTTCATATCTGTGATCCTCATGGTTGCAAAGTGGCTGCTGCAACTCCAAGTTCTACATTTTCATACAAGGCAGACAGATGAAAGAAACTGTGCAGAAATTTGCATCAATCTCTTTCATCAGGAAAGCAAGAAAGTTTCCCTCAAATCCTTTCAGCAGACTTCAATGCAAGTCTCATTGGCCAAAAGCTTCTGACATGACCTTCCCCCACTGTCAGATAGTTTGATGGGACAGAGTTGATATTTCTGGCCACTGTCCTGGAAGACAGAGAAGAAATGGCCAGTGGGCCGCCTGGGACATCCACACCTCTCCTCCTGTACCTGTCATCTCCTTCGGACTGCGAGCTCTCCACGAGCAAGGATTTGCCTTGTCTGTGTTCATGAATTAGACTCAGTTACTCCGGAGCCATGTGGTAAGTAAACAGGATGGTATGTGCAGAGCACAGTCCTAATGAGCCTGGAGAGTGGCTGTCACTGTCATGAATAATGAGCATGTTAAGCCCCTACACGACCCATCATGTGTCTCAAACTTGTTCAGTCCTCAATCTGCATTTGTCAAATGGATGCTGCGAGCACACGTGGTGGGTCCTCACTCCTTTCTCCCTGCTCTCCATGGTCTCATGAACACATCTAGGAGTGTAGGGAAACTGTATATCTCACTGGGAACATCTGTAGGAGGACCTCATCTCTGCAACAACAGCCCATCAGAAGCAAAGGAAGTGTATATCACCAGCTCTGCCACCTTCATGAACTGTAGCCCCGGGCAGGTTATTCGATCTCTCCAGGCTTCAGTTTCAATGATGCAGATGAAAGCTAATGACTTGAGCCTCTTCCAGTTGTGAAGATTAAATGACAGATAACAGTTCAATCCCTGGGTCAGGAAGATTCCCCTGGAGGAGGGCATGGCAACCCACTCCAGTATTATTGCCTGGAGAATCCCATGAACATAGCAGCCCGGTGGGCTACAGTTCATGGGGTCGCCCAGAGTCAGACACGACTGAGCTACTGAGCACTCATGCAATGTGACAACTGCCTGGCGCAGCCTGGGAGCCCAATCAATGCTTCTTTTTAAGACTAGTGTATCTTCTGAAGAACCCACAGGCCAGGTAAGACCTCTAAAATTGCCCCCTTTGTGACAGGAGTGGAGGTTAGGAAAGCCAGAGACCAGATGCACAGATTTATAGGGCTGGTAGGGATTAGCGAGGACCCAGTTCCACATATTGTGGGTGAAGAAACAGGAGACAGGCTAGTAGTCACTGCTCATAATCACCCAGCTCATAGACTGTGAGCTAGATAGAGGCAGGCTTCCTGTTCCTCACTCAATCCCACCAAATCCTAAAGCTGAAAGTATGCATATGAGGTGGACTGGATTCCAGTTATGCTTATCTTCTAAATTAGGCAGAGTCAGAAAACTCTTTCAGTAAAGAGCTGGAAAGTAAATATTTAAGACTTTGTAGGTCAAGCATGGCTTCTATTACATATTCTTGGGCTTCTCTCTTAACTCAGAAGGTAAAAAATCTGCCTGCAATGCAGTAGACCTGGGTTTGATCCCTGGGTTTGATCTGGGTTAGGAGAATCCCCTGGAGGAAGGGCCAGTATTCTTACCTGGAGAATCCCCATGGACAGAGGAGCCTGGCGGGCTACAATACATGGGGTCGCACAGAGTTGGACACAACTGAATGACTAAGCACATTACATATTCTTGCTTTTTTGATTTTTTGTTTTTTACAATGTCTTAAAATGTAAAAAATATTTGTGGCTCATGAGTTGTTCCAAAAATAAGCTGTGGGCTGGATTTCCCTGGCAGGGCATGGTCTGCCACCTCCCTGCTAATATGTCTGGGGCCCCGAGTGTCAGGAGGAGCTTCCCTTGCTCCTTCCATCCTCTGAGGAAAGCCCGGCTGTGTCTATTGTGACCACATTCCACGCCTGTTCTAGAAGCCTGGCAGGGGCTGGCCGCCGGGGAGAGGCAGACAGCTGAGGACGCCATGGAGGCCCTGGGTGCGGTCCTGTCCTGCCCCGTGTGCATGGAGCTGTTTACGCCCCCGGTGCTGCTCCTCTCCTGCTCCCACAACTTCTGCAAAAGGTGCCTGGAGCTGATCCTGGTGAGCCAGAACTGTGCCCACGTCAACGGACAGATCTGCTGCCCAGTGTGCAGAAAAGTAAGAGAGGCTTGGGGCCCTTCTGCTGCTGACATAGCAGACTTCTTTCTGGTCGACACATCTTTGAATCTATGCGATAAAAGAGCTAAGGTTATTTGGCCTGCAAAATGAAGACTGTCTGGCCAGAACTCACATCTGTAAAGGGTTATCAGCAGATTTCTGGAGAAGGAAATGGCAATCCACTCCATCATTCTTGCCTGGAGAATCCCATGGACAGAGGAGCCTGGTGGGCTACTGTTCATGGGGTCACAAAGAGTTGGACATGACTGAGTGACTAAGCACATCAGTGGATTTTGGCGGGGAGCAGGATTAGAAGACATGGTGGGACCCAGGATAGGAGCTACAGGAAGATATGCACTGTGGTTTAATGTTAGAAGGTTCTAACAGAACCACCAAGAGATACAATATACCAGCTTTCACTTATTCAGTATGTGTTGGGGTAGGGGGACATTTTCAAGCACCTGCCAGGGGCCTTGTCACTGTGCCAGGATCCCAGGGATACAGAGATGACAAGACAAGTCCTTGGAGGAGCCAGTGGCTCTCTGTACAGTGAGAGGCCCTGCAGTGGAGACACAGAAGATCGCAGAGGAGCTGACAGCTGGGGAGAGACTACAGGGCAGATGAAGAGAGGATGGCAGATACCGAGGGCCCAAAGAGGGGCCTGCAGCCAGGTTGCTTAGAGTTGGTTAGTAAATAAGAAGGCTTCAGTGTGGGGTCGTGGGAGCTGCCAGGGCACTTAGGGCATCCATTAGGAGGGCAGGTCAGGGCATGTTGAAGGAGGTTTTACATGTCATGCAAAAGCCTTTCTTTGTATGCTGTCCTCTAAGCAGTGGGGCCAGGAGAAATGTTTAACCTGGAAAAGGTCATATAGCACTGGTGTTGAAACTGTACTGTTATCTGCAGTATGTATTCTCATGGAAACTTGTTGGACAATGACTTGTGGGGTGTTTCTCTCCCCAGGTGGCATGTAAGTACTGTGATTGGTGTTTCTCCAGGTCCCTTGGGTATGTGTGGAAGGAAGTAAGAAAATATAAAATGAATGGACTGCAGGAAGAGGGAAGTTATGTAGGGTTCTATGTCAGTAGGAACAGAGGGTGGGCCAATTGGAGAGACAGGTGCTGGCTCTCTAATGGTAATCAACTGAATATGGGGGCTAGGGTGCCAGTGAGGAGGTTGTGTGTGAGAGAGTGTGTGTATAGAGCTGTGGGGGCAGCAGTTCAAAAACACCAGATGCTTAGATTTACTTATGCTTTTTGTTTTGCAGTAATGGCTAGCCTGGGGTTTAAACCCAGGACTGGCCCCTTTAAAGATTAATTTTTTTTCTCTTCCCAGAGGGACCAGGGAAATTCTGAGCAGGGTGTAATCCCTTTGGAAATGGTATGCTGGCTGAGGAGGGCTGAGCAGCCCAGCTCCTCGGTCTAGAGAGAGGGACAATCTGGAAAAAAAATATGTTAACATTTACCATATCAGGATTATGGGCAAGATAATCTCTAAATTTAAGACTGTTCACTTTATGGAACCCCCACCCCAAGCTTAAGTAGGCACTTCTTTTCAAAGAAGTTACTGAAAATTCACTGTAACAATAATGATAGTAATTCCTTTAATGCATATTCCCAAATAGGAATCTAAGCATTTATAAAGAGAATGGGCTGGGATTTCTGTTTGCAGATAATGAAACCGAGGCTGAAAATTCAAGTCACGATGTTTAAGTTCACCCACCTCTTTTTTCCCTTGAGGTATAAAATACACACAGCAAAGTGTGTGATGCTCACATCTGAGGTATTTGTTGTTGTTGTTTAGTTGCTAAATTGAGGACATCTGAGCTACACTTTATCCCAATAAAGCACATATGTATATTTCCATATAAGCCCCACCTAGACCAACATCTAGAACACTTCCTTCACCCCATGTGCTTCCCACACACACACACGCACAAGAGACTGTTAAGACTTCTTTTACCGTGGGTTAGTTTTGCAAAAGAAACAACTGGGTCCAAGAAGGGTTTAGATTGTCTGGTTGGAAATCAGTGGATATAGCTAGCACATTGGTTGTTTGGCATTTATCCCCCTCTCTAGTATATAAACCCCTGATGGTAAGGCCAGGTGCATTTTCCTGTTCACTGTCACATTCCCAGCATGGTAGGTGCTTAATGAAAGTTTATTAAACAGTGGAATTTAAGGTTATTGACAGATGAGTGGACTGTGATGGTACCTCAGGGTGGCAGGTAGCCTTGGCTTTTTTTGCCTTGTTCTTATTTGGGTATGACAAGACGAACAGATCAGGAGATGATTGCCATTGAAAAATAGCTTGTAACTCATAGACCCCAAGAGGAGGGGCCATACCACATCACAGTGGGCCGCATGCGGAAATCAGAATGGGTCAGGAAACAGGGGGATGGGGGAAATGTGGACAAGAAAGCCCTTTGTTTGGGTTTCTGCAGGAAGAAAACAGGTAAGGTATGGTGAGAAGGCTTAGGATTGGCCAGCTTGAACAATTTCAGCGGCCTCTGGGACATGGGGTTGCCTCCAGACGTCTGGTATCTGGCACCGGATGGCTTAGGGGAGCGGGTAGGGGAACAGCAAATATAAAGGAGGTGGTTGGGGTGTGGACTGCAGATTTGTTGGTTTACATGTAAAATGCATGCCCCCAGGTGAATCCTTTACTGTCTCTAGGAACTGGCTAGCCAATGGGAAAGGTCATCCCAAGTCCCAGATGCCAGAACATCAGGACACAGTAAATACAAGATGTGGCTAATCTGCTTTGGTCTTCAATGTTTAATTTAGGCATCTTCTTGAGACTCCAGTCACGCTCTCCTCTGTCACCCCAAGATTTAGTCCTTCCTTCTCTGTGCTCCCCTATACATCCAACCACACAGTCCTTCATGAAGGTCTATCTTCCCACTGGCCTGAGTGTCCCCAGAAGACAGAGCAGGTGCTAACCAAGATTCACAGATTCAAAGAAGGCAGGTTCCTGCTCCATCTGATGGAGTCTGTGATTGTCTCTGTAGACAGTGCACGTACTTGCTCCGGTGAGAGTGCATTGGAGCAGAAGGAGATATTCTACAGGGATGAGGAGTCTTCACAGTCATTTCCTTTTGAAAGCCTGGAGGGGTGGCCTGGGCTGACTTCCCGCTCACTGGTGTTTATGTGCAGTAAGAACGCTCTCTCATCCTTCCCCATGACAATGTCACAGTTGATGATGGGAATTTGCCACAAGCTCATGCCGGCTCTGTGTTTTAGGTCATTTATTTGAGGGGAAGGGGAACAGACGGATTGCAGAGGAACATCCTGGCTGAAAACATACTGGAGAAGTTTAAGGAAGAACTTGAGACGCTTCGCACCAAGGAGCAAAATCAACTTGCTCAGACATGTGAAAAGCATGGAGAAAGTGTGAATCTGGTATTCAATCACACTTTTAATTTTATCTTATTCTTGCTTAGCTACCCAATCTGTCAAATTACTCAGCAACCTATTGTTGAAATCAGATATTTGCTCAGGAGTGTAGTAGAGGATTACTTTCCAGACAAATGCACATACCAAGGCTACCTTCATCCTTAGTGATGGAGCCCAGGGTTTGGTGTGTGTGTGTGTGGTATTCAGTCAGGTAAACTGCAGCAAGATTTAAGGGACCACAGATAGACAGGCTCACATAGTTACAAAGAAGTTGCATGACAGTCAGATCTATAAGAATTTAGCTACCCATGATCACGCAGAGAAAGAGGGTAGGGTAAGATGGGACCAGGAATCTGCCGTTCCTCCTTTTGGCCATATGCCATTTGGAGAGCTGTGTATGACTCTGATGTTTAATCTTAAGCATGAGTTTTTGATACAAAATGCCATATGAACTCTTTACTGTACTCTCTATGATGCTGTACATGTTATATGTTTATACACACATGTCTACAGTGTGATTTAAATAAAACCATGTGTCCCACTCTAATTCCATGTTTCTCAGCTAAGAGATCTTCACAGGTAATTTGACACAGGTAATCTACCCCTGTGGTAATAACTTTAGGATGATCTCCATGTCAGATATAACTCAGATATGAATCAGACATAACATCACTTTAGCTTTCATTCTTCACAGTTGACAAAGCCCATATACAACCTTGAGTCTGTTTGATTTCCCCACCAACCCTGGAGGGACAGAATGAGGCCGTTTCCATGTTTCACAGACTATGCAGCACCAACCACCAGGTTTAGGTTGCTTTGATGATGGTCAGGGATGAACTAAGTTAGTGATTTCCTTGGAGAAGGTCAAAAGTTTTCCTGAGTCTTTATAAATTGGCTCTAGTTTAAAGCTCTGCAGACAACTCCTAAAGCATAGATGTAGCTCTGAGAGAAGGCTTCATAGCTCCAGGGCCCCCAGAACTTTAGGGCAGAATATCAAGGGTCTGTCCTCAGAGGGCAGGGTTTCTTTGGGAGTTGCCACCCTCAGCTAGTTTCCTGGGCTGTTCTGAGCTCCACCAGCTTCTGCTCTGCTTCTTCCAGCCACCGCTCCTCGTGCAAGGACATAAATGGCATGTTTGGGGCAGGCTAGCTCAGGCCACTAAGAGGACTCAGAGAATACAATGTGATTTGTCATTCTTGTTGAATTCTGCCTTTAAAAATCGGTTTCATTTATCACAAATTCTCAATGGTTCTGTCTCACCCTCAGCAGTAACCTCCCTTTCTGAGATTCCAATTTTTCACTAGTAAGTTTTCATTTCATTTGTAAGGTTTCATTCCAAGGCTCCCATTAGCCAAGTGAAGGGGCCAGCAGGACAGTGAGGGTCCTACTCAATCCATTTCATCTAAAATAGGCCAGTTTATCTTGAGCCTGTAGCAGGGTCACCTTTATTGAGGTCCTTATGATATTATCAGTAGCTACTATGTATATAATGTCTGCTGAGTGCCAGATTGCATACCAAGCATGTTCCATGCATCATATTTAATCTTTATAAAAGCCCTTGGCTTGGCCAAGTGGAAATGACTTGGCTTCTAAGCCCAGTTCTATCCCTTCATGGCAGTGTGTCCTTGGGCAAATCATTTAGCAACTTGGAGACTTACCAGCTTTCTCGCCTGTAAAATGGACACAATACTATCCAAATCAAAGGGTCATTATGAGGAGTCCAAGAAATACCAAGTGTGGTATGTGCTGACTAAGTTACCATTCAAGCATCCTAGTACTACCCCCACCTCTCTCTTCCATACATCAAGCCTCCTATGCAATTGATTTTTGATATCTGCTTAAGAACACATTCAGAACGTCAGTAGCCTGAGGTTACTAAAGGTTCTGAGTGTGTAGGACTGGAACAAGAAGGGCAATAAGGGTCACTGACTTTTCTTTTGTCAATCAGATGTGCCTAAGTGATGAAGAACCAATATGTGGAATATGCAAGCTCTTTGGGGACCACAAGTCTCACCCAGTAGCCAAGATTTCTGATGCCTATGCAGAGAGGAAAGTGAACTTTGCTACAGATATTCAGCTGGTGCTGAAGAAATCTGAGAGCACGGCACAGGCAGTGCAGGTATGGCTCATATGGCTCATGTCTTTTCTCCAACAGCAGGGCAATGTTTGGCTTCCATTCAAACGATTGCTGTTCTCTTGAGGACACTACATTGACAAAAGCAGTATTTAAATAAGAGGGAGAAATTCTCTAGAGAGTGAGTCTCCTAAGTGTGTTCTGAAATACGTTAAGTTTTAAAATGTGCATGTTGAGAAATGGTTGAATTCTGTTTGCTTAAAGGGATTCCAAAATGATCATTTAATGGCCATTTGACTCTTTTGGGCTTCCCTGTTGGCTCAGCTGGTAAAGAATCCGCCTACAGTGTGAGAGACCTGGGTTCCATCTCTGGGTTGGGAAGATCCCCTGGAGAAGGGAATGGCTACCCATACCAGTATTCGGGCCTGGAGAAGTCCATGAACAGTATAGTCCATGGGGTCACAAAGAGTCAGACATGACTGAGTGACTTTCCACTTCACTTTACTCTTTTAAGATGACTAAGTAAGATGCATCCTAGCTTCTATGGTTTATTTTCCTTATTTTATGACTCCCCCCGCCCCACCAAAACTTAGATATTAGAAATTAATCTCTGGATACATTTGTCAAGAGAACAAACTTTTCTAAGTCACACACACACACACACATACACACACAGACTGAAGACTAGATAGTCTTTGAGAAACAAATTCTAAACTTTAGCTCTTGTAGAGAAGGGACATCTGTAGAATGGCCAAGGCAGAGGCTGCTGGGGACTGGGCCACACTAGCCACCTAACATTTGGTATCACAGGTTGCGTCTCTGGAAGCAGAAGCTGAGACAGAGTTTGGGGTACAAGATATCCAAGACTGCCCTCTGTAAGAGTAGGAGGAGGTAGATGAAACAGAGGAGAAGGCAAACTACACCACAGGCCTGACAAGCAATGCCTGATCCAGCTTTGCCCATCAGAGAGTACCCTATGTTGAGCTGCAATGGGCAGGCAACTGTAGGTCCTTTTGCTCAGCCTCCAAATGTAGGCTGATGTGGGAAGGGCACAGCAATCCCAAAGGATCTGACACCTGGAGGCTGGTCATACCTCGACAGGCAGCAAGTCCTCTCTGGAAAGGGGGATTGGGCCAGAATATCTCTGTCTATCATGGCTGACTTTTATAGATCTTCTTCTAAATACCAAATATTGGTTAAAATTGGATTTCATTATTTCCTCATCTGACCCACATAGAGTAACAAAGTCTGAATTTATTCTCCCTTCTGGAAAAATAAAACAAAATAAACAAAAATATATGGAACAACAGTTTTCAAGACACTGGACCTCAGGCAATAAAAGATACTAATCTCTGAGAGACAGGATATACACAAGATTAGCTGCCTTGATTGCCACAATTTACTGCCACAATTTACTGCCTTGAGAGAGCTTGAAAGGGCAGAAAGAGGGAACCCAAGCAAAGCCTGGCAGATTCTTCGAGTTTAGGAAATGGAACTGAGCCTCTGGGGCGGGGGGGGGGGGGCGGTCAAGACATTTCAAGTGCATAGGACAGAGTCCAGAGAGACAAACCAGAGATCTGCAGAGTCTCCTGGGAGTGTTCAACAGAGCTCAGCTCTTGTCTGTGAGGAAATTCCCTCGTGCCGTGGAAGGCTCCACAGGAAAAGATTGAGGGCAGTGCTTGGAGCTCAAACGGAATCAGAACAAAGCCTGTTCCCACTAACAAGACTGGAAAAACTTGTAAATCATGAGACACTGAAGTGAGTCCTCAGGAAGTCTTAGTCCCAGAATGAGCATGGCTCCAGACTCACCTAACAATTAATGAAGTGAAAGTGAAAGTGTTAGTCACTCAGTCTGATTCTTCAGGACCCCGGGGACTGTAGGCTCCTCTGTCCATGGGATTATCCAGGCAAGACTACTGGAGTGGGTAGTTATTCCCTTCTCCAGGTGATCTTCCCAACCCAGGGATCAAACCCAGGTCTCCTGCACTGGCAGGCAGATTCTTTACCATCTGAGCCACCAGGGAAGCAAGCACTAAAAGATCATTTTTTCCAAGTAACTTAACTGTATCCTCTCAAAATATTAAGATTCATAGGAATGTAAAAATATACAACATCAAACAAGGTAAAAAAATCACAATGTATGACATCAAAGATTACCAGGCAAGCAAAGAAGCAGGAAAATATGACTCATAATGAAAATAATAATTTGTTGGTTTTTTTCAGTTGCTAAATTATATTTATAATTATAATTATTGTAATTGTAGTCCATATTTCAAAAAGTTAGTGACAAAGAAGATATAAAAAAGATTCAAATAAAATTTCTGGAGATGAGAACCACAATGTCATGAAAAATACACTAAGTGGGATTAATAGCAGATTAGTCACTGAGAAGAAAAGCCTTATGAAATTGAAGACATAGCAATAGAAATTACTCAAAATGAAACCCAGAGAGGGGTGAGAATTTTTTAAAAAACAGACTTACTTAGAGGGGGAACAGGTTCGTGTCCCAATATTTGAGTAATTGAAGTCCCTGAAGGAAATGACAGGGTAGGGGAAGGACAGGAAAAATATTTTAAAAAATAATGGTCAAATATTTACCAAACTTGATGAAAACTATTAAAAAAAAAACCCCACATCCAAGAAATTTGACAAACACCTAGAAAAATAAATATGGCTAAAACTATACCAAAGTACATCATAGTCAAACTGCTGAAGCCAGTGATAAAGAGAAAATATTAACAGAACCAAAGGGGAAAACACACACACACATTTCACACAGAAGAATAAAAATAAGGATGACATCCACTTTCTTGTTGGAAACAATCCAAGTATGAAGAAAGTGGAGAAAAATCTTTAAAATATGAGTTTTAAAATGTCAACCGAGAATTCTATATCTAGCTAAAATATCTTTCAAATATGAAGACAAAATAAAAACACTTTCTGACATGCAAAAGCTGAAAGAATTCATAACCAGCAGATTCACACTATAAGAAATGTTATAGAAAGTCCTTCAGGCAGAAGGAATATCTGAATCTAAAAGGAATAAAGGACACCAGAAATGGCAACGAAAACCATAACTATTTAAGATTGTTTTCATATTATTTAAGTCTTTCAAAACATACCTCACTGTTTTTAAATAACAACATAATGTGACGTTCATTACATGTAAAAGAAAAGTGCATGACAATAATAGCATGAGCCTAGGAGAGACATCGTGGAAGTACAGCACGATAAGGGTTTTATACTATATGTGAAGTGAGATGAAGGTAGACTGTGATAAGTTAAAGATGTGCTCTATAAGCCCTCAAGAAAGTGAAAGTCCCTCAGTTGTGTTTGATTCTTTGCAACCCTGTGGACTAAGTGTGCCAGGCTCCTCTATGGGATTTCCCAGGCAAGAAGACTGGAGTGGATAGCCATTCCCTTCTCCAGGGGATCTTTCCGACCCAGGAATCAAACCTAGGTCTCCTGCACTGGCAGGCAGATTCTTTACCATTTGAGCCACCAGGGAACTCCATAAACCCTCAAGCAACCACTAAAATTAATAAAGAGTTATTGCTAATAAGCCAGAAATGGAGATAAAATAGGATTGTAAAAGATACACAATTAATCCTAAAGAAGGTAGAAAGAGAGGAGGAAGGGAACAAAAACCAGATTGGGCAAATAGAAGCAAATAGCAAGATGATAAAACTCAAATCTAGCCATATCAATAATCACATCAACTGAAAATGGTCTAAACACTCCAATTAAAAAGGCTTTCATCAGAGTGAAAAAAAAATCAAGACCCAACTCAGATATGCTTTATATGAAGACACAAATAGGTTCAAAGTGAAAGAGTGGAAAGAGACATGTCATGCTAACAAGAGTCAAAAGAAGCCAGAGTGGCTCTATTAACATCGGGCAAAGAAGATTTCAGGCCAAATAATATTATTAATACCAAGGAGAAAGAAGGTAATTTCATTTTGGTAACTGGATCAGTTAATCAAGAGAATAAAAACAGTCTGAAATGTTTATGCATCTAATAAGGAATCTTCAAAATATATAAAGGAAAAACTGATAAAACTACCAGGAGAAATAGACTAATCCATAATTTTCAATATCATTTTCTTGATAACTGATAGAACAAGTATGCAGGAATTCTGCAAATATATAGCTTGAACAATGTTGTTAATCAGGCCTAACATTTATGGAACATTCCCCCCAACAACAGCAGAACACATTCTCAAGTTCACACAACTCACCAAGATAGACCATAAAACAAGTATCAACAAATGTAAAAGGATTTAGGGCTTTCCTGTTGGCTCAATGGTAAAGGATCCTCCTGCCAGTACAGGAGACATGGGTTCAATCTCTGGTCCGGGAGGATCCCACACGCCATGGAGCAACTATGCCTGTGTGCCACAGCTATTGAACCTGTGTTCTAGAGTCTGGAAACCGCAACCCCTGAGCCCTCAAGCTGAAACTACTGAAGCCCGCATGCCCTAGAGCCTGTACTCTGCAACAAGAGAAGCCACTGCAATAAGAAACCCTGGCACTGCAACCAATATTAGCCACCACTCACTGCAACTAGAGAAAAGTCTGCACAGCCAATAAATAAATTAAAAAAATTATTTTTTTAACATTTTTAAAAACTCAAATTATACAAAGTATGTTCTCTGTTCAGTTGCTAAGTCACGCCCAACTCTTTGCGACCTCACAGACTGCAGTGCACCAGACTTCCCAGTTAGTTCTTCACCATCTCCTAGAGTCTGCTCAAACTCATGTCTTTTGAGTCAGTGATGCTATCCAACCATCTCATTCTCTGTCACCCTCTTCTCCTTCTGCCTTCTATCTTTACCATAATCAGGGTCTTTTCTAACGAATCGGCTCTTCTCATCAGGTGGCTAAAGTACTGGAGCTTCAGCTTCAGCATTAGTCCTTCCAATGAATATTCAGGGTGGATTTCCTTTAGGATTGATTGGTTTGATCTCCTTGCTATCAAAGAGACTCTCAAGAGTCTTCTCCAGCACCACTGGAGAATTCAAAAGCATCAGTTCTTTGGCATTTAGCCTTTTTTATGGTTCAATTCTCACATCTGTACATGACTACTGGAAAAACCATAGCTTTGACTACATGGACCTTCAATGGCAAAGTTGTCTCTGCTTTTTAATACACTGTCTAGTTTTGTCATAGCTTTCCTTCCAAGAAGCAAGTGTTTTAATTTCATGGCTGCAGTCACTGTCTGCAGTGATTTTGGAGCCCAAGAAAATAAAATCTGTTACTGTTTCCACTTTCCCCCCTTCTGTTTGCTGTGAAATGATGGGACTGGATGTCATGATCTTAGCTTTTCAAATGTTGAGTTTCTCTGACCACAACAGAATTAAATTAGAAAGGAATAACATAAAGATTTTGGGACAATCTATTATTTGGAAATTAAATAACATGTATTGATTAACTCATAGGTCAAAGAAAAACCAAAATGGAGATTAAGGTATTTTGCACTGGATAATAATGAAAGCAAAACATATCAGTATTATGGGGTGCCACTAAAGCAGCACTTAGTGGGAAGTTTAAATTAGAAAATAATAAGACTTGGTATTACTGATCTCAGCTCCCACCTTAGGAAAGTGCAAAAAGAAAGAGTGAAGTAATCCGAGTAAGTAGCATAAAAGAAATAATAAAGACAGAGCAGAAAAAAATGAGCTAGAAAACAAAAAACTATGAGAAAATAAATAAAACCAAAAACTAGTTCTTCGAGAAGATCAACAGAATTAAACTTCTGGCAGACTACTCAAGGAAATAGAGATGGTGAGAGGAGAGAACACTGTATGCCAAAACCAGGAATGAGAGAGGTAACATCACTACAAATTCTATAGGTATTTAAAATAACAATAGTCAAACTCTGTGTTTAATGTTAAACTGCCCACAGCTTCTAAAGCCTTCCTTTTCCCTCTTCCCCTTCTGATTGACATCTGGAAACACTGATAAGCAAACCTAAGTGCTTCCTTCTTTGGCACCTGCAAGATTTCAAACCACATAAGCCCAGCTTAGCTGTGGGAACCTTCCACAGCTCATAACCACCATAAAAATTCCAAACCAATCTGCTTTCTCTGCTCTCTAAGGCTATTTTCAGACCTGGTTGGAAGCTGCCCTGCTCTCCTCCAGAAAGCTTCATTATGTAATAGCCCTTTTCATCACATCTTTGTGTGGTGACGTCATCACTCTTCAGGTTTCTGAGGAGTGGCTCCAACAGATAATAAGGGACAACTGCAAACAATTTTATGGCAATAAATTTGACAATTTAGATTAAATTCCGTGAAAGACACAAATGATCAAAATTCTCCCAGAAGAAATGTTATAAGAATAGCCATTTGTCTATAAGAAGTTAAATTTGTAGTTAAAAACTTTCTTACAGTAAAAACTCCAAGCCCATATAGGTTTGTTGATGATTCCAACCAAACATTTAAGGAAGAAGCAATAACAAATATACACAAATTTCCAGAAAATTCAAGAAATGGGAATTTGTCCCAACTCTTTCTATAGGACCAGAGTTATCCTAAAGTCAGAACCAGGCAAAGAAAATTACAACCAATATCTTTTATGAACACTGATGTAATAATTCATTTAAAAATTTTGTAGATCATATCCAAAAATATATGAGAGGTCTAACACATTACAAGCAAAAGGGGCTTTATCTCCAGAATACAGTACTAACATTCAAAACACAATCAACGTAATTCATTATAATAACAAAAGAAAAATCATATGATTTCAGTAGACAGAAAACTTCTTTGAAAGAATTCAATATTAATTTGATAAAACTAAGCAATCTAGTAATATCTCAGATTCTCTGGTTCTCAGAGGCCAAACTGATTGTCCAAAAACTTAATTCAGTTCTGACACTAACCATCTGTAGTTAATACAGACCTCACAAGTTAAGGGCTATCCTATAAGACTGCCCTCACTTCAGACTCCGGTTACAAGTCTGAAGTTGCCACCTGTACTTCTGACTAACTGGATATAAACTTGGGTTTCCTACAACACCCTCTTCAGGTTGATGATTCATGAAATGATTCACAGACCTCAGGAAAGCACTTTACTGCTTCTTTATTATAAGGATATAACTCAGCAACAGCTAAACAGAAAAGATACACAGGGCAAGGTAAGCGCTGTGGGGTAGTTAGAGGGGTAGCTTGCATGACTTCGTGTGTCCTGTCCTCCCAGCATATCAGTGTGTTCACTGGAAGCTCCCTGAACCCCTTCTAAAGCGGTTTTTGTGGAGACTCCATTATGTAAGGCTGCAGCTGCTTCTAAGTCGCTTCAGTCGTGTCTGACTCTGTGCGACCCCATAAACGGCAGCCCACCAGGCTCCTCTGTCCACAGAATTCTCCAGGCAAGAATACTGGAATGGGTTGCCATTTCCTTCTCCAACGCATGCATTGCATGCTAAGTCGCTTCAGTTGTGTCCGACTCTGTGCGACCCCATGGACAGCAGCCCACCAGGCTCCTCTGTCCATGGAGTTCTCCAGGCAAGGATACTGGAGTGGGTTGCCATTTCCTTCCCCAATTATGTAGGGCATGACTGATCAAATCATTGGCCATTGGTGATTGAACTCAATCTCCAATTCCTCTACTCTTCTCAGAGTTTTATACCCCGAGTTGAGAGCAGGGCTGAAACCCGGAGTTTGAGGGTAGGGCTAAAACCCAGAGACTGAAGGTAGGGCTGAAAGTTCCAACTCTGTAGTCATGTTTGGTCTTTCTGACAACCAGGATCCATCCTGAAGCTATCTAGGGACCCACTAAGAGTCACCTGATTAGTAATCTCATATATTTTTGAAAAGGGCTTATTATGAATAACAAAATCTATACCTATCACTCAGGAAATTCCAAGAATTTTAGGAGCTCTGTATCAGGAACCAGGGATAAAGGCCACATATTTCCCATTATACCACAACATAGGAAATAATAAAAGGCATCTGTAAAAACCTGCAACTAACCTCATGCTTTATCTTGAAACACTGAATATTCACCCCCAACAAGATCAGAAATAAGACAATGATGTTAGTCTCATCACTGCAATTTAACATTGTACTGGAGTTCTAACCAGTACAACTAGGCAAGGAAAATAAAAGTATTCAGATAGGAAAGGAAGAAGCAACATGATGTAACTATTGCTGAGAGAAATTAAGAGGATCTATTGTAAACAAATGGAGGAATATATACTCTTCATGCATAGCAAAACTCAATGTTATTGAGATGTCAGTTCTACCCAAATACTTCACCAGATTTCATGCAATCACAATTAACATCCCAGCATACTTTTTTTTTTTTTTAAATGACTGGGTGATTCTAAAGTTCATGTGGAAAAGCAAAGGTTATAGAGTAACCAAAACAATTTGAAATAAAGTTGTAGGGTTAACTCTACCTGAATTCAACAATTAATCTAAAACTTTGGTAATCAAAAGAGTATGGTATTGGCATAAAGACAGACAAATAAAACAGTGGAACAAAATAAAGTATCCAGAAACAAATCTGTACATATATAGAACCTGAGTTTTGACAAAATTGCAAAATCAATGCAGTGGAGAAAGACTAGCCTCTTCAACAAATGGTACTGGAATAATTGAAAATTTGTATACAGCAATAGCAACAAAGAAAGAAAGAAAAGGAAGGAAAAGAAAAACAAAACTTCCTCCATCCTTCACACTATATGCAAAAATTAATCCTACATAGACAGTAGACCTATATATAACAACTACAACCACACAATGTGTAGAAGAAAACATAGGAGAAAAATATCTTTGTAAAAATATATCTGATAAAAGATAAAGAATATATAAAGAGCTCTCAAAACTCAGCAATAAGAAAACAAACAGCTTGGGGACTTCCCTGGCAGTCCAGGGGTTAAGACTCCACGTTCCCAATACAGGGAGCACAGGTTCGATCCCTGGTCAGGGAATTAATATCCTGCATGCCTCAGAGGGTGGCCAAAAAAAGAAAAGAAAAGAAAACAAGCAAATCAATTAAAATAGGCAAAATATTTGCATAGACTTTTCACCAAATGACCTATGCAGATGGCAAACAGTATATGAAAAGATTCTCAGTTATTAGGGAAATGCAAATGAAAACCACAATGAGATACAGCTACACACCTATGAGAAATGATAGACCAAATGAAGTGTTTGTGTGGATGTAGGGGAACTCTTGGTAAGGAACTCTTATACACTGCTGCTAGGGATGCAAAATAGCACAAACATTTTGGAAATCAATTTGGTAATTTTTTAAAAAGTTAAATAACTGGTTCAGCTCTTCCACTTCTAGGTTTCAAAACCCAAGAGAAAAGAAAATATATTAAAGTAATTTCAGTTTTGCATTGTTGAAATTTGCTATTTGATATTGGAATACATTCTTAAGTAAATGTGGTTATTTTATACATCATTTTAATGCAGACCTAAATAAAATCCCTTATGATTATACAGTGAAAGTGACAAATAGATTCAAGGGATTAGATCTGATAGACACAGTGCTTGAAGAACTATGGATGGAGGTTCATGATATTGTACAGGAGGCAGTGATCAAGACCATCCCCAAGAAAAAGAAATGCAAAAAGGCAAAATGGTTGTTTGAGGAGGCCTTACAAATAGCTGAGAAAACAAGAGAAGGTAAAGGCAAAGGAGAAAACGAAAGATATACCCATTTGATTCTTCAGTAATCAATGGAAAGAAATAGAAGAAAACAATAGAATGGGAAAGACTAGGGAATCTCTTCAAGAAAATTAGAGATATCAAGGGAACATTTCATGCAAAGATAGGCACAATAAAACACAGAAATGGTATGGACCTAACAGAAGCAGAAGATATTAAGAAGAGGTGACAAGAATACACAGAAGAACTATACAAAAAAGATCTTCGTGACCCAGATAACCACAGTGGGGTGATCACTCACCTAGAGCCAGACACCTTGGAGTGTGAAGTCAAGTGGGCTTTAGGAAGCATCACTACACACAAAGCTAGTGGAGGTGATGGAATTCGAGTTGAGCTATTTCAAATCCTAAAAGATGATGCTGTGAAAGTGCTGCACTCAATATGCCAGCACATTTGAAAAACTCAGCAGTGGCCACAGGACTAGAAAAGGTCAGTTTTCATTCCAATCCCAAAGAAAGGCAATGCCAAAGAATGCTCAAACTACTGCACAATTGCACTCATCTCACACGCTAGCAAAGTAATGCTCAAAATTCTCCAAGCCAGGTTTCAACAGTATGTAAACTGTCAACTTCCAGATATTCAAGCTGGATTTAGAAAAGGCAGAGGAACCAGAGAACAAATTGCCGACATCCACTGGATCACTGAAAAAACAAGAGAATACCAGAAAAACATCTATTTCTGCTTTATTGACTATGCCAAAGCCTTTGACTGTGTGGATCACAACAAACTGGAAAAGTCTTAAAGCAATGGGAATACCAGACGACCACCTGACCTGCCTCTTGAGAAATCTGTACGCAGGTCAAGAAGCAACAGTTAGAACTGGACATGGACCAACAGACTGGTTCCAAATCAGGAAAAGTGTACATCAAGGCTGTATATTGTCATTGTGCTTATTTAACTTATACGCAGAGCACATCATGAGAAACGCTGGGGTGAATGAAGCACAAGCTGGAATCAAGATTGTTGGGAGAAATATCAATAACCTCAGATACGCAGATGACACCACCCTTATGGCAGAAAGTGAAGAAGAACTAAAGAGCCTCTTGATTAAAGTGAAAGAGGAGAGTGAAAAAGTTGGCTTAAAGCTCAACATTCAGAAAACTAAGATCATGGCATCTGGTCCCATCACTGCATGGCAAATAGATGGGGAAACAATGGGAACAGTGACTGACTTTATTTTTTTGGGCTCCAAAATCACTGCAGATGGTGACTGCAGCCATGAAATTAAATGACACTTGTTCTTTGGAAGAAAAGCTATGACCAACCTAGATAGCATATTAAAAAGCAGAGACATTATTTTGCCAACAAAGGTCCATCTTGTCAAAGCTATAGTTTTTCCAGTGGTCATGTATGGATGTGAGAGTTGGAGTATAAAGAAAGCTGAGCACTGAAGAATTGATGCTTTTGAACTGTGGTGTTGGAGAAGACTCTTGAGAGTACCTTGGACTGCAAGGAGATCAAACCAACCAGTCCTGAAGGACATCAGTCCTGAATGTTCATTGGAAGGACTGATGCTGAAGCTGAAGCTCCAATACTTTGGCCACCTGATGCAAGAGCCAACTCATTGGAAAAGACCTGATGCTGGGAAAGATTGAAGGCGGGAGGAGAAGGGGATGACAGGATGAGATGGTTGGATGGCATCCCCAACTCAATGGATATGAGTTTGAGTAAACACCAGGTGTTGGTGATGGACAGGGAAGCTTGGCATGCTGCAGTCCATGGGTTGCAAAGAGTCAGACACAACTGAGCAACTGAAATGAACTGAACTGAAAGCAGATCTCTCACTTTATGTTTTTTTGCTAATGACATTACTTATTGTTTATTTTATCAGCCTTAAAGAGCCTTCATCCAGAGGCTCTTTAATTCCTCTTCTCTTTCTGCCATTAGGGTGGTGTCATCTGCGTATCTGAGGTTATTGATATTTCTCCCAACAATCTTGATTCCAGCTTGTGCTTCATCCAGCCCAGCATTTCACATGAAACTGTAATTAGTTTTTCATCAACCTAATATATGCATACAAAGACTTGTACTCAAGTGTTCACAGCACCTATAGTTGTAATAGACAAAAACTGAAAGTGATCCAAACAGGTGAAAGGATGAAAAATTGATATCTACAATAACCCATGAATGAATCTGAAAATTCATGTCTGAAAGAAACCAGACCCAAAAAGGTATGATTCCATTTATATAAAATTCTAGAAAATGCAAACTAACATACATTTACAGAAAAAAATCAATAATTGTTTGAGTAGAGGAGGTTGAGGAGGGGTGGGAAAGAGAAAATTATAAAGGGACACAAGGAAGCTTTTGGGGGTGATGGACAAATTCACTATCTTGATTGTAGTGATGACTTCAAAACATTAAATATGTTTCAAAAGTTATCAAATTGTATAATTTTGCCATGTCAATTATACCCAATAAAGCTGTTTTAAGAACTTAAAGGATATTTTGAAAATTTGGGTTTATTGGATGCCAGTAAGCATATAACATTATTGGTAGAGAAAGTATACAGTATCCTCATTCATTCATTGTGGCTTTATATCTCTTGGGTGCCATTTGGGTGCTAGACACCAGGTGTCCAATGGTGAACAGGTCAAAGGCTCTTCAAAATGAATTTATGCTCCTGTTGCTCACAAACGCTTTGGTTTGACTAACAGATACGTCAGTCACTAGTATCCAGATTCTGTTAAAGGAATAGGATCATGTTTTGCTGAAGTTCAATGGTGAAGAACGAACTCAAATAGTTTTGAGAGATGACCCCATCATAGAAGCTGAGTGGGAAGGCTCTGCTGCCTTCCTGATCTCACTTCTGTGCTCACTTGAGAAAACCACCTCTCCACGGATTGGAGAAGCTAAGTGCATTTTTAATGAGATTCAGGGTTGGGAGAAATAAGCAAGCTTGTTCTTTTGTGAACTTTGTGGGACTTGCTGTCCCTTTAAAAAATAATTTTACTCAGAACTTCTCTGATGGTCCAGTGGCTAAGACTCCAAACTCCCAATGCAGGTGGCCCAGGGTTTTATCCTTGGTCAAGGAACTAGATCCTGCATGCTACAACTGAAGATACTGTATGCAGCAACTAAAACACAGAGCAGCCAAATAAACAAATACATATTAAAAAAATTTTTTTACTCATCACCTTTTCCTTTTTATAAAGACAAATTCAAATGATTCATTCAAGCTAATGAATAAGGTATAGAAATCTGTTATTTATTTATTTGGTATTTGTGACTCTGTTCTCTAAAGAAAGGGTAAAATAGTTATCAGAAAGCACATCATTTTACATTTATCTATCAGAAAATAGATTCCTTGACAGGAGTAAATCAATCCACAATTTGTAGCATTTTATTTTTTTTATTTTATTTATTTATTTTTTTAATTTGTAGCATTTTAATACTCCCTGTATGTTACAGAACTATAAGATTTTTGGGGAGCTAAAGAACAACCAAATTAAAAATAAAAACTCAAAGAAAATACAAAGAAATATTTAAAATTTTAAAAGACCCAAGTGGGTGAAGGATACAAATGAAATCACTGACCTGCTCTTTATTCACTTCTTCCTCTCTTGCTTGAGCCAGCATCTCAGAAAGCACTCATCCCCATGGCCAGTAACACTTTTTGGAGTGGAGTAAATTGACCTCTGGGACCCCAGCCTTTCCTGGTTTCCCCAATTTGTGACACTAATCCAGCCACTCTTGCTCAATGTTCCTCTACTCTGTTAGATCTATAAATCTGGGGGTGCCCTACAGCTCAGCTTGGCCCTCTGTAAATAATCTCTCCCCATCACTAGTCACTCAGCTTTCAAAATCCCTATTGCTGATGACCACACAGCTTTATCTCCAACCCAGATATCTGTCCCAAGGTCTACTCCCATACCCACAATCCATGCCACTTCCCCATATCGCCTACCTCTCCCATCTCTCATGCCCTCTCTCATCACTACTGGTCTGGACACTCCAGTGGTTCCCACATGGTCTCCTCATGCTCACTCTGTTTCCACTAGTAGCTAAAATGATCCTTCAGTGTTTTAGATTATGCCATTCTTTTGTTCAAAATCCCCAACTAGCGATGGGTCCATCAAACTATGAATAAATCCATTGCCTGCCCGCACTTGCCTCTCCACCTCCTCTCAGAGTAGGGCTCCGTTTCTCAGTCTAGCTAGTCTCCCAGCTGCTCCTCACACATCTGTGGCGCCATCTCCAGCCTTTCTGCCTGGAAAATCTTTCCCTTGGAAGTGCCCATTACTTGACCATCATTCAGTCCTCTCCTCAGAAGTCAGTTTCTCCAAGATGTATTTGCAAACCACCCCGAATCGAGAGCCACCTTCTCCCTCAACCCTCTGCCACTGCCCCTGCTCCTGCCCTATCTTCCTTGTCTTCTTTCCTCAGAGCACTTGCCAGTACCATGAGATTATATTGTATACTTCTTATGCCTGTTTTTGCTGCCCTCAAGACTAGTCTAATGGGCCAAACAACACATCTAAACACACACTAGGCAAGCAATTCATGATGAAAAAGGATTGTAGGCAAATCTACTTACCAGTTAAATTAAGCTAAGCTAAGCTAACCTAAACTAAGTGAGCTAAGTGAAGTTGCTCAGTTGTGTGCAACTCTTTGTGACCCCATGGTCTGTAGTCTGCCAGGCTCTGTCCATGGGATTTACCAGCTAAATTGGTAATTTAAAAATATGATTTCATGGTCAAGTAACATTTTCTTACTTGCAAAGGACAGCTCCCAGGAAAATGTAAACTTTTGCTTTATGATATTTCTTTTGTATAATGTTAGACATGGAATAATTTTAGATCAAAGAATATCTTTGAGTTGAGTAAAATGAAGGAAACCCTGTTACATGTTTTTAAGGAAAACATGCACACAGATACATGTGTGGGTGTGTTCCTCCTCTTCCACTGTGTTTTCTAAATCTTGGCTTACTTATATAACCTGTTCATATTTGTGTGTGGTATGGTGGGAGTTGTGTGTTGATTTTCAATTAGCCTGGTTGCAGGCTCCTCAAAGGTATAGTATTTTGAGTTTTCTGTCATTGTGCTGTTTGTCTTCAATGCCAGTTTGTTGTAGTGTTTTGGTAGGATTCTCATAAATGGTGATCTATAAAATATGGCATTTTTTCTAATAAAAAATTCAATTCACACAAAAAAATATGATTTTGGAAATGGTGATTCTTGATGAATCTTCAGCTGGTGGAGAGTCACATTATTTCAAACCTTGTGTGTAATGTTAGCACATTGTTTTATATTGTACTATTGTGAGCCACGGTGACATATATGAGACCTATGGAAGCATATATCAATAGAATGGAAGAATCTCTTCATCCTATGGAAGATGAATTGGTTAAGTGCCTACTACATGCTGGTCTGGTGTTAGGCACTATATATTCATCATCTCATTTAGTTCTCTTCTGCACCCATGATCTCCTTTTCTCAAGGCAGGAATCCAAGATGCAGGACTATTCAGATGTAAGAGCCACAGGTACACCTAGGGTCTGCCTGACCTCACCATCTTAGTGCCTCTGTGTGTTTCCCCTACACGCTTTCTCCCCTGAGGGAAGACCTGATCGCAGAGGTGATGCAGAGCTGAGGTTGACAGGATGAGCTGCAGGACAGGCCGACCAGACAGGGAAAGGGCCCTGTAGGTCATGGAGAGTCCAGAGTAAGAGACCTTGACTTTTTCTAGCAAAATCACAATGGATGCTTTGTGATTTCATTCCCTTCCAAATATTCAGGTAACTCCTTCCATTTGGGTATTCTTTTAGTAAGGGTGTACATTTGACTGTAGTAGAAATTCACAAGCTGTAGCTTTTTTAAAAAATTAGAGATACTATTTTTTTTAAATTTAATGAAATGCCCATAGGTAGGAAGTCAAGAATGCCAACTTAGTGGCCCCATGATGCTCCACCCTCTTCTCTCAGCTTTGCTGTGTGTGCTCCTGTCAGCACGAGGTTACCAGGAGCCTGCTCCATGGGGGCACTGACCCCAGGTCCTGGCAGGAGAAAGGGGAAGGATCAAGACTTGTCCCAGAAGCATCTGTCTACTTTTAGGCAGCTTTCCCAGAAGCCGCACCCAATAACTCAGACTTCTGCTTCTGTTGCACGCCTGGTCACCCCGAACTACAAGGAAAGCAGGAAATGAATGTAAGTATTTTTAGCTGCCCACACATCACTGGCTGGAAGAATCAG
The DNA here is from genome assembly GCF_033118175.1 of Dama dama. Classification (NCBI taxonomy): domain Eukaryota; kingdom Metazoa; phylum Chordata; class Mammalia; order Artiodactyla; family Cervidae; genus Dama; species Dama dama. The sequence goes on along the minus strand of NC_083696.1, from coordinate 25,931,121 downwards.
GGTTCTTTGGTAGGAAAGAGTTGAAAAAAGGGTAGTAGGCTAGCAGCTAGCAGTGGGCACCACCCCTAAGGAGTTCTTGGTTCAGTGGAGAAGAGGCAATGCCATCAACCAGGTGCCCACGCCTGAATGCTAAAGGTCTTTCCTAAGAAATGTTCCTGCTGCCTCCACAGGACATGAAGAAGCTCATCAGAGAACTCTCTACCAGCGCCGCTGACACACTCGCCATGATCGATGCCATTGGAGACAGCCTGCTCAGTGGCATCAGACGTCGGATTGCCACCTTGAAAAAGCAACTGGAGAGTGAGCACTGCTCCAAGCTGGAGAAGTTACAGCTGGTTGCCCGGGAACTTGAAGCCCCCCTAAAGCTTTACCAGCAGATGAAGATGCTCCTGCAGCATCATGCTAACGCAGTGCAATTTCTCCGCGAGTATAAAAGGCTCAAGGGGGAGATGGAGAGACTCTTGGAGGGCAGCGTGTCCCCCCCAGTCCCCACCAAGGACACTATTTCCATCAGGCGCTATTTTGAAGAGCTCATTAGAGGAATAGACATCACTGCCTTTACCCCGCCTGAAACTGACCAAGTGCCGGCCAGCATGGCTGGGCTCCAAGAGGCCTGGCAGGCAGGCTGTGCCATGCAGGGCCGTCTGTCGCAACAAGTGCTTGAGGATACTTTGTGCAAGGCAGTGTCGGGCTCAGTGCCAAAACCAAATCAAGAGGCAGAGCTTCCTAGGAACCCATCTCATGCTTACTCTCCTTTCTCCACTAGCATGTCCTCAGTACAAGGAAGTGAGATTGGGTCTAGAGAATCAACCGTGTAAGGTATTATTTTGGTCTCAAAATGTCAACAACTTTTATCATTTTGTCTGTAACTTGAAAGTTGCTAGACTTTGCTTCTTAAAAAGAAAATTAAAAAATTCTACATTGTGGTTTCTCTTTTGATTTTGGTCTTGTGTTGATCATCCAAAGCCTTTTTTTCTTTTTTCTTTTTTTAATGGAAATCTGCTTTGAAAACGACTTGCTTGAAGCTTATATAGGAGGGTTTGAATCACGGGGGCTGCTGGCTTGGCAGTCGGAGTGGGTGGTGCAGGAGGTGAGTTCTTGGCACAACTGAACAGAACAGCTTTGTGTTCCGATGACTTAGTGCGCACTTTTAGCTCAATTGAGCCTCAGATAGTAGAAAGCACAATAGCAATGACTCCCCCAGAAATGAAACCTTTGGCTAGCTCTGGACTGTGGCTTTTGTTCTTTTTCCATCACAATAAATACAATTTGTTGAATGCTTAGGACACAAACACTACTAGCCATTCTTACGTTAATGAGATAATTTCATTCTCAAAATAATTGAAAAAGATGGGTTTCCTGGGTAGCTCAACTGGTAAAGAATAGGTCTGCAACTCAGGAGACTCTGGTTTGATTCCTGGTTCGGGAAGATGCCCTAGAGAAGGGATAGTCTACCCTCTCCACTATTCTTGGGCTTCCCTGGTGGCTCAGTTGGTAAAGAATTCGCCTGCAATGTGGGAGACATGGATTCGATTCCTGGGTTGAGGCAGCAAGGACACAAATTCAGATGATCACAGGAGCCAGGCTTGTAACAAAACAAAGCAGGCTGAAGGTGGGGGGAAGGGTGGGGCCTGTGACAAATAGCAGAGCCCACTTTGTGCATAAAGAAAACATTGTCCTGTTGAAATGCAGGCTGAGTGTAGCCAGAGATTCCAGTTTTTTTGAGAAGAGCAAGAAATCTAGACTTCTTAGCATTAAATATCTTATTTTGAAAGCTGTCAGCTAATTAAAAAATAGATTTAAAACATTGCAGGGGCATCACAAAGCACTTCTGTGAACTAGATGTGACTTCCAGGCCATCACTAGTTTGCAACCTCTGGCTAAAGGGAACACTAAAAGAACAATATAATAATGGTCCACTTCACCCTAGGGATGCTGGGGGTGTAGGCCAAACCTGGGGCCTCCCTCCTTCCACTGTGACCCTTAGGCAGCAATTCTGGCACTTACATAGGAAAATAGGAGGCCTTTGGAGCCATCGACAGAGTGGGTGAGATCTCCAGAGGCACTGACCAGACATCAATCTCCCAATCAACATGTCCCCCATTCAGTTCAGTGGCTCAGTCGTGTCTGACTCTTTGCGACCCCATGGACTGCAGCATGCCAGGCTTCCCTGTCCATCACCAACACCCGGCGCTTACTCAAACCCATGTCCATTGCGTTGGGGATGCCATCCAACCATCTCATTCTCTGTCATCCCCTTCTCCTCCTGCCTTCAATCTTTCCCAGTATCAGGTCTTTCCCAATGAGTCAGTTCTTCACATCAGGTGGCCAAAGTATTGGAGCTTCAGCTTTAGCATCAGTCCTTCCAATGAACATTCAGGACTGATTTCCTTTAGGATTGGTTGATTTGTTCTCCATGCGGTCCAAGGGACTCTCAAGAGTCTTCTCCAACACAACAGTTCAAAAGATCATGTCCCCCAGGCTCCAAGCTAAAACCTGGGCCCACTGAGGTAGGGCCCCAAGATTAAGAGCAAAATTAGAGATAAGGAAATCTGCTGTAAAAAGCAGGGAGACCAAAAGGCAAGTTGAGTATCTGGACCCAGCATGCCGAGTGAGGGGTCAAAGGAAGCAGCCGCACACACAGCGCCAGTCTCACCTGGGTAAGGGTGGTGATGGCGGGCAGGGTCAGAGAGTGTTGCCTGGAATGTGTTTGCTTTACTTCAGTAGTTTAGTCGCAGGTAAACAAAGGTGGGGGCTTCCCTGGTGGCTCAGATGGTAAAGAATCTGTCTGCAATGTGGGAGATCCAGGTTCCATCTCTGGGTCAGGAAGATCCCCTGGAGAAGGGAATGGCTATCCACTGTAGTATTCTTGCCTGGAGAATTCCATGGACAGAGGAGCCTGGTGGGCTCCATGGGGTCGTAAAGAGTCGGATATGACTGAGCCACTAACACACACACACACACACACAGACACACACACACACTCACACACACACACAAAGACGGAGGGAGGACTCTGTCCTGAGGTTGCCTCCACAGCAACTCTTGTGGACAAGAAGTGGGATCTGAGATGGCAAGGCCTCTGGTCGTTTAGGGTTGGCTACTCCAGGAACTCCAGCCATGGAAGTCTGTGGGTCTTCTCAGGACTCCAAACCTCCTCCTTTTCCTGGCCCATCTGGCTGCTGCTCCCTCTTCTTTTCATATGCTCTACTGGTTAAGGCTCTCACTTCCTGGACTCCTGCTGGTAAAGTTTCTACCCTTTGAGCTCAGCCCCTACTGTGAACTGCCCTAGTCTTTGCTTGTAATTCTACACTTCAGGAGATAATAGAGCATCTACTGTGTGTACAAGGCCCTGTTCTAGAACATGAGGACACAGCTGTGAATATTCAGACAAGGTTCTTGCTCTCTTGTGGGGAGAACAAGAAAACAAGCAAGATGGGCTCAAAGTGGGTTAAAACGCCGAATGTGTTATAAAACAGAGTTATGAAAGAGTGATCGTAGGAGTTAGCCTGGGTGGTCAGGAAAGATCTCTTTGAGCAGGCCACGTTTGAGTGCCATCTGGATGACCACAACTGGCTAGGTGAGGATAAGGATGAGCACTCCAGGAGGCCTGAGCAGTGGTAGGTGCTTGACTCCCACAAGCATTGGGAGTTGAAAGGGAGGTTGAGGCCAGGCTGAGGGTAGGGTGAAGTATGGGGACAAGCTTTAATTTGAACCTAAGACTTATGACAGGCTGATCTGCATTGCCAACAAGGTCATCCCCTTGGTGTGAAAGTGAAAGTCACTCAGTAATGTCCGACTCTTTGTGACTCCATGGACTGTCCATGAAATTCTCCAAGCCAGAATACTGGAGTGGGTAACCTTTCCCTTCTCCAGGGGACCTTCCCAACCCAGGAATCGAACCCAGGTCTTCCCGAATTGCAGGCAGATTCTTTACCAGCTGAGCTGTAGAGGAAGCCCAAGAATACTGGAGTGGTCCCAAGCAAGGATTCAAATGCAACTCGTGCCACCTTTTCTCACAGTAATTATGAAAACAACCAGCTTCTGTTCATCATTCAGCAGTTCCAAATCATACCCTACTATGATTTAATTGAACACACAGTCTCTGTCCAAGGGTGCCCCTGGGACACAGGAGCTGGGCCTTTCATCCAAGTTTGCTCTATTCCAAAAACTTCATGTTCTTCCCACAATATGCCCTCTCCATCTCCTAAGAATCCATACACACAATGAGAGCACACTGCATGAGCTTGCCCAGCTGCTCAGGCTGGCTTCCTATGAAAGTTTCTCCAAACTTTAGGGGCTTAAATAAGTCACATCTCTTTCAAATTCAAGCTTAAGTGGAGAGCACCCTATAACATCAGCAGGGGCCTAGGATTTGCTTCATGAGGTTCTCCACTATACTCCACTCTACTCAGGCAGCTGGAAATCAGAAAAGGGGAGAGAAAGAGCAAGTCCCTCCTTTAGAGGGCAGAAGCCAGAAACTTCGTTCACATCTCAAGCCAGCACTTAGTCAGATGGTTACATCTTAGGGCACTCTAGTTCTGTTGTCACCTAAGAACCTGGTTTCTGTTTAATACAGACAAAGGAGACAAGCGTTATAGGGGAACAACTAAATGTCTCTGGATAACTTTTATACTTTTTTCCTGATTATGAGAGCAATTCATACTTACTGCCAAGAAGGGTGTAAAGACAATAAAGGTTGCAAGTAATCCCAGAGGTAACTGTTGTTTAAAATTCATGGGGTCATGTCATACACCTTTTCTCTCATAACAATGTAACTCTCATAGTCTTCCTATATTGATAAATTTAGGTTTACATCACCATCATATATATTCATGGCATGTTTAAGAGATGACCTATGATGACCTGGGAGACAACTTGATTTGTATTTATTTGATAGCTAATAAGATTGACAGTTGAATTGAGTTTATATCCTTTGTTTATATTTTAATGGGTCATTCACTTTTAACTACTGATTTTTAAAAAATCCACTTTATATTTTAAAGATTAACATTAACAAACACTTATATAATGCTTTTATTATCTAGCATTGTGCTAAAAATGTGTAAAGTTTACTCATTTAATCCTTAGAATACTATAAGGTAACTGATGTTGTCATCCCCATTTTACAGATGAGAACCTGAGACAGAGAGAATAAGTGATTTGGTAAATCCATAGCTGTCTAGTTGGGAAGAGGTAGAATCAGGGTTCAAAGTTAGCAGCCTGGTTTCAGGTCCCTGCTCCTGACCACTAGACACTCTAGTTAATGTTTGTTTACTACGTATTATACAAAATTGTTTTTCCAATTTGTCACTTGTCTTTTAACTTTAAAGGTTTTTTTTTTTTTTTTTTTTAATTGGGTTTTTACTCATATGGACAAATCTATTAATTTTTTTCTTTATAGAGTTTAGTATTGTGTGGTGGGCCTTCAAGGGTAGAAAATGAAGCAAGGATTGGGAAGAAGAGGGTAATATAACTCATATACACTTTTTCAAACTTACTAACCACTTGTAGGTGAACATGTGAAGAAAACGTCAGAAAAGTTCGTAGTGCTGTGGAGTCGCTGTTGTGTAGTTGAAGACCCCATCACCTCTCATCTCAAAACTGAACAACATCCTGACCTGTTTTCTTTCTGCATTTTCCTCCCATCTCAGCCTACATTATTGATACTGGTTCCATTCGACATAAGTTTTTACACTCCCAGACTGCCACACTCTAGGTACTGGGGACAAACACGGATGAGGACTCCATCTCTCCACAGCGTTACTCCAGCCAGCTCAATGGGCCTATGCTCTTCTTTCTGAATACATTTTCTTTCTGTAAGTCCTAAATCATACTCATCTTTCAGGTCAAAGTTCAAGTTTTCCCTCCTAATTTCTTGTTCATTTCAGCCCACAAAATTAACTAAGTAACCCCTTTGGCATTTTTTGCATGTACTAAGATGAATGCTAGCATAGTGCCATCTGAGATCATAAACACAGACGCACCAGGTACATTTTTAGTGCTGTTAAAAATAGTTCTGTTATCCAAGAGAATGCGTTTTCTCTTTTTTTAGTATCTTGTGCACAAACTAACAGTGAGTTAAGAGAAACAGTGAGGTCCAGGTGGTGGACTCCCAGCCATAAAGAGATCTGAAAGGGTACTCAACCAGTGCTTCCGGAGTTTGGAAAGTTATAATTGGCATGGAGGAACCATGTTTTAAGCTATTATTAAGTCAGGATAATTATGGATTACTTTGAAACAACAAGAATCTTCAACACCTGGGGCATCTGGCTGATAAGACTGCTTCACCTATTAGCGGGTAAACTAAGGCAAAGCGGGCCGGTTTAAGCCCTCGGGGGGAGGCGCGGAGGGGGTGACGGCTAGCGGGACCTCCTTTGTGAGGCTTGCGGTACACTGTCCTAAAGCCTGAGCGAGGCACACCGCAGGCCGGCGCGATTTCGAAGGCCACGTGACGGCGCCGGTCCTTCCCGAGCGGAGGGCAGGATTCTGCGCCACCACTCTCCCAGCCGTCCAATAAGAAACGGGGAGCGGCAAAGTGGGCGTGTCCCACCCGCCCTCCAAAGGCCGCCCAGTGCGGGGCGGGCCCAGATGCCGCCTCCAGTGGGGTCCGGCCAGCCCAACTCGGCTGAGGCAAAAGGGCGACACACACGTCAGTCAAACGGTCCCGCCAATGAGTTCGTGCGCTGCTCTCGAGCCCGCCCATGCCTCGGCCTCCCGGCGCCCGCGCTGCCTTCCCTCTGGCCGCTGCGGCCCGCCCGCCCGCGCCTCCTCCATCCGGGTCCTCGTGTGCAGCTCTCGGGTGGCGGCGGGCGGCGGGCGCGAGGGCTGGGCTGTCCCCGCGGAGGGCAGCGGCAGGCGGCGGCCTCCTCCGCAAGCCTGAGGTGGGTACAGAGGCGGGACGGCGAGCGCGGGGCCGCCATTTTCCTTCTCTCGGAACCCCCCAGCGGCGGTGGGAAAACGGGAGTGTTGCGAGCCGGTTGGTGGAGGCCTGAAGGGCTGGAGCGAGCTGGGCGGGCGGGTTGAGAGCAGAGGCCGCAATAGGTGGTGGTGCGAGTGGGGGATGGGCGCCGCGTGGCGTGGTCGGTCCCAACCCCCTCCGCTTCCCGCCCAGCGCCTCACGGACGGGGGGGAGGGGTCATTCTTCACATTCTTCACCCCGCCCTTCCCCCAACTTCAATCAAACTTGGGCGGGGGAAGTCCCGCCCCCGCGCCTTGCCCATTGGCCAGCGTTCCCTCCCGCTATGGCGTGACTGGCTGTGGACGCCGCCAGGTCCCCTGACGTCACTTCCGCTATCAGGTTTGTGGGCAGGGGAGACCTTGGCCTTGGGGGCTGGGATGCTAGAGGGAAGGTAGGAAGTGCGGGGGAGGGCCGGGACAAGCGGGCGGGAGGCCCTGGGCTACCTCCCTGCTGCTAATCCGCTGGCCGAACTCAGCCTCCGGTCCTGGAGCAGCTGTGTAGCCGGTCCACCCCGGCGGCCGTCCTTGGCAGTGGAGAGGGCGGGCGGGAGGAAGTGGGATCCCGGGGGGACGGGCTCGTGCATGGCGACCTGGGCCCCGGCCAGCGGCCCCAGCCCTGACTTGGGGGCTGCACACCCTGGAAGCAGGTTAGCTGATCCACGTTCCGGGAGGATTCCGGTGTGAGGAATGCGTAACCTTTTGTCCTTGGCTAGCAATGGCCTTCAATCTTTCCAACTTTTACAGTACGGTCTGGCCCCCCTGCTTCTGTGTCAGAGGTCAACTATAAAGCTTTTTAAAATAGACGACTCGATTTTGAGAGGGCTGGCAAATGGGAAGAGGCATTCGGGATAGTGAGTGTTGAATTCTTTAAATCAGAAAACTGGATGAGTTTTTTTTTTTTTTTGTAACTTTACTGATGATTATTTTCTTGGCATTCAGTTGCTAGAGTAAAAACCTCATTTAGCAGTCCTCATTCATTTCTGATGGCCGGAAAATCATGCACTAGTTTAAAATAACGTTAAATTTTAAATTGAAACGTTGTACAGAAAATGTAATAATTGTCCTTTGTCCAAGTTTTTCTGCTGTATGGCAGTCTGGTTCGTTTATAGTATATTCAGAATATACATGTAGTTAAGTAATGTTTTGTAAGTTACTTCGGCGGTTTTTTGAGGGTGTTTGATTTACTATACCCAGTTAACGTTGTATTGTGAAACTTGTGAACTTTAAAAGAGTGGAGCGATTAGCATTAACTAGAATTTCTTGGTTTAGAGTACAACACACTATAGATATTTGTGTGCTTTTTCTTTCAACAGCTAATATAATAATAGATTTGTTTGTAGTGGAAATTGATCAGGTTGAAGAATCTTAAACCAGGTTCTTCAGACTGTAGGTCCTGACTTACTGGGTTATGAAATCACGTCAGTGGGTGGTGGTCAGAATTTTTTTAAAAACAGAAAATAGTATCAATAGTTTGTTATATGAAACTGATGATTCTGTTGTGTAATGTTTATTCCTTCAAAAATACTTCTCTGAGGATGAGTATCAAAAAAGTTTGGAGAACATTTCTTCTAATGGGTGGTTTTTTTTTTCTTTTTCTTTTCATTTATATCACTGGTCTTCAAGGAGTACTAAAAGTGGCCCTGATTATTTATACTTGGTGGAACATGTTCCTTTCACTTTTGTTTTCAGGAGCTAGCAATCAGTGGCCAGCATGCATTTTAATCACTTAATGTTTTTAAGTCTGGAGAAGCTTTTGTTTAGATAGTAAAGGCTCTTCACCCCAGAATATTAACTGATGAATGATTTTTCCGTGTACATGCCCAGATGGCGCTAGTGGTAAAGAATCTGCCTGCCAGTGCAGGAGACAGTAAGAGACGAGGGTTCGATGCCTGGGTCTGAAAGATCCCCTGGAGGAGGGCATGGCAACCCACTCCAGTGTTCTTGCCTGGAGAACCCACAGACTGAGGAGGCTGGTGGGCTCATTGGGTCGCAGACCCATTGGAAGCAGACAGGACTGAAGCGACTTGGCACAGCACAGGATGAGGGTAGAAGAATCTGGATCCCCAACGATTCGTCAGCATCGCCCTCATGTGACCTCAGGTGGCGTAAAGAAGGCTCGGTCGCTGCATGATCTTTGACTGGGTGTTCTAAACATTGCACAGTCAGTTAGGATAGAAAGAGAGCCACTGCTTTTTTTTTTTTTTTTTTTTGCTTTATATTAAGTCTTTGAAATCTAGAGTGTCTTTTATGGTAACAGCACATCTCATTTGGAGCTAGTCACATTTCTAGTGTTCCAGAGTGACATGTGGCTAATGACTACCAAATGGATAGTGGATTGCTTAGCCGCTCTTCAAAAATTAACTTTCTCTGGCTAAGTGTTTGTGTTTCAGATTATCAGCTGAAAGTGTCCCCTCTGTCTATGGCCTCATCTCAAATGTGAGGCAGTTGCATCAATTGATTTCTTAGGCTCTTTCTAGGTATAAGATTTAAGGACTCAGGCAGCTGACAGCTATGCTTTCATCAAGTATTACTTTTGCTTCTCTAGGAATGTTTTAAGAGATTTTGGATGATTTGTTTTAAAAATAACATATTAATGATGATCTTTTAATCTTCCTTTTCTGCTTTGTGCCAGTATTCATTATCATGAAGTTATACTAGTTCACTTGGCGCGGTCTCTTCCCTTCTCCCCAGTTTTTTAGTCAGTTATAGAATATTTTTATTGCACATTGTAGACTAAGGATACAGTTGATTTAGTAAACTGGGGAATCTGGATTTAATGACAAGCACCCACCTTTTCTTGACTTTGGGGATTGTGTAAATTACAATGACTTTTCAACCTGGGTACATATCAGTATAATGAAGGATAGGAAGGTCGCATATGGTAGGATTGAGAAATAATGGTGTATATATAAGGACCACTAAGCAAAACAAGTCACCCAAGTGGAGTACTCTGCTTTACCCTAAATATTTGTGTGCATTATAGGGTGTATAGCAGAATATAGGGAGGTAGCTTAGAATGCCCTTAACAGCAGGGATGTTGGTCCCAGAGTAACAATTTGCACTGCAGAATCTTCAAGGGAATATTGAAGTTGAATTGACATTTTTTTAAATTTCGGAGTCTAGATAACTTCGTCTAATCTAGAATGCCTTATGTTGTGTGTCTAAGTGAATGAAAGGAAATGGTCCTTTTGGAAAAGATGACCTAGTACTTAGCTTTTAAAACTTAACATGAGTCTCAGGCTTAGTGCAGTATTTGGTAGGATAACAAATTTAGTGGATGTAGCTAGATTTACTGTGGTGATCGTTTCACAGTGTATACAATAACGAATTACATTGTACACCTGAAACTAATACAATAGTATATGTCAATTATACCTCCATTAAAAAAAATTCAACCCCTCCCTAAAAAGAAATTAAGATCTTAGATTAAAAGTAGGTTAATTTTGTTAGCAAAACTTAGTTATAGCCAAAAACTTAATCTTGTCAATTTCACATGTCAACTTAACCTTGATGGAGCAATTATTGGCTAAAAATAATGCCTATATTCTGTCAAGGGGGTCAAAATACAATTGGAGAATTTGTATATGTATTTAAGTATTTTTTTGTATTTGTATAATGTTTAAATATTCAGCCATCATCATCAGATAATTTTATTAATATTCAACTGTTTGAAGGAAATTGTGTTAAGTAGCCAGTGTTCTAATTTTGATTTGTGTTTATCAAGTGAAACTTGGTGATGAGAGTAAAGGAAATACTTTGTTGTATTTGTGTAAAAGTTTGAAGTTTATTCACCTGTAAGATGACATGTAAATGGAGATGGAGATATGTAAAAAGTAGAACTTTGTGAGTTACTTTGTTCATAGGAGTATGTAAATATAAAAGGTGGGATATTAGATTGCTGGAAAAAACAACATTTTAGCTCTGAATATCAAACTGTTAATAGATATTAAGTATGTAGAAAAGATAGGGTATGCCTGTGTTTGAACTAAGTAGGAAAATTGATAAATGCAAAGGTGGTATTGATATGTTTTAATTAATATGTAGCCTTTGAGTGTATATTCAAATGTGTTTTTAATGCCATGGCAGTTAACATTCTTTTGGTTATAGACTTTGTTGCAGATGTGGCAAAAGCTGTGGAATCTTGCAGAGAAATTGTATATACAGTTTCTGATGGTTACTGAAGCTGGTTATGAATGCAGGTTAAGAACTCAGGCTAAAGTTGACTATACAAGTATATTAAACTATATGATGTCATACAGTATCTTTTACTAAGATATAAGTGGATATTAAAAGTGTTGGAAACTTTGATATAAATATAAACAAGCTTATAGATAAACTTATACATAAGTAGATTGCCTTTTCACAGCACATTTTAAATTGATGCAGCCTGATTTAATTGAAGATAAGTATTTTTGACTGTCACAAGTATACCTAGGAAGGTAAAATAACTGTCTTGCTGTGTGCTGTGTTCAGTTGTGTCCAACTCTTTGCGACCCTTTGGACTGTAGCCCACCAGGCTCCTCTGTCCATGGTATTTTTCAGGTAAGAATATTGGCATGGGTTGCCATTTTCTCCGCCAGGTGATCCTCCCAACCCAGGGATTGTACTTGCGTCTCCTGTGTTGCAGGTGGAGTCTTAGTTTTTTTAGTTTCTCAGGTAGGTTTAATTTATTAAGAAAAATAGTTACCATTTGTTGAGTATGTCAACTAAGATGTCATTAAGGTGGATCACTAAGATGATTTGTATATGTTCCTAATCCTCAGAACAATTCTGTGAGGTGTGGATGTTAGATTCCACCTGGAGAGGAGAACGTAAACCTCAAGGAAGTTATTTAACTTGAAGAAGAACATAGCTGCCAAGTAGTTGCTTGACCTGTAAACTCCTTTCCTATACTGCCATGTTGCACAGAAACATTTTGTGCAAGTTGAGCTGAGACTTTGGGTCACTAGGGTATTTAATGGGGAGGGGAGAAGTTCAAGCCGCAGATTGAGGTAGTAAGTGAACAGGCTAGAAAATGCATGTGACGTTGTGTTATTGTTAGAAAAGGAAATATGTAAAAGGTCACATTCAGGTCGTTTTAGCTGATAGTCTTGTCTAAGAATGTTTTTAGAATTGTCTGATACTGATGGTTGTAGCTGAAAGTTACTGAGCATCCACTCTGCACTTGGTATACTGTGTGGTTTTTGTATTTTATTTCTAATCCCTCTTAACATCCCTGTAACATTTGCCTGATTTTTATGAGTTGAAATAATAAAAGCCGAGAGATTATTATTTGATGTGTCTGAAGACAAGATAAACGAGAAACCGGGATTCAAACTGGATCTCTGATTCTGAAATAAGCTTTAGAGGGAAAATCTCAAGGGACGAAAACATGCTAGTCAGTTACATAACTTCTTTCTCCAGCGAAAGATTGTATAGTTGTGAACAGTGTGTATGTTAATAGTTTTACTTAACCTTATTTCTTAGTGAACATTTCCATGGGTTCTTAGAATCCATAAATTCTAGTTTATGGATTGTATTTGAAAACTTTTGCTTACCTAAACATTACCTCCTCTTTGCTATTAGACTTTAGTTTCCAAAATTTGCTGTAATCAGAGTTAATCTGAAAAACTGAAGATTGAAAACCATCAGTGGATCATAAAGTCAATATAATGTGTATAATAATGTATAAAAAGTAGGGTTCATTTGTGAACAGTATTGAATATTAGTATCTTACTATATGAGTTTAGTATTTGGCTTCCCTGGTGGCTCAGTGGTAAAGAATCCACCTGGCAGTGCAGCAGACATGGGTTCAACCCCTGGATTGGGAAGGAAGAAATGGCAACCCATTCCAGTATTCTTGCTTGAAAAATCCCATGGACAGAGGAGTCCAAAGTGTTGCAGAGATTTGGACACGACTGAGCACAGCACAAAGAGTCAGACAGTACTTGGTGACTAAAGCAACTGTAATACTAGTATTTAGTGTTACATGTGTATAGACATGTGTGTGTGTGTGAATACTATTTAAAAATACAAAATATTTTTCTTGTGAATTATGAATCGTGTTGCTACATAGTAGTTATCTGTTCCTGTGCTGCTCACCCATAAACTCCCAACTTAAATAGTATGAAATAAGCAGGCCACGCTTGCCAAGGTTGAAAAATGAATACATTTTTAGATTCAGTGTTTATTTAATCTTAGATTCCTATGATGAAGATTCAGACATTTTAGATGAGAAAACTGGGCTGGGCTTGAGGGTTGTGGTAGAGGTATCAGCTGGTTTTACTCTTGGCTGTCATTTTAAAAGTAAGGACTAGCTGGTTCAGTATCCTCACTTACTGATACTTACATTTAAGATACGGCATTGTATATTGCATTATTACCTTCATAGTAGACTTAAAATGAGAAGATGAATTTGCTTCAGAAAGTTGTCTTTGTGTAAGTCCGTGTCTGTGAGTGTACGTGTACTTGGACATAGATTTTAAGGTATAAACTGGCTCTTTCAGAATAGACCTGCCATCTGAAAATGGGAAATTGGCACCTGAGATCTGCTGAAGAGGAGAAGAACTTGATGCAGGGTGTTTTTTTTTTTTTAACCCCCTCTGAAGTTAATAATTTTAATTTTAAAAATATGTATTCAAAATTCATGTATTGGATTTTGAAAACTTTATTAAAAGTTAAGAAAACTGTTCACACACAAAAAAAGAAAACAGTTCATATGTACTCACATTTTCAAGCCCATTACTTGTTATATTCTGCCAAAAATGTAATGGAGTGGGAGATGTAAACTGTTCTGTCTGTTCTGTTAACAAAGTTAACCCATGGACCAGTATTTGGGTTCATTCCCTGGGTTGGGAAGATCCCTTGGAGGAGAAAATGGCAACCCACTGCAGTATTCTTGCCTGGAGAATCCCATGGACATAGGACCCTGGAGGGTACAGTCCACGGGGTCGCAAAGAGTGAGACATGACTGAGTGACTGAATGCAACACATGCTGGTTCTGGAGAAAAATAGTGGCTTTTAAAGCCTTGACTTTTTAGGGACAGTTTTTTGCATGTTCATACCTGAATCATCATCTGGCCTAATAGAACTGAAATAGGCTCAGATATGGTAAGTTTGGAGATCTCAATAATTTGGAACAAGTTATTAAACTTCTTGGTACCAGTTTCCACCTGTGTAAAACAGATGATGACTGTTAAATAAGGTGGCACACATGAAGGGGCTTACTCTTGGGCCATATGTATGTCGAGGGTGTGGTAAATCTTTCTCCCTTACCATTGCCGATGATTTAGTCCAGTTAATTGATGTTACAGGGACCTTAGAAAAGCTTAAGTTACTTGCACATGGTTTCAGTGGCAGTGAGTAGGCCGGGCCAGGGTTTGAACCTTTACTTTTGTTGACTCCAAATGCTGTGAATTTTTCATATACAACTTTTGTGTCTGATTTTCTTAGGAATATAACTATGAGTGGAATTAACTTTTTGATGAACTGCTAAACTTTCCAAAGCACCTGGCCCATTTTACATTCCAACCGTAGTTGGAAATATAATTTCTCTATATCCTCAACAACACTTCTTTTCTTTTTGTTCTCTTTTTGATTATGGTCTAATGGATCTGAAAGTGCTGTCCCATTATGATTCAGGTTTCCTTAATGAGTAATAAATGATGTTGAGTGTCTCTCTATGTACTTTTTGGCCATTCTTTGCTTATTAATCATATCTTTGGAGAAATGGCTATTCTTTACCCTTCTTTAAAATATGTTATTCATTTTAAGTTACTTAAAGTAGGTACCCAGATTTATTCTCTTGCGTGTGGGTATTCACTTGTCCCAGCAGTGTTTGCTGAAAATTATTCTTTCTCCATTGAATTGTTGTGGCACTCTTGTTGAAAATTGGTTGAACCCAGTGTATAGGGTTACTTCTGAACTTTCAATTCTATTAACATGGAGCTGTATGTCATAAAAATGGTTTTGATTATAGGTTTTGATTGTTACTAAGTCACCACTTAGTAATTTTCCTTGACATTAAATTTGGTGCTGCTGCTGCTGCTAAGTCATTTCAGTCGTGTCCGACTCTGTGTGACTGCATAAACGTCAGCCCATGAGGCTCCCCCGTCCCTGGGATTCTCCAGGCAAGAACACTGGAGTGGGTTGCCATTGCCTTCTCCAAAGTGTGTATTCCTTAACAAATCAAGAAATCTTTGTGGTAGCTGTCTGGAAGTATGAAGTCAGTAAATTGAAGACTGATGTTTAATATGATTTAGCTTTGTAAGATTTTGATTATAAAACTAAGCCGATCATATTGCTTAGTTCAGAGAGTATTGTACCAAAATGTTAAATAGCTTGATTCCTCACTTTGATCTTCACAGTGCCTTTCTTTGCTGACATGGAATACGTGGGTAGGTTAATTTAAAAATTAGAATCTCTGTATGTTTTTTGCTGTTCCTTTAATCATGGATTATGCATACTGTACAAAACTGTTGTGTTTTAGAGGGTCTTCTGTTCCTTCTTTGTAATGGAGTTTTTGGGTTTCTGAAGGAAGGATAAGTGTTCTGGTAACTTAAGAAATATCAAAAGTTAATAAGTAAGATGCAATAAAATCATGATTTCTGAATCTTAAAAATATATGGATTCAGATAGCTAAGAATTTAGAATAGTGCTAATTAAATATAAGGAATAAAAGCACTGTTTAGATCATGAATATTGCTACAGTTTAAATTGCTGATTTTTGGAAGGTTTGTTTCAGTTCAACTTCGTTTACATTCAGTGAATGAAAGTAGTCTAATACTTCTTTTTTTCTCCTTTAATCACACAGGAGAACCAGGATTACCTAGGAGAGAGAGAGCTTTCCTGTGGTGCTCAACTCTGGTCCAGTTTCAGCATTCTCCCTGGACGTTCTCTTCACTGTGGGATGAGGTAGTAGGTTGTATAGTTTTAGGGTCACACCCACCACTGGGAGATAACTATACAATCTACTGTCTTTCCTAAGGTGATAGAAAAGTCTGCATCCGGACAGCCTCACACAAAGTTGATAACTAATTGTACAGCATTTAAGATTAACTTGTGTAAGAATGCTGTAGTGCAGCATTTCTTAATAGTGCGCAAGTTGCTGCTTATTTTAGAGACTAGACTGATTGGGGATTGGGATACTTTTTGATTCTCATTTCTGCATGTTGGAATAAGTGTATATTTTATTTTGATTGATGTTGATAATGCACCATAAAGAGATTGCAGTCTTCATTTCAGAAGAAAAGAATGCTCTATCAGAGTGAGG
The DNA here is from genome assembly GCF_033118175.1 of Dama dama. Lineage (NCBI taxonomy): Eukaryota > Metazoa > Chordata > Mammalia > Artiodactyla > Cervidae > Dama > Dama dama. The sequence goes on along the minus strand of NC_083696.1, from coordinate 25,914,911 downwards.
TAGTAGATTGTATAGTTGTGGGGTAGTGATTTTACCCTGTTCAGGAGATAACTATACAATCTATTGCCTTCCCTGAGGAGTAGACTTGCTGCATTTTGTTTTTGTCTAGATTATATTAAAACTCAGAAGAATTATTTTTGACATTGCTTTGTACTTAACAGTTTACTTAAGTTCTTGTTAATAACATTCTCTGTTCAAGTATGGTGTACCTACAGTAGACACAGTGATCTAGCATTTATATTTTTCAAATACGGTATATTTCAGAAATTTGAAATTGAGCAAAAATCTCAAAGAGTGGAGAAACTATAAGACTTTCAAGAAATCTTAATAGGGGACCATGCATTTTTGTAATTGTGAATAGGTTAACTGCCCCTGGTGCAGATGTTCAAGGTGAGATCCTAGGTGGGAAAGGTAAATACAAACTGGAAAAGTACTGTCTGAGCTAAATTGAAATCAGGTTGATTATGATTTTTAATCCCCAATTTGGTGTTTATGTGACCGTAGGCATTGTTGTAACTACTGTTGCAGTGATACGTTGATTTGGACGTTTTCACTCTAGCCTGGAAAAGAAGAAATGGTTTCTTGGGTTCAGCTCTTGTTCCCTTGTTAAGTCCTTAAGATGTCAATTTTACTCTGGTCCCCAAAACCTAAAATGGGCCTTCATTCACAAAGGGAGGTCCTCTAAAGCTTGTCAGCTTAGGAAATCTATAGTTGTTCTAAAGAAAATGTGAGGGTAATGCTAGAAAGGGATGTTTACATTTTAAAACCCTTGATTAACTTTTTTTCTAATCTTGGAACTTTAGGACTTTTCTTTAAAAGTCCATGTTTCAGCTTTTTTCCAATGGCCAAGTCATATGCTACCTTGAAAGTGAGTGAAGTTGCTCAGTTGTCTCCAACTCTTTATGATCCCATGGACTGTAGCCTACCAGGCTCGTCTGTCCATGGAATTTTCCAGGCAAGAGTACTGGAGTGGGTTGCCATTTCCTTCTCCAAGGAAATGCTACCTTGGGCCCTTATAATCAGCTAATGCTTCCTGTTTTAAGTGCTTGCCATTTGTTTTATTTTGGGAGAAGAGAAAGGGGCAAAGTGTAGGTGAGAGAGGGGTCACCTCTTCCCAAATTTCCATCTATCATGAATCTTAGTATCTTAGGTAATCATTGTACAGTGCTCTAGGCTGCAGGAACTTTGCATGAGAGAAAAGATCAAATTCTCTCCTGGATGGGTCCAAACCAGGTGATATATCCTGGGTCAGATTTATGTTTTTTTAGTTCATTCCTGGCATACATATAGATGGAAACCTGCATGGTTCTGGAATTGATCTTCATTATAAATTAGACATAGACATGTTGGGTAGGGGGCCTTTTATAGTCATTGCCTTTCAGTGTGCCATAGAAAAGTGGGAATGTTCGAGAAATTTTTGGCAAGTTGTTTTTGTGGGTTTCCAGTACATATGCCTCCAGAAATGGATATCATCACAAGTTTGCGATTGGAAATTTAAGTAATACCTAAGGTCTGGTAAAAAATGAATTTATATCTTTTATTAATTACTCAGGGACACATTTCATACCCTTTTTAGTCAAGCCTAGCAATTGAATCAAATGGTTGAGTACTATGTTTTTTAAAACATTGAAAAGTACCTTGTAGTACAGTGAGACAATCTCTGAAAGCTTGTTTTTGATGGTGACAAAAACCATGATCAGAATTTGCTTCTGTTTACTCAAGGGTCAAAACCCCAAATAACCTGGGTCTAGAAGTGACTAGTTGTAACTAGGAGATAGCATCTAAAGGGGACAGACTGTAAATATGCTTCACTTGACAGTGGTGAGGAGGATTTATACATACTATCATCTAATTTTCTAGTTTATCAAAAGAGGTGGAGAGTTTATGAAATTATATTTAAATTTTAGTACTCTGTTAAATGTTTTGAAATGTCTGTGGTGCCAACTTTTTTTTTTTGGCTGTATAGCCTGAGGGATTTTAGTTTCCCCACCAGTGATTGAACCTGGGCTTTCGACAGTGAAAGCATGGAGTCCTAACTACTGGACTGCCAGGGAACTCTGGCCAGTAACTTTAAAAGCTATCAGTGAATGAAGTCTAACTGGTTTTAATTTGAAATAAACCCCCCAAAATATGGCCTAATTTAACAGGTTAATTTGAAGTCCATCTACTAAGTAGAAGACCAGCAAGAAAAAAATGGGTTCCTAGGAAGAGGTAGTAGGTTGCATAGTTTTAGGGCAGGGATTTTGCCCACAAGGAGGTAACTATACGACCTGCTGCCTTTCTTAGGGCCTTATTATACCACGATAACCAGTTTCCTTGGTGTACCTTGCTTTGGTGTAAACAGTTCTTTCTGGAGTTTCTCACGAATGAAAACATTGCTGGCATACCAAAGAAGCAGTGCTTGCTTTAGTGATTTATAAACAAGAGCATTATACCAACTTCAACTACTGAGGATTTAAGACTTCTGAAGTATAGTTGCTCATGTAATCTCACTTTGGGATTGCTGGAAAGTTTGAGAAAGCATAGTTTTGTTTTTGGTCATGTTCCCTTTTCTGCTCAAGACACTGCCAGCTGTAGCCCCCTCAGTAACTCTTTATCCAGAAGGCATTTAATGAAACTTTTGAAATACTCTGCTTTTTCCTACACTTATTTATGCATTGCTAGTTTTTTTTTTTGTTTTCTGGACTTCAAATTTGGAGCACTTCTTAGGGATGGTATTGCATAGTGTGGGAATCCATCATTGCTTTGAGCACCCATTCTGGTATATAATCCTGTGATTGAATCTGTTTAATATGTGCAAGGATTGGAAGGTCAACAAAAATGAAAGGTTATAAGCTATATACATATTTTATTAAATATCTTTCTAATAAAAATAATACTTCTAAAACTTGTGCTTTTAAATCATTCTTAACCATCATCATCCTTTCAGAATTAGATGCAATTTTTTATTTGTATTTAGATTTAAGGTCTGTTAAAGTACTTAATTTTTTTCTTTGCAGTAATTTGCTGATTCTGCTATTCACATATGTGTATTAGTGAAGTTAACTCCAGGTGTACCCTCAGTTCAGTTCAGTTCAGTTCAGTTGCTCAGTCGTGTCCAACTCTTTGCAACCCCATGAATCGCAGCACACCAGGCCTCCCTGTCCATCACCAACTTCCGGAGTTCACTCAAACTCATGTCCATTGAGTCGGTGATGCCATCCAGCCATCTCCTCCTCTGTCGTCTCCTCCTGCCCCCAATCCCTCCCAGCATCAGGGTCTTTTCCAATGAATCAACTCTTCACATGAGGTGGCCAAAGTACTGGAGTTTCAGCTTCAGCATCAGTCCTTCCAATGAACACCTAGGACTGATCTCCTTTAGGAAGGACTGGTTGGATCTCCTTGCAGTCCAAGGGACTCTCAAGAGTCTTCTCCAACACCACAGTTCAAAAGCATCAATTCTTCGGCACTCAGCTTTCTTCAGAGTCCAACTCTCACATCCATACATGACCACTGGAAAAACCATAGCCTTGACCAGATGGACCTTTGTTGGCAAAGTGATGTCTCTGCTTTTTAATATGCTGTCCAGGTTGGTCATAACTTTCCTTCCAAGGAGTAAGCGTCTTTTAATTTCATGGCTGCAGTCACCATCTGCAGTGATTTTGCAGCCCCCCCAAAATAAAAGCTTGACACTGTTTCCACTGTTTCCCTGTCTATTTCCCTTGAGGTGATGGGACCAGATGCCATGATCTTAGTTTTCTGAATGATGAGCTTTAAGCCAACTTTTTCACTCTCCTCTTTCACTTTCATCAAGAGGCTTTTCAGTTCCTCTTCACTTTCTGCCATAAGGGTGGTGTCATCTGCTGTACCCTACTCTTTCATTTTTGGAAATGCTTTTGTCTTTGTAGTAATTATATCTGCTTAGGACATTCTACTTTCTTGAAATAATTCTCATTCTAGTGAGTCTTCTAAAGTAGACACTACCTTGCTGATTATCCCTCCTCATGTCTCCAGCCTAGTTCAAACACTTACCATACTGGGGAGTAGCTTAAAATTTTTTCAAGAGATTTGAACACTTGGAAGTGTTTAAAAGACTGTAGGGTCAGTGAAGTTTCCCATCCTGTTTTCCAACTCTTAAGAGAATGATAGGTTGGAAGCAAGGTCAGGAGGTGTAAGCATGTTCCACACCTCTGACCAATTGGGGCTTTAATTTCCTCTGTAAATTGATTTTAATATTTCACAATTTCCCTAGTTTTGCTTATAAAGGTATTCTAAATGATCTTTAACCATCTTATTATTTAAATGTTTGGGCCACACCAGCCAACCTTCATTTTTCCCCCATCCCATCAAACTTGATTTTCCAGATTGTTCTTGTGCTTCCTATTTTGCCTTCTGTGGTTGGGATCTTGGTGGGAGGTGAGCTGGGGGTGGGGGGTGGGCTCCTGGGGATTGGATGTAGTGCCTTCAGAAAAGTTTGATGGTTGAAAAGGCACATGGAAAATGTTCAACATGGAGAAATTAAAAACCAAAATTGGGTATCCCCTCACATAAGTCAAAATGGCTATAAGCAAAAAGTCTACAAATAATAGATGGTAGAGAAGTTATGGAGAAAAGGGAAGCCTACATTGGTGGTGGTGATGTTAATTGCTTCATCCTCTATGGAAAACAGTATGGAGGTTCTTAAACTAAAAACTGCTGCTTTATGGATCCAGCAGTCCCACTCCTGGACATACATCTGGGGGAGGAAGAACTAATTGAAAAAGGTACAAGCCCTGTAGTGTTCAAAGCAGCACTGTTTACAATAGCAAGGACATGATTTAAGGTGTGTGTGTATGCAGACAGAATGGAATATTACTCAGCATTAAAAATTGAGATTGCCATGTGCAGCAACATGAATAGAGAGCTAAGGTGAAGTCAGATAGGATACCACTGATAACGTGAAAACTAAAAGGTAATACAAATGAATCAACATAACACTCAGAAATTTTAATTACAGATTATTCCAGAGAGGAAGTTGGGGGATGGTGGCAGAGAGATACGTTAGGGAGTATGGGATTAATATACAACCTATGCATAAAATACGTATGCAATAAGGGTTTACTGTATAATGCAGGGAACTATATTCACTATCTTACAACCTAAGGAAAAAATACATAAATCACTGATGTATACCTGAAGCTGACACAATATTGAAAATCAACTAAAAAAAGTTTGGCTATTGGCCCACCTGAGGGAAGCAGGTGTATTAACTTATTGGGATTCATATAAAATTTTGCTGTATTTCTTGGGATTCATAACTTAAAATTTTATTTTGGTGTAAGGATATTTTTTCTGTAAGGAAATCCATGGGTGGAGTAATTGAACTGCTGTTACCATCAGTAGCTTAGATAAATTTGCATTTCAAGTAAGTGTGATGGTTACCCAGTGTTAGTATGGAAGCTTCATGATTGCTGCCTAGATTCTTCCTAGCTTTTCTAGAAAGATGTGTTTGAACTTTAACACACGGTTTCCATTCTTAAGGTCTCCTCTTTGTCACAATGACTTTTATTAACACCATCACCCCTCTTCCAAGCAGGAAGACGTAAGGGGAAGGGCAAGAACATTTCAACCACCAAACCCGTTTGAAGAGTGTTCCAGTGACACCAAGTAGTGACTCCTTTGTGAGTCATCAGTTGGTGCTGCAATACGCTACTCTGGTTGCAAGGAAGGCTGGAAAGGGACTTAACAGGCCAGTTTTCAGACTGAGCAGGTACAGCAGAGGGAATTAGGAAAAAAACTTGACAGACTAATGGGTTCTGTTCCACCTCTGACTTACAGGTTTGAAGAGAAGTTTCAGTAGAAATGGAAAGGTTCAGTCAGAAGGGACTTTCAGGTGAGAGCTGGTTAGGAACCAGCAAGGACCCTACAATATATATACTCGTACCACTGGGCCTGGTACAAAACTAGAACTAATAAAAAGTTTTTTGTTTTTTTTCTCCCTTAAACTTATTTAAAGTAGCTTTACGTTCACAGCAAAATTGAGCAGGAAGTAGAGTTCACATAATGCCCTATGTCCCCTTCCTGCCACCACAGACTTGCCCACTATTGACATCCTGACTCCAGCAGTACATTTAATAACGCATGTTTTTGTGTTGGCTTTGAAGTTCTTCTACCATTATAATTAGGTTAAAAGGCTTAGGTTAGTGCACCATGGTAAGTACATAACTCGGCAATGTCCACGGGACAAATTTGGCTTTGAGTGCCAAAATTGCCTGTGGGAAATTTAATGCCGGAAGCAGGTACTTAAAATGACTTTGTAATTTTGCATAAACTTGTCCAAAGCTAAACCTGGAGGACTGATAATGAGTTGCATAATGGCAACAGCAGAAGAAAATGGATAATAAACTTTCCACCCAAAGAGGTTTACCAGCAGGTAAGGAGGGAATGGTGATAGGATGAGATAGATGGATAGCATCACCGACTCAATGAATATGTGTTTGAACAGACTCCAGGATATGGTGAACCAAGGAAAGCCTGGTGTGCTGCAGTCCACGGGTTCGCAAAGAGTCGGACATGACTTAGCAACTAGACAATAAGGAGGGAGTGGGGCTGCAGTCAGACTTCGGCGAGTGCTGGAGAAATGGTCTCTGTGATGGATATGGTGGATACGTAAGTGGATTGGGGTGGGGATCCAGGATGAGGAGGTTGCAAATTTCCCTTTCCCCACAGCATGACTAGGAGACCTGTAAGGAAGACTACAGCCTGATAACCTCATCAGTAAGGGTTGGAGAGGTGCTGTGGAAGACTTACCCAAATGACTTGCAGGAGAACCTCAGAAGTTACTGAAGTATGGATTCTTTCTCAGGAAAGGTGCCCTACCTCTTGGTGTAGGGGTAGACTTTGACCAGAGCTGACCAATCAGATGTAAGGAGTGGTGGTGAAGGGGGAGAGGGTTTCATAAGAGGAATTTTTCTGGAGGAGAAACTGCCTTGTATTGGACCCTGCTGCTTAAGTTTGAATGTGATTGTGTGATGACCAGAGATCTAGACACCTTGAGACGACGGGGAAGGAGGGAGGTCATTGCCAACCCAAAATTCTGACATCCTTGAGCCTGTTGAGCCAGTGTCCTCATTTGCCCACCTCCATGCCTCTAGTTCTGTGAGAATGAACTATCCCACAGTGAGTGAGTGAATATGTTCTTACAGAGAAGTCAAAGGAAAGCCCATAAGTATGTGTCAGTCTGAAAGAGGAGTGAAGGTGTTCACTCCTCTTTCAACCAGACTATCAACCGGGAAGGAGCTTTGTGGCTGGGTAAGGATGGCAGAGACTGGATCACTGGTATCTGGAGACCATGGTAGGACCCTGAACAGGAGCATGACATGCTATGCTGCTGCTGCTGCTGCTAAGTCACTTCAGTTGTGTCCAACTCTGTGCGACCCCATAGACAGCAGCCCACCAGGCTCCCCCGTCCCTGGGATTCTCCAGGCAAGAACACTGGAGTGGGTTGCCATTGCCTTCTCCAGTGCATGAAAGTGAAAGTGAAGTCGCTCAGTTGTGTCCGACTCTTAGCGACCCCATGGACTGCAGCCTACCAGGCTCCTCCACATCCATGGGATTTTCCAGGCAAGAGTACTGGAGTGGGGTGCCATTGCCTTCTCCGGACATGCTATGGGCAAAGTCTTATAATGTCAAAGACCACGTTTCAGAAACCTAGATTTTAGAAGTGGCAGTGTGCAAGGACCAAGTTAAGACAACATGTGGACTAGAAACCACTTGCTGGTGCTAAGATGTCAGCACCTTGGAAACAGATCCCCCTCAGTGAAAATGGGTCAGGGAAGAATCCTGAGTTTGATAGACTTAAAACTGCTTTAAATAAAAATAATTACAGTTTTCTGTTAGAAATGGGAGCATTTTGACATTCAGAAATTGAAAAAAAAAATCTGTTAACATTTTATGGTTTTGAATGGTCACAGCAGTCCTCTTCCAACATAGTATCGGAAGCCTTAGCCACAGCAACTGGACAAGAAGAAAATTTCTTGTATGTGTTTTATATATATATATATATATATATATATATATATATATATATATATCTCCAAAGCTATCCTGAATAACTCGTCAGTAGTTCAAGTAAAAGCACACAAACTCACACCTAAATTAAATGCACATATACCTTTGGGGGGCTTCCCAGGTGGCTCAGTGGTAACGAATCTGACTGTCAATGCTGGAGATGCGAGTTTGACCCCTGGGTTGAGAAGATCCCTGGGAGGAGGTCATGGCAACCCAATCCTGTATTCTTGCCTGAAAAATCCCATGGACAGAGGAAACTGGCAGGCTGCAGTCCATGGGGTCACACAGCTGAGGGGGCACACACACACACAGCTTTAGGGCACATCACATACAGTCATCATGATCTTCCAGAAGAGACTCTTGGTTCAGAAAAGTAGTCACTGAAGCTAAGTCTTAGCATGGTCTGTCATCTCTTTAACCTATTTGATAGGAATAATAATAGTCTACGTCATAGAGATCATTTGATGAATGAAATAATTACAGAGCATAGTTTCTAAGATACCCTGGGTACATAATTAGTAGCTAAAATTTCAACCTAACACATTCTCATCAGCATTTTGTTATCTCTTGATATTTTAATTTTTAACTTTGATAGTAACCATCCTAACAGGTGTGAGATATCTCATTTTGGTTTTAATCTAAATTTTCCTGATGATTAGGGATGTGGAGCATCTGTTGGTGTGCTTGTTGGCCATTTGTATGTCGTCTTTAGAAGAATGTCTGTTGGAGTCCTCTGTCCATTTTTAAGTAGAATTATTTGCTTTTTGCTGTTGAGTTGAAGGAGTTCTGTATATATTTTGAATATTAACCCCTTAATGGGTTATAAAAAACTGAAAAATTCTTAAACAGATGGGAATACCAGAATGCCAGGGTTTTCTGTCTCCTGAGAAACATGTATGCAGGACAAGAAGCAACAATTAGAACTGTTGCTGGTTCAGTTTGACAGACTGCTTCAAAATTGGGAAGGGAGTATGTCAAGGCTTTATTGTCACACTTCTTTAACTTATATGCAGAGTAAATCATGCTAAATGCCAGGCTGGATGAACCACAAGCTGGAATCAAAGAGTGCCAGCAGAAATATCAACAATCTCACATATGCAGATGATACCACCCTAATGACAGAAACCAAAAAACTAAAGAGCCTCTTGATGAAAGTGAAAGAGGAGAGTGAAAAAGCTGGCTTAAAACTCAACATTGAAAAAACAAAGATCATGGTATCTACTCCCATCACTTCATGGCAAATAGATGGGGAAACGGTGACAGATTTTATTTTCTTGGGCTCCTAAATCACTGCGGATGGTGACTGCAGCCACAAAATTAAAACACTCTTGCTCCTTGGCAGGAAAGCTATGACAAACCTAGACAGCATATTAAAAAGCAGAGACATTACTTTGCCAACAAAGGTGTTTATAGTCAAAGCTATGGTTTTTTCAGGAGTCTTGTATGGATGTGAGTTGGACCGTAAGGCTGAACATCAAAGAATTGATGCTTTTGAACTGTGACTCGAGACAACTCTTGATAGTATTTTTGACTGCAAGGAGATCAAATCAGTCCTAAAGGAAATCAGTCCTGAATCTTCCATTGGAAAGACTGAAGCTGAAGCTTCAATAATTTGGCCACCTGGTGTTAAGAGCCAACTCATTGGAAAAGACCCTGATGCTGGGAAAGATTGAGGGCAGGAGGAGAAGGGGGTGACAGAGAATGAGATGGTCGGATGGCATCATCGGGACAATGGACATGAGTTTGAGCAAACTCGGAGAAGGACAGGGAAGTCTGACATGCTGCAATTCATGGGTTCAAAAAGTGTCAGACATGACTTAGCAACTGAACAATAACCTGGTATGAGATAGATGTTTTTTTTTTCCCATCCTGAAGGTTACCTTTTCATTTTGTTATTGTCTCTTTTGCGTAAGCTTTCTAGTTTGATGTATGTAGTCCCACTTGTTGATCTTTGCTTTCATTACTTGTGCTTTTGGTATCGTATCAAAAAGAAAATCATTGCAAAGACTGATGTCAAAGATATTTTCCCCTGTGTTTAATTCTAGGAATTTGACAATTTCAAGTCTCCATTTCAACTTGAAGCACTTCTTTGAACATTTCTTACAGGGCAGATCTAGTTGTAATGAACTCCCTCAGCTTTTTATCTGGGAATGTCTTAATTTCTCCTTTATTCTTGAAGAAGAATTTTGCCAGATATTAAATTCTCAGTTGACAGGCTTTTCCCCCAGCTCTTTAAATGTATAATTTCATTGCCTTCTGGGATCCTTTACATATGAGGAGTAGCTTGTCTTTTGCTGCCTTCAAGATTCTCTTTTTTGTGTTTGGTTTTTTAACTATACATCTTGATTTGGGTCTCTTTAGATTTATCCTGCTTGGAATTGGCTGAACTTGAATTCAGAGATCTTTGTCTTTACTCAAATTTGAGAAGTATTCAGGCATCATTTCTTCAAATAATCTTTCTTTCCTTTTTTCTCTCTCATCTTCTGGGACTCATACATATTTTTCCTTTTGATGGCATTTCTAGATGGTATATTCATATATTTATAGATGGCATAATCTATAAATCCCTTGGATTCTGTTCACTTTCCTTCATTTTTTTCTTCTTGATCCTCAGACTCAGTAATTTGAAATGACCTGTCTTCAAGTTTACTGATGCTCCTTCTTTGGTTGCTATTGAATCCCTTCAGTGAATTTTTCAATTCAGATATTTTATTGTCGCCTCCAGGATTTTTTTGGCTCCTTTCTACACCATCTCTCTTTGTTGATATTCTTGCTTTGCTCATACATTATTTTCCTGATTTCCTTTAGTTCTTTGTCCAAGTTTTCCTTTAGCTTTCTTGCATATTTAAATTGCTTTAAAGATGTGTAGCCAAAGTCAAAGGCTTTAGCATAGTCAATAAAGCAGAAGTACATGTTAAAAAAAAAGATGTTGTATGGCAAGTCTGCTGCTTGTATTTATTCAAGGATGGTTTCTGGAAATTTATTTTGTTCCTTCAAATAGGCCCTTTTTCTTGTTTCTGTGTCTGCTTTATGCTCTTGTTGAAAATTGGGAACATGAGAAAACAGCTACCTCCCCCGTCTATGCAAACAAGCGTGTTAATGCCTTCAGTAATTGGCCAGGTATGTCCTCAGCCTTGGGATCTATTTGGGAGGAAGCTAACATCTTAGGTTTTTTTTGGATATCATCTTACTTGGGCCATATGTGAGCATTTCCCCTGCCCCAGTTTTCCCAGAATTTATGGCTGCTGTTAAATGTGTTAACTTCTCTGAACACCTGCTTCTCAGGGCCTTTCATGTTCTATTATATTCCTTCGCCTGTAATTCTTGCCTCAGGTCTCCATGGGTCAGTGGTTTCCCCTGCAGGTTTCATGTAACGTTGTGCCTTCCACTTCTTTCAGTGACTTCTGCCAATCTGAGATCTGAGCTGTGCTGTTGTTCCCCATTGGAACTGAGTCAGCTGAGACAGAAATTAGTTCCTTGGGTATCCCACAGACTAGTCCTTCTAGCCTGAGGGAGAGACTGGGAATTAGGTTACTTCCTTTCAGCCATGCCACACCTGGGAGAAAGTGGGATGAGTGTGGGTAAGAAGGCTACAAATTCTCCTACTATTTGAATGTTGCTTTTTCTTGACTGGGCATTTGTTGGTTGCTTTCACTGTCTGAAGGCAGTGTATCTTGTGTGAACTGGCTCTCTACAGCTGAGGCAATCACCAAACAGGGCTGACAGCTGAGTGTTCCTTGCCAGCAGCACTCCCAGCAGCTGGGATAACGATTCTTCCTTCCTAATGAGGGATCTCGGTGATGTGCCACAGCATCCACCTCAGACCCGAAGTCATAAAAAGCAGAGGAAGGTTATGTGTGAGTACAGACCATATGCACATAATGGCCATTCAGTGGCTCTTAAGCTGGCCAACAGGTTGTCAGACATGGAGTATCAGTTCTGACCTTGACCCCAGAAAATTCATGTGTACCCTGACCTTTCATTATGAGTTGGCTAGAAAAGTAGATGAATTGGAAATACCAGCACCATGAAATATGAGGGAGAAATGAGGACAGACTTTAAAGATACGAACACAGCATGGCCCAACCTAGAGTTCCTTTATTCCACCCATGCAGGCAGGTAAAATTTTCTGGAATATATCTTCTATGGAGAAATTGAAGCAGAGGGGATGTGACTTACAGGTGCCAGCTGGGAATGATATGCTGGAATAAAAACAGTCAACTTAGGTGAAAGTCTGAATATTGATCAGGAGACCATTAGCCTCTTGGTGCAAAAGCAGTAAGTAAAACTATTTGTCCATTTAGCATGAATTAAGGCAGTGGCACCAATGTCCCGGTAGTGTTTCTTTACTGCCACACACTCAGAGGTTTTTTAAAAAGTCAATGTCACTTAAGAGTCTCTTTGATGAAGTAAAATTTATTAATTTTATGTAAATCTTGACTTTTTAGTAATGACTTTAATATTCTGTGTGATGAGATAGGAAGTATACAAATGCATTTGAGTTATTGTTTGAATTTGTGACCTGAAGTAGCTGATTTTTTTCATGGGAAACCACTTTTCCTTGAAAACACTACTGATAGATAAACTATAACTATTCATACCTGGGTATTGGTACACATTTTCTCAGAAACCAAATGACCCAGCTACTTATGACAGTGTTTGTGGCCAATGATAAAACTTAAAGTTCTAAGTGAATTTATAATTGTAAATTCTAGTGAGAGTTTCCCAATATTTAAAATTTTTCTTATGGGATCAGTGGTGATATTAATGATACTTTTGATATTATGTAGTGGAAAGTGTTACTGTTTGCAAGACCTGCATATCTCAGTGAAAAAATGCATGATGTAACATGCATAATCTATGGATAAAAGATTTATTCAGTATGTAAGGATTTTAATGTAATGGTATGAGAAATTTATAGGTATTTAGATTCCACATTGCAAATAACCTTTAGGAAGTGACCAGTTGTTGAATTTTGGTGTGGTGTCAAAGTAGATCCTGTGTATTGATACGAGGCTGGATTTTCTTCATACACCTCGACTGGAAAATTGTATCACCATAAACTGAATGAGTACACAGATAGACGAGATCGGGCGTGTTCAGGGTGGTATGGCCGTAGACCAGATAGGAGAATCTATTTGTCTTCTAAAAAGTCAGACATTAAAGAGATTTGCAAAAAACATAAAAACAATACCACTCTTTCCCCCATTTCTCTTATTTTGAAAAATAGTTATGTTTTTATAAAATGCTATTTATCATAACATAAGATTATTATTTTAAAATAAATTTTTTTTTCTGTTTTAATTTCTAATATAAATTTTCATACATTCAACCCACTAAATAGAAATTTGTTGGTGTCTTCAATATTTTTTAAGTGTTTAAAGAAGTCCTGAAATCTAAACATTTAGGAATCACTGCTCTGGAGATAGGGGTTTCCCTGGTTAATCTGCGGTAAAGAATCTGCCTGTGATGGGTTTGATCCCTGGGTTGGGAAGATCCCCTGGAGGAGGCTATAGCAACCCACTCTTGCCTAGAGAATCCCATGCACAGAGGAGCCTGGCAGGCTGCATGCATTCCATAGGGTTGCATAGAGTCAGACAGGATTGAAGCGACTAAGCAGCAACAACAGCAGCTCTGGAGATACACATCTGTAACTTATCCTTGTCTACCTTTAAGATGGTTCCCGAGCAAAGTAAGAACTTTACAACAGTGTACTTCCAATTGCTATCTGTACTCTGTGCTCTGTTGAAGTGTATCTTACTTTTCCGTATGCTAAACCCCCCACATTGTATTATAATTTTTACTTTAAACATTTGAGGCACCATGGAAGTGTACTGCTCAGAGCTCCCTTTAAGAAAAAACTCACTAGTTGTGAGGCGCACAGTTTCCTGAGAGCCTCCAGTTACAGCGCCTTCAGAATCTCCCTCAGTGTTAGAACTGAGGCCAGTGACTCCTTAGGCAGTCCTCAGCAGATGATAAGAATGGCAGGTTTGCCAGAGTGTGGCCATTTCACCAAGAACAGTGCTCTTCTAAGAGGCTTTCTTTGCCATGGAGCTCTGTGTTGGATTGTCTGAAGTTTTAGTATATCTCCCTGCCAAATCCTGCTTCCTTCCGCGTTTCTTTCTCAGATGTTCAATTTACACTGTACTCTGAAGGATTCCCCTGAAATATTCAGACCCCTTGTCTTATCTTCCATAGACATCACCCTCGATAAACCTCTCACGTTCTTAACTCTATCTTGTCATTTGCTTCCTTGAAAGAGCCACCTGACATAGCACTCTTTCAAAAAGATTTTACTCTACTGTTTTTAGATTTTCTTCTTGCAGAATTGAATTTCTTCCTGTTATCATTTCTCTTCTTTATTTTTCCTTCATTTTTGAAGGCTATTTTCACTGGATACAGAATTTTAACTTGGCAATTTTTGTCTTTCATCACTTTAATGATATAGTTCTGTTATCTTCTGATTACATCAGTCATTTTTCTTTTCACTATTTCCAACATACATTGTCTTTTATTAGGACTGCTTTCAGGATTTTTTTAGTTGTTGTTGCTGCTGTTTTGCTCATTCTTCTTTATGTTTTAAATTAAGAAAGATCAATAACACATTTATAGGAGACTTGGAAAATACAGAACAAAGTTACATTTCGTTTCACTATATTGCAATTATTTTTTAGGTCGCTAAATTAAGATTTTTAATTAGGGTTCTAATATCAAACTCTCAAAAATTAATAGAATGAATAGATAGAAAAGTTGAATATATCTAAAAAGCCCCATGAATGAATTCAACATAATTAAGATTTATACAACTTTTACATGGCAGTAAGATACAGATTCTATTCAAGTTCCTCTGGACTTGGAGACACTGGAACATATCCAGGGATGTAAAACAAGGTGCAAAATTTTCATGGTCTAAAGGTATTGAAATCATACAAAACCTGTTCGCTTATCATACAAAGTCTGTTATCACTGTGGAATTATGTTAGAAATCAATATCAAAAGATACTTGAAAACCATATATTTTCAAGTGCAGTGTGACATTTACCAAGAGAGAGCTTTGTCTTAGCCACTGAAAAAACCTCAGTAAAGTTAGAAGACTGAAAAAATGCAGAGGTTGATTGCAGAGAAGAAAGCATTTAGATAAGAAATTAATATCAAAATGAGAAATTAATATCAGAGATATTAAAAAGAAACCTCATGTATTTTAAATTAAATGCCCACTTTTAAATGATGGGTCTAAGAAGCCATAACATGGAAAATTAGAAAATATTTGTAACAGAATAAAAATGAAAAAAGAATTCACCAGCATTTGTCACATGCAGCTGAAGCTTCTCAGTGCAACTAAATACATTGTGGAACCTTAAGGTATAAGAACAAATAATAGACACTAGCACAAAGTTTTGTGAAATTTGAACAAAATCTGTAGTTAATACTGTATCACATGTTCATTTCCTGTTTTTTTTTTTTTCAACATAGTATTTCTTTATAGTCTCAGAATTGGGATTAGAAGTTTCGAACCTCCTTCAGTATTTTAAAAATCACTATAAATTTTCTTGACTTTTAGCAGTAGTACTAGATGCTGAAATACGTGGAACTGTATGAAAGTTTTGAGTGAATATGAATTAGAAATCTAGCATTCTATTCATGC
The DNA here is from genome assembly GCF_033118175.1 of Dama dama. NCBI lineage: Eukaryota > Metazoa > Chordata > Mammalia > Artiodactyla > Cervidae > Dama > Dama dama. The sequence goes on along the minus strand of NC_083696.1, from coordinate 25,899,238 downwards.
CAAGTCAAACAAGTGGAATCAAAATGTCATAATTTTTTTTAGCTAGGCAAAATTTCATGGGAAAAAAGTGAGAAAGGGAAAGTGTTAGTCACTCAGTCATGTCTCAGTCTTTGTGACCCCATGGGCTGTATAGCCTGCCAGGCTCCTCTGTCCATGGAATTCTCCAGGCAAGAATATTGGAATGGGTTGCCGTTTCCTTCTCCAGGGGATCTTCCTGACCCAGGGATTGAACCCAGTTCTGCATTGCAGGCAGATTGTCTTCATCATCTGAGCCACCAGGCAAAAATTCATAAGTTTTCTGAAATGCATGTATTATACATACTATTTACGTATATGTATACAAAAAGATTTTCTACTCTGCTTCTAAAGTATTGAGAAAGAACAACAACAAAAAAGAGAGACATTAGAAAACATAAATGAAATGGGAGGACTGAATGTGAAATAGAAAAAGTGAAAAAAACTATATAAAAGTAAAAGATCATCATATAGTCCAGTTGTTTCTAAACATGGCTGCTCATTAGAAACACATCTGGAGCTTTGGAGGAAAGAAGCAATATTTGGGCATTTGTATTCTTCAAAAATTTCCAAGATAATTCTGATATGCCTCTTGATTTTAAAGACTGATTACATGTTTTTCTATTAAATGGTAGCTTTAGTGAAATAGAATTGTGTTATTTTCTGTTGACCAATCATGATACAGTAGTATTAAGTAAATAATAGTTACATAATCACAGTAGTAAAAGATGTTTATCAGTTTTCACAATCAATAGCCAGAGAATAAAAGATAATTACAGTTGCAAGCCACTATGGCAACATGGTTAACCTAACAATATAAATTAATTATATACAGTTTGGGGGTTAAGTAGAGTGATATGGTAAGTGGAAGTGCATACATGCACATATTTTCTTCATCTACCCAGCCAGTCTTATGTCTTTTGGTTGGTGTGTTTAATCCATTTACATTTGAAGTAATTATCAGTATGTATGATCTTGTTACCATTTTCTTAATTGTTTTGGGTTTATTTTGTGTAGGTCTTTTCCTTCTATTGTGTTTCCTTTGTAGAGCAGTTCCTTTAGTAGTTCTTGTAAAGCTGATTTGGTGGTGCTGAATTCTCTTAACTTTTGCTTGTCTGGAAAGCTTTCGATTTCTCTGTCAAATGTGAACGAGAGTCTTGCTGCATAGAGTATTCTTGGTTGTAGGCACTTCCCTTTCATCACTTTAAATATATCATGCCACATTCCCTTTTGGTTTATAGAGTTTCTGTTGAGAAATCAGCTGATAACCTTCTGGGGGTCCCCTTTTATGTTGTCATTTTTCCCTTGTTGCTTTTAATATTTTATATTTGTCTTTAATTGTTGTCAGTTTGATTATTACGTGTCTTGGTGTGTTTCTCCTTGGGCTTATTCTGCCTGGGACACTCTGCTTCTTGGAGTTGGTCGACTATTTCTTTTCCCATGTTAGGAAAGTTTTCAGCTATTATCTCTTCAAATATTTTTTCTTTGGTCCTTTCTCTCCTCATTCTGGAACCCCCATAATGCAAGTGATGGTGCATTTAATGTCCCAAAGCTCTCTTGGGCTTCCCAAGTGGTGCTAATGGTAAAGAATCTGCCTGCCAATGCAGGAGACATAAGACACTTGGGTTCGATCCCTGGGTCAGGAAAAACCCCTGGAGGAGGCCATGGCAACCCACTCCAGTATTCTTGCCTGGAGAATCCCATGGACAGAGGAAACTGATGGGCTGCAGTTGATGGGGTCACAGAGAGTTGGGCATGACGAAGCAACTTAGCAGGCACGTATACACTGGAGGGGATTCTGTGGGATAAGTGAGAGAATCATAGCACAAGGCCTGGCATGAAGGCAGCCCCCAACAAAGTCTTATTTCCTGGCCTTCCCTTGGGACAGTCTTCCCTCCAGCACTAACCATTCACAGATAGTATGTCTGAGGACACAAGCCAGCTGTCTTCCACTTGCCCAGTGTGTGGGCATCACCTGAGGGGTAGGGCACTCAGTGTTTGCCTTCAAGAACACACAGGCAATCCATGAACAGAACAGAGATGACTGGCATTCCAGACTTCCAGTACAGTAGTGAGCATGTAGTTCCTTTTTCTTTGCGGCCTCAATGTGCTCATGAGGATAGCAGTGTGACGCAGAGGAAGACAGAGTCTGCATCTGATAGTAGTGGTGTAGTGTTAGTTGCTCAGTCGTTTCCAACTCTTTGTGACACCATGAACTGTAGCAGGCCAGGCTCCTCTGTTCATGAGATTTCCCAGGCAAGAATACTGGAGTGGGTTGACATTTTCTTCTTCAGAGGAGTCTGTATCTTGTTGCGTCTGATCACAACTCTGAAGAGTCACTGGCTGCAGGATTCAAGCAGGTCCCTCCACTTCTCTGATCCTGTTTCTTCATTGAAATTGGTTTAACATGAGGGGTCAGTGAGAGAATACAGGTGAAGGGCTGCATGTTGTCTAGTACTGCTAATGCTGGATGAGGGTTGCCTTCTCCCACATGGATTCCTTATAAGATCCAGTGGAGGGGAGAGCAGTCAGGATGGTCATAGAAGCTCTTTGTTGCTCTCAAGGCCTTACTGTGGCCTGGACCTTTGGGACCGAGTCTTCTGTGATGGTAAAACAGTTCTGTGATATCCATGTGCCATGTGTCTCTCCATCTTAGGGCATAGGCAGAGGCACCAGGATCTTGACTCTGTGCCAGTTCTGTTGGGAGGTTTTACAGAGGGTCTAGCACAGCACTGTCCAGTAGAAATATAAATCACGTGTAAGTTTAAATTTTCTAGTAGTCACATTAAAAAGAATGAAAAATAGGAAAATTTTAATGTATTTATTTAAATTAGTATACAGGAGACTTAAGAGACACAGATTCGATCCCTGGGTTGGGAAGATGCCCTGGAGGAGGAAATGGCAACCTGCTCTGCTATTCTTGCCTGAAGAATCCCATGGTCAGAGGAGCTTGGTGGGCTATGGTCCATGGAGTTGCAGAGTCAGTTGGACATGACTGAAGCAACTTAGCATGCACCTAAAATATTGTTTCAACATGTAACCCATATAAAAACATTTATTAATGAGATAAGCTGTTCTTTTTTCATACTAAGTCTTCAAACTCCCATGTATATTTTACATGTACAATAATCTTAATTAGGACTAACCACAGTTCAAGGACCCTAATATTAGATAGGACAGATCTAGTGGGATGTGACCTCCAGGAAATAGAGCCATGCTGCCATCTCGTGGTTATGCTATCAAATAGCATCCTGAGCACCCAGAGGCCAGGCCTTGTGCTGGCACCAAAGGCACACAAGTTAGTGAGAGAAAAGGCACCAACCTTCCAGGAGTCCAAAGTTCCAGAAGAGAAGGCTCTTAGAGTGCTCTGAGATTTGGAAACACCAGGGATGATCAGTTCAGTTCAGTCGCTCAGTCCTGTCCAACCCCTTGCGACCCCATGGACTGCAGCACGCCAGGCCTCCCTGTCCGTCACCAACTCCCAGAACTTGCTCAAACGCATGTCCATTGAGTTGGTGATGCCATCCAGCCATCTCATCCTCTGTTGTCCCCTTCTCCTCTGGCCTTCAGTCTTTCCCAGCATCCAGATCTTTTCCAGTGAGCCAGTTCTTCGCGTCAGGTGGCCAAAGTATTAGAACTTTAGCTTCAACATCAGCCCTTCCAATAAATATTCAGGACTGATCTCCTTTAGGATTGACTGGTTTGATATCCTTGCTGTCCAGGGGACTCTCAAGAGTCTTCTCCAACACCACAGTTCAAAAGCATCATTTCTTCGGTGCTCAGTATTCTTTATAGTCCAACTCTCACATCCATGCATGACTACCGGAAAGACCATAGCTTTGACTAGATGGACATTTGTTGGCAAAGTAATGTCTCTGCTTTTTAATATGCTGTCTAGGTTGGTAGATCCGTGGTAGCCCACAGCACCAGGGATGATAGTCAGCCAGAGATGTGAGAAGACTTTAGGAACAAGGAGGCACTTCATTTGCTTTTTAAAAACAACTTTTCTCATTGCTCAGATTTTCTATTTTTTCATTTGTTTCAAAGACTTTGTACTTGCTTCTTAAAGTATTTTTATAATGCCTGCTTTAAAATTCTTGTCATAAATTCCATTATTTGATTCATTCTGGGGTTTGATTGTCTTGGCATTTGTGGATAATTTATACTAGATAGGAGCCTCTGGATTCTATCTTCTTCTTCTTTTTTTTTTAGGAGTTGGGGTTTAAAATAAGGACCAGCTGAATGCAGCTGTTCGGCTTCCCACTGGGCCCTGGAAACACTTGCTTGGCAAAATGGAGCACTTACAGTGTGCTGCTGCAGTGGATGGGTACCTTTCAGGCCTGTGTGGGTCACCAGTTCACATCTGCTCACTGCCTCTGAGTGAAGGTTTTGGTTGGCGCCACTGACACTTGGAGAAAGAGGAGCAAACAAAGTGCTAGTTAGACCCACCACCTATCATCTTACTTTACCTCATTAATCCCAGGGGAATGGAAACTCACTTTCCCAATTGACCCCCTGGAAGCAAGAGAGGACTGAAGCAGAGTGATGACTACCCTCCCTAGCACCATCTTATTCTGCCTTAGTAATGCCACCTGGGGTGAAGGCTCAGGTTCCCTAGGGGTCCTCTTGATGGGGTTTTAGGGTGAGTGAACTGCTTACTAACTGTGCTTCACTCTCTGCCTGTTTAATCTCATTGCTGGCAGGTGGGGGTGGAGGTTTAGCTCCGTCTTGGACTCTGCTGGCACATCGGGTGGAGTGGGGGAGAATGAATTACTCACTGGATCAGAACTGCATTGCTTTGTTCAGTGTGGATGCTGGATATGGGTGCAGACACTAGGCCTTGCTGATCGGGTGGCGGGATGGGGTAGGGAGGGAGTGGGTATTAGTGTAGTGTGACTAGCTTCATTATTGTATCTTGTCATTAAGTTTTTTTACTGTCAGGTGAGGAGAAAGTTCAAAATGCTGTAGGACTCCACTTAACACTGCTCTAGGGGTGAAGGAAGAAAGTGGGGGATTGGAGCACTGCCTGTTTCCCTTAGTGAAGGATGAAAGATCAATCTCCACCTAGCCTACTGACACCATTTGAAGCTGGAGGTCAGCTTGCAAGGTGGAGGAGGATAAGTAGAAGATCAGCCTCTGCTTGGCTTTATGAAACTATGAAGCAGGATGGAGTTTTTTCATCTGTTCTTGGTTAGAGGAGGGTCTGAGTATTGCCAAAAAGGTTTTCTGATGTTAAACATATGTTTTCCTAGTCTTTGGCTAGGGAGAACAAAGTTTTCTTATTTCTTGGAGGTTTTTTGGTCCATGCCTTGTTGGGCTGTTCCTGCTTGGAGGCTTCCTCAGCACTCTGTCCAGTATATATAAGGGGCAATAGAAACAGTGAATCCACTACTGTATGGAACCTCATATCCCATGGCCCAATGACAGTCTTCTTTCTTTCTATTACATTCAGATTCTGCCTATACTTGTGTTATGCCCAGTATTTTTAGTGGTAGGAGGAAGAACCTGGGAGAAAGGTTTTGCTGAAATTCAAAATGCATTTTTCCTTTTATTTTACTAAATCATAAATGTACAATAGCATCCTAACTCTGTGGTGGTGGTGGTGGTTTAGTTGCTAAGTCGTGTCCGACTCTTTTGCGACCCCATGGACTGTGGACTGCCAGGCTCCTCTGTCCATGGGATTTTGCAGGCAAGAATATTGGAGTGGGTTGCCATTTCCTTCCCAACCCAGGGATTGAACCTGCGTCTCCTACATTGGCAGGTGGATTCTTTTTTTTTTTTTTTTTTTCATTTAAATTTATTTATTTTTAACTGGAGGATAATTGCCTTATAATATTGTGTTGGTTTCAGCTATATATCAACATGAACCAGTCAGAGGTGTGTGCTATGCTGTGCTTAGTTGCTCAGTCATGTCTGACTCTTTGCTACCCCTTAGAATGCAGCCCACTAGGCTCCTCTGTCCATGGGGATTCTTGAGGCAAGAATATTGAAGTGGGTTGCCATGCCCTCCTCCAGGGGATCTTCCCAACCCAGGGATCAAACCCAGGTCTCCCGAATTGCAGGTGGATTCTTTACTGTTTTAGCCACCAGGGAAGCCAATCATAGTGCTCTGTGGCAACCTAGAAGGATGGGATGAAACGGGAGGTAGGAGGGAGGTTTAAGAGGGAGAGGGACATACATATATATACCTATGACTACCTATGACTTCCCTGGTGGCTCAGATGGTAAAGAATCTGCCTGCAATACAGGAGACCTGGGTTTGATCCCTGGGTTGGGAGTATCCCCTGGAGGAGGACATGGCAACCCACTCCAGAATTCTTGCCTGGAGAATCCCATGGACAGAGGAGCCTGGCAGGCTACAGCCCATGGGGTCACAAAGAGTCAGACACAACTGAGTGCCTAAGCACAGCACATCTATGACTACATGTGTGTGTCCCCCTCCCTCTTAAACCTCCCTCCTACCTCCCACTCCATCCCACCATTCCAGGTTGTCACAGGGCACTGGATTTAAGCTCCCTGAATCATACAGCAAATTCCCACTGCCCATCTGTTTTACATATGGTGACGTATATGTGTTAATGCTACTCTCTCAATTCATCCCAGTCTCTCTCATTCCACCCCCCACTGTGTCTACGTGTCTGTTCTCTATGTCTATGTCTCCATTGCTGCCCTGCAGATGGGTTCATCAGTACCATCTTTCTAGATTCCATATATATGTGTTAATATATGATATTGGTTTTTTTCTTTCTGACTGACTTCACTCTGTATAATAGATTCCAGGTTCATCCACTTTATTAGAACTGAGTCAGATGCATTCCTTTTAATGGCTGGGTAATATTCCATTGTATATATATACCACAGCTTCATCATCCATCTGCCAGTGGACATCTAGGTTCCTTCCGTGTCCTAGCTATTGTAAATAGAGCTGCAGTGCACTTTGGGGTACATGTGTCTTTTTCAATTTTTTGGTTTCCTCAGAGTATATGGTTGGTAGTGGGATTGCTGAGTAATGTGGTTTTATTCCTAGTTTTCTAAGGAAACTCTATACTGTTCTCCATAGTGGCTGTATCGTCTTAAATTCCCACCAACAGCGCAAGAGAGTTCCCTTTTCCCTACACCCTCTCCGGCATTTATTGTTTGTAGATTTTGATGATGGCCATTCTGACCAGTGTAAGGTGATATCTCATTGTAGTTTTGATTTGCATTTCTGTAATAATGAAGGATGCTGAGCATCTTTTCATGTGTTTATTATTCATTTGTATGTATTCTTTGGAGAAATGTCTGTTTCTTTTTCCCACTTTTTGATTGGGTGTTTTGCTTTTCTTGTATTGAGTTGTATGGTGGTTTAGTCGCTAAGTAGTGTCTGACTCTTGCGGCTGCATGGACTGTAGCCCACCAGGCTCCTCTATCCTTAGGATTTTCCAGGCAAGTATATTGGAGTGGGTTGCCATTTCCATCTCCAGTTGAGTTGTATGAGCTGCTTGTATATTTTTGAAATTAATCGTTTGTCAGTTTTGTTTGCTATTATTTTTTCCAATTCTGAGGCTTGTATTTTTACTTTGTTTACAGTTTCCTTTGCTGTGCAAAAACTTTTAAATTTGATTAGGTACCAGTTGTTTATTTTTGTTTCTATTTCCATTACTCTAGGAGGTGGGTCATAGAGAATCTTGCTGTGATTTATGTCATAGAGTGTTCTGCCTGTTTTCCTCTAAGAGTTTTTTAGTTTCTGGTCTTACCTTTGGTCTTTAATCCATTTTGAGTTTATCTTTTTGTATGGTGTTAGGAAGTGTTCTAATTTCATTCTTTAACACATAGTTGTCCAGTTTTCCCAGCAGCACTTATTGAAGAAACTGTCTTTGCCCCATCGTATATTCTTGCCTCCTTTGTCAAAAATAAGGTATCCATAGGTGTGTGGGTTTATCTCTGGACTGTCTATCTTGTGCCATTGGTCTATATTTCTGTTTTTGTGCCAGTACCATACTGTCTTGATGACTATAGCTTTGTAGTATAGTCTGAAGTCAGGAAGGTTGATGTCTCTAGCTCAGTTCTTATTTCTCAAGATTGCTTTGTTCTGCCCACTTTTTGATTGGGTTATTTATTTTTCTGGTATTGAGCTGAATGATATGTTGTGCAGTCAAAAAAGAAAATATGCCTCCTTTCTTTCCAAACTACCTAACAGTAATTATCTCAAATGACATCAGCTTTTCCATACTCCTTGCCATAATGTCTAAGCTGATGTTCCTTAGTATCTTCTTTAAGTCCACCAACAAACAGCCTCTTCACAGTGCCAAATTTTCCAGATTCCTCTTTGGCTATGGCCCATTATGGCTAACTCACTTGTTCATCAGTTGAATGAGATTTTGCCGCCACAGCAGGATCAACCTCAGTTATGGATGAAAAAGTTACAAAACCAGATACTCTTGATCCTTTGCTGACAGGATCCCTCATACCACACAGTCTGTAAGTTTTCCCCATGGCTTATAGTAGCTCTTAAATTTTCTTCTGTGGTTTCAAAGCTTGGTGGTGGTTTAGTCACTAAGTTGTGTCCGACTCTTGTGAACCAGTGGACTGTAGCCTGCCAGGCTCTGTCCATGGGATTCTCCAGGTGAGGATACTGGAGTGGGTTGCCATTTCCTTCCCTAGAGGGTCTTCCCGACCCAGGAATTGAACCCTCACCTCCTTCATTGCAGGCAGATTTTTTACCAACTGATCTATGAGGGAAGCCCCTTCAAAGCTTAAGCCACCAATAATGTTTACAGAAATGTCCTTTTCTCTCTAAACAGGAGACTCAGTCACTTCAGCTGGATTTCAGTCCAGACAGATGAGAGATATGCACCAAGGAGTATGAACATACTTGTCCTGGCACTGTTGCCTTGAGGCATTCGTTTTTTGATGGTCACTGCTTTAGTGTAATGCATGTAAAGACCTTCCATACCACAAAATGGTTTTCAAAATAATTTACATTTCACATTAGATCTCTGATATCTCTCTTATTTTTTTTTATTTACAAAGATTGTTTCTTTTCCAACATGCTGGTACATGGCAGTGTGTTCTCAGTGAATTTATTAATCAAGGTAGTATCCAATTAAAAACTTTCTCCAAGAAGTCATCTTGGCAAAGGTAATTTAACTTCTGCATTTCTACTTAACCTAACCTTGCATTGTGACTTGTGAGAAGACCCTGCTAGTGAGAAAAAAAGATCATTAGTTGCTATTATTAATCACAGGAAAATAATTCAAATATGCCTTACTTTATCAGTCAACGGGTCAAAAACACATTACTGTGGGTAGATAATAAAGTTCTATTTAACAAATTTGTAACATTAATTCTCAGGTGTTAAAGCTTTATATTTGTTTTGTGAGCTAGCTTCAGTTCAGTTCAGTTTAATTGCTCAGTCGTGTCCAACTCTTTGCGACCCCATGAATCGCAGCACGCCAGGCCTCCCTGTCCATCCATCACAAACTCCCGGAGTTCACTCAAACTCATGTCCGTTGAGTTGGTGATGCCATCCAGCCATCTCATCCTCTGTCGTCCCCTTCTCCTCCTGCCCCCAATCCCTCCCAGCATCAGGGTCTTTTCCAATGAGTCAACTCTTCACATGAGGTGGCCAAAGTACTGGAGTTTCAGCTTCAGCATCAGTCCTTCCAATGAACACCCAGGACTGATCTCCTTTAGGATGGACTGGTTGGATCTCCTTGCAGTACAAGGGACCCTCAAGAGTCTTCTCCAACACCACAGTTCAAAAGCATCAGTTTTTCAGTGCTCAGCTTTCTTCACACTCCAACTCTCACATCCATACATGACTACTGGAAAAACCATAGCCTTGACTAGACAGACCTTTGTTGACAAAGTAATGTCTCTGCTTTTTAGTATGCTATCTAGGTTGGTCATAACTTTCCTTCCAAGGAGTAAGCATCTTTTAATTTCATGGCTGGAATCACCATCTGTAGTGATTTTGGAGCCCAGAAAAGTAAAGTATGACACTGTTTCCACTGTTTCCCCATCTATTTGCCATGAAGTGATGGGACCAGATGCCATGATCTTAGTTTTCTGAATGTTGAGCTTTAAGCCAACTTTTTCACTCTCCTCTTTCCCAAATAGCTATTTTCCTCAAGCTTACCAAACTGATTTGAAATCACCTGAAAAATTTTCCTCCCTCTCTCCCTTCTGGTTACTTTATTGACTTTCCCTTTAGTTCCATTTAGCTGACTTGCATTACTGTCACATTACAGTTTTATATTAAAATGCTAATAATAGAGGAAATTGGGTTTTATTATTTACCACCATTTTTGTTCTTTTTTAAAAATTCATTTTGTTATTGAAGGATAATTGCTTTACAGAATTTTGTTGTTTTCTGTCAAACCTCAACATGAATCAGCAGTAAGTATACATTTATCCCCTCCCTTTTGAACCTCTCTCCCATCTCCCGCCCCATCCCACCCCTTTAGATCGATACAGAGCCCCTGTTTGAGTTTCCTGAGCCATACAGTAAATTCCCGTTGGCCTTCTATTTTACATTTGGTAATGTAAGTCTCCATGTTACTCTTTCCATATATCTCACCCTCTCCTCCCATCTCCCCATGTCCATAAGTCTATTCTCTGTGTCTGTTTCTCCATTGCTGCCCTGTAAGTAAATTCTTCAGTATCATTTTTCTAGATTCTGTATATATGCATTAGAATACTCATATTCTAGATAATAATAAATATTTATAATATAAATAACATATCATTCTATAATATTAATATTATAAAATAATATAATATTATTGTTATCATAAATATATATTTATCTTTTTCTTTCTGACTCACTTCACTCTGTATAATAGGTTCTTTGTTCATCCACCTCATCAGAACTGACTCAAATGTGTTCCTTTTTATGCTGAGTAATATTCCATTGTATATATGTACAACTTCTTTGTCCATTCATCTTTTGATGGACATCTAGGTTGCTTCCATGTTCTAGCTATTGTAAATAGTGCTGCAGTGAACAGTGGGATGCATGTGTCTTTTTCAGTTTTGGTTTCCTCAGGGTATATGCCTAGGAGTGGGATTGCTGGGTCATATGGTGGTTTTATTCCTAGTTTTTTAAGGAATCTCCATAACATCTTCCATAGTGACTGTATCAGTTTACATTCCTACCAACAGTGCAAGAGCATTCCCTTTTCTCCACACCCTCTCCAGCATTTATTGTTTGTAGACTTTCTGATGATGGCCATTCTGACTGGTATTTACCACCATTTTTGAATAAATATCATCAATATAGTCATCCAAATAAATATCAAATTACTTTGTGGTGTTGAAATATATGTAAATGCTCTTTTAATTGAATTATTTTAAAGTTACTGCTCATTTTATGGAAAGCCTTGAATTTAGCCTTCTTTGAGATTTTATTTATCTAAGAATATGTATATTTCTGCTTATAGGATTCATATAAAAATGAAAGTGACTATTAAGATTTCTGAAACATATTTTACATACTTCTCCCCTAAATTTAACATAAAGATTTTCTCAATCAAGCATTTTGGCCTAATTTTGCCCCTGTATTGAGGCAAAAATCCTTGTGATTACTTTGATTCCTCGCAATGTGAATATGAAAATTTCCACTCTGTCTGGCAGGTACGGGCACTCACTATTCCTGGCCTTATGTGTGCTCAGGCATTTTCCACTTATCTTTTTCAGTTTCTTTCCTGGGAGTTGCACTCCTGCATGTTGGTAGGCACTCAACTGATACTTGAGGAAGAAGTTGCTCCACTCTGATTTCCCTTTTCTGTCCTGTGACCTGAAATTTCTTAAGGCTCATTTGGCTCCTTACCCGTTTCTCAGGGTCCATTGCTCTTCATTGTCTTTTGTCCAATGTCTTCAGAAGTGTCATTTCACATATTTCCTTCTTTTTAAAGTTGTTTTAGGCAAGAGGTTAAATCTGGTTCCCATTACTTCATTTTGAGTATTGAGTAAATAGGAAGTAATTTGAAAACATTTTTGTCAAAATGAAAACATTTTTCTAGAAAAAGAGTTATGTCTGTTTATAAATACTTCAAAATGTTTTTAAGCTTCCTACTCTGTTACATCTAATCAAGAGATTTTTTTGTATTAGTAAAATAATTTTAATTTTAGTTATTATAGCTTTAAATGTCTGCAGGCTTAGTTTTTCTTCGTTTTCTTCTAATCATTATTTTATTAATAAACTTCAGAATTTTCCTGTTTAAAAAAGGAAAAATGCCAAGACTTTTGGCATATTTTAGAAGTACATTCATTACACGCTGTTATTAAAATATAAAAACATTCAGGCGAATCTGTAGTATGAAGGAGAGGTATACATCCAGGTGACTAAAAACTAACAGGACCCTTAGTTTAAAAAAACAAAGTTAAAAAAGGAAGATTTTAGTGCTCACTTGAACAGCCCTTCTCATCTACCTGAAAGTCACTTTGACTTTAATTGTGCTAAACCACTTCAGTCAGACGAACTCTGTGCGACCCTATGGACTGCAGCCCGTCAGGCTCCTCTGTCCATGGAATTCTCCAGGCAAGAATACTGGAGTAGGTTGCCCCGTGCCCTTCTCCAGGGAATCTTCCCAACCTAGGGATGAAACGCACGCCTCTTACATCTAACCTGCACTGACAGAGGGTTCTTTACCACTAGCGCCACCTGGGAAACCCCATGAAGATGGAGGTGCCAGGGATTAAAACACGGATCTCATAAATGCGAAACACACACTCCACCACAAAGCCACCAGCCACCCCCCCCACCCCCCACATCTTGTCTACTCTGTAAATGTGTGTGCTGTGCTACGAGTTTAGTCGTGTCCGACTCTGCGAGCCCATGGACTGTAGCGTGCCAGGCTCCTCTGTCCATGTAGATTCTCCAGACCAGAATACTGGAGTGGGATGCCATGCCATTTTCCAGGGCATCTTCCCAACCCTGGAATCGAACTCAGGTCTCCCGCATTGCAGGCGGATTCTTTACCGCCTGAGCCACCAGGGAAACTCTTGTCTAGTTTTTCACAATTTCTCCCAGGGCCCAAGTGACTGTAATTCTGAAACTCGAGTGAGAGTACTACAGTTGAAGAACCAGGTCCAGTTGGGAGGCATGTCCTCCCCCGGGGGCATTGTGGGTAGTGTAGTCCCACGCCTCTAGCTCACTGAGCGCGGTCTTGAGCTCTGGAGCGTTTAGGGTTGTGCGATCTCGCACCCCGGGGAACTTTGGGTATTGTAGTCCCCGCCCCGAGGTTTTGTGGGTAGCGTACTTCCGAGCCGCGCTGTCGTATTTTTGGACGTGGTGACAGTCTGTCAGTGCTTGTGGTGAGCTATCCCGCCTCTGGCTGCTGAGTCCGAGGGATAGAGGCTCCGGAAAGCCGGAAAGCCGGGAGAGGGCGGGCAGGTTTGGTACGCCCTGTCCGCGGGTTCTTTGAGGTTTGATTTCTTTTTCCCCCCGGGATCAGGCGCAGTCCACCTCGGAGGAGCTGTTGGCAGAGGTCTCGGGTCGCTCAGTGTCCAGCGGTGCTCGGTACTCAGCGCCCTTCCTGAGGGGTCGAGACTGGTGCGGGTGGCTTGGGGGACACAAGAAACCTTTGTCCGGAGCAAACGTCCCCACTGCTGAATGTGTGCCTTGGACATTCTTCCTTGGTGTTAACTGGGTGAGCGCGGCTGGATGATTCCTACCTGGTGATGGAGGTGCCGTTTGGCCCTAAGGACCTAGGTTTTGAGGGGAGGACTCGCATGGGGCAGACACTCAGACTTACCTTGATTGACGATGGTGGTGGGGGGAACTTGGGTCAGCGGCCTCGGGCCCCACGGGCTCCTGGGGGAGTTGGAAGGGCCGGGTGGGAGTCAGACACCCTGCGTTTGCGTGGGGCACCCTTGTGCTCACTTCTGAGACTCCTCCCGAAGTTGACTCCTCCTCTGGTGCTGTGGCTCTTCCAGCAGCTTGGAGTGGAGCCCACAGGGCAGGAAACTTTGTTCAAGCCATAGGGGACTGGTGGGCTGACTCCCTGAATTACTGGGGATGAGAGAGTGAGAAGAGGGTGGTAAGACGTCCAGACTTAAATTTTATTTTAAATTTTGCTTTATGAAAACATAAACATGCACAGAAGTAGCTGTGAGGTCTCCTGGATTCTTCACACAGATTCACCACTTCTCAACTAGAGCCCTGTTCTTTCTCCCCCAAATCTGCAACCTCAGGTATATATCTCTTTGGGCATTTCCTTTCCCTGAGGGCCTATGTCAGACCTGTTGTGGGAGCCCTGGCCTCCATAGGGAGATTTCACATACAGGTCTGCCTATATGTGAGTGTCCTTGGGCAAACTGCTGAACCTCCTGGAGCTGTTGGGAGTGTGGAAAGAGGTAAAACAGGGGTCTGGTACGTGTTAATATAATGTTCATTTCTGTTTTTACTAACCTTTATAGGCACGTAGAAGATTAACGTCGTGCTGGATTATCAGCATAACATTAGAGAAGGCTTGTTCTAAAACCCACTTCCCAATTCTGTCCCTTGTATTGTGTTTCTCTTCCATGCCTGTATCTGATACCTTACCTTAGTGAAGTGCTCCTCAACTGCAGGCTTGGGGGTGTCCAGTCCACTGTCTGAACTGGGAGAGAATACTGAGGCTGGAACTACTTCTCTTGTACCAGGTTTTGCCTTGGTGCAGTCTGCTCGCTCGCATTCAGAGGGGACTGCCTGTTAGGGAGGAGAGGGTTCCTAGGGGCCCGGCCGACCTGCCTCAGATGATAGTACTTCCTTGTTTTATTCTTATGGTGTCTTTGGTACTAAAGGAGGGTGTGATATCTTATATCTTATAATATCTTATATATATCTTTGATATCTTATGCCAAAGTCATATCTCCTCTCGGGCACAGAGCTGCAGGTGATGTCCCGGGAAGAGAGGCTTGTTCTTGACGGAGTACATTCCTGCACAGCTGTCCTGGGGCACATTCCTCTGCTCTCATTTAGGTCTTTCCATCTTCACAGTTGTTCCTGCATTGTTTCTCTCCACATCCATTCACACTGTTGTATTTTCAGGGCCTTGGAGTGCTGGCAAAACAGTGATGGTGAGGAGTACTGTTTTGAGAGCAATAGTCCTGTGTGGTCAGTGTGCTTTCTAAGTCAAGTGTTAGTTGCTCAGTTGTGTCCGACTCTTTGCGACCCCATGGACTGTAGCCCTCTAGGCTCCTCTGTCCATGGAATTCTCGAGGCAAGAATATTGGAGTGGGTAGCAATTCCCTTCTCTAGAAGATCTTCCCAAACCAGGGACTGAACCCGGGTCTTCTGCATTGCAGGCAGATTCTTTACCGTCTGAGCCACCAGGGAAGCCCAAGATTTTTTTTTTTGTTTGTTTGTTTGTTTTAACTTAATGATTGTGATTAAGTTAAAATGATTTAACTTAGTGATTGTGCTTCTGTGTCTCTTTTCTACTCTGTCATTTTTTTTACTTCATGTATTTTTTCCAGACTGTGACTTGACTTTTTATTTTCTTGCTAGTATCTTTTATAGAACAGAATTTTTTGAATCTTAACAGACTCCAGCTTACCATTTTATTTTTTCTTTCATGAATTGTGTTTTTGCTGTCATATGTGAAAAGACATTGCCAAGTCTAAATTTTTTCCCTTGTTATTTTCCAGGAGTTTTATAGTTTCATGTTTTACCTTTAAGTCTGTTATGCATTTTAAGTTGATTTTTGTGGAAGATGTAAGGTCTGTGTATGTGGAAGTTCAGTTGTTCCAGTCCTGCTGTTTAGTAAAAAGATAGTCTGTTCTCCATTGAATTTTTTCTTGCTCTGTTGACTTTATTTATGTGTGTCTGTTTCTGTGTGCTCTATTCTGTTCCATTGATGTGTTTGTCTATTTTTTTTTAATTTATTTTTTGGCACTACCACATATTTAATTCCTGTAGCTTTATAGTAAGTTTAGAATCTAGTCTGACTTTGTTATTCTTCAGTATTGTGTTGTCTCTGTTGGTCACTTGCCTTTCCATATAAACTTTAGAACCAGTTTGTTGACATCTTCAAAGTAACTTGCTGGAATTTTGATGGATTAAATGTATAGATCAAGTTGGAAAGAACTGACGTTTTAACAATATCAAATCAAGTCTACCTATCCATAATATGGACTATCAATTGTTTTAGATCTTTTATTTTTTTCAGCAGAGTTTTGTAGTTTTCCTCATGTATATCTTATACAAATTTTTAAAAGATTTATATCTAAGTATTTTCATTTTTCTGGATGCTACTGTAATGTTTTTGATTTCAAATTCCATCTGTTCATGGCTGGCATATAGGAAAGCAGTTGATTTTTGTATATTAACCTTGTGTCCTGAAGCTTTGATATAATCACACGTTCTAGAAAGAAATCTTGGATTTTCTACATAGACAGTTGGACTTCCCTGGTGGCTCAGTCAGTAAAGAATCCACCTGCAATGCAGGAGCCTGGGCTTGATCCCTGGGGTCAGGAAGATCCTCTGGGGAAGGCAGTTGCAACCCATTCTAGTATTCTTGCCTGGAAAATTCCATGGACAGAGGAACCTGTGGGCTATAGTGCATGGGGTCACAAAGAGTCAGACACAACTTAGTGACTGAACACCACCACCACATAGACATTCAAGTCATCTTCAGAAAAGACAGTTTCATTCCTTTTTCTTAGTCAGTATACCTGTTATTTCTTTTTCTTGTCTTCTTACATTAGCCTGGAATTCCAGCATGATGTTGAATAGGAGTGGTGAAAGGTGACATTCCTGCCTAGTTTCTGATCTTAACGGAATAGCATCTAGTTTCTCACTGTTAAATGCTGTTAGTTATAGATTTTAACTTTTTTAAGCACAGCAACAATTATTTGCAGAGAGTATCAGCACAGCCTATCTTTAGCCTAAGCCTAACAAAATTAAAATCGATTCTTTAATGTCATCTAGTATCTCATCAGTGTTCATATTTCCTTGATTGCCTCCAAAATGTCTAAATAAGGTCCTCACATGGCATTTGAATCTCTCTTCAGTCTCCTTTTATTCCACAAGACCTTTCTCTTTTTATACTATTAACTTGTTGAAGTTTTAACATTAAAAAAATTGCAAATTATGTCATTTTACTCTCCGCACTTCAGTTTCATTTCTTAATAATGATTTGTTTTTCTTTGTATCCAGAATATCACGATCTTACCTAACAATATTCACAATAATTCTCTAACATCACCTAATACCTAATTCATTTGAATTGGCCCTCATAGTTCCCAAAATGTTTTTCAGTTCATTTGTTCAGATCCCTAGTGGCTCAGATGGTAAAGAATCTGCCTGCAGTGAAGGAGACTGGGGTTCGATACCTGGGTTGGGAAGATTGCCTGGAGAAGGGAATGGCAACCCACTCCAGTATTCTTGCCTGGGAAATCCCATGTACAGAAGAGCCTGGCGGGCTACAGTCCATGGAGTCGCAAAGAGTTGACACAACTGAGCCACTATTACATTCACTTTCACTTGTGCAGATTAGTCAGTCGAGGCTAATAGATGACATCTGAAGAATGATGTTTATTTCTTAAGTGGATTTGTGTTAAGGAAAATCTCCCCTCTAAAAAATTTTGTCATGAAATTGACTTGCTGAAGACCTAGGGTATTTTATGATTGTCCATTCTTACTTTCAAATATCACATTTCAAATCTTGGGTATATAAGTGGAGGGGAAGGAAGAGCCAGATTATGGCTTCAATCTTGCTTCAAATTTCTCTCCAAATCTACATTCTGTCTGAACTGTAGTGCCCTTTCTGTTTTGAATTTCCTAGGCCTTGTCCTTAAGGCTGATGTGGATGGAGAACTTCTGTTTTTACTATGATAAGTCACCATTTCTCACCATGAATGCTCACCTGTGGGCACTATGAGACCCTTTCCTCTTAATAGTCCATACAGTGACTTAATAGAGTCTTACTCAGTTGGTGGGGCTGTGGGCTTCATTTACCAACTGGTGATTGGGGCTGAATCTGCCACTGGTCCAGCTCTGGGGGCCTTATGTACAGGACACTGTTAAGAATGGGCAACTCTCTCTGGAGTAGGAGCACTGAGTCCAGGACACTAGACTGCCAGAGAACTCCTGATCCCAGGGAGTACTAATTACTGAGAACTCCCATGAAGGCTTCCACCTCTGTCTAAGACCTGATGTCATCTAACTGCTGGCAACACACAGTGCAGGATGCCTCACCCAAATAAGAAGCATTATGAAAACACAAACCCAGTCATCAGCAGACAGGCTTCCCACAGACACTCCCCAGAAAGGCACTTCACATAGCCCTTCCCATCAGAGGGAAAAAAATTCACTTCCTCCCACCAGAATTTAGGTATAAGTCCCTCCAAATAAGAAGCTTATCCAAACTGCTGGACCAATTTCAACCACCAAGGACAGAGACCAAAAAGAAGAACTATGACCCTAAAACCTGGGGAAAGGAGACTTCAAACCAGTAAGTTAGAAAAAAAATGAAAAGACAGTGAAATATTGCACAAATGAAGGAGCAAGTTCAAAACTCAAACAAAGAGGAAATAAGCAAACTACCTGAAAAGAATTCAGAGTAATGGTAATAAAGATGATCCAAAACCTTGGAAATAGAATGGAGAAAATGCAACAATCAGTTAACACATTCAATAAGGACTTAGAAAAAATAAAGAATAAACAGACACAAACAAAACAATTACTGAAATTAAAAATACTCAGGAAGGGATCAATAGCAGAATAACTGAGGCAGAACAATAGGTAAGTGAATTGGAAGATAGAATGGTGAAAATAACTGCTGAAGAGCAGAGTAAAGGAAAAAGAATGAAATGAATAGAGGATAATCTCATAGACATCTGGCCAAATATTAAATGCATCAACATTCAAATTATAGGGGTCCCAGAAGAATAAAAGAAGAAGAAAGAGTCTGAGAAAATTTTTGAAATGATTATAGTTGAAAATTTTCCTAACATGGGAAAGCAAATAGTCCATCAAGTGTTAAGAAGCCCAGAGAGTCCCATTGAGGCTAAACCCAAGGAGAAACATACCAAGACATATACTAATCAAACTAACAAAGATTAAACATAATATTAAAAGCAACAAGGGAAAAGCAGCGAGTAACGTACAAAGGAAACTCCATATGATTAACAGCTGATCTTTCAGCAGAAGCTGCAGGTCAGAAAGGAATGGCAGGATACATTTAAAGTGCTGAAAGGGAAAAATATACAACCAACATTACTTTACCCAGCAAGGATCTCATTGAATATTGATGGAGAAATCAAAAGCTAAAGACAAGCAAAAGTTAAAGAGAATTTAGCACCACCAAACTAGCTTTACAACAAATGTTAAAGAGACTTCTATAGGCAGGAAACATAAGGGAAGGAAACCTACAAAAACAAACCCAAAACAATTAAGAAAATGCCAATGGGAACATACACACACACACACACACACACACACACACACACACGTATATAAATAAATAATTACTTTTAAGTGTAAATGGATGAAATGCTCCAACCAAAAGACACAGATTAGCTAAATGGACACAAAAACAAGACTCATAGGTATGCTGTCTATAGGAGACTGACTTCAGACCTGGAAACACATACAGACTGAAAATGAAAGGATAGAAAAAGATATTCCATGCCAATGGAAATCAAAAGAAGAGTAGAGTAGTAATTCTCAAATCAGATAAACCATGAAATAAAGAATATTATTAATAGAAGAGATAAGGAAGGACACTATATGATGATCAAGGGATCAATCCAAGAAGACATAACAATTGTAAGTATTTATGCACCCAACATAGGAGCATATCAATGTATAAGGCGAACACTAACAGACATAAAGGGGGAAATTGACAGTAATACAATAATTGTAGGGGACTTTAAAACCCCACTTATGCCAATGGACAGATCATCAAAACAGAAAATTAATAAGGAAATATAAGCCTTAAATGACACATTAGACTAGATGGACCTAATTGAAATTTTTAGGACATTGTATCTAAATGCAGAAGAATACACTTTCTTCTCAAGTGCACATGGAACATTTTCCAGGATAGATCACATCTTGGGTCACCAATCAAGCCTTGGTAAATTTAAGAAAATTGATATAGTATCAAGCATCTTTTCTAATCACACTGCTATGAGACTAGATACTTATTACAGGAGAAAAACTGTAAAAAGCACAAATACATTCAGATTAAACAATATATTTCTAAATAACCAACAGATCACTGAAGAAATAAAAGGGGAAATAAAACAATTCCTAGAAACAAATAACAACAAAGACATGACTCAAAACCTATGGTATGCAACAAAAGCAATTCTAAGAAGGAAGTTTATAGCAATACAATCTTACCTCAAGAAATAAGAAAAACATCAAATAGACAATCTAATTTACATGTAAAACAACTGGAAAAAGAACAACCAAAAAATCCCCAAGTTAGTAGAAGGAAAGAAGTCATAAAGATCAGAGCAGAAATTAATGAAAAGAAATGAAGGAAACGATAGTAAAGATTAAAAAAACTAAAAACTGATTCTTCGAGAAGATAAACAAAATTTACAAGCCATGAGCCAGACTCATCAAGAAAAAAAGGGAGAAGCCTCAAATCAGTAAAATTAGAAATGAAAAAGGAGAGGTCACAGCAGACAATGCAGAAATACAAAGACTCATAAGAGACTATTACAAACAACTATATGCCAGTAAAATGGACAACCTGAAGAAATGGATGAATTCTTAGAAAAATTTAACTTTCCAAGACTGAACCAGGAAGAAATAGAAAATTATGGACAACCTATCACAAGCACTGAAATTGAAACTGTGAGAAGAAATCTCCCAAAACACAATAGCCTAAGGCCAGATGGCTTCACAAGTGAATTCTGTCAACTATTTAGAGAAGAGCTAATGCCTGTCCTTAAACTCTTCCAAAAAATTGCAGAGGAAGAAACATGTACAAACTCATTCTACAAGGCCACCAATACCTTGATACCAAAACCAGATAATGACATCACATAGAAAGAAAATTACAGGCCAATATCACTGATGAACATAGATGCAAAAATCCTCAACATAATAACATCCACATATGATAAACCCACAGCAAACATTATCCTCAATGGTGAAAATCTGAAAGCATTTCCTCTAAGACTAGGAACAAGACAAGGGGGCCTACTCTTGCCACTAATATTCAACATAGTTTTGGAAGTCCTAGCCATGGCAAACAGAGAAGAAAAAGAAATAAAAGGAATCTAGAATTGGAAAAGAGGTAGAACTCTTACTGTTTGAAGACGACATGATACTACACATGGAAAAGCCTCAAGATACTGTCAGAAAATTGCCAGACCTAATCAGTGAAATTAGTAAATTTGCAGGATATAAAATTAAGACACAGAAATCAGTTGTATTCCTATACATTAACAATGAAAAGTCAGAAAGAAATTAAGGAATCAATCCCATTTATCATTGCAACAAAAATAACAAAATACCTGGGAATAAACCTACCTAGGAAGACAAAAGAGCTGTATACAGAAAACTGTAGGACACTGATGAAAGAAAGATGACCTAAATAGATGGAGAGATATGCCTTGCTCCTGGATTGGAAGAATCAATATTGTGATAATGACTATACTACCCAAAGCAATCTACAGATTCAGTGCAATTCTGATCAAACTACCAATGGCATTTTTCATAGAAGTAGAACAAAAGGTCTCACAATTCATATGCAAACACAGAAGACCTTGAATAGCCAAAGCAATCTTGAGAAAGAATAACGGAGCTGGAGGAATCAACCTTCCTGACTTCAGACTATACTACAAAGGTACAGTCATCAAGACAGTATCGTGCTGGCACAAAAACAGAAACACAGACCAATGGCACAAGATAGAAAGCCCAGAAATAAATCCATGTGCCTATAGGCCCCTTAATTTTTATAAAGGAGGCAAGAATATACAGTGGAGAAGAGACAGTTTCTTCAATAAGTGGAGCTGGGAAGACTGGACAGCTATGTGTAAAAGAATGACATTAGAACACTTCCTAACACCATACACAAAGATAAACTTGAAATGGATCAAAGATCTAAAGGTAAGACCCAAAACTGTAAAACTCTAAAAGGAAAACATAGGCAGAACACTCTGTGACATATATCATAGCAAGATCCTCCATGACCCACCTGCTAGAGTAATGGAAATTAAAAGAAAAAATAAACAAGTGGGGCCTAATTAAACTTAAAATCTTCTCACAGCAAAGGAAACAATAAATAAGATGAGAAGACAACCCTCAGAATGGGAGAAAATAACTTCAGATGAAGTAATTGACAAAGGATTAATCTCCAAAATGTATAAGCAGCTCAAACAACTCAATATCAGAAAAGCAAGCAGCCCAATGAAAAAGTGGGCAGAAGACCTAAACAGACATTTCTCCAAAGAAGACAAACAGGTGGCTAATAAACACATGGAAAGATGCTCAACATCCCTCATTATTAGAGAAATGTAAATCAAAACTATGATGAGGTATCATCTTACACTGGTCATCAAAAAAAATCTGCAGTCAATAAATGCTGGAGAGGATGTGGAGAAAAAGGAGCTCTCTTGTACTGTTGGTAGGAATATAAATTGATATAGCCACTATGGAGAACAATATGGAAATTCCTTAAAAACTAGGAATAAAATTACCAAACGACCCAACAATCCCACTATTGGACATGCAGTGTGAGAAAATCATGGTTGAAAAAGACACATGTACCCCAGTGTTCATTGCAGCACTATTTACAGTAGCTTGGACATGGAAGCAAAGTAGATGTCCATCAACAGATGAATGGATAATGAAGTTGTGGTACATATATACAATGGAATATTACTCAACCATAAAAAGGAACACATTTGAGTCAGTTCTAATGAGGTGGTTGAACCTTGAGCCTATTATGCAGAGTGAAGCAAGTCAGGAAGAGAAAAACAAATATCATATATTAATGTGTATATATGAAATCTAGAAAGATGGCACTGATGTACCTGTTTGCAGGGCAGCAGTGGAGACACAGACGTTGAGAACAGACTTATGGACAGAGGGGGGAAGGAGAAGGTGGGACAAATTGAGAGAGTAGCACTGAAACATGCACATTACCATATATAAAGTAGATACCCAGTGGGAGTTGGCTGTGTGACTCATCAAGCTCAAACATAATCTGTGACAACCTAAAAGGATGGGATGGGGTGGGATGTGGGAGGAGGTTCAAGAGAGAGGGGACATATATATACCTATGGCTGATTCATGTTGATGTATGGACGAAGTCAACACAATATTGTAAAGCAATTATCCTCCAATTTAAATAAATTAAGGAAAAAACTCTGGAAAATGCAAATGTAAGAAATCTTTGATGACAAAATGCAGATCAATGCTATTGGGGAGGGGAGTGAAAGATTACAAATGAGCACATTGGTCATTTTTGGAAATGACTGATAAATTTACTCTCCTCAGTGTTGTGATGTTTTCACAAGTGTATAAGTATTTCAAACTTACTAAGCTGTATACTTTAAATATGTGTATAATTGTGTGTCAAATATATGCCAATAAGACATAGTTTTTTAAATTACAAAAAGAAGGGGTGCTTCTAATGCCATCTTTAGCCTGCTTTCCTTACCTCCTCCTTGCCTCTGCTAAACTGGGAGGCTGGATAGATGGGTATTCCTCCCACACATCCCTTTACTTCTCTTCTCTTTCTCCAGTTCTGCCTATGCAACAAGTCTTCTCTAAGAAGAGCACTCACCAGACTAAGAACATGGTCCCAGGGCTCCTGACTGCTAGGGATGAGGTGAGTCCTAAAATTTCTTCCTAGCTCTTATAGGATGGACCCATTTCTTTTATCTTTTACTGGAGCTTCCTTGATGGTGTTAGGCTGTACCTAGCCTTGATCTTGGAGGTGTGACTTGTCTTACCTGGAGCCTTTTCTCAGACTCCTCTGGTCCATTCATGAGCTATACATTCATCAAGTAGTAAATTGTCATCAGCACAGTTAAAACACAATCATGGTTATGTGCCCAGTGATTCCAGGGCCTAAAAGAGTGAAGGAAGGCTTTCAAAGGAGGAGCTGCCTGAGCTGCCCCTGAAGATTTGGCAAGTTGAAGAGCTGAAGGAATGTATTTCTGTGAGAATGTGACTGGAAGCCTAGCCCGTCTCTGAGATCTGCAGGCTGTCTCTCATCATATGGAAAGCTTGGAGCAGTCCATGGCCTTTTGTTACATCAGTTTTCTCTGTGTAGAGGAGAGGATACTGACTTGCTGTCTGCTGGTGATTCATGGGTAGCTATAATTTGGCTGGCCCCATGCTTTATATTTAAATGAGTTTTCCACACTTAAAAATTGGAAGAATACACCTAAGTCCTGAGTCCACATTCTTGGTGCATATGACAAGTAGCTGGAACCAAACAGCATTCCCATGGTGTAGTCACAGCCTCTTGTGCCCCTTGACCCCATTGCTGAAGTGCCTGCTTCATTCATTCATTACTTGCCTCGGCTCTGAAGGTTTTGCTTTTACCCACTCTGAGTCTGAATGGAGGTAGTTCAACCAGAATCCTGAAATCCAGGCTGAGGAGTTTGGGCTTGAACTTGGAACAAGTTAGGTTTGAAGGATTTTGAGAAGTTTGCCGTAAGTAGTCACTGAATGAATATATGTCGTAAAGGAAAGATTTTCTAATCCCTAAGACTAGGCAGTTTCTGACCTTGACATAATCAAATGGAGTTAACATTTACTGACTGCCTAAACAGATGCCAGGTAGGATACTTCTGTTGATTATTATCAGTTACAAAAAATAGTATCAGTTATTCTAATTAAATTTTGTGTTGCCTGTCATAAAAAATATGACAAGTGTAAAATTTTTTTGTTAGATCTGAACTTGCTCTTAATGCTGAGCTCATATGGTAGGTATTTGCCTGTTACTGTATCAGTTAAAAATAATTAATTTTGATGTTATCAGATACCATTGAGGGCTGTATGTCCCTCAATTATAAAATCTTTTATTTGAGAGAAAATGTTTATGCAGTACATGCAATTCAGCATGTTTCCTAAGGTGTTTGGCGGGGGGGCGGAATTTCTTTTATAGGTTTCTCTTTACCATTACTGATGTTAATAGAGAAACATTCTTGGCCAAAATGGAACATTATTTTCCTGCCCCTTCCTGTGGGATCCTTAGCACACCCTGAACCATATCCTGTCTATGACCATCATCGCTCAATATACATTTTTTTCCTTTTATTCATTCATTAAAAATTGATCCCAGGGCATGAGCATCTGAGTAGCTTTGTTTTTATTTTTTAATTTTTTTTAATTGTGGAAGTATGATAACACGTTCACAGGAGACTTGGAAAATACAGAACAATGTTACATATAGTTCCACTATATATTATAATTATTTTTTAAGTAGAGAAGTTAAGATTTTTAGTTGGAGTTTCAAACTCTCAAAAATTAATAGAATATAGAGAAATAGAAGGGTATAGTAGATCTGAAAAGCACTGTGAACCGATTCAGCATAATTAAAATTTATACAATTTTCACACAATAGTAGGATACAAATTCTATTCAAGTTCCTATAGACTGTAAACTAGGAGACACTGGAACATACCCAGGGACATAAAACAAGGTGCCAAAATTTCATGGTCTAAAAATTTTGAAATCATGCAGAGTCTATTCTCTTATCACTGTGGAATTATGTTAGAAACTGATATCAAATGATATTTGAAAATAACATATTTTCAGGTGCCATGTGACATTTATCAGGAGAGATCTTTGACTTAGCCGTCAAAAGCCTCAATAAAGTTAGACTAAAAAAAACACAGAGGATGATTGCAAAGAAGAAAGTATTTACATGAGAAATTAGTATCAAAATGAGAAATTAATATTGAAGGTACTTTAAACAAAATCCCATGTGTTTTGAAATTAAATGACCACTTTTAAATGATGGGTATATCTAAGAAGCCATAACCAGGAAAATTAGAAAATACTTGTAATAGAATAAAAATGAAAAGGAAATTTACCAGAATTTTTTGCATGGAGCTGAAGCTGCTCAATGCAATTAAATACAATGTGAAGTCTTGAATAAGGTATGAGAACAAATAATGGATACTAGGATAAAATTTTGTGAAATTTGAACAAAATCTGTACTTTAGTTAATAATACTGTATCACATATTCTACATAATAGCATATCACATATGCTACATAATCACAATAGTAAAAAAATGTTTATCAGTTTTCACAGTCAATAGTGAGACAAAAAATAAAAGATAATTTACAATTACAAGCCACAATGGAAACATGATTAACCTAGCAATAGAAAATAATTACATATAATTTGGTGGGTTAAGTAGAGTGATGTGATAAGTGGAAGTACATACATGCACATGTTCTCCTCTGCCCTGACTGTAAATGTCTTTTGGTTGGTGCAATTAATCCATTTACATTTAAGGAAATTATTGATATATCTGATCCTTTTACCACTTTCTTAATTATTTTGGTCTCATTTTCTGTAGGCCTTTTCCTTCTCATGTTTTCTGCCTGGAGAAGTTCCTTTTGTATTTGTTGGAAAGCTGATTTGGTGGTGCTGAATTCTCTTAACTTTCGCTTGTCTGGAAAGATTTTGATTTCTCCATCAGATCTGAAGGAGAGTCTTGCTGGTAGAGTATTCTTGGTTGTAGGTTCTTCCCTTTCATCACTTTAAATATATCATGTCATTCCCTTCTGGCTTGTAGAGTTTTTGTTGAGATATCATCTGATGACCTTATGTGAGTTCCCTTGTATGTTATCTGTTGTTTTTTCCTTGTTGCTTTTAATATTTTGTATTTGTCTTTAATTGTTGTCAATTTGATTACTATGTTGTCTTAGTGTGCTCCTCCTTGGGTTTATCCTGCCGGGATAAACCCTCTGTGCTTCCTGGACTTGGTTTACTGTTCTCTTTCCCATGCTAGGCAAATCTTCAGCTGTTATCTCTTTAAGTAGTTTCTCAGGTCCTTTCCCTCTTCTCCTTCTGGGACCCCAATAATGTGAATGTTGGTGTATTTAATGTTGTCCCAGAGGTGAGTTAGGCTGTCTTCATTTCTTTTTATTCTTTTTTCTATATTCTGTTTTGTGGTAGTGATTTCTATCATTCTGTCCTCTAGGTCACCTATCTGTTCTTCTGCCTCAGTTATTCTGCTCTCGAGTTCTTCTAGTGTATTGTTCATCTGTGTTTGTTCTTTAGTTCTTCTAGGTCTTTGATAAATATTTCTTGCATCTTCTCAATCTTTGCTTCCATTCTTTTTCTGAGATCCTAGATCATCTTCACTATCAGTATTCTGATTTTTTTTCATTTGGTTGTTTTTCTGGAACTTAACTTGTCCCTTCATCTGGGACAAAACCCTCTGCTTTTTCATCCTGGTTAACTTTCTACCTACTAGTGGTTTTCTAGCTATTGTGGGATTGTAGTTCTTGCTTCTTCTGTTTGCCCTCTGACGGAGGAGGCTGAGAAGCTTGTATAAGCTTCCTCATGGGAGAGGCTGGTGGTGAGAAAAATTGGGTCTTACTCTGGTGGGCAGAGGCATGCTTAGTAAAACTTTAATGCAATTATCTGCTGATGGGTGGGATTTGGCCTGAGGCAGCTCAGCCCTGGGGTCTGTGGACTCTATTGCAGGGTTAATGGTGACCTTCAAGAGGACTTCTGAATGTTGAGCTTTTAAGCCAACTTTTTCACTCTCCTCTTTCACTTTCATCAACAGGTTCTTTAGTTCCTCTTCACTTTCTGCCATAAGGGTGGTGGTGTCTGCATATCTGAGGTTATTGGTATTTCTCCTGGCAATCTTGATTCCAGCTTGTGCTTCTTCCAGACCAGCATTTCTCATGATGTACTCTGCATATAAGTTAAATAAGCAAGGTGACAATATATAGCCTTAACGTACTCCTTTTCCTATTTGGAACCAGTCTGTTGTTCCATGTCCAGTTCTAATTGTTGCTTCCTGACCTGCATACAGGTTTCTCAAGAGGCAGGTCAGGTGGTCTGGTATTCCCATCTCTTTCAGAATTTTCCACAGTTTCTTGTGATCCACACAGTCAGCGGCTTTGGCATAGTCAATAAAGTAGAAATAGATGTTTTTCTGGAACTATCTTGCTTTTTCAGTAATCTAGCGGATGTTGGCAATTTGATCTCTGGTTCCTCTGCCTTTTCTAAATCCAGCTTGAACATCTGGAAGTTCACGGTTCATGTATTGCTGAAGCTTTGCTTGGAGAATTTTGAGCATTACTTTACTAGCGTGTGAGATGAGTGCAATTGTGTGGTAGTTTGAGCATTCTTTGGTATTGCCTTTCTTTGGGATTGGAATGAAAACTGAACTTTTCCAGTCCTGTAACCACTGCTGAGTTTTCCAAATTTACTGGCATACTGAGTGCAGCACTTTCACAGCATCACCTTTCAGGATTTGAAATAGCTTAACTGGAATTCCATCACCTCCACTAGCTTTGTTCGTAGTGATGCTTCCTAAGGCCCACTTGACTTCACATTCCAGGATGTCTGGCTCTAGGTGAGTGATCACACCATCGTGATTATCTGGGTCATGAACATCTTTTTTGTATAGTTCTTCTGTGTATTCTGGCCACCTCTTCTTAATATCTTCTGCTTCTGTTAGGTCCATACCATTTCTGTCCTTTATTGAGCCCATCTTTGCATGAAATGTTCCCTTCGTATCTCTAATTTTCTTGAAGAGACCTCTAGTCTTTCACATTCTATTGTTTTCCTCTATTTCTTTGCATTGATCACTGAGGAAGGCTTTCTTATATCTCCTTGCTCTTCTTTGGAACTCTGCATTCAAATGGGTATATCTTTCCTTTTCTCCTTTGCTTTTCACTTCTCTTCTTTTCACAGCTTTTGTAAGGCCTCCTCAGACAGCCATTTTGATTTTTTGCATTTCTTTTCCATGGGGATGGTCTTAATCCCTGTCACCTGTACAGTGTCAGGAACCTCCATCCATAGTTCATCAGGCACTCTGTCTATCAGATCTAGTCCCTTAAATCTATTTCTCACTTCTACTGTATAATCATAAGGGATTTGATTTAGGTCATACCTGAATGATCTAGTGGTTTTTCCCTACTTTCTTCAATTTAAGTCTGAATTTGGCAATAAGGATTTCATGATCTGAGCCACAGTCAGCTCCCGGTCTTGTTTTTGCTGACTGTATAGAGCTTCTCCATTTTTGGCTGCAAAGAATATAATCAGTCTGAGTTTGGTGTTGACCATCCGGTGATGTCCATGTGTAGAGTCTTCTCTTGTGTTGTTGGAAGAGGGTGTTTGCTATGACCAGTGCGTTCTTTTGGCAGAACTCTATTAGCCTTTGCTCTGCTTCATTCTGTACTCCAAGGCCAAATTTGCCTGTTACTCCAGGTGTTTCCTGACTTCCTACTTTTGCATTCCGGTCCCCTGTAATGAAAAGGACATCTTGGCATCTGGTCCCATCAGTTCATGGGAAATAGATGTGGAAACATGGTCAGACTTTATTTTTTGGGGCTCCAAAATCACTGCAGATGGTGATTGCAGCCATGAAATTAAAAGATGCTTACTCCTTGGGAGGAAAGTTATGACCAACCTAGATAGCATATTAAAAAACAGAGACATTACTTTGTCAACAAAGGTCCATCTAGTCAAGGCTATGGTTTTTCCAGTAGTCATGTATGGATGTGAGAGTTGGACTGTGAAGAAAGCTGAGTGCAGAAGAATTGATGCTTTTGAACTGTGGTGTTGGAGAAGACTCTTGAGAGTCCCTTGGACTGCAAGAAGATCCAACCAGTCCTTCTAAAGGAGATCAGTCCTGAGTGTTCATTGGAAGGACTGTTGTTAAAGCTGAAACTCCAGTACTTTGGCCACCTCATGTGAAGAGTTGACTCATTGGAAGACCCTGATGCTGGGAGGGATTGGGGGCACGAGGAGAAGAGGACGACAGAGGATGAGATGGCTGGATGGTATCACTGACTCGATGGACATGAGTTTGGGTAAACTCCGGGAGTTGGTGATAGACAGGGAGGCCTGGCGTGATGTGATTCATGGGGTCACAAAAAGTCGGACATGACTGAGCGACTGAACTGAACCAAGAGGACTTAGGCGAAAGGACCTTTTCCAG
Organism: Dama dama; assembly: GCF_033118175.1. NCBI lineage: Eukaryota > Metazoa > Chordata > Mammalia > Artiodactyla > Cervidae > Dama > Dama dama. Next base: position 25,869,137 of record NC_083696.1, on the reverse strand, counting down.
GACTGCTGCTGCCTTTGCCCCCATCCTTATGGTTAGCCACTGCTGACCCACACCTCCACAGCAGACCCTCAACACAAGCAAGTCACTGCTCCTTTTCCCTGGGTTTTGGCATATCCAGATTTTGTTTGTGTCCTCCCAGAGTGGAGTCTTTGTATCCTTCAGTCCTGTGGAAGTCCTGTAATTGAATCCCACTGACCTTCAAAATCAGATTCGCTGGGGATTCCCAGTTCCTTTGCTGGATCTCCAGGCTGGGAAGCTGGATGTGGGGCTCAGAACTGTCAAAACAGTGGGAAAACTTTGGTAATATCATTCTCCAGATTGTTGGTCGCCCACCTAATGGGTATGGGATTTGATTTTGTGTTTGTGCTCTTCCTACATCTAGTTGCGGCTTCTTCTTTGTCTCTGGACATGGGATATCTTTCTTTGGTGAGTTCCAACATCCTCCTGTTGATGATTGTTCAACAGCTGATTGTGATTTTGGTGCTTTGGCAGGACTGAGTAGCTTTGCTTTTAAGAAGTTTCCATACTTGCAGATATAGGGCACTCATAACATACTTGTTTCATGATGGGACCTGATCTTAACTTATTCTGAAAGAAAAAAGAACAATGGATTTGTTTTGCTGGTTTGTTTAGCTGTTTGTTATTTGAGACATAGAAATTTACATATATTCACCTCCACTAGCTTTGTTCGTAGAGATGCTTCCTAAGGCCCACTTGACTTCACATTCCAGGATGTCTTGCTCTAGGTGAGTGATCACACCATCATGGTTATCTGGGTCATAAAGATCTTTTTTGTATATTTCTTCTGTATATTCTTTCCACCTCTGCTTAATATCTCCTGCTTCTGTTAGGTTCATACCATTTCTGTCCTTTACTGTGCCCATCTTTACATGAAATGTTCCTTTGGTATCTCTGATTTTCTTGAAGAAATCTCTAGTCTCTCCCATTCTGTTGCTTTCCTCTATTGTTTTGCATTGATCACTGAGGAAGGCTTTCTTATCTCTCCTTGCTATTTTTTGGAATTCTGCATTCAAATGGGTATATCTTTCTTTTTCTCCTTGTCCTTTAGCTTCTCTTCTTTTCTCAGCTGTCTGTAATGCCTCCTCAGACAACCATTTTGTCTTTTGCATTTCTTTTTCTTAGGGATGGTCTAGATCACTGCCTTCTGTACAATGTCACAAATCTCCGTCCATACTTCTTCAGGTACTCTATCAGATCTAATCCCTTGAATCTGCTTGTCACTTCCACTGTATTATCGTAAGAGATTTGATTACATATTTTAGATTCTCTAAATTGCATTTTCAGTTACTTTGTTTTATGTCAGTTCTGAATTACATAGAATTTTCTGATCTGTATATAATGACATTTAGACATTTTTCCTATGGGTTTTTGCCTGAGAGGAGAAATTGGAATATGCATTAAAATTGTGACATAGAAGGGGGTTGTACCTATAGGCTACTAACTAGTAAGAAGTTAGCAATCTTTTATTTAGTCTTAAAAGAATTGTTTTGATTATCTCCTGTGTGCAGGAGCCTCTGATAGTCTAGACAGTGTGACCTACAGCACAGCTTCCATTCTTGCAAGATTCCCAGCTTATTTGGGGGTTTACCTATCACATGGGAATGAAACATTTTGAAAAGTTTTCATTGAGATATAAATGGCAATGAAATTTGCCTTTTTAAAGGGTGCAATTCAGTAGAGTTTACTATATTCACAAAGTTGTGGAACATTCACCACTGTCTAGTTCCATAATGTTTTCAGACCCCTCCCACACCAGAGGTGGATAAGGAAATGGCAGCTCACTCCAGTATTCTTGCCGAGAGAATCCTGTGGATGGAACAGCCTGGTGGGTTGTTGTTCGTAGGGTCACACAGAGTCAGACATGACTGAAGCGACTTAGCATGCATGCATGCATTGGAGAAGGAAATGGCAACCACTCTAGTATTCTTGCCTGGAGAATCCCAAGGACAGAGGAACCTGGTGGGCTGCTGTCTATGGGGTCGCACAGAGTTGGACATGACTGAAGTGACTTAGCAGCAGCACTCCAGAGAAATCCTGCACTCATTAGGAATCCTGCACTCAGAGGAATCCTGCACTCCCCATTCTCCCATCCCCCAGCTCTTGACAACCACTAATCTATTTGTATACATTTGGTTGTTCTGGATGCTGTATGTAAATGGAATCATATAATATATGGTGTTTTGTGGCTGTTTTCTTTCCCTTAGCATAATATTTTCAAGATTCATCCACATTGTAGCCCAAACCAGTAATACTTCATTCTTCTTTAAGGTTGAATAATATTCCATTGTGTGGATATAAGCCATTTATCAATTGATGGATATTTCAATTATTCCTGTCACTAGAATTTAATTAATATTTTTGGTCTGTGTGCATCTGACAAGTTTTAATGATAAAATTATAGTATTTTAAAACTAGTGACTACACCACTATCATACCTTTAAAGTGAAGAAATCACAAACGTTCACATTCAAATCAATAACTCTTTAGGTTAAAGCATTAATAGATTTTCACTATTGCATCCCGCTGTTTCTCAGTCATTAGAAATTTAACTTGTTCTCAATGTTTGAGAATTGTTTCTATGGGAAATTTTATTCATGAAGTGAATTTTGGACTTACCACAAAATATGGCCAAGTGAAGAAAGATCCCAAAAATATGGCCAGGTGAAGAGTGATGAATGTTTTAAATCATGAGTTACAATTCTATAGTAGAGTATCTGGTTTTTTGTCTGCTTTTAAAACCATCGACAAGATGCTCTAACACCTCTGCTCTCTATTCTACTACCACTAGCTTTCCTTTCCCTCCTGCGAGATGTTTTTCCCTTCCCATATCATAGGCTTTCTCCCTTTCCATCTTAGGGTATCTGTGTTCCCTTCCTCTCTACATGCCTCATCTTGATTTTTAGCCCTCTGCTTTTTCCATGTCTATTCTGAATCTTACTCATGTTTTAAATGTAATTTTTCTTTTATTTAAAAAATTTTTATTTTGGCTATACTTGGACTTTATTGTGGCACACAGGCTGTTTGGTGCATTGGCTTTCTCTAGTTGCAGAGCATGGGCTTAGTTGCCCTGCGGCTTGTGGGAGCTTAGTTCCCTGACCAGGGATCAAACCTGTGTCCCCTGCATTGGAAGGCAGATTTATAACCAGGGAAATCTCTAGATTTCTACTAGACTACCAGGGAAGTCCCTAAAGTTTAATTTTTTTTTTTTAATATTACATACCATAATTCACCCTGGGGATTAAATTTCCAGACAAGAACTTTAAAGTCTCTATATTAACTATGCTCAGTGAGGAAAGGAAAATAGCATTATTAGCTATCAGATAAAATGAACTGCTAGACAAAGGGAAAGAAGAACATTTTGGAATGATAAAGAGGTCATGTCATCAGGAGGACATAACAATTATGTGTGTATATAATTACTCAAAATAGCAAAACTTCAAAATAATTGCCAGAATTAGAGGGAGGAAAAGACTCTCCTCTGAGTAATTGATAGGACAATGAGGTAAAATTTAGTAAAGTCGTAGATAATCTGAAGAAAACTAGCAACTGTGTTATCCTGGTTGATAGTTATAGAGTACACCACCCTACAACTGCAGAATACACATTCTTTTCGAGTACATTTGGTATGCTCACCAAAATGGACTACATGGGGTTCTATAAAGGAAATCTTAACACATTTAAAAAGATCCAAAGAATACAAAGTATATATTCTGTGACTAAGAGAATTGTGTTAGTAGTCAACAATAAGATATCTAAGTAAATTTCAAATACTGGAAATTAACAACATATTCCTTGCTATCATTACATCAAAGAAGAAATTTTAAGAGAAATTAGAGAATATTTCAAACAGACTGATGATGGAAATATAACTTATCAAAACGTGGGAGGCTAACTGAGTAGTTCTGCCTTGCCAGCCTTCCAGCAGTGTCATCCATTACTCTTGGGGCTAGCCCCACCCCTAGTGTCCAACTTGAAGACCCATGAAGTGTCCCTAGAGGGACTGAGAGGAAGACAGTATTGCCGATTGGGCTCCCATATTTTCTCTGCCATTTCACTTTCTGTTCCTTATTGTGGAAGCTCAGGGTCTCTAATAAGCACTGAGGACATGAAAGTAGGCTTAGTAGTTGGGAATTTACTGGAACAAATACCCCAGAGCCATCACCTGCTTGCTTTCTTAGACTTGGATAGAGGCAGCTTCTTGTAGCCACAGTGCTGCCTTGCCAATTGACTGATAAACCACTTTGGACTTTTCTATATTTCTTGTTATCAGGCACATTGGGCCAAAACCCAAGGTCTCCTTTGCTTAATGAGGAAGAGAATTTCAGGACAGAAACATCATAGGCTCTGCCTTTAATGGACTAATGTTGAATAGAAAATTCATGTATACAACATAAAACAAATTCTGCAATAAAGATGAAGACAAACCATCTTATTTTGTGAAAGAAGAAATCTCAGATAATGGGTTTCTTCTTGGTACTGGGAATGGTCTTGAGGCATTGTCCTGGGGAGCCCTGTTTGGGGAAAGCTTGTAACACTGGCTTAGGTTAGGTTTCTCCAAGACCTTCCCTGAGAAACTATTTTATTTCTGGCAAGTGACCATGTCTCCCAAAATTCTTCAGTAACAAGAACCAAGGGATTTGATGAGTGTAAGATCAGTCTAAACTCAGACTTTCCTACAAGGAGAGTGATACTTCAGGAAGAAGAACCCACATTTGTGGAAATGTGTCGTTTATGGCAGAGGCTTCAGATTCAGTTATGAGCTCAGGCAACATCAGAAAATTCATTCTGGTGAGAACCTTGTATGTGCGATAATGGAAGTAAATGCTTCATTGAGAGTGCAAAACTTACTCAATATTAGAGGATTCAGTCTCACTTGTAAAGAGAGAAACTTTACAAGTGTACTGAATATTTTAAAAGCATGAGTCAAAATTCTGATCTTCCACATTAGCAATTTCACACCAGAGAGAAACCTTATGGATATCACAGTATAGGAAAAGAAAGGATTCAAATCCATCTCAGATCTCTTTCAGCACTGGGTTGGCAGGGCCCCTTGAGCTCAGAGGGGTGACCCTGCCTCTGTGGCTCTTTGAGAGGCTCTGATGTAAGCAAAGAGTGGCAGCCTTGTCCCTTGACCTGTGGTGGGATTGGCAGCCTTGACAACTTATGAATAGCCTTTCTTTCCTTGAAGGATAATGCATATTCACATTTTTCTATCCCATCCCATTTTAAACTGCCTGCCTACCGACTATCCATGAGGAAGCCCTGGCACAAAAACTTTAAATCAACTATCTTAAATATGCATGAAGAACTAAAGGAAGCCGAGGACATGGAATGAAAAGAACTAAGTCAACAATATTTGAACAAATAGAGAATCTCAATAGAGAGAATTTATAAAAAAGAACCGTATAGAAGTCTTGGAGCTGCAAGTTCAATAACTGAACTGAAAAATTCATTATAGGGGTTCAACAACATATTTAAACAAGGAAAATTAAGTCTGTGCCACTTGAAAATACTTCAATTGAAGTTACCCATTCTGAGGAACAGAAAGAAAAGATTAGTAAAATATGAACAGTTCTTGAAAGACCTGTGTAACACCATCAGGTTTACTTTACATACACATAATGGAAATTGCAGAAGGAAAGAAGAGAGAAAATTTCAGGAAATAATATCCAGAAACTTCCCATGTTTGATGAAAGACATAAATCTATACATCCAAGACACTCAACGAACTCCAAGTAAGATAAACTAAAAAAAAAAAAAAAAAGAAAAAAAAAAAATCCACACTAGGACATATTAGTCAAATTGTCAAAACCCAAAGACAGAATTTTGAAAACAGCAAGTAAGAAGTTGTTTGTTACCTGCAAAAGACCCTAAAGTAGATTAATAGACAATTTTTCATCAGAGCCCATGAGGGCCACCAGTCAGGGGGATCACATATTTTAAATCTTGGAAGAAACACTGTCAACTAAGAATTCTCTGTCTGGCAAGTTATTCTTGAAGAATGAAGGATAAATCAAGATGTTAGTTTAAACAAAACCTGAGAGAGCTCATTAATGATAGACCTGCTCAATAAAAACCTTGAACCAAAAAAACAAAAATTCAGGTTGAAGTGAAAATACACTAGGTAGTTATTGTAAACCATTAGGAAGAGAAGTGGATACTAGTGCGTAAGCTAGTGTAAGAGCCAGCATTATTGTGCTTTTTTTGTGTAGTTTATGACTTCTGCTTTTTCTATATGGTTTCAGGCAAACACAGAAAGTATACATCTATATTAGTGAGCATACATGGTATAAAGATGTAATCTTGGACAATTACAAAATAAGGGGAGAGGGATGGAAAAATATAGGAGCAAGCGTGCTCGTATACTATTGAAACTAAGTTAGTAGATTTTTACAGGTTAAAAATGTTAACGTATTAACCACTAAGAAACTACTTAAAAATATACAGAAAATAAAAGAAGGGGATAAAGGTTAAAAAAAACACAAGAAAAAAAATTTTTTTAAAGGCAGCAATGGAGGAATTGAACAAAAGACATACACAGAAAACAAGTGGCTAAATGGCAAAGGTAAATCCTTCCTTTTCAATAAACACATTCAATGCAAGTAGTATAAACTCCCCAGTCAAAAGGCCTAGGTTAGCAGTTTGGATTTAAAAAAGAAAAACAAGATCTATGTATGGCTGTCTACAAGAGACTTACTTTAGATATATAGATACAAAGAGGTTGAAAGTAAAAGAATGGAAAAGATGTTTCATACTAATAGTAACCAAAAAAGAGTTGAGATAGCTGTATTGAGACAAAGTATATTTTAAATTAGGGAAAGATAACAAGATGAAGAAAGATATCATATATTGATAAAAGGCTACTACAGAAAGAAGATATAATGATTATAATTTAATGACAGTTTAAACAGAAAGGACAAGAGGATGTAATGGGAGGTTAAGTTTCCATAGTTCAAACTGGTAAAATGACAAAACAAGTAGACCTATAAGTTAGAACCTAGAGCAACTACTAAAAATCTATACAAAGAGGTACACTAAAAAACAATATAGATAAAAGCGTTAAAAAGAAAATTCAAGTAACCGACAATAAGTCAGTAATAAGAAAACATAAGCAGAGGGAACAAAATTAAAATGGTCTAAATACACCAACTAAGAGAGACTGACATTAAGAAAAGACTCTATATGCTATCTAAATGAAGCATCAAATGTAACATCATAGGCAGGTTAGAAAAAGAAGGATTAAAAAGAAGATAAAAAGGATTTAAAATATTTTAATAAAGATAATAAAGAGTTTAATTTTAATAAAGATAAAAAAGATTTTAAAAGATTAAAAAGAAGATGCAGACATTAGTCAAAGGAAAGCAAGGGTGCCTATATTAATATCAAGTAAGACAGACTTCAAAGGAAATTATCAGACACAGAGAACAATAAGTGGGTCACTTCATCAGGAAGACATTGGGGTCCTTAATGTGTATGCATGGGCTTCCCCCATGGCTCAGTGGTAGAGAATCCACCTGCAATGCAGGGGTGATACTGGTTTGATCCCTGGGTTGGGAAGATCCCCTGGAGGAGGAAATGGCATCCCACTCCAGTATTCTTGCCTAAAACACCCCATGGGCAGAGGAGCCTGGTGGGCTACAGTTCAAGGGGTTGGAAAGAGTTGGACACAACTGAATGACTAAGCACCAGTGTATATGCATCAAATAAGTGAGCTTCAAAAGATGTGAAGAGGAAACTGAAAGGAGAAATAAACAAATCAACAATAAGAGATTTCAACACTTTTCTGTTCATGTTATAGAGAATAATTAGGTCCAAATCAGTAAGAGCTCAACACTGTCAACCAATAGAATTGAATCAACATTTATAGAACATTTCACCTAACAATAGCAAAATGCATATTCTTACAGTTAACCTGGCTTTTCCAAGGGTTCCATATCTGCAGATTCAACCAACTGCTGATCAAAAAGTAAAAAAAAAAAAAAAAAAAAATTTGGAAAGTTCCAAAAAGCAAAATTGGAATTTTCTGTGACTAGCAACTGCTTACATAGCATTGACATTGTGTTAAGCATTATAAGTAATCTAGAGATGACTTAAAGTATATAGGAAGATGTGTGTAGGTTACATGCAAATACCATGTTTTATATAGGGGATTTGGACATCTGTAGATTTTGAGGGGGGTTCTGTAACCACTTCTCCGTGAGTGCTGAGGGATGACTGTACCAACATAGACATTTCCTGGGCTCAAAACAACATATAAGACACAATAATTTGTTTACCTTAAGAAATTTTAAAAAATTTAAATTGAACGAAATATGTTGTTTGACCACAATGGAATCAAATTTGATATCAGTAAGAGAAAGTTAACAGAAAAATCTCTATAAACACTTAGAAAATAACAGACTTCTAAATAATCTGTTCACCAAAAATGATGTCTCAGGAGAAATCAAAACATGCATAAAAGTGAATGAAAAGGAAAATATGATATATCAAAGTATGTGGGATGCAGCTAAAGCAGTCATGAGAGAAAAACTTGTAGCATTAAATGTATATGTGAGAAAACAGGAAATCTCAAGTCAGTAATCTAGGCTTCAAAATGGCTGTCTGATTTCTCCAAAGAAGACATACAGATGGTTAACAAACACATGAAAAGATGCTCAACATCACTCATTATTAGAGAAATGCAAATCAAAACCACAATGAGGTACCATTACACGCCAGTCAGGATGGCTGCTATCCAAAAGTCTACAAGCCATAAATGCTGGAGAGGGTGTGGAGAAAAGGGAACCCTCTTACACTGTTGGTGGGAATGCAAACTAGTACAGCCACTATGGAAAACAGTGTGGAGATTTAAAAAACTGGAAATAGAACTGCTGTATGACCCAGCAATCCCACTTCTGGGCATACACACTGAGGAAACCAGATCTGAAAGAGACACGTGCACCCCATGTTCATCGCAGCACTGTTTATAATATCCAGGACATGGAAGCAACCTAGATGCCCATCAGCAGACGAATGGATAAGGAAGCTGTGGTACATATACACCATGGAATATTACTCAGCCATTAAAAAGAATTCATTTGAATCAGTTCTAATGAGATGGATGAAACTGGAGCCCATTATACAGAGTGAAGTAAGCCAGAAAGATAAAGAACAGTACAGCATACTAACACATATATATGGAATTTAGAAAGATGGTAATGGTAACCCTATGTGCAAAACAGAAAAAGAGACACAGAAGTACAGAACAGACTTTTGAACTCTGTGGGAGAAGGTGAGGGTGGGATGTTTCGAAAGAACAGCATGTATACTATCTATGGTGAAGCAGATCACCAGCCCAGGTGGGATGCATGAGACAAGTGCTCGGGCCTGGTGCACTGGGAAGACCCAGAGGAATCGGGTAGAGAGGGAGGTGGGAAGGGGGATCGAGATGGGGAATATGTGTAACTCTATGGCTGATTCATATCAATGTATGACAAAACCCACTGAAATGTTGTGAAGTAATTAGCCCCCAACTAATAAAAAATAAAAAAATAAAAAAAATAAAAGAATTCAGAAATACAAAAAAAAAAAAAAGACAAAATGGCTGTCTGAGGAGGCCTTACAAATAGCTGTGAAAAGAAGAGAAGTGAAAAGCAAAGGAGAAAAGGAAAGATATACCCATTTGAATGCAGAGTTCCAAAGAAGAGCAAGGAGATATAAGAAAGCCTTCCTCAACGATCAATGCAAAGAAATAGAGGAAAACAATAGAATGGGAAAGACTAGAGATCTCTTCAAGAAAATTAGAGAAACCAAGGGGACATTTCATGCAAAGATGGGCTCAGTAAAGGACAGAAATGGTATGGACCTAACAGAAGCAGAAGATATTAAGAAGAGGTGGCCAGAATACACACAAGAACTATACAAAAAAGATGTTCATGACCCAGATAATCATGATGGTGTGATCACTCACCTAGAGCCAGACATCCTGGAATGTGAAGTCAAGTGAGCCTTAGGAAGTATCCCTAAGAACAAAGCTAGTAGAGGTGATGGAATTCCAGTTGAGCTATTTTAAATCCTAAAAGAGGATGTTGTGAAAGTGCTGCACTCAAAATGCCAGCAAATTTGGAAAACTCAGCAGTGGTTACAGGACTGTAAAAGTTCAGTTTTCATTCCAATCCCAAAGAAAGGCAATGCCAAAGAATGCTTAAACTACCACACAATTGCACTCATCTCACACGCTAGTAATGTAAGGCTCAAAATTCTCCAAGCCAGGCTTCAGCAATACGTGAACTGTGAACTTCCAGATGTTCACGCTGATTTTAGAAAAGGCAGAGGAACCAGAGATCAAATTGCCAACATCCACTGGATCATCAAAAAAGCAAGAGTGATCCAGAAAAACATCTATTTCTGCTTTATTGACTATGCCAAAGCCTCTGACTGTGTGGATCACAGTGGAAAATTCTGAAAGAGATGAGAATACCAGACCACCTGACCTGCCTCTTGAGAAACCTGTATGCAGGTCAGGAAGCAACAGTTAGAACTGGACATGGAACAACAGACTGGTTCCAAATAGGAAAAGGAGTACGTCAAGGCTGTAGATTGTCACCCTGCTTATTTAACTTATGTGCGGAGTACATCATGAGAAATGCTGGGCTGGAAGAATCACAAGCTGGAATCAAGATTGCTGGGAGAAATATCAATAACCTCAGATATGCAGACGACACCACTCATATGGCAGAAAGTGAAGAGGAACTAAAGAGCCTGTTGATGAAAGTGAAAGAGGAGAGTGAAAAATTTGGCTTAAAGCTCAACATTCAGAAAACTAAGATCATGGCATCTGGTCCCATCACTTCATGGCAAATAGATGGGGAAACAGTGGCTGACTTTATTTTTTTCGGCTCCAAAATCACTGCAGGTGGTGATTGCAGCCATGGAATTAAAAGACGCTTACTCCTTGGGAGGAAAGTTGTGACCAACCTAGATAGCATATTAAAAAGCAGAGACATGGGACTTCCCTGGTGGCTCAGATGGTAAAGCATCTGCCTACAATACGGGAGACCTGGGTTCGATCCCTGGGTTGGGAAGATCCCCTGGAGAAGGAAATGGCAATCCACTCCAGTACTCTTGCCTGGAAAATCCCATGGACGGAGGATCCTGCTAGACCCCAGTTCATGGGGCCACAAAGAGTTGGACATGACTGAGCAACTTCACTTTCACTTTCTATGTTAAAAAAGCAGAGACATTACTTTGCCAACAAAGATCCGTCTAGTCAAGGCTATGGCTTTTCCAGTGGTCATGTATGGATGTGAGAGTTGGACTATAAAGAAAGCTGAGCACAGAAGAATTGATGCTTTTGAACTGTGGTGTTGGAGAAGACTCTTGAGAGTCCCTTGGACTGCAAAGAGATCCAACCAGTCCATCCAAAAGGAGATCAGTCCTGGGTGTTCATTGGAAGGACTGATGCTGAAGCTGAAACTCCAATACTTTGGCCACCTGATGAGAAGAGCTGACTCATTTGAAAAGACCCTGATGTTGGGAAAGATTGAGGGCAGGAGGAGAAGGGGACGACAGAGGATGAGATCGTTAGATGGCATCACCGACTCAATGGACATGAGTTTGGGTAAACTCCAGCAGTTGGTGATGGACAGGGAGGCCTGGCGTGCTGCGGTTCATGGGGTCGCAAAGAGTCGAACACGACTGAGTGACTGAACTGAACTGAATCTAGGCTTCTGCCTCAAGAACCTAGAAAAATGAGAGCAAAATAAACTCAGAGGAGCAAATGGAAGGAAATAATAGTGATAAAGGCAGAAATAAATGAAATTGGAAATAGAATAAAGAAAAATAAAAAATAAAGAAAGAGCTGATTCTTTGAAAATAATAAAATTGACAAAACTTTTAAAGAAGACTAAAGGAGTAGACACAAATTGCCAGTATCAGGAGTGAAACAGGAGTTATTACTACATACTCTGTAGCCGTCAACAGAATATCCACCCATACATTTGACAACTTAGATAAAAAGGGACTGGTTTCCTTGAAAAACATAAACTATTGTACTTTAACTTGACCAATATGGAATAGATAATTTGAACAGGGCTATAATTATTAGCCAAACCACAGAAACAACCTAAGTTGTTGACAATCTAAATGTCCATCAATGGATGAATAGACATCCATTCATCCATTGATGAATATATGTATATGTGTACATACATACAATGAAATATTATTTTCAGCCATAAGAAATCTTGCCACTTGGAACAACATGGATGGATCTTGCGGGCATCGTGCTAAAAGAAAATAAGTCAGAGAAAGACAAATACTGTATGCTGTTACTTATATATCTTTAGAAAAGAAGAAAAGGTTACAGATAGAGAACAGACTGGTGGTGGTGGTAGCAGGAGGTGGGGGGTGGGTGAAATGAGTAAGGGGGGTCAAAAGATATAAACTTCCAGTTATAAAATGAATGTCATGGGAATGTACTGTACATCATGGTGACTGCAGTTAGTTATGTTGTATTGTGTATATGGAAGTTGCTAAGAGAATAGATCTTAAAAGGTCTCATCACAAGAAATAGAGTTTTGTAACTATGTATGGTGATGCATGTTAACTAGACTTATTGTGGTGATCATTCTGCAATATCTACAAATATCAAGTCATGTTGTACACCTGAAACTAATATAATATGATGTATCAGTTATACCTCAATTAAAAAATATTATAGAAGTAAAAAAAACCCAAAGATAGTCCAATTTATAATTTTAAAAACTCTTACAAAAGAAATGTATAGGCTCAGGTGATTTTACTGCAGAATCTGCCAAATTTTTAAAGGAGTCTTAAACACCAATGCTACATGATTTTTTTTCAGAAAATAGGAAGGACACTTCCTAATTCATTTTGTGGAGCAGATATTATGCTGGTAACAAAATCAGACAAGAACACTAGAAAAAATGAAAACTACAGGTCAACATCTCTCGTGAATATAGACATGAAAATCCTTAAATTATTATGCAGATTAAAATCAACAATATGTAAAAATAATTGTACACCATTATCAAGCATGGTTTATTCCAGGGACACAAGACTGACTCTGTAACTTAATCAGTATAGTCCCCCATTAACAGGCTAAAGAAGAAAAAGCATGTGATTATATCAGTTGATGCATTATAGTCATTTGGCAGAATACAATAAACATTTGTGGGAAATATAAAAACCACCATACGATAGAAACGGGAACTCCTTTACTTGATTAGGGACATCTACAAAAAAATCTGTAAGTAGGATTATTCTTATTTTTTTAAAATATAATCATATACTTAATATAAAATTTTCACCATTTTAAAATGTCCAGTTTAGTGGCATTATTTATTCACACCATTATGCAGTCATCACCATTCATTTCCAGAACTTTTTCATCTTCCCAGACTGAAACTATCCATTATATAATAACTATCCGTTCCTAACCCACTCCCCCTCCCAGCTCCTGGTAACCTCTGTTTTACTTTGTCTCCATGAATTTGCCTATTTCAGGTACCTGCTGTAAGTGGAATCAAACAATGTTTGTCATTTGTAACTGGCTTATTTCACTTAGCATAATGTTTTCAAGGCTAATCTCTTGATTTAGCATGTATCAGAGTTTCTTTCCTGTTTAAGGCTGAATTACGTACAGTTATGTGTATATACGTACTACATTTTCTTATCTGTTTGTCTGTTGGTGGACGTTAGGGTTGTTTCCGCCTTTGGGCTGTTGTGAATAATGCTGTTATGGACATTGGTGTATGAGTATGTTGAATTCTTGCTTTTGATTCTTTGGGGGTATACACCCATGATTCAAATTGCTAGATCATATGATAAATTGAACTTTTTTTTTTTTTTTGGTATATTTAACTTTTTGAGGAACTGCTAAACTCTTTCCCACAGAAACCACATCTTTTTACTTTTCCCACAACAATAAATAGAGGTTCCAGTTTCTCCATGAGTGTGTGCTCGGTCATGTCCGACTCTTTGTGACCCCATGGACTGTAGCCTGCCAGGCTCCTCTGCCCATGTAATTTTCCAGGCAGAATTACTGGAGTGGGTTGCCATTTCCTACTCCAATTTCTACTCCAGTTTCTCCACATCCTCCCAAAATGTTTTTTCCTGTTTCTTTGGTAATAGCTATCCTAATGAGTGTGATGTGGTATATTTGTGGAGCAGTATTTTTAATGCTTTGAGACATTATGTTTCCTTCTAATATCAAGTACAAGGCAAGGATGTCTGTTCTTACCACTCTTATTTGTTATCACGCTAGAAGTTCTACAGTAAGGCAAGAACAGGAAATAAAATACATAGATTATAAGGAAAGAAATCTGCCCCTGTGTGCAAATCCTCTGATTGTCTACATAGGAAATCTTAAGGAATCCAGGAGGGAAAAAAACTAGAGCTAATGAGTTCCACCAGGTTGCCAGATTCAGGATAAGCATACAGTTTATTACTGTTTCATGGCAGTTGTTCTGTATCATGAACAATTGGTCACTGAACTAAAAATACAGTACCATTAAAATCACTAAAAAAAAGAAAAACAAAGGAATTTTTAGGTATCAGTTTTTTAACAAAGCATATGTGGATTTGTATACTGAAAACCACAGTAACTGTTGAAAGAAATCAAAGAACATCTTGGTAAATGGAGAGACATCTCATGTTCATAGGTTTGAAGAGTCGACATGATAAAGATGTTGGTTCTTCCTAAATTGATATACAGGTTTAATGCAAATCTTGTCCAAATTCCAGAAACAGTTTTTAGTAGATACAGGTGAGATTATTCTAAAATTTTTTATGGAAAGGCATATGCCTTATAATAGCTAAAATAATCTTTTAAAGTGAAGACTAAAGGAGGAAGAGTCCATCTATCTGATTTCAAGACCTGTGGTATAGCTGCATTAATCAAAACAGTGTTTTCCACAGCATCATAGATGTAGAGATTGACAGAACGGAACAGAGAACCCCTGAATAGACCCCCAGCAATGTGGGAAGAGGTGTGGTAGTCTTGAATACATGGCAAAGGGTTCTGGTTGAAAGCAGTGTCTACAGGTCTCACCTGATGTCCCAGGCCAGCCTTATTGCTGCCTCAGCCCTGGCTGGTAACTTAGGTTAAGTTGACTAGCGGGCCTGTGTGGTGAGCAAGGATGTGCTTGTGTTTTAGGCATTAATGGCCTTCAGGGATGTGGCTGTGGCCTTCACCCAGAAGGAGTGGAAGCTACTGAGTCCTGCTCAGAGGACCCTGTATCGGGATGTGATGCTGGAGAACTACAGCCATATGGTGTCGCTGGGTAAGGATGACTTGCCCCATGTCTCAGACTCTGCCTGTAGGCCTCTTGATGTTTAATGGAGTAGCCACCATGCTTTTGGCTCAGAAAGAAACATGTATTTTCTCCGTATCTCAGAGAATGTCTGGATTCTGTAGAGTTGGAAATGGTGAAGTTGTGCATGTGTGTGTATTTGTGTGATATGACACTGCATTTCGAGGCCCCTTCCAAGGCCAGGCCCTCCTCTAAAGTGATCTTACTTCAGACGGCAGAGTATTTGTATTCATTCAAGCATAGGGGAGAATCATATACTGCCTTCAGAGCCAGGATTCCTCCCTCCCCTTAGTCATCTTTTCTCAGCATTCAGAGAATCTTTGTCCCCATCCATGGCCCCTGCCTGGCTTTCCTACCCGCTTCTGAGTCATTGCATTCCCTGGCTGACTCTGAGTTCTGTGATAGCCTCTTAAGTCACTAACCAAATGTCACCTTGATTTTTTTCCCTGTGAGTAGGTATTGCCTTTCCTAAACCAAAACTCATCATACAACTGGAACAAGGAGACGAGCCCTGGAGAGAGGAGAGTGAATGTCTTCTGGACCTTTGTGCAGGTAAGTGGAAAACAGAAGGCAGACAAAGATCAGGGCAGTGAGGTGCTCAGCAGGCGAGGAAAGAGGAGCATCTGTAAGCTTCTGAGGAGGAAGCTGTTCCTCAGGCCTGCCTTCCATGCCATCCTACTCAGCCCAGAGAGGGCTTCGCTGGCCACCCTCTCTTTCCTCCCCAACAGAGCAACATCCACTCACTTGGTGTCCCTTGTCCAACACTTCTAGGATCTTCCCATTCTTGAATTTTTGTTAGTTGACCTGATCTTGAACATAGCACTTGTCCTCTGAGACTAAGTCATCTATCCCTGCTAGATTCTGTCCACTTTTTATTTTTAAACGGGTAATGTTTTCATGCAGCAGTTCTACCACATAAGTTCCCATAACTTTGTTTCTTTTATGATGTGTTATTTAAGATTATACCAGAATGTGAAGAATTATACAATGAGTGCCAGTTTGCCTTCCCTGCAGCCTAAGTGGTGGTGGTGATTTAGTCACTAAGTCATGTCCAGCTCTTGTGACACTGTGGACTGTAGCCCATCACGCTCCTCTGTCCATGGGATTTTCCAGTCAAGAATACTGTAGTGGTGTTTTGCTGAAAGTTTTCACTTTTGTCTCAGGTTTAAAGGATTTGTCAACAAAATAAGCCACTCATTATATACAAATAAGTAATAAAAATATTTATTAGAGAATTATCTGGCTTACTTTCAATATACTAACATTGAAAGAAAAGTGAAAGAGAGCAGAGGACATCACCAATTTGGGTTTTCACCAACATTCAGATTTAAACAGTACTGGGAAGTCCCATGTCACAGCACATCTGGAGTTCCAGTTGGGAAAAGGCTCCAGGCAGCATGTCTGCTCCGTGGGTGAGACTTCAAAGATTGCAGTTTGGGGTTCCCGCTTATAATCCCAGGATGCAAACAGGATGCTTATCATCAATCTGTGAGCAAATTGCAATTCTGGTTTCGTGTTATGCTGTTTGTTTTCTCATGTAAAACTTGGAATGTTGTTAAGGTCAGGGCTTAGTTGGCCAGGCCCCCTTCAGGAGCTTAATAAACTCCAAGATCTGCTCCCTATGATATCTATTGTGTTTCTCTTCTGACACTCACAGCAGGTGTGGCTGACATTCACAGCAGGTGTAGCTGACATCCACAGCAGTAGTCAGGGCAGTGTCCAGGTAGGTCAGAAGCAAGGTCAGAAGCCCGCTCTGCTCTTTTGCCTCTGAAGCCTGGACAAGACTACTTCTATTTTATTTCTCTAACAAGTGGGTTGCCGTTTCCTTCTCTAGAGAATCTTCCTGACCCAGGGATTGAACGTGGGTCTCCTGCACTGCAGGCAGATTCTTTACTGACTGAGCTACCAGGGAAGCTTGCAGACTAAGAAATATACCATTATATAAGACCAGGTGATACCTGGTGATACCTTTCCTGGTTGTGTCCCGCTCCTTCACCCTGCCTCTGAGAATCTGACTTCAGCATTAGCATGCCTGTGACTGCCCTTAGCTTTTTATCCCTTCAGGGAATCTTTTAACCATATAGAGAGTTCTTTTGCGTGTTTGTAGACATCTCTGCACATAGTACCATATTGTATACCTCCTTCACTAGCTATATGTGAGATTCATATTAAAATGTGCAAGTTTAGTTTATACTTTTAACATTTGTTATATATTGATTTCATTATATGAATATTTTAATGCAGTTGAATTACCATTTTTCTTCTTTTGGACATTTGAGTTATTTTCAGTTTTTGTCTATGAAATAATGTTGATGTATATTCTTATTTCTTCCTTGGAAATGCATGCAAGTGTTTCTCTCAAGATGCATACCTAGGAGCACAGAGACTGGTTCATGGGTGTGGGTCGCCTCAACCTGATTAGGTTATACATGTGTTCTGAATCTGTTCAATGCCATATTACACTCCCAGCAGCAGTGATGAGTTCTTGTTCCACATCCTCACATTTTTCACCCATCTGTTTGGTTTGTGGTGAAATGTCATAGGGATTTGGCTTTCCAGAGAGCGTGAGCATCTTTTCCTGTGTTGACTTGGTCATTGGTATTTCCTTTTCTGTGACTTGTCTGTTCAGGGTATGTTCCTACTTTTGATTTGGGCTATTTCTGTTATTGAACTGTAGAAATTCCGTATACATTCTGGAAACATTTAGATCTTTAATCCAGGAGGAATTAATTTTATGTGACTGTTGGGAGGTAAGGATAAATTTCTGCCTTTTTTTTCATTCTTTTATTTTCAACATTCTTGGCATTTTATTTTTTGTTATTTATTTTTGTTTCTAAATACAACCATATATGTGTACTTGTACTTTATAGCAAACTCAATACTTTTTTCTTTTAAAAAAAGAACTATTAATAAACTATAATTATTGTATAATAGAAAAACATTATTATAGTATAAGGTATGATATGCTAGGAGGTATAAGGTATGATACCTTATGCTAGGAGGTATAAGATTTGACACCTTATGCTAGGAGGTATAAGGTAAAATTTGTTAAGTTTTGATATCTGCACAGTCATAAAACCATCACAATAATCCAGATTCTGAGCATACCTATCACTGCAGAGTTTCCTTGTGCTTCACTATAATTTCTATCTCCTGCCTCTGCCTGTCCTCCCCTCTCTCCCTTACCCAGACAACCACTGACTGTTTTCTGTCATAGATTTGTTTGCATTTAAAAAATTCATATAAATTAATCATGTTAATTCTTTCACCCAATATAATTATTTTGAATTTTAGCCATAATGTTGGGTGTGTCAACAGTTCATTTCTTTTGATTGCTGAGTAGTAATATAGATATCACAATTATTTAGCCATTCATGGGCTAATGAAATTTCAGTAGTCTCTAATTTTGATGAATACAAATACAGACTATATGAATATTCATGAAAAGTATTTGTGTAAGCATATGCTTTCATTTCTTTTGGATAAGCACCTGGAAGTGTAATGGCTGGGATGGATGATACAGGGTATATTTAATTTTTAATGAAACTGACCAAGTAGCTGCACTATTTCACATTCCCACCAGTAGTGTGTGAGAGTTCCATATGCTTCACATATTTGTCAACACTTGGTATTATGATTTTAATTTTAGACATTTTTATAATGGTGTAGTAGCATCTTATGTGGTTTTACCTGACATTTTCTTAATGACTTGTAATGTTGATAGTCTTTTCAAGTGCTTATTTGCTGTTTGTATATCTTATTTGGTGAAATGTCATCTGAAATCTTTGGCCAATTTGAAAAGTTGGTTTCTTATGTTTTTATTGAATTTTGCAAATTCTTCATATAGTCTGTATAGAAGTCCATTGTTTGATTTATAAGTATTTTCTTTGTGGCTTGCTCTTTATCTTCTTAGTAGAGTTTTTTCAATGAGAATTTCTTAATTTTGGTGAAGTCCAAGTTTCAATTTTTCTCTCATGAATTTCACTTTTGGTGATTTATTTAGGAAATTTTTCCAAAATGAAGGCCAAAAAGAGTTTCATGTATTTTTCCTTTTAAAAGTTTTCTAATTTTTACTTTTCATTTAGATCTAAGTCTTATTTTGAGTAAATTTTTTTTACTTGATACCAGGTCTGGATTTAAGTACAATTTTTCTTGGTTTTTTTTTTTCTTTTGTATACAAATATCCAACTTCTCTAGCACTAATTTATTGAAAAGACAACCCTTTCTTTGAATTTCCTGTGCACCTTTGTGTAAATTAATTGTGTACGGGTCTATATCTAATATATACTCTATTTTTTTCCACTCTTCTATTTATCCATCTTGATGTCAGTACCACATAGTCTTGATTACTGCAGCTTTGTAAGAAGTCTGGAACTTAGTATAAATCCTTGAACATTTTTTCTTTTTTGAAGTTGTTTTACTTGTGCTAGATTCTTTGCATTTCCACATGGATTTTAGAATCAGCTTGACAATTTTCAACGAAATGCCTGTTGGAATATTGATTGGGATTGAGTTGAATCTACATCAATTTGAGGAGAATTTACATGTAAATCGTATATTCTGTCATCCAGTACATGAACACAGTCCCTCTATTTTTATGGGACTTAATATTTGTCAGCATTGTTTTATAGTTTTTCATACAAAGGTCTTATGCATCTTATCAGATTTATCCCTCTCTGCTTCATATTTTTCATGCTATTTAAAGTACTTTAAAATTTCAGTTTGTTGATAGCATATAGAAATAAAATTAATTTATCTATACTGATCTTGTATCTGGTAAACTTGCAAAACTTGTCATCCTAGTAGTTTTGTAGATTCTATATGATTTTCTACATAAATGACTAATTATTTTTAAGTAAGTATACTTCACTTCTTTCCATTCTTTGTGTCTTTAATTTCTTTTTCTTGCCTCATTGCACAGGCGAGAACATCAGTGCAATGATGAATTTAAATGGTGGTGGAAGTGGACATTCTTTCCTTGCTCCTGATCTTATGGGGAATGCTTTCCTCCTAAGTGTAAGTTTTGTAGCTACTCTTCATCAGCTTGATAAGCTTCCTTTCTCTTCCTTGTTGATGAGTTTTTACTGGGAATGGATATTGGATTTTGTCATTTTTTTGTGGCATCTTTACAGATGATCATTTGTGTTTTTCTTTTTCTGTCTTTTATTATAATTTAGTAAATTATACATTTTTGTTGTTAAATCAGCCTTTTATTTATGTTTATACAATGCACTGACATTCAAATTTCATCAGTTGTACCTTCGTTTTGTGTGTATGTGTATATTTATTTAGTTCTTTGAAATTTTATATATGTACATTCATGTAACTACCACTGTATTCCAAGATACAGGACAGTTCTATCATAAGAATCCCCCTTCTGCTACTCTTTTATAGTCACAGCCTACACCCTCACGTGTTCCCTCTCTTCATCTGGCAACCACTAATCTGGTCTCTGTCTCTATAGTTTTGTCATTTTAAGAAAGTTATATAAAAGGAGTCACATCATGTGTTACCTTTGGAGGTTGCTTTTTTTTTTTTCTTTTGCTATCCATACAAATTGTTGTATGTACTAATATTTTATTCCTTTTATTGCTGAGTAGTAGTCCATGGTAAAGAATGTATCAATACTACAGTTTGTTAAACCATTCAAGAACATTTGAGTTCTTTATATTTTTGGCTATTAAGAATAAAGTTGCTGTGGACATTTGTGTGTAGGTTTTTGTGTGAATGTATGGTTTTTGTTTCTGGCATAAATGCCCAGAAGTGCAAGTTGCTAGCCTGTATGGTCAATATAGGTTTAGTTTTATAATAAAATGCCATACTCAATTTCCAGAATGGTTATATCATTTTATATTCCCATCAGCAGTGTTTTGAGTGATCCAGTTTTTCTGCATTTGTGTCAGGATTTTGGTGTTAACACTATATATATATATTTTTTATTTTAGCCATTCTATCAGATATCTAGCAGTATCTCCTTAGTTTGTGGGAGTAAGAAGTTTAGTACAAGCAGTTCTTCTCTGAGGAGAGCTGAGTAGCTCAGCGTATCTGAGTAAGTTCACTGTAGCAAGGCTTTACTCTTCTTGCAAAGAGACTTGCATTCTCCCCATGGGTAGATTAAGAGCTTATGAGGACCTGTTCATAGGTGGCTGTTGCTGTCATTTTGTGAGGTCTTCCTGGCATGTCCTTCAGTTCAGTTCAGTAGCTCAGTCATGTCTGACTCTTAGTGACCCCATGAATCGCAGCATGCCAGGCCTCTCTGTCCATCACCAACTCCCGGAGTTTACTCAAACTCATGTCCATCGGGTCGGTGGTGCCATCCAACCATCTCATCCTCTGTCGTCCTCTTCTCCTGCCCCCAATCCCTCTCAGCATCAGCGTCTTTTCCAGTGAGTCAACTCTTCGTATGAGGTGGCCAAAGTATTGGAGTTTCAGCTTCGAAATCAGACCTACCAATGAACACCCAGGACTGATCTCTTTTAGGATGGACTGGTTGGATCTCCTTGCAGTCCAAGGGACTCTCAAGAGTATTCTCCAACACCACAGTTCAAAAGCATCAATTCTTCAGTGTTCAGCTTTCTTCAACAGTCCAACTCTCACATCCATACATGACCATTGGAAAAACCATAGCCTTGACTAGACAGACCTTTGTTGGCAAAGTAATGTCTCTGCTTTTTAATATGCTATCTAGGTTGGTCATAACTTTCCTTCCAAAGAGTAATCATCTTTTAATTTCATGGCTGCAATCACCATCTGCAGTGATTTTGGAGCCCCCCAAAATTAAGTCTGACACTGTTTCCACTGTTTCTCCATCTATTTGCCATGAAGTGATGGGACCAGATGCCATGATCTTAGTTTTCTGAATGTTGAGTTTTAAGCCAACTTTTTCACTATCCTCTTTCACCTTCATCAAGAGGCTCTTTAGTTCTTCTTCACTTTCTGCCATAAGGGTGGTGTCATCTGCATATCTGAGGTTATTGATATTTCTACTGGCAATCTTGATTCCAGCTTGTGATTCTTCCAGCCCAGCATTTCTCATGATGTACTCAGCATATAAGTTAAATAAGCAGGGTGACAATATACAGCCATGACGTACTCCTTTTCCTATTTGGAACCAGTCTGTTGTTCCATGTCCAGTTCTAACTGTTGGTTGCTTCCTGCATATAGGTATAGGTATAGGTTTCTCAAGAGGCAGGTCAGGTGGTCTGGTATTCCCATCTCTTTCAGAATTTTCCACAGTTTATTGTGACCCACACAGGCAAAGGCTTTGGCATAGTCAATAAAGCAGAAATAGATATTTTTAACATCTGCTTATTCCACTCAGACAATTATTTTCCCTGAGTGGTTGGCAGGTGTGAGTGTGTCTTAAGATCTAATCTAATCTGATCACCAAGTGGTTCTGGCAAAGACAATCTAACAAGTGGTGAGAGGAAAGACATAGTTTCTTCCTAGGTTAGCTCATACTGGTGGTGGGCAGGCAGGGACCTACAGACTCAGGTCCAGGATGTCCACTTGAGCATCTTTGGACACTGCAGTTTTAAAAGGGCCAACTTCTGATAGTTGATTTCAGCTTGGTGGGCACCATGAAAGTTGATTGGCCCCAGGAATAATGGGTAGCATGAATATCATTAACTAGAGTTTGTTTCTTTTAAGGTAGAATTTATTTACTGGAAATGCAACATTTTAAGTATACTAGTCTGTGAACTCAAACAATGCATATATCTCTATAACACAAACTTTATCAAAATGCAGATTACTGTTATCCAGATAGTTCCCTTGTGGCCCATCCCAGTAAACCCCTGCTCCCACCCCTCAGAGGTACCACTGTTTTTCTGATTCTGTTTCACCATAGATTGGTTTTGCCTGCTGTACAATTTTGCATAAAGGGAATCATATAATACTTTCTTTTTTGTGTAAGGCTTCTTTGACTCAGTATATTTTTTAAGCATCATCCATGCTGTGGCATTTATCAGTAGTCTATTCTTTCTTTAACATCAAATAATGTACCATCATATGAATATATACATATGACTGTTTATTCATTCTCCTTGAGAGTCACCTTGATGGCTTCCAGTTTTAAGCTGTTTTGAAAAAGCTGCTGTTAATATTCTTATGGTAATTTTTTTGCTGGATTTCAACAAACCTTTGTTTTCCATTTTCTTTGGATACATACCTAGGATGTATTAGTTTCCTAGGGCTGATTTAATAAATTACCACAAACTGAGAAGCTTAAAAAAAGAAACTTATTCTTTCACAGTTCAAAATCAACCTGTTGGTGGGGTTGGTTCTTTCTGAAGTTTCTGAAAGGGAGTCTGTTCTGTGCCTCTCTCTTCACTTCTGGTGGTTGCTGGCAAGCCTTAGTGTTCCTTATCTTATAGCTGCATCACTCTAATCTCTGCCTCTGTGGTTATACAGCCTTCTTCTTTCTAAGTGTCTGTGTATCCAGATCTCCCTCTCCTTGTAAGGATACCAGTCATTGGATCAAAACTCAGTCTAATTGGAGTATAACCTCATCTTAACTTGATAACATCTGCAAAGACTCTTTCAAAATAAGGCCACATTTATATGTTCCAGGTTGACATTCATTTTGGTGGGATACTATTTAGTCCAGTACACTGAGTCATAGGGTAACTGTACATGTAGCTTTATAAGAAATGACTAGACCTTTTCCAAAGTGGTTGTACAATATCTCATTTCCATGATCAATAAACATGTGAGAGTTCTTGTCACTTCACATCCTCCCCAATAGTTTTCCTTTTATCTTTGGTGATGGATGTGTACAGTTATCTCATAGGGGGCTTCCATTTTGCTCATGGTTAATGACGTTGAGTCCTTCTGTGTGCTTTTTGATCTTTTATATATATCATATACTTTGTGAAGTATACATTCAAATATTTCTCCCAGGTTTTCTGCACTGATTTTTATAATTAAATTTATTTTTAATTGAAGGATAATTGTTGTACAATATTGTGTTGGTTTCTGCCAAACATCAACATGAGTCAGCCATTGATACACCTGTGTCCCCTCTCTTGAACCTCCCTCTCACCTCCCTCCCCATCTCACCCCTCTAGGTTGTTACAGTGCTCCATTTTGAGTTCCCTGAATCACACAACAGATTCCCATTGGCTATCTATTTTACATATGGTAATGTATTTGTTTCCATGTTACTCTCTCCATACATTCCACCTCTCCTTACTGCTCCCCACCACCTGCATTATTTTTCATTATTGAGTTTTATGAATTCTTTATTAATCCTCGATACCAGTCTATTGTCATTTGTACATTTTGCAAATATCCTCTCAGTCTGAAGCTTTTGTGTTCATTTTCTTAACAATAACCTTTCATATTTTAATACTGAGGAAGTCTTTTTCTTTTCTTAAATTTTTTTGTCATTTATATTTTCTTTTAAATGCTGTTTAGTTTTAGCTGCTTTTATACTTAGATCTGCAGTTCATCTTGAATTAACTTTTGTATATGGTGTGAGGCAGGAATCAAGGTCTTGTTATTTTTTTTTTCCCATGTGGATACACAGTGGCTCTAGCCCCATTTGTTGAAAAGTCTTGTATTTCTCTCATTGGATTGCTTTGTTGAATATCTAATCGCTGGCTAAGATTAGGTTTATTTTATACTCTGTCTGTTCTATTCGTTTGATTAGTACGTCTGTCCTTAAACCAAACCATACTGTCCGTGCTACTGTAGGATCACTGAAAATCTTGACGTCAGGTAGTGTAAGTCTTCTCCTTTTGTATGTTTTTTCCCCCAGGGTTGCTTTGGATAGTCCTCTGCATTTCCACTTAAATTTTAGGATCGGTTTCTCATTTGCAAAAAGAAAGAAAAAAAGAAAACCTGTGTAGTGTTTATTTTGAGATTTTACTGTATCTATAGATAACTTGAGGTAGAAATTACATCTTACCAATATCAACTCTTACAAGCCACTACCTAAATCTTTTCAAATTCATCTCAGCAAAATAAACATTTGTGAGATGCAGCTAAAGCAGAGTTTAGAAGGAAATTTATAGCCTTAGGTGCTTATTTTAGGAAAGGTCTATGATCATTGACTTAAGAAGCTAGAAAAAGAACAAAGTAAATGCAAAGTGAGTGCAAGGAATAGAATAAAGAAAATAAGAGCAAAAATCTGTGAAATATAACATTTTATTAGCAGAAAAATTTGCCATGAAAATGTTGAATGTCTGAAAAGAAAATGATACATTGCAAAAAATGAAATTTAAAAATAAATTTTAAAATAAGTAAATAAAAAAAGAAAATGATATATTGCTACTAAATTATATATTGCTGCATAGACTAATCAAGAGAAAAAGAAGACATAAATAATTCAAGAGTGAAGGGGAAGTTACTACATATTCTTGATACTTTAAAAGGATACTAAGGGGATATTATGAACAAGTTTATACTAACAAGTTTAACACTTTATATGAAATGAATGAATTTACTACAGATACAGGATGGGACAAAATCTGAATATAGTACATTTTTAAAGTAATTAAGTTGGTGGTGGATCCCCAAACCCAAACAAGTGATAAAAACATTCCATATTTTAAAAGAATTACACACCATGCCCAAATGGAATTTATTCTACATATGCAAAGCTCAGCACTAGAAACTCTGTACTATAGATTAGTCAATTTATATATCCTCTGATAGAAGCTTTCTTTCCAGCTCTCTTCCTTTCTTTTTAAGTCCTCAGCAAAGTCACATTTGTCATCCATATTTCTACCAGCAGTGTCTTCTTGCTTTTTCTAGTATGTACCTCAACTCTTTCAGCCTCTAACTGTCACCTAGTTCCAAAGCCACTTCCACAAATTTTAGGTATTGGCTATAGCAGCATCCCACTTTTTGGTATCAAAATCAGTATTAGGGTTATTGAGTAACAGAACCATTTGGATGTATGTGTACACACACACACACACACATACACACGCACACACACACACATGATGTATTATAAAGAATTGGCTCATGTGACTATGGAGGCTGAGAAGTTCCAGGATCTGCAGTTAGCAAAATGAAGACATATGAGAGCCCATGGTTCTCTCAGGCTCTCAGTCTCAACACCTAGGAAGAACTACTCTTTCAGATTAGGTGTGATAGCAGGAAAAACAAATACAACTCCATCTGTCTCCTCTCCACCACTCACATTCCCATGTACCAGCCAGAAGGCAGTTAGCCTGGAAGAATTCCCTCTTATTTGGGAGTTGTTGTTCAGTCACTAAGTCATGTCCTACTCTTTGAGACCCCATGGACTGCAGCACACCAAGCTTCCCTGTCCTTTACTATCTCCCAGAGTTTGTTCAAACTCATGTCCATTGAGTCAGTGATGCCATCCAACCATCTCATTCTCTGTCACCACCTTCTCCTGCCTTCCATCTTTCCTAGCATCAGAGTCTTTTCCAGTGAATCAGCTCTTCACATCAGGTGGTCAAAGTATTGGAGCTTCAGCTTCAGCATCAGTCTTTCTAGTGAATATTCAGGATTGATTTCCTTTAGGATTGACTGGTTTGATCTCCTTGCTGCCCAAGGGACTCAAGAGTCTTCTCCAACACCACAGTTCAAAAGCATCAGTTCTTCAGTGCTCAGCCTTCTTTATGGTCCAGCTCTCACATCTGTGCATGACTACTAGAAAAACCATAGCTTTGATGTCAGCAAAGTGATGTCTCTGGTTTTTAATACGCTGTCTAGGTTTGTCATTGCTTTTTTCCAAGGAGCAAGTGTCATTTAATTTTGTCACTGTCTGCAGTGATTTTGGAGCCCCCAAAATAAAATATGTTACTGTTTCCACATTTGCCTCATCTATTTGCCATGAAGTAATGAGACCAGATGCCATGATCTTAGTTTTTTTAATGCTAAGTTTTAAGCCAGCTTTTTCACTCCTCTTTCACCCTGATCAAGAGGCTCTTTAGTGCCTCTTCACTTTCTGCCATTAGAATGGTATCATCTGCATATCTGAGGTTGTTGATATTTCTTCTGGCAATCTTGATTACATCTTGTTGAGTCATCCAGTCCAGCATTTTGCGTGATGTCCTCTGCATGTAAGTTAAATAAGCAGGGTGACAATATACAGTCTTGACGCACTGCTTTCTCAATTTTGAACCAGTCTGTTGTTCCATGTCTGGTTCTGACTGTTGCTTCTTGACCTACATACAGGTTTCTTAGGAGACAGGTAAGGTGGTCTGGTATTCCCATCTTTTTAAGAGTTTCCACAGTTTGTTGTGATCCACGCAGTCAGAGGCTTTAATGTAGTCAATGAAGCAGAGTAGATATTTTTTTGGAATTCCCTTGCTCTTTCTATGATCCAACAGATGTTGGCAATTTGATCTCTGATTCCTCTGCCTTTTCTAAGTCCAGCTTGTACATCGGGAAGTTCTTGGTTCATGTACTGCTGAAGCCTAACTTGAAGGATTTTGAGCATTATCTTGGGAGAGGGTCAGTCTTTTGTTCTACTCAGGCCTTTCAACTGCTTTACTCAGTCTTCCTATTTAAGTGTTAAAGTCTTCCAGAAACACCCAGCTGCTGCTAAGTTGCTTCAATTGTGTCCGACTCTGTGCAACCCCATAGAAGCCCAGAATAGCGTTTAAATGTTTGGGCAACCTGTGACCAGAGCAGTTAATGCATAAAATTAACTGTCACATATTTTAATATTTCTTTTATATTGTCTTAAAATCATGGAGATGGCATATTATGAAAGTTGTCTAGTTTCCAGGGATTATTTCAGATTCTTATCAAAAGTGTTCCCTTTTTTCAAATGTGGACCAAGTCTTAAAATTCTTTTAATTGTTAAAAAGCAGTGAATGCACAGCATTCTTTCTTCTATTGTAATCCAGTACCTGTGGCATCCATTTAACTCATTGGTATAATTTTATTCCTTACAATTACAGCTGCAGAAGGAAAAATTTCTTTAAGAAGCCATTAGGCATGGATTTTTTTTGTTTCCTTTGGGATGTTTGTTGAACATCCCAACATGGACAGTTGTTGAAATACTTATTGGTCTGAAAAATCAATTGGCATGAGAGTAGCTGTAGGTTATAAAAGAGTTTATAAACTGATCTTTTCTGTTATATCTTGGAAACTTTTATGATTATCTAAAAAGAATTACCTTGGCAAAATTTTATTTCTTTTTTTATTGAGGAACTTGGATGCTTAAAGCCACAGTGAACATTGTAACTCTTAATCATTTTTAGTTAAAATTTGTCACATTACTAGATAGGCACAAAAATTTTGATGAATGAACAGCCTTAGTAGAGACTAAGGCTCCTATAA
The DNA here is from genome assembly GCF_033118175.1 of Dama dama. Taxonomy (NCBI): domain Eukaryota; kingdom Metazoa; phylum Chordata; class Mammalia; order Artiodactyla; family Cervidae; genus Dama; species Dama dama. Next base: position 25,840,530 of record NC_083696.1, on the reverse strand, counting down.
GGACAGCGTTAACTGTATTTAAATCAGTCACTGTGTTTAATACAGAAGACACTGGACAGCATACCTGTAATGGAGTAGTTTACCACTGGCCTTAGACTTTATGCCCAGCTGGGAGCAAAACAGCTCAAGGAGAAGGCAGTGGCTGCTTTCCTCTTCCCATCGCAGATAGATCATAGACAAGGAGACAATAATGCAATACTGAAAGCTCAGCTGTCAGAGCTTTAGAATTACAACGAAATTATTTCTTGGAAACTGCTAGCCAGAAATGTACATGTCTGCCATGAGTTTTGAAAATGTGGACAGCCTAGCTTAACAAAATAAACTCACTCTCGGTTCAATGGGCTGAGCTAAAGACCAGCCATGGTGGGACCCCTGATGGCCAGAACTGTATAGAAAGACTGAAAGGATATTCACTCTCACTGGCAGTCCAGTAGGGTCAGCACTTATGAGTGATCGCTGTTGCTGGTGCTGCTGCTGAGTCTCTTCAGTCGTGTCCCACTCTGTGCGACCCCATAGACAGCAGCCCACCAGGCTCCGCCATCCCTGGGATTCTCCAGGTCAGTCAGGGCTATTTCACAGGATCCTCTAGATTTAGCATCACACACACACACAATGAAGTTTACTGAATAGTTTGCTGAGGAGGAAGTGTAGGGCCTTTTAAGTGTTAGGAAGGGCTTTCATGGTAGCTATTATTGTTAGTATTAAAAGCTGGTATCTTAGACAAGACGGAATGAGTAACTTTCTGTAAAAGGGTCAGAAAGTAAATATTTTAGGCTTTGTAGTTTTAATGTTTTTTTGTTGCAACTACTCACCCTTGCTTTTGTATGTGAAAGCTGCTATAGACACAACATAAAGATTGAATGCGGCTGTGTCCAATAGACTTCTTTACAAAACACATGATTGGCTGTACTTTGCTGACCAATGTTGTTGATTGTTCATAAAATACATCTCAGTTTTGATTGGTGAAGAAAGAAACATGTATGTCTGGAAAGGCCTGGTGTACTGAGTTTATTTAAGGTTCATGGTATTTTTCATCAGCTTCAGGTGGATAGAAGCAGGATGATAGAACAAGGCATCCAAATTTGATATCTGCAAAAATGATTTTAGGTGGAAAGTTTCCATTTACAACAATTTGTATTAAAAAAAAAAAGCAAAGCACTGAGAAGAGCAGGTCTTAGATTGATTGGGGTCACTGGGAGCCAAAATCATTTAAGGGATTGTAGGCCTAAACTATGTCTTCGTGTTTCACTGCCAAATCCACACACCGTGTTAGAGGTCCCAGCACATAATCCTCTAGGAAATACTTATTTAGGACAGGAAACACCTTCTGGTTCACTTCCCACATGGATCTCTGACCTGTCCTCTATACTGCCTCCACTAGGTAGTTCAGTTCAGTCGCTCAGTCGTGTCCAACTCTTTGCGACCCCATGGACTGCAGCACGCCAGGCCTCCCTGTCCATCACCAACTCCCGGAGTTTACTCAAACTCATGTCCATTGAGTCAGTGATGCATCCAACCATTTTATCCTCTGTCGTCCCCCTTTTCCTCCCACCTTCAATCTTTCCCAGCATCAGGGTCTTTTCAAATGAGTCAGTTCTTTGCATCAGGTGGCCGAAGTATTGGAGTTTCAGCTTCAACATCAGTCCTTCCAGTGAATATTCAGGACTGATTTCCTTTAGGATGGACTGGTTGGATCTCCTTGCTGTCCAAGAGACTCTTAAGAGTCTTCTCCAACACCACAGTTCAAAAGCATCAATTCTTTGCTGCTCAGCTTTCTTTATAGTCCAACTGTAGAGTGATTCCCTTTTTTGATTCCATCTTTTCTTATAGGAAAAGTCCCTAAAGAAATTTGTAATAAGTTATATATTTTAACTCTCAGTAAAAGCATATGTTTGTAGATATTGTTTACAGTGGCTGTGGCTTGTAGGATAATTGTATTGGGGGCACATGTATAACTCTGATGGCAGTGATTTATAGGGCTAGATCTGCCTGTGATACTTTCTTAAAACTCCTTAAGCTGGGCTGATACTTAGAGCTGGCTCTTTATGTGGATTTTATGTGTTGTAAAAGGTATGCATTAATATGTCACCATGGGTTGGAAGGAAGGTCTTTGAAGGAAGTCTTTGTGTGGGAGCATCTGAGGAATGAGAGCTAGACAAGTGTTACCATCCACAAGATACCTTTGGTGATTTTTACTGACACTTTCTCTCCAGCAGAACAAAGAACAGAATTCCAGCCCTGTCTCTCCTGCCCGGTGACTTTTTCCAGTCCACAGATCCTCCATCAATATGTGCTCTGTGGTCACTCCCTTCAGATCTTCCCAGGTTCATCTGCAGAAAGCCACTTCCTACTAGAAGCTCCAAGCTGCTTGAAAGACAAAGTAGAAGATGGAGAGAGAGAAGGCTCTGGCACTGTGTTTGGGAGGCTGCGGCTGAGTGGGACTTCAAGGGCATTTTTCAGCTCATCTCAAGGTCAGCCAGTAGACCAGGGAGGCAATAGCAGTGGAAGAATAGACCAGGGGATGATCTCTGATGAGGCAGATGCAGTATTGACAGAGACAAACATCTCAGAATCTGAAGCAGTCATATGTGAAAACTATAGACTAGGATTTAACACAAAATCAAGCCTCTTTAGCCTCCAGAAGCATCATGTGTGCCCTGAATGTGGCAGAAACTTCTGCCAGAAGTCAGACCTCGTCAAACACCAGAGGACTCACACGGGAGAGAAGCCGTATAGTTGCAGAGAGTGTGGGCGAGGCTTTGGCCGGAAGTCCTCCCTCACCATACACCAGAGGAAGCACTCAGGGGAAAAGCCCTACGTGTGCAGGGAGTGTGGGCGACACTTCAGGTATACATCCTCCTTAACTAACCATAAGAGGATACACTCCGGGGAGAGACCCTTTGTATGTCAGCAGTGTGGGAGAGGCTTCCGCCAGAAGATCGCCCTCATCCTGCACCAGAGGACACACTTGGAAGAGAAGCCCTTTGTGTGTCCAGAGTGTGGAAGAGGCTTTTGCCAGAAGGCATCACTCCTTCAACACCGTAGCTCGCATTCAGGTGAGAGGCCCTTCTTGTGCCTGGAGTGTGGGCGTGGCTTCAGGCAGCAGTCACTGCTCCTCAGTCACCAGGTCACACACTCAGGAGAGAAGCCTTATGTCTGTGCTGAGTGTGGGCACAGCTTTCGCCAGAAAGTCACCCTCATCAGACACCAGAGGACACACACAGGGGAGAAGCCTTACCTGTGCTCCGACTGTGGGCGTGGCTTTAGCCAGAAAGTCTCCCTTATGGGCCACCAGAGGACGCACACAGGTGAGAAGCCTTATGTGTGCTCTGAGTGTGGGCGTGGCTTTGGTCAGAAGGTTACCCTCATCAGACACCAGAGGACGCACACAGGGGAGAAGCCTTTTCTGTGTCCGGTGTGTGGACGTACCTTTGGCTTCAAGTCACTTCTCACCAGACACCAGAGGATACATTCAGGGGAGGAAGCTGATGTGTATGGAATATGTGAGCAAAGACTTGGTCTGAAGATCCAACTCACCTCTGACCAGAGGACACACTCAGGAGAAAAGCCATGTGTGTGTGATGAGTGTGGACGTGGCTTTGGCTTCAAGTCAGCCCTCATCAGACACCAGCGGACACATTCAGGAGAGAAGCCGTATGTGTGCAGGGAGTGTGGTCGTGGCTTTAGCCAGAAGTCTCACCTCCACAGGCATAGTAAAACCAAGTCTGGCCATCACCTCCTGCCACAGGAGCTGTTCTCTTGACATTTCCTTTCCTTCCCCATGAGTGTTTAGGAGGCAGAAATCACTAGGAAATATTCCACTTCCTTTAAAATGCAGTTGCATTTTTTCAGTGATCATAAGATAGTTGATTTATGGTTTACTTCCTGCATTGGCAATGTGTTTTAATTTGCCAGGGCTGCCATAACAAAATACCACAGACTTGGTAGCTCAAAGAACGGAAGTTTATTTTCTCATAGTCCTGGAGACTAGAAGTCTGAGATCAATGTGTGGGCAGTTTGGTTGTTATTGAAGTTTTTCCCCTTGGCTTGCAGATGATTGCATTCTTGCTGAGTCCTGAAATGGTCATTTTTTCCCCTGTGTGTGCACTTTCCTGGTAACTCTCTCTCTTCTTTCTGAGGACACCAGCCATACTGGGTTAGGGCTTCACCGTATGACCTTGTAAAGGCCCTGTCATCAAATAAAGTCATGACTTTATGTGTTATGTTATGACTTCAATACGTTAATTTGGGGGAACAATTCAGTCTTAACAGCTCAGTCCTCAGGACCCCCTATATTCACATTCTTCAAGTACAAAATACATTCACCCCAAAGTAACAGCAGCAAAAGTTTTAGCCCATTTCAAGTTCATCTCTACATTAAAAATCTCACCCAAGTTTCATCTAAGTTGAGTGTGGATGAGACTAGAAGTGCATTTCATCCTTTTCAGCTGTGAACCTGTGAACCAGACAAGTTATTTGCTTCCAAAATACAATGATGGGACAGGCAGAGAGTTCACATTCCCATTCTAAAAGTGGAAAGGATTGATTGGTCCCAAGCAAGTTTAAAATGTTACAAGGCAAATTCTATTAGTTTCTAAGGCATGAGAATGGTCTCTGGTTGTATCATAGTTCTGGAGACTAGAAGCCCTCTGGTCTGGCGGGTGTGGCAGAGGTGTATGTGGCCCCCTGAAACCATGGAAGAACCATGCTGGCTCCCCAGACTTTTACTCTCTGGGCCTGTTTTGGAAGTGGCAGACCTGCTCGTCTCTGTTTCACCTTTGGGGTCATTCTTTCCTCTTCTTGATGGATGATGTAGTCAGATAGTTAGCTCTATTCTCCCGTCTTGTAGAATCCCAGAAGTCTAACAGCCTGCCTTCATTTTGTCCCATCTATGTCACCTTTAGTTCTACATCTGAGAAGTTTGATTGCTTCCAAACTTAACTCTTTATTAAACCATGTCTCACTACACCATAGTATTATTTCCAGAACATGCTTCTCATTTTCTGCAACATAGATATCCATAGGCTGAGAATTTTCCAAATCTCCAAATTCTAGTTCTCAGAATTTTGTTTAATAGTTGCTTCAATTTATCTTTCTACTCTCACATTTTACTGTAAGGAGGGAGAAACCAGGTTTCACGTGTAACACTTTGCTTAGAAATCTCCTTAGCTAAAAATTTGTTGTTTATGTCACAATTTCTACTTTCCACAAAACACTGAAACACAGGCCAGATTCTTTGCAGCTTTATAACAAGGATTGTCTTTCCTCCAATTTCCAGTAATATGTTCCTTATTTCTGAGACTACACCAGAATCACTTTTAATGTCCATATTCCTACCAACAGTCTCTTTTAGACAAAAGACTTTTTATAACAAGTGCCTCAAACCTCTTCCAGCCTCATCCCATCACCCAGTTCCAAAGCTGTTCCATATTTTCAGATATTACCTTCAGTACCAAAATTGTATTTGTTTGCTAAGACTGGCATTACAATACCAAAGGCTGGGATGACTAAGTAACGGAAATTTATTTTCTCAGTTATGGAGGCTGCAAGTCCATTAAGGTGTTGACAGGGTTGTTTTCTATTTAAGTCTCTCTCCTTGGCTTGCAGATGGCTGCCTTATTGCTGTGTCATCATGCAGGCTTTCTTCTGCACATGTGCTGGAGAGAGAAAGTGAGCTCTGGTATCTCTTACTCTTATAAGGACACCAGCCCAATTGGATAAATACCTCATCCTTCGCCACTGTTTAATCTTAATTACCTCCGATAAGCCCTATGTCCAAATACTGGAGAGTTAGGGGTTCCCAGCTTGAGATGCTTGCACTGGCACTTCCCATCCTGAGACGCTTTATGCACACTGACCATGGCCAGTGAGGGCTGGGTATTGAGGCTTAGGCTTCAGCAGTCAGACTCCAGGGAGAAGGCTGGGGTTGACTACCTTGAAGACAGTCTGAGGGGGCTAGTACAGGACATTTGAGGAAGTCTAGGAAAAAGCTTGGCCTGCCAGAGAGGCAAGAGATCATTGTTGTTCAGTTTAGTTCAGTCACTCCGTCGTGTCTGACTCTTTGTGACCCCCGTGGACTGCAGCACACCAGGCTTCCCTGTCCATCACCAACTTCTGGAGCTTGCTCAAACTTATATCCATTGTGTCGGTGATGCCATCCAACCATCTCATCTTCTGTCATCCTCTTCTCCTCCTGCTGTCAATCTTTCCCAGCATCAAGGTCTATTCTAATGAGTCAGCTGTTCACATCAGGTGGCCAAAGTATTGGAGAAACATGCAACAGATGAAGGAGCATGGTAAAAGCCCACCAGACCAAACAGATGAAGAGGAAATAGGCAGTCTACCTGAGGAAGAATTCAAAGTAATGTAGTAAAGATGATCCGAAGTCTTGGTATTAAAATGGAGACACAGTTATGGATTGAAGAGATGTAAGACATGTTACAGATAATCAGCAATGAACAACAAAATGGCTGAAATAAAAAAATACATTAGAGGGAACCAATAGTGGAATGTGGCAGAAGAATGGTTAAGTGACCTGGAAGATAGAATGATGGAAATAACTGAAACAGAATAGAATAAAGAAAAAAAAAAAAAGAAAAAAATGAGGACAGTCTCAGAGACCTCTGGGACAACATTAAGTACACCAGTATTCAAATTATAGGGGTCCCAAGGAAATAAAAAGGGTATGAGAAAATATTTGAGGAGATTAGAGTTGAAAATTTATCTAACATAAGGAAGGAAACAGCCAGCTTAAGTCCAGGAAACCCAGAGAGTCCTATAAAGGGTTTACCCAAGGAGACACATGCCAAGACACATATTAATCAAACTAACAAAAATTAAATGCAGCATTGTTAAAAATCAGCAAGGGAAAGAACAAATAGCATATTAGGGAGTGCCCATAAGGTTAATAGCTGATATTTCAGCAGAAACTATTCAAGGCAAAAGGGGTATACTTAGAGTGATGAAACGAAAATACCTGTGACCAAGATTACCCAGCAAGGATTTCGTTTGGATTTGATGGAGAAATCAAAAGCTTTACAGACAATCAAAAATTAAGAGAATTCAGCACCACAAAACCAGCTTTACAACAAATGCTAGAGGAACTTCTCTAGACAGGACACATAATAGAAAAGACCTACAAAAACAAACACAAAACAATAAAGTAAATGCTAATAGGATCATACATATCAAGAATTAAACATAAATGGATTAAATGTTCCAACCAAAACACACAGACTGGCTGAATGAATAGAAAAACAAGACTCCTATATATGCTGTCTACAAGAGACCCATTTCAGAGCTAGGGACCCATGCAGACTGAAAGTGAGGGACTGGAAAAAGATATTCCATGCAAATGGAAGTCAAAAAAAGAGGAGAGTAGCAATACTCAGATAAAATTGACTTTAAAATAAAGGTCATTACAAAAGATAATGAAGGACACTAAATAGTGATCAAGGGATCAGTACAAGAAGAAGATATAACAGTTATATATGCACAGGAGCACCTCAAATGCTAGCAGGGGAATGCTAAAAGGGGAAATTGACAGTAACACAATCATAGTGGGGGACTTTAACACCCTGCTCACACTAATGGACAGATCATCCAGACAGAAAATTAATAAGGAAACACAAGCCTTAAATGACACTTTGATCCAGGGAACCTAATTGGTGTTTTCAGTATATTCCATCCAAAAACTGTAGAATACATTTTTTTCCTCAAGTACACATTGAACATTCTGCAAGATAGATTACATCTTGGGTCACAAATCAAGCCTTGGTAAATTTAAGAAAATTGGAATTGTATCAAGCATTTTTTTCTGACCACAACAATGTAAGATTAGATAGCAATACTAGTGGGGGGAAAGACTGTAAAAAACACAAACATATGGAGGCTAGACAATACACTTCTAAATAATCAAGTGGTCACTTAAGAATTCGAACAGGAAATTAAAAAAATACCAAGAAACAAATGACAATGAAAACATTGCAACTCAAAACCTAAGAGATTCAGTAAAAGCAGTGTTAAGAGGGACGTTTAAGCAATAAAAGCCTACCTCAGGAAATGAGAAAAATGTCAAATAGACAACCTAACATTATACCTAAAGCAACTAGAAAAACAACAACAACAACAAAACCCTAAAGCAACTAGAAAAAGAAGAGAAAAAAACCCCAAAGTTAGTATCAGGAAAGAAATCATAAATATCAGAGCAGAAATAAATGAAGAAATGAAGGAAACATTAACAAAGATCAATAAATCTAAAGATAGTTCTTTGAGATGATAAACAATATTGACAAACCATTAGCCAGACTCATCGAGGCTAAAAGGGAGAAGACAATAAAATTAGAAATGAAAAAGAAGTTACAACAGAAAAGGCAGAAATACAAAGGATAATAAGAGACTACTACAAGCAACTATATGCCAATAAAATAGACAACCTGGAAGAAATGGACAAATTACCAGAAAGTACAACCTTCCAAGACTGAAGCAGGAAGAAATGGAAAACAAGAACAGACCAATCGCAAGCACTGAGATTGAAACTCTGATCAAAAATCTTCCAGCAAACAAAAGTCCAGGGCCACATGGCTTCACAGGCAAATTCTACCAAACATTTAGAGAAGAGAGAACACCTATCCTGCTCAAACTGTTCCAAACAATTGCAGAGGGACAAACACTCCAAAACTCAGTCTGTGAAGCCAATATCACCCTGATTCCAAAACCAGATAAAGATATCACACACACACAAAAAAATTACAGATCAATTTCATCCATGATGAACATAGATGCAAAAATCCTCAACAAAATACTAGCGAACAGAAGCCAACAACACATTTAGAAGGATCACACACCATGATCAAGTGGGCTTTATCCCAGGGATGCAAGGATTCTTCAATATATTCAAATCAATCATTACGACACACCATATTAACAAAGTGAAAGACAAAAAACATGGTCAAATGGGGTTTATCCCAGGATGTAAGGATACTTCAATATATGTGAATCAATCAATGTGATACACCATATTAACAAACCGGAAAAAAACCAAAAACATGATCATCTCTATAGATGCAGAAAAAGCACAAGACTATTATTCAGTCTAACTTTGGAAGTCCAAGCCACATGAATCAGAAATGAAAAAGAAAGAAAAGCCATCCAGAGTAGAAGTAAACCTCTCACCGTTTGCAGATGTACTTATACTATATGTATAAAACCCTAAAGATGCCACCATAAAATTACTAGAGCTAATTAATGAATTTAGTAAAGTCGCAGGATACAAATTTAATACCCAGATATCCCTTGCAATCCTATACACTAACAATGAAAAAATCAGAAAAAGAAATTAAGGAAACAATTTCATTTACCATTGCATCAAAAAGAATAAAATACCTCAGAATAAACCTACCTAAGGAGGCAAAAGACCTGTGTTCAGAAAACTATAAGATATTGATGAAAGAAATCAAAGATGACAAATAGGCGGAGAGATATACCATGTTCTTAGGTTAGAAGAATCAGTATTGTCAAAATGACTCCACTCTCCAAAGCAATCTACAAGTGCAAGTGCAATCCCTATCAAATTACCAATGGCATTTTTTTTTAGTAGAATTAGAACAAAAAATTTATGATATGTAGGGAAACACAAAAGAACCCAAATAGCAAAAGTAATCTTGAGAAAGAAAAATAGTGCTGGAAGAATCAGGCTTCCTGTCCTCAGATTATACTACCAAGCTGCAGTAATCAAAATTATTTTGTACTGACACAAAAACAGAAATAAATCAATGGAGCAAGATAGAAAGCTCAGAGGTAAACCCACACACCTATGGTCACCTAATCTATGACAAAGGAGGCAAGCATACAAATGGGAAAAAAACAAAAAGCAGTCTCTTTAATAAGTGGTGCTAGGGAAACTGGACAACTCCATGTAAAAGAGTGAAATCAGAACATTCCCTAATACCATACACAAAAGTAAACTCAAAATGGATGAAAGGTCTAAATTTAAGCCTGGATACTATGAAACTCTTGGAGGAAAGCAGAGGCATAACACTCTTTGATGTAAATCATAGCAAGATCTTTTTTTTGACCCACCTCCTAGAGTAATGAAAAGCAAAAGGGACTTAATTAAACTTAAAAGCCTCTATACAGCAAAGGAGACTGTAAACAAAATGAAAAGACAACTGTCAGAATGGGAGAAAATATTTGCAAATGAAGCAACCGACAAGGGATTAATCTCCGAAAGATAACAAATAACTCCTGCTGCTCAACATAAAAAATACAACCCAATCAAAAAAATGGGCAAAAGATCTAAAGAGATATTTCTCCGAAGATATACAGATGGTCTAAAAACACATAAAAAGATGCTCAACATCACAAATTATTAGAGAAATTCTAACTAAAACTACAATGACATACCACCTCACACCACCCAGAATAACCATTATTAAAATGTCTATAAATAGCAACTTCTGGAGGTGGTGTGGAGAAAAGGGAACCCTCCTATAGTGTGGGTGGGAATGTAAGTTAGTGCAGCCACTGTGGAAAACAGTATGCCTTAACAAAGTAGAAAATACTTAATCCAAGGCCAGCAGATGGGAAAAAATAATAAATAATACAGCATATGTAAACAAAACAGAAAATAATAAAAGTCAATGAAACCAAGAGTTGGTTCTGAGAAAATATCAACAAGTACCTCAAGATTGTGACACAAGAGACTCCTGAATTTCCCTCCTTCCATGGATGCACTGAATTTACAGCTACACACAGATTAGTTCCCTCTGAGAGAAGTTTAGAAATTGCTTGAGTGACTCCTACACATTGGGCAACTGAGAAAATACCCACATGAAAATGTACAGTGAAGGGCGAGACACTTACTATAAACCCCACCCCAGAATAATGCCTTATAATCTTTCTGAAACCATCAACTCCCAGCCCCTTCCTGATCAGAAAAGTATTTGGGCACATTTCTAATGCCCCAGATTTTAAGCCTGTCACCTGAGGGATGGGCCCTCAAATCATCTAGCTCTGAGAACCAAAGGGCTTCCATTCACAAGTCCCACAGTGTTATAGCAAAGAGACAATTGTTATTAGGTGCTTGAGCACTCCCTGTGGCTATTTCCTCAAGCTTAGGGCAGAGGGAGCAGATTGCATTTGAGCTGAATCCTCCCCAGAGCCCCAAAGAGCCAGTGGGTACTTACCCTGCCCTCTCCCTCCATCTTGCTCCAACAATGAAACCAAGTCTCCTGCATGTCCCTAGAAGGAACTTTCTACACGTTTACAATCCTGACTTTTAAAACTGCCACCTGAGGGATAGACTCCAAAATAGCCTGCCTCTGAAAGCCAATGGAGCTTACATTCATGAATCCTACAGTACTGTAGCAAAGAAACAGTTTTTGAAAGGATGCTTGAAGACTCCCTGTAGTTTATACACCCAGGCCCAGCATGGAGGGAGAAAACAAAAATGCCCATCTCCCAGTTAGTCCCTGGAAGGAATTTGTATATTTTTCTAGCTGCTGCCTGTGGTTCTGGCTTCTAATCAGTCTGCATGTAGGAGCTGACTGGGATCCTCCCGTAAGCCTGGTAAAGCTGGTGGGCTATCTCCCCCAGCTCCAACAGTTAGACCAAGTGTTGATTTTCACTCCTGAAAGCTGGTCCACACATCTCACACTCCAATTTTCAACTACCACCCAAGGGACTAAATGCCAAATCATGTAGCTCTGGGAGCTGACAGGGCTCATCATTCATGAGTCCCTGGGACAACTAAAACCAAAGGCTATTTTATTTGGACACAAAAGCACTTGGAGCAACCATTTCCCCTGGTTCAACAAAAACTAAAGTGAAAGTGAAGTTGCTCAGCCGTGTCGGACTCTTTGTGACCCCGTGCACTGTAGCCTACCAGGTTCCTCAGTCCATGGAATTTTCCAGGCAAGAGTACTGGAGTGGGTTGCCATTTCATTCTTAAAAACAAAGGCTGTTTTATTTGGACACAAAAGCACTTGCAGCAACCATTTCCCCTGGTTCAGCAAAAAGTAAGTAAGCAAAAATGCCCAATTCCTGGATTCTTCGTGATAGAGGATAGACTGCATATATAATGTCCTGATTTTCCCAGTTCCTGCCTGATAAATGGGCTTCCAATTAAGCTGCATTGGGGAGTTAAAGGATCCAGGAGCCTAAACAGGTATAAGAATGTTTCCCACATCTTTGGGGACACTGATGAGTATTGGCACACCCTCAACTATGGGAAGACACTAAGGAAAAAGACAGGATTTGATCACAAAACTTTGAGAGACAATCAGGAGCTCAGGCCAGGCTGATTATGGAGGTTCATCTCCTATACAAGGCCAATGTGTCAATACTGGGAAAAGTGGCTGTTTTATACAGAAACCAACACAGAAAATCAAGAAAAGTAAAGAAATGAGGATGTTTCAAACAAAATAACAAATCTCTAGGAACTCACCTTAGTGAAGTAGGCATAAGTGTTTTACCCAACAGAGAGTTCAAAATAATGGTAATAAAGATGCTTATTGAGGTCAGGAGTATGATGCATGAATAAGGTACAAATTTCAACAAAAAGAAAATGTTTTTTTAAAAGTACCAAACATAAATCATAGACATGAAAAACACAATAAATGAAGAATTCAACAGAGATGTTCATAAGTAGACTAGGTCAAGTGGAAGAAAGAATCAGACAAGGCAGTGGAAATCATCCAATCAGAAGAGTGAAAAGAAAGAATGGAAGAAAGCAAAGATAACTTAAGGGTCACTGCTTAGTGAACCAATGTAGGTATTCTAGGTCTTCAAGAAAGAAAAAGAGAGAAAGGGCAGAAAGCATATTCAAAGAAATAGTGCCTGAAAACTTCCTTAATATGGAAAAAGAAAGAGATATTCAGATTAAGAAGTCCAAAAAACTTCAAACAAGATTAATTCAAAGAGATCTACCCAGAGACACACTATAATGAAATTATCAAAAATTAAAGATAGAATCTTAAAAGCAACAAGAGAAAAGTGACTTTATATAAGGGAATCCTCATTAAGCCTATTAGCAGATTTTTCAGCAGGAATGTTGCAGGCCATTGGGAATGGGATGATTAAAAACAAAAACAAAAACAAAAAACAAACTGTGAAGAATACTCTACCCAGTAAACTTGTGCTTCAGAATTGGAGGGGGGATCGGGATTGGGAATACATGTAAATCCATGGCTGATTCATATCAATGTATGACAAAACCCACTGGAAAAAAAATAAATAAATAAAAAAAAAAAAAAAAAAGAATTGGAGAGACATAGAATTTTCATAAACAAACAAAAGCTGAAGGAGCTTATATGAAAGTTGTTAAAGGGAATTCTCTATTCCAAAATGAAAGCTTGTAAGTTAGGAATATGAAAGCATATGAAAGTATAAAGCTCATGGGCAAATAAATAGTTAAATTCAGAATGACATTGTGATGGTGAAGGTTAAATTTCTTATAACTTTAAATGTTAAAATACAAGAACAACTATAACTGCAATACTTTGTTAATAAATACACAATATAAAAAGATGTAAATTGTGACATCAAAAGCATAAAATGAAGAGAGTGTAAAAATGTAGATCTTTTTTATGTATTAATTTTCAAAATTAAGTTTATCATCTTAGCCTGTCATAAATATAAGATGTTGTATGTAAGCCTCATGATAGCAAAGAATCAAAAACCTTTAGGAGATATCCAAAAGACAGGGACAAGAATCAAGGCATACCACAACAAAATCATCAATTCACAAAAGAAGACAGCAATAGAAGAGTAAAAGAACTACAAAAACCCAGAAGCAATTAAAATAATGGCATAAGCCCTTACCTATCAGTAATTCCTCTGTATGCAAATGGATTAAATTCTTCCATTAAAAATTTAGAGTTGTTTTATGAATTAAAAAACAAGACCCAACTGTACCATAATAACAAGAGACTCACTTCAACTTTAATAACAGTCAGTCAGTCAGTCAGTCAGTCAGTTCAGTCGTTCAGTCGTGTCCAACTCTGAGACCCCATGAATCGCAGCATGCCAGGCCTCCCTGTCCATCACCAGCTCCGGGAGTTTACTCAAACTCATGTCCATCGAGTTGGAGATGCCATCCAGCCATCTCATCCTCTGTCGTCCCCTTCTCCTCCTGCCCCCAATCCCTCCCAGAATCAGGGTCTTTTCCAGTGAGTCAACTCTTCGCATGAGGTGGCCAAAGTATTGGAGTTTCAGCTTCAGCATCAGTCCTTCCAATGAACACCCAGGACTGATCTCCTTTAGGACGGACTGTTTGGATCTCCTTGCAGTCAAATGGACTCAAGAGTCTTCTCCAACACCACAGTTCAAAAGCATCAATTTTTTGGCGCTCAGCTTTCTTCACAGTCCAACTCTCACATCAACACATGACCACTGTAAAGGAATGGAAAAAGATACAGTATTATAATGAAAAGTAAAAGAAAGCAGCGATAGCTATAATTATATAGACTTCAAGTCAAACACTGTAACAAGAGACAAAGAAGGTCATTACATAATGATAAAGAATAAATTTACGAAGAGGACATATTAATAGAATTATAAATTTTTATTCATCCAACATCAGAGTACCCTAAATATAGAAAACAAATATTACTTCCTGACTTGAAGCAGGAAATAGGCAGCAATATAATACCATGGGACTTCAATATCCAACTTTCAACAATGGACAGAACATCCCCAAAGAAAATCAATAAAGAAATATTGGACTTAAACTACACATCAGATCAGATGAACCTAACAGACATATGCAGAACATTTCATCCAATGCCCCTGGAATACACATTCTTCTCAAGCATACATGGGATGCTAACCATGATAGACAATGTGTTAGGTCACAAAATAAGTCTTAACAAATTTAATACAATTGAAATTACTCTTTCTTTTTTCCATCTACAATGATATGACAATCCATAACAGTAGGAAAACCAGACATATCACAAATATTTTTGTTGTTTAGTTGCTAAGTCATGTCTAACTCTTGTAATCCCATGAACCGTAGCCTGGCAGAGTCCTCTGTTCATGAGATTTCTCAGGTAATAATAACTGGAGTGGGTTTCCATTTCCTTCTCCAGGGGATATTCCTGACCCAGGAATCAAATCCATGCCTCCTACATTACAGGTGGATTCTTTACTGCTGAACCACTAGAGAAGCCCTTCACAAATAAATAGAGATTAAGAAAACATGTTCCTGAATGACAAAAGTGTTAAAAGAGAAATCAAAAGGAAATTGGAAAGATATTTTGAGACAAATAAAAATGAAATACAACATACTAAAACTTATGAGAAGTTCTAGAAAGCAAGTTTATAATGATAATAGTATACATTAAGAAAAAAGAAAGCTCTCAAATAAGCAACCTAACAACAATGACTAAGAACACCAAGGAACTAAACAATGAATTAAGCTGAATGTTATCAGAAAGAAGGAAATAAAAATTAGGGCAGCTATAAATGAAAAAAAAAAAAAAGGACTAAAAATACAAAGGGAAAGACTACTGAAACTAAGAGCTGTTTTTTTAAAATTATGGTATGTGCATTGGTTTTTCAGACATAATTCTATTGCATATTAACAGACTACAGTATTGTATAAACATATCTTTAATATGCACTGGGGAACCCAAAAATTCATGTGGAGTGTTTTGTTGCAATATTCACTTTATTTTTGTGGTCTGGAACCACACCTGCAATATCACCAAGGTATGCCTGTACACAATGGAATATTATTCAACCTTTAAAACAGCAGTGCCCAATCTTTTTGGCACCAATTTTGTGGAAGACAATTTTTTCACAGGCTGAGTGGGGGATGGTTTCAGGATGATTTAAACACATTACATTTACTATGTACTTTATTTCTATTATTATATTGTGATATATAATGAAATGATTATACAATACACCATAATGTAGAATCAGTGGGAACCCTGAGCTTGTTTTCCTGCAACTAGATGATCCTATCTGGGGGTGATGGGAGACAGAGACACATGAAGTGTTGTTTATGTCCAGTCTACTCCATGATCTTGTTTTGGTCGCTGTCACTGCAGAAAGTCCTGCTTCACAAAGATAGGATGTTGGAAATGGAAGCAGACTTTTCAGTGCTTTTGTGGCAATCTCAGTATATTCTGCCTTGACTTTAATCCAAAATGTATAGAGATTTGAAGTTGTCTCAAACATAATTTCCCCCACCCTGGGTTGGCAGTTTATTAAAAAAAAACACCCCAGTTATCTCATTGTCTTCCTTGTCCATTATTTTTCTTAACAGAACAAGTTACAAAAAATTGGGGAGGGGATATAAATTATCTTTGCAGACTGACATACTTGCAGAGGACTCCTGAATAATGATGATGATTCAAAAGCTCCTAGGTTTACTCCTGAATCAGGCAAAGAGCAAAGAACAACATAAGAAGGAATTTTGTTAACAGCAATCTTATAATACAACATTGATTATGACAGTCCAGTGGTTACAATTACATTCACGATAAATCACTAAAATCACCCAGTCGCTTATACGAGGTATGCAAGGAGTCATCTGAAGAGTGAAAACCGGAATTGGTAAGGCTTCTCTGGCAGTGTGATTCTGATACCAGTGGCTCCTGGTTCGGTCACCCTCACTTTGAGTCCTGGTCTTCTGTTCCATCTAAGAGGGCAGAGCAGATCCCCAGCTTTTTCAGTTCTTCTACAAGTTCCCCAGTTCTGGTGCATCTGCAGATGAATGTCACCCCCCCCCCCCCGCCTCCATGAACTTGCAGTTGAGGTACACTTGCGGGCTGGTGGGCCAGTTGGAATAGTGTTTAATGCCTTGTGGGAGCTGGGGGTCGTCTAGCACATTGTAGTTTGTGGGATCTGCACCATGGCATTGCTGAAGCGGCACTGGGGCTGCTCTGGCATCCCCTTGAGGAAGACCACCACCTCGTCCTTCACCAATGCGTCCAGGTGCTCTGACGAGCTGCTGCCACCCAAGCTCACCACCTGCACACCTGGGGCCCTACAGGCCATCATCCACGCTGTGCCCCCAGAGAAGCAGAGACCTGCCTGGCTCAGGGATCCTCTCATCCCCACATGCTGGCCAGAGCCCTTAACTGCCCCAGACATACTTTTAGGGCCACTGTCATTTGCGATCTCAAGCAACTAATCCTCGTCTAGCATGGCCAAAGTCAATTCACCTGGTTTATTCACAAATGGGCTGCAGATCCATTCCTTCCCAGTTTGGGGATCGTTTGTGGTTGGGAAATAATGCTCAAACCCTTTTGAAAGCTGAGATAGATGATCATGCACCATTTGGGAGAAAAAAGCCCCTGGCTCAATCTTTTTAAAAATCTCTGCTAATGTTGGAAACATGTTAAAAAAATCCCAAAAACGAAAACCAAACTTTTCACCCCCATAACTGCTGTTTAACTTTGAATGCAGCCACTTTATCTGCTGACTTGAACAAGTTGTCATGCTCCCCTGAAGGGACAGATTGAGTTCTTTGAGCAGGTTGAATATGTCACACAAGTGAGCAAGTTTTGTGGTCCATTCTGTGTCCGTGAAATATGCTGCCAGTGGTGACCATTTTTCTAAAAGATTTATTTGGAGAAGCTCTCATAACTCAAAAACTCTTACTGGTGATCTACCTTTAGAAAACCATCTCACATTTGTGTTTAAGAGAAGACATGTGTGCTCTGTGTCCATCTCCTCACAGAGGTATGTGATGTGAGTTAAGAGCATGTATTTTATTTTATTTTATTTTTTTTAATTATTATTATTTTTTTTCCAGTGGGTTTTGTCATACATTGATATGAATCAGCCATGGATTTACATGTATTCCCAATCCCGATCCCCCCTCCCACCTCCCTCTCCACCCGATTCCTCTGGGTCTTCCCAGTGCACCAGGCCGGAGCACTTGTCTCGTGCATCCCACCTGGGCTGGTGATCTGTTTCACCATAGATAGTATACATGCTGTTCTTTTGAAATATCCCACCCTCACATTCTCCCACAAAGTTCAAAAGTCTGTTCTGTATTTCTGTGTCTCTTTTTCTGTTCTGCATATAGGGTTATCGTTATCACCTTTCTAAATTCCATATACATGTGTCAGTATGCTGTAATGTTCTTTATCTTTCTGGCTTACTTCACTCTGTATAAGGGGCTCCAGCTTCATCCATCTCATTAGGACTGGTTCAAATGAATTCTTTTTAATGGCTGAGTAATATTCCATGGTGTATATGTACCACAGCTTCCTTATCCATTCATCTGCTGATGGGCATCTAGGTTTATTCCTAACAATGAAAAAACAGACAGAGAAATTAAGAGCATGTATTTTAATATGGTTGATAATTTTAATCACATCCTGAAAAACATTGTTAAGTTTAGGTGACATTTTTCAGCTAGACAGTATTTCTTTATGCATGACACAATGCGTAGGCTCACATTAAGAAGTGACATTTTTGACCGGAGTAGTGAAACCAGAAAGCCATCCAGTCATGGCAGCCACTCTGTCTGTGCCTGCATGCGTGAGTGCTTAGTCGCTCAGTCATGTCCAGCTCTTTGCAATCCCATGGGCCATAGCTGGCCAGGCTTCTCTCTATCCATGGGATTCCCAGGCAAGAATACTGGAGTGGGTTGCCATTTTCTACTCCATCTGCCTGTGCAAATACAGACACAAAATGACCAATTCAGTTTTCCTAATACATAATCAATCAAACACTTGAATAGTTCTGCAGCTGTGGTGTTCATTTGCAACTAAAGGGCACATAACATATCCTCATGCACATCCTCCTGAGAAACTGCTCAAAAACAAGTGTTCTTGCCTAGCTGTCAACATCGGTAGACTTGTTAACCTGGGTTGCATACGACAGTGACTCATTAACCCTCTCTAACAACTGTACCTCAATATCCTCTGCTATTTCATCAATTCATCTAGTTATGGTGCTAGATGAAGAGGAATATGTGCCACGTTTTGAACTGCATCCTCTCCTCAAAGTTCATGACAAATGTCCTTATCAGCAGGCATGATCAACTCTTCACCAATAGTAAAGGGCCTCATAGCTTTACCCACTAAGAATGCTGCTCTCAATGCAGACACATTTAATGAAGTGGTGGCCTTCAATAATTGCTTCTGTTCTTCATGCTCACATTTTTTTTTTCTTTTGAAAAACTCCAAAGGCTTGTCTTTTAATGCAGAGTACTCGGTCTCCATGTGGCAAAGCAATTTTGAGGATTTCATAGCTTCTTTGGATAGCCGGCCACTACATATTATACAAAGCAGGCTTGAAGCATGTGGACTGCCTGTTGCAATGAACCTGTAATTTAAGTAGGACTCTTGGTATTTTCTTTTAAATGTAGCTTTCTTTTTGTTGGCAGTTCTATTCTCTTCTGTCATCTCATCATTGAATCTTCCCCCTTCAAAGAAACTCCCCAGAAAATTTGTATTTTTCTCATTTTGATTAGGGTTAGCTTCAGGGCTTAAAAAAACTGGGACTGAGACAAGTGTGCAGTGTGAGAAAGAGGCACGGACAGAAGTGGTAAATAAAATAATGTATGGGATCCACATGAACTAAAATAAGTGTCGGATTCTGACTTAAACCTGCCACCAGGTGCAGCTATATGACTGAAATACATCAACTCATTTGCCACAGCTTAATTGTCACTTGCTGCTCCCTGATAGGGTTTTGGCATGAGTCTGCAAGCAATTGATTTATTATGGCCTTTGTGCAGTCAAACCTCTCTGCTAATGATAGTCTGTGTTTGTAGTTGCTCCCCAGCACTAGCATCACCGCCTCTGATCATCAGGTATTGGCTTCTCACAAGGAGCATGCAACGTAGATCCCTCGCATGGGCAGTTCACAGTAGGGTTCTTGCTCCTATGGGAATCTAATGCCGACACTGGCCTGCCAGGAGGCAGAGCTCAGGCAGTAATGTGAACAGTGAGGAGCAGCTATAAATACTGATAAAGTTTCTCTCACTCACCTGCTGTTCACCTCCCGCTATGCAACTTGGTTCCTAACAGGCCACAGACTGTCTGGTTTGTGGCCTGGGGGTGGGAACCCCTGCTTTAAAAAGAAGAAAATCCTGCTATTTGTGACAGCATGGATGAAACTGACAAGAGATTATATTAAGTGAAATAAGCCAGATACAGAAAGACAAATACAAATACTGCATGATGTCACTTTAATATGGAATACAAAACAGTCATAGAAGTGGGGTGTAGGATGGTAGTTGACAGGAGATAGGGGATGGCAATATGGCCAGGTATTGACCAAGGAGTACAAAGTTTCAGGAAAAAAGAATAGGTTCTGAAAATCTATTTTACAATGATATAGTAAACAATACTGTATTGTATACTTATAACTTCCTAAGACAGTAGATCTTAAGTGTTTGCACCAAAAATAAAGAAATGGTGATTGTATGAGATTAATTGGCTTGATTGTGGCAATTATTTTTAAAATGTATGTGTACATCAAAACATCAAGTTGTGGGGGGATCGGGATGGGGAACACATGTAAATAAAGAAAAAAAAACATCAAGTTGTGTGTCTTAAATATATATTTTTATTTGTCTTATACCTCACTAAAGATAGGAAGAAAAAAGAAATGAGGTACTGATTTATACTGTAACATGCATGAACACTGAAAATTGTGCTGTGAAAGAAGTCAGACATAAATGGTCACATACTATGTAATTACATTTATCAATAAATGAAATATCCAAATAGATGTATCTGCACAGACAGAAAACAGACTGATGATTGCCCAGATGTTAGGTGAAAGAAGGAACAGAGTGTAACGGCTCCATGAGCAGGTTTCCTCTAAGGTAATAAAAATGGTTTTGAACTAGAAAAAAGGATTACACAACACTGTGAATGTACCTGAAGCCATTTAACAAGTTAAAATGGTTGATTTATCTCAGTCAAAAAATAAACCCTCCCCTCAAGTTACTTTTAGTTTACTGTGTCAGTGCAAGTATTAATATGAATTATATCTTTAAAGAAAAAAACAGCCTCATTTCACCCCAAATAGAAGATGGCAGAGTAGGAGGATGTGGCGTTTGTGTGTCTCCTCACATCTACAACATGAATGCATCGGAGCAATTCTCACAGAGCACCTATTAGGCGCTAGAGTGGGGGACCTCAAACACCTAAGGGAATGCACAACCAGGTAGGACGTGGGGCCGGGAAGAGGGGGAAGAAAAGTGGAGGCAAGACGGGATCGGTGCCCTGAGTGGTGCCGGGGAGGAAGAGAGGCTCCCACACCCAGAGGGGCCTTCTCACAGCAAGGGGGTCAGCAGGGAGGGAGAAGGACTCTGGTGGAGTTGTGGGGATCAGACCAAGGACCTGGCCAGCACTCCTATCCCGGGGCTTTATTACCACCATGCGTGGTCTTGGAGGGGTCATATTGAATGCCTACCACTTGCTCAATATCATATTTGATTTTACAGAGAAATAATAGTCACATTAACATCCCTATTGCAGAAGGTATTCTTGTGACTTTGATAGTGAGCTTGCATTTAAAGGGCATTTTTAAAGTAAATCTTCCCAAATGTGATTATGAATATGTGAATGTTTTTGGTCTTGTACATTCAATAATATGAAACTATGATGACTTAAGTAGTATGATTAAGGTAGGAAATAATTTTTCCTTTCTCCCTAAAAATGTGTCAGAATAATTTGGGTTATAAAAGCCTGGAATCATAAAGGCTGATGGTAAAAAACATGTGATTGGGATAGCTCTAATTAGGTACTTTCTAAAATATTTGTCTTTCTTCTTTCTGAAGTATTTTAAGCTACAGAGAAGCTTGTTAACTATAATAGGGCTCATTGAAGGCAGATTATTCAGAAATGAGCAGGGCCCTGCCTGCCCTCAAACGCATGTGTAGGAGAGATGCTCTCAGTTCAAGCCAGGCTCTCTGTGCCCTGAAATATGGCTAAAGCTGCACAGTGCTATGAAGACAACTTATGAGGAGAGGAGTGTGTGCAAGAAAGCAACAGAGCATGGCTGTTAGGGACGATCACATTTCAGGGGCCAAATAGTCTGGATTTGGCCTGGTCCCCAGTCCTGAGCAAGTTTGGAAACATCACAGAGTCTCTCAAAGAATATGTTGTTAAGAAGTCTTTAAATTCTTATTTCATGTTTAGTTTTAATTGAAGGATAATTGCTTTACAATATTATGTTGGCTTCTATTATACAGAGTGAAGTAAGTCAAAAAGAGCAAAACAAATTTCATATATTAGCACATACATATGGAATATGTAACATAGAAAAATTGTACTGATGAACCTATTTGAGGGGCTGGAATAGAGATGAGACACAGAGGACAGACTCTGGACGCTGTGGGGTGAGGAGAGGGTGGGACATCCTGGGAGAGTAACACTGACATATTTACACTACCATGTGTAAATATGGAAGTTGCTCTGTAGGCACAGGGAGCTCAACCGCATGCTCTGTGAAGTCTTTAAATTCTATACCAGCCCTGTAATTATTTACACTGTTTAATCAGTTTGCCACAATTTATTGTGTGACCTTTTGCAATCCTCATAAGGTTTCAGCAGCTTTGAACTTTTCACTTACCTTGACATCAGAGCTCTACAAAGTTGTCTAATTACATGAAAAAGCCCATGTAAAATGATAGCAGGTATCTTAGGAGACTGCCTTTCTATCTTATTGTTATTCATTGATTACTAAATTTATCTACCTGTGGTTAACCTTGTCAGCGGTTAGCAAATATTATTTAGCAGAAAGTAATGTTTCTAATACAGTGCTTCAAAAATTACATTGAATTTCTGCCTTATACCTTAAATTTATACCTTAAGGTATAATTTATACTTTAAATTAAGTTAAGGTATAGTCACCTGGTATAATTATTTTAAAATATTTATTTATTTATTTGGCTTCATTGGGTCTTAGTTGTGGCACACAAGATCCCTGTTGCATCATGCAGGATCTTTCACTGTGGTACATGGACTCTCTAGCTGTGGTAGGAGGGCTCAGTAGTTGTGGCGCACAGGTTTAATTGCTCCTCGCATTGGGATCTTAAATACCCAACCAGGGGTTGATCCCAAGTCCCTGCATTGCAAGGCAAGTTCTTAACCACTGGACCACCATGGAAGTCCCCTGATATAATTTTTCGTTTCTGTTATTATTGAACTGGAGCAGGGCCTCATGTCCTCCACCTGCATTTTTTTTCTGTAAAAAAAACAAAACAAAACAAAACTTGAGCTTAAATAATAAGTTTAATCAGAGAAGTGAGAAAATGCAGAAACAAAGAAAAGTAATCCAAACAAAAAAAAAGGACAAAGTAACTCTAGTTTAGTCAGTAAGCAGAGTCAAGGACCTTTAGTTTCTTCTCAAGGGCCATAGATAGTATTCTGAGCCATATCCTGTGAGCTGTCTTCTAAATAGTGAAACCACTACTAGGTAGAAGTCAGCTACATAATGACCAGACCGTAACCATTACATAAGCTGCCACATTTCCGAGAATTGTCCTGAAGGAAATGGGAGCAAACTGATGCTGTAACTGAAGACTAACTGCACTTAATACAATCAAGATGACCCTGGTCAGACAACCACCTGGCAAATTTGAAGATGACTGTCAGAGCTGACTGTGCTGTTTCTGCTTGTAGCCCCCTGCCTCTGTCTATGAAAGCTGTTGTCCACAGGTTGTCTGTGGGAGGGGGTGCCAGCCTTCAGACAGGAGTCCACCTTTTCCTACCCCTCTCCCCCCACCCCCGCCCTGGTTGCTGGAATCCAAAATAGAGCAAACTTTCCTTTACACTCATGTTGCATCTTTATTGGCTTTTGAATGGCAAGCAGCTGGACCCCACTTTCAGTTACATTATGTTACCAATGATAAAATGACTGCCTCAAAGTTGAAGTTGTCTTGAATGGTTGCACACTCTCAAAACAAAACAAAACAAAACACCACACTTCTATATAGATTTTTTTTTCTTATTCAAGCACATTATTTTTTTAATGATTTGTTTTGGAATAATTGTAGATAGACAGTAAGTTGCAAAATTAGAACAGAAAGGCCCCAAGTAATCTTCATCTAGTTTTCCTAATTGGTTACATTTTATGTAACAATAAGACACAGTCAAAGCTAGGAAACTGATATTGGGACAATATATGTGTGTGTTTTATAACATGTGTATTTAATAACATGTGTAGCCACCACTATGGCTTCCCTGGTGGCTCAGTGGTAAAGAATCCATCTACCAATGCAGTAGACGTGGGTTTGATCCCTGGGTCAAAAAGATTCCCTGTAGTAGGAAATGGCATCCCACTTCAGTATTCTTGCCTGGGAAATCTCGTGGACAGAGGAACCTAGTGGGCTACAATCCATGGTGTTGCCATGACTGAGCACATGATAAAGTCAACAAATAGAGAAACTCAATGAGGAACTACAAATTATAAAAAAAGGACACAAATATAAATTCTGGAATTCAAAGCTACAATAATTGAAATGGAAAATTGACTAGGGGTTCAACAGTGCATTTGAGATGGTTGCATAAAGAATCCATAAATTTGAAGATGGATTAATAGAAATCAATGTAAAAAAACAAAGAGAAAAGATTGAGGAAAAATGAACTCTGGGACCCATTGAGCACACTAGCAAACATGGAAACAATCTCAAAAAGCAGGGAGAGAAAGAGGAAGAAGAAAAAATACTTGTAGACTTGACTGAAGTCTTACCAAATCTGATGGAAAACATTAATCTACAGACTCAATGTTTACCTCTAGTAAAATGAAAGCAAAAAGATACATCTAAGACACATTCTGGTCAAAGTGTGGAAAAACCAAGGTAAACTCTTGGAGCAAGGGAAAAACTGTTCTCCATATACAAGAGAACCACAGTAAAACACTGACAATCAGAAAGATTAGAGGCAAGGCTGTGTGAGGACATATTCAAAGAGCTGAAAGAAAAATATTGTCAACCTAGGATTGCATGTCTAGAAAATCTACCCTTCAAAATGAGAAAGAAAAATAAAGATATTCCCAGATTAAAAAAAAGAGCTGGAGAATTTGAAGCTAGCAGTCCTACTTATAAATACTACTGAAGAAAGCTTTTTGAACTGAAAAAAAAGAAGGTTGATTCTAGATTTGAAAATGCTGGATTGGGCTTCCCTGATAGCTCTGGTAAAGAACCTGCCTAACGGTGCTTGGGATACAGATTCAATCCCTGCTCCAGGAAGATCCCACATACCGTGGATCAACTAAGCCCATGTGCCACAACCTGTTAACCCTATTCTCTAGAGTCCAGGAACCACAACTAGTGAGCCCACACACAAACTGAAACCTGAGTGCCCTGGAGTCTGTGCTCTATCACAAGAGAAGCCACCACAATGAGAAGCCTGTGCAATGCAACTACAGAGTAGCCCCTATATGCTGTAACTAGAGACAAGCCCATGCAGGAACAAAGACTCAGCACAGACAAAAATGAATAAATAAGTAAAGAAAATTATTAGAAACAAGAAAATGATAGCTTGATTTGTTAAAGGATATGTGTATATCAGTAGAGAATGTTCCAAAAGTTTTTGTGGACTTTACTGATTTTAGAAGTAAGGATGTTGGAAACGTATGAAAAAATTTTTTGAAAGCTTAACTATTTTAATTTGTTTTATACTTCATAGCTTTGTAAATTTCAAGTAATTTTTTCTGTTTAATTTTTAAGTTCCTGTGGCTGAATATAATGAAGATTAACTGAAATTTTAAAAAAAAATTTAATGTTTTCAAAATTCACATGGCTGAAGAAGTATGATTAGATGCATACCAGAAATGGATACCAGAAGTAGAAGATATTAAGAAGAGGTGGCAAGAATACACAGAAGAACTATACAAAAACGATCTTCATGACCCAGATAACCACAATGGTGTGATCACATACCTAGAGCCAGACATCCTGGAATGTGAAGTCAAGTGGGCCTTAGGAAGCATTGCTATGAACAAAGTTAGTGGAGATGATGGAATTCCAGTTTAGCTATTTCAAATCCTAGAAGATGATGCTGTGAAAGTGCTGCACTCAATATGCCAGCATATTTGGAAAACTCAGCAGTGGCCACAGGACTGGAAAAGGTCAGTTTTCATTCCAATCCCAAGGAAAAGCAATGCCAAGCAATGTTCAAACTACCGCACAATTGCACTCATCTCACATGCTAGCAAAGTAATGCTCAAAATTCTCCAAGCCAGGCTTCAACAATATGTGAACTGTGAACTTCCAGATGTTCAAGCTGGGTTTAGAAAAGGCAAAGGAACCAGAGATCAAATCACCAACATCTGTTGGATCTTAGAAAAAACAAGAGAATTCCAGAAGAACATTGACTTCATTGACTACTCTAAAGCCTTTGACTGTGTGTATCACAACAAACTGTGGAAAATTCTTCAAGAGATAGGAATACCAGACCACCTGACCTGCCTCCTGAGAAATCTGTATGCAGGTCAAGAAGCATTAGTTAGAACCAGACATGGAACAACAGACTGGTTCCAAATTGGGAAAGGAGTATGTCAAGGCTGTATATTGTCACCCTGCTTATTTAACTTATATGCAGAGTACATCATATGAAATGCTGAGCTGGATGAAGCACAAGCTGGAATCAAGATTGCAGGGAGAAATATCAATAACCTCAGATATGCAGATGATACCACCCTTATGTAACTGCAGCCATGAAATTAAAAAACTCTTGCTCCTTGGAAGAAAAACTATGACCAAACTAGACAGCATATTAAAAAGTACTGACAAAGGTCTGTCTAGTCAAAGCTATGATATTTCCAGTAGTCATGTATGGATGTGAGAGTTGGACTATAAATATAAAGAAAGCTGAGTGCTGAAAAATTGATGCTTTTGAACTGTGGTGTTGGAGAAGACTCTTGAGAGTCCCTTGGACTGCAGGGAAATCAAACCAGTCAATCCTAAAGGAAATCAGTCCTGAATATTCATTGGAAGGACTGATGCTGAAGCTGAAGCTCCAATACTTTGGCTACCTGATGCAAAGAACTGACTCATTTGAAAAGACCCTGATGCTGGGAAAGATTGAAGGCGGGAGAAGAAGGGGATGACAGAGGATGAGATGGTTGGATGGCATAACCAACTCGATGGACATGAGTTTGAGCAAGCTCTGGAAGTTGGTGATGGACAGGGAAGCCTGGCATGCTACAGTCCATGGGGCTGCAAAAAGTTGGACATGATTGAGCAACTGAACTGAACTAAACTGAAAGAAGTATGATAGAAATTTAAGTTCTATGCCTGGGTTGATGCAAAGCACTAATATTACCATGTGGAAAATTTAGAGTTACAAACAAGGGCATCCTGAGGGTAAAAATATCTGGGAACACTGTCTGAGTTCCAGATGGGATGCGCTGACACTCAACTAAAATCTCTGCCTAGCAGGATGAGAAGGTAGGATGGGAAGGCTCAGAGAAGGTAGATGAATAAAGCTGAAAGGCTCAATGTTTGGGGAGGGACCAGGGTCCAGCCTCCTCCTCTGTCACTCCCTCCTCACCTTCAGGAGCCCTTTGTGACCAGATCACAGCTCTGTGATGTGGACCTAGGATTTAAGTCCTCAAGTGCACACCCTGCGCTCAGTTGCCTGAGGGCAGCAGTGTGATACAGATGATGGAGAATTCTCCCTTTTCTCTGAAAAGCACCTTTGATATTTGGCTGAACTCCAGTTCCACTTACTGGCTGACTGATACCATCCTTGCCTTTCTGTTTGGACTGGGGCTCTTTTTCCTGTTCCTTCCCTATCTCGAGAATAACCCATCCTTTCCACCTCCCAGGAAACATGGAGACATAAAGGTAAGGAACCCTTGGCACAGCTTCACAAGCACATGGTTCTCTCTTGTATTATTATTTCCACTTTTCTGAATCAATTAGAGAGACCCCTGAGATGGGAAAGAATATGACATCTATTCTCAAGGAAGTATACAACATCATCCCTCTAGGGACAAACCAGGCTGGGAAGGGGATACAGTGAACACTAGGATTTCTAGCCAAAGGTCTCAGGGGTCTCTCTAATTGATTCAGAAAAGTGGAAATCCTCAGACTCCTGAGCACCAGTTCATCAGCCGTGAACAGGTATCTCGGACGAGGGCTGAGCTGAGGGCAGTGCCGAGGCCCTGAGAGCCTCAGCGAGGGGGCTGGAGTAGGGCCCTGGACTTGGGAAGCAGAGACCTACCTGATGGAGCTCAAATTCACCAATGGGTCTGAGAATGTGTGTTTCTTGAGTAGAGGAACAGTGACAAAGGAACCACGATGAATCTCACATTGAAAATCCTTCTTTATGTTCTTCAAAAAAATTATTTTTATTCCCTTTAAAAATGAGTAGAAGGGAAGAAAAAACAGAAAAAAAAAACCACAAACTCTGCTAGTTAAATGTATAAAGTCATATTATGTATGGACACTGAGTGTCTGACGCTTGTCTAGAAAGGGGAGAATGAGAATGGGGTCCCAGGTCCTTGCTTTTTCTGTCTCTCAGCCTCAAATTGAGCCAAGGAGAAGAAGGAGGAGTCGGAAGAAAAACGAAGCTCTGAAAGGTAGGTTATGCCATTCAGCCCTGTGTGCCCCGGGTGTTAGCCCCCACCCTCTCTGGCCCTGAGGGCCCAGCTCAATGGGTTCTGAGGAGTCCAGTGGCTGGGCCTGCCCCTCAGGAAACAGAACGCCCACGGAGGCTCCTGAGGAGCAGAGCAGAACACAGATACTTCCCAGATTCCATGTGTAGAATGAAGCTATGAGGGTCCTGGAAATGGGTGTGGCCCAGCAGGGGTGTGTGGGCTGCATTGGACCAATAGCACCTGGATTGGGAGGTGGGACCTCCAGGTCCAAGTGTGTACATGTTAACTTTGCTCAGATTCATCTGTGAGGTGACCCCTGCCATGAGTGACCCCCATGGAGGGGTTGTGAGGGCAGCAGGAGGCAATGGATATGGAAGCACTTTGTAAACGATAAACCCTTTCCTGAGGTTCACCGTCACTGTCAGGGACCCTTAGACAGCCTTGGACCCTGCTGCCTGGACTCCAATCTCCCACTGGTGTCCTTTTAAAGGACAGTGCACTCAGCCTCCTTTAAGACCCCTAGGCCGCTGCCGTCACCACCATGACCCATTCTTCTGATTTTCAGCTTGCAGAGATTGCCTGAAAGAATTGGAAGACATCCGGGACCTGACTTCACTTCTGCAACCG
The DNA here is from genome assembly GCF_033118175.1 of Dama dama. Taxonomy (NCBI): domain Eukaryota; kingdom Metazoa; phylum Chordata; class Mammalia; order Artiodactyla; family Cervidae; genus Dama; species Dama dama. The sequence goes on along the minus strand of NC_083696.1, from coordinate 25,811,373 downwards.
TAAAGACTCTTCCCCTTCTCTCCTGGGTTCTTATTCCTCTCAGATCCTATGGTGTGATCCCAGGGCCACAGGAAGCCTGGGGCTGAGCTGGGAGGGGGAGTCCTAGGGTGGGGGTATGGCAAAAACCCTGGTGTGAGGGACAGCAGGAGCATTATGAAGTCAGCAGGGGGCCAGGGAAGGCTGTGGGCTGCAAGTGCCACCCTTGCCTGGCCTGCCCAGCCCTCCTGGCCCCAGGGGTTCCTGGCTGCAGCTTGTGCCTCCTGTCTCCTGCAGCCACGTGGGGAGGTTCCCTGAAAAGGGCAACTCTCATCAGCTCGCCTCTCAAGATCCCCTTGGGAAGGTGTGCAAAGCAGCACCTGCTGGAGCCCACCAGCCATACAGGGAAGAGACTGCTCCCACCGTGTCCCCGGCTCCTCTGACTGGGCAGCCTCTACCTCAGGCCTCCACCTGTTCTTCAGACTCAATTCCCGCCTCATTTTCTGTTCACTCGGATTCCTCCTTGAGCGCCTGTCAAATACCAGAGCCTTTCCTTCCCCTGGACAGACTTTCACTCCAGCCACTGGCTGTTTCTCCTACCCTGCCATGCTCCCCTGATGCAGTGGCCTGCCCTGCACCTCTGACAGCCTCCTCTGTCCCACAGCCACCAGTGGCCATGCTGAGTCTCAGTCAGGGTGCATCCATGGCACTCCCATTGGACACCATCTCACACCGGTCATCTCCATCCTCCCCTTGGAGACCAACCATCTCAGACCTAGTCCATTCAAGCTGCCCCCTTTCAGCCCTGTCTTGGTGGCAGGGGGCTGAAAACACCTGGAGCTCCTCCACTGTGACACACTTTGAGTCCCAGCAAGAACACCTTTCCAGTCATCCGGCAGAGGCCTCATTCTGGGGAGACCTCACAGATAGACAGGTGGAGGCAGGTAGCCTCTCTTTTGTGAACCCGGATGCCCAGAAGCTGCTGGAGATACTAATAACCAAGAGAGTAGAATTAAAGATCTGGAAGAAGAAAGGAAAGGAGGTGGAGGCAGGCTTTTGGATCATAAAAGGCAAACCAGAGCAACTGCTTGGTCCCGAGAAGGCCCCATATCCTGGCGCTTTGGGGGACCGTCTAGAGAAGACATGCAGCCATCTCTTCTGGGGTCTCCCTTTTCTGCACAGTGAGTCTCTGGTGGCTACTGTCACAGTACCTGGGTCCCCTTTAGAGTTACACCCTATATTATTCAACGAATGCTCCAAACCACTCCAAATTCCGGCTAAAGTAACATCACAACTGTCATTGGCCCAGCCCTTGACTTCCACTGTGGCCCAGGCACGACCCAAACCCTTGATTCCAACCATGGCCCAGTTTCAACCACCACCTCAGGGTCACATGGAGACCCAGGCCCAAACCTTACCCTTGACTTCAGTCCAAGGCAGGACTTCAGTCCTGCCCCAATATCAGCCACAACCTCGGGTTTACTTGGAGACTCAGACCCAACCCCTACCCTTGACTCCAACTATGCCCCATTGTCAAGCACGAACTCGGGCTCACATTCAGACCCGGGCCCAACCCCAACCCTTGTCTACAACCATACCCCAATGTCAACCATCATCTCGGGCTCACATGAAGACCCAGGTCCAACCCCTACCTTTGACTCCAACTATGCCCCATTGTCAAGCACAAACTCGGGCTCACATTCAGACCCGGGCCCAACCCCAACCCTTGTCTACAACCATACCCCAATGTCAACCATCACCTCGGGCTCACACGGAGACTCAGACCCGACGCCTACCTTTGGCTCCAACTATGCCCCATTGTCAAGCACAAACTCGGGCTCACATTCAGACCCGGGCCCAACCCCAACCCTTGTCTACAACCATACCCCAATGTCAGCCATCACCTCGGGCTCACATGGAGACTCAGACCCGACGCGTACCTTTGACTCCAATCATGCCCCAATGTCAACCATCACCTAGGTTTCAGTTAGAGACCACTGCTCATATCTCACCATCTCTTCCAATCCAACCATCTTCTTCTAAACCACAGACTAGGTATGGTGAAGTATCTTATGCAACAGTCCAAAGTAAGGGACAAACTTCTGTCCCAAATGCAGTTCAAAACCTGGAACATCACTTTTTGATAAAGCAATTAGAAAGTGGGAAAATTATACCCTCTTTGGTTAAAAGATATCAGCATGTTTTTAGTCAAGTCACCCCCAACCGTTCCCAGGAGAGCAGGCCTTCCGAGGCCCACATCTCTGTCGCCACCCCTTTTGGGGATTTGATCAGCCCTGAGGTTCGGGAGAACCTGGAGCACCACCTTTCCAAAAGGTTCAGGCAGCAACAGAGTGACCTGCCCTGCAGAATCCAAGCTTCTCAGAAAGTGATGCAGCCTCAGGGCGAATTCTCAAAGCTTTGTCAGGTACAGTCTAAGAAGGGGCCCTCAATACCCTCTGCAGTTCTAGGCAAAAGCAGCCAGGACACACAAAAGATGGGGTCCAGATCCTCGGCAAGAATCCCACCAGAGAAGGACCTTTGCCAGGATATAGAACAAAGTGTGGGGAAGATCCTAAAAGATCTGTATATGATCTCAGCCAACACCACAGTGAAGGTTCCAGGAGTGAAGGCTGAGTCACAAAGAGAGTTGAGTCCAGACAGGAAGCATCCAGATTTGGGAGTCTTTATGGGCGTGAACACTAAGCAGATTCAAGAGAGTCCAATCCCTTTGGGTGTCCATTGTTTGAGACTTACTGCCAACCGTGTTGTAGACCTTTCTGGAGAGTCAAATGCTTATCAAGAAACAGAAAATCTAGATTCCTCTCAGGGAGGGGAAGCCTCCATGAATACCTTCCATGAGTCTCTTGTCCTCAGTCCTTATGTCAGACAGGATTTGGAAACATATATACTAAAATTTCGGGTGAAGCGTATGTGGGGCTTACTCCTCAAGGTCCTCAAATTCATACTTTGCTTGAAGTTGAGAAAGGCCCACCTTCCAAGATCCACCTTGAAAGCTACTTGTGAATCTGGGGACCGCTCAAAAGCCCAGTCTACAGAGGTCTTTGGAAAACCTCCTCAGCCCCAAGCTGGAGAGAGAATGATAACAGCTGAGGCAGCTTCCCCCATGGAGACTGCCTTCCCCACTCCCTCATGGGCCAGCGAGGAAACCCAGGGAGTCATGGGAGGACCCCTACCTGGTGGCATCCTTAAGCCCTCAGAGGTCCCTCTGACTAGTCAGGGAGACAAGCCACCTTCTCAGACCCCTACGTACAACTTTGTGGGCAGAATCTGGCACAATGAGCATATCATGGGGGCTGACAAAGGCAGCCTGGAGCCTTGGAGCAGTCCAAGTCCAGCAATGGCCAGCAATGAGCCACAGGAGAAAGCTGGGGGATGGGCTTTCCCAGACTCCTACTCTAGTGTGACAGTAGTCGAACTTGATGAAAGGTCCCAATCTTCCATGGAACAAGAGGCCATGGAGGAGGACTCTGGTTGGAAAAGTACTTTTGAATCTTGCTTGCTGATCAAATCGCAAAGTAATAATATGGATTTGAGGAGATCACAGTCTCCAAAATCCAATAAATGCTTCTCATTGAATACAAAGTCTGTTGCCTCAAGTTTAGAAGATCTACACTTTGAGGCACAGCTTCATAAGCTTGAGTGCCAAGGTTTCACAGATAAGCAGAAACAGGCTCAAGGCCAGGCCACTGATGTGCTCCTTCAAGACTGTGAAACTGGGGCCACTAGCACGCTTCTCAAAAACTGTCGCTCAGATGTGTTCATTGCTGCAAACAACTTGCCTTCTCAGGAATCCCTGTCCTGTTCCCAGACCTTGTCCAGTGGAGGCACGACCAATTCCCAGATGCTCTATGATGTTTCATCAACCGGAGGGAGCAGCCAGGGGCAGCAGGAGGCCCTAAGGTGGCAGCCCCAACGTATGTGCCAGAGCAAGAAGTTTGTCCCCACTGATGGGAGAGGGAATTACAGGAGGTCCAAACCAGGACAGCGTAAAAAAGGATTGGCAGAACGGAGGGCCTACCAGGCCCGCAGGATGAACCACTCTGGCCAGGAAAAGGAGTCAGCAGAGTCACTAAGAAGCAAGTCCCACCAATTTACCTTGAAGAAGGGACAGGTCCCTATGGAAAGCCACTTCAGAAAATGGATTAAGCAGCTTCTACAGTGGGTTTTCCCCAATAAAAGCAAAAGACCAGAAGAGCACCTGCAACGAGGCCAGCCTGTAGCAGCCACTACTGGCTACAGTAGCCACTACAGCAGCTACCAGACCCAGGAACCAGTCAAAAGTAGATTGATTACAGACAGCAGGACTGCTGAGGCTCAAGTTCTCATGATGGCTGTTGGAAAGATCCTAAAGGAGAAAATGGTATTTCACTATAGGCCTCATTCCTCGGAGTTAAATTGGTGCCAAGGAGAACTCTGGGCCCCATTAGGTCCACGTTACTGCTATCATAGGTTTTCCTCCTACCAAGAGCAAAGGAGAGTGGTGGGAGATACATCCTGCCATCACCAAGCTACCCCAATGGGCCACAGCTGTTCTAAAAACAGTGAGTGGACCAGTGCCAGGGGCACCAAATGGGCTGCCCTACCCAGGGAGCCAGGTCCCCCTCTAGGCAGAACTTGCCAGCATAGATCAAGAGTGACAAGTGTCTCCAGCCATAGCCTCCACTGTCCAAGGCACTGTCTTTTTCAGAAATAAACCTCTTCTGGTCAATCAGAACACACTTGTCACAGCTTTCCTGGTAGGAAATCTCTTCTCCAAGGAAAAAAAAATGCATACCATTCAGATAAAAACTTTTTCTCTCATGTTAGCACATCATCTGTGTGCTAATGGCTTCTTCCTACCACAAATTTTATTGCTTCCTGAAATAATTCTTGTTTCTCATGAGAAGGGGTAGCCTGTCTGTGCCACCGGGGGAAGGGAAGGGATCAGGGTCCACTCTTCCCAGGTGCCAGCTTTATCTTCCAGATGGGACAGGGCCATGGAGGGAGGGTGACCCCAGTGTGGATGCTCACCCTCACCCCAATTCCCTCACTGCACCTTCAGTTTCCATAATACCAGCATTATGGAAACGAGCAACGGCATTCAGGACGTGCCAAGGTGAACTAGACTTAAAGACCTCCCCCTTCTCAGGATCCAGCTCAGCCCTCTCTCCCTCTCGTTCTCTACCTTGAACTTGTGCAGTGTAGGGGAGGGCTTGGCAGAGGCTGAAATTCCCCTCAGGCTCCAGAAAGTGTCAGAAATAAGTTCACATGTCAGAATAAGAGAGGAGTTTGGGGGTATGAGAAACCTCTTCCTCATGTCATGGGGGGGATAGATGACACTGCCCTGAAATCCCCTTCTTTCCTGGAAGGAGCTGGGACTGAGATTGGCCAGAAGTGTCACCCTCTCTCTGCCCTTCTTTTACTCTGGAGCAGTGGTGAGGACAAAGATCATACGTTCCCAGCTCTGAGAGTGTGGTGGGGAGCATGCACGCTCCTGAGGCTTCATCCACTCCTGCCCTGGAGGAGAGGACAGCCCTGCTCACAGGACCCACCTCGCATGGGGGGAGGGAAGGAGTGTCACTGTGTGTGCAGTCACCTCACCGTCTGGGGGTGGGACCCTGTGCCCCTAGCGTGGGATAGAGAGGAAGGAGGCTGGTGGCAGAGATGCCCGTAGATGTGCAGTGTATCACTGATCCTGCTCACAGTGCCGATTGTTTTGCTGTTCACACTGTTCACCGAACCCAGGGTAGGCAAAGCTTGAGCTAAGAGTTTGGAAGAAGACTCAAGGAGCCATAGGAACTGCAGACACGTTTGTTCTCTCCTGGCTGGCACGGCAGCCATAACGCAGCCTCTCTCCTGGCCCCTGTAGTGGCAGCCATAACATAACCATAACATTGCCACAACATAACTTCATATAACATAACCATGATACCACTCCAATGGAGCGCCGATACAGCCACAGCCAGGGCTCATGGTGAAGCTCATCTGGGTGCACCGCACACAACCCTCATATAACATAACCATGGTGTCACTCCAGGCTAGCCCCTGTGGAGTAGCAGCCAGCGCTTTCATGGGAAAGCTCATACGAGTGTACTGCACAAAGCAGCCCGTGACTAAGCAAGTCCCTCATGATGTGCAAACGCAGTGCTGTAAGTGATCTCAGCCATTATATGACCATGCAAAGTTATTGTTTATAGAACATGGGGTAAGAGGGCATGAGAGCATGGGATGAGAGAACCTGATTGGTGCCATCTTGTTAATTTCCCCACATGCAGTGATCAAAGAGCCCTGGCATTCCACCACTGCCTACAGGCCCAGAGGAAAGAAGTTAGGAGCCTGGTAGCTCCTGGTGGCCCCACCTGAGTCTCCCCCTACTCTAGCTCCCAGAGCCCAGACAGAGAACATCTGGAGCTCCTCCATAGAGGGCCAGGTTCCCAGAGGCAGTAGAGCCTCCGAGAAGGGAAGCTTCACATCTCCACAAGTATAAATAATCAGCTTTCACAGGACCAGAAGCTTGGGACAGACTTCTGGTCTGTGACCTCTACCTACACGTGTGGCCCAAGGAGGCTTCCAGTGAGAGATGGGACTCAACAGGCCCAGGGACCATTCAAGGGTCATAGGAAGTCTCACCTGCTATCAGCCTTGCTCACCCCAGAGCTCAGAAGGGGCAGAAGAGGCCAGCAGACAGGATATGTCACCCATTGGTTGGAAAGTGACCTGTAGGTAGAAGGATGCCATCAGCTTACTTCCTTGGGCCTGTCCACACTGGAAAGTGGGGAGATAGGAGCAGTTCCCTAGAGCAATTCATGACTGTGTCACGGTCATTCCTGTGATGGAGAGACCTGCTCCAGGAGAGGCCCCTGATCCTTGAGACAGCAGGAATGGCCCTGCCCTTATGCCTGTCAGGACCCCACCATGTGGGACCTGGACCTAAGGTGTGGGGATCATCGGTGTGGGGATCATCGGCAACAGGCCTGCTTGTGCTGTGGTTTCTCCCAAAAGCCAGGTCCTGCCTCTGGATCCCATCCTTTAGGGAGAGCACAGCAGTGGGGACTTGGCCAATGCCTGAGAGAGGGGCTGGGACACAGGCCACAGAATGCTCCCCCCAACTCTGGAGCTCAGGAGACAGTCCAGAGTTCCCCAGCATGGACCCTAGTCTGGCTGCTGCTGGGTCTTCTCATGGGCACCAAGACATGAGGGCGGGGGGTTGGGGGAGCTGGACCCCCAAGGCACTTGTCCAGAAGGATCACAGAAGAGCAAAACCAAGCAGGGGCACGTCCCTTCACCCTTCTGCTGTCATAGGGGAAGAAAGGCGACCCACGGAGGTCCCCCCACTAAGAGTACCCACACTGACCCCACACGGGGACCTCCCACACACCCACCCTGAGAAATCTCACCCAGAGACTTCTCCGATCATCCCACAGAGACCTCTCTGAGACCTCCCACACACACCTCACAAGTGTTCTTCAGGCCCTGAGTATCCACCCCTGACAGGTCCTTCATAGGTCTGATGTCGCTTAAACTGACAGCACAGAGAAGAAGGACCATCAACTGTTCCCTGACACCCGCTCCCCGAACTCTAAGACATCCGGGCATTGTAAGCATTTCCCCAAATGGGCTTCTCTGCCTGGAGAAACGCTCATCATTTTTGATCTTTTGTAACCACTGCCTCTGAATAGAAGAATTACAACAGACCTGCAAGTCTTGCCACAGATCTTCATTAGCTAGAGCTCTACCCCAAGACTTGTTGTTGTTGTTGTCTAGTCACTAAGTCATGGCCAACTCTTTGCAACCCCATGTACTATAACCTGCCAGGCTCCTCTGTCCATGGGATTTCCCAGGCAAGAATACTGGAGTGGGTTTCCATTTCCCTCTCCAGGGCATCTTCCTGATCCAGGGAACGAAACCAAGTCTCCTGCATTGGCAGTCGCTGAGCCACCACAGAAGCCTGTCCCACTGCTTAGTGAATCACAGATTTTAAATGTGAATAAAATGCTGTCAAACTCCAATGAGAGAAAGTATCTTAGTCACTTCCAGGGAGACAGGGTCAATATATATGTGTGTGTATATATATAATTTCTTGGGATATCTGAACTGAATTTGGCAGATTTCCTTACTTGGAAACAAGGTAAAGACTTGCAGCAAATGGGCTCTAGGAATAAAATAAACCAACAAAGAATGTGGAGTTTCACTCACCTCCAAGGGGGCTGTGCGACTAACACAATATTTTGTATATAACAGCTTGTGTCAGGCTTGGGTTTTGTTTTATTTTTAAATGAAACAGGCTAAAGATTATGTGAAGGTTTTTCAAATGAATCATGTATCTAGCTATATTCTTTTTTTTTCCTCTGACAAGAATATACTTTTTTTTTTTCTTAAAATGTGGTAATGCCCTCAAATGGAATTAGGCATATTTCCAAGATACGGTAAGGTCCTCATGTCCAGGTAACATAGATTAAACTGATGAGCTATTTAGAAAGATTCATTTTTAAAAATAATTCTTTTAAAATGTACAGTTTCCAAAAGTGAAGCAGGCTCCATTTTACGTTCACTACAGGGCTAAAAAAGGACGTTTTCCTTTAAATTGTGTGGAATCTTACAAAAGGTATCATTTAATCTATGCTTGATGTATGTGTGTATGTGCTCAGTCATGTCTGACTCTTTGCAACCGCATGTTCTGTAGGCTGTCAGGCTCCTTTGTCCATGGAATTTTCCAGGCAAGAATACTGGAGTGGGTTGCCATTTCCTTCTCCAGGGGGATCTTCCCCCACACAGGGATTGAATCTGCATCTCCTGCATTGGCAAGTGGATTCTTTCCCGGTGCGCCATCTGGGAATCATATGCTTGATATATACACATGACCTGATAAAATTGCCAGAAGGGACTTCTTCACTTCTGAATTGAAGAAAATGTACATAAATAATCAAAGTGTGCATTATAGTAAACAAAGTGTACATAAATCATCAAAATTCTTACTTTGTATATTCAGCCCTTTCCAAAGAGAGCACGTTAGTGATAATACATATGTATTTCTTGTTGCCCATAAGCAACTAGGTTTCTTTGCCTTGTTAAAATCTACTTTAACGATAGCTGAAGAGCATTAGTTGTTGGTTCAGGCAGATTATCCATCAGGATGACAATATCACAATATCACAGTCCTTCCTCTAAGAGAAGCAGAGCTGACATGGGGGCTCTCTTGGCCTATTTATTTCAACAAAAATTCCCTTTTTGTATTTTCTATGATTTACAAATTTATAACTAATTTTCGATTTTACTTCCTTACTATCTCATTGAATCACAGCATAACGGAATGTGGTTGTTGATGTCCTTTAGTATTCTACTGGGTGGAATTTTTTTTAGTGAAAATTATGCAGTTAAGTTTCATGATCATAATAAAATGGGACTGATTAGAAAAAATTCCATACAGGAAATGCTTACAAAGTATATTATTTCCTTTTCAAGTTGACTGTCTTAACATTATTAGACTGATTATTCAGTCCTTTGAATTTGAATAAACTTAAAACTGAAGTTGAATAAACTTCAGTTGAATAAACTTAAAACTGAAAACAGACAAATGTTCATATTAAATAGTTTACTGCAATGACGTGTGAATGTGATTTCCCCCCCTTGGTAATTCACAGTTCAATAAACTGTGCAAAACTGCAATGAACAGTTGTGCAGTAAAGAAACATTCCCACCAATAATTGCATGTACATCTGTCATATGTTGCCTCAGATGATTTGTGTGTCTGACTTCCATGGCATAAACTTGCACCTTTACCCTGGATGAAACCTTCAAGGGGATTCTATCAATTAAAAAAAATTGTCAGTATTGCCAGACTTTACGGTCACCCATATTTTATTTTTAACTAGATTCACCTACAGCAAATATTAGAAATGTTTTACCATTTATATATACCAAACTGAAAGGGATGCCCAAAAGTAAGATAATGGAGAAGCAAGTCTTTTGTTTTTGACATTTTTTACATGAAAACATGATTTCTAATCTACAGGTTAAAGGCTATCTCCATGATATTCAGAAACTCTTAAAAGTTTGGGTTTTATTTATTTATTTTTTTCCTTTATTTTTATTAGTTGGAGGCTAATTACTTTACAATATTGTAGTGGTTTTTGCCATACATTGACATGAATCAGCCCTGGATTTACATTGGTTGATGTTTCAAACAATTCTCACACTGATTATAATGAACCAGGAATTCTAAGGGAAAAAAAAAAAACATGGAGGGTGGCAATTATGTGATGACTTATTAATACTCCAAGGGGTAAATTTGTTTCCCCAAATTGGCAGGAAACAAAACAAATAAAAGTAGCCAGTCTATCATATTAACCCTGAAGTGCTCCCCTTGATTGACTGCAACGCTATTTTCAGTTTCATACTTTTATTTTATAATGAACTCCCACAGGAAGTAGTTTTGGCAGTGTTTCCAAATACATACAAGTACATTTTCTGCTATACTCACACCATGGATACAATAGAGAATATCAAGGTCTGGATGATCCAGAAGCAAAAGGACTGCCTCTTTGAGATCAGTCAGATTCATAATCTAGTAGCCTTAATCCCCGAATCCTCTGGGTTTCCAAAATATTAATTATGTTGTGACTTTTTAGTAAGTCCTTTCTAAACACCTGACATTCAAGGTTTTCAGGCCTCCTAACTCGTGCTCTCGCATCTTCCAAAAGTTGTTGGCTTATCTGTCTACTCTTTTTAGTTGGCTTAGCAAGTTTCATTAAAATGCAAAATTTACACATTCTTGATACTGCAATGTAAACCGGAAGTCTCTAGGAAAAAAGGAAGGAAGGGAGGAAGGAGAGAAGGAAGGAAAGGAAAGAGGGAGGGACTGAGGAAGTAGGGAAAGAAGGAGAGGAGGGAGGTGAGGGAGGGAGGAAAGAAGGGGTGGGTGAGAGACCAAAATCAACTATTGTCATTTTTCAAGGGTCTGCTAAGTTTATAACTAAATCAAGTACCTTAGTTGGAAAGAGGATTCTACAATGATATTCCTTTCTTCTTATTATTGGTGTGTGAAACTGAAGAGAGCAGAATCTGTGATCTGAATCAAAAAGATAAAAATAAAGTTACCCATATCACTAAAATTACAACAATTAAATTATTTCTTAAGGCCAAAAAATTATACTTGTTAGACAAAAACAGTAAAACTTAAACTCTCACAGTGCTGAAAAAATATTTTTAATAATTTAAATCTATACTTTCAGTTTCTACAAACAAAATATAGGTATAGTGCTGGGAGCCAGCACATGAGATCCTACCCATGACAAGGTCATGAGGGAGAAAATCTGACAGGCAAGGCGGATCAGGTTTTCAGGGATTCTGAAAAGCTGCCCCCGGCGCTCACCTTAAAGACGATATCTGTCTTTCTGATGCTTGCTTAAATAGACTACTCCCTAATTTCTGTGACACAGGCAGAAGGCCTTCCCCTGCTGCTGCTGCTAAGTCACTTCAGTGGTGTCTGACTCTGTGCGACCCCACCCCTGGGATTCTCCAGGCAAGAACACTGGAGTGGGTTGCCATTTCCTTCTTCATGGCATGAAAGTGAAAACTGAAAGTGAAGTCGCTCAGTCATGTCCTACTCTTTGCGACCCCATGGATTGCAGCCTACCAGGCTCCTCCATCCGTGGGATTTTCCAGGCAAGAGTACTGGAGTGGGGTGCCATTGCCTTCGCTGGCCTTCCCTTATCTCTTTCCAAATAAGAATCAATTTAGAACTTTAATCAATAAGTTTCCTGGGTGGTGGAATTTTATGAGATTATCCAGGGTGAAAGGAGTGTTTTAATTTAAACTCCTTCGCTGGTATTTTACTTTGTTTGGCAAATACGTTTATGCCCTTGGTACTAATATGCATGACTGCTCATAATACCCTAATCATAAAATTGCATAAAGGACCTGATCATATAAAGGCCCTAATAAACATAGAGCCCTTCGGGGGGTGAGGAAGCCCTATTAGAAAACACAATAAAAATTATTCTAAAAGTAGCTATTGGGTTAACATTTGCTTGCTGTGTTTTTGCTCTTAATGTGCTAAGGTTGTGTTATGGAAACCATTGTTAATATAGTTAAAGATCTAGAAAAATAAGAGCTTAGCCCTAGTGTGGTAACAATGAGATGGTTGTTAATCGTCAGCCAGGAGTGCTAGGCAGAAGCTGCCTCACTGAAGCCTCAGAGTCTGTGTGGGGTAAACCTCTTAGATAAATTCAACTGACAACTTCTGCAGAAGAATTGATTTTATGTTAACAAGGTTATACTTCTACTATGTTGTGACATGCTGTACTGTTGCCCTATGAGACTGTAACTTTTCTGTTAAGCTCACCACAGAAACAGGTTTACATTCACCTGACTTGCATAAAATGTCAATAGGCCCCAAGGCCAGAAGATAATGTACAAGACACTCATAAACAAAGAAGTATGCAGAAAACACCCTGGTTTCGTGAAAGACAAGCTGATGTAATGCTAAACTATCTTCCCCTTAGAAATGTACTAACTTAGGGTATAAAAGCTATGGTAAAAAATAAAGCATTGCCAGACCCTGCTGCAAACACCCCTGTCTGGTCTCTCTCTCTCTCTTTCTCTCTCTCTCTTTTTCTCGCTGATGCCATTCATCCTGAGGGTACCCCTGGATCCTGCTGGGCCTGGACCCCGGCAGTATAGTTCATATACTTTATTTCAATTTGGTTATTTTAAAATCTGAGCCATAGCATATAGACTGCATAAAAGGAGAATATTAATCATGAACATGAATCATGAAGTTGAAAGATATTTTCAGTAAATAGATATATGAACAGAATTTTCAAAAGATTCTTTCTAACTTGTGCTAGAAATATAGTAGAAGGGATGTATGACTATAATTATGTAGAAATATATTAATTTTAGAGGGTTCAGCAAGATTATGTGAATACTAATAATCTAAAAATAGGCTCAGGTAATTTAGATTACATTTCTTAAATTAGACTTCACAAGCATATAAAATTTAGCAGTCTATATGATATAAAATTTATATTTCCTAGGAAATAGTGGAAAACACATTTTGAAATGGAAAGAATTGGGTGCTTACAGATGTTACTGAGGAATAAAGTTTGATTGTAAATGAAGGTGCTACACAGTTGAGCAGAGCATGTAAGTATATAGACTTGAAGAATGGCGAACACCATGGAGAAAAAATTACAAAAAGAAATTGTCGTCCTCTGTGGCTCTCTTCTCCTGCCTTCCGTCTTTCCCAGCATCACGGTCTTTTCCGATGAGTCAGCTCTTTGCATCAGGTGTCCAAAGTATTGGATCTTCACCTTTAGCATCAATTTCTCAAGAGTCTTCTCCAGCACTATAATTCGAAAGCATCAATTCTTTCATCAGCCTTCTTTATTATCCAACTCTCACACCAGTACATCGACTTCTTTTTTATTCCTGCATTCCCTCATCTGCCCTTTGGAACTCAGAGAAGGTCTAGAAAAACCTTTTTCCCTCAAATAAAAAACAAGAGCACAGAAATGCTTTTGTATCTGGGACAGCCCCATAGGGCTGTGCTTGACCACTCCATCTGTCCAGTATTGTCATTTATTCAGGGCAGGCATCCCTCCCTATCAATGGGGTGATCAGAGGCAACTGAATCCCTTCTCAGGGGATTCAATATTGAATATTATTAGATTCAATATTATATTGGGGTTGCCAATATTGGCAGCCACAAGGAGCCTGATAAACCTAAGTCATCTGCTCTGCTGAGAGCTCTCCAGAGTCTTCTCTCCATAGCCAGCTGTCAGCAGCCACTTCCTGCTTCTGGGAGCCCCCTCCCGCCACCCCCCCTCCCTACCCCACACCCTGCCCCAGCATTTATCCCTGCTGTGACCTTCCCAGCACACTCTACAGATCCCCGCTGAACACTTTCCTTATTCCGTGTATGTTTTGGCTCAAATGTCAGTTTTCAGCCACTTTTGCCAAGCAGTCTACTTAGACTTCTAAGTCTCACTGCATATCCACCCCTTCCTGTCTTCTTTTCTTTGTAGAACTCACACCATCAGCATCTGTGTGCTTTACTCACTTGTTTGCTTTTCTGCCTCCCCGTGGGAAGGAATTTTGTGCTTAGTGAAGCTTTTCGTGGTCAGCAGAGTATGTGGTCATGTTTTAACTTTTCTTTGCCACCTGGCCTGGGTGGCTCTCTTTGCTCACTTTCTAACTTGGTTGCATGTTTAAAAGGTGGTTATCCGGGTGCTAGTCAGGATGGGAATGGGTTTGCATAGTCCCCCTGTGGCTGGACCCAGAAATCCCCAAACGTGGGAGTCTTTCCTATTGTCAGTGAGAACTTGCTGGGGACTTCGCGACATCATCTCCAAGAGCTAGTCTCAGGGAGATCTTAGGGTGATTAGGCAATAATTGTCAACATGGCTTTTTGAGATTCTAAGCTGTATGAAGAATGCTGACAGCCTATTTGCTAAGGTACATGGGGCTGTGACCATTGTAGGTCTAGTAACATCATCTTGGACATAAACAATATTTTCACTCCTAAGAGCTACAGTTGTATGTATACCTATGTATATGTATGCATACCTATGTATACCTATGTATATGTATGTATACCTATGGCTGATTCATGTTGATGTTTGACAGGAAACAATAAAATTCTGTAAAGTAATTATCCTTCAATTAAAAAAATAAAATTTAAAAAATTAAATTATATTTAAAAAAATCTACAGCTAGATATTATGTTCTTGACTGCTACTCAAATGTTTTATTTCCTGGACTCTAAGGAAAAGAATGGGTGGCAGCTTTAGCTCTCTTTTAATTTGGAGAAGACAACACTACATCATGAATATGACCCAGTAAAGCCTGAGCAGTGAAATTGAAAAGTGCCTGACTCTTTGCCACCCCATGAGAATTCCAGTCCATGGAATTCTCCAGGCCAGAATACTGGAGTGGGTAGCCTTTCCCTTCTCCAGGGGATCATCCCAATCCAGGGATTGAACCAAGGTCTCCAGGATTGCAAACAAATTCTTCACCAGTTGAGCCACAAGGGAAACCCAAGAATACTGGAGTGGGTAACCCGTCCCTTCTCAGGCGGATCTTCTTGACCCAGGAATCGAGCCAGGGTCTCCTGCATTGCAGGCGGATTCTTTACCAACTGAGCTATGAGGGAAACCCACCCAAAAGAAAGCCTGAGCAGGCATGAATGAAATACTCATTATGTAGTGCTTTTAGCAAAATTAAATTTGGAATGGGTGAAAGTATAGGTGTGTGTGGTAATTGTTATGCTTCATGGCAAGCAAATCACTGAGTAATATCAGTTTGCAAGATAAACCACAAGTTTATATTTCTTCTCCTTTTTGTTTGTTATATGTTAGTGTTCACTTTGTCTCTGATACTTGTGGTTAATGATCATCGAGCCACCTTAGTGATTACAACTCTAGACCCCAAACCGTCTTATCCATCTGTATCTTAGACACAGTTTGCTAGGAACTCACCAAATATTTGTTGAATGAGTGAATGAATCCCACTTCAGCTTCTTGCCAGCTCTGGTCTAGTGGTCTGTGCCTTTCCTCACTAAGTAGACCAGTGTCCTAGTCCGGGGCCAACAGGCTACGCTTGGAGCAGCCTCTCCCTTGTTCTTTGGAAGTCACTGTCACTCCTCATTTTTTAAGAGAACAGGCCAGGCTCAGATGCAGGACTGAAGGTGGAGGGTAGTGTGGAGGGTGTTGTGGGACTGAGGCAGGAGCATCTCCAGTCTCCTCTGCCCAGCCAGGGCCTTGATACCCACAGTGAGGAACGCCAGTGTCCAGGGCGTCCTGAAATCATCACTTCCTGTCTCTGTCAATACAGAAAATGCTCCTGGTGGATTTGGAACCAGAAGAATAAAATTCTGCAATTACATGCATAACTTTATAAACAAAAAAATATGGTTAAAACACACCACACACACAGCGTCCCGTGAGTCTTCAGACAGCAGAGTTGGCAGGAAGGTTAAGAGGTATTTGATTTTTTTTTCTTTGTGACTTAATGTTCTTTAAAAACCTGTCAGAATTTACCTTCAGGAAATGGAATGCTTTAGATTGTTTGGGAATGTAAAGATTCACACATCGTATAATATTAAAATGTATTTCATGTGCGAGGAACATATAAATATCTCAGTCCTTGTGTCTTTGATTATGGATTGTATATATCTGATTGTTTCAATGGTTGTTAATGATTTTTTAAAATATTGTGTCAATTTATTTTAATTGGAGGATAGTTACCTTAATATAGTGATGGTTTTTGCCATACATCAGTATGAATCGGCCACAGGTATACATGTGTCCCCTCCATCCTGGACCCGCTTCTCACCCCGCTCCCCACCGCATCCCTCAAGGTTATCACAGAGCACCGATTTTGGTTGCTCTGCATCATACGGCAAACTCGCACTGGCCATCTGTTTTACATATCCTAAGGTATTTGTTTCATTGCTATTCTTTCAAATCATCCCACCCTCTCCTTCTCCCACTGAGTCCCAAAGCCTATTCTTTACGTCTGTATCTTCTTTGCCGCCCTGCACGTAATATCATGGGTACCATTTTTCTAGATTCCATACATGTGCGTTAATATATGGTATTTGTCTTTCCCTTTCTGACTTACTTCACTCTGTAAAATAGGCTCTAGGTTCACCCACCTCATTGGAACTGACTCAATGATTTTTTGAAAGATCTTATCTTTAACAGGAATTTAATCTGGGATTACTGTGTAATGAAGTATTTAGCCACCAGGTGGCGGTGTTACACAATGCAGACCTGGCCTAGGTTCTGATGAGACTAAAAACCGAAAATCAAATTGGGATTCCGTAGAACTGAACACCTTTAAATATGTTCATGTTAAAGCTCTACAGCAGTAAATATGACCAAAACGCTCAAGACAAAAAATAAAATAAAAATAAATTTTCCAAATAGGAGTTATTCATTCTTTGTTAATGTTTAGTATTTTTAGTTTCAAGTTCCAAGTAAAGTATATGTACAGTATATAAAAATTATATTAAAAGATTTAAGTACTATCCAAAGTCAAAGAGTACACATATAGGTATACACACACAAATATATAAATCTTACTGTTGTAGTTACAGCAGGAAACAATGACCTCTTTTGCCATAAGACGGCATTTAATTTTTCCACATTATTTATCTTTTTCTCAGCTATCAAAAAAGTAGCAATGAAGTTTATTTACTTATTTATTTTGTCTATACAGTTGCTAATTGCAAAATTGATAACTTGGACTGTCAGGAAACGTAAAATTACATGTCAAAATATATTTTGAAAGTTCTGTCATGCTAATTACAGTTCTGTTGTAATGCAAAACTTAAAAATCCTTGCTCTGAGTACATTGTGTTAGTATTTATTTGCTTGTTCATTTAAATTAGAAATAACCCCCCAAAATCATGCACATCTTTTGTGGTGTTTATTTTTTTTTTTTTTGTCTTTATTTTATTTTTATTATTATTATTATTATTTTTTTTATTATTATTATTTTTTTTTTCCAGTGGGTTTTGTCATACATTGATATGAATCAGCCATGGATTTACATGTATTCCCAATCCCGATCCCCCCTCCCACCTCCCTCTCCACCCGATTCCTCTGGGTCTTCCCAGTGCACCAGGCCGGAGCACTTGTCTCGTGCATCCCACCTGGGCTGGTGATCTGTTTCACCATAGATAGTATACATGCTGTTCTTTTGAAATATCCCACCCTCACATTCTCCCACAGAGTTCAAAAGTCTGTTCTGTATTTCTGTGTCTCTTTTTCTGTTCTGCATATAGGGTTATCGTTATCACCTTTCTAAATTCCATATACATGTGTCAGTATGCTGTAATGTTCTTTATCTTTCTGGCTTACTTCACTCTGTATAAGGGGCTCCAGCTTCATCCATCTCATTAGGACTGGTTCAAATGAATTCTTTTTAATGGCTGAGTAATATTCCATGGTGTATAACAACAAGACAAGGGTGCCCACTCTCACCACTACTATTCAACATAGTGTTGGAAGTGCTGGCCACAGCAATCAGAGCAGAAAAAGAAGTAAAAGGAATCCAGATAGGAAAAGAAGAAGTAAAACTCTCACTGTTTGCAGATGACATGATCCTCTACATAGAAAACCCTAAAGATTCTACCAGAAAATTACTAGAGCTAATCAATGAATATAGTAAAGTTGCAGGATATAAAATTAACACACAGAAATCCCTTGCATTCCTATATACTAACAATGAAAAAACAGACAGAGAAATTAAGGAAACAATACCATTCACCATTGCAACAAAAAGAATAAAATACTTAGGAGTATATCTACCTAAAGAAACAAAGGACCTATACATAGAAAACTATAAAACACTGATGAAAGAAATCAAAGAGGACACAAACAGATGGAGAAACATACCGTGTTCATGGATTGGAAGAATTAATATTGTCAAAATGGCTATTCTACCCAAAGCAGTCTATAGATTCAATGCAATCCCTATCAAGCTACCAACGGTATTTTTCACAGAACTAGACCAAAGAATTTCACAATTTGTATGGAAACACAAAAAACCTCGAATAGCCAAAGTAATCTTGAGAAAGAAGAATGGAACTGGAGGAATCAACCTGCCTGACTTCAGACTCTACTACAAAGCCACAGTCATCAAGACAGTATGGTACTGGCACAAAGACAGAAATATAGATCAATGGAACAGAATAGAAAGCCCAGAGATAAATCCACGAACCTATGGACACCTTATCTTTGACAAAGGAGGCAAGGATATACAATGGAAAAAAGACAACCTCTTTAACAAGTGGTGCTGGGAAAACTGGTCAACCACTTGTAAAAGAATGAAACTAGAACACTTTCTAACACCATACACAAAAATAAACTCAAAATGGATTAAAGATCTAAATGTAAGACCAGAAACTATAAAACTCCTAGAGGAGAACATAGGCAAAACACTCTCCGACATAAATCAAAGCAAGATCCTCTATGACCCACCTCCCAGAATATTGGAAATAAAAGCAAAACTAAACAAGTGGGACCTAATGAAACTTAAAAGCTTTTGCACTACAAAGGAAACTATAAGTAAGGTGAAAAGACAGCCCTCAGATTGGGAGAAAATAATAGCAAATGAAGCAACAGACAAAGGATTAATCTCAAAAATATACAAGCAACTCCTGAAGCTCAATTCCAGAAAAATAAATGACCCAATCAAAAAATGGGCCAAAGAACTAAACAGACATTTCTCCAAAGAAGACATACAGATGTGGTGTTTATTTTTAAGAAAAGTGCTATCTATGATATGTCTGTGGGAATTCAGAACAGTTACTAAAGTAGTCAGTGAAAATCAGGTTCTTAGGTGCCATTTCCCTGACTAGAGAATGAATGATGGGTGCTGTCCTTCTCTGGCTGTGGAGACAATTGATAACATTGCTTTGATACCAACTGGGGCCAGCATGGATACTTATGTGGGAAGGTTCCTCAAACAAGGTTATTCTCACTCTGCCAGTGGGTTGCTGTAGGAAGAAAGGTTCTCTACAAGTACCCAGGAAACACAGGACCCGAGAATGAGCTTTTCTTCACCGACCCACTCTGTGGTGATGTGCAGATTTGGAAAAGCTTTGGAAACTGGTTCCCCAGGCCCAGAAGAATGATGCCAAGCCCAGGGAAGCTCACTGGGGTGGTGTCTCCTGAGTGGTCCTGCAGAGGTCAATGCCCATCAGGCTTGGAAGAGCTGCCCAGAGTCCTGGAGTGCTTAGAATCTTGGTCATCCCTTCCTCACCCATCCATCCAGCTGTCCCTCTGACTCACATTTATGGAGGGCCTGTGTGTGTTGTGCCTTCTGCTTACAGAGGAGGGGACCAGGCAAGGGTGTGGATGGAGGGTGAGCGCAGGACTGGGCTCTGTAGGGAATTTAGGCTCTGTGGTCTGTGGGAGTTGAAATATTCCTGCTTTAAGAATGAGTGAGCCATCACAAGTGTCCCTGATGCTGAGACATCGAGCACAAGGGGCCTGGAATGGCATACAAGGCTAGGGCACCGTCATGAGGGCTGTTTGGTGGAGAGCGTGTATATGCACTGTGAGTGGGTGGAGTGGTGAGTGGAAGATGGGGAAATAAGGATCCTCCACGACTTTCTGACTGTGACTAGTGGAAGAGAGATGGGTGCTGCAGCAAGAAGCTGACTCAGGTTGGAAAAGGAAAGTAGCTGCAGGTACCTTATGACATCCCCAGAGTCAGAAAGCTTACACACTCTGAAAAAAAGAAGGCCATCTTCCCTCACTCTAATGGAAAACTCCACGTAATATCTGGAGCTAAGATCCTGTTGTCCAAATCCACATTCACTTCCAGGAATTTCCACCTGGCCTCTGAGAGAGATGCTAGTTCCCAGTCATGGCGCTCCCCATGTTCTTGTCTACAAAATGAATATGAACTATGAAATACCAACACAAAGAAAATAAGTAAAGAGTCATTAAAATGAAAAGAAAGTGAAGTCACTCAGTCATGTCCGACTCTTTTCAACCCCATGGACTGTAGCCTACCAGGCTCCTCCGTCCATGGGATTTTCCAGGCAAGAGTACTGGAGTGGGTTGCCATTTCCTTCTCCAGGAGATCTTCCCAACCCAGGGATTGAACCCAGGTCTCTCACATTGCAGGCAGATGCTTTACCCTCTAAGCTACCAGGGAAGCCTAAAAGAGTCATTGCAAATAAATAAATAAATAAATAAACCCAGAAGAAAAATGAAACCAACCCAAAGAAGACAGGAATAGAGAGGGTGAAACCTGATCTAAAATAATGTTTGCCCCTTGGTACAGCTGTGCTTGATGCTTGATATTGATTATATTGGTTACACAAGTTGAGACTGTCCCTCCTGCTAGAGCAGGTTTGCATTGCATCTGTCCTCTATATTCAAAGTAGTCTAGGTTCACCGATGTGTCTGTTCTTTGAAAATTCAGGAACATTTCTATGGTTGCCTGGACTTTTAATACATCAGTTTCAAGAAAAGAAATGTTGAACTCTTCTAGTATTGTTTTTTTCTGAAATTTACTCATAACATAAAGAAATAAGGGAACTGAACAGAATGAAAAAATTATGATAGGACCAAACATAATGTTTAAGATAGAAAAAGACAGTTGCTTTATAATCCATTGAATAAACTACTAATAACAATGATGATCTGCAGATTTTCATAATTTTCTCCAAATAAATTAGTCCACTATGAATCTGTTACTAGGTTATCTGTGTGTGATTATTTCATTCATTCAGTTCAGTTCAGTCACTCAGTCGTGTCCGACTCTTTGTGACTGCCTGGACTGCAGCACCCAGGCCTCCCTGTCCATCATCAGTTCCCAGAGTTTATTCAAACTCATGTCCATTGAGTCAGTGATGCCATCAAACCACCTCATCCTCTGTCGTCCCTTCTTCTCCCACCTTCAATTTTTCCCACCATCAGGGCTTTTCAAATGAGTCAGCTCTTTGCATCAGGTGGCCAAAGTACTGGAGTTTCAGTTTCAACATCAGTCCTTCCAAAGAATATTCAGGACTGATCTCCTTTAGGATGGACTGGTTGGATCTCGTTGCAGTCCAAGGGACTCTCAAGAGTCTTCTCCAATACCACAATTCAAAAACATCAATTCTTCGGCGCTCAGCTTTCTTCGTAGTCCAACTCTCACATCCATACATGACCACTGGACAAACCATAGCCTTGACTAGATGGACCTTTTTTGGCAAAGAAATGTCTCTGCTTTTTAATATGCTGCTAGGTTGGTCATAACTTTTCTTCCAAGGAGTAAGCGTCTTTTAATTTCATGGCTGCAATCACCATCTGCAGTGATTTTGGAGGCCCCCTCCAAAAAAAGTCTGTCACTGTTTCCACTGTTTCCCCATCTATTTGCCATGAAGTGATGGGACCAGATGCCATGATCTTAGTTTTCTGAATGTTGAGCTTTAAGTCAACTTTTTCACTCTCCTCTTTCACTTTCATCAAGAGGCTCTTTAGGTCTTCACATTCTGCCATAAGGGTGGTGTCATCTGCATATCTGAGGTTATTGGTGTTTATCCTGGCAATCTTGCTTCCAGCTTGTGCTTCACCCAGCCCAGCAATTCGCATGATGTACTCTGAATATAAGCTAAATAAGCAGGGTGACAATATACAGCCTTGACATACTCCTTTTCCTATTTGGAACCAGCATATTTTTCCATGTTCAGTTCTAACTGTTACTTCCTGACCTGCATACAGATTTTTCAAGAGGCAGGTCAGGTGGTCTGGTATTCCCATCTCTTGAAGAATTTTCCAGTTTATTGTGATGCATACAGTCAAAGGCTTTGGTATAGTCAATAAAGCAGAAGTAGATGTTTTTCTGGAACTCTCTTGCTTTTTCGATGATCCAACAGATGTTGGCAATTTGATCTCTGGTCCCTCTGCCTTTTCTGAAACCAGCTTGAACATCTGGAAGTTCACAGTTCACATATTGTTGAAGCCTGGCTTGGAGAATTTTTAGCATTACTTTACTAGTGTGTGAGATGAGTGTAATTGTGTGGTAGTTTGAGCATTCTTTGGCATTGCCTTTCTTTGGGATTGGAATGAAAACTGACTTCATTATTCCCTGTTTTATTGGGTTGGCAAAAAAGGACGTCACCAGATGGTCAATACCGAAATCAGGTTGATTGTATTCTTTGCCAGCTGAAGATGGTGAAACTCTATACAGTCAGAAAAAAAAAAAAAAAAAAAACTGGCGCTGTCTGTGGCTGAGATCATCAACTTCTTATAGCAAAATCCAGACTTAAATTGAAGAAAGTAGGGAAAACCCTTAGGCCATTCAGGTATGACCTAAATCAAATCCCTTATGATTATACAGTGGAAGTGACAAATAGATTCCAGAGATTAGACTTGGTAGACAGAGTGCCTGAAGAACTATGGACAGAGGTTCATAACATTGTATAGGATGCAGTGACCAAGACCATTACCAAGAAAAAGAAATACAAGAAGTCAAAGTGGTTGTCTGAGGAGGCTTTACAAGTAGCTGAGGAAAGAAGAGAAGTGAAAGGCAAGAGAAAAAGTGAAAGATATACCCAACTGAATGTGGAGTTCCAGAAGGTATCAGGAGAAGAAAGAAAGCCTTCTAAGTGAACAATGCAAAGAAACAGAGGAAATGAATAGAATGGAAAAGACCAGAAAACTCTTCAGGAAAGCTGGAGTTATCAAGGGAACACATCATACAAGAATGGATGTGATAAACGACAGAAGCAATAAGGACCTAAGCAGAAGATAGTAAGAAGAGGTGGCAAGAACACACAAAAGATCTATACAAGAAAGCTCTTTATGACCCAGATAACCATGATGGAGTGATCACTCATCTAGAGTCAGACATCCTGGAGTGTGAAGTCAAGTGGGCCTTAGGAAGCATTACTACAAACAAAGCTAGTAGAGGTGAAGGAATTCTAGCTGAGCTATTTTAAATCCTAAAAGATGATGCTCTTAAAGTGCTGCACTCAATATGTCAGTAAATTTGGAAAACTCAGCAATGGCCACAGGACTGGAAAAGGTCAGTTTTCATTCCAATGCCAAAGAGAGGCAATGTCAAAGAATGTCTTAACTACAGTTCAATTGCATTCATTTCAGTGCTAGTAAGGGTAAGCTCAAAATCCTTCAAACTAGGCTACAGCAGTATATGAACTGAAAGCTTCCAGATGTTCAAGCTGGGTTTAGAAAAGGCAGAGGAACCAGAGATCAAACTGCCAACATCCACTGGATCATCGAAAAAGCAAGGGAATTCTAGAAAAACATCTATTTCTGCTTTATTGACTATGCAAAAGCCTTTGACTATGTGGATCACAACAAACTATGGAAAATTCCTAAAGAGATGGGAATACCAGACCACCTTACCTGTCTCCCGAGAAACCTGTGAGGTCAAGAAGCAACAGTTAGAACTGGACATGGAACAACAGACTGGTTCAAAATAGGGAAAGTAGTACGTCAAGGCTGTATATTGTCACTCTGCTTATTTAATGTATATGCAGAGTACATTATGTGAAAGGCCAGGCTGGATGAAGCACAAGCTGGAATCAAGATTGCCAGGAGAAATATCAATAACCTCAGATATGCAGATAACACCACCCTTATGGCAGAAAGTGAAGAGGAACTATCGAGCCTCTTGATGAAGGTGAAAGAGGAGAGTGAAAAAGCTGGCTTAAAACTCAACATGCAAAAAACAAAGATCATGGCATCCAGTCCCATCAGTTCAAGGCAAATAGAGGGGGAAAAAGTGGAATCAGGTTTTATTTTCTTAGGCTCCAAAATCACTGTGGAATGGTGACTGCAGTTATGAAATTAAAAGACACTTAGTCCTTGAAATGAAAGCTATGACAAACCTAAACAGTGTATTCAAAAGCAGAGACATTACTTTGCCACCAAATGTCTGTATAGTCAAAGCTATGGTTTTTGCAGTAGTTGTGTATGGATGTAAGAGTTGGACTATAAAGAATACTGAGCACCGAAGAACTGATGCTTTTTTTTTTTTTGTAGTGGTTTTTGCCATACATTGACATGAATCAGCCATGGATTTACATGTGTTCCCCATCCCGATCCCCCCTCCCGCCTCCCTCTCCATCCCATCCCTTTGGGTCTTCCCAGTGCACCAGCCCTGAGCACCCATCTCATGCATCCAACCTGGGTTGGTGATCTGTTTCACCCTTGATACCTCTCTTTGGATTTGTGGTGCTGGAGAAGACTCCTGAGAGTCCCTTGGACAACAAGGAGATCAAACTAGTCAATTCTAAAGGAAGTCAGTCCTGAATATTCATTGGAAGGACTGATGCTGAAGCTGAAGCTCCAATACTTTGGCCACCTGATGTGAAGTGCCAACTCATTGGAAAAGACCCTGATGCTGGGAAAAATTGAAGGCAGGAGGAGAAGGGAGCAGCGGAGGAGAGAATGGTTAAATAGCATCACCGACTCCCCTGAGAGCAGGAGGAACAAAGGAAGAGGTTGGTGTTCTCACAATCGAAAGCTTGTAAGAGGACCCTAAAGAATTGAGATCCAGACCTCTGAGAAAAGGGCGTTGCTTCCTTGGTGTCAATACCACTGAATGGAATGCATCATTCTGGGAGTGAATGGAAAGAAGATAGCATCAGCTGCTGTTAGAATCCACTATTGCTACCAGGGAGCAGAGCTGAAGCTGGAAAGATGGAAACAGATGAACAAGGAGGGTCTTTTGCCATTTCCTCTTGCTTGACAGCCTCACTCTGAAGCCCACTAGTCACAGGACTTAACAAGGAAAGAAGTGGCCAAAGGGAAAGAGTTTGCAGAGTCCCAGCCCCAATCAGTGTTTCCAAGCCAGGTGTGGAAGAGTGACCTTGGAGCCCAGATGCAATGTTTAATGCCCAATGTCACTGTAACAAAGAAGTACATGTTACAAATATATTTACATATCCAAATATATTTACATATCCAATTTATATGGATCTGTAAAATAGTTCGGAGAAGGAAATGGCAACCCACTTGCCTGGAGAATTCTTGCCTGGAGAATCCCACGGACAGAGGAGCCTGGTGGGCTGCCGTCTATGGGGTTGCACAGAGTCGGACACGACTGAAGTGATTTAGCAGCAGCAGTAAAATAGTTATTGTTACAGATTCAGTAAGCGTGCATTCTTGTACACTACTGGTAGATGAGTAAATTAAGTCCTAAAGTGGTTATAACTTTTCAATCAATAGTTTTGCTTTCAGAAATTTATCCCCAAAGACACAATGAAAATTACGATGTAAGAGTTATGTACAAACAATTTACTAGGGTGTTGCTCATACTAATAAAAATCTTAATAACCCAAATAAGAAATGGTTAAGTACATTAAGGAGTATAAATATTATTTTATGCAATAGTTTAAATTAGGTTTACAATGCAATTTATGGACAAAACATTTATGGTGTAATGATTGAGATATCATCTTTTCACTTAATAAATTTACCACAAGCATTGTTATTACTTTTTATTTTCTTTTTATTTGTTTTTATTTTATCCTCTCTATTGCTATACATTTCTTATAATATATTCTATTAATAATAATAAAATAGTGCAAATAATAAAGTTAAAACAATAGCATCACTGACTCAATGGACATGAATTGAGCAAACGCCAAGAGATAGAGGTGCAAAGGGGAGCCTGGTGTGCTGGAGTCCACGGCATCACAGAGTCAGACATAACTTAGTGACTGAACAACAACAAAAATTCCTTTGGTTTTCAAAATAAAAATAAAAGACATTTTTCATTTTCACAAAGAACTCTTCAAATAGTATTTCAATTTCATCAAGTACAAAATGAAAAGAATGTTTTACTGCTAATAGGTCTTAAAGATTAAACGATGGAATATAACATTGGCTAGCTGTGAAAAGAGCAATAGCCGTGAACATATTGACTGATCATTATGTACCAGAAATTATCCTAGATATTTTCCTGTCTATCCATGTGTTATATATACTCAGGAGATTTGTCTTAAATAGTTTCCCAAAACATGAGAGACACAAAAAGTTTAGAGGAGCTTCTTCAAATGTAAAGTTATAGCAGCCCTTTTATATCATTATATGAAGTGTGTAGTCTTTCTATTCAAAGCAACAGAGTCTGAGATCTTTTAAGCAAGGTTATAACTGTAATCATATATTTTTAGAGAGGTTAGAGGAAATTCCAGTAAAAGTGCTTCAATAGATTACCACATAGATGCAAATCTTCTGTTCCCAATATGCCAATATTTTATGCATAAAATGCATAAGAGAAAAGCAAAGAGAAATACATAAGCTCTTAAGCAAAATCCACAATACCATGGACAAGAATGGGGCGAAAAGCAGTGAGTGAGCCTGAAGTCATGAAGCTAATGCCTGCCAGGTTCTGGGAATGAGGTCAATACCTGCAGGGAACAGGGGGTTGTGTTTTACAAAACAATGTTCAGCTCTTGAAACCAGAAGCTGAAGTGGGACTTTTCACTCCTGGAATAAGAAGAAAAGTTACTGATGCCATCTGAGCCTGCAGCGTCCATGGAACAACCTATGAGAGAAGCAGGGATTCAAAGACCAGACCCCTGACCAGGATCTGAACCATGCCAATGCTGGGCTGTGGTGTCCCCAGCATCCCCAGGGGTCAGGAGCTCTGAGTCACACTAGAACCTGATCCTGGGCTGAGAAGCCTAGGAGCCTGGTGGAAACAAGGACAAAACCATAAATACACCCATACACTGCACACACACACACACACACACATACACACACACACACACTCACACACAATCTCTCACACCATACACACTCACACATATACAGATACAGACTCACTGTGTACACACTCATGCACACGTACAGACACACACCTCATAGACTCTACACACACACATCATAAACCGTATCACTCACCACACACAGAGCTCACAGGCTGAAGATCCCTCTGCTCAAATGAGCCTACAAATTAAAGTTTAATTAAAATTAAGTTTAATTTGAAACTCAAAGAAATCCAATGCTAAGAAAAACAGCAAACTTAAATTTTAAAAGAGTATTATTTCCAAATTTTGTGAGAAAATGCTTCTCATTGTCAATGTTACACATTCCACAGTGTGCATTAACCCTGTGCACTTTAAGTTCTATGCATATTAAGTTCATAGTTTTCTATAATACAGAGAAAAAGTGATCAGTATTCCTTGCAACTGAATTGAGAGGATAAATCTGCAAAAGGATAATGTGCTTTTCTAGTACCCTTTAGCTCTTGTGAGATATTACACTTTAAATGCATTGGTTGTTGATGGCAGTGGGGGAAAATTGTGATTAATGAAGAAAAAGATGCTTGCATAGGCCTTTGGACCAAAGGTCCCATGAAACAGGTCCTTATTAACTCCTGAGTCTCCAGCTCGGTACAAGGAGACTTTTGTTGGCTGTGAGTTTCTCTATTTGGTAAGTGTGGTTTCTACTCTGAGCCCTTTGTTGTTGTCAGTCACTCAGTCGTGTCCAACTCTTTGCGACTCCATGGACTGAAGCACGCCAGGCTTCCCTGTCCTTCACTCTCTCTCAGAGTTTGCTCAAACTCATATCCACTCAGTCAGTGATGCCATCCAACCATCTCATCCTCTGTCGTCCCCTTCTCCTCCTGCCTTCAATCTTCAGACTCTTTTCCAATGAGTTGGCTCTTTGCATCAGCTGGCCAAAGTATTGGAGCTTCAGCTTTAGCTTCAGTCCTTCCAATGAATATTTACAGTTGATCTCCTCTAGGATTGACTGGTTTGATCTCCTTGTAATATAAATAACTCTAAAAATCATAAAATGTGTAATTGTGTACTTAGAGTATGCAAAGGGATCTCTTTCTTTGGGGGTGAAACTGATAACACAGAAAGATTTGAAACGCAAATGAGAAAACTGCTCCTGAAAATCAGTGAAAGAGGACAAGTCGACCTGCACTTGAACAAAGAGCTTAATGATGGGGTCTATTCTGAAGCAAGGATTTGAAGGAGCAGAAAGCACAGTTAGGTGAATGACGAAATGGTCAGTAAAACTTGTGGTACAAACCATGAGAAGACATGATATGGCAGGGACAGTTCTTTCATTATTTTCATTGCTTTAATTAACATTAAGGAGTCATGCTATAACAGGAGAGTTTTACATAAATCATAATATCAAGTCTGGTATTAAGTAAGGCGTTAAAATACATTTGCCAAACAGACTCACGGACTTTAGAAACAAGCTTAGCGTTACCAAAGGGGAAACATGGTGAGGTGGGATAAACCAGGGTCTTGGGATTAACAAACACACACACACTATATATAAAACTGGAGACTCGGCAACGGCGCCCACTCCAGTGCTCCTGCCTGGAAAAGCCCACGGACCGAGGAGCCTGGTAGGCTGTAGTCCATGGGGTCGAGAAGAGTCGGACACGACTGAGCGACTTCACTTTCACTTTTCACTTTCATGCATTGGAGAAGGAAATGGCAGCCCACTCCAGTGTTCTTGCCTGGAGAATCCCAGGGACGGGGGAGCCTGGTGGGCTGCCGTCTGTGGGGTTGCACAGGGTCAGACATGACTGAAGCGACTTAGCAGCAGCAGCAGCAGCATATATAAAATAATCAACAAGGACCTACTATAGCACAGAGAGCTCTTCTCAATACTATGTAATAACCTATATGGGAAAAGAATCTGAAAAAGAATGGTTACATGCATATGTACAAATGAATCACTTTGATTTTGTAAATCTACATGAAAAATCTGTTAATTGGAATGCATAGTAAAGATGTAACTTTTTCTTAATATCTTTGGAAATTTGACAAAAGTCCCGAATCCCTTGCATTTACTATCAATTTCTAGTTGCATTTTTTTCTCCACGGTGTTTGCCATTCTTCAAGTCGATATACTGATAAGTTCTGCTCAACTGTGTAGCATATTCACTTACAATCTAACTTTATTTCCCAGTAATTTCTGTAAGCATCCAGTTCTTTCAATTTCAAAATATATTTTCTACTATTTCCTAGGAAAGAAAATTTTTTTATCATAAAAACTGTGAAATTTTATATGCTTTTGAAGTCTAATTTAAGAAATGTGATCTAAATTACCTGAGCCTGTTTTTAATTTATTTTAATTTGAGTATAATTGCTTTACAGTATTGTGTTGGTTTATGCCATATATATACATATGTATGTGTATATATATGTGTGTGTGTGTATATATATATATATATATATATATATATCCCCTCCCTTTTGAACTTCCCTCCCTCCCCACACCCCATGTCAACCCTCCTCTAGGCTGTCTAAGCCTATTTTTAGATTATTAGTATTAACAAAATCTTGTTGAACCCTCTATAATTGATTTAATTATATTTATACATATTTAAAGGCTTACATATCTTCAACAATATTTATAAGACAAGTAGTTCAAAGAATCTTTTGAAGATTCTGATTATATATCTACTTATTGAAAATATGCTTCAAATATGTTTATGATTAATATTCTCCTTTTAATGTGATCTACATGCTATGACTCAGATCTTAAAATTGCCAAATTGAAATAAAGTGTATGAAATATATATATATATATTTTTTTGTTTGTTTGTTTGTAGAAACTGAAAGTATAGATTTAAATTATTGAAGATATATTTTCAGCACTGTGAGGATTTTGTTTTATTATGCTTTGGCTTAACAAGTATAATTCTTTTGCCTTACTCAAGAAATAATACAATTCTTATAATTTTAGTGATATGCATAACTAGCTTATATTTATTTTTATCTCTTTAATTCAGATCACAAAGATTCTGCTCATTTTCAGGTTCACACACCAAAAATAAAGAGAAAGGAATAGTATGGTAGAATCTTCTTTCCAGTTAAGGTACTTGGTTTTTAGTTATAAACTTAGCAGTTCTTTGATAAATGACAATAAGTTAGTTTTGGTCTCTAACCCATCTCTTCTTTCCTCCCTCTCTCTCTCCCTTGCTCTCTCCCACCATCTTCTACCTTCCTTCCTTTTTTCCTTGGAGACTTCTGATTAAACATATCATACATTTTGCTTCCTAATGAAACTCACTAAATCAATTAGAGAGAGAAGAGAGTAGACAAATAAGTCAACATAATTTTGAAGATGGAAAAGCCTGAGCAAGAGGTCAGGAGGGCTGAGAAATCTAAATGTCATGTGCTTAGAAAAGACTTGCCAAAAAGTCACACTATAATTAATATTTTGGAAACCTAGAAGGATTCGGTGATGAGGGACATCAGATTATGAATCTGACTGACTTCAAAGAGGCAGAAGCAGTTATGAAGATTCTGGGTCATTCAGATCTTGATGTTCCCTACTGTTTCCCTGCTGTGAGTATGGCAGAAAGTGTACCTCTATTTATGTGGGATCACTGCCAAAACACTTCCTGTGGGAGTTTGCTATAAAGTAAAAGTGTTTGAGACTGAACACAGCATTGTAACCTATCAAGAGGAGCTCTTCTTGAATTATAGTGGTCCCAGAAGAAGAAGAAAAAAAGAAAGGATGTGATCAAATATTTGAGAAAATTATAGTTAAAACTTCCCTAACTTGAAAAGAAAATAGTCACCAAAGTCCATGAAGCCTAGAGAGGTACATACACATCTCCCTGGATAAACCCAAGGAGATATATGCCAAGACACATATTAATCAAACTACAACTTAAACACAAAGAAAAAAATATTAAAAGAAGCAAGGGACAGGTCACACATGATGTACAAGGGGATCTCCGTAAGGTTAACAGCTGATCTTTCAGCAGAAACTCTGTAGCCAGAAGGGAGTATCATGATATACTTGAAGTGATGAAAGGAAAAAAACATACAAACAAGATATCTCTACCCAGCAAAAATCACATTCAGATTCGATGGAGAAATCAAAAGCATTACAAATGTGAAGAGATAAGCAAATGTGAAGAAAATTCAGCACCACTACGTCAGCTTTGTAATGAAAATGTTAAAGGAACTTCTTTAGGCAGGAAACTCAAGGGAAGGATAAGATCTACAGAAACAAACTCAAAACAATAAACTAAATGGTAATTGAATCATACATATCAACAATTACTTTAAATGTAAATGTATGAAAAGACACAGAATGCTGAATGAATCAAAAAACAAGACCCCTACATATACTGTCTAGAAAAGACCCACTTTGTGCCTAGGGACACATACAGACTGAAAGTGAGGGGCTGGAAAAATATATTTCATGCAAATGGAAATCAAAAGAAAGTGGGAGGAGTAATACTCATATTAGATAAAATAGATTTTAACATAAAAACTTTTATAAGAGACAAGGAAGGACACTGCATCATGATCAAGTGTTCAATCCAAGAAGAAGATATAACAATTATAAATATATATGCATGAAACATAGGAACACCTCAACACATGAGGCAAATGCTAATAGCTATAAAAAGGGAAATCAACAGGAACACAAGAATAGGGGTGGACTTTAACACCCCACTCACACGAATGGACGGCTCATTCAGACATAAAATTAATAAAAATCACAAGCCTTAAATGACCAGATGGCTGTAATTGCTGTCTATAGGACATGCCATCTAAAATCATCAGAATACACATTTTTCTCAAGTGCACAAGAAATATTTTCTAGGATAGATCACATCTTGCATCATAAATCAAACCTTGGTAAGTTTTTCTCTATTTTTATTGCTTAAGCTTTCTCATTGTCTTTTAAAAAGTTCATTTCTATATAGCCTTCTGTTTCCAAGTGCCAAAAAAAAAAATTAAAGTTTTGCTTTTTGTATTTAGATCCTTAAATCAACAGGAAATTATATCTTTGCTTGCCATAATGTAGGAATCTATCTTTTGCCACCATGACACTGTGATAATTAGTTGTCCCAGTCCCATTATTGACTAGTCCCTATATCAGAATATTAACTGAAAGTTTAAAAATTTTTAAATATTTTCAAAATTCTCATAGCTGAAGAAGTATAAAAGAAATTTGAGTTCTATGCCTAGGTTGATGGAAGGCACAAAATGCTATGTGGCAAATTTGGAGTTACACACAAGGGCATCCTGAGAGTAAAAATTCCTGGAATTAACCAAAACTACCAGGATAACTCCAGATTTTGAAAAGGTATTGATGGGACTCAAGCAGAGATCTCAGAGGAACCAAGTGTTGTCTGAGTTCCAAGTATAAAGAATCGAAACTTGACTGATGTCTGTCTCTAACAGGATGAGAAGTTAGGTGAGTAGGGCTACAGAGTTGGGTGGCTGGGGAGGGGCACTGCCTTCTCTCCTGTAGCCCCTGCCCACGCTCAGGAGCCCTTTGTGACCAGAGCACCGCTCTATGATGGGGACCTAGGACTTTAGTCCCCCAGGATACACCCCGTGCTTAGTTGCCTGAGGACAGCAGTGTGATTCAGATGATGGAGAATCTTCTCTGCTCTCTTAAAAGCACTTTTGGCACTTGGCTGGACTCCAGTTCCACTTCCGGGGTGAATGAAACCATCTTTGTTATTCTGCTTGGACTGGGGCTCTTTTTCCTGTTCCATCCCTATCTCCAGAACAAACCAACTTTACCACCTCTTAGGAAACACAGAAACACCAAGAAGGTAAGGAACCCTTGGCCGTGATCAACAAACACATGCTTCTCTCTTTTTTTCTATTATTTCCAATTTTCTGAATCAGCTGGAGAGACTCTTGAGATAGGAAAGAATAGAACATCTATTCTCAAGGAAGAATAAAACATCACCCCTCTAGGGACAAATTAGATTGGGCAGGGGACACAGTGAGCACTAGGATTTCTATCCAAATATTTCAGACCAGGTGTCCAAGTATGGAAGAGGGTTTCAGGAAAAGTCCCAAATACAGTGACCAGGGGGTGAGGACTGGATAGTTAGTTCATCTCAACTACGGTACAGGACTCTGAGCACCAGTTCGCCAGTCATAGGGGTCTTGGACGGGGGCTGAATGAGGGCAGTGCTGAAGCGCTGAGAGCCTCAGAGCAGGGTCTGGGGTGGGGCTCTGGATTGGGAAGCAGAGATCTACCTAAGGGAGATCGGATTCGCCCACGGGTCTGAGAATGTATGTGTTTCGTGAACAGTGGAACAGTGAGAAAAGAAATCCAGGGTGAACCTCACATTGAAAATCCTACTTTACGTTCTACAAGAAGGAAAACAAAATATTTGTGTCCCCTTTTAAAAAAAAAGAGTAAAAAGAAAGAAAAACCACAGGGCTCTGTTAGTTAAATGTAGAAAGTATCATATATGGACCCTGAGTAGCTGATGCTTGTCTAGAGAGGGGAGAATGAGAATTGGGTTCAAGGTCCTTGTTTTTTCTGTCCCCCAGCATCAAATGCAGCTGAGCGGGAGATGCAGGGGTAGGAAGACAGATAGAGCTTTGAAAGGTAGGTTCTGATGTTCAGCCCTGTGTCTCTCAGGGCCCTGAGGACCCAGCTCCCCGGGCTCCAAGGAGGTCAGCGGTAGTACCGTCCCTCAGTAAACAGAACCCCCAGGGAAGCTCCTGGGAAGAGAGCAGAATGCAAATACTTCCTGGATTCCCATGCAGAATGAAGTCCTGAGGGGCTTGGAAAAGGGTGTGGCCCAGCAGGGGTGTGTGGGCCGCTCTGAATCAGTAGCCCCTGGGTTGGGAGGTGGGACCTCTAGTTCTGAACCTGAACACAAGGTTTAACTTCATTCAGATTCCTCTGTGAAGTGACCCCTGCGCATTCTTCCCCACAGGCACTGTAAAGGCAGAAAGGGAAAAAGGATGTGGAAGCACTTTGTAAATGATAAACCCTTTCCTGAGCTTCACCATCATTGTCAGGCATTCTGTGGCCTTGGGTGCTGGTGCTTGGGCTCCAATCTCCCAAGGGTGTCCCCTTAAAGAGACAGTGTATTCAACCTCCTATAAGACCCCTAGGCCCCTGTCTTCACCACCATGACCCCAGTCTGCTGATTTCCAGCTTGCAGAGATTGCCTGAAAGAACTGGAAGAGGTCCGGGACTTGGCTTCCCATCTGCAAAGGTAAAGAACCTTCCCCATCTCTCCTGGGTTTCTCTTCCTCCCAGAACCTCTGGTGTTATCCCAGGGATGCAGGCAGCCTGGGGCTGAGTTGGGAGGGGGAGTCCTGGGGAGTGGGGAATATCTAAAGCCCTGGGGTGAGGACAGCAGGAGCATTGTGAAGTTGCATGGGGGCCAGGGAGGGCTGTGGGCTGCAGGTGCCCACCCTGGCTTGGCCTGCCCAGCCCTCCTGGCCCCAGGGACTCCTGGCTACAGCTTGTACCTCCTGTCTCCTGCAGACACCTGGGGAAGATTACTGACATGGACACCATTCATCAGCTCTCCTCTCAAGAACCCCCTGGCGAGGCGTGCAAGGAAGCCCCTGCTGGAGCCCACTAGCCATGTAGGCAAGAGGCTGCTCCCACCGTGTCCCCACCTCTGCTGACTGAGCAGCCTCCGTCTCAGGCCTCCACAGTTTCTCCAAGATCAGCGACCTCAGCTTCTGTTCACTTAGATTCCTCCCTGACTCTCTCTCAGCACCAGAGCTTTTCCTTCCCCTGGCCAGACTTTCACTCCGGCCACCTGCTCTTTCCCCTCCCCTGCCATGCCCTCCTGACCCAGGGGCTGCCCTGTATCTATAACAGACTCCTCTGCCCCCCTCCCCACCAGGCTCTATGATGTGTCTCACTAAGGATGACTCCCTAGCACCCCCACTGAGCACCATCTCACGCAGCTCGTACCCCTCTCCCCTTGGAGACCAGCCATCTCAGGCTTTGTTCTTTAAGCTGTACCCTTTCAGCCCTGACTTGGTGGCAGGGGACTGCCAAAGCCTGAAGTTTCTCTACCTTGATACACTTGAGTCCCAGCAAGGACACCTTCCCCGCCACCCATCAGAGGTCTCATTTCGGGGAGACCCCACACACAGGTAGAGGCTGGTAGCCTCTCTTTTGTCAACCTGGATGTCCAGAAGCTGTTGGAGGCGCTGATCACCAAGAGAGTAGAACTGAAGATTTGGAAGAAGAAAGAAAAGGAGTTGGAGGCAGGCTACCATCTGACTTCTTTGGGGAAGAGGATCAAGTCACTTGGTGACAAGCAGGACACGTTGGGTTGCCAACACTTGTGGAGCATAAAAGGCAAACCGGAACAACTGCTTGGTTCTGAGAAGCCCCTGTATCCCGACATTGTGGGGGACCATCTACAGAAGACAGGCAGCCAGCTCTTCTGGGATCTCTTTCTGTATAGTGGGTCTCTGGTGGCGACTGTCACAGTACTTGGGTATCCTCTAGAGCTACACCCTATCTTAGTCAATGAACTCTCTAATGCTGAACCGTTCCAAATTCAAGCTAAAGTAACTTCACAGCTGTCATTTCCCCAGCTCTTGACCCACCCTGTGACCCAGGCTCAACTTCAATCCTTGACTGAAACCATGCCCCAATGTCAACCACCACTTTGGGTTCAGTTAGAGACCTCTGACCATGTCTAACCCTATTTTCCAATCTGACCATCTCTTCTCAGCCAGATTAGGTATTGTGAAGTATCTTGCCCTAGAGTCCAAACTAAGGCACAATCATTCATCCAAATGCAATTCAAATCCTGAAATGTCACTTTTTGTAAAAGCAGCTAGAGAGTGGAAGAACTTCACCCTGTTTGGTTAAAAGATCTCAGCAGGTGTTTAGCCAGGTCACTCCCAACCTTCCCCAGGAGAACAGGTCTTCCCAGGCCCACAATTCTGTCTCCATCCTTCTTGGGGATTTGATCAACTTTGAGGTTTGGGAGAAACTGGAGCACCACCTTTCCAAAAGGTTCATGTAGCAGCAGAGTGGTGTTCCCTGCAGAATGCAAGCATCGGATTGGATACAGCCTCAGGATCAATTCCCAAGACCTTGTCAGGTACAGGGCAAGAAGTGGCCCTCAAGGACCTCTCCAGGTCCAGGCAAAAGCAGCCAGGATGCACAGTCCAAGTGCCCAGCAAAGATCCCACCAGGGAAGGACCTTCACCAGGATATACATCAGAATTTGGGGAGGATCCTAAAAGATCTGCACATGACCTCAGCCAGCACCACAGCGAAGGTTCCAAGAGTGAGGCTTGAGTCACAAAGAGAGTTGGGCCCAGGAAGGAAGCATCCAGAATAAGATTTGGGAGTCCTTATGGAAAGGAAGGCAGAGCAGATCCCTGAGTGTCCAGACCCTGTGGCTGTACATTGTTTGAGACTAGATGACAACCTTGTCTCAGACTTTCCTGAACAAAGTCTCCTCAGTGAACAGAAAATCCAGATTCCTCTCAGGATAGTGAGGCCTCCATGAATACCTCCCATGAGTCTCTGGTCCTCAGTCCTTATATTCAGCAGGATCTGGAGGCACATATAATAATGTTTTGGGTGAGGCACTGGTATGGGGCCTACCCCTCAATGTCCTCAAGTTCATACTTAGCTTGAAGTTGACAAAGGTTCACTGCATACCCCTTCCAGGATCCAAATTGAAAGCAACCTGTGAATCTGGGGACCACTCAAAAGCCTAGTTAACCAAGGTCTTGGGAGAACCTCCTCAGCCCCACCCAGGATAGAAAGTGATAACAACATAGGCAGTTTCCCCCATGGAGAGTCCCCTCCCTGCCTGCTGTGGGCTGTGGGAGGACCCTCACCTGGCGAGGTCCACAGGCCTTCAGAGGTTCCTCTGACTGGTCAAGAAGAAAGGCACCTCAGGCCCCCAAACATAACTTCATGGGCAGAATCTGGCACAATGAGTCTGTCATGGGAGCTAACAGAGGCAGCCAGTTCAAGGCCATCAATGAGCCACAGGAGGAGGTCAGGGTGGGCCTCTCTAGACTCTTGCTCTAGTACGATAGTAGGGGATTTTGACACATGGCCCCAATCTTCCAGGGAACAAGAGGCCATGGAGGAGGACCCTGGTTGGAGAGGTACTTTTGAACCTAGTGTGCTAATAAAATCCTAAAGTATTAATGTGGATTTGAGGAGATCATAGTTTCTAAGCTGCAATAAAAGCCTCTCCTCCAATACAAAGTCTGTTCCTCAGAATTGAAAGAGACACGTGTACCCTAATGTTCATCGCAGCACTGTTTACAATAGCCAGGACATGGAAGCAACCTAGATGCCCATCAGCAGATGAATGGAAAAGAAAGCTGTGGTACATATACACAATGGAATATTACTCAGCCATTAAAAAGAATGCATTTGAATCAGTTCTAATGAGGTGGATGAAACTGGAGCCTATTATACAGAGTGAAGTAAGTCAGAAAGAAAAACACCAATACAGTATACTAATGCATATATATATGGAATTTAGAAAGATGGTAACGATGACCCTACATGCAAGATAGCAAAAGAGATACAGATGTAAAGAACAGTCTTTTGGACTCTGTGGGAGACGGCGAGTGTGGGATGATTTGAGAGGGTAGCATTGAAACGAGTATATTATCATATGTGAAGCGGATCACCACTCCAGGTTCAATGCATGAGACAGGGTGCTCAGGGCTGGTGCACTGGGATGGCCCTGGGGGATGGGATGGGGAGGGAGGTGGGAGGGGGGTTCTGGATGGGGAACACACATGCGCCCAGGTCGATGTTTGGCAAAACCCACTACAATATTGTAATTAGCCTCCAATTAAAATAAATAAATAAAAATTTTTTAAAGTCTGTTTCCTCAAATATAGACAATCTACAGACTGATGCACAGTTTTGTAAGCTTGAGTTTCAAGGGTTCACAGACCAGAAGAAAAGGCTGGACCAGGGGAGTGCTCCTTCAAGACTGGGCCACTAACATACTCCTCAAAGACTATCACTCAGATATGTCAATTGCTACCAACACTTGGTATTTGCAGGAATCTCTGTCCTGTCCAGGGGAGACACGTCCAATTCCCAGATGCCCTATGACCAGTTGTTCCAGTGGAGGGAAAAAGCAGGGGCAGCTGGAGGCCCTGAAGCAACAGCCCCAACATCAGAGCCAGAGCAAGAAGTTGTCCCCACTGGTGGGAGAGAGAATCACAGGAGTTTCAAACTAGGACAGCATGAAAAATGTTTGGCAGAGTGAAGAGTCTACTGGGGCATTGGATGAGAAAAAAGATTAAACAACATCTGCAGTAGATTTTCCTCCATAAAGGCGAAGGATTGGAAGAGACACTGCAAAAAGGCAAGTCTGCAGCAGCCACTGCCCAGAGCCAGGGACAAGTCAAAAGCAGATTACTTATGATACCAAGACTTCTGAGGCTCAGGCTTTCGTGACAGCTGTTGGATGGAGCCTAGAGGAGAAGGTGGTGCTTCACTGTGGACCTCATACCTCAGAGTTAAGCTGGTACAAAGTAGAACTCTAGGACCCATTAGGTCCACATTACCGCTCCCATAGGTTTCTCTCCAACTAAGAGCAAAGGAGAGTGATGGTAGATACAGCCCACCATCACCAAGCTACCCCCATGGGCCACAGCTGTCCCACAAAGAGTCAGTGGACCAGTCCCAGGGAGCCAGCCCCCACCCCCAACCCAGGCAGAGGCTAGCAGCATGGATGGAGAGTGACAGGTGTTCCAGACTATTCCCTCCACTGTCCAAGGCACTGTCTCTTTCAGAAATAAACCTCTTCTGGTTAATCAAAACACAATTGTCACAGCTTTCCTGGTGGGAAAACTTTTCTATAAGAAAAAATGCATGCCTAGCAAAGAGAAAATTTTTTTTCTCTCTCAGGTTTAGCACATCTTCTCTGTGATAATGACTTCTTCATACCACAGATTTTAGTTTCCCAAAGTGAAACTTTTTTCTCATGAAAGGTGATGGCCTCTCTGTGCCCTGCTAGGGGGAAGGGAAGGGATGAGGGTCCACTCTTCCCAAGTGCCTGTTTTGACTTTCAGATGGAACAGGGCCATGGAGGGAGGTGGACCTCAGTAGGATACTAATCCTCACCCCATTCCCTCACTGCACCTTCAGTTTCCATAAAACCAGCATTACAGAAACAAGCAACAGCACTCGTGACATGCCAAGGTGAACTAAACCTAAAGACCTCCTCCTTCTAAGGATCCGGCTCAGTCCTCTCCATCTCTCTGTCTACCTTGAACTTGTGCGGCTGTGGGGAGGGCTCTGCAGAGGCTGAAATTCCCCTCAGGCTCAGAAAGTATCAAGAGAAAAGTTCACATGTTGGAATAATGAGGGGAGCTTGGGGGTAGTGCTGGCCCAAGTCCAGAGGAGGGAAAAACCTCTTTCCCATGTCAAGGTGGGATTACACGACACTGCCCTAGAAGCCCCTTCCCTCCTAGAAGGAGCTGGGATTGAGATCGGCCAGAAGCATCATCTTCCCTTTGTCTTTCTCGTGCTCTGGAGCAGAGGTGAGGATGAGGACCACACACTCCCAGCTCTGAGGGTGTGCAGTGTGGAGCATGAAGGCCCCCGAGGGCCGGTCCACCTCTGCCGCGGAGGAGAGGACAGCCCTGCTCACAGCGCCCACCTCCCCTGGGGTAAGAGCAGGGGCAGGATTGTGTGCAGTCGCCTCACTGTCTGAGGGTGGGATGCTGTGCCCCTAGGGTGGGATGCAGGGGAAGGAGGCAGGTGGCAGAGGTGTCCATAGATGGTGCAGTGACCCAGGAGCCCCTGGCAACCCACCACAACTACAGGCCCAGAGGAAAGAAATTAGGGGCCCGGTGGCTCCTGGCGGCCCCACCCCAGAGGCTCCCCTCTATTCCAGCTCCCAGAGCCCAGACAGTGTGAGGCCACCTGGAACTCCTCCGCAGAGGGCCAGGCTCCCAGAGGCAGTGGGGCCTTGGAGCAGGGAAGCTTCACTTCTCCACAGTGTAAATAATCAGCTTTCACAGGACCGGGAGCTTGGGACAGACTCGTGGTCCGTGACCTCTACCCTACGCATGTGGCCCAAGGAGGCTCCCAGGGAACAGGTGGGGCTCAACAGGCCCAGGGACTGTGCTAGAGTTGTAGCAAGTCTCGCCTGCCCTCAGCCTTGCTCACCGCAGAGCCCAGATGGAGAAGGGACTAGCAGAGTGGATGTGTCACCCAGCGGGCAGGAAGTGACCTGTGGGGAACAAGGGTGAAGTCAGCTTTCCTCCCCAGGCCTTTTCTCCCGAGAAAGCCCGGGAGACATGAGCAATTGCCTAGAGCAATTCAGGGCTCCATGTCAGTCACTCCCACAGTGGAGAGTCCTGCTCCAGGGGGCTCCCCTGATCCAGGAGGCAGCAGGAATTGTCCTGCCCCCGTGCCTGTCAGAACCCCCACAGGTGGGACCAGGACCTGGGTGGGCACAGCCCTGCTTATACCGTGGTTTCTCCCTTGATCCAGGTCCTGACTCTGGGTCTCATCCTCCAGGGTGGGCGCAGCAGTGGGGCTCAGCTGGGGCCAGAGGGAATGGCTGGGACCTAGGCTACAGTGACCGCCAGAGCTCAGGAGAGGGGGGCACAGAGCAGCAACCTTGAGCCTGGATGCTGCCAGGTCCTCTGAGGGGCATCGAGAGGTGAGTGCTGGGGTGGGGGTTCTGGACCCGCTAGGCACCAGCCCGGAGCAGTGAAACAGAAGGACACTCTACTGCTGGTCCTGTTCGTGATGCCAATTGTCTTCCTGTTCACACTGTATTGTTTGTTGAACCCCGGGTAGGCAAGGCGTGAGCTGAGATGCTAGAAGAAGACTCAAGGAGCTGTAGGAACTGCAGACACATTTATTCTCTCCTGGCTGATGCAGCAGCCATAGCATAACCACACACAACAACCCTTCCAGGCTTTTCCAGGTGAAGCTTCTACAGATGTACTGCATAAAGCAGTCCATGACCAAGCGAGCATCTCATGACGGGCATGTGCAGTGCTATAAATGATCTCAGCTGTTACATAGTCATTATTTACAAAATGTGGGGCGAGAGAGCCTGAACACGCAATCTTGGCCAATTTGCTCTCTCCCCACAAACACCGACAGAACAACAAGAAACAAGAAGGAGCAAGTCCCTGAGCCCTTCGCCTGCATTCATGGGCAGAAAGGTCAGCGATGGGGTGTCCCCCACTGTGTCCCCACACAGAGACCCACACTGACCCCACATGGGGACCTCCCACACACCCACTCTGAGAAATCCCACCCAGAGACCTCTCAGAGCATCCTACAGAAACCTCTCTCTCTGAGCCTTCCCGAACACGCACCTCACAAGTGTTCTCAGGAACTGAGTATCCCCCCACTGACAGGTCCTTCAAGGTGCTGATGTCACTTAACAAACCAGCAGCACAGGGGAAGGACCAGTGACGCTGCCCTGACCCACCCCCAGAGCTCTAAGACATCCAGCCATTGTCAGCATTGCCCCAGATGGGGTTCTCTGCTTGGAGACAGGATCACGCTCTTGACCCTTTGTAACCATCGTACCTGAACATGAGAATCACAGCGTTCACCTCCTGCAGGCCTGCAAAAGTCTTTCCTCCATAGATCTTCAATAGCTTGAGCTCTGACCCAGGGATTAGGGAATCACAAATTTTAAACACGAGTAAAATGCTGCCAAACCTGCAATGAGAGTCAAATATCTTATTGACTTATTTTATTCATATTCCAGTCAGATGGTGCCATATCATATTTTAAAAAATTTCTTTGGGGATAAGATCTGATTTCAAGATGCAGATTTCTTTACTTTGGAAACAAAGTAAAAAACTGTGGTAAATGGGTTCTAGGAATAAAATAAAGCAGCAATAATA
The DNA here is from genome assembly GCF_033118175.1 of Dama dama. Taxonomy (NCBI): domain Eukaryota; kingdom Metazoa; phylum Chordata; class Mammalia; order Artiodactyla; family Cervidae; genus Dama; species Dama dama. The sequence goes on along the minus strand of NC_083696.1, from coordinate 25,769,294 downwards.
AGGTGTGTGGTGTCTCACTCATTTGCCAGGGGACTGTGCAACTAACACATTATTTTGGACACACAGTTTGTGTCAACTTTGTGGGTTCTATTTTATTTTCAAGTGAAACAGGCTAAAAATATCATGAAGATCTTTCAAATGAATCAGATATCTAGCAAAACTCCTTTTTTGTCCTCTGGCAAAAATACACTTTTTTCCCTTAAAATGTAGTAATGCCCTCAAAGAGTATTATGCATATTTCCAAGATATAATAAGGTCCAAATGTTCAGATAACATAGTTTAAATGAATGAACTATATAGGAGTTTTCATTTTTAAAATAATTCTTTTAAAATGTACAGTTTCTAAGATGAAGGCAGGCTCTATTTTATGTTCATTACAGGGCTAAAAAATGACTCTTTGCTTCAAATAGTGTGGAATTTTATAGAAGGTATCTTTTCACCTATGCTTGATATATACACATGGCCTAATAAAATTACCTGAAGGAACTTCTTCATATCAGATTGGAAGAAAATGTACATAATAATCAAAGTGTGCATTAACGTGCACAAAATATCCAAGTCATCAAAATCCTCACATTGTATATCCAGCCCTTTCCAAAGGGAACCCTTTACTGATAATACATGTTTCTCACTGCTCATAAACAACTAGTTTTCCTTGCCTTGCTAAAATTTACATTGATCATAGCTGTTGCACATTTATCATTGTTGAGTTAGATTATCTATCAGGATGACAGTATCATCCCATCATTTAGGCCCCTTTTGGGCCTAACTATTTCAACAACAAAAAAATCCCTTCTTGTATTTTCCATGATTTACAAATTTATAATTAATTTTCAACTTTACTTCCTTATAATTTCATTGAATCACAGTGTGATGGAATGTGGTCATGGACGTCCTGTAGTATTCTACAGGGTGGTATTTTTTTGCAGTGAAAGTTATGCAGGTGAGTTTCATGATATTAACAAAAAAGGGACAAATTAGGAAAAATTCCATACAGGATATGGTTTGCAAAGTCTGCTATTTCCTTTTCAATTTGATTATTATTCAGTTCTTTGAATTTAAGTTGAACAAACTGAAAACAGAACATAAACAAACATCTGTAATAAATAGTTTATTGCTTTGGGGTATGAATGCATTGTCCCTCACTAGCAATGCATAGTTCAATAAATTGCACAATTGTAATGAACAGTGTGCAATAAGGCAGCATTCTCATCAGTCATTGCACCTGCATCTGTTATATGTTGCTTCAAGTGACTTGTGGATTCAGTTTCCATAGCATAAACTTGCCCTTTATCCTAGATGAAGCAATTAAGAGGATTCTATTTTAAAAACATTGTCACTATTGCCAGACTTTATGGTCACCTGTAGTTTTTTTTCCTTAAAATATTCACTTACAGAAGAGCTTATAAACATCTTACCATATATATATCTCAACAGAAGGAATACCAAAAAATAAGATAATGGAGAAAATAATAATTGCTTTTGACATTTTTCAGAAAAACATGTGATTTTAATCTACAAATAAATGGCTGTCTCCATAATATTCAGAAAGTTTGGTTTTGAAGTTGATTATGTTTAAAATGATTCTCACACTGATTATAATGAACCAGGCATTCTAAGAAAAATGTGAAAATATAAGTGACTCAGTTGTGTCTGACTCTTTGTGGCCCCATGGACTATACAGTCCAGGGAATTCTCCAGGACAGAATACTGGAGTGGGTAGCCTTTCCCTGCTCCAGAGGATATTTCTAACCCAAGGATCGCACCCAGGTCTCCTGCACTGCGGACAGATTCTTTACCAGCTGAGCCACCAGGCAAGCCCAAGAATACATGAAAGGGTAACCTATCCTTTCTCCAGCGGATCTTCCTGACCCAGGAATCAAACCAGGGTCTCCTGCATTGCAGGCGTATTCTTTACCAACTGAGCTGATGACTTCTTAATACTCCAAAGGGTAAATTTTTTTTTTTTTTTTTTTTACCAAATGGACAAGAAAGAAAAAAGAAAAAGTAGTCAGTCTACACTTAATCCTGCAACTCCCCTTGATAGGTTACAATGCTGTGTTCAGTCTCATATACTTTTACTTTGTAACAAACTCCCACAGGAAGTGTTTTGATAGGGTTCACACATATGTACAGTTTCTGCCATACTCACAGCAGGGAGCATCAAGATCTAGGTGATCCAGAAGCTTCAAAACTGTCTCTGGCTCTTGGAAGTTGGTCAGTTTCATAATCTGGTGTCCCCAATCCCTGAAACCTTCTAGGTTCCCAAAATGTTAATCATCTTGTGACTTTCTGGCAAATCCTTTCTAAAAACCTGATAGATTTTTCAGCCGTCTTAACCCTACACTCAGGCTCTTCTCTCTTGCAAAATTATGTTGACTTTTTTGTGCACTCTTTTTCCTCTTTAGTTGGTTTAATGAATTTCATTAGAAAGAAAAAAATGTATGCATTTTTGAATCTGCTATCTTTAGCCAGAAGTCTCTAGGAGACAATGAAAGAAAGAAGGAGGGATGGAAAAGAGGGAGGGGAGGAGGGAGAGACAGAAGAAGTGGGGGTGGAAGGAAAGTAGGAAAGCAGGAGCAAGGCAAGGAGGGAAGGAAGGGAAGAAGGAAAGAATGGAGGAAGGAAGGAAGGAAGGAAGGAAGGGGTGAATTAGAGACCAAAACCAACTTACTGTAATTTTTCAAGGACCTGCTAAATTTGTACCATATCAAGTATCTTAGTTTGGAAAGAGGATTCTACCATGATATTCCTTTCTCCTTATTGTTGGTGTGTGAACCTGAAGGTAAACAGAATCTGGGATCAGAATCAAAGAGATAAAAATATTTAGGCAAGTTACCCATATGACTAAAGTTATAAGAATTAAATTATTTCTTGAGTAAGGCAAAGGAATTATACTTGTTAGAAAAGACACAGTAAAACTAAAATTCTCACAGCTGAAAATTATTATTTTGAATAGTTAATAACAAATTATTTAATTATTAATTATATAATTAATAAAATTAATTAAATCTATGCTTTCAGTTTCTACAAACAAAATAATATGTGTATTTCATATACTTCATTTCAATTTGGCTATTTTAAGCTCTGAGTTATACCATGTAGACCACATGGAAGGGAGAATATCAGTCATAAACAGATTTGAAAGCTATGTTCAATAAGTAGATATATGATCAGAATTGTCAAAAATTCTTTGAACTGCTTGTCTTTTAAATGTTGTAGAAGGTATATATGACTATGTAGAAATATGTTAAATCAGTTATAGAGGATTCAGGAAAATTTTATGAATAATAATCTAAAAATAAGCTCAGGTAATTTAAATTACATTTCTTAAATTAGACTTCAAAAGCATGTAAAATTTAGCAGTGTAGGATATAAAATTTTTCTTCCCTAGAAAATAGTAGAAAACACATCTTGAAATGGAAAGAATCGGAAGCTTATAGACGTTACTGAGGAATAACGTTTGATTGTAACTGAAGATGCACCACAGTTGAGCAGAGCTTATAAGTATATAGACTTGAATAATGGCAAATATCATGGAGAAAAAATATAGCAAGAAATTAGCAGTAAATGCAGGAGTTTCAGGAAATTCGGCAAAATTTCAAAGACATTAAGAAAGAAAATATTTTTTACTACACATACCAATATCACATGGATCTCGGCCTTGTGTAACTCAATGAAATGCTGAGCCATGCCCTGTAGGGCCACCCAAGACAGACGGGTCATGGTGGAGAGTTCTGACAAAATGTGGTCCACTGGAGAAGGGAATGGCAAACCACTTTAGCATTCTTGCCCTGAGAATCCCATGAACAGTATGAAAAGGCAAAATGATATTACAGTGAAAGATGAACCCCTTAGGTTGGTAGGTGTTCAATATGCTACTGGAGAAAAGCAGGAAAATAGCTCCAGAAGAAATGAAAAGCCTGAGCCAAAGTGGAAACAACACCCAGTTGTGGATGTGTCTGGTGGTGAGAGTCAAGTCCGAAGCTGTAAAGAACAACACTACATGGGAATCTGGAATGTTAGGTCCTTGAGTCAAGGTAAATTGGAAGTGGTCAAACAGGAGATGGCAAGAGTGAACATTGATATCTTAGGAATCAGTGAACTAAAATGGACAAGAATGGGTGAGTTTAATTCAGATGACCATTGTATCTGCTACCATGGGCAAGAATCCCTTAGAAGAAATGAAGTAGCCCTCATAGTCAACAAGAGTCCAAAATGTGGTACTTGGGTACAGTCTCAAAAATGACAGAATGATATTGGTTCCTTTCCAGAACAAACCATTCACCATCACAGTAATCCAAATCTATGCCCCAACCAGTGATGCTGAAGAAGCTAAAGTTGAACCATTCTATGAAGACCTACAAGATCTTCTAGAACTAATACCAAAAAGAGATGTTCTTTTCATCATAGGGGACTGGAATGCAAAAGTAGGAAGTCAAGAGATACCTGGAGTAAAAGGCAAGTTTGGGCTTGGAGAACAAAATGAAGCAGGGCAAAAGCTAATAGAGTTTTGCCAAGAGAATGCACTGGTTCTTGCCAAGAGAAGCCTCTTCCCACAACATAAGAGAAGACTCTACACATGGACATCACCAGATGGTCAATACCAAAATCAGATAGATGATATTCTTTGCAGTCAAAGATGGAGAAGCTCATACAGTCAGCAAAAACAAGACCAGGAGCTGACAGTGACTCCAATCATGAGCTCCTTATTACAAAATTTAAACTTCAAATGAAGAAAATAGAGAAAAGCACTAGGCCATTCAGACATGACCTAAATCAAATCCTTTATGGTTATACAGAGGAAGTGAGAAGTAGATTCAAGGGATTTGATCTAATAGATAGAATGCCTGGAGAACTATGGATGAAGGACTCTTTGAAATTAGAACAATTTCTAGCACCATACACAAAAACAAACTCAAAATGGCTTAAAGACTTAAATGTAAGGCTGGAAACTGTAAAACTCTTAGAAGAAAACATATGCAGAACAGTCTTTGACTACATAATAGCAAGATCCTGTCTGACCTACCTCATAGGGTATTGGAAATAAAAACAAAAATAAACAAATAGGACCTAATTAAATTTAAAAGCACTTGCGCAACAAAGGAAACTATAAACAAGATTAAAAGACACCTGTCAGAATGGGAGAAAAAAATTGCAAAGAAAACAATTGACAAAGGATTAATCTCCAAAATATATAAACAACTCATGCAGCTCAATATCAGAAAGAACAACCCAATCAAAAAACAGGCAGAAGACCTAAACAAACATTTCTCCAAAGAAGACAAACAGATGGCCAATAAACACATGAAAAAATACTCAACATCACTCACTATTAGAGAAATACAAATCAAAACTATAATGAGGTATCACCTCACACCAGTCAGAATGGCTATAGAGAATGTGGAGGCAAGGGAACCCTCTTGCACTGTACTGCTGGTGGGAATGTAAATTGATACAGCCCCTATGCACAGCAGTATGGAGATTCCTTAAAAAACTAGGAATAAAACTACCGTATGACCTAGTAATCCCATTACTGGGCGTATACCTTGAGAAAACCACAATTCAAAAAGACGCATGTACCCCGATGGCTCATTGCAGCACTATTTACAGTAGCCAGGATGTGGAAGTAACTTAGACATCCATTGATAGATGAATGGATAAAGATGTTGGGGTACATATATACAGTGGAACATTATTCAGCCATAAAAAGGAATGATATTGAGTCCATTGTAGTGAGGTGAATGAATGTAGACTGAAGTAAGTCAGAAAAGAGAAAAACACATTTCTATATTAATGCCTATATATGGATAATGCATACATATGGAATCTAGAAAAATGGTACCGATTAATCTTTTTGCAGGTAAGGAACAGAGATGTAGACATAGAGAACAGGCTTGTGGACACAGCAGGGGAAGGAGAGGTTGGGCTGAATTTAGCAAGTAGTATTGACATATATATACTACCATATGTAGAATAGATAGCTAATGGGAAGCTGCTATATATCACAGGAAGCCTGGCCTGGTGCTTGGTGAGGAGCTGGAGGGATGGGGTGTAGGAGGTAGGAGGGAGGCTCACGAGGGTGGGAATACATAACGTATATGCTTTATATCATATATATACATTATACATATATATACATAACTGTATAGCAGAAATATTATAGTTATGATGAGTGACTCACATGGCTATACAGCAGAAACGTCCACAAGCACGGTAAAGCCATTATCCTCTAATTAAAAACAAATATCTTAAAGGCTATGTTGAACGATCCACCCACAATGTCCTCAGCAGAATGCCCTTCTGGATGTCTCCCACTGGATGTTCCAGGGAAGGATTTTCTCCTTTCCCACAGGCTGGGCCATTACACATGGATGTCCACCAAGCCTGCACAGTAAAGTCTTCTCATTTAACTGCCACTGAGGCCAGTACCATCCTTGGAATCCTGGGGCAGGACCCTTCCATGCCCAAGGAGCAGCAGTTGGCCTCATACCGGCAGTTTCTTTGGACAGTTGGAGGGCTTGGAGCTAGACTTTCAGGCCCCTCTGCTCCACCAAGATCTCCAGGAGGGGAAACCCTGGGACTGATCATGTCACTATGAGCAAAGATAGAACTACCTTATTCTGTAGGGTGAATGATTATAAGCCTCTACAAAACATTTCAAGAAGGTATGTAAGGCCCACATTATCTGTAGTTCTTTTCTTATTAATTTACCAGTAATAACTCAATTACACCTTTAAAAATATATCGACTTAGAGATATACTTACAGCTGGGTTTCAGGGATTCTGCTTTCAAAAGAATATTCTTTAGCTGAATTTATACTTTCTTTTCTTACAAATTATAACAGGAAATGGTATTTTGAAACACAACTTGTGCTATGTTTAAGTACATGATGAAATTAATGAATTAGGAAATTAACTGTTTATTACTCTTAAATATTCTTCAGCTCATTCTCCTGATTTGTCAAGTGTAAAGTTTTGACTGAGGTTTAAAATAATGACAGTTTCTGCAAGCTACCTCTTTTTTTTTTTTTGCTGTATATTTAACAATAATAACAAAGTGTGCCCACAACATACAGATACAAAGGTGAGGAATAGATGGGGAAATATCCTCATGTTTGTATAGGGGCTTTCCAGGTGACTTAGGGGTAAAGAAACCTGTCTGTCAATGCATGAGACCTGGGTTTGATCCCTGGATCAGGAAGATCCCCTGTGGAAGGAAATGGTAAGCTACTCCAGAATCCTTGCCTGGAGAATCTCTAGGACAGAGGAGCCTGGTGGGCTACCGTCCATGAGGTTGCAAAAGAATGATACATGATTTGATGGCTTCAACAACAACAACAACAACGTGTTTGTATACACACATACACACAAACACAGTTTTCTGAATATATATTTTGGATGCTTCTAACTAGTCTGCCAGGTAAATATATACTAATATTTCATTTTGTGTCCTAATTCAGAGACGCTTTAAATATACTTAGGTTCGCATCAATCCTAGGAGCTGGAACCAAATTGCTTTCCAGGAATGTGGCCCAGTGCCAACACTAGTTTCACTGTTATTTCTTCTCAGGACATATTTTGATTTGTGTTTGTCTTGTGTCTTCTCAAAACTCTTTTATGTGTGTTTTGTTCAAAAGCAGTTATTTCCTTTTTTCCATAAGAATTTGTTCAAATGTTGAACAAAGTTTGCTTCTTTGAATATTAACATGCAGGAAAGCCTGCTCTAGAACATATTTTTTTCACCTAAAAGCACTTCATATCAGGTGTCACATGTAAGTATATGTGAGATGCAGCCTCATTTCAACAAATTCCACCTAAATTACACTCAATAAAAAAGCAGGTAAATAGATAGCCAGTGGGAATTTGCTATATGACTCAAGGAATTCAAACTGGGGCTCTATAATAATCTAGAGGGGTGGGAATGGGCGGGAGGTGGGAGGGAGATTCAAGAAGTAGGGGACATATGTACACCTATTGTTAATTCATGCTGTTGTATGACAAATCAAACCAATATTGTAAACCAATCATCAATCAATTAAAAATGAATAAATATTAATTTTTTTAAAAGCATCATAATTGAGCCTAACAAAGTTTTGGAGATCAGATTTGAAGAAATGTTTTAAGTGGGGCTTCCCCAGTGTCTCAGTGGTAAAGAATCTGATTGCAATGCAGGAGACACAGGAGATGTGGGTTTGATCCCTGGGTTGGGAAGATCTCCTGAAGAAGGGAATGGTAACCCACTACAGAATATTTTTGCCTGGAGGATACCGTGGACAGAAAAGCCTGGCTGGCTTCAGTCCATAGGGTCACAAAGAGTTGAACACAACTGAGGCAACTTACCACACATGCATGCATTATTCAAGTACATTAAGTTCAGAATCTGTGTTATTAACCCTTACAGTAAGGATATAATATGTTTTCAGTTTTCAATAACAATAGAAATATTAAAAATTGTGTAATTTGTTTCTATAGGGCACATCTTTTCTAAGGTGCTCAGGTGAAAAAATAAAGTGAATGTGTTAGTCAATCAGTCATTTGTCTGACTCTTTGGGACGCCATACTACCTTTTCATACTGTATGAAACAGTATGAAAAGGCAAAAATATAGGACACTGAAAGATGAACTCCCCAGTTGGATAGGTACCCAATATGCTACTGGAGATCAGTGGAGAAATAACTCCAGAAAGAATGAAGGGACAGAGCTAAAGCAAAAACAAAACCCGGCTGTGGATGTGACTGGTGATAGAAGCAAAGTCCAGTGCTGTAAAGAGCAATATTGCATAGAAACCTGGAATGTTAGGTCCATGAATCAAGGCAAATTGGAAGTGGTCAAACAGGAGATGGCAAGAGTGAACATTGACATTTTAGGAATCAGCAAACTAAAATGGACTGGAATGGGTGAATTTAACTCAGATGACCATTATATATACTATTGTGCGCAAGAATCCTTTAGAAGAAATGGAGTAGCCATCATAGTAAATAAAAGAGTCTGAAATGCAGTACTTGGATGCAATCTCAAAAATTATAGAATGATCTCTGTTCATTTCCAAGGCAAACCATCACAGTAACACAAGTTTATGCCCCGACCAGTAATGCTGAAGAAGCTGAAGTTGAATGGTTCTATGAAGACCTACAAGACCTTCTCCGAAGTGGGCCTTAGAAAGCATCATTACAAACAAAGCTAGTGGAGGTGATGGATTTCCAGTTGAGCTATTTCAAATCCTAAAAGAAGATGCTTTGAAAATGCTGCACTCGATATGCCAGCAAATTTGGAAAACTTAGCAGTGACCATGGGACTGGAAAAGGTCAGTTTTCATTCCAATCCCTAAGAAAGGCAATACCAAAGAATGTTCAAACTACCACACAATTTCATTCATCTCACACACCAGTATGGAGAAGGCAATGGCAATCCACTCCAGTACTCTTGTCTGGAAAATCCCATGGATGGAGGAGCCTGGTAGGCTGCAGTCCATGGGGTTGAGAAGAGTTGGACACGACTGAGAGACTTCACTTTCACTTTTCACTTTCATGCATTGGAGAAGGAAACGACAACCCACTCCAGTGTTCTTGCCTGGAGAATCCCAGGGACGGGGGAGCCTGGTGGGCTGTCATCTATGGGGTCGCACAGAGTTGGACACAACTGAAGCGACTTAGCAGCAGCAGCAGTAGCAGCAGCAGCAAGGCCCATTTGACTTCACATTCCAGGATGTCTGGCTTGGTGAATGATCATACCATCGTGATTATCTGGGTCATGAAGACCTTTTTTGTATAGTTCTGTGTATTCTTGCCGCCTCTTCTTAATATCTTCTACTTCTGTTAGGTCCATACCATTTCTGTCCTTTATTAAGCTCATCTTTGCATGAAATGTTCCCTTGGTATCTCTAACTTTCTTGAAGAGATCTCTAGTCTTTCCCATTCTATTATTTTCCTCTATTTCTTTATCTCTCATAAAATGAAAGCAAATAGATCCACTCTAAGATACATCTTGGTCAAAGTGTGACCAAGCAAAATTCTTGAAAGTAGTAAGAAAAATGCTGTTCTACATGTTTGAGGGGACCACAATATAATCACTGACTTCCAATCAGAAACAGCAGAGGGAAGCTGTGGGATGACATATTCAAAGAGATGAAAGGAAAAAAATGTCAACCAAGGATTCCATCTCTAGAAATAAGGATATTCCCAGATAAACAAAGACCAGGAAAATTTACTAATAGCTGTCCCACATATGACAGTTACTGAAGGAGAATGCATAAACTGAAAAAAAAAAAAAAAAGAAGCTTGAATCTAAAATTTGAAAATGCTGGACTGGTTTGTTACAGGATTTATGTGTATCTGCACAGAATGTCCCAAACTTTTTATTGATTTCAGAAACAAAAGGATGCTGCTGGAAACTTATGAAAAAGTTACTTTGAAGGTTTACTCTTTCAATTTGTTTTATACTTTATATCACTGTAAATTTTGAATAATTATTGATTTAATTTTTAAGCCCCTATAACTGAATGTAGTGAAGATTAGCTGAAATTTTTTAATTTAAAAAAATGCTCTAAAAATTCTCATGGCTAAAGATGTATGAAAGAAATATAAGTTCTATGTTTGGGTTGATGCATGTCACAAATATACTATATGGAAATTTTGGGGTTGCAGACAAGAACATCCTGAGAGTAAAAATTATTGGGATTAACCAAAATTATAGGGACAACTCCAGATTCTTCAAAGCTATTGATGAGGTTCAAGTAGAGATCTCAGAGGAACCAAGTATTGTCTGAGTTCCAGGTGGGATTAATTGAAACTTGAATAATATCTATCTCTAACATGATGAGAAAGTAGGATCGGAAGGCTCAGCAAAGGGAGATGAATAGAGCTGCGGAGCTGGATGTTTTGGGAGGGACCACAGTCCAGCCTCCTCCCCTATTACTCCCTCCCCACCCTCAGGAACCCTTTTTGACCAGACCACAGCTCTGTGATGGGGGTCTAGCACTTTATCCCCCAGTGCACACCTTTTGCTCAGTTGCCTGAAGGCAGCAGTGTGAGTCAGATGATGGAGAATCCTCCCTGTTCTCTGAAAAGTACTTTTGATACTTGGCCCCAGTTCCACTTTGGAGGTGATTAATGATTGATCAGGAAGGTAAGGGACCCTTGGCCCAGACTCACAAGTACATGATTCTCTCTCCTTTACTGTTATTATTTCCAAATTTCTGAATCAACTAGAAAGACTCCTGGGATGATAAAGAACAGGACATCTATTCTCAGGGAAGAATAGAGCATCATCCCTTTAGGTACAAACCAGGATGGGAGGGCATACCGTGAACACTAGGATTTCAATCCAAAGATCTCAAACTAGTTTCCAGGTGTGGTGGAGGGCTCCCAGGCAAGTCCCCAAATGCAGGGTCTGAGGACTGGGTACTGAGTTCAGCCTTAGCATAGGACAGACTCTGAAACCAGGTCTCCAGATGTGATCAGGTGTCTCTGACCAGGACTAATCTGAGGTCACTGCTGAGGCCATGAGACCCTCAGAGCAGGGATTGGAGGGGGCCCTGGTCTCAGGAAGCAGAGACCTAACTGACAGAGCTCACATTCACCCTTAGGTCTGAGAATGTGTGCATTTCTTAAGCTGAGGAACAGTGACAAAAGAAGTCCAGCATGAAGCTCATGTTGAAAATCCTTCTTTACATTCTTCACAGAAGGAAAACAGAAAATATTTGTATCTGCTTTAAAAATGAGTGAAAGGAAAGAAAATCAACAGAGCTCTGTTAAACATAGAAAATCATATTATGAATGGACACTGAGTGATGCTTGTCTAGAGAGGGGAGAGAGAAAATGATCCCTGTTCTTTTTTTTTTCCTCTCAGCATCAAATGGAGCCGTGGGAGAGAAGCAGGAGCAGGAAGAGAAATGAAGCTTTGAAAGGTGAGTTCTGACCTTCAGTCCTGTGTGCCCTAAGCATTATTCTCCACCTCTCTGGCCCTGGAAAAGGTCAGTTTTCATTCCAATCCCAAGAAAGGCATTGTCAAAGAATATTCAAACTACTGCACAATTGCACTCCTCTCACATGCTAGCAAAGTGAAAGTTGATCAGTTGTGTTCAACTCTTTGTGACCCCATGAACAACACAGTCCATGGAATTCTTCAGGCCAGGATACAGGAGTGGGCAGCCTTTCCCTTATCCAGGGGATCTTCCCAACCCAGGGATCAAACCCAGTTCTCCTGCATTGCAGGCAAATTCTTTACTGACTAAGCCAGCAAAGTAATGTTCAAAATTTTCCAAGCCAGGCTTCAACAGTATGTGAACTGTGATGTTCAAGCTGGATTTAGAAAAGGCAGAGGAACCAGAGATCAAATTGCCAACATCATTGGATCATCGAAAAAGCAAGAGAGTTCCAGAAAATCATCTACTTCTGCATTATTGCCTATGCCAAAGCCTTTGACTGTGTGGATCACAACAAACTGTGGAAAATTCTTAAAGAGATGGGAATGACCTGCCTCCTGCCTCCTGAGAAATCTATATGCAGATCAAAAAGCAACAGTTAGAACTGGACATGGAACAACAGACTGGTTCAAAATAGGGAAAGGAGTATGTCAAGGCTGTATATTGTCACCCTGCTTATTTGACTTAAATGCAGAGTACATCATGAGAAACGCTGGGCTGGATGATGCACAAGCTGGAATCAAGATTGCCAGGAGAAATATCAATAATCTCAGATATGCAGATGACACCACCCTTATGGCAGAAAGGGAAGAGGAACTAAAGAGCCTCTTGATGAAAGTGAGAGAGGAGAGTGAAAAAGTTGGCTTAAAGCTCAACATTCAGAAAACTAAGATCATGGCATACAGTCCCATCACTTTATGGCAAATAGATGGAGAAAACAGTGGAAACAGTGAGAGACTTTATTTTGGGGGGCTCCAAAATCACTGCAGATGGTGACTGCTGCCATGAAATTAAAAGACGCTTGCTCCTTGGAAGAAAAGCTATGACCAAAATAGACAGCATATTAAGAAGCAGAGACATTACTTTTCCAACAAAGCTCTGTCTGGTAAAAGCTATGGTTTTTCCATGAGTCATGTATGGATGTGAGAGTTGGACTATATAAAGAAAGCTGAACGCCGAAGAATTGATGCTTTTGAATTGTGGTGTTGGAGAAGACTCTTGAGAGTCTCTGGGACTGCAAGGAGACCCAACCAGTCCATCCTAATGGAAACCAGTCCTGACTATTCATTGGAAGGACTGATGTTGAAGCTGAAACTCCAATATTTTGGTCACCTGATTTGAAGAATTGATTCCTTAGAAAAGACTCTGATGCTGGGGAAGATTGAAGATGGGATGAGAAGGGGACAACAGAGGATGAGATGGTTGGGTGGCATCACCGACACAATGGACATGAGTTTGAGCAAGCTCCGGGAGTTGGTGCAGTCCATGGGGTTGCAAAAAGTCAGACACGACTGAGCAACTGAACTGAATTGACTGTGGCCATGAGGACCCAGGTCCCTGGACTCTGAGAACACAGGTAGCAGGGCCTGTCACTCAGGAAACACAACCCCCAGGGAGGCTTCTGGGTAGGAGAGCAGAACCCAGATACTTCCCAGATTCCATGTGCAGGATGAAGCTGTGAAGGACCTGGAAAAGGGTGTGGCCCAGTAGGTGCATGTGGAACGCATTGCACCAGTAACCCCTGGTTTGGGAGGTGAGATCGCTGGGTTCGACCATGGACAAGTTGTTGAACTTTGCTCAGATTGGTCTGTGCAGTGACCCCGGCCCATTTCCTGCACAGCGGGGGTTGTAAGATCAGCAAGGGGTGAAGGATGTGGAAGCACTTGGTAAATGATACATCCTTTCATGAGTTTCATCAATACTCTCAAGGATCATATGGCCTTAGATGCTGGTGCTTGGGCTCCAGTATCCCCCCACTTAAAGGGACAGTGCACTCAGTCCCCTATAAGACCTCTAGGCTGCTGCCTTCACCACCATGACCCAGTCTGCCAATTTCCAGCTTGCCAAAATGGCCTGGAAGAACTGGAACAAGGCTGGGGCCTGATTTCACTTCTGCAAATGTAAAGAATCTTCCCCTTCTCTCCTGGGTTCTTCTTCCCCAGAGTTTCTGCTATGAGCCCAAGCCTGCAGGGAGCCTGGGGCTGAGCTGGGAGGGGGAGTCTTGGGGGCAGGGCATGGTAAAAGCTCCGGTGTAACGGACAGCAGTAATATTGTGAAGTCAGCTTGGGGGCTGTGGAGGGCCATGGGCTGCAGGTGCCCACCCCTGCCTGGCCTGCCCAGCTCACCTGGCCTTGGCAGCTCCTGGCTGCAACTTGTTCCTCATGTCTCCTGCAGCCACCTGGGGAGGATTGCTGACAGGTACAGTTTTCATCAGGTGAAGACACCTGGTTAGATGTGCAAAGCAGTATCTGCGGGAGCCCATCAACAATGCAGGGAAGACGCTTGCCCAACATGTCCCCAGCTCCTCTGGCCAAGTGGCCACTCCTTCGGGCTTCTACCATTTGTTCAGGTTCAGTGATTCCATTCTTCCATTCATTCCCATTCGTCCCTTAGTGCCTCTCCAACACCAGAGAGTTTCTTTCTCCTGGACAGCCTTTCACCAGGGTCACTTGCTCTTTTTTCACCTCACCTCCATCAGCTGCCCTGCTGAATCTCACTCAGGGTGACCCGGTGGCCCTGCCACTGAGTGCCATCCCACACAGATCATCACTATCCTCTTGGAGACCAGTCATCTCAGCACATGTCCATTCAAGTTGTCGCTTTTCAACCCCCTCTTGCTGGCAGTCCCCAGTGCCTGGAGCTTCTCTACCTTGACACACTTTGAGTCCAGGCAAGAACACCTTCCCCTCCACCCATCAGAGGCTTCATTTCGGGAAGACCCCATAAACAGGCAGGCAGATACCATGTCAACCTGGATATCCAGAAACTGCTGGAGATACTAATCACAAGAGAGTAAAACTGAAGATTTGGAAAGAGAATGAAAAAGAGGAGGAGTCAGGCTACCACCTGAATTCTTTGGAAAAGAAGATTTAACCACCGGATGACATGAAGGACACCTTTAGTTGCCAACACTTCTGGAGCTAAAAGGCAAACCTGAACAGCTTCTTGGTCCTGAGAAGTCCCCATATTCTGACATTTTGGGGGACCATCTACAGAAGACAGGCAGCCAGCTTTTCTGAGGTCTCCCTTTTCTGCACAGTGAGTCTCTGGTGATTACTGTCACAGTACCTGGGTGCCCTCTAGAGTTATAACCTATCTTATTCAATGAATGCTCTAAGACTGAGCCATTTCAAATTCAAGCTAAATTTACCTTCACAACTTGTCAATGGTCAAGCGTTTCATCACCCTGTGGCCCAGGCTCAAACTCAGTCCCCGACTCCAATCATGCCCCATTGCAACCATCACCTCTAGGTCATATGGATACCCAGGGCTGACCCCTACTCTTGACTCCAACCATGCCCCAATGTCAGCCATCATCTGAGGCTTCCATGGAGACCCAGGCCCACCCACACCTCATGGCTCCAACCATGTTTCCATGTCAACAACCACCAACTTAGGCTCAGGTGGAGACTCAAGTCTGACCTGTACCCTTGACTCCAAACCATGCTCTGATGTCAACCACGACTTCAAGCTCAGTTAGAGACCACTGCCCATCTCTCACCTGTCTCTCAGTCCAAACATCTTCTTCTCAATACCAGATTAGGTCCTGTGAAATATCTTGCAGCCCAAACAAAATAAGGCACAATCTTTCATCTCAAATGCAATTCAAAACCTGGAGTGTCACTTTTTTATAAAAGCAACTAGAGAGTGGAAGAAATTTACCTTATTTGGTCAAAAGATTTCAGCGGGTGTTTAGCCAGGTCACTCCCAACCTTCCCCAGGAGAACAGGTCTTCCCAGGCCCACAGTTCTGTCTCCATCCTTCCTGAGGATTTGATTAGCCCTAACTTTTTGGAGAAACTGGAGCACCATCTTTCCAAAAGGTTCATACAGGAACAGAGAGGTGTGCCCTGGAGAATCCAAGCATCTCAGAAACTGATACAGTCTCAGGATCAATTCCCAAGACCTTGTCAGGCACAGGGCAGGAAGCAGCCCTCAAGGCCCCCTGTGGGTCTAGGAAAAAGCAGCTAGGACACACAAAAGATGAGGTTTAAGTGCCCAGCACAGATCCCACCAGGGATAGACTGCGCCACGATGATGGGCAGAGCGTGGGGAGGAGCCTAAGAGATCTGTGCGTGATCTCAGTCAACCCCCCCAGTGAAGGATCCAAGAGGGAAACCCAAGTCAGGAAGACAGTTGAGCCCAGGCAGGAGGCACCCAGAAATCTCAGGAGTCCTTATAGAGAGGAAGGCAGAGCAAATCTGTTGAGAGTGAGATCCCTGTGAATGTCTATTATTTGAGGCTTGCTGCCAACCTTGTTTTAGACATTCTTGGAGAGACACATGCTCCCATGGAGACAGAAAATCCCAGACTCCTCTCAGGATGGGGAACCCTCCATAAACACCTCCCATGAGTTATTGTTCTCAGTCCTTATGTTCAACAGGAGCTGGAAGCACATAAAATAAGGTTTCAGGTGAGGCACAGGTGGGACCTATCCTTCAAGGTCCTCAAGTTCATACTTAGCTTGAACTTGGAAAAGGTTCAAGAGTCCACCTTGAAGGCCACCTGTGAATCTGGGACCACTCAAAAGCCCAGTTAACTGAGGGCTTGGGGAAACCTCCTCTGCCCCATTCAGGAGAGAAAGTGATAACAGTTTCCCCCACCTCAATCCTGAGATTCCCCTCTGAGCTCACTCACAGGTGAGTGAGGAAACCCAAGGATCTCCGGGAGGACTCACGTTTGGTGACATCCACAAGCACTCAGAGGTCCCTCTGACTGGACAGGAAGACAAGCCACATTCATGGGCTTCCACATAAAGCTTTGTGGGGCAGAATCTGGCCTGTGAATCTGTTGTGGGGACTGACAAAGACAGTTCAGATCCAGCAAGGGTCAGGAATAAGCAACAGGCAGAATCTGAGGGGTGAGCCTCCCCAGAATCTTGCTCTAGCGTGACAGTCATGGGACTTGATGAGTGTTCCCATTCTTCCAGAGAACAAGACATTGTGGAGGGAGACCGTGCTTGGAAAGGTACTTTGGGACCTAGGGTGCTGATCAAATCCCTAATCATTAATATGGATTTGAGGAGATCACGGTCTCCAAGTTCAATACAAAGTCCATTGTCTCAAATCCAGAAGACCTACGCTTTGAGGCAGTGTTGTAAGCCTGAGTTCCAAGGGTTCACAGACCAGCAGAAAGAGGCTCAAGGCTGTGCCGCTGCTGCGCTCCTTCAAGAGTATGCAACTGACACGTTTCTCAAAGACTGTCACTGGAATATGTTCCTTGCTGCAAACATCATTCCTCTGTCCTGTTCCCAGACCTTGTCCAGTGGAGACATGTCCAATTCCCAGAAACACTGTGATGTTGCATCGAGTGGAGGGAGAAGCCAGGGAAGCAGGTGGCCCCGAGACGGCAGTCCCAAATATAAGAGCCTGAGCAAGAAGTTTGTCCCCACTGAGGGGAGAGAGACGTAGAGAAGGCCCAAACTAGGACAGCATACAGAAGGATTGGCAGAACGGAGCACCTACCAGACCCATAGGATGAGCCACCCTGGCCAGAAAAAGGAATCAGCTGAGTCCCTAAGAAGCAAGTTGTGACATTTAATCCAGAAGAAGGGACAGGTTCTTTCAGAAAGCCACTTCAAAAAAAAAAAAAAAAAAATTAAGCAGCCTCTGCAGTGGATTTTCTCTAGTAAATGCAAAGGACCAGAAGAGCCCCTGCAAAAAGGCAAGCCTGCAGCAGCCACTGCCCAGAGCCAGGAACCAGTCAAAAGTTGATTGATGATGGACAGCAGGACTGCTGAGGCTCAGACTCTCATGACAGATGTTGGATGGATCCTAAAGCAGAAGATGGTGTTTCACCATGGACCTCATGCCTCGGAGTTACATTGGTGAAAAGCAGAACTCCAGAACTGATTAGGTCCACAATGCTGCCAACATAGGTTGCTCTGTTTTCAGGAGCAAAGGATAGTGAGGAGAAATACAGCTGGTGATCACCAAGCTACCCCCACTGGCCACATCTGTCCAAAAAAGAATAAGTGGACCAGTCCCAGGGACAGTAAGTGGGCCGTCCCACATAGGGAGCCAGGTCCCCCACCAGGCAGAGCCTGCTACCATGATCAGAGTGACAAGTGTCCCAGGCTGTCCCCTCTACTCTCCAAGGCAATGTGTCCTTCAGAAACACACCTCTTCTGGTCTCTCAGAACATGCTTGTCAAAGTATTCCTGGTAGGAATATTCTTCTCCAAGAAAAAAGGCGTATTTTGAAGGAAAAAACCATTTTTTTCTCTCATGTTAGCATGCCCTCTGTGTGCTAATGGTTTTTTCCTACCACAAATTCTATTGTTTTCTGAAATCAGTGTCTTCCCTTATGAGAAATGGTGGTCTGTTTGTGTCCTGGTTGGCTGAAGGGATGAGGGTCCATTCTTCCCAGGTGCCTGCTTTGATTTCCAGATGGGACAGGGCCAAGGAGGGAGGTGGACCTCAGTCGGATGCTCACCCTTCACCCCGGTTCTCTCACTGCACCTTCAGTTTCCACAATGCCAGCATTACAGAAAGGAGCAATAGCATTCAGGACCTAAAGACCTCCCCCTTCTCAGGATCCATCTCAGTCTTCTCCATCTCTCTGTCTACCTTGGACTTGTGTGGTTGTTGGGGAGGGCTTTCAGAGGCTGAAATTCCCCTCAGGCTCAGAAAGTATCAGAGACAGTTTCACATGTTGGAATAAGGAGGGGAGTTTGGGGACAGTGCTGGCCCAAGACCAGAGGATGGAGAAACCTCTTTCCCATGTCAAGGTGGGATTACATAACACTGCCCTGGAAGCCCCTTCTCTCCTAGAAGGAGCTGGGATTGAGATCGGCCAGGAGCATCACCCTCCCTCTGCCTTTCTCGTGCTCTGGAGCAGGGGCAAGGATGAGGACCACACACTCCCAGCTCTGAGGGTGTGCAGTGTGAAGCATGAAGGCCCCCGAGGGCCGGTCCACCTCTGCCGCAGAGGAGAGGACAGCCCTGCTCACAGCGCCCACCTCCCCTGGGGAAGGAGCAGGGGTGTCACTGCATGTGAAGTCACCTCACTGTCTGAGGGTGGGATGCTGTGCCCCTAGGGTGGGATGCAGGGGAAGGAGGCAGGTGGCAGAGGTGTCCATAGATGGTGCAGTGACCAAGGAGCCCCTGGCAACCCACCACAACTACAGGCCCAGAGGAAAGAAATTAGGGGCCCGGTGGCTCCTGGCAGCCCTGCCCCAGAGGCTCCTCTCTACTCCAGCTGCCAGAGCCCAGACTGTGTGAGGCCACCTGGAGCTCCTCCGCAGAGGGCCAGGCTCCCAGAGGCAGTGGAGCCTCCGAGAAGGGAAGCTTCACTTCTCCACAATGCAGAGAATCAGCTTTCACAAGACTGGAAGTGAGAGAGTCAGTTCCTAGGTGGGTTGATAAGAAGTCTAGGGGTCCCCAAAGAGAGAGGGGTCTGGAATTCTCAAGGAGGAAGAAAGGGCAAACTTCTTTTCCCCTCTACATTCCTTATAATTATATGACAATAATATATCCTGCCTGATGACAGTCTCTGGAAAAAAACCTTCTGGCTAATCCTATTATCTTAAAATGTAGATTATGGGAGTAGGTCTACTGAGGTCTTTACAACCTCCAGACATTCTTTTGATTCACTGTAATAACTAATTGGAGAGTATATAACTCCATTGCTAACACTAGCAAGGGGGTACTCTTTCTGCCCCCTTCTGATGCCTATGTCAGAAGCTCTATCTCCTTTATACTTTAATAAAACTTTATTACACAAAGCTCTGAGCGATCAAGCCTCATCTCTGGCCCTGGATTGAATTCTTCTCCTCCGGAGGCCAAGAATCCCGACGGCTTTTCATGTGTCAGCAACAACCTTTCAGAAGCTTGGGACCAGGACCAGGGTGGGATGGGGCAGCGGGGATAGGCCTGCTTGTGCTGTGGTTTCTCCCTGGATCCAGGTCCTGACTCTGGGTCTGATTCTCCAGGGCGGACCCAACAGTTGGGCCCCAGCTGGGGCCTGTGGAGTGGGGGGACTGAGATTTAGGCCACAGAGTGATTTCCAGAGCTCAGGAGAGGGGGGCACAGAGTGGGAACCCTGAACCTGGCTGCTTCCAGGTCCTCTCGGAGGCATTGAGAGGTGAGTGCTGAAGTGGGGGGATCTGGACCCCTTAGACACCTGTCCAGAGAAGTGACACAGAGGGACACCTACAGAACAGCAAGAAACCAGAAGGAGAAAGTCTCTGAGCCCTTCTCCTGCTTTCATGGGCAGAAGTCAGTAATGGGGTGTTCCCCACTAGGAGTCCCCACAGAGACCCACACTGGCTCCAACCAGGGACCTCCCACACACCCACTCTGAGAAATCTCCCCCAGAGACCTTTCAGAGCATCCCACAGTGACCTCTCTCTGAGCCCTCCCACACAAACCTCACAGGTGTTCTTTATGATCTGAGTATCCACCCACTGACAGGCCCTTCAAGGTGGGTCTGATGTCACTTAACAAGCTGCCAGCACAGGGGAAGGCCCAGTGACAGCACTCTGCCCCCACACCCCCAGAATTCCACGGTACCCGGATATCATCAGCACTGCCCCAGACTGGGTTCTCTGCTTGTAGAAACGACCATGCCTCTGTCCTTTTGTAACCATTGCCTCTGAACAGAATAACCACAAGGTTTCAGCTCATATAGACCTGCAAAATCTTTTGCTGCTTAGGCCACTCAGGGCCACGCTTGCATTCTCATCACCCCTTTTAGGACCAAAGTAGAAAGAATTTACTTCAAAATGAAAGAGGAATAGGCATTGTGGGGAGACAGCAAATTAGCCAAGGTGGCCTGTTTATGTTTTGTAAATAAGGACCTTGTAACAAAGGTCTGACTCCTGGTGGCTCAGATGGTAAACTGTCTGCCTACAATGCGGGAGACCCGGGTTCGATCCTTGGATTGGGAAGATCCCCTGGAGAAAGAAATGGCAACCCACTCCAGTACTCTTGTCTGGAAAATCCCATGGACGGAGGAGCCTGGTAGGCTACAATTCATGGGGTCGCAAAGAGTCAGACATGACTGAGTGACTTCACACACACAACAAAGGTCCAACTAGTCAAAGCTATGGTTTTCCCAGTAGTCATGTATGGATGTGAGAGTTGGACTATAAAGAAAGCTGAGCGCCGAAGAATTGATGCTTTTGAACGGTGGTGTTGAGAAGACTCTTGAGAGTCCCTTGGACAGCAAGGAGACCCAACCAGTCTATCCGAAAAGAAATCAGTCCTGAATATTCATTGGAAGGACTGATGTTGAAGCTGAAACTCTGATACTCTGGCCACCTGATGGGAAGAACTGACTCATTTGAAAAGACCTTGATGCTGGGAA
Source organism: Dama dama (assembly GCF_033118175.1). Taxonomy (NCBI): domain Eukaryota; kingdom Metazoa; phylum Chordata; class Mammalia; order Artiodactyla; family Cervidae; genus Dama; species Dama dama. The sequence goes on along the minus strand of NC_083696.1, from coordinate 25,747,842 downwards.
AGATTGAAGGCAGGAGGAGAAGGAGAGGACAGAGGATGAGATGGTTGGATGGCATCACAGACTCAATGGACATGAGTTTGAGTAAACTCCAGGAGTTGGTGAAGGACAGGGAGGTCTGGCCTGCTGCAGTCCATGGGGTCACAAAGAGTTGGACATGACTGAGCGACGAACTGAACTGAACCGAAGCTTGTCACAGCTGAGATCATTATAGCACTGCGCGTGCCCGTCAGGAGGTGCTCGCTCAATCTTGGGTTACAGCGTGCAGCACACCTGTATGGCCTCCACCCGTATAGCCGTGGGCATTTCTGCTGCTGCGACCAGGCTGTGTCTGCTGGGTCCGCCTCCAGAGGCGAGGGGAGAATAGAGCGTGTCTACAGTTGAGGCTGCTGCGACAGCCAGGAGAGAGGTTGTGTTGTGATAGGATATGCCATGACCGTTGCCAGAAGAGAATAAATGTGTCTGCAGTTCCTCTGCCTCCTCGAACCTCCTTTCAGCCTCTTAGCTCGTGCTTTGCCTACCCTGGGTTCAACGAACCCTGTGTGTACGGTGTGAAAGCAAGAGGATTGGCGCTGTGAGCAGGATGATCAGCCATACAGGCAGTGAGGTGTGAAGCAGGGCTGAAGTCCTCACTGTGTCAAACGCTGCGATCTGATCCTATTCCTGGCATTACCTTTTTAGAAACCTCTTTACTGTTCACAAGAAAATGAAAGATAATAGGCTTGTCATGTGCTTCTGATTATCTAGTGACCAGCCCCCCTAATATCAGGAAGGATAATATTTACCAAGATGAGATATTAGCACACACACAAAAAAGAATGAGCATGATTCCATAGCAAATTTTGAAAACACTAAACTTTAGGAAGAATGGTGTAGTGAGAAACTATTTCATTCTCAAGTTTTCTTTCAAACTTAACTTGATTGGTCAACATATCTCTAAACTTTTACTACCATTTAGATGCTTTATAAGCGTAAATTTCACATGTGTTGTTTTTAGTCACTAAGTTATGTTTGACTGTTTTGCAGTTCCATGTACTGTAGCCTGCCAGGCTCCTCTGTCCATGGGATTTTCCAGGCAAGGATGCCATTTCCTTCTCCAGGGGATCTTCCCGGGGATCAAACCCATATCTCCTGGATTGGCAGTTGGATTCTTTACCACTGAGCTACTATAGACACTTCCAAAAGTACTTCCAAAGTACACATACTATAAGTCAAAGACATAAGACATTGAATAGAAGGTTAAATGTCTTGTTAGTACATAAGATAACTCATAAGAATAATATTTGAATATATTGGGTTAAATAAAATATATTATAAAAACTATATACACATTATCAAAATTAATTTCATTTATTTTTAAAAAATATGCCCCCTAAGAAATTTAGAATTGTATATGTATTTACATTCTAGGCTTGCGCTGTGATTTTTCTGCACAGCTCTAGTCTAAATGGAGACCCCAAACCCTCCCAGCTCTGCCACCCTATGGTTCTATTGTGCTATTGTGACAAGACATGTGTCAGTCTGCTGAGGCTCCATAACTAAGTATCACAGACAGAGGGGCTTAAATAACAAAATTTCAGTCTTACAGTTCTGGAGGCCAGAAGTCCAAAGTCAAGGTGTAGACAGAATTGATTCCTTCTAGCAACTATAACAGAAGGATGCGTTTCAGGCTTCCCTTCTTGGCTTGTAGATGGCCGTCTTCTTCCTGGGTCTTGTATTTTTCCCCTCTAGGTGTGTGTGTGTGTCAAGTGTCCAAATTTCCCCTTTTTATAAAGATACCAGTCATATTGGAATAAGGCCCACCATAATGACCTGAGTTTAACTTGGTAATCTCTGTAAAGAACTTTCTTCCCTATGCGGTCACATTCTGAGTTTCTGGGGGTTATGACTTCAACATATTAATATTAGCAGGGACACAATCCATGTCCATAACAGGATATGGCAGAAGAATTCCCCTCTGGATGATTAGTACAGTTTGTCAAATTGATAGGAATTAACAGGATTCTAGCACACTCCTTATAGGATAGCATCTTCTGCCAAATCCTGTACATTTATAGATGTAGCTGGTTTACACAGCTCTCCAATGACAGTGACAGGGAATTCTATTCTGATGTCATTCAAAGGTTTAACTTGTTTAAGATCTTCCTCCAAAGACTCAAAATTTAGCTTTTCTGAACTATTTTGATTTTTCTGGTAAAGGAAATAGCTATATCAATGCAAGATTGATTATTGGTGTCCCTGTTGAAGTGTTTAAGCTTAAAACGACACTAAGATTGGAAAAAGATTTTTTTAAATAATATTTATTTATTCAGCTCTCCCAGGTCTTAATTGTGGGCATGCAAGACGTGTCTTCCTTGAGTGTGTGGGATATTTTCAGGATGTGAACTCTTAGTTGTGGCAGGTGGGATTTATTAAAGTTCCCTGACCAGGGATTGAACTTGGCCAGCCTATATTGGAAATGTGGAGTCCTAGCCACCGGACCACCAGGGAAGCCCAGCAAAATTCATTTTATTACACCTGCTACAATTTATTTTCATTCCTATCTCAGTTAAAAATAAAAAAAGTGTTTCTGAACTTTAAAACCCAATTTAAACATTTGCATATTTGTCTGTTTGAAAAAATTGGCATCACTGTAAATGTGCAAAAGTAGACCAGTTCAGATTTTGGGGCTTATACAAATGCATATTGCAGAAGGGCAGAAGTATCTTTTTTAAAATATAAAGAAAGAAAAGAAGGGTTAAAAAAGTACTTCAGCAAGTCCTGGCTTTTGATGGTTTGCTGTGGAGGCAGGGTTGAAGGGATTTGTAGTATAGAGATGGATGCTTTTGCAAATAATTACAAGAATTTGCCTTCTGAGATGATTTGAAGTCACATCTGACCGAAGTCAACCCCATTTAGAGCTGACCTACGTGTGGGTGACTACAGGAACACTTGAAATCTCAGTAATTCCTAAGGGGCTGAAACCAGCTCAAAAGTATGGAGCCACAGCTAAGTGGCTGAATGTCTGGGTGCCCACCTTGGCCTCATGCATCGTGTTGGGGACAGTTTCAGCATCATGGCCACTGAATGTGTGTTTAAAGGTGACTGGGCCCAAAGATGGCAAAAGCTCCACAGCAGTGGCTTGCAGTGGGATTGGGTTGATTCTTCCTCTTCTGAGACACTGAGAGAATAAGGGGGACAATGCCTGGGACTCCTCCACATGGAGGGAGCACTCAGGGGACATGGCAGGCAGATTCGAGCACAGGTGCATGGGCCTTTCAGCACTAAGATCCTGTGATCTCACCACATCTTGTCAGGAAATCCCCAAGTGTGATCTCACCACATCTTGTCTTGAAATCCCCAAAATTTAACTTTTGGTCCTTTTAAACACACTAATAAACAATAACCAGTTTAACTTTGAAATGGCTGATTACCTCTTATTATTAAGTAAGACTTAACAGGCTATGTAAGTGATTTTTCACAGAGGAAAGCAGAGGAGACGGGTAAAAGTCATCTCTGCCCAGAAGTATTTCTCAATTCTTTTTCTGTTTAATACAATGTTCTACCCATGTTACTATCCTAACTAATGTTCTTTTCTTTGAGAGCAATGAACATCTACTCACAGCGATTTAATCCAAAAAGGGAGAGATTTCTCTGATGGCATCATTGTAATGGCATGGAAGCTTCCAGGAGAACCAGAACCAGAAGCTGGAAGAGCTCAGGATCTCACCCAGCCGCTCTAAGTTAATCTCCTCTGGGGCCTCTGCCCTGTCTTCCCAGGTCCTCTCCCAATGTGGCTTTGCTTTTCTTTATAGACTCGATCTATCTGCTTTTCTATGTACTTGGCAAATATGGCAACAGAGAGGTCCCAAATTTAAATATTCTAAAGTAATCTATAAGGACAGACCAGCCTCCCCCAATCCCAATTCCCAAGTTCTGGAGAGAGAACGTGGTTGCCCTAGTTAGGGACAGCTGTTCCTCTTTGACCTCAGCTCTGGCTGACATAGGATCAAGCAATAAAAATACAGCCAACCTGGAGGTGGGGTTGGAGCAGGCTTCAGAGTCAGAAAATTGGAACAGAGCAGGCTTCCCTAGTGCTCGAACAGTAAAGAACATGCCTACAATGAGGGAGACCTGGGTTCGATCCCTGGGTTGGGAAGATCCACTGGAGAGGGGAATGGCTACCCACCCCAGTATTCTGGCCTGGAGAATTCCATGAACAGAGGATCCTGGTGGGCTACAGTACATGGGGTCACAAAGAGTCAAACAGGACTAACCCACTTTCACTTTCTTACTTTTAGACACATCAAAAGAATTTACTACAGTTATCTCATTCCACTACAGCCCTTTTTTGGGAGGGAGGGGCTGGTTTGTAGTAAGATCAACTCACCGAAAAATGTGGAAAGCTCATATCTCTTAGACCCAGGGAAGGAAAATTAACTACTGTCTCATGTCTGTGGTCCTCACAGTCCTTACTTTTAAGTTTATGAAAAAGCTCATCCTTTCATGAACTTTAGAATTAAATAAGTAAATGTGTCTAGGAATAGTGTACAAACACTTGGTGATCCATCTGCCAAAGCAGGGGAGGGAAGCAGTGGGCAGGGTCACTGCCAAGCCAGTCCCTAGACCTCCTCCCATCTAGTCAGGGATCCCAACACACTCACTTCTCGAAGGTAAAACTTTTCTGCTCTTCCCTTTCCCATCCTCAGTCTTTTCCTTGACTCAGGACCTCCTGTCTCTTCCTCAGTTTGATGGAGAGAGTTAAGACTTCAGGGTTCCAAAAAGCAGTGAAAGTGACTCAAATTTAAAGCCTAGATTGAAACCGCATCTTTTGAAATTCAACACTAAATTCACAGTCTGCGTCAGCCAGATGATTTATACCTGAAAAGTGAACTATAATATTATTTCCCTTGAAGGGAAAAGTATAACCATTTCAAATGAAATGAGAGAGTGTGTGCTGTGAAAGAGAAAACAAAGATTCCTGATAACCATGGATCTTGGAACAAGGTTTGTTCTCCACAGGGCTTTCTGCTCTTATCATCCCCAACCTTGTTGAGTTTTGAATCTCAGACCTAACAATGGAAACAATATGTCAGGAACTCCAGGTTGAAACTGGATACAAAATAGAGATCTGGCATTTTGTGTTCACAAAGATGAGAGCAGAAGACAGTCATTCTTCTAACACTTCATTATTAAGACTATGGGACCTCTGATCTTCACCACATGATCTGATTTATTAAAAACGGAAGTGGGAAGAAAGCTGTTGTATGCAAGGTGTTGGCAAACAAGTGCAAAAAATGCAAAAAACAAACACAAAAAAGCTTTTATTAATGAGTGAGGATCAAGGAACCGCAAAAGTAAAATAGGGGATAATGAAATAAAGGCCACAATATCTAGTAGCAGAGTTATAGTGGACTGATTTGTTTGGAGAAAATTATGAAAAGCTGCAGGTCATCATTAGTGACAATAGCTTATTAAATGGATTACAAAACAATTATGTTTTTTCCTTCCTGAAGATTGTGTTTGATTCTGCATAAACTAATTCCCTGATTCTATTCAGTTCCTTTATTTCTTGGTGTCACAGATAATTTTCAGAAAAACAATGCCATTGGAGTTCAATATTTTTTTCTCTGAAATTGATATATTACAGGCCTGGCAACTGTGGGAATGTTCCTGAATTTCCAAAGAATAGATACATCAGTGAACATGGACTATTTTGAATAGCAATTCAAACCTGCTCTAGCAGAAGGGGCATCTCACCTTGTGTAAGCAATATGCTCAATATTAAGCTTCAGGTACAGCTGTATCCAGGGGAAAAACAATAGCTCATATCAGAGTCTTACCTTCTCTATCCCTGCCTTCCTTGAGTTGGGTTCATTTTCATCTGTTTTTTTGTAATGACTCTTTTCTTATTTTCTTTGTGTTGGTATTTTATAGTTCATATTCATTTTGTCGACAAGAACATGGGGGAGCACCGTGACTGGGAACTAGCATCTCTCTCAGAGGCCAGGTGAAAATTCCTGGAAGTGAATGTGGATTTGGACAACAGGATCTTAGCTCCAGATGTTACGTGGAGTTTTCCATTAGAGTGAGGGAAGATGGCCTTCTTTTTTTCAGAGTGTGTAAGCTTTCTGACTCTGGGGATGTCATAAGGTACCTGCAGCTACTTTCCTTTTCCAACCTGAGTCAGTTTCTTGCTGCAGCACCCATCTCTCTTCCTCTAGTCACAGTCAGAAAGTCGTGGAGGATCCTTATTTCCCCATCTTCCACTCACCACTCCACCCACTCACAGTGCATATACACGCTCTCCACCAAACAGCCCTCATGACGGTGCCCTAGCCTTGTATGCCATTCCAGGCCCCTTGTGCTCGATGTCTCAGCATCAGGGACACTTGTGATGGCTCACTCATTAGTAAAGCAGGAATATTTCAACTCCCACAGACCACGGAGCCTAAATTCCCTACAGAGCCCAGTCCTGCGCTCACCCTCCATCCACACCCTTGCCTGGTCCCCTCCTCTGTAAGCAGAAGGCACAACACACACAGGCCCTCCATAAATGTGAGTCAGAGGGACAGCTGGATGAACGGATAAGGAAGGGATGACCAAGGTTCTAGGTACTCCAGGACTCTGGGCAGCTCTTCCAAGCCTGATGGGCATTGACCTCTGCAGGACCACTCAGGAGACACCACCCCAGCTCTGCTGGGCATGGCATTGTCCCTCTGGGCCTGGAAAACCAGTTCCCAAAGCTTTTCTGAATCTGTACATCACCACAGAGTGGATTGGTGAAGAAAAGTTCATTCCCATCTCGTGTGCCTCCCAGGTACTTGCAGAGAACCATTCTTCCTCTGTCGACCCACTGGCAGAGAGAGAATAGCCTTATTTGAGAAATGAAGCCACCTCATTCCTTCCCACATAAGTATCGGAGCTTTCCATGCTGGCCCCAGATGGTATCAGAGCAATGTTATCAGTGATCGCCACAGCCAGAGAAGGACAGCACCCATCATTCATTCCCTATCAAAGGAAATGGCACCTAAGAACCTGATTTTCACTGACTAATAACTTCTCTGAATTCCCACAGACATATTATAGGTAGCATTGTCCTTTAAAATAAACACATAAAAAGTGTCTGATTTGGTGGATTATATTTAACATAAATATACAAGCAAATAGATACTAATAAAATCTATTGAGAGCAAAGGCTTTTTAAGTTTTGCATGACAGAAGAATTATATTAAGACATCTTTCAAAAGCTATTTTGACAGGCAATTTTACCTTTCTTGACAGTCCAAGATATCAATTTTGTAATTAGCAACTGTATAGACAAAGTAAATAAGTAAATAAACTTCATTGATACTTTTTTGGTATCTGAGGAAAAGAGAGAAATATATGTGGAAAAGTCAAGTGCTGTTTTATGAGAGAGGAGGTCATTTTTTTCCTGCTGGAACTACAACAGTAAGATTTATCTAGTTATGGGTGTATACATATATGTGTGTCCTTTGATTCTGGACAGTTATGAAATCCTTTAATATTTTTATATATTGTACAAATACTTTACATGGAATTTAAAACTAAAAATATTAAACATTAACAAAGAACAATGAATAACTCCTATTGGGGTAATGTTTATTTTACATATTGAGTGTTTTGGTCATATTTACTGCTGCAGAGCTTTAACATAGATATATTCAAAAGTGGCCACTTCCACAGCATCCCAATTTGATTTCAGTGTTATCAGACTCTGGACCAGGTCTGCATTGTATAACACGCCCTCTAGTGTCTGAATGCTTCATTACACAGCAATCCTAAAGAGCTGTTTAGTAGCTAAGTGGTCCACTGGAGAAGGGAATGGCAAACCACTTTGGCATTCTTGCCTTGAGAATCCCATGAACAGTATGAAAAGACAAAAAGATATGACACTAAAAGGTGAACTCCCCAGATCAGTAGGTGTTCAAAATGCTACTGGAGAAGAGTGAAGAAATAGCTCCAGAAGGAATGAAGGTATGAAGAAGCTGATCCAAAGCAGAAACATGTCTGCAGAAAGTAATACAACACTGTAAATCAAATAATTTCCTGATTCTGGGAAAGATTGAGGGCAGGAGGAGAAGGGGATGACAGAGAATGAGGTAGTTGGATGGCATCACCGACTCGGTTGACATGAGTTTGGGTATAAACTCCGGGAGTTGGTGATGGACAGGGAGGCCTGGTGTGCTGCAGTTCATGAGGTCGCAGAGTCGGACACGCAACTGAAGTGAACTGAAATCAAATATACACCAATAAAAAGTAATTTAAAAAATTTTAAGAGAAATAACTCTATATAAAATACATGCCTGGAAACAAAGGCAGTCCATGGGGCCGCTAAGAGTTGGACACGACTGAACGACTTCACTTTCATTTTTCACTTTCATGCATTGGAGAAGGAAATGGCAACCCACTCCAGTGTTCTTGCCTGGAGAATCCCAGGGACAGGGGAGCCTGGTGGGCTGCCGTTTATGGGGTTGCACAGAGTCGGAAACGACTGAAGTGACTTAGCAGCAGCAGCAGCAGCAGCAGTCCTTGGGCATGAGAACAGGCTAGGGTGGGGCTGCCCTCCCCAGAACCTCTTCTCTTTGGTGATGAAAAAGGGAAAGAACAGATGGCAGTCAAATCAGATGAATACTTCATGAATTCCCACGTTTAAATCAGAAGATTTTCCACTTCATTTTGGAAAATCTTACTTTATTAAAAATTATTAATCAACAAAGATGCTACTGCAATCAACTTTAAAAGACAAAAACAAAATTGTATTGACGACTTTCTCATGGGCAGCTGATAGACATGTCCAAATAAAAATCTGGTGGAGAAATGAATACTCAGTTATTCTGTGCTTCCTAGATACTCCTTAAACTTTAGTATCTTAATGTTTTTGGTAGAAATCACAAGGCCCTTAATAGCCCCAGACATCAAAGAAGCTCAGCCCTATGATGTATTTTCCATAAAATTCAGTTTAGTTTAGTTGCTCAGTCATGTCCGACTCTTTGCGATCCCATGGACTGCAGCACGCCAAGCTTCCCTGTCCATCACCAATTCCCGGAGCTTGCTCAAACTCATGTCCATTGAGTCGGTGATGCCATATAATTATAGCTCTTTTAAAAGGATCAGCACTACTCCAGATATGTTTTTGTTTGTAATTCAATGATGATCAGCTTATTTTTCTGCTTATTCGGTATAGAAATTACCACCAAAAAATAGCCAAGTAAGGTAGTGAAGATTCTCTTCAAGTCAAAGAAAGGCATCTCTTGAATCAGAGTAATCAATCCACATGCAGCTCAGTATTATTTATTCCTTTGCAAAACGCCTCAGTGATCCACATTATGATGTGTATACATGTTTGTTCTATATTTGCATTATGTAGAGGCCTTACATACTGATTTTCAATTATCCCACCTTCACAGAGAAATGTATCGATGTATTACATATCTATTCATACTCACTACATGAAGGTTTTCTTTAAAGTTGCATAGAGGTGGAGGTGGTGGGAAGGTATAAACTTCCAGTTATAAGTTCTTGGGTTGTAATGAACAGCTTTATGAAATAGTTGCCACTGCTGTATGATATATATGAAAGTTGTTAAGAGTAAATCTAAGAGTTCTCACAAGGAAAAAATGTTTGCTCTTTATTGTATATATATATATATGAGATGATGGAGGCTAATTCAACTATTTGTAGTAATCATTTCATAATAAATGTTTAAACCATTATGCTATACACCTTGAAGTTATACATTGTTATATGTCAATTATATTTCAATCAAACTGGGGAAAATTTTCAAAATAAAGTTGCACAGAAAAATAAGCATAACACCACTGCAAACAAATCTCTCTGCCCGAGTTTCACAGATTTATTTCCTTTTCTTCCAAATCACATCAAATATCACATGGTCCCCAAGTAGTCTCTCTGGACCATGTGTGAAGAGATGGTCATCACAGCCCCTTTGGTAGCATTGCTTTTGCTCTGGGAACCCTGAAGGAATAACGCCGCTTGCTGCTAAGATGCTGAACCATTTGCTTCTCTTGATCATCTGGTGTTTCAGAAGATACCAGTTCCTCTCCATCTACACATATTTTAAAACAAAACAATGTCATTTTTTAAAATGTTAAGAGATCCCATCCATTAATCTCACATTTTCTCTTGTTAATTTCACAACTGTTAATGAACTGCACAAATATCATATTGCTCTGATTTCTTAAAGTTCGTAGTGGATGAACATGGCAAATTTCTCAAGAATAGTAACAGAGCATTAATGAAGAGAATTTAATGTTTGAGGTAAGCAATACTTAAAAAGAGATCTATTGTGACTTTTATCTACAAAATGACATCATTTCACTGGAAGGAGAGGGCAATCAAGTTGGTGTCTTTTCACTTTGCTGTTTTTCTCCTACCAGATTTTTGTGGCTAAAGGATATCAAAATAGTCTTTTATGCTGAAAACAATTATAATGATTGTAACTGAACAAAGCATTTCTGAGGCTCCCTGCAGGAGGAAAAGGTACTGAGGTGGAGTAAGGGGACCCCACTTCCTTTCTTCTGGAGGTAAGAGTCAGTCTCTACTTGTTGCTTATTTCGATCTTTGGGGAAGGATGTACCCTAAGAATCTAGGACTTACTCTGTTTGAGCCCTTCATATCTAGAAGTCAATAAACTGTCACTCAGAAACCCTCAAACTGTCTTAAGACTCCAAAAAGAAAATAAGAGTGCTTCTATGGGTTAAATGGTGTCCCCCTAGAAGACGTCATCCTAACCACCACCACCCCGCCCCCCCCACCACTGCCCGCAGCTGAATGTAATATACCTTATTTTCAATTAGGATCTTCGCAGATGATTAAGTTAAGATGAAATCATTGGGGTGGGCCCTAATCTGATTGTGTCCTTACAAAAAGAGGAGATTTGGACGCAGACAAGCACGGGGGAGTACCCACATGAAGGTGAAGGCCCGTGTCAAGGGTGAGGTATCTGAAAGCCAAGGAACAGACTCCCAGCAAGTCACCAGAAGTTAGCAGAGAGACACGGATAAGGTTTTTTCTCACAGCCCTGAAGAGGAACCAGCCCTGCTGACAACCCTCATCTCTGATTCTGGTCGCCAGGACTGTGAGAAAATACATTTCTGTGGTTTAAGCCACTCAGTCTATGGCAGTCACAACAAACTAATTCTCTGCTGTGCTAGATATTCCATCCTATAAATTAAATAAGAAAAAAGAGAGAGAGAAATGAACCCATATGACTGGTCTCACACTTCATATCTGCTACTGTTTTTGACGTGGGCGGGAGAAGAGGGAGCGGGTGACGCGGGGACGAGGACTGCTTCCCGGCTGTGCGCTAAAGCTGACGCACGTCCGGTCGCAGAGCCTGCTGGGAAATGAATGGCTCTTCACAAGTGAGCGTTCAAATGGTTGATTAGTATTTCCAGGTGTTTATGTCCAACCAGCAGTCCTGCTTTAAAAATAGCCAGAGTGTGCCACAAGTAAATGTTTTTATCTCTACTGCTGTGTGAGGATGAAAGAGAAATATGTTGCCAGGAGCACATCCCAAGACTGTGAGTAAAGGGCACAGACATTCACGTCAGACTCTCTCCACTCACTGACTCCGCGACTTGGGGCATTCAGCTAGAGGCATGGTTTCTTGGAAGTTTTACTAAGAAGAAGTTGTTTCTTACTTGTCTTCTTATTTTTGAAATATATTAATCTAATTGTCTCCAAAAGAAAAATATTTAGGGATCCTTCACTATTCAAGGGTCGAACCTAAAATAATAAAAAAAAGATTACCATTTCAGTGAATGCTTTTTAAAAATTAAGTTATATGACTATTTGCTTACATATAAAGAATTAAGAATAAATATATTCTGTTTACATTGCCCCCTGAGAGTAACCTAGTCTCAAAAAAACCAGTTAAAAGAAATAGATGGTGTTACAAAGGCATACTGATAAAATTTCAGAAACATGAATATTACAGATTAAAAAAACTGAATATTACTAACTTAAATAGGTATATGTATTTCACTCTTCTATTAACTTTTTGACAGTTATTATATTAGTAACTAAAAGATTTTCCTGAGAAGATGCATCTGTCTTGTGAATTCATTCTATCAAACTAAGTGTGACTTGTTCACATTCAGAATGCTGGAAAAGTATATTTTAATTTTTTATGTAGTGGGACAGTACTTACAAAAGTTTTTGTTGCTGCTGATATTGTTTAAAGTGGGGCAAAATCTCACATGTAATTGTGAATACTTCCTTCAACCTTTCCTATATAAATTTCCTTTTTGATGGCTCAAGCTATGTATACTCCACATATGTCAGAATTAATTATTCTTAAATCTTCAAACATGGGCTTCTCTTAACAAAATAGCAGTATTTTTACTGTAAAATTTTAATGTATACTTTAAATTATTTACAGTATAGATACAAAATTTTTATTTTATTATGAATCTGAAATTCTAATTGAAAATCAGAGCTGAAGCACAGCTTTGGGTATATACTATTCCTTTTTCTGCCAGTAAAATTTTCCTTCACAGGATGCAAAATTATACTAAGTGAAAATTAGTGATAAATACAAGTGACCAAAGTGAAAGTGGGAAGTAATATCTGTATTGTATGATATAAATATGCATGTGTGTGCTCGGTCACTTCAGTCATGTTTGACTCTTTGCAACCCTATGAACAGTTGCCCACCAAGCTCCTCTGTCCATGGGATTCTCCAGGCAAGAATACTGGAGTGGGCTGCTATGCCCTCCTCCAGATGATCTTTCTGACCTGGGGACTGAACGTGCATCTGCCTGCATCTCCTGCACGGCAGGTGGATTCTTTACCCACTGAGTCACCTGGGAAGCCCGAAATATGCATATTTTATCTATGTAAATAAACAGCACACATTTATATCATGAAAATCCTACTTTATATAATGCAACTAAATATCACAAGAGAGTTTTTGTACTAGTAATGCAATTAACCAATTTGGTTTCTGTTGGTTATTTTTAGTCTTAGCTAAGCCTCTAAATTACCAAGTACACATTAGAAAGTCCAGCAAATGCACAACTGAGTTTCCATATTCAGTCAGTAATTCATCAGTCACATGATCTCAGTGTTGAGTCACCTTCTTGAGGGGGATGGTCTGGATCCAGTCCATGGTGTTCACATCAAAGATGTCCACTGCGTTTTCACTGTACACTGAGAGATATGGGGCATTGTAACCTGGGAGAAGGGGAGGAGGTGACAGCAAGGGTGGGCTTCAGGATTCATTTTTCAATTAGAATTTTTTATTAGGATAATTATAAATTGACATGCAATTGTAATAAATAACACAGAAAGAACTCTTGCACATTCTGCCCAGTTTTCCCTATGTAACATTTTGCAGAACTAGCATATTGACAATGATAGAGCTGACCTATCCATCTTAAGCAGATTTCCCTAGTTTTACTAGCACTCATGCACATGTATGTGTATGTGTCATATACATACAATTTTACCAATTGTATAGGTTTATGTGTCCACCACCACAAGATACAGAATAGTTCCAAGGATCTCCCATGATGCACTTTTATAATCCCATCCACTTCCTTTCCATCTTCCTCTCCTTCCTTAATCTCTTACTCCATTTCTAAAATTTTGTCATTTCAAAAACGTTATGTACATGGAATCATACCGTATTCATGATTAATTATATCTGCTAAGCCCAAATACACTTTAAGAAAAACTTCAGATTGGAAACCAAAGAGAATCCCTCAATAATATTTTAATTATTATATAGTAGCTGCCTCAAAATCTTTTTTAATAAACAGGATTAACATAAATTAAAATGGCAAATAAATGATGCACATGTGTCAAACTGTAGACTAAAACACATGCGTAAAATCTGACAATGATCTTTCTAATGCCTTCATCTAATAGCAGCGTTATTAAGTAATTTCATAACTTTTCAAAATCTATGAATCCTAAACCATGTCAGTTCACTGAAAGAGTATGGCATAAGATTAGAAAAGTATATGTGGGGAGTAAAATCAATGAATAATAAAAACAGTTGATTTCTCATCAGAAATGATGGATGTTAGAAAACAGTAGAATGACATTTTTAAAGTGTTGAAAGATAAAAATGACTCAGTTTTTTAGCTGACCTTCCCAGACTCACTAGTTTAGATTAAGCTTTCCTCCTTCATGCTCCTATAGAATACTGTACTCCCTATCACAGCACTTGCTTAATTATTGATCTCATACCATGATTATAATCTCCATAAGGATTCACTCTATCTGTTTTACCAGGTTTAATATTGTGCCCTTAGCCTTTAGCATAGCAAGTTGTTCATATTAAGTGCTCAATTACTATGCTCTAAGTGAATAAAAAAGTTGTATTAAAATTATAAAATGATAGCCTGCATCAATAAAATATCAAATAAGCTAAAATTATTTTATTTTAATTTAAATATTTAAAATTATTTAATATAAAATTATTTGAACATTCTATGTAGACTTTACATAACCTAAACCCAAAAGGCAAAAGGTAATTTACTTAGTAACTATTTCTAACAGTTAGTTAATGCTTATGTGATTTTAAGTGACCATGAGGACATCTACTTAGGATCTTACAGAAAGCAACAACTTGGGTTAAGAATATATTCAAGGTAAGTTATCCAATGAATATAGTAAACATTAAAGGCTGTGATTTCACACGTTTGACTTAGATATAACTTCTTTAGAGCTCTTCTACTTGAAAAGACATAGACAACTTAGGAAAAATCTTCAGTGATGCTTTCAAAAATTAAAGCTGTCATTAACAATATTTAGTCATAGGATATAAAACTGTAACAACAAGGACAGAAGGGTACAGAGAGACAAGAAAATAAATCGTAAGATAGCCTTACAGCAGTAAGTTGGAGGTGCTGGCCACATCAGTTCCACTGGCCTAGATCTGAGGCCCCTGCCGTCAGCATAAATTCCTATGCTCTTGAAACATAACAGATACTCAATACTAGAGATCTCAACCGCACAGAGGGCATCCACTGGTTGATGAGCGATAAACGACAGTGTAGGGTCATGGAAGTGCAGCATCCTGCATGGAACGCCTTCTCTCCTCAAGGGGAATCTGAGGAATCCTGACTGAAATCCTACACAGAGCTGTTCACTGAAGATGCCCATCCACTGGACAGTGGTTGGGATTTGGAGCTCTTTAAATTTTCGGTGAGAAATTTTATTGCTCTGAAACAGCTCGTAACAGAAGACTTGGCTTTTCCTAGCCACACAGAGGCATGTGTGGGCCCCTTGGCACACTGTTCCAGAAGTCATGGTGTGGCAGCCTTTGGTTTCCACCAGCTTGTGACTATCAGTCTTTCCTCCATCCAAAACTGACATGGGAAATAGCTGCACGTGGTGACTTCGCCCTGAGATCACTGCGACCATCTGGCCATGGGGGATAAGCTCAATTTGGTGAATCTTCTTTATGTCACCAACACGAATAATTTCTACACATTTAAACATATTTGTAAGTCAATTTCAAATTCAAAATAATTTGTATTTACTTATTTTGAAAGTTCTCCAAATTTCACCCAAAGCAATTAAGAAAGGTCCTAATAAAAATGATCTAATAAATCTTCTTAATGTCATTAACTTGACTATTTTCTCTACAAATAAAATGGCAAGTTCTCCTTCAAATTGGAAATGTTTTCTTATTTTTAAAAAATCTCTTTATTGAGGCATATTGGACATATAACAATATATTAGTTTCAGGTGTACAACATCATGATTCAATATTTGTATGTATTGAGAAATGGTCACCAAAATAAATCTAGTCAATAGCCAATACCATATATAATTATAATTTTTTTCTTGTAATAAAAACTTTTGCAGTCTACAAACAATAAATGCTGAAGAGGGTGTGGAGAAAAGGGAACCCTCTTACACTGTTGGTGGGAATGCAAACTAGTACAGCCACTATGGAGAACAGTGTGGAGATTCCTTAAAAAACTAGAAAAACCATACAACCCAGCAATCCCACTGCTGGGCATACACACCGAGGAAACAAGAACTGAAAGAGATATGTGTACCCCAGTGTACACTGCAGCACTGTTTACAATAGCTAGGACATGGAAGCAACCTAGATGTCTATCGGCAGATGAATGGATAAGAAAGCTGTGGTACACATACACAATGGAATATTACTCAGCTATTAAAAAGAATGCAGTTGAATCAGTTCTAACGAGGTGGATGAAACTGGAGCCTATTATACAGACTGAAGTAAGTCAGAAAGAAAAACACCAATACAATATATTAATGCATATATATGGAGTTTAGAAAGATTGGTAATGATGACCCTATATGAGAGACAGCAAAAGAGACACAGATATAAAGAACAGAAGGCGAGGGTGGGATGATTTGAGAGAATAGCACTGAAGCATGTATATTACCATATGTGAAACAGATCACCAGTCCAAGTTCAATGCATGAAACAGGGCACTCAAAGCTGGCACACTGGGACAACCCAGAGGGATGGGATGGGGAGGAAGTTGGGAGGGGGGTTCAGAACGGGGGGACACATGTACATCTGTGGCTGATTCATGTCAATGTATGGCAAAACCCACCACAATATTTTAAAGTGATTAGCCTCCAATTAAAATAAACTAATTAAAAAAACTTTTTGCAATAAACTTTCTTAGCAATTTTCAAATATGCATATTATTAACCATAGCCACTTGCCTGTACATGACATACCCAAGACTTATTGATGATGGGCAGTTTACACCTTTAAAACCCCTTCACCCATTATCCCAACTTCCAACAACCTCAGTTGTTCTCTGTATCTGTGAATGTGTTTGTGTTTAGATTCCATGTAAGTGAGATCATATGCTATTTATCTTTCCCTGTCTGACTTTTTCCACTTCGAGTAACACCCCTGAGGTTCATTCATACTGTTGAAAATGGGAAGAGTTCTTTCTTTCTTATGGCTGAATTAAATATATATAATTGTTATTGTTCAGTTGCCCAGTCATGTCCGACTCTGTGACCCCATGGACTGCAGGACTGAAGGACAGGCTTCCCTGTCCATCACCAACTCCCAGAGCTTGCTCAAACTCATGTCCATTGAGTTGCTGATGCCATCCAACCATCTCATCCTCTGTCGTCCCCTTCTCCTCCTGCCTTCTATCTTTCCCAGCATCAGAGTCTTTTCTAATGAGTCAGCTCTTTGCATTAGGTGCCCAAAGTACTGGAGCTTCAGCTTCAGCATCAGTCCTTCCAATGAATATTCAGGATTTCCTGAATATTTCCTGATTTCCTTTAGGATTCACTGGTTTAATCTCCTTGCAGTCCAAAGGATTCTCAAGAGTCTTCTTCAACACCACAGTTCAAAAGCATCAATTCTTCAACACTCAGCCTACTTTATGGTCCAACTCTCACATCCATACATGACTACCGGAAAAACCATAGCTTTGACTATACAGACTTTTGTTGGCAAACTAGTGTCTCTGCTTTTTAATATGCTGTCTATGTTGGTCATAGCTTTTCTTCAAAGGAGCAAGCATCTTTTAATTTCAAGGCTGCAGTCACCCTCTGCAGTGATTTTGGGGCCCAAGAAAATAAAGTTTGTCACTGTTTTCATTGTTTTCCCATCTATTTGCTATGAAGTGATGGGACCAGATACCATGATCTTAGTTTTTTGAATGTTGAGTTTTAAGCCAGCTTTTTCACTCTCCTCTTTCACCTTCTCAACAGGCTCTTTAGTTTCTCTTCACTTTCTGCCTTAAGGGTGGTGTCATCTGCATATGAGAAGTTATTGATATTTCTCCTGGCAATCTTGATTCCAGCTTGTGCTTCATCCAGTCCAGCATTTCTCATGATGTACTCTGCATGTAAGTTAAATAAGCAGGGTGACAATATACAGCCTTGACATACTCCTTTTCCAATTTGGAACCAGTCCATTGCTTCACATCCTGTTCTAACTGTTGCTTCTTTATCTGGATACAGACTTCTCAGGAGACAGGTAAGGTGGTCTTGTATTCCCATCTCTTTAGGAATTTTCCACAGTGTGTTGTGCTCCACACAGTCAAAGGCTTTGGCATAGTCAATGAAGCAGATTTTTTTTCTGGAATTCTGTTGCTTTTTCTATGATCCAATAGATGTTGGCAATTTGATCTCTAGTTCCTCTGCCTTTTCTAAATCCAGCTTGAATATCTGGGCATTCACGGTTCACGTACTGTTGAAGACTGACTTGGAGAATTTTGAGCATCACTTTACTAGTGTGTGAAAATAGTGCAATTGTGGGGTAGTTTGAGCATTCTATGGCACTGCTTTTCTTTGGGATTGGAATGAAAACTGACCTTTTCCAATTCTGTGACCACTGCTGAGTTTTCCAAATTTGCTGGCATATTGAGTGCAGCACTTTCACAGCATCATCTTTTAGGATTTGAAATAGCTCAACTGGAATTCCATCACCTGCACTAGCTTTGTTCATACTGATGCTTCCTAAGGCCCACTTGACTTCACACTCCAGGATGTCTGGCTCTAAGTGAGTTATCATACCATCATGGTTATCTAGGTCATGAATATCTTTTTTGTACAGTTCTTCTGTGTATTCTTGCCACCTCTTCTTAATATCTTCTGCTTCTGTTAGGTCCATACCATTTCTGTCCTTTATTGAGCCCATCTTTGCATGAAATATTCCCTTCGTATCTCTCATTTTCTTGAAGAGATCTCTAGTTTTCCCTATTCTATTGTTTTCCTCTATTTCTTTGCATTGATCACTGAGGAAGGCTTTCTTATCTCTCCTTGCTATTTTTTGGAACTCTGCATTCAGATGGGTATATCTTTCTTTTTCTCCTTTGCCTTTCACGTCTCTTCTTTTCTCAGCTCTTTGTAAGGCCTCCTTAGACAACCATTTTGCCTTTTTGCATTTTGTTTTCTTGGGGATGGTTTGATCATCGCCTCCTGTACAATGTTTCAAGCCTCTGTCCATAGTTCTTCAGGCACTCTGTCTATCAGATTTAATCCCTTGGATCTATTTATATATATATATATCTCACATCTTTATCTGTTCATCTGTTGGTAAACATTTGGGTTGTTTTTATATCTTGACTGGTACAAATAATGCTGCAATGAATATGGAGGTACAGATACGTTTTTGAGTTAGTGCTTTTGTTTTGTTTGATAAAATATCCAGAAGTGAAGCTGTTGGATCATACAGTGGTTTTATTTTTAATTTTTGAGGAACTTCAATACTGTTTTTCATGTGCCTGTAGCAATATACATTCCCAACAACACAGTACAAAAGTTCTCTTTTCTCCACATCCTCACCAATATTTGTTATTTCTTGGCTTTTTAATAATAGCCATGTTAACAGGTGTGGGATGATATCTTATTGTGGCTCTGCTTTTCATTCTCCTAGTGATCTTGAGCACCTTTCTTGTACCTGTTGGCCATCTGTATGTCTTCTTTGGGAAACTGTCTATTCAGATTTTGTGCCCATTTTTAAATCAGATTGCTTAGCTTTTTTGCTATTGAGTTGCACAAGTTCTTTATGCATTTTGGATATTAACCCCTTATAAGCTATGATTTGCAAATATTTTCTCCCATTTGGTAGGCTGCTTTTACCTTTTGATGGCTTCCTTTGCTGTGCAAAAGAATGTTTTTGTATTTTTAAATTCTTTCCAATTATTACTCCATTGGGTTTAAGTCATATTCTAATAAAATCACAGACATAAACTTAGAGGATAGATTTGAGGACAAAAAAGGATAGGAAGAGAAGAGATAAAAAATTATATGTTAAAAAGAGATAATTATTCCAGAGATAATATAATTACCTTAATCATAAAATTAGTGTAATAAAACACTCAACTTAATCCTGATATTTCAGATAGCAAGGCAAACATCCTTCAATGTCTGACGAATAGAAATATGCTGCTTTTCTTTCTTTCTTTTTTTTTTTGCCCTGCTGCGAGGCTTGAGGGATCTAGATATCACCAGGGATAGAACTTAGGGTCTTGGCAATGAAAGCGCTAAGTCCTAACCACTGGATAGCCAGGAAATTCCGAACTGCTTCTTCAGGGACAAATAGAAAAACAACACTGTCCTCTTTTTCCCTGGCACTAATTTGATTCCTTTATCGCACAAATATTTGTTGAGTGACTACTATGTGCCAGGCACTTTTAAGTGCATGGGATACAGTGCTGAACAAAAAGACACAAGGCCCTGCTCTCATGCTGGCCCCTGGTGACCTTTCATGGGTCTTCTCACCAGGACTGGGACGCCTTTCATGGAGAATAGCTAATGTCTTTCAAATGCAGGTTCTCCTTTATCTAACTTATCATTTGAATGCAAGACATTCATTATGCTACATTAGAATAGCTCCTCTTCATTTCAGCTATTCGCCCATTACTCCCTCAAGCAACTATGAGAACCAAACAAAACAAACAAAACAAACAGAGAATTCTGCTGTCTTATCTGGGAAATACTAAATGTATGTTGTTACTCTTCATGGTGCCAATGAACTAGTGAGGGAAAGGGCATTCAAGCAGAGTGTTTTCCTCCATGCATCAACTGGAAGGTGGTACATTAAGTTCTTACATCATACTTATTAGGTAAAATCCCTTGTGAATATATATGGACTCCCTACTACACATAAAATAATTAACAAGGGCCTACTGTATAGCACAGGGAACTCTATTCATATTCTGTAATAATTACATGGGTAAATAATCTGAAAAAGAATGAACAGGTATAATTGAATCACTTCACAGTACACCTGAAACTAACACAACATTGTAAGTCAGTTATATTCCAATAAGAAATTTTTTAAAAACATGTTTGAACTCTGGAGGATTATGGATCTCTGAAAGTAGGCAAGTCATCCTGTGACTTGAAAACACATCAAACCAGATGTGGACAAAAGAGAACAAATTTGATATATTATTATTAAACTTTAAAGTTATTCCAGAACATTAAAGACTCTCCTTACCATCTATGATAACGTGGACAACAAATAACCCTTCTTCATTTCCCAGAGCAATTCTTTTGTGATCTATATTTGACAAATAAAAACATCAAGGAATTTGGGGGCAAACCAAGTGAATCAATTTATCAGTGTTGAAAAATTTTAGAAGTCAAATTAAATATATAATTAGAAATATTCAATGAAAAGAAACATAAGAACCAATAATTTGTACTATGATTCCTTCAGATTACACAAGTAAGCATTATAAAACATGGTTTTTCTCAATAGAAAGATCATTTTGTAAGGTAATCTTTATGAATACTTGAAGAAAGCATAATAGTTAAATAATGATATACCTTCATATTTGCTATAAGTGATGTTTCACAAATGAAAAAATTTCATAAAATAATTTGTCAGTGAGCATGACTTGAGCTACAAAAGCATGGGGGTGTGTGTCAGAACACAGTGAGAACTAAAAAATGCAGATACCACAGTAAGTGAAGACTTTGAATACAGAGCACAGAACTTAACATATACAAGTTCATTTAATCCTCTCCATAACTGAAAAACCGGAATTATCTGCATTTAACACGTAAAAGCTTAGTAACTAGCTCCATGTCACCAAGGAGGCAATAGCTAAGTGGCTCTTATTGTCACCATTATCTAATGCAGAAATATGCTGTTTAAGAAAGGCAAGTATTCTTGCTTACTGATAAAACTTTCAGTATCAATCTTGGCAATTCATTCATTGATTCCTTTGCTTTTCATTTATTTACTGAGTATTGGGTGTTGGGATTTGAAGGACAGTCTCTGCCCTCAAGGTAAGTAGTTCATAGTTACACACAGGGTCACACTCTTTGTCTGTTTGGGGCCAGATGTATTTGGAAACTAAGAATTTTTCAGATTTGAAAAGGTATAGCTGTAGATTAAAGAAACACCCCCTTTAGGCAGAGAACCACAATATAATCAAATATATTTTTGCACAGAATCTGATGAATAGCCATGGGATGGAGGAAGAAGGACCTCTCCCCTCACCCCCACCCCCTGCCACCCATAGAGCGAGCCTCATTCAATCAGGTTTTGCTGACAAATGAGTTGTGGATAAAGTTAACGTTTTCAGATTTCGACACTGGGACTGTGGTGAGGGGTGTGAACCTAGCAGGATAATGTTGTAAATCCATACCTATGATTGCAGCTGTCTGGGTGGTTTTGATCAGGGGTAGATTGCTGTCATAAGCCTCTTTCAGAACATAGATTGACCGGTCTCTGGAATGACTTTTTCTCAATATCTTGTGCAATTCACTCAGCACGCCCACCCACTCATTCTTCTTATTCTCGCTATCTGCTAAGATTGGGATTGAATATCTATTACTAGGTGCTGAGAGCTGGAAAGCTGTGACCTAGAATGATGTAAGGAATATCTAGGTTATAAGAAAGCAGACATTCTCTATGCCAGCCTGTCTAGCATTTTTCCATTACACTCACAACTGGTAAATGACACTTTTAATAATATTACCCTCTTCCTAGTAGTAAAATAGGTGATGTAAGCCATCAGAGCCAGGCCAGAAGGAAAGTGTCAGAATCACTTCTATTTTGATCCTCATAAAACCACCAGTGTTATCTGACTACCTAAGATCTTTTACTTCATCAAATGAAAATAACTACTATTTATTTCCTGGTGGCTCAGAGTGTAAAGAATCTGCCTGCAATGCAGGAGACATGGGTTCCATTCCTGAGTTGGGAAGATTCCCTGGAGGAGGAGATGGCAACCCACTCTGGTATTCTTGCCTGGAGAATTCCATGGACTGGCTACAGTCCATGGGGTCGTGGCAAAGAGTCCGACATGCCTGAGTGACTAACACCTTCACTTTCATTGTCGCTGTACCAGGAACTGCTCTAAGAAATTTACATGTGCCAATTGAATGAATCCTCACAGAAAACTCAGTGGGTAGTTAGGACTCTTCTCTCCATTTTATGGGTGCCAGGACAAGAGCACATCTGGGTAGAATGCAGGCAATCTGATGCCAGAACCTCCACTCTGAGCCTCTATTTCTTCAGTTCTAACACACACTTTTGTACCTTTAGATTATCTCTGAAATGGCAATTATTTGTGCAATTGCAATCATCACAATCAATTGTGATGCTACAGAATGCTCAGTAGTTTTTTGTTGTTACATTAGAAATATTCAGAAACACTCATGCTATCCTGACTGCTACATGTCTATAATTTATATCATTACTCAGTCAGTCAGTTCAGTCGCTCAGTCGTGTCTGACTCTTTACGACCCCGTGAACCACAGCATGCCAGGCCTCCCTGCCCATCACCAACTCCCGGAGTCCACCCAAACCCATGTCCATTGAGTGGGTGATGCCATCCAACCATCTCATCCTCTGTCGTCCCCTTCTCCTCCTGCCCTCAATCTTTCCCAGCATCAGGATCTTTTCCAATGAGTCAGCTCTTCACATCAGATGGCCAAAGTATTAAATGGCAAATCAAATTTAAATTTTAAGTTGTATAATTAAGCTTAAAGTCTACATTGCTATATACAACTTTCTTTTGTGATCATCAAGTAAGCCTCAGTGATATAATAAGATACCACTCTAAGTCAGTTCCAAATAGCCAGATCTTTGTAGGGGCTCTCAGTGGTTGAATAACATCTAAATAAATGTCTATCTTTGGGTTAAGGAACTAAGAATACTCTTGTGTGGCCTTTGTTAAGGCCAAGATTTCTAGGCTGACTAACCACAAGGGTCTCAAGGGAATAACAACCCTTGCTCTTTCTGTCACCTATTGTACCCATTCCAGAATCACTTTAATTTTTACATGAGTTTTAAAGAGCAGAGTGTCTATTTTTTAGATTGCAAAATAACATCTTCCCCCAATTTTTCCATTGTGTTCTCTTGGTTTGAATCTGAATTATGGCTTCAAAATGTTGCCTCACAGAAGACTTATTTTACAAAATGACTATAGTTTTAGAAGCTGCATACTCATGTTACTGCAGGTCCATGAACTGACCTCCCTGTACACCTGACCTGGAAGAATCTTCCTCTGTCATTGTTTCCCCCTCTTCTTTCCCATCCTCTGCCCCAGCACTGTTCTGTTTTGTAAGCTTTCCCTGTTTTCAGCTGTGAATCATATCTGTCTGATGGCCTTAGTGTGGAGTGAATGGACACACTACGGAATATTTGTATTTTAAATCTTAAGTTTAACTGTAGGATGAAAGACCATGATACTTGCAAAAACCTATTTATAGTATGTTTGAATAAGACTTAGGGGGCTAGATTTCTTGTGGCAAGTGGAATGGAGTGGGGAACAATTCCACAGCCCTTCTAAAATCTTAACCTCCAGGTACTAATACCTTTACCAGCCCAAGGAAGCTTGAACCCTATGAACAGACAAGAAAGGGATGAAACAAAATGCATAAGGGATCCAACAGCAGCATGGACACTTACCTTAAACATACGAGGCATTTCCTTTCTCCTTGCAGGAACAAAATCAGAGGGCCAGACTGAACTGACAGAAAAAGCTCCATCCCTGCAGGAAAAGCAAGACTCTGGGAGTGAGTAGAATTGCCTGAAAGTGAGTACAATGATACGTAGACAAAATCCTCAAACTTAATTACCCTGACTTTTAACATTCTTTTTTGTAGGAGCTGACAGTGATCAAAATATTGTAACAGCAGTTCTCAGCCAGTTGCATATTATCAGAAAACCCAAGTTAACTCTGGGCTGTTCATGGGGGAGTCAACTCCATGTGACTCCCTATTCACAGGGAGCTAAGAAAGGAGCGCATGTCCAACTGCAAAGCCACTGGCCCTAGAGTATGGGCCATATGCTCAGATCAGCTTGCTTGTGTATTTTGTCAATGTTACTGAGATACACTTGGCACGTAATAAACTGCACACATTTAAAGTAGACAATTAGATAAGTTTTGATTTATGTATACACCTGTGAGATCATCACCACAGTGGAGATAATGAATGTACCCATCACCCCCAAGTTTCTTGGAACAGCTGTGTAACCCTTACCCTTCTCCCTCCTTGGAACTCTTCCTCACTCCCCCACTGATCTGCTTCCTGTCACTCTAGATTAATTTGCATTTTCTAGCACCTTATAGAAATGGAAAGGTACACTATATATTCTTTTTGTCTGACTTTTTCTTAGCATAATAATTTTGAGATGCATTAGTGTTGCTGCATGGATGGGTACTTCATTTCTATATATTGATGAATAATATTTCATTGTATGGATATGCCACAGTGTATCCATTCACCCATTAATGAACATTTGGCTTATTTCAAGTTTGGGATGTTTTAAATAAAGGTGTTATGAATGTTAATGTCTGTCTTTGCGGACATATGTGTTCTCTTGGGGAAATACCTAGGAGGAGAATGACTAGATTGGAGAAGGCAATGGCAACCCACTCCAGTACTCTTGCCTGGAAAAATCCCATGGATGGAGAAGCCTGGTGGGTTGCAGTCTGTGGGGTCGCACAGAGTCAACATGACTGAAGCGACTTAGCAGCAGCAGAAGCAGAATGACTAGATTATATATTCACTTCGGTTCAGTTCAGTCGCTCAGTAGTGTCTGACTCTTTGCGAACCCATGAACCGCAGCACGCCAGGCCTCCTTGTCCATCACCAACTCCCAGAGTTTACTCAAACTCATGTCAATTGAGTTGCTGATGCCATCCAGCCATCTCATCCTCTGTCGTCCCCTTCTCCTCTCGCCTTCAATCTTTCCCAGTATCAGGGTCTTTTCAAATGAGTCAGCTCTTTGCATCCGGTGGCCAAAGTATTGGAGTTTCAGCTTCAGCATCAGTCCTTCCAGTGAACATTCAGGACTGATTTCCTTTAGGATGGACTAGTTGGATCTACTTGCAGTCCAAGGGATTCTCAAGAGTCTTCTCCAACACCACAGTTCAAAAGCATCAATTCTTAGGTGCTCAGCTTTCTTTACAGTCCAACTCTCACATCCATACATGACCACTGGAAAAACCGTAGCCTTGACTAGATGGACCTTTGTTGGCAAAGTAACGTTTCTGCTTTTTAATATGCTGTCTAGGTTGGTCATAATTTTTCTTCCAAGGAGTAAGCGTCTTTTTATTTCATGGCTGCAGTCACCATCTGCAGTGATTTTGGAGCCCCCAAAAATAAAATCCGCCACTGTTTCCACTGTTTCTCCATCTATTTGCCATGAAGTGATGGGACCAGATGCCATGATCTTTGTTTTCT
The DNA here is from genome assembly GCF_033118175.1 of Dama dama. NCBI lineage: Eukaryota > Metazoa > Chordata > Mammalia > Artiodactyla > Cervidae > Dama > Dama dama. Next base: position 25,721,691 of record NC_083696.1, on the reverse strand, counting down.
GAATGTTGAGCTTTAAGCCAACTTTTTCACTCTCCTCTTTTACATATTAGGTGTGCATTTAACTTTTTAAATATTTTTCAAAGTGATTATATGATTTACAAAGCAATGTATGAGAGATTTAGGTTTTCCACATCTAAGTCCTCCAATACTTGAAACAGTCTTTAATTTTAGCTTTTCTTATGGATGTAAAGTGATATCTCATGGTTGTTTTATTTGAATTGCCCTAATAATTAATGACATTGAGCATCTGTTAATGTGCTTATTTGACATATGTATCATCTTCTCTATTGAAGTATCTTTCCAAATTCTTTGCCCTTTTTAAAAATTGAGCTATTTTCTTATTGTTGAGTTTAAAGAATATTTTTATATACTTGATATGTAAGTTCTTTTTCAGATATTTGATTTGCCACCAGTCCACAATTTCTATTACTTCTCTTAACAGTGTATTTCAAAGAGCAGAAGTTCTAAATTTTGATGAAATCCAATTTATCAATTTTTAAATTTTACCTGTTGTGCTTTGATGTTATATCTAAAAACTGTTTGTCTTATACAAGATCAGAAAGGCTTTCTCCTAAGTTTACTTCTAGGTACATTATAGCTTTAGGTTTTACATTTAGTTCTATCATATATTTTGAGTTAATTATTATACATAGAAAAAGTATAGATCAAAGTTGATTTTTAAATATATGGATATCTAAAATTCCATACCATTTGTTGGTAGCTATTATAAGATGTTGAAAATACTGTACATATTAAAGTAACAGAATAGAAAATATATAAATATATTTACATATATATATGTTACATATTATAAATATATATGTTTTTAATGTGTATTATATATATTCTATATATTTGGGTATATTTATTAATTTGTTCTTTATTTCAAAATTGTTTTGACTTTTCTAGCTCTTCTGCATTTCCCTATGAATTTTAGAATCAACTTGTCAATTTCTTTTTTTATATTAAACACTCTCCAATAAATTTTTTTTTACTTATACATATATTCACTCTGTTTTAGATTCTTTTTCCATAGAATATTGAGTAGAGTTCCCTGGGCTATACAGTCAGTCCTTATTAGTTATCTATTTTATATATAGTAGTGTATATGTTTTCATTCCAATCCCAAAGAAAGGCAATACCAAAGAATGTTCAAACTACTGCACAATTGCACTCATCTCACATGCTAGTAAAGTAATGCTCAAAATTCTCCAAGCCAGGCTTCAACAGTACGTGAACTGTGAACTTCCAGATGTTCAAGCTGGTTTTAGAAAAGGCAGAGGAACCAGAGATCAAATTGCCAACATCTGCTGGATGATTCAAAAAGCAAGAGAGTTCCAGAAAAACATCTATTTCTGCTTTATTGACTATGCCAAAGCCTTTGACTGTGTGGATCACAATAAACTGTGGAAAATTCTTCAAGAGATGGGCATACCAGACCACCTGACCTGACTCTTGAGAAACCTGTATGCAGGTCAGGAAGCAACAGTTAGAACTGGACATGGAACAACAGACTGGTTCCAAATAGGAAAAGGAGTGCATCAAGGCTGTATATTGTCACCCTGCTTATTTAACTTATATGCAGAGTATATCATGAGAAACGCTGGGCTGGAGGAAGCACAAGCTGGAATCAAGATTGCCAGGAGAAATATCAATGACCTCAGATATGCTGATGACACCACCCTTATGACAGAAAGTGAAGAGGAACTAAAAAGCCTCTTGATGAAAGTGAAAGAGGAGAGTGAAAAAGTTGGCTTAAAGCTCAACATTCAGAAAACAAAGATCATGGCATCCAATCCCATCACTTCATAGCAAATAGATGGAGAAACAGTGGAAACAGTGTCAGACTTTTTTTGGGCTCCAAAATCACTGCAGATGGTGATTGCAGCTGTGAAATTAAAAGACGTTTGCTCCTTGGAAGAAAAGTTATGTCCAACCTAGACAGCATATTAAAAAGCAGAGACATTACTTTGCCAACAAAGGTCTGTCTAGTGAGAGCTATGGTTTATCCGGTAGTCATGTATGGATGTGAAATTTGAATCATAAAGAAAGTTGAGCACCGAATATTGATGCTTTTGAACTGTGGTGTTGGAGAAGACTCTTGAGAGTCCCTTGGGCTGCAAGGAGATCCAACTAATTCATCCTAAAGGAAATCAGTCCTGAATATTCATTGGAAGGACTGATGCTGAAGCTCCAATACTTTGACCACCTGGTGCAAAGAGCTGACTTACTGGAAAAGACCCTAAGCTGGGAAAGATGGAAGGCAGGGAGAGGAGGGGGTGACAGAGGATGAGATGGTTGGATGGCATCATTGACTCAGTGGACATTAGTTTAAGCAAACTCCAGGAGACAGTGAAGGACAGGAAAGCCTGACATGCTGTAGTCCATGGGGTCTCAGAGTTGGACACAACTTAGTTAGTGACTAACCAGCAACAACAATATACCCAGGAGTGGAACTCCTGGATCATATGGTGGCTCTATTTTTAGTTTTTAGAGGAACCTCAATACTGTTCTCTCCATACTGTTTCCACCAGCAGTGTAAATGGGTTCCCTTCTCTCCATACTCTTCAGCATTTATTGTTTGCAGATTTTTCTGTGGCGGCCATTCTGACTGGTGTGAGGTGATACCTTATTGTAGTTCTGATTTGCTTTTCTCTAACCATTAGTGATGTTGAGCATCTTTTCACATGCTTTTAAACCATCTGTATGTCTTCTTTGGAGAAACGTTTCTTTAGATCTTCTGTCCATTTTTTGATTGGGTTGTTTAGCATTTTTTTTATATATTATATATTGAGCTGCATGAGCTATTTGCATATTTTAAAGATTAATCCCTTCTTGGTTGCTTCACTTACAAATATTTTCTCCCATTTTGAGGGTTGTCTTTTCTTTTGTTTATGGCTTCCTTTGCTATGCAAAATCTTTAAAGTTTGATTAGGTCTAATTTGTTTATTTTTGTTTTTATTTTCATTAGTGTACTCTAGGAGTTGGATTGAAGCTTGTCAGTTTCTACAAAAAAAATTAAGAAGCCTACTGGGATTTTGATCAAGACTGTGTGGAACTATAGATCAACTTTGGGGACACTCACATTTTTTAAATACTGAGTTTTTCAATGCATGAACACAGTGTCTCTCTCCATTTATTTAAGTCTTCATTAATTTCTCTCATCAATATTTTATAGTTTTCAGTATACAAGTCTTACATAACATTTGCCAGATTTATATCTAAGTATTTAATATTTTGATGTTATTGCAAATGTATTATTTATTTATTTTTGATTTCTGATTCTTTATTGCTAATATAAAGAAATGCAATTTATTTTAGTATATTGATCAAGTATCCTGCAAACTTGATAAATTCCTTTATTAGTTCTAAAAGTATTTTTAGACTACATTGAATTTTCTGCATACTTATTTTGTCTATGAATAATTGTCCTTCCTTCTTTCCAACCTGGAAGTATTTTGTATTTTTTCCTTCCCTGGCCTGGATATCCAATACAGTGTTAACTAAGAGTGGTGAGATCAAATATTTTTGTCTTTTTTCTGATCTTATGGAGAAAGTATTCACTCTTTTGCCACTAATTATGATGTCAGCTTTGGGATTTTCATAGGTGTCTTTTATCAGGATGAAGAAACTCCCTTCTAAGTGTCCATCAAGAATATATAAACACATTTCATCAAATGTCTTTATTGTATCTATTGACATGATTGTTTTCATTTGTTTATATGATAAAATACATTGATTATTTAATGTAAACTGGCCTTCTTGAGATACACTACATTTGCTCAAGATGCAAAACAATTTTTACATAATATTGAATTCTATTTACTAACATTTTGTAGTTTTCCTCACATGCATTTGCTGATCAATATCTTGCTGAATCAAGCCAGATCCTCTGTAGGGCCTTGCAGAGCTAGTGCATGATCTCAATCAATCCCTTTTCCTCTCCCTCTCCCTCTCTCTCTCCTTCTTTCTCGTCTCTGATACTCTGTCCTGTCAACTCAGGACCCTGGGCCCCTCTGGACTCTCAGTTATATCACTTCAGTACAGGGTGTTCACCTGGGTTTGCTTGGAATTCCCATTTTATGTACTGGAAACTCTCACAAATCAGTAACCTAGGGCAAGTATAGAGCTCACCTCACTTGTTTCCCTTCATTGTCTAATGTTTAGCACCTTAAATCATTTTTTTCTTGTTATTTCAGAGGAAAGGTTAAATATAAATATGGCCCTTGTTACTCTATCTTGGTTGAAAGTAGAAGTCTGTTTAATCTAGCTCACTTGATAATTTTCTACTTCTGCCACACTTTGAACAAACTCATTTCCTTCCCCTAATGCTATCATCCCCCATCTTGGACACCCTTAACATCTGTCAATGTGACCCTCAGTTTTTCAGTCTTGATGACTTACAAACCTCAGTACCATCTGGTATTGTTACTCTTTTCTTCATCTTCTTTTTTCTGCCACTCACCATGTCCCATGAGGTAACTTCAGTAATATTTCCTGCACCCATTTTTCTTTGGTAATTCCTGCGGCCACCATTTTAATGCAGACTCTCGTCTGATCTGAAGGATGGACAGTTGCAGACTGGACTTCTTGGCTCCAACTCTGCTTTCATTTTCCCTGTGCCCAGCATCAAACATACACACACACACACACACACACACACACACACACACACACACACACACTCCTAAATTAACTTTTGATTAAAAATCTACTTCCAGACTAACCTTACTAAAGTCACCTTCAAGATCATCTACTTTCCTGTATCAGTTATTCAATGTACTACCAAATTTCTGACAAAACTATTAGCTGAGGTAAAGAATATAGAAAAGTGCTTGTTGCTAAGCAATAAAAATAAGATAGGATGAATACAGAGACCCACAGAATCTGTGATAAGCAGAAAATTCAGGCTGAGCAACCATACAGCCATCATAGTACAGGCTACACCTGGTAAATAAGTATAAAGGAATAATATGCACAAGTTGCTCTTTACCTGGAACCATAAGAAGTGAAGGAACCACCCAGGGTGCGTGCAGAAAAGGAAGGAAAGAAGGCCAAGGGCAGATGCTCTGAGATACTAAGAGGAAAGTATAGAGGACCCGAAAAGATTCGCAAAAGTCAGGGGGAGCAGAGAACATATTGCCTTTTCCTGAATAGGATACACTTGCTATAATTTCACTGATTCAGTATTTTTTATTAAACACTTAAACAGTGTCTGGAGTGAAGTCAAAAACAGCAAAGTAAGGGTCTCTGAATATTCTCTCCTTCATAAAAAAAAATCAGAAAACTATCAAAATTCATCAGAAACAACCTTTACAGAACTTATAAATTAACGAAGCTTGGTGGCAACCTGAGAAGAATTAATTTTTTAGAAAATCAACTGAACCTTGGTAAGAATTATGAGCTTTGTGGTAGTTTAACCCGCCCTAGCACTATGCTCTATTTACAGCTCCTCACTAGACTTGAAAAATGGACATCTGTATTCACAGTACATCCTAGAAGTCACTAGACACCTAAGGAAGTGGAAAGAGGAGAAAGGAGCTGGTGTATGACTTGATTCAGAGCTCTCCATGGGAAAAGTCTATTCCCCAAGGTGCACTTAAAGAAAACAATTTCATACAAGTATTTTAACTGTATAGCTGTCTACCCAGTACTTAGCAGTCAGACAAGAGTTATATATTAACCAAAAATCTTAAAAGGAAAAGACAGAAACTGAGATATCCATAAGGGTTCTGAGAAGCTCTGACATATTGCTAAGAATCTTGATCATCATGCACACGCATAGAACTGTGAACATACTTAGGGTTATGTATATGCTCCGGAAAGACCAGAGAAGGACACAAGTTCTCACCTCTGACATTGGATGTGTATATAAATGGTTTTCATCAGACTTTGGAGGCTTTCAGCCATTATTTTTTACAATGTTCTTGAGCATTTGCACAAGTAGAAAGTGTTGTAAACTGCCTGGCTGAGTGTTGAAGTGCTCCCATTTGCACCCAGAGCCCTTCAGCAAAGTCTAGGAGATTCATCGGTTCCAAAAATTTAAAGAAATCTCTGCAAAATCATTAGCTGACTACTAAGTTAACAAAAGGGAAACTTCAGTAACCATATATGACTAAGAATAAAGACTTTACTGATTAGTTGAAGAAAGTCAGTGAACAAGCAAACAACTACAACAAACAACAATAACAAATCCTGGAGAAGAGGTATAATTTGATAACCAGAGTTAGCAGTGGTATTATCTGAACTGTTTTATATGTATATACACAACATTGCAAGGAAGCACAGAAGTATGACCAATACACAAGGAAAAAGAGCATCTCTGAGGAATGCCAGATGTTGGATTTACCACACAAAGACTTAAATCAGCTATTTTAAATACATTTGAAGACCTAAATGAATCCATGCCTAAAGAAATAAATACAAGTATGATAATGATGACTCAACAAATAGGAAATATAAATAAGGAAATATAAATTATAAAAAGGAACCAAACAGAAATTCTGAGGTTGAAGAGTACAACTGAAATGAAAAATTTACCAGAAGGGCTCAACAACAGATCTGAGCAGGTAGAAAGGAGAACCATTGAACTTGAATATAGGACAAATAATACTATCCAATCTGAGAAAAAGAAAAAAGAATGAAGAACAATGAACAGAGCATCGGAGTCTTTTGGGAAACCTAAAGAATGCTAAAATATGTTTAATAGAAGTTCCAGAAAAAAAGGAGAGAAGATGGGGTAGAAAAAAATAATTCAGTGAAAATCTCAAATCAATTTATAACCTAACTTCCCATCTTAAGAAACTAGGAAAAGAGCAAACTAAACTCATACCAAACAGAATGAAGGAGATATAAATTTCAGAGTGGAAATTAATAAAACATATAGTATAAAAATAAGAGAAAATGAAGAAAACCAAACAAAATTGACAAACTTTTAGCTAAACAACCAAAAAAAAAATCAGGGAAACCTCAAATTACTAAACTCAAAAGTAAAATAGGTAAGAAAAATAAAGTAGGTACTTTACTTCTGATCTTCCAGAAGTTAAAAAGAAGCATAAGGAGATACTATGAATAAGTTTATGCCCACCTCCCAAGTTAAACAGTTCTACCTGAAATGGAAACACAAGTCCCCCAAACCAGGAAGCTTTCACAAGGCACTGGTCCAACCCCACCAGAGGAGAGCAGACTCAAAAAGAGGAATGAAAAGAAATGAGGACAACATTAAGGGCACCAACATTTGAATCATAGGAATCTCAGAAAAAGAGGAGAAAAAAGAAAAGGTATGAGAAAACATTTGCAGAGATTATAGTCAAAAATTTCCCTAACAAGAGAATGGAAATAGCCACCCAAGTGCAGAAAGCCAAGAGAGTCCCATACAAGATAAACCCAAAGAGAAACATGACAAGAAACATACGCATCAAACTAATAAAAATTAAAAGTAAAGGAAAAAAGGTTAAAAGCATCAAGGGAAAAGCAACAAATAACATATCAGGGGATCCCTATAAGGCTAACAACTGATCTTTCAACAGAAACTCTGCAGGCCAAAAGCGGGCAGCAGGATAACTTAGAGTGATGAAAGGAAAAAAAAGCTTACTACCAAGATTACTTTATGCAACAGGATCTCATTCAGATTCAAAGGAGAAATCAAAAGCTTTACAGATAAGCAAAAGTTAAGAGAATTCAGCACCACCAAACCAGCTTTACAACAAATGCAAAAGAAACTTCTCTAGACAGATAACACAAGAGAAAGAAAAGGCCTACAAAAACAAACCCAAAATAGCATAAATGATAATAGGATCATACATATCAAAAATTACCTTAAATGTAAATGTATTAAATGTTCCAGACAAAAGACATTGATCGGCTGAATGGATACAAAAACAAGACCCCTCTACATGCTGTCTACAAGGGACACTTTCAGACTTAGGGACACATTCTGACTGAAAATGAGAGGCTGGCAAAATATATTCCATGCAAATGGAAATCAAAAGAAAGCAGGAGTGATGCTTTCTTATTTCAGTTAGAACTGTTTAATTTGGGGGATGGGCATAAAATTATGCATAAACTCAAAACTTATTCAAAGCTCGTATCAGATAAAATAGATTTTTAAATAAAGACTAGACAAGGAAAGACACTACATAATGATCAAGGGATCAATCCAAGAAGAAGATATAACAATTATAACAATTATAAATGTGTATGCACCCAACATGAAGCACATCAAATCAATATGTAAGGCAAATGCTAACAACTATTAAGGGAAATTGACAGTTAACACAATAATCGCAGGAGACTTTAACACCCCATCCACACCAATGGACAGATCATCCAGACAGAAAATGAATGATATATTGGGACATTTGTACCTAATTGATATTTACAGAGCATTCCATCCAAAAATAGCAAATTTCACTTTTTTCTAAAGTGTATGTGGAACATTCTCAATGATAGATCACAAATCAAGCATTGGTAAATTTTTAAAAAATTGAAATTAATTCATATCAATGTATGACAAAACCCACTGGAAAAAAAAATAATAATAATAATAAAAATTAAAAAAAAAATATTTTCTCCAAAAAAAAAAAAAAATTATTTCAAGTATATTTTCTGACCACATTCTATAAGATTAGATATCATCTCAGGGAAAAAAAAAAACTATAAAAAACACAAACATATGGAGGCTAAATCATACGCTTCTGAAAAACCAAGATGTCACTAAAGAAACCAAAGAGGAAATTAAAAAAAAAAATACCTGGAAGCAAATGAGAATGAAAACGTGACAACTCAAAACCTGTGGGATGCAGTAAAAGCTGGCTAAGAGAGAAGTTTACAGTAATACAAGCCTACCTCAAGAAACAAAAGAACCATCAAGTAAACAACCTAACTATACTCATAGAGCAACTAGAAAAAGAATAATAAAAATACTCCAAAGTTATCAGAAGGAAAGAAACTATAAAGATCAGAGCAGAAATAAATGAAAAAGAAATAATGGAGACAATAGCAAAGATCCATAAAACTAAAAGCTGGCTCTTTGAGAAGATAAAATTAACAAACCATTAGCCAGACTCATCAAGAAAAGAAAGAAGACTCAAATCAATAAAATTAGAAACGAAAAAGGAGAAGTTACAACAGACAATGCAGAAATACACAGGATCATTAGAGACTACTACGAGCAACTCTATGCCAATAAAACGAACAACTTGGAAGAAGTGGACAAATTGTTAGAAAAGTATAACCTTCCAAGGCTGAACCATAGAAAATATGAACAGGCCAATCACAAGCACAGAAATTGAAACTACAATACAAATCTTGCAAGAAACAAAAGCCTGGGATCAGATGGCTTCACATACTTCACAGGCAAATTCTACCAAAGGTTTAGAGAGGAGCTACCACCTATCCAGCTCCAACTCTTCCAGAGAATTGTAGAGGAAGGAGAAACTCCCAAACTCATTCTATGAAGCCACCACCACCCTGATAACAAAACCAGACAAATAACACAATCAAGGAAAGAAAATTACAGGCCAATATCACTGATGACCATAGATGCAAAAATCCTCAACAAAATTCTAGCAAACAGAATCCAACAGCACATTAAAAGGATCACACACCAAGATCAAGTGGGCTTTATCCCAGGGATGCAAGGATTCTTCAATATATGCAAATCAATCATTACGACACACCATATTAACAAAGTGAAAGACAAAAAACACGTTCATCTCAATATATGCAGGGAAAGCTTTTGACAAAATTCAACACCCATTCATGATTTAAAAAATTCTCCAGAAAGTAAGCATAGAAGGAACCTATCTCAACATAATAAAGGCCATATATGGCAAACCCAGAGCAAATATTATTCCCAATGGTGAAAAATCAAAAGCATTTCCTCCAAGATCAGGAGAAAGACAAGGATGCCCACCCCTGCCATGATTATTCAACATAGTTTTGGAAGTCCTAGCCATGGCAGTCAGAGAAGAAAATGAAATAAAAGGAATCCAGATTGGAAAAGAAGAAGTAAAACCCTCACTGCTTGCAGATGACATGATACTATACATAGAAAATTCTAAAGATTCCACCAGAAAATCACTTGAGCTAATCTATGAACATAGTAAAGTCACAGGATATAAAATTAATACACAGAAATCCCTTGCATTCCTATACACTAACAATGAGAAATCTGAAAGAGAAATTAAAGAAACAGTCCCATTCATCATTGCAACAAAAGAACAAAATATCTAGGAATAAGCCTATATAAAGAGACAAAAGCTGTGTGCAGAAAACTATAAGACACTGAAGAAGGAAATAAAAAAATGACACAAACACATGGAGAGATATATACATGTTCTTGGATTAGAATAATTAATATTGTGAAAATTAATTATTCCAATTAATCAGTGGTATTTTTCACAAAACTGGAGCAGAAATTTTCATGATTTGTATCAAAACACAAAAGACCCTGAACAGCCAAGCCAATCTTGAGAAAGAAAAATAGCTGGAGAAATCAACCTTCCTGATCAGAGTATACCACAAAGATACAGTCATCAAGAAAGTATGGTACTGGTACAAAAACAGAAATATAGACCAATGGAATAAGATAGAAAGCTCAAGGAAAAAACCCTTATACCTATGGGCACCTTATCTTTGACAAAGGAGACAAAGATATACAATGAAGAAAAGAGAGCCTCTTCAATAAGTGGTGCTGGGAAAACTGGGTAGCCACGTGTAAAAGAATGAAACTAGAACACTTCCTAACACCATATACAAAAATAAACTCAAAATAGATTAAAGACCTAAATGTAAGGGCAGAAACTATAAAGCTCTTAGAGGAAAACATAAGCTGTAAACTCTGACATAAATCACAGCAAGATCCTCTATGACTCACCTCCTAGAGTAATGGAAATAAAAACAAAATAAATAGGACCTAATTAAACTTAGTCTAGTCAAGGCTATGGTTTTTCCAGTAGTCATGTATGGATGTGAGAGTTGGACTATAAAGAAAGCTGAGCACCAAAGAATATCAATTCTTTTGAACTATGGTGTTGGAGAAGACTCTTGAGAGTCCCTTGGACTGCGAGGAGATCCAACCAGGCCATCCTAAAGGAAATCAGTCCTGAATGTTCATTGGAAGGACTGATGTTGAAGCTGAAACTCCAATACTTTGGCCACCTGATGCGAAGAACTGACTCATTTGAAAAGACCCTAACTTTGGGAAAGATTGAAGGCAGGAGGAGAAGCGGACAACAGAGGATGAGATGGTTGGATGGCATCACTGACTCAATGGACATGAGTTTGAGTAAATTCCGGTAGTTGGTGGTGGACAGGGAGGCCTGGCGTGCTGCAGTCCATAAGGTTGCGAAGAGTTGGACACAACTGAGCAACTGAACAGAACTGAACTGAATTAAACTTAAAAGCTTTTACACAACGAAGAAAATTATAAGCAAAGTGAAAAGACAGTCCTCAGAATGGGAGAAAATAAATGCAAATGATATAACTGACAACAGATTAATCTCCAAAATATATAAGCAGCACATGCAGCTCAATATTAGGAAAACAAAGAGCTGAATCACTAAATAGGCAGAGGACCTAAATAGACATTTCTTCAAAGAAGACATACAGATGGCTAATAAACATATGAAAGAGTGCTCAATGTCACTCCTTATTAGAGAAATGCAAATCAAAACTACAATGAAGTATCATCTAACACCACTCAGAATGGCCATCATCAAAAAATCTACAAACAATAAACGCTGGAGAGGATGTGGAGAAAAGGGAACACTCCTAGGCTGTTGGGAGGAATGTGAACTGATACAACCACTATGGAGAACAGTATGTGGATTCCTTTAAAAACTAGGAATAAATTTCCCATTTGACCCAGCAATCCCACTATTGGTCATATATCCTGAGGAAGCCACAGTTCTAAAAGATACATATACCCCAGTGTTCACTGCAACACTATTTACAATAGCTAGGACATGGAAGCAACCTAGATGTCCACTGATAGATGAATGGATAAAGAAGATGTGGTATGTATATACAATGGACTATTACTCTGCCATAAAAACGAATGAATTTGAATCAGTTCTAGTGAGATGGATGATCCTAGAGCCTATTATACAGGTAAGTCAGAGGGAGAAAAACAAATATCATATACTAACGCATATATCACTGGAGAAGGGAATGACAAATCACTTCAGTATTTTTGCCTCAAGAACCCCATGAACAAGGGATGTGCTCAGATAGTAGAGTAGAAGGATGTGCGTTCATCTCCTCCTATGAGAGAACCAAGATTGCAACTAGCTGTTGAACAACCATCAACAAGAGGATACTGGAACCCACCAAAAAAAAAAATACTCCACATCCAAAGACAGAGAAGAGGCCACAGCGAGACAGTAGGTGGGATGCAATCACAATAAAATCAAATCCCCTACCCTCTGGGTAGGTGACCCACAAACTGGAGAACAATAATACTAAAGAAGTTCTGCCACTGTTGTGAAGGTTCTGAACCCCACGTCAGGCATCCCAGCCTTGGGATCCAACAAAGGGATGAGAATCCCTAGGGAATGTGGCCTTGAAGGCCAGTGGGATTTGATTATAGGATTTCCACAGGACTGGGGGAAACAGAGACTCCAGTCTTGGAGGGAAAAACCAAAATCTTGCATGCACCAAGACCCAGAGGAAAGGAGCAGTGGTCCTACAAGAGACTGAACCAAAACTACCTGCTAGTGTTGGAGGGCCTCCTGTGGAGGCCTGGGTTAGCAAGGGCTCATCACAGGGACAAGGGCACTGGCAGCAGCAGGCTGGGAAGGTCCTCTTGACACAAACCCTCTTGGATTTAACCCTACCTTAGAGCCTAGGGCTGGGTTACCTCAGGCCAAACAACTAACAGAGAGGGAGTGCAACCCCACCCATCAACAGATATTTGGATTAAATCCATTATTTTACTGAACAAGGCCCTGCCCACCAGAGCAAGACTCAGTTTTTCCCACTGCCAGGCCCTCCCATCAAGAAGCTTACACAAGCCTCTTAGCCTCATCCATCAGAGGGCAGACAGAAGAAGCAAGAAGAAGCACAGTCCCACAGCAGCTAAAACAAAAATCATATTACAGAAAGTTAATCATGATGAAAAAAGAGAAATTTATGTCCTGGATGAAGGGACAAGATAAAGCCCCAGAAAAAGAGCTAAATGAAGTAGAGATAGGCAAACTTCCAGAAAAAGAATTCAGAATAATGATAGTGAAGATGATCCAGGATCTCAGGAAAACAATGGAGGAGATGCAAGAAGCATTTACAAAGACCTGCAGGAACTAAAGAACAAACAAACAGAGATGCTACTAGAAGGAATCAGTAGCAGAATTACCGAGGCAGAAGAAGGGATAAATGACCTGGAAGACAGAATGGTGGAAATCACTGGCACAGAACAGAATATAGAAAAAAGAATGAAAAGAAATGAAGACAGCCTGAGACCTCTGGGACAACATTAAATGCACCAATATTCATATTATAGGAATCTCAGAAGGAGAAGAGAAAGAGAAAAGACCTGAGAAAATATTGAAAATAGCTGAAAACTTCCCTAACATGGGAAAAGAAATAGTCAACCAAGTTTAGGAAGCACAGAGAGTCCCAGGCAGGATAAACCCAAAGAGGAAAACACCAAGACACACAGTAATCAAACTGACAAAATTACAGACAAAGATAAAATATCAAAAGCAACAAGGGAAAATGACAAATAACACACAAGGGAACTCCCATCAGGTAATCAGCTGATTTCTCAACAGAAACTACAAGGCAGAAGGGAATGGCACAATATATTTAAAGTGATGAAAGGGAAGAACCTACAACCAGGAATACTCTACCCAGCAAGACTCTCTTTCTGATTTGATGGAGAAATCAAAAGCTTTCCAGACAAGCAAAAGTTAAGAGAATTCAGCACCAACAAACCAGCTTTACAGCAAATGCTAAAGGAACTTCTCTAGGCAAGAAACACAAGAAAAAGAAAAGACCTACAGAAAATAAACCCAAAACAATTAGAAAAATGGTAATAGGATCATACATATTAATAATTACCTGAAATGCAAATGGATTAAATGTACTACAAAAGACATAGACTGGCTGTGTGGATGAAAACATGTGCATGTATGCACTTCCACTTAGCACATGACTCTGCTTTATATTATTAAGTCAATCATGTTCCCATTATGACTTGGGAAAAAAAAAAGAATCCCATTAACAGTATGAAAATATAAAAGATATGACACCAGAAGATTAGCTGCCACATTGGTAGGTGTCCAATATGCTACTAGGGAGGAGCAGAGAAATAGCTCCAGAAAGAATGAAGAAGCTGGGCCAACCAAAGATGGTTGGATGGCATCACCAACTCAATGGACAGGAGTTTGAGCAAACTCCAAGAGATAATGAAGGACAGGAAAGCCTGACATGCTGCAGGCCATAGGGTCACAAAGACTTGGACATGATTTAGTGACTGAACAACAACAAATACCACATATATATGGCATCTAGAAAAATGGTATTGATCAACCTATTTGCAGGGAAGCGATGGAGACACAGATGTCGAAGATGGACTTGTGGACACAGTGGGGACAGAGTGGGATGAATGGAGGAAGTAGTGTCAACATATATACACTATTGTGTGTAACATAGGTAACTGGTGAGAAGTTGCTATGTAGCACAGGAAACCCAGTCTGGTGCTCTAAGACAACCTAGAGGGGTGGGATTGGCAGGGGTGGGGAAGAAGGAGGCTCAAGAGGGGAGGTATATGTGTATAATTATGGTTGATTAATGGCGTCATACAGCAACAAGACATTGTTAAGCAATTTTCCTCCAATTAAAAAATAATGTAATAAATCATGGGAGTTAAGGGAAAAACAATGATCTCAAGAGACACAAGAAACCATCTGTCAATATCCAACAACACCTTTCCAGATAAAAAGACTCAACAAACCAGGAAGAGAAGGCCAGTTTCTCAACCTGACAAAGGGCATCAGTCATGAAAAATGAAGTCCTGATTCATGCTCCATGGGTGAGTCTTGAAAAATTATGCTTAGTGAAAGAAGCCAGTCACAAAATTCCACATGTTTTATCATTTTGTTTATATAAAAATTTAAAATAGGCAAATCCATAGAGATGGAAACAGGTTAATGGTTGTCAGGGGCTGGGGTCAGTGGTGAATGTAGAATGACTGCTAATTAATAAGGGTTTTTCTTTTTTTGATGTGATGAAAATCTAACATTAGGTTGTGGTGATGGTTTTAAAGCTTGTGATATACTAAAAACCAGTGGACTGTACATTTTTAAATGGTGAACTTTATAATACATAAGTAATATCTCAATGTAAAGAACTTTTGGTTTTGAGGTTGTATTTCCTTTCCTGCTATGCACATGTGCTGTTCTATGCTAAGTCACTTCAGTCATGTCCGACTCTTTGTGACCCCGTGGACTGTAGTCTACCAGGCTCCTCTGTCCATGGGATTCTCCAGGTAAGAATACTGGAGTGGGTGGCCATGCTCTCCTCCAGGGGATCTTCCCGACCCTGGGATCAAATGTACAGCTCCTGCATTGCTGGCAGATTCTTTACTGCTGAGCTAACAGGGAAGTCCTGCTATAAACACATGCAAACATAATAAGAAAATAAACTTCTGACTAAAAAAAAAACTCTTACAAATATTACACAGTTATAATCCACACCTAAGAGGTAATGATGCAAACTTTAGGCAAAAATCTTTTTTAAAGTCCTCATGGGAATGGTGAAAATTGGGGACTTAATGTAAAGTTGTGACAACACTACTTAAAAGAATATCAGAAACCATTTTTATTCCAGATCTTGTTTTGATAAAAACATTCTCCCTTTCAAAGCTTACCTCATGTCAATTACTTGACTCACTACAACATTCGGTTTTGAGTCTTCTTCATTCATATCATATAGGAAGAGTTTGAAGTCACAAACTATGGCCAATGCCCTCTGCCATCCCTTTTTCATGCCTGCTTTCTTTGGAATCTTTAGTTTTTATTTTTCAAGAAACAAATAAAAGCAATCCAAGCTGGAACATCAAACACTACACAATTATTACATATAAAATTAAAACAATACAAATGTGTTACAAATATATCACTTTTCTTGGTAAAAGATTGGAACCCAATGACATAACATGATTAAAATTTAAAAGCAAGGCGATTCTTTTGATTACCAATAATTCATGTGCATGAAAAATATATTAAATACTATTTCAGTTAACACAAGCAATTCATTCAAATAACAGTCACAGCTTTGCCTCTAAGGTAACATTAAATTCAAATTGGGTAACTCCAAAATCACCTCAGATTTTAAATATTTTTCAGGAAGATTTTTTTCACTTTTAATCTCATAAGTTATTATTCCTGACTGGAAGTCAAAGTCACATCATTAGGACAGATTTTAGCATTTGTTCAAGCCAGCATTAGCAAGGTAATGTCTAAATAGAAAACTTTGGGGAATTTGAAAATATCCTATTGGGGACAGCGACTCTTAGTTCTGAAATCATATTCTTAGGATGCAAAACATATTTTCAATTTAATATAATTAATATTGTATAACATATCATAGATACTTCTGACAGATATTGTACATGCATTTTGAAAAGTGATTAATAAACTCTTTAAGAGTTCATGGGAACCCAGAACATTGACACTTACCCAGACATGGCCTTCATAGGCTGTTCCCAAGCCTTTCTGTGGGTCTAGGCAGAAGGCACCTTCCTTCTGATAAAAAGGCACCGGACAAGCTCTTGGAGCTTTTTCTACACAGGCTGTGTGACATGAGAACCCACATGCTTTTTGAAGGAAATAGAGAGTTATGATTGTAGGGGGTAAAATGGGTTGACTCCCTCAACCCCCACTGCAATTCTGTCTACTCTATCCTAGAGATCAAAATGCTAAAAACTACCTGTCCCAGACTCCCTTGGAACTAAGTTTTGGACCTGACGTAAGTTCTGCTGGTAAGATAACCTTCTGTGAGACTCTGAATTGAGTCAAGCTAGGAGAGCTGCAAAATGCAGCACATCAGTTTTACTGGCTTGGATATTGACAGGAAGTGACAGCTGCAGGAATGGCTTCTGAATTGGATGGAAACTCTCTTAACTCTGCAGCAGCAGGGTGTTTCTTGACACTGGCAGAAGTTGCAGGTTCTGAGGGCTGCAGCAGTAGTGGTAGCTTCCAGATTCACCATCTTCTGTGACCCTGGTGGGAGCTGTTCCAGGCTCAGCAGAGACGGAGTGATGCTGGCAGCAGGAAATGCTCTGGGAGCTCAGCTCAGAAGCTGCCTCTGCTGCCCTAGGAGGATTGCGTGGGCACATCATTCCCCATGTAAAATCCCACTTTGTTTAATATGCTGGGATGCATTTTTGGTTAAGGCATCTCTGATTGTCAAAGTGCTGAGGACAGGAAGGCTGTCCTACTCCACACTGTGTGTTCATGAGTGGGCACTTGAGAGACTGGCTATTAGTACAGAGTCTGTTCCCTAGGATGAGGTATGAGGTGTCTGTGCGGCACTGTGATATACTGTTTGATAATTCCCAACTGTATTTCTTTCTTTCAGTGATGTCATAATAAATTCAATGAGTAAAATAAAAGGATTACAACTCAAGGCTAGCATTCTATTTTCCTGTCACATAAGCTGGTGAATGTGGTCCTCACACTCTACTATTGCTATAGAGAACAAAATTTATCAAACACATTTTCCTGATAACTGTGGCCTTGCCTGAAGACTACACAGCACACCTCCCTGGGGTGTGAGGGTATGAGGCTCTTTGGAGAGAGGTATCTTCAGAAGCCCCCATAGGAAATAGGTTCAGAGGGATTTTTAGTAAAGCGATCAGTTCACTGTCATGCTTCCACAATTCAAACAGAACGAAAGTTCTGACTGAATACTTGCATTCCTTCAAAAATGATACCTTGAAATCCTAATCCTCATGTGATGGTATTTGGAGATGGGGTCCTTGAGAGGACGCGGGAGTGGGGCCCTCGTGAATGGGATTAGCACCGTTATAGAAAAGACTGCACAGAGCTCCTTGGTTCCTCCTCCTGGTGAAGACACTGCAAGCAGTGCGCAGCCTGGAAGAAGGGCTCGCCAGAACTGGGCCACACTGCCACTCTGATCTGAGACTTCCCGCCAGTGAGGAACGTATGGCTGTGTTGGGAAGCCACCCAGTCTCTGTACTTTGTTATGGCACTGAGTTGACTAAAGCACTTAGATACAAGAACTATGAGTCTGACTCCATGTGTCCCTTCCTCAGATCTCACCATCACAGGTGCAGCCTTGTCTTATCAAACCCACCATCAGAGACGTGCACTGGTGACACTTGGTGGGAGCGGTAAAGGATGTGAGGAAAAACCGGTGGGCCTTATGCTACAAAACAAAGAGACCAAACGCACATTGATGGTTAAATAACATTGAATAGGTCATTCTGGTGATTCCTTCAACCCATCCTGCCCCAAACAAAGAAAAGCAGCTTTCCCTTTTCTCACCAGTACTTAAGATTCTTGCCCCTAAGTACTTCATAATTGGAAAATTCTGATTTAAAAAATCCAAAAATACCAAGAAGAGAAAGGGGGTGTGGAGGAGTAGAAGAAAAAAGAGAACTGTTTAAGTGGTGATCAAATGTACATTACTACTACTTGGAAGCAGTAGCAATAAATGAAGCCTGACTTTTATTTGCGCTGATATGTTCTAAACATTTAAAAATTCTAGATTGACAAATTTTTCAAATGATTCCTTTATTACAAATGGAGTCAAAATTGCCTATGGGGAGGGGTAGCAAAAATAATATGGTTTTTAAAATCTTCTTTAGAAGAAAGAATAATTTCAAAATTTTATCTCTACAGCAAATTATGTTTCATTTTCTACTATCAATAAAAAAGAATGTGCTCCAGGAAATGGAACACTCCTATTAAGTTAAGCAAGACCTATTATACCTTCAAGACAGAAGGCACCCTGAAATTTCTCACTGAGACCCCAATAACTAAAACTGTAGATGTTTTCACAGAATTATCAACTTGACAACCCACTATAGATTTTCCATTTCTTTATCACGTCTTTCTGATCTGAAATTATTGTCATAAAATAGCAATATGTGTAACAAAATTATAACAAAATCTGGTTTTCCTAAACACTAGTTGGCCAGTTTTCTCACCATCCTGTGTCTGTTTCCTAATCTGTGAGGAGGACAAGACTTGCACTCTCTGCCATGTGCCATGAGTAATGTGTGTACAGGGGCTGCTTTTGCTCTTTCTCAGATGATCAATTTACTCCCCTCTTCAGCACTGCAAGTCACCCCTGCCTCCTTAAGAATCTGGTCTCTCTAGTAACTGAATCCTTCTGGGTGTGCAAAATCTTAGTTATCTTGTGACTTAGCCAGATAACTTTTAAGCCTTTTTAAGGCTTAAGCGCCTTTCTAAGCCCTTGACATTGAGATTTTTCAGCCTTCCTAACCTCTCACTCAGGTTCTTCCATCTTCCAAAATTACATTGACTTATTTGTCTACTTTTCTCCTCTCTTTGGTTGGGTTAGTAAGTTTCATTAGAAAGCAAAAAAAAGGTATGCATTTTTGAATCTGCTATGTTTAACCAGAAGTCTCCAAGGAAAATAAGAAGGAGGGAAGGAAGGGAAAAGAAGGGAAGGTAAGGGGTAGGTTAGAGACCAAAACCAACTTGTCATTTTTCAAAGACTTGCTAAATTTATAACTAAATCAAGTACCTTAGTTGGAAAGAGGATTCTACTATGACATTCTTTTCTCTTTATTGTTGGTGTGTGAACTGGAAGGTGAGCAGAATCTGTGATCTGAAACAAAGAGACAAAAATGAAGATAGATAAGTCACCCATATGACCAAAATTATAAGAATTAAATTATTTCTCAAGTAAAGCAAAATAATTATATTTGCTATACAAAAAGACAGTAAAAATAAAATTCTCACAGTGCAAAGAATATGTTTTAAGTAATTTAAATCTATGCTTTTAGTTTCTACAAAAAATATATACTTATTTCATATACTTTATTTCAATTTGGCTATTTTAAAATGCATGTCATAACATGTAGACTATATTAAAGAAGAATTTTAATTTTTGGCTGAACCCTGCAGCATGTGGAACTTCCTCTAGCACATACTGAACATGTGACAGCTGCAGTGGAAGCATGGACTCTTAACCACTGGGCTACCTGGGAAGTCCAAAAGAATATTAATCCTAAATATATTTGAAAGATAATTTTAACAAGTAGATATATGATGAGAATCTTCAAAATATTTTTGAACTACTAGTCTTATAAATGTAGAAGTATTTTATGATTTGAAATATGCAGAAATATACTAAAACAATTATAGAAGGTTCAGCAAAATCATGTGAATACTAATAATCTAAAAATAAGCTCAGATAATTTATATTACATATCTTAAACAGACTTCAAAAGCATATAAAATACAGCAGTCTATGCGACTGGAAAAGGTCAGTTTTCATTCCAATCTCAAAGAAAGGCAATGCCAAAGAATGTTCAAACTACTTCACAATTGCACTCATCTCACACGCTAGTAAAGTAATGCTCAAAATTCTACAAGCCAGGCTTCAGCAATATGTGAACTGTGAACTTCCAAATGTTCAAGCTGGTTTTAGAAAAGGCAGAGGAATCAGAGATCAAATTGCCAACATCTGCTGGATGATTCAAAAAGCAAGAGAGTTCCAGAAAAACATCTATTTCTGCTTTATTGACTATGCCAAAGCCTTTGACTGTGTGGATCACAATAAAATGTGGAAAATTCTGAAAGAGATGGGCATACCAGACCACCTGACCTGCCTCTTGAGAAACCTATACGCAGGTCAGGAAGCAACAGTTAGAACTGGACATGGAACAACAGACTGGTTCCAGATAGGAAAAGGAGTACGTGAAGGCTGTATATTGTCACCCTGCTTATTTAACTTATATGCAGAGTATATCATGAAAAATGCTGGACTGGAGGAAGCACAAGCTGGAATCAAGATTGCCAGGAGAAATACCAATAACCTCAGATATGCAGATGATACCACCCTTATGGCAGAAAGTGAAGAAGAACTAAAGAGCCTCTTGATGAAAGTGAAAGAGGAGAGTGAAAAAGTTGGCTTAAAACTCAACATTCAGAAAACCAAGATCATGGCATCTGGTCCCATCACTTCATGGCAAATAGATGGGGAAACAGTGGAAACAGTGGCTGACTTTATTTTTGGGGGCTCCAAAATCACTGCAGATGGTGACTGCAGGCATGAAATTAAAAGACGCTTACTCCCTGGAAGGAAATTTATGACCAACCTGGATAGCATATTAAAAAGCAGAGACATTACTTTGCCAACAAAGGTCCATCTAGTCAAGGCTATAGTTTTTCCAGTAGTCACGTATGGATGTGAGAGTTGGACTATAAAGAAAGTTGAGAACTGAAGAATTGATGCTTTTGAACTGTGGTGTTGGAGAAGACTCTTGAGAGTCCCTTGGACTGCAAGGAGATCCAACCAGTCCATCCTAAATGAAATCAGTCCTGAATATTCATTGAAAGGACTGATGCTGAAGCTGAAACTCCAATATTTTGGCCACCTGATATGAAGAGCTGACTCATTTGAAAAGACCCTGATGCTGGGAAGGACTGAAGGCAGGAGGAGAAGTGGACGACAGGGGATGAGATGGTTGGATGGCATCACCGACTCAGTGGACATGAGTTTGAGTAAACTCCGGGAGTTGGTGATGGTCAGGGAAGCCTGGTGTGCTGCAGTCCATAGGGTCCCAAAGAGTCAGACACGACTGAGCCACTGAACTGAACTGAATGAAGGAAGGTTGCTTCCAAGCTTGGGCACTTATAAATAAAGTACCTAAATATATCCATGTATTATAATAATTGTAATATAATATAATATTATATGATATATATTATATAATATATATAATCTTATATATATATAAAATATATATATATAAACTCATATATATAAATATATAAACATATATTTAAACATATATATATGTTTATATATAAACATATATATAAACACACAAACATATATATAAACATATTTATTTACATATATAAAAACTCATATTTTATATATATATGAGTTTATATATATATTAGTTTATATATATTTTATATATATGAGTTTATATATATAAGTTTATATATAAAACTATATTTTATAAATATAAAAATATATATTTAATATATATAATAAATATAATATATTTATAATAATATATAAATATATTATATATTATATATTTAATACACACAATATATATAATATATTATGCATAATAATATTATAATATACAATTATATATATCACATATTATAAATATTATAAATATATAATTATAATTATATAATTATATCACAATATATTTTATAATAGTATATATTAATACATATATCAATACATATTATATTAATATCATTAAATATAATAAATTAATTAATTTAAATATAATAATCAATGAATTATAATTATTTAGTAATAATTACATTAAGGTATAAATAATTGTTTATAATTAATTAAATATAATTAAATTAATAATATATTATATATTCATATATAATGTCAATTAATATTATTATATAATTATATATATAATAATATTATATATTAATGAGGATATATATAATGTATATATAATATTATAAATATATATATTATAAAATATAATATATATAAAATATATAATATAAAATTATAATATATATAAATTATATATAATTATATATAATATAATATAATAAGTATATAATATAATAATATAAATATATATTAAATATAATTTATATATAATATATATAAACATAACATATATAATATATCCATGTAATATAATAATAATATATCCATGTATTATAATCCAGAATTTTGTGTGGAGATAAATTTTCATTTCATTTGATTAATATCAAGGTACATGATTCCAGGACTGTATGGTAAGACTGTTTAATTTTGTAAGAAATGGCTAAACTGTCTTCCAAAGTAGCTGAACCATTTTGCATTCCTGTTAGCAATGAATGAGAGTTCCTATTGCTCTACATTTTGCCAGTACTTGATGTTGTCCGTGTCCCAGATTTTGATGTGTAGTTGTATCTCATTGTTTATTGTTTTAACTTGCATTTTCTGATGACATATATATGGACATCTTTTCCTATGCTTATTTGCAATCTATGTATCTTCTTTTTATTGAGGTCTCTGTTTAGTCAACCCATTTTTAATCAAGTTGTTTGTTTTCTTATGGTTGAGTTTTAACAGTTTTTGTATTTTTGGATGACAGTTTTTTTTTTATCATATTTGTCTTTTGCAAATATTTTCTCCCTGTCTGTGACTAGTCTTCTTAGTCTCTTTTACAGAGCAGAAGTTTTTAATTTTAATGAAGTGCAACTTATCAAAAATTTATTTTGTGGCCCATGCTTTTGACTTTATATTTAAGAAGTCATTATCTAACTCAAGGTCGCTGAGACTTTAACCTATATTGTAGTTTTGCATTTTAAAAGTAGGCTAATGATCCATTTTGAATTAATTTTTTGAAGAGTGTAAGGTCTGTGTCTAAGGTTTATATTTTTTGCATGTGCTAGTCCAGTTTTTCAAGCACCATTTGTTGAAGAGACTATCTTTGTTCCTCTGTATGGTTCTGGGCATTTAATTATATTTCATTGGTCTATTTGTCCATTCTTTTGCCTTAAAAACAATTGAAATTCTGACACACACGATAACATGGGTGAAATATGAAGATACTATGCCAAGTGAAATTAGCCAGACAAAAAGGGGCAACTATTATATGACTCTACTTATATAAAATGTATAGAATAGGCAAATTCATAGAGATGCAAAGTAGATGAGAGTTTACCAGGGAAATTGGTTTTTAAAAACTCTATTCCCAGCAAGGTGAGATGAGTGTAGATGAGTGTACTCTCCCAGCACAAGGAGAGTAATCTAAGGTAGTGACACAGAACCCATGCAGTGTGAGAAGTGATGAGGCAGCTGCAGAGATGGCAGATTGCTCACAGAGCACAGAGGTGACAGAATAATAAATATATTGAGAGTAATAAAGGATCAAGTTTCTCACTGTCACAGAAAGAAGTTACCAATGTAGAAAAGGAGAAAACTAGAATGAAACCTATAATGTTGGCTTGGAATTAGAGGTATAAATGTGTGTAAGAACTCACAGTTTTTATAGGTAAGTACCCACTCCAGTACTCTTGCCTGGAAAATCCTATGGACGGAGGAGCCTGGTAGGCTGCAGTCCATGGGGTCGCTAAGAGTCAGACACGACTGAGCGGCTTCACTTTCACTTTTCACTTTCATGCATTGGAGAAGGAAATGGCAACCCACTCCAGTGTTCTTGCCTGGAGAATCCCAGGGATGGGGGAGCCTGCTGGGCTGCCGTCTATGGGGTCGCACAGAGTCGGACACGACGGAAGCGACTTAGCAGTAGCAGTTAGATAAGTAGGTAGGTGAGTAGGAGAGTAGAGATGATAGATGAACAGATAGATGACAGATACACAGATACATAGATTTCTACATAGAGACGGATATATAAATATATTTTTCTCTATCTCTATCCAACAAGCATTCTGGAATAGTGACATCCCATAGCAACGAGCATACTTAACACCCAGATCTTGTCTTCTAAATACCATTTTCCAGTAAAAGCAATCAGTGCTCCTTGGAGAGATGGCTAAATTCATGGCTGGCAAAATACAAGATGAGCTATACAACCATTTGAACACTAGAATAAATTATGACTATAATGGATTGTAAGCAATGGAGTAAAATGAAAAACTATGTGTCCATACAGATACAAGTAAACTGCAAATTGTTAAGAAATGTGGTACTTACTGCTTCAAAGTACCTCTATACAAAATACTTATTAATTACAAAGGGAAAAAAGTAATTTCACAATAGACAGGCCTGGAATTTCCCACCTTAGTGCAGAGGTCAAGTAAGCATGATCAGCAATGGAATAAATCAAAATCACGTACCACCTGATAGCATATAAGGAGAAGACCACAGCATCACTTCTGTGATATTTTTGACAAACATGCATAACCTGAATCAAGTCACGAGAAAGCATTTGTAAAATGAGAGATATTCTATTCTAAACCAGCCTGTGATTTTTGAGAGTATCAAGGTAATGAAGTCAAAGAAAGACTTTAGCAAGAGACTAATATGGCAAGAGACTTCCATATGGCAAGAAACTCATGAGAGACAAGAGCAAAGTACAATTTTGAACTGCTTTTTTTTTTTGCAATAATGGACACGAGGGGGCGGTTAGTGACACCTGAAGGGGTCTGAGGATTAGATAGTCAATAGTGATGCATCAGTGTTAGTGATGATGGTTGTACTGTATATGAACAAGATGTAGGAGAATATTCTTATTTGTAAGAAGTACGAGATTAAGTATTCAAGGTGATGGAAAATCAAATGACAACTTTCAAATAGTCCAGGAAAAATAAACATATACTGCACTTGAAGTATTTCTGTAAAATTTGTGACTGTTTCAAAAAATTAAAACCTTTGGCAAAATTATGCATTGAAAATATGCATTTCTACTAGCTAGTAACTAACAAATTCTCCCATATGTATATAGCCAAGCAGGTCCCAACAGGCTCTTTGTAATAGAGAAATTGTAATAAGGAAAAAGGACATCAATACATAAAAAGGAATATAGCTATATAAATCATGGTTATGTATAAATAAGTATATTTATAATCTGGAATACTACACAGCAGTTGAAGATGAACTGTCTTGACATGAATAAATACTGTGAAAATAGTACATTATTTTCACAATAGGGATATTATTTGTGTATTTTGAGCAGACCAAGCAATCCTTTGAAATTGAAGAACACAAGGCTATGATATAAAATATAAGAGGGTGGACAGAAGAATGCACACTATTTCAAAACATCTGATCACCTCCCAGGACAAAAGAATGCAGCCAGATGGGCTCAACTGTTCAGTATCATTCCAATTTTCTTTTTATCTGAACAAAAGTGGCAAACTGTTTTCTTAATTTGTGGGTAATAGGTATATGGGCTTGTGATAGATTATTCCTTGTACCTTCCTCCATGAGAGAGAGATTATTAAAATTTTAAAACAATAAAATAAAATTGTTATCAACATTTTAAGCGCTCTGAGTAGAATTTGAAAACAATGTCTGACCTGGCTATAAACCACACTGAAATTTTCCAAACTAAATCATGTATCTCTGGGAGAACTCGCCACCTAGTCCCCAGGATTCCAAAGTGGGTAGCGAGAAACCCTACCCAGATTAACCAGGGTGAGTGAGATGCAGAGGAGGGAAATAGCATTTCTGAAGAGGGAAAATATGAGCTGGGAGACACCTTTGATTTCTGGAGGAAACATTTGCCAAGAGTCATGTTCTCTGATTATCATAAAGGGCCACAAAGAGTTATTTTATATGTCATCATGTGAGACATAAAATGATCTTACATTTTAGTAAGAACAGTAGCAAAGTATTTTTGTCTTGTTTTGTTTGTGGGGTTTTTTGTTGTTGTTGTTCTTGTTGCATGATGGATGGCCTCAGGAGGACTATTTGTAGTTTTTGTTTTAATGTTAGAATATAGTGATTTATGGGCTTCCCTGGTAACTCAGCTGATATAGAATCTGCCTGCAGTGCAGGAGACCCCAGCTTGACTCCCGGGTTGGGAAGATCCCCTGGAGAAGGGATAGGCTACCCACTCCAGTATTTTTGGGCTTCCATGGTGGCTCAGATGGTAAAGAATCTGCCTGAAATGCAGGAGACCTGGGTTGGAGACCCGGGCTAGGAAGATCCCCTGGAGCAGGGCATGGCAACCCACTCCAGTATTCCTGCCTGGAGAATCCCCATGGACAGAGGAGCCCCGTGGGCTACAGTTCGTGTCATTGCAGAGGGTC
Source organism: Dama dama (assembly GCF_033118175.1). Classification (NCBI taxonomy): domain Eukaryota; kingdom Metazoa; phylum Chordata; class Mammalia; order Artiodactyla; family Cervidae; genus Dama; species Dama dama. Next base: position 25,694,764 of record NC_083696.1, on the reverse strand, counting down.
AGACAAAACTGAGCGACTAATCACAGCACAGCACATGTATTGTTAATCCCAAACTAGTTATCCCTCTCTGCCCTGCCCAAGTTTCCCCTTTAGTAACTATAAATTTGTTTTCAAAGTTTGTGAGTCTGTTTAGCAAATGTATTTTTATGCCTTACCTAATACCAGACTTTATGTTGTGATAAGATTATGTAAAACATTCCTGTTACAGCTTAACTCCTTGATGTTAATTAAAACCACGGCAATATTGTGAAGTGATTAGCCTCCAACAAATAAAAATGGATGAGAAAAAAAAAATAAAGCAATGCAAATAACGAGAGTTCTCTCCCTGCCAGACCATGTCCCCTCATGGACATGGTTATCAGTTAAACTTAATATTAACTACTACCATATAAACTTAATATTCTCTATAGACTGTTCCTATCTAAGCAATGCATCTGATTAGAGAGAAAGGGCACTGTTTCTGAACAGGATTCAGTCTCCTTTTGTCTGGTACCAGTGAAAAGTTCTGAAGCAAATCTACCCCAGAGAGGTACCTTCACTGTGTCTGCTTCGTCTCCACTATACGAAGATGGAGATGTGGACCCAGAACTGATGTAAAACTTGATCTTTAGATTCTGTTCAAATATATTGTCAACTGGATCGCCCTAGAAAAACAAGTTAGGGAAAACAAAAATTCAAGAGATCCCTGTATAGAATTCAGCGCTCTTAACAGAAGTCATGAACATAACATTACTTTCCAATAATGGGTGATAAAACTGTAATTTTAGTATTTTTTTTATAAGAAGTATGTCAACATGCACAACTGTAGCCAAACTCCTTCAATGGTGGACACAGATGCTCCCACCTGCACCTCTGAGCACTTCTCTTCAGAATGTGCTATTTCACAATCCATCATTCCATTCCATTCCATTCCATGTGGAAGTACCATGGCATTAAAAAAAAAAAAAATTGAGCAGATGGATTCCATTCACAGTGGATTATAGAGAAATGAATCGGAAACTAAAGATAAGAACTCTGTCCCTGAGGGCACCTAGTGAAGAGGTTCAGACTATGTCACCACCAAGTATGTCACTTGGGCATATTGATTACTTAAAGTACTTGAGACACAGCGTTGCAAGGACACTCTGACTCTCGTTTGTTTTCCTGAAGGAAGGATACAGATCTTCCCTGTGAAAATCACCCTCCCTGTGCCAGGAGGAGGGAAATACTTTACCACCAGAGACAACGGAATTCAAGGCCAGGAAGGCTGCATAAACAAAGATATGATTGTTAAACTACCCATATATTCCTTGTTACTTTACTATTCATGACTCATAACCCAAACCCCTTTGTCTTATTGTTTCTTCACAAATATATTGTTCCTTTGCCTAAAAAAGTATAAAAGCTTCCTTACTCTGGTCACTTAAGGTCTTCTTTCTCTTGGGAAGGCTCCCAGGTATATGTAAAAGTTTAACAAAATGTGTACGCTTTTCTCATGTTATTCTGTCTTATGCCAGAAGTCTTAGGCCCAGCCAGTGACCAATAGAAGGAAGACAAGAATTTTTCCCACCCACAGTGAATTAGGCATTAAATGAAAGTAAATGAAACTGACCTTGGTTGTGTGACTAATGGCACCAATGTAAACCCCTGCTTATTTAATAGCATAGAAATACTGGCACCCAGGGGTCAACACCTATTATGGTCAGAATTTTTGTGACTTTACTTTGGAAGATCATGTAGTGAGTGATTTCCAAAGTTACAAAGTTTCTTAAAATGCAGAGGCAGCTCCAAGATTTTTATATAAGTGAGGCTCAATCGGAAGATGAGGTGAAGCTATAGGTCAGCTTTCCTGGGGTTGCATATACACAGTGAGTGTTTCACATGGTACTAGAGAGTGTTTTGCTGTTTTCTTTACACATAATGTTTAATATGCATGAGATGATGGTGGTGGTGGTTGTGGCTCCTTAAATCCCCAATGCCCTGTTCATTTTCATAGGTTGGATACAGTATCTTCCATTGTTAATTCATGTGACTACTGTTGTGAAATATGACTTATTGTTCATATATTTTATTGATTTTTTTTTTTTGGTGTGGAGAATTTAAAAGTCTGTTTTGGGGATTGATTCCAGGTACAATTTTCTATGTGGCACAGTGGCAAAGAATCCACTTGTCAATGCAGAAGACACAGGAGACGTGAGTTTGATCCCTGGATGAGGAAGATCCCCTGGAGTAGGAAATCGCAACCCACTAGAGTATTCTTGCCTGGAAAATTCCATGTACAGAGGAACCTGTCAGTTATAGACCATGGGGTCACAAAGAGTTGGCCATGATTGAGCAACAGAGCATGCACACACAGTTTTCTATGTGGCTAATATTTTAGAGATCAACAAGGCTCCCAACAAAATACTTGAGCCTAACACTGTAAGTGTTACTCGCTCACTCCCATCCAACTCTTTGCAACCCCATGGACCATAGCCCACCAGGCAACTCTGTCCATGGAATTCTCCAGGCAAGAATATTGGAGTGGGTAGCCATTCCCGTCTCCAGGGGATCTTCCCGACCCAGGGATCAAACCTGGGTCTCCTGCATTGCAGGCAGATTCTTTACCATCTGAGGCACCAGGCTGGAAATTTAAAACTGGCAAGATTGGCTGTCACTTATTGCTAATAATATAACCAAGGCTATGGTCTTCCCATTGGTCACATATGGTTGTGAGAGTTGGACCATGAAGAAGGCAGAGTGCTAGAGAATTGACGCTTTTGAACTGCGGTGCTGGAGAAGACTCCTGAGAGTCCCTTGGACAGCAAGGAAATAAAACCAGTCAATCTTAAAGGAAATCAACCCTGAATACTCATTGGAAGGACTGATGTTGAAGCTGAAGCTCCAGTATTTTGGTCATCTGATGCAAAGAGTCGACTTATTGGAGAAGTCTCTGATGCTGGGAAAGACTGAAGGCAGAAAGAGAAGAGGGCATCAGAGGATGAGAAGGCTGGGTGGCATCACCGAAGCAATGGGCATGAACTTGGGCAAACTTTGGGAGATGGTGAGGGACAGGGAAGCCTGGTGTGCTGCAGTGCATGGAGTTACAAAGAGTTGGATATGACTGTGACTGAACAACATTGCTAATAGGCTTGTTTCCTGGGAGGGCCAAGAGCATTACTGTGGGCATAAGCCAGCTAGCTATATGACACAGCTACCAGCAAAGCAAGTAGATAAGGAGTTAATTTACTCCAACCAATGAAGATTCCCTTCAGAAAGTTCTCAGTAATCCAGGTAGCTGACCACTGGAGAGACCCTTCTGTCCTCTCCCATCCCCTGAATCTTGCTTTTAAGCTTTAAATTAGGCAACATAGAGTGAAACCCTGAAACTCAAGACACCCCACCCTCTATGCTAGTAAAATCAGAGCTCTCGGTCTACTTTCTCTCCCATTCTATCTGCCACCTTGTTGTGTGGCCCTGGGGTGTGCCATGTACCCTCCAGGGCCTGTGAGTGATCAATCGTGTTCCTCAAATTTCCCTTATAGTTTTTACTTAAGTGCATCCTGCTATCATAATAAGAACCACAAGGCTTGGGCCAGACACACAGTGGTCCCTGTGGTGATGGAGAGGATTGCGTGTGGCACTCACTACAAGTACTATGGCCCAGGTGAACGCCCTGGGCATTCCTAGCCAAGAGCATCACTACCAATCAGCTGAGACTACAAAACACAGAGTTTAATTTTACTCATAGTGTGTTGTCTTTTGTGTTTGACTTTTTTCACTCCATGTTATGCTAATGAATTCATTCATGGTGTTGTGTATAGCTGTAATTTATTCATTTTTATTGCTCTTGTGTATTTCATCCCATTATTAGAGCCTACCTTCTTTATTCATTCATTTTGATGGACATTTGTATTTTAGCTATTACAACCATTCTTGTACATACCTCCTGGCATAAAATATGCAAGCATTCCTATATGATATATTTCTAGAAATGGAATTACACAATATGCAGATTTTTATTTCTTCAAATACTTAAATTTTTTCAAATACTCCTCTGGCAGTCCAGTGGTTAAGACTTCACCTTCTAGTGCAAGAGGTGCCTACTCCATCTCTGGCTGAGCAGCTAAGATCCCACAAGCCCGTGGCCAAAAAACCAAAAACATAAAATAGAAGCAATATTGTAACACATTCAATAAAGACTTTAAAAATGCTCCACGTCAAAAACATCAGAGAACAATATGGAGATTCCTTAACAAACTAGAAATAAAACTACCATATCACCTAGCAATCCCTCTATGGGCATATACCCTGAGAAAACCACAATTCAGAAAGACACAGGTACCCCAGTGTTTACTGCAACACTATTTATAATAGCCAGGACATGGAAGCAACCTAGGTGTCTATTGACAGATGAATGGATAAAGAACATGTGATACACATATATATAATATATAAAAATATACATATATATGTATATATATATGTACATACATATGTTTATATATATATAATATACATATATACACACATATATAATATATAATGGAATATAACTCAGGCATAAAGTGGAACAAATTTGAATCAGTTGTAGTGAGGTGGATGAACCTAGAGCCTGTTATACAGTGTGAAGTAAGTCAGAAAGAGAAAAACATATATAGTATGTTAATGCATATATATGGAATCTAGAAAAATAGTACTGATGAACCTATTTGCAGGGAAGGAATGGACATGCAGACGTAGAGAACAGATGTGTGACCACATTGCAAATTTCATGAAGAGAATGGAATTTTATCAGGATTATATTGAATCTTGATATTTTATATTAAATCTTTAATCTTGATGGAGTCTTGATTGAATTGATATATTATCAGTAAACTCATACAGGGGCTCTGTATCAACCTACAGGGGTGGGATGGGGAGGGAGATGGGAGGGAGGTTCAAAAGGGAGGGGACATTTGCTGATTCATGTTGATGTTTGACAGAAAACAACAAAATTCTGTAAAGCAATTATCCTTCAATATAAAATAGATTAATAAAAAAATGAAGAATTAATATGTTTATAATATTGAGTCTTTCAATCTAGTGCTATAGACTTACTATTTTTTTTTTTTTTGCAAATCAAAACCACAATGAGGTACCATTACACGCCAGTCAGGATGGCTGCTATCCAAAAGTCTACAAGCAATAAATGCTGGAGAGGGTGTGGAGAAAAGGGAACCCTCTTACACTGTTGGTGGGAATGCAAACTAGTACAGCCGCTATGGAAAACAGTGTGGAGATTTCTTAAAAAACTGGAAATAGAACTGCCATATGACCCAGCAATCCCACTTCTGGGCATACACTGAGGAAACCAGATCTGAAAGAGACACATGCACCCCAATGTTCATCGCAGCACTGTTTATAATAGCCAGGACATGGAAGCAACCTAGATGCCCATCAGCAGATGAATGGATAAGGAAGCTGTGGTACATATACACCATGGAATATTACTCAGCCGTTAAAAAGAATTCATTTGAACCAGTTCTAATGAGATGGATGAAACTGGAGCCCATTATACAGAGTGAAGTAAGCCAGAAAGATAAAGAACATTACAGCATACTAGCACATATATATGGAATTTAGAAAGATGGTAACGACAACCCTATGTGCAAAACAGAAAAAGAGACACAGAAATACAGAAGAGACTTTTGAACTCTGTGGGAGAAGGTGAGGGTGGGATGTTTCGAAAGAACAGCATGTATATTATCTATGGTGAAACAGATCACCAGCCCAGGTGGGATGCATGAGACAAGTGCTCGGGCCTGGTGCACTGGGAAGACCCAGAGGAATCGGGTGGAGAGGGAGGTGGGAGGGGGGATTGGGATGGGGAATACATGTAAATTCATGGCTGATTCATGTCAATGTATGACAAAACCCACTGAAAAAATAAATAAATAAATAAAGGGGAAAAAAAAAATAGACTTACTATTTAACTTAGGCCTTTTCAAATATCCCTCTTTAAATTTTATAATATTTCTTCCAAAGCCTTCTAGCTATTGTTAGATTTGCTTCTAAATATTTGATTCCTTATGCTGTTGTAAATGGTGTGTGTTTTAAAAGGTAATTATTTAATATTCTAATATAATTACTTCATATCATTTAATATTCATATAGAGAGATGCATTTGATTTGAGTATATTGATGTGACATATATTTATTTCTGTATATTGACATTGTAGTCAACATGTTCTCTACATATAATATACTCTGTATATTGATTTTCATATACTGATACAGTAGTCAACCACCTTGCTAAACTCTTAATAATTCTAATAATTTATGGAAAAGATCCTCAATTTCATAATGAATTTTATGTTCATAAACATAAAATTTTTTATTTTTTCATTTTTATACTTTTTTCACTTTATACTTTTCATTTTTATATTTTATTCATAAATATAAAATAGGAAAGCATCAGTATTTCACCAATATACAGTTATATTATACAGTTATATATAATACAGTATATTATATATATACATATATAATAATTATTTTATATATAATGGTGGCACTAGTGGTAAAGAGGGCTTCCTAGGTGGTGCTAGTGGTAAAGAACCCACCTGCCAATGCAGGAGATGGTAAGAGACATGGGTTTGATCCCTGGGTTGGGAAGATCCCCTGGAGGAGGGCATAGCAACCCACCCACTATTCTTGCCTGGAGAATCTCATGGAGAGAGGAGCCTGGTGGACTTCAATCCATAGAGTTGCAGAGTCAGACATGACTGAAGTGACTTAGGATGGAGGATAATAATATTATATAACATAAAATAATAATTATATAATATTAAATATTATTATTATATATGACTTTTGTTGCTGATATCTTTGATCAGATAAAGAAAGTTCTTTTTCTATTTCTAGATTGGGAAGAAGGGTTTTGCTTTTCTATCACAAAAGGCTGCTGAATTTTTTCAGATATTCTTATGCTTTTATTGAAATTATATAATTTATATTTTTAATCCATGAAAATCAAGATGGTGGAGTAGAAGGACATGTGCTCATCTTCTGCAAGAATACCAAAATCGCAACAAGCTGCTGAAAAACCAACAGGAGAATGTTGGATCCCACCGAAGAAAGATACCCCATGTCCAAGGGCAAAGGAGAAGTCCCAACAAGATGGTATGAGGGATGCAATTGCATTTAGAATCAAATCTCATAACTTCCAGAGACGCTTGGAGGGTGCAAACGAAACCTCATGCTCACGAAGACCCAGAGAAAGGTGCAGTGACCCCCACAAGAGACTGAACCAGACCTGCCTTTGAGTGTTTGAGGGTCTCCCGTGGAGGCACAGTCAGCAGTGACCTGCTGTGGAGACAAGGGTTCTGGCTGCCACAGACCTGGGAGGCACAGTGTGTGGCCTAAGTCCTCTTAGAGGAGGTTGCCATCAGCCCCACCATAGAGCCACCGAGCCTACAAACTGAAGACCAATTACACCAAAGACGTTCTTGCACTGTTGCAAAAGTTCTAGGGCCCACAACAGATTTTCTAACCTGGTGATCCAACAAACGGACTGAGATCCCTCCGGGAATTTGACTTTGAAGGCCAGTGGGATTTGATTACAGAACTTCCATAGCACTGGGGAAACAGACTGTTGGAGGACCAAACAAAACCTTGTGCACACCAGGACCCAGGAGAAAGGAGCAGTGACCCCACAAGAGACTGAGCCAGACTTTTAATATTTTTAATCTGTTACTGTGTTATATTTTTAATCTGTTACTGTGTTATGTTGATTCATTTTCTAAAGTGAAACTTTGTGTATCAGTTCAGTTCAGTTCAGTTGCTCTGTTGTGTCTGACTCTTTTTTTTCTTCCATTTATTTTTATTAGTTGGAGGCTAATTACTTTACAGTATTGTAGTTGTTTTTGTCATACATTGACATGAATCAGCCATGAATTTACATGTATTCCCCATCCCGATCCCCCCTCCCACCTCCCTCTCCACCCGATTCCTCTGGGTCTTCCCAGTGCACCAGGCCCGAGCACTTGTCTCATGCATCCAGCCTGGGCTGGTGATCTGTTTCACCCTAGATAATATACATGTTTCGATGCTGTTCTCTCGAAATATCCCAACCTTGCCTTTTCCCACAGAGTCTGTCTGACTCTTTGCAACGCCGTAGACTGCAGAATGCCAGGCTTCCCTGTCCATCATCAACTCCTGGAGCTTGCTCAAACTCATGTCCATCGAGTCGGTGATGCCATCCAACCATCTCATCCTCTGTCGTCCCCTTCTCCTCCTGCCTTCAATCTTTCCCAGCATCAGGGTCTTATAGTACCAAATTGGTCATGCTGAGTTATTCTTTTTATTCTGTTTAGCAACTTTTTTTAAAGACTTAAAATTTTTTTCAACAGTTTCAGGATTTCATGAGAATTCCCACTGTATAGCTAAGAGTATACAAAAGGTCAGATTTGGTATGTGTATGCTGCAGATATTCTATACTGTTGCTGCTGCTGCTAAGTCCATTCAGTCATGTCCGACTCTATGTGACCCCATAGATGGCAGCCCACCAGGCTCCACCGTCCCTGGGATTCTCCAGGCAAGAACACTGGAGTGGGTTGCCATCGCCTTCTCCAATGCATGAAAGTGAAAAGTGAAAGTGAAGTCGCTCAGTCGTGTCAGACTCTTTGTGACCCCAGGGACTGTAGCCCACCAGGCTCCTCCGTCCATGGGATTTTCCAGGCAAGAGTACTGGAGTGGGGTACCATTGCCTTCTCCAGAAGTATACTGAAAATAGTGCATATAATCTTTGAAGTGTTCCAAGGAATGCCATGGCAATCAGCACAGCTGAAGCCATGCATGTTCTTGTTAAATTTCAAACTAAAGTTCAAAGAATGCTTCTGTAACTTCAGCCAAAATCCTAGATTGTATACATTTATCCTTAACAAACACATGAGCATTGTTATCCTAGCCTCACTCTCAATAATCTTTTAATGAGTGGCTAAAATGTAAACCTGTGTTTTCAGTTAAGACAAAACCTGTATTTTTCACAACAGGTATAGAACCAACAAAATACTCATTAATGTCAAAAGTAGAATTCTGTATGTTCACCAGTAAGATTAGACTATAATTTCCTTCTAAAATATTCCTTATCAGGTTTTGGTATAAGGTTACTCTAACCACATAAAATAATTTGGGGACTGTCTTAGTCGACTACAGCTTCCAAAACAAAATACCATGGATTAGGTGACTAAACAGCAGGCATATATTTCTCATAGTTCTGGAGGCTGGATGTTTTAGATCAGGGTGCCAGTGTGGTTGGCTTCTGGTGAGAATTTTCTTTCTAGCTTGCAGACAGCCAGCTCCTCACTGTACCCTCATATAGAAGAGACCACCAATACTATCAGACAAGGGTCTCACTCATACAATCTCATTAGTTGCTTAGTCGCTAGTCATGTTCAATTCTTTGTGATCCTATGGACTATAGCCCGCCAGGCTCCTCTGTCTATGGGATTGTCCTGGCAAGAATACTAGAATAGGTTGCCATGCCCTCCTTCAGGGGATCTTCCTGACCCAGGGATCAAACCCACATCTCTTAATGCTTCCTGCATTGGCAGGTGGGTTCTTTACCACTAGCATCTCCTGGGAAGCCCATAAATATACATAAGGATAGATAAAAAGATACAGATAGTATAAGAAATTGTCTCATATAAATAGATCATAAATCAATTCCTTAAATAAATAAAAGATTAAACATATATATATAAACATAAGGAATATAAAAAGATGCAGATATTATAGGAATTGGCTCACATGATTATGGAACATAACCAGAAGGAGATATTGATACACAAATAGATATTGATAGAAATTCCTGTTGGTTCTGTTCCTCTGGAGAACCCTAAGACAGATTTTGGTGCTGAGAAGGGACTGGTTCCAAATTGGGAAAGGAGTACGTCAGGGCTGTATATTGTCACCCTGCTTATTTAACTTATATGCAGAGTGCATCATGCGAAATGCTTGGCTAGATGAAGCACAAGCTGGAATCAAGATTGCTGGGAGAAATACCAATAACCTCAGATATGCAGATGACACCACCCTTCTGACACCCTGGCAGAAAGCGAAGAAGAACTAAAGAGCCTCCTGATGAAGGTGAAAGAGGAGAGTGAAAAAACTGGCTTAAAACTCAACATTCAAAAAACTAAGATCACCGGCAAGGTAGAACAGTGGTGAAGAACACAGCTTCTGGGGTCCAAAAAACTAAGATCATGGCATCCAGTCCCATCACTTCATGGCAAATAGATGGGGCAACAATGGAAACAGTGACATACTTTATTTTTCTGGGCTCCAAAATCACTGTAGATGGTGACTGCAGCCATGAAATTAAAAGACACTTGCTCTTTGGAAGAAAAGCTATGACAAACCTAGACAGCATATTAAAAAGCAGAGACATTATCAACAAAAGTCCATATAGTCAAAGCTATGGTTTTTCCATGAGTCATGTATGGATGTGTGATGGATGTGAGCCTCCATCACATAATGAGGCTGAGCACCAAAGAATTGATGCTTTTGAATTGTGGTCTTGGAGAAGACTCCTGATAGGTCCCTGGACTGCAAGGAGATCAAACCAGTCAATTCTAAAGGAAATGAGTCCTGGATATTCATAGTCAATGGGGTCACAAAGAGTTGGACACGACTGAGTGACTAACACTTCCACTTTCACATGAATGAACCCAGAGGACATTATGGTAAGTGAAATAAGCCAGTTACAGAACGACAAATACTACATGATCCCACTTATGGGAAGATTCTAAAGTAGTCAAACTCACAGAAGTAGAGAGTGGAATGCTGGTTGCCGATGACTCGAGGGGAGGAAAAGTGGGGAAACGTCTGTCAATAAGTACAAAGTTTCACTTATGCAAGATGAATAAATTCCGGAGATCTGCGGTACAAAGTTGTGCCAATAGCTAACCATATTGCATTGTGTACTTGAAAACTTGTTAAAAGAGTTTATGTTAAGTGTTCTTACAGGAATTCCCTGGCAGTCTAGTAGTTAGGACTCCCTGCTTCCACTGCTGAGGGCCTCGGTTCAATCCCTGGTCAGAGAACTAAGATCCAGCAAGCAATGTGGGGGACAAAAGTGTTCCTACAACAACAATAAAAAGAAGCACAAGGAAATTTTTGGAGGTAATGGATATATCTGTTACTTTGATTGTGGTGATAGTTTCATGGCTATATGTGTATGTCCAAAGTCACCAAATTATATACATTAAATATGTACATCAGTTGTACATCAATTGCACCTCAGTGAAGTTTTACAAAATAAATAGATAAAATGAAACATCTCTATTAACTGTTACAGTTCTTAGTTTCCTGAATGGAACCAGACACATATCCAGGGATTCCCCAAAAACAGAATGGGTAAATAAACTACTGTATTTTCACATAATGGATGATCACATATATTGAAATACAGTTCAACATATTATTTCTACACATAAATGAGACTCACCCACTCAAAGCTGTGACACAAAAGAACGTGTACAGAGTGATTCTACTTACATTCTAAAATTAAATCCTCTTTTTTAGGGATGCATACATTCATTGAGTGTAAAAATATAACAAAAAGCAAGGTGAGCAGCAGAGTATCAATTACCCCCAGCAGAAAGAGAGGGGTTGCTCTTTCTGAGGAAGGGAACACTTGTGGGGCATCAATCATGTTTCCGATCTTCACCCGAGAGCAGGTAACAGAGGTGTTTTATGTACTTTTCTTTATGTGTGTCAGAGTTCACAATGTAAAATATTTTGTTATTTTAACCCTAATATAGATGACTTTACAGCCTACAGAAACTTGCAGCCTTACTTCCATGAAAACTGTTTCTTTGTTATGTGCTTAGGTCAAGCCTTCAGTCCTCTCCCATGGAATGATACTAAAAGAGTTTTATTGCAAAGGGAAGTGTTACTCAGAGCATCAGTGACTTCTGAAGTGGCTGCAGCACATACCCAAGAAGTTTAGTACTTACTTCACACTGAGCCATGGCATTAGAAGTTGTATTAAAAAGTGCCAAGGAAGATGAACTTGGGTCTTGTAGCCCTAAACCTGGAAGACAACAGCAAGCAGTTTATAAATGAGAAAACTAAAACTAACATTCACACCTTTTTCAACCTTAATCTTTTAAAATTGTTTTCAGACCATATTTTTGGAGATAACCTGACTTATTATGTGCGTGCATGCTAAGTTGCTTCAGTTGTGTCTGACTCTGTGCGACCCTATGGACAGTAGCCCACCAGGTTCCTCTGTCCAAGGAATTCTCCAGGCAAGAACTGGAGTGGGTTGCCATGCCCTCCTCCAGGTGATCTTCCTGACCCAGGAATCGAAACCACGTCTCTTACATCTCCTGCATTAGCGCCACCTGGGAAGCCCTTGTATACATCAGTTCAGTTCAGTTCAGTCGCTCAGACGTGTCCGACTCTTAGTGACCCCATGAACTGCTGCACTCCAGGCCTCCCTGTCCATCACCAACTCCCAGAGTTTACTCAAACTCATGTCCATTGAGTTGGTGATGCCATCTAACCATCTCATCCTCTGTCGTCCCCTTCTCCTCCTACCTTCAATCTTTCCCAACATTAGGGTTACTTCAAATGAGTCAGCTCTTTGCATCAGGTGGCCAAAATACTGGCGTTTCAGCTTGAACATCAGTCCTTCCAATGAACACCCAGGACCGATTTCTCTTAGGATGGACTGGTTGGATCTCCTTGCAGTCCAAGGGACTCTCAAAAGTTTTCTCCAACACCACAGTTCAAAAGCATCAATTCTTCTGTGCTCAGCCCTCTTTATAGTCTAACTCTCACATCCATACATGACCACTGGAAAAACCATAGCCTTGACTAGATGGACCTTTCTTGACAAAGTGATGTCTCTGCTTTTTAACATGCTGTCTAGGTTGGTCATAACTATCCTTCCAAGGAGTAAGCGTCTTTTAATTTCATGGCTGCCAAGACCATCTGCAGTGATTTTGGAGCCCCCAAAAATAAAGTCAGCCACTGTTTCCACTGTTTCCCCATGTATTTGCCATCAAGTGATGGGACCAGATGCCACGATCTTAGTTTTCTGAATGTTGAGCTTTAAGACAACTTTTTCATTCTCCTCCTTCACTTTCATCAAGAGGCTTTTTAGCTCCTCTTCACTTTCTGCCATAAGGGTGATGTCATCTGCATATGTGAGGTTATTGGTATTTCTCCTGGCAATCTTGATTCCAGCTTGTGCTTCATCCAGCCCAGTGTTTCTCATGATGTACTCTGCATATAAGTTAAATAAGCAGGGTGACAATATACAGCCTTGATGTACTCCTTTTCCTATTTGGAACCAATCTGTTGTTCCATGTCCAGCTTTGACTGTTGCTTCCTGACCTGCATACAGGTTTCTCAAGAGTCACGTCAGGTGGTCTGGTATGCCCATCTCTTTCAGAATTTTCCACAGTTTATTGTGATCCACACAGTCAAAGGCTTTGGCATAGTCAATAAAGCAGAAATAGATGTTTCTCTGAAACTCTCTTGCTTTTTTGATGGATGTTGGCAATTTGATCTCTGATTCCTCTGCCTTTTCTAAAACCAGCTTGAACATCTGGAAGTTCATGGTTCACGTACTGTTGAAGCCTGGCTTGGAGAATTTTGAGCATTATTTTACTAGTGTGTGAGATGAGTGCAATTGTGCGGTAGTTTGAGCATTCTTTGGCATTGCCTTTCTTTGGGATTGGAATGAAAACTGACCTTTTCCAGTCCTGTGGCTACTGAGTTTTCCAAATTTGCTGACACATTGTATAAAGATACATATTTAAATCAAAATATACATATATTTATTTTTATATATTAAATATGTCTGAGAATTATGCATCTCAAATGAAATAATTTTAGCAAATTTATGTTAAACTTATAATGAAACTATGTAAATAAATTATGTAAGTTTTCATGAATTAACTCCTGTGTGTCAAGTCATTGCTTTCTTTTCCTTAATAATATTACATTTAAATAGATTTTGAAGCATTTTTAGAAGCCTCAAGGGGATTTCAGCAATACGGTCATGCCAATAATGGATGCTTTTTCTGTGTTAGCTTCTCCCCACAGCAGGAATAAGTTTCAAATTATTCCTCCCAAATACCCAGTATCTGTTAGTATCCACAGGAGATGGCTTCCAGTACCCCTTGCAGATACCAAAGTCCTCTGATGCTCGAGTTCTTTACATGAAGTAATGTAGTGTTTGCATGTAATAACCTGCCCACATCCTCCTATATACTTTAAATCATCTCTAGGTTATTTATAGTACTGAATACAATGTAAATGCTATTTAATAGTTGCTGGAAGTTGGGAAATTCAACATAAATTCTATGTAAATAGCTGCTGGTGCACAGCAAAGTCAAGTTTTCCTTTTGGAAACTTTCCAGAAATCTTTTATTTTGTATTTTTTATCTGAGTTGGGTAAATCCACAGACATGGAACTCACAAATATGGAGGGTCAAATGTATGCATTTCTTAGCCTAAGTTATCTATAAGAAGAACACAGGCAGAATAAAACAAATGTTAATTATACTTAAAACTTTTCTGATAGTATCAAGGCTTTATTTATTTGGACAGAATAAAACATTCAACTACAAGTTTCTTTTTTTCCTTAAAGGAATTTTAAAAAAATTCCATACATTAACCTTTAGCAATTGTACTAACTTTAAATATATTAAAAAATAAAATCTTATGGTATGATTACAGCTTTATTTAAATACAAGAGAAGAGAAAGTATGAATTTAGACCTTCTCCAATAGGCATACATTTAACAACTGATATTGCCATGACTGTGAATTTTCCAGCTCTAAATCACTAACACAATTTCTTAATAGTCAAATAAGGAATTGTGTTCAGAAATGTCACATAATACTGCATAAGGATTGTACTGTTCTGCAGCATTCAGGGGAAAAAATAATGGTAAAAATAAAACTGTGACAAATAAAAGTGAAACAGTGACAGACTTCATTTTGGGGGGGCTCCAAAATCACTGCAGATGGTGACTGCAGCCATGAAATTAAGACACTTGCTCCTTGGAAGAAAGGTTATGACCAACCTTGACACCATATTAAAAAGCAGAGACATTACTTTGCCAACAAAGGTCCATCTAGTCAAGGCTATGGTCTTTCCAGTAGTCATATATGGACGTGAGAGTTGGATTACAAAGAAAGCTGAGTGCTGAAGAATTGATGCTTTTGAACTGTGGTGTTGGAGAAGACTCTTGAGAATCCCTGGGACTGCAAGGAGATCCAATCAGTCCATCCTAAAGGAAATCAGTCCTGAATAATTAGAAGAACTAATGTTGAAGCTGAAATGCCAATACTTTGGCCACCTAATGTGAAGAACTGACTCATTGAAAAGACCCTGAAGCTGGGAAAGATTGAAGGTGGAAGGAGAAGGGGATGACAGAGGATGAGGTGGCTGGATGGCATCACCGACTCAATGGACATGAGTTTGAGTAAACTCCAGGAGTTGGTGATGGACAGGGAGACCTGGCATGCAGCAGTCCGTGGGGTCGCAAAGAGTCGGACATGATTGAGTGACTGAACTAAACTGAACTGAAAAATAAAACTTCGTGTTAAAGGCTTAAAATGTTAACTTGATAAAGTATTGTGATAATATATAGTCTTTGTTTTTAGGTTCCTTCAAAAAAATGTCAAGCCTAGCACTACTCCCACTTATCAAGGTTTCAGAGTTCTGAAGGACCCCATCTGCTGGTGCTCTGTAGTGAGCAATATCCTGGCCTTGATTCCTTTGCTGGAGAATCTGCCCTGAGGCCACCACCACCTGAACTTGCTATATCACTTATTCTTTATTCAGTGCATCACTTATTCTACCCTTCTCTTGAATTAGGACTTATCTTGGTTCTTGTCTTTGTAAGGATACTCAAGTTCTTTTTAATTGTTTCTTCTATTGTCCATAAAAAGTCAACCCACAAATATTTATTAGACAAATATTTACTTCCAGAATTTGCCTATCCTGAATTCCTGATTCACCTATTCCCTCCCCTCCAGAATGTTGATCAGCTCTTGAAGGTTCATCCCACTCTGATACAATCCAATGTGAACCAAAAAACTGTGGAATGAAAGGAAAGGTGAACTCAGACAGGTAGAAGCTCCACTAACATACTTGCATAAGAAGCAGTTTCTGTTGAGAAAAATGAAATATCCCTTCAGTTAAAGGTAACACCCTCAGTTTATTTTTTTATTAAATTCTATATAAAATGGAGTATTAGCCATAAAAAAGAGTGAAACTGGGTCATTTGTAGTGATGTGGATGAATCCAGAGTCCGTCATACAGAATGAGGTAAGTCAGAAAGAGAAAAACAAATATATATTAGTGCATATATATGGGATCTAGAAAAATAGTACTGATGAACCTAGTTTCAGGGCAGGAATAGAGATGCAAACATAGAGAAAAAACTTGCTGACACAGATGGGGAAGAAGAGGGTGGGACGAACTGAGAAAGTAGCATTGACATATATACACTTCTGTGTATAAAACACGTAGCTAGTGGGAAGTTGCTCCATAACACAGGGAGCTCAACCTGATGGTCTGTAACAACCTAGAAGGGTGGGGAGTGGGAGGGAGGCTCAGAGGGAGGGGCCATATGTGTACTTATGGCTGATCCACATTGTTGTATGGCAGAAAGCAACACAACATTATAAAGCAATTATCCTCCAATTAAAAGTTTTTTTTAAAAATGCACCATGGGAAAAAAAGTGGAGGAGGATCGGGAGCATCCTGATGCAAAATCTGAGGCATCTCCCATGATGATGTCTCCTCAGCTGCACTTGGCCATCTCCCCACTTTGACTCCTCCAGCTCTGAACACAGACATACACTGCCTTGACTCTGTCTAATTTGAATAGTAGATTTTCTCACTGCCGGAGTGGCTTTGTCTTATGCTGTGACACATGGGAGCTTCCAAAAACTGGGATGTGACTGGTATAAAATGAAAAAAATTTATTACAAAAAGGTCTTTATAAAAGGTAATTCCACTTAAAGTAAAATACTTTGCTTCCACTGTGATAGAAAAATCTCTTAAGTTGTATGAAATAAAACTGAACAAAATGACTCTTTGAGCATTTTATCAAACAAGAGTAGACATACACACACATCTTAACCTTGGGCTCCAAACTGGCTTATGAGAGCTAATCTTCCACCTGCATAGTAAACTGGTTCTCTTGCAGTTAACTGGACTCATGGACATGGAGTGCAATAGGTACTGACTTAGGCAACAGCTAGCCCCATACCCTTTTAGATCTGAGCTTCTCACCTTTATTCGGGTGTTCAATTTCTAACCACAGGTCAGATTGGTACTTCTCTCTGGCTTTCATTTTACTAAAAGAGGCAGAGAAAAGGGAAGACACCATTAAATGCAAAGTGCAGGAGACTGACTTATAAGTGGATCTCACTTAACTGGAATGTGGGGCTAATGCAGTTAGAGACTTCAGTCAAACTGAATTTATTACTTACAACATTCCAAATAAAATGTATCAGGATTTGTTTCATAGGGAATTGAAATAATGGAGCAAATAAATGTATATGCATATACTATTTTCTGTCTGATTTACATGCCTACTTTTGAGCAAATGTGTGAACTGAGATGCTCTGTGCATAGATGAAATAATGTGTTTTTTTCTGGAAGATTACACAGATAGCTCTTTACATTGTAACATCCACACACTGAGGAATGTCTTTTTCATGCTTAAATGAAGTATACTGGTCTTATAACTGGATCATTGGTAATATATGAAGATTTTGGCTTTAAGTATTTCAATTTTTGCATTGAAGTTGATTCAAATGTTAATGATGACAGTTAAGTGAATTAGTCTTTAAGCCTGAAAGAGGCCCTCAGAGGCTTATATTTCTTCTTGACTCATTAAAATGACTCTTTTGGAGCACACTGATGTAGGAAACAGCTGTCATGGTTTTGAATTTTCTTTCTTTTCTTCCTTTTATGCTCTAATACTACACCACCTCAAATACACTGATGTATTTATCAGCTATGTTTACTGTCTATTTGTAGGATTATCATATTGTCATACATATTGTTGGAGTTTAACTAGCTCTATGTTTGTGGTAAAAATGAAACAAACTGCTTTACTGACCAGCAAACAGAATGGAGAGGGGCACCCTTTAAAAAATGCACATATTGCCATGTGCAAGTTACAGCTATAATTAAAAATACATGGAAACTAACCTCAGCAGAAGTTAAAGGTCATTTAATAGTTAAAGGTCCATGGCAAATATGCCTCATTTTGAGTTTACCTCATTCTATTACAATTCAAAACATTTTTTCTACATATACAAGGTATTTCTTACTAGAGGATTTGGGGTACCCGTGAATCAAGGAAATTTTTTTTAAATTTTATAACAGCTTTATTGAGATATAACTCACATACATGAAATTCACTTTAAAGTGTAAATTCAGTGGTTTTTAGTATATCCATAGAGCTGTGCAACTGTCACCACTCTCCAATTGTAGGACACTTTCATTATTGAACAATAACAATAATGAATCAAGGAAATATTGCAAATAAGGGGAAAACAACAGAAATTTCATTCACAGATGGTTTAGTTTTTAGTATATTGATATCATTTTGTAGAGATACTGGAATCAATTAAAGCCTGTTGAAAGTACATATGTTAAAATTAACTAATTGCTTTCAAACTTTCATCTCTTTTCATAGAAATAAATCTGTTCTTTAAAAAAACCCATCTTTTATGTCTTAGGAAGAAACTAAACACAACATTTTGCAACCAGATAATAAAACAATTATTTTAAAAATGGTATCAGTTGGTCTCACCGGTTTAGAGTGACTGGCACAACCTCTGGAAGGATCTTTCTGGAAATTTGCTCTCTGTCCAAAGCTGACCCCAATGTGATCATAGCTGACATATCCAGTTTATCATATTGCTCCATTGGCCCTGGCATTTTCTACAAAATCAGGTAAATAGGTTTTGAGTGCCATCTTAAGTTTACAAAATTTTAAATCACCTCTAGAAAAAGTTAGGAGGTGCTGGGGACTATTAGTTTTCTTGAATAGTAAATAGAAAACTGATTGCTAAAATGTATTATTTTTCAATAAATTTGGGGATAGTATTAAAAATTCATGTGAACAGTCTCATTTTTGTCCTTATAATTTTGATAACTGCCGCCCTTTCCAAAAAAAGTAGGGCTGATCTCTTATGAAAAGGCATTTTTCAGGTTGAAATCCAATGAATTGAGATTTTTCAGCAAGCTTATTATCATCATTTTAGCTTTGCTTTTTTCTGTTTTATGAGCCTTCCTGGGCTGTGACTGACACTCACTCTTGCTCCTAAAATCAAGCTGGAATTTCTTAAAGACTCCTCTTCTTTGGTTTTTTCTAACATCAAGTTCTGAGAATCTTTTTCATCCTTGATGCTGTAATATAGAAAGTAAAAGACAGATAAAGGCAAACATGGAAAAAATTAATCAACCTAAATGAGGATAAAGAAAGATACAGGACAGCAAAGCTTAGCATAAAGTATTTCAAGAGTCATAACAAATAATTTCTGACAAACAGAAAAGAGTAAAAATCTAGAGATATCTCCAAAATACATATCCTGGATTTTTATAATGCTCATAGAAAATGTGAAATTGTTGACCAGATTTAGGACACATGGGACAAGAGTAGACTACTTCCAGGTTCAGATCATGTAGTTGGAGAAATTATTACTTCAAGGCAAAGATAGTTTTCAGTCAGTCAGTTCAGCTGCTCAGTCGTGTCCGACTCTTTGCGACCCCATGGACTGCAGCACGCCAGTCCTCCCTGTCCATCACCAATTCCTGGAGTTCACTCAAACTCATGTCCACTGAGTCGGTGATGCCATCCAACCATCTCATCCTCTGTTGTCCCCTTCTCCTCCCGCCTTCACTCTTTCTCAGCATCAGGGTATTTTCAAATGAATCAGTTCTTCTCATCAGGTGGCCAAAGTATTGGAGTTTTCAGCTTCAACATCAGTCCTTCCAATGAATATGCAGGACTGATTTCCTTTAGAATTGACTGGTTTGATCTCCTTGCAGTCCCAGGGACTCTCAAGAGTCTTCTCCAACACCACAGTTCAAAAGCATCAGTTCTTCGGTGCTTACTGACTTAATTAAGGAAGGTCACTATTCCAAACTGGTTCTTCTTAGAGACTAATTTAAATATTAATGTAATCATTGAAAATCTACACTACCCCCATATGTAAAATAGCTTACTGGTAAGCCCCTCAGTGGCTCAGCTGGTAAAGAATCTGCCGGCTAATGCGGGAGACACAAAAGATACAGATTCGATCCCTGGGTCAGGAAGATACCTCGGAGAAAGAAATGGCAACCTGCTCCAGTGTTCTTGATTGGAAAATTTCAGGGACAGAAAAGCCTGGCAGGCTGCAGTCCATGGAGTCACAAAGAGTCAGACACGACTGAACATGCAGACACACACACACAAGCATTATATACAGTCTATACTACTTTATTAATATAATAGCAATAAATATCCATTCCCAGAGGATTGCTCAGTTAATGGGATAGTTAGTCCTATCACTCTCTAGCAAACTCTGAGGCTGGCAAATAAAAAATGCAAGTATAAAGGCAAATGAAAGAAAATTTTGGACATGCAAAGAGGTAGGAAGTGTATGACACAGACTTTTTTGAAAGAAGTCCTCTAGGATGTTCTCTAGTGCTAGACAAACACTGAATTCAAGAAAGAGGGAAAACAAGAAACACAAGAACACAGAAATATAATTAGTAACTTATGATTATGTCTAAAATATTGTCAACAAATAATAATCTGGATCTAAACTCCCATATGATGCTAGAGTTAGAACTGGAGTGGAATTATCAGAATTATTTTTTAATTAATTAATTAATTTTAATTGGAGGCTAATTACTTTACAACATTGTGGTGGGTTTTGCCATACATTGACATGAATCAACCATGGGTATGCATGTGTCCCCCATTCTGAACCCCCCTCCCACCTCCCTCCCTATCCCATCCCTCTGGGTTTTCCCAGTGCACTGGCTTTGAGTGCCCTGTTTCGTGCATCAAACTTGGACTGGTGATCTATTTCACATGTGGCAATGTACATGTTTCAATGCTATTCTCTCAAATCATCCCACCCTCGCCTTCTCCCACAGAGTTCAAAAGTCTCTTCTTTATATTTGTGTTTCTTTTGCTGTCTCGCATACTGGGTCATCATTATCATTCTTTCTAAATTCCATATATATGCATTAATATACTGTATTGGTGTTTTTCTTTCTGACTTACTTCACTGTATAATAGGCTCCAGTTTCATCCACCTCATTAGAACTGATTCAAATGCATTCTTTTTAATAGCTGAGTAATATTCCATTGTGTGTATGTACCACAACTTTCTTATCCAATTGTCTGCCAGTGGACATCTAGGTTGCTTCCATGTCCTGGCTATTGTAAACAGTGCTGCAATGAACATTGGGGTACAAGTGTCTCTTTCAATTCTGGTTTCCTCAGTGTGTATGCCCAGCAGTGGGATTGCTGGGTCATATGGCAGTTCTATTTTCAGTTTTTTAAGGAATCGCCACACTGTTCTCCACAGTGGCTGTACTAGTTTGCATTCCCACCAACAGTGTAAGAGGGTTCCCTTCTCTCTGCACTGTCTCAAGCATTTATTGTTTGTAGACTTTTTGATAGCAGCCATTCTGACCAGCGTGAGATGGAACCTCATTGCGGTTTTGATTTGCATTTCCCTGATAATGAGTGATGTTGAGCATCTTTTCATGTTTGTTAGCCATCTGTATGTCTTCTTTGGAGAAATGTCTGTTTAGATCTTTGGCTCATTTTTTTTTTTATTGGGTCATTTATTTTTCTGGTATTGAGCTGTATGAGCTGCTTGAATATTTTGGAAATTAATTCTTTGTCAATTGCTTTGTTTGCTATTATTTTCTCCCATTCTGAAAGCTGTCTTTTCACCTTGCTTATAGTTTCCTTTGTTGTGCAAAAGCTTTTAAGTTTAATTAGGTCCCATTTGTTTATTTTTGCTTTTATTTCCATTACTCTGGGAGGTGGGTCATAGAGGATCCTGCTGTGATTTATGTCAGAGAGTGTTTTGCTTATGTTTTCCTCTAGGAGTTTTATAGTTTCTGGTCTTACATTTAGATCTTTAATCCATTTGAGTTTATTTTTGTGTATGGTGTTAGAAAGTGTTCCCGTTTCATTCTTTTACAGATGGTTGACCAGTTTTCCCAGCACCACTTGTTAAAGAGATTGTTTTTTCTCCATTGTATATTCTTGCCTCCTTTGTCAAAGATAAGGTGTTCACAGGTGCATGGATTTATCTCTGGGCTTTTTATTCTGTTACATTGATCTATATTTCTGTCTTTGTGCCAGTACCATGCTCTCTTGATGACTTAGCTTTGTAGTATAGTCTGAAGCCTGGAGAAGGCAATGGTAACCCACTCCAGTGTTCTTGCCTGGAGAATCCCAGGGACGGGGGAGCCTGGTGGGCTGCCGTCTATGGGGTTGCACAGAGTCGGACACGACTGAAGTGACTTAACAGCAGCAGCAGCAGCAGCAAAGTCTGAAGTTAGGCAGGTTGATTCCTCCAGGAACTATCAGAATTCTTAACCAAATGCAAAGAGAATACAAAAGCCCTACTCTCAGTGTCTCCACTGCCACTTCAATCTTTATGAAGCAGTTAGTTCTCGTAGAATAATGACTCTGCTGGATTAAAATCAACGCCTACCAGTAAATGGGCAAATTCCCTTAGCACCTTAGAAAAGATATGCCCTATAGAAATAGAATGACACAATTTTGAATATTTTAATCATTAACAAATACTTAGAGCATCTTGTATCCTAACCATAAGAGGTAATTTAATGTAGTTGAAAAATACATTTGTTTGAATCTGATCTCCAGAAACTTTGTTAGGTTCAATTATGATGCTTTTGTATTAAGTGTAATTAAAGTGGAACTTTTTGAAACGAGCATGCATCTCACATATACTTACATGTGATGCATAATATGAAGGACTTTTAAGAGAAAAAAATATTTTCTAGTGTGGGCTTTCTTGCATGTTAATAATCAAAGAAGCAAACTGGATGCAATGTTTGAACAAATTCTTAGGGAAATTAAAAGGAAATAATTGGCTATGAACAAATCATAATGAAAAGAGTTTAGACAGAACACACAAACCAAAATATGTGCAGGGAAGAAATGTAACAGTGAGACTAGTGTAGGTACTGGTCACATATTCCTGGGAACCAATTTGGTTCTACCTCCTAGGACTGATGTGAGTCCAAATATGTTAAAAGCATCTGAGAATTAAGACACAAAATGAAAAATTATAATGTATTTAGCTGGCAGAGGAGCTAAAAGCATCTGAAATATATACATTCAAAAAATCATGGCAAATAGATGGGGGAAAAGTGGAAACAGTGACAGATTTCATTTTCTTGGGCTCCAAAATCACTGAGAATGGTGACTGCAGCCACAAAATGAAAAGACACTTGCTCCTTGGAAGAAAAGCTATGACAAACTCAGATAGCATATTAAAAAACAGAGACATTACTTTGCCAATAAAGGTCCATATAGTCAAAGCTATGGTTTTGCCACTAGTCATGAGCTGATATGAGAGTTGGACCAAAAAGAAGGCTGAGCGCCAAACTGATGCTTTCAAACCGTGGTGCTGGAGAAGACTCTTCAGAGTCCCTTGGACAGCAAGGAGATCAAACTTTTGGGAAATCAATCCTGAATATTCACTGGAAGGGCTGATGCTGAAGCTAAAGCGCCAATACTTTGGCCACCTGATGCGAAGAGCTGACTCATTAGAAAAGACACTGATGCTGGGAAAGATTAAGGACAAGAGGAGAAGGGGATGACAGGGATGAGATGGCTGGATGGCATCAATGACTCAATGGACATGAGTTTGAGCAAACTCTGGGAGACAGTAAAGGACAGGGAAGCCTGGCATGCTGCAGTTCATGGAGTTGCAAAGAGTCAGACACAACTTAGAAACAGAACAACAAAAACATACCCAAGTCTCAAAAGATATATAGATACACATATACGTGTATGTATGTGTGTGTGTGTATCTATATATATATGTATGTATATATATAATTTTGCCCCGTTACTTTATCACTCACTCTCTCTCCATATTTTTTCTAAATTATTTGAAAATAGTTGCAGACACAAGAATTTATTACCCCTTAAATACTTAAATATAAGAACACTTCTTATATAACCATAGTACAAAAGTAAAAAGCTAGAAATTGAACGTCAACACACTATTAACTAAAATATAGTCTATATTCAAATTTTTAAAAATTGTTCTAGTATATATTTACATGTTTGTATATACACACATATATATGTGTGTGTGTATATACATATTTGTATTTGCATATTGTGGGCACACAACTTTTTTGTTGTTATTGTTAAACATACACCAAAAAAGAGTTCACAGAAAGTGTCATAATTTTAAGTCTCAATCAAAACCTTAGACTTGATAAATCAGGAAAGTGAACTGAAGGATGTTTGATAAACACAGTTAATTTCCTAATTCATTAATTTCATGATGTATTTAAACATAGTGCGACCTGTACTTCAAAGCACCATTTCTTGTTATAATTTGTGAAAAAAGAAATTAGAAATTTAGCTTAAAAAATATTTTGAAAGCAGAAGTCCTGAGATCCAGCTCTAAGTATAAACGCTATATAATATATATTTTTAAGAAGTATAACTGAGTTATTACTGATAAATTTGGAGAAGAAAATGGCAACCCACTCCAGTATTCTTGCCTGGATAACCCCATGGAGCCTGGTGTGCTACCATCCACGTGGTTGCAAAGAGTCGGACATGACTTAGTGACTCAACAACAACTGGTAAATTAATAGGAAAAAAACTGTAGATGGGCCTTACGTACCTTCCTGATGCGTTCTTTAAGGGCTTGTAATCATTCAACCTACAGAATAAGGAAGTTCTGTCTTTGCTCATAGTGACATGAACAGTCCCAGGGTTTCCCCTCCTGGAGAGCTTGGTCGAGAAGGAAGGCCTGAAAGTCTAGCTCTAAGTCATGCAATTGTCCAAAGGATCTGCCGGTGTGAGGCCAACTGCTGCTCCCTGGGGCTGGAAGGGTCCTGCCCCAGGGTTCCAAGGTCAGTTCTGACTTCAGTGGCAGTTGAGTGAGAAGACTCAACTGTGCAGGCTTGTTGGGCATCCATGTGCAGTGGTCCAGCCTGTGAGAAAGGAAGAAATCATTCCCTGGAACACAGAATGTGATTCATCCAGGAGGGTATTCTGGTGGTGACATTGTGATACTAGATAATTAGACATAATCTTTGACTTGAACTTTCATATATAACACACATATATGAAATAGATATGAATTTATATTGTTGTTGTTCAGTCACTAAGTCATGTCTGATTCTTTGTGACCTCACGGACTGCAGCGCTCCAGGCTGCCCTGTCCTTCACCATCTCCCAGAGTCTGCTCAAACTCCATTTGAATTTGAAACTGATTCAAAGTCCATTGAACCAGTGATGTTATCCAACCATCTCATACTCTGTCGCCCCCTTCTCCTCCTGCCCTCATATATATATGAATATATATATGTATGCATACTAAGTCACTTCAGTTGTGTCCAACTCTTTGTGACCCTATGGACTGTAGCCCACCAGGATCCTCTGTCCATGGGATTCTCCAGGCAAGAACGCTTATTTTTATTTTGGTTTCCACATGATTAGATCCATGTTAGCAGCTTGGGGAGGAATTCCATCAAACTGATGTTACATCCTATAGTACTCTGTAGGATGGCACATACTCCAATACCAGGCACCCCAGGGGCACTTGATGGCCATTTGCCTCATTGTTGGTGATATTAACATTGTTTGGGTAACCAGATTGTTTCTTGACTATAAATTTTTTTGTTTCCATTTCTAACTAATAAGCTGTTTGGTAGGAAAAATATTTCAAAACTAAGCAGTTATCCTGTTTTTCATCAAACTTTCACTCATTGATCATTCTTAATATGCTCTGAAGCAAGTATGCATGCTAAGTTGCTTCAGTTGTGTCTGACTCTGTGAGACCCTATGGACTGTAGCCTGCCAGGCTCCTCTGTCCAAGGGATTCTCCAGGTAAGAAAACTGGAGTGGGTTGCCATGCTCTCCTCCAGGGGATCTTTCTGGCCCAAGGATCAAACTCTAGTCTCTTACAACTCCTGCATTGGCAGGCAGGTTCTTTACCTCTAGTGCCACCTGGGAAGCCCAGTGCTCTGAATACACATCTCCAATGCCATCATTTCTTCTATATGATTAATTAGCATTCACTGTAAGAAACAGCTTTTCCTTTTCTCTCACTTATTATGTAGTCATTAATTTATTTACATCAGTATATACTCATGGGCTCCTATTTCATCTTATTCCTTAATTATTTTGAAGCTCAGTCGTCTCCTTTATTAGTCAGCTCAGGCTACTATAACAAAACATCATAGGCTTGTTGACTTGGACGACACAAATGTATTTCTCACAATTATGGAGATTACAAGTTCCGGAACAAGGCATTATAAAGGCAGGTTTCATCCCAGGGCTGCTTCTCTGGGCTTGTAGATGGTTGGTGTGCACTTGGAAAAAGGAGGGGCGTTCAGATGTCTCTTGCAAGTGCTTCACTCTCACGATCTCATCAAACCTAGTCACCTCTCAAAAGCCCCACCTCCAAGCCCATCTCATTGGTGCTTAGAATTTCAACATACGAATTTAGGAGGGGATAAAATGTTCATTCCATCTAGGCAATTATCTCCTGTTTGCCAAAGGGAACGATCAAAACAACTCTTAAGTCCTTTCCACAAGTTCCAATATTATTTGAAGATTTTATTGCTTTCTGGCATAAGATGTACCAAGGTCATCTTATTCTTTCACTGTCTGAAACATGGAGTCAAGAATTTTCCAAGGACCTTTGTTTTTATTTTATGGGGAGTGGTATTTA
The DNA here is from genome assembly GCF_033118175.1 of Dama dama. Classification (NCBI taxonomy): domain Eukaryota; kingdom Metazoa; phylum Chordata; class Mammalia; order Artiodactyla; family Cervidae; genus Dama; species Dama dama. Next base: position 25,667,804 of record NC_083696.1, on the reverse strand, counting down.
TAAAACAGCATGCTATTATGTGCTCGTTGCTACTGGCTTATAAGTGCTTCTAGGTCCTCTCGGCAGAAAGAACTAAATGAACATGCAGACACACACACACACACATATACACATACATACACAGATCCACATACCACACAAATACACATATGCTTCACACACGTGCCTATAAACATACTACACATGAACACACACATATATCCAGAGACACAGAGGCACAAACATATATATATATATGTGTATATAGGCTTTGTAAAAATAATAAAATGAAACACAAAATAGATATTTTTAATATGATTCTTGTGCCTGATATCACTACAGAACCTTACCTCTTACGAAATGGAATAAGAGTCAAGGAACATGGAGGACAAACCTTTTAGAATCGGGAGTTACAGTCTCTTACACACCTGAGAAACAGCCGTGAGGCATGCTAAGCTGAGTGGCTGTTGTATGTCTGAGCAGTATCTTGAGTCCTACACGTGCTGTGTCCAAAATCTCTATTTCTAAAGTCACAAAGGTCACACACATTTACTCTAATGTTGGGATAAATATAAATAAATATAATAACAATTCTTAGTTTTTAAAACAGAGATGGAATACCTGCTTTCCATGAGGACTTTGCTATTCAGGGCCTTCATTTTTTTTTCCACTATGTTTTAATTTATTAATGGAAGGATAATTGCTTTACAGAATTTTTCTATTTTCTGTCAAACTTCAACATGAATCAGCCATAGGTATACATATATATCCCCTCCCTTTTGAACCTCCCTCCCATCTCCCACCCCACCACACCCTCTACGTTGATACAGAGCCCCTGTTTGAGTTTCCTGAACCACACAGCAAATTCCTGTTGGCTGTCTATTTTACACATGGTAATGTAGGTTTCCCTGTTACTCTTTCCATACATCTCACCCTCTCCTCCCCTCTCCCCATGTCCGTAAGTCTATTCTCTATGGCTGGTTATCCATTGCTGACCTGTAAATAAGTTCTTCAGTACCATTCTTCTAGATTCCGTATATATGTGTTAGAATACAATATTTATCTTTCTCTTTCTGACTTACTTCAGTCTGTATAATAGGTTCTAGGTTCATCCACTTCTTTAGAACTGACTCAAATGTGTTCCTTTTTATGGCTGAGTAATATTTCATTGTGTATATATACCACAACTTCTTTATCCATTCATCTGTCGATGGACATCTAGATTGCTTCCACGCTCTAGCTATTGTAAATAGTGCTGCAATGAACAATGGGATACATGTGTCTTTTTCAATTTTGGTTTCCTCAGGTTATGTGCCTAAGAGTGGGATAGCTGGGTCATATGGTGGTTTTATTCTGATTTTTTTAAGGAATCTCCATACCATCTTCCATAGTGACTGTATCAATTTACATCCCACCAACAGTGCAAGAGTGTTCCCTTTTCTCCACACCTTCTCCAGGATTTATAGACTTTTTGATGATGGCCATTCTGACTGGTGTGAAATGATATCTCACTGTAGTTTTGATTTGCATTACTCTAATAATGAGCAATGTTGAGCATCTTTTCATGTGTTTGTTAGTTATCTGTATGTCTTCTTTGGAGAAATGTCTGTTTAGGTCTTTTTCTCACTTTTTGATTGGGTTGGTTTATTTTTCTGGCATTGAGTTGTATGAACTGCTTGTATATTTTGGAAATTAATCCTCTGTCAGTTGTTTCATTTGCTATTATTTTCTCCCATTCTGAGGGTTGTCTTTCCATTTTGTTTACAGTTTCTTTTTCTGTGCAAAAGCTTTTAAGTTTAATCAGGTCCCACTTGTTTACTTTCGCTTTTATTTCTGTTACTCTAGGAGGTGGGTCATAGAGGATCTTGCTTTGATTTATGTCATCGAGTGTTCTGCCTATGTTTTCCTCTAGGAGTTTTATAGTTTCTGGTCTTATATCTAGGTCTTTAATCCATTTTGAGTTATCTTTGTGCATGATGTTAAGAAGTGCTCTAATTTCATTCTTTAACGTGTAGCTGTCCAGTTTTCCAAGCACCATTCATTAAAGAGGCTGCAGGGCCCTCATTTTGTTGGGCTCATACTGAACAATCACTGACTCAATGGACATGAGTTTGAGCAAACTCTGGGAGATAGTGAAGAACAGGGAAGACTGGCATGCTGCAGTCTGTGGGGTGGCAAAGGGTCAGACACGACAGTGACTAAACAACAACATACAGAACAATGCAGAAAAAAGCAAGCAGGGAGGCAAAGGGAAGGCAAGGCTCCAGAGGGCACAAACAAGTCTATTAATCTCAACTCTGGACCATGTAGAAATCTCAGTTATATGAGAATTAAATCAGTTCATTCAATTCTAGCTATATTAAATTAATAGGAAGTATTCTATATTATAACTCTTTTCTTACAACGTAACCTTTGAGAGCAGGATAGATACACTCATAGAGTTTTATTGGACTTCCTGAAATATGCTAAGAGAAGATTAGAAGGCAGTTTAGCATAATACTGTATCAAGGCTTACTGAATGATAGATGTCATCAATGGGATCATCCAGTGTGGGCACTGGATGATCAGGGTATTTCAGATGATGTTTTCCAAGACAAGGGTAAATAAGGACCAGTTAGTTTGAAAAGTGTAATTGGAAAATATTTTATACACACCAAACTGTTTTAGAAAAGTTTAATTTAATTCAAGGAAGATAAATGATTGTCTGCCTCCATGTGAACTTTTGTTATTAATGAGGGATCACACACACACACACACACACATAATACTATTGAAAAAAATTTTAAAATCCTTCTTTTCAGAATCCTGTCTTCACTAAAACATCTGGATAACAGGACCTGTATAGAAATCCTGTACAAATTCCTTTAAACTCTTCCAATAAGTTCAAGCTTTTCCCCATTTTAAACCAAAAAGAAAAATGATAAGACTTCAGTTCTCAGCTAAGTTTACCCAGAATGACTATAAAATAAGACTAAAATAACCTAAAACAAAAACCTTGGTCTTTGAAGGCCACCAAGATACCAGAGTAAAGGGAAATAAAGGGAAATAGAGTAAAGAGTGGGGCTTATGCTCACCACATTTCCCTTCAGAGAATCTGTCAGTTTGCGTGCTAGACACACACAGAACCAAAAGCAGCAGCTCAGAGCTTATAGCAATCTCACTGGACTGAAGGAGATGATGGCCAAAATTTGAGAAGAAAGGGAACTAAAAAGGACCTGACATTCTGCATTGCAACTTCCTTCTTCATAGTTAGTTAGCTAGTTAGTTTAGTAGCTAAGTTGTGTCTGACTCTTGTGACCCCATGGACTGTAGCCCGCCAGGCTCCTCTGTCCATGGGATTTCCCAGGCTAGAATACTGGAGTGGGTTGCCATTTCCTTCTCCAGGGGATATTCCCAACCCAGGAATTGAACCCAGGTCTCCTGCATTGCAGGTGGATTCTTTACCAACTGAGCAATGGGGGCACTTGCTAATTCCGAAGTTGGATGCCTTTTCTAAACCCAGGGTGAGTATCTGGAAGCTCTCAGTTCATGTAATGCTGAAGCCTAGCTTGGAGGATTTTGAGCATAAACTTACTAGCATGGAAGATGAGTGCAATTGTCCAGTACCTTGAACATTCTTTAGTACTGCCCTTCTTGGGAATTAGGAAGCCAGAGGAACCAGAGATCAAATTGCCAACAATCACTGGATCATAGAGAAAGCAAGGGAATTCCAGAATAATATCTACCTCTGTTTCATTGACTATGCTAAAGCCTTTGACTGTGTGAATCATAACAAACTGTGGAAAACTCTTAGAGATAGGAACACCAGACCATCTTACCTGTCTCCAGAGAAACCTATATGTGGGTCAAGAAGTAAGAGTTAGAATCCTGTATGGAACAACTGACTGGTTCAGAATTGAGAAAGGAGAATGACAAGGCTGTTACTGTCACTGTGTTTATTTAACTTATACGCAGAGCACATCATGTGAAATGCCAGGCTGGATGAGTTACGAACTGGAATCAAGACTGCCAGGAGAAATATCAACAACTTCAGATATGTGAATGATACCACCCTAATGGGAGAAAGTGAAGAGGAACTAAAGAGCCTCTTGATGAGGGTGAAGGAGGAGAGTGAAAAAGCCAGCTTAAAACTAAATATTGACAAAACTAAGATCATGGCATCCAGTCCCATCACTTCATGGCAAATAGAAGGGGAAAAATAGAACCAGTGACAGATTTCCTCTTCTTGGACTCTAAAATCACTGCAGATGGTAACTGCAGCAATGAAATTAGAAGACAATTGCTCTTGGTAGGACAGCTATAACAAACCTGAAAGTGAAAGGCAATCAGTCATGTTCGACTCTTTGTGACCCAATGGACTGTAGCCCGCCAGACTCCTCTGTCCATGGAGTTCTCTAGGCAAGAATGCTGGAGTAGGTTGCCATTTCCATCTCCAGGAGATCTTTCTGACCCAGGGATTGAACCCAGGTCTCCTGCATGGCAGGCATACTCTTTACCATCTGGGCAACAATAGTGTGTTAAAAAGCAAAGATATCACTTTGCCAACAAAGGTCCCTATAGTCAAGGCTACTGTCTCTCCAGTAGTCATGTATGATGGGAAAACTGGACAATAAAGAAGGCAGAAGCTGAATAATTAATGCTTTTGGACTCTGGTGCTGGAAAAGACTCTTGAGAGTCCCTTGGAAAGCAAGGAGATCAAACCAGTCAATCTTAAAGGAAATCAACCCTGAATACTTTTTGGAAGGTCTAATGCTGAAGCTCCAGTACTTTGTCCACCTGATGTGAAGAGCCAACTCATTAGAAAAGACCCTGATGCTGTGAAAGTTTGAAGGTAGAAGCAAAATAGGGAAACAGAGGATGAGATGATTGGATGGCATCACCAATTCGATGGACAGGAACTTGGGCAAGCTCTGGTAGATGGTGAGGGACAGAGAAGCCTGGCATGCTGCAGTCCATGAGCTCACTAAGAGTTGGACATGACTTGGCAACTGAACAAAAACAGGCTGGATGCACACATATGAAAAGACAAGCAGAAAAGCAGTTCAAGAGATTAATTAGAGATTAATAAGAGATTTAAGAGATTAATAAAACAAAAGAGTTTCAGCTATCTAACATTGCTGGAGTAACAGAAGGTAGAGTTCAGAGTCTAGCAAAGAGCAGAAATCCTGGTTAACATTCTAAGCTTTCCTTTGAGACTTCAGAAAGTCTTCACCATGGAACTCAGAACAAACCAGAAAAACCAGTTTTAACAATGTTGGACATGCTGTCTGAACTAGATTCAGGGGAACTACTCACTTTCTATCTGCCTACCAGTAGACAAACCTATCTAAAGACAAGCAACTTCATTCTGAGCCTATATAATTGCTTATCATAATTTCTGCCACTTACTGAAAATTTAGTACACTAAGAATTCAGGAAACACGATCAGGTAATCAAAAATACAAAAGTAAAAATAGACAATAGCGAAGACCCACAGGCAAACCATACCCTGTCATGGCCTGTATCCCCCAGAAGCCAACTGTGAGTCAGAGTTTACTCAGACGCACTTGTGAGCAATACTAAAGGAAGGGAGTGTACAGGGGCAGGACTGGGAAGAGAGGTTGAGTCAACAAGAAGCCCTGATGATAGTCTAAACTGACAACATGAAGAACTCTAGAGCAAGAATGAGCTTCCCAAGTTAAGTCACCTTGGGCAAAGAAGGGTAGGCTTTTATGCTCTTCAAGAGTCAATAGATGTGGGCTATCCTAAAAGGGTCAAAACTTTGACAAGGTGACTTTCTGGAGCTGAGGTAATCCCTGAAGTTGCTGAGAGCTGAATGTTGTCTGCTGACAGAACTCCCAGCAGTGGAGCCAACAAACCCTTCAGTGAAAAGGGAATGTGGGTACACATCACATGCTTAAGAAGGTATATAAAATATGAAAGGTAGATAAAAATAAACTGGGATTTTAAAAAGATTTAGTGTTATTGTGACCTACCAAAAAACCAGAAGCCAAGACAAATTAAATGTGCAAGACACAAAGCCAAAGACCCATCTAAATTGTATCTGGGCTCCTCTGACTCACATGACCTCTGAGATAATAAATGTACATGGTATTTTAGCCCCTAAACTTAAGGCCATTGGTTATGCAGAAAGAGAAAACTGAACAGAGTGGAATGAAGTACACTGAACAACAGAGAAAAAATAGATTGGACAACAAAAAAGGCACAGAGCTTCAGACTTATTGGATACATCAAAACCTTCAATGTTAAATGTTTGTGTCATAGCAGAAAGTGAAGAAGAACTAAAGAGCCTCTTGATGAAAGTGAAAGAGGAAAGTGAAAAAGTTGACTTAAAGCTCAACATTCAGAAAACTAAGATCATGGCATCCGGTCCCATCACTTCATGCCAAATAGATGGGGAACCAGTGGAAACAGTGGCTGACTTTATTTTTCTGGGCTCCAAAATCACTGCAGATGGTGATTGCAGCCATGAAATTAAAAGACGCTTACTCCTTGGAAGGAAAGTTATGACCAACCTAGAGAGCATATTAAAAAGCAGAGACATTACTTTGCCAACAAAGGTCCATTTAGTCAAGGCTATGGTTTTTCCAGTGGTAATGTATGGATGTGAGAGTTGGACTATAAAGAAAGTTCAATGCCGAAGAATTTATGCTTTTGAACTATGGTGTTGGAGAAGACTCTTGAGAGTCCCTTGGACTGCAAGAAGATCCAACCAGTCCATCCTAAAGGAGATCAGTCCTGGGTGTTCATTGGAAGGAGTGATGTTGAAGCTGAAACTCCAATACTTTGGCCACCTGATGCGAAGAGCTGATTCATTTGAAAAGACCCTGATGTTGGGGAAGATTGAGGGCAGGAGAAGAAGTGGATGATAGAGGATGAGATGGTTGGATGGCATCACCAACTCAATGGACATGGGTTTGGGTGGACTCCGGGAGTTGGACAGGGAGGCCTGGCGTGCTGAGGTTCATGGGGGTTGCAAAGAGTCGGACACAACTGAGTGACTGAAGTGAGCTGAACTGAACTGAATTCATAGAAAAGACTATGTAAAGAAAAAAATCTTAAAGAAATACTAAAACCTTCCCAACATTGGCAAAAGACATTCAAGGATCTCAGTGAATCCAAATAAATCCATGCCCAGATATACCATGAGCAAAATGCTAAAAACTTAAAAAAAATAAAAAGCAGCCATTACATGGAGAGGAACAGTGATTTGAATCAGGATATGCTTTTCATCAAAAACCATGGAGGTCAGAAGACAGTGGAACATGTTATACTGGGAGAAAAAAACCTATGTGCATTTAAAATGTTATTCAGGAATAAAGGCAATATAGACATTCTGAGATGAAGGAAAACTAAGAGAATTCATTCTAGCAAACTAATAAAAAAAAAGGATAAAAGAAATTCTGATGAAATAATAACCAACAAAAGAGTATAATTTCAGGAATACAAAAAAGAGTAAAAGAAATTTTAAGTATCTACTTAAATATTTTAAAATTTTCTCTCCTTAAGTTTTTTTAAATATGTGTGACAATTCAAATCAGAAATTATAACATTGTCTTAAAGGATTCTGATGATATCAATAATATAAATAGGGAGAGTTAATGGGCTTATATGATGGTAATGAGTTTCTATATTCAATTTGAAGTGTTGAAATATTAAAGTGTTAGCATAATATGAAAAGGCAAACATGTGTATCTTAATACTGGACTGAGTAGCCATTCCCTTCTCCAGGGGATCTTCCCAACCCAGGGATCGAACCCAGGTCTCCTGTATTGCAGGCAGATTCTTTACCATCCGAGTCATTAGGGAAGCCCATCATAATACCTAGAGCAACCAATTTAAACACTACAGAAGCATTATTTTTTAAATCAATAAATAATTTGAAATGGAAATCTAAAAACAATTCAAATGCTCCAAAAGAAGTCAAGAAAGAGTAAACAGGAATAGAAAACAGAGTGAATAAACAGAAAACAAGTAATAGCATTGCAGGCCTAGATACATACATATCAATATTATGTTAAATGTTAATAGTATAAACACATTTATTAAAAGACAGATTGTCAGAATGGATTTTCAAATGACTTGATACTGCTAGCAAGAAGTGCACTTTAAATGAATGATATACACACAGGTTAAATGGAAAAGGATGGAAAAATATAAGCCTTGCCAACACTGGTGAAAGCAGAAGTCATTACACTGACATCAGACAAATTAGCTCTCTGAGCAAGAAAAAATAGTGTGGATAGAGAAGAACATTACACAATGATGAAAGTGTAAATAACAAGGATACATAACAGTTCTAAATGTATATGCACCAAACAACAGAGATTCAAACTACATGAAGCGAAACTGAAAGAATGGGCAGATCTACAGTTATAGTTGAAAACCTCAATATTCTGTTCTCAATAATCAATACAACGGGCAGGTAGAAAATCAGTATGAAACTAACTCAACATTGTAAATCAACTATACTGCAATTAAAAAAAGCATAGAAGAAAAAGAAAAGGGAAATCAGTATGAATACAAAAGAACTGAACATCATCTACCAACTTCATCTAGTATTTATAGAACACTTCATCCAAGAGAAGCAGAATTCATATTGTTTTCAAATACACATGGAATAATTTGTCAAGAGAGATCATATCCTAGGTCATAAAACAAGCCTTGACAAATTTAAAAAGAGTAAATTAAAACAGAATGTGTTCTCTGACCATAGTGAAACTAAACTAGAAATCACTTACAAAAAGATAAATAAAAAATTCCTAAATACTTAGAAACAAAAGCCATACTTTCAAATAACTCTATGCCAAAAAGGAAATCTCAAGGGAAATGAGAAAATATTTTGAACTGAATGAAGATGAAAATAAAGCTCATCAATATTTGTGATCTAAAGCAGTAGCAAGAAATTTATCAATTTAACTGCTTATATAAGAAGTAAAATTTCAAATTAGTAACTTCATAAAACCTCTAGCCAGAAAAACAAAGACATACCTTACCAATATCAGAAATGGAAAAAAAAAAAGATATCACCCCAGACCTCACAGACATTAAAAGGATAATAAGCAAGAACTACAACAATTCTAGGCACATAAATTGGACTTAGATAAAATGGGCCAGTTTCCTGAAAGCCAAAAACTATACCAAAGATCACCCAAGAAAAAATATATAAGTCAAAGAGTACTATATTTAGCAAGGAAATTAAAAGTATACTTTAAAAATATCCCCCCAAAGAAAACTGCAGGTCCCAATAATTTCACTGGAAAATTCTATCAAATCATTAATGAAGAAATAAATCTTTATAAATAAATGATTCCAGAGCACTCCCTTATCTATATGCAAAAGAAAAAAAACTCAAACTAAACTTCACACTTTATACAAAATTAACTCAAAACTGCATCACAGGTTTAACTGTAAGGTATAAAACTATAAAACTTACAAAAGAAAACAGGAGAAAATTTAATTACCTTGGCTGAGCAAAGTATACTTGGCATGTTTCAAAAGAAAAATAATAAACTGCACCTTATAAAAATTCAGTTCAATTCAGTTCAGTTTAGTCGCTCATTCGTGTCCAACTCTTGCAACCCCATGAATCGCAGCACGCCAGGCCTCCCTGTCCATCACAAACTCCCGGAGTTTACTCAAACTCATGTTCACTGAGTCGGTGATGCCATCCAGTCATCTCATCCTCTGTCGTCCCCTTCTCCTCCTGCCCCCAATCCCTCCCAGCATCAGGGTCTTTCCAAATAAGTCAACTCTTCGCATGAGGTGGCCAAAGCATTGGAGTTTCAGCTTCAGCATCAGTCCTTCCAATGAACACCCAGGACTGATTTCCTTTAGGATGGACTGGTTGGATCTTCTTGCAGTTCAAGGGACTCTCAAGAGTCTTCTCCAACACCACAGTTCAAAAGCATCAATTTTTTGGCACTCAGCTTTCTTCACAGTCCAAATCTCACATCCATACATGACCATTGGAAAAACCATAGCCTTGACTAGACAGATCTTTGTTGGCAAAGTAATGTCTCTGCTTTTTAATATGCTCTCTAGGTTGGTCATAACTTTCCTTCCAAGGAGTAAACGTCTTTTAATTTCATGGCTACAATCACCATCTGCAGTGATTTTGGAGCCCAGAAAAATGAAGTCTGACACTGCTTCCACTCTTTCCCCATCTATTTCCAATTAAAACCTGTTAAAGACACTACTACGAGAATGAAGAAACAAGGTACAGGCTGGGAGAAACATTTGCAAAACACTTATCTGACAATGAACTTGTATTCAGAATTCCCAAATCTCAACAGTAAGAAAACAAAGGAACTTTTTTAAATGGCAAAACATTTGACAGACATTTCACCAAAGAAGATGTATTGTTGTCAAGTAAGCTCAGGAAAAGATGCTCAATGCATTAGCCATTAACTATTTGGGAAATGCAAATTAAAATCATAATGAGATACAATTTCACACAATATAATAATATATTTATAAAAATAAATATTTTTAATAGTCAATACCGTGTCTGGCAAGAACACTGAGTAACTAGAACTCTCATACATTTTAGTAAGAATGAAAAATGATGCAACCACAGTGGAAAATTGCTGGGCAAGTTCAAGAAATTAAATATACATACACTATATGACCCAATAATCCTACTCCTATGTATTTGCTCTTGATAAATAAATTCATGTTGACAGAAAATCTACACACAATTGTCTATAACAGGACTCTTTATAAATCATCAAAAGCTGTCAACTAGCCAAATATCCTCTAATGGGTTATTCAGTAAATTCTGGTACATTCATAAAATATAATGTTGCATAATGATAAGAAAACAAGCTATTAAAATATAGAACTTTGATAAAGCTTAAGGACATTATACTGAATGCAAAAATTCAACCTCAAAAAATTACATACTATATGATTCCACTTTTACAGTTCTCTATACAAGTATTCAAACTCATACAACTGTACACAAAAGAAAGTCAAGTTACTATATGTAAAATTTTAAATAACATAAATTAAAATAAATAATGCAAATGTAGCCAAAAAGTACAAGGATTCTTTGAAGACTTTTCAATTGATAGTGTGTGTTTTCTCCTGGTCCTTCTCTGAATTCTTCTAAAAAAAATTTCCCTACACTTGTGAGTAAACTAGGAATCATTCTCTTTTTGGCTCATTTCTGGTTCAGTGAACCAATCTCATTATCAGCCACTAGAAAATGGAAATTCTCATTGGACTTTCCTTTTCATCTTGTCCAATATCTTACATTTTTACTGTGCTAAAAGAATACTAAATACAAGAAAGGAGAAAAGAGGAACATACTAACCTGTGCACTCACCATATTTTATACAACTAACATCAACTTATAGAAGGGCCAGTCCCACAGCTAAGGTGCTAAGGTCTCTCAGAGCTTTTTGCTGCAGCCCAATTTCACCAGAAGGTTTGAGATCATCTGACTATATGTAAGAGAGGTTCATTTCTCCTGGTAAGGCAAGAAGTGAAAGATGAAGTACAGCAAAGGACAGGCAGTGTCAGAAGAATTTTTCAGTAAACTTTCTTTAATTTTCAACTCAACATTAGTAATCATCAGATAGCCTATTGATGATATTTCCTTACTTGAACAGTTTATGGTAAAAGTCACCACTCACCCATCCTGAAACAGGCAAAGAGGCAGACTGTATTGACACAACTCTGTAAGCATGATGAGGAGACCAAGCCCCTGCCTCACTCATTCATGTCTGAGATGATAAGCAGTAATGACATCTGATTCAAACTGCTTTCTCATTTGGCACTCAGGGATGTGGGCCATCTATTAAAGAAACATCACCAAGTAGGAAGCATCACCAGATGGTCAATACCAAAACCAGATTGATTATATTCTTTCCAGCAAAAGATGGAGAAACTCTATACAGTCAGCAAAAACAAGACCAGGAACTGACTGGGGCTCAGATCATGAACCAAATTCAGACTTAAATTTAAGAAAGTAGGGAAAACCACTAGACCATTCAGGTATGACCTAAATCAAATCCCTTGGGATTATACAGTGGAAGTGACAAATAGACTCAAGAAATTAGATCTGATAGACAGAGTGCCTGAAGAATTATGGATGGAGGTTCATGACATTGCACAGGAGGCAGTGATCAAGACCATCCCCAAGAAAAAGAAATGCAAAAAGGCTAATGGTTGCCTGAGGAGTCCTTACCAATAGCTGAGAAAAGAAGAGAAGCTAAAGGCAAAGGAGAAAAGGAAAGATAAACCCATTTGAATGCAGAGTTCCAAAGAACAGAGAGAGAGAGAGATAAGAAAGACTTCCTCAGTGATCAATGCAAAGAAATAGAGGAAAACAATAGAATGGGAAAGACTAGAGATCTCTTGAAGAAAATTAGAGATACTAAGGGTACATTTCATGCAAAGATGAGCACAATAAAGGACAGAAATGGTATGGACCTAACAGAAGCAGAAGATATTAAGAAGATGTGGCAAGAATACACAGAAGAACTATACAAAAAAGATCTTCATGACCCAGATAACCACGATGGTGTGATCACTCACCTAGAGCCAAACATCCTGGAATGTGAAGGCAAGTGTGCCTTAGGAAGCATCATTATGAACAAAGCTAGTGGAGGTGGTGGAATTCCAGTTGAGCTATTTCAAATCCTAAATGATGATGCTGTGAAAGTGCTGCACTCAACATGCCAGCAAATCTGGAAAACTCAGCAGTGGCCACAGGACTGGAAAAGGTCAGTTTTCATTCCAATCCCAAAGAAAGGCAATGCCAAAGAATGTTCAAACTACTGCACAATTGCACTCATCTCACACGCTAGTAAAGTAATGCTCAAAATTCTCCAAGCCAGGCTTCAGCAATACATGAATCGTGAACTTCCAGATGTTCAAGCTGGATTTAGAAAAGGCAGAGGAACCAGAGATCAAATTGCCAACATCTGCTGGATTATTGGAAAAGCAAGAGAGTTTCAGAAAAACATCTATTTCTGCTTTATCAACTATGCCAAAGCCTTTGACTGTGTGGATCATAATAAACTGTGGAAAATTCTGAAGGAGATGGGAATAGCAGACCACCTGACCTGCCTCTTGAGAAACCTGTATGCAGGTCAGGAAGCAACAGTTAGAACTGGACATGGAACAACAGACTGGTTCCAAATAGGAAAATGCATACATCAAGGCTGTATACTGTCACCCTGCTTATTTAACTTATATGTACATCATGAGAAACGCTGGGCTGGAGAAAACACAAGGTGGAATCAAGATTGCTTGGAGAAATATCAATGACCTCAGATATGCTGATGACACTACCCTTATGGCAGAAAGTGAAGAAGAACTAAAGAGCCTCTTGATGAAAGTGAAAGAGGAGAGTGAAAAAGTTGGCTTAAAGCTCAACATTCAGAAAACCAAGATCATGGCATCTGGTCCCATCACTTCATGGCAAATAGATGGGGAAACAGTGAAAACAGAGAGAGAGTTTATTTTGTTGTGCTCCAAAATCACTGCAGATGGTGACTGCAGCCGTGAAATTAAAAAAGACGCTTGCTCCTTAGAAGAAAACTTGTGACCAACCTAGACAGCATATTAAAAAGCAGAGACATTACTTTGCCAACAAAGGTCCGTCTAGTCAAAGGTATGGTTTTTCCAGTAGTCACTGAGAGAGTCAATTCCTAGGCAGGTTGACAAGAAGCCTGGGGGTCTCTAAGGAGAGAGGGGTCTGGGGCTCTCGAAATGGAGATAGGGGTCTGGAATTCTCAAGGAGGAGGAAAGGACAAACTTTTTTTGTCTACATTCCTTAGTCTTAGTCAATTACACAACTCAGTTTAAACTCTGTACTAGGGATTATGCAACAACAATGTATCCTGCTTGAGGATAGTTTCTCCTTCCTGAAAACCTTCTGACTAATCCTGATATCTTACAGTGTATATTATGGGAGAGGGTCTGGTAGGATATTTCTATTGTTAAATTCTAATCTTGTTATCCTAAAATGTAAATTGTAGGAGTGGGTCTAGTAAAATTTTCACAAACTTGAGACATTCTTTTGATTCATTGTAATAACTAATTAAAAGGTATATAACTCCAATGCTAACACTAGCAAGGGGGCACTCTCCATCCCCCTTCTGATGTCTGTGTCAGAAGCTTTCTCTATCTCTTTTATACTTTAATAAAACTTTTTTACACAAAAGCTCTGAGCGATCAAGCCTTGTCTCTGGCCCTGGGTTGAATTCTTCTCCTCTGGAGGCCAAGAATCCCGGCATCTTTCGTGGTTCAGCAACAACCTTTCATCATGTATGGATGTGAGAGTTGGACTATAAAGAAAGCTGAGTGCCCAAGAATTGATGCTTTTGAACTGTGATGTTGGAGAAGACTCTTGAGAGTCCCTTGGACTGCAAGAAGATCCAACCAGTCCATCCTAAAGGAAATCAGTCCTGAATGTTCATTGGAAGGACTGAGGTTGAAGCTGAAACTCCAATACTTTGGCCACCTGACTCTTTTGAAAAGACCCTGATGCTGGAAAAGATTGAAGGCAAGAGCAGAAGGGGACGACAGAGGATGAGATGGTTGGATGGCATCACTGACGCGATGGACATGAGTTTGAGTAAACTCCGGGAGTTGGTGATGGACAGGGAAGCCTCACATTCTGCAGTCTACAGGGTTGCTATAGTCCATGGGGTCACAAAGAGTCAGACACAACTGAGTGACTGAACTGAACTGAACATGTATGGATGTCAGAATTGGACTATAAAGAAAGCTGAGCACCGAAAAATGGATGCTTTTGAACTGTGGTGTTGGAAAGGACTCTTGCGAATCTCTTGGACTGCAAGGAGATCCAACCAGTCCATCCTAAAGGAAATCGGTCCTGAATATTCATTGGAAGACTGATGCTGAAGCTGAAACTCCAATACTTTGGCCACCTGATGTGAAGAACAGACTCATTGGAAAAGCCCCTGATGCTGGGAAAAATTGAAGGCGGGAGGAGAAGTGGATGACAGAGGATGAGATGGTTGGATGGCGTCACTGATGCAATGAACATGATTTTGAGTAGGCTCTGGGAGTTGGTGATTGACAGGGAAGCCTGGCATGCTCCAGTCTATTGGGTTGCAAAGAGTTGGACATGACTGAGAGACTGAACTGAACTGAACTGAAGGAAGCATGTCAAAGTTTACAGAGCATAGAACAGATACACAGACTTCATCAGGCCTTTTATGATTTTATTCCCTTTTGTAACTCATGTAAATTGCCTTTGGGGAAAACAATGGTCCAGCCTCATGGAATTCTCAAGTGACAGCTTAGCAGATCCATTTTTTCAGTAATAAAAGAATTGTTATGTCACAAATGGCCAAAGAGGTATTTTCCAAGGAACTAAAATAAACACAGAGCAGGTTTGAGTTTCCTTAATAAAGTTCCAGGCCATTGCCAGTGTAGCTACAGCCAAATTCAGCTACAGCCTTGGTCTTTGTCCTCATAGTCCCCCAGCAGGCACCCCAGACACTCACACCTGTCCAGTGATTTCCATCTTTGTGGCCTTTTCCCAGCCCACATATTTGCTTTTGCCTTTCTCCTTACTTCGTATTTGTGGGAGTGGGTTCATACTAGGTTTGAACCCACTGTTCATACTAGGTTTCCTCCAGCCTTTTTCCTACCCAGTCTCTAGCACTTCTCCCTATTGCCCCTGATCACTTTTTTCAGAATTTTCATTCAACCCTTTTTCTTCTCAACATTTCTTTTCTGTTTCTCTAGTTCCCCCCGTCACTTAGTCATTAATCAAAAGACATTTGTTGAGAGAGATAATAATAAGTGTTGGCAAGGATGTGAAGAAACTGGAACCTTCATACATTGCTGGTGTGAATATGCCATGGTGCAGTTGGAGAAAAAATTCTGGCAGGAGGGATTTCAGGGAATACAGAGAATTAGGACATGCCAGGAATCTGTCTCTCTATCTAGACAAAAATTGCACTGACAGACTCTGTCTGATGTAACTATTTTGGAAATCTGGAGCCTATTGAAGGCTTGCAACTTCCATGGAAAGTCTTGGACAGTAAATTGCAGTCAATTTGGGCCAATTTCAGCTCTTAACACAGTAGCAGTTACCCATCCTCCCAACTCCAGCCATGTGGCAGGCAGCTGTGCAGGTATTCTTTGAGCAACCCGAGCACAGCTTGTGGGATATGGGATGTGCAAAAAGGTTTGTATTCTCCAAATATGGGGTAATTTGTGCTCTGATTATTGATTGCTGCTTCTGATCACACAGGCATAGATGAACAGGCACCAGTCATCACTGTTGTACCTCTTCCCATTGTTGCAAAACTCTTCTTTGACTAATGTGATTTCCAAGAGATTTCAAAGGGAGGTGCCATTTTACTACCCCTACATATTTTGCTTTTCCTCACTCAGAAGCCAGACATTAAAGACTAGAACATTCGAAAACAAGTGTACATACAGGAAAAAATTAGAAAGTAGCTGTACATGCCCAAAGATAGAAAAGACAGAATGCATTAAGTTTACACCATAGGCTGATGCTCAGCACAAAGAGGCTACAATAGTCAATGAAAACAAAACCAATAGATGAAAACAATGACAAAAACAGTAAACTCTGGGGAAACGTGGAAACCTTGATTTCCAGAGCAAATTAAAATGTTCAGTGTTAAAAAAAAAATCAGAAAACATACAAAGAAATGAGAAAATATGGCCCTTTCAAAGGAAAAGAAAAAAATTCAAGAAAATTTGTCCCTGAAAAAGATTTAACAGAAGATACATTAGACAAAGACCTCAGAATAATAGTTTTAAAGATGTTTAAAGAACTAAAGGAAAATGTGGAGAAAGTCAAGAAAACAATGTATGAACAAAATAAAAATATTAATAAAGAGAAAACCTAAAAGAAACCAAAAAGAAATTCTGGAAATGAATAGTACAAAAATTAAAATTTAAAAATTTACTAGAAGGATTCAAAGACAGTTTTGAGCAGGCAGAAAAAAGAATCAGTAAACTTAAAAACAGGACAATGGAAATTATTAAGACTGAGGAGAAAAAGAAAAAAGATTAAACAGAGCCTAGGAGAAATAGGAACACCAACAAAATAACAAACATTAATATCAGGGAAGTCTTAGAGGAAGAAGTAGAATAGAGAGAAATGAACAGAGAGAATCCTTGAAGAAATAATGACTAAGATCTCAAATTTGAAGAAAGGCAAGAATATACTAAACTACAACTAAGATGAACACAAAGAGACCTGCACTAAGATATATTATAACCAAACTTTCAAAAGATAAAAATAAAAAGCAAACCTTGAAAGCAGCAAGAGAGAAATGAAGCATCAGTTCCAAGTGATCTCAATAAGTTTATAAGCAGATTTCCCATCAGAAACTTTGGAGGCCAGAAGAAAGGTTAAAAGGGGAAAAAAACAAAAACAAAAAATCTCTCAAGCACAGTGTTCCTCACAAATGAGGGGGAAATCAAGACCTTCCCAGAGAAAGTAAAGCTTAGCAAGTTTGTGACCACAGGACCTGCCCTACAGGAAATGGTCAAGGAAGTCCTGTGAGGTAAAATCAAAGGACAAAGACAGTAACACAAAGCTGTATGAATAAATATAATATACAAGACCAAATATAAAAGCTAGTATTATTGTAACATTGGTTTGTAACTTTACTTTTTGTTTTCTATACATTCAGAGACTAATGCAAAAGGGATGAAGTTAGAAATCAATAACATAAAGTTGGAAAATCCACAAAACTGTGGAAATTAAACAACAAGCAAACAACCAATGGATAAAATAAGAAATCACAGGGATATTCAAAGATAATTAGAGGTAGATGAAAACAGAAACATAACATACTTATAGTTCCCAATATAAGTGGTGTTAAGGGGGAAATGTATAGCTATAAGTTCTTACATTAAAAACAAGAAAGACCTAAGATCAACAAAACAAGCTAAAATTAAAGCTAATAGAAGGAAGGAAATAAAAAAGATTATGTGAGAAAAATTAAATACAGTATATATAAACAATGAAGAAAATTAATAAAACCAAAAGTTGATTCTTTGACAAGAGCAACAAAATTGGCAAGACTCACTAGATGGGCCACTAAAAAAGAGAAAAAATTCAAATTACTAAAATCAGAAATGAAAGTGTAGACATCACTACCAATCCTATAGAAATAAAAAAGATAGTATTGTGAATGACTGTACCCCAAAATATTGAATAACCTAAAATAAAAATTCCTATAAACACAAAATCTACCAAGACTGAATCACAAAGATTCCTAGAAACACAAAATCTACTAAGACTGAAACACTAATCTAATGGAAATAGATTAGACCTGTAACTAGTAAGGAGACTGCATCAAAAATCTCCCAGTAAATAAAAGCCCTGGATCTTAAGGCTCCACTGTGAATTCTGCCAAACATTTGAGACAGCACTAATACCAATCCTTCTCAAATTTATCAGAATGTTAAAGAGGAGGGAACAGTTCCTAACTCATTCTATGAGGTCAGCATAACTTTGACACAAAAGCGAGACAAACATACTACAAGAAGAGAAAAATATGGACCAATATCCCTTATGAAACTTGATGCAAAATTGTCAACAAAATACTACCAAGCACAATTCAGCAGCACATTAAATGGATTATACGCCTTAACCAGGCAAAATGTATCCCTGGAATACAAGGATGGCTCAAAATGTGAAAATCAATCAATGTAATATGCCACATTACAAAATGAAGGAAAAAACATGATCATTTAATTTGATGCAGATAATTTATTTGGAAATAACTGAACATTCTTTTGTGATTTAAAAAAAAAAAAAACCCTCAACAAAATAAGGAAACCAACTCCACATGATAAAAGCCACATATGAAAAACTCACAGCAAACATGTGGTTAAAAACCGAAAGCTTTCTCTCCAAGATCAGAAACAAGACAAAGACACCCCTTTTCACCATTTCTATTCAGCAGAGTACTAGAAGTTCTAGCTAGAGCAAATAGGCAAGAAAAAGAAAGAAAAGACATCTAAATTGGAATGGGAAAATTAAAACTATCTCTGTTTGCAGATGATATGATCTTATGTAGAAAATCCTAGACTCTCCCAAAGAGCTGTTAGAATAAACAAATTCAATAAAGTGATACAAAGTCAACACACAAAATTAACTGCATTTCTACACACAAATAAGGAACAATATGAAAAGGAAATTATAAAGGCAAGTTTATACTAGCATCAAAAAGAATTAAATACTTAGGAACTATCTTAACCAAGGAAGTGAAAGACTTATACAAGAAAAACTGCAAAATATTGCTAATAGAAATGAAGATGACAAAATAAATGGGAACACATTCCATGTTCATGGATTAGAAGACTTAATGTTTTTAAAATGTCAGTATCCCCCAAAGTCAATGCAATCCCTATTTAAATCCCAAAGATATTGTTCATAGAATTAGATAAACTCACCCTAAAATTCATATCGAATTTCAACGGAGCCCAAATAACCAAAAAACAATAATGGAAAAAACAACAAAACTAGAGAACACACACATCCTAAATTCAATACTTACGACAAAGCTATGGTAATCAAACAGTGTGATACTGGCATAAACACAGACATATAGATCAATGTAATAGAATAACAAGCCAGAAATAAGCTCTTGTATATTTGGCCAAATGATTTTTGACCATGGTGCCAATAATTCAATAAAGGAACGTCTTTTCTTTTTTTTTTTGGGCAAAAGGATTAACATATTTTTAAAATTTTTAAAAAATTTATTTATTTTAATTGGAGGCGAATTACTTTACAATATTGTATTGGTTTTGCCATACAGTGACATGAATCCACCACAGGTGTACATATGTTCCCCATCCTGAACCCCCCTCCCACTTCCTTCCTTATCCCATCCCTCTGAGTCATCCCAGTGCACCAGCCCTGAGCACCCTGTATCATGCATCGAACCTGGACTGGTGAAAGTCTTTTCAACAAAAAGTCCTGGGAAACCTGGATATCCACGTGCAAAATGATGAAGTTGGAAAGTTGGATCCTTACTTAACACCATACATAAAAATTAGCTCCAAATGGATCAAACATTTAATATAAGATCTAAAACAATGAAACTCTGAAAAAATATATAGAATAAAAGCTTCAAAACATTAGATTTGTCAATGATTTCTTGGATATGACACCAAAGGCACAGGCAGCAAAAGTAATATCAGACAACTGGGATTTATGAAAATATTAAATTATTTTTATTTGTATATCAAGAGACACTATTCACAGAGTAAAAAGGCAGCCCATAGATTCAGAGAAAATATTTGCAAATTATATATCTGATAATAGATAATTATCCAGAATACATAGATAACTCCTAAAACTCAACAACTATAAACAAACAACTTGATTTAAAAATGGGCAAAGAACTTTAACAGATAGTTATCTGAAGAAGCTATACAAAAGGTCAATAAGCACCTGAAAAGGATATCAACTCCAGTAATCATTTAGGAAACGCAAATAAAAACTGCAATGAGATGCCACCCCATGCTCATTAAGATGGCTATAATCTAAAACAACAATGACAACATTTTGGTGGTGAAGTGGAGAAATTACAGCCATATGCAGTGTTGCTGGGAGGGCAAAACGGTAAAGTTACTGTGGAAAACACTATGGAGGTACTTCAAAAAATTAAAAGTAGAATTAGCATATGATCTGGTAATACCACATTTGGGTATATACCCAAAAGAAATGAAAGCGGAGTCTCAAAGGAATAATTTTACATCCATGCACACAGCAGCATCATTCACAATAGCTAAAATATGGAAGAAATTCAAATGTCCATCACCAGTGAATATAGATAAGCAAAATGTGGTATATACATGCAGTGAAATATTTTTCAGCCTTATAAAGGAAGGGACTTCTGCAATATGCTACAACATGAATGAGCCTTAAGGATATTATGCCAAATGAAATAAGCCAGTCACAAAAAAATAAACATAGGATTCCACATGTATAAGGTACTTGTTGTTATTTAGTCACTAAAGTCATGTCCAGCTCTTATGCAACCCCATGGACTGTAGCACACCAGGCTCCTCTGTCCATGGGGTTTCCCATGCAAGAATACTGGAGTGGGTTGCCATTGCCTTCTCCAGGGGATGTTCCTGACCTAGGGATGCAACCTGGGTCTTCTGCATTGGCAGATGGATTCTTTACTGCTGAGCTACCAGGGAAGCCCACATGAAGTACTTAAAAGTCATCAAAATCATAAAGAGAGAAAGTAGAATAGTGGTTGGCAGGGGCTAGAGGGAAGGGAAAGAGGGAGCTATTATTTGATAGGCACAGAAATTCAGATTTGTAAGATTTGTGGGAATGGATGATGTGATGGTTACACATCAGTGTGAATGTACTTAGTACCACTTCACTGTACACTTAAAAGTAGTCAAGATGGTAAATTTTACATCACAAGTATTTTAACACATTTTTTTTCACATCAGTAACTGAAAATAGTAGGGACAGAGCTGTAAAGAAGCAGTTATTTATGCTATTGAATTAAAGCTGATATAAATTCAAATTAAGGCTTCCCAGGTGGTGCTAATGGTAAAGAACCTACCTGCCAATGCAGGAGATACAAGAGATGCAGGTTTGATCCCTGAGTGGAGAAGATCCCCTGGAGGAGGGCATGGCAACCCACTCCAGTCTTCTTGGAGAATACCATAGACAGAGGTCCACAGGGTCCCAAAGAGTTGGACACTACTGAAGTGAGTTAGGCACACACACAAATTCAAATTAGAGTGATTTAATGTGAGGGTTTTAAATGTAATCACCACGGTAATCACAAAGAAAACAGAACAAGAAAGAAACATAACTGTGACCACTGAAAGATGAATGGATAAACAAAACACAGTGTATGCATACAATGGAACATTCTTCAGCCTTGAAAAGAAAATATTGACACAGGCTACAACATAGATGAACCGGAGGACATTATTCGAAGTGAAATAAGCCAGCCACAAAAAGACAAATTCTGTGTGATTCCACTCATATGAAGTGTCTAGAGCAGTCAAATTCATAGAATGGGGTTCCTGGGGGCCTGAGAGAAAGGAGGAATGAAGAGTTATTGTTTAGTAGGTACAGAGTTTTGATTTTGCAAGATGAAAAGAGTTGTGGACTATGGTACACTTAAAAAATGGCTAGGATGACAAAAATTAAATAATGTGTATTTTACCATAATAAAAAAGGGGCAGGGAGTAGCTGAGTTCCTGAAAATAGGTGTGTGGGTGATGGGACTGCTCAAGCCTTCAGAGCTCAGAAGTATGCACTCTGGAGTGTAGTCTCCTGTGTGCTTTCATGTGGATGATTTTGCTTGGACTTCACAGTCACTCTGTGAAGAAGGCAGATCCTTAATTCCCTATTTTAAACATTAGGAACCCGAAAAAAAAAAAAAAAAAGAAAACCTAGGACTTCCACTGTGATTTTTCAAACTTAAGCCAAAATGGACAAAAGAATGTTCTGTACCCACTGGCCTAACCAGTTTGTGGCACCGTTAGCATTTTCAGCCTTTCCTTACAGAGTGCGTGAAACAGAAACTGAGGCAAACCTTTGTTAGGACAAGAACAGATCAGGGCCCAGGCCAAGCATTGGCTGGAGCAGTGGGAACATCACAGAAGCCTTGGGCTAAGAGGTGAGTATTATTGAGCATGTATCATGTGCCAGGAAACACTATACAAGGCTAATTTTGTTCTATCCCCACAGCTACCCTGGGTAGTAGAACATACAGACTCCCCAGTTCGACACAGAGTTAATTAGCTCACCACATCTGTTCAACTAGAAAGAGGTGGAAGTAGGACTTGAACTTACACAGGCCACTCAGGAAACTGCATCCATAGTCTCCCCCGACCCTGCATTTGCCCAGAGTTGGCAACACGGAGGATACCAGAACCCCAATTTTGTCATGCATAACACGGCAGGATGAGCTGCAGGACTAGATCCCTGGAGCCCTAAAGTGTTAGTGTGAGCTGCCACGTAAAGCAGAGCCAAGGAGCCGAGGAGGAGGGATGGTGAAACAACACAGCCCACAGGCTCCCAAAGTGAAAGTGCAAGTCACTGAGTCGTATCCGACTCTTTTGCGACCCCATGAATTGTAGCCCGCCAGGCTCTTCTGTCCATGGAATTCTCCAAAGCAAGAATACTGGAATGGGTAACCATTCCCTTCTCCAGGGGATCTTCCCAACCCAGGGACTGAACCCGGGTCTCCTGCATTGCAGGCAGATTCTTTACCATCCAAGCCACCATGGAAGCCCTTAGGCTCCTAAGTCAGAACTAAAGAAATCATGCTGTGTGCCAAGCTGCATGTATGGAATATGTGTCTGAGACACGGGCATTAAGGGTCAGAGCAGCAGAGTAGGTTGATCACCAAAAAGACCATGAAATAAGAGAAAGGATATATGTTTTGCCTTTTATCTTTTCTTTAGCCCTTAAAAAATTACAAGTTTATTTATGTGGAAATATATAATATACATAAATGCAAATGTATATAATATACAAATCCATAACATATAAAATGTTTTATATGAATACATTTATGAAAGTGAAAGTTGCTCAGTCGTGTCTGACTCTGCGACCCCATGGACTATACAGTCCATGGAATTCTCCAGGCCAGAATAGTAGAGTGGGTAGCCTTTCCCTTCTCCAGGCGATCTTCCTGACCCAGGAATTGAACCGGGGTCTCCTGCATTGCAGGCGGATTCTTTACCGACTGAGCTATCAACGAAGCCACAAATACATTTATATTATATACTACATATAAATGTACAATACTTAGTATTATATAAATATAACATGGTATATAAATGTAAATTAATATAAAATATAAATATATGTATTATATAAAACGTGTGTGTGTGTGTGTGTGTGTGTGTGTGTGTGTGTGTGTGGCTCAGTTGTGTCCAACGCTTTGTGATCCCATGGACTGTAGCCCGCTAGGCTCCTCTGTCCTTGGAATTTTCCAGGCAAGAATATTGGAGTGGATTGCCATTTTCTCCTCCAGGGGATCTTCCCAACCCAGGGATTGAAACTGTGTCTCTTGTGTCTCCTCATTGGCAGGTGGATTCTTTACCACTGTACCACCAGGAAGTAAGTAAAGTCGATCAGTTGTGTCCGACTCTTTGTGACCCCATGGACTGTAGCCTACCAGGCTCCTCTGTTCCTGGGACTTCCAGGCAAGAGTACTGAAGTGGGTTGCCATTTCCTTCTCCAGGGGATCTTCCCGACCCAGGGATCGAACCTGGGTCTCCAGCATTGCAGACAGACGCTTTACCGTCTGAGCCACCAGGGAAGCTGCAGGAGACCCTGGTTCAATTCCTGGATCAGGAAGATCTGCTGGAGAAGGGATAGGCTACCCATTCCAGTATTCTTGGGTTTCCCTCATGGCTCAGCTAGTAAAGAATCTGCCTACAATGCAGGAGACCTGGGTTCGATCCCTGGGTTGGGAAGATCCCCTGGAGAAGGGAAAGGCTACCCACTCCAGTATTCTGGCCTGGAGAATTCCACGGACTGAGGATCCTCGTAGGCTACAGTCCATGGAGTCGCAAAGAGTCAGACATGACTGAGCAACTTTCACTTTCACTTCACTTCACCACCAGGAAGCCCTATATAAAACATGAGGTGAAGTGAAGTTGCTCAGTTGTGTCCAACTCTTTGTGACCCCATGGACTGTAGCCTACAAGGATCCTTAGTCCATGGGATTTTCCAGGCAAGAGTACTGGAGTGGGTTGCCATTTCCTTCTCCAGGGGATCTTCCCGACCCAGGGATTGAACCTGGGTCTCCCGCATTGTAGGCAAATGCTTTACTGTCTGAGCTATATTTATATAAATAAATATATATATATAAATGTAAATTTCAGTTCACAGCATGGTATTTACATTTGATTCCTGATAGCTTACTCCTGTTTCTTTCTATAATGTGTTTAGTATAAGTCTTTGGTTATATATATATATGTAATCTCAAAATGTATATCCTGATTTTTAGTTTTACCTGTAAGATTTTTTGTTTATACAAATGGCATGTGCTTTAAAAGTTCGTTTTGTGTTCTACTTTTATCATCTGGTACTTAGTTTTAAAGTTATATCCATGTTGAGTGTGTGTATGTGTGTGTGTGTGGAGGGGGTATATTTTAGCAACCAAGTGAGATTCTAGTATGCATCTGTCTTATTGAGGGCCCCTGCAAGGGGGACCCTGAGGTGTGAGTGCATCTCAGAATGAGGGTTCAAGTGGCTCATTTAGGAGATGACCCCTAGAAACCCCTGATTGCAGTGGGGAAGTGGGTAAGGGAGAGAAAGAAGTTGGTGAAGGGCATGTTGCCAAATCAGTTCCTTCTATGGCACTTCTGGCCTGCCCTGAATGCAGGCAAAGCAGACCAGATGAAGTCCCACAGGTGCTGGCAGAGAAACATAAGTGCGGGGGTGTTGTGGAGTGGGGAGGAGGTACAAACAGCCTCTGCTACAGCATCATTCACAATCATTCCCCTTTAGACAGACCTTAGCTTTTTCCTACCACATATCAGTTCAGTTCAGTTCAGTCACTCAGTTGTGTCCGACTCATTGCATGGACTGCAGCATGCCAGGTCTCCCTGTCTATCACCACCTCCTGGACTTTACTCAAACTCATGTCCATTGAGTCGGTGATGCCATCCAACCATCTCATCCTCTGTTGTCCACTTCTCCTTGCACCTTCAATCTTTCCCAGCACCAGGGCCTTTTCCAATGAGTCAGTTCTTCACATCAAGCAGCTAAAGTACTGGAGTTTCAGCTTCAACATCAGTCCTTCCAATGAACATTCAGGACTGATTTCCTTTAGGATGGACTGGTTGGATCTCCTTGCAGTCCAAGGGACCCTCAAGAGTCTTCTCCAATACCACAGTTCCAAAGCATCAATTCTTCAGCTCTCAGCTTTCTTTATAGTTCAACTCTCACATCCATATATGACTACTGGGAAAACCATAGTCTTGACAAGACAGACCTTTGTTGGCAAAGTAATGCCTCTGCTTTTTAATATGCTGTCTAGGTTGGTCATATCTTTCCTTCCAAGGAGTGTCTTTTAATTTCATGGCTGCAGTCACCCTCTGCAGTGACTTTGGAGCACAACAAAATAAAGTCAGCCACTGTTTCCACTGTTTCCCCATCTATTTCCCATGAAGTGATGGGACCAGATGGCATGATCTTAGTTTTCTGAATGTTGAGCTTTAAGCCAACTTTTTCACTCTCCTCTTTCACTTTCATCAAGAGGCTCTTTAGTTCTTCACTTTCTGCCATAAGGGTGGTGTCATCTGCATATCTGAGGTTCTTGATATTTTTCCCAGCAATCTTGATTCCAGCTTGCTTTCTCCAGCCCAGCATTTCTCATGATGTACTCTGCATATAAGTTAAATAAGCAGGGTGACAATTTACAGCCTTGACACACTCCTTTTTCTATTTGGAACCAGTCTGTTGTTCCATGTCCAGTTCTAACTGTTGCTTCCTGACCTGCATACAGGTTTCTCAAGAGGCAGGTCAGGTGGTCTGGTATTCCCATCTCCTTGAGAATGTTCCACAGTTTATTGTGATCCACACAGTCAAAGGCTTTGGCATAGTCAGTAAAGCAGAAATAGATGTTTTCCTGGAACTCTCTTGCTTTTTCGATGATCCAGCGGATGTTGGCAATTTGATCTCTGGTTCCTCTGCCTTTTCTAAAACCAGCTTGAACACCTGGAAGTTCACAGTTCACGTACTGTTGGAGCAAATTTTGAAAACTCAGCAGTGGCCATAGGACTGGAAAAGGTTGGTTTTCATTCCAATCCCAAAGAAAGGCAATGCCAAAGAATGCTCAAACTACCACACAAGTGCACTCAACTCACACGCTAGTAAAGTAATAGTCACAGTTCTCCAAGCCTACCACATATAGTGCTGTATTAAATATCCTCAGCTATGCTCCCTTATAGTTCTGTGTGGGAAGGTTCCTAGGATACATGCCCAAGAATAAAATTCCTAAGTCTAAGTGACATGTACGCTAAGTTTCCCCAGCTCAACCAGACTACTCTTCACAGAGTAGCTCTGATCGACAAACTTGCCAGCACTGTGTGAAGTCCTAGCCATCACCATCAGAGGATTAAAAAACTATTTCCAGTCCTATCCACTCATGGGGTCTCAACCCACACTACCATAAGCATGTGACAGAATCTCTCTCTAGTCCTGTGCACCAAAGAACTGGAAAGTAATCATCTCCCTCGGATAACATATTGATTTCTCATATTTATTAACTGTTTGGGTTTTTTTGCAGGACAAAAGAAAAAGCTGAATCCTTCCTCTATGCTGTACACAAAAAATAAATTGCAGTTATGTCATTAAAAACAAAATTATTAAAACTGTTAATATGTGAAGAAAAAAGATTTTTTAAAATGTGAGTTGAAAATTGAAGTTTATATTTGAAAACTGCTGACAGTAGATCTTAAAAGTTTTCATCACAAGGAAAAAATATGTATATGACAGATGTTAACTTTTTATGGTGACCATTTTGCAATATACACATATATCAAATCATTAAACTAACACAATGGTGTGTGTGTGACTGTGTGTGTGTATGTGCAGTCGCTCTAGTTGTGTCTAACTCTTTGCGACACTATGGACTATAGCTCACCAGGTTATCTCTGTCCATGGAATTCTCTAGGCAAGAATACTGGAGTGGGTTGCCATGCCCTCCTCCAGGGGATCTTTCTGACCCAGGGATTGAACCCAAATCTCCTGGGTCTCCTTCACTGGCAGGTGGATTCTTTACCACTAGCACCACCCTGGGAAGCCCCAATGTTATATGTATATCTCAATAAAACTGGGGGAAAAAAATGTTTGAAGAAGGCCTTTCTACATAAAACCCAAAGGCTGAAAACAGAAAAGAATGGCAAATTTGACCACATAAAAAAGTTTTATTCTGTATGATGAAAGATATCAACATGTAGTAGGTACTCAATAAATGCATACCACATAAATGAATGAATGACCCACTTCTCTCCTTTCTTCCAGCATTATCCCACAGGACGTGCTTATCACACACACACACACACACACACACACACACACACACACACACACACCCCTCTAATGCATGTAGTATCTATTCAATGGTCCACTCTAACCCATATCTTGCAAGATCTCCTTATGCAGATTTGTCTCTGAAAAGGAAGCAATGCAGTGCTCTGTTGTATAAGTATTGATGAAGAAATGTTCCTAAGATATGTTTAACTTTTAAAAAGAAAGTCACAGAACATATATCCTCCTTCACCTTGCCCCATGCACTCCCCTCTTATCACATTTGTCTTCTCCTCCTCCCACACCTCACCACCACATTACTAAAGGCCTATTTACAGCAAGTCTTTTTACCCAGTGAAAGTGAAAGTCACTCAGTCATGTTGAACTCTTTGCAACCCCATGGACTATATAGTCCATGGAATTCTTCAGGCCAGAAAACTGGAGTGGGTAGCCTTTCCCTTTTCCAGGGGATCATCCCAACCCAGGGATTGAACTCAGGTCTCCTGCATTGCAGGTGGATTCTTTACCAGCTGAACCACAAGGGAAATCCAAGAATCTGGAGGAAGTAGCCAATCCCTTCTCCAGCGGATCTTCCCAACCCAGGAATTGAACTGAGGTCTCCTGCATTGTAGGCAGATTCTTTTACCAACTGAGCTATCAGGGAGCTTCCAGTACATGAGGTTTAACTACTAAGAAAAAATTACAAGGCATACAAAACAGCAAAATAAGAACACTTTGAAAAAACAGAGCAAGCATCAGAGCAAGACCTACATGTGGCAGATATGTTGAAATGATCAGATCATGGCATTTAAAATAACTATGATTAATACGTCAAGGGCTATAATGGAGAAAATACCCAATATGATAACACACAATTACATACAGGCAATATAAACAGAGAGATGGAAATTCTAACAAGGAATCAAAAGGAAACGCCAGAGATCAAAAACATTCTAACAGAAATGAAGAATGCTTTTGATGGGTTCAATAGTATACTGGACATGGCTGAGGAAAGAATCTCTGAGCTTGGAGATATGTCAACAGAATCTCCCAAAACTAAAAAGTAAAGAGACAAAAGACTAAAAAAATGAAATGGGATATCTAAGAACTGTGGGACAACTGCAAAGGATATAACAAAGCCCTAAAGGAGATCAGTCCTCGGTGTTCATTGGAAAGACTGATGCTGAAGCTGAAACTCCAATACTTTGACCACCTCATGCGAAGAGTTGACTCATTTGAAAAGACCCTGATGCTGGGAGGGATTGGGGGCAGAAGGAAAGGGGGACGACAGAGGATCAGATGGATGGATGGCATCACCGACTGGATGGACATGAGTTTGAGTAAACTCCAGGATTTGTGGATGGACAGGGAAGCCTGGCGTGCTGTGATTCACAGGGCTGCAAAGAGTCAGACACAACCGAGTGACTGAACTGAACTGAATAGGACTATCAGGAGAAGAAAAAGAGAAAAAAACAGAAGCAGTAATCACCAAGAGTTTCCCCACATTAGTGTCAGCCATTAAAGCACAGTTCAAGGAAACTCAGAGAACACCAAACAGGATAAACGTCAAAACAAAACAAAACAAAACCCTGCATATAATACTCAAACTTAGGAAATTAAAGATAAAAAATATTGAAAGAAAAACAAAGGGGAAAACATCCTACCTATATGAGGAGCAAAGATAAGTATTACATTTGACTCCTAAGAAACTGTGTAAGGGAAAAAATAATGTAGTGAAATAGTCAAGTATTGAGAGGATTATCTAGAATTCTGAACCCTGAGAAATTATCCTTCAAAACTGAAGAAGTACATTCTCAGACAAACAAAAATTAAGATAATTTGTTTCCAGTAGTCCTGCCTTATGAGAGACATTAGAAGTTCTTCAGGGAGAAGGAAAATGATGCAGGTCAGAAACTCAAATCTACATAAATAAAGATATCAGAGAATAAATAAATTGAAGACAAAATTAAAACTTAGTTTTCTTATTCTTTTGTTCAAAATGATATTAGCAACAATGTATTCAATTATGTATGTTTATGTGTGTTTGTGTGTTTGTAAAGTAATGCTTAAAATTCTCCAAGTCAGGCTTCAGCAATATGTGAACCGTGAGCTTCCAGATGTTCAAGCTGGTTTTAGAAAAGGCAGAGGAACCAGAGATCAAATTGCCAACATCCGCTGGATCATCAAAAAAGCAAGAGAGTTCCAGGAAAACATCTATTTCTGCTTTACTGACTATGCCAAAGCCTTTGACTGTGTGGATCACAATAAACTGTGGAACATTCTCAAGGAGATGGGAATACCAGACCACCTGACCTGCCTCTTGAGAAACCTGTATGCAGGTCAGGAAGCAACAGTTAGAACTGGACATGGAACAACAGACTGGTTCCAGATAGGAAAAGGAGTGTGTCAAGGCTGTATATTGTCACCCTGCTTATTTAACTTATATGCAGAGTACATCATGAGAAATGCTGGGCTGGATGAAGCACAAGCTGGAATCAAGATTGCCAGGAGAAATATCAATAACCTCAGATATGCAGATGATACCATCCTTATGGCAGAAAGTGAAGAACTAAAGAGCCTCTTGATGAAAGTGAAAGAGGAGAGTGAAAAAGTTGGCTTAAAGCTCAACATTCAGAAAACTAAGATCATGCCATCTGGTCCCATCACTTCATGGGAAATAGATGGGGAAACAGTGGAAACAGTGGCTGACTTTATTTTGGGGGGCTCCAAAATCACTGCGGATGGCTATGAAGAAATGTGGAGGAACCCTAAATGTGTATCACTGAATGAAAGGAGGCAATCTGAAAAGGCTACAAACCCTACGATTCCAACTTTATGATATTCTGGAAATGCAAAACTATGGAGCTGAAACTCCAATACTTTGACTACCTGATGTGAAGAGCTGACTCATTTGAAAAGACCGTAATGCTGGGAAAGGCAGCATTAAAGGCAGGAGGAGAAGGGGACAACAGAGGATGAGGTGGTTGGATGGCATCACCGACTCAATGGACATGGGTTTGGGTGGACTCTGGGAGTTGGTGATGGACAGGGAGGCCTGGCGTGCTGTGGTTCATGGGGTCGCAAAGCGTCGGACACGACTGAGCGACTGAACTGGAACTGCCCAAGGTTAGAGGAGAGCAAAGGATGAACAGTTTTGGGTACAAAAGACTTTTAGAGCAGTAAAGCTATTCTATACGATACTATAATGCTGTATACATGTCATCATAAATTTGTCAGAACCCATAAAATCTACAACATCAAAAATGAACCCTAATATAGCCTGTTGGCTTTGTGTGATAATGATGTCTCCATGTAGGTTCATCAATTGCAAAAACATACCTCTCTGGGGGGGGTATTAATAGTTTTTTTTATTAATTTTTACAGTGGAGTAGACTGTGCCTTGTATGAACAGAGAATAAATGTGTAATTTCTGTAGTTTCTGCTCAGTTTTGCTGTGAACCTAAAACTACTCTGAAAAACAGTGTATTCCTTTAAGAAACAAACAAATAAAAACAACCACAAGTAGCAAAGACAGGAACAACACTGTTCTGCTGTTATCTGTATGGTGATTACATTGCTGATTTTCCTTATAGAGAGTGAAGACATGTTTTTAGATATGTTAATAAATTTCTAACCACCTGCTCATTCCCTTGGGAATTCTAAAAGGTTTTATAAGTCATTGGGAAACCCACATACTCTTCATCAAAATACAGTTTTAGGACTTAAATCCACATTTAATCACAGAAATAAAAAGGAACACAGCATTAAAGTGGGTAGCCCGGTAAACCTCTGATATGCTATTGTGCAAGCCTGTCATTGAGAAATCCGGCTAAGAGAAATCCAGCAAAGGAGATCAACATGTTGTCAAACTTGTCCTACTTCTTGTGGATCCTGAAAGCTTGACTCCAGAAACCTGGCACTTAATTTTAATCAAGATTTTCAAGGAGACACAGAACATGCCTGCTTTCCTTGGCTCTGTCACCATCTTCCACCAAAACAAGATGCACTCTGGGCTCAGGACTAGCCACACCTAAACTCTTAGATGTTTAAAATAAAGAAAGAGTGGTTATTAACGATCTCCAGTTTGTGACATTAAAAAACAAACAAACTCAGTTTGAGAGCTTGAGGTTGCAGACAAAAAGCACAATAGGATTTCATCTTAAAAATCCAACTAAACCTAACTTGGTCCAGAATTTGGGTGAAGGAAGGGTTTCGTGGTTTACCTAGGAGGTTCTGGACCGTGCATTTGGAGGGCACTTTGTACAAGGTGGAGAACAAGCTGACTTTCAAATCAAGCAATGATGAGAAGTGAGGAGAATAGGGACTCTAAGGAGTTTAGCGCCCCCCTTGGCCTCCACTTGGCACTGCCCTGATTTCTCCACCTCCTTTGTGAGCTCCTCTCTGAGCCCTTAGCACTTGGACCAATGGCAGCTCATGATGGGCTCTCCCTTCCCAGACGCTGAGGTCATTCTGACTCACTGTGTGTGTGTCAGCCTTTTTTGAAACCTTGAAGAAATATACCCCCATCATGCCTGATGTTTTGTTCTGACAAAATATAAAACTGTCCTGAAAACTATGTTTCCCTGGGGGATTTGCTCAGAGCAATTTGAGAAGATGTCTTCTGAGCTATTGTCCCCAATTTGGGTTGAGTAAAACTCTCCTCTATTCTTATCATAAATTTGATTATTCATTATTTCCATTGACCCCAGCAATCATAGTAAAGCATCTTGTCAAACCCTTTAGCATACATATCAGGAAACTGAGGTCAGGAAAGGGAGAATGACTCACCCAAAGACATCAAGTGAATCAGTAGCAAGTACAGAAGGGAGTGTTGTTGGAAGTGGTGTTGGAGAAGAAGAGGTGTTGGGGAAGACTCTTAAGAGTCCCCTGGACTGCAAGGAGATCCAACCAGTCCATCCTAAAGGAAATCAGTCCTGAGTATTCATTGGAAGGACTGATGTTGAAGCTGAAACTCCAGTACTTTGGCCACCTGATGCGAAGAACTGACTCATTGGAAAAGGCCCTATGCTGGGAAAGACTGAAGGCAGGAGGAGAAGGGAACAACAGAGGATGAGATGGTTGGAGGGCATCACCGACTTCCATGGACGTGAGTTTGAGCAAGCTCCAGGAGTTGGTGATGGACAGGGAAGCCTGGCATGCTGCAGTCCATGGGGTCACAGAGTCGGACACGACTGAGCGACTGAACTGAACAGAAGGGAGGTCAGTCATCAACAGGTCACTCTTGTTCACTGTGCCAAGATGAACTGTGTCACTTCTCTGACTCCTTCCTTTAACTTTGGTGGTTGATGTGGGAGGAAGAAAGGAGGTGAAATCATAAGCATGGCTTAGAGAGTCTTTTTACCTTATGCCCTGATTATATTGTTGTTCAGGGTACATATGAATGTTTTCACCCTAGATGACCCAGATGAAGCTATATGTATATATGTTTGGTCCATCTCAGCTGGGAATCCTGGCAAGTCACCTGGTCGCTCTCTAAATTGGCTCTGAATGCAGACTTCAACTTCCTGGTAAAGGGTCCCTGCCCGTCTGTCCCCACTGAAACTGGAACTTCCCCAATGATGATAGCAAATGTGAGTTATTACTGTCTATTACTATGGTAGGTGCTTCATATTTATGAAACCATCTTATCTTCATGACAATCTAAGAGGAAATTACTATCCCCATGGTACAGATAAGAAAACTAAGAAAGCAGAGGGATTTGTTTTAATGTGCTGAGAGCGTGAAAGCTAAGACAGGAAACCAAATCCATTCAACTGGGCTTGGACTACAGTCATCCCCCATTCTATGGACTGTGACTTCCTATCCCCATTCCAGTTCTCAGACATGTGCCTGCAGCCCTCCCAAAGAATCAAACTTAAAACTTTTTTTATTCCATGAACACATCACACACGGAACCCAAGCTGGATTCACAGCCTAGGGATCCTTGACTGTCTAATAGAGAGGACTGATATGATTACTTCGTTC
This sequence comes from Dama dama, assembly GCF_033118175.1. Classification (NCBI taxonomy): domain Eukaryota; kingdom Metazoa; phylum Chordata; class Mammalia; order Artiodactyla; family Cervidae; genus Dama; species Dama dama. The sequence goes on along the minus strand of NC_083696.1, from coordinate 25,633,822 downwards.
CAAGGTCTTAATCTATAAAAGAATGTAACAGATGAAAAACAGAAGAAAGGAGAAGTGCAGAAGGGAGAGTGAAAGATACTATACTGCTTATCTCACTACCCTGGGGGTATTCAAAGTAATGCAAAGTAGTGTATCGATATATACATGCATATACACACACATACACATGAATGCATGTATATATTCAGGAGTGCACAGACATAAATATATAGATAATGTATATATTTGACTCTAATGTATAAAACTGATAAGGATTGGTTGTACATGATTGTGAGTCACTGAAACTAAACACATGTGAAAAGATGCTTCCTGAATGACAAATGCAAGTCATCCATCTCAACCAGTGGAACTGGGAGAGAGGATGCTTGTGCATCCTGTGGGTTCTGAGTAGCTCTGACTTCTCTTCTTTTCTGTCATCAAGGAAGGTCTCTGGATGTGCTGGATGGAAAGTGCCCTATCCCTGCCCCTATGCCACTGCCCATGGTGTTCCCATTTCCTGAAAACCTCATCACCAACTCCCTACTCAACCCCTCAGTTCATCCTCTTTCTCCATAAGTGGCCCAGCTTAAGTCTTCCTACTCCAGGAATATTTTTCCTGATCAACACAAGCTCACAATTCTTTTCTTGTCTGAAACTCTATACAACAAGCTCTTCTCTATTGTTACTGTTGAGATTGCTATGAGGAGTTTGGAGGCAAGCTCCCAGCACTAAGTCTAAAACATGACAGGTACTCAAAAACTGTTACTGTTGCAGAGTAACAGTAAGGGTCTAAGTGAATTTAGGTTACATGCCAGGCACAGTTTTAGCATATTCTGTCTTGTTCTGTCTTGTTTATTATTCCACAGTCACCCATGGAATTGATTTCCACCATCATCCCAGCTTGACAGATAAGGAAATGAGGCACACAACTAGGAAGGGTGTATGTGGGGCTTAACTCATCCTCCTAACTACCCTGCACCCTTTTTCTCTCCCCAACACTAAGCATAGATCTTAAAAGTTCAGAAGCCTCACTTGCAAAATAGCCTCTTCTTTTTAAAAATTTTTTGCAAATTTTGTTGCTTTACAGTGTTGGGTAAACTTCCTTTCCCCCCAAACTTTAATTTCTTCTGTACAGCAAAGTGACTCAGTTATACATATAAATACTCTTTTTCAAATTCTTCTCATTATAGTTTATCATAGGATAGTAAATATACTGTGTTGGCCAAAAAGTTTGTTCGGATTTTCCTGAAACATAGAGAACTCAAACAAACTTTTCTGGTCAACCCAAGTTCTCCGTGCTAAAAGTAGGATCTTGTTGTTTATCCATCCTAGTTATTATAGTTTGCATCTACAATAGAACTTCCTTTTGTCAAAGCCCAAGTTCCCTGGTGGTTTTAAGCTCAGGGTTCTGTTTTTATGAGCAGCAGAGCTGAGAAGTGCAGTGTTCCTGGGACTTCCCTCTAAACAACATGCTTCCCACCAACCACCCAACACAAAGACACAACACCAGAGTGCAACAAATACTATCAACAGGGTTTTTTCTCTTGAGCATATTCATTTTAGCAGTTCATATTCATTTTTCAAGTTTCCTACAAGCAGCTTCTTTGTTAAATTTGACTCCTCAGACCTCACATGAACTCTTCACTCTTTTTTCCTTCCCTAGTAAATGCAATTCATGGGGTCGCAAAGAGTCGGACACGACTGAGCGACTGAACTGAACTGAGTAAATTAGATTTGCTGTGTCCTATTTTGTTTGGTTTCGGAACTAGGATTTTGATTAAATTTTGTTTCCTGTGAAAGAATAAACACTTTCTTTCCTTTTTTCCCCAAACTTTAAACTTTTTATTTTGTACTGGGATATAGCCTATTAATGGGGCTTCTCTGGTAGCTCAGCTGGTAAAGAATTCAGCTGCAATGCAGGAGACCCCAGTTTGATTCCTGGGTCACAAAGATTCCCTGGAGAAGGGATAAGCTACCCACTCAAGTATTTTTTGGCTTCCCTGGTGGCTCAGATGGTAAAGAATCTGCCTGCAATGTGGGAGACCTGGGTTCGATCCCTAGGTTGGGAAGATCCCCTGGAGGAGGGCATGACAACCCAATCCAGTATTCTGGCCTGGAGAATCCCCATGGACAGAGGAGCCTGGCGGGCTACCGCTCATGGGGTTGCAAAAAGTCAGACAGAACTGAGTCACCAAGCACAGCACAGCACATAGCCAGTTAACAACGTTGTGGTAGTTTCAGGTGAAGAGTGAAGGGATTCAGCCATACATATACATGGGTCCACTCTCCCCCACACCATTTTTAAGTGGGTAAAATTCTATTCTTCACAGGAAGTGGACAAAAGTTCATCAGTAGAAGCCAGCATAGATCTGGGCTAATTCTAGGTTGGCACTGGGTCAGCCTTGATGCCTGATACAGGGGCAAATATGCTGAGCAACTGTCTGAGAGATGAAAACCCCACAACTGCTGCTGGGGTGAGTCTCCCCTGATGGCCCAGATGCATGTCTGGGCCCAATGTTCACTCCTGGCAGCTCCAAACACTGCCCTGCAGTGGGTGTTGGATGAAGCAAGCTCACTCAGGAGTCACTGAGGGGCTACTCGGGGCTCTCCCATTTGGCTCAATGAACCTTCAAGAAAGTTAGACCAACAGGATCACTTTCTGCCTTCCAGATATTTATCTGATATGACCTTTGAGCCTTTTATAAAGATATTCTCTATAGGTGCATAGTGGTAGTATTAAAGATCACCCATTAAGATAAGACCATACCTCTGTCTGTGTGTGTGTGTACAGGGGTGCTCAGTCATGTCCGACTCTTTGTGATTCCCATGGACTGTAGCCCACCAGGCTCCGCTGTCCATGGAATTTTCCAGGAAAGAATACTGGAGTGGATTACCATTCACTTCTCTAGGGGATTTTCCTGACCCAGGTATCAAACTGGCACCTCTTACATTTCCTAGTTTGGCAGGCGGATTCTTTACCACTGGCACCACTTGGGAAGCCCAAGAGAAGGTTGATTCTCATTAAAAACTAGTACAGTCATTTGAAAAAATGCTTCTGTTTTGCTCATTATAGGAAACAGAGACAGAATTTGACTCTTGACCCTGGGCCCTTACACTGGCCTCCGAACCAGGACAGCCTCTGCCCCAGGGTTCCCCAGACTGGCTCTAACCCATCAACTCCTCCTATTCAGAGAACCTGTCTGTAACAGGTCTCCTAAAAGACAGTGAAGGGTTAAGGGGTCTCAGCTCATGCAACTAACTTATCTCTGCTTCTCTTACTTTGATGGGTAACAGCTGGACTACAGAAGTAATGATACTTACAACTCCTAGAAAAGAAGGTGATTACAAATTAACACAATGTAAACATAATAAAACAAAATATGTCATCATAAAACAGAGAGGTGCACAACTGTTTTTCTTTTACAACAGGTCTCTGTCTCTAACTACCTAGATGACTTTGAATAAGTCACTTTATCCCCTCTCCTTCCGGCCTGGATTTGTTTCCTCTGAAAAATGATCAAACTTGAGCTTAATGGCTTCTTAATGCCCTTTGTGCCCTGCAGTCCCAGGCACTCTGGCCTGTCATGCAGGTATGATGGTTTCCTGGTGGCTGAGACATCAAATAGAGCAGCATTGTCTATCAGGTACTTGCAGCCACAACTTGATTTAATTTAACTTAATCTGTATTTCATAAGGTAGATATTATCCCTATTACACAGATGAGAATACAGAGGTTTAAAGAGAATAAATGATTTACCAAGGGTCCTAGAGCTGGTTAAGTGGTAGAGCTTGGGTTCAAACTTTGAAAATGCATGCTTTTGGTGGATCCGCATTGAGATCCTGCCACTATGCTAGACACTGGAATAATAACCCAGTTGCATAGCAGTTACCACAGGCCAGCCACTGTTCAAAGCACTTTACATATGCTAACTCACCTAATCCTTACAACAATCTCATCCCATTTCACAACTGGGGAAACTAGGACACAGAGAGGTTAAGCAACCTAAGGTCAAAGAGTTGGTATGTATAGCAGGGAAATTCATAAGCACAGACAGTAACTTAAGACAGGGTTTCTCCTTTAAAATAAAGTATGGAAATACTGTTTTTTTACATCTATCTCTGTAGACTATTGGCACAGAAGACTGTCCACTACCAAATCATCTACCCTTTAAGACTTCCTCTAAGATTCTGTTCCCTAAGAAACTCAAGTTACAGGGTCACATCAGGACACTTAGGTTGAGTATGTGATAAAATACATTAGTTTCTACAAAATTAATTTAAACTTCTTTAAGAGGGCTCTCCTAATTATGTTAATCTGGACTTTTAGAAAAATGTGTAATAGTTATCCAAGGCTTGAAAGATAAATAGGATTCTATGACATTATGAACTGTTTATTTATAGTATCCTGAACTGAAACAATAATTTCACTAAGTATAAAATAAACTCTTGCTTAAGTAAAATGGAGCTTACTATTGGGACAATCTAAGATCACCCTGTTGAAGCTTTACAGGATTTAGGATCCAGAATAATTTTTTAAATGATTCAGCGTTTATACAGTAACAGTGTAGGGAGGTATGGGTGAAGGTGAGGGAGTAAAACACAGTCATTCACACATTTCTTAGTTGTGTGTTGAGTATCCACTCGATTCTTGGGAAAACAGGGACAAAAATATTTTCACAGCTCTTTAGTTAATGGAGAAGGTAGGCATTAACTCAAACATACACAACTACATACTTAGGTTTTATTACAAGGAATCAAGAAGTGCAGAGTTCTAAAAAAAAAAGAAGTAGAGTCCTGAGAGACCACATAACTCAGGGAGGGGGGATCTCCCTGAGAAAGTAGTGTTTGAGCTGAGATCTGAAGGATATATGTCTCAGATTGAGGCTGGGAGAAGATAGCATTCTAGGTACATCCTGCCGAGATACACGGACAAGAAGAAGGAAAAGGTTAGTGGGCAATAGGGCACGAGACAAAGGATGGTTGAGGACTGTGCTTTATGTAATGATGCGGCAGGTACCATGGCACATCCAAGGCTATACCTTATTTCCTAAAACCAGACCCCATTTTATTGAGGCAGTGGGCAGAGAACCCTTGATCTCAGTGAAGGTAGGCCCAGCTCCAAGGCTCAAAATATTTGTCATAATTGGTCGGCTAATTCTATGCCTCCTTTCCCAGTGACCAGCAAAGAGCTGGCAAATGACCAGTTCTAATCAATAAAGGAAAAAATGGAAGAATGCTGGAGGGTCACTGGGAAAAATCAGGTTTTCAAGCAAAACTTCAGATGTCAAGAGAAGACATCCTTTTCGCCTTACCCCTCTTGTCCTGACTCTATGTGACAGGGTGGCACTGTGGTCATCTGGAACCCATGACAATCCTAACAACACAAAGCCACCAGGCTGAAGATGGCCGAATGGAAAAGTAGCATCTGGGTCCTTGACTTTGCTGAGCCTCTGTGCAAATCCTGGAGCTGCCTCCCCCAGGCTTTATGATATGTAGGATCACTTAAGGCCATTAAGTTACTGTTGGTCAGTCCTATTACTTACAGCCAAATGCAACCAAAACTGGTATGTTTGGGAAGGCATTTGTTTCAGTGATCAGTTGTTAAGTCATGAATCACCTCAGAACTTAATGGCAAAAAGCACCAATTTATTATTATCTCACAGTTCTGTAGGTTGATTGTGCCCAGCTGGGCAGTTATCACTTGCGATCTTAGAGGAGGTTGCACAAATTTAGAAGCTGGGACTTGCAGTCATGTGAAAGCTCAGCTGGGCCAAATGTCCCAAGTGACTCACTGATGTGCTGTTGCCTGGGAGCTCAACTGGGGCCATCAACCATCATGCCTCTTCATGGCCTCTACATGTGGCTTTAGCATCATGGAATCAAAAAGTTGTTTCCTTGCTCTTAAGAAAAAAGACCTCAGGAAACCCGTCTTTCTTTGCCCGAATATGAACATGGAATCATGCAGAACTGATTATCATCAGCTGTTGTCTTATAACCAGGGAACAATACTGGTCTGAAAATACTCACAGTAGAGTGGTTTCCTACAGGGAGTATTCTAAAAAAAGACTGTTTCTAGAGGTTCAGGTGGAAAAAGTAAAGCTCTTTATGACCCACCTTCATGTTACATGGCATCATTGGTCAAAAGCAAGTTGCAAAGCCAACTCAGATTTAAGATGCGAATACCAGGAGGTGTAATTCGATGGGAAGGTAATCTTTGAAGACTAGCTTCCATACTGTTTATGGATTTTAAGTGATAAGTGGCATAGTCAGATAGCTACTATGTTGAATGGATTGGTGAAAAAGATAAAATGAGGAGACCAGTGAAAGGGACTGTGATTGACTCCATTATCCATTCTATTCTTCCCACTGTGTACCAGTGAATCACCTCTTTGCTCCTTTACACTTGGTGATTCAAGAGTGGGCAGATCTAAGCCAGTGTGGGCCAAGCAGAGCTCTCAGGATCTCTGAAAAAGTTGGTTCCTTGACCTTAAGAAAAAAAAAAAACCTGAGGAAACCAGTCTTTCTTTGCCTGGATATGAACATGGAATCATGTAGAACTGATTACCATCAGCTGCTGTCTTATAACCAGTGAGGAATACTGGTCTTAAAATTACCTTGATACTGGTCTTACAAAGAATTTCTGCTCTGGATAGTGGAACACAGGTCTCAGAAAAATCAGAGTCCTCAGTGGCTTTGTTAAGTAACAGGACTAGAGCTATTCAAGGGTGACCTGAACCTCAATTTTTAAATTTCTCACAGATTATTTGAATGCTGAGATTTAAGGAATTTTCAGAGTTAATTTCATTATGCCAACAAATCTATTTGATTTTAGATACAAATAGCAATCTTTCTACATCCCATAATAAGATATTATTCCACTGTGCAATTCACAGAAATTACCAATAACAGCAACTGACACATAATGCTAAATATGTTAGTTAAAATATTATAAAGGACAGTTAAGGATACAACTTTTTAAAATTTTGCTTTTTCCAATTTAGTACATATACATATATACGTGTGTGTGTGTGTGTGTGTGTGCGCGCGCGCGTGCACGTTCAGTTGTTCGGTTGTGCTGGACTCTTTCCGACCCAATGGACTGCAGCCCACCAGGCTCCTCTGTCCATGGGATTTCCAAGGTAAGAATACGGGAGTGGGTTGCCATTCCCTCTCCAGATAATCTTCTATACAATATATATACATGCTTATGTATATTATATCTTGAGAATTCAGATAAAAGAACAAGATTTACTTTTTAAAAAAAAATCAGTCCTGGTTCACCCTTCGTCACCCCACATTCCCATTTCCAAAAGACAAAGTTATTTCTAAAAATTGCTTTTTGTTTTTAAACAGCATGCTGTTCTGCTATTTATTCATGCTATTCTGCTATGATGTTTTCATTTTGCTGTTGTTTGTTAAGAGCTTACCTTACCTCCAGGCTGGTACCTTCTATCAGATGAGTGGTGGCATTCAATTAGAAATAAAGTGTACAATAAATGTAATGTGCTTGAATCATCCCCAAGCAATCCCCTCTATCCTCATCTGTGGAAAAACTGTCTTCCATGAAACCAGTTCCTGGTAAAAACAGGCTGGGGACCACTAATATAGAAGATGAATATTCAGGTGTCTTACATTCTGTCTCATACACATTTCACCAACTCCAATCTTTCCATTTTTCAAAGAAGTTCATTCATAGTGTTTCTATTACAAAATGACTTTAGGCATTGTTCACTGTCAAGCCAAACAGCGATTCATCTCTATAACATTTTTCTTCTGTTTTTTTTTTTTTTTTCTTTCCTTGATGTTGGACCTACTTAGGTCCATTCCTTCTGCCCTTCATCATTTTAATCCAATTTGGCCTAGTCACACTTAGCCCTGACCACAGCTGTCATCTTGGAATTTTCTTCCCTTTTTTTCTCCCCAAGGTGCCCCATGCCATTTGCTTTCTTGTTCTGCTTACTCATTTGGGTGTGGCATATCACTCAGGAGTTTCTTGAGAAAGAGTACCAAAGTATATCAGTTATTAAGAACTTGTCTGCCAGGCGTTAGTACTACTCACCAATATTTCTGGCTCTGTTTTCCAATCATGGGCTAGCAACACACCTTCTTGCCATATGAATAAAAAGGGCATGTCACCTAATGCCAGAGCACTAATTGCTACTGTGAGCCTGGCAGTGATACAACTTTAGGTGATGTCCAAGAAGGTGGCTTTTGTGTTGGCCTGGAACATGAAGAAGAGAGACATTGCAGAATCTCCTCTAATCTCAAATTTATGAAGGGAGGTAGCATCAGTTGAGTTCAGTTCAGTTCAGTCACTCAGCTGTGTCGACTCCTTGAAACCCCATGGACTACAGCACTGCAGGCTTCCCTGTCCATCACTAACTCCCGGAGCCTACTCAAGCTCATGTCCATTGAGTTGGTGATGCCATCCAACCATCTCATCCTCTGTTGTCCCTTCTCCTCGCACCTTCACTCTTCCCAAGCATCAGGGTCTTTTCCAGTGAGTCACTTCTTTGCATCAGGTGGCCAAAGTATTGGAGTTTCAGCTTCAGCATCAGTCCTTCCAATGAATATCCAGGACTGATTTCCTTTAGGGTTGACTGGTTGGATCTCCTTGCAGTCCAAGGGAATCTCAAGAGTCTTTTTCAATACCACAGTTCAAAAGCACCAAATCTTCAGTGCTCAGCTTTCTTTATAGTCTAACACATCCATACATGACTACTGAAAAAACCATAGCTTTGACTAGATGGACCTTTGTTGGTAAAGTAATGTCTCTGCTTTTTAATATGCTGCCTATGTTGGTCATAGCTTTTCTTTCAAGGAGCAAGCGTCTTTTAATTTCATGGCTGCAGTTACCATCTGCAGTGATTTTGGAGCCCCCCAAAATAGTCTCTCACTGTTCCCATTGTGTCCCCATCTATCTGTCATGAAGAGATGGGACCAAATGCCATGATCTTAGTTTTCTGAATGTTGAGCTTTAAGACAACTTTTTCATTCTCTGTTTTCACTTTCATCAAGAGGCTCTTTAGCTCTTCTTCACTTTCTGCCATAAGGGTGGTGTCATCTGCATATCTGAGGTTATTGATATTTCTCCCGGCAATCTTGATTCCAGCTTGTGCTTCATCCAGCCCAGCATTTCTCATGCTGTACTCTGCATATAAGTTAAATAAGCAGGGTGACAATATACAGCCTTGATGTACTCCTTTCCTGATTTGGAACCAGTCTATTGCACCACGTAGCATACGTAAGAAATAAACTGGTTATAAGAAACTGGGGGATTGTTGTTACTACAGCATTACCTAGGTGATCCTAATTTATATGCACTGTGTATCTTCATTCTATTTCTATTAATTATGGACAGTTGATGATAGAATCCTTTGTTGGAAATCATTTCCTTCAGAAGTCTGAAGGCCCTGCTCTACTGTCTAGTTTCTAATAATGCTGAGAAGCCTGATGCCATTTTACACTTGATCCTTTTTGTGTGACTGTTTTATCTCCTCTTTTAGAAGATTTAGGAGCTTTCTATATTCTCATTTTTCTTCACCTTTACAAAGTATAAGTAGTGTGGGACTTCTAATATTCAGTGGGTTGGGCACTTGAGGGAGTTTTTCAATCTGGAAACTCATGCCCTTTGGGGAATTTTCTTAGAGTATGTCTTAGCTTGCTTCCTCTCCACCTTTTCTCATGTACTACCTTTCTGGAACTCAAGTTTTTTAATCTTTCAGTTCCTAAACTTATTCTCTCATCTCTATGTCTTTTGTCCCTAATTTTTTTAACCTCTGTGCTTTTGTTTTGTTTTCTGGAAACTGTTTCAACTTTATCTTTCAAGACCTTTAGTACATTCTTTCATTTCTGCTTCCATGCTTTTAATTCTGAAGAGTTCTTCCTTATTAGCTAGATGTTCATTTTTATGACATATGGCTCTTGCCTTGTGGTTGCATTATATTCTTCTTTTTTTCCCTGAAAATATATTTTTTCCTTCTCCATTTCACATTAACTGTGTTTCCCCAAGTTCTTAAATAAGCTTTGTGATTTTACAATAGTTTTAGATTTACAGAAAAAAATGGTGAAGATAGTAAAAGTCCTACATAACTCACAACCAGTTCCCGTATTACTAAACAGTGTACACTTGTACAGTACATTTGTCACAGCTAAAAAGTCACTTGGGTCAAGTCCTTTTTATTCCTTGTTTTAGTGTTTTTCTTTCATGTTAAAGGTTTTTTCAACTTTGTGGGGAATCTTGGATGGCCATTCATATTAAAAAGTTAGGGAAATCCTGATAGATAAAGTAAATGGGATTTTACTGGGCTTTAATTAAAAAGTCTTTTCAGAGGCTATGGTAAAGTCTCTTTTATTCAATCTCTGAGTGGCAGCAGTCCAAGGTAGGAAAAAAATTAAAATTTTAGAAAAAAGTTTTAACTTTAGAAATATTTTTCAAATGTACTAATACCTAATATGATCAAATAGAAGTTATATCTGAGGAAATGTGATTAATGGAGAAAACAGAAGACAATTTTAAAGTAAATGCAGTTAATACACCCAGAAAGAAGTGCTTTAAGGCATAACCTTTATACCTCTTTTCTTCTGTATCTACACTTGATTTCATTTCTATTCCTGATCTCGTCTCTGAACTCAGATCCAAACATCCACATGTCTTTGGGACATCTCCACATATATGTCTAACATGTGCTTTCAAACTTGCTCACCTTATCTTTACCATCTCAGAAAATGGTACTGCCATTTACTCATTGATTCAGGATAAAGACCTAGGAGCATTCTGATCCTCCTTTCTCTCCCAACCCCCAATAGCAAATCACATCAGCTCTACCTTCAGACGCTATCTCTGGAATGACGACTTCGCACCTCAACCAACTTTACCAACTGCATCTAAGTTAGGAGTTTTGCAGGAACTTCCCTTACCTTTATGAAAGTTGAGTTTTAAGACAACTTTTTCACTCTCCTCTTTCACTTTCATTAAGAAGCTGTTTAGTTCTCCTTTGTTTTCTGCCATGGTGGTTATGTATGGGTGTGAGAGTTAGACTATAAAGAAAGCTGAGAGCTGAAGAATTGATACTTTTGAACTGTGGTGTTGGAGAAGACTCTTGAGAGTCCTTTGGACTGCAAGGAGATCAAACCAGTCAATCCTGAAGAAAATCAGTCCTGAATAATCATCGGAAAGACTGATGCTGAAGCTGAAACGCCAATACTTTGGCCACCTGATGCGAAGAACCAACTCATTGGAAAAGACCCTGATGCTGGGAAAGATTGAAGGTGGGAGGAGAAGGGGACTACAGAGGATGAGATTGTTGGATGGCATCACCGACGCAATGGACATGAGTTTGAGTAGGCTCTGAGAGTTGGTGATGGACAGGTAAGCCTGGCACACTGCAGTTCACGGGGTTGCAAAGAGACGGACACAACTGAGAAACTGAACTAACTGAACTGACCCTTACCTTACAGTTACCTCCCATCTTTGGTGTTGCTTGAATTCCCAAAACATTTTCTCATCGCTTGGTCTTTCCTCCACATAGATCACTCTTTCACCAAAGATTCACACATTTCATTTCTTTAAGAGTTCTGTCCAAACAATATCTCTTCAGAGAGCCTTCCCTGTGCACTCTCTGTAATTCTTTATCTCTGTACATACTTTCCTTTTCTTCATAGCATTTCATAACACTAAGCCATGTTATCTGCTTATTATCTGTCTACGGTTAGAGTGTAAGCTCCAGGAGGGCAGGGATATGAGTATTTTGTGCATTTCTATGCGCCAGTGCCTTAGGAAGTAAGTGCTCAACAAATAGATGTTGATGAATGAATGAATTCCACATCTAGAATTTTAAACAATTAGCATTTCTAGAAATTAAAAATGATCACTGAAATTAGATTTTAAATCAATGATGGGCTGAATAAGAACAACTAAAAATAAAAAGGATTAGAAAGCTGACACCAGGAAGTCTACCAAAATGAAACTTAAAAGGACAAACATTGGAAATTTGAAGAAAAAGTTAATGTATATAAAATATAAGTATATACATATAAAGAAAAAACAGTTCTTCATTGTGGTACAACATGTACACATAACAAATTTTACAATTTTAGCCACTTTTAAGTGTGTAATACAACATCATTAAGAATTCTTTTATGTGCTAAGTGACTAATTGTATATCTTCTTTGGTGAAATGTCAGCTCAAATCTCTTGTCCATTTTTTGACTTGGTAGCTTGTTTTTTGTTGTTGTTCAGTTGTAGAGGTTCTTTATTCTGAATGTTAATTTCTTACCAGTTATGTAGTTTTCAAATAATTTCTCCCATAAATAAATTTTTTTTTTAAAAATCACATAAATGAAATAGAAATAGTCAAAAAAATTGTTCTAGAACTGAAGAAAGACATGATGCTTCAGCCTGAAATAAACCACCTGGTACCCAAAATAAACAAAGAATGTTTAACATTACTAAATATAATACGTGTATGTGTATGTTGTGATACATACTGATAAATGATACTGTTGGTTAGCAATGCCTGAGACATTTGCCCAGGGCCTGTATTACTGTGGCAGCCTGCACAGGCATTTCCCTGACCTGGTCTGGCCCTTGCGAATCTTATTATCACTGCAGTATGCACTTCAGCAGAAACCATCAGAGAACTTCAAAGAACAAGATTTATTACTCACAGGTTTTGGAGAGTCCACAGCATGCTTCAGGGCCACACTGTGAAGTCATGGGGTGGGAGAGGTGGAGAGGGAGAGAGAACTTGGAGAGAATCTGGAGCTCTGCCTTTGTTAGGGTCCAAGGTTGGGGAGCTTAGGGTTTTGCAGGTTCACTCTGTCGAGGAAGAAATTTTTCCTCCAACCTTGTAGATTTCTCTGGGTAGTCTAAGAATCAAATTGACATGAAACAGATTAACAGGAGAAAATCACACAAAAATTTAATAACAATGTATTCATTGTAGAGACCCAGGAAAACTGGGTAACTCAGCAAAATGGCAGAAATTCTCACCTTACATATCATCTTTGGCTAGAGATAAAATAGGATATTGTGGGTAGTGGTTTGGGACTTCAAAGAGGAGGAAAGCAATTTACATGGATATGGAAAAGCAAATATTTGATAAACAAATGTCTGCTGGGTCATGCAGAGGGGAGCAGAGAGGAATTCTAACAAGCACTTTGCTAGGTTCCTGTCTACATGCCCAGTTCATACCATAGTTATCTATGGTGTTAGCCCCCTACCTGAAAGAGCTTTTCTATCTACATTCTTTGAGCAGTTAGGAGGAAGGTCAAAGGTTCTTTCTGAGTCTTTTGGGCTTTGACTTTTTTCAGCTCAAAATAATTTGATGCCAAAGAATCATTTCAGAGGGGGCAAATTTTGCTCCTTTGCAGTCCCACTTTTGAAACTTCTCTTAAGTTTCATGGTCCAGAAGTTAAATTGATAGATTGTTTTATATCTCTTTGAACCAGTCTCTTAGTCCTGATGACAGATCAGTTTAGTTACTTACTTCAGGAAGTGGAGATGCAGGTGGGCTCTCAAAGTTAGGTATAAGGGTATGGGCAGTCAGGTATTTAATAAGAGGCATTTCTACGGAGATGAAAGAAAAACAGTGCTTAATGATTAGAGCACATTGTAAACCCACTGTCTTGGGTCCCGAGAGCTGCCAGCCCAGATTTCTTGGTCAGATCTGAAGCATCTTTTGCAGTTTGGAATGTCTCTGAGGATGTCTTTGGGTGTTTAGGTAAATTTTCTGTTGGCTTACATGGCAATAAGCCCAAAGATTGTCTAACCATGGGCTATTGTGGTCATCTCTCTTAAATTTATATCGAGTTATTCATTTTCAGTTCGCAGAGATTCAGGAAAAGAGAAGTTTTAGTTCTCAATGATTCCAAGTCAGAAGTGGGAGAAACATTGAAAACATTAGTTTGAACGTTATAGTAAAACTTTTGAGGGAACTAGGAGAATTCAGGATCTAGTTCAGCTAACTAGTGGAAAAACAAAACCTTGAAGATAACTAACAGAACTAGAATCTAGTATCTATAACTGTGTATTAAATTTCTACTGAAAAACATTTTTCTCTAATATCACCTTTATTTCTAACAAAGATAGCTGAATAAAGACTAGATTGTAAAACAAGCTTAGTTTCATTAAACCTGGCCTGATTACTTAAACATGTCCAGAAAAAATGATGATTGACCATGAAAGTTTTTTAAAATTTGCCTTGCTGGAACTTTTCGCAAGAAACTCTAAGTTAAATTTTTATTTGGCTATGGAGGCCACAAAGTCATGAAACCACACCAAGGACTTGCCATCAGATTTGCCTGTAATACCTATATATTTGGGTGAATTCTTCTCTTATTGAGGTCCCCAAAATATCCTAAGATTCTTGTGCCTGCTTTAGTCAGCTGGTAAGGTTGCTGGGAACTCTGCTAACAGGATACTTACTTGTGCGGTGCTCAACCATGTCCAGCTCTTTGCCACTCCATGCACAATAGCCCACCGGGCTCCTCTGTCTATGGAATTTTTTAGGCAAGAATACTGGAGTGGGTAGCCATTTCCTTCCCCAGGATATCCTCCCCACACACAGATCGAACCTGGGTCTCCTGCATTGCAGGCAGATTCTTTACCACCTGAGCCACCAGGGAAGTCCTTACTGTAGGGGATTTTTATTTGTTAATTCCTTACCCAATTAACTGTATGATTTGAAAGTCATTGGGAAATCCGCATTTCTCAGAAAAATCATTTCTGTAAATCTTCTTGAAGATGAAGCATTTTTGTGAAAGCATCAGAGTAAAACAGTAACTATCTATAAATGACAAAATACTTAAAATGGCATGGTTAAATATCTTATAATTCAAATGACAAGGCAATTTGGTTATTTCTGTGACATACAATATTTTAAAATCATAACTAGATTCTTACTCATGTTTTTCTTCAAAACAAAACTCTTGCCTTTTAAAATAATTACTAGAATTGTGATTGATAACATTATACCAGGACATATCTGAGTTTTAAGAATTTTATGTAATTTCTACAACATCTATATTAGTAACATTCATACAATACAGCCTAAAGCTTATCATTACTCATTTGACAGTGGCACACCAAATAAACCTGTTGTTATTGTCGTTCAGTTGCTCAGTCGTGTCCAACTCTGCAACTCCATGTACTGCAGCACGCCAGGCTTCCCTGTCCTTCACCATCTCCCACAGTTTGCTCAAACTCATGTCCATTGAGTTCATGATCCCATCCAACCTCTTTTGTTCCCTTCTCCTCCTGCCTTCAATCTTTCCCAGCATCAGGGTCTTTACCAATGAGTCGGCTCTTTGAAGTCAGCATCAGTCCTTCAATGAATATTCAGGACTGATTTCCTTTAAGATAGACTGGTTTGATCTCCTTGCAGTCCAAGGGACTCTCAAGAGTCTTCTCCAACACCACAGTTCAAAAGCATCAATTCTTCGACGCTCAGCCTTCTTTATGGTCCAACTCTCACATCCATACATGACTACTGAAAAAACCATAGCCTTGACTATACAGATCTTTGTTGGTAAAGTAATGTCTCTGCTTTTTAATATGCTAGGTTGATCAAAACTTTTCTTCCAAGGAGCAAACATCTTTTAATTTCATGGCTGCAGTCACCCTCTGCAGTGATTCTGGAGCCCAAGAAAATAAAGTCTCTCACTGTTTCCATTGTGTCCCCATCTATTTGCCATGAAGTGATGGGACCAGATGCCATGATCTTAGTTTTCTGAATGTTGAGCTTTAAGCCAACTTTTTCACTCTCCTCTTTCACTTTCATCAAGATGCTCTTTAGCTCTTCTTTGCTTTCTGCCATAAGGGTGGTGTCATCTGAGTATCTGAGGTTATTGATATTTCTCCCGGCAATCTTGATTCCACCTTGTGCTTCATCCAGCCCAGCATTTTGCATGATATACTCTGCATAGAAGTTAAATGTCTGGTTCTAGGTGAGTGATCATACCATCATGGTTATCTGGGTCATTAAGACCTCTTCTGTATTGTTCTTCTTGTGTATTGTTGTCATCTCTTCTTAATCTCTTCTGCTTCTGTTAGGTCCATACCATTTCTGTCCTTTATTGAGCCCATCTTTGCATGAAATGTTCCCTTGGTATCTCTAATCTTCTTGAAGAGATCTACAGTCTTTCCCATTCTATTGTTTTTCTCCATTTCTTTGCATTGATCACATAGGAAGCCTTTTTTTCTCTCATTGCTGTTCTTTGGAACTCTGCAACCTAATAAGTTTAATATCACTCTTTTGAGATTTTTTCAGGGGCCTTCTGAAAACTCTCAAAGTTAGCTTGAGGTCAAAAAGACTTTATCCAGAATTTGATTTGGGGAAATTTGTCAAATATATCAAAAGGTTTTAAAACACTCATTCAAATAGGATCATACATCACTATGAATGAATATTTATTCACTTAACCAAAGTGACAACAAAATCTTTCAAAGGCAAATACAGAAATTACAACAAACTACTTAAGAGGTAAATAAATTCGACAGTCTGCTATCAAACAGATCGATGTTGCAAGAAAACTTTGTCCTCTTAACAGACAGAGAAAATAAAATTCTAGTTTTGCAGCAGCTTGGTGGTTTTTGTCACACTGAGTGGCCTGTGGGATCTTAGTTCCTGACCAAGGATCAAACCCACGCACTCTGCAGTGGAAACAGAGCCTTAACCCCTGAACTGCCAGGGAATTCCCAGCAACAGCTTAGTTTTAATATTAAAATTCATTCATTTAATTAAATTTATTTTAACCTTAGCCAGTCCTAAGCACACACAAAACTTTTCTTAGGGTTTCTTTTCCATAGCCTCTATATAACTTCTTTCTTTTATAAAAATATTCAAATTTTGTCCTATGCTTTCCCTTCCTCTTTTTTTTTTTAAACTTCTTTTTAGGACAAAATTACTTGTGTTCCCCTTAGCAAAATGCATTTCTACTCCTTGTGCATTTTTTCCATACATAGGAAGATGTTTTCCTTACTAATTTTAATTGCCTATTAATTACAATTCTTAACCCTTAGAAACTTTAATTTCTAAGAAAACAGCAGTAAGTGATTGTGAACTGCTTGTTATACCAATATTTTTTGGTTGGCAATCTTGTGAATATATTTCATAATTTCCAGAAACATACATTTCCTCATAATAATTTTTTTAATCTGGTACATGACATGTTTCTAATAAATCTAAACATATTTAGTTTTGCTATAATAAAAAGACAAAAATAAGTAAGAGACTTTAGCAATTAATATTTCAGTATTTTATCATATTTGGAAATGATCTAGACTTTTGATGCATTTTCATCATTTAATTTTATTTACAGAAAAGCTATACAGTTTTAAGTTACCAAATGATTTTGGAAGATACTTTTATCTCACTTTCATCTAAATCATTTGTCCCCCCAGATTATATTTAGATCACCTTTGAAAACTTCAGGTGACATCCAATCCCTGTGGTCACGAAGATCCTCTGCAGAAGGAATTGGCAACCTACTTCACTATTCTTGACTGGGAAATCTCATGGACAGAGGAGCCTGGCAGGCTACAGACCATGGAGTCTCAAAAGACAGGACTTAGCGACTAACAACAGAACAACAACACTTTCAAATATTTAAAATCGATTGAGCCCTTCTGGAGAGCAGTATGGCAGTGTTTACTGACATTAACATGCACACTGAGTAAAATCTGACTTTGAGGAAACCTGTTGGAAATACCCTAACATGCACAGAAAGACATACACACATCCATGGTTACTGAGCATTGTTTGTAACAGGTGAAAAAGTGGGGCGGGGGGGGGGGGGAGTGAGCCACCAGGGAAGCCCCCCAAAAGAGAAAGGCTTAAATAAAATGTGATGAGAAATACACAGAACAAATTACAATAAATAGGCTTCTTCATTGGTTATAAATACAAAATTTACAGCCCCAGAAAGAAAAAAGAAGAGAAGACAATTGTGCAACAGTATTATCCCTATGCTCCCAGTTACATTTAAGAAATCCAGCCGAAGTATGCGCACATCACTTTTGGATACCTACGCTCTTGAAGGTTCCACAGCTAACTGCTATACGGCTTAATATGTACAAATCCTTACACAGTAAGTGGATAGTTAGAGTTGTCTTTTCTTTTTCTTTTGTTTTAAATTATAATGCATTCTTGCATTACTTACATAATTTAAAAGTAAAGAATATGTTTGCGATTGCATAATAACTCCTTGAACCCAACTGCCTGCCAAGCGTGAGGGTCATTTATTACAACCCCTCCATCCCAAGAGCCCAGCACAGGGTCCAGCAGTTAATGGCCTGGCTGTGAACACATGATGCGGGGACCAGCCTGCCGATTCTCACCACTCCCCACACCCTTGCGAGATCCTAAGGTCAACTTTCACCACACCAGGTTAATCCTCCCTCAGACAACGCAGCTGCCAGCCACCCAAAACGCAGGCGCGAGGAGGCGGCGCCAACTCCCGGCAGCCCCGCCTCCCGGGCACCTAGACGTCACTGGGCCGCGCCGCGCAGTTTCTGAAGAGCCTGCGATCTGCCTTCCGGAAGGGAGTCCCGGCCGCTAACTATGGCGACTGCCGCGGAGCAGTGGGTACTGGTGGAGATGGTACAGGCGCTCTACGAGGTGAGCTTGGCGACTTCAGGGGCTCACGACCACACCCAGCCCTGGGGAAGTGGGACCTTTTGTGTGGATTTTTGTTCTGAGGCCTAGGCGGGCCTGGCCCAGTCACGCCCGGACCCTCGGCGTCGCTCCCTGGAAGGGCTCACAGGCACACATTTCCCGGCGGCGGAATGTTGCGAGGCGCGGGTGGGAGCCGAACTGGGGGTCTCGATTTGCTCTCCAGCGAGTGGAGAGCCCTCTCCAGGTCCTGTCCGGATACAGGAGAGAGGCTAGTCAAAAGCCAGAGCTGCTAAACGGGAGAGATGAAAGTAAAATGGAAAATCTCAGTCTAGAGGGGTCCTAGGGAAGACAGGTTCTTGGAACTGTGGAGCAGGTAATAGGGGAAAAGATAATAAGTTGGAATTTGTTTTTGTTGGGAGATAGCCGAATGATTTAGAAATATGAAATAGTTTTTCTTCCGCATACGTCCCATTTTCTGTCTTGGAGAGATACAACTACTTTAGTAAATCTCTGAAGAAAGACTAGTTAAGGGATGTTTTTTGAAAGGCCAGCCATTTCAGGTAGTAAGATAATATAAAATTTAAATGTCGTTCTTGTAAAATGTTCGTTCGACATTTAGTGAGTTTCCAGCACTGTACAGTAGAACTTTCTGCTTGTTCTCTGAGCTGTTCAGTAGCCACTAAAGACATGTGGCTATTAAGCACTTGAAAAGTGGCTAGTACAGCTGAAGGATTGAATATTTCATTTAATTTAGATATGTATTTAAATAGTTGAATGGTGCTAGCGACTACAGTGTTGGACAGCACAGATGTAAATGCTAGAAGTAGTGCAGTGAGCGAACCGGTAAAACTCGCTGTGCTTATAGAACTCACATTCATGTAAAGTGAATCTCAGTTTTCTTTCGATAATTTTCTTAAAACTTAATATTGCACGTCCTGGCAGCGGTGATGATGAAAGATGCGTCAGGACCCATCAGGACTTTTTGGACATGGAAACAAAACAGTTTCTTAAGAGAGACAGTATGGCTTAGGAGATGTCCAACCATAGGTTAATCATAGTGACTGTGAAAGTGAAAATCACTCAGTCTTGTCCCACTCTTCTAGACTCCCTGGAATTCTCCAGCCCAGAATGCTGGAGTGGGTAACCTTTCCCTTCTCCAGGGAATCTTCCCAACCCAGGGATCAAACCGAGGTCTCCCGCATTGCGGGCGGATTCTTTACCTGCTGAGCCACAAGGGAAGCCCAAGAATACCGGAGTGGGTAGCCTATCCCTTCTCCAGCGGATCTTCCCAACCCAGAAATCCACCTGGGGTCTCCTGCATTGCAGGCGAATTCTTTACCGACTGAGCTATCAGTGACTAAGAAGAACCACTAAAATTTACGATTTGTGTTTCAGAAATGAATAACTTCTACTGTAGATTGTTGCTGCCTTTCTGAAGACTGCCCTTTGATTATGTAACTTCTCATACCTTAGTACTGACCATGAGTGAAACTTGAGAGAAGTCCTCCTGGATGTTTTTCCTAGGGAAGAAAAGAACCTGCATTTATCATTTTTATTAATTTACTAGACATTTCAGCTTTTCTTAGGATGATGTCTTTGCGGAGTGGAATGTTTAACTAGTGACTTGGATATTTGTCTGTCAGCTATGATCCAATTATTGATAAAACCAAAAGGGTTTTTTTTTTTTTAGTAGAGCCCTTATTCTTAAATGAATTATATTCAGGAGGGATCAGCAAATTTTAAAAATAATCTTAGATTTCTGGTTTTGCTTCTAATTTCTGTGTACCTTGGATGTAGAATTTAAGGAGTCTTGTTGTGTACCGATGCATAGATAACATGTATGCAGTTTTAAAGGTACCTGTGCAGTGATCTGAAAGTTTATATATGCATTTGTCAGCAGGTTCCCTGTCACCACCTCAGAATTTTTTGAACTACTATGAATCATCACTTTCTGTCTAATGCTTTACAATAGTTTGTATTTACATTTCTAAACACCTCTTTTAAATGGCTTTCCAATGACAACCTATTGGAGTACAGCACTCCATAACTGACTGATGGGGGTTCAGTTGATATCTGGAATCTTCTATATGCACTTGGTGTGTTTAGTTGTATAAAACCTAAAAGTCAGCTAGCTTGGCCTTTATCCTGGAAATGTACAGTTGAAAAGACCTGACATGGATAATTTCATTAAGGTAACTTTTTGCCTGTTGACACGGAAAACACTACATACCTTTGGGGAGCTATGGTAGAAAAGACATGCTATTTCTTTAAGCATTAATAAAGTCTTTCTGCCATGTTCCAAGGAGAATTTAAAGAGGCTTATCAGAGATACAGAAAATGTCGTAAGATGTGCAAAATTCTTTGAAAATTGTGGAAACTGGTTTCCAAATAATTCTCAGTTCATCCGTGGTATGTGAAGGTGATAGAAGGCTTGTGATGGTGCAAAGTGTTTGTTACAGTCATTTCGTACCAGTAAAAATACAAATTACCTGAGGGATCTGATAGTTAATATAATTACTGAAATTCTGTGTCAGATTTTATTTTAAAAATTAATTTTTATTCCTAAAGATGGTTTAAAGCTGCAGTTTTAGAGATTTTTCATGTTAGGAGAAATTGCCTTCTGTTAGAAATGGGAAATGGAATGAGCAGAAATAAAGTGAGCTTTGGAAGTAAATCTTCAGAAGTAATAAATAGGTTTCATGAGGGTCATGGGTAGTAGTATATGCAGATACATTAAATTATATATGCAGGTTTGGAAATATTTGTTTATTTTATTTCTTGTTTTTGTTTTACTTTTGTTTTTGACTCACTCCTAGGCTCCTGCTTATCATCTTATTTTAGAAGGAATTTTAATACTCTGGATAATCAGACTTCTTTTCTCTAAAACTTACAAATTACAAGAACGATCTGATCTTACACTCAAGGTGAGAAGTTAAATTTCTATTTTATTATTTGGTGTATGATTATAGTTGCTACATCTTTCATAAAGGACTCAACTATATATGTTAAAATGTTTTCTGGAATATAAGGAAAACAGGAATGAAATATCAGGGTAAACAAATTACAAGGAATCCAGGGATAAAGTAAGTACACAAAGGAGTACCATGTTACAGGCCTTTATATTTTGCTAGGAGTAAACAGCAGTCTGGAAACATACTAGATGCTGGAAGGGAAACATAGGCTACTGCTGAATTGCCAGTGTCCACCTATAAGGTTACATGAGTTGCTTGGGAAAAGCAACACTGTTTCTGAAGCCTGAATGAGAGTTTTCCCTGTGGTCTTCATAAAGGAGATTCAGAGTTGGAGAGAATCCTCTCCATCCCACCACTCTCCACCTTCCCACCCCAAATCGAATTTTGATGTGTTCTGTATGGTAAAGGACGCAGCTCAAGCCCAAGTTGGGCAGGCCTTGGGAAGAAGTGTCAAGAGGACTTTGAATGCTGCCCTCTGGGGGCTGTTCGTATGGAGGACCAGGGGTCTGTGGAGTTCCCCTGCCTTCTCGTGCAGGTAGGAACACTGATCAGCTGTGCCCAGGTGTGAGAGGGGAGAGCAGTTTTGACTGCAGTGTGGTTGCTGTGACTTTGTTTCCCTGTCCAGCCTCTATAGCAACACACCAGAATACTTAGAGACAGGTACAGTTAGAGATGTTTTCCTGCAAAAGTGCCTAAAACTTCAGATCAGAGGTTCACAAGGCAGCGTTAAGTGTAGCACAAAGATGGGCACTGCTCTTTTCTTTGCCTGCTGTAGCATTCACAGGAGAAGGTGCAAGAGGGATGGAATTACAGCAATGTGGCAAGTGTTTCCTTGTTTTCACTGGCTGGCCCTTGCTGTCTTGATCATTAATGTTTATCATGAGACGGTCAGACAGTATCCCCTCTAGGGGATATGCAGCAAGTGACTCTTAGGGCAAATAAATTTAGGAAACCTGGGTAAAGCAAACTAAAGAGGTGTCTCATTGCATGACTTCTTATATAAAAGGTTTTTTATACGCCAGTAGCTACTTGAACCTCTGGGGAGTTACCCTACACTTGACCGAAGATCCCATCCCTGCCTTTCTTTATGATACCTTGTGGGATTAGTGTGCCATAGAACACTCTTTTGATAGTATTACAGTGAGATTGAGTCATCCAGTCCAGAAATCCTGTCTACTTTTTTCCCCTTGGTATTTAGGAACTCCATGTGAATAATTATGTGGCCATGGAACAGATTTCTAGCCCAGCTGTTTAAGGGGTTGATCATTCCTAATATTCTTAATTTAAGTTTAAGCATATCAGTCCATGCAAATGTGCATTTTGAAAGAATAATGCCTAAACATAATTTTAGGATAACCCTCTAAAAGCAGAACTTACCTAGAGCAAGATTCAGTAATCACTGACATCTTACCCTAAAAACTGTGGAAGGAAAAAAAAAACAACTGTGTGAGCGTTTCTAAAGCTTAACTTAATAGCAGCAAAGAAGAAATGCCCTTCTCAGTTTTACAGAGGTGCAGAGTCTCTTGAATATCAGGCATTCTTGAATTGATTCTGAAATCTGTCTCCATGGTAGTGAGTGGACTGTGTGTATCACACGTACTCCAGGCTTGTTCAGGCTACTATTCTTCCGTGCAGTTGATTTATTCAGCTAGCATTGTTGAGTCCCTGAGCCTTAAGTGAATATGCTCCTGGCCATGCCCTAGAGTTGCCTATTAGGAGAAACACACACGGAAGCATTTAACAGGAGTGTGGAAATAGAAATATTAAGAGTGGGCTTATCTAAGGCTAGAATTGCTGTGTCCGTTAGGTTCATCAGGTGTGCCTCATCTCATTGAGTACATCCAGAGTACATTTTCAAAATTACACTTCCTTTTCTAGTTCAAGAAAGGATAAGAAACTCAAAATAATCAAAATACCTGTAATGCAAAAAATAACAGGTAAAAGGAATAAAGTGGCTTTCTGTGAGAAATTTCCAAACAACTAAATCCTTTTATAATAATTACTATTAGAGAGTCTTTTGGTGTATTTCAGTTGCTTCTGAATCCTTGCCAGTGGCTTGTAGAACCAGTGCTTTGTAGTCTAGCTGATCCCTTCCTGTGACTATCATGCCTATAAGAACCTAAAGTGTGGCTGTCTGTAATATTTTGCAAGAAGCTGAGCTCACTTAACCTGCAGTTGTGCTTCTTATCTTTGTGTTGTAGACTTTTTGTTTTATCATCAGTAGCAGTTATACTTCCTACAGTGAAAAATTCTGAACAAAAATAAAATTTAAAAAAATTTTCCATCACCCAGGAAGTTTCATGGGAAAAGAGCCTTTAGCCTGAGTTGAGGATAAAGGTGAGGGGTTAAGTGCACAAAACTCAGTAGTGATTTAGTGTCATTTCCAGCCACAGCGTCTGGACCTCTTTCTAGCAGCACGTTCATTATGATGGCATCATTACAACAAACAGTTTAGGTGCTGCTAGAGCTGCTGTCCAGTAAGTAGCACTACACTGTACTTTAACAGCTTTTCTCTTGTAGGAAAAAGAAGAATTGATTGAAGAGTGGCAACCAGAGCCTCTCGTTCCTCCTGTCTCAAAGGACCATCCTGCTCTCAACTACAACATTGTCTCAGGGTAAATTGGTTTTGCTAGTCAAGGGCTGGTGTTTGGTTTCCTGAAAGTAAATTCAGCAAAGTATACGTTGGTTTATATAGTATTCCCTTTTTAATTGAAATAAGACTTTCAGAAATTTCTGGAGATCAGAAATGCTCTTTAACAGTCTCCAGTTTGGGTTTCAGAGTTTGTCTCTTTAAAACAAAATATCTATTTTTCAAAGTAATACAGACATATACTATTTCAGATGGTGAGACAGTGAGATGAAAAACAGCATTCTTCCTTTTTCCCCACCTGGTATGTTTCTGATTTTAGATCTGTTGCAGATCGTCATAACTAGATAGTAATGGTATGCTTGCACCACTGTTTCTTGATTGATTAATATGGACAGTCCCTTTTGACTCTCACAGTATGAATTATGAAACTTCAACTCACTCTGGTCCCTTCTGGCTTCCAGTGTTTTATCTGTTTTTAGTTCTTCTATTTCAGTATAGAGAAAATATTAGACACATAGTATCCACCAGCAAGAAGTAATAGGTATTAACATTTTGCTGTGTTTATTTCAAATACGTTTTTTAAAAGAAATAGAGCATTAGCAATACAGTTGATCCTTGAACAGTATAGGAGTTAGGGGTGCTGACCCTCCATGCCATCAGAAACCTACATCTAAATTATAGTCAGCCCTCCAGATACATGTTTTTAATATATCCCTCCAGATATGTAATTTTACTGCTATTTACTATCTTGAAGTTGGTGGTTGTTCCTTTACTCATATTTATACTTTTATAACAATATGCCTGTTGCCGTGAAAGTTTTCAGTATTCATTTAAGAAATATGATGCAGCATATTCTCTTGAGAGAGCCAGGTGGCTTAGTGGTAAAGAATCTGCCTGCCAACGCAGCTGATGGAGGACATGTGGGTTCAATCTCCGGGTCAGGAAGATTCCCCTGGAGAAGGAAATGGCAGCCTACTCCAGTATTCTTGCCGGGGAAATCCCATGGACAGGAGCCTGGAAGGCTACAGTCCATTAGTTGGCAAAGAGTCAGACACCACCGAGCACATCCTCAGCCAGGAGCACATCCTCCTGGGACAGTCCTCCTACTTCTGGTCTGATAGGAGAGAGGCTTGTATTCTTCACTTTGGTGAATTACTTTGGTCTTATGAAAGTTTTACTTGTTCTTAAATCAAACTTACCAGTCATTAATGTTATGATCATAAAATCCTTCCTACCACAAATGTCTAATTTGCCTGTTTTCTGTATGACAGCCACTTGTCCCAACATAATTGGTTGAATAATCCATTTTTTAACCTACTGATTGGAAATTTCCCTACTTTCATATGTTCATCACTCAGTCATGTCTGACTCCTTTGTCATATCCTTCTCCAGGGGGTCTTTCTGACCCAGGGATTGAACCTGGGTCTTCTGCATTGCAAGTAGACTTGTTACCATCTGAGCTACCAGGGAAGCCTTCATATGTTAAGTTCCCTTATATAGGATCTATTTCTGGCTTTATTTCTATTCTTTTGGTGTATTTCTTCTCCCTGTGCCAGGACCTCGTTTATGTTGTTCAGTCGCTAAATCATATCCAACTCTTTGCCTCCCCGTGGACTGCAGAACGCCAGGTTTCCCTGTACTTCACTGTCTCCCTGAGTTTGCTTAAATTCATGTCCACTGAGTCAGTGATGCTGTCTAACCACCTCCTCCTCTGCCGCCCCCTTCTCCTTTTGCCTTTAGTCTCTCCCAGCATCAGGATCTTTTCCATTGAGTTGGCTTTGCGAATCAGGTGGCAAAGTATTGGAGCTTCAGCTTCAGCATAAGTCCTTCCAATGAATATTCAGGGTTGATTTCCTTTAGGATTGACTGGTTTGGTCTCCTTGCAGTCCAGGAGACTCTCAAGAGTCTTACCCAGCACCACAATTCAAAAGCATCAATTCTGGGAAGCTCAACTTTCTTTATGGTCCAACTCCAGATCTGTACACAACTACTGGAAAAACCATAGCTTTGACTGTACGGACCTTTGTTGGCAAAGTGATGTCTCTGCTTTTTATACACTGTCTAGGTTTCTCATAGCTTTTCCTTCAAGGAGCAAGTGTCTTTTAACTTCATAGCTGCAGACACTGTTCGCAGTGATTTTGCAGCCCAGAAAAACAAAATTTGTCAGTGCTTCCACTTCTTACCCTTCTGTTTGCCGTGAAGTGATGGGACCAGATTCCATGATCTTAGTTTTTGAATGTTGAGCTTCAAGCCGGCTTTTTGATTCTCCTCTTTCGCCCTCATCAAGAGGCTCTTTGGTTCCTCTTTGCTTTCTGCCATTAGAGTGGTATCATCTGCATATTTGAAGGTGTTGTTATGTCTCCCAGCAACTTGATTTCTGCTTGTGATTCAACCAGCCTGGCATTTTGCATGATGTATTCCACATATAAGTTAAATAGGCAGGGTGACAATATACAGCCATGTTGTATTCCTCTCCCAATTTTGAACCAATCCATTGTTCCATGTCTGGTTCTAATTGTTGCTTCTTGACCTGCATACAGGTTTCTCAGGAGACAGGTGCAGTGGTCTGGTACTATCATCTGTTTAAGAATTTTCCACAGTTTTTTGTGATCTACACAGTCAAGGGCTTTAGCATAGTCAAGCAGATGTTTTTTTCTTAGAACTCTCTTGCTTTCTCTGTGATCCAGCAGATATTGGTAATGTGATTCCATTACCAAAGGTAATCTGGTTCCTTTGCCTTTTCTAAATCCAGCTTATGTATGTATCTAGGTTCATGTACTGCTGAAGCCTAGCTTGAAGGATTTTGAGCATAACCATGCTAGCATGTGAAATGAGCTCAGTGGTAGGGTAGTTTGAACATTCTTTGGTATTGCCCTTTTTTGGGATTGGAATGAAAACAGACCTTTTCCCATCTTGTGGCCACTGCTGAGTTTTCCAGATTTGCTGACATATGAATGTAACACTTTAATAGCATGATCTTTTAGGATTTGAAATCGTTCAGCTGAAATTCCATCATTTCCACTAACTTTGTTTGTAATAATGCTTCCTAAGGCCGTCTTGACTTTACACTCCAGGATGTCTAGTTCTAGGTGAGTGACCACACCATCATGGTTATCTGGGTCAAGACCTTTTTGTGTAGTTCTTCTGTACATTCTGCTACCTCTTCTTAATCTCTTCTGCTAATGTTAGGTCCTTACCGTTTCTGTCCTTTATCCTGCCCATCTTTTCATGAAATGTTTCCTTGATAGCTTCAGTTTTCTTGAAGAGATCTCTAGCCTTTCCCATTCTACTGTTTTTCTCTGTTGCTTTGCATTTTTCATTTAAGAAGGCCTTATCTCTCCGTGCTGTTTTCTGGAACTCTGCATTCAGTTGGGCATATCTTTTCCTTTCTCCCTTGCCTTTTGCTAATCTTTCATTAGCTATTTGTGAAGCCTTCTCAGACAACCACTTTGCCTTCTTGCATTTCTTTTTCTTTGTGATAGTTTTGGACACTGCCTCCTGTACAGTGTTACAAACCTCCGTCTACAGTGTTATTTGTTCTTATGCCAGAACTTCATTTATACCACTAGGTTAATAATAGGTCTTGACTAGCATGGGTCCTTAACCTTCTTATTCTTCAGAACAGTCTAGGCTGTTTTTTGACTCTTCACTAAGAGTTTAGGTTTAGCTGATCAGATTTGACCAGAAAATGAATTTAAATTTTTGACTAGTAATGGATTTAATTTGTGAACTAATTTGGAGACAATTGGCATATTGCTAATACTGAATCTCATCACCATATATCTTATGTATAACTTGTATATTTAGGTCTTTCGTGTTTCTGAGAAAAGTTGGATAACGTTCTTCATAAAGATTTTGCTTAACTTTTCCTACTTTTTATTTTGAAACATGATAGATTCACATGAAGTCATAAGAAATAATACAGATAGATTCCATATACCCTTCATCATGTCTCCAAGTGGTAACATCTTGCTTAACTGTAGTACAGTATCACAGCCAGGAAATTGATGTTGCATATGTTTTAATAGCTTTGTCTCTAGGTACCAGAGAGTTTTCATTTCTGTCATGAAGAGCATCATTTTCTTCTTGTTTCTGTGTTATTGCACTGGCTAGGATACTTTCCATGCAGTGTTGAATAGGAGTGGTAACAAAGACTTCTGTGTCCTGTTCCTGATTAATTTTAAGGGATAACCTGTATGGTGTTACCGGCCTTCCTTTCTCATCCTAATTTGCTAAGAGAACTTTTTGTTAGTTTTAAAATCAGAGTATTAAATTTTATTAAATCTGTTGAGATGATTGTGACTCTTCTTCTCTAATCCATTATATTTTAAATTGTACTGATTGATTTTTTACATTAATTAAGCATATATATAAAATTTCTTGAGAAAATTGCAAGCAATCATGCTTGCAATGGTCACTCAGATTCTAGCTTGGTAGACTTGCAGAAGGATGGAGATTTACTCTCTGGAAAGGCTAAATATAAATGAAAAGGCTGAAGGATGTGTTAGGGAACGGTTGCCCTTCTGAAAACAGAATGCAAGTAAAATGTTTATAATGAATATTAGGTTGCTGATCCCATTTCCTCCAACTCAGCTCTTAGAGAAAGTTGGAAACCAGATTTATACCTCATATATACCAAAGACCAAAGGAGTTCTCTTTGGTGAAACTCAAAGTCAAGAGAAAAAACAGAAAATGTTGAGCTTAGGGTTTCCACAGATGAACTCATGTCTGATTATTACAGAGTGAAGCCCACTGTGAGTCAAGAAGCCAGGCCTGTTTACACAGTGCTTCCAACTAGCTTCCCTGTGGCTCAGATTGTAAAGAATCTGCCAGAGGAATCGGTGGGGAGGGAGGTGGGAGGGTAGATCGGGATGGGGAATACATGTAACTCCATGGCTGATTCATGTCAATGTATGACAAAACCCACTACAATATTGTAAAGTAATTAGCCTTCAACTAATAAAAATAAATGGAAAAAAAAAAAAAAAAGAATCTGCCTGTAATGAGAGAGACTTGGGTTCAATCCCTGGGTCAGAAAGAGCCCTTGGAGAAGGGAATGGCTACCCACTCCACTATTCTTGCCTGAAGAATTCCACGGACAGAGGTGCCTGGCAGGCTACAGTCCATGGGATTACAAAGAGTTGGCCATGACTGAGCAACTAACACTTTCACCTTTTTCTTTCTGGTTAGCATTTCAGTGTCTTATTCTTAAAAATGGGTGGACAACCTTAAATTATGGTCCACTGATTTTCAACAAAGTGCCAAGACAATTCAGTAGAGAAAGAATAGTCTCTTTTAACGAATGGTGATGGGACAACTGGATAGACAAATGTAAAAGAATGTTGACAGACCTCAAACTCACAACATATGTAAAAATTAGCTCAAAATTAATCACAGGCCTAAATTTAAGGGCAAAAATCATAAATTCTTAGTAGAAGAAAGAAAACAAAAGAGTAATTCTTTGTAATCTTGGGTTGGGCAAAGATTTTTAGATATGACACAAAAAGCACCAGCAACCAAAGGAAAAATAGATAAACTGCACTTCATTAAAGTTAAAAACATTTCTGCTTCAAAGTCCACTATCAGAGAAACAATATAAAACCCTGCAAAATGGGAGAAAATATTTTCAAGTCATATATTTGTTAAGGGGCTAGTATCCAAAATATATATTAGAAAACTCTTACAACTTAGTGATAAACCCTATTTTAGCATGACTGTTTGGTTAATTTTTATTAATTGTTGGTTTTTTTTTTTGCTAATATTTGGTACCTTTAGTATCAGTATTGGAAAATGAGTTTAGTCTTTTCTTTTCCCTTACTCTGCTGGCCCAGGTTTGGTATCAGAAATTTAGTAGTCTTGTAATTTTCTTGGCAATAATACATATTTGTTGTTTGTTCTGTTGAGCATAGATTTTTAATCATGAATTTAATGTCTTCAGCGAGTTTGTAAAGCTGTTTCTATTTCCTTTATGAGTAAGTTTTGGTTATTGTCATTTAGTAATTGCTCATTTCTTCTTGTGTTTTCAAATGCTTTTGCATGAAGTAATTTATACAATTTTCTCAGTTATATGTAATATATATATATATTATATATGTATAAAATATATATGTGTGTGTTAGTCACTTAGTTGTGTCCAACTCTTTGTTATCCCATGGACTATAGCCCGCCAGGCTCCTCTATCCATGGGATTCTCCAGGCAAGAATGCTGGAGTGGATTGCCATTTCCTTCTCCAGGGGATCTTCCTGACCCAGGGATCAAACCCAGGTCTCTTGCATTGCAGGCAAATTCTTTAACATCTGAGCTATAGGGAAGTCCGCTTCATATTATATGTAAAGTAATATATATGCTATTTGTATGTATATACAACTTTATAAACAGATGTGTAGAACAAGACATGTGTGGGGTTTGTGTCTGCATTGCAGTCAGTTGTGTCTCCTTTCTCACTCACATTTGCTAAAGGTTTGTCCTCTGGCTTAGTTCAGTCTCTGTTTTATCTTCTTCATTTTGGGCCTTTCTTGCAGACACAGGTATTGACCCTCTCTTCAGCACTGCTCTCATCAGCACTCATGTAAGACAGCATTCTCATTTACTTTTTTCTTTGTTTCCTTTATCCCCAGCACCTGCATCTGTTCTCCGCCAGTAATGTATCCCACTGTAATGCTTGTATTTTACTTTCATTATTTTATGTCATTAAAATCATGTATTTTATTATTTTTAGCGTGTATATATTCTTGAAACTATCTAATCTTAATGTTTTATGAATGTGTGTTTTTAATTTTGTGCTCTAGACTCCATTCTGATTTTTTTTTAAACAAGTTTTTTACTCAGCACAATTTTTCGACAAACGTTTTGAGTTCCTGCTGTGTTCAAGGAATACGCTGGACATGTGCAGTAAATCAAAATCTTAGTTCTCTTAGGCCAGGCAAGCCAAAAATGAAATAAATATAGCGTTAGCTGGCATTGAGTGGTGTAAAGAAATATGAAGCAGCACAGAGAGGTGGAGTTGCTAAGTGTACTTCTCATCATTTCTTCTGACTGCTACGTATTATTCGTGGTATATGGCCACCACGTTTTACTTAGCCATTTTCCTTGTGATGTATACCTCAGCTGCCTCGACTCCCCACTGCCACAAACAGCGTGGTGATAAACCTGATTGATATCCTGTTGTGGACCTGTTTGAGTCTCTCTAGGGGTGTGGGCCCAGCAGGAGAATCATGATGTAGGAAAGTCCCAGAGGGAAATGAGACAGGCGTATACCAGTACCCAATTCCTGGACAGCATTGTTTTATTTTGCATTTCTCTGATTATTTGAGCCATTAAGTATAATTTTATCTACTTATTAGCTGTTGGAATTTTTCACTTCTATAAAATGCCTACTGGTATCTTCTACTTCTTTTTCTACCTGATTCCCAGCCTGCCTTTCAATTATCAGAAATCCCTAGTATTGTGTAGATTTTAATTCTTGGTAAGTTCTTGAGTAGTGATTTATTACAATGATTCTAAGAAACTTTTTTTTTCTATTTTAAGATCTCTGAAATGGATATGAATCTTACAGCTGCTGAGAGTCATTCTTACCTGGGGGCAGTTGGGGTGGTATCATTTCTTATGCACCGATGAACTTGGTCATGACTATACTCACTGCCAACACCTCAGTTGAGTTATGTGGCCATAAGTCGTGTAAGTCACCTGATGGAAGGAGAAATGCTCACATTCCTCCAGACGGATGAACAGAGGCTGTTGGGATTACGGCTTTGAGCATTCCTTTATCAGATTCCTGCTGCCTTTGGATAATGAGAGCTTACTTTCTAGAAACACATGATTCAATTGAGGAAAGATTAAATTAGGAGTTTAGTCCAATAGGAAAGTTCCAGCACGAAATTTAGAGAATGGGTGATACTGACTTGTCAGGTAATCTCAGAGATGATAGTGGAGCATCCTTTCAAGCAATACCAGGATACTCCGGTTAGCAGGGAGTGTGAATACCTGTGATATCCATGATGTAGCAGGGAGCAGTCAGTCAGAACTGCTGACTAAAAGTTAGGAATGTCTTAACTGATTCATCTTGTTTATATTTTTCCATACATAGGTGTGAAAGTAGAATGACAAAAATCTGTGTCAGAAATGCCTTTTCATTAAATATAACCTGAAACACATATAATAAGAAAAATATCATTACATTTTAATTGGCCATGTCTTTCTTCCTTAGTGGTAGATAAAATACAGCCGATGCCATCTTGGATTCATGAAATACAACAAATTTCTATCCCCATCTGTTAGTTTTGCCTGTGGTATCTTCATTGAACCAAAATTCTTAGTTTTGACTTGGTCATATCCATCCATTTTAGCCTCATGGTTTGTATGTTTGGAGACTTGCTCTAGAAATCATTTCCTATTCCAAGGTCACAAAGACTTTCTAAATTTTCTTCTGTTACCTTTTTCAGAGTACTCTTTAGGCTTTTAAAATGCCTGGAATTCACCTTTGTATATGGTTATTCAATTTTATTTTTTCCCATTGAGAACAAAATATGTGTAACATAGTAGTGGGTGCAGCTGCTGT
This sequence comes from Dama dama, assembly GCF_033118175.1. Lineage (NCBI taxonomy): Eukaryota > Metazoa > Chordata > Mammalia > Artiodactyla > Cervidae > Dama > Dama dama. The sequence goes on along the minus strand of NC_083696.1, from coordinate 25,601,106 downwards.
TGTTTGCAGGTATTTATATATAGGCATACCTCATTTTATTGCACTTTGCTTTGTTGTACTCCTGTGTGTGTGTGTGTGCGCGCTCAGTCATGTCCAACTCTTTGCGACCCCGTGGACTGTAGCCTACCAGGCTCCTCTGTCCATGGAATTTTTCAGGCAAGAATATTGGAGCAGGTTGCCGTTTCCTGCTCCAGGGGATCTTCCCAACCCAGGGATCAAATCCACGTCTCATGTGTCTCCTGCATTGGCAGGTGGATTCTTTACCACTCCACCACCTGGGAATTCCATTGCACTCCCGTAGGTACTGCATTTTTTACAAATTAAAAGTTTGTGGCAACCTTGTGTTGTCAGATGATAGCTGTCATTTGTTAGCAATAAAGTATCTTTTAAAAATTAGAAAATAATTTTTTTTAGTTTTATTAAGATATACTTGACATATAGCACTGTATAAGTTTAAGGTGTATAGCATAATGATTTGGCTTACATAGATCATGAATTGATTACCACATTAAGTTTAGTGAACATACATCATCTCATACAGATTCAAAATTAAATAGTAATTTTTTTTTCCTTCCGAGGAAAACAAGTTTTACCCTCAACAATTTTCATATATAATTTAACAGCAGTGTTAACTAGATTTGTCATGCTGTACATGCGTTACAGGCAGATTCTTTATGATCTGAGCCACCAGGGAAGCCCGTTACATCCCCAGTACTTAATTATCTTATAACTGGGAGTTTGTACCTTTTGATCACCTCAATCCAATACCCCCTGTCCCTAACCTGCCTCTGATAACCACAAATCTGATCTCTTTTCCTATGAGTTTGTTTCTTTTGGAAGTATGATTGACTTAAAACACTCTTAGTTCCTGGTACACAACATGGTGATTTTATATTTGTATACATTTCAGAGTGATCACAATGATGAATCTAATTACCATTTGTCACCATACAAAGATAGTACAATAATCATTAACTATATTCCCCACACTGTACATTTCATATCTATGACTCATTTATTTTATAATTGAAAATTTGTACCTATTCTTCCTCATCCATTTTTTCTCATTTCCCCACCTTCCCTTCCCTCTGACTGTGACTCTGCTTCTCTGTGACTGCTTCTGTTTTGTTACGTTTGTTCATTTGTTTTGTTTTTCACATTCCACATGTAAGTGAAATCATACATATTTGTCTTTCTCTGACTTATTCCACTCAGCATAATACCCTGTAGATCTATTCATGTTCTCACAAGTGGCAAGATTTTGTTCTTTTTTTTTGGCTGAGTAATACTCCTTCGTGTATGTGTATGTGTGTGTGTGTGTGTGCGCGCGCGCGCATGCACGCACACACACATGCACACATATATCTTACATCTTCTTTATCCATATTGATGGGCACTCAGATTGCTTTCATATCTGGGCTATTGTAAATAATGCTGAAGTAAACATAAGCATGGAAAAATATTTGCTAATGAGTGTTTTTGATTTCTTTAGATAAATACCCAGGGTTAGAATTGCTATATTGTATGATAGCTCCATTTTTAATTTTTGAAGTGTTTCCATGCTGTCTTCCATAGTGGCTGCACCAATTTACATTCCCACAATTAGTGCATGAGGGTTCCTTTTTCTTCACATCCGTGCCAACATTTATTTGTTGTTTCTTTTTGATGATAACTATTCTGACAGGTGTGAGGTGGTATTTCATCGTCGTTTTGTATTTTCCTGATGATTAGTGATGTTGAGTATCTTTTGTGCCTGTTAGCCATCTGTATGTTTTCTTTGGAAAAATATCTGTTTAGATCCCTTGCTCATCCTGTCTTGTTCCTAATCTTAGAGGAAATGCTTTCAGTTTTTCACAGTTGAGTATATTAGCTGTGGGATTGCTCCGTGTGAACTTTACTATGTTGAGGGATGTTCCCTCTGTACTCACTTTTCTGAGAGTTTTTATCATAAATGGATGTTTAATTTTGTCAAAACTGTCTCCTTGTTGAGATGCTCATGATTTTTATTCTTCAGTTTGTTAATATGATAGATCATGTTGATAGATTTTTGGATATTGAACCATCCTTGGGATAAATTTCACTTGATCATGGTGTATGATCCTTTTAATGTATTGTTTAATTCAGCTTGCTGATATTTTGTTGAGGATTTTTGCATCTATGTTCACCAATGATACTGGTCTGTAATGTCCTTTTTGTGTGAAATTTCTGTGATTTTATGTGTGTGACATTTTATTCCTTCTACTAACTTCAGAGTTTGCTTGTTCTTCTAGCTCCTTTAAGTGTAAAGTTGTCATTTATTTGAGGGATTTTTTGTTTCTTGAGATACTCTTGTATTGCTTTAAACTTGCAACAGCATCCTTCCATCTGGTCACCAGAGCTACAGGTTCTGAGCATGCCCTGTGTGGGCTAAGTGAGTCTGTTTCAGTGGACTGATTCCTGTGTATACTTGGTAGCCATGGCTGGTTCTTGGTCTAGTTGGTTGCCACAGAAGTTGTGCAGAAGTTGTTGGCCCCTGATGGGCATGTCCAGATCCTGCACAACTGGCTGCATGGCTAGTGGAGTCCAGTCCTGGGGCCAGCCCACTGTGGGTGGGCCCAGGTTACGAAGTAGCTGACTGAAGGCCAGGAGCCGCAGAGCTACTGTTTACCTAGTGTTGGTGGGCAGGGTTAGTCTTGGGGTTCCTGCAGCTCACGGAGTCCTGTGACAGCGTGCCTGCTAGTAGGGGGGACTGTGTCTCTGCCCATCGGGCCCCTTGGCCTGGCGTTTCCCATGCTAGTGCTGACTGTCTGGTAGACATAGCTCAGTTTCAGCGCTCATAAGCTAGAGTGAGAATTCCAGAGTGGCACTTGTCAGCACCAGTGTTGCCATATGTGATGATCTCCCAAAAATGACTGCTGCCAGTGTCTCTGTCCCCATTTAAGTCCCATTTGCCTCCTGCCTCTCTGGGAGGCTCTCTTAAGATCAGTGAGTGGGTCCTTTCATATTACTGATTCTGCCTTCCATTCTGGAATGTTTGAGATTTTGTGTGCAGCCTTTGTCTACATGGGTATTTTGGTTTTTCATGTTTTTGTGGGTGCCAGCTCCACCACCTCAGGAAATTTTATGAAACTTCAGTTTTGTGAAACTAAAAAAGTCCTGGGAATTGGGAAAACAAGTGACATAGTGGAATTAGAATCATAGTGGATGATTTGAAAGAGAAAAATCCCTTGAAGCCATAGATAAGAAAGAAGAAAATAGTTAATGAGCACTTTTTATAATGACAAGTTGAGCCATAGGTTCTTACCCCACTTTATAGATGAAGAAACTGAGGCTCATGGAGGCCAAGTAACAACCCTGAGTTTCTGAAGCCGTCAGTAGCCACAATGCAGACAGAATCTGCCTGACTGATTCTACAACTGTTCTTTTCACTGAGTCTTGTATGAGTTCATCTGCTTTTGTTAATTTACTTCTAGTAGTCACTCTTTTCCTTCTCTGGTTTCCCAGCATTTTTCATTATTTTTCTCATAGAAAACCAGTTCTGTTAAGATATACTGGTGAGAATGGTGTTCCCTAATCTTTTCTGGCCACAGTACATTTTACAGAACAGCCCCGTGACAGAGCAGTGAGTTTGTGAAACACAATCAGTTCCGTGCCACTGTCCTTTCCCTGGCCCTGTGTGGTGTGTTTCTATTCATTCTATTCTTTATTCTTATGATTTCCTTTAGGTGAAATAGGCTGGCTGTGATCCATTAATCACACCCTTTAATAGCTCATGTCCCATAGTTTGGCCCTTATTTTTAAAGTATGACTTGTAGCTCGAGTACTTTTCAGCAGAGGATAATAGGTTGTCTGAGTAAGAGCCCATCTCCTGTTCATCTGAACTCAGATCCATGCTGTATGCTGTATGCAACTGGGCACTCTTATTTTACCCCTTTGTGGAGGGGTGGGGAATTCCTTTTAAATAGCATTTCAGCATTAACTTTAGAAACGGGGGCCGTACCTCACTTACTCTTGTGGTGGCTTCCTGTAGATAACATGTATTTTTAAACTGCTTGTCTGTAAGATTGTGACTCGCTCTGCCTCTTCATGTCTTTGATCTTGATGTTTCTATATTTTCCTTAGGTACTTTATTTAGCAACTTAAGTGAGTTTCAAAACCAAGCAAAGGTTTGCCATTCATCTATCCAAAATCTTGAAATTCTAGCTCACCTTTTTTTTTTTATTTAACTAGTATAGAGGGGCCTATTAAGAGTAGAATTAATGACCAAGTATCTGATTTTTAATATACCATTTTCTAATTTTACTTTTTAAGAATAAAAAGAGAGATAGGCGTATGCAAATAGAGTTGAATGACAACACTTGTGTGTCCTGTCCCCTTCCCTCTCCAAGAAGTATAATAATGTGTGTCCTGCAACAGGAATGACTGCTGAAGTATACCACTCTTGTCTCTTTCCCCAGCCCTCCAAGCCATAACATTGTGGTGAATGGAAAAGAATGTATAAACTTTGCTTCATTCAATTTTCTTGGATTGTTGGATAATCCTAGGCTCAAGGTAGGTAGCACATATGCTGAAGTGGACAGATAACATGACTGACTTAAGCAACTGGGCATAAAATAAGAGACAAATGCAGAATATCTGAAAGGACTATGTAAATGTTTATCATTAATCTTTCTTGACAGAGCTGTAACAAAGGAAGGCAGGAGTGTCCTCATGTGGTTTAGTGTTAGATGACAGCCAGAGAACTATATGAACCAAACCCAGTAATAGTTGGAGATGTGTCCAAGAAATTGCCTCATCTCCTTTTGGGATTGTGGGCCAGTAAACATTTTTTGAGGAAAGTTGTGCAGTCGCCCAGTTATGTCCGACTCTTTGCAACCCCTTGGACTGTAGCACGCCAGGCCTCCCTGCCCCTCACCATCTGCCGAAGTTTGCACAAGTTCATGTCCGTGACCTTTGAGGTAAAACTTAGGCCCAAAATGCCAGAAAGGGTGAATGCATTGAGTTAACCAGGTTTTCAGATGGTTAAAGCATCTGCCTACAATGCAGGAGACCTGGGTTCCATCCCTGGGTTGGGAACATCCCCTGGAGAAGGAAATGGCAACCCACTCCATTATGCTTGCCTGGAAAATCCTATGGACCGAGGAGCCTGGTAGGCTACAGTCCATGGGGTCGCAAAGAGTCGGAGACAACTGAGCAACTAACAATCAGGTTTTAATGATCAAGCTAATATAACTTTTCCATGTTCTTAGTCATATGCCTAAATCTTTCTATCCCTCCTTTCTTTATATCCTGTCAGAATTGTCTTAGTCCTTATAAAGGAGAAAAAGCCAGGTGACTGGGGAGCTATGTGGGTTAAAAAACAGGAAATTTCATTTTTGAATTCTTAAAGCTAAATTATTAAAATATATATATATGTTTTTTTCCACAAAGGCAGCAGCTTTGGCATCTCTAAAGAAGTATGGTGTGGGAACTTGTGGACCTAGAGGATTTTATGGCACATTTGGTATGTTTTCTGTCATATTTTTTAGACTACTGCTTTCAACAATTAAGATCCAATCTGATTTCAAAACTCCTTGGAAAAGGTATCCTTAGTTGTGGTAATAAGCAGGTGAACTTTCTAAAAGATTTTGTGTTTGAAAGCATTGGTGGGAGACGTGTTGATCTCAGGCTGACTGTCCCTTGTGCCAAAGGGCCATGGGTACCAAAAGCGCACTGTCTCAGTAGGACGAAGACTGAGCTCTTGTTGCATTTGCCCCAAGAGACAGTGGTATGAGGAGACTGTCTGCCATGCATGACATTTGTGATGGGAAGCATCTGGTTTGCATGGCTCTGCTCTTTATAGTCGTGCAGGAACCCAAATCTTCCCTGTATTGTTGCTGTTGGCCTAGTAAGGGCACCTTCCTTGTCTGCGTGGCTGCAGCCAAATGATGAGTATGGGGGAGCAGGAGTGCAGGGCTGCTGTTCCCGTTTGGGTGGGCAGGTGGTATTGCTCATCATTCTGCTCACATGCCATTGGTGAAAACATAGCCCGGATCATGTCTCCAGCAGAGGGACTGGGAAGTTGCCCTGGCTGGGCAGCCACCACATGCCAGGAGCAAGGTGAGAACAGATTGGGGGTAAGGGGGGCAGTGGTCAACTGTATAGCCCTTTTCTTTCTGGAATGAAGATGAAGGATCATTGATTTCCTTATGTGTGGATGACCTGGGATGGATTAACTACATGTTAGGATGAGTGTGATTTCAAACACAGTGAACTCCCTAAATCAGAGTCATCAAAGAAGACCTTGGAATTTTATGATGGCTTTTGTTAAATGTATATTGTTCTTTGCTTCTGAAAATTTCAGAAATGTTATATAATTGTTCAAGTGAGTATACTACTGGAAACAACATTCTGGTTTATGAAATGTCAGAGGGTGGGGAAAGGGGCCAGGGAAGGAAGTCTCTTTTGTCTTCTCTGCTCCTTTTCATTTCTTGGTCTGTGTTTTGTTTTTTTTTTTTTTCACTTCTGCAGTTAAGATGTTTTTATTTAAGGGAGCACCTTTCTTTATCCCTTAGCTAGTTTAGTGGTTGAATTATTTGTATTGGAAACAGATGATGGGAGTTGGTGTCCAAGAATCCTGCAGCTGGACAGGATCTTTAAAATCTTGTATTCTTGCATCCCAGCTATTCAGAAGAGAACTAGAAAGCTCGGAGAGGTTAAGTGACTTCCTCATGGTCACACTGCTAATTAATTTCAACCCTAAAACTAGAAAACAAGTTTTCTGATTTGCAATCGTAATGGGAAGATCAAAGACTTTAAAGAGCTTAGATCAGAGCCTCCCTCTTTCTCCTAGCCTAATGCAAACATGAGTTGTTTGCCTGCATTTTATTGGTAGGGTATTATTTCCTTGATAAGAATTAGAAAACTAGAAAAGGCACTTTTTGTTTTTACAGGTTTATTTGTTGTAATCTGATGAACAAGTCTTTCTTTCCATGATCTGCTTGCTGGGGTAAAGAATTTGCTTTCTTAAAAGCCTCTCTTTCTAGCAGATTTTATTTGCTCGTGTGGCCTTGACTGTTGCTCAAGAGTTATCTGAGAAGACCAATAAGAGATTTATTGTAAAATTTAGTGAAAAAAAAGTTTCGAATCTTTAAGACCAGTTTTCCCAGAACTGTGGAAATATGTTGTTGTAATCTCCCAGTCAGTTTTCATTTGAATCACCTGAAATATGCATAATAGGTGCTTCCAGATTTGTGTGTGTGTGTGGGGGGGGTGTCTTTAATGATTTTTAGATTAATTTTTAAAATGCAATATAGTTGACAAAAAATATTATGTTAGTTTCAAGTGTATAGTGATTTGACGTTTGCATACATTATGCAATGATCACAATGATAAGTCTAGCAACCATCTGTCCCCAAAGTTATTACAATATTATTGGCCACATACCCTATGCTGTATATTACATCCCCATAGCTTATTTATTTTATAACGGGACGTTTGTACCTCTTAATCCCCTGTACCTAATTCTCCCCATTCCTCATCCCCTTTCCCTTTGGCAGCCACATATTTCTTCTTTATGAGCCTGTTTTCATTATGGTTTGTTTGTTTTGTTTTTTCGTGTCCACATATAAGTGAGATCATATGGTGTTTGTCTTTCTCTGCCTGACTTATTTCACTTTTCATAAAACCTTGAATTAACTTTCTTGATTGAATAATTCAGTCCATGATATAAATCTCAAAAAGGTTTAAGAAGATAGTGAAGTCTTCTACCCACTGTCATTCTGCATCCCAGAAAAGACAGCTGCTGTCAGTGGTTTCTTGTTAATTCTTCCAGAGACTTTTTTTCAGTGTATGCAAACCACTTCCATACTTTTTCACCCCAGTTTTGCAAAAATGATAGCATACCCTATATATGTAGTATGCTGTTCAAGTATGTTTTAAATTTAATCTCTCACATGTCTGAATGTAATAAACACATAGTTGTGTTATCAGCTCTTCTGTGAACTACTTTATTTGTCACTGTGTCTTTCTTGGGCATAGTGGTAAAGAATCTGCCTGCCAGTGCAGGAGCTCAAGAGACGTGGTTTCGATCCTAGGTCAGGAAGATCCCGTGGAGTAGGGAATGGCAACCCACCCCAGTATTCGTGCCTGGAAAATCTCATGGACAGGGGAGCCTGGTGGGCTACAGTCCTGTAGCTGGTGGGTCTCAAAAGGCTAGACATGTCTAAATGACAGCACATACCCACTCACACGCATTGTTCTTGTCCTGTTGTAGTTCAGGGTCCAGTCAGACTGTGGTATCGGCACAAAGATTGAAGGTTAGTTTGCCGTGTGATGGTTTTGTAATAAGACACCAAACCTACAGCCTGGAGTAACATGTGATGTTTTCTGAGTATTTCGTCCTTCCTATTAACTTGCTTTGTTCCTTTTCAGCAGTTACCCATGCTTGCTTATCATCTTTTTTCCTTTCTTTATGTGTATATTGCATGTATTTTTACTTTTTGGTTTTTCAATAGGATATTTTCTGTTTTTCCTTATTCTGGAACCAATCACTTAAATTACTGTAATTGTATTACACTACCTTGAAATTTCAGTGTAGGTAAGTTCAGGGAAGCTACTTGAGATCTGCTAAGGCTGTATTTTAAATCTCTAAAATACTGTCTACAATTAAATTATTCTAAATATTTAGGGTGCATTAACCCTTTGCACTGAGCATTAAAGCAGAAGTGAAGACCCCCTTCCTTTCATTTTAGTAGCTTGTGCATTTGTGAGACTAGGGTCTCTTTCCCTGGCCCAGCAAAAGGTTGCTTTTAATTTTGTCTTTTTCTTGGAAGGATCACTCCGGCATCTATTTTCAGTGAAGCAAATGTTGCCTGTTTTACCTCTCAACATTTCAAATAATGAATGAAAATCACTTAGTGGAAAAGTAAATTTCCTTATTAAAACATTTTCCACTTATTGTTTGATAGTAAAATTAGGTGATACTAGATGATTAACACAGAAAAAAGAGAATTGAGAATTGAGTTAAAATTCTTCTAGTTTCTTAGACTAAATGTTCTTTTGCCTCCTAAAGGCCCAGCAAGTTGTCTTACATAGTAAAGGACCATGTGAATCAGAGGTTTTTCCACCTTCTCATTTTACTGTTTTAATGTGTATTTTAGAATCAGTCAAATGGTTTTATCAAGTTGTGGAGCCTTCCTTTTCTCTAAGGCTGATGAGGTCCCAGTGCCTTTGATAATTGCTCTCACTGAACCTTTTTATTTTGTTTGTAATGCATTCAGATCTCATTTATTTGTTTATTCCTCAGGCCTGGGATCTGCCTTGCATATGTAATACATATTGGGCTCTGTGGTCTTAACTAAATCAAAAGACAGTTACTGGCAGGGTTTTATGTTGAGAGATAGTGACATTTAATTGTGTTTTAGAGCCAATAGTAAAGAACTGTTCATTTGTTTATTTTGAAAATATTTTTTCTCTGTTGTAGGATCCTGACTGCATGTTTTAGTAGGAAAAGCACTTGGTCATAAAATTCCTAGATCTGCTACTTCCTTCTACCAGTCATGGGATTGTAGTTTTCTCAGTGTAGGCAGGGAATGATCTTTGTGCAATTTAGAACATTTTGGTAAGAATCACATAAGATACTGTTTGTGAAAAAATACTGCATGTGAAAGCATTCTGAAAAACATTCAGCACTGTTTTTGTGTTCTAATGAGTATATATGTGATATTTGTACCTTTAAGAAAAATTGTCCGAGTCTCAGGTATTTAAAATATGTAACATAAAAATAAGGAGATATAAGAGAAAATATAGTAGGTTGTTTTTAAACTGTTTTAAAGTTGGCAATTTTATGGTTTTTCCTCCGAACAACAAACTTGGCCATAATACCTCCTTTTATTCTGATAAACAGGAAATTGAACCAAGTGGCTTTAATATATAGTCCTTATATTTGGATACCCAGAATTTGAATAGCTTCATTAGAAGGTAACATATCTGATACTTCCTTTTAAAAGAAGAAAACATTTTCTTTTATTCTACAAATATTAATTTAGTTGAACAAACACACAGCATACTGCTTTTTCCATGCTAGGCATTATTCTGAGTGTTTATGAGCATTAACTCTTGCAGTTCTCCTAACAGTCCTTTCAGTTAGGTACACCTGTTGCCATTTGACAGAGGAAGGACCTGAGAGGGACAGAAGAGTTTTAGGCCTGTCTGGGGTTCACAGTGAGGGACCCCAGATCTGAGCCCCTGTGATGACCACGATGGTCAGGCTCTGTGCTTGGTGTGGGGCGTCCTGCCCTAGCCTTGCCTCCCATCTGTTATGTTCTGGTGAGTGAGCAAATGCCATAAAGGGCAGCAAGTGCTGAGAAGACAAGGAGGCCTTCTGGTCACCTCCTGCCATAGCCTCTTGCCTGCCATATTGGTTCCTAGCAGTGAATTAAAGAATGCTGCATGCAGATCTATGAATCTAATTGTTGAAATGGGTCATACACACAGAAGATAGACATCCAGAGTCCAAGAACATGCCCTGACGGTTTTTTCTGTTGCTGCCTCCCCCGCCCTTTTGTTGAGAATTTCTTCATTGCAGAGTAGTATCATACATAAAAAGAAGTTACACAGTTATCCTTGTTCACCTGTCACAAAACCTGCTTTGCAAGGCTGTCATCAGCTAAAGCCCAGTGTTTTTAGTTAGGAGGAGAAAAGGCCTGTCTTATTTAAGCTTCCGGGACTAGACAAGAACCAGTAAATCACTGACTTATTGTAGAGAGATTCTTCTTACCACTTCATGGTAATGAGATAAAAATGGTTATGAGTATGTGTGATGAGAGTATTAACATAATTTTTTTATCAACTGAGTTGCTAACTCTAAACCCCTAAAGCAGAGCCAAGATGTGTTTGTTTTATTTATTTTTATTCGTTTTATTGCTAATCAATGAGGATGATTTAGATCTACAGAATGATTTTAAATCCCTTTTTGTGATTGGCAGAAAGTTTGTCTGTATCCACAGCATGTTTTTTCTTTTTGAAATGGAGATAATGAAAGCATTTCACTGTGACTTGGGTTGTATTTATGCTAGCTAAATTGTTGAGATTTCCCATAGCTAATTCCCAGTTTAGAGGCAGCATTGTAATTTGAAGGAGTCCTCCTACATGGGACCTGCCCTCTCATCTGATCAGAAACGGGAGGCAGTGGAGTGGTGGGGGTCTTCCTGTAGGGAAGGTGCTCAGAGGGCACTAACAGAGAAGAAAAGGAAGACACGCCTGAGACATGCCTGTGCTCAGCTGCAAGGAGGAAACTGGTTGTCTGGTGCTTTTCTGCTTTCCTTGTTCTTGTCAGATTTTTGCCTGAAACCTTTCCCTGGCAACATACCTTATAGAAGGGCGGGCAGGCAGGAGCAAAATCAAGTCTTTAGACTTTATGGTGTTGCTATCACAGGTTTGATGCTTGAAAAGCTAAGCACTCCTTTGGTACCATTTCGATCAACCGGGATGCATCCTTCTAGACCTTGTTATTGTGAAATCTCATGTTTATTTAATATTGATGTATTTAAAGTATCAGTTCTATAAAAATAACTATTTGGTAATGGAAATTAAGTGATATTTCATGTATTTTTTATGTAATAGGCTATATAGGAGTGCTTCCCTGATAGCTCAGTTGGTAAAGAATCCACTTGCAATGCAGGAGACCCCGGTTCAATTCATGCGTCAGGAAGATCTGGAGAAGGGATAGGCTACCCATTGCAGTATTCTTGGGCTTCCCCTGTGACTCAGCTGGTAAAGAATCTGCCTGCAGTGCAGGAGACCTGGGTTCTGTCCGTGGGTTGGAAGGATCTCCTGGAGAAGGGAAAGGCTACCCACTCCAATATTCTGGCCTGGAGAATTCCATGGACTGTATAGTCCATGGGGTTGCAGAGAGTCAGACTCTACTGAGTGACTTTCACTTTCAGGCTATATTGGTATACTTTTAAACTTATAAATGGGCAGAAGCATGCCTAGATTTTTTTTTATCATTGCTTTATTAGAATGGGATAAATAGTTCAGTTTCACAATTCTGTATCATCCTTTAAGAAGTCTACGCATGAAGTAGACTTTGATTTATTTTATTTTTCGGATACTGCTGCTAAATTTTCTAATTCCTCACTGTACCTCTCTTGCCATCAAATTGGGATTTAGTTTGGACCCTCTGTGTTGTCTCCTCTCTTGCTCAACTCCTGGCTCCCACCCCTGCAGCCTTTAGTTCATGATTGAGGGACCTCTGCCTTTAGTCAGAAGTCACTATGGAGGTGTTGCAGTTCTGAGTGTAGAAGGGACCCAAATGCTTCAGACCAGGAGACCGAAGGCACAACTTAGTTTTTTGTCTGCCCTGTAGACTCAGAGTTCTCCATTGAAAACTGCCAGGTGCCTCTCTTAGCTGTCTCACTTTGTCAAGTGGCAGGAGCCCTGTATTTCTCCCTGACCCAGTGCTTATCAGAGTATCTTTATGGGATACTTACTAAATGTTTAATTAACAATTGAATTAACTGAGATTGTTAGCCCTCATCTCCTTTTAAAAATGTAGTCCTTTGTGAAGTTGTATCTTTTATAATTCTCAATTTTGTCTCATTAATTAAAAGACATTGCAATAAGATTAGCTTGCCTCTGATATATCAGTAAGTGGGTTTACAGAGTTTAGACACTTTAGTCAGATGTTCTAAAAAGTGGTTTATTCCTATTGCTGAACTTACCCCTCCCTGGAAGGTGATGGAAGCTTTATAATTAACTAGGTCCCTGTCCCTTACCGTGGAAATATTTAGTCCACTCAGAGTCCAGCTTTGTTTAGCTGGATTAAGTTGTTTCTTTTGTATCTCTCAGTCCTTCGGGTCTTTTCCCTCTCCACTTTCTCACTAGGAATGCCTCTGGTGGGGAGGGGCATACTGCAGGGAAGACTGATACTGAAGGGATCTCTTGGTGCAATGCTCCCACCTACAGGTCCTCCACATCTAGGCTGAAGGGAGGGTTCTGCTGGGCTGTCAGCCTTCTTCACCACCCCTTACTTGAGAACATCTAGGTCCTCTGCCACTGCCTACACTTCTGAGTTCCTCTCAGTGGACATGCCCCGGCTCTGTCTGAAAGTCTGCCTTTACTCCTCTGAGCTCCTCCTCTTTCTCTTGAAACTACAAGGCTAGAGGGGCCTGTCTGCATGTTCCCTGTATCAGCTTCTGAGTTCTCCTTGCACAGGGCATGGGTAAAACGCTGATCTAGTTCTCCAGGCTTGGATCCTGCTATAGTTAAAAGAGCTAAAGGAAGTTGAAAAAATTTTTCCGCTCTTGGGTAATGCTTCAAGACACCTTAAAAAGTTTTCCAGTTCAAAGCCAGTCAGTATACTGTTTATTCCAGATATCGCTGGTCTTTTCATCCGAGGGCCTGGGAAGGTGAAAGGCTATATGGAACCATGATGTAAGAGAGAAGAAAAAAGACAGTTTAATACAATTTATCCCTATAATTATACCAACATTCTTCCTAAGCTGCTTCCATAAAAGGACCATATTTCTCTTTGTACTCTACATTTGAATTCACCAGTGCTCTTAAAAAGAAAATTCAGACAGAAATTCAGTCCTACAGTGTGATGGAAGGTGCCACCAATAAATGCTGACACAAACTGTCAGCAGAGTGACCTCCATAGTTGAGAAGGTCTCCCTGTCAATGCAGAGTGTGTGGAGTTCTTTTTAACTACTTTGCTTTTTTCATTCTTTTCCTTTTAAAAGCTGGTTGACAGTTGTCTTAATGCCTGGTTTGGTCACTTCTGCTAATATGCAAAAAGGCATTAATAAATTACCATTGTACGTTGATAACACCTCAGCATTGTTGATTGAGAGAAGTTAAAGCAGGCAAAGTGACAGGGCCTTGAATTCTTACTGCTAGAGTGATACGAAAGCAAAACCAAGAGTCAGAGCCATCTCAGTCACACATTTATGGACAAATGAGTAGCTGACTCAGTTCACAGAGTATAGAAATAGTTTGGGCCTGGAATTAGTAGATATTGTAACTTATAACTAAAAACAATTACATTTGACCACAAGGTGACTATTAATAACTAAACTGCCTATGTTATTTCTTCTTTAGTCAAAGAGAAAGAATTAAAAGACCTTTTAACCGTTTAACTTTTTACTCTTGAACTAGATGTGCACTTGGATTTAGAAGACCGCCTGGCAAAATTTATGAAGACAGAAGAAGCCATAATATACTCATATGGATTTGCCACTATAGCTAGTGCTATTCCTGCTTACTCTAAGAGAGGGGACATTGTGTTTGTGTAAGTAACCTTTACCTACATTTCTCATCAAAATTCCTTTGGAAATAATGTTGGCCTTTCTAGAGAATGCCTCTGTTAGAGATCATCTACCTAAAATATTGATTTTTTTTTTTTAACGTCGAGAAGGTCAAACTTCTGCAGGAAGGGGCCAGCCCTCTGTCTTCCCTATGCAGCTCCTGACAGCATGGTGTCCTTGTGAGTTAAGAAAGTCCCCAGCTAGGGGCTAGATTTTTAATAAAGCATAGTTACAACTACAATGTCATCCAGTATTGCTTTGTACAAGTACCACCCCATAAATTCCATTTTGAGTTTAAAGTTCAGAAAAAGCTTACAGTTAACAGTTGAACTTGTATGCTTCCATTGTCAGATAATGAATACTATATTGTCCTTTTGGTTTAGTTGGGAAACCTAGTCTAAATTCACTTTCAAGTCTTATGCCTGGTGTCTTAGAACTTAAATTTCTAGTACATCATTAGACAATTTAATTATTTCCTAGTACATAATTTTAAATATTCCACCTGAAATCTAGGTAGGAACACTGGAGGTAAGAAGATATTTAGTAAATGGTTTAATGAATTGTTTTTGATAAATTCATTAGGCATAGGCAATATGCCCGAGGTTTTATTTTCTTTCTTCTGTAGTAAACCGTGACAATGCTTTGCCTACAGATCTCAGAGCAATGGTTGTTGATATACTTAGGTCTTTCCTTGTTACTTTATCTTTCTGTTACTTTATGTACCCTTTTTTAATGAAATGCTTTATGTTGATATATTGTGGCTTTACGTACACCTGTAAGAAATGTAGAGATTTTCTGGACCTTTTACCTAGTCTTCCCCAAAGGTCACCTCTTGCAAAACTGTAATACAGTTTCAAACTGGGATGTAGACACTGATAAAGTCAAGATAATCCCTGGTGTTGTCACACCTGTGTCCCTTCTACCCTGCTTTCTCTTTAACCCTTGGCAGCCACTACTCTCTTCTCCCATTTCTGTAATTTCATCATTTGAAGATTGCTGTACTAAATTGCTGATTACCTACTAAATTAATCATATAGTAGGTAATATTTGAGGATTGCCTTTTTTCATTTTGAATGAATTTTCCAGAGATTCTCCAGAATTATTGTGTAAAAGAGGAGTTTGTTCCTTTTGATTGCTGAGCCACATTCCATGGTACGGATACACCAAAGTTTGTTGAATCATTCACTTCTTAAGGACATCAGAGTTGTTTTTAGTTTGGGGCTATTACAAGTAAAGATGCAATAAATATTCATGTACAGGTTTTTCTGTGAGCTTAAGTTTTTATTTCTTTGGAATATAGACGAAAGAGTACAGTTGCTGGTCATGCAGTGTTACACATTTCATTTTTTAAGAAATTGCCAAACTTTTCAGAGTGGCTATATTATCTCTCATTTCTGTCAACAGTATATAAGCGATCTAGTTTCTCCGACATCCTCAGCAGCATTTGGTGTTGTCACTATTTTTTGTTTTAGCCATTCTGTAGGTGTATAAAGATATCTCATTGTGGTTTTAGTTTATATTTCCCTGATGACTAGCCATACTTAACTGTTTTTAGACTTTGTTAGTCTTGGCGTCGGAGAAGGAAACGGCAGCCCACTCCAGTATTCTTGCCTGGAGAATCCTGTGAACAGAGGCGCCTGGTGGGCTGCTATCTATGGGGTCGCACAGAGTCGGACACAACTGAAGCAGCTTAGCATGCATGCATGCATGCATTGGAGAAGGAAATGGCAACCCACTCCAGTGTTCTTGCCTGGAGAATCCCAGGGATGGAGGAACTTAGTGGGCTGCTGTCCATGCGGTCTCACAGAGTCGGACACGACTGAAGCGACTTAGCAGCGGCAGCAGCAGCAGTCTTGGCATCAGATAATACTTTATGAGGTCAATTTGAAAGTGTTCTCTCCTCTTCTAGTATTTTCTGGAGAAATTCTGTAAACATTTGTTAGAATTCTCCAGTAAAAACAGCTGAGCCTGGAGTTTTTTTGTTTTGTTTTGTTTTAGAAGTATTTTAACTATGAACTTGATTTCCTTAGTACTTATAAGGCTATTTAAAAATTGAGTGAGATGAGGCAGTTCGTGTTTTTCAAGTAATTGGTCCATTTCTTCTGAATAAACAAATTTGTATGTATAGCATACTTTGTGGTATTCCTTTATTATCCTTCTAATGTGGTATTCCTTTATTGTCCTTTGAATGTCTGGAAGCCCATTTCCTTCCTGATTGGTAATTTCTGTCTGTTCTCTTTTTTGTCATTTTTGCTAGAGATTTGTCAATTCTATTGATCTTTTTTTTAAAAAATTAACTCTGTTTCATAGATTTTTGGTACAGTGTATTTTTGTTTTCATTTCTGTTGATTTCTGGTGTATTTCTTATCTCATCATTTTCAGTTTATCTTGTTCTTTCTAGGTTCTTGAGGAGAGAACTTCAATTACTAATTTGAGGCTTTTCTTTTTTTCTAATGTGTTCAGTTCAGTTCAGTCGCTGAGTCTTGTCCAACTCTTTGCGACACCATGAATCGCAGCACACCAGACCTCCCTGTCCTTTACCAACTCCTGGAGTTTACTCAAACTCATGTCCATCCAGTCAGTGATGCCATCCAGCCATCTCATCCTCTGTCGTCCCCTTCTCCTCCTGCCCCCAATCCCTCCCAGCATCAGGGTCTTTTCCAGTGAGTCAACTCTTCTCATGAGGTGGCCAAAGTATTGGAGTCTCAGCTTCAGAATCAGTCCTTCCAATGAACACCCAGGACTGATCTCCTTTAGGATCAACTGGTTGGATCTCCTTGCAGTCCAAGGGACTCTAAAGAGTCTTCTCCAACACCACAGTTCAAAAGCATCAATTTTTCGGCGCTCAGATTTCCTCACAGTCCAACTCTCACATCCATGCCCGATCACTGGAAAAACCATAGCCTTGACTAGACAGACCTTTGTTGGCAAAGTAATGTCTCTGCTTTTTAATATGCTATCTAGGTTGATCATAACTTTTCTTCCAAGGAGTAAGCGTCTTTTAATTTCATGGCTGCAATCACCCTCTGCAGTGACTCTGGAGTCCCCAAAAATAAAGTTCTCACTGTTTCCACTGTTTCCCCATCTATTTCCCATGAAGTGATGGGACCAGATGCCATGATCTTAGTTTTCTGAATGTTGAGCTTTAAGCCAATTTTTTCACTCGCCTCTTTCACTTTCATCAAGAGGCTTTTTAGTTCCTCTTCACTGTCTGCCATAAGGATGATGTCATCTGCATGTCTGAGGTTATTGATATTTCTCCTGGCAATCTTGATTCCAGCTTGGGCTTCATCCAGCCCAGCATTTCTCAAGATGTACTCTGCATATTAAGTTAAATAAGCAGGGTGACAATATACAGCCTTGACGTACTCCTTTCCCTAATTGGAACCAGTCTGTTGTTCCATGTCCAGTTCTAACTGTTGCTTCCTGACCTGCATACAAGTTTCTCAAGAGGCAGGTCAGGTGGTCTGGTATGCCCATCTCCTTCAAAATTTTCCACAGTTTATTGTGATCCACACAGTCAAAGGCTTTGGCATAGTCAGTAAAGCAGAAATAGATGTTCTTCTGGAACTCTGTTCCTTTTTCGATGATCTAGTGGATGTTGGCACTTTGATCTCTGGTTCCTCTGCCTTTTCTAAAACCAGCTTGAACATCTGGAAGTTTCACGGTTCGTGTATTGCTGAAGCTTGGCTTGGAGAATTTTGAGCATTATTTTACCAGTTTATGAGATGAGTGCAATTATGTGGTAGTTTGAGCATTCTTTGGGATTGGAATGAAAACTGACCTTTTCCAGTCCTGTGGCCACTGTTCAGTTTTCCAAATTTGCTGGCATATTGAGTGCAGCACTTTCACAGCATCATCTTTCAGGATTTGAAATAGCTCAACTGGAATTCCATCACCTCCACTAGCTTTGTTCGTACTGGTGCTTTCTAAGGCCCACTTGACTTCACATTCCAGGATGTCTGGCTCTAGGTGAGTGATCACACCATCGTGATTATCTGGGTCGTGAAGATCTTTTTTGTACAGTTCCTCTGGGTATTCTTGCCACCTCTTCTTAATATCGTCTGCTTCTGTTAGGTCCAAACCATTTCTGTCCTTTATCGAACCCATCTTTGCATGAAATGGTCCCTTGGTATCTCTAATTTTCTTCTTCTTTTTTTTTTTTTTTAGTGGTTTTTGTCGTACATTGACATGAACCCTAATTTTCTTGAGGAGATCTCTAGTCTTTCCCATTCTGTTGTTTTCCTCTGTTTCTTTGCATTGATCACTGAGGAAGGCTTTCTTATCTCTTTGCTAGTCTTTGGAACTCTGCATTCAAATGGGAGTATCTTTCCTTTTTCCTTTGCTTTTCACTTCTCTTCTTTTCACAGCTATTTGTAAGGCCTCCTCAGACAACCATTTTGCCTTTTTGCATTTCTTTTCCATAGGGATGGTCTTGATTCCTGTCTCCTGTACAATGTCACGAACCTCTGTCCATAGTTCATCAGGCACTCTGTCTGTCAGATCTAGTCCCTTAAATCTATTTCTCACTTCCACTGTATAGTCATAAGGGATTTGATTTAGGTCATACCTGAATGGTCTAGTGGTTTTCCCTACTTTCTTCAATTTAAGTCTGAATTTGGCAATAAGGAGTTCATGATCTGAGCCACGGTCAGCTCCCGGTCTTGTTTTTGCTGACTGTATAGAGCTTCTCCATCTTTGGCTGCAAAGAATATAATCAATCTGATTTCGGTGTTGAGCATCTGGTGATGTCCATGTGTAGAGTCTTCTCTTGTGTTGTTGGAAGAGGGCGTTTGCTATGACTAGTGCATTCTTTTGGCAAAACTCTATTAGCCTTTGCCCTCCTTCATTCTGTACTCCAAGGCCAAATTTGCCTGTTACTCCAGGTGTTTCTTGACTTCCTACTTTTGCATTCCAGCCCCCTATAATGAAAAGGACATCTTTTTTGGGTGTTAGTTCTACAAGGTCTTGTAGGTCTTCAAGAACCGTTCAACTTCAGCTTCTTCAGCGTTACTGGTTGGGGCATAGGCTTAGATTACTGTGATATTGAATGGTTTGCCTTGGAAATGAACAGAGATCACTCTGTCATTTTTGAGACTGCATCCAAGTACTGCATTTTGGACTCTTGTGACCATGATAGCTACTCCATTTCTTCTAAGGGATTCTTGCCCATAGTAGTGGATATAATGGTCATCTGAGTTAAATTCACAGATTCCAGTCCGTTTTAGTTTGCTGATTCCTAGAATGTCGACATTCATTCTTGCCATCTCCTGTTTAACCACTCCAATTTGCCTTGATTCATAGACCTAATATTCCCAGTTCCTATGCAATAGTGCTCTTTACAGCATCGGATTTTGCTTCTATCACCAGTCACATCTAATTCACATTCTAATGTGTTAGTGTTATGAATTTACCTCATCACTGCTGTAGTTGTGTTCCATGAATTTTTTTTTTTTTTGTGTGTGTTCCATGAATTTGATATGTTTGTTTTCATTTTCATGTAGTTCCTTGTATTTTATTTTCCTTAATATTCTCTTTGACCCATAGGTTATGCAGAAGTGTGTTGTTTCGTTTCCAAACCTTTGGAATGTGTAAATTTGTTAGTTTTGTGGCCTGTGCTGTGGTCTCTCTTGGAATATGTTCCATAGTCACTTTAAAAAAGAATGTTCTGGCAAATAGAAAAGCCTGTATGAGGACAACAGTGAGAACGCATCACTCCATAATAGGACGCATGATTAATTTCCTTCCTTATGCATTTCAGTTTTTCATATGATAGTATTCAGTGATCAAATGTTACACTGATCATTATTTGTTAAAAGTCAATGATATGCAAATTAAAAACGAAAGAAACCACAAAACATTTATTTGCCATGTCTTACAATCCACTCAGAGAGAGAGTGGTAGTTTTACATGTCAACTTCTTAAGATATATTTCTACATATCATAGTTTTAGTGAAACAAAAATAATTTCCATATGAAATTTTACTTAACTTTTGAGGAAAATTATTTTTCACCATCATCATTAAATGTGCTGTGCTATGCTTAGCTGCTCAGTTGTGTCTGACTCTTTGTGACCCCGTGAACTGTAGCCTGCCAGTCTCCTCTGTCCATGTGGATTCTCCAGGCAAGAATACTGGAGTGGGTTGCCACCCTCTGTTCCAGGGTATCTTTCCAACCCAGGGATTGAACCCAGGTCTCCTGCATCACAGGTGGATTCTTTACCATCTGAGTTGCCAGGGAAGCCTTGTCATTAAATAGGAAAACAATATTCTGCTGAATGGAGTGTTCTGTAAATGACAATTAAATCTTCCTGATTGGTGTTATTGAGTTCTTCTGTATCCTTGCTGATTTTCTGTTTGGAAGTTCTATCAAACTACTACTACTACAGTTCTATCAAACTGTTGCTGTGGTTTGTCTATTTCTTCTTTCATTTTTATCAGTTTTTGTTTCTTACCTTTTGTAAGCTCTGTTATTTGGTACATATTTAGGATAAGTTTTCTTGACTAATTAATCCTTTTTATTATTACATAATGGCTCAACAGTTAGTTAGAACTGGACATGGAACAACAAACTGGTTCCAAATAGGTAAAGGTGTATGTCAGGGCTGTATATTGTCACCCTACTTATTTAACTTATAGGCAGAGTACATCATGAGAAATGCTGGGCTGGAGGAAGGCCAAGCTGGAATCAAGATTGCCAGAAGAAATATCAATAACCTCAGATATACAGATGACACCACCCTTGTGGCAGAAAGTGAAGAAGAACTAAAGAGCCTCTTGATGAAAGTGAAAGAGGAGAGTGAAAAGTTGGTTTAAAACTCAGCATTCAGAAAACTAAGATCATGGCATCCGGTCCCATCACTTCATGACAAATAGTTGGGGAGACAGTAGAAACAGTGACAGACTTTATTTTGGGGGGGTTCCAAAATTTCACTGCAGATGGTGACTGCAGCCATGAAATTAAAAGACACTTACTCCTTGGAAGAAAAGTTATGACCAACCTAGACAGCATATTAAAAAGCAGAGACATTGCTTTGCCAACAAAGGTCCGTCTAGTCAAAGCTATGGTTTTTTCAGTGGTCATGTATTGA
Organism: Dama dama; assembly: GCF_033118175.1. Classification (NCBI taxonomy): domain Eukaryota; kingdom Metazoa; phylum Chordata; class Mammalia; order Artiodactyla; family Cervidae; genus Dama; species Dama dama. The sequence goes on along the minus strand of NC_083696.1, from coordinate 25,579,749 downwards.
CGTGAGAGTTGGACTATAAAGAAAGCTAGCACTGAAGAATTAATGCTTTTGAACTGTGGTGTTGGAGAAGACTCTTGAGAGTCCTTTGGACTGCAAGGAGATCCAACCAGTGCCTCCTAAGGGAGATCAGTCCTGGGTGTTCATTGGAAGAGCTGATGCTGAAGCTGAAACTCCAATACTTTAGCCACCTGATGCGAAGAACTGACTCATTAGAAAAGACCCGGTTGCTGGGAAAGATTGAAGGCAGGAGGAGAAGGGGAGGACAGAGGATGAAATGGTTGGATGGCATCACCGACTCAGTGAACATGAGTTTGAGTAAACTCTGGGAGTTGGTGATGGACAGGGAGGCCTGGTGTGCTGCAGTCCATGGGGTCGCAGAGAGTCGGACACGACTAAGCAACTGACTAAACTGAATGCCTTTCTCTGTCTCTGATAATTTTTTTTGTTCCAGAGTCGTCTTTATCAGTTAATAACACAGGCACTCTGCTTTCCCTTTTGAATGTTTGTGTGATAGATTTATTGTATGTAATAGATACGTTCACTGCCTGTATTATTGTATATAACATACATACATATTCCCTTACTACCTACCTATCTCATTACATCTGAAGGCAATTTCTCTTATAGGCAGTATGTTTAATCCTCTCTGCCAGTTTCTGTCTTTAAATTGTATATTTAAGCCATTTACATTTAATGTAATCATTGGTATATGACAGCTTGTTGTTTGATTGCTAAGTTGTGTCATCTCTGCAGCCCCATGGACTGCAGCATGCCTAGCTTCCGTGTCCTTCCCTATCTCATGGAGTTTGCTCAGATTAATGTCTGTTGAATTGGTAATGCTATCTAACTATCTGAGAGCTTAGATCTGCCAATTTTTATTTTTCATTTCTTACTTGTTCTGTTTGTTTTTTGTTTTCCTGTTTCTTTTTCCTGCCTTTCTCAGGGTTAATTGAATGTCTTTGGGAGTTCCATTTTTATTTATCTTGTTTATATAATACAATCACTTATCTTTTTTTATAATACAGTTTTAAGTATTTCTCGTATATACCTTGAGAACCACAGATAGTGTTATAATTTTTACTTTAACCATCCAAAAATAATTTCAAAAACTCATGAGAAGAAAAGCCTACTGTGTTTGTTCATACTTTTTACTTTGTCCTTTCTTTCTTCATCAGAATGTACAATTATTTTATTTATTTATTATTTCTATGTGGAGAGCTTTCCCTAGCCATTCATTTAGGGTAGGTCCTCTTGAGAAAAATTTTCATAGTTTTTTTCAACTGAGAATATCATCTTCTCTTCATTACTAAAGAATATTTTTGCTAGTTTTGGATTCTTGGTTGCCGGTCTTTTCTTTCAGCATTTGAAATACATTCTGACAGTTTTTTCTGGTGTTCATGGTTTATGATGAGAAATGTACTGTTACTCAAATTTTTTTTCTTGTATATGTAAGATGTCATTTTTTGCGTGCTGTTTTTAAGAATTTTTTCTTTGTCACTAGTTTTCAGAAATTTGACTAAAATTGTATTGTCATTTATATGTTTGGTTTCACCTGCAGTAATTTCACTCAGCTTCTTTAATCTTTTGGTTTAAGCCTCTTGCCAAAGTTGGAATTTTTTTAGCTATTATTTATTTAAGTACTTATTTGGTTCTGTTCTTTGGAACTCCACAATTTTGGAACTCCAAAATTTGAATGTTGCATATTTTATTGTAGTCTCACAGGTCCCTGAGACTCTGTTCTTTTCTTTCTAGTCTGTTTTCTCTTTGCTATCTACATTGACTTGATTTCTACTATTCTGTCTTTTTAGCTCTCTGATTTTGAGCTCATCCACTATGCTTTTTCTCTTGACTATTTTGTTTTTCAATTCTAACATCTCCACAGGATTCTTTATTTCTTGCCTCTCTCTGATGAGACTTCCTGTTTCTTCATTTGTTTCAAGCATGTTGGTGTTTACTCATTGAAGCATTTTAATTGTGACTGCTCTGAAGTCATTGGCAGATAATCCTGGCAACTTTGTCATCTCGGTACCTACATTAGTTGACTTTTTTTCCCCATTGTTTGATGTTTTTTGGTTCTTGGTGTGACAGGTAAAACCTGAACATTTTCATATTATGCTGTTATAGTTTATGCTTTATTTAAATGTTCTAATTGTTTCTCTGACAGTCTTTCAACAGGAGCAGGGGGCACTGCTGCCTCATTACTGCCAGATGGAAATACAAGTCCAGGGTCTCCACTGGGCCTCTATTGACACTGACATGGGTTATTTTCATTTCTGCTGGTTGACGAGAGTCCTCCTTCTCTCTGAGCCGCCCCTGGCACACCCTAAGCACAGAGGGGAGAGAGCCTCTCAGGCAGGAGGGTGGGAAGTTGGGTCTCTCCACATGGTCTTCACAGTGGGAGCCACTCGTTACTGTCCTGTAGGGATACATACACATCCTGGTTGTCTTCTCTGACAACTCCCTTGGGGGTGTTGGGGAGCCTTGTTATGGCCTTGCAAGGGCTAGAGTCTAGGTTCCCCCTGAGCCTTTGCTGATGTGGAGGAGACAGGCCCAGGTTGTTCTTGATTTGGCGGCAATAGAGACATTACTGGGCCTCCCTAGTGGCTTAGAAGGTAAAGAATCCACCTGCAGTGTGGGTGACCTGGGTTCGATTCCTGGTTTGGGAAGATCCCCTGGAGGAAGGCATGGCAACCTGCTCCAGTATTCTTGCCTGAAGAATCCCTACGGGCAGAGGAGCTTGGCAGGCTGCAGTCCGTGGGGTTGCAAAGAGTCGGACACGACTGAGTGACTAAAAATACACACAGAGATGTTATCATTTGCTGAGCTGCCCTCTTTCCTGTCCTTTTGGCTACAGAGAGCAGACTTTTGTCAGACCTTTTTTGTCTGTGCGTGTTGGTATTTCCAGTTTGCATGCTGCATCAGTTCCAAATCAGGAAAATCCAGGAACTTGTTTCATGTCATTTCTTAAATCCCTTGCTTGTCTGCTTTTTCTTATTTTTCAGTACTGTCTTTATATTTGTTTTATACACAATGTCCAGGATTTTTGGTTTTACCCAGTGAGAAAAATAGGAAAAATTAATAATGCCTTTCTCCCCAGAAGTAGAAGTCTTGTTTGAACTTTTAAATAATACACTTAATTTAAAAAGTATATTCCACCTTTTCACCACAAATAACTCAATTTTGGAGATCATACTGAAGTTTAATCTACATGACTCAGCATTCTCCTCTGGGTTATGTAGAGTCAACAGTCCAGTATTCATTTTCATGGCAAAGTAATGGCAGAGTGGTGGCCAGTCAAATCAGAGATGTTATTGATGATAAGATACATCAATGTTTCATTTAGTTTTCAGAATGAGAAAATTACTGTGAATAAATTAATATGCCATCCATACAGTAGGATGCATGCTGATTTTTCAAAGGTCAAAATATGGCAAGAGTGTGCTTCTTGGAACAGAATTAGTATGGTAGTTAGGTGGAAAGACATGCAGAGTGAAGTGCAAACAATGATGTATTAATGTTCAAACATATTTTATCTATTTACCCTGTTCAGTTTAACAAGTGGATGTTGGTCAACTAACAAAAGCAAGCATTCCTTTTCTGAGAGTGTTGACAAGACCCTTTAAACCCCAGTCTGGTGGGTCTCTCTTTCTTGCAGAGATAAAGCTGCCTGCTTTGCTATTCAGAAGGGATTACAGGCATCACGTAGTGACATTAAGCTATTTAACCATAATGATATGGACGACCTGGAGCGACTACTAAAAGAACAAGAGATTGAAGATCAAAAGGTATGATTCTTTTGAAGAAAATTATACAGTTCTTTAGTGCTGTCTAACCAGCTAAATTATAAATGAAATGGTAATTTGTCATGAAAACTTGCCTGTGGATCACATTTGGGTATTAAATAAGGGTGTTCTTGCTTATTAAATGTACCTCAGGTTAGAAAGCCAAGTATGATAGTAATTGCCTCATCATTGTCATCGTTATATGTGGCAAATTTGGAAGAAGAGTATCTAGGCAGCTTTCTAAAAAGAGAAAAAGAAAAACTGCATGCACTTTTGAGATGGAGGGATATATATTCTCAACTCTACGGAAATAACACCAGAATTCATTACAGTGTTAACAGGATATACCTAGTGAATTTAAAATAGACTTATTCATATCAGAATAAATCATGTATCAGTTCAATGGAAAAAACAGTGGCATCGTATCTTGATTTATGTATTTATGTGAGACTCTTCTGACCCCAGCCTCATCCCAGAGCTCTGAGCGACTGCTTCCTATGGGAAGCAACTGCCTCCAGCATGGTTTCCTTCCCTCCTGCAGCCTGTTTACAGTTCTCAAGCACCTGCCTAGCTCCTTGGGGCAGGGAGGGAGTTGGGGGAGTGGAGCTTGCTCCTTGTTGTTCTGATAAAGGGGGAAATAGAGGAAATGTGTTCAAAGCGTCACTGTTAGAATTAGCATTTATTTGCCCCTGACAACAGGGATGGAGAAGGTAGTTCTGGTCTGTGGTTCTGCAGAAGGAACCACTATATGTAGAGGTACTAGTAACCCAGTCACCAGATCCTTGGTCTAAACACCACTTTCAAGTGGACTTTTCCACTGCAACTCATCCATTGTTAGAGTAACTGATAAAGATGCTCATCACATTCTTAATTTTGTGTTAATTCCCACTTTTCTAGATACTCGTTTTATTTCTTTTGGATTCAGTTGTCCTTGTTTAGGTGATAGCCTAGGAGCAGCACTACATGATCATACACATTCTTGTGATGAATATGCGTAGACTCTGCTATTCTGCGATAGATGTGTTATAAGCCATGTTTTATAATTATACAATTTAGAAAACTCTATAGATGCTAGGGAACATCTTAAAGTTGAGACCATACCACCTGTGAATTCTTTCTACACATTGTAAAATGATGCCCCTTATTCTGATTCAGTAATAGAATGCTACCGTATTGAAGAACACTGCCATAGAAAGTATGACCAGTGAACTGGTCTGCTCTAGAGTTATTTTGCCAAGTTAACATTGTACAAATTTGGAAGACAACATATTCAAGTTTTGTCTGTATGTATTTTATAAGATTTACAATCTGTGGAACTTTTTAAAAATGTATAACCAGGAATTATCTTCAAATTTATTGCCATTTTATAGTTTTTACCTTTTTACTAGTTAATTTATACCATATTTCCCTGCCAAGAGTAAGCTTTCTAAATTACATTTTGATTTTTAGAAATAAATCTTTTTAAATTTTATTTTCATATTTAAATTTTTATATATTTCCTACTTAGATGCTTGTTTTTACTTTGAAAGTGAGTTAAAATATTGCAGTTTAGTCTGGATTTGGATCAAACTTTTTTTGTCAAAAATTTCCCAACTATTGGGGTTCATACATTTTCTTCATTACTTTTCTTTTAGAGTTCTTTTATCCCATATTAATCTTTCTTTAAGAAAAAAAAAAAGTAGATTAAAAACAGCAGTTCACAGAAATACAAACAACTAAGCAAATAAAAAACAGTCTGACCTCACTAACAATTACAGAAATAAGGGTAAAAGTTTTTGCCTGTCCAGTTAGGGAAAACTTTTATGGTAGTAATCAGTGCCGCACTGATGTGTGTGATGATACAAAGAGTTCTCCTCTAGCTCTGATGAGAGTTTCAGTTGTGACAGCGTTTCTAGAGGATAAATGGGCGCATATATTCTAGGATTCTTAAATACCTGTATCCTCTGGAGTTCTGTCTTTAGAAGATAAGATAATCAGAAATGGTGTCAAAGATCAAAAAAAAAAAAAAAGATCAACCGATATTCACAATGTAAATTGGAAAAACCAAATGAGGGAAACAAACTAAATCCAACACTGTGGGAATAATTAAGTAATCTGTGGTGTATCTATAAGGTGAAATAGTAAATCTCCATTAAAATCATGGTTTAAATAATATTAAATAGTGTAAACATGTTCACAGATAATATTTTTAAAACTCACATCCTGAAACTATTGCAGCAAAATCCTGACTTAAACAAAGTAAGTTAATCAGTGTATGGTGTGATGAACTCATTTGTTAAATTCTTTTTTGTACTTTTCCATTTCCCAAGAATATTACAGGAATAAAATATTCCTTCATTGATTATTTTAAGATCATAAGAAAGATACTTCATTCTTGAAAGGCAAGGAGAAGCAGGATGCCCCCATGTCCTCACCTGTGACCTCCCAGGAGACCCACAGACTTCATGTTTGAGTTAATGGCAGAGTGAAGATGACCAAGAAAACTCAATGATGTAAACTTTTGCGTACTTCAGTAGACACTTTTTTGAACATTACAGCTGTGGGTTCCCCAATATACCTTAAAGAACAGCTCTGATATTTGAATTTCTAGTTGTTCATTAGAAGCTTGGAAGCAAGAAGCCTTTGAGTAGAAAGGTGATGGCAAACTCTGTCTATGGAATTTTTTCAGTGCTGCTGCTAAGTCGCTTCAGTCATGTCCGACTCTGTGCGACCCCATAGACGGCAACCCACCAGGCTCCCCCATCCCTGGGATTCTCCAGGCAAGAACACTGGAGTGGGTTGCCATTTCCTTCAGTGCAGCATACCTGAAACATCAACAGATTCAGCAGTGGGAGTGGTTTATTAGTGACTTGATGTCAGTGGGGTGTGGAAAGGCATGTGTTATTTGAAAAAGTCCCTCCATTACACCACCTTTGAACATCACTGGATGAAGCCATAGTCAGTTTTACTTGACTCAGTTTTGAGGAATAAGGAAGGTTTCATTTGTTTTTTGGTTGACAAGGGAGATCAAGGTTTGTCTGTTTTTTAACTTTTTATTGTTAAAAGATCTGGCACATTTGGAGGAAATAGTAGTATAGTGAAGCCCCCTGTGCCCTTCTCTCAGCTCTGTTTTCAAAATTCTGTCATTGTGTCATCTGAACCTTCACCTGACTCCCCACCCCATCGCTGAAGATGATGATGACTGTCATCATCATTATAGTTCTTCTTATTTTAGGTAAAATTTACAGACACTGAAATACATAAATCCTAGTCATCCAATTTTGACCAGTAGTTATACCCATGTAGCCCTGGTGTCCTGACCCCTATCATGACATAAAACGTCCACTTCTTCCCCAGAAGATTCCCTTGGGTCCCTTTCCAGTCATTCTGGGCTTGGAGGGTTTTATTTTTGTTTTAGTATTCTCAGATTCTAAACAGTCTGTATTTGTGGGTGAGGCCTCCTCATTGGCTATGTGACCCGAAAACATACCTGGGAGAAGAAAGCACTGTTTTTCATCTCATAGTAACAGGATTTCAGAAAAGCTTGAAATTAATTTAGTCAGTTTATTTACCTTGGTGAATAAGTCTTGTAGGGTGAAAGTGCTAGAAAGCACCTAACAGATTTTTGTATTTGGAGTTACTAAAGTTTAAAACGTCTGTGTTTTTTCTTTTAAAGAATCCTCGCAAGGCTCGTGTAACTCGACGTTTCATTATAGTTGAAGGATTGTATATGAATACTGGAACTGTTTGCCCTCTTCCAGAATTGGTGAGCAACTATGTTTATTAATTATTTGAGAATTCAGACTATTTGGCAGTTATACCTTTTGTTTGTGACCACTTTTAATGTATAATGTCTACACTGCTTTGCTTAATAGGTATCATAAGCACATTCTGATCATATTAGGGAAGTAGATTAACATAAATGCCAACCATGACCTTTAAAGAGTAATCACGACTGAGTTTTTTAAAATCAACTTTATTGAAGTGTAATGGATACATAATAAAATACACTTATTTCAAATGTATGATTTGATGTGTTCTGACAGGTGTACCCTACTGAATCACCAGCACCGCAGTCATGATATAGAACTTTTCTGTCACTCCAGAGGATCCCTCAGGATCACTTCTTAAATGATTAATGATGTTGAGCCTCTTTTCTTGTGTCGACTACTTGTTGATCTTTGGAGAAATGTCTGTAGAAGCCTTTTGCCAAGTTTTAAATTGGTTTGTCTTTTTTGTTAAGTTCTTTGTGTATTCTGGATACTAAACCCTTATCAGATAATGTGATTTGCAAATGTTTTCTCTCATTCTGTAGATTGTCTGTTTCTTTGATGGTGGCCTATAATGCACAAAGGTCTTTAATTCTGGCACAGTCCAATTTATCTAACTTTCTGTTCTTACTTGTCTTTGTATATTCTGTGAGAGAGGGGTTCAACTTCATTCTTTTGGATGTGATTATCTGTTTGTCCCTCTATCATTTGTTGAAGAAACTATTATTTTCCCATTGAATGGTCTTGGCACCCTTGTTCAAAATCGTCTGACTATAAATATATAGGTTCCTTTCTGGACTCTCAGTTCTATTCCATTTGTCTATCTAGCCTTATGTGAGCACCATGCTTAATTGCTTGATCCATGTAGCTTTGTAAGCTTTGAAATCAAGACATGTGAGTTATCCATTTTTGTTCTTTTTCAAGATTCTTTTGGTTATTTGGGGTACCTTGAGATTCCATTTCAATGTTAGAATCAGCTTTTCCATTTCTGTAAAAAAAATGCCATTGAGATTTTTTTATAGGGGTTGTATTGAATATTTAGATTGCTCTGGGAAGTATTATGATCTTAATGATAGTAAGTCTTTTCATTGATGAACAAGGAATGTGTTTCCGTTTATTTTTATTTTCTTCAATTTCTTTCATTACTGTTTGTGGTTTTTACTGTAAGGTCTTATCTCTCTTTGGTTAAATCTATCCCTACGTATTTTATTCTTTTTGATGCTGTTATCGATGGGATTATTTTCTTAATTTCCTTTTTGAATTGTTCATTGCTACTTACAGAAATACTACTGACTCTTGTGTATTGGTCTTATACAGCTTTTGCTGAACTTATTATTCTGTATTTAAGATTATGTCATCTGTGGACAGAGATAGTTTTATTTCTTCCTTTCAAATCTGGTTGTCTTCCTTTTCTTGCCTTAATGCTCTGGCTAGAACTTCCAGTACAGTGTTGACTATAAGTGGCAGGAGTGTGTATCCTTATCTCATTCCTAATCTTTAAGGGGAAGCTTTCAGGCCATCACCGTTGAGTAGATTTTAGCTGTGGGTTTTCCATAAATGCCCTTAATCAAGTTGAGGAAGTTCCTCCTTTTTCTAATTTGTTGAGCCCTTTTCTCATATGGGATTTGGGTTTTGTCAGATGCTTTTTCTGCATCAGTTAAGTTAATCATGTAATTTTCCTTCTATCTGTTAGTATAGTATGTTACACTGATTTTCCTGTAGTAAACTACCATTGCATTTGACCGTTAAAGTCTGAATCTGTGAGTCCATCAATTGAATAAGGATTTAAAATTAAGAGTTTCATGTCTTATTTTTAAATTTTTCCCTATTTATTGAGGAAATCTAGATGCATCCTAAATGTTAATAAAAGAGATGATTTCTTATTCTCTCCTTCCATTTGTGTCAAAGATTGATAAGATAATGTGGGAGAAAGAGTGGGCCACAGGATACTAGAACCATATATTACAGAAATATATTAATAAAGCAGTGTTCATGGGCAGATATACAGCCAATGGAAAAAATATAAAGTGTAGGAACAGTAAGTATTGAATGTGTAAAATTACAGGATACAAATTAGGGTTTGACAAAGGGATTCCTGTTTTGTTACACTTGTCTGTGTACCAGTACTGTAATAATATTATTAAACATTTTCTAAAACATAGTTTTTAGAGACTATTTCATTTGATAATATCTCATATTAATGGATAGGACAGAGTCAGTTGAAAAAATGTAATTCTCCCCAAATTGGTTCGTTCATTGTTAATGAAAACTTATCTAAAAGCCCAGTGGGGATCCCTTCCCAACTTGATATTGATTAGCATGATTATGGTTAAAAAATAAATTATCAGAGACTCATGATACGAGAGTCTTGTATATTTTTGTGCATTAATTCTATAGTCTCAGTGGGAAAAGTCTTAGTAATTAAAATTTGATTATTAAAAGTATGATTGTGGCACAAGGGAAGATTACTTGAGTCGTGGAAGGATTTATGACCCAAATTCTCATGTCACATATATAAAAATTTAGTGGTTGATAATCACTATATTTTAATTCAGCTGTAAAACTGATCACATACATATTGTAAAAGGGTAAATCAATTAGACATCAGAAGGAGAAAAAAAAAACTGTACACTTGTACATTTCCCAATGTATACACCCAAAAATTTATGAAATAATTAGACAAACATATAGATAAATATGCATCTAAACCTTTGATGGGAAAGGACTTTCCTACAAGCCAGAAAGCAAAGGGGAAGGAAAAAAAAAGATTAAAAAACCATACTAATGAAAACTTTTTCTGCATTAATAAAAATGAATCTAAATTGAAGCATAGTGCCTCTGAGGGAAGAATGTATACAACATTTCCCTGGAAGTTTTAATGCATAATTAGACCAATATTTGACAGATATATTACATGTCTGTACTTACAAGGTCTAAACAGTTCCTTTTTTAAAAATTGACATTGTGCTGTCTGTATTATTTGAGTTAAATTGAATCATTTTAGAGCATCCAAATTTTGTTATTTTCATTATTCATGGCAGTTCTGATCTATGAAGAGTGTGTGTGTTAGTCTATCAGTCATTTGCAACCTCATGAACTGTAGCTAGCCGGGCTTCTCTGTCTGTGGAATACTCTAGGCAAGAATACTGGAGTGGGATGCCATTGCCTTCTCCAGGGAATCTTCCCGATCCAGGAATCAAACCCGGGTCTCCTGCGTTACAGGCAGATTCTTTACTGTCTGAGCCACCAGGGAAGCCTGTGGGTGTGTTTACTTTGCTGCCAATACCGAGTTATCGAATACTAAACTTTTGCTCCTAGGACAAATACAGAGCCAGTTTACCGCAGACCTCTCATCACAATGTTTTCATCCATGGCTCAGGACATAACCTTGTTTTATATGTGTTTGTGTTAAAAGACACCTTATTTAATATATATTGTTGATCTATTCACATTGAACTCATGGCCAGTAGTACTATAACTCTGGCCTGAATGATGCTTGTGTAAGACACATTTTTTTTTTTTTTTCATAAGGCACATCATAGCCTTCTTGCACTTAGGAACACTAGACAAGACTTCAGCACTGTGCTCGGGGTCCATTTTAAATAACAAAATCACCAACGAAAAGCACAAAATGTGAAAAATGTGGTAGTAAACAGGACATGAAGAGGACACTTTTTCACCATATGAGCTGAAGCAGTAGCCTGTTTACTCGGCTGGAAAGTGTGTTACAGGTGACTCAGTTTTCACCACTCTGCAAGTGTGCCTTAAGTATTAATTTGGGGTCACAAATTTTAGCGAGTTGGCAGTTTCACAAATATGAATCCACCAGTACTGAGGACCGACCAACTGTACGTTTTTTTCCTTTCCTTTTTATTTTAGGTTTAATTTTGTTCTTATGCATATGTTCTGTGCACTGCTAATCATCAGTATTTTAAAGTTGTGTTTATTTACCACATAGGTTAAGTTAAAATATAAATATAAAGCAAGAATCTTTCTGGAGGAAAGCCTTTCATTTGGAGTCCTGGGAGAGCATGGCCGAGGAGTCACGGAACATTTTGGAATCAATGTAAGCTCTCCTTTTTTGGAACATTCCCTCATATAGTAACCATGCAGTTCCATCCTGCTGGGCAGGTTTCATGGATAGAAGACAGCACTCCTCATCAGCGTGCACGTGCAGCACTTCACTGGGCCCGTGGAGGACGGCTCAGCCACGCCAGAGGCCCCGTCTTCCCTTGAAATCTGTGAATTCAGAGTAGCTAATTCCAGAATGGTGTTCTGTTTACAAGGAGGCATTTGATCCCAGCTTTCAGTATCTCTTCTCTAGAAACAGTTAAATTTACCTTTTTTTCCCTTAAAATCAGTAAGGATTCCTCAAGTTGTCCTTAGAAAATATTTATTATAGCAGTGAAAAGATGTCCTTTCTAACATTTAGAATTATATATTCTGTGTAACATGTATGTATGGCAATGATTTTTATATGTACAATATCAGAAACACTACCAACATGGGATTCACAGAAAAGCCCCATAAGGTCCCAGACAACGGGAGTATGTCATGTTTTTCTTTTGCTGAAGGAAAATAAGCTTCAGTTAGCCCCACCCTTGGTGGTGTGAGCGCCTAGATCTTCAGGAAGGAGAGGCAGCGTGGGCCCATCTGCACAGCCTGTCACCACTCACCACTGCATAGCCTGCCCTCGCCCACCGCTGTGTAATCTGTCCTTGCTCACCGCTGCTGTAGCCTGTCTTCATTCACCACTGCCATAGCCTGTCCTTGCCCTCCACTGTGTGGTCAAGTTAAGGAAGCTTTTCTCCAAATCTTGTGTATAAAAATTTTCACAACTTGTGTTAAAAAGTTGAACTTACGAAACATAAAATCACCTTCAATTATATTTGCATCCCTCTACCCATACAGAACTAGAGAAAAATGTAAAGCAGAATGAATACCACAGAAAGTTGACTGAAGCATGTTCCTCAGAGACAGACTGACATTTGGCAACTAAATGCCCTAAAGAATTTAAGAAAAATGGAAATGTACTTCAAGTAAAATTTAGACCAGAGCAGCTTTTAAGACATGAAGGTTTTAAAGAAGATAAAAGCACCATCTAACTTCACTGTTCTGGTTTTCTGACTGCTTTTAGCAGTTGTCTCAGAGATACTGTTTATAAGAGTGTGAGTAAAAGGACAGAATGTGTGAACTTTATTTGGATCCTGATTCATACAGATACTAAGGAAAACAAGGTTTGTGAAACAGAGATGCTTGAACCCTCCATGTTTGACATTAAGAAATTTTTCATTTTTTAATTTGATAATGTTTCTGAAAGGGTACATATCTTTTAGAAAAGCTCACTGAAATATTTATGGATGAAAACAAGTTAAGTCCGAAATTTGCTCCAAAGAAATGAAGAGGGCAGTAGGGGGCTGTTCATAGAACAGGTTTGTCCATAAGTTGATAATTATGGAATCTGGTGGTAATTCTGTATACTTTCATATATGTTTGAAATTTTTCATAAGGAAAGGATAAAGAAGAATAAGAGGGTGCAGGTTTCCTTGTTGGATCTGTGGAACACTTAGAATAGCACCATATGTGATCTGACCAGTTATTAGGGCCACCAGTGAGTAGTTACTGAATGGCTGTCGTGCACAGGATGGAACTTGGTGCTGGGGGCTGGAGCAGAACATGAGGACCCAAGGAGTGCTCAGCAGTTGAACAGGTGGTGGGTATTCAGGAGCCCACTGGGCACATTAGGTTTATCCATGCCCAAATTGGTTCATTTGTTCAAAGAACCTATTGCCTTCATGTTTGAATAAATTGATTTCATTTTAGGAAAGGTGGAAAAGATGAATGTGGTACACATTGCAAAAATGCTCAAAAGATTCCCTTTTGTTTCTCTCAAGTACCTTCTATGGAGAAGGCCAGGTGAGACCACTGTTTTAGCAAGGAATGATCTTATCTTGTGCCTCTGAATACGTTTAGTATCAAACAGCTTTAGATTTCATCTTTTATCCTCTGAATAAATTGTCAGTGCATGACGAAATGGCAGAAAAGTATATATAAAATGAGACACTTTCAGAGGTGGGTTGTGAAGCAACAGTCCTTTTAACAATTGATTTTGTATGACTTATCCTTTATTTTCACAGATGTTGACATCATCACTGCTGAAATTTTGTCTCTAAGCTTGACATTGGCCTTTTTTTTTTTCCTTTTCTTTAAATTGAGAAGTAACTCCCACTGTCCCTCTTTTCTGGCAGATTGATGATATTGATCTTATCAGTGCCAACATGGAGAATTCACTTGCTTCTATTGGGGGTTTCTGCTGTGGCAGGTCTTTCGTGATTGACCATCAGGTGGGTTCTTTTTAAAAACAAAGAGCAAAAACCGAAACTTACTGCTCCATTTGAATCACCCAAACATGTAACTGTTTTTACAAAATTTCATTCCTAGTTTATCGTACAGTTTTTATTTAGAAATAGATTTCTTAAAGAATCACTCAAAATATTTACATTTAGAAATTGTTTCCCTTTTTTAAAAAAAGGTTTTGTTTTTGTTACATGATAACGTCTGTACATGCCTGGGTTTTACCACCTTAGCAGTTGTACACACTATTTGGTAGGTGGTACGGAGATATAGTGCCTTTAGATTTTTTAGCCTCTCTGTCTCCCCCACCCCCCACCAAATGTATGCTTTGTAACTTGTTTGTTTCTTTTCAGCGACTTTCTGGCCAGGGATACTGCTTTTCAGCTTCCTTACCTCCCCTGTTAGCTGCTGCTGCGATTGAGGCTCTCAACATCATGGAAGAGAATCCAGGTATAACCTTTAATCCCAGGAAATCAAAGGTACCACAGGTTATGTTAGCCATGCTCCTGGTTTGCTTTTTTGAAAAATTGGTTGGAGGGAATTATTTCCTAGACAAAGCTCTGGCTCAGAATTAGATTATCTGGCAACCTGTGGGAAGAATGGTGGTGAAGAAGTTGTTACTGCCCCAGGGTTTTGGTATAAAACCTCTCTCGTTTCTGGAGATAAAGCCAGAGCCACAGCAGAGCTGGCTCCTTTGGTGGGCAAAGATGCCAGAAACAGGAGGGTTACCTCTGAGCCAGTTACTGTTTAGTTTATTTATTTATTTATTTGAGAAATTTGCTGAAGTATGCTAATTTTTGTACATAGAATTTTATAGCTATTGTCTGGTTTCCCCCTTCAGCCTTTGAACCATGAGTTGGTACCAAAGTCAAACTAGTTTACCAACCATTAAAGCTTGCTTAATGGGCAGGTGACTCAATTTAAAATGTGATTCTAGGTTGTGCTAACACCTCACTAAGGGATAAAACACAAATGCAAGAGCAGGCCTGGGTTTTGTAAAGTTTAAATTTTCTAAATTTCTAAAGTTTCAGCATTGATTTTTTTAATTCAGAGAATCAGAAAAGTGAATGTTTCTCTGTGCATATTCATATACTTGCTTGTCAGATAGCCCACCACTCTCATCTCCTCAGATATTTCAGCTTGTGAAATTTCCTTAAAAGAAAGCAAAAGTATCAAGAAAGAGATCATAAACATTAACAACAGTGTCTGTGTTTTCCCAAAGTCTTTAGGGTCCAGAAATCAGATTTGTACCCTTTTATTCTTAGCCAGATAATTTATAGAATCTTGGTAAGAAAAAGAGCCATTGTTTTGTTGTTGAAAACCTCCCAGATTTTGCTGAAAGTGGGATGAGAAGGTGCCATCTAGATGTGCCAGAGATGAAAGTTGAGGACCTTCAGAGGAGTTACCAGCAGTAGGAGTTAGTAGGCAGAAGGATTTGCAGCGATTGAAATTGATGAACTGGAGACTTCCTTGGTGTCCAGTGGTTAAGACTCTGCTGTCACTGCAAGGGCATAATTTTGATCCCTGGTTGGGGAATTAATATCCTGCATGCCACATGGCATGGCCAAAAGAAAAATAAATTAATTAAAATAAATTGATGAACTGGGTCTTTAAAAACATTTTTAGATTAGTAATAGCAAATTTTCCAAATGTACTATCAAATGTATTTGTTTCATTCAGGTATTTTTGCAGTGTTGAAGGAAAAGTGCAAACGAATTCATAAAGCTTTACAAGGGTGAGTTTTATATCTTTTCAACCAACTTAAAGTTTATCTTCACCACATTCAAACAACTCATGAAAATTTTTGAATGTCACCTCTTTGGTTTTGAGTGCAATTTAATAGGCTGGATCAGTTGGACTAAATTGCAACAACGAAACCAAAAACACAGTTCATTCAAATTTCTCTTTGTGTGAATCCAGAACATCCATTTGCCATTGTTTTAAAGAATCATAGCTTTGTTTTTCTAAAAATGATAACAAGCTTGTTAGTAAAATAATTACAGCAGTACAAAAGATAAAGATGAAAAATAACAACTAACAGAACATATGACCTCCCAAAATAACTGATAAACGTTGGAGAATCTCTGCACATCTGTAGGGATAGAAGGACGTAATTAGATGATGGTGGGTTCATACTGTCCATGTTACTTTTTAGAAAATTACTGTTTTATTTTAAATTACTTAAACTAGTGAAAATGAAGTGAACCTTATGTATATTCTGTTTATTTTTATTAACTATACAAGAGTAGTTCTTTAAAATTCCTTGAGAATTGAGGAGGGAAAAATTGAGGCTGGTGACATCCTCAGGCTCTTATAGAAAATTAACTCACCTTGCCTGTGGTGTTTCTTTTTGCCTTTCCAAGGTGAAACCTGCCTTCTCAGTCATGGAAGTCCTATCCCTATTCCCAGATATGGAACCTAGAAACTTTTCTAAAAGAAAAAGACAGTTAATAAATAAGCAGGTCACAGATGTTCCAGATAATATAGGGGCAGAAATAATTAAAGTCTGGATCTAACTTTACGATCATAGCAAAAGTTCTTGCATGATTTATGGTAGAGAGATATTGTTGTTATTATTTCCAGTTACATTGGTTTATGAAATATTAATAAACCTGCTCAGCCCAGCACCTTGGAGTCACTGCCAGTTCGTGTAAACATGCCTCATATGCCCTTTATTCTGTCTAGCAGTGTTGATATGTTTAAGTCCAGTCCTCCATTTTTCCCAGCTCTTTCACACTTCTCTCTAAAATCCCTCACCCTCTGTCTCACTCCACCCACTTTTAGCTGACAGCCTTGCCTCATGCTTTCACTTGGGAACTCCTTCATTTTCCCTCACAAACTTGTACACCTGCCGGTATCCAAGCCAGTCTTCCCTCGTGTTATAGCCAGAGAAGTGTTCATCCATCCAGCATAGCTCTTCTTTCTTAAAACCGAGTGCCTTTGATTGTCTCTGCTCCTTTCTCTGCAGTCTCTCCCATTTCCTGAGTCATTTGATTAGCTCTGCCCCGTCTTGTCTTAAATTTTTCCTTCCCAGGACCCCACACTCGCTTCTGGCAACTAGCCTGTGGCTCTGCTCTCTTTGTGGTCAGCCTTTTTCCCACTGTTGAGTCTTCACACCCTCACCTCTCATGCACACTTGGAGCTACTGAAACCCACCTCAGCTCCTGCACGTTACCCAGCATGTGCCTGTTACTAACAGGGATGACTGTATTTTTTGATGTTAAAACATCCTTGTATTCCTGAGTAAACCCCTACTTGATTATAGTATATTTTTCTTCACTTTTAAAATTTTGAATTTTTGTATCCATATTTGTGATTTAAATGGGCCTACAGTCTTTGGTTCCAACAGCCTTACGTAACCTAGGAATCAGTGTTATGGTAGCCTCAAATGATCGACAGTTTTTCTACTGTCTTGCATTATGGAGCTACTGTATAAGACCAGGCTTGATGATTTATTTATTCAGAGTTGAGCAAGACTCTTCTGTCAGACTCTCTGGAGTTGGGGCCTTTGGGTTGGGCATGTAGTCTATGATTATCTTTTGTGTGTGTATATTATTTTCTCCTTTTATTTTCTGTTTCTGTCATTTTTCCTTTTATGATATTTTTCCAGGATTTTTGCCCAGCACATTTTTTTAAGTTTGATTTTGTTTTCTTTGATTGATCTTTTTTCCCCTTATTTTTCTACCTTCCTTGTTTCATTGGATTTTTATTTTATTCTTTTTTTAGCTTTTTACATTTAGCTTATTGGTTTTATTATTTTCCAGTAAATATCTTAAAGATAAACATTTTCAAAGGCAGTATTTCCAACATTCAGTTCTAAGTAATTTTTTTAATCTCTTCTAATCAGAGATTTGCATCTGTCATCTCTGAGGCTGCATTTGGGAGAGGAAGTCAATGGTCTCTGCTAGTTTGAGTCCTTGCTAGAATCTTGAAGTCCTTAAATTCTGACAGATAGTTATTCGCGCCCAGTGCTCTCCCCACAGTAAGCACATGAGAGACCGTGTCTGAATTGTTGATTGTTCTGTCCCTGGGACTTAGGTCAGTGTGTAGGATTTCCATTTGGTAAAAAAATATGGTAGATAATAAGGTCTCCAAAAAGATTTTTTAAGTATAATAGGCTCTGAAACACAACGTCTAAGTTTCTAAACTCGAGTTATAACTCTGTCCATTGGTTTTAGTTAAACTTTAATGCATCAGTATCCAGGCAGCCAGAAAGAGGGCATTTTGTTTCATTCCTCTCCCACCAGCTTGCTCCACCCAACATGTGAAATGAGCCCATTTGATCAAATAATAACCTTGATTGGGCTTTTAGGTGCCTTGTTAACAAGGAAAATCCAGGCCATTTTATTCATAGGAGATGCTATTTGAAAAGTAATATTTTCAGTTCTGTTTGAGAGTATATGACCTAAAATAATTGATACTTCTTTGTATAAGGTTTAACACATTCAAAATTCATCTAGGAAATGGGTTTTGAAAGTATATTGCTTAATAATTAGTAAAACAACTGATCTATAAGGTTTCCCAGTATTCTAGAAGTCCTAGAATCTAAGGTTCCATTCAGATCTGCAGCCTGGTGTATTGAGAGATGTATTAGCATGATGTATTACATGTAAAGAAGGTAGACATAAATTAATGATGTTCAACGGTGGCTTGAAAGGCAGGTGATCTTAGCCTCCCCACCTTACGTGCTGTTTGGCACAAGTAGTCATTCAGGAAAAGCGTGGTGAGTCCTAAAAACATTTGAGGAATTGAATATGCTACCAAGTGCTTTTTGTGTTCATTTTAGTCTAAGGGCAAAGCAGATCTTTCCAAGTAAAGCACATTAAATGAAAGCAATCTAAAATGTTTAGCCCAGTTTCAAATAGTGTATATTATGGTTTGTGTCCCTTGAGATAGGTCAAAAATCATACCATTCCTGACTAAGTAATATGGCCTGCAGTTCTCATAACATCTGTAATAATCATTTGAAAATACAGACTTTCACCCCTAAAGAAATCTCTTTTTCTCCTTGAGAAAGAGCAGGTTTCTGTGCTGTTAATCCTAAGAAAGAAGAAAATAATTAAAACTTGCACACAAGAAGGCAGCTTTACAACCTGAACATTGCTGGTGGTCAAAATATAAAATTTCAATGTCAGAAGTCATTCCTATAATTTATGAACTAAAGATTTAGAGAATAAGGAAGCCACATTATCAATTATAATAAGTTGTCCATGAAAAAAACAAAATAATAGAAAATGAAGGTGCTTTCCTAAAGTGGGTGATGAGGGAGGCCCTCAGGGAATTGACAGTGGACCGGGTCCAGGTGTGTCTGGCACTAGCAGTAGAATGGGGAAGAATCGATGAGGAGAGGAAACTGCAAGACCAAGGCCCACGACCCAAGTGGGACCTGTGAGGGTCCCACTGAGGCAGGGGCGGTCCCAGCCAAGCTGGGTGAGGCATGTAGACCACCTGGTGGGAGGCTGGAGATGATGTACGTGTTCTCTGTGAAATGTGAACCCAGGGGGACCCTCCAGACAGAGAACCGTCTTCCCAGCCGCGCTGCAGGGTGTCCTAGACGGGGAAGCACTGCCCGGAGCATGATTTTTACCTTGCTTTGTCAGATCTAGGATCCCATCACGTGATGTTTCCCATGAAAGTTCCAAGTTTCTGTTACATTCATTAATGCAGACTTCATAAGATTATTGACATGTGAGGAACCTGAGCTTGAGGAGGGCATGGCAGCCCACTCCAGTATTCTTGCCTGGAGAATCCCCATGGACAGAGGAGCCTGGTAGACAGAGGAGCCTGGTAGTATATCCTGTTCATGCGGTCACAAAGAGTCAAACTTGACTGAGCAGCTCAGCACAAGCATAAGCACAACCTGAGCTTGGAAGGGGATTTATGCTTCTGTGTGTGTTTCCCTTTCAGCATTCCTGGACTAAAAGTAGTGGGGGAGTCTATTTCTCCAGCATTGCACCTGCAACTGGAAGAGACCACTGGGTGTCGAGAAAGAGATGTTAAACTGCTTCAGGAAATAGTAACTCAAGTGAGTATCCAGTTATTAGGTGAATACATACGCATTTGCGAATGAAAACAGACTCACTCTGCTTCCTTGTCCTGCTTGTCCTGACAGTTCCTTCCTGAGCCTCCTGCCCTGAGTCTATGCTGCCAGGCGTCAGGGTAATAGTAATGTTTCTCCACACACACTTTGTGTCATGGGATGTGGGCCTTGTCTAGGTGCCAGAGTGTCTGTTCTGATCAGACTCACCTCTGTCCTCTTCTCATTCGTGGGAACAGCTAGTCTTACTGCTACTTTATTCCAGAGGGAGACTCAGAAGAGGGCATGTGAATCAGTTGACTCCATACTGTACTTAACATACTTTATCCTCATAACAAACAGAAAAAGTGAGCCTGTGGACAGTTCACAGATCCCTAAGTAGTATCTGTGGGCCCGACCGACACTGGCTGTCTATGGGAAATCATCTTGAGAGTCGAATGAGGAGAGAACAGGCCCTCTGGAGGAGGGAACAAATACTCTGTGAAAGCTGCGTTTGTAAGAAGGAAGAGGCAATTCTTACAGTGTTTTTGCATCATCACAGCTTCCATCTTAAAAGCCTTTGTTCCTCTTTGCCTTTTCTTTTCCGTATTTGAAAGAGAAAAGGGAATTATGACACCGTAGCCCTTTTTTAAGCTTTGTAGAACTGAGAGGAGGTTCTGCCAAGTTTTTGTTGAGTTGTTTGACAAAACACCGTTTTTTACAAACTGAGCTATGGTGTATAATGTTTCTTAACTAGCCAGGAAGCAGAGCCGGTCCAGATGTTTGCAGAAGGAGTTAACTCTTCCAAGTACACTTCCTGAGTGTAGAGTTAGCAAACGTCACTGCCTCCCGTTGTTTTCCATCTTTTCCTTGCAGAGGAAAACCTGCCTTCACAGCTTACAGAGTGGTTCCTCTTCAGGCTGATAGCTGCCCCAGGCTGGCCGTGACTGTTCTCTCCTTTACAGCACCTCTTGCTCTGACTGGGTTTTGTTGTTGTTTAAATGCAATTCACCTGTAAAAGTCACCCTTTAAAATATCCTGTTGAGTGGTTTTTAGTATCTTCACAGGGTGGTGCAGGAGACAGTATCTGATTCCAAATTTTGGGGTGATTCATCACCCCAAAGAGAAACTGTTATAAATTATTACCCTTGTCTGACTTTATGCTTTCTTTATTTTGATAGCATTAGTTAATTTTTTAACATTGTTGACAGATAGCTAATGTATGGGAAAACTGTCCAAAAAATGTGTGCTACCAGACTTTTCTATGCCTGGTAGCACCGTGGCCAAGTGTAGCACATGGGAATCAAAGGTGTTGCTAGCATTTGAAAGTGTTAGTTGCTCAGGTGTGTCCGACTCTTTGCGACCCCGTGGACTGTGGCCCACCAGGCTCTTCTGTCCATGGTATTCTCCAAGCAAGAATACTGGAATGGGTTGCCATTTCCCTGTGAGCAATTTCTTTCTGAAGTGTTTCTGCTGGCGTTATTAAATCCAGCTCTTGGTTAGCCTGTAGGGCTTTGCTGGTCCTGTTTCCCCATGTCCTAACTCTGCTTGCCTTAAAATGGTAATCCCTAGTTACCTATGGCTGTTTGAATTAAGTCACCCTCAGAGCTGAGTGCCACAGTTTCACTAGCCGTGTCTCACAGTGGCCGAAAGGCATGTGGGGCCCTGACTGCCCGTGAACGTGCGGAGTGAACACCTCCCTCGTTGCAGGAAGCTCTGTAGGACACTGTTGCTCAGGATGACTTTGTAGTTATTTTGTCTTCTGGTAGTTATAATTGGAAAAATGAATGAAAACTTCTATTGAGGGTGGCATTTCAGTGTACCTTCCTGTTTTAATGACCAGTGTCTGCAGTCTGGGCTTTCCAGGTGGCGTTAGTGGTAAAGAACCCACTTGTCACTGCAGGAGGCAAGAGACGTGGTTTGGATCCCTAGGTAGAGAAGATCCCCTGGAGGAGGGCACAGCAACCCACTTCAGGATTCTTGTCTGGAGAATCCTGTAGACAGAGGAGCCTGGCAGGCTACAATCTGTAGGGTCGCACAGAGTCAGACATGACGGAAGCAACTTTGCACCCATGCACATCTGCAGTTCAGGTCACAGGTATATTCCTTTTTCATGCAGTGCATGGACAGAGGCATCGCGTTAACTCAGGCACGCTACTTGGAGAAAGAAGAAAAGTACCTCCCTCCTCCGAGGTTAGTAGACTTTAAAATATAACCTGAGGCATCATTTTGTTTACTACTTTAAGCTCTTTTGAAATATATATTGTTTTGAAATTATCTGAAAGATTATCATCGGATAAGGAAGAATATGTATCATTAAAAAATAGTATATCACCTGTTGTTCTTAAACTAGATGTTTTCCTATTTTAACTGGAAATCCCTCAGGACCCTAGTAAATGAAACATCTGTGATCCCAAGATGGAACTGGGACAGCCCAGGTTCCCATCGGCGACAACCTGCCACCGTGCTGTGGCAGCTGTTTCTGCCATGAGGACAGTCCTGCAGGGAAGGGCACAGTCTGGTTGGTGGTTTCATCTCACCTCTGGCCCAAGCACTGTGTGTGATACTTAATCTGACAAACATTTATTAAACTCCCAAGGAAAAACAAAGCATCAGTGGGGAAAATCGAGAGAGGTTTGAGCAGCCCTCCATGGAAAGTACCTTGACTCATGATTTAAAATCAGTCTTCATTGAATGGATAGGGAGGTGGGAGGGAGGTTCAGGATGGGGAACACATGTACACCCATGGCTGACTCACGTCAGTGTATGGCAAAATCACTACAATATTGTGAAGTAATGAGCCTCCAATTAAAATAAATAAATTAATTTAAAAAAATAAGTAAAATCAGTGTTCACTGAACAAAACATCCTTATTCTGCCCTTAAGTCTTTACAGCATAGTCCAAGGAGGTTGGACAGAACATTGAGTGTTCGAGGTCATGACACAGGTCACAGAGGAGGAGGATATGGTTGATTCTAGCCTGGGAGGGACTCAGGCTTCCAGAGCAGGTGATGCTTAAGTCAAACCAGGAAAATTGAGTGTATCAGACAAGCTGGGGTGCGCATGAGGCCTTCCAGCAGGGAATGCAGGGTTATGGAGAGCTACAGGTGCATCAGGGGAGGCCAGAGCACAGGTTTGAGAGGAACCATGGAGAGGGAGCCTGGGGGAGGCTGGGATAGGCCCAGAAGAGCACATGGAGTCAGAGCACCGTGCAGACGTGGAGCACAGGCTGGGTTCTGGAAAATTGTTCCGGCAGCAAATGGAAGGCACCCTGAAAATCCTGCTCTCTCTGTTCCAATCACACCATCCCGAGTTGTGAGCCTGTGTTTCATGAGGACAGGGGCCACCCTAATTTTGTGCCCTCAGGACTCCAAGCCCAGCCCACCTCAGCACATACGTGTCCAATGGCTTATGCAGATATTTGCAGAGCAGAGTAAGAGGCACAGGGGTAGCATTGAGCTGTCAGGCTGATGTTTCTTATCTTTAGTTTCTTGAAAACTTGAAAACCTTTGCCTTGCATCAAAATATTGTAGAACTCTGTATGACTTACTGAATTAAAATTGTGAGCAACCGCAGACTCATTAATTTGAGAAGTGTTGACTTCCTGCTTTGAACCTGCAGTGGTAGATTTAAAAGCATAGCGTTTCCTGTCGGCCCCAGCAGAGCCCCACTGCAAGGTTACCTTGACCAGATCACTAGCAGTCCAGGAGGAACAGTCACTCCTGTAAGTGGCAGTCAGTACTTGCGGTTCGCAGGACACAAGGTCCCTGCCACAACTGCTCAGCCCTGCCAGGGCAGGGAGAAAGTGGCTGTGGACAGTAGGCCATGTTCCAGTAGAAGAGCTTTATGCACAAAAACAGATGGCCGCTGACCCTTTGTGGAGACTCTGATTTGACTGTCTTTTGTGTCCCTTATGGTTTCTCAGCATTAGGGTTGTGGTCACAGTGGAACAAACAGAAGAGGAGCTGGAGAAAGCTGCGTCCACAATCAGCGAGGTGGCCCAGACCGTGCTGCTTTAGTCTGGGGCCTGGTGTCCACTCAGCACGCAACACTCAGGCCTCAGAATCCTGGCCGAGCGAGCAGAGGGTGCCTTGCAGTTACCTGATGAGGTGTCTCTAGACGGTGTGGATGTCAACGTGTTGTGTGACCACGAGATGGATGCTGGTGACTCTTTAAGAGAAAACATCCAAAAACCCAAAATCTAATTTTTTTTAAAGGAAAAACTAGTGGTAGCATCTAACTGATACTTAAATTGTGTTATTTAGTACTATTTGTCTAAATAATTAGACAAAATTGTCTACACCGGTAAAGCTTAGAGGCACTTCAGCATATGTGATACAAAATGTACTGAAGAGCTAATCCAACCACATCTTTTTCAGTCTTTGTCATGTGAAGCTCAGTGGTGGCTAATATATAAAGGAACACTTTTGTGTGATTATTATAAACTTTTCATTATAATATATTTGAATCCAAGAATTTTTATATACACTAAATGCTGATGTTGCACCATTCCTAACATTGAATCTTAGCATCCCTAACCAGAGAACAGTCATTGTACTTCCTAAGTGAGCAATAATTTACATCAAATACTGTTTTATTTTAGTATAATTGACCTTTATATTTATTCTGTGTTGACTTCTAATCTGTTTTCTGAAGAGGGTTACTGTGATCATCCCAAAATAGAAATCATGTCCTTGATATTTTAGAATATCTTGAATGTATTCTTTTTTGTATAGTGGGTTTGCCTAGGGACATATAACCATGGGCTTTTTCTAAGCTAAAGAAAATGAGACCTTTATTTCTTTTCAGCTTAATGAATCCAGATATCTGAAAAAGATGTGAAAGCACTGAAAATAAAATCTTTAATCCTTGCTTTAGCTATCTCTTTTTTTCTTTAGCAGACCAAGTTGGGTGATATAAATGTTTGTGATATGTGCCACAAGATAGTGCATAGATATTACATTATTATTCCATCTCTTGTTAAAGGGAAAGGAATAAAATTATATTGAAAATATCATTTTTATAGTATATGTTCATATTAACAAATGGTCCTCAACATCTTTTTAGATAACATATATTTTTTAATGTTTAGTTTCTATTTTGCTTGAGGTATTTTGTACATATGTGCCTTGTGATTGCTGCTGCTTTAAAAGATAACAGTACTCTTGGGGATGAATCTCTTCTGTTTTGTTTTTTAATTAAATAAATCTACATTCCTGATAATCAGTCTATTTGCATATGTAATATATTCAACAGAATGGTCTCTTAATTTTAAATTCTGCAGACCTAGAGTGGTAGTCTGTGTGTGTGAATGTGTATGTGTGTTATGGGGGTGTTTAATTCCTTAATGCCTTTCTTCAATATATAGTATCAGAAATTTCATTGGTTCATACTGATTTAAGCCTTGGCCGCTTATGCCTACAAAAATATAAGACCTGTTCTTGTTATAAGCAGGTTAAGATTGTAACCTTTCAAAGTCAAGATTGCAATATCTAGATTTTTATTGCTACTTTAAAAAAATTATTGGAAGTTCCTGGAAAAAAATGATGGAGCAGCACATATTATTTAACTTCAATCCTTGAAACACATCAACATGAACCAAAAACAAAGTCTAAATTAAAGCTGTAGAGTGACCACAATCCAGTAATACACACCACAAAAAAATACCTATTAGAAACAAGAAAATTGTATAAAACAAGTGAAACGGTGAGAAACAATATCTCAAATCTAAAGCAGGTTGCAAATTGCTGTTTTCGAGACAGTGAGAGGGTTCTGAAGTGCTCGGTCAGTGGTCCTCTGTTTAGAAAGGCAGTAACTAGGTGAGTAGTATGGAAAGCTTTTGGAGCAGATTTCCACTCAGCGCTTGCCCCCAGGGGAGGAAGAAGCCACACATGACTACTTCCTTTTTGTTGTCTATAGGAGACTCCAGCTCAGGAAAAGTGGGACTTTTAGTCAGGTTAGGAAAAATGGACCATAGGCCTAAATATAAAGATAAAACTACAAAACTTCTAAGAGAAAGCACAGAAGGGAATCTTTCAAATCTTTGGTTAGGCAAACATAGATGTAATACCAAAAGTATAAGCCATAAAAGAAAAAGATAGGTAAATTAAGCTTCATTAATTTTTTTTGTTTAATTTGCTCTTCAGAAGACAGCTTGAAAGACTTTAAGATAAGCCACAGACTGTGAGAAAATATTTGCCAGTCATATATAAGAAAAGATATGTATCCATAAAGAATGTAAAGAGCACAACTCCAAAATAAGAAATGAAAAAGTACAATTTTAGAATGGTGAAAGACTAGACATTTCACCAAGAGAGACATTCAAATATCTGAACTCATGAAAACATTTGGTCTGATTCGTCATCAGAGGAATGCAAATTACAACTACGAGATACCATTACATGTTCACTAGAATGACTATAATCAAAAAGATAATACCAAATGTCAGCAAGATACGGAAAAATTGGAAACCCCACACATAGCTGGTGGAAAGGTAAAATGGCACAACATTTTTGGAAAACAGTTTGGCGGCTTCTTCAATTTAACATAAACCTGCCATGCGTGTGTGCACGCTCAGTCACTTTGGTCACGTCCAACTCTTTGTAACCCTATGAACTATAGCCTGCCAGTTTCCTGTGTTCATTCATTTTCCAGGCAAGAATACTGGATGTGTAGCTGTTCCCTCCTCCAGGGGATCTTCCCAACCCAGGGATCAAACCTGCATCTCTTACATCTTCTGCATTGGCAGGCAGGTGTTTTTTGTTTTTGTTTTTGTTTTTTTTTTTACCACTGGCACCACCTGGGAAGTGCTATTCATGGTGGCCATAAATCAATCCAAATGTCTGCCAGCTGATGATTGAATAAACAGAAAGTGGTATATTCATAAAATGGAATACAAGTTAGCATGAAAAAGTCTCAAAGTTTTTTTGATAAGGGAAAAAAACAGATGACGACCATGAAATTATGTAATTCTATGCATATTCAGTGTCCAGAGAAAGCTAATATAAAAAGTGGTTAGTGGTTGTCTGCAACTGGGGGTGAGGTTGAGATTGACTGATGACTTATGAGCACAGGGGACCTTTGCAGGAGATGTTCCAAGATAGGATTGTGATGGTTGCACAACTCTGAATATACTAGAAGCTATTTGCTCAGTGTTCAAATGTTCTTTCGATGAATTGTTGGGGGGAGAAAGTGGTCTCCCCGTCCTATTCCTCTGCCATCTTAGCTCCCTCAGCTGTTCTAGAAACTATGGAATTGAGATCAAACTAGTCAATCCTAAAGTAAGTCAATCCCGAATATTCATAGGAAGGACTGTTGCTGAAGCTCCAATACTTTGGCCACCTGATGCGAAGCCACCTTGTTGGAAAAGACCCTGATGCTGGGAAAAGTTGAGGGCAGGAGAAGTGGGTGACAGAGGATGAGATGGTTGGATGGCATCACTGACTGCAAACTTCAGGAGTTAGTGAAGGACAGGGAAGCCTGGCGTTCTGCAGTCCATGGGGTCACAAAGAGTCGGACACAACCTAGTGACTGAACAACAGCAATACTGAATCAAGTACAAATCTGATAATGAACATAATTACTAACCAGTTGACTCTTCCAGTCATTTCAGCAAATGTGTTCTTATCTGTGTTGTCCCTGATGAACATTTGGAAGTCCACGATGTGGATGGGGTGGCAGGTCTCAGCACCAGATCACAGTATGCCAAAATAGAACAGGAGGCAGCCCAAGGCTGATTTGAAAGCAGAACATGGTCTGGTCCTAGCTTATCTGCTCATTAGCCATGAGTCCTTGGACAGGACCCTACTCCTCACTGAACAAGTTCTTTATGAAATAGAGTTGGGCTGACAGACTATATTTGAATTATCTTAAATCCTCCTGCTGTCACAGTGCTTCCCAAGCCAAGTTGGAAAACTCTCTTTGGCTCCAGAGAGACCTCTGTCACTGAAAAAGAACTACCTGTGCACACCTTTCCCACAGGGAATGTGACTCACACCAATCAGTATACTATTTTGATGAAAACACACAAGTCAGAAAGCTTCAAAGATTGGGTTCCATTCCCCTGATTGTTGCTACTTACCCTCCAAGTGATTCTGTCCCCCCAAGCCCCAAGCCATCTCTCCCCTGCTTAATGGCAACCAAGAATTTCCTTGGAGACACTCCCCATGCTATGCATCACCTCAGGCCCCTTTTTCCTCTCAAATTTATTCCACAGACTGCAGCATCTGAGGAGGCTGCCAAGGGTTCCTTGCAGAGGGCAGAGGATGCCCCAGAGTCTGGACACCTAGAAGGACCAGCATCACCACCAGCCATCATGTGAACCCAGACAGTGACTAAAACTGACTGCGCGTTTCTCCTTCTGTAAAATGAGAGTAATTGTGCAGTAGCCCATAGAACCATTGTGAGAATTAGGTAAGACGATACATGCAAATACTTTAAATTGCACTTCATGTGTACTGAGTATAAAATATATGTTGTTATTAATGATAATAATTGAGACAAGTTGGCAAAAAGTTTGCCTATCTTCCCTCTTACGTCGTCCAGTAGGAAGTCATTCCAGAAGGACTTGGGACTCACATAACATCCAGGTCTGTGATTTTTTTTTTTTTCCTGCAACTGGTTTACAGAAGCCGCTCCAAATATTGAAGATTTCCAAGAAAAGTATTTCTGCCGCCTTAATTCACATGCATGGCTTAGAACCAGCTTCCTACATGTTCTGTTGAGAATCCAGATCTGGCAGTCAGTTGCAGGCCCACCCCTCATCTCCCACACTGGGACCGATAGAAGCCCGAGGAACTGAGTGCCCCACCCATCCTGGCAACTAGAGCTGGAGAGAGACCCTCTGTTCAAATTCCCAGTGTGTTTCTTCTGTCATTGATGGCACTGAAAATGAAAGGCGGATTAAGTATGGTATGTTGTTTGGTTTGCCAGCTCCTTCCAGTTAAGAAAGACTTGTATTTGCATTTCAGCCCTTCCTCAGCTCACAAGCTCAGAACTAGTAACAGATCTGGAGGCCAGGCCTCCCAGTAGGCTGCCTCATGCAGACAGGCCTGAGTCCTCAGCCGGGATGATCAGAGATGTCCCTGTCTGGGCATCCTGACGCCGCTGCTGCTGAGCTGAGCTGAGTTAGGATAGCTCCAGGGCCTCAGACCTGCAGGTGATACATCATTCTATATAGCTGTCACATCTGCCTCTTCGATATTCTTAATTTCTTTCATTCAAGTGAAGAGGAAACCCTCATTCACCCTGTGCAGTCAACACACAGTCTGCTTAGAGCTGAGCAATAAGGGGATTTGTGAGTGCTCCTGGCCTGCTGTTCTTCCACATCTGTTTCCTGCCCCTTAGCTTCTGGCTGGCCTCCTGACTTGTCTGACTCCCCAGCTTAAATGGACAAGCAAAGTCCTTATTCTTCATCCCTGGGGATGAGGAACCTTGCTTTCTTGTTGTTTACATTTTTAAAATTACACAAGTGATTATATGTTCAAATTAAACATCCAAAAAAATAAGGAAGCATGACGAATAAAACTTGAAAATCCTACTTCCACCCAATTCCACTCCCCAGGGGTAACTCTTTATTCAAAATTTGTTGGAGAGCCTCCAGAAACCATTTCTATTTGCAAGTATACCTATATTTAAGTGGATTTTTAAAAGCACAGACCAGCTGCATAGTTCTTGTTCTGACTTAAAGTAGGAATTTTTCTGTAACAGCACCTCATTCCATTTACTTTGGGCAGAGTATTCTGTATTTTGGATGTGTCACAATTTATTTGACTAGTTTTCTTTTTGTAGACATTTAAATTTCTTATTTTTTTCCTATGGCAAACAATGTTGAAATGAACATCCTCAGACATGTAACAATGTGCCTCTGGAATTTCCATGATGTGGACTTCTAGAACTGGAATCTTGAGCCCAGGTGTTTGCAAAATCTTTCTTTGTATAAAAACCAGCAAATAGTTTTATCAGGTATCTATATGACAAGTTTTCTTTTTTCTTGCTTGTTCTTGTGTTATTTTCTCTTTACAGCTGTTTCAAATTTTTATGCTGTCAAATTTGCCAGTCTCTTCCATATGGCCTAGAAATTTTGCCTTGCTAAAAAGAGGTGTCCTCACTCCAGAATTATAAGAAAGTTGTCCTTTCTCCTTCAAATACTTCTTCCTATGGATCAATAGCTGCTTTTTGAGCTTGTTTGTCTTATCTTGGCCAACATCAGAACACTGCAACTATTGTTGATTTCTGATATGTGTTCCTGTCTGGTAGAACCAGTCTCCTATCTTTCTCTAGTTCAAAATATGCTTTGACATTCTTGTACTTTTTCTCTTCCAGAAGACTGTAAGATTCAGGTTACCATATTTTAAAATCAGAGTGGTTGTGTCTGCATCATACTGCCTTCAAACATGTTGATAGAGACCTTTATTGTCTGGGCTACAAACTGCCTGGTGACATCAAATGCTCCACACAGCTATGTTAATGGAAACCTCTTCTGAACATGCTAGATTAGAAGGTCTGCAGGAAAAAACTATATTTACTCATCTTTGTACCCCCCGCCCCCTGCATCAGTGCAGCCAGATCCTCATTGACACAATAAACATTGAGTGAATACATTCGAGGACAACAGCAGTAAGCTCTTGGTATAGACTCATGGCATTGGCTCTTCCTCACAGGCACATATGTGCATGCTTGCTAAGTCGCCTCAGTCGTGTCCAGCTCTGTGACCCTATGGACCAGAGCCCAACAGGCTCCTCTGTCATGGGATTCTCCAGGCAAGAATACTGGAGTGGATTGCCATGCCCTCCTCCAGGGGATCTTCCCAACCCCAGGATAGAACCTGAGTATCTTATGTCTCCTGCATTGGCAGGCAGGTTCTTTACCACTAGCATCACTTGGAAAGTCATAGCCATGTACAACCCTGAGCAAACAGCTTTACTCTATGATGGTTGGCTTTCTCATCAGTAGTATGGCCACAGTCTTACAAGTTCTGCCTGCCTTGCAAGGTGATTCTAGAACTAAATGAGTACCACGCAGTGCCAGGGCACTAGGAAAATGAGGTAAAGTAAAACATCCTAACAAAATGAAAAGGAGAACAGGGTGGAAAGATGGGTAAAAGCTAGAAAAGAAATTAAAATATTCTTCTTTAACTGTCTGCTATACTTCCCTCAGCCACCCGCAAAAAACTTGAGAAGAAATGAGAGGTACTTCTCAGGATCCTCAGAAGCTTTAGGGAGCAGCCTGAGACCTGGTGGAGTAAAACACCTCCTCAAATGATGGCTAAATTTCTGCTTCAGACATCTGACAAGGAATTCCCTGGTGGCACAATGAATTAAGAATCCTCATGCCAACGCAGGGGACATGGGTTCGATCCCTGGTCGAGGAAGATTCCCCATGCTGCGGAGCAAATAAGCTCGTGTGCCACAACGGCTGAGCCCACATGCCTAGAGCCTGCACTCTGCCACAAGAGCACCCACCACATTGAGAAGCCTGTGCACCGGAACGAGAGCAGCTCCCTCTCGCTGCAACTGGAGAAAGCCTATGCAAAGCGACAAAGGCCCAGAGCAGCTGAAAATAAATAAATATTATAAATAAGTAAAACATGTGACAAAATCGCACTAGAGTGTACAGAACCCAGACCCAACAACATCCCCTCCTTCTTTCCTTGTCCTTACCATGGAAAAGACCCTGGAAAGGCCAGAAGGCTCTTTCTTGGCCTTCTGGTTGTCAGACCAAGGAAAACAGTGATCATTAACTGAAGGCCTACAATGTACCAGATTCTGTTCTAACCTCTTTTTCATCCTCAAGGAAACCCTGTGGGGTGGGGATTATTGACTTCATGTTTTATGGTTGAGAAAGTTGAGATACAGAGATGTGGAGTGACTTGCTCATCATCACACAGACAGAAAGAGGTAGAATCTAGATAGAATCCAGGTATTTGGGCTCTAACATCTATGCGCCCATATACCAAATCACACATCTTTTCATGCAAGATCACATTTTCATTGTGCTCTCTCTCTTGGTGATATTTGTCTGAGGATCCTAAGGATCTTAGATGCCCATCTCGCTGATACATATTTATCACCAGAGAAGGTGTCTGGAGTGATGTTCAGCTGATATTAATTCAAATTCAAAAGGAAAATGCTTTGGAAACTATAAAGTACTTTAGAAATAAAAGATTTATTTAGTTTACAAATCACTGTGCTATACACCTGAAACTAACACAAAATTGTAAATCAACTAAACTTCAATTTTAAAAATTAATTTTTGAAAAAAGACTTCTGTATCTGAATTCCAGGAATCTGTGAATGCTTCAAATTATTTAGGAAAAAAGGGGTTGGGGGGGGAGGTACCTAAGTCCAATGATAAGTGTCTTCAGAAGAGAGACACAGGGGAGATGAGACAGAAGACATGAAGACAGAAGCAGAGATCAGAGTGATGCAGCTACAGGCCAAGGAATACTAGGGATGACCAACAGCTGCCGGAAGTTGGTGATCTTCCCCCAGGGCGTCTGGAGGGAGTGCAGACCTGCCAACATCTTGCTTTTGGACTCTGGCCTCCAGAACTCTAGAGAATAAATTACCATTGTTTTACTGCCCCACCCCAAAGATTTATTGGTTTGTATTTCTATATCAAAGCTTCTATACTCAAAGCTATGGTTTTTCCAGTAGTCAGGTATGGATGTGACAGTTGGACTGTAAAGAAAGCTGAGTGCCAAAGAACTGATGCTTTTGAACTGTGGTGTTGGAGAAAACTCTTTGAGAGTCCCTTAGACTGCAAGGAGATCAAACCAGTCAATCCTAAAGGAAACCGGTCCTGAATGTTCATTGGAAGGGCTGATGCTGAAGCTGAAACTTCAATACTTTGGCCACCTGATGCGAAGAACCGACTCCTTGGAAAAGACCCTGATGCTGGGAAAGATTGAAGGCAGGAGGAGAAGGGGACGACAGAGAATGAGATGGTTGGATGGCATCACTGACTTGATGGACATGAGTTTGAGCAAGTTCCAGGAGTTGGTGGTGGACAGGGAAGCCTGGCATGCTGCAGTCCATGGGGTCGCAAAGAGTTGGACATGACAGAGCGACTGAACTGAACTGATTTCTATACACTGTAACTTTTGCATATCATACCTATTTCATTTGCAATCTAATTTTTTCTGCTCAAAGTATTTTTGTGTTCTTGTAATATGCCAAAAATGTCTTTAAAACACAATATATTTAATTGCTATATAAGATTTATTAGACCTGTTTTTATTTGTCAAACACTTATCCTTACCTAGTTAAATCCTTCTATTTTGTAAACAGTATGTTGCCATCATTTTTGAAATTATTTAAAATTTTTTGTTCTTATGCAGCATTTTAAATGTAATTATTACTGACTAGGTTACTCTAAGTGAGACATTTTCTTTAACTTTTTGAAAGATATGGATGAGGCTATTTGACATTAGTTCTTTGTCTTTTAAAACTTAAAAATCAAATTATATTGAAGGATTTCTACCCCAACTGTTCCCACCTTCAGCCACACTCTCAAGAGGTAGTCCACTTAAACCTTTTCCTCTCTACTTCTTCTAGAGAACCAAGCATTTGTCTAAATAATGTTATGCCCCATTTCCTCATTTATCAGCCTTCATTAAGATCGCCTATTTTGAAAATATTCTCTACATATTTTTTCCTCATGTCTCTATTTGAATTACTACCTTCCACTTGTTTATTCTAGGAGTTCTTAGTTTATGCCAAGTAATAAACCCTTAAAATTTTGTGCAGTTGCATTACTGTCATCTATATCTTAGCTGCCTGCATTTTGATGTAATGAAAGTTATTGATTTGTTTTTCCCTTACAGTTTGTGCTTTTGAAGTTTAGTTAAGAAGTTTTCAACACTCTTAGTTCTCCACTGATTTCAGATCTTTATCTTTCATATTTAGGTCTTTAATCCATCTGAAGTCAGGATTAGGTAGGAGTCCAGTTTCATTTTTATTCTTCTTCATATGGTGAGATTGTTTTCCCAAATCATTCACTAAGCAATCTATTGTTTTCCCCTTAAATTTATGTTTATACTTTATCTTATATTAAGTCTCATATAAGCAAGTGTCAGTCTTTACATTATTATGTCCTTTGGTGTTTTCATCTGTTCTCATGCCAATTTCACTGTCTTTATTAAATTATAGTCTTTTAGCCTATCTTAATATTTGACAGGACACATTCACCCTTTGTTTTCTCTGAAGTTGAATTCACCATTCATAGGTTTTTATTCCTTCATATATGTTTTTAAGTAAATTTAGTTGAGTTCCTCAAAATATCCAAGTGGAATTATCTGATATTGCATTTCATTCATAGATTAATTTAGGAAGAATCAATATCTTACAGTATTGAATTGTTCTATCTAAGAGAATTGGATGTCTTTGTATTTATTCAGATCTTCAATCTCCATTGAGTTTTTAACTTTTCCCATTGACAGATTTTTGGTGTCTTGGATAATTTTTAGATATTTTTTACTTCTAGTTATTGTAATTTGTATTTTACTTTTATTATGTTTCTAGTCAGTTATTGTTGGTGTAGAGAAGCATTGATTTTTGTAAGTTTATCTGGAAAACTTGCTGAATCACTTGTTGATTCTTTTGTTTTTTCTACGTAGATTCCACTTTTTATTTCTTTTTCTTTTGTTATAGCATTGTCCAGGATCTCCAAAACAAGATTAAATGGTGGCAGTGGTAGTGGGCATATTTACCTTGTAATTGATCGTAAAATGAGCTGGAAAGTGTTCCCTCCTCTTCTCTTTACCAAAAGAGATTTTATAAAAATTGGTATTAATTCCTTAAATGTTTGGAGAAATTCTCTATTTGAAAATATCTGAAACCCGGGGATTTCTTTTCCAGGAAACTGTATTACAAATTCTATTTCTTTAATGATTATAAGACTATTCATATATTTATTTTATCTTGCTTAGTTTTACTAGTATGTGGTTTTCAAGGAATTGGTCTTCTAAGCTGTCAAATTTCTGAGGATTGAGTTGTTTGTAGTATTTACTTGTTATCATTTTAATGCCTGCAGGATCCACTGTGATACCCTTCTTTCATGTTGACATTGGTGATTTGTATAATCTCTTTTTATATCTTTGTCAAGAAGTTTGCCAGTTTTATTGATTTTTTTGACAAATGAGTTTTTGTTTCATCAATTTTCTCTCTTGCTTTTATTTTCATTGACTTCTGCTTTTTGCTTGTTTTGTTCCTTCTGTTTTCTTCTTTTCTTTTTCCAGTCTCTTGAGCTAGAAATTCAGATTATTGATATATTGTCTTTTTTCTAATGTAAAGATTTAGTGCTATAAATCTCCCCTCTCAGCCCTTCTTTAGATAAACCATACAAACTTTGATATGTTGTATTTTTATTTCATTTATACAATTTTTAATTTTTATTTTAGAATTTCTTTTGAAACTTCCTGTTTGACCCATGGATTATTTAAAAGTGTATTTAATTTCCAAGTATTTGGAAATTTCTCTGTTGTCTTTCAATTGTTGACTTTTTATTTGATTTTCTTGTGGACAGAAAACATACTCTGTATGATTTCAATTCTTTTAAATTCATTATGGCTTGTTGTATGACCTAGGAAGGACATGGTTGTCATGATGAATGTTCCATGACCACTTGAATAGAATGAGCATTCTGCTATAGTTGGGTGCAGTGTTCTACAAATGTCAGTTAGATCCACTAGGCTGATGGTCTTCTGTGTTGATTTTATTCATTCATTTATTTATTTATAAATTTATTTGTTCCTGTTGATTTTATCTCTCATAGTTCTATCAAATACTGTGAATTGCCAGATATAGAATTCATTGTCAGTTTTTTCCTTTTATCTCTTGCAAAGTATTGTGCTACTAAGTTCTGGCTTGATGGTTTCAGATGAGAAATCGAGAGTCATTAATTTGGTCTTCCTGCAGAGTTAATACACCATTCCTCTCTGATTGTTTTTAAGATTTTTTAAATTAATTGTTTTTTTTGTCTTTATTTTTTCATTAGATATTTAGTTCCATATCTGTTTCACAGATCACTGCTGCACTGGTCATTTTTTTCAGTATCTTTTTTGTTTTATTAATACTGTATGAATTCAATTGACCTACCTTCAGGTTCTCAGATTCTAGCCACTGTCATCTCTACTGTTCTATTGAGCTTACCCTTTGAGGGTTGTTTATTTTTTCTTTCGTATTGGCTTTATATTTTTCAGTTCTGTTATTTTCATATGGCTGTCTTTTATAGTTTCTATTTTTTACTGAGATTTTCTATTTTTTCATTTAAGAGAATTCATATTTATTTATTGAAGCATTGTTATTACAACTTTTAAAATCCTTGTCAAATAGTTCATTATTGGCATTTTTTCTTGTTTCAATATTGGAGTTTTTTTCCCTCATTAAAAGTGTTGGTTTCCTGGTTCTCAGTATGATGAGTGAAATTTTATTGTATCCTAGACATTTTGGTTATTATATTAGGAGACTTTTAAGTGCTCTTTAAATCTGTTTTATTAGACATTCACCCTTTTTAAGTTTACTGTCTAGGTTCTAGCCTATCTTCGTAGGCCATAGTTCCAGTGACCACTTAGTTTTCAGAGCCCTTGACATTCTATTCAGGTCTGCTTCATTCTTTTGGCATTTATGTGGCTCTTGCTCAGTCCCTGCAGGCGCTGCCTAAAGGGGTGAAAGTTGCTTTCCTGCGTCACATAGAGGTGACGGGCCACCTTCAGCCAAGGGAGGTAGAGAGACTGAAGCCACTGGGCCTGGATCTTCTCATGCCATTGGGTGGAGGGCAGAGCCATGCCAGGCTGTGCTGATGCTGCCTGCAGTGGATCAGCCTACTCAGCAGTACCCAGAGGAAGGGGTGGAGAAGGGGTTGGTCAGTCCAGTGTGGCTCTGAGGGCAATTGGAGACCTCTGATGTGCCCCCTTGTGAAGCGGGAGTTAGCACTCCCCACCCCATTTTGGCTCTGTTGGGTTTCTCCCTTCTGATTCTTTGGCCAGTGCCTTTGTTTGTTTGCATGTCTATGTACATTAGTGTCTCCAGATTTCAGGTCTCTCTGGCCCCATATGAGGCATATGAGAGAGAAAGGGACTCACCACATCATCAGTCCTGAGGTCTCTAACTAGTCAACCTCTCCTTTCCAGCTTTCAGAATCCTTTATTTTTGACTGTTGGATTATTTCCACACTACTTAGTTGTTTGACAGTGAGGAGGATGAGGGATAAGTGAGCCTACACTTTCTTGTTCTGGAACTGAAAATGCTACTAAAGATTTTGCAAATGGAAAGCAGAATGATCCACTTGAATTGCATAGCTACAAGAGCTACTGCTGGGCCTTGGTATAGAGTGGGCATTCTGTAATCATTATTGGTTGAATGAATGAATAAATGGAGTTTTCATACTTTAATTTCAGTGTCCTAGAGGCATATATAAGCCAGAGCCCCATTTCCCTGAATTCTTGGACAAGTACTCCTCAGGGCTTTTAGTCTTCATCTTTCTGAGAAAAGACCACAATGAACTGGTAGCCTGAGGTAGGAGACTGCTGTTTTCTAAAAGCTGATGACACTACTATATATATATATGTATATATATATATACATATATATATATATATATACATATATATGAGCAATTATTCCTTTCTCTTTTCCAAAAGGAGGAAAACTTACTCTTCAGTATTCAGACAACTTAACATAGTAAGTAAGGACTCAAAAACACCCTCTTAGCTTGAATCTTTCTTCAAGAAAAAGATCAAGTATTTAAGATATAGAAATGCTAAAATTAAAAAAAAATTTGCTGTTAATAACACTGGATTAACATGACAGAATGTCTGAATTTTTTAAAGACATTAATGTTGAGATTTAAATGAGATTCCCTTCAGTTCATAGTCCCTTTTCTCTGTGAATATTATGATGCCTCTCAGATGTGGCTTTTTAAATAAAAGCATCTTACTGAAGCAGTAAATAGCTCTACAGTGAGGGGATCATCTGTGAGGGGTGTGCTTCACAATGGATCACACCCACAGGTTTTGTTTTTGTAAATTTGAATTTTACTTCCCAACGGATACCCCACTTTTTGTATTCAAGAGATGAAACACATAAGGAATTCATTAGGAAATCAGGCTTTGGTGGGACAGCTTTGATTTGACACTTTTGAAATATGATCCAGGTCACAGCGGTGAATGGTGCAAACCTCTTTTTTGGCAGTGGCATCTGGACTTGATTATTTTAAATTAGGTTGTGTGGTACTGGCATCCACCCGCCTGCAAAACTGCTACTGCAGACAGCCCTTGTTTCCCAAGATGATATGAGAAATTAGATGAGTTCTGAATACTTAAATAAAATTTATGTTAATTATCAACTTTGTTGTTTCAGTATCCCATTTTTATAAGCTTCTAGAATGTCACCTTTTATCCTTCATTAGTAGTGACGGTTTTCATGCCAAAGATAAATTACATCTGGAGCATTTTATTAATATTTAACTTCTTCCTTCAGAGGCATAAATGACACTAAATAGGCTCTTCAGTAAATATTTATTAAATGAATGGAAAATTACCCCCAAAATAACCTACCATTAAGAACACCCGAGTGTGTTCCAGGGGGTCCGTGGACTATCTGCACACTGCATCCTACAGCTTCACTCCCTTTCCATCTTCAGTGGTCAGGAGTTCAAAAAGAGGGTGTAAAATTGGGTTTAAACCCAGTTTTCAGCAGCTCACGTGTACAGTTTTCTGATTTCGAGAATGTTTATATTTGAAAGTTTATTTTCTCTCAATCAGAGTCTGGTTAAAGAGGGGAAAAAATACACTTTAACATCTAAAGAGTTTACTGACTGACTGTATTTCCTCTTTTATGTTGTTTCAGAAATAGTCACACAGCCATTTCTTAAATAATTTCATAGAAACCAAATTCCAAATGCGTTTATGTTTCAAAGATGAGTGGGTTATTTTGATGAGCTTTCAAATTTGAAAGGCCTCTTTAACAAATATTTTGGGAAGAGATCAAGCACCGAGAAGATCTGGAATGCCATTCTTCATTTGTACGCACATATGTCAGGGTGACACAATTGTATCCCACTTATTCTGCTCCCCAAGACTTAGATTAAAAGCATCCAAGGTTGTAGACTATTAACATCTGTAGTATTATGTCTCAAAGCTCTCCAAGAAATTGCAACTCATTTGCACCTCCATAAAATCTACTAACAGATAAGAAATGAGGGAAACTGACTTGCCTCTCTTCCTACCATCAGGATGTCACCAAAACTTGTTCTTGACTCCTGTTCACTCTATTTGCTAGACTTTTCTATCACACAGCAATCCACACTGGGCTAAAAACAGCCCTGGAAGATCAAATCCTGGAAAACAATAATTTCCAAAATGGCCCTCAAATCCCCCTTGCCTTCTAATCCAGTATGACTTTCTTTTGTCCCACTGAACTGTTAGCATACTTTGTGTCTCACCTTCTACTTTTAAATTTGGGATTTTTTTTCTCCTTCAATGATGGTGTTTATTATGTTTTTTCTTTTATTTCATGTATCAAAAATAACTCATGAATGAGTCTTGGGAACACTATTAATATTCATGGAATATTGTTTCTGAATCACTTTTCATCTGTTTCTGGACAGGCAAAGCAGACTTCCATATTAAGAGCAGAGGGCACTGGGGACTTCCAGTGATTAAGACTCCACGCTTCCGTCGCAGGGGAACCATTTTCAATTCCTGGTCTGGGAATAAGATCCCACGAACAGTGCAGCTAAAAGATTTTAAAAGAACAAGAACAAAAATGGACCCTGGAAATAGAAGGTGTAATTTCAATAACACACTCTCAATTTCTTAGCTCTGTGACCTCAAGCAACGTTTGGAACCTCAGTTTCCCCTTCTGTGAAATGAGGTGAGACAGGCAACTTCCTGGCGATATGTGGCCCTTCCACAGGCAGAGGTGATAGGATGCCCAGCGTACTAAGCACAGAGCCCTGATCCCAGCAACAGCCGTTCGGAATGGATGCCCACAACCGACAGCCAATCAGAATGGACGTCCACGACAGCCAATCAGAATGGACGTCCACGACAGCCAATCAGAATGGACATCCATGACCATGGCATCTAACTTGGTGCCCATTGAATAGCTCCTGACTCAGTGTGGCTGAGTTTGGGCTCCGCCAAACACAGACCCTGACATTAGGATTAAAGTGACAGTAGTGAATCTGGGCGGTGATCCCCAGAAGCACCTGCAGGGGAGCAGGAGGCATCAGGGGCTCAGTCCTGCTGGGACCCTCCCAGTTGACTGTTTGGTGAGCCAGAAGGCTGCTTCGTGGCCCCACTCCTGCCCCTCTGATTAGGGCTGCTCCACACGTTCTTGCCCACACTGCACAAGCTCCTGAGGCCACAGGCACTTGCTGCAGGGGTCACAGAGGGGCAGATGTGAGCCCTGAAGGAATGTAGCATCAACAATGTTGCTACTACAAGTTTTGCAAAAGAGAACTCAGCATTTACCAAGTCCCCAAGGAGACAGTGATCACTTTCAACAGAGAGTTAAACCTAGGACTTTGAAGGACCCAGAAGCTCCCTGCCAGGCTATTCTTTTCATAGTCCAGTCACAGACAGCAGATTCTCTCCCTGGTCAGGCATTGGAGGGCTGCTGCTCCTGAGATAAAGGGCTCCCTACAACTGAGACAGACCCTGAAGGAACTGACAGCTGGGGGCAACAAGCCCTTCCTCAAAGGAGTAACTGGATGGCCTGTCTGTCCAGTACATTCTAGAATTTTGGCAGGCAGGCTGTCACTGCCCAAGGCCACTCCCTCTGAGAGGGTACTTCTTTGGAGGAAAAAACCTCCATGTGCTGACAGGTAGCGTGAAAGAACTGGCTTCCTGCCAGGAACACTCTTGTTGGGGATACCAGCCACAGCCTCCTTCACACACAAACAGCCAGCTTCTCAGCACCTGACTCTTCAGTATGAATAGATGGAGGAAAATTGCCTTTGTGGGAGGGTCCAAAACACATGAACCAGCCAAACATAATCACACATTTCTATGGTTGGGTATCATCAGAAATAGTAGAGAAAACTCTGCATTTGTGAGTTGAGAATAATTATCAGAGATCAAAAAAATAGCCTAATTTTTTTTTTTGCAAGTTCAATAGGTGGAGTGGAAGATAAACTTAAGGAAATATCAGGGTAAGAAAGATGGAGAAATGGAAAATAGAAGAAAATATAAGAGAATTAGAAAATCATTCTAGGATGAACAGTATCTAATTAAGTGAAGATATAGAAATAAAGATGGAGAAGGAAATGGCAACCCACTCCAGTTTTCTTGCCTGCAAAATTTCATGGACAGAAGAGGCTGGTGGGCTACATCCAGTCCGTGGGGTCACAAAGAGTCGGACATGACTGAGCATGCACACACAGCAGGGCGTAGAAAGAAACAACTGAAAAAATTTTAAAGGTTAATGGATTCCCATTCACCCAGGTTTCTTTTATTGAATACTTCTGCTTCAGCCAAATGTTCTAGCCAAAGCTGAATTAAAGAACACGAGGTTTAGAGTTAGCTATTTCCACCCAGAACACCAGGGAGAATTGATAATCCTAAACTTCCATAGAGGGAAAATACAGATCTTCTATCGTGACAGTCATTGTGGATGTCCTCGGAACAGAGGCCTAGAGTATGGTTCCTCCCAGGGGAAGAGTCACGGCCAGGCATGATCATCCCAGGTGCCTTGGTCAGTTACTGAACAAGGTGTGGTATGTCACAGCCCTGACCAAGGAAAGGCAGGGAGACATCTACAGGGACTAGTTTAAACTTCCTGCTACTT
Organism: Dama dama; assembly: GCF_033118175.1. Taxonomy (NCBI): domain Eukaryota; kingdom Metazoa; phylum Chordata; class Mammalia; order Artiodactyla; family Cervidae; genus Dama; species Dama dama. The sequence continues at coordinate 25,538,057 of NC_083696.1, read as the reverse complement.
TCCTTGTGACTCAGGCTGTGATGTTTGGAGCTGGTGCATCCGTCTTATCCCAGTGAAGACCATTGCTAACACACTGATGGAGGAGCAGAGCTGGAATGAGCCTGGAGCCTTGAAGCACATGGGAAGTTGTGAATCCAGCCTTGGGATTGCTTTCTTTTCCACTTCTCTTTAAGGGAGCAATCAACGTATTTGTGCTATTTTTAGACAGATGCTATGTTCTGGGAAGAATCTGGAGAAAACACCCTAACATATATCACTTTGGCGTAAGGATTATTTGGAACTGAAGGCAGTTGAGAAGTGGGAACTATAGGAAAAGCTCTCTAGCCCCCCTGTATCTACCTAAAAACAGGGCAAAAGTTTCTGTTCATGAAGCTGTACCCCTCTCCCGTACCAGGAGGGAAGAATCACCTTTATTACTAGAGATGGAGATGATAAGTCTGCATAAACAAGTCTTACTAAATAACCCTTATCTTTCACTGCTTTCTCCCATGTATTTACTACCTCTAGAAGCCTAACTTAAACCCCTTTCCTTTATCTTGTTACATCTCTACAATTAATCACTATTTGTTAAAATGACATATATGCCTCCAGGTCTAAGCACCCCTTGGGGTCCTTACTTTTATTCTATAAAGTCCTTTGTGTACGCATAAAAATTTAAATTAACATCAAAGAAAATGTGTGTGCTTTTTCCTCCTGTTAATCAGTCTTTTCCCAGTTTAATTTGAAAATGCAGCTACAGAAACTAAGAAGGTAGATAAAGTTTTTCCTCTTCTACAATTCCTTGCTACCTAACACAGATTAATTAATATACATACAAAGAATCAGAATAATAGTAGCATGGAACTTTACAGCAGTCATATGAGAAGTTAAAAGCTAGTGAGAAATTAGTAGCAACAAGTCACATTTCCCTCTGTCCTCATCAGCACTTCAAATGGTTTATCCGATGGTTTCTCAGTGTCATTTTTAAAGATTTATTTATTTGTTTGCTTTACTGTGGTGGGTCTTTGTTGCTGCACACGGGCTTTCTCTAGTTGTGGTCTGTGGGCTTCTCTTTGCCATGGCTTCTCTTTTTGCAGACCACGGGTTCTAGCATGGGCTCAGTTGCCCCCATGGCATGTGGAATCTTCCTGGACCAGAGATCCCTTGCATTACAAAGTGAATTCTTAACTACTGGACCACTAGGGAAGCCCTCCCACTGTCATTGTAATTAAATTTGCTGATAGCCAGTGAGGCTGGGCATTTATCACAGATGTGTTGGTCATGTTGTAGATTTCTTCTTCTACTGTCCACTGTCCTCTCATTTTATACACTTTGAATTCCTTGCTCTTTCCTTACTGATGTATAAGCTTTCTTTTTCCTTCAAGTTCTAACCCCTTATTCTCTATGTTGAAAATAACTTCTCACAGTCTGTGATTTAGGGAGATTAGGGCTAAATGACATAGCATTCTGGCTGTGTCATTTTGTTTTTTTAAGACTTTATATTTTAGAGCAGTTTTAGGCCTGTAACAATTGAGAAGAAGGTACAGAAATTTCTCATAAATCCTCTACCCCCTTATACTCATAGCTTCCCCCTTTATCAGAATGGTACATTTGTTACCAAGGAGGAGCCAACATTAATCCATTATCATCACCCCAAATCCACAATTTACCTGAGAGTACACTTTATTATGCATTTTATGGGTTTGGACAAATGTATTAAAGTATATGTTTATCCTGATAGTGTTATACAGAATAGTTTCACTGCCCTAAAAACTTTCTGAGCTCTGCCTCTTCATCCTTTGCTCCTCTGCCTCCATGACAGCCACCAGTGTTTTATTATCTCCATTATTTTGCCTTTTAAAGAATGTGATATAATCAGAATCATCCAGTATGTAGGCATTTCTAGACTGAATTATTTGTTTCTTTTACCCCAGTGACTCAATTGTAAAAAATCTACCTGCCAATGCAGGAGACGCGGGACATGTGGGTTTGATCCCTGGGTCGGGAAGGACCCCTGGAGAAGGGAATGGCAAGCCACTCCAGTATTTTTCCCTGGAGAATCCCATGGACAGAGGAGCCTGGTGGGCTACAGTCCATAGGATCACAAAGAGTCAGACACAGCTGAAGCGACTTAGCACACAGCACATAGTTGATTTACAGTATCATGTTAGTTTAAGGCGTACAGCACAATGATTCAGTTATATGTATGTGTGTATTTCTTTTCAGATTCTTTTCCCTGATAGATTGGCTGTGTCATCTTTGAGACCGAACCAATCACTGTGTGATCTTAGGCAAATTATTCAACTTCAGCCTCCTCTCTTCTAACAAGGCAATATAATCCAATTCAGGATTATTTAGGGAATTAAGTGAAACAAAGTATGTCAACAGGGTAGTAGATTAATATACAGAGGTAACTTTTCTGATTTTTAGAGCAGGAAAGAACCTTAGAAATCATTGAGTCCATTGACCATCAAATCAATGCTATTTAGACGACACATACCAGGTACCAGGAATGGTTTTGCGTTTTACACATACTAGCCTATCTGATCCTCCCAACAATTCTACTTGATGATACTATTATTACCCCAATTTTACAAATGAGAGAACTGAGAAACAAAGAGGCTAGGACACTTGCCCAAGACATCTTGGAGTGGGCAAGCAAAATGAAGTAACAATTTCTGGTCTTCTACCTACTGGGAGGAGCGTTCACAACAATTCAGTTTTTTTTGTTTTTTTTTAAATGTTGTTTAGACAAGAGATCATTTGAAAAGGACTGATAACCACTCCTTAGCTATGGCAGGGACATCTCAAGTTTCTAACGAACTGCTGGTTGAGGCCTGCACCAACATATGAGGTGCCATGGACCCAGACATGAGGTGTCAGCTAGAGTCCTCCTCCCAAGCCCACAGTGTCCTGGGGAGTGTTCCCTGATCATCTCCCATAAATTAGCAAGAAATGCCTTTGAATGCAGTAAGGAGGGACCGCCCATCTTCATTATACACAACTGGGTTCTTCTGGGAAGAGAATCTGTAGCTTCCATCAGATTCTCAAAAGGGCTCGTCATCCCAAACAGGGTTAATTTACTCATTAAACTACCAGTCTAAATTTTAAGCTCCCCCCAAAAACTAACAGATGGAGCTTTCTTCTTTTTACTTTTACAATGAAAAGAGCTCAAATTTCTCTGAGCTGCAGGGGCTCCGTGAGCAAGCTTTACTCAAGTAGATAAAGACGAGTCAATAGATGCTGTAAGAAAAAAAAAAAAAAGATGTTGTAAGAAGAGGGAAAAATCCTTTTCCACACCCTCTTGTGTTCTGTTCCTGGGACAATGCAAATTAAACTGACACCACCACCACCACCCCCCACACACAAATAAAAACATATTAGGAGGAGATAAAGGTTTATTTTATATCCATATGAGGGAGCCTCACGGAAATAAAATGAAAACCCCAAAGAAGTGGTTAGGGCTGAAAGCTTCTATACCATTTTTAATGAAGAGTGAGAGTATGGAAACAGGACAAAGGGAAAGAAATTTATGTTTCTAGGGGCAGTGAATTGCAAGAAGATAAATTTATGAGGGAAACGAATGGAAGATAACAGTAGTTTTAGTAAGGTTTGTTTGTGAGGATCCATCTCGGTGTTGACTCTGTCTCAGGCAATAAGAATATTCTCCACTTCGTATGGATAGGGCATTTAATCACTGGAAATTGATGACCTGATTTTAGGTTGGAAACAGTAGGTCAGAGCCCTTCTTTCACCTGCTGTTTCTCAAATGTTTTCAGTTCAAAATAATCAATACGTTGAACATCAGAATCTTTCCCATGAGAGGTGTCTCCATCACCACTACCATCCCCACCTTCTCTGTCCCACCAGTCTTCTCCCAGGACAGGGTCTCTCAGTTTCATTAAACAAGCAAACAGCCTGGAGATTTTAACCAGAGGGATATTCTACACAAATAATTGCTCTGGGGACTTGGGTCAGCTCAGGGACCAGAAGTTGTGAGGCCGTGGGATTTGGGTCCCTGGGGGGAACCTTCCCAGGCCAGGGCCTCCCTTGCCCCTTCAGGGTTTCCCGAATCATCAGGGACACTGCTTACAGGCGCTTAGTTCGTTCCATCTCACCTGGAATTCAGCCTGGGCAGCTGTGGTTTTCTTGAATAACAATGCTTTCGAGGTTTATTTCCGTAGAAAGAGTTTTCTGAATTAACCGTCTAGGTTAAAACTCCATTCAAGATAGTAACAGAACTTGTTGAGCAAATACTGTTTTAAAGCAGTGCTAATATGCCTATACGATTACAGTTAGGTAAGGAAACGCGCTTGTTGAATTTAATCCAATACTTGGCCCACAGCATTCCATGGTCTGGACGGAGTTTGTTTAAGCAATCCTGTTTCTCAAAGCCAAAACATAAGTAAATTAAAATTCTTTACTGTATTGGGGAAATTTGAACAGATCACATTTTCCTGGTGGTACTACTTTCAAAAGGAGAATGATGAATCCAATTGTGTGTATGTTACAAGCTAACAAAATAATCTCCCTAACACCATTCTGATGTATAAATAAACAAGTGTGTGTGCCCAAGGGGAAAACAACTGAGCATTTCAATACAAGGAGCAGAATAGGAAAGGTGTCCTGTCTCTTCAGCAAAGTGAGATTTCTACTTCATTTCAAGCAGGGCTTAAGGGTTACATTATAAAATCTTTTAAATGACATTTTATTATAATAGAAAAAAATATGTGTTCATTGTATAAAAACTTTAAACATTCAGGAAAGCAACAAGGACAAAAATCACCCTTAATTCTTCTCCACAAAGGTAACAATGAAAAGAATAACTTGATTAGTGATAGAGTTAGTTTAGAGGAGAGGGGAGTAACATTTAAAGAAGACATGTTTGAAGATGGTCCATATAACACTTAAAAGCAAAACTATATGTATATATAGGCTCAGATGGTAAAGAATCTGCCTGCAGTGCAGGAGACCTGGCTATGATCCTTGGGTCGAGAAGATCCCCTAGAGAAGGGACTAGTTAGCCACTCCAGTATTTTTGCCTGGAGAATTCCATGGACAAAGGAGCCTGGCAGGCTATAGTCCATAGGGTCCCAAAGAGTTAAACATGACTTGAGTGACTTTCTATGGTTCTCCCTGATATATAAATGAGGAATTTTTTTCTGAATGAAATTCAGAAATTCAGAAAAAAAATTTTTTTCTGCTTGCATATTTCTGAGTGGTCCTATTTATAATGATACTGTTCCTGAGAGATCAGAGCAATAACCATAATCAACAATTAGCATTTAATGAACCCCTATACTTTGTCAAGGACTTATTTGATTCCCTCAAAAACCTGGCAAAACCTCACATGAATAACAAGCTTTTTATAACTAAAAATTTAATCATTAAATCCAGATTAATTGGCAGGATATTATATTAAGCTATTAGAAAAAGCCCAGTGCCTTTGGCATGGAGCACCAGTTAGAATAGTAACTAATGTAAAAAAAGGGCTGCCTCTGACTTTAGGACCGTTTTGCAGCAATTACACACATGCCAGGAGGGAGTCAGGGCACCAGAATTTGAACCCAAGGGATGACGTGGAGCAGTCAAGTACATAATGGAATCTTACTCTTTGAACAAATAAATATCTGAAAGTTCATACTGATACAAAATAAAATCTTGAGTAAGTAAACAAGTGGGGAAGTAATAATAACTCTTTCAGGTGAATTCCAATTAACAATGGTATAAAGAATGCGGGAAATAGAAAATTAGCAATGTTCTTAAGCTCTCAAGCTTGAGATTGGGAGGGGGCATAATAATTGTCATAGGCAAGATCCACTGATGGGTGTGAAAATTACTGGGGTAAAGTTTGAGGAGCAACAGGATATTTGTATTATCTCAAAATATCCCCTCTCTAACAATGACACTGCACAGTGCGGACCCCAACAAACAACCTTCCCAAGGGACTGAGGGTAATCTCATCAACAATTAGACAGTCCCACATAATGAACCCAGAGAGGGGACATTGCAGTGAGAAAGGCACAGCACCATTTGGATGGTATGCCTGCTGAAAACGTGTAACCTCAGTCTAATCATGAAAAAGCATCAGACAAACCCAAATCAAGAGACATCTGATAGAAGGAATTGACCAGGGCTCTTCAAAAGAGTGTCAAGGTCATGAAGGACAAAGATGACTGAGGAGTTGTCCCAAAACAGGAGACTAAGGAGTCTTGACAACTAGATGCCAGGTGGGATCCTGGAATAGAGATGGGACATAGTGGGAAAACATGAGACTTGAGTAAGGTCTTCCTACAGTTTGTCTAGCAGCTTCCTATCAACACTTATTTCCTGGATTTGATCACCATGCTTTGGAAGGTGTTAACATAGCAGAGCTTGGGTGAGGCTATGCAGGAACTCTCAGCCCTATTGTGCAACTTTTCTGCAAAACTAAAAGTATGTCAAAATATAAAGATAAGAAACCTGGCAGCAGAGAAAATGATTTGCTCCCCCTTTGCACCAGATCATAAGTCCCATGGGGGCTTGCTCTCCATGCCTGGCAAGGATTTCTTGATCAGTGACCTGACTGCTTCTCTCATGGGCAACAGTAACAGTCCCAGGAGAATTGAGGCCAAGATTTATTTAATCTTGTGCAAAATGGGAAGGTGCCAGTTATTAACAATAAGAGAAACTGGCTCTTTCTTACCAAGATTGGTGTATGACTTGAGAAGAAAGTTGAATTAAAGGATTCTTCAAAGATATGCCTACAAACTGACTAAAATATGTTCATAGTTTAAAATGGAAGACATGCTCAATGTTCTCAAGCTCATGTTGAGATTGGGAGGGAGCAAAAAATAGCACCTTTCTTTTCTTCTCCTGAATTCTGAACAAATTGACACATAAGACAATCAGTGATCAAAATATCAGTTTCATGAGTGTTAGATTGTGGAAAAGGTTTTTTCCTCTACTTTCTAAGGACTTTTTCTTAGTATCTACACCCACCCCGCCCCCGCCGCCGCCCCCAGACCCACCCAGTCATGGGCAGAGCTGAGCCACTACAGTCCTTGAGAAGGCAAGGCCCAATGACCAGATTTTGTGGAGCCCAATGACCAGATCTGGAGAGCCTGTTATCTCCCAAATCGTGGAAGATCCAGATGCCCTCAGCTCCCCACCAAATACCCATCAGAGAAGTCTCCCTCTTCCCTTGCAGTGACTGAAGTGAACGGGAAGAGATCCCTTTTTTCTGGGCTAAGCTCAGAATGCTGTGGGTGAGTGTAGGAGGTAAAATGATTTCCCTACAGCTTATTCCTGAAAGTCAAGCAAATGTACATGAATTAAGGTTGCCAGGGCTGTGGAGAGGGGTGAATGCAAACTTAGTGTTTAATGGGGACAGAGTTTAAATTTTGCAAGGTGAAAAGAGTTCTGTGGAGGGATGGTGGTAACATAGCCATGTGAATGTACTTAATGCCATAGAACCGCATGCTTTAAAAATAGTTAAGAAGGTAAATTTCATTAAGTGTATTTCACCACAATTTAAAAAAAATTTTTAATTAAAAATAAAAGAAGAAAAGGTACATGGATTAATAACAATGACACAAATCGATTGTGATTTTACCATATCAGTTTTATTTAAGAGCCAAGCCATCACTATGTCTAGATTTATGTCTGCTCTGGAGAGAGACAGAAAATGGTCTCAGAAAATTTCTTTTAGCTATTCTTTCCCCAAGGACTATAGCATAAGAATGTCCAGAACGTATTTCTCTGGAGTTTCATACTAGCTTCAGGAGTGAGTAAATAAAAGGATGCTGTGAGTTTCCCAGTAATGAGCAGGGAAGAAGCTAACATGGGTTCGTAGCAAAGATAAAGTCAGTGGAGACAAGAGATTGTGGGGAAATCATTCAGGATAGTGTTTTACTCTGCATCAAAGGCGCAGATGATGGGCCCTGATCGAGGTCGCGTGGGGAGGTGGAGAGGGCACCACGTCCCCTTCCCAAGATCCCATCTTGACTCCTCTGGATACAAAGTGGCTCCAAGCCGACTCCAGATGGAGACTGAACCCGTGACCCCTCCGCATAAAGACATCATGACACCCACTACGCCATCTGGGGCTCATAAAACCACATTCTCTATCTTTTCTTGGCTCTCGGGCTCGTCAAAAGCTGAAGGGCAATACTTGGGACCACTCTGGTTTATTCGTGGGCCTTAATTCAGAACACATTTCCACAAAGAGCAGCAGAACAAAGCACAATAGCCCTGAAGTTCAATTTACATTCTCAGTGAGTGAAACAGAATGGAAATAGAAAACACTTGTGTGAGAGTCATTTATAACTCAACTACGGCTCCAAAAGCGCCTTTCCTATGTCATGGAATAAAAGACATTTGCAAACCACCAGCAAGGAAAGCTTAAGGGACCAAAAAAGGAGAGGTGAAGGCTTTCTATTTGAAAATAATAAATAAATGAAATTAGAACACCGATGATGGCATGCCGTCTCTCTCTCTCTCTCTGGATTTGGCAGATACAAAGTTATTTCAGTGTTTCCTGATTTAAAGTGTTTTCCTCCTGGTCATGGTTGGTTTTGGTGCTGCTAGTCATCAGAAAGCCAGTGCTGTCCCAGGAAATCCTTCAGGTTTTACTTCGCAGTTTGGCGAGACTCCTCCAAGACCGCAGGGCTTGTCTGCCATCACAATGCCATGATTTCCAGGTACAAATTTGCCATAGTAAGTTATGTCTGACTTGCTCTACCCCCAAAATTTACCAAGTGCTGGCAGATGGCTGCCATTCCAATCACCACAGCAGCTCCGCCGTTAAGAACCAGCACGTGAAACACTGGTGTTCTTATAGGACGGGAATCATTTCTAGGATTGAGGTGCTAAATAAAGCGACTCCCTGAGTTGAATTTCAAGCTTGAGCTTCCACAGCTCATCAGCAGCAGGACCAGAAGGAGACTCTTTTTTTTTTTTTTTTTCTCAAAAGGAGACTCTTGACTCCACGTCTTGCACATTTTCTGCAAAGCTGAAAGAGGAAAATTCTTAGAACATACCCTAGTCCTCACAAGAGTGGTCACATATTGCTGTTCACAGCTCTTGGGAGCCAAGTTGTCCTCATCACCAGGCCTTCACTGGAGCCAAATTTTCTCTCAAACACTTCTGAGTCTCCGGGCTAGTTTATCACTGTCTGTTTAGTCTTTCTTTTACAGGACCTTTCCCCCGTTATATTGTAATAATCCATTTACAGGCCTGTTTCCACAGTTGCACTGTAAACTTCCTAAGGATATGGAACATCCCTCATTCATCCCCATCTCCACGGATTTCAGCCCAGGGTTTGGTGTGTAGCCAGGGCCTTGTGAAACATTTACGGAAAGAATTCATGCTCTATCCATACTAAATGCAATAACTTCTCAAATTAGTTTTTTTTTTTTCCCAAGTTTTTGTTTTCCGTTGTGTATGGATACTTGCTAAAGAAATCCACTTAGAAGATACATTTAGACATGGTAGGAAACAGTTGGAGCTCAAACCTGCTTGTTAGCTCCTCCTCTAGAATCCAGTTCATAACTTCAATTCCGTTGCTTCCTGCTAAGAGAGTTTAGAATGGCTTAATACTTGAATAAACAGCAAGGTCCTACTGAATAGCACAGGAAACTACATCCAATACCCTTTGACAAACTGTGATGGAAAAGAACATGGAAAAGAATGAACATGTATATATAACCGAGTCACTTTCCCATTCAGCAGTAATTAACACAACATTGCAGTTCAACTATTGATGTGTTGTTGTATGGCCACTAAATCGTGTCTGACTCTTTTCACCCCATGGACTGTAGCCTGCCAGGCTTCTCTGTCCATAGAATTTCCCAGGCAAGAATACTGGAGTGGGTTGCCATTTCCTCCTCCAATTGACCTTCCCAACCCAGGGATTGAACCAGCATTCCCTGCATTGGCAGGCAGATTCTTTACCACGGAGCCAAATCAACAATATTTCAATTGGGGGTGGGGTGGGGAAGTGGCTTGATACTGGTTTCCCAGTCTCCCTTGCAGCTCATGGGAGCAGTTATGGTCAAAGATAAGTCAGTGAAGGTCCATGGGAAGCTTCCCTTTCCTCTTGCATTGAAGACCACTGCCACCATCCGCAGACAGGGCAGCAAATGCGAATGTGAAATCCATCACTAATCATGGAGTTGCAGGGAGACAGAGTGATCCATGGTCTCAGAGAACATCATAGAGCAGCTGAACCTGCACAGTGATGGCTATCTCCAGACTTGTTCTATAAGAAGAAGTCCTTCTCTTTTGAAGCCATTTTGAGCAACAAGGTGGCCTAATGTCTTTGAACATTTTCCATGTAACAAGAAATAATGGGGCAGTTGCTCTGAGCAGAGCACTGTGCTAATTTGAGGGGAAAGACACAGTTTTCACTAAGACAAGGCCTCAAGGAAGATGCTTTTTTGGAATTTTGAAGCAAAGCCTGTTTGAGAGTATTGTCATCTTCCCAAGTCTTAGAATATTTTGCTTTTTCTGCTATGACTTCCCAACACAAGGCTATGCATGTGTATTTTCTGAACCTCTTTAAAATAAGTTACGGTTTTCATGACATCTTACTCTTCAATGCTTCATAATTAATAATTTCCAAATGTAAACGTCCATCTCGAATGTCTCCCATAGTTGTTTTTTAGAACCATGATCCAAGTGTTGTGTTCTGTTTTTATCTAAACTAGCCTTCCTAACCCCTTATATTTGCATAATATTGGTTTGTCGGAGAGACCAAACCACTTGTCATGAGAAACCTCTCACTCTAAGGATTTTGCCAGATTGTTTCCTGCTGGCATCATTTTATTGGTCCTCTGTCCCTGTATTTCCTATAACTGGAGTTATGTCTAAAGGTTTGATGAGATTTGAGTTTAACTGTTTTTAGCAAGAACACTGTAGGAGATCCACGTGGGTATTTCTCATGGTGTCTTCTCGTCACACAGATCCCTGTGCCACCTTTTAATCTCATGCAAGCTTCTCAGCCTTTGGATTTGTGCCTCCCCTCCTCGCCCGTATCACACTGCCCCTGTACCCGATCTGAAGCATCTCACGGTGCCCTCCACGCCACTGTGTGTGTTATGCTCTATGCAGCGCTTGTCTTTCTCCTGTAGGTTTGGTCCACAGCAGTGAGCACAGTAGCATGGCCCTTGTATGCGGACAGGACCTGGAACTTGCTTCTGACCAGTGAAATACAGCACAGGTGAAGGACGGTCACTGGCCTGATTAGCTTACATACAACAGGAACTTCCACCTAGCCAGGAGATTCTCTCTTGCTGACTGATGATTCAGACTGCCCTGTTGGGGCAGTTCATGTAGTAAAGGACCGAGCACAGTCTCCACCAACAGCCAGGAGGAATGAGCCCCTCAGTCCAACAGCCCTCAACGACCTGAAGCCTGTCAAGAGTCATGAGAGCCTGGAATTGATTCCTTCCCTGTTTGAGCCTCAGATGAGACCTTGGCCCTGGCTAACACTTTGGTCTCATGAGAGACCCTGAGTCAGATCACTCGACTATGCTCCACATAGATACCCTACCCACAGGAGCTATGAGATAATAAATGTGTATTGTTTTAAACTGACATATTAAATAGCAATAGATAATGACTACAACCCACATACTGTAATTGCATACTTCAAGCCTAATCAGTCTTCAAGGACCAGTTTAAATACTTTAGTATACTTTAACACCCTAATGCCCTGAGTCTCTGTTGATCCTTCATTTTCAGAACCACACAATTTATGATCTCAGGCTATACTAGGACCATTAATACTATCCCTCCAACCAAACCATATGTCCTTTGCAGGCAGGAGCCACAGGTAAATGCTGTATCTCCTACATTCTGGAGCATCACGCTGCATAAATAGGAGGTACTCACTGAATACGTCTTATTAACAACAGTAGCAACTATTATAGACAGCAATCTGTAACAGTGTATACTCCCTATAATCCTGGCTTACCAAATGTTGAGAGCTCTATCAGGAGCTATAATCAAACATGTCTATAATAACAAAAAATGTTTGGCCCTGAAAAAGAAAACACTGTTATTTGGGATTTCCTTTTAGTTTTTACTTCTTGATGAAATGATACAAATGGAGTGAATTAGCGACAACGATGTTTTCCAGATGTTCTCTAGATATGACAATAAAAATATAAACAAGACTCTTTTCTTATTTTTTCCCAAGGAAACCCTATTAATAAGCTCAGTTGACCCTCCCCCACATTCACATTCCCCCCATAGTTTGGTGTGCCAAGCGCAGGAAGGACTTAGAGAATCCACATGTTGGTTAAGTTACTTTATGGTTCCCACTTCAAGATGGAGTCCTGAACACAGTATTTCTTCCCTTAAAAATCCCACGAAATGAGATAAAACTTACTTTTAAATGACAAATTCATCAGCTTGCTGAAAAACAGCAAAAGGGTTTATCGGGGAATTGAACATTATGCCTAATTACAAACAATTAGCTGGCAGCAGAGATGTTTGTCTGAAAATTAAAGGCCCTCATTCATTTCCCAAGGATCTAAACAATGTAGAGAAAATGACAGAGTGGATAATTTTCCCTTAGAGAAGCATGGGAGAGAATGAGGTAATTTTGGACTGACAGGAAACTGGAAGGAAATATAAAGATATCTCACCCCAAGGGTGAGATATATGAACTTACACCATGCCCTGAATAAGAGCCATCAACAGTTATATGGCTCCCTGCCATGCCTACCTTCTCCCCAGAACACCTTCAGGAAAGGAGACTGATGGGAAGTCATTAAGGAAACACACAAGAAGGCTCACTCAGTTGCCTTCTATTATTAAAACGTGTGCAGCATGCATGAAAGAGATGGACCAAGATGAGCAAACACAACAGACTTGGTAGGAAACAGACAATACAGACAGAAGTATGAGCTTTCAGTTCAGTTCGGTTCAGTCATTCAGTCATGTCTGACTCCTTGCGACTCCATGAACCACAGCACACCAGGCCTCCCTGTCAGTCACCAACTCCTGGAGTTCACCAAAACTCATGTCCATTGAGTCAGTGATGCCATCCAACCATCTCATCCTCTGTCGACCCTTCTCCTCCTCCCTTAATCTTTCCCAGCATCAAGGTCGTTTCAAATGAGTCAGCTCTTCACATCAGGTGGCCAAAGTATTGGAGTTTCAGCTTCAGCATCAGTCCTTCCAATGAATATCCAGGACTGATTTCCTTTAGGATGGGCTGGTTGGATCTCCTTGCAGTCCAAGGGACTCTCAAGAGTCTTCTCCAACACCACAGTTCAAAAGCATCAATTCTTCGGCACTCAGCTTTGTTTATAGTCCAACTCTCACATCCATACATGACCACTGGAAAAACCATAGCCTTGACTAGATGGACCTTTGTTGGCAAAGTGATGTCTCTGCTTTTTAATATACTGTCTAGGTAGGTCATAACTTTCCTTCCAAGAAGTAAGTGTCTTTTAATTTCATGGCTGCAATCACCATCTGCACTGATTTTGGAGCCCAAAAAATAAAGTCAGCCACTGTTTCCACTGTTTCCCCATCTATTTGCCATGAAGTGATGGGACCAGATGCATGATCTTAGTTTTCTGAATGTTGAGTTTTAAGCCAACTTTTTCACTCTCCTCTTTCACTTTCATCAAGGGGCTCTTTAGTTCTTCTTCACTTTCTGCCATAAGGGTGGTGTCATCTGCATATCTGAAGTTATTGTAATTTTTCCCAGCAATCTTGATTCCAGCTTGTGCTTCCTCCAGCCCAGTATTTCTCATGATGTACTCTGCATATAAGTTAAATAAGCAGGGTGACAATATACAGCCTTGACATACTCCTTTATCTATTTGGAACCAGTCTGTTGTTCCATGTCCAGTTCTAACTTGCTTCCTGACGTGCATACAGGTTTCTCAAGAGGCGGGTCAGGTGGTCTGGTATTCCCATCTCTTTCAGAATTTTCCACAGTTTATTGTGATCCACCCAGTCAAAGGCTTTGGCATAGTCAATAAAGCAGAAATAGATGTTTTTCTGGAACTCTCTTGCTTTTTCGATGATCCAGTGGATGTTGGCAATTTGATCTCTGGTTCCTCTGCCTTTTCTAAAACCAGCTTGAACATCTGGAAGCTCATGGTTCACGTATTGCTGAAGCCTGGCTTGGAGAATTTTGAGCATTACTTTACTAGCGTGTGAGATGAGTGCAATTGTGCAGTAGTTTGAGAATGGACTTGACAGTGTAATATCAACAACATTTCTATTCATGGCCTCCACATCTGCAATAGAACCAGGAGCCACATCCCATAATCTCCTTTCTTGGATGGTTCTGAGGTAGTGTCTGCTCATGAAAGACATGTGTAAGAGATTAGGAAGATGTAAGAGGAGAGAACATTACTTAGAGGTGACAATTATAACTGAACATGTGAACAGATGTTGAACTCAGAACATTTCCCCAGATTACTGTGCAGAACCACCCACCTCACTATGGCAGAGTGAAAGTTGATGGGAGCTTCCAAAGATATATGAGAATTGCAGTAGCATCCTGGGAATCTTCCGAGAATCACCCATTTTGGGGGACCCAGGGTAAAATTTTAATGACTTCTTCACTTAGATTTCCCCCCACCTTTAAATAGTTGTATGAGCCCCTAAATTTTTATATTAAAAGCCTTATTATCTGGAAAATGCACGTTATTTTTTTTATATACCTAAGAAAATCATCTGGCCAATATGAATTGCAGTCATGATCCTTAGATAGATTCAAGTGCATACTGCATCAATAAAACAAGAATAGGCTGCTAGGAAAGAAGAGCAAAAGTTTCTAGAAGTTTTAAAAATTATATGTTATATATATATAATTATGCATATGTGTGATTTTTATAACTAAAGGTTTCACCTGAAGTTTTAAATTATTGACTTAAAGTAGGTAAAGAAGGAATTATTTGTGGTCTATAAGGTAAAATCAAGGAAATTAGAAGTGAGAGAAAACTTAAGACATCAAAATATGTATATAAGCCAAACAAATTGGTTAGATTCCTTGAAGAAGAGATTGAGGTCAATAGGCAGATAAGGAACAATAAAAAAACCAAATAATGTACGAACATTTCCTAGAGATGAACAAGTTTTGAGATGTAAAGAATCCAACAAGTACCAGAAAAATTTGTATGACACACACCTACGTATAATTTGAAGAAACTCCTAACATCAGGAATAAAGAGGAAATCCTAAAACTTTCCAAGAGATAAACAGTTCATTTCATGAACAATGAGAATTAGACTAAGGTCTTTATCTCGTGCTTTACCTGACACTTGGAGACGAAGAGACCGTGCTTTCCTTCTTAGGTGAAATTATTTGGATCTTAGATTCCGGGACACAGCCAAAATATCAATGAAATTTGAAGGGAGACAACGACAACATTGGACTTGAAAAGATAAGCTTTTGATTGCAGATAGCAGGAACCCTGAGGTAGGGCCGAGGTCACATGGGATTGCTTCAAGGCTTAATGATGGCCCTAGAAAGCCTGTTACTGTCTGTCCATCTCTCTATTCTACCATTTCAAGCATCCATTTCATTCTACAACTCACTTCCATTAGGATATCAAGTTTCCTAAATTATATACATCAGGAGAGAAAGAGTGGAAACTGTACTTCCTTCTCTGCAATCTAATGGGACTGATTCAGGCTGTGTGTGCCCAACACAATATAACATATGCTGATTCAGTTCAGTCACTCAGTCATGTCCCACTCTTTGCGACGCCATGGACTGCCGCACACCAGGCTTCCCTGTCTATCACCAGTTCCTGGAGCTTACTCAAACTCATGTCCATTGGGTCAGTGACATGCTGATTATCTTAAATTAATCCACAAAATAGGAGCGGGGATCACTTGCCCTGAGTCACACTGTTTAAGCAGGAGAGGAGTGTGAATACCTCAAAAGAGTTTTCTTTGAAAGAAAAAAGGAAAAAAAGGGTACTGGATCGCCAAATAACAATGTCTGATACACACTGTTATATCTCTTCCAAAGAAATAATTTGAGGATATACTCCAATATAAAGGAAAAAAACCTTCAGGAAAAAAGATGATGCCTAAATCAAAGAAGAATGGTAAGCAAAGAAACATACATGTATATAAACAGTTGTAAATGATATGGCCATAAAGTGGACTTCAGTTTTTGAATAAGGATTCCTTAAAAAGTAGGAGCAAATATTGTTTTGTTTTTGTTTTTTAAATAAGTGAACCATAGCCTGGAATTTCAATTCCCAATTATTTCAGTGAAATACAGGAGAAAGAAGTAAAAAGAGGAGTGAAGATAGTTAAAAGTCAGCAAAAACCTAAGTGAGTTAGTCTTGAAAAGTAGGAGAGCAAACACATATGTTTATACTCCATTTGCCCAAGTGGTAGTGGTATAATTATGAATATAGAGAAATAGCAAATTCTTCCTCACTAATCATTAGGGGAAAGTGTAATAAGACAATAAGGAGAAAAAAATGTCTTCATTCATCATTTTGGCAAGCAATTATTTTGATAATCTTGTGTGGGCTAAAGGGATAAAGAGAAATATACTCTTGTAGAAGTGTAAATGTACAAGCTGTCTGGAAGGAGATTTACTAGTATCTCTCAAGCGTTCAAATACATGTACACACTTAACTAGCAATTCCCCTTCTAACAAACTTTAAGAAACATTTGCACTAGTTCACACAAATAAATGTTGGCAGTGATCCATGTATAATTACTTAAAATAACATAAATAAATAAAGGACCTATAATCCTTCAAATAAATGAATGACTGAATTGTTGAATATCCATGACACAAAACCTCCTACAACAGTTTGAAGCAGAGTTTGGTTAAGATTTTTTCTGTAAAGGGGCAGATAGTAAATGTTGTAGGTTGTGGATGCCTCATGGTCTCATATTCAATTGCTCAGTTCTGCTACTGGAATGCAGAAGCAGTCATAGGCAATAATGAAATGAATGAACAAGGCAGTGCTTCAGTAAGACCTCATTTATAAAAAGAGGCAGCAGGTCAGATTTGACTATAGATTGTTTGCCATACATTTAAAAGATTTCATTTGATATAACGTACTGATATGAAAATGTTTCCATCATGCATTCATTTAGAGAATTGAGTTGGAAAACAATGTATTATGTGATGTAAATTTGAAAATTGTATGTGCATTTACATATACTGTCAATTCTCATTATTATAATAATGTTCTATGAAGTCACCTCCAACAGTGAATTAACAAATACTGAACCATTTGTTCCCAAGGGAAATACAGTTAGGTTCCTGTGAAACTCTAGTCGCCTTTTCACCAACTGGTTAATATACAAGGGCTTCCCAGGTGGTGCAGTGATAGAGTCTGGCTGCCAATATAGGAGACATGAATTCAGTCCTCGGGTTGGGAAGATCCCCTGGAGGGGGAAATGGCAACCCACTCCAGTATTCTTGCCTGGAAAACTCCATGGACCGAGGAGCCTAGCAGGCTACAGTCCATGGGGTTGCAAAGAGTTGGACACGAATGAGTGAGCCCACACAAGCACACGCTTAATACATAACCGTGTTTTATGTGGGTTTCCATTTAAAGACACTGTACTTAATACTTACTGTTGATTCATGAACATTGAACTCACAGCCAGCAGCATTGTAACTCATGGGTGAAAGAAGCTTATATGACACATCACAGCCTTACTTTGCTTAAGACACCAGACAGCTCTTCATTGTGCACAAAAATGAGAAAAATGTGGTGCTCAGTAGACCACAAAAAGGACACCTGTTTTCAGCGGGAGCTGAAATAAGGAGGCAGAATGTCAAAACTACTTCAGGATTTTTAAAAAGTAATTGAGAATATGGCTTGTTGGTCAAAATATTTAAAATGTAGCCTAGAAATTAATTTTAAAAATTTTAACAAGTACCCAAATGTCTGTCAACAGATGAATGGGTGAATGAAATGTGATATATGCATTGAAAGGAAATTTATTCAGCAATAAAAAGAAATGGAGAATTGACATATTTTCCAGTGCATAGAGATGTTGAAAATATTTTGCTGAACAAAATAAACTGGTCTTAAAGATCACATATTGTATTCCATTTACTTAAAATTCAAGAATAGACCAATCCTTGGAGACAGAAAGTAGATTAATAACTGCCTAAGGCTGTTATTAGGGAGATAGGGGGAGAATGTGAGTATAAAGGGGTTTGGGGAAATTTGGGAGGTTTGGGGAAAATTGGGCTGGGAAATCTGTCTTTTAGTGGAGATAAATACTTTAAAATTAGATTGTGATGATGATATATTCACAACTTTGAATATATTAAAAAACACTGACTTGTACACTTTAAATGGGTGAATTGTATGGTGTGTAAATTATAACCTAATGAAGGTATTTTTTAAAAAAATCAGTGAGTTATTTCCCCTCAACTCACAACAGGGTTTCCTGTATTGCAGACAGATGCTTTACCATCTGAAGCCCCTGGGGAAACCAGGGAAGCCCCTGGGATAAACATATAAGGTAGGCTAAAGATGGCTACAAATTCTTTGATACCCTTCCCATAGAAGTGGATGTCTTTTCCCTCCCTTTGGATCTGGATTGATCTGTGCCTGTTTTGTCCCATGGAATATGACAGATTTGAAGCTATGCCAGTTCCAGGCATAGCCTTTAAGACCAATACCTATTATCTTGTCCTCTTGGTGCCCTGGGTTGCCATGTAAGAAGTCTAACTAGCCTAAGGTCATTACAAGAAGCCCAACTGTGAGAAGACTCATTGGAGAGTAAGATCCTGTGTGAAAAGAGAGAAGGGCCAAGAAAGGCCAGTGACCACTGAAACACATTGAGTAAAGAAGCCATCTGGAAGGAATGCCTCAGCCCCAGGGACCCTAGTTGACCCTATGTAGCTCAGAGAGTGACTGTCCAGTTGAGCTCTCCTCAAAATTGTGAGTTACCATATTGTGAGCAAAATCAAATCTTTGTTTTAAAAACAACAGTTGTTTTTAAATTGTTGCTTAAAAACAAATGGTTCTTTTAAGCCACTAAGTTTTGGTGTAGTTTGTTATTTTGCAATAAGAAACTGGAAGAAAGTAACAGACCTTCAGGAGAAGATGGCATGGAAGACCAAGAAGCTCTATGGGACAAAAAGTCGGTGATATTTTGTAATGAAATTTGCGTTCCTGGGGCTAAATTCCATTTGGTCATGATGTATAATCCTTTTGATATCTGTAGGATTTGATCTGCTAAAATATTACTTAGAATGTTTTACATTGAGTTCTTGAGAGATATTCATCTATAGTTTTGTGTTATTGTAATGTATATTGTTTTGGTAATCAGGATGATGCTGGCCTCAAAAATTGAGCTGAGAATTATTTCCTCCATTTTGATTTTATAGAAGACTGTGTATTGAATTGCTGTTATTTCTTCCTTAAATAATTTGCAAAATTCACCAATAAAATCATCTAGGTCTGGCATTTTCAATAGGAGGAAATTTTTAACTACAATTTCACTGTCTTTACTAGATATAGGGTTATTTAGTTTCTTTCAGAATGAGCTTTGGTAATTTATGTCTTTTGAGGAATTAACCTGTTACATCTAAGTTGTTGAAATTATTGGCATTAAGTTGTTAAAATATCCCTTTATTATCCTCTTAATGTCTATATAATCTTTAGTGCTGTCACACTGTGTCACTTTAGCTAGAGATTCATCAGTGTTATTGACCTCAAAGACTTGGTTTTATCAATTTTCTGTTGTCTGTTTCATTTAATTCCTCTCTGATCCTCATTGATTCCCTCCTTCTGCTTATTTTTGGCTTAATTTGCTCTCTAATCCCTAGTTTCTTGTGGTAGCAGTTGAGGTTATTGATTTAAGTGATTTTTTCTTTTCTCATGTATGCATTTATGCTATTGATTTCCTTTTAGTATTGCTAAAGCTACACCCCCACAAATTTTGCTATGTGGTGTTTTCATTTGCATTCAGTGAAAAATATCTTATTTCTCTTTTTATTTCTTCTCCATCCTTTGGGTCATTTAGAAATATATTGTTTAGTCTCCAAATATTTGGGGGATTTTCCAGAGACTTTTTTGTTATTGATTTATAATTAAACCTTTGTGGTCAGAGAACACACTTTGTATGGCTTGAATCTTTTTAAAGTTATTGAGACCTGTTTTATGGTACAGCATCTATAGAGTATTCTATAGATTTCATAGTGCAGTTCAAATCTTCAGTGTCCTTACTGATTTTTTATCAGTTATTGAAAGAGTGATGTTGAAAACTCTGACTATAATTACCAATTTGTTTTTTCTCCTTTTTTCTTTGTATCAATTATTTTAGAACTTTGTTACTAGGTTCATAAAGGTTTACACCATAGAACTGGGAGCATTTTCATGTCCTCCTGATAAACTAACCCTTTTGTTTACTATGAAATAATCTTCTTTATCCTTGGTAGTATTCTTTACTCTGAAATTTACTTTGTGAAGTATTAATATAGCCATTCTAGTTTCCTTTTGACTAGTGTTATCATGGTATATCTTTCTCAGTTCTTTTGTTTTTTACTTAATTGTGTCTTTTTATTAAAGTGCACTTCTTATAAGTAGCATATAGTTAGGTCTTGTTTTTTTAATTCAACCTGATTAGCTCTGACTTTTAACTATGGGATTTAGTTATTTATACTTAATGTGATTATTAAATTGATTACATTTAAGTCAATCATCTTGCTCTTTGTTTTCCATTTGTCCCATCTGCTCTTTATTTCCTTTTCTCTGTTTTCTGGCTTCCTTGGGATTAATTGAATTTTTATGATTCTGTTTTATCTCTTTTATTGGCTTTTGAGCTATAAATCTTTGTTTTGTTATTTTAGTGGTTGTTTTAGAGTTCATAGTGTACATCTTTAATTCATCACAACCTCCCTACAAGTGATGTCACACCACTTTACATATATAAGAGAACCTTAAAACACTATACTTCCATTTTCTCTTTCTTCTTTATTATTCTGTCTATTCTTTATTCTCTTATTGTCATACACTTTACTTCTAGATATTTTATAAACCACACAAACTGTGTTCTGTCACACAGTCTTAGAACCTAGATTGCCTGATCCAAAGTCCATTCTTTTCATCTATATGCTAAGCCCCTAGACAAAACAAACAAGAAACTAAACAAAAATCCTCTTTCTCAAATTTGGGCCTTGACAAGCCTCAGCTAGGAAAGTTTATGTTGGTTAAATGTGAAGTGGACCCTGGTTAAAATGCAATACAATCAGGAAATTCAACTACTAGCATAAATTATTCATGGTTTCGACAATGCATATTCATTTAGGCCTCAAAAAGTTCTAAAAGAGCTACTGGGATAAAGTTGATAGATTTACAGTGTAATGTTGCTGTAAACTGTTTTTTCATGTGGAAAGTAAAATGTATAATGTAACAAGCAGCTCTGAGTTCTATAATGAATAATAATTGCTTATTCATATGGTACTTACAGTTACTAGGCAGCACTCTCAGTGCTATATTATTTAAACTTATTTCACTATGAAGTAGTCCTTTTACATCAGGGCAATGAGAATTGCTATATATGGCAGTTCAGAAAATGTTTAACTTGAAAGTGTAATCAATTTTGAGGATGGTATGTGTCCTGTTATATTACTTTGCTACATTGGTTAGATCATGATTTACCAAAAAGGATTTAGTTTCCATCCCATGTGAATACTAAATTTCTTTCTCTCTTTAAAAAGAAAAACACTTTGTGTTTTATTATTTCAACAAGTTCTCAATCTTATTGTTTCAACTATTACCGATAAATTTTAGTTCTTACTGTTCATATCATTTATATGATATGGCATCAGACTCTCAAATAAATACTGACAGGAGCAAGGCTGGAATTTGTGGCATAATACATTGTTTGTATAATCTACACCTCCTAAGAGATGAATAAATCATACATTCTTGTGTAACAGGACAGAAGGAGTTCCCATGTGCTCCAAGGAACTCTGAGCACATCTGTGGAATGTCAGAACCCTGGGTCAGGAGTAAAACATCACTCAGGGTGGCAGTCTCATGGCTGCAGGCACAGATGCCAAAGGATGGTGGTGGTATATCACCTCCAAAAGCAAGATGGGACCAGGGAGCAGACCAATAAAGTCATCCCACCATGCTGTGCTCTCTGCAGGGATGTGAAGGCTCTTCCCCCTCCTCCTCATGGGGATGCAGTAAGCTACACCCATGCGCCCAGACAATATCTTATGGAAGAGAAGAGATGAAATCAGAAAAAAAAAAAAAAAAACTATTTTAAACTCAGCTCATGTGGTGAGTTGAATACACACTGAATGAGTAAAATGTGTAGTGTATAGATAATTATACATGCAAAAGATTAAAAATAGAGAGCAGCCAAGGGAGATTGGAATGGTCAGCTTTGGGGACAGAGTCGTCAGGGAGGGCACCAGTGAGGAGGTGACATTTGAGTAGAACTTGGAGGAGGTGAAGCAGCGTGGCATCCAGCCTGTCAGAGAGGTGTGTTTCTGGCAGCATCAGGGGCAGTGGGCTGCGAAAAGAGACCAAGGAAGCTAGTGAGGAAGGAATGAGTGACTAAGGGACAAGGAGGCTCACGAAAGCAGAGCCATGTGAGATGGAAATGGAATAGCTTGGAGGAAAGTTAAAGTTTCTAGTCTTATCCAGAAGAACAGGATATTCACTAACTTCAGACTTAAATTTAAGTGTGTGTATATTTGTTAGAGATAATCAGTAAAATATAAATATAATAGATAACTTTCTAAACAAGTAAAGATGGTAAAAAATATATTTTTATTAGACAGGAGTCAAAAAGGAAAAACTAGAAATAAAGAGAAAGCCTAATAAATTGGAAACCCAAAATAAGATGTTAAAAATAAGTTTTGTTACATATGATACATATGGTTTATATGTATGTATATGTATATTTATATCTATCTCTGAAGAGTTGGAGAAAATTGGATTAGATATTAAAAATAGAACAATATGCTACATAAAGGTACATATTAAATACGAAAGGGGGGCACCAAAAGGACACTTAAAAAAAAGACACGTAGATTGAAAATAAATGGGCACAAAATCATTAGAAGACAAATACTGTATTATAAACACAAAGCTGGCATAGCAGTATTAACACCTATGGCTGATTCATGTCAATATGGCAAAAACCACCACACTATTGTAAAGTAATTAGCCTCCAATTAAAAATAAAATACGCTGTAAGACCCAATTTAAGGTATGGGACATAAAAAAGGACAAGAGATGCTGTTTTACACTGTGATCAATGAGGGTATCATGTGTGGCTATAACAAAACCCAACAATAGTTACTTCAACAAAGAGAGTTTATTTCAACAATATCAGTAATTCATTGCCAGGCAAGCCAGACCTATCCCAGGTCTCATGCTGTCAGCAGTCTCCTGGCTTATTTCTCTGTGTTCTGTCATTCTCATGCCTTCCTACTGATATTAAAATGACTCCTAACCTCCGTGTTCCAGAGAGAAGAGGGAAAAAAGAAATGCGAAGAAAGAGTGGTACCTATATCAGAAGTTATATCCATAGTTCAGTTAAGTTGCTCAGTCATATTCGACTCCTTGCAACCACATGGACTGCAGCACGCCAGGCTTCCCTGTCCATCACCAATTCCCAGAGCTTACTTACTCAAAGTCATGTCCATTGAGTCGGTGATGCCATCCAACCACTTCATCCTCTGTCATCCCCTTCTCCTCCCGCCTTCAATCTTTCCCAGCATCAGGGTCTTTTCAAATGAGTCAGTTCTTCCCATCAGGTGGCCCAAGTATTGGAATTTCAGCTTCAGCACCAGTCCTTCCAATGAATATTCAGGACTGATTTCCTTTAGGATTGACTGGTTGGATATCCTTGCAGTCCAAGGGACTCTCAAGAGTCTTCTCCAGCACCACAGTTCAAAAGCATCAATTCTTCTGTGCTCAGCTTTCTTTATAGTCCAACTCTCACATCCACACATGACTACTGGAAAAACCATAGCTTTGACTAGACGGACATGTTGACAAAGTAATGTCTCTGCTTTTTAATATGCTGTCTAGGTTGGTCATAACTTTTCTTCCAAGGAGCAAGCATCTTTTAATTTCATGGCTGCTCACTGTTTATAATAGCCGGAACATGGATGCAACCTAGATGCCCATCAGCAGATGAATGGATAAGAAAGCTGTGGTACATATACACAATGGAATATTACTCAGCCATTAAAAAGAATACATTTGAATCAGTTCTAATGAGGTGGATGAAACTGGAGCCCATTATACAGAGTGAAGTAAGCCAGAAAGAGAAACACCAATACAGTATACTAATGCATATATATGGAATTTAGAAAGATGGTAACGATAACCCTATATGCAAGACAGAAAAAGAGACACAGATGTATAGAACAGACTTTTGGACTCTGTGGGTGAAGGCGACGGTGGGATAATCTGAGAGAATAGCATTGAAACATGTATATTATCAATTGTGAAACAGATCGCCAGTCCAGATTTGATGCATGAGACAAGTGCTCAGGGCTGGCGCACTAGGATGACCCAGAGGGATGGGATGGGGAGGGAGGTGGGAGGGGGATTCAGGATGGGGAACACATGTAAATCCATGGCTGATTCATATCAATGTATGGCAAAAACCACTACAATATTGTAAAGTAATTAGCCTCCAACTAATATAAATAAATTAAAAAAATAAATTTAAAAAAAAAGGAAAAAAATTCTTGGCTGCAGTCACCACCTGTAGTGATTTTGGAGCCCCCCAAAATAAAGTCTGTCACTGTTTCCCCATCTATTTGCCATGAAGTGATGGGACCAGATGCCATGATCTTAGTTTCCTGAATGTTGAGCTTGAAGCCAACTTTTTCACTCTCCTCTTTCACTTTCATCAAGAAATTCTTTAGTTCTTCACTTTCTGCCATAAGGGTGGTGTCATCTGCATATCTGAGGTTATTGATATTTCTCCCGGCATTCTTGATTTCAGCTTATGCTTCATCCAGTCCAGCATTTCTCATGATGTACCCTGTATATAAGTTAAATAAGCAGGGTGACAATATACAGCCCTGACATACTCCTTTCCCAATTTGGAACCAGTCTGTCGTTCCATGTCCAGTTTTAACTGTTGCTTCTTGAGCTGCATACAGATTTCTCAAGAGGCAGATCAGGTGGTCTGGTTTTCCCATCTCTTGAATAATTTTCCACAGTTTGTTGTAATCCACAAAGTCAAAGACTTTGGCATAGTCAATAAAGAATAAGTGGATTTTTTTCTGGAACTCTCTCACTTTTTTGATGATCCAACGGATATTGGCAGTTTGATCTCTGGTTCTTCTGCCTTTTCTAAATCCAGCTTGAACATTTGGAAGTTCATGGTTCACGTACTGTTGATGCCTGGCTTGTAGAATTTTGAGCATTACTTTACCATGAGTGAGATGAGTACAATTATGCAGTAGTTTGAGCATTCTTTGGCATTGCCCTTTTTTGGGACTGGAGTGAAAACTGACCTTTTCCAGTCCTGTGGCCACTGCTGAGTTTTCCAAATTTTCTGGCATATTGAGTGCAGCACTTTCACAGCATCATCTTTTAGGATTTGAAATAGCTCAACTCGAATTCCATCCCTCCACCAGCTTTGTTGGTAGTAATGCTTCCTAAGGCCCACTTGACGTCGAATTCCAGGATGTCTGGTTATAGGTGAGTGAGGACACCATCGTGATTATC
The DNA here is from genome assembly GCF_033118175.1 of Dama dama. NCBI lineage: Eukaryota > Metazoa > Chordata > Mammalia > Artiodactyla > Cervidae > Dama > Dama dama. The sequence goes on along the minus strand of NC_083696.1, from coordinate 25,512,409 downwards.
TGGGTCATGAAGATTTTTTTTTTTTTTTTATTAGTTGGAGGCTAATTACTTCACAACATTTCAGTGGGTTTTGTCATACATTGATATGAATCAGCCATAGATTTACATGTATTCCCCATTCCGATCCCCCCTCCCACCTCCCTCTCCACCCGATTCCTCTGGGTCTTCCCAGTGCACCAGGCCTGAGCACTTGTCTCATGCATCCCACCTGGGCTGGTGATCTGTTTCACCATAGATAGTATACATGCTGTTCTTTCAAAACATCCCACCCTCACCTTCTCCCACAGAGTTCAAAAGTCTGTTCTGTATTTCTGTGTCTCTTTTTCTGTTTTGCACATAGGGTTGTCGTTACCATCTTTCTAAATTCCATATATATGTGTTAGTATGCTGTAATGGTCTTTATCTTTCTGGCTTACTTCACTCTGTATAAGGGGCTCCAGTTTCATCCATCTCATTAGAACTGATTCAAATGAATTCTTTTTAACGGCTGAGTATTATTCCATGGTGTATATGTACCACAGCTTCCTTATCCATTCATCTGCTGATGGGCACCTAGGTTGCTTCCATGTCCTGGCTATTATAAACAGTGCTGCGATGAACATTGGGGTGCACGTGTCCCTTTCAGATCTGGTTTCCTCAGTGTGTATGCCCAGAAGTGGGATTGCTGGGTCATATGGCAGTTCTATTTCCAGTTTTTTAAGAAATCTCCACACTGTTTTCCATAGCGGCTGTACTAGTTTGCATTCCCACCAACAGTGTAAGAGGGTTCCCTTTTCTCCACACCCTCTCCAGCATTTATTGCTTGTAGCCTTTTGGATAGCAGCCATCCTGACTGGTGTGTAATGGTACCTCATTGTGGTTTTGAATTGCATTTCTCTGATAATGAGTGATGTTGAGCATCTTTTCATGTGTTTTTTAGCCATCTGTATGTCTTCTTTGGAGAAATGTCTGTTTAGTTCTTTGGCCCATTTTTTGATTGGATCATTTATTTTTCTGGAATTGAGCTTCAGGAGTTGCTTGTATATTTTTGAGATTAATCCTTTGTCCGTTTCTTCATTTGCTATTATTTTCTCCCAATCTGAAGGCTGTCTTTTCACCTTATTTATAGTTTCCTTTGTAGTGCAAAAGCTTTTAAGTTTCATTAGGTCCCATTTGTTTAGTTTTGCTTTTATTTCCAATATTCTGGGAGGTGGGTCATAGAGGATCTTGCTGTGATTTATGTCGGAGAGTGTTTTACCTATGTTCTCCTCTAGGAGTTTTATAGTTTCTGGTCTTACATGTAGATCTTTAATCCATTTTGAGTTTATTTTTGTGTATGGTGTTAGAAAGTGTTCTAGTTTCATTCTTTTACAAGTGGTTGACCAGTTTTCCCAGCACCACTTGTTAAAGAGGTTGTCTTTTTTCCATTGTATATCCTTGCCTCCTTTGTCAAAGATAAGGTGTCCATAGGTTCGTGGATTTATCTCTGGGCTTTCTATTCTGTTCCATTGATCTATATTTCTGTCTTTGTGCCAGTACCATACTGTCTTGATGACTGTGGCTTTGTAGTAGAGTCTGAAGTCAGGCAGGTTGATTCCTCCAGTTCCATTCTTCTTTCTCAAGATTACTTTGGCTATTCGAGGTGTTTTGTATTTCCATACAAATTGTGAAATTCTTTGGTCTAGTTCTGTGAAAAATACCGTTGGTAGCTTGATAGGGATTGCATTGAATCTATAGATTGCTTTGGGTAGAATAGCCATTTTGACAATATTGATTCTTCCAATCCATGAACACGGTATGTTTCTCCATCTGTTTGTGTCCTCTTTGATTTCTTTCATCAGTGTTTTATAGTTTTCTATGTATAGGTCTTTTGTTTCTTTAGGTAGATATACTCCTAAGTATTTTATTCTTTTTGTTGCAATGGTGAATGGTATTGTTTCCTTAATTTCTCTTTCTGTTTTTTCATTGTTAGTATGTAGGAATGCAAGGGATTTCTGTGTGTTAATTTTATATCCTGCAACTTTACTATATTCATTGATTAGCTCTAGTAATTTTCTGGAAGAGTCTTTAGGGTTTTCTATGTAGAGGATCATGTCATCTGCAAACAGCGAGAGTTTCACTTCTTCTTTTCCTATCTGGATTCCTTTTACTTCTTTTTCTGCTCTGATTGCTGTGGCCAGAACTTCCAACACTATGTTGAATAGTAGTGGTGAGAATGGGCACCCTTGTCTTGTTCCTGATTTCAGGGGAAATGCTTTCAATTTTTCACCATTGAGGGTGATGCTTGCTGTGGGTTTGTCATATATAGCTTTTATTATGTTGAGCTATGTTCCTTCTATTCCTGCTTTCTGGAGAGTTTTAATCATAAATGAGTGTTGAATTTTGTCAAAGGCTTTCTCTGCATCTATTGAGATAATCATATGGTTTTTATCTTTCAATTTGTTAATGTGGTGTATTACATTGATTGATTTGCGGATATTAAAGAATCCTTGCATTCCTGGGATAAAGCCCACTTGGTCATGGTGTATGATTTTTTTAATATGTTGTTGGATTCTGTTTGCTAGAATTTTGTTAAGGATTTTTGCATCTATGTTCATCAGTGATATTGGCCTGTAGTTTTCTTTTTTTGTGGCATCTTTGTCTGGTTTTGGAATTAGGGTGATGGTGGTCTCATAGAATGAGTTTGGAAGCTTACCTTCTTCTGCAATTTTCTGGAAGAGTTTGAGTAAGATAGGTGTTAGCTCTTCTCTAAATTTTTGGTAGAATTCAGCTGTGAAGCCATCTGGTCCTGGGCTTTTGTTTGCTGGAAGATTTTTGATGACAGTTTCGATTTCCTTGCTTGTGATGGGTCTGTTAAGATCTTCTATTTCTTCCTGATTCAGTTTTGGAAAGTTATACTTTTCTAAGAATTTGTCCATTTCATCCAAGTTGTCCATTTTATTGGCATAGAGCTGCTGGTAGTAGTCTCTTATGATGCTTTGTATTTCAGTGTTGTCTGTTGTGATCTCTCCATTTTCATTTCTAATTTTGTTGATTTGGTTCTTCTCTCTTTGTTTCTTAATGAGTCTTGCTAATGGTTTGTCAATTTTGTTTATTTTTTCAAAAAACCAGCTTTTAGCTTTGTTGATTTTTGCTATGGTCTCTTTAGTTTCTTTTGCATTTATTTCTTCCCTGATTTTTAAGATTTCTTTCCTTCTGCTAACCCTGGGGTTCTTCATTTCTTCCTTCTCTCATTGCTTTAGGTGTAGAGTTAGGTTATTTATTTGCTTTTTTTTCTTGTTTCTTGATGTAAGCCTGTAATGCTATGAACCTTCCCCTTAGCACTGCTTTTACAGTGTCCCATAGGTTTTGGGTTGTTGTGTTTTCATTTTCATTCATTTCTATACATATTTTGATTTCTTTTTTGATTTCTTCTATGATTTGTTGGTTATTCAGAAGCGTGTTATTTAGCCTCCATATGTTTGAAGTTTTAACAATTTTTTTCCTGTAATTGAGATCTAATCTTACTGCACTGTGGTCAGAAAAGATGACTGGAATGATTTCAATTTTTTTGAATTTTCCAAGACCAGATTTATGGCCCAGGATGTGATCTATTCTGGAGAAGGTTCCGTGTGCACTTGAGAAAAAGGTGAAGTTGATTGTTTTGGGGTGAAAGGTCCTATAGATATCAATTAGGTCTAGCTGGTCCATTGTGTCATTTAAGGTTTGTGTTTCCTTGTTAATTTTCTGTTTAGTTGATCTATCCATAGTTGTGAGTGGGGTATTAAAGTCTCCCACTATTATTGTGTTACTATTAATTTCCTCTTTCATACTCATTAGTGTTTGCCGTACATATTGCGGTGCTCCTATGTTGGGTGCATATATATTTATAATTGTTATATCTTCTTCTTGGATTGATCCTTTGATCATTATGTAGTGTCCTTCTTTGTCTCTTTTCACATCCTTTATTTGAAAGTCTATTTTATCTGATATGAGTATTGCGACTCCTGCTTTCTTTTGGTCTCCGTTTGCATGAAATATTTTTTTCCAGCCCTTCACTTTTATTCTGTATGTGTCTCTTGTTTTGAGGTAGGTCTCTTGTAGACAGCATATATAGGGGTCTTGTTTTTGTATCCATTCAGCCAATTTTTGTCTTTTGGTTGGGGCATTCAACCCATTTACATTTAGGGTAATTATTGATAGGTGTGGTCCCGTTGCCATTTACTTTGTTGTTTTGGGTTCACGTTTATACAACCTTTCTGCATTTCCTGTCTAGAGAAGATCCTTTAGCATTTGTTGAAGAGCTGGTTTGGTGGTGCTGAATTCTCTCAGCTTTTGCTTATCTGTAAAGCTTTTGAATTCTCCTTCATATCTGAATGAGATCCTTGCTGGATACAGTAATCTAGGTTGTAGGTTATTCTCTTTCATTACTTTCAGTACATCCTGCCATTCCCTTCTGGCCTGGAGGGTTTCTATTGATAGATCAGCTGTTATCCTTATGGGAATCCCTTTGTGTGTTATTTGTTGTTTCTCCCTTGCTGCTTTTAATATTTGTTCTTTGTGTTTGATCTTTGTTAATTTGATTCATATGTGACTTGGGGTGTTTTGCTTTGGGTTTATCCTGTTAGGGACTCTCTGGGTTTCTTGGACTTGGGTGGCTATTTCCTTCCCCATTTTAGGGAAGTTTTCAGCTATTATCTCCTTGAGTATTTTCTCATGGCCTTTCTTTTTGTCTTCTTCTTCTGGAACTCCTATGATTCGAATGTTGGGGCGTTTCACATTGTCCCAGAGGTCCCTGAGGTTGTCCTCATTTCTTTTGATCCTTTTTTCTTTTTTCCTCTCTGCTTCATTTATTTCCACTATTTTATCTTCTACCTCACTTATCCTATCTTCTGCCTCCGTTATTCTGCTCTTGGTTCCCTCCAAAGTGTTTTTGATCTCATTCATTGCATTATTCATTTTTAATTGACTCTTTTTTATTTCTTCTAGGTCTTTATTAAACATTTCTTGTATCTTTTCAATCTTTGTTTCCAGGCTATTTATCTGTAACTCCATTTTGTTTTCAAGATTTTGGATCATTTTTATTATCATTATTCTAAATTATTTTTCAGGTAGATTCCCTATCTCCTCCTCTTTTGTTTGACTTGGTGGGCATTTTTCATGTTCCTTTACCTGTTGGGTATTTCTTTGCCTTTTCATCTTGTTTAGATTGCTGTATCTGGAGTGGGCTTTCTGTATTCTGGAGGTCTGTGGTTCCTTTTTATTGTGGAGGATTTACCCAGTGGGTGGGGTTAGACGATTGGCTTCTCAAGGTTTCCTGGTTAGGGAAGCTTGCGTCAGTGTTCTGGTGCGTGGAACTTGATTTCTTCTCTTTGGAGAGCAATGGAGTGCCCAGTAATGAGTTTTGAGATGGGTCTATGTGTTAGGTGTGACCTTGGGCAGACTGTATGTTGACGTTCAGGGCTATGTTCCTGTGTTGCTGGAGAATTTGCGTGGTATGTCTTGCTCTAAAACTTATTGGCTCTTGGGTGGTGGTTGGTTTCAGTGTAGGTATGGAGGCTTTTGGACAATCACTTACTACTTAAAGTTCCATGTAGTCAGGAGTTTTCTGGTGTTCTCAGGTTTTGGGCTTAAGTCTCCTGCCTCTGGATTTCAGTTTTATTTTTCCTGTAGTCTCAGGACTTCTCCAACGATACAGCACTGATAAGAAGACTTCTAGGTTAATGGCGAAAAGATTCTCCCCCGTTAGGGACACCCAGAGAGGTTCACAGAGTTACATGAAGAAGAGGAGAGGGAGGAGGGAGATAGAGATGAGCAGGAGGAGAAAAAGGGGGACTCAAGAGGAGAGAGACAGATCTACGCAGCTGTCTGTTCCCAGAGTGTTCTCCGTAGCCCAGACACCTACAAAGATTCACAGAATTGGATTGGGAAGAGAAGGGGAAAGGAGGAAATAGAGGTGTTCTGAGGTAGAAAACAGAGAGTCAAGATTGGGAGAGAATAATCTTCGGTTTAAAAATAGGGCTTCTCTTCTTTTTTTTTTTTTGTAAGGTTATAGTGTATTGAAAATGAAAATTAAGGAGTAGTAGAGGAGTACTAGAGGACTTTAAAAGAAATAAGAGAAAAAGAAAAATAGAAAACAGAAGAGAAAAAGGAAAGGAAAAAAAAAGAAAAAGAAAAATAAGAAAAAAAAAATTTTTTTCCCCCCTAATTAAAAAAATCGTAAAAATCTATGGAAATGAAAGTTAAGGAGTAATGGGGGAGTAGTAGGGAATTTTAAAGGAAAATAAAAGAGAAAAAAAAAAAGAAAAAAAAGTAAAAATATATTTAGGAGTTTCTCTGGAGCTGTTGCGGTCAGTGTGGGTTCGGCTCAGTTTCAGATAGCTCCTCGTTCCAGCTTACACTTCTTGATATCTACAGGCCCCTTCTGGTGTAGTCGGTGTTTTCTACAGGGATTTTAATCTGTTGCACCGGTCCCTTCTGAAGCGGTTCCCTTTGTTTATTTGGCTTCTGTTTGCCGGTCTCTTCAGAGCCTCATTTCCGCCCTGACACAGGCGGGCAGAGGTGGACTCTTATTCAGGTAGCTAGTTCCGACGCTCTGCGGGGATGGGCTGGCGCTGCGGGGAGGGGCTGACGCTGCTTTCTCCGTCTGCACTGCTCAGGCTCCCGACTGCTCCATATGGAGCGCGCCCCGCGCTGCGCGAGGTTCCAGCCCTCGGGTGTTCCACAAAAGCGCGGAACGAAAAGCTGCGCCTGCCCTCTGTGCCTTCCCCGTCAGAGCGGTCCAGGCAGCGAGGGGCTTGGTGGGCGCACTCTCCCCAGGTGTGGCGCGCCCCCTCCCTTCCGCGGACCCAGTCTCAGTTTCCGCTGGCGCCAGTCGGGTGCGCGCGCCTTCTGCCCTCCGCGTCCCCAGCCCCAGTCCCCGCCCGCGCCGGTCGGGTGCCTGCGCCCTGTGTCTCGCCGCGACCTTCCCCTCCCCCCTGCCTCCTGCCTCCAGCGGGGCTGGGCCGGTCAGTAGCCTGCGAGCTCTTCTCTGGACTTTCTCGGTCCCTTTGTTCTGCGAACGGCCGGCAGTGTGTTCGGCCGGTTAATTTTCTCTCTCTCTTTTGGTCTCCCACAGTTAAAGTTGGCAACTCACAGAAGCTCCCTCCGATTGTCCTCAGGGTGCTCAGGCCCAGACCCTACCCCAAGCACTGCTGCCTAAGACTCCCTTCCCGGGACGGGTCTCCGTCCTTAGCTCTTTTGTCTCACTTTTTATCTTTTATATTTTGTCCTACCTCCTTTCGAAGACAATGGGCTGCTTTTCTGGGCGCCTGATGACCTCAGCTAACGATCAGAAGTTGTTTTGCAAAGTTTGCTCTGCGTTCAGTTATTTTTTTGATGAATTTGTAGGAGAGAAAGTGGTCTCCCCGTCCTACTCCTCCGCCATCTTGGCTCCTCCCCATCCATGAAGATCTTTTATGTCCAGTTCTTCTGTGTATTCTTGCTGCCTCTTCTAAATATTTTCTGCTTCTGCTGGATCCATACCATTTCTGTCCTTTATTGTGCTCATCTTTGCATGAATGTTCCCTTGGTATCTCTAATTTTCTTGAAGAGATCTCTAGCCTTTCCAATTCTATTGTTTTCCTCTATTTCTTTGCATTGATCCCTGAGGAAGGCTTTCTTATCTCTTTGCTAGTCTTTGGAACTCTGCATTCAAATGGGTATATCTTTCCTTTTCTCCTTTGCCTTTCACTTATCTTCTTTTCACAGCTATTTGTAAGGCCTGGTCAGACAACCATTTTGCCTTTTTGCATTTCTTTTTCTTGGAAATGGTCTTGATTATACCCATGGGTTATACCCATGGCTATTCCTAAATAGAAGGTGAACCAGTAGTTGCAAATTATTAGTTGAGTATATTGCTACTCCAACCAAACTGGGGTGTTACTGCTAAGGAATAAGGGGAGAATGTGTATGAGGTGGGCCACAACCTGCAATTATTATACATATTGACAAAACAAACTAGACAAAGTTATCATAAATTTATATATACCTAGGGCTTCTTTGTTGGCTCAGCTGGTAAAGAATCCACCTGCAATGTAGGAGACTTGGGTTTAGGTCCTGGGTTGGGAAGATATCCTGCAGGAGGAAATAGCTACCCACTCCAGTATTCTGGCCTGGAGAATTCCATGGACTGTCCACGGGGTTGCAAAGAGTTGGACAGGAGCTAGTGACTTTCACTTTTTCACATACGTACCTAACATCATCACTGAGAAATACGAAAGGCAAAACATGACATGATCATGGAGACAAATTTACAAAATCACAATCACAGTGTAAACAAGCTTCTTTTGGACACAAATAAATCAAGCAGACAAAAATAAGTAAGAATAAACACTATCATCAAAAAGTCTACAAATAGGGAGTTCCTTTTGTTGCCTAGTGGTTAGGATTCTGGGCTTTCACTGCCATGGCCCAGGTTCTATCCCTGGTGTGGGAACTGAGATTCTGCAAGCTGCATGAAGTCTATAAATAACAAATGCTGACAGGGATGTGGAGAAAAGGGAATCCTTGTATGCTCTTGATGAGACTGTATTTTTTTTTTTGCTGCCACTATGGAAAACAATATGGAGATTCCTCAAAGAAACAAAAATAAAACTACCATATGATCTAGCAATTCTACTTCTGAGTACATATCTGAAAAAACTGAAAATACTAATTTGAAAAGATGCATGCATCCCAATGTTTATACATTATTTACAATACCCAAGATGTGGAAGCAACCCAAGTGTCCATTAGTAGATAATGAATGAAGAAGATGTAATATATACATTATATATATATATATATATATATATATATATATACACACACACACACACACACACACAATGGACCATTACTCAGCCATAAAATGAATGACATTCTGCCATTTGTAACAACATGGATAGTCCTTGAGGGCATATGCTTAGTGAAATAATTCAGACAGAAAAAGACAAATATGTATATTATCATTTATATGTGAAACCTAAAAAATAAGAACATGAAGGTACATAACAAAATGGAAACAAATTCACTGATACAGAGAACAAACTAGTGGATATACTAGTCAGAAAAAGGAAGAGGGAAGGGGCAAGACTGGGTAGGAAATTAAAAGATACAATCAACTGAGACTTTCCTGGTAGTCCAAGTGTTAAGATTCTGCTTCCACTGCATGGAGTGTGGATTCTATCCCTGGTTGGGGAACTAAGATTCAACAAGTCAGTGTGGCCAAAAAAACCCCACAAAAGATACAGTCTATTGTGAATAAAATATACAAGCAACAAGGAAACATTGTACTTGTGGTACTTGTTCCCTGGGAAAGAGAATACAGCCATTATTTTGTAATAACTTGAAATGGAGTAAAATCTGTAAAAAATATTGAATCACTATGCTGTACATCTGAAGCTAATATAGTATTGTAAATTGACTTTCTGCTGTGCTTAGTAGCTCAGTCGTGTCCGATTCTATGCAACCCTGTGGACTGTAGCCCTCCAGGCCCCTCTGTCCATGGGGATTCTCCAGGCAAGAACATTGGAGTGGGTTGCCATGCCCTCCTCCAGGGGATCTACCCAACCCAGGGATCGAACCCAGGTCTCTCCCACATCGCGGGTGGATCCTTTGCTGTCTGAACCACCAGAGAAGCCCAACTATATGTCAATTTAAATATTAGCAAAAAAATACTAAAGAAGATTTGCACTGTTCAAAGTTTGATCTGTGTGCCGACGTGCTACAAGTTAGGAGCTTATGCCAGAATGTAAATCAACTATGCCAGTAAGCCCATAGTTCAGTTCAGCTAATAACTTTTTTTTGTAATGGTAAGAAATTCCTGATGAAGTAAGTTTTTTACATTGAATCATTTTCTAGCATAGTTTCCTTCTATTGTCATAGATCTGATGAAGTGTTCACAGACTAGATCTTTTCTTAGTAACATTGATTTAACTCCTTTTTTATCCTCACATAAAGATTTGAATTTTGACCAGCTACTTTGAGTAATACTGGTTTAAGTAATATCTTAACAAGGTTGAACCTAACAACAGATGACAATTATTTTTTCCTAAGAGTTACTATGTGCCAACAACTCAACGCTGACAAAAACTCAAGGACATGTTAATACAAGAGTCAGATTTGAACCCAAGCAAATCTATTGGATATTGTTGTTAACTGCTCTGCTTCTGTGCCAGCACAGTAGGTCAGTTCTGAGGCCAGTGGCCTACGTCACAGTGCTAGTTCCATTCTCTACATAAATGGTGCACCAGGGTGTGCACAAAACCTATGCTGGTACAATTCTCATCACATGAAAAATTGTTGAGAAGTTATAAATTCGAAACTGGCACTTTAATTTTACCTCCTGATAGTTTCATTGATCAAAGTCAGGTCCTTTTATGAGGTTTATTTTCAGAAATTCCTGGCCCTAGGGTGAAGGAACTAAGAAGTTCATTTCTTGTGCTTGACTGGGGCAAGGCAAAGGCTTGGGTGAGGTCTCATTCACTGTTGTTCTTCTTTGGGGCACACTGAGGAATGTAGAGAAGACAGATCCTTGTTCCAGAAATCTTATCTGTGCTCAATGTTGTACTTTCAGTTTTCTGTGAATTTTGGGTAGACATCATTGTGAGGAAAATAAGGAAACACTTGGAATCATAAATATTATTTACCCCGACATTTACCCCAATTTCATTTCTTTTTCCCCATAGATATACACTGTTAGCTGCTTAAACTATATCTTTCAAATGCTTATAATATGCAATTATATAGTACAGATTGGATATGAGATTATTACTTTATTATTATTTTACAAAAAATCCTATGTTGTTGAATTGTTCCATGACTTTCTTTTTTCACTTAACATATCATGAAAGTCTATCTGTCAGTATATGTAGCTCTACCTCATGGTGTTATAATGCAGTTCAATATTGTGATAAATATACACATGTATATATTCATTTAGACATTTCCCCATTGATAGATATTCAGGTAATTTCTAATTTTTGCCTATGACAAATAATACTGTATATTGTAGTGCCTAGTCTCCAAAGATGACTCCCAATAAAGTCCATCTCCAGATTTTCATGTCCTTAAAAAAGTCCCCTCCCACACTGAATCTGACATTGTGACTCCCCATGGCCAGCAGAATGCAGGGAAGTTGGTGCTGCAAGACCAAGGCTTAGAAGGACTGACAGCTTTCACTTCTGTGGTCTTGGAAGCTGGCCACCATGTAAGAAGTCCTATAGTCTTCTGGAGAAATGCAGACCATCTCATGGAGGCCTTGGAGAAGGACATGCCCCACACTTCCCTTGGAGACAGAGGCCAAGTAGAAGAGCACAAAGGTGCCAGACATGTAAATGAAAAAGCCATCTTGGATGTTTAATTCAGTTGAACCTTCAGAGTTCTACAATCCAGTGGCAATCACCCAGCTGAGCTCAGTCATCCCATAGAACCTGAGGGATGATCGTGAATTGCTGTTTTAAGTATTAAGTGTTGGGTTTACTATGTGGTAATAGATAAGCGAAACTGCAACAAACAGCACAACTTCCCTCCTTAACTCTGTCAGTTCAGTTCAGTCGCTCAGTTGTATCAGACTATGTGGCCTCATGGACCGCAGCACACCAGGCTTCCCTGTCCATCATCAACTCCCAGAGCCTACTCAAACTCATGTCCATTGAGTTGGTGATGTCATCCAACCATCTCATCCCCTGTCGTCCCCTTCTCCCACCTTCAATCTTTCCCAGCATCAGGGTCTTTTCCAATGAGTCAGTTCTTTGCATCAGGTGGCCAAAGAATTGGAGTTTCAGCATCAGCATCAGTCCTTCCAATAAATATTCAGGACTGATTTTCTTTAGGATTGACTGGTTAGTAACTCTGTATACAAAGAACCAAATGGCTAGGTCATTAGGCATGCACATCAAACTTAAGTAAATCCTACTGAGTTACCCTCCAGAATGGCTGCATACCACTTTAAATCCCCACCCACAATAAAGTACAGAAACATAAGAACTAACAGAAGCAGAAGAGATTCAGATGAGGGGGCAAGAATACGCAGAAGAACTATACAGAAAAGGTCTTAATACTTCTGTAACCACAATGGTGAGGTCACTCACCAAGAGCCAAACATCCTGGAGTATGAAGTCAAGTGGGCCTTAGGAATCATTAGTATGAACAAAGCTAGTAGAGGTGATATAATTCCAGCTGAGATATTTAGAATCCTAAAAGATGATGTTGTTAAAGTGCTGCACTCAATATATCAGCAAATTTGGAAAGCTCAGCAGCGGACACAAGACTGGAAAAGGTCAATTTTCATTCCAATCCCAAAGAAGGGCAATTCCAAAGAATGTTCAAACTACCATATAAATGTGCTCATTTCACATACTAGTAAGGTTATGCTCCAAATCCCTCAAGCTAGGCTTTAGTAGTATGTTGACTGAGAACTTTCAGATGTATAAACTGGGCTTAGAAAAAGCAGAAGAACCAGAGATTAAATTGCCAACATTCATTGGAGCATAAAGAAAACAAGGGAATTCCAGAAAAACATCTATTTCTGCTTCATTAACTATGCTAAAGTCTTAGACTATGTGGATCATAACAAATTGTGGAAAGTTCTTAAAGAGATGGGAGTAACAGTCTACCTCACCTACCACCAGAGAAACCTGTGTTTGGGTCAAGAAGCAACAGTTAGAACCTTACATGGAAAAACAGACTGGTTCAAAATTGGGAAAGGAATACAACTAGGCTATATATTGTCACCCTGCTTTCTACAGAGTACATCATGCGAAATGTGGGCTAGATGACTCACAAGCTAGAATCAAGCTTGCCAGAAGAAATATCAACAACCTCAGTTATGCAGCCGACACCACTCTAATGGCAGAAAACAAAGCAAAACTAAAGAGTCTCTTGATGAGGGTTAAAGAGGAGAGTGTTAAAGAGGAGGGTTAAAGAAGCTGGCTTGAAACTGCATTCAAAAACTAAGATCATGGCATCTGATCCCATCACTTCATGGCAAATAGAAGGGGGAAAAGTAGAAACAGTGATATATTTTATTTTCTTGGGGTCCAAAATCACTGTGGATGATTACTGTTGCCATGAAATTAAAAGATGCTTGCTCCTTGGAAGGAAAGTTATGACAAACCTAGACAGCATATTACAAAGCAGAGAGCTTTGGTGACAAATATCTGTATAGTCAAAGATACTGTTTTTCCCGTAGTCATGCATGGATGTGAGAGTTATACTATAAAGAAGGCTGAACACCAAAGAATTGGTGCTTTCAAATTGTGGTGCTGAAGACTCCTGAGAGTCCCTTGGATAGCAAGGAGATCAAACCAGTCAATCCTAAAGGAAATCAACCCTGAATATTCACTGGAAGGACTGCTGAAGCTGAAGCTCCTATACTCTGGCCACCTGATGCGAAGAGTCAACACATTGAAAAAGACACTGATGCTGGGAAAGATTGAAGGCCAAAGGAGAAGGGGATGGCAGAGGATGATGGTTAGATAGCATCATTGACTCATTGGGCATGAGTTTGAGCAAACTCCAGGAGATGGTGAAGGACAGGGAAATCCGGCGTGTTGCAGTCCATGGGGTTGCAAAGAGTCAAACATGACTTCATGACTGAACAACAACAGCAGCCATAATGATCAGGAATACCATTTTCCCCTAAAGTGATTGCCAGATCAAAAATGGGATTTTACTTCATTTCGAGTTTCTCTGATTACTGGTTAAGTTATATATTTGTTTTTCTTTATGTAGTGGCCATTTATATTGACTTTTCTGTTAACTGCCTATTTTAGGAGAGACCAGCAGGACTGTCTGCTGGGTTTCCCCAGTCCTTCTTTCCCAATTACCCTCTTAGGGTGATTCCGTGCCTCAGCTTCCCAGGATTTCCAGGTACTACTGGCGTTGATACAAACTCCAGCTGACAGACAAGGTATTTATCTATCTGCCTTGTCAAGGCCAATCTCCTGTCCGCAAGAGCTCCACGGTCATATATTCAGGTGGGTATCACTAATGCCCTTCCAAAGTCTCCATCGAAAAGGAGAATGGCTGTACACCATTCTGGGATGATGAGAGACTAGACACTGCATACAGCATCCTGCTACTGGCCTTCTGAACTGTGAGGGAATTAGGACCTCAGCCTCTGTTTAGGCCACAATACACCGTCAGCTCCTGTCTGAGGACTGCCTAATCCTGGAGACAGTCTTTCAGCAGTGATGTGCCAGAGTGGCTCCATTCTGTCGGACACGGGGTACCGTGTGGGAGGGGTAGCAGGGGACCCATCCAATAGGGTATCAGCATACCAGGCTTTGTTAAGTAGGAAGACATGACTCCCTCCAAGGGGCTGCATGCTGTCGCTCTGCTCTCCTAGAGCTGGGAGATCAAGTCTTTCCTGGAAGCTCTGGATCTCACTCTGATGACAGCCCTTGGAGTGGATCCAGTTCTGGGATGACCAGGTCAGCCCCTCCCTGAGAAAACAAGAGTAACCACCTGGATGAAGCGATCACTGGACCAGCAGTCACTCCCTCCTGAAGGAGAAGGCCCTGTGGTCTTCCTCTAAGACAAGGGAATGTGTGTGTGTGTGTGTGTGTACATTTTGTCTAGTTTTGACACCATTTTTTTTTTGTTCGCTTTTTTATTTTTGGTCACAATGCGTGGTATGCAGGATCCTAGTTGTACAACCAGGGTCTGAACTTGAGTCCCCTGCATGGAAGTATGGCATCTCAACAACTGAATATTCAGGGAAGTCCCTAGTTTAAATGCTTTTATATTGGGCAATCTTATGTTATTTTTAATAATTTTGTGATTAATACTAATTTGAAAGGGCTACCTGTGGGTTGCATCCATTTATTACACTGTATTAGCATTCTGGGCCTGCTGTAACAAAGCACCAGGACAGTGGTTTAAACAAAAATTTATTATCTCACACTTCTGGAGGCTAGAGTCTAAGATCAAGGTCTAGTGATTGATCACAATCACAATAAGACTAGTGATTGTTGACCCATAAGGGACAGAGATTCTATTAACACATTTGCTTTCACTACTGAGAAATAAGTTATTTTTAGAAGCATTTAGAAGGAAGATATTTTAGGCATGGAATGTTGTTGAACAAGAATCATAGCAATAATAGTATTATCATCCAATAATCCTATGGCTGTGACCATGGTGATATAAATACATCTTGATCTTATTGACTTTTCAGAAAAGAATGAACTGTTATCTTTAATTGCCCTGTTAGGAAAATATTCTAACCACATGTATGGTATAATGGGTATAATCTTTATAGTGGTGTCATCTTTATCTCTGGTTCCTAGCACAGAGCTCCTAGAACCCTTGAAATCAGAGAGACAGAAGAGTCTTCTGTTTTTCATAATGACTACTTCAACCCTACCGGAGTTTATGGTAATGAGGTGACTGTTGGAGGGGTCCTAGAGAAGTTTGGGATAAGGGCTAGTCACCAGTAAGACCAATTAAGTCATGATTAGAGAGTCACGCACTCCCAGCCCCCACCTGCATCCCAACCTGACCTCTGCAGACGGAAGCGGGACTGGAGGTGGAATTCAATCACCAATGGCTGATGGTTTCGTCAAGCATGCCTTTGTAATGAAAGTTTCATGTAAGACTTCTAGATGAAAAGGACCAGAAAGCTTCCAAGTTAGTGAGTACATGGAGGTGCTGGGAGGGCGGTGCACCCAGAGAGGACACAGGAGTGCCATGGCCCACCGCACCATGCCTTGCCCTACGCATCCCTTCCATTTGACTGTTCTCGGGTTATATCCTTTATAATAAACTGGAAATATTCACTAAATTGCTTTCTTGAGTTCTGGGAGCCATTCTAGCAAATTATCAAACCTGAGGTGGGGGTTGTGGGACCCCCCCCAGCTTTGCAGCCAAGTCGGGCTGAAGAGTGGGTAATTTGAACACCCAGTATCTGAGACTGGCATCTGATGTGGGGGTGTCTTGTGGGTCCAGGTCCCTAACCTAAGCGATTTGATGCTAACTGACCATAGCTAGTTTTAGAATAGAGTTAAATCATGGGATTCCCAGTTGCTGTTTGGAACATTGAAGAATTGATGTTGGAGAGACACCATGCATTTGTTCTTGGAGGAGGAAAACACTTCTCAACACAATTAAGGAGATTAAGATGTGAGCTTCAACCAGTAACGGGCCTCCTTGAGATGACCACCTGCCAGGTGGGAGTCACCTTTGTATGAAATGATGAACTAAAAAGGAAGGGATTGTTTCTTATTAGTCTCCTGCTGCCCCCATTTCTTGACATAAAGATTGGAAATCGAAGATAAAGTTTCTTTGTTGAAATGATGTGTTCAAGCTTTAGAACTTTTTTTACATTTATTTTCCACTTTAATTTTTTTTCTTTTTTCTTTATGAAAAAATTTGCACTGATTCTTCCTTGTGGCATGTGGACTTTCTCTAGTTGTGGCATGAAGGGGCTTCTATATTGTGATGTGTGGGCTTCTCACTGAGGTGCAGAGACTTACTTGCCCCCGAAGCATGTGGGATCTTAGTTCTCCCGTCAGAGACTGAACTTGAGTCCCCTGCATTGAAAGGTGAATTCTTTACCACTGGATACCATCAGGAAAGAAGCTCCTAGAACTTCTAAAGCTTATAGTTAGTGGTGGAAACTGGAATCTTTGTTTCATCATTCCCGAATCTGAATTTTTGGAAACAAGAAAGCCTACCTAAACTCTATGTAGACATAAATGGTTTGAGATAAAATAGTCTTTTCAAAACCACTGCAGTTTAGGATGGATGTGTAATTTCAGGATAGGCCCATAAAGACTTATTCAGTCATGTAATCATGAAATGAAGAAACTGCTAGCATTTATTTTATTTTATAAAAATTTGCTGCACATTAGAGAGAAAGGCAGTAGGCTGGTAAATGAAAAAAAAATTGCATTTTTCCCAAATGAGAGTTCAGCACCAGCACTTTTCTGCCTTGCTTCTTCCTTCCTTCCTTCCCTCCCTCCCATGTATGTTGTTACCACATCTCAGGCATTGATGGGGATATATCAGCCTGTTTCTTATGGAACTTTAGAACAGTAGGGAAAACTGACCTAATCATGTCAGCTTGCATCATAGGGGTGAGATTACAACTGTGATATGTGCCTCCAGGTGGGGTTCTAGGTACTCAATCTACATGGAACCTTGACCCATCCTGAGATGATGGTGATAGAGGGGGCATCCCTGAGGAAGTGACAGCTGATGGGAGGAGTAAATGCTACCAAAGTGAAGGAAGTCAGGGAGAGCATGTTCCAAGCAGAAAGACCACCTCGTGAAAAGTCCCCACGTGGAAGGGAGTCTGCTATTTTTTGTGCTTTTGAGGAAATGAGAAACCAGAAGGGCTGGAAAATGAGAGCAAGGATGGCATGGTGCAGAATGTGACTGGGCATTTGTGTGGGGTCAGATCCTTTATGGGACATAAAAGTTTCAGTCTTTGACTTAAGAGCACTAGCAAGATATTCAGCAGAAACTTGGCTAGACTTGAGCTTGAAAGATCTTTCCATATAAATGTGTGGAAAGCATATTGAAGTTGGCTGATGGAAGAAATGGTGAGACTGGTGTGGAGGCTCTTATCTAGGCAAAGGTGATTCTGTCTTGAAGTAGAGTGATGGCAATGGGGATGGACGACAATGGGCTGGAGGCATTCAGGAGGTAAAACCAACAGCAGACGCAATGAGGTGGATGTAGGAAGGTGTCAAGGATGGGGCTTAGGTTTCTGTCTCATAGAGCAACATGATACCATTGGGTGGAGGAGGGAATTTAGGGGAAAAACTAGGTTTGAGGGAGGGTTCAGGATTGGGGGGTGTGCAGATCATGAGTTCAAGTTTGGGTAACTCAAGTTTGAGCGGCCATTAAGAGAGCCTAGTGGAGACGCCAAGGAGACAGTTGAAAATGTAGGTCTGGAGGTCAGGGGACTAGCCCAGGATGGATGTGTACATTTAGGAGTTGCCAGGTGAATAGGTGTTAGCTGAAGCCATGAACTTGGAAGAGATTTCTCCTTGGGAGTGTGGATTGAGAAGAAAGTTTAGCCTAGGACCATGTCCAGCATACCTGCCCAATGGAGAGGTCAGGGAACAAAGGAGAATGGGAGGAAAGCTTAAAGAAGTAGCAGTGAAACCAGGAGAGCTTGGTGTCATAAAACCAAGGGTAAATGAGTACCCCATGATAAAGTGCTGCAGAGAGGCTGAGTGAGAGAGGGGGAAAAAGCCGTCTGTTGAGTTTCACTGTCTGGGAATCCCAGCTGACTATGGTTGAGCTGTTTGTGTGGACTCAGTGTGGAGTGAGGAAGTGAGCTGTCTTGTTTGACAAGTTCTGTCATTTATCTTGCTTTGGACTTGGTTTTTGTATCACTTGCTGTGGCCAGAGGAGGGTCCAATTCAGTTGAGGATCTCCCAACTGAAAAAAAATGAATAAGTGACAATCTCACTGCACTAGTTTTGCACATGCTCCCCACAAAAGCCCAGTGGGCAGAAGGCTGTGAACTGTAGTTACCGACTTTCCACATTAGGGCAGTAAAGTTTGGTATGCTCAAACACTCCAGATTCTTACTGATTTTTTTTTTTTTTTTTGGTTGGAGCTAGTATGTACTGAGACTCAGAAAACACTACCCATAAAAGATAAAAAAAAAAAAACAACTGATAAATTGAGTTTAATCAAAATGAGAAACTGCTATTTATGAAAAAAAAAAAAAAAACACTGAAAAAAACATTAAAAGACACACCAGAGACTGGGAGAAAATATTATCTACGTCCAAGTCTTTTATCTGCCTGAAATGGGCTTATATCCAGAACATATAAAAAGCTCTTAAAACTCAAACATAAGAAATTAAAAGATGAGCAAAAGATTTAAAAAGACATTTCACAAAAGAAGGTATATTGCAGCTGCTGCTAAGTTGCTTCGGTCGTGTCCGACTCTGTGTGACCTCATAGACAGTAGCCCACCAAGCTCCCCCATCCCTGGGATTCTCCAAGTGAGAACACTGGAGTGGGTTGCCATTTCCTTCTCCAATGCATGAAAGTGAAAAGTGAAAGTGAAGTCGCTCAGTTGTGTCCGACTCTTAGTGACCCCATGGACTGTAGCCCACCAGACTCCTCCGTCCATGGGACTCTCCAGGCAAGAGTACTGGAGTAGGCTACCATTTCCTTCTCTGAAAAGAAGGTATACAAATGGCCAATAGGCTGTTCTTCAGACACCCCAGACCCCCTGGTTTTGACACCTTCACATAGGCCCATCTCTACACCAGGAATATTTTCCCTGGATAGCGGCATGGCTCCCTGTTGATGGTCTTCAAGGGGGGCCTGGCTTCCTCCTGTTATTCTTGCTGGCTCTTGCCATAATCATTTCCTCTCCCTCTTGCCTACTGCGTGTCCTGGGGACAGCATGGTTGTATTCAATGTATGTGATGTGATAATCAGTTTCCTGGTATACACACCTCCCTTCCAGCTTTCTCCTACAACAAAGAGGTCTGGTGTGAGAAACCAACAAGATACTGCATGTGACTTCCAAGGCTGAGTTATAAAAGACACTATAGCTGCCACTTGGCTCTCACTCTGGGAGAAGTTAGGTGCCATGTTTTGAGGATGCCCAAGGAGCCCTGTGGAGAGGTTCCTGCTGGGAGGGAGCAGAGGCCTCTTGCCCACACCCTGAGCTAACCTGCAGGGTTAGCATGTGAGTAAGCCACCTTGTGAAGACCTTCCTGCCCCAGTGAAGCCTTCAGATGACAACTAACTTCAGCCTCACTGCAGACCCTGAGCCGGGCCTAGTTAAGCCTCTCCTAAGTTCTTGACCCACAGAAACTATGTGAAATAATGAATGTTTACTGTTTTAAGCTGTTAGGTTTGGAGGTGACTTGTTATGCAACAACTGATAACTAATACAGGTTTGAGAGAATAAGTAGGTCCAACCTGGTTTGGTATCTAAGCCACATTCTTCTGACTACTTAGAAAATGCATATTTTGGCCCTTCCCATGTATAGGTGTTGGAGTAGGAAATGGCAACCCACTCCAGTATTCTTGCCTGGAGGATCCCATGGACAGAGGAGCATCGTGGGCTATGGCCCATGAGGTTGCAGAGAGTCGGACATGACTGAAGTGACTTAAACTTATTGCATTTGTCCCTTAGTTCTGAACCTGTAGAAAGGGGAGAAAGGAGGGTGAGGGAGATGTGGGGTACAGCAGATGACAGAGGTAGGAATACTGTATATCCTGCCAGGCTCCTCTGTCCATGAGATTTTCCAAGCAAGAATACTGGAGTGGGTTGCCATGCCCTCCTCCAGGGGATCTTCCTAACCCAGGGATCAAATGCACATTTCATTAAGCACATCTCCTGCATTGGCAGGTGCGTTCTTTACCACTAGCATCATCAGGGAAGCCCCAGGAATAATTTGGGGAAAGAGAAAACCTGAAAAGATAATTTTTAAAAAAGCTTTAAGAAATCATGTGTGACCCCACCCAAGGAACTGTCAGCAAAAATACATGTTGCTGTTTACACTCTCGGGTCAGGTTTGTGGAGAATCCAGTCGTGTGAAAATTGCACAAGACAGCGGGTGAAGCATGATTAGGTCATTTCCCCAAAGTTCACACCAAGAAGTGTAAGTGTATCGTAAGTGGCAGAGCTGCTCAGAAAACGGGTCTGGAAGGACAACCTCAAGCATTCGCAGTGGAAAGCAAAAGGAGTGCATGTCTACAGAAAGGACAATGCTTTGCCGATTAACTGGGTTTGAGGGCGAGTCTCATCGGAGATTT
This sequence comes from Dama dama, assembly GCF_033118175.1. Classification (NCBI taxonomy): domain Eukaryota; kingdom Metazoa; phylum Chordata; class Mammalia; order Artiodactyla; family Cervidae; genus Dama; species Dama dama. The sequence continues at coordinate 25,491,686 of NC_083696.1, read as the reverse complement.
CTCTGCCCCCGGCTCCCCCCTGCCCTTCCCCCCCAACGCCCGCACCCCATCTGTCTTTTTTGCCAAAACCATAATGGAGGAGTCTGGAACTAGTGCTTCAGGACCAACTTTTAAAGGCTTATTTACTCTTAAAACATCCTTGAGGGACCCCAGGGGAAGAAAAAGGAGGAAAAACCCAAAGATAAACACCAGGCAGGGTTCGCAGAACACCGTGGAGAGTAGTCCCGGGTTCAGACCGCACCAGCGGCGCGAGGAGCAGCTGCGGGGGCCGCTGCAGTTGGATAATGCTTTTACCATCTCCCATTCTGCCCTGGATCCCCGGCCGTCCCTGACCAGTCTCAGTCACAGCCCCTCTTCTGCTTTAGGAATCTGTTCACCCAAACCGATTCAGCAGAGACAGAGGCCGAAATAATTTGAACAGGGGTAACAGGCGGGGCGGCTCAGCCACGTTGTCAGGAGACCACAGCAAGGACTTTTATTTCCTGCCATGTGTGGGGCTGTGGAGGGGCAGTTCCAGGCGGGGACAAGCTCAGGGGTCTCTGGGTCTGGCACCCAAGGCCAGGACTCTCTCGAATTCACCCAGCTAGCCGGAAATGGTGTTTGAGCAAAAACGCCAACCAAACCGCTCCCTGATCAGTTAAAAGATAAATCTCACAAGGCAAGCAACCGAGTCCCTGAATGTTCCGAGTCCCTTTCTCCAAGAGAGCAAAAACAAAGAAAATTCCTAAGTTACAAACAGGAGGGTCAGGCCTTCCAGTTTCAGACCTTTGCATGTGTTAAGCAAAACCAAGAATAAGCAAGAAAATATGCTATTTGAATTGCGTTCAAAACGTCTTTTACAAGTGAAGCAAATTACTTATGCATGTTTCTGGGGCTCTGCAGAGAACAAATAGTGTTCTGCGTTTAATGGGTAAAATTACACAATTTGCTTTTAACAGTAAACCCGAGGCCACGGTGGCTTCAGATAGCATCGCGCTCCCGAGAGTTCCCTCCATGCAGCTCCACTCCCAGCAGTTTCCGAGCATTTTGGAGGCACGCAGTTGTTCTCATTGCTTGCAGCGTAGAGAGGAGAGGCCGGGAGGGCGCCGGAGGGGACGCTGCCCTTTTCCTTGAAAGTTTTGCTTCTCTTCCTCCCGCGCCACCGGTTTCTGGGATTGGGTGTCTCTCTGATGTGCCCCCGGTGGAGGCTGGCGGGGCACCGAGTCGTCCTGAGTTACAGATTTACCGTTAGGCTCCCGGGGGTCCCGCCCCTAAAGGTGGGTGCCAACTGCGCCAGGAGTCTCTGTGGCGAGGGCAGTCCCCGCGAAGTCTGGCTGGACGTCCCCAAGGCTCCACCTTTGCGTCCAAGCGTTCCGAGGAGCAGGCAGGAGGGCGGGCGCGGGAGGCGCGTCCGGGGACGGAGCGGCTGCCCCCCGGTCCTGGCCCCGCGCTGCCCGCGCGCCCCGCCCGCTACAGGCGTGTCGGTCCAGCAGGGGGCGCCAGCGCTGGCCTCTCGCTCTGCCCATCGGGGCGGGCGAGCCTGGGACCCTGCCTCCCTGCTTGCCCGCGGTCCGCCCCCCGCGCGCGTCCGGCCGGCCCTAACCGAGCGGCGCATCCGGGCCGAGAGAGGAAGAGGACCGCGAGTTCCTCGAAAGGGACCGACTCGCCAAGCGCCCAGGAGAAAGGGCAGCGGACGCGCGGCCGACAGGGGTGGTGGCGCCGGATCCCCGCGCCCAGGCCCCTACGGCCCGCGGCATGGCCCGGGGCTCGGCGCTGCGGTGGCTGTGCGTCCCGGCCGTCTGGGCGGTCGCCGCGCTCTTGCTTTGCGTGTCCAGGGCCTCAGGTAGGACTCACCAGCCCGCGTCCGCCCGGGCGCACCTCCTCCAAGCGCGGGCAGAGGGCTTGCCACTCGCGCGCCCGTCCCTTCCCTCGCGATGCTGCTGCTCCCGCCGCCGCGCCGGCGCCGGTGCTCCTGGGCGAGGGGCGCCTGGCGGGGGCCCCCCCTCCCGTGCCCACCTCAGCCCGGCTCCGCATCTGCGCCCCGCCGCCCGGGGCTGCTTTCAATAAGGCGCGCTCCTGGGACGCCTAAGTGTTTCCAGAGACTAGGGCGGGCGGCGCCGGCGCCCGCGAGGAGCCCCCAGCCGGGGGTTTCCGAGGGTCGTGAGTGTGAAGGCGGCAGGCGCCCGGGTCCTCAGACGTGTCCGAGGTTCTCAGGACACTAACTCGGCCCTGCTCCCCGAGGTTCTTTCCAGAGCTCCAGGTCCGCGGCGCCCGGGTCTGCGCCGACCTCTCCCCAGCGCCCGCGCCGCGGTGGGACGAGGCTGAGGGAAGGGGGCTCCCGATCCCCGCCCCTTGGTTGGAAGGGAATTTGGCTTCCCTTTTGTTGGCCCCTCACCCTCTCCGCCCCCGCCGAGAGGTGGCCAAAGCCGCGTTTCCTGTGCCTGGGGTCCGGGGTCCCCGGGCCGCCTTCCCGCTACTGGGGACCTAGCCTTTTTCGGGCTGGCTGGAGGGTGGGCCGGGCTCCCGGGTGGCATTCCCCTCGAGGGTCGCACGCTGTTGGGCTGCGTGGACCCCAGGGCGAGCAAGAGATGCCATCACGTTCGGTGGAAGCTAGGGGGATCGGCCTAGGGTGCCACGCTGTCCGATACCCGCAGCACCCGCCTGCCCGCCCCCCGCCCCCCAGCCAGCCAGTTTCCCGCACCCTGCTGAAGCGAGGGAGGGCGGTGGAACCTCTAGGTTTGAAAGCTAAGGGGGTTCACATCGTGACCCAGAAATGAGTGAGCCGCCCCTTACACCTAAGCGGGTCTCGGTGTCCCCCATTCCATGTATTGTGCCCCCTCCCCCCGGCATTTCTGCACGTAGGTGAGAATTAGACAAAAGACACGAGAAGGGGGCTCGATGGTTTTCGTCTTCTGCTGCCAACTGCGCGCTCCAGGGATCCATCCAACGATTCAGGAATGCTGGGCAGCCTTTCCTGGGGGGCGTTTGGGTTTAATACAAGAGCCAATTACGTCACACATCCTTGGTTACTTGATTTGGGAAAGGGGTTTGAGTTTCTGTCGCTGTCCCTTAAAGCATAAGCCGCTCAAGGTGCACGGTGCAAAGGTAAGTAAACCAGACCTAAGTTAGTCTGTGCGTTTTTAAACAGCATCCCTCTGGATTTCTGCACCCCTTCTCCCGCTAGAAGCCCTCTCCCGTTTCGAGTCAAGGGGTGCATTTGCTGCGCTGCGGGAGGGGAAAGAAGGGGCTGAACCCCGGGCTGAACCAGCTGCCATTGAACAGTATTTGCGTGGTGGTCATGTGGGGGTTAATTGCTCTGCAAAACCCTACCGCGCAAACCTGTGGCCCAGCGGTTTCAGTTGCATTTGCCAGGGGGAGAGTTGGAAGTGGGTGATGTGAGAAAAGGTGATGGGTCTGTTCCTTAAATCAAGATTGCAGCAAGACTGGAAAGTTGCTTGCGTTTTGGGCAGAGGAGTTTAAACATTGCTGTAGTTTCCAGTAGAGTTAAAGAAGTCTCCAAGGAACAAAGCAATCCAGTATCACTTTCCTTAATTTCTGAACCCTGTGTGGAGGTAATTTTCTTTCTCCAGTAAAATAATAGTAATTTCTATAGGGGAGGGAGAAGGGAAGCTGTTTATAATTCTCTTTCTTCTGGAATGTTAGGTGAGGTGGAAATGCAAAGAATCAGATCATATTCAAACTATGAATACAATTTTATGATTACAGGAGATTCAAGTATTTGGCATCTTTTCTGCTGTAAAGAGGAATCCCTGTAATCTGAGTGTATTTTATACACAAAACATACGTTACTATGTAAAAACAAGGAGACGTTATTCTAAAAGGATTTATAAGTTCTATGTTTTTACAGAAGGCTCTGTTCCTTAGGGAGACAAATGCTTAATTTTGGACTGTGTCCCCTGCCAGGGTTTGACAGGCTGGGAGTTTTGGGGTCTCCTCACCCCTGATTTTGACAGTGTAATGTTTACTTCTGGCCCAGATCCCTGGAGTGATGGCAGTAATAAATAATGATAGTGATCCATTTGAAAGTAAGTAAATGAAAACATCTTGAAAAAGAAGACTTTGTGGAAAAAGAAAAGTTTTTATATACTCTTTAGTAAGGCAACATGTTTTTCTTATTATGGCTGTGTACCAAGAAAAGAAGAAGCACACATTTGAAAATTTTCAGTATCTAATAGCAAAAGCAAGTTTAACCCTCAGGTCTACTTGATAAAAATGTCATCTGGACAATGACCACCACTATGTGGCATTCAGTGTGAGCTGCTGTCGTGAACTGTTTATAAAAGTGGTGATGGGTGACCGAGGGGCTCTAGTCAATGAGGCTGAACTCTTGATTAGTAAAGCAAATCATAGTTAGAAAACTTACAAGAAATCTGCTTAACATTTTGCCTTCAGAAAAGCAACATGGGTTAAAAAGGTACATTGACCAGGAGTTTTGGGTGACTGCAATCTGCAGATTTGCAAGGCAATGTGAAATACCATTTCTATTTTTATTGTTAAACCGTTTTCCTGTTGTTTGGTCAAAATACCGCTGTAATTGTTGTGTGTGTCACTCTCTGTTGTGGTGTGATTTGTCATGAATTACTTGTCCCCTGTGTTTTGTCTTTCTACCCTCGGTTTAACCTTTGAGACATTGAAACCTGGAAGAATTTGGGTTTCACGCTCTAGCCTTTGGAATCTTTTCCTGAGATCAGTGGGATAGAAATGCAGGGGCAGGGGAACAGCCTGTCTGACAGGTAGGGAAGATTAATCCCCTAAAGAGGGATTTCTAAAGCAAGGTTGCAGCTGGAGAAGTGGCACTCCTTTAAAATGCATTCCATGGGAGGCCAGGATGTGGAAAGTTATCATTATCATTGAAATGGGAACTGGGTGTGAAAGACTTGGCCCCCCCTAATCTGCAGAGCCCTGGCCACTCTGATTCGGTATAGGAAATTTGTGCACGCTAACTCTTTTCTCTGGGAGAGGTGTAATTATATACTTCCAAATTGTAGTCAGGGAAAAGAAAGTGGGTTACTAACTGTTATCTGCACCCAAGGTTTATATCCGTCTTCTAAAACATTCATTGATGTCAGGGGCCTTTTGGTGTTTATCTGGTCCATTCCCTGGGAACCTGGAGGGGGACCGGTAGCATCCTGTGGTTACCACCTGGAGAAGGGCTGGGCTGTGAAGCTTTGGGTTTACTCTGCTCTCCCCCATGGGGATCCCCTGTGATATGTTCCTGGTAAAGAAAGTTGCCATTAAGATACTTCTTTCTTTGGGGACCCTGTGGTGACTGCCAGGTGGAGCCTATGAATACCCTGCCTGGAAGGTGTCAAAGTAAAGGAACCAGAGGGCTTTGCTTTGCAGAGAAGTGTTGCTGATTAAGTCCGGATTTTACATGTCCAATAGCAATTTCATGAAAGGACAGCTGGACTGAAAGAACTGGTTTTGAAAACATCACTTCTCAGGGACTCTTTGAGTTCTTTGATTTTGTATTGTAGAACTGTATCACTGTAAAAGAATTGCTACGATTTTGGTGGGTAGTGCAGGCTTCTTGAGTTTTGAAATAAAAATCTAAGCAACAAGACCAGTTCTGGCCCACTAATTATGGCTGCAACTGGCTGGGGTTTGTACCAGCCTTCTTCTAGTATGTATTTATTTGGTTTTGCGGAGGAGCTTGCCAAGTTGGAAATAAGGGCGGGACAGCTCTGCTTGCATGTGCTGTTGTCATAAAATATGTCTGGGGTGTAATCTGTTTAAAATCATATTAACAGAGTGGCCAAGGAATTGTTGAACAGTGTTGGGAAAACTTTTCAAAAGTAAAGAATTGTGTTGGTGTTATTTGTACGATTTGGGGAATTTCTGTGTTTTTTTTTTTTTTTCCCCCAAGTTCTACTGAAAGAACCAAAAAATCAAAAGCCAAAGGGAAGGAAATAATTAGAGAAAAGTCTAGCCTGATTAGACTAAGTGACTTGTCCTCTAGAAAGTCTTAAGCTCCAGTGAGATGTGGTGTGTGTGTCTTTAATTGTCATTGGAACGAGCTTCAGTAAGCACTTAGTCACTTTTGAGATGTTATCTGCGGAGAATGTGGCAGCTTCTTCAAATCCTCCTGGAGTGGGGGAAGGTTTTCCCCAAGTCTCAAATGCTTCCAGCTTCGTGGTTTCCACACCGCAGTGCCCTCCTGGAGGGCTAGTTAACCCAGTGTGCACTTAAATGACAGAAATCCTCATTGTAGGCTTCTGCTGTGGAGTGTAGGTACATGTAACTATTCAGGTTAAAATTAATTAAACTGAACTGAAATGAAAGGTTCAGTCCCTCCACTGCAGTAGCTGCATTTCAGGGGCCTCATGTTTGTGGTGCTAGTGGTAAAGAACCCGCCTGCCAATGCAGGAGACACAAGAGATGTGGGTTTGATCCTTGGGTTGGGAAGATCCCCGGGAGGAGGGCATGGCTACCCACTCCAGTATCCTTGCCTGGAGAGTCCCATGAACAGAGGAGCCTGGAGGGCTACAGTCCTTAGGGTTGCAGAGAGTCGGACACGACTGAAGTGATTTAGCACGCAAATGTGGCAGATGGCTGGGGTGGTCCAGGAATGCAGAGGGCATTTCCAGCGTTGCAGGAAGCCCCGTCCACCACCACTCCTCTTTGCCCGGGGTCTCTGTGTTAGATGCTGTTGCTTCAGGAATGTCTTGTGGAGTCCAGAGTCAGGGAGGGGCTCCCCTTGTTTGCTTAATGTTCTGTTTGTTGACTGTGGGAGATTTGATGGCAAAAATGGACTGGATTGACTGACTCTAATCTGTAGAATTAGATTAGAGAGGCTTCCCCAAGAGGGGCTTAGCAGAGGTGTGATGACCAAGGCAACTAAACCCTAGCGTATACACTTACATAGCATATAGTGCTAATTTGGGGAAAATATTAGTTCTAAAGAATTGATATGTTAAGGGCTAAGCAAGATTATATGAACATGTTGTGTGTGTGCATTATGTGTGGGAGGGCTACATCATGGCTTCAGTGCCATTAAAAAAGCACATGAAATGGTCATAGTGATGACTGTTGATTCAAATTAGACTGAGTCTGACATCATGGGGGAATCTTCAAGTGTTGAAACAAATATCACATCAAGGTTTAAAGCACAGATTCAAAGAATTCCAGCACAAGAAAGGACGAAGAAACTTGCCTGATTACTGGTTGGATTCCCCCGCACAATGCCAGGCACATTTGGGGCATGCAAAAGCAGTTTCCCACTTGGGGAAGGAAATCACAGTAGGGGTGAGACAGGGAACTGGAGAGATGACATGAGAACATGTTTGTGGACCAATTCTCAGTCCAGTCTGAACTGAGCCTTAATACGCTTCAGCTAGGATTTGCCAAAGATTTCCTGCAGCCAACAGCTCTGTGATAATGCCTGATAGCGGCCAACCTTCCTAAGATCGTCTCATTTACCTCGGAGCCACCACGTGGGATGCAGTGGAATGTGTTTGTGGAATGTGTTTGCAGATGGGAAAGGGCTGAGAGAGAAGGGCAGGCCTGGAAAGAGGCAGAACCAAGAGCAGCCAGAGCACCGTCCTCAGAGAAGGGGAAATGGTGTGGAGTCAAGAGGGTGAGGATCTTAGCTCTCAGGCAAATGCAGGGTGTGATGCGATAAGCAGGGCAAGATATGGTGAGCTGCAGCCGTGTTTTCAGAGGCTAAGTTGGCAGCAGCCAGGGGTAGTGGTAGGGGAGCTAAGAGGGTAGTAGTTGCACCCCAGAAAGGAGGTGCATGAAAAATCAAGGGGCTTGGCCTTGGATTTGTTGGGGGAATTCCCAGGAAAGGTCCTGGTGGAGGAGTATCCTGGGAGGAAACTGAGGCAGAAGGAAATGTCCAGTTATTCCTTAGGGGTCTGGAGGAGGGACGCACACAACATTTTGGTTTCTGGCAGACAATGGGCGTTGGGAAAGAGAATGAGTAGGATTTGGGGGATGGTGAGGAATTGAGGGGGGATGTAAGAGTTCCATCTAGAAAGTGAGCCACCCACAAATGGATGATAAGAGGGGTGTAGAAAGGGAGGGCCAAAGCTGAGAAGGCTTTCAGGCACAACCTCTGGGTCACATTCGGTTAAGTGTCCACCTTGGTGTCCTGTTGCAGGATGTTGCCTTATGTTTTCAACTCTTGGCGAACATTTGGAAATAACATTTAGGAGTTGGGAGTCTTTCTCCAGACAGTGAAATAACCACCAGGTCACTGTAGTCTTTGCATAACACTGAGTACATTTCTAGAGCAGCTTAAGGGCTACCAGAGGAGATGGTGACAAGGGGGGAGCTCTGTCTTAAGTGAACATGAGACAAGGAGGGACAGGTTGTGCATCCGGTTATTTTGCAAAAAGAAACACAGGAGAAACTAGGAAGTGACCTCAGTTACCTCAGATCTTTTTAAAATAAAGGCCAGTGTTAGTCGTTCAGTCATGTCCGACTCTGCAACCCCATGGACTATGGTCTGCCAGGCTTCTCTGTCCATGGGATTTCCCAGACAAGGATGCATTCCCTTCTCCAGGGAATCTTCACCACCCAGAGATTGAACCTGGGTCTCCTGCATTGCCAGCGGATTCTTTACTATCTAAGCCACCAGGAAAGCCAAAAATAAATGTAAAATATGCATAAAACAGACCTTTGAACCATTTTTAAGTGTACAGTCCCCCAGTGTTAAGTATCTCCACCTTTTGCCACTGTCATCACTGTCCATCTCCAGAATTGTCTTTATCCCCCCGATGGAGACTTGCCCCCGTTAAACCCCAATGGCCCATTCCTCCTGCCAGCGATGACGGTCACCATTCTACTTAGGAATCTGACTACCATAGATATCTCAAATAAATGGAAGTGTATGGTATTTGTCCTCTTGTGAATGGCTTCTTTCACTTAACAGTCTTTTCAAGTGTTCATCTATCTCATGCTATATATTAATACTTCTTTTTAAGACTAAGTACTACTCCATTATACACACATGTACCTATACCCCCTGCATATACCACATTTTGCTTTACCACTTTTTCTGTCTGTTGGCAGACATTTGGGTTATTTCCACCTTTTGGCCATTGTGAATAATGCTGTTATGAACATAGTTGTACAGATACCTGTTCAGGTCCTTGCATTCAGTCCTTTTGGATATTTACCCAGAAGTGGAATTGCTGGAGCGTATGGTCATTCTAAGTTTACTTTATTGAGTAACCGCCATACTGTCAACATTAGTTATTTTCTGCTTTATTGATAACAACCTTCATAATGAGTGTGAAGTGGCTTTGATCTCATTGTGGCTTTGATTTGCATTTTTCTAATAATTAGTGATGTTGAGTGTCTTTTCATGTCATTTGTATATATTTCATGGACATTAGTATATCTTTTTTGGAAATATGTCCCAGGTGACCCTGATGGTAATGAACTTGCTTGCCAGTGCAGGAGATGTAAGAGACATGGTTTTGATTCCCTGGGTCAGGAAGGTACCCTGGAGGAAGGCATGGCAACCCGCTCCAGTATTCTTGCCTGGAGAATCCCAAGGACAGAGAAGCCTGGTGGGCTACAGTCCATAGAGTTGCAAAGAGTTGGACACAACTGAAGTGACTTAGCACATACTATTCAAATCCTTTGCCCATTTTTAAATCAGATTGTTTGGGTTGTCTTGGTTGAGTTGTAGGAGTTCTATATAGTCTAGATATTGACTCTTTATCAGATATATGATTGCACTTATTTTCTCCCATTCTTTGGGTTGCTTTTCCACACTTGATAATATCCTTTGATGCACAAAAATTTTTAATTAAAAAATCAATTTATCTATTTTTTTTTAAACCTGTGCTTTTGGTGTCACATCCAAGAAATCATTGCTAAGTCCAATGTCCTGAAGCTTCTCCACTATTGTTTTTTTCTAAAAGTTTTATAGTTTTAGCTTTTGTTTAGGTCCTTGATCCATTTTCAGTTAATTTTTATAGATTGAGAAAGGTAGGGATTTGACTTCATTATTTCTAATGTGGAAATATAGTTTTCCCAGCACCCTTTGTTGAAAAGACTTTTCTTTATTCATTGAATTAGTCTTGGTATCTTTGTCATTTGTTCCACATGTAGAGTGGGGCAGTTCTGGATTCTCTATTTTATTCCATTGGTCTATGTCTGTCCTTTTGTCAGTGTTTTGATTATTGCAGCTTTGTAGTATGTTTTGAGATCAGGAAGTATGGGTGCTCCAACTTTTTCTAGATTGTTTTGGCTATTTGGAATTCCTTGAAATTACATATGAATTTTAGGGTGGATTTTCTCTTTAGACAAAAGTGTCTGAGATTTTCATAAAGATTGCACTGAATCTGTACATTGCTTTGGATGGTATGGACACCATAACAAATCTTAAAATTCACAAACACAGATTTTCTTTCCATTTATTTAGATGTTCTTTAATTTCTCTCAACAATGTTTTGTAGTTTTCAGTATACAAGTCTTTCACCCACTTGATTAAAATTATTACTGGTATTAATATTCTATTCTTTTTGATGCTATTGTGAATGGATTACTTTCTCAATTTCCTTTTTTGGATTAATTTCTGTTACTACATAGACATGCAGCTGATTTTGCCTGTTGACTTTGTATTCTGCAAGTTTGTTTAATGTGTTTATTAGCTCATATAGAATTTTTGTGTATCTATATGTAAGATCATGGCATCTGTGAACAGAGATAATGTTACTTCTTTCCAATTCTGGATGCCTTTTATTCCTTTTTAAAATTTTTGCCTAATTGCTCTGTCCAGAACTTCCAATATTATGTTTAATAGAAGTGGTGAAAACGGACATCCTTGTCTTGTTCCTGATCTTAGTGGAAAAGTTTTCAGTTTTTCACCATAGAGCATGATGTTAGCTGTGAGCTTGTCATATATGGCCTTTACTATGTTAAGATAATTTCCTTCTGTTCTTAGTTCATTTTCATATATTTTTGTATAGTTCTGACCTTTGGAGTAAGTTAACGTTTTGCATGTTCAAAAAATAAATCACTGAAAATGGCAGGAAACTAAAACTGAATGCAAACAAGTAAATAAGTCTAAATATATTGTACACAAACAATGTAACTACACTGACAGGAAAAAAGAAACCTAGTTCAAGTGAATGTGGACCCGGTACTTTGACTATATATCCTCAGTCTAGGTGAAAAACAAAGCGACTCCAAACACAAGTACACGGCTTGCACTTTCAGTGGGCTTGTTTTTCATAGCAGTATGGATGGATATATATATATAAATATATATATATACATTTACATTAGAAATTCATAATTCATAAAATAGCTTTTTTCCCTGTATATAACAATTATTTCTAGCATCTCACTAGCAATAAGCACTCTCAGTGCCCAGATCTAGGTTTCTCAATACTATCACACAATACAGGGACTAGAATACCTTGGGGGAAATGACTGACTATGAGGCCAGGAAAGGGAAAAATAGAAGATTAACCAAGACCATATTCTTATGATATAAAATAAGTGGTCAGAAGTAATGAGAACATATCAGAGGTACAGGTGCCAATTTGGAGGTGTTCCAGTGGTCACATTTGGGGTAGTAAAGCATCACATAAAGACAAGCAGGGATTCCCAGGTGGCGTAGTCATAAAGAACCCTCCTGCTAATGCAGGAAATGTAAGGGACTCTGGTTCAATCTCTGGGTGGGGAAGATCCAGGGCATGACAACCCACTCCAGTATTCTTGCCTGGAGAATCCTCATGTACAGAGGAGCCTGGAGGGCTACAGTTCATAGGGTTGCAAAGAATGGACACATCCGAAGCGACTTAGCACACACATGGATTATACATGGAACAAAATAGGAATCTATTACTCAATGTTAATAATAAGTAAATAAGTACAGTTGCCTCTCTGTGGGTTCCATATCCTCAGATTCAACCAACCATGGGTTAAAAATGTTTTAAAAATTCCGCAAAGTTTCAAAAAGCAGAACTTGGATTTGCTGCACACCAGAAACTATTTACATAGCATTTGCATTGTATTTATGATTATTTATATAGTATTTGCTTTGTATTAGGTATTATAGGAGGCTTCCCTGGTGACTCAGGGGTAAAGAATCTGCCTGCCAATGCAGGAGACTCAGGTTTGATCCCTGGATCAGGAAGATTCCCCTGGAGAAGGAAATGACAACCTACTCCAGTATTCTTGCCTGGGAAATTCCATGGACAGAGCCTGATTGGCTACAGTCCATGGAGTTACAAAAGAGTGGGACATGACTTAGCAACTAAACAACAACAACAACAGGTGTTATAAGTCATCTAGAGATGATTTAAAGTGTACAGGAGGATGTGTGTGGGTTATATGTGAACAGTACTGTCATTTTATATAAGAGACTTGAGCAGCCTTGGACTTTGATATCCTCAGGGGGTAGGGGGAGAAGGGAATACCAAGGGACAACTATAGTTAAATTCATGTATTATTTTCCTAGGGCTGCTGTAACAAAGTACCACAAACTGGGTGACTTAAAACAATAAAAAATGATTTCCCAACAATTTTGGAGGCTGGAAGTCCAAAGTCAAGGTGTCGCAGTCCATGATCCCTCCAAAGGCCCCAAGGGAGAATCCTTTTTACCCCTTTTGTTTCCTGGGGGCTCTGGCATTTCCTTGGCTTGTAGCAGCATCGCTTCAATCTCTGCTCCAGCTTTACATGCCCTTCCTCCCTAGATGTCTCTCTGTGGCTCTTCCTCTTATAAGGACAGAAGTCATTGGATTTAGGCCCACTTTAAATCAGGGTGATGTCATCTTGAGATCCTTAACTCATTACTTCTGCAAAAACTGTTTTCAAGTAAGGTCACATTTGAGGTTATGAGTGGATATGAATTTGGGGGAACACTGTTTAACATACTACATTACATAAATGAACAGAAGAGAAAGTGAAGAGAGGGCATTTCCATACAGTAAAATGCCAACTAATAAAAGCGAGGTGACTTGAAAAAAATTATGTTTTGCAAATAATTATGCAGATTGGTTTGGGCAAGAGTCTCTAATGCAATTAAATGAGATTGTGTTTGCTGGGGAGCAGGGAATGTTTATGGCTCAAAATATTTCTCCACAGAGCCCTTATTTGCAAAGGGACAATTAGTGACCACAGACCAGAGAAAGCCACCGTTACCTACCTGGGTGACCAGGACTCACATCACTACTGTGGGCAGGTGGCTGTTGTCCTTTCAAGAAAGACATAGATTAGCCTGCGTTCAAGCTGTGATGTAGAACCTGAGTCTGATGGTACCAAATTCAGCAAGCCCAAATGGAGGGGCGTTTTATTAAAAAATGGCCTGTAGTAGAAAATGTTAATGTTGTGACAGACAAAAACAGCCCAGAAATGAGTCCAATTTAAAGGAGACTACAGGATGAGAAAAGTAAATGCAGCATGTTTCTGAAGAGGACTGGTTTAGGGTGAAAACTGACCTGCGCATCATTGGAAACTGATGAAACTGGACTTTGGAGGTCAGTTCTTCAAAAGTGTGGTCTGAGTTCAGTTTCCTGGATTTGTTAATTGTATTGAGGTTCTGTGAGAGAATATTTTTGGTCTTAGGAAGTGTTAATGGATAAAGAGCATAAAGTCTGCAACCAGATCTTAGTTCAGAATAAAAAGCAGTGTGAGTATGGAGAGAAAATGATGAAGTATGTGGGATGAAACATGAAAAATTAGTGAATCTGGGTAACAAGTATGGGGGAGTTTCATGCACGAATCTTCCAACTTTTGAGTAAATTTGAAATTATCTCAAAATAAGGCATGAAAATTATGTTAACTGATACAAATGTGTGACTGTGGCCAGTGGAATCTATAATGGGGTTGAACAGATTTGCTTAGAGAGACTCAAGTGGTTATAATTTTATGGGAAATGGTGTCGCACCTCACCTAGGGATGGGGTGGGGCAGGCTCCATATGCCTTTCACCTACACTGTGTTTATTAAAGAACAAAAAATCACCAAGTCTTAGTCCAGTTTCTGGATCCCCAGATCTTCTAACATCTTTTACCTTAGCCTTTTATTATAGAAAACTTCAAGTATACATAAAATTAGACTAGTACAGGGAACCCCTATATATTTTTCACCCAGCTTCAACAGTTAACACTTTCTGTTAATTTCATTTCATTTCTTCCGGCCCACTTAATGGGTCCTGGACAGCTTTAATTTTTCTCTTGTAAATACTTCAGCATGAATAGTAAGACCTGTTTTCCACATAATCTCTATACTGTTATCACAAGCAAGTGATACTTGATACCCAGGCCCTGCCCAGCTTTCCCAACTTCCTGGAAAATGGCCTTTCACACTTGGTTTGTTTGCAGCGGGACCCAGGCAAGGTGTGCCCATAAATCCTGGTTTTCACCATCAGAACGGCCTTCAGCCAGAGGGAGGCCCATTGGGTCTGAGGTTCCGAATTCGAGCCGGTATAGGCGCTGCTTCTCTGCATTCCCAAGGCTGCCCTGAGTGTGGTAGGGACGTGCACAGAGCTGGGTCCTGGTGCAGAGGCCTGGATACCCCGCCTTGGAGCAGCAAAGGGCGTGGTGTGTGCGTGGGGCACAGAGAAGGCCCCACGGAGCTGTGTCCAATGCAGCCCTTCATTCATCCGCTTTTGGTGGGGTGCTCCTGTGACCGTCTCCAGGAGAAATGCCCCTGCAGAGCCTTGCACAGAGTGGGCCAGCGCGCACCCTTCTCAGAGCCCTGGACTCATTAACACAAAGGTTGTGAGGGTGTAGAAAGGGAGCGAGGAAGGCATTTTAGCTTTCTGCTGTGTATTGTGCCCTCCTACCCTTTGCAACAACAACATATCGCAAGACTCAGTTTTGTGCTTCCTGGTGGATGGTTTGACGCCCCACTTGAAAATTCAGATTGTTTGCTGGAGAGACTGTGTTTTACCAAATATATGACAGATGAGCAGATCTGTAACCAGAATCCATAAAGAACTTGTAAAAAAATTAATGTTCCAATTAAAAGGGATGCAATGCACAGATGCAATGCAATTTGCAAAAAAATACAGAAGACCCAAAACTCAAGAAGCGTTTGGTGTTAGTAGGGTTCAAGAAAACGCAAGTTATGAGGCAGTTATCCCAAGGTACTTCTGACTGAGCTTTGCCTGAGGTCAGAAACGGGTCATAAGGAGCATGTCAGTAGCGATGTGAAGAGGGTGGCATGGTGGTATGTAAGCTCCTGCTTTGAGGGTCGTGTGACATTTACAATATGCATATGCTGTGGCCTGCTCTGCAGAAGTATGTGCATGCCTGGGAAACTTGCTGTTCACTGCTGCACCATTTCTAACAGTGACAAGCTGGAAATATCCACATGTCTTTTAATGGAAGCCGAATAATTGAATTGGTACCATGTCTCTACTATGGATTACTGTACAGTGGCTAAAATGAAGATGACACTCTGTAGATGCCCACGGAGGGAGATTTCAAAGTCAAATTCTGGGTAGGGAGAAAATCAAGTTGCAGAAGGATATGCGCCCCATGGGATTGATCTAAAATAATCCCACGCCCCTTTCCTCTCTCTGTGGATAAAGCTGTCTCTAGAATAAGGCCTCCAATCTACAAGTCAGATTGACAACAGTGGTTACCCTGGGGGAGATGCGAAGGCATCATAGGAATCTTCAAGATCTTTGATTCCACCATACCTCCTGTGCTAGGGATTATTTTACTGGATCCTGTCTATGAGCCCCCGGGGACAACATTTATGTCTACACATTTAGATAAATTAGCAGGAACTGTTACACATTACTTCTTCTCTCCTGTCATCTTGCTCTTTGCTTTGTCACAAATTCTTGTCCAACTCTGACCAGAGGGGAAGGTGAAGGGAAAATGTGGGAAATCAATTTGTCGAGGAGATGTGGAAGTTTGTAAGTGATTCATAAGCTCTTCAGGGGAGCATCTTGATCTTTGGGTTGTTCTTTGGGTGGTAAGTGCTTCTGGGGAAGCCTAGCTAGTAAAGAATCTGCCTGCATAGCAGGAGACCCTGGTTCGATTCCTGGGTCAGGATGATCCCCTGGAGAAGGGACAGACTACCCACTACAGTGTTCTTGGGCTTGCCTGGTGGCTCAGTCAGTAAAGAATCTGCCTGCAATTCCAGAGACCTGGGTTCGATCCCTGGGTTGGTAAGATCCCCTGGAGGAGCACATGGCAACCCACTCCAGTATTCTTGCCTGGAGAATCCCCAAGGACAGAGGAGCCTGTTGGGCTACAGTCCATGGGGTTGCAGAGACTCAGACACGACTGAGTGACTAGGCATGGCACAGTGCATGGATGGGTAAAGAGATGGAAGTTTGGGGATGTAGAAAACTAGCTCTTGGGGATGTAGAAAACTAGCTCAGCTAGTTCTCTGGGTTGAATTCTCTGGGCTTTACAAATACTCAATCTAAATTCCATTCCGGTGACTTCCATGGTGGGCCAGTGTGAGTTCTCCTTGCAGTACAGGGGACACAGGTTTGATCCCTGGTCGGGGACCTAAGATCCCACATGCCTTGGAGCAAGCACATGAGTTGGTGTGCCCGAACAAAAGATCCTGCATGCCACAGCACAGATCCTGTGTGCCACAAGTAAGACCCAAGGCAGCCAAATAAATAAATACTAAGAAAAAACAAATTAGATTCTGAACATATTTAATGTTTTTAGAGCATCATGCAGAATGCCCTCAGGGTTGCTTCATGCCGGCCCCGTGGTGTCTCAGCAGACAGCTTTGGGTCAGCTTGTTTTGGTGCAGATGGGAGCAGCCACCTCTGTTTAAGCCTAGAACCCCAAGTTTGTTCTGAGCACTGTTACAATACTTTTCCTTTGTGAAATTGGCCACAAAGAATCAGAATTATCTTATATTCTGAAACTGAAGCAAAATGCAGGAAATCTAAAAGAACTTTGAGGTGGAAATGTGATTGGAGCTGTCTTTCAAAATGTACCATTTCAAGGTTTTATGGCTACATTCCATGGGGTTGCAAAAAGTTGGACGCAGTTGAGTGACTGAGCATGCGTGCATGCAAGATGACGTTCATTCCTTTTGTCATAAAGAGAATATTACACTGTTACAGGTTGAATAGTGTTTTCTTCCAAAGATATAGTGTTGGAGTCCTAATCCCCAATACTTTAGAATGTGAACTTATTTGGAGAGAGGGGTTTACAGATGTACCCAAGTTAAACTGAGGTCATCAGGGGTGGGTGGGCCCTCATCCAGTATAACTGGTGTCCTTATAGAAAGGGGAAATTTGGATACAGAGGGAAGACCACGTGTGGACACAGGGAGAAGGTGGTTGTCTGCAAGCTGAGGAGAGAGCCCTCGGGAGAAGCAACTCTGCCCACACCTTTATGTCAGACTTCCAGCCTCCAGAACAGTGGGAGGATGGAGGTCTGTAGTTGAAACGCCCCAGTCTGTGGTGCTGTGTCAAGGCAGCTGGAGCTGACTCATACAGACACATCTGCACCTGCATGCAGGCTAATCAAGTATTGCTTTCTATTGATTTTCTTTTCAGAAGATCTGCATAGGAATTCAACTGATAGAAATGTTCCATTGCTAATGGACACTTCTGTGACTGAGCCCATCACAACCTGGGGTGGCAGCGAACTGGATTGGCCCCATGATTGGTTAGTGTTGCAGTTAGGAGTCAGAGTCACCGGGCCCAGTGTGGGCACGGTCAGGCTCTCTCTGTGTGTCTATGTCCTGACTCAGGCGAGTCCTTTGGCATCAGAGGGCAAGTCCACTCCCTGGAAAGCTTGATGTTCGGGACTGCTTCCCTGGTCGATGCTTTGGCCAGCCCGGTGTAGCCTCCCGAGCACCTCTGTGGGACCAGCCCTTTGTCCAGGCCTGGATGTCTTTGGTCAGTTACCCATCTGTCCCCTTTCCCTTCCTCCAGCTGTTTGCCTGGCTCTTAAGAGAGGCTTTGATGGGAGTTTCCTGGAGCTCAGAGGAGAGAGAGATGGGCTGTTGAGGCCCCAAGATGTCAGGCAACCATCCCAACCTTTGTTTCCCTTGGGGGAGCCTGTGTAACGACAAAAACAAAATCCAACAAAAGCACACATCCTTGGGCGCTGGGATGGTGCGGCTGTCAGCCTGTGTGATTTATCTGGGCCTGGGAGCCTTTGAAGCAGGAGGCTGTTGGCATCCTTGAAGGCTGGCCCTGCAGGGAGGCCCTGGAAGTGCCAAATGGAGAGGAAAGAGCAAGCCAGTGGAGAGGGATGGTGAGGGAGGGAGCTCTTGGAAGTGCGTTCCTTCGTCCTTTGGGTCAGCAGCTCCTTTCTTCCCCCTTGTCCTGTTCCAAAATGCAGGGGTAGCTCTGGAGGCCACAGGAAGGTCCTGTGGACAGAAAAAGGCACTGACTTTGGGCTGGTCCTGAGTTTGCCAAGCAGGACTCCCAGAGGGCTTCCCTGTAGCTTTTTGGAGACTCTGGGCAGGGATGCGGGGAGATGAGGCCAGCTCCTTCCCACAGGGGCACCTGACGTAGGCACTGTTGGATGCTGGAGAGGGAGGTAAGCATGGAGTCCTGCAGGGAATGAGTTTTAAGGACGAGCATGTGTTAGGGGTGTCAGCCTCCACCAAGTGGCTGCTAGGGCTTCTGACTGGAAGGCAGCTTTATAAGAAGGAGCCCAGAGGATGCTTTCTTAAATGGCAACAAGAGGTGTAATTCTGATACAACCTTCTGACTGTTTCAGTAATGGTCAAGCACATATGTTTCATTGTTGAAATTCAGCTGCTTTTCTGCTATATACATCCCAGTTTTTCTTCACTATTTGCTAAATTCGATGCGTCTTTCTCATTTTATTTTGGAAGAAGGAAAATCCTTTGCTTGGCAAGGCAGTGCCCAGGCACAATTACCTCTAATTAGTGAAGTGTTTTCAGAGTTCAGATAAGGTTCACATTTTTTTTTTTTTTTTTGCTACTCTAAACTTTGAGCCCCTTTATTTTCTTATTTAAAAAGAAATAATAATTAAGGAAAAAACTCAAGATAATCATGTTCCTTCTAGTTGACTAACCACAGATTTCTATGGCGTCTAAAACCCAAACTGATTCAAAACAAAATAAAAGGAAAGAAGGAAAGCCAACTATGGGTATAAGTTGATCTGCCCAGGATTAAGTTTTTAAAAATGTTCTTTATAATTACTTTTTTCCCCAGTGGTGGAACAGGTCCTGCCCTGAGTTTTGGGTGTCTGTGTGGGGCATTGGATGTCCTCATGATACTGAGGGAACTTTGGCTTGAGCCCAATTATCTACTTATGATGGCAAGTATTTTTTTTTTTTTTTAATCACTATGTGAAAACTCCCTCAAAACAATGCTTCCTGTCTTTTCTGTAGGCAGATATTTACTAGAGGGCCCTCCTAGCATTGGGGTGTTATTTAGAGGAACTTCATTTAATTTCCTCTGGATTGTTTTCATTTTACTTTATAATTTTTTTAATCTTTTTTTGGCCACAACTTGGGGTATCTTAGTTCCTTGACCAGGAATTGAACCCAGGTCGCCTTCAGTGGAAGCACAAAGTCTAAACCACTGGTCAGCCAGGGAATTTCCCGTTTTCATTTTAAATCATGGTTATGCATTTATTCCTCGGTTGAGTAATGATCAAGATAAACAACAACAAAAAGCCCCCAGTGACAAATGGTGATGACTTAAAAAATAAAACTGAGAAGGGTGTAAAATGAAAAGCCCTTCTCACTTCTCAACCACCCCGCACCTTCCCTGCAGAACTGTTAGTCACTCAGTCGTATCCGACTCTTTGCAACCCCATGGACCGTAGACCACCAGGCTCCTCTGTCCATGGAATTCTCCAGGCAAGAATACTAGAGTGGGTAACCATTCCCTTCTCCAGGGGGTCTTCCCAACCTGGGAATCAAATTCAGGTCTCCTGCTTGGCAGACAGATTCTTTACTTTCTGAGTTACCAGGGAAGACCTGCAAAGGTCCCAGGTGAACTTGGCCCACAGTCTTTGTACTTCATTCCAGACATTTTCTAGGTTCCCGTGCTTGTCTGTGCGTCTCTTTTGTTTATTTTTAAAAATTGTGGTAAAATGCACATAACATAAAATTAACCTAAAGTGTACAATTCAGTGGCATTTTGTACATTCACTGTGTTGTGCAACCATCACCTCTGTTGGTTTTAAAGAACATTTCCATCACTGCCATAGGAAACCTCCTACATTAGCAGTGACTTCTCACTCCCATCCCCAGGCTCTTGGAACCACTAAGCCACTTACAGTCTCTCTGGATTTGCCTATACTGGAAATGACATATAAATAGAATCATACATTATGTGGCCTTTGTATTTGGCTTCTTTAATTGAGCATAATGTTTCCAAGGCTCATCCATGTTGTAGCATCCTCGAGTTGTTTTTATATACGATGAGATTATACCTCACATACTGGTCCGAGGTTTGCTATAACAGTAGTTCTTGCAAATCTTTCCATCTTAGTGCATGCCACTCACTTCATTTTCAAAAAACCTTTGCTAATACCTGCCATTTGGATACACATCATTTATTTCACTGGATTCCTATGGAGGGATACTTATGATTTTTAACTATTACAGGAAAGAGTGCTACAGGTACATCTGTACATACGTTTTTATTTCTCCTACATTATGTACCTGTAGAGTCAGTTCCCAGAAGTGAATCTCTTTGTCCAAGGTAATGATACAGATTTTTTTTTATAGATTCTACAAGGTTGCACTTCCCAAAGGTGGCAATGATTTACGTGGCAGCGAGGGTGTGTGAGCTGCTCTGGTTTTTCCAAGCCCTGACCAACACTGGAAATTGTCAGGCATTTTAGTACTAGTAAGTCTGCAACAGAGAAATGGCATGTTAATTCTTCGTATTGACATTTAAAAAACTGTCCATGGGGCTGAATGTTTTCATAAGTCTTTCATTTTTTTCTGGGAAATAAATGTTTGCTTTCTCTACTAATTTTCAACTAGTTGTTCTCAATTGTTTCACTGACTTCTAAAACTATTTAGGTCTATTCCAGAGTGTATGAAAATATTTCCTTCTCAGGTTATCCTTTTACGTTGCTTGTGATTGTTTCCATGCAGAAAGTTTTATGGAGTCAGGCTAAGCTAGCTTTTATTTTATGTATTTTGAGTTTTGAGTCAGACATTGGAATCTCTTTTCCATTTCAAGATTATTTTAAAAAAATTAACCTTTTTTTGCAGAAGTTTTATGACATTTTTCATGGTTAAGTCTTTCATTCACATGGAAGTTTGATCCAACTTTAGTTCTCCTCAGAGAAGTGAGTTGCCCTGAACTCTTTTATTGAATAATGTATTCCTTTTCAGTTGTTGGAAAACAACCTTTTTTTTTTTTTTTTTTTTTTTTGGTATTAAAGATTCCATGTTTGTTTGGTCTTATTTCCAAATCATTCATTGTCTTCCTGTTTTTAATTAATTATCATAGCTTTATAAATTTTGATGTTTGGTAGGGTTTAATGTCCCTTTGCACATTTTCCCCAGAAGTTTCCTGGCTAGTCACATTAATTTTCCACACGAACCTTAGAACAATTTTATTATAAGTAAGGCAACTTTTTAAGGTTATAAATTTTCCTATGGGTGCAGCTTTGGCTACTGCTTTTAGATTTTGTTGCAAGTTGTTATTTTCCAAATAGTCTTTAATCTCAATTTTTATTTTCTCTGCAATTCAACAGTGAAAAAGAACATTTAATACCTCCAGGGAGTTATTTTCTAGTTTCATTGCATGTTGTTCATAGAGAGTGTGATCTGCTGTATTTTGGTGTTGGGGAATTTGATGTTCTAAATGGCTTAAAAATATGGTTATTATATGTTATGTAGAGTGAGAATTTAAATATAATCTCGGTTTAGAGCAACCTCATTGATTAAGATATTTATTTTTACTTTTTGTTTTATTTGCCTAAGGCAGAGAGGTAGATTCGGTATCCTATGCTATTATTTCTGTCTATTCCTCTGATTTTATTTCAGTCTTTTGGATACTGTGATATTTGCTACATATATTAGTGAAAGTCCCTCCCTGAGGATTGTACCCTTAATAATTTAAGTGTCTTCTTTGTTTTTGCTTCTTACTAGATCATATATGTTAATATTATGTGATTTCTTTTTTTTTTTTTTTTTGTTCTTAATTGTCTAGTAAGGCTTTGTTTCTAAAGATTTTTCTGCTTCCTATCTGTTTGGTTTAGATAGCTATTTTAACTATAATGAATAGCTTTATTTGGGTTTTGATCCTGATTGTCCTTTTCTTCTAGATAACAAGTTTTCCTGTTATGTTTATTGATATACGGCCTTGAATCTGTTGTCTTTTTGGGTTATATTTTCTATTTTCAGTGCTTCCTTTTTCTCCCCCTTTTGTTTGATTTGTTTTCTTTGGCTCTTATGTGGAGTGCATGTGTGCATGCTAAGCTGTTTCAGTTGTGTCTGACTCTGAGACCCTGTGGACTGTAGCCCACCAGGCTCCTCTGTCCATGGGATTCTGCAGGCCAGAATACTGGAGTGGGTTGCCATGCCCTCCTCCAGGGGATCTTTCTGACTCAGGGAACCTGTGTTTCCTGCACTGCAGGCAGATTCTTTACCACTGAGCCACCTGGGAAGCCCTTTATGTAACAACGTGTGTAGTTACAAGTTACTAGAGGGTAAAAAAGCAGGTCAAAGATGTACTAGGAAAATATGAGTTCTTGAAATTGAGTAACTTTATCAGCTTGTACCCCAAAAATGTACCCAATAATCTGTTGCCATTTTTCTTGGGGCCTAATTAACTCTTCCTTTATTTCAGTTCCTTTTCATCTGTCATACTTTTGAGTGTGTGTGGTTTTATTTTTTGTTGTTTGTTTGCTGTATTCTCTGGGACACCACTCGTGGTATATTGTGTCTCAGCTTCTGTAGCCTGCAGGTCCATCTTTTGCCTCCTCAACTCTCTCTGCATGATTTTCAACCTTGCCTGTGAGATGGACTCAGTGATGGAGCGCTTCATTCATCTATAGTGGGATCTATGTCATGTACAAATGTCTCCGGGGACTCTAATGAGAATCTCTGCATTTCTGGGGAGCCTTAACATATGGCATTTGGGTTTCTTTCTCCCTGCTTAAGGTTCTAGTTAAACTGGATGGAGTGTGGCTAGGGTATCCCGATTGTTTGTAAGGCTTCCAGTTAAACCTTATGCTCTGATGGGATTGCTCAGGAAGGCTGTCCACTTGCAGTGCAGACCATCTGTATGATTCCTCCTGCTGTCAGAATCATTCTTCAGTGCTTGTTTTGGGTCAAGGGCAGCTCTGTGCACTTTAGAATTGTCCCATGAGTAATGATAACCTTCACTAGGACAGGTACTATTATTAGTCCCTTTTACAGATGGGAAAACTGAGGCAGAGAGAGGCAGCATGACTTGTTCAGAGACCTGCCTGTGGGGTGGCAGGGCCAGGATCCTGCTTTCTGGAGATGTGCTCTTCATAACTGGACTATGCTTGAAGGAAACCCACTGACCTCTTTTTGTTTGCCCACTGCGGGTCAGTGGGCAGCCAGGGATGGGCCATGGGTGTGTCAGTGATTGTACCTATGGGATTTTATGGAAAGAAGAATTTACCACCTCCCTTTTTGATGGCTCAAATGGTAAAGAATCTGCCTGCAATGCAGGAAACCTCGGTTTGACCCCTGGGTTGGAAAGATCCCCCCAGAGGAGGGAATGGCAACCCACTCCAGTATTCTTGCCTGGGAAATCCCATGGACAGAGGAGCCTGGCGGGTTCGCAAAGAGTCAGACATGACTGAGTGACACACGCAGTGAGTGTTGATCCAATAAGTGTAGTCTGAAAAGGATTACTTTGCTCTGTTAGGCTAAGTCTGGCCTGTAAGATGGGAGAAAATAGAGCCATTTCACCAACTTCAGTGGCATATTACTCTTTTTAAGAAAAACTGATTATTTTTCACATTTTAAAGTTGTGGTAAAAGACCCATAACATAAAGTTTACCACCTTGACACCATTTTCAAGCGCACAGGCCAGTGGCATTAAGTACATTCACATTGGTGTGTGAACATCATCCTCGTCCATCTCCAGAACTTTTTCAGCTTGCACAGCTGAAACTCTGTCCCCAGTTAAACACTGACTGCCCTTCTCCCCTGGCCCTGGGCACCCATCATTCTACTTTCTTTCTCTAGGAATTTGACTTCTGCGTATCTCATCTAAGTGGAGGTCATACAGTACTTGTCCTCTGGTACCAGGTTTGTCGACTCTCTGCAACCCAATGGACTGTAGCCTGCCAGGCTCCTCTGTCCATGGGATTCTCCAGGCAAGAATACTGGAGTGGGTCCCAGGGATTGAACCTGGGTCTCCTGCATTGCAGGCAGACTCTGGATTTCTACATCTCACAGCAGGGATGACCAGTGGTCATGATGAAGACTTTAAGTTTGAAAATTCACCCCCTACTGATATGTTTTAAATTCTTCTTGGAAGGATAGAGATAGGATATCTTAGGTATAGCAAGTTAGTTGCAGGAGAAATTAGGCAGGGTGCCTGGAAGCCAAGTTACTTGTTTCTCACAAAGAGGAAATGCCTTTCTTCAAGGTCCTATTGCTGGCTTTTCTGCCCAGGCCTCCATCACTGTTGAACCCAGAGTGGTGTCCACTTTGGAATCTTCTTCCTGCTTTCCATGGAATGAGTAGGTTCAGCGAGCCAGGTTTCATCTCTGACCAGCACTCCTAATATAGGATTGCGATCATTCCAAGTTTGAATTCCTGTGTACTGCCTGCCTGCATGTGTCTGTAGATTTGCTGCCATCCAAGCAACTTAGGTTTATGCATGCATTTGGGGTCAGGGAAGAGTCATGGAGAGGGAATTGGGAATTGATGCTGGTGCGGAAAAGAGTCATAAGCTTGAGCAGAAGTGGGTGTTTATGCCAGGCACCTTAAGCAAGCAAGTGTGTGTGTACACAGACCAGAAGCCAAGAGCATCTCTGAAGACCTGGCTCAGTGAGCTCCCCTGGGTGAGGATGCAGCACACTGGGGGTGGGGGGCTCTGGTCTCATCAGTGGAAGGCTGTATCTTGGGGAAATGTGTTCCTGAGGGCTGTGTCTGTTAATGTCTGCAAGGTGAACAGATGCAAGGTGCTGTGAGGGTGTCCTTTTCCAGGAAAAGCAGGGATTGTCTCAGCGTGGTCCCTGGGCCAGCAGCACCTGGGATCACGTTAGGAATGTGAGTTCTTGGACTCACCCTAGAACCTCCCTGGTCAGAAACTCTGGGTGGGGGCTCCACACTCTGTGTGTTAAGAAGCCCTCCTGGAGATTCTGAGGTATGCAGAAGTTTGAGAAACAGCAGTTGTGATTCTCGTAGTGCACCTGGGACAGAAAGAGCCTGGCAGAGGCCTCGCCTTGAGGGTGTCAGTCATCACTAAGGGATTAAAACTGAAGTCTCTTTCCTTCTGCCCTTTCTTCCTTCTTCTCCACCACAGGGACCACCAGGCAGTCTCTAGCCTGATGGCAGGAGTCCTGGTGTTGGGGATGGGATGAAGAAGAAAGGAAGGGATGCTCAATGGTCAGCTACTGCAGAGGACCAAAGCCCCAGCTGTGTGGAATGCTGGGCCATTTGCCCACAGTGTAGATGGGTAACGGGACAGTGGTCTGAGAAGAACTGGGAAGGATTAGTGGTCAGTCGGTGTGGCCAAGATGAGTTGCAGAGGAAAATTAAGGGTATCAGCAGTCCATGGGTCAGAGTGTGGTGTGCGATGAAATTGTGTGAAAGCAGAACCTCCTGGAAAATTTGGAGAAAGACACTCATGTACTCTGAGACATCTTCAGTTCTCTCAGCAGGCATCCTATAGGGCAGTTCATCTGACACTTTCACCACCTACGGAATCCTGGTGGCCCTCCATTTCTGGGCCCTGACTCACAAATTGCAAAGATATGCCCGTTGAATAGGCTTATGGTCCAGAAACTGTGCTCTTTGGTATGTATGTTATTGTTGTTTTTAAAACATGTTTATTTCTTTATTTGGCTGCATTGAATCTTAGTTGTGGCATGCAGGATCTTCGTTCGTCATGTGGGACCTTTCATTGCGGCTCATGACTCTCTAGTTGCATCTTGTGTGCTCCGGAGAGTGGGGGCTCGGCAGCTGCAATGCCCAGGCTTAGTTGCTCCTCTGCATATGGGATCTTAGTTCCCAGATGAGGGATTGAATTGATATCCCATGCCTTTCAAGGTGGATTATTAACCACTGGGTCACCAGGGAAGTCCCTGTATGTTATTGTTACTAAGTCACAAATTTATACATGCTTTGATAAAACTAGGTCAGGATTAAAGTATTAAAGTCACTGCTGTCAGCCTGAAATTATTTATAAGACATTGGCTACTTAGGAAAAATATAATGTTTGTCATCTTCCCATGGGCTGCCTTCAAAGCTTTTCATGTAAGTTTTAGAAAGAAAGTGTTCAGATCTTTTCCCCAGGCTGTGGTTTCCATAACCATTTCTCTCCTCAAGACCTAAATTCACTAGCTGCAAATTTTGTTATCTTGGACATTTCTGAAATATAATTTCAGGATGCCTGGGGGGTGCATTGTTCTGTAGCTGCCCTGGGTAGCCACTAATTGCATGTGTATGCTTGGTTTAAATTCATTAAAATTAAGATTACAGGTGGAGCTCATCAGCCAGCTACAGGTGGCTGGTGGCTACCGCTGTAGGCGTGCAAATACAGAGCATTGTTATCACCAGGAAGATTTCTGCTGGGCAGTGGTGCTCTGTACTGTGTTCTCTTGTTGCCATCATTTCAGCCAGTCCGTTTTTGAGCACCTGCTGTATGCCTGGGAGATGCTAATTTGTCTGTTTATTCAACAACATACATCAGGCATCTCTGTGTAACAACATCCCCTTTAATGTTATTATTAATTTTTTTTTTTTCGATTGGAAGAAGCCTCTGATGTGAAGGAGTGACTTTATGTGAAAGTGGAGATGTCTTAGGCAAGGGTGCTTGGTGGGGCTAAGGGAGGCCGTGTCCCACAGAGCCCTGGAGGGATGCGTATGTGGGGGACCGTGCTTGGAGGAGCTGAGGGCTGTGCACCCGGGAAGGAGGGCTGGGACAATGCTGCCTTGCTCAGCCACAGGGCTGATTTGCCCAGCTTGCTGGGAAAGGAAATGCTGCCACAGATGAGTCAACAGGCTCTGGAAAAACTTTCCATCCAATGGTTCTTAAAGCATTATTTAAGTGTGGTGGTGGTGGTTTAGTCGATAAGTCGTGTCTGACTCCTGTGATCCCATGGACCCATGGAGCCCGCCAGGCTCCTCTGTCCATGGGATTCTCCAGGCAAAAATACTGAGGGGTTGCCATTTCCTTCTCCAGGGGATCTTCCTGACCCAGGACTTGAACCTGGGTCTCCTGTATTGCAGGCAGATGATTTACCAGCTAAGCTATGAGGGAAGCCCTTATTTAAGTGTACTTAACATGAAACGTTTAGTGTGGACATCATACAGTTACTATTGAAACTGTTACTCACAGGATTGCAAAGAATAATATTGGAGAAGTTGGTGTGGATTCCCACAGACACATTTCCTTCACACAGACAGTTTTCGTCTCTCTTGGGTATACCTAGGAGTGGGATTGTGGTGTAGGTCCAAGAGCCATCAGATGCTGGCTAATGTCTGCAGCATCTGGCCAGTGTCAGTCTTAGCTTGTTCTATATTTTAGTAACTGAGGAAGTACTTTGTAGAAAACCTCAAACTTATATTTCCCTGAGAATTCGTTTTGATTTTAACTTACACATTTCAGTTTAAGCCATTATACTTTAACAAATGCAAAGCCTATTTATTCTATTTTTCAAAACATTTTTTTCTTCCAGTTTTATTCAGCTATAATTGACATGCAACACTGTATAAATTTAAGGTATAATAGGGTAATGATTTGACAATCATTTCATGCATTTAGCAGATATCCATCATCCTATATAGATACAAAATTAAAGACATACAAAAGAATATTTTTTATTGTGATGAGCATGCTTAAGATTTATTCTCTTTTTTATATAAGATACAGCACTGTTAATTATATTTATCATGTGGTAAGTTACATCCCTACTACTTATTTATCTTATAACTGGACATTTAGACCTTTTGACCACCTACATCCACTTCCCTCTCCCTCCACCCCCGCCACTGGTAACCACAAATCTGAGCTGGTTTACTGTGGATTTGTTTTTGAAATATAATTGACCTACAACATGGTTAGTAATTCGATATTTCTGTACATTTCAAAATGATCAAAGTCTACTTGTGATATGTCACCGTACAAAGATATTACATAGTTTTTGACTCTGTTCTGTACTTTTCATACCCATGACACATTTATTTTGCAACTAGATTCAAACTTTGGTTTTGATACAGACCCTGAGGCACATCCCTTGGCTCTTGTCTGATTGCGGCCACAGTAGTTGATCTCTCCTCAGTGCTCTTACTGGCTTCCATTTCCCGTTTTGTCCTTGGCTCTGTCCCGTTTGCATGTACCATCTACTTGATCTATTAATGATGTGCTAGTTTTTTGTTTGTTTCCCAGCCCGAGGGCAGAGATCCTCCTTCTCTTTGTGGCTGTCTCCCCCAGGCTCCTGGAAGGGCACCTGAAATGCAGCAGGTGTTCACTGCCGAGTGAGTGCGATGCCAGCCTCCTCCACTGGCCTCTGCCCCCTTCTCCCCTTGCACATTCTCCTGTGGGAGGATAAAGCACAGCGCTTATCCTTAAAACAAACAAAGGCCTAAAGTTAAAGAAAAAATGGACATCGTAGTTCGAGAATTTTTGGATCAGATCGTATGCTCTATATCAATATTTGGGTCCTAACAATAACACCATATAATCTCATGTGTAATTCACTAAGGGTTAGATTCTTTTCAGTGTTTTATGAGTTACTGAAAAGAGAAATATCTCTTAAAACTTTCATCTAACATACAAGTGTCCTCTTTAATATTAGGAGTTGAATTGGGTTTATGGGAGCTGCAGGGGGAGCCTTTGGTCACTTTTGGTTATTCAGGGTAGGTGGTCTCGGTGGGGCAGATATAGGGTGGGTGCTAGGCCTGCTCAGAGCAGTCCCAACCAGCTTGCCAAAAATGTTTCAGGAAATCCTCATTCTGTAATGTTGGAACTGACAGTCCATTCTTCTCTCCCTCAATTCCACCCAGTGATGCACAACAGACCAAGGGGTACAGAGAAGCCTTTTCAGTGAGGTCAGAGGAAGCAGAACCCAAGACCCAGGGGGCCTGGATCCACCTCTTCTACCTCCCCACCTCCACCTGGCGGGCTTAGAGACCTGAGCCCGCTGGAAGAAGCGGCTGGAATAGGAATTTGTATTGCCAACTGTCAAAGGGAATAAGTTCATCTGGAGACTTAGCTAAATTAGTATTGTAGGAACTCAGGTTCGTGTTTGGTAAGAAGAAAAAAAATTAAACGAGGCTGTTAAACGTGTGAAATGATCCTCTGAGATTTTTGAATAACGTTAATACTGGAAGTGAGATGAGGAATAACATTTGGAAGGTTATAAATCTCGGATTAGTTGTTCAGATGGTCCTGTTCTCAGAGACAGAGAGGGATCTGTGGGTTTATTGAACTATTATTTTTACAAGTTGGCCTTTGCTTTAATATGAATTTATACTGGATGAATTTGGTATTTAAAGAAAGAATGGACTCAAGGAAAATAGGCTCGTGTCCAAATCCAGAGCACATCATGTTGTACAATTGGGCTGAGGAATTCTGGTTGTCTGAGAAATCAGCGATTTAGAAGTAAGGGATCTTGTGTAAAAATCCTAATTGTGTCAGTAGCTATAAGGAACATTTATTGAATGCCCATTTAAGAGCAAAGTGCTGTCCTGGCCACATGAAGAAGTTCATTCATGATTTGTCCTTAGAGATTTTCCTGTGTGTTTGGGAAGCTGGCCTACATACATTTTAAAATAATGTAAAATTGAAAACAGTGGTTATGTTGAGAGGAAGGGCCTGTAAAATCAGGTCAACAGGGGATGTAGACTCCAGAGAATGACTGCTGTTGATTATAGGGAAGCTCTGGAGATGGGATCCAGGGAAGATCTGAGGATGGGATCAAAGGAAGATCTGGGGATGGTGATCAAAGGAAGATCTTGGGATGGGATCCAGGGGAGATCTGGGGATGGGGATCCAGGAAAGATCTGAGGATGGGATCCAGGGGAGATCTGGGGATGGGGATCCAGGGAAGATCTCAGGATGGGATCGAGGGAAGACCTGGGAATCAACTGAGCTCAGTGTACAGGCCTGACAAGGACCAGAAGAGGCTGACTGCTAATTCGTCCCAGTTTGTTCTTTCAACTTCGTTCATCTGTAATGAAAGCAGCTTCTGCTATATTCAAGTAAACCTGTTAGATTTGACCACAAATTATGTGCTCAGGACATTTTCTGGCATTTCCTACCCCTTTTATTTTAACGACAGAATTATTGAGATAGAGTACACATACCATAAAATTCCCTTTCTGCATGGAAAGTCACTGTTTTTTGGAGTCACAAAATCATCCAGCCATCACAACTATTGGACTGAGGAGCAGCCCACCACGTGTGCCTGTTTTGACAAGATAGGCGGTTGTACCATGTAAGATTGTCTGTCCCTGATCATTTTCACCCTGCAAGCATGGCAGTGTTCTATGTTCCAGCTTTCAAATAACGTTTTAAAAGAGCTGCTCCTGAAAGCTGGCAGAAGATTTTTTTCCTGCATCTTGTCTTAAACCATCGAAAAGTGTGTGGAAGTCAGGAACCCCATGTATGCAGAAGAGTTAAAGGAGATTTATGGACAGCTCACTCTTGGCCCTTGAAATCTGTCACATGTGAGAACTTGACCATTCCTGTGTGCTTTGGCCTCCGAGGGAAACAGTAGGAAGTGAACAGTGAGGTAACTTGGAGGAAGTATTGAGGAACAGATTTCAGTTTGATACAGCACTGCGATTTCTGGATGTATAGCTGCCTGACCAACAAGGTCTGCGCTGTGTCCACTTGTCACTGGGTGAATTTGAGCTGAGATGAGGGACCCTGGGCTGGGGCACAATTGGGAGGTCCCTCCCATGGGCCTCTCTGGCTGCTTCTCACCTGACCAGATGCTCTCTTGAGCATCCCACATGGGGAGTGCCCTCAACATCCTCCACCTGCCGGGGCTGCCTTGTCTATCTGAGAAGTCCCCCGAGTTTGCCTGGTCAGCACTGCTCCCAGAAGATGCCAGTTTCAGTGTGTCTGTATCCTTGTGTGGGGTCTCCCAGGCCAAGGATAGTGTGACCTCTCTCTGGGCCCTGGCTCCCCTTCTGAATCAGAAGCTCCCTGAGGACAGGACTGTGACCCGGCTTGCTCAGTGCTGTACCCCAAGCCCCCTCTGTGGTGGGCTCCAGCGCCCTAGCTTCTCAGTCAGAGTCAGAAGAAATGATGGGACTTGCTTTGTAAGCAGTTGTGTGTGTGCACAGATGTGTGTATGTGTGTGTGTGTGTGTAATTTTGTGAATACCCAAAAGAAGATAATTCTATTAGTTTAGAATGAATGGTATGGAGTTGCTGCCTTGGTGGATTGAAAATGACTGAACACTGAGTGAAAGCAGCCAATCTGAAAAGGCTACACACTCATCCCAACCATATGATGTTCTGGAAAAGGCAAAAATATGGCAACAGTAAAAACATCAGTGGTTGTTAGGGGTTAGGGAGGAATGGAGGGATGAATTTTTAGGGCTGTGAAATTACTTTGTATGATACTATAATCTCCTTGCAGCCACTTGTCTCAAGGAGACTTGCAGTGGCTGCAAAGACTTCAAACCAGTCCATCCCAAAGGAAATCAGTCCTGAGTATTCACTGGAAGGACTGATGCTGAAGCTGAAACTCCAATGCTTTGGCCACCTCATGCAAAGAACTGATTCACTGGAAAAGACTGATGCCGGGAAAGATTGAAGGCAGGCAGAGAAGGGGAAGACAGAGGGTGAGATGATTGGATGGCATCACCGACTCAATGGACATGAGTTTGAGTAAGCTCCAGGAGTTGGTGATGGACAGGCAGGCCTGGCGTGCTGTGGTTCATGGGGTTGCAGAGTCGGATATGACTGAGCGACTGAACTGAACTGACTGAACTGATACTATAATGGCAGGTACATGACAGCCTCCTTTGTCCATGGGATCTCCCAGGCAAGAATACTGGAGTGGGTTGCCATTGCCTTTTCCAGGGGATCTTCCTGGGACCCAGGGATCGAACCTACTTTTCATGCATTGGCAGGCGGGTTCTTTACCACTAGCGCCACCTGGGAATTAGGCATTGGTTAAAACCCCTATAACTTTCTATTAATAATACAAAGAATGAACCCTAATGTAACTATGGACTTTAGTTAATTATATTGTATCAGGATGGTTTCATTAATTGTAACAAACGTACCACAGGACACAGTTGAGGGTGTCCAGTGGGAGGGGAACTACCTGCAAATGTGGTACTTGCTGCTCCTTTTTTCTGCAAACTTAAACTGCTCTAAAAAATAAGGTGCCATTCATTACAAAAGGTTAAATAAGAGCAGTTTTGTATGATTCATCTTTCCCTTTGTTAGATTCTTTTTAATAATACTAATGACTTTATATGAGTCACATATCATAAAAATTTTAAGTGTACAATTCAGTGGTTTTTAGTAAATTCACAGAATTGTGTATTCATCACCACAGGCAATTTTAGAACATTTTCATTACCCTAAAAAGAAACCCTGCATCTCAGGTCCTGGCAACCAATCATCTGCTTTCTGTCTCTATCAATTTACCTGTTTTGGATATTTTATATAAATGGAATAGTAGAATAGGTGGCCTTTTCTGACATCTTCTTTCATTTGGTATTATGTTTTCAAGGCTTGCCCATATCATACATCGTATCAGTACTTGGTTCCTTTTCTAAATTAAAGTTTTTATTTAAGAGCAATTTTAAATTTATAGAAAAAAATGCAAATAATTCCAGAGAGTTTTCAAATACTGCACACTCTATTTCCCTAATTATTAACATCTTGTGTGAGGACAGTACATTTCTCAAAATTAGTGAATCAGACTGAAGATCATGCTGTATTCATATTTCTTAGTTTGTACTTAATGACCTTTTTCTGTTCCAGGATATCCCACATTCCTTTCAGTTGTCAGATCTCCTTAGGCTCCTCTTGGCCATGACAGTTTCTCAGATTTGTTTTGGATGACCATGACAGTTTTGAGGAGTAGTGGTCAGGTGGTGTCCCTTAATTAGGGTGTGTCCAGTGTTTTTCTTATAATTAGTCTGGGCTTGTGGGTTTGGGGAGGGAGACCACGGAGGTTAGGTGCACACATCCTATTAAGGGACCATGGTATCATCATGACTCATCACTGATGCTGTTCCACTGGGTCCCCACTCATTCCTTGTTACTGCCGGCTGTATTCCATTGTTCGGAAATACCATGTTTTATTTACTTATCATCTAATGGACATTTGATGTATTTCCACTTTTTGGCTATTGGAAATCATGCCACTATGAACATTTATGTACCCGTTTTTGTGTGAACACACATTTTCCATTCTTTTGGATATCTATCTCCCTGGAGGTGGAATTACAGGGTCACATAGTTATTCTGTGTTAAACGTTTTGAGGAACTTCCAGAACTTATGTAGTGTCCACAGCATTTTACATCCCCACTCTCAGCAGTGTCTGAGGGTCCAATTTCCCCACATCCTCATCAGCACTTATTGTTTTCTACCTTTTGAATAGATTCTCTTGTTTAAGAGACCCAGTCTAACTCTTTGAAACTACCTCTGGGCACTTTCTGAGTGTCACATGAGTCCTTTGTGCTGCAGAGGTTAGCTGGCCCATCTGTCTTGCAGTTCAGTGGGGTCTGCCTGCTGTGGAGGAAGGTGGGGTTGGGGGTGGGGCGAGTAGGCAGGTGTTGGGTACCCAGGCCCTCTGGGCAGTTTTCTAGTGTTTCTTGCTCATCTGTCTCTTTCAGCACAGAGGGCTCTTTTAATCAGAGGTTCAGGAAGTTGTCACAGTGCTACCTCTAACGGCGAGGGCACAGGACTTGGCCACCTGGCAATAAGGAACAGTGTCCCGAGCCTTGGTATTAATTATACTTCCCTCAACACATCTTTCTCTTTGGGGGGCAGTGTTTATAATCAATTTAGTAAGTTTTGTTTTATTTAAAGAAATAAAATTGATGCAGATGGAAGATACTGGGGTACATTGCACATAGTCAGGAAAATTTTATCTTTGCTAAACTTTGTTTTAAATCCATGCTTGTAAATATATACTGGGCCAGGAGTAAAATGTATTTATTAATGTGAATCAGTCAAAACAGTTTCAGGTCAGCAAACTATGGCTCAGAAACCAAATTTGGCATTCCACCTCTATCTTAGTCCATACAAACTTCTATAAAAGAAAACCATTAAGTCAGGCTGCTCATAAACAACACGTATTTAGCTCTCACAATTCTGGAGGACAGCTCATCTTTCTTGATAGCTTCTCTCCAGATGTCTTTCCCCCATACCCAAGTATCTGGGTTTTGGAGTCTTTTTCCTGAGTTGATTTTTAGATCATAGTGGCTCAAGAGTTTACAAACCTGCACAGACCAGTGGAGGTGGGGGACAAGACCGCATGAAAGGCAGCACACAGATTGCATTTGCAGAGGGAGTTCGAAATCCAGGACAGACCCAGAACGGCTCAGCTGAAGTGTTGCTCTTAACTGTTCAAGAAAGTGGGAGGAATGCAGTGGGGTCAGGAGGACATTAATGACTGCCGAGGGATGGTTGGTGATGAAACAGATAAGCAACAGTTGAATAAACACTGGAATTAATTTTGGAGCCACTGGGAAGGAGTAAAAAACTAAAGAATTATGGAAGACACAGTGTCTTGTGGTTTTGTTTGTTTGCTGAGACTCAGAGGCGGCAGATAGTTTCCATCTGAGAATGGGAAAACCTGGAACCAAGTGAAGCTTGTTCTTTTTAAAGAACTTGAGCGAGTCTTTCTACCCTGCTGGTGGCCACCTGCGGTTTTCTTCCTCCTTTGTTTCCTCAGAGAAAGCAGTAGTTCTCTGTCATTTTTGTAATGAGGTTTTGCATTCTAGACAGTGTTGCTAAGTTTCTCTTCTTTAAAATTTCTGTTAAAGATTTTATGAAATACCTGTTATCAGGGCTTGGGAAAGGCCCCCAAGCACAGTGGTTGTCATCTATATGGCTCTTTGCTCGAGATCTGAAGTATTATGGTGGTGGTGGTGTAGTCGCTCAGTCGTGTCTGACTCTTGTGGCCCCATGGACTGTAGCCCGCCAGGCTTCTCTGTCCATGGGGTTTCCCAGGCAAGAATACTGGGATGGGTTGTCATTTCCTTCTCCAGGGGATCTTCCTGACCCAGGGATAGAACCCACGTCCCTTGCATCCCAGGCAGTCTCTTGCATTGCAGGAGGATTCTTTACTGACTGAGCCATCTGAACCTTAAGGAAAATCTTGACTGCATTTTAATGCAAACAGATGAGATAGGTTGGATGATGGTTACAAGTCTGATTTTAAAGGTGGGTTTTTGGTTTTGAAGTCTAGAGGATGTTGGCAGTTGGGTGAAGGAGGGCTTGTGAGGTGAGGGGTAGGAGTGGCTGGAGGCCAGGGTTACTCTGCAGGAGGGAAGTGCCCAGCTGAGGCTTTGGGGAAGGAGCAGGGAAGTGGTGAGATGGGCTGGTTGCTGACTGAGCATTCACAGGCTGGGCATTACACATAGGAAATACTTGGCTGGATGACAGGCTTCACTGACAGAAAAGTCATGGAAGCTTCCCCTGAACAAAAATAATGGGACTTAAAAATCATGTGAGATTAATTCATGACTTCAAGTTTCTAATTTCATTCCAGAGTTATGGACATCTGGCAAGACCATGGAAGAGTTCCAGGTGCCGAGATGATTACTGGCTGAGGAAACAACTTTCCATGATTTTATCAAATCAGCAGTGGCTCCTGGGAAGAGGCTCCCTGCCCTCCTTCTCTTTGCTCTCCTGAGTGGAGCCCGTTGTAGCCAAGACATGACTTCAGGCCCCCTGGGCACAGTCCATTGTGAGACTGAGCTCTTAGAGCCTCTGTTAACAGATGCTGTGATATGACCGAGGAAGAGATGTGAAGAGTTGCCAGACACTAAGTTCTAGGTTAGCAGCCTGCCCTTTGCATCCCCTGCCTCTCTTCCCCAAAGAGAAAGAGAAATGTATTGGCCCTCTCCCCAAGGGTGCCAGAGAGAGAGAACAGATTCCAGTTAGAAGGAACCACTTTTGGCAGGCCACGTGTACAGGATGGGGGCCACATGTGGTGGTCACAGTCTTGTATCAACTGCATGACCCTGTGTGAGGAGGAGGCTGGGAAACCTTGGATTCACCCTTCTCTGTCACAAAGGGGCTGGCACAGGCTGGCTGCTGAGCTGGCATTGAGATGTCCTGGAAATACCAGGTGTGGAAAGCCACTGCCACTGTTCCCAGAATGGTGGCCCCTGTGTTTGAATGGCCAGTTGTTTATCCTAGAAGCAGTCCTGAGGTCAGATGCTACTGTAGGGGGATGGGGGTGTTCTGACATGGATGGTGGAGCCACCTGTGGATATAAAATATGGTGGCCGATTGGCTCTTAAGTGGGGGTGTTGAATAGACTTGTGATGTTTTAATCCAGAAACCAACTATTGAAATAGGAGGATTAAGTCCTATGGGAGGGCTTCCTCTGCCTTTTCTGAGGCCTGCCTTATCCTCCTTCTTGCAGCCAGTGTTCAGGTGTCCTGCAGCTGAGGGGGGCTCTGGCTTCAACCACAGCCTTTGACCCACCTAACCACTAGTCATGCTTGGCCAGGACCTGTCATGGCAAGCACATTCTTCTGTGCTTGGTTGGGGACAGAACCAGTGATGGTTGGGGACCTGTCGATCTCCTGGTTCTGGCCAATGAGATGTGAGGGAAGGAGGGGCTTCTTACAGGAATAAGGAGAGACAATTAGAGAAGGCCTTTGGCCACTGTCCCTCCTTTACTACTGGTAGCTGGTGTGATCCCTAGAGCTATCATCTGTTACTGTGACATGACCAACAGGGGAATAGAAATCTCATTGCTAAACATGATGGGATGAACAGATAGAACCTTAGGCTTCGATGATGTCACTGGACCCCTCCCTTAGGCAGACCTCTTCCTAAAGACTCTTATGGTTAAGATTTTTTTTTGTCATACTTAGAGCCCCAAACATCCTAACTGCTGGACATGAATAGAGTTGTACTATATGCATATCTCTCAGGAATTTAGACTCATTCTAGTGACTGATTTGCTTAACAAAATTGAACTTTATTGGAGCCTTAACCTCTCTGTAGATACTTTGTGATATTGTTGTATTATGTTTGGTAGGAAAAATAAAATTTATCAAGCTACAAGCAGACCTAACGAGTTAAAATGAGGCTAGTTTGTGCCTGAGTTCTTAGCTTTTGAACTTGAAGTTGACTTAATTTTACAGAGCTCTATGTCTGCCGCTTCCCTCTTTCCTAGGCCAGGCTGTGGTAAACACATAGGTGGGCACCTGGGTGGTGGCAGCTGTAGCATTAAGTCCAGTCACATTGCTGTGCCAGCATCACCATCGTCCATCTCAAGAGCTCTCTTCAGTTTGTAAACTGAAACTCTTTGAATTAAACACTATTTTCCCATTCCCCTCACCCCGCCTAGCCCCTGGCACCCATTATTCTACCTTCTGTCTCTGTAACTGTTTATGTTACCTAATGTATGAAAGCTTTACAAAAATCAGATTTCTTAAATTCTCAAGGCTTGTGAAAGCATTGACTGGCCAGGACAGAGTAAGGTTTGGAAATAGCTTAGAAAAGAAATCCATGGCAGTTAGCTTCCTGGGAAGCAGAGTTCATGCCCTTGAAGGAGTTCTTTATAGAGCAGGAAGTTGGCATTGTGCTTGCCTGATATAGTCATTCTGAGTTGAATCTCTGCCCCTCACTGTTATTCAGAACCGTCCTTGGGCGTTTTAATTCTTGCCTGCCCATTGCCAACTGGAGGTAACTAGCTTCCTCTAAATTGATGTCATCTTTCTAATTAACAGTGGGTCCTGAGGCAACTATTGGTAATTGTCTTCCCCTTGGTCAGCTTTGGCCATTGAGTCTCTAGGAAGCAGCTGAAAAGTTCTAGTGAATTCTCTCAGCTCATGCAACAGAGAATTCCATGCCCTTTTCATTGACTTCCAAGGCTGGGATCTTTTTGTAGAGAGGAAAGGGACTAATCCTTTCAGTATGATTCATTCCAAAGGATAAAAGTCTGATCAGCTTGTATCAAGTGTGGATCCTTATTAACAATGTATTTGAAGGCTTTCTATCATATGTTGTATCTGATGGATTTTTGTGGTCAATTTAACTTTTAATAAATATTATCAGTTTTCCCTTTAAAAGATGTACCATTTTATACTCTTTGCTGCCTATTTGCTTAATTATTTCTATCTCAAGAAAATATTAACTAAAGATTTAATTACTCTATTAATGATAATGCAGTATTAGAAATAGAATATTAATATATGTAAACATTGGTTAAAGAATAGAGTTATAAATTAAAACAAAAAATAAAAAAGATCCTAAATTTTAACCTATTGCATGTTTGATGGATTTAATAATCATTTTCTGAAAAATTTATTCTTTATATTCTTTCAAATTTATTGATTTTTGTTTTGACTTCAAAAAAAATTCATCTTGGCAGAAGAATGTACATGTACACATGTGTGTGCATGCCCCTACACACAAACATTTTAATTTTGAAATAGGTTTAGATATATAAAAAAGTTTTCCCCTAACCTTTCACACAGCTTTCCCCAATATTAATATCATATGTTGAGGTGCACATTTATCAAAACTAGGAAATTAAGAAATTTCTGTGTTGGTCTAGTGATTAAGAATTGCCTTCCAAGGCAGGGTGTGAGAGTTTGATTCCTGGTTGGGGAACTAATATCCCATGTGCCACCGGATAACTAAGCCCATGAGCCGCAACTAGAGAAACCCCTTGTGCCTCAACAAAGACCCAGTGCACCCCCCCAAATGCCCCAAATAGGAAATTAATGACATAAAACTGTAATTGAGCCACAGGCCTTAATTAAATCTTGCCAGTTTTTTCATTAATGTCTGCTTTTTGTCTGGGATCCAACCCAGGATTCCCCATTTCATTTGATTCACACATTTCCTTCTTCTTTTAACGTCTGTGACAGTTCCTTAGTACTGTCTGTTCTTGTTGACCTTAACACCTTTGAAGAGCCCTGGTCAGTACTTTTGTACAATGTCTGTCAATTTGGGTTTGTTTGTTTTCTTATGCTTAGATTCAGGTGGTGTAGTTTTGGCAGGAAGAGAACAGAAGTGATGAGGTATTATGTATCCAAAGGTGCATTATGTCCACATATCCCTCTGCTGGAGAGGTTAGTGGGGTCACTTGCTTAAGGTCATATCTGCCAGATCTCTCCACTGGACAGTTTCTAATTTTTTTCCTTTTTTATTAGTACCTTAGTCTCTCTCTCTCTTGCAGGGAGATACTTTGTGAGTACAATAAAATCCTGTTTCTTGTCATGGTTTGTCCAGTGATCTTACCAACCAAAAGAATTCCGTGATTTTTGATCAAGTGGCTTTGTACTTCCTTCATCCTGTCTACATTTAGCAATTGGAATATGTACTTTCAAAGAGAGCCTGTGTATAGAACACTGAGTTTTATCTATTTTTAAAAGGAGCAGGTGACAGAGTTGGTTGGAGTCATAGTGAGGAGACCAGCAAGGGCTTGTTCCCTCCTTTGTCCCAGATATTTATTTGAGGAAACGTCTATAGTGAATGCATGGTGCTGGTTGGTGGTTTAGTTGCTCAGTCATGTCCGATTCTTTGCGACCCTATGGACTATAGCCTGCCAAGCTCCTCTGTCCATGGGATTTTCCCAGGCAAGAATACTGAAGTGGGTTGCCATTTCCTTCTCTAGGGAGACTTTCTGAACCAGGGATCAAAACCAGGTCTCTTGCTTTGCAGGCAGATTCTTTACTCACTGAGCCACCAGGGAAGCTCCACAGTGAATGCATAACAGTGTTCTTAAATATTAACAAAAATGAAGGATAAAAAAAAAATACGATCATCTCAATGGATACAGAAAAAGCATTCGAAAAAATTCAATATTTGGTTATGATAAGAACTTTTAACAAAGTGAGTATAAAGGGAGCATATATCAACATTATGAAGGCCATGTATGACAAGCCCACAGTTAGCATACATGCTTGACAGTGAAAAACTGAAAGCTTTTCCTTTAAGATCAGGAACAAGAAAAGGATGCCCACTCTCTCCACTTTTATTCAGCATAGTATTGGAAGATATAGAGCAGTTAAGCAAGAAAAAGACATAAAAGGCATCCACATTGGAAAGGGAGAAGTAAAACTGTCACTGTTTGCAGATGACATGATATTATATGTAGAAAACCCTGAAGACTCTACCAAAAACTGTTAGAACTAATAAATTCGGTAAAGTTGCAGGATACAAAATCAGCATATAAAAATTGGTTACTTTCTATATGCTACTAACAAACTCTCAGAAAGAGAAATTAAGGAAATCCATTTACAATTGGATCAAAAGAATAAAATTCCTAGAAAAAACTTTAACCAAGGAGGTGAAAGATCTATATATTGAAAATGTTAATGAAGAAGAAGACACAGATAGATAGTCCATGTTCATGGATTGGAAGAAGTAATATTGTTAAAATGTCCGTACTATCAAAAGTGACCTACAGATTCAAGTCAATTACTGTCAAAATTTAAATGGCATTTTTCACAGAAATAGAACAAACAGTTTTAAAAAAACAGTATGGAATCATAAAAGACCTTGAATAGTCAATGAAATTTTGAGAAGGAAGAATAAAGCATGAATACATGCCTTCATTTCAAATCATATTACAAAGCTATAGTAATTAAAACAGTGTGGATTTGGCATAAAAACACAGATGTAGATCAATGGAACACAATAGAGAGCCAGAAATAAGCCCATGCATATATCATCAATTAATTGACAGCAAAGGAACCAAGAATATACAATGGGGAAAAGACAGTCTTATTAGTAAATGGTATTGGGAAAATTGTACAGCCTCAGTCAAAAGAATAAATTTGGGCCTCTAACTTGCACCATACTCCCAAATTAACAGAAAATGGAATAAATACTTGAATGTAAAACCTGAACCATAAAACTAGACAAAGACAAAAGTGGTAAACTCTTTGACACAAACCTTGGCAATGATGTTTTTGAATCTGATATCAAAAGCAGAAGCAACAAAACCAAAATAAACAATAAGACTACATGAGACTGTCAGCAAAATGAAAAGGAAACCCACTGAATAGAAAAAATATTTCCAAATCATATATCTGATAAGGGGCTAATGCCCCAAATATGTAAAGAACCCATACAACTCAACAACAAAAAACCAAACAGTTCTATCAAAAAATGAACAGAAGATCTGAGTAGACATTTGTCCAAAGAAGATATAAGATGGCCAATAGGCACATGAGAAGATGCTCTACATCATTAATCATGAGGAGAATGCAAATCACAATGGGATATATCACCTCACACATTTCAGAATAGCTGTCATCAAAGAACAAATAACAAGTATTGGCGAGGATATGGAGAAAAGGGAACCATGTGCATTGCTGGTGGGAATGTAAATTGCTACAGTCACTATGGAAAACAGTATGGAGATTCCTCAAAAAAATTAAACTAGAACTACCATATGATTCATAATTCCACATCTGGGTATTTATCCAAAGATGAACACACTGATTTGAAAAGATATATGCACCCCCATTATCCTTCCAGCATTATTTATGATAGCCAAGATATGGAGGCAATCTAAATATCTACTGATGGATGAATGGATAAAGACAAATATTTATACACACACACATACATGTATATGTACGTATGTGTTAGTCCCTCAGTTGTGTCCAATGCTATGACCCCATGGACAGCCCACCAGGCTCCTCTGTCCATGGAATTCTCTAGGCAAGAATACTGGAGTGGGTAGCCATTCCCTTCTCCAGGGGACCTTCCCAACCCGGGATTGAACCTCAGTCTCCTGCATCTCCTGCACTGGCAAGAGGATTCTTTACTGGTGTGCCACCAAGGGTTTGTAGTTTCAGCGGGAATACCACTTAAGTTTCTTTTCCACTAAATTTACAGGACAAAAATAATGAGAATCATAAAGAAAGCTTAAAAAAGCAGATAATTTGAAGTAAAACCACAGTATTTCTTTTCTTTTGAAAGAATTAAAGTTTTTCAAGGGGTCAAAATCTACAGATGGAAGAGGCGGGGAAAACCAGATCTGAGGTGCAGTTAATCATTGTGTCTGAGAGACAGAAGCAGGTGGGGGTGCCTGTCGAGGGTTTGGTCTTCATCCTTGGTTTCCCAGTCCGTGGGGATAAACCTCTTCATTCCCCAAAGAAGAGGCGCTTTCCTGGTTTCTGAACCGGGAACCAGAGTACACAGCCTCTTGCATATTGTTGTCATCTGCTTGTCTGAGTCACTGCCCTGGGAGCCCTGGTCAAGGAAGCAGCAGCTGTGTGGAGGGGCTGGACCCCACCCCTGGGGCTAAGGGTACACAACTCGGCTCTACCCTGGTGGGTGAAGTGCGCCCAGGCTCAGAGACTTGAAGACAGATTGCTGGATGGGAAAAGCAATTAAAAACAATTTAAATTTTCTCATCTGAATGAAATTCTATAGGTTGTTTTTGGCAAAGTGGTGTGTTGCGTTAGGCTCCATGGACTCTGGTGCTCTGTAAATTAAAGAGGTTTGGGGTCATTGTGGTTTCTTCTTAAATTCCTCTTGTTGGCTTGATGCCGCTAGCAGCCGGATCCACCGCGATGTGCTAATTTGGAGGGATGGAAGGGAAATTTTCCCTCCTGGTCAGCAGACTCCAACTGCCCAAGGTGTCAGCTTTATGGGTTCCCATAATGAAATTGTAAGGGGTTTGATTTCTAGGAATTTGAGTCATTTTTCTTAATTGGCACCTTCCACTTGAACACTCAGTGCTGTTTCTTTTGGCTCTATGGAGTGTTTTAAAATCTTGGTGGGGCTCATTTTGGATAATCTCTTAATGCCATTAATTTTACTTGCTATTCATACCAATTAATAATCAATTTTGAAGAAACAGTGGAGGGATATTGGATTTATTTTAATCATCTTTCATTGGGACTAATGTTTATTATGATGTTCTCTGGCTTCCTATGTAAACATCCCTTCTGTAGCTTAAGTACCAGTGCCCACCTACCTCATGGGGTCCTTGTCTTGGGGATTAAATGATTTAATAGTTATAACATCCTTGGGACCATACTTGGCTTGTAGAGAGTGTGACACTGATGTTTGCTAAGATAACTTCTATAGAGCCTGTTTGTGTTCCTTGTTAAAAAGTCCTTAAAACTTACATTTTCCCTAGCTAAATATTCTATTGGAAAAATCTCCCATAGTTGGGAGATGTTTTGGTGGGTGTTTTCCATAGATCAATTGCTACCACGGATCTTGCGCTGGATGTGCTGATGGTGCCTCAGAGGCTATCGCTCCAAAAGCAAACTTGTCATCAGCCTCCTTTGGGGTCTGCCAGCCTGTCCTTTGAGGCACAGAATGTCCCCTCCACTCCTCTTGTGATCAAGACAGAAGCCGGGGAATTGCTCCTGACTCCTTCCTCTCCTTACATCAATCTTCTTCCTCCCCAGCAGATAATACAGCCCTGTGTCAGTTTCAGCTATAGACTAATTTTAGATTCCCCTCTCTTTCTGTCTTACCCAGTCTGTCCCCTGCCTGCCAACTCTGCTGTGGGTCCCACTAAAATCTGTGTAGGATCCTCAGATTTATCTCATTATGTTCTTGCTGTAAGCTGTAGGATACCCTTCAAGCTCTGCCTGGGATGCAGGGGTGCCTCACATGGCTATAAAGATGTGGGCAGAGATGCTGCCCCCTCCACAGGCACTTTGAGATGCCTTTCAACAGAACCTCAATGACACTCAAGCTGCTGCAGAATTCAGGAGTGGCTTCTGGAAGCCGTGAGGGTACCCAGGCTCCTTTATCATGCCCTCTCTTCCAGGCTGCACTCCTGGCAGCTGGTCTCATCTCCTTCTACCTTCAGTGCCTCAGAAGCAGTGCACAGGAGCTTTTCAAAGGGTGGCTGGCTTTGTTTCGGGATGGATGACTTCTCTGGGCTTGCTTCTGCTCTCTTCAGCTTGGTGATCTCTTCATTCTGAACCCCCTCTTCACTTTGTCTTCACTGCATGCTTTTGGAGGCAGCCCTCTGAGACTGGCATTGATCAAAAGAGGCAAGTTTCTGGGAAAACAACAAATTTAGGGGTGGAAATCAGAAACTTCTCAAGGGGACGAAACTGAGGCCACCCATGAATCCTGGTACTAATTTAGAAACATCTTTCTGACACCTAGAGTCTGTGTTTTTCAGGTACGTTACCTGGCACGTGTCTATGGTAATGAACAACTTGATTCCCAGTTTATTAACCTGGAATGGGGAGGAGACCTTGGACCTACTTCCCCAGAGTATCCCAAATGCCTATATGCATGGAAGACACTTAATAACTCTTCTTGGGTTTTAAAAAAGTGTTGTGGTAAATTATATGTAACATAAAATTGACCATTTTCACCATTTAGTTCAAGCACGTAAACAGTTCACTGGTATTGAGTATACTCATGGACTTTTGCAACTGTCACCACCATCCACCCACAGAACTTTTTTCATCTTCCCAAATTGAAACACTGCACCCGCTAAACAA
Organism: Dama dama; assembly: GCF_033118175.1. Taxonomy (NCBI): domain Eukaryota; kingdom Metazoa; phylum Chordata; class Mammalia; order Artiodactyla; family Cervidae; genus Dama; species Dama dama. Next base: position 25,447,014 of record NC_083696.1, on the reverse strand, counting down.
TCCCCAGCCCCCCTTTTCCCAGCCCCGTGGCAGCCACCATTCTACTTTGAATTTGTCTACTCTCTATACTTCATTTTATAAAATTGAAGTATAGTTGATTTGGGCTTCTCTGGTGGCTCAGCAGTAGAGAATCTGCCTGCAAAGCAGGAGTCATGGGTTTGATCCCTTGATCAGGAAGATCCTCTGGAGAAGGGCATGGCAACCCACTCCAGTATTCTTGCCTGGAGAATCCCGTGGACTGCGGAACTTGGCGGGCTACAGTCCATGAGGGGCAACGAGTCCAACATGACTGAAAGATTGAGTACACACACACGCAGTTGATTTGCAGTGTCGTGTTTATATTTCACAAGAATGAAATCAGGTAGTATTTGTCCATTAAAGATGGGCTCATTTCACTCAGCATAATATCTTCAAAAATCACCCGTGATGTAGCGTATGTCAGACTTTCTTTCCTTCTTAAGGCTTGGGGTTCCACTATATGTATAAACCTCATTTCGTTTATTCATTCATCTGTCCATGGACACTTGGGTTGCTTCCAGCTTTTGACTGTTGTAAGTAATGTGCCTGTGGACAAGGGTGTGCAAATGATTCTCTGAGACTCTGCTTTCAGTTCTTTTGCTCTAAATTCTTTTCAATACCCAGAAGTGGAATTGCTGCATCGTTGGCTAATCCTATTTTTAATTTTTCATCATGGAGTTATTGCATCGTGGCATTTGCAGTCTCCAAGGAAGTTATTTTCCATTACAGTCCATTGCATCACAAACCCCCGTTGTTTCCCGAAAACCAGGCTGTCTTTCCCTTCACTCTGAGCCTATGCTGCACCCGCACTGGAGGCAGCATATGTGGGGCGTGGAGGGCTCCCGGATGCATCCTGAGCCTGGGGACGGGGTGGCCCCCTGATCCTGTACTGAAGAGGCTGGTAGGAGGTAGGAGGCTCACAGTTCATTTCACTCCATACTCAGGTCCATTTAGAACATGAGAAGATGACTTTTATTTAAGGAATGGAAGCTGACCCTTTAGACATTAAAGTGAATGGAAACATGTGGTGTGCTTGGCCGAGGAGGCTTTTAGTATAGCTGTTCGGAGTGTGGTTTTCTCAAAGATTTCTTAATTGATTCATTTTTGATCTCTTCTGTTTTCACATTCCCTTTCCCAGTCCTGTATTTTTTGTTTTTTCCATCTGCAGAATCTCAGCTCACTTAGGGATTAACAAGTTGATGCCCTGAAAGAACTTGGGCTGGGTGGCTGCCTAAATCTTTGTCCCCAAGGAGTGCAGAAGAAGTCCATTCTTCCCTTCCTTTCCTTGTAGATTTTGGAGAAATTCTTTGCATCTGTTTGTGTTTGGAATGGGCCTTCCCATGTGTGTTATCTCCCATGACACCGGCACCAGGAGCCTGGGGGCTGTGATACCCCTCATTTGGGAGAAAAAAAATGCAAGAATGTAGGCTTGATCCCCTTGTAAGGGAGTTAGTGAATAAATGGCTTCCTGTCTAGGGTTTTAAGATCATTATGCAGATTTCTCACTTAATGAGGTTTTATTTGCTGCTGTGATTCAGCCCCTGCAGTTTTATCTCCCTTGATTTTAAAAATGGATGAGATCCAATGGAGAGTTGTTGTGAGTGGGACAAAATTTTGGTTCTGCAAGACGCAAAACTTCTGGAGATGGATGATTGTAATGGCTGAATACTTATGTTAAGGCACTTAATGCCACTGAACTACATACCGAGAAATGGTTAAGATGGTACATTTTATGCTATGTGTTTTCCACAATTAAAAAAAATCTCTTTAAAAAAAAGTCTGGAGGCTTGAATGCCCTGGGCTGGATGGAAAATGTGTACAACTGAAGCCTGGACAGTTTGTTAACATTCCTCTATGCTTCTCAGACTATCAGGGAAAGAACTGGTCAGGGTTTTTTCCCCAGTCATGGCAAATCAGTGCTTTTCTAAAGTATAGCAAAAAGAATTAATAGAAAAATAAAGACAAAACAATTAGATGAAGTCCATTTAATAATGCGAAGATCATATGACCTTAACTGAAAGAACAAAATCTAAGAGATTTTCTTAAACTCCGTGAAGGAAGGGCCCACGCACAGTGGGAGTAATTGTCAGGAGCTCTGCTCCACTGATTCTCGGGAGGTCAGACACCAAGGGGCAACTCTGGCTGCAGTGAGAGGGTCCCTTGGCCAGAGCTGGGACTGTACATGTGATCTTGACTTGCTGAGTTCCTTGGCATCTTGCCACCATGTGCCGGTGGGAAGGCTGCTCAGAGTTTGGTGGGTGTGCAGATGTTGAGCCATCCTTGAGGGGTTCTTTTCCTCCAGATGCCCAGACTCTTAAAGGTTGCAGTGCACAGACCTTGTTCTGTTGGTCAAGGAAGAATTTTCTTTATATACTGAGAATTTGCTGTGGCTGACATTCCAGTACCTGAAATATCAGTCTGTGCCCCTCTCCTAAGAGCCACCTTCAGCCTGGGGACATACAGCTCCCCTGAACTCAGCCCCTGCAGGCCAGGCTAGAGGGGCCCGCAGGGAGGCTGCCGTCTGTGTGCGTAACACCGATCATTCGGTCCCTGGGCCCTGTGCTTGCCTCCTGCAGCCAGGGTTGAGGTCACTGCTGGGACAGCAGGAGCTTCAGGGACAGTCGACGCCTCTCAGGGGTTGGTGTGGTTTAAAAACCCTCCCCTGAGTTTAGTTTCATTATGCCCGCTCAGCAGTTATTACTGGGGTTTTTTTTTTTTTTTGAAGAATTCTCTTCAAATGAGCAGTATTTTTGCCTCTTCATTAATAATAGTTTCTCGAAACCAGCAATTCAGTGTTTTACATAAATCTAGCCTGTAATTTTCTACATTTTCTTTAATATGCAATCTTCTGCTGGGATCTAGAGTTTCCCAGGAATGGTTGTACTCTCAGAATTTTTTTTTTTGGGGGGGGGGTTGTTCTTTTTTATTTTTATTTTTTTAACAAAAAAAAGAATATACTGATTGGCTCCCTTTCTTAGTTCTGGGACTGTCTTCCCCTATTCATATTCACTTTTCGTTTCCATGTTCTCTTTGAAAAATGTGCTGTTTTGCTCCCTCCCCTTCTCTCCTGTCCATCTACCATGTGGAACAAGGACTTGTAGTCTTTTAATAAAGAAAAATATTGGACAAGTGTGTGTCCATGCACACATGTGCATGTGTGTATCTCCATATGTGAATGTGCGTTCTGTGGTCGTGAGCTCAGTGAGTCCCAGGCAGCAGGTGGTACTGAAGGCATTGAACAGTGAGCAGTACAATTTTTCCCTTTTCTCCAGGGGCTCCTAACATCATTTGTTATTATTCAGTTGCTCAGGCCTGTCTGACTTTTTGAGACCCCATGGACTGCTGCATGCCAGGCTTTCCTGTCCTTCATCATCTCCTGGAGCTTGCTCAGACTCATGTCTAAGTGATGGATGATGCCATCCAACCATCTCGTCCTCTGTCACCCCCTTCTCCTGCCCTCAGCCTTTCCCAGCATCAAGGTCTTTTCCAATGAGCTGGCTTTTTGGCAACAAGGGAGGCCATCACATCACAATGGGAAGCCTGTGCACTGCAACTAGAGAGTAACCCCTGCTCTCCACAGCTAGAGAAGAGCAGGCACAGCAACAAAGACCCAGCATAGCCCAAAATAAATAAATAAAATTATTAAAAAAAAACAAAGAAAATAGATAAACAACAAGGTTCTATTGTACAGCAGAGGGAACTATATTCAGTGTCTTATAATGAACTATAATGGAAAAGAATGTGAAAAAGAATACCTTTATCCCCATCTGAATCATTTTGTGCAAATCAACTATAATTCAATAAAAAGAAATTCGATAAAATAAACTTTTATTGTGCCAGACTCTATCTTAAGACCTGGGGTATAGCAGCAGACAAAATTAGCCAAGTCCTGGCCCTCGTGATGCATTCACTCTAGCACCAGGCCCTTCAAGGATCAGCCAACACTACCTGCCCACCCCTTGCCCTGCCCAGCTGCCCCACTGATGGCCCCACCTTGGTCCCACCAGGCAGTGCTCGCAGACTTTGGCCCATGTTCAGAAGAGAACAGATGGTCACCTTCCTCTTGGGACACTCGTCAAGCCCCATGGTCGACTGAAGAAGGGACCCAAGATGGAGGGAAGTCAGATCTGGTGGCCACCACACAACTCACCAGCCCAGTTGTTTCCACGCTTAACCCTCTTGACACTCTCATATTTGCCCCAACCCTCATTTCCCTCCCATCATCCCCTCTTTGGGATTTTGTTCCAGAAAACAAAGGGATACTGTAGCGTATCCCTTTAAATGCATAAAACAAGTGTGGGCTTTTATTGCCATATAATTCCTAGTCACCCTCAGTCTCAGGTATTTTTATGAGCTCCTGGTGAGCCTGCTCTGGAGGCAGCCTGCTCTGGAAGAGTCTGTTGTGAGTCCCCTTTGTCTGTAGGGCTCCTTGCAATTTCACTGAGCCCAGGGGGACCGGGCTGACCAGGGGACCGGGCGACGGTGCCAGGTGGGTGCATGCTGCCTTCTTGGACATCGAGAGTGTAGGGGGGAAACCCACTTCCAGGGAAGGAGCCAATTTGCTGGCTGCAGGGAGAAAGCTGTCATCCTTACGGAGGACACTTAGGTTGATGTTGTTTGTTCTGACCAATGCCAGGGATGGGTGAAGCACAAGCTGGAATCAAGATTGCCAGGATAAATATCAATAACCTCAGATGCGCAGATGACACCACCCTTATGGCAGAAAGTGAAGAAGAAATAAAGAGCTTTTGATGAAAGGGAAAGAGGAGAGTGAAAATTTGGCTCAAATCTCAATATTCAGAAAACTAAGATCATGGCATCTGGTCCCATCACTTCATGGCAAATAGATGGGGAAACAGTGGAAATAGTGACAGACTTTACTGTTTGGGGCTCCAAAATCACTGCAGATGGTGACTGCAGACATGAAATTGAAAGACACTTGCTCCTTGGGAGAAAAGTTATGACCAGCCTAGACATCATATTAAAAAGCAGAGATGTACTTTGCTGACAAATGTCCATCTAGTCAAATCTATGGTTTTTCCAGTGGTCATGTATGGATGTAAGAGTTGGACTATAAAGAAAGCTGAGTGCCGAAGAATTAATGCTTTTGGACTGTGGTATTGGGGAAGACTTTTGAGAGTCCCTTGGACTGCAAGGCAATCCAACTAGTCAATCCTAAAGGAAATGAGTCCTGAATATTCATTGGAAGGACTGATGCTGAAGCTAAAACTCCAATACTTTGGCCACCTGATGCAAAGAGCTGACTCATTGGAAAAGACCCTGATGCTGGGAGAGATTGAAGGTGGGAGGAGAAAGGGACAACAGGGTGAGATGGTTGGATGACATCACCCACTCAATGGACGTGAGTTTGAGTAAGCTCCGGGAGTTGGTGATGGATAGGGAGGCCTCGTGTGCTGCAGTCCATGGGGTCGCAGAGTCAGGCACGACTGAGCGACTGAACTGACTGACTGACGCCAGGGAAGAATTTGGAGGTGTGGAACTGGGCTTCGTTTCTGACTTGATATGTTTGGATTGACCCCGTGGGGTACATTTATTTGGGGGACTTGTGTTGCAGAAGTAAGAGGGTGCATGGTGGTGGGGTTTCCTTGGCTTTCAGGGTTGGGGTAGGATCCACAGCCTGGCGTCCATGCAGGCTGTTCCCAGCTAGCAGGGGTCAGACCTGCTCGTGGGTCCTTCCAGGCAGGAGCACAGAAAGATCCAATTGCTCTTTGAAGTGGCAGTTTTTTTATTCCTCAAATTCACAGTTTAGGGGAGAATTTTTTTATTTTTATTTTTGAGCATATGGCCTTTAAAAAAAAAAGTTACAGTAAAATGACACACTGCATAGTTAACCATTTAAATCATGTTAAGTGTCCAGTGTGGTGGCATTAAGTACACTCACGTTTTGTATGGTCATTACCACCATCCGTCTCCAGAACACTTGTCATCTTGCAGAACTGAAAAACCGTACCCGTTAAACACCAGCTCCCTATTCCCACTGCCCAGTCCCTGGCCCCCACCATCCTACTTTCTGTCTCTATGAATTTGACTGTTTCAGAGTCCTCCAGTGAATGGACTCAAACAGTCTGTGTCTCTTTGTGACTGGCTTATTTCATTCAAGCATAATGTCTTCTGGGTTCATCTATGCTATAGTCTGTGTCAGAATTTCATTCCTGATAATGCAGCTTTACAATGGTTATTTTGTTTTGCCAGTGCAAGTAAATGTTCATATATTAATTCTGCTCTGAAGAACCAGAAACTCATATTAAAAGAAATTCCAACATGTTCTTTTGTTGTTACCAATGGGCTGGTGTGTCAGTGGGGGCCAGCCCCACCCCTGGGATCTGGTGGTGGGGAGGCCTGGGCCTCATGGCCTGACCCACAAGCAGTTAGGAAGCCCTCCCACATGTGGCATCCATCAGGAACTGCTTTTTGAGATCTGCTTTTAGTGGGGGGCTGCTGTAGGCTGAGGGAGAGGCTGGAGGCTTGGTAAGGCCTGGCTTTGTGGCTGGGGTCAATCCGGTGAGCCCCCTGGATGGTTGATCCTGGAAAGAAGGAAAGCAGGAAAGCGAAGGGCTCTGAGAGGGAGCAGGAGGTTTACTTCCCTTAGGGATAAGTAAGGATAGAACACTGAACATTCTGCTGTGGCTTAGAAGTGCTTTCTCCCACGTAGGAAAGAATTAGATAAAGAAAACACTAGGAAAACTTTTGGAAAGATTCCTTCTTCACCATTCTCTATTTTTGTACATCCCAGTCTCTTAGTTATAGAGTACATAGTATAGTATAGAGTACGTAGAATGCCAATCAACCATTTCGGGATTGTTTTTTTCCATGACCATTGGAGGTAGCCTCGCCAGTTTGGAGGAGATCCTGTTCTGTTCAGGCCTTGACATTATCATTTGTTGTGGAAGAGAAAGTGCAGATGGCCCTGCAGCTGGCATCTTGAGCTGGGTGGACCTCTTGTGATTTAGTTTATCTCCCTGAGCCTCAGGTTCTGTGTCTGCAAAATGGGCACGACAACCCCATTATGTGGGTTAAAGTGTTGGGACTTGTTGAAAGAATTAAGGGAGGTACTCTGCAGAAGGTCTCTTTTCAAGTGCCTTTAGCACTCTTGGCCTGATGTTCTAGATGCAGCTAGTGGCTCCTGGCACAGGTACAGATGGCCTCTTTCACACAGGAGCTGTGGAAGAATAAATCAAGCTCCTCCTATGCCTCAGGTTTAGAAATGTCAGAGCACTTTTATTTTTAACTCTCTGCAGAAGTAGATAATATACTCAGCCAACATTTGAAATCACGCAGAGCTTTTCTGCCTGTTGGAGAACCTAGAATGTAGTTCTAAGTTGGAGGGAAATTAAGCCAATGAGGTCATTGTAGGTTTGGTTACGTTTGAAGCAACTCGTAAACTGTCTCTCCTTAGTTGCATTAGTTTTTTGACTTTCAGGAGGTATCTGAAACACTCCCACAAACAGTTAGCATGCAGGTTTACATTTCCAATGGGTATAGTTGGATATAGTTTAATTTATACTGGATATACTATGTAATTTATCTATTTATATATACCATTAATTTATACCATCCTTATTTATAGTATAGTCTGCATTTCAGATGGGCCTCAAGAAAAACAATTAGATGTGACAGTTCTTGTTTCTTTAATTGAATAAGAGAAAAATTAGAGAAATCACAGGTGATTCCTTGAGAGCCTTTGTGCCCCTATGATTAGCCCGTGTGTGATCAGTAAAGCAAAAGAGCTTCTGCATGGTGCAGGTTCCTAACTTATACAGGGAAGACCCATAGCTTTTCTTTTTCATCTGCCTGGAAAAGGGATTTACAATCCAGTACTTGATTAAATGGTGTGTTTTTTAATTTCAAGAGTCTTGCTTCTTAGTTGTTGGAGAAGGAAATGGCATCCCACTCCAGCGTTCTTGCCTGGAGAATCCCAGGGACAGGGGAGCCTAGTGGGCTACCGTCTATGGGGTCGCACAGAGTCGGACACGACTGAAGCGACTTAGCAGCAGCAGCAGCAGCTTCTTAGTTGCTCTTTAATTAATAACGGATTCCTTTCTTTAAAAATACATGTGCATTCTTGACTTGAAAGTTTTTTTTTTTTTTGGCTTCCAAGAAGGTCCCTCTGTTTTTATAAGATCGAGGTGCAAAGTGGGTGTAGTTGTAGTGACTCTTTGGGGACCATGGTTTTTTGATAGAGGTGAGGGGTGACGAGAGAGATCTCCCCATCCCCGCCCCTCCCCAGCCTCCAGCCCCTCAAGCTCTTAGGGCAAAATGGACCCCAGATCTCAAAGCAGCTGTGCCTTCTGGCCACAGGGTGCCCCAGCCTGCGTGGAGCTGGGAGTCCCCAGGGAAGTGGGGTGCAGCAGGGCTACCCGAGCTCTCCTCAGGGGTCTGTGGCCAGGCCCGATGGCGGCGCTCAGCCTTTCCACCTTAGCATCTTCTAAGGGACACAGGTGTCTCAGGGACCCATTGGTTGCTGCGGGCCGCCTTACACACTTCCTTCTTATTCTGTGTGGTCTGGGGCACTCCAGACCCTGCACCCCTGTCACACACGTGTCCTCATCTCAACTCTGTGTCTCTGGCTTTTCTGGAGCCCTGGCCAATAAAGTGCTGGGGCCGATTCCCTCCTCTCCAACTGCCGCTCAGACTGACTAATCTCCCTGGTGGGAGAACCACTAGCTTAGGGGCTGGATGCTTCTGGTCTCTAGGTACTTAGAGATTAATGTTTCACTAAGTTATCAAGGCTGCATTCACAGGTCACCATAGATTTTAGACTTCTCTAAGCTTAATTCTCTTGCTGTTGGCTTCCTGGTGTATGTGTGTGTGTGTGTGTGTGTGTGTGTGTGTGTGTGGTTTCCTTGAGTGTGTGTATTTGTAGTTTCCTGGAGTGTGTGTGTATGTATGTATGTATGGTTTCCTGGAGAATGTGTGTGTGCGTGTTTGGGTAGTTTTCCTGGAGTTTGTGTGTGAGTGTGTCCATGGGGGTATGTGTAGTTTCCTGACATGTAAGTATGTTGGGGTAAATGTGTCAGTGGTTAAAGGCAGTGTTTGAGGGGGGCCTTTGGTGAGCCTGGTCTCAGATGGATACCTCAGCCCCCCTGCCCTTCTGTCGCTGAATGGGGGAGGGTCTTCCCAGCTGCCCCACCCCCTCAGCCCTGCTGACTTCTTTGCTTCTAAGCAGGCCCATTTCCCAGGCATAACCTATTCACTGTTTACACTCATGTGCACCTAACCAGGGGCTGGGAGGGCGAGTCACACCTGGGCACATGGAGGAGGAAGCGGCCCAGCCTCTGGTCGCACGTGCAGTGAGCACCTCATCCCGAGACCCTGCTCTTCCCCCTGCACCCAAATGTTTATAGACCCCCAGATCCGTCTCCCCTGCGGTGCCTGCAGCCCCCTCGCAGAGGCTGTGAGCACACGCGCCCACTTATCTCCCTCATTAATTCTCATGGATCCTTCCCCGCTGTCGCTGCACCCAGGCCTTTCTGGTGGGATTTACCGTCCGGCTCCTCTCTCACAGCTGTGTGCTCCCATGGGCTGATTTTGGGGGGATGCGAGTATCCTGCCCACAAATCCCTGAAGGAGAGCCGTAAAGGACTTGGCCTCACGATGCGGGTACCTCCTGGTGGCTGTATGGCCTGGACACTTGGAGAATGAGGGGCGGCTCTACCTTCTCAGTTGCCCTCCTTGTTCAGAAAGCTGCTCCTGCTGTTGCTTTTTGAGCAGCACAGAGGGGCAAGATGAGGGAGAAGAGCCTTGGGGCACATGGCCTGCAGGGATCCCAGGTCTCCCCCAGCCTTTCCAGAGGCCTCAGGGGGAGGCAGGACAGTATGGGTCCCGCGGGGGGGGGCCAGTAGGTGCCACTCCCCGTGTGTCTTGGCACCTGGTCTCTGCCAGTCGGCTGTGGAGGCTGATGCTGTTTCCTGAAAGGGGAGATAAATTCAGCTTTGTAAACGGGACTGTGTCCTTGGAAACTGCTGCAAGAATTCATGAGTTAAGGGCACCTGAGTAAATGGCCTTCTTGCTGGTAGGTCCCTGGCCCAAGCCCCCTGGTGAAAGGGGGCTCTGTTACACAGGTGAGTGGGTTTGCCACATCCAGCCAGGGGTCCACATTGTCACATGTAATTTACACTTTAGGAAAGTTGAAGTGAACTGAAGCGTGGGCTCTTTGGGACCTTTTGGGCTTTGGATCCTAGCTCTTCCTTCATGTTTTGTATAATGTTTAATCATTCAGGTTTAATATCCTGGGTCTCACTGTCCATCTGTGAAAGGAAAACCACTTTTTCCCTGACAGGGGAGTGACTGGGTTGAGTCCCAGCACACTGCCAGCTCTTTGGTGTTGACTGCTATCATCACTGGGGTCTTTGAGTGGGCCACGGTCACTTGTCCTCTGAGGGCAGTTTGTAAATGGACTATTTATAGAGGAGAAACTGACATGGGATACATCACCAGATGTGCATGGACAGCCATTTGGGACATCCTTTCCAGAAGTAGTGAGCGTGATGGTGAGGCCTAAGGGACCCCAGGGTCTGGGGGCCCAGCTGCGGTTGGGTGTCCATGTGGCCTGTCTCTCATGTTCCCTCCGTCTTCAAGCATCTGCAGCTTTGTCCTTTGTGGCTTCCAGGCATCAGGGCTGCTCCCTCTGTAACCACAAATACATGTGTGGATACGGTGATGCAGAGCAGGACACGTGGTGACTTCAGGGTGGGAACTCTCGGTGAGTCAGTTGGGTCCACCTCTAGGCTTCCTCCTGACCCCGGTCTTGGAGCCTTGGAGTGGAAGTCCTAGGCCTTGAGTGTTTTCGTCTAGAAAGAGTCATAAGGTTCTGAGTGAGCTGGTCCTCCCAGAGTTGCTCCCAGGCAGGACCCAACAATTGTCCAGCCTGGATGCCCACATCTCTGGGCTCTGGGGAAGTCTGTTGTCTACCCACAGTGGGCTCCTCAAGCTCACCCCACATCCGGGACTCCGCACCTTTGACAAGGTAGTTCCCTCTACCTGGAATTCGTCCAAAATCCTGCTCATGGGTCTGAGTACTGCTCCACATGGCTTCCTGCATTTATCTCTTGAAAATTTCCTGAAGTGATGGAATTTTGCACTACTTTTTAGTGGGGGGGGGGGGGGGCCCAGCCATGGGACTATTTATACCATTTATTAGCTCTAAGACCTCTGCAGTGCCTTAGAGTAGGGCATGCCAGGAGATCTCGATTACCTTCTTCCTCTTTAAATGAGCTGTGTTACCCCAAGAGAGGGTCTGAAGAGAGCGGTGGAGGGTGGTGGAGCCCAGCGGTGTTTGCTGGGGCCTGGCCAAGCGGAAAGCAGGCCTGTCAGGAGTGATTAAAGAGCCCAGTGTTAGAAAAGAACAAGCCTTTATGTTAGTGGTAAAATGATTAGGAAGTAATAAGAAAAATGCAGGTTTGGACAGAACATTGTTTTGTTTAATCAGTTCTAAGTCCAACAGGAAAAAGAAAAAGGACCCTTAGAAGTCATTTACGAAGAGATTACAACATGCACGTGAACGTTTTTCCACCTAGCTTACAGGTTTAAACTTTGGAGGGAAGGGGCCAGACACGTCTCTGTTCCTGGTTGTGTTCCTCTTTCTTCAGTCAGATGAGGCAGTTTCTATAATGGGAACTAGAGGCTGAGTGAGAAACAGATGGGTGTGAGCAGAATATGTCATCCGGTGCTTGCAGTTTTGTCTGCTGCACATAATCCACTTGGGTCAGATTGTCCCAGAAGCTGAAGGGAGAAACCTGGAGTTAGATCACCTTGCAAGGAGAAATGAGAACTGAAGGAGAGTGGGTCCTGTTGGTTTGAAAGCACTGTTGTTTCTGAAGAGAAACCTGATGGAGACAGAATTGTGGAGGAACAGGGGGTCCAAGGTTCAGTCGGAGACAAAGTTGAGGGCTACGAATATGCCCAATGGAGCAGCACTGTCAGAGCCTAACAGAGTAGCCTGATGCTGCTTTTTCGTATAGACTATAGGATATAGACGGCTTGAAGGTCCTTTCTGGAGGGAGGAAGGCAGAGAGCTTTAGGGAAACCTTTTTTTTGGGGGGGGACCTCTTTAATAATGAGTCCTAATTTCACTTGGACCCTTTGACTTTTACTGTTGTTTGCAACACTATGACATTTGTGAAAAATGGAGGCTTGCTTGAATATTCTTAAATGACTTGTGCTGCGTGTACTTAGTCGTTCAGTCGTGTCTGACTTTTTGCAACCCCATGGACTGTAGCCCACCAGGTTTCTCTGTCCATGAGGATTCTCCAGGCAAGAATACTAGAGTGGGTTGCCATGCCCTCCTCCAGGGGATCTTCCCAACTCAGGGATCAAACCCAGGTCTCCTGCATTACAGGCAAATTCTTTACTATCTGAGCCACCAGGGAAGCCCAAGAATACTGGAGTGGGGTAGCCTGTCCCTTCTCCAGGGGATCGTCCTGACCCAGGAATCAAACCAGGGTCTCCTGTATGGCAGGCGGATTCTTTACCAGCTGAGTTACCAGGGAAGCCCAGAAGACTCGCAAAGAGTTAATGCTTGACTGGTACGCTAGCAGTCTCAGCGCTTCCCTGATGAGAAGTACTGGCACAGTGCTGTTGTCGGTGGACAGGGCTTCTCTGCGTCACCATGTGCTCCAATGATCGAGTACAGAAAGAGTGGTTTTGTTTGTTTGTTTTGTTTAAGTGGTTTTATATTTTAGAGCAGTTTTAGGTTCACAGCAAAACTGAAGGGAAGATATAGAGATTTCTCATTCCTCCTGCCCCCACTTATACATAGCCTCTTGCCTTATCAGAGTGGTATATTTGTTACATTTGATGAACCCACATTGACACATCACAAAGTCCATCGTTTATATTAGGGTTTGCTCTTGGTGTCACATATTCTATGATTTAGGAAGATGAATAATGATATGTAACCATCATTATAGTATCATACAGAATAGTTCTGCCCTAAAAACCCTCTGTATTCTCTCTGTTCATCCCTCCCCCATCCCTAACACCTGGCAACTACTGATCTTTTAACTGTCTCCATAGTTTGGTTCTTCCAGAATTGTCATAGTGTTGGAATCATACAGTATGTAAGCCTTTTCAAGTTGGCTATTTTCACTTAATAATATGCATTTAAATTTCCTCCATGTCTTTTCTTGGCTTGATAGCTCATTTCTTTTTAGTGCTGAGTGACGTTCCATTTTCTGGATGTACCACAGTTTATTTATCCATTTACCTACTAGAGGACATTTTGGTTGCTTCTGAGTTTTGGCAATTATAAAGCTGCTATAAACTTTGTGCAGGTTTTTGTGTGGACCTAAGTTTTCAGTTCATTCGGTAAGATATCAAGGAACATGGCTGCAGGATCAAATGGTAAGAGTATGTTTAATAAAAAACCGTCAGACAGTCTTCCAAAGTGGTGTACCATGTTGCAATCCCACCAGCAATGAATGACTGTTCCTCCTGTACCACATCATTGCATCATTTGGTGTTGTCAGTGTTTTGTAGTCAAACGCTGCACGCTTGAGCTATGCCCCCTGCCACAGTGTTTTGAACAGGAAGAATTTTCAGTGAAGGTTGAGTATCCTTAAAGGGAATGGAAAGGACAGACTTTCCTTTCACCCCCAGGAATAACATTTTAAATACCCAGGACATCCAGTGTTTCTAACCAGGGTCTTGGGCATATTTTGGGCACCTACAAGTTCTCTATGAGAATTTTCAAGTTTTGTGCTTTTCTGTTCAGTGGCAATCTCATCTAAAATCGGTGTTAGCCCATTAGTAAATGTACATATTGTGATGTGAGTGAAGATCAGATTAGCCTGAGGCACACTGTGCAAATGGAATGAAGATAGGAAATGAGGGACAGAACACTGGAGTGTGTAAGGAAGAACTTGTGTGATAGAGGGGGGAATGGTGCAAAGGCCCTGCGACTGGAACAAGCTTGGTGTATTTCAGGAGTAAGTAGTGTGGCTGGAGGTGGGTGTCAGAGGAGTAGGGCTGGGATTCATAGGGCCTTGCAGGCCATAGTGGGAATTTGCATTTTGTTCTGTGTGCACTGGGAAGCTTTGAGCAAAGGAAAGTTGTTTTCTGGTTTTATGTTAAAAAAAAAAAGCACCCTCCCCAAGGTCAGAGTGAGAAGGAGCAGGAGATGGAGCTCAGTTCTGCCTTTCTGCAGGTGGTGGGCAGGATGCTTAGGCACCCCCAAGCTTCCTGCTCCAGCTCCCAGCCTGTGACTGTGATGGAGCTCTCTTTCATCATTAGGTTATCTGTCTGGCCTGGCCACATCACATGAGACCCGCTAAGTCTAGAGGACAGAGAGGAAATCAGGACTCAGACTGTGAGGAGAACTTGGTGTGTGTGTCTGGCTTTGAAGATGGAGGGGACCACGTGGTGAGGAATGTGGACAGCTTCTAGAAGCTGAGAGCAACCCCTAGCCCACAGCCAGAAAGGGAATGGATGCCTCTGTTCTACAGATGCAAGGAATTAAGCCAGAGACAACTCAAGTAGCCCAGAGACACTAGAAGGGAATACAGGTCTTGTTAGCAAGACCTTGTTAGCAAGACCTTGTTTTCAGCTTTGTTAAGATCCTGAGCTGAGAACCTGCCACGCCATGTTTGGACCTCTCATCTACCAAATTGTAAGCTCATCAGAGAGTGGTGTTTTAAGCCTCTAAATTTATGGAAAATTTGTTGTGCAAGCAGGAGAAATATCCTGAATCCAGATGCCTTCTCAGCATTTGAAAACAAAGATGCAAAAATCCTATGTAGAATTTAGCAAAGAAGTCCTGGCATTATGTTAAATGAGCAATAATAAAAATAGTTTTTCCTAGGAATTCTAGGATGATTTGTCATTTAAAAAATCCACAGTTACAGAGAGGCTAAGTTAATCTAAGTGAAAGTCACTCAGTTGTGTTCAACTCTTTGCGACTTCATGGACTATACAGTCCATGGAATTCTCCAGCCCAGAATACTGGGGTGGGTAGCCTTTCCCTTCTCCAGTGGATCTTCCTGACCCAGGAATCAAACTGGGGCCTCCTGCATTGCAGGTGGATTCTTTACCAACTGAGCTATCAGGGGAGCCCTTTACAGAGTAGAGGGGGAAAGTAATCTCAATTGATGCTACAAATGCTTGTGCTGAATTTCAGAATTCTTTGCTGATGAAACAATTAACAAAATAGGCTTAGATAACTCAATAAAAGGAATCTTTTAGAAACCATACAGTGAGTATTATATTTCAAGTACAACATTTGAAAGTCAGGGACAAGAAATGGATGCTGCAGTGCTGTTCAGGAAATCCCAACCAACATGATGATTGAGAGAAAAATGGGAGAAAGCTGTCATTTGTAGGTTATATACATGTTTATCTGGAAAATTCAGGAGAATCTTCTCACAAGTGTTAATACCAAGGAGACAATCTAAAAAAGGGACTTCCCCTGGTGGTCCAGGGGTTAAGACTCCTTGCTTCCAATGCAAGGGGTCAAAGTTTGATGCCTGGTTGAGGAACTAAGATTGTTCATGCCACTTCAGTTCAGTTCAGTCGCTCAGTCGTGTCCGACTCTTTGCAACCCCATGAATTGCAGCACGCCAGGCCTCCCTGTCCATCACAACCCCCCGGAGTCTACTCAAACTCATGCCCATCGAGTTGGTGATGCCATCCAGCCATCTCATCCTCTGTCGTCCCCTTCTCCTCCTGCCCCCAATCCCTCCCAGCATCAGGGTCTTTTCCAATGAGTCAACTCTTCGCATGGGGTGGCCTAAGTATTGGAGTTTCAGCGTCAGACCTTCCAATGAACACCCAGGACTGATCTCCCTTAGGATGGACTGGTTGGATCTCCTTGTAGTCCAAAGGACTGTCAAGAGTCTTCTCCAACACCATAGCTCAAAAGCATCAATTTTTCGGTGCTCAGCTTTCTTCACAGTCCAACTCTCACATCCATACATGAACACTGGATAAACCATAGCCTTGACTAGACAGACCTTTGTTGGCAAAGTAATGTCTCTGCTTTTTAATATGCTGTCTAGGTTGGTCATAACTTTCCTTCCAAGGAGTAAGCGTCTTTTAATTTCCTGGCTGCAATCACCATCTGCAGTGATTTTGGAGCGCCCAAAAATAAAGTCTGATACTGTTTCCACTGTCTCCTCATCTATTTCCCATGAGGTGATGGGACCAGATCCCATGATCTTAGTTTTCTGAATGTTAAGCTTTAAGCCAACTTTTTCACTCTCCTCTTTCACTTTCATCAAGAGGCTTTTTAGTTCCTCTTCACTTTCTGCCATCTGCAGAAAGTGGAGGTGTCATCTGCATATCTGAGGTTATTGAAATTTCTCCTGGCAATCTTGATTCCAGCTTGTGCTTCTTCCAGACCAGCATTTCTCATGATGTACTCTGCATATAAGTTAAATAAGCAGGGTGACAATTGGTATGGCCAAAAAAAAGTACATTAGAAAATTAAAGCATTAAAGTATTTTGGGACCTCCCCAGTGGTCCAGTGGCTAGGACTCTGCACTCCCAATGCAGGGAGCCTGGGTTCAATCCTTGGTCAAAGAAATAGGTCCCATATGCTGCAGCTAAGAATTCACAAACTGCAACTAAAGATCCTGCATGCCACAGCAAAGATTGAAATTTTCACAAGCTACAATTAAGACCTGTGGCAGCCAAATAGATAAATAAATATTAAAAAAATAATAACTCTGTTATGAAAACCAGAAAAAAAAAAAAAACTAAGGAAAGCAAGATGACTGAATGAGTTAACATAGAAAACTCATCCGCTTCCTGATGCCTCATGAATGACCCTATTAGAACAAAACCAAAAACCGTAAAACACCTAGAAATACATCTAGTAAAAAATGTGCAACATCCATGAAAGGAAAACCATAAACGTTCTTAACAGATCCCCAAAGAAGATCCAAATGAAAGGAGAAACTGTTATCATCTAGGAAATCTCAGTTCTGTTCAAATGTCAATCCCCCACCCTGGCCCCCCCACCCCACCCCCTTCCCCACTCCCCAATTCCCCTCAGACCCAGCCCCCCACCCCCCAGCCCCACTCAAATACTGTCTCAATTCAGTGCATTGTTAACCAACATCCCCCAAAGGCTTTTTCATCAAACTCAACAAGCTGATTCTAAAATTCATGTGGAAGTGCAAAACCTAAAAGCAATTATGACTATTGAAAGTTAACAATAAAAGTGGGGAGGTTATCTTACTAGATATCAAAACCTAGTCCGAGGCTCTAATGATTGGAGTTGTGTGATATTGACAAAGGAATAGGCAAGTGCTATGAGCTGAATTATGTTCCCTCTGAAGTTTGTATGCTCAAGTTCTAACCACCAGGACCTGAGTGTGACTGTATTTGGAGGTAGGGTCTTCAAAGAGGTGACGCAGTTAAAATGAGGTCATTAGGGATGAGCCCTAAACCAGGTTGACTGATGTCCTTATAAGGAGAGGAAATCTGGACACGGGCAAAGAGAAGCCCGTGTGAACACATAGGGAGAAGACTGTCCGTAAGCCAAGGAGAGAGGCCTCAGGAGAAATCAACCCTGCTCACACCTTCAGCTCGGACTTCTGGCCTCCAGAACTGTGAAAAAATGAGTTCCTGTTGTTGAAGCCCACCAGACTTGGGGACTTCGTTACAACAGTCCTGGAATACTAATACAATAACCTAGTAAGAAAACTGAAGAACCAAAAAACTGAGGCATGTCTGTGTGAACTAAATTTAATATAAAGATGCTAGGCTGCTGGGTATTCATTTGGGGAGAAGAGCTCTACTCTCACCATTCACAAAAATGAATTTAAGATGGAGTATTGACCCAAAAGATTAAAGAAGGGCATGTAAGTGGTTAACTCTGTAACCTTGCCCTGAAACATCTTCTCCGTGGGGAAAAAAAAAAGGCTGCGTGGGAGAAGATTCCTACATTCTTTATGTGTAGCATTATCATTCCATAGTGCAGAAATCTTTAAGTGAGTGATTTCTTCTTTTATTTTCCTGAGAAAATCTTCCACTTTGAAGTCTGTTGTATTGGGTGCTTGTTCTGGGGGAAGGAAGCCAGGCTAAGGAGGAGGGGACTGGTGAGACCCTGTTTGGGAGGGTTGAGGGTTCATGCTGTGCTGTGAGGGGTGAGGTGCTTTGAGAACCACTGAAATCCCGGTACGTTCTGCCAGGTCACAGTCATGGCACAGCCAGCGTCAGCGTTTCTTCCTAAGCCCTCACTGTAAACCATGTGTGTCAGGCATAGAATCGTGGTGTTTACCCCAAAACATACAAGAAAAATGGCTCTTTGGATAGAGGGGATCCCATTTCTGTTGGAAGAGCCGTGGCAATCATATTTATGCACTCAACATGTGTGAGCATCCATCTCTGACCAACATTCACTTGTGGTCAGTTGTCTTTTTTGGTTTGTGAAGCTCAACGGTGTTCTGTGGGTTGTAGTTATAAAATTGGTGCAGAAGATCTGGATCGAGGGTGAGCACAGTCAGGGCTTCCGGGGAACCCCTGATGGAACCCTGGGAGGCTGGAGCACTTGGGTTTGCTCTCTGGATGGAGGTGTGGAGAAGCCGGGGCTGGTTCTAACAGCTTATCATGAGAGAAGTCTGAAAGGGTGGGGGGCATGCTCCCCTAGGAGTGATGTGGCTCTGTTGTCCCAAAGGACAGACTTCCTGCTTGCACCTGAGCACGGCTCCCAGGGGGAGAGGGTCTCTGCTCACAGATGTGTCCTTGCCCGTCCTGTCCTCATCCCCAGAAGTGGCCTTTGAATTGTTCTCTGGCCCCTGACTTTTCTCTTCTGGCATTTCTTCCAGGATACTGAGGAAAAGAGTTTATTTCCATTCTCTAAGAAAAGAACAATCTGAGAAAAGAGCGACAGACTCACCCTGGGCTTTCACTGCTCAGGCAGCTGAAGTCACTGCCCCCCTGGGGTGTAGCCTGACCGGGGCCGTGTAGGAAGCAGAGCCAGCCAGTCCTGTCTGCTCTGCCTGGGGCTGGCTGGCCTGGAGCCTTGGCCGAGGTAACAGTGACTCCCACCCCAGCATCCATCCAGTATTCTCAGGGGCTCAGGCCAGAATGATTCTGGAACATGTCCGGTACACGGGGGTTTCCTGTGTGGGTCAGCCATAAAACACCCATTTCTCACTCTGACGGCCCCTTAAAGAGGCGAGGTGCATGAAAGTAGAGTTTAAATTTGAGTGCTAAGTTTTCAGACTTCAAGAAATTTCTGAGTCAGCCTTTCTGAAGACAGTCTTTGGGCCCAGTTTCAGGGAATCAACGTGTTTCGTGCCGTTTTCAAGTCTGACGTTGGCCTTGATGTTTTTAGTAAGCCTGTCTTCTGGTCAGAGAGGCGGGATGTCTGTCCAAAATTCTCGGAGCAGCAGATCCAGTGCTCAGGTCTCCTGACCTGGCCACAGCAAGCGCATTGGCTGCATATTAGAATTTTCTTCAGCTCTCTATGGGGTGACTTGCATGATGTAGCCTTGAGATAGTGACCTTCATGGTGTGTCCACTTGTGGGCCTGATGTGCTGGGTGGTCCAGTAGTTGTCTGGCCTCCTGAGGCTTGGTCTTGGGCTCACCGTTGCCAGCCTCAACTCTGCAGGCAGGGGCTGCGTATTCAGCCTCAGGTGTTAACAGGCTTAGGAAGGGCCCTGGGCCTGTTGAGTCATTCCACCAGTCTCGCTGGAGAGGGTTCAAGGTTTAGTATTGGCTAGGTGTGGAGGAGTGAAAAGCCAATCTCTCTTTTATTACACAATCTCTTTTCCAAATAGAGTTATCCTGTGATGGGTTGTTTTTCCAAGGGGTTGTTCAGACTCAGTGAAGAGCAAAGAAAAATGGACAGTTACTGTAAAATGTTAAAGTGGCAAAAGAAACCCAGCAGGCTTCTTGTTGATGGCCTGTGGGCAGGAAATAGTGGGGAGAGTCTCTTCCCTATCACCGCTGGGAGCCAGAGAGTCCTTGGCCTCGAGGAGGCCCTTTTCTGTCTCTGGTCTGCAGCAACTCCTCTCCTGGTGGCCACTGGTTTCTCCTTGCTAATTTAGCCTTTATTTTCATGGCCAGACACTCATGTTGTCTTGCTACTTCTGAGCAGTGGCCTCGGGCTTAACCCGCATCAGAGAGCAGTCTAGGATGTCTAGGTAGGAAGGGAGAAACATTTACTTCTGTTCCACTCCATCCCAACACTGCCACCCTTGTGACTCCATAGACAGAGACGTTAAACAAAGAGGGAGACTTAGGAGTGTCTGTGGTTAGCTGGCTACAGAGCTAACATGAACTGGTGTTTCATCATGTCTTATCTCCTGAAGGGATGTCAGCATGACAGAGGAGGGAGGTGGGTGGTAGGAGAAGGAGGTAGATTACTGCTCAGGTATTTCCCTGGATATAATTCGCTTCCTCTCCATGGGTCAGTGTGGTTTGTGGTCCATTGTTTATACCTTTAAATCTTTATAAATATCCACATTGCCCTCTAGCTAAATAATGGAACTAAAAAATATAAATAGGCAACTCACCTATAAGGAAGCCTTTGAAAGACTCATGAATCTGGAAATGCACGTTAAAACTGTAGAGGGACCACTTTGCCTCTGTCAGGGACCCCAAAATTTTAAAGTCTGACAATTCCAAGTGTAGGCAAAAATACGCTGAGAGAAGAAACTGGCAGAGGGAGATTATTGACTTAGTCAATTTCAGATAAGAGGATATTTTTTATTTAAAATAGTATGAAGCATATTCTAATGTTAAGATCTCTATTGACTTATTGTTACCCTTGACCTAATCTGGTGTAGGTAAAATATTTATGTCTGTATTCTTTTCTTTTACTGATTTCTTGTGTAAGATGAGTGTTCTTGATTTTAAGCTTCTAAATAAACAGAATTGGTGACTTAATAACAATCTGTAAATACAAAGTATTTTCTATTCAGATCAAAACCTCCCATTTTCTGTATTATGTTATTGAATTGTGTGAATAATTATGTGGATAAATTACAAATTATAATTGGGTTATTTTACCCACTTCTTTAAATGAATGTGCATATTTGATTTTAGTGTATGTTATTCTCAGTCTCCCTTTAGTTTTATTTGTCCTGATTTTAGCCTTCTGCTTTTTAATTTTTATTATTTGTATTAAAAAACTTATTGAAGTGTAGTTGATTTACACATGGTTGCGTTAGTTCCAGGTATACACCAAAGTGATTCAGTTATATATACATATATATACTCTTTCTTTCATATAAATCTACCTTTTTAATATTCTTTTCCACTATAGGTTATTACAAGCTATTGAGTATAATTCTCTATGCTATACAGTAGGTCCTTGTTGTCTATTTTATATCCAGAGTTGAGACTGATATACCTGCATTATTGGGTAGCTAAGCCCCAGCTGGAGAAGTTGGATCCTGCCGCAATAAGGAAGGTACCAGAGAAACCATCACACAGGGTGGAAGGGAAGCACAGTGAGGGTAGTCACAGAAACTGCAGACAACCCAGATGTCCACGGGAAACAACCCAGATGGTGATGAACTGTGATCTCACTTACTGAGTGGAGCCACAGGTTCTAACACGGATGGCCCTCCCAACAAAGCTTGAGCAGGAAAAGCTAGCTGTAGGAGGACGCACGTGACCTGATTCTGTTTACGTAAAGGTTAAATCTGTTGCCTTGGGATAAAGATGTATGTGGCAGAAGCTTGAAGCTATTTATGGGAATACTAAATTAATATAAATTCAGGGTAGTGGGGGCCTTTGCAGTGGGACCGAGAAAGGAATAGGGCTGTATTTTTGGCTATTGTATTATTCATTCACTTTTTCGGGATACATCTGAAAGATAAATTATTTCCAAACCTGAAAAACAAATGAACTTGAATCTTTGAGCAGTTGAAGGTTAGGAATGGAACCCTGGAAGGCTCTTTTCTTCCCATAATGTACCCTGTTGCCTAGGATAGAAGATTGTCCCCTGAAGCAAAGCCCTCACCTGGCACATCCTGCCTGGCCTTGTCCTGCTTTTGTGGGTCCCTTCTGGGGAGCCAGATACATTAAAAACTGTTTTGCTCCTGATGCTTGAAGAGTTTGCATTTTCTTACGATCCTGGGATCTTGGACAAAAGAAAGGCGGGCTGTCTCTCCTGCTGTCAGGGGAGCCCCTCTTGGGTCTGTATTTATATATTCATAGGACCCTCTCCTGCGGGGCTTTTAAATGGTGAGTAATGGGTTCATGACCCTTGGTGCGAAGAAAGATAACCCCAGCAGGTAATATTATCTTTTCCTTTCATCTGCTAATCTCCTTGCTGCCGGCCAAACACCCCAGAGCGCTGGGTCTGTGTGCTTGCCAGCCAGAACCCTCTAATTACACCCTTTGACACCCCCACCCCCACCCCCCGCCCCCTGCCCGAGCTGGAAAACCTGATTTTCTTAAGGAGAAAAGAAAAGAAACCTCATCCGGGGAACGGAATTTGGTTTGTGTTTCCAGAGAAGCGTGGGGTGGTCAGGGATCACTTCCTGACCCGCAGACCCAGAGCAGGAGGCGGCAGGCCTTTGTCTCAGTGTAGGAGGGCGGCTGCTCCCAATCCTGGCATCCTCTGCTCAGATGCCACAGTGTAGACAGTCTGAGGTGTAGACTGAATCATCGTTCCAGCCCAGGTGTGCTTGGACTTGTGTTGCGCCCTCAAAATGGGGAGGGGGAAGGATTGATAATCAGGATCAATCAGAGTAATCAGGATGACTCCTCTAGAAGTAGCGGGAGTAGCATCAGACCCCTCTCCCTGTGGACCCCACCCTCCCCACTGGCTCCAACAATAATCATCTATTCACACCTCTATTCTCTTCCCTTCTACCCTTCGATTCATCCTCTCATTTGTACATAAATATCTTATTATGTATTCCAAAAAGATGAGGTCTCTTTGACAAAGGAAGCACATTCTGCCTTTATCACAGTTAAAACAGTGAACAATTATTTCATAATATAAAATATGCAGTTGGTGTCCACCTTTCACTGTTTCATGATTATCTTATTTTTCATTCTTCAACCAGGATTGAAATAAGGTCTTACACATTGCAAATGGGTGATTGACTGAAGCGCATTAATTTAAATGAAATCTCACTACTGGAGATGATCACAAGCTTGTGGTGGGGGCGTTGTTGGAGGTTTCTTGTTGGAATTACATTATGGTACCTCTCCCGTTTAGGATCCACGCTTCACTGAGACATCTAGCCCTGTGCTTCCAGTCCATTCTATGTCATACTCACCTGGTGCAGCGATCTAGGCGTGGGGGTCACACTTTACTTCTGGCCGCCGTGAAGCCCCATCCCTGCCACCGCAAGGGTGGGACGAAGGGATTGTGAAGCACTTTCAGGAGGACAAGTGGTCACCCTGACATGATTGCTATTGCTGGGCCTGATGACACAGGGGGTCTGTGGAGGCTGGTTCATTCCTGTGGAGGAGGTCTGGGAATGGACCTCCAGAACCATAGGCAAACCACCACCCCCCGAAAAGAAAAAAAACAAACTTTTACAGAGGCTGTCTTTTTTTGTTTTGTTTTTAACCTCTCCAAGGCCCTCCGCTGCCTCCCCCCAGTCCCTTTGTGTTCCGGCCAGCTGCAGGCCATGCCGCCATTTGGAAGCCAGGCTGTCTCCCTGGGTCTGGCTAACAAATGGGAGAGAGCTGGGGTGCAGAGACTCCTGCCTTTCACTGACCAGTTTGGAGGAAAGTTGGGGTGGAGAGGGCTGCCTGTTCAATCACCCCAAGTTCGGGGAACTGCCAGGTCTCCACTGACTGCTGAGCTCCAAGGCTTGTTAGCATTCTCGGGAGAAGGCTTAGTGAGCTCTGCTGGGTAACAGAAAAGGCTGAGTTAAGGCAATAAAGTGCTTTCTACATCATCTCCCCGACCAATTAATCACCTTCTCAGCACAGGAAGTCGATGACTTAATTTAGAAAATATGATTTAGAAAAGTTGGTCCAAAGACTCTTTGGATTTAGTGCATGTTAATATCTCTCCAGATTATATCCTGACATTCATTTAATTAAAAAAAAAAAAAGACTCAAAAGTTTTGCCAAACTGGAAGTGGAATCACGCTCTATGGATGGAACAGTCTTGGATGTGCTTGGCAGCCTGAGGGATGCTCCAGTAGGGGAGCGAGTTTGTTAGATAATTATCAGATAAGTGAGAATATTGAGATAGAGCCCTGCAGCATTAATATTCTGACAGTGTTAAAAACTGTCAGGAAAACAGTCATGGTGAACGGAGAATGTAGAATGTAGAAATTGTGTGTACCTAGAAGCCCTGTTTTGTTTTTTTTTTCCTTTAAGATGATCAAGAATAAATGGAGAGTGAGTAATCCTCTTTGTAGATCAATTAGGTAAATTGCATCTGAGTTCTCTGCCATGATTCCTGGGTGGGGGGGAGGGTGACTGTCGTCATACACACATCACTGCAAGGTAGAATCCAGAATGCTAGTGCAGAGGGCCTTGACTGGTGTGTGTTACTGCCTGTGTTTATTCGGTTTTAGTTGGGCAGAAACTGACATGTGGACAGGTGAGGTGAGCTTTATTGGGTGGTGTTGAATGAGGAATGATGGAACTGAATTGAACAGGACTGACAGACAGAGCAATGAAAGGAAGGATGAAAGAAGAAAGGGATTAGAACTCAAGTACCTTGACTTCCCAGACCGAGATTCGGCTGGGGACTCCTCTAGCTTCCTTTGGGTTAAGTGGCTCGGTGGTTTTATGTACAAGTCTTCCTCAGTGATCAGTGCAAAGAAATAGAGGAAAACAATAGAATGGGAAAGACTAGAGATCTCTTGAAGAAAATTGGAGATACCAAGGGAACATTTCATGCAAAGATGGGCGCAGTTAAGGACAGAAATGGTATGAACCTAACAGAAGCAGAAGATATTAAGAAGAGGTGGCAAGAATCCACAGAAGAACTATACAAAAAAGATCTTCATGACCCAGATAACCACAGTGGTGTTATCACTCACCTAGAGCCAGACATCCTGGAATGTGAAGTCAAGTGGGCCTTAGGAATCATCACTACGAACAAAGCTAGTGGAAGTGACTGAATTCCAGTTGAGCTAATTCAAACCCTAAGAGATGATGCTGTGAAAGTGCTGCATGCAATATGCCAGCAAATTTGGAAAAGTCAGCAGTGGCCACAGAACTGGAAAAGGTCAGTTTTCATTCCAATTCCAAAGAAAGGCAGTGCCAAAGAATGTTCAAACTGCCACACAATTGCACTCATCCCACACGCTAGTAATGTTCAAAATTCTCCAAGCCAGTCTTCAACAGTACGTGAACTATAAACTTCCAGATGTTCAAGCTGAATTTAGAAAAGGCAGAGGAACCAGAGATCAAATTGTCAACATCTGTTGGATCATTGAAAAAGCACGCGAGTTCCAGAAAAATATCTACTTATGCATTATTGACTACACCAAAGCCTTTGACTGTATGGATCACAACAAACTATGGAAAACTCTGAAAGAGATGGGAATACCAGACCACCTTACCTACCTCCTGAGAAATTTGTATGCAGGTCAGGAAGCAACAGTTAAAACTGGACATGGTACAACAGACTGGTTCCAAATAAGGAAAAGAGTATGTCAAGGCTGTACATTGTCACCCTGCTTATTTAATTTATATGCAGAGTACATCATGAGAAATGCTGGGCTGGAGGAAGCCGAAGATGGAATCAAGATTGCCAGGAGAAATATCAATAACTTAGATATGCAGATGACATCACCCTTTTGGCAGAAAGTGAAGAAGAAATAAAGAGCCTCTTGATGAAGGTGAAAGAATAAAGTGAAAAAGTTGGCTTAAAGCTCAACATTCAGGAAACTAAGATCATGGCATCTGGTTCTATCGCTTCACAGCAAATAGATGGGGGAATAATGGAAACAGTGACAGACTTTATTGTTTTGGGCTCCAAAATCACTGCAGGTGGTGACTGCTGCCATGAAATTGAAAGACACTTGCTCCTTGGAAGAAAAGTTATGACCAACCTAGACAGCATGTTAAAAAGCAGAGACATTACTTTGTCAACAAAGGTCCGTCTAGTCAAGGCAATGGTTTTTCCAGTGGTCATGTATGGATGTGAGAGTTGGACTATAAAGAAAGCTGAGCACCAAAGAATTGATGCTTTTGAACTGTGGTGTTGGAGAAGACTCTTGAGAGTCCCTTGAACTTCAAGGAGATCCAACCAGTCAATCCTAAAGAAAATCATTCCTGGATATCTTTGGAAGGACTGATGCAGATGCTGAAGCTCCAATATTTTGGCCACCTGATTCGAAGGACTGATTCATTAGAAAAGACCCTGATGATGGGAAAGATTGAAGGCAGGAGGAGAAGGGGACGGCAGAGGATGAGATGGCTGGATGGCATCACTGACTCGATGGACATGAGTTTGAGTAAGTTCTGGGAGTTGGTGATAGACAGGGAAGCCTGGCATGCTGCAGTTCATGGGGTTGCAAAGTCAGATATGACTGTGTGATTGAACTGAACTGAACAGGAGCTTGTAAATTGTTGGATCATGACCTACTGTAAATGTGTCTGCAAGCACACTTTAACTATATTTGTTGCTGTGTTAGCTTGCTATGGCCACTGTTACAAAGAACCACTCATAGGGTGGCTTAGATCCTGGAAATTTATTTCCTCACAGATCTGGAGGCTGGAAGTTTAAGATCAAGGTGTCAGCAGGGTGATTTTTCTGAGGCTTCTCTCCTTGGCTTGTAGACAGCCCCCTTCTATTACAGGTGTTGTTGCTGTTTGGTCACTAAGTTGTGCCTGATTCTTTGTGTCTCTGTGAACTGTAACTCACCAGGCTTCCCTGTCCTTCACTCTCTCCCGGAGTTTGCTCAAACTCGTGTCATTGATGCTATCTAAACATCTCATCCTCTGCCTCCCCCTTCTGCTTTTGCCTTCAGTCTTTTTCAGCATCAGGGTCTTTTCCAATGAGTTTGCTCTTTGCATCAGGTGGCCAAAGTATTGGAGCTTCAGCTTCTGTATCAGTCCTTCCAATGAATATTCAGGGTTGATTTTCCTTTAGGATTGATTGACTTGATCTCCTTGAAGTCCAAGGGACTCTCAAGAGTTTTCTCTAGCACCACAGTTCAAAAGCATCAGTTTTTCTGTGCTCAGCCTTCTTTATTTTATAGGTCTGTCTGTGTCCAAAATTTCCTTTTTATAAGGACACCAGCTGGATTGGATTAGGACCCGCCCTAATGACATTATTTTATTTTAATCATGTCTTTACAGGCTCTTTCTCCAAATACAGTCACATTCAGAAATACTGGGAGTTAGGGGTTCAGCATATAGATTTTGTGAACAGCACTTAGCCCAAAGCAGTTACTAACTGGACTTTTTTGCTTTGACGTTCTACCTGGCCAACATTTGCTGTGATGGAACACTCAGTTTGTCCTCCTTAACTTTGCTAAGAATCTTTTCATACGATGCCAGCACAAGCCGAGGCAAAGGTTCTATGTTTAAGAGGAGGCATGGGCAGGGCAGGGGTTGGAACTAAACCCTCCATGGTCTTTGTGAAAGTTAGCCAGTTCTCTTTTGATACTTGCTGAGATCTTCACTTAGTCTTTAGGGTCAGGCTTCTGTCAGAACCAAGAGTTTTCCTAGGATTTGTTTCTTGGTAGGCATGTTCTGACCATCATATATGCCTGACTGCACATCAGAAGAGATTAAGGATTTGTGGATATTTAAAGAATGCAGGAGTTGTTGCCTTTGCAGAGTAGGGAGATGGGTGGCTGGGGAACAAGAGTGGAAGACCTTACTTTCCATTTCTTTAAAACTTTTGAACTTTGTTCCATTCTTGTGTGTGTATGTGTACATATATCTCTTATTTAGAAAATAAATAGATAAATAAAATTATCCTTGAAAATAGAGAGGAAAGAGTGTCAGTGTATCTTTCCATGGCTTTGTCCTTTGTTCTTTGTTTATTACTTATTTTAATAATTTAACTTTAGTTTGTTATTTTGACTGCACTGGGTCTTCATTGCTGTGTAGACTTTTCTTCAGTTATGGCCAGAGGGAACTACTCTCTGATTGTAGTGCATGGGCTTCTTATTGTGGTGGTGTCTCTTATTGTGGAGTTTGGGCCGTAGGGCGCATGGGCTTCGGTGGTTGCAGTAATTGTGGTACATGGGCTTCGTTGCCCTATAGCATATGGGATCTTCCTGGACCAGGGATCAAACCCCTGTCCCCTGCATTGCGAGGTGGACTCAATCACTGGACCACCAGAGAAGCCCCATCCTTAAATTAAGAAGAATGTTGCTACTATCTTTGCTGCCCCAGTGGTACAAAATGCTGGGCTTCCCTATCCTGTTTCCTGGAATAGAGCCCAAGTCCCATTTGCTGGTGATGTGAGTGAATATATGTTATGTATTGAGAGTTTCTTTTCATGGAAATCAAGACTACAGTGAACTATCATGTCACACTGGTCAGAATGGTCATCATCAAAATATCTACAAACAATAAAAGCTGGAGAGGGTGTGGAGAAAAGGGGACCCTTTCGCACTGCTGGTGGGAATGTAAGTTGATATAGTCACTATGGAGAACAGTATGGAGATTTCCTGAAAAACTAGGAATGAATCTACAGTATGACCCAGCAGTCCCACTACTGGTCATACACCCTGAGGAAACCAGAATTGAAAAAGACATATGTACCCCACTGATCACTGTGGCACTATTTACAATAGCTAGGACATGGAAGCAACCTAGACATCCATTGACAGATGAATGGATAAAGAAGCTCTGGTATGTATATACAATGGAACATTACTCAGCCATGAAAAGGAATGCATTTGAGTCGGTTGTAATGAGTTGGACGAACTTAGGCCTATTATACAGAATGAAGTAGATCAGAAAGAGAAAAAGAAATATTGTGTATTAACACATATATATGAAATAAAGAAAGATTGTGCCAATGAACCTATATGTAGGTCGGCAGTGGAGACACAGACATAGAGAACAGACTTGTGGACATGGTGGGGGTAGGGGGGACGGAGAGTGTAGGACAAATGGAGAAAGCAACATGGAAACATATACACTATCATATGTAAAGTAAATAGCCGGGGGGAATTTGCTGTATGGCTCAGGGACCTCAAACCAGTGCTCTGAGACAGCCTAGAAGGATCTGATAGGGAGGCAGGTGGGAGGGAGGTTCAGGAGGGAGAAGACACATGTATAACTATGGCTGATTCATGTCGATGTATGGCAGAAATCAATACAATAGTGTAAACCAATTCTCCTTCAATTGAAAATAAATAAAATTAAATCCATGGCTGATTCATATCAATGTATGACAAAACCCACTGGGGAAAAAAAATAATAATAATAAAAATTAAAAAAAAAAAAAAGAAAAAAAAAAAAGAAAATAAAATTAAAAGAAGAGCTCCTTTTTGGTCAATTTGCAAGGCCTTTGGGGATGCCTTTCTTTTGGATTTGTCTTTTTAAAAAAACTGGAATTTTTTTGTACTGAGTTCTTTGCAGAAGGATTCTAGAAATATGGTTGACTTTTAATTTTGGCCTCTAGAGAATGAAGGCCCTTCTCACATTCATGCTTCTAAGAAGATGATGGGCCACAGTTTGCTTGAAGCCTCTGCTTGATGTTGCAAAGAGGCTAAGCCACTGAGTAGTGTTGCAAAGAGTCTAATTTGTCACATTCATCCATAAAAAAGTGTTGAGTCCAGGAGAGTTCTGACAATGAATAAACACAGACTCTGTCCTTAGGGAACTTATGTTTTATATGAGGAGCTGAACAAGGGAATAATCGTTCATCTTGATAGATACTGTGAGATGGATAGGTCTGTATGAAATACCAATTGATGACCCTCTGCTGGTGAAGCCAGGAAAGCTTTGTGGAGAAGATGTGACCTCTGGAGCTGACATTGAGGGACAAGTCATCTTCACAGGTGGAGGATAAGAAGAGCTGTGGAGATGTGAACCCAGAACCTTGGACCCGGGGAGGGGAGGAAGCTATCATGGTCTGTTGAGGCAATATCTATTCATTCTTACTGCCTCCCACCTGGCCCTGTGCTCCATTGGTACCTGTAGACTAAGCGAATTGAATGAATGGGCACAGTTACAGTGCTACTCTGATATTTTTCAAGCAAGAAAGGGATTTCTCAGATACCATAAATATTCCATTTGTTGGAGGAAGCCAGAGTTGGTACTGGGCCCTGTGAAGTTCTAAACACTCTGGAAATCTTGTTAAAGCTAGAGGCTTAAACAAATTAAGGGGTCCCTATGCTTAAAGTCTTTCTTTGTTAGCCTCCTTTTGATGAGAAAATAATTGATTATCTTTGGGGATAATAATACCTTGAGTTATTTATAGTCCTTCTCCCTGGGGAGCATTGGAATAGTTTGAAAACACAATCTAATTATAAATCTCAAAACCTCCTACAGTGGTAGGAGGCAAGTATTATTACCCTTTTGGTCCCTTTTTCCTCCTGTTTTTAGCTTAAATCTGACCCTGGGAGATGAAGAGACTTGCCTAAATATAATGTAGTCTGTCAATGGACATAACAAAAATAATTGCTATATAAAAACTCCAGCTGTGCAATGATTTGATAACATCATTTGCTATGGTTCTTCAGAGTTATTAGCTACTGAACAAGAATTGAGTGAATATAGTAGTAATCTGGCAACCCTTAATTTGTTTCCTGGAAATCCAAGTTTTTTGGCACATCTGAATGATAATTTTGCCCTTATAGTATCACTCTTCTTTTTCTAACACTGTAGTCTTTGATCTTCTTGGTCCTTTCTGGTCACAAAACCCATTAATTCCTTGGGAAGCTTGTTCTGTTTTGTCCTGCCTCCCATCAGTCTAGGCTGGATACCTGACTTAGGGATGGGCATGCTCCCTACACCA
Source organism: Dama dama (assembly GCF_033118175.1). Classification (NCBI taxonomy): domain Eukaryota; kingdom Metazoa; phylum Chordata; class Mammalia; order Artiodactyla; family Cervidae; genus Dama; species Dama dama. The sequence goes on along the minus strand of NC_083696.1, from coordinate 25,416,166 downwards.
GGCATCCATGGGATTTCCTGATATTCTCCTTTCAGGAAGGGTGGATGAAAACTTGAGTGTGGTGAGTGAGGTTGGAAGAAGAATGAAGGGAGTCATGGGAAGTAAGATAGGTACTTTCTAAGAAATGTTGTATAAGTAAATGGTAAGTTTTCTGAATCTTTCTAAATCACACACACACACACACACACACACACACACACACACACGATAGTTTGGCTGGGTATCATTCTCAGTTGGATGTTATGTTCCCTGGAACATCACCCCACAGTTGCCTGGCACCTTGTGCTGCCTTCTGAGAGGTCCACTGCCACTTGCAGCTTCATTTCTTCTCTGGTGACTCATTTTTGTTTGCAGAGATTTGACCATCTTCTGTTTATCCTTAGCATTCTAAAATTTCATGATGGTATATTAGGTGTACGTGTTTTTTGGTTTGTTGTTCTGAGTGCTGGCTTGGCTCCTTTAATAAAATACTTGAGTCTTTCAGTTTGAGAATGTTCTTTGTATCTGTTTTTAACCCCTCCATTTTTTTTTTTTTTCTATTTTATCTTTCTAAAACTCTCTTCTTCCTTGTTTTCCTCCTTGTGGAATTCCAGCTTTGTCACTCTGCCCTTCTATTGAATTTTGTTTTTAATGTGGGCATCATGTTTTAATTTCCAGTAGCTCCTCCTTCACTATTTCTATTTCATTACATTCTGGTAATTTTTAAGGAATTTGATACCATCTCTTGTGTCTCCAAAGGTTTAGTTTTCTTTCTTTTGACTTCTCTGGAGTAATTTGCTTGTGTTCTTATCTTGGTACCTCTCTTTATACTGGGGGCTTCAGATGTGTGGTAGTTCTTGGTTGATTCTTTATTGAAACAATAGCATATGACCGTGAGACCAATTTACCTGTGTGGACAGGTGGATTCACTTTAGTTTCAGTGTTGGGACTGGGTACATTATAAGATATATAAGTCTGTTCCTAGGTAGTCTCAGTTCAGTTCAGTTCAATTCAGTCGCTCAGTCGTGTCTTGACTCTTTGCAACCCCATGGATTGCAGCACGCCAGGTCTCCCTGTCCATCACCAACTCCTGCAGTTTACCCAAACTCATGTCCATTGAGTCGGTGGTGCCATCCAACCATCTCATCCTCTGTTGTCCCCTTCTCCTCCCGCCTTCAATCTTTCCCAGCATCAGGGTCTTTTCAAATGAGTCAGCTCTTCGCATCAGATGGCCAAAGTATTGGAGTTTCAGCTTCAACATCTGTCCTTCCAATGTACACCCGGGACTGATTTCCTTTAGGATGGACTGGTTGGATCTCCTTGCAGTCCAAGGGACTCTCAAGAGTCTTCTCCAACACCACAGTTCAAAAGCACTGATTCTTCGGTGCTCAGCTTTCTTTATAGTCCAACTCTCACATCCATACATGACTACTGGAGAAACCACAGCCTTGACCAGATGGAGCTTTGTTGACAAAGTAATGTCTCTGCTTTGTAATATGCTGTCTAGGTTGGTCATAACTTTCCTTCCAAGGAGTAAGCATCTTTTAATTTCATGGCTGCAGTCACCATCTGCAGTGATTTTAGAGCCCCCCAAAATAAAGTCTGCCACTGTTTCCATTATTTCCCCATCTATTTGCCGTGAAGTGATAGGACCAGATGCCATGATCTTAGTTTTCTGAATGTTGAGCTTTAAGCCAACTTTTTCACTCTCTTCTTTCACTTTCATCAAGAGGATCTTTAGTTCTTCTTCACTTCTGCTGTAAGGGTGGTGTCATCTGCATAGCTAAGTTATTGCTATTTCTCCCTCAATCTTGATTCCAGCCTGTGCTTCATCCAGCCTAGTGTTTCTCATGATGTACTCTGCATATAAATGAAATAAGCAGGGGGACAATATACAACCTTGACATACTCCTTTCCCTATTTGGATCCAGTCTGTTGTTCCATGTCCAGTTCTAACTGTTGCTTCCTGGCCTGCATACAGATTTCTCAAGAGTCAGGTCGGCTATTCCCATCTCTTTCAGAATTTTCCACAGTTTATTGTGATCCACACAGTCAAAGGCTTTGGCATAGTCATAAAGCAGAAATAGATGTTTTTCTGGAACTCTCTTGCTTTTTCAATGATCCAACAGATGTTGGCAATTTGATCTCTGATTCCTCTGCCTTTTCTAAATCCAGCTTGAACATTTGGAAGTTATCGGTTCACATACTATTGAAGCCTGGCTTAGAGAATTTTGAGCATTACTTTACTAGCGTGTGAGATGAATGCAATTATGTGGTAGTTTGAGCATTGTTTTTGGATTGTTTTTCTTTGGGATTGGAATGAAAACTGACCTTTTCCAGTCCTGTGGCCATTGTTGAGTTTTCCAAATTTGCTGGCATATTAAGTGCATCACTTTCACAGCATCATCTTTTAGGATTTGAAATAGCTCAACTTGAATTCCATCACCTCCACTAGCTTTGTTCATTATTATGCTTCTTAAGATCCCCTTGACTTCACATTCCAGGATGTCTGGCTCTAGTTCACTTTAATGTTGTATGCCTGACATATTCTTTTTTTTTGGTCTCTGCAGGCATTAGGAGAAATATAAGAAATGGATGTCTGAGCTCCAGGCTTGCTCTGGCCTCAGATGGGAAAGGGTTGTGGGCCCAGTGGGGATGAGAGTTGATGGCTTGGATTTCTACTTGCCCATCTATAGATTTACAGCCTCACCATTTTTCACCTTTGCCTTGCTCTCAGATGAACTCAGTCAGTATTTCTGAGTTCTGACTCTTTCTATAACTTATCTAGCTACTTGGACCCCCTTTATACTATTTCATTTTTCAGTTGCATCCCTTTAGATCCCATAGGTTTTGGGTCTTTCTGCTTATTGTACCATGAGTCTGTTGACTTTCTTCTATAAACTTATAGAGCTCCCATTTCCTGTGATCCTTCTCTTGTTCTCTTTTTGATATGGGTTTATGCCGTATTTTATTTAATATTATTACTTTGTGGTGCTTTTGGAAAGGAAAACAGAGAAAAGCATGAGATTAATCCAGCATTTCTTCACTTCTGGATATATAATTTAAGGAGTACTGCAATAGGCTTCTCCTATTTTCTTCTGGCTCTTAAAAATAAGACAATTAACCTGTTATTTTCTTAGGGACACTTGGAGATTCCTTGAAAAGACTTTACATTTCTATACCTTTCTCAAGTGGTTTGAGTGATCTATTGGGATTTCTACATATACTTCTTGTTGCCAGATGTATGTTACTTATGATTGAATCAAAATCTTATTCACTTAAAAAGTCAGTATCAACAAAACCATGAATCCCTTGGAGAATATCTTTAAGCATTTCATTGATAGCATTGCACATTGTAACTAGAGAGAGGCCTGCTTACCCTCTGCTGCTAGGACTTGTAATTGGATGGGCTAACCAAAAATGTCTTTTAAAGTTAGTGAAGCATAAGAAAATATATTATGCTTTAATAAATGCAATATATTAAGCATTTATTAAACTTAAATCATACAAATATCCAGGAATTCACCAAACTTTTAATGAAAGCCAAGGTCTTTTGGTGAGGGTCACCAAAGTGACCCTCAATTGTCCTCTCAATTGTCCATTCCAGCATCCTGCTATGAAGTAGATCAGGTTTCCAGATAGGAGTCCCCAGTTGTCTTCCTTGAGTAAACTACATCCAAAATTTTGATTTCTTTAGAAATAAAGTCAGATGTTTATAATATCTTCTTAGTCATTTATAGTTTTATCTTTCACACCTCATTTATTCATTGTACTGAGTCCTTTCGAAGCCAATGTAGCTTTCCTAGAAAGAACTCTTTTTACTTTCATATTTCCTCATAAATATATATTTAAATAATGCTGAATTATGTACTTTAATGACCATAATAAGTGCCGCTGGCATAAGCAGGTTTGGGAACAGATGTGACTGAGTTCTGGCAAGTGTGTATGTCACAAAGTGTCAGTGTGTTTCCCAGGGGCCACGTAGAGCCTCCTGAAACTCCCAGAGGAGCTGGCTTGGAAGAAGTTGGTTAAGAGCATTTTGCTGGAATGGTCCTGCTGTGAAGCAGATCAAATTTCCACCATTGGAGTGGAAATGAAGAGTCTTCTCTCTTTCTCTGAGTGTAAGCCCAAATGTAATGGCTCCTGGAGAGTCTTTCTGGGAGTGGGGCTTTGGCAGCCCCCTTCCAGGTGTCTGCTACCCTTGCTTCATGTCCTGACTTGATTTTTAGGGATAGACACTGAATTATGGCTGTAAGTCTTTGTCGAAACAAAAGAAGCCCAACTGCCCCAGCCCATCCAACAGACCACCAGACAGCAAAGCCTTTAATGTACTCTCCTAGACACTCTCCTTTTAAAATCTGTCTCCAAGGAGAAGTGAAAGTTAATTTGTCAAAGGTAATTTACAACCTGAATTTTCAGGGGAGAAAAAGTTTCCCTGAAGGCATCTCTTTATGGAAGAATTTGGATATAGAATGAGACGTTGGACTCTGGGATTCAGCTGCTCAGCTCTGGATAAATTACAGTGCTGTCAATGCAGCAATATTTATTGCTGGGCTGGGTACAGTATGTTACTGTGGAGGTGGTGTGTGCATCTGCCCTGGTTAAAATGCACTTCAGATGTCCCTGGGACTGTAACAAAGAGGCCTTATTGCACCCTGAGTTCCCTTGGTGGCATTTTGGTGTTCTTGCCAAACACTGCCACTGGTTGACAAGGGGTTTGGGGCCAGATGCACACAAGCAGTAGTAAATGAGTCGATGTGCAGTTCTCCTAGATGCAGAATGATGGGATCCAGGAGAGGGTAAAAACCAACCTTTATGCTGTTTCATCCAGAGGAAGGAACCAGACCAGGGCCAGGAGTCACGGGGACAAGCCTTATCCCATTGCTAACAAGAGTTGGAGGGAAATAGCGTGATGATGCTAACATGAAAATGGTGAAGTCTCTGTCAACTTTAAGTATTCTCAGGGCTTCCCTGGTGGCTCAGTGGTAATGAGTCCACCTGTCAATGCAGGAGACACGTGTTCGATCCCTGATCTGGGAAGATCCCACATGCTGCGGAGCAACTAAGCCCATGTGCCGCAACTACCGAGCCTGTGCCCTAGAGCCCAGGAGCCTCAACTTACTGAAGCCTCCATGCCCCAGAGGCCGAGCTCCTCAACAAGGGAAGCCACCACAATGAGAAACCCGCGCAGTGCAGCTGGAGAGTAACCCATGCTCACTGCAGCTAGAGAAAAAGCCTGTGCTTTGCAACTAGAGAAAAAGCCTGTGCAGCAACGAAGATCTAAAAATAGGTAAATAAGTAAAATTATGTTAAAAAAAGGAATTTACAAAGAACAGTACTCAGGTTCTCTTACAAAGCACAAAACGTGAGATAAGGGGACGCTGGGTCTGTCGACCTCCTTGGGCGTAGTTCCTTAGTTTTAGGCAAAGTAAGTCCTGGTGCTTTAATTTTTCTCACTGTGAACAGGACCACAGTGTCCAGGTCCTTCTCTGTCCCCCAGCACGTGTTGTTACTTTGGCTGTGAGCCATGCCTCCCTAATTTATACTGAGGGACTGCTAAAGGAGTTCTTATTCTGTGTATTTTTATATTTCTAGCCCAGCCTCCCGGGTTACATATTAAAATGCAGGCCCTGTGTTTTGATAGTTGACAGTGCTGCCTATTGAGCACCATGGAGTATGAGGGGGTCTACAGAATATATCGCGCAGCAGCCAAAGAGGAAGAGCTCGGAAATACTGAAATGATAGAAGAGTTAACTTACTAGCAACCTTACAGAAGTCTGTCTTGACAAAAATAGAGTTGATTCTGGTCATGTGTAAATGCTGCCTGATCCTACCTCAAGGCTGAGCAGGAAAAGGAGGAAGAGTTGTTGGGCCCGTTGGAAATCTAACATCTGTTGAGAAAAAAAAGTAGATTTCCTTGAGTGATGCAATTACTCATAATTAAAATAACCAAACGGATCCAAGGGTGAATAGTGCTAACATGAGACTATAGCTTCAGCTGTGTTTACATGCTGAACCTAGGTCAGAAAACTTTCCACCCTCCATAAACTTAGACCCCATTCTTAAAGATATGGGAATACCAGACCATCTGACCTGCCTCCTGAGAAATCTGTATGTAGGTCAAGAAGCAACAGTTAGAACTGGACGTGGAACAATCGTCTGATTGCAGATTGGGAAAGGAGTATATTGTTACCCTGCTTATTTAACTTGTATGCAGAGTACATGATGAGAAATGCTGGGCTGGATGAAGCACAAGCTGGAGTCAAGATTGCCGGGAGAAATATCAATAACCTCAGATATGTGTATAATACCACCCTTATGGCAGAAAACGAAGAGGAACTGAGGAGCCTCTTAATGAAAGTGAAAGAGAAGAGTGAAAAAGCTGGCTTAAAAGTCAACATTCAGAAAATGAAGATCATGGCATCTGGTCCCGTTACTTCATGGCAAATAGATGGGTAAATAATGGAAACAGTGACAGACTTTATTTTCTTGGGCTCCAAAAATCACTGCAGATCGTGACTGCAGCCATGAAATTAAAATGACGTTTGCTCCTTGGAAAAAAAGCTATGACCAACCTAGACAGCCTATTAAAAAGCAGAGACATTACTTTGCTGACAAAAGTCCATCTAGTCAAAGCTATGGTTTTTCCAGTAGTCGTATATGGATATGAGAGTTGAACTACAAAGAAACTTGCTGAAGAATTGATGCTTTTGAACTGTGGTATTGGAGAAGACTCTTGAGAGTCGATTTGACCCATACAATACAGAGGAAGTGACCATGTGCCAGTCTGAATGAAGCCCAAATCTGGCCAGATTCCACTTTCTGCCTTTAGAACACTCGTTCTTGGACACCAGCTGCACATGATGAGGCTAAGCCACAAAGAGAGGCCACATATGGGATGTCAGGCCAAGAGAACCCCCTGAGCTCTAGGCCAGTAATTGGCCTCAACCATCTTCCATGTCAGTGCACCATCTCAGATGATCAGCCCAATCGAGCCTTCTGATGATACTTCAGTTCAGTTCAGTTCAGTTGCTCAGTCATGTCTGACACTTTGTGACCCCATGGACTGTACCACGCCAGGCTTCCCTGTCCGTCACCAACTCCTGGAGCTTACCCAAACTCATATCTATTGAGTCGGTGATGCCATCCAACCATCTCATCCTCTGTCGTCACCTTCTCCTTCCGCCTTCACTCTTTCCCAGCATCAGGGTCTTTTCCAAAGAGTCGGTTCTTTGCATCAGGTGGCCAAAGTATTGGAGCTTCAGCTTCAGCATCAGTCCCTCCAATGAATATTCAGGACTGATTTCCTTTAGGATTGACTGGTTTGATCTCCTTGCAGTCAATGCCAGGGCCCACCCAGATTTTGGAGGATGGGGAGCTAGTGGAGAAGTGTCAGGGTCACCTTGCAGAAGAGCATATAAAATGGGAGATATTTTTCCATTTTTCTTTGGAAAAATATAACCTCTCATAAGATTTTAAAATCAACATTGTATATACAGTTCTTTTAAAATAGCCATATACACATTTGTATTATTACAGTACATGAACACATTTTTTCCAGTCTGCAGGCTGATTCTTTCATTCATTCAACAAACATTTATCTAGTGCATACTGTGCAGTGTATCACGGCCAGTAAATGACAAGATGAAAGAATGATAGAAAGAGAGAGTAAAAGACACAGATAATGGTTTAGCTAGAGAAAGACAAACAGTGATATATCAATCAGACAGCTGCTCTACACATGGAGAGAACCCAATGCATAAACAGAGAAAATGAGGCTCTCCAGAGGGGAGAGCTGCATACTAGAGCTGTAGAAGGACAACATAGGATAGACCATCTCAGCTTGTACTTTCTCTCACCTTGGGAGCCACGCTGAAACAACCAGGGATTTATGTGATCTGGAGAGTCCTTAAATCTGGATGTTAGTGCCTCTCTCTGGAAGGTGCCACTTTAAAGAGCAATTTGACTGAGCTGTAGAACAATACTATTTTTAATGCAGGTATTAGCAATCTTAATGATTGTATTTTTACTTAATATGAACTTTGCTAATAAAATTCTGAAAACTAAAGGATGATCATGCCTGGAGTTTTCATACTCCTGTGAGTGTCATTAGAATAAATATTTTCCCTAGGTATATAAAAATATTATACATACTTAGCCAGACTCTCCTTAAAAATCAGTTCCAAATATGTGGCTTAGGGCCATTTACAGGCTGCATGAAATAATGCAGACCAGATTGGTTGAAATGTGAGGGCGTTTTTTTTTTTTTTGACTTAAATACTAAATGCTGTCTCCAGTTTCAGCATTTATTATTTTATTCAACATTAAAAAATCACTTTTGATGCTGTATTGCTTTCAGCATCACAAGGAAAGATATATTTGTGTAATCACCACTAAAATCAGGATACAGAACAGTTCACTGACTCCCCAAATTTCCTTGAGGTACCCCATTATAGTTGCCCTTCCACCACCCAAAAGCATTGGCAATGGTTGATCTCTTTGTTCCCTGTCTTATATTTTGTCTTTTCTAGAATGTCATGTAGTAGAATTATAAAATATTTAACCCTCAGAGCATAATGCCTTTGTGATTCACCATGTTGTTCCAAGTATCAGTAATTTATTGCTTTTTATTGCTGAGCAGTAGTCCATTGTATGGGTGAAGCACAATTTGCTTGTCCATTCACCTGTCAAAGGGCATTTGCATTAATTTTAATTTTGATGGTTGTAAATAGAGTTGCTTTACTATTCATACACTGGTTTATGTGAGAACATAAGTCTTTGTTTCTCTTATGGTAAATTGTAGGAGTGGGATTGCTGTGTCATATGCGTATATTCAGTTTTATAAAGCCTGCTAAGATTGCTGGGAGAAATATCAATAACCTCAGATATGCAGATGACACCACCCTTTTGGCAGAAAGTGAAGAAGAAATAAAGAGCCTCTTGATGAAAGTGAAAGAGGAGAGTGAAAAAGTTGGCTTAAAACTCAACATTCAGAAAACTAAGATCATGGCATCCAGTCCCATCACTTCATGGCAAATAGATGGGGAAACAGTGGAAACAATGGCTGACTTTATTTTTTGGGGCTCCAAAATCACTTCAGATGGTGACTGCAGCCATGAAATTAAAAGACACTTACTCCTTGGAAGGAAAGTTATGACCAACCTAGAAAGCATATTAAAAGGCAGAGACATTACTTTGCCAACAAAACTCCGTCTAGTCAAGGCTATGGTTTTTCCAGTGGTCATGTATGAATGTGAGAGTTGGACTATAAACAAAGCTGAGCGTTGAAGAATTGATGCTTTTGAACTGTGGTGTTGGAGAAGACTCTTGAGAGTCCCTTGGACTGCAAGGATATCCAACCAGTCCATCCTAAAGGAAATCAGTCCCGGGTGTACATTGGTAGGACTGATGTTGAAGCTGAAACTCCAATACTTTGGCCACCTGATGTGTAGAGCTGACTCATTTGAAAAGACCCTGATTCTGGGAAAGATTGAGGGCAGGAGGGGAAGGGGATGACAGAGGATGAGATGGTTGGATGGCACCACTGACTCAATGGACATGGGTTTGGGTGGACTCCGGTAGTTGGTGATGGACAGGGATGCCTGGCATGCTGCAATTCATGGGATCGCAAAGAGTCGGACATGACAGTGACTGAACTGAACTGAACTGAAACTGTTTTCCAGAGCAGCTGTACCACTTTGCGTTTTCACCATCAATGTAGGAAGGTTTCGGTTTACCAGTTTTGTTATTCTTCTTTCATTATTGATTATCTGAGGTTTTCTTCTGATATTAATTCCCTTCTGTGTGAAGTATTAATAAGTTAGTTACTCTGTCGTGTCAAACTCTTTGAGACCCCATGGACTGTGGCCCGAAAGGCTCCTCTGTCCATGGGATTCTCCAGGCAAGAATACTGGAGTGGGTTGCCATTTCTTTCTCTAGGGGATCGTCCTGACCCAGGGACTGAACCAGGATCCTCATCACTGCACGCAGATTCTTTACTGTGTGAACCATCAGAGATGCCCAATATGAAGTACTTCTTTTGCAGTTCTTTTATTGTCAGTCTGCTGACAATGGATTCTATTAGCTTTCCTGTATTTAAAAATATCGCCTTTATTCCTTAAAGATGTTTTTGTTGAGTGGGTATAGAATTCTGGGCTGATAATTTGTTTCTTTAAACATTCAATATCTATTCAATATCCTTCTGACCTCTATTACTTTTAATGAGAAATCTGCAGTCATTAAGGTAGTTTTTCCTTTAAAATAATTTTTTGTTTTTCTGTGATTGCTTTTAAGATTTTTTTCTCTTTGTCCATGTCTTTAGGGTTCTTTTTTTTTTTTTTTTTTAACAGTTTGATTGTTATATATTTGGGTGTAGATGTCTTTGAGTTTACTTTCTGGGGATTTACTGAGTTCACTGGGTTTATATTTTTGCCGCATTTAGTTTTTTTCTAGTCATTATTTTTTCAGTTTTTTCCCTCTCCTTCTGGGACTCTGATGATACAAACGTTAGACATTTTTTGTCCCACTGTTCTATGAGGATTTGTTCATTTATTTCTCAATCTTTTTCTTTTTTGTCCAGATTCTATAAATTTTATTGAAACCTATCATTTCCATATTTGTGTCAGTCTCATCTCACAAGGTTTTATTCCATTGACTGTATGATTTTTACTCTAAAATTTCCAGGTGTTTTTTTTCTTATAGCTTCAGTTTCTTTGCTGAGACATTCTTTCTTTTGGTTTACAAAGTGCTTATTACTTGTGGGAAAATTTTTATAGTAGTTGTATTAAAGATTCTGTCAGGTAATTCCAATATCTATGTCATCTTGTTTTAATGTCTGTTGATTGTCTTTTCCTGGTACTCTGTATATTGAGTACTTTTGGATTGCATTGTGGAGATTTAGCTTATTATATTTTGTCTACAAGTTTGACTGTTGCTTAACTCCTATGCGGAAGGCTAATATTGTTTTAGCAGGCAGTCGATCCATTTGGTTGTCTACAGGCTCCCAGCAGCCTTCTGTATTTGTGGTTCTAGTGTCAGATCTGCTTTCAAAGCCTGTGTAGTGCTATTTGTAGAGACAATGAGATCTGTCTCTTGTGTGTGCCAAGCTGTGGCCAGTCTGGGACCTGAGTGGTGTTCTATTTTTTAATTCTATTCTCAACATCTGTTTAGGGTCAAATCCACACATGTACAGCTCATGGGTGGTCTCAGGAGTTTATAAACAATTTTAAGGGATCACTTTTCTGAATTTTCCCTTACCATGGTCTCCCTTATACTTTCTGGTTCCTTGGAACTCTCATTTTCAATCCCCTTGCACAAAGCCTTGGGCTTTAGTTACATGTTCAGTTGCATACCCACCTTGACTGTGCCTGTATCCGGGACTAAGCAGTTGGAAGACAAAAAGAGAAAAGGCAATGAATTTGACCACTGCCTGGGACCCCAACTCCTCTAACTGTGGAAGTAGGTCCTTCTCCTTCTGAATTTTAGGCTACTTTAGTCACCTGTTGCTACCTCCAGCACTACCTCCATAGCACCCCGTGGGGCTGGGGATGCAAGAGTGAAAAAAGTAAGAAAATGATAAAAACAACTGGGGGCACTCTCTGTGCTCTTCTAGTAAGGAAAGATATACAGATGCCCAACTTCTGATGGCTCGACTTATATGGTTTTTGACTTTATGATGTTTCAAAAATGATACTCATTCACTAGTAATCACCATACTTCGAATTTTCAATTTTGATTTTTTCCTGGGCCAGCAATATGCAATATAATATTCTCTTGTGATGCTGGGCAGTAGCAATGAGCCACAGCTCCTGATCAATCATGCAATCAGGAGGGTAAATAGCTGATACATTTACGACCATTCAGCACCTGTATGACCATTCTGCTTTTCACTTTCAGTACAGTAGTCAATAAATTACATGAGATATTCAAAACTTTATTATAAAAATAGGCTTTGTGTTAGATGATTTTGCCCAACTTTAGGCTAATGTAAGTGTTCTGAGCATGTTCAAAGTAGGCTAGGCTAAGCTAGGATGCTCAGTTGGTTAGGTGTGTTAAATGCATTCAATTTCTATAGTATTTTCAACTTAGGGTGGATTTGGGGTAGGTTTATAGGGATACAGGGTTTCCCTGATGGTTCAGCCAGTAAAGAATCCACCTGCAATGCAGGAGACACAGAAGATGCGGGTTTGATCCCTGGGACAGGAAGATCCCCTGAAGGAAGAGATGGCAACCCACTCCAGTATTCTTGCCTGGAGAATTCCATGGACAGAGGAGCCTACCAGGCTACTGTCTATGTGGTTGCCAAGAGTCAGACATTACTGAGCGACTAACCCTCACTTTACACTGTAGGGATATAAACCCATCATAAGTTGAGGAAGATCTGTATTTATCTTTATACTCCTCAAGAAGAGCCAGAAGAGTTCTTCTGGCACTTTATGCTGTGTTGATAACCATATGTGAATCTCGGGCTGGGTTAATTTCAGGTCTGCAGAGTGCAGAAGTGCCAAGTAGCTGCTTCCTTCATTTATTTAGTGGGAAAGACAGGCAGAGTGTTCTTACAACATCTTGTCCAGAACCACCGCTCTTAAGGTATTTTGATCATGATAAACAACTTACAGTTTTTATTTTTTATTTTCCCTTAGAACACACTAGCACCAACTTCATTTTGAGGAGGATTTACAGACTTCAGGTCACTTTGAGATTTTACCCAGCTTTTTCTGTTCCAAGCAAAAACATCTACAGGCAGTATCTGTGAGATTCTCTCTGTTCTATCTCATAGAACTTTCGGGGATGATGGGAATATTCCACACTTGTATATGATAGCCATTTATGTCATGGGGCTCTCAAGCACTTGGAATGTGACTGGTGAGACTAACTGAATTTTAAATCTTCTTTAATTTCAGTTAATTTGAATTTCAGTAGTCCCCTGTGGCTACTGAAGGAGCTGCATAGTGGCTCCTTTGCTGTCCAGTTGCCACTCTAAAGCATGCAGCGGGCAAGCCTGGGTTTGGGTCCAGGGAAGGGACATCTCTGTTTCTTGCTTTGCCAGTTCACATGAAAGCTTCTTTGCAGTGATTCCACTGTTGTAACACAGCACCTAACTGCAGTGTTTTGATTTAGGTAATTCGGGAAGTGCCCGTTTTTCAACATAGGTTGCTGAATTTGGGTGTGTCTGTGTTGGAGACATATCCTGTGGAGCCGTTTAAAGAAAACATCTTCTGTATTACATTTCAGGGTGTGGGGCTCTGTTGAACAGCTCTGACAACTCTAATTCAGCTATTTCCCTTCCTTTAGAAGTCACCTGAGGCCAGTTGACCTGGACTTGGGACAAGCCAACAGTTTTCACTCTATCCCTACCCATGCTTCCAACTGAAAGCCAAAGTGGAACTTAGTCAATGACCTCATAATTGTGCATTTAAAATAGACTCACGGTTTAGGCCCGTATTTTGAAATATTATCATGACTTTGTCTAAAACTTTTTAAGGAATGACAAAAGATTTATCTGCAAAAAGCTACCTCTTTCTAGCTTAGTGCTTTTATTTAATAAATTGCTTTTTGGTTGCTTTGTGTGCTTCTAAAAATGAATACTCTTAACCCTCCCTAATTTTATGCTTGCAATGTCAGGGTTTTGGTATTCTGATTTGGAAAGAGATAAAGAGGAAGAAAGTTAATGTGATTAAAGTCACATTTTTCAGTTAAAAAAAAAAAAAAAGGTTTCACAATTGATTCATTTGATTCCACAAGTCTCTCATCTGGCGAATGTTCTCCTAAGCTGAGGTGTCACTTACAGAGAGGTGTCACTGTCAGTTGCAGGAAGAGCCTGCTGGTTGGAAGTGTGCAAACTGCCTATTTACTGCGAGTGATGGGCTTAAGAACAGTGAGTGCCTTCATGTGGTTTTTCCCTTTGTTGTCCTATGAAAGAGCTGGTGGAGATCTTTTAAGCTTTTTATTGCCATCTAGAATTACTGTATTTGAAAACTATACTGAAAAAAAGCTTTTGCCTTAGCTCTTACTTTGGGAATGTTGCAGATCACAGAGAACTGAGTCAAAGACTTCGCTGTTGGGGAGAGTATTTTGCAAAGCACACAGATTCCTGGATCAGGGAAATATTGTGGCCATTTGACTTTCCCTTGGCAGGAATTCTGTGGCTAAGGCAATGTAAATGAACTTATCTTTAGAAACCACTGTCCTCCCCTTTAGAGCAGACAGAAGGAAGATAAAATGGGCTGTGTGTATCATCAGCAGAAATAAGATGAACAGTACATTGGTGTTTACCAAGTTCTAGTTTATCTGTTTCTTTTCCTTTGTTCAGTTATGGTGAAAAGGATTCATCTTTTAAGTAAGTTGTGTAAAATGAGTACATCCCGAGTACATCCCAGTCTCAATGACTCATTTGGCATGTCCTCATGGACATAGGAATCAGATGCTTGCGACTTCTGCTTGAAAGGGCAGCTATGTGAGAGAGACTGCGCTGTCAAGGGGGCCAACTTACTGCAGGCCTTCTTGATTCATGTGACTTTCCCAAGTCCTGGAGGGGCGCCTTCCACATGCTTTGATCTCTGGTGGTGTTTCCCTGCAAGCTTTGGCACGAGAATCACAATGTCTCTAAGTCATACTTAAGATTGTCCGACAGGAGTATCCCTGACCCTTTTGCAATTGGCAGTGCTTCCTTATTCCCACACGCCCTCTACTCCGCATACCCACATACCCATAGTCCTGGTTTTTAGCTCCCAGGGGAGGGGAGCCAGAGGGGACCCAGAGTGATTCTTTGACAGAATGAAATGTAGATTTTTCTGCGTTGCTTGATTCTGGCCAAACCACCGAGGTGTGTGTCAGAAACAAGAGGACCCCTTTCCCAGAACAGTCAACTGATAATATGACACAAATGTCAAGATTTTCAGGTTGAGTTTTTTTATTTTAAAATTAATTAATTAATTACTTTGGCTTCTTTGGGTCTTCATTGCTAGGCGGGCTTTCTCTAGTTGCGGAGAGTAGGGGCTACTCTCTAGGTGTGGTGCACGTGCTTCTTATTGCGGTGGTTTCTCTTGTTGCTTCTCAACCTTTCTGTGCTACCTTTTCCTTACTTCTAAGTCAGAGATGCTGGCACTAGCCTTAGAGGGTCATTGTGAAGATGAATTGGTCCATGTCAGTGTTTAGGACAAGTGTGGTGTGGGGAGGCTGTGTGGAAACGCCAAGTGCTCTTACTGTTACTGCCTATGAGCATAAAGAGAGTTTTCAAGTGAAGTCATAAAATCACTGTTTGTTTTGAATGTAAATGAACTTTATTTTTAGAGCAGTTTTGGGTTCACAGGTACCTTTTGTGAAGGTTCAGAGATTTCCCACATACCTCCAGGCCACCCCCACAGTCTCTCTTCCACCATCAATATCCCCACTAGGGTGGCACCTTATAGTTGATGAACCTACATTGACATGTCATCACTCAAAATCCATAGTTTACATTAGGATTCACTGTTGGTGGTGTGCATATGGATTTGAATAAATGTATCAATATATGTATTATGGTATCATAATGGTATCATATCATTATGGTATCATACAGAGTAGTTTCACTGCCCTAAAAATCCTCTCTGCCTTGCTTATTCACCCCCAACCTCGCAACCCTTGTTAATCACTGATGTTTTACTATCTCTATAATTTTACCTTTTCCAGAATGTCATACAGTTGCAGTCATACAGTATGTAGCCTTTGCAGATTTGCTTCTTTCCCTTAGTAATAGATGTTTTAGCTTCCTTCTTGTGTTTTCATGGCTGGATAGTTCATTTCTTTTTATGCTGGTTAGTATCAATCGTATGAATGGTTTATTGTTTTTTAAACCAATACTTTGCCTCTGTGTGAATAAGATCTGCCCTACAGAGTGGTGGCTCTCCACCTTTAGCCTTGGGTGCATGCTCATTCACTTGTGTTTGACTCTTTGTGACCCTGTGGACTGTAGCTTGTTACACACAGATTGTCTGCTCCTACCCTCAGTATACTGGATTCTCTAGGTCTGGGGTAGGGGCTGAGAGTCTGCCTTTCTAAGGATTTCCTGGGGCTGCTGCTGGTGGCAGGCACTTTGGGAGGCAGTGCTCTGTGGAGTGTGTCTGTGCGTGTGTCCCACTCTTGTGCCCCACGGACTGTAGCCTTCCAGGCTCCTCTGTCCATGGGATTCTCCAGGCAAGAATACTGGAGTGGGTTGCAATTTCATCCTCCAGAGGATCTTCCCAACCAAAGGGATTGAACCTGTGTCTCCTGCATTGGCAGGTGGATTCTTTACTACTGAACCATCTGGGAAGCCCTGTGTATGTGCACAGATACATGATTGTGTATGAATAAGCAAGTTTGTATGTGTACACACAGGTGTACATGTAGGTGCGTATGCATGTGTGTGCACATGTATGTATATGTATGTATGCATCTGTAAGCCTATGTGTGTGAATGTGTGTGCATGAGCATATGTGTGTGCACATGCATTTACATGTGTGTGCACATGAATGTCTGTGTGTCCTTTTCCAGGGCCCAGCCGAGGTGCTGGTGGTCACCACCCTCGCTGGGTCGGCCCTGAGGGCGGGTACAGGAGCCCAGGTTGGGGACTGCGGGAGCACGGGTCATCCCCTTAGGAACAGGCTGGAAGGACATGGTTTTTGTTCCGAGGTGCCGCCTTCAAGTGGGCCAGGGTTGTCTTTGTTTTTCTCTTCCCACACAGGATTAGGGCCGGATTCTGAGTGGGCACCAGACTGGTTTGTGTTACAGGGTTTGGCGGCCGCACACTGGCTTCTTCTGAAATCCAGAGGATCCATGGCATGGCATCCACCCTCATTCTGCACATTCACCCCTTTATTTTCTCATGTTCATTTCAACAGGATTTATGCTTGATTAAGTTACTCTCTTTTATCATAATTAAAGAAAAATGTGGTGGGAGAGCCCTCCAAACTCCACTCAATGAAAACCAGATTGTTGAACCTGCAGGGAAACAAGGGCTGCCCTGTGTACCCGGCGCCCAGTGAAGAACCAGCCTTCAGGGGGACCGATTGGCCTTGAAGGGGACATGCCCACCTGGCACTGCCCGCATGACCCACGGCCAAGGGCAGAGTGCCCTGTTGACCTGTTGGCATCGGCCCTGCCCCGAGGCACTGCACCCTTGGTGCTAACTCAGGCACAGTGAGCTGCCCGGGTGCCCAGCTCGGCTCATAAAGACCCTTTCTTGTGGGCCCGCCAGCCACCCTCTGCAGATGTCTGTGAGGAACGTGCTTCTAGCTGACTCATAGAGGTGACATTGCAAGGGTTGTGCCACCTGGGAGGTCACAAAGCCTTACATCTTGCCAGGACCAGGGTGGCAAGGGTCCCCCAAGGATTCAAGTGAGGTTGACGCTCGCAGGTGGGATGGTCTTGCAGCAGAAGGGAAGACGAACTTGCTGACGCTGATGGGGTGGCTTCTGTGATCCACGTGGATGCTTGGAGCATTTAGAGCTCCAGAGTCCCAGATCTGAAGAGCCAGTCAGGGAGAGGTGGAGGTGGTGCTTGAGAAGAGGCAACAGTCACCAGTGAAATCAGGAGCAGAGGTGCGGGCTGTGGTCCAGTCCCCATTCTGCCACAGCCACACACAGGGTGCACTGGCCCCCCTGGCCAAGGGACCCTTTTGGGGAGGTGGGGTGAGCATTGGTTCTGGAGCCTGACAGCCTGGGCCCCCATTCTGGTGCTGATGCTTGCCAGCAGGCTGAGCCTGGTGAGTGACTTCAGCATAGAGTGGTTGGATTTGATCCTCTCTCCACTGTGGATACAGAAGGTGATATCCCATGTGAAGGTGTTGTGGTGATTGGATGAGTGGGGTGCTCAGAACAGCAGGCGCCTGTCAAGGGTTGGGAATGATCGCGATGGTTAGGGGATGTCTCTCTGGGGCTGTGTGGCCTCAGACCATGCGTTGTTATCAGTCAGCTCTGGTTGCCACAATGGGGACCACAGACTGGGCGGCTTAAGCAACAGGCATTTGTTGTCTCAGTTCTGGAGGCTGGAGATCAAATTATTGGCAGGGCCGGTTCCTTCTGAGGCTTCTCTCCTTGGCTTGAAGACCCTTCTCCCTGCATCCTCACCTGGTTGTCCCTCTGTGAGTGCCTGTGTAAACAAACACTGCCTCCTGGACTGGGGAGGAGGGCTGCATCAGCCTCCAGGGAAGGGGATGCAGGAAGCGGGGAAGGATGTTGGGTTTGTCACTTAGCTGATGCTCATTGCGCTCTGCATGTGCTGGCCTTGGGCACCCAGCACCCCTGCCCTGATGCAGCTGGCAGTTCTAAGGTCCTGTCCACCTCTTAGCCTGAGTCCTGTCCACTTCTCAGACTTGCCCATTTGCTATCTGGTTGCCAGAAACTCATGGGGGTACAGTTACTGCCGCTGCCTATTCCAGTGCTGTGGGAGACGAAACTTCTCCCCTTCCTTTCTCAAAGAGGGAATTCATGCCCGCCTGGGAGTTTGGGCTTCAGAATCTGCATGACATCCCTCCTTGTCCAACAGCTCAACTCCACATACAGGGACATCCTCCGTGTCCTGGCCCAGAAGCCTCAGAGGGAAAAAAGGCCCAGGGTTTTTATTGAGCCTTCTGGGAACATTGCTTTCTTGTCACATGTGAAAATGGGTTGACTTTAAGGTAAATTTTTAGTAATCTAAGAAGCTTCCTGGGGAGAAGGAAATGGCAACCCTTTCCAGTACTCTTGCCTGGAAACTCCATGGGATCGCAAAGAGTTGGACATGACTGAGCAACTTCACTTCACTCATTTCATACTTTGTCACTGGGGAAGGAACTGGCAACCCACTCCAGTATTCTTGCCTGAAGAATCCTATGGACAGAGGAACCTGGCGGGCCGTGGTCCGTGGGATTGCAGAATGTCGGACACAACTGAAGTGACTGAGCACACACGAAAGAGCTTCCTGGACCCAGAGGACATCTGACAGCACTTCAGAACTGAGTTCTTGTTTAGCTGCTATGTCATGTCCAACTCTTTGCGACCCCATGGACTGCAGCATGCCAGGCTTCCCTGTCCTTCATCATCTCTTGGAGTTTGCTCAAACTTGTGTCCATTGAGTTGGTGATGCCATCCAACCATCTCATCCTCTGTTTCTCCTTTCTTCTCCTGCCCTCAATCTTTCCCAGCATCTGGGTCTTTTCAGTGAGTGGGCTCTTTACATGAGGTAGCCAGAGCATTGGAGCTTCAGTATCAGTCCTTGCAGTGAATATTCAGGGTTGATTTCCTTTAAGATTGACTGATTTGATCTCCTTGCTGTCCAAGGGACTCTCAAGAGTCTTCTCCAGCACCACACTTGGAAAGCACCAGTTATTCAGTGGGATGAGTGTCAGTGAGGGCCCAGCTCATCCTTCCTGGTCCTACCTGGAAAGATAAGGCCTCCTCTGAGAGTAGAGAGAGTAGGTGATAACTTACTTAGCTTATGGTTAGAATATTTTTAAGAGCAATTGAGTTAAATTTTATGTTCTTAAATATGGAACATTAACTTGAGGATAATTCTGATTTCCTGAAAATATTGTTCTTTAGCATTTTAGAAATATCAGTTGTGGTTATAACCTATTGATAGGAGTTTTCATTTGCCTCTTCTAAAATATTTGAGGCATCGCTACTAAATACAGTTTTTAGAATAAAGCCTTTGCTAGTTCTCTGTCAGCTTATCCAAGCCAAATAACTGGTGACAATGTTGCTTTCATGACACTCTGCAATTCAAACTTCACTTCTAACTGGAGTCGAAGTTGTTGTTGTTGTTTAGTCACTAAGTCATGTCCTACTCTTTTGCAACTCTATGGACTGTAGCCCGCCAGGGTCCTTTGTCCATGGGATTCTCCAGGGAAAAATTCTGCAGTAGGGTTGCCATTTCCTTCTCCAGAGGATCTTCCTGACCCAGGGATTGAACCCAAGTCTCATGCATTGGCAGGTGGATCCTTTGCCACTGAGCCACCAGGGAAGCCCTGGAGTCAAAGTTAGAAGGAGCTTATTCTAAAAGTGAGATCCTCGGCTTACTAGGCATCTACCACTGTGCTACGTTCTTGGAGACCGCAGAGGATCAAATGACTTTAGATTATGAATCTTGCAATCCTCTCTCATTACTTGGGTTTCTTTAAAGAGAGTGCTTGCTCTTAATTTCTTGATTTAAATCATTGGGAAGTTATATGGAGTCAGATCACCTTCACTGAGAAATTAGAGTAAAAAAAAAAATAATTGCTTTATTACTCTGCAGTCAAGATTTTGCAAATGAGTAATGTCTTCATATAGAATGTCAGTAGCCATAGAGCCTATATGTGACAAGGAAGGTGCAAGGCCAGTAACTATGTAGTGGACCAGTGTCGCCAGTTGGTACCTGTTCTGACCCCCTGACATGTCATGCAGTCTGCTGACTCTAAGCCTCTGAGACTCTGCCTCAAGCCTTTCCTGGCCAAGGTCATCCTTGACCCATGGATAAGATACATTGGAAGCATGGGGAGCTAGCCTATACCCTCTCCCTCTATCAGTCCTTCATGAGCAATGACCAGGACCTAGTAAGGAAATAAACCAGCTTCCTTGGCCATTGGGTGGATCAGCTCCATGATGTGTGATTGCACGACCTTCCAGGGGTGTCTCCTGCTCATCATTTCACCTGGTTGGGGTTCCACCCCACCCCCGCTTTCCTGCTTCACTACCAGGATGTGACATAACCAATGGAGATTTGGTCTCTGCACCTGGTTCCTGACACAGACCTCCTAAAACCTGGCTCATTTCTTGAGTGATGGGTTCAAGGAGCATCTTTTGTGCCCCTATGCGGTCTTTGACCCCAGTCCCTGATGCAGAGCTCCTAAGTCCCTTGGGATTTCCTGGGTGATCCGGGCATCTTTTGTTCCAATGTGGTGATTGTCATGAACACCCTAGCTTCAGGATGAGGGCTGGTCACCAAGAAGACCAGGCTGTGATTACAAGCTTGGAACTTGCAGGCTTACCCCCACTCTGGGGAGAGGACAGGGGCTGGAGATTGAGTGAGACATTTATCCTACTGGTATGGTGAAGCCTCCATTAAAATCTGTGAACTACAGGGTTTGGAGAGTATCCAGGTTGATGAACAAATTCATGTTCTTTGAGGGTTGCACTCCCCGACTCCACAGGGACAGAAGCTCCTGTGCTTGGGACCCTTTTGGACTTCACCTAGGTGCCTCTCTTCACTTGACTGTTCATCTATATCCTTTATAATAGCTTGGTAAATATAAATAAAATTTCCCTGAGTTTCCTGTGGTTCTAGCATATTTTCAAGTCTGAGAAGAGGGTTGTGGAACCCCTGACTTTGTAGCCAAGTTGGACAGAAGTGCGGGTACCCTGGTGACCTGATCTTGGGACTGGTATCTGAAATAAGGATGTCTTGTGGATCCTGACCCTAACTCTGTGTAACTGATGTGAGAATTGCACTAAATATGGGACAACCATTTGGTGTCTGGAAACCTGGAGAATTGGCTGGTAGGGGAAAGAAACCCCACATATTGCCTGCCAGAAGTATTGTGGATAAACAGTTTACCCTTATGGGGCCACCTGGGGTAACTTCCCAAATATGCTGTTTGCTCTCAAATTCTTGTCTCTGAGTTAACTTCTTCTGAGGAGCTCCTTCTGAGGAACTCCACCGGTGATAGAATTGGCAGATTTTGGCTCAGGGATACGTTGTCCATGCGCATCTCAAGAATCCCTGTTTTACTCACATTTACCCTTTCCATTATCTTCTCTGTCTCTGTCGTTTTACACTGTCAACGTGGGTGCCATGGCGCTATCAGACCTAAACACATGTTAATATGTGGAATTTGACAGAACTTGGTTGTTCATGTTTTACTCACTATGTCAGCCCATGTGAAATTAATTCACATAGCAGGATGTTGAATGGAATGCATCCTGTCGTCTTGAATTAGCAGCCAAGACCCCGTTCATCAGGCGGGTGAGGGCCTAGGGGTGGTCACCTCTCTGCAGAGCTCCTGAAGGGGCCCAGCCACCTCCAACACTTCGCCCCTCTGAGTCTCTTGCTCCTGATGATTAGAGGGTAGTGGAGGGAGGGAAGGTGGAGGGCAGTATCCTTGGTTTTCTCACAGTGTCACTTGTCTGCAAATTTCATCCACGGGATGGCTCATCTGATACTGGGATGTCTGGGGTCTGGACTTCCTCATCTCCAGGGGCCTTGTCCTTCGCCTGCACCAGGTGCTTCCACTCTTAAAGCTCTTTATTTGGGGAAAACCTTCTCTGCTACCTTACAGGAGCTTCTGGTCCATCCTACCTGTTCATGGCATGGTCACCGTTTACCTGTTCACCGAGTGACCACTATCCTATCTATTTATGGTGTGGTCACCTTTCAGTACTCTTTTTTTTCCAGGTCTTTACATGCGTACCCTCTGGTCATTAAGTTCTGGGGTCATCTAGAGAGACCCAGCCTTGGAGAAATCCGGCTGGCATGCTCTCTGAGTCTGGGCCTGGGCAGCGGTGCACAGCTGGAGGGCATCCCACAAGGTAGAGTGGTCAGACCTGTTCACTGATGATCCGTGTGCCTAACTGGGCTCTCATTGCTTGGCAGACTCATTCCTTCCTTGGGGGCTCATCCTCCTGTGCTCCCCGTAGGTTATTTTTATCCATTCACTCAGCCAGCTTTTCTCAATTGCCCTCAAGGAGCTTGTACTCAAGAGGGAGTGAGAAAGGCAGAAAGCCGGTGGATAAACAATAGGTGGTGTGAAATGAATGTGCTGCAGATCAAACAGGCTCTTGTGATGGGTGACTGAGACCAGTTTCTCTTGCATGGTAGAAATCTTCCTTTCCCTTCACCTCTTCAGACATTCCTGCCTTTTAATTCACAGACACTAAAGAAGGCTTCAGATGGGAAATCCCTCGAATTCTTGATCTTCATCCTCTCAGCATCCTGTCCTCGCTCTTCCTATCAGGAGCGCTTTCTTTTTTCTTTTTTGAAGGACAGTTCTTCTTCCTTTGTGGCCCCGATTCCTTCACATCTTCTCATAGACTCTCCAGTGGTCTTGCTTTGATTTCATTTATTTATAATCCTGCCCTTTCATCTGAATTCCTCTCACCACCTTTTAGATGAGATCACATTTCCTGCATTTGGGGATAAATTCTGCCTGCTACACCTCTTCAAGGAAATGATCCCATATTGTATCTTGAGTGTACTCCCCCTCCACCATGTGGGATGGAATTTGTTACTTTACTTCCCATTGTACGTGGGGTGGTTATATGATAGTCATATCCACTATTGTGAGAGGTGAAGCAAGTGTCAAGAACACTAGAAGGTTTCAAAGAGCCTAATTTCTTCGAGACAAAGTTAAATGAACCCAGCAATAAATGGTATACATTTTTTAAAGTGATAAAGCTGAAATTAATTGTAGTTGGTTCAGTTTTCTATGTATAGAAAATGCAAAGGAATTTGGTTGAACATCTTAGAACTAATAAGGGGATATGGCAAGTGGGCTGGATTTAGGATCAACTTAGAAACATCAGTATCATTTTATTTACTTGTGGAAAACTAGGAGAACATGGGATGGGAAATAATCCTGTTCACAATAGCAACAAAACCAATCAGATAAGCAGAAATCACCATAGTAAGAAATGTGTAGCAGCTCTGTGACTTCACTGAAGTATATAAAAGATTAAAATAACTGGAGAGGGAAACCCAGTTGTTTGAATGGGAAAGCAATATTATAAAAATAATAAGTTCTTTTTAAATCGACATATTAATTTATACAGTTCCATTTAGTAACCTATTAAGTTACGTTACAGGATTTGGCTTGCTGTTTCTAAAATCTATGTAGAGTTGAAAATTAGCAAGAAGATCCAAGGTAGTTTTTTTTTTTTTTTCCAAGGTAGTTTTGCAAAAGAAAATCTAATGGAATCCTTTCTCTATCTGATATCAAAATGTGTTACAGTGGTTAAATAGTGTGACAAATAGGTCACAGGAATAGAATTATCAATTAATAGACCCATGAAATATTTGGGAACTTATTAAATGATAAACATGCCTTTTCAAATGAGTGGGGGCAGTAATGAAGTTTTCAATAAATAGTGTTGAAATAATTGAAAGTAGCCTTTGGGAGAAAGTCATATTAGAGATTTGCTTTATACAAGTCACCAGAAAAAAAATACAAGTATTTATTTATGACCTTGACTTAGAGAATTTATTCTTGAGTAAGTCAATGAAAACAACAATAGAAATGATTGAGAAATCTTAATAGAAACTCTGTTGGGCAAAGGATATTTAAAAAGGAATTTATAGAAAGGAATATAAAAAGTATCTGGTAAAATTAGAAAAAGTCCTCACCTCAGTAGTTGTATCAGTTTCTCATTGCTGCTGTAACAAATACTTCTGGAGGTCAGATATTAAAATGAATTGGTGTGTGCTATGCTCCGGCTGGAGGCTCCAGGGGAGACTCTGTGTCCTTGCCTTTTCTGCTTCTAGAAGCTGCCCACATTCCTTGGCTTGTGGTCCCTGCCTCCATCTTCAAAGTCAGCAGCAGAGCATCTTCCAGTCTCTCTCCCCTTTTGCTTCATCATCACATTACTTTTTTTTTTTTACCCTCCTGCCTCAATCTTATCAGGACCCTGGTGATGACATTGAACTCTCCCTGATAATTCAGGATTGTCTTCCCATCTCAAGATTCTTAACGTAATCACTTTTACCATATAAGGTAACATATTCATAGGTTCTGAGGAATAGGCTGTGGACATCTTTGGTGGACCATTATTCCTAGTACTAGGAAACATACATACAATAAGTTAGGATTTTCAGCCCTCATTTTGATAAGGTTTAAGAAATTTGTTAAGGGCTGGTGAGGGTGTGGGGAAATGGGCTTTTTGTTAAACTGTATAGATTGGTACCTCCATTTTGAAGGACAGCAGTTCAGTCATGTCTGACTCTTTACCATCCCATGGACTGCAGCATGCCAGGCTTCCCTGTCCAACACTATCTCCAAGAGCTTGCTCTAACTCATGTCCATTGAGTCAGTGATGCCATCCAACCATCTCATCCTCTGTTGTCCCCTTCTCCTCCCACCTTCAGTCTTTCCCAGCATGTGATGAGTCGGCTCTTCACATCAGGTGGCCAAATTGTTGGAGCTTCAGCTTCATCATCAGTCCTTCCAATGAATATTCAGGACTGATTTCCTTTAGGATTGACTGGTTGGATCTCCTTGCTGTCCAAGGGATTCTCAAGAGTCTTCTCCAGCCCCACAGTTCAAAAGCTTCAGTTTTTTGGTGCTCAGTTTTCTTTATGGTCTAACTCTCATATCTCATATTTTGAAGGACAGTTAGCCGTATTTCTTAAAATTAACACAGTGTATCCCCAGGGGCCAAGGCTCGCCTTGCAGTCTCACTGAGTGTGGGGCACAGAGGAGCCTGTACAAGATATTCATGACAGTAGGGTTGTTGTTGTTTAGTCACTAAGTCATGTCTGACTCTTTGCGACCCCTTGAACTATAGCCCTCCAGGCTCTTCTGCCCACGGCATTCCCCAGGCAAGAATACTGCAGTGAGCTGCCATTTCCTTCTCTAGGGGATCTTTCCAACCCAGGGATCGAATCTGCATCTCTTGCATTGCCAGACAGATTCTTTACCACCACACCACCAGGGAAGCCCGGCAGTGATGTTGGGGAGAGAGAAAAACAAACATTAACTATTTATTGTTTTGGACTTGGTAAAAAAGCAAGAAAAAAACTCACATGCATGGTATATTCATCCTAGGGAATATTATGTGTTCATTATACAGGAATGAAATGGAAAATGGGAGGTGACTCTAACCTCAAAGATCATGACTCAGTGAATAAAAGTCATTTGCAAAGTAGCCTGTGTACAGTGATGGGCTTCCCACGTGGCTCAGTGGTAAAGAATCTGCCTGCTGATGCAGGAGACACGGATTTGACTCCTGGATCAGGAAGATCCCATTGAGAAGGAAATGGCAACCCACTCTGGTGTTCTTGCCTGGAAAATCCCATGGACAGAGGAGCCTGGCAGGCTGCAGTCCATGGGGTTGCAAAGAGTCAGACACAACTTAGCAACTAAACAACAACAATGTGTACAGTGTTGCTATTTAGGGGAAAAACAACACTCAGTAAACGTTTATATAGGTAGAGAAAAATTTGGAAGCGTGAAGGACAAACTACAAGCTGATTGTGGTTGGGGAGTTGGGGTGAGTGGACTTCAGCTTTATTTACGAGTGTGACTTGGGGTGGGCAGTGTATTCACATACTACTTGCATGGTGCAAAAGAAATTGTGGAAAGCAATGGCAACTTCTTTGAAGCAAAAGGTCAAATATTCTACAGTGATCACCTGGAAGCGTGAACACTTGAAGACAGTGAACTTGGTTCTTGGGCTACAGGTTCTGTATGAAGTTGGCCGTGTGGCTGGGGTGAGGTCTCAGGCTGGAGCTGGGGCTCCTTGTCGTGGCCTTCCTTGCAAGTGTTAGCCTTAACCCCAGGGTTGAAGGGCCGAGCCAGGAAGCACTTGGTCTCCCTCAGAGATCGTGTTTTCTCACCATCTGGACCAGCTGGCTTGTCTGTTAATGTATTCCTTTCTTTTTTTTCCCCTACAAGCTGTATTTTGACTTTTTATTAATTATTATTGGTGTACAGTTGCTTTACAGTGTTGTATTAGTCCAAAGTGGATCAGCTGTATGTATACATACATCCCCTCTTTTTCAGATTTCCTTCCCATTTAGAGCAGTAGCATTCCCTGTGTTATACATTAGGGTCACATTAATTATCTGTTTTAAACATAGTGGTGTATATACGTCAACCGCAATTACCATGTTCATCTCACTCCCATTTTCCTCTCTGGTATTCATATGTTCATTCTCTACATCCGTGTCTCTATTTCTGCTTTGCGAATAAGTTCATCTGTATCATTTTTCTAGATTTCACATATATGTGATATTATATGATATTTATTTTTCTATTTCTGACTCACTTCACTCTGAATGACAGGAGAAAACCATAATTCCAAAAGACACATGTAACCCAGTGTTCATTGCAGCACTATTTACAATAGCCAGGACATGGAAACAGACTAAATGTCCATCAACAGAAGAATGGATAAAGAAGACGTGGTACTTATGTACAATGGAATATTACTCAGCCATAAAAAGACTCAAATTGTACAATTTGCAGAGATGTGGATGGACCTAGGAACTGTCATACATGTGAAATAAGTCAGAAGGAAATAGTTCTCATGTCGAAGTTTTATCTGCACCTTCTGGACGCCTGCAACTGACCTCTTATTCTCTTTACCTGCCCTGTGATTCTCAGTGTTGATATCAAGAGAAGCCTGGGAGTGCTACGTGACTGTGGTTGAGATGTGAAATGGAATTCATGGGCACAGTTTCTCTAATGCTCCTGAGATCACATAAAATTCCACGATCCACAGTCAGGTTTACCTACGTGATCTCCTCACACAGTGAGCAACTTCACTGTCATCATGTATATCACTTTGAGTGGGGACACATGGATGGGCTTGTGGACAGTGGTGGCTGTGGACTTGAATTCTCAGTCCTCAAGGGTAGAATATTAAAAATACTGGTATCCCTGGAAAGGAATACTTCTTAGAGTTGTAATTGCTTTAAAAGTCTTGGAACACAAAAGTATTACATAATGCATTTCTTTCCTTCATGTATTATTTGAAGATTATTAGAAAAACATTTCGAACTGTAGGCCAGCGTGAGTCCAGCATGATATTATGGACTGCATCTTTATGTCCTGCTGTTATTGAGAAAATAAGAACTCTTTAAGGAGACTGGTGAGGAGAGTGGATGGTCCTAAGCAGCAGAATATCCGAGTCCACATCCCCTGGAGTCTGGGGGTGGGCAGACACACAGATGCCCACCTCTTTCTGAAAAGCAGGCAGAGTTTAGATACAACCTCCCTCCCCTGGTTTAATTACCTGAGACACCTCCCGCTTAACCTTGACCTTCGACAGGATTCTCAGGAAAGAGCCCTCCTCTCAGCTCCTTGAATGGCATTTCCCCTTGATTGCGAGCACCCGACCATGCATCCGTTATTGGAAAAAGAAATCAAGAAATAGAGTCAAACCAACACATTTCCTTGTTTTATTTTCCATAAAACACATCTGTCCCTTCTCTGTGAGAAGACTGGAGTATCAATGGTTTTGTGCCCCAGGTGATAAACCTCAAGTTTCTGCTTGCTCTGAAATATTCCACAATATAAATAACTTTTTCTTTAAAAGCCTCATCTGTTTTACATTTTGGGGCTGTTTCGACACTGCCGGGTGGGGGATGCTGGCCTCGGAGTTCTGCCGAAGCCAGTGCCTGTGTACTTCCCATGTTGCAGAGTGAGTCTGTGTGCCTCTTTCAAGATCAAAGACAGACTCGGCGTCCAGCTGAGCGGAACTTGAGCTCTGGGGAGTGTAGTTTTGGTGGCAGCAAAGACATGAAGAATGTCTTCCTGCTCAACAAGAGCCCCTCGGATGGAAGGAGCAGGGTCTGCTCTGGACGGGGGGTTTCTCACCTGATCGTCCTCCCCCACCCTCCACACACCCGACCAGGAGATGAGAAATGAAGGTCTGGAGGAGAGATGTGATTTAGCCGAGCTGGGTCTTGTCTGTTCGGACTTATGTTTAAAGACTGGAATTGTCGCTTTGCGTGCTGCCTCTCACATCGTCTCCTCCAGCATCCGTGGAGCCTGCCTACAAGGGGGTGCTGTGGATGGAATGTCGCCTCCAAATCCACATGTTGAAGCCCCACGCCCAGTGTGATGGTATTTGGAGATGGGGCCTTTGGGAGGTGATTAAGTTTAGTTGAGGCCATGTGAATGTGGTCCCAGCAATGGGATTAGTGCCCTTTTAAGAAGAGGAAGCAATAACAGAGCCCCCTCTCTCTCCCCATCATGAGAAGACAGCTTTCTGGAAGCCAGAAAGAGTGTGCTCTCACCAGAACTGCATCTGCCAGCACTGGGTCTTAGACTCCACGCCTCCAGAGCTGTGAGAGGAAAAATGTTTGTTGTGCAAGCTGCCTGTCTGTGGTGTTCTGTTACAGCAGCTTGAGCTGGCTGAGAAGGGAGAGATAGGTCTGGGAGCCTTTTCCAGGGGCACATCTGGGCCTCTGTGTGGTGTGGAACACAGCCTTCTGTTTTGGGGTGTATTGTACAGAGGAGTAGGGGCACAGGTACTTAGCAAATACTAAGTGCTTAGCTGACTTGTTTCCCAGGTGGCTCAGTGGTAAAGAATCTGCCTGCTAATGCAAGAGATGCTGGAGATGCAGGTTCAGTCTCTGGGTTGAGAAGATTCCTTGCCGAAGGAAATGGCAACCTATTCCAGTGTTCTTGCTGGGAAAATCTCATGGACAGAAGAACTTGGTGGGCTACAGTCCATGGGGTTGCACAGAGTCGTGCGTGACATACAGTATATATGTACATATACGTATATGTGTATACGTATACACATATACACAAGTACTTAGCAATAGATTGGGCCCTGAGAGGACCTCCTGGAGCTGAGAGAGACAGAAGCCCTGCCCAGGGCCCAGGAGGGAGGCACAGTGGCTCCCCCCAAGGGTTAGGTACAGTGCCCCCACCACGGGAGCGCTTGGCATGGAGCCTGTCTGAGTGGGACCATGGTCCCTTCCGGGCCCCAGCCCACCCCTGCTGTTTGCTCACACTGACAACTTGAGTCTCATCTCATTCCTCTGTTGTGGGAACTGGGCTCATGGGACTCACTGAGCTGCAGTAGCCCCAGGATACTTTTGAGAAGGAGGGGGGGGTCATGCCCACTTCGAGCCCAGACCCGTTACATGAGTGCTGCCTCTCTCCTTGGACTCACCCCCTCCCCTGTCTGTTCCCCACCCCCACCCAGGCTGTTCTGGGTCTTGGTGGCTTTGCATGTGCTGTCCCATCAGCTGTGCAACCCTTTCCTCCCCCTGGGAAATCCGCTTGCCTCTGCCCCAAGGCATCTGCATCTATGTGCTGTGGTTGGCCACATTTGTTGGGTACTTTTTCTTTAGCAGATCCTTGTGCGCTTTGACCTATAGTTTCTGACACATTAGTTCTGTCCCCAAGCTAGTTCATATATGGATCATGGTGTTTCCAGGGGAATGTGTCTCATCTTCCTTAAAAGGCAGGGGAGCAAAGAAATGCAGACACTCCCCGCCCAGCAGCCTTCCCACTGCATTCTCAGCAGCTCTGGCTTCAAAGGAGGTTCAGCCACCGAGGGGACAGCAAGACTCAAAACTGAAGCCCCACACCCATATGCATAGAGTAGCTCCAGCACATTGTTCTTTTTTAAAACAATTTACTGAAATATAGTTGATTTACAGTATTAAGGGGCTTTCCAGGTGTTCAATCCTTGGGTTGGGAAGATCCCCTGGAGGAGGAAATGGCAAGATCTCCAGTATTCTTGCCTGGAGAATCCCATGGACAGGGGAGCCTGGCAGGCTACAGTTCATAGCGTCACCAAGAGTCAGACATGACTGAAGTAACTTAGCAATTACAGTGTTAGGCTAGTCTTAGGTGTACAGCACAGTGATTCAGTTATACATGTGTATGTATAGTTTTTAGATTCTTTTCCTTATAAGTCATTACAATATTGTGTCTAGTTCCCTGTGCCATTCAGTAGGTCCTCGTTGTTTATCTGTTTTATATATAGTAGTACGACTATTTTAATCCCATCCTTCTAATTTACTCTCTCGTTACTTTCTCCTTTGGTAACCATAAGTTTGCCTTCTGTCTGTGAGTCTCTTTCATTTTGTAAATAACTTTATTTGTATCTTTTTTAGATTCTACATATAAATGACACCATATGATATTTGTCTTTTAGTCTGACTTGTTTTAATTAGTATCATAATCTGTATCTATCCATATTGCTGCAAATGGGATTATTTCATTCTTTTTTGTGGCTGAATAATATTCCATCGTACGGGGGCTTCCCTGGTGGTCCAGTGGTTGAGACTCGGAGCTCCTAATGCGGGGGGCCTGGGTTCAATCCCTGGTCAGGGAACTAGATCCCACATGCAGCTACTAAAAATCCCATGTGCTGCAACTAAGACCAGGAACAGCCAAATAAATAAATAAATATAAGTTTCTTTAAAAAAAAAATATTCCATCGCACACATGTACCACATCTTTTGTATCCACTTATCTGTAGATGGGCATGTAGGTCACTTCCATGTTTTGGCTATTGTGAATAGTGCCGCTGTGAACATTGGGGGTGCAGGCATCTTTTCGAATTAGCGTTTTCTCTGGATATATGCTCAGGAGTGGGATTGCTGGGTCACACGGTAGCTCTGTTTTCCATTTTTACATGAACCCCGTACTGTTCTCCTTGGTGACTGCACCAGCTTACAGTCCCACTAATAATGTAGGCAGGCTCCAGATCTGTCTTAGGTTGGATAGTGAGGGTTGACCTGAGATTTCCTGTAAAGAGAGGGCTTTACTGCTGAGAGAAAGCCTGTCTCAGTCAGCCTGGGTTGCTGTAATAAAGTATCACAGACTGGGCAGCTTAAAGGATTGACATTTACTCCTCATAGTTCTGGAGGCTGGAAGCCCAAGATCAAGGTGCAAGCACAGTATTCTGGTGAGGGCCCTCTTCCTGGCTTGCAAACGTCCCCCATCGCACTGTGTCCTCACATGACAGAGAGATAAGCTCTTGGGTGTCTTCCTCTTCTTATAAGGGATCCTGTGGGATGAGCCCCCCCCCCCATGACCTCATTCAACCTTAATCACCTTCTCACACGCCCCATCTCCAGATATAGGCACATTGGAGGGTAGGGCTTCAACATACACAGGGGTTACACAGCCCATTCATAGCAAAGTCAAAACCCACTATACAGCACTCTTAGTTTTAAAATGAAGAGTCTGAGGCTCAACTTGATCCAGCTATTCCAGGGGACCCAGGCCAACCACCTCCACCTCCTGGCATCCCTACCACCCAGGAAGACCGCTGCTATAATCGCCCAGCCTGGAGCAGTTCTTAGAGGCTGACCATGCCAACTCATTGTGGTCACTTCTTTTGCCACCTGCTTCTTAAGGCTGCTTGTGGTGCTGCTTATATCAGTGTTTGTACTTGTTGGCCAAGATGTGCTCCTGAAATGTGAGTTTTCTTGTGTGTGAACTGCAACCCAGTATAGTTGACTGAGAGTCCTTCTTTGTGACATTGTTTTGTGTTTGATTTTAGGATAAAATATTCATATGTGAACTAATTTTTAAAATTATGAATGAGAGTAAAACCTTCAGAAGAACTGTAAGAATGAAATGAAGCATTTTTATTCCCTCTTACTCTCCCAAGAGCCAGCTACAGATACAATGCCCTATCACATTACTTGGAGGCATCCAAAATAGAAGAAATTGTGTGTTGTAGAAATTCTTATATTTTATGCTTTGAATTAAAAGCATTTGCTTTGGTCCAGTAGTTGAGAATCCACCTTCCAGTGCAAGGATCGCTGGGTTTGATCCCTGGTCAGGGAACTAAGATCCCACATGCTGCAGGGCTACTGAGCCATGCCACAACTACTGAACCCCAGCACCTCAACTAGAGAGAAGCCTGTGTACTGCAACAAAGAGCCTGTGTGCTGCAACTGAGACTGATGCAGCCCAAAATAAATATTTTAAAAAAGCATTTGCTTTATTCTGTTAACATGTAAGACTCATTCTCTGGGGTGAACAGCACGGTTGCATGTGCATTTGAACCTGCCCCATCAGGGTGGTGAGCTGCACTGGAAGTGAAGTACGTGCATCAGGAATTCCCATATGTTTGTCAAGTGGGTGAGTTTTGAGTAAGAATTAAATGGTGAAGAAAAGAAAGATGGTTATCCAGGAGGATGTTTCCACCAACATCCTCTCACTTGAGCACTGTTTTGAGCAGATTTGGCCCAAGAGTCTCTGATTTTGGGGGAGGCCTGGCCTTGCAGCCCTGTTGGGTTGCTGCCCAGAAGGGGTTCCCAAGTTTGGGCCTGGCTCCCCCAAATTAGCTCTGACTTTGGGCTTCCAGGCTGGACACCAAAGATGAGGGGTGCTAGGAGGACAGGGTCCAGGGCCCACTCCAACCCGCACTGTGTCCTTGTGTTTCCAGATAGAGGGTCACAAAGGAGAAAATGGCTGGGCCTTGAGCACCTTGGAAATGGGAAGGGCAGCTACCTGGCCTTGAGAGGGCAGAGAATCAGAACTTGTCCTTTACATTGGACCATGGGAACTTCCCCTAGTTCTGATTGGATTCGTAATTTCAAAGTGTGTCACGAATGCATCTTGCTTTGTGTAGCAATATTTTGCAAACCGTGAAATGGATGCTTTAAGTCAGGACACATGTGTGGAAAATGCAGAAATTATTCCTTCCCCCTTCTTCCTCCAACTCTGACCCTCCAGGGCAAAGGCTGAGGTTATGGAAAAGAATTCCTAAATGTGGCCTCTGGGGCCCCAGGGCTTTCCCCTGGGTTCTGGTATTCCTTTCAATCTTCCCAATCTAGCAGGTTCTGGTGGCAACAAGGTGTAGTCCAGACACGAGAGAAACTGTAATGCTGCAGACAGCCCGAGGATCTTGAGTAAAAACCACAGTGTATGTGATAGCGATTGGCAGAGAGGGAAGCGGTGGCAGCGCCCTGGGCAAGAAACAAGTGCTCGTCTGTGGAAGGAGCGCAGTCCAGAGCGCAACGCGCCTTCTCGGAGGAGGCCTGCGACCCTCCAACAGTGTTTCTTTGTGCTCTGGGCTCCCGGGACTAACGGCCTGAAGCTGGTAGCTAGAAGTCTAGCCACCAGGCAGCGGTTTAAATCAAAATAATCACTTTAAGAAACGGTAGGGAGCTTAGCTGGAGAACCATTTCCTCTGCCCCGAAATGCTAAAAACACATTCTGATTTATGCTGTTAGCTCTGGGCAGCTAGCTAAAACATCCAGAGTAATGCTAACCCCTCCCCTCTTCTTCCCCCACTCCGGGATGAAAAACATTTCAGGAGGAGAGTTTGCGGAAGGCCTTTAGTGCCAGCGAGTGGCTGTTGAAAGGACTTGGGTCTGCAGGGAGGTGGCGATGGGGCGAGATGTGTGGCCAGCTGGCTGGGAAGTGCACGCTGAGGCTGACTTCGTTTTCTTCTGAACTGAGAGTTTTAGGAAGCTGTGCCCTGCCTCTTTAACTTGACAGGGTCCCTTGAATTTGATGTTGGAGGTTCTCCTTCCTTAAGAGGTGCAGGGGCAGCACTAGCCTCGCACAGGGCATGCCAGTTCAGGCTTCGTGGTGAGGGTGGCTCTGCACCCCGTGTCCCCACCCCCATGTGCAGTTCTGGGGGTGCCATCATGGTGTCATGTGGCTTCTCTCCACAGGTGATGAGCTTTTCTGAATTTCTTCCATCAAGCAGATGTGGATATGGGGCTGGAAGCCGATTTTCTCCTCATGGCGGCAGGTGGGCGAATGCCACATGGAGGGGGTGCAGGGGCTGGTTGGGACCCGAGGCCCTATGCCCAGACCTGCTGGGCTCCCATCTCGTCCTTCTCATCTTTGGTCCAGTGCGAACTTTCCACCCTCTTCCCCTCAGGTGGGGTCTAGTCCCTTGGCTTTTGGCGTTTGTCCGTGCAGACTGTGTTCTGGGTGAGTCCGATATGGTACTTTCTTTTAAACAGCTCTGTTGATGGGCAGGGATGCCCCACCCCACCCACCCTGGACAAGTTGACTCTGCCAGGTATCTGGGGGAGGCTGAAGTTTCCAGGAAGGGGGGCAGGAGGGTGGCAGTGGGTGTTCCAGGCTCCCAGCTATTCTGTACATTTATTACGTAAAACTTTGAACCCAGCCTTGGGGCATGGTCTGTGGACACAGTATGGCTAAGTGGGAGCAAGCTTATGGGAATGGGGCAGAGCCCCATAGGGGAAGTCCATTTCCTCCTAAGAAAGTAGGAAATTGCCGTGGTAACACCCCCCTCTACCCCAGTCTAGATCAGCATTTCTTACAGGGGCTGTGGCTATCAGGGTGTTTTATTTGGGACATAAGAACAATCAATAAGGCTAGGATAAATAGGATGTCTCGGTGGGGCCATGTGGGTCTTTGACTTCTTCCTGCACCCCAGCCTCTCCCTGGGGAGTGTGGAGTGCCCCCCTCGGATGGGAGCCCATGTGTCCACAGGCCTGTGGTCACAGTCCACCAGCCCCCTAGGCTCCTTCCCAGGCTGCAGCCACCCTCTGTGTGTTGCCCAGTTCCCTGGGTAACTGATGCTGCTCCCTTCAGTTCTGACACGCTTGTGCTCACCTAAACACACTCACCATGGTCCTTTTCACAGGTTGTTCTCCTTTAAATTAATACTCTCTCAGCAAATGCCCCTGAGTGTCAGTCAGAAAAGCCCATCCAGAAAGCCTTTTCCGAAGGGAGGGTGGGCTCCACTGGAGGGCAGGTGGGTACCTTGG
Organism: Dama dama; assembly: GCF_033118175.1. NCBI lineage: Eukaryota > Metazoa > Chordata > Mammalia > Artiodactyla > Cervidae > Dama > Dama dama. Next base: position 25,380,823 of record NC_083696.1, on the reverse strand, counting down.
TCCAAGGGACAGGAAGGAACTGGCCGTGAGAGGATGCTGCCCTGTGGATCAGGGGCCAGGAGCCTGAGATGTAACTCTCAGTGTCCACACCTTTCTCCCCCCACCAGCCCTGTGTGGGTGGCTCAGGGACCTACAGACTGAATAGACGAACGGCTGGGCAGCCCAGGGCCCTGGGTCCTGGGGTTGGGGTAGCAGTGAGAGCCAGACACTTCTGCCCTCTCTCGAGGCACTAGCACTCCTGTCTCCTCACCTGATGCCCTGCTGGAGTCTGGATCCGCTTCCCCACCCAGCTCTGTACTGGGTCATATGATGGGGGGAAAAAAATGTTGAAATGTCCAGAAGTGACTGTCTGGGCACCATGGGCTGTTTCTCCTCGTTGTCTTGGATTTAAGGAAGCTGTGTGCAGTTAGAACTGGCTGAGCTGTCCTCTGGTGGGAAATGGGGGCTGTGTGACTTGGCTAGCACAGCACGGTCCTGGGCGGGTTTTTCCTGCAGGGGGCGCTCGTGTGCAGGGCTGGGAGGAGCTTCAGTGTCCACAGCTGACCGGTGCGGTGACAGTGGGGTCGTGAGGATTAAATGGGATGACATGGGGCCAGCGTCTGGCACACAGGCCATATGCCCTGGTCATTCTTGAGACAGGTAGCAGCAAGAATAATAATACAGCAAATACTCAAGAGGGCTGAGGACCAGGAGTATGTTTGAGAAATTGGAGGAGGAAGAAGACTAAGAAATCCTTTCCCACGCTGACTTTCCATCTTGGGGGAAAAAAATCTAGTTTTTGACAGTTTTTCCTCTTTGTGCTTTTACTTGCTATTTCTTTCGTTAGTTCCTATTGTCTCTCTTCTTAGCCAGTTCAGCACTGGCCAAGCAGAGTTCAAATGCACTGGAAGCGTGGATTTGTAGCCTATTGCAGAGTGTAGGGTGAGGGGCCTGGCCCAGGCCTTGGAGAAGGTGTCCTTGTCTTCTCTTTGGGAAGCACAGATAGAGATGCTCTCAGATGACTCCAGCCAGGTCCTGGACAGAAGGTGGAGGAAAGCGCACAAGTTTCTTGGCATTGTGCTTAGTTGTGTGTGCTTAGTCAGTCGTGTCTGACTATTTGCAACCCCTTGGACTATAACCTGCCAGCTCCTCTGTCCATGGGATTTTCCACCCAAGAATACTGGAGTGGGTTGCCATTTCCTTCTCCAGAGGATCTTCCCAACCCAGGGATCAAACCTGCATCTCCTGTGTCTCCTGCATTGGCAGGTGGGTTCTTTACCACTAGTGCCACCCCGGAAGCCCTCTTGGAGTTGAGATGCCCTTAATGTAAGAGGAGGAAGATCAAGAGAGGTAGCCGAGTGGGGTGGCATCAGGGCCTCTCCTGGGCCTGGGAAGTGCTGCCAAGGGGCTGGAACACTGAGGGTCTTGATTACTGGCCAGGAACTAAGTCAGCTCCAAGAGCAGTGGGGACAGCTTTGGAAGCTGAACAGTGGAGGAGCCACGGTCCATCTGAAGAGCTTAGGAGGTGACCTGGGGGCAGAAGGGAGGAGGGAGGCTACTTAGGAGCCCCGACCCAATGCTCTTGTGTGGAAATAAATCGTGATATTTGCAGATGTCCCTACAGGCCCACATCCACTTTCTTTTGTAGATCACCTACTGGCTGGAATTAAAATCATATCACTTTAAATAAACCAATGGACACAGCCTTTTTAAAGTAATGTTCATAAAGAGCTTCTGGCCTCATCCAGTCCTGATAGGGGCTGTCTTCGGGCCCGTTAGCACGTTCCAAAGTTGGGCCCGCACTGTTTATTTATTAATGTTTGTTCAGTGGAAGAACTTCTTTCAGAAGCATTCATGCCACAGAGAGAAACTTGTAGCTTAGAAGATTGCTTTATATCACCAAAGCCTTTTGTGAGCAGTAGAAAGAAATGTGCTTGTGAAGAAAAAGGAGTATGGTTCATCTTGCATCTTAAAATAAAAGGTAGTGGGGAATGGGAAATTTTATTAAACCCACGTGTGGCATCTACCAAAACATTGTAGAAAAAGTGAGAAAAATGGCTGTAGGCCCCTGACTCCACATGAATACATCACCTTCCCTAGACACAGATGCATACAGACAGAAAGACAGAGATACACAGAGAGAGACACACAGATAGACACATATACACATATAGGAACACAGACAGATATACATAGACATAGTCACAGACACACACACACACACACACACACACACACACACACGCAATACACATATTGACACTGTCACAGTAATGTAGGCAGACACATATTAAACACTCATAGACACACATATCGACACAGACATACCCAGATACATAGGCAGACACACTTAGACACATACATACTTGTAGGCACAGACACAGACACAAATGCACACAGGCTATTGGAGGAGGTGTTATGGTAAAGACAAAGTAAACCCATAAATGTCCTGGCTATTGTAAATAGTGTTGCAATGAACATTGGGGTACATGTATCTTTTTGAATTATGGTTTTCTCTGGGTATATGCCCGGTAGTGGAATTGCTGGGTCGTTTGGTAGTTTTATTCCTAGTTTTTAAAGGAATCTCCATACTATACTCTATCATGGCTATATAACACAGAAAACTCAGCCCCATGCTCTGTGATGAACTCGATGGGAGGGACGGGGGTGGGGTGGGAGGGAGGCTCAAAAGAGAGGGAATATATATATGCATATGGACAAGGAAGCCTGGCATGCTACAGTCCATGGGGTCTTAAAAGAGTCAGACATGACTGAGCGACTGAACTGAACTGCTATGTACACATATGGTTGATTACATTGTTATACAGCGGAAACCAACACAGCATTGTAAAACAATTACCCTCTAATTGAAAATAATAAAAAAGTCCAACACCCCCTCTGCTCCCCATGAGGCTCTTTGTCTTATCAAATCACTCAGATTCCCCCCAGTCTCCTGGCCTCAGTCTGTGCCCTGCACCGCAGAGGGCCTTGGGCCTGTGCGGTCTGAGCTCCGAGTATCTTTATTTTAAGGTCCTTCTGACTCTTTGCCCAGGATCAGTTATGAGATTTTCCTCTCAACCAAAGTGAAACGTGTCCACTTTTCCTTCAGAGCTCACAAAGAAACCTTCTCTCTGGCTTCTGCTGAAGCAGACTTCCACTGTATGTTGAAAAACGATTTTCTTGTTCCTTGTGCTCTTTTTATTGAAAACTCTGGAGTGGAGTGTTTGCTTTTATGAATGCTGGGTTTCACGAAAATTCATAACATCTGTAATGGTTAAGTGCGTAAACACACAATGCCTGTTTTGCTCTTTTAAAAGGCCTTGGTAAGATCTATCACATTTTCTGACAGCTTGGGTCCTCTGTCCTCAGAGGATTCCGCCCCCAACTCCCCCGCCTTCCAGAGAGGATGGAGCCATGCTGTGGGCGTCCCACTGCGCACCCAGTTGGGGAACAGGCCCTGGGCTGCAGATAATTTTTTAATTTGAGGTCTTACGTCAGAGTGAAACCCCCCCTGGGTTTTGATCTGTCAGTATTTTTGTGTCTTATTTTATAAAAAGGTGATTTACGATGAAGGGAGACAGGGTCGAGGGTTGCAGAACAGGTGATTCTGGTATGTTCTGGGTGCCATGAATTTGGGAGGGGTTGTAGTCCACCCCATGGCCAGGAGGCACACTCGGGAAGAGGGGGACCACTCCGGGGGGCTAGAGGAAAGCCCTGGCAGCCCATGTGTGCACACCTCGGGCCTCTCAACTGGTGGGGGCCCCTAATGCACTCGCCCTCACCCCTCCTCTCTGGGCCTGCAGCCTAATCCAGTCTGAGACTTGTGGTTTGGGTGGCTTGCTCTGTCCCAAAATGGCCTCGGACTGCCTGGTTGAGTTTGTCTTTACGAGCTCTCAGGCATAGCTGAGCTTTTCAAAGGGATACTCTTTTCCTGAATTATGAGTTGCAGTGGACATATCTTTCAGAGTCCAAAGGGAGAATTATGCACACCAGGTGTGCCCAGGTTAAGGAATATGCTAAAGATGTTAACTGCCTAATAAACTATAAATCTCAACATAAACTCATGAACAAGACAGGAAAAGCTCCAGGTCAACATGCATCCCTGAAACCTGTCTTGTGAGGGCACTGAGTATATGGATCATTTCTATTTTTCCTAAATGTGTATTTAATGTGGCAGTTTGACAATGAAAACTACTATTTGAGATTTAAATTTTTTTTTTAACATGTTCCAGTTAGAATGTGTGAGCAAGTGGGACTTTACATCTCTTATTCTTCTGCTTTGTAGTTCAAAATCAGAGTATGGGGAAAAGGGATTAAACCTACAACAGTGCTTAAAAATTATTTTTTTCTACTTGCCAAATGTGTATAAATCAATATAAGAACCCTTAAGAAAACTTCTTGTGCACAATTGGAATCTTTCCTCTCTTTTTAAAACAGTTTAAACATCTTGAAAATGAGACAGCTGGGAAATGAACAATTTACGAGGAGACTTTGAGAATAACTGCTGACCCTTTAATTGATCGGCCCCCTTCCCAAACCCCTTGAGATCTCTCACCTTTGGACAGTGTTCATAAAATATGCAAAGGTGGAGGGGTTTATTGCAATATAGCCAGTTTTTTTTTTTTTTCCTTTTTAATTTACTTTTTTATTGAAGGATAATTGCTTTACAGAATTTTGTTGTTTTCTGTCAAACCTCAACATGAATCAGCCATATGTACACATATATCCCCTCCCTTTTAAACCTCCCTCCCATCTCCCTCCCCATCTCACCCCTCTAGGTTGATACAGAGCCCATGTTTGAGTTTCCTGAGACACACAGCAAACTCCCATTGGCTCTCTATTTTACATACGGTAATGTAAGTTTCCATGTTACTCTTTTCCATACATCTCACCCTCTCCTCCCCTCTCCCCATGTCCATAGGTCTATTCTCTATGTCTGTTTCTCCATTGCTGCCCTATGAATAAATTCTTCAGTACCATTTTTCTAGATTCTGTATATGTGCATCAGAATACGATATTTATCTTTCTCTTTATGACTCACTTCACTCTGTATAATAGGTTCTAGGTTCATCCACCTCATCAGAACTGACTCAAATGCATTCCTTTTTATGGCTGAGTAATATTCCATTGTGTATATGTACCACAACTGCTTTATCCGTTCATCTGTCAATGGACATCTAGGTTGCTTCCACGTTCTAGCTATTGTAAATTGTGCTGCAATAATCAATGGGATACATGTGTCTTTTCCAATTTTGGTTTCCTCAGGATATATGCCTAGGAGTGGGATTGCTGGGTCATATGGTGGTTTTATTCCTATTTTTTTAAGGAATCTCCACACCATCTTCCATAGTGGCTTTATCAATTTACATTCTCACCAACAGTGCAAGAACATACCCTTTTCTCCACATCCTCGCCAGCATTTATTGTTTGCAGACTTTTTGATGATGGCCATTCTGACTGGTGTGAGGTGATATCTCATTGTGGTTTTGATTTGCATTTCTCTAATAATGAGCAATGTTGAGCATCTTTTCATGTGATTGTTAGTCATCTGTATGTCTTCTTTGGGAAAATGTCTGTTTAGGTCTTTTTCCCACTTTTTGACAGGGTTTTTTTTTTTTCTTTCTGGCATTGAGTTGTATGAGCTGCTTATATATTTTGGAAATTAATCCTTTGTCAGTTGTTTCATTTGCTATTATTTTCTCCCAGTCTGAGGGTTGTCTTTTCACCTTGCTTATAGTTTCCCTTGCTGTGCAAAAGCTTTTAAGTTTAATCAGGTCCCACTTGTTTACTTGTTCCATTGCTCTAGGAGGTGGGTCGTAGAGGATCCTGCTTTGATTTATGTCATCGAGTGTTCTGCCTATGTTTTCCTCTAAGAGTTTTATAGTTTCTGGTCTTACATTTAGGTCTTTAATCCATTTTGAGTTTATCTTTGTGTATGGTGTTAGGAAATGTTCTAATTTCATTGTTTTACATGTAGCTGTCCAGTTTTCCTGGCAATATTTTTTGAAGAGGCTGTCTTTGCCCCATTGAATATTCTTGCCTCCTTTGTCAAAAATAAGGTACCCATAGGTGCATGGGTTTATTTCTGGCCTGTCTATCTTGTTCCATGGCCTATATTTCTGTTTTTGTTCCAGTACCATACTGTCTTGATGACTGTCGCTTTGTAGTATAATCTGAAGTCAGGAAGGTTGATTCCTCCAGCTTCATTCTTCTTTCTCAAGACTGCTTTGGCTATTTGGGGTCTTTTGTGTTTCTGTATGAATTGTGAAATTTTTTGTTCAAGTTCTGTGAAAAATGCCATTGATAATTTGATAGGGATTGCACTGAATCTGTAGATTGCATTTGGTAGTATAGTCATTTTCACAATATTGATTCTTCCTATTCAGGAAAATGGAATATCTCTCCATCTGTTTATGTCATCTTTGATTTCTTTCATTAGTATCTTAAAATTTTCTGTGTACAGAAAATTTGCCTCCTTAGTTAAGTTAATTCCTAGATATTTAATTATTTTTGTTGCAGTGGTGAATGGGATTGATTCCTTAATTTCTCTTTCTGATTTTTCATTGTTAGTATATAGAAATGCAAGTGATTGCTGTGTATTGACTTTGTATCCTACAACTTTGCTAAATTCACTGATTAGCTATAGTAATTTTTTGATAGTATCTTTAGGGTTTTCTATGTGCAGTATCATGTCATCTGCAAACAGTGAGAGCTTTACTTCTTCTTTTCTGATCTGGATTCGTTTTAATTCTTTTTCTTCTCTGATTGCTGTAGCTAGGACTTCCAGAACTATGTTGAATAATAGTGGGATGTGGACACCCTCGTCTTGTTCCTGATCTTAGAGGGAATGCTTTCAGTTTTTCACCATTGAGAATAATGTTTGCTGTAGGCTTATCATATATGGCCTTTACTATGTTGAGGTAGGTTCCTTCTATACCCATTTTTTGAAGAGTTTTAATCATAAATGGGTGCTGAGTTTTGTCAGAGCCTTTTCCTGCATCTGTTGAGATTATCATACGGTTTTTATCTTTCAATTTGTTAATATGGTGTATCACGTTGATTGATTTGCATATATTGAAGAATCCTTGTATTCTTGGAGTAAACCCAACTTGATCATAGTGTATGAGCTTTTTGATGTATTGCTGAATATTGTTTACTAAAATTTCATTGAGGATTTTTGCATCTATGTTCATCAGTGATATTGGCCTGTAGTTTTCTTTTTTTGTGTTGTCTTTGTCTGGTTTTGGTATCAGGATGATGGTGGCCTTGTAGAATGAGTTTGGAAGTGTTCCTTTCTCTGCAATTTTTTGAGAGAGGTTTAGAAGGATAGGCATTAGCTCTTCTCTAAATGTTTGATAGAATTCTCCTGTGAAGCCATCTGGCCCTGGCTTTTGTTTTTTTGGGAGATTTTTGATCACAGCTTTAATTTCAGTGCTTGGAATTGGGTTGTTCATAATTTCTATTTCTTCCTGATTCAGTCTTGGGAGATTGAACTTTTCTAAGAATCTGCCATTTCTTCCAGGTTATCCATTTTATTGCCATATAGTTGTTCATAATAGTCTCTTATAATCCTTTGTATTTCTGCATTGTCTGTTGTAACCTCTCCTTTTTCACTTCTAATTTTGTTGATTTGATTCTTCTCTCTTTTTTTCTTGATGAGCCTGGCTAAGGGTTTGTCAATTTTGTTTAGCTTTTCAAAGAACCAGCTTTTAGTTTTATTAATGTTCACTATTGTTTCTTTCAGTTCTTTTTCATTTATTTCTGCTCAGATCTTTATGATTTCTTTCCTTCTACTAATTTTGGGGTTTTTTTGTTGTTCTTCTTATTTCTACAGTTGTTTTAGGTGTAAATTTAGGTTGTCTATTCGATGTTTTTCTTTTTTCTTGAGGTAGGATTGTATTGCTATAAACTTCCCTCTTAGAACTCTTTTGTTGCATCCCATAGGTTTAGAGTTGTCATGTTTTCATGGTCATTTGTTTCTAGAAAGTTTTTTATTTCCCTTTTGATTTCTTCAGTAACCTGTTGGTTATTTAGAAACGTGTTGTTTAATCTCCATGTGTTTGTGTTTCTTACAGTTTTTTTCCTGTAATTGATATCTTGTCTCATAGCAGTGTGGTCAGAGAAGATGCTTGATATGATTTCAATTTTCTTAAATTTACTGAGATTTGATTTGTGACCCAAGATGTGGTCTATCCTGGAGAAGGTTCCATGTGCACTTGAGATGAAGATATATTCTTCTGCATTTCGATGGAATGTCCTAAGATATCAATGAGCTCCATCTCATCCAATGAATCATTTAAGACTTGTGTTTCCTTATTAATTTTCTGTTTTGATGATCTGTCCATTGGTGTGAGTGGGGTGTTAAAGTCTCCTATTACTATTCTGTTACTGTCAGTTTCTTCTTTTATGTCTATTAGTATTTGTCTTATGTATTGAGGTGCTCCTATGTTGGGTGCATAGATATTTACAATTGTCATGTCTTCCTCCTGGGTTGATCCCTTGATCATTATGTAGTATCCTTCCTTATCTCTTGTAATCTTCTTTAAGGTTTATTTTGCCTGATATAAGGATTGCTACTCCAGCTTTCTTTTGCTTCCCATTTGCATGGAATGTATTTTTTCATCCTCTCACTTTCAGTCTATATATGTCTTTAGGTCTGAAGTAGGTTTCTTGTAGACAGCAAATATATGGGTCTTGTTTTTATATCCATTCAGCCAGTTTGTGTCTTTTGGTTGGAACATTTAATCCATTTACATTTAAAGTAATTATTGATATATATATATATATATATATATATATATTATTCTTATTGACATTTTGTTAATTATTTGGGGTTGCTTTTGTAAATATGTTTTCTTCTCTTATTTCTTGACTATATAAGTCCCTTTAACATTTGTTTTAGAGCTGGTTTGGTGGTATTGAATTCTCCTAACTTTTGCTTGTCAGAAAAGCTTTTTATTTCTCCATCAATATTGAATGAGATCCTTGCCAAGTACAGTAATCTTGGTTGTAGATTTTTTCATTCAGTACTTTAAATATATCCTGCCATTCCCTTCTGGCCTGCAGAGTTTCTGCTGAAAGATCAGCTGTTAAGCATATGGGGTTTCCCTTGTATGTTACTTGTTGCTTCTCCCTTGCTGCTTTTAATATTCTTTCTTTGTGTTTAGTCTTTGTTAGTTTCATTAGTATATGTCTTGGTGTGTTTCTCCTTGGGTTTATCCTGTATGAGACTCTTTGTGCCTCTTGAACTTGATTGACTATTTCCTTTTCCATGTTGGGGAAATTTTCAACTATAATCTCTTCAAAAATTTTCTCGTAGCCTTTCTTTTTCTCTTCTTCTTCTGGAACCCCTATAATTTGAATGTTGGTACGTTTGATATCATCCCAGAGATCTCTGAGACTATCCTCAGTTCTTTTCATTCTTTTTACTTTATTCTTTTCTTCAGAAGTTATTTCCGCCATTTTATCTTCCAGCCACTGATTCATTCTTCTGCTTCAGATATTCTGCTAGTGATTCCTTCTAGAGTGTTTTTAATTTCTGTAATTGTGTTGTTTGTCTCTGTATATTTATTCCTTAATTCTTCTAGGTCTTTGTTAATTGATTCTTGCATTTTCTCCATTTTGTTTTCAAGGCTTTTGATCATCTTTATTATCATTATTCTGAATTCTTTTTCAAGTAGTTTGTCTATTTCTTCTTCATTTATTTAGACTTCTGTGTTTCCAGTTTGTTCCTTCATTGGTATAGTATTTCTCTGCCTTTTCATTATTTTTTTTTAAACTTATTGTGTTTGAGGTCTCCTTTACCCAGGCTTCAGGGTTGAATTCTCTCTTCCTTTTGGTTTCTGCCCTCCTGAGTTCTGTGGCTCAGATGGTAAAGCATCTGCCTACAATGTGGGAGACCCAGGTTTGATCCCTGGGTTGGGAAGATCCTCTGGAGAAGGAAATGGCAACCCACTCCAGTACTTTTGCCTGGAAAATCCCATGGACGGAGGAGCGTTGTAGGTTACAGTCCATGGGGTGGCAAAGAGTTGGACACAACTGAGCGACTTCACTTCACTTCAAGGTTGGTACAGTGGTTTGTGTAAGCTTCAAATAGGGTGAGACTTGTGCTGAGTTTTTGTTTGTTTGTTTTTCCTCTGATGGGCAAGGCTGAGTGAGGTGGTAATCATGTCTGCTTAAGATTTTGTTTGTATTTTTGTTTTATTTGTTGTTTAGATGAGGCATTCTGCACGGGGTGCTACTGGTGGTTGGGTGATGCCAGGTCTTGTATTCAAGTGGTTTCCTTTGTGTGAGTTCTCACTGTTTGATACTCTCTTGGGTTAGTTCTCTGGTAGTCTAGGTTCTTGGAGTCAGTGCTCCCACTCCAAAGGCTCAAGGCTTGATCTCTGGTCAGGAACGAAGATTCCACAAGTGGTTTGTTATGGCATTAAGTGAGATTAAAGCAAATATCGAAAAACAAGAAACCAAAGATGAATGGAATATACACATATACATATACACCCATGAGCAAAGTCAAACAGTCCAACAAAAATAAAGTACAATAGATTGACCCAGTGAACAAAGGAAATCAAAAATTATATTTGCCAGTTAAGAACAAAACTAACTAAAGCACAAAGTGGAAAACAAAACTAAAGCAAGGTGCCAACTGGGGAATAAAGCAATGAAAACAAAACTAACAAATATGTTGAGAGGAAAGGAAAGAAAGAAAAGAAAGAATAGATATGTAAAGTTAAATAGAGGTAGATGAAGAAGATTTATATATATTAAAGATTAACTGCAAGGGGAAAAGAACAGTAGGAAAGGCAAACAAAGGAATAAGTGTAGATAAAGTATAATAGGTTTAAAGGAATTAAAAGTTAAAATTATAGAAAAGAGAAAAGAAAAAAAAATGGAAGGAAAAAAAAAAAGGAAAACTCCATAGAACTGCAGAAGCCCAACATAGATGCAGAGGTTTATAACAATAAAAATTGTGATTGAATATACACATATACATATACACACATAAACAAAATTAAAACAGTCCAACAAAAATATAGTACAATAGATTGACCTGGCAAACAAAGGAAACCAAAAATTATGTCTACCAGAACAAAACTAACTAAAGCACAAACTGGAAAATGAAACTAAAGCAAGGTGCCAATTGGGAAATAATGCAATGAAAATAAAACTAACAAATATGTTGAGAGGAAAGGAAAGAAAGAAAGAAGAATAGACATGCAAAGTTAAATAGAGGTAGTTAAAGAAGATTTATATACATTAAAGATTAATTGCAAGGGGAAAAGAACAGTAGGAAAAGCAAACAAAGGAATAAACATAGAAAAAAATATTAGGTTTAAAAAAATTAAAATTAAAGAGAAAAAAAAAAGGAAAACTCTACAGAACTGTAAAAGCCCAGTGTAGAGGCAGGGGTTTATAACAACAATAAAAATGTGACTGAGAAAAAGAAGAGAAAAATTAAAAGCTTAATTAGATTTCATAGTGCCAATAAAAACAACTACATACAACAGAGGGGGGGAAAAGGAAAAAAAGCAAATGAATCTACAGAATAAGTCAAAACATAAGAATAATAGATGCTTTTCTTGAGTCACTGATGTCAGAGTCCTTTCCCTCACTGAGTCACAGTCCACCTCACCTCCCTAAGATGCCCTCTGACACTGTGCTGGTCTCTGGACCTGCTGTCGGGGCAGCTCAGATTCTAATCTGGTCCTGCTCCTGTGTGTTCTCCTCCAGTGTCCGCAGTTATCAGAACCAGTGTGTTTTCTTTTGCGGGAGCTCTCAATGACCTTTTATATATTCCATTGACACAGAGTCTGCCCAGTTGATTGTGTGGATTTAATCTGCAGCTTGTACAGCTGGTGGGAAGGTTTTGGGTCTTCCTTATCCACACTGCTCCTGGGTTTCAACTGTGGTTTTATTTCCACCTCTGCATATGGGTTGTCCACTGGGGTTTGCTCCTGAGGCTGCCCTGGAGGACTTGGGTTTGCCCCTGTGAAGGCCAGGGGTGGAGGTGGTGCAGCTGCTTGGGTTTCAGGGGTTCTGGCAGCACCAGGTACTCAGAGGAGTTGGCAGCCAGGTGAGCAGGAAATATAGTGCTCTAGAAGGGTATGGCAACTAGTATTGGCCAATACACCCCAGTATTCTTGCCCAGAGAATCCTTCTCCTTGACAGAGAAGCCTGGCAGGCCACAGTCTTCAGTTTAGTTCAGTTCAGTTCAGTCGCTCAGTTGTGTCCAACTCTTTGTGACCCCATGGACTTCAGCATGCCAGGCCTCCCTGTCTATCACCAACTCCCAGAGTTTATTCAAACTAATGTCCATTGAGTCGGTGATGCCATCCAATCATCTCATCCTCTGTCGTCCCCTTCTCCTGCGTTCAATCTTTCCCAGCATCAGGGTCTTTTCCAATGAGTTGCATCTTCGCCTCAGGTAGCCAAAGTATTGATGGAACCCTTAAACTGTTGCCACAATCCAGTGAAATTGCACATATCTTAAAGAAGCCTTTGAAATCAGAGTATTTTACCAAAGTGGGACCAGGCTGTTTGTTCCACACAAATAAACAAGGCACATCTTTGCTTTCGTTAGCAAGCCAAATTGAACTCTCTGAACCAGCTGAATTAGCTGGATTGGTAACAAACGGTTGGAGAAGTGGGAGGCGTTGGCAGAGCAAGACTTGTCAGCTGCTTCCAGCAGCAGGGCCAAGTGAAGACTGAAGGGCCATGTTTTTGGAGGGCCTCGGGCATCTTAAATTCTGTCGCCGTGTGTTCAGACCTGTGCGGGCCTCTAGCCCACCCATTCGCCTGACGCTTGTGCTCAGACATAATGCAGAGCGCATTTTTGGGCTGGACTGAAAAAGCAATCGTTTCCTGGCAGAGGGCTTGGTCCAGTTATAAAGTGGCCTCCCTTGAGCAGAGCCCGCGCTATCGGGTTTTATTAGGGCTGTGTTTATCTTGAGCCCCATGGGAGTCAGAGCCGTTACTCCAACGGAACTTTTAGGTAAACCTTCGGGCTGCATCTGATGGACCACACCTTCCTTCCTTTCAGGACTCACGAAAGTTTTTCTCGGTCTTAAAATCATAGGGGTTTTCACTTGGGACCCATAGTTTTTGAGAAGGTTTTAAAAATTCAATTTCACTTCAGGTTTTCATTTTGGAATTTTAAGTGTTTGGATAGATGGGTCCATTACCCAGGGTTGTGGGGTTTTTTTGGGCTGGAACATAAATCTCGCTGACATTTACATTGCTCAGCTTTAAAGAGCAGCCCTATTGACGTGTGCTGGGGGACATTTTCTCCCCATTACTCCACATGTGTGTCTTGGCCGAGAGGGCTTCCACCTCCACTAGAGTTAGATAGAACAAAAATTCAGACAGAGCACACACCAAGACTAGGTCAGGATTCATGTTTACTCAGTGTCTGAATTAAAAAATATAGCACAAAACACAATGGTCCTTCAAATAGGGTGGCTTTAGGAGCTCGCAGCTGCCATGTGAGCTGTGAGTGGTAGGTCCTAATTGAGGAGGTTGGGGATGACAGTCCTGGCGGGGGCAGAGCCTGCTGGTGAAGCGGGATTTACGGGTGCCGCATAGGTGTCCCAGGGGAGGCATGCCTGCTTGGGCTCCTACACCCGCTGCTCCCAGTCCTGTCCCCTGAGCTAGGGCAGTGCCTTTCTCTCTGAGTAACAAGATTTACTGGTCTTTGTCATGGAGATTAATTTGCAACCTGAGATGGATTTTTTTTTTTTTTTACTTTCCATTCATCAGCTGCAATGGAACTTGGCTGAAATTTACAGCCCTGCCGTCCAGGAGGACGAGCCAGCCCCTCTCCTCAGCCTCCTGGGCAGTTCCTGAACTCAGCAAGCAGTGCCTGAGGCTGGGGGTGAGACCACGGGGGAAAACTGTGTTCACAGCTGCCTTGGATTTTCCAAAAGCTGGGCTGGGAAAAAGCAGTTCTAATCAAGGCATTCGAGCCTACCCAGCAGGGCTCAAGGAGCTCACTCTCTCAGCTCATGGGGAGGAGGGAACTTGAGCCTTCTCTCCCTCCATGGGGCCCAGCAGAGTGGCCCTGGGGGAGTTTGGCAGGACAGGAGTCCCCGAGGGTGGTGGTTGGGCATATAGGGTCCCCAGGCTGGGGTGGGACTTGGGCTGTTCTCCTGGTGAAGGGGAGCCGCCAAGAGCTATCACAGAGCAGATGAGTGGATGTTGGCAGGGGGACCGGGGGAGGAGGTGTGGTAGCTGGGCCAGGGGGCTGTGATATGGGCTTGGTTTTCTTCCACATGGTTCCTTGTACATGGAAATACTCACAGATTTCACCTGAGCTTGCTGCCTGCTATGAGATGCCTATGTTTAATTACAGATGTGCATGTAAATATGGCCCTGTGTTTCCACTTGTGGGCTATTGTGGGGTCTGGGGGAGACCCCCACCTGCGCCTGTGCCCCTGCCTGTGCTTTTCAAGTCTGGAAGTGCTGAGGTCTCCTAATGGGAGAGCTGTGAACAGCCGGGCCCCAAGGGCTGGCACTGCACATCTCCTTATTCCTTGGGGGACACCCTGCCCTGCCTGGAGGCTGGTCAGCTGATCATTCGGGCCCACCCAGCTCTTCTAGGGTGACCCACATACCAAACCCACTGATGGACTGGCCAGACTATAGCCAGCATGTGGACCCGGCCATTGCAGGGGCAGGGGGTGATGAGAGGGGATCACACCATCTTTTCTCTGCCATCTTAATGCTTCATTTAACATCTCTTTGATGCTTTTTCTTGAAAAAAATTATCAGTGCTTTCTTTGTAGCTAACTCAATCTTTAACTTTTAAAGAAGAAAGCGGTACCAATGTCATCTAAAAAAAGATGCCCCCTCCTGGAATGACATGAACTGGCAGCCCGCTTGAGTCCTGGGTACTGTGTGAGCCTCTCGTGGGCTCTCTCCATTCCTCACCCAAATTCTGCAAGGTCAGCCTTGCAGTGACTGGTCAAGACCACCAGGTGGTTAGCTCAAAAGTCCAAATAGGATGGACGCCCTGAGGGAGTCCTGTGTTCGGGGAAAATCTTGAGTCAGGGACATGATGGGTTCGAACTTGGCCTCGCACAGAGCATCCTTTTATATGGATGGAAGATGGGACTGTCCTCTCTGGTGGTGCAAGCCTGGTCTGCTTCATCTGCTTTTCTTAAAGGGAGCCATCCTACAGGGACAGTGGCCTCTAAGAAATAGTAGCATACAATCCTTTTGAGTGTGTGAGCTTAGTCACTCAGTCGTCTGACTCTTTGTGACCCCATGGACTATAGTCCACCAGGCTCCTCTGTTCATGGGATTCTCTAGGCAAGAATACTGGAGCGGATAGCCATTCCTTTCCCCAGGGGATCTTCCTGACCCAGGGCTTGAACTTAGGTCTCTTGCATTGCCGGCGGATTCTTTACTGTCTGAGCCACAAGGGAAGCCCCAGCATAAAATCCTTGATACCAGTGAAATTCTACTGGCTTCTTTCAGGAAATCATTTGATTCATCTGTCCTCCAGTCAGACTTCCTGCTTGCACTCTTTTTCTTAGAAATGAATTTATGTTACAAAAGTAATAATATGAAATTCTTAAAAATTCACATAGAAAGCATGTAATAAAACATGTATCATGTTAATTCTTACCTTTCCATTTCTCAAAGACCAAATGTAGTTACTGGTAACGGTTCAGTGGCTATTTTTCCAACCTTCTCTTCTCTATATACAAACTGTGTATGTTTAAAAAAATGTTCATATTCATTTTGGTGGGGGATGTCTCTTTTCTTAATATTGAAACATAGATATCAGTTACTTCAAAGATTGGTTGTATAATTCCTTCTTATTCTTTTTAGTGGCTGCAAAGTAAAGTAGAAGCTCCATTTCCCTTGTAAATAAACTGGCAGTTGCCCACGGCGGAGCAACACTGAAGGCTGCTGAGTTCCTCTTCCCTAAGTCTTCACATATTTGCTTCCACAGTGGGACTGTGTATTGTCAGCCAAGTGTCTTCTGAAGCCTGCCATGGGAGCCGTGTTTGTTATCATACACATACATAGCTTAATTACATTACCCATAACTCCTATGGGATACAGAATGCAAAGAAATGAAAACTCCAAATTGAATGCTCTAAAAATACAGAATGAGAAAAACTCGTTAAAACCTTGCTGTTGATTTAAATGTAAGTCATAGTGAAAATTGATTAGGGTTTTGTATTGTTTCATAGGTGTATGCAAGCACATCACTTTAAGAAGACCAAACCAGGAAATAGATGATATATTTATGAAGAAATTAATGTAAACAAAAATCAGTAGAAACAGAAAGGGCCTGGGCTCTTCGTCAGTAGGTTGATGAATGGTGGTTCATCTCTGTGTTTTAGGTTCAATTAAAATATTTGTTGTGGGAATACTTCACTTTTATGATTTCCCACCATATGTCATTGGCTTCTGTTAATCAATCATCTTCAAATCCTGATTGTGTTGGTAAGAAACTGTTGCCTGATCTGTATTCCAGAATGCGGGTATGCTTTCATTTCATCACTCTCAGCTATAATTATTTAAGTTTTTCTTCCACATGATTCCTGGTACATGAAAATACTCAACAGATTTCGCCTGAGCTTGCTGCCTGCTAGGAGATGCCTGTGTTTGATTACAGATGTGCATGTAAATGTGGCCCTGTGTTTACAAGGATGGCCCAGAGTGGTAATTCATTTGTCTTCCTCTGAATGCACTTCAGGAAAGTGACTGCACATGCAGTATAGTTTATTTAGAGGTGGGACAGTGTGATGATGGTTAGTTACTGTATATTAAAGCTATATACCTTGAGGTCATTTGAAAATGGAATTCTCCCTCTTTCTCAGCTCGTGTTTACTTTCTGATGTCTGTAATCATTTAGACAGTATAAATAGGGAGATTATGAGATACCCAAAAGGCTTTTAAGAAAATTAATCACACATTTCTCATTTAACAAAACTGTAGGAAACTAGAGATAGAAGGATAACTTTTTACAATGTTAATTAATATCTATGCCAAACTAAAAACAAACATTAGTGGTATAACCTAGATATTCCCATTAATATCAAGGCCAGTTAAAAAAGCCTTAGGTGACGTTGCTCTGTAAGTCTTGCCAATGTACTAAGACATAAAACAGAAACAAGGAGAGATTTAATGGATTGTACCAGATATAGTTATTGTTTTTACAAGACTGTGTATCTTAAAAGCCCTAGTAAATAGACTAAAATAGACTAAAAACTTTTTAGAATTAGTGAATATACAGTTGGAAAAAATGTATTGGAAAATCAGAAGCTGTATGGGGGTAAAATTCTATTGAGAAAAGCAAAACCAGATAAACCATATTGGTTTACCATCATACCATCAGAAAGTGTGTAGGTTCTACTGAAATAATCTAAAAACTTTACGAAACGATATGAAATCATATTAGAATAGTGAAATTTTAGAAAGGATAATAATTTATTCATGCTTTAGAAGACTACATTTTCAAAAGATGTCAGTTCATCTCAGAGTAGCAAACATTTAATCTCAGTCCACATCCCAGTGGGACTTTGTTGGGGGAACATTGGACAAAATGACCCCAGGGATTATCTGGGAGAATAAAGAAATGTTAAATGGCCAAGAAAATTTTGCATAAAAAGTGATAAAAAAATCTTTATTATGTTTAAAAATATGTTGTAAAGCTGCAAATACTAAAACAATATGGTGCTGCCCCCAAATGATAACTTCTAGTAGAAGGGGTGGGCAAAGGACACTTGTAAACTCACAAGAGAAAAAATAACAATGAAGATACAGAATTTCAACATCTTCAGAATCCTTCAAGAATCCAGAAGTAGATAATAAGTTTAATTATGGACTACTACTTTTTGGCTATCAAATTGCAAAATGTCTTAGAACATTATAGTTTCATGCACTACTGGTAACTATGTAAATTGGACCAGTCTTTGACCCAGTACTTTCACTTCTAGGAATCCTTCCTGAGAACAAGGGAAGAGAAATAAAGATTTACCGATGCGGATGTTTAGAATAGCTTTGTTTGGTCCAGTTAACAAGGAGAAACAGTCTGAGCGTTTACTAGCTGGAGAAGAGTTACGTAAAGTTGGTGAGTTACGTGGCAAAGTATTTTGTAGATTTTTTAAAAAATCACATTTCAAAGCATAAGGATATAGCAAAATCTTCATGACACAGTGTTATCTATAAAGATATGGAAAAAAATTTACAATGGAATATTCATGTATTCAGCTGAGACATATTGAATGTTTGATATTCACCAGGCGGTGCCATAAACACCTAGAATCTGTCTGAATTATGTAGAAGGATCCCCTTCCTTATAGGGTATAGAGACCAACGTGGGATACAATAATATACTGTTAATGATATAATAACAGAAAACTCAGTTTAGGAATGAACTCTAACCTTGTAACAAAGTATTTGTATCAGTATGTAGAGAACATTTCTAGTTTGGGAAGCCGGAAAGAAAGGCGCCCAGATTTTAGCACTGGGTCTGTCTGGGTCAAAGTATCACAGATGATTTTTGTGTTCTTTTCTTATGCTTTTTCAGTTTTTAAAGGTAAAAGCTGACTTAGATTTTAGTAATCAGAACAAAGTTAAAAAAAGAACCCCTGCCTCTGGACGCCCTTTCTCAAAGTGCTACACACACAGTAATTTGCAGACACAGTAATTGTTGCTTATTTGTATTTATAAAAGATCTTTCACTGAACCCATGAACTGCCCAACAAGTACGGTTGCGAGGTTGTGGAATTTAACCATGATATATTCTGGGGTTTTCTCTGGATTGTTTGTTTATTTGTTTAGGAGCACTTCGGTTATAACACAAAGATGTGGGTATGTCAGGGTTAAAAATATCGTGAAATTAGAAACGGGACCGGTAGAGTATGGGGGACACAGATTGGTATAAAAACAAAACATTAAGGTCAGTGTGGGAGGACTGCTTGCTGCCATTCTGTGTTCTGTCCTCCTGCATCTCGCCTTGGGAGGCGTCTTCCCCCTTTTGTGGTTGGCCTGAGGCCTGCATGTTCCCTGGGAGTGTCTGTCGCCTAGCTCACACTGGCTAATCAGGAATTGGAACCCAGGGAGCAAAATCGTAAGAAAATCTACACCAGTAACGTCGGCATTCCCTCCTGAAAAGCGGTTATTTCCCAGCAGCTGGGGGCCAGAATCTTCCCTGATTTCCCACCCAGTTAGACTTTCATAGACGGCCCAGGGAGAGACCCCGAGAGTCTCTGTCCCTCACTCCTGTTGATCACGGCTGGCTGAATGAGCCATAATGCCTGTAAAACTGGTGTGTTTGCTAAAGGAGGGATCTTCTCTTTCTTTTTTCTGCTAAAAATCAGAGTGTTTGGCCAAGTCAGCAGTTTGTGGCCATGGAGAAAATCTGAGGATTCTCTCTGTGGCTTTGCTAAATTGATGCTTCTCCTTTCACAGTCCAAAAGTTCTGTATAGAAAAACACGCCATGTGATGGGTGGCCCCATTTCTTGGGAGGTGGGTCCCAAAACATGGGGGTTGGGCTGTTTCCTCAGAGCCCCCCTTCTCCCCTCCCAGGACTCTGGCCGGATATCCTTGTTGAAATCTCTGTAAATAATCTGGACCATGGCAGCTCTCCAGGTCTTCTAAGGGATGGTTTTTCGGATACTTTGCTTTCCGTTTCACGTTTTCACCCCAGAGTCCTAAGAGGTAAGTTAATGGTGAGCGGGTAGCAGAGCAAGTTGAAAGGTCTGACCCCTCCACACCAGGTACCCAGGGTGGGGGTGGGACTCCAGCCCGTCCCCAGCTGCTGTCTCATACCTCACAGCATCTGCTCTTGTTTGGGGGCGAGTGGCCGAACACTGGCTTTTACTTTATTGCCAGTCCCCAGTCTTCCAGGATTCCTGAAGGCTTTCTTTCACATCCGGGGAGGCAGGCTTGTTTGAAGGGCTTCTGTGTATTACAGACTTGTTGCCAGTGGTGGAAACAGATGTGTGTGTTTTTCTTATTGTCCCCATGTCTGAAAGACACATGTTGTTTGTCACTGGCTTCCATAAGGCCACAAAGAAACATTCAGCAGCTCAGCCATGTGGCCTGTCTGACTTGGGGCACAGGACTGAGCCCGCAGCTCCCTCTTCACTTCGTTTCCTGGAGGCCGGAGGACTGGGCTGCCTTGCGGGCAGTGGTCTTCACTGGGTTAAGGGGGCCTTGTTTTGGCAGAGAAGAAATTGTGGCTGGCAAGAGGCCTTGGGGCCCTCCCCTCCTGCCGGGGCGGGCTGCTGCCTAATTGCAAACACATGGGCTGGTTCCAGAGAGCAGGGACACATTTTAGGTCCTGCCTGGTGAGAACCTTGTGTATTTCACCCCGATGCCCTGTTTCTCATCAAGGAAACTGGGGCGCCACATACCAGAGACAGCGGACAGCTGCCTCGGGTGGGGTAGGCCCTCCCAAATGTGTCTGATTCGAACATTTTTGGTGTAAGTTGGTGAACATTGGGATTTGGTCGCATGTCAGTTATCCTCTATTTCCTCTCACATTTTTGGCAAATGATTTTCAAGACTTTCCCTGTTTCCTTTGTCTTGGTATGAGCGTATTTGCTGTTATAAATAGACCTCTTAAATACACTGCACCCTGCAGAGAGTTGCCTTTCACACATGTTCCTGTGCTTCAGCCAAGTTTGGTTTCTCTTAGGGACTGACAAGGACCCACCTCCCACTGCATGTGAGTTCCCAGGGGCCTGGCTTAGGGTGGGGAGGATCCTTGTCACCACAGAGCAAGGTGTTATGGGGACCTCACAGGCTTGGATCAGACCCACCTGCTTTCAGTGCCCACTTCCTTGTGACTCTGCCATCTGGTCCCCTTCCTGAGGTCTGATCTGGAAGTGCAAAATGCCAGCATCAGTATCTCCTGCAGGGATTCAAGATGATTGCAGGGAGGGTGTGAAGGAGAGTCTGCTTTGAGCTACTGGCTCATTATGAGAGACCCAGGAGCAACCACAAGCTGTGAAGGTGTTGGAAGAGCTGCCGTGAATCCAGGGTGTATGGAATTTCAAGGAATTTAGGAGGCCCAGAAGCCTCGCGCATTGGGAACTTCGAGGGTGCTGTGTATCTGGGCTTTCCCTGAGAACCTGACCAAAGTGAACAGAATCCTGTTGACTCACCACCACCCTGTCGCTGTGGGCCTCTTTCTTTTCCTTCACCTTTGATGCTGAAAGTTTTCAAGGGTGTATCAAGTTGAAAAATAGTACAACAGGCACACATAAATGCTCCACCCAGATTCAACAGCCTGTGATGTTATACCAGATTTCTTGCTCTTTCTCTCTGACCCCTATGCAGGCATTTTGTAATATTGCTTGCAGGAGTGTGTCTGCCCCTCTCCATGGGCCTTTTCCAGCTCTTTTTGCCTCTCAGACTTCTTTCAACCTCTGTGTCTGTTCTCCTGAGCTCCAGGTACCCCTTGGTTTCCCTGGTGGAAGCGGGTCTCACCCTGAGCCATCCTGAGTCCCAGCCCTCAACCCACCGTCCCTGAATGTGCTCCGCTGGGCCAGCCGTCCTAGGAGCACCCAGGGAGCAGGTGCAGCTGCTGGGGGCCTGATTGAGAACGTGCCCATGGACAGCTCCAGGCCAGGCTTTAGGTGGCCGTGCCCGGGTCTCCCCTTGCCCTGGGCTGCATGGACACGTGGTCGCCGTCTCCACTGTGGAGGCAGTGGGTTGGCTGCATGGCTTCCGAGGTCTGAGTCTCAGTCCGGTCACCTTTCTGCTGGGTCACTCCAGGACACAGAAGGATCTCACAGGCAGCCAAGGCTGCTTGTGCCGTCCTGCTCTTGAGGATATCTCAGCGGGGCCTGCTTCAGCCTCACCTGTTTTGATCATTCCCAGGGACTGAACTGCAAGCGTCTGAGCAAGAGAACTTTGTTTTTTGATTTCTTGGGCCTTCTGTTTTGCGGACAGGACTACGGGAACCTGTATCACGTGGCTAGGGTGGAGTGAGAAAGGGCTCCTTGGGTGATGATGGGTATCCAGTGGTGCCCTGCCCCCAAAGTTGTCTCGGGGTCAAGTGCATGTGTATGCGCATGGTTCTCAGCACAGAACTGGCAGGGGAGATGCTGAGTAATGATGCCAGCCATGCCAGTGTGGAGGCGACCGGAGCTACTGGGGTTCTTGCTGGAGATCAAGATGTGAAGGTCTCCCCAGCAGAGGTGTTTGGGTCCCAGAATGAATAGCTGAGACAGGCTTGTGCTTGACAGGCTGAAGGTCTTGAATCTAGGCAAGTTGGCCTGAATCAAGTGAGTGGACCGTGGAGGGTGGGAGCTGTGACCAGAGGGGCTGCGTAGAGGATGGCAGCTGGACCTGCGGGGGTCGCTGAGTGAGTAGGCTGCTGGGAGACGAGGCAGCGGGGGAGGAAAGGCTGCTGGGACAGAGCGGAAAGCAGAGCAGCGGTCCGTGGTGGAGCGGGAACGTTTCTTATCTGACGGGGATGTTGGGTAATGGTAACAAGCAGTGTGAAGGCCTGTCGCGTGCCGTGCAGGTCGTCTTGGGGCGCTGTCACCAAGCCCGTAGACTGGGTGGCTTGAACACCAGACGCTTGTGGTCTCACAGCTCTGGGGGCCAGATGTCCCAGGTTAAGGTGTCCACAGGGTTTGTTTCTTCCGAGGCCCCTCTCCTTGGCTTGCAGGCGGCTCTTGTACTGCTGTACCTTCACATCACCTTCCCTGCGTGTGTGTCTGTGTCCAAGACTCCCTTGTCTATAAGGACTCCGCTCAGATGTTAGGGCCCACTCTCATGACCTCATCTTAACTTGATGACCTCTGTCAAGGCCCTTTCTCCAAAGCATACTCTGAAATGATGACTTCAGCATATGAGTTTGGGGAACACAGTTCATTCTACACATACGTAGATTGTGAAGCACTGGGCTACGTAATAACATCGTGCCTACCTGGGGGTGAGGGGTGAGGGGAAAGGAGCTTGGTGACAGACACTCCCCCCAGGACTGGACTGCAGCTGCTCCTGTGACAGTCCCTCTTGGGACCCTGTTGAAGCCCCTGTGCCCATCCTCTGCTCTGAGTTGGGGACAGGACCACCTGTCCTTTTCTGGACCACCCAGGACCCTTCCCTGTAGTGAGGTCTGGCCATTCCTCTTCACCTGTAGCTTGTTAGTTCATTTTCAGTGAAACAGCCAAATTTGGTTTTCCAACAGTTTTCATCTGCTGTGGCCACAAACAAGTGGGCAAGCAGACACTCTGCTTTTCTTGGATTAGTAGGGGGATGACCATGTAGCTGCTTGGGTACCTTCTGTGGTTGGAATTTCTGAACTATTATTTTTTATTTTCTTATTGATAGATTTTCTTGCATAGCTATTAGTAGGTAACAAAATCTAATTAAAATTTAGAGGTCATCCCCCTTGTCAACAACAGTTGTTTCTTTTCCACTTCTCTGTAGGCGGATCTGCTGTGTGTTGCTTTTACAGGTATCTCTGCTTGGAAACGCCAAGCTTTCCTGGTGGCTCAGTGGTTAGGAATCTACCTGCGATGCAGGAGGTTGCAGGTCCCTAGGTCAGCAATATCTCCTGGAAAAGAAAATGGCAATCCACTCCAGTATTTTTGCCTGGGAAATTCCATGGACAGAGGAGCCTGGTGGGCTACGGTCCATGGTGTTGCAAGAGTCATACATGACTTAGCAACTAAACCACCATGACCACTTGGAAACACACTCCTTCCCCTCTTGCTGCCACCACCCCCATGTCTCCCTCCTGGCTTTTCTTTCTGTGTCCATCCTCTCCAGGGCAAGGCCGAGGGCCCACACTGCTCCCGTCCTGGGGACCGTCACCCTCAGCATCTTTTGGAAGTTAAGAGTTCCCAAATGCTCAGCTCTAGTTCGGACCTGGTCACCAGAAGGTTTTCATTTCCCTGTGAGAGTCTCCTTCAGGTCCTCTTGGTGTCTCCAGACCTCTTCTCTAAAATTGCTTTTCCTGCTCAGGAGGGATTAAAGGGCACTCATCGGTGTCAGGAGCTTGAGCCTGTGGACCGAAGAGGCTTGGCCTTTTGAAGAGGAAGACAGACCCTCAGCATCACGGGTTCTATCTGAAAGGAAGAAGCGGGGTGGAAGGGGGTGTAAGTTTGGGGGTGAGTTGCCAGGAGAGCCAGGGTCCAATTGGAAGCCTGGAGCATTTGTGTAAAAACCCCCAAAGGGGAAAATAGTAAACATCCCAGCCCTGGTACCCCTAGATCCCACAGATGGCCCAGATGTGAACATGTGGAGGCAGCCTGGCTGAAACACTGGCTGCCCTATCCAGGTAAAAGAACCTTGGCAGACAAAACCTGAGTGGAGGGAATCATGGTAATAGTTTATATAGCCCAATGTGATCCCATTTACGTGGAACTCTTTTGAGTCTGTTCCATCTTTTCAACCTTGGCTGCATGTATTGGAATTTCCTGGGTTCTCAGCCCCAGAGGTTCTGATTTCACTGCTCTCTGTGGGGCCCTGGTGTTGAGCTTGCTTGAATTTCCCAGCTGATTGCAACATGCAGGCAGCCCTCTTCTGATCTCCTCCACTCCCCTGCCTTTTACATGAAGAAACTGGAACTTAAGTGGCTCAAGAGGCCAGTCCAGAGCCAGCCTCTCCTCGGTGCCTGGAGTAGCTGCGCTGGAATTGAGGTTCCCAGCCTCCCAGAGGTGGGGCGATGGTGGTGTGCCTCTCACAGTGAAACCCAGATGAGGCACGCAGACCTAAGGATGAATGTTGTCTTTGCGATCTCTTCTTTTTATATACAAATTCATATGAGTTTTGCATTCTCCTCTATTTTGTTTCTATGTTTGTTTTGATATTTAACATTTCCCCCTAAATTTTGAGTTAAAAAGACAATCCACTCTCTGGGAAGATGGACTTGTTTGCCATGTGGCTCCTGATTCATCTTGTTCCAGTCACATATGCAAGCACACACAGATACACAGATGCACACACACACACACACACACTCTCACACACAGAGACATACACATGTATATACAGATACATAGACACATAGACATTCGACAAAGACACACACACATAGACATGTACACAAACATACACAGATATTAACAGAGAAGCATATATACACATACATAGACACTCACAGATACAAAGAGACACATACACAGACATATACACTCAGGCACACACTCACACACAGACTTCACCACTCACTGCCTGGGGTGTCTCTGGGAGGAGACTGAGAAGCATGGCCATTCTCTGTGTTGATAACTCTGCAAGGTGTCCTGTGGGTAAAGGAATCAGACGCTTCATGATAAGATGGAAGAAGATGGGCAGTGACTGTTATTGTTGCTGAGTTGCCAAGTTCTGTAATTGTTTTGTTCCTGTGCTTTTTAAACTCTTGCCCCAGTAAAGGCATAAACTGTGCTTCACGGGGGAACTAAGCCCTGGGCCAGTGCATCCTCAGCTCTCCAGCACCCCAGCCCTCTGTGCGTGTTCCCCACTCACTGCACTCCTCAGGGGGCTGCAGTAGAAGCTGGTTATCTCAGCCTCCAGGCTCACCTAGCTGACTGCTCAGCGGTGGGCATTTCACCAGAGCTGGACCCCCAGGCTCCTCCTCTCTGGAGCTGAAACAGGGAAGGAGGGGTGGCTTCTTCAGTGTGTGCTTGGGCAGAGCTGTGGGAACAGTGAGGAATATGTTTTCTTCATGGAGCAGAGAAAGACGGGTACCATCCTTCAAGAACAGATTTGAATAAACACACAGAGCAGAGCAGAAAGAGAGGCAGATGGGAGATTCCGCACACCCAAGCAGTCCTGTTTCCAGAACAGGATGCTCTGCTGGTCAAAGTAGGGAAATGACCGAGGGTCCACAGGTCAGAGCTGGCTGGAGTTGACCTACATTGAGTTCATGCCGCCATTGGAACTGAGAGAGACCAGAGTTCATTCTTCTGCAGTTCTGGGTGTTCCCGGTCACCACTTTGGTTGGTATTTTTTGTTTCTAAGCTGTCTTGGTACATTCGACCTGCTATAACAAAATACCACAGGCTGAGTGACTTGTAAACAACTGTCATTTATTTCTCACATTTCTGGGGGCTGGAAGTCCAAGACTAGGGTACTGGCAGGGTCAGGTTCTGACGAGGGCTGTCTTCTGGGTTATAGACTGCTAACTTCTTGCTGTGTCCTCAAGTGGTGGAAGGGGCCAGGGTGCAGATCTGTGGGGTCTCTTTCCTAAAGGCACTAATGCTTAGCAGGGGGGCTCCACCCTTATGACCAAAGCACCTCCCAAAGGCCCCACCTTCTAATACCTCCACATGGGGATTAGGTTTCAGCACATGAATTTTGATAGGACACTTACATCCAGACCACAGTGCAAGTCCACTGGGGGAGTTGCTAAGTGCCCCTAAGTTCTGCCCCATTCTTTCTGTTTTCTGCTATATAAAAGGGTTAAGCTTATCTATAACCAGCATAGGCAGTTGTTCCCTATTCTTCCACAGAGAGTCACAGGGGCTTCCTTTGTAATGAATTCTTCCTCCTTCTACCCAGAGGGCTCTGTTAGGAAGGATTCAGACTTTCAGTGCGGCCAGTGGGTGTCCAGGCAAATGGGGTGACCCAGTGGGGCAGGGCTGGTAACGCCACATGAGGGATGAGTGGCTGTGGTGGAGGAAGGGGGTTTGTGGGGTTTGTGGCCTTTTATTCCCGTTGAAGACATTTCAAGAGATGCTAGTACACAGGGAGTACTGTTAAGAAAAATTGAGTGTTTCTGCCTGATGTGAATGAAAGACATTTAGCTGTGCATATCAAAGAATAGAAATCTGTCATCTTAAAAGTCACTAATGTATAGTTATGTGACACAGATTTGAGTAATTAGAGGATTTGATCACCAAGCATGTGAAACCTATACAAATGTTGGTCGACGTTCTTGGAAAGAAGTCAAGCTTTGAGACTGTTTGAGCGAGTCATGACTCTTTAAAGGTTGCCACAAGCTGAATTGATTTAGTTTGGCAGAAACTACAAAAACAAACATGGAGTTTAGAAAAGCAAAGGCTCATGTGATCACAGCTCTGGCCCCCGAGAAAAGGAAATGCTTCATAAATTGCACCGTGGACCCGCACGCCCAGGCTCCCTCTCCCCCACCTGATAATTTTAAGATCGTCTGGAACAGCTATAAACAAAAGCTGGAGACACTGAAAGAGCCTTGGCGGCCCTCCCCCCTTCACCTCGCCCCTCCTCCTGTTTTCTCTCCCCACTCTATTAACAACCCGCTGGGCTTGTGGTTTCTTTCTGCTTTTACTCCCTAAGTAAATCTTCATCATGGTAGTTAAACGCGGCCTTGACTTTCCTTTTGTTCCCATGGATACCAGACGGAGCCTCAGCTTGGCAAGATGGTCATGGGGCAGCCTGATCCAGAGGGCCATGGCGCTCTCTCCCTGGGCGCCAGCACTTGGACCCTGGGGACCAGACCAAAGGAGGCGCCATCTTGGACTGGCGCCTTCCTGGTGTGCAGAAAGGTACAGGGCTGCCAGGGCTTGAATCCTTTTCTCTGGCTCATTCTGGTACCATCTCTTTTCAGGTGTGTCCACACACCCCAAGGCCATAGTCTTGCTTGTCCTTTGCTTTGCACATTTATGTTGATCATGTGATCTCATCAGTTAACCACTGGACTGACATGGCCATGTGGGTCTGGGCTACCACCATGATCTCTGGAAATCACAGAAGACCTCCTGGGGTGTTGGAGGCAGTTCATAGTCCTAACTGAACATGGGGAGGTAGAGAAAGGAACCCACCCTGATCTGCCCCCAGAGCTGGGTCTTAGCATCTCTCCCATCCACCTCAGATGTCAAGTTGGCCACGACTGAGGCCAGGGTCCTCGCCAGCACCAAGCTTCTAGGATGTGCTGTCTGTCATGTTTGAAGTGTGGGTTGAGTCAGCACTCCCTACTGCTTGAGAAAGGGAATTGCCCAGAAGGCAGGGGTGCCAGAGGCCATGGGCTCTCTCCTGAGAATCCTTCATCTCTCCTTCAGAAATGCATGGCAGCCTCAAAGTTGTCCAGAAACATCAGTGGTCAGTTAAAATACACTTTGTCATACTTTCAGGACAGTCATGGTAACGTCCACTTAATACAGTACAATTTGCTAGTGAATGGTGATCAGTATTTCTCAAATCCCATTGATAAGTATCTTTTCCTTTTTGAAGCTGGGCTTAAAACCAGTGACAGATGGTAAATGACTGTCTTTGCCCTCCTCCCTGATGCCCTTGCTTCTTTTATGAATATGCAATTTTATTTGTTTATTTTTGGTTGGGCTGGGTCTTCATTGCTGTGAGGCCTTTCTCTAGTTGCAGGATCTGGGTCCTACTCTCCATTGTGGTGCCCAGGCTTCTCATTGCAGTGGCTTCTCTTGTTGAGAGCACAGCCTCTAGGGCAGATGGACTCAGCAGTTTCAGCTCCTAGGCTCTAGAACACACGGACTTAGGTGCTTGGAGGCCCATGAGATCCTCCCAGGTCAGGGACTGAACCTGTGTCTCCTGCTTTGGCAGGTGGATTCTTTACCACTGAGCCACCAGGGAAGTCCCTACTCTTTTGATTTCATATTTAAATCCTCTGTGGATTATCGTGTCATTTTCCTTGGAAGATACAGAACCCACCAATGCTGGAGGGGAGTAGAGACAATTAACAGCTAAAAAATAAGCAAAGGAGTTGCAGTTAGAGGTAATGGCAGTGAAGACAATAATGTGAGGGAATGAGGTAGAGTGATGGGGTGTGGGGAGCAGGGAGGGGCCCAGGGGAAGTGGGCGTGGAAGGCCTGTCTGAGAAGGGGCTTCTGCATGGAAGCCAGGCCAATGAAACACGTGTGCATGTCTTAGGGCAGGAAAGAGCGTGGGTGGACTAAAACCATTAGGGAGGTCAGTGGCTACTCTGGAAGGAGGAGCCACGGCACTGCAGTGTGAGGATTGGCTTTTACAGGGGATGGTGAGAATATGGGGCTTCAGTTCGAGTGGGATGGATGCCTGCATGGAGGGTTTGAAGCAATGATGTAACATTGTGATAGAGTTTATCTTTTGAAGGGACCCTTCTGGCTGCATGCCAATAGATGGGCATGCCATTGTGGTTGAATGGGAAAGGAGGGAACCTGGGTGGAGACCAGGTTGGAGGGTCAGAACAAGGATGGTGGGGGCTGGTGTTGAGGTAGGGGCAGAGGAGAAGGAGAGAAAGAACTGACTTCTGACATGTTCTAGGGATAAAACTGACCCCTGACCTACTGACTACGGGGTTAGGGGAGGATGGAGCAAGATGGCAACTTGGCATTTACCTTGAGCTGCTGGATCCAAGGTGAGGCTGTTGACTGTTTATTGAGGAGGGTTTTCTAAGAGAGAGAAGCCACTCAGTTGTGTCCGACTCTTTGCGACCCCAGGGCCTATACATTCCGTGGAATTCTCCAGGCCAGAATACTTAAGTGGGTAGCCTTTCCCTTCTCCAGGGGATCTTCCTGACCCAGGAATCGAACCGGGGTCTCCTGCAGTGCAGGTGGAATCTTTACCAACTGAGCTATCAGAGGAGTCCAGGGAAGCCACAGGCAAGGTTGTCCATTATCCACTGCCGGTGAGCCTGAGCACACTCAGATTAATGGCCGTGGCAAGCGGATTTAAGGGCAGCCTCTCCCCCACTGCTGACTGTTGCTTTTGCCTAGTTGTGTTGTTGGGTTTTTGAAACCTACCTATCTTCAGACATCTGGGTATTGCCTAGGGAGTTGATGATTTCCTCCTAATCAATGAAACAGGGCCTCCAGACCTACTCTGCATTGCAAAGTGGTCTTTTAAAATTTCGCTGGCATCATATCAAATAGTTTTGGCTTGCAGGGAATTTACAGGAAGACCATCAGTTTCTCAAAGGTTGACATTTGAGGTGCTGTCACGTTTTCTGTCAAGAATACCCCTCGATAGCCAGCAGGCAATTTCTTAGCTAAGAACAGTATTTACACTGTTTATTTGAGGATTAGTGAAAATCCTGTAATTCTCTATGACCCTGTCAAAGCAAGAGGAGCTTGATTTAATGCCTCAGTATTGAACAAAATACACTCATTTTACCTGTAAATATTTAATGTTCTCTTTTAAGCACCTTTTTAGACCCATGTATTCTAATTGCCTTAAAGTTTATTTTTCAAACCATGTGATAACTTTTATTATGAATGAAAATGCCTGTGGTTTCTTTGCTACTGAGTGGGAGCTTATACTGCTCTGAAATAACTGCTCATCAGAGAAAAATCATTTTATATATGCCATGAATCTGTAATATGGCATGTTGGAAGCCATAGATCATTTAAAAAATGTAATGCATATCATTTAGTATGGAAAGCGTCGTTGACGTTATTGGATTTCCTTCTTGAAACATACTCTATGTAACCATGAACTTTTTCTTAAATCCATTACATAAGTAGACCTTGATGATTCACTGGAAGAATTAAATTGCTTTTGTTTAGTGATCTTGAATTAGAACCATTGTCATTTTTCTGCATTCTGGTTTTTGAGGAGGTGATGTGGGGGGATCTCTGCTAGGTGGCAAACATTTGACAAGGTCCTTTGCAGAAACAACTCATGTCTCCAGGCTGCCTGTGCCTGACCAAGGGAAGCAGAGGTTTGTCACTGAAGATGTTGTGTTGATTTTCACAGTCTCTGAGAAAAGAGCTGCCCAGTGAATTTAGCTAGTGGAAACCAGCAGACCCTATATTTGAACTGTTTCCTTTGTTTTGTCTTTCAAATTCCAAAGCCTAAGTTCTTGCTTTACAGCCTGCTGTAGGTGAATGTTAATCAATAAACTCCCCTTTTCTGGGAGTTGAATTGTTTTCCCACTGCTGTTGAGATCCTTGAAAGGCGGGAAGGAACCCTGTTGCTTTTATCTTACAGAGGAGTTAGGAGCACAGAGGGAATCCCTAAATCTTGAGGGAACTGAGAGTAACTTTGAAAAAAATGTGATCCAAAGTGTGTTTTTTGTTTTAGTATCCAAAAGTCAGCTTTTCAGCAGCGCCATAGTCCCTGGGGGAGAACCCACGAACATGACTAGAATCTAGGATGACTGTCATGCTGTGGTCCTCAGAAGGCCCCTCGGCTATGACCTGGCCCCTCGGGGCCTGTGGCACCTGCAGGCCTGGTGTCCCCTCTCCTCACCGGAGCAGGCGCCAGGGCTGTGTTAGTGTGTTAGAGGCCAGAGTATGCAGGCGTCAGGAGTGGTTTTCTGTTCTCTAGCTGACTGACAGAGCTGGGCTGTTTCTCTCCAGAGGTGGAAGATGCCTTCCTTCCAAGAGTAGAAATACTGCAAGGTTTTCTTTCACTGTGGTTTTTTCCCCCTTCAACATTTTTCTTCTTGACAGAACATCTTATTTGGCAATTTCTTTTCTTTCGAAGGGAGAAATTGCAGTACCATTCAGAATTGTCACTAGTGCCTGCAGTGTCCAGCGGGTCCTCAGATCTCTTGTTCTGCCATCTTTCAGTTCTTCTGGTAGGTCCTGCTCATTTCTGGTCTTCACCTTCTCTTCACTGTGATTTGGGGAAACCTCCTCCCCCATTCTTGGGTCATGGATTCTCTCTCCTGAGGACTGCATGGCGATCATGGAACAGCTGTGTGACGGGAAATCCAGAGAGGCTATTCAGAGAGCTGTCTAGAGTGTGCCCTGAACTTTTACTGAGTAACGAGTGCAGTGCAGCCTAGGGCCTGGGGCAGGACAGAACCTTCCGGAAGGCTACTCTGGGCTCCAGGGCCACAGAGTTGGGTTTCTGTGGGGGGAATGTTTTTTGACATCCCTTTACTGTGTGGTTTCACAGGCCCCACAATGCAGGCCTATTTACAATTCACAAAGACCCTTTCTCGCGTCATAAGTTCCCCACTGCCCCATCTATTTGGCCCTTTTAAGCGTGTGGGTTCTGAGTGGTGCTCCACAGACGGCCAACCCACCCCAACCCAGACGCGCCAGCCCCAAACAATCTGGTTACTGTTTAAACAACCGGTGTAAATAATGAGCACCTCCATTACCGAGAGTATAAATACATTGAGACAAGTAAGAGTTCTGTAGAGTGAAAGTTTAGGTTATGCGAAAACATCAACAGCTGTAATTTGTAGGCCCTCGTAGAGAGAGGGGCGTGAGTGATGTAAACTGAAGAAAGCCGACGTTTCGTTTATGTATATTTTGTCATTGTGCCAGGAGGCCGACTTTGTTATATTTCCTCTGCTGTGAATTCATCTTGAGGGGGCAGCACCTGCCAGAAAAAAATTTTTCGGCCAAAAGTAAACTTTGCGTATTCGTTATAGGTGGCTCGTGTTAACGAGCGTCCTGGCAGGGCTGGGTCTGGCATGACCGACTTTGGATGGGGAATTGCAGTTGGTTTGCTGCTCTTTTCCTGGTCCTGAAAAAATAATTAAAGGCAAACCACAAAGGCATGGAGAAGGACACGTGACCAGGGACCGCAGTGTTGGCTCCAGGTATCCAGCCTAACGTTTCCCTGCTCTCAGAGCACAGGAAACTGGTCTCTGTAAGTCAACACAGCATTGGCTAGGGTTCACTTGGTGAATGGGTAGCAGGAAGACTCCCCCTTTTTATTTTTTGGCCAAAGCAGGAGCTATAACTTAGCTGTAAAATTAAGTAGTCTTTTTTTTTTTTAAACAAGGAGAAACAGATGAGGAAGAGAGTCACTTGGGTGTGAGGAATTACTGGGCTTTCTCCTTACTGTCAGCACAGTTCATGCATGCCCAGCTCCAAGCCAGGGTGTGTTTGAGAGGGTCCCAGTGTGGTAGACGGGCACACACACACACACACGTGTGTGCCTGTGTGTGTGTGTGTGACTGGCCACACACGTGTGCATGCCAGACCCTCAGAGGTGCTGATCCTGCCTTGCGTTTGGAAATAACATTTGTGTTGATTTTCACAGTCACTGTGAATTCACAGATTAGCTTCTGAGGCCACCACTGATGCCCCAGATGCTCAGCCC
The DNA here is from genome assembly GCF_033118175.1 of Dama dama. NCBI lineage: Eukaryota > Metazoa > Chordata > Mammalia > Artiodactyla > Cervidae > Dama > Dama dama. The sequence goes on along the minus strand of NC_083696.1, from coordinate 25,347,930 downwards.
AGCATGGGACCTTGAGGACATACTTGTATTATGATCCCCTGCTTGGGGCTTTGCAGGTGGTTCTAGTGGTACAAAACCTGCCTACCAGTGCAGGAGACATAAGCGACATAGGTTTGATCCATGGGTTGGGAAGATCCCCTGAAGGAGGGCATGGCAAACCACTGCAGTATTATTGCCTGGAGACTCCTGTGGACAAAGGAGCCTGGTGGACTACAGTCTGTGGGGTTGCAAAGAGTCGGAGATGACTGAATCGACTTAACGTGCATGCATGCACCTGCTTGGGAAGATGTACAGATTAGGCGATCTCAGCTAGCTGTTTGCTAAATCTGCTACCATTCTTCCATGTCTCCACTTCCAGGAGCTGAAATACCGATTCATTCTGCATGTGTGCATGTGTGCACACACACACACACAGCTAAAGGGATTGTTTAGATTTTAGTAGAAATGAGAACTGAATGCCAGGGCAGGCCAGAGTCTAGAGTACAAGGGAGGCAATGCTTAAAGGTGTAGGGTATTCCCCTGGCAGCAAGGCCCTGTTTTAAAATGTGCCTGTGATTTGTTTAAATCACAGCTGGTAAATACGTGGACATAGAAATGATTGCTGTGAAGAGAGAAGTTTTTGTCTTCATGGAGCCTAGAAATAGGAGATGGGATAGGCAGGGCCACATAGGGAAGCACCAGGGCCAGTCAGAAGGCAGAGGGGAAGGTGGGTGGGAGCTTTCACTATAGTTTTTACAGGAAGAAATGGGCAAGGCAAGGTGAGCAGTCTAAGCAGGTGTAGGGGCTGCCCTGGGTGCCTCATCCAGCCCTGGGGTGGTGAGAGCAGATATTGAGGGTGTGAGAGCCTTGGTTGGTTTGTATGTTGTCCAGTTCACAGTATGGGAGTGGGAGCAGTTCCTTTAGGGTCAGGCAGCATGGCCCCAGATGTCAGAAACAGAGAAAACTTTAAGGAGTGATTAATACAGTCCCTTCTTCAGGCTGGCTTAAAAGTCAACATTCAAAAAACGAAGATCATGATATCCAGTCCCATCACTTCATGGCAAATAGAAGGGGAAAAAGTGGAAACAGGACGTTTTATTTTCTTGGGCTCCAAAATCACTGCAGATGTTGACTGCAGCCATGAAATTAAAAGACTCTTGCTCCTTGGAAGGAAAGTTATGATAAACTTAGACAGTGTACTAAAAAGCAGAGACATAACTTTGCTGACAAAGGTCTATCTAGTCAAAACTATGGTTTTTCCAGTAGCCGTGTACAGATGTGAGAGTTGGACCTGACTTAGCGGCTGAACAACAACAACTTTCTCAGGAAGACCCCAGGTGTAGAGCAGGGCTAGAGGGAGGGCCTGGGGGAAGTGGACAGATTTTCACAGGGGCCGAACACAGACTGCCCCCCACCCCAACAGCTACACCCTGGTCTGGCATGGACTTGGCACCCTGGAGAGCACCCTGGGGTCAGCATTTCTACCATTGTCCACGTGGCTGCCCCACAGGTGACTGGGAGGGGGCTAGAGGCAGTGTGGTACTGGGCAGGGATTCTGTAGGCTCTTGGGTGGCCACGTGGGATGAAGTGGTCAGAGTGGGCTCGTGTGTCCTGTTCCACCCTGAATGCCACACCGACTTCCACTGCCCCAGCATCCCCAGTCCTTGGCCCTGAAGGCAAAAGGGAAGGAGAATGCGTCTCTCCTGCTTGTCACTGCACTCAGCTGAACTTCACCGAATCCTTAGTTCTTGATGTGAACCTGCACATTGTATTTCTGCCAGGAAAAGGGCTGAGCGACGCAAGTAACATGGCAGTCCTCACCTTCCCCAAGAAGCTCTGTTACCTGAGTATTGGTGTGTCCGTTCTCCTCTATGAGAAGAGAGCCCCTTCATTCCTAGTCTGTGAACTGTTAAATTATTAATACCAGATCATAAGGAGGAGGGTGCAAGGATGTTTACTGTAGCCTCACTTGTGGTTACGAAACAACCATGTGGAAACAAAGTGAATGCATGGCTCCAAGGGACGAGCTGGACGAATTCTGGTGCATTTATACCATGAACCTGTTTCTACCATGGGTCATCAGTTGCTACTAAGAAATGGCGTGGAGCTCTGTCAATATCTGATACTTCAGGAGAATTATATGGAAGCATGTTTACCAAACATCATTTGGTAGGATGTTTGGAAGGATGTTTACCAAACAGTGGTTACCAGATTGTTTGGAATGAAAATGTGGTCCAAGGAGACATATAATTGAGTATATAGATGTGCTGCTATCTTTGAATATATAGCTGTTTATATGCTGCTGCCGCTCAGTGGCTCAGTCATGTCCAACTCTTTGTGACCCCATGGATTGTAGCCCGCAAGGCTCCTCTGTCCATGGGATTTCCCTGGCAAGAATGCTGGAGTCGGTTGCCATGCCCTCCTCCCGGGCATCTTCCTGACCCAGGGATTGAACCCACCTCTCCTGTGGGTTCATCTCCTGCATTGCAGGTGGATTTTTTACCTGCTGAACCATCAGGGAAACCCAAGTGTGTGTGTGTGTGTGTGTGTGTGTGTGTGTGTGTAGTATTAATAGAAATTCATTTTATTTGAATTTTATGGATTTTTTTCATTTATTTATGGGATTTTTTTGGATGTTTTAATTGGATCACAGACATGTCTTAATATACTGAGCATCAGAGTTTATTTACTATACAACTATCTGATACTTTATGTGGAGGAAAAACAAGCAGCATCACTGTGAGAAAAAAAGCACTGAGAAGAATTTCCACCCACACGTTGCCAGCATGCTCTCTAATTGTGTGCATCCAGCTTGACACACGCAAGGCAGAGAGATGGTCTAGGTACTCAGGAGATTGTAATGGCTTGTCTGTGCATCTTAGTGCATCACCCTACCTTTTACACTAATACTGTTCTGGGCAAACACATCATCTGGGGATGTGGTACTTTCTCTTTTTTTGAACTTGAGGTGCCATAGTCTCACATTTACATGTGCTGGAATCCAGCACACAGGGTGACAGCTTGGGGGACCTGCTCATGATTTATTGTTTGTTTCCTGTGAGTCTCACCTTGAAGTCTCACAGGCTAGGAGAACTGAATACACAATTCTACAGGAAATGTGTTCGTCATTCACACTCCATTATGCAAATAGTTTATATGCTGTTGTCATTAAACGCTCTGATTTCAGAATTCTAATTGGAGGTCAGAAATGTATTAACCTAGTGGGGCCTCAGATTTCATGAACTGTCCCCAATGTCACCCTCACCCTCATCCTAAGAAGAAGCTGATGGGTGTAGTGTGGAAAGCTGGGGCTGTTGGTTCTATGTGTAGGAGGACTTTGGACTCACTCTGGATTTCTTCTTGTTGACTTTAAAAAAGAAAACAGCTATGGAATGAGATTGAGGACCTTTAAGGCCATGGCATGGCTCGGGGTTCAACCCTAACACCCCCTCCACCTTCCACCTGTCTTCACTGTGGACGTTTTCCCCACCTGGTCCAGGCCTTGCTACATCCTCGCCATCTTTTCTACTGCAGACTGACCCCTCCCGCCTGCTCAGCCTGCTGCCCTGCGGCATCCTCACCTTTAGGCCTGCCAGCCTGCCCTCCTGTTCCCCTGTGCCCCAGCTGACCTGCCTCCCCAGGCTGACCACCCCCTGCCCCCACTGCCCTGCAGAGGACCAGGTCCTTCCTGGTCCTGGTGGTGTTGGTGCTGGTGGGAGCTGCAGGAGGGCGCAGCTCCTTTGTGGACACCCTGCCCCGGCAGGCCCACACCGTGTCACACTTGGAATTTGCTGCGTGAACGAAGGAATCCAGGTTCTCGTTATCGAGGGTGGGTCTTTTAACAGTGTGGAGTGTGTCCTCAGAGGTACCTGTGAGTTTCCCTCGCCTGTATAGGTGGCCAGGTCCTCTGCCCAGCAGGTATGAGGAGGGCTGGCTCTGACATCAAGTACCAGAAGAAAGAGGACCCCCGGTTAGCATTCTTCCTCTACTTCAAGTGCCCACTTTCCACGTGGAGTAAGGGCTAAGAGCAGATTATAAATTCTTACAGGAGCGACAGCCAGGTGAGAGTGGGCAGGAGCTGCCCCATGGGAGAGGGCTGACCTGCTCTTTGCTCTCCTGCAGAAGACAAGTGCCACTCCCCGGGCAGCTGCAGTGGTCTCCTGACTGCACCTCTACCCTCCTAGCACTTACTGACTGCTCTTCTTTTTAAAATATGCTGTGGTAGCAAACCAAGGTGAAAAGACAACCCTTAGAATGGGAGAAGATAATAGCAAATGAAACAACTGTCAAAGGATTAATTTCCAAAATATACAAGCAGCTTGTGCAACTCAATAACAGAAAAGCAAACAACCCAATCAAAAAGCGGGCAAAAGACCTCCATAGACATTTCTCCAAAGAAGACATACAGATGGCTAATGAACACATGAAAAGACGCTCATTACCAGAAAAATGCAAATCAAAACTACAATGAGATATCAACTCACACTGGTCAGAATGGCCATCATCAAAAAATCCACAAGCAACAAATGCTGGAGAGGGTGTGGAGAAAAGGAAACTCTCTAGCATTGTTGGTAGGAATGTAAATTGATAAAGCCACTATGGAAGACAGTATGGAGATTCCTCAAAAAAAAAAAAACAACCAAAAACTGGGAGTAGAACTACCATATCACCCAGCAATCCCACATCTAAGCATATACCCTGAGGAAACCAAAATTGAAAAAGGCACATGTACCCTTATGTTCATTGCAGCAGTATTTACAATAGCTGGGACATGGAAGCAATCTAGATGTCCATCATCAGATGAATGGATAAAGGAACTGTGGTACATATATACAATGGAGTATTACTGTGTCGTAAAAAGGAACACAATTGAGTCAGTGTTAGTGAGGTGGATGAACCTAGAGCCTATTATACAGAGATAAGTAAGACAGAAAGAGAAAAACAAATATATATTAACACACACACACACATATATATGGAATCTAGAAGGATGGTACTGATGACCCTATTGACAGGGCAATGGTGGAGATGCAGATGTTTATCTCCTCACAATCCTGGAGGCTAGAAGTCCCAGATCAAGGTGTGGGCAGAGTCGGCTCCTCCTGAGAGGCCTCTCTCCTTAGCTTGTCGACGGCCACCTTCTCCATCTGCCTTCACGTGGTCTTCCCTCTGTGTGTCAATGTCCTAACCTCTTCTTATAGGGACACCAGTCGCGTTGGATTAGGACCCACCCCAATGAACTCATTTTACCTTCATCACCTCTTTAAAGACTCTGCCTCCAAATGCACTTCTGTTCTGAGGTGCTTTGGGTTAGGACTTCAACACTTGGGTTTGGGGACCCAGTTCAGCCCAAAGCAGATGCTAGCCTGAGAGAGCAGGTGGGTCAGGCTCAGGCTTCCTTGTGGGGACCAAACACTGGTTCAGGGCAGGAAGTGCAAGCGGGGCTCCTTTGGCCTCACCGATTGTCCCTGTCACTCACTAGCTCTTTGGAGGGGGCTCTGGCTGAGGTGCGGGAGCCACTCTCTTCTCTGTGCAAAGTGGCCCGGCCACATGGGGCTTTGGCAGCTCTGTTTAGCTCGAACCTACTATCCACCCCCCATCCCACCCCCTGTCCTCCCAAGAAAAGCGAAGTCATCGCAAGTCCAGTTCTCATAGGGACCTTGTTCCATGTGTGTGCTCTGCGTGGCTAAACAGTACTGCTCAGGCGATTCCAGCCTTTCTGGACACTCTGGCCCTGCTGTGCCCTCTGTCACCTCTGAAGCCTGAGCTACGAGCACAGAGAGTGGTCCCTGCTTTCCAGGCCATCCCCTGTGACAAAGGGCATAGGGCATCACACCAACCCCATGCAGGCCTCCTTCGTGGGCACACAGGCTTCTGTTGGGAGTGCCTGGCAGGTACCCGATGTTAACGCCCTGTTGGAGGTTGAATTTACCCACGTGTTAGCCGTCTGCTGACTGCAGGATGTTACATGTCAGGGCTTCCTCCTCTGCGTGTGGCTGCACCAGGGCTTCTGTTAAGAACACGGCGGCCTGGGGCTAGGCCAAGCCTCTGCCTGGAACCAGCCAGAGCTCAGAGCAGGGAGGGGCTCCGACTGTGGCGGTGTGTCTTGGCTCCTCCTATGGAGCTGTACAGCTATGTCACAGGTAAGTAATACCTGTGAAAACATCTGCTTAAGCATAATGCAAAACCACACCTGTCAATCCAGCAGGCCCTTCAGGTCTCAACAGTCACTTCTAAGCAGGAATTTGCTTTTTCATGTTCTCATGTTTGTGACAGATACCCTTGTACACGAATGCTTCAGGATGGGCTTGGTTTTCCCTGTGAGATAGATATGGTGGCTGTGAAACCTTCCCAGAGAGGTGGGAACTGGTGCCAAGACACTCTTGAACTTCAGGAAATCTTTGTGCCCTGTTTCAGAGGCTGTCATCGGGACAGCCTCAGCAATGATGATGGAAACCGTCTCCGCCCAGAGTGGAGGGCACAGCCCCCTCATGTGGTAGGAGGGGGTCACCTCGTGCCACTCTTTGTGTTCAGTCATGTCAAGAGGGGAACCCAGCTATTTCCTTGACTGACTGTTGCTAAGAGTTAATGGCATAGCTTGACTGGTGTTTTCCCTCTTGGTTCATATTATCAATCTTCGCATAAATTGCCACACATTATATGTCTGAGAGAGGCTCTCATTGTCAGCTATAGCTCTCCTTACTTTAGACACTGTTTTGAGTTTGGGAATGTGTTAAAACCAATTCCTAGTGATGTCACTTCCATTCCGTTAAAGGTTAGCGCTAGCTCTTGGGATGTCACAGTGGGGATCAAGGAAGCTCCCAGACACAGGTACTTTCAGACACATGCAGTAGTGAGGATGCCCATAACTTTTGCCCTCCCTTGGTCTCCACCAGTCCCCAGAAACCCACAGGAGATGTTGCCGTGTGACAGTGAGTTGTTAGATGTGAATCACGCCGGCAGGCTGAGGACCAGGATTTGATTTGGTGCAGGACCCACCCCCATTAGTGGACTTCCCTGTTAGCTCAGCTGGTAAAGAATCCACTTGCAATGCAGGAGACCCCGGTTCAATTCCTGGGTCAGGAGGGTCCCCTCTAGAAGGGATAGGCTACCCACTCCAGTATTCTTGGGCTTCCCTGATGGCTCAGACAATAAAGAAACCACCTTCAATGTGGGAGACCTGGGTTTGATCCCTGAGTTGGGAAGATCCCCTGGAGAAGGGCATGGCAACCCACTCCAGTATTCTGGCCTGAAGAATCCCATGGACAGAGGAGCCTGGTGGGCTACAGTCCATAGGGTCGCACAGAGTCAGCCATGACTGAACGACTAGGCTCCGCACAGCACAGCACCCCATTAGTACAGGCTTCAAACAGCTATGAGGCAGGCTGACTCCTCTCTTCTGTAGCCCCCCCACCCTTCCCCAGTCTTTCCCCTTCTACCCCGTCCCTTTCCCCTCCTCTCTTCTCTTCTGTCTGGGGTTTCTGGCATGGCATTCACTGACTGGTCAAAAGGGATTCAGAGAACTGTGAAGCAAAATTGTTGCTTTTGCCAGAAGAGTGACTGAAAATACATGTGGTCATTTATAAAGAAACAGAAATAATAGGAAATCAAGAAAAGCTGGCTTCCAGTTATTGCTGATACGTCTCAGAGGGCTGGAGAACAGCCCACAGATTCTGGGTATAAGCTCCATGCAGCATAAGCTCCATGCTGGTTTATGAGCAAAATGATAGATTTTGTACTGACATTCCAACTGGGCAGATTATCTGCATCACTTTCAGAGAATGTTGGCGTAGAAGAATACTTCCCCAGGAGGGAAGGAGAAGGGTAAGAGAAGGAGGAGGGAGGAAGGAAAGACCTTGTAGACAATTGGAGAACCCCTGAAGGAAGCCAGCCATCAAGGTGGCAAGAAAGTTTTGACATGTTGGGAGCCCTGGAACCTATCTTCCTTTTAGGGCATGTGCAGTTTCTAAATGAGAGAGAGGGCCGTGAGATTCAAGTGAAGAAATAGGACTGAGCCTGTGGATTCTTTAAAAACAGTTGTCATTTCTTTAAGTGGACCTGAATTGACATCTGGGTCTCAGAGCCTGTCTCTGGTATGGCTCCAATGACATGACTGTGGGCAGAATGTCCAAAGCAGCTGGAGTTGAGCTGTGGTTCTGGGACCTGCAGCATCAGCTTGGACTGAAGATTGTTTGAAATGCAGATTCCTGGGCTCAGTCCCAGACGGGCTGAGCAGGAAACCCCAGGGGTGGGCCCAGGCGATTCTGATACCCGCCCCGGGGAGCTTGGCGGGCCTGGGCTTCAGTCGGAGCATGGGATATAAAAATCTCCTGTGGGTCTGCTGTGCCCCCAGGGCTGAGACCCAGCTGTCCCCAGTTGTGGGGGGGCACTTCTCCATCAGGGGTCCTTCCATAAGTTTGGGTCAGAATGCGAATTGGCTCCCTGCTGTGGACAGGGGGTCTTCCTGGCTGTTTCTTGAGCTCTGCTTTTTCTTGTGTGACATGCCGAAGGACAGACGATGGATGCTCAGATGACTGACTCACCCGTTAGGCATTTAGGAGTTCTGAGATACAAAACCACGTCTCGAGTCTTTTCAGGGACGCTGTCTCATTTGTTAGCATATATTCCAGAAACTTAGAAAGTGTCCTCACCCACCCATTCAGCATACTGAGATGTTTCCCGTGCTGGTTACGTGAGGGGTTAGGCTGCAGTTGGGACCAAGGCTGTCTCAACCTCCGTGACCTGAGGGAGCTCTTTCTGCGTGTGACATGTGTGAAACGTACCATGTTGGGGACTACTGGAACAAAATTCTTCCTGGATCCCCTGACATGGTCAACACCCCTGCTTAGCCACTCAGACTACAGCCTGTCTCCTCATTTTTACAGTGGAGTTTTGTCTGGTTTCTGTTGCACTGCCCCCTAAACAATGTGGATGTCAAATGGCACAGGTCTTACCCCAAATTCTGTTCTTCTGCTTTCCCTCTCATTGGGAAACTGCTGTTTACAATTTAGGTTTTGGTAAGCTGCAGCTTTCTGTGCCAGGCCTTGAGCTAGCTGAAGGGGTGAAGTGCTTGTCAAGTGATTGGAAGATTTGAGGGAGGTGGGAGGGGGGATCGGGATGGGGAATACATGTAACTCCATGGCTGATTCATGTCAATGTATGACAAAACCCACTACAATATTGTAAAGTAATTAGCCTCCAACTAATGAAAATAAATGAAAAAAAAGTGATTGGAAGATTTGGTGGTCTGAATTTATGTGTTGGGGTGAGCAGAAATCTGCAGTTTTTTAAAAGATAATTACTTTCAAAATGTTACGGAAGTTTACTGTGTATTTTCCTTCACACTTGCTCTGTTGGTGGTCTTGTTATCATCTGAGCAGTTTCAGGTAGAAGTCAGTGGAGTCTTGTATGCAGATAAATCCAACTCATAAGATCAGAGGTCCCACCTCTTAGCATAGTGAAGTGAAGTGAAAGTCGCTCAGTTGTGTCCGACTCTTTGTGACCCCCTGGACTATACAGTCCATGGAATTCTCCAGGCCAGAATACAGGAGTGGGTAGCCTTTCCCTTCTCCAGGGGATCGTCCCAACCCAGGGGTCGAACCCAGGTCTCCTGCATTGCAGGTGGATTCTTTACCAGCTGAGCCACAAGGGACGCCCTTGGATTTGGTTAAATTGCTTACTTCCTTTTGGCCTCAGTTTACCTATCTGAAGCATGGATATAATAATGACTATGTCATAAGGTCATTGAAAGAATAAAGGATAATATTGTAAAATTCTTAATACATTCTCTGTCACATGATAAGTAGTCAACAAGTGGGAAGTGTGGGGGCTGCTGATGGAGTTAGAGGAGGATTCTTTAGTTATGATATGATGAGAGCTGTCAGCTAAAAAATTAGATTAAATAAGGAAACATTCAGAAGACCTATACTTCACACACTTAATGTTAGCTCATAATGTGCATTAATTTACTGATATTTTAATTGAGGGGACCTCTTCATGAGTGACATATCCTTCTCAAGTCAACCACACCCAAAGTGCATTTCAGTGATTTCAAGCTTTTGATTTCTATAAAATGAACTAAAAGCTCCTAGATATTTTGAACTTGTAGAATTCTAATATATTTTTACTCCTGCCAAAATTTTATAGTTCTCATGTGTACAAGTACCTGATTATTTTTTAAGCAAATACTTTTTCCCCTGAAGTATTCAGCTTACTTTTTCTAACAATGACTTTCTTCTTGTTAGCACTTTTGTGTCATCACATTTGGTAATAATTAACTAAGTAGCATAGTATAATAACATTACAGTGGGCATAAACAGGTTTGCTTCAAAGAAGACATAGAGATGGTCAATAGGCACATGAAAAGATGTTCATCATTGCTAGTTATTAGAGAAATGCAAATCAAAACTGCAATGAGGTATCACCTCACACTGGTCAGAATGGCCATTACTAAAAAGGCTACAAGTAGTAAATCCTGGAAAGGGTGTGGAGAAAAGGGGACCCTCTTACATTTTTTTGGATGGGAATGTAAATTGGTGCAGCCACTATGGAAAACAGTGTGGAGGTTCCTCAAAAAAACAACTAAAAATAGAGTTGCAGTATGATCCAGCAATCCCACTCCTGGCATATATCCAGACAAAACTATAATTTGAAAAGGTACATGCGCCCGTTTGTTCATAGCAGTACTATTTACAATAGCCAAGACATGGAAACAGCCTAAATGTTCATCGACAGATGAATGGATAAAGAAGATGTGGTATATATTTATTATATATATAATATATATATATACAAAATGAAATATTACTCAGCCATAAAAATAAGGAAATGATGCCATTTGCAGCAACATGGGTAACTTAGAGATTATCATACTGAGCAAAGTAAGTCAGAAAGAGAAAATCAAATACCACATGATATCAATTACATGTAGAATCTAGAATACCACACAAAGAAATGGGTCTATGAAACAAAAACAGGTTCACAGACATAAAGAACATACTTGTGGATGCTCGAAAGTGAGGCAGGGTGGGTGGGGGGTGGATTGGGAGTTTGGGATTAGCTATATATAGGATGGATGAACAACAAGGTCCTACTGTATAGCACAGGGAACTATATTCAATATCCTGTGATAAACCATAATGAAAAAGAATATGAAAAAGAATATATATAACTGAATAACTTTGTTCTACAGCAGAAATTAACACAACATTGTAAATCAACTGTACTTTAGTTTAAAAAAAAAAGCCAGTTTGGGACAGCAGCTGACCTTTTGTGGCACAGGGCTTGGTTGGTGCAAGCAGGGATACAGGCAGCAGTCTGGGGCGGAATGCGGGCATCCATTTCTTGGCGCCTTTTCAGAAAAAAAATGTAAAGGCTCCTCTGGCAGATCAGCCTGGGCTTGTTTGGAAACAGACATACTTCTGTCATATTATCATAATGTACAGTGATCTCACTGACCTCCCCAACAGGTCTAAATGGAATTCGTCCTTCTCCCTCGCCAAACCACCATTGCGTCTTCTCTCTAATTCTGTTCATAAATCACCACTGGGCCCTTTCTCAACACCCCACACCCAGACACGTAGTCACAGAGCAGCTGGTTCTACCAGGGAAATGCACATCATACACAATTTTACTTTTTAACCTCAAATTAAAATTGAGCTTTATACTGAATTCCACCAGGTTCTCAGCTGCCTCAGTATACATTTTGTGGGGTGATGTGTCCTCCTCTGCAGTGATTATGTGTTGTGCCATTGGCTATATCCTGGGAAGAATGTTAGCTGAGAATAATATATGTCCTTATCCTTTCGGGGTGGGCAGTATTGATGATGGGCTGGGATTCAGTTGAAAGTTTGAGTGCATTTCCATCATCCCATCCTTTTTCCTTCGTTCACCTTACAGGGTGCTGGCTCTGGAGGTGAAAGAGAAGTGTGTGTGTGTGTGTGTGTGTGCACGCGCACGCACGCACATGTCCTCACGAGTGCTGCTTTCCCTGAAGACACACCCAGAGCATGTGGGCATTTCTTCTTCTGCTGTCCCCTTTGCTTCTGAGTGTCTGCATTTTGAATTTCCAGTTCTCACGCTAGGAGCTGCAGCTTCTCTAGGCTTCTGGCTAGAGCTGAGGATGGAGAGTGTTATTTAGGGGCAGAGAGAGAGAGGGAGGGGAGCTAAATCTGACGAAAGAGGAGGAGCAGATGGAGAAGGTGGACCTCAGGGGCTCCTCTGACCTCAGATGTGCCTTGGGCTGTCTTTGGATCCTCACCTGTGAAATTAGGTCCTAGGTCTGAGGACTAATGCCAGGATGAGGGGCCTCTCAGCTTGGCTCCCCACTCCTTCCCCAACTCAGCACCTGGGAAGTAGGTGGATCAAAAGCATGTCATCCCATGACCGTTGTCAGCCAAGCATGGATGTTACACAGTCGAGTGTGGGAGTCCCGTGTTGGTGCTGTGTGACTGTGTGTGGGCAGTGGGCCTGTGTGTGACCGTGTGTTCCAGGGATACTGAGAGAAGGATTCTGGGGGCACTGGAGAACAGTCATGTGGCTTTTGAAGACCAGAAGCTGTTTAGTAGGTTGCAGTGATTAAACACTATTTGAGTATTACCGTGAAGTACTCTGGATAAGTAAGAGCTCTTTGGTGAGGAGGAGGAGGATTAAGGGCACATACCTTATTCCTGCAGAGCCTTTGGTTTAAGCTTTTAAATCATAAAAGAAAGAAAAAGGAATTTTCCCGAGGTGGGTAAAATACTAATAGAGAGGGCTGGATAATACAAATGAAGCTTTCAAGTGATCCAGTTCATTAAAACCAAGGAAAACAACTCAGAAGTCAAGGGCTGAAGGAATTTAACAGCTGTTTTCGTTCATGTGTCTCATCTCCAGAGCTCAGGCCTGCGACCCCACTCTTAACCCACTGCTGCAGTTTCATCACTCGTTTGCTCTTGGTGGTAGATTCCAGGACCTGAGGTGGCCTGGGAACTTTGGAGGTGTCTCCAGGAATCAGCCCTGGGCAAGAGCCAGCCGGAATGCAAAGCAGCAGTTCAAAGGCAGGCCCAGGAGCACAGGCGCTGGAAATTCGTGGGTGGCCTTTCCTTCTCTGTGCCAGGCCAGGACAGAGCCTTGGTATTCTGTGCCTGTTACCTCCTGAAGACCAGCCACCAGGGTGGGGGCCCTGGACCCTGGGAGGCCCCCAGTTGGGCCACAGGTTAAGAACAGGCCCCTCCAAGGATAGCTAGGGACTCTGCAGCTGGAGGGGCAGGGCTCTGCTGAAACAGCTCCTGGGTCATCATGACGTGTAAGTTGGCTCAGTATTTCAACTCAGAGGGCTGTAGGAAGACAGAGGAGAGAGTGGACAAAGGGAATGTTGACCTAAACAAAGAGGTAAACTGAGACCAGCTCCAAATTGTCCAAAAGATGAGTTTATTTGGGAATAGCAGAGGAATTGCAGTTCGGGACGAACACTGCAACAAGCTATGGACAAGAGTTTGGGGTAGGCCGTATTTAAGTGCAGGGAATGTAGAGAGGGGAGAGTTCAGGTAGGGTCAGTTAAAATAAAAAACAAACAGAGACCTACTTGGAATTCCTCGAGCAGATAAAACCAGTCCCAACATACAATCAGGGCTCAGTTCAGCTTATTTTTCAAGACCAACCTGATCTGGGTCATTTGCTTGTTGGTGCCTCTGGAAACTTCCCAAGGTTAATGATAGGAGGCAATCTCTGACCAACTCCATATCATTTAGAAAACAGATAGGATATGTCAACATATATGTAAATAAATAATTATATATCAAAATATAAATATAGAAATAAATCAGGAATTTCCAAGAAGTCAGTCCTTCAGTTTTGTTTTCCTGAGCGCACAAGTGTGAGATTTTCCATTTTATATCCTTCAGCTCCATTTTGGGTTGCAATTCTTTCAGAGGACAAAGGTGGTATTAAGCGCCTTCCACCGTGACCGCTGAATCAGGCAAGGCTTGGTGTCCAGGGCTGCTCTTCATGCTATCAGAGGTGGGTGCTATTGATGATGTTTCCATTTCTAAATGTGCAGACTAGCCACCGGGAGCTCTCCTGATGTCAGACGTTTAGAAATGGGTGTGCTTCTGGTGGTAATAGCCTTTGTGGGGTCACAGTCAATTAAAAAGAAAATCTAAAATGCTTTCACTTAGAGAAGGGATGATCCTAGAAGGTGACCTGGGCCTTGAAGCCCACTTCCTGGTTCAGTAAGATTCTAAAGGCAATTGTGAAGCAAAACTTTTGTAGTCAGAATAATTCTTGAAAGTGACTGAGGCTCCATGGAGAGTACAGAGCTCTTAGCCTGCGGTGCAGGGCTCCAGGCGGTCCTGAGTGGGTGCGCATTCGTATTCACCCAGGTGTGGTGTGTGGTCCTAGGAGGACATGCATGTAGGGCATTTCCCCACTTGAAGCCTTCTACATGGGTGTCCTTCCTGAAGCGCACCAGATCCTTCTCTGGAGTTCACATCTGGCTTGTGTGGATTTTTCTTTTTTAATAGTGATTACAAAAAAAAAAATACAGAACATAAAATTTAGTATCTTAACCATTTCTGAGTGTGCAGTTCAGTCGTGTTAAGTATATTCACATTATTGTTGGGCCACCAACTTTCAAAAGTTTCTCATTTTGCGAAACTGAAACTCTGTACCACTTAAACAACATCTCTCCATTTCTCCCGTCCCTGGCCCCTGGGAACCACATTTCTGCTTTGTGTTTCTATGGATTTGATGATTGCTCTAAGTACTTCACATGAATCATATATTTGTCTTTTTGTGACTGATTTATTTCACTTAACATTATATCCTCAGGTTTATCCATGTAGTAGCATGTGTCAGAATTTCATTTTTAAGGCTGAATGATATTATGTTGTATGGATGTACTACATTTTGTTTATTCATTCATCCATTGGTGGACACTTGGGTTATGTCCACCGTTTGGCTATTGTGAATAATGCTCCTGTGAACACAAGTGTACAAATGTCTCTTCAAGACCCTGCTTTCAGCAGCGGAATTGCTGGTTTGTATGGCAATCTTATTGCTGTCTGGCAGTTTTTTGAGGAACTACCTTATTGTTTTCCATAGCCGCAGTATCATTTTACATTCCCACCAACAGTGCACAAGGGTTCCGATTTCTCACATCCTCGCCAAAAATTGTTATTTTCTATTAAGAATATAATATTACTGTATTCTCATGGTTTTTGCTTGCATTTCTGTAATGATTAGTGATCTTTGAATGTGCTTGTTGGCTATGTGTATATCTTCTTTGGAGAAATGCCTATTTTTTGTTCTTTGTGATTTTCTGATAAGTTCCTTTAATTCTTCATGAGTCAGCATTGCTACATGGCCCTGGAATGCCTTGTGCGTTCTTCCTGGAGCCATTGCTCCTGGTGGTTCCTTCGCCTCCCCGGTGGTCAGGGAAACCAAAAAAACCTCATATTCTTTCCACCTGGGCTCTCCTGGCCCACATCGCCCACTCGGGCTGGAGTCAGTCCATTTCCCATGGGAGAAAGCAGAGGTGTTTCTGGTGCTATTTAATGCTCTGTGCCCATCCGTCTCCATGGCCCCTCTCCTTTCTCTTTCTTTGCCAAGCCCCATAGTTGAAGTTGACTATTTTAATGGCCTTTGAAGAAGCTCTACTGCACAAAGTGCTGCCCTTATATCCTTGGGCTAAAAACAGGGGTTGCCCTCAAAGCAGTTTCTTCTGCCCACCAGTAAGACTAGGCAGGGGTCTCAAACCCAAAATGTCTGTGGGGCTCCAGTATAATGTAAATGCCAGTTGAGTGCTCCACCTAAAACCTTCCAAATTAAGGGACGGTGTATTTGTGATGAGCATCACTGACCAACCAAAGGATCTGGTGACAGCTGCTAGTCTTAACCTCGCTTACCTAAAAGGGCTCCCTGGGTCACAGCCTGTCTGCCTGGAAGCCAAGACCTCATTGCTCACAGTGGCCCACACACCAGCAGTATCACTTGGCCAGGAAGCTGTTAGGAATGCAAAATCCTGGGCCCCACCCCACAGAGTCAGAATCTGCACTTAACAAGCTCTTTGGGTGGTTTGTGTGCTTGTTAACGTGTGAGAGGGCTGGTCCAAAGGGATTACCTCAGAGTAGACACTCACGGCTCCTGGCTGCTACCCAGAGAATGGAAACTTATGTTCACACAAAAACCTGTCTACAAATGTTCTTCACAGCTTTATTTGAAATTGTTCAAAATTGGCAATAGCAGATGTCCTTCAGTGAATGAATGGATAAACCGGCTGTGGTCCATTTATACCATGGAAGGTGTGCTCAGTCGTGTCTGACTCTTTGCGATCCCATGGACTGTCGCCTGCCAGGCTCCTCTGTTCATGGAATTTTCCAGGCATGAGTACTGGAGAGGGTTGCCATTTCCTACTCTAGGGGATCTTTCTGACCTAGGAATCAAACCCATGTCTTTTGGGTCTCCTGCATTGGCAGGTGAATTCTTTACCACTGCACTGTCTGGGAAGCTCCATATTGCTGTTTTGCAATAAAGAAGAAATAATTAACTCTATAGGCATCAAATTAGATAACTCTCACAGGATCCTATTGACTGAAAGGAGCGAGTATCAAAAAGTTATGTAGGGGAGGAAAAAAATGTATACTCTCTAAGGTTCTGTGACTGGGGCTTGGGAATAAAACTGATGAAAGAAAACAGGAGAAAAGTCTTGCTGACTTTATTGATGTTGATATTTTTATGTGCATGACAGCATCATGGAAGAAAAGTGAAAATCAAAAGATGTAATTTGGCTTGGGTGCTTATGTACCATATAAACAAAGAGCGATAAATTGTGGAGACGTGATTAGACAAAGGAAAGAGGTTGGGGCTTTTTAAGGATAGTAGACTGTGAGAAAGTGACTAGGAAATATGTTGTGGGAAAATAATGGTAAGTAAGGGTTAGTTAGTAAGCTTTGTTTATGCAGATTCATCTTGGTGCTACCTGTATGGTGATAAGGGTTCTTCCCTTCCTGGTCTAAGAGATGGGGACACCTTCATGAAGCAAAATTTATGTCCTGCTTTTAGGCAGATGGGGGAGGGCAGAGAGCTATTCCTGTCTCTGCTGTTTCTCAATTATCTTTAGCTCAAAATAATTATGCCAGAGTGGTGCATTTGGGAGTGACAGGTGCTAATCCCCAGTGACATACTGTGTGATTCCATTTTATCTCAAAAAGATAAAGCTACAGTTAAGATGAAAAAAGTCAGTATGTGGTGTGTGTAGTGGTGCATGTGCATGTGTGTGTGTGTGTATGGTGTGGTGTGGGTGTGACTGTAGAGGGAGAGCATGAGAAGAATTTTTTGAGTGATGAAACTCTTCTATATGTTGATTAGGATTGTGGTGAAATTAGTTATGACTGTGGTGAAATTAGTCTATTTCCTGCATTAAAAAGCATAGATCTGTACACCAAAAGACAAAAGAAAGGTCAATGACAATGCAAAAAATGAAAACCCAGTGCTTCAGTGAATAACCATGTCCACGTATCATTTCACACATATATGAGTTCACTTTGTAGGACACATTTCGTAGAGGTGGGATTGTTGGGTCACAGGTGTGTGCCTTTGTAAATGTTGGATCCAGCTCATGGTCCTGTGTGGAATTTGTCACAGTTACACACCTGCCGCCGTATCTCCACCCTCCCACAGCCTGGCCTGGTCATTGTGTGATCCAGCCTCATGGTCTTTGCCAGGTGATGGGAAAAACAGCTACAGTTTTTAAATGTCAGGTGACCTTTGTTTCGTGAGCCGTTCACAGGCCAGTGACACAGAAGTGGGCCGTCATATGCTGTGATGGTCTCTATGGCAAAGGTTTTTCCACTTGACTGTCATATCACCTGAAAAAACTCCCTTCAGCAGCCTGTCAGCAGCCGTCGTCTTGTTCTCTTCATGTACTTGTCACTCAGGACTTGATAGTGGAGTCCCAAGGCCCTGCCCCTTAGGACTTGGCCACAGTCCACCTGTCAACAGGTAAGATGGCTTCAGGGATTTTGGACCAATCACAGCAGGCTTGGAGTTCAGCCTTTTTTTTCGAGTTCATCTTTTTCTAACCCTCCTGCATCTCACAGGGGGCCTCACCTCTGACGGTTTTCAGGTCGGCCTGTTTGCCCCTGTAGTGCCTTCCCCAGCAGATAAGGCCTCCTCTCCCTGTGTGAGGTAGCAGTGTGGCTTGGGAGAGCATTGTTTCTGTCTTCAACAAGGAGAGTGAATCCACTCCAGGAGAGTGGCTGTCATTTTCCCTCATGAAAACTGCCTTCTAGACTTTCTCAGGGTCTCTTGTATTTCACTTCCCCTTTTAGCACAAGGCCTTGGGGACAGTCAGGTCCAAAATGAGCTTGGAAAGAAGATAACCTGAAAGCTTTTCAGGCCACGTCCAGCCCCCTGCCCTGCGAATCTTACCTGTGCGTTGGTTTCTGTGTTCAAATCATCCTCAGTGTCTTCAGGGAACATACTCTGGGGGGCAGGGCTGCGTGGGGACCCCATGACTCCCTGACCTCCTCTATGGGATGCGTCTGTGCTTAGTAGACTTGTCATAGATTCCAGGGCCCAGTTTATCAGAATTCTTCCATGCTTCACATTCTTTATGCATGAAAGCAATGGTGGGAGGAACGTTGAGGCAGGTGGGGTTAAATTATGCAGTTTTCTGCATGAGAGTCACCTATGCTGCTGGTGTGCGGAGTTCCAGGAGCCACTTCATTGGATGCCTTGGTCTGGCATCTCCATTTTTGCCAATCTTTACCCTCCAGGAGGGAGAGTTTCCAGGCCTTACTCTCATTGACTTTTACGTGGTGTTAGATTTGGCATCTGTTTTGGTGCATATTTTAAATGGGGCTGTGGCCCATTATGAGCTCCTTGCTGTTGGCAAGCCAGTGCACATAGAAAAAAAGGCTTGTTTGCATAAATAATTAGTCTCTTTGGAAATATAGCTGTGAACTTTATTGTGGCCTAGTAACTAAATGTGAGACCAGCTGGGAAAAGGTTTGCAGGTTTGAGGTTGTATCTTGGAGTTGGTGTGTCCACACTGTGACCCCTGGCCCGTCACCTCCTTCCACATCTCCTTCATGGTCCAGCCTTTGTTTCATTCTCACTGGTCTTCCTTCTATTTCATGTTGCATTTTTATTACAGTGGGGAGACACAGGAAGGTGAGACCGTTGAAGTTTCTCCTGCCCTTGTGGAAGGGCATGTGTTTCCTCCAATAGTTCAAATATCTAGGTAACTCAATTCTGTCTCCCTCCAGCCAGCAACACTCTCCCCACCTATCTTTGTAAATCTAGCTGGGGTGCCAAGAGGGGGATGGCCTGTGGGTGCCAAGCAACACACTGATGATGACAGTGTCCTCAATGATGTCACTCTGAGAAGCCAGATTGTTATGAGAAACGAATAGAAACATGCTAGTGTCGCTGAGAAGGAGAGTGAGGGCCCAAGATTCGTCCTGCCCATTCCTTCCCTTCTCTGTTGCCACCTCTTCCTTCTGAGGGATCCCAAGTCAGGAACATCTGGGGCTGGATACTGGTGCTAAGTACTGGGTGCTGGTGCTGAGTACTGATGCTGAGTGCTAGTGCTGGGTACTGATACTGGATGTTGGTGCTAGGTACTGGTGCCTGTGTGGGCCCTAGTGGCCATGGGGCCATTCCACATAGGATGGGGCTGTGACCTTGGTCTAGAAGGCATTCACAATGGCCCATAGGCCTTGCTGGCATCAGGAGCATCTCTCAACTGAGTTGGAAGAGGAGGAAAAATTAGAAAAGGGGGGACTGTTGGAAAAAAAATAATGAGCATTTATTAACCTCTGTGTAAGGTGTGCAAAGAGGAGAATGGCATGGATCTCATCAAATCGGCACCCCATGAAGTGAAGCCTCCTTACTGCCATCCTGTATCTAGGGAGATAGAGATGCCCGTGGGCCATATCCTCTGCCCCCAGTACAAAGTTCATAAGCAGCAGAGGCAGGATTTGCATGGGCGTCTGACTGTAAGGTCAGGTTTTTCTGAATCAGCACCACCTTTTGAGGGCTCAGTTTCTATACTGGAATTGGGACAAGGATGAGCTTGGCTGGATGAGGTTTTATCTAAATTTTATTTCAACTCTCAGGCTTGCTGACTTGAAACTGAGAGCCTGCAGGAAAGGTAAGTAGTCTAGAGTCAAGCAGAGTTTCTCAACATCACACAGTTGGTATTTGTCATTGTTGTTCAGTCGCTCAGACCTGTCCGAGTGTCTGAGACCCCATGGACTGCAGCACGCCAGGCTTCCCTGTCCTTCACCATCTCCTGGAGCTTGCTCAAACTAATGTCCATTGAGCTGGTGATGCTTTCCAACCATCTCGTCCTCTGTCATCATCCCCTTTTCCTCCCAGTTGGTATTTGGGGCCCAACAATTCTTCATTGTGAGGGTTGCTTCATGCATTGAAGATGTTCAGCAGAACCCTGGCCTTGATCCCCTAGATGCCAAGAGTGCCCCCCATCCCGAGTCTGACAGGCTAAAATGACTCCACTTGCTGCCAGATGTCCCTTGGGGGGAAAATCCTTTTAATCCATTGAGAACCATTAAAGTAAAGGAAGGGGCTTCCCCGGTGGCACTAGTGGCAAAGAATCTACCAGTGCCTGAGGTACAAGAGATACAGGTTTGATCCCTGAGTTGGGAAGATCCCCTGTAGGAAATAGCAACCCACTCCAGTATTCTTGCCTGGGAATCCCATGGACAAAGGAGCCTGGCTAGCTATAGTCCTTGTGGTCACAAAGAGTTGGACATGATTGAGCAGCTGAGCAGAGCAGAAAGAGAGTAAAAGAAAGATACCCTTTGGAAGGGTGGAAAGGGAATTGGGATAAGAAACAGAAAAGGGGTTCATTATAACTTCCTATAACCTTCACATGTTGGAACCAAACAAAAAGGAAAAATACGAAATTAATGTGAGAAGGAAAAGGAGACGAAGGATGGGAAGGATGTGTGTGTGTGTGCATGTGAGAAAGAGAGAGAGCGGAATTAACCTTTTAACTAGGTTGTTGTGTTTGAAAAATTCTTCATAAGCAGATTTCCCACAAAAAAGGTGTTTTGTTCATGTGTACCTGTGGATTAGCAGGAAGGGGATTTTATTTTCTTTGGGTAGTCATCTCTTATTCCTGCATGCCAAAGTCCACCTTTGATACTTTATAGGCAGAAATAGGATTTCCTCTGAGTTATACTTGAGGAAAGTAGAACATAGGACTAGAAGATTTGATTGGAGGCATATTGTGCTACCATTTTCCTGGACAAGGATTGAGAGCCAGGCACGTCAACCCCTGTCCATGTGCCCGGGGATGTGTCAGCCTACATTGTTCTCTTCATCAGGTCACATTTTCCTCCGAATCGAATGGTTTAAGATTACTGAGAGTGTAAAAAAGCTGAGGATGGAGCCATGGGGTTCCCCTGAGCCCTAGAGTCACTTGTGTGTCTGTTTCCTTGGTGTCCTGTGTGTGTACTTTCAAATGTGTCTTTGTGATAATTGACAGAGAGAGAGGTTCCCTGGTGTTGTTTGGTTGTTAAAGCAAAAGTGCTTTAGAATACCAAACTGAGGGTACACCTGCAGCCTCAAGAGACAGAAAAGGCAAGTCACTCCCATGGTAATTACCCATGACAGTCTTCCATGATTGATTAGTTTAGGGCTTCTGGCTGTGAAAATAAAAAAGCCTCAAAGGAAAGCCTGAAACAACCATGATTTATGAGTTTAAGAGTCTCAATTAGGTAAAACAAGTATTGAAAAATGTCCCTTTTTATAGGGGCAGGGGAAGTAAGTAGTGTCTGGTGATATGATTGTAACTTAATTCTTTCAGTAAATGTTTTTCTTTAGAAGAGAAGCTTAGAAAAGACAAGGGCTTTAATTTATTGAAAAGAATCACAGTTGGCAATTATGTGCATTTTTATGATAACTACTCTCAATGGTTTATATTGCTTTCATCTGTTCAATATTAATACTACAATACTGTGACTATAAAATACAAATGTTTATGTTGATGTTGCAGAATCTTTGCTTTTTCATTGAAGACATCAGACATCATACAATTGTATCTACTGCAGTGGAAGATATTCAGGAAATGGAATATAAAGACTCTTATCTTAAAATTGTTTCAAATGCATGGGAGAGGGGCATGCAGGGAAATTCTAAACACAGCTTCATCTCATTCTGTGCAGTAGGTATTTTGTTATATACTTTGTTAAATTGTTAACATTCTTTAAAAAAAAGAATTTCCAAGGTGAATTATTTTGTTTTACTCTAAAAAAAAAAAAGAGGGAACCCAAGGTGGCTCAATGGTAAAGACTGCTCCTTCCAATGCAGGAGACATGAGTTCAATCTCTGGGTCAGGAAGATCCCCCGGAGGAGGAAATGGCAACCCACTCCAATATTCTTGCCTGGAAAATCCCATGGACAGAGGAGCCTGATGGGCTATAATCCATGGGGTCGCAAAGAGTTGGACATGACTAAGTGACTGAGCATGCACACACAAAAAATTAGGTTTTGTTTTTTTTGAAAAGGAAAAAGCTGAATGTTCTCAAACAATTCAGACACAGGTTTACCTTGTCCCCCACGAAAAGTGATGTTTGTTATGTAGCTTTAGCAACTCTAAATAGCCCAACTTGTGTGTGATCCGGAGTGGCTGTGTATAGTCCTAATCTTGCTTTGCTCACAGCTAGGTCTGCCTTCATCATCTTTCTGCATCTTGTACACAAATTCACTTCATGCTGCAAGCCTGAAATAAAGACATTTAAAACTCTTTATCAATGATTGAGGGTGACTATAAAAGCTCACAGGGTCCTTGGAGGGTTAGACAGATGAATAATCTGTGAGAAGGGGTTTGGCGACCAGCACAGGTTAAGGGCTTAAAATTTGTGACAGTTGCTATCATTACTGTTGATGTACCATGTTTGCTATTACCTATTACATTTAACCATTCTGTGTCAAACTACTTCTGGCTTGATCAGGATTTGGGTACCTCCCATCTACTGCTGTGACAGCCAGGGCTGGAAAAGGTTAGAGTTGTAACTCTGCACCTTTAGAGAGTACCTGGAGGATAAACTCCTGGCCATGGAATTGCTGCACAAGCACCTGACTGGTTTGGGGAGATGGCCATCTGTCGTGGCAGAGATTTTGAGGCATTCTGCACACCCTGGGTCAGGCAAGCAGTGCCTGCTTCCTTCCAAGGCAACATGTTAGTCTCCCATTTGGTTTACCTTCACTGAGTTAACACTGTGGTGTTGAGTCTTTTCATACATTTATTAGCCATTTGAATTTATTTGCAAACTCTCATGTCCTCTAACTCTCTGTCTGAATGGACAGAGAATTCACTCGTAATTCTATATTATAGGCATAAGCCTTTGATCAGCCAGAGTTTACTTTTACATGAAAAATTTTAGAACTTTGATTTTAATTTTTTTCTAAATAGCTGTCTTGTTCCAGCCATTTGTGGATTCATTCCCAATTAGGTGAATAACTGCCTTGTTTCTAATCACCATTTCCATGTATACTTGGGTCGTTTTGGGATTCTCAAATTCCATGTGCTAATAGGAACAGACATCTTTTCAACGAAGATATGCTGTCTGTTTTTATTTTGTTGAGTACTTTTGCACCTGTATTCCTAAGAGATATTGATGTTTAGTTTTGTTTTCTTGTGATGTGTTTTTCTGGTTTTGGTGTTAAGGTAATACTCTCTCATCGAATGGGTTGGAAAGCCTCCCCATTTCTGTTTTCTGAGTCTGTGAAGAATTGGTATTAATTCTTCTCAAAATGTATAGTAGAATTCACCAGAAAAGTCATCTGTCCTATGCTTTTTTTGTTTTCTGTAAAGTTTCTTGATTGCTAATAAAATCTCTTTGTTTGTTAGAGATCTATTCAGATTTTCTTTCTTCTTGAGTCAGTTTCAGTACTTACGTTTCTGTAGAGATTTGTCAGTTTCATCTACATTACCTAATTTGTTGGCACATAGTTGTTCATGGTATTCTCTTAAAGTTATTTTTATTTCTGTACAGTTGGTGGTAGTTTCCCCTATTTAATTTCTGATTTTAATAATTGAATTTTCTCCTCTTTTTATTGGTCACCCTAGCTAAAGGTTTGTTAATTTTTTCTATCTTTTCAATGAACCTACTTACTGTTTTATTGATTTGCTCTATTTTTTTCTATTCTCTATTTTATTTCTGTTCTAATCTTATTATTTCTGCTAGATTTTTGTGTAATTTGCCTTTCATTTTTAAGTCCATAAGGTGTAAAGTTAGATTATTGCTTTTAGATATTTTCTAATATAGACAATTAAAGCTATAAAATTATCTGTAAGCACTGCTTTAACTCCACTCCACAAGTTTTGATTTTCACTTGTCTCAAATTATTTTCTAATCTCCCTTGTGATTTCTTCTGTGACTCATTGGCTATTTAGGTATATTTTGTTTAATTTCTACATACTTGTGAATTTCCCAAATTTTCTCTTTTATTAATTTTTAGTTTCATTGTTTGTTAGAGAATATACTTTGCATGATTTTAATCCTTTAACTATATTAAGGCCTATTTTATGGGCTAGAAAATGGTCTATCCTGGAGACAGTTCTGTGTAAGCTTGAGAAGAATATGTATCCTACTGTTTGGGTGGAACGTTCTGTATTGTTGGGTCTATTTGGTTTGTAGTATTGTTTAAGTATTTCATTTCCTTGCTGATTTGCCTTGTTCTTATATCCATTATTGAAACTGGAGTACTGAAGTCTCCAGTTAATAATTTTGAATTTTCTATTTTCTCCTTTATTTCTGTAAGTTTTTGCTTTGTGTATTTTGGGGTTTTGTTGTTAGGTACATGTACACTTAAAACAAAGATTGATGGGTTAACCTTCTTATCATTATAAAATGTCATTCTTTGTTTCTAGTAATAACTTTTGTCTTGTACTTTATTTTGTCTGATACTAGTATAGTCATTTCAACTTTTTTGTGATTGCTATTTATGTGAAATATCTTTTCAGCCTATTTGTGTTTTTGAATATGAAATGTCTCTTGTAGACAGTGGGCTTCCCTGGTGGGTCAGAGGTTAAAGCATCTGCCTGCAATGTGGGTGACCCAGGTTCGATCCCTGGGTCGGGAAGATCCCTTCAAGAAGGAAATGGCAACCCACTCCAGTATTCTTGCCTGGAGAACCCCTTGGAGGGAGGAGCCTGGTAGGCTACAGTCCACGGGGTCACAAAGAGTCGGACACAACTGAGTGACATTTTGTAAACAGTGGATAATTTTTTAATCTATTTTGCCAATTTCTGTGTTTTGATTTGTCCTTTTAATCCATTTGTGTGTGCATGCACGTGTGTGTGTGTGAGCATGCATGTTAAGTCGCTTCAGTTGTGTCTGACTCTTTGCCACCCTATGGACTGTAGCCCACTAGGTTCCTCTGTGCATGGGATTCTCCAGGCAAGAATACTGGAGTGGGTTGCCATGCCCTCCTCCAAGGGATCTTCCTGACCCGGGGATCGAACCTGCATCTCCTGTGGTTCCTGCATTGCAGGTAGATTCTGTACTGCTGAGCCACTGGGGAAGCCCTTAATCCATTTGTACTTAATTTAATTACTGATAAGGTAGGTTTTAATTCTGTCATTTTGCTATTCTATATGTCATCCCTTTTTAATTCCTCTGTTACTTAATTCCTGCCTTTTAATTATGTTAAACAGATAGTTCCCAATGTACTTTAAATACCTTTATATTCTCTTTCCCTAGTAAAATTATTTTCATAGTGATTGCCTTGAGGATTATTATTATCATGTTACTTTAAAAGATGAGTTCAGATTAATACTGACTTAATTTCAAA
Source organism: Dama dama (assembly GCF_033118175.1). Taxonomy (NCBI): domain Eukaryota; kingdom Metazoa; phylum Chordata; class Mammalia; order Artiodactyla; family Cervidae; genus Dama; species Dama dama. The sequence continues at coordinate 25,322,145 of NC_083696.1, read as the reverse complement.
AGTAAATATTTTGCTCCAGCATGTTAGTCTTTTTGCCTCTCTTTTTTGAACTATTAGCTCATACAAATTACATCTTTATGTGTTTTAAGTCCATTGGCACAGTTTTATAATTATAGTTTTATGCAGTAATCTTTTAAAACAAATAGGAGAAGAAAATATGTTTAAATTGTTTTTCACAGTGTCTGTTACCTTTCTGGTACTGTTTTATTTCCTTGTATAAATTAGAATTCCTTCCAATGTTGTTTCATTTCATTTCCATGACTCCCTTTACTATTTCTTGTTGAGCAGTCTGCTGATAACAGATTTTTTCTTTTGTTATTGTTTATTTGCAAGTGACCTAATTTCTTCATTTTTGAGGAAGAGTTTAGCTAGACATAGAATTCTTGGTTGATGGTGTTTTTTTTCCCCCAACACTTTAAGTATGTCATCACACTGGATTTCTGATGAGAAATCAGCTCTTAATCTTCTTGAGGATTCCATGTACATGATTAGACACTTCTCTTGCTGTTTTCAATATTCTGTGTTCCTCAACAGTTTGGTTATCATGTGTCTAGTTGTGGATATTGTAGACCTACCTACAGTTCCTTGAGTTTTTTAAGTGTTTAAATTAATACTTTTAATCAAATTTGGTAGGTTTTTGGTTATTGTTTCTTAAAATATTTTTTCTGACTTCCTTTTCTTTTCTTTTCTCCTCCTGGAGAAAAGAATTATTTTTGGTATTTTGGTATTTTTGATAGTGTCCCACAGGTCTCTTAGCCACTTATTTTTCTTCATTTGCTTTATCTTCTTCTCAGACTTTATAGTCTCTCTCCCAATAAACAGTCTTCCAGTTCACCGATTTTTTCTTCTATCAGCTCAAATCTGTTGTTGAGCACACCTGGTGAATTTCAGTTATTGTATTTTAAACTATAGAATTTATTTTTGAGCCTTTTAATTTCCATCACTTTATTGATATTCTCTGTTTACTGAGATAAAGTTGTTGTAATTTCCATTAATTCTTTAGATATTCTTTTCTTTACTTCTTTGAATATATTTATAATTGTCTTAACCTCTCAGGGACCCCATTTTCTGTTGGGTGTTTTTTTTTCTTTCCGATGTATGTGGCATATTTTCCTATTTCCTCACATGCCTTTGTAGTTCTTTGTTTTAAGCTTGTCATTTTAGATAATATTTCAACAGCTCTGTTAGCAAATTCCTCGAACCTATCAGAGTTTTCTGTTGCTGTCGTCATTTTGTTTTGGTTTCATTTTGGATGTTTTTAGTGTTTTTTTAAATTGCTATTCATTTATTTAGTGGTTTTCCTTTGCTAATTCTGAGGTTTCTATATTTCCTTTGATGTATAAACACTGAGTTATCTATCATCTATAAGTTACTTTTAAAACCATTTTACTGAGGTATGATTGGCATTCAAAAAGCTGTGCATATTTAATGTATATGACTTGGTAAATTTGAAGAGAAGTGTATGCCCATGAAACCATAACCACAATCTGTGCCATAAACATGTCCATCTTCTCCACAAGCTTCCTCTCTTCCCTCTTTATATATTGTTGTTATTATTGTTGTGGTTATAATTACTGTTATTTTGTCTGTGTGGTAAGAACACTTAACATAAGGTCTCCTACATCTTTAAGGCCTGATTCCTAGGGTTGACATCCGAGTAAGTATATTTGTGTGATCAACCGCTCATTGATTATGAGGTTTTCTTGCACCTTTTGCCAAGGGGATCCTGTGAGAAGGCATGCTATCAAACATCAGCCTTAGCTGTCACTTCTTGATTGCATCAGCAAGAGACTGGTGTCTTTTCCATTCCCAGGTCTTTCTTGGGCATTTGCATAGCCTTCAATATGTGCGCAACCTTTTCAATCCTGGAAATACATTGGCACGTTTGAAGTTCCCTGAGGCCCTCTACTTCTCCTGGGTTTCCTTTTAAATTCTGGGCCAGGCTAAAGTTTACTGCAGTTGTAGTCACAGCATTAGGCAGCTGAAGAGTTGCCAGCAGTTTGTGTTGTTTGGGTAATGCTCCAGGGATAGCACCAGCTGCCACCCTCCCCACGACCCCAGCCCAGCCCAGCTCTGAGTCAAACCTAGAGATTTCCCAGGGTGCTGCAAGTCCAGACAAATTAGTGACTATGGGATGGCACTTTTAACAGAGCTTCAAAAGCTTCAGATCTGCCGGCCACCTGCAGGGCTGTTGGGGAGGGAGAGAAGATAGTCACATCCCACATTAAACCAGCACAACCCTGCTGTCTTGGCAAGGATCTGCCATTTCTCTTCAATAGATTTTTCAGCTTGTTCTGTGGCTCTGGTGCCTTATTTGAGTTCTTAAATGGTTGGTTTTAGTCGTTTTGCCTATATTTTTGTTGTTTGAGAGGGAAAGTGAGTTCGTCAATATCCTCACGCCACCATTCTGGACGTTTATTCTCTAGCATGTCCCCCATGAGTCTGGCCTCTTCACTTAGCTGGATGTATGTGAGATGCACCCATTGAGAGGTATGTATCAGTAGTTGATCGTTTCTATGGTTGAGTAGCACCTGGTTTGGTTTTAAAATTGTAAAAGATTCTTTTCAATTCATTTGGAGTGTAAAGATGTATATGCACATTCAAAAGAGTGTGTCATCAGAGAGATTATGGAATATGGGCCTGGTGGAGCTCCTTGGGGCATTGGCAGGAATCTCAGGTCTGGGGTCCACTGAACAGGGTAGTGTTCATTGGTGATTTGAAATACTAGACCCTGCAGCCTGTCCTGGGGGAGCAGAGTTACAGCATCGTTGTGTGCCTCTGGGAAAAGGAGCTGACAGGATGCAGGAAGAGGCTCTGGTGAGCACACTGCCCACACCTAGAGCGGGTATGAGCTCCATGCTTCAAAATCTGAGGTAAAACTCAGGACTTCTCCTCACACATGAGCATGATGGTCCGAGGACACTGCAGTGTTTGTTTATTTCTCGCACGGTCATGAAGAGCCTCCTGCAGGCCAGAGTTCCAAATGGTGGACACCAGACAGTCACCCAGAGCCTCCCATCATTGAGGCCACCCTCTTCTTATATGAGACATACATGGACAGGGCAGGCCACGTGTAGGCTCTAGATGCTTTCAATAAGAGCTTCCAAGGGAGGCCTTGTTTATGAGCAAACCTTGGAGCAGAGGAAGTAATCAGTGAGTTAGAGAGAGGCCCGGGGAAGAGTTTTCCAGGCAGAGGGAAAAATAAATACAAACTTCAGAGGGAGAAGGGGCTGGGACTGTTGCCGAGAGAGTGAGGGGAAAGGAGTTGAGGTGAGGTCAGGAGTGTGTGTGTGTGTGTGTGTGTGTCTCTGTGTGCACACGCGTGTGTGCACACACATGCCCTTGTGGAGGGACTGGAGAAGGGACTCTGGCTGCTCCTCTGGGGCAGGTAGAAGGTGCTGGAGTTGTTGAGCATGGAAGCATTCATTCATTCACCACGTGAGCAACCATCAGGGTGTGCTTCAGGTGCTGGGGAGAGAGCAGTGAGCAGACAGGCAGAACCTTCTGCTCTCAAGATGAGGAAATGGAGTCAAACTAATGAACAGATCATCATCTCTTGGAAATGCTAAGGGGGATAGAAAAATGGGAAGCAGGTTAAGTAGCAGGATTGTATGCATAAATGTGGAGGGAAGTGTTTGGCATGTTGAATAAGGTCCCCTTGCTTCCTGACCATCACCCCCAATGTAACCAGTCTGCTCACCTCCATCATTACAGATGCCTCTCTACCCATTTATGAATGTAGAATAAGTGGGATTTCATAATGCAAGATATTTTGAATATGTATCTTCTTCTACTCACCCTTTGGCTTTTTAAATTCACCCCTGCTATCGCAGGCAATGGTGTTTGATGCTCTATTTAGAGGTCAAGTGTTTCTGCTGCATGGACAGCAGTGGGAGGGGAGAATGGACTCACAGAGGTTTGGGGGAGGGCAGTCTGTGATCCAGCAGGATCGGAGCTGCTGGGACTGTGTGTGACCAGGGAGAGTGAGAGCATCACATTCTGATGCATTTTGAAGACAGCGCATAAACAGCGTTTCTTGATGGATTGCTTGTAGGGTGTGAGAGGGAAAGGAGTCAGAGATAACCAGGATATGTGGCCTTAGCCCATGAAATGGTGGAGCCAGAGTTTAGGGAGGCTGGTGACTGCAAGGGAGCGGTCTGTAGAGGATAGCTGCATTTGTGTTTTGACAAGCTAAGCATGATGTGTCTATTAGATATGTAAGTGGAGATGCAAACAAGCCATCCAGTTTCTGAGTCTAGCTTTCCATGGAGAGGTCCAGCCAAGAAAGGTGCGCTGGGAAGTTGTGGGCATCTGGCTGTCATTTGAAGTCAGGTCACTAAGGGGACAGGTACAGAAAAAGGGGGAAGCTTTTGCAGGCCCAGCTCTGGGGCACTTCAGCATTTACAGGGGCAGAGACGAGGAGACACTTGCAAGAGGGACTGAGGCAGGAGAGGATCCAAACACGGAAGGTCAAGTCAAGGGAGTTGCGAGGATGCTATGCATCATGTAAAGTGGGCAGCCCTGTGTAAAAGCTGAAAGCGTCCTTACCAAAAATGGTCAGACGACTGCTCTACATCCCCCCCTCCCCCCACAGCATTCCCTCCGGGCCGGCCATGCCGCTCTTTGGGAAGAGTGATGGTGGTGTAAATATTATGAGAAAGAAGGAATGCCAGCCTGAGAGGGAGGGGTCTGGTAAGATGCCACAGCTGCTGCTGGAAACCTTGGGGAGATGAAGCTCAGAGGACAGCAGTGTCTTCAGCTGATGTCTGTTTGAGGGCAGCCACAGGGAGACACCTTCAAAATGAAAGAGTTGGGGTGCTGGAGTCATTAGCAGGTTGTTGGCAGGTCCCTCCAGCATGTGGGTAAGCCCACACCCGGCCCTTCTGTACTTCGTCCAGGTCCCCTGTTTATTCTTTCTTGTTGAGGCTTTCTCTGCTCCATGCAATTGCAAAAAGCACTTTCAAATCAACTTTAATTATAAAGATATTATTAATTATGAAGATAAATAGCACTACCTGTTATGGATTGAATCGTGTCCCCCTCAAAATAGATACAATGAAATCCTAACTCCCAGTATCTCAAAATGTGACCTTATTTGGAAATAGTTCTTTATGGAGGTATTCACTTTAAAATGAGGCTGCTGCTAGATTGGGCCCCTCACCCACTGTGACTGGGGTATGCACACAGAGGGAAGACCATGTGTGGACACAGGGAGAAGTTGGCCATCTACAAGCCAAAGAGAGAGGCTGCAGGAGAAACAACCCTGCCAACACTTTGATCTTGGACTTCTGGCCTCCAGAACGGTTGTCTGAGCCACCCAAGCTGTCTCACTTTGTTGGGGCAGCCCTAACTCATATAGGGGCTACCTTAAAAAAAATTCACTGCTGCCATCTTTGATTATAACAGATGTGTATCCTGTTTGTTTCTATGAACTCAAAGTGTTCACTGCCAACAAAACCTCTGCTTTCAATTATGCCAACTGGTTGACCTGCTCTGGGGATGAGACCAGCCTCTGGCCACATTAGGTATTGAAGGTATTGAAGTGTTAGTTGCTTGTGCTTGCTTGTGCTTAGTTAGTGTCCTCCTATTTGCAACCCCATGGACTGTAGCCCACCAGCCTCCTCTGTCCGTGGAATTCTCCAGGCAAGAATACTGGAGTGGGTTGGCTTCTCCAGGGGATCTTCCTGAAACTGGGATCAAACCCAGGCTTCCTGCATTACAGGCAGATTCTTTACCATCTGAGCCACCAGGGAAGCCCCTCTGGACACATATGCTGGACACAAATTCCTGGCTGAAACAGGGTGCTGTAAACCTTTGGAACCGCTTCCCTTTGGGTCTCATTCACTGCACCATGAGATTTCTCCAGACAACTATGAGTTCCAAGGCTGCTAGACCTGCAGCACAGGAGTTGAACTCTCCCTGAAGCAAACAGAAAGTAACCTCCAGCATTATCTTGGGATAATACGCAGTCTCTTTTTCTATAAGTGTTTTTTTTAAAAAATAAAACCTTTTCCCTCCTTACCTTTAATTAAACACCTTCTAGAGGTTTGAGATGAAAAAAAAAAAAAAAAAGATTCCTGTGTGCATGGAAATAACTGATACTCCAAACAGTCTTCTGTAAAACCAAATGGAAACAATGAGCTTGGAGTACTTACCCGGCATTCTGTTTGCTCCTTTTGTGCAAGTTTTGCTGCAGTAACAAGCGGGAATATCACTGGAATAGGAGCTTGTATCGTAGTGAAGGGTGTTGGGGTCTCACCCTCCCAGTCACGTATGTTGTGGGTGGAGCCTCCTGGCTTCCCAGCCCCCTGCCACCATGGCCAGGGGTTGCAGGTGTTGGGAAAGAGAGAAGATTGATGAAAGGACCCAATTCAGCCTCCTGAGCAGCTTCATCCCCACTCCAACCAGCTATTCACTTGGCCCTTGACAGTGGTACCTTTGTTGAGGGTTCTGGGGGGCAGTCTGTGACAGAGGTAGAAAAAACATTATGACAGCAATATTGGAGGGAATTGGGTTTGTGCCTGGATCATTTCGGGGGGGGGGGTTGATATTTTTGCTGTAGAAGTAGAATCAAAGCAAGGGTTAAATTGGTGAGAGACAGTGCTTACTCCATTTTCAGGCTGTTGGATTTAACTTTGTATTACCACAGCAGAGTTAGGTCTGCCCTTTAAGGAATGTAGACATAGAGGCTAATATTTACTCAATTCGAAGTTCAAAATAATGAAATGAAAAATTACAAACTGTTAAGATGATTGCCGATTAGGTACTGGCAGCTCACCTTGAATGCTGTGTGGTTTTCTAGCTGGCAGTTGAGACACACAGTATAACATTTTAATGAGCACATTCCCAGAAACATTATCGAGTCTCTTTACTATGGACATACTTTCTCTGGCCCAGTTCCCAGGCTAATGGACTCACCTTTTAGGATTTTATACTCTGCTCCTTTCCAGTTATTAGTTCTTTTTCCTTAACTGTTGCATTTCCAGCATCACGGATGTTTTTGATTTGACGTGTTGCTGAGCTAAGTGATTGTTCTGGAACATATGATGGGTGTTTCCAGTTGCCAGTGGATATCCTGACTTCTCACGCAGCATAACTCATCATAAAATCCATGCTTGCCCTTCCAGAGGCACCCAGCATGCCACACAGTCTCCCTTCCAGACTGTGGTCCTTTGCCCATGTGCCCTTGATTGCTGTTCGTTCTCATATTCTGGAAATTACACCTTCACTTAGGATGACCAAATCCAAGAATGCCAAGCTTTGGTGAATGAAATACCCCCACTAATTAAAAGGAGACTGCTTTGAAGTTGTCCAAATAGGCCAGAGACTGCATCTAATTAAATCACAACGAGTGTACTGATTCAGATGAACAGGTTAGAGATTAATGAATGGTCTGAATAACAAAACATTTTTTTAAAGAGAAATACAAATCAAAAGCAGAGTAGCACATGGACTCAAATCCAAGAGTGTGAGTTGAATTTCATTAGTAAATTCTCTCTTAATCGTGTCTCTGCTCTTAATGAGGTAGCCGAGGTACAATACCAGAAAGGAGCCTGGAAATCAGGACAGACCCACCTATACTTTGTGGATCTGAATTTCTCTTATCTTACTGATGCCTTAAATCAAGATGTCATTTCAGTGGACTGCGTTGAGAAGCCTGCAGAAGATCCTGTTTGTCTGGGGCACAGTTTCTGATTACTCAGAATTTGTACATGTTTGGGGCTGGGTGTGCATATCCAGCTGTCGAAGGCCTGTGGGAAACCTTGACTTCTTAACAAGCCCAGCAACATCAACAATGCATCCTTTCATATGGTCCTTCTGATGAAACCAGTTGGCTCAGCCCTGAATATATAGGACATTAATAAGTGCTGCTAAGAACACACGCTAAGTACTAGGTTAGGAGCCGATATCACCATGCCATGACAATTTATGTACAGTTTAGCTCAAAACCCTGCATTCTCAAAATTGATTTAATTGCTGAGCATTCCCTGGCATGTTACTGAATCTTTGAACCACCTATATCAGATCCTATGAATCTGTGTTGTATTTTGTTCATATGGTTAGTGCTTATGCCTGGCTCTCACCATTAAGGCCACTTGGAAACAGGTTCTTTTTTCCGGCTCTTCTTTTTAAAACATGTTTTTAATGATTTTACTTATTTATTTAATTTGTTTTGTTTTTGCTGGGCCTTTATTGCTGCTCAGGCTTTTCTCTAGTTGCAGTTAGCGGGGCTACCCTCTAGTTGTAGAATGTGGGCTTCTCATTGTGGTGGCCTCTCTTGTTCCATAGAATGTTCTCTAGGGCGTACAGGCTTCAGTAGTTGTGGCTCACAGGCTTTGTTGCTCCTCGGCAGGTGGGATCTTCCCGGATCAGGGATTGAACTCGTGTCTCCTGCATTGGCAGGTGGATCCTTTACTACTGAGCCACCAGGGAAGAGCCCCCCCTTACAGCTCTTCTTTGCTTGTGAGCCTTGGTTAAGAGCTTGACCAACGTGATAGGATGTGTAACTGTTCTCCAAAAAACTTTTTACTGTGTGAAGATAGGTCAGGAGTTTATGTATTCCTCACACTCTGTCTCCTCTTAATATTAAATCTTATGCTAGTGTGGTACATTTGTCACAGCAGATGTCCCAAGATCAACACATTGTTATGGTTGTCATTTAGTCGCTAAGTCGTGTCTGACTCTTTTGTGACAGCGCAGACTTAGCCTGCCAGTCTCCTCTGTCCATACATTATTCTTTACTAAAATCCGTACTATTCATCTTTCTTTGAACTTTACCTGGAATCCTTTTTCTATTCTAGGATCCCACCCTGGTTACCACATTGCAGTTAGTCTTTGCTCTAGGCTTCAAAGTGTAATTTTAAAAAACACTTTATTTATTTATGAATTTGTATTTTTTTTTAGACTGTGCTCTGTGGCATGCGGGATCTTAGCTCCCCAACCAAGGACTGAACCCATGCTCCCTGTATTGGGAGCACAGAATCTTAACCACTGGACCGCCAAGGAAGTCCCTAAACTATAATTTTGACCTGGATCAAACTATGCACTTAATGTATCATTGCAAGGCAATGAGTCACAGTTAATTTTTTTTCATATTAAATATTCTCCTTTCTTCAAACATCAAAAAACCAATAAGGAGCTAATAAATCACCACTACCTGATTGATGCTATCAAAGATTTGAGTTTTCCAGTAGCTTTACATTGTTTTGCTGTGTTTTTTTTTTCAGATGAAGTTCACTCATGTCCAGTGGATAAAGTTAGACCATCCACATTCTTAATGGACACGTGTAGAATTAGTAGCATGGCTTTTAGTATTTACCAAAACGAAGGACCTGTAATTTGCCCTGAGGAGTAACCTCATTTCAGAAAACAATAATTAAGTCCTGAGGAGTTAGGGCAGCCGAGTCCTCCCAGAACTTTTTCTCTCTTCAGGTCTTCCCTATTTTCAGTCAGCCAGTTGGGAGAAAGCATGCCAGCACAAGGTAAATCCAAGGGGGACTTGGTATAAAGAAGCTCTCAGGACACCCACTGGGAGGCGTGACTTGACTCACACCGCCTTGGACCAGTCGCTGCCTGGCCTGGCCTGGCAGTGATTGCCAAGGTGGGTCATGGGATGAAGAAGGTGAATAGAAGTCCTCTGTCCCGTCTTGGTGACCTGGAGAAGAACGTGCTAGTTGGGGAGAAGCGGTGGCCCCTAAACGCAAGGTGGTGAAATGCTTCCTTTGTCCTTGTCACGAGCTGCAGCAGGAATGTGAACGTGTGCTGGCTTCTTCTCAGTGAGACTCTCAGCTCCTAAACCATCACATCTGTGGACCAGTAGTCCTGGTTCTCTAGCTTTTCATTAGTTCTCTGTCTTTTATCCATTAGTCATTGCTGTGTCTCCATGCATGCTCCACATCCTGTCTACTTGGGCAGCCAAAACTTCCCCACAGGGTCTGGGCAGTGGTCTGATGTGCTGATGAAGCGTTTAAAGGCCTTTGCTAATCATCTAGTGCAATGTGCTTCTCTCCAGCCTTTTTTTTTTTTTCTTTTTGGGAATGACATTTAAAAACTCAAATGAAATTGATGTTTGTTCAAAGAGCCACATATGATATCATTCCATTTATATGAAATGGCCCCAATACATAAATCCATAAAGACAAAAAAGCAGGTTAGTGGTTACAGGGTCTGGGAGAGGTGAGATTGGTGGGGGAGACTGCTAATGGGAATAAGCTTTCTTTTGGAGGTAATAAAATATTGCAGAATTACATAGTGGAGATTGCTGAACAACCCAATATTAAAAACCACTCTATTACAGACTTTAAAATGCTAAATTTTGTGGTATGTGAATTATTTCAATTAAAACCTTGGTGCTTGTTTATTGTACAGATGTTGAAAAAGAAAACAAAAGAGGACTTTTAAATTACCTATATAATTTCATATAACTAATAGCCGGTGACAGTTTTAGATGTTTCTGTTTTGTGTTTGTCTCATTTTTTTTTCCTTTGGTTGTTCTTAACCCTTTTAGGGCCAGGAAAAATCCTGCTGGAATCTGCTGAGAATCTACCTGTTTTCACTTGTTGAAGGTGCAGCATCTCAAATAAGGATAGCCATTCTAAAGTGTAGGATAATGATGATTTATATATATATATATATAAAACTAGGTCTACTTCAGACTGTAAATGGTGCCCTTATGTCTCAGTTAGGAAGCAACAACAGGGCCTAGTTTTGCTGGAACTTAAGGCCTCAGTTCCAAGGACAGCAATGACTGGATATTGTGAATTTATTCACACATTTGACTTGCAGAGGAAATTGCTAGAGCTCACACTCTGCACTCTTTCACATCTAAGTCCCAAAGATTGGGTTCCCTGATATTAGCCTTGAAAATTAGTGAATCTTACCTGTTTTTCCAAATATGTAGATGATACTCTTTTGCTTAAATATCCCAACTAAATTTTACCTAGGGTAAAGCTTAAGGCTGAAAAAAACTAAAAATCAATTCCCAGGGAAGGTACTGATCAGTGCAACATATTCAGGGAGAATCTCAGCATTTCTAATGTCAAAAGGGACTTTGCATGTCTCTGTGTGTGTGTGTTTGGGTGGTGGTGGGGTGACATCTGCTCATGAGTCAACAGAAATGTTTGTATCACCTCCGGCTCTTCTCCCACCAAGAGTGTGCATGTCCAACCCCCAGCTCAGATGAACACGAAAATAATTATGCTTCCAAATTGAAAGCTGCCTTGGAAGAGCTGGGGCTCTTTTACACAGTGGAATTGGGCTAATGTGCTTATTTTTCTACAGAGTATGTATTTATTTGACTGTTTCACACCATTTGTCAATTTCTAAGCAGTTAATAATTTTTATTCCTCTTTCAGATGTGTGTATATAGTACAAGTGTGTTTGATTTCCTGTGGTCTCTCTACATTTAAACAGTGCTGAGTGATGGTATGTGTAACATGCCAATTTAAGATTTCAAACCCAAACTGAACCACATTGATTGGCCTGTACGGCTTATGCCTGTCTCTGTCCTGTAGCAGCCCCAAATTCTGTCTAGGTTTTAGTCTTCACTAAAGATGCAGCAGCTGATATCCTCCAGCTGTTTACAGTCCCTTGAGGAGAATTAAAATGTATGCAACTGTTGATTCAGGGGATGATGTAATTGCCATAGTAGAGGTGTATGGTTCGGGGGATAGTTTTAGAGAATAAAGTTGTTACTTCTGAAAGATTGATCAGGGATGTTTTGTGAAAGGTGGTGTGAATGTGTGACTTCTGACACGTGGGTAAGTTTGGACTAGCAGTGATAGAAAGAAGGAATCTTCCATAACGGAATGTGAAAAGCCATGGGCCCATTTCAGAAATAATCCCCCCTCTTGGTTGCTTGGAATTGGGCCTGAATTCTAAGGGCGTTGCAAGCTGATGTCACCTCGCATGTCCTGGGATTTAGGAACAAGTGGGCAGAGACGATCCACTTAGACACATGGGTACCCGTGAGTGTAAACCGGCCAGTGTTCGTTTAGCTAAATAATTTAAAGCATCTTGTGTACCCAAATTCTGTCTGAAAATCACTTGTACTCCACTTTTAGGTCTCCGTTTTTTTGAGTAAGGCCTCATCTTGAGGGTTGGGGGTGGTTCCTGAAGTGTCTGGGTGCTTGGTTAGTTCTCACCTCTCATTTAAGGGAGACAAGTTGGGTCACCCAACATTGAATTATAAACTGCCTTTTTTTTAATAATAATTTTTTTAATTTTTGTGGTAAATACACAAAATTTATCATCTTAACCATTATTAAATGCACAATTCAGTGGCATCAAGTACATTCACCTTGTTGTATAACCATCACCAATATCCATCTTTAGAACTTTCTTATCTTACCAAAATGAAACTCTGTCTATATCAAACACTTAACTGTCCATTCTGCCTCCTCCAGCAACCTGTCACCCACTATTCTACGTTCTGTCTATGAATTTGACTACTCTAGTAGTTCACAGTATTTGTTTTTCTGTGTCTGTTTCACTCAGAATAACCCACCCACGTTGCAGTATGTATCGGGGTTTCCTTCTGTCTAAGCCGCGTCATTTGCCATTGTGTGTGTCCCGCTCTTTGATACTGTCAATCTAGATTCATCCAGATGTGTTGTCGGCGTCACCCTGACAACACATGGCTTCGCCATTTCTACCCCCACTCTCCACCTCCAACCAATGGGACCCCAGCCAAGGCCAAGGTATGGGGTGAAAGTCTTCAAAGTAAACTGCACTGGGATATGGAGAAAGGACTATATGAGGCCCCAAACGGTTTCTCGGTCATCAGTCACACCTACCCATCCCTCCTGGCATTTCAGGACAGGGGACCCATGACTTTGTGCCATACTTTCACTTGAACAGACCAGCTCTGCTCTTGCCCTTGGAGTTTATGACTCTGGGGGTGACTGCTTCTGCTAACACAGTCTCTGAGGGAGTGGGGTTACTATTGCCATAAAGATGAGAAACTTCTGTGTTTATGCTTATTGGGTAGATCGGTTCTTGGCTGTTGACTGCTAATGAGTCTGGGGGCTGGGGTGGGCAAGAGGGAATGAGCTGCTGAAGAAACTCTCCAATTCTGAATTTATTCAGAATTAAAACGGGCCTATATATCTGAAGGACCACCTGCTGACTCTGGCTCCAGAAGTGTTTAATTTTGCCAGCTGGTGTTTTAATCTCTCTCTCTTTCCCAAGATGAAACTTGGGCCACATGTTTGCTTCCTCCATACCTGCTGAAAAGCATTTGCATTTTTCCTGGGATTGCAAAATGATTGCAACATTGCAGGAATCACCTTTGCTTTTGTATCAAATCTGATGCTACAAAAGCCCTGTGAATGTTACCGTAACACCTTATCCCTCTAGGTGTTCTATAAACAGTGGGTAGTTTTGCTAAGACACTATTGTCGTTGCGTGAAAAGCAGAAAAAAGGCCCTGAAGGGAAGTCTCATAAGTGTGTGTGCTCTGCTCTTTTGCCCAGGGCAAGCGGAAGTTCCTGACTCAAATGATCCTTTGGGACAACTGGATGGACATGACAGCCCCATCCCAACTCTGAAAGGTAAACTGTGAAGTGTTCTCTGAATGCAAGCATTTGAATGTGTTTTCAGAGTACCATGCAGAGTGATTCACTGTGCCACTATACTCAAGGCTTGACCTGCGGAAATGGATGGTCAGGGTCTCCCATGGCCCAGTGCTGTCCCATAGGTGGGTGTAAAGCTGAATTCCACCTCTGTACCCCAACACCGAATCATATCTCAGAGACAGAGTTTGGGGTGAAGTAGATAAGAATAACTTTATCGCTTTGCCAGGCAGAGGGGGCCACAGCAGGCTAATGTCCTCAAGACTACAGGTCCCAACCTGGAGTGGGAAGTGAGAAGTTTTATATGAACTAATGGTTCAAAGAACTTTGTGGTTCAAAGAGAGAGTGATCACCTTCTGGACATTCTTCTGATTGATTGGTGGTGAGATAAGTAGGAGTCAACACCATCAATCTTCTGGTTCCAACTGGTCTAAAATCTATATGATTGTGAGCAGCATTCTGTTAACTTCTTCTACCTGGTAGGGGTTTCAGTATCTGCATAACGGCTCAAAGATGTTGTCATGTGTACCACTTGAGGAGGAACAATGACCCTACTCCAAAGTTGCACTATTGTTTTTTTTTTTTTGACAGCTCCTCCTTTGTCTCTGCATCTCCTCCCTTCCCTGATTAAGCAACTGTTTGAACCTGCCCATTGGAACGCAGGCAAGGTCGTGAAGGCTGCTTTGTTGTTTAGTCACTAAGTCATGTCCTCCTGTTTTGTGACCCTGTGGACTGTAGCCACCATGCTCCTCTGTCCATGGGGTTTCCCAGGCAAGAATACTGGATTGGGTTGCCATTTCCTTCTCCAGGGCATCTTCCCAACCCAGGGATCGATGTGTTTCCCACATTGGCAGGCAGATTCTTTACTGCTGAGCCACAAGGGAAGCCCTGTCATGAAGGCTAAATGAAACCTGTTTCTTGTAATCAAGAAATGGGGGGATACAGAAAGGCTTTTGTGCCCAGGAGTCCCACAGGGTCTTGCTTGGTATCAGGTGCAGTGGCATGCCTCTTGACACAGTTTTGAAGCTATTGAAAGCTGGGTGGAGTTTGTCAGAAACTGGTGGGTGGATGGGAGATGAGAGGGCAAGGGTAGACAGATAGCCGCTGAAGGGAAGGAGATTGAAGGGAACTCTATGGGCCCGAACAGAGCCTTAGGACCTGGACTCCTGGCTTGGCCATGAAGTCTCCTGCTGACAAGGTCTTCTCGGGCTGTTCTCCAGATGTAATTGTCCAGACTAGGGAGCGTCTCAGGTGGGCAAGTGGCCCTCCTCCACAGGTCACCAAAGAGCAGGTTATTTGTCTTATTGCTCCAGTCTTTCCCAGAGGTCACTGCCAAGATCACTGCTCACTTGGCACACTTTGTAGGCATCTTAGATTTGAAAATCAGTAGATGTCATTTCCTGTGATGCAGCCCAGTCACTTGAGGAAGTGGTGCTTCGCTTCCTTCATCTGCTGTCACCATATTGCCTCAGTCAGCTCAGGCTGCCACAACAGAACACCACAGGCTGGATGGCTTAATCAATAGACATTTACTTCTCACGGTCCTGAAGACAGGAAGTCTGAAATCAAGGCACTGGCATTGCTGGGTCCTAGTGGCATGCTAGGTTTGTAGACAGTGCAGTTTTGCTGTGTCCTCACAGAGAGAGAGAGAGTGGGCTCTGGTCTCTTCTTATCTTATAAAGACTCGAATCCCATCATAGGGATCCCACCCTCATGACCTCATGTAACCCTAATTACTTCCCAAAGGCCTTACCTTCAAAGGAGGCACCACTACCACAGACATGCTTAAGGCTTCGACATGTAAATTTGTGGGCATGCCATTCAGTGTATAATAATTAACTGTTAAAACAGCCACTTTATTTCTGTTTACTTTCTTTTTGTAAGCATTATTCAGAGCTCAGACATCCATAAATTTCTCAGCCCCCTGCATGTTGAGGGTCCCTGTGTCCCCTCAGGAATGTGTTCGCCTCCACATGTCAAAGGCTGGGTCTCCTGGAGACTGAGCAGAAATGCCTCAAGCCCACCAGTCTCAGCTGAGTGGAATAGATGTCCCTCTGTGTCCTGAAAGACCCTCTTGGGATCACACGAGGAACTTCCGCATTCTGGCCTCAGAATAGTTGTTTAAATTCACAGAAATAGAGTAGTAGATGTAGAAAGCAAGTGTATGGTTACCAGGAAGGAAGGGGGCGGGAGGGATAAGTTGGGAGAATGGTATTGACATATGCACGCTGCTACATGTGAAATAGATAACTAATAAGGACCTACCGTGTAGCGCAGGGAATTCCACTCAATATTCTGTAATGACCTATATGAGGAAAGAATCTAAAAAAGAATGGGTACATATAGATGTATAACTGATTCACTTTGCTGTATGTCAACTATGGTCCAGGAAAAATTGTAAAGCAAATGAACAAACAGGGTGTGTGGATCTCCTTGCTGTTGGTGGTGCCTTGTGTGTGGAGGCTCCTTGATAATGGTTTTCCCCTTTCGTATCTTATGCAGAAAATATATAGGTTAGTTTCCTCACATTGACCCCCTCACAGTCCTACTGTGGTCACTGTGACCTCGTACAGAGTCAGAATATTTGGAGGAGAGGGCCTCTTTTGGCTAGGTAGGGATGTATCTCCATGGCAACCAAGGTCAGGGCTCTGGAAACTTGTGTACCATGCTGGGCCTTAGGATAGATTTCTTAGGAAGAAAGGTAGTTTTTGGTGGTTAGATTCTGGAGTCATTTTTCCTAAGTGTGATTGAGCCCACAATCTAGTATTATAGAGACTCAGATCCCATCATAGGGGTCCCACCCTCATGGGTTGTGGCCCTTGCCCAAAAAGGGACTTGCCCCACTCTTCCCTTATGCTCCCCTGGCCTCCTCCTCACATCCTCAGTAATGGAAGGAACTGGCTTGGCAATGCCAGACTTATTAATCCATGCACTATTTTTTTTGTTTTTTTTGTTTAAAGAGCTTAAGGGAGCATTACTACTTGGCCACATTTGGCTTAAATCATATATAAAAAGTAATAATAGTTGAATGGACTGTATGAGCTGTTTCTTTAATCCAGTTACCATTTATGATGCCCACGCATCTGTAAAACTGCAGGCAGGTGAAAATGGCTAGCGGGCAGTCAGTCACTGAACGAAACAGAATCTGAGAATTAGTTACAAGCATAAAAAGCATTTGAGTTCAGATATACTGAGCCAGGATTGAGCACTTAACATATAATTGGAGGTTGGTATTCAGAGAGGGAGATCCCAGAGCGATATAGAAGGAAAAACAGAATACAAAAGCTTTGTGATTTACAGCTGAAACGTTTGCCTGAAATTTCTATATGCCAAAGTCATGGTTAGGGCTGAAGCTGGCCTTAGGACTCTGGTAATAGTATTTAACAGGAGTTTTATATTCTTTGCTATATTAGATACACTATTTATTATTATTATACTTACAAAAGTGTTCACTTGGCCTAGAAACCATTTGCTCTTTTGTTCCAAGGCTGTATTTTAAATGCATATGTAACCGGTTTTGTAAAATCAGTACTTTGGAATGTGTGTGGGCAGTGGATCATTTCTGAGAGCCTGGGCTGGCGGTGCTCATATTGTTCATCTTGCGTCCTCCAAAAATAGACCCGCTTGCTTGTGTCTCCTGCCTTAGGAGAAGGGTACTCATCATCCTGGCTGAAACCAGAAGGGGAATTCCTGACTCTCTGCACTTGAAGCTGTGTTGCAATTAGAGGTGATCTCAAGGGCATTCTAAATCACAGGGCAGGAGTTGATGCCTTACTCACCAGGCTGCCCCCTTCTATTTGTGACATGTTATGTTGTGGTGCTGAACTGAAACTTCCTGGGACAGAGAAAACAAAGCCATTAGCAGAATTCACCCTCTTGGCATGGAGACCATGCCTGAGGTCTGTTTCCTGGGTTCCTGATCCACCTAGATGCAGGGATTGATTAGCATATGTGTTGGGTGCATTTCTGGTTTATTCTGGGACTCTTGGTGCATGTGTGAGTGTGTGTGAGCATGTGTGTGATAGTTTCCTGGAGTTTATGGAGAGTGAGGGTCTCCAAGGATGATGGGTTAACTTGAAAACAGCACTCTACTTGCAGACACAGTTAGCTTAGGTCTGTGGCTGGGAACCTGGGGCCAAGCTCAAGCTGTGAGTCTGGGCCCCTGCACCTCCCCTCTGAGTGGCCCCTGGCTGGTCATGGAAATCTGGGGTTCCCCTAGACAGTAAGCAGAGAGTGTCCAATGTTGCACCACTTCTTTGGACAAATCTAACGTGAGTTTCTAGGCTCTGAGCCCTGGCCACTCTCGAGTTGAAGGCTGATCATTGAGCTCCCTTGATCCTCCTGTAGCCAGAATTTTCTGAGCCCATTGGGCTGCCCAGGATCTGAACAAACTAAACATTGTTGGGAGAAAGCCCAAACCTACAGATGAGAGATTTCAAAGCGAACAAGTCCTATGCAAGGTGGATTGGGTGGCATAGGACCTCATATACACATATGAGAGCCCGCTCTGTGGGAGGGCAGGGACGCAGCCTGCTTCTGAGTGGTGAGGCCAGTGTGGGCCTCCAAGCCTTCCTCTCTGCTTCTCCTTCTCCTTCTCAGTGTCCCCTTCTCACTGTTTCAGGATAACTGCTGCGACCTGCACCTCAGCTGGGATGGAGTCATGGTAACTGGTGGCCAGTGCCTGGCTGGACCGTCCATTGTTGTCGCTACTGAAGGTGACAGACAGGCAGTCGTCCTTTCTCAACCCACTGGGTTTGAACACCAAACTGCACTGGCCTTGTTCTTGTGTGCTTGTCTAACGTCTGTCCCAGGTGTGTGCATCTGTGTGTGTGTTTCTGTCTGTGAGACCCACCCCCCCACCCCCCCGCCCCGCAACCCTGCCACCGGGAATTCAGCGGCTCATGAGTAGTCCCATTGCCTGTTTTTCTGTGTATTTCTCTCCCTGAGTCTGCCCGTGTCATCTGGTTTTCTGGGTGTAGGTCTGTCTTCTTGTGCCCAACCATCCGTGTGTGTGTGTGTGTGTGTGTGCATCTGTGTCCCTGTCCCTTCAAGAGGATGTGCTACTGTTTGTCCTTCAGCCGTTCAGTCGTGTCTGACTCTTTGCGACCCCATGGACTACAGCACCCCAGTGTGACCCTGTTTGTCCAATGGCCTCCCTCCTTCTCTCTCCTACTTTTCTTCTTCAAACCCACTATAGTAGTCTCCAAGGAGACTGTCATTACAAAGTACCACAAACTGAGTTCCATAAACAACAGAAACTTGTCCTCATGGCTGTGGAGGCCAGAAGTCTGAAGTCAAGGTTTTGGCAGGGTTTGTGCCTTCGGGAGGCTCTCTGGGAGAAACCATCCACATCTCTCTGAGCTTCTGTTTTGCTGGCAGTCCATGCAGGTCCCGGGCTTGAGGCCACATCATTCCAGTATCTGCCTGTTTTCGTGTGATCTTTTCTGTGTCTGTATTCAAATGTCCCTCTTTAAAGAATACTAGACATTTGATTAAAGGCCCATCCCTATGTCCTCATCTCAATTTGATTATATCTGTAATGACTTGATTTCCAAGTAAGGTCACATTCACAGGTTCCCACTATCTCACTGGAGGAACACACTTCACCCCACAATACCCTCTTCTCCTCTAAACACTCTTACATACTTTTCTCCATCTCTCAGGTCCTTTACATTTCATTTCCCCATTTTTCTCATTGTCTCTTATTCTCATTCTTTCTAATCTCAGACTCTCCTCTGACCCTGGTAAGCCCCTCCTCCCACCGTTTCTGCAACTGGTTCCATGCAGACCACTAGACAACTCAGTGGGAGCATCTAAGCAGGAGTGGCCCCTGCCACTGCCCCTGACTGATTTATTGGCCTATAAATACTTCCTTCTGGGAAAAGCAGCTTTATATCCTCCGTGCAGCTCTCGGGGTCCCCTCGTCACCTGCCTTTCCAGGCAGGTTGTTTTATTTCCCACCAGTCAAAACTCTGTGACCTTGTGACCCTGGTACACATGGCTTTCCTTATCTCCTCCCCAGGCCAGCCAGAGTGACCTGGTAAACTGGTAAACAGGCAGATCCTCAGACACTTTAGTCATTTAATCACGTTGGTGAATACGTGGATGGTCATTTGGGGTAAAAAAATCATTCATCACAGATCTGACTGTGAGGTCAGGAGTGGTGTCCTCTGGAAACGAGTTCTCTTGTTACCTCTGCCTTTAGTGTGTTTTCATGCTTGGATTGAGCTCACTGTGCAGCGTTTAGGGGTGAGCAGAGAGCTGACCTGGGTACCAGGGAGATGGAATTCATTAGCATCAGTTGTTGAAGTGACTCCGCTGTGAGGAAGGGGAAACCCTTTTGGATAATCAAAAGGGAAGACTTCTCCTCTCTTAATGTTGTGGAGGACTGACCAGATCCAACTTAACTGGACTCTCAGTCATAGGTGCCTAGCTCCTCCCGGCCTGTTCAGTGTCAGCTGGAGAGGTTTGGAGCAACTCTTGAGGAAGCCTTTGTGAACTAGAAAAGAACTTAGCAATGACTAGGACAAATACCATATTTCACACATAAAGGAAATGAAGCCGAGAGATGAAGTGGCTGGCTGGGAGTTAACCACCAAGAGGAAAAGTAGTATTGTGCTTAGTCTTCTGAGAGCTTTCATTCTATTTTCATTTTGGCCTCCAGTGAATGAATGATGGTTATAATGGTGGACCAAATTTATTTGGCCACCCTCCCACTTACATTACATCCGAGTGCTCAATAAAATATTCATTGAAGATGTAAATGATTAGATGAACTTGCAGGAGAGTTGGAGAAACGCCCAGGAGCCAGGATTAGGAAGGAAACAGAATTGTGACAGTCCTGGGCTGCTGAGGAAGGAACCACTGAGGTGTTCCATTCTGTTTGCAACCTTAGAGAATGGCACAATTTTCATGGGTAAAGGTTTATCTGAGATAAAGAGTTGGATTCTGCAGATGTCATGCTGTTATGACATGAGCTCTACAACAGTGAAAGGCAGTGTCACCATGTGACCGTGGGGTAGATGTGGATGCATCCATGGACTCTGGAGTAGAGGGGTACCAATAAGACGAGAACACCTTAGCAAAAGCTGGTACAGGCAAAAGGCAACTGCAGACACATCAAATCCTTCCATGCTTTGATGCTGAAAGAGCTTGCTGCTGCTCCTGCTGCTAAGTCACTTCAGTCATGTCCGACTCTGTGCAACCCCATAGATGGCAGCCCACCAGGCTCCCCAGTCCCTGGGATTCTCCAGGCAAGAACACTGGAGTGGGTTGCCATTTCCTTCTCCAATGTGTGAAAGTGAAAAGTGAAAGTGAAGTCGCTCAATCGTGTCTGACTCGTAGAGACCCCATGGACTGCAGCCCATGAGGCTCCTCCGTTCATGGGATTTTCTAGACAAGAGTACTGGAGTAGGGTGTCATTGCCTTCTCCGGAAAGAGCTTACACTAGAGCAAATACCCAGAAGTAGAAAATCCTGATTTTGAGATTACCTGAAATAACTAAATATGCTGAAGTTCCTGATTTCACTGGAATTGGATGGATTACATTTCCTTCAATCAGGAAAAGTAAGGAGTCGAGACAAAAATCAAGTTTGGTTTTAGGAAATGAAGGAATTTACATTTCTTATATCTTAATATGGGCTTCTTTGGTGGCTCAGATGGTAAAGAATCTACTGCAGTGTGGGAGACCTGGGTTCGATCCCTGGATTGGGAAGATCCTCTGGAGAAGGGAATGGCAACCCACTCCAGTATTCTTGCCTGGAGAATTCCATGGACAGAGGAGGAGATTTTCACTCATTAGCCTAGGAAGGTGAGGAGAGGGCTTGCCTCAAGCCTAGCTCCAATTGGGACACACAGAAGGCTTTCCCACGAGAAATCAGACTTAGACCTGCACCTCGGGAAACCAAATTTACATTACCAGAATGTTGTGGAAGAATCAAGAGCTCAAGGATTAACATAAAAACTTGGCACTGCCTATTTCAGGAACCCAGTCCTCAAGGGATTCCCACAGAAAAACCAGCCCTGCAGTGAAAAATTACAAAGTACACTCAGAGAGGCCCAGGATGAGTGATGAGTTAGTAAACAATGAAGCTGAAAGGATTAAAGGTAAAGGAAGAAAAAGCAGTGGTGGGTTTGAAATGGAACCAAAGAGACCTTCTAGAAATGAAAAGTGTAGTAGATAAAATGAGAAACTTGATGGATAGTAGATGGCACAGAGCAAACGATTATAAAAAGATAAGGAATGTAAAAGTAGATGAAGAGCACGGAAGGCTCTTATAAGGAAGTTCAACATATATCTGGAAGGAGATTTCAAAGGAGAAATAAAAGGGAAAGGGAGAAACAGTATTTCATGAGGTACTGATGGAGGATTTTACAGAATTCGTGGAAGGCATGCATCTTCAGATGTTGGGTATAGCACTGAGGCCTGTTGAGGCTAAAATAAAAATAAGTTCATAGCTAGTGATACTTTGGAATGGCAAAGACAAGGGAAATAGGAAAAGCAGCCAAAGAGGGGAGAGATCAGGTTATCCACAAAAGAATGGTAAGACTCGTAACAAAACCACAAAAGACAGAGGACAGTGGTGTAATTGTCAGTCTAGAATTCTGTACCCAGCTGAACTGGTATTCAAGTGTGAAAGCAGCAGATAATTTTAGACCATGACCAAGAGTGTTTACAACCTTTTTTTTTTACACAAAGAGCAAATGTGAATCAGGAAGAGCTCAGTTGAACCTGGGGAAAAGGAATGAGATGCAGGCAGTGTTGGCAAGGAAAGAACTTGTTAACCAAGTTGGCAAAGCTAAATATGTTTTGTTATTGAAAATCATCTGTAATAAGGACCACTAAGGGCTTACAAATGGAGTGTAACTAAACATTGGGAAGCAATAATTCAAAGCTCTGGTGGTTGGGGTGGTGTTTGCAGCTCACAGCATTTCAAGGTGCTTGTATTTCATTGTATTTGGGAGACTTTGCCAAATTAGGTATGCCTATAAAAAGTAAGAAAGCTAACTACTTAAGTGTAACTTTCGAACAAGTAAAGGGAGAATAAAGGGGGGAAAACAGAAGAAAACAGGAAAGAAGAATTAAAAAGCAAAATTAGCACTTTAAAAATAAAATCTTTCAGTTAACAATCTCGTCGGTTAACACATGTAGACTTTTAAATTAGCGTGTTAAATTACATGTTATTTACAAAATTCACGTCTAGCGCATGCCCAGTTGCTTCAGTCCTGTCCGACTCTTTGCAACCCTGTGGACTGTAGCCCGCCAGACTCCTTTGTCCATGGGATTCTCCAGGCAAGAAGACTGGGGTGGGTTGGCATGCCTTCCTCCAGGGGATCTTCCCGACTCAGGGATCGAAACAGCATCTCCTGCATTTCAGGTGGATTTTTTACCCACTGAGCCACCTGGGAAGCCCTCATGTCTCGTATATAATCATAAAAATCATTAAAAGTTAAAAATACAGGGTAGAACTACATTAACCGAAAATACTCTGAGGTAACTATATTAACATCTGACAAAATGGTTTTTTAGACACAAAAGCCTTAAATAATGATATAAAGACTATAATAATAAACTTGAAGTTTATTGCACCCAGGAACATAGGTTCCAAGATACAAATTCAACTTCACAGAATTAATAATGACTATTTGGGTAAACTCCGGGAGTTGGTGATGGACAGGGAGGCCTGGCGTGCTGCGATTCATGGGGTCGCAAAGAGTCGGACACGACTGAGCGACTGAACTGAACTGAACTGAACTGATTTGACATATACAGTATCAATTAGCATGTATCTCATTGAAACTAAAGGTTTCCCGATGACTTAGCAAGTAAAGAATCTGCCTGCAATGCAGGAAATGCAGGAGACAAAGTTGGATCCC
Source organism: Dama dama (assembly GCF_033118175.1). NCBI lineage: Eukaryota > Metazoa > Chordata > Mammalia > Artiodactyla > Cervidae > Dama > Dama dama. The sequence continues at coordinate 25,298,699 of NC_083696.1, read as the reverse complement.
TGGGTTAGGCAGATCCCCTGGAGAAGGAAATAACAACCCACTCCAGTATTCTTGCCTGGGAAATCCAATAGACAGAGAGACTGCTGGGCTACAGTCCTTAGGGTCACAAAGAGCCAAACATGACAGACCACACACGAACGCATGGTCACACACGGATTGAAATTAGCTATTTTTAAAAATTTGAGCAACAAATTGACAAGTTTAATCTTTTGGGCATATATAAATCCCTGCACTGAACAATTGGAGAAGATGCATTCTTGCCAATCAATGTGGAGCATTTCAGGAACTGACTGTACTAGGCTGTAAAGCAAATCACAGTGGTATCAAAGAATTATCATCACACTAGACTATGTTTTGTGACAGCAGTACAACTAAAGCATACCTTTAATAACTCATAACCAAAATTTATAAATTATAAGAGAAGTGGAGTATGACCGGCCATATGGAGATTAAATAAATTAACTTCTCTGATGGCTAACCCTTGGGAAATTTCTCATTTAATGCATACATTAGAAAAGAAGAAGAAAATTTATCAACTGCAGAAGTTAGAAATATAAAGATTTGAATAGATAATTACCGTAGGAGAGGCTCAAGGGCCAGTAAACTTTCTTAAGGATTCTTGAGCTCATGAGGATTTCTTAAGGTGCAACCTAAAACAATAGTACTATTTCATGTCCATCATATTGGCAAACATTTTAAAGCCTGCTCCCCCCCACCAAACACCAAATGCTGGCCAAGTTATAGGGGAAACACTTTAACTCAGACACTTTTTGTGGAGTACAAATGGTTTCAAGCACTTTTAAGACATAGATAAATGAAAGATTTCAAAGCCTATGACTTATCACTAATGCATGCAGGTGGATGCTTGCAAGGTTACTCCCATACATGTACAGGATGAGATATATACAGGTCGTCATTATACACTGTCTGTACTAGCAAAAATGTAGAAACAAATTATTGCCCTTGAATTGGGAAATGGATAAAGAAATTGTGGTTTCTTTGTACAGTAGAATATTATGAAGTAATTAAATAAATGAACTGCATCAACAGAGAAACCCCAAGCTGACTTTGAGTGAAAAAAAATAGCAAAGATGGTCTATCAGGGGAAATTCTATAAATATAAAATGATATAAATATACATTCGAGTAGTGCATACTCATTCTCTGGAGAAATAAGGGAAGGGTGTGCTTTAGTTACACTTCAGAATGTCTCATTTTTTTAATTACTGTGAGTCAACACTCAAAAAACTTAAGATCATGGCATCCAGTCCTATCACTTCATGGCAAATAGCTGGGGAAAATATGGAAACAGTGTCAGATTTCATTTTCTTGGGCTCCAAAATCAATGCAGATGGTGACTGCAGCCACGAAATTAAAAGACACTTGCTCCTTGGAAGAATGGCTATGACAAACCTAGACAGTATATCAAAAAGGAGAGACATCACTTTGACAAAGATCCATATAGTCAAAGCTATGGTTTTTCCAGTAGTCATGTATGGATGTGGGAGTTGAACTATAAAGAAGGCCGAGTGCTGAAGAATTGATGCTTTTGAACTGTGATGTTGGAGAAGACGCTTGAGAGTCCCTTGGACTGCAAGGAGATCAGTCCTGAATATTCATTGGAAAGACTGATGCTGAAGCTGAAGCTCTAATACTTTGGCCACCTGATGTGAAGAACTGACTCATTGGAAAAGACCCTGATGCTGGGAAAAATTGAGGGCAAGAGGAGAAAGGGGCGACAGAGGATGAGATGGTTGGATGGCATGACTGACTCAATGGATATGAGTTTGAGCAAACTCAGAGAGATAGTGATAGACAGAGCAGCCTGGCGTGCTGCAGCCCATGGGGTCTCAAAGAGTCAGACATGACTTAGTGACTGAACAACAACAACAACAAAGTCAAATATGGTAAAATGTTTGCATAAAATCTTGATGTTGCATACATGCATTCTAGTGTGTTAATATCTGTATTTTCTCTGCAACATTTCAGTGTTAAAAATAGCTCAGAAATCATTAATGTTGAATAGGAAGCAAGAGGAGATATAAGCAGTATGAATTTTGGAAGCTAAAAGGCTGTATTATTGTTATTTGAAGAAACAATAAAGAAAATCTAAGACAATGAACTCAGAAACTATCATAACTAAGGTAATTCAGTAAAGTGGCAAGGTAAAAGAAAAATATACACGAGGGATAGAATAATGGCCTCTCAGTGATGTCCATGTCCTAATCCCTGAACCTGGAAATGTGTCCCCATATTTCATCGAACAGGGACTGTGCAGATGGAACTAAGTTCAGGATTTTGATTTGGAAATGATCCTGGATGATCCATATGGCCCAATGTAATCACAGAGGTCCTTGTGAGAGAAAGACAGGAAGGTCAGAGCCACTTGTTGGAGATGTTGATAATGGAAACAGAAGTTAGAGTGATATAAGGAAGGCACCATGAGCCAGGGCATGCAGGTGGCCTCCAAAAGCTGGGAAAGGCAAGGAAAAGACTCTCCCAGAGCCTGCAAAAGGAATACCATCCTGGCAACACCTTGATTTTTTGGACTTCTGACCTGTAGAACAGTGTGACAGTGTATTTGTGTTGTGTTACACTACTAAGTTTGTGCTAATGTGTTACAGCAACAGTAGGAAATGTGTACAATATGTGGAAATCTAATAGTTTTTCCCATAATAAATGCACTTATCTCTCCATCAACATCCCAATTTTTAAGTGGAAGTTATCAGGATGATTCTACTGAAAGAGAAGTAGCCTTGAAATTAAGAAATATGCCCCCCAAAGTAACATTTGTTATTCTTGATGTCAAAATGTATTTCAATCATCTTAATGTAAAAAAAAAAAAGATGTTGCCATAGCAGCAGGCCAAGATCAGTGGTGTTAGGGGTAAGGTTAGCAATGAATAGAGGTTGTTTTGATGGGAGAATACCCTTTGTAGAGGTAACTTTCTGGCACAGAATTAGAGAAATAGAATGAGAAATAGAAAAGATCTGAGGACAAGAGGTTCTTGGCTGACTGCACAATGAGGGATCAGCTGGATGGATGTGTTTTAGGAAAAGCAAGGGACACCCCCCTTCAAAGTAGGGGAGAGTATAGGAAGGGAGAGAAACTTGAACCAGAATCAAGAACCAGAAGCCTTGATACCATGGGTATAAATTAGATTTTCTTCATTATTTGTCTTTCTGATTTCTTCCTGAGGGCTCATTTTTATTCACCTGCCTAGGGAGGGAGCTGTGAATGTATGAAGTTGCCGTGTTATCCACCCATCGTTTTGGTCTCTGAGTTTCCTGTAGAGCATGAAGGAGGCTGATTTCAGGCCTGGGTTGGGACATGGATGATATCTGTGGAGATCCTTCCTTTTGTCCATTCCCCGTCGGACAGGCCTTTTAATGCCATTGTACTTGGAACTCCCCAGATGTAGGTGCTGGTCACTTAGGAGCATTCTCTCCAGGCCTAGTGTCCCTTCCAGCAATGCTTCTCAGTGTTGTTTCTGGTCAGCTCTAAGTTCGTTCTTGGATGGGTTTCGTTTTTCTCTTTCCTCAGCCCTTCAAAGCAAGATTCTTGGTCTAGGCTGCACACTTAGAGCTTTAGACAAACTCCCAGGCACTTACTTGCATGATGGGCAGGTGAATATTTTTATCAGCTTCCAGGTGGCCCCAATGTGAAGTCATCATTGAACCCCACTGGTTTAGAGATGGTATAAAATGGAGAAGAGTTGTCAAGAACTCCACATGTGGACTAGATCACTTCACTAGCTTCCCCTTCATTTTCTGTAAATTGAGGAAGCTGTGACTTCAGGAGTGAGTGTTCATCTGGTTGAGAGTGAAGAGAATCCATATAAATTGGGCACCTCAGGGTGGAAGAAAATCAGAGGAAGTCTTACCCTAGGTCTGAACAAAGCTGAGGGTGATGGCTAGTACTTTTGAAAGGATGCTTTCAAGAGTGTGGCCCTCTTTCCCTTTGCCTGACATCTCCGCCTCCCCTCAACCTGCTTTTACCCAGTCTGTTCCCCTGGTCTCACCATGCCCATCTCTCCTCAGGAGGCGTTTCCTGACCTAGGGACTACATTTTTAATGTTGTGCAGCCATCATTACTTTCTAGTTCCAGACATTTTCATCACCCCAAAGGGAGATCCTATACCCATTTAGAGTTACTCCTTAAATTCCCCTTCTCCAGCCCCTGGCAACTGCTAATCTGTTTTCTGTCTCTGGATTTACCTATTACGGATATTTCATGTGAGCAGATATAATCAAGAGTGCTTTAAAGATTAAATCAACTGTGTAAGGGGCTTGATTCCAGCACAAATGGATTTCTCCAGTCCTTGTTAGCTACAGTTGAATAAGCATCGGAAAGGGAAATGCTGGCACCATCCCTGGTTAAGCCATCTGACACCTCTACAGTAAGTCCCCTACATATGGATGAGTTCTGTTCCTAGAGCATGCTCATAAGTCCAATTCACTCATGAGTCCAAAAAAGTTAACCTAGGTACCCAACTAATACAATCGGCTATATAATACTGTACTGTAATAGGTTTATAATATTTTCTATATAAATAATACATAAAAACAAATAAGCACAAAAAAATTAAGAAAACATCTTCAACCTTACAGTACAGTACTTGGAAAAGTACAGTCGTACCAGCTACATCACCACTGTTTTTGCCCTTGCTTCCAGACATCCTGGGCTTGAAATAAAGATACCATACTACTGTACTCTGTACAGTTCTATACAGTAAAGCACAAAAAAGCACAACCGCTTGCAGAGAATGCATGCTTGTGACAGTGTATGCCAGACATGTGAACTAACTCACATGATTAGACATGCGAATGCACGTTCAAATCTTTGAAAGTGTGTACCTTGAAGGTTCCAATGTAGGGGACTTACTGTAGATGGTTTCACAGTGCCCCACCCCATGGGTCAGGGTTAATATCACCCTCTCTGTGCCCACATGGAAGGCAAACCAAGAAGGAGGCCATCTTCCCTATTCTGCATTTCTCAGAAAAGGACCCTTCCTGCAAGAAAGACTACATCGAAGCCACCATCACTTATCAATCAGGGGTGTAGGAGAATCTGTTCACTGGAGTGGTGAAGGATTTCAGGTTTTCATACTCCTTCAGTGTGAAAGAACAAGATAGTCTTGAAAAGAAGTAGACAGTGAGAGTCTGTATTTAGAGTAACAGGACAGTCTCGAACTCCCCCCAGGTTTCCTTCTATAACTTGTACAAAAGGAACCCTCTCCTTAACTTTCTCCTCTGAGTCGTTCTCTCCCTGTCTTCTCTTTCTTGACTAATATTTTTTTTTCCACATTGAAGAAGATCCTCCTATATCTTTCAAGATGTTTAGATGATCAGAGGAGATGTCCCAAGTTGATGTATGCAAATACCCTAAAAATGGAGGAAGGTGGTGGCAGAACTGCTTTTAAGCCAGTCCTCCAAATAGATGACTCAGTCTTAGCCCTCAGAACTCTCGGCCTGCTCCTTTTAGATTTCTGCTAGTAAGCTTGGAGACAGAGATCCTTACACCCCTATGTCTGTGTCTCCCAGGAAGCCATGGAGTATCAAAAGCATTTGGAAAAACTGTCATCAGTGTAGAGATGAGAATTATAATTAAACTTGTACCAGAAAGAAGAGATCATGGTGATTTTAATCTAATATGTCATTTGCTATTTTAAGTTATGATTTGATGACTATTTTATATGCCCTACTGTGCTTTTTAGTGTTATGAGACCTTAATGAAGCATTTGAATCTTAAACAACTTGTAACTACTTGGGTTCTGGCCAGAACACAGTGAAATGATGTGTTTGCTATAATCTGGGCTGTCCAGATTATACCATAGCAACTGCTTCAGACTGTCAGATCAGATCTCATTTTGTTTTCAAAAATGCAGGATCTAGTGCAGGAGCCTCAGCAGGAATGCAGGTCTCCCCAAGTTGGGCCTGTGTGGTTAATGAACAACCATGACATCCAGAATGTCACCTGCTTGATGTAGCCTCTTTCCAGGGTTTTGTCATTAACATTTCAGTTACCTTCTGGCTTTGTGTCATCAATAAGAATTCTCTTGTACAACTTAATTCACTGCATTAAAAAGGGGGTTGGCTAGCAGAAAATAAAGGTTGAACCTAATAATGTTGTTAATAATAGTCACAAATAGTAATCAGCAGTAGTTAGTGACACCTCTCTGCACAGATATCTACCCACTCTCTCTTGTGAAGGGAAACTATCTTCATCCTGAGATTCACAGCCTCCTGCCTCTTCAGCTTCTACCTATCTCCTTCACCCAGCCTGTGAAACTTATCCCCGGGGTCCACTAGAAATCCTATAATTTTTCATCCAGTTAAATCAGTAATACAGATATGTGCCCTCTTCCCATCTTTTTACTTCTTTAAATAAAACAAACAAAAAAGAAACCAACCAGAAATCAAGACAAAAGATTTAGAACAGCACTATCCTTTATAGTCTTTTTCAGATTACTCAGTTGTCTTTGTCTGCAGTGATCTCATCTCCTGATGATTGATGGTCTTGTCTCTCTAGCCTTAATGGGATTTTTGGTGTTATGGAATTTTAGTGTGCATGTTTATCTTAACAGAGAGTATCCCTCCAGCCCCTGACCAACAGCACACGTGCGTGCACACACATGCACACACACACATGCACAAATCCCACCCAACTGCTGTCTGTTTCACTTCCTCTTGTTCCCCATGGTTTGTGTCACTAGCGGAGAGCTCCTGACTGTGATTGAATGGGGCCCCACATTCCAGGGCAGCATTTTCAGCCCCTCTTGCTCAGTATTTCGGGTACCTTTAGTCTCTGTTTTCCCTCTTGAATTCGAACCTGGGATGGTTTCCTCCTGCTTCTGCCCTGGGTGCAGTGGGACAGAGCCTTCAGCAACACTCAGCCTTGTTATTTTTGTTCTGTTCATACCAATGATTGGCTTGTGTGTGAGGATGTGTCTGTTTTGTCACATACTTTCTTTTTCTCATTTCCTTATTGTGGCTTGTGCTTGATGGTGTGGTAGGAAAGAGGATGGACTTTTGAGCATGAATTTGCTTAATAAATTAGTGAGATTAGATTAGGTTTAGTGCTTGCAGGGAGAATGTGATCCTCATTATTTGCAGATTCCGTATTTTCAAGTTTACTGATAACCTAAAATGTATTTATAACCCCAAAATTAATTCTCACGGCATCCATAGACATGCCTACAGCAGTCAAAATTTTGAGTTGCTGATGCACATGTTCCCTGATGAGCTTGTACAAAACAACACTCTGTCTAATGCCCCAGCTCGTACTGTAAACAAATGTCCTTTTCTTGGTCTGTTTAGTCCCATGTATTTGCATTTTTGTGCTTTTTGTTGGTGATTGACTATTTAAAATGCTCCCAATGATGGTGCTGAAGTGCTGTCTGGTGCCGTAAGCACAAGATGTGCCTTAAGGGGAAAGCATGTGTGTTAGATAAGCTTCTTTCAGACCAAGTTATAGGGCTGTTGGTTGTGAGCTCAATGTTAATGAATCAACAGTACTTATTAAATAAAGTGTCTTTAAACTGAAGCACACTGAAGCGAGGTTCTTTATTGATCAGTTGGTGAGAGTGCTGTGAGCAGTGGCAATCAGGAATCTAACCCTGTGTTTCTTCAGGGGCAGCCCGTTCCCTATTTGCTCCTTCAGTGTTTTAGGCAACATTCTAGAATATAATTACCCCCATTAAGCCAATAAGGAGAATAGAAGGTTTATTTGTGAAAGTCAGAACCTCCCCCAAGCAGTTCCTAGAAGGTGCCCCAGGGAAGCCCTTTCTCCCCGTTCTCACTGACATTTGCTCTTCTTTGACTCTTCTCCTTTGCAGGGTACTTTCTGAATTTTCTGGAGCCAGTTAACAACATCACCATCGTCCAAGGCCAGACAGCGATTCTGCACTGCAAGGTGGCCGGAAACCCGCCACCCAGTGTGCGGTGGCTGAAGAACGACGCCCCAGTGGTGCAGGAGCCGCGGCGCGTCATCATCCGCAAGACGGAGTACGGTTCCCGGCTGCGGATCCAGGACCTGGACACGACGGACACCGGCTACTACCAGTGCGTGGCCACCAACGGGGTGAAGACCATCACTGCCACCGGCGTCCTGTTTGTGCGACTCGGTGAGTGGGCACGGCCCCAGGCCCATTGCTTATCAAATAGGAAGGTCCCCAGCCACCGAGCACAGATTAATGTGCAGTTTGAAACTGAACACACACAAGCAACAGAGAGGAAATCAATAAAACCCTTCCCTGAGGCCTTTCCCATTGTGCATGAGGTCCCCAGCTTAACCTGTTACCCATTTACTAGTAATAAAAGAAAATAGACACAGATGGAGGGGTCTATAAACCTGGAGTGCAAAAAATAATGCCAGACATGTTGCGTGTCAGGAGGTCACCCCTACGGGGGAGGCCCAGGCGATCCAGACGGGCACCCACCCACCCAGGGAAACCCGACCCAGCCCAGAGGATGGGTGGGGAACAGCAGGTGAGGGCGATTCTGTACCCTTGTGCTTATCACAGGTGATGCAAAGCAATCAACTGGCAGACAGAAATGTATCCCTTTTATCCTAGTTATGAGGAGGTCCCTACAATGCCCCAGCCAGTTTGTCACCAGTGAGTAAGACAGATCTTGTGAATCAAGGTTAGATGAGAAGAAAGACAAGACAGCAAAAATTCCCAAAATATCTCCTGATGTTTCTGCATCAACAGAGAGCACCCCTTCCATCCTCAGTGGTTTTTGCCATCCCTGGCATATAATCTTGGACAGGGGCAGAGCTAGAGGCTGAAGATGGCTCACCACAAATGAGCACTCTGGGCTGCGGTTGCCTTTACCACGGGCCAGATTGGAAAAAAAATTTATTCCAAATCATGAAGTATTAATAACTTGTCGTTTTTTTTTTTTCCTTTTAGGTCCAACACACAGCCCAAATCATAACTTTCAGTAAGTATCTGCTTTCCTCAAACCATTTTCTCATTCTTTGTGGGCTTCCGTTATGTAAGAATCCAGGCTATAAATTGGGCAAACATATGTCTTTGCTGAATTTGCTAGAAGTTGGCTAGACTTCACACAGGGATGGCAATGTGCTTGCTTTGGGCTGGAAAACGGCTGTATTTTCCATGTTGAGTGTTAGGGAAAAAGCCATAAAAACATTGATAGTTGCTTTCAGAGATTATGACCTTACAGGACAACAGGAGGCAGTATAAGTGTACAGACTATTCTGCTGGGGCTGCCAGGACCCTGATGTCCCAAGAACATTTGAAACAGGGAAGTGGGTGCGTGTGTGCTAAGTCACTTCAGTCGTGTCCAACTCTTTGCAACCCCATGGACTGTAGCCTGCCAGGCTCCTGTGTCCATGGGATTCTCCAGGCAAGAATACTGCAGTGGATTGGCATGCCCTCCTCCAGGGGATCTTCCCAACCCAGGGATTGAACCCATGTCTCTTACATCTCCTGCATTGACAGATGGGTTTTTTACCCCTAGTGCCACCTGGGAAGCCCAAACAGGGAGGTAGTTACCCTGAAATCTCAGCACCACCCATAACTACATCACCAGCTACAGTCTATGAAATGTATGTTCATGGAGCCTTGGGGACCTTCCACCATGGGGTGGGGAGGGGTGTCTTAGACCCACTTCAGAGATGAGGAAACTGAGGCTCAGAACCCGGCTCACTGGACTTCGCCTAGCTGCGGGCAAGTTTTCGCTGTGAACTCAGGCCTCTCTTTTGCTGATGCAGCATCTTTTCTCCTCTGGACCTCACAGGTCCATGATTATCACTCTTTTCAGCCCCTGTGTTTGAGGTTAGCAGTGGCTGTGGATTCCTCATTTCCTGGACAGGCCGTTGCTTCATGTCCCAAAGTTCTGAGCAGTGGCACAGACCCTGTGTTGGTCAGCCAAGCAGTGTCTGCTTATCCGTGTCCCCCTGCAGCCTCATAAACACTGGCCACGGCGCTGAGGTAGGGAAACGCACCATCTCACTTTTGTTCACTTTTTCACATAAATTAATATTGAACTTGACATGTTTAATTAACAGTGTCAGTGTGTTTTACATTTCCCTGATGGTCTTTCTCCTGCTGTCTGTCTGCGGGAATTCCTGTTGTTTCCCACATCCACAGTGGCCGCTTTGTTAGGCTGGTGGCCGGTTTCTCTAGGGGAGATCCTGGGGAGTAGGACAGGCGGGGACACAGGAGGCACCTCTCATAAGAGAAAACCTGCCAGTGGCGGGTGGATGGGGGCGGGCACGAAGGTCACATCCCTGCCACAGTGTGAGGACCCATTTCTCTCATATTCCAAGATGATTCTCACATCCATTCATTTCTGCTACTCGGAAGGAGGAAAACTGTTACTGGCTGCTTTGTTCTCCCTTTCTGTCGCCAGTGAGGCCGTGATAGACATTTCCTAGCCTATGGCGCTTCTTTGTCAGCTGGCTCTTCATAGTCTTTGCCTGTGATCCTCACATTGTTTGTTTCTTAATTATTTTTAATAATTATATCTTATTTCTTGCTGGAGAGGATGTAGAGGAAATGGAATCCTCCTACACTGCTGGTGGAAATGTAAATTGGTACAGCCACTATGGAGAACAGTATGGAGATTCCTTAAAAAACTAACAACAGTTACCATATCATTCTGCAATCCCACTCCTGGGTGTATATTCAGAGAAAACCATAATTTGAAAAAGACATCTGCACCCCTGTGTTCATAGCAGCACTATTTGCAATAGCCAAGACATGGAAGAAGCCTAAATGTCCACTGACAGATGAATGGATAAGATGTATGGTATATATACAATGGAATTAATCAGCTGTAAAAATAAATGAAGCACTGTCATTTGCAGCAACATGGATGAACCTAGAGATTATCATATTAAGTGAAGTAATTCTGACAAAGACAAATACCAAACAATATCACTTATATGTGAAACCAAAAAAGATGATACAAATGAACTTATTTACAAAACTTATTTACATAAAGAATAGACTTATGATTATCAAAGTGGATAATGGGGTAGAGAGGGGAGAGATAAATTAGGAGTTTCAGATTAACAGATATACACTACTATATATAAAATAGGTAAACAAGGCCCTACTGTATAGCACAGGGAACTATACTCAATATTTTGTAATAACCTATAAGGGAAAAGAATCTGAAAAAGAACATATATGTGTAACTGAATTGCTTTGCTGTACACTTGAAACTTACACAAATTGTAAATTAAGTATATTTCAATAAAAAAGAAGTGATTAAAACATTGAAAAAATAAAAATCACAGAAATTGATGACAAAAATTAATGTCTTATTTCTTGATTATGTAGAAGTTAATATTTTTCTGTCATCTAATAATTGCCAGTAATTATATGGGTGTTTATGTTGTCTTGTTAAAGAACACACTAATTTCCTTGAAAAATTCTGATGTTATTTTGATTAGAATTACAATGAATTTTTAGATACGTTTGGTTGAAAATTAATATCTAAATCAAATTGTCCTATGAAGGACCACTTTCTTTGTGTTTTAAGATATTCTTTTCCACGACATTTTATTATGAAAAATTCAACCACATGAAAAAGTAGAAAGAATTTTATGGTGGACATCCAATCCATATACTGTTACGCCTGATGTCCAAATCCCTGAGCGGGAAGAGAGGCCTCCAAGACAATGCAACTTGCAGGAAGGGAAGTTTATTACTGACTCGAGCCAGGACTCTCCGCCCACAACCAACGCAGTGGTGCGGGTCAGAGAGCCCCCAGCCCAAGCTGTTACATAAATTTATAGGGTGAGAAGCGGATTGGTTACACGTTTGCAAAGCAATTTCATTGGTCAATACTTTCGCACCTGCGGGACTTTCCTGGGGGTTTCCGCCCCGTTCCTAATTTCCTAGTTGGCAAACATCCGTGAAAGCTAATTGGTCCTAATTGGCAAACAGTGGTCATTGTTAAGCGAAAGCTACCTGATAGTAGGAAGGCCTACTCCTAATCTAAGTTGTGTTACTTCTGCTCACTTCACAATACCTGCCAGTGAGATCCTGCCATTTATATTTTACTGTGCTAGCCTATGTCTACATACAGTTCCATTCATCAGTCATCTAATTTTTTATTCATTTCAATAAGTTGCAGATATTTGTACACTTATCCTGAAATATTTTACATACCATTATGGATTATGATATCACTTAGAGATATTATGGGAATCATTAAGAAGAGTTCAATATCTGTGTACTTAGTATTCTCGTCTCTTCTTTTTGAGTTAAAATTTGCATACAATGAAATGCACAGATCTTATGTATTCTATTTATAAGCTCCAAAAGTGCAAAAACCTCTGCACTCTAAAACCTTATCCAGGCACAGAACATTCCTATTATTCTAGAAAGTTCCAAGATGCAGCTTCTGAATCACTACTCCCCCACCCCAGGCAACGACTGTCCTGACTTTTTCTACCATGAGCTACTTTACATGTTTTACAACTGCACAGACATGAAATCCTGCAGCACGTAGACACTTGAATCTGGTTTCCTTCAATTCAGTTCAGTTCAGTCGCTCAGTTGTGTCCAACTGTTTGTGATCCCATGAACCGCAGCACGCCAGGCCTCCCTGTCTATCACCAGCTTCTAGAGTTTACCCAAACTCATGTCCATTGAGTCATTGATGCCATGTAACCATCTCATCCTCTGTCGTCCCCTTCTCCTCCTGCCCTCAATCTTTTCCAACATCAGGGTCTTTTCAGATAAGTCAGATCTTTGCATCAGGTGGCCAAAATATTGATATTTCAGCTTCAACATCAGTCCTTCCAATGAACACCCAGGACTGATTTCCTTTAGGATGGACTGGTTGGAACTCCTTGCAGTCCAGGGGACTCTCAAGAGTCTTCTCCAACACCACAGTTCAAAAGCATCAATTCTCCGATCAGCCTTCTTTATATGGCCTTGACTAAATGGACCTTTGTTGACAAAGTAATGTCTCTGCTTTTTAATATGCTGTCTAGGTTGGTCATAACTTTCCTTCCAAGGAGTAAGCATCTTTTAATTTCCTGACTGCAATCACCATCTGCAGTGATTTTGGAGCCCAAAAAATAAAGTCAGCCACTGTTTCCCCATCTATTTGCCATGAAGTGATGGGACCAGATGCCATGATCTTAGTTTTCTGAATGTTGAGCTTTAAGCCAACTTTTCCACTCTCCTGTTTCACTTTTATCAAGAGGCTCTTTAGTTCTTCTTCACTTTCTGCCATAAAGGTGGTGTCATCTGCATATCTGAGGTTATTGATATTTCTACCAACAATCTTGATTCCAGCTTGTGCCTCATCCAGCCCAGCATTTCTCATGATGTACTCTACATATAAGTTAAATAAGCAGGGTGACAATATACAGCCTTGACGTACTCTTTTTTTGATTTGGAACCAGTCTGTTGTTCCATGTCCAGTTCTAACTGTTGCTTCCTGACCTGCATGCAGTTTTCTCAGGAGGCAGCTAAGGTGGTCTGGTATTCCCATCTCTTTCGAATTTTCCGAAGTTTATTGTGATCCACATAGTCAAAGGCTTTGGCATAGTCAAAAAAGCAGAAATAGATGTTTTTCTGGAACCCTCTTGCTTTTTTGATGATCCAGAGGATGTTGGCAATTTGATCTCTGGTTCCTCTGCCTTTTCTAAATCCAGCTTGAACATCTGGAAGTTCACAGTTCATGTATTGCTGAAGCCTGGCTTGGAGAATTTTGAGGATTACTTGACTAGCGTGTGAGATGAGTGCAATTGTGCGGTAGTTTGAGCATTCTTTGGCATTGCCTTTCTTTGTGATTGGAATGAAAACTGACCTTTACCAGTCTTGTGGCCACTGCTGAGTTTTCCAAATTTGCTGACCTATTGAGCTTAGCACTTTCACAGCGTCATCTTTCAGGATTTGAAATAGCTTAACTGGAATTCCATCACCTCCACTAGCTTTGTTCGTAGTGATACTTCCTACGACCCACTTGACTTCACATTCCAGGATGTCTTGCTCTAGGTGAGTGATCACACCATCGTGATTATCTGGGTCATGAAGATCTTTTTTGTACAGTTCTTCTGTGTATTCTTGCCACCTCTTCTTCATATCCTCTGCTTCTGTTAGGTCCACACCATTTCTGTCCTTTATTGAGCCCATCTTTGCATGAAATGTTCCCTTGGTATCTCTAATTTTCTTGAAGAGATCTCTAGTCTTTCCCATTCTATTGTTTTCCTCTATTTTTGCATTGATCGCTGAGGAAGGCTTTCTTATCTCTCCTTGCTATTCTTTGGAACTCTGTATTCAAATGGGTTTATCTTTCCTTTTCTCCTTTGCTTTTCACTTCTCTTCTTTTCTCAGAAAAAGGACTCCTCAGACAGCCATTTTGCTTTTTTGCATTTGTTTTTCTTGGGAATGGTCTTGATCCCTCTCTCCTGTACAATATCACAAACCTGCATTCATAGTTCATCAGGCACTCTGTCTATCAGATCTAGTCCCTTAAATCTATTTGTTACTTCCACTGTATAATCATAAGGGATTTGATTTAGGTCATACCTGAATGGTCCAGTGGTTTTTCCCCCACTTTCTTCAGTTTAAGTCTGAATTTGCTAATAAGGAGTTCATGATCTGAGCCCCAGTCAGCTCCCCGTCTTGTTTTTGCTGACTGTATAGAGCTTCTCCATCTTTGGCTGGAAAGAATATAATCAATCTGATTTTGGTGTCAACCATCTGGTGATGTCCATGTGTAAAGTCTTCTCTTGTGTTGTTGGAAGAGGGTGTTTGCTATGACCAGTGCGTTCTCTTGGCAAAACTCTATTAGTCTTTGCCCTGATTCATTTTGTACTGTACTTCATACTGTACTTCATATCTGTACTCCAAGGCCAAATTTGCCTGTTACTCTAGGTATTTCTTGACTTCCTACTTTCGCATTCCACAGTGCATTTAAATATGCATTCCATAATGAAAAGGACATCTTTTTGGATTGTTAGTTCTAAAAGGTCTTGTAGATCTTCTTAAAACCTTTCAGCTTCTTCAGCATTACTGTTCGGGGCATAGACTTGGATTACCGTGATATTGAATGGTTTGCCTTGGAAATGAACATTGATCATTCTGTCGTTTTTGAGATTGCATCCAAGTACTGCATTTTGGACTCTCTTGTTGACTATGATGGCTACTCCATTTCTTCTAAGGGATTCCTGCTCACAGTAGTAGATATAATGGTCATCCGAGTTAAATGTCAAGTGGTTTCCTTCACTTGACATAGTATTCTCAAAATTGTCTATGCTATACATGTTTTGGTAGATGGCTGCTTTTTATTGCTGAATAGCATCCCTTTGTGTGACTCTTTCATTTGATTTATCCATTTTCCTGTTGATGGACACTTGAGAAGTTTGCACCTTTTCATGTTGATGAATATTTTCATTTCTGTTAGATAAATTTCCAGAAGTCAGAGTGCTGACTTATCAGATATGTATATGCTGAGCTTTGTAAGAAATACCAGACCTTTTCCTAAGGTAGTTGTACCACTCTGTACTCCCACCACCAGGTAGGAGAATTCTGCTTACTACAATGTTTACCAGCATTTGATCTGGTTGGTCTTTCTATAATAAATTGAGCCATCTTTATGTGTATGTAGTGGTTCCAGTGATCTTTATGTTATTCTGACTTCTTAAAAAAGGAATTCCTGTATTAGTCATATTAGATTTTCAAACAAGTGCATTTAAAACAATGAAGTTTCCTCCAAATATCATTTTTGCTACATCTTTTTCCCCTCCAGGTATATAAGCTTTTGCTTTTTGTTGTCTTCTGACTTTTGTTGTATTATTATCAGTGAATTTGTGATGTATTTTACAGTTGGTAATTGATGAAGATTTTCTTTGTAGTTAACTATTGTTCTTTAGTTGCTCAGTTGTGTCCGACTCTTGCAATCCCATGAACTGTAGCCTGCCAGGCTCCTCGGTCCATAGGATTCTCCAGGCAAGCATACTGGAGTGGGTTGTCATTTCCTTCTCCAAGGTATGGCACGATTGTCCCAAAAGTAATAAAGAATTTCATAGTCCCACTGGCAAAGCATAAGTTCTTATTTTCTTATTTCCTCATGTTTCCCAGCATATGGTATTATCAGAACTCAAAACTGTGCCAATGTCTTGGGTGTCAGTGGTAATTTATAGTAGTTTTACATTAGATTTCACCAGTAAATAGTGAAGTTGAACATATTTGTATTGGTTTAATAGCCATTGGATTGCCAATTTAAATACAGTCTATTCTCCTTATTTATGGATTCAATACTTGCAAATTTTCTTACTCAGTAAAATTTCTTTGTAACCCTTAAATTAATAATCAGGATGTTTTCATGGTCACTCATGGATATGTACAGAGCAGTGTGAAAAATTTGAGTTGCCCAATGCATGCATTTGCAGCTGAGGTCTGCCATCTGTTTCAGCTGTCCTACTGTGCACACACGTCTTTTTTTGAGTCTGTTTACGTTTCTGCTTTTTATTGGTGAGTTTGCTGTTTAGAGTGGCCCCAACACAGCATGAAGTGCTTTCTTGTGTTCCTAAGCACCAGAAGGCTGTGATGTGCCTTATGGAAGAAATACATTAGATAAGCTTCATTTAGGCATGAGTTACAGTGCTGTTGGCTGAGAGCTCATTATTAATGAATCATTAACCACATTAAATAAGATGTCTTTAAACAGAAACACACATAAAACAACATTATGTATTGATGGGTTGATGAAAATGTCATGATCACAGACTTGTGAAAAACTATCTCTGTATTTGCCTTAGGGACAATGGCTTGGTATTTACTAGTTCAGTGTTTGTGGTGACTTTATAGAAAATAACCATCATAGATAACCAGAATCAACTGTATTTTGTCCAGTTTCATTGGGATATTTGTTTTTCCTTATTGCTTTGTAAGAGTTTAAAGTTATAGTTTTTACATAGTTCCTACTTCATCTAGAATTGATTTTTATGCTGATATAAGCCAGGGTTCTACCGTAATGCTTTCCTATCTCAATGGTCTACTGCCTTGGCATCATATAATGAATAGCCCCATCTGTAATCATTAAATTTAATATCACTTCTGTCATCTGTGAAATTTCTATACGTGTAGATCTGCTTCTAGATTCTGTTCTAGTAGCTTTTGTGCCTGGAATAAATACCACAATATTCTAACATTATATCTTTATTCCATACGTAGAGAAATAGTCTCACTTATTGTTATGGATTAAATTGTGCTCCCCTCCACCAAATTCAGATATTGAAGCCTTAATCCCCCTTCCTGTGACTGTATTGGAGACAGCATCTTAAAGGATGTTATTAAGGTTAAATGAAGTCATCAGGGTGAGGCTCTGACCTAATAGGACTTGAGTCCTTATAGGAAGAGGAAGAAACATTAGAGATCGCTGTCTCTTTTCTCTGCTATGTGGGGACACAGCGAGAAGGTAGCCATCTGAAAGCTGGGAACTAAATAGGGTGACACTTTGACATTAAACTTCTCTGTCTCTAGAACTGTGAGAAATCAGTGTGTAGTGTTTAAGCATCCAAGTCTGTGCTATTTTGTTATGGCAGCCTGAGCTGGCTAATCTAGCTACCCCGGCTCAGCTGGTAAAGAATCCACCTGCAATTCTGGAGACCTGGGTTTGATCTCTCGGTTGGGAAGATTCCCCTGGAGAAGGGAATGGCTACCCACTCCAGTATTTTGGCCTGGAGAATTCCATGGACTTGTGACATGGGGTTGCAAAAAGTCAGACACAACTGAGTAACTTTCAATATTACTACACCAATGCTTCTAAATTATCTTAACTATTAACTTTTATTCTTCCATCTGAATTTTATCAGTTTGTATTTTTATCAGAATTGCTTGGCGGTTTGATTTTGGCAGTTACTTTTTCAGATACAGAGGTGATTGTGCAGTTTTCTGCTTTCAACGTATTAATGTGATGTTATATAACAGAGTTCCTATTATTGAGTAACAACAGTTCTAGAGTGAAATCCATTCGGTCAGAATGACATATTCTTTTAATATGCTCCTGAGTTGATCTGCTCACTTCGTGTTGGCAGATGACCCTCTATTCAGGTACTTCATGGTCGAAGGCAGTTGTCTTTTTGTGGCCACTATTCTTTTCTTCCCATTGACTGTGATTGTGTTTAACCTCCTTTATGATATCTCTGCAACTTAACCAAAACAAAGACAAAAAAGAGGGAACATCAGTAGGCTTAAAACAGAATTATCCATAAGTCCTCTGCTTTTATCTCTGGAATATCTGTAGCTTTTCTGATGCTATGACTGTTCTCTCGGGCCCTTTCCTGAGAAAATGCACAGCAGTTAGAGCTCTTTTGCTGTTGGTCTGCTGGCATATCCTATACCTGCAAATGGAGAGCTGAGACAGTGAATAATCAGATAGCCCTGGTTGATCCCCATGTACGGCATGTCAGCGTTGGGACACGCTGCTTCTGAACCATGAACAAGGATGATCCCCTCCGGGCTCATCACTGTCTTCCCTGGACCACTGCCCTCACACATCCACACACACGGACAGCAGCAGCTGCCTGGACATCAGTCTGTGTGTGTTGAAGGAGGTGAGGGGTGAGGTGGAAATCCTCAGAGGTTAAGGGATTTATTACCATCAAAACATTGTTTTCCTTTCATCCATTTGAAGGGAGGGTGAGGCGGGTGTGTATATGGAGAACAAAGGTTTTAAGAACAAGCTGTTTTTCCACAGATGTAGGTTCAAAGACCGAGTGATTATAGCTTACTCAGGTAGCAGTTTTGGTAATGCGAGAGGATTAATGTGAGGCTAGGTGTCTCACATTTCATGTATGGGTTTCAGTTCTCTCTGCTCTTTTAAAAAGTGCTTTATTTTCATGATGATAGACACATGCATGCAGTGATGGGGTAGCCTAGTGATACTGAAGTCAGGTGATGAGGTAGCAGGACAGTGGTCTCGGGGTGCTCCCCGAAGCCTGAGCTTCAGGGCTTTCATATTTCCTGGTTGGTTGTCCTGGGCCACCCTGATGATGGCCCACAAGTATGTGCATGCATAATGTGCTTCACCAAACATCTGCTTAAAGGAAAGTGTGGTTTTTTTTTTGAACAATTAAAAGTGATGTTAATTACTGGCCGCTGGGAAATCATTCTCCTTGAGGCCATGTCCTTAGCATTTATTGCTTCATAACCTGCAGATAATTCCAAGGATTCAGCCATTCTCCATCCATATGCTCATGACCCTGGCATCTCCACTTCCAAATCTGACTTATCTCTTTATCTCAGGCCCCCCAGTTTGGCCCCATCGTGGGCATCTCCAGGGGGATGATTCACAGGCACCTCACAATTTGCCTGTCTAAACAGAACTCAGCCATTTTGTACCTCAGAGTCCTTCCATTGCTATTTTGGGGAAGTTGTCATAAGCCTAGTTCAAACTTTATCCTAATTACAGGAAAACAGCACTATTAAAAAAAAAAAGAAAAGAAAACCCTGAAACTGCCTACTGACTAGCCAGTAATTAAAAAAACCCTGAAACTGCCAAACTGACTAGCCGGTAATTTAAAAATGACTTCGGGAGAAACCAAGCTGCCTTACTAACAAGTTGGTAAAAGTAAACTAACTCAGACAAAAGGCTAACGTTTAGTAGTTGATGTTAAATGCATTAAACCACCAACTAATCAAATTGTGGGCTTCCCTGGTGGCTTAGATGGTAAAGAATTTGCCTGCAATGCAGGAGGTCTGGGTTCGATCCCTGGGTCAAGATCCCCTGGAGAAGGTAATGGCTACCCACTCCAGGATTCTTGCCTAAAGAATTCTATGGACAGGGGAGCCTGGCTGACTATAGTCCATGAGTCAGACATGACTGAAGTGACTTAGCATGCAATCAAATTGAGTTGGAAGGAGGAGAGAAGTCAACCTAATTTTTTTCTTTGTGACTTCTTGTGATAGATTCTTTTTTTCTGGAAAATATAATTCCCCTTAAATCCCATAGTGCAGAACTTAAATAAAAGTTAGAAACTTAATTCATTTTAAGATTAGTAGTAAGTGGCTAAATCCAATCACAGGTAAAGTAATCAGAGAATACACACACACTCTCCTTAATTCAGATCTCATAGTGACACAGATGAAAGTATTTGTGCTTTAGTAGTAATGATAATATTAGCAGTTGATGGTAGCAGCACATCGAATGTTCCTAGTAACTCTTTGTTTTCATTTGAATCCATGTATGGGCTTCCCTGGTAGCTCAGCTGGTAAAGAATCTGCCTGCAGTGAAGACCCTGGTTCAATTTCTGGGTTGGGAAAATCCCCCAGAGAAAGGATAGGCTACCCACTCCAGTATTCTTGGGCTTTCCTGGTGGCTCAGATGGTAAAGAATCCGCCTGCAATGTGGGAGACCTGATTTGATCCCGGGGTTAGGAAGATCCCCTGGAGGAGGACATGGCAACCCACTCCAGTATTCTTGTTAGGAGCCTGGTGGCCTACAGTTCATGGGGTCATGAAGAATTGGACACAACCGAGCAACTAAGCACATGAGCTAATATGCCCTGTTATGCATGGATGAGAACTTTTTACATACTAACCTCCAGATTCACCCGAAAGTTACCAGTCTTCCAAGGCTGATGTGAGAGGGACCAGCCCCCTGAACATGGTAGGAGAGAATAATGTTTACTTGCCAGGGAACTTTTAGTGTTGGAGCCACTGTGTTCCTGCCTCCTGTGATCCCAGTGTTAAGGGTAGACATTGCAAAATCCAGTGTTTCTGAAAGGTTCTGCTGACTTTGATTTCATGACATGAATGTTGGTGTTGATTTTATGAATGAATGTGCTCAGTTCACATTTTTGCCACATCAAATATGATATCAGTATAATTGGATGCTGTGTTTCATCTCAGAAGTAGAGAGGAATAAGGTAGGATGCCTAATTTTCAAGGAAATCATTAAATCATTTATTCATTTTTTTAAACAATTTTATATTGAGGATCAGTTATGTGCCAGGCCCTGTTTTAAGTTATTGGGTGGGGGGGGGGGGGGCAATGAATGAAAAAAAAAACAGACACAAACTAAAATATCCTGCCTTCTGCTGCTTACTTAGAGTAAGAGTCTCTCCTGGGAGACTCTTATGTCTGGCTTTTTTCACAAAATATAGCATCTGAAAGATACTCTCTATGATTTATTCTTCTTTATTCATAAGTATTCTGTTATATGAAGATATTACAATGTGTTTATTACCTGTTGATGGACATTTGGGCTTCCAGTTTATTATAAATAATTATATAAATTTTTAATTTATATATAAATAATTGTATAAATAAACTGCTATGGATGTTTAATTTTAGGGAGCATGTTTTCATTTTTCTAGGATAAATCCAAGGTATGAGATTGCTCAGTCAGATGGTATGTGTATATATAAACTGTATAAGAAATAACCAAACTCTTCCCCAAAGTGATCTTTCTCTTTTAGACTGCCATCAGCAGGATATGAGCGTTTCAGTTGCTCCACATCCTTACCAAAGTTTGATATTGTCATTTAATTGTAGCCATTCTAGTTCCTTTTGTTGTGATGATTCATCATGGTTCAGTTACATTTCCTCAATCACTGAAAATGGGACCATCTTCTAAGGACACACTTTTGTGGAGTATCTGTTAGTTCTTTTGTCCAATTTTTACTGTGCTGTATGTCTGCCTATTGAGTAATGGGAGTTCTTTTGTCACATATATAAAGTGTTTTCTCCCAGCTTGTGGTTTATCTTTTTTATTTTCTTAATGCTGTCTTTTGATGAGCAGGAAATTTTAATTCTGGTAAGTCTAATTTATCATTTTTTTCATGTAAGCATCATGTCTAAGAAATCTTTGCTTTTGCCTATCTAAATACTATAAAGATACTTTCCTATGTATCCTTCTACTAGCTTTTAATTTTATCTTTTATGTTTAAGTCTGTGATCCATCTTTAAAGCAATTTTTGTGTATGGTGTGAGTTAATGGGTTTCAGTTTGGTTTTTTTCCATACAAAAATCCAGTTGTTCTGACATCATTTTTGAAAAGACTATCCTGTCTTCTTTGAATACCTTAGTATATTTATTGAAATCACTTGACTACATATGAAGATACATTTGGAATTCTCTGTTATGTTCTATTGATCTATCCTTATATTCCAATACTATATTGTCTTGATAAATATAAGTCTTAAAATTAAGGTGTGAAATCTTCCATCATTCTTACTCTCTTTCGTGATTGTTTTGGCTGCTCTAGTAGCTTCACATTTCCATTTAAATTCTAGATTTAGTTTGTCAATTTCTACCAAAGTGCCTACTAGGATGTTTTTAACTTTTAATTTTGAAATAACTTCAGACTTATAAAAACATTACAAGAATAGTAATAAGGAATCCCATATGTCTTTACCTAGGTTGACCAATTTTTGTCATTTTGCCATAGGCTTATCATTCCCTCTATAGCTGTTTGCCATTATTGTTTTATGAAACATCTGAGAGTAGGTTGAATTCATTATACTGCTTTGCCCTTTAACAATTCAGTGTATATTCCCTAAGACCAGCAATGTTTCCTTACAGAAAAACAGCTTCATCTTAAGGGTGTCTGAATTGCCATTCATACTCCAATATCTTTCATTGTCCCAGTAATGCTCTTTAGATCCCCTACTACTAGATATAGGCTCCTCACCATTCTACTTTAGTCCTCTTTACTCTGGAATAGTTCCCAGACCTTTCATGACACTAAGATTTTCGATATGTGAAGAGCTATTTATTGTGTAGAATATCTCTAAATTTCAGTTTGACTGATGTTTACTCACAATTACATTCTGTTTATACCTTTTTTACTGAAATAACATAAGTGATGTTTCCTTCTCAGGGTATCATATCTAAAAGTATATTACATCAGTTTGCCCCTTATTGGTGACGTTAATTTTCCTTGCTTGGTTAAGATACATTTTCTCATTATGTAGTTATTTTTTATTTTGTAATAAAAGGAAGTTTGTGAGGAAATCCTGCTAGCATTTTCATGGGATGATATTGCACTTTGCGAGGCTTGATTTCTTTAAACTACTGAGTGTTCCAATCTATGAACATGGTATGTATTTCTATTTATTTAGATTTTCTTTCCTTTCTCTCTGCAATGTTTTGAAGTTTATGTGTGGAAGTTTTGTACATATTTTGTTAGGTTTATTTCTAAGTACTTTAAACATATTAAGTGCATAATTTAGCAGCATTGAGCACATATGCATTGTTATGCAACCATCATCACATCCCTCTTGAACATTTTCATCTTTCCAAATTAAAACTCTGTATCCATTAAACAATAACCACTCCCATTTCCACCCTCCCCAGCCCTTGACAATCACCATTCTGTTTTCTTCCTATAATTTGACTACTCCTCCATATATTTTTAGTGTTATTGTAAATAATGTTTTTAAAAAATTTTATTAGCTAATTGTTGCTCAAATGTAAAAATATAATTGATTATATTGACCTTATCATGTGACTTTATGAGATCCATAATAATTTTTATAGTTTTTAAATATATTCATTAGAATTTTCTATGTAAGTTATTGTGTCATCTATGACTGAAGACAGTTTTATTTCTTCGTTTCTAATCTGTAAGCTATTTATCTATCTATCTACCATCTCTTTCTATCTATCTCCTTTTTGTAATGATTAGGACTTTCATAGTGATGTTGGGTAGAAAATGTAAGAGCAGATATCTTTGTCTTATATCTATGGGGAAAATATTCCTTATTTCACCATTAAGTAAGAAATTCATTGTGGGTTTCTCATAGATGCTTTTTTATTAGAATGAAAAAGTTATTTTCTTTGTTGAAAGTTTTGAAAATGAATGAGTATTGGTTTTGTCAACTGCCTTTTTTATATGAGGGCTTTCCTGATGGCTCAGATGGTAAAGAGTCTGCCTGCAATGTGGGAGACCGGGGTTTGATCCCTGTGTTCAGTCCCTGTGTTGGGAAGATCCCCTGGAGAAGGAAATGGCAACCCACTCCAGTATTCTTGCCTGGAAAATCCCAAGGATGGAGGAGCCTGGCGGGCTACAGTCCATGGGGTCACAAAGAGTCAGACAGGACCGAGTGACTAACACTCTTTTATATTAACTGAAATTATTACATGGTTTCTCTCTTTGACTCTGTGTTTCCAGTAATTGTTTTTTAAATGTTCTTTTAAATGAAGTAACTTTGTGCTCCTGGATTAACCCATTTTGGCCCATTACCCATTTCTATATCATCTTTTTATTTTGCTCAGTCTAGTTTGTTAGTGTTTAGTGGATCCTGTGGCCCTTTTGATCAGGAGGCCTGTAATGTCCTTGGAACATACTTGTCAGCTGTTTGTATCTAGGCATGTTTGCCTTGTGAGATGAACTAGAAAGTACATCTTACTCTTTATCTTCTGAAAGAATATATTTAAAATTGCTGAAGTTTCTTCTTTAAATACTAGATAGAATCCACCAGTTTCTTTTATTTTGGACTGGAGTTTTAATCTTGGGAAGGTTTCTGATTACAACTCCAAGTTCTCTAAGAGATGTGGGGCTAATCTGAGTTTTTACTCCTATTTGTACTTATTTTGATATATTGTCATTTATCATTTTTTTCTAAGTTGTTGGGTGTGTGCATTTATCTCTTCATAAATTTCTTATTATCATTAACATCTTCAAAGTCTTTGGTGAGTCCCCTTGTGCATTCCTGGTGTTGGTAATGTGTGCTTTCTTTTAATCAGTTTTTTCTCAGTGTTAGTGATTTTGTCAATTTTTGAAGAATCAACTTTTGACTTTATTGATTTTTTTTATTGTTTGTTTTCTATTTTATTGATTTCCTCTCTCACCATTAGTATTTTCTTCTAATTACTTCAGGCTCAACTTGACATTCTTTTTCCAACTTCTTAAGGTGTAAAATCTTATCTAATTTAAGCATTTAAGGCTATAAAGTTCTCTCTCAATTACTCTTTTAGCTACATTCCACAATTTGGGGTATCCTGTTTTCATTTCTCATATTTTATGTTCTCTTATTGCATTTAACATACTATTTAATTTTTCTGACATTTTCTTTTTTGAGCACAAAGGTTATTTAGAAGTGTGCTACTTAATTTCCAAATAGTTGGAGAATTTCTAAATGTATTTTTGTTATTGGTTTCTAACTTAATTCTGTGTAATCAGAAATTTATGGTTTCACTTTTTAAAATGTATCATGAGTTACTTTATGAAAAGCATATGGTCTGCCTGGGTGAACTGCCATGTACACCGACGCATGAATGCTGTCTCATTGGGGGTGTTGTTCTGCAGATATATCCAAGGGTCAAGGGGGTCCTTAGTGTTCCTGTTGTTTCTTCACTAAATTTTGTCCAGTTCAGTTAATTGCTGAGAGACAGGTGTTAAAATTTCCAACTTTAATTATGGATTTTTCTGTTTTAGCCTCTAGTTCTGTTAATTCTTGTTCATATATTCTGAAACTCTGATAATTAGGTTCATTCATGTTATGTCTTTTGGTTAATAGGTCCTTTTATTTGGAAGATGTTTTTGCTGAGTTTCACATTTGATGTTTCTCTGCTAGTGCACTGAAGCTGTCATTCTCCCATCTTCGGTTTTGCATTGTTTCTGATGAGCAATCAGCCACTATTTTTTATTACCTCCCTTTTCTGTTTATCCTAAGTTGACTGTGATATCACAAGTTGGCTATCACAAGTTGACTGTGATATCAGCAGGCATGGTTTCCTTTGTATTTATTCTGCTCACTTTTCACTTATGTTCTTTAATTGGTGTTACTGTATTTTAATCAAATTTGGGGAAATTTTGGCTATAATTTCTTCAAACCTTTCTCCCAACTCTGTGTATCTCCCTTCTCCTCCTGGAATTTGATTGTATGTGTTAAATCTCCTGTACTTTCCTATAACTTACTAAAGCTCCATTTAATTTTTTTGTAGATCTTTATGTCTCTCTTTGTTTCAGTTTGGAAATTTTACATTGGCCTGTCAAGTTGACCAATTTTTTTCCTAATTTTATCCAATCTGTTGTTAGTATCATACCTTAAATGTTTTATTGGAGATTATATGTCTTAGTTCTTCTAGTTGATTCTTTTACAGTTTCCATCTCTTCTGAGATTACCCATATCTTCATTATATTTTCTTTTGTATATCATTTGCCATACTTATGATTCCTTAAAGTCCTGATCTTTTAAGTCTAACATCTGGGTTTGTTTCTCTTGACCATAGGTTATATTTTCCCATCTATTCACATGTGTTCATGGGTGATTTTTTATTGTACACCAGACATTGTGGTTTATACTCTAGATTTTGTTATCTCCTGCTGAAAAGTGTTTTGTTACATCAGCTTACTAGGTTACTAGCAGGTCATGTGAAGCTTATGGAGTTTAGGATCCATTTTTGTTAAAGATGTTGCTTCCTCTGCTTTCCTCAAGTAGGAAGCCTATTTATCACAGACAAACAGACCTTCTCATAATAACAGTAACAATTATGAAATTATTTAACCAGTTTCAACAAAAAAATTAAGGGGAAAAGTTACCTTCCTACACAATTTTTTTTCCTACACCTTTGAGTTTTGGTATTGATTACTTTTCAACTTCAAAGGAGCCTACTTTCCTTTAAAGATTATTCATTGTTTATAACAAGGAATTTTTCTAAGCTTTTCTTCAAACCAGTTTTTGTTTCTAGCAGGTACCATTACAGGGAAGGTGCTGACATGGCCTACCATCTCCTAACCCCTTTGTGAAGAAGCCTTTTCTATCACAGTATAATGATTCCTTTTTCTTTTTCTTCCCAATCTCCAACTCCCTTCCCGTAGGTTTTTTTTTTTTTTTTAACCTAAAGTGAAAGTGAAAGTCGTTTCTGATTCTTTGCGGCCCCATGGACTGTAGCCTACCAGGCTCCTCTGTCCATGGGATTTTCCAGGCAAGAGTGCTGGAGTGGGTTGCCATTTCCTTCTCCAGGGGATCTTCCCAACCCAGGGATCGAACCCGGGTCTCCCGCATTGTAGGCAGACGCTTTACCATCTGAGCCACCAATCTTAACCTAAGATTGTAGTTATTTCTGTCTCTCTCCTCCTTTACTATGAACTTGTTGCTATAAAGGTTTCCTCTTCATCTGTGTCACTAGTGCCTGGAGGCATCAGGAATGAAGATTTCCAAAACTGAGTTTCTATCACATTGAAGTTCTGAGATTTGGTGAGCATGCTTATTTCACTGGTGTGGTTTAAGGGATTTTACAGAAGACAGCTTCTGTGTCAGCATTTTTCTTTGGTCTCTGAATGACCGGTTTTACAGACTTTCTGCAGCTCTGTCACTCTTCAGAGGACCCACACAATGCCAGGTGAAGATAAGACGTAAGTGTTTGAGACTGACAAGTAAGTCTCACTTGTTCTCTCAAAGTTCAGAAGCCTGGAGGATGTCATTGTCCAAACGTTTCTGTTTGTGTTTTTGGACATTCTTTAACATTCAGATTAGAAGCCCATGGAAATGAGTGGGCTGTGGACACGGTGTGATGCCTTACGCCCTTTCTCAGTATGTCTTGCCTGTACCCTTGTTGCTTCCCCAGTCCTGTGGGCACGTGACCAGTGGCCAAAGAGAAGCCCACAGTGACAGACCAGGCTTTCTAGTCCCTGACTCTTGAGGCAGAGAAAGGAAATGACTCGCTCTTGTGGGGTCACCCAAGGAACCAACCGAATCAAATCTCACATCCTCTATAGAGCTGACGTTAATAAGAAAAGGCACATCTTATAGGAATGCAAGGGATTTCTGTGTGTTAATTTTATATCCTGCAACTTTACTATATTCATTGATTAGCTCTAGTAATTTTCTGGAAGAGTCTTTAGAGTTTTCTATGTAGAGGATCATGTCATCTGCAAACAGCGAGAGTTTCACTTCTTCTTTTCCTATCTGGATTCCTTTTACTTCTTTTTCTGCTCTGATTGCTGTGGCCAAAACTTCCAACACTATGTTGAATAGTAGTGGTGAGAGTGGGCACCCTTGTCTTGTTCCTGATTTCAGGGGAAATGCTTTCAATTTTTCACCATTGAGGGTGATGCTTGCTGTGGGTTTGTCATAAATAGCTTTTATTATGTTGAGGTATGTTCCTTCTATTCCTGCTTTCTGGAGAGTTTTAATCATAAATGAGTGTTGAATTTTGTCAAAGGCTTTCTCTGCATCTATTGAGATAATCATATGGTTTTTATCTTTCAATTTGTTAATGTGGTGTATTACGTTGATTGATTTGCGGATATTAAAGAATCCTTGCATTCTTGGGATAAAGCCCACTTGGTCATGGTGTATGATTTTTTTAATATGTTGTTGGATTCTGTTTGCTAGAATTTTGTTAAGGATTTTTGCATCTATGTTCATCAGTGATATTGGCCTGTAGTTTTCTTTTTTTGTGGCATCTTTGTCTGATTTTGGAATTAGGGTGATGGTGGCCTCATAGAATGAGTTTGGAAGTTTACCTTCATCTGCAATTTTCTGGAAGAGTTTGAGTAAGATAGGTATTAGCTCTTCTCTAAATTTTTGGTAGAATTCAGCTGTGAAGCCATCTGGTCCTGGGCTTTTGTTTGCTGGAAGATTTTTGATTACAGTTTCGATTTCCTTGCTTGTGATGGGTCTGTTAAGATCTTCTATTTCTTACTGGTTCAGTTTTGGAAAGTTATACTTTTCTAAGAATTTGTCCATTTCATCCAAATTGTCCATTTTATTGGCATAGAGCTGCTGGTAGTAGTCTCTTATGATCCTTTGTATTTCAGTGTTGTCTGTTGTGATCTCTCCATTTTCATTTCTAATTTTGTTAATTTGGTTCTTCTCTCTTTGTTTCTTAATGAGTTTTGCTAATGGTTTGTCAATTTTGTTTATTCTTTCAAAAAACCAGCTTTTAGCTTTGTTGATTTTTGCTATGGTCTCTTTAGTTTCTTTTGCATTTATTTCTGCCCTAATTTTTAAGATTTCTTTCTTTCTGCTAACCCTGGGGTTCTTCATTTCTTCCTTCTCTAATTGCTTTAGGTGTAGAGTTAGGTTATTTATTTGGCTTTTTTCTTGTTTCTTGATGTAACCCTGTAATGCTATGAACCTTCCCCTTAGCACTGCTTTTACAGTGTCCTATAGGTTTTGGGTTGTTGTGTTTTCATTTTCATTCATTTCTATACATATTTTGATTTCTTTTTTGATTTCTTCTATGATTTGTTGGTTATTCGGAAGCGTGTTATTTAGCCTCCATATGTTTGAATTTTTAACAATTTTTTCCCTGTAATTGAGATCTAATCTTACTGCACTGTGGTCAGAAAAGATGACTGGAATGATTTCAATTTTTTTGAATTTTCCAAGACCAGATTTATGGCCCAGGATGTGATCTATTCTGGAGAAGGTTCCGTGTGCACTTGAGAAAAAATAGAAAGAGAAATTAAGGAAACAATACCATTCACCATTGCAACAAAAAGAATAAAATACTTAGGAGTATATCTACCTAAAGAAACAAAAGACCTATACATAGAAAACTATAAAACACTGATGAAAGAAATCAAAGAGGACACAAACAGATGGAGAAACATACCGTGTTCATGGATTGGAAGAATCAATATTGTTAAAATGGCTATTCTACCCAAAGCAGTCTATAGATTCAATGCAATCCCTATCAAGCTACCAACGGTATTTTTCACAGAACTAGACCAAAGAATTTCACAATTTGTATGGAAATACAAAACACCTCGAATAGCCAAAGTAATCTTGAGAAAGAAGAATGGAACTGGAGGAATCAACCTGCCTGACTTCAGACTCTACTACAAAGCCACAGTCATCAAGACAGTATGGTACTGGCACAAAGACAGAAATATAGATCAATGGAACAGAATAGAAAGCCCAGAGATAAATCCACACACCTATGGACACCTTATCTTTGACAAAGGAGGCAAGGATATACAATGGAAAAAAGACAACCTCTTTAACAAGTGGTGCTGGGAAAACTGGTCAACCACTTGTAAAAGAATGAAACTAGAACACTTTCTAACACCATACACAAAAATAAACTCCAAATGGATTAAGGATCTAAATGTAAGACCAGAAACTATAAAACTCCTAGAGGAGAACATAGGCAAAACACTCTCCGACATAAATCACAGCAAGATCCTCTATGACCCACCTCCCAGAATATTGGAAATAAAAGCAAAACTAAACAAATGGGACCTAATGAAACTTAAAAGCTTTTGCACTACAAAGGAAACTATAAGTAAGGTGAAAACACAGCCCTCAGATTAGGAGAAAATAATAGCAAATGAAGAAACAAAGGATTAATCTCAAAAATATACAAGCAACTCCTGAAGCTCAATTCCAGAAAAATAAATGACCCAATCAAAAAATGGGCCAAAGAACTAAACAGACGTTTCTCCAAAGAAGACATACAGATGGCTAACAAACACATGAAAAGATGCTTAACATCACTCATTATCAGAGAAATGCAAATCAAAACCACAATGAGGTACCATTACATGCCAGTCAGGATGGCTGCTATCCAAAAGTTTACAAGCAATAAATGCTGGAGAGGGTGTGGAGAAAAGGGAACCCTCTTACACTGTTGGTGGGAATGCAAACTAGTACAGTCACTATGGAAAACAGTGTGGAGATTTCTTAAAAAACTGGAAATAGAACTGCCATATGACCCAGCAATCCCACTTCTGGGCATACACACTGAGGAAACCAGATCTGAAAGAGATATGTGCACCCCAATGTTCATCGCAGCACTGTTTATAATAGCCAGGACATGGAAGCAAGCTAGATGCCCATCAGCAGATGAATGGATAAGGAAGCTGTGGTACATATACTCCATGGAATAATACTCAGCCGTTAAAAAGAATTCATTTGAATCAGTTCTAATGAGATGGATGAAACTGGAGCCCATTATACAGAGTGAAGTAAGCCAGAAAGATAAAGAACAGTACAGCATACTAACACATATATATGGAATTTAGAAAGATGGTAACGATAACCCTATATGCAAAACAAAAAAAGAGACACAGAAGTACAGAACAGACTTTTGAACTCTGTGGGAGAAGGTGAGGGTGGGATGTTTCGAAAGAACAGCATGTATATTATCTATGGTGAAACAGATCACCAGCCTAGGTGGGATGCATGAGACAAGTGCTCGGGCCTGGTGCACTGGGAAGACCCAGAGGAATCGGGTGGAGAGGGAGGTGGGAGGGGGGATCGGGATGGGGAATACGTGTAACTCCATGGCTGATTCATATCAATGTATGACAAAACCCACTGAAATGTTGTGAAGTAATTAGCCTCCAACTAATAAAAGAAAAAAAAAATTAAAAAAAAAAAAAGTTGGAATTGAAAAAAAAAAAAAAAAGAAAAGGCAC
Organism: Dama dama; assembly: GCF_033118175.1. NCBI lineage: Eukaryota > Metazoa > Chordata > Mammalia > Artiodactyla > Cervidae > Dama > Dama dama. The sequence continues at coordinate 25,267,381 of NC_083696.1, read as the reverse complement.
ATCTTAATGCTTTTCCTGGCATAGCAAGCAAGCACCCTAAACCCAGTCTGCAAACGGTGACATGGAACTCGAACACCAGGGCAAAGTTGACTTGTACTCGTGTTTCTGTATTTGGCAAGTGTAGGCATTAGTTTTAGTTTAATCAGCAGTTAACACCAGCTCACAAAGAGAGAGAGAGAGAGGTGGGTTGGGTGTGTATTGTTAGCACATGTGCTTGCCTATTTAAACAATGTTTAAGGAATACTTGACCCAAAGAAATAATGGCCCGTGAGCTTGAGAGAAAGGGCACCTGGCTCTCCCTGACACCAGAATCTCCTGTTTTCGATTTTTATGGCTCGAAGTTCTTTTCTCTGAAAGAGAGATTTTCTTCAGGAAGACAGCAGACAAGGGAGAGAGCCAGAGGCGGCTGAAGAGACTGTGTCCTGCCAGACCCATTCTCTCCACTGTCACAAGCGTCCCGACTTTCCATTTGTGAGAAAGCTAAGATAGGGATTCTTAAGTCCATTTGGTTAATTTGGACACAACCCAGATTTCACTGGGGGATGGTTTACATCAATGTAGGGTGGATGACAGGTGTTGGGCTTATGGCAGGTTGCAGATTTGCTGGAAAACAAGCAGATTACCGGCCTGAGGCACTTGCTGAAGCATGTTGTGGGAGCACAACACCCCATTTGCTCCAGAGTGGACGGCAGCCCTGATACATGTGCTTTAGCCCACTTTTCCTGTCTCCTTGGAGCATCCTCAGGGCCACTTTAAAAAGCATCTATCTGCTTAGAATGACTGATCTCATCGGCCGAAGGCAGGACTAACAGGTTTTACTGAAAATAATTTAGCACAGACTCCAAAGGGACATGTGCAGGCTATTCCCTCCAGGCTGGGAAGGTTGGACTGGGGGGCGAGAGGGAGGGCTGTGCTTGTGAGCGTCTCCTTCTCTGTCCCCCATATTTGCACTCATGGTCTGTGCTGTGGAGCAATGATGAGGTCACTCCTCTGTCGTGTAATGAGCACTTCTGACTGTATAAACTCTTTGAGGTCCTGCCTGACTCTGGCATCCTCTCCATTGCCTTTCTCCATTTGAAAGAATTCTCTCCTAAAGCTTAATGGTAGAACGCAGTTTCCGAATGATCATCATCTTCAAAGAAGCCTTGCTTGCAAACAATGGAAGTTAATAGAGGTGTAATGTTTCCAATGTAGTTTAAGACCAAGATGGAACACATCGACTGTTAATATTCTGTGTGTATTTGACCATAGGCATGAACATGTACACACCCATGTGTATACTTCACGTTTTTCAATCCATCTTTCATACTCAACTAGTCCTTCATACTCAACTAGTTCCATTCCCACCCCACCCCACCCTGCCTTAGAGATGCTGGATTTTTTTTTTTTTAATTAATAGGCTCTATAGTTTAGGTCAATTTTAAGTTTACAGAAAAATTGAACAGAAAGTATAGAGAAAGCTCAGGTATTCGTTCCCCCCATCTCCTCATACAATTTCTGCTATCGGTAACATCTTGTGTTAGTATGGCGTATTTGTTACAATTTGTAAGCCAGTTCAGTTCAGTTCAGTTCAGTCGCTAAGTCGTGTCTGGCTCTTTGTGACCCCATGAACTGCAGCACACCAGGCCTCTCTGTCTATCACCAACTCCTGGAGCTTACTCAAACTCATGTCCATCAAGTCGGTGATGCCATCCAACCATCTCATCCTCTGTCATCCCCTTCTCCTCCCGCCTTCAGTCTTTCCCAGCATCAGGGTCTTTTCAAATGAGTCAGTTCTTTGCATCAGGTGGCCAAAGTATTGGAGTTTCAGCTTCAGCATCAGTCCTTCCAATGAATATTCAGGACTGATCTCCTTTAGGATGGACTGGTTGGATCTCCTTGCAGTCCAGGGGACTCTCAAAAGTCTTCTCCAACACCACAGCTATAAGCCAGTCAATATTGATACATTATTATTAGCAGAAGTCAGAAGGATCCCCGGGAGGAGGGCATGGCAACCCACTCCAGTATTCTTGCCTGGAGAATCTCATGGACAGAGGAGCCTGGCCGGGCTATAGTCCACGGGGTCACAAAGAGTCGGACATGACTGAAGTGGCTGAGCAGTAGCAGCATGATTTGTGATAAAGTTCGTTCACTCTTGGTGTTGCGTATTCTCTGGGTTGCACGAATGTATAATGACATGTATCCACCATTAAAGTATCATGCAGAGTAGATCCACTGCCCTAAAAATCTCCTGTTTTCCTATTCACCAACCCCCATCACCAACCCTTTGGCAGTCATCTATGTTCTTACTGCTCCATAATTTTGTTTCTTCTAGAATGTCATAGAACTGGGATCATACAGTATGCATGCAGCCATTTCAGATTGATTTCATTCACTTAGTAACGTGCATTTAAGTTGCCTCCATTTTTTTTTTTTCCATATCTTTTCTTGATCGCTCTTTTCTTTTCACTGCTGAGTAATATTCTATTGCCTGGATGTACCACAGTTTATTCATTCACTATGGACATTTTGGTTGCTTGAAGTTTTGGCAATTATGGATTAAGCTGCTATAAATGTCTGTGTATGTGTTTTTGTGGGCTTCCCAGATGGTACAGTGGTAAAGAATTCACCTGCCAATGCAGGAGACACAAGAGATATGGGTTCAATCCTTAGGTTGGGAGGGATCCCCTGGAGTAGGAAATGGCAACCCACTCCAATAGTCTTGCCTTGGAAAGCCCATGGACAGAGGAACCTGGCGGGCTACAGTCCATGGAGTCACAAAGAGTCAGACATGACTGAGCATGCACACATAGGATTTTGTGTGGACAGAAGTTTTCGATTTATTCAGGTAGATGCCAAGGGACAAGATGGCTAGCTCACCAGATGCTGGATTTAAAAAGAGAAAAAAAATCATTGGGGATAATTTCAGTGTGCTCACAGATCGTGTGTTTTTCCCAGAGACGACTACCATGAGGATGGATTCTGCCAGCCTTACCGGGGAATTGCCTGTGCGCGTTTCATTGGGAACAGGACCATTTACGTGGACTCTCTCCAGATGCAGGGGGAGATTGAAAACCGAATCACAGGTAGGAGTGCAGACCTTTGTCCTGAGACATTGAGCATGCATGCAGCTGCCTGTCACCCCACTGGTGTGTTTTCAACCCCATTTGTGTATTTTGTCTCTTACAACCACGGCCAGTGAATCCTTGTGCCATGTCTCTTGCAAGAGAAAATCAGAGGCCTTTATCAGAAGTGGGTTGCAGTTTATCCTAAAATATTCCTATTTGTATATGCAAATTAGCAAGCGCAGTCTGCTTAGGGTGTACCAACACACTGACTTCCGTCAGGGGAGCGGGTCCCAAGCCCCTCGTTGTCTTGTTTGCCTCCACTACCCTCATGGCCAGGCCAGCACCTGTGATGATTAATCTTGGTTCTGCCTTTCCTAGCTCTTGTGCCTTCTCAGAGTTACAAGGAACCTGGCTTGGGTACAGAGTACCTGGGCTGGATTTTAACTATTGGGCACAGAGGTTCCAGGCCATCAGCAGTGCCCTAGGGACATTGCAGTGAACTCAGACCCCCATCAGCCCTTGGTTTCTGGGCACAGTCAGGTCTTCGGTTACCTGCTCCACCATATGAGAAGTGGTTCAGATCCTTTAGGAGTGAAGGAGCTCGTTTTCCGCCATTTTAGAAGTTGACGTTAAGAACTTCCTGGGGGAAATTCCTTGAGAAGTGAGAAAATGAATTAAACCAAGGCCCTGAAATTCCTCCCCCTCCTGTCTCTGCTCTCCTCACAAACCCCTACATTTTCTCCTTAGACTCTTTAAGGAACAAGGAGAATCTTGTGAAGATGGTAGGTATGGGTTTAAAGCAGAACTAGGTTCTCTGCACAGTGATTCTTGACCCAGGCTGATCCCTGATGTGGGCTCCCTGGAGATTCTGGAGGGATTTGCAGAGGGGCTGGCAAAGCACTGCCCTGTGAGGGTACAAAGGAGGACCCCAGGTAGAAACTCACTCAGGTGTCACTGAATGTTCTTCTAAGTCCAGTTTGACCCTGGCTTTGTCTTTCACCCTCAGTCTGGAGGGTCTAAGGTCTAACCTGCCTGGCCCATGGCTACAGAGACCCCTGAGGACAGGGTCAGGTGTCCAGTGAGAAATGGAAGGGCAGTAATGGGACTCCGAGATCCTGGAAGGTGCTGTCTTGGTCCAGTGGGCATATGTTTTGAACTTGTTCGTATCTCTCATTGGAAAAGCTCCCTATGCCATTTAAAGCAGAACTTCTTGAACTTTCTGACCACGACCCATAGTATATAGTATACTTTACATCGTGACTTAGTAAACATATATATCTGCTTCATAGAACTGAAATGGGTTACAGGAAACAGCATTCGCTTTAAGAAAGGCAGTGCAAGCTAATCTTTCCCTTCAGTTTTATTTCATTAAAGAAAAAACTTGGTTCCAGCCTTAATATAAACCATGCATGCTGACATCCTCTGTTCCATTCTAATCATCTTTTAAAATACTAGCCACAGACTCCAGAATTAATTGTGTATCCCACTAATTGGCAAACACTGATTCAAAGCACAGGTCTCTCAGTTGTTTTTTCAGGAGGCTTAAAGGATAACAACTCAGATATCTAAGCAGACTCATTTGATAGCATTTTTTTAAAGATAAAAGTTTCGAATGAGGGTTCTCTATAGATTTGTGTATTTTTGAAAATGTAAATGTGAAGTTGCTCTAGACTGACTGACTTATGGTTTAGAAATTGTGTTGGTTGTGGAGACAGTCTGTTTGAAGAGAATGCTTGTCAGAACGAGTTCCAGGGACACGGGAAGCTTCCCAGGAATGAGCCCCAGAACCATCAAAGTGATGTGCTGGATGTAAACAAAAACAAGGACATGAGTTGTTGGATCTCTGTGATGCCTAGAACCATCTTTCAGAAATAAGTCCTCATGTGATAGGTTCTGGGGCGGGGGAGAGGAACAATCCTGTAAGGGTCAGCCTTGACGTCCTCTTCGTTGATATCCCCAAAGTGATGCCACGTCTGGCTTTCTTAGGCCTTTCGCTGCCTGGAAGTAGAAGCCAAAATTGGCGACAGATCTTCTGGTAGTCAGTTGTCAGCTCACATGATGAGACTGGGTTCAAACCCAGTTCGCCAGCCAACCCTCAGAGACCCTGCACCTTAACCTCTTACCTGTCTGTTCCGCAATTTTAACATTGGCCAGAAGGGACCGGAGGCTAAGGATGACACGATGAGCACACTACGGAGTTCCCAGCACCCGTGCAGGACACGGAGACAGCCAGAGCCCCGCGGACCATTTACCTCCTGCGCTATTTTATAGGCTCCACGTGGGTTTCCATTTCCCAAAGTGTGGCCTCAACAGATCACTTGACAGATAGAGACCCAGGTACAGACAGGACTGAGTGACTGCCAGTCCTGTGGTAAACGACAGGGCCGGGCTAGAACCAGGCTCCCTTGCCAGCTCACCTAACCCAGCGCCAGCCATGGGTACCTCTGGGTCTTTGGATGGAAATGGGCGCCAGCAGTGCCACCTGCTGGCCGCGCTGGGCACGGCACTACAAGTGATGGGTGGAGCTGAAGTGTCCCAAGGACTAAATTCCAACCTCTCTTTCTCTAGGCGCAGGGCACCTCTCTTTCTCTAACTGGCCAGGATCAGATCCTTACAATCAGGTCCTCCACAGGTCAAAGTGGGGTGGGCACAGGTTGGGCAGCGGATGCTTTCCTTTGAGTGCTGACTGCCACAACCTGGAGGAGAGGGCCCTGGAGTACACATCTTCCCTCCTGCTGCTGGCAGCTCTGCTCCCATCCACCTGCCCAGACGTGGTCTCTGCAGCCCCCACCCCTTTCCTTTGTCCATATCAGGTGTCAGTTCTTCCCATCAAGCCCCATCCTTTGATGTCTCACCCCAAAAGCAAGCCAGCCGACCTGGGCTCCAGACACTCCTGTAATGGCTTGCTTCTCTGCTGTCCTTTATCACAAAGCCCTGCCCCCCTCCCCACTTTGAACCTCCTCTGGTTGTTTCTTGGCTCTCCCCAGACTCCACCTGAAGGAATGCCCACCATCCACTCCCATTGTCAAGTACTCCTTCTTGGGCTGCAGGCCACAGGGCTGATCATTCATCTTTCTGGCTCTGTTCATACCCTGGGTGGTCCATTCCCTGCCAGGCCTCCCCTCTGCACACAGGCTCCAAGATGTCAGGAAGACCAAAGCTCCGTCCTTGGGCCTCTTCTCCAACCTCTCCTTCTAGAAGCCACTCAGCCCGTGGCTTCACCTATCCCCGTGTTGGCAGAGCCAGTTCATAACAGGACCTTAGGAAGTCGTTTTGAGTCTGGTACCAGAATCTTTCTGCCTTGGAAGTGGTATCTAGGTGGATGCGATCTGGGGCCTGGTTTTCCTCCTTTCTTGTTTCATTTTTGATGTTTGTAAGGGACGCCCTAGGACCAGGGCCTTTCTGTGTTAGGTGCAAATCGAGGCAGCCCATGTGCTTCCTGGGGTGCTGGCTCTCCTGAGAGCCACTCTGGGCCCGCAGAAGTCAAGCTGGAGGGCTGGGGGTGGCGCACAGACAAGAGATGGGGGCTGGGGTGCGGGGCAGGGTCGAGGGCCTGGACAGGAAGTGGGAGCGGGGGCCTCGGGCAGAGCACGGATCCTGGGCCGAAGATGAGACCAGGGGCACTGGGCAGGGGTGGCCGCGCAGGGTGTTTGCCCCGAAGCAGGGCCCACCCCACCCTAACTCTGGCCTCGCCTCCTCCGCAGCCGCCTTCACCATGATCGGCACCTCCACGCACCTATCGGACCAGTGCTCGCAGTTCGCCATCCCGTCCTTCTGCCACTTCGTGTTCCCGCTGTGCGACGCGCGCTCCCGGGCGCCCAAGCCGCGCGAACTGTGCCGGGACGAGTGCGAGGTGCTGGAGAGTGACCTGTGCCGCCAGGAATACACGATCGCGCGCTCCAACCCGCTCATCCTCATGCGGCTGCAGCTGCCCAAGTGCGAGGCGCTGCCCATGCCCGAGAGCCCCGACGCCGCCAACTGCATGCGCATCGGCATCCCCCCCGAGAGGCTGGGCCGCTGTGAGTCCCCACGCGTCCTCCCCCGGGACCTGGGTCCTGCCTCTTAGAACCTGGGGACCCCATTCCAGCCGTCCAGGAAAGTCTCACAGACCCGCCCCATGCCGGCAGGGCAGCCCCGGGTGCAGACTCCCTGTCTTCTAGTTCTGAGCGCACAGCCCTCCTGACCCTGCCTGTTTGTGGGTCCCTAGTAAGTCACTCTATCCCAGTGAGCCCCACACTTGGCTTCTCCAAGACGGGAGGACTCTGGGCCTACCGCCAAGGCTGAAAGGAGCTTAGGGGAAAACAGAGCCCCCCTTCCAAGCCTTCCCTGTGGTGCACAAGCATCTCTCAGCCGCTGACTGAGGATGGTATAGTGGTGCTCCTTGAAGGGAGCCGACCCAGAAAAGAGGTCAACTTCCCCCCAGGCTTGGGAAATATTCGCTTCTTTGGTGAGGCCGGGGTTCCCTAGAGCAGCAGAGCTCCTCACCAGGGTGGCCGGAGCCTGCTCTCCAGACCCACTGCACCACCCAAAGCCTGGCAGCTCAGCTGACATCATGAACCTCCTGGCAAGTTGCTTAAATATCAGTTTCCTCATATTACACCACGATAATAACTACTAACCTCGGGAGCTGGAACGAAGATTAAATGAGTTAGTATTTAGAAAGTTCTTAACACAGTGCCTGCACACAACAAGCACAGTGTAACTGGTATTCAACAAACACACAGCCCAGGTGTGGCTCAAAGAGGCCCTGGGTCTCCCCTGGGAGTGAAGGGAGCCTGGGTCTCTGCTCACAGCAGGCTGAGCCCCGTCCTCACTGAGGTTGGGGGTCAGGTCTGGAAGTTTCTCATCCCTCCTGTATAGTCTGGTTTTGTTTCTAATGCAAGTGAACGTGAGGTTAGGGTTGACATCGTCATTGTAGAGTGGGGGTGCCTGCTATTTCAGGGTCATAAACTTCTGACCAGGTTCTTCCCCACATGTGTCCCTGGTGCATCCATCCATTTAGTTTGTGGGCTTGGGCACTTCTTTTCTTGGACGTTACCTCCAATCCCTTGGTCTTTTGGCACTTCCGATTTGGCGAGGTGGTTTGGTTATTCCTTTTTGGAATAGTTGAAGACGGGTGCTCCCTGGACCCACAGAGGAGGGCTGCTGCTTCCTCTTCATTTTCGGGCCTCCTGACAAACCTTCTCTCTCAGACCATCAGTGCTACAACGGCTCGGGCACGGATTACAGAGGGACGGCGAGCACCACCAAGTCGGGGCACCAGTGCCAGCCTTGGGTCCTGCAGCACCCCCACAGCCACCACCTGACAAGCGCCGACTTCCCCGAGCTCGGAGGGGGGCACGCCTACTGCCGGAACCCTGGCGGGCAGATGGAAGGCCCCTGGTGCTTCACGCAGAATAAAAACGTACGCATGGAACTGTGTGACGTACCCTCTTGTAGTATGTATTCTCTCTTTTTTTTTCAAATGTTAACTGGGGGGTGTACTCTGTGATGAGATGGTACCAGGAGGCTGGTAGCTCTGGGATCCCCCACCCACCATGTTTCACCACCATGATTATTTGTTTTATGTAAAGTCGTGGCTGGTTATAAAAGTAATACCTGGTCATTACAGGACTTTTTAAATTATAGAAGGAAAAAAACTAAAGAAGAATGTGCAAATCACCTTTAATTTCACCACTCAGCAGAGACCTCTGTTTACATTTGGGAGCCCCTCTGTCAGCCCTCTTTCCCTGTGTGGTCTTGGGATATTGAATTTGGCATCTTGTTTCTCAATGAACATTGTCAAGCATTTCCCACTATTAATGAATATGCTTCCCATTACAGTTAAAACCAGCTTCTCAGACCAGCATCTGTGGTTGGGGCGCAGGCCTGCTATTCCTCCTCCCACACCTCCCCCTCTGCTCAACTGTTACACGTAGACTTAGCAGAGTGAGGAGAAAATAGAACTTAAGTCTCTCTAATTGTTTTCCCTGAAGTTTCTCTCTTAAATTATGACTAGAAGAAAAATGTGTAGTTCATGGTTGCAGATTTTACAGACATCGTTATCTCTGGGCTTTCCAGGTGGTTGAGTGGTAAAGAATCCGCCTGCCAACTCAGGAGCCACAGGGGATGTGGGTTCAGTTCCTGGGTTGGGAAGATCCCCTGGAGAAGGGAATGGCAACCCACTCCAGTATTCTTGCCTGGAGAATTCCATGGATAGAGGAGCCTGGCAGGTCACAGTCTCAAAGAGTTGGACACGACTGAAGTGACTTAGCACACTTGCAAGATGTTTTTACAATGAGCAGTTATTATTTTTGTAATTAAAATTTAATCAAGAGATAAAGAAATATGCATGTTCTTTCCTCTGGCAATTTCACTTTGCAGAAATGCAAGGATATTTGTTGCAGAATCACTTCTGATAGCTAAATAAACAGGCAATTATTTACCAACGAGGGATTAGACAGAAGTTCATCTGTGCCGTGGGACAGTGTGCAGTTCTTGATGAATGGCTGGCATGGTGTGTTCTTCAAGAAACACAGTCTGGTATATGGTGGTGTTGTTGTTTAGTTGCTAATTTGTGTCCGACTCTTATGTGACCCCAGGACTGTAGCCCCGCCAGGTTCCTCTGTCCATGGTATTTCCCAGGCAAGAATACTGGAATGGGCTGCCATTTCCTCCTCCAGGGGATCTTCCCAACCCAGGGAATGAACTTGCATCTCCTGCATTGGTAGGCAGATTCTTTACCACTGAGCCACCAGGGAAGCCCTTATAGTCTAGTATATTATTCTGCCACAAAACCAGGAGCAGGAAAATATGGATGATATAATTCTATTTTAAATGAGTTCTTTTTAAATTCTATTCTTAAAAATTGTATGAGCTGCCTCTTCTATGTCAAATTAGTTGAATATTGGTTATTTCATGTTCAACTTAAATATACACATCAAAAAATAAGTGAATACCAACCTGTTAATAGTATAAAGTGAAAAGGGTTCATGCTTAGTTGTGTCTGACTCTGTGACCCAATGGACTGTAGCCTGCCAGGCTCCTCTGCCCATGGAATTTTCTAGTCAAGAATATTAGAGTGGATTGCCATTTGCAAATTACCTATTAAGAATATTCAATTTTCCCTAATACTATAATTATTAATAAGCATGTATTCTGTTAGTGATTTTTAAAAGATAATGATAAAATAAATGGATATACAAAACTATGGATAGTGCTCGCATCTCATCTTGGCTTGAGGATCATGAAATTTCCCTGTTAGCCCTTAATCAGGAAAAATGACCCAGAATCACCACTGCCCCTGAGGCTTTGAGAACATCTGCCTCCAGAGTGGGACCAGGAGGGTTTTGTGTGTGGTTGTATTTGATTTTTATCTTCTTTTGGAGACTAGGGAACAAGACTGGGTTTGAGACAATGCTGGTGATGGTGGTGATTTTTAGAACTGAATTAGCTCTTTAAGGGACCACATGGACCAGAAATCACTTGTTTGCTTTCTGATGGAAAGCTCATTACCACTGGTTATAGGGAAGCCCAAGTTCCCGTGTAATTAATTATTCACAAGGTTAAGATGAAAACTGCTGGGGGCAGTCGGGGGCGGGGTTTTGGAAAACATGCTTTCCACATCACAGAGAAGAAGCCTTAACTCTCCCTCAGGGGGCAGCACTGAGGTGCTTGAACCTTGCAGCCCAATGCCCTCTGTGCTTTCCTGTAAATCCTGTAGGGGTAGACAGTGCGTTGCTCTTCACCATAAGGCGGGAAAAAAGAGGAAAAAAAAGAGAGAGAGAAAAAAAAGAAAAAAAACACCCTGAAGCCTCAGTGTTTGTACATCTTAAACCACTGTTTTTCAAGAATTTGTGTGCTCCTGCTGCATAAGAGCCAGTGCTCTTTTAAATCATATGCACTTCTAATGATTGTCTTTTAAGAATATATGTTCATTGTACAAAACATGAGGAAAACCCTAAAATGTTCAGTGAAGTCAAGGATCATTTCTAATCCCAATATCCAGTTCCTTTCACTGAGGATAAACATGAAACTTGTGTTTCATCAAGTTTAGTCAACTCATCAAGTTTAATCAACACGAAAAGGTCAGAGCATCTATGTCCAACAGGATTCAAATTAGGAAGCAACATGTTGGTGGTGATTGCTACTCTAAGACCTTTAGAGTCTGTTGTTTGTGCTCTGTATTCTGAGTTGCTTCCCTGGCAGGGAGTTCTAGGTCATGCCTCACAAGGTGTACATTTTGGGGTACATAATGTTTTTTGAGGTTTGGGTTGTAATTTTGTCCCTTCATGCAGTTTACGTAACTATCTACTAGTGTTTAAATATTTTAGTTGGAGGTGGGGGTGGGCTGGTGGAGAACTCTGAGTTGAAAAGGGGGGGTATTTTCAGAAAAACCATGGATGCCTTGCTGTTCACAGGTCCCCAGGACAGCAGCAGGATGGGAATTCTGTACATCTTGGTCCCAAGCATTGCCATTCCCCTTGTCATCGCGTGCCTTTTCTTCTTGGTCTGCATGTGCCGGAATAAACAGAAGGCTTCTGCCTCTACACCACAGCGGCGGCAACTGATGGCCTCGCCCAGCCAGGATGTGGAAATGCCTCTTATCAACCAGCACAAGCAGGTCTCTGTACCAGTATTTATTTAAAGAGGCTGCTCCCCCAGGCTTAACCTCTACCTGGAGACTGGTTAACCCCAGTACTCACTTTCTTAATTTGCTTGATTCACAACACATGATTCTTTTAAACTGGCCTTCTTTTTTGCCATTTCTTCTCTAAAATATACCAGGACATTTGCCTCCTTAGGGGATATATGGCAGGTGAGTTTGGAATTCACTGTTTTGCCTCGACAGAGGCCCGCTCTGTTATCACGGACTGGGAATGAGCTTTCCTCATTCTGCAGGGCTTCAGCTGTCCCCTCCGGAGGACACACAAAAGACGGGCTCAGATTGGCCCCCACAACTCGAGGGTCGAATGTCGCATTTTTAAGGAATGAGGGCCTGTCTTCTGGTCAGTCTGGGCTTGGGCTGACTTTGTTTTGTTTTCAGGGAAGGACAGAGCAACAGTCCTATAGAGATGGTAGTGGGGACAGCTCACCCCAAACCTGGGTTCCTAGGATGGCGAGAACGAACTGAAATGTGCAGCACAGGAAAAGGGCTCCCCAAGCTCACCCAGCCTCAGTGAAGCGACATTTACAGTATTTGCAAGTTTTGGGGGGAAAATCATTTCAATCTGGTCTTTGAAGTGGAGGAGGCTGGACTTATTCAGTTCTGTAGCCAGGCATCACTGAATGTTTTCAGGGGGTGGCGGGGTGGAAGGGGGTTCAGCAGGTGAGGACACAGATTCCCCCGGGTTCAGACAGCCTCTGAGGACAGGGCTGGGCACACAGAAGGGGCAGGAAGTTGTAGAGGCTGAGAGATGCAAGACCCGAATCAATTTCACCAGTGTGGTGCTTCTGTCACGTGGCATCTAATGAAGAATCTAGTCAAGAGGAAGCAGCAAGACAGGCCCTTTGAGGTGCATCTGGAGAGCAGCTGGCCTGGACTCTAAAAATGACTCAGATCGTGGGAAACACACCTCAGGGTTCAAGAGAAATAGACACCAGGGCCTTGCTGACGAGCAGAGGCGGCTGGGCCTGTTGATGGGCACATAGCAGGGAGCGGCAGCAAAGGCCCTTAGTGGGGACACAGCTGGGAGGGTGTCCTGGGACAGCTGGAGCTCACAGTGCACACACACACCCTCACCCACACACTTTGCAATGTGTCTTGGGGTGGCGGCGTTGTTTGCAGCCTGGTTGGGACCATTTGAAGGTTTCAGGCAGTCCCACGGCATTGAAGCGCATTTAAGAGCAGAGAGCAGTGGGTGATGCAGGCTGAAACTGCGCCTGGTGGGGCTAGGGAGTGGCTCTAGGAGCCCCCTCCCGACCCCTTCTCCAGCTGTCTGGCTCTGCCTTCTTGTGTCTTGGTGGCAGAAATGTTTCACTGGGGCTTTTCTTCTTGGCAGGCCAAACTCAAGGAGATCAGCTTGTCCACCGTGAGGTTCATGGAGGAGCTTGGGGAGGGCCGGTTCGGGAAGGTCTACAAAGGCCATCTGTTTGGCCCGGCGCCGGGTGAGCAGACCCAGGCCGTGGCCATCAAGACGCTGAAAGACAAAGCCGAGGGCCCGCTCCGGGAGGAGTTCCGGCACGAGGCCCTGCTGCGGGCGCGGCTGCAGCACCCCAACATCGTCTGCCTGCTGGGCGTGGTGACCAAGGACCAACCCCTGAGCATGATCTTCAGCTATTGCCCGCACGGTGACCTGCACGAGTTCCTGGTCATGCGCTCGCCGCATTCGGACGTGGGCAGCACAGACGACGACCGCACGGTGAAGTCCGCCCTGGAGCCCCCAGACTTCGTGCATGTGGTGGCGCAGATCGCCGCGGGCATGGAGTACCTGTCCGGCCACCACGTGGTGCACAAAGACCTGGCCACCCGCAACGTCCTGGTGTATGACAAGCTGACCGTGAAGATCTCGGACTTGGGGCTCTTCCGCGAAGTGTACTCGGCAGACTACTACAAGCTGACGGGCAGCGCGCTGCTGCCCATCCGCTGGATGTCCCCCGAGGCCATCATGTACGGCAAGTTTTCCGTGGACTCGGACATCTGGTCCTACGGCGTGGTCCTGTGGGAGGTGTTCAGCTACGGCCTGCAGCCCTACTGCGGCCACTCCAACCAGGACGTGGTGGAGATGGTCCGGAGCCGGCAGGTGCTGCCCTGCCCGGACGACTGCCCCGCCTGGGTGTACGCGCTGATGATCGAGTGCTGGCACGAGTTCCCCAGCCGCCGGCCCCGCTTCAAGGACATCCACAGCCGGCTGCGCGCCTGGGGCAACCTGTCCACCTACAACAGTTCAGCCCAGACCTCGGGCGCCAGCAACGCCACGCAGACCAGCTCGCTGAGCACCAGCCCGGTCAGCAACGTCAGCAACGCCCGCTACGGGGGACCCAAGCAGAAGGCCCAGCCCTTCCCGCAGCCCCAGTTCATCCCCATGAAGGGCCAGATCAGACCCATGGTGCCCCCTCCCCAGCTCTACATCCCGGTCAATGGGTACCAGCCGGTGCCGGCCTATGGGGCCTACCTGCCCAACTTTTACCCCGTCCAGATCCCAATGCAGATGGCCCCGCAGCAGGTGCCCGCCCAGATGGTCCCCAAGCCCGGCTCGCATCACAGCGGCAGCGGCTCCACCAGCACGGGGTACGTCACCACCGCGCCTTCCAATACGTCGGTGGCGGACAGGGCCGCCCTACTCTCGGAGGGCACTGAGGATGCGCAGAATGTCCCGGAAGACGTGGCCCAGAGCCCCGTGCAGGAAGCGGAGGAGGAGGAGGACGGCTCGGTCCCCGAGACCGAGCTGCTGGGAGACAACGACACTCTGCAGATGGGCGAGGCCGAGGTCCAGCTGGAAGCCTGAGGGCCATGGGGTCGTCGGGCACCGAGTGGACGGACAGGAGCCTCGGGTGGAGGGCGCCCCGGGAGCCGCTGAGCTGGAGGCAGCCTCCCTGTGCGAAGTCCTCCTCTGCAGTCCTCTTGTGCCCAGAGCCGCGCTGTGCCCACCTGTTTGGCTGGAGGGTCTTTTGGCCAATGGCTCCTGACCAGGCGAGGATAGTAACCCAGCTGGACACATAGTGACTCCCCAGTGCCACCTACATTTCCCCGGAGGTTGACATCAGTGAGCAGTGCTTGTGCTTTGAAGGAAATTAGGTAACATCTTCTCTTCATATTGCCTATGGATTGAGTATGTCCAAACATTGGGAAAAAGCGGCCTGCAACAAGTTGGGACCTTGGGATTTGTGATGCCCAGTGGCTGGGCTGCAGGCTGAGGATGGAGGAGGCTGCTTTTCCCTCTGCTGCCCCTCACCTGCCAGTAACAGTCTCCCCTCACCCACCAAAGATTAATGGGAACAAGAAGTGGCCATCTGTCAGGGTCTGATGAGGAAGGGGCTCCTGGAATGGGAGTTTGTTATGTGCCTTAAAAGAAACCCACATGATTTTGTATTCTTGTGAAATAATTTTTTAATTATCCTGCATGTGTATTTTGCCCAATTTTCTGGAATTCAAGGGAAAGTGTTTGGGGGCCTTGGAATGTTACAAAGGAGGCAACATTGTACAGAGCACATTATTGTTATTTTTTTTTTTTTTTAGAATTCTGTACAGACCTTAAATGTAATTTATATGGTTTTTGTATGCCGTTTTCATTGAAGTATTTTGAACTTAAAATAATGACTTCGTAATTTAACTGTTTACGTTACCCACGTTGGGATACCACCTGATTGTATTCTGGTTTGCTTGTGTTTGTACCATATGTAAGCGAGGTCCATTCATTTCAGAGCTCCTGTGACAGAAGGCCCACAAGTACATTGCATCTGAAACACGGGATAGAGTTCACTTGTAACTCCCACACCTACTGTACCCAATAAAGTGAAAGAGGAGGTTCAGTTGGCTCTGCAGGTCATGAGGATGTCAGGCAGTGGGGTTTGCTGGATGATGGAGACGCCGAATGGTGATGATTTGGGCCATGGTTGGGGCTTGTCCAGGAGCAGCAACTTCATTTGAACGTGGATACATCATACGTTGGCAGATAAATGATGGGAACAGGTTACATTGCTTTTCTTGGTAAAGTCTGTAGCGGGGATTAACTGCAGATGAGGTGAAGATGGTTTTGGGTTTTAAACCTCTCTCCTCCTGAGGTCCCAAAGGCCCTGCCATTTTTAGATCTGGAGTCTGGCGCTTCCCAAGGCCTGAAGCAGGGCTGGAGGGAGAGACAGTGAAGGAGACTAGGCTTCCTTCACCACTTGCCCGAAGCTGCCTGCATTCCATCGTTGGTCAGCAGCACAGCCAGCCGAATTCTGGTATACCTGGACCAGGGTACATCTGTGGGGTCAGTGGCTCCAGGGCTTCCAGTTAGGGGAGGGGTTGGATGAGGCCTGAAGATGCTTCTGCTGGCCAGCTAATGGCCCCTGCTGTCCCTCTCCCCTAGGTGGGTCCCTTTAACCCTGGCACGGCCTGGGTGGTTTTCCATGTTTAATGGAGTGGGTCCACAACCCTGGGTTAAGCAAGGCTCAGCTAGGAATTCACTTCACATCCATAAGCAGTGGCCCTTTATCATATATCAGAACATCTGATGGAGCTAGTTACAAAACAAGCACTGCCCTACTTGCTCCCAGGCAAGTCTGGGAGGGGCCAAGGAAGTGCATTTCTAACAAGGGCTCAAAGGGTCCTAATGCTGAGAGCCCCTTACGTACAGCACCCTGGGTCTCCCTGGCTCTCTGGCATCTCAGGTCATCATGTACACCTCTTGCTCCTCTCTGTTAGCATGATGCTGCTGAGGGATACAGCCATGCACACAAGCAAATAACATGTCTGAGTGTACATCCTGTGAATGTCTAGGAGCCCCCTGGAGCCCCTCTCCCAGCCAGTGTGGTCTGGATTTCATATTAAAAGAACTCAGGGCTACAGGGGGCTACTTCTCATTTCCACTGATCTGAAAGAGGAACTTCAGTTTATCTCTAATTTGGTACACCTGATGGTTTAACTGTTCCGTTGAGACCTAAGAGTGAAAAATGGGAAATAGCCCTTTGGCTGCCCTGTCCGCAGACCTAGCCAGGGAGGCAAGCGGCTGCTTCAGTTTCCCGTCACTCAGCACCCAGAGGTAAAGGCGGTGCTCGAGGCCACGGCCGGGACCACAGAGCGAGCAGCCAAGATTCTGCAGAAAGACACTTGGAGGGTTTTTTGACAGAGTGGGGGAGGTTTTGATCTGGGGGATTTTTTGGCTTGAAATAAAATTTGTTACTGCATCTTTAGGAAGGTTATTGAGCTTTTACAGTTGGTGCAGTTGAACGAAAGTGACTTAAGTGGGATGTTCCAGAACAGATTTTAGAGCTAAGCTGCATAATTCAGATATATGTCACTCGTACTGTCCCACCTAGCCCCACACCTGTTTATACCCACAAGAGGGAGATTTTCACACCAACTGAGTAAGGTCACATAAGTGTAATTAGTTTTAATCAAGCCATACAAAGCCACAATTACTTTGTACATGCATTTTTTTGGTTGTTTTTTGTCTACAGTACTGGTTGAAACAGTCTGTCAGAGCAATGGCTAACTTTTCTGTGTTTCTTTTAGGGTGTTTCACTCAATGTTATAGTTATATAACTCTTCCCACTATGTCAAGACAAATCTCTTGGGTCTCTCAACAGGGAAACACTTGTTTAAAAGTGTTCACTTTGGATGAATTCCACCTCTCAGTTCAGTATTGATAGCTATTTTCAGACAGTTTATGACTTTCTGACGGGAACATTGAAAATCTTTTTTGAGATGAACTTTTCGGGAGAAGGATGTATCAAAATCAACTTGCGTCAGACGACTAGCTCTATACCTAGCCGCTGGAAATCAGTGTGACCTTTCCAGGTCAGAACTATTTCCACCTTCACCTCCTGTTTTTCCTTCATCAGTCCCTGAAGTAGTAGTAGACACCACTACTGGAGTCTCTAGTAGTAGAGACTTGAGTGGAGACTCTAGTCCCTAAAGCAGTAGAGATTATAAGTGTTACTTGGCCTGGGACTTAATGGGTGCTCAGAAATTAGCTTTTGAAATAAGAGTAATGCTTTATTTACGTGGAGGAGGCCTGAATTTAGACTACCTGACACCCTCACTGAGAAGAACATGAGCCTGACTGTCAGATCTATTTCTTTTTCAGTTTTATTTCATTCATGTAGTTATTCAATAGCTAATACAAATAGCTAATACTGTCACTACAGCTAGTTCCTGAGTTCACCTAGTTCAGAGTCACAGTGGACATTTCCTCTCCCATCCCCAGCTGCCCCTCTCCCCACCACCAAGTAATGACTACTGTTGGTTCATTGCGGATCCTGTCAGTTTTTTAATGCATATATAAGAATGTATACAGTGTGTTCTTATATTTATATCATTTCTTAAACAGAAGAGGTGCCTTCTCTACAAATGGTTTTCTGTTTACTTTTTTCACATAAGTGCATCTTGGGGGTCTTGGCTTGCAGTGGACGGTGGCTGGTCTGCTGGAGGAGCTCCTAGCAGTTGTCCTGCCCTGAGCCCCTAAGGCAGGTGTTGTAAGGAGGCAGGTGTGACTGCAGTGCCCCCGACCCCGCACACACACACACGCGTGCACACACACACGCGTGCACACACACGCACACACACACGCACACACACACAGAGCTCTGGAGTGCTGTGTGTGTGGAGGGAACCGAGAGGGACTGTGACAGACACACTTGGCTCAGCTCTAATGTGTATTTTTGGTAAAAGACAGGACAAATTAGCATTTTTAATTCAATAGTATTGCTTTTTCACTAATTTGTTCTGTTTATTCTTTCTCCCAGTCTGAAGTGCTGAGGTTTTAGTGGAAAATGTTGCCCAGACATAGAGACATAGACTCAAAACCATCTTTTGTGCTTTGGAAGGCCTCAGGGAAGTATGCCAGTACCGAGGGAGGGACGGGGCCAATGACCACTGTTCTGGAACTCTAGAAGGCAAGTACAACACTCCCTCAACCTCACTGTTCCAGCATGGCAACTGCCACACACACACACACGCAGCCCTGCTCAGGATGGCAACAATACTCCCCTCCATAGCAATGGAAACCCTGCCCACCCCAGGATGACAGCACACCGCTCCCCCGCCCAGGTCATGACTGCATCCACCGGATGGCTCAGTTGAGGTGATATTAATGGTATTTCTCAGACCTGGATGGAAAGTGGGAAGGGAGACAGTGTCCAAACAGGTGAAGGAGAATTCAGGTGAGAGGCAGCCACACCCCTCCCTGTGTTCCTGCCGCCCCCATCCAGGTCAATTCCATGTTTAACATTTTTAAATAATCATCTTATCAGGTTGTTTGTTTTTTTCTTTTTTTGGCTGAATTTTATATTTTGCTTGTCTCCTCTCTAAAGCCATCTCTTTGAGGGGAAACGAAGCTAATAAGAATGTGGAATCGCGGAATTTTGTTAAGGAAATTCACCATTACTTTGAAATATGTGGCCCCATGAAGTGTAGCCTGCTAGGCTCCTCTGTACATGGAATATTCCTGGCAAGAATACTGGAGTGGGTTGCCTCCAGGGGGGTATTCCCACCCAGGGATCAAACCTGAGTCTCTTGCATTTCCTGCCTTGGCAGGCAGATTCTTTACCACTAGTGCCACCTGGGAAACCCTTGAAATACACAGAATAATCCAAATTAGGCTGCAGGAGCCCAAGGAAAAGACTGAGCAGACTAACAGATTGCCTGCAAGGTGGTTTTCATGTTCAAGAAGCATCCTCCTGCTAGATGACTTCCAGTCTCAACTTGCTACACAGCTTTTCCTACAAATAATGCAAAAAAAATAATACTTCAGCCATTGCACAAAGGTAGACATTAGCCGGTGTTTGAATGACTTACAGGATGGGGGATGGGGGATGGGAATAGCTGGAATTTCCAACCTGTAGATGGACCACCTGAAGGGCCAGCCATGGGTGCTTCCACATCTGGCTGTTATCTTGTTTCCAGACAACAATGCTGCACCCTCATGCTCCTAACCTGGGGTGATAGAGCTCTTGGAATTTACTTCCATGAAATGCACTCATCCAAAGTATACAATTCAATGATTTGTAGTAAATGTGTAAATATTGCAGCCTTCACCCCAATCTGATCTTAGAACATTTTCATCATGTCCTCAGCCCCAGGCAATCTGGTCTATTTTCTGTCTGAATGGATTTGCCTTTTCTGGACATTTCATATAGGTGGAATTAAACAATATGTAGCATTTTGTTTCTGGCTTCTTTCACTTAGCAGAATGTTTTCAAGGTTCAACCAAGTTATATAGGCATCAAAGCTCATTTTATTGCTCAATAGTATTCCATGGTATGTTTTGTTTATCCACTCATCCGTTGATGGATATTTTAATTTTTTTAGTTTGGGGCTGTTATGAATAATGCTGCTATGAACATTGTGTATGTTTGTATGTGGACATATGTTGCTTTTTCATTTCTCTTGGGTAGACTCCTAGCAGTGGAATTGCTGAGTCATATGGAAAAGTCATTGATATTTTAAAGAAATTTCCAAACTGCTTTCCAAAGTGGTTTACACTCCCTCCTGCAATGAATGAGGACTCCAATTTCTCTACATACTCTCCAACACTTGTTATCATTGATTTATTTTCATTAGAGTCATCCACTTTTAAGACTATCAGAAGAAAACATTACTTAAATGAAAAGATCAAGGTGGCAGACAAGTTCTGTGAGTTGTTCATCAAATCTCAACAAATGCCCTTCATTTCCTTGTTCTTATAGTCATTCAACAAGTATTTCTTGAACATGTACTGTCAGCTGAATTCAGCGTTGAATAAGATAGGAAACACTATCCCCACCTTTTCAGGAGAAAGTTTATTAAATAAGAAAAACTGTAGTAACAGGCAAAGTATTCCTTGGGTAGCAGTATTTGCTGTGCAATGGTGAAGGAGGGCATGGCAACCCACTCCCTTATTCTTGCCTGGAGAATCCCATGGACAGAGGGGCCTGGCGGGTTTCAGTCCATAGGGCCACAAAGAGTCAGACACGACTGAAGTGACTTAGCAGGCACACACGTACAATGCCTTGGTCACAGCCCAACTGTGTCAACTGATGAGGATCAAACAAGCATCATTAGATTGGGTCTCAGGGTTTGCAACTGACAGTGGACAGAAATCCCTCCGTTATGGGCACACTGGCAGGGGTGCTACCCACAGTCTTCTAGAGCTTGTGACTACAGCTGACCGGAGTGTCTCTTTGGAGACTCTGCATTTCCTGGATCTCAAAACAGGTTGGCAGGACTGTACCGTGGTGCTCAAGACTCCCTGGTCCTGCTTGTGAATGTGGATGGGAAAAAGTACATGTTCATTTTCACTCATCTCTAACTGAAATGTAGCATTTCCTCTTATTGTAAATGTAGGGGAAAAACCCCAAAGATATATTCAGCGTACTCATGGCTGCTCACCAGTAAAAACTGATTCCTTTCACATCACATTGCAAATGCCACATCACTACTCCAAGGTGACACCTATTATGGGACCCTGTTGCAAAACCTTGCTACTGAGTTAATAGAGAAGCCCATATATTACAATTTTGTTTTTTAAAAAATATTTTGATAATTTTAATATAGATGTTTTCTTTGTAATTTGTGTGCCTTATTTTCTGTGTTAAAACCCAAGGGACGCAAGAGCAAAGGTCCCTTCCATGGTGCAGAAAGGAGCCCATCTTTGTGGCTTCTCTTCTGAGACCACCCACCACGTGGACCAGTGCCCTACTCCTCCCAGGATGCACTTCTTCCCTGTAGTCACGGGGGTCAGGTGGGGGAGGGATGCTGCCAGGAGCCTGGGCCCTGACACCCACGCTCACTCACCAGCACCCATCTTTCCCACCTGCAACCTGGCCCCTCTGTCTGCTTTGGTCCGGATGAGATGAAGTGGCGGGTGGACGGATGCTGTGCCACCAACCTACTTTCTCAATCTGTTTCAAAGCTGCACATCCAGAAGACAGCAACACAGAGAAGCAGGAACAATGTCTCACTAGCCCAATAGGACCACAGACTGGTTTTACTTGTTTTTTTTCCAGAGTAAATACTAATATTGTTGTTTTTTCAAGTCTACAGGTGCTCATAGGCTCCTGCCACATAATAGCTGTTCTCTCTGGGCCCACACGTCCCTGGAGTGGACACAGGGGACTTGGGCTCCTGCAGGCTCCATCTAGGGTCTCACCAGGGAGAACAACCTATCTTTTCTCTTTTTCTTTCAGAAAAATATTTAATTATTATCCCATAAAGGTAAAATTCTAGTTCCTTAAAACATTTTTTTCAGTATGGATTTTCTTAGCATAAATAAATGTCACATTTCTTTCCATCAACTGAAAAAAAAAGAGCAGAATATATGAGAGTTAGGAGTTAAATATTATTTGGGGCAAAATGAGGACTACAGCCTGAGAGGCAGCATCTCAGATAGCCCTGAGAAACTGCTCCAAATTGGTAGGGGGGAGGTCAATGTTATATATGATTTTAGTGAAGGGGATACATGCAGTGAGCACACAGTTTGGCAGAGGCTTGCTGCTTCTCAGGAGGAGCAGATGTCACCATTAATGATTTTAGTGCTTTTCTAGATACAAGGCAATGGAAGAACTGCACCATAAAACTGCTCATAAAGTCTCCTGAAAACATCTACCGAAAGACCTGTTCTTCCATTTTTTCCCAGAGCACAGAGTGCCTCATTCCTGATCTCCACTCTGAATTCCTTTTAGGGAGAGATAAAGTTTAGCAGCTGCAGTGGCTCATGATTTAATCCTTGTCAAGGTAGATGGCGAGTACCAATTTATATTTGGCCTTCCCCACAAAATACAATCTATCATGTTCACTTTATCTGAGGTACAGTGATCTTATAGGAGCTGGGTTGATTATGTAGATCCTATAACTATGCATATTCATTGCACAGGTTGTGTTTTCTTAATGTATTTTATTAACTTGATTATACCTTGGGGCATTTTTTGCTGAAATAACCTAGCATAAAAACCTGATATGTGCAAGAAAACTAGAGTGTTTATTAGAGAAGCTCTGCCTTTGCTATACTGCAGTTAACACAATTATTTAGAATAGCAGTTATGGATTTAATTGTGGGCAAAATGCTCTGTTCCAAATGCAAGCATGCAAAGTTACTGATTGAGCCGCAGAAATCACTAGGAGATACTTACTCTCCAAACAAATCCAAGGCAAGATCATTGGATTAATTTATTGACAAATGCTGATGGGAGCCTGCTGTGTGCCGGCTGCAGCAATCACAGAGAACCAGGTATATAAACCCAGCAACAAAGTACATTCTCTAACGTCTGCGATGCTCGATTCTCTGATGAAAACACAGCAGGGTGAAGGTTCCTCCGCAGGAGTGGGCAGTTTAAGTAATCCGGTCTTTACTCACCAATTGTGCCTCTAAAAAAAATACCGTGACCAAGAATCATCTAAAAATGTTTGTCTTCAGAGTTCCTTTTCTTGTAGCCAGTGATGGCTTTTTCACTAACTAGAATCAAAACCATGCAAGTAGAGCCACATACAGTCCCCTTATGCAAGAGAAAATAACAGAACTTAGAGAAATCCTGGCTCACTATTAAAAATTGTATCCCTATTAACAGTGTGAATTTCCAGTTCACAAGGTTAGGATCTCAGGATCATGGAGAGTGGGAGAAAGAAACTGGTGGAGAGTCTTTTGATTTTTTACGGGGACAAGAAGGTCATAGTCCCCACACGATTAGCTAGGAACGTGATTAGTGCAGGAACCTTATGACCTTGAAGCAGAGATGTAACACCACCACCCCCACTGCTGCCGCTGGCCAGGGCAGCTGAGCTGGGAGCAGGTTCCAGTCTGCGGGAACACCCAGCCTCTCTCAGACCTCAGCCCCCAAAACAGAAGTGGTGCAACTCTAACAAATGCCACTAGAGGCCACTAGAAAATGAATTCTAAATTAGTTAATCCATTGAGATCTTTATATAGGTCTCTCCTTTTCTAATTTTAATTCACAGAGAAAAAGGCCAGGGCAGCTGTTTGATGCACCAATTTAAGGAAACTGTGTTAGTCGCTCAGTTGTGTCTAACTCTTTGACCCCATGGACTGTAGCCCACCCAGGCGCCTCTGTCCACGGAATTCACCAGGCAAGAATACTGGAGTGGGTTGCCATTCCCTTCTCCAGGGGATCTTCCCAACTCAGGGATTGAAGCCAGGGATTGAAGCCTGGCCTCCTGCATCGCAGGCAGATTCTTTACTGTCTGAGCCACCAGGAAAGCCCAATTTTAAAAAAGCGGGAATATAAATATAAACATAAATCAATGGAGAAAAGTGTGCCCCAGGTGCCCTCATCCCAAACCTACAAATGTAGGATCACAAGAGGTAAAGACCCAGGGCAGGGGTTTGCTCCTGTTCTATTCATTGTTGTGTCCCCAACTAGAATAGTGGGGTGGGGACTAGGTGACTTTTAGGCTTTTTTAGGCAGGATCATTAAGTCTGGTGCTAGAACGGAATCGCTATAGACAATGGGGTGAAGATGACATTTCCCCTGCAATGCCCAGCATGGTCCCTGGTAAGGTACTGAAGGACTTCTATTCCCATTGTGTCAGGACAGACTGTAGTGAGGATCCAGAGTGTTAATCTCATTTCTAATCTTTACTTAGAAGTCACTTAAGGATGTGTTCCAGCAAACAGGAGGAGGAAATCAAGAGAAAAGATGATGTGGGATCCAGGAAGGTAGTAAGAAGACCTCCTAAAATTCCTTTCCCGAGTTTCATATTTCAAAGAGGCTGCTGTCTCTCTGCATCCCTCCCTCCCTTCTTGCCCCTCCCCATTAGGTTTGAGTCTCTAAGATGGCTTGATACCACACATGGGTGTACACACACATTCACACACATGCATCTTTATTCACTTCTGGGAATGCAGTTCTTTGCTTTGTAACTGATTTTCTTTCTTAAAGTTCTCCTGGCAAATTTCTAGTGAGATTGTTCACCTCTAGACTTTTCTAGCACTAAGCTCTTTCTAAATGGAAGTATAGTGGTGGTTTAGTGCCTAAGTCGTGTCTGACTCCTGCGACCCCATGGACAGTAGCCTGCCAGGCCCTTCTATCCATGGGATTCTCCAGGCAAGAACACTGGAGTGGGTTCTCCTTCCCTTCTCCAGGGTATCTTCCCAACCCAGGAATCAAACCTGCGTCTCCTACATTGCAGAGAGATTCTTTACCAACTGAGCTACAGGGAAGTCCAAATGCAAGTGCAATGTTTCAGTAAACACTCTCATGCATAAAAGTGTGTGACTGGCCACCATTCCTATGTGATTGGCTGCCTCCCTGTTCCCCACAGGGCTCTTGCTGAGCTACAGGATCTGTCTGCTTTCCCGCTTTTCTCAGGGTCCACTTTTGTTTGCCTCTCCAATCTGGTCTATTTTGATATCCTTCCACTTTCCTCTATCCCATAGTGATTATCTTCTCACAATATCTATGAAGCCCCTCTCCTCTTGACTTGAAGTGCTGCCAAGTAATAAAGCTGTCACTCACAAGGCTCTGTGGCCAGGGGTCTTGGTCAAGGTCTGTATGAATTCAAATGCACATAAATTGAACCAAACCTAGGATAAATGCCATGGAATTAAAGTATAGAGATTTTCAAGGTGGCCTCCCCACATCAAGGGAGAATCTCTATATTAGTTTTCATTCTGGTTAAAAAGTATATATATATATACACATATTGTCTAAAGTCTGTATTGACACTAGACATGGGGTGCTTATTGATTACTGGCATTCCTTCAGAGGTTAACTCCTCAGTGACTTATGTTGCTAAAAGGCAGATGATCATCCAAACACAGTCAAGAGTGTCCACTCTGCTCCTTGGGCAGGGATCCTTAGCCCACTCAGTCCTCCCCATAGGAAAGTGAAGTGATTTGTCCAAGGTCAAAAAGATTGATTAAAAATAAAAAAAGATGGAGGTCACTGTGAATGCAAGATGTGCTCAGTCACTTCAGTTGTGTCCAACTGTTTGCGACCCCATGAACTGTAGCTTGCCAGGCTTCTCTGTCCACGGGATTCTCCAGGCAAGAATGCTGGAGTGGGTTGCCATGCCTTCCTCCAAGAGATCTTCCCAACCCAAGAATTGAACCCGCATCTCCTGCATCTCCCATATTGCAGGCAGATTCTTTACCGCTGAGTCACTGTGGGATTTAAGGCAAAAGAACTCAGAGAGAAGATGTGGGGATTTGTGAAAAAGTCAGGAAAGCCACAGATGTTTACACACCAAGCATGGCAGATAAATACTCAGAGCAACAAATTCCAGGAATAAATAGCCATTGTGGGAAAAGTAAATGTATCTTTTAGAACCTAAAAAAGTAAGTCAAAAACATAAGCAAACACAAGGCACCTTAGGAACACAATCCCAACTTGAGCCAACAGACTTGGAAACTTGTTCCTTATGCGGTGTTTAATCTTAGGGCACATTCCAATGATTAGTCAATGTACTTCACAACAAAGTCAACCTGAATACAGTTCCCAAAGCAGAGACTGACAGACTCTCTTCTCTGACAATCTGATCACCATCTCAGAAAACTGAAGATGGCCATCTTCTTCTGATATCACAGACATTGAGAACTGACTTCCTTCATTTCTTCCCTGGTGAGAAAATCAGACTCACTGAGGCCTGGAATCCCACCATCCATACATCATTGATGTGTCCTGTGGGTGGAATGCCCATACCTGCCTTGTCTGTTGGCACCACCATTTCACTATTTATTGGCATTTCCACACCATGGAGGGAATTCAGAAGAGAAGTCTAGGTTAGAAATATATATTTGGGAGCCAATAACACATAGATGCACCCCAAGCTATGACACTGGAGATGTCATCAAGGGAGTGAGTGTAGATTAAAAATGCAAGAGGCTGATGTGTTGGTTAAGGGTCCCAGAGAGGAGGAGGAGTGTTATGAAAGTGGGAGAAGGATTAGAAGCAAGACCTTCTACTGAAGCCCACCCAATCTCCCCAGTTTCCCACGTGGTTCAGTGGGTAAAGAATCTGCCTGCAACGCAGAAGGCACAGGAGACTCGGGTTAGATTCCTGGGTTGGGAAGGTCCTCTGGAGGAGGGAACATGGACAGGATGGAATGGGCAGCCCATTCCAGTATTCTTGCCTGGAGAATCCCCATGGACAGAGGAGCCTGGCAGGCTACAGTCCATAGGGTCAAAGAGGCAAATACTCCTGAGTGACAGAGCATGCACAAGCATGCACGCACCAGATCTCTCACAGCGTGCAGTCCATGAGGCTGCTGCCAGAGGAGGTCTCCAGGGATGTGTGGGTGGAGAGGCAGAACAAACTGGAAGGAGTAAAGGGCCACGGGTGTGATTAATTAATCCTTTAAAAAGGACTGTTGATGGAAACAAGCTGTGTGCTACTCTGATTTTGTTTTTTCTTTTAATAATCTATTTTTTCTTTCTGTATGCTTCTAAGGTTTTTTTCTTCTAATTTACCAATTTCCTCGGGCTAGAGCCACATGTATTGGTTTGCTATAGCTGCCAACACAAAGAACCACAGTCTGGGCTGGTTTTCACCAAGAATTCATTTCCTCACAGTTCTGGAGGCTGGAAGTCTGAGATGGTGATGGTGACAGGGTTGGTTCATTCTGAGGGATGTGAGGGGAGGGTGTGTTCCAGGCCTGTCTCCTTGGCTTGTAGGTGGCCACCTTCTCCCTGTGTGTTCACACCATCTTCCCTCTATTCATGTCTGTATCTGTGTCCAAATATTCCTGTTTCGTGAGGACACAAGTCATACTGGCCCACCCTACTCCCTATGACCTCGTCTTAAATAATTACAAATGCAGCAAACCTATTTCCAAATAAAGTCACATTCTGAGGTCCTTGGAGGTAGGACTTTAACATACAAACTTGGAGGGGACCCAATTTAGCCCATAACATTGAGCATGTGCCTTTTAAAAAGTAGGGCACATGGCAGAGTATTAAGTATATTGCTTAAGTATTAAGTATTATATTAAGTATTAAGTATATTGCTTAAGACAAATCAGTCCTGCCAGTTTCTGGTCTGACTCTTCATTCAGATGAGAGGATTTTTTCCTGTTTGCTGGAATAGCTCTTCTCCACATTTCCTTTTTCTTGTCACACATTCCATCTCCTTGGCCCCATCCTCCAAGTCTCCTCTTTCTCCTCGAGTTCCCTCTTTGTATTTTTGCTTTATGTTCTGAGATAGTCATTCCACTTGGTCTTTTATGGAAGATCTGAACAAATATGTGAGCACTCATTTATTGAATTTTGAAAATCATGTCTTTACAAATTCATTTTAATGCTTTTGGTGACACTCCTTGAGAATTCTTACCAGTGTGTGGGTAACATTCTCACCCGACTTTTCCAGTTCTGTCTGCCCAAGTAGGAGGCACCAGTCTGATGTGATGCTGTGTTGGTTTCTTCTCTCTGGTGACTGAGACCTTGGCAGTGAGTATCTTCTTTCTTCCCTCTTCTATGCCTCATGACTCCATCTCATTGGCCATCAGGAAAAGCTGCAAGAAACTCTTAAGCAACAACAAACCTGTGTGAGGTGAAAGGCAAACAAGTTTCTGCTCTCTCTGAGTGGCAGTCAACCAGCTGTCATGCACAGGGACAAACCCCTGAACTCTCCTATCTTCCCAGGGGAAAGAGTAACTCTGTCCCCACCACAGAGACAGGATCAATGTGGGTCTCCAGGCGACTCCCTGACCGGCTGGATGGGCAACCCCACAGAGATCCTCTGAAACTAGGCAGCTTCTAAGAAGTGACCTCTCCCACAGTGGTTTGTGGGTCCCTGCTGGCTGATCAATCAAGGGATGGTGGATACTTGGTCTCTGCTCTAGTTCTCAAGGCAAGGCAAGACGCCTCTGCTCTTGGTTCTTCAACAACCATCCCACTTTGTATTTCCTTGTGGAGACCCTGCTCCAACCTGGGCTTCAGATTCTACTAATTCTTTGTTCTTCTATGTCCACTGTACAGGCAATTAGGAGAAAGATGTCAGATATACAAGCACAACCTGCCAGCTTCCTATCACCCTGCTTCCACATTTTAGGGAAAAATTGTTGACAGTCTCCCTAGCATCCATTACCCACCTCTCCTTCCCACTATCCCAGAGCTTCATTGGTTCTAGAAGGGAAATCCATGTGGTTTTAGAGAAGTTGGCTCCACCGCTGGCTTTAGGAGTGGAGCGAGTGACCTGGGTTAAGCAATCACAGTGGAATTAGTTCAGGAATGGGCAAATATTCTAAACTACACCAACCAGCTTGCCAGAAATCCTGGGACGAAGACTCTCCTCTCACCCTCCCCAGTGAATGTGATCAAAAATATGTGGAGCCCCAGGAATGTTGGAAAGAATTTTGAGATCGTGATAGAAGCCATTTTAGGTTGAATCAGCAGTATGAAAACAGAGCTGAAAGCTGCAAAGACACAGGTTCTTGATGGCATTATCAAGTTCGGATCCATATTTTAAGGTCCAGACTCATATATTCGCTACTAATGAAGTGCCACATCTGTAACACACATATGTATGGGTAACATGTATATGTGTGGACAACATCTGAAGTTTCTAGAGTACTGTCTTCCCTGTAATACATAAAACAGAGGAATGCCATCTTTTTGTTGTGTTAATACCTCTGAGTTGCTTGTAAGGTCACATGACCAGTGCTCTTTTTCCTCACTCCTGATAGAGATCTCAGAAGGAATTCAGACCCTCAGGGGGGTCAAACTCCTAGGCAATCCATCAGCAAATATTTAATTCTTAAGAAGCTTACTTTTATCTACAAAATGAGTCTGTTTTTCTTAATACATAAGGCAGGGTAATGCAATCTTAAGGAATTGCATCATGGATACTGTCATTCATTTATCTTTTATTCTTTCAGAACTCCCCAACATTTCTTAACTCAGTTACGAAATGCAGCGTCTCAAACTTCTTAATTGGTGAGCAGAGTACCCAGTCTTCAGAACTGACATGGGGGAATCACTGTGATTAGGTAGATGAGACATCTTGAATTAGTTCTAGCTTTATTTTCTGAAATAAGGTGTATTTAAGAAATAATTACCATTTTTCATTTTTTTAAGCTTGGGAATGAGATGATTACCATGGTGACAGACAGGTCTAAATTCTCCCCCCTTCCCCCCACCCCATGATCCCATTTACTGGTGTATACACCTCTGTATGATACTCTCCACCTGGGGGTAGGCAGAACCTCAGGCTCGCTTCAACTGATCCAGTCTGGCCAAAGTGGTGAGATGCTGCTCTGTGATGAGGTACATTGTTCAAGACCCTGTTGCTTGCAGACTTGCTCTAGTCTCTCTCGCCATTGCTGGCTTTGAAGATGTTAGTCCTACAATTGCAAGGATGCTTCCCCAAGCAAGCATCTGATGAGAATTCATCCCTGGTCACTATCTTGAATATAGCCTGTGACTCTAGGCAAAGATTCAACTCAGAGTGCCTGGACTCTTGACCCAGAAAAACTGTGAGAGATAAATGTGTGTTGTCTTCAACCTCCATTTGGTATGTTTTGGAATGTAAGAAAGTAACACATTAACTTACAGATTCTCTCTGAAAGTCACTCCTCTGGCTGAGGCATAAGTTGGTTGGAATATTCCAACCAATTCCATAGAGTTTGTAAGCTTCTCAGCTTAGAAGTGGTTCTAAAATATATAGCATTTCTACTTTTCCTGCCTGTTTTCTACATGCTCTCAAAGTCAGAACACTTGAGCCAAGCCAACAGCTGAAGGGAGGGGCCAGGTCTTTCCAGATAATTGCTGTGTCCCCAGCTTCCAGTGAAGGTCTGTCATACGACAGGCTCAATACATATTTGTTGAATAAATAGACAAATGAATAAATGCTTGTCATCATATTCTTCTTACTGTTACCTCATTCTCTGTCTTGGACTCTGTGGTAAGCATTTTATCTATGTCATCTCCTTGAATCATTAAAATAGCCTTGTTAAGCAAGTCATGTCATTTGTGTTTTACAAATGGGGAAGCTGAGGTTCTGAGAATTTAGTGATTGCCCAAGATCAGAGGAAGACTAAAAGGCAGTGCTGGGGGCAGGTTTTCTCTACTGGAAACATATTTTAAAATGCATACATACCAAGTCAATCCTAAAGGAACTCCGTCCTGAATATTCACTAGAAAGACTGCTGCTGAAGCTAAAGCTCTAATACTTTGGCCATCTGATGCAAAAACCAACTTGTTGGAAAAGACCCTGATGCTGGGAAAGATTGAAGGCAGGAGGAGAAGGGGATGACAGAAGACGAGGTGGTTCATCACTGACTCAATGGACATGAGTTTGAGCAAGCTACGGGAAACGGTAATGGGCAGGGAAGCCTGGCATGCTGCAGTCCATGGGGGTCACAAAATGTTGACATGATTGAGTGACTGAACAATAACAAATACACACACACCCTATCTATTTATCATCTATGTAAATTTTTAGTGAAACGACTGACGTTTTCTTTTATCTATACTGATCACTTCCCTCTAGAGGAATTTCAGTTTATGTAACTTAGGGAGACCTGAGGTCCCTTTGCATTTCCGGCTTCCCCTAAACCTCTGCACCTCCTTCCATGGGCTGTAGGTGGCACTTGAGTTCTTATCAACTGGTTTTCCTCTGCTTCTTAGAAATGTCTGTATTTACTCCTGGCATCCTGGGCTCTTTGGAGAGCTTATTTTCTCACACTTAATACAGATGGGTGGTCTCATTATGGCCGATTCTTCATCTGTGAATTATTTAGTGTAAAGTGAAGTGCTCACACATGCTTAATTTCTGATAGCAATTTAGAAACCTCTGTGCCAACCACTAGGAGAGAAATAGGAGACACTGAAAGACTTTTCACAAATCTGAGATTTTCCTGGTGAATGAAAATAACCAGGGATGGGATTTCGCATTACAGAGTGCTTATTCTGTGACTTTAAATAACTTAGTTTGCCTCATTAATCTCATAACATCCTTATGAGGGAGGTCCTTTCATGATGACTCTCACAAAGAAGGGGTAACAGATGCAGAGAGTAAAAATATTCTAAAGAAAGGGAAGGATTGGGGGTAGATTAACACCAGAGGCTGCTCCCGCCAGAGTCCTAGAGCATCCTGGTCCCCCACATAAGCTTAGGAAGAAGAGAAGAGGGCAGAGACCTCTTTGGGGAACTTTTGTGGTTATAGCTTCTTTCCTTTATACAAAGGTCAACAAGAGTGAACCACAAAGCAACAGTCTTGTCTTGTGCTTATTCGCTCAATCGTGTACAACTCTTTGTGACCCCATGGACTGCTGCCCGCCAGGCTCCTCTGTCCATGGGATTCTCCAGGCAAGAATACTGGAGGGGGTTGCCATGCCCTCCTCCAGGGATCTTCCTGACCCAGGGATCAAACCCAGGTGTTCCATATTGCAGGCAGATTCTTTACCATCTGAGCTACCAGGGAAGCCCACAAAGCCACAGAGAGGAACTCAAAGCTCACTTTGGACAGCACGATCTAAGGAACCGTGTGACCTGTGACCTCTGTGACACAGTTGTCCAGCCTGTGGTCAGATCTCCCCTGCTGTGGAAGGAAGATGTGTGGGGAGCAGTAGTGGGACACCCCAGAGGTGGACGCTGGTGGGGGACTACCTGGTCAGTTAGACGGGTGTGAGGCAGTTAGGTGGTAGAGGGTGTCATGGGGGTTCCTGCAGTCACAAATAATTTCTATGCCATTTTAAAGAACTAACCCTAGAAATATTAGATGAATTGGGATCCAACTTAAGCCAATAGGATTTGAAATGTAAGTTTCTATAGTTTACACCAATCTAGACAAAATAGATCCGAACTCTGGTTTCTGTAGGGTTCCCAGCAAGGGGCGATTAGCAGGAGGAAAAGCCAAAGACAGACCTATCTTACAAAGCTAAAGAGAGAGCGACCGCCTTTCCTAATTCATCCAACTCAGTAAGTTTTTTGGGCTGCCGGGAAGGCTAAAGCCAGCCACTCCCTCTTCTGGCATCACATAACTATAATTAGTCAGTTCTAGGACATTTAGAAATTTACCAGGAGATGGAATCTCTTTTTCATTAAACCCATATGCTTGCCAGAGTGAGCAGAGGTCATAATAAAATGATGAGACAAACAGTACGAATTGAATTACACTTTAGTTTTAGTTGTAGTAAAACCACAAGCTGTCCTTCGGATTGGGGAAGAAGAACCTTAGAATTAACTTGTTAGGTGTGAAGTGACAGGCCTCTGACCATGAACTCTTCATCAAATATATGGGAGTGATATATTGCCCTCATATTTTTAATCAGTCTCATATGAGGCTGTGAACTAAGTATTTAGTTACTAAAGAGTTTAAGTGATGTTGTTGAGTTAGTTTCAAACCCTTGTTTAGCTGAATGACTTCTTCAGAACACTTTTTCAACTCCTAGATTTGATCACTGATGGATTTTTAACCACTTCTTTTCCAGAATCAGTGGCTTAGTACACTTTCTCATGGAAACTATCCAGATGTTTTTGTCTCAATGATATTTGATCAGGTGACGACACCTACCTCTATGTAGCATATTAAAGGTAAAGACTGTGTTACAAGCATTTAGTTCAAATTTAGAAAGTGCCCAGTCCATACTGAAGGACTAAAATTTGAGACAGTTTAATAAGATAACCCAAAGGGTAAGGAGACCTCATGTCCTTTTGCCTCAAGAGATCTTTCCTATTTGCTTATTGGGGTATAAAAGGAAATGACTTATTAAAATGCACAAATGGGGCAGTGGGAATATAGTTGAAATTTAAAACCCTTTATGGGTGTATGTGTGTGTGTGCTCAGTCGTGTCTGACTCTTTGCGACCCCGTGAATTGTGGCCCTCCAGGTTTCCCTATCCATGGGGTTTCCCAGGCAAGGATACTGGAGTGAGTTTCCTTACCCCATTACCTTCTGCATTTCCTTCTCCAGGGGATCTTCCCAACCCAGGGGTCAAACCCACGTCTCTTACATATTCTGCATTCTTTACCACTAGTGCCACCTGGAAAAGCTTAAAAACTCTTTATTCCATTGATTTTCTGGAAGCATACAGAGATGTACAAACCATTTTTTTAAATCACTCATCAGATATTTTGTAGGTGTATATTTAACAATGTGCCAGATATCTCTGCTAGATACTTAGAATGTAGCAACCAAACAGGGACCATATTTTCTGGAGCTTGCAGCCTTGCAAGGAGATAGTCCATCAGCAAGCACAGGGTGGGGAAAGTTAATGATGGAAGGCACGCTGGGTGTCTGAGGGACAAAAAGAGACCAGCAGTCCTGAACTGGGGCTTCCCAGGTGGCTCAGTGGTTAAAAAAAAAAAAAAAAAAAAAAAAAATCTGTCTGTAAATGCAAGAGATGCAGGAGGTACAGGTTCAGTTCCTGGGTTGAGAAGATCCCCTAGAGGAGGGCATGGCAACCCACTCCAGTATACTTGCCTGGAGAATCCCATGGACAGAGGAGCCTGGTGGGCTCTCTATAAGGTTGCAAAGAGTCAGACATGACTGAGCAACTGAATAAACACAGTCCAGAGTTAGAACTGGGCTTCTCAGAAAGAGGAGGAGTTATCCAGAGTGAGAGAGTGTGCTGCTGCTTTGGTTCAGCCCAGGCAGACTCCAAAGTGTGAGGGGGAAAGAAGGTGAACACAGCTGGGATGCAGCAGCCAAGAAGGCAAGTCTGCAGAAGTGAGTAAGGAGACTCCGCAGCCAGGAGAGGAGGGCTAGCAGCTGGACATGACCCTCAGCAGCGGAAAGAGTCCCTGAGACTTCTTAAGCACAGGAATGACCTGATCACATTTATGCCAAGAGGAACCAGGAGGTTTTCCTGAATATATTCTCCAGGTATATTTTGTATATATATTGAATATACTTGCCATGTCTCAGGTATATTTTATCTCTTGCTTTACATTTTGCTCTTTGACTATAACTTAAATTCATAGAAAAAAAAATTAGCCTCATCATCGCTAAGGTGGTATAGCTCCATATGTCAGTCAGCTGAGGGTGTCATAACAAAGTGTCACAGACTGCTGGCTCACACAACAGACATTTATTTCTCACAGTCCTGGAGGCTGGGAGCCTGAGATCCAGGTGTCAGGGCAGGGCTGGTATCTCCTTGGCTTGTAGAGGATGTTTTCTTCCTGTCTCTCCTGGTCTTCCCTCTGTACCTATTTGGGTCCTAACTTCCTCTCCTTACAGGGACACCTGTAATACTGGATTAGGGCCCCATTCATAGGACCTCATTTTAACTTAATTACTTCAGAAAAGACCCTGTCTCTGTTGCAGGAAGGGGGCCCATTCTAGGGCCTGAGAGTGGGCTCTTGTCCGACACTCAGAAATAACTTGTCAATAGTGCTGCAATGAACACTGGAGAAAAAGAAATGCAAAAAAGCAAAACGGCTGCCTGAGGAGTCCTTACAAATAGCTGTGAAAATAAGGGAAGCGAAAAGCAAAGGAGAAAAGGAAAGATATACCCATTTGAATACAGAGTTCCAAAGAATAGCAAGGAGAGATAAGAAAGCCTTCCTCAGTGATCAATGCAAAGAAATAGAGGAAAACAATAGAATGGGAAAGACGGAGATCTCTTCAAGAAAATTAGAGATACCAAGGGAACATTTCATGCAAAGATGGGCTCAATAAAGGACAGAAATAGTAGGGACCTAACAAAAGCAGAAGATATGAAGAAGAGGTGGCAAGAATACACAGAAGAACTGTACAAAAAAGATCTTCACAACCCAGATAATCATGATGGTGTGATCAGTCACCTAGAGCCAGACATCCTGGAATGTGAAGTCAAGTGGGCCTTAGAAAGCATCACTGTGAACAAAGCTAGTGGAGGTGATGGAATTCCAGCTGAGCTATTTCAAATCCTGAAAGATGACACTGTGAAAGTACTGCACTAATAGGTCAGCAAATTTAGAAAACTCAGCAGTGGCCACAGGACTGGAAAAGGTCAGTTTTCTTTCCAATCCCAAAGAAAGGCAATGCCAAAGAATGCTCAAACTACCACACAATTGCACTCATCTCACACGCTAGTAAAGTAATGCTTAAAATTCTCCAAGCCAGGCTTCAGCAATATGTGAACTGTGAACTTCCAGATATTCAAGCTGGTTTTAGAAAAGGCGGAGGAACCAGAGATCAAATTGCCAACATCCGTTGGATCATCGAAAAAGCAAGAGAGTTCCAGAAAAACATATATATCTACTTTATTGACTATGCCAAAGCCTTTGACTGTATGGATCACAATAAACTGTGGAAAATTCTGAAAGAGATGGGCATACCAGACCACCTGACCTGCCTCTTGAGAAACCTGTATGCAGGTCAGGAAGCAACAGTTAGAACTGGATATGGAACAACAGACTGGTTCCAAATAGGAAAAGGAGTACGTCAAGGCTGTATATTGTCACCCTGCTTATTTAACTTATATGCAGAGTACATCATGAGAAATGCTGGGCTGGAAGAAGCACAAGCTGTAATCAAGATTGCTAGTAGAAATATCAATAACCTTAGATATGCAGATGACACCACCCTTATGGCAGAAAGGGAAGAGGAACTAAAGAGCCTCTTGGTGAAAGTGAAAGAGGAGAGTGAAAAAGTTGGCTTAAAGCTCAACATTCAGAAAACTAAGATCATGGCATCCAGTCCCATCACTTCATGGCAAATAGATGGGGAAACAGTAGAAACTGTGACTGACTTTATTTTTCTGGGCTCCAAAATCACTGCAGATGGTGATTGCAGCCATGAAATTAAAAGACGCCTACTCCGTGGAAGGAAAGTTATGACCAACCTAGACAGCATATTAAAAAGCAGAGACATTACTTTGTCAACAAAGGTCCATCTAGTCAAGGCTATGGTTTTTCCAGTAGTCATGTATGGATGTGAGAGTTGGACTGTGAAGAAAACTGAGCACCAAAGAATTGATGCTTTTGAACTGTGGTGTTGGAGAAGACTCTTGAGAATCCCTTGGACTGCAAGAAGTTCCAAGAAGTCCATCCTAAAGGAGATCAGTCCTGGGTGTTCATTGAAAGGACTGATGCTGAAACTGCAACTCCAGTGCTTTGGCCACTTGATGCGAAGAGCTGACTCATTTGCAAAGACCCTGATGCTGGGAAAGATAGATGGCAGGAGGAGAAGGGGACGACAGAGGAT
This sequence comes from Dama dama, assembly GCF_033118175.1. Lineage (NCBI taxonomy): Eukaryota > Metazoa > Chordata > Mammalia > Artiodactyla > Cervidae > Dama > Dama dama. The sequence continues at coordinate 25,230,653 of NC_083696.1, read as the reverse complement.
GAGATGGTTGGATGGCATCACAGACTCAGTGGACATGGGTTTGGGTGGGCTCTGGGAGTTGGTGATAGACAGGGAGACCTGGTGTACTGTGGTTCATGGGGTCGCAAAGAGTCAGATACGACTGAGCGACTGAATTGAACTGAACTTAACTGAACATTGGAATACGTGTGTCTTTTTCAGTTTTGATTTCCTTGGAGCATATGCCTAGAAGTGGGATTGCTGGGTCATATGGGAGTTTTATTCCTAGTTTTTTGAACATGAAAACAACCTAGATGTCCATCAATAGATGAATGGATAAAGAAACTGTGATACATATATACAGTGGACTATTACTCAGCCATAAAAAGGAACACATTTGAGTCAGTTCTAATGAGGTGGATGAACCTAGAGTCCATTGTACAGAGTGAAGTAAGTCAGAAAGAGGAAAACAAATATTATATATTAATGCATATATATGGACTCTAGAAAGATGGTACTGATGAAATTATTTGTGGGGCAGCAATGGAGACACAGACATAGAGAACAGACTTACAGACATAGGAGGTGGGAGAGGAAGGAGAGGATGGGATGATTGGAGAGAGTAACATGGAAACTTACTTTACCATATGTAAAATAGATAGCCAGTGAGAATTTTCTGAATGACTCAAAGAACTCAAACTGGGGCTCTGTAACAACCTAGATGGGTGGGATGGGGAGGGAGATGGGAGGGAGGTCCAAGAGGGAGGAGATATATGTACACCTATGGCTGATTTATACCAATGTTTGGCAGAAACCAACAAAATTCTGTAAAGCAATTATCCTTAAATTTAAAAAAAAAAAAAAAAAAGAAATGAATTGTCCAAGGAGACAGAAGTGCTGACGAAGCAAGAGACTTTATTAGGAACAGTAGAGGTAGACAGCAGAAGGGTAAGGGAGCCCAGGAGGACCACAGTTTCAGATTTTACGGTGATGGGCTTAGTTTCTGGGTTGTCTCTGGCCAATCGTTCTTACTTAGGGTTCTTCCTGGTGTTGCGTGCATTGCTCAGCCAAGAGGATTCTGGAAAGTTGCTAAGACCTATGGGTTCGCCTCTCTCTCCTTTTGATCTTCCCCAAATTATTCTGGTTGGTGATAGCTTGTTTGTTCTGTGTTCCTTACCAGGACCTCCTGTTGTTAAGATAACTCATGAAAGTGACCTGGCTAGGTCTGGCAGTTTTGGTCAGTCACATTCTAAGTTACTAGAGGTTAGGACTTTTAGCAAATGAATTGGGTTGGTGGAGGGGCGAGCATAGTTGGGCTCATAATGCCCACTTAAATAAAACACTTTCCCCAAGATGTTACTGCAAAAGAATTTTAAGCAAAGGGGCCAACACATTTTCTCCTGAGACTTTGGGAGTGCAACCAGTCAAATTTAATTAAATCCGTTTACCAGTAAAGTAAGTGCATCGGTACACAGTATACCCTCTAGAAGAAAGCCTGTTGTCACCAAATCTGTGTAATTGAATCACAAAAGGTTCCTTCCTCCTGCCCCAGCACCTCACCCTCCCCGTCAAATTCTTTTATCCTTTTCCAGTAAGGAAAAAAAAAGAGAACCCTTTTGGGCATGTTTACATTTTACCTTTAAACAAAAAGGAATGGAATTAACCATTGTAAATTTTGGCCATGTTACATATCAACATGAAATGAAGAGTTTCTCTGGCTAGACTTTGCTCCACCTGTGCCCACATCCCCAGCATTCTCCATGTCCCGGAGATGGAATGCACGGTGAGAGAAGAAAGAGAGAGACCCATTAACATCATGACAGATTTGTGATGATAAACATGTCCTTACTTTAAAAACCTCCAGTGCTTATAGTTGAATCTAAAAGTTCCACTTTGCCTTAAATACTTCTCCTCCTTCCAATTTTACTGTGATTTACATCATACTCTGTTACATAAAAATTACTCTCCAAACCAGAAATTCTTCATTCTGACATCTGTCCAAAACTGTTTCTTCTGCAACTTGTTTTAATACACCACCACCTCCTTCTTCCTGCTGTCACATTCCTGCAGAAAAGGCAAGTGAAAAGAAAACATTCCTCCTGGGAGCCCAGGAAATGCAGTAGAATTCTCTGTCTAGTGATTTGTTATATTTATGTAACCAATGGAAAACAAACACAAGACATGTCCTACAATCAAGAAACTCCCGTTTGCTCTAGTTTTTAAAATCTTGGTCTGCTTTCTCAAGGAGAGCCAGCTACAGCCAGAGTTTACAGATTTGTTACCAACAGGGACATCCCATGCAATGATCAACTTAAACACTTCTCATTTAAAAGTGGTAAGATGAGGAAGACTAGAACAAATTACTCAGTTAGCATAGTACATACTTTTAGGGGTTCATAGCCCTACCACTATGGTGGAAAATTGGGGAAAAAATGAATTTTTTATCATAGTGTGTTGTGGTAGGAAAAAAAAAAAATCAATGATGAGGAAAGATATTGAGGAGGAATAATTAACCTGTTAGGTTCAAAGTAGAAGGCTTCTGATCTTGGAATATTAAATATCCAAGACTGATATGTTAACCTAAGATTTTTGATAGTTTTAATGAGACCATGGATTATTTACACTGTAGTTACTGAATATTATAAGTGATTGGGTCATAGAATCACCTTTCATTTAATGTAACCCCAATAGGAATTTTGAGAAGGAATTCAATGTTTATCCCAAATATTTTCTGAAAGAACAAAGCATAATACCCAATATAATTTTGAAAAATAAGGAAAAAATGGAGATTTCTTGTCTTTACCATAAGCAAAATATGCTATAGAGAGACCCCTAGTGAAATGGAGTAGATGTACATTTTCTTATTCCTCATTGTTAGTACAACTAAAACCCCTAGAAATTATATGTTAAACAAACGTAAAAATATTCTGCACAGCAGAGGGAAGATAGGAGACTGTATAGGGGTCTTCTGACCCAAGGATTGACACAATAGTGAGTTTTCTGGGTTTTCTTTTTGCCTCATATATGCTCAGACTGAATATTGAAGAAGCCCTTGTTGTTGTTTGGTTACTAAGTCATGTCTGACTCTTTTGCGACCCCATGGACTGTAGCTTGCCAGAATCCTCTGTCCATGGGATTTCCCAGGCAAGAATACAGGCATGGGTTGCCATTTCCTTTTCCAGGGGGTCTTCCTGACCCAGGGATTGACCTCACATCTCCTGCATTGGCAGGTGGATTCTTTACCACTGAGTGAAGTCCATTGGAGAAGCCAGCAACCTGTAATCTGTAAATACCAATGTGCACAGGACAAAAAACCTTCCCCACAAAGACTGCTCCCTTCAAACACAGGATGAAGAAAGGAGCAGTCTCACAAGACAGAAAATTTTTAGATAATGACTGCTCTGATTCATCCAAGCACCACGGAAAAAGCCATGGCCCCATCTCCACACTCACAGCTGGCTGAGTGGGAAGCCTAGATTTCCACTCTTGATAGGCTAACAAGGTGCCCCAACTTCCCACTTCGGTGATGTCAGAGAAGGCAGAGTGAGGAATTGGGACCTTCATTCATGCTGGTGGTAACAAGCCTTTCTTCCATATTCTGTGTGTTCGTGGAGATCACATGGGAGGTTGGACCTGCACCCCCCTCCGGGTGTACCTCCTCATATTGCAGGGGTGATGTTGGAAGAGATCTAGTGGAGAATCAAGACTTTCACCACCCACTAGCAGTCAAGGGGCAACAAAGACCCAGTGCAGCCAAAAATAAATAAATACATAAATTTTTAAATGACTAAAAAGCACTCATATGTGACCAAAAAAAAAAAAAAAAAAAATTAACCCATTAAGCTACAGGTTAATGAAATTAAGTAAACTCTAATCATATAAACTCAAAGAAATCCACTTAAGGACACACCATAGTCAAACTTCCAAAACTTGAAAACAAAGAAAAAGTCTTAAAAGTATCCAGGGAAAAATGACATTACCTAAAGGGGAAAAATGATTTAAATGACAGTGGATTTCTCATCAGAAACCAGAGAGGCCAGAAGGAAATGGTATAACATTTTTAATGTGCTGAAAAAATCTTTGCAACCCAAGAATTCTATATCCAAGAAAAATATACTCTAAGAATGAAGGTGAAATAAAAATATTATTGAAGGAATATTTTCACAAATTTCATAATATTTTCATAAATATTTCATATTTATTTAAAAATTTATTTCATAAATATTCCATATTTTCATAAATATTTCATAAATATTTTCATAAGTTTCATAATATTTTTTATAAAAATATTATGAAGGAAAATGGAGAGAATTTGCTGTCATCTGAAAAATAATAAAGGAAGTTATTTAAAAAGAAATAATAAAGAAAAGAATCTTGGAAAATCAGGGAGGAGTGGGAAAAACAATAGACTTTCCTTCTCTTCTTAAGTTTTCCAAATTATGTTTGATGGCTGAAGCAATAGGTATGTGGTTCTCAATATATAGAGAGGAAATTTTTTAAATGTTTATTTATTTGGCTGTGTCAAATCTTAGTTGCAGCGTGCAGGATCTTCACTGCATCATGAGGGATCTTTTGCTGTGTTGCACAGACTCTCTGATTCTGGCACACAAGCTCCAGAATACATGGGTTCAGTTGTGGTGAGCAGGCTTAGTTGCTCTGGAGTATGTAGGATCTTACTTCCCTGATCAAGGATAGAACCCATGTCCCCTGCATTGCAAGGTGGAGTCTTAACCACTGGACCACTAGGGAAGTCCCTTGAGAAAATATTTAAAGCAATTATATTCTAACTTGTGGAGGGGAAAGAGGTATAAAGGGAGATAATTTTTCTTCACTTTGTCTGAACTGGCAAAATGTCAATGATAGACTTTGATTAGTCATGAAAATGGAATATAATTCCAAGAACAAACACTGAAGAACAAAACAGCAAACCACAAAAGAGACCTATTTAAATTACTTTTACTATAAATTATATAAAATTGCTATAAATTACTATAAATAAAAATAAAATTATAAAAATGACCAAGTAACTCAAGAAAAATGGGAAAACAGAGAATGCCAAAAGGAAAGAAAAAATTAGGAAAACAAAATGGCAGACTGAAGCCTTAACCTGGCAATAATTAAGTCAAATGTAAATGTTCTATGTACATCAATTAAAAGATATAGATTGACAAAAAGAATTAAAAAAAGATGTCCCAATTAAATACTATCCATAGTATTGATATACATAGGTTGAAAGTAAAAGGATAGAAAAAATATACAATAAAATATCAGTCAAAGAAAGCAGAAGTGGCTATATTAACATCAGATAAAAATGAATTTTAGAACAAGAAAATTACTGAGCCTAGAAAGAAATTTTACATATGATAAAAGAGTCAGTCCACATAGAAACATAACAGTTTCAAGGGCTGTAAAACAAACAAAAGGGCTGTAAAATATACAAAGCAAAACCAGATAAAGTTGAAAGGAGAAACACAAGTTCATATTTAGTGGTAAGGATTTCAGTACTTCTCTCTCAACAGCTAAAAAAATAGATATAAAAACAGCAAAGATATAGAATGTCAGTTAATAGGATCTAATAAACATTTATAGAACCTTCCACTGAACAGCAGCAGGATATACATACATTCTTTTCAAGATCCCACAGAATATATACCAAGATAGATCCCATCCTGGGCTAAAAAGTAAACTCAACAAACTTAAAAGAATTGAAATCATGCAGAGTATGTTCTCTGACCATTGTAGGATTAAAGTAGAATAAACAACAGACAGATAACTGGAAATTATTTTTTGAAAGTACTTATCTCTAAGTGTGTGGAGAGACATTTGAAACATAAACAATATGCTTGTAAATAATTCATGCATCAAAGAGGGAGTCTCAGAGAAATTAAAAAATACCCTGAAGGAATTTGAAATTACAGCTTAACTTTTGTTGGCCATAACTAAAATGGTGCTAAAAGGGACACTTATAACACTGAATGTTTACATAAGAAATGAGTAAAATCCTCAGGTGAATAATGTAAGCTGCTACCTTAAGAAACGAAAAAAGAAAGAGGAAAATAAACCCAAAGCAAGCAGAAGGAAAGAAACAATAAAGATAAGACCAGAAAATTGTGAACAAAAAAACAATAAGGAAAATCAATGAAACAAAAGACTGGTTCCTTGAAAATTGACAATTCTCTAGCAAAACTGACAAAGACACAAATTATTGCTATCAGGAGTAAAACAGGGCTTCATGACAAACCCTATAGACATTAGAAGGATAGTGAGGAAATATTATGAACAACTGCCCGCCAGGCTTCTCTGTCCATGAAGCTCTCCAGGAAGGAATGCTGGAGTGGGTAGCCATTCCCTGCTCCAGGGGATCGTCCCACTCAGGGTTTGAACCTGGGTCTCCTGCATTGCAGGCAGATCCTTTACTGTCTGAGCCACCAAGGAAGCCCATGAACAAGTGCACACAAATAAATTTGACAATGGACCAATTCCTCTAAAAGTGAAATGCCACAATTCACCTGATATGAAATAGATCATTGAATAGCCAGTTAACAATTGATAACTGAGTTTGTAATTAGAAATCTCCTGAGAAAGAAATATCCAGGCTTAGGTGGTTTCCCTGAAAATTTCACCAAGAAGTACTATCAGCAATGCTATTATACATTATGTTCCAGAAGATAGAAAAGAAGGAAACACTTCCATCTCACCCAATAATATTATCTTAATGGCAAAATTAGGAATAGTACACACACACAAAAAGAAATAAAACTGTAGATCACTATCTTCATGAAGATTCAGGAATTCTTTTTCTTTTATGTATTTAACCTTTTATTTTTATTTATTTTTTTTGAGGTATAGTTGATGTAGAGTATTTTATGTTTCAGGTGTACCACATAGTGATTCACAGTTTTAAATATTATATCTGTTTACAGTTATTATAAAATATTGGCTATCTTCTCTGTGTTATACAATGTATGCTTGCAGTTTATTTATTTTGTGCATAGTAATTTGTACCTCTTAATCCCCACCCATGTCTTGCCCTTCCCCCTTTCCCTCTCTAAACTGATAACCACTAGTTTGTTCTCCATATCTATAAATCTCTTTCTTTTTTTGGCTACATACACTAGTTTGTTTTATTAAGATGATTAAATTTTTAATGAAATATTAGCAAATAGAATTCACCAATGTATAAAGAGAATTACACGGCATGTCCAAGGTATGCAGGGCTGGTTCAGTAATCCAAAGTCAATCAATATAATCTATTGTATTTACAGGTTAAAGCAAACAAAATTACATGATCATATCAATTAATGAAGAAAAAAGCATTTGAATAATTTGACACTCATTCATGGAAAAAAAACTCTCAGAAAATTAAGAATAGAGGGGAACTTTCTCAACTTGATAAGGAACATGTACAAGAATTCTAAAAATTATACCTAACAGTATAATTAGCTAAAGATCATAACTAGCAGGGAAAAGCTGAATGTTTTCCCTCTTGACCAGGAACAAGACAAGGATATTCACTCTCACTGCTTCTGTTCAATGTAGTACTGAAACTTCTAGGCAATGAAATAAGGCAAGAAAAAGAAATCAAATTCTTAAAGATAAGAAAGAAAGATATGAAACTACTTCTATTTGCAGCTAATGTGATGATCTGTGCACAAAGTCCCAGAGAAAATACAAAGAAACAAAGTCCCAAGTTTTAGAACTAACAATTGAGTTCAGGAAGGTTGTGTTGTTCAGTGGCTAAGTAGTGTCCACCTGTTCGCTATCCCATGGACTGGCACACCAGTCTTGCCTGTCTTTCACTAATTCCTGGAGTTTGTTCAAACTCATGTCCGTTGTACTGACAATGCCATCCACCGCCTTATTCTCTGTTGGCCCCTTCTCTTACTCTTTGTCATTCCCAGTGTCTTTGCTGGGACCCATTGTCTTTTTCCAATGAGTCAGCTCTTTTAGAGCTGACTGTGGCTCAGATCATGAGCTCCTTATTGCAAAATTCAGGCTTAGATTGAAGAAAGTAGGGAAACCTCTAGGCCATTCAGGTATGATCTAAATCAAATCCCTTATGGTTGTACAATGGAGGTGACATAGATTCAGCTGGTTAGATCTGATAGATAGAGTGCCTGAAGAACTATGGATGGAGACGTATAGCACCGTACAGGAGGCAGTGACCAAAACCTTCCCAAAGGAAAAGAAATGCAAGAAAGCAAAGTGGTTGTCTGAGGAGGGCTTACAAATAGCTGAGGTAAAAGAGAAGCAAGAGGCAAAGGAGAAAGGGAAAGACATACCCAACTGAATGCAGAGTTCCAGAGACTAGCAAGGAGAAATAAAAATGCCTTCTTGTGTGAAAAATGCAAAGAAACAGAGGAAAACAGGAGAATTCGAAGGACTAGAGATCTCAGCAAGATTGAAGGGTAGAAAATCAGCATAAAAAGTCAGATTTATTTCTACATACTAGCAATGAACATGTAGAAACTATACAATTTGCAATCACTTAAAGAACAATGAAACATTTGAGTGTAAATCTAAGAAAACATGTACCGGAATTACATGTTGAAAATGACAAAGGGCTTATAGAATATATAAACAACTGGAAGACTCAACATAGTAAGGAAGTTAATTCTCCCCGGATTGATACACAGATTTGATACCAAATCCCAAAAAGATTTTTTTGTGGAGACAAGATTATTCTAAAATCTGTATGAAAAGGCAAAGGATAAACATATGAATCAGTGGAACAAAATAGTGGACTCTTAAGTAAATAGTCCCACAAAAATGGCCAACTGATTTTTGACAGAGTTGCGAAAGCAATTTGATGGCAGGATAATCTTTTCAACAGACAGTATGGAACAATTGTATGTCCACAGACAAAAAGTTAAAAAAAGAGTCTAACCCTCATATCTCATGCAAAAATTCACTGAAAATGGGTTATAGGTTTAAAAAGTAAAACATAGGCCTTCAGAAGAAAAATACATGAAAAAAACCTTTGAGACCTAGGATTTGGTGAAGTTTGTTATAACGTCAAAAGCATGTTCTATAAAAGAAAAAAAATGGATAAATTAGACTTCATCAAAATTAAAACTTTTGTTTTGCAAAAGACCCTGCTAAAAGTGTGGAAAAATAATGGGATGAAATATTTGCAAACCAATTCTCTGACAAAGGATTCATCTAGAATAATAAAGAATCATCAGAAATCAACCTTTAAAAAATAATCTGATTAGAAATTGAGCAAAAGACTTGAAGATATGTGGATGGCAAATAAGCACTTGAAAAGATATTCAGCACTTGGAAAAAGTTTTCTTTAAAGAAATACAAATTAAGACCTCAATGAGATATCACTACACATCCATTATACCAGCTAAAACAGAAAAATAGTGACACATATAAATTCTGGTAAGGAAGTAAAGAAACGATTTCTCATGCATTGTTGGTGGGAATGTAAAATGGCACAGCCACTCTGGAAGATAGTTTTGCAGTTTCTTAAAAAACTAGACATATACTCACCAAACAAACCAGCAGTTGCACTGTTGGACATTTATCTCAGATTGATGAAAACTTAAGCCCACAGTTGTTGTTGTTGTTTATGTTGTTGAGTCCTGTCCAATTCTTTGCAACCCCATGGACTGCAGCACACCAGGCTTCCCTGTCCTTCATCATCTCCTGGAGCTTGTTCAAACTCATGTCCATTGAGTCAGTGATGCCATCCAACCATCTCATCCTCTGTCATCCCCTTCTCCTCCTGCCTTCTATCTTTCCCAGCATTAGGATCTTTTCCAATGAGTCAACTCTTTGCATCAGGCAGCCAAGGTATTGGAGCTTCAGCTTCAGCATCAGTCTATCTAACGAATAGTGAAGGACAGGGATGCCTAGCATGCTGAAGTCCGTGGGGTCACAAAGAGTTGGACACGACTGAACAACTGAACAACAATAAAATGTGGAAAGAACCACAATGTCCCCTAACAGATACATGGTTAAGCGAACTGTGATCCATCACGTATAGAGTGGATTATTGCTACACATGGCAACTTGGATGGGTCTCAAGGGCATCATGCTGAGCAAAAAAATACTATCAGAAGGTAACACACTATATGATTCCATTTATATAGCATTCTTGAAATAACAAAATTATAGAGGTAGGAAATCAGATTAGTGGTTGCCAAGGATTAGCAATGATGGAGTAGGAGTGGGAGATGGGTGTGACTATAAAGGGCTGCACAAGGAAGATTTTTGTGATGATGAAATACTTTTGTATCTTAATTGTGGTTGTATTTATACAGATTTGCGCATTGGATAAAATGACATCAAACTATATATACACATACTGTACAATGTCAACTTCCTTCTCCTGATATTGTGCTATAATTATGTAAGATGTAACAACTGGGAGAAGTGGGAAGGGTACAGTGCCTTCTTTCTGCTATCTTTGCTACTTCTTATGATCTATAATTATATATTTTAAAAGATTTAAAAATAACAAAACATAAGGTTACACTAATTAAAACAGTGTGGTAGAAGTCAAAAGATCGAAGGACCAGAACAGAGTCTAAAAACTAAAATAAGTAAATATGGAAATTTGTTTCATAGTAACAAGGGCAATTCAAATCAATGTGGAAAATGTAGATTATCTAAATAAGAAAATTGACAATCCAAAACAAAACAAGTTAAATCTACAAGCCAAGTTATTAAGAAATTCCAGAAAGTTTCAAGAACTAAAATCCTATTTATCAATGGTAGAAAACACACATAATTTTTGTAATATTCAAGTGGAAATATTGTTTCTAAGCATGATGTGGACTTTAGAACCCAATGAAGGATAACAAGGATTAAGGATATCTTGATATTTAGAAAGAATATATTTATTCAGTAAGCTATACCATAAATAAAACAAGACCTATGACAAATTTGAAGAATATATTTGGAACACAACAATGAATAATACATAAAATGCTCCTGTTAATGAGGAAGAGAATATGTAATATAAAAATAGACCAAGGAAATAAACAGAGAAAAAAAAAAAGCAAAATGCCAGACAATATTTGGAAAGAAGTTCAGCCTTACTAATAATCAATTAAATACAAATGAATATATTAATCAAATATGATAAAGTATTGATCATATTGGCAATGACTTAAAACAATTAATTATACTTTGTGTTCTGAAGATTGAGGAAATGGACACTCACAGAAAGTTCCTGGATAGTGTCATTATTTGGGTTACAACTTGGCAACAGCTATAAAAACTTATTATGATGACTTTTGGATCCAGCAGTTTAAATCTCTGACATTTATGTTATAGAATTATTTGGGCAGTGGTATTAATGTATATGAAGAGGAAGCTATTTGCAGCATTATTTGAAACTGTCCAAAGTTAGAACCACTTTAATGTCTTTTGTTTAATAGTCAATTGGTTAAATAAGAAGTGGTATATCCATATGCTAGTATGTGGAGCAAATTTTAAAAATGGTGACTCAGAATGATCTATATTAAAAATACTTAAAATGTAGAAAACTTGTAGTTTAATCTAAACTTAATTTTAGAGAATGAGGAGTAATTAAGTTTCTACTACAAATATTGGCAATTATGTACATATTTATATATTCACAGAATAGTTATAAAAGGATACACAAGAAATTGATAAAACTTTCTAGAGAGAACTGTGGGATGAGGAATCTGGGAAGGATTCATTTTTTTTTTTTTAATGTACTTGTAATTTATATCAAAGTGCTATAGATATGTTGCTTAAAATGTCAAGCAGTACTATAGGGTTTATAATGAAACCAATCTTAGGTGTGGATTAAAGGTTTCTGGTTAAAAATAATTTGAAAAGGAAGAATCATCATGAAGAGAGAGAAGAGATGACACTGAAAATTAAGGAGAAGAAAACATGAATTAGACCAACTCATAAATCCACTCATAAGTGTAGATACATGTATATATAGATAGCATTTTCTACTCTGTGGTTTTCATGAGCACAACTCTGTAGAATCTTTACTGACATTTCCAAAGTAATTGACCATCTGCACTGATTTAAGAGATATCAAGGCCAAGAAACGACAGTGGGCAAGAGCATCTCCTTGGTGTATAAACGACCTTAGTTGGTTGGACAAAGGAAATCAGCAGCAGACTGTACATTCTCTTAGCTGTTCTGGTAAATAGGAGTAACTCATCCTCCCTTCCGTGGATGGGGACAGTTTAGTGTATGATTGTGAAGTCACCAAAGTTTCCCCAAGACAGCAAGGGCTGTCTAGACCCTCCCCCTAGTTTCTATGGTTTCACTAACCTGCCATACGAATTGGTGACACATGGAATGTTTGGTCCCCAGAACAACATGGTGAGATAGACTCTATTCCCTAGGCTCATATCCCCTAACTTCCAGATTTTCTGCTGAGTTCAAATTATTACTCTTCTTTTCAAATGGTTCTGGGAACTTCCAAGCATGCAAGTTTCACTTAGTATTTTACAACTTGCTTTTACATTAACAAGCAGCAGTGTTTTCTTTGTGGAATTAGACTCCACAAAAATATCTTTGCAAGCAGATTTGTGTCTTGATAACAATCTGTTGATTAATTTGGCTGCAGAATGCTGATGGAGTGCGTGAATCTCTGGGAAGTCTTCCAGCAGATACACATCAGTGTAATTAAATTCTTCCAGCATTTTACAACTGTCAGGGGGTGATGTTTTACCATTCTGACACCTAGTCTGTCTCAGCTTGAAGGTATGTATGTGTGTGTGTGTGTTTTGCAGCAGTTCAAGTGCTATGTGCTATGTTCACACTCAGCCCTCTATACCCAGTATTTTTGGTGCCCCCCACCAAAGATACAGAAACCTCATTTCTGAGGGATACAGGGTTTATTCTTTTCTTCCCCCCAAATTCTTCTCTGTTTTGTCTGAAGGTGAAAATAATAGGCATAATAAGTAGTAGTGTAAGAAGTAGAGGGAAAGGGCATAGTGTTTGGAGTTAGAGCCACATTTATATTCTGGTACTGCTATTTATTGGCTTCCCTGATGGCTCAGTGGTAAAAAATCTACCTGCCAATGTAGGAGATGCCAGTTTGATTCCTGGCTTGGGAAGATCGCCTGGAGAGGGAAATGGCAACCCTCCCCAGTATTCTCACCTGGGAAATCCCATGGACTGAGGAGCCTGGTAGGCTATAGTCCATGGGGTCATAAGAGAGTTGGACACGACTTAGCAACTAAACAGTAACAGCTGTTTACAAGTTCTGTGATAGATCTCAGCTTCCTCCTGTGTTAAATGGAGTAATAATGTTTTAATAGGAGATAATTTATATATGTATATATAAAACATTATTTTAATAGGAGACAATGATAGAAGAGTTCTCTAGAGAAACAGAACCAGTAGGATGTGTATAGGTAGATATATAGAAAGAGATTTAATAAAAGAAATTGGCTCACTTGATTTTGGAAGCTGATAAGTCCCATGAGCTGCAGAATGAGCTAGCAAACTGGAGACCCTGGATACTGATAGTTTTGTCCTAGTCTTAAGGCTGCCTGTCTTAAGACCCACAAAGCAGGAGAAAGCCAATGTCCCAGTTCAAAGACAGTCAGGCAGGAGATTTATCTTTTACTTACAGGTTCAACTGTGTGCAACTCCTGCAGCCTCATGGACTGTGGCCCACCAGGTTCTTCTGTCTGTAGGATTCTCCAGACAAGAACACTGGAGTGTGTGGCCATTTCCTGCTCCAGGGGATCTTCCTGACCCAAGGATCAAGCCCAGGCCTGCTGCATTGCAGGTGGATTCTTTACCATCTGACCCACCAGAAAAGCTTAGGTAGGCTTCTCTTTTGTTCTATTCAGTCCTTCAGCTGATTAGATGAGGCCCATCCACATCTGGAAGGGCAGTCGACTTTACTCAGTTTACCAATTTAAATGTTATACTCATCCAAAAACAGCCTCACAGACACACTCAGAATAACGTTGGACCAAATATCTGAGGTTCTGTGATCTAGTCAGTTTAACACATAAAATTAACAATCACAGAGACTTTTGAAAACTGGAAGTCAATGCTTGGGAAATGCTTTAATACAGGGACATGGACACACAGGGATTAGAAAGTCCTTAATAAATGGCTGCCAAAACAAAAAAATGTTTTACATCATTTGATCATCATACATGATCATTGGGTCATTTGATATTCTTAACAATCTGAGGAGATAGGTGGGGCAGAGCTATTCACCTGCTCCTAGAGAGGAGGAAATCAAGCCATCAGTCAGTTGTACTACTTGGCCAGGGTTTTCTAGCACATACCAACCCTATGCCTTTGGGTTGGGGTGGGGCAGGTGCGTAGCAGGGCATATAAAGACTAGGAGTGTCAGTAAGAGGGTAGGAAAGTGGCACACGCACTAAGCCAGCAGCAGATGTGGAGTGCTTCCAACTCTGAAAGTGTTAGTCACTCAGTTGTGTCCGACTCTTTGCAACTCCATGGACTATAACCCACCATGCTCCTCTGTCCATAGATCCCTCCAGGCAAGAATACTGGAATGGGTTGCCACACCCTCCTTCAGGGGACTGACCCAGGGATTGAACCTGGGTCTTCTGTATTGCAGGTGGATTCTTTGCTGTCTGAACCACAAAAATCTTTGAAGAATGGGGGAGCAGAGTCAGTGAGGTAGTTGAAGAACTCTTTAATTCTCCTCATCAATGTTTTTGTGACTGGATCTGAGAGTTGGCTACTGAACATGGGAAATCCTCTTCATACTAGGAGTGGGAGCACTGACATTACTCAGTGTCTGTGAGTGGCAAGCTTTTGGAAATTGGAAGAGATACAGGAGTATTTAGAGTCTATATCTTAGAATCTCTGATAATTCTATTTGTGTGGGACTGAAGTCTAACTTTGTACTGTCTCATTAACCATAGAGTCTGGGGATTAAAAAAGATCTTGATGTTAATCCAGGGCAACCATGCTTAATTCTGTAACCATATACAATACCTGACATTACTGTGTTTTGAAATTTGTTAACCGTTTTCAGATATAGTATTCAGAATGACCAGGACACACATCACAACAGGGGTATGTAAGTGACTTGCTCAAGGTCTTTCCACTGTTTAGAGAAGAGCTAGGCCACAGGCTCAACTTTCTAGCCCCTCCAAACTGTGGGGACCACCTACATTTCATATAGAAATTATAACAGAAATCCCTTTATGTTGACATTGTTTTCACTCATTTCTCTTCTACTGACTGTAAATTTTTCTTTGAAATATCAATATATCTTTGTATAACTACTGTTGGCAACTCATAAAACAGGATTAAATCCTGCACTGGGAACAAGGAACAGCTCTTTGCAAATTTAAAGCCCGCTCCCACGTGCCCTGCTTGTTCTCCTTTCTACTCCTCTTTTCCAGGATTCAACCCTCAATTCTACATGCCCCCACACTTGACAAGGGTTTTTGACCCCTCATATTCTAGTTTCTTTGCTTGAGACACCCCTCAGTAATTCCTTTGTAGACTGCCTCCTGCCAACTGCCATGGTGCTCTGGAAGGGACTTAATCTTCAAAGTAGAACATGTGTGGTCTTTGGAACCCCTCACCCCAGGCTCTACCAAGCTGAAAAATGCAGATGATGAGCAATACCAGCTCATGTGGGTAGGGGCAGTCACATCATCTCCACCTCCTCTCATTACTTGAGTTTTGCTCAACCTCTGTTGCTTTCACCAATTTTGACTCTTGGTTCAGTGTCCACTGGACCCTATACTTTCTGTCTTAATATTTGGCCAATCTGTTTTCCCTCTGCTTGGTAAGTGGGTTTGAGCATCACCACCATCTCCTTAATGCAGACAGGACTAGCCCAGGAAGTGATAACTGGAGAATGCACCCATGGAGAAACTATGGACATCTTTATTCCAGATATGCTAACTTTATTATACTCTATGACCACGTTAGTTTTATTGAAGAGATGTTGATATTGATGTTGATATTTACTGTCTACTAAGCCCATCTCCCAGTCTTCCTTCACATATTCAGTTTTGTATTGTGCTATTAATTTCTTGAATTCAAGTACAGGACTACACATTTACTCCTATTGCATTTTCCTTTGTAATGTATATTCTTCATCCTACAGCTTAAGGTATTCTTGGACCCCAATCCTGTCATCCTGAATGCTTACTTTTTTCAAAACGTCCAATCATTTCTTAAACTGGTTTTAACCATAATCCTTTCTTTCTTCTTCTCTTTAATTTTTTGAAATCACTTTTTATTTCCCCCTCCCCTTGTTCACATAATCATGAGAGTATATATGGTGACATTTTACTTCTCTTACATGCATACACATACACATATACACACGTTTTCTTTATTGGGGCTTTAGAAATTAGTGCTGAAGGAGAACCATGAGTAACTAGCCCTGGTCAAATTTCACCAGGAAATTCAGCTATTAGGTGAAGATTATGGAGCCCCGCTGGAGAGCCAACAAGGCTCACAGACCTCCAAGACCCAGTCTTGTGGCAAATCTCTCAAGAATAGGGAGGCACTGGGGACTCCATGTGAAAATGCAACTCAAAATCAAGGAAGGCTGCTTCAAGTCAATATATCATGAATATGACAAAAAAGATGTAGAGTGAAAAGTTTCCACTGAATGGCAAAGATGCTACATGTGGGATTTAGCAAACCATTTATCATTAACATTGCTGAGAAATCTAATCAAAGAGGCAATAGATGATATGACAAATTCTGCTCGAATCTGTTACTTGTAATGGGGGACAGCAGCTCTTGCCACAAAGGATCCCAGGAAAAGAATGTGGCTTACCCAAGATCCAGGACAAAATGCCTGTTAGCTTCCAATGTAACAGTGATGCAGCTTAATAAGCATTTCAACATTCATTTTAAAATAGATTTAAATTTAATGTTAATGTTGGGGCATTTCATGGATGTATTTTATCCCTGTATCATTATCTTTACCAAGTGCTTCCTGGAAGTCCCTACTGTACATGGGGTGAATATATTTCCCCCATCATTCAATCCACATATATAAACTATTTCTAGTAGTTAATATACAATCATGTTTTATAACATATAGTATATAATAAAGTGTGATATATGACATGTAATATATCAAGGACTACAAACATGACTCAAGGGCTGGCCACCTGTTTTTGTAAAGTTTTATTCAAACATAGCCACATTAACTTTTTTACATATTGCTTATGGCTGTTTTTGCTACAATAGCAGAGCTAAGTAGTGACAACATAGGCTTACATCTTGCAAGCCCCAAATATTTACTTTTTATCCCTTTAAGATAAATATTGCCCAAGCCAGTAATATATAATATATAGTATATAACAAGATGTACTAATATAGAATATGTCACATATAGTATATATTAATCTAATATTCAATACATGACAATATATATGATCACAAGTCATATGTAATCATTATATTTGTCTAAAATTTGAGAATAAGGTATTTGGTGGTTTGCACAATTAAACCATTAAAGCCTTTTTCTAATTTCGAATGTTTGTCATGTTAGAAAATCTGAAAATTGTCCCTTGGAGCTGGTTAGACTATACAGAAACTGTTCCACAAAAATAATGATTGATACAGCAATTAACAAACACAATTCTAGTTGAGGTTTTTTCCTGTTTTCCAAATAAATCGTTAACAGATGGAGTTACTTCTGAGGCTGGGCCTCATCAAAGACAATGGTTCAAATTGGGGTTGAGTGATTGATTTTCAGAGCCTTTCAGAGAACATACACATTGGCATGAAATCAGGAGATTTGAATTTTGTGGCCCAGACGGAAAAACAGCTTTGGGGTCTAGAGCATTCAAAAGCTAATTTTAAGGGAAATGGCGTAAAAGTCCAAATGTGTTGAACAGATGTATGAGCTTTTTCACTGTGCGCACTTCTCAGACCCATTTAAGTTGTCTATGTTTTGCTCTTTGGCCATTTTTACTGCAAAATATCGGGGTAGAGTCGATACTAAGCAGATTTTATCCCCCAAGATGGCATATGAAATTGAGTTACTTACCTGTGTAGCACCTCCTTGTGTGCATAGGTTTTATTTTCTGCCCTCAGACTACAGCGGACAGGTGGGCCTTGGCTGTTTCTAAGTCTCACAAAGCTGTTTTGCTCTAACCTAAGCGGTTGAGGCAGAGCCGTGGTTAACATGCGTGAACAAAGTACATAAACTTGGCAGAATTGCACACCTCTTTCTGTTTGTTGACAAAGAGACATTGCATAGTTTTACTAGAGCCAAACAATTCTCATCTGATGCATATGAATATTCATTGAATACCCAGGAATTAAATTATAAAGGCATCTGTTACCCCATAAGGGACTTATCTGCTACACTGAGCACTTCTTATTTATTATTTGGATTGTCCACAAAGAAACGTTCATCTGAAAAAGACAATAAACTTCTTAGTGTACCTCTGCTAAACTGAAATGATTAAGTTCCACTAGCATGCAGGTAGTGGAACTTAAAACCCTGTTAGCTCAGCTGGTAGAGAATCTGCCTGCAGTGCAGGAGACTCTGGTTTGATTCCTGGGTTGGGAAGACTCACTGGAGAAGGGCTAGACTACCCACTCCAGTATTCTTGGGCTTCTCTGGTGGCTCAGCTGGTAAAGAATCCAACTGCAGTGCGGGAGACCGGGATTCGATCCCTAGGTTGGGAAGATTCTCTGGAGAAGGGAATGGCCACCCACCGCAGATTCTAGCCTGGAGAATTCTATGGACTGTAGAGTCCATGGGGTCACAAAGAGTTGGACACGACTGAGTGACTTTCACTTCACTTCACTCCACTTCACTTCAATTCGCTTCGCTTCACTTTACTTCAGCATGCAGGTAGGCTTGGCTGGCAGTCTACACACTCCCTCTGACCACCAACATCACAGAAGTTGGTGATATTTCCCTTCAGTCCCTATTCACTCACTTACCTCCCTTCCTTACCTTCTCACCCCCACTTTACAAACCTGCTAAGTTTAGGGCATGAATTCATACTGGGTTAGTGATGCGATGGTGGCATGAGAGATTTGCCTATTAACAGAGGTGCAGGGTCCGAAAACTTCCTTTGGGAAATACTTCTCTGGGCACCTCGCTTTTCTTGACAGAACAGCCCCTGCAGGAGGAGCTACACCCACTCCACCTCGGTGTGCCTTAGAGACAGTGTTTTCCAAAATGCCTCTCTCAGGTTTTTTGCAGCTGGACCATAATATATATGATCAACATAAGGAGGGAATGTGTTAGCCTCTTGTGAGGCAATGCTATCTGAATTTTAGGTGTGAAAATCTAGTAACATGTTTCTAATACATCCTGATTTCCAACCAATGTTGACAGTGCCGTGGTTGAGAGCTGCTGCCATTGGATACCCTCTGGGAAATGGGCACCTGCATTCTTACCCGTCTATCTGAGGAAGTGGGGGTGGGGAAGATGGTGACATGAAGTGATGCATGGAGCCTGACCAGTGGGTGGAGTGGGCACTGTCGATGGCAGAGAGTCAGGGCAAAACAGACAGAGGAGGAGGATTCCCTAATTACCTACAGGCTTTCCTTTCTATTACTAATTAATTTTCCTCCAAATCAGGCAGCACCAGGCTCTCACTGAAAAAAGAGCTAAGTCCCTGCTGTGTTCTCTCACACCATTGGCAGGGGCATCAGAGGGCTGGCACAGGTTGGGGCATCAGCTTTTCAGATCGGTTCTGGCAGAGCTTGCCTACCTTGTGAGGCTTATAAAGTCTCTGACATTTCGAAATTCCCTTGAGCTTTGCTGTGCTGCTGTTAACCCATCATCCCTCAAGGGCAGTGTGTCATCTGCTAATTATTCCCAAATACTCATTATACTCATTCTGCTGTGATGTAAGGAGGGAGGGGGGCCTCTCCACCTGGAGGTGGCCCAGGATAGCAGCTAGTGGAGTCGGGAGTGATCCAACCTGCTGGCCCTGTGGCCTCACTTTGTTTTCATATCCAGTGGGCGCTGTTTGTTTATTGATTTGGTGGATTGGAAACTACTCTTCTTTCCACAGTTGCTGACAGCTGCAGCAGTGCAGACATGTGCATCTCTTGTGTGGAGAACGTAGCCCTAGTCTCCCAAAGCTGGAACACGAGTCAGCTTTTCCCAAGGTGAGAGGCAGGCTGAAATTGACAGACAGACTTTGTTAGAATGGTTCCTAAAAGCTGGGGCTTATTCCACATTCAGTTCATCTACACAGTCCCGGTTCGAGCTTGACACCGAAGGTAATAACTAACAGTGCTCCCTTCCACTCTCGAAGGCTTCCCATTGGAACTTCACAACTTATGGTTACCTGCTGATAGACAATCTTCAGAGTGGGTTTGAGCAAGTGAGTGTGTGTATGTTAAGACATGAAGAAAACCAAAAACTGTGCACCCATCTCTAAGTGTGCAATAGTTCCTGACACTCCAGCATTACATTCCCTCCTGGGATGGGGAAACTTCTGATCTCAAAAGTTTTGCATTCAAAGAAGTAGGTGAAGGAGCTAGATTAGTGAAATACTCACAGCTGTCTACACAGTCTAGTAAATCATTTACTCCTCAAAGAAATACTGATTATTATTGAACCCAGTTTTTTATTGAGAAAAGAAATTAGAGGTTGTCCCCAAGGTACAAAATAAGTGGGAAGACAAGAATTTAAACCTGAGTGTGCATGTCTGCTTTGATGCACAGACATGTCCATAATAGCAGATTCACTAGGAAGACAGGTAACCAAACAAGCCAATAGCAGCTAAACCTCAGAGGGTTATCATAGGAAAGAGGTAAAACCAGTCCTTCCAGGGTGGAGGATTGTGGAATGAGACAGAGATAGAGGAGGGAAGGGGACCCTGGGACCAAAATTTCAGAGAGAAGAATGAGTTGAGAGAGGTAAGTCAGAAGCTGTCCATTTAGGGTCTTCTCAAGCCCATACTACTGGACTGTGGAAGTTAACGTAACTAAAACAGTATCTGACTGGGAACCTTAAGAGAAGGGTAATTGAAACAGGGGTGCTGTGACCCTGTATATAAAAGTGGAACAGGACCCTGGTTCCAGAACAAATGGTTTGTGGTTGAGGACAGTACCAGGCTCGCTTAAGAGCATGAATGTGAGAGAGAAAACTACTCCTACCCAGAACTGAGTCTCTGTTAGGCAGGAAGAAGGAAGAGTTGATATTGCAAAGGGGGATGGATACTGATGTCAGGGAGAGAAAACTGATGATGGGAAGAGGAAATTGATATTGGAAAAAGAGATATTGATGTCTGAAAGAGGAAAATTGATGCAGGTTAAATTGATAATGGGGAATTGGAAATTGAGATGGAAATGGGCAGTTGATGTTGCAAAGAGGAAATCAAAAATAAAAAGGGGTAAACTGATGATGGAAAGGGGGGAAATAGAGGTCTTTAGTGCTATAAACTTCCCCATATATACTGAAAATTCACAGATTAACAATCTGAGCTTCACTTCAAGAAACGATAAAAAGAATAAAATAAACCCAAAGCAAGCAGAAAGAAGTAAGTAATAAAGAGGAGAGAAGAAATCAATGAAATTGTAAACTGAAAGATAATGAATAAAATCCACTCAAAAGCTAGTTTTATGAAACAATAACATTTAGAGGCCTTAATGCTATAAATTTTCCCATCCATACTACTTTAGTTGCATTCCAAAGATTTTTCATGTTGCAATTTTATTTTCATTCAGCTCTGTGTATTCCAGTTTCCTTTGAGACTTTCTCTTTGAACCATGGATTATATAAAAACTGCATAATTTAATTTCCAAAGTTCAGAAATTTTCTTATTATTTTTCTATTTATTTCTAATTTAATTCTGTTATGGTCAAAGTACATAAATGTGTAAAATTTTGTTTATAGAACCAAATATAGTCTATTTAAATAAATGTTCTATATGTGCTTGAAAAGAATGTATGTTCTGCTAGTGTCAGGTGGAGTGTTTTAAAATGTTAATTAGATTCCATAGGTTGATGGTGTTATACAGTTCTTGTATGTCCTTGCTAATTTTCTGTCTAGGTATTGCATCTCTTATTGAAAGACAGGTGATGAAGACCACAGTCATAACTGTGTATTTGTCTATTTATATTTTTAGGTTTGTCAGTTTTTCCTTTATGTGTTCTGAAGCTCTGTTGTTTGGTGCATAGATATTTAGGCTTGTTCTACTTTGTTAGTAAATCAATCATTATGTAATACCCCTCTATATCCTCAGTAGTTTTCTTTGCTCCAAAAACTGCTTGGCCTGACATTAATACAGACACTCCTGGTTTTTTTCTATTAGTGTTTTCTTCCTTTTACCTTTAATATATTATACAATTATATTTGAAATGTTTCTGCTACAGATAGCATATAGTTAACTCAAGTTAAAAAAAACCCAATCTGATAGTCTCTACCTTCTAATTGGGATGTTTACAATTTACATTTAATGTAATTACTGCTGTGCTAGGATTTAGGGTGCCTATCTTATTATTTGTTTACTTTTCTGTCTGTTCTTCATGGTACTGTTCATCATTTTTTGACTTTCAGTGGATTACCTGAACATTTAGCCAGTCAGTCAGTTCAGTGGCTCAGTCATGTCTGACTCTTTGCGACCCCGTGGACTGCAGCATGCCAGGCCTCCCTGTCCATCACCAACTCCCGGAATTATTTTAGTATTTCATTATAATTCAGTAATAGTTTTTGTCAATTAATCTTTATTTATTGTGTGTAGGTATAACACTCCAGAGATTAAAAATTTATCTTGATATAGTTTTCTAGTATCAATATTTAGCCACTTTCAATGGACTCTAGAAACTTTTATTTCCTTCTGATAATATAATTATCTTAAATATTGCCTTTCACACATGGGCTACTTAGGAGTATGCCCAGGACTTTATACCCAAGTTAAAAGATTGCTTTCCTTAACTTCTCCTCACCCACCAACTCTACCACAACTTTATTTTTGTTCATAACAAGACAGGGTTATTTGACCACAGTCCACTTAACAGTCTCCATGGCCACTGTGCCTGGTGGGAAAGGCTGAGGGCAACCACCTCTGCTTGTGTTCCCTTAGTATAGTTAGGAGATTGTCACCATGGCTCCTCTCCGCTGTCTCTATGGCCAATGTACCTGCTATGTATGGGAGATGTACCATCTCTTTGCTGATGTCCAATTGGTGTCAGGTAGGAACAGTCACTAGGGCCCCCTTCCACCATTTCTACCTTACCTACTGGTGAAGAGGAGGGGTGCTATTACTGCTTGTGTTAGTGCAGGGGTGGGGATGGTTGACAACACTCTACCCCAGAGTTTCCACAAGTTCAGAGCTGGTGGGGAAGGTTTTGATTTCCTTCATGGTATTTGCCTTGAGTAGAGGAAATATAGTCTATGTGATTCTTTTCTGCAGGAATGTCCTATTCTTAGGACATGTCTCCTATGGCTGGGGACAGTAAGTTTTCCTTGGGAATTATTTATTTCTGATTAAAAATTTTTTTTGGTCTATGTCCATTCATGATTTTGGGTTGCAGAATCAACCTAAGTCTGTATAGTACTTGGATCAGTATATAAAGTCAAAAACTCCCTAGGAACTCATCATCAGGTTGTCCTTGGAGGCTTGAGGTCCCTAGTCAATGTCCTCTACTTTTAGTCTCCCTAGAGTTGTTTTATGTATTTTACTCAGAGATTTTGGTTTTAATTAGCAGGAGGAATAGGGTGGAATGTGCTTACTCTGTCTTGTCTGGAACCAGAAACTCCTCCCTTTTACTTTTGTTGATAAAATCTTAACAATTTTGTTGATCATCTTAAACCTTAGTATAACTAGTTTCCATTAATGTTTTTCTCTCTTGAACCCTTAAAGTTCTTTACCTTGTGTCATGTAATTCAACACATAATTATATACCAACTGGTAATTCTTGCTGATTCATTTGTGTTTCATGGTCTTATCTCCATGTGGGAGTATATGAGATGTTTTCTCTAGTTTCAGAATGCTTGTCACAGTTTGGGACTCCAGGTTGGGACTTTATATTTCTTAGATGAATTAATAATAACTCTCAACAAAGGTCCATCTAGTCAAGGCTATGGTTTTTCCAGTAGTCATGTATGGATGTGAGAGTTGGACTATAAAGAAAGTTTAGCACAGAAGAATTGATGCTTTTGAACTGTGGTGTTGGAGAAGACTCTCGAGAGTCCCTAGGACTGCAAGGAGATCCAACCAGTCCATCCTAAAGGAAATCAGTCCTGGGTGTTCATTGGAAGGACTGATGTTGAAGCTGAAACTCCAATATTTTGACCTCCTGATGCAAAGAGCTGATTCATTTGAAAAGACCCTGATGCTGGGAAAGATTGAAGGCAGGAGGAGAGGGGGACGACAGAGGATGAGATTGTTGGATGGCATCACCAACTCAATGGACATGAGTTTGGATAAACTCTGGGAGTTGGTGATGGACAGGGAGGCCTGGCAGGCTGCAGTTCATGGGGCTGCAAAGAGTCAGACACAACTGAGTAACTGAACTGAACTGAACTAGAACCAATATGCTTCTTTAGAAGCCAGACTGACCTGCGTTCTAATCCTCTCTCTACCTAGTACTAGTTGTAGCATCTTGAATAATTTACTCAATCTCTTTGAGCTCTGGTTTCCTCATTTGAAAAATGGTTTTACTCATATGCTTATCCCAGAAGATAAACATATTGTGAGAACTGAGACAAAGTATACATTAAGTGTCAACTCTCATGAAACAGAGTTGCTCAGGCTTTTTTTCCCCTTTTTTTCTTTCCCTCCATTGGTTTTCAACAACCTATTCACTTCATAAAAGGAAAGTCAGTTCAGTTCAGTCACTCAGTTGTCTCCCACTCTTTGTGACTCTATGGACTATAGCACGCCAGGTTTCCCTGTCCATCACCAAAGCCTGGAGCTTGCTCAAACTCATGTCCATGAGTCGGTGATACCATCCAATATCTCATCCTCTGTCGTCTCCTTCTTCTCCTGCCCTCAATCTTTCCCAGCATCAGGGTCTTTTCCAGTGACTCATTACTTCACATCAGGTGGCCAAAGTATTGGAGCTTCAGCTTCAGGATAAGTCCTTTCTATGAATATTCAGGGCTGATTTCCTTTAGGATTGAATGGTTTGATCTTCTTGTAGTCCAAGAGACTCTCAATAGTCTTCAACATCACTGTTCAAAAGCAACAATTCTTTGGTACTCAGCTCTCACAGCCATACACGACTGCTGGAAAAACCATAGCCTTGACTAGATGGACCTTTGTTGGCAAAGTAATGTCTCTGCTTTTTATTAAACTGTCTAGATTGGTTATAGCTTTTCTTCCAAGGAGCAAGCATCTTAATTTCACAGCTGCAGTCACCATCTGCAATGATTTTGGAGCCCCCCCCCCAAATAAAGTCTCTCACTGTTTTCATTGTTTCCCAATCTATTTGCCATGAAGTGATGGGGCCGGATGCCATGATCTTAGTTTTCTGAATGTTGAGTTTTAAGCCAGCTTTTTCACTCTCCTCTTTCACTTTCACCAAGAGGCTCTTTAGTTCTTCTTTGCTTTTTGCCATAAGGGTGGTGTCATCTGCATATCTGAGCTTATTAATAATTCTCTCGGCAATCTTGATTCCAGCTTGTGCTTCATTCAGCCTGGCATGTCACATGATATATTCTGCATATAAGTTAAATAAGCAGGATGACTATACAGCCTTGACATACTCCTTTCCAATTTGGAACCAGTCTGTTGTTCCATGTCCAATTCTGTTTCATCTTGAACCTGCATACAGATTTCTCAGGCAGCAGGTAAGGTAGTCTGGTATTCCCTTCTCTTTAAGAATTTATTATCAATTGTGAAACAGATTGCCAGTCCAGGTTGAATGCATGAGACAAGTGCTTGGGGCTGGTGCACTGGGATGACCCAGAGGGATGGGATGGAGAGGGAGGTGGGAGAGGGGTTCAGGATGGGGAACACATGTAAATCCATGGCTGATTCATGTCAATGTATGGCAAAAACCACTACAATATTGTAAAGTAATTAGCCTCCAACTAATAAAAATAAATGAAAAAAAAAAAAAAAGAATTTTCCAGTCTGTTGTGATCCACACAGTCAAAGACTTTGGCATAGTCAATAAAGCAGAAGTAGATTTTTTGGGTTTTTTTTGGAACTCTCTTGCTTTTTCAATGATCCAAAGGAGGCTGGCAATTTGCTCTCTGGCTCCTCTGCCTTTCCCAAATCCAGCTTGAACATCTAGAAGTTCACGGTTCATGTACTGTTGAAGCCTGACTTGGAGGATTTTGAGCTCTACTTTGCTAGCATGTGAGATGAGTGCAATTGTGTGGTAGTTTGAACACTCCTTGGCATTATCTTTCTTTGGGATTGGAATGAAAACTGACCTTTTCCAGCCCTGTGGCCACTGCTGAGTTTTCTAAATTTGCTGGCATATTGAGTGCAGCCCTTTCACAGCATCATCTTCCAGGATTTGAAATAGCATACCTCCACTAGCTTTGTTCGTAGTGATGCTTCCTAAGGCCCACTTGACTTCACATTCCAGGATGTCTGGCTCTAAGTAAGTGATCACACCATCATAGTTATCTGGGTAATAAAGATCTTTTTTGCACAGTGCTTCTTTGTATTCTTTCTACTTCTTAATATCTTCTGCTTTGCTTAGGTCCATACCATTTCTGTCCTTTATTGTGCCCATCTTTGCACGAAATGTTCTCTTGATATCTCTAATTTTCTTGAAGAGATCTCTGGTCTTTCCCATTCTATTGTTTTACTGTATTTCTTTGCATTGATCACTGAGGAAGTCTTTCTTATCTCTCCTTGCTATTCTTTGGAACTCTGCATTCAAATGGGTATATCTTTCTCCTTTGTCTTTACCTTTTCTCCTTTGCCTTTCACTTCTCTTCTTTTCTCAGCTATTTGCAAGGCCTCCTCAGACAACCATTTTGCTTTTTTGCATTTCTTTTTCTTGGGGATGGTCTTGATCCCTGCCTCCTGTACACTGTCATGAACCTCTGTCCATAGTTCTTCAGGCATTCTATCTATCAGATATAATGCCTTGAATCTGTTTGTCACTTCCACTGTATAGTCAGGCATAAGGGATTTGATTTAGGTCATACCTGGATGGTCTAGTGCTTTTCCCGACTTTATTCAATTTAAGTCTGAATTTGGTAATAAGGAGTTCATGATCTGAGCCACAGTCAGCTCCTGGTCTTGTTTTTGCTGACTGTATAGTGTTTCTCCATCTTTGGACGCAAAGAATATAACCAGTCTGATTTCAGATTTGACCACTGGTGATGTCCATGTGTAGAGTCTTCTCTTGTGTTTTTGGAAGAGAGTGTTCATTATGACCAGTGCATTCCCTTGGCAAAACTCTGTTAGCCTTTGCCCTGCTTCATTTTGTACTCCAAGGCCAAATTTACCTGTTACTCCAAGTATCTCTTGACTTCCTATTTTTGCATTCCAGTTCCCTATGATGAAAAGGACATCTTTTTTGGGTGTTAGGCCTAAAAGATCTTGTAGGTCTTCATAGAACTGTTCAACTTCAGCTTCTTCAGCATTACTGGTTGGGGCATAAACTTAAATTACTGGGATTGCCTTTAAAATGAGCAGAGATTGTCCTGTTATTTTTGAGACTGCACCCAAGAAATGCATTTCAGACTCTTTTGTTGACTATGAGGGATACTCCATTTCTTCTAAGGGATTCTTGCCCACAGTAGTAGATATAATGGTCATCTGAGTTAAATTCACCCATTTCAGTCCATTTAAGTTCACTGATTCCTAAAATGTCGATGTTCACTCTTGCCATCTCCTGTTTGACCACTTTCAATTTACCTTGATTCGTGGACCTAACATTCCAGGTTCCTATGCAATATTGTTCTTACAGCATTGGACTTTACTTGCATCACCAGTTACATCCACAACTGGGTGTTGTTTCTGCTTTGGCTCCATTGCTTCATTCTTTCTGGAGTTATTTCTCCACTCTTCTACAGTAGCATATTGGGCACCTGCTGACCTGGAGAGTTCATCTTTCAGTGTCCTATCTTTTTGTCTTCTCATATTGTTCATGGGGTTCTCAAGTCAAGAATACTGAAATGGTTTGCCATTCCCTTCTCCAGTGGATCACATCCTGTCAGAACTCTCCACCATGACCCGTCTGTCTTGGGTGGCCTTACCGGGCATGGCTCATAGTTTCATTGAGTTAGACAAGGCTGTGGTCCATGTGATCAGTTTGATTAGTTTTCTGTGATTGTGGTTTTCATTCTGTCTGCCCTCTGAGGGATAAGGATAAGAGGCTTTATGGAAGCTTCCTGATGGGAAAGATTGACTGAGGGGGAAACTGAGTCTTGATCTGATGGGTGGGGCCATGCTCAGAAAATCTTTAATCCAATTTTCTGTTGATGGGCGGGGCTGTGTTCCCTCCCTGTTGTTTGACCTGAGGCCAAACTATGGTGGAGGTAATGAAGATAATGGCGACCTCCTTCAAAAGGCCCATGGACACACTGCCACACTCAGTGCCTCCTACCCTGCATCAGGCCACCACCGACCCATGCCTCCTCTGGAGACTCCTAGACACTCACAGGAAAGTCTGGGCCAGTCTTTTGTGGGGTCACTGCTCCTTTCTCCTAGGTCCTGGTGCACACAAGGTTTTGTTTGTGCCCTCCAAGAGTCGGTTTCCCCAGTCCTGTGTAAGTTCTGGCAGCTCTACGGTGGGGTTAATGGTGACCTCCTCCAAGAGGCCTTATGCCACACCCAGGTCTGCTGCACCCAGAGCCCCTGCCCCTGTGGCAGGCCACTGCTGACCCGTACCTCCTCCGGAGACACTCAAAGGTAAGTCTGCCTCAGTCTCTGTGGTATCTCCTGGTGCGCAGAAGCTTTTGTTTGAGC
This sequence comes from Dama dama, assembly GCF_033118175.1. Classification (NCBI taxonomy): domain Eukaryota; kingdom Metazoa; phylum Chordata; class Mammalia; order Artiodactyla; family Cervidae; genus Dama; species Dama dama. Next base: position 25,201,905 of record NC_083696.1, on the reverse strand, counting down.
CCTCCAAGCATCTCTGGTGGGTATGGGGTTTGATTCTAAACATGATTTTGCCCCTCCTACCCTCTCTCTCTTGCCTGGAAGATCCCATGGACAAAGGAGCCTGGTAGGCTATAGTCTGTGGGGTTGCAAAGAGTCAGACACAACTGAGCGAGTTTACTTACTTACTTACTTACCATCTCTCTGGGGCTTCTCCTTTGTCCTCAGACATGGTATATCTTTGTTTGGTAGGATCCAACATTTTCCTGTGGATGGCTGTTCAGCGGTGAGTAGTAATTTTGGAGTTCTTGCAGGAGATGAGTGCATGTCCTTCTACTCTGCCATTAAAGGAAAATAATAAGAGTTAAAAGACAAAGAGGGCAACTCCAAAGACATCATTTTTCTTTTTTTGTTGGGCTGACTTCAGTTCAAAAAATTTACTCTCTTTAGCTTGTGTCCCAGTATAAGCTCTTTTTCCTTGGCTTATCAGTGAACCTCCCTCGCTGTTGAAGTGCTAACACTTGAGCCTTTAGAAGATTGTTCCACGTGGCACCTGGGATAAGCAAACCAGCACAGTGTTCATACCCTCTTTTCAAACATTCTGATCTTTTCCACAAGAATCCTGCAAAAGTGAGCCCAGTGGACTTAAAAAAAAAAAAAAAAAAAAAAAGCACTGGATTCTGTAGTGAGGCAGAGAGCAGAGAAATGCTAAAATGGTGAATTGTGAGAGCTACTGTTGTGGGCTCCTAGAGTCTGGAAAGCCCTATATGTTTCCCTTGGGAAAACATTTCCCTGGGATGTAATGCACTTGGCGAGTGTGCCTGCAGTGCGGTCCAACCAGCCTGTGTCCCCAGAGGGCATGGTGTCTCCACACTAGTAGAAATGTGTGGTAAAAGGGAAGGGGGCAGGTTTAGGAGGGACACTTACTTCAGTTTTCTAATGAAATGTTTGGGGCAGACGGGCATGATTCAGGGAAGGAACACTTGTGAAGGGAGGAAAATTGATAAAGCCAGTTGATGAATTTTGTTGAGAATACCAAGAGAGGCATCCATGACAGATGAAGTTAATCCAGAAAGATTTTGAGGAGACTATGAGGATGTGCAAGTGGGTAGAATGGGGACTCTCTTTTAAAGAGGGTGGTCTCACATTGTTGAAAAGAAAATCAAAGGGTGTATTACAGAATGCTGGGGCAGGCAGAGTGGGGTTGCAATTACTCACAGGCATAAAATGATAGGTGGACTGGCTTGGCAGGGAAGAGAATACCCTCTGTTAATACAGCAGGATGAAACTGGCTGCATGTCAACTGTATACTTATATTGTGTTGGCCAAAAAGTTCATTTGAGTGTCTGTAACAGCTTATGGAAAAACCCAAATGAACTTTTTGGACAATCCAATATTTAGCCTTGAAACTTTTGAGAGGCAAGGCAATAATGAATTTGGTATCCCCTGAACTGGGAGTTCCATGTAGTTTTGAGACAGTGAGCTGGCCCTTAAATTTGGTGTTTAGATTTCCTAAATAGTCCATTGCCAATTTTTCCATTTAATTTTTTTTTTCCCCTGGAGGGAAAAACAGTGCCTTTCCTGGGAATCCCCATCACACACACACATCTCCTGATGCACACACACACACACACACACACACACACACACACACACGACAGGAAATTTAAAGCAATGATTCCCATAGCTGTTATAACTGTCATGTTTTATAATCAGCTCACATATATGCTACGGTTGATGAAGAGCAAATGCTCTGTTTTGTAACACCCCTATGCAAGTGTGCAATGTGTGTGGCTTATTGATGACCACTGGGGGAATTCCTGATTTGTTTTTTTCTAGGCATCTATGATTCTAGCAGTAATACTGAGGTGATGTGATTTTCTCTGTTTAATTTCCCTGGTGTGCTTGTAATTATTGATTTACCAAATGAAAGAATTCTCATTTCAGGAGGCAGTCATTACTTCAGCTAATACTGTCTTGGCTCAAGACCCAATAAACTAACCTCTATACCTTCAAAGGCCTGTGTTCCTTTCTCCTGGGCACTGCCTCCAAGAAACAGCAGTATTTGTATATGAGCTTATGGTCCCAAGATTGCACACACAGCACACAATCTATCTGTTTGTTTGTTTCTGCAGTATTGTAATTAATCTCCAATTTCTATGTTAAGCTTTATGTTACTTACAGCTCTCCACCACAATGTTTAAAATAAGATAGTATGATCCTAGGCTGAAGATGAACACCCTTGCCACTACACTACACTATAATCAGCCTTTTTTCACACCAGCAGTTCTCAAAGTGAGATCCATGGCCCAACAACTTCAATCATCTGGGAAGTGTTTATATGCTAATTCTTGAGTCCACATCCCCCCTTTGCCCCCCAGACCTACTGAGTTAGATACCCACTTATGTGTCTTTGAACAACTGGCCAGTCTTTGCTTCAGCTAGTTAGCTTTGATTGTGAAGCTGGACAGTGGAACTGAAGCTCTCATGCTTCTGTGTGTTCCTTCAAAAGCTCATTCAGCTCTCAGAGCCTCGTTCCCTCCACCTGGACAGGATTTTGAAGCTTGCTTATCTGGGAAGGGCTGTTAACCCCTCCTTCTTAACTGACAGCATTTCTTCCCTAAAAGAGTCTCTGCGCTCCTTTTCTCAGGAGGGCATCTTCTCAGTCAGCTATTTGGAGCTCACCCCCCACCCATGCCCCTCTGGCCCCTCACCACATGGCCCACGTATGGACGTCCCCAAGACAGTGATCAGCATATTTGACAAGCATGACATAGCTTTCCCTGCCCCTGGAGGGCTTGAGCAGGTCCCATGACTTTTACACACTCTTACCTCCACTTGGACATCAGGAAGTCTTTTGCAAGACAAGAATTGAATCCCAGGCCGGGATGTGTTTGGCCTTTCGCCAAATCCAGCTGGTGCACTGAGGGGAGGTGGGCAAGATGGGCACCGTTTCCCCTTCTTTCGCACTCAGCCAACCCTGTCAGCTGCCCACACTGCCCCATGCCGGCTGGTGGTGCAGGTGGAGAGCGTGAGGCAATTCAGGTGACCTGGTGAGTTCTTAGTCTGGTGGGAGCAGCCACTAACTGCTTTTACTTGTGAGTTCTGTCTCTCTTGTGAGGCCCTGTGGAAATCACAAGGGCTGTCAGAAGCCCCTGCCTGACAGCTCTGACTTTGTCTGCTTACGAGGAACAGTCACTTAGCAGCCTCAGCCCACTCAGCCCTGGTTCTCCTGCCCTTCACTTCACACAGGGTGATCTTCTGGGTCCATGGCTCCTTCTAGTAGATTCTTCTAGACAGGACTAACAATGGTCCTGGCTAATATTCTAACTTTGGGTTCCCCTCCAGTCCTTAGCAATCATGCCCCCTGGGATCCCACCACCCCTTTTCTGACTGAGTATAGAGCGTGTCTCAGACATGACAGCACTTGCTTTTCTTCTGACTCCATAGCTGATACACGATCTCCTCATCGTCTTGATTTCCTTGAACAAGACTCACACTCCACTCCAGTATGTGTCCCAAGATCTCATGGTTTTACCCTAAAAGAGGCAGGGCTCATCCTCCTGCAAGACTCAAACCTTCCAGGGCTCTCTCAGGTCTTTCCCATAAAATCCTCTTCTCCAGTGCTCTTCCCTCCTTGAAGGGAAGGGGATCACAAATTGTGAAACTGACTCTGAACTACCTCTTTTGGAAATCTAGGTTTGTGTTGGACCCTGATTTGTAATTTTGAGTCTCTTATGTCTTGGTGCTTTCATTCTCCTCTATAGCAGCTTGAAATCTGCAGCGTGTCTTCCCATGATAAGTTCTGCAATTTTACTTACTGGGGCAGGTTGTATTTTCCAAATTTGGCCCCCCAAACCCTCCTGTTTGACAGGCTCTTCTTTAGGGTGATCCTGACAGTGCTATGGGGGTGGGGAGAGTGTAAACAGGCAGTCCAGTGAATCTGTGTTACTTCTGAGGTTAGTTATGAGAGTGATACAGTTTCTACTTGCTTCTCTTGGAGGTCTGAGCAGCTGGGTGGGAGGATGCTGTGAGGATGACAGGGCCACATGGTGAAGCCATGTATAGTTTTTCTGGCTGACAGCCCCAGGGAAGGTGCTGGCCGACTGCAGCATCTGCTGCTAGACCGGCTTGTGATCATTGTCTCCAGATGATTCCTGAGCCCAGCCAAAGAGTAACTCCCCACTTTCTGGTCCTCCCATTTGAGACATAGAAGAACTATACAAAAAAAGATCTTAATGGCCCAGATAATCATGATGGTGTGATCACTCACCTAGAGCCAGACATATTTGAGTGTGAAGTCAAGTGGCCCTTGGGAAGCATCACTATGAACAAAGCCAGGGGAGGTGATGGAATTCCAGCTGAGCTATTTCAAATCCTAAAGGATAATGTTGTGAAAGTGCTGCCTTCAATTGGCCAGTATATTTGGAAAACTCAGCAGTGGCCATAGGACTGGAAAAGATCAGTTTTCATTCCAGTCCCAAAGAAGGGCAATGCCAAAGTATGTTCAAACTACCTCACAATTGCACGCATTTCACATGCTAGCAAAGTAATGCTCAGAATCCTCCAAGCTAGGTAGGCTTCAATAATGCATGAACCAAGAACTTCCAGATGTTCAAGCTGGATTTAGAAAAGGCAGAGGAACCTAAGATCAAATTGCCAGCATCCACTGAATAGATAGAAAAAGCAAGAGAATCCCAGAAAAACATCTACTTCTGCATCATTGACTATGGTAAAGCCCTTGACTGTGTGGATCACAACAAACTGTGGAAAATTCTTAAAGAGAAGGGAATACAAGACCACCTTACCTGCCTCCTGCAAAACTTGTATGCAAGTCAAGAAGCTACAGTTGGAACTAGACATGGAACAATGGACTAATTCCAAACTGGAAAGGAGTACATCAAGGCTGTATATTGTCACCCTGCTTATTTAACTTATATGAAGAGTATATCATGAGAAATGCTGAACTGGATGAGGCACAAACTGGAATCAAGATTGCCAAGAGAAATATCAAAAACCTCAGATATGCAGATGACACCACCCTTATGGCAGAAAGTGAAGAGGAACTAAAGAGCCTCTTGATGAAGGTGAAAAAGGAGAGTGAAAAGTTGGCTTAAAACTCAACATTCAGAAAACTAAGATCATGGTATCTGGTTCCATCACTTCATGCAAATATATGGGGAAGCAATGGAAACAATGAGAGACTTTATTTGGGGAGCTCCAAAATCATTGCAAGAGTTGGACACAACTAAGCGACTGAACTGAACTGAACTGACTGAAAATCATTGCAGATGGTGACTGCAGCCATGAAATTAAAAGACACTTGCTCCTTGGAAGAAGAGCTATGACAAACTTTGACAGCTTATCAAAAAGCAGAGACATTACTTTGCCAACAAAGGTCCATCTAGTCAAAGCTAAGTAGTCATGTATGGATGTGAGAATTGGACTATAAAGAAAGCTGAGTGCCGAAGAATTGATGCTTTTGAACTGTGGTGTTGGAGAAGACTCTTGAGAGTCCCTTGGACTGCAAGGAGATCAAGCCAATCAACCGTGAATATTCATTGGAAGGATTGATGCTGAAGCTGAATACTTTGGCCACCTCATGCAAAGAGCCGACTCATTGGAAAAGACCCTGATCTGGGAAAGATTGAAGGCAGGAGGAGGTGGGGATGTCAGAGGATGAAATGGTGGAATGGCATCACCGACTCAATGGACATGAGTTTGAGCAAGCTCCAGGAGATGGTAAAGGACAGGGAAACCTGGTGTGCTGCAGTCTGTGGGGTTGCAAAATGTAGTTGGACGTGACCGAGTGACTGAACCACAACAGCATGGAGGGTGAAGATACGTGGTTAACTGTGCCCTTTCTGAAGTGCCCACAGAATCAGCGAGTATGAGATCATTTTTTTTAAGCCACTAAGTTTCAGGGTAATTTTTTACACAGCGATAGAGAAACCACATCCTTATCCTCTGTGTCAATGTCCTCTGGAACTCAGATTCCTCAGAGATCTGGAGCCAGGCCCCAGGTCCTCCTCAAAGTTTGCCTTAATCCTTTTTATGCCCCAAGTCTTGGACTAGATGCTGCTACTTTGTGGTACCATGGAGTTCTCTTTTTTGTCATTTCTGTTGTCTAGTTAATTAGTTTTTTAACCTAACAATTCTTTGTATGGAGTTCTCTCTATTCCTCTATGGCTGTCTCTATTCTCTGTGGCTCTGTCTTCTGACTGCTGCTGCTGCTGCTAAATCACTTCAGTCGTGTCTGACTCTGTGTGACCCCACAGACAGCAGCCCACCACGTTCCTCTGTCCCTGGGATTCTCCAGGCAAGAATGCTGGAGTGGGTTGCCATTTCCTTCTCCCCTGTCTCCTGACTAGACTTTGACTAATACTAAGTAGATGACACTTGTCGTACTGGGTAAAGGAGATCAACATTTTTTATTTCAAGCAATCCCAAACATTTAGAGAAGTTGCAAATGCAATATAAAGAAATTATTTTTATTTTCCTGAGCCATCTGAGGGTACTTGGTTAATCTGATAACTGATCACACCCAAATACTTTCACATGTATTTCCTATAAACAAGGACATTCTCCTACATAACCACAAAAGAGCCATCAAAATCAGAAAACACTGACATATTACAAGCTCCTAATCAAGGGACCAACTTAAGTTTCACCAACTGTCCAAATAATGTTCTTTATAGCAAAAGGATCCAGTCCAGGCCATGTGTCATATTTTGTTGTCATGTTTTTAGTCTGCAATGATTCTTCCTTCCTTGATTTTCATGACCTTGAAACTTCTGAAATTATTTTGCAAAATGTCCCTCAGTTTGGGTTTTTATGACCTTTTCCCATAATCTGTTTCAGGTTTTGCATTTTTGGCAATAATACCACAGAAGTAATGCTATGCTCTCACCATATACTAGCTGGCAATACATGATTTTGATTTGCCCCATTACTTAATAGTGTTCTCTTGGATCTCTTGATTAAGCTGGTGTCTGCTACACTTCATCATATAAGGAACTGTTTTCCCCTTTGTAATTAATAGTAGCTCTGGGAGTGCTACTTTGGAATTATGGAAATATCTTGTTCCTTAATATCCAATTTTTTCATTTACTCATTTTTATGAATTCATCTGTAGATTAAGGGTTTCATCCTTTACTCACTGGGTTATAATCTATTATTGTCATTATTTATTTTGCTGACCAAACTGTCCTAGATTTGGTCAATGAGACCCCCTTTAAGTTGGCTTCCATGATCTTTCATTAAATTTCCATCATGTTTTGATAATTTCATTCTTTTTTGACAGAAGAAGAAATTCTAGGTTCATCTTGTTCTCTCCCTGTCCTAACACTGGAATTATCCATTTCTCCAAGGAGACCAGGCCTCTCTCAGTGGAGAAAGGTGTTTTGATGCCAAAATGCATGTTCTAGATGGGCTCATTGCTTTTGTGGTATTGCTTCTCCCAGGTGTTTTCAATTGTGAGAGCTAAGAAATGTATTTATTATGTATTTACATGTCTGTATATCTATATCTATATCCATATCTATCCATCTATCTACCTGTCTGTCTGTCTATCTATGTATCTACCTTCCTACCTATCTGCTTACCTACCTACTTATGTATTGAAAAGCTTGGATCTATCCCTGTATCACCAATTCCAGTGGAGAACCAGGGGGTTCATTCTAATCTTCTCCCTTTCCATATTTAACTCCCTTTTCTGACTGTGGGAAACTTGGTTGCCAGTATTCTTAATACATTTATTTGATCAGTTCCACCGTAAGTAACCTCCATGGGGTCGCAAAGAGTCAGACATTACTGAACGACAACAAACACACACACCATAAATAACCACTCTCCCATCATCACTTTTACTTCCTACTCCATGTCAACAGTCTCCTCACCCCACAAAGGTCACCAACAGTATTAGTCTCCTGGGGTTGCCATAATAAAATACCACAGACTAGGGGGCTTGAGCAGCATGAACTTAATTCCTCACAGTTCTGGGGACTAGTTGAGATGTCTGCAGAGTCGGTTTCTTCTGAGGCCTGTCTCCTTGACTTGTAGGTGGCAGGCTTCTCCCTGTGTGTCCATGTGGTTTGCTCTCTATGCATATCTGTGTCCAAATGTCCTCTTTTTATGAAAAGACTGGTTTTTGTAAAACTGGATTAGGGACCATTTTGTGGCCCTAGATCTCTTTAAAAACTCTATCTCCAAATACAATCTGATTCCAAGAAATTGTGTTTTAGGAGTTGAATGTATGAATTTGCAAAACACTTTCCAGGCCATAACACCCACTGTCGTTCAAAGATACTCTCCTCCCTGCCTGTGCTCCAATTCTTGCACTAGACTTGCCCTCTGATACCAGGCCCCATAGCTAACTTCCTCACTCTCCTTGGGCTCTGACATCCACTCTGGTCTTGTCTTCTTTCACTGCATACATTTCACCGTGTGTGTGCTCAGTCATGACCGACTCTTTGCAACCCTGTGGGCTATGGCCCTCCAGGCTACTCTGTCCATTGAATTTTCCAGGCGAAAATACTGGAGTGGGTTGCCATTTCCTTCTCCAGGGCATATTCCCAACCCAGGGATCAAACCTGCATCTCTTACCTCTCTTACATTGGCAGGGGGGGGTCTTTACCAGCTGCGCCACGGGGGAAGCTGTCCCAACATGTACTGTCAGACAAAATAATAAATGTCTGGTAATATCTGGTGCTAAATCTCAGTCTAGAAGATAAGGATTTTATTTACATGACTACTGTTGAAGTGAAGTGTTGAGTCAGTAAGATGTTCTATCTTGATTAATGCCATTACTCCATCAGTTCAGTTCAGTTGCTCAGTCTTGTCCAACTCTTTGTGACCCCATAGACTGCAGCATGCCAGACTTCCCTGTCCACCACCAACTCCCAGAGTTTACTTAAACTCATGTGCATCGAGTTGGTGATGCTATCCAACTGTCTTATCCTCTGCCGCCCCCTTCTCCTCCTGCCCTCAATCTTCCCCATCATCAGGGTCTTTTCCAATGAGTCAGTTCTTTGCATCAGGTGGCCAAAGTATTGTAGGTTTCAGCTTCAGCATCAGTCCTTCCAATGAACACCCAGGACTGATCTCCTTTAGGGTGGACTGGTTGGATCTCCTTGCAGGCCAAGGGTCTCTCAAGAGTCTTCTCCAACACCACAGTTCAAAAGCATCAATTCTTTAGCACTCAGCTTTCTTTATGGTCCAACTCTCACATCCATACATGACCACTGGAAAAACCATAGCCTTGACTAGATGGACCTTTGTTGACAAAGAAATGTCTCTGCTTTTTAATAAGATATCTAGGTTGGTCATAACTTTTCTTCCAAGGAGCAAGCGTCTTTTCATTTCATGGCTGCAGTCACCATCTGCAGTGATTTTTGGAGCCCAAGAAAATGAAGTCTGTCAATGTTTCCATTGTTTCCCATCTATTTGCCGTGAAGTGATGGGACCAGATGCCGTGATCTTAGTTTTCTGAATGTTGAGTTTTAAGCCAACTTTTTCACTCTCCTTTTTCACTTTCATCAAGAGGCTCTTTCGTTCTTCTTCCCTTTCTGCCATATGGGTGGTGTCATCTGCATATCTGAGGTTATTGATATTTCTCCCAGCAATCTTGATTCCAGCTTGTGCTTCATCCAGCCCAGCATTTCTCATGATGTACTCTGCATATAAGTTAAATAAGCAGGTTGACAATATACAGTCTTGACATACTCTTTTCCCAATTTGGAAGCAGTCTGTTGTTCCATGTTCAGTTCTAACTGTTGCTTCTTGACCTACATACAGATTTCTCAGGAGTCAAGTAGGGTGGCCTGGTATTTCCCAGTACTGTGTTCAAATTCACGTCATTCATTTGGTCTTGTCTTCAGCTGCTTGCCATTTCACACGGCTTGGTCTCTTGTTCCTGTATTAACACTATATTAACACTCTTCACACACCCCTACCCCCACCCCAGAGTTTTGGACTATTATCTTCCTCCTCCCACCTCCCTACCCAGTATAGATGTTTCCTTGCTGACTCCATCTATTACCTTTAGAACTAGATTGTTCAGGAAGGGATGTGAAGGAAAGGAAAGAGAAAAGAGATGAAAGAAAGAGGAATAATGGGTCTTTGGGTCATGGATTGGGTAGTCCAGGTGAGACAAGTTTGCAGTGAAGGATGTTTATTTGGAATCATTAACTGTGGGAAGAAAGGGAAAGCAGGATTGGGCAGAGAGTGTTTTTGAACTGGGAAGCAGGTCCTTTAATCAATCCATTGGGGATCTCTAAAGCAGATTCTGCTCATTCATATCCCACATTTGTTTTCATTTTCTAGCCCTATATGGTGAAGGGATCTGTACTCACGAGAAGGGTGTGACCATAGAGAACACAGTTGAGGCAGACTCCCCACAGATGAGCACCAGATCCTTCCTTGAGGGAGATTTGAGTGGTATATCTCTAGATTTACAAAATTTTGTTTTTTATAAATAATTTTTATTTATTTTCTGCAGTTTCTTGCTGGAGATGATAAAATACAAATACATGCTTCCAGAAGATAAAAATCAACACAAAGAATTCCATTTCTAGTAATGGAATGGTAAAGGAAAGATATACCCATTTGAATGCAGAGTTCCAAAGAATAGCAAGGAGAGTTAAGAAAGCCTTCCTCAGTGATCAATGCAAAGATACAGAGGAAAACAATAGAATGGGAAAGACTAGAGATCTCTTCGAGAAAATTAAACATACTAAGGAAACATTTCATGCAAAGATGGTCTCAATAAAGGACAGAAATGATATAGACCTAAGAGAAGCAGAAGATATTAAGAAGAGGTGGCAAGAATACACAGAAGAACTGTACAAAAAAGATCTTCATTACCCAGATAGCCACAATGGTGTGATCACTCACCTAAAGTCAGACATCCTGGAATGTGAAGTCAAGTGGCCTTAGGAAGCATCACTACGAACAAAGCTAGTGGAGTTGATGGAATTTGAGTTGAGCTATTTCAAATCCTGAAAGATGATGCTGTGAAAGTGCTGCACTCAATATGCCAGCAAATTTAGAAAACTCAGCAGTGGCTACAGGACTGGAAAAGGTCAGTTTTCATTCCAATCCCAAAGAAAGGCAATGCCAAAGAATGCTCAAACTACCGCAGAATTGCACTTGTCTCACATGCTAGTAAAGTAATGCTCAAAATTCTCCAAACCAGGCTTCAGCAATGTGTGAATTGTGAACTTCCAGATGTTCAAACTGGTTTTAGAAAAGGCAGAGGAACCAGAGATCAAATTGTCAACATCCTCTGGATCATCGAAAAAGTGAAAGAGTTCCAGAAAAACATCTATTTCTGCTTTATTGACTATGCCAAAGTCTTTGACTGTGTGGATCACAATAAACTGTGGAAAATTCTGAAGGAGATGGGAATACCAGACGACAGAGGGTGAAATGGTTTGATGGCATCACCGACTCAATGGACATGGGTTTGGGTAGACTCCAGGAGTTGGTGATGGACAGGGAGGCCTGGAGTGCTGCAGTTCATGGGGTCACAAAGAGTCAGACACAACTGAGTGACTGAACTGAACTGAAAGCCATTAATCCTTTTCCTGATTGAGATTTTAATCACAGAAACAACATATGTGCATGCATGCTCAGTTGCTTGTCATGTCAAACTCTTTGCAAAACAACAAAAAAAGCAACAATTAGAATTCAGGGGGAAAAAATAGAGTAAATTTAACCTCAAAACAAAGAATCAAAACTTATATAGCCTTTTCCCTGATGGCACTGTCCAGTCTGCTTGGCACAGGGTTGATTGCCAGAATTTAAACATAATAACCTCTTTCTTATTGACTGGTAGTGTCAGAGAACAGAGGCTGTCATAACAGCTAGATTGGGCAGTCACAGAGGAACACTCCTCTCATAGCTGCATATAAACACCTCTAAAATTCTTGACTTACCTTAGAATTGCATGCATGGGGTTGGGGGGACTCCACTGGGACTAACTAAAAGTAACATCTGGAAATCTGAAAGAGCAGACTGGGCTTTCTTTGCTGCAACTGAGAAGAGCTTGGGGTGTGAGTGTTACATAGTTTGAGGTGCTTAGTGGATACTTTAGTCTTTTCATTGAAATCCCAGAAAAGTCTAAAATTAAGGGCAAAATCAGTCAGACCTGCCTACAAAGTGTAAAGCCAAATTACATAGAGAAACAAACTGATGTAGTCCTGCAATAGAATGCTACTCAAAGAACTAAAAAAAAAAAACAAAACAAAAAACCAACAACCACAAACACACCAGTGCATGCACAATATGTATGAATCCTAAAAACAAAAGAAAGCCAGACAGAAAAGTACTCACTGTATAATTTCCTTAATATGAAGGTTGAGAACAGGCAATCCTAAGTTACGATCATAGAAATCAGAACACTTGCCTGTATGAAATGGTGATTGACCTGTGGGGGATGACAGGAAACTTTATATTGTCAGTGGAATAGTGGTCCATGGGAATATGCATTTGTCAAAACTCATCAAATTATACACTAACATTTGTGTATATTGGCCTCCCTGATAGCTCAATTGGTAAAGAACTTGCCTGCAATGCAGGAAAGCCCAGTTCAATTCCTGGGTTGGGAAGATCCGCTGCAGAAAGAATAGGCTACCCACTCCAGCATTCTTGGCTTTCCCTTGTGGCTCAGCTGGTAAAGAATTTGCCTGCAATGTGGGAGACCTGAGTTCAATCCCTGGGTTGAAGATCCCCTGGAGAAGGGAAAGGCTACCCACTCCAGTATTTTGACCTGGAGAATTATATTTTGGCTTGGAGAATTCCATGGACTGTATAGTCCATGGGTCACAAAGAGTCTGGCATGACTGAGACTTTCACTTGTGTGTAGCAATAAAAGATCAACTCAAAGCTAATAAAACAATAAAGAATTTTTCTTTTGCTTCCTTTTGTGTTGTTATGGAATATGACGGATTCATGTGCAGTGTACTGAGCTCTTGAAACACAGTTGGTACTGCAGAAGATAATTAAAAGAACTTCATCTCTTATAAACACATTCTAAACTGTTCTTTCTCTTTTTGTCTAGACCCATGATGTCCAGTTTCCAAAAATATTGTTTGGGCCTTAATATTTGTATGATATTGAGAAAAGTCTTCTCAATGGCTTTTCAAATAAGTAGAGCACTATCAGAAGGATTCTCATAATACTACCTTAAAAAGTCCAAATACTTCATTCCTCTTGATTTTGGAGCAATGGTAAAAATAAAGATTGAGAATTACTTCCAAGAGAACTCCTCTTTTCCATCTGCTCACTCACACCTGGTTGTAGCTTTATGTTCTATCTTTTTGCTGATTAGTCAGATTCTTTGCCTAAATGTAGATACTTCAGACTAACTTCTGACTTAATAACTTCCTCTCAGTGTCTGATAAGTGTACAAAATACAAATTTGAACCATAACTATTATTCCTACTCACCCACTTAGACCATGCTCACAGGGTAAAAACAAATACTCTTTTCTCTCCTAGAGTTGTTTTTTTTTTTTCCTTGTGTTTTGCAAGCCCAAATTGAAGATTAGTCCCTGTGTCCTCCTTCCCACTTTATCCTTCCCAGAGTAACTTCTCTTGGCTCTATTGGTTCTATCTCCAACATACAGCTCAAATCTCTCCATTTCTAGCAGTGCCACTGATGTCCCCAATGATAAGGCACCGCTTCCCATCACCCAAGTTTCTGCACAGCTTCCTTCACAGTCTCTCAGCATTTTGTTCCCAGTAGCTTGTCTGCGTCATGGCAGTGATCATCTGCAAGTAAAACTTATGTTGGGTCACTTCCCCTGCCTCGTCCCCTACTTCAGTGGTGATCCAATTCCACTTAGAATAAAACTGAAGTTCCTTACTGTGGTCTGGAAGGCACTGAGTCATTGAGCCCCACTCAATGGTCCAGCTCCATCGTTTTGCCTCAGAGGAGGCTCACCAAGTTTTGGCAGTCCGGCTTTCTGTCTCTCAGAACACACTAAACTCATCCCTCCTTTGCTGTTACGGGGCTGGTTCCTTTTCACATTTCTGGTCCAGCTCATGTCCACATTCTTTGTTGCACCACCTTGATAATTCCCTATAAAACACTTGGCCAAGGTGCATATAGAGATTATCAAAATGAACATAAATATATGGCTTGCTCCCTTTATCATAAGGTGAAATCTTTAAGGAGAGGGACCCTGTCTGCCTTATTCTCTCTTATTCTTTTCTGTAGCCTGACCGCTTATTGTAGAGTTGATATGTAGACAGTGATCAATAATCATTTAGAGGGTAAACAAAGCAACATTGTCCTTGCTACCAAGAGGATTGTAGTATACTGGGACTCAACAATTATCTTTCCTTTTGTGTACTGACTTTCAGATTTGACTTTCTGCATACATAACATTTTATATAGGTTAAATCATTGATAGTGTATAATTTGGGGATTCTGAAAATATATATTGTAATAAATATCTTTCAACAGCTCTACAAAATTTTAGTCTTCATGGTCATTATATTATTATAATTACTACTTTTAAGTGATTGCACAATGATTTACTTACTGGATGCACCTGAATTTACACTTGGATATTTATAGTGTCTCTAATACAATAAATTACTTTTCTCTCTCGCACAGTTCCTCACCCACAAGGTGGAGATAAAACTGATTCTTACTTTAAAGAACTGCTTTGAGGATTAAAGAAGGTATTGCATGTAAAGCTATTAGTAGACAATCTGGCATATAATAAAATGCTCAGTACAGATATTTAAATTACTATCGTTCATATTTAAATTACTTTTATTCATATTGACATTATAGTGAATGATATGAATCTTTGTGCCTATATCTTCTATTTTTGTCCAGTCTGACCATTGCTTTCTTTCCACTGGAATGTTAACATTTAATGTAATTATTATTGTAGTTAGATTTAGGCCTATCATTTTTTTTTTTGCTTTTATTTATTTATTTATTTTTACTTTTTAAAATTTTAATTGGAGGCTAATTACTTTACAATATTGTGGTGGTTTTTGCCATACATTCACATGAATCAGCCATGGGTGTACATGTGTTCCCCATCCTGATTCTCCCTCCCCATCCCATCCTTCATTTTATTATTTGTTTTCTCTTTTTCTCTACGTTTTTGTTTCTGTATTATTCCTTTTATACTTTCAGTCAGTTCAATCATTCAGTCGTGTCCAACTCTTTGTGACCCCAGAGACTGCAGCACGCCAGGCTTCCCTGTCTATCACCAGCTCCTGGAGCTTACCCAAACTCATGTCCATTGAATCGGTGATGCCATCCAACCATCTCATCCTCTGTCATCCCCTTCTCCTCCTGCCTTCAATCTTTCCCAACATTAGGGTCTATTCCAATGAGTCAGTTCTTCGCATCAGGTGGCCAAAGTAATGGAATTTCAGCTTCAGCATCAGTCCTTCCAATGAATATTCAGGACTGATTTCCTTTAGGATGGACTGGTTGGATCTCCTTGCAGGCCAAGGGACTCAAGAGTCTTCTCTGACACCAGAGTTCAAAAGCATCAATTCTTCGACATTCAGCTTTCTTTATAGTCCAACTCTCACATCTATATATGACTACTGGAAAAATCATAGCTTTGACTAGATGGACCTTCGTTGACAAAGAAATGTCTCTGCTTTTTAATATACTGTCTAGGTTTGTCATAGCTTTTCTTCCAAGCCATAAGCGTCTTTTAATTTCATGGCTGCAGTCACCATCTGCAGTGATTTTGGAGCCCAAAAAGGTAAAGTCTGTCACTGTTTCCATTGTTTCCCCATCTATTTGCCATGAAGTGATAGGACCAGATGCCATGATCTTAGTTTTCTGAATGTTGAGTTTTAAGCCAACTTTTCACTCTCCTCTTTCACTTTCATCAAGAAGCTCTTTAGTTCTTCGCTTTCTGCCATAAAGGTGGTGTCATCTGCATATCTGAGGTTATTGATATTTCTCCCAGCAATCTTCATTCCAGCTTGTGCTTCATCCAGCATGGCAGTTCGCATGATGTACTCTTCATATAAATTAAATAAGCGGGGTGACAATATACAGTCTTGACATACTCCTTTCCCAATTTGGAACCAGTCTGTTGTTCCATGTCCAGTTCTAACTGTTGCTTCTTGACCTGCATACACATTTCTCAGGATGCAGGTCAGGTGGTCTGTATTCACATCTCTTTCAGAATTTTCCACAGTTTGTTGTGATCCACACAATCAAAGACTTTGGCATAGTCAATAAAGCAGAAGTAGATGTTTTTCTGGAATTTTCTTGCTTTTTCGATGATCCAACAGATGTTGGCAATTTGATCTCTGGTTCCTCTGCCTTTTCTACATTCCATCTTGAACATTTGGAAGTTCACGGCTCACAGACTGTTGAAGCCTGGCTTAGAGGATTTTGAGCATTACTTTGCTAGCATGTGAGATCAGTGCAATTGTGCAGTAGTTTGAGCATTCTTTGGCATTGACTTTCTTTGGGGTTGAAATTTTGTACTTTACTCTGAAGTAATTAAAATTTATTTAAAATTCTATTTTAGCTTACCTTTTTATGTTATAGACATACTTCTTGTATTTTTCAGATATAATATATACTTTTAAGTTTCACAGTCTATGTGTGCGTGGGTGCTAAGTTGCTTTAGTCATGTACGACTCTTTGTGACCCTATGGATTGTAGCTTACAGTTAATCTTGTATCATTTCACATAACATGTAAAAATAATCTAGGTGTCTATTCCCACTTCTGTTTTTTATGTTATAGATACCACATGTGTTATATATTACTATATATATTAACTCTAAACTAAAAATTTAGTTTTTACATTAAGCAATCATATGTATTTTAAAGCCAACAAATAGTCTTTTGTTGCAAAATACATGTTTTGCATTTCTGGAGCCCTTTATTCCCCCCTGAAGATCTGAGCTTCCATGTGATGTTCTTCTTATTCAGCTTGAAAAAAGGAATTTTTTGTATTAAATGTTTGCTGGTAATAAATTATCTTGTATTATTTTTAATCTGAAAATATCTTTGTTTTTGCTTACCACAAAATTTTGAATTGACAATTTTTTCTTTTTTAGCACTTAAAAGTATTGGTCTATTTCTTTTATTCTTCTTAATTTATGATGAGAAGTCAGCAGATTTTTAAATTGTTTATTGTTTTCTCCTTATGTTTGATTTTCAGCAATTAGCCTAATGATGTTCCTAGATGTGACTTTCTTTGCTTTTATTACTGCTTGGGCTTTTCTGAGCTTTGTAAATCTGAAAATTCATGTCTTTTAACAAATTTGGGAAATTTTTGACATTATTTTTTCCACGTACATTTTATGCCTCAATTTCTCTTCACCTTCTGAGATTCCAATTACACACACATAAGAACTTTTGCTTTCTTTTCATAGGTAATTAAAGGTCTGCTTGTTTTTTTTTTTTTTCTTTTCATGTTCTTGTCTTCAGATTGGATAATTTCTATTAATTCATCTTCAAGCTCACTTTAGTGATCTTCAATCTATTATTAAACTACTATTTGTGTTATAAAACTGTTACATTGTATTTTTCATCTGTAGAATTTCCATTTGGTTCTTTTTGACATTTCTGTTTCATTGCTAAGAAATAGTTTCATTCATTGAATGCATTCACATTCTTGGCATAGTTTTAGTAACTGCTTTATATTTCTTGTTTGTTGCTTCTAACATCTAAGTCAACACAAGTGTTCCTTCAGTGATCTTCTTCTTCTTTTAATAAAGGTTATTGTATTTTCTGTTTCTTCTATGCCTAGTAATTGTAGGTTTTGTGGAAGGTTTATGGACATAACGCATAAAATGCTGTGGAGGGTCTGAATTCTATATTACTCCAAAGAGTATTGATTTTTGCTTGTTTTCTTTAGTAGGCATTTAACCCAGATGAATTCAAATTCCTCACTCTGAAATCTCAACTTAGTTCTCCACCTTATGCTAGGCTGCTTAAATTCTGCCTCACAGAATGTGATGTTTAAAGTCAACCAGAGATTTTGGTAGCTGATCATCAGAATTTGGGGTACTCCCTGTAGCTTTCTCCTTTCTTTGATTTCCCCCCTTATTTTCCAGATGCTGTGGTTGCTCTGAACTCTGCCTTCCTATTTTTCAAGGCTGTAAAACTTCATAATTTTTTTGGTCAGAGTTTCATCTACTTAGTGGTGTATACTGGGGACTGCACTCAGGCTAAGTGCCAAAACAAATGGGAACACAGCCTGTTCTGTTGCCTTCCTCCACATGTCTATCCTCTTCCAGTATCTGTCTGCTCCAGATCACACTTAGTACTTTCAGGTAATTGTTTTTATATTTAGCACCAAATTTGTGCTATGTTCAGGTTGTTATTTGCAGGAAGGTTGATCAGATAAGAACAACTTGCTCTTACTGGAAACTGAACAACCCTAGATTTTTAATGATTTTGAATTTCTCTCTGCTTGAACGGGAGCTCTTTGTTCTCTCATGTTAAATAACAAAGAGTGAACAAGCAGTGTATAAATTCTAACTCCCACAGATTCTTCCCAACCACTGGTTTTTTTTTTTTTTTTCACTTTTGAGCCAAATCCCCTCTTCCTCTGAGGTGGATTCTTCAGCATTTAGTTGAGTTAACTGAAGAAGCTTTAAGCTACAAGACTTTTTATATAAGGAATTAAGATCTTACGAAATTGTCAGAAGGTCTGGACAAGTAAACCTTCATCTTTGATCTTAGTAATAATACAACCACAAGACTGTAGAATCAGCCTGCTAGTGGAAAATGCAATGATAATAATAGATGTGAGACAATAGCAGGTCGTCATTGTAAAAGTGACTTGAAGAACACACTGCCATAGTTTCAATTCAGGCATCAGGCAACTGGAAGCAGGAAGTTTTTGCTACTAATGTTGCTACATCTGTCTTTCAATATCCATGTATCTGAGATGCTGTCTATGATTCCAGCCAGAGCCTCATCTACCTTTCAAACTTCATCAGCTAGAGACTGGCCACCAGAACTTAGCCGCAGAGATTCTCTATCCCCACAATCTTGCTTGCCAGAAGTCAATTGCCAAAGTGCAAGAAAATAATCTGCACCTGTTTTCACATCCTATATTTCAATAATATGGATAACTGAAGAGTCTATCTTACATTTAGAATCCAACAGTGAGAATCTGGGAAATTTAGTTTTTAGGTTTTTAGCCTCTGTAGTACAGGAAATCAAAAGAGGGGATGAGAATAAACATAAGTGCTAATTTATCACAGAAGCTTGAGACACTCAGATTCATCACCCTCTCCCCCACCTTGTAAGTGCCCTCTGGTTTGGACTATTCCCTATTTATTGGTGACTCTGTCTACTGGATCCCTTAGCCTAATTCTTGTCATCTTTTAGGAGATGAGCTAATTCCTTTATTAGCAGTGCTTTGATTTCAGCAACAGATTATGATGTGACAAATCCATTGGCATTCTTTCCATCAAAAATCAGTGTTTGCTTTCTTTCTTCTTGAATATGGACTGGCCTCTGACTGCTTAGATCAATCAAGTATTGAGGAAAGGATGCTATGCTAATACCAGACCTTGTTATGAGGACTGGTGGCTCTACTTTGGTCTCTGTATGTCTTCAGCTACCATATCTGACTAACCTGCTACAGAAAATGCATGGAGAGTCTGAGACTATTTTGAGTAGGAAGGAGCCCAGTTTAGTTCAGCCATCCCAAACAAGGTACTGTGCATGTCTTGGGCTCCCCTGGCCAGACCAGACACAGCTGCACAGGGAAGAATTGCCCAGTCTAATCCTGCTGGAATTCCTGACCCCAAACTTGTGATATATAATAAAATGATTCACGTTTTAAGTCACTAAATTTTTGGATAGTTTATTATACAGTAACTGATAACTAAAGCCTTCGACTGTGTGGATCACAATAAACTGTGGAAAATTCTGAAGGAGATGGGCATACAAGACCACCTGACCTGCCTCTTGAGAAACCTGTATGCAGGTCAGGAAGCAACAGTTAGAACTGGACGTGGAACAACAGACTGGTTCCAAATAGGAAAAGGAGTATGTCAAGGCTGTATATTGTCACCCTGCTTATTTAACTTATATGCAGAGTACATCATGAGAAATGCTGGGCTGGAGGAAGCACAAGCTGGAATTAAGATTGCTGGGAGAAATATCAATAACCTCAGATATGCAGATGACACCACCCTGATGGCAGAAAGTGAAGAGGAACTAAAGAGCCTCTTGGCGATAGTGAAAGAGGAGAGTGAAAAAGTTGGCTTAAAGCTCAACATTCAGAAAGCTAAGATCATGGCTTCTGGTCCCACCATTTCATGGCAAATAGAAGGGGAAACAGTGGAAACAGTGGCTGACTATTTTTCTGGGCTCCAAAATCACTGCAGATGGTGATTGCAGTCAGGAAATTAAAAGACACTTACTCCTTGGAAGGAAAGTTATGACCAACCTAGACAGCATATTAAATAGCAGAGACATTACTTTGTCAACAAAGGTCTGTCTAGTCAAGGCTATGGTTTTTCCAGTGGTCATGTATGGATGTGAGAGTTGGACTATAAAGAAGGCTGAGCACTGAAGAATTGATGCTTTTGAACTGTGGTGTTGGAGAAGACTCTTGAGAGTCCCTTGGACTGCAAGGAGATCCAACCAGTCCATCCTAAAGGAGATCAGTCCTGGGTGTTCATTGGAAGGACTGATGCTGACACTGAAACTCCAATACTTTGGCCACCTGATCCAAAGAGTTGACTCACTGGGAAAGATCCTGGTGCTGGGAAAGATTGAGGGCAGTAGAAGGGGACGACAGAGGATGAGATGGTTGCATGGCATCACTGACTCAATGGACATGGGTTTGGGTAGACTCTGGGAGTTGGTGATGGACAGGGAGGCCTGGCGTGCTGCGGTTCATGGGGTTGCAAAGAGTCGGACACGACTGAGCGACTGAACTGAACTGATAACTAGAGCAACCTCCTTGTCTTTTATGATCTTCTTCTCCATCTCAACTCTAATCCCACACCTCTGATTCTGTTATTTCCAAAGACCGCTTCAACGCTGAACTCTTTCATTTAAAGACTACACACCCTTCTCCATTCTTCTCCCACCATACCAGAACTTAATATCTGACAAACCTTATGACCCTCAACTACTGAATTTTTTTACAGTCTATCACTGACCTTGGCCTTTCTTCACTTCTTTTCTATCCTGTTCCAGCCATATAATCCACCATATCAGTAATGCCTGTCATGTTAAAATTCTGTGCACCATCCTTGCTCCCAGCCTGCAAATCCTTAGCTCTGGATTAGTTTATCTATTTACCTCTTTGACTTTCACATATAGGAAGTGAAAAGTGACTTGAGTCCTTGCTGTGTGGTTTCTCACATCAGTTCCCTATGATGGCATTTAAAAGATGATGGAGATCTGTCTCATCAACCAGGAATAAAGTGTTAATCAGGTAATTAAAATAATATAAAAGTAATTCTAAGTATCATGGAGGTGGCAACTGCAGGAAGCAGCTACAACCCAAAGAACTGGAAGAGCAAAGGAAAACAGTTGGACTTACGAAAACTTAGAGGAGGTGGTCACGTGACTACAGACATAGGTCTCTGAGGAGAGGTCACTGACCAGCTAGTGCTGGTATCTGTGAATCAGTGTGAGGGAGTGAGATTGTTTTAAGGCTTGTTGGAAGAATCTTAATCAAGAAGCAACTCCTTCCAGCAGAACAAATTGTACTGTCCAGGTGAAGAAGAGCCTTTCTTTTCTCTCCTCCAGTCTCCAGATGTTCCTTTCTATTGACAGTACATAAATGTGGTTTGCCCCAATATCATGGAGGATGGGTATGAAATTGAGAGAGGATGGCCTAACAGGTAGTATAGTAAGTTGTAAAAAAATTTTTAGCCAAACTTTGGTATTAGACCCAAGATGGAGAATTCTTACATTGCTTAATTTTATTAGAATAATTTAGCCCATTTATCATTATTATGGTAACTCATATAACTGTACTTTTGGTTTTCTGTTTACTTTGCTTTATTTCAAAATTTTCTTTCTTTTTTTAGTATGCTGATCACTTTGCCATTAAAGAATTATTTTCTTGTGAATTAGTTTACCTTTATTATATTGTATTACTTTTCATTAAATTAGCAATGACATTAAACTAGAATGACAACTCGTTATTTGAAGCTGTATTTATTTTCAATGTCCAGAATAAAATTTGGTAGAACACCAATCCCCAGTAAAGAACAAAGGGTTTTCTTTTAAGGAAATTATGCTAAAGCACTTTGGATAAAACTGTATCTTCTAGTCTGAGAGTGTGTATCTTGTGTGTTTCTCATTTGGGCACTTTTGGAGCCTTCAGTCTATATGCTAATACTTTCCTATTTACCCAAGGTAAAGTCTGCCAGTTTGTTTGCTCTGTCATGCCCCACCCTGCCCAAAGCACCCAGCAAGAACTCCCAGGTAGTGGTGAGACAGGTGGAAAACAAGAGAATGTAGACAACAGTAGAGGAGATCATACTATTCACCCAACCTTCTGATTTAACTATAAATGAGCGACTGAAAACAAACTGGTATCTAAGGAAAAAACAAACACAAACAAGACCCCAAGAAACATGAGATGGATAAAACCAAAATAAGTAACAGAAAAACTGACCAGGAAAGAAATGGAGACTCAGAAGGAAACATTAAAAATCCCTTTAATTAATAAATTTTAAAGGATTTAGAAGACATCATATCTAGATAAAACATACTAAATGTTTTGAAAACATGACCAAAAAACAGAAAGACCTTTAGTAAAGTAAAAATATAATTTATGAATACTTTAATAGAAGCCTTGGAAAATCAAATTATCTCCTAAGACTAAGAGAAAAAAAGGAAAATATCAGAGAAACAAACCCAAATGTAGACATCAATTCAACGGGACTTCCAGAAGGAGTGTAAAGAGAAAATTAAGAGAACAAAATTATATTTCTAAAAAATAAAAGTGAATTCCCAGGGCTGAAATATATGAGTCTTCAGACTGAATGTGGATATTGACTTCTGAGTGCAGTGAATGAGAGAAAACCCCATCTGGGACTTATCCTCAAGAAATTTCAGAACATTAAAGAAAAAAAGAAATTCTAGAGACTCCAAAGACCATAAAGAGAAAGATTCTCTTTAAAAGAGTGAAAATCAAATTGGCTTCAGGGTTCTTTAAATGAAACAATGTCCTCAATGGATGGGGTGGAGAGGGAGGTGGGAGGGGGGATTGGGATGGAGAATACATGTAAATCCATGGCTGATTCATGTCAATGTATGGCAAAAACCACTACAATATTGTGAAAGTAATTAGCCTCCAACTAATAAAAATAAATGGAAAATAAATAAATAAATAAAATAAAGCTACTTGTTTACTTAGAATTCTGTTTCTAAACAAAGATTAATCAACAGCAATGATTCAAAAATTGTTCTCTCTTTCCTGTCATCTCACTTTAGCAAAATAAGAAATAGGAAAATGAAAGATCCAGGAATGTAGATTCAGATGAGAAGAACAGTGAAAGAGTACTCTAGGGTAAAATCATGTTTGGGTGCTCTTCGGTCAGTGCCATGGTTCATGTGGGCACCATCAGTTCAGTTCAGTTCAGTTGCTCACTCATATCTGACTCTGCCACCCCATACACAGAGCAAAGACTCAAGTCACTTTTAGCTTCCTATATGTGAAAGTCAAAGAGGTGAATAGATAAACTAATCCAAAGCTAAGGATTTGCAGGCTGGGAGCAAGGATGGTGCACAGAATTTTAACATGACAGGCATTATTGATATGGTGGATTATATGGCTGGAACAGGATAGAAAAGAAGTGAAGAAAGGCCAAGGTCAGTGATATTCTGTAAAAAAATTCAGTAGTTGAGGGTCATAAGGTTTGTCAGATATTAAGTTCTGGTATGGTGGGAGAAGGATGGAGAAGGGTGTGTAGTCTTTAAATGAAAGAGTTCAGCGTTGAAGCGGTCTTTGGAAATAACAGAATCAGAGGTGTGGGATTAGAGTTGAGATGGAGAAGAAGATCATAAAAGACAAGGAGGTTGTTCTAGTTATCAGTTTAGTTCAGTTCAGTTCAGTCACTCAGTCGTGTCCAACTCTTTGCGACCCCATGAACCGCAGCACACCAGGCCTCCCTGTCCATCACCAACTCCCAGAGTCTACCCAAACCCATGTCCATTGAGTCGGTGATGCCATCCAACAATCTCATCCTCTATCGTCCCCTTCTACTGCCCTCAATCTTTCCCAGCACTAGGATCTTTCCCAGTGAGTCAACTCTTCGGATCAGGTGGCCAAAGTATTGGAGTTTCAGTGTCAGCATCAGTCCTTCCAATGAACACCCAGGACTGATCTCCTTTAGGATGGACTGGTTGGATCTCTTTGCAGTCCAAGGAACTCTCAAGAGTCTTTTCCAACACCACAGTTCAAAAGCATCAATACTTCGGCACTCAGCTTTATTTATAGTCCAACTCTCACATCCATACATGACCACTGGAAAAACCATAGCCTTGACTAGACAGACCTTTGTTGGCAAAGTAATGTCTCTGCTTTTTAATATGCTGTCTAGGTTGGTCATAACTTTCCTTCCAAGGAGTAAGCATCTTTTAATTCCATGGCTGCAGTCATCATCTGCAGTGATTTTGGAGCCCAGAAAAATAGTCAGCCACTGTTTCCACTGTTTCCCCTTCTATTTGCCATGAAGTGATGGGACCAGATGCCATGATCTTAGCTTTCTGAATGTCGAGTTTTAAGCCAACTTTTTCACTCTCCTCTTTCACTTTCACCAACAGGCTCTTTAGTTCTTCTTCCCTTTCTGCCATAAAGTTGGTGTCATCTGCATATCTGAGGTTATTGATATTTCTCCCCACAATCTTGATTCCATCTTTTGCTTCCTCCAGCCCAGCATTTCTCATGATGTACTCTGCATATAAGTTAAATAAGCAGGGTGACAATATACAGCCTTGACGTACTCCTTTCCTGATTTAGAACCAGTCTGTTGTTCCATGTCTAGTTCTAACTGTTGCTTCCTGACCTTCACACAGATTTCTCAGGAGCCAGGTCGGGTCTGATATTCCCATCCCGTTCAGAATTTTCCACAGTTTATTGTGATCCACACAGTCAAAGACTTTGGTATAGTCAATAAAGCAGAAATAGATGTTTTTCTGGAACTCTCTTGCTTTTTCGATGATCCAGTGGATGTTGGCAATTTGATCTCTGGTTCCTCTGCGTTTTCGAAAACCAGTTTGAACATGTGGAAGTTCATGGTTCACATATTGCTGAAGCCTGGCTTGGAGAATTTTAAGCATTACTTTACTAACATGTGAGATGAGTGCAATTGTACCGTAGTTTGAGCATTCTTTGGCATTGCCTTTCTTTGGGATTGGAATGAAAACTGACCTTTTCCAGTCCTGTGGCCACTGGTGAGTTTTCCAAACTTGCTGGCATATTGAGTGCAGCACTTTCACAGCGTCATCTTTCAGGATTTGAAATAGCTCGACTGGAATTCAATCACCTTCACTAGCTTTGTTTGTAGTGATGCTTCCTAAGGCCCACTTGACTCCACATTCCAGGATGTCTGACTCAAGGTGAGTGACCACAGCATCGTGATTATCTGGGTCGTGAAGATCTTTTTTGTGCAGTTCTTCTGTGTATTCTTGCCACCTCTTCTTAATATCTTCTGCTTCTGTTAGGTCCCTACCATTTCTGTCCTTTATTGAGCCCATCTTTGCATAAAATATTCCCTTGGCATCTCTAATTTTCTTGAAGAGCTCTCTAGTCTTTCCCATTCTATTGTTTTCCTCTATTTCTTTGCATTGGTCGCTGAGGAAGGCTTTCTTAACTCTCCTGCTATTCTTTGGAACTCTGCATTCAAATGGGTATATCTTTCCTTTTCTCCTTTGCTTTTCACTTCTCTTCTTTTCTCAGGAAAAGGACTCCTCAGACAGCCATTTTGCTTTTTTGCATTTCTTTTTCTTAGGGATGGTCTTGATCCCTGTCTCCTGTACAGTGTCACAAACATCAGTCCATAGTTCATCAGGCACTCTGTCTGTCAGATCTAGTCCCTTAAATGTATTCCTCACTTTCACTGTATAATCATAAGGGATTTGATTTAGGTCATACCTGAATGGTTTACTGATTTTCCCTACTTTCTTCAATTTAAGTCTGAATTTGGCAATACGTAGTTCATGATCTGAGCCCCAGTCAGCTCCTGGTCTTGTTTTTGCTAACTATAGAGCTTCTCCATCTTTGGGTGCAAAGAATATAATCAATCTGATTTTGGTGTTGGCCATCTGGTGATGTCCACGTGTAGAGTCTTCTCTTGTGTTGTTGGAAGATGGTGTTTGCTATGACCAGTGCATTCTCTTGGAAAAACTCTCTTAGCCTTTGCCCTGCTTCATTTTGTACTCCAAGAACAAATTCGCCTGTTACTCCAGGTGTTTCTTGACTTCTTACTTTAGCATTCCAATCCCCTGTAATGAAAAGGACATCTTTTTTGGGTGTTAGTTCTAAAAGGTCTTGTAGGTGTTCATAGATTCATTCAACTTCAGCTTCTTCAGCATTACTGGTTGGGGCATAGGCTTGGATTACCATGATATTGAATGGTTCGCCTTTGAAACAAGCAGAGATCATTCTCTCCTTTTTGAAATGGCATCCAAGTACTGCATTTTGGACTCTTCTGTTGACTATGAGGGCTACTCCATTTCTTCTAAGGGTTTCCTGCCCACCTTAGTAGATATAATTGTCATCTAAGTAAAATTCACCCATTCCAATCCATCTTAGTTCACTGATTCTTAGAATGTCGACATTCACTCTTGCCATCTCCTATTTGACCACTTCCAATTTGCCTTGATTCATGGACCTAACATTCCAGGTTCCTATGCAATATTGCTCTTTACAGCATTGGACCTTGCTTCTATCACCAGTCCCATTCACAACTGGGTGTTGTTTCTGCTTTGGCTCCATCCCTTCATTTGTTCTGGAGTTATTTCTCCATTGATCTCCAGTAGCATATTGGGTTCCTACCGACCTGGGGAGGTCTTCTTTCAGTGTCCTATATTTTTGCCTTTTCATACTGTTCATGGGGTTCTCAAAGCAAGAATACTGAAGTGGTTTGCCTTCTCCAGTGGACCACATTTTGTTAGACCTCTCCACCATGACCCATCCATCTTGGGTGGCCCCACACGACATTGCTTAGTTTCATTGAGTTAGACAAGGTTGTGGTCCGTGTGATCAGATTGGCTAGTTGTCTGTGATTTTGGTTTCAGTGTGTCTGCCCTCTGATGCCCTCTCTCAGCGTCTACTGTCTTACTTGGGGTTCTCTTACGCTGGACATGGGGTAGCTCCTCTCGGCCACTCCTGTGCTGCGCGGCCACCGCTCCTGCACTTGTTCCTTATCAATAAGGTGGAAGAGGATGAAAAGACCCTCTCATTATGAATATTCCTTAAGTCTATGTTTTATTAGTTATTTAAGCTGTGTAACAATGCCATAAACTTAGCAGCTTAAAACAACATATATTTATCTTCTCAAAGCATCTGTGGTCAAGAATCTGGGCGTTGCTTAGCTGGGTCCTCTTCTTAGGATCTCACAAAGCAACCCTCAAGATGTCACCGAGAAATGGGTTCTCATCAGAGCCTCAACTGGGGAAGGATACTCCTCTAGTGAGACTACTTGAAAGTCTGCTTACACTCCACCCATTTAAATTTTCATAACACAATGTAAAATATCTGTAAATCTATAAAGTACACTATAAGCCACAGTTGGAAGGTTGTTGCCCAGAAAACTGGGCTCAATTGTGAGGCAAACAAGAACATGGGGGGAAGCTTAGTGGTTTTCACAAAGCAATGGGGAGACTAGGTCAGTGAAATGAAGAAGCTCTAAACCGAAAGGGTAAAACTTAAATGACAAGATAGGAGGAAAGCCAAGTTCTTCACCTTTTTCTTCTTCACTCTGGATAACAGGCATTGTATCTTTATTTCTGTGAAATTTTCTAATAAGAATCCACTCTACTCCACTCCACTTGGAAAGTCTCTGATTGCCCAGAACCCTGGTATCCATGAAGTTCATTTGGCTAATACAAAGTGAATGAAAAAGAAAGGAAGAAAAATGATCCATGTATGGATTATTCTTGGATATTACAAATAAAGACTGAGAGAAGGCCTTGGGGAAATAAAACTTTTCTCATTTAGCCTTTCAGTTTTCTTTAGAAAGAAAAATTATTCAGAAAATATTTTGAAAATGTCACGTTCTTTCTGGATCGTTTCTTATAGGCAGTACCTTGTTTTGACAATGTGTTCCGAGTTAGAAGACACTAACTGTTACATGTTGTCATACCAATTTCTTCTTATGTCTTTGTTAAAACAGTTTATAAAGTAAGAAACAGCCCATTGTTTAACTTTATGGCTTTTTCTATATATACTGTATAGTTTCTTTCTTTTTTGCTTTTTCTTCATTTTTTCCCCTTATTCTCCTTTTTCATTATTTTCTATCCAATCATTCCCATACATTTTTCAATTAAATAGCTTTATAAAGCACCCCTGTTGCTCAAGCCCAGGCTTTTATCTCTCTCAGCAAACTAACTGGCAAACATTTTATCACAAGCTGTCTGAAATCAGTCACCAATGATAAAGTGACAAAAAAGAAATTTATTGCACCCTCATGCTTTGTTATTCTGTTGCCCAGAGTTTCCATTTTGGGTAATTTTTTTTTAGTGACTCTGCCTGGCTTCGGGGATTCTCATGACCACCACCCCCCCCCTTTTTTTTGTTAGGTAGCCTGTTGTAAATTTTGTCTTTAACATGTTGATAGAATGAAATATACATGAGTATTTCAGAATTACAAAACCAGAAGGAGAACCTTAGAAAATACATCTATAGCCATTTGGAAGGAAACAGATATATTATCTAGGCTTGATAACCTCTATCTATGACATCTTTGTGAAAAACATAATGTGTAGAAACATAGTTTCATTCTAATGCTTATTGGCAAGTGCCACAAGTTACTCTATGCCTTACCACCATTTAAAATGGCATTTTGAAAAATAAAACTTTAAAACATCATTGGATAATATTCATCAAGGGACTGCATAATTCACATGGCAAAGCGACTTTTGCCCTTCTTGTCATGTGAAAGAGATTGGGAAAGTCCCTGAGGGAATCCAGACAATCTCTTGACAAACCCAGCCCTCCGGTGGTGTCCTGATTGAGTGTAAATACAATTAAAACTGTTGGCTTGAAAGAATTGTGTGGGCCAACAATTAACAGGTATGGTGATTTTGGACAGCACTGAGCAGAATTACCCTAGAATAGGAAAGGGAACCAGGAAAGAACTGGATAACTATCCCTTGCCTTCATATCTATTTTTATTCTAAATTCTTTGCAGGAGTAAGTGAACTTGCAGAGATTATTTCATTTTTAGTACTTGAAAACTCATGAGTACTCTGTGATATGTTTTAATCTTTCTGGCCAATTAAAACAATGAGTCAGCCTTAATGAAACTCACCACAAGAGTCTCTACCTGTTACAGGTAACCTGTTCTGCATATATAAAACAGATAACAATTAGCATGTATCAGGCTGGAGAAGGTAGCACAGTCCTGAAGTGCAGAGGGTATGCAGGAATAATGGTGAGTGTGGGTGAGATACTCAGTCAGGGTCTACAATAGGTTCCTCATTCCATCACTCTGTCCACCAGAAAGGAAGTGAGTTTCAAGCTAATCTCATTAGGAAGCCCAGAAGCTCCTTCACAAGAAGACTTTTGACTGACATGTCAAAATGGACATGTCAGCCTCCTACCTCCCAGCCTGTCGTCCCCCTCCCCATCTGTTAGCGGAAGCACACTGATTGAAACCGCCCACCCTGGCCAGGCACCATAGTAACCATTTGCATGAGTTGTTTTATGACAGGAGACCCTGATAAGGAATACGGAACTAATAAGCCACCACTAGCCAGAAGAGTTTGGGAAAGGTCGAGAGGAGACACTGCCTGTCCGTCCACTTCCCAGAATCCCTCTTGCTAGCATCCATCTTGGCTAAAGACTATGGCTTGGAGTTCTGATGGACTGACAGTGAATTATTTTTAGTTTAATTAACAAAATGAACAAAGGACTCAAGAACTCTGTGGCTGTATGAGGCTAAATAAACAGGCAATGGTCTTTTACTCCTGCCCCTGCAAAGCCTGGATTCTGGCTCTGATGAGTGCTAGTACCATTTCTGGGTGAGGGAGAATCTTCTAGACCACTTTTCATTCCTCACCTTGCTCATATTCCTTTCTTGCCCTCTGAAGTTAGATTGGGCTACATAATTTTTAAAAAGGGAAGGAAAAGAATTGGAGTTTCAAGCTTGCCTCTTCAGTTTCCCACCTCTCACCTCCTGACTTCTCTAATGGCCTTCCTTCTGATTTCCATCTCTACCGCTCTCCACCATCTATCTCTTCCTTCCCCTTCCAAAACAAGGAATTGGTAAGATGTACTAGGAAGAGCTGGGAGCCAAGACTGTCAGAGGAAGACTTGTGCTGTAGTGTGTAAGACTGGTTTTGAGAGATTCTTGAGGAAAGAGAAGGAAAATGATCCAAACTGGGGAAATGGTAGGTGCAAAAAGGCAAAGACAAAAATCTGAATGGCATAGAGAGATAGCCTGATGGTACAGGTCTGGGGAGTCTGACAGAAACTTGTTGAGAGACTCTGGGCAAGTTATTTTATCTCTCTGACCATCAGTTTTCACATCTGTAAAATGGGGAATAATTAATAGCTATGTTGAGGGTGGATTTAAGAATTATTGCTGACATGAAGTGTCTATGATGTACATGGTGGTGAAATGATGTAAAATGATGGCCATTATTACAATGGGATGCAGGCAGGAGTAAGGAGGAGACTAGTCTGGTGGAGGAACATGTGAGCAAGCATAATTAGAATACAGTAGGAGTCAAATCATGGCATAACATTAATATAATTTCTTTTAGAATCAGTCCCCAGTGCTCAAAGCTTCCTAAAGTGGAAAGATGTATAAAACCTGTCACATGCACTTTGAGATTTTTAGATTAAAAAAAATACATGAAGGAATTAAATGCAATTGCTACCACTGAGTTGCTATGTAATTAATAGGTCAGCACTCTTCATTATTATGACTAAGGCAACGTCAGAAAATATGCTGAACGACTCTTGATCCTAATGTAATATGACTTCCTGTTGTGATAAAAGGGTATTTATCATAGTAGTTTTGGGAGGTAATTTTAGTTACTGAGTAGTTTTAGTTACTGAGAAACTGACATTAGGGGTTGTTGAGTATGAAAGTAACTTTCCAGGGGCAATGTGCTCAGCAAGCATTTATGCAACAAATATTGTGGAGTGTGTTGTGAGTGCCAGGCTCTCTTCCAGGCATTCTGCCTTTATTCTACCCTTCTGCATCCAAGATTTCTCTCTAGAGATACAGATGGAAAATGCCTGAGTTCATGGTTGAATTCATTTCTATTGCACTGCCTTGGTATATATGATCTTTTCCTATACTAACTTTTTATTATACTGGAAATATTTTCACCAAGCTATTGTTCTCATTGTGACAGTTTTATTGAGGTGTAATTGATCTATAATAGGCCGTATATGGGCTTCCCAGGTGGCTCAGTGTGTAAAGAATCCGTCTGCAATGCAGGAAACACAAGAGGTGTGGGTTTGAGCCCTGGGTCAGGAAGATCACCTGGAGAAGGAAATGGCAACCCCCTCCAGTGTTTTTGCCTGGAGAACCCCATGGACAGAGGAGCCTGGTAGGCTACAGTCCATGGGGCTCACAAAGAGTCAGACACAACTGACGTGACTGAGCATACATGTACACAGGCCACATATACTTGTTAAGTTCTGGCATGTGTATACATCCATTAAATCATCATCACAATTAACATAATAATCATCACATCTAGAAGTTTCCTTTTGCCTCTGATAGTCCCTTCCTTTCAATCATTACTGAGTCTTGGGCTACTGCCATTGTGAAGTGGGGGCTGCATTCTTCCCTCCAATCCTCGTTTGTGGAGTGAGGATGCTACACTGGCATGGAATCTTGAGAATACTGGGGCCCTGATAATCCGCGCCTCAGTTTAAAACAGTGGTTTTACATCAGAAGAGTTGACTGAGAGAACCTCAGGCTTCTGCCTCGCTTCCACTGAGCATTCAGGTTTTAGAGTGGGCATGTCACTGAGAGAGGAGCCTGGCTTTGTTCCCACTTCTAGCTTTAGCGCTTTGGCTCAGAGATTCTGCCTGGAGAGACAAGGAAGATCACAAAACAGCCCCTAATCATTTCCCAAGGGAACTGACTTCTTTCCAAATTGAGGGTGAAGTTCAAACCTAAGGGCACTCTAAATAACAATGGAGACTTTGTAAAGGCAACTGGAAGGTGGTTCAAGAAATAAGCTAAAGTGTAGGCCCAGTGGTTTGCAGGAGACAACTGTGGAATAAGGCAGCCAGGAGACCTTCTGGGCTCAGAACTAGTGTCAAACCCTGACCACAGAGGCCACTCCTTCAAAGGAACCAAAATTTGATTAGACTAGTTTGTAGAGCAAGTTTATGTCCCAAGGCATAGTTATAAAAGACAGTATAAAGGTATATTTTTGTCTTGTCATCTCTTAACTGATTTTTAAAAACTGTATAAGATAATAGGAATAAAATTTATTGTTGATCCTGTCACATATAGAAATGTAATGTGTCATATATTTCCCAATAATAGAACAAAGGAGGTATGGTGAGCAAAGCTTTATTGAGATTAAAGACATAACTACAGATGGTAAAGTAATAATTATAACATATTTCTTGGGTTTATAACATTAATAGATGCAACATGTGTAATAATGCCACAAAAAGAGAGAAAAGAAAACAGAGTTATATAGAACTAACATTTCTGTCAGTTCAGTTCAGTCTCTTAGTTGTGTCTGACTCTTTGTGACCCCATGGACTGCAGCATGCCAGGCTTCTCTGGCTATCACCAACTCCCAGAGCTTGCTCAAACTCATGTCCATTGAGTCGGTGATGCCATCCAACCATCTCATCCTCTGTCGTCCCCTTCACCTCCTGTCTTCGATCTTTCCCATCATCAGGGTCTTTTCTAAGGAGTCAGTTCTTTTCATCAGGTAGCCAAAGTATTGGAGTTGCAGCTTCAGCATCAGCCCTTCCATGAATACTCAGGACTGATTTCCTTTAGGATGGACTTGTTGGATCTCCTTGCAGGCCAAGGGACTCTCAAGAGTCTTCTCCAACACCACAGTTCAAAAGCATCAATTTTTTGGCACTCAGCCTTCTTTATGGTCCAACTCTCACATTCATACATGACTACTGGAAAAATCATAGCTTTGACTAGATGGACCTTTGTTGGCAAAGTAATGTCTCTGCTTTTTAATATACTATCTATGTTGGTCATAGCTTTTCTTCCAAGGAGCAAGTGTCTTTTAATTTCATGGCTGCAGTCACCATCTGCAGTGATTTTGGAGCCCCCCAAAATAAAGTCTGTCACTGTTTCCATTGTTTCCCCATCTATTTGCCATGAAGTGATGGGACCGGATACTATGATCTTAGTTTTCTGAATGCTGAGTTTTAAGCCAACTTTTTCACTGTCTTCTGTGATACATTTGATATACATCACTGATACATTTCTATATATCACTGGAAATAAGCTGTTATACTATGAAGCTGATTCTGATACATTAAGATGCATATGGTAAACTCTAGCACAAACACTAAAAAAACTCTAAGTATAGAACACATATGATAATCTCAACAGACTCAGAAAAAGCACTGGGTAAAATCTAATATGATTTCATGATATAAACACTCAGCAAATTAGGAATAGAAGGGAACTTCCTTAACCTGGTAAGAAGCATCTGTGGAAAACCCACAATTAGTATCATACTTACTGATAAAATACTAGATGTTTTCTTCTTAAGATCATGAACAAGATAAATATGTCTGCTCCAGGCTCTTCTCTTCAATACCATACTGGAGGGTCTAATCAGGTCAGTTAGGCAAGAAAAAAATGCATAAAAAAATCCCAGTTGAAAATGAAGAAGTAAAATTATTTCTCTTCACAGATAACATAATCTTGTAA
This sequence comes from Dama dama, assembly GCF_033118175.1. Classification (NCBI taxonomy): domain Eukaryota; kingdom Metazoa; phylum Chordata; class Mammalia; order Artiodactyla; family Cervidae; genus Dama; species Dama dama. The sequence goes on along the minus strand of NC_083696.1, from coordinate 25,167,875 downwards.
GCAGAAAACCCTAGGAAACTCACTAAAAATTATTATAACTAAAAGATGAGCTCAGAAAAATAGAAGGATACAAGACCTAAATACAAGAATCAATTGTATTTCTATACACTGACAGTGAATGATGTAAAATGAAATTAAGAGGACAATTTCATTCACAATAGCATCAAAAAGAATAAAATACTTAGGACTGAATTTAACAAAAGTAGTTAAAACTTATAATTCAAAACTACAAAATATTGTTGAAAGAAATTAAAGAAGATTTAAATAATTAGAAAAGGTCCTGTGTCCATGGATTAGAAGACTTAACATTGTTAAGATGGCGATACTCTCCAAACTGATCTATAGATTCAGCAATGTCCCTATCAGAATCTCAGGTAACTTGCTTGCAGAAATCGACAATTTGATTCTAAAGTTCATAAGGATAAGCAAACAACCCAGAAAAACCAAAACAATTCTGATATACTTGTCATAATTGCCAAGAAAAAGAAAGAGGACTCATACTTGGCACAAAGCAATATTAACCAAGGCAGTGTGGTACTGGCACAAGTTATAAAATATTAACTCAAAATGGATCAAGGACTGTTATGTAAAAGTTAAAACTATAAAACTCTTAAAAGAAAGCACAAAGGTAAATCTTCATGATCTTGGATTTGACAAAGGATTCTGCAAGTGAAAGTGAAGTCACTCAGTCTGACTCTTTGTGATCCCATGGTCTGTAGCCTACCAGGCTCCTCTGTCCATGGGGTTTTCCAGGCAAGAGTATTGGAGTGGGTTGCCATTTCTTTCTCCAGAGAATCTTCCCAAGTCAGGGATCGAACCCGGGTCTCCTGTGTTGCAGGCAGACACTTTACTATCTAAGGATTCTTAGGTATAATATCAAATGTAGTCAATAAAATAAAAAATAGATAAATTGGACTTACCAATAGTTAAAAACATTTGTGCTTCAAGGACATCATAATTAAAGTGAAAAATATGACCCATAGAATGAGAGAAAATGTTTTCAAATATATATCTGATAGGGACCTTGTATCTAAATATATAAAGATTCTTACAACTGAATAATAAAAGGACAACCCAATTTTAAAATGAACAAAGGACCTATATAGGCATTGCTTCAAGGAAAATATACAAATGAACAATAAACATGAAAGGATGCTTGATATCCTTAGTCATTGTGCTTAGTCACTCAGTCGTGCCTGACTCTTTGCAACCCCATGGACTGCAGCCCACCAGGCTCCTCTGTACACGGGGATTCTCCAGGCAAGAATTCTGTCATTAGTCATGAATCCTTAGTCATTAGGGAAAAGCAAGCCAAAACAACAGTGAGATATGACTTCATACTCACTGGAATAACTAAAATTAAAAAGTCAGATAACAATAAGTGTGGACACGGATGTGAAATCAGAACCCACACACACTGTTCACAGGAACGTAAAATATCACAAACACTCTGTAAAACAACCTAGCAGTTACTCATATGGTAACTCTGTTAAATGTAGAGTAATCATATGACCTAGCAATTTTACTCCTAGGTATAAATTCAAAGGAAATAAAGACATACATCCACATAAAAACTTGTACACTCATGTTTATAGTAACATTATCAATAATGGTCAAAAGGTGGGAAAAACCCAAATGTGTATCAACGATGAATGGATAAACAAAATTTGTTGTAGTCATACAATGAAATGTTAGCCAGAAAAGGGAATAATACATGTTACAGTGGAAATGATACATGCTACAGTGTGAAGGAACCTCAAAAATGAGTTATGTGAAAGAAGTTAGTCACAAAAGAGCACATATTACATAATCCCATTAATATAAAATGTCCAGAACAGAGAAATCTATAGAGATGGAAAGTAGATTGATGGTTGCTCAAGGATAGAGATGGGAGAAGGAGGTAGAGATGATTGCATACAGGATTTCTTTTTGAGATAATAAAAATCTATAGTTATTTTTATGACTGCATGTGTCTGTGAATATACTACAAACCATTGAACTGTACACTTCAGATACCTTGAATGTTTGTGAATTATATCTCAATAAAGTTGTCAATGAATACAAAATGGATACAAAAACAAGACCCATATATATGCTGTCTATAAGAAACCGACTTCAGACCTCAAGACACATATAGACTGAAAATGAGAGGACGGAAAAACATATCCCATGCAAATGGGAAGCAAAAGAAAGCTGGGATCACAATCCTCATATCAGACAAAATAGAGCTTACAATAAAGAATATTACAAGAGATAAGGAAGAACACTACATAATGATCAAGGGATCAATCCAAGAGTAAGACATAACAATTGTAAATATCTATGTACCTAACATAGGAGCACCTCAATACACAAGACAAACACTAACAGACACAAAAGGAGAAATTGACAGTAACACAGTAATAGTAGGAGACTTTAACACCCCACTCACACCAACGGACAGATCATCAAAACAGAAAATTAATAAGGAAACACAAGTCTTAAATGATACATTAGATGAAATGGATCTCATTGATATCTTCAGGACATTCTATCCAAATGCAGAAGAATACACCTTCTTTTCAAGTGCACATGGAACATTCTCTAGGATAGACCACATCTTGGATCACAAATCAAGCCTCAGTAAATTTAAGAAAATTGAAATCATATCAAGCATCTTCTCCAACCACAACGCTATGAGACTAGATATCAATTACAAGAAAAAAACTGTAAGAAACACAAATGCATGAAGACTAAACAACACTTTTCTAAATAACCAATAGTTTACTGAAGAAATAAAAAGGGAAATCAAAAAAATTCTAGAACCAAATGACAATGAAAACACAACAACTCAAAACCTATGTGATGCAGCAAAAGCAGTTCTAAGAGAGAAATTTATAGCAATACAATCCTACCTCAAGAATCAAGAAAAACATAAAATAGACAACCTAACTTTACACCTACAACAACTGGAAAAGGAAGAACCAAAAAACTCCCAAAATTATTAGAAGGAAAGAAATCATAAAGATCTGAGCAGAAATAAATGAAAAATAAATGAAAGAAACAATAGTAAAGATGAATAAAACTAAAAGCTGGTTCTTTGAGAAGATAGACAAAATTGACAAACCTTTAGATAGACTCATCAAGAAAAAAAATAGAGAAGAATCAAATCAACAAAATTAGAAATGAAAAAGGAGAGGTTACAGAAGTTGTCAAAATTTAAATATCCAATTAATTATTGGTAATAAATACAAATAGAATATTTTATACTGATCTCCTATCCTGCAGCTTTCCTAAACTCACTTATTAGTTCTAGGTGATTTTGTTCCTATTCCTTTGGGTTTTCTGTGAATAAACAAAATTTTATTTCCTCCTTTCCAATCTGCATGCCTTTTAGGAGCTGGAAACTTTACTTCAGGCTAGACAGAGGATCGTCAATAAAATCACTGGAACTTGGTTCTCTAATGTGCTTCCCTGAGTTGCAACATTTCACATGGACTGTCATAACTTTGTGGAAAGAATTAAGTGCATTCTGTGGGACGATCCTGGGAGAGACTCAGAAGTTTGTGCCTGCTTTCTCCAGACACTGCCCCATGTGCGGTTTCCTTTGAATGATTTTGCTTGGTATCCTTTCACTGTATTAAGTCACAATCATGAGTATGACTATATGCTGCATCCTTTAAGTTGTTCTAGCAAATCATAGAAACTTATGATCTTGGTAACCCCTGACAACCTACTTGGCAAGGCAAGGAGTAGGCAGGGTACACGAACACTTCAACTGCTCTCTCTATGACTGCTGACCTGATGGTGAGCAGGATTCACTTGGAAAGCCAGAAGGCAATGGAGACTGGAGAATTATGGAGCAGAGAATACAGGCAAGCCTCCAGAACAGTACAGGGCAGAACAGGGTGGGAAGTTCATAGAGGGGTTGGAAGGCCAGTGGCAAAGAATCAGCACAGATGCAGAATATGTACTTATTGTGCTTCCTGGTCTGCAGTAAAATCCCTGGGACGTGGGGATATCATGCCAAATCTCACATAGTCATCAGAAATTTAATTTTAAACTTTAAAAGTTCAAAAGATACCATTCCAAATTTTTAAAATCAAAACATAAAATTGAGAGCTATAATTTTCATCTAAAATTCTCCATGATCTTCTTCTTCGGTTGTCACTTTCAGTTTTTCAAATGTCTTCATTAGTGGAAAGTGCTTTCACTGTCAATTAATTATTTAAACATCTCTGCTGAAGAAAACTAGCAAAATGACAATCATAGGATTAATTTGGAAACTTTCTTAAAGGAAATTCTGTATTTTTAATTATAAATAATTTCAACCGAGCGAGTATATTAAGCATTTGAATGATATTGGAAGCTTTCTTGCCATTTGGCCCTTGTTATCAGCATTAATTTACCCATACAATAGTTTTTGCATACCTACTATGTGGTAGGCACTGAAATAAGTATTTAGAAAACAGCTAACTACCATTTCAAAAACAGAGATTGGTGTTTCTTAGGAGGAAACCAATATTACACCTTATAGAATCTGATACTTTTACAGAGGGTATTCCTGGTGGCTCAGATGGTAAAGAAGCTGCCTGCAATGCAGGACACCATGGTTCAATCCCTGGGTCGGGAAGATCTAGAGGAATGGGCTACCCACTCCAGTATTCTTGCCCGGAGAATTCTATGCGCAGAGGAGCCTAATAAGCTGCAGTCCAGTGGGTCGCAAAGAGTTGGACACAACTGAGTGACTAACACTTTCACTTCACTTTCACTCCTAACAGGCACTCTTTTGAACTATAGGTTAAAAATGTGTGTATGCCTTTGCAAATATAAAACCTTATCTTTCATATCTCAACACCCCTGCTTAATAAATAACAATTAAATGAATTTCTTAGAATCAGTATTAAATGCTACTGAACCCTCAACTAATCAAATGCCTTCTTAAATAACCAAGGAGAATTAAAAGTCATGAAAAGCTTTTCTAACTGAGATGACATTCCAGAGGGGTCCAGAGAGGGCATTCCATGAAAACCATAATGATGTGGTGCTTTATTTCCCAGTATGGCCTGCCTAACTGCAGCAAAGAAAATTCTTGGAAGATTCTAAGTCAGAAGTGAAGGGAGACTGCCTGTTAACCAAGGGCTTCCCTGTGGTTTTCTGGGAAGCAGTGGTGGGCAACAGGGAGTGTGACCATCAGAATGCCGTGCAGTACAAGATAATGGATGTTGGCTTTTATTCCGGGCAAGCTCCCCCTGCCTTCTCACCAGACCACTACCCCTCGTTTGCCTTTTGGCTCTTAATTATCCAAAAGGAACGTAAACCCTGTTAATAAGCTTGCTGGTGCAGAGATCTTGTGGTCTTTATTCTAATTTCAAGCTGGAATGTTTACTGTGTGATCTTGGCCAACTAACTTAATCTTTTGAGCTTTCTGTGCATCTGAAAAATGCAATAGTGTTGGTGATACAACCCATAGTATAGGTATGTGTAAACTGATTAATTCATTATTTCTCATTCTTAGCAACTAAGATTGAAACTGTTGGTACACATTCCCCTGAATGTTAATCAGAGGCCTGAAGACTTAAAAATCATTAATGTCTGAAGTTAAGGTAAAAACTTTAAGCTATGCAGCAGTATAACAAGTTAGTAAAGTTTCTGTGTGTTCTTGGTTCTTCATGATGCTACTTCAATAATTGTTTTCAATGTGCTAATATTATTATGAAATCAAATATTGAGAAAGGTACAAGAACTGTATTGTATAAATAGTTGGGTTTTTTTTTTTCCTGAATCATCTGAAAGTAAGCTGTGGCCGGTGTGCCTAGCACTCCCAAATAGTTCAGACAAAAGACATTCAAAAAGACTGACAAAAAGACATTCTCTGGGTAATCACAGACCAACCACATAAAATCAGGATATTACACCTGTGCACTACTACCACCCACTCCTCAAACCCCACTCAAGTTCACCAACAACATTCTTTATAGCCAAACGACCCTACCCAGGATCACATGTGGCATTAAGTTATCATGTCTTTTTAGCCTCCCTCACTCTGGAACAGTTAATACCTTGATACTCAAAGACCAGTTGCTGCTGCTAAGTCACTTCAGTCGTGTCCGACTCTGTGCGACCCCATAGACGGCAACCCACCAGGCTCCTCCATCCCTGGGATTCTCCAGGCAAGAACACTGGAGTGGGTTGCCATTTCCTTCTTCAATCAAAGCCCAGTATTTTGTAGCAAATGCCTCAGTTTGGGTTTGTCTCTTTCTTTTTAATTGGATGCAGGTTATGAATTTTGAGCAGAATATTACAGAAATGCTCTGAGGTCTCATGCTGTCTACTGGGCAGTATGTGATATAAGTCCCACTCCAGGTGACGCTAAGTGGGGTGATGGCTGATGTGTTTCAGTTTTTCTCCTGTAATGCTGTTCTTTCTCTCTTTGTAAGTGACATTTTGTGGAAGAGTACTCCAGACTATTTGAATCTCCAATTCCTTATCAAACTTATGTCCATTCATTTTAACACCTAGTCATGTTTCTTGGTTGAATTAACTATTATAATGATGAGTGGCATTTATATTTATTATGCATTTATTACTTAAAATATGTTTTTTTTTACCTGAAACATTTATTTATTTAGGTGTAAAAATGTCAGTTCTGCTTTCTTAGTAAGTTTTGATTTTGCAATACTGTGTTATCAACTATAGTCACCATGATATACATTAGATCATCACCCTTTTCACGTGACAGTTAAAAGTTTGGATACTTTTACCAACTGTTTACTATTTCCCCCATGCCTCCATGGCCTGGCATCCACTCTTCTGCTTTCTCTTCTATGATTTTGACTTTTCATTTAGATTCCACATATAAGTGATACCACACAGTATCTCTCTTTCTCTATTTGGCTTATTTTACTTTGCATAAGGCCCTCAAGATCCATCCGTGTTGTCACAAAGGGCAGGATTTCTGTCTTCTCATGGTTGAGTAATATTCCAGTTTATATATTCACTTACTTATTTATATGTATATGTATATATATGTTTATGTAAATTTGGGGCTTCCCAGTGACTCAGTGGTAAAGAAGCCACCTGCAATTGCAGGAGCTGCAGGAAACGTGGGTTCAATCCCTGGGTTGGGAAGACCCCTTGGAGGAGGAAATGGCAACCCACTCCAGTGTTCTTGCCTGTAGAATCCCAAGGACAGAGGAGCCTGGTGGGCTACGACAGTCCACAGGGTTGCAAAGAGTCGGACACTACTGAAGCGACTTAGCACACATGCACACACAGATATAGATATATATGGTAATACAGATACATTATCCATTCATTCCTTGATGGACACTTAATTGTTTCCATACTTGGTTATTGCAAATAATGTTGCAATGGGCATAGGAGTGGTGCAGTTATCTCTTTAACATCCTCATTCACTGTCCTTTATATTTACCTCCCTTTCTTCTGGATAAATATCTGAATTCAGCTACTCAGTTTCGGGTTCTTCTGGGCTACCAACTGACAGAAGGCAATAACACTGAAATTTAAAAATTTTGCAATAAGCAAAAGTTTCATTTCTGTTTTTAAAGTTTATTTTTTCATTGGAGGAAAATTGCTTTACAATGTTGTGTTGGTTTCTGCCATACGATGACACAAATCAGTCATATTTATACACATATTCCCTCCCCGATGAGCCTCCCTCCCCTCCCCCACCCCTCCCTCTAGGTCATCATGGGCACCAGGCTGAGCTCCTGTGTTATACAGAGACTTCTCACCAGTTTTCTGTTTTACACGTGATAGCGTATATATGTTGATGCTACTTTCTCCCTTTGTCCCACTCTCTCCTTCCTCCATGATCCACAAGTCCATTTTCCACATCTGTGTCTCCATTCCTTCCCTACAAATAAGTTCATCAACACCATTTTTTTAGATTCCATGTGTGTGCCTTAGTAGCTCAGTCATGTTCAACACTTTGTGATTCCATGAACCAAGGGATTCTCTGTCCATGGAATTCTCCAGGTAAGAATACTGGAATGGGTTGCCATTTCCTTCTCCAGGAGATCTTCTATACCCAGAGATCGAACCTATGTTTCCCACGTTGTAGGCAGATTCTTTACCATCTGAGCCACCAGGGAAGCCCCTGCATTCCATATATATGCATTAAAATACAATATTTGTTTTTCTCTTTCTGAGAGTTCACTCTATATAACATGCTCCAGGTTCATCCAGCTCACTAGACCTGATTCAAATCCCTTCTTTTTTTATGGCTGAGTAATATGCAGTTGTATATATGTACTACAACTTTATCTGTTCATCTGTAGATAGATATCTAGATTAATTCCATGTCCTGGCTATAGTAAATAGTGCAACAATGAACATTGGGGTACATGTGTCTTTTAGAATTTTGGCTTTCTCAGGGTATATGCCCAGTAGTGGGACTGCTGGGTCACATGGTAGTTTTATTCCTAGTTTTTTAAGGAATCTCCATACTATTCTCCAAATTGGCTGCATCGGTTTACATTCCCACCAACAGTGCAGGAGGGTTCCCTTTTCTCCACATCCTCTCCAGCATTTATCGTTTGTAGACTTTTTGATGATGGCCAGTCTGATTGGTGTGAGGTGATACCTCACTGTAGTTTTGATTTGCATTTCTCTAATAATTAGTGATGTTTAGCATCTTTTCATGTGTTTATTGGCCATCTGTAGCACAAGCTAGAATCAAGATTGTGGGGGAAAATATCAATAATCTCAGATATGAAGGTGACACCAGCCTTATGGCAGAAAGTGAAGAGGAATTTAGAGCCTTTGATGAAGTTGTGAAAGAGGAAAGTGAAAAAACTGACTTAAAACTCAACATTCAAAAAATGAAGATCATGGCATCTGGGCCCATCACTTCATGGCAGATAGACAAGGAATCAATGGAAACAGTGACAGACTTTATTTTTGGGGGCTCCAAAATCACAGTGGATGGTGACTGCAGTCATGAAATTAAAAGATGCTTGCTCCTTGGAAGAAAAGCAATGACAAACCTAGACAATGTATTAAACTTTGCCAACAAAGGTCTGTATGGTTAAAGCTAAGTAGTCATGTACGAATGAGAGAGCTGGACAATAAAAAAGGCTGAGCGTTGAAGAATTGATGCCTTCGAACTATGGTGCTGAAGAAGATTCTTGCTCCTGGACAGCAAGGAGATCAAACCAGTCAATCCTAAAGGAAATCGACCCTGAATACTCATTGGAAGGACTGATGCTAAAACTGAGGCTCCAATGCTTTGTCCACCTGATGTGAAGAACCAACTCTTTGGAAAATACCTGATGCTGGGAAAGATTGAAGCAGGAGGAGAAGGGGATGACAGAGGATGGGATGGTTGGATGGTACCACCAACTCAATAGACATGAGTTTGAGCAAACTCTGGGAGATGGCGAAGGACAGGGAAGCCTGGCTTGCTGCAGTCCATGGAGTCGCAAAGAGTTGGACGTGACTGAGTGACTGAACAACAACATGTCTTCTTTGGAGAAATGTCTGTTTAGGTTTTCTGCCCATCTTTTTGATCGAGCTGTTTGTTTTTGTGATATTGAGCTGTATGAGCTGCTTATATATTTTGGAAATTAATACTTTGTCAGTTGTTTTGTTTGCAATTATTTTCTCCCATTCTGAGTGTTGTCTTTTCATCTTGTTTATAATTTCCTTTGCTATGCAAAAGCTTTTAAGTTTAATTTGGTCCCATTTGTTTATTTTTATTTCCATTACTCTAGGAGATGGGTCAAAGAGAATCTTGCTGTGATTTATGTTAAAGAGGGTACTGCTTATGTTTTCCCCTAAGAGCCTTTTAGTTTCTGGCCTTATATTTAAGTCTTTAGTTCATTTGGAATTTATTTTTGTGTATGGTGTTAGGAAGTGTTCTAGTTTCTTTCTTTTTCATGTAGCTGTCTGGTTTTCCCAGCATGACTTACTGAAGAGGCTGTCTTTTCTCCATTGCATATTCTTGCCTCCTTTGTCATAAATAAGATGCCCATATGTGCATGGATTTATCTCTGGGCCTTCTATTGTTCCAGTGGTCTATATATCTGTTTTTGTGCCAGTACCATACTGTCTTGATGACTGCAGCTTTGTAGTATAGTCTGAACTCAGAAAACTTCATTCTTCTAGCTCCATTTTCTTCTCTCAAGATTGCTTTGGCTATTCGGGGTCTTTGTATTACCATACAAATTGTGAAATGTTTTGTTCTTGTTCTGTGAAAGATACCATTGGTAGTTTGATAGGGATTGCATTAAATCTGTGGATTGTTTCGGGTAATATAGTTATTTGACAATATTGATTCTTCCAATCCAAGAACATGGTATATCTCTCCATCCGTTTGTGTCATCTTTGATTTCTTTCATCAATATCTTACAGTTTTCTGCATACAAGTCTTGCATCTCTTTGAAAACTGTTAGTCATTCAGTTGTGTCTGACTCTTTGTGACCCCTGGATTATAGCCTGCCAGGCTTCTCTGTTCATGAAATTCTCCAGGCAAGAATACTGGAGTAGGTAGCCATTCCCTTCTTCAGGGGATCTTCTTAATCCATGGATCAAACTTGGGGCTCCTGCATTGCAGGCAGATTCTTTACCATCTGAGCTACCTTAGGTAGGTTAATTGGAGATATTTTATTCTTTTTGTTGCAATGGTGAATAGGATTGTTTTTTTAATTTCTCTTTCTAATAGCTCATTGTTAGGGTAAAGGAATGCAAGGGATTTCAATGTATTAACTTTATATCCTGCAACTTTACTGTATTCATTGATTAGCTCTAGTAATATTCTGATGGTATCATTAGGGTTTTCTGTGTATAGTATCATGTCATTGGCAAACAATGAGAGTTTTACTTCTTTTCCAATCTTGATTCCTTTTATTTATTTTTTTCTTCTTTGATTGTTGTGGCTAGGACTTCCAAACTATGTTGAATAATAGTGGTAAGAGTGGGCAGTCTTGTCTTGTTCTGATCTTAGAGAAAATACTTTCAGTTCTTCACCCTTGAGAATAATGTTTGCTGTTGGTTTGTCATATATGGCCTTTATTACAGTGAGGTATGTTCCTTCTATGCCTACTTTCTGGAGAGTTTCTACATAAATGGGTGTTGAATTTTGTCTAAAGCTTTCTCTGCATCTATTGAGATTATTATATTGTTTTTATCTTTCAATTTATTAATATGGTGTACACACTGGTTAGTTTGCATATATTGAAGAATCCTTGTATCCCTGGAATAAAGTCCACTTGATCATGATCATGAATAAAATCCACTTGATCTTTTAAATGTGTTGCTGGATTCTGTTTGCTAGAATTTAGTTGAGGAGTTTTGTATATATGTTCATCAGTGATATTGGCCTGTAATTCTCTTTTTTTGTGTGTCATCTTTGTCTGGTTTTGGTATTAGGTAATGGTGGCCTTGTAGAATGCATCTGGGAGTTTTTCTTCCTCTTCAATTTTCTGGAAGATTTTGAGCAGAGTAGGTGTTAGCTCTTCTCTAAACTTTTGGTAGTATTCACCTGTGACGTCATCTGGCCCTATGCTTCTGTTTCTTAGAAGATTTTTTATTATAGTTTCAATTTCTGTGCTTGTAATTGGTCTGTTCATATTTTCTGTATCTTCCTGTTTCAGTCTTGGAAGGTTATACATTTATTATTATATTATACTTGAATAGTATATTATACTTGGAAGGCATATTATACTTGGAGAGTTACACATGTATTATCAACATCATGTTGTTTGAACAAAGCTTTCTTTTCTCCCAATTTGTATTTATTTGTTTTGTGAGTACATCAGCATGGATACAGGGTTTCCTGTTTTAGTCAAAACATTGTCATCCCTTATTACCATCATTTATTTTTATATTCAAATTATTACTGATTTAGTTAGTGGAAGTCCCTTCATGTTTGCTTCTATGTATTTTTGCCATGTCCCCATCTTTCTTTAAAGATTTTCTTGCACTCTGTGACAAAATATTTCAGGTTTACCTTATGTTTGACTAACCTCAGCCTCAGAATCAACCTCTTCTCCAAGTCTAGGTTCTTTTTAGTAGGGAATGGTATTTAATCCTGAGGATTTTCTCAAATTTTCAGTCAAGTTACTGTTTACCTGGGTGTTGTTGACTATTGATTGTGAGTTCATATATGATTGGCCTTAATTTGAGAAAATCCTCAGGTTTAAAGTAGGTAATTTTGTAACATAGAGCGTTTTACTTTTTCTGAGGTACTACCAAGTTGGATCTACAGGCCCCATCTGGAATTTGAGTTCAGTGGTTCAACCCTGCAGTGGTCCAAAACTGGGCCTCTTTTTTGCAATGCCATTCTCAGAATTTGCCTCCAGAAATTCCATGTATGTTTACCTGGTCTGTTCTGATTTCAACTCACTCTTTCACCACTTTTTCCCCTCCTTTCTCATGCATGAAATTTTTCCTTTCTATGTTAGGAGACTAGTATCTCTGTTCCAGTGAGAGAATCCTTCAGAGTATCTAGAACCCTGCAGTGTCAGAAGGCCCTAATACTCTTCATGAGTACTTACAGGTGATAATTCACACACCAGCCAGAGACCTTAAAAAAGTGTAAATCAGATTATATGCCTTCCTGGCTGCAAATTCTCAAATGAGCCTTCCAGCACCCTGAAAACAAAATCCAAACATCTTATCTTGGGGTCTCAGGCCTGCGTGGTCTGTATGCCTGATCTGCAGGAGAATTCTCTATATTCCTTCAACAGACCAACCTTGTTTCCACTTTCATTTTGCACTGCATGTTTCTTGTCTGAAATTCTCACCATTTGCCTCAAACACTCATTCTCTCCTTGGGCCCTCTTGGCAGGACTGAATCTTTTTTGAAGTGCAGCCTCAGCACAATAATGATGGTGTTTCATTTCAGCCTGACTTTCTGGAGCCATTCCATTGAACACTGCTATCCTCTCACCCTAACCTCCTCTGTTTAACATGTTTGCCTAATAGCATTTACCACTATTGAATAATAGTAATCACTTTTAATTTCATCCATTTATTTTTTGCTTCTTTCCAAGAAAAGCAAGGGAGAAGAGAGACTGCTGAAACCCTTGCCAAGAAGCCTGGGCACAAAGTAGTCACTCAATAGATATTTGATGCACAAGTAAATGGAAGAAAAGTTACAACTCAAAAGTACTGAGAATCCTTGCAAAGTACATTCTCTTCTCTTAGGAAAATATATGAAGTGCAAGGAGCAAGATTGAGCTAGGAAAACTAAGGGGGAGGCATGACCCTCTATATCAGGGTTTCCAGTTGGTAACAGAACCCTGTGTATTGTTCATTAATTCACCAGTGCAGCATTGGAAGAGTCCATGGAGTTCAAATCTTGGCTTTGTCTGTCAACCCAAAGTTTACCCTTTTATCCACTGAGCAAAGTAAGGTGTCCTTTCATTCCATCAGGCTTTTGTTTTGTTTTTCGTTTCTTAATACTCATGGAACTTGCAAGATTTGGGACAAACACACACATACACACAAAAGCTAAAATACATTCCAAAAACACTCTCATTGAATCTGTATAGACATTCTTTTTGGGTAGCATAGTAAAAGTCACTCTCCTGGGATCTAATTCAGAAACTGCTTTTATATACTATATGATCAGGAAAGGAAAAACTCTGACACTTTTTGGTGTAAAGCAGGAATAAGTTCAACTCATTTTTTGTTTAACATCAACTCTTTGCAAGGCAATTTAAACTCTGACTCTTGCTGTGTACAAGATGCTAAGCCTGCAGCCTAGCCTTCACCTGGTTAATGAAAAAGTGTTTTACTTTCTCTCTGGCTCTTGCTTTTCCTCTCAGTCATGCATAAAGTGGAAACTGAAAACTCATATAAACATGTTGCAAAAAATCAAGTGTTTGGAAATGTCATTGTCTTGGCAGTTGTAGTTAGTCTTTTGAGCACGGCCAAAATGGTCCCTTGATAACTTCATTTTAACCATACCAATATTAATTCTTATCAGAGGAGAGTTTCTGCCACATTCTTCAAACTATTCAGGATTGGAACTTGCCATGGGTTTTCCAGGACTTCTCTGGTTAGAATCAGGGTTCCAGGCAATGCATGCCTTCCCCCCATCAACTTTTCTCAAAAATGTTCTTTTAATTTTTAAAAAAAATTTTCAAGCCTTACTGCAGACTTTAATCCAACCAGCTGTGTTCCATATTGTAAATTGGTTTTGACTCAGGTTTGCATTTTCATTCAAGCCTGACACTAAGGTTTTGCAAAACTGATTTTCCAACCATTCTCATATATCTATACACATGGTTCATGCTGATGTACATGTGTAGCATGCAAAAAAAGTTTGCTTTTGGTGAAAATCAATTCCAAGAGGCAAACTTTGGAAACAATTTTCTGAAGTCTGATTCTCTTATATTTATTGCCTTTAGGTAGTATATAGTAAACACCTAAAGAGCAAGATCAGTCATTATTATTCATCCTGAGGGAGGAAGAGGCAGCAGTAGCAATACTATATTTTTCAGGTAAAAATATGGTCTACTGTCACTAAATAATTCAAATTTTTCTTTTGGACAGATTTTAGGGAAGTTGTACAAAAGAGGAGAATGCATTTAGAACTATGCTTGAGTAGTAAAGCAAGGACGTCACATCCCTCTCTTGGTGAAAAAGAATCTCATCTCACAACTATGAATAGGCTATAAAGTCTTATATAATAAAGAATTTGTCTGCTCAAGGTGCCAGGTTCCTGGCATGGAGTTTCTAAAGCACTTAGAACTTCCTAAGTAATAGAATGTCTTCATTATTCACAAGTCCCTTGGATCACTCCTGAGTTTGTGCTAGTGAGGTGAGTATGATGGATCCCTAGAGAGCTTCAGGGTGGGGGCTGGTCACCAGAAAGATCAAGTACATGATTAGAGAGTTGGACTTTGAGCCAGCCTGACCTCCAGGGAGGGGAGAGGTAACTGGATGGTAATAGATCAATCACATGGCCAGTGATTTGATCAGCTGTATCGACTTAATGGGGCATCACAGGTGGTACTAGTGGTAAAGAAGCCACCTGCCAATGCCAGAGATTCAGGAGATAAAGGTTTGATCACTGCTTCATGAAGATCCCCTGGAGGAGGGCAGGGCAACCAACTCAAGTATGCTTGCCTAGAGAATTCCTTGGACAGAGGAGCTTGGCAGGCTACAGTCCATACGGTTGCAAAGAGTCAGACACGGCTGAAGTGACTTCACATGCATGCATCTCCTTAATGAAACCAAAGTAAAAACTCTGGACACTGAATATCATGATAGTTCCTTGGTTGATAAACACACTGATCTGCCAAGAGGGTAATATGTCCTGATTCTATGAGGTGCGGACCGGGAGGCACCAAATTTGGGACTTTCTCAGTCCACATCCCAGTCTCTTCACTTGAATGGTCCTGAGTTGTGTCCTTTCATATAAAAGTGTAATTGTAAGCACGGCACTTTCCTGAGTTCTGTGCTTTGTTCTAGTGAATTATGAAACTAGTTCCTGAATTTGTTGCCAGTTGATCTTAAGTTGGGGATGACCTGGGATCCCATGAACTTGTGGCTGGCATCTGAAGTGGGGACAGTCTTGTGGAGGGTGATAACCTTCACTCTGGGGTGTGTGCTAACATCAGGTCATCAGTGCCAGAACTGAACTGCAGTATAACTAGTTGAGGTAAAAATAAAATAAAAATCTCTGAAGCAGGATAAGACAGACCTAGTATACATATCTGGGTAAAGCATTTAAAGTCCTGCCAAGGATGAGATGGTGACTAGAAAGGCTAGTACTAATAACATGGAATGTACCTTTTCCCCTCCCTCTCATAAGACACCAGTATTTATTTCTAGTCATCAATACGGATGCTGCTGTTTGTTGTTCAGTTGCTAAGCTATGTCTGATTCTTTGTGAGCCCATGGACAGTAGCACATTAGGCTTCCCTGTCCTTCACTAACTCCCAGAGTTTGCTCAAATTCACATCCACTGAGTCAATGATGTTATCTAACCATCTCATCCTCAGTCACCCTCTTCTCCTCTTGCCCTCAATCTTTCCCAGAATCAGGGTATTTTCCAATGAGTAGGCTCTTCCCATCAGGTGGCCAAAGTATTGGAGCTTCACCATTAGTCCTTCCGATGCCTATTCAGGGTTGATTTTCTTTAGGATTGACTGGTTTGATCTCCTTGCTGTCCAAGGAACTCTCAAGAGTCTTCTCTAGCACCACAGTTCAAAAACATCAATTCTTCACTGCTCAGCCTTCATTATGGTCCAACTCTCACATCTGTACATAACTACTAGAAAAACCATTGTTTTGACTAGACAGACCTTTGTCAGAAAAGTGATGTCTCTGATTTTTACTATGCTATCTAGGTTTGATACAGCTTTCAAGGAGCAAGTATCTTTTAATTTCATGGCTGCAGTCATCATTCTCAGTGATTTTGGAGCCCAAGAAAATAAAATCTGTCATTGCTTCCACTTTTTCTGTTGTTGGACACATGCTGCTGCCCATGTGGATTCTTGTGTGGGTGAAAGCCAAAGAGACTGGTGGCCTTGGGGGTGATGGAATTTTCTGGATGCATGACAAGGGGCTAATGTCCCTTGGGACAATCACTGGATGTGATTTACCAGCAACATTTATTTTAAATTTTAGGCAGGCTTGGAAGTGCTCTCCACCAGGCAACATAAAAGCCTGTGGATTACAGCAAAAGAAGGCTTGAAGACAGATCTACAGGGAAAATGAAATGCTGGAGAATCTGATTAGTTTTAGTCCAATCCTCAGGCTGAAACCTAAGAAAACCAGGACAAAAAAACCTGGATAAAGGGATCAGAAAACTATCTAAAGGGCAAAGAGTTGAAGTCACAGAACCAGGACCCGTGAGGCCAGTTTGGTGCCATTTTTCCTCTGGAGGTATATATTCTGTGCTGTTTAATGCAAGAGACACTCACTGCATAAGGGTTTTGAGCACTTGAACTGGGACTAGTGTTATTGAGGGACTGCATTTTTTCTTTAATTTATTTGTTGTAATTAACCAATAACTAGTTTAAATAGCCTCATTTGGTTACTAGCTGCCCCACTGCATATCACAGGTCTAGGGGGTCCATGAGGTCCTGAGGAAAGCAGCGTGGCAAGACATGATGCTGACTTGTTGTAGAGTAAAAAGGCCCTGATGCTGGGAAAGATTGAAGGCAGGAAGAGAAGTGGGCGACAGAGGACAAGATGGTTGGAGGGCATCACCGACTCAATGGACATGAGTTTGAGCAAACTCCAGGAGATAGTGAAGGACACGGAAGCCTTGCGTGCTGCAGTTCACGGGGTCTCAAAGAGTCAGACATGACTGAGTGACTGAACAACAATAATGACCCTCCCAGAATACTTAGAGGAATAAGTTTCCTTCTCTGTGTTCAGTTTCTTCACCTATGAAAAAGGAATAAATAAAGCTACTTCATATACTTGTTTTATATATGAGTGCCTGCCCATAGTAGACACTCAATAAAGGTTAGAAAGTTTGCAGATAATGAGTTAGAAAATGACGAGTTACATCATTTTCAAAAGGTGAGTTTTCTTGTCTTCAAAAACAAAAAAGGCAAGGTGGTAATCATCCCTAGTAAGTTTTCCAAATAAAAGATTATTTGTGCTTTTTATAAAAAAGAAAAATGCCAATGTTCATGTTATTGAGCTTATTCTATTTGCTTTCAAAAATCTATATTTTTGAAAGCAATATAAAAATATTTGGAAATAAAATCATATTTGGAAACAAAAACATATTTCACAAAATTGTTGTTGTTCAACTGTTAAGTTGTGTCTGATGCTGTAATCCTATGGACTGCAGCACACCAGGTTTCCCTGTCCTTTACTTTCCCTGTCCTCCCAGAGTTTGTTCAAATTTATGTCCACTGACTCAGTGATGCTATCCAACTATCTCACGCTCTATGCCCTCTTCTCCTTCTGCCTTCAGTCTTCCCCAGTATCAGGGTCTTTTCGAATATCAACTCTTTGCCTCAGGTGGACAAAGTATTGGAGCTTCACCTTTAGCATCAATCTTTCCAGTGAATATTCAGGGCTGATTTCCTTTAGAATTGACTGGTTTTATCTCTTTGCTGTTCAAGGGACTCTCAAGGGTATTCTCCAGCACCACAGTTTGAAAGCATCAATTCTTTGGCACTCAGCCTTCTTTATAGTCCAAATCTTAAATCCATACATGACTACTGGAAAAACCACAGCTTTGACTTACAGACCTTTGTCAGCTAAGTGATGCCTCTGCTTTTTAATACACTGTCTAGATTTTTCATAGCTTTCCAGGAGCAAGCATCTTTTATTTATTTATTTTTGGGGGAGGGTTTATGCAGCTGGTTTATTTATTTATTTTAGTAACAAATCTGCTTTTTTTTTTCAATGCCTTTATTTTATTTCTTCCCAATTATTTTTATTAGTTGGAGGCTAATTACTTTACAATATTGTAGTGGGTTTTGCCATACATTGACATGAATCAGCCATGGATTTACATGTGTTCCCCATCCTGAACCCCCCTCCCACCTCCCTCCCCATCCCATCCCTCTGGGTCTTTTAATTTCATGGCTGTAATCACCATTCTCAGTGATTTTGGAGCCCAAGAAAATAAAATCTGTCATTCCTTCCACTTTTTCCCTTCTATTTGCCACAAAGTGATGGGACTGGATGCCATGATCTTAGTTTTTCTGAAGGTTGAGTTTTAAGCCAACTTTTTCACTCTCCTCTTTCATCCTCATCAAGAGGCTCTTTAGTTTCTCTTCATTTTTTGCCATTAGAGTGATATCATCTGCATATCTGAGATTGTTGATATTTCTCCCAGCAATCTTGATTCCAGCTTGTGCTTCATCCAGCCTGGCCTTTTGCATGATGTATTCTGCATAGAAGTTAAATCAGCAGGGTGACAATACACAGCCTTGATGTACTTTCGATGCTCTAAAGAACTGCTTTCTTAGGGAGCTGCCCAAGGTTAACTATTGATATCCAATAAATATATCTTGATTTTGGGCTCTCCAGGTGGCATTAGTGGTAAAGGACTCCCCTGCCAATGCAGGACACGTAAGAGATGCAGGTTCAGTTCATGGGTCAGGAAGTTCCCCTGGAGGAGGGCGTGGCAACCCTCTCCATTATTCTTGCCTGGAGAATCTCACAGACAGAGGAGCCTGGCAGGCTGCAGTCTGTAGGATTGTATAGAGTCCGACACTACTGAAACAACTTATCACACATACATGCATATCTTGATTTTATTTTTAGATGAAATTATCTGGGACAAAATGGTTGTTTTCCTCCCACTTACTCACTTTTTTTTTTAATAATAAAAAAATTATCTAAAAAAGTCCAGCTCTCTGCACAAAGTAGCATGTTATGGTGCACACAAGTTTGGGAAGCATCTTTCAGAGACTGCCTTGGCACTCAAATGGGGGCCATGTTTGCTGTTCTGTGGGCAAGCAGAACAGTGCTTCTCTGGGGCCATGTCTCACTCATGTGTTATGAGTCAGCTTGTGATTGTGGTTAAGGCTTGTCACCATGCAAGACAGAAAATAATGTTCAACTGCCTTTTTTAAAAAAAATTTACTTTATTGAAGTATAGTTGGTTTGCCATTCTATGCAAGTTTCTGCACAGCAAAGTGAATCAGCTATATATTTACATATATTTATGTAAATATATATTTATATATTTACATTCTTTTTTCATATTCTTTTTTGCTTGTTGTTTTAATTTTTGCAATGTTGTGTTGGTTTCTGCGATATGACATTGTGAATCAGCCACAATTATACATACATTCCCTCCCCATTCCATCCCTTCATATCATCACAGAGTGCCAGCCTGGGTTCCCTGTGCTCAATAGCAACTACAGCCATTATGGAGAACAGTATGAAGGTTCCTTAAAAATCTAGAAATCAATCTACCATATTACCCAGCAGTGTCACTACTGGGCATATATCCTGAGAAAACCATAATTTAAAAAGACCCATGTACCCCAATATTCATAGCAGCACTATTTACAATTGCTTTTGATTCCAAGAAAAAGGCCTCCTATTGTAGCTATGGACTTTAGCAGTGAGCCAGCAAATAGTATTTGCTAAGACACCAAGGTCCTGCTGGTAAATGACCTTGTACCAGTGTAATGCTCTTTGTGCCAGACCTAATCATCCAAAATTATAAATGATATACTTTGCCTTTCAAAAATAAAGAGGTGCTTGGGAAAGAAATGGAAAGGCATAAATGTGAGAATTTTTAGCAGAAACCTGGTCATTTCACCAACATATTAACAAGTGCCATTCCATAAGTATATAAGCCATACTAGCCTTGAGCTGTGGCTGGCCCCCACCCCCCGCCGCCGCCTTCGCACTGCCTCCCCCATCCCACCCCACCCCCCCACACACTGTTCCATTTCAGCCCGACTACACCCTTAGGGGAGTATTTTTTACCTTGGAGGGTCAGAGAACTGGGGTGGTTGATGGGCGGTTGATGGGTGGTTGATGGGAGCGTTTAAAGTCAAATTCTTGTCCTCTGTCTCCAAAGTCAATGACCTTCTCTGCTGAATCCATTCCCAACATGAATCCTATATCTTGAGGGCCTTCTATCCCAATAAAGTTAAGAATGTACAAGATTGAAAAGTTTATACCCAGATGTATTGGTGCTACCCCATGAAAAATATCATAAAATCTGAAAAAACTTTCTTATGAAATAAAATGTAGTCATTACTATGCATTGTCCTATAGAGTGCTATGTAGGAGCCCATTAAAGGTCTACAAGAGTTATAGGAGGGAAGTTCTAGTATCATTCCCTTTCCCAGGTGATGAAACTGCCCCAGGCAAGGCTAGTGACTTGCCCAAGTCTGCACAGCTAGTGATGGTAGAGGAGCTGGAACTCAGAGCTCAGAGTCTGATTACACAGCCTTCACTTCTCTTAGAATAATAAGAACAGTTGGTAAAGAACAGCTAAAGAAAAATTGATATCCAGGTGCATGCTGCTGGATCTGGTGGTATCTTCAGAATGCTGTTTCTTTTGATGACCTTCAAAGTAAGTCTCATCAAGGTATCATTCAATAATTTATTTGGAGTAATCTTCCAAACAGTATGTTATAAAAGAGCAGAAAATCTAGAAAAGATGCAGACTTGGAAAAGACCAGAGTGTCTCCTGGTACTATAAACCTTGCCCCCTTTGAGGGAATACTGGCCTTCTGGTCTTGGACACTGAGGGCTGCAGGAATTTAGCCATGAACTTGACCATTGTAAGAGGACATCTGAGAACCATCCCTTTCCGTTCAGGAGAACTCTTTTCCTTCTTCCCCTGGAGCCCTGGGTTTGTTCCTTACGTTAAAGACTGTCACGTTGCTGATTGCACTTAGCTCCTGATGTCAGCTGCTGAACATCAAGTTGAACCATGACTGCCCTTTCAGTTCAATCTCTCAGTCGTGTCCGACTTTTTGTGACCCCATGTACTGCAGCACGCCAGGCCTCCCTGTTCAACACCAACTCCTGGAGCTTACTCAAACTCATGTCCGTCAAGTCGGTGATGCCATCCAACCATCTCATCCTCTGTCATGCCCTTCTCCTCCCATGTTCAATCCTTCCCAGCATCAGGGTCTTTTCAAATGAATCAGCTCTTTGCATCAGGTGGCCAAAGTGTTGGAGTTTTAGCTTCAGCATCAGTCCTTCCAATGAATATTGAGGACTGATTCCTTTAGGATGGACTGGTTGGAACTCCTTGCAGTTCAAGGGAATCTCAAGAGTCTTCTCCAACACCACAGTTCAAAAGCATCAATTCTTTGGTGCTCAGCTTTCTTTATAGTCCAGCTCTCACATCCATACATGAGTACTGGAAAAACCATAGCTTTGACTAGATGGGTCTTTGTTGGCAAAGTAATGTCTTTGCTTTTTAATATGCTGTCTAGGTTGGTCATAACTTTTCTTCCAAGGAGCAAGTGAATTTTAATTTCTTGGCAACAGTCACCAACTGAAGTGATTTTTGGAGTCCCCCAAAATAAAGTCTGTCACTGTTTCCATTGTTTCCCGTCTATTTGCAATGAAGTGACAGGACCAGATGCCATGATCTTAGTTTTCTGAATGTTGAATTTTAAGCCAACTTTTTCACTCTCCTCTTTCACTTTCATCAAGAGGCTCTTTAGTTCTTCTTTGCTTTCTGCCATAAGGGTGGTGTCATCTGCATATCTGAGGTTATTGATATATTTCCCAGCAATCTTGATTCCAGCTTGTGCTTCATCCAGTCCAGCATTTCTCATGATGTACTCTGTATATAAGTTAAATAAGCAGGGTGACAATATACAGCCTTAACGTACTCCTTTCCTAATTTCAAACTAGTCTGTTGTTCCATGTGCAGTTCTAACTGTTGCTTCTTGACCTAAATACAGATTTCTCAGGAGGCAGGTCAGGTGGTCTGGTATTTCCATCTCTTGAAGAATTTTCCATAGTTTGCTGTGATTCACACAGTTGAAGGCTTTGGCATAGTCAATAAAGCAGAAGTAGATGCTTTTCTGGAACTCTCTTGCTTTTTCAATGATCCAACAGATGTTGGCAATTTAATCTCTGGTTCCTCTGTCTTTTCTAAAACCAGCTTCAACTTCTGAAGTTCACGGTTCATGTACTGTTGAAGCCTGGCTTGGAGAATTTTGAGCATCACTTTCCCAGCATGTGAGACGAGTGCAATTGTGTGGTAGTTTGAGGATTCTTTGACTTTGCCTTTCTTTGGGATTGGAATGAAAACTGACCTTCTCCAGTCCTGTGGCCACTGCTGAGTTTTCCAGATTTGCTGGCATGTTGAGTGCAGCACTTTCACAGCATCATCATTTAGGATTTGAAATAGCTCAACTGGAATTCCATCACCTCCACTAGCTTGGTTCTTAGTGAATAATGTTGGATTCATGATCTCTGAAGAAGATTTAGCTTTGGCACCAGGAACCAGGCTTGATCACTCAAGAACTTTTGTGTAGCAGAGTTTTATTAAAGTGAAAAAGGGACAGAGAAAGTTTCTGACATAGACATCTGAAGGGGGACAGAGAGTGTTCCCCTCACTAGTCTTACTTAGCAAGGGAGCTATATACTTTTTAAATTAGTTATTAAAATAAATCAAAAGAATGTCTCAAGGTTGTAAAGATTTTATCAGACCCACTCCCACAATTTACATTTTAAGATGGCAGGATTGGAGCTAACAATAGAAGAATCTTACCAGATCTATGTCCAAGGGCAAAGGAGAAGCCCCAGCAGGGCTTCTCAGGTTTATAATCAAACCCCATACCCAACAAAGATGCTCAGAGGGCTCAAACATACCTTGTGCACAATAGGACCCAGAGACCCCACAGAGACTGAGACAGACCTGTGTTTGGGTGTCTCCTGAGGAGGTACAGGTCAGCAGTGGACTGCTATGGGGGCAGGGGCTCTGGGTGCAGTAGACCTGGGTATGACATAAGCCCTCTTGCAGGAGGCCGCCATTAACCCACCATGGAGCCTCCAGAACTTACACAGGACTGGGGAAACAGACTCTCTGAGGGCACAAACAGAACCTTGTGTGCACCAAGACCCAGGAGAAAGGAGCAATGACCCCATAAAAGACTGGCCCAGACTTGCCTGTCAGTGCCCAGGAGTCTCTGGCAGAGGTGTGGGTCAGTGGTGGCCTGCTGCTGGGTTGGAGGGACTGAGTGCGGGTCAGTGCCTGCATGGGACCTTTTGAAGGAGGTCCCCATTATCTTCATTACCTCCACCGTAGTTTGGCCTCAGGTCAAACAACATGGAGGGAACATAGCCCCGCCCTTCAACAGAAAGTTGGGTTAAAGATTTACTGAGCATGGCCCCGCCTACCAAAACAAGACCCAGTTTCCCCCTCAGTCAGTCTCTCCCATCAGGAAGCTTCCATAAGCCTCTTATCCTTCTCCATCCGAGGGCAGACAGGCTGAAAACCACAATCACAGAAAAATAATCCATCTGATCACATGGACCACAGCCTTGTCTAACTCAGTGAAGCTATGTGCCAATCCATGGAGGGCCATGTCAGATATGAGGATGAGACCACCTTTATGGCAGAAAGTGAAGAAGAACTAAAGAGCCTCTTGATGAAAGTGAAAGAGGAGAGTGAAAAAGTTGGCTTAAAGCTCAACATTCAGAAAACTAAGATCATGGCATCTGGTCCCATCACTTCATGGCAAATAGATGGGGAAACAATGGAAAGTGAAAGATTTTATTTTCTGGGCTCCAAAATCACTGCAGATGGTGACTGCAGCCATGAAATTAAAAGATGCTTACTCTTTGGAAGGAATATTATGACCAACCTAGACAGCATATTAAAAAGCAAAGACATTACTTTGCCAACAAAGACCCATCTAGTCAAAGCTATGGTTTTTCCAGTACTCATGTATAGATGTGAGAGTTGGACTATAAAGAAAGCTGAGCACCAAAGAATTGATGCTTTTGAACTGTGGTGTTGGAGAAGACTCTTGAGATTCCTTTGGACTGCAAGGAGTTCCAACCAGTCTATCCTAAAGGAGATCAGTCCTGGGTGTTCATTGGAAGGGCTGATGTTGAAGCTGAAACTCCAATACTTTGGCCACCTGATGCAAAGAGCTGACTCATTTGAAAAGACCCTGATGTTGGGAAAGATAGAGGGCAGGAGGAGAAGGGGACAACAGAGGATGAGATGGTTGGATGGCATCACCGACTCAATGGACATGAGTTTGTGTACACTCTGGGAGTTGGTGATGGACAGGGAGACCTGGTGTTCTGCAGTCCATGGACTTGCAAAGAGTCAGACACGACTGAGCAACTGAACTACCAAGACCCACACTCATAATATACATTTTAACATAATAGGATTACTCAGAAGGTGTTCAAGAAGGCAAAACTGTACCCAAGCAGGATACATTGTTATATAATCCTTACTAAGGAATGTAGGGAAAAAATGTCCTTTCCTCCCCCTTGAGAACCTCAGACCCCTATTTCCTCCTTGAGAGCCCCAGACCCCTTCCTTCTCCTCAGGGACCCCAGACTCATCAAGCTGCTTGGAAACTGACTCTCTCAATACCTTCGTTTATTTAACAGGTATTTTTTTTTTTAGTAGTTTCTACTATATGGTACACATTTTTTTCTAAGTTCTTGACATACATCAGGGAATAAATCAGGCAAAAGCTCCTGCATTACATCATAGGTGGAGAAGAAAGAGAAATAAACAATAAACATCCTCAGTGAGTAAGAAAGTAAACACATAGAAAAACATAACTATCAAGTAGTGTAGGATCAGCAAATCACAGTCTATAGGCCAAATCCCACCTAGTCCTTATTTTTGTACAACAGCTAATAATTACTTGTACATTTTTAATGGCTGAAAAATTATCAAAAAAGGATAATATTTTGTGATGTGTGAGAATTACAAGAAATGCAAATTTCAGTGTCCATAATTAGAGTTCTTGGAATCCAGCCATGTTCATTCATTTACATGGTGTGTTTGGCTGTTTTTGCCTTAAAACAGCAGTTTTTTAGTTGGAACAGAGACTGTACAATCTCCACAAACTGTACATATTTACAATAAAGCCCTTCACAGAAAAGATTTGTCCCCTGTACTATAAACAATATCCTTTGACCACAGTGTAAAATAATTATAATCAGTAATAAAATTTAATCTACAAAACAATCCTAGATACTTTCTGTTTAAGGAATAACTGTTATAAATTTTAAAACAATAGAACTGATCAAGAACACTACATATCAAAACATGGAAAAAAACAGTGTAAAGAGAAACAGTCAATAAACTAAATAAATTTATTAAAAAAGGAAAAAGAGACTGAAAAACTAATGAGCTAAGTGCTCAACTCTGGAAGTTGAGTAACAGGAAGAAAACTTGACAAGACCAAAAGGCCAATATCATTATGAATGTAAATGCAAAATCCTACAAAAAATTTATAAACTACATGTTTCAGTGCATATCACACATAAGAATATCACTGAAAATTTGCAAAGGTTAACATTAGAAACATTTCACACAAAGATGGGCTCAATAAAGGACAGGAATGGTAGGGACCTAACAGAAGCAGAATACATGTAAGAACTGCACAAAAAAAATCTTCATGAACCAGATAATCACGATGGTGTGATCACTCACCTAGAGCCAGATATCCTGGAATGTGAAGTCAAGTGGGCCTTAGGAAGCATCACTTTGAACAAAGCTAGTGGAGGTGATGGAATTCCAGTTGAGCTATTTCAAATCCTGAAAGATGAATGCTGTGAAAGTGCTGAAGTCAATATGCCAGCAAATTTAGAAAACTCAGCAGTGGCCACAGGACTGGAAAAGGTCAGTTTTCTTTCTAATCCCAAAGAAAGGCAATGCCAAAGAATGCTCAAACTACCACACAATTGCACTCATCTCACACGCTAGTAAAGTGATGCTTAAAATTCTCCAAGCCAGGCTTCAGCAATATGTGAACCATGAACTTCCAAATGTTCAAGCTGGTTTTAGAAAAGTCAGAGGAACCAGAGACCAAATTGCCAACATCCGCTGGATTATCGAAAAAGCAAGAGAGTTCCAGAGAAACATCTATTTCTGCTTTATCAACTATGCCAAAGCCTTTGATTGTGTGGATCACAATAAACTGTGGAAATTTCTGAAGGAGATGGGAATACCAGACCACCTGACCTGCCTCTTGAGAAACCTGTATGCAGGTCAGGAAGCAATAGTCAGAACTGGACTTGGAACAACAGACTGGTTCCAAATAGGAAAAGGAGTACGTCAAGGCTGTATATTGTCACCCTGCTTATTTCACTTACATTCAGAGTACATCATGAGAAACGCTGGGCTGGAGGAAGCACAAGCTGGAATCAAGATTGCTGGGAGAAATATCAATAACCTCAGATATGCAGATGACATCACCCTTATGGCAGAAACTGAAGAACTAAGAGCCTCTTGGTGAAAGTGAAAGAGGAGAGTGAAAAAGTTGGCTTAAAATCCAACATTCAGAAAACTAAGATCATGGCATCTGGTCCCATCACTTCATGGCAAATAGATGGGGAAACAGTGGAAATAGTGGCTGACCTTATTTTTCTGGGCTCCAAAATCACTGCAGATGGTGATTACAGCCATGAAATTAAAAGACACTTACTCCTTGGAAGGAAAGTTATGACCAACCTAGATAGCATATTGAAAAGCAGAGACATTACTTTGCCAACAAAGGTCTGTCTAGCCAAGGCTATAGTTTTTCCAGTGGTCATGTATGGATATGAGAGTTGGACTATAAAGAAAGCTGAGCGCAGAAGAATTGAACTTTGATTCAAATTGCTTTTGAACTGTGGTGTTGGAGAAGATGCTTGAGAGTCCCTTGGACTGCAAGGAGATCCAACCAGTCCATCCTAAAGGAGATCAGTCCTGGGTGTTCATTGGAAGGACTGATGTTGAAGCTGAAATTCCAATACTTTGGCCACCTGATGTGAAGAGTTGACTCATTTGAAAAGACCCTGATGCTCGGAAAGATTGAGGGCAGGAGGAGAAGGGGACGACAGAGGATTAGATGGTTGGATGGCATCACTGACTCAATGGACATGGGTTTGGGTAGACTTCAGGAGTTGGTGATGGACAGGGAGGCCTGGCGTGCTGCGGTTCATGGGGTCACAAAGAGTTGGACATGACTGAGCGACTGAACTGAACATTAGAAAATATGTTAATATAATTAATCATGTTAAAGCAAAAATAAGGAAAAGCATGTGATCCTCAGTGCAGAAAAATCCATCTGATGAAACTCTATACTTACTCTTATGAACTCATTTAAAAACTAGTAATAGAATAGAAATTTCATAGCCAGGTAAACCTTACCTTGAAAACCTTCAGAAAATATAATACCATTTAATAGGAGAAGATTAGAAGCAGTCACTTTAAAATCAGGCATGAAGTGGACTGACCACTCTCACACTTCTAATCAGCTTTGTTCTGCAGGTTCTGGGCAGCACAACAGGACTGGGAAAGGGACATACATTTGGAAGTAGAACAATAATGAAAACCGTTTTTTTTTTGCAGATGATACACTGTCTACATGGAAAATGCAGAAGAGAGACAGACACATAGCCACAGATTAATGGCATTTCCATTATAGGGGCTTTCCCAGTGGCTCAACTTGTAAAGAATTCACTTGCAATGCAGGAGACACAGGAGTCGTGGGTTCAATCTCTAGAACAGGAAAATCCCATGGAGGAGGAAACAGCAACCCACTCCAGTATTCTCGCCTGGAGAATCCCGTGGACAGAGGAGCCTGGTGGGCTACAGTCCATGGGGTCACAAAGAGTTAGAGATGACTAAGCCACCAACTCTTTCACTACTTCACTTTTTCACTACACTATTTATCCAGGACTGTCACGGTTAGAGCAAGATTCATTTATAAATCAATCAGCAAGACATTATGTAATTAAAATCTCCAGTGAACAAACAGAATGTACAGTTCTTTTTAAATTTTAGTTTTTTACTATAAGAGAGTCTTGTCTAAAACTCCAGAGTGTAAATTTCATGCTATGCATGGCTATTAATAAAAATTTCATTGAACAAATGACAGCAGCCAGTATTCTTTGGGGACCTGCCAAAGGAGCAGAATAGGAATGGTCCCCTCTGAGTAGTCACAAAGCTCTCCCCAGAGTTGCACTGGCTATAAAGATGGAATGATTTTCCAGAAGATTTGATGACTACTGTTAATAACAGCAACAAGTATCTACGGTGCTAGGCAATTTACATACATTCTAGTTCACGTTGTTTTTCTTACGGAATCTTCCCAGCAACCCCTTGAAACTACTGCCATGATGACTCTGTTTCAGAGGAAATCCTGGACTCAGAGTTGCTGGGCAAATGCCTAGCTCTCTAATGGAGATGTAATCCATGGGAGATTTGGACCTAACCAGTCCCCACCAGAGAGAGCACGTCTGCCCTGTGTCCACTGCGGATCGGAATGGGAGCAGAGGAGAGAAAGAACCAAAATGTGGACGGGAAGCTCCCTCTGGGGCACTAGGTGAATAAGCCATAACACATAGCCCTGCCTCAATGCTTGCCTGGAAATCTCAGACCCAAAAGACCTTGTGGCCTATGCGTTGCTGTGTGTAGTCCGAGGAAATAACGCATTTGTCTGACTGTTGTTAATTTTCATGTTAATTCCACATGAGAAATACGGTTCCCTCTAAGATGCTCCATATAGTTGATGGTGTTCAGAGCAGAATTTAGATGGTACATTTTTAGTTTCTTTCTTGTCTAAAGTTGTTCTTGGCTGACAATGAGGCCCCTTTGTTGAGGTTTCATTGTCAAAGTCAAATTAACATCTTTCGTCACTTTCTGGCAATGTTTCTAGAGTGTTCCGTAATCTGTGATTTGCTCCGAAGGTGAGAATGAAACGTTGGCTCAGGTGTGTGCAGATGATATTGTTGATATTCTGTAGGAGAGTCAGCTGGGCACTCCAGTTGCAGTAGACCACATCAAAGCTCTCTTTGTGAATTACCATCCTGGGTTGGGTAGTTGCTCCATGTCCTGCAGGGGCTTGCTTCAGACAGTGCAGCCAGTGCAACCAGCATTGCTTCCAGTCCAGACATCATTAAAACTCAAACTCCAAAAACAAGCTGGGAGCACTTCTGTGTTGGCATTGGGAAACTGCATGTGCGTATTTGTCCTGGTGAAGAGTGTTATAAAGAGGATCCTCATCTAGTGGAGAGCTGCTTTTGGCCGATGAATTTGGGATTTTCAATAGAGAAGACTGATAGATTGAACTCTGACACAGATGCTTAATATTACCTCAAGCCGTGACTTTGTGACAGTAATGTAGCATTACCTGTGTCATCACCTGTATCCACAGCCACCACCATCACCCACCTTTAGCCCCAAGCTCAGCAATGACACACCAGTCACACAGGTCAGGCATCCAGGGCTGCTTCCTGTGGGTCCTGACCATCAAGGACACCTTTTCTCCAGTGAAACCAATATTTGTTGCTAAAATGATAACAGCTAAACAATATTCAATTCTCATCATGTGTCAGGCACTGGATTAGGTACTTTAAGCAAACTGATTCTTCACAACTGCATGCACGCAGGAGGAGTGGGTATTGCTATCATTCCCATTTGACAGATAAAAAAAGAGAAGTGAGAGAGGGTGAATAGCATCCTCATATTCACAAAAGTAAGGTAGAGCTCAAATTGATGCCAGGTCTGATAGCACCCAAACCTGGACTTACCTTGTTGGTACCAGTGGCTGCTGGCATCCTCCTTACCCAAGAGGTGAGACTGAGGAGTGACCTGACACAAGGAAGCTCTTGCTAGCACCTTGAGAAGGTAGCAGGTACTGAAGAGTCTTGGACTCCTTAGTTTAGCCTGCAGAGTCTTCTGCTAGCAGAATCCTGGATAATGTAGATATTGGAAGATGCATGGTGGACTTGGCTGAGACACTTTGGACCCTGGCGGCCACAGCCTGAACCCTGATTCTGTTGCTAACTGGTTGTGTGACCTTGGTTAGTGTCTTCACTGATAACATTGGAGTCATTATAATACTTTTATTATTAATACACCACCAGGTTGTTAAAAGGAGTAACTGCATCACTTTGTGAAACTAAAACACAACATTGTTAATCAACGGTATTTCAATAAAATAAAAAATAGCGAAGAAAGAAATAATTGAGAAAAAACATCTAAAGTGACTTAAGGGCACAAAAATGGTAGCTATTTTTAAACGCTAGATGTGGAGAGAGAGAGCAAATTAGCCAAGATGGCGTATTCCAGCTCTCTCGCCCCACGTTTGGTGAATAATGACTATGTAACAGCTGAGATCATTGATAGCACTGCGCATGCACAGCAGAGGCTACTTTGTACTGTAGGGATATATGAGCTTCACCTAAAATGTGGAGGCATTATAAGGGCCAGAAGGCTGTGTCCACTGAGTCAGCCATGAGAAGAAAAAATATAGCGTACCAGGCGGGAGAGAAAAAACCTATCTGCAGTTCCTAAGGCTCCTCAAGTCTCCTTCCAGTCTCTTGGCTCTCACCTTGCCTATGGCTGGGTTCAGGGAACAGTGTGCAGAGTGAGACAGTTGGCATCAGGAGCGGGGTCAGCAATACACTAGACCTTTAAGAAGTGGAGGTGATGGAATTCCAGTTGAACTATTTCAAATTCTAAAAGATGACGCTGTGGAAGTGCTGCACTCAACATGCCAGCAAATTTAGAAAACTCAGCAGTGGCCACAGGCCTGGAAAAGGGATGCAAAAGGTCAGTTTTCATTCCAATCCCAAAGAAAGGCAATCCCAAAGAATGCTCAAACTACCACACTACTGCACTCATCTCACATGCTGGGAAAGTGATGCTCAAAATTCTCCAAGCCAGGCTTCAGCAATATGTGAACCGTGAACTTCCAGATGTTCAAGCTGGTTTTAGAAAAGGCAGGGGAACCAGAGACCAAATTGCCAACATTCACTGGATCTTCAAAAAAGCAAGAGAGTTCCAGAAAAGCATCTACTTCTGCTTTATCAACTATGCCAAAGCCTTTGACTGTGTGGATTACAATAAACTGTGGAAAATTCTGAAGGAGATGGGAATAGCAGACCACCTGACCTGCCTCTTGAGAAACCTGTATGCAGGTCAGGAAGCAACAGTTAGAACTGGACGTGGAACAACAGACTGGTTCCAAATAGGAAAAGGAGTATGTCAAGGCTGTATATTGTCACCCTGCTTATTTAACTCATATACAGAGTACATCATGAGAAAGGCTGGGCTGGAGGAAGCACAAGCTGGAATTAATATTTCTAGGAGAAATATCAATAACCTCAGATACGCAGATGACATCACCCTTATGGCAGAAACTGAAGATGAACTAAAGAGCCTCTTGATGAAAGTGAAAGAGGAGAGTGAAAAAGTTGGCTTCAAGCTCAACATTCAGAAAACTAAGATCATGGCATCTGGTCCCATCACTTCATGGGAAATAGATGGGGAAACAGTGTCAGACTTTATTTTTCTGGGCTCCAAAATCACTGCAGAAGGTGATTGCAGCCATGAAATTAAAAGACACTTACTCCTTGGAAGGAAAGTTATGACCAACCTAGACAGCATATTAAAAAGCAGAGACATTACTTTGTCAACAAAGGTCCGTCTAGTCAACGCTATGGTTTTTCCAGTGGTCATGTATGGATGTGAGAGTTGGATTATAAAGAAAGCTGAATGCAGAAGAATTGATGCTCTTGAACTGTGGTGTTGGAGAAGACTCTTGAGAGTTCCTTGGACTGCAAGGAGATCCAACCAGTCCATCCTAAAGGAGATCAGTCCTGGGTGTTCATTGGAAGGACTGATGTTGAAGCTGAAACTCCAATATTTTGGCCACCTGATGCGAAGAGCTGACTCATTTGAAAAGACCCTGATGTTGGGAAAGATTGAAGGCAGGAGGAGAAGGGGACGACAGAGGATGAGATGGTTGGATGGCATCACTGACTCAATGGACATGGGTTTAGGTGGACTCCGGGAGTTGGTGATGGACAGGGAGGCCTGCCGTGCTGCGGTTCGTGGGGTCGCAAACAGTTGGACAGGACTGAGCGACTGAACTGAACTGAACTGAACCTGTGCTAAAAGGTAAGTTAATCATGTGGTTAAAATAATACCCCTGAAAATTATGTTTATGAATTTTGGAGAAAACACTATAAAGTTCCTTGCGACCACACCATCATGTTGACTTTTCCAGCAAGTGAACTGCAGGGTTTAGGAGGCAATGGTCTTCGGGCTCTTTGGTTTGAAATTTGCTTTAATAAATCCTCATGCTTTCACTTGGACTTGGTGGGGCCCACCAAGGGCCGTGCTGGGTGCTCCCACCCTCTACAGTGTGAAGAGAGCAGTGGGCAGAAGCAGCTCACTATACCCTCTTCTGAGATGGAATCCCACAGTCACCCTTTCCACTCCCACAGCTGCCCAGCCAGTTGACCAAGTTGGCACCACAAATCTGCCCCTTTGACCAAGGAGAAAATCAGGGTAATCAGCTTGGCCCACCTCGGGCAAGCTCAAGGGTTATAGCCCATCCTGTAGCAATTTATCTAGTGGACGCACTGCCCTTGACTTCAGCTGTGCAGTGAAGTATGTAGAAGCCAAGCATAGGACTGGGAACACTTTTCCTGCTTCCTTTCAAACTTGGGGGTGGCTGCCATTCTCATTTCTGGGAGTGCGTTTCCCAGATAGTAATCACACGGTGTTCTAAAACATCCCAGATGATGTGGGTCATGTTTGCTGAGACTATGTTTTATAGCACCTGTCAGGGCAGATGTGGATGGGCAGCAAAGAGAAAGGTCAGTCCAGAGGGAGGGGAAGTCCTGAGGACTGAAGAGCCGCGGGTGGGGAGGGAGAGCAGAAATTGAGTTATCAGTGGATAGCATTCAGAAGACCATGGATAGTAAGCAGTCAAAGCTCCAGGAGGTATCTCACAGAGTAGATGGCAGGATCCAGAGCCCAGGAAAAGGGAAGATGCAGTGATCCAGGCAGGCCCCTGGCAACGTTCAACCTTAAGTGCTTCACTACAGAGAGACAGTCCAGGCCCCAGAGTAGGCTCAAGCTCACCAGAGCCTAACCACAAGTTCAAGCCCCATATATCAACTCATCATCCATCTATCCATCCATTCATCCTTCCATTCACCTGTCAATTCGCTCATTCATCATCCATCCATTACATTCTTTTTAACCGTCTGGCACAGTCCTAGGAATAAAAGATAAAGACAAACAATGAAATTTAATGTCTCTTCTTATCACATTTCTCCTCATCACTAAATGAAGGAGAGGGGGACAGTGATGAGTCATTTGTGCCAAGGAAATACTTTCTCCTCCAGTGAATCCCACTTCCTGCCTCCCATTGGAGGAATAAGGGTCCTGTCCATTATATTTCAACAACAACAGTGTGAAAGGCTGGGAAGGCAGGAGCCAAGCAAGTCATCGTAACCTCTCCCTTGTAGAATGTGGCATCCATCTGAGGGTGTCTTAACCTTTCTTATCCCCTATAAAATAAAAGGTAATAGCTGCCAGAAGAGTGCTGAAAGTCACAAACCCAGATTATTTGTTTTCTATTCCTGCAAAAAGAAATTTTTACAGGTTCAGCTGGTTAAAACAGCAGACATTTATTATTTCACATTTTCTGTGACAGGAGGATGAAATTTCCCACCCCATCAAATTCAGGACTAGTGATAGCATTTCCTAGTAGCCATGTGTTATCTACAGAGTATATAGATATTTTGCCTGCATTATCTTTAACTGACTCGAAATACCAACAAGAGAGCAGGGATGTTTCAGATGTGGGAACTGAGAGGCAGAGAAATTCTACCTACTTCCTGCTATACATTCTTGAAAAGCAAGCCCAGTGAGTAACCCAAAAGCCCAGTTTAAATCTGTGTGAGGAGGGGTGGGACGGGGGAGGCAGATGCGGAACTGGTGCTGTCTGAAACGGAGGGGAGAAGAAAGGTCTGGCTGGGACCATCAGATCCCGGAGTAGCCAGCTTTTTTCCAGCCTGGATAGATAACATCAGCATTATCCTTTACAGCCATTAAAACTAGCTCTGGCTTCACTTTGGTATGGATAACAATAATTATTGTACAAGAAGTCATTTGACAAATAACAGTGTTAAAAGTGACAACAATGGTAAAAATACTTTCAGAAATGTCTTTCTTTCCTGAAGATCACAAACATTCAAGGACCACAGACCATGTCCTGCCCTTCATTTCTCCTACATTTGTATGAACACATGAAATGGGGGTTCTCTTTACCTAGATAACTTAGAGGTCTTCCCTCTGCCAAGTGACAGGAGACCTTTGAACCTCCTGAAGAATGAAATCTTTTCTAGACTCCAGGATAACATATTTTTTTGGACAAATGTTAATGCTCTTGTGCTTTTACCTTCTCTGATGTGACCCTGTGCCTCTCAGCCTAGACATTTATAGATGGAGAGCAAAGAGAAAGAGGCAAGGCATAGCTTTTAACTTCCAAACCAGACTTTTGAAGTGCTCAGTGAGAAAAAGATCTTAGTAAGTCAGGTTTTGTAAAGAAAGAGGGAAATTTGAAATTCCCAAAGTTGCCTTCAAATACTAAGAGCAAAGATGAGGTCTGACTGAAGTATCCTTTCAGCCTGGGTAGAGAGACCCAAGGCTCTGTAAAAGAGAGGCAGAGAGGGGCTCCCTACCTAGGGTTGAGCAAGAGAAGGAGTATAGAAAGAGAGAGGTTTGGAGGGAAGGACAGGGGCCAGGTGCGGATGTTATTGGCCCTCCATGAGAAGATGCAGCCTCAGGATGCAGGGAGGGGGAGCAGGATGCAGAGTGGGCTTGTCCCTGCTCTCACTGGGGACCTTGCAGGGAATTTTCTCCTAGAGCAACTCCGTTTACTTCAGTGGGCCAATCACAGCGAAGCAGAAATGGCAGAGAGTGAAACTTAAAATGAGAACCTCATCTGGGGTCCCTTCTCTGTAGAAACTGGAGGACAAATGTTGTGGCTGCGGTTGCTGGCTAGAGAGCTCATGGGACAGAGAGGTATGCAGACACCTCCAACCAGGAACAGACCAGAGATCTGGTGAAACCACTGGCGTGGTGGTTGGTCCCTAGACCAGCAACCCTCTTTCAGGGACACAGGGCCTGGAAGCACCTCTGTCTACCAGATGTCCTTTGGGACCAAGAAAAGGATGAGTCAGCTGCAAAGGGCACAGGCATCTCTCATAGCTGGTGCCCTGCAGCAGACTTGAGCAGCTGCTCAGAAGAGTCTAGCCCAGCCCAAAGGAGCTGGGAGTAATTGGTACACTGAATTCCCCCATTGTCACTGACTGACTATGAGATCATAGTTTTCTGCACATGGGTACCACAACATGTGATTTTTTTAACAGGCTACTTAGGATGAAAAAATATATGGCAACTGAAGAGTAGGCACTGTTGAGGGGGCCTTGAGCCTGCAGAGGAGGTGAGGTCCCCAAGCTCAATTTCAGAGCTGTTTAACTTCACAGAGGAGAGTGAATGTCTACACAAGCCTGTAGACATCTCTGATTGGGGGGCGGGGTGTGCAGCACTGAGAAGGGCAAGGAGGAGGTGACATCCCTGCCCTCAGCAGTAGTGATCCTGGGGCCCGCTGTTGAACAGACTGAAAGTGGGATGTCTGAGCTGACAGGGTCAGTATGGCCAGCCAGGAGTTCAGTCTCTCCTGTCACCAAGAGGAAACTGGTTCTGTGTGTAAGGATGTAAAATGAGAGCCAGGAAGTAAATTGAGGTTTCCTGATTTTCAGGATAGTCTTCTGAGCATATTGCCCAGGTGCTAGGCAAGATGGAGGATATCAGATGGCCCATTCTCCGTCTTTCCCACAATTTGCTGGTGGGAGCAGTCCATCCAGCTTTCCTTACATGGATGGATCAAAGCCAGACAGGGACTTAGTGGCAGCCTTCATCATCCAAAGAACTCTCTAGCCTATAGAAGTCTCCGGGCCTCCCTGTCCATTTGATAAGAGGAATCCTGTTTATGAAAGGGAACCTTCCAGGATGCAAGTTTGAATCAGCCCTTTACTAAAAGTTGAGTCCTGGCTCCTCAGAGAGGCATTTCTCACCAGTTAAGCATCACCCTGAATGACGAGCTCATAAATGATCCTTGGGAGCCCCATTAATTACCCTGTGGGCAATCCCAGGCCAAGTGGGGATCTGACATGTCCTTGATGGGAAGCAACGTTGGAACTTGCCCCCAAGTGTTGGAGCCCTGTGCAGCCAGCTGAGGAATGACGATGGTGGATTTTTCCAGCCACATTGCCAGGGAAGGTGCTTGCGTCCACCCCTCCCATGGCTGCTCCTGCTATGGCGAGCTCCGTTCAGGCCTGCAGAGGCACAGGTTGGACTCCTGTTTCAGGGAGTTTGCCTTGGACCATTCTTCAGCCTGCTGCCTCCCAGCTCTTGACTTCTCCCCATCCCTCTCTTTTGAAAGGCATGATGCTTGAAGTTTCGTGTAGCATTCAGGGATAGAACTTTTTCTTCAAGAGAACAAACACAGCAGTAGAACTCAAGTTGTGTATTTCATGCCTTGACTCCTGGGCAGCTTGCATGAATTCTCCCGATTTTGGTGGAAGCATTTCTTCTAGGGCCCAGTGGTCTCGGGTTGGGGGTGGCATCCCAAATTAGGAAGACACCTGTTCTCTATCTATAGGAAAAACAGGGAGGTAGAATATTGTGTCCCTTAGAGGTAAACTAAAGGCATGCAGAAGTGCCCTCTTAAGAGGTCCAGAGCACAAAAATGATCTATGGAACAGAGACAGACTCACAGACATAGACAGCAGACTTGTGGTTGCCAAAGGGGAGGGAGGTGGGTAAGGGATGGAGTGGGAGTTTAGGGTTAGAAAATGTAAGCTATTGTATATAGACTGGATAAAAAAGATCATACTGTATAGCACAGGGAACTATATTCAATATCCTGTGATATGCCATAATGGAAGAGAAAATGAAAAAAATATATAGACGTGTAACTGAATTACTTTGCTATACAGCAGAAATTAACACAACATTGTAGATCAACTACACTTCAGCTTAAAAAAATTAAGAGAATATCTTCTCCAAGAGTTATTTCCTGGGACTCCCATAATTTTAAACACCATTAAGATATGTGTGCTGCGTGCTAAGTCGTTTCAGTTGTGTTCAACTCTTTGTGATCTTGTGGACTGTAGCCCACGTGGCTTCTGTGTCCATGGGATTCTCCAGGCAAGAATACTGGAGTGGGTTGCCAATTCCTCCTCCAGCGGGTCTTCCTGACTCAGGGATTGAACCTGCATCTTCTGTGACTCCTGCTTTGCTGGAAGATTCTTTACTGCTGAGACTCCTTATTAATTCCAAGTTCAATAGGCTGATACCTCAGGGCCAGGTCTTGGAAGATGAAGAAAGAGGATCTTCAGAAAATAAGGACCATGTGTAACCTAGAACCTTATATTTGAATAAAAGGAGCTGTTTCAGGCATTTAATGAAAAGTACTTGATTTTGCTGTTTCTCTCTTCTTTGTCTACCTTCTTTTTATCCCCTGTGGAGGAGAAAGATGAGCTAGAAGACCAGACAGAATCACTTCAGTCTTTAAAGAGCTGCTTGTCCAGGCAGATGTTTACTACTTTGCAATACATTTTGCAGAAGAGTAAACTGTGGGCTTCTTAACACTTCCAGAAATCCTCCAAAGAGATCCAACTGAATTCTAGATGGAGTTTTGATAAACATGAGAAATAAGAGATAACAGCTGTCCACTCTTCCTACCTTTTCCCATTGCATACAGAGGGGTCTTTAAAATCATAGAAGTGTTGGCTTCTATGTTAAAGTACTAGGGCTGCTGTAACAAAGCATCACAGACTAGGGGGCTTACAGAACAGATATGTGTTTTCCTCTCTGTTCCAGAGGCCAGAGTCTGAGGTCAAGATGTTGGCAAGGTTGGTTTCTTCTGAGGCCGTGAGGGAGGCTGTTTTCCATCTTTCTCCTTGGTCATCTTTTCTCTCGTGAGCCTTCATGTCCTCTTTCTTCTGTATATGTCTGTGTCTTATGAGGACACCAATCAGTGGATTAAGGCCCACCCTAAAGACTCATGTTTACTTGATGACTTCCCTAAAGACTTTTTCTCCTGGGTTGCCACAAATGGCAGGATTTCCTTCTTTCTCAAGGCTGAATAATATTCTATTGTATACATATATCACATTTACTTTGTTCATTCATCTGTTGATGGCCACTTGGCTTCTTTCAATATCTTGGCTATTGAGAATAATGCTGTGATGAACATGGGGAGGGACTTGGAGGGCATTATGCTAAGTGAAATAGATCCAACAGAGAGAGACAAGCACTGTATGATGTCACTTATATGTGGAATCAAAAAAAACAAGAGGATGGAGAGGGAGGTGGGAGGAGGGATCGGGACAGGGAATACATGTAAATCCATGACTGATTCATGTCAGTGTATGACAAAAACCACTTCAATATTGTAAAGTAACTAGCCTCCAACTAATAAAAATAAATGGGAAAAAAAAGAAAAAAAAATGAAACAAACAAACAAAAAAAACCCAAACTCATAGAAATGAGGAGTGGAACGGTGGTTACCAGGCGATGGGAGAATTGGGGAGATACTGGTCAAAGGGTACAAACTTCTGGTTCAAAGATGAATAAGTTCTGGGGACCTAATGTATAGCATTGTGAATATAATGAATAGTACTATATGCTACACTTGAAAGTTGCTAAGAGAGTCAATGTTAAATGTTCTCACCACAGAAAAAGAAATGGTAATTATGTGATATGATGGAGATGTTAGCTACTGCCATTGTGGGGATCATATTGCAATATATAAGTGTATCAAACTATACCCCTTAGATTTGCATGTTATACACCTTGAATTTACACAATGTGCTGTTATTAGTTACTCATTTATGTCTGACTCTGTGACTTCATGGACTGGAGCCCATCAGGGTCTTCTGTCCATGGAATGGATTTCTCAGGCAAGAATACGAGGGTGGGTTACCATTTTCTACTCCAGGGCATCTTCCAGACTCAGGGATCAAACCCATGTCTCCTGCATTGGCATGCAGATTCTTTACCACTGAGCCACCAGGGAAGCCCAAAGTGTGTACCAAATCATGATAAATCATACGTCTTAAAAAGGTCATTTTTATCTCATCTGGTTAGGCAAGAAATGTGACTCCAGAATGCTAAGAACAAGACTCCACTAAACGGAGACTATTGCCCATGGGATGTCTTCCCTTCTGTCTATACTGTGGTTTCACAAAGGTGTGCTCAAGTATCAAACAGGATAATAAGTCCAGCATTTAATGGGAGCTCTATAACAGAAACTTTCATCCCCACAACCAAATTCTCTTGCCCTTTCTGCGAGATATATCTCAGTTCTTTCTACATGTTTCCATCTTACTACTCCTCACCACTGGTCTCAACTGTGCAGCAGCCCTTTAGCACGTTTCCCTAACTTGCCTCTTGTCTCCCTCCTGAGGTTTCATCTCATAGGCATAGGGAGCTGTTTGCAAAGTACATGTTAATGTTGTCTCATCATCCAGTACCCTCAGATGGCTTCCATCACGCCTAGCATGCAACTCAGATTCCTTCCTGTGGTCAGCAAGTCTGTCTCCAAGGTGGGCCCAGCCCTTTCCTCCTGTTTCATACTGAGCCATGGTCCCCACACTCCAGAGTCAGCATGGGGGCCTCCACTCTGCCACCTATCATGCCGGGCTTTCCCCAGCCCTAGGACCCTGTGCCTTGCTTATCTTTTGCCTGCAGTTCACCTTGGCCCCACTCCATCCCTTCATACTCACCCGCAACATGACCAGCTTCTCCTCATGAATCAGGTCTTTGATAGAAGGTCATTTCCCCATAGATATCCCCCTACATACACTGCCATCCAGCTAATTACTCTCTCTCTCTCACCCCCAATTAATGTCTTCCCAGAAGTCTTTACCACTTGAAATTGTCTACTACTTACTTGTCAGTTGCTGTTCTTCCCACCACTAGACTGCAAAATTCTAATGCCATTCCTGTTTAATAAATATCTTCAAAGTGAATGAAGGATCTTTATTTTGATCTTTATGGCAAGTCTAAACAAGAGTTATACAGGCTCAAGCAAATCATAACTCACATCTCCATGGATTAAACAAAATATTTTTCCAACACCTCTTTTTTCTCTTACCCCCATATCACCACTGACCCTCAAAGAGTAAGATTCCAGTAACATTAGAGATATTTGCTAATATCTCAATCTTTAGAATAGCTCAAGAACAATTCCTTTACCTCAGGTGCATTTTTTCCACACTAGCAGAGTAAATTTTATCATGTCTTTCCTCTTTTTAGAGTATTCTGCTCATGGAGAAGTTTATTCTAAGTCTTGCTAAATCTCTGTAATAAAAATTCTTTATCTCACAGAAGTTTGCTGTTTTAAACACAGTTGCTTCTGACTATTTAAAAAATGCAAGTCATTTAATCATGACTTCTGCTTCAAGTTCGCTGTAACATGGCTAGTATGCTTCTGATTATGCTGCCACCATTTTTGCATTGGAGTAGGCTTTGTATATAAGAATCAAACAAAGACTTCTCACTATTTCATAATTTCTTTCTTTAGTCTCCCCAGGCATCCTACTTGGCACTGATTAATAGGCCTGGAAGCTTGTGATCAGATGTAATATAACAGCAA
This sequence comes from Dama dama, assembly GCF_033118175.1. NCBI lineage: Eukaryota > Metazoa > Chordata > Mammalia > Artiodactyla > Cervidae > Dama > Dama dama. Next base: position 25,126,794 of record NC_083696.1, on the reverse strand, counting down.
GACTCAGAGCTGGTATAGCATGTCATGTCGCAAGCAAGTTCTTTATTTGTTGATGAATTCAATATAAGAAAAAAAATGATTGTTATCTGTCATGGAATATAGTAAACACAAGAAACCACCCTTCTCTCAGGTTGATAATTTATTCAGGTTCGTTCATTTGATGAAGATTTGTGTATCAGGCACTGTCAAGGTGCAACTTACCTGTGATGGCCTACTGTGCATAGTAAAATGAACAGCCATTCTTTTCAGTGGTTTTAGTATTTTTTAAAATGCTGTCATCTTGAGTGTGACAGAAAAGTCGCTAATCTCTTTCTGCCCTTTTTCTTTGGCTTCCAGCTTCTAGGTGGACATGTGACTATCTTAGGTGGGTGAATAAAGGCTGTGTTTTCCAACCTCCACTGTGTTTAGTACAATGTGTGGCAAGCCCTAGGCAATGAGAAGTCAACAGCATGTCATGTGGGAGTTCTAGGAAGTATCTTTTAAAAAACAAGGAGGGCTCTTTTTCATGTCTTCCTCTTTCTTGCTGAATGGACTGCAGATAACCAGAGCTGCAGGTAACCAGAGCTCAGGCAGTTATTTTGAACATTAGATAGAAGATCACGGAAAAACAAGTGATTTTGACAAATTTTTGAAAGATAAAAAATCATATAAGTTAGAAAGGGGAAGATATTTTCAATCTGTGGTACCTAGAAAAAAGGTATAAATGGGCAAAGAGCCATTTGCCTGGCAGAGCCCTGGAAACCTCAGGAATTTGAGATACCATGCACAAGGGTAGTTTTGGTTCACAGATAGGATTGGTTAAGTATAGAAGTCCAAATGCAGTATTACTAGGCTGAAATTTAAAGATTAGTAAGGTCACACTCCATCCTGAGGCCCTACAGGAGAATTAATTCCTTTCAGCTTCCAGCTTCTGATCAAGTTGCCATTTGTAGCATAATATATAGGGGTCTTGTTTTTGTATCCGTTCAGCCAATGTGTCTTTTGGTTGGAGCATTTAACACATTTACCTTTAAGGTAACCACTGATATGTGTGATCCTGGAGTTTGAAGACATCCTGGAGTGTGAAGTTAAGTGGGTCTTAGGAAGCATTACAATGAACAGAGCTAGTAGAGGTAATGGAATTCCAGCTAAACTGTTTAAAATCCTAAAAGATGATGCTGTTAAAGTGCTGTACTCAATATGTCAGCAAGTTTGGAAAGCCCATCAGTGACTACAGGAATAGAAAAGGTCAGGTTTTTTCATTCGAATCCCAGATAAAGGCAATGCCAAAGAAAGTTCAAACCACCAGACAATTGCAGTCATTTCCCATGTTAGTAAGGTTATGCTCACAATCTTTCAAGCTAGGCTTCAGCAGTACATGAACCGAGAACTTTCAGACATATAAGCTGGATTTAGAAAAGGCAGAGGAACCAGAGGTCAAATGGCCAACATCCATTGTATCATAGAGAAAGCAACAGAATTTCAGTAAAACATTACTTTTGCTTCATCAGCTATGCTAAAGCCTTTCACTGTGTGGATCACAACAAACCATGGAAAATTCTTAAAGAGATGGGTATATCAGACCACCTTACCTGTCTCCTGAGAAATCTGAATACAGGTCAAGAAGCAACAGTTAGAATTGGATATGGAAAAACTGACTGGTTCAAAATTGGGAAAGAAATTTGACAAGGCTGTATATTGTCACTCTGTTTATTTAACTTCTATGCAGAGTGCATCATGCAAAATACCAGGCAGGATGAATCAATCACAAGCTAGAATCAAGATTTCCAGGAGAAATATCAACAACCTCAGCTAGGCAGATGATACAACTCTAATGGCAGAAAGTGAGGAGGAACTGAAAAGCCTCTTGATGAGAGTGAAAACACTGGCTTAAAACTCAACATTCAAAAAACTAAGATCACAGAAACTGGTTCCATCACTTCATGGTAAATAGAAGGGGGAAAGTGAAAAGGGTGGCAGATTTTCTTTTCCTGGGCTCCAAAATCACTGTGGATGGTGACTGCAGCCACGAAATTTAAAGACTCTTGCTCCTTGGAAGAAAAGCTATGACAAGCCTAAAAAACAGAGCCATCACTTTGCTGACAAAGGTCTGTATAGTCAAAGCCATAAATTTTCCAGTAGTCATGTACAGATGTGAGAGTTGGACTGTAAAGAAGACCGAGCACCTAAGAATTGATGCTTTCAAATTGTGGTGCTGGAGAAGATTCTTGAGAGTTCCTTGGACTGCAATGAGATCAAACCAGTCAATCCAAAAGGAAATTAGCACTGAATATTCATCAGTAGGACTGATGCTGAAGCGCCAATACTTTGGCCACCTGATAGAAAGAGCCGGCTCATTGGAAAAGACCCTGATGCTGGGAAAGACAAGGCAGGAGCAGAAGGGGATGACAGTGAATGAAACAGTTGGATGGCATCACTGACTGAAAGGACATGAGTTTGAGCAAACTCTGAAAGATAGTGAAGGTCAGGGAAGCCTGGCATGCTGCAGTCCATGGGGTGATCAATATTCAACATAACTTAGCAACCAAGCAATGATCTTATTAGCATTTACTTAATTGTTCTGGGTTTTTTTTTTTTTTTTTAAGGCCTTTTCTTTTTATTGTGTTTCTTATCTAGAAAAGTTCCTTTAGCATTTGTTGTAAAGCTGGTTTGATAGTGCTGAATTCTCTTAACTTTTGCTTTTCTGTAAATCTTTTGATTTCTGTATAAAATCCAAGTAAGATCCTTGCTAAGTAATCTTGATTGTAAGTTTTTTTTTATTTCATCACTTTAAGTATATCCTGCAATTCCTTTCTGACCTGCAGTTTCTGCTGAAAGATCAGCTGTTAACCTTTTGGGGATTCCTTGTATGTGATTTGTTGCTTTTCCTTTGCTGCTTTTAATATTTTTTCTTTATGTTTAATTTTTGTTAGTTTGATTTATATGTGTCTTGGCATATTTTTCTTTGAGTTTATCCTATATGGGACTCTCTGGGTTTCCTGGAAATGCGTGGCTAGTTCCTTTCCCATGCTAGGGCAGTTTTTGACTATAATCTCCTCAGAGATTTTCTCATATACCTTCTTTTTCTCTCCTTCTTCTGAGAACCCTGTAATTTGAATGTTGGTGTTTTAATGTTGTCCCAGAGGTCTCTGAGCATGTCTTCATTTCTTTTTACTCTTCTTTATTTATTTTGCTCCCCTTCAGTTATTTCCACTACTCTATCTTTGGGCTCACTTATCTATTCCTCTAAGTAACTCTACTATTGGTTCCCTCTAGTGTATTTTTTTTTTTCAGTTATTTTGTTGTTCATTGCTGATGGTCTGTTTTTTCTTTCTTTGAGGTCCTTGTTAAACATTTTTGTATCTTCTCAGTCTGTGCCTCCATTCTATTTATCTGTGCCTCCATTCTATTTCTGAGATTTTGGATTTTCTTTACTATCATGACTCTGAATTCTTTTTCAGGTAGACTTCCTATGTCCTCTTCAAGTGTGTGTTTTATTCGGTTTTTTACCATATTCCATCTGCTGCACTTTCCTCAGCCTTTGTTTCATTTCGTTTAACTTACTGTTTCAGTCCCCTTTCAAGAATGCAAGGTTGTCGGTCCTTCTCACTTGTGGAGTCTGCCCCCAGAGCGTGAGGTTGCACACGAGCCTTGTGAAGATTTCCTGGTGGAGGGAACTCGTGCCTGTGTTCCGGTGGGTGAAGCTAAATCTTGTCTCTCTGCAGGGCGGTGCTGTGCCTAGTGGTGTGTTTGGGGATGTCTGTAGACTTGGTATGGCTTTGGACTACCTGTCTGCTAACGGGTAGGGTTGTGTTCCTGTTGGGCCGGTTGCTTGGTGTGAGGCGTCTGGCTCTAGAGATTACTGGCCTTTGGGTGGGGCCAGGTGATAGTGCTGAGATGGAGGCCTTTGGGAGAGCTCTTGCTGATTAATATGCCATGGGGTCAGGAATTATCTGGTGGTCCAACGTCCTGGACACAGATCTCCCACTGTGATGGTTCAGGCCCCACTCCTGTTTGGAGCACTTAGACACCACTAGTCACGTAGTTCTGAAGAAAAAAAGAAAGAAATAGAAAAAAAAAAAAAAAATCAAACATACATACAGGCAAAAAAGAATGGACAAACAAAACACCAAGAGAAATTGTAAAAGTAACACCAAACAGATAAGAACAGAAAAAGAAACTCGTGTGCTCACACCCACAAAAAGAAGAGAGAGGAAAAAAAGAAAGAATAAAAAGAGGAATGAGAGAAGAAGAAAGCAACCAATAAACAAACCCATAAGTGAATACGACAATAAAAACTATACTAGCCAAAATACAAAATCAAAAGTTTGTGGAAAAAAAATGCAATGTAATGAAAAAGCACTGTCTAAATAGGAAAATAAAATAAGCTTATTTAAAAATAAAAGAATTTTTAAAAGGAAGAGGTAGAAAAATTAAAATTAAATGAATAATAAAAAAGGATGACAACAGAAGAAAACAAAGAGAAAAAAGCAAATATATACAGAGAGAGTGGTAATAAGAATAATACTTTCCTGCGGCCTCAGTGGTCTGTGTCTTCACTACACAGTGAGCTTCAGCCAATCTGTCTACTCAGAAAAGCCTCGAATATTTCTAGGAAAGTCTCCGGGCCTGCAGTGGGCACTGTGGGGTCAGCTTAGGTTCAGATCTGACTTTTCTCTAGCTTGTATTTGCTTCCCAAGACCACAACTGCCCCCAAGTCCATAGCCTCCAGCCAATTTGGGGGATTTAATCTGTTGCTTCTGCAGCTACGTAAGCAAATTCCCTTCTTCTTTGGTCACCAAGCCCTTGGTTCTCAATTTTGGTTTTGGCCCCTCTGCTGTTTGCTCTCTGGCATCTGTTTCCCACCCACACAAGAGGAGGTGAAGGCAGCAGCTGACTAGGGCTCACTTGCTCAGTTGGCCCAGGGAGAGAGCGGGATACAGCAGACAAAATTGGGATATGCGGGTTGTAACTACGGTGGCAGAGGCCTGCAGGAAGTTGCTACAGCCTGAGGTAGGGTGTGTGATTTCCCAAGGAAATAGGCCCTGGGCTGTGGGCCCTTCGGCAGTGCCAGGCTGCATAGGCTCCCAGGAAGGTGTGGGCAGTTACCTGTGCCTGCTCACAGCTTGGTGGATGCTTCAGTGGCTTGTTGTGCCAACCTCTGGAGTCAGAGACCACAGTTGCAGTCTGACCCACTTCTGGCACTTGCTCAGGCAGAGGTGGCAGCCCGCATGCCCACCTCTGGGGTCACAGACTGCAGCTGTGGCCAGTCCCACCTGTGGCGCTTATGACGGCGGTGTCCTGCCATCTGCAAGCACGCGGAGATAGAGGGTCCTTGTGACCATGACCTCTTGCCTCTCTGACAGTCTGCGGCTTTCCCCTGGACTTCCTCAACTGTCTTATACTAACCCCTGCAGACTGTCTTCACTTGGCAGTCAACCTCAGTCCTCTTCCTGGGGACTGATCTCTGAAGCCTGAGCCTCAGCACCCAGCCCCCCTCTCAGCATGACAGGTACACAGACAAGCATCTCAGGCTGCAAAGTGCTGGTCCGTACTGATCTCTGTGCTGGGTTCTCTTCTCCTTGCCTTCTGTGAGCCTGTTGTTGTACTTCCCTCTGAGGTTCTGAAGCTCTCCTCTGTCTGCTTCCGAGGGGGTTTCTGAGTGTATGGAAACTGTCCCTGCTTCACAGCCATCTTCCAGAGCCACAGGCCCTATTCTGATTTCTTTGTCCCTTTTATTTCTTATTTCTTTTGCCCTATCCCATTATGTGAAGATTAAATTGCCTTTTTGGAAGTCCGAGTTCTTCTGCCAGTGTTCAGTAGGTGTTCTGTAGGAGGTGTTCCAGATTCAGATGTATTTTTCATGTATCTGTGTGGAGGAAGCTGAGCTCTCCATGTCTTACCCCTCCACCATCTTGAAAGCCCCCTCTTAATTCTATTTCCAAATAAAATAGAAACACAAAATCTAAATAGACATATCAGATAAGTAGAAACAATGGTTGATTAAACATCCCACAAACAAAAGCCTAAGCTTCGATGGCTTCACTGATAGGTACTATGAAACATTAAGGAAAAGATAATATCAATCCTACAAAAACTCCTTCAGAAAATAGAGGAGCCAGGTGTGTATGCCTGTGTGCTCAGTCATGTCCGACTCTTTGCAACCTCATGGACTGTGGCCCGATAGGCTCCTCTGTCCATGAGATTTCCCAGGAAAGAATATTGGAGTGGGTTGCCATTTCCTTCTCCAGGGGATCTTCCTGACCCAGAGATTGAACTCATGTCTCTTGTGTCTCCTGCGTTGCAGGCAGATTCTTTACCCGCTGAGTCCCAGCTTATTTTATGAAGCCATTATTACCTTGATCTCAAAGCCAGAAGAAAATGTCTTAAGGAGCTGCTCTGCTGCTGCTAAGTCGCTTCCGTCGTGTCTGACTCTGTGCGACCCCATAGACAGCAGCCTACCAGGCTCCCCCATCCCTGGGATTCTCCAGGCAAGAACACTGGAGTGGGTTGCCATTTCCTTCTCCAGTGCATAAAAGTGAAAAGTGAAAGTGAAGTCACTCAGTCGTGTCCGACTCTTAGGGACCCCATGGACCGCAGCCTACCAGGCTCCTCCGTCCATGGGATTTTCTAGGCAAGAGTACTGGAGTGGGGTGTCTTAAGGAGAGGAACCTGCAAATCAACATCGCTCATAAACATGTACATAACTGTAAATGACTTCAATATCTAACCACTGCAGTTAAGGTGAGAAAAATATTAACAGTATACTTATTCTATAGAAAGAAGTAAAATGATCATTATTGACAGAAAACAGTATAGTCTGTGTAGAATGTCCTAAGGAATGTTATTAGTTGAAGAACTAATAAGTATACTAAAGTTCTAGGATATAAGATCAATGGCATTTCTATATGTTAGCCATAAGCAATCCAGAAATAAAGCTAAGGCATCAAGTTTAGTCATAATAGCACCAAAAATAAGTTATTTAGAAATAAATTTTAGAAGAAATGCAATAAAGATATGCTGAAAACTATATAACAATGCTGAGAGAAAAAGTTCTAAATAACTGGAGAGATATACCAGGTTCACAGATTGAAAGATTCATGTTAACAACTCAGTTCTTTTCAAATTGACCTATGTATTCAGTGCAATCTCTATCAAAATGCCAGCAGGCTTAAAAAAAAATAAGCATGCTGATCTTAAAAGGTATGAGGGAATTCAAATAAGTTTGAATAGCCAAAACAATTTTGAAAAAAAAGAACTAATTTGGAGGACTTACACTGCCTGATTTCAGAACTTACTGTAAAGCCACTGTAATCAAGATAGGGTGGTATTGGCTTAAGGATAAACATAAATAGATCAGTGAAACAGAATAGATTGCCCAGAAACAGTTTCACAGAAGATGGTGGTATATAATCTATTGATTTTCAATATAAATGCCATGGAAGTTCATGGTCTTTTCTACAGTGCTGTTAATTAAATATTCATATTCAAAAATATTAGACCCTTAACTCATGCTGTACATAAAAATTAACTGAATGAGCTAACACTACAAAACTTTAGAGAAAAGAATAGAAAAAAACCTGTATGATCTTGAGGTAAACCAAAATATATTAGATATGACATCAAAAGCCCAATTCAAAACACAAAAAAACTTCATTGGAATTCATCAAAATTAAAAATTTTGCTCTTCAAAAGACAGCACTAGGAAAATTAAAAGACAAGCCACAAATAGGAAGAAAATAGTTGTGACTCATGTATATGGTAAGAGACCTGTGTTCAGAATTTATAAAGAACTCTTAAAACTCAGTAAGAAGGAAAACAACCCAGTAATAGAATGGACAGAAGATTTGAACTGATGTTTCATCATAGATAATATATGCTAGCAAGCACATAGAAAAATGTTCAACATCATTAACCACTAGGGTAATGCACATAAAACTATGAGATTCCATTTAATGTACTAGAATGACATAAATGACATAAAAATAAATCATATTTTAAAAACCAACAATATCTAAATGTGGAGAAATTGGAACTCTTGTACATTGATGGTTGCAATGGGAAATGGTATATCTAATTTGCAAAATATTTCATCAGCTTATAAAACGTTAAACAGAGACTTAACAAGGGCACCCAGACATTCCATTCCTATATACTGACACAAGAAAAATGAAAACATGTTCATACAAAGACTTATACCAGAATTTCATAGCAACATTATTAAAAATAGCCTCAAACTGGAAAAATCTAATAGTCCATTAACTGATGAATGAATAAAAAGTTATATTTTCAATGGAATACTATCCAGTAAGAAAAAGGAATCAACAACTACAACATATAGTATGAGTGAACCTTGAAAACATTATGTTAAATGAAAGAAGCCAGATACAAAATACTATATATTATATAATCCCATTTATATGGAATTTCTAGAAACAGCAAAACTCTGAGGCATGAAGGAGGTCAGTGGTTGCCTGAGGCTGGTGTTTGGAGCAGGAATTGCCTGCAAAAAGGAATGAAAGAAACTTTAGGAGTATTGGAATTTTTCTAAAAATGGAATGTGGTGATAGTTGCACAACTGAATAAATATACTAAAAGCCATCAGATTTATTAAAATGTTATGGAATGTAACTTATACCTCAATAAAGTTGTCAAAAAAGATGTTGAAAAATCCTGTGGCTAATTATGGTAGTTTGGTCTACATGCATGATTCTTACTGATATGGTACTCCCACATTGTACATATATGTACAGACATATGTACATATTTGTCCACCTCTATCAAAAGACTGTAAATTCTTTGTTTTATGTAGCTCCACATTGTGTCAAGCCTCCTAGAAGTGTCTGTTGATTCTGGATTTCCTTCTTCCCTTATTGTTTACTACCTTGGCTTTAATCAGAGATAAATAAATCACGCTTACTAGGATATATTTTTTTTGAGGTTTATTTATTGTTATATATTCAGTTCAGTCACTCAGGCATATCTGACTCTTTGTGACCCCACGGACTGCAGCACTCCAGGCTTCCGTGTCCATCAGCAACTCCCGGAGTTACTGAAACTCATGTTCTTCAAGTTGGTGATGCCATCCAACCATCTCATCCTCTGTTATCCCCTTCTCCTTCCACCTTCAGTCTTTTCCAGCATCAGGGTCCTTTCCAGTGAGTCAGTTCTTCACATCAAGTGGCCAAAGTATTGGAGTTTCAGCTTCAGCATCAGTCCTTCCAATGAATATTCAGGATTGATTTCCTTTAGGATTGACTGGCTTGATCTCCTTGCAGTCTAAGGGACTCAAGAGTCTTATCCAACACCACAGTTCAAAAGCATCAGTTCATCAGTGCTCAGCTTTCTTTAGAGTCCAACTCTCACATCCATACATGACTACTGGAAAAACCATAACTTTGACTAGATGGACCTTTGTTGATAAAGTAATGTCTCTGCTTTTTGATATGCTCTCTAGGTTGGTAATAGATTTTCTTCCAAGGAGCAAGCATCTTTTAATTTCATGGCTGCAGTCACCATCTTCAGTGATTTTGGAGTGCCCCAAAATAAAGTCTGTCACTGTTTCCACTGTTTCCCCATCTATTTGCCATGAAGTGATGGGACCAGATGCCATGATCTTAGTTTTCTCAATGTTGAGTTTTAAGCCAACTTTTTTACTCTCCTCTTTTACTTTCATCAAGGGGCTCTTTAGTTCTTCTTTGCTTTCTGCCATATGGGTGGTGTCATCTGCATATCTGAGGTTATTGATACTTCTCCCTGCAATCTTGATTCCAACTTGTGTTTCATCCAGCATGGCCTTTTGCATGATGTACTCTGCATAAAAGTTAAATAAGCAGAGTGACAATATACAGCCTTGACATACTCCTTTCCTGATTTGGAACCAGTCTGTTGTTCCATGTCCAGTTCTAACTGTTGCTTCTTGACATGCATAGATTTCTCAGGAGGCAGATCAGGTGGTCTGGTATTCCCATCTCTTGAAGAATTTTCCATAGTTTGTTATGATCCACACAGTCAAAGGCTTTGGCGTAGTAAATGCTTTTCTGTTATATAACAATATTGATAAATTTAAAGTGTACTATTTAATGATTTTTGACAATCGTATACAATGGTTTAACCATGACATAGTTATAATGTAGCAAATCTGTAGCACCACATAAATTTTGTTATAGCTAGTCTCCACTTTCATCTTCTGGCCACATAATACAATCTCTGACTTACTTTTTTTTTGCCATAATTTGCTGTATTATTGCCCTAAAATTTCATGTAAATGGAATCATATATCATGTATTATTCTGTGAATGACTACTTTCACACTGTATAATTATTTAGAGATTCATTCATGTTGTAGTGTGTATCAACACTCCATTATTTTTTTGTGTTAAGTAGAATCTCATTGTATAGATATACCACAGTAAGTTTGCCATTCACTGATTGGTGGATACATGGATTTTTTCTACTTTTTATTTATTATAAATAGAGTTGATATAAAAATTTGTATTTACATCTTTGTGTAAACTTATGTTCTCACTTATCTTATGAAAATATTTAGAAATGCAATTACTAGGACATATAAGTATGTGGTTAACTTTGTAAGAAACCACTGTAATAGTTTCCAAAGTTGTACCATCCTGCATTGTCACTAGCAATGTAGGAGCAATAGCTGCAAATTTATAGTACAATACCACAGCCAGGATACTGACATTGAGATAACCCACCAATCTTATTGAGAGTTTCCATTTCACTTGTATTTGTGTGTGTGTGTCTCTCTATATGTGCATGCTTTCATGTATATTTAGTCCTATGCAATTTTATTACACATGTAGGTTTGTGTATTCATCACCACAGTCAAAGTATAAAGAACAATTTCATTTCCCTCAAGGATTCTTTTATGTTGCCCTTTTATAACTACACTTACTTCTCCTAGGCTCTCCCAAAGCTCACCCATGTCAAATAGCAATCTGTTCCCCATCTTTATAATCTTATTTCAAGAATATTATTAAAATAAAATCACAGCATGTAACCTTTTGGGAATGGAAATGGATTTTTAAACTTAGCATAAATTCCCTGGGGTTTCATCTAAGCTGTGTATATTAATGGCTATTTCCTTTTTGTTTTTGAATATTATTTCATGGTATGTATATACTACAACTGTTTAATCATTCACCCACTATAAGACACATGAGTGTTTCCAGTATTTGGTTACAAAGAATAAAGATGCTATGAACACTCACATACACATTTTGTGTGTAAACAAAAGTTACAATTTCCCTAGGATGAATGCCCCCTTCACAGATCATAACTTCATCATGGTGAAGGGGTTTCTGTAGCTCAGTGAAGCCACGAGCCATGCCCTGCAGAGCAACCCAAGACAGGTCATATTTAAGAGTTCTGACAAAATGCATTCCACTGGAGGAGGAAATGGCAACCCATTCCAGTACCCTTGCCAGTAGAACCCCAGGAAATGTATGAAAAGGTAGAAAGATATGACACCAGAAGATGAATCCTCCCACTGAAGTCAGAAGATATCCTATATGCTGCTGGAGAAGAGTGGAGGGCAACGACTAATAGCTACAGAAAGAGTGAAGCGGCTCAGCCAAAGCGGAAATGATGCTCAGTTGTGGATGTATCTGGTGGTGAGATTAAAGTCTGATACTGCAAAGAAAAATATTGCATAGGAACCTGGAATGGTAGGTGCATGAATGAAGATAAATTCGACATGGTCAAGCCGGAGATGGCAAGGATGAACATCGACACGGTAGGAATCAGTGAACCAAAATGGACTGGAATGGTGAATTCAGTTTAGATGACCATTATATCTACTACTGTGGGCAAGAATCCCTTAGAAGACAAGCAGTAGCCATCATAGTCAACAAAAGAGTCTGAAATGCAGTACTTGGGTGAAACTTTAGAAAATGACGAAATGGTCTCAAATCATTTCCAAGGCAAACCATTCAACATGACAGTAATCCAAGTCTATGCCTCAAATATTGATGCCAAAAAAGCTAAAGTTGACTGGTTCTATGAAGACCTACAAAATCTTCTAGAACTAACACCAAAAAAAAAAAAAAAAAAAGATGTCTTTTTCATCACAGGGGATTGGAATACAAAACTAGGAAGTCAAGAGATACCTGGAGTAACAGGCAAGTTTGGCCTTGGAGTACAAAATGAAGCATGGCAAAGGCTAACAGAGTTTTGTCAAGAGAATATCCTTATCATAGCAAATACCCTTTTCCAAAGATCTAAGAGATGATTTTATACATGGACATCACCAGATAGTCAATAAGGAAATCAGATTGATTATGGTCTTTGCACCTGAAGATGGAGAAGCTCTATACAGTCTACAAAAGCAAGATCTGGAGCTGACTGTGGCTCAGACCATGAGCTCCATTTGGCAAAGTTCAGGCTTAAATTGAAGAAAGTAGGGGAAACCACTAGGCCATTCAGGTATGACATTAATCCGTTACAGTGGGATGATGAATGGATTCATTTGGATTAGATCTGGTAGACAGAATGCTTGAAGAATTGTGGATGGAGGGTCATATCATTGTACAGGAGACTGTGACCAAAACCATCCCCAAGAAAAATAAATGCAAGAAGGCAAAGAGGTTGTCTGACGAGGATTTATAAATAGCTGAGGAAAGAGGAGAAGCAAAAGGCAAGAGAGAAAGGAGAAGTTATATTCAACTGAATGCAGAATTCCAGAGAATAACAAGGAGGGATAAGAAGGCCTTCTTAAATGCAAAGAAATAGAGCAAAACAATAGAATGGGAAAGACCAGAGATCTCTTCAAGAAAATTTGGAGCTATCAAGGGAAAATTTCATGCAAGGATAGGCATGATAATGCAGAAACAGTAAGGACCTACCAGAAGCAGAAGAGATCAAGAAGCAGTGGCAAGATTACACAGAAAAACTATACAAGATAGGTCTTAATAACCCAGATAACAATGATAGTGTGGTCACTCACCTAGCGCTGGACATCCTGGAGTGTAAAGTCAACTGAGGCTTAGGAATCATTATGATTAACAAAACGAGTGGAACTGATCGAATTCCAGCTGAGCTATTTCAAATTCTAAAAGATGATGCAAATAAAGTGCTGCACTCAATATGTCAGCAAATTTGGAAAACTCAGCAGTGGACACAGGAATGGAAAATGTCAGTTTTCATTCCAATCCCAAAGAAGAGCAATGCCAAAGAATGTTCAAACTATCATACAGTTGTGCTGCTTTCACATGATAGCAAGGTTATGTTCAAAATCCTTCACGCTAGGCTTCAGCAGTATGTGAACCAAGAACTACCAGATGTACAAGCTGGGTTTAGAAAAGGCAGAGGAACCAGAAGTCAAATTGCCAATATACATTAGATCATGAAGAAAGCAAGGGAGTTCCACAAAAGCATCCACTTCTGCTTCATTGATTACACTAAAGCCTTTGACTGTGTTGATCACAACAAACCATAGAAAATTCTTAAAGAAATGGGAATATCAGACCACCTTACCTGTCTCCTGAGAAACCTGTATGCAGCTCAAGAAGCAACAGTTAGAACTGAACATGGAACAATGGACTGGTTTCAAACTGGGAAAGGAGTACATCAAGGCTGTATATTGTCATCCTTCTTATTTAACTTCTATGTAGAGTGTATCATGTGAAATGCCGAGCTGGATGAATCTCAAGCTGGAATCAAAATTGCTGGGAGAAATATCAACAATCTCAGATATGCAGATGATACCATTCTAACAGAGTGAAAAAGAAACCAACCTCTCTTGAGGGTTAAAGAGGAGAGTTGAAAGTCCGGCTTGAAACTCAACTTTTGAAAAACTAAGATCTTGGCATCCAGTCCCATCACTTCATGGCAGATAGATGGGGAAAAAGTGGAAGCAGTGGCAGATTGAGACATCACCTTACTGATAAAGGGCCATTTAGTCAAAGCTATGGTTTTTGCAGTAGTCATGTACAGATGTGAGAGTTGGGCCATAAAGAAGGCTGAGCCCTAAAGAATTGATGCTCTTGAACTGTGGTGCTAGAGAGACTCTTGAGAGTCCCTTGGCCAGCAAGGAGATCAAACCAGTCAATTGTAAAGGCAATCAAGCCTGAAAACATAATGACCTCAAGCTTACAGGATGCAACAAAAGCAGTTTTAAGAAGAAAGTTTATAACAATACAATCTTACCTCAAGAAACAAAAAAAACTAAAAAAAAAAAAAGCAACCTAAACTTACACTTAAAGCAATGAGAGAAAGAAGAACAACAAAACACAAAGTTATTAGAAGGGAAAAAAAAGTCATAAAGATCATAGCAGAAATAACTGAAAGAAAAATGAAAAAAACAATAGAAAAGATCAACACAAGACATAAAAATAAACTCAAAATGGATTAATGTAATCCATTGGATCTAAATGTAAGGCTGGATGCTATAAAACTCTTAGAGAAAAACACAGATGGAACACACTCTGACATAAGTTTCAGCAAGCTCTTTTTTGCCCCACCTCCTAGAGTAATGAAAATAAAAACAAAATAAACAAATGGGATCTAATTAAACATTAAATGAAAACCATAATTGAGACAAAAAGATAACCTTCAGGGTGGAAGAAAATATTTGCAAATGAAGTAACTGACAAAGGTTTAAACTCCAAAGTATGTAAACAGCTTATGCAGCTCAACGTAAAAACAACAACAACAGCAACAAGCAACTCAATCCAAAAATTAGAAGATCTAAATAGACATTTCTCCAAAGAAGACATATAGATGCTCAAGCACATGAAAAGATGCTCAACATCACTAGTTATTCAGTTCAGTTCAGTCACTCAGTCGTGTCTGACTTCTTGCGACCCCATGAACCACAGCACGCCAGGCCTCCCTGTCCATCACCAACTGCTGGAGTCTACCCAAACCCATGTCCATTGAGTCGGTGATGCCATCCAACCATCTCATCCTCTGTGGTCCCCTTCTCCTCCTGCCCCCAATCCCTCCCAGCATCAAGGTCTTTTTCAATGAGTCAACACTTCGCATGAGGTGGCCAAAGTATTGGAGTTTCAGCTTCAACATCAATCCTTCCAATGAACACCCAGGACTGATCTCCTTTAGGATTGACTGGTTGGATCTCCTTGCAATGCAAGGGACTCTCGAGAGTCTTCCCCAACACCACAGTTCAAAAGCATCAATTCTTTAGCACTCAGCTTCCAACTCTCACATCCATACATGACTACTGGAAAAACCATAGCCTTGACTAGATGGACCTTTACTTATTAGAGAGATCCAAATCAAACTATGATAAGGTATCATCTCACACCAGTCAGAATGGCCATCAGCAAAAAATCTACAAACAGCAAGTGCTGCAGAGGGTATAGAGAAAAAGGAACCCTCCAAATTCTTGGTGGGAATGTAAAGTGGTACAGTCACTATGAAGAACCATATAGAGGTTCCCTAAAAAACTAAAAATAAAGGTGCCCTATGATTTACCTTCACTATGATCTTCCTGGGTCAGGAAGATTCCCTGGAGAAGGGAATGGCTTCTTGCCATTCTTCTCCAGTGTTCTTGCCTGGAGAATTCCAGGGACAGAAGAGCCTGGTGGGCTATAGTCTATGGGGTCGCAAAGAATCAGAGATGACTGAGTGACTAACACTTTCACTTTCACACTATGATCTAGCAATCCAACTCCTGGACATATGCCCAGGGAAAACCATAGTTTGAGAAGATACATGTATCCCAGTGTTCATTGCAGCACTATTTACAATAGCCAGGACATGGAAGAATCCTAAACATCCATCAATAGAAGAACAGGTACAGAAGAAGTGGTACGTATATACAATGGAATATTACTCCACCATCAAAAGGAACAAAACTGTGCCATTTGCAGAGACGTGGTTAGATCTAAAGACTGTCATACAGAGAGAAGTAATCCAGAGAGAGAAAAATAAATATCGCATAATACTGATTATTTGTGGAATCTAGAAAAATGATACAGATGATCTTATTTACAAAGCAGAAATAGAGACACGAATGAAGAGAAGTAATAAATGGATACCAAAGGGGGAGAGTGGGTGGGGTGAATTGTAAGATTGAGATTGACATATATATATACTACAATTATATGAAATAGATAACTAATGAGAACCTACAGTGTAGTGTAGGGAACTCTATTCAATGCTCTGTGGAACATAAATAGGAAGGAAAACAAAAAAAAGAGGGGATATATGAATATACATAGCTGATTCATTTTGATGTACAGAAGAATCTAACACAATATTGTAAAGCAACTATACTCCAATAAAAATTGATTAATAAATTACAGAGACTGGTTTATACAGTCTTCAGTCATTGTTGCTGTTCCGTATCTAAGTTTCATCCAACTCTTTGTGACCCCATGGACTGCAGCACACCAGGCTCCTCTGTCTTCCAGTATCTCCCAGAGTTTGCTCAAATTCATGTCCATTGACTCAGTGATGCTATAATCCTCTGCCTCCCCTTCTCTTTTTGCCTTCAGTCTTTCCCAGCATTAGGGTCTTTTCCAATGAGTTGGCTCGTCACTTCATGTTGCAAAAGTATTGGAGCTTCAGCTTCAGCATCAGCCCTTTCAATGAATATTCCAGGTTGATTTATTTTAGGATTGACTGGTTTGATCTCCTTGTTGTCCAAGTGACTCTCAAGAGTCTTCTCTAGCAACGCAGTTCAAAAGCATCAATTCTTCGGTGCTCAGCCTTCTTTATGGTCCAACTCACATCTGTACATGACTACTGGAAAAAACCATAGCTTTGACTATACAGACCTTTGTTGGCAAAGTGATGTCTCTGCTTTTCAATATGCTATCTGGGTTTGTCATAGTTTTCCTTCCAAACAGCAAGCGTCTTTTAATTTCAAGGCTACAGTCATAATCCACAGTGATTTTGGAGCCCAATAAAATAAAATCTGTCACTGCTTATACTTTTCCCCCTTCTATTTGTCATGAAGTGATGGGGCCAGATGCCATGATCTTAGTTTATTTAATGTTGAGTCTTTTTTTTTTTTCCATTTATTTTTATTAGTTGGAGGCTAATTACTTTACAATATTGTAGTGGTTTTTGCCATACATTGACATGAATCAGCCATGGATTTACATGTGTTCCCCATCCCAATGCCCCCTCCCACCTCCCTCTCCATCCCATCCCTCTGGGTCTTCCCAGTGCACCAGCCCTGAGCACTTGTCTCATGCATCCAACCTTAAGAGAGTGTTTCATTTTTCTCTTTCACCTTCATCAAGACACTTGTTAGTTCCTCTTCATTTTCTGCCATTAGAGTGGTATCATCTGCATAATCTGAGATTGTTGATATTTCTCCAAGCAATATTGATTCCAGTTTGTGATTCATCCAGTCTGTCATCTCACGTGATATGCTCTGCATATAAGTTAAATAAGCAGGATGACAATATACAGCCTTGACACACTCCTTTTCCAATTTGGAACAAGTTTATTGTTCCATGTCTGATTCTAACTGCTGCTTCTTGAGCTGCATACAGGTTTCTCAGAAGACAGGTAAGGTGATCTTATCCCCATCTCTTTAAGAATTTTCCACAGTTTGTCCTGGTCCACACAGTCACAGGGTTTGGTGTAACCGATTAAGCAGAAGTAGATTTTTTCAGGAACTCTCTTGCTTTCTCCATGATCCAGGGAATGTTGGCAATTTGATCTCTGGTTCCTCTGCCTTTTCTAAATCCAGCTTGTACATCTGAAAGTTCTTGGTTCATATACTGCTGAAGCCTAGCCTAAATGATTTTGAACATAATATTGCTAGCATGTGAAAGGAGTACAATTAAACATTCTTTGGCATTGCCTTTCTTTGGGATTGGAATGAAAACTGACCTTTTCCATTCCTGTGTCCACTGCTGAATTTTCCAAACTTGCTGACATACTGAGTGAAACACTTTACCTTTGTCACCCTTTAGGATTTGAAATAGCTCAACTATAATTTCATCATCTTCACTAGCTTTGTTCATCATAATGCTTCCTAAGGCCCACTTAACTTTATACTCCAGGATGTCTGCCTCTAAGTGAGTGACCACACCTTTGTGCTTATCTGGCTCATCAAAATCTTTCTTGTATAGTTCTCTTATGTATTCTTACCATCACATCTTAAGCTGTTCTGCTTCTGGTAGGTCCTTACTCTTTCTGTCTGTATAGTGCCCATCCTTGCATGAAATGTTCCCTTGATAGCTCAAATTTCGTTGAAGAGATTTCTAGTCTTTCCCATTCTATTGTGTTCCTCTATTTCTTTGCATTGTTCATTTAAGAAAGCCTTTATCTCTTCTTGCAGTTCTCTGGAACTCTGCACACAATGTTTAGTAGAATTTTGCAATTAAACCAACTGGACCTTTTTCTCTTTTTTTCAGGAGACTTTATATTATGAATTGAAGTTCCTTCACAATTATAAGGTGATTCAAATTATCTATTTCATATTGGATGAGTTGTAGTAGTTTGTATTATTCAAAAAATTGCTCCATTTCATGTAATTTGTCAATTTTAACATAAAAGTTGTTAGTGGCTTTCCCTTGTCATTCTGAAGTCTTCAGACTGTAATAGACTGTGTGTTTGTTTCCCCCCAAAATTCAAATATTGAAGTCCTGACCCTTCCAGGTGATAGTATTGGGAGGTGATTAAGTCATGAAGTGGAGCCTTCCACCCTCATGTTATTGTTTCCGTAAATGGAAACAATGCCCTTATAAGGAGACCCCAGATCCCTCCCTTGCCCCTTCTGCCATGTGAAGACACAAAGAAAAGAAAGCCGCTCATGAACTAGGAATTCCCTTTCCAGACTGGATCTGCTGACACCTTGATCCTGACTTCTCACCATCTAGCACTTAGAGAAATAAATGTTTGTTGTTTATAACTCACCCAGTCTATGGTATTTTTGTTGTAATATTCCAAACAGACTAAAAGAAGGATCTATGATCATACCCTCTGTTTCATTTTTGTTGTTACTAATTTGTGTAATTTCTATCTTTTCTTCTTTGTCAATCTTGATAGAGGTTTGTCAATTTATCAGTATTTTCAAGGAACCAATTATTTTTGGTCTTGCTGAGTTTTTTCCTACTGTTTTCCTGCTTTCAATTATTGATTTCTGTTCTTATCTATTATTTCCTTATGTTTTCTTTGAATTTATTTTGTTCTACCTAACTTAGGAAACTTGGTTATTGACTTAAGACTTTTTTTTTCCTAATATAAGCATTTAGTGCAATAAATTTCCCTCTCAGAACTATTGAGCTCCTGCCCACATATCTTGAAATGTTTTATTTTTATTTTCATTCAGTTTTAATTTCCCACAGACATCTTATTTGACCCATAGATTATGTAGAAGTTGTTGTTTAATTTCCATGTGTTTAGAGACTTTCCAGTTTTCTTTCTGTTGTAAATTTCTAGTTTGATTCTTTTGTGGTCAGAGGATATATTATGTATGATTATAATCATTTTCCATTTGTCGAGGCTTATTTTATGACCCAGAGTATGGTCTTGGGGAATGTTTGATGGCAATGGAAAAAAATGTGTAATGAGCTGTTGTTGGTTGTAGCACTCTGTATATGTTAATTAGATTCTATTAGTTGATCATGTTATTCTTTTATATCCTAGCTGATTTTTTCTCTAGTAGCTCTATCAGTTGCTGCAAAGGGGTTGAAGAATCCTTATAATATAAGCTTTTCCTCTTTCAGTTTTAAACTCAATTGTTTTTGTATCATACATTTTGAGTCTCTGTTTTCTGCTGAGCACACAATTAGAATTATAATGTCTTTCTAGTGGATTGGTCTTTTAATTACTATGTAATGTTCTTCTTCATTTTTAGTAAGTTTCTTTGCTTTGAAATCTACTTAACCTGATATTTATACAATCACTCATACCTTGTTAGAAATGTTTACATGGTATGTTATTTTCCATCCTTTTACTTGCAATCCACCTATGTTGAATTTAAGATGAGTTTCTTGTAAACAGACACACAGTTTATATTAATAATGTTTCACTTTAATCTGCTCAACCTCTGCCTTTTGGGGGGTATATTTATATCATTCACATTACATTTATATATTTTTATAGTTTGTTTCCTGTTCCTCTCTTTCTTATTTCCCTTTTCAATCCTTCCCAAAGATTAAACATTTTTAGGATTCCACATTGGTTTATTTATAGTGTTTGTGAGGGGTTTTGGGCATAATTTTCTCCAAGGTTGATCTAGGTATTAAAATATATGAATTACTAAATATATATATGTATATATACATATATATATATATATATGCATTACTGCAGTACTTTAGTATCATCATATTACCACCTTGGGTGAAGTATAGATACCTTACATTCATTTATGTCTTTTTATATATAACTTCCCTACAAATAACTTCTCTATAATTTTTCTTTTATAGTCAATATTATGTACAAAATTAATGAGGAGGAGGATATATTTAATGTAATAATTTTCTCCTATTTTAATTGTTTTTTTTCTTCCCTGAATTTCCAGTAGTCCTTAATTTATCATTTTCTTTCTGTTTGAGGGAATTTCTTTAGCCATTTTAAAAGTGGACTCCTGGTTGGTCTCCCTTATTGATGCTGTTGGACTACCTGATGTTATTGGTGGGAATCTCATTCAGTCCAGAAGAGAAATGTGTCTACCATGGTTTCCTTGTGTTGATAAGTTGAGTGTTGGAGAAAACCAGGCCTGGGTCACTTTGTTCTGTAGCGGGGAGGAAGAGGTCATGAGACACCCTACTGTAATATTGTTAAGTTCAGTTCATCAGTTGCTCAGTTGTCTCCGACTCTTTGTGATTCCATGAACTGCAGCATGCCAGGCCTTCCTGTCCATCAAAAAATCCCGGAGTTTACCCAAACTCATGTACATTGAGTTGGTGATGTCATCCAACCATCTCATCTTGTCATCCCCTTTTCCTCCTGCCCTCAATGTTTCCCAGCATCAGGGTCTTTTCAAATGAGTCAGCTCTTTGCATCAAGTAGCCCAAGTATTGGAGTTGTAGCTTTAACATCAGTCCTTCCAATGAACACCCAGGACTGATCTCCTTTAGGATGGACTGGTTGGATCTCTTTGCAGTCCAAGGGACTCTCAAGAGTCTTCTCCAACACCACAGTTCAAAAGCATCAATTCTTTGGTGCTCAGCTATCTTTATAGTCCAACTTTCACATCCACACATGACTGCTGAAAAAACCATAGCCTTGACTAGACGGACCTTTGTTGGCAAAGTAATGTCTCTGTTTTTTAATATGCTGTCTAGGTTGGTCATAACTTTCCTTCCAAGGAGTAAGCATCTTTTATTTTCTTGGCTGCAATCATCATCTTCAGTGATTTTGGAGCCCCCAAAAAATAAAGTCTGACAATGTTTCCACTATTTCCCCTTCTATTTGCCATGAAGTGACGGGACTGGATGCCATGATCTTAGTTTTCTGAATATTGAGCTTTAAGCCAACTTTTTCACTCTCCTCTCTTACTTTCATCAAGAGGCTTTTTAGTTTTCTTCACTTTCTACCATAAGGGTGGTGTCATTTGCATACCTGAGGTTATTGATATTTCTCCCAGCAATCTTGATTCCAGCTTGTGCTTCCTCCAGCCCAGCATTTCTCATGATGTACTCTGCATATAAGTTAAATAAGCAGGGTGACAATATACAGCCTTGACATACTCCTTTTCCTATTTGAAACCAGTCTGTTATTCCATGTCCAGTTCTAACTGTTGCTTCCTGACCTGCATACAGGTTTCTCAAGAGACAGGTCAGGTGGTCTGGTATTCCCATCTCTTTCAGAATGTTCCACAGTTTATTGTGATCCACACAGTCAAAAACTTTGGCATAGTCAATAAAGCAGAAATAGATGTTTTTCTGGAACTCTCTTGCTTTTTCAATGATCCAACGGATATTGGCAATTTGATGTCTGGTTCCTCTGCCTTTTCTAAAACCAGTTTGAACATCTGGAATTTCAGGGTTCATGTATTGCTGAAGCCTGGCTTGAAGAATTTTGAGCATTACTTTACTAGCATGTGAGATGAGTGCAATTGTGTGGTAGTTTGAGCATTCTTTGGCATTGCCTTTCTTCGGGACTGGAATGAAAACTGACCTTTTCCAGTCCTGTGGCCACTGCAGAGTTTCCCAAATTTGCTGGCATATTGAGTGCAACACTTTCACAGCATCATCTTTTAGGATTTGAAATAGCTTAACTGGAATTCCATCACCTCCACTAACTTTGTTCATAGTGTTGCTTCTTAAGACCACTTGACTTCACATTCTAGAATGTCTGGCTCTAGGTGAGTGATCACACCATCGTGATTATCTGGGTCATGAAGGTCTTTTTTGTACAGTTCTTCTGTGTATTTTTGCCACCTCTTCTTAATATCTTTTGCTTCTGTTAGGTTCATACCATTTCTGTCATTTATTGAGCCCATCTTTGCATGAAATGTTCTCTTGGTATCTCTAATTTTCTTGAAGAGATCTCTAGTCTTTTCCATTCTATTGTTTTCCTCTATTTCCTTGCATTGATTGCTGAGGAAGACTTTCTTAAGAATCTCTCCTTGCTATTCTTTGGAACTCTGCATTCAGATGGGTATGTCTTTCCTTTTCTCCTTTGCTTTAGCTTCTCTTCTTTTCACAGCTATTTGTAAGGCCTCCTCAGCCAACCTTTTGCTTTTTTGCATTTCTTTTTCTTGGGAATAGTCTTGATCCCTGTCTCCTGTACAATGTCACAAACATCCTTCCATAGTTCATCAGGCACTCTGTCTGTCAGATCTAGTCCTTTAAATCTATTTGTCACTTCCACTGTATAATCATAAGGGATTTGATTTAGGTCATACTTGAATGGTCCAGTGGTTTTCCCTACTTTCTTCAATTTAAGTCTGAAATTGGCAATAAGGAGTTCATGATCTGAGCCACAGTCAGCTCCCAGTCTTGTTTTTGCTGACTGTATGGAGCTTCTCCATCTTTGGGTGCAAAGAATATAATCAGTCTGATTTTGGTATTGACCATCTGGTGATGTCCATGTGTAGAGTCTTCTCTTGTGTTGTTGGAAGCAGTAGTTTGCTATGACCAGTGCGTTCTCTTGGAAAAACTCTATTAGCCTTTGCCTTGCTTCATTCTTTACTCAAGGCCAAATTTGCCTGTTACTCCAGGTGTTTCTTGACTTTCTACTTTTGCATTCCAGTCCTCTATAATGAAAAGGACATCTTTTTTAGGGGTTAGTTCTAAAAGGTCTTGTAGGTCTTCATAAAACCATTCAACTTTAGCTTCTTCAGCGTTACTGTTCGGGGCATAGACTTGGGTTACCGTTATATTGAATGGCTTGCCTTGGAAATGAACAGGGATCATTCTGTCGTTTTTGAGATTGCATCTAAGTACTACATTTCGGAGTCTTTTTTTGACTACGATGGCTACTACATTTCTTCGGGTAATATTGTTACCCCTGTCCTTCTGCCCCAAACCAATCTGTCATTCTTACCTTATTTCAGAGTTCTTTTTTGGAGTCCTCTGTTGTTATTTAAAGAGTTCTGAATTGTAATGAGTGAGTAGAAGCAGGGAGAAAGGAGTTCTGTGACAGTTTATCTGGACTAGAGACTGGCCAATTGGTTTTTGTATGTATTTCCTCATATTCTGCAGTCTTACTAGATTTACTTATTTATTCTAGAATCTTTTTAATCTACATACCTTAGCACTTTCTACAAAAATAATCATGTTTTCTCCAGATAAGGACGTTTTGGCATCTACCCTTCCAGTTAATATATTTTAATTTCTTTTCCTTGCCATATTTTATTGGCTAGAATCTCAGTGTGAATTTTGAGGAGTGAGAATAGACATCCTTGTTTTGTCATGATACATTATCCTGTTTTAGTATTTCCAGATTCATTTTGCTAGACTTTTAAAAAGTATTTTTCATCTGTGATCATGGGGGAAGTTGGTCGATAATTTTATTTTCTCATATTGTCTTTGTCTGGTTTTGTTATAGGGTAAAAACAACAGACTGGTTCCAAATAGGAGAAGGAGTACATCAAGGTTGTATATTGACACCCTGCTTATTTAACTTACATGCAGAGTACATCATGAGAAACGCTGGGCTGCAGGAAGCACAAGCTGGAATCAAGATTGCCGGGAGAAATATCAATAACCTCAGGTATGCAAATGACACCACCCTTATGGCAGAAAGTGAAGAAGAACTAAAGAGCCTCTTGATGAAAATAAAAGAGGAGAGTGAAAAACTTGGCTTGAAGCTCAATATTCAGAAAACTAAGATCATGGCATCTGGTCCCATCACTTCATGGCAAATAGAAGGGGAAACAGTGGAAACAGTGGCTGACTTTATTTTTTTGGACCCCAAAATCACTGAAGATGGTGATTGCAGTCAGGAAATTAAAAGATGCTTACTCCTTGGAAGGAAAGTTATGACCAACCTAGACAGCATATTGAAAAACAGAGACATTACTTTGCCAACAAAGGTCCGTCTAGTCCAGGCCATGGTTTTTTCAGCAGTCATGTGTGGATGTGAAAGTTGGACTATAAAGATAGCTGAGCACCAAAGAATTGATGCTTTTGAACTGTGGTGTTGGAGAAGACTCTTGAGAGTCCCTTGGATTGCAAAGAGATCCAACCAGTCCATCCTAAAGGAGATCAGTCCTGGGTGTTCATTGGAAGGACTGTTGTTGAAGCTGAAACTCCAATACTTTGGCCACTTGATGCAAAGAGCTGACTCATTTGAAAAGACCCTGATGCTGGGAGGGATTGGGGGCAAGACAAGAAGGGGACGACAGAGGATGATATGGCTGGATGGCATCACTGACTCAATGGACATGGGTTTGGGTGGACTCCGGGAGTTGGTGATAGACAGGGAGGCCTGGTGTGCTGCAGTCCATGGGATCACAAAGAATCGGACATGACTGAGTGATTGAACTGAACTGAAAACTGTCCTGATAAAGTGAGCTAGGAATTTTCCCCTACTCTTTTTTTAATTAATTTATTTTTTTTAATTGAAGGATAATTGCTTTACAGAATTGTGTTGGTTTCTGCCAAACATCAGCATGAATCAGCCATAGGTATACATATATCCCTTCCCTCTTGAACTCCCTCCCACCTCCCTCCCCACCCCACCCTCCGGTCTGATACTCTTACATTTCCTGAAATAGTTAATGTAGAATTCACTACTAGTGCCATCTGGGCATGGGGTTCTTTGAGGGAAATTTTAACTCTAAATTCAATTTTCAGTTCTTTCATAGATAGAGAACTATTCAAATCATCTATTTCTTCTACAGAGAGTTTTGGCAGTTAATGTCCTTCAAGGCATTTTTCTACTTAACTTACATTGCAATATGTGTTATCAGAAGTTTTCCATAATAGTCCATTATTTTATGTTTTGTGTCTGTGGAATCTGTGATCATATCCACTTTCTGATTTGTGATATTGGTAATTTATGGCTTTTGTCCTTTTTTCTTTGTCAGCCTGGCTAAAATTTATTATTTTTTTATTGTCAAGTGTTTTTTCCTGCATTTTTTACATCAAATTCTTTTTTTTTCTCTCAATATAGTGAGTTGCTTGATTTTCAAACATTAAATCCACTAGCATCTATACTCAAATGGCTCACTGTTGACAGACCCTACCTCTGCCCATTTTCTGGCCTTTATAAACACTACCAAGAGATATTGGCCATTTCACATTAACAGCAGCGTCTTAAATCCATTCCCAGTTGTGTGCACAGACAGAATCTAATAAAATGAAAGATTAAGCTATTAAGATTATGTCATTGTTCAGCAAAGGAAATAGATTATAACAAAGGGAAGACTTTTTCTCATAATTGGGATTTTCCTCTTGTGTTTTGCTATGTACTTTGGTAGCTCAGTGGAAGGAGGTAGTGAGGCCAACTTGGAAACTGAATTATATAGCTCTTATAAGCATAGAATTTAATGAAAGACAATTGTTCCCTAAAAGAAGGTTAATTTATTTGCGTTCTCTAAGTAATTTTTAAAGCAATAGGAAAGTGTTACATCAAACATCAATTATCTACATTTCAAAAATCTGTTTATGTCCCAGGAACAGCTCAAACAGACCCATTGAATGCCTTAAATGCTTTGAAAGGCAAATAGAAGAAATGATGTTGCAGTTCAACAATCTGGAGATAAACAATTATCTTGGCTACTAGGCTTTTTGTGAAGTATTTCTTTGTAGATGAATAGATTCATTGAAAGAAGAATCTTCTGTGAATCGTTTAATCCTGTCTCCACAAAGAGGCATCGTTTGCATAAATAATTTTAAGCATTCATGCTGAGTATGTACTCTAGTGCTGAACACACAAGAAATCATCTTAAATAAACCCTTCCTGAATTGAATTTATCCTGCCCTTAATTCTTCCCAGAAAAAAAAAAAAAAAAAAAACAATAAGGAGTTACACACTTTTCTTCAGCATTCCTATCTAGAAATTATATAAATTTCCCCCTATGCTAACCTGCTTGCTTCTGGACATGTCAGTGTGGCATCCTACTAAATGCTTAACAACCAGCTCATCAAAAAATGTTGTAATATATACTGATTTTTGTGGAGTAAGTACTCTCATGGTAGCTTAATCAAGCTGCAATCCTGATTTCACTGAATACTGACTTGAGAAACAACACATAGTAGCACATCAGTATACAATATCTCCATTACACAGATACAATAGACACAAATAATTTTAGGAACAGATAGAATGGTAAAATTGTGAAATAGAAAGTGATGAATTTTTGAGACTTAATGCTACTGTTTATAGAGTAATTTAATTACAACTTCACATAAGATTATTTTTAAAGATGTGTATGTAAAACAAGCTCATAAAATTTCTGCACATGGTTTAGTAATTAACCTCCAATTAAAATAAATAAATTAATTTAAAAAATATTTCAGCAAGTGCAACTTTTGGCCTACAAGTCAGTCTAGCACACCACTGTTGAGTAACTCTGGTTGTGTTCTCTAAGGAATGAGAAGACAATGGGCCACCAATCTCCTCGGCGTCAGTTTTAAATTTCCAACACTAACAATGATTTTTGAAGAAAGTGCAGACACAACTCATAGTTGAGGGTATCTCTTTAGCTGGGACTTACTTTCTTAACCAGCAATAGATGACCAGGATTATTTTAGGATCTCTCAGAACTGGGAGGCCTGAAGTCCAACCCCAGTTGCAGGAGGGAAATGTCCTTTCTCCTCAGCACATTCACCTCAGATGTGCTGGAGACACAGGGGCTTCTGGGCAGCGAAATCCACCTGGCCTGACGTTCTGTGGGTGCCCTCTGGAGTAGGTGGCCACTGGACTCCAAGAGGCTGCATGTCCCCTCAGCAGTTGGTGATTTGATGGGCTATCACCGTGGTGGCAGGGCCACTCCCATCCCTGGGACAGCAATGGGGCTGCACAGTCTTTTGTGGGGACAGTTCTCTGGAGGGAAGGGAAGTAAATGAGAGAAACTGCCTTTGAGTCCCCTGAAATATCACAGAGAGCTTTCCACTCTCAGGGCAATTTCCCACCCAGGGCCTAGGTCGCACTGTTAACAACCCAAATTGTGGGGACCCTAAACGTTATCTGAGAAAATGAAATATCTTTAGGTTGTTATTTTTTATATATCACCTTTCAAAAATGATGTATGGTAGTTACTTGCAATGGTAACATCCTTCCAGTCCTATTTGTATTTCAGAAATTACAAGTTTTGGAAGCAGTCTTAAATTTTTCTGTTTTCCCTCCTACAACCCATTCTTCTCTCTCACACACACACATCCAAACCTGCTTTCTTATACACAGAGAGTATTTTGGGGTAACTTGCAAATCAGGTCCCATCATATCTGTATACCACACCCCAGTGATCCTTCAGTTAGACACAAAAATAAAAACAAGGCAAGAAGGGCTAATGTTTATTGAGCACTGACTGCGTGCTGGGCCTGCTCTGAGCACTTCATGACAATTAGTGCATCTTAATGCCCCAAACAGTCATTTTGAGAGAGTTGCTATTGTTATCTCCATTTTACAAATGAGGAACTGAGATGGAAAAGTAGAGAACCTTGCTCCAAGTCTCAGAGTTAGTGATGGAGCAGAGAAAAAACTTAAGCCAGCAGATTCCAGCTCCCACTCTACCCTGCTGAGACCTGAATATTTATTGCCCTTGATTGTTATTTCGAAGGTATCTACTTGTTCTCTCTTGAAAGGGTCCTTATTTGTTAAACATACACTGGTTTTCCTGTAACTCTTCTCTAAGACTTGAAAAAATGATTTCCATTTGCCTTTTCTTCTGTGTTTGGAGAAATCTTTTCCCCCAATAATCATAGCAACCCTTTATTGCCTTTTACACTTAAAATTATCTGTATGCATCTGTGTCTCTGGTTTTGGCGGCTTATCTGCCTTGTGATGATTTGAAAAAGCTGATAAGAAAGGAACTTTGCTCTTCCTATACACAGTTTGGAAAAAGACCATAATACAGAAGCACAGAAACCTTTTGGTGACAAGAGGTAGAAATCTAGGATGAGAGGGTTTATTAGGGAGTTTGTAAACCCCCCAGGGGTCACTTTCATAATATAGTCAAATTCCCACATGCTTTTTGCTTCCTTTGCATACATAGGAACTTCCCCTTTGTCCCACCAGATTCAGCTATCACCCTTTTCTACCTTGCTCTATGTGCCAAGCGATTGACAGGTGTAAACTACATCAGGCGGCTTCCCACTGGGTTATGCAGTGGGAAAAAAGGATGGTGGGGCAGAGAGGAAAGGAAAGGACTGATGGCTACTTAGTAAATCCTTTAGCCCCATCCCTCCATAGACAGGATGAGTCCCCCTCCCCAGGACTCTGAGTTGCTTTTTCTTTCCTTCCAAGTCTAGGGAGGGCGACAGCCTGCTGTTTCTACCCCGAGGGAACTGCACTGTGCTTCCCACACCCTGTTCATTTTTGTAAAGAGCCTCTTTATTAAAATCTACTCAGTGTACCAATTTGACTACAGCATATGGTTCTTGTCTGTGTGGATTCTAATCACTTTTCCTTTATCATTAGAGCAGCTGCCATTAGTTTTCTGCAGTTTTGTTTCCCTCTCTCAAAAAACATGCTTTTAAACTTAAGTTCAGCTTCTTTAACTTCTTTCTTCAATTCTTTACCAAAATTTACTGTAACGAAGGGTTTGCTACAAGTTACTATGTGTGATTTGCAAACATAATGAAAAATCATTATGGAGGTTCAGTTAATGCAGTAAATCATATTATTAGGAAAAGGATAATTGACACAGCAAAGGCTTTTAACAAAATATAACACACTTTCATAATAAAAACTCATAAGGAACTAGGAATAGAAAGAAGCATCCTTACCTGATAGAGGCCATCTACAAAAAAACCATAGCTAACCTCTACTTTTGGTGAAAAACAGAATGTTCTCCTCTAAGATCAGGAGCAAAATAAGAATGTCTATCCTCGCCACTACTATTTAACATTGTAGGAAAAGGTAATTAGAGGAAAAGAGAAACTAAAAGAGTATCCAGATTGGAAGGGAGGAAGTTAATTATCTCTATTCACAGATGACATAATCTTGTATAGAGAAAATCATAATGAATCTTTTAAAAAGCTATTAGAACTAAGAATTGAACTGATTAAAGTTGCAAGATAAAAGATAGATATACAAAAATTTCTTCTATCTCTATACACTTTCCATGGACATTCTGAAAAAAAATTAAGAAAATTTTATTTATAATAAAATCAAAAAGAATAAAATATTTAAGTCTAAATTTAGTAAAAATATTTTTGTATACAAGACTTGTACAATGAAATGACAAAACCAGTGTTGAAAGAAATTAAAGAAGATCTACATAAACAGAAATCACGACATTGTCAAGAACTAATTATTGGTAAGATGGAAATACTCTTCAAGTTGGTCAGCGCCATCTCTATCAAAATCTCAAGTGGCTTTTTTCCAGAAATCGACAAATGGACCTTAAAATTCAAATGGAAATGCAAGGAAGATAGAATAGTCAAAACAATCTTGAAAAAAGGAGAATGTTAGAGAAGTCACATTCTTGATTGCAAAACTTATTACAAAGGTATAGTATCAAAACAGTGGGGTTTTGGCATGAGGATAAACATACAGATCAACAGAGTAGAACTGAAAGTCCAAAAACATACTCTCACACGTATGATGCTTTTCAACAAGGACACCAAGACAAGTCAATGAGGGAAAGAATAGTCAAAGTGTTCAAGAACAATTTGTGAATAATAACCACATACAAAAGAATAAAGTAGATTTGTATATAACACCATACATAAGCATTAACTAAAAATGAATCACAGACACAAACATAAAAGCTGAAACAATACAACACTTAGAAGAAAACATAGGAGTAAATTTTCATGACCTCAGTTAAGCAATGGTTTATTAGAAATGAAACCAAAAGCACAAGCTTGTCATACTAAATGAAGTAAGTCAGAGAAGGAGAAATATCATACGATATCACTTAAATGTGGACTCCAAGAAGAAATGATATAAATGAACTTGCAAAGCAGAAAGAGACTCACAGACTTTGGAAATGAACACATGGTTGATGGGGAAAAGGATGGGGAGAGACAATAGTTAGGGAGTTTGGGATGGACATGTACTCATGCTGTATTTAAAATAGATAACCAACAAGGACCACATAGAACTCTGCTCAATATATGTGGCAGCCTGGATGGGAGGAGAATTTGGGGGAGAATAAATGTATGTATTGCTGCTCTTGTTCAGTTGCTAAGTCATGTCAGACTCTTTGCAAGCCCATGGACTGCAGCACTCCAGGCTTCCCTGTCCTTCACTATTTTCCAGAGTTTGCTCAAACTCACGTACATTGAGTCAGTGATGCCATCCAATCATCTTATCTTCTGTCATCCCCTTCTTCTCCTGCTCTCAGTCTTTCCCAGCATCAAGGTCTTTTCAATGAGTTGTCTCTTCCCATCAGGTGGCCAAAGTATTGGAGCTTCAGCTTCAGCATCAGTCCTTCCAATGAATATTCAGGATTGATTTCCTTTAGGATTTACTGGTTTGATCTCCTTGCAGCCCAAGGAACTCTCAAGAATCTTCTCCAGCACCACAGTTTGAAAGCATCAATTCTTAGGTGCTGAGTCTTCTTTGTGGTTCAACTCTCACATCTGTACATGACTACTGGAAAAACCATAGCTTTGACTATAAGGACCTTTGTGGGCAAAGTGATGTCTCTGCTTTTTAATACACTGTCTAGGTTTGTCATAGCTTTTCTTCCATGGAGCAAGTGTCTTTTAATTGCAAGGCTGCAGTCACCATCCACAGTGATTTCGGAGACCAAGAAAATAAAATCTCTCACTGTTTCCACATTTTCCCCATCTGTTTGCCATGAAGTGATGGAACTAGATGCCACGATCTTAGTTTTTTGAATGATGAGTTTTAAGCCAGCTTTTTCATAGGTATGGCTGAATTCATTTTTTCTTCACCTGAAACATTCACAGCGTTTTTTGTTAATTGGCTGTATCCCAATACAGAATAAAACTTTAAAGAAAAATAACAATGAGATACCACTTCACACTCACTAGAAGGACTATAGTAAAATAAAAGACAATGGCAAGTGCTGGCAAAGATATGGAGGAATTGGAACCCTCTACATTACTGGTAGGAATGTAAAATAGTAAAGCCGTTATAGAACAGTTTGGTAGTTACACAAAATACTAAACTATCTAACTCAGCAATTTAGGTTTATACCTAAGAGAACTGAAAATATATGTCCATACAAAAGCTTGTACAAAAATATTAATAGCAGCATTGTTTATGGCAGTCAAGAAATGGAAACAACTCAACTGTCCATCAATTGATGTATAGATAAGCGTGGCATATTCATACAAGGGAATACTTTTGCTATAGAAAAGAATGAAGTAACAACACATTTTACGTCATAGATGAACCTTGAACATATTATGCTAAGTGAAGAAAGTCAGTCAAACAAGTCTACATATTGTATGATCCCGTATATATGAAATGCCTACAAAAGGCAAATTATAGAAGCAGAAAGTAGTTTAGTAGTTGCTTAGGGCAGGTGGGTGAGTAGGAGTGGGATGAAGAGTGATTACTTATGGATACATGGATTCTTTGGGGGAGGGGCATGAAATATTCTAATTAGATTGTGGTGATGGTTGTACAACTTTGTCAATATACTAAAATCATTGAGCTGTACACTTTAAGTTGGTGAGTGTCTTGTGTTGAATTGTATCTTAAGTAATTTAGGAGAAAACATTTCAGAGGTCTCAAGCTTGTTGATTTTAGTCCCAAACCAAATTGTTTGTCTTCCTTGTTAGATGTTTCCCAAAACCTGGATGACTTCCTACACAGTTGTTTTATAGTTGAGGATGCAGACCTTGGTCTTTGCTGGTGGGTCAGACCGGTAAAGAGTTTGCCTGCAATGCGGGAGACCCGGGTTTGATCCCTGGGTTGAAAAGATCCCCTGGAGAAGGAAATGGCAACCCACTCCAGTATTCTTGCCTGGAAAATCTCATGGATGGAGGAGCCTGGTGGGCTACAGTTCATGGGTTTGTAAAGAGTCAAGACATGACTGAGCGACTAACACATGCAGACCATAGAAACATTCCTTTTTCCCTTACAAAAGATCCTTTCTTTAACCTGATCTCTCAGTTGGTAAATAATATGCCTGCAATGCAGGAGACCCTGGTTCGATTCCTGGGTTGGGAAGATCCCCTGGAGGAGGGATAGTCTACCCACTCCAGTATTCTGGCCTGGAGAATTCCTTGGACTGTATAGTCCATGGGATCGCAAAGAGTAGGACACGACTGAGCGACTTTCACTCTAGCCTGAAGGTCTACAGGATCTAGTCAGTTTTCCAAGTGTCCCTCAGTCTCATGTTACATTCAGTACCTCTGAGCAGCTCTGTGTTGGGTGGGCTATAGATTCTCCAATTTCCTTCAAGATCTTCTTAAACTGGATCATACACATACTTCAGTATGTACTTGGTGACCACATGAGTTTCTGAAGGCACAGACTAAATAGAGAGTACCCACCTGGAGTATCCCTGTCTGTGAAGGTATTTTTCAGAGAACAGTATTACTCTAGCATGAAAATATGCAGGTCAGACAGTTATGGGGTGAAGGGCACTGTGCCATAGAGGTGGGCGAGAGCAGGGCTTGAGAACAGCAAGCCTATCAGCCCTGGCAACTTGCTCACTTCTTGCTACTACTGAGGATATTTCAATGGAAAAGTCTGAGAAGCTCCATTAAGTTATTTTCACAGAATAACTACCTCCCCACATGAGAAAGCTGCACATTGGTAACATGAACTGAAGATCTTGGGAAACATTTATTAAGTCACCACTAAATATTCTCTATATAAAACTATAATTTCTATTGTGTATCATTTAACTATTATTTAAGAATGTCTGTTCATGGTGAAATGTTTATCATTCCAATAT
This sequence comes from Dama dama, assembly GCF_033118175.1. Classification (NCBI taxonomy): domain Eukaryota; kingdom Metazoa; phylum Chordata; class Mammalia; order Artiodactyla; family Cervidae; genus Dama; species Dama dama. The sequence goes on along the minus strand of NC_083696.1, from coordinate 25,093,421 downwards.
TTAACTAAATTTCATTTCTTGGTTTAAAGCATTCCTTGATTTGACTTGTCTTTATGCAAAAATGATCAACCCCATTTTTGCTTTCCAACTGAGTGGAAATATGCAAATGTTTTGATTAAATGATAAACTAAACAGTTTTGCCAGAAGCAGCTATTTCCACAAGAGGCAATGCTACTAAATTATCCATGTAAAATGGAATGATGCCAATTGCTGGCAGATGTAGGGAAACTGATAGAAGCTTCCAAATGGGGCTATTATCAAACAGTCCCAAAAAAGAGAGAAAGAAAGAACACTCTCCGCTCCTCTTAAAAAAAAAAAAAAAACTAAGAAAAACTTGGTAAACATGATCCCAAGTCATATTGGCCTATCTGTTTTGTATCTCTCATCTCCCATCTAAGTTTTATGAAACAGAGGCAGCCTCATTTCACACATTCTGAAACTTAGCTTCAAAGTTTGTTCCTTTCCATTTGGAATTTACTTTCCTATAGCGTATTAAAGCTGGTCATTGGCATCCAACCAGCACATAAGAAACTTCTCAACCCAAATGTAATTAAAACACTCTGCATTTGCAATGAAAATTATAGAAAACAAAACCACAGCAATATCAGCAATTCAGATAGAAAAAAATAAAAATAAGAAAAGCAATAAAAATGTAAACTATCCAAAATACTAATAACTAAACTATATACCTCTATTATCGGAACATTCAAGTTATTTCCATCTTTAATGGAAAACAGAACTTACAATTGATACATTCTTGTGTATATCTTTGTACTCTTTTCTAATCATTTTCATTGTGAGCTTGTAATTAAACGTATTTTGTAAACAACACAAGAAATTCTGATGATACTTATTATGCAAAAACATTGCATGGCAAAAATGTCATAAGTCAAAGGATAAGTGATTAAGAAACATATTTGACAAATAAAGAGTTAATAATCTCAACATACAAAAACTCCTAAAAATTAGTAAGAAAAAGATTTCAAAATCTCATTGTGACAAAGATAGGAATAGACAATTTTGAAAACAGGAAAGAATAAGGACCCATAAAGATATGAAAATTTGATTCATTAATTTGACTTTTAGCCAGAGAAATGAAAATTCAGGTCATCATAAGATACTAATTTCATCCAGTATATTAGTTCAAAAATGAGAAAAAACAATGACATCCTAGTATTGGCAAGGATTTAAGGGAAAGGGCACTTGTGTACTTTGGAACAACTACCACTATTTTGGAAAGTGATCTGACAAAATCAATTTAACAGTTAAAATACATGCACACTTTGACCCAGCAATCTCACTTCTTGGAATTTATCCTATAAAATGAGGCTGTCTACGGCAGCACTTTTTGGCTTGACAAAAATAAACTACAAGTGTGAAAGACAATTTGCAGAGAAACATATGTAGTCTGAGTCCAGTTTTGTAAAACATAAAATGATTTTGTAAAACATTATCTCTAATTTGTGTGAAATTTGTGAAATGCGTGGAAAAAGGCATACCTGGCTGTGAGCGGTGAGAGGTGGTAACTTAATTCAAAAAAACCAAGCCTAGATGATGATAGTGATTTTACTGTGAGCACAGATTATTTTTTTAAGTCTTTATTGAATTTGTTGCAACATTGTTTCTGTTTTATGTTTTGGTATTTTTGGCCACTAGATACATGGGTTCTTACTTCCTGACCAGGGATCAAACCCTCATCCCCTGCATTGGAAGTTAAGGTCTTAATCATTAGACTGCCAGGGAAGTCCCACAGGTTACTTTGTAATTGAACCTCTTTGAAGAGTTGAATGAGTTTGAACCTAGAATCAAGTGAAGAACTTCCAACACTTGTGCATAGGTTACAGGGCACAGAGAGCTTCATCATCACCCCAAGGGGCCCATGGAGTCACCACCTACAGGGACGACCACCACCTCACTGGGTAAAGGCTGTGGGGCCCAGGCTGGCACAACCTCCTGGCTGGAAACCCTGTTGTCCTAGGTCTGAGTTCCTGTTCTCCTTCCTCTGCTTCTTCTCCAAAAGAGTTCCCAGGAAGTCTTCACCTACTAGGTCCTCTTCCGAATTATAGGTTTGCAAAGGCTACATGAGGCTCCCAGACACCCTTCCCAATTTCTGGGGGTACAGAAGTTAGAAAGGCTCTCTCCTCTTTCCCTCCTGCCCATCTTGTCCTCTCTTTTCCTGACCATCCTATGACCAACATGCTAGGATAGGGGACTGGGCTCAGCATCCACAGGATAAAAACACAACGTGGGGGTCCAAAAGCATGGAGACTAGAGCAGAAAGACCTCAGCAAAAGTCCATAGTGGCAGAGCCAGCAGGAATCAAGGTACCAGGACAATTCAGCCAGCTGAAGTGAAGACATGGAGCATTTGTTTCTTCCTGTCCCTCCTGTCCCTCTTGCAGTTCAAGTGCTGGCTGCCCACATTACTCAGCTGTCTGCCTGAGTGTTGCCTGGGTGGTGATCACTGGAACCGCAACATTCTGGGGTGACATTGGTGACTAAAAATAGTTCCCAAGCCTGGATACTTAAAAATCATGATGTAGCTCTAGAGAAAAGACTCCTGCAGCCTCTGACCTTGAAGTGGGGATCCTAGGGAGCTAGAACGGACAGTCCTTCGGTCTCTCCAGGCTGGAAGCAAAAAAGAAGCCTCTTAAAGACCCCAGAGGTGTTTATTTCCTTAGATTTCTTGGTGTGGACCATTTTAAAGTCGTTTTTGAATTTGTTACAGTATTGCTTCTGTTTTATGTTTTGTTTTTTTGGCCCAGAAGCATATGTGATCTTAACCTTCCAACCAGGAATCAAACCTGTACATCCCCTCCACTGGAAGGCAAACTTTTAACCCCTGGACCATAAGGGAAGTCCCCTAAAGATGTCTTTAAAAAGAACATCATTCTCTGTGTGTGAGCTGTGTGGCTCATCAGAGATTTTTCCTGGAGCATGTGGAGAAGTGGGCAGCTGTCCTGCTAAATAACTGCCTGTACCTATGCCATTAAATCCTTCAAAGGATGGGCTTCAGCATAAATGAATGACAAGAGAGACTTTCATTCCAGTTGTGTTACTTTTAGTCTTTTCCACGTCACTCTCTAGAGCCACACAGCACAGACTCTGGAAACAGACTGCCCGAGTTCAGTCAGTTTAAGCCCAGCCACAACCATGATGGTCTGGGATATTTCTCTGAGCTGCAGTTTCTCAACTGGAAATGGGTTTAATAGCTGCACACTTAAATGAGTTACCAGACTTCCCTGGTAGTCCAGTTGATAAGAATCCACCTGTCAATACAAGAACATGGGTTCAAACCCTGGTCCAGGAAGATTCAACATGCCATGGAGCAACTAAGCTCTTGTACCACAACTACTGACCACGACTCTATAGCCCGTGAGCAGCAACAACTGAAGCCAGTGAGTCTAGAGCCCGTGCTCTGCAACAAGAGAATCCCAGGCACGGTAACAAAGAGTAGCCCATGCTCACTGCATCTAGAGAAGGACTGCACGCACCAACAAGGATCCAGTGCAACCAAAAATAAATAAATATATATATATTTAAAATGACTTACCACATGTGATGTACACAGCACCCAGGTGCTCCAGAAGCATCAGCTGCCATCCTTATTTCTTCAGTGGTAACATACGTTACGTGCTCATTTATAAGAAGATATAATTGGAAAAGCTTTAAGAAAATTCTGTGTGTGCATTGAGTCCTTCTTCTGTTTCTAGCACTGTGCAAATTATTTACATGTTATTTCTACTTTTTTATAACAACTCACTAAAAGAGTATCATTATTTTTATGTTACATGATAAAAGGAGTGATGAAGCTGGGATTCAGGTCTGTCTAGACCCCAATTTTTACCCCCATTTCTCACTCTGCTCCGCTGCCTCTCCATCATCAACACTCTGCTGAAAGCGTGCGGATGTAGCTTATGTGTGTGAGGTGTAAGGCACATGACACTGCTAAGAAGTACGAATCCCAGTGATAATCTCGAACTCCTGCCTCACTCCCAAGTATTTACTGATGCAGCTGGCAAAAAGAGAAAATTCTCTCCTTCACAGAGTTTACATGATAGTGATCAGAGATTGGAGGAAAATGGAAACAGTGAAAGACTATTTTCCTGGGCTCCAAAATCACTCTCTGTGGGTGGTAACTGCACCAACAAAATTAAAAGACACTTGCTCCTTGGAAGAAAAGCTATGACAAACCTAGACAAGGTATTAAAAAGCAGAGACATCACTTTGCTGACAAAGGTCAATACAGTCAAAGCTATGGTTTTTCCAGTAGTCAGGTAAGGATGTGAGAGTTGGACCGTAAAGAAGGTTGAGCACTGAAAAACTAATGCTTTCAAATTGTGGTGCTGGAGAAGACTCTTGAGAGTCCTTTGGACTGCAAGGAGATCAAACCAGTTAATCCTAAAGGGAATCAGTCCTGAATATTCATTGGAAGGACAGATGCTGAAGCTAAAATGCCACTGCTTTGGCTACCTGATTCAAAGAGCCAACTCATTGGAAAAGACCCTGATGCTAGGAAAGATTGAGGGCAGGAGAAGAAGGGGCAACCGAAGATGAGATGATTGGATGGCATCACCAACTCAATGTACATGAGTTTGAGCAAACTCTGGGTGATAGTGAAGGACAGGGAAGCCTGGCATGCTGCAGTCCACGGGGTTGCAAAGAGTCTGACAAGACTGAACGACTTAACTGAACTGATCAGAGACAGATAATGTACAATTAAATAATTTAAATGTGTCTTAATAATATGCAAAATGGTAACAAATGCTATGGAGAAAATAAACCAATGGAGAGGAGCAGTGGGGTGCAAGGAGAGGTGATTTTTAATTTTAAATATAAGAGCCACATCTAAATTATTTTCTGATAATCTTGGTGGTGAACTCTAAATGGCATACAGGCTGCAAGAGGTGATGACTGGTATTTGCAGTCATGACCTAGAGCTTCAGTCTGCTACACAGTTTCCACCAGTCACATGTGGGTAAATTATTTAACATCAAGTAAAATTTAAAATGCAAGTCCTCAGTCTCACTAGTCACATGGAAAGGCCTCAACAGCCACATGGACTAGCTGGTGCATGTTTAGAACATTCTTATCATTTCAGAATGTTCTGCTGGATGGTATTGGGCTCAAGTAAAGCAGCCAGATGCTGCAGGAAGTGAGCAAAGTGCTTAGATCATGCTTTGGGATACAGAGATTTAGTGAGAATGAGGTCAACATAACGATCACGGATGGTTTCCTCCTCCGTAATATCTCCATGCACCTTCAGGAAATACTATCAGTCAGTTCAGTGGCTGTTGTATCTGACTCTTTGTGACCCCATGGACTGCAGCACACCAGGCCTCCCTGTCCATCACCAACTCCTGGAGCTTGCTCAAACTCATGTCCATCGAATTGGTGATGCCATCCAACCATCTCATTCTCTGTCATCCCCTTCTCCTCCTGCCTTCAATCTTTCCCAGCATCAGGGCCTTTTCCAGTAAGTCAGTTCTTCAGATCAGGTGACCAAAGTATTGGAGCTTCAGCTTCAGCATCAGTCCTTCCAATGAACATTCAGGACTGATCTCCTTTAGGATGGACTGGTTGGATCTCCTTATAGTCCAAGAAACTCTCAAGAGAGTTCTCCAGCACCATAGTTCAAAAACATCAATTCTTCAGCACTCAGCTTTCTTTACAGTCCAACTCTCACATCCATACATGACTACTGGAAAAACCATAGCTTTGACTAGATGGACCTTTGTTGGCAAAACAATGTCTCTACTTTTAAGTATGCTGTCTAGGTTCATCATAGCTTTTCTTCCAGGGAGCAAGAGTCTTTTAATTTCATGGCTGCAATCACCATCCACAGTGATTTTGGAGCCCAAGAAAATAAAGTCTGTCACTGTTTCCGTTGTTTCCCCATCTACTTGCCATGAAGTGATGGAACCAGAAGCCATGATGTTAGTTTTTTGAATGTTAAGTTTTAAGCCAGTTTGTTCACTCTCCTCTTTCACTTTCATCAAGAGGTTCTTTAGTTCCTCTTTGCTTTCTGCCATAAGGGTGATGTCATCTGTGTATCTGAGGTTATTGATATTTCTCCTGGCAATCTTGATTCCAGCTTGTGCTTCATCCAAACCAGCATTTCACATGGTGTACTCTGCATATAAGTTAAATAAGCAGGGTGTCAATATACAGCCTTGATGTACTCTTTTCCCAATTTGGAACCAGTCTGTTGTTCCATGTCCAGTTCTAACTGTTGCTTCTTGACCTACATACAGATTTCTCAGGAGGCAGGTATGGTGGTCTGGTATGCCCATCTCTTTCAGAATGTTCCACAGTTTGTTGTGATCCACACAGTCAAAGGCTTTGGCATGATAAATAAAGCAGAAGCAGATGTTTTTCTAGAATTCTTTTGCTTTTCAATGATCCAACGGATGTTGGCAATTTGATCTCTGGTTCCTCTGCCTTTCCTAAATACATCTTGAACAACTGGAAGTTCTCGGTTCATGTACTATTGAAGCCTTGCTCGGAGAATTTTCAGCATTGCTTTGCTGGCATGTAAGATGAGTGCAATTGTGCAGTAATTTGAACATTCTTTGGCATTACCCTTCTTTGGGATTGGAATGAAAACTGACCTTTTCCAGTCCTGCGGCGATATAGGAGATACTATAATGATATGCTTTTGCCTATTTTCAAACAATTATAGTACAAAACAGCACAAATATATCCATCTGCAGGCAAAACTTTTATTTAGTTGACCTGAATTAAAATCACCACTATCTTCTGCCTCCCCTTTCTCTTCAATATCATCATCATCTCCAGTCAGCAGTATTATCATACCTTTGACCACCAAGCCTCTTGGCATACTTTGATTTTCTAAGTAGTTAATGGAATGAATGGAAATTGATAGAAAATAAGTAATTGGTGAAATAAATATTGGTTTTACAATAACCCAAGATACTTTGTTAAGAACAAGAAAAACAATGGTAGAATAATGTTTTAAAGTAAAATATTAGTAGATGTAATGCATGATATTTGGTTGGATCCTGGATCAACAACAAAATCATCCCTGAAGAACAAATAGAAAAATGTTAAATCACACCAAATATGTAAGGAAAGACAATAGTATTGTTTAAATGTTAATTTTCCTGAGTGTGACAATTACTTGATTTTTGTTGGAAAATAAATGATAAAGTATTCAAAAGTGAAGTGTCATATCTATGATTAACTCAGGTGGTTCATCAAAAAATGTTTGTGATTAACTCAGATGGTTCATCATTTGTGTGTGCATATAAAATAAGAGTTTTGAAGGTGTGTCACATATATATGTATTTAGCACAAACACTGCAAAATACTAATAACTGATGAATCTAGGTGAAGGATATGTAGATATTCATTTGATTATTTTTGCAACACTTCTGTAGGCTATTTCATAAAAAAAGATTGGAGAGAAATTAAAGGATTATTTAAATGAGGTAATAAGAGTCACTCTCCATTAAAAAATGACCATGCCTATAAGCTTTTAAAAAGATTTAATGGATAAAAATTGTTTATCTTGTATATTTTATTTCATTTTTTTTCAACAGAACATTTTTCTCCTTTTCGAAACATTGGTCCCAATTTAAACTGGATATATTTTGTGCTTGAATTTAAAGTTTAATTTACCCAGATGTTTTTGTGTAAACTTATTTTTCAGTGAAATCTTAACTTTCGGGATAAAAATTTCAGCATGTCAGATTCAGACCCTTGGGCATCTCAACTACAAATCCCTGTGAGTGTAGTCATTCATTTCTGGAGGAATCAGTACATTTCCACAGCCCTGAGGTTTTCAAGAATAAGCGTTCTACACACAGGAACGCTGAGGTGCATCTCGAACCACGTGCCTCAGCCTGCATGGGCCACCCTGAGCCAGATGACAGCAGGAAAGAATCTTGGGTTGTGTTGCAAAAGCAGGTTAAGAAAACCACTCCCTTCCACTTGCATCACTTAGGACTCTGCTACAAGTGCCAGGAAATTTGCCTAAAACTTGATTAAGCAAGCAGAGAAATGGCTCAAAGGAGGATATGCAGATTCCATTGCTTATGTGACAAGGCCTCAGTGTCACTCGGCCTATCAACTGAACCTCCAACCCCCACCCCACACCCCCGACCCCATCTTAAAGTGCTTCTCTCACTCAAGCAGCGAGCAGCCACGTGCAGCATAGTATGTAACAATCCAGGAAGGAGTAGCTAAGCGCTCCGCCCCAGAAGTCCCCAGAGGTCTCATTGGCTCTCAAGGTGTCACGTGCTCCACGCTGACCCCATCACTGTGAGAGAGCAAGTGAGTGCCCAGCACTTCCTGGAGGCTGTGCTGATTGGAGAAAACACACACTCCTCTGCTTCATCACCCAGTGGTCTGAGATTGGGGTCTTGTGGGTCCCTTAGTGTCTGCTAGCAGAAGTGGGGTGCATGGCGTTTCTGGAAATAACACCAGTGTGGAAATAATTTGGATAACTTTAAGTCAAGGGGCATGCAACCTGGGATAGAAAAGGAAGAGATCTTCAAGGAGGAAGGAGAAACATATTAGTCTTCTTTCTCTCCTGAAATATTGTGAATTTATAGAAGACGAAATCTTCCTCTCCACATAGATAAAAACTCCTTTTTGTTTAAGATCATCATACCACTTAGAGTTGGGACAAAAGTGGCCTCTCTTTTCAATGTAGGGACACTGGAACAGAAAATTCACTAACATTTCTGATGTGGTTCCCTGGTGGCTCAGAGGATAAAGTATATGCCTGCAATGCAGGAAATCCAGGTTCCATCTGTGAGTCAGAAGGATGCCCTAGAGAAGGAGGCAACCCTCTCCAGTATTCTTGTCTGGAGAATTCCATAGACAGAGGAGACTAGCGGGCTACAGTCCGTAGGGCTGTCTAGAGTCAGAAACAACTGAGTGACTAACCCTTTCATTTTCATTTTCCCCACACTGAATACCACCCCACCTCCCACCCCCCATTATGTATCCATTGGGAGCTCCAGATAGTTTCTGGAATGGAAAATGTTAAGTGTGGAGTCCAGTGCTGTCCACCCCCACATTTGTCAGCAGCTTTACTGTGGAAGATTCAAAACAGTGCGTTGACTGAACTAGGGACGTAAGGGAAGCAAGCCTGATGGGTGTCTAATGCTTGTTCCTCAAGAAGCACATCCTGAGATCAGGCTCTGAGTACAAGGGAGGTATTAGGTGTTGCTCCCAGGAAGCACAGATTAAGGCAGTGGAATTGAGACAGAAAGAAGGAAGCCAGTCCAGGGTGCTATTGAAGTTATTGCTGTAGACAGTGGTGGCTCAATCACACTGATCTATAGGTAGGAGGAAAGTACAGAACTTCTTCCTGGGCTAAAGAACCCAGAATCTTAATTTACCAACTCCTGGTAGTTCATTTTTGGTGTCTTCATCCTCCTGTTACATTGGACAAGTCCTGTGTGCGGGTGTCAAACATACAGGGTCCTCAGATGGAGAGGTGCGGATGCTTCTGTAAGAACCTACCAGTGTGCATGATTTTGGTGAGTGCCGTGGGGCACTGACTCAGTCACTATAGGAAATGTCATTTTAGGTACTTGTTGGAAGCATTATTTTATGGATGCTCTTGTCTAACAATCCTACCATGGTGCTAGTGGTAAAGAATCTGCCTGCAATGCAGGAGATGCAGGTTCAATTCCTGGTTCGAGAAGCCCAGCCCCCCCGCCCCCGCCCCCCACCGGAGTAGGAAATGGCAACCCACTCCAAGTATTCTTGCCTGGAAAATTCCATAGACAGAGAAGCCTGACAGGCTACAGTCCATGGGGTTGCAAAGAGTCAGACATGACTGAGCACACACACACACATACAATGAGCCTACCATGAAGAGACAGTTGCATTCAGAGCACCCTGTCTGGTCCCCTGAGCAGTGGAAACATCTTTCACAGGCCCAGAGATCACACAATTTACAAAAAGCCAAGTGACAAATTAGTAACTAGAGCAGAGAGCTGAACACACAGCAACTGGCTACTGTAGCTGACCTCGCTAGCACAGGGAATAGATGGTGACAGGGTCCCAGATTTGCATTCTGCAATGTCCCAGATCACATGTCGGGGAGAAATCGGAATGACCAACCTGAGTAAAATCTTGAATATATTCACTTTCTTGCAGAACAGGATTACCAAAGAGGCAACTGCAAGTGGAAATGTGCTAACAGTTATGAGTTCTTATGCAACCTAGGCACGAAAGCCAACTTGGTAAAAGAATTTGGGGCCCTCAGCAAGTAGATAGTGAAAGAAGGCTTGGAATATTTCTACTTACTATCCAGCTATAACAGAATGGGGGGCTTCCCAGGTGGCACCAGTGGTAAAGAGCCCGTCTGCCAATGCAGGAGACATAAGAGTTGCGGGTTCATTCCAGGGTCAGGAAGATTCCCTGGAGGAGGGCAGAGCATCCCATTTTAGTTTTCTTGCCTGGAGAATCCCATGGACAGAGGAGTCTGGCAGGTTACAGTCCATAGGATCGAAAAGAGTCAGACGTGACTTAACATGCATGCACACATAGCAGAATGGAATACTGGCACTCTCTGGATAAATAGAACTGAGTTTAAACCTCACATCTCATACTTGCCATGGATCTTTGGAGTTAGCATTCATCCTCTTTGAATTTCAATTTTCTCATCTGAAAACCTGGGATGTAATAAGTTACCATATAGATTTGAATAAGATGGCATATGTAAAGCACTCACGTTAAAGAAACTCAGTAACTGAGAGGGATCACCAGATCGAAGCCCTATTACAAGTTTTATAACTGGCTACCTTGAGTGTCAATGACCCTTCTGCTTCTGTAAGAAGGCCAGGGAAAAGGAAGAAAAAAGAAAGAAAAAATAGACACTCACAAGGGGAGAAACTAAGATGCCCTAGGGAGATAGCTGACTTTTGGCAGGCTATTAATATAGTAGAGCTATTACTATATGTGGAGTGTGTCCATTTTCTTGGCACATGTTCAATTTTACATCCCCTCTAGTGTATCGCTAAGTGGACAGGGTGGGAAAGGGATGGGAAGGCCAAGAAAGAGCTATTATGGGTGAACCCTTTCCCACTCACCCAAAAGGACTTGAGGAATTGTCAGAGTCTGAATCAGTGAGCCAGCTCAGCATCTTACCATGTGAACATCTTTGGCTGAGGCCACAAAAATCTTGACTTTGTGCTTTAAATAGAGCACTGATTCAGAAGCCTTCCTGATAAGAGACTAAAATGAAACAGCAAACTGTGCTGTCACAAAAGACGACAGAGGATTTTAAAGATCTATTTTGGGGGTCACTTCTCTCTTCTCTTTGGAGGCTGAAAGAGCTCATGGCATGTGAGCTCAGAGCCTGTGTTCTGGTGGCTCTGGGGGACAGGAGTTTTTTCATGTGCTGGTGAAGTCTAATCACTTGGTGCGCTTGTTCTTTATTGTTGAGCTTAGTGGCTAAAGACCTTTACTGCTGTTGCCATGTGAAATCTTCAGTCATATGGAAGTCACAGGCTCTGTAGTAATCTATTTCAGGAGACCTGGTACAGAATGGAGTTATGTGACAGTAGCAAATGTCATGCCCAGAAATTGGAATTTGGAGGCAAAAGCTATGGCTTAATAGTTTTCTAGAAAACCAGCATTTGTTGATTTGAACCCAATGCTTCCCTCTCCAGAAACAGCACAATAGAGAAGGCGGCTCTTTACCAAGTCTTCCTGCATCTGTCTGCATCTGTCAGTATGAGATGGAGTAGATTGTCTTCCAATATGTCCCTAGAGACAAGATCACCCCAACCACCTTCCCCATAAGAGTTCAAATTCCATCCATTTCTTGTCAAATGGAGTGAAGCACACATTCAATTTAGACTCATGGTATATTTTTAAAACTTTTTCATATTGAAATCATTTCGCTAAAGTGTTGCAAGAATAGTACAAACAACTCCCATTTTCCCTGCATGTAGATTTCTTGAATGTTAACATTTTACCATATTTGTCTTATCATTTGCTATAGACACATACTATTTTTTTCTGAACTATTTGAGAGAATGTTGTAGCCAAAATCCCCTTTATTCCTAAATGCTTCAGCGTGTCCTTCCTGAAAGGAAGGGCATTCTTTTATATTACACAAGCACAATGACCAAAATCAGAAAATTAACATTGATATAATAATATTACTGAAACTTTCTGCCTTACTCAAATTTCACCAGTTGTCCCAGTGATGGCCTTTAGAGCAAAAGGAACAAAGAATCCTGGTCTGGGGTCACACACAGTATTTAGCCGGTGTGTCTCTTGTCTCCTTTAATCTGGACCTGTTTCTCAGTTTTCCATGAGATTGATGGCTTTGAGGAGTACAAGCCAGTTTCTTGTAAAATGTCCTTCAGTTTGGGTTTAAAGAATGAATGAATTAGAAAGTCACCTCTTGGCAACGGTCATAGTAATAATGGATTCAGATAACCATCTATCAATGCTAGTGGGTGAAAATTTGATGAGGGAATAGGCTAAGTACATTCTTTTGATGCATTTCTGCACCAAATGCGTATTGATTACAAAGGAGAAAACAGTAACTTTACTGCAGGAGAAGCTGACTCACCCCACCTTCACTTGGTAATCTAAGTCAATATCAGCAATATTGGGAGAAACTGACTTCAGGTACCTCCTGAGAAAAACACAGCGTTTGACTTCGTTGTGTTCCCACCAAAAGTGCATAACCTGAATCTGTCATGAACATCCAGCTGAACACACTAGAATGGTAACCCAATGAGAAGAAAATTAGAACAATGGGCTGTTTACCGAGGGGAGACACTCCCAGAGACCCTGTTTACACAGCAAGTCTGGCAGGATTAGAACTTGAAAGGACCTTTCTTGGCTCTGCCTGCCTCAGGCTCTTCTTCTAAATTCAAGAGGAACTTGCTAGCCCATTTATTTCCCAACAATCCTTTAACTCTTTGTTTCACATCCTCCTTTTCCTGCAGAAGCTTGAAGACCATCAAACACTGAGTTTAGAGTCAAAACGGCATCATAGTCAGCATCATGCTTGACCCTTGACTCAGCTTCCTCCATGGATCCTCATGTCTGGGTGCCATGGTCATTGGTTTCTATCTTCCCATGTCCTTTCTGCTGTGTTAAGAACATGGGCTCTGTGGATGAGATGCTTGGGTCTGGACAGCAGCTTGGTTGAGTGACTCAACCCCACTTTCCCCATTTTTCCATCTGTTCAGTGGGAACCCCGCTGACCATATAGTAGGGCTGAGAGTATAGGACGAATATTTGTAAAATACTCATCACGGAATTTGGCATACAGTAGTAGAAAACATGCAGTCAATGTTAGCTTTTATCATTATTATCATCAGTGGGCTTTTAAGCATGTATGTTCCGGAACCAAACTGCCTGGGTTCAAATTCTGTCTCCACCACTTCTTAATTCTATGCTCCTAGGCAAATTACTTGAATTTGACCAAACTCTGGGAGATAGTGAAGGACAGGGAAGCCCGGTGTGCTGCAGTCCATGAGACTGCAAAGTCAGACACGACTTAATGACTGAACGACAGCCACAAGGCAAATGACTTAACCTCTGTTTTGAGATGTTTACAAGGATTAAATGAACAGCGCCAGGCACATTGTATGAGCTAGGTAAGTTTGGACTGTCCCACTTGTTAGTTTCTCTTTTCCCTTTTTAAACCCTTGCTCTGCTCAGATGCTCAGTCATGTCCGACTCTTGGTGACCCCGTGAACTGTAGCCCGAGAGGTTCCTCTGTGCATGGGATTCTCCAGGTAAGAATACTGGAGTGAGTTGATGTGCCCTTCTCCAAGGGCTCTTCCTGACCCAGGGATCGAACCCTGGTCTCTCCTGCAGGCAGGGAGATTCTTTACCACTAGAGCCACCCAGGAAGCCCTTTAGAAGCTCACGTTTGAATAAGACTTCTGAGTGTGCCATGGCCTCCCATTTTGACACTGATCCTTACCAGAATAAGAAAGGGAATATAATATCACCCCCATTTTGTGGACAAGAGAACTGAGGTCTGGGAAATGAAGCTATCTCACAAAAACACACATGTGCAAGGAGCAAAGTGGGACACTGATCCCAGTCTTAGGCACAAGCATACTGTTCTTTACAGCATTCATGCTTCCAAAAAATATTGATGACATATTATGTGCCAAATGCTGTGCCAAGGGCTGAGAAGGCAAAGCTTCCGAGTTAGAGGACTTGTATGAGAGCGGGGGATGAGTCCAGCATTATAGGGAGGCAGGGGAGCGTGGCACCCGCGCTGATACTGACATTCCTCTCACTCAGCTGAGGTTTCAGGTAAGGGGATCCTTGAGACAAGAACCGGAGGGGTTTAAAAGAAGCCAGTTGGAGTGGTTGCAAGATGAAGAACGTCCAGGAAAAATAAGTATGAAGACAGGGAAGGTGAAACAACTTGAGGCTTTTGGAGAGATAACAAATAGAATGACTGGAGCAAAGGGCCCTAGAGGGGTACTGGAGAAGGAGTGACAGCTAGAGCGATCTGGGAGGGCTTCCCTAAGGGGCTGGGAGTCACCCTGTTGCAGCTCAAAGGGGGCAGCTGGGAGGCTCTGGGCTGTGCCCGCAAGCCATCTTGGGAGAAGTGTAGGGGTTTTTGACTTTTCCCTTGGATACTCAGATAGTCCTTGTAGAACTAGTCTTTCTTTTCTTGATAGAAGTATAGTTGTTTTACAGTGTCCTATTAGCTTCTACTGCAGAGCAAAGCTATACACTTATTTCAGCTAATATATGTGTGTATATATCCCCTCGTTTTTGGATTTCCTTCCCATTTAAGTCACCGCAGAGCACTGAGGAGAGTTTCCTGTAGCACTCAGTTTTAACTGCTTGCCCCAAGGACATCATCATCCTGTCTCATTACTCCCTTTCTCTCCCCTCAGAAGGTCCAGTTGTTTGTTCAGCCTCTCTGGTGAGGGTTGGGGCACAGAGAGCTCCACGTGATGGGCAGGCTGTGGCTCCATATGCGCCCCCGCCCCGAGGTGTGCTAAAGGAATAACGTGATGCCAAACAGGGAGGTCCTCAGGGGTTCTGGGAGGTGACCTGTAGCCCAGGGCAGAGCTGGGTCAACGTGAGGTGCCTGTAAGAACAACCCAATGGGGATGTTCTGGAAGCAGCTGGATGTTTGCATCTGGAGCTCAGGAGAGAAGCCAGGGCTGCAGGTGGAGAACAATTTTGTTACCTGAGGTTTTAGAAAGAGAAATAGGGGTCTCTGAATCCCTCTGCAGTTTACGTGTTATCGCCAGCCTCTGTCCTTTCTCTCCCAAAGAAAGGAGAGAAATATACAGAGACAAAGCGGTTGGTGAAAAGCTTCATATCACATTTTTGGGGGAGGCATGATATTCTGACAGTTTAACTTGATGGCTATATTTTCCATCTCAGCCGTATTTCCTGACAGGTTATAAAATACTTTTTTCCTTAGTATTCCACATTAGCTAACTGGCCATTTTAGTACCGACTTGCAAGAGTATAAACATTTAGGGAATTTTTTGCAATGACAAGAAGAGATAGTATGTTTGAAGCCAGTGAGCTAGTTATGTTTAGGAAAATCACCATGGGATTTAAATGATGCATTGATGTAATGCAATTGGTGGTTTATGAAAATTCTTTTAGACTAACCTCGGCTGTATAAGCACAACCACATTCCTTGCTAGTGAATAGCAGGCAAGGCCCAGTGGAATCATTTTTTAAGTATTTCATTATTAACCTTTCACTTTCTACATCTCAAGGGAAGAGGGGGCTGGAAGGGGAGGGGAGAGGACTTCATGGTAAAATTTTCTGTTGGAGCTGTTTGAGGCTACAAGGAGTAAAAGGGAAAATCCAGAAATAGTTTAGGAAATTAGTCATCTGTCTTCAGACTGTGTTATAGCACAGTTATAGCATTGTGTTCTGCATAACTACTTTATGGACTTTTTTAAAAAGTGGAAATCTGGAAAGATTAATAATCACTTGTGTAAGGCCCAAAAGGTCCAATTTCATGTCCAGAAACAAGATGGAAAAAAGCTCCCATTTGCTAAAACTGTCAAAATAATTCCCATGATACAAAATTATGTTCTGGGAACTGGGAAAACATCTTGACTTTCTCTACATTTCCTAGTTTTTGGTTGCTAAATGCCAATAATTAGGTTATACTAGATGTTGCTTATTTAACCTATAATTTATTAAAAGCATTTCCACTGCATACATACACATACGTTATGATGTTATGCATTAAGATACGCCTATTCAATTTCTTTAAAGTGTACTAAAGGCAAATTAAAATGGGAAAAAAGCGCTATCCAAGCTTCTCTGTTCCTATTACTCTGCCAACTTACTATCATGATCATTCTAAGACAGTTCTTTTTCTCTTTGATGTTCTATTAAAATGTACCTCTTAAAGTAATAGGGGAATCTGAGAGAATGGAATGGAAAACGATACAGAAAAGGAAAGAAAAGGGAAAAAAAAGAGAGAAGGAAAGTGAAACAGTGTATGGAGTCATAATGAATCAGCATGGTCAGCCCTGGAGAAACCTCATGCTTAGTTTGAGGCCACATCAGACTTTCCTACAAACCTCTCAGTCTTCTGATGCATGCAACTTATACTGATGAAAAGTTCTTTTCATCTGAAGAAAGCAGTTCAGAGAGCCTCACACAGTTAGTTTGAAGGAGCTTCTGAGAATGTAAAGGGCAGACTATCCTAACAATATGCCATGTGGAACTGCAGAGGGCAGGCAGTGCCCGCAGACTGCTGAACCACATCTGAGTCAGTTAGGTGCTTCAAGTTGCAAGTAACAGAATACTTAGCAGTGTTGAAGCCAGTAGAAGACATTCACACTTGCATTTGCTCACCAGGGCATCTGGTTAAAATGTAGGTGAGTAGGTCTCCATGGACCCCAGATCCTGAATTTCTAACAAGCTTCAGGTAATGGTGATATTACTGGCCCGTAGGCCACACTTTACTTTGAGTAAAAACTCTTTAAAAACCAGGATCATAACTGTCTTGTACATCAAGAAGTTGACAGTGGACGTTTCCAGGTTGGTGCAACAACTTGAGATTCCAACAAGAACCAGACTTCCTGCAGCTTCCTTCCTGTCAT
This sequence comes from Dama dama, assembly GCF_033118175.1. Lineage (NCBI taxonomy): Eukaryota > Metazoa > Chordata > Mammalia > Artiodactyla > Cervidae > Dama > Dama dama. Next base: position 25,076,353 of record NC_083696.1, on the reverse strand, counting down.
CCTTAGTGAGGGCTTCTCTGTTCCTGATGGCAAGTGTCACATCCTCACACAAATGATTCTGTTGTTGTCACATACAAACTTTTTCCTTCTCTGGCTCCCAGCAGACTTCCTATTAGCCAGAATTGCTTAACATCCCCATGCTAGCTTCAAAGGAAGCTGGAAGAGCTCCTCGGCCTTTCCAGCCTGTGTGGAAGGCAGCCTTTGTCATCAAAGCAGTGGGCATGGAAGGAATCAAAGGTGGGTTGGCACCCCCACCTCAGGCAACTGCAGCAAGAGAGATGATGCCACCATCATGCAGAGACATGCAGTAAGGAAAATCAAAGTCAAGTGAGGTATACTTTGAGATTTTTGAGTAAAGATCTGCTTTTACCTAGACAGTATAACTGTATTATAGTTAATGTTAATAAGCAAGTATTTATATTATAAAATACATTTAATTTATTTAATGTTCTAAGCAATAAAAAGAGGAACTAAAGAGTCTCTTGATGAGGATGAAAGAAGAGAGTGAAAAAAGCTGACTTAAAACTCAACATTCAAAAAACTAAGATCATGGCATCTGGTCCCATCACTTCATGGCAAATAAAAGGGGGAAAAGTAGAAGCATTGACAGATTTTATTTTCTTGGGCTCCAAAATCACTGTGGACGGTGACTGCAGCCACAAAATTTAAAGACACTTGCTCCTTGGAAGAAAAGCTGTAACCAACCTAAAAAACAGAGACATCACTTTGCCTGCAAAGGTCCGTCTAGTCAAAGCTATGGTTTTTTCCATTAGTCATGTACAGATGTGAGAGTTGGACCATAAAGATGACTAAGTGCCGAAGAATTGATGCTTTCGAATTGTGGCACTGAAGAAGACACTGGAGAGTCCCTTGGACTGCAAGGAGATCCAACCAATCAATCCTAAAGGAAATCAATCCTGAATATTCACTGGAAGGACTGATGCTGAAGCTAAATACTTTGGCCACCTGATGCAAAGAGCCAACTTATCAGGAAAGACCCTGATGCTGGGAAAGATTGAAGGCAAATGAAGAAGGGGTGGCAGAGGATGAAATGGTTAGATAGTTTCACTGACTCAATGCACATGAGTTCAATTGAGCAAACTCTGAGGGACAGTGAAGGACAGAGAAGTCTGGAATGCTGCAGTCCTTGGGGTCGCAAAGAGTTCTCCATGACTTAGTGACTGAACAACAACAACAACAAAGCAATTGGAAATACATGGCCAAGACATTCTTTCTGCTGATCATGTTATTTAATCTCTTGAGACCCACCACCATCACCCATTCCAGGGAATGGTGGTACCCTCCTATCTAGATTAGATTAGATTAAGTAGATTCTGGGCTTCCCCAATGGCTCACAGTAGAATCCTCCTGTCAATGCAGGAGACATGGGTTCAGTCCTTAGTCAGGAAGATCCCCTGGAGAAGGAAATGACAACCCACTCCAGTCTTCTTGCCTGGGAAATCCCGTGGACAGAGGAGCCTGGCGGGCTACAGTTCATGACGTAGCAAAAGAATCAGACACAATTTAGTGACTAAACAACAAGTAGGTTCTATGTGAAATTGTTTAGGACTTTATATAATTTAAAATTGTTTAGGATTTAATGACCACAGTAGGCACTCAATGTAAATAAAGTTATGTAATAATATAAACAACATGTAGTTTTATTTATGGGTGTTTGTTCAGTATAAAAAGCTAGATTATATATTGCCCTTCTACTTTGTTTATCTATGTAAGTTTTAAAAATTCATGGTGATATTTACCTGGGATTATACATGAGATATCTACTGACAGACTATGAGAACAAAGGTGCCACTACTGAAGTACTGGATTTGCAGATGCAAATCACTGAAAAAGTGTCACTGAAAAAGTGACAGCAAATATTCAAGCTACCCACAACAATAACAAATGTTTACTGGTTGCCAATAATGGAGATGGCATTGCCTAAAAATCTTTATATCCATTAGTTAACTGAACCAGCTTCTCAGCTGATACTTTTATATGTGTTCAACCTAACTTATAATTTGGTTTAAGCTAGTCTGTCTAGTCAAGGCTATGGTTTTTCCAGTAGTCATGTATGGATATGAGAGTTGGACTATAAAGAAAGCTGAGCACCGAAGAATTGATGCTTTTGAACTGTGGTGTTGGAGAAGACTCTTGAGAGTCCCTTGGACTGCAAGGAGATCCAACAAGCCCATCCTAGAGATCAGTCCTGGGTGTTCAATGGAAGGACTGATGTTGAAGCTGAACCTGATGCGAAGAGCTGACTCATTTGAAAAGACCCTGATGCTGGAAAAGATTGAGGGCAGGAGGAGAAGGGGATGACAGAGGATGAGATGGTTGGATGACATCACTGACTCAATGGACATGGGTTTGGGTGGACTCCGGGAGTTGGTGATGGACAGGGAGGCCTGGTGTGCTGTGGTTTATGGGGTTGCAAAGAGTCGGACATGACTGAGCGACTGAACTGAACTGAACTGAGTGTTTTGAGTTCATTTAATTAAATCACCAAGTTAGCATTAATCTGAAATTTACTGAAAGTGTTTGTTAATTATGATATGAAAATATGTCTTAAAAACTCAGTACTTAAATAAACAGTTGACAGCACCACCCCATAAGTTAATATCTGTCTAGTTTGAAGTTTCTTGTTTTGCATACAGTACAAGAATGAAAGATTTTGGCCATTGAGTATATTTTAATTAGCATGCAATTGAATTTGTTTCTTTTAAATAAAAATTTTTATTTTATTTATTCTTAGGGTAGATTTATATTATCAGAAACAAACAAAAAGCAGAGTGACTATGAAATATTATTTCCTAAAGGAAAAGATATTGATATAATGATACTGATGAGTTGAAATCATGTTATCTTTTAAAGTATTACTTTGTAAGGCCTTATATTATTCAAATGATGCTGAAATTGCTGAAATTAGTTTTAGAGTTTCAATTTGGGAATGGACTTAAAAATATGAAATTTATCTTATCTTGTGGCCAGTCTTTTGAACTGCAATAACAAAACAAAATGATTTAACTTTGTTTGTAAATGCTGTATAAAATAAAATGTAAAAATAAAAAAATAAAATTTTATTTGCCCTAACTTTTGAAAGTTTCCAAAAAAATCAAATTGCTGAGCATGTACTTTTTTCGAACTTTGTTGATATATAATTGACAAAGAAAATTGTATTTATTAAACATGTATGCGATGATAGATAACCATTGGGAGATATTTACCACAATAAAGTTTATTAACACATCTACAACCTTACAGAGTTGTCTTGTTTGTGCAAATGTGAGAACACTTAAGATGTATTCTCTTAGCAAATTTCAAGAATACAATATTGTATGAGTAATATTAACTAGTGATTCATGGGGTCGCAAAGAGTTGGACACGACTGAGCGACTGAACTGAACTGAACTGAACTGAACATTAACTATAGGTACCATGCTGTACAGTTACATCCCCAGAACTTATTCATCTTATAACTGAAAGCATGTCCTCTTTGAACAACCTCTTCCTATTTCCCAAATCGCATTCCTGGAAACCACTATTCTGCTCAGTTTCTCTGAGTTTAATCTTTTTTTTTTTAATTTTTTTTTAGGTTCACACACAGATGATACTATATACTATTTGCCTTTCTCTGTCTGGTTTACTTCACTATTTCATAATACCTTCCAGTTTCATCTGTATTGTTGCAAAAGTCAGGATATCCTTCTTCTTTCTCATGGCTGAATTACATTCCACTGTGTATATGTGCTACATTTTCTTTATCCATTCGCCCATCAGTAGACACAGGTTGTTTCCTTATAGTAAATAATGCTGCAAAGAACACAGGAGTGCAGATATCTCCTTGAAATACTGTTTTCATTTCTTTAGGATGTATAAGGAAGTGGGACTGTTGAATCATATGGTGAAAGTGAAATTCGCTCACTTGTGTCCAGGGGTTTGTGACCCCTTGGACTATAAAGTCCTTGGAATTCTCCAAGCCAGAATACTAGAGTGGGTAGCTTTTCACTTCTCCAGGGGATCTTACCAACCCAGGAATCAAACCAAGGTCTCCAGCATTGCAGGCGGATTCTTTACCAACTGAGCCATTAGGGAAGCCAAATCATATGGTAGCTCTATTTTTAAATTTTGAAGTATCTCCGTACTGTTTTCCATTGCCACCAGAAATGAACCATCCTTCTCTTTTCTCTCAACATCCTCACCAGCACTTGTAATCTCTTGTTTTTTGATAATAGCCATCCTAACAAATCTGAAGCAATACCTCATTGTGATTTTGACCTATAGTTGCCTAATAATTGAAGATCTTTTCATGAACCTGCTAGCCATTTGTATGTCTTCTTTGGAAATATGTCTATTCAGAAGCTTTGCCCAGTTTTAACTGGGTAGTTTTGAGGTTTTTTGCTCTGGAGTTGTTTGAGTTCCTTATATAGTTTAGAAATTAACCCCTTATCTTTTACACTAAGTCCCCATATAAAAACCATTAGGTTGAGAACTTTCAAGAGGCAAGCGTGGAACTTACTAATGAAGACCTGATGAAATTGGAGGCCCAGAGAAACGATGAAGAGAAACAAGAGGAAGAAGAAGTAACAGGAAAACCCAAGAGACTCAAGGAGCAGGAAATGGCAAGGGGGTTTTATTTACTTGAGGAGGCATTATCAGTTTTTGAGACATAGGACCCGAATGTAGAACAGTACATGAAGACTGCAGCAGCCATTCAGAACCCAGTTCAGTGCTATCATGTCATCATGACAAGAAAAAAATAAATATAGGCATACTACCCAGACATCACTGAATCATTTTCTTGGCATCACCGACTCAGTGGACATGAGTTTGAGTAAACTCTGGGAGTTGGTGATGGACAGGGAGGCCTGGCGTGCTGCGGTTCATGGGGTGGCAAAGAGTCGGACAGGACTGAGCGACTGAAATGAACTGAAATAGGCTTGAATCTAGCAAGGACACAGAATCTGCACCAGTAACATCAACTGTGAATGAAACTGCAGCTTGCCCTCCATCTCCTATTGCTAAAGATCCTTCAGCTCTACCGTCCCCCACCTCTCCCTCCCGCGGTCAGTAACTCTTCTTGCCTGTTCACTGGATGCTAGCCCCTGTATGCCAGCCACTGTACTGTACTACTGTACTTTTTAGGGTATTGTACTGTAAGATTAAAAATGTTTTCTTTTTGGGTGTGTTTTTTAATGTACTATTTGTATGAAAAGTATTGTAAACCTTTTACAGTACAGCACTCTGTAGCTGGTTGTGTTAGTTCAGTACCCAGGCTAACTTTGTTGTATTTACAAACAAATTGGACTTATAAATGCAGTCTCAGAATGGATCTCATTTGTATGAAGGGAACTTACTGCATATAGCTTGCAAATATTTTCTCCCATTCTGTACATTGTCTTTCATTTTATTTTAAAAATTTCCCTTTTGATTTCTTCTTTGAGCCGTTGATTGTTCAGGAGCGTGTTGTTTAATTTTCACATATCTGTGAACTTTTCAGCTTTCCTTCTATTAGTGATTGCTGCTGCTGCTGCTAAATCACTTCAGTCGTGTCCGACTCTGTGTGACCCCATAGATGGGAGCCCACCAGTCTACCCCGTCCCTGGGATTCTCCAGGCAAGGACACTGGAGTGGGTTGCCATTTCCTTCTCCAGTGTATGAAAGTGAAAAGCGAAAGTGAAGTTGCTCAGTTGTGTCCGACTCTTAGTGACCCCATGGACTGCAGCCTACCAGGCCCCTCCATCCATGGGATTTTCCAGGCAAGAGTACTGGAGTGGGGTGCCATTGTCTTCTCCATTAGTGATTGCTAGAGTCATACAATTGTGGTCAGAAAAAATTTCTTGGAAAGATCTCAACCTTCTTAAATTTTTAAAATTTATTTTGTGACCTGACATATGATTTATGCTGGAGAATATTCCATCTGTGCTTTAGAAGAATGAATATTGTCCTGCTGTTGGATGGAATGTTTTGCATATGTCTGTGAGGTTCGTTTGGTTAAAATGTAGCCAGATCCATTATTTCCTTACTGATTTTCTGTCTGGATGATCTATCCAGTGTTGAAAGTGAGGTACTGAATTCCCCTACCATTACTTTATTGCTATCTATTTCTCCCTTCAGATCTGTTAATATTTACTTTATATAATTGAATGCTCCTATGTTGTGTGCATAAATATTTGCTAACATTAAATCTTTTGATGAATTGACACTTTGTCATCATATAATGACCTTTTAATCTCTTGTTCCAATCTGTTTTGTCTAATATAAGTAGACTTAGCATGCATGCTAAGTTACTTTAGTCATGTGAAGTAACACGACTCTGTGTGACCCTATGAACTGTAGCCTTCCAGGCTCCTTGTCCAAGGGATTCTCCAGGCAAGAATACTGGAGTGGGTTGCCATGCCCTCCTCCAGGGGATCTTCCTGACCCAGGGATCAAACTTGCACCTCTTATGTCTCCTTCATTGGCAGGTGGATTTTTTACCTCTAGCGCTATCTGGGAGCATAGTAATATAAGTGTCGCTTCCCCTGCTTTCTTTTGGTTGCTATTTACATGGAATATCTTTTTCCATCCCTTTTCTTTGTGTATGTGTATATGCATGTGTGTGTGCGTGTCCCTAAAGCTGAATGAATCTCTCCAAGCAGCATATTGCTTGTATTTTTTAATCCATTCAGCCACTCTATGTCTTTTCATTGGAGAATTTAATCCTTTTACATTTAAAGTAATTTTTATAGATAAGAACTTTCCATTGACAACACGTTAACTGCTTTCTGGCTGTTTCATAGTTCCTTTCTTCCTCTCTTGCTTTTCTTCTGTGTGATTTGATTACCTTCTAAAGCAATGTGCTTTGATCTTTTTTCTTTACCTTTTGTGTATTTTCTATAGGTTTTTGCTTTGTGGTTACCATGAGGCTTATGTAAAATATATTAGAGTCATAACAGTCTATTTAAGCCCATAGCAACTTAACTTTAATTGCATACAAATACTCTGTACTTTATTCCTCCCCCCTTTACAACTTACATCCTTTCATGTTGTATATCTATTACCAAATAATTATAGTTATAGTTATTTTAATATCTTTGTATTTTAACCTTTACACTAAAGTTACAAGTAATTGACACACTATCATCACAATATCAGAATATTCTGAATTTGACAATATATTTACCTTTGTCAGTTTTATACTTTCAAAAGTTTTTATATTATTCATTAGCATGCTTTTATTTCAGCTTGAAGAACTCAATTTAGCATTTCTGCTAAGCCATATCTGGTGGTGTGAACTCCCTAAGATTTTGTTTTTCTGGGAAAGTCTACCTCTCCTTTATTTCTAAAGGACAACTTTGCTGTATTAAGTATTCTTGGTTGGCAGTTTTTTACTTCAGCACTTAGAATGTATTCTCCCACTTTATCCAGCAAGATTTTTCATGAGAAATCTACTGATAGTCTTATGGGGATTCCTTTGCATGTAATGCTTCTTTTCTTTTGCTGTTTTCAAATTTTTATCTTTTTTTTATCTTTGAAAGTTTTATTGTAATGTATTTTGACAAAGTTCTCTTCAAGTTGAATCTGCATGATCTATGAACTTGATGTACCTGAATGTCTGTATCTCTCCCCAGATTTGGGAAGGTTTCAGTCATTATTTCTTTAAATAAGCTTTCTGCCTCTTTCTGTCCCTCTTCTCCTCCTGGCCCTCCCATAATGCAAATATTGTTTGTTTTAGTAGTATCCTCTAAATCATGTAGGTGCTATTAACTCTTTTTCATTCTTTTTTTTTCTCTTATGAACAATTTCAAATAATGTATTTTTAGTTCAAAGATTCTTTCTTCTGCTTGAACAAATCTCTTGATACTCTATTGCATTAAAAATTTTTTTCATTATATTACTCAGGTTCAAAATTTCTGTTTGGTTCTTGCTTATGATTTCTATCTCTAGGTTGAACTTCTCCTTTTATTCATGTATTATTTCCCTGATTTCACTGGACCATCTCTCTATTCTCTTGTAGCTCACTGAGCCTTGTAAAATTATTTTGAATTTTTTGTCAGACCACTTGTGGATCTCTATTTCTTTAGGGTCAATTATTTGGTAGTGTCACGTTTCCTTGGTTTTGGTGTTTCTTGAGGGCTTTCTTTGCTATCTCTGCATGTGAAGCAGCAAATCACCTCTTCCAGTCTTTGCTAATTGACTTTATAAGAAAGATACCTTCATCTATCAGGCCGGCTAGGGATCCTGAGGCTTTCTCAGATCTTTTCTGTGGCTACACCCACTCCACAGTTCTTGCTCCCTCCTGGGGAATTCTTAATTATATGCTTCTCTTAACCTCAGAAAGCCAGGATGGGTGCTAGAAGCCTCTCAAATGTTTTCCCTGGGGTGGTGCCCTGAAATGCTGTGATTTGTGAGAACTTCTCCCCATCCTGAAGAGTCAACAGACATTTCTACTCTTGCCTACTAGCTACCTACAGAGGCTAGCTGTCACCATTCACAGCAGTATGTGCAAAGAACCAGCCAAGAGTCAGTGAGATGAATCACAAAGTGGACATGAGTGTCCCTTTGATGAATTCTGAGCCCTGGATGCTGTGCTCCCAACCTTTCCTAAACTCTCAACCATAAAGAATACCTCAGTATTCTGAATGAAACAATAAAAAAGTGGGTCCTCTAGGCAGCATCCCACACAGCTGGGGAAACCAGGCACTCTACACTCTCACTTTCCCCAATAGGAGAAACTGTAAAGTGTATCTCCTGGGACTGAGCCATTCAACCTTGTGGAAGAAGTGATGCAAGCAAAGTGAAACTGGTCCTGTTACGTTTTTCAACGTGTATATTCTTGGACTTCCCCCCCACCTCAAATTGTATGTTGGAACTTCTCCATCAGGCTCTCATGTGTCCACATAGGCATTCTCATCTGTGGGCAACTGCCAAAACTGATATTCTATGGCAGTGGAGTGGCAGGGGGCTGGGGGGGGAATGGTAGAGAATTCTTATATTGCCAACTTGCTGATGTCACTCCTATTATTTTTATAATAAGTAAACTAAAATAGAAGTTGGGATAAAAATATCCTCAAATAAAATCACACACGACAAAGATTTGTTAAGAATAAAACTATTTAAGATTGTGATGAAAGGACTGAAAGTAAAAAGGGAGTGGCAGAATATTGACTGCTTTAAAGGAGAAATTTATTTCAAAATGTGATTATAAAAGTATCAAGCTGGCACTCCTATATATTGCTAATAAGTGTATAAAATGTTACAGCTCTTCTAGAAAAATGTTTTCCCTTGAGATACTGTGATAAAATAAGAAATATATATATATACCTTCATCAACAGTTCCTAGCACAAATCTTACAAAACCCTTGTAATTTCCTACTTGGTTTTTGCTTCATGCCCTGGAGATAGCTCTGGAGAAATGGAGGTGGAAGGAGCATCTTTCGTTATTCATAACAAGCCTTTTTTGACCACACCCAAGTATATATTAATAAAGTGGATTTTGGAAGCACTTAAAGATGGGGGAGTTAGTTGCCAGAGAAATTAACCTTTTGATTAAAGAATTGGAACCTTCAGCCCCGCCTCCAATCTCCAGGGAATGGAGAGTGGCTGCTATTGCTGCTGCTAAGTCGCTTCAGTCATGTCCGACTCTGTGCGACCCCATGACGGCAGCCCACCAGGCTCCTCTGTCCCTGGGATTCTCCAGGCAAGAACACTGGAGTGGGTTGCCATTTCCTTCTCCAATGCATGCATGCATGCTAAGGCGCTTCAGTTGTGTCCGACTCTGTGTGACCCCATGGACAGCAGCCTACCAGGCTCCTCTGTCCAAGGGATTCTCCAGGCAAGAATATCTGGAGTGGATTGCCATCTCCTTCTCCGGAGAGTGGCAGGAGGCTGAATTAATCATCAGTGTTCAATGATTTAATAAATTGTGTCTGTGTAATGAAGCCTTCATAGTAAATCCTAAATGAAAGGATTCGGTGGTTGTTGTTCAGTTGCTCAGTCGTGTCCGACTCTTTGCAGCGCAATTGATTGCAGCACACCAGGCTTCCCTGTCCTTCACCATCTCCCAGAGCTTGCTCAAACTCATGTCCATTGAGTTGGCGATGCCATCCAACCATCTTGTCCTCTGTCGAAACCTTCTCCTCCTGCCTTCTATCTTTCCCAGCCTCAAGGTCTTTTCCAGTGAGTCAGCCCTTCACATCAGGTGGCCAAAGTATTGGAGCTTCTGCTTCAGAATCAGTCCTTCCAATGAATATTCAAGATTGATTTCCTTTAGAGTTGATAGATTTGATCTCCTTGCAGCCCAAGGGACTCTCAAGAGTCTTCTCCAACACCACAATTCAAAAACATCAATTCTTTGGCACTCAGCCTTCTTTATGGTATAAGCTTCACATCCATACATGACTACTGGAAAAACCAGAGCTTTGACTAGACTTTTGTTGGCAAAGTAATGTCTCTGCTTTTTAATATACTGTCTAAGTTGGTCATAGCTTTCCTTCCAAGGAGCAAGTGTCTTTTAATTTCATGGCTGCAGTCACCATCCGCAGTGATTTTGGAACCCAAGAAAATAAAGTCTGTCACTGTTTCCATTGTTTCCCCATCTATTTGCTCTGAAGTGATGGGACCAGATGCCATGATATTAGTTTTTTGAATGTTGAGTTTTAAGCCAGCTTATTTACTCTCCTCTTTCACTTTCGTCAAGAGGCTCTTTAGTTCTTCTTTGCTTTCTGCCATAAAGGTGGTATCATCTGCATATCTGAGATTATTGATATTTTTCCCAGCAATCTTGATTCTAGCTTGTGATTCATCCAGCCCAGCATTTTACATGATGTACTCTGCATATAAGTTAAATAAGCAGGGTGACAATATACAGCCTTAATGCATTTCTTTTCCCATTTGGAACCAGTCTGTTGTTCCATGTCCAGTTCTAACTGTTGCTTCTTGACCTTCATACAGGCTTCTCAGGAGGCAAATACGGTGGTCTGGTATTCCCATCTCTTTAAGAAATGTCCACAGTTTGGCATGAATGATCCACTCAGTCAAATGCTTTAGCATATTCAATGAAGCAGAAGTAGATGCTTTTCTGGAATCTCTTGCTTTTTCTGTGATCCAAAGGACTCGGAGAGTTTCCAGATTAGTGACCACATGGAGGTGCTGGGGTGGGGGATGACATGCCTGGAGAGGGGACCATAGGTCTGTATCCCTCATCATGTACCTTACCCTATGCATCTCTTTCTGAGTTGTGTCTTTTAATAAACTGCTAATCTAGCAAGCAAGCTATTTTCCTGAGTCCTGTAAAATATTCTAGCAAATTATTGAATTGAGAAGGGAGTTGTAGAAACCTTGAATTTATAGTCAGTCTGTCAAAAGCACAAGTGGCCACTTGGGTTTGTTATTTGCATCTGAAGATATGAAGCCTGGTGAGACCGAACCCTAACTTGTGGAAACTGACACAATCTCCATGTAGATCATATCAGATTTGAGTTAAATTGTAGGACACCCAGTTGGTGTCTTCCTAGAATTGGGGAACTGTGGTGCCCCCAAGGATGAAAAAACAAGGTGAATAAGAGGAGTCTTGGAATGCAGGAACAGAAAAAAAAAGACTCTTGTCTCCCTTCCCCCACATATTATAACCATCGAGAAATTTTTGGACTCTCGTGAATAGTATAGCCTGTCTCCCCTCCTTCCCCATTTAAAGAAAATGTATTTGCTTACACTTCTCCAGCCCAATATCTCACCCAATCAGCAAATGACTCACAAGGCCCCTAGCGTACTTCTTGTCCCCTGGCTATAAGAACAATCCAAGGACCCATGTTCAAGTTTGGCTCTCCCTGTCAGTAACCTGGCCTGCTATAGTGGCAACAACCCTTCTTTCCCCTACTCTAATAAACTTCATTCTCTTTCATTCTTCCTTGTACCTGGAAATTCTTTTCCAACCCACACATGGATTATGACAATGTGGGAAAAAAAACACATATCTGATGTCCAAAATGTTTTGAGAACAGAATACAGGATACAGTAGTGTCTTCGTTTCAGGTCCCGTACCATAACTACAAAGTAGTTCATGCGCAAAGTTATTCATTGTGCCCTGATTGATAGTAGCTAATGATGAAAGAAACTTCAATGTCTAACCATAGGATACAAATACAAGGTAAGCTAGGAGCACCTTACTATACCAGGAAGCAAGTACTTAAACAAACTGATGGGAACATATGAAAAGGACACAAGTGTTCACTTAAAGGGATTTACACTGACCACACTTGTACAATTTGGGCATTTTTTAAAAAAAGGGTTATAATACACTGATCAAAAAGTCCTTAGTAATATCTTTAAAATGGGAAGAAACTGTTCTACTTAGAATAATATTATCGTAATAAAGGTGGAAGGAATTCAAAAATTCAATTTTGCTACTATCAAGTTAATGACTATTTAGGCAAGGCTTAACAGGTGAAGAGATGTGAGGAACCCAACCTCAAAGCATCACTACAGAGGTTATTAATTAATTACAAAAAATAAAAGGATCCACCTTCAAAAAGAGATCAAAGTCAGCATCATCCATCACTGGACAACCAATGATGTAAAAGGAAGCACACTACATCACCAAGTGTTTTCTTGTTAAAGAAATTAAACTTAAAAGTAATCAAGGGAAACAATTTACAAATCCAGATAGTGGGATATTCTATAAGACAGTGGCCTAGACTCTTCAAAAATGCCAACGTCATGGAAAGCAAATAAAAGTAGAGGGATTGTCTTAAACTGAAGTTGACTAAAGAGTCATAATAACCAAATGGAATGCATGATCCTTGATGGCACTCTGAATTTTTAAAAAACTTAATGAAGATCATTAATGTTAAAGCACAATAATGTTGAAGTACAGCTGATAGTTGTAGCTTATTTTCAAATGGTTTAACAGAAGTGTGAGTGTGTGTGTGTGTGTGTACAGAAAAGTGAGAGAGAAAAAGTAAATGTGGCAAAATGTTAACAACTGGTGAATTTGGAAGGAGAATTTATAGACGTTCCTGACAATTATTTCACTTTCTTGCAAGTTTGAAATATTTTAAAAGAAAAGGGGGAAATCCAGCGGATGACTGTACAATCACACTTGACACGTTAATCTGTGGAATGTGGTTATATGTACATGAATTGCAAGATTTTTATCATTTTAAGTAGACCATAATATCACTGGCAGGAATCAGGGTAAATGTTAATAAGAGCTAAATGGTTAAGTTACTGAAGGAGCTTAAGACTCTAAGACAGGGTCTTCCACAAAGTAAGTAATACACTCTTTGTTTAAGGAATTACTGAGGTCTACATTTTCACTTCCACTTGGGTAAAAGTTAAGACTGAAAGGTTCCTAGCTATAAGTATAAGCTATAAGCTTTTCCCATGTACAGAAGACAAATTTGGAGTCTACAGTTGAAGTGGTATTAAAGATATTAAAAGCTTTCAGAAGTAATTTAGCCCATGTGACCTAATTGCCCAAAATTCATGTAGCACACATCTGGCTCTTTACTGACCCAAACTTTGATCTACTTATGTTTAATGGACCATTTGCATATTGATGAAGAAATAAGGAAAATGTCTCACATTTCGCTTTCTAAAACAATTAAGCTCTTAAATTCTCATGATGGTGGAATGTTTGGCATAGAGAATTAACAATTTTCATAGATAATGTTTCCACCATAATTGAGGGTTGAAATATACAGAGAATTCCAAGAGGGACCTCTAGACACCACAGGATTGCCAGTGGAGAAAGCATCTGTCAGTGGTTTTCATCAGAGCATAATTATTTAGACTAATCAACCACTAAGTATGTTTTAATGAAAAGTATCCTAAAGAGATTTATGAGGATAAAGAGAACCCTCAAACTTCTAACTATGTAAAATTATATCTAGTCATTTATTGAGAATTTCAATAAAATTAATTTCTAAGCATTTTGTTTATTATTCCTAACTCTACATATCCTGAAATAAATTTTATAACTGATTTTTTATTTTCTAGATGATCATGTTAAATAGCCAGTGTGTAGGTGTTTAATAGCTTATTCATAAGTTTTTACTGTTAACTAATAGCATTTATATCCAAATTAATCTTTTTAAGGCTCTTCCTTACTCCCTTGTGCTCATTAACACTAAAAACTCATCTTTCCACTTTTCAGAAGCAACCATCCATAGCGCTGCTTTCTTCTTACACTCATCTGATCCCCTCATTCATACCTACTTACTAGCTCTTCCAAAGACTCAAAGGTCCATTTTATAAACTTCAACATCAGCAAGAAATAATAGATGAACTTCTAGTAAAGCCCAGAAGAGAAAAACCACAAGAAATGAATTGTAAGAACTTCCTTATTCATCCTATGTGTTTATATATCTAGTTCATATACTCATATATTCACTCATATATACGTAATATATATTTCATATACTTACATGCACTTCAAGGGTTCTTTCTAAGGTTGATGCAATCTCAGCACAGCTTAACATTCATGCTCCTACTGCTCATTTTAAAGTTACTTAAGTGATTTAAATATCAGCAACCTTTGACTTGTTCATGATTCTGCAATTTGTGTATGGTTGCAGACAACACCTTCTCCCTGCAACATCAGGGGGACAGCTAGAATGGAGGCTGGAAAATCCACTTTCAAGACGATCCGTCAGAGCTGGCTATTGGCTGGGAGTTCTGCCAGAGCTATTGACCTCCATCCTTCTTGTGGCTCCTCCTTGTGGACAGGATAGGCTTATTAGGGTATAGGGATGCTCATTTCCTTAAGAACCCCAAAATTAAAGCTGCCAGAATTTCTTAAGACTTTGGCCTGGACCTGACAAAGTGTCACTTCTGCTGCATTTTCTTAGTTGAGTTACAAAGACTCCAGATTCAAGGGGATGGAACCACATAAGGGTGTAAATATCAGGCAGTGTCATTTACTGGGGGCCCCAAAAGTGGCACTGGTGGTAAAGAACCTGCGTGCCAATGCAGGAGACATAAGAAATGCAGGTTCGATCCCTGGTTCTGAAAGATACCCTGGAGGAGGGCATGGCAACCGACTCCAGTATTCTTGTCTAGAGAATCCCATGGCCAGAGAAGCCTGGCGGGCTACAGTCCATCTCAAAGAGTTGAAGACTGAAGCGACTTAACACACCAGAGTATCAGACAGTTACATCACTTGAATTATCCAGGAAAGATTAAATTCAGACCCTCAGGAAGGAAGGAGGCTCCATTGTTACTTCATATGTGAAGCACAGATATGACACAGGCACTCTTAGGGAAACCCCAAAAGGCCACATTGAGAGCCGCAAGGGAATTAAAGGGGGAAGAGATAAATTGGGCAGCTGAGTAGAGGAAGCTATTTCTTGCTCTGCAGTTCTCTGTGGGAAAAAAAAGAAAGCTAGGGACCTGCTTTTCAAATCAAAGGAGCTACACTTCCTCTGTCTGAAGGGAAGTTTTGAGGCTCGTGTAAAAAGACTAATGAGAATTCTTATATATGAATGCCAAACCTATATATCGAAGGGAAGGTTTCAGTTTAGTATTGACTTATGTTCCCAAAGAGATGATTCCCACCTGTCACAGAATGCCAAGCTAAGAAATAAGACAACTGTGTATTTCCTCCATGAATATCTTGGGCCTCTGAGTACTGAATGAGGAACTCTATACCTCAATTTGCTTTTCAAACTTTTAAAGACCCCTTTTCTAGGATTCTGAACAAACACAAAATAAGGCATCACATTTAGCCTCTTCTCCAATAATTCAGTAGGCAAAACTACAAAACAAAGTCTGGAAAAGATTTCATATTTTTCCAGCTTACAGGGACAGTGATCTAGAATAGTACAATGTTTGAAATAAAGACTATTCTTAGATTTCCCTGGTGGTCCAGTGGTTAAGAGTCCCTCGGCCAATGCAGGGGATACGGGTTCCATCCCTGGTCCTGGAAGATCCCACATGTGGTGGGGCAACTAAACCAGTGTACCACAACTACAAAGCCTGTGCTCTAGAGCCCATGAGCCACAACTACTGAAGCTGCATGCCTTAGAGCCTGTGTTCCGCAACAAGAGAAGCCACCACTGAGAGGCCCACGCACTGCAACTAGAGAAACCCCATGCATAGCAACAAAGACCACATGTAGCAAAAAATAAAATTTTCTTTGGGAAGTTTAGGCTAGGGGAGCACACCCAGCGATCAACCCAAGGGAGTGAAAAATCTTCAGTAATGAATACAAAGGAACAGACATCATGGAAGAAACATTGAAGTGAACTGATTTGTGGAAGTGAGGATGTAGGGAGACTTGAGTGTCATTCAGTCAGGCATAGCCTCTTCTACATGTGTGTGTCCCTTCATTATCATGCTCCTGATGTAGCCACCAGTCTCCTGAGGAATCAGTAGGGACAGAAACTTCCAGAAGGACTGACTCTGCTTCTCTGGTTAAACTTTGACTGACACAGTCTTCAAAAATAAAAATGACATTTTAGAGGGAAAAAAGTGTCTTCAACAGAACTGCAGTGTAAGAAATACTAAAGAGGTCTCCTTTAAACAGAGGGGAAATGACACAGCCATAATCTGAAAACTATTTTCTCCAGAAAATAGAGCAGAGAGAATTCTTCAGGAGGAAGAGAGAGTGACTTTATTTTATGAGGTCAACATAACCTTGGTACGAAACTAAACAAAGACACTGTGAGAGAATTACAGATATAAACATCCCTCATGAGCATAGACATAAAAATCCTCGGCAAAAATGTCAGCAAATCAAACCTAGACACATTTTGACTAAATAGGTGTTATCCTAGAAAGTTAGGGGCTTCCGCAGTGGCACAGAGGTGAAGAATTCTCCTGCCCATGCAGGAGACACAGGAGATGTGGCTTTGATCCCTGGGTCAGTAAGAGCCCCTGGAAGAGGAAATGGAAACCCACTTCAAGATTCTTGCCTGGAAAATTCCATGGACAGAAGGATGATGAGCTACATTTCATAGGGCCTCAAAGAGTTGGACATTACTGAGTGACTGAACACACACACATGAAAGTTGAGATTGGTTTACATTTTTAAAAGCAATCAATGTAATTTAGCACATTACTTGGATACAAGCAAACCTAGAGGCAGAAAGAACATTTGACAAAAGTTAACACTCATTCACAATAAAAACTCTCAGCAAACAGGGAATATATTGTAGGTTAGTTATAGAGCAGGGGAAGTAACTCTATACAAATGTGAGACTGTGAAATGCACCATTTCTGATTTGTGCAATTTATCTAAAGGTGATGGAAGGAGGAAGGGAGAGAAGCTTAAAAGTCCCATAGTTGGAGGCATTAAGGCACCTAAGAGTTTCCCAGCAACTTCAAGGCAAACCACTGCTTTTACGTATATGTCCATGGGGCTCACAACTCCAGAGAGAAATATCAAATGCCCAGAACATTCTCAGGTAATGTTTGTTGAACTAATGAATGTTCAGCGTGATAAAGATGATTAAGTACAACATTCATCTTTAGTTTTTACAAATACTCTTTATTAAGGACATTTTGACTCATTCTTAATGTACTAAAATTGTTATATATTTAAAAAATCAGGAACATTGCAAAATGCCTCTTTTTTTCCTACAGATGTGAGCCTATTTTTTTCTATTTTTATGACAAATTAGTGACATAAATTATATTTGTAGAAATTCCCAAGGTTGAACTGTCCTAGAGAAAATTTACTTCATCATGGTTTGTTATATTTTTTGTTTAAATGTGCTAGATCTGATAATATATATTCAAGATTTTTGCACCACAAGCCATAAAGTAGAATCATTTGATAGTTAATTTTTCTATGCTGTCTTCCTCAGGTTCTGTAATAAGAGTTTAAAAAAAAAAAATGCTTGAGCACAAACATAGGAAAAAACATGAGTAATAATCTGCCCCTTAAAGTTTTATGAGAACATGTTCCTCAAGTTGTTTGGAAGCAGATGTATGACTTCCAGATCAGGACTTCCTGATCTGATCAGATTTTTCTCTAGATTTAGGAACTGTGATGGCCAAGAGAGGAGCAGTTATTTGGGCCAGTAGCTCTTTCTAATCACCAAGGGGTCCTACAACAATATTTCTACCCATGGAAACTTCAAGCATTAAAAGATTTCATCTACTAACCTGATTGCTTTCATTAAAGAAAAATGAATAAATTCTACAAATAAAGCTCAGTAACAGCAAAAATGATAACTCACAGCAGTAAAGCAAGATAAAAATAGCATTAAGCGAGCTAGATCCCAGGCTTGTGAAAAGAAACAGGCCATTCCAACTAGCCTCCATGGACTTATTACTGTAAATGTTTGGTTTCCCTATTAAGCTTTAGGAAGTATTGAAAATAAGTCACAGAAATGCTCAAATTACTACTGTAGAACTTTAAAGGGTCAAAGATTCCAAATTGGGGGGGGGAATTTTGCATGTCAACTCTTTTAAAAACGTAAGCTAAACATAAGAGAGAAAGCCGTCCTGGCATTCTAACAGGACAGGAATTGCTTTGGACCTGGTGGCTAGTTTAAGCAATGTTCCCACAGGCTAAAGTCTCATCATCTTAGAAGACTCCGTGAACACATAGCTGTTGTCTGTTCATTGTGGTTCCACTGTTCCGATGGATTCTACAGGTAAACCATAGCCTGCTTAATCCTGACTTATACAGTGCTGAACCCCAGTTGGCTCAGTTGTAAAGAATCTAACTACCAATGCAGGAGACACAGGAGACGTGGGTTTGATCCCTGGATTGGGAAGATTCCCTAGAGAAGGAAATGGCAACCCATTCCAGTATCCTCAATTGGAAAAATCCCATGGACAGAGGAGCCTGGCGAGTTATTTGTTCATAAGGTCACAAAGAGTTACATACAGCTGAGCACACACATGCACACATGAATATCTCCTGGGCCCTGACACTGAGTACCCTTTGGTGTATATGATACCCAATGTATGTAGAGTCTATAATAAAACTTGAAGAATCCCTAAGCCAACTCTGAGAGGATGCAAATTTGCATTTGCTTTCTATTCCTCTATCATCAATTGAACCTCTCCTCAGACAAAACTCTGCTACTTCCCTGACCTAAAGTAACTCAAACTCTGAAAAGAGATAAATGCAAATGTTTCTATGAAACTGTGCTCTAGTATAACCCACTCAAACCTATCCCAAGAAGGAGACAGAATGTCCATAGTAAATTTCCAAAAGACAAAAAAAAAAAAGTTGATTGTTAAAAAGAGTTGTTCTTTACCCCACACTGAAGGTGATGCTCAGACAGTTGTTCTGGTAGAAAAGTCTGCAGGAGCTCAAGAAGATACCCAGGATGGTAGCATGACAACCCACAAGCCAACATGCCCAACTGCTAGTGCATCCCTCTTGTTAGGGGTGATTGACCAGCCTGTCTGGGAGGGTATGTGACCTGCTTTCTCTCTTCCTCTTTTGACTTCCTTTTGACTTTTTTGTTTGTTCATCTCAGAGCTTGATGTGGGCCCACTTGCCTTTTGAGGCAATGCAGTCAGTGCTAAGATTACTTATCAGTCCCACAGGGAGGGGGTTTCTGTGCTAGAGGTATCAATACAACTAAATGAAGTTATCTGATAGCATGTGAGAAAATGGCATTTTCTGTTTCCAGATCTTCTCAGATTAGCCGATTAATATGTGTTTAAAAAAAAAGAAAAGAAAAGAACAAGGAAAAATAGATCTTCCAGTACTGCAAGTTGAAACGAGGAGCAGGAGGTGGAAGTGGGAATCAATTTCACGATCCTTATTGCCTGGAGATGAGGGGCTGCAGGGACCACCTGCCTGGGTCTACCTGACCGTCGGGTGACAATGAACATCCTCTCATGTGATCTTTTAAAGCCAGCATTCCTCAGACCTGACTGTGCATAGAATCTTCTAAGGATCTTGCTCCAAGGCAGATTCTGCATCAGAGAATTTGGAGCTAGGGTTGAGACTCTGCCTTTTTAACAAGCCTACAGATAGTGCTAAAGCTCCTGGCCAGTGTCCATTCTTTGAGATCAGTGATACAAAGCCTGTGCAGGGTTCTGACTAGCCCCATTCCTGAGGCAGAGCCCCAGGGGCGACAAAAGCAAGGTTAAGGACATCTCAGGGAAAACAAAATCTCTCTGTGAATTAAGAAAGTGACATGAAAGTGACAGAATGGATTGGCCTCTTCCCCTGGAGGCAGACATCTTAGCAACACATTCTCAAATGCAGACCCCAGGAGGTGTTCATCATTGATGCTTCTCGTTAGAGGTTTATCTACTCAAGGAACTAGATGTGAATCACTCATCTCTTTAGCATATTTGTTTTCTATTTCATTAATATCTAGTCTTACCTTCATTTCCCTCTTCCTATTTTCTTCAGGATTATTTTTCTGTTATTTTTCTAATTTCATTTTTCTTCCTGCCTAGCACAGTATATTTGTTTAAAATGAAAACTTTTTTCTAAGTTCATTTTAAAGTATTTTTGCTATTATAATATTTTATTTGACCTACTGGTTACTTAGAAGTATAATTTTATGCTCAAGTATATGGGATTCTTTTAGCTTTCCTTTTGGTATAGATTTCAAACATAATAGTACTGTGATCAGAGAAAACATTACATAAATTATACAATCCATTACAATGTGTTGAGACACCATGTGGCCAATTTTTGTAAATTTTTCACGTGTGCTGAAAAATATTATATACTGTGAAATTGCCAGGTGAAGTGTTTTGCTGCATTTCAATGATTTTTAGCCATGTGTTTTCCACATCTCAATTTTGTGAAATCTAGAGTATATTTTAATAATCAAAGAGGGATAAGTGACAATCTGTGATGTTACTGTCACTGCTGTGCATACATGAATGTGTGTGTATATGTAATAGCAAAGCTAGCTTAAAACTCAACATTCAAAAAACTAAGATCATGGCATCCAATCCCATCACTTTATGGCAAATAGATGGGGAAAAAGTGGAAACAGTGACAGATTTAGTTTTCTTGGGCTTCAAAATCACTGCGGACAGTGACTGCAGTCAGGAAATTAAAATAAGCTTGCTCCTTGGAAGAAAAGCTGTGACAAAACTAGACAGTGTATTAAAAAACAGAAACATCACTTTGCTGACAAAGAGTCATATAGTCAAAGCTACGGTTTTTCCAGTAGTCATGTACAGATACAAGAGGTGGATCATAAAGAAGTTTGTGAAAGTGATAGTCATACAGTCGTGTCCAACTCTTTTCCACCCTGTGGACTGCAGCCTGCCAGGCTCCTCTGTCCATGGAATTCTTGAGGCAAGAATACTGGAGTGGGTTTCCATTTCCTTCTCCAGGAGATCTTCCCAACCCAGGGATTGAACCCATATCTCCTGCACTACATGTGGAGTCTACCATCTGAGACACCAGGGAAGTCCACAGAAGGCTGAGCACCGAAGAACTGATGCTTTTGAACTGTGGTGCTGGAGAAGACTCTTGAGAGTTACTTGGACAGCAAGGAGACCAAACCAGTACATCGCAAAGGAGATGAACCCTGAATATTCAGTGGAAGGACTGATGCTGAAGCTCAAGCTCCAATACTTTGGCCACCTGAAGTGAAGAGCCAACTCATTGGAAAAGACCCCGATGCTGGCAAAGATTGAGGGCAGGAGGACAAGGGGATCACAGAGGATGAGATGGTTGGATGGCATCACCGACTCAATGGACACGAATTTGAGTAAGCTCCGGGATTTGGTGATGGACAGGGAGGGCTGGTGTGCTGCAGTCCATGGCGTTGCAAACAGACACGATTGAGCAACTGAACTGAACTGAACTTTCTATAGATAAATATTTTAAGGACCATTTGGGGGATGAAATGGGTGTCCCAGTTTTGTCTAAAAATATTCCCTTGTCACTTTCAGGTGAGATCAAGCAGCAGAGCCTCACAAGCAGTATCACTGGGTAGATAGTAATGAAGCTCCTTCTTAGGAATCTCCAAGACAGATTATAAGTATGTGAAGACACATGACCATTGATGATTCTGAGTCTTAAACAGATTCCAAAGAAAAGAATTCTCAAAGATGATTGAAAATACCTTATTCAATTTATTTCTCTTATGTTTTCCTTTTTATACATGCATAAGAACAACATAATTAAAAAGAGCCTAATAAATATAAAAGAGCTTAAATGTGGAATAACAATTCTAGGTGATGAGGAATCATTGTGTCAAAGTCGACATTTTCTTTTTTCTTAATGACCCTTCAAATATAGCCGGTGTTACAGTCATTGACTTCTTAGAGTCAAGGAAATATGTCATAAAGCCTGTTAGGCTAAGACTTCCCTTCTGGATTTTTGACTTGTTATTATTCAGTCAATTACTGAGAGCTACATACTCAAGTCTCCCACTGTGATTTGGTTTTTGTAGTTCTGTCAGTTTTCGCTTTACATGTTTTGAGGCTAAATTGTCTGGGTGATTTCAATATTTTGTCATTTTATCAGTTCAGTTCAGTTCAGTCACTCAGTCGTGTCTCTTTGTGACCCCATGGACTGCAGCACACCAGGCTTCCCTGTCCTTCACCAACTCCTAGAGCTTGCTCAAACTCATGTCCATCAAGTTAGTGATGTCATCCAATCATCTTATCCTCTGTTGAACCCTTCTCTTCCTGCCTTCATTTTTTGCCAGCATCAGGGTCTTTTCCAATGAGTCAGCTCTTCACATTAGATGGTCAAAGTATTGGACCTTCAGCATCAGTCCTTCCAATGAATATTTAGGACTGATTTCCTTTAGGATTGACTGGTTTGATCTCCTTGGTGTCCATGGGACTCTCAAGAGTCTTCTCCAATACCACAGTTCAAAAACATCAATTCTTCAGCACTCAGCTTTCTTTATAGTCCAACTCTCACATCCATACATGACTACATGAAAAACCATAGCTTTGACTAGACAGACCTTTGTCTGTTTTGTAATGTGTTGTTTAGATTGGTCATAGCTTTTCTTTCAAGGAGCAAGTGTCTTTTAATTTCATGGCTTCAGTCACCATCTGCATTGATTTTGGAGCCCAAGAAAATAAAGTCTCTCGCTGTTTCCACTGTTTCCCCATCTACTAGCCATGAAGTGATGGGACCAGATGCCATGATCTTAGTTTTCTGAATATTGAGTTTTAAGCCAACCTTTTCACTCTCCTCTCTCACTTTCATCAAGACGCTCTTCAGTTCCTCTTCGCTTTCTGCTATAAGGGTGGTGCCATCTGCATATCTGAGGTTATTGATATTTCTCCCGGCAATCTTGATTCCGGCTTGTGCTTCATCCAGTCTGGCATTTCTCATGATGTACTCTGCATATAAGTTAAATAAGCAGGGTGAAAACATACAGACTTGACATACTCCTTTCCCAATTTGGATCTAGTCCATTGTTCTATGTCCGGTTCTAACTGTTGCTTCTTGACCTACATACAGATTTCTCAGGAGGCAGGTCAGCTGGTCTGGTATCCCCATCTCTTGAAGAATTTTTCACAGTTTGTTGTGATCTACACAGTCAAAGGCTTTAGCATAGTCAATGAAGCAGATATAGATGTTTTTCTGGAATTCCCGAGGCTTTTCTGTGATCCAACGAATGTTGGCAATTTGATCTCTGATTCCTCTGTGTTTTCTAAATCCAGCTTGAATATCTGTAAGTTCATAGTTCACATACTGTTGAGGCCTAACTTAGAGAATTTTCAGCATTGCTTTGCTAGTGTGTAAAATGAGTACTTGTGTGGTAGTTTGAACATTCTTTGGCATCTTATTGTCTCTAATAGTGCTTAATTCATCAAAGCTTATTTTTCCTGGTATTTGTATAAGCTGTGCCAACTTAATTTTGTTTAGCACTAGAAGGCATTTTTTTTTCATCTGTTATTTCAATCCTTCTGTATTCTTATGTTTGCAATGCCTTTCTATTTTCCACTTCCTGCTTGTTATTTTTCATTTTTTTCTTACCATATTTGTAGTGATCAAGAGCTTTTTTATTCCATTTTCTCCTATTGGTTGTGAAGTTATACACTCATTTTCTATTCTTTTAATGACTGAGCAGTTACTTTAAAAATCACAAAATGCATTGCTAACTCACCTAGATCTAATATCAGTTTTTACTTATGCTCTGATCTAAGCTAACCCAAGACCTTAGAACAGAACACCATTTACCCCATTCATTCTTATGTGATGCTTTTTTTTTTTTTTTTACATACTTGGATGAATTTTTCACCATGTGAGATTACAAATAATGCCTTATGAAGTCAGTGTTATTTTAGATTTCAACACATTTGCCATTTTCATTGCTCTTCACTCTTTCCTGCATCTTTGACTTTCCATCTGGCATTGTTTTCTCTCACTTAAAAATCACTATATAGAAAATTGCAGCAGATCTCTTGGCTGCCAACTCTATCAGTCTGAAATTGTATAAGGGTCTTATACACCTTTATTCTGGAAAGATCTTTTCAGTAGGGTAGGATTGCATGTTGTCAGTTATGTTCTCTCATTCCATCAAAGCAATCAATCCAATACATTCTGCTTCCATTGTTCCTATTAAAATGTCAGCTGTCAGAATATCCGGTCTCCCCAGCCTCTGGCAGTACGAAAGAGAAGAAAACTCAGCTGTCAGCACTCTTTGGGGACTAATTCAGCTTAAGAAACTACCTGGCCCAAGGTCATATCTCTTTCCAGGGGCAGGCCATAATCACTGACTGATTAATGCAGGGGAATAAAGACCAAGCCTACTCATTCCAGCTCAGGCAAATCTGAAGGGTCATCCCAGTTCCAGATGGACTTATAGAACTACCTCACGCTATCACTGGAACTGCATGGCAGATCAATTTCTCCTTCTGCCCAATCCTACATCCTTAACTCTTCTTAGGGGTTGCTCTCAAGGGTTTTCCCTAATAAAATTCCTACATGCTATTCTCCTTCTCAGAGTCTGTTTACCAGGGACCCCAATTTATAACAATAGGTATCAAAAGTAGGCTTAAAAAGTGGTCATTGGAATGGAATTTCCTACTGTAAAAACCCATCTTCCTGATAACGAGGACCTCACTGCTGGAGATAGGTGGGGTACAGACAGCCCAGCATAAGGAAGTGATGCAGTTCTTAAAGTTTCCACTGGCAGTGGACTGGAAGAAGGCAACACATTAATGCAGGTCATATATCAGGGTTTGAGAAAATTGGGGGAAATAGAAACTAAAAGGAAAATGGTATTGAGTTGATTGGCCTTTAGGAAAGATAATAAAAAGTGAAGATCAATCAATTAGTAACTAAAGGCTGAATGTTAAAACTTAAATCAATTCTGAATATTCATTGGAAGGACTGATGCTAAAGCTGAAACTCCAATACTTTGACCACCTGATGCAAAGAACTGACTCACTGGAAAAGACCCTGATGCTGGGAAAGATTGAAGGCGGGAGAAGGGGATGACAGAGGATGAGATGGTTGGATGGCATCACCAACTCAACTGACATGAGTTTGAATACCCTCCAGGAGTTGGTGATGGACAGGGAAGCCTGGAGTGCTGCAGTCCATGGGGTCACAGTCAGACACAACTGAGTGACTGAACTGAACTGAACTGAAACTTTTAACTTATATATAAACTTTTATATATAAAGAGGTTCTTATCTCCTGCAGTGCAAGAGCAGAGAAAGTAGGGCTTAATTATGAGAGTACCAGAGTGCCATGTAAGGATAAACTCTCAACCAAGGCAGAACAAAGGCAAGGTCAAGCCATAACTGGGAAAAATGGGGCACTGACATATAGTATGGAGACATCTGAGGGAATGCTTCCCCAACTTGAAAATCTCCAGACTTCCCCAAGCTCTGAACCTGCCTAAGTGGCCACCGGGTGAAGGCTAGCATTTGCTGGTATTGAATGATTCCGATTCTTCTCCTTCACATAATCCACATGCCTCTCTCAGGACCTGCACCTACCTCCCCTCTTGGTTTACAGGCCAGTAACTCGGGATAAGTCACATCACAAGCCAGCCTGGCATTGCTGGGCCTGAAAGCAAGGAAGACAACTGCATCTCAGGAAGCTGCTGAAGCTGGTTGGCAGGTACCAGTAAGTGCTGAGGAGTCCATGGCAGATCTGGGGGTGCTTTCAAGGGAGCCAGAATGAAAGGCTGAATAAGGGAAGCTATTTGAATTATTTAGAGTATCAGTTATTTCCTCTATTAAATCTCTTACACAGCTATACTCTTCTTGGAAAGCACTTAGGAGACCGAACTGACACAGTTTTGCATTGAAGCTTAACTTCATCCTCTGAGTCCTTCCCTTCCCTTCCAAGGAGTTGCTCCCAAGAGCATTCCTAACACATCTCTGACATACCACTCTTACCTCAGAGTCTACCTCATGGGGAACTAGTTTATGACAGTTGCCTCTCAAAAGGTCTTCATTTCTACATTGTTTGGTCCTTCTTTTCATTTTTCCTAAGCTCTCACAGGCTACTTTTCATTTTCTTCTGTTGTATTATTATCTCTTCTTTGACATCTATTTTCCTTTAAGCTCTTATTTTGATGAGATTACGTTCTCTCTCACTTGCTCAAGTGAAAGAACTATTTATTGTCATTTTTCATTTGCATCCATGAAGATGGATATTCCTCATCTGTCTTTATTGGTTGTTACTGTCCACTTTTTGGAGGAGAATTAGTCATGCTAATAAGGATAGTTCTCTCTGGATTAGCTATTTGCTAAAAATTGTGGGAGGAAAGGATGAATCTGGGGGAGAGCAGTAGCTTTAACTCAAGTATATCTTTTGGGATATTCTATGATTCAGTGTCCTCTGAGTAGAAATGAGGTCTGTTCACCAATTTCAGTGGCCAGTTCCATACCAAGCAGGCCTGTGGTTTGCAGCAATTCCCAATGTTCCTGGGTACCTGGGATATTAAAGCAAATAATACTAAGCTGACTGCCATGAGGACTCCTTCTGTAACCCCATGTGCTTTTCAGAATGGGCATCTTTATGGTCTCTTTGCAGCCCTGGTTTACCTGCAATGCGAGGTGTGGACACCTCAGACTAGGACCTTCAGTTGGACCCCTTAGGGTGGTGTCACCCTTTAATGGAAAACTGTAGGCTAGAAAATACCTGTGTGTTTTGGAGGGGTGAAATGCATATGTTTTTTGGTGTCATGTCTCACTTTGTTCCAAATGTTTTTGTATTTGGCAGCTATTCTTTGTAACTTTGGGTTTAGCATGTATCTTCAATGAAAATAGTATTTTCTTTTCTATTGCTCATTCATTTTGTTGTTTTAAGTTGGCCTCCGGAGAGGGAAGTAAACTTGGACCAGAATCCTGAAATAAATTTTAACAAGCTATTTGCCTTTTATTCTATCAAAAAATCCAATTTACTTTACATTTTAAGCACACAGTTGTAGATTTATAATATCTTAATTACTAAGTGATCCCTGGCAAATTAGCAACACAAATTATGAGACCCAGAATAAAGAGAAAGGTATATGAATCATGAATAGAAATGCTAAGAAAAGAGCATCATACTTTTAATCACACATTAGAAATTTAGATTTGGAAAACAAAACAAAACAAAAATCAGTTTGGGATTGCCTCAGAGAAACAAAACCAGTTAAAAACAAAAACAGGCATGGTTGTGTTCACAGTGTTCTACATTGCTCATAAAAACTACCGTCAAGAAGTGGTGATGATGTAGTCCTGGAGGAAAACAAGCCACTGCAATGGTGAGTCGCCTCCCCCACATGTGAAGTCATCCACATTGCGTGGCAGGATGAACATCTGCCCATTAAACCCTGCTGCTGGCTGCAGTAAGCCACAAAAAAACATTCTTTGTTTCTATGTGACCCTTGCTCTCATTTTGCTAGACGAAGACTGGTTCATAGGATGAGACTTTTCTGAAGTAACTTCACTGAGGACATTTAATGTCATTTCTTTACAAGCATGCTAATACAATCCAATGTCTTTGTCTCAAAAGTGTTGCTAATCCAGCATGATTCATAGCAGATGATGGGGGAGGAGGTGTGGGTGGGGGGAGAGTAATCAAGCACACTCTTTTCATCTTATCAAGCATCTAAATGCCAGCTTGGGATCAGCCCACATGCCCCAAGTTTTTCTGCACTTTGACTAGCAAAATGACCACTTATAATGGAAGAAAAATGACAGTGACTCAGACCAGGCTCAGTGCTGGTTTAAATTTAAAAGTAGTTATTCTGGCTAAAAAGAAGAGAGAAGCAGTTTATATTTGAGAAACACAAACTACAAATTTTTAAAAAACTACAATTTCATTTTATGAAAAGATAATTAATTCCACTATATCTTTCATCCCTTTAGCAAAATGTGTAAGAAGAATTGAAGTTAAAGTGGGAATAATCTTACCCATCTCTCAATTTTAAAGCAATCACGACTTAATACAATGCAAATGAGAGAACAATTTTCAGTTCTTCTTAGGAATTAGAAAAGGTTTCTGAGTAAACTAAAGGGAGAACATGTTCCAATGACAAACCTCACAGCTGCATAGATGACGTGGTCTTTCCTCACTCGATTGCTGATTTCACTTTATGTAGTCGGCCCAATAGTGGCCCCAAAGATACCAGGTCCTAATCCACAGAAACTGTAAATGTTATTTTATAAAGAAAAAGAGCCTTTGCAGATATGATTAAGTTATGGACATTATATGACAAGATTACCCCGGATTATCTGAGTGGGGTCTAAATGTCATCATGTGTATCCTTTTGAGGAGTATAGGCAAAGGAATCCTGGCAGCCCTGAAGCTGACAGAAACAGTCTCTCCTGGAACTTTCATGCAGAGCATGGCCCCACGTGATTTCAGCCCAGTGAAAGTGAGGTTGAACTGGCCTCCAGAATTATGTGAGAATAAATTTCTGTTGTTTTAAGCTATGCTTGTGCTAATTTGTTATTGTAGTAATAAGAAACTAATATGCCTTATTTCCGTATAAATATGGTATGGTTTTATTTCATCCTCTGTTATCACTTAATTAAATCATGTGAGTGCATGCTCAGTAGCTCAGTCGTGTCTGACTCTGAGATCCCATGGATTGTAGCCTGCCAGGCTCTTCTGTCCATGGAATTTCCCTGACAACAATACAGGACTGGGCTGCTATTCCCTACTCCAGGGGATCTTCCCCATCCACGGATGGAACCCGCATCTCCTGTGTCTCCAGGTTCTTTACCACTGGCACCACCTGGGAAGCCCAATTAAATCATGGATATCATCTAAAAAAAGAAAGAAAGAAATGTAAAGCAAATACTTTCTAGTATTTGACTATTTTATTATTTAAAACTTCGTTTTGGGTAAGGGCATGTAAAAACTGGCCTGTAATCATATTGTGTCAATGTCAATTGTCTTTTGCTCCTCTGCCTTCTTTATTGGTCACCTGTTGATTCTTGGTGGTTTTGTCATTGAATGAATGAAAACACTAAACAGTCCTTTTGCTCTTCAAAATGAAACATTTAAATCAGCGGATTATAGAATGATGGAGGATTTAACATCCAAGTTGTCTAAAAAATACCTTTGAAAATGAATACTGAGTACGATGGGAATATGTGCCAATCATGGGGGCACAAAACCATCACTCTGCTATCACCAGCTCAGGTATAATTGCAGTAAAAATGGCATAATGGTCACATGCTGGAAAGCAGTGAAGCAAAACAAAGTAACTCCTGCCCCAGGGTGTTGTGACCTTTCTTTTCAGGATGACTGGTACTTTGCCTGGAGGTGGAGAAGTTGTAAAGGGGAGATGATACAGAGACTTCAGGGTAAGAGTTACTTCCTTCCTACAATCAGATGCTAACAGGAAAACAAGAAGAAACCGATTTTATCATCCTCCAATACAGGGGCT
Organism: Dama dama; assembly: GCF_033118175.1. Taxonomy (NCBI): domain Eukaryota; kingdom Metazoa; phylum Chordata; class Mammalia; order Artiodactyla; family Cervidae; genus Dama; species Dama dama. The sequence continues at coordinate 25,046,612 of NC_083696.1, read as the reverse complement.
TCCCAAGTGGTGCTAGTGGTAAAGAACCCATCTGCCAGTGCAGGAGACAAGAGAAACGCAGGTTCCATCCCTGGGTTAGGAAGATTCCCTGGAGAAGGAAATGGCAACCCACTCCAGAATTCTTTCCTGGAGAATCCCATGGACAGAGGAGCCTGGCAGGCTACAGTTCATAGGACAGCAAAGGGTTAGAACCTACTGAAGTGACTTAACATGCATGCAAGAGCAAAATAATTCAAAACAGTGAGACTCCTGAGCATTGCATAGGTAAGGTATACCTGAAAATAAATTTGTGGTTCTTTCTCTTTTCTCTTCCCAACTTTGCCAAAATTCAGCCAAGAAGTCCAATGCCTGTGGCACCTCTTAGAATTTTCACAAAACGACGTTTCAGTCTTGAGGAAATAATTAAAGTTTATGTGCTAAAAGATGATGCTGTTAAAGTGCTACACTCAATATTCCAGCAAATTTGGAAAACTCACAAGTGGCCACAAGACTGGAAAAGGTCAGTTCTTATTCCAATACCAAAGAAGGGCAATGCCAAAGAATGTTCACACTTCCACACAATTGCACTCATCTCACATTCTGGCAAAGTAATGCTCAAAATTCTCCAACCAGGTTTCAACAGTACGTGAACTGTGAACTTCCGGATGTTGAAAATATATTTAGAAAAGACATAGGAACCAGAGATCAAATTGCTTACATCTGCTGGATCATCGAAAAAGCAAGAGAATTAGAGAGAAACATCTACTTCTGCTTTATTGATTATGCCAATTCTTTAAGAGATGGGAAAATCAGACCACCTTACCTGCCTCCTGAGAAATCTGTATGCAGGTCAAGAAGCAACAGTTAGAACTGGACATGGAACAACAGACTGGTTCCAAACTGGGAAAGGAGTACATCAAGAATGTATATTGTCACCCTGCTTATTTAACTTACATGCAGAGTACATTATAAGAAATGCTGAACTGGATGAAGCACAAGCTGGAATCAAGATTGCCAGGAGAAATATCAACAACCTTAGATACACAGATGACACCACCCTTATGGCAGAAAGCAAAGAGGAACTAAAGAGCCTCTTGATGAAAGTAAAAGAAGAGAGTGAATAAACTGGCTTAAAACTGAACATTGGAAAAACTATCATGGCATCTGGTCCCATCACTTCATGGCAAATAGATGCAGAAACAATGGAAACAGTGACAGACTTTGTTTTCGTGGGCTCCAGAATCACTGCAGATGGTGACTGCAGCCATGAAATTAAAAGATGCTTTCTCCTTGAAAGAAAAGCTATGATGAACCTAGACAGCATACTAAAAAGCAGAGACATTACTTTGCCAACAAAGGTCCATCTAGTCAAAGCTATCTAGTCAACTACTATTTCCAGTAGTCATGCATGGATGTGAGAGTTGGACCATAAAGAAAGCTGAGCACCAAAGAATTGATACCTTTGAACTGTGGTGTTGGAGAAGACTCTTGAGAGTCCCTTGGACTGCAAGGAGATCCAACCAGTCCATCCTAAAGGAGATCAATCCTGGGTGTTCACTGGAAGGACTGATGCTGAAGCTGAAACTCCAACATTTTGGCCACCTGATGCGAAGAGGTGACTCATTTGAAAAGACCTGATGCTCGGAAAGATTGAGGGCAGGAGGAGAAGGGGACAACAGAGGATGAGATGGTTGGATGGCATCACTGACTCAATGGACATGAGTTTGAGTAAGCTCTGGGAGTTGGTGATGGGCAAGGAAGCCTGGCATGCTACAATCCATGGGGTCACAAAGAGTTGCACACGACTGAGCTACTGAACTGAACTGATGCACTAAATTACATAAAATGAAGTAACACAACACTTCCTCTCATGGTACATTTTTAGGTACTATACTCATTCATTCAGCAAGTATTTATTATACTCCAGAGACTGTTTCTTTTTTTCCTGGGGATGGTCTTGATTCCTGTCTCCTGTACAATGTCATGAACCTCTGTCCATAGTTCATCAGGCACTCTGTCTATCAGATCTAGTCCCTTAAATCTATTTCTCACTTCCACTGTATAGTCATAAGGGATTTGATTTAGGTCATACCTGAATGGTCTAGTGGTTTTCCCCACTTTCTTCAATTTCAGTCTGAATTTGGCAATAAGGAGTTCATGATCTGAGCCACAGTCAACTCCTGGTCTTGGTTTTGTTGACTGTATAGAGAGCTTCTCCAACTTCGGCTACAAAGAATATAATCAATGTGATTTCGGTGTTGACCGTCTGTTGATGTCCATGTGTAGAGTCTTCTCTTGTGTTTTTGGAAGTGGTTGTTTGCTATGACCAGTGGATTCTCTTGGCAGAACTCTATTAGTCAGTCCTGGGTGTTCATTGGAAGGGCTGATATTGAAGCTGAAACTCCAATACTTTGGCCATCTGATGCAAAGAGCTGACTCGTTTGAGAAGACCCTGATGTTGGGAAAGACTGAGGGCAAGAAGAGACGGAGACGACAGAGGATGAGATGATTGGATGGCATCACCGACTCAATGGACATCGGTTTGGGTAGACTTCAGGAGTTGGTGATGGACAGGGAGATCTGGTATGCTGCAGTTCATGGGGTCACAAAGAGTCAGACACGACTGAGTGATTGAACTGAACTGAGTGGCTGTTTCTGACTCCTGGGATACATCAACAAATAAACTGACAAAGACTCCTGCTTTTGGGAGCATGCATTCTAGTAACAAAAAACAAATGAAAATTACAAGCATAATAAATAAGACAACTTGCAATTTTATGTAAGGGAGTAAGGTAAACTTTATGTAAGCTTCCCTGGTGGCTCAGATGGTAAAGTCTGCCTGCAATGCAGGAGACCCAGGTATGACTACTGAGATGAAGTTTGAGTAGATTTAAGGGAGGTGAAGATGAGGTCATTTTGATAACTAGGAGAAGAGTATGGCAGATGGTAAAGCCACTGAAATGGCCTTCAGATGGACTGCTCGAGAAGGAGGGCTAACACTGCTGCTCTTGAGCACTTAAGAGGGAATAATCCATTGCACAGTTTATTTATTTATTTTTTTTAATTAATTAATTTATTTTTTCAGTGGGTTTTGTCATCCATTGACATGAATCAGCAATAGATTTACACGTATTCCCCATCCCGATCCCCCCTCCCACCTCCCTCTCCACCCGATTCCTCTGGGTCTTCCCAGTGCACCAGGCCCGAGCACTTGTCTCATGCATCCCACCTGGGCTGGTGACCTGTTTCACCATAGATAATATACATGCTGCTCTTTTGCAACATCCCACCCTCACCTTCTCCCACAGAGTTCAAAAGTCTGTTCTGTACTTCTGTGTCTCTTTTTCTGTTTTGCATATAGGGTTGTTGTTACCATCTTTCTAAATTCCATATATATGTGTTAGTATGCTGTCATTGCACAGTTTAAAACTTGGTTTAGGTAGAAGTAGAGTTAATTCATCTCTGACATTAGTCCTCAAACTTTAATACATATCAGAAAAGCATGAAGAGTTTGTTAAAACACAGATTGCTGAGGGCAAGACTTTCACAATGGTGGTGTAAGAGTAATGTGGCAAATCATTTCCAAAACTAGAAACAATAAAACTAGCAAAAAATGGTCAATGATCATCATTTCAAGACTGCAAAATTCAACCAAAGGCATACAACATATTGAGAAGTGTTTGTTCAGTACTACCACTGAACTTCAAGTAAGAACAGGCAGAGTTTGTGGCAATTTTGCCTGAAGCTGGTCCTGCCCCCAAACCCCATCTTTATATGAGAGATTTCTATCAGGACACAAAAACTGTACTTTTCTACCAGATGGTGACGATTTGATCTGGAGTAGAGTTTGAGGAAACTCATGTCCCTGGACATTGTTCGAAACAGTAGCAAGTCCAGAAGCAAATAAATGGGGATGAATAGCTGAGATTACGATCTGGTTGGGGCCAGATGACCAGCAGAGCAGAATTTAATTAGGAAGTCCAGGGAATGAGGCAGACTGAATGACCTTGATAAGTTCCCACATATTTCAGTCGGAATCTGGAAGGCTGTGCATATGCACAAGGCCACATGCGTACTCAGAAAAGAACAGAGAGCACCTTAGCAATCCTCAAATCTGGCTTAATATGAAACCACACACACACACACACACACACACACACCTCTGTGTGCCCACATGAGAGAGACAGAAAGGCTGGTTGGAAAATAAAAGAAGTCAGGACAAGTCTGACTTCAATTTTGACCTGAATTTTGAACGAGTTCCCAGTCACAGACAGATCCCTTGACAAAGAGAGGAATCCTTACTCATCCAATATGTTTGAGCACAATCCCTGAGCAATCATCCGATAACCACTAAAGTATACTGACACACAGTCACCCAAAAGAATTTAAGCATGGAAATTGAAACAAGAATATAAATAAAGAGAAAAAAAAGAAAGAAAGAAAGACTAGAGACATCAGCAGCCACCTTCCACAGAGGACGTAGATACCACTGAGTAAGTTAAGGCAAATTGTCAAAATAGAAAAAAAAGAGCAACAACAACAACAACAACCCATGGTATGAGGTGGGGAGGGAATCATAATTATTATACTAAATTATCTAAGATGTTTAGGCTTCAACAAAATATTACAAGACAGCCTAAGAAACAGGAAACTGTGACTTATACTCAGGAAAATAAACAACTGATAGAAATTGTCTCTGAGGAGGCCCAAATGTTGAAGTTAAGAGACAAAGATTCTGAAGTAACTATTATAAAAATGTTCAAATATAAGAATAACAACAACAACAACAATAAACAGAGACCCATGATCTGAAAAAATGCAGAGCTTCAGAGATCCGTGGAACACCATCCAATGCACCAACATTTGTGTGATAGAAGTCTCAGAAGAGGATGGAGAGAGGGAGAAAAAAATATTTGAAGAAAGAATGACCCCTTAACAAAGTCCAAAAATTTCATTTTGTTGTGCTGTGCTTATTTGCTCAGTCGTGTCCGACTCTATGACCCCATGGACTATAGCACTCCAGGCTCCTCTGTCTATGGGGATTCTCCAGGCAAGAATACTGGAGTGGGTTGCCCAGCCCTCCTCCAGGGGATCTTCCCAACACAGAGATTGAACCCGCATTTTCTGCATTGGCAAGCAGATTCTTTACCATCTGTGTCACCAGTGAAACCCACTTGATTTTAAAAGGCATTAATTTACAGATGCAAAAAGCTCAACAAAGTCCATATCACAGAAATAATGAAGTCATGGGAAATGAGATGGCATATTCAAAGTGCTGAAAGGAAAGAAAAATTAACCAAGAATTCTATATCCAGAAAATTTATTCTTCATAAATTAAAGCAAAATAAGATCATTTCCAGATGAACAAAGATTAAGAGAATTCATTGTTAGAAAACCTGTCTTTCAAGAAATCATTCAGGCTAAAACTGAAGGAAACCAAAGAGTGATTCAAGTCCATACAAAGAAGCACAGATCACTGGAAGAGGAAATATGTTGGTAAATATAATAGACTATAAGTTTTTCTATTTTCTTTAATCTTATTTTAAAGATTGCTTAAAAACTATAATTATAAAACCATACCATTGGAGTTATATAAAGATGTTACATTTATGACAATAAAGCACTAAGAAGCTATGTTGGAGCAAAGTTTGTCCGTTTTATGAAATTAATGTGACATTAATCTGAAATATATTGCAATAAATCAAGAAAATATTTCAAATAATATAATAAAAGACAAAGGAATAAGATGACATACAAAAAACATCAATGTAACACAAAAGACAGAAAAAGAGGAAGTAAAAAAAGATCTGAGGAATAAGGAAAACAAATAGAAAAATGCACATAATTCCACTTATATCAATAAGTACTTTAAACATGAATGGTTTCAACAGCCCAATCAAAACATAGAGATTATCAGGCCAAATTTGAAAAGCAAACAAAAGACAAGGTCCAACCAATGAAAAAACAAAGAACAAGGTCCAATCACATGCTGTCTACAAGAGACAAACCATTGAAAACACAAATAGTTTCAGAAGACAAGAATGGAAAAAGATATATCATGCAAACAGTGACCATAATAGAGCAAGAGCAGCTATACCACTATTAGATAAAATAGATCTTAAATAAAAATATTATTAGAGAGAGACAAAGAAAATATTTCATAATGATAAAATGGTCAAAGTATCAGAAAAACATAATTATAAACCTAGACACTTTTAACAACAGAGTCCTAAAACCTGACAAATTTTAAAAGAAAAGTAATTTAATAATTGTGGTGAAATATTTTAATGCTCCTCTTTCAATAATAGATTAAAAATTATATAGAAAATCAGGAAGGACATAGAAGACATGAAAACAATATCAACCCATTAACATAACAGGCATATATAAAACACTACCCATTAACAGCAGAATTCATATTTTTTTAAGCGCATGTGAACATTCTCTAAGACAGATCCTATTCTAGGCAATAAAGCAAATATCAACACATTTTAAAAGATTGAAATTATGCAAAACATGGTCTCCAATAATAATGCATTAATTTAGAAATCAAAAACAGGTAAGAAAATTGAGAAACTCTCTAATATTTAGAAATTAAATAACACATTTCTGAAAGACCGTGGGTCAAAATAGAAATCACAAAAGATATTAAAAAATATTTTAAGCCAAATAAAAGTGAAAACAAAAATATCAAAATCTATGCTATGCAAATGGAACAAAGATTAGAGTATAATTTATTGCCTTAAGAGACTATGTTAGAAAAGAAAAAGATCTTAAATCAATAACCTAAGCTTCCACATTAAGAAACTAGAAAAAAGAAAAAAATTAATGCAAGACAAACAGAAGAAAGGAAATAATAAATATTAGGGTGAAGTATTGTACGATTCCATTTATAAGAAATGTCCAGACAAGGCAAATCTGTACAGACAAAAAGTAGATTATTGATTATTCAGAGTGGAAGAGAGAGTATTTAGGGAGATTAATGGTGAGGGTGCATAAGGAATCTCTTGGAGGTGATGAAAATGTTCTAAAACTGATTTATGATAATAATTGCTGTATTAAGATTCTCCAGAGAAACAGAATCAGTAAGGTGTACAGAGATTTATATTAATGAATTGGTCACATGATTATGGAGGCCAAGAAGTACCAAGATCTCCAGTTGGTAAGCTAGAGACACAGGAGAGTCAACTGTGTACTTTCATTGTGAGTATGAAGGACTGAGAACAAAGACAGTTCCAGTCCAAAAGCTGGCAGGCTCAAGTCTTAAGAAGAACTAATGTTTCAGTTTGAGTACAAGGCAAAAAAAAAACACTGATATCACAGCTTAAGAATTCAGAAAGACAGGAGTTGTCTACTTAGCCTTTTCATTCTATACAAGCCTTCAACTGATGATATGAGACCCACCCACACTAGGGGCGGGGGGCCTCCCCCATGGCTCAGTGGTAAAGAATCCTCCTACAAGGCAGGAGCTGCAGTAGACATGGGTTCGATTCCTGGGTCAGGAAGATCCTCTGGAGAAGGAAATGGCAACCCAATCCAGTATCCTTGCCTGGAGACTCCCATGGGCAAGAGGAGCCTGGCAGGCTACAGTCCACAGGGTCACAAAGAATCGGACACAACTGAAGTGACTTACCATGGCATGGGCACCCAAATTAGGGAGGGCAATTGGTTCACTCAGTCTACTGATTCAAAAGTTAATCTCATCTAGAAATACCCTCATTGACATACCCAGAATAATGTCTGAAAAGCCTATGGCCCAACTAAGTTGGCACATAAAAGTAACCATTTGTACAACTTGGCAAACTTGCTAAAACATCTTTGAATTGTACACTTGAAATTTGTGATTTACATAACAGATAAAATATATCCTAATAAAGTTACTAATAAAATAGGAAAAAAAAACAAAAATCAGTAAAATGATACCCCAATGAGGTATCATCTCATGCTCACTAGAATGGCCATCATCAAAAAATCTATAAACAATAAATCCTGGAGAGGGTGTGGAGAAAAGGGAACCCTCTTACACTGTTGGTGGGAATGCAAACTGGTACAGCCCATTATGGAGAACAGTGTGGAGATTCCTTTAAAAACTGGGAATAGAACTACTATACGACCCAGCAATCCCACTGCTGGGCATACACCCCAAAGAAACCAGAATTGAAAGTGACACATGTACCCCAATGTTCATTGAATCACTATTTACAATAGCTAGGACATGAAAGCAACCTAGATGTCCATCAACAGATGAATAAATAAGGAAGTTGTTGTACATAAACACAATGGAATATTACTCAGGTATGTAAAGGAATGCATTAGAGTCAGTCCTAATGAGGCAGATGAAACTGGAGCCTATTATAGAGAGTGAAGTAAGAAAAAGACAAATGCTGTGTATCAATGCATTTATATGGAATTTAGAAAGATGGTAATGACACAGACATTGGACTTACTAGACAAAGACTAAAACAATATGATTAAAAAACTAAAAGAATTCAGGAAAGTGATTCATGAAAATAATGAGAATACCAACAAAGTGTTATAAATTCTTTTTTAAAAGAACCAAATCAGAAATTCCAAAGCCGAAAAATACAGCATTAGACTGATACCAAAAGCAGATAAAGACACCACAGGAAAAGAAAAACTACAGACCAATATGTTTTATGAATATTGGTGCAAAACTTTTCAGCAAATGCTATCACAACAAAAGCTACAGCATATTAAAAGATTATATACCATGACCAAGTGAAATTTATTCCTGGGACACAAAGTTAGCTCAACATACAAAAATCAATTAGAATAATACACCACATTAACAAAATGAAGTGATAAAAGAACATATGTAGATCAATGAAAAGGACTCCATAAATAAATTAATTCAGATTTTACCACAATAAAAAAGAGAAATAAATCTTCCCACAAAGAAAAATTCCTAAACCAGATGATTTTACTGGTGAATTGAGGAAGAACTGATTGTATGAGACCAGTATTTTCCCAATAACAAAGCTAGGCAAAGGCATCACAAGAAAAGAAACATATAAACCAATAATCCCAATAAACACAGACCAAAAGGTTCTCAATAAAATATTGACAAACTTAATCCAGCAACATATAAAAATTCTTATTCAATATTATCAAATAAGATTTATCCCACAAATGCTTTATACTTGAATTAGGAACAAGACAAGGATGTGTATTTTATCACTACTGTTCAACATAGTACTGGGAAATTCCAGCCAGAATCATAAGGCAAAAACAAAACAAAAACAGAAGATGAAAATTAAAGGCATCCAGATTGGAACAAAGAAATAAATCTGTCTTCTGTCACAGATGATATAGTCTTATACATAGAAATTCCTAAGTATCCCATAAAAAGAACCCACTAGAAATAATAAACAAGTTCAGCAACAACACAGGAGAGCAGATGAATATGCAAAAACCAATTGCATTTCTATACACTAAGAAGATATTTCCATGCCTAACAACATTAAATGAAACAACTTAGGAATACATTTCACAAAAGAAATGTAAGACTTATACACTAAAAACTATAAAATATTATTGTGAAAGATTAAAGAGGTAAATAAATGGAGATCTATTTCACATTCATAATGGAAGACAATAGTTTTAGAGTGACCATTTTTCCTAAGTTGACTTATGGCTTTAACGTTACTATCTATCAAAGTACCAGCAGACTATTTCACAGGAAAAACTGACTCTGAAAATGATATGGAAATGTAGACTACCCATATAGCCAAAATTATTTTGAAAAAGAACAAACTTAAAAGGGTCAATTACCAGTTTCAAAATGTTTTATAAAGCTGTAGCAACTAAAATTTTGTAATACAGGTATATCTGCAGATATATAGGTCTATGGAAGAAAAGTGAAATTCAGCCATAAACCTTACATTTATGGTCAGTGTATGTACAACAGAAATGCAAAAGCAGACCATTTGAGGAAAGATAGTTTTCCAGTGATGCCAATAAATTGGATATCTACTCATTAAGATGAATTTGACAAAAAGTCAACAAACTTTTTTGGTAAACAGCTAGAGTAAAATTTTGTGCTTTGTGACCTTAGCACTTTTGTTGCAACTACTCAACTCTGCTGCTGCGTTGAATTCTTTCGTGTTCTCTTGAAGGGCAGTTGATTTCTTTCTGTATTCATCAGTGATGGTGGTAAGGAAGGTGTTTGAATATGTAGACTTTGGTTCCAAGATCTTGAACCAAAGATCACAACTGGAAAGAGACAATAAAGACTTCTAAATGTGGGGACATATTGTAATTTAAGCATAGTCCTTGGTATAATGTACGTTGCTGTTGTTCAGTTACTAAGTCACGTCTGACTCTGTGACTCCATGGACTGCAGCTCGCCAAGCTCCCCTGTCCTCTACTCTCTCCTGGAGTTTGCTCAAATTCATGTCCATTGAGTCAGTGATACTATCTAACCATCTCATCCTCTTCTGCCCCCTTCTCCTTTTGCCTTCAATCTTTCCCACCATCAGAGTCTTTTCCAGTGAGTCAGTTCTTCACATAAGGTGGCCAAAGTATTGGAGCTTCAGCTTCAACATCAGTCCTTCCAATGAACATTCAAGGTTAATTTCCTTTAGGATTGACTGATTTGATCTCCTTGCTGTCCAAGGGACTCTCAAGAGTCTTCTCTAGTACCATAATTCAAAAGTATCAATTCTTCTTTATGGTCCAACTCTCATATCTGTTCATGACTACCGGAAAAACAATAGCTTTGACTAGATGGACCTTTGTTGGCAAAGTGATGTCTCCACTTTTTAATATGCTATCTAGGTTTGTCATAGCTTTTCTTCCAAGGAATAAGCATCTTTCAATTTCATGACTGCAGTCACCGTCCGCATTGATTTTGGAGCCCAAGAAAATAAAAACTGTCACTGTTTCCATTTTTTCCACTTCTATTTGCCATGAAGTGAATGTTGAGTTTTAGGCCAGCTTTTTCACTCTCTTCTTTCACCTTCATCAAGAGGCTTTTAGCTCCTCAACACTTTCTGCCATTAGAGTGGTATCATCTGCATATCTGAGGTTGTTGATATTTCTCCCAGCAATTTTTGATTCCAGCTTGTGCTTCATCCAGTCCAGCGTTTTGCATGATGTACTCTGCAAAGAAGTTAAATAAGCAGGGTGACAATATGCAGTCTTGATGTGCTCCTTTTCCAATTTGGAACCTGTCCATTGTTCCCTGTCCAATTCTATCTGTTGCTTCTTGACCTGCATACAGGTTTCTCAGGAGACAGGTAAGATGGTATGTTATCCCCATCTCTTTAAGAATTTTTCACAGTTTGTTGTGAACAAAGAGTCAGACACAACTGAGTGACTTTCATTTTCACACAGTCAAAGGCTTTGGCGTAGTCAATAGAGCAAAAGCAGATGTTTTACGGGAACTCTCTTGCTTTTTTGATGATCCAGAGGATGTTGGCAATTTGATCTCTGGTTCCTCTGCCTTTTCCAAATCCAGCTTCAACATCTGGAAGTTCATGGTTCATGTACTGTTGAAGCCTGGTTTGGAGAATTTTGAGCATTACTTTGCTAGTGTGTGAGATGAGTGCAATTGTGCAGTAGTTTGAGCATTCTTTGGCATTGCCTTTCTTTGGGATTGGAATGAACACTGACCTTTTCCAGTCCCATGACCACTTCTGAGTTTTCCAAATTTGCTGGCATATTGAGAACAGCATCATCTTTTAGGATTTGAAATAGCTCAGCTGGAATTCCATCACTTCCACTACCTTTGTTCGTAATAATGTTTCCGAAGGCCCACTTGACTTCACAGTCCAGGATGTGTGGTCTCAGGTGACTGATCACACCATCATGATAATCTGGGTTGTTAAGGCCTTTTTTGAATAGTTCTGTGTATTCTTGCCACCTCTTCTTAATCTCTTTTGCTTTTGTTAGGTCCTTGCCATTTCTGTCCTTTATTGTGCCCATCTTTGTATGAAATGTTCTCTTGGTATCTCTAATTTTCTTTAAGAGATCTCATCTTTCCCATTCTCTTGCATTCCTCTATTTCTTTGCACTGTTCACTTAAGAAGGATTTCTTATATCTCCTTGATATTCTCTGGAACTCTTTATTCAGGTCCTAGTAACGATGACTTGAACATCAAAAAGAAAGCAAAGATTTGGGTTCACTGGAATCATTAAGTGTGTGAAAAGCTGTAAGTACTTGTTAATATGCAAAAGGTCCAAATCACATCAAATGTGTTAGAGGAGAGACGTGCCTCTAGAGTGAATTAATGTTGGGCTGTAGAGGTATAGGATTCCCCCAACATCAAAAAGGAAATCAACAATGGAACAAATTATATTACTATTATTGTTCTCTATTTTTATTATTAGGTAAAACACTTGGTTTGTTTAACATGTGACTGTTCAGTGTGGTTCACAGATACTTGGTATTCCATGAGGTCAAATTCTTTCATCATAGTGCTGAGACAGTATTTGTCTTTTTCAGTCTCATCCTTTCATGAGCATGCAGTAAAGATTTCCAGAAGCTTCACAATCTGTGATGTCACAACAGATTCAGCACAGAAGCCGAGATGAAATCTTACCCTCCATCTATGAAGCTGATAAGCAAAAGATTTGCAAGAATGGACAACACTGCCACTCTGCTCACAACTGTTTTGTTCAAGAATTTTTATAATTGCTTAAAATCTGTTATTTATGTTAATATATATTGAATTTATCTTTGCTATTTTAAATGAATTAATTATGTTTTAAGCTCAGGTTTAATTTCTGCTACAGTAACTATCAGTAAACTAATAATAAACAAAATTTGTGGGGGAGGAGCTCAATTCTTTTTAAAATTATAAAGGAATCCTGAGATTAAAAGTATGAGAAATGCTGTTTTAATGAATATATTTTCTTCTTATCATTCAATTCAAATAGTTATTGTATCAGCAGGGAACATATCTGTTTTGTTTTCTGTCTCAGATGCAAGAAAAGTTTCTAAAAGAGAAAAATCAGTAATGCTGAGTTGACTCTGCTAGAATATTTAGGCTTTATCAAGGGTGATTGACGGCTTCCCAGTTTATTGTAGTGGTAAAGAATCTGCCTGCCAGTGCAAGAAATGCAAAAGACTTGGATTCAGCCTTTGGGTAGGGAAGATCTTCTGGAGTAGTAAATGGCAACCCACTCTAATATTCTTGTCTGGAAAATTCCACGGACAGAGGAGCCTGGCAGGCTACAGGCCATGGGGTCACAAAGAGTCAGACTTGACTTAGCATGCATGCAAAAGTGATTGAAGGATGGATTTCAGAAGGATCTGAACCCCTTCTGTAAAAGGAATGTGCACCCGGGAAATGTAGTGACTCTGGAAGAACTCAGGAATGGAGGAATCTTGCAGTCTCTTGCACCCAGGGATCAAGCAAGCTCATGGCCAGTCTCCAGAAAAAAAAGAAGGTCCAAGGGGATAAAATCAGCCCAGAGAATGCCAAGTGGAACTTCCTGAAGCACCCAGTGGAATCCTTCCCAGGCAGACAGGGTGATCCAGCCAGGTACCTTCACAGGGACTTGAGGACAGGCTGGGGATTCTCTGCTAGGTGGACACTATATGATCCTTTACATGTATTTGAAGGAACCCACATGCACTGTTGATGTCTGCTGAAATCGTTATGTCAGTCGTAACACCTTTTGATAACTACAGAGATTGACAAGCTTTATCACAGAACAATTATCAACCACAACAGAATGTTATGGCAAAGTAAAAAACTCACATGGTTTTGCCAGTGGCCCTGTTACACCATCCTTCAAGTGGATTCTTCAAATCTCCGAGTTCCTGCCTCCTGAAAGTGAAAAATGATTGTTGGAATAAGGTAATTTTCAGGAATGCCTTGTTTAAACAACTCCACTGACAGGAAGTGTTACACAACTAACAATAGATGGTATTTCAAATGAAAAAGTCCTCCAGAGAAGATCTGGCAAAGTGGTAAACATCTGCAGGAAGTGAGGTATCCTCCTCATTGTAGAACCTCATCATACTGTCAGGGAAGAGAGAGATAAGATTTAGCAAAGTTGGATAAAAGAAGATATATGGAATCTGAAATCACAACCTTAAAATGACTCTAGATTCTGAGAACAAGTATTCAACATAATTAAATTTTTTTTCCATTTATTTTTTTCCATTTATTTTTATTAGTTGGAGGCTAATTACTTTACAATATTGTAGTGGTTTTTGTGGAGGCTAATTACTTTACAATATTGTAGTGGTTTTTGCCATACATTGACATGAATCAGCCATGGATTTACATGTATTCTCCATCCCAATCCTCCCTCCCACCTCCCTCTCGGTCTTCCCAGTGCACCAGCCCCGAGCACTTGTCTCATGCATCCAACCTGGACTGGTGATCTGTTTCACCCTTGATAACATACATGATTCGATGCTGTTCTCTCGAAACATCCCACCCTCGCCTTCTCCCACAGAGTCCGAAAGTCTATTCTGTACATCTGTGTCTCTTTTTCTGTTTTGCATATAAGGGTTATCGTTACCATCTTTCTAAATCCCATATATATGTGTTAGTATACTGTATTGATCTTTGTCTTTCTGGCTTACTTCACTCTGTATAATGGGCTCCAGTTTCATCCATCTCATTAGAACTGATTCAAATGAATTCTTTTTAATGGCTGAGTAACATTCCATGGTGTATATGTACCACAGCTTCCTTATCCATTCGTCTGCTGATGGGCATCTAGGTTGCTTCCATGTCCTGGCTATTATAAACAGTGCTGTGATGAACACTGGGGTGCACGTGTCTCTTTCAGATCTGGTTTCCTCAGTGTGTATGCCCAGGAGTGGGATTGCTGGGTCATATGGCATCAATAAAATTAATTTTTTTTGAAATTTAAGGTAGACAAGAAACAAAAACAAAAAACCAGCAGTTGAGTCTTACTGAGTACACGTCATCAATCCAAAAAACTAAAATTTACCCCCTGACATATACATGAGTATCATCAGCTAACAATCAGTCCTACTAAATGGCATAGATCTTCTAAGAGTGACAGCATATTAGAAGGTCACATTCAGTGTTTCACTAGTTTTCCATTATACCATGACAGTGCGTCTTACTGGGAATTTCTTAGGAACTGGATGTTGTTAACTGCCCTCTGAAGAAGGAAGACGCCCTCAACAGAACATTGGAAAACAGATAGTATGTGAGTGCAAGGTAGAATAGTGTTAAGGGTACAGGGCTGGGAAAGGAGGAGAATTGGGAGCCTCTTTTTCTTTCACTCTGTATTCAATATCAAGTGTGGTATTTGGCACCTGCTGCTCAATAAATATCTCATGAATGGCTGAAGATAGTGTACTTCGCTAGTGGCTCAGACAGTAAAAAATCTGCCTGCAATGCAGGAGACCCAGACTCTATCCCTGAGTCAGGAAGATCCCTTGGAGAAGGGAATGTAACCCACTCCAGTGTTCTTACCTGGAGAATTCCACAGATAGAGGAGTCTGTCAGGCTACAGTCCAAGGGGTAGCAGAGTCAGACACAACTGAGCAACTAAAACACACACATACAACCTAGAAGAGGAGAAACAGAAATCAGAGAACTGTTGTGAGAAGGAGATTGAAAAGGAAGGATAAGCTTAGTAATACTTTGTTATCTTTCTAGGATAAAGCAGAGCCTGGGGTTACTTTCCCAGAGTCTGAAATATTTTATTCAGTTGAAATACAGTGCAAGTGGCTACTTCCTCAGTCTTCCTTTGTGTTCTTGGAAAGTTTTGTTTAAAAAAAATGTTACTTCTCTTTCAATGTGTTTAAAAAGCAAAAAAGTACTTCAAGTGGATTTGAAAGAAACTTAATACCAGCTAAGGGATAACTCAGTCAAATTAGATGAATATTGTGTTTCATACTTGAAAAGACATAGTCAGGCCAAGAAAACAATCTCCTCCTGATTGGGGAGAAATCAGAAGATACACATACAATGTGCCTATCTTTTGGCTTCTACTCATGAAATCATACCTCTTTATTATTGTTGTGGCAATTAAACAAGATAAACAGAATGCTTAGCAAGCTATATGTACTTAATGAATGTTAGTGCTTATTCTTTCTTTGATTTGGAGATGAGGGGGAGTTTTCATATGCTGTTTTAAAGAATTTTATTGAAGTCCAGTTGATTTACAATGTTGTGTTACTTTCTCCCGTACAGCAAAATGACTCAGTTTTATATATATATACACACACACACACATATATACGGAGAAGGCAATGGCAACCCACTCCAGTGTTCTTGCCTGGAGAATCCCAAGGACAGGGGAGCCTGGTGGGCTGCCATCTATGGGGTCGCACAGAGTCGGACACGACTGAAGCGACTTAGCAGCAGCATACATATATATATATTTGTATTCTTTTTCATATTCTTTTCCATCATTGTTTATCAAAGGATATTGAATATAGTCCCCTATGCTATACAGGAGGATCTTGTTGTTTATCCATCCTATATATAAATTTTGTATATGCTAATCCCAAACTCCCAATCCTCCCTCCCCTCTCCCTCATATGCTTTTTAAAAATTTATTTTAGCAGAATGTTAGAGCAGTTTCACGTTTATAGAAAAATTGTGTAGACAGTACAGAGAACTCCCTATGTACCCCCTCTCTCTCATCCAAATCGCCTACTGTTAACATCTTGGCATTAGTATGGTACATTTATTAAAATCAGTGAACCAATATTGATATCTTACTATTAGTTAAATTCTATAGTTTACACTAGGGTTGACTCTGTTTTGAAGTGCTCTGAGTTTTGCCAAATGCACAGTGTCACATGTCCACCACTACGGCATCACACAGCATAGTTTCACCGCCATAAAAAATCCTCTGCTCTGTCTATTTATCCTTCCTTTCCTGGTAATCCCCAGAAACCACTGACCTTTTAACTGTCTCCATGGCTTTATTTTTCCAGAATGTCATGTTATTGGAATCGTACAATATCTAGCCTTTTCAGATTGGCTTCTTTCACTTAAGCAATATGCACTTATTTCCTCCATGTCTTTTCATGGCTTGAGAACTCCCTTCTTTTTTACTGAATAATATTCCATATACATCTAAATGTCAAGCATATGCTGTAGTTTTCAGCACTGGAGTTAGGGCAAATTTGTAACTTTAAGCACTGTGGTTAGGGAAAATTTGACATCTCAGAGAGGCAGTGTAACTATAGTAACTAAAAATATGGCTTTCGCTATGCAACATTCTTTAATACAACAGTAGTCAATGTTCCAAAACAATATACTGAGCATAGTACGTAACAGGTGTTGTGTCTGACACTCCCAATTCTGGAGATAAAGTGGCAAACGCACAGACATGGTCCCTGCTGTGTTGTCTCCCCAGCCCATTTCTGACACACATTTATACTTTCCTAATACTGTGCGCCATGAGCTGTTTTAAATCCCTTCCAACAGTTGACTTGTTTAATTCCCAAAATGATCCTATAAGTAGGTATCATTATTTATTATATTATTATCATTTTTCTTCAGTTGTATCCTACTCTTTGTGTCTCCATAAACTGCAGCATGCCAGGCTTCCCTGTCCTTCATTATCTCCCAGAGTTTGCTCAAACTCATGTCCATTGAGTCAGTGATGCCATCCAATTCGCTCATCCTCTGCCTCTTCTTCTTTTGCCTTCAATCCTTCTCAGCATCAGAGTCTTTTCTAATGAGCTCGTGCTTCGCATCAGGTGATCAAAGTATTGGAGCTTCAGTTTCAGCATCAGTCTTTCCAATGGCTGTTCAAGGTTGATCTCCTTTAGGATGGACTGGTTGGATCTCCTTGCAGTCCAAGGGACTCTCAACAGTCTTCTCCAATACCACAGTTCAAAAGCATCAATACTTTGGTGCTCAACTTTCTTTATGGTCCAACTCTCACATCTGTACATGACTACTGGAAAAAACACAGGTTTGACTATATGGAACTTTGTCAACAAAGTGATGTCTGTGCTTTTTAACATGCTGTCTAGGTTTGTCATAGCTTTCTTTCCAAGGAGCAAGCATCTTTTTATTTCATGGCTGCAGTCACTGTCTGCAGTGATTTTGGAACCCAAGAAAATAAAATGTGTCACTATTGCCAGTTTTTCCCCTTCTGTCTGCCATGAAGTGATGGAACCAGATGCCATGATCTTAGTTTTTTGAATGTTAAGTTTTAAGCCACTTTCTCACTCTCCTCTTTCACCCTCATCAAGAGACTCTTTAGTTCTTCTTCACTTTCTGCCATTAGAGTGGTATCATTTGCATATCTGGGGCTTCCCAGTTGGCACTAGTGGTAAAGAACCTGCCTGCCAATGCAGGAGAAGTAAAAGATGCATTTTCAGTCACTGGGTCGGGAAAATGCCCTGGAGGAGAGCATGACAGCCCACCTCATTATGCTTGCCTGGAGAACCCCATTGACAGAGGAGTCTGGCGTGCTACTGTAGATACAATCGCAGAGTCAGACATGACTGAAGTGACTTAGCATGGATGCACGCATCTGCATATCTGAGGTTGTTGATATTTCTTCCAGCAATCTTGATTTCAGCTTGTGATTTATGCAGCCTGGCATTTTGCATGATGCACTCTGCATAGAAGTTAAATAAGCAGGGTGACAATATACAGGCTTAACATACTCCTTTCCCAATTTTGAACCAGTCAGTTGTTCCATGTCCTGTTCCAGCTGTTGCTTCTTGACCTACATACAGGTTCTCAGGAGATAGGTAAGGTGGTCTGGTATTCCCATCTTTTTAAGAATATTCCACCATTTATTGTGATCCACACAGTCAAAGGCTTTAGCACTGTCAATGAATCAGTAGATATTTTTCTGGAATTCTCTTGCTTTCCCTGTGATTCAACAAATGCTGACAATTTGGTCATTTTGTCAGAACTCTCCACTATGACTCATCTGTCTTGGGTGGCCCTGCAGGGCATGGCTCATAGCTTCATTGAGTTACGCAAGCCTCTTTACCGTGACAAGGCTGTGATCCATGAAGGGGAGTCCCATTTTGCAGATAAGGAAATAAAAGCACAGAAGAGGTAAGTTACTTTCTCTGTGTTCTGCCACTCCCAGGTAGCAGAGCTGGGGCTGAGACCCAGGCAGTCTGACTTTAGGTCTAAATTCCTCACAATCAAGCTCTGCTGCCTTTAGCAGCAGCCCAGTGAAAGAGCAGAGGACTAAGGAAGCAACATCAAAGCAACAGATTAAACCCAGAGATAAGGCAAGCACGTGACTTCTAGGGAGAATCAGGACCTCGTTCTGATCTCAGGGGAATGAGGGAGATGGTCTGGAAATGCATTTGAGGAAGCAGTCCTTGTGATGCTGTCTGAAGTGTGAGAAAGCCATGACTTTCTGAAATGTGAATGTGGGTGAGTCCTTGATTTCTCAGCACCTCAGTGTCTCACCTGTTGATGAAACCTCATCTGGTTTTGTGAGGTTTGAGAAATGTACAATGCCATGGGGAGAGCCCCTTGTTGGCTGTGATGATGGTTGTAACGATGATGCTCACATTTCCTGCTGGATTCTCACCCGGCCCTGGCCGTGGGCTGATTGACACCACCACTCTGCCTTCTTTCGCTTCAACTTCACTTCCATAAGCTTGTCGCTCTAAGATTGCTGAATGCTGAAGGAGAGCAATACAACTTCTCTCTGGGAATCCCTGGGATCTCATCCTGACTATTGAAGAAGAGGGAAAGCACGGGGGAAAGGATAGAAGATAAGAAGCAGACATAGTACTATGTGCACTGTCCTCAGACTGCATTTAAGAACATCCATCTGCTTCTTTGACCAGTAAACTGGCCCTGAAGTCAATGCCCAAGTTCCAAAACAGACTGGAGCAATAGCATCGACAACAATCATAAACACACACACCTTGACACAGAGTCCCATTTGGGTGTACTTTTTTTAAAAAAAAAGAAACTCTTAGCTTTATACTAGATTTAAGAAATCGTGTACAAAGGAAAATATGGCTTTCTGCAATGGCTATAATTCAGCATTAAAAAAATGCAGTATTGGACTTATGGATTGATTTAATGTGCCCAGGATCAGTCTCAGCACTGCATTCACAGTGGGGTACCTGTGAATTCAAACTTTGTAATGGCACAACTGATTCACCAGCACCAGTGGTCCTCAGATGGCCCCAAGTCTCCCTGAACAGCCCCCTCAAATCTGCATGTGAAAACGTACCAGTAACAATGATGGTGCTTCTTTATCATAGGACCTTCTGTATTTTATTTGTACAAAATAAGACCTGAGTTATCAATAAAGATACAATATCTGAATTGCTGTTGATGTCATTATCCACATCTATGATCATGTGTTGTGCTGCACTGAATAATCAATTCAGACTGTGGGAAGGTTTATATCTAAGTCACTCCATTCAGTGTTCAGTAAATGTGATAACTTTTGTCACGTCTATCAAGTCAGGCATTGGATCCTAAACTCAAAACTACACAAAATGTTTCCATTAGAAAAACCATTAGTATGTATTGTTTTGACTCAAAGCAAATTTCCTGGCCATGGAACCACATAAGAGGATTGTTTATAGATTTATAGTGTTGCTTCCTGGGAAAAGTCTTCACTGACTAGCTATGGTAAATGTGAGTTTTCTCACAAGCCAGTACTAAAGTCCTTTGTCAGACAAAAGGTCTCCTTTTATAGGCTGAGTGTACACATAGACCAAGTAGTTACTTACTCTGGTATAGTTTTAGGGGCTTTGGTTAAAAACCTTTTTTTTTTTTTTTTAACTGAGTCTGCAATCTACAAAAGCCTACAGTTAGAGGTTTGTTTCATGGACTTGAGCCAAGTGAAAACAAGGTCACCTCTTAAAGTGGAAAGACATGGAAAGGCAGGCTCTAACAGGGCCACTAGAACAGCAAGTGGGAAGTGACATCAATGAGGAAAACATGTCTTTGAGCCCACCCTACTCAGCACCGTCACCCAGGACACTCATGATGAGATTTTTGGTGTTCTGGCAACGGTTATCAAGTTCAATACAGAGGGTCTCAGCATGTGACTGCATTGCCATACTTCAAACCCACGTGAAACCATTGTCATTTATAACCACCCTTAAGAGCCGAAGTCCCCTTAGGGAACCCAATTCAGCACTTCATGTTATTTTCTGATACAGGGACTCTGATTGGAGGACAACTTAAGGAGTGTTGGGCAGCCATTTGGCCTGAATGGACGTGACCGTCGTGGGAGGATCTGCACTGACCAGATTACACTCTCCTGGTTGTGAAAGAAGACCTTGCCTGGACACATGGCATCCAGACTACCAGGTTGGGGTGCCAGGTTCACACCCTCTTGAGTCCAGACCCTGGCACCACTCCTACTTCTCCTAAAGAAAGACTTAGTGTTTTGGGGAGATGCATGGCTTGGCTTCATCTCAGGAAAGCACAGTAGAGTGCCAGAATGGGACTAAATGACAGAAATGGCTAAAAGAGCAAAAGGGTTATTCCAAGAAGGACTGAAGATGATAGGGAGTGAAGCCAGGAGACTTGAGCAGCCATGATCCTCACAACCACGGAGATATAGAGAGTTCAAGTCACTAGTTTTCACTGCTGAGGTCCATCAGTGGGGAGGGACTCTAATTGTAGCCTTTACAGCAGATTATGAGACAATATGACCTTGTGGGTGGCAAGAACGGTGAGGTGTTCAATGTTCCCTCCCCCACTGAAAATGCACAAGGGAGAGGAAATGCTATGGGCAACCAGAATCACGAAGCATGGGTGTTAAAGTTTGGCTTGTCCGTAGCGTCATAGCCTCAAATCGCTGTTATCTTCTTTAAACAAAAAGGGTCATCCAATGTCAGCACTCCCACACGGAAGTGAGCTGCTTACACACGGCCGGAGTATGAGCTGGCATGAAGCCAGTTTGGCAGTGTGTCCTAGAAGCCACAAACTACTTATCCCCTTTGACACAGCAATTCACACCCAAGAATTTATGAGACACACATATTGAATTAGTTCACTGCTGCATGATTTGTAAGATAGAAAATTTTGAAACAGTGCAAATGCTTAGTAATACAGGCATGATAAAATAGATTATGTACCTCTATCCAACAGACTACTCTGCAGTCCTAAAACATCACATTCTAGAAAAACATTTTATGGGAGAAAAAAAATATCACAATGTATATGTTAAAGAAAAGCTTACCAAACAGCACCATTCTAGTTCCCTTCTTAAATTACTTAAAATGCCAACTTGCAACTTTTAAACTTGCAGTTTAAAAAATAAAATATTTTAAAATATACAGACATGTGGTCAGGAGAATTCTAAATGTGCCCCCCCCCCAAGATTTCATGCCCTAATGCCTGGAATTGTGAAGTGGGTGAGGTACCACTTGATGACTCCATTATGCTATATGACACAGTTGACCTTAAAACAGAAAGATTATCCCTAGGGACCCAATTCTATCACATAAGACCCTTTAAAAGCAGAGTCAGACTGACTGAGGAGAAGGAAGTCAGATTTGAAGTGAAGGAATGACTTGGTGGGATACTGCTGGTTGGTGATGGAGGAGGCCAGGTGAGAAGGAAAGCAGGTAACCAGAGATACCAGATTCAACAGCCAACAAGGAAGTGAGGCCCTTAGTCCTACAGATGAAAGTGACTGAATTTGAATGTGTTTGCAAGTGGATTCTTGTCCAGGTCTCCAGATAAGAGCCGGGCCCACAGACAACTGGACATCATCCTGAGGGCCCGTGGCCTGTGGGATCCTCTCGGACATGGATAGAACCTGTTTCCCCTGCATCAGCAGGCAGACTCTTAACCACTGGACCACCCAGGAAGTCCCAGAATAGGTAGATTTAAAAGCAGAAAACTTCCTGGACCATGTCTGCCCAGTTCACAACTATTGACCCCAGGCCTGTGCCTGGTTCATCATGTGTTCATGAAAAGTATTTGTTGAATGAACAAATGAATACACTTAATCATGTTTATCAGTTATCAAATCTAGGCAGTATATAACAGTTTCCTACCACAGAAGTTGAGAAACTTGCTTACTTTATACTTCCTCATCTCCTCCAGCTCCATGGTCTTCTCAGTATTTGTGTTTCCTTCTTGTTTCTATTTCCCTTCCATTTGATGACCACAATTCTCGTGCTCTGTGATTGATAGTCCGACATATAACTTAACATATAGTCTCACTACTTCTGATCCCCCAAGATCCTACTGTTATGATTTCCCCCTGTCCAACTGCCTCCCATCTAGTCTGTCTCACATTTCCCATCCCACTCCATCCTTTCATTATACTTCAACTTGCATCCTTTCATGATAGACAGTCATAACCTTGGCAGACAAGTCTTCACAGGGCTTGTATCCTAGTGAAGGGAGAAGACAGACTAAAAGTCAACAAAGAAGCAAGATCATTATAACATGGTAATAATCATTGTAAAGACAATAATGAAGAGATGTGATGAGGAAGGAAGAAGAGGAGGGCCTACTTCAGAATCTGGGTCAAGAAAGTCCTCTCTGAGGAGGCAACTGCAAGGACAGAAAGAAAAGGAGGGAGAGAGGTATGAGTCTGAGGTGGGAAAGATAGGCAGAAGCTTAGAGGATTCTGTGATTTAATGCCCAAAGACAGTTGGAGAAGGAAAGAGGGCACTATTAATATCTGTGCAGGAATGATACAGATAAAAAGGGGCTGCCCTGTGATCTGAGTGTGGCCCCAACAGAGGCCTGCCTCATAGACCGTGAGGAGGAGATTGGATTTTATTCCAAGGATAGTAGGATCCTCCAAGGGTCCAAACCAGGACAACTTTGCTCTCTCTCTCTGTTTCAGATATATGGATTGGGGAGGGTAAGCGTGTGTTGGGGTGGAGGCCAGAAGAAAGACCTGGCAAGAGGCCTGCCTCCTCCACCTAAAGATGCTGGTGTCTTGAACTGAGGTGACTGGGGTCATGAGAGAGAGAAACGAATGGTTTCAAATATATTTTGGAAAAGAAATGTTGAGTTGAATTTGTTGGATAAGGACAAAGGAAAATCCAGGGAAGACCCCTCAGTTTTTGGTTTTAACAAATAGGTAGAGAGTGATCTTTTTATTGAAATGTGGAAGAATGTGAAAGACAGACATTTGGGAAACTAGAACCACAATTTGGTTCTGCATATCAAGGTGGAGATACTTATTCAGACACTCAATAGTGATATTGCTGCGTGCAAGATCTTTGATCTTCATTGCAGCATGCAAACTCTTAGTTGAGTTGCGTGCAACTTACTTAGTTCCTTGACCAGGGATCAAACCTTGGCCACCTGTATTGGTAACATGCAGTCTTAACCACTGGACCATCTGAGAAGTCCTCTAGTAGTAATATTAAATAGAAAATCTAGAGTCCAAAGGAAAAGTTTGAATGGAGGAAGTACATTAAAAGATATAAAAGAAAACACTTGCCAAACATATTATAACATAAAGATTAGGAGGTAAGGAAGTGCTTGTTTCATTATAGGGAATCCATAGCTATTATTAAAGTTTGCAGGTAAAAAGGGTTTCGGCTAGAAGAAATAAAATTGGCTATAAATCTTCAAAATTATCAAAAGGAAAATATCAACACACTCAAAAAGAAAAGCCACATAGCAAAAGACTCAAAGAAAAAAGAAGCAAGGAAGACAGAGAAAAATGAAGAGGTAAAGGCAAATGTATCCATAACATCAAGTAATGGATAGTGTTTTAAAGGGAAAATTATTTCCAGATTGAATCAAAACCCATCTAAAAGTTGTCTTTAGAAACAAATGATGACAAAGACAAAACAAATGAGACAGAACACTTGAAATTACAAAAGACAGGCAAAGAAGTATTCAGCAAACACTGAATTAGAAGAAAGCATGGAGGTAATAATAATAATAACAGAAAAGATTACATTTGAGGCAAAGAGCATTAAATGAGCAGGCTCACTTTATCACAATAAAGGGTACAATGTACACGGAGAGCCATCACTAATCTCCACATCCCAAGTAACCTGGTATCAAAATTAATTAAAAAAAAAAATTAGAAAAATACAAGGAGACATGGAAATACAATAGCAAACAACTGACCAATCAGTTACTGACAGGTCAAGCAGAGAACAATAAAGTAAGAATATAGAAAACTGTTTTCAAAATGCAATGTGCATCAGAATTATCTGTGATGCTTCTAAAGATGCCATTTAGAATATTCTAGTCCAGTAGGTCTGGAGCACACTAAAGTATCTGAACTTAATACACTCTCCAGATGATTCTGAAGCACAGACAACACTTCAAAGCAAAACTGTGTGGAGACTCTAAATGACAAAATGAATAAAGCAAATCTAATTGATATTGAACAGTATGCCTGAAAAAAGAGAATACAGCTTATTCTGAATTGTTCATGAAATATTTACTGATTGTCTGTGAAGCTGCAGGTGAAATGTCAAAAAAATTTCTAGATAGATATAGTCCAGATAACCTTTTCAAGATGTATTGAAGAGAAACAAAAGAAAATGAACAACCAGAAAAATCCAAACATCAAAAAATGTTTAACCCCCTGTTAGACAATAAACAAATTTGGACCCAAAAAGGTATTCAAAGTAAAAATTGTACAATACCTAACAAGTAATGCATCTTTATAGTGTACATTTCAAAACTATGGCATTTAGCTAAGTGGTACTTAATGGAAAATTCTAGGCCCCAAAGACTTCCATTGCTAAGTACCAAAGAATAAAAGTAAATGTAAGTTAATATATCTTACATCTTGTGTATGCCAAGTCACTTCAGTCGTGTCCAACTCTCTGCAAAGTTGGAACAGTCTCTTCTGTCCATGGGATTCTCCAGACAAGAATACTGGAGTGGGTTGCCATGCCCTCTTCCAGGGAATCTTCCCAACCCGGGGATCAAACCCGTGTCTCTTATGTCTCCTGCATTGGCAGGTGGATTCTTTACCACTAGCACCACCTGGGAAGTCCATCTTACATCTTACACTTACCTAAATTTGCACTGTCTCAATATCAGTGAGATTGGTTAATAATCTATTCACAAGTTTGTTCACCCTGAGTCTTTGACCTATTTACATTTAGGCTGGTAGTCTCATGATTTTATAGAAATTATTTACATAGTTTTCACTGCCTCAAGGTCATGAACGTATTTTCTTACACTTTAAAAAAATGCTGTCAAAGATACTTTAAAATTCAGGAAAGTTTAGAAAAGAATATAATAAATACCCATGTCTAGTGCCCAATTCTAAAACACTTCAATATTTTGCCATTTTTGCTTCATTTTTTAAATGTATTACATGTGGGATTTCTGGGGGTTCATGGAGGCCCTAGTATAGGTTTTGAATCACAGCATGTTGTCTCCACAAAGAGAGAGCGAACAGGAGAACTCAGTCCCTGCTGGTCCTCCTCAGCCCTACCCTCAGAGCCCACTTGATTGCACATCAGTGAAGGGCAACTTCATGCCCACTGCCATGGCCTAGTCACAGTTTCGTAAGGGAAAGTTCTTCTCTATAGAAATGTTCCATAAGGCCATGAAGATGGCTTTGTGAATTGTAAAACTGTCTTTTGGCATCCCTAATGAAGTCATGGGCTTCCCTGGTGGCTCAGAGGGTAAAGCGTCTGCCTGCAATGCGGGAGACCTAGGTTGGATCCCTGGGTCAGGAAGATCCCCTGGAGAAGGAAATGGCAACCCACTCCAGTACTCTTGCCTGGAAAACTCCCATGGACGGACAAGCCTGGTAGACTACAGTCCATGGGGTTGCAAAGAGTCAGACCCGACTGAGCAACTTCACTAATGAAGTCATGGATTAGGGCTATAAATGTCCCTATACTGCACCCTGTACCTCCAGATGGAAGCCTTTGCAGCAGTTATGAAATAATCATGTCCAAACAGGGGGGAAGAAAGAGGAATCTGAATCTGATCAAATTTGCCCCCACCCCCACTTTACAAGGAATATAAGGAACAGAGAAATAATCAGTAAAATTCTGACTATGGGAAACCTCGTAAGACTAGTTACCCAGTTTTTTCAAAAGCAACAAAAGCGAAAATAAACAAATGGAACCTAATTTAACTTAAAAGTTTTTTTTCACAGCAAAGAAAACCATGACAAAATGAAAATACAACCTATTAAATGGGAGAAAATATTTACAAATGATATGACAAGGGGTTAATATCTAAAATATATAAATGTTCATATAACTCAATGTAAAAAGATAATAACCTGATTAAAAACTGGGCAAAAGAACTCAATAGACATTTTTTCAGAGAAAATACACAGATGGCCAACAGACATGAAAAGGTGCTCAACATTGCTAATTATTAGAAAGACACAAATCAAAACCACAATGAAATACCACCTTACATCTTACATCTATCAGAATGACTATCATCAAAAAGACCATAAATAACAAAATTTGGCAAGGATGCGGAGAAAAGGGAACGCTCATTCACCATTGGTGGGAATGGAAATCAGTGCAGCCACTGTGAACAACAGTATGGAGGTCCATCAAAAGCCTAAAAATAGAGCTACCATAAGACCCAGCAACTCAACTCTTGGTTACATATCTGAGGAAAATGAAAACTCTAATTGAGAATGGTACATGCACCCCAATGTTCATAGCAGCATTATTTACAACAGCCATGATATGGAAGCAACTGGTGGCTCAGACAGTAAAGCGTCTGTCTACAATGCAGGAGACCTGGATTTGATCCCTGGGTCAGGAAGATCCCCTGGAGAAGGAAATGGCAACCCACTCTAGTACTATTGCCTGGAAAATCCCATGGAGGGAGGAGCCTAGCAGGTTACAGTCCATGGGGTCACAAAGAGTCAGATGAGACTGAGCAACTTCACTTTCACTTTTTCACTTTAAGTGCCCAACACAGATAAATGGATAAAGAAGATGAGGAATGAAATACTATTGGAATACAATGGAATACTATTCAGCCAGAAAAGAACGGAATTTTGCCTTTTGCAACCATGTGGATGAACCTGGTGTGTATTATGCTTAGTGAAATAAATCAAAGACAAATACTGTATGATATCATTTATATGTGGAATCCAAGAAGTAAAACGAATGACTATAAAAAATAGGAAAAACATAGAGAACAAACTAGTGGTTACCAAGAGGGAGAGAAAAGGGGGAGGGGCCATATTAGGGAGGGATTTAATAGGTACAAACTACTATGTATAAAGCAAATAAGCTTGAGGATATAATGTACAGCACAGGGAATAGAGCCAATATTTTATAATAATTATAAATAAAGTATAATCTATAGAAAATTTGAATCACTATCTTGTACAGCTGAAACTAACACAATATTGTAAATCAAATATACTTCAGTAAAAAATTTCAAAATAAAACCACAGAGGGCAGAAAATGGTGAAGGAGGGTGAATAATAGAGAAAAAGTGCAGTAAATTCAGCAAAACAAGATGATGGATATTAATCCAACTATATCAACAATCAGTTTAAATGTCTAAGTACAACAAATTAAAAGACAAATTGTCAGAGAACATAAAAACTAAAAACTCTATGTTGTTTACAAGAAAGCTGCTTTAAATACAAACAGAGATTAGAAGTAAAGGGTAGAGAAAGATATACCCCACTAACACCAATAAAAAAGAAGCCAGAGTAGCTATATAAATTCTAGACAGATTAGGCAGAATTATCAGGAATAAAGAGGGGGCATTACATAATTATAAAGGTATCAATTCTCCAAAATAACATAACAGTCCTAAGTGTGTGTACATCTAACAACAAAACAATGAGGCAAAAATTATAAAACTGAAAGAAGAAATAGCATATCTATTATCATAGCTGGAGACTTCAACACTTCTTTTTCACTGGTTCATGGATTGAATTGGCAGAAAGTCACTAAGGATATATTAATAGATTATCCGAGCAGCACTATTAATCAACCTTATCTAATTTATCTTTATAAAATATTCCACCCAACAATGGCAGAATATACATTCTGTACGTGGAATATTCACCAAGATATAACACATTCTGGGCCATTCTCAAACCACACTGGAATTAAACAAGTAAATGATAATAAAAAGATAGAGGACAGTCTCCAAGTATTTGGATATTAAACAACATGTTTCTAAATAACACATTTGTCAAAGAAGAAACCTCAGAGAAACTTTTTAAATGTTTAATGAAATAAATGAAATGACAACTTATCAAAATTTGTTGAATGAAGCAAAAGCAAAGCTTAAATGGGAATTCATGTTGTTAAATAAATATATTAGGAAAGATAAATCTAAAATCAGTAATTAAGTTTCCCTATTATGATACTGGAGGGGAAAAAAGGTAATTTAAGTTGAAAGCAAGTTAAATAAAAGAAATAATAAAAACTAGAGGAGACAACAATTAGACTGAAAACAGAAAATCTATAGAAAATAATCAGTTAAATCAAAAGCTACTTCTTCTAAAAGATTGATAAACCATTAGATAGGCTATCCAGGATAAAAAAAAGAAGACATAAATTATCAATATTACAAATAAAAGAAGGATCATTACTACTAATCACTTAGATATTAAAAACATAATAAACATATCCTCACTTTACCACTTTCTTGCTTTTAGTGTATTCAATATAGATTTTCTGTTCAAGTATTTTTTACTTTTTTTATTTTTTGTGTATATTAAAGTATAAAGGAGATAAAGAAATCTTCTGACATAGACATCAGAAGGGGGTAGAGAGAGTACCTGCTTGCTAGTGTTAGCAATGGAGTTATATACTCTCCAATGAATCCAAAGAATGTCTGGAGGTTGTAAAGACCTCACCAGACCTACTCCCATAATTTACATTTTAAGGTAACAGGATTAGCCAGAAGGTTTAGTCCAGAGACTGTCCTCAAGCAGGATACATTATTGTTATGTAATCCTAAGGAATGTAGAGGGAAAGAGAAAAAAAGTTTGTCCTTTCTTCCTCCTTGAGAATTCCACACCCCTCTCTCCTTGGAGACCCCTAGACTTCTTATCAACCTGCCTAGGATATGACTCTCTCATTCCCCCCATTTCTTTTAGGAGAATTATGTTGCCAAGGGAAAGGGACGTCGTTTTCATTCCATAACTACTTCCTGCTGTTTAGGGGCATGGTCCCTAAATTGTTGAGGCAACATATTCTCCTAACCCTCATATGGAGGGTCTCTGATCCAGGGACCCCAAGTAATAGTTGGAGGAGGCTGTGGCCCTTGTAGGAGTTCGGACAACCATTTGTAACTTAAAAGCTTTTAGACGGTTAGAAAACCCCGTTATACAGTTACAGACATAAGGCAAAATAGTCCTTAAAACAAGTTAAAATCAAAATGAAAAGTCACATTATGTCCATAGTTACATCAGTCCATCTTAAGGTTGTTAGATGTCAGTTTAAGAAGAGGCATCACATACGATTGTTGTCGAAGGTATTCACAGACTTGGAGAAAGTCTTTTCCTTGAAGTGGAGATGTCCACCACAGGAAGCCTACCTCTGATGAAGAGGGGAGTGCTCCACAGACCCAGCAGTTAGACTGATTGTGGAATTCAGCGTAGGAATGAACCCAGGACAGGAAGGCATTATCTTGAGGATCAAACGGCAGACTCAGGATTTTTTGGAGTCAGCAGAAGTAGGCTTACATAGATTATCAGGCTCATCTTTTGGCTCGTCCAGACAGGCCCATTACAGAAGCAGATAGGAAAGAAAGTGGGCCAGGGGCTTCAGTAAGCACGGAATAAGTTGCCCCAGTATCTAAAAGGAAATCGACAGATTGCCCCCCCCCCCCCAGTTATTAATACCTGGGGTTCCTCAGGTGTAATTAGGACAGGAGCTTGTGTGGGGACCCCCAGTCACCTCCAGTCCTCATTGTCTGGAGAGTCCGACCCCTGAAACCTATGCCTCTGGGGGCAGTCTCTCTTCCAGTGTGGTCCTTTGTAGACCAGACATGGAGCCAGGGGCAGCTTAGATGCCTGAGGGCAATTCTGCTTGAGATGCCCCTCCTTTCCACAGTAATACCAAGCCCATCCCTTTTCACCTGGGTCCCTCTGGGCATTTTTCTCAGACTGTTTAAGAATGGTTCTCATAGCCACTGAGAGGGCTTCCCCTGTTCCTTTGTCTTTTTCTGCCTTTCTTTCTTTTCCTCATATTTCCTACCATAATAGACTGTCTGAGCCAGTTGTAACAGATTATCTAAAGATTGATTTGGTCCATACGTGGTTTTAATAGCTTACAGCGGATATCTGGAGCTGACCGAGTGAGAAATCTATCTTTTAAGATCACTTTTTCCTCTTCACTTTCGGGATCAATCTCAGTGAATCTGCAAAGGGCTTCTCTCAGTCTATCTAAGAATTTACCAGGAGCTTCTTTCTCCTCCTATTCTATGTCTGCCAATTTGCCATAGTTTAAAGGCTTAGTTGGCGTCTGCCTGAGTCCTTCAAGAATATATCTGACAAAATGACTCTGATCCCATCTTCCTTTAGCTGTGTTGTAATCCCAGTCTGGTTCTGTAATTGGGACCGCCTGATTCCTAGTGGGGAGGGCGGTTATCTCATCCTCCCTCTTCCCTACTGATTCATTACCAAACCATTCATCTCCATAAGCAACCGCTTTTCCCAAAACTCGAGCTTTTGAGTTGGGAGTCAGTGTTTGTCCCAAGATACACATCACATCCTTCCAAGTAAGGTCATAAAGCAGAGTAACACCTTTAAAAACTCTAATATATTTTTCTGGGTCCTCTAAATAGTCTCCCAGATCCTCCTTGATTCTTTGTATTTCTTGATAAGAAAAAGGCTTATTAACTTTCATAGACTGATTATTTCTCCTGGTGGGTGCCTCATGAAGAGGCAACAGCTTGTGTGGCTGTTCTTCAGTCTCTGGCTGCTCTGCGCATATGATCCCAGGGATAGATTGGAGAAACCTGCTTTTCTTTACCTCTTTGTCTCCTGTCCTCCATCTCATCTAGCAAAGTAGGAGGACAGGAGGGAGCTGAAGGTGTCACACCCAAATCTATACCCTTAGGACATAAGTCTGGCATATTTCACAGAGAGAAAAAGGGCAACACATATGCTACTTCTACCCATTTCCCTTGTTTTCTACAGAACCGGTCTAATTGTAGAACAGTATTATACTTAAGAGACCCTCCAACTGGCCACCATTCTCCGTCCTCCAGTGGGTACCACAGCCATGCAGTATCACATAGGAAGACCAGATGT
This sequence comes from Dama dama, assembly GCF_033118175.1. Classification (NCBI taxonomy): domain Eukaryota; kingdom Metazoa; phylum Chordata; class Mammalia; order Artiodactyla; family Cervidae; genus Dama; species Dama dama. Next base: position 25,014,533 of record NC_083696.1, on the reverse strand, counting down.
GTCTTCTTTAAGGGGAGAATGTATACTGGATAGACCACTAACAACATCTGGTACAGCAAATTTGTAATATCTTCATATCTGTGAAACAGTCTCATCTCCTTTTTTAACATGTCTAGGATATTTATGCACATTTATGGCTCCATATGAATCTTAAAATCAGATAGTTAATTTCTATGAAATGTATTAGTTGAGAACTGGATTGTTATTCATTGAGTTTAAAAATGAAATTTGGGAATATTTCCCTATTTATTAAACTTTTTTCAAACTCATCCAGCAATATTTTACAGATTTCCCTATATAGATCTTCCACTTATTATATTAGATTTGTTCTTACAGATATTAAAATTCTGCTGTTGCATATAGTTTTTTCTATAACAGCTCTGTAATTGGTTATGGTAATCTAAAAATGCTACTGTTTTTTTATTTTCATCTTGTGTCTGGTGATCTGATTGAATTATCTTATTGGAACTGACAGTTTGTCAGGTGACACCCCTAGATTTTTTTATAGATAGAAATCACGTCATTTGAAAATCACTCTGGTATTTCTTCCTTCCTGATGTTTATGCCTCTTTCTGTTTGTTATTACTTGAGCTAAAACCTTCAGGCTTCCCAGGTGATGCTAGGGGTAAAGCACCTGCCTGCCAATGCAGAAGACAGAAGAGACATAGGTTCAATCCCTCTCACTCCGGTATTCTTGCCTGGAGAATCCCCATGGATAGAGGAGCCTGGCGAACTATAGTCCACAGGGTCACATAGAGTCAGACATAGCTGAAGTTACTTAGCATGCATGCACACACACACACACACACACACATACATAAACACAAGATAGAACTTTCAGTATAATGCTACATAGGCATAGAAACAGGCCACTCTTTGGTTTCTGATCTTAATCAGTATATTCTGATATCTGATGTAAATTTTTATGAGGTACCAGGTTTAGCCATTTTCTACTATGATTAATTTTTCCAAACTATACTTTTTTTCATATCATAGTGTCAAGTTGAAAATAATATGGAATTTGACTTTTAATATTATGCTGAGAAATCCGTATGCAGGTCAGGAAGCAACAGTTAGAACTGGACATGGAACAACAGACTGGTTCCAAATAGGAAAAGGAGTACATCAAGGCTGCATATTGTCACCCTGCTTATTTAACTTATATGCAGAGTACATGATGAGAAATGCTGGGCTGGAGGAAGCACAAGCTGGAATCAAGATTGCCGGGAGAAATATCAATAACCTCAGATATGCAGATGACACCACCCTTATGACAGAAAGTGAAGAGGAACTAAAAAGCCTCTTCATGAAAGTGAAAGAGGAGAGTAAAAAAGTTGGCTTAAAGCTCAACATTCAGAAAACTAAGATCATGGCACCTGGTCCCATCACTTCATGGAAAATAGATGGGGAAACAGTGGAAGCAGTGGCTGACTTTATTTTTCTGGGATCCAAAATCACTGCAGATGATAATTGCAGCCATGAAATTAAAAGACACTTACTCCTTGGAAGGAAAGTTATGACTAACCTAGGCAGCATAAGAGACATTACTTTGCCAGCAAAGATCTGTCTAGTCAAGGCTATGGTTTTTCCAGTGGTCATGTATGGATGTGAGAGTTGGACTATAAAGAAAGCTGAGTGCTAAAGAATTGATGTTTTTGAACTGTGGTGTTGGAGAAGACTCTTGAGAGTCCCTTGGACTGCAAGATCCAACCGGTTCATCCTAAGGGAGCTCAGTCCTGGATGTTCATTGGAAGGACTGATGTTGAAGTTGAAACTCCAATACTTTGGCACCTGATGTGAAGAGCTGATCATTGGAAAAGACCCCAATGCTGGGAAAGATTGAGGGCAGGAGGAGAAGGTGACGACAGAGGATGAGATGGTTGGATAGCATCACAGACTCAATGGACATGTGTTTGGGTGGACTCTGGGAGTTGGTGATGGACAGGGAGGCCTGGCATGCTGCGGTTCATGAGGTCACAAAAAGTTGGACACAACTGAGTGACTGAACTGAACTAAACTGAACTGACTGATGATGCTGTATTGAAAAAATTAACAGGTATTTTTTTGTTGTTGTTTTGAAGCATTCTCCATTCCTTGCACATTTATTTTGTCTTAAAACTTTAAGAATTTCCCATCTATACACATAGGTAAGCAGCATCGACCTACAGATTAGTATTTCTGGTGTTCTTTTCCTGTTCCGATAACAGATTTATGCTCTAGGCATAAAATCAGGCATTTACTTTTTTATCTTCCTTCTGGACTGAATTGTATTCTCTCCGCAAATTCATATGTTGAATCTCTAACCCCCATGTGATGGTATTGTAGAAAAAGATGTTAAAGATGTAATTACGGTTACAATGAATTCATAAGAATGGAGCTCTAATGTTATGGAACTGGTGTCCCTATAGGAAAAGAAAGATATTTCTGTTTCTGCATACAGAGAAAAGTCGACAAGAAGACACGGCAAGAACGTGGCCAACTGCAGGCCAGGAAGAAAGGTCTCACAGGAAACTGAATTTTTTTTTAACTTTGAACTTGAACTTCTCACCTTCAAAATTGTGCAACTATAAATGGCTGTTTTTAAAGCTACCCAACCTGTGGTATTTTGTTATGGCAGCTCAAGCCAAATAACATAATGTTTTCTCTCCCTCCCCCTCCCAATTGTACTCCCAGTCTCTGACTCCCCCTCCTTCTTTTTCTCCTCCATTCCCTTCTTCCCCTCCCTTCCCCCTACTTCTTGTTCTCCTCCTCCTTCTTCTACTTCTCTTTCAGAATATAGGATAATATTTTCTATTCCTTGAAGGTTTGTTAGAACTCATCCATAAAACCAGTTGAGAACTTCCCTAGTGGTCCAGTGGTAGGGAATCTGTCTGCCAAATCAGGGGGCATAGGTTTGATCCCTGGTCCAGGAAGATTCAACATGCTGCAAGGCAACTAAGCCTGTGAGCTGCAACTACTGATGCTCACAAGCCCTAGAGTCTGTGCTCCACACAAGAGAAACCACCTCAACAAGAAGCCTAAGCTCCACAACTAGAGAGTAGCCCTCGCTCACTGCAACTAGAGAAAGCCTACATAGAGCAATAAAGAGCCAGAGCAGTCAAAAACAAAAGATACACAAATAAAATTTTTTTCATTTTGAATAATATCTATTTTTGAAGATTTTTTACTTATTTCCAATTCTCTTCTGATTCACAATCTATTTAGTTCTGCCTTTTTGGAGTCAAGTGAAAAGCAAATTAGAGCATTTTAGAAAATTGTGAAATTTACTTAAGTTTTTAAATGTATTGTTATAAAGCTGTATGTTTCATTATCCTGTAATTTTAAATCTCTTCTGTTTCCTTTATTATGTCCCCTTTCCTATCCTACCATTCTTTTGTTGTGCCTTCTCTATTTTTATTGATCCAACTTATATGATATGTACCTGTTTTATTACTTTTTTCAAAGAATTACTGTACTGGGTTAAACGGTGACCCCCCCCCCCAAAAAAAAAAAAAAATGTCCATTTCTCAATCTTCAGAACCTGAATGTTACTTTGTTTGGAAAAACAGCCCTTTCAGAGGTAATTAAGAATTTTGAGAAGAGCAAATCATCCTCATTTCAACAATTATCTGAGTGAACCCTAAACCCAATGAAAGTATCTTTGTAAGAGAAACACAGAGGAAGAGTTGAGGCAAAAAAGAAGACTCCAACACAGAGGAGAAAGTAATATGAAAATGGAGGCAGACATTGGAGGGATGTGACCACAAGCTAAGGAAGCCAAGAATTGCCCATAGCCACCAGAAGCTGGGGGAGTTATGGAAGTATCCTTCCCTAGATCCTGAAGAGGGAGTGCAGCCCTGTCTACACCTTGATTTCAGATTTCTGGCCTCCAAAACTGTGAGCAAATACATTTCTCTTGTTCTAAGCCACCACCTTAATGGTAATTTGTTATAGGAGCCCTAGTAAACGAACACAATTATCTTTTGATATTTAATATCAATTCAGTTTTTCTTCTAGTTTTATTACTTTCTGCTTTATGTTCTACAGTTTTAAATTTTTTAATCAGTATTTCATGCAGAGTTTAAAAAGCTTTGAAAGGTCTAACTTAACCTCATTTCCTAAGGTTATGTATTCTTATCCTGTGTATCAATTGGAACATGTAAAGCTGTGGAACTGACAAAATAATTGAATTCCTTTATTGCTCTAAACACAATGTAGCTTAAGTTCTCCATAATCATTGTTGATTGAGTGAATCTTCCACAAATCAATGAACAGGAATAAGTTTTCACCCAAGAAACATGAGAAACTACAAACATAGTATAGATTACATACTTGGAGGGCATGGAACGTAGAAATTCCCAGGCATGAAAATAATGAAAGCAGTTTATTCATTGCCCTTAAAGTTACACAGAAGGAATTGGATTGCAATGTAATGTTTAATTTCTATTCTAAATCTTTCTATATTGCCCATATGTTGAAGATGGATGAGGTATTTTTGCAGCTTTCATGATATAAGAAAAATAGTACTATTGGATTTATGATGCTTTTCAGAGGGTACCCGATGCACTCACACCATATGCCGTGCATAATGAGCCAGATGCTCATTTTTTACTTTCCTGTTTAATAACTACAAAGTCAAGCTCTGTTTGCTGGGCTTTGGCACATGCATAGTTCAGAAGTATTAAGTAATTCCTCCACAGAAAACCCTTGAACAAGAGGAAATAAGATCTGATGGGTAGGCAGTCCCACCTTCTATCCTTCAGATGGATGATTCTGGCTTCATAAATTGTCCATTAATAATCAGGCTCTCATTTGCCCAAGATGGCAACCTCAAAAAAGCACCTTATATTGATTTTACCCCCTCCCTTGTCTCACTCACTTCTGTGTCTCATTTTTGCTCCTGGGATTACTTATCAAACTACCTACATATAAGTCCATGCCTCAGACTCTATCTGAGTCCTCCTGGATCAGACATTGTTTTTCAACAATGTTTCCTGAAAGGAGCATATACTATCCCAGTATCTATACCTTCTCTCCAACCCTTCCCAAGATCTTCCAGTTCACACAAAAACTTTTATAATAAGACTGTTCATATCCACTTATCTGTAATAAGAAAAACAGGAAACAACCAACATATCCATCAACAGATAAACAGAGTATGGAATAATAGTGATATATCTATGCTGTAGAATATTATTCAGCAATAAAAAGAAATGAAATATTGATATACACAGTAATATGGAATATCTTAAAATAATTGTGCTGATAAAAGAAGCCAGAAAGAAATTTGTGTGACTTCCATTATATAAATTTTAGAAAATATGAAGAATCTGCAGATTTTTAACATAAAAAAAATCCTTTTTTTAAAAAAATCAATGAATCAGGTTTTTAAAGACAAGAAAAAAATGCAGTGTAAAATAAAGCAATAAAGGAGCTCCTGATAGAAGACAGGTTCAGAACAAATCCTGAAAGAGATTTATAAGAGCAATTTAAGCCATAAAATAACTAATACTATTGAATAGAATAAAATAAATATCCATATGTTCACGTGCAATGACTCAGTCGTGTCCAACTCTTTGCAGCCCCATGGACTGTAGCCCACCAGCTTTCTTGGTCAATGGAATTTCCCAGGCAAGAGTATGCAAATGGGGAGAAGTTCCCTATAGTGGATCTTTCTGATCCAGGGATCAAACCCACGTCTCTTGCATCTCCTGCATTGGCAGGTGGGTTCTTTTTCATGCGCCACCTGGGAAGCTCCTATGTGCTCATACTGATTTTATGAAATAAATAAATAAGAGAAGAGACAGCATTTCCTTATTTAAAAAAAAAAACATGTGCCATGTTTGCCACTGAATCTGCTAGCAATTAGCACGATGCTTCATACGTTAAAGACATTTAATCAGTATGTATTGAATGACAAAATGGAGAAGTGTTCCACTTACTGAAAAGAATTATGATCCTTTTTTCTTTTTTGTTGAATTATAATTAGTATGTAATATTGTATTAGTGTACAACCTATAACATTTTTATATATCATGAAATGATCACTGCAATAAAACTATTCCATCTGTCACCATACAAAGTGATGCAGTATTATTGATGTTTTCCTTAGGTGTATATTCACATGACATTTATTTTAGCTGGAAGTTTATACCTCTTCAACCCTATGTCATCTGACTCTCTAGTCTTCTCCTCTGGCAACCAGCATGTTTTTCCTCTGTATTTGAGTCTTTTTCTGTTTTGTTTGGTTTCCTCATTAGTTTTATTTTTTTTAGAATATACATATACATGAAATCATACAGTATTTGTTTTTCTCCGACTTATTCCACTTAATATTCTCCAGGTCCATCCATGTTGCTACAAATGGCAAGATTCGATATTTTTATGGCTAATAATACATTTTAAAATTTCTTTATCCATTCATTTTTGACAGACACTCAGGTTGCTTCCCTATCTTGGCTATTCTAAATAATGCTTCTGTGAACATTGTAGTACCTGTATCTTTTTCAATCAGTGTTTTAATTTCTTCAGATATATATCTAGGAGTGTGAATTGCTGAATCATAAGGTAGTTCTACTTCTAATTTTTGGAGGGATCTCCATTTAATTTTCCATAAAAACTGCACCAACTTCCTATTCCTTTAACAGTACACCAGGGTTCCCCTTTTCACATCCTTGTCAACAATTGTTGTTTCTTATCTTTTTGATAACAGCCATTCTGACAGGTGTAAAGTTATACCTCATTGTGATTTCGATTTGCATTGTCCTGCTGGTCAATGATTTCAAGTGTCCATTGTTCATCTGTAGGTCTTCTTTGGAAAAATGTCTATTCAGGTCCTCTGCCCATTTCTAAATCAGGTTGGTTCTTTGATATTGAGTTGTATGAGCTCTTTGTATATTTTGGATATCAGCCTTTTATCAGGCATATCATTTGCAAATCACTTCTCCCATTCAGTAGATTGCTTTTTTATTTTGTTGGTGGTTTCCTTTGCTGTACAAATCTTTTTAGATTGTAGTTTTGCTTTGGTTTCTTTGCCTTAGGAGACATATCCAAAAAAGGGTTGCTAAGATTGATGTCAATGTGGTTACTGCCTATGTTTTTCTCTATAAGTTTTATGATTTCAGGTATCATACTTAAGTCTTTAATACATTTTGAGATTATTTTGTGTATGGTATAAGAAAGTAGCACAATTTGATTCTTTTGCATGTAGCTCTCCAGTTTCCCCAACACCATTTATTGAAGAGACTGTATTTTCTTCATTTTGTACTCTTGCTTCCTTTGTCATGCTGTTGTTGTTCACTCGCTCAGTTATGTCCAACTCTGCAACACCCGTGGACTGCATTTCACCAGGCTTCCCTGTCCTTCCCCATCTCCCGGAGCTTGCTCAAACTCATGTCCATTGAGTCAGTGATGCCATCCAACCATCTCTTTCTCTCTTGTCCCCTTCATCTCTTGCCTTCAATCTTTCCCAGCATCAGAGTCTTTTCTACTGAGTCAGCTCTTCGAATCAGGTGGCCAAAGTATTGGAGCTTCAGCTTCAACATCAGTCCTCTTAATGAATATTCAGGATTGATTTCCTTTAGGATTGACTGGTTTGATCTCCTTGCAGTCCAAGAGGCACTCAAGAGTCTTCTCCAACACCACAGTTCAAAAGCATCAATTCTTTGGCACTCATCCTCCTTTATGGTGTAACATTTGCATTCATACACAACTACTGGAAAAACCATAGGTTTGACTAGTTGGACCTTTGTCAGCAAAGTAATGTCTCTGCTTTTTAATACACTGTCTAGGTTTGTCATAGCTTTCCTTCCAAGGAGCAAGTGTCTTTTAATTTTGTGGCTGCAGTCATCATCTGCAGTGATTTTGGAGCCCAAGAAAATAAAATCTGTCACTTTCCATTGTTTCCCCTTCTATTTGTCATGAAGGGATGGGACCAGATGCCATGATCTTTGTTTTTTGAATGTTGAGTTTTAAGTCAGCTTTTTCACTCTCCTCTTTCACCTTCATCAAGAGGCTCTTAAGTTCTTCTTCGTTTGCCGTAAGGATGGTGTCATCTGCATATCTGAGGTTATTGATATTTCTCCTGGCAATCTTGAATCCAGCTTGTGCTTCTTCTGGCCCGGCATTTCTTTCTTTCTTTTTTTTTTTCCGGGCATTTCTCATGATGTACTCTGTATATAAGCTAAATAAGCAAGGTGACAATATACAGCCTTGATGTACTCTTTCCCAATTTTGAACCAGTCTGCTGTTCTATGTCCGGTTCTAACTGTTGCTTCTTGATCTGCATACAGGTTTCTCAGGAGGCAGGTAAGGTTGTCTGGTATTCCCATCTCTAAGAATTTTCCAGTTTGTTATGATTCACCCAGTGAAAGGCTTTAATGTAGTCAATGAAACAGAAGTAGATTATTTTCTGGAATAGATGTTTTCCTTTGTCATAGGTCTGGAGAAGGAAATGGCAACCCACTCCAGTACTCTTGCCTGGAAAATCCCATGGGTGGAGGAGCCTGGTAGGCTACAGTCCATGGGGTCACGAAGAGTCGGACATGACTGAGCAACTTCACTTTCACTTTCTTCCACTTTTTCATAGGTTAATTGAACATATGATAGTGATTTTACTTCTAAACTCCCTAGTCTTTCCCATTGATCTATGTGTCTGTTTTTGTGCCAGTACCATACAGTTTTAGTTATTATAGCTTTCTAGTATAGTTTCAAGGCTGAAAGCATGATACCTTCACCTTCTCCATTATTCATTCTTGAAAGATTGTATATTTCTAGGAGCTTATCCATTTCTGCTAGGTTGTCTAACTTCTTGACATAAAATTATGCCTAGTATATTTTATGGTCTTTTGTGTTTCTGTGATGTTTGTTGTAATTTCTTTTCTTTCATTTCTGATTTTATTTATTTGAGTTCTTTTTTTTTCTTGAGGAGACTCCTTAAAGGTTTGTTGATTTGCTAATGTTTTCAAAGAACCAGCACTTAGAGTCATTGATCTTTCCTATTTTTTTAGTGTTTATTTCATTTATTTCCTCTCTGATTCTTATCACTTTCTTCCTTCTACTAACTTTGAACTTTGTTCTTCTTTTTCTAGTTCCTTTAAATATAAATTTAGATTGTTTATTTGATATTTTTCTTCTTTCTTAAGGTAGGACTGTACTTGCCTCTTAAAACTGTGTTTGCTGCATCTGATTGATTTTGGACAGCTGTTTTCCATTTTCATTTGTCTCTAGATATTTTTCACTTTCCACTTTGATTTTTTTGTTGGTCATTGATTGTTGGGTAGCATGTTTTTAGTCTTTACATGTTTATTGTTTTTCCCATTTTCTTCTTGTAGTTTATTTCTATACCATTGTGGTGGGAAAAGATGCTTGATACAATTTTAACCTTCTTAAATTCATTGAGGATTTTTTGGTGTCCTAACATGACTTCTATCCTCAAGAATGCTCCATGTACACTTGAAAAGAATGTGCAGAGCTGTATCAAAGTGTGTACTTTGGCAGCCTATCTTCTGATGAATGGGCTGTTTTCCTATCTTCTTGGTTGTTTGGCCTGAGGTTTTCCAGCATTGGAGCCTGTAGGTTGTTGGGTAGATCTGGGTCTTGGTGCTGAAATGTAGAATACCAGGAGTGCTCATTCTGATAAATTTTCCCTGGGGCTTCTGCTACAAGGGTCCTGTACCCACAGTGAGGAATAGTGTATATTCACCTACCCAGGAGAACTTCCAGGATCCCTAGGTAGATGTACCCCATGGAGGTAGTGCTTTGTGCTAGATCCCAGTGCATATAAGACCTTGTATGCACTCTCCAAGAGTCAAGTCTCTGTTCCCCCCAAGAGCAGAGACCAAAACCATCCCAAAGAAAAAGAAATGCAAAAAGGCAAAATGGTTGTCTGAGGAAGCCTTACAAATAGATGAGAAAAGAAGAGAGAAACAAAAGGCAAAGGAGAAAAGGAAAGATATACTCAAATGAATGCAGATTTCCAGAGAATAGCAAGGAGAGATAAGGAAGCCTTCTTAACTGAACAATACAAAGAAATAGAGAAAAACAGTAGAATGGGAAAGACTAGAGATCTCTTCAAGAAAATTAGAAATCCCAAGAGAACATTTCATGCAAAGATGGGCACAATAAAGGACAGAAACCACAACTACCTAACAGAAGTAGAATATATTAAGAAGAGGTGGCAAGAATACACAGAAGAACTGTGCAGAAAAGATCTTAATGACCTGGATAACCACAGTGGTGTGGTCACTCACTTAGAGCCCAACATCCTGGAGTGTGAAGTCAAGTAGGCCTTAGGAAGCGTTACTGCAAACAAAGCTAGTGGAGGTGATGGAATTCCAGCTGAGCTATTTCAAATCCTGAAAGATGATGCTGTTAAAGTGCTGCTCTCATTATGCCAGTAAATTTGGAAAACTCCGCACTGGACAGGGGACTGGAAAATGTCCATTTTCATTCCAATCCCAAAGAAAGACAGTGAGAAATAGTGTTCAAACTACCATACAATTGTGCTCATTTCACATGCTAGCAAGGTAATGCTCAAAATCTTTCAAGCCAGGCTTCAGCAGTACATAAACCAAGAACTTCCAGATGTACAAGCTGGATTAGAAAAGGCAAGGAGCCACAGATCAAGTTGCCAACATCTACCGGATCATAGAAAAAGCAAGAGAATCCCAGAAAAATACCTACTTCTGTTTCATTGACTATCATAAAACTTTTGATTGTGTGGATCACAACAAATCATGGAAAATTCTTAAAGAGATGGGAATATCAGACCACTTTACCTGCCTCCTGAGAAACCTGTATGTAGGTCAAAAACAACAGTTAGAACTGGAGATGGAAAATTGGGCTGGTTCAAAATTGGGAAAGGAATATGTTAAGGATGTATACTGTCATTTGCTTATTTAACTTCTATGCAGAGTACATAAGGAGAAATGCCAGACTGAATTACTCACAAGTTGGAATCAAGATTGCCAGTGCCAGGAAAAGTATCAACAACCTCAGATATGCAGATGATAACCACCCTAATGGCAGAAAGTCAAGAGGAACTAAAGAGCCTCTTGATGAAGGTAAAAGAGGAGAGTGAAAAAGTTGGCTTAAAACTCAACATTCAAAAAACGAAGATCATGGCATCTGGTCCCATCACTTCATGGCAAATAGAAGGGGAAACAATGGAATCAATGGCAGATTTTATTTTCTTGGACTCCAAAATCACTGTGGACAGTGACTGCAGCCATGAAATTAAACGATGCTTGCCCATTGGAAGAAAAGCTATGACAAACCTAGACAGCATATTAAAAAGCAGAGACATTACTTTGCCAACAAAAGTCGAACTAGTCAAAGCTATGATATTTCCAGTAGTCATGTATGGATGTGAGAGTTGGTCCATAAAGAAGGTTGAGCACTGAAGAATTAATGCTTTTGAAATGTGGTGTTGGAGAAGACTCTTGAGTGTCCCTTGGACTGCAAGGATATCAAACCAACCAATCTTACAGAAAATCAACTCTGAATATTCACTAGAAGGACTGATAACAAAGCTGAAGCTCCAATACCTTGGCCACCTGATGCAAAAAGCTGACTCATTAGAAAATACCCTGGTGCTGGGAAAGATTAAGGGCAGAAAAAAGAAGGGAGCAACAGAGGATGAGATGGTTGAATGGCATCACTGACTCAATGGACATGAGTTTGAGCAAATTTTGAGAGATGGTGAAGGACAGGGAAGCCTGGTGTGCTGCAGTTCATGGGGTCCCAAAGAGTCAGATATGACTTAGTGATTGAACAACAGTATCATACTTTAGGTACTCCTCTGCTGAGTACATAAATTGTTGAAAATCTTTTGTTGGATTGACCCCTTTAACATTATTGCAATACCCTTTTTCTTTTGTTACAGTCTCTGTTTTAAAGTCTATCAAGGTTGATATGAGCATTGCTACCCAATTTTATTTTCTTTTCTATTTGCATGGAATATCTTTTTCCATCCCTTCACATTTAGTCTATGTGTGTCTTTAGATCTGAGCTGAGTCTCTTGTAAAAAGCATGTATATGGGTCTTGGCTTTTTATCCATTCATCTATGCTACGTCTTTTGATTAGAGCATTTAGTCCACTTATGTTTGAAGTAGTACTAACAGGTATACACTTACTGCCATTTTGTTTATTGTGTTTTGGTTGTTTTGGTAGTTCTTCTCTGTTCTTGTCTTTTTTTCTTGAATCCATCCTTTGTTGTTTCATGGATTCCTTTAATGTTATGTTAGGATTGCTCTTTATTTTTTGTATGTCCATTGTAGGTTTCTGATTTGTGGTTACCATGAGGTATATATATATATATATATAGGCTTCCCAGGTGGCTCTAGAGGTTAAAAACCCGTCTGCCAAAGCAGGAGACATAAGACACATGGGTTCAATCCCTTGGTCAGGGAAGATCCCCTAAAGGAGGGCACAGCAACCCACTCCAGTATTCTTGCTTAAAGAATCCTACCGACAGAGGAGCCTGGTGGGCTACAGTCCTTAGGGTCACAAAGATTCAGACACAACTGAAGCAACTTGGCATGCACGCACGCATTTATATATACCAATATATAGAGTTATCTATTCTAAACTGACAGTCACTTAAGTTCAAAGGCATTCTGCAAGTACTATATGTTTATCTTTTAACCTTCATGTTAACTTTTTAAATTACTTATCCACTGTCTTTACCATATATTTGCCTATACCAATGAGATTTTTTCTTTCATATATTTTCTTATTCTAAGTGTGGTATTTCTACCTAAAGAAAATCTTTTAACATTTCTTTGGATACCAATTTAGTGGTGATGATCTCCTTTGATTTCTGCTTGTCTGGAAAGCTCTTTATCTCTCCCTCAATTCTTAATGATAATCTTTCCAGATAGAATATTCCAGGTTGTAAGTTTTTTCCTTTCAGCACTTTAAATATATTCTGCCACTTCCTTCTGGCTTGTAAAGTTCCTGCTGAAAAGTCAGTTCATAATCTTATAATTTCCCTTGTATGAGATTAGTTGTTTTTCTCTTGCTGCCTTCAAGATTTTCTCTTTATCTTTAACTTTCCCCATTTTAACTACAGTGTAGCTTGGTATGGCTCTTTTGGGGATCATCTTATTTGGAATTCTCTGTGCTTCCTGTTCCTGATGTCTGTTCTCTTTCACAGGTTAGGGAAGCTTTCAGTCATTAATTCTTCAAACAAATTTTCTGTCTCTCTCTCTCTCTCTCTGTTCTCTTTTTGGGATTCCCGTAATGTGAATGCTAGCATGCTTGATGTTGTCCCAGAGGTTCCTTAAATACTCCTCAATTTAAAAATGTCTTTCTTCCTTTTCCTGTTCTAATAGAGCAATTTCCATTATTCTACCTTCTATATCACTTATCTCTTCTTCTCTACATCTTATCTGCTGCTTATTCCCTCTAGTGTATTTTTTTTAATTTTAGTGATTATATTCTTCAGTTATAGTTGATTCTTTTTAACTTTTAAAATCTTTGTTGAAGTTCTCACTGAGTTCCTCTATTCTCTCGAGTTTAGTGAGCATCTTATGACCACCTAAAAAAAAATTCTTTATCAGGTGAATTAATTATCTCCATTTCATTGGGGTTTTTCTGGGATTTTATTTTGTTCTTTCAAAATAATAGAAAATGAAACAACTGACAAAGTATTAATTTGAAAAATATACAAACTGATCATGTAACTAAAGACCAGAAAAATAAAAAACCCAATCAAAAAGTGAGCAAAATACCTAACCAGACATTTCTCCAAAGAAGACATACAGATGGCTAGTAAACACATGAAAAGATGCTCACCATCACTCATTATTAGAGAAATGCAAATCAATACTACAACAAGATATCACCTTACTCTTATCAGAGTGGCCATCATCAAAAAATCTATAAGCAATAAATGCTGGAGAGACTGTAGAGAAAAGGGAACACTCTTGCACTGTTGGTGGGGATGTAAATTGATATAACCACTATGGAAGACAGTGTGGAGATTCCTCATTTTGTTCTTTCATTTGGAATGTATTTCCTTATCTCCTCATTTTGTTTGACTTTCCATTTTTGTTTCTGTGAATTAAGTGAAACAGCTACATCTCCTGATCTTGAAGGAGTGGTCTTGTGAGGAGCATCCCCTGTGTAGACGACCTGCACCTACCTGGCAGTTCTAGCAAGCTGGCTGAGCCCGCATGGCCATAGGCCACGGGCAACCCCTGAGAAGCACAGAACCCAAGGCCATCTTCGCACAGTGGCTGGAGCCGGAGTGGATCCTGCCCAGGGACAGTCCCTGAAGAGTGCCACACTGAGGCTGCTTTGGAGGGGCAGCTGGTGTCAGAATGGACTTAGTCTGGGGATAGTCCTAGAGGAACTCAAAAGCACTCACCAGCGCCTCCAACCCCAAAAAAAGGCTCCGGCAATTTCCTGCCTAGTTGGCAGGAAGTCTAAGGTTAGTAAATGGATTTCCTTCCTGTATAGTCAAAATGCCCTATAAACTCCGGGGATCTATTGCTGTGTCTCCTGGCAGGCCAGTGTGTGCTAGGACAGCTCAGTTATATCCCTCTGTCCTGCAGTTTCTAGCATCAGGAGTTGCATTCTTATAGATACCGTGTCTCTCTTTTTCCTACCCATTTCCATTGTGTGCAGTAGCTCTTCAGTTAACCCTCAGGTCTTCTTCAGGAAAAATTGCTCTATATGTCAGTTTAGATGTGTTGTGTTTGTGGGAGGAGGCAAGCTCAGATTCTTCCTACTTGTCCATCATCTTGGGTCCCTCTTGAATTGTGATGTTTCTTATGGAAACTTTTACAAAGTAAAATTTGATTATTATTATTATTATGGCCCTCTATAGAAAATGTATGGATCTTCTACAAAATCAAGGCATTATGGTTCTATGATAGTATTTTTCAGAGACAAGGACCTTGTTTTTCGTAAGCAAACAAACAAAGCAGCAAATGCTGTTGGGATAAAAAGCCTTCCTAAAAGATATTTTCCATGGAATAGGAATAATTTTTCATTTACAACCGCCTTGTTTGCTTATACTTAGGAAACATAAGTTATGAGTTATTTTATTTATTCTGTTCTTTGATTGTATTCCTCAAGGCTCATTCACTTGAAATCTCTTTTCCACATCAAAAGCTAATGCTTAATTCTATCAAATAAACAAAGCAAGAGATGAGATACTGTAAACTATAAAGATAAATCTCAAGTCAATATAGACTGTTCTCATTTTATGACTACTTATAATGGTTTAATTCTATCAGTTCTCTTAATTAGATATCTACCAATACAAAGTTCACTCTATTCATATGTTTTAATTTCAGAGAAAAATTCAGACTAATATGTGTAATAAATGACTGTTTCAGTGTATTGTCAGAAATGTCCCTGCTTTAAAATGCAGTTTCAAATTATCAAAAATATCTATCAGTATAACCACTTGAGGAAAATGCCAAATTGCAAGGATTTAAGAACAATTTTTGAAATATCTACGCAAAAATTAAGTTTGTATCACTCCAAAATAATCTCGAAACCATCAAGATTATTTTTAAATTAATTTTGTTAATAGGTTATTATGTATAAAAAAGGCTGTTAGGCCATAAAACCTGATGAATGCTTGTATGCTGATTTTGTTTATCATGCTGTTAAGGGCAGAATTGTATTATTCTCTAAATTCATATGTTTGAGTCCAGAATCAGAATGTGACCATATTTGGAGATTGGATCTTTACAGAGATAATTAAGTTGTATGAGATCATTCCTAGGTGGCTCAGTGCGTAAAGAATCCGCCTGCCAAGTAGGAGATCCGGGTTCGATCCCTGGGTTGGGAAGATCCTCTGGAGAAGGAAATGGCAACCCACTGCAGTATTCTTGCCTGGGAAATCCCATGGACAGACAAGCCTGGGGGGCTACACAGTCCAAAGGGTCACAAGAGTCAGACATAACTTAGCAAATAAACAACAATCAAATATGACTAATGTCCTACTAAGAAGTATGGACCTAGAACACAGTGTGAAAACACAAGAAGATGGCCATCGACCAGCCAAGGAGGGACATTTGGAGCAGATACTCCTTTACAGCCCTCAGAAGGAAATAAACCTTCCAACTCTTTGATTACAGATGTCTCACCTCATAGAACTATGAGAAAATAAATTTCTGTGGTATGTACCTAGTCTTGTTCTTTGTTAAGGCAGCCGAAGCAAACTAAAACAGGCATTAATTCCAGTTCTCATTCTTTCAGCCAATAAATATCTTTTGGTCATATCAAGGACTGTGAATAGTCTAGGATTTTACTCTACTTCCAAGCTGAAAATAAGCCTGTTAATGCTTCTTGACTGCCAGCAGAAGGCATGAGTTTCCTGGGTCAGAGATAAGGACTTCATTACTGATGGCAAAAGCAGCAAGTGTACATGGGTTCCCTGTTGCCTCCATATCCCACGGGGCCAAAACAAAGATTCCATGATGAATGCCTGTAAGTGCAAAGAGTTGCGTTACAGGACAGGAACACTCAAAGCTTAGGAGAATCATCACTACTGTAGTAAATGGAATGAGGCCTCCTCTTTATCTGGGAAGAGACACGAGCTCATCTCTCAGGATTACTCACTGCAAACAACTCTGAGAAGTGGCCCAAAGAGAGTGGTCAAGGCCTTATATTCTTGGTATACTCAGCAAGATCATACAAAAATATTCAGGATCAACTGTGGCTTGCCTCTCCAACAGAGTTATTATGTGCCAGGCACAATGCTAGAGGCTCTAGTGATGGAGAGCAACAAGCCAAAAGATAATTCCAATATGGAATATTAGGTGGTATGACAAGTGTCAAAATACACAGAAGACTGGAATTTTTTAAAAGGATGGAGAGACTATGTGATTTTGTATAAGGAAGTCAATATGTGTTTCCTGTAAGATTTGATAGCTTAATTGACACTTAAAGGATCAATAAGAATTCTATATGTGAAGTGCTAGAGAAGAAAAATGAGAGGCAGTTCTAAGTAACATAAAAAATTAAAGCAAAGGCCAGGAGGCAAGAAAGGGATTGGTGTAATTGGAAATATGAAACATTTAATATATCTCTATATATTTTTATGCTTCCATGAAGTCTCTAATATGGGCAAATTCATGGAGACAGAAAGTAGATTGGAGATTACCAGGGGCCTAGGAGAGGGGGAGTAGAGAGTTATTCTTTTGGTTACACAGATTCTGTTTGGGATGATGAAAAAAAATTGGAAATAGTGGTAATGGTTATACATCATGAATGTAATCAATGCCATGAAATTGTATGCTTAAATGGTTAAAATGAGAAATTTATATGTGCTATATCAGTTCAGTTCAATTCAGTTTAGTCGCTCAGTCATATCCGACTCCTTGCAACCCCTTGAACAGCAGCACACCAGGCCTCCACCCAAGACCATGTCCATTGAGTCGGTGTTGCTATCCAACCATCTCATCCTCTGTCGTCCCCTTCTCCTCCTGCCCTCAATCTTTCCCAGCATCGGGGTCTTTTCAAATGAGTCAGCTCTTCGCATCAGGTGACCAAAGTATTGGAGTTTCAGCTTCAACATCAGTCCTTCCAATGAACACCCAGGACTGATCTCCTTTAGGATGGACTGGTTGGATCTCCTTGCAGTCCAAGGGACTCTCAAGAGTCTTCTCCAACACCACAGTTCAAAAGCATCAATTCTTCTGCATTCAGCTTTCTTTATAGTCCAACTCTCACATCCATACATGACCACTGGAAAAACCATAGCCTTGACTAGACAGACCTTTTTTGACAAAGTAATGTCTCTGCTTTTTAATATCCTGTCTAGGTTGGTCATAACTTTCCTTCCAAGGAGTAAGCATCTTTTAATTTCATGGCTGCAATCACCATCTACAGTGATTTTGGAGCTCAGAAAAATAAAGCCTGACACTGTTTCCACTGTTTCCCCATCTATTTGCCATGAAGTGATGGAACTGGATGCCATGATCTTAGTTTTCTGAATGTTGAGCAATATTTTACCACAATTTACAAACATGAACAACCTGATGTTACATATCAAATCCCACTGAATTGTACACTTTAAACGGATAGATTTTATGGCGTGTGATTTGTATCTCAATAAAGCTGTTTAGAAAAGGAGAGATTTACGAGGTAGAATCAGTAGGAAACTGTAATTTACTATACATGAGGATGTAAAAAATATTTGTTATTCTTTATGGCCACTCAGCAGCTGAAACTCTTCCTATGTTTAAGAACAGAGCCTGCCTCCTATCACAAAAGTTGGAAACGCATCTATTCATTTTCCCAGCCTCCTGGTAGCCACAGCTCTGGCACATGATCTCTACAATCAGAAATACCTGCTCTCTTTATAGCTCCTCATCCCCACCTCCTAATCAGAAGATGATTTGAACCAGTAGAGTCATGCAGGTTCCTTCCCCCATGGGGGTAGTGCCTGTGAAGCTGGCTGCATCCCATTTGCAGGAGCACTGATTCTGGTGGCAGCACCAACAGGGAGATGGCAATGCCTTCAGGGGACCATTTCTGCAGTCTGCTTCTGGCTCCATGGCCTTCAAACCTGGTTTGCCAACCAGTGCATAGATTCTATGAGTTGTCTGTCTGGTGTTTTTAAAATAAATGTCTGTTCTGCTTTCTTTAATCAGAAATGGTCTCTGTTGCATGCAACCAAGTACCCTGAATGATGTAAGAATTTGTCCCAGGTCTCCAGGAAGTTGAGTGAAATATGGGATGGATTTTTCTGAACAAAATGTAACTGAAAGGAGTAAAAATCCAGCTAGTGTTAGAGATAGGAGTACTAATAGCATCTGGCGTGTATAGGTGAATGGTGAACTAGATTATCAACTGTGGACCCTGGCATATAGTACTCACTGAAAGCTGACCAAGTGGCCTGGATAACCACTGTCAAGGGATAGAATAATCAGCTTGGAGATGTGGTAAAGTCCTAGTCCTCACTCCATAAGACAAACTAGTCTCCAGTTTGCCGGTGTGTGTACACTCTAACTTGCTTCAGTCATGTCCAACTCTTTGTGACCCTATGGACTATAGCCTGCAGCAGTGACTATAATTCAGCCACTGCCAGAGTGGCCATGCAGCTCCCTTGTAGCAGATCAATTAGATTGGGCCTCGGAGGGAGGGCCATGGTGAATTGGCACTCAGGCCCCACTCCAGTCTCCTCAAAGAGTTGTTTCATGTACCCACAGAAGCTGAATTTCACCTCCCCTCCCTTTATTAGCTTCTCTTGCAGCTGGGGTTTTGGATGCAAATTGAGAGAAAATTTGATAGTGCAGGAGGGGTGAGGCTCATTATCCTGTAGATTTAACAACCGCAGCAGGAAAAAGGTCATAGAGACATTGGGTTTTTCTGTGGCAGCCTCTCCAAGGGCCTGACACTTGTATTAATCTATCATTCAGCTACATCTAAATATTTTATTCCAATCCTCATAACTCTAGATTCTGATCATTTAAAGGACTAAATATCCAAGAGGGAAATGCTTCCACCAGTTGGCACTGCAATTATGTGCTTACACCGGAAGTGAAATTGCCATCTGGCCATTTTATGGCTTCATATGACGTTCAGTCAAAAGGTAATAAGTGAGAAACTGTGCCGTTAGATGCAAGGACTGGTTTCAATTATCAAAGGGAAAGAAGAATGGTTTCACACATGGGAGGAGGGTGCAGAGTATGGAGGGACTCAAGGGATTTTCTGGGGATCCCTAATAACTCCTGACTTTTCTTTTCCAATAGTATAGAAAAGAATGTCTGAAAGTCTATGATGACAGGATCACCAAATCCTGTCTCAGATCTTTCAGAGATGACTGTTTACCTTAACCCACAAGATTAACTGAGGAATGACAAGAAAAAGGGAATAAGAATTCAGAGAATCACTTAATAGATATGATTATTAGAACTTTAAAATGATTGCAAAAACAATGACCATAAAAGTTTCCTGCATTTTCTTCCTTACATTTCAAGGGTAAACAAAATTGTTTTAGATAAGTTTTCTTTTAACGCCTTTAAGAAGTGGGCTTTTTCTGTTTTATTGAGATATAATTGACAATGTATACGTTGAAGTTATACAGAATAATGACTCGATGTACAAATATTGTGAAAATTTTCTCTTTTTCTATCTTCTTCTTCCAAGCTACAAAGGACATGTTGGTGCTCTATTTAGTCCTTAGATTACACAAAAGAGAGATGTGGTCATTTTAGAAATAGATCAGAAATGGTCATTATCTAGGTATCCTGTACTTGGCACTGCATGCAGTAAAAGATTAGATGGTGGAGAGACAATAAACGTGTGTGTTTTTAATGAGGGAGTGTTGCACTATGCTAGGAAGAAGTATTTTTTAAGAAACACTTTGTAAAAATGTAAAGAGGGTATATTGAACAGTCAAGGGATGGACTGTGAATATGAATATATTCATTCTTTCTGGTCACCTGGCACCTGAGCATCATTCCTATGTTTGGGGAATCTATCATCTTTTGATACAGACCACTACTTTCACCCCTAAAGTCAGAAGCCCCAGATACCTACTTCCCAACTCTCTTTGTAGGATAGGTCACTTACATGTGTTAGTCAATTGCTTTGGTTTCCCCCCATCCCACCCCACCCTCATTTCCTGGTTCAGTTCAGTTCAGTCGCTCAGTCGTGTCCGACTCTCTGCGACCCCATGAACCGCAGCACGCCAGGCCTCCCTGTCCATCACCAATTCCCGGAGTCCACCCAAACCCATGTCCATTGAGTCGATGATGCCATCCAACCATCTCATCCTCTGTTGTCCCCTTCTCCTCCATTTCCTGGTTATAAATTAGCAAATCAAAATAATCAGGTACTACATAGACTCCTCTGCATGCCCACCCAAGAAAGACACGTCATAGTGGAGAGTTCTGACAAAATGTGATCCACTGGAGGAGGGGACGGCAAACCACTCTAGTATACTTGCTGTGAGAATCTCATGAGCTGTATAAAAAGGTAAAAAGGTATGACACCGAAAAATGAGGTCCCCAGGTTGGAAGGTGTCCAATATGCTACTGGGGAAGAGTGGATGACAACTACTAATAGCCCCAGAAAGAACGAAGCAACTGGGCCAAAGCAGACATGACCCTCAGTTGTGGATACGTCAGCTGACGAAAGTAAAATCCGATGCTGCAAAGAACAGCATTGCATAGGAGCCTGGAATGTTGGGCCCATGAACCAAGGTAAATTAGACATGGTCAAGCAGGAGATGGTAAGAATAAACATTGACATCTTAAGAATTAGTGAACTAAAATGGACAAGAATGGGTGAATTTAGTTCATATGACCATTATATCTATTACTGTAGGTTGGAACCCCATAGAAGATGGTGTAGCCCTCATACTCAACAAAAGAGCCCAAAATGCAGTACTTGGGTGCAACCTCAAAAATGACAGAATGAGTTCGGTTCATTTCCAAGGCAAACCATTCAACATCACAGTAATTCAAGTTTATGCCCCTACCACTGATGCCAAAGAGGTCAAGTTGATCAGTTCTAAGAAGACCTAGAAGACCTCCTAAAATTAACATTAAAAAAAAAAAAAGAAGATGTTCTATTCATCATTGGGGATTGGAATGCAAAAGTAAGAAGTCATGAGATACCTGAAGTAACAGGCAAGTTTGGCCTTGGAAAACAAAATGAAGCAGGGCAAAAGCTAACTGAATTCTGCCAAGAGAGCCCACTGGTCATAGCAAACACCCTTTTTCAACAACACAAGAGATGACTTTACACATGGATGTCACCAAATGATAAATACTGAAATCAAATTGATTACATTCTTCATAGCCAAAGATGGAAAAGCTGTATACAGTCAGCAGAAACAAGACAAGAAGCTGACTGTGGCTCAAATCATCAGCTTCTCATAGCAAAATTTCAGGCTTAAATAAAGCAGAGAAAATCACTAGGCCAGCCAGGTACAACTTAAATCAAATCCCCTATGAGTTTGCAGTGGAGGTGATGAATAGATTCAAGGGACTAGATCTAGTAAACAGATTGGAGAACTATGGATGGAGGCCCATAATATTGTTCAGGAGGCAGCAAACGAAATCATGCCAAAGGAAAAGAAAAGCAAGAAGGCAAAGTGGTTGTTTGAGGAGGCTTTACAAATAGCTGAAGAAGGAAGAGAAGCAAAAAACAAAAGAGAAAGGAAATGTACACCCAACTAAATGCAGAGTTCCAAAGAATAGCAAGGAGAGATAAGAAGGCTGTCTTCAATGAACAATGCATTTAAAAAAAAAAAAAAAAAAAAAAAGGAGGAAAACAACAGAAGGAGAAAGACTACAGGTATCTTCAGGAAAATTGGAACTATCAAGGGAATATTTCATCCAAAGATGGGCACAATAAAGGACAGAAATGGTAGAGACGTAGTAGATGCAGAAGAGATCAAGAAGAGATGGAAAGAATACACAGAACTGTACAAAAAAAGATCTTAATAAATCAGATTAAGTCAGTCACCCAGAGCCAGACTTTCTGGAATGTGAACGCAAGTGGGCCTTAGGAAGTACTGCTGTCATTAAAGCTAGTGGGTACAATGGGATTCCAGTAGAGCTATTCAAAACCCTAAAAGACAATACTATCAAAGTGTTGCACTCAATATGTCAGCAAGTCTGGAAGACCCAGCAGTGGCCACAGGACTGGATAATGTCAGTCCTCATCCCAATTTCCAAGAAGTGTAGTACTAAAGAATGTTTAAACCATTGGACAATTGCACTCATCTCCCATGCTAGTAAGGTCATGCTTAAAATCTTGCATGCTAGTCTTCAACATTATGTGAACCAAGAACTACCAGGTAGGTATCCTAGCTGGGTTTAGAAAAGGCAAAGGAACCAGAGATCAAATTGCCAACATTCACCAGATCATAGAGAAAGCAAGGGAATTAAAAAAAAAAAAAACATGTACCTGTTTTATTGACTACACTCAAGCCTTTGACTGTAAGGACCATACCAAACTGTGGAAAGCTCTTAAATGGGAATACCAGATCATCTATCTGTATCCTGAGAAACCTGTATGTGGGTCAAGAAACAACAGTTCGAACCCTGTATGGAACAACTGATTGGTTCAGTATTGAGAAAGGAGTATGACAGGGCTGTCTGTTGTCACTTTGCTTATTTAACCTATACACTGAGCACATCATGGGAAATGCCAGGCTGGATGAGTTACAAGCTGGAATCAAGATAGGCTGGAGAAACATCAACAACCTCAGATATGCGGATGATACCACTTTAATGGCTAAAAATGAAGAGGAACTAAAGACCCTCTTGATGAGGGTGAAGAAAGAGAGCAAAAAAGCAGGCTTAAAACTAAATATTTAAAAAAGACTAAGATCATGGCATCTGACCCCATTACTTCGTGGCAAATAGAAGGGGAAAAGGTAGAAGCAGTAACAGATTTCCTCTTCTTGGGCTCTAAAATCACTGTGGATAGTGACTGCAGCCATGAAATCAGAAGACAACTGCTTCTTGGCAGGAAAGTTATGACAAACTTAGACAGTGTGTTGAAAAACCAAATCATTACTCTGCTGACAAAGGTCCATATAGTCAAGTTAATGGTCTTCCCAGTGATCATGTACGGTTGTGAGAGCTGGACCATAAAGAAGGCAGAGCACCAAGGAACTGATGCCTTTGAACTGTGGTGCTGGAGAAGACTCCTGAGAGTCCCTTGGATAGCAAGGAGATCCTACCAGGCATTTTAAAGAAAATCAACCCTGAATATTCCTTAGAAGGACTGATGATGAAGCTGAAGCTCCAGTACTTTGGTCATGTGATGAGAACAGCCAACTCATTGGGAAAGTCCCTGACTCGGGCAAAGATTGAGGGCAGAATGAGAAGATGGCATCAGAGGATAAGATGGCTGGATGGCATCACTGATACAATGGACTTGAACTTGAGCAAACTTTGGGACATGGTGAGGAACAGGGAGGCCTGGCCTGCTGCAGTCCATGGGGTCACAAAGAGTCAGACACAACTGGGCAACTGAAAAACAGCAACAACACACCAACTCTATTCTAGTGAAGGTGTTAACACTGGAATCAGTTGTAACTTTAGCAGTAGCATCCCTGTTCTAGAGTCAGAAATGCTAGTGATGCAAAAAGAAGTATCTGTGACCAGATTCTGTGGCAGTGCTACTGGTTGATTTGGGATTCATTTTGACTCTGTGGCTGCTAAGATGCGCTGTTGTTTTCTAATCTTGCTGTGGAATCTGTGAGATACTGAAAGTCCTTTCACCAAAATCTTTCCTACTTAGATTAACCAATGTTGGATTCCCCGGCCAGCAACTCAGAACACTTCCTGATATAGTATGTGAGGGAAGGGTCAGGGATGAAAGTTAGATATCCAGTGGATCATGCAACCTGGTAGATAGTGGTCCCATTGTCTGAGATGAGTACACAGGAATTGCTTCAGGTTTAAGTAGTGGGTGATGGTGAGATTAATCTCGAACAAATTGAGCATGAGTTTACTTGGAGCAATCCAAATGGACAGTTCCAGTAAGCATTGGATATACCAATCTCATCCACAGAAAAGAGATTTGAACTGGACATAGATTTGGGTTCACCAGCATGTAAAGGGCAAAGTAGAGCCTGGCAAGTGTATGACTTCTCCAGGGTAAGTGTATATAATGAGAAGAGGGCCTAGGAATTCTATGATTAGATGATGGACCTTGCAAGAAAGATGCAAAAGTCAATGGACACTAAGATTGTGTAACAGCACAGAAGTCAAGGCTCACAAGTGTTGAGCATCACTGACTGAACATCCAGTGGGATGATGATGGGATGTATGCCTGTATGTGCGCAGCTAACCCTGCCAGGAACACTCCCAGAGAAATGGTGAGGCTGAAGGTAGTGTGCAGTGGAATACGATGAAAGAAATCCCATCGAAAGCTCTGCAGGACACCAGGGCAACCTACAGCAAGCATGGCTGGCAGATTCCTGAAGCTTCTCTTTCAGTCATGTCATGATTATGTTCCTCTTTTATTGAAGTGAGGAGGAGGTGAGCAAAATATCCAGACTACCTGTTTTGAGAAGCT
This sequence comes from Dama dama, assembly GCF_033118175.1. NCBI lineage: Eukaryota > Metazoa > Chordata > Mammalia > Artiodactyla > Cervidae > Dama > Dama dama. The sequence continues at coordinate 24,989,542 of NC_083696.1, read as the reverse complement.
TGGTTGTGAGAGTAGGAGAGATTAAGGAAACCGGATGAAGAGTGTATGGTTGAGGGAGGATTAATTAAAACTATGGGAGAAAATGGGTCACAAATTCATTCTAGTTTTCACACAAAAGGTCTCATGAGCCCAGGAAACTCTCTCATTCCCCAGTAAACATGATGGTTGGTCATTCTAAATTCAGATGTTAGTTATACCATCTATTAATACTGAATGCAGAGAGAGGGACACCCGGTTACTAAGCAAAGTTCTGGGAAGATGGGGGTACTGAGACAGGGCTTGAGAAAAGAACAGTTATCAGCCTTAGGGGAGGCATCTCTTCCTTGGTGATGGAGAAACAGAAAGGAGTGTGTGTACTCGGGTAACCTTGCGGTGTTGGAAAGTGGTAAGAAATGGAGGGAGTTTATTCATTTTATCGTTGCAAGATTGCAAGACATGAGGTCATTTCCTGGGCCTGAGGAGGGAGGTGATGAAGTCTGAGGAACGCAGAAAAGGTTTGCAGTCATCTGCTGACAGGAGAAAACAAGAAGTTTTTAGGGACCCACCTGAAGTTAGATCTGATTATATACAGTCATTCTCCTTAAGTATTCTTCTCCCCTTCCCCAGACTCCAGGAAAATAGAGAGGGATAAGTTTCTAAAGGTATTAACCTCCAAGACAAAGAATAAGGGAAAGGAACCATCCAAGGATAAAATAATTCAGCAAACTTGGTAGCAAGAGGCATTCGTCTTGCAGAGTGGAGGTGGCTGCCCCACAGGGGCCCTGAGAAGGGAGTTCAGTGAAACGGGACTCAGTTTCCCTTCTCAGGTGCCAGGAGACTTGGGACCAGTAGGCATGTGGGGGTGGAGTAGGGAGCTATTGGCTGACAGTATTGGTTGAAAGTCTGGATATAAAGTAATTTTTATCCTTCAGGCTTCTTCCTGCCCCATCACCAGGATGCCTGAAGGATTCTTCTCTGGAAAAACTGAAAGGAAGACTTTCACATCTTCATATTTGCTGCACCTTGTGTGACTTACCATGTATAAGTCCCATGGAGAGTCTGGGAAGGACATTTCTATAAAGGAAATTTGGGGGGCTTACTATACAAAAAATAGAAATAGGAGTGGGTACTGAGCAGATATCACCTATCTATCACAGGGAGTGATATTTAAACCTAAAGAAAGAGAAGGAGAAAGCCATACAAAACATTGAGAAGAATGTTTCAGGCAGAGGGAACAGCATATACAAAGGCCCTGGTGTGGGAAAGAGATTAAAATATTTTAAAAACTGAAGGAGGGAAAGTGTTGCTGATGACTAAGGACCAAGAGGAAAAGAGTGAGATGAATTTGAAAGGCAGAAGGGACCAGAATCACAGAGTGTGGTTTCTTTCCTGAGTATGAGAATCCTCTGAATCAGAGCTGACCAGAGCCCACTTTTTTATGCTGTATGAAGTTAGGTTGTTGTGAAGATGAAAGTGGCTTGGACCAAGGTGATGGCAATGAAGATGGAAGGACATGGCTAGATAAGAGATGTGTTTTGGAGGTCTTCTTGCTATACCCTGACTCCTCTAAAAACTGTCATTACCCAACAATCAAGGCGTGTGTGCGTGCTGTCACTTGTCATGTCCAACTCTTTGAGACCCTATGGACTGTAGCCTGCCAGGGTCCTCCATCCATGGGATTCTCCAGGCAAGGATACTAGTGTGAATTGCCATGCCCTCCTCCAGGGGACCTTCCTGATCCAGGGGTCAAACCCATGTCTCCTCATTTCAGACAGATTCTTTACCATTTAAGCCACCAGGGAAGCCCCTAACAGTCAGGAGGCTCTCCTTAAATTGTTAATCAAGTAATGTTCATTGAATGAATGAAGTTCTGATATACAGGCGCTTTATTGATCAGAAAATTAAGCAAAAACTACTATAACAATAACAACCATAATATTGTTTTATTTAACGTAATAAGCCCTCAATATAGGATTTATATATGAGGCAACTGAAGCCTAGGGAGGTCAAACGATGTGCCTGAGGCCACATGGCTGGTCACTGACACAGCCACAGCAGCTCAGATGCACGCTTTCAATCAATACACTGTTACCTCTCTTCACATACCAAATTCAGCCATTTTGACAATTCTAAAATAAGTGATTTTTTTGTACAAACAGCCTATGCAATTCAGTAGCAACAGCAAACTCAATCGAAAAAATGTACAGAAGACCTAAATAGACATTTCTTGAAAGAAAACATACAGATGGCAAACAGGTGCATGAAAAGATGTTCAACATTACTAATTATTAGAGAAATGCAAATCAAAAACTACAGTGAGGTCCCACCTCACGTCAGAATGGCCATCATTAAAGGCTCTACCAGTACTAAATTCCAGAGAGGGTGTGGACAGAAGGGAAACTTCAAACAGCTGTTGGTGGAAATGGAAGTTGGTGCAGCCACAACGGAGAACAATATGGAGGTTCCTCAAAAAACTAAAATTAGAGTTGTTGTGTGATCCAACAATCCCACTCCTGAGCATATATCTGGACAAAACCATAATTCAAGAAGACACATGCACTCCAAAGTTCATAGCAGCACTATTTACAATAACACAAGATGTGGAAGCAACCTAAATGTCCATCAACAGATGGACAAACAAAGACGATGTGGTAATATATAAATGGAAGACTTCTAGTTTACCTAGAAAAGAATGAAATAATGCCATTTGCAGCAACATGGGTGAAACTAGAGATTATCATACTAAGTGAAGTAAGTCAGAAAGAAAAAGACAAAGATCATCTGGTATCAGTTACATGTGGAATCTAAAATATGACACAAGTTAACTTATCTATGAAACATAAACAGACTCACAGACATAGAGAATAGACTTGTGGCTGCCAAGGGGGAATGGAAGAGGGGCAGTGGATTGGGAGTTTGGGATTATCAGATACAAACTATTTGCATGTAGAATGGATAAACAAGATACTCCTATATAGCACAGGGAACTTTATCTAATATCCCATGATAGACCATATGCAAAAAAAAAAAGAAAGAAAAAGAATGTAGATATATGTATAACTGAATCATTTTGTTGTACAGCAGAAATTAACACAGTACTGTAAATCAACTATACCTCAATAAAATAAATTTAAAATTTTTTAAATGATTTTAAAAAACTGAAACACATTGGATACTGAGCCATTTGTAAGAAAGAACCAAAAATTAGGTTTATAGAAGAGACTGGGTTGAGAATAAGGGTTCAAGTACAAAATTTCAAAGGAAATTTTTAAGCAATGTCTATGATTGTATTCAGGAAATTACAGCAATCAGCCAATTACAACAGCTTGCAGGGGCAAGCAGCAAGCCAAGATAAGGTGACTAAGTTTAAGCAAAAACATAATATGCAGATTGGACAAGCAAGAGTCAGACAATAAGTGTCAGAGGCAGTCACTGCAGGTGTTAAGCAGGGGAGAAATTCTGCATACAGCTCAAGGTTGCCTGGCAGATATTGGTCTTACAGACAGGACAACCTTGGCAAGAAAAGTTAATCACCCTAAGCCAGGAGCAGCAGCTTCTCTAGGGAAAGGTGCAATGCAACTTTAAAATGCTAAAGCATTCTTTGATTCTGGTTTTAGAATTCAGAAATATGGTCTCAGGAAATAATGCAAGTCCTTCCATTTAGGCTTGGGACCAATGAGGTTTGAGCCACAGTTTTCGCATGTGTCAACAAGTGAGCTCTAAACTCCTTTTGGTTTTAATGGGGGTCAGAGGCTGTGCTGCCCTGCTTATATGTCAAATGACTGAATTAGGAAGTTTACTTGTTTACAGAGCTTCATTTTTTAAAAAATACAAGTCTTTTTGAAACTTGTCAAATGATGTTAAATTTTGAAGTACATATAGAAAATTGAATGTTTTACCCACATGCACCCCTACCTTTGTAGCCCAGAAATGACCACCTAGAACAATTGGGTGTGCCTCCCTCCAGTTTCTGCATACATAATACACATGTTTTATCATGTGGGAACAAGTGGGATTATGTTACCTATACTGATCTACTTGACTTACTATAATATTGCCATCTTTCTACATCAATATAGATAGAGCTACTTCTTTTTAATAGCTGCTAAGTAGCTCATTGTAAGAGTGTATCATTATTTATTTAACTAATGACCCGATGACTAGCACTAAAAGTTGTTTTCAATTTTTCCTCGTACAAATATCACTGCAGTCAATATCCTTGCACCACTTGTCTTTGCTCATTTATGTGATTATTTCTGTGGGACAGATTCTGAGAAGTGTGTTGCTAGTTCTGTAACTAGGAACTTCTAGGAAGTGTCTAGGTTAAAAGGTGGGGACATTTTAAAACCTGATACACACTTGCCAAAATTCACTTTTAAAATTTATATTCATTTGCACTAGATTTTGGAGAAGGCAATAGCAACCCACTCCAGTACTCTTGCCTGGAAAATCCCATGGACCGAGGAGCCTGGTAGGCTGCAGCCATGGGGTCGCTAGGAGTTGGACAGGACTGAGAGACTTCACTTTCCCTTTTCACTTTCATGCATTGGAGAAGGAAATGGCAACCCACTCCAGTGTTCTTGCCTGCAGAATCCCAGGGACGGGGGAGCCTGGTGGGCTGCCGTCTGTGGGGTCTCAGAGTCCGACACGACTGAAGCGACTTACCAGCAGCAGCAGCAGCAGTGCTAGATTTCCCTAACACTCCTCCCAACAGTGGATTGTATCCCACTCCATCATTTCCAGATGGATAAGTAACAAAATTTTCATTTTAATGCTATTTTCTTCATTATTACTAATAACTGACTCATTATGGTTCAAAGTCATTTGCATTTGATTTTTTTCAGAAGCAAGTTATTTGTATTCATATCTTTTACCTATTGTACTATGAGACACTGATTTTTTTTTTCCTTTGGATGTATAAGAACTCAACATATTAAAAATATTAATCCTTTATCTAGAATAAAAATTATATTTTCCCCAACTTTTTGCTTTTAATTTTATTTGTCCTTCATCAAACAAAACCTGCTTGACTTTCACTTAATTGAATATGTTTATCTTTTGGGTTTCACTTTGGACCCTATCCCAAGATTATAAACCTTTTCTCCCATAGTTTGTTTTCGTAATTTTATCTGTAATTTTAACAGTTAAGTCTTTAATCACATGAGAATATTTTTAAGTTCAGAACTAACTTAAAGAAGGAAATAACTAGTGATCCCTATAAAAGGCACTTTCCCATTACTAGTAGATACTTTGGACCAGTTCTCTCAATGGCCACTTTATCTGGCTTCTATTTGGAGAGATTGGAACACTAAAGGAAACATTTTCTAGACTCCCTCAGAATTGAGGTTCTGGAAGGAAACTATGTCCCATCACTAAAATGAACTCATGAGAGATTTTGAAAGGCAAAAGACAATCATCTTCCTATGACTCTTATATCTTGCCATATTCGCCCTCCGGGGTCCATCTGCCAGCTCCCTGCGAATCCAAAAGCAATATGATAAGGACAGCTTCTTAATGTCACTTTTAATTCCCAGACTAATTTTTGGACACCACAGTCCAGTTTCCTGAACGTGACAGGCAGTTGCAAAGGCAAGGCTTCTTGTTTCTGACACAGCTTTAGTGACAATGTCTCATTTAGCTACTGTGGCTCCCACTGAATAAGCCCTCCTTATCCTTATTCCAGGAGACCCAGCCTTGAAAATGTTCCCATAGCTCTCCCAACAGTGTTGTGAACATCTAATTTCCTATATTAAATCAGCTTCTGTCCAAAATACCAAGAACAACTTCTATTTCCAGCACTGATATGGTCTTTGATTTCAATGATCTTCTTTATCATACATGATTTTACATTTACATTTAGATGTGAAATGAATCTATTTCTTGAATTTCAGTTCCATTTCATTTTCGACTTGTATTTTAGTGATGCCACATTGTTTTAATTAGTACAGTTTTAATATTTGGTTTCATAAATCAAATAAGTTTGCTATATTTCTTCTTTTTCAAAGTCAGTTCCATTATTTTAGAATATTTAGCCATCCATTGGAAAATGAGAATCAACTTTTCAAGTTTCTCAAAATATCCATTGGAATTTTGATTATGTTGGATTGGATTTATTGGTTAATTTGGGGATAATGTCATCTTTATAATATTGACTCTTTTAATCCAGAAATGTGTTCAGTCTTTTTACACATATATCACCTTTCATGTCTTTATTCAGTGTTTAATAGTTTCCTTTACATAGATCAGCTTGTACTTTTCTGTTAGATGTAGTATTTTTGATTATTTAACCACTTTTTACTATAAATTATATTCTTATTATAAATAAGACTTTTCCTCAATTATATTTTGAATGTATTTAAATATATTTTAAATATAATGAAAAGAGTAACATTTATTAAGCCCTTTCTAGGCATGAACTCTCCTTTTATTTCTACAAGCTTTAGTTTTCCTACATACTTTAGGTTAACAGACATGTTAAATCATGGCTTCCTTGTAATAGTGAGAATATGTTTTATTGCTCACTGCTGTTTTCAAGTAATAATGGTTATTCTTTTTTATTTTTCTATTTAAACTGAAAGTCATTATTGTTCCACTGTGAGGTAATGATTAAAATTATCCTGAAAAGGAATACTCTCCAAATAGTCTATAGTAAACACAGATATTTTTTAGTTACAGGAAATCTTTTCTTGCTGATAACTTTAAAATGTTTTCCTTTTATAACAGCAAACATCCATATATCTGACTAGTCTCCAGTAAACTTAACAAATGCATTTGTTTTTGGTCAGTCGCCAGGTCGTGTCCAGCTCTGCAACCCCATGGACTGCAGCACGCCCGGCCTCCCTGTCCCTCACCACGTCCTGGAGTTTGTGCAAGTTCTTGTCCACTGACACGGTGCTGCCATCCAACCAGCTCATCCTCTGTCACCCTCTTCTCCTTCTGCCTTCACTCTTTCCCAGCATCAGGGTCTTTTCCAATGAGTCAGTTATTTGCATCAGGTGGCCAAAGTATTGGAGCTTCAGTTTCAGCATCAGTCCTTTCAATGAATATTCACAGTTCATTTCCTTTAGTATTGATTGGTTTGATGTCCTTGCTTTCTAAGGGACTCTCAAGAGTCTTCTCCAGCACCACAGTTCAAAAGCATCAATTCTTCAGTGCTCTGCCTTCTTTATGGTCCAGCTCTCACATTGGTACATTTCTACTGGAAAGACCATAGCTTTGACTATACAGACGTTTGTCAGCAAAGTGATGTCTTTGCTTTTTAATACACAAACCTCTTTGCTTTGCAGCTCTAGGTTTGTCATAGCTTTCCTTGAAAGAAGCAATTGTCTTCTAACAAATGCATATCATACCCAAAAAGAGTGCTGGAGAGGACTTGCCTGACACTTTTCTGACAAACCTCATGCTTTTTGGTTTAAGCCCTATTACTTGTAGCAGCATTACCTCTTGGCAAGAAACAAAACAACATTTCTGGGGTATAAAGGAGAGGACTCTTCCAGTCCTGTGAGATATAAGAAAACTGGACACCAATTTCTCTGCAAGACTTAAAAACGCTGTTCTTCTCTGCTTGCTCCTTTCAATGAGGTATATATTATCAGGAAACCTATCTTTGAGAATATTTCTGCCTTTTGTATCTCCTGCAGTTTCTGGAAGAGAGAAAAAACAAGGTGTCTGGGCCTGGATTTCTAAGAAAATGCAGCATGAAATCTTTCTTGGGAGGGACAACCCTTGAACTGCAAGGGGGTGGAGGAAAGGGACGCAGAGAAGCAGAGAAAATAACAGGCAGTGATGTGTTACTAAGCTGACCAGAGCTTCCTAAGCAAACCCTGCCCTTGCTCAGTGACGTGGATCACCATGCTGGTAAACATTGTGGGTACCATCTTCTGCCTCGCTCTGCTCAGAATTCACCAGATGATGCACCAAATACTCTGCAGTTTGGGGTGGTGTTACCTGCCCCATAAGCAGCTTTTGGGAAAGGCAGGTCCCCAGCTTCTGTGTTTGTCTGAGTTCCTAAGTGATGAAGCCCAATCATCTATAGGCTCTGCCAGACCTGGGGCATGAAAGAAGCCAGGAGGTAGCCAGCCACACTCCCACAGGGATCAGAGATAGCTGCAGGGGTGAAGGTCTCCCAGACCAGGTCTCTCCACTTGGCAAGCAGTCGAGGCCTAGGCTAGCTGCTAGGGAATCCAGAAGGAGCCCACACCAGGACTTGTACGGCTCCTGCTTTTCTAAGGGGAGTGGATATCTTGTTGTACTTTAGGGAGAAAGTCCTGTGGGGCACAAGTCATGGGGTAGAATGAGTCCTGCTTCAGGAACCACTCACAGATCACTGGGAGCAAACAAGTCAAGGTGCAACACATCCCATGTAAGAACACCACCTGGAGGCAGCCATCAGGTGGGCCTCAGCTTCCTGCCCAGTTAACCCTTTCATGCCCAGTTCCACACCTTAGAGTCTCAAGCTGTGTCCCCAGGGTGGGTGAAGAAGTCACCTAGCATGTAACTGCACAGGATGGCAGGTTTCCCACGTGGCGCTGAGCCCTCAGGCAGTCTGAGTCTGAGAGAGTCATATCCTAGGCAGGTTGATAAGAAGTCCAGGGGTCCCCAAGGAGAGAGGGGTCTGGAGTTCTCAGGGAGGAAGAAAGGACAAGCTTTTTTTTTCCCTCTACATTCCTTAGGATTACATAACAATAATGTATCCTGCTTGAGGACAGTCTCTGGAAAAAACCTTCTGGCTAATCCTGTTATCTTAAAATGTATATTATGGGAGTATGTCTAGTGAGGTCTTTACAACCTCCAGACATTCTTTTGATTCATTGTAATAACTAATTGGCGAGTATATAACTCCACTGCTAACACTAGCAAGGGGGTACTCTTTCTGCTCCCTTCTGATGCCTATGTCAGAAGCTTTCTCTATCCCTTTTATACTTTAATAAAACTCTATTGCACAAAAGCCCTGAGCGATCAAGCCTCGTCTCTGGCCCCAGATTGAATTCTTCTCTGCAGGCCAAGAATCCCGGCGTCTTTTTGTGGTTCAGCAACAACCTTTCAAGTCTGACTCCTGGCCCCAACACCTCTCACCTCTGCGTGGATGAAATGCCTTAAAACAGATGACACCCGTCAAACAATGTGGTGCCTTGGCCTTTGTGCTCAGTTGTTCGGTGGTATCTGACTCTTTGTGATATGCTGGACTGTAGCCGCCAGGCTCCTCTGACCATGGGGTTTTCCAGGCAAGAACACTGGAGTGGGTAGCCATTCCCCTTCTCCAGGTGATCTTCCTGACTCAGAGACCTAATCTGCATCTCCTGTGTGTCCTGCTTTGCATTCTTTACCCGCTGAGCCATTGGGGAAGCCCTTGTGGTGCCTTAGAGGAATCCATTATTATGGTGCACTTAGAGGGATGGAAACACTTGAATGGCATTCACAAAACATCTCACTGGATGGTTGGCACTCGCATAAATCCTTAAGGGGACCACTTCCCTGCCCTGATGCGGACACCTGCACTCACCCTCCAGAAACCACACAGCTTCCTTCCCTGGAGCAAAAGGGGAGCATCTCAGGGGAGACCCTATGTGGGAGGGAGGCCCGCAGCTCAAAGCCCTAGGACACCTGACATCTGGCACCCCCTGGTCATTGGGGGTTATCATGCTCACCTCGCCCCACTCCATGGGTCTCTGCCTCCTTGCCTGTGTCCTCTAGGGCCTCTATGTCGTCTTCCTTGTCCCCATCTCTCCATGCCTTGCCACCTCAGCTCTTTACACCTGAATGAAGAACTCGTTTCTAGTTCTCTCCTGTCGGCGTTCACCCTGTTTGCCACTCCCAGCTGGCCCTGCCTAGCACACAGCCCTGAGAAAACACCCAGCCCTGGGTTTCCTTCAGAACTACAGCCAGCTCTGGATGTCAGCAAGGCTACCAGGGAGCAGCAAGGCCTGAGGGCCCTCTGTCACACTTGGGTAAGAAAACCAGTCTGTAAAGCGCAGCCCCGTGGCTGGGCAGAGTGTCTCTATGTGTCTGAAGTTACTTCCATCCTGACCAATGCTAGTGGCCCGTCTGTCATGCACTTCACTCAGGGCTTTCCAGACATCCCCTCACATCCTCCTCTCAAAAATGCTAGGATCAAGTATAACGTCATTATCATACTATTTTCTAGATGAGGAAATTGAAGCATCAGGGTTTCATGTGACTTACCCAGGACTGTTCAGCATGAGGTAGAGACCTATGGAATCCAGGGCTGTTGAGCTCTGGAAACCAGGCTTTCAACCCCTTCCTCACACTGATTCTTCTGTATGTCATTTTACATAAAAATATGTTTAAAACACTTGTGTCACTTTAAAAATTTTTTTAATTGATTTTTATTTGGAGGATAATTGCTTTGCAATGCTGTGTCGGTTTCATCTGTACAACAGTGTCACTTGGGAAGACCTTGTTTCTCAAGCCATTTGTGCTCCACCTGCCTGAACAACACACAAGCCTCATTGGTATGACCACTCGGGGTTCCCCAGGCCTGGACCTGGTCTGCCTTCCTCACCTGCTCTCCCACTGCCAGATTTCCTCTTTCACCTTTTCCAGGAATGCCTCAACAAAAGATGGTCAGTTAATGGAAGAATGAATGAATTTCTGTCCCTATCCACCTCTGGTATACTCTCTTCAAGATGGAGCCAATCACGCATATATATGGAATCCAGAAAGATGGTACCGATGAACCTATTCACAGGACAGCAATGGAGATGTAGATATAGGTAGCCGACTTATGGACCAGGGTTGGGGAGAGGAAAGAGAGGGTGCGATGAATGGAGAGAGTAGCATGGAAGCATATACACTATCATATGTAAAAGAGATAGCCAAAGGAAATTTTCCGCATGACTCAGGAATCTCAAACCAGGGCTCTGTAACAACCAGAGGGGTGAGAAATGTGGGAGGTGGGAGGAAGGTCCAAGAGGGAGGGGATATAAGTACCCCCATGGCTAATTCACACTGACGTATGGCAGAAATCAAACCAATACTGTAAAGCAACCATCAATTAATTAAAAATAAATATATATACATATATTTTTGAAAGATGTAACCAAAAAAATAATAATAATAAAATAAAAGATGTAACCAAGCACTTGTTAAAGTGAATTGAATAAGGGACTGATTATCCCTCAGAATTCATTCTCCATATTCAATCAGTAGGGATCCACACTCTGCACACACACTCACATATATGTGTGGAGTCCCACATATATACACACACATCTTCAGTTGATGATACCATTTCCCTAACACAGGCAGATTTTGATTGGGGCAATAATAATCATACCTAACATGAATCACTACCTCATATTGGATACTTTCCTAAGCAGTTAGCATATCTTAGCTCAGCTTATCCTCAGAAAAACTTGTTGAGATTGATTATATTATTATCAATGGCTGCCAAAAGGAGAAACTAAGGCCCAATGCAGTTAAGGAAAGTATCTTGCCCTAGCCATATAGCCTGCGAGCAGTGAGGCTGAGACCCTGACACATCACTGTCTGCTTCTCACTATTGGGCTCTACCGCCTGTTGGTCTGGATGACTGATTCAGTGTCTGCTTTCCTGTCACCCCAACAGGCCACCAACCCAGCAAAACCCTCCTCAAATGTGTGTGTACTGCTTAAGGAGATCATCACACAGCAGGAGCTGAACTAACGTCTCACACACTTCTGCTGAGCTGCTCAGAGTCTATTAAACTGGAAGTTTCTCAGAAGACCAGAAATGTGGTCAAGCACCCAATTTCCGGGCTTCTAGTGCATTTACCAAACTGATAACATTCATTTTAATCTCTTGTTGAAACTAACCACACCTGCAGAGGACAATTTTTGTCTCTAAATCCGTCACTGTGTACATTTCACAGTGCAATTTCCTCTGGTGCATGCTACAACTAGGAAAAGTGAAGGTTGTGGGTGAGCCAGCATTAACCTGGGGCAGCTTCTCTGAAAATGCCAAATTTGCAAGGCTTCCTTTCTGCACTGCATGCCTGTGGCTTCTGTTGAAGAATCACCCCCATTGCAATGCCAGAAGGCGTGCTACAGAGAATCTGCTTCAACTACCTTGGGTCTCATATGAAAAAGCAGGTTCAGAAAGATAGAATGATTCCCTTAGTGAGTCTGGGATAAGGAATGCACTAGAACCCCAGGCTCCTGAGTTGCAGCCTTGGCTTTTTCCAGTGAACTACTCTGTGCGTGACTTTGCAGAAATGTTTAGATAAGGTTTGCCTCAGTGGCTGGAGCTGCATTGCAAAGTGGACGTGTCATCTCTTATTCTTAGTAAAATGACTTTTGTTAGAACACATTTCACAATTTTATATTTCACACTCTTGTAACCCAGCTAACTGTGTCCCAGTCACCAGCTAACTGCTGCCACATGCTTGCTCCATCATTGGAGGTTTTGCAATGAACACAATTAGCTGCTTCCCAAGTCTTCACCATTTTTAGTACATTCGCTTGTCTCTCTTCTACTTTTTTGTTAGTTTCCTTTATTTTGACACCTTTACTCACATAGACCATTGACTCTGAGTGAACAAAAATGCTAATTGAAATGCGTGCCATCTGTGGCGGCCGAATTTGAGGATGTGTTTCAATTTCTGAAATGGAATACTTGCAACATTCTCTCTTCGTTTGCAAAATCACCTCTTTCTGGTCTTTTCCTGGGTCTTTTTGGAAATAAATACTTTGAAATGTATTCAGACCATCAGCTGCTTTTGTCTGGGGAAATCATATAGTCAGTGTAGAGATCTAATTTTCTTAGCTCGAGCAAGTGCCATTTAATAAGACACATTTCAACTTACCATACTTTAAAGACTGTACTTTCATGGTGAGTGTTATTTGACAATCTTCTATTACTCAATTTCCCACAAAAACTAGTTTTTGAAGAATAAGGCCAAGTATACTAATGGAACCATGTGGCAGAAGCAGGGGGACTGAGCAGCTGAGGCTGGAAGACAGAGTGGAAATTTTGAACACTCACAATATCTGGGTTGTGGCTGGGCCAGGTAGGGGGCAAGAGAAAAGAGGGGGTGGAAAGTTGGTAAAGGAAAGAATCCAAAGGAGTAATGAGGATTTGACGATTGAGTAAAGGTCAAGGGAAAAAATAAGGATGAATCAAATAAATCAAGAGAAAAAATGCAAAAGAAAAAAAAAGCAGAAAGAATAAAGGTCAACAACAGTGGATGAATGGAAAGGGAAGGAGCAGAGCAAGCCTAAGGACTGGAAATAACATGAGGTGTAGAAATAAAACAAAGTACATGAGGGAAATAAAGAAATGCCATTCCAGGAAGTTTCTGCCTGAATACTCAATGACTCATTAGGTCAAAACACCAGCATAAATTGCATACTGATGGGTGTGGGCAGCCCTCCTGTGGGTGACCAGCCTTGACCATTGCTTCCACACTAACTCACATTTTAAAGCCTCCATGCAAAAACTAAACAACCATAACCTATGGATTCCTAGAAATTGTTTCATCTTCTGTCCATAAAGTTTAATGAAAGGACACAAGAGCCTCAAAAAAATACAGTGCAGTGGAAGGACAATGGTCCTGGACACAAAATGCTGGCTGTGGGAACCTGAGGTCCCCAAAGGATTTTTAGTTATGGAAAGTTTTCTGCTTAGAAAGCCAGAAGCCAATATCTAGAACCCATAAGGTGGAGCTGTCCTATCTGGATCGCTGGGTAGGGTGCCTGTCTTTCATCTTCTAACACCTATTTTCCCTGGGGCAGAGTCTGCAGAACTTCTCCATCAGAGGGTAGATCATCCAGCCCCCATCTCCGGGAGTTGGGGCATTTTCTTTTTCTCTACCATGGTCCACACGTAGGAAACCTGAATTCTTACTAGATAGCCCAGTTTGCAGCTACCCCTGTGTGAAGGGGCCCAAGGTAAAAATTTCTCAATACACATATTGTTAGGTATGTTCTCCCTCAAAACATATGCTGTCGTAGGGTGCTTCCCATCACAGGAAGAAAAGGCCACATTCTTAGTCATTTCCCTCTCAAGTTACTGCTGTTATATTTGCTCAGTCAGAAAGCGTGTTGGTAGTATAATCAGATGAGGCTGAATATGGTTCATTGTCTTCTGCCAGAAGTTCTCATCACAGTCCTGACCTTCTCTTCCCTCATTCCTCCCCAGCACTGAGAGGAACTGAGGGTAAGGAAGTTTTGACTTCATGACTTCAACCAGACCCCTCTTCCTCCTCTTCTCAAGGACCTGGTAGCAAGCCTGTTCCACACTCTGGCTCATGCTGACTTCCTGGAAGCTTCCCCAACCTGAGTAATTTGTTTCCAATGTTTTAGTTTGTATGCTCCATTTACTCCTGTTAATCTGCAAGTGCTTGCCTAGTCTGTGAATGTTCTAGGATATAACATTGGACACATCTCCTCTTGAGTCATGGGGACAGATCCTTCATTGTATTCTTTAGTGGTTTCTTAATCACCAGGAGGAGCTAAAGAGTTATTTTCTAAGCTAGTAGCACAGATATCTTTTACACTTCATATGATTTCCAGGTAAGATGGCAATTAAAAATGATGCAGGCACAATGTCAAATATACTCAAGTAATTAGAGGAGCAAAAGTTTTCAAAATTCAGCATAAAGAACCCGTTTCCAGGTTCAGAGAATTCCTCCTCTATCATCAATTGGGATGACTCTAAGCATTTCCCCTACCTTTCTTGAATTTCTAAGTTGTTTTTCTATAAGGCTACTTACTACCCATCCTGGGCATCCTTGGTAGCTCAGATGGTAAAGAATCCACCTGCAAGGCAGGAGACCTGAGTTCGATTCCTGGGTGGGGAATATCCCAAGGAGAAGGGAAAGGCTCCCCACTCTAGTATTCTTGTCTGGAGAATTCCATGGACAGAGGAGCCTGGTGGGTTAAGAGCCCATGCAGTTGCAGAGTCAGACAGGACTGAGTGACTAACACTATGCTACCCATTATAGGACAGCTTTGGAATTCTGCGAAACTATTTAAAAAGCAGAACAATGTGGACATGTTTGTAGGTTGGGGTTGGGGTGATAGACTCTTAGTGTCTCTGGACTTCTAGGGACTAGATGCATTTATAACCCTGAAAAGGTAACTGACAGGCATATGGGTTTTATTTCATCTAAGAGAGATTTTCAAAGCTACAATGGGCATTGTGGGGATTTGGAAAAAAAAGAAATGTATTAGTAAAAGTGAGAGAAGTGGAAAATATAAACCAAAATCAGGATTCATTTTCATCATGGGAGTCAACTCTTTGAAACAGACGTCTAATAGAGGTAGCTGACTCAAAAGCCACACACAGATGTGCTTCTCGGATTGGTGAGCATCTGGAAAGGTGAATTTGAGGAAGATGCTAAAACCCCTACTGTATGTCTGCGTTGACAGGGCACTGTTGGTAAGTCTACACTTTACCAGATGAATTGTGAACATGCGTGTGTTCTGAACCACAATATTGCCCTTGGAGAATAGTTTGAAATGTGAAGCCTTCCGAAAACCTAAGTGCTATGTAATAAGCATGTTTAAGCATCAGTCTTCGGGTACTTATAATTCTGCAATATGAGAATGGGGAAGACAGAAAACGGACAAGCAGCAAGCAGAACTTCTATTGACGATGGAGGTCGGTGATGGTAACTGGAGGAAGGGGGGTGTTCACTCGAGTCTTCGGTGTTTAGTTCAGATTTTCCTCTTTTTTTAAAAAAAGTGAGTTTTTATCATAGGAAAAAGAAGTGGGCACTCGTGAAAGGCATTTAGCCCAGCTCCCACATAGTCCAAGCAGACCAGGAGACCTTTCTGCACCTGCCGCATTCTCTGTTTGGGCAAGTCTGTGCATCACTATCAGGAATATGGCTCCCTTCGCAAAGGCTGGCACTGCTGGTCTATGTGTAAACGAGCCTTGTGTATGTCACGTGCCTTTTCAGTCTTTAGCTCCATGACTTATCTCGTCGCGAGGTGCCCTTTCTCTTATCACTTTATGTCTCTTACGTAGCCAGAGAATTGGGGGGGGGGGGGGGGAAAGCCAAACATATCCACTTAGAGGTAGACAGACAGACTTGCTCCTAGCTTCAATCAAGATCAAGGAGACCGTGAGCGGCCGTCTCAAGCCCCAGCAGCAAACGCCAGCGGGAGTATCAGCTGGGCGCACGGGGCCCGGGAAACCGCATCCCGGGCAGCCACTCTCGGCGTGGCCAGGGGGATTGGGAGAGTGGCAGATGGACCTCCGCCAGCTTGGTTTCCCAGTCATATTATGCAACAACTTCGCAGCCGTCATCTTCGTCCTAATTGTGTAGTGAACGTTACTCGTGCGTTGCGCTTCCCCACCTAGCCAACCCCTCGCTCTCAGTGGAGACGCGCGCGGAGCATTGTAACCGCTGCCTACGCAGCACCCCTTGGTTCTGATCCGCTGCCTGGCCGTCTCCCCTCCGCGGCCCGCCCGGAGTCCTGGCCGCTCGCCAGCGCCCCCCGCCTTCCCTCTCGCCCACCTCCAGGAGGAGGGGTCCTCCCGGAGTGTGCGCGGAGGAGGCGGCGGAGGTCCCTGCCACGCCCCGGCCAAAGAGGCCTGCGGCCCTCAGCCCCGGTACTCGGTCGGCAACAGGTAGGTCGGCCGGCTGCGCGTTCGGGGAAACAAAATGCGCCTCCGCGAGCGAGCGAGGGTCGCTGGGCTCAGGGAGGCACCTCAGTGACCAAGAGGGTGAAGACAGCGGTGAGGGCAGCCGGACGGCGAGGCGGAGGTCTCCGGCCCCTCCCCAGGCTCGCCCCAACCGAGGCGGCCTCGCCGGCCGTTGCGCAACCCTGGAGCGGGGCGCCGGGCACGGAGCGCTGGTCCTCCCGGCACTCAGGAGACGGTGGTGACCGCGGCCGGGAAGGGACGCGGGCCGGGTGCTGGTGGCGCTGCCGGGAGGAGGAGTGGGCGGGGGCGGAGCGGGGCGGGGCCTCGGAGAGCCCGCCCCCGCCGTCTGCGGCCATTGGCGGCGGGCTGGGGGCGGGTGCGGGCGCGGCGATTGGGGCTGGGGCCGCCCGTCACGGCGGGGCTGGCGGGCGGCGACGTAGCGCCGCGCTCGGAACTGACCTACTAACACACATCTCCCGGCGCGGCCACGGCGCCCGCGGACCAGGCGCGCCGCCTGCCTCCCGCGCCGCGCCCTCACCGCCGCCTGCCGCCGCGGAGGCCCGGCCGAACCCCGGTCCCCGAACGCCGTCGGCTCGGCTCCCGGCCCCCGTTCTTTCTTCCCGCCGCCCCGACTCGCCAGCCGGAGAGCAGGAACACGGTAAGCGCTCCGCCCACCGCTGGCCCGGGCCCGGCGCCCGGCTCCCCGCGGGCTTCTGAGGCGCGCGGCCGGCGGGCGCTGGGCGCGGGGCGTGCTGTGCGTGGGGCCCGCGGCTGCGAGTGTGCGCGGGGCATTCATTACATAAACTTTTGCTGCCTTGTCAGGAGGGGACTCGCCACCTTAAGGTGGCTGCTTTGATTGCAGCGCCCTCGCTCCGGCACGTAGTCCGGGCTGGCTTGCGCTCCCCCCGCTGCTGTTGCATAATGTCTCCTGATTTCAGGAAAATTGATGTTTTGGTAGAGAAGAGCGCCGGGGAGGCTGAGCCATCTCGTGGGCAAGGGCTGCGCTCTCTCCTTTCTGGTCCCTTCAGTGGGACTGGCGGCGGAGGAGAGGAGGGGGACTGAGTAGTGAGGAATAGTCTTGATTTTCTCTTTGAGAAAGAGCGTCGGTAGCGTGAACGGTGACGGCATTCAGAGAATGCCTGCGCTGCGTTTGTTTGTGTCCGGGGCTGAGTCTGCACAGACGTTTTCCACCCTGTTTGTCGTCAGCGTGTTTTTACCAGCGCTCGGGGAGGTTGTGGGATTTGTCCTTGCATACATTGCATAATCTGCCCACGGTGAAATACTGGCAAGGATTAAGGGTTAATGTGGGAATATGCGCGTACGTGGGCAATGATTTGGTAATTGTAGTGCAGCGTTGGATATTAGATCATTATTTGCCTGTATACTACGTCCCAAACGAAAAGGATTTTTTTTTTTTTTTTTAACACTCCTACAAAACATAAAAGGAAGAATTCCTCGGGTTGTATTCTGATCTTGGATACTGCCCGAGCTCGTCTCTTTGGTGTTCTGAACTATTCTTTTTAAATCTGGGACAAACCATTGTGACGTTCACCTCCCCACCTTCCTAATTTTAATGCATTCCGTTCGATCAGCCCTTATTTTCACCTTATTGTCATTGCTTTTTCAGACCCGACAAGACAGCACATAATAGTTTCCTGGAAATGTTGCATTATGTAACTGACGAATTTGCTGGCAGTGAGCATAGGAAGAGGGAGCTAATTACGTGATTTTATAATCTTGCTACAAAGAAAGTAGGACAATCTCAGCCTTTAAAATGTCACTGTAACAGTTTTTTAAAAGGATATTTTAAACAAGCAAGTCGACAACTGGATAAGCATTGAGTTTGCTCGTGTTGCCGAATGTGCGTCTCTTGCCCGAAATGAAATGTGCGTTCTTCTAAATTTAGCCCTAACTATCGCATTTTAACAATTGTGGCCTCACAGCGCTATTTCTGGTGTTTTCTCCAGGGCTGTGTGCAAATACAAGTTCAAGGCCATTTGCTGTAGTTTTAACTCCACGCCTTCCGAGAGACCTTTGATAAGATTGTATTTTTAGGAAGGCATTTCGCAGAGCCCGGTGATTTGCTGGATGCTGACTCCCATTTATCTTTTTAAAGGACACTTTAGGAAAGTGCTGTTCCCTGAGAACAGCAGGGGATGACCGAGTGTCATCTTTTGGTCTTGGCTTTTGTAAATAACAGCGAATGAGGCCACAGTATTATTTCACATCTTTTTTTTTTTTCGTCCAGACCAGATGTGATTTATGGGAAACAGATATAGGTTAGTAGATTGTATTTTTTTAAATGGATGTCCCAGTTTTATTCATGTGAGAATTATGTGACTATGTAATATACTCAAGATTTTAAATTTATTCCTGGACTCTTATGTAGTGGGTGTGTGAATATATGTGTATGATGGTGTGTATATGTCAGATTGTTTTCCCCTAATGTAATAGTAAAATAATTAAAGAGCAGGGTTGTGGAGGGTTTTTCAGGGGCGGGGAGCGGGCAGAGAAGGGGACAAAGATTACAGAGATTCACCTCTGGAACAAATTTATTGCCCCAAGTAATTGCAGTCGCTTTCCTAGAAGCTAATATTGCTCCAGGGCCCCAGTGTCAGACCCCCGACCTACTCTGGAGCTCGGGTTGGGAGCCCCGGGTCTGCAGGGGCGGCTTAGCGCCACCTTCCGATCGCGACCTTAGGGGTGCTCCCTTCCTCCCAGGGCGCTCCTCCCAACTGCGGCCCCTTCGGGTCTGGGGGTGGGGGGGATGTGGGGCGGCGGGCGCGGACCTCGGTCAACGGCAGGGAGCGCCCTTGGGCGACGCTTGGACCAGGGCTGCTAGGCGGCCTGCGCTCCTCCTTCTCGCCCCCTCCCCACATTCCTTTGTTCTGGCGCGGGGGTCTAGGCTGCACCGAGGCCCCGCTGCGCCGCCCACCCGGCGGGGGCGGGTCCGGGGGGGCGTGGCGCGGGGGGCGCCGGGGGACGTCCGCGGCCGGGGAGTGCGGTGCTCCCTGGGTTCTCTTGGGCGGAAGGAGGGAAAGGGGAATGGAGGAGGGAGAGAGAGAGGGCAGCTGGAGCTGGGGGAGCGGAGCCGGGCGAGCTGGAGGGACCCAGGGCGAGGCCGCTCCGCGCGGAGAGGGCTGCCCGGCCGCCTGAGCGTTTCATCGCTGCGGCCCGGGCTGCTCCAGGGGCCTGTGTTCTTGCTTTTTTTGCGCGCAGAGCTCCTGAGCACCGCGGACACCTTTGTTCGAGAAGGCGTCATTGTGTGTCCTAGAGGAGCGCTTCCGATTCTTGTAAAATGAAAAAAGACCTAAGAAAACCACCAGTGTCAACAGACGGCAAAAATTGGGGGTGGGGTCGCTTCAGTATTGATGATAATGACAAGGACCCCAATTTGACTGTCAAGTATATATATATATTTTGTGTCGGTATATATATATTTTGAACATTAGTTATGTGGCTAGAGTAGAGAGAACTCGAATTCCCCTGAGTTAAATATTTTAAAAAATTACAACACTTGTGTGGATGGGATACCGCTGTCCTGCTGAGTAAGACTACGGTACTTTCATCCTGGCAATAAGTCTTCTGAGACCGTGCTTATTGCTTTACTGCAATAAATCGCAGTAAATTCAGGGCAGCGTCACAGTTCTCTAAAAGCCATCAGCGAAAAGTGCATTGTTTAAAAAGTTGGGGCTTCTATGGGATCAAATCCTACACCCCCGTCCCTAATGGTTTCTCTCTTGAGTTTCAGGCCGGTCAGTAGCTAGGAAACGGTGAAGTGCTACCTAGGAATACAGGCTCTGGGCTCAGAAGAGCTGGGTCCCAGGCCCTAGTGTTGGGCACTGCCCTGATCGGCCTCCGAGGTAAACTGAGGGAATAAAACCTGTTTATTTAGCTGGCGAGTTGTGGGGAGCTCAGTAAACTCTTCCTGTCTAAGTGACTAAGTGCCCAGGAAGCAGCTATGTGTGTGTGTGTGTGTGTGTGTGTGTGTGTATTTTAATATTCATCTTTATTTTTCACTGCCTAAGTCTCTGTGCAATAAGGGTTGAAGTTTGAACTAAGCCTAAAGATTCTTCTTGAAATACTGTGCTTTTGTTGTTCTAGTAGTGATTACTTTTTTTCTCAAAACTATTTGCTGTTTCATTCAATGGTAATTTTAGATTGAAGGAGATCCTGGACAGGATTGCAGAACCTCATACTTCCCAAGTCACTAGGTTAATGTTTGGGGGAACTGTTTAAAGGAAGAGAGAGAGAGGTGAGTTGATGGTAGCATTAATGGTGTAAAAAGGGCCAAACAGCTGTCTTTTTCCAGCTCCCTTGACTTCTTTTGATGGTTTTCCTGGGCCTGGATAATCTCTGCATCTAAAATTCCAGTCTGAGATCGCAGACTGGTTAGACCTCACAGATGAGCTATCCTGAGAGGAAGTGTGTGCCTCTTGTATGGTTAAAACCCTAGGATATGCCCCATGACACTGTCAGTGGTTGACCTATTAATGTAGAATTAAATTTCATTTGGTTTATCCTTGTAACATAGAACAATGCTTCACTAAGAATTACGAGAGGCAAAAATTAGGCCTAGAACTAATCATAATCGTTGCCTTGCTGCTGCTTATTCTTCGGAAATGAGATGATGAGTGAGTATTTACTAAAGAGGTACCCTGCCTGTGCCAGGCACTCTGTTTTCTGTTCTATTATCATCCCCATTTTAGACTTCAGAAAGTGGACCTTAAGAGAAATTGATTAGGGGTCCAGGCCAGGAACCTAAAAAATGGGTTTGCGGGGGAGGGAGGCTCTGTCTTTGTCCCTTCCCTGAGTATGAGTGCAAGCTCACTGGAGTTTTTGAAACAATTTCCTTTTCTGTGTGAAAGACTTATCTTTGCTAAGTGCAATTATAACATCACTATGATGCAACAACCTGAAAATTAAAACCCTTTGTTTGGGCCCTTTCCCATGTTGAGCAACGTGCTTGACTCACCAGCTGAGTGGATATTTCTAGTTGACCTTGCTTTGGTCCATAGAGTCAGTTCCGAGACGTGAATGTGATTGCAGCATAGAATGGAAAAGGTGCAGTCATATTGCCGAGGCTTTATTTTTACCAAGTAAAATCACACATACTTCATTATTTCCATTGTAATCCAGATGGCATTGATGCTGTTCAGAGTTGTTTATTTTTAATTTGTATTAAGGAATGAGAGCACACTTGGGATTCAATTCAAAATGTGACAGAAACAATGTAATTGAACTTTCCTTTAATATTCATTTCTTGTTTTTGTAAGGTATGCCTGTATTTCACAGGGTTAACACATTGTTTGATATCCTGTTATTTTTCTAAATTACATTTGAGTTGATTTTTATCCAGATTGGATTTGTGTGAGAATGTCGAAAGACATTGACCTTTGATCACAGACATTACATAAGAGCTTTTCAGTTTCAAAATGAAGTTATATTACCACCACCCCCAATTATCTCTCAAATGTCATTACAAATAACTTTCTTGTAGTTAAAAAAAACACTGTTTCTCATATGGTTTTAATTAGAGTATGCTAGCTTGTTTTTATGATAAGAAAGTTTAGTAGAGATTTACTAGATGCCTTTTGTAATAATCTGTGCTTTGAGCATTCATTTTTATTGGAAGCAGAATGATGTTTATAAGCCTTTTAGTTCTCAGAACATGGTGTCTTTTATTAATTAACTTTCTAGGGATCTAAAACTGGAATTAAGTAGCCTTCAAATAAACACCAAAAATAAACATTTAAAATAATCTGTTCTACTCATGAGGCACACAGTAAATGACATTTGTAATCGTCTGCTCACTGGGAAAGAAAGTGAACAAGAAATTAAAAAGTCAAGCTGAGGAAAATTGGAATGATTCCTCAGTTTAATTAGGAACATTCAAAACCTTGCCCTTTCATACCCTTTTCTCACCCAGCCCTGCACGCACCCTGTTTTCCCCATCATTGCCACATGTTGCATGTATTCTGGCATTACTTACCTGTTGCAGAAATTTCCTATAACTGGGTCACTTCATGATTATTGGTGTCCCTTAGGATTTCAGATTAGTTGCTAGTTAATGAGAAGTTATCTTTTTGAAAGTTTCAAGAAAGCAAATGGTCCCCATTTTGAAGTGACTGCAGATGTTTTTGTTGTTGTTAATGCGTTAACATAGTATTTCATCACTCCCACCCTTCCAGTTCCCCTCCTTCGAGCCTTGAAGTTGGTTGTGTTAGCATCTATGCATTTACCCCCAGCAGTCTTCAGAATATTTTCATTTAAGAGTTAGGTTAAAATTGTGGACTCTTTTTATTTAAAAAAAAAAAAAAAAAGGTTATACTATACTATTTCATATTTCAATCCCATAAATTATATCAGTGCTATAGTAAAAGGCAATGTTGTCATTGTATTTATTAAGTTTAAATCTAATTTTCAAGTAGCCCTATGTTGAGGATGAGAGAGCAAGGAATTTGACGTATTTTCATTTATCATAAACTTCTCTGGTTTTGACACATTCATTTACAGAAGTACCCGAATAGAAAATGTTGGTCAGTTTGTTGCTATGATTGGATAGATTTTGGCAGAGTGTGAGAATCTGTTTATGTGTGTATTCATATCTTGATCAAGTATACATTTCTAACTTCAGGGTTGAAGTCTATGTTACTAGAGACAGAATTATATTATTAATGGGAGGTATTTATGAGGTTTAACATAGTTTTCTTAATTGAAAAAAACATTTTTTCGCCTTATTAGAAGATCCTTGTGCAACTTCAGTGTTTCCTTAGTTTTTTCATCTCCCACCCCCAGATTTTATTTTCATCCATGAAAAGAAAGTAAAGCATTTTATTGAAACAATCACGTCATGGATTTTACCCACAGGAAGAAAATGTAGGTTAATATTTGCTAGTATTACTAGTTTAAAGAACTGTGAATTGATTCATTAACTGTATCTTTTTTCACTAAAATGGCACTTATCTCAAAAATAAGCAGTTGTCTTCCTAGTGGAGAGATGTAGTTTAACATAAAGGATTTGTTTTTCTTTAATGGTATCTATACTATATCTCTGAGAGTGTAAACAGTACATTCAGAGAGTACAGGAAAAATGAGGTGATTCTGTCAAAATATTTCCAAATCATTGGGCATATCAAATAGTATTTCATCTTGTATTGACAGAATGTTAAAATCAGAGTATAGAATAGAAGCAATTTGCAGTCTCTTTAAAGAGATAATAAAATTTTCTCATAGTAGATTTTAATATCTAAGCTATTAGTCAGATTTTAGATGCTTGAAACAAAATGTTTCTTTTCTTGTTTTGTAACAAGTTTAAATTGTCCACTAGTATTTCCCTGAGAGATGTGTTAGAGGCCAGGGAAGATACAGGTCATAAGGTCCCTCCTCAAAAAGAAATTAGGGTTAGAATTTGTGTTGTACAGCTTTATTTGTTTAGAGAATTTTCTAAACCAAATTTAATCTTAATTAAAAACAATATTTAGGTCATCTGACTTAAGTAGAATTTTAAATCTGGGCTTACGAAACAACTCCTGCGTGTAGAAATCTTGTGATGTACTATGAAAAAGCATTAATTAGCAGTGGCATGTCCGTGTTAGGTGTGGGAAAATATGTCATTGGAATGTGATGACTCCTGCTCTTAAATTTCTCTTTTTATTTGTATTTTTAAGAAGCAGCCATATTATCTGATGGGTGTAATGAAACTGATCGTGCTGAACACGCCAGCATCATAGAGTTGGCATTCAGTGTCAGTTACTCCCCAGAAAGGAAACTAGCGGTGACTGATATAACACAGCATTAGTGGTGATCTGAAAACTTGAGGCAGAGGTGAAATGACTGTTAAATTAATCATAAGGGAAAACACTAGAATCTGAAATAAAGGTATTAGTTGAGAATAAATACTGATGTTTTTAGAAAGCACTGAAATCTACCTTTGCATGCTCTTTAAATTTATTGTTGAAAGGCACAGATAGATTCTCTCCCCTCAATATCTCTGCCTTCTAGTGCTGCATGATCTTGGGAAAGTCGCACAGTCTTTCTGTGTTTTAACTGTACCCTATCCCCATGTTGAAAATGGGTATATTTTGGGTTTGTGGGAAAAAAAAATTGCAGATGACAATGCCAACAGCTGTAACTTTCCTTTTCTTCTATTTCTTTTTAGCATATAGGGTTGCCAGGAGATGAAAATTTTAGAAAGAGATGAAAATTTAGAATGCTTTCTCAATTCATTAAATAATCACAGGATATAAAACAACTCTGAGGAAGATGGGGAAAAGTTCCAGATGGAACTTTATCTGCAACAAAGTTCCTTTGTTGTCTTAAAGAAGTTCTGGCAACATCTAATAGTGCTTTGCTGCCCCCAAATCACTTAGTAAATGGGTATATATTACACTGAAATGAGAAGAACAGAACTGAGAATCTTAGCTCTTCCACTTAACTAGCTGTGTGACACTGGGCCAATTGCTTAACTTCTCCCAGCCTTAGTTTTCTCATCTGAAAGTGGTTATTATTCTGAGGGCAGTGAAATAATCACAGGCCAGGCTCAGGGTGCCTGTTGCATAGTCAGTATTGAGTAAATGGCACCTGTAATGATTGTTTTTATTGTCACCATACCAAGAAAAAAGCAGCGTGGCTAGAAACAACATGATATGTACACTGACTCCCCATGTTGGCAGTGTTCCTCCCACACCTGTGGATGGGTACAGTGCTCATCTGTATTCATGAGCCTGTCTCTCACCAAAGACCAAGGGGTGCCTTGATTCTTGGGAGTTTGATTCTTCCTTCCTTCTTTATCTTCCCCAAGCCTGGCTCAGTGCCAGAGTAGGTGCTCCATATCTGTTGCATAAAACAAGTAATGAATAAGAGAAGTTCCCTTAGTAAGTAAAACAATCTTTTCTAGAATTTATGTAATAATATCAAATTTAAAAGAATGTATCAGCAAGTTTTTGGTCACAAAGCTCTCTTATGTAAGGCAAATAAGTGTCAGTCAAATGGTGAGCACCTAAGAGGTTCAGTTTGTTGCTAGGATACAAATATATTAATTTGCTCCCTGAACTAATCGGCATTCTGGTTGGGCATACAAAACAAACATGTAGGAAGATACACATTGTACAAAATCACCACCTCTCTCTACAGTATCTCGAACTGCTAATAAATTCTTTTCAACACAGCAAAGTTACTTGATAAATAATAGTACAGAAAATACCCTTATGTAGTATGCGATGATTTGCTGGTGGAATCATAGAAGCACTTATTATGTGCAGATGAGGGAAGAATCCAGATTCTAGTATACCTAGTGAAATTGAAATTGGAAGAAGATTAACTGAAAAGAAATGAGATTTTTCTGCAGGTTTTGAACATACCAAACAAAGTTACAGAGATGAAGAAGTGGACATACAGTACTTAGACACATAGAAGTGGGTTAAGAGATTTTAGGACAAGTGAGATATTTTTGTTAAACAGAAGTAGGATTATTTTCTCTATGCAGTGTGGCAAGGGCTGCCTGCCTGCCCTTACTCACACTAGACTCAGCGTGATTCTTTGGAACAGGAGATTGAGATCAGAGTCTCAACTCACTCAACATAGGTTTGAAATGATGAAACGGATATGAAATGATGAAAGAATGAAAAGTTTAGAAAGAGTAATACAGACGGAATGGTGGGGCATTTCAAAAGCACAACTGCAACAATTCATAGTTTAGATGAAATGCAGAAGAAATTTAATTTTTTTCCAAGGAAGGGATAAATTAAAAAATGCATGGAAGAGAAAGAGTCTCAAGTGAAAAAAATACTCAGAATGATAGTGTACAAGGAAATACATAGTAGTACCTGGGGATACAGTGGAGATTTGAAATGCATCTTGGAAAAGTTCAATATAGTTATCCTCCTGGAGTTGGAATTTTTACTCTTGCTTCAGCATTCATTTGATTTTATTGGGGAGGACTTAACAGATTTAAGAAATACAAATTATTGACAGAAGGAAATAATCCATTCATTATGTAGAGGGAAAAGGAGTTTTCATGTCAGACCAAGAAATGTTGAGTGCAAATATAGGAAGTAGTGTTGTTTACTAAGTGATAACTAGAAAGCTCCCTTTCTACACCATCACTGCCTGCTATGGCAGACTCCTTGCCTTCATTTCCCACTAAAATATATTATCAAAGACAAACAGAAGCTCAGTATTCATAATCATTAAATTTTGCTGAGTTGCAACTCACTGTTTGCATTGGCTCAGTTTGATGGACGAAACTATGGCATTAAACCTTATCCTTGATGATCCTGAAATGATTACATCATTCCTTCTATTCCTTCTGGAAAAGACACAAGAAGCTGGCAGGCTTTTCCAACTGATAAAATTAAACCTCATTAGTCAATATAAAACTATGCACAAGAAAGAAAGAGGGACATGAAAACATTAAATCTTTCTAATGGGGCAGGAGAGGTGCCATATACAGATAGTGCTGAATGAACAGTTGTTTTACCATATCTCCTTCATGAAAGTATTACCTACTGGAAAACTAGGCAGAGAAACCCCGTCCAGAAACCCAGATCCGAAACCACCATGAAAAGACTGTTATTGGAACCTAATATGGATTTATTATCTCCTGTCAGGCCAAATTCAGATTATAAAGTTGTCATCAATGGAAAAGGAAGCTAGTTGAGAGTCCTGTTTTCAAGTTCTTATATTTTGTTTGAAACTAATTAGTAAAATGGAAAGAAATTCTTTCCATAATTACGTGCTCTCAGTTTAAAATAATTTTGTTTCAAGAAGGCACTGTACTTAAAAAAAAAAAAAAAAAATCCCTTAACCATTTATTTTAGGCTGAAGCTACTCTATCAGTGAAATCTATATGACAGAATTATCAGGACCAAAAAAGGCATTGTAGATGCTACAACCTTAAGTGAATGTTTGATAAATCAATTTGAGGGAACCAGGGGGGAAAAAAACGATTTTCTCATAGCACAAATGCGTCAAAGAGACAGCTTTATTGAGAAGAGTCCTTTTCAGGTGTGCTGAGTCACTTGGCAGAATGTCCATGACATAAACCACGTAAGAATTAAACAACCACAACTGAGTTGTTTGTGTGACTTTTATGTTCATTTTTGTGGAAATAAAAATCTAGCTCCATTTCTGTTTGATTCCATATAATTACAGAGTCTGTCTACTGACATTAAAAGGGTTTACTTGGAAAAGTTCCTTTTATGAGGTGAACTGGTTTGCTTGGCAGTCATATAAATGCTATCTAAAGGTATTCAGAAGCCCCACAAGATGCAAGTACTATTTAAAAATGTACTAACCAGAGGCGATCTGTTATTTCCTTCCTGTAATGTCCTATCCCCACATGCCCCACCCCACTGTTTTTTCTCCTGAAACACAGCCGCCTTCTATTGCTCCCCAGGGTAGATCTGTTCTTTTCTCTCACTCCCCTGGACCACATATTCCCCTGCTGACAGTTCTCAGTGGGGACTGTCCTTTACAACTTTACAGTATAGGTATTTAGGTACTTACTTTCTTTTCAAGGTTGTAAACTCTTTGAAGGACAGAACTATTGCCCCTCAATGCTTCATGTAGTTTCTTGTACATAGCTGGTAATAAATATTTACCAAATGGATAACTATTTCTCTTTGTGTATTGCAGGTCATCTAGAAGACCCCTACTTCATTCAGTGAGAGGAGCGGGAGAGATTTATTCTGGATCGTAGAACAAAAGGAAGAATATTGATGGATTTTAAACTGCAGTTTTTAAAGCACTTGAGAATACTGAGGAAATAACTTCTTCACCTGCACTGTGTATATAGGTTAAGGTGGTTTCTGATGCAGCTGAGAAAAATGCAGAGCATCAAGAAGGAGCAGGCATCTCTTGATGCTGGTAGCAGCGTGGACAAGATGATGGTGCTTAACTCTGCCTTGACCGAAGTCTCCGAAGACTTGACGACAGGGGAAGAGCTCCTTCTCAATGAAGGAAGTGTGGGGAAAAACAAGTCCTCAGCATGTCGGAGGAAACGGGAATTCATTCCCGACGAGAAGAAAGATGCCATGTATTGGGAAAAGAGGCGGAAAAATAATGAAGCCGCCAAGAGGTCCCGGGAGAAGCGTCGACTGAATGACCTGGTTTTGGAGAACAAACTCATTGCACTGGGGGAAGAAAATGCCACTTTAAAAGCTGAACTGCTTTCCCTAAAATTAAAGTTTGGTTTAATTAGCTCAACAGCCTACGCCCAGGAGATTCAGAAACTCAGTAATTCTACAGCTGTGTACTTTCAAGACTACCAGACTTCCAAATCCACTGTGAGCGCCTTTGTGGATGAGCATGAGCCCTCGATGGTGGCTAGCAGTTGCATTTCTGTCATCAAGCACTCTCCTCAGAGTTCTCTGTCTGATGTTTCAGAAGTATCCTCGCTAGAACATTCACAGGAGGGCCCTGCGCAGAGTGGCTGCAGAAGCCCAGAAAGCAAATTCCAGGTCATCAAGCAAGAGCCGATGGAACTGGAGAGCTATGCCAGGGAGCCCAGAGATGACCGGGGTGCCTACCGAGGGGCTGTGTATCAGAACTACATGGGGAATTCCTTTCCCGGATACTCGCACTCTCCCCCTCTGCTGCAGGTCAACCGGTCCTCCAGTAACTCTCCGAGGACATCGGAAACTGATGAAGGTGCAGTAGGAAAGTCATCCGACGGAGAAGATGAGCAGCAGGTTCCCAAGGGCCCGATCCACTCTCCCGTTGAACTTCAGCGTGTCCACGCTACAGTGGTTAAAGTTCCAGAAGTGAATTCCTCTGCTTTGCCACACAAGCTTCGGATTAAAGCCAAAGCCATGCAGATAAAAGTGGAAGCCTTCGATCATGAGTTTGATGGCACGCAAAAACTTTCCTCGCCTGTTGACATGACGTCTAAGAGACATTTTGAACTCGAGAAGCATACCACCCCCAACCTGGTACATTCTTCTCTCACTCCCTTTTCAGTCCAAGTGACTAACATTCAAGATTGGTCTCTCAAATCTGAACACTGGCATCAAAAAGAACTTAATGGCAAAACTCAGAGTAGTTTCAAAACTGGAGTGGTGGAAGTGAAAGACAGTGGTTACAAAGTCTCTGACCCAGAGAATTTGTTTGTGAAGCAGGGGATAGCAAACTTGTCTGCAGAGGTGGTCTCACTTAAAAGACTTATAGCCACACACCAAATCTCTGCTTCAGACTCTGGGTAAAATTACTACTGAACAAGCTCTGGGCCTTTAGAGATGCATTTGCAATAGATGAGTACGTTTTGTATTAGGCTGAATTTTCACTGGACCTGTGATGTCATTTCACTGTATAACGTTCACATGTTGTCTGTTGGGTGTCTTTTTGTGCACAAATTATTATGAAGATTAGACTGTGTTATCACTCTGCCTTGTGTATAGTCAAATAGTCCATCGCACAGGCTGTATATATTGAACATTATTTTTGTTGTTCTATTATAAAGTGTGTAAGTTACCAGTTTCAATAAAGGATTGGTGACAAACACAGAACTTTCGCTCCACTGCACTTAGTTTTGTGGGAAAGAAAGCAATTTAAGTTACAAAAGTAGATACTGTATTAAGATACTCTGCATTTTACTTATTTGGGGGAGTTTTCTCCCATCTATAGTAAATGAAAGTCACTCATGTCCGACTCTTTGCGACCCCATGGACTGCAGCCTGCCAAGCTCCTCTGACAATGGAATTCTCCAGGCCAGAATATTGGAGTGGGTAGCCGTCCCTTTCAGGGGATCTTCCCAACCCAGGGATCGAACCCAGGTCTTCCACATTGCAGGTGGATTCTTTACTGTCTGAGGGAAAACTAAAACATAAGTTCAACACATAATTTTCTTTTTCTAGTTTGGTCCTTTTTCTAGTTTGAAAACCTTCCATAGGAGGAGAGTAGAGAAAAGGGGGTGGGGAATGCATTTTCTTGCATTTAAGACTAGTAATTTACTAAATTACTCCCTGTTATATATTTTTTTTAAGGTTTCGTTTTCTGTATCCTTTTTGTTTTTAAGTAGAAAAATCCAAGTTGTTTAGTATCAGCATGTCTTCAGTCATCTCTTTTAAGTATGACACATGGAAGTGAATAGTTGAGTCATCGACCTACTTTGTTATTTAGAGGTTCTATTAAAAGAGTGAATTAAAGACTAAGGATGAAGTCATTTTATGTTATTGTAAATCTTAACAGTTCCAGAGTATAACAGTCTAGGAAATTAAGCTAGTGAAATACTATTTTTACTTAGTTTCCAAAATTTCAAAGAACATATCAATGATCGCATTTCACCATATTTCAACTTGAGTATATGTAATGACTTGGCTTTTTACAGTTTGTTAATGATGATTATAAATAATAGCTCCAGTTTGGAAACTATAATATAGAAGTCCAGAAGAAAGCATCCTTCTAAGTAAACCAATGACAAGATCATGACTGATGATTTGTTCAGGATCCTCAGTCATCCCATAGAAGTAAGTGTCCTTAATTACAGACAAGTGTGTCTTCTGTTGCACGGTGGGACTGGCTTCCGGGTAGGGTGGGAGGGGTGAGTGGATATTGGTTAAGAATAGCTTTCTCCAGAGCTGTTCTCCTCACCAAAGCCCTCTCCAGAACTGTTCCCACACTGCCTTCTTTTTCATCCTAGAAGTATGTGTGTATGGTGGGGGTGGGGACGTGGGCTGGGGTTCTTGAGGCTTCATAATACATGTGCAGAATGACTTAACCCTCATTCTGTTACCATATCTCCTGGTGGCACCTAGGAAGAGCCCAATTACAACATCCCAGTTTAGGGGCCTTTTTGACTGCCTGATTTTTAGTCTTTTACACTTCCTACACTTTTATATTTTAAAAAGAGATCCTTTGAGTTAAAGGAAATGCTGGGACACACACACAGACCATCCACTTTGTCCTTTTGGACACGGTGACCAGTTTCCTCTGAAGTCTAACGCTTAGGGAATGTGTTGCCAGTCTCAACCCTTGGACTTGTCTTTTCAGCAGTTTTTAGTGACTGGATGAGGCCCAGAGGGACACCTATATCATCTGCAAATGTTACAGGGCAGAGGAGGGTTAAGATACTGAATGGTAGTCGACATCCAAAAGCATTTCACAGCCTAGAATGGATGGAATGACTATAACAACATGAATCAAAATAGGACAGGGTGTAAAGTCAGGTTCCTGTGTTAAGTGGGAAAACAAAAGGCTGTCCAAGTCCACAACTGGGGAGAAAACAATAACTACATATGGAAGGAAAAAAGCTTTAGTTCCCTTCAGTACGCCCAGTGGAGTGCTGGGTTGTGTCAACACAGTGTCCAAACAAAGAGACAGCAGTCCTGCTGTCCTGGGGACATGCCTGCCAAGAGATTCAGTAGTAGACTCCCAGGGAGATTTTGCAGCCATGAAATAGACAATATTAAAAAAAAAACTGTTGATAAATTGCTCCCAAAAGGGATGAACCATAGACTGTGTGGTACTTACTGTAAGCATCCAAGTGGATAATAGCAAAAAAGGTAAATCTTGAGTTGTTTTCAGGAAGAATTGAAATCTGTCAGATCAGGAGCAAAGCAGCCTGCCTACCTGAGGCTATGTTACCTCCCCTGTGAACTGCTAACGTTAGCTACTGTGGTAACTATATTGCATCTGGATGCCCCCCTCCCTAGTCATTTTGTCTTATAATTGCAAGCATCTAAGATTCGATGGACATGAGTTTGGTGATAGACGGGGAAGACTGGCATGCTGCAGTCCATGGGGTCCCAAAGAGTTGGACACGACTGAGCGACTGAACTGAAGACATGGCTAGGATGATATTTAAAATGGTACTTCTTAAGCATAAAGGAGGACAACAAGGACCTATTGCACATGGAACTCTGCTCAATGTTAATGTAGATGGGAGGGGAGTTTGGAGGAGAATGGATGTATGTATATGTGTGGATGAGTCCCTTCACTTTTCACCTGAAGTTATCACACTGTTAATCAGCTATGTTCTATGCTTAGTTGCTCCGCTGTCCATGGGATTCTCCAGGCAAGATTACGGAAGTGGGTTGTCATGCCATCCTCCGGGGGATTTTCCCAACCCAGAGACTGAACCCAGGTCTCCCGCATTACAGGGGGCGTTCTTTATCATCTGAGCCACCAGGGAAGCCCAAGAACACTGGAGTGGGTAGCCTATCCCTTCTCCAGGGATCTTCCTGACCCAGGAATCGAACCAGAGTCTCCTGCATTGCAAGCAGATTCTTTACCAGCTCAGCTATTCTTTACCAGGGAACCCCTAATTGGCTATACCCCAAAACAAAATTGAAGGAAATGGCAACCCACTCCAGTATTCTTGCCTGGGGAATCCCAGGGATGGAGGGGCCTGGTGGGCTGCCATCTATGGGGTCGCACAGAGTCAGACACGACTGAAGCGACTTAGCAGCAGCAAAACAAAATGAAAAGCTTTAAAAAAATAAAGGTTGAATAAGCAATTCCAGGCTCACTAGGAACCAAAGAGAGATCAAGTCAGATAACACTGTGATACTTCTGATCTACAATGTCAGCTGAGGAGATGCTACCACTTTGTCCCACTCACAAGGTTCAAAACAGTGATATAAAATGTGTTTAAAGCCAAATGAATCTATGTGTGCTAAGTCGCTTCAGTTGTGTCTGACTCTTTGTGACCCTATAGACTGTAGCCTGCCAGGCTCCTCTGTCCATGGGATTCTCTAGGCAAGAATACTAGAGTGGCTTTCTATTTCCTACTCCAGGGGGATCTTCCCAATCCAGGGATCAAACCCAGGGATCTCATGTCTTCTGCATTGCCAGGTGGGTTCTTTACCACTAGTGCCACCTGGGAAGCCCAATAAGTCTCTGACAATACTCAAAAAGTAAGAGAGGGAAGCCCCAGACACCAGCATTCTTAGGAATTCCCAGAAAGATGGCTATCAGGCAGGAAGTGGCAGCCAGGAAAACACAGAGGCCCCATGTCAGTCACTGGCCACAGAGCAAAGAGAGGGAAGCCTGAATGGTCAGCAGTGGAGCTAAGGGGGAGGCTGCAGCAGAAACGACTGGATTTCCCCTCCACCTGCCCAGGAGGAGGTGAGCAAGGAGTGTGGTGGGTGGGTGGGGCAGAGTCAAGACAGACAGGCAGTGTCTCGGGGCCAGTGTGTAGAACAGATTGTGTCCTCGGTAGCCTGCCTACTGCACACCCCTCCTGTGTTCAGCAGTATCTCATTATTATTGTGCCCACTTTATAAAGGAAAATACCTGGACTCTCAGAGCTTGACTTGCCAAAATTTCTCACAGCAGCCAGAACCCAGGCCCCACAGGACCAGGACAACGCAGGCCAGCCAAGTATCATCTGACACTTTAGTTTCTCCCTAAAATAATCCAGGGAGATGAGACGAGAGAGTCTCTCTAATCTGCAGCAAAGAAGGCGGGAATCTAAGGAGGTGTCCAAGCTGCAAGTGCCCTTTCTTTGCAAATTAGTGGAAGTGCTATGTAAGGATCTCCTTTTGTGTGACATCATAGTTGTGTAATAACTCATTTTCATCTTCAAAGAGCAAATATTCCCAAATAAAAACCACTAACACCTAGGTAGGTCTAAAGAACCATGTTAGATTTTTTTAATGGTAGCTATTGAGTTCATTTTTGAAAACTAAAAATTATTTCTCAAAAATGAGAATCACTAGCAGCACCCACTTTATTTATGTGTGAGTATATGTGTGTGCCTGTGCATTCATGCACTTTGTGGGACAGGTGCTAGGGCTTGTTTAGGAAGTAGTACAACCACTGGAGTGACATTATAGTGTCCACAAACTACTCACACCAGGAAAATTTAAATAAGGAATACTTAAGTTTCCAGCAAAGATCGAGAAATAAAGAGAATTTAGAATTATGAGTTGCAGTTGAATTAGAAATGTAAATAGGATGTCTTATGGGAGGGTGAAGTAAAATATGACTAGTTTAAAGACTTTGGCAGCATTTTCTGCAGAGCTAGCTTTTCCTGATTCTAATGAATATAAGGGGAAAAAATAATTCAAGAACTAATGGAGGTAAGTGGGAGCAGTCTTGGCAAAGGAGAACAGGTAATATTAGACGGTGACAACATTACTTAAAAGTTAGGAGGGCATGCCACTATCTCCACTGAGTCATGATGGAGATTGCCAAGGCGTGATTGCTATTGTTGAGTATTGATAGTGTTACTGGCAACAAATAGAAGTACTTCATAAAATAAACTAAGCAAAGTAACCCAGACAGATATCACTGCCATTTTTTATATTTCCATTTTGTCAGCCTTGCCACGTGAGGAGGAAAAAGTTACTTTGCGGAAAGTGCTTGAATAAAGTTCAAAGTTCTGGAAGTCAAGAATAAGACCCACTTGAAAGTGCACATGAACAAAATTCTGAAGATAGGAAAGGAGAGGAAGAGCATTCAGTAACAATACATGCTGATTTAACAAAAGGTAGAATAGCAGAAGCCTCAGAATGAACCGTCCTTGAAGTGAGCAGATATTTCAATGTAACAAGTTTTCCTAAAGGGGCTTCCCTTGTGGCTCAATGGTAAAGAATCTGCCTGCGATGCAAGAGACGCAGGAGTCCAGGGTTCGATTCCTGAGTTGGGAAGATCCCCTGAAGAAGGAAATGCCAACCCACTCCAGCATTCTCGCCCAGGAAATCCCAAGGATGGAGGAGCCTGGCGGGCTATAGCCTATGGGGTCGTAGAGAGTTGGACATGACCGAGCGACTGAACGATAACAACAACAAAAGACCCAGTTAATAATAATAATAAAGTTATTCTAACAGCTATACCAGATATACCACGAGAAGGGACTTTTTTTTTTTTTTTTTTTTTAAGAAAATAACTTTGATGTATTACTGGGGTCACAAGGGAAGCCCTGAAAACAATGATGTCAACAGGTGCTGTGCACCATAAGAAAGAGGTAGGTTGCTTTGCAGAGAAAATGAGAGCAGAAGAGGGTGGGGTGGTTTGTGCTGTGTTCAGGAGGCTACTTTTGAAAGGATGGGGGTAGAGAGAAAAGAGGAGAGAGACGGGAGAGAGGAGGCCCAAGCAGGCCACTGATGAATATGTGGCAAATACATTAATAACACTTCCTTCTCAAATTTTCAGTAAGTCCTCCTAGGCGCTCAGATGCCTTGTGGGAGTGGATTTGTGTTTGTTTGCTGGACTTTGGGTCAGCATTCTGCAGAGCAAGGCAGCTCCCCTGGGACTAGGGGTGGTGAGGGTTGACACCCAGAGGAAACTGCAGAATCTAGATGGGTATTTGGACTTTGACCACCCATGTAACTGAGGCTAGGAGACCACCTTAGCTGGATCCTGGGGGCTTAGGGAAGCCCTGCCCATTATTAAATAAGAATTGCCTCTAGATGCCTTTGTGCTGTGTGCTATGGAGGAAACAGCAAAAAAGGACAATATCTCCTCTTGAAGAGTTTTGAATTTGCTTGTGATGGAAAGACCAAGACACTAAAAGTGGAAACAGCCAGTAGACATTACTGGTAGAATGTATGGGGAAAAGTATGCCTGCGAGAGAAGCTGAAGGATGGATTGCAGCCATAGCAAGGACCTGGGACACATCCCAGCAAGAAAAGAAGGGGCTGCAGGGGGCACTAGCACTTGGACCTCAGGGAAGAGCTGAATAGCAGTGCAGGTATTCTCTATCCCTGAAGAAGTGAATTCATTTAGAAGATTGATAAGCCATATACAAAATAGGTAGCCAGTGTGAATTTGCTGAATGATGCAGGGAGCTCACACCTGGTGCCCTGTGACAACCTAGAGCGGTGGGATGGGTGGGAGGTGGGAGGAAGATTCAAGAGGGAGGGGACACATGTATACCTATGGCTGATTCATGTTAATGTATACAAGCATATTAGTTGCTTCAGTCATGTGTGACTCTGTGCGACCCTATGAACTATAGCCTGCCAGGCTTCTCTGTCCATGGGATTCTCTAGACAAGAATACTGGAGTGGGTTGTGACGCCATCCTCCAAGTGATCTTCCCAACCCAGGGATTGATCCGGCATCTCTTATGTATCCTGGGTTGGCAGATGGGATCTTTACAACTAGTGCCACTTGGGAAGCCAGTTGATGTATGGCGGAAACCTTTTTTTCCCCCCAATTATTTAATTTTAATTGGAGGATAATTACTTTACAACGTTATGATGGCTTGTGCCACACATCAACATGTATCAGCCACAGGTATACATGTGTTCCCCCCAACCCCATCCTGAACTCCCCTCCCTCCTCTCTCTACCCTGTTCTTCTAGGTTGTCCCAGAGCACCGGCTTTGGGTGCCCTGCTTCATGCATCGAACCTGCTCTGGTCATCTGTTTTACAAATGGTAATGTACATGTTTCAATGCTATTCTCTCAAATCATCCCATCTTTGTCTTCTCCCACTGAGTCTAAAAGTCTGTTCTTTACGTGTGTCTCCTTTGCTGCCCTGCAGGTAGGATCGTTGGCACCGTCTTTCTAAATTCCACATATATGCAGTTAACATACAATATTTGTCTTTCTCTTTCTGACTTACTTCACTCTGTATAATAGGCTCCAGGTTCACTCACCTCATTAGAACTGATTCAAGTGCATTCCATTTTATAGCTAAATAACATTCGATTGTGTGTAAGTTCCACAACTTCCTTATCCATTCATACGCCAATGAACATCTAGGTTGCTTCTTTT
The DNA here is from genome assembly GCF_033118175.1 of Dama dama. Classification (NCBI taxonomy): domain Eukaryota; kingdom Metazoa; phylum Chordata; class Mammalia; order Artiodactyla; family Cervidae; genus Dama; species Dama dama. Next base: position 24,952,311 of record NC_083696.1, on the reverse strand, counting down.
TTAATTTGAGGATAATTGCTTTATGATACTGTGTTTGGTTGATGTATGGCAGAAACCAAAAACAACATTGTAAAGCAATCATCTTCCAATTAAAAATAAATAAATTTTAAAAGACAGAAGATTGGTAAGAAAATTCAAAAGTAAGTGTAGAACCTATTGTCTAAGGACTTTGAGTTCCAGGTTTGAAAAATTACCCCTGATTCACTTAGGAATGGCTAGAGGAAAACACAGTTTCAGTCTCCTAACTGCCTGCTGAAAAACAAATTCAAGTGTGAGGTCAGGAGAGCAGGTGGGCAAGGGTGAAGGGAAAGATTTGCGGAAGGCCAGGATGAATCAGGGAGAGAGATTCATGGTCAGAGCGCAAAGGGTGAACAGAAAAGGATGCTGCAGGTGGACACACCAGCAGAGGTCTCCGAAGTTTTTGGGAGGGTGGCTGGGTTGAAGTCATGTGGGGCTGGGGTGTGGGCTCATCCCAGCAGCCCCACGACAAGGCCCACTGGGCAAATGTGAGCAGACAGTGTGCGCTCTCCTTGTGTCCTGACGGTCGCTGACGCTGACCTCCACTGCAGCCCTGAGCCGCCCTTGTGCCTGGCCTGGGTGCAGAGTTAAAGAGACAGAGCGTCTTCACGCATCCATGTTGCCAGGTTGGAAATTTCCTAAGGATGCTCCGGAGTCACCCACTTCCACTTACTCTTGAAGTCTGGACTCAGAGCTTCTCCCAGCGGGTCCCCTAGACCTGCCCAGGTGTGCACTGAATTCTCTGGAAAAGATGATGGGGAGAAGGGTTAGAAAACATGGAAGAGCTGGGAGAAAAGTGATTCAGGGAAGACAGACCCGAGAAGAGCAGAGCAGGAGGTTTTCTTTGAGGTGATGATCCTGAACCTGCTAAGAAGAAACCCACAGGGTGGCTCCTGGCAGGAGAAGGGGGTGGCGGTCCTACACTCCAGGAAGTTGATGGGACAGGAGGCTGACTCACCTGCGGACAGAATCAGAGAGGTCAGTGCAGCAGTTTTCCTCTTCAGAACTTACTCAGAACTGCTAAGTTGTCATACAACTAGCCTTTTCCAGCAGGCAGTTCATAAGATCGCTTCTTTTCTCTCCTTAAAATCATGTCACCATACAATATGAAAAATACAAGTGTGAAATTTAGCTGAAAAGCTCTGACATGCCCGCGTGCATCAGCATTTTCTGGACACTTCACCAGTAACAAATTGAGCCAACCAGGGTTCCTGAGAAAGTGGATTGGAGTGAACCTATTCTTAGTCTTCTACAAAGTAGGATAAATATCACAGTAAATGATGTTTTGCTTCTTTGATTTGTAGTTGCTTTTGTACTGTAGGCCAAGTGGCAACTGAGATCACATCTAGATCACTGCTGTGCAAAATTGTGATAATTATTTTGATAACTCAAGTGAAAGGATTCTGAAATTTTTGATATTGTAAATGAACATCTTTTTCAAAAATCAAGATAATTGCTTGCTATGAATATGCAAATTAGGCCTAAAGCTTGCAAAACACACAGAAAGTGTTTTCGCTAGGTAGAAGGAATCATCTTAGCACCTCCTTAGAGTCATGCAATAAAGCAGAAATGCAGAAAGTGTCACTCTTGTGTTCACTGAATTTGAAAGTAAATTAACTTCAGGCCAAAATGTTCAGTGATGGAGAAAAGTGTAATATAATAACTGATGAAAGCAATAAACAATGGCTAAGCAGAAGGAAATATAAGCAATTACTAGAACCTACTACTTTTTGTTTGTCACTGCCTAACATTTTTGCCAATTTCTCTGATGCCTAAAAAACACGAATAGGGTGCCAAAATTGAACTCTGCCTTAAAAATACAGTAATGTGTGTTTTTGATGAAAGCATAATAGAGAACTAATAACAGGTCATATTCCTGGGCATGACTTTATAAGAACTCAAGGCTTTAAATATAAAATTACTGTGTGTGTCAAGTCAGGAGCACAAGCAGCATTTCCTCTGCACCCTCCTTTCTCATCCCCACGCCTTTTTCTCATCCCCACCCGACTTCTTCACTCCCTCATGACTAGAGAACAAAGTGATGGGGAAACCAGGGTTTGGTGATAGCAGATTCTGAAACTTCATTCAGAGGAATATTCTGCCTGTAGTGACAGAAATTGTTTGCCTCAGGAAATACAACTGGTCAGAGTAAGGAAGTGGGAGTGCTGGACTTCGACACAGTGTGAACAGTATTATCTATACTTCTGAGAGCTCTTAGGGTGTCCCTCAGGGAAGTATGAACTTGACCTGCTGTATTAGTCAAGTGTGTTTAGAGAAACAAAGCCAATAGCATTTAAGGATATCTATATCTACTTCTCTATCTACTGAGAGAGGAGAGAGATTGAGATTTATTATGAGGAATTGGCTCATGTAAATATGGGGCCTGAGAGGCCCACAATCTGCTTCTGTAAGCTGCAGAGCCAGGAAAGCCAACCAGTTGTATAACCATCTGAGTGCAAAGGCCTGAGAACCAGGAGAGCAGATGGTGCAAATCCCAGTCCGAGGGCAGAAAAAATGATGAGATGTCCCAGCTCAAGCAACAAGACAGAGAGAGAGAGAGAGAGAGAATTCCCCCTTCCTCTACATTTTGTTCTAGCCAGGACCTCAAATTGGATGAGGCCCTGCACACTGGGAAGGGCAACCTGCTTTACTCAGTCCATGGATTCAAATGTTAACCTCATCCAGAAATACTCTCACAAATACAGCCAGAGTCATGTTTAATCTAGGCACCCCGTGGCCAGTCAGTTAACACATAAAATTAACCATCACACCTGCCTCAGCTCACAGAACTGGCAGGTAGGGGAGTCAGGATGTGATTTCAGGAGCCATGTTCCTGACTATGGTCCACACTGCCTTTTATTCAAACTAGTGGTGCTTTAAAAGGTAGAAAGAAGAAAGAAAAAAGGACAATAAGTACATTATCCTCTTGGTTTAGGCCTATTTGCCTCATGTCTGTGGGGTGCTACAGCAGTCCCTTAACTCCCTACTCTTCTTTATTATGTGTTTATATTACATAATATACTATATACAGTATATACACATACACACATATATGTCTGTGTGTGTGTATATATACATCTTTATGTAAATGTGTGTGTGTATTCACACACTAAACCACCACCATGTATTATTACTGGTATTTCTGATTTTCCATCTAAAAATTGTTCTTATGTTGTATATTTAAAACTAATACAATGTTATATGTCAATTATATCTCAATAAAAATGAATACATATATGTGTGTGTGTTGTGTATATACTATGTATAGTATATTATGTAATATACACATATATACAGGGGCTTCCCTGGTGGCTCAGATGATAAAGAATCTGCTGGCAATGCCAGAGACCTGGGTTCAATCCCTGGGCTGGGAAAATCCCCTGGTGGAGGGCATGGCAACCCACTCCAGTATTCTTGCCTGGAGAATGCATGGACAGAGGAGCCTGGCAGACTACTGTCCATGGGATCACAAAGAGCTGGACACAACTGAGGGACTAAGCCCACACATATATACATCCCCCATGCCCAATGTTGCAGATTGACCTCCACTCACTTTTTAAAAACCTCAATAGGTCCTCTTGTTAATAAATAATAAAAGTCGAACTCCTGTATTTGGCACTCAACATTTTGACCAATACTAACTTTTCCAGGCTTATCTGTTACCCACAGATTTGCAGCAAAGACTCAGACATGACTTAGTGACTAAAGTACCACCATGTATTATTACTGGTGTTTCTGATTTTTCCATCTAAAAATTGTTCTCACATTGTACATTTAAAACTAATACAAAATTATATGTCAATTATACCTCAATAAAAATAAATTTTATTTAAAAAATATAAAAATTATTTGATATTATACTCCTTAAGGACAATTTGAATAAATTAAGTCACCTGACAAGTCTCTGAAAATGCAAAGGAAAACTGTCTTAGTATCTTAGACTGGAGATTTCCAACTTTCATTTGTTTATCACACAGTTCTAGCTATAACAAGAAAAGTACATCCGTCCATCCATTTATCTATCAGTCTCTCCATCCACATCAACCCAATTCTCACACACACACACACACACACACACACACTCACACTCAATGCACGTACTAGAGTCAGTTAAAGCATTAAATGATAATGAAGTTTTATGTAACTGATTTTAGACAAATAAATGTAAAAAGAAATTCCAATATTTTCCCTGCATCAAGGAGGATAATCTTGTAACATCCTGGGCATGATGACCCCACATAAAGATCACTGGTCTATATAGGGGGCACAGGGGTAGAGGAATAACTGCTCTTCATATACTTGATGAACCAACTGCGACTTTCTTTGTAATTTTGTTTAAGGTGTATTTTAGGACCTCAGTTCAAAGCTCCTCAGTATTTTTGAATTATAAAGGTATACACACATCCCTATGTATTCCTCCTTCTATTTCTTCTCACTAGCCAGGATTTTAGTGCATAATATTTATAGGTAATATAAATATTTTAAAATTTTCAACTATTTTGGATGCCTATGCTGTATTTTGAAACTGAGGCTGGGGGAGTTTCACAAGGTGCCCAATACTGTCTGTTGCTAAACTAGGCAGGAGCATCGTGGGCCTGCCTGAGTCTCTCCCAGGGAGCGGGGACGGCTGTATCACTATGCGAAATTTACTGAGGCATTGGGAACTACGTAACACGGGGCTATGAATCCATCAGGAGTTGTATTTATTCAAGCACTGGGTACCCAATTATGGAATAAAAGACCAAAGAATATTAAGTGAAAGTTGCTTAGTCGTGTCCGACTCTTTGTGACCCCATGGACTATACAGTCCATGGAATTCTCCAGGCCACAATATGGAAGTGGGTAGCCTTTCCCTTCTCCAGAGGATCTACCCAACCCAGGGATTGAACCCAGGTCTCCTGCATTGCCAGCAGATTCTTTACCAGCTGAGCCACAAGGGAAGCCCAAGAATACTGGAGTTGGTAGCCTATGCCTTCTCCAAGGGATTTTCCTGACCCAGGAATCGAACCAGGGTCTCCTGCATTGCAGGCAGATTCTTTACCAACTGAGCTATGAGGGAAGCCCAAAGAATATTAAGACCCCCTTTAAAAATTGTAAGTTCTCTGAGGGCTAGAGTTCAAATAGCTTTGGAAAAATAATCACCTATTAAAGATTTTATGGAGAGCATCTCCAAATTAATCTTTTAAAGAATACCATCTGGTCTCTGAACTTAAACCTTCTTGAAAATGACAGCTGACCCCAAAGTCATTCTCTTTTGCTGTTTTCTGCCTTGGGTTCCAGCAGCCTTCCCAATAAGTATAAGATATTTGTAAGATTCATCATCTGTTATTGCTCACTATGTGTTAGGCTTCTAATGTAATAAAAACATTATTTTAAATAGTACATTTTAAAACTTCCTATCCCCTTTTGTGAATGTTTACTAAAGAATCATTATTAAGTCATTAAGGTAAGTATGATAATTTATTATTACATATTTGTTTTTCTACAAAATGAGAACAGCTTGTCTATAATGGTAACAGAATCTTCAGGAACATCTGCTTTGGAGTTAACTTCTAATAGGCCTCACATGGAACAATCTGTTCTCCTTGTATAGGACTCAATCACTGCTGGAGTCCCTGAGAAAAGATGGCACCAAATCAACTCCTGCTGTTTCAATTTATACTATTTTTAAATCATTTTATTTTTGGCTGTAGATGCTCTCTTCTTGAAATATACAACATACAAGAATTCTGCTAAATTCCATTTCTATAGTAAGACCAAACTATTAAATAGGGGAAACATATATAGTGCATTCAAGGAATGTAATTTTTTGCAAATCTTTGAGGTGTTCTTGCCATTTGAGGAATTCCTGCAATGAATCAGGGGACAAGAAAGCTAAGTTACAGTAATTTTTCATAATGTATAGGACAAATGTCTGCAGAACTTTTGTTGTGTGATTAACTGCAGTAGCAATTCATTTGCAACCAATTTCACACATAGTTTTCTGGTTTAACTTTATAAAATACAAATGCAGTCGAGCCAATCTTGCTGTGTAGACTAACCTCTGCTACTTAGTGCGTTCGAGACTCCAGCAGCAAAGACCTGACATAGAAGCTTCTAGAATCATAGACTCTTAGCTCCACCCAGAATTAGAATCTGCATTCTAACAAGATCCTCATGTGATTCACATATCCCCATTAAAGTCTGAGAAATGTGATCTGTAGTGTGGCCTCCCTCAAACTCTGTTGTGGTGAAATCAGTGAAAAGTGGACAATACGGTTTTTCACAAAGCTTAATGTATTCAACTATGTTTTTTTTTTAGTAGATATATGATTCGCATACATTCTTGGCATTGTTCTTTATAAAAATGATGTTAATTTCAGATGATAGTAGTTTGGTTTTTACTTAGTAAAATAAAAATCCAACAATCTTATGACAGCTATTAACTCTTTACCTTGTAAAAGAAATGCAATAATCTGAGAACATCTGCTATGGCAAAGGCCAAACTCCCTCACATGCTCTTTAGAATTGTCACCCCTCCTCCAGCCTCTGTCCCCCACCATAGTCCTCCATTTACTCCAGTCACCACGTTCTAGTCTTCACCTCCTACAACTCTGGACTCCCTGAGTGAAGTCCCTCTGCTAGAAACCCGACCTCCATCTGACAAGTTCCTTCACTTTCTTCAAGCCCAGCACAAAGTCTCTACCTGTGAGGTCCTCCTCAATGGTGTTGCTATGATGCTTTGCTCACACTGTTATTACAGTGCTTTTCACACTGCATAAAATATTGCTTGTTTAGATGTCAGTCAACACATCTAGACAGCATGCTCCTCAGAAACAGACACCACATTCTATCACTGTCTTCTCAGCCCCTAAGAAAGACTCACACAGACACAGACACACACAGACACACACATACACACACATGCTCAATATGCATTTGCTGAGTGGCTTTGACATACTTGGAAATAAGCCCTGTTTGAAATAGTTATCATTAAATATTCCATTTGATAGGATGAAAATGGTCAGTGGAAAGGCTACTGGTCTAGATGACCAAATCTCTAAATCTGGTCTCAGTTTGCCCCTCACACATTACGTGACTTTGGTTGAGTCTTATTTGGTAGGTGCCTTAGTTTCCTTATTTGTAAGGCAAGAACACTTGCTTTACTTTGCTGCACTGATTTATCCTGACAGTGAAAGGACTTATGAAAGAGTTTATCAAGTTGAAAGCTAAAACTTTAAACAAAACATTAGGTGTAAGTATGAGGCCATACTTTCTCTTTTATCATCCCACTAGGATGAAGACATACCAAAGCTGAATGCACAGAAACATAGAGTAGAAAAGTGGTTGTTTGGGGATGAAGGTTGGGGGATATAGATAGAGGCTGATAAAAGGGAACATGCTTTCAGTTAGAAGAGGAATAAAGTCTGAGGATCTAATGAATAATTCATTTGAAAAGTTAATCATTTTTAACTATAGTTAAAAATACTATAATGTATAATTGACATTTGCTAAGACAGTAGAACTTAAGTCTTCTCACCAAAAAAATAAAAAGGTATATATGAAAGGTGATGGATGTGTGAATGAACTTGATGGTGGGAATCCTTTTAAAATGTATTTGAATATCAAATCATTACACTGTATATTTTAAATATATTATAATTTTGTCAATTATACCTCAGGAAAGATGGAAATAAAGGACTGAAAGTATACCATATATGAATATCAGGTCACTGTATAGTTACTAGGGCAGGTTGCATAACAAATACCAAAGAATGAGTGGACTAAACAGCGGAAATTTATTCTCTCACAGTTTTAGGTGCTAGAAGTCTGAGCCAAGGTGCCAACAAGGTTGGTTTCTTCTGAGGCCCTTCTCCTTGGCTTGTGGATGGCGTCTTCTCCCTGCAGCTTCATATGATCCTCTCTGTGCAGGTCTGTGTCCTAACTTCCTTTTCAGGTAAGGAAACCAGTAATATTAGCATTCACCCTAATAACCTCATTTTAACCTTATTTCCTCTATAAAAGCCCTATCTCTAAACGCAGTCACATAATGAGGTGTCAGGAGTTAGAACGTCAGCATATGCACATGAGACCATTCAGCCTATAAGTAATTATTTAACTTTGCATTGTAAGTATAAAGCTAAGGTACCTCCTATGTGGTTTATCCACTCCAAAAACCTGCCTTTTTTTTTTTTTAGCATTTATTTATTTATTTTTGGCTGTGCTGGGTCTTAGCTGCTGCACATGTGCTTTCTCTAGTCACAGCAAGGAGGGGTTACTCTCTAGTTGTGGTGCGCGGGCTTCTCATTATGGTGGCCTCTCTTGTTGTGGAGCAGGGGCTCTAGGGCACAGGCTCAACATTTGTGGTGCATGGGCGTAGTTGCCCTGTGGTATGTGGAATCTACCCTGACCAGGGATCAAACCTGTGTCCCCTGCATTGGCAGACAGATTCTTAAAGGCTGGATCACCAGGGAAGTCTGTTTCTAATTTTTTTACAACAGTGGGTAATTTCAGAAATGAAGGCAATGTTAAATTAACCATGGTGAACCAAAGCAATTTATCCTTGGTAAATGGGATTTGATTCTAACATGATGCACATGTATCAATTTTCACAATATTTTTCAAGTTATAAAAATATAAGAGAAATATAGAAGTATAGGAAGAAAAATTTTAAGGCTTCCCTCTTCTAATGTGATCCTCTTAAGATGACCAATGTTAAGTTTGTATTTTTTCATATTAAAAAGGCTTGTATGTGAAAATTTACACTAAAACAGATGCACATATGGAGATTCCATATGGAGGTATTTTCATACCCATTTCACTTTTTATCAGTCATGTCACCCATCTTAATATCCTGGTTTCATAATGCAATTTCAGTGGAATTCATTTAACAACTCGACTTGACAGATAATCAACACCTTTCAATGAGGGGAGGGGCAAATAACATGACTTCCACTTGCCAATAATAGCAGAAAGTCCTAGCACTCAATTCTTTTCTTGTGTAGACCTTGCCCATTGGACTCCTAACAACTATTTCTAATTCCTTCCATCTTGCCTTCTCAGAATATAGAAACAAGAACAAAATAGATGCTCACTTTTGTGGACTCCCTTGCAGCTAGTGGTGGAGATGTGACCTGATTTGTACGTGTAATATAAGGGAAATCACTTATACTGCTGAGAGTGATCTGTTTCTTCTCCTGATAAGAGGAAAGCTGTCTACAAATGCTTTTCTCTATCATTGGATAAAGTCTCATGAGGCTGCTAGGCCCAGAGGGAGGGCCAAGAAAACCACAGACATCCTTTGATATCCAAAAGAAGAGTTTCCCAGCAATTGGACTACGTTGAAGGGAGAAAGGTCTCTTCATCAAAATATACCAGGTGAATGTATTGTCAATCCACAGCTGACAAAACCCACAGGGACTGACAATACATTTGATTTCTATCAGCATAACCAACAAGAGAGTCATAAAATGTGTTAGAAATGTCTATAAGTCTGTAAGAAAAAGAGCAGACTTCACAAATGAGGATATCCAATTGGCTCATGTTCTTAGTTATCTGAGAAACACAAATTAAAACCACAGTGGATACTATATACCCACCAGAATGGCTAAAACTTTAAAGCTTAAAATACCAAGTTTGGACAAGGATATGGAGCAAGTGAAATGTTCATACATTGTTGGTATGACTGTAAATTAGTACAATTACTTTGAAACCAACTTGTCAGTTACTGATAAAGACAGACGTATGCATACCTTATAACCAGCAATTGTGTTCCTAGATACATCCCCTATGGAAATGAAGACATCATCCACCCAAAAAACCTGTACATAAATGTTCGCATAGCAATGTTACTCACAACACCTAAAAACTGAAAATAATACAAATATCCATCAACAGTCAGTTCAGTCACTCAGTCATGTCCGACTCTTTGCGACCTCATGAATTGCAGCATGCCAGGCCTTCCTGTCCATCACAAACTCCCGGAGTTTACTCAAACTCATGCCCATCGAGTCGGTGATGCCATCCAGCCATCTCATCCTCTGTTGTCCCCTTCTCCTCCTGCCCCCAATCCCTCCAAGCATCAGGGTCTTTTCCAATGAGTCAACTCTTCGCATGAGGTGGCCAAAGTATTGGAGTTTCAGCTTCAGCATCAGTCCTTCCAATGAACACCCAGGACTGATCTCCTGTAGGATGGACTGGTTGGAACTCCTTGCAGTCCAAGGGACTCTCAAGAGTCTTCTCTAGCACCACAGTTCAAAAGCATCAATTTTTCGGCACTCAGCTTTCTTCACAGTCCAATTCTCACATCCATACATGACAGTAGAACAGATCAATTAATTGATCAATTAATCTTGGTATAGTCACACAATGAAGACAATGAACAACTTGGGTAAAATTTACAAACATAATATTGCACAAAAGAAACCAGATTTAAAAAATACACACTATATAATTCTATTTGCATAAAGTTTTTTTGAAAGCGGCAAAACTACTCTAGTGTTAGAAGTCAGGAGAGTATTGGTGAATTTTAGGGAGGGAGAGGTAACTGGGAGAAGAATTGAGGAGGGCTTGTGGGATGTTGCCAAATCTCTGTTTCCTGACCCAGGCAGGTCACTTTGTGAAGACTGATCAAACTGTGTACTTATTATTCCACACTTTCCTGTACATGTGTTATACTTCAACTAACAAAGTTTATTGATAAAGACATTACACTGAAAAACAGAGGATGGGAAGTTTGTGTCCCAAGAAAATATTTGAACTTGCCCTGTACGAAATGAGGAGCTGGTGAAGATTTTTAAGCAGAAGAGTGATGTGATCCAGCCGTACAAGCCCATGGGATAAACTGAGCAGTGGTTAAGGGAAAGAGATTGGTAGGGAGAGCCGTAAGGAGCAATATTGTAGGAAAGAGTGAAAGGATGCTGTGCCCTTGGGCCACCACAGTGATGGCTGGAGTATCACACCAGAGAATGAATGTGAAAGCCTGCTGGACTGCCACGATCTGTTGGATGCTATGACAATGCAGAGGATGAAGGTAAGAGAAAGACAAGTTGATTTGAAGCATATTCCCATTGGGCTTCCCTGGGGGCTCAGCTGGTAAAGAATCTGCCTGCAATGCAGGGGACCTGTGTTCAGTCCCTGGGTTGGAAAAATCCCCTGGAGAAGAGAACAGTTACTCACTCCAGTATTCAGGCCTGGAGAATTCCATGGACTGTATAGTCCATGGGGTTGCAAAGAGTTGGATGCAACTGAGGAACTTTCACTTTACTTCCTTTTCTCATTACCAGGTGGTGCTAGTGGTAATGGACCCACCTACCAATGCAGGAGACATAAGAGATGTGGGTTTGATCCCTGGGTCGGAGGGTTCAGCAACCCACACCAGTGTTCTTGCCTGGAGAATCCCATGGACAAGAGGAGCCTAGCAGGCTACAGTCTATAGGGTCTCAAAGTCAGACACAACTGAAACTATTTAGCACACAGCACACTCATTACTCAAGTCACTGTCACCCAACATAGGTATCTTGGAGGTGTCAATGCTGTGGGCAGGAGCAGCAGATCCCACATCCTCACATCTCCCTTCCTCACTGTCCTGCCCCCCAACCTAGCAGGAGGTGGCAAACACAGTCTCCTCTCAGTGAAGCTAAATTTGCTATCTTTGTCCCTTGATGGTACTGCTCTGTTATTTTCTTTTTATCCCAGTGTTTTAACAACCAGAAATGTTTACACTTCTATCAAAGGAATGCCAATCTAGCAGCACAACAAAAAAGCAAATATAAACCTCCCATAGTCAAGTGATCAAACAGCAGTAACAGAATGAGGCAGAGTGAAATTCTGATGTGATGTGAAAGCAAGTACCCAGATGATAGTACCTACATAGGAGTCTCACCTAAATATGCAGCTTGAATCTCACCCTCAGGAAATAATCAGCGAAACCTGATTCTACAAGACAACTGGCCTGTAGGACTCTTTTAAAAAAGTCAATAATGTTCTAAATTAAAAGACTAAAGAGGCATCACCAAGTGCAATATAAGAATTTTAAGTAGGAAAAAGCTATGGATGACATTCTCAGAAATTCTAAGTATAAATGATCTTTTGGAATAGTTTTTAGGTTTGAGATGTGATAATGGGTATACATATTGGAGACAGAATTTTCTCATTCTTAAGGAATACATGTTGAAACATTTAGCAATGAAGTGTCATGATGTCTGTAATTTACTTAGAAAAACAAATGCAAAAAACTGGTGAACATACCTTTTACCTGGTAAAAGGTATATTCAAGTGTTTGTTGTACTCTTCTTTCAACTTTTCTGTAGATTTTAAATTTTTCAAAAGAGAAATATAAAGAAGAATCTCTAAGTATCATGTAATTAAAAGTAAAACTTGGTTTAAAAAATAAATTTGATTTAGAAACAAGAGGGGCCATAAAACACCATTCTAGAAACATTTCGCAGGGCAAAATATATGACTGAGTTCCATGTTCTGATCAGTTAATGAAACGAAATGTAGTGAAATGGGATACAGAACTGCAAAGGCCAGAGAAGGAACAAGATGGTAAGTAAGTATATAAAGACAGAGGAGAGAAGGTGAGAACCGATCCCAAAGGTGTGTACAGAAGCATGGGGCTCTCACGCTAGGCAAAGAGACAGTACCGTCCTCTGGAAAACTGCTGCTGAAGACAGTTAGTGATCAGAAGCAGCACAGGTCAGAAGTTCAGATGCCAGCTCTGGGACTCACTGGCTAAAGAACTAAAGGCAAATTTCTTCCTTTTAACTTCCCCAATTTCTTTCTCTTTATGAAAAATGAGGATTAAAATACAAATATTCACAGGGTTGCTGAGAGAGGTCCATCAAATACGTAGCAAAGTACCCAGCATCACAAGGGGTTAACAGTCACTGCTAGTATGATCACATATATATTTTACAAAGTTAGGCAGAAATGGATATCCTGGAGTTACAGCTCCATGCAAGTTCTGTCAAATGAAGGTGATAGCCCACCTGGTGGGAGAAGCAGCTTGGGGAAATTATAATCAGAAAAGGGGTATTCGAGGATAGTACAGCCTTGGTAGTCAAATAGGTCTGGGATATAATACTAGCTCCATCACTTTTTACTTATGTGTCTCTGGGTAATTACCTTTCCAAGTCTCAATTTTCTTGTGGGTGGCTAAGAAGTTAAAATAATGAATGCCTTGAATCTAAGTGAAAGTGAAGTCGCTCAGTCGTGTCTGACTCTTTGCAACTCCATGGATTGTAGCCTACCAGGCTCCTCCATCTATGGGATTTTCCAGGCAAGAATACTAGAGTGGGTTGCCATTTCCTTCTCCAGGGGATCTTCCTAACCCAGGGATCGAACCCGGGTCTCCTGCATTGCAGGCAAACTCTTTACCATCTGAGCCACCAGGGAAGCCCACAGATATGTATAAAAACATTCTTCATTATATTGTATTATGTTTTAAAAAATTGAACTGAATTAAGTAAGAATTTTTACTTTCATATATAAATAGCAAACATGTTTTGTTTGTGGGGGGAAAGGCATAGATAAGGTAGATGACTTCTGTCTCATGGTTTTTTATTTAAAACAAAAACTGCCCAGCTCTCCACCAGATTTTAGATATGAAAGATGCTGAGAAGATAAGAAAATACATCAGCAAGTTACCACATCCCTTTGAAATCCTGATCACCTTTCTCTTCAGTCTTGGGGGCTTTTTAAGCCTTCTTTTCAGTTAGTTATATTTTAGATCAAGTCAGGTAGCACATGGTCACCCAGGTGAGGCTGCTCTATGGAATGACTATGTTCTATCCTGTGCCCAATACCTTCGTTTTTTTCCAAGAAGGAATTTAGGAACTCAACAAGGGCACTCACCTAAAGCACAGTCTAGAGGAGACCACTAGACCCCAGAAGAGACTGAGGACTACCATGGCCAACCTCAGCTCTTTCTTCTGCCATGACTTCTGGAGATCTCAAACAACACTGGACGTCATGTTGGCAGAAAGGAAGAGATGGTAATCCAAGAGGCAAAGAAGGTCTGTTCAAATTATTGGATTGGGCTAAAAGTATTTTAATTCTATAAAAATAGACTTTTTTTTTTAGAGCAGCTACATTATAGTAAAATTAGCAGAAAGTACAGAGAGTTTTCCCATGTATCCTCTGACCCCACAGCACAGTCACCTATATGATCAACATTCCCAAATAGTGTGATATGTTTGTTACAATGAGTGAACCTATATGGATACATAATTATCACCCAAAGTATATAGTTTATATTAAGGTTTGTTCTTGGTGTTGTACATTCCATAGGTTTGAACTAATGTATAATGACATGAATCCATCATTATAATATCATACAAAATAGCTTCACTGAATGAAAAATCTTTCATGCTCTGCCTATTCATTGCTCCCTAGCCCTGAGCTCCTGAAAACCACTGATCTTTTTACTGTCTCCATGGTTGAATGGATCAGGCTATATTTAACATGGAGTAGATACCTGGTTACTTTTTTCCTGCTAACAAGTAGAAGGAAGTTTGAGAGAAACACCTGAGTAGTTACACACAGTTGGAGGGAGCTATTTTTGTAAAGATGAAGTTGGAGCATGAGTTCAGTTTTCAATGTTGCTACATTGCTTTTAACAAGTTGAAGGTGGAGAGGCCACTGTACTAGCCTAGTGGTCAGGAATACTGAATGTGGTGTTTCATTTTATGCGTCAACTTGACTGAATCACAGGGCACATGAGTATTTGGCTAAACATTATTTCTGTGTGTATCTGTGAGGGTGTTTCTGGATGAAATTAATATTTGGATCAGTAAACTAAGTAAAGCAGATTGCCCTTTCCAATGCAGGTGCACTTCAGCCAATCCACTGATGGCTTCAACAGAACAAAATGGGGATGGAATCTCCTATCCTTGGCATGAGAATTTTACCATCAGCTCCTCTGATTCTCATGCCTTTGGTCTCAGACTGGAATTTACACCCCTGGCTTTCCTGGATCTCCAGCTTGTAGATAGCACATTTTGGGACTTCTCAGCTTCCATACTTATATGAGTTGATTCTTATAACAAATCTTTCTCCCTCTCTCTCTATATATATCTCCAATAGTTTCTTTTGGTTCTTGTTTCTATTTCTCCAGAGAATTCTGAGTAATACACTGAAATGTGTGACTTACCAGAACATAGGTTGCAGTTAAAGCCACGATATAGATGATATCTTCCCAAGAGGGTACTTCAGGAACAAAGAGACAGTACCTAGGTCAGCACCCCGAGGTCCAAACCAATTCTTTGCGACCCTATGGCCTGTAGTCCACCAGGCTCCTCTGTGCTTGGGATTCTCCAGGCAAGAATACTGGAGTGGGTTGTCATGCCCTCCTCCAGGGGATCTTCCCCACCCAGGGATTGAACCCACATCTCTTATGTTTCCTGCATTGGCAGGCAGGTTCTTTACCACTAGAACCACCTGGGAAGCCCAGGATCAGGAAGAAATCTGTAAATAACATGCAGAAGGAGAGGCCAGAGTGGGAAAGAGTGAAACCAAGAAGCTGTGCTATCACAAAAAGCTAGAACACAACCACACCAGAAAATTGGACAGAGAGGCATTTAAAATAGAATTTGGACTTTTTCCATTGCTGACTTGAGATGTTCAAACAGTGAATTCTATACGTTGACTTGCTTAATTTTCATAACATCTCTGTATGCATTTGAAATGTCACTGCCTAAGAGATATTCATTTCATTGCAAATGGAAATGAATATTGCTTCTTAAAATGTTTTTCTGTGAGGCTTAGTGGGGAACTGACATGATGCCAAAACACCACTGCACAGATTGCTCATTGTCAGAAAGGGGGCAATGACAACTCTCCATGGAAGGACTTGACTGTGATCTGTGTCAGCATCACAGAGATCAGGCAGCCAGACAGTGGCTTCTCCTTTGGTGGAAAAATACAAGCTCTGTGCTATTCCTTAGGAGGGTCCTTGTCCAAAATGGTTAATCTGAGTTTAATGAAGCCTATCTACTTGCCTCTGGTTTATGGAGAAATACAGGTAAAGGAGAAAGTGAAGCGGCTTCACAAGGACACAAACAGATGAAATCAGGAGGTGGGACTTTCTATAGGACAATAGAAATCAGTACACAGAACACAGTATAACTGTCCCCTCAAAAAGTTAACGTTGTATGAAGAGGGGTGGGGAGGGGGGTAAAGGGGGGGACTGTGTTTTATTAAGAGATACTATACTGGACATAATTATGCAATATACAGTCCTGAATCATATCCTGGTGTGTTTACACAGAAAGGCAAGTTTGGAGATAATTGGAAAACAACTATGAATTGATATTGGTGATATGGGAAGTTATTAATTTTATTAGGTATGATAATAATCACATGATTACAAAGCAAAAGCTTAATGTTTAAAAATGCATACTGAAATATGTAGAGTTGAACTGCTGTACTATCTATAATTCACATTGCAATACTGTAATTGCATTACTTTGCCAACAAAGGTTTGTATAGTCAAAGCTATGGTTTTTCCAGCAGTCATGTATGGATGTGAGAATTGGACCATAAAGAAGGCTGAGCGCTGAAGAATTGATGCTTTTTAACTGTGGTGTTGGTGAAGACTCTTGAGAATCCCTTGGACTGCAAGGAGATTCAACCAGTCAATCCTAACGGAAATCAGTCCTGAATATTCATTGGAAGGACTGATGCTAAAGCTCAAGCTCCAATACTTTGGCCACTTGATGCAAAGAGCCAGCTCATTAGAAAAGGCCCTGATGGTAGGAAAAATTGAAGGCAGGTGAAGGGAATGACAGAGGACAAGATGGCTGGATGACATCACTGACTCTATGGACATGAGTTTGAGCAAGCTCTGGGAGTTGGTGATGGATAGGGAAGCCTGGCATGTTGCAGTCCATGGGGTCACGAAGAGTCGGACACAACTGAGTGACTGAACTGAACTGATACCTTACACTGAAATATTTTAACCTGCTCCCAACATATTAATAAGGCAAATAGAGGAGAATCAGACATTACTAATGTTCACCAGTATCTGGTTGCCCCTACTTTCTAATGTCTGGAGAATTACACTCCCCCATGTTCTTGAAGTTAACCTAAGAGTGGTTGGGAAAGAAAATTAGATCTCGCCAAAGGAGAGTGGGCAGAAATAATAAAGTAGTTCAGGGGCAAACATTTAATCACCTGTATCATCTCTCCAGATTGCTTTTAGCCTGTCCCACAAGAAGCCCAGAAGCCTCTTGTTTTGATTTAAGTATCATAACATTATGGAGTCTTTGTCAGCCTGGACCCCCAAGTGATGCCCAAATGATATACAGAGTACAGCCTTGATCTTCCCACCAACTTATGTTGAACATATGGCAGAATATTTTATTGCTTTCAAGGTCACTGTGAAGCCACTGGGGTTGTTTGTTACTGAAGTATAAGGCAGACCTTTCCTGTAACTGACTAAGTGATGAGTGTATTTTATTACTTTAGTTTTCTGAAATTTTTTACAATAAAAAGTCTAAATAATGATCTTTTAAAAATGAGTGTCTATATCACTGGCATTAATTCATTGAGATTCTTGCTTATTCACGACTTCTTTTGTGATGCTGGAGCCAACTCCATATTGTCAGAGTAAATATTTTGGTATACTAAAAAGAGTCAGGTCCACATACTACTTCTAAAAATTTTTTCTGATTGACATGAGTCATATTTTTTGAATTTCAGTTTCCCTCCTTATAAAATGAAAAATTTGGACAAGACAGTCCCTAAGGTGCTTTCCATTTACAAAATGTAATGACTAAGCAATTTAGAGACTTAATACCACTTGTTTTTAAGTGAATATAAACACACACACACACACACACACATAGATATTATTCACATTGATTTTAAATCTATTTCCTGTTCCTTGAACTTAAATTTCATTCTTGATTGTATTAACTTGCTCCTTATATAGATACACTGCTTAAGGAACAAATTTTTAAGAAACTTTGGGGATGGAGAGCAAGTAAATTCTGTTTTACTATCTCAAGACATTGACTGGAAATAATAGGCCATATGAGGCATCAGTGCGTATGAAGCACCTTGAAGAGGGACAGAGCCAGAGGAGAAAATTTAGTACACGGTGCCCTTATACACATAAGGCTATTTAAAGTTCTAATTCTTAAGTAGAAAGCTGGACCTACTTTAAATGTAAAAATCAGGACTTGAATGCTATTTTGAGGCAATAAATGGAATGCCTGAACAGAAATAGCGATTGATAAAATACCTCATTGGAATAATATACTTTAATAAGACTGTGGTGACTAAGGGCCTGAGGTTGAAAGCAAAGACTTCCCATCGTCACTCCTCTGGCATCTACTTGGAGGGAGCTCACTGGGGCAATGCTCTTGCTCTCTCTCCTCCCACTCTTTTCTTCACCCCAGGGAAGAGAAGGGATTCATCTCATTGGTTGTTTGGGGGGAAAAAACAGGGTTTGTGGCTTAGCCCCTTCCTTTTCTGTCTCTCTTTAGGATCTAGATCTAACTATCTGAAAAGTATGCTTTCCTTGCCTCTCTGTGCCTTGAGTGTTAGGTGACCAAGTCTGGGCCTGAAGATGGGGAGGCAAGTATTGGGTTGGCTAAAAAGTTCATTCAGGTGTTTCCATAACATCCTTAGAGAAAAAAATCTGAACAAACTTTTTGGCTAACCCAATAGTTCTAACAGCCAATTGGTTGTCTAGTAATGATGGTGACTGAGTGAACAAGTCTTGTTCTGGAGCCCAGCACTGGCAAGCTTATTGGATTGCAGGTGCAAAGCCACATTAGCTAGTAGCCCTAAACAGAGATCAAAGTAATAGAGGAAAACCTGAGATAACACACACATGGACATGGATGCCCTACCTCCTGCTCCATCTATCAATAGTGCTGGGGTGGGGGTAATGTGTAGTGTGCATTTTTGAGTTTGTTAATATTTGATGATTTGCTATAGAAGAAATAAAACAAATGGGCAAAAAGGAAAATAAGTGGAAAGGAGGAAAGATGTAAGATAAATAAGTATAGATGTAAGACATAAGTGTAGATAAGTAGATAATAAGCATTTGGAGTGGAAGGTATTGGCAAAATTCCTAGGATATGCAGATAAAGAGAAGAAGT
Organism: Dama dama; assembly: GCF_033118175.1. Classification (NCBI taxonomy): domain Eukaryota; kingdom Metazoa; phylum Chordata; class Mammalia; order Artiodactyla; family Cervidae; genus Dama; species Dama dama. The sequence continues at coordinate 24,933,202 of NC_083696.1, read as the reverse complement.
TCCCAAGCAGAGTCTGTGTATGCTAAACACAGAGAGAGAAGGAAGGCAAAGACTCAGAGATATCTAAAATTCACAACTATAAATATCCATTAGGCACTGGGGTACTAAATATTCATGAGGTTTTAATTCAACCACCCTTTCAAGTTCCATGTGGCCTTCATCTAAGTGCAACTAGAACCTATAGCTTCTTAGCAAGCTAGCTGGCAAACGCGGCTAGACCAGACATCCTTGTCTCACTGGCCACAGGCACCTTCTCTGATTGCACCTCCTTGTTCAAATCTCAGTTCCAGTCCTTAGAGCATTACAACAGAAACACTGATGATGCAGAGATACACACCCAACAGGAATCCTGTGTTGGCAGGACTCAGAGCATGGCCTTCCCACCCTGCTTGCACCTTATCCTGAGTTCATTAACTAATCCTATACATTCCGCCTAGCTTATCTCTATGTTTTAAAGTGACTCAATAAACTAAGTGCTTGGAGCAGTTACATTTGGCACCTTCTATGCTGTGACCTCTGGGACCTCTTGGCTGATGAGTGTCCAGTTGGCAATGAATATGGGGATGACTCTCAACAAAGGTAATATAGGTCAGACCAGAGAAATGTTCTCTGAAACTGAAGCAATATTTAAGAGGGAAATCTTCAACCTAAGGGGACTATGAAAAACTGACTCATGGTCTATTGTAGAAACACATTAAATAAGAAATCAGAAATAAATTCAGGTCAAAACTCAATAGAGGCCTGATAAATCTATAGAGAAAAAATCAAAATCCCAAATCAAAGGAGATGGCTTTAGTGTTAGTGAGAGCTATGTCTAATGTGGATAAGCAGATACATTTGGCACAAATCAAGTGAGGCTGCAACAGCTCACCCCTGGGAGCTGACTGTGGAGGATTCTGACACCCGACATCCCAACTCTGCCCAGAGCATATAGAGAGGAACATGATGATCAAGCAAAATAGCTTTTGCAAAACCCCAAATACTGCTCATGGTCTGTCACTCATCATAAAAATGAGAAACTTAAACCAGATTAGAATTAAATGAATAAAAGTTTAATCAAATCTTAATTAAGAAACACAATGAATTAGCAGAGTGAAAGAAATTCTAAGTCAATCCATCACTATAGTTTTTGTCTTTTTAGGGATGTCTTACAAATGGAATCATACCATATTTAATCTCTTGAGCCAGGCTCAGAAGTTTCACTCAGCATAATGCCTTTGTGATTGATCCTAGTTCTGTGTGTATCAGTTGTGTGTTCTCATTGCTGGACAGAATCTTGTCGTATGGTTGTACTGCAGTCTGCTTATCTATTCACTTATTGAAAAACATTTGAGTTGTTATCAGGTTTGGGTTATTACATGTAAAACTTGTGCAAATTTTGATGTAAAAAGAACTATTTTTCTGGGGTAAAAAACTAGGAATGAGGTTGCAACCAAAAGTGGGAAGTATGTGTTTAACTATATGAAGTTTATGTTTAACTATAAACTGTCAAACCCATTTCCACAGCAGCTGTACTATTCTGCATCCTCAGCAATGTCTGAGAGTCCCAGTTGCTTTGTATCCTCACTAGCACTTGGTGGTATTAGTACTTTTTATCTCAATCATTCTGATAGGTGTATAGTATGTGCATGTGTGCTCAGTCATGTCTGACTCTTAGCAAGCCTATGGACTGTAGCCTTCCAGACTCCTCTGTCCATAGGATTTTCCAGGCAAAAATACTGGAACGGGTTGCCAATTCCTCCTCCAGTGGATCTTCCCGACCCAGGAATCAAACTCAAGTCTCCTGTGTCTCTTGTGTTAGCAGGTAGATTCTTTACCTCTGAGCCACTTGGGAAGCCCCTAGTATATAGTGGTTCCTTCTTAAATTCTCTTTTCTATTTCTTTCTTGGTCATCCTCCCCTCAAAAAAAAAAAAGTTCTTTCATTCCTAAAAGTCATGCCATGAAAGTCTTGATAGTATCATCATCATTTAAGTTCAGTTCAGTCACTCAGTCATGTCTGACTCTTTGCGACCCCATGAACTGCAGCACGCCAGGCCTCCCTGTCCATCACCAACTCCTGGAGTTTACTCAAACTCATGCCCATTGAGTTGGTGATGCCATCCAGCTATCTCATCCTCTGTCGTCCCCTTCTCCTCCTGCCCCCAATCTTTCCCAGCATCAGGGTCTTTTCAAATGAGTCAGCTCTTCGCATCAGGTGGCCAAAATATTGGAGTTTCAGCTTCAACATCAGTCCTTCCAATGAACACCCAGGACTGATCTCCTTTAGGATGAACTGGTTGGATCTCCTTGCAGTCCAAGGGACTCTCAAGAGTCTTCTCCAACACCACAGTTCCAAGGCATCAAGTCTTCAGTGCTCAACTTTCTTTATAGTCCAACTCTCACATCCATACATGACTACTGGAAAAACCATGGCCTTGACTAGACGGACCTTTGTTGGCAAAGTAATGTCTCTGCTTTTTAATATGCTATCTAGGTTGGTCATAACTTTCCTTCCAAGGAGTAAGTGTCTTTTAATTTCATGGCTGCAATCACCATCTGCAGTGATTTTGGAGCCCCCCAAAATAAAGTCAGCCACTGTTTCCACTGTTTTCCCATCTATTTGCCATGAAGTGATGGGACCAGATGCCATGATCTTAGTTTTCTGAATGTTGAGCTTTAAGCCAACTTTTTCACTCTCCTCTTTCTTTCATCAAGAGGCTCTGTAGTTCTTCTTTAGTTCTGCCATAAGGGTGGTGTCATCTGCATATCTGAGGTTATTAATATTTCTCCCAGCAATCTTGATTCCAGCTTGTGCTTCTTCCAGCCCAGTGTTTCTCATGATGTTCTCTTCATATAAGTTAAATAAGCAGGGTGACAATATACAGCTTTGGACATACTCCTTTTCCTATTTGGAACCAGTCTGTTGTTCCTTGTCCAGCTCTAACTGTTGCTTCCTAACCTGCATACAGGTTTCTCAAGAGGTGGGTCAGGTGGTCTGGTATTTCCATCTCTGTCAGAATTTTCCACAGTTTATTGTGATCCACACAGTCAAAGGCTTTGGCATAGTCATCATCTAAGTGGCAATGCAAATCCTGTCTTTGCTTCTCCACTTACTGTCTTTGTGATCTTTGTCATGTTGCTTCTCTGTACCTCAGTTTACTCTTCTGTGAAGTAAGACTGTTGATAATAGTACAGCTATCTCATAGGGAGGTTGCTAGGATAAATATACTGATAAATGTAAACAATGCCTACCAAGCAGTAAGGTCTGTAAAAATATTAAACTTTATTATTATTTAAAAAAAAAAAAAAAAGCTCTTTCACTGACTACATACCTGGAAGAAAAAGAATGGAAAGGGACTGAGGGAAAAAAAAATCCAAACAACCAGAACAGCAATAAAAATTTCAGACATCATCATCAGAAGGGATTTGGTATCATATGGTATAAAATAAAAATTATGTCTTTTCTTCTCTGAGAAGAAGACCACACAAAACCAACAGTACATTCAAATGTTGGGGATATATATCTAACATCTGGTAACCCTTCTGTGAGGTTATGGGAAGATCCAGGAAACTTGAAAAAACCTCACAACAGCAAGATGGCTTTTGAATAACCTAAGCAAGCCCTTCACTCTTGCCCCTAGCAGTTTCTTCCTGTGAGCTGGAAGTCACTATGTTTGACAACTATGCTTTCTTGTCCCTGTTTTACATTAGCAAGTAGGCTTTGGGGATAAAAACCTGTCCCATTCCAAATCTAAAATGATACAAATTTCTTTCATGTGTGCACATGAGCACACACTTTCTCTGACAACATATTGGGCATTAGAACAAACTGTGACAATAACTCAAAACTATCCAGAAATACTGACAACTGCTAGTACAATGGGCTAGATGTACTGGGGTACATCTAGCAAGAACTCGGGGGCAAACCCGCTTCTCTCTGCATACAAAAGGAAGAGGTACACCATACAGCAGGCCAAACCGGAACCAAGGGCACATCATTCTTATGTGATGCTACATCCTCCTTGAAAGGGGACTTCTGGTTTCTCAGAGCTCACAGAGGGAGAGGGGAGGACCCACTGGGTTCCTGGGTCCTTCATAACCTGGCGTGCTACAGCCCATGGGGTCACAAAGAGTTGGACACAACTAAACGACTGAACTGAACTGACCTATCTGCTCTAGAGTTCTAATTGAAAAAGTCAAATGCTGAATCTTGAGATACTTCTAAAATTAATTAGTAATTTTGGGGGGTTTGGTTCTAGTTCTAAGTAACTTCATGGAAAGCCTAGACTTATCTTTATTTGTTCAGTAAGAACAAATCTTACCAGGAATCTAATTTGTATTAGACATTATAGTGGCCCTTGGGATACCATAGCCAATAAAGTATGAAAAAGTGAAAGTGAAAGTGAAGTCACTCAGTTGTGTCCAACTCTTTGCGAGTCCATGGACTGTAGCCCGCCAGGCTCCTCTGTCCGTGGGATTCTCCAGGCAAGAATACTGGAGTGGGTTGCCATTTCCTTCATCAGGGAATCTTCCCGACCCAGGGATCGAACCCACGTCTCCCACATTGCAGGCAGGCACTTTAACCTCTGAGCCACCAGGGAAGCCCATATGAGGGGCTATTTTCCTGGATTTTATAGTGTGGCAGTAATTTGGGTGCCGATCCTGGGAGTATAGAGAAAGGCCACAGACAGTATTCAAAGTAATTGTGAATTCAATCCTGGGCTACAGATTTGAAAAAGAAAAGCCCCAACTATCAAAATTTGATATGTGGCTCAGGATTACATTTTCCCTAATTAAACCTGTGCACCAGTAACATCACTTAAGTGGTGTGCTTGCTAAACATACATGTCCTTACTCTCATATTTACTGTGAAACAAAGTCAGCTTTCTTTTTGGAGCTGAAGGTGCCTTCTGACTCCAAAGACCGGAAGATTCCAGGGCATTTGCTTGGCTCTGGTAGATTGACTCTCATGGAACTGACATCAGTCATAGGGGTTTCCATACTCTCCCCTTAAGGGTAGAGTGTATACAGAAGAAACAGGAAAAGTCTCCCTTCCCTCTTAACTCTATTTTCTAAGAGACTTAGTAAAAGATCTTTGGTGTTGTGATATTAGGAAGCATTTTTTTTTTTTTTTTCTCTCAGAAGTACAATTGAGTTACTTTTGCCTCTTGTTTGGAATTCTGCTTCTAGTAATGGCACTAGTACCAGTACAGTACAGATGTACCAGTAGTTCATACTGAACCAAATCTCTTGCAGATAACAATTGAAGCTCTAAAGAAACACAAACAACAACAAAAACCCACAGACAACTAACTGAAGGAAGAAGTGAGAACAGGAAAAAACTGGAGTGGAGTTGACACTTGGAAGAATGGTACATTACTTAGTTATTCTCCCTCTTTTATGGATTTTTGCCTGAGGGCAAGCTTCAGTCTATGTGCTGGCTAAAACTCAGAAACCTGCACATTTGTATTCGTTGTCCCAGTACAATGTGCCCCAATGTACTGGCTGAGGAATCAGAGGAGAAATGTAAGGGCAACCACACAAGCTAAAAGTTAAGGGGAGAAATCTCAGAAAAAGAGAATTACAGACCAGATGCCCCAAATTATCTGTGTAAAGACTGCCCATCTCTGACTGGCCTTTGAATGATGCATGAACTTGGCAGACTGCAAGCAACACAGCTAAGGCTAAAAGAAGTAACAGGAGAGCTCAGCTACTGCCACTGCAAGAGGGACAGAGTCTGTGTTCAGACAAGTTAATTGCCTGCCAAAACAAACTAATCAATGCTATTCAGAGCAACTACAGAATCCAGAACCTCTATAATATATCACCACAATGTGCAGAATATAACCCAGAATTATTAGATATATGAAGAAACAGAGAAACATGACTCATAATAAAAGCAGTGCTTCTAAAACATTTTGCTCTGAGAAACTCTGTGCTTTTAAAAACTATTGAGGACCCCAACAGGGCTTTATCACGCATATTATATCTATTGATATTCCCTTATTAAAACTTAAAGTTGACATTTAACAAAATTTATTGATTTCCTAAAATGTGTGTGTATATTCAGTTGATTCCAATGCATTGTGACCCCATGGACTGTAGCCTGCCAGGCTCCTCTGTCCATGGGAATTTTTCAGGCAAAAATACTGGACTGGGTTGCCATTTCCTCCTTCAGGGGATCTTCTTGACCTAGTGATTGAACCCACATTTCCTGCATCTCCTGCACTGGCAGGTGGATTCTTTACCACTGAGCCATCTGGGAAGCCCAGCTATTTTTTTTTCTTTTTACTTTATTTATTTATTTATTTTTTATTATTAGTTGGAGGCTAATTACTTCACAACATTTCAGTGGGTTTTGTCATACATTGATATGAATCAGCCATAGATTTACACGTATTCCCCATCCCGATCCCCCCTCCCACCTCCCTCTCCACCCGATTCCTCTGGGTCTTTCCAGTACACCAGGCCCGAGCACTTGTCTCATGCATCCCACCTGGGCTGGTGATCTGTTTCACCATAGATAGTATACATGCTGTTCTTTTGAAACATACCACCCTCACCTTCTCCCACAGAGTTCAAAAGTCTGTTCTGTATTTCTGTGTCTCTTTTTCTGTTTTGCATATAGGGTTATCATTACCATCTTTCTAAATTCCATATATATGTGTTAGTATGCTGTAATGTTCTTTATCTTTCTGGCTTACTTCACTCTGTATAATGGGCTCCAGTTTCATCCATCTCATTAGGACTGATTCAAATGAATTATTTTTAACGGCTGAGTAATATTCCATGGTGTATATGTACCACAGCTTCCTTATCCATTCATCTGCTGATGGGCATCTAGGTTGCTTCCATGTCCTGGCTATTATAAACAGTGCTGCGATGAACATTGGGGTGCACGTGTCTCTTTCAGATCTGGCTTCCTCAGTGTCTATGCCCAGAAGTGGGATTGCTGGGTCATATGGCAGTTCTATTTCCAGTTTTTTAAGAAATCTCCACACTGTTCTCCATAGCGGCTGTACTAGTTTGCATTCCCACCAACAGTGTAAGAGGGTTCCCTTTTCTCCACACCCTCTCCAGCATTTATTGCTTGTAGACTTTTGGATAGCAGCCATCCTGACTGGCGTGTAATGGTACCTCATTGTGGTTTTGATTTGCATTTCTCTAATAATGAGTGATGTTGAGCATCTTTTCATGTGTTTGTTAGCCATCTGTATGTCTCCTTTGGAGAAATGTCTGTTTAGTTCTTTGGCCCATTTTTTGATTGGGTCATTTATTTTTCTGGAATTGAGCTGCAGGAGTTGCTTGTATATTTTTGAGATTAATCCTTTGTCTGTTTCTTCATTTGCTATTATTTTCTCCCAATCTAAGGGCTGACTTTTCACCTTACTTATAGTTTCCTTTGTAGTGCAAAAGCTTTTAAGTTTCATTAGGTCCCATTTGTTTAGTTTTGCTTTTATTTCCAACATTCTGGGAGGTGGGTCATATAGGATCTTGCTGTGATTTATGTCGGAGAGTGTTTTGCCTATGTTCTCCTCTAGGAGTTTTATAGTTTCTGGTCTTACATTTAGATCTTTAATCCATTTTGAGTTTATTTTTGTGTATGGTGTTAGAAAGTGTTCTAGTTTCATTCTTTTACAAGTGGTTGACCAGTTTTCCCAGCACCACTTGTTAAAGAGGTTGTCTTTTTTCCATTGTATATCCTTGCCTCCTTTGTCAAAGATAAGGTGTCCATAGGTTCGTGGATTTATCTCTGGGCTTTCTATTCTGTTCCATTGATCTATATTTCTGTCTTTGTGCCAGTACCATACTGTCTTGATGACTGTGGCTTTGTAGTAGAGTCTGAAGTCAGGCAGGTTGATTCCTCCAGTTCCATTCTTCTTTCTCAAGATTACTTTGGCTATTCGAGGTTTTTTGTATTTCCATACAAATTGTGAAATTATTTGTTCTAGTTCTGTGAAAAATACCGTTGGTAGCTTGATAGGGATTACACTGAATCTATAGATTGCTTTGGGTAGAATAGCCATTTTGACAATATTGATTCTTCCAATCCATGAACACGGTATGTTTCTCCATCTGTTTGTGTCCTCTTTGATTTCTTTCATCAGTGTTTTATAGTTTTCTATGTATAGGTCTTTTGTTTCTTTAGGTAGATATACTCCTAAGTATTTTATTCTTTTTGTTGCAATGGTGAATGGTATTGTTTCCTTAATTTCTCTTTCTGTTTTTTCATTGTTAGTATATACGAATGCAAGGGATTTCTGTGTGTTCATTTTATATCCTGCAACTTTACTATATTCATTGATTAGCTCTAGTAATTTTCTGGTAGAGTCTTTAGGGTTTTCTATGTAGAGGATCATGTCATCTGCAAACAGTGAGAGTTTCACTTCTTCTTTTCCTATCTGGATTCCTTTTACTTCTTTTTCTGCTCTGATTGCTGTGGCCAAAACTTCCAACACTACGTTGAATAGTAGTGGTGAGAGTCGGCACCCTTGTCTTGTTCCTGATTTCAGGGGAAATGCTTTCAATTTTTCACCATTGAGGGTGATGCTTGCTGTGGGTTTGTCATATATAGCTTTTATTATGTTGAGGTATGTTCCTTCTATTCCTGCTTTTTGGAGAGTTTTAATCATAAATGAGTGTTGAATTTTGTCAAAGGCTTTCTCTGCATCTATTGAGATAATCATATGGTTTTTATCTTTCAATTTGTTAATGTGGTGTATTACATTAATTGATTTGAGGATATTAAAGAATCCTTGCATTCCTGGGATAAAGCCCACTTGGTCATGGTGTATGATTTTTTTAATATGTTGTTGGATTCTGTTTGCTAGAATTTTGTTAAGGATTTTTGCATCTATGTTCACCGGTGATATTGGCCTGTAGTTTTCTTTTTTTGTGGCATCTTTGTCTGGTTTTGGAATTAGGGTGATGGTGGCCTCATAGAATGAGTTTGGAAACTTACCTTCATCTGCAATTTTCTGGAAGAGTTTGAGTAAGATAGGTGTTAGCTCTTCTCTAAATTTTTGGTAGAATTCAGCTGTGAAGCCATCTGGTCCTGGGCTTTTGTTTTCTGGAAGATTTTTGATTACAGTTTCGATTTCCTTGCTTGTGATGGGTCTGTTAAGATCTTCTATTTCTTACTGGTTCAGTTTTGGAAAGTTATACTTTTCTAAGAATTTGTCCATTTCATCCAAGTTGTCCATTTTATTGGCAAAGAGCTGCTGGTAGTAGTGTCTTATGATCCTTTGTATTTCAGTGTTGTCTGTTGTGATCTCTCCATTTTCATTTCTAATTTTGTTGATTTGGTTCTTCTCTCTTTGTTTCTTAATGAGTCTTGCTAATGGTTTGTCAATTTTGTTTATTTTTTCAAAAAACCAGCTTTTAGCTTTGTTGATTTTTGCTATGGTCTCTTTAGTTTCTATTGCATTTATTTCTGCCCTGATTTTTAAGATTTCTTTCCTTCTGCTAACCCTGGGGTTCTTCATTTCTTCCTTCTCTAATTGCTTTAGGTGTAGAGTTAGCTTATTTATTTGGCTTTTTTCTTGTTTCTTGATGTAAGCCTGTAATGCTATGAACCTTCCCCTTAGCACTGCTTTTACAGTGTCCCATAGGTTTTGGGTTGTTGTGTTTTCATTTTCATTCATTTCTATACATATTTTGATTTCTTCTATGATTTTTTGGTTATTCAGAAGCGTGTTATTTAGCCTCCATATGTTTGAATTTTTAACAATTTTTTTCCTGTAATTGAGATCTAATCTTACTGCACTGTGGTCAGAAAAGATGACTGGAATGATTTCAATTTTTTTGAATTTTCCAAGACCAGATTTATGGCCCAGGATGTGATCTATTCTGGAGAAGGTTCCGTGTGCACTTGAGAAAAAGGTGAAGTTGATTGTTTTGGGGTGAAATGTCCTATAGATATCAATTAGGTCTAGCTGGTCCATTGTGTCATTTAAGGTTTGTGTTTCCTTGTTAATTTTCTGTTTAGTTGATCTATCCATAGTTGTGAGTGGGGTATTAAAGTCTCCCACTATTATTGTGTTACTATTAATTTCCTCTTTCATACTCGTTAGTGTTTGCCGTACATATTGCGGTGCTCCTATGTTGGGTGCATATATATTTATAATTGTTATATCTTCTTCTTGGATTGATCCTTTGATCATTATGTAGTGTCCTTCTTTGTCTCTTTTCACATCCTTTATTTGAAAGTCTATTTTATCTGATATGAGTATTGTGACTCCTGCTTTCTTTTGGTCTCCGTTTGCATGAAATATTTTTTTCCAGCCCTTCACTTTTAGTCTGTATGTGTCTGTTGTTTTGAGGTGGGTCTCTTGTAGACAGCATATATAGGGGTCTTGTTTTTGTATCCATTCAGCCAATCTTTGTCTTTTGGTTGGGGCATTCAACCCATTTACATTTAAGGTAATTATTGATAGGTGTGGTCCTGTTGCCATTTACTTTGTTGTTTTGGGTTCACGTTTATACAACCTTTCTGCATTTCCTGTCTAAAGAATATCCTTTAGCATTTGTTGAAGAGCTGGTTTGGTGGTGCTGAATTCTCTCAGCTTTTGCTTATCTGTAAAGCTTTTGAATTCTCCTTCATATCTGAATGAGATCCTTGCTGGATACAGTAATCTAGGTTGTAGGTTATTCTCTTTCATTACTTTCAGTACGTCCTGCCATTCCCTTCTGGCCTGGAGGGTTCCTATTGATAGATCAGCTGTTATCCTTATGGGAATCCCTTTGTGTGTTATTTGTTGTTTCTCCCTTGCTGCTTTTAATATTTGTTCTTTGTGTTTGATCTTTGTTAATTTGATTAATATGTGTCTTGGGGTGTTTTGCCTTGGGTTTATCCTGTTTGGGACTCTCTGGGTTTCTTGGACTTGGGTGGCTATTTCCTTCCCCATTTTAGGGAAGTTTTCAGCTATTATCTCCTTGAGTATTTTCTCATGGCCTTTCTTTTTGTCTTCTTCTTCTGGGACTCCTATGATTTGAATGTTGGGGCGTTTCACATTGTCCCAGAGGTCCCTGAGGTTGTCCTCATTTCTTTTGACCCTTTTTCCTTTTTTCCTCTCTGCTTCATTTATTTCCACCATTTTATCTTCTACCTCACTTATCCTATCTTCTGCCTCCATTATTCTACTCTTGGTTCCCTCCAAAGTGTTTTTGATCTCATTCATTGCATTATTCATTTTTAATTGACTATTTTTTATTTCTTCTAGGTCTTTATTAAACATTTCTTGTATCTTTTCAATCTTTGTCTCCAGGCTATTTATCTGTAACTCCATTTTGTTTTCAAGATTTTGGATCATTTTTATTATCATTATTCTAAATTCTTTTTCAGGTAGATTCCCTATCTCCTCCTCTTTTGTTTGACTTGGTGGGCATTTTTCATGTTCCTTTACCTGTTGGGTATTTCTTTGCCTCTTCATCTTGTTTAGATTGCTGTGTCTGGAGTGGGCTTTCTGTATTCTGGAGGTCTGTGGTTCCTTTTTACTGTGGAGGATTTACCCAGTGGGTGGGGTTAGACGATTGGCTTGTCAAGGTTTCCTGGTTAGGGAAGCTTGCGTCAATGTTCTGGTGCGTGGAACTCGATTTCTTTTCTTTGGAGAGCAATGGAGTGCCCAGTAATGAGTTTTGAGATGGGTCTATGTGTTAGGTGTGACCTTGGGCAGCCTGTATGTTGGCGTTCAGGGCTATGTTCCTGCGTTGCTGGAAAATTTGCATGGTATGTCTTGCTCTAAAACTTATTGGCTCTTGGGTGTTGGTTGGTTTCAGTGTAGGTGTGGAGGCTTTTGGACGGTCACTTATTACTTAAAGTTCCATGTAGTCAGGAGTTTTCTGGTGTTCTCAGGTTTTGGGCATAAGTCTCCTGCCTCTGGATTTCAGTTTTATTCTTCCTGTAGTCTCAGGACTTCTCCAACTATACAGCACTGATAAGAAAACTTCTAGGTGAATGGCGAAAAGATTCTCCGCCATTAGGGACACCCAGAGAGGTTCACAGAGTTACATGAAGAAGAGGAGAGGGAGGAGGGAGATAGAGATGAGCAGGAGGAGCAAAAGGGGGACTCAAGAGGAGAGAGACAGAGCTACGCAGCTGTCTGTTCCCAGAGTGTTCTCCGTAGCCCAGACACCTACAAAGATTCACAGAATTGGATTGGGAAGAGAAGGGGAAAGGAGGAAATAGAGGTGTTCTGAGGTAGAAAACAGAGAGTCAAGATTGGGAGAGAATAATCTTTGGTTTAAAAATAGGGCTTCTCTTCTTTTTTTTTTTTTTTTGTAAGGTTATAGTGTATTGAAAATGAAAATTAAGGAGTAGTAGCGGAGTACTAGAGGACTTTAAAAGAAATAAGAGAAAAAGAAAAATAGAAAATAGAAGAGAAAAAGGAAAGAAAAAAAAGAAGAAAAAAGAAAAAAAAAAGAAAAGAAAAAAAAAGAAAGAAAAAAAATTTTTTCCCCTAATTAAAAAAATCGTAAAAATCTATGAAAATGAAAGTTAAGGAGTAATGGGGGAGTAATAGGGAATTTTAAAGGAAAATAAAAGAGAAAAAATAAAAAAGAAAAAATAAAAAAATTTTTTTTTTTTCTTACTTAAAAAAAAAAAAAAAAGTAAAAATATATCTAGGAATTTCTCTGGAGCTGTTGCGGTCAGTGTGGGTTCGGCTCAGTTTCAGATAGCTCCTCGTTCCAGCTTACACTTCTTGATATCTACAGGCCCCTTCCGGTGTAGTCGGTGTTTTCTACAGGGATTTTAATCTGTTGCACCAGTCCCTTCTGAAGCGGTTCCCTTTGTTTATTTGGCTTCTGTTTGCCGGTCCCTTCAGAGCCTCATTTCCGCCCTGACACAGGCGGGCGGAGGTGGACTCTTATTCAGTAGCTAATTCTGTCGCTCTGCCGGGAGGGGCTGGCGCTGCTGGGAGGGGCTGATGCTGCTTTCTCCGTCTGCGCTCCTCAGGCTCCCGGATGCTGTATATGGAGCGCGCCCCGCGCTGCGCGAGGTTCCAGCCCTCGGGTGTTCCACAAAAGCGCGGAACGAAAAGCTGCTCCTGCTCTCTGTGTCTTCCCCGTCAGAGCGGTCCAGGCAGCGAGGGGCTTGATGGGCGCACTCTCCCCAGGTGTGGCGCGCCCACTCCCTTCCGCGGACCCAGTCTCAGTTTCCGCTGGCGCCAGTCAGGTGCGTGCGCCTTCTGCCCTCCGCGTCCCCATCCCCAGTCCCCACCCGCGCCGGTCGGGTGCCTGCGCCCTGTGTCTCGCTGCGACCTTCCCCTCCCCGCTGCCTCCTGCCTCCGGCGGGGCTGGGCCGGTCCGCAGCCTGCGAGCTCTTCTCTGGACTTTCTCGGTCCCTTTGTTCTGCAAACGGCCGGCAGTGTGTTCGGGCCGGTTAATTTTCTCTCTCTCTTTCCGTCTCCCACAGTTCAAGTTGGCAACTCACAGAAGCTCCCTCCGATTGTCCTCAGGGTACTCAGGCCCGGATCCTACCCCAAGCAATGCCGCCTAAGACTCCCTTCCCGGGACGGATCTCCGTCCTTAGCTCTTTTGTCTCACTTTTTATCTTTTATATTTTGTCCTACCTCCCCTCGAAGACAATGGGCTGCTTTTCTGGGCGCCTGATGACCTCAGCTAGCGATCAGAAGTTGTTTTGTGCAGTTTGCTCTGCGTTCAGTTATTCTTTTGATGAAATTGTAGGAGAGAAAGTGGTCTCCCCGTCCTACTCCTCCGCCATCTTGGCTCCTCCCTGTTTTAGTCCAGCTATTTTAAAATAGTAAAAATAAATACAGTACATGTCAATATAAATAATATGTTTTCATAAAAAATAACTATTTGGCAAAATAAAAGCAATTAATGAGTGGCATTATTTACATTTTTTCAAATCTTTGATGTCTGATGATAGAAAAATAGCAAGATTCTCATGTTTGCTTATGCATACAACCTATTGCAATGTTTTGGGTTGGTTTACATTAAGAAGGTAATCTGGCCTCAAATAGTTGGAGAGGTAGAAATATTTTAATAGCCTTCACAGATAATTGTGGATATTCTTCTTTAACACTGTACCAAAATTTGAGAAATAGTAGTTTCTTAAAGATTTGTTGCCACGTGGAATCTGAAACTGGTAAATTTCATATTCTATTATATTAAAATCCATTGTTTTATATTGTACCTTTAATTCATGCATGAGTTTACAACACTAGCTTTGGTCATTTATGAAATACTGGTTCATTAAGTCATGTAGAACTTTTAAATGTTGACTTATTTCATTGTTCAATATTAAAAATCACAGTCATTAATATCATTACTGATCTCATCAGGCAAGTCTTTAAATACCAAGAAACTCTTATGCTCATCATGATAGTTATAAATTTTTTAAAATTCCAATTTTCACTGAAATTTCAAATTATATTGCAGGTAATAAATATTGTCAATTTCCCTGAAGTGACAAACTCTCATTCACTTTTTAAAAAATGTCTACCAAATACTGAACTCTGAATTACCAATGTGGCTACTCATTGTTGTTTAAGTTAAAAATGGTATTTCATGAAAGAATCAGCTAGTTCTGCTCACAGCTCAACAAGTCACCAAGTACTTTTTAAATCTGCTTTTTTATGCAGCAAAAGTGGTTTATGCATGATTCACATCTTGTTAGAGAATATTTAAAAGATCTGTATTTAAAAGTTGAGATTTGAAGAAAGTAATAGTTTCATTTGGCTTCATCCAGGAAATTCTTAAATAACTAGCCACTAGTACAGCTTGATTCATTCTAAAACGTCAGGAGTTTTACTGACAGCGGCTTTTGTACAATCATTGCAAATGTCGGCATATTGAAACAGGCAAATAACACACTAGTATTATTAGTAAAATAGTTTTAACTTTTCAACTCCCCAGAAAGCATCTTGGGAACCTCAGGAGCCTGCAAACCATGCTCTGAGAAATGTTGCACAGGAGAAAATATAAACAATGAAGGCTGACCTCAAGAGCACCCAGATCGGGACTTCCCTGTGGTTAAGAATCTGCCTGCTAACACAAGGGATATGGGTTCAATCCCTGGTCAAGGAAGATTTCACGTGCTTGGAGCAACTTAGCCCATGCACCACAACTACTGATCCCCATGCTACAGCTACTGTAGCCTGCTCACTCTGAAGCCAAGCTCCACAAAAAGAGAAGCCCCCACAATGAGATGCCCATATATAGCAATGAAGACACAGTAGAGCCATAAATAAATGTAGAAAGGTCACCCCGATGTTTAAGATGAGAAACTTCCCTTTATAGTCTTACTTCAGTGGCTGGGGCCTGCAAATTAAACTGGCAAAAGAGATCAATAGGAGAAAAAAGGATGTTTTTTCTATGTATATTTATACAGGAACTAACCAAAGAAGTAGTTAACTTCCTATATGGTTAAAGTTAGAGGCTTTAGACCTAACTTAGAAGGAGAATGGGAGCGGACTTGTATGAGAACAAAAAGGTTTCATTAGGCAAGACAAATGGGTTTTAAGAAAACCAAACTGAAGATAAGAACATCTGTGATAATGTTTGTTTCAGCAGGTGTGAGTGGAGTGGTCTTTCTTTCTTCTTCATGGCTGTGAAACTTCCCAAAGAAGGGATTTACAGTAAGTTTAGTTTATTTTGATTTCTCTCCTGGGAGTAGACCCGCTTCCAAGATGAGATTTATGACAGCCTCATTTCTCAGAAGCTCCTGCTGAGTCAGATAAAGGAAGCTCTGAGAAAGCTCCTTTTTACATCTGTCAAATCTCAAATATTTTCAGCTTAAAATAAGAAGGCTGCTGTGGAGCTGGGGTAGGTGGATGTAGATCAGCAGAGCTGGTTACAGGGAACTGAAGAAGGGGAGTCTCTGCCATAGACTCAGTCGTGTCTCCTCAAATTCATATGTTGAAGACCTAACCTCTAAAGAAACTGTATTTGGATATATGGCCCTTAGAGAGGTAATGAAGATGAGTAACATCAAAAAGGTGGGGCACTAATTCTATAGGACTTAACAGAAGAAGAGGCAGAGACATGAAGTAAGCACACATACAGAGGAGAGGTGGACATAGCTATAAGGTGACCATCTGCAAACCAAGGAGAGAGGATTCACAAGAGACCAAATCTCTGGACACTTTGATATTGAACTTCTAGCCCAGTTTGTGGTATTTGCTATAGCAATCCAATTTGACTAATAAACCCTCTTTAGACTCCTTTGGGCTTCCTGGTGGGGAAGAATCTGCCTGCAAGTGGGAGATCCTGGTTCCATTCCTCGGTCTGGAAGATCTCCTGGAGAAGGGAATGGCTACCCACTCCCGTGTTCTTGCCTGGAGAATTCCATGGACAGGGGAGCAAAGAGTCGGACACAACCGAAGTGACTGAACACACACATGCTGACTCCTTTACAGATGTAGAGGACAGAATCAAATTCTTACCTTCTGGGAAAGAGTCTAAGGAACAAAGCAGAAGAACCCCAAGACCTGAAGAGAATGGGCTAAACCACAGATTTCCAGTTACACTCCAACAGAGCAGAAGCTCTTTCTACCTGACTGAGAGGTAAGAGAGAGACACTATAACTTTGAGGGCTAAGAGAGGTAAAGAGTAATGGGATTGGCCTTCAAATCTTACAGTTGTATGCCAATTCTCATCCTAGACATGCTAACAGCCAAGCAGAGATTTATTGTCTAGTGGGGACGGCAACATTTAAGCTTTCCCTGGGTCTGTCTGGGAGAACATGATGCAGGGAGGGAACGTCAAAGGATCCAAGGGGCAGGGAAAGACAAACAGGTGGCTTAGAGGAGAAGGCTGGGTGAGAGGCATGGAGGTATTCCAGAAGTGTCCAAGACCAAGTGACCAGGGTAGACTTCCAGCTTAGTTCAGAGCAGCACAGACTTATTGGTTTTGAATTAGGGTCCAGGTGGACTGTGGCATCTATCTTTTATTTTGTCTTAGTAATTTAAAAAATGTTACAACAGTTTTAGACTTACAGAAAAGTTGATAATAGAACAGATAGTTCCTGTATACCCTACTCCAAGTTTCTCCTGTTATTAACATCCTACTTTAGTATGGTACATTTGCTTCAACCAATGAACCTATATTGACATGTTATTGTCAAGTAAATGCTATACTTTATCTGGATTCCCTTAATTTTTACCTAATGTCCATTTTCTGTTGCAGGATCCATCCAGGATTCCATATTCCATTTAGTCATCATGTCTCCTTAGGTTCCTCTTGGCTGCGACAGTTTCTCAGACTCATTTTTGATTGTTTTGATAGTTTTAGGTATTGGTTAGGTATTTTGCAGAAAGTCCCTTAATTGGGATTTGTCTGACATTTTAAATCACAATTAGTATGTGGTTATGGGTTTTGGGAGGAAGACCATGGAGGGAAGATGCCATTCTCATTACACCATATCAAAGGTACATATTAATTCTGTCAATATGGCTTACTGCTATTGATTTTAACCTTAATCTCTTGGCTGTGGTGGGGTCTGTCAGATTTTCCCACTGTAAAATTAGTCTTTCTATTCCTCTTTATACACTGTACTCTTTGGAATAAGTTACTGCATGCAGCCAGCATTAAGTAATGGAGAGTAATGCACTCCCTCCTTGAGGGCAGAGTGTCTACACAGATTATTTGAAACTCTTTTGCTTGGGAGATATGCCTCTTCTCTCCCATTTATTTAATCATTAATTTATACCAATAAATATCCAATATTCATGGATATTTATTATATGCTTTGGCTCAGGTGGTAAAGTGTCTGCCTGCAACGTGGGAGACCTGGGTTTGATCCCTGGGTTGGGACGATTCCCTGGAGAAGGAAATGGCAACCCACTCCAGTATTCTTGCCTAGAAAATCCCAAGGACGGAGGAGCCCGGCAGGCCACAGTCCATGGGGTTGCAAAGAGTCGGACACGATTGAGCAGCTTTGCTTTCTTTCTTTCTTTCTTGAGTTAATTTAGCAGTGGCCATAGGACTGGAAAAGGTCAGTTTTCATTCCAGTCTCAAAGAAGGGCAATGCCAAAGGATATTCAAACTACCGTACAATTGCACTCATTTCACATACCAGCAAAGTAATGCTCAAAATTCTTCAAGCTAGGTTTCAACAGTATGTGAACTGAAAACTTCCAGATGTACAAGCTGAATTTTAAAAAGGCAGAGGAATCAAACATCAAATTGACAGCATTTGTTGGATCATAGAAAAAGCAAGGGAATTCCAGAAAAACATCTTCTGCTTCATTGACTATGCTAAAACCTTTGACTGTGTGGATCAAAACAAACTGTGGAAAATTCTTAAAGAGATGCGAATACCAGATGATTTCTTCTGAGAAACCTGTATGCAGATCAAGAAGCAACAGTTAGAGCTGGACATGAAACAATGGACTGGTTCAAAATTGGGAAAGGAGTACATCAAGGGTGTATATTGTCACCCTGCTTATTTAACTTCTATGCAGAGTACAGCATGCAAAATTCTGGGCTGGATGAATCACAAGCTAGAATCAAGATTGCTGGGAGGAATATCAATGACGTCAGATACGGCGATGATACTATTTTAATGACAGAAAGTGAAGAGGAACTAAAGAGCCTCTTGATGAAAGTGAAAGAGGAGTGTGAAGAAGCTTTCTTAAAACTCAACATTCAAAAATCTAAGACCATAGAATCTGATTCCATCCCTTCATGGCAAATAGATGGGGAAAAAGTGGAAATGGTGACAGATTTTATTTTCTCGGGTTCCAAAATTACTATGAATGGTGACTGCAGCCATGAAATTAAAAGACACTTGCTTCTTTGAAGAAAATCTATGACAAGCCTAGACTGAATATTAAAAAGCAGAGAATCACTTTGCCAACAAAGGTTGATACGGTCAAAGATATGGTTTTTCTGGGAGTCATGTACGGATGTGAGAGGTGGACCATAAAGAAGGCTGAGTGCTGAAGAAATGATGCTTAGACCTTGATTCTGGGAAGGTTGAGGGCAGGAGGAGAAGGGGGTAACAGAGTTTGAGATATCTGGATGGCATCACCAACTCAGTGGACATGAGTTTGAGCAAACTCCAGGAAATACTGAACGACAGAGAAGCCTGGTGTGTTGTAGTCCATAAGGTTGCAAAGAGTTGGACACTTAGCAACTGAACAAAGAAGTAAGCATTAGAAAAATGTCAGGATGTGGAGGAATAAAAAGGACTGTTAGATGACAGCTACCTAGTGGCAAGTTCACAAATGCTGTAAACCAATAATAGTAATTCCCGGAGGAGGAAATGGCAACCCACTCCAGTATTCTTGCCTGGAAAACCCCTTGTCCAGAGGAACCTGGAATCCATAGGGTCACAGTCAGACACAACAGGGTGACTAAGCGCACAAGGGCAGTAATTGTAGTGTTAACAGAATGTAGCAACACTAGCCTTACCTTTCTCTTCCAACTGACATTCATCATTCCCAGAGTACATCTTTTTCTGAAGAGTAGAAGGAACCAAAAGAAATTAAATTTTAATGGACACCTTAACATTATTAATAGGCTGTATAAAACAGTGATTAAGAAGATGGGGACTGAGGTTATATATATCAGGGTTCCAATTCCAGCTTCATGACTTATTAGCCATAAAGTTTGGTAAGTAACTTAATCTCAGTGTCCTCATCTGCAAAATGGAATAATAATACCAACTTGGAAGCTTTCTGGACATTAAATAACATATCTAAAATCTGGAATGGACAAAAAAAAAAAGAGGCTGATAAATGGTGGCTAACTTTATCTATTATGATCCCACTTCCCTGTCAAGAGCTTTACATACTTATCCCATCAATCCTAATAAATGGATATGATCTATTTAAAAAAAAAAAAAAATTTAACTGAGTAAATTTGAAGATCTAATTTGCTTTATAAAATGATTCATGAATTGGACAACATCTCATCTGGAAAACAAAGAGCTACTTGGAGAGGTTACACAGCAAAGAAGGTTTTTATAGTAAAGACGGCAGGACAAGGAAAAGACATTATTAGCAAAGAAAAAATAAAATTTCATTGCAGGACAGTAAAAGTTGAGGTGATGCTGGCTCCTTACTGGCTGAGCTGTGGTGTTTTCCATTGGCTTGACTTGTTGGGCAAGAAGGAATTTATTCTTCCTCCCCTGGGGTAGTAAAGTAGTTGTACTTCCTGTTTGTGAGTGCAAATTACTTCCTGGGGTAAGTAACTGATTAGCTTCCTGTTGGGATAAGTGTCCTCTTCCTTTTTGGGGTAATTGACAATGAATGGTAGGGTGTGAGAGCTCCCTCCATAGGCCTTTCAGACTGATTTTAGTTGAGATTTCCTTTTATTAACTTCCACACATACTTATGTTATTAATCCTATAAAATGGACATAATCCTTCCCACTCTATAGATGAAGAAATTGAAGTAAAAGAATTTGTGAGATGAAACAGGTATCATACTAGCTATACTGCAAACGAAGAAATGGAAGCATGGATTATTTAAATAACACCTGAGTGTTTCAAAGCAAAGCAATGTGGAGATAGGATCCAAAGTCATGTCTGTCTGACCTGATATTTGGCAATACTATATCAATTGTCTGGGGATTCCCTGGCAGTTCAGTGGTAAAGAATTCGCCTGCCGGTGTGGGAGACACAGGTTTGATCCCTGGGTCAGGAAGATCTCCTGGAGAAAGAAATGTCAACCCACTCCAGTATTCTTGCCTGGGAAATCCCCTGGACAGAGGAGCCTGGAGGGCTACAGTCCATGGGGTCACAAAAGAGTGGTACACAACTTAGTGACTAAATAGCAACAACAATGTATTAGTTGTCACCCCTGACAGGTTGTCACTCTCATGGTGATATTTGTTATTTGCATTAATTTTTAAGAATCAATTTTCTTTACAAATGGGGATATCTCCATGACTCCTTTCAGTAAGGACCAGAGTCACAACATTTAGGGAAGAAGCAAGTGTTCCCAAATGGTATTTTCTCAATTGGTTCTGTGCTCGTCAAAGCCATAGGCCATCCATAACTCGGATTTCTTTTTAAATTTTATTTATTTATTTAGGCTGTGCTGGGTCTTCATTACTTTGCGTGGGTTTTTGCTAGTTGCAGTGAGCAGAGGCTATTTCTCATTGATGTGCTTGAGCTTCTCATTGCAGTGGCTTCTCTTTTTGTGGAGCACTAACTTTAGGAGCAGGGGCTTCAGTAGTTGCAGCATGCAAGCTCAGTAGTTGCAGCACATGGGCTCAGTAGTTGAGGCGGGTGTGCTCTAGCGTGGGCAGGCTCCAGTAGTTGTGGCTCACGGGCCCTAAAGCACAGGCTCAGTGGTTGTAGCCCCCAGCTTTAGTTGCTCCAGTCCCTGTGGAGTCTTCCCAGTCCAGGGATCGAACCTGTGTCCCCTGCATTAGCAGACGGATTCTTATCCACTGTGCCACCAGGGAGGTCCCTACTCTGATTTCTAATATAACACAAACAATCTATGATCAGCCTTCTGCAGTTGTCCTGATCAATCACAAGTATTTTCTGAAATTGAATTATTTCAAATAGTAGTGTGTCAGGCATTCTGTAACTCCTTTACTTGAGTTTACAATCTATTGATAAACCAACATAAAGATATCAAAACAATTAGCAACTAATGTCAAAGAACAGTAAATAGATATTTAATTAGTTATTGATTAAATAATATCAAAATTAATATTTGATAAATATTATACAGTAAATCATTTAAACAGTAAATAATTACAAGTATTGTAGTAGTTGAGCCGTAAATTCAATTCTGAGTTTCTCAGCAGAAGTGAACATGATTATAAAAAAAGGGGAAAGATACCAGAGGAAGCAGTTTTTCCTTGTATTCAACTTCAAGAGATTGCAAAAGTGTTACTTTACAGAAGATAGAGTAAAAGATGCCCTCAGTGACATTCTCACAGCAGACACAAAAATGGAACCCAGTTAGCTTTATCTTTTTGCTTTGCATAAAGCTGAGGGTCTAACATTGGAGGCGTGCGTGCTAAGTCACTTCAGTCATGTCTGACTCTGCCACGCCATGGACTGTATCTCGCCAGGCTCCTCTGTCCATGGAGTTTTTTGGACAAGAATACTGGAGAGGGTTGCCATTTTCTGCTCCAGGGGATCTTCCTGACCTACGGATCGAACTCAAGTCTCTTCCATTTCTTGCATTGGCAGGTGGATTCTTTACCACTGTGCCACCTGGGAAGGCCACTTTGATGGGCACTTACATTTTAAGTTGATATTCTGCCTTTCTGGTTGAGGAAAAGGCCTCTGTGCTCTAAATCCCACCTCTGCAAAAGGTTGGGCTGAGCCTCTTTGTTAAAATGGTGGCGCCAGATTACGACTGGACTCTGGGAAAGGTCCAGACCTGCCTGAGTTAGTGGGCCGAGAACCCTTGTTACTATTGGCTGTTTTCATGCCCTTCCTGAACTCCCTATGGTACTAATCACCTATGTTTACAGGCACGTTTAACTGATAACCCACGACTCTCACGGGGCTTTCCTGGAGGCTCAGTGGTAAAGAACTTTACCAATGTAGGAGACGCAGGTCTGATGCTTGGATGGGGAAGATCTCCTGAAGAAGGGAGTGGCAACCCACTCCAGTACTCTCGCCTGGGAAATCCCATTGACAGAGGAGCCTGTGGGCTACAGTTCACGGGGTCGCAAAGAGTCGGACATGACTTAGCGATTAAACAACAATATCAAGACTCAACATGCGTGAGAAAACCGGAGTCTCAGGCAGTGCTTCTAGCCTGTCAGCCTAACTTTACCCTGTCAGCCAAACCTGAGACCAAACATTTCGGTTTACCTTTGCAGCTAACTCAGGACCCCAGAGAGTGCAGGGAGGGGCTCTCGCCCAGGAATTCTTGTTTCCCTAAGAATATTCCACAGCCTTGGAGAGTTACTTTCCCGCTGCCTTGAGTGGACAAGCTAGTACACCTCGTGTCAGACAAGGGAGGCCTGAGCGTGTGGAAAGTTCCGTCATCGGTGCTGGGCGGGGCGAGGATTCCCGGTCTGAGCCTGTCAGCAGAAGGAGACCCCGGGGGCGTGGCTGGGCGGGGAGATCCGGGGGCGGGGCCTGGGCGTGCCCTGCGGCGTGCGTGGGGCTGGCCAGCGCGCGACGGGGGCGGGGCAGCAGCTGCGGGCCCACGCCGTAAACAGACAACATGGCGGTGGCGGCTGCTGCGGCACCTGGGGCCTTGGGCACCTTGCAGGCCGGCCGTGCCCGCTTGGTGGCCGCTTGCTGTGCGCGGCTAGGCCCCAGGTGGAGGCTGTCCGGTTCCTGGACGTGGTCGCGGGTCGACTCAACGATATGGGCCCGGGGCTGGACGCCCGCGGCCGGGGGAGCGGCCTGGCAGAGGGGCTACAGCGCAGAGGTTAAGACTGAGGACGAGCTGCGGGTGCGGTACCTGGAGGAGGAGAACCGAGGTGAGGGGTGTGACCCGGGTGACCGTGGGCCTTAGGAAAGGGTCTCAAGGTCGCGTGTTCGGGCTGACGTCAGTGTCTACGGAGAGGCTCGAGGAGGGGTGTCCTCCCTTCCCCCACTCACGCTTTGCAGCTTTTAGTGCTTTCCCTGCCTAAAGAGGGTTTCCCTGGTGGCTTAGCTGGTAAAGAATCTGCCCGCAATGCGGGAGACCTGGTTCGATCTCTGGGTTCGATCCCTGGGTTGGGAAGATCCCCTGGAGGAGGGCATGGCAACCCACTCCAGTGTTCTTGCCTGGAGAATTCCATGGACAGGGGAGCCTGGCGGGCTACAGTCCCTGGGGTGGAAAAGAATCGGACACGACTAAGCAACTAAGCACATGCCTAAAGATGTACTACGGAGCAGCTTACCTGCAAAAGAGGCCCTTGGCGCCAAAGACAGAAATGCAGCTTACGCTTTCATCTCTAGATGAGCCAAGGTTAATAAACCGGGTGAATGATATTTGCTTCCAAATTTCGTTCTTGCTCTGTAACTGGTTTCGGTTAACTCAGCTATGTAGGGGAGAGTTTTAGAAGCTTCAGTGAAAGTGCGCTTTATTAGAGTATTCGTCAATTTAAAGCTGTTCATCTGGAAAAAAATTTTTTCCTTTGTTCATTTTATCTTAGAAGGATAGTTTTGTGGACTATTTCACTTCACAGTTAGACAATTTTGAGTATTTTCTTGGTTTTCCAGTTCCTTTGCTAACCCTGGAGGAGACACACTTGGGGATGGTATTGATGTTGCCCTTGAGCTCCTTTAGTGGAAGGAGACAGATGCTTTAGCAAAATAGTACAGTGGGAGGAAGGGTTATGATCCAGGGTGTGTGCCAGTCCTAGGAATGCTGTTAAAGCCCAGCTCCTTTCACTTGCCTTGTTGGGAGAAGCTAAATGGATCATGAAAGGTGGAAATAGCAGTGTGCCAGAAGGGTAGTCTCTGAATTTTGACATGCAGTTATTGAGCACCTATAATCTGTTAAGCAGAAGTGCAAAACCAGTTAAGTCATGATTGATACCTTGAAGCTCCTAGTATATCGAGAAAGATACTGGTGATTAAAAAAATTATGCTAACTTTAAAGGCTTGATGAGAGCAAAAGGTTGTAATACCCGAAATAGGCATATGATCAGCTATATTCGGTGAGATTGGAAGATTCCAGAGGGGAGGTTCTGAGGGTCAAGTTAGGATTTTGCCAGATGTATATGCTGTCCAAGGCATTCCTTGCAATGGAATTTGACATTACTGAGGCAGACTTCTCTGTGCTTCAACTTTCTTATGTGTAATAGAGAAAAAGTAATACAGACTCTGTATGGCTGCTGTGGAGACTAGATGGGAGTGTGATATTAATTGCCCACTAAGTATCAAGCTAGCTTTCGAGGGTGCTCTGAAGTATTTGATGAGTTATTTCATTTATTTATTATTCCTGACAGAAGAGCATGGTTAAAGGCATGTATGGTGTTCTGGGGAAATGACATAGGGCAAGTGTGGTTGTAGTATGGCATGACAGGCAGAATACTGAGAAATTCAATTGGAAAGTAGATTAGCACTGGAGTGCCTAGAGCCGTGAATCCTCCCATCTTTGGGGTAAGCTTAGTCTTGTCAGGATTTCAGTTCCATCAGGTGTACCAACAGTACATTAGATACAAAAGCATTGCAGGTACAGCTAGTAATATGCACCATATTCTGTATTTTTTAACCTAAATAATGCACACTGAAAATTAATTTGCATAAAATTTCTGAGAAGTCCTTCAGTTAGGTTTCAACTGGATGAAGGGAAAGAAATCAGAGTATAAATTCAGAATGTTTTCAGTCACTTGAAATGTAAAAATCAGCTATAAGTAAATACAGTTTTTAAAGAAAATTGATCCGCTTCCTTTCAGGATTGACCAGGTGACAACTTAGTTTTGTCTAACATTATATATGCTTTGCTTTACTGTCAAACCAGCAATAAGCAGTGCAAAGAAAAACATCCTGGTAAGGCTGATGGAAGTGAAGGAATCTCCGTGGTGTCTTTGCGTCTCATTAGAGGCGAGTCCAAAATTTTGTCCTCTCAGTGGTCTGCAGGCAGTATGATGACTCTGCTAGGGGTCAGAGGAGCCCCAAACTGCTCTCTGCCCTGTCGGCCTTGTTAGGCTACTGGAGGTAGGTAAGTGCAGAATATATCAGCTCTCATAGGTTTTCTGAGTTCCATGTTTGTAATTTATTGCAGAAGCTCAGTTAGACACCAGCTTTCTTGAGTCGTCGTTTCTTGCATTGTTGTCCAGCCTACTGAGCGTTTAGGGCAGTGGTACTGGTTATGGTTTACAAAGGTCTCTTCCTGGTTTCCTGCAGTGGCCTCTTTTATAGGTCTCTAGTCATTCTCCTTCCCAGTTCTTTCTTTGCCTTGGTGCTGGAGTTATTTTTTCAAGGCCAAGCAAGAATTGCATCTCTGTTCATTTAGAAACCTCTAGTGGTCTCTAACGGAGAAGGCAATGGCAACCCACTCCAGTACTCTTGCCTGGAAAATTCCATGGGCAGAGGAGCCTGGTAGGCTGCAGTCCTTGGGGTCACGAAGAGTGGGACACGACTGAGCGACTTCACTTCCACTTTTCACTTTCATGCATCGGAGAAGGAAATGGCAGCCCACTCCAGTATTCTTGCCTGGAGAATCCCAGGGACGGGGGAGCCTGGTGGGCTGCCGTCTATGGGGTCGCGCAGAGTCGGACACGACTGAAGTGACTTAGCAGCAGCAGTGGTCTCTAATGTCTGCAAGCTCTCACACCTACAGATATTAACAGATCATTCATCTCCTTTCTGCTGCACCTAAGCCTTACCTTTTCCTGCTCTTATGTGTCAGTGCTTCTGCACACACCTTCTGGAATGACCTGTCTCCTGTCCCTACCAACCTTCTCCCAGTCCAGCAGACTTATGCTTGTAATTGTGACCCATTTTAAAAATAGTTTTTCTGAACTTTGTCCCAACTTCTGGCAGAAAGAGAACAAATAAGCAAATGCATAATGCTAGTTATTCTCAATACTTGCTCCTTCCTCATTCATTCACATCTTCTGGAGTGTCTTTGTAGTCCTTCCACTTTTCTCCATGTTCTTTACCAGCACTATTCTTGTCCAAGCCTGTATCACCTCTCAAGTGGATTGTTGCAGAGTTCAGCTAGCTTGCCTTCCTACTGCTTTAACAGATTGATTCTTTTCATGTTTTTCTCATGTTTCAAAAAATGTATTTTCATGTATTTTATGATGTGTGAATTCTATCTCAATAAAGTTCTCGATTTAGAGAGACATGTATATTTTAAAATTTTTATTGAGATAATTCACATTATAAAATTAAAAATGTACCATTGTTTTTAGTATATTTATAGAGTTATGCAACCATCACCACGATCTAGTTTTAGAACATTTTTATCACTCTAGAAAGAAACCATGTTTTCTTTAACAGTGACTCCCCATTTTGAGTGCTCCCTCTCCCTCCAAACTAAGACCCATTTGTCATCTACTTTCTGTCTCAAAAGATTTTTTCAACAACATACTTTATTTAAAAAAAATTATTTATTTTTAATTGGAGGATGATTGCTTTACAATATTGTGTTGGTTTCTGCCATGTATCAACATGAATCAGCCATAGGTATATGTATGTTGAAACTTGTTGAACTCCCTGTTGAAACTCCCTCCAACCAATAGATTTTTCTGCTTTGGACGTTTCACGTAAAGAAATCATATGCGGTTATTTACGGCTTTTTCACTTGGCAATATGCTCTTATTTTCTTACGTTGTAACATGTATCAGTGCTTCATTTCTTTTTATGACTGGATAGTGTTCCATTGTTTGGATTTTTTTGTCTGTTCATTATTGATGTGCATTTGGATCATTTCCACTTTTTGGATCTTGTGAATGATGCTGCTTAGAACATTTCTGTATAAATTTTTATGGATACCCTTTTTTATTTCCACTTGGGAGTGCAATTGCTGGATCCTATGATGATTATAATTTTATGATTAACATTTTGAGGAACTGCCAGTTTTCCAAAGTGCTTGCAGCATTTTCCATTCCCACTGGCAAAGTGTAAGGGTTCTAATTTCTTCATATGACCAATATTTGGGGTTTTGATTATAGCCACTGTGTGTGTTGTAAAGTGATATCTCAGTGTGGCTTTGATTTGGACTTAAGCTGGAGATGGAAATGGCAACCCACTCCAGTACCCTTGCCTGGAAAATCCCATGGACAGAGGAGCCTGGTAGGCTACAGTCCATGGGGTCGCAAAGAGTTGGACACGACTGAGCGACTTTACTTCTACTTTAATGGTTAAAGATGTTGACTATGAGGATCTTTTCACGCGCTTATTGTCCATGTGTATATCTTCTTTAGAGAAATGTCTTCTCAAATCCTTTTTAATGGGGTTGTTCTTTTGTTGTTGAATTATAAGTATTCTTTATATATTCTGGATACAAGTCCCTATTCAGATATATAACTTGAATATATTTTCTCCTGTCCTATGGGTTGTCTTTTCATCCTTGTTAATTTTGAAGAACCTAAGTTTTTAATTATGGCGTAGTACAATTTTCATGGACAGAGGAGTCTGATAGGCTACAGTTCTTGGACTTGCAAGAGTTGGACATGACTTAGCCACTAAACCAACAACCAACCAAGAATTTATTTATTTATTTATTTGTGTTGTTCAGTATCAAA
Source organism: Dama dama (assembly GCF_033118175.1). Lineage (NCBI taxonomy): Eukaryota > Metazoa > Chordata > Mammalia > Artiodactyla > Cervidae > Dama > Dama dama. The sequence continues at coordinate 24,905,139 of NC_083696.1, read as the reverse complement.
GAATCTCTAGAGAATTCTCAGTTTTTTCAAGAAAGTCACGTCAACTGAGATTATGATAGGCATTGCATTGAATAGGTAGATCAATTTGGAGAATACTGCTTTTTTAACAGTGTTGAATTTAGCATTCCATGAACATGGAATATCTTTTCACTGAGCAGTGTTGTGTATTTTTTCAGTGTATAAATCTTGCACGATTTTTATTAAATTTATTTCTAACTATTTCATTCTTTTTGGATGCTACAGTAAATGGAATTGTTTTTTGTTTAGTTTTCAGATTGCTCATTGCTGTCCTACAGTAATACCGTTGTTTTTGTATGTTGATCTTGTGTCATGGAACTCTGCTGAACTTGCTTATTTATTCTCATAGTTTTTTCGTGGGTGTCTTAATATTTGTATATATACAAGATCCATGTCGTCTGCACATAGAAGAAATTGTACTCATTCTTTTCCAATCTGGGTGCCTGTTATTTCTTTCTCTCATGTAATCTCCTTCCTTGAGCCTCCATTACAGTGTAGATAGAAGTATCAAGAATAGACATCCGAGTCTTTTTCCTGATACGTGGTGAAAGCATTCATTCTTTCACCATTAAGTATGATATTAGCTATGGGTTTTTGGTAGATGTCCTTTATCAGGTTGAAGGAACCTCTGTCTATTCATACTTAGAAGTGTTTTTATCTGGGTGAAAGTAAGTGAAAGTCACTCAGTCCTGTCTGACTCTTTGCGACCCCATGGACTATACAGTCCATGGAATTCTCCAGGCCAGAATACTGGAGTGGGTAGCCTTTCCCTTCTCCAGGGGATCTTCCCAGCCCAGGGATCGAATCCTTGTCTCCTGCATTGCAGGCGGATTCTTTACCAGCTGAGTCACAAGGGAAGCCCAAGGATACTGGAGTGGGTAACCTATCCCTTCCCCAGAAGATCTTCCTGACCCAGGAATCGAACCAGGGTCTCCTGCATTGCAGGCAGATTCTTTACCAACTGAAATAGGAGGGAAGCCCTTTATCTGGTTGAATTTTGTCCAATTCTTTTTCTGCATCTATTGACATGATTGTATGACTTTTCTTGTTAAGCCTATTAATATGATTGATTATGTTAATTGTTTTTCCAGTATTGAACTGTCTTGCACACCTGGAATAAATCCCACTTGATTTTGGGGTGTAATTATTTTTATACATTGCTGCATTTAATTTGGTAACAGTTTATTGAGGATTTTTGCATTTATGTTCATGAAAGATAGTGGTCTTTAGTTTTCCATTCTTGGTATATTTTTTCTGGTTTTGGTATAAGGGAAATGCTTGCTTCATAGAATGAGCAAGGAAGTGCCCTTTCTGCTTGGATTTTCTGGAAGAGATTGTGGAGAAATTGTATCATTTTTTTCTTTGAATGTTTTGGTAGAATTACAAAAACTATCTGCCCCTGATGTTTTCTGTTTTAGAAGCTTGTTAATTGTTACTTACGTTTGTTTAATAGATGTAGGCCTATTTGACTTATCTCTTTCTTGTCCTGGTAGATTGTGCCTTTCAAGGAAGTGGGTTTATTTCATATAAGTTAGCAAGTTTGTTGGCATATAGTTGTTCATAATGTTTTTTTTATTATGCTTGTATCAGTGAGATTCAGTAGGGATGAATTTCTTATGTTAGTAGTTTGTATTTTCTTTCAAAAGATTTCCGATATTAGTAGTTTGTTTTCTTTCTCTCTCTCTCCCATGGAGAGCCTGGCTAGAGGTTTATCAATTTATTGATCTTTTAAAAGAACTAAGTTTTAATTTGACTGATTTCTTTTTACTGATTTTCTGTTTTTATGGCATTGATTTCTTCTGATTTTTAATTTTTTCCCCCACTTACTTTAGATTTAATTTCTGTTTGTTTTCTAGTTTCTTAAGGTGGAAGTGTAGATTTCCAGTTGTAGACACTTCTTAATAAGTGCATCAGTGTTACCAGTTTTCGTCTAAGCACTGCTTAGACGTCACACATATTTTCAGGTCAGTCACTCAGTCGCGTCCGACTCTTTGTGACCCCATGAACACAGGCCTTCCTGTCCATCACCAACTTCCAGAGTTCACCTAAACCCATGTCCATTGAGTCGGTGATGCCATCTCATCGTCTGTCGTCCCCTTCTCCTCCTGCCTTCAGTCTTTCCCATCATCAGGGTCTTTTCAGATGAGTCAGCTCTCCTCATCAGGTGGCTAAAGTATTGGAGTTTCAGCTTCAACATCAGTCCTTCCAATGAACACCCAAGACTGATCTCCTTTAGGATAGACTAGTTGGATCTCCTTGCTGTCCAAGAGACTCTCAAGAGTCTTCTCCAACACCACAGTTCAAAAGCATCAATTCTTCGGTGCTCAGCTTTCTTTATGGTCCAACTCTCACATTCATACATGACTACTGGAAAAACCACAGCCTTGACTAGACAGACTTTTGTTGACAAAGTAATGTCTCTGCTTTTTAATATGCTGTCTAGGTTGGTCATAACTTTCCTTCCAAGGAGTAAGCGTCTTTTAATTTCATGGCTACAGTCACCATCTACTTTGATTTTGGAGCCCAAAAAAATAAAGTCAGCCACTGTTTCCACAGTTTCTCCATTTATTTGCCATGAAGTGATGGAACTGGATGCCATTATTTTAGTTTTCTGAATGTTGGGTTTTAAGCCAACTTTTTCACTCTCCTCTTTTCACTTTCATCAGGAGGCTCTTTAGTTCCTCTTCACTTTCTGCTGTAAGGGTGGTGTCATCTGCATATCTGAGGTTATTGATATTTCTCCCGGCAATCTTGATTCCATCTTGTGCTTCTTCCAGCCCAGCGTTTCTCATGATGTACTCTGCATATAAGTTAAATAAGCAGGGTGACAATATACAGCCTTGACGTACTCCTTTCCCGATTTGGAACCAGTCTGTTGTTCTGTGTCCAGTTCTAACTGTTGCTTCCTGACCTGCATACAGGTTTCTCAAGAGGCAGGTCAGGTGGTATGGTATTCCCATCCCTTGAAGAATTTTCCACAGTTTATTGTGATCCACATAGTCAAAGGCTTTGGCATAGTCAATAAATTAGAAATAGGTATTTTTTGGAAACTCTCTTGCTTTTTCAGTGATCCAGCGGATGTTGGCAATTTGATCTCTGGTTCCTCTGCCTTTTCTAAAACCAGCTTGAACATCTGGAAATTCACGGTTCAGGTATTGCTAAATCCTGGCTTAGAGAATTTTGAGCATTACTTTACTAGCGTGTAAGATAAGTGCAATTGTGGGATAGTTTGAGCATTCTTTGGCATTGCCTTTCTTGGGGATTGGAATGAAAACTGACCTTTTCCAGGCCTGTGGCCACTGCTGAATTTTCCAAATTTGCCGACATGTTGAGTGCAGCACTTTCACAGCGTCATCTTTCAGGATTTGAAATAGCTCAACTGGAATTCCATCACCTCCACTAGCTTTGTTCATAGTGATGCTCCCTAAGTGGCAGAGGGCGATGGGGCGGGGGAGGGGGGGGGCGGGGGGGCGGGGGGGGTGCGCTCGGGGCACACATATATTGGTGAGTTGTATTTTCAGTTTCATTTAGTTAGAAATATTTTAAATTTCTCTCTAGATTTCTTCTTTTACTTATATTTCACTTAGAAGTACCTTATTTAGTCTCCAAGTATTTTGAAGTTTTCCAGCAGTCTTTCTTTTACTGATTCCTGGGGTTTATTTCCATTGTTATTTAGGAGCGTACTTCAGTATGATTTCTATTTTAAATTTGTTACAGTGTGTTTTTGGCCCAAAATATGGTCTGTCACGGTGAATATCCATATGACCTTGGGAAGAATGAGTAGTCTGCTGTTGTTGGGTGCAGTATTCTATATTCAGTTAGATATAGTATTCAATTAGATTTAGTTGATTTTTTTGTTGGTATTCAGTTCAGCTCTACTGTTAATTGATTTTCTGCCTGCTGGATCTATTAGTGATAAAGGCAAGTTGAAATTTGCAACTCTAATGATGGATTTGTTTATTTCTCCTTCTAATTCTGTGAGTTTTTAAATCATGCAGATTTAAGCTCTCTTGTTTGCTGAATACACATGGGTTATTATGTTGGAGAAATGACCCCTCCAACATCACCCCCTTTTCTCGCTCACACTATTCTTTGTTCTGAGATCTGCTTTTTCTGAAATTAATGTTTCCACTCCAGGTTTTATTAGTGTTGTTGTTGTTTAGTCGCTAAGTTGTGTCTGGCTTTTGTGACCCCATGGACTGTAGCCCACCAGGCTCCTCTGTCTGTGGGATTTTTCCAGGTAAGAATACTTAATTGGGTTGCCATTTTCTTCTACTGATCTTCCGGACCCAGGGATTGAACCCAAGACTCCTACATTGGCAGGCGATTTCTTTACCACTGAGCCACCTGGGAGGTCGTTTTTTAGTGTTAGCATTGATTATCTTTCTTCATCTTTTGATTTTTTAAATCAGTGTGTGTCTTTTTTTTTCTTTTATTCTTTTTTTTTTTTTCAGTGTGTGTCTTTATATTTAAAGACATGTTTACAACTAATCTACATCTACTGCAACACTAGCTGACTTCATAGTGGTAAAAGTGTAAATGCATATTCCCATTTCTTTCCTCCATACCATTGCTGTCATTCTTTACACTTTGCGGTAAGCTACAGTCACCACATACGTTATTGCATTATTGTTTGGAATAAGTTGTTATCATTTAGTTATAAGTCAAAAAGAACATTGAAATTTATTTAATAGTCTGTTGTTAGCAGTAGTTGGGCTTAATAGTTCTGAATTTGTTTTCCTTTTATTGTAGAATAGAACAAATGAAAACCTGTTGGTCTTCGGAATTAGACTTTTCATTATGATGAAAAGAGACGAGGAGGAGAGAGATGGTACAAATATGGGATGGGGGAAGTGAGGAAGAAACTTGTTGCATTGGATTTGAATTAGAGTTACTAGGACAAACTTAAAAAAATCATAAGTATATTGTATGTATACATATTTACATTTATTTCCTTTTCTGACCACTAAAGTTGTCTAAATGAAATGATACCATGGTAGCAATAAACATATCTGATGTCCAGATTTTGGTTTCTGAAGACTATTCTCCCACTGAAAGAAGCCAGGACTTTTTGGAGAAATGTCTGATGTCAGGTCTGGAGCAGGGAACGTGAAAGGTGAGTCTGGAATATCTTTGTGGGCCAGAAAGCAAGGAAGTGTTCAAATAGTGAAAGGATTGTGGCAGGGGACAGCCTTACAGGGCTCTCACTGAGCCTATCTAGGGTAATTTGAACATTAATGGATTAATGGAACAGTGTTAATGGATTATATAGCACCTTGATTAAAGAATCCATGAAGCCATAGAGATTACTCAAAATAGTGGGGTAGGGAAGAACATATTTTTATAGAAGAGTGGTAGGAATGATAGAAAATCACCATTTTTTGAAACCATCAAGATAAAAATAAAGGAATTATCATGGCAATGAGATACAGATGCTTTATCTTTTTCCAAGTCGGTATATTCCAAGTCCCAACACTGCTTAATCATCTTTACTCCACCGTTTTGAAGGGCATGTTTATCACAAGCTGAATTTCCACACTGTTTTTCTGTTCTATGATCTCTGTAGATGTTGTTCTCCATTATTTTATGATTAAAGCTGTATTGTGTTTCTGTCGGGCCGGGTACTCACTCCTTCATCTTTACTGTTTTTTTTTTCCTTTGTTTCATTCCTTTTCCTGCATGGTTATTTTTCTGCAAGAGTTTTGGAATGTTCATGTATAATTTCAGAAAAAGGCTTATTAGTATTTTTATTGGCATTGTGTTGGTTTTAAAATTAGAATATTTATATGATGTTTTTTTCAACATAAAAACATGATGTTTCCATTTGTTAATACTTTTTTATTTTTTTAAGGACAGTTTAAAAAGTGCCTACCCACAGGGTTTGCACATTTATGTTACGTGTATCCCAGGTCATCCTGCCTCCTGTCTGGTTCATAAAAATGAAATAATTTGTTTCACTGTATCTTCTAAGTGGTTTCCTTTCTCCCTTTGTTTCTCTATTTCTCTTTATAAGAAGGCTGTTGTTTCTGGATATATTAATGTCATGTGTTTCAAATAAATATGCTTTTGTTTGCAATAGTTTTTTATTTGATTTGGATTTTCTAGGTTTATAATCATCATCTGTTAATGATTTTCTAATGTTTCTAAAATTTGGATATTATAAAATTGCTGCATATTCTCTTTGTATTCACGTGAAAGATTTCTGGGTTAGTTCATTATGTTTTTAGTGTAAGTTCTCACTACTTTTATAGTCTTTTAAGGAGCCTGAATTATATATGGTTTATCAAAAGTATTCTGTTCACTAGTTTTCAATACTTTGAATATTACATGTGATTTGTTATTAAAAATAGTTAAATTATTGAGGTTTACAAAATTCTAAATTGGCAATATGTCCTCATTGGTAAAGTTAAAAAACAAAAAAGCACCATGGAAGGGTGCTACCTCTTCACTTTCAAACCCTTTTATCAAAAGTAAAGAGTTTATATTTTGAGTCCTTGTTGTGAATGATAATTTTATTCACTTCTGATTTGTGTTACCTACATAATTATATAGGCAGTATCTGAACTTTTTTTGGTGTAAGGTTAGAAACTGTTTGCTGTTCTACATCTTTAATCTTCTAAATGTACAATTTCTGTCATTTGTAACCTTAGTTTATATCATCAGAACTTTTGATAGTTGCATCTTGTTCTCTTATCCAGTGCTTTACCTAGAGACTGACCTGGTGCTTTATCTAGAGATTGAATATAAACAGAGTTTGTAGTGTTATTGATAATATTTATGTTGGTACTACTTTCAGTATATCTTTAGAAGCAGTCTACTTTCCATCTCTGCTCCACAGCCTATGGGATCTCTTACTTGGATCTCTGCAGTAGCATCTTGTTTAGTATCCCCTACTATACATTTTTTTTTTTTTTTTGTCTATGTAGATGAAATTCACATAATAGAAAATTTACCATTTTAACTTTTCAAGGTGTACTTCCAGTAGTTTTTAGGTTATTCCATGTTTACAACCATCACCACTGTCTTAATTCCTTTCAAATTGTTTTCAAAACAAAACCATGCTTTTTAGTCACTTCCTCCTCATCCCATTCTCCCCAAGGTTTCCAAAACCCACTATCTCCTTTCTGTCTTTATGGAGTTTGTCTATACTAGGTACTTTATAGAAATAGAATCATACCATATGTGATTTATGTCTGAGTTCTTTCAGCCTAATGTTTTCAGAGTTCATCTGTTTTACAGCATGTATCAGCATTTCATTTGTTTTTATGGCTGAATAATATTTCATTGAATGGATATGCCTTTTTTTTTTTTTTTTTTTAGTTTTTAGATACAATGAGTAATGCTGTTGAATACTTGTGAATAGTTATTTGTTTGATTGTATGTTTTCATTCTCTTGGTTAGATACCTAGGAGTAGAATCATTGGGTCATGTGGTAATTTTATGTTTAGTGTTTGGAGAAGCCACTGTATGAGACCGTATGAGAGTGTATATGAGAGTTCTTATTTCTCCACATCCTTGTCAATGCTTGTTTCTTTTTAAAAAAAATTAAAGCCATCTTACTGGGCATAAAGTAATTTTTGTGGTTTTTGATTTGCATTTCTTTAGTAACAAATTCTTGGTCTCATTTAATTTTGAAAAAAAAAATAATGTTAATTTTTTAACACCAGCAACATTTTGTATTGGTGCAGAGCCAATTAACAATGTTGTGGTAGTTTGAGGTGAACAGCAAAGGGACTTGGCCATAGGTATACATGTCTCCATTCTCTCCCAAACCCCCACCCCCATCCAAGCTGGCACATGACATTGAGCAGAATTCCATGTGTTACACAACAGGTCCTGGTTGGTTTTCTCTTTTAAATATAGCAGTGTGTACATGACTCTCCCAAAGTCCTCAACTATTCCCTTCCCCCCAGCAACCATAAGTTTGTTTTCTAAGTCTGTGAATAAAAAACAGGCAGAAGACCTGAACCGACATTTCCCCAAAGAGGACATACAGATGGCCAATAGGCACATGAAGAGATGTTCAGCAACTCTAATTATTAGAGAAATGCAAGTCAAAACTACAGTGAGATATTACCTCAGACTGGTCAGAATGGCTATCATCAAAAAATGCACAAACAACAGATGCTGGAGAGGGTGTGGAGAGAAGAGAGCCCTCTTGTACTGTTGGTAGGAATGTAAATTGGAACAGCCACTATGGAGAACAGTAGGGATGTTCCTGAAAAAACTAAAAATGGAGCTATCATATGACCCTGCAGTCCCTCTCCTGGGCATATATCCAGAGAAAAACATGGTCTGAAAAGAAACATGCCCCTCAGTGTTCATTGTAACACTGCTTATGGTAGCCAAGACATGGAAGCAACCTTATTGTCCATCAACAGAGGAATGGATAAAGAGGATGTGGTGCATGTGTACAATGGAATATTACTCAGCCATTAAAAAGAATGGAATAATGCCCTTTGCAGCAACAAAGATGGACCTAGAGAGTGTCATACTGAGTGAAGTAAGTCAGAGAGAGAGAGAAGTATCATATGACATCCCTTATATGTGGAATCTAAAAAGAAATGATACAAATGAGTCTCATTTAATTTATTGTGTCTTCTTTGGAGAAATAATTATTCAACTCTTTGCCTGTTTTTCAGTGGAATTGTCTTTTTGTTGTGAGTGGTACCTATTCTTTATATGATCTCAATATTAACCCCATATCAGATGTATCATTTGCAAACATTTTCTATTCTGTGGGTTTTTTCACTTCCTTGTTAATTTTGATGAAGTCTAGTTTATCTGTTTTTTTCTTTTGTTGCTTGTGCTTTTGTTGTCATGTTTAAGTCAGTGTTGCCTAAACCAGGATTGTGAAGATGTATACATTTGTTTCCTTCTAAGAGAGTTACAGTTTTAGGTCTTAGATCCATTTTGAGATAATTTTGTGTGTGCTGTGAGTAAAGGGCCCAGCTCCCTTCTTTTGTGGGTGAATATCTGGTTGTCCACCCCTGTTTGTTGAAAAGTCCTGCACCATTGCATGGTCTTGGTATCCTTGTTGAGAACAAATTGATCATTCATTTTTATTACTGAGGTCTTTCTTTATTACTTAGATCTCTTTCAGTGTGTTTTGTAGTTTTCAGTGAACTTTCTTGGTTAAGTTTATTCCTAAGCAATTGTGTGCGCGCGCGCGCGCGTGTGTGTGTGTGTGTGTGTGTGTATATATATATATGTATATTTTATATGTATATATGTATGTATATATATTTTATATACATATATATGTATATGTATAATATATATATATATTTGATGCTGTTACAAATTGAATTGTTTTCTTAATTTCATTTCTGGAGTGTTCATTGATAGTGTATAGAAATATAACTCATTTTTGTATATTGATATTATATTATGCAGCTTTACTGAGTTCACTTATTAACCCTAATAGTTTTTGATGGATTCATTAGGATTTTCTGTGTGTAAGACCATGTTATCTGTGAATGGAAATAGACTTCTTTTTTTCCCTCATAGCTCAGTTGGTAAAGAATCTGGCTGCAATTCAGGGGACCCTGGTTCGATTCCTGGGTCAGGAAGATCTGCTTAGAAGGGATAGGCTACCCCCTCCAGTATTCTTGGGCTTCCCTTGTGGCTCAGCTGGTAAAGAATCCACCTGCAATGCAGGAGACCTGGGTTCACTTGGGAAGGTCCCCTGGAGAACGGAAATGCTACCCACTCCAGTATTCTGGCCCAGAGTGTTCCATGGACTGTATAGTCTATGGGGTTGCAAAGAGTTGGACACAAGCAACTTTCACTTTCACTTTTTTTCCTATCTGGATTCCTTTTATTTCTTTTTCTTACCTAGTTACCCTGGCAGGAATTTCCATTACATTGTTAAACAAAAGTGGTGAAAATGGACATCCTTATCTAATTTTTTTTATCTTAGGGAGAAGACTTTAAGTCTTTTAACATTAAATATGATGTTAATTGTAAGTTGTTTTTTTTAAATAAATGTCGTTTATGAGGTTGAGGAAGTTTCCTTCTGTTACTACTTTGTTGAGGTTTTTAAGTTATTATTTTTTAAAAATCATTGAAAGTATGTTGGATTTTTGTCCATTGTTTCTTTTGTGTCAGTTGAGGTGATCATATAGTTTTAAAATATTTTCTTTTATTCTCTGTTAGTGTTAGTTGCTCAATTGTTGTGCTGAACTACCCTTGAATTCCTGGGATAAATCCCTCTTGGTCATGACTGCTAAATTTGAATTGCTAGTATTTTTTTGAAATTTTTACATCTGTATTCATAAGGGATATTGGTCTAGTATATTCTTGCTTCCTTCTAATCTGTTTTCTACACTGTGCCCTGAGTGACCTTTTTAAAATGTAAGTTTGAACATAGAAATAAATTTCCCCAATTTGAAAAAAAGCTTTTAGAAATGCATAGCAAACATTATACTAAACGGCAAATGCTTAGAAACATTTTCATTAAAGGTATTGACAAAATAAAGAAACTTATTATTTTTGCTAATATTATATTGGACTTGAAGTCCAGGCTAAATTGAAATAGCAGGAGAAGAAAATGAGAAATTAACATTGGAGCAGAAAACATAACTGTTAGTATTTTTGAACAAGATTGATTATTGACTTAGAATATTGAAGAGAACCATGTAAGTCTTTTAATATTTCATAAGTTTGCCAGAAAAAGTTTATGTAAAATAGCACTAAAAAATAGCACTTTCCACATACTCTCAATATGTGATTAGAAAATGTAACTAATATAGAGTGATTTTTGTAGTTATTTAGAATACAGTTGTTTGATTTTTAAAATCAGAAGGAAAATAATGGACTGTTTTATAAATGGTTCCAGCCAAAAATGTTTGTGCGTATTAGAGAAAATAAAGACTCCTGTGGAGTTGAGAGCAGCAGAAATAAAAGTAGTCAATGTAAGGAGACTGTATCAGAGGATTGTTTTATTCAGAAAGAGTTATTTAAAACCCTTTGGCTGATTGTTTTGGGCACATATTGTCTCATTTAAAATAACATACATATATTTCTACTCCTGGAATTTTCATGTTGGTATTATCTGTCTACTGACTTTTTGCCATGGAGGATAAGGGTTTGGTCCCCTTTCACACTCCACCACACGTGTGTATCTTCTTTTTTGCACTTGTTCTTCCTCTAATTTGACTTTATTTCTAGGTCTAAGTGAATATTGCCATTTTTTAAAAATAGCTTTATTGTGATACAGTTCATATACCTTAAAATTCTCCTGTTTAAAATATACAATTTAATGGCTTGTAGTACATTTATAGAGATGTGCATCTATCAACACTATCATGTATTGAACATTTCATTGCCCTAAAAAGAAACCTGACACTTTTTAGCTGTCATTGCTCAATCTCTCCATCTCCCGCAGCCCTAGGCAATCACTAATCTACCTTTTTTGTCCCTTCTGATTTGCCTACTCTCAACATTTCTTATAAATGGAATTATACAGTATGTGCTCACTTGTCACTGACTTCTTTCACTCAGCATGTTTTCAAGGTTCATTCATGTTGCACATGTATTGATGCTTCTTTTTTTTTTTTTTTGCTAAATATTACACTGCATGGATTTGTTATATTTTGTTTATCCACTCATTTCAACTGATGGATATTTGGGTTGTTTCCACGTTTTGAATATTTTGAATGATGCTGCTCCGATCATTCTGGTGTAAGCGTTTGTGTGAACATGTGTCTTCATTGTAAACTCTTTCTAAGGAAGATACTAAGTCAAAAGTTGGAAAGGCAATAATGTATAAAAAGTTAAAACTTTGGTGCAAAAAAATGCCATAAACAAGTTGATTTTTAAAAGTGAGTGATAGGGAAGAGATCTGGTGTATAAATAATGAATTAATATCTGTAATCTAAAAATTTATTACTTGAAATGCAAACGACAACTTTAATAAGATAGGTAGACAGTAAGAACAGTCAGTTCAGAAAACAAATGACAAATGATTATTAAACCAATTTAACTTTTGTTCCTACGATTGGGTGAAATCTGATATATAATGGCATTTCCCCATATATTGTCAAAGATTTGCAATATTCAGAATAACATGAATATTATGATATTCTCAGTGATTCCAATGATTCTCAATAATGTATTTATTAAGGTCCTCTTACTGACCTGAAATGAAATGTATAGATAATGTAAGCAGCTGACACACATAATTAAAAAAAAAAATCCTTAAATATAATAATGAAAGCAAAAGAGGTAATTTATGGCAGAATAACATTTCAGTATGTAATTTTTCTGCTGTGATCATTAAAGTATAAATAAGTTAGAATTTAAGAGAAATAAAACTAGAAACCATTCTACAAAGTAAATAAAGACAAATAAAAAACAGATGATATAAGGGTATAAATAGACCAGACTTACTGTCTATGATAAGAGGCTGAGGAAATAGCCTGAATTGAAAAAGGGGTAGTATACCAAGATAAATTTGATACTGAGCAAAAGTGGTAGTCTTACAAATGAGCTCCACTTTACTTATTTGTTTTTGAGTTAAAATAATCCTCTATTGGGATGTGGAACAGGGTGGTGACAGAGTAAATTGTGATTCAGTTCTCATTGACACCGCGTCAAACAGAAGTTCTTTTACCAGTAATAATACTTGAAAATGCAGTGAATGTAATTAGACTTAACATACATTTTGTTTTCTTGTTTGATGGGTACCATGTAAAACAGAATTTATTAGAATTCCTGTAATTTTAGGACAAAAAGCCTGTACTCGAAAATTCTAAATATAAGTGACTTCGGGTTAAGTACATGGGACAGAGTCAGGAGAGAAACCTGGGGTGAAATATTGAAAACTATGTAATACAGCAAATGGAGTAGTTGAAGTATTAATTCCTGGTGGCTCAGATGGTAAAGAGCCCTCCTGCAATGCAGGAGACCCCGGGGTTTGATCCCTGCATTAGGAAGATCCCCTGGAGAAAGGAATGGCAACCCATTCTTGCCTGGAGAATTCCATGGACAGGAGCCTGGTGGGCTGCACAGTCCACGGGGTTGCATAGAGTCGGACATGACTGAGTGACTATTAAACACACATACACACACACACACACACACACACACACACACAAGCAAAAAAAAGCTGATCCCATAATGCTTGCCTGTGATAAGAAATTGTTAGCTATTGTGTACTTCTATGTATATTGAAGATAATAAAACTGTATTTTAAATAGTATTTCATAATATAGAATTTGTATCAGTAAATGTGGCCTTCCTACTCTTTAGTCTGATTAAGCTATGTAAAATTTAAAATGTGTAAAATTGTAAAATGTGGCATATTACCTTGGTGGTGCATAAAGAGAGAGGAATTGAAGGGGACGTGCTATTACCAAGTTCTCTAACAGGCTGAATAAAAGTGGTGAATGTTAAGTATCAGATTGATTTTATAAATACGTATAACACATTTTTCAAAAATATGTTTGAAAAGGACGGTAAACATGAAAATTAGGATAAGGCTCTTGAAGCGAACCTCAGAGAGGTGGTAGATTCCAAAGTCCCAAGTTAACTAGCTGTGTATGTATGGGAATCTGTACCCTGAATTGGAAAAACTGATGCTGAAGCTGAAACTCCAATACTTTGGCAACCTGGTGCAGAGAGCTGACTCATTTGAAAAGACCCTGACGCTGGGAAAGATTGAGGGCAGGAGAAGGGGACGACAGATGATGAGATGGTGGGATGGCATCACCGACTCAATGGACTTGAGTTTGGGTGAACTCCCGGAGTTGGTGATGGACAGGGAGGCCTGGCGAGCTGCCGTTCATGGGGTCGCAAAGAGTCGGACACGACTGAGCGACTGAACTGAACTGAACTGTACCCTAAATACCTCACTAACTCAAATGCTTTTTTGTTTCCCCCTTTACTAGGAATTGTGGTGCTTGGAATAAACAGAGCCTATGCCAAAAATTCATTGAGTAAAAATCTTATAAAAATGGTGAGTGTAAAGATTAAAAACTGTTTGCTTCTAAGATTATGGTACAGTGTTAACACCAACCTGAAAATGATTTTTCCTCTTTTCCTTCTTACCTTCCCTGTTTCTGTTTAGCTCTCAAAAGCTGTGGATGCTTTAAAATCTGATAAGAAAGTACGGACCATAATAGTCAGAAGTGAAGTCCCTGGGGTATTCTGTGCTGGTATGTAAAAAAGATTAAATTTTTAAAACTAGTCTAATGTTTCCTTAGTAGTACCCTGTTTTCCATTATCAAGTGTTACGTGGTTTGAATTTCATTACCAACAATTCCTCTTTGTTTTTCTACTGTTGTTACAAGAAAAAAAAATGTTTTCTCAGAAAGAAATCTTTGCAACATGTGGAGAAGTTGTTTTGGAAGTTGAAAAAATAGTTTGAACAATTAAAATATTGGTTTGTCGTACTTGAATGATCTTTATGAAAGATGAGCTGGGAAGGAAAAATTGTGTCTCCTACTCAAAACAGTGTGCTCTGTGTTTATAAGTTACTTAAAAAGTACTTCAGCTGACTAGCAGTAACTACCCCAGTGTAAATGTTAAATGTAGACATATGCTTCGGAGGTTTGTGTTTGTAGTACTGCCCACTCAAGTATGTGTCCACAAATTATGTTTTTAAATTGGTGTCTACAGCAGTGAAGTTTTTTTTATTTTTTTCTGTTTGTGCTGTGTTACCAAAAGCCAAAGATTAAGTTGCCTTGCATTTTCCATATTTGTAAGTATTTCTAAGTCATGAGATTGTATGAATCTGTTTCAGCTAGTCAAAAATATAGATGATTAAGATAAATAAATGCTGATAATACACAGTATTATTGTATTTTATTAATAAGTAAATGAAGGTAGAAGTTGAGGGGTGAAAAAAATTTCTTCCAGTACATATAAATGGGATAATCTACTTGAGATAATCAAAGATTTGAGGGAACAACATATAATATTTTATTCATTCAAGTACTTTTGAGCATTTGGAGTACTCCCAGAGCAGTGCTGGGAACGTGGGGGAGTATTTTTAAACAGAATGTTTTAAAAAGTGTCTTGGTTTAGTCCCATATTCTTCAGTTTGTCATTTTTAGATTTTTCAAGCTTCTAACTCTGTAGCTTCCACCTTAAAATACTATAAAATTTTATGGTATTTAAGAATATTCAGTGTAAATGAGTTTTATTATAGTTTTTTATGTAATGTACCATATATAAAAGGATTAGTTTTAGCTTCAGTTTGGTGATCAAAGAGAGCAGGTTTAACATGCTCAACTGCCTGGGTGAGGACAATTTGCAGTAGTTTCTGCTGCTTCTACATATGTCCAGCTTGAGTAATGCTGTCCTCCTGGTGTTGTCAGAGGCTTGATGTGACAGTGTCCATAACACACAGTGCAGTGGTCAATATATTGTGTAACTGTTAATATTTTTATAAGGACTAAAATTTATTAAAATTGTTTTCATAATATGAAAAACTTACACCCAGTGCATTAGAATTCTTTTATCTGTGACCTTGGGATCTGGCAGCTATGTTTCCAGGTGACTGAATCCAGCATCGTGACTGATGGCTCTGAGGTCACTGCGCTCAGGTCCTTTGAGGGCTGCTGAGGGGCTTATTGGGAAGATATTGAGCAGTTTGGGGGCTTTTCAGGAAAGCCCAGTTATATGACTCTTGGGGCATGATAGTGGTAGTGGCAGAACAACACTTCGGAAAGAAGGGTCGATCGTAACTCGCGTTACTTTCTTTCTGTTGGTGATGGGATTTGTATTTATGACACTATAATTACTGGTAGAGTTCTTTTTATCTGTTCCTTTGCTGTCCATTTGTTTTGTGTCTCCGCATTATCCGTATTTGGAAAAAGCTTTAGTGCTTTCATACCGTTTACAGCTATCTTCTATAGATTTCCATTTTTGGGGGATGTACTAAGTAATATACCAAATGCTCTACCAGATTAACATATTAACCTTGAGTACTTTTTCCCAAGGGTTTATTGAATCTACTTTCTTTGTTCTGTGTGCTTTCGCATGATCAGGATAGCTTTTCCTATATTTTAACTCACAAGACTTGTTACTGTATTTTGTCCAAAAGAAGTTTGAATTATAGAAAAATTAGGGCAAATTGTTTTAGTAACAGTATATATAATAAAACCATTCTTCCAAATTTCTTTGAAAGGTTTTCTTTTCTTACATATATTTGAAACAGGCAGTTTAGTAGGTCTGTCTTTATTACTGTGTACACATTAAGTGTATTGTAAATTTAGATACACAAAAGCTCTTTACATACCTAAAAAGGATATTTGAACTTATAGCCTATGAAAATAGTAGTATAAAAATACTAATTTTAATCAGACCTTATTTATTCATTCTTGTTGAAGAATACAGTCTTTCACATAGAGTGTTAACTTTTATTCTGAAGTAGTCATCTTCAAAAGAAAAATCCTCACAAATAGTGTACTCATTTATTGGTTATTCTCTTAGCTCCCCATTCCCTAAAGTTACTCATTTTACCTCTTCCCTTTCTGCCCCCACAAAGGTTTCTCTTCTCTGTACATCTGTGTTCTAGTGGCATTTTGTTCATTTCCAGAAACTTAAAGCTTATGAAGTGATCTTGCTTCAAATTTCTTGAGGATGGTAACTTCTCTTTTTCTTCCTTGAAAATCTTCTTATGTATTCTCACATCACAGTACATAATAGAGACTCACCATGTACTTGCTGAATTTAATCAGCCTTTTGGAGAAGTAAATGGCAGCCCACTCTAGGATTCTTGCTTGGAGAATCCCATGGACAGAGGAGCCTGGCAGGCCACAGTCCATGGGGTCGCAAGAGCCGGACATCACTTAGTGACTAAATCACCACCACCACCAATTAGCCTTTAAAGTGTGCTGTGATTCACTGATTTTTTTTTTTTCAAGAATTATTGGGTTGTGAGCAGTTTCTCTGAAATTATCTCAGACTACTCTCCTATTCACTGACAGCATCTCTGGCTCTTGCCTTTGGTTCTTTTTTCTGTGTCCTTTTCCTAATATACTAGAGGAACAGGTAATTAAGCATTATTAAAGTGATTCTGGTGGTTTGGGGGAGAATGGATACATGTATATGTATGGCCGAGTCCCTTTCTTGTTCACCTGAAACTACCACAACTTTGTTAATTGGCTATACCCCAATATAAAATAAAAAAGTTTAGATATTAAAAAAAAAGTGATCCCTGCATGCACTGGAGGTTGCACTGATTGATTTCTGACTTTTCATTTAAATCTGTTATTTAGAAGCAAAAATTATATTTTACTTGCCTTAACATTTTTAAAGGAAATTTTAGTTTAAATAACAAGTAGTATGTCAAATGTATGAAATGTGTACAAAATGTTTGAAAAAGTATACAAAGAGAAATCCTATTCTTACCCATTCCATTCTTTTCCTAATAAAAATAGCAATTTTAATTTCCTTTTTTATCCTTCCAGTTTTTCATTATACAAATATATACAAATATACAGACATATACACATGCACACAGTAGAATGTTAAGGAACAATTTAGAATGATAGTATAAAGACTATGTTATAGTGTGAAAAATACATGTTATAAGAGATAGCTACTGTAAAATGATATTCTCATTATGACTGCACCTGTGTAAACTGTGTCTGCAGATGTGGTTCAGCTTTCTGTAATAAGTATATTAAGTTGTATTAAGTGAATATACACAAAGAAAATAATTTTGAAAAAATTAGCAAATGTATTTAGTGTATTTTCTAGTTTTGGTAACTAAAATCATAACATTAATTGAATTTCTGAATGATTGTTGCAACATTTGAGAGGAAGAATTTCAGAGTGTAAAAACCTTATGTCACAGTTCAGATGCTTTCATTTAATATAACTTATGTGAACCTAAGTGCCTGTTTAAAGGTGGTGGCTTTGCTGGAATTACTTCTGACTCCTAGGGTAGGGTTTTTACTAAATCAGTGATTTTTAATCTTTTGGGGTATGAGGTCTCTAAGTTCTTAAAATTTCTTGCACTTAGACAGTCACCTGTGGTGACTGAGAATATGTGTAATGTCATAATGGCATTCTGATTACAGTAACATAGTTAAATGAATTTTCTCTGATTAACCGCAATGAAATCTAGAGCACAAAAATGTATATCATAGCCATTATGACTGTAAATGTTTTTTACACATGCTTTGAGATACTGTGCCATATCCGCAGCATGACTCTAGGTTGGGAATCAGTGTTACGTTTTCTTTCTTGTGGATTTGAGCATTGCTTCTGGGTTTATGACTTGCATATATTTTTCTTAGAATACTGAGAAATACCATTTTGTTAGTTAGAGTTCATTGTGAAGTACTGACTAATTTTATTTTGTTTCTTACATGCACAGAAACACACATACCAAAAAAACTGAAATAATTTTACTGTTTCATAATGTTTGAGTCAAAATTTTAACATTATCTGTAATGAAATTATGAGAAAGACCTTTTAACTAGGCTATTGTATTGGTTGTAAATGTTTACTCCTACTCATCTGTTCATTTTCTTGTTCTTTTAGTGTTCTAACACTAGGTAGCAAAGTATGTATGTATTGTTTTTATCATAAAAATTTTATGAGAAATTACTGAATCTGAGGATTTTTTTTTGTCTAGAAATTCCTGAAATAGATTATAAACAATTCTTGGTAATTGATTCCTGTGTGTAGAACTCTAAATTGAGTGATTCACTGAATTATACGAGTATGGTTTTTTTTTTTTTTTAAAGTAAAGGTACTTTTGCTTCTGCTTTTGAGTTCTAGTAAATTACGTTCTGACTAAAAACTTGTCGCTAAAATTGTCAGCGTGCTTTATTGAGTGATGTATTGTTCAAGTGGGTATAGATGTCCTGACAGATATGTGGAGTCCTCTGACTAATGAAGTTATCTATTCAGTATTGTTTAGAATCTCAAGTTAAGTTATATTTGTTAATTTAAATGTTAGTGCCTTAGAGAGTTAGATAAGCAAAGTGAAAGGATACAAGTTTGTGTTAATTCTGTGTTGGGTTCTTTTTTGGAAGTAAAAAACCTGTGTTATAGACGTAGGCATTACTTGCAATAAAATGTACCTGTTTTAAGTACACATGTCAGTTTTGATAGGTGTTTAAACCGTGAGGACAGTTGTGATATACAACATAAAGCTTTCTTTTTTGATTTTTAATTGAAGTGTGACTGACTTGTATTACTATGTTAAGTCCAGGAGCACAGCATGATGGTTCATGCTTTCCATACATTACAAAATGATCGCTAGGAGAAGTCTAGTTACCATCTGTCACCATGCAGTTATTAAATATTACTGACTGAATTCTCCATGCTGTACCTTTCATCCCTGTGACTCACATCTTTTGTAAATGGAAGCTTATGCCTCTTAATCTCCCTCATCTATTTCATTCCTCTTCCTGCCCTGTCCCTTTTGGCAACCACTGGTTTGTTCTCTGTCTATGACTCTTATTTTTGTTTGGTTATGTTTGTTTATTTGTTTTGTTTTACAAATTCTACAAATGTAAGTAAATTATATTTGCAAGTAAATTTACAAGTATATTTACAAGTAAATTATAAGTAAATTTGTTTTACAATTTACAAATGTAAGTAAAATCTTAGAATATTTGTCTTTCTTTGTCTCACTTATTTCACTTGGCATAATGCCCTCTATGTCCATCCACATTCTTGCAAATGGCAAGAGTTTTTTCCTTTTTATGGCTGAGTAATATTCTGCTGACCATATATGTATATACACCACATTTTTGTTATCCATTCATCTATCAGTGGACACTTAGGTTGCTTCCATATGTTGGCGATTGTAAATAATGCTGCATTGAACATATGGATGCATATACCTTTTTGAATTAGTGTTTTAGTTTTCTTTTTTTTTTTGCAAAGGAAAAATATACAAGTCTATGTATTTAAAAATATGAAGGACGATTTCTACACTTTTCTTTGGAAAGATCCCAGTGAGGGAAATTGCTGGGTCATAGGATAGTTCTGTTTTTAGTTTTTTGAGGAATGCCCGTACTGTTCTCCATAGTGGTTGTATGAATTTGTATTCCCACCAATAGTGCACCGTGAACAGTGCTCTTTTCTCCACAGTCTTATCAACACTTGTAATTTGTTTTTTTTTTAATAGCCATTCTGAGAGGTAGGAGGTAATATTTCATGGTGATTTTTATTTGTATTTCATAATGATTAGTGATTTCACCTGTCTGTGTGCCATCTGTGTATCTTTGGAAAAACATCTATTCAGGTCCTCTGCCACTTTTTTAATCAGAATATTTGTTTTTGATGCTGAGTTGTATGAGTACTTTGTTTACTTTGGATATTAATCCCTTATCAGATAATGTAATTTGCAAATGTGTTTTCCCAATTGTTTTGTTGGTAGTTTCCTTCAGTGTGCAAAGCTTTTTAGTTTGATATAGTATCATTTGTTTATATTCATTTTTGTTTCTGTTACCTGAGGAAACATATCCAAAAATATATTGCTAAGACCAGTGTCTAAGATCATACTGCCTGAAGTTTAAGTTTTCTTCTAGTTTTTTGGTTTCAAGTCTTATATTTAGTCTTTAATTCATTTTGAGTTTATTTTTGTATATGGTGTGAGAATATAACCCAGTTTGATTCTTTTGCATTTGCTCTCTTGTTTTCTTAACACCGTTTATTCCTCTGTTGTATATTCTTTTCTCCTTTTTTGTAGATTAGTTGCCAACAAAAATATGGGTTTATTTCTGTGCTCTCTGTTTTGTTCCATTAATTTACTAATATTTTTGATTTTTGGGCAGGTAGCATATTGTTTTGATTACTGTAACTTTGTAATATAGTTTGAAATCAGAGTGTGTAATACCTCCAACTCTATTCTTTCTCAAGGTTGTTTTGGCTATTTGGGGTCTTTTGTGTTTCCATATGAGTTTTAGAGTTACTTGTTCTGGTTCAAATGCTATGGGTATTTTGATAGGGACTGCACTGAGTCTAGAGATTGCCTTGAGTAGTATGATCATTTTAATAATATTCTTCAAATCCATGAGTGCAGTGTGTCTTTCCATTTGTTGGTGCTGTCTTCAGTTTCTTGTAGTTTTCTGAGTATAGATCTTTTACGTCCTTGGTAAATTTATTTCTAGATATTTTTGCTGCAGTTATACATGGGATTATTTCCTTAACTTCTCTTTCTGTTAGTTTGTTGCTGGTTTATGGAAAGGAAACAGATTTCAGTATACTAATTTTGTACCCTGCAACTTAACTAACTTGAGTGATGAGTTCTAATAGTTTTTTGATGGTGTCTTTAGGACTTTCTATATAGAGTACCATGTCATTTGCAAACAATGACAGTAAAGTGCTTTACATGTACTCTCCTCAGTTCATCAAACATCTTTTTTAAAATTTTTTTTTCATTTTTTATTTTTGGCTGCACTGGGTCTTTATTGGTACATGCAGGTTTTTGTCTAGTTATGGCGAGCGGGGGCTACTCTTTCTTCCGGTGCTTTGGCTCCTCATTGCAGTGGCTTCTCTTGTTGCAGGGCACTGGCTCTAGCCGTGCGGGTTTAGTAGTTGAAGCTCACAGGCTCTAGCGTATGGACTCAGTAGTTGTGGTGTGCAGGCTCAGTAGTTAATAGTTTGTGGGCTCTTGAGTGCAGGCTCAGTAGTTGTATTACATGGGCTTAGTTGCTCTGCGGCATGTGGAATCTTCCTGGACGAGAGATCAACTAACCCATGTACCTTGCATTGCCAGGCAGATTCTTATTCGCTGAACCTTGAAAGAAGTCCTGAACTGTGATCTTTATCTTGAACTCTCTATCAGAGAGTTTGCTTACCTCTTCACTTAATTCTTCTGGAGTTTTGTTTCTTTGAAACATATTCTTTTGTTGCCTCATTTTTCCCGGTTCTCTTTTTATTTCTATGTATTAGGTTGATGGCAGGCGGCAGGCTGCAGTCCATAGGGTTGCAGAGAGTCAGACACGACTGAGTGACTAAACACTTAGGTAGCTTGGTTACATTTCCCAATTTTGGATAAATAGCCTCATGTAGGCAATGTCCTGTGGGGCCCGTCAGCACACACCTCTCTGGTTACCAAAGCCATATGCTCTTGGGATGCCCCCTAAGTGGGCTGAGTGAACCCTTTGGCTGTGGCAGGGCTCACTACCTTGCTGGTGAGTGGTGCTGGCCTCTGGCCAGGTTGACTGCCAGGCTCTGCCTTACGTAGGGCCTGCAGGTCACTCATGGTTAGGGCTGGGTTCTGGGCAGCTGGCTTCAGGGTCAGGTTGTCCTAGGGCTGGTGCCAGCTTCCTGCTGGGTGGTGCTGTTAAAAATCATTCTTATGTACATTTGTAGTCAGTCCTTTCTCCTACTCTGACCCCCTTAAAACACTGAGCTTGTTACTCTTACCATAGTTGTTCCTCTTCTAGAATGTCTTACAGATGGGATCCTTCTGTAGGTGACCTTTCTGTGTGGTTTTGTTCACTTAGCGTAATGCTTTGAGGCTCACCCATGATAAATATTTCAATAGTTTCACTTTACTGTTGAGTATGATTTTCATTATATTGTTGAGTATTCATTTTATATGTTGAATAGTCCATTGCATTGATACACTGAATTGTTTATCTCTTTAGCAGTTAATGGTCATTTGGGTTTTTCCAGTATTTTGGCTTTCATAAATACCACTTCCATGAACAGTCATGTATGAATCATTTTGTGAACATGTTTTCATTTCTCTTTTATAAATACTAAGGAGTGGAATTGTTGGGTTTATAATAACTATACATTTTGTTTTATAAGAAATTGCTACTGTTTTCTAGCCGTTTTGCATTCCTGACAGCAGTGTGTGAGCCTTCCAGGTCTTCTGCATCCTTGCCAACACTTGATATTGTCAGTCTTGAATTTTAGACATACTAATTGGTGTGCAGTTGTGAGTAATTGTGGTTTTAGATATCATTTCTCTAATGAATAATGATTTTGAGTACCTCTTCTCTTGCTTTTTTGTCACCTTTATATGTTTTTTTTGGAGAAGTGTATTTAGGTCTTTTGCCCATGTTTTAATAAAGACTGTATTTATTGAGTTATAGGGTTTTTAATATATTGTTGATATAAGACCTTTTGCTGATACTTGTTTTTAAAGTATTTCTTCCTGCTCTTTGGCTTGTCTTTTTCTTAACAATTTGTTTTGAAGAACACAAATTTTTCGTTGATGTCCAGTTACTCAATTTGTTTTCTTTTTTTCGGTTTTGTGAACTAAGAAATCTTGTCCTCCTTCAGAGTCACAGAGAGTTTCTCATGCTGTGTTTTCTTCCAGAAAGTTTTTAGTTACTATGTTTGATATTTAGGCCTATGACACATCCTTAATTTTTGTTGCAAGGTGTGAATTTAGGTAATGTGATCAAAATAAAATATATCCTTGATATCTGCCTTGGGTTCCTGGCAGAGTTCCTAAAATCTTGGAGATGTCCTTCATATTATAGTAAGAGTATCTTCTGTATGTGATTAGGGGATTAGAACTCTCAGCCTCAGTTCTCCAACTTCAAGAAGGCAGAGGAGCCAGAAATTGAGTT
This sequence comes from Dama dama, assembly GCF_033118175.1. Taxonomy (NCBI): domain Eukaryota; kingdom Metazoa; phylum Chordata; class Mammalia; order Artiodactyla; family Cervidae; genus Dama; species Dama dama. The sequence continues at coordinate 24,881,614 of NC_083696.1, read as the reverse complement.
CTGTCACCACTGGCCAGAGATTTAATCAATTGTTCAGATAGTGAAAACTCCATAAAAACCTATAAACAATGAGGTTTGGGAGAATTTCCAGGTTGGTGAACTCATGGAAATGTTGGAGGTTGAAACCTTTGTGCCCCTCCTCCTCTGTACCTTATCTATATATTTCTTCCATTTGGCTGTTCCTGAGTTGTATTTTAATAATAAACTGGTAAGAATCTGCCTGCCAATGCAGGACATGTGGATTCAATCCCTGGGTTGGGAAGATCCCTTGGAGAAGGAAATGGCAACTCAGTCCAGTATTCTTGCCTGGGAAGTCACATGGACAGAGGAACCTGGAGGACTATATAGTTCATGGGGTTGCAAAAGAGTTGGGTATGACTTAGCATCTGAAGAACAACAACAACAAATGTAAGCAAAGTGACTTCTTAAGTTTTGTGAGTTTTTCTGGTGAATTTTTGAATCTGATGAGGAATTTGTGGGGGAACTCCTGACTTTGTAGGTGATTGGTTAGAAGTATGGTTAATCTCCAGTACTTATGACTGGCATGTAAAGTGAAAGCAGTTTTATGGGACTGAACCTTTAACAGTATGGTCTGTGCTGATTTAGGGAGTTAGCATTAGAATTAAGTTGAATTGTTTGACATCCACTTGGTGTCAGAGACGTAGTGAATTGGTGTACAAGTCCTTCCCTCCCCACCTCATATCATGTCAGGGTAGGATTTGCTAGACTGACTCAAAGAACTCAAGAAATTGCTTTACTTATTACTACTGGTTTATTATAAAGGCTACTACTCAGGAACAGGCAAAATGGTAGAATGCATAGGGCAAGATTGGACTGGAGGGTGTTAAGGAGCTTCCATGCCCTCTTGGGCATGATACCCTCTCTAACATGTCTTCAACAACCTGGAGGCTTTTAAACCCAGTTGTTAATGGGTTTTGTGGAGATTTCATTACACAGCACAGTTGATTAAATAATTGGCCATTAGTGATTGAACTCAATGTCTGGTTCCTCTACCCTCTCTGGAAGTTGAAGGGTAGGGATAAAAAGTTCTAACCTGTAATCATGACCAACCTCCATCCTAAAACTTTTAAGGGGCTTTCCAATAGTTATCTCATTAACATGAGCTCTGGTATGGTTGAGAGGGGCTCAGTATGAATAAAAATAGATAGAAAATACTTCTATCATTCAGGAAATTCCAAGGGTTTTAAGAGCTCTGTACTAGGATCTCATGACAAAGACTGAATATGTTTTTATTATACGCTAGGGTTTTTATGTATATCCAGTTCTTTCAGCACCGTTTATTGAAGACTAACTCTTTGTCCATTGAATTATCTTAGTACCTTTCTAAAAAAAATCAGTTGACCATCTGAGTGTGAGTTATACCCAGACTGTGCTTTTCACTGTCTCACTTTCTGTGTCTTGAAATTGCTTGACTAAATTTATTCCTAAATATTGCATATTCTTGATGATACTGTAAAGTGACCTTTCATAATTTAGACTCTTAATTTTTATTGCTAGTGTATGGAAATACCATTGACTTTTATATATTGACTTTGTATCTTGTAGCCATATTAAACTCACTTTTTGGTTCTAGGAATCTTTTTTGTATATTCTTTGGGATTGTCTCTGTATATATTCAAGTCATCTGTAAAGAAAGTTTTACTTCTTCCTTTCCATTATGTTGACCTTTCGTTAGATTCTTATTACATCAGTTAGGACCTTTTTTAGTGTTGAGTGCAAGTGGTGAGAATGTTAGGGGGAAGGTTTTATTGCTGTTTTTTTTGGTTTGTTTTGTTTTATTGTTTTTCAAGTCATGAACTGTTGAATTTTATCAAATCTTTTTTTTGTTTTTGCATCATTTTGATGATTATATAGTTTTTCTTTCTTTTAATATGGTGAATTGATTGATTTTCAGATATGAAACAGACTTGTATTCCTGGAACACATCCTTCTTGATCATGATGTATTAATGTTTTTACATATTGCTGGATTTGATTTGCCAAAATTTTAATGAATTTTGCAACTTTGTTCATAAGGAAAGCTACTTTGTAGCTTTCTTTTCTTGTAATATTCCAGTCTCTCTTGGTGGTAAGGTGTTGCTGGTCTCATAAAATGAATTGGGAAATATTCCAATTTGTTTCTTCTGTTTTATCGGAAGAACTTGTGTTCTTCCTTTGTTTGTATTTCTTTGTTGTTCAGTAAAATGCACCAGCAAAGCCATATGGTCTAAGAGTTTTCTTTGTGGGAAGATTTTTAGTTTCTTTAGTAGATATAGGACTGTTCAAGTTAATCCATTTCTTTTTAAGTTTTGATAAATTGTGTCTTTTAAGGAAATTATCTGTTTTATCCAAGTTTCCAGTTTTATTGGCATGAAGTTGCTTATAATATTACTTTTGTTGCTGTTATTCAGTCTCCCAATTGTGTCTGAGTCTTTGCAACCCATGGACTGCAGCACACCAGGCCTCTGTCCTTTACCATCTCCTGAAGTTTCCCCAAGTTCATGTCCATTGCATCAATGATTGCATCCAGCCATCTGATTCTCTGACACCCTCTTCTCCTGTCCTCAGCCTTTCCCAGCATCAGGGACTTTTCCAGTGAGTCAGTTGTTCACATTAGATGACCAAAGTATTAGAGTTCAGCTTCAGCATCAGTCCTTCCTATGAATATTCAGGGTTGATTTCCCTTAAGATTGACTGGTTTGATCTCTTTACTGTCCAAGGGACTCTCAGGAGTCTTCTCCAGCACCATAGTTCAAAGGCATCAATTCTTTGGCGCTCTGCCTTCTTTATGGTCCAGCTCTCCGAACCCTATGTGACCACTGGCAAGATCATTGCCTTGACTATACAGACCTTTGTTGGCAGAGTAATATGTCTGCTTTTCAACATGCTGTCTAGTTTTGTCATAGCTTTCCTGCCAAGAAGCAAACATCTTCTGATTTCATGGCTGCAGTCACTATCCACAGTGATTTTAGAGCCCCAAAAGAGGAAATCTGACACTACTTCCACCTTTTCCCCCTCTATTTGCCATGAAGTCATGGGGCTGGATACTGTGATTGTAGTTTTTTTTAATGTTTAGTATTAAGTTGGCTCTTTGACTCTCCTCCTTCACCCTCATCAAGAGGCTCTTTTAGTTCCTCCTCACTTTCTGCCATTAGAGTGGTATCATCCTCTCATCTGAAATTTTTGATGTTTCTGCCGCCTATCTTGATTCCAGTTTGTAACTCATCCAGCCCAGCATTTCTCATGATGTGCTCAGCATATAGATTAAACAAACAGGGTGACACCTGGTCATACTCCTTTCTCAATCTTGAACCAATTAATTGTTTCATAGAGGGTTCTGACCGTTGCTTCTTGACCCATATACAGGTTTCTCAGGAGACAGGTAAGACAGTTTATTATTCCTGTCTCTTTAAGAGCTTTCCACAGTTTATTATGATCCATACAGTGAAAGGCTTTGGCCTAATCGATGAAACAGAGGTAGATGTCTCTCTGGAATTCCCAAACTTTCTCTGTGATCCAGCGAATGTTGGCAATTTACTCTCTGGTTCCTCTTCCTTTTCTAAACCCAGCGGATATCTGCAACTTCTTGGTTCCGATAATGCTAAAGCCGAGCATGAAAGATTTTAAGTATGACCTTACTAGCATGGGAGATGAGTGCAATTGTCTGATGATTAGCACATTCTTTAGTACTACCGTTCTTGGGAATTGGCATAAGGATTGACCTTTTACAATCCTGTGGCTACTGGTGGATTTGATTTGCTGACATAATGAATGCACCACCTTGATGGGATCATCCTTTAGGGTTTTGAATAGTTGTACTGTAATTCTTTCACATTCACTAGCACTTTATAGCAGTGCTCCTAAGGCCCACTGGACTTTGCTCTCCAGAATGTGTGGCTCTGGGTGGCTGACCACACCACTGTAGAAATCTGGTTCATTTGGATATTTTTTATACCATTCTTCCATGTATTCTTTCATCTCTTCTTGATCTCCACCGTCTACTAGGTCTCTACCGTTTATGTCCTGTGTTGTGTTCATCTTTGGTTTAAATGTTCCCTTGATATCTCCAATTTTCCTCTAGTTCTTCCCCTTCTGTTGTCTTCCAGCTTTATACACTGTTCATTGAAGAAGGCCTTCTTGTCCCTTTGTGCTGTTTTTGGAATTCTGCATTTGATTGGGTATACTTTCCCTTTCTCCCTTTCTCTTCACTTCTCTTCTTTCTTCAGCTGTTTTCAGGGTCCTCTCAGATAACCACTTTACCCTCTTGCTTTTATTTTTCTTCAGGATGGTTTTGTTCGCTGCCTTCTGTACACTATTATTGTACAATATTATCCATCTGTAGTTCTTCAGGCACTTTGTCTACCAGATCTAATCCCTTGAATCTATTTGTTACCTCCACTGCAGAATCATAGAGGATCTGATTCTGGCTGGCCTAGTGTTATACCTGGCTGGCCTAGTGTTTTCCCCCACTTTCTGTAGTTTCAGCCTGAATTTTGCTATGAGAAGCTGATGATCTGAGCCACAGTCCACTCTAGGTCTTGTTTTTGCTGACTGTGTACAGCTTCTCCATCTTCGGCTACGTTGAATGTATAATCAGTTTGATTTTGGTATTGGCTATTTGGTGATGTCCATGTGTAAATTCATCTCTTGTGTTGTTGAGAAGGGTATTTGCTATGACCAATGCATTCTCCTGGCAGAATTCAGTTAGTCTTTGTCCTACTTAGTTTTGTTCTCCAAGGTCAAGCTTGCCTGTTACTCCAGGTGTCTCTTGGCTTCCTACTTTTGCATTCTAATCTCCAGTGATGAGCAGAATATCTTTTTTTTGGTGTTAGTTCTAGGAGGTCTTCTAGGTCTTCATAGAACTTATCAACCTCAGCTTCTTTGGCATCGGTGGTAGGAGCGTAGACTTGAATTACTCTGATATTGAATTGCTTGCCTTGAAAACGAATCGAGATCATTATGTCCTTTCTGAGGTTGCACCCAAGTACTGCATTTTGGACTCTCTTGTTGATTATAAGGGCAACTCCATTTCTTTTATGGGGCTCTAGCCCGCAGTAGTAGATATAATGGTCATCTGAATTAAATTTGCCCATTCCCGTCCATTTTAGTTCACTGGTTCCTAAGATGTAGATGTTTATTCCTATCATCTTGTGCTTGACCACATTCCAATTTACCTTGATTACAGGAACCTGACATTCCAGGTTCCTGTGCAATCCTGTTCTTTGCAGCATTGGATTTTACTTTCATCAGCAGGCACATGCAAAACTGAGCACCATTTCTGCATTGGTCCAGCTGCTTCATCCTTTCTGGGGCTATTAGTAGTTGTCCTCCGCTCTTCCCAAGTAGCATATTGGACACCTTCAGATCTCAGGGACTCATCTTTCAGTGTCATGTCGTGTCCTTTTATACATTCATGAGGTTCTCATGGCAGATATGCTGGGGTGGTTTGCCATTCCCTCCTCCAGTGGATCATGTTTTGTCAGAACTCTCCACTATGACCCGTCTGTCTTGGGTGGCCCTACATGGCACAGCTCATAGCTTCATCAAATTATGCAAGCATCTTCGCCACAACAAGGCAGTGATCTGTGAAGGGGATATTCCCTTATTATCCTCTTAATGTCTTTTGAATCTATAGTGATGGTTCCTCTTTCATTTTTGATATTGATTATCTGTATCTTTTTTCAAAACTTCTGGTAAAACATTTATTACTTTTCTAGATCCTTTGAAATAGCTGGCTTGGTTTCATTGTTTCTTTTTTTCTTTTCTGTTTTCTGTGTCATTAATTTTTCTTATTATTTTATTTTCTCTGCTTTGGGTTAAATTTACTTATTGTTTTATAGCTTCTTAATGTGGAACTTTCTTGGTAAAGGCTCAGTGGTAAAGAATACACCTGCCTACAATCTCTTAAAAACTTTTCTCAGTGCTTTCTTTTTTTTTTTTCCTCTGGGACCCCTATAACTTGAATGTTGGTGGGTTTCGTATTGTCCCAAAACTCTCTGAGGCTATCCTCAATCCTTTTCATTCTTTTTCCTTTATTCTGCTCTTCAGAAGTTATTTCAGCCATTCTATCCTCCAGCTCACTTACCCATTCTTCTGCCTTAGTTATTCTACTATTGGTTCCTTCTAGAGTATTTTTAATGTCAGTAGTTGTTATTCAATTTCAGTAATTGTTATTCACAATTCTCATGATGTACTCTTCATATAAGTTAAATAAGCAGGGTGACAATATACAGCCTTGATGTACTCTTTTCTCGATTTAGAACCAGTCTGTTGTTCCATGTCCAGTTCTAACTGTGGCTTCCTGACCTGCATACAGGTTTCTCAGGAGGCAAGTAAGGTGGTCTGGTATTCCCATCTCTTTAAGAATTTTCCATAGTTTCTTGTGATCCACACAGTCAAAGGCTTTGGCTTAGTCAATAAAGCAGAAGTAGCTGTTTTTCTGGAACTCTCTTGAATTTTCAATGATCCAACGGATGTTGGGAATTTGATCTCTGGTTCCTCTGCCTTTTCTAAAACCAGCTTGAACTTACGGAAGTTCATAGTTCACGTACTGTTAAAGCCTGGCTTGGAGAATTTTGAGCATTACTTTGCTAGCGTGTGATATGAGTGCAATTGTGGGGTAGTTTGAACATTCTTTGGCATTGCCTTTCTTTGGGATTGGAATGAAAACGGACCTTTTCCAGTCCTGTGGCCACTGCTGTTTTCCAAATTTGCTGACATATTGAGTGCAGCACTTCCACAACATCATCTTTCAGGATTTGAAATAGCTCAACTGGAATTCCATCACCTCCACTAGCTTTGTTCGTAGTGATGCTTCCTAAGGCCCTCTTGACTTCACATTCCAGGATGTCTGGCTCTAGGTGAGTGATCACACCATTGTGGTTATCTGGGTCATTAAGATATTTTTTGTATAGTTCTTCTGTGTATTCTTGCCACCTCTTCTTACTCTTCTTAATATCTTCTGCTTCTGTTAGTGAAGTGAAGCCACTCAGTCCTGTCTGACTCTTTGCAACCCCATGGACTGTAGCCTACCAGGCTCCTCAGTCTATGGAGTTTTCCAGACAAGAATACTGGAGTGGGTTGCCATTTCCTGCTTATGTTAGGTCCATACCGTTTCTGGTCCTTTATTGTGCCTGTCTTTGCATGAAATGTTCCCTTGGTATCTCTGATTTTCTTGAAGAGATCTCTATTCTTTCCCATTCTATTGTTTTTTTCTATTTCTTTACATTGAACACTGAGGAAGGCTTTCTTATCTCTCCTTGCTATTCTTTGGAACTTTGCATTCAGATGAGTATATCTTTCCTTTTCTCCTTTGCCTTTTCTCTTTTTCTCCTTTGCCTTTTGCTTCTCTTCTTTTCACAGCTATTTGTAAGGCCTCCTCAGACAACCATTTTGCCTTTTTGCATTTCTTTTTCTTGGGGATGGTCTTGATCCCTGCCTCCTGTACAGTGTCACGAACCTCTGTCCATAGTTCTTCAGGCACTCTGTCTTATCACATCTAATCCCTTGATTCTGTTTGTCACTTCCACTGTATAATCATAAGGGATTTGATTTAGGTCATACTTGAATGGTCTAGTGGTTTTCCCTACTTTCTTCAATTTATATCTGAATCTGGCCAATAAGGAGTTCATGATCAGAGCCACAGTCAGCTCCCAGTGTTGTTTTTGCTGACTACATAGAGCTTCTCCATCTTTGGCTGCAAAGAATATAATTAATCTGATTTCAGTATTGACCATCTGGTGATGTCCATGTGTAGAGTCTTCTCTTCTGTTGTTGGAAGAAGCTGTTTGCTATGACCAGTATGTTCTCTCGGCAAAACTCTATTAGCTTTTGCCCTGCTTCATTCTATACTCCAAGGCCAAATTTGCCTCTTAACTCGAGGTGTTTCTTGGCTTCCTACTTTTGCATTCCAGTCCCCTATGATGAAAAGGACATCTTTTTTGGGTGTTAGTTCTAGAAGGTCTTGTATCTCTTAACAGAACCGTTCAACTTCAGCTTCTTCAGTGTTGCTGGTCGGGGCATAGACTTGGATTACTGTGATATTGAATGGTTTTCCTTGGAAACAAACAGAGATTATTCTGTCATTTCTGAGATTGTATCCAAGTATTGCATTTCCGACTCTCTTGTTGACTATGATGACTACTCCATTTCTTCTAAGGGATTCTTGCCCACAGTAGTAGATATAATGGTCATCTGAGTTAAATTCACCCATTCCAGTCCATTTTAGTTCACCGATTCCTAGAATGTCGATGTTCACTCTTGCCATCTCCTGTTTGATCACTTCCAATTTGCTTTAATTTCATGGACCTAACATTCCAGGTTCCTGTGCAGTCTTGCTCTTTACATCATTGGACTTCACTTCCCTCACCAGTCACAACTGGGTGTTGTTTTTGCTTTGGCTCCATCTCTTCATTCTTTCTGGGGTTATTTCTCCACTGATCTCCAGTAGCATATTGGGCACCTACCAACCTGGGAAGTTCATCTTTCAGTGTCCTATCTTTTGCCTTTTCATACTGTCCATGGAGTTCTGAAGGCAAGAATACTGCAGTGGTTTGCCATTCCCTTTTCTAGTGGACCACGTTTTGTCAGAACGCTCCACCATGACCTCTCTGTCTTGGCTAGCCCTACACTGCATGACTCATAGTTTCATTGAGACAGAAAAGGCTGTGTCCATGTGATCAGATTGGTTAGTTTTCTGTGATTGTGGTTATCATTCTGTCTGCCCTCTGATGGAGAAGGATAAGAGGCTTATGGAAGCTTCCTGATGGGAGAGACTGACAAAGGAGAAAACTGGGTCTTGTTCTGATGGGCAGGGCCATGCTCAGTAAATCTTTAATTTAACTTTCTGTTGATGGGCAGGGATGTGTTCCCTCCCTGTTATTTGACCTGAGGCCATACTGTGGTGGAGGTAATGAAGATAATGGGGACCTCTTTCCAAAGGTCCCATGGATGTACTGCTGCACTGAGTGCCTCCCACCCTGAAGCAGGCCACCGCCAGCCCACGCCTCCACTGGAGACTCATGGACACTTATGGGCAAGTCTGGGTCAGTCTCTTGTGGAGTCACTGCTCCTTTCTCCTGGGTCCTGCTGTGCTCAAGGTTCTGTTTGTGCCCTCCCAGAGTCTGTTTCCTCAATCCTCTGTAAGTTCTGGTGGCTCTACGATGGGGTTAATGGCAACCTCCTCCAAGAGGGCTTATGCTGTACCTGGGTCTACTGCACCCAGAGCCCCTGCCCCTGCAGCAGTCCACTGCTGACCCATACGTCCACAGGAGATGCTCAGAAACCTATCTCAGTCTCTGTGGGATCTCTGGGTCCTAGTGCACACAAGGTTTGTTTGAGCCCTCATAGCATCTCTGGTGGGTATGGGGTTTGATTCTAAACGTGATTTCACCCCTCCTATCATCTTGCTGGGGCTTCACTGTGTTATGCCCGATGTCCGAATCCCCGAGCGGGAAGAGAGAAGGCTTCCAAGACAATGCAACTCGCAAAAAAGGGTAGTATATTGCTGACTCGAGTCAGGGCTCACTGCCGCAACCAACGCAGTGGTACAGGGTCAGAAAGCTCTGAGCCTGAGCTGTTACCCAATTTATAAGGTGTGCATAAGCAGTTGGTAGCTGGCTTAAGCAGATTGGTTACATGTTTGCAAAGTAATCTTATTGGCTCAAACCGTCGCGGGCTTTTTTCAAACTTGGGCGATCGCGGGCTTTTCAGCTTTCCCCTGATAGGTTCCCTTTTCCTTACTGGGCGCATATTGATTGGCTGGCTCCAGGTGGCCTGATAATCATGTTACCCTGGAAAACCAGGCCTACTCCTAATCTAGGCTGCCTGTCATGGCGCAGCCTCACATTCCCCCCTGTCTTGTTGTTTCTGTGGAAGGCCCAATCATGGGTCTTCTATATCATCTGTGGGGGCAGTCGAATATTGAGATCTGAGTAACATTAGGTGGACGGACAGGCAGTGTGTTTTCCCTAACAACTCTCCCTTGAGAGACTTCATACTCAAGATGCTTTTTGGGAATTGGGGCAGAGGTCTCTTTCTTCTGTAACTTCTTCCTGCTGTGCCTGGGCGTAGGCCTGCCTAGCAGAGCAGAAGTCTCTCTATACCTGACCTAAGTTGGGGTGTTTTATATCTGAAACCAGCTTTTACTCTTGTAATAACAGCAACTTAGTTTGAAACTGTTGGCGCCTCTCAGAGGTAAAATAGACAGGGGCCAAACAGGAGACCTAACAGGATGGTCATCACTGGTCCCCAGAAATAGGAGGCAACATTTGGGGTGATTGGCTGGTGGTCAAGCAACAGAGCTGTGTTCTAGGAATCTTGTGTTTAGTTACCATCTTTCACCTGGGTGGGGGCTCCAGTTCTGTAGAAGAACTCAAAAGACATTGTTATGCATATTTCTTTGAGTAGGAACCAGGACCCGTCTCAAGGCTGTACCACCATTTGATTGTTTTCCCTCTGTTTCTGTATTTTTTCTCTTCCCTGATTAGCAATTGTTTGAATCTACCCTTTGGAACTCAGGGAAGGTCAAGGAGGCTGAATAAAGCCTATATTTTACAGTACAGCAGGTCTGTACTCCAGAGTCACCACCCCACAGAGTCCTGCTCAGCTTTAATTTAGGGAACAGGGCAACTATGACTGTGATAATCTCTTGTCAAAATGGGGCATAGGACTGCCTCAGCCTGGAGAAGAGACACTGAATTGGAAGTATTCCTGAGTTCCAAGTCCTAGATTTGAGCCTTGTATGATTAAAATCTCAATCCCTTGGTCTGCCCTTTTGTTGTAACATACCCAGTTAGTAGTAGCTAGAGGAGGGATAACTGGAGTTTTAATAGACAAAATAAATCTCTTTCTTTTAGAAGAATAGGCCTGAAACCCAGTCTGGACCTGGCACTTCAGGGAGACTTGTAGTCAGGTGGCCAGTTGCCTAGTTTTATAAAAAGTAAGGTAGAAGTTACTAGCTTCCAGCAGACATTGTTTTGAGAATGGTGGCATCTAAGCCTGACACGACTCAGAAAACTCAAGTGTTTAGCAATACAATGTCTAATCTGAAATTACACCCACAGTAACACCTGGTTATTTCTCAGGATGTCTGAACCATAGCTGAGTACTCTATTTTGACTTTTAATTGTAAAATTTTTCCTTAATAGCCAAAGCAGATGGCACCATTAATGATGTCAGTGTTTCTCTAGGTATGAGAAGATGCAAGAATTGGGACTCATAAAATCTCCTGAAAAGATCTAACTATCTGAAGGCCTGTTCTGCCAGTTTTTCCCAGAGCACAGAGCGCCTCATTCCTGATCTTCACCCTGAACTCCTTTCAGGTCCGTTGAAAGTCAGCAGTTGCAGTGGCCATGATATAATCTCTGTAGATGTAGATGGCAAGTGTCAATCTTCAGTTGGCAGAGCCCCTTTTTGCTCATAAACTTGACCATGATTTTGAGGGGGGCATTTCATGACCTTTATCCCACGGTGCTGAGAATGTCCATTCTCAGGTTTGGCAAATATTTTGTTGACAGGCCACTCAATGTGCTGTTACTGGACTAGGCCATAACACAGTATCCAAAATTCTCTGGACCACCTGTCTTACTAGCCTCTTGGTCCAGGAAAACATTCCCTCTTGTTGCTTTTTCTCATATCTAGAGTTACACTGCCATCATCATCCATCTCATAGGGAACTATATATTATTTTATCAGAGGCCTCAGTCACACATTTGGCACTGTAAGAAATAGCAATTTTGTAAAACAGGTGAAATACAAAGAACATAGCCAGCAGTACTAGTAAGGTCACAAGTAAGACCTAAGAGCTTCCATTAGATGTAGCCCAGTATATCCCAGGTAGTCTGACTTAGTCTACTTTGTATGAATCTTTATCTTTCAGGGAAATTATACATTGGCACCATCATCTATAAGGCACATAGCCCAGTTTTCTAGTGTTACTAGACTGATTATCCTTAGCATGATATAATTGTTTTCAACACAGAGGAGACTTTAAACCTAAATTACCATAGCCTGGTGTTATCTATATAAATCCATCTTATAATTGTGGGAGATTTCTTTTTCCTTTGTTGAAACTTTTTTGTTACTCTGATTGAGCTTGAGGAATAGAAAAAGGCTCAAATTTATGGCCAGAGTCAGAGTAGGCATTATTAATTGGCCCAGTGAGGGGATCTTGTCTGGTAGTATCACAGTGACCTGAATATGACTATAATTTTTTTTAAGTAAATTTCCTCAGGGCCAACCAGTTAGAGTCTTGTAGTGGAGAGATTTACCAAGGTAACCCAGAACTAGATACAGGTAATTGGTCACAAACCCAACAATTGGATTGATTTCTAAAACTGGCATAGAATCAGGCCTATGATAGAAAAGCATTTGGTTTATATGCAAAGGTCTAAGAAGTCAAGAAAACATTATAAATGATCATACGAAGCAGATCCAGCATCTTGGGAAAGCTGTCTACCTCTGATGTTGCTGTCTTCTCATCCTGGTGTAGTGTAGTTTCTCTTGTTTGAGCATCATTTTAAGGTGAGATCAGGTCAGCTGTCTTCTCTATAGACCAATCCAGTGTAGGGGCCTTTGGAAGTGGGAATTAATCTAAGAGTTAATTTCTCTTCAGTTTCATTGTGCATGAGCTAGTTAAGAGTACCTGATAAAAAGTCCTTCCATCCAGGTTGGAGACAGTCTCTTAAATTATGTCTTTTTCCAGTCCTGGTTGCAGGTCATGAGGCATCTGATCTTCATCCAAAGATAGATTACTGAGATAAGCTTCAGAAACAAACTTTTACATTAATATCACATAACAGCAAAGAACTGTCTGAGAAATGAGTCTTACTACATGCAGACCTCCATTAACAAACTGGGATTTAACATTTTTTTGAAATATCTTTTTCTCCCTAAAGTTACCCTCATTTTTATCAAGTACAACCAAATTAAGGCTAGTTTGCTTGCAAAATAGGTCTGTTTTCACTAATTTTGGTCTGATGATTTATATAACCATAATTGATCATAGACTTTTTATTTTGCTGAAACACTTATTGGATCTCAGACTGCACTTTTAATATATAACAGGGCTGGGAAACTCACACCAAAGGCTTATCACAGATTTTGCCTAACAAATCTAGGTGAACTCTTTACTTTTTAAGGTCTCAAAAATTCCTTGAGTACCTGTTAGTGAGATAACCTTCTTAGCTCATTTGATAAACTTACTGGAAACTGAAGAGTTTCAAATTTCTGGAGGAGTTAGATATAGAGAAAATATAATTGTTTTGTTTAGTTTATAACGTGTAATTTTACCAAATTATTTTTATAACTAGTTTGAGAGGAAGGTTTTTCCTATTCCCGGAAAACACACGATTTAAACCTGTAATTTCTCAGATAGAAACCATAAAAGTTATAAGCATATTCGCCGGTTCATTCAGTCCTTTGTTAACTTTTGTGAAGTCATCAGGTTTTTCATTAGAATACCAAGACGTATCAAAATGTTAAGAACTCCATATACTTTCTAGGATATCTGTATTAGTAATTTTTCATACATTATAACATGAGCGGATTTATTACTCATTTGATAATCTTTTTCATGTAATTTAACCAACCAAATAAACAGTTTAATATCCCTCTTTGGGATGTTTCAGGGGCCCTCTGAAACACCCCAAAGTTAGCTAGATGTCAAAGGAACTTCAAAAGAATTCAATTTAGGAAGTTTTATCGAAAAGATCAATTAAAAGCTTTAGAACATTTGGTCAGATTTAGTCAGTGTTGGTGGGTGTATCATTTAGCTTGTTGGTATGTCACAATGGGCGTAAATACCAAGGCTCAAGGTCTAGTGAACGTCAGCTCAGCCATCTTGGACCTAATTGGCTCTAAGCAGTTTTCTTACAACCATGTCATTCCTAACAAAATCCACTTATCTAACTAATTGTAATCCAATTTTAGAAAATCCTGATCATGCATAACTCTTTTTAGTATTTTTTCATACTTTACTGAAAGCACACTTCCTGCTTTCCTTTAGCAACCAAGAGCTAACTTTTATATTAGCATTTTATAGATTGGTGAGCATAAATACCAGTGATAATTTCTAAAACTCTTGCTTTCTTAAAACATTTTAGGATGGCATCAAACATTATTCATTTATAGTCCCAGATCTCTTTAGTTTTTCTGTAAAAGGAAATCAGTGTTTAGTAGTATATGTTTCAAAATCTTATTTCATTTGGAAATGACCTAATTATTTAATAGACTTCCAATACTTAGTTTAGCACAACCCTTAGAAATTCAAGTTATGCCAATCTGGGGAGACCATTGTAGACAGATATTCTTAAAGAATAATTATTATTAATAGAGTTTATATACAAACTCATACCTCATTTACATTTTTTAGAAGTTTTTTCACTCGAGGTAATTTCCTTGTTGACAAACTTGTAATAGGTATAATATTTAACTTATATTAAACCTAGGTACAACGAAAATATTCTACTTGATGTTAATTACTTTAAGACATGTCTATATTAGATAGGTCAACAAACAAACATTAATATCAGGTATTTAGTACTGAATATTTCCCAGTTCATCTAAACCTGGAATTTATTGTTTAATTTAGAATTATTTGGTTTGTAAGCGCTTACCCCTTTTTTCTAAGCCAATTAAATAGAGCTCATTTACAAATTAACCTAAAAAAATATTTTCCAGAGACAAAGACATACCAAAACATATTTAGACAGTGCAAGATCTAGCTTCATTTTCTAAGTTTGGTCATGAATTAGATATTACAATATAAAATTTACTAGTTTATAAAAAAAGTTGAAATAAATAACATTTTTAAAGGCTTTTTTCCTTTTTCTCTCAGTCTCAGGAGTTAGAGATGGTCTAGATAAGTGTTCCTGAGAGCCGTGGTCTCACGGCACAGGAAAAGAAAATCAAGTTCTAACAAAATGGCGGCAGGTCTAAATGGTGGCCAGACAAAGCAAAATAGCCGTCACAAATCACAACACAGAACAGAGTTAAAACACACACATATAAACCTGGCAGTCCTCATCAGACACTCCCTTAAATACAAGAATACAGTCTCTCAGAAAACCTTCTATAGAGACACAAAACTTCAGATGTCTTCAAAGATTTCAAAAGGAGGAAAGGAAGCCAGGTTGAAAGAAGGAGGAGGAGGAGGCGGGAAAGGGGGGCAAAAGGGGTGGACTTACAGACGTCTCCTGCCACCTACAGACACCCAGGCGTTACAGGACTTTTCCCTGGGCTTCCAGAAAAGGGAGACCAGAGACAATGCCAGCACACACACAAACACGGAGAGCTGAAGACAAACACACGGACAAATAAATGTCGGCCGACGACACAGAGCTGGGTTTTCAGGCCCCCTGAATTTTCTTGCCCCCCGGTACAAGGTTTACCTTACTGAATGGCGTCCACTGCTCACCAGACTCGGGATCAGGAGAGGAACTCTCCTTCCCGCAGAGCCTGCTGCCTTCCAGCGCGCTCGCTGGCCTCGGTCTTGTGCCGGCTGGAACGTCCAATCCGTTCCCCCTTTATAGAAAGCTTTCTCCTGCGCCAGATACCTTCCTGCTTCTCAGCAGGGCCTCGGATTTACACTGGACTTTCCTGAACTGCCTGAGCACCGGTGCTATTATTTATCCTTCCCCTCTGTCCTGAAAGTGTTCTCCTCCCCTGGTCAAGGGATCCCGGACGAGCCCCCAAATGTTATGCCCGATGTCCGAATCCCCAAGCGGGAAGAGAAGGCTTCCAAGACAATGCAACTCGCAAAAAAAGGAAGTTTATTGCTGACTCGAGTCAGGGCTTACTGCCGCAACCAATGCAGTGGTGCAGAGTCAGAAAGCGCTGAGCCTGAGCTGTTACCCAATTTATAAGGTGTGCATAAGCAGTTGGTAGCTGGCTTAAGCAGATTGGTTACATGTTTGCAAAGTAATCTTATTGGCTCAAACCTTCGCGGGCTTTTTTCAAACTTGGGCGTTCGCGGGCTTTTCAGCTTTCCCCTGATAGGTTCCCTTTTCCTTACTGGGCGCATATTGATTGGCTGGCTCCAGGTGGCCTGATAATCATGTTACCCTGGAAAACCAGGCCTACTCCTAATCTAGGCTGCCTGTGATGGCGCAGCCTCACTCTCTGCCCTTGGACATGGGGTATCTCCTCAAAGTTGCTCTAGTGCCATGTAGCTGCCTCTCCAGCACTATGCAGCCACCACTCCAGCACCTACCGTCTTAGTGGGGCTTCTCTGTCCTTGGATGTGGGGTATCTCCTCAAAGTCCCTCCAGCACTGTGCAGAGAATCACTTACAGGATAAACCCAAGGAGAGACATGTCTAGACACATATTAATCAAGCTAACAGAGATTAAACACAAAGAAAGAATATTAAAAGCAGCAAGGGAAAAGCAACAAGAAACATAAAGGGAAAACCCATACCATTAACAGTGGATCTTTCAGCAGAAACTGCAGGCGAGAAGGGAATGGCAGGATATATTTGAAGTACTGAAAGAATAAAGTCTACAACCAAGATTACTATACCCGACAAGGGTCTCATTCAAAATTGATGAAGGAATCAAAAGCTTTACAGACAAGCAAAAGTTTAAGAGAATTTTCCACTACTAGACCAGCTTTAACAAATACTAAAGGAACTTATTTAGGCAGTAATCATAAGTGAAAGGAAAGACCCACAAAAACAAACCCAAAACAATTAAGAAAATGCCAATAGGAACATAGGTATCAACAATTACTTTAAATGTAAACAGATTAAACACACCAACCAAAAATACAGACTGGTTGAATGGATAAAAAAACAAGACCCATTTATATACTGCGTACAAGAGACCCACTTCAGACAGAGACACATGCAGTCTGAAAGTAAAAGGATGGAAAAGGATATTCCATGCAAATAGAAACCAAAAGAAAGCCAGAGTGACAATTCTAATTTCAGACAAAATAGACTTTAAAGAATATTGCAAGAGATAAAGAAGGACACTACATTATGATCAAGGGAACAATCCAAGAAGAAGACATAACAGTTGTGAATATTTATGCACCCAACATAGCATCTCAGTACATAAGGCAAACACTAACAGACATAAGAGGTGAAATTGACAGTGACACAATAATAGTAGGGGACTTAAACACCCCACTTACACAAATGGACAGACCATCAACATAGAAAATCAGTAAGGAAACACAAACCTTAAACATTAGACCAAATGAACCTAATTGATATCTTCAGGATATTCCATCCAAATGCAAAAGAATACACTTTCTTCTCAAGTGCACATGGAACATTCTCCAGGATAGACCACATCGTGGCCACAAATATCAAGCCTCAGTACATTTAAGAAAATTGAAATCATATCAGGTGTCTTCTCTGACCACAACACTGTGAGACTAGATATCAACTCAGGCAAATAGATTGGGAAACAGTGGAAACAGTGGCAGACTTTATTTTTTGGGCTCCAAAATCACTGCAGATGGTGACTGCAGCATTGAAATTAAAAGATGCTTACTTCTTGGAAGGAAAGCTATGACCAACCTAGACAGCATATTAAAAAGCAGAGACATTACTTTGCCACAAACGTCCATCTAGTCAAGGCTATGGTTTTTCCAGTAGTCCTGTATGGATGTGAGAGTTGGACTATAAAGAAAGTTGAGCACCAAAGAGTTGATGCTTTTGAACTGTGGTGTTGGAGAAGACTCTTGAGAGTCCCTTGGGCTGTAAGGAGATCCAACCAGTCCATCCTAAAGGAGATCAGTCCTAGGTGTTCATTGGAAGGACTGATGTTGAAGCTGAAACTCCAATACTTTGGCCACCTGATGCGGAAGAGCTGACTCATTGGAAAAGACCCTGATCCTGGGAAAGATGGAACGTTGGAGGAGAAGGGGATGGCAGAGGATGAGATGGTTTGATGTCATTGCCAACTCATTGAACATGAGTTTGAGTAAACTCCGGGAGTTGGTGATGGACAGGGAGGCCTCACGTGCTGCAGTCCATGCGGTTGCAAAGAGTTGGACACGACTGAGTGACTGGACTGAACTGAACTGAACAACTCAGGAAAGAAACTGCAAAAAACACACTCATGGAGATTAAATAATACATTACTAAATAAGAGGAGATTACTGAAGAAATAAGACGGGAAATCAAGAGATTCCTAGAAACAAATGACAATGAGTACACAACAACCTTGGCCTATTTACAGTAGGTCCTTTACCCAGTACATTATGTCGGGCCATCAAGAAGATACTAAAAGGCTTCTCAGTAAGGCTGGGAGTTGCAGGGAGGGGGAGTGCTGTGATTAAGTGTTACGCTTTTAGTGAGCCTGTGCGTCTGAAATGTGAACTTCACAAGTGTTTCTCTGGATTTTTTTTGACCCTTTAGGTGGGACTGGATGACTGAATGGACTGGAATTGGGTATTTCCCTTCCTCTTGGTCAGTTAGGCTTTGGTTAATTAGTTTCCCCTGAAGGCAGACTTTGTTAAGGACAGAGTGCTCTGGTATTTCAAATGGTTCCTTTTCCTCTTCCTCTGTCAGAAGGGAGAGGGGATTTTTCTCCAGTATTTACTTTGAGAAGCTGCTTAGGCTCTTGGAGGTAAATCTCACGAAATTTTTGGGTACCCCTAGAGTTTTTAACCCTCAGGGTTAAAATAGAGAGGGGGATGGTGGGAGAAAGAATAGAACTACAGGGCTAAGTATCCCCAAATGCAATTGTAGAAATACTTTCAAATTTATTACCTATCATGGTGAATGCAAGTGTACTAAATTCTTTAATTAGAATACAAATAGTAGCTGACTTAAATTATCACTAAGCTACTTAAAAGAAACACCTAAAACATAAGGATGTTGAAAGTTGAGTAGAAAAAGATATACCAATCTAATACTGACTAAAACAAAGCTGGTAAAGCTGGTAAAACTGTACTGATATCAAATGAGACAGATTTTAAAACAAATTTTTATCAGAATAGTAATTATTAGAGATAAAGAAGGTCACTAGATAATGACAAAAGTTTAAATTTCCTTGGTAGAATGATGATTCTGAACTTTTATGCTGTTAGAAACAGCCTCGAAATACACAGTGTAAAAATTCATGTCACTCTAAGGAAAAAAGGACATATCCACCACCATAATTGGATTTTTTTTAGCACCTTTCTTAGTTATTAATAGATTAAACAAGAAAAAAGAAAGTCTATTTGAATAGAAAGAAAGAATATTTGAATGGATTAATAAACTTACCGTCAGAGTCCCCTGGACCCAGATTTAGTTTACTGGTTTCTAGTTTGAACAATTCTACTTGGATTTGTTGGATTGATGCTTTTTGGCTTTCTTTCTGTCTTAGAGGTCTTCTGAAGAACAGAAAATTTACTTTAAAATTGAAAATTAAAACTCCTTTTCTCTTATAGTGTTTATCATATGGGTCTTTTGGACCTTTTTGTGAATCTAAGATGCTGTGGGTTCTTATATCACTTTATCTGTGTATAGGTAATTTGATCATCCTAGAATAATTTTTATCATCACTCTTTAATTATTCCCAACTATATTAAGACTAAAATAAAATGAAAGGATGATGGAATCATCTAGAAAGATGTTATAGTAGTCAAGTCATTGCTATTGCATTATCTTTGATTTTATTACATTACCTCAAGAATTGCACATATTTTAAGAAAATATAAATGAAGTCTGGAGGTACCATCTTTGTAGTCATTTTAGTTTTTGTTGAACACAACTGAGAATTTAATAGTTTTCATTTTCTACATGTAATGGTACAAAAGTAGAAAAGTTGATGGAGGAAGTCATTTCAGCTATTAAATGGGTAAAATGATGGTCAACAGAGGCAGCAGACTCTAGGCCCTAATTATTATGGTGAACTTGATCATATGAGTGACGTCTTAGACTGTGAGTCACCAAGCAGCAATATCCTAGATGAATTTTCTTTGAACTCAAGAATTGATGAGTGACCAGTGTGTTTCTGCAATATTCTGTGATAAGAAGTTGGACTCTTCAGTTTTGTTAAAAGAATATGTGACTTATTTTTGAATTACATATAATGTTGTGCATGAACATTTACTTGATACAGCTTATAATTGAAGAGTGTTGAATTAAAGTGTGTATACAAAGGTGATAGGAAGTAAATATATGATTTAGGAGAGAAAGCAAAACATTGGATCATTTTGATGTATGTTTATAAGTCTCAAAATGAATGTTTACAACCAAGGAACAAACAATATGGCTGTCCTTCTCAGCAAGTTTATGAGACATAAAAATTTTAAAAAAGCACTGCATTTCTACAGTGCAGACTCAAGAAGTAGTAGTGATGATTATCTAGTAGAGATATAATTGAAATCTGGAATCAGATTTTATAAAACTATATGTCCCAGATTCATGCATGTCAGTTGGTGACCAGTTTCATTCTCTTTTCATGTGTGTTTGTGTGTGTATGTGTGTGTGATGTGTGTGAGTGTATATATACACACATTATGCATTTGTAGATATGTGTATGTATCAAACACATTTCATGTACATACACATAGTATGTACATACTAGGAAATATAAAATAAGAATACAGATTTTCTGTATTTAAATTTTGATTAAACTTTTCAGTTAATTTGCTTTTTTACTATATCCTTTTATTTTTCTGTAAATTATGTGCTGGGTGCTTAGTTGCTCAGTCATGTCCGACTCTTTGGGACCTCATGGACTGTAGCCCGCCGTGCTTCTCTGTCTATAGGATTTCCCAGGCAAGAACACTGGAGTGGGTTGCCATTTCCTTCTCCAGGGGATCTTCTCCACCCAGAGATCAAACCTGCATCTCTTGCATTGGCAGGCAGATTCTTTACCACTGTGCCACCTGGGAAACCCCGTGAATTATTTATAAAATGACCTAAATATTAAATAAAATACAAAGAGGCTATCAGCCCAGCTGATTAAGGGTGTTGATTATTTTTCCTGGCCTACTGAGGGTTAATATATTGTACCTGTGTGGATCATTGCCCTCAGCAGTTGATGACTGTGCATCTCTTTCAAGTGCACATGAAATATTCATGAAAATTAGCCATCTGCTTGGCTATAAAGCCTCCACAGATTTCAAAGACTGAGTTCTGTTACTACAGGCAGTTAAGAGACAAGTCATTTACAAAAGGTAATTAGAAAAAGTCCCCTACAGGGGGAAATTTAAAATAACTTCTAAATAACTTACAGCTCAACAAAGGAATCTTAATGTAAATTAGAACATATTCAGAATTAAATTCTAGCAAAATACTTCAAAAGTTGTGTAATGTAGTTAAGATTGTACTTTAAGAATAAATGCTCAAGATGAATAAACTAAGAATCCAATTTTAAAAAATGACAAAAGTGATTACAGAATAAACTCAGAGTAGAAGGAAGAAACTGAAGATGAACATAAACTTATGACATGGAAAACACTCAGTAAGTACTAAGAATAATAAAGTCCAAAGCTGGTTCTTTGAAAGTCAGAAAGTCAAACTTCTGGTAAGATTTATCAGTGGTGAGGGAATAACTAAACAATATTAAGATTGAAAAAGGATGCCATAGGTATAAATTTCACAGAGATTAATTTGGTAAAATAATATTAAGAATAACTGATGTCAATGAATTTGATATTTTAGGTGGAATAGGTAAACTATTGGAAAATAAAACTTAACCAAAACTGACTTAAGAAATTGAAACCTTAACTTGTCTTATAACAGTGAACTCTTGGTCTCCATGACTGCAGAGGAATATTCTATTCACACATTTCATTGAACAGATAATTGCAATCTTACATATATTATTTGATAAGTAAAAAAGAAAGACCTTTTCTCAGCTGTTTTTGTGAGACTAGGATAACACTACTACAACCACCATACAAGAGCAGTACAGGAAAGGAAAACAGATACATCTTCTGGTCTTAGATGGGCAGCTCCCCAGGACAGCTTCTACTCCATCTGGTGCTTTTTGGAGGTTAAGATGCAGATTGAGGCACCTGGAGATCCTTGCTTATCTTGACCTGATGTTTTGGTTGGATGGAAGAGATTAAAGCCTATTTGGAGTGGGAGCACTGAAGACCATGGTGCTTTGGATTGATAGCACATGTCCATAAACTGAAACAATTCTGAAATGATGACTTTGTTCACTGTACAGTTATGTTTTACAAAATTGAGATATTTCATCTTTTACTGTGCTGAGAAAAGTGCAGCTTAAAGCCACCTTGTCTCACCCATTAGCTGAGTGGACCTGTGTGTGACAGTGCCAGGCCCTGGTGATAATGCAGAGCAATGCCCTGCTGGTGACAGTGTGTGGAGGTGGGAATACTTTGGAAAAACAGTTTGGTATTAACTTTTGAAGATCATTGCACTTCATGTGACCCAGCAACTACATTTCTGAGGGAAATGACTTAAAGCAGTGATTCTCCCAGACTGCAGTTGGGATCTCCTCTAGGCATTTCGGAGATACAGATTGTTTTAAAGGAATCTAGCTGATAATGCAACTTATATGCATTTTTTCTTAGAACTTTTCAGTCTGATGTTTAACTTTACCATCATGTTCTCTTTCATAGTTGCCCCCTCCCCCGCCTTTTTTTTTTTTTTTTGCATCCTTGCTTCAGGGAGGGAGAAAGCTATGACTTGCCATAAAAGAACTGTTTACAATACCCAGGTTGAGAAATACAACTAAGATCCTTATTTTGGCAGTGTCCAGTTCTTTTGTTTTCAGCATGATTTAAAGACAATGTAGTTTTTATGGAATTGTTAAATTGCTTTATTAGCAATTGTTAAATTGTTCAGTTGTTCAGTTGCTTCTTGATTACTATGTGATTTTTCAAGAGCTGACTCTAAAGGAGTTGAAAGAATTGGGATACATTGCTGAAATATTCTAGCAATAAGTGATTTCATTCATACATATATGAAATAATAAAAGGAGGGCAGGTAGTCTCATCTGTCTTATAGAGATAACCTTTTCCAAAAAAGTTTACTTTTAGTACCTAGTTGTCAGATATGTATTTTTGCTTCAATCAACTATATGCTAATAATACTTGTAATCAAAAGTCAATCCAGAGGAAAACTTTTAAACTTAGTGCTTCATGGTTACAAGGAATTTAATAAAAATCACTTCTATTTGTATATATGTTTTGTTGCATAGAAATGTGACAGAGTGATCAAAAGAAGATTTTTAAGCATAAAAGCTGATGGTACCAGAAAAAAAAAAATCACAGAAAAGTGCTATAGGAATATAACACTTCATAACATTGTTCATAAAGAAAGTAAATGATGTGGTATTTCTGTTGTTAAGCAAGGATTTGTGTGTTTTAGACATAAATGATTTTGAGAATCAGTCGCTGTGGTGTGTAGATTCTGCTGGATACATTGACAGTGATATACATTAATTGTATTTTAAGGTGCTGGTATTTATAGTGTACTGCAATCTTTGCAACTTTTATTTTTTAAAAACTACGTGTATATTTATTTTTATTTATTTATTTTTTGGCTGCACTGGGTCTTTGTTGCTGTGCACAAGTTTTCTCTAGTTGTGGGGAGCACAGACTGCTTTCCGATGGAGCGTGTGGCCTTCTTGCTGCGGTGCTGGCGTCTCTTGTTATGGAGCCGGGGCTGTAGCGTGTGTGGGCTTCAGTAGTTGCGGTGTGCAGGCTTTAGGGCCTTTACATAGCATCTGTTTAAACTTAAATTATGAAAAATTTTAGATGTCAGTGTAAAAATGTTCAAGGGAGTATATTGTCTTTCAAAATTCTGTGCAGCAGTAATGGAAACGAAAAAAGTTGAAGACCACTGAATATTACCATATTAGATAATAGGTCTCAAGGGGGATTGTAACACTCAGTGGGGAACATACTGGAATTTGAGCAGTCATTTTTGCTTGTCATGATGATTGAGGGGCTTTACTGTCATTTGATTATTGGGAGCCAAGGAAGCTAGATATCCTGCAGTGTACAACAAACAATATTGTAGTTGTTTCCCATAAGTTTTCTAAAGTCTTACTGGACTAGTCCACAGCAAATATAAATAAGTAGAAATTTACTACATAATACTCCTAAAGCATATTCAAAAGAAGGAGTTTATTTTTTAAAAAAAGCCCAAGAATTTTAAGAGAGGACCATTTTAGTGGACAGTATTTAAATGAAATAGATACTCTCTCAGAATTGTTAAATAATGTATTAACTCTGTGCATTGTCTTCTTGGGGTATTACATTTCTAATTACTACATGTTTAGTTGAAAAGAGTATGCAGTACAGGAGCAACATAAGCAATTAAAATATGTAACTTAGAACCAAATATTAAATTATCAGGAACTTACAAACTACAGAGATCTCACTGAATTTTATTATACTTTGTCTGTAAGAACAGTGTGATCGTACTATTTAGTGTTGTAACATGGTTCAGATCTTCTACTCCAGATTCACATTTCCTGATTGTTTTACTCCTGAACATTTATTGCTTTTTATGTAGGCTATTTATTATGTTTATTTTTTACTGTCTTTTTGTCCCTTTTACTTAGAGACATACTGTAAGAGGAGAGATTGGAAGACAGTAAGAGCAGCCCTTTTGAGGAGTCTAGCTTATTTAAAAAAAAAGAGAGAAAATTGGTGGTAGCTGGATCAGGTAATTGTGTATGGGGATCAGGAATTTTTTTTTTTTCATTTGTCTTTTGGGGCAGGACATTAGGATTTATTGGTAGTCGTGAGTAAGGAGGGAAAAATACAGGCTTTCATGAGTGTAGGTTCCGCCATTTGTCCTGTGGGCACAATTAGAGATGTATTAGGTTGGGTCAACACTCCAGTCCTCTTGCCTGGAGAATCCCAGGGAGGGAGCCTGGGGGAGCCTGGTGGGCTGCCGTCTATGGGGTCGCACAGAGTCGAACACGACTGAAGCGACTTAGCAGCAGCAGCAGCAGTTTGGTTCAAAAGTAATTGCAGTTTTGCATCGTTGAACTTTGCCATTTTATGTTGAAATACATTCTTAAATAAAATAAATATGGTTATGTTATACATCATTTTAATATTCATTTCTAGCTTTATTTTCTTTTTTTGCTGATGACTTATTACATGCTATTTATGATTTTAGACTGTAGAAATAATGTTAAGACAAAAAGGAAATCCAAGCAGTTTTTTAATTTGAGTTCAAAATGGATCGTACAGCAGCGGAGACAAATCACAACATCAGCAGTGCCTTTGGCCCAGGAACTGCTAACGGAATAGAGCACCGTGGTGGTTCAAGAAGTTTTGCAAAGGAGATGAGAGCCTTGAAGATGAGGAGCGTAGTGGCCACCGTCGGAAGTTGACAGTGACCAGTTGAGAGCAATCATTGACGCTTGTCCTCTTACAACTACACAGTAGATTGTCAAGGAACCCAACGTTGACCATTCTGTGGTCATTCGGCATTTGAAGCAAATTGGGAAAGTGCCTTGTGAGCTGATTGCAGGTCAAGAAAATCGTCATATTGAAGCATCATCTTCTCTTACTCTTTGCAACAATGACCCATTTCTCTGTCAGACTGTGACATGTGACAAAAAGTGTATTTTATATGATAACCAGTGACAACCAACTCAGTGGTTGGACCAAGAAGAAGCTCCAGGGCACTTTCCAGAGCAAACTTGAACCCACCAGTCATGGTCACCGGTTGGTGGTCTGCTGCCCAAATGATCCAGCTTTCTGAATTCAGTGAAACCATTACAACTGAGAAGTTTGCTTGGCAAATTGATGAGATGCAGCGAAAACTGCAATTCCCGCAGTTGATATTGTCAGCAGAATGGGCCCAGTTCTTCTGCATGGCTACGTCTGATCACACATTGAACAACCAACGCTTCAAACGTTGAATGAACTGGCCTACAAAGTTTTGCCTCATCTGCCATATTCACGTGATCTCGGTACCGACTGCATCTAGACAGCTTTTTGCAGGGAAACCACTTCCACATCCAGCAAGAGGCAGAGAATGCTTTCCAAAAGTTCTTCGAATCTTGAAGCACGAACTTTAAAAAAAAAAATTAATTTATTTTAATGGGAGGGTAATTACTTTCCAGTATTATGGTGCTTTTGCCACACATGGACATGAATCAGCTATGGGTGCATCTGTGTCCCCCCATTCCTGAACCCCACCTCCCTCCCCACCCCATCCTTCTGGGTTGTCCCAGAGCGCCGGCTTTAAGTGCCCTGCTTCATGCATCAAACTTGCACTGGTCATCTGTTTTACTTATGATAATGTACATGTTTCAATGCTATTCTTTCAAATAATCCCACCTTCACCTTCTCCCACATAGTCCAAAAGCCTGTTCTTTACATCTGTGTCTCTTTTGCTGTCTTTCATACAGGATTGTCATTTCCGTCTTTCTAAATCTCATATATATGCGTTAGTATACTGTATTGGTGTTTCTCTTTCTGACTTACTTCACTCTATATAATAGGCTCCAGTTTCATCCACCTCATTAGAACTGACTCAAGTGTATTCTTTTTTATAGCTGAGGAATATTCCATTGTGTATATGTATTACAACTTTCTTATCCATTTGTCTGCTGATGGCTGCTTCCATGTCCTAGCTGTTGTAAACAGTGAAGTATGAATTTTTTATGCTACGGAAATAAACATTTCTTGTTGGTAAAAATGTGTTGATTGTAATGGTTCCTATTTTGACTAATAAAGATATATTTGAGCCTGGTTATAATGATTTAAAATTCACATCTGAAACCATAATTACTTTTGTACCAACCTAATATTTGACTACCCATCATCCAGGATGATCCACTTTTCTGCTGCCATGTCTTCAGATTCATCCACTTCTTGGAGATGTGGCTCTTCAGGGGCCAAGGAACTTGAATGTGGCCCTGTGTGGGGCCTTAGTCATCTGTTCCTTGTTTTGCAGCTTAGTGCAGATGGGCATGATAACTTGGTCAGTGTGGACCCTGGCCAGTGTGCACTGCGGCTTTCCAAAGGCACCCTGCATACCTGTCTGGAACTTAGACTGGGGACACCAGGATGTCCGACATGAATGTCCACGGGAAGGGGCTGTCTTCACGGTCCTTTAAGGCAACTGGCTGCATGCACTACCGAAGAGGCTGCATTTTCCAGCCATTCCAGCCATTGCCCACCAGGCCCCCACAGAGAAAAGGAGCACAGTGCACCTGATTGGCTGCAGAAGGAATTTTGTCTTCTCTGGTGGCTCAAATAAAGAATCCACCTCTCACTGCAGGGGACTCAGATTTGATTCCTGGATTGGAAAGATCACCTGGAGAAGGAAATGGCAACCCACTTCAGTATTCTTGCTTGGGAAATCCCATGGACAGAGGAGCCTGGTGGGCTATAGTCCCTGGGGTTACAAAAGAGTTGGACCTGACTTAACTCAACAACAACAACATTATGTAGGAAAATTGCATAAAGTTTAAGTAATAAGTTTCTACAAAATGAAGTCACCTGTGCAGTCACCACTCAAACTAAGGAATGAACACTGCCATTACCAGCACACTGTAATCCATTCCATATGCCTTTTCCTATCATTAACCATCTCTCACCCAAAACTAGTGGAGATTTTTATGATTTTTATTACCAAATACTAATTTTGCCTGTTTTCAAACTTTCTGTAACTAAAAATTTCAAGTATGTATTTTTTAAGGTTGACGTTTTCTCAACATGTTTGTGGGATTCATTGCATAGTCTTCATCTTGGAATAGTATATTCATATTCCTTGGGGCAGTATTTTATAGTTTATTCGTTTTGCTGTTGATGAATGTTTGGGGTGTTGCTGGCTCCAGCTATTCTAAATAATGCTTCTGTGATTATGTTTCTGCATGTCTTCTGGTGTAAATATGCGTTTCTGTTGGGTGTGTGCATGTGGGGTGAAATTGCTTTTCCAAAGTGAGTTTTACCAGTTTTATTCCTAACAGCATTAAATCAGAGTTTCTGTTGCTCTGTGCCTTCACCAGGGCTTCTCTGGGGCTCAGTCAGTAAAGAATCTGCCTGCAGCACAGGAGATTGCCTTTAACATAGGAGACATGGGTTTGTTCCCTGGGTTGGGAAGATGGATCCCCTGGAGAAGGAAATGGCTACCCACTCCAGTGTTCTTGCCTGGGAAATCCCATGGACGGAGGAGCCTGGTGGGCTACAGTCCATGGGGCTGTGAGAGTCCTACATGACTGAGTGACTGTAAACAACCACCAGACCTTCACTAGCACTTTAGCACTGTATTGCTTATAAACCTATCTGTGTCTGTAATTGGTGTTTCCTTGATGATTGTTGTTGCTTAGTCGCCAAGATCATCAGAAAAGCAACAGAGTTCCAGAAAAACATCTGCTTTATTGATTACACCAAAGGCTTTGACTGTGTAGATCACAACACACTGTGGAAAATTTTTAAAGATATGGGAATAATCGACCACCTTATCTGCCTCCTGAGAAATCTGTATGCAGGTCAAGAAGCAATAGTTAGAGAACTGGACATAGAACAACAGACTGGTTCCAAATCGGGGAAAGAGTACATCAGGGCTGTATACTGTCACCCTACTCATTTAACTTATATGCAGGGTACATCATGCGAAATGCCAGACTAGATGAAGCATAAGCTGGAGTCAAGATTGCTGGGAGAAATATCAATAACCTCAGATACGCAGATGACACCTCCCTTATGGCAGAAAGCCAAGAAGTACTAAAGAGCCTCTTGATGAAAGTGAAAGAAGAGAGTGAAAAAGTTGGCTTAAAACCCAACATTCAGAAAACTAAGATCATGGCATCTGGTTCCATCACTTCATGGCAAATAGATGGGGAAACAATGGAAACAGTGAGAGACTATTTTGGGGGGCTCCAAAATCACTGCAGATGGTGACTGCAGCCATGAAATTAAAAGACGCTTACTCCTTGAACAAAAAGCTATGACCAACCTAGACAGCATATTAAAAAGCAGAGACATTATTTTGCCAACAAAGGTCCATCTAGTCAAAGCTATGGTTTTTCCAGTAGTTAGGTCTGGATATGAGATTTGGACTATAAAGAAAGCTGAGTGCCAAAGAGTTGATGCTTTTGAACTGTGGTGTTGGAGAAGACTCTTGGACTGCACGGAGATCCAACCAGTCCATCCTAAAAGAGATCAGTCCTGAATATTCATTGGATGGACTGATGCTAAAGCTGAAACTCCAATACTTTGGCCACTCGATGCGAAGAGCTGACTTATTAGAAAAGTCCCTGATGCTGGGAAAGTTTGAAGTCAGGAGGAGAAGGGGACGACAGAGGATGAGATGGTTGGATAGCATCATCAACTCAATGGACACGAGTTTGAGCAAGCTCCAAGTGTTGGTGATGGAAAGGGAAGCCTGTCGTGTTGCAGTCCGTGGGGTTTGCAAAGAGTCAGACACGACTGAGTGACTGAACTGAACTGAGTCCCCAAGTTGTGCTTGACTCTTTTGCAGTGGTCCCAGCCTCATTTACTGGACTGTTCCAGCAGTACCATCTTTGTCATAAGTCAAGCAGGTCTTTCCCAGATGTGCTGTTCTGCTCCTTTGCTCTGTTTCTCTGTCTTTGAGTAAACATCACATTTTGTTATTTACTGTAGCTTTATAATCATTTTATTTTAGTATAAATTCTCCCAACTTTTTCTTCTTCAAGCTTATTTGTTATTGAGCTTTTGCATAGCTACTTTGTCAACTTCTAAAAGTGTTAGGATTTTGATTGGCACCACATTGAATATTAATTTGGAGAGAATTTACATCTTTCAGTATGGAGTCTTATAACATACGATGAACATAATATATTCCTTCGTTTATTTTATTGTCGTTGCACCACTAGGTCATGTCCGACTCTTTTGTGACCCCATGGACTGTAGCCCACTAGGTCCCTCTGTCCATGGGATTTCCAAGGCAAGAATACTGGAGTGGGTTGACATTTCCTTCTCCAGGGAATCTTCCTGACCCAGGGATCAAACCTGGGTCTCTTGCTTGGCAGGTGGATTCTTTACCACTGAGCCACCTGGGAGGCCCCTCCATTTATTTAGGATTTATTTAATTTAGACTTTGTAGGTGTTTTTTTTTGTTGTTGTTGTTCAGTTCAGTCCAGTCACTCAGTCGTGTCTGACTCTTTGTGACCCCATGAATCGCAGCACACCAGGCCTCCCTGTCCATCACCAACTCCTGGAGTTTACTCAGACTCATGCCCATCGAGTCGGTGATGCCATCCAGCCATCTCATCCTCTGTCTTCCCCTTCTCCTCCTGCCCCCAATCCCTCCCAGCATCAGGGTCTTTTCCAGTGAGTCAACTCTTTGCATGAGGTGGCCAGAGTTTTGGAGTTTCAGCTTCAGCATCAGTCCTTCCAATGAACACCCAGGACTGATCTCCTTTAGGATGGACTGGTTGGATCTCCGTGCTGTCCAAGAGACTCTCAATAGTCTTCTCCAACACCACAGTTCAAAAGCACTTAACCAGTTATTTATTTTTGGTTATGTCAGGTCTTCCTTGTGACAGGCGACTTCTCTCTGGTCATGGCGCGTGGACTGCAGGGTGTATGTGCTCTGGTTTCCAGCACACGGTCTCTCTAGTTGAGGTGCTAGCCCTTAGTTGTCCCACAGCATGTGAGATCCTAGGTCCCCAACCTGGGATTGAACCCGCGTCCCCAGCATTGGAAGGGGGATTCTTAACCTGGGGACCATCAGGGAAGTCTTTTTGTATGTTTTTGTGTCAAGATTTTATGCATCTTTTATTATATTTATTCCTTGACTCTTTGAGTTTTGAATGTTAATGTAGATGATATCTTAAAAAATTTCTTTTTGTAGTATATAGAAAGACAGTTGATTTCTGTATATTGAGCCTGTATCCAGCTTATTTTTATGATTTGTAAATTCTTCTGAGTATTCTTCATGTATAATTAACTCATCTGCTAATAAAGACAGTTTTTTTTCTTATGATCTTTATAATTAAAATTTTTCTTATTACACAGACTAATACACCTATTTACATTTGTAGAAATGATAAAGAATGCATTGCCTCATTCTTGATAATTGGGAGGAAATTTTTGACCATTAAAGGTGATGTTGCCCATAGGTATTTTGTATTTACTCTTTAACAAATGAAGAAAGATTCTTTTATTCTTAGTTTGCTATGAATTCTTAATTAAAAATGAGTGTGTTGATTATAGAGGACAATAAAAGCACAATAAAAGAGAAATATTGATAAAACTGGATTTCATTAAAATTGAAAACCCATCAAGAATTATCAAAAGATAAGCCACAGATATGAGAAAATATTTCCAAATACTTTTTCTGGAAAGGGACTTTTATTTGAGATACAACTCTTATAACTGGTTAAGAATCAAATAAATTGCACAGCAAAAGATTTGAATAGACATTTCAATCAACTGTGTGAATGGCTATTAAACATCTTGAAAAGGTACTAATAACTTCATTGTTGTTGTTCAGCTGCTAAGTAGTGTTCATCTTATGACTCCATGGAGTGCAACACACTGGGCTTCCTGGTCCTTCGCTATTGCCCAGAGTTTGCTCAAGCTCATGTCCATTGAGACCGTGATGCCATCCAACCTTCTCATCCTCTTCCCCTTCTCCTTCTGCCTTCAGTCTTTCCCAGCATAAGAGTCTTAAAAAAAAAAAAAAGAGTCTTTTCCAGTGAGTCAACTCCTCATATTAGTATCGGAACTTCATCTTCAGCATCAGTCCTTCCAGTGAATATTCAGGGTTGATTTCCTTTTAGGATTAACTGGATTGATCTTGCTGTTCAGGGGACTCTGAAGAATCTTCGCCAGCACCACAGTTCAAAAACATAAATTCTGTAGTGCTCAGCCTTTTATGGTCCAGCTCTTACATCCGTACATGACTACTGGAGAAACCAATAGCTTTAACTATATGAACCTTTATAGCAAAGTAATGTCTCTGCTTTTTAATATGCTGTCTAGGTTTGTCATATTAGTCGTTAAAAAAAAATTAGTCACCCATTCCTGTCTGACTCTTTGGAACCCCATGGACTGTAGCTTGCCAGGCTTCTCTGTCCATGGAATTCTCCAGATAAGGATACTGGAGTGAGTAGCCTTTCCCTTCTCTAGGGGATCTTCCTGAACCAGGGATTGAACCCTGGTCTCCCACATTGCAGGCAGATTCTTTACCATCTGAGCCACCAGGAAAGCCACATTAGTCATTCGGGAAATGCAAATTTAAAACCATAATAAATATATCACATCACTAAAATGGCTATGATAAAAAGGCAGACTAGTGTCCTTGTAGGACAACAGAGACCCTTCTGCATTGCTAAGAATGTAAAGTGGTACAGCCACCATGGAAAGCAGTGGCAGATTTTTGTTTTTTTTTGTCCTTCCCTGTTTTAAATTAAATAGAAATTTACAACATAGCTCAGCAGTTCCACTCTACTCAAGTGAGTCTTTGGGTGAAAGTGAAAAAATTTCTCTACACAAAGACTTGTATGCAGATGTGTTCACGGTAGTATTTTTCATAATAGCCAAAGAGTAGAAATAGTGAAATGTCCATCATTGAGTGAATGGATAATCTAAATATCTGTCTCTACAATGAATACTATTTGGTAATAAAAAGACAAAAGATACTGATTCATCTTTATATCATGGATGAACCTGAAAAACATTTTCTAGTATGAAAGAAAGAAGTGGAAGACTATATATTGTATGAGTTTTGTTTATATGAAATGTCCAGAGGAGGCAAAGTTATAGGAAAATAATAGTTTGGGACTAGAGGTGAGAACAGGGAGTGACTGTATATGAGTATGAGGAATCATTTTTGTGGTAATGAAAATGTTCTAAAACTAGGTTGTGGTGATAGTTGTACAACTCTCTAAATTACTAAAGGATACTGAATTGTGTATTTTAAATGACTGAATTTCCAGTAAATTATAACATCAAAGAAGGTGTTAAGGAATGAGTGTTGAATTCTATCAGCTCATTTTCTACTAAAAATTTATATGATTTTCATCTTTCTTAATTTCTTAAATTAAAAAATCTAATAGTAAATCAGTCTTAAATCTTGGCCTGAGTATCAATTGGTATTAATACATGTATGTTACTAGTAGGTATGATATACTGATATTTTGTTTAGGATTTTTTGAGACCTTATGAGAAAAATTGGTCTGTCATTGTTTTTCTTACAATGTTCTTGTCAAGTTTTTGTTTTCAGTTCAGTTCAGTCGCTCAGTCATGTCCGATTCTTTGCAACCCCATGAACTGCAGTACGCCAGGCCTTCCTGTCCATCACCAACACCCGGAGTCCACCCAGACCCATGTCCATCGAGTCGTTGATGCCATCCAACCATCTCATCCTCTGTTGTCCCCTTCTCCTCCTGCCCTCAATCTTTCCCAGCATCGGGGTCTTTTCAAATGAGTCAGCTCTTCGCATCAGGTGGCCAAAGTATTGGAGTTTCAGCTTCAACATCAGTCCTTCCAATGAATACCCAGGATTGATCTCCTTTAGGATGGACTGGTTGGATCTCCTTGCAGTCCAAGGGACTCCCAAGAGTCTTCTCCAACACCACAGTTCAAAAGCATCAATTCTTCAGTGCTCAGCTTTCTTTATAGTCCACCTCTCACATGACCACTGGACTAGATGGACATTTGTTGGCAAAGTAATGTCTCTGCTTTTTAATATGCTGTCTATGTTGGTCATAACTTTCCTTCTAAGGAGTAAGCATCTTTTAATTTCATGGCTGCAGTCACCATCTGCAGTGATTTTGGAGCTCAGAAAAATAGTCAGCCCCTGTTTCCACTGTTCTCCCATCTATTTGCCATGAAGTGATGGGACTGGATGCCATGATCTTAGTTTCCTGAATGTTGAGCTTGAAGGCAACTTTTTCACTCTCCTCTTTCACTTTCATCAAGAGGCTCTTTAGTTCTTCACTTTCTGCCATAAGGGTAGTGTCATCTGCATATCTTAGGTTATTGATATTTCTCCCAGCAATCTTGATTCCAGCTTGTGCTTCCTCCAGCCCAGAGTTTCTCATGATGTACTCTGCATATAAGTTATATAAGCAGGGTGACAATATACAGCCTTGACGTACTCCTTTTCCTATTTGGAACCAGTTTGTTGTTCCATGTCCAGTTCTAACTGTTGCTTCCTGCCCTGCATACAGGTTTCTCAAGAGGCAGGTCAGGTGGTCTGGTATGCCCATCTCTTTCAGAATTTTCCACAGTTTATTGTGATCCACACAGTCAAAGGCTTTGGCATTGTCAATAAAGCAGAAATAGATGTTTTTCTGGAACTCTCTTGCTTTTTCGATGATCCAGCAGATGTTGGCAATTTGATCTCTGGTTCCTCTGCCTTTTCTAAAACCAGCTTGAACATCTGGAATTTCACGGTTCACGTATTACTGAAGCCTGGCTTAGAGAATTTTGAGCATTACTTTACTAGCGTGTGAGATGAGTGCAATTGTGCGGTAATTTGAGTGTTCTTTGGCATTGCCTTTCCTTGGGATTGGAATGAAAACTTACTTTTTCCAGTCCTGTGGCTACTGCTGAATTTTCCAAATTTGCTGGCATATTGAGTGCAGCACTTCACAGCATCATCTTTCAGGGTCTGAAATAGCTCAACTGGAATTCTATCACCTCCATTAGCTTTGTTTGTAGTGATGCTTCCTAAGGCCCACTTGACTTCACATTCCAGGATGTCTGGCTCTAGGTGAGTGATCACACCATTGTGATTATCTGGGTCGTGAAGATCTTTTTTGTATGGTCTTCTGTGTATTCTTGCCACTTCTTCTTAATATCTTCTGCTTCTGTTAGGTCTTTACCATTTCTGTTCTTTATTGAGCCCATCTTTGCATGAAACTGTTCTTCATGTAAGCATTTAAGATTGATGGTAAATGTTTTTCATTATATTTTTGGAATAATTTACTTTTGCAGCCATATGGGCAAGCAGTTTTCTCTGTAGGAAAGTTTTAAATTACATATTCAATTTTTAAAATATTTATTTGCATTTTCAGATTTTCTGTTTGTCAATTTTAATAAGTTATGTTGTCCTAGGAATTTGTTCATTTCATGTCATTTTTCAAATTCATTGAGTCAGAATTATTAGTAGTTTTATTGTTTGTGAAATCCTTAGTATTACCGTCCTTTTCATTCTCAATTGAGACTTGTGCCTTCTCTGATTATCTGTGATGCGTCTTGCTAAAATGTCTGTTATTTATTTTAGTTTTTTTCAAAAGCTGATTGTTTTGATTTTTCTCTCATACATTTGTTTTCTATTAAAAGTTTCTTGCTTCAGTTTTTGCTGTTTCTTTTCTTCTACTTTGGGATTAGTTTCGTATTTTTTATTTCTTGATAGGACCATTTGACTGCTTTATCAGTTAATGTGAAAGGTCTGTTAAAGTCCATTGTAGTTGTCCGCTGTAGACAGTTTTTTCATTTTAGTTCTGTAAATTTTTGCTTTATGTATTTTGGGGCTGTCTTTTTTATGTATGCCAATTTAGAATTTTTGTGTCTTTTTTAATGGATCATCATATTTATTATAAAATAACCCTCTCGTTGAGCGATATTTCTTGCCTTACTTCTCTTTTGTTAGAGATGAAGATACCTTTACAAGTTTTCTTTTGGTTAGTGTTTGTATGTTTTTTACACTTTTATTTTAGCCAGCCAGTGATCTTACATTTTAAGAAGATCCCTTACAAGCAGTATACAATAAGTTTTAAAACTCTCCTCTCATAATGCCTGAAGAATTCCCTGTAGTGCTTCTTTTAGTTTGGGCCTGCTGGTGTGTTTGAGGATGTGTCTGTTAGTTGGTGTGTAAAATGTTTTTATTCATCATTTTGAAGGATAGGTTTGATTAGATTGGAATTCTAGATTGGCAGTTAGTTTCTTTTCCCACTTGAAAGACAAATCCTCACACATTTGTGTGGATAAAGCTGCATTCCATAATAGGACACATCTTCTATACTTCTCTGCTGGGACTGATGTGCAGTTAAATGGGCTCCATATGTTAAGAGAAAACCTTGATTCCCTTTAGCTCCTGGCATGGTTTCTAGCAGCTTTGTCTTTTTAACCTGAGTGTGGTTTTCAAGCATGCTGCGTGGTCACGGGGTCAGAATGTTGGTTAGACCCCCAGTCGGAGCTCTAGTTAGTGTGTTAGAGGGTACCCTAATGGTGCCCTGGGGTCCGAGGACATGGATCCCATGATTCAGTTACGAGGGCTCCTTCAGGACTACTTCCTCAGAGTCCCTATCTGTCCCATCAGCTTTTACTTTGTGGCTTTGTCTCCTCTTCTGTCTGTTCCCTTCCCTCATATCCTACTACATTTAGCTACATATGCAATCTAGAAGAGCAGTACTGACGACCCTATTTGCAAGGAAGAAATGGAGGCATAGACGTAGAGAAGGGACTTGTGGCCACAGCGGGGGAAGGAGAGGGTGGGATGAATTGAGCAAGTAGCATCGACATATATACACTACGGTGTGTAAAATAGCTAGCTAGTGAGAAGCTGCCATGTAACACAGGGAGCTTAGCCTGGGGCTCTGTGATGACCTAGAGGGGTAGGATGGGAGAGGTGCAAGGGATGAGGGATGGGGGGGTGGGAGGGAGGCTCAAGAAGGAGGGGATGTGGGTTCTAGGGTATGGGTTTTATCAACTGCAGTCCTCAATTGCACAGGAAGTGTATTGGCTCAAAATGTCTCAGCTTCAGCTGCTACTTGCTTGTTACATCTAGTCCTGATCAACTTATATTTGGCTCGTAAGAGAGTAGGTAGCTGAGTAGGTACCTTCTATGCTGTAATTTTACTTTGTTTTTTATTTGTCTATTTATTTAAATGAGGACTTACCTTTTCTCAGAGTGTTTAATTTTACTGAAAAGAATGTCTATGTTGAGACACAAAGGAAATGATCCCTTGAAAATGAAGTGAAAGTTGCTCAGTCGTGTCTGACTTTGTGACCTCATGGACTCTATAGTCCATGGAATTCTCCAGGCCGGAATACTAGAGTGGGTAGCCTTTCCCTTCTCCAGGGGGTCTTCCCAACCCAGGGATCGAACCCAGGTCTCCTGCATTGCAGGTGGATTCTTTACCAGCTGAGCCACACGGGAAGCCCAAGAATACTGGAGTGGGTAGCCTATCCCTTCTCCAGCGGATCTTCCTGACCCAGGAATCGAATCGGGCTCTCCTGCATTGCAGGTGGATTCTTTGCCAAACTGAGCTATGAGAGAAGCCCCAAATGATCCCTTAAGGAAGTAATTGTATTTATTATCTGTTCCAAAGTTACGATTCTCTGGTAAACTCATAATTATGGAATTGTTGGTTTGTATGTATTTTCAAGTCAGTGATTCTCAGATGTGATCTGCAGTCACCAAGTCAGGCATCCATAAAATAACAGTGATTTTCATAGCAGTAAGGTGTGAATTGCACGTTTCATTGGGTTGGCATTTGCACTGATGGGGCAGAAGCAGTGGTGGATAGAACTGCCAGCATCTTGTCAGGAACCAAGGAAGTGGCATCAGTCTGTAGTCATTTATGTTGACATGAATGGATTTATTTGTATTCAGTGGATAAATAATTTAAAATTTTAATTGGGTTCATTTTCTAATAGAATACTGTGGATAGACACATGTATAATCTTAACAGTACCTCTTCCTCTAAGAGTATAAAGGGGTCCTGACATGAGAGTTTGAGAAGCATTCCTTTCAGTTCTTGGTAGATGTATAGACAAGCAAGTATTTTGTTTAATCTGATCCTGATTTTTGGGAAGAAAAGCTTAGAGAATATGATTCCTTTGATAGGTAAATCCAGTCTATCTTCAAGTTTTATGTGAATCTTATGTAAATGTTCAATTCATTGCCTTAAAATTTTAACTAGTTTATATTCGTAAATAAAATACTTTGCAGGTGCTGATCTTAAGGAAAGAGCCAAAATGAGTTCCAGTGAAGTTGGTCCCTTTGTCTCCAAAATAAGAGCAATGATTAATGAAATTGGTAAGTACAATTAAATTGTCCTTTTAGCATGGTTAAAGTGACCTTAAATATTGGATTTTAAAAGTTGCACACTGTTTTTAAGTATTGTGAAGTGAAAGTTGCTCAGTCTTGTCCGACTCTTTGCTACCCATGGACTGTATAGTGCATGCAGTTCTCTAGGCCAGAATACTGGAGTGGGTAGCCTTTCCCTTCTCCAGGGGATCTTCCCGTCTTTATGTATAAGCTTTGGCTAAAATATTTACATAATTAGATAATCATGGTATATAGCTGGTTGTAAAACAGAATGTATGTTTATGTTTAATTTGAAAAATTGTAAAAAATATTTTGTAATTAAACCTGCCTCATATTTATGATGACATTACTTATGGAGGTGATTATTAGAAAACAAAGAATAATTTGGCATAAGTGTTTGACATAAGTATATTTCTTAAATAATTGCATTCACAGACATACAGATTTGGATTTATTTTTTGTGTGAGTGGGATTATATTGTTTCTTTAGAATTACAGTCTTCTTTGTAAGGTTTATATTTAAGTAACATATAAATTTGCTTTTATTATTAATACCTTTTAATACATTACTGCATAGTAATCCATGGTCTTACCCAGAATTTTATTTATTTATTTTCCTTTATTTTTATTAGTTGGAGGCTAATTACTTTACAATATTGTAGTGGTTTTTGCCATACATTGACATGAATCAGCCATGGATTTACATGTGTTCCCCGTCCTGATCCCCCCTCCCACCTCCCTCCCCATCCCATCCCTCTGGGTCTTCCCAGTGCACCAGCCCTGAGCACTTGTCTCATGCATCCAACCTGGACTGGTGATCTGTTTCACACTTGATAATATACATGTTTCGATGCTGTTCTCTCAGATCATCCCACCCTCACCTTCTCCCATAGAATTTTAAATTATTTCTTCATTAATGAACATTGGATGTTTTTTTTTTGTTTTGGCTGTTTTATTTTCATGTTTTTTTAAACTGCTTTTTTTGTTTATAATAAAATAGTGATTCCTTTGTACAAATTCTTTTAGAACATTAGTATATATAAGACAGATTTCTAAATATGGTATTGCAGTTCTAAGTATCATGTGTTCATTTTACATTTTAATAAATACTACCAGATTATATTACAAAAAGATTATAATAATTTATATTCCATCAGTTATATGACAGTACCTGTTTCTTCATGTTCTTGCAGCATTTAACGTTGTTATTTTTTTAGTTTGCCAAAGTTAAAGAAAAAATAGATCTTAACATTTTAATTTGCACTTTCCCAGATGCTAGTATAATGTTATATCTTTTCAAATTAAACTTGCCTTTCCCCTTCTGTAGATTGCCTTTTCACATTCATCTCCTTTTCTGTAGCATCATTTAATAACTGTTTACTGAAAAGCCAGTTTTGTATTGAGCTTTTGTTGTTAAATGTATTAGAGGTATTGTCTCTTAATATTCCACCCTAATTCAATTCCAGGAGCTTTATATATCTAGAGGGTACTAAGTTCTCTTTATTGTTTTTTTTTTTTAACTGAAGATTTCTTTGCTAATCCTCACATCTCAGTTCTTCCAAATGAATTTAGGATTGTTAATTTTAAAGGAAAGAGGAAAAATAGTCTTGAGCCTGTGATTGGAATTTCTGTAAATATTGTTTATAGAGAATTAACATTTTTATGATACAGAATCTTTCCATTCGTCATGTCATAGCTTTCATTGTATGGGGGGATCATTCATGTTTTAATGTTCTTTAAGAAAGTTTTCTTCACATTGCCTTCAGTCTTGTATCTTTTTTCTCTCTCAGATTTATCCGTATTTTATAGCACTTATTCCTTTGAATGGAATCTTTTCCTGATATTTCTGTTGAAGTCTAGTTATTGTTGTAGGTCTGTAGGAAATTTGTTAAATTTTATGTGCTTGTTTTGTATCATGCTAGCTTATTACTTGTATTAGTTATTGTTATTTCTCAATTTTCTTGTGTTTTCCAGAAAGCAAAAAAGTTCCTTATATATAAATAATACTGTTTTTATCTTTTCCTTTTCCAACATTTTAATCTTAACATTTTTCATATATTTTCACATTGGCTAAGGCTCTTGGTACAATATTCAGTTGTTGAAGTGATCATATTCATCCCTTTATGTGAGCATGATGACTGCATTTAATATTTTGCCAGTAATTGTCAAGTTCAGGGAGTTTTCTTATATTTCAGCTTGTTTTGGAGTTTATTACTCTTCTAGTCAAGAATGAAGGTTAAAATTTGTCACCTGCCTTTTTGGTATGTGTCAAGATCATATCTATTAGAATT
Source organism: Dama dama (assembly GCF_033118175.1). Lineage (NCBI taxonomy): Eukaryota > Metazoa > Chordata > Mammalia > Artiodactyla > Cervidae > Dama > Dama dama. Next base: position 24,841,434 of record NC_083696.1, on the reverse strand, counting down.
TGTCTCAGCTTTTATTATACTAAATTGTATTAATAGCATTACTGATGTTACACTGGCCTTGTGTTACTAGAATAAATACTGCCTGGTCATTGTGGTTAGTGGTTATGGTGGTTTTTAATATATACCACTGGATTTAATTTTATATATTTTGATATAAGCATAAATGAGATGGGATCTTCTAATTTTGTGTTCTGTGTTTCTCTTTCTGGTTCGTTACCATGGTTTTACAACCTTCATAGAATAAAGTGAGACATTTTTCATCTTTTTCTGTGCTATCCAGGGAAATCATCTGTTATTTGAAAGAGTAGTAGAATTTGACCATGTGACATATTTGGGGTTTTGTTATTGTTGTTTACCTTTTGTTTTTAGAGCTAAGTTTTAAAATATACATGTTTTGATTTCTAAAATAGTTCTTGTCACCTTCCTACCTTTTGTTTATCCCTTGCCAGATTTATTAGAGGCTCTCGTCTGCTGCTCTCTCCACACAAACACGTGGTCAGAGAGATGTTTTCTAAGGCAGAACATGGATTTGTTTTCCATTGTGGTCAGAGAACTTGATCTTGGAAGTAAAAGTTTATGCTGTCTGTAACTTTATATATATGCTAGGACGAATTGTTAAGACTGGTTCAGTTGTAAACATTACCTTGATGTTTCTTCTCAGCCTCTTTCTTTTTTATTGAATCTGAAATTGGAGTTTTCTGGGACTTCTTAAATGAAGAACTATTCCTTTTTAGTAGTGGTGTTTTCTTTTCAGTGGTTGTAGTGGTAGCATTTCTGTTCTGGATCCTGATCCAGTATACTTGTTTCCCTTCCATGGGTTCCCTAACTTGGGAGTGATACTTTTCACTATGATATTACAATGGGCATAAATCTTTTAAGATGTCTTTTTTTGGTGACTTACTGAGATTTTGAGGGGCAAATAAAAACTGTCTTGATCAAATCTCTTTGTTTAAACCACGGGCTAGCAAAGTTCTTCTTAAAAGGACTGACAGATATTTTAGGCTTTGTGGGGCTGTTATGGTCTAAGTTGCAGCAACTCAATTTTTTTTTCTTTTAAAGACTATTTTTCAGGAGCAGTTTTAGGTTCACGTCAAAATGGAGGGGTAGGTAAAGAGATTTCTCATATATCCTCAGCCCTCAATATGCATAACCTTTTCCCCATTATTAATATTTCACACTAGAGTGGCACATTGGTTATAACTGATGAACCTACATTGATATATCATAATTACCCAAGTCCATATGTTTACATTAGGGTTCTTTATTAGTGTTTTACATTCCATGGATTTGAACAAATGTAAAATGACATGTATCCATTATTATAGTGTTATGCAGAGTGTTTTCACTGCTCTAAAAATCTTCTGTGCTTGTCCTGTCCATCCCTTCTGCTGTCTCTGGCAACCACATTTTATTGTTTTCATAGTTTTGCATTCCCAGAATGTCAAATATTTGGAATCATATAATATGTAGGTTTTTCACATTGGCTTCTTTTCACTAAGTAACATGCATTGACATTTTCTCCAGGTTGTTTCATGCCTTGTGAGCTCTTTTCTTTTTATTGCTGAATAATATTCCAGTGTAAAGATGTGTCACAGTTTGTTTATCCATATACCTACTGAAGGACATCTTGGTTGCTTCCAAGTGTTGGCAATTATGAGTAAAGATGCTGTATACATCTGTGTGCAGATTTTTGAGTAAATGTGTTTTCATTTCCTTTGTGTAACTGCCAAGGAACATGATTGCTGGATTGTGTGCTTAAGAGTCTGTTTAGTCAATAATTTACCAAACTGTTTTCCAAAGTGGCTGTACCATTTTGTTTTCCCACTGGCAAGGAATGAGCTTTTGTTGCTTTATATCCGTGCCAGCATTTGGTGGTATCAGTATTCCAGGTTGTGGCTATTCTGATAGGTGAGTCATGGTATCTCTTTATTGTTTTAATTTGCATTTCCATGATGGTGTATGATGTGTCTTTTCATAGGCTTGTTTACTGTCTTTACGTCTTCTTTGGTGCTGCTGCTGCTGCTAAGTCGCTTCAGTCGTGTCCGACTCTTAGCAACCCCATGGACTGCAGCCTACCAGGCTCCGCCGTCCATGGGATTTTCCAGGCAAGAGTATTGGAGTGGGGTGCCATTGCCTTCTCCCTTCTTTGGTGAGGTGTTTGTTAAGGTTTTTGGCTCAGTTTTTAATTGAATTGCTTTTCTTATTGTTGAGCTTTGAATTCTTCGTATATTTTAGATAACATTCCTTTATCAGATGTGTCTTTTGCAAATACCTTGTCCCAGTCCATGGCTTGTCTTATTCTTTTGACTTGATCTTTGACGGTGTACTGTGAGGGCTTTCCAGATGGCGCTCATGGTGAAGAACCTGCTTGCCAATGAAACGTAAGAGATGGGAGTTTGATCCCTGGGTCAGGAAGATCCCCTGAAGGCAGGTATGGTAACCTACTCCAGTATTCTTACCTGGAGAATCCCATAGACAGAAGAGCCTGGTGGGCTACATACAGTCCATAGGGTCGCAAAGAGTCGGACACATCTGAAGCAGCTTAGCATAACACAGCACACTCTAGCTTATCACCCACCAGCTGTCAGAGCTAGTACTAGGGTACTTCAGGGAAAGCAACCGGCTAGGCTGGGATATAGCCTTGCCCACTAGCTTCGAAGTCGCTAGGTTGTGTCCAACTCTTTTGCGACCCCATGTCAGCTGCTTCAAGACTTCTTGAGCCCACAACTACTCTGGTACCTGGCTCTGTCCTCCAGAGGGTCCAGAACCAAGCCTTGCACACTAGTAGGCTGGCAATAGATGCCCCCCTAAGGGCCCTGCAGCCAGAGACCTCAGGTCCTGACTCTGCCCACCAGTTGGCTGGCACTAGCCTTAGACCAACCTCAGCAAACATTGGGCAGGCACCAGCTTCAGGTCACCTTCAGCCCTAGCCTGCCCACTAGTAGGTTGATACACCAACTCCAGGACCTCCAGGGCCAAAGACTCTAGGATCTGGCTTTGCCCACCCAGGGACTGGTACTAACCCCAGACCAGCTTTACCAGCTTGCTCATAGGACCTGCCCTGGTGTAAGCCAGCAATAGCTCTAAGACATCTTGGACCCCTCAGCAGGCCTACCCAGGATTCAGCCCTACACACCAACAGGACAGAGACAGCTTTGGGACACCCTGGGCCCTGCAGCCAGCTGTGTCAAGAACAGGCTCTGCCTACCAGCCGATGAACATTAGATCCAGGAACCCCAGCTCTGTGGTCACCCACCCCACAACCTGGCTCTGCCCACCAGTGATCCAGTGCTAGCCTTGGGACCCCCTAGGGATCCACAGCCAGCCAGCCGCCTTGTGACCCAACCCTGCCTAGCATCAACCAGCAGCCTTTGTGTAAGGACCTGGCAAACAGCTGAATTGGAGCCAGCTATGCCTGCCAGGCTGTTCATAGTAGTCAGCTTGCTGTAACAGCAGGACCCATGCAGCCCCCATGAGGGGCATCCCTTGAGCATACAGTTCTGGTGACCAGTTGGAGTGTGTTGCTGGAACACGTAGGATGTCTTCTACTAAAGAGAAGTTCCAAGGTTGGGGAATGTAACCAAACTACCAAATACATAGCAATAGAAATGGCAGATTAGTCAAAAAGAGGCCACAGAGGTACACGTTCTAAATGAAGGAACAAGATAAAACTCCATAAGGACTAAATGAAGTAGAGATAAGCAATTTACCAGATAAGAAGTTCAAGGTAATCGATCATAAAAATGTTCAAAGAAATTGGAAAAGATTGGATGTATAGATTGGGAATACAGACGTTTTTAACAAAGAGTACTAAAATATGAAATGACTAAATAGTATAAGAATGCAGTAACAAAGGAAAAAAAATATGCTAGAAGGAATCAACAGTAGATTAGATCATAGAGAGGAACAAGTTAGCTGGAAAAATGGAGTAGTGGAAATCAATGAAATGGAACAGAAAAAGAATAAAAAGAAATGAGGACAGTTTAAGAGACTTGTAGGACACCAAGCATCTGAACATTTGCATTTTAGTAGTCCCAGAAGGAGAAGAGAAAAAAGGGAATGGAATGTATTTGAAGACACAATAGCTAACAACTTCCCTGACCTGGGAATGGACCAGGAAGAACAGAGAGGCCCCCAAGAAGATCAACCCCCAAAAGATAACACCAAGATACATTGTATAATTAAAATGGCAAAAACTAAAGATAAAGAGAGACTATTAAAAGCTGCAAGGAAGAGTAACACGTTACCTAAAAGGGAACTCCCTTAAGGTTATCAGCTGACTTTTTAGCAGAAGCCCTGCAGAGCAGAAAGTTGTGGCTTGATACACTTAAAGTGATGCAAGGGAAAAATCTACAACCGAATATACTCTACCCACAAGACTTTCATTCAGATTTGATATAGAGGTCAAAACTTTTACAGATAAGAAAAGCTTATAGAACTAGCAAACCAACTTTACACAGAGTAGTGAAGGGGTTTTTCAAAGAAAAAAAGAAAAGGCCAAGTTTTTATCATGATGGATGATGAGATTTAAAAAAAAATGTGGAGAAATAGTGATATATTTGAGAAGGGGAAAAATTGCAACCTGGAATGATTTTCACTGCAGTAGTAAACATTTCAGGCATGATACAATTTTAGTAATATTGACAGGTAAAAGAATGTTAGAGAACGCAAGATAATTAAGTTTTAAGAATGTCATCTGATGTGTATGTCAGAATTCCCAGGCCCTTTGCTCAATTCTCTGCAGCCACTATCCAAAGGGCAGTTGTTCAATTATCTGTCAGGGCTCATCCTAGAAAAAAACTGGGAAAAATGAAAACATGAGCAGAGGGTTTTATTCAGTACTTTTGTTTTTTTTTTTAAAGGTAGATTACTGAGGGAAAGGGGTTGCTGATTTAGCATTCTCTGGGATTCTAATATCCCCTCTATCCTGGAGATAGTGTTAGTTGATTTTGGAATTTACCTAATGAGATAACAAATTTTCTTTTTAAAAATACACCAACTCAGGAGGCCTGTATGTATATTCATTGATGCATGAACATTGTTACTCCAGGGAGCCACCTTAGATCCTTGTTAAATTACCATATATGACTCCCTGTCCTCCTCTTAAGTCAGCTCTGATCATCCCTCCTTGAATCTTAGTTGGCTATTCCACTTACTTATCCAAAGTGTAATAAACACACCTCAAAAAAATAAAATAAAAAGGCCACAACTAGAAATATGAAAATTATGAAAGAAAAACATATTATTGGTAAAGACAAATATATAGTAAAGGTAGTAAATCAACCACATGTAAAAGTAGTATGAAAGTTAAGAAATAAAAATAGTAAAATCACCTATATCCCCAATAAGTAGTAAAGGGATACACAAAAAAATGTAAAATATGATGTCAAAAACATGACATATTGGGGCGGGTAGAAATTCACAGAGTTGTTAAAATACATTTGAACTTAAGAGATCATCAGCTAAAAATAATTACTTAAAACATACGTATTGGTATATTTAAACTGCATGGTAACTGCAAACCAAAAATGTAATAATATAACAGATGCACACACAAAACAAGAAAGGAATCCAAATGTAACACTTAAGATGATAATCAAATCACAAGGGAATAGAGCAAAAGAAGAAAGGAACAAGAAACAGCTTCACAAAAAGCCCAAACACAATTTTCAAAATAGCAATAATTCAGTAATTACTATCAGTGATTGGGCTTCCCTGATAGCTCAGTTGGTAAAGAATCTGCCTGCAATGCAGGAGATGCCAGTTTGATTCCCGAGTCGGGAAGATCCTCTGGAGAAGGGATAGACTACCCACTCCAGTATTCTTGGGCTTCCCTTGTGGCTCAGAATCTGCCTGCAATACGGCAGACCTGGGTTTGATCCTTGGGTTGGGAAGATCCCCAGAGAAGGGAAAGGCTACCCACTCCAGTATTCTGGCCTGGAGAATTCCATGGACTGTATAGTCCATGGGGTAGCAAAGAGTCAGACAGGACTGAGTGACTTTCACTATCAGTAATCACTTTATATGTAAATTGACTGAAAGCTCTAATCAAAAGATATAATTGCTGAATGGATACAAAACAAGACCCATATATACACTGCCTGCAAGAGAACTCACTTCAGATCCTAAGACACACACAGACTGAAAGTAAGAGGGTGGAAAAAGTTATTCCCTGCAAGTGGAAATGAAAAGAATGTCAGGATAGTTATATCAGACAAAATAGATTTTTACAACAAAGACTATCAACAGGAGACAAAGAAGGACATTACATAATGACCAGGGGATCTATCCAGTATGCAGCCAGCATAGGCACACCTAAACACATAAAACAAATATTAGCAGACTTAAAGGGAGAAATTGGTAGTAACACAATAATAGTAGAGGATTTTAACACCCCACTTACATCAGTGAACAGATCATCCAGACAGAAAATGAATAAAGAAATATTGGCCTCAATCAACACATTAGACCTGTGCTCTGAAGAGCAGAGTACACATTCTTTTGAGGTACATGTGGAACATTCTTCAGGATAGGTCACATGCTGAGCCACAAAACTAGTCCCAGTAAAGTTACAAAAATTCGAGATCTTATCAAGCATCTTTTGCAACCACAATACTGTGAGATAGGCATCAGCCACAAAACAATAAAATTACTATTTATTTGTATTATTAATCCCTCAAAAAACAAAACAAAACCCCAGACACATGGATGCTAAGTAGTATTCTACATAACAACCAGTGGATCATTGGAACAATCAAAGAAAGAATAAAAATACACCTGGAGACAAATGAAAATGAAAACATAATGATCCAAAACCTATGGGATATGGCAAAAGCAGTTCTAAGAGGAGAATTTACAGAGATACTAGCCAAACTCAGGAAACAAGAACATTGTCGAATAAATATCCTACACTTACACCTAAACGATGTAGAAAAAGAATGAATAAAACCCACCCAAAGTTAGTAAAAGGAAAGAAGTTATAAAGATCAGAGCAGAAATAAAGGAGATACTGAAAGGTTGTTGCTGAGCTGTGAAAGATGACAGGGTTCTTGGCCTCTGGAGGAGAAGCATTCAATCTGGGGCCAGTGACAAGGCTTGATCGCTCAGAGCTTTTGTACTTTAATAAAGTTTTATTAAAATATAAAAGAGATAGAGAAAATTTCTGACGTATACATCAGAAGCCGGCAAGAGTGCCCCCCTGCTTGTCTTTACCCGGATGTTATATAGTTACTAGCAGTATGCTAATTAGAGAAAGGAAATGTCTCAAAACTCAGAGACTGACACCAGGCCCCTCACCCACAACATGCATTTTGGGATAACATTGGTACAAGGTGAGTTTTCCCAGGCCATAAAATGATTGACATGAATCTTGAAGAAAGGCAGGTTTCCAAGTAAATATATAGATTCATTAACATAGATTAGAAGAACTTTTGTATGAAGAAAACATACTGGTTTGTCAAGGTTTTGAGTCTTCGGCAAAACTGACTTGAAGACAGAGTCTAGGGTAAATACATAGTTCATTAACATAGCTTAAGACAAACATTTCTATAAGAAAAACACACTGGTTAGCTCACGGTTTGAGGAAAGTTAAGTTCTGGTGGAACCAGGTGTCATCATGGCAACACGAAGGTGAAAAAAACACTTGTAGTTTGTTTCCTCCTGCCGCTTAAGAGAGAGGTGGAAAATGTCTGATACTTGTTTCCTCCGTTTGGAAACCCCAGCCTTCCTGCTTGTTACCCTCTCAATACCTAAAAAATAAAAGATTAATGAAACTAAAAAGCTGGGTCTTTGAAAAGATTTTTAAAAAATTGATAAACCTTTAGCCAAACTCATGAAGAAAAATAAGAGAGGGTCCAAATCAATAAAATCAGAAATGAGAAGTTATAACTGATACCACAGAAACACGAAAGATCATTACTCACCAATAAAATGGACAGCCTAAAAGAGATGGAAAAATTCCTAGAAATGTCCAGTCTCCTAACACTGAACCAGGAAGAAGTAGAAACTGTCAGCAGATTAGTTACCAGTAATGAAACTGAGTCCATAATAAAATTACTCCCAACAGACTATAGTCCAGGGCTAGATGACTTCACAGGTGAATTCTACCAAACATTTAGAAAAGAGCTAACACCTGTCCTTTGTGAACTATTCCAAAATATTTGCAAAGGAAGAAATGCTTCCAAACTCTGTGAAGCCAGTATCACCCTGATACCAAAATCAGACAGACACAGCAGGTTAAAATCATATGTTTTTCTCAGCAGGTTGATAAAAGGAATTAGATGTCATATCTATCTTAGGTAAAGCTCAAGGCAAACTGGAATTAGAAGGAAGCTTTCTTAGCCTGACAATTGTTAGTAAAATGTAAAAGTGGTCTCCTAAAATCAGGAAAAAGACAAGAGGCCTGCAGTCACCTCTCTTCAATGTTGTTCTGAAAATCTTGACGTTTTCTTTTGCTGTTACGGAAAAGCAGGAAGTAGAAATAAAATAATGACGAAAAAGAAGAAACGTAACACTGTCTTTCTCAAGTGGTTATTGTCGCCTTTGAACTAAAAGGATTAACAAATTATTAGAAATAATAGACTTTGCAAGATAGCTGAATATAGGATTCATATTAGAAAATAATCAGTTGTCTTTCTTCCTACCATGAACAGACAAAAGATGTTGTTCTTCAGTCACTAAGTCGTGTCCAGCTCTTTGTGACCCCAAAAAACTGCAGTACGCCAGGCTCCTCTGTCCGCCACTATCTCCTGGAGTTTGCTCAAATTCATGTCCATTGAGTTGGTGATGCTATCTAACCATCTCATCCTCTGCCACCCCCTTCACCTATTCCCTTCAGTCTTTCTCAGCCTCAGGGTCTTTTTCAGTGAGTCAGCTCTTTGCATCAGGTGCTCAAAGTATTGGAGTTTCAGCTTCAGCAGCAGTCCTTCCAATGAATGTTCAGGGTTGATTTCCTTTGGGATTGACTGGTTTGATCTCCTTGCAGTCCAATGGACTCTGAAGAGTCTTCTCCAACACCACTTTTCAAAAGCATCAGTTCTTCTGTGCTCGGCCTTCTTTAGAGTCCAAACGATAAAAGTCAGACAAAACATATCTGTCAAAATAAGATACTGTTGACAACAGAAAAAAAAAAAAAGAATCTAAAAATATATTCAAGCTGTATGGAAAAATTATGAAACTTTTTGGGAAGGCATTTAAAAAATTAAATACCGACATACCATCTTCTTGAATAGGAAGATATCAGTATCTAAAAGATGATTCTCAAAAACGATCTGATGTACAGATTTAACTTAAAAACACATTAATATTATGAGGAACTTGATGAGCATAGAGAGGCCTCAAAAGAGCCAACATTTTTAAAGAAGGAGAAAATGAGGGTCCTTATGTTATTAGTACTGAAGACCTATTTTAAAGATATGAAAATTAATAATTAAGAATATAATATTATTGGCTTTGGGATAGACAGTTGACCAGTGGATTGGAGTATAGGACCCACAGCAGAGAGGTCATTGAGATCACTGGAAGATGGCAGACTTCCCTGCATTTATGATGTAAAACAAACTTGCATGATCTTGACAGAGTTAAAAATTTCTTAAACATAGAATACAAAGTAAAGGGGAAGGTTGATAAGTCCTATGAAATTAAACTTAAGAACATCTGTTCTGTTCATTGAAAGATGTTGTAAAGAAAGTAGAAAGATAAAACACAAACTGGGAGAGAAGACTTGAAACACCGCCAAAGGATTTGTGTGTGTATATATACATGCGTACGTGGGTCAATGCATGCATACATATATGCAGCTGGGAAATCAGTAAGACAGAAATGTTTCTACACAAGAGGAAAGATAAATGGGGAGTAAGCATATGGAAAGATGATCAATCTCATATGTAGTCACGAAATGCAAATTAATACCACAGTAGCATGCTATTTTATGTTTACCATGTTAGCCAAAATTCTCATCCTGACATTACCAAAGATAGCAGGGAATTTGATCACCACAAAGTTTTATACACTTCCAATGAGAGAATAAATTGGTGTAATAGTTAGGAAAATAGTTTGTTGTCTTAAGAGTTGGGCATCCACATTTCAAAAGACTGAATAGTTCATATTTTTATGGGGTATTTACCTAGAACGGTGTCTTTAAGACTATTTTTACTAGACTTGTAGTAATATATTTACAATTTGGTCAATTAAACACATAGAGGTGGATGAGTATCAAAGGTTCATGAAATAATTGCATTGCATTTGATGCTATCCTATTTCATTTTTAAGACTTCTGATTTTGGTTTTTTAAATGAATGAGTTGCTACTTGGAATTTGAAACTACGCTTATCTGTAGGCATATTGCACATGTATGTTCTGGGGAGACTTATAAGAAAAAGACTGTAGTAGCGACATTGTTCATAATAACAAGCTGAAAACAACCAAATTTCAATAACAGGGAAATGAATAGATGTTTTGGTATATTTTTGTATGGTTACATGGGGACAGCATTGCAAACAAATAAATAAACTTAAATAAATAAATACAAAACAGAAATCTTTAAAATATTGAATTAAAACAACATAATTTTTTATAAAACTAAAAGATGCAAAAGAGCCTATGGTTTAGAGATGTGTATAAATGTAATGAAATCACATAGACATATGTATACAGGGAAAAATACTAAAATGATAAACAGACTTTGGTGATTACCTTTGGGTTTGAGAAGGCAGGTGAAAGAATGGGGGCAGATAGGTTATTAGTGCTGACCTGTTTCTTGATTTGGTGATTTTAAGGTAGTTTGTTATTATTATGCTTCATTATATATACATGCTACATATATTCTTTGTATTTGCCAAATTAGATCAGTGTTTTTAGTAGCTTCATAGAGCTTGAGTTCTGCAAACATTTCTTATGTGATTTCTTGAACAATTTTCTGCATTTTTGCTTATATTCCTTTTTCTTATTTTCAAGAGAAGCCAGAATTCCCGATTTTTAGAAAGTATCTCCAGTTTGAGGACTTCCCCAGTAGCGCTAGTGGTAAAGAACCCACTTGCCAATGCAGGAGAATTAAGAAGTGCAGGTTCGATCCTTGTGTCAGAAAGATTCGCTGGAGGGAGGGCATAGCAATCCACTCTAGTATTCCTACCTGGAGAATCCACATGGGCAGAGGAGCGTGACAGGCTTTGGTCCACGGGGTTGCAAAGAATCAGACATAACCAAAGCAACTTAGCATGTACCCACTCCAGTTTGAAGGTTTTTCTTGAGAAGAAACCCGTTGGATGTCAAACAAAATTGGTTTAGGGACCAGATTTGCACATATGCCACCAGCGTTCTTGGTCCTCATCCTAACGTTCTCCTCACATAATTCATTTTCTGTGGAGATGGATTTCCTGGGGCTGTTTTTCCCTTGGGTTGAAATGGCTTGTCTGCTGGATGTTAATGGATGATGGTGGAGGAGGATTCAGCATTGTAATCTCTCTCTCTCTCTCCTTTTTTTTAATACAATTGATTTCTAAAAATCATTTGTTTATTTGGCTGCACTGGGTCTTTGTTGTGGCATGCAGGATCTTCATTGTGTCACACGGGATCTTTGCCTGTGGCTCACTGACTCCCCAGTTGTGGCTCACAGGCTCAGTAGTTGTGGCATGCTGGCTCCAGCCCAGAGCTGGCAGGCTTCTCTAGTTGTAGCACCCAAGCTCTCTGGTTGTGGTACATGGGCTTTGGAGCACATAGGCTCAGTAGTTGCAGCATGTGGGATCTTAGTTCCCCAACCAGGATTTGAACTTGCATCCCCTGCATTGCAAGGTAGATTCTGAACCACTGGACCACCAGGGAAGTCCCAAGCATTGTACTCTTGGGACTGTTTCATATACACGTGTTCTGGCACCTGTTCATATTGTTACCCAAAATGCAGGTCCCTATGCCTGATGCACAGTGAGGTCAAACAATACTAAAACATTGGAGTTTGGAACAGGGAAAGGTTTATTACAGAGCCATGCAAGGAGATGCATAGCTTATGCCCTAAGAACCCCAAAGTTACTGAAAGCTTTCTGCAAAGCCATTTTTAATAGGAAAGGTGGGGGAGGGGCATGGTTAGTTGTTGCATACTGCTGCTAAATCACTTCAGTCGTGTCCGACTCTTAGCGACCCCATGGACTGCAGCCTACCAGGCTCCTCCGTCCATGGGATTTTCCAGGCAAGAGTACTGGAGTGGGCTGCCATTGCCTTCTTCGTGTTGCATACTACTTGGAGTCAAAGCCTTTGTTCTTGAAGTCAGGTCATGGCCAGGTAACTGTATTCCTGTAAAATGAATGTTATTCTCTGTCCTGACAAGAAAGGGCAAGGTCCCCAACTCTGCCCAGCTGCCATCACTGAAGGAGCCAGGTGTCTAACCCAACTGGCTCTCAGACTGTCCATATGAGGTGGGGGCCAGGTCCCACAGACTGCAACCCAGACAGACTGCTACTCCTGTTAGATTACAGAGACAGGAATGGGGGAGAGGTTCACTGTTCTCTCAAGGCCTGGGCCAAGGCTATTGGGTGGTCTTGGTGAGGAATCTGATGCCCTTGCAGGACACATCCCCCAGCTTGTTCTCTGGGACCAGCAGATCACCTGCTGGCCCAAGGCCAGGTGAGCTGGAGGGCCTCTGGGAGAAGGGTGGGATCCCCCTCTTTCTGTAACAGGGCAGGATGAGCACAGGCCTTAGCAGGTAGCCATTGCTGTGCCTCATTACTCCACATCCTGTTCGTAGCTAGGCAACAGGTCTTGCTCGGCCATTGGTCGGTGCCTCAGTGGACCCTGCCCACAAGCAACCAACTTTCAGTGAGCGACCCTTAGGGAAGAGATTGAGCCAAGGGTTGGTTGGTGGTGTGGTGTCATCAGGTGGAGAGTGAGGTAAGAGGCAGATTCAGGCCTTCTCCTGGAGGCCCTCCAGCTCACCCAGCCATCCATCTCTTTGTGTGAATCTGTAATAAACCTTTCTCTATTCCAGACTCAAGCGTTTTAGTATTGATGGCCCTCACAGTGCGTCAGGCACACAGACTCGCAACATTTCCTCACTCTTTACCTTATGACTACCATGCAGCCGACCCTTGGCTGAATTCCACTCACTGTTGCCCCTTAACAGTTGATTGCTTGTGGGCAGGGCCCACTGTGGTGCCAGCCAGTAGCTGAGCAGTACTAATGGTCGCTCATTGATAATTGGTTACTTGTGTGGGGCCCGCTGATGTGCTGACCAGTGGCTGAGCAGGACCGCTTCCCTGGTAACAGGATGTGGAGTTATTATGCACACCAATGGCTAAAGGTTCCCACTCACTGTGCTCTGTTACAGTATGGACTGAGGGATTGTTAAAGTTTCAGGAATTTTGTGAGCTGGTTTTTAACAACCATGTATATCTTGAAATTGGTCACTACAGCAGTATCAGTAATAGTATAGATTAGAATATACCCTACTTGTTTGACACTGCTTTCCCCTTTTGCCCCGTTATACTTTAATTTTCCACAACTAGAGTATCTTTCTCTGTGGTCTAAACGGTGACTACTGTGCTCTGCTTGTTTTTAATGAAAGAGAATCTATAAGAAACCAAAATGTACTAGATTCATTTGAAAGCTGTTCTATTAAAATAGAGATCAGAAAGAAGCTTTATATTTTGAGTCACTGAATTCCTTACTTTACTGTTCTTAGCTTCTTAGAAAGCTTCTTTTTAAAAACTCCAAAATCCTAGAACAAAATTTAGGTCTTTTTCTCTTTTCAAAGGGGGAAAAAATACAACTTTATGGCTCTCTTTGAGATGTTTTATTCTAAAGAATTTTTCAGATTTCTAAAAGGTTAGTCATTATTACAAGTCCCCACTGCTCACTTCGGGTGTGGGATATGTAGGTTGAAAGCAGTTAACTATTATTAGGCATCAGCAGGTCAGCATGGATGCACAAACATATGATGATCTCAGTCTAATAACTGCTCTTATTCCTGAACTTACCACCTCTCCTGCAGTTCCATGATGTGACTGCCTCACTACTGGGCCCTCCATTGTGCAGATTAGCCATGTATCAGTAGAATGTACAGTTCGAGAGCAGAGGCGTTTAATTAGCTACTTATGACCAAACTTTGTCTAATTAGATGGTACTTCATGAAGAGCCAGAAAACGTTTTTACAGTTCTCTTTGAAGACTGGTGCAGGCCCAGTTCTCTTAACATTGAGACCTCAGGGAATTTCTGTCTCATGATAAAGAAATATTTAAAATAGGTTTTCACCAGAATTTTAAATAGTAAAATATTATGTGATGTGGATAATATTTTTGTAAATGCTCTTCTAGACTAATACTTTAAAATGCCAGGCATTTCTAGTTTCCTTTGCCTTTTTTTTTTTCCTGATGAAGGAAAAATTGCAAAAGCTTTAATTTAGCTTTGTAAATACAGGGCTGAATTTGCATTGAAATACAGGTAATTATGTTAAAAGGATAGATCACAAAATTCATCTATTTAACAAACATCTTTTTTTCTTAAAATTTTGTAAGGAAATAATTTAATTTTGAAAGTTTTCAAATTCTGATTAGCATTTCTTCATGCGATTGAAAAATCTCCTGTTCTTATACATTTTTCTGTTAGAAAAAACCTGTCTCTGGGTCAAATATTTATCTCTCTTCTCCTTGAATGATTTCAATAAAGTCAGACTTCTGGTATTATCATATAGGCATTTTTTTGGGAAATAGTTAATTTTCTGTGAGAACACTGTTCTTCAAGCAAAACCAAATTTAAGATTCATAACTTACATTAGCATATTCCCTTAATAATCACATTGTTTATTTTTTTTTTTAAGAAACATCTGAAAACGTACATTATGTATTACATTTATCTCAGAGCTGAAAGGAGACCCTCACTTGCCTTTCCCCCTACATTCATGGCCTCTGATTCTAGTTATACTCACAGAAGATGTCCTGCAGACTCAAATAGACAGGGCCTCCCCTTGCAGCTCATTTATTTTCTCTTAAAATAGCAAAACTCTGATCGTTTGCTTTAATTATATTTTTAGGAACATTCAAACGATTATTATCTTCTTTGTCATACCTGGCTCATTTCCTGGTACTAAACTCAAAATAGAATCTGATCCTGTTGGTTGCATAACACATTGAGTCATCATTTCTTCCTATTGCTTTTGGGAATAGACACTGCTCATGGCAGTTCCCTTTTCATTCAGTCGCACTCTGCAGCTGCCAATTTGATATTTCTCAATTCTTTGAGACTGATAATCTGCTTTTCAGATGTGTGTTTTATTGAGTTTTCTCTTAAGATTATTAAGTGCTCCCAAGTAGAATAAATACTGTGTGTAAAAACAAGCATATTAGGTAACTATGAAACTAGCATGTACTTTGAGATGACTCATGATTTCCTGAAAAAAAGTTTACAAGAAAACATCTTTCAGGGAAAATTTAGGGTTATGTAAAACTTCAGGATTATAAGATGATTGAAATTTAATTAGTCATTGAATACTAATTAAGTTGTTCTGCTTAATTCTTTAGTAGGAAAATTTTTATAGTCAGCTTTGTAGAATGCTAATTTTTTAAAAAATATTTATTTATTTTTGGCTATGTTGGGTCTTAGTTGTGGCCCATGGCATCTTCATTGTGGCATCTTTTGTTGTGGAGGGCATGTTGATTGCTCCACAGCAGCTGGGGATCCTAGTTCCCCAATGAAGGCTCGAACCTGTGTCCCCTACATTGGAAGGTGGATTCTTAACCACTGGGCTGCCAGGGAAGTCTGTACAGAATGCTAATTTATATTAATATTCAAAAGTACCAAGTAGTTTGCCTATTTAATGATGTGAGAGTATTAATACTCTTGTTTTCTGTGTTCTTTTTTATGTTAAGGACTCCACATTTCTTTTCATTTTTTTATTTTATATTTTTATAGAAGTTGTAATATTAAATAAGTAATGTTAAAAACTTTTATCTGAGTAAATATCTTAAATTCTTAACTTCTCACATTTAAAAATAATTTTCATTACTTCTAAAAAGATAACGTGTATAACAGAAAAGTGTTACATTCTCTAATTTCAGAATTAAGAAAACCTTTAGCATGAGTTGATTAATTTTAAACCCTTCTTACCAGTGAGTGCCCTCATCTCTCAGGTCAGCAAGTTTCCATTTGTTAATTTCTTTCTCTTTTCCTGCCACTGCATTGTATAAACCACACCCTCATACTTCACCTCCTGTGAAACTTGAAACCTGTCTGTTGAACATATGCCTTCCACCATCATTTTATTTTAACAAAGTAGTAGTTGTCAGTTTTCATTCCAGTGCCTAAAAAGGACAGTGCCAACGAATGTTCAAACTACCTTACAACTGTGCTCATTTCACATGCTAGTGAGGTTATGCTCAAAATCCTTCAAGCTAGGCTTCAGCAGTTTGGGAACCAAGAACTTCCAGATGTACAAGCTGGTTTTCGAAGAGACAGAGAACAAGAGGTCAGATTGCCAACACTCACTGAATCATGGAGAAAGCAAGGGAGTTTCAGAAACATATCTACTTCTGCTTCATGGACTACACGAAAATCTTTGACTGAATGGATCACAACAAACTGTGGAAAACTCTTATTAAAGAGATGGAAATACCAGACCACCTTACCTGTCTCCTGAGAAACCTATATGTGGGTCAAGAAACAACAGTTAGAATCTTACATGGAACAATGGACTGGTTCAAAATTGTGAAAGGAGTACAAGAAGACGGTATATTGTTACCCTGCTTATCTGATTTCTATGCAGAATAAATCATGCAAAGTGCAGAGCTGGATGAATCACAAGCTGGAATCAAGATTGCTGGGACAAATATCAACAACCTCACATATGCAGAAGATACTACTCTCATGACAAAGTGAAGAGGAACTAAAGAGTCTCCTGATAAAGGTGAAAGAGGAGGGTAAAAAAGCTGACTTAGAATGCAACATTCAAGAAACTGCAAAGAGATCAAACCAGTCAGTCCTAAAGGAAATCAACCCTGAAAATTCATTGGAAGGACTCATGCTGAAGCTAAAGCTCCAATACTTTGGCCATCTGATGCAAAGAGCAGGTTCATTAGAAAGAATGCTGATGCTGGGAAAGATTGAAGGCAAAAGAAAAAGGGGGTGGCGAAGGATGAGTTTGTTGGATAGCATCATCAACTCAGTGGACATGAATTTGAGCAAACTCTGGCAGAGAGTGAAAGACAGAGGAGCCTGGTGTGCTGCAGTTCATGGGGTTGCAAAGTCAGACCAGACTTAACAATTGAACAACAGCAGCAAGCTCTTTGTCTATAGACTTCTCACAGTGAAGGGAAAGGGCATAGTCATTAATTGCATTTTCATTTTTGTTTTTCTTCTTTTAATGACATTTTATACTTACCAAAAAAATGATGCTTTTTAACTTTCTATTAGCTAAGTGTGATTTTTAAGTGTAATGTTTGTTTGAGAATATTAACTAATAAAAATGTAGAGCAAAGCCTTGTCAACTCTTTTTGAGACAATCATTGCCTTTGTGTTTCAGTGTTAAGAGCATTATAGATGACCAAGAATTGTCTTTTTCTGATATTCTCTCCATTATGCTTTAGGTGTTATGAGGTTATCAAATATTTCTTTTGTAATTTACAGTCAATTTATTCCTTTTACACTTCTATTTAGTCTACATTTTCAGTGCCCAGTTTGATGTGAAGAAAAATTCCTCTTTCCATATACATCACATCAGTTTGTTCCTATTTAAAAAAATCTAAGGAACTTGAAATAATCCCTATTTACCATGAGTTGAAATTTTCAGAAACTGAAACTTGGTAGTACATATATTTCAATCCTGGGTTTGATTTTGTATGTTTGTGTGTTTTAGTCTTTTAGGTCCTATCCGACTCCTTGCAACCCCATGGACGTAACCCACCAGGCCCCTCTGTCCATAGGATTTCCCAGGCAAGAATACTGGAGTGGGTTGCCATTTCTTTCTCCAAGGGATTCACCCAGGGATTGAACCCGCATCTTCAGCATTGGCGGGCAGATTCTTTACCACTAAGTCACAGGGGAAGCCAGGTTTGATTTTTTGAAAGCCCTTTAAACTCACTTCTGTTAATTCATTCTCTGATGAGTCAGCTTCCAGCAGATTTAGTGAGTCCTGAAGGCAGTTACTGTTGACCAGCGTTTTCCACAGTGAGGAGAAGATACTCCCCCTGTTCCTATTGCTTTCTCCAGCTTAGGAACTCTGCAGTTTTTCTTTTCTGTAGCTCTGTAGGGCTGCATATATTCATATTGTTCCATTTAATTATAAAATGAAAGAAGTTAATAAGAAAAATAGAGACAATATAGGACAATAGAGGAAAATAGAGACAATATCAGGATTAATGGAGATAGAAGAGGCAATGAAAAATCTTGAGGTTTGTTGCAGAGTGGTAAGAAGGATATTATTGACCAGCTTTATGTGATGTTAATCTTTGTTTCTGAATGGGCAATAAGGTGGTGTGAATGCTCTGTTGGAAAAACATGTATAAAGTGCCAAGGAAGCATAAAGATAATTACCTCTAAAGATAATTAGGGGCTAGCTGGGCATTCTAGGCAATGGGCAGCTTGTACACAGCTTTGGATGTAAATGATTTCTGAAGGTGCCTTAAGTAGTTTGGGCCTGGAGCATGGAGTATGTGTGTGAGGTTGGAGAAGAGGTTGGGTAGGTAGGCAGCCGTTTCCTGTGCCATGCTGAATTTTTCACTGTTTTTATCTTGAATGTGGAATAAATCATTGTACTGTTTTAAATAGAGGAGTATCATGAATGTGTTTGCATTTTAGAAAATTATCCTGCAAGAAATATAGAAGGTATAATGGTAGGGAAACATTGAGGATCGTTGTTCAGTTGCTCAATCATGTCTGACTCTGCAACCCCCGTGGAGTGCAGTGCGCTAGGCCTCCCTGTCATTCACCGTCTCCTGGAGTTTGCTCAGACTCATGTCTGTTGAGTCAATGATGCCATCCAACCATCTCCTCCTCTGTTGTCCCCTTCTCTTCCTGCCCTCAATCTTTCCCAGCATCAGGGTCTTTTCCAGTGAGTTGGCTCTTTGCATCAGGTGGCCAAAGTACTGGAGCTTCAGCTTCAGCATCAGTCCTTCGAGTGAATATTCAGGGTTGATTTTCTTTAAGATTGACTGGTTCTATCCTTCACTGTGCAGGTGAAGGAAGTCAGAGGCCTCCCGCTTGCGAGAAATGAGGGGGCCCATAACTCTGACTGTAGCAGAGGGAGGGGAATTTGCCAATTTGTGAGCTGTTAGACAGGACTTAGAAAACAATTAGATGTAAGATCCCTGGAAAAGAGCGCATTTGAGATGACTTCTGGGTGTCTGTTTTGAGTAACTTGGTGAATGGAGATGCTAATCAAATGTGAAATAGAATCTTGAAGGATTGACAGGAAGTTAATTTGAACATGATAAAGTATTTAAGTAGAGGTGTCCAACAGGCAGGTAACTATAGAGATACAGTTTAGAGAGAAGTTTGGATTTCAGGTGGTGATTTGGATATCATTGGTATTACAGATGGTGAAAGGAAAGAGACCTCCTGGGAAGAACTTCTATTGATAGGGGAAGAAGACTGAGTTATATAACCAGAGGCGGGAAGAAAGGCAGGAAAGATGAGGGCAGGGACCCAGCAGGCAAAGGAAGAGAGGAATTCAAAGAGGAGGAGTGTCCAGGATTAAAGTTTCTGATCCTCAGAGGCAACAAGTTTAATAGGGACTAGATAGTGCCCATTGGCTATGGGACAGTATCACAGTGTCACGGAAGTGAAGCAAAAACAGTCTCTGTGAGACGAGCGGAACTAGCACTGTGAGGTGGAGGTGAGTGGAAGTGTTTATTCTTTTCCCTCCAGAAGCTCATATTACCGGAAGGTGAGCCAAGGCCATAGTGAGGCCTACTTCGGGAAAGATTTTGATGAGAGAGACTTGAGACTGGGGACATTGGGGAGGTAGCAGATCAAAGGAGTCTAGAAACAGGATAATTTCTATAACTAGCTTTGTAGAAAGGAAGGGGGTTTGGGACCTGTGTAACACTAATTCCATTTTACTTGTAGTGGCTTGAGGTGATTGTGGGAGCCACTCAGATTAATTTGCCATTATATTACATCATCAATTTTACTTTTTTGTCAGATAAAATTTTATTTTTTCATTACTCTCATTTCCTGATTGTAAACACTGACATCACTGTCTGTTCATTTTTTCATCAGGTGGCACATTGTGTGGAGCACCTTTGAATTTGTCCTGTATTTTCAAGCTCCCACCTCCCCCCAAAACTCTCAGACAGGTACAAATAGTGAAACATGCCCCGTTGCAAAGACTCGTTCATTCCTGCTCAACCAATAGTGCTTTTGCCTCAGATGGCAGCATCTATATGTGCTCTATCCCAGCCTTTTCAGACTTTTTCTCTTA
Source organism: Dama dama (assembly GCF_033118175.1). Lineage (NCBI taxonomy): Eukaryota > Metazoa > Chordata > Mammalia > Artiodactyla > Cervidae > Dama > Dama dama. The sequence goes on along the minus strand of NC_083696.1, from coordinate 24,821,039 downwards.
GAATAAATTTGATAAATTTCTTCATGTATGAATAAAACTCTGTGCACTTCAACACATTTGAATAAACATCTCTGTCTGAGGAATTTCACATATCAGAATACCTATGGAAGATAGGCTTCTAGTGATGGTATCTTTTAATATTTTATTTTTATTCATTTTTATTTTATTTACTTTAATACATAATTGACATGTAACTTGTGTAAGTTTAAGGTGAATGTGTTGATTTGATATATTTATATATTGTCATATGATTACCACTGTTGCATTAGCTAACACCTCCATCATGTCACACAATATTATTTCTTTTTTGTGGTGAGAACACATTAAGAGATGGTACCTTTTTAATATCCCCATTCTATTCACATGTTAAGGTTGTTCAGCCTAAACTTTGCATTCGCATAGTCAAAAATAGAATTAATAGAAAGGATTCTGCTTTACATAATAATTAACCAGTCAGTTTTTGAACTGGTTATGAAAAATCTATATATTATGATTTATAAAAGTTTCAGTAAAATAGTCATCTGTTTCTGAACTAAAGAAAGTCTGATTTTGAGTTTGTGATTGGCCAATCCCTTCCCAGTCATACTTACAGGCAGATTCAAGTGTCTCTTCGTCTGAAGTGTGTGGTATTTTCTAGGAATTATTCATCGTGTGTGTGTGTATGTGCTCATTGTATTCTTACCAGATGGTAGAACTATTGGGTTGATGCCTTGGCAACCACTGAGACTGCTTCTGTCTTGTTTGAGTAAATATATTCTCTGAACGAGGTTTTATCATTCTAAGAACCAAGATAACCTGTAAAAGGGTCATGAATTATCTATTATACCTAAGTCATTTCAACTTGAAATTTATATGAACCAAACATCTCATAAAAGACTTTAGGTTCAAAGATTACGAAGAACTGTGATCCTGTTAATGCAACAGAAAGTATTTATGAAAGTATTTCAATAGTACGGTAAGATTTAAAGATGTTACTGCTTATTTTAAGTGGTAGAACACTATATGATCATTACATTTTCTAGAATCATGATAAATGAAATGCTTGTTTAGTTAATAGTGAAAGGAATATAAAATTCTGTAGATAATATTCCATTTAAATTATATTTATATTAAAAAATATGAAATAATTGCATAGAACACCCTTACTGAAGAAGCATGAAGTCTTTCTTTCTGTTTCAGCTAATCTTCCAGTGCCAACCATTGCAGCAATTGATGGACTTGCTTTAGGTGGTGGACTTGAACTGGCTTTAGCGTGTGATATAAGAGTAGCAGGTGAGAATTAGTCCTATTAAAACATAACTTTTTTTCTATTAATTTTTGAGAATTTGGTATTGAAACTCCAACTAAAAATCTTAATTTATCTACTTAAAATAATTGTCATATATAATGGAACTATATGTAACTTTGTTCTGTATTTTCCAAGTCTCCTGTAGATGTTTTTATACTTTCATAATTTAAAAAATAAAAAAGAGACATAACTTTTAAAAACTGAGATTTGTATTTACTGTGTGTGCTCAGTTGTGTCCAACTCTTTGTGACCCGCTAGACTGTGGCCTGCCAAGCTCCTCTGTCCGTGGGATTTTCCATGCAGGAATACTGGAGTGGGTTGCCATTTCCCCTTCCAAGATCCCTTGGATCTATCCCTGAATCAGGAATAGAACCTGTGTCTCCTGCATGTCCTGCAATGGCAGGTGGATTCTTTACCTTCAGATAATTCCAAATATTTTTTTCTCCCGTATTGTTGAATAAAACATGTTAAAAAAAAAGTCAGCTGTTGAGGTTAATGAAGTATTTAAAATTCCCAGTTAAGAAAACAGTCTTTTATACTATCTCTTTCAGTCTTAGCAGGAGTAAAGGAGAACAGGAATTGGGTCAGATGGAACTGAATCTGGATCTTAGGTCCTGTCATTTTTAGATCAGTTTCCTCCTCTACAGTGGGGGAAATGAAGGTTTCTATTGTGAAGATAAAATGAATTCATCTCCGGCATGTGCCTAGTCTAAGCGTGTAATTGTTATTAGGGCTATGGTAATAATGACTTAATGTCTTTGAGGTTCACTTTGTTCCTGCAAGGTTTTCTGAGTGTTGGATGAGGTGATTATGAAAGTAATAAAGGAAACAATTAGTGCTAGCCGTGTGCTGAGTATTGACTTGGTGCTTACCTAATACTCGACGTATACTTAGGCTCACTTAATCTGCATAATAGCTCTGTGAGAGAGATACACTTTTGGTGCTTGAGGAAGCTAGGGCTGAGACAGGTGAAGAAACAAACCACAAATCAGTGACCAAGCTGGGATTTGAACCCAGGCAGTCTCATGTCACAGCGCTCACTTCTGTTATCCTTTCAGAGTACGGCATGCTGCCCCTGCTATTCTCGACACTGTCTTCTGTATGATCACAGCGCTGTCTGTATCATTGTCCCTCATCAGGGCGACAAAGAGGGGCTCTCGGACCAAGGACTGAGTGCAACAGGCAGCACATATTTGTCACTGTTCTTTTCCTGGTTCCCACTGTCTCTTCTGATGGAGCTGCCTGTTAAATGTAGAATCATTATGTTTTTAATAATTTTACGGTAACTGGCTCTTGGAATTTGCAGTTACTAATTTATGTGTACTTTCCCTTTTCAGTTTATTTTAGATTTCTGTTTTCTTGACAGCTATTTGGGTTTTAAACTGTAAAGTCAAGTTACATGCAATCCATCTCTGAAAGAATGCAAGTTCTGGGAATTAGGAGATAGGAAGTAGTCCAAGCACATTTGGATATGCAAATAAAGAAATAATTAAGATATTTTAAAGTAGCTGTGAAAACACACATGGAAAGAGGAACCCTATCCAGCTGTCAGAACAGTAAAACCATTTGTCAAAAGTAACTAGAGATTTGGTCTTGCGGAGTTGCCGTATCTGATATGATATATTAAGCTACTTGATCTGGAGGACTGTCTGGGCAGCTAAAGAATTCTTACTTGTTAGACACAGTCTCCCTCCTGATCCTGAATAATGAATGAGATCCATGCCTTCAAACATGACTTGGCAGTATCAGGTCAAATTATGTAGTTAACACCCCTGGCCTTTCTGCATCAAAACTTAATTGGCTGCCAAGCAATTTTTAACAGAAAATGTTGTGTGAATCTCTTAATATATATCATTTAGAATGTTTACTTATTTACATAACTGAATGCCTTCTGGAGTGATTTTTAAAAAGATTTATGACACAAATTTAATTAGTAAACAATATTTCTAGCTTATTTTACTATTTCAAGTCATTGTATTTGAATTTGATGATTTGGATGTTACTTAATTTTCTTCTTTCCTTTTTAGCTTCCTCTGCAAAAATGGGCCTGGTTGAAACAAAGTTGGCAATTATTCCTGGTGGAGGTATGAATTGTTCATGCCCGTCTTGATCTGTCCCTCGAAACAGAGCATAAGGCAAAAAGGTGTTAGTTGAAAAGGCAACAAACATTTTGGGTAAAGAGACTAATGCTGAGTTGTTTGCTTGTAACAGAGTCCTCATTCAAAAGGTATTTTTTGGTTTCTGTAGGTGTGGAGATGGCAGACGCATTGTCTGTTGCTCTCTTGCTCTCTTTTTGTGCTTGCCCTGTGCTTTTCTGTATGATTTCTTAACTTTAAAATTATTACACTCGTCGCATGATTCTTGAAGGATTGCACTTGTATTTTGAAACTTTAATGTGAGTATGTAAATGTGTGTGCCCTCAGACCCCAGTGCAGGAGGGGGCAGAGGTTCCCAGGCTTCTTGCCAGCTTGCTTGTGTTTCTGTGCAGTGGGACAAAGCTTGGGGTTGTTTGGTAGGCTGGATTTGAATCTGAAGAAGTGTTATTTCTTCTCTGTTACTACAAAAAAGATAGTTGAGCTGCTGCTTTTGGAAGATTAATAAAGCGCTTTTCCAGCATTGATAATGAAATCTTTCACCACAAGGTAAATCTGAAAATTTTGTTCTTTTGTCTGCTCAGAGAATTTGGAGCCATTGCCATTCTGTTGAAGTCTTTCTTTCAAAAAGTAGGCTTCATCCGAGGCTGTACTCTTTGATAACTTATTAGTTTATGAATGAAATAATAATAATTAAAAATTTAGAGCAGTGTTTGAACACTTCTATTGTACCTGAGTTAAAATTATCTGTTTAACCTTATTATAAGAATATTTATCTTGATTAGGGTGTGTAGGTAGAAATTAAAACATATTTCAGTGAAATTAAAGACTACCGAGATCAATGTGTATGATTCACTAAGTTTTCTACTTTGGTAATGTGCAAAAAGTAATTCTTGTAAGTAAAAGCTTTTACTGTCTACCTGTTTTACCACACTAGTCTTTTTTTACCGTGACGCGTGAAAAAGCCGAAAGAATTTATGAAGCTTTAGCTTCTTCTGTCTTCTGTTCGGAGCTGCCTGTGTCGTATTAGGTCCAGAAACTAGTCTTTCTTTCCAGTGTGCTTCAGTTTTTGGGGTCTTCTGCAATAGTGGATCCATTAATCAGAACCTATGTTTTGTATATATGATTGAGTTTGGATTCTCATAAATACTGTTATTTAGAAATTTTTTATTGAATTTGTTATAAAATTTGTAATGCTTTAACATTTTCCATATATTTATAAAGGATAGTTTTCTGTCTTTTTTCCTTCCCTTTATTTCTAAGTGAATCTGAAGTAATATATGTCAGTTGTTCCTTTAATATAGTAAAGCTTTCAAGTTCATAGTGCATGTAATTTGTAATATTGAACTTATTGAAAATTAATATGATTTTGTATAAAGCCACATATTCACCTTTAGATGATAAGAGGTGCATGTAGAAGTTTTTGCTTCACTCTTGTATTAGTATTATGGTTATTAAAGTATCCCAAAGTAAAGTCTGTTTTTCTTTTTGTTTGTTTGTTTTAATAGCAGCAGAATAACTTAAGTAAGCATTTTTTTAAAGTATATCTAAAGAAGTTTCTGAAAATTTTATGGAGAAAATCCTCTTCTGTCTTATGCATATAAAATTTTTTTAATCCACAAATATTTTCTCCATTTTCATTTTTCTCCTTCCCTTTCTCTTAGATGATCCTCCTATGAAAATACTGCTTATGTTTTCTTCTGTTTTTAAAGATTTTTTTTTTAATGTGGGCCATTTTTTAAAAAAAGTCTTTGCTGAATTTGTTACAGTGTTGTTTCTGTTTTATGTTTCGGTGTTTTGGCGGCAGGTCACCTAGGATCTTAGCTCCATGACCAGGGATTGAACCTGCACCCCCTGCATTGGAGGGAAGTCCCCTGTGTTATTTTTTGCTTAAAACTGTTTTTAAATTGGTGGATTTTCTATGCCTAAAATGATCTCTGGGATGTTCCCCTTGCTTTTTTTTTGGACTGTGAACACTGCTGCTGTTATGAAGAGCTTATTACTATAATAGACGTAGCAGACTACACTGAATTTTTTTCTCCCTTCCTCGTGGTACCGAACTTGCTTCATGTTGTAGATGCTCATTGAGCAGCCAGGTGCTCCTGACCCTTATCAGTGGGCCTGTCTTCAGCGTCAGCGGTCCCAGCCTTCCATCTTTCAGATAGCGGTGGCTGTGGATAGAAGATGGATAGAAGATAACTAGGAAGAATTCAAATATAGCAAGAGTATTGTGGGGGAAAAAAGATAAGACTTCCCTTTTCTTTTTAATACTGTGGATGGAATAAATATTTTTGGGTGAAATGTATGGATTCCATTCAGTCTAGAAGATATATGTCTGTAAGTCTGAGAAATAATGCTCTTCTGAGTGGTTACAAGTTCATGGTTTCATGTTAATCCAATTGAAACTGTACCTGTCCATTTGTATTTACTGTATGTTTGATCAGCTGCAAGAGTTAACCTGATGCTCTTAGTTTGCATATTATTATCACTTCTGATCTTTTATGGTAACAGTTTACTGAGAAATGATCAAAACCTGACATTTACTTTTGGGTTTTTGTTTCTACTTGAACTTGAGTCTGAATAACAACATGATTATTTTTATGGTATATTTTGTAATTCTTCTTATAATGCAACAAGTTAAATTATAAAATGATTGTTTTAAAGTGATAGTACTATTTCTAATGAGTGTATTAATGGACCAGCACTGTAAGTTTTAGGTTTAATATTCTAAATTTCAGGTTTTACCTGACTATTAAAATTACATAGTTAGAAGAGAAGTAAGATGTAAAGAAAGGGAGGAACACAGTAAAGCCAAATTGAACTTCTTTAAGTTGTACTTTGTCAGATACAATCAAAAATGGAGTGTAAGTGACTGTCCTATGCTTAAACCAGCACCTCTGTTTGTTTTATATATATTTATATAGACAGATATTATAAAATATAAAAAATACAAAATAAAATTTAATGATGTAAAGTTTAAAAATCATTAATATTGTTACCCTAGGGTCTTCCTATGATATTTTAAATTATATTTGGGATTTTTATATACTCAATAGCCCTATCTGTCCTCCACTATTTTCACCTTTAAGAGAGCAGCTAAATTTCCTGTCTTCTTCCTAACTGGGAGAATGCTCCAGTATTATAAAATAAAATTCTCTTTTGGGAATAGCTCCCAAACAGTACTGCCCTTAAACATGTTTATAAGACCGCAATAAAACAAGCTCAGGGGCTTAGGATTCTGTTATTTGACAGTTTAGAAAATTTCTGCTAAATGTGCACAGAAAATGGTGGCCTCTGCCTCTGTTTAACCATCGCTACATCTCTACAGTTGCCTCTGTTGAACCATCTCTACAGCTTCTGCTGGAGGATTTGGGGTATATGTCAGGAAACTTTATTATAACTAAGAAAAGTGTTCTTTGCTTTTTGCTTGGGTATATACCCCTGTGGACAAGATGTCTAGTATTTCCATTGCTCTGTGGCTGTCTTTCATTCTCTCTAACCTTTTTTTTTTTTTTTTTAATATTCAAACTTTAGGAAATAGGAAAGGCAGTGAATGAACTTCTTTATACCTTTCGCCAAGGTTTCTCCTCATGCCCCTTCTCCTTCCACTCTTTGTCTCTCTCTCATATACTTATTCCTTTTTTTTTTTTTGCTGAACCATGTCAAAATAACGAGGTGAACCTTTAAATCTTTCAATGTGCTTTTCATAAGAATAAGAAAGGAGTCTTTAACCACAACCCTATTGTAACACCTAACAGTATTAAAATTAGTATTATTAATATTCAGATTATCCCAGGTTTAAAATGCTGTTTGTAGTGTTTTTTTGTTTTGCTTTTCTAATTCAGGGTTTATTTAAATGTCACACATTACATTTTTGTTTGTTTTTTAAAAGTTTTCCATCTCTTATTGTTTCTTAGAATAGTAATCTTTTTTTAAAAAGTCAGACAAATTATCTTCTTGAAGTTTGCACATTCTGGATTTGACTGAGTTATTTCCTCATATTTAGGTTTATGATAAAAAATGTTTTCAGAGAATAGTAAGTGGACCATGTTCTTTATTTCCTTTTCTTTTAATTTGTTGGTACTTAAGAGTTAGATTGTCCCAAATTGGGTGACAGAAACTTTGATCACTTGGTTAAGGTGGTGACTTAACTGTGCGTACACTTTCAGTATCCTCCTCTTGGAAGGTTTACAGGAAAAGAATCTTTAACTATTATTGGTATTAACTGCTTCCCAAATTTAAAAAAGAAAGGAAGAAAGAAAAATGAGTTTTTATTTTATTTTCCATTAAAAAACCAAAAAGAAGGAAGGAAATGAGCGCATTCAGATTTCACAGGACCAGAGCAAGAGGCCCCAGTTTTGTCTCTTCCTCCTCCCCAGGATGAGGGGTTTGGGACATTGCTGCCTGTCCCGCTGTAGGCTGTGTTTAGCAATAAGGCGTCTCTTGGCATGGTGTCCAGGAACTCTATTTTAAGGTGTGTCTATGAAGTAATGACAGATTTTTAAGTCCAGTGTGTGTGTTGTTCTGAACACAGTAGTCATTTTGGAAAGTTTTGTTTATAACCTTTGTTGAAATCTTCTTAGAATTTACATCAGTATCTGACCTTATTCTTTTGAATATCTTCAACAGTGACTCATCTTGATCCTGTGAGGGTGAATTTGATTTTCAAAAATAGCATAGGACCTTTCTGTGCCAAATCTGATTAATAAGGTCATACTATTTCAGGAAGAAGAAAAGTATAACAACAAAAGTAAGACCGCTTTTCTTAAGAGGCTTATAGATATCAAACATTTACCAGTGTTACGGGCAGTGGACAGCGCCGCTGGGTTTAGTGGGCTGATTGCTAGTGACCTCTAAAGGCCAGTGCTTGTTCTGCTCTCTGAAGTCTAGTGCATTCATGAACACACTTCATACACTGTGCAGGCTCATTTCTTTGTATTTTAAAATCTGTTCACTGACCACTTTACTCTTTTCTGTCTATTTATGGTGTTTTAGAAGCTATTGGTTGGTAAGTCATGTGGTTAGTTGTTGTAGAGGAAACAGACAGATATAGATACAGATACAGGTATAAATATAGATGACTCAGCAGTGTTCCCTTGAAGTGCCCATCTGAAATCTAGTGAGAGAGATTAAACATGTACAAGCATCGTAACTGCTCTATTACAAAGTTGTTGGACTCAAACAGGAATAAGGCAGTTGAAACTTGGAATTGTGAGTTTGAGAAAATGGTGTGGTTTCTGTCAGCCATAAACCTCAGTTTATAAGACCCGCATTGTGGGTCCCCAGCACTTCTCTCAACCTTCTCTCCTCCTGCCACTCCCTTTGCTCACACACTAGCTTCCAGGTATATTTACTCACTCAACTTGCAAATATTTGTTGAGCCATCTGGTGTAGACACTGGGTATATAGCCGTGAACAAACGTGGAAAGATCACTGGTGCCTTGCAGCTGACATTCCAGGACACAGGCGGTAGACATGGCAAATAGTAAGTTGTGAATTACGGCAGAAGTGTAAAGTGCTATAGAAAAAGAAGTAGGGGAAGGGATCTGAGGAGGGAGAAGAGCTTGCACTTTAAAATAGGGTTCAGAGGAAGCCTCATTGAGAAGGTAACATTGGGCTTAAGACTGATGGGAATTGAGGAAGTTGTCATACAGATAGGAAACAAGAGCATTTCAGACAGAGGAGCATACAGGATGTAGGGCTAAGATGGGAGCACGCTTGGAACATTCACCCCACCACTGCAAGCACAACAGATGGGAGGAGGAGAGTGATCGGAGATGCTGTCAGAGAAGTAACAGAGAAGTCAGAGCATAGAGGTATTACAGCTGTTAGCCTGAGTGAGATAGACCCCCCCTACTAGGTTATTAGCAGAGGTACAGTGTGATCTTAGGGTTTCCCAGGTGGCTCAATGGTCAAGAGTCTGACTGCCAAAGCAGGAAACGCAGGTTCAGTCCCTGGGTTGGGAAGATTCCCTGGAGAAAGAAATGTCAACCCTCTCCTGTGTTCTTGCCTGGAGAATCCCATGGGCAGAGGAGCCTGGTGGGCTGCAGTTGATGGGGTCGCAAAGAGTGGGACACAACTGAGTGACTGAGCACGCAGCACATAATGTGATCTTAGGCCTTTAAAGATTTGCCTGGTTGCTGTGCCAAGGATAGAAATTAATAGGACCACGTTAGAGGCAGAAACCCATTCCTACTCGGAGCCTGTTGCTGTAGTTCAAGTGTTCTGGCTGGAGGACCAAAAGAGGGGAGCCCTCTTTTGGTAAGTACCAGGGAAATAGTAAAGAGTGAGGAACTCAGGGAGGGGACCCCACCGATGTGTTAATGGACTCCTGGACTCATTCCTCAGCTGTGCATGTGTCTCTTATGCTAAGCAGCAAACTAGACACTTGGTTCAAATTTGATCCACTGCCCAGATCTAAGACTGGCCAAGGGCCTTGGAAACATAACTAACACTGAAGCCACAGTTCACAGAAGGCTGGCTGGAATGTGCAGCCCGAGCACAGCCAAGTTGATTGAATGCTGAAACAAAAATGTCCAGGCCAGAATTACTCAGCATTACCTGAATGTTAGTTTACACGAGCAATGATCAAACAGATGTCATCCAGAATGGCAGGTGTTGGAATTATCTAAGATTTTAAAGCAATTTCTGCTTTAAGAAGTAAGGGTGAACTGTTTCAGTTGCCTCCTCTTCACCTTGTTGGTGAGGCAGGGATTCCTTTCCTAGGTTTCTGGAGATGGCCAAACACAGTCGACAGGTGTGATTGATAGCAGTTTCTTAGCTGGATGTACTCACAGCCCAAGGGGCGCCACCGCATGGCACACAGGATCATATGGAGGCTGTGCTTGGAACATTGGAGAAAACAGTGTGGGAGGCAGGCTTTGTAGTGATGAGAAGGTGGTGTGCCCCCTGGTTCCTTAGGGAGGAGTCTCACAATCTGGCAGGAACCTCGAACCCTCTCTCCAGGGATAAGTAGGAATGCTGCCTAGTCTTCGTGATGAGGAGGGTTGTTTGTCTAGGGGACTTAATAATCCTTTGGAACAGAATTGGTAAGAGACCATGTGGTCAGGTCATTTGTGGTTCACTTGGTTTCCCTAAGGTGTTAGGCAGCACATGATATTGGGCCTTAGTTTTGGACTTTTACCCACATGAACAAATGGAAATATAGGAAGTTTCAGAATAGAGATGACAGAAGAAAGTGAGTGAACTTCATGATTAATCAGTGGGAGTTACTCAGTATCAGAGGAAAAAAAAAAACCAAAAAACCTAAATAAATGAACTGGACCTCAGGGACCTAGAGGATGGTACTGAAATGGTTAACATTTGTGTCACAGAAGTCTTAGAAGGAAAGGAGAAAGAATGTGGTCCAGAAAAATATATTTGAAGAAAAAATAGCTGAAAATTTCACAAATATGGTGAAAGGCATAAACTAAGGATCTAAAAAGGTGAGTGAACTCAAGCCAGATAAGCCCAAAGAAGTCCAGGACCAGACACATCATAATCAAATGCTTAAAGCTAAAGACCAGATCATCATCATCTTTAAAATTGAAGGAAAATTGCACATTATTGATATGGAAACAGTGATTTCAGTGACTGGTTTCTTCAGAAGCAGTGGAGTCCAGAAATAAGTGGATTTCTATAGTGCTAAAAGGAGAGAACTGTCAACCCGGAAATCTAGAAAAAATGTCCTTTAGGAATGAAGATGAAATGAGAATATTCCCAGATTAAGGAAAACTAAGAGAATTTATGGCCTGCAGACCCAGTGTGGATTTGGGGGAAAGACAGACACATTGATCTGTGGAACACAACAGAATCTAGAAATAGACTTGTGCAAATATGGCTGGATGATAATTGATAATTCACACAAGCAAGTCAGTGGAGAAAGTATGGTGATAGAAAAATTGGACATCCATATGCAAAAGAAAAGAAAAAAAAAAACACTTCCACCTAAATACCACAATGTGTACAAAATGAACTCAGAATCATAAATTTAAATGTAAAATATAAAACCATACAATTCTTTGAAGCTACAAGAAACCAGAGACCATCTCTTTCATACCTGCAGTTTGAGACTACAGGTCTGGTAATCATCTGAGTATTCCATTAGTGTTAGACTAACACTAACACTAGCTTACTTATAGTACCTCTATAATATAAATGCTATGTAAGTAGTTATAAATCCAGTGTAATTGTATGCAATGTATACAATTTGTATATAATGCTAGGTAAAGACAGTTGGCCTTTGAATAACACGGATCTGAACTGCATGGATCCACTTATATATGCAGATATTTTTCAGTAAATATACAATTGGCCTTATGTATTCATGGGTTTTGTATCCATGGATTCAGTTAACTGTGTATCGAAATTTCCACCTGAAGTTGGTTGAATCTAGGGATGTGAAATCCATGGATATAATGAGGGGCAGTTGTATTCATTGTACTACTCCATTTTATGTAAGGATCTAGATAATCAGCAGATTTTGTATATGTGAGGGGTCCTGGAACCAATACCCCTCACATACCAAGGGATGACTGTAGTTGCCAACTATAGTTGCCAGTTTGCTTCTGGGAACTTTCTGGAATTTTTTTTTTTTTTTTTTCTGAATATTCTTGGTTGGAGAAGGTTGGGTGAATCCATGGATTGGGAGGGCCAATTTTACTGCTCCTGGAGGAGATAGAAGGAAATTAACTTCAAAGACTGATTGCATGAAGCAAATTGGAGATTTACTAATCAGAAATACTTTGTTTACTTTTACTGCATGCTTTTCTTTATTAAAATTCACATTATTGCTTTATGTATTCAAATTATATAATAATGGGGTTGAATTTATCAGCCGTTTTGACTGATCTCAGATTTATGTCTGTTGCTCTCATTTTTTTTTTTTAATAACTAGTAACTTGGTATTTTGAGAGATCAGATTATTCATTTACTGAGCAGCATCTTACTTTCCTTTTTCCAGCTATACTCGATAGCCTTATTTGCATTTGGATATTCTATAGTGTTTATTTTATGTATCAAGTTAAATAACTAAGTTTTAAGAATCACTTGAAGCAGTGTACAAAGCAGATGCTGAGCAATTAAATGAAATATGTAAAAAGTTCATAAAGGCAGATTAATACTATATGTGTAAATTAGGGAGAATGGCAGTTCATTTTTCCCATCTTTTGACAATAAAGTTGAATTTTCTTTTCATCACTGATTTTGGTGACTAGATTTTGACTCTCTGATGCCTATAGCGTGCAAAATAGGGTGTGAACCATTCAGACTTATCCTCAGTATGTGACCCTGAGCATTTTATGTTATAAAAGTACTTGTCCTAGTCTAATGATAACAAGAAAGCTTGTTTGGAGAGCTGGTAAAATTGCATTCTTTGTATTTATACAAATTGAACATTCTTACCCACTCAACCATGGCATTTGTGATTACATGGCTGATGAGCAGTCATCTCTACCTGTAGGTGAAGTCCTGGTTCATGGGAGGAGTTCTGGGCTGAGCGTCTCAGGGCTTGAATCCTACCTCCCTCACTAAACAGTCTTTATTAGGCAAGTTATTTCTGTACTTTATATTTCACTGTTTTCTTTTGTAAAATGAAAATAATGTCTATACCCACAGGGCTATTGTGAGAATTGGCAAGGATAGTATGTGTGCTTATAATATTACCTGGCACATTGTCAGGACAGATATTTGTCTTGTTATTGGGTGGTGGTTTGCTGTGATTTTTCTTCTTTTTAAAGTATCTTTAACAGCTGTATTAAGTTACAATTGATGCACAATAAGCTGCATGTATTTTTAGCATGTTTAAGTTTTGACATACACACACACACATATATGTTTCATTTTCTAGAATTTTACATAAATCACACCATATATTATGTAATCTTCTGCCTGGCGTCTTTTACTAAGTGTATTTCTTTTGGTATTCATTCATGTATGAGTTTCAGTACCTAATTTTTTTTTTTTTTATCGCTGTTTGGTATTACAGTGTTTGGCTATACCACAGTTTGATTATCTAGTCACGTGTGGGGAGACACTTGGTTTATTTCCAGTTAAACTGCTGTGAACATTTGTGTATAAGCCATTGTATGGATACTTTTAGTTAGTTTGGGTAAATGCCTAGGACTGGATGACTTTATATGATAAAATGTATGTTTACATTGTAATCTGCCAAAGTGGCTTCTAAGTTGGTTAGTCTGTTAGATTTCCCATCAACAGTAATGAGAATTCCAGTTTCTTTTGCATCTTACTGATGTCTGGTAAGCTCACCAGTGCTTGGTATGAGTTCAGATCTTCTCAAGGGCATATGGTATCTCGTTGTGGTTGTAATTTCCCTTACTCTAATGTCTAATGATATTGAACATCTTCTCATCTGCTTAATATTTGCATTTCTTCTTTGATGATATATATGTTCAAACTTTTCACCCATTTTTAACTGCATTGCTTTATTACTGAATTTTGAGTTGTTCATAAGTGTTCTTACTAGTATTGAGTATTGTAGATGTAAATCCCTTTTTTAGAATTATGCTTAGCATGTTTCCCTTTGATCTGACTTGACTGTCTTTGTCTTAGCAGTTCTTTCAAAGAGCAGAAAGTTTTAATTTTGATGAAATTTGATTTATCATTTTGTTCTTTCATGATTTTGATGTTGCATCTAAGAAATCTTTGCCTAAACCGAAGTCATAAATGTTTTTCTGCTATGCTTCTAGAACTTCTGTAGTTTTTGGTAAACATTTAGATCTGTGGTCCATTTTGAATCAGTTTTGGTGTGTATATGGTGTGAGGTATAGGTTGATACTGTTTTTCTATATAGACATTTATTGTTGCAGTGCCATTTGTTGAAAAGATTGCCCTTTTATTTGCCTTTGGATCGTTCTCAAAAATGAGATGTCCATATTTGTGTGTAGGTTTATATCTGGACTCATTTCTATTCCATAAATTGTCTGTCTTGATACTAATAGCATACCATTTTCATTACTGGAGCATTAAAGTAAATCTTGAAATCAAGTAGTGTGTTAGGCCTCTTGCCAAAGTTGTTTTGTCTAATTTAGATGCTTTGTATTTCCATATGAATCACGTCAATTTCTATAAATATATGCTGCTGTGATTTTGATTTAGATTACTTTCAATCTGTAAATCAATTTGTGGAAATTTGATAATTTGGCATTATTGACTCTGTAGACCCATGAACACAGCATATCTTTATTTTGTTAGGCCTTTTGTCTCTATAATTTTTTAATATTCTGTATATGTAAATTAAGTTGGCCAATAGTGTTATTCAACTTTTCTTTGTCTTTATTGATTTTTTTCCTCTGCTTATTCTATCAACTGTTGAGAGACAAGAATTTAAACCTCTAGCTGTGATTGTGAATTTTTCTATTTCTCTTTTCTGTTCTGCTGGTGTTTGCTTCATGTATTTCAAGGTTCTGTTATTAAAGTGCTTAGATACTTGCTTTTGTCATGTCTTATGATGAACTGAACCCCATCATCTTAAAATGATCTTTTTCAATCCTTGTAATGTCTTTGCTATATAATTCTCTTGCCTGCTATTTACCTAGCTCTTCAGGTTGGTTGGTTGGTTTGTTTTTTTGACTACTGTTAGCTTGGTATAGTCTTTCCATTTCTTTTATTCTGAACCTATTTGTGTCTTTTTATTTAAAATATGTTTGTATTAGGCAGCATATTCTTGGATCTTGCTTTTTTACCCTGTCTCACAACTGAGGCTATTTATGTTTAATGTGATTGACATTGATACATATAAATCTCTTGCTTTATTATTTGTTTTCTATATGTTCTATTTTTGTTCCCCTTTTTCTTTTCATTTTTGTTTGGATTAACCGAATATTTTTTATGATTCTGTTTTATCACCGTTATTGACTTACCATTAAAGTGCATTTGTTGTTTTCCCCTGACCCTTGTCCTGATGTTGTTATATGCTTTACTTTTAGCATAGCGTACAAACCCACACTGCATGGTTAATTGCTTTTATTAAATGATCAATTATTCCTTAAAGAGATTTAAGTAATTAGGAAAACATCTTCTGTGTTTACATCCATGGTTATTGCTAACTCTTTTATTTCTTTGTGTTGTCATTCTCTTCTTCCATCTATTATCATTCTCTTCTCTAGGAGGACTTCCTTTAACTTTTCTGTAGTGCTGTCTGCTGCTGCTTAAGTCTTTCAGCTTTTGTATATTTGGAAAGGTCTTTATTTTAACTCTGTATTTGGAAATACTTTTTCTGGGTATAGAATTCTAGGTTGGCATTTACTTTCTTTCAGTACCTTCAGGATGCGCTTCACAGCTTTCGTAGTTGCATTTCTTTTCTGGCAAGGACCCTGCTCTCATTCTTCTCTTCATTTTTGTATATGACATTTCTTTTTTTTTTCTAGAGCTGCTTTACAGTTTTCTTTATCACTGTATCGCTGGCTGAGAGCAGTTTAAATTACGATGTGCTTCGGTGTAGTTTTCTTTATAGTCCTTTTGCTTGGCAGTTAGTGAGCTTCTTGAATCTCTCATCCTTTCGGGTAGTTCTTTCCCTGGACGAGTTTTCTCACATGCATAATGGTCAGTACTTTGCTGAGTGCAGAGCTCCTTTCTTCAGATTTCTCTGAGCTGCACACTGTCGTTCCTTGAGTCTCTTGGGATTACAGCCTGTCCTCAAGTGAGAAGTTGCCTTGGATTGGCTTGCTTCTGCCTCTCTGTGCTGTGTTCTGGAAACTGTTTTTGGATGATAAGTTTGGGCAGACACAGAGCTCACCTTGCTTGTTTCTCTCTTCACTGTTCTTTGTTGTCTCGTGTCTAGTATCATGAAAAGTTTTTGGGTGTTTCAGGAAGAAAGTAAATCCACTCTTTGCTCCTTTATCTTGGTTGGAAAGGAAGTACTGTGATTTCTTAAATGAATACTTGTGCATCCATCTTTCAATTGTTGGCTTTATTTATTTAGATACAACTGACATATAACATTAAATTAGTTTCAGGTATGCAACAATGATTCTATATGTGTATATGTTGTGAAATGATCACAAGTCTAGCTAACGTCTGTCACCACATGGACTACTATTTTTTCTTTCAATAGGAAATATTATGATTTATTCTTATAGCAACTTTCAAGTATACAATACAGTATTATTAAGTATGTCACCATATTGTACATTACATCCCCAAGGTGTAATGTAATTACTTATTTTATAGTTGGAAGTTTGCAACTTTTGACCATCTTCAGCTATTTCACCCAACCCCCACCCTGCGACTCTCACAGTCATCAGGCTCTGTATCTGTGAGTTTGTTGTTGTTTGAAAGATTCCACAGATAAATGAGATCATACAGTATTCGTCTTTGTCTGATTTCACTTAGCATAATGCTCTCAAAGTCCATCCATGCTATAGCAAATGGTGGGATTTTCTTCTTTTTATGACTGAATAATATTCCATTGTTTGTCTACACGCCACATTTTCTTTATCCATTCATCCATTGATGGATGTGTTGGCTTCCATTGTCTTGGTTATTGTGAATAATAGTGCAGTGAACTAGAGATTATATGAAGGTGCGTGTATCTTATTGAGTTAGCGTTTTCATTTCCTACAGATAAATACCCAGGTGTGGAATTGCTGGATCATATGTTATTTCTCTGATATTTTGAGGGCCATCCATACTGTTTTCTGTAGCAGCTGCACCAGTTTACATTCCCACCAACCGCACAGAGGTTCCCTTTTCTCTATATCCTCACCAACTGCTATTTATTTTTTAGTAATAGTCATTCTAATGGGTGTGAGGTTATGTCTTATTGTGGGCTTCTTTTGCATTTCCCTGATGATTAGTGATGTGAGAATTTTTTCATGTACCTGTTGACCACCTGTGTGTTTTTGTTGGAAAAATTGTCTATTCAGATCCTCTGCCCATTTTTTTTTTTTTTAAGCATTTGGATTTTTTTAGGTTTTTTGTTATTGTGTTCCATGAGTTATTTATATATTTTGGTTAGCTATCCTTTATCAGAATATGATTTATTTTTGACTTTCTTTTTCCATTCTGAAATACCTATTTTGTTGACAGCGTCCTTTGCTGTGCAGCACCTTCTTAGTGTGATATACTCCCACTTGGGCTTCCCAGGTGGCTCAGTGGTAAAGAGTCTGCCTCCCAAGCAGAAAATGCAGATTCCATCCCTGGGTCAGAAAGAGCTTCTGGAGATGGAAATGGCAACCCACTCCAGTATTCCTGTATGGGAAACCCTACGAACAGAGGAGCCTGGCTGGTTGCAGTCCATGGAGTCGCAGAAGAGTCAGATGCAACTTAGCAACTAAACAACTCCCACTTACTTAGTTTTGCTTTTGTTTCTTTTACTTTTGGTGTCAGATCCAAAAAATCATCCAGACTGATGTTAGGGACCTTACTGCTTTTTTCCAGAAGTTTTGTGTTTTCAGGTCTTACATGAAAGTCTTTAATCCGTTGTTTTTTTTTTTTTTGGTCATGCTGTACATCATGCTGGATCCTAATTTCCTGACCAGAGATCAAACCTGTGCTCACTGCATTAGGAGCACAGAGTTTTAACCGCTGGACCACCAGGGAATGCCCTAATCATTTTGAATTGATTTTGGTATGTAGGGTGAGATAGTGGTCCGATTTCATTCTTTTGCATATGGCTCTCCATTTTTCTCAGTGCCACTTATTGAAGACTGTCCTTTCTCTGTTGTGTAGTCTTGTATGTGTGTGAAGTGCATTTGCTCAGGCATGGCTGACTGCAGCTCTGTGAACTGTAGCCCATCAGGCTCCTCTGTGGAATTTTCCCAGCAAGAATACTTTAGAGGGCTGCCATTTCTTCCTCCAGGGGATCTTCCCAACTCAGGGTTTGAACCAGTGTCTCCTGCGTCTCCTTCATTGCAAGTGGGTTCTTTTACCAGTGAGCTATTGGGGAAGCATGTAGTCTTGTATCCTTTACCATAAGTGAATTGACCATATAGGCACAGATTTATTTCTGGGTCCTCTGTTCTGTTCCATTCATCTATGTGTATATCATTATGCCAGTATTATATTGTTTTGATTGTTATATCTTTGTATTATAATTTGAAGTCAGGAAGCATCATTTTCCAGCTTTGTTCTTTCTCAAAATTTCTTTGACTGTTTGGAGTCTGTGAAATGAAGTTGCTTAGTTGTGTTTAACTCTTTGCGACCCAATGAACTGTAGCTCACCAGGCTCCTCCATCCATGGAATTTTCCAGGCAAGAGTACTGGAGTGGGTTGCTATTTCCTTCTTCAGGGTCTCTTCCCGACCCAGGGATTGATCCCAGGTCTCCTGCATTGCAGGCAGATGCGTTACTATCTGAGCCACCAGGGAATCCCCTGGGAGTCTGGTTCAATATAAATTTTAGGATTATTTGTACTATTTCTGTGAAAAATGTCATTCGTGGTCCTTTTCGTTTTTTGATTACAGATTCAGTCTCCTTATTTGTATTGTGTCTGTTCAGATTTTCTATTTCTTCATGATTTAGTGTTGGTAGGTTATATGTTTCTAGGAATTTTTTTCTTTTCTTTCTCAATTTGTTGGTGTATAATTTTTCTCAGTTTCTTATGATCCATTGTATTTTGTGGTATCTTTTGTGACAATTTCTCTTTCATTTTTGATTTTATTTATTTGAATCTTTTCTCTTTTCCTTGAAGAGTCTCAAGAAAGGTTTATCTTTTTAAAAATAGTTCTTAGTTTCATCAATCTTTTCTATTATCTTCTTATTTGCTATCTCGTTTATTTCTGCTCTGACCTTTGGTTTTTCCTTTCTTCTGTTAACTTTGGGTTAGAAGTTTCTTTGTAGTTCTTTGATAATTGTTCATTTGAGATCTGCGTTTTTTCTTAAGGTACACATCATTTATTGCTAAAAACTTTCCTGTTGTAACTAATTTTGTTGTATCCTTAGAAGTTTTGATATGTGTGTTTCTATTTTCCCTTGTCTCAAGACATGCTTTTATTTCTTCTTTGACCCATTGGTTGTTCTGGGAGCATGTTGTTTAATCATATGTTGTTATTTCTGAATTTTTTAGTTTTATTCTTGTTGATTTCTGTGTTTGAAATAGATGCTTGGTATGATTTTGGTCTTCTTAAGTCTGTTGATTTGTTTTGTAGTCTAACATACGATTTACCTGGGAGAATGTTTTTAATGTGCTTGAGAAGAAAGTGTATTCTGCTGCTTTTAAATGGAAGATCTGTTAGTTCCATTTGATCTAATGTGTCATTTAAGACCAGTGTTTCCTGATTGACTTTATGTCTCGATGATCTATCCATTGATGAAAATGGGGTATTAAAATCTCTTACTACTATTGCTGTCTATTTCTCCCTTTAATACAGTGCTTAGTTGCTCAGTCGTGTCCATCTCTTTGCGACCATTTGGGCTGTAGCCTACCAGGCTCTTCTGTCCATGGGATTTCCCAGGCAAGAATACTGGAGTGGGTTGACATTTCCTTCTCCAGGGGAACTTCCTGACGCAGGGATCAAACCTGGAATGAACTGATGGGACTGGATGCCATCTTTAGTTCCTCTTCGCTTTTTGCCATAAGGGTGGTATCATCTGCATATCTGAGGTTATTGATATTTCTCCTGGCAGTCTTGATTCCAGCTTGTGCTTTATGCAGCCAGCATTTCTCAGGATGTACTCTGCATGTAAGTTAAATAAGTAGGTTGACAAAGGAACCAGAAATCAAATTGCCAACATCTGTCAAATCATCAAAAAAGCAACATTCTTTGGAAGAAAAGCTGTGACCATCCTAGACAGCATATTAAAAAGCAGAGACATTACTTTGCCAACAAAGATCTGTGTGGTCAAAGCTGTGGTTTTTCCAGTAGTCATGTATAGATGTGAGAGTTGGACTATAAAGACAGCTGAGCGCCGAAGAATTGATGCTTTTGAATTGTGGTGTTGGAGAAGATTCTTGAGAGTCCCTTGGACTGCAAGGAAATCCAACCAGTCCATCCTAAAGGAAATCAGTCCCGAATATTCATTGGAAGGACTGATGCTGAAGCTGAAACTCCAATACTTCGGCCACCTGATGTGAAGAATGGACTCATTGGAAAAGACCCTGATGCTGGGAAAGATTGATGACAGGAGGAGAAGGGGATGTCAGAGGATGAGATGGTTGGATGGCATTACCGACTCTATGGACATGAGTTTGAGTAAGCTCCAGGAGTTGATGATGGACAGGGAAGCCTGGTGTGCTGCAGTCCATGGGGTTGCAAAGAGTTGGACACAACTGAGTGGCTGAACCGAACTGACTTTCTGTCTTTGTGTATACTTTTGTCTAAAGTCTGTTGTATGCAGCATATAGATAGATCTTTGTTTTTTTTTAAACCCACTCAGCCATTTAGTGTCTTTTCATTGGACATTTCCTTTGTTCTTTTCTTCTTTTCTTGGTCTCCTTGTGATTTGGAGATTTTGTTGTTATTCTTACTAATAAGCTTATATGCTTATCTCCTTCTCTTTCATATACCTACTCTTGATTTTTGCTTTGTTGCCATGAGTTTTACATAAAACAACTTAACAAGCCTGTATTAATATCTTAAATACATTCTAAATCTCTACATTTTTATTCTTATACCACACAATTTGTATTTTCCATGTCACATTTCCATCTTTTTATCCTGTGTATGGTTATCAATTTATTGTAGTTATAAATGTTTATCCTTTAGCTTTCATATCAGCTAAATGAGTCATTTACTCTTAAGATTTATACTTTCATATGTTTTCTTGCTACTAAGTCATACCATTTTGTTTCAACTTAAAGAAGTTTAACACTTTTTTTGCATGGCCAGTCTAGCTGAATTCTTTGGGCCTTCTGGATTTTGGTGACTTTTTACCTGTTGTTTAGTCACTAAGTCATGTCCAACTCTTTTGTGACCCCATGAACTGTATGTAACCTGAGAGGCTCCTCTTGATAGCTTACTGGTGAATGTTGTCGGATTTGTGATCTCAGAAGAAGCAGATTTAGCTTCGGGACCAGGGAACAGGCTTGATCATTCAAGAGCTTTTGTGTAGCAGAGTTTAAGTGACAAAGGGACAGAGAAAGCTTCTGACATAGACATCTGAAGGGGGACAGAGAGTGACCCCCTCTCTAGTCTTAGCAAGGGAGCTATATACTTTTTTAACTGGTTGTTTCAATAAATCAAAAGAATGTCTCAAGATTGTAAAGGGTTTACCAGACCCACTCCCGCAATATACATTTTAAGATAATGGGATTAGAACTAACAGTAGAAAGATCTTACCAGATCCACTCCCACAGTATACATTTTAAGATAACAGGATTAGTCAGAAAGTTCTCAAGAAGGAGAAACATGTCCTCAAGCAGGGTGCATTGTTGTTATATAATCCTTGAAAGTGAAGTGGCTCAGTCGTGTCAGATTCTTTGTGACCCCATGGACTGACCAGGCTTCTTCGTCCATGAGATCCTCCAGGCAAGAATACTGGAGTGGGTTGCCATTTCCTTCTCCAGGGGATCTTCCGGACCCAGGGATCGAACCCAGGTTTCCCACATTGCAGGCAGATGCTTTCACCTCTGAGCCACCAGGGAAGCCCAAATATAATCCTTAGTACAAAGTTTAAGCTGAGTTGTTTTGTTGTGTAATCATCAGCTCTAGGCTTAAAGAAAAAAAAAGTTTTATGTGAGGAAGACTAAGGAATGTAGGAAAAAAGTTTGTCCTTTTCTCCTCCTTGGACTTCCCTAGTGGCTCAGATGGTAAAGCGTCTGCCTACAATGCTGGAGACCCGGGTTCAATCCCTGGGTTGGGAAGATCTGGAGAAGGAAATGGCAACCCACTCCTGTATTCTTGCCTGGAAAAACCCCATGGACAGAGGAGCCTGGTAGGTTATAGTCCATGGGCTCACAAAGAGTTGGACACAACTGAGTGACTTCACTTCACTTTGAAAACTCCAGACCGCTAACTCCTCCTCAAGAGCCCCAGACTCCTTTGTCCTGCTCAGGGACCCTGGACTTCTTATCAACCTACCTAGGAATTGACTCTCTCACTCTGTCCGTGGGATTTCCCAGGCAAAAATACTGGAGTGGGTTGCCATTTCTTTCTCCAGGGGTTCTTCATGACCCAGGGATTGAACCCAGGTCTCTTGTGTCTCCTGCATTGGCAAGCAGATTCTTTACTACTAAGCCACCAGGTTAGGGATATTTTTAGTCATTGTTTTTTCAAATAAGTTTCCTGCCCTTTCTTCATTCTCTTCTCTTTCTGAGACCCTTATAATGGGAATTTTGATATGCTTAATGTTGTCCCATAAGTCTCTTAAGCTTCATTCCTTTCCATCCTTTTTTCTTTTTTGTTGCTTTGATGGGATGAGTTCCACTACTTTGTCTTTTGAGTTTCCTTAGCCTTTTTTCTACTTCATTTAGCTTGTTGTTAATTCTTCTGTTATCTTTCTCAGTTCAGGTATTGTATTCTTTAATTTTGTCACTTCTGTTTGCATCGTAAATTTTTTGTCTCTTTATGGAGTTCCTTTTTGTTCATGCATATTTTTTCCTGTCCTTAGTGAACAGTTTTATGACTGGTATTTTGAGCTCTTTTTCAGGTAAATCACTTGCCTTTGTTTTGTTAATGTATTTTTCTGAGATTTTTATCTTGTTCATTTATTTGGGAATATATATTCCTTTGTTTCTTTATTTTCCTTGACTTTCCATGTTATTATTTTATACATTAGATAAAACAGTCACCTCTCCTAGTCTTGGCGATGATATTTATTGTTCAGCCCTGCCCTAGCTCTTTACTGTCTCTCAAAACTTCGGTTTTGTCCAAGCATCTTGCTTTATTTTTAGTGGCTCTCGGTAACTGAGGGTATGCTGGGACCTGTCAGTGTCTCAGAGGGGAGGATCTCAGCATCTGGATTCAAGCCAATTAGAAGCCAGACCCTCAGGAACAACTTTTAAGGCCTGCAAACATAATTCTTTCAGACTAGGAGAGGGTCATTTCTGTTTGCTTGCTCTACACTGACCCTTTTGGTGATAGCCAGTTAAGAACTGTCTCTTAGTTTGCTGTTGTCCTTTTGTACCATAAACACAGGGCCAGCTGGTCAGCAGATTCTGGCTGTCAAGGGATGACTAGGTGGCAGCTGTAAAAACTAGGGTAATGTGTGTGTGTACAAGGATTTTTCTGAGACAACAGTGACTTGAGCAGGGCAGATGGAGGTTAGGAAGATGGCTCCTCCCAGCTCTTTGTCTCTAGAGAAGATTGTAGTAGGCCCTTTGATGTGTGTTTAATTAGAAACTGCCCCTCTAGCCTAGTTATGGAGGTAAGCTAATCGGCCTCTTACACAAAAATACTAGACCTGTTGTTCAGCTACTTCTCTACTGTGCCATCAGGTATATAACTGTGAATATAAGCTCCGTGGGCCTCCAGAGCCTAGTGATCAAGGGGGTATCTCCTAGGTGAGAAAAGTCAGAGTGCCAGATGGGTGTATAAAAGCTCATTTCTAGGAGATTCTGGTGATTAGAATGAGGCAGGAGAGTGAAAATATGGTATCCACTTGTCTCTGCTGTCTTTAGATAGTATTTCAATAGGCCTGTAGATAGCTATTGAATTAGATGCCTGTTCCTTGGACTGAAGCTTTAAAAGCAAATTGACCTCTTTCTCAGAAAGATGGCATTTTTCAGACAGCTGCCTCTGTTCTGGGATTGTGTGGTAGCCAGGTGAGTCTATGAAACCCAGAACTACTTTATCATAGCTGTAATTCTCATTGAGACGAACCTGTTGACTTTCACACCTAGGTATTTTGGGGCATCATCTCTCAGGTGCAGGGCTTAAAAGTTGGAGTGCTTGATGTTGGATTCAAATGCTTTGATCGTCTGGAAGAAGTTTGGATTTTCGACTTGCCTCTGGATTGTGTTACTGTGTTGGGTGTGGAGTTAATGATGAGATTGTGCCTCAGCCTCTCCTATGTTTCTGTGTGGGGTTTTTTTTTTTTTCCCCCTATTTTCCCCAATGTGAGGGATCTCTCTGGTAGTTTTGGGGTTTCATCCAGAGGACATTGTTCCTTCCCTAGCTGTAGACTTGGTGTGTCTTATGGAAAGAGGTGAATTCAGGAGCCTCCCGTGTTGTCATTGTAAACTAGAACTCAGTTGCATTATTCTTGTCAAATGACCGGAAGCATTGTGAGCAAAGTTCTATGTACCCAGGCTGATGGTTGCTAGATGACGATTCACTGAAAATCTCCCCAAACTACTTCCAGGATCTTTTACCCTCAGAAGTGAAGTCAAACTTAACAGTACCAGTCTTAAAAGATGTTTGGCATGGGTATTTGAAAGGTCCACCTATACTTTGAAACAGATTCGCCAGTGTTTCCTTGTTACTCATAGGTGTGCACCATCTGTTATGATTGTGGTTGAGCTGAAAACGTCCAGTTAAGATTCAGATTTCTTATCTTTGTTTGAAAAATTGGCTGTTATGAAATAAGCTTTTTGTGTATAGAATTACACTGCTAAACTAGCATGTGTTTTTATAGTAATGTTTATATGTATATATATATATATATATATATATATATATATATATAAAATGCTTGGACCCTGATGCTTGGAAAGATTGAGGGCAGGAGAAGAAGGGGACAACAGAGGATGAGATGGTTGGATAGCATCACCAACTCGGTGGACAAGAGTTTGAGCAAGCTCCAGGAGTTGGTGATGGACAGGGAATCCTGCTGTGCTGCAGTCCAAAGAGTCGCAAAGAGACATGACTGAGCACTGAACTGAATTGAAATTCCTTAACACTAGTTGCTTATGGTGGCTCAGAAGGTAAACAGTCTTCCCGCAACATAAGAGACCTGGGTTCAGTCCCTGGATCAGGAAGATACCCTGGGGAAAGAATGGCTACGCACTCCAGTTCTTGCCTAGAAATTTACATGGACAGGGGAGCCTCATGGGCTACAGTCCATGGGGTTGCAAAGAGTTGGACATGACTGAGTGTCTAACATTTTCACGTTGTCTCATATCTCATAATTTCAATAAAAATAATAAGGGAAATGTTAGTCCCAATAAGTGATTATTGTTAATGTTTTGTGCATGTCATTTCAGATTTAAAGTACATCTACCAGTGTATTAATACAGGTCTATGTAGGTTTTTTCCCCCTATAAATATTATATTATATACATTTTGTTCTGTGACTTGCTGTTTTTTATTTAATGACATGTTTTAGATAACTGTCCTTCCTTCTTATTTATAACTCTAGTATAGAAAAATTTCTGGTGTTTTGCCATCATGCATTCTCCTGGCCTTAACTCTGAGATATGTATTCATTATCCTATGAAGGAAATATTTGACATATTGATAGTGTTGAATTTTTTGATACTGAAATTACTTAGATAGATTTTCTATTATTGAGAGATTAGCTTTCTTGAAATGAACTGCTCTGGTAATGGTGTATTACTCTTTCATGCTTAATGAGTTTTACGAATTCTGTCTGCCTATATTGAAATGGTGCTTCCCAGATTGCACATTGGAAAGAATCTGCCTCCTAAAACAGGAGATGCAAGAGCTGAGGGCAGGCTCCATCCCTTGTCTGGAAGATCCCCTGGAGGAGGAAATGGCGACCCACTCCAGTATTCTTGGCAGGAAAATTCCATGGCAGAGGAGCCTGGTGGGCTATAGTTCATGGGATTGCAAAGAGTCGGATGCGACTTAGCATACACAGGTACATATTGAAATGGTACTTTTTGCATTCATTTTTATAGAAAAGATTATTTTGAGGTTTTACTTTATATGTTATCATGTGAGATTTTGGTAGAGTTAAATATTAACATCTTAAAAATTATTTGGAATCCTTACTGATTATCTGCTTTCTCATATACTGGAAGTAATCCTAGAATTAAATATCACCCTTGAAATTTTTGTATTAATTTTAGTTTTATATCCTTATATATTTTGACATTTTAAACTTTTCTTTTATGAATTGACAGTTCTTGGTAAATGGAGTTACCCAAATTTTCAAATATGCTCACATAGACGTGTATATCATGTATTCTTACAGTGCTTTTAATTTTCTTTCATATTTGGGTGTTTGCCCTTATTAATTCCTTAATTTGTATTTTTATTCTCTTCTGTTGCTCCTTATTTGCTTTCCCACAGAACCAGCTCTTAGGTTTATTGGTTTTTTACCCCTGTTGTGCTATTTTTTTCTTTTCTAACTTATAACTTCCTGCTTTTGTGATAATTAGACCTTTTCTCTGCCTTTGTGCTGTCGTTGTTTTTTTTAACTTAAAAAGTTAAGTATTTAGTTGGTTTATCTCAATTCTTTGTGATGAAAAAGTTTAAAGCTAATATTAGCTATTTAGCATTTATTTTTCATATAGCACACATTATTTTCCAGATTTGCATTCTATTCTTATCTAATAGTAACCCAAAAGAAGAGTTTTTGGGTGTTTTTTTTTAGCTTGTTTTTGTCATTTTTAGTTTCCAAGTTATTTTTGGTGTTCTCTATTAATAATTTCTAGTTTCACTTTAACATATTCATATAATATTTTCTGTAGCACTACTTTTAGAAAGTGATTGAGGTTTCATTTTGTATAACAGTTACATTGACCATTACTTGTAAATATTCCGTGGCCTCTGAAAAGTAAGCATCCTTTTTGTTTGTAGGGTTTAGACATAGTTTTATAGAATATGTTTTATTAATTACACTCTGTTTTAGCTTTTCTGTACTTCATGTGTCAAACATTTTCTTACACATTGACCCTTGAACTACTCAGAGGTTTTGGTATACCAGCCCCTCATGCAGTCAGAAATCTGCATATAATTTTATAGTTGGCCCTCCATATCCAGTTTTGTATTCGCAGATTCAAGCAACCACAGATTGTGTAATACTCTAGTATTCGTGAAAAAACAATTTTCATTTAAGTGGACCCACATAGTTTAAACCTGTGTTGTTTTGAGGTCAACTGTATACATATATTTCAATTCCATGTTTTTTGGTGTCTAAAGAAGTCTTATATATCTCCATTATGGTTTATACCACTTTACGGGTACAACATACCCCTATTTTCCCATTAAATGTTTTTATGTTGAATTCTGTTTTACCTGGTTGTGATGCTGTGAACCCCTAATTCATTTGAGCATCGTTTGCCTTATGTGTCTTACCCAGCCTCTTTTTCTATCTTTGAGTTCCTTTTGTTAAAGTGTGAATCTTATACTGTATACATTATACAGTTTGTAGACACTATACAAGTAATTCTTTTAAGAGGTAATTTTATCCTGTTTCTTACATTCTTTATTTCAGGAAGAAAATTCCATAGTAAATAGGTTTCATAGACCCAGCATCTTTTAGACTTGTTTCTGGCTCAGGTCTTCGTAAAGTAATTGTTTTTAATTTTTGCTAGTGTTTATTGTGCCAGATAATGTTTCTGTGGTACTGTGCATAGGTTCAGTATTTCTTTATATTTCTATATACATGTAATATAAAGATAGTTCTTTTAAAGTCTTATATTTTATTACTTGTATTTTTGTTTGACTGTGGCATTGGCAAAGTCAGCCAATTATTTTTATAGAGTTTCTTAAAAATAATCTTAGTCTGCTGGTGTGGTATGATTGCCTGTATTAGGCTGTGTGTGTGTGTGTGTGTGTGTGTGTGTGTGTGTGTGTGTGTGGCTGTGTGTGTGTGTGTGTGTGTGTGTGTGTGTGTGTGTGTGTGTGTTCGTGCTCCGTCGTGTCTTATTCTTTGTGTGACCCCGTGGACTGTAGCCTGCTAGGCTCCTCTGTCCATGGAGTTTTCCAGCGAAGAATACTGGAGTGGGTTTCCAGCTCCTCCTCCAGGGGATTTTCCCGACCCAGGGATCAAACCAGAGTCTCTTGCATCTCCTGCTTTGGCAGGCCGATTCTTTAGTGCTGGCATCACCTGGGAAGCCCACGATTGCCTCATAATTGCCTAGTCTAATAATCACCTAATATAAGAGAATTACTAGATTTTGAAAACAATTTCTTACTTAATTTTACAGATCCATAATTTTTTCCAAGCTTTGGAAATACTGATAACATAATGAGTTCATATTAACTTATGGGGGTACATAAACAAAATTCATTTTTGCTGTTGGCGCTGGCTGTCCCATTTGCCCTTGCATGAAAAGATTATTTAAAGCTTCTAAAAAGTTGACGTTGTTCTTTAAAGAAGTTATTTTGGTACTAGTCTCAAAGGACAGATTGCTATTCCTTTCCCACCCTAATGAAACTAGGTCACTGGCTTTTGGCACGTCTCCGTGATGTGAGATTTATTTGATGTTTAAGTGTGCTGTCTAGAAATAGTGATGCAATGTCAGCAAGGCCACTTTTCATTTCATGAACATAATTTCCAGTGCCATGAAATTAATTCATTTCTTGACCTGTTAATAGTTACCCTTGGTCATGAGCATTTCAGAGGCAGAGGAAGTGTCTGAAAATGGTCATAGTCACCCTGTTAGATGGTATGTTGTGGGATTTCTGTTCAGCTTGAAGATTTGGCTTGTTGGAGTAGTTTGCCTAATGAAAAACAAGGAGCTATCTGTTAAGTAAACTTTAGCCTGGTGCATGGTAGGATTTGCTGATTCAGGGAATTGAGGTAACTCATCTAATATATGTGTTTTGAATTCTGTTTTACTTTGGCCAACTTCAAATGTAGTCTAGGAGGTTCCCTATTCCATTCACTAACCAGAAGCAAGTACTTGGAAAATAAGGAGTAACCACAGGACTCCTTTAAAATTAATTATCTGTAGGTCCTGAAATGCCTGATATTTAAAATGAGCTACTTTGAGAGCATTTGTGTATCAGTTCAGTGTCTCAAAAAGAGATTGAGGAAACCTCATTGAGTGTGGACTCTGGAGTGGGTTTATGGCTTGCCTCTCTGTGCTTTCCTAATATATAAAGAGTTATAATCATTATGAGTAATTTATAATGGCATTGTGGGGATGAAAGGAATAAATGGACATGCATTAAAAGTTTTCTGGTAGATAATGAGCATGCAGTATGTTCATCATCATCAATATCCTTTTAATGTGTTTGTATTTATAAGTGTCCTTTTTTCTCTTGCTACTCCTGCCCCTTCCTTGCCTAATATATTGTCATTCCATCTGGTTATGGAGGGGTATATGCTTCACTTAATTCTGCCAAGAGAGCAAGTCTTGGAAATAGGATCATTTCACCTGCTCAGGAAATGTATTCCAGTAGAATTGGAGCTTTTCCAAACTGTAGAATTAAAGGACAAAGCCTGTAAGGAAGTTTGTGGACTTAGGATATTTTCTGTGCTTCAGTTTCAGTTTATTTAGTAAATGTTTTTCTTCTTAGAATTATTTAAGATCTACTTTTATCTTATTGTTAATTTACATAGATT
Organism: Dama dama; assembly: GCF_033118175.1. NCBI lineage: Eukaryota > Metazoa > Chordata > Mammalia > Artiodactyla > Cervidae > Dama > Dama dama. The sequence goes on along the minus strand of NC_083696.1, from coordinate 24,791,343 downwards.
TATTTAATAGAATTTAAATTCTATACTTTTCAGAAACATAAAGAGTTGCCATTCTGATATTTACTTAATTCTCTTTGTTTTCGTACACGTGACTTTGCAATTATAAAGGTTTTGTTAATTTTTCGTGCATTAATTTGACAACTTTGAGAATTCAGTGAGAAATAAATTACAACATCTGAAAGGATTTGAATGTTTTTATATAACCTATATTATGATCACATCATTAGGTATTGAAATAAGAACTTTGTAATACCTTGTCCTTTTCTAGTTTGTAATTTTTGAAAGATAAACTGAGGCATATTAAAATATTAAGAGTTTATTTGAGCAAAAATCAATTTGAATTGAATTGGGCAGCACCAAACTGGCATTGCCGACTTGATGGGCATGTGTTGAGCAAGCTCCGGTAGTTGGTGATGGACAGGGAAGCCTGGCCTGTGCTTGGTTGCAAAGAGTCAAACACGACTGAGCGACTGAACTGAAACTGGAAGTGGTTAGGAGCGCACTCCACCAACAGGTGGTTTGGGAGAAACGTTTATGGAGAAAAAAGGGAAGCAAAGGAAAGACATTATTGATTGGCTGTAGTAGAAAGTCTAGATGTCTGTGATTGGTTGTTCTTGGGCTTCCCTGGTAGCTCAGCTGGTAAAAAATTGCCTGCAACGCAGGAGACCCCAATTCGATTCCTGAGTTGGGAAGATCTGCTGGAGAATGGTTAGGCTACCCACTCCAGAATTCTTGGGCTTCCCTGTGGCTCAGCTGGTAAAGAATCCGCCTGCAGTGCGGGAGACTTGGGTTCGATCCCTGGTTTGGGAAGCTCCTCCGGAGAGGGGAACAGCTACCCACTCCAGTATTCTGGCCTGGAGAATTCCATGGACTATATAGTCGCGAAGAGTCTGACACTACTGAGCAACTGAACTGAAACTGGAAGTGGTTAGGAGCACTCCACCAGCAGGTAGTTTGCGAGAGACTTATGGAGAAAAAGTGGAAGCAAAGGAAGGAAATTATTGATTGGCTATAGCAGAGTCTTGATGTTTGTGATTAGCTATTCTTAGTGTTTTGATTTTGTAACTTTGAGGCATTTACAGACTTAGATTTGAGTTTGCTTACATAGGCTGCCAAGGCATTTAAAGTCCCTTAGTCTAATTGTTAGGGGAAGCACACTGATTGAAACCGCCCACCCTAGCCAGGCACCATGGTAACCATTTGCATGAGTTGTTTTATGACAGGAGGTCCTGGTAAGGAACAGGGAACTAATAAGCCTCCACCAACCAGAAGAGTTCAGAAAGGTCGAAAGGAGACACCACCTGTCCGACCACCTCCCAGAATCCTTCTGTCTGGCATCCATCTTGGCTGAACAAGGCGTGCACCACCAGGAAGGATTCTTGAGTCAGAATGACTGGCTAAAGACAACCCAGAAACTAATCCCATCACCGTAAACCCCGCAAGCCATGTGACAGAGCAGTTCTCCTGGGTTCCCTTACCCCCCTGCTCTCTGCCTGGGCGCCCTTTCCCAATAAAATCTCTTGCTTTGTCAGCACATGTGTCTCCTCGGGAAATTCATTTCTGAGTGTTAGACAAGAGCCCAATTTCGGGCCCTGGAAGGGTTCCCCTTTCCTACAACATAATGGCCTCCTTGTTTTAATCAACAATTTATATCTCTTTGCTCATTTCATTATGTTCTCCATGTGATCTCAGCGAGGCAGCAGTGAGCCATGGCCTGAAGTGAGATCTTCATTCCCTGCCCAGGAATTGAACCTGGGTAGCCTGGATGAAAACCGTGAATCCTAGCCACCAGACCAGCAAGGGCTAGAGGCTTAAAGCTATTTTTCCCTGGATCTCTGCCCCCAGTGAAAAATGCATGTCTCACTGAGGCAGAGAAACTGTAAATGCAGACACAAAGTTTATGAGAGATGTAGCACTAGAGCAAATGGGAGAACACACACAGAAACAGTTGGCTAAGACTGAAGCGAGGGAGACGCACACCTGGGGAGAAAGGGTGTGGGCGGCCCCCAGGAGGGAGGAGCTCAGTCAGGAGGTGCTTAAATCATTTATATAGGGCAGTTCTTTGGGGTCTTTGTCTTCCCTTTGGCCAATTGTCTGGTTTCTTTTTCCACACCTGACCTGCCCTAGGATCCTCCCCGACATGCGTGCACAGCTTTTTCCAAGGTGGATTCCAGCCCAGAGGCCTATGGGACGCTCTTAGCATCACAGATTATGGAGTGGTGCCCCCTCCTTTTGACCCCCAAGGAGCCTTTCAGCACATGTGAAATGTCTCCCTCGCACCAAGGATGGGAAATATATGACCTCCTGACCCTTTGCTCAAACAAGATATATCCCCTGAATTTAGTTATTTTATAACCAGCAAACAGCAGGCTGTTTATAAATATCTAATCTGGAGCCCACCTATCCCCTGTTTCAGGAAATGGAAACAAGAGACTAGTTGTAAGTGTTCGGCCTGGAGCCCATCTTTTTCTTGCCCCAAGAAATGTAAACAGGAGGCCAGTTGTAAATGCCTCGCCTGGGGCTGTCTGTTCCTGCCTCAGCTTGCATCCTCAGCACTGCGTGCAGAAGGGAAGGAACTGGTCGATTTTGTTGACTTGTGTCAGCAACATCTATCTAGTGCAGTGTTTTGACATGATGGGTGCTTAGTAAATGTTCCTTGAATGGAAGAAGTTGGTTTTCTTTAAATGTTTTATTTCTAGGATTTTTAGGCGATATACCTAGAAATTAAGTTTGTAAGTTTTTTCAATGAGTGTTTGGTTAGTGGTGTTTTCTGCTTCTGTTACTTTCTTTGTTACAGTTTGTTGTTAACTAGGCCTGTTTCAGTACTCTTTGGGGACAAATTCTTCGGATTCCAGGGAGCTTGTAAAAACTGTTTCCCTGCTGTAAATAGCAGATCTTGACAGAGGCTTCTAAGGCCCTTCATTTGAGCCAGAGGAGGCTGAACAAGAAAGGAATAGATTCTTTCTAAAACTCAAGCATACCTGGCCAGCCCTTTCACACCTCTGAGAAGAGAGAAAAGAAAGTAGATTAAAATTCTGGAGGTTTGTTTGTGTGTGTGTGTGTGGCTACACAAAATAAAGCTGCAAAAAAAAAACAAAAAAACCTAATGTTCCTCAAAGAGCTCAGGCCCTTTTAAAATGCAAACAACTGAATTTTCCTGAGTCAGTGGTTGCTCTGTAACTGGAGCAGTCAGCCCCTCCCAAACCCTATTATTTGGGTCACTCTGCAATTATTTTTTGCTGATTTGCTTCATGAATGTACACACATGCTTGTTATTTTAGATGCCTTAAAAACATTTCAGAGAGGTAAAGGATTTAAAATACTTCAGTTTGAGGCCTTTATTTTGTGCAACTTTAAATAAGTGTAACATTTCTAATGCTAGCTGATATTGTAAAAATCTGAATTTTTCAAATCTGAAGTTTAGCATATTCATTTTAATCTATTCTCACATACGGTGTTAATGAACAGCCACCTCACTAATTTGTTCACTCTAGTCAAGTATAGTAGAATTCTTTGTAATGCGGATATTAGGAGATACATGCATTCCAGGGAAGAACATTCTCCTTTGGTATTTATATTAATACCAAGTGAACTTTGTTTTACACCACTATTGTAATGTACCTTTTTGTTTGTTTTTTTTTTTCTGGCCTTCCCAGCCTATGAAACCCTCTTTCTAAGTCTGTGGGTACCTGCTAGCAAAAGTTTCTGCCTAGGTTTTTGAATTTGAAGCTTGACCTTCACAGGTAGGGACAATGAAGGGTCCTTTCGGCAGTGGTGAGGGCTTTGTCCAAATCCTGGGAGGCAGTGTCCTTACTTCTGTAACCTCTCTGGAGTGGACTGGAGCTGCCATCCTGGCTCATGGTGACTCTTGGTTCTGTCTATTAAACATAGTTCTTTAACATTCGTGGCAATTCTTGGAGTGGTCAGAAAACTTTCAGTAGATTCTGTTGTGTGCATATCAGCCAAAGTTAATTTACATTGCCAACAGCTAAGAAGTCTGAATAATACAGATTGTTCTATCCATCCACTTGCCCATCAGTGAAATATAGTTGATGGTCAGGTGCAAATGTTATATACTCAGAATTTTGTTCTCTTTTTCTTTAGAATATATTCTTTAGAATATATTCTGTGCCTAGGATGTCTGACCTGATTTTTCCAGTAAAGTGTTACTTTTGGTTTATAGGTCTGTGAGATGTATTCATTTATCTGTTTGGTATTTTATTGAGTGCTTATTATGTACCAGGTGCTTGTAGTGACTAAAAAAAAGCTGAAATGAATTTAGGCTGATCTTTAAAAATTCTGCCTATCAGCTACCTGTTCATCAGCCATCACTGTCCTGAAACAGTCAGCACATCTTGAGAATCAAAGTGCTAACTTACATAAAAGAGACCAAACCTCTCATTCATGGAGTTTACATTTGAGGAGACAGATTTTTGAAAAAATAAAATATAGCCTTCTTAACAGTGCAAAGAAATAGAGGAAAACAGTAGCATGGGAAAGACTAGAGAGTTCTTCAGGAAAATTGGAGAAACCAAGGGAACATTTCATGCAAAGATGGGTACAATAAAATGGCAAGGACAGAAATGGCAAGGACTTAGCAAAAGCAGAAGAGATTAAGAATAGAAGAATACAAGAATACACAGAAGAACTGTACGAAAAAGGTCTTAATGACCCAGATAACCACGACAACATGGTCACTCACCTAGAACCAGACATCCTGGAGTGGGAAATCAAGTGGGCCTTAGGAAGCATCACTATGAACAAAGCTAGTAGCGGTTATGAAGCTCCTGCTGAGCTATTTCAAATCCTAAAAGATGATGCTGTTAAAGTGCTGCACTCAATATGTCAACAAATTTAGAAAACTGAGCAGGGGCCGCAGGACTGGAAAAGGGCAGTATTCATTCCAATCCCAAAGAAAGGCAATGCCAAAGAATGTCCAGACTACCTTACAATTGTGCTCATTTCACATGCTAGCAAGGTAATGCTCAAAATCCTTCAAGCTAGGCTTCAGCAGTACATGAACCAAGAACTTCCAGATGTTCAAGCTGGATTTAGAAAAGGCAGAGGAATCAGAGATCAAATTGCCAGCATCTGTTAGATCATAGGAAAAAAGCAAGGGAATTCCAAAGAAAAAAAGATCTACTTCTAAAGACTCTGACTGTGTGGATCACAACAAACTGGAAAATTCTCAAAGAGATGAGACTACCAGATCACCTTACCTGTCTCTTGAGAAACCTGTATGCAAGTCAAGAAGCAACAGTTAGAACCAAACATGAAACAACAAACTGGTTCAAAATTGGGAAAGGAGTTTGTCAAGGCTTATTGTCACCCTGCTTATTTAACTTATATGCAGAGTACATCATGTGAAATGCTAGGCTGGGTGAAGCACAAGTTGTAATCAGGATTGCTGAGAGAAATATCAACAACCTTAGATATGCAGATGATACCACTGTAATGGCAGAAAGTCAAGAGGAACTAAAAAACCTCTTGATGAGGGTAAAAGAGGAAAGTGAAAAACCTAGCTTAAAACTCAACATTCAAAAAACTTAAGATCATGGCATCCAGTGTCATCACTTCATGGCAAATAGGGAAAAAATGGAAACAGTGATAGCTTTTATTTTCTTGGGCTCCAAACATTTATGATTGGAACCATAAAATTTAAAACGCTTGTTCCTTGGAAGAAAAGCTATGACAGACCTATGGCCAGTAGTCATATATGGTTGTGAGAGTTGGACCGTAAAGAAGGCTGAGCCCTGAAGAATTGATATTTTCAAATTTTGATGCTGGAGAAGACTCTTGAGAGTCCCTTGGACAGCAAGGAGATCAAACCAGTCAATGTTAAAGGAAATCAACCCTGAATATTCATTGGAAGAACTGATGCTGAAGCTCCAATACTTTGGCCACCTAATGCAAAGAGATGACCCATTAGAAAAGACCCTAATGCTGGGAAAGATTAAGGGCAGGAGGAGAAGGGGGCAGCAGAGGATGAGATGGTTGGATGGCATCACCGACTCAATGGTCATGAGTTCGCGCAATCTCTGCGAGATGGTGAAGAACAGGGAAGCCTGGCATGCTGTTGTCCATGGGGTCACAAAGAGTCAGACATGACTGAGCGACTGAACAGTAAACAACAATATAGTTTTCTTAGATGGTGATAAATGTGGTAATGATAAAAATTAAGAGAGAAGAAAAGGAATGCTTAACCAAAAGGCCATTAGATTGAGATGTCCTGGTCATCTTACCAACAGCAGTAGGGGACTGCTAGTACCCTAGGCGATTTCTAGTGAAGCAGTTTGGAAGCCCAGAAGGGAGCAAGGCTCACCCAGAGCACTCATAGCTTTTGGACCACTTTGATTATCAAGATGTGCTGATTGGTCCAGGAGAGTGATGGCAGTTGCATAGATAGCTGATAGGCAGAGTTTTTAAAGATCAGCCTAAATTTATTTTAGCACGTATACATGTAATGAGGTTATATATATGTTTGTGTGTGTGTGTGTGTGTGTGTGTATGTATATATGCAATTTTTGTAGAACATAGTTTAAAAAGTACACTCACATAGGAGTTAGCACTTGAAATAGTTTACATAAAAATGAAAGCACCTGCTTTATTAAATCTAGACCATATGCTCATCATCCTTTTTAGTTGTCCTACCACACACACAGAGTGTGTAGAAGCACAGCGTTTCAGAACAGCATAACCTCCGGGGGAGCTGCTATAGTTTTTCCTTAGTGAGCATGCAAAAGCATTTCACACTGATGCTTGTATGTGAGTACAATAAATGTAGAGAAGTAGGGGCATTGTAGAAAGTGAGAAGCATAGTGAAGATATTATATTTCTTTATGAAAAGGCTAAATTATTTTATTATGTAGAAAGTCTATAAATATATCATTTGTTGAAATAATTGTCATTGGAAAAATTCTACTGAACGTCAGGTCTTTTCCCCCACTTATACTTTACTCTAAATGCCTTATGATTGAATATTTATTTTTGTCAGTGTGAAGATTAAAGAAAAGCTAAGCAGAAGCAATCTTAATATCTTGTTGATTACATTCCAGAAAGAAAAAGAAATGGCAGAACATTAAGCCTAAATGCCATTTGCTATAATTACCCTGTGTGTGAAATATAACTGGTAGCTGTCAAGCTTTGATTGAAACTTACTGAAGGTTAGCACCAGCTGCATGCATTAATTGTCTCTGAGCAAATGCACATACCACAGCCACCATTTGGAAGCATGCTTTTTTGTATTTAATTTGTTGTAAAGTATTTTATGATTGGGTTTGGATGAATGCTACTGTAACTTCTGATTTATTTTTTGCATCATTTCCATCAAACAAACAGTCCTTTCAGTTAAATTCTAAGTACTCTATGTAAGTGGTATTTCCAAATTTCATATTACTGAGTATTTTGAGAAGGGGAACTTATAAATATTATTTATTATTGTTATTCTATAAATATTATTTTTAAAGTGTTTTGAAACATTTTTCTAATAAAGATTTATGTACCTACCCTTTTTGAACTATTATTATTTAATTTTTTCTAGATATATGAAATCTAACTTACACCTTAATATTTTTTGTTAAGGTCGTTTGATCTTATTATGGTGTTTACTTTTACCCTCTATTTATCCTTTTTAGTTGAAAGGTAGCAACCTTCAGTGGAATTTTCTATAAATACTAATATTTAATCTTCATAAAGTTTAGGTCTTTTGAAAAGTACTGAGGCAAACCTATTATCTGTATTAAAGTAAAGAATATTAGTTTGCAAATTTAGTTGGAAATTAAAGCATATTTTCCTGAGTGAATAACTACAGTGTTTGATTTGACAGGTACCACATATGGCGGCACCAGAGCCTGTCACATATTGATTCTTTGTTTATATTGAACACAATCTGAATTGAACAAAAATTCTAAGTAGAGCCCAAAGATAAGGTGTTTATTCTTTTATTGCCCTATGTAGGGACATTTAAATAGTTTGAGTTCTTTGAGAGCCATAGTCATGTAAATATGACTTGAATTCATCAAATTACACTGAGAAATATTTCAGTATTGCCAGACTGTTGATGGTCTGCAGTAGGCATTTGTTGCTTTTTGGTTTCCTAGTGTCCATTCTCCTTTCTGAAAACACTCCAGTTTCCATGAGGAGATCACCGAGCCTGTTCCCACTAAGGAGGGAACCAGAGTCCCCCCTCCTCTCCCTTGGGCATGCAACCTTGAGCTCCCCCAGGGTGGGTGCTCTCCCAGGGGACCCTACAGGGGGTGGTGGAGCTCCCACAGCATGACCCTGACTGTGGCATTACCAGTTGGACTTGAGGTGTCTGCCTGTTATCTTTCAGAGCCTCCCTTGAGATCCTTCCAGAAATCCCATTTTCTTTACACTAAGCAGAATCAATTTTAGTTGCTTATCACCTTCACCAGAATTTTAATTGGCTAAAAAAAGCATATCCTTTTCAAGTCTAAGGGCTTCCCAGGTGGCACTAGCAGTAAAGAACCTGCCTGCCAATGCAGGAGACCTGAGACATGGGTTCAGTCCCTGAACCCATGGGAAGAGTGGGGAAGATCCCCTGGAGGAGGAAATGGCAACCCACTCCAGTATTCTTGCCTGGAAAATTCCATGGACGGAGGAGCCTACAGTCCATAGAGTCACAGAGATCCCAAGTCTAAAGTGGTATTTTAATTTTAGTAAGCATGTCCTGCCGGCTCGTATTATACAGTTGGTGGCAGTTTCCAACTCCGTGGCTCAGAGACAGTCCGCACACTTGGCCTGTAGACCTTGACTTTTTGTCTCTTCTTAGTTAGTGTTTGTAGACAGAGTTTGTACCCATGTGGATAGCAGGCTTTATAAAGGTATTTGGCAGTGTTTTTCTTTTTGCTGAATTGTATTTAAAAATGCTACCCAGGTGCCCTAGTGTTTAAAGCCAATTAATTAGTTACTGGATGTTGTGTGAAGGGCAGCTGAAATAAAATATTTCCTTACTGAATTTTTATATAATGTAGGTTTTTTAAAAAGATGTGGAGTAAATAAGTACTTCATTTTCTCTCTTCTGATTTCGAAGTGACAGTTTTAGAGTTAGAAGATGACTAAACTTGAAGCATTTTAGAATTCATATAGAATAAAATATACTTTTTTCATTGAAGACATTTCTTTTTATAAAAATTAAAATATTACTAGAATTATGTACTGGAAAAGAAATTAATTTTTTTCAGTCATTTTTCATTTTTCTGAAATGAAATTTCAGAAATTTTTCTGAAAATTTTTTCATTTTTCTGAAATTTTTCATTTCAGAACTAGTGAAATAAAAAATTGAGCATTTATATTTAGATCTGTCATTACATGGTTTTTGTATTAGATCACTCTCTGACTCTGTCACATCCTTTTGCATTTGGCCTTCTGGACAGTTAAGCATTTCTATAGTTAATCCATCTCTACGGAGGGAACTTTTTTCAGCATTTGGAAAGGGTTAATTATCTGAATCATATCACCTTGGTGTAGGATAAACCTGGTGAAAGGGTAGTCAGACCACCATCTTATATTGCTGTTTATTAAGTATATGCTGTTCTCTGTGCTTAGATGTATTATGTACAATGGCTTTGAATATAGACTCATCACAACTGAGGATATATGGATTTACCTCAGAAGACCCAGACTTAGCAGTGCATATGCTAGAAAGGTATCCCAGCTTTCAAAAGAGGACTGTGAAATAGTTGCAACTGGTATATCAGCATAAAAAATAGAAGCTTGGGGTTTTAAAAAGTACGTACATGGAGTGTCATATTTTTCTCAGTGTAAGTGTACATGTGTATTCTTTTCATATTCATAGGTTTTGCAAGCTCTTTAAATTTTGTGCCCTTCCTGACATAGGAGTGAGTTATGTTAACATGAGTTTAACCCAGTGGATGTTCTTGTCATAGAAATGTTGCATAGGATGAGGAGGCCCATGGGATAGTACTCAAGTCTAATTTAATACAGAGTTTGGATGAAATTCTTTGTATATTTGAGTATAAAAGAAAACAGTATTTTGTGACTAAACTTTGAATGGCAATGTTGTCCAGAGAAGATTTGACTCTGTGGATTTACAGTCTTCATTTTACCTTCTTGAAGGGCATCCTTAGAGTACTCTGGAGTTGATGTTTGGTGACCAGAGCTTTCATGGGTAAAGCTTAGAGTTAGTGGGACAGACTTGTCAGTCCAGGGATAGGAGTTCTGGGCAGGAATGTGGTATTTATGGATGGAGGTGCTAGAACCAGCCAAACTGCACTGTTGTCTGTCTTCTAAGAACTAGTATGGAAAAGGTGGTAGTAGCCTTAGGGAAGGAAAGCCTTCACAGAGTAGGGAAAAAGAGACTAGGAAGGGGGAGGTGATTTCTTTTATCACTTATCTAACCTGCCTGCCTGGAGTACCCACTGCACCAGAGAAGAGGCAACCAAATATTACCCATGGGAGACAGGCTCCGTTGAATCACGGAGAGCAGGAAAGGGACATGGCAGTTGAAGCCACTTACCAATTCAGTTGAAGACACAACCAAGGAAGGAGGGTGCATGCGCCTAGCAGTAGCTTCACATCTGCTTTCCACTTATAGGGCAAATAGATGAGGGCCAAAGGAATAAAAAATGCAGGCAAGTGAAAACATACTTCTGAAAACCTTGGGTTTTTCTATTTGGCTATTACAACCATTAAACAAGAACCAGAAAGCACAAAAAGGGAGCAGGTAAACAGTTAAGGGACACACAGGTTTTGTTCTACATTGTGGAAGTTTGGAGTTAAAGAGACTGAGTTTAAGTCATTTACTAATTATGCTGCAGGTTACTAATTTTGGCAGGTTATTTAGGTCTCTGAGCTTTTCTTTCTTTGTGGAATGAGAGTAATGATAAATCTCTATTACAAAGCTGTTGTAAGATTTATTATGTTTGTTACCTTCTTAAAAATTGCTTTGAGTGCTGCAGAGTGCCATGTAAATGCTAGTTGTTCCATGGAGTCTAACATTGGGAAGCTGGGGTACCTTTCTAGTACATGCATTGCTATCTCTGGCTCTTAGAGATACAGCAGCAGGTTCGGGGGACACTTCTTTTTCTGTTCTCTGAACTGATACTAAAGAGATCTGCATCATGGTGCTGGAGAGCTGGTTTTACTCCTAACTAGCTTTGTGTTTCTGAAATTTCCCACTAAAGCAGACCTGAAGGGAACACATGCACTCAGGGCTCCCAAGCAGCTTGTGATGTGCTCCTAGTTTCTCTAAAATCTCACTTTGTTTTACAGTTTTATGTAAAGTTTGCAGCTTAGCCTATAAAGTATTTATATTAAACTAGATATTCCTTCTAAGTTAATTATGAATAAGATATTAGGAAGAGGGAAGGGGTCTTGCCTATTCAGTTAATTGATAGGCAAGATGGCATTGCCCCAGCCTGTGACTTCATGTCCCCAGACGTAACACACATTCCCAACTCTTGGGCTCCTCTTACTTGTTAAAGAACAGGATTGACTCTGTGTGGCCTGTGTTCCCTTCTGGGCAATTATTCTATAAAATTCCATGTAACAGATAATGTAAGGAACTCTTGCCCCGACTATAAAATCAAATTATATGACAAACTCATTCTTACACAGTGGATTTTAGATATTGTATAATTTTTATCCATATAGGCCAGTCACAGAGGACTTTGCTCAATAGCATTTATTGTAGAAGCTGCAAATGATCGAATTTTGTTTGCTTAGAATACCTTGAAAGTTAGTCATCAGTGTATGACACTTCATTTTACCATTGTCTCTACTTTTGAGTATAACTTTCCACTATAAGCTTGAGAATCTTTAAGTCTTCTGATCAAGAAAGTAGACTAATCACTGAACACTGTTAGTTGGCACCTGCCATTTTAAGCCTCATCGAAATGAAAGCACAGACTCTAAAAGAAAAAAAAAGGTTTAATCAGTAACCAGTAAATAGCAAGGCAAGGACAGAGGAGTCTTCAGTAGACAAGAGATTTCAACAACTTTTTTGGAATGTAGGAGATGAGACAGATTGAAAAGCTCTAACCTAGATATACTGCCTGGGGGCCTCGGAAGAAATGGAAGGCAGTCTTTCTAAGGGAATCTTGGAGGGGCTCAGAGTCAGCAGCTGTTTCAGAGGTTGTACCTTAGATATGAGCTTTTCAAAAACAGGATATAATTGAAGGGTTTGTTAAATTGTACAGATCAGTCTCCCTGCCCCACTCTCCCAATACTCAGTGCACATGCTCACATGTTCATACATGTGCACACATATTTAAAACAGAGGCAGCTGGTATGTACTATAAGGCAAAATAGGCAAAAACTTATTTTGGGGGAGGTTTCCTGCTCAGCAGTCAGGTTAATTCCTGTTCACATCAAGTAAAGCCTGCCTATCCTGATTAAACATGGAGTTATAATTTCCAATTAGAGAAGAAGCCTTTCTGAAAGAAAAAAAAAATAGATCAACTAACAGAGAAGAGGAGAGGAATGCCATCTTCCTATATTTTCATCTTAAATAAACAGCCAGCCAGAGGGGTCATTGAGTTTATAAGAAGAATTGACAGCATGAAAGGGAAAAAAAAAAAAAAATGGGGCCTTAAGAAAACAGATTTTGCAGAAGCAATGATATTACAAGAAATGCTATTAGATTTATGTATTTATTTTTTAAAGGATTGCTGATACAAAAATCTAAGAAAGTTGAAGTTATCTTTTGAAATGTAGACAAAGACCCCAAAAAGAAAAATGCAAGAAGAGGTGCTTAGAAAATGAATCTATGAGGTTTGATATTTGACTTATTAGAAGCGAGAGAAAAGAGAAAAAGAGGGGAGGAAAGTATCAAAAAAGAAAGGGAAGGTAATTCCCAGAGGCAGAAAAGACACATGCCCTTACAATAAAATGACCCATTGAGAGCCAGCACGGTTAATGAAAACAAGTCACCCATAGGTGTATATTTGTGAAATTTCAGTGTTTCAAGGATTAAGACAGGATTATAAAAATTTTCAGAGAGGAAGAAAAACAAATTATCCAAGTATGAAGAAGTTTCCAACTCACATCAGTGGTTTATCAGTCTTAACACTGGATGCTCTAAGTATTGCCAGCTAAGTCCAAAGGCAAACACTTAAACAACCCAAAACTCTGTACCTGACAAACTGACATTCAGGTGTAACAGCAGAATGAAGACATTTTCATTGTCCTAATAAAGACATTTCATTTCCTTATACTTTATTCTTTATTCATATAAAGGCTAGAGAAATTTGTTTCCTAAGTACGCTTATTAAGAAATAACTTGGCCTTTGGGAAATAGACGAATCAACCTAATTGGGCATCAATACAAATCCAGGAATAATAGCAATAAAAGAAGTCCTGATAGTAACCATTCCAAATTGGAGGGAGGAGTATAAGACTCATAGGGGAAAGCAAGGAGTGACAGCTCGGAGATAACCTTTGTCACACCCCATCCCAAACTTCCCAGAAAGAAAAAAGTTAGAAACCCAAGGGAAAACTCCCCTTGTGGCCTAATGTGGGAGGACAGGTCATGCTTTTAAACCATCAGTGAGGAAAATGGGTCTATTTAATTTTAGAACTAGATTTTTTTTGTTTTTTAATTCTTGGAGTGATCAGACTCATAAAGAATGAAATGTAATTTTAGTTCACCTCTTGGTCTGGCGTAATGTAGATGCTGGTTGTTGATTTTCAACTTTTAGCACTAATCTGTTTTAAAGAAGGTTTGGTTGCTATTGACTTCGAGATATAAATGATTGCAGTCAATATCATTAAAGAAAAACCATAGCTGACCCAGGGTGAGTTGTGGAAAGACAGAGAAGAGTGTATCGACATCGTTAATTAACTTCTGTCTTGTTCATCCAAGAGTAGTGTACTGTCATTGGGACATTTAAAAACATTTACTCATCTCACTTCCTCTTAGCTTTGTTCTCTCCCAAAACCCTACTTGAGAAAGACTACCACTCATTTAAAAAAAATGTTAATAAACTAGTATTGAAGATAGACTAGAATACTAAAAACGCTAAAATCTTGAAGATAATAGAAGAATAGGTGGTGTTAGTTGCTTAGTCCCGTCTGACTCTTGGCAACATCATGGACTGTGCAAAGAGTTGTACCATGCAACACCATAGCCTGCCAGGCTCCTCCATCTGTGAGATTTTCCAGGTAAGAATACTGGAGTGGGTTGCCATTTCCTTCTCCAGGGGATCTTCCTGACCCAGGGATGGAACCCAGGTCTCATGCACTGTAGGCACTTACCGTCTGAGGCTCCAGGAAAGTCCAAAGAATAGGTAATAAAGGCCAGATGAGAAAAATAGTAAATCTCAAGATGGTAAATTTAAACCTAACCATATTGATATCATATTAAATGTAAAATTTTCTTTATAATGTCATTAAAAACAGATGGTTAAAAAATAAGATTCAATTATATGCTGTTTATTAAGAGCTATGCTTTAGCTATAAAGATACAGATAGGTTAAAATTAAAAGAATTGAAGAAGATATGCATGCTAACGATAGATAAGAAAGCTGGAATAGCTATATTAATACCAGAAAACTAGATTGCAGAATAAGAAATCTTACTAGTAACAATGAGGGATATTTTAAAGTAACAGAACTTCAAAATAATGGAAGCAGACATAATGAAAATGAAAAGGAGAGGTCAAGTGAAAGTTGCTCTGTCGTGTCCAGCTCTCTGCTACCCCGTGGACTGTACAGTCCATGGGATTTTCCAGGCCCGAATACTGGAGTGGGTACTCTTTCCCTTCTCCAGGGGGTTCCCAACCCAGAGATCGAATCCAGGTCTCCCACACTGCAGGCACACTCTTTTACCAGCTGAGCCACAAGAAATCCACTATTTTTGCTGGAGATTTCATAATTAGTGGAGCAAATGGAAAGAAAATCAGTGAGTATATAGCAAACTTAAATTTTACATGGAATATTTATCAAAACAGAAAGATGAACCCCATAAAATAAATTTTAATAAACTTTAAAGGGTTGAAATAATGCAGACTGTATTTTCTGACCTCAACAGAGTTAAATTAAAAATCAGTAACTGAAAATAAATGATAAATAAATTTCTAGATATTTAGAAATTAAATGACTGTTAAGTAAATCCATGGGTCAAAGAAGAAACACAAGAGAAAATTAGAAAATATTCTGAACTTAAAATGAAAACAACATTAAATTTTGTGAGATGTAGCTAAAACAGTGCTCTTTAGAGAGAAATTAGAGTTTCAAAAGTTTATATTAGAAAGCAAAAGGAAAGATCTAGAATCAGTAAACTGAACCACTACTTGTAATAAAGATTAAGTTAGTGAAAAAGACTTTGTACAAATGGAGAAAACTAGAGAAAAAATCAGTAAAACCAAAAGCCATTAACACTGTCAGCTAACCTGATAATCAAGAAACAAAGAACAAAAAAACAAAGACAGATTACCAATATCAAGATTAAAAGATCAGTTGTCACTACAAATCCTACAGCTGTTAAAGAATTATAAGAGAATATCATAAATACCTTTATACCAGGATATTCACCAAAATTAAGGCTATAAGAAGTAGAATCTGAATACCTCTGCTTTTTTTCTTTTTTTAAAGAAATTGAATTTGTAATTAAAATTTTTTTCCAGAAGGAAAACTCTGGGCATGATGGCTTCACTGGTGAAATTTATTGCCCATTTATGGAAGAATTATGATCAATTCTACCTAAGCTCTTTCAGAAAACAGAGAAGGAGAGAACAGGTCCCAACTCATTTTATGAGGCCCTCATTACTTTCCTACGAAACCAAACAGTGGAAAAGAAAGAAATTTACAGACCAGTATCTCTCATGAAAACAGACATAAAAATTCTTTTTTTAAATTAATTTTTATTGGAATATAGTTGCTTTACAATGTTGTGTTAATTTCTGCTGTACAATAGTGAATCAGTTATACATATACATACATTCCCCTTTTTTGGGTTTCCTTCTCATTTAGGTTGCCACAGAGCATTGAGTAGAGTTCCCTGTGCTATACAGTAGGTTCTCATTAATTATCTATTTCATACATGGTAGTGTATATATGTCAATCCCAGCCTACCAGTGCATCCCACACCGCTTTCCCTGCTTCATATTCATGTTTGTTCTCTGTGTTTGTATCACTATTTCTGATTTGCAGATAATTTTATCTGTATCATTTGTCTAGATTGCACATATAAGCAGTATACAATATTTGTTTTTCTCTTTCTGACTTACTTCACTCATAGTCTCTAGGTACATCCACATCTCTGTAAATGGCACAGTTTTGTTCCTTTTTATGGCTGAGTGATATTCCATTGTATATATGTACTACATCTTCTTTATTCTTCTGTTGATGGACATTTGGGTTCCTTCCATGTCCTGGCTACTGTAAATAGTGCTGCAGTGAACCTTGGGGTGAATGTTTCTTTTTGAATTACAATTTTCTCCAGGTGTATGCCCAGGAGTAGAATTGCTGGGTCGTATGGTAATTCTATTTTTAGTGTTTTAAAGAATCTCCATACTGTTCTCCATAGTGGCTTTACCAATTTACATTCCCACCAACAGTGTAGGAGAGTTCCTTTTTCTGCACACCCGCTCCAGCAGTTATTGGTTGTAGATTTTTTGATGATGGTCACTCTGACCAGTGTGAGGTGATACCTCATTGTAGTTTCGATTTGATTTCTCTAATAATTGGTGATGTTGAACATCTTTTCATGTGTTTGTTGGCCGTCTGTATGTCTTCGTTGGAGAAAAGTCTATTTAGGTCTTCTGTCCATATTTTTTATTGTGTTCTGTGGTTTATTTTTTTGTTTGTTTTTATTGAGCTGCATAAACTGTTTGTATATTTTGGAGATTAATCCTTTGTCAGTTACTTTAATTTGCAAATATTTTCTCCTGTTCCATGAGTTGTCTTTTTGTTTTATTTATGACTTCCTTTGCTGTATAAAAGCTTTTAAGTTTCATTAGGTCCCAATTGTTTATTTTTGTTTTTATTTTCATTACTCTAGGAGGTGAGTCAAAAAGATCTTGTTATGTTTTGTGAAAGAGTGTTCTGCCTATGTTTTCCTCTAAGAATTTTATAGTGTCCAGCCTTAAGTTTAGATCTTTAATCCATTTTGGGTTTATTTTTGTGTGCGGTATTAGGGAGTGTTCTTATCTTGTTGATTTACATGTTCAGTTTTCTTCTCATACTGTTCATGGGGTTTCAAGGTAAGAACACTGAAGTGGTTTGCCATTCCCTTCTCCAGTGGACCACATTCGGTCTGACCTCTCCACCATGACCCCGCCGTCATGGGTGGCCCCACAGGGCATGGCTTAGTTTCATTGAGTTAGACAAGGCTGTGGTCCTGTGATCAGATCGGCTAGTTTTCTGTGATTGTGGTTTTAGTGTGTCTGCCCTCTGATGCCCTCTCGCAACACCTACCATCTTACTTGGGTTTCTCTTACCTCGGACGTGGGGTATCTCTTCACGGCTGCTCCAGCAAAGCGCAGCCGCTGCTCCTTACCTTGGACGAGGGGTATCTTCTCACGGCCGCCCCTCCTGATCTTTTGAACGTGGAGTAGCTCCTCTCGGCCCTCCTGCACCCTTGCAGCAGCCGCTTCTTGGAGGTGGGGTAGATCCTCTAGGGTGGGGACCTGACCTCCGGGGTGGGGTAGTTCCTCTCGGCCGCCGCCCCTGACCTCAGGCATGGAGAAGCTCCTCTAGGCCACAGCTCTTGTGCTGTCTCAGCCTGGCGCTCTCATTCACTACCCCTGCCCTTGGGCGAGGGGTAGCTCCTCACGACCACGCTTCTGTGTGGTCCTTTGCAGCCAAGTCACTTCAGTATTCTTGCCTTGAGAATCCCATGAACAGTATGAGAAGGCAAAATGACAGGATACCGAAAGAGGAACTCCCTAGATCGGTAGGTGCCCAATATGCTGCTGGAGATCAGTGGAGAAATAACTCCAGAAAGAATGAAGGGATGGAGCCAAAGCAAAAACAATACCCAGTTGTGGATGGGACTGGTGATAGAAGCAAAGTCCGATGCTATAAAGAGCAATATTGCATAGGAACCTGGAATGTTAGGTCCATGAATCAAGGCAAATTGGAAGTGGTCAAACAGGAGATGGCAAGAGTGAATGTCGACATTCTAGGAATCAGCAGACTAAAATGGACTGGAATGGGTGAATTTAACTCAGATGACCGTTACACCTATTACTGTGGGCAGGAATCCCTTAGAAGAAATGGAGTAGCCATCATGGTCAACAAAAGAGTCTGAAATGCAGTACTTGGATGCAATCTCAAAAACGACAGAATGATCTCTGTTCGTTTCCAAGGAAACCCATTCAATATCATGGTAATCCAAGCCTATGCCCCAACCAGTAACGCTGAAGAAGCTGGAGTTGAATGGTTCTGTGAAGACCTACAAGAGCTTTTAGAACTAACACCCAAAAAAGATGTCCTTTTCATTACAGGGGACTGGAATGCAAAAGTAGGAAGTCAAGATACACCTGGAGTAACAGGCAAATTTGGCCTTGGAGTACAGAATGAAGCAGGGCAAAGGCTAATAGAGTTTTGCCAGGAGAACGCACTGGTCATAGCAAACACCTTCTTCCAACAACACAAGAGAAGACTCTACACATGGACATCACCAGATGGCAACACCAAAATCAGATTGATTATATTCTTTGCAGCCAAAGATGGAGAAGCTCTATAGAGTCAGCAAAAACAAGACTGGGAGCTGACTGTGGCTCAGATCATGAACTCCTTATTGCCAAATTCAGACTTAAACTGAGGAAAGTAGGGATAACCACTAGACCATTCAAGTATGACCTAAATCAAATCCCTTATGACTATACAGTGAAAATGAGAAATAGATTTAAGGGACTAGATCTGATAGACAGAGAGAGAGCCTGGTGAACTATGGACGGAGGTTCATGACATTGTACAGGAGACAGGGATCAAGACCGTCCCCATGGAAAAGAAATGCAAAAAGGCAAAATGGCTGTCTGAGGAGGCCTTACAAATAGCTGTGAAATGAAGAGAAGCGAAAAGCAAGGGAGAAAAGGAAAGATATTCCCATTTGAATGCAGAGTTCCAAAGTATAGCCAGGAGAGATAAGAGCCTTCCTCAGTGATCAGTGCAAAGAAATAGAGGAAAACAACAGAATGGAAAAGACTAGAGATCTCTTCAAGAACATTGGAGATACCAAGGGACCATTTCATGCAAAAATGGGCTCAATAAAGGACAGAAATGGTATGGACCTAACAGAAGCAGAAAATATTAAGAAGAGGTGGCAAGAATACACAGAAGAACTGTACAAAAAAATCTTCACGACCCAGATAATCATGATGGTGTGATCACTCACCTAGAGCCAGACATCCTGGAATGTGAAGTCAAGTGGGCCTTAGAAAACATCACTACAAACAAAGCTAGTGGATGTGATGGAATTCCAGTTGAGCTATTTCAAACCCTGAAAGATGATGCTGTGAAAGTGCTGCATTCAGTATGCCAGCAAATTTGGAAAACTCAGTGGTGGCCACAGGACTGGAAAAGGTCAGTTTTCATTCCAATCCCTCAGAAAGGCAATCCCAAAGAATGCTCAAACTACCACACAATTGCACTCATCACATACACTAGTAAAGTAATGCTCAAAAGACTCCAAGTCAGGCTTCAGCAATACGTGAACTGTAAACTTCCAGATGTTCAAGCTGGTTTTAGAAAAGGCAGAGGAACCAGAGATCAAATTGCTAACATCTGCTGGATCATCGAAAAAGCAAGAGAGTTCCAGAAAAACATCTATTTCTGCTTTGACAATGCCAAAGCCTTTGACTGTGTGGATCACAATAAACTGTGGAAAATTCTGAAAGAGATGGGCATACCAGACCACCTGACCTGCCTCTTGAGAAACCTGTATGCAGGGCAGGAAGCAACAGTTAGAACTGGACATGGAACAACAGACTGGTTCCAAATAGGAAAAGGAGTACATCAAGGCTGTGTATTGTCACCCTGCTTATTTAACTTATATGCAGAGTACATCATGAGAAACGCTGGGCTGGAAGAAGCACAAGCTGGAATCAAGATTGCCGGGAGAAATATCAATAACCTCAGATATGCAGATGACACCACCCTTATGGCAGAAAGTGGAGAGGAACTGAAAAGCCTCTTGATGAAAGTAAAAGTGGAGAGTGAAAAAGTTGGCTTCAAGCTCAACATTCAGAAAACTAAGAACATGGCATCTGGTCCCATCACCTCATGACAAACAGATGGGGAGACAGTGGAAACAGTGTCAGACTTTATTTTTGGGGGCTCCAAAATCACTGCAGATGGTGACTGTAGCCATGAAATTAAAAGACGCTTAGTCCTTGGAAGGAAAGTTATGACCAACCTAGATAGCATATTAAAAAGCAGAGATATTACTTTGCCAACAAAGGTCCATCTAGTCAAGGCTGTGGTTTTTCCACTGGTCATGTATGGATGTCATAGTTGGACTGTGAAGAAAGCTGAGTGCTGAAAAATTGATGCTTTTGAAATATGGTGTTGGAGAACACTCTTGAGAGTCCTTTGGACTGCAAGGACATCCAGCAAGTCCATCCTAAAGGAGATTCGTCCTGGGTGTTCATTGGAAGGACTGATGTTGAAACTGAAACTCCAGTACTTGGGCCACCTCATGCAAAGAGTTGGCTCATTGGAGAAGACCCTGATGCTGGGAGGGATTGTGGGCAGGAGGAGAAGGGGAGGACAGAGGATGAGATGGCAGGATGGCATCTCCGACTCGATGGGCATGAGTTTGAGTAAACTCCGGGAGTTGGTGATGGACAGGGAGGCCTGGCATGCTGCGATTCAAGGGTTCGCAAAGAGTTGGACACGACTGAGCAACTGAACTGAACTGAACTGTTCAGTTTTCTGAGCACCACTTATTGAAGAGGCTGACTTTTTTCTCTCCATTGTATTTTCTTTCTTTCTCTGTCATAGGGTAGGTGATCACAGATGCGTGGGTTTACGTCTGGGCTTTCTGTTCTGTTCCATTGATCTGTATTTCTGTTTTCATGCCAGTACCATACTGTCTTTATTACTGTAGGTTTGTAGTATAACCTCAGGCCAGGGAACCTGATTGCTTCAACTATTTTTCTTTCTTAAGATCACTTTGGCTATTCGGGGTCTTCTGTGTTTTCATACAAATTGTAAAAAAATTTTGTTCTAATTTTGTGACAAATTCCATTGGTAATTTGATTGGGGATTGTGTTGAGTCTGTAGACTGTTTTGCGTAGTATAGTCATTTTCACAACACTGATTCTTCCAGTCCAAGAACATGATATATCTCAATACCTATTTGTGTTGTTTTTGGTTTCTTTCATCAGTGTCTTACAGTTTTCTAAGTACAGGTCTTTTGCCTCCTTAGGTACGTTTGTTCCTAGGTAAATATTTTATTATTTTTGTTGTAATGGTAAGTCGGATTGTTTCCTTAGTTTCTCTTTCTGATTTTCATTGTTAGTGTATAGGATGCAGGAGTTTTCTGTAAATTAATTTTATATCCTGAAGCCTTACCAAATTCATTGATTAGCTCTCGTAGTTTTCTTTTGGCATCTCTAAGATTTTCTATGTATAGTATCACAGATATAAAAATTCTTAACAAAGTTTTAGCAAATTTAGAAAACCCAATCATATGTAAATGACAAGTTGGATATAGGAGGTAAACTACTGTTACACAAGCTCCTGATGGATGTTTCCTTCAGGAATCTTACTCTGAGTGCTGAGAAGAGGGACTTTTGCCTCTCTGAGTCAGGAGTCTGTGGTTGTATTTCTTCTGTTCTCTGCTGTTCTGGCCTGAAATGCCAAGAGGCTGGGGAACTGGTTGGGGAGTAGAGGGTCGTGACTCTGACTTGAGCAACTCTGATGTAATAAATCCTACGGGAGCTTGAAAACCGCCATCACTTATCCACCCCAATTAAATTGCATAACTTGATTGAATTAAGGACAGACTGTTCTACATGAATCAGTCAGTAGTCAACAAACATTAAAGTTTTTTTAATTTATCTGTTTTATAGAAGAATATAATTCATATTAACAGAGAAAAAGAAAAATTCTGTGGTCATCTCAATATTTGCAGAAAAAGCATTTGATAGATTTCAGCATTATTCATGATTTAAACTCTTAGCAAATTAGAATAACAGGGTGCTTCCTCAGTCTGGCAAAAGGCCTTTGTAAAATGCTTACAGCTTTTCAGTGATGAAAACTTGAACCCCTTCCCACAAATAATGGAAACAAGGCAAGTATGTCCACTCTCATCACTTCAACATTGTACTTGTAGGTTCTAGCCAGTACAGCAAGGCAAGAAGAAGAAATGATTGCAAATGACTCTTTATTCACAAGTGCCATATGATTATGTTCAGAGAAAATCCTAAGAAGTTTACCAAAAACATTATTAGAATTAGGGATTGAATTGATCGGAGTCTCTGAATACAAGATCAATATATAAACATCAATTGTACTATAATGCTACAGTGAACAATTGAAAAGTGAAATTTAAAAAACACTCCCATTTGTAGTAGCATCAAAGAACATGAAATATTTAGGAATACATTTAACAAAGTATGTGTAAAATCTGTACATTCAAAACTATCAAACATGCTAGAGAGAAATGATAGAAGAGTGAAGTAAATGAAGAGGCATAAGACATTCATGTGTCAGAAAATGCAATACTGTTATTATATCACTTCTCCCCAAATTGATCTGTAGATTATAGATCTTAGCTATAATCTTAGCAGCTTTATTTTTTCTTTTATAAAATGGTAAAGTGATTTTAAAATATTTATGGAGAGGCAAAGAGCAAAGTTGACTGAATTACACTTCCTGATTTCAAGACATACTATTAAAAAATCAAGACAGCATGATACCTGTGGGAGAACAGATGTACAGAATAGAAAAGTCCATAAACGTACATGGTTAAGGAACAGAAGTGGGGGGGGGGGGGGGGCGGGGTGGACAGCAGTGAGTCCCATTTGTCATCTCATTGTAAGAAGTATAGAATTTCAGAATAATCTGGGTCAGTTTTATGAGCAAATGCTATTTTAGGACAGATTTTATGAAGTGTTATTTTATGCCACTAAATAAACCATAAGCTTAATTGCTGCAATCTGGGTAGATGTGTATTTGTTTTACAGTTTAAGCCTCACTAACTGATTTAATAGACTAGCCAAAAGCAATTTCAAATACTTCCATATATTACCAATGATCAGTCCTTATTGTTTCTAAAATAAGATGAAAGTGAAGCAAAATGTTTGTATGACACTACTCAAATTTAATTATATTTAGTTTCTGTAAAATAGCAGATTAAATGCCAGAACTTAAAACTTGTCCTTCATTTATTTTTTAAATAGAGCTGCATAAGTTACAGTGCTGTAATTCATGAGCAGTTAGATTGTTTTGGAAATTTTTAAAAAGCCATTTTCTAAGCTAATTCACATTATGCTTTTGATTTTAAATAATAATGGTTATTTCTAAATGATAGCGTCACTGTGTACCAAGTTAGCATTTAATAGTATAAAATAAGAAATTAAACTTTGATTCTTTTCAGGGAGTATTTTAAATAGCTTTTAGTGTTTAAACGTGTACATATACATGCATAGGCACATTTAATCATTAAAATTGCTTGTCAGGATAGTCAAGGAAATGTCCTCTGTAACAGTTTTCCTCAGATCTATTTCAGACTTAATGCATGTGTTACTATATTTATCTTTATCTAATCAGCCCTTGCTGTTAGGTTTTGTTATTTTATTACAAGCAGCTGTGCAAAGCTTTTTCTTTTAAAATTATATTCTTTTGTAGTGCTGCCATCATTCACGTATTACACATTTGGGCAGCAAATTAAAGGCAACTAAACTGCAGAACTAGATGAAATACATGATGTCAATATAATTCATACCTTCATGGAAAAGCTACTCTTTCGGGACAATTAAATTGAAGATACTAAGATTTTCAGAAGTCATACAAAAGATATACTCATGAGTTTGTTTTATCACTCTTAGGTGTTTTCAGCCATGAAGCTTACACTGCTTTAACTGTGTATTTACTATTCTGAGGGTTAATAGCGTGCCAACGTTTAATTAGTTTGCTCTGATACTGAGAATTGCATCTGTATTAGTGTATACATTTAGTGAATTTAAAAGACTGTCAGAAGTCTAAATTCCAAACCTGCGGCCCAAATAAGGACTTTTGGAATATAAAAACTCTTTTAAAGCCTAAACTTAAAATCCCACTGCAACTTTTGTGTGACAGTTTGAAACATTTCAGTTTGCAGTCTATGAACATCAGATTTAGTTGCCCTTTGAGTTGATACTAGATTCCAGGTTCGTTTGTGGCATCCACACATGGGCTAGGCATTATCCCGTTGTCTCATATTGCACCATCAAGCTTAAAAGGGAAATTATTCCTGTATCATAGGTATGGAAACTGAATCTTAGGACCTTCTTCAGGGTCACATAACTAATTAAGGATATTAGATATAGTAGATGTATTGATGACCTCACTCCACCATTTAGGATTGTTGTTAGTTAAGAGAAGTGCTCCATGTTCAGGAAATAATCTTTGCCGTGTAAACATATTACATTATTTACCAATATAGACAGGTCTTTACTTTTGTATTAACTGAAGAGATTCTTGAACAACTTGCTATTTTAGATTAGCCATCTTTTAATTCATTTTTGTTTCTGCTGCCACTCTGTTAATTCAGATTTCCATGACCTGCCACCTGAGCTAATCCAGTATTTTGTAGTCAGTCTCTTTTGGTATGTTTATGTCCATATGATGTTTAACAGGTTAATTTGATTCCAAAACTTTCAGTACCTACCTCATATTGCTTAATCAAAGGAAGCATGAACTCATCCTGGCATGGAACTTGACTTTTGCTTCTCAGTTTTGTCCTTCCCATTTCATCTCTGTGACCCATGTAAACCTCACCTGTTGTTGAATGGACCTTGAATTGAGCTACAGGTGAATGACCTCCCCCTTTGCTCCCCATCTCAGCACTGCCCCTTTGCCCCCTCCTCTTGAAAGATTTTCCCTGTTCCCTGACCTAGCACTTGGTTTATACCTCTTAGTTTTAAAACCTACTAGTTTTATCCCCAAACTCTTATTCTGATTGGCTGGTCAGAAAGAGGTTCTGAATGTTATTTCACATGCAGCCTGCATGGGGATACGCAAACCACTTTAGTAAGCAGCTTCCAAAGCTGCCTGTTGCCTCAGTCTTCTTTGACTCTCCAACACCAAGATTTAGGATCACAGAAGAGCCACAAAGCCATGAAAGCCAACTCCTCACTGTACTTGATAAGAATCTGGTTTAGCTGAAGCAGAGAGACCTGTTCTGAGTGAGGAGTCAGACAGGGCCACCTCCATCCCATTAATAATCTCTCAGATTTCTCTTGCATTTTGGATCATACCCCCATAATTTATTTTCTGCTTTGACAGGTGTTCTGTGGAATGTCTTTATAAACTTAACAATATAGAGGAAGATATTATTTACAGACTTAGTTTTTAGGAGATGTAAGTCATGATTTATTTATAAGTATAAATATCCGACATCAGATTATCTGATAAATCCTGAGAGTTGCAGTTTCTTCACTTCACATTATGCCTTGTGGAGATGCCTGACATGTGCATTCTATGGAACATGGGAATGGTGCCTGCCAAATTCATTTTTCCAAATTTGTCTTGGAGAAGAAATCACTTGCATATCATCTGAGGTTGAAATGTTCATTCAGTACAGGGTTGCTTTTCATTCTATATTTTTGAAGGTCTGTTGGAGTCTTTGTAAACGTCATAATTTCAAACCATGAAAAGAGGTCATATACTGAATTATTTTCTAAAGAGTAATATTCCCTAGTGTACTTTTAAAAATTATAAATCATACAGTAGTTTAAAGGAAAAGATTTTTTAAAAAGCCACTAGTAATAACAACTGATATAGAAACAAAGTTTGTTTTTATTAAATATTCATCTATACCATATGTGATTAGAGTTTAGTCCTGTAGTACAAATGTAAAAATTGAAAGATTGTTTTGCTAACTCCATATTAAGGTCAGTTTTCCTGGGCTTTATTTCTTTGTCTTTAAGGTTTTATGATACCTTTGTTCCAGTTTAGTCAAAACATGTATTACATCCACATCCAGTGGTATCTTACTCTTACTAGTGTTGACTTCAAGTATTCTTTTGCTTTTTATTTCCAGTATGTGACCTCCTCGGTAACCCAGGGGTCCCCTATCCTTTGAACTCTCCTACAGCCAGTCAGAGCTGGAATTCAGTGAGCACTGAGGCTCACAGAGACGGAAGAGATAGGAGAGCAGTGACAGAGGCCCCTGTCCCAGAGACACACCGCTCTGCTCGTGATTGCCTCTGAGGCCTGAGGCAGGGGTTAAAGCACCGCTCTCAAAGAGTTGGTGTGGGGGTGGAATTAATTTATAAAGCACTTAGAAAGGCCTGGCACATAATAAGCACTAGATAAATGCTTGCTGTTTTGTGCCTTTTTTCCCCCAAGGCATTATTATTACCATGTATGTAGCTATTCCTTGATCACATGTAAAAGTTTTTTTTAAATGGGGAACACATGTAAATCCATGGCTGATTCATGTCAATGTATGGCAAAAACCACTACAATATTGTAAAGTAATCAGCCTCCAACTAATAAAAATAAATGAAAAAAAAATGACCCTCCCCTGCCCCCACCAAGTAGAGAAAGAGAAAAAAAAAAAAAAAAACAAAAGATTAGTAGACGGATTGATTTCTTCAGCAGTGTTTGTGGCTCAGCTAGACTCAGAGAACTGTGTAAGAGTGCAGAGGACTTTGAAAGAACTGGAATAGTGACAATTTATATAACCCCTTACCAATTACAGTTACGTAGTCTTGGCACTTAGTGGGGCAGTATGAATTAATCTTTGCTTGAGCAGTATAAGAATTTATCAGAAGATTTGCTAAATGGAATGTCCATGGGCTGTAGGATTCTCAGGGACTAAAGTCGGTGGTTGAGAAGGATCAGGAGCACAGGGAAAGTTCACTCTATCCTAGCCTGCAGTCGACATTTGGCTCCCTTTTCGTTTTTCTTTTACAGGCTGATTGGGAGCTTGTATCAGTGGAAACCACAGCTTCTGACTTTTATAGTGAATACATGATCAGCCAGTGACAGACTTGTATTTCCCATTCTCCAGTGACTCCTCTCAGAAACCCAGCTACTTTGTAAGTAGAGTAAATCTATGAGTATTGACACTCCAAAGAGCATGACACCTTGGCAGTATCTGCATTATAGAAGAACCTATGAGAGGAGGAGAAAGTTTTATACTGGAGATGGAGTTAAGAGAGAAGAACTCATTTTCATTTCTTAGCTGAGAGTCCAGCACTTAGACATGTGTTGGTGTGCTCCAAACTTTCTGAGACCCTTTCTATTGCCGTGGGGTCTTGGAACACCCCTGCTGCTACACATAGTGGTATGAGCCAGGAGCTGATATGTTTGATTTCTTGCAAAATACTTACAGCAGCAAGTTCACTTATCTTCCGCCCCTAATAGATGGGGAAACTAGGATTCACTAAAGTAAAATGTCATCCCTCTGGGGACTCTGAAACCCCCAGTACCCAGATCCCAGGATAGTGCCCTTTCTCTTAGGTCATAGCAGACATGTTGATGGACTCACTCACTTCTCCAGGTACTGAAAAAAAAATCAGTTTGTTTACTAGTGATTTCTTCTTTTTGTTAGACACAGTGTGCTTTCACCCAGAGGGGCACGTTGATGTATACTATTAGGAGTCCTCCAGGACTGAAATCTGTATCCCTTTCTGAGTTGTCAGAAGCCAAGAGCTCTTGGGTTGCACGTCAGCACATCTCAATCCACAGTCCACATTCTGATAGGCTTGTCTTAGGAGCAACTGTCAGTCCACCTTTGAGGAGAAAATCAGTGATTCATTTGATATTGGAAACTTGGGACTTTATCCTATTTAATGAGATTTAAGTTATAGAAACTGTTTTCTAGAGAGAAAAAAGTATAACACGCAACTTTTTTTTTTTAGATTTTTAGTTAGTGATTTAGAATTACATGCTCTGTAAGCATGGGTCAGGCATCCGGCAACTCGGGGGGAAGAGGCGAGGAGGGATGGTGGGGGATTTTGTCTGGGGACACAACGGCCATCTATGTGTGGAAATAGTGAGGAGAAAGTTCTCCTGTTGTTTTTGATCCTTATAGCAGACCTGGCAGAAGATAAACTTTAAAACTCATGTTTGCTAAGGGATACAGTAGTCTTTATGTCTCTTTGTGGAACAGGTTAATATGATTGTGATATTGAAACAGTTTTACAGAGGAGTGAAAAAACCTGCACACCAAGACAGGCTGGGATAGACCATTCCTGAGGAGGGTGGGGGCACAATGAGGAGGCTGACTTTTGAAGGATGTCCTGGATCACTGTGTGGTGGGGTGGCCATGTACTGCCAATCTTCTCAGGGAGACAGTATTTTTATTGCCTCATTTTTTAAAAGAAGATGTTAGTGGAGACTACAACTTCCAAGGAACCCTGGATTTTCTTAAATTTAAATAGTTTTCTTACTTAAAATTAAGAAAAGCAGTGGTTGATAAGCATATTTTAAACATGATCATTAAGTATATTTTATCTGTCACATTCATAATCATGAGCAAAGATATATGATATTTGAGCATTAAGTATATATTACATTGCTGATTTTATGTTACTGCTATGGAAAAAAAAAATCTACTGAGCAAACAACTTTTGTGTAATCAGCTGAAAGAACAGCCGCAGGGGTGAGGTAACAGGAAAAGGGGGATTGACATGATGGTTTGTGAGATATTGTTTCCTTAGTTGTGTCACAGAGCCACTGTGGCTTTAGTTTTCCCAGAGCCACTAGAGCTCTTGCAGAACTCTAGGACTGTGTTCAGAAGTATTGCATTCTTTACTTATTTCTGTTTTTCTCTCTTTCGTCATTTACACGGAGCTCTCCACTACAGACAAAGAGCTTTGTTACATTATTGACCACGAGCAAAAAAAAAAAACCTGCCCTGCTAGCCTACTAATTATGACATGTGTGTACAAGTGTATAGCTAATGTGATATACACTTAATGTGAAGCAATGAAAACAATAGCTAGTATTGTGTAAGTGTGAAGCAGTAAGAATGTAAGGCTTACCAGGCAGCTCTTAAAATTCCTGTCTTAACCCATAGTCATGACAGTGTGTTAGGCTGTGTGTCCACTACCTCTGGAGCCATTCCCAGGTCCCACGGGTGTCCTTTGTATTACAGCTTTTCACTAGGGTGTCCTTTGTCAAAAGTCCAACATTGTTAAGAATTTATGCTTCTAGTTTTTCTTTCTTCTATTACTGTAGAAGTATATCACTATACTTCACATTTTTAGAGAAGAGATATATATTTTATTTTGAGACATTCTCAGTAGATCCCTTAGAGACAAAAATAATAAACAGTATAAATTTAAACCTTTAAAAATAAAGCTTGGTATAAAAGTAGTTCATGGGGGAAAGAATGGTTTTTCAACTATTGGTTGTTCATACTGGGGCTTCCCTGATAGCTCAGTTGGTAAAGAATCCGCCTGCAATGCAGGAGACCCCAGTTCGATTCCTGGGTTGGGAAGATCCACTGGAAAAGGGATAGGCTACCCACTCCAGTATTCTTGGGCTTTCCTTGTGGCTCAGCTGGTAAAGAATCTGCCTGCAATGTGGGAGACCTGGGTTCAATCCTTGGGTTGGGAAGATCCCCTGTAGAAGGGAAAGGCTACCCACTCCAGTATTCTGGCCTGGAGAATTCCATGGACCATATAGTCCAAGGGGTGGCAAAGAGTCGGACACAACTGAGCGACTTTCACTTTCATGCAAATAATGAGTGTCAATCCATACTCCTTGGCATATATAAAACTGAACTCAAAATGGATCATAGGCCAAAATATGAAAACTGAAAATATAAAACTTAAGCAGCAAACTTAGGAAAATAAGCTTTATGCTCTTAGGCTAGAAATTTAAGATTTCTTAGGCAAGATACCAAAAGCACAATCCGTATGAGAAAAGAAAGGAAATACTATACTTGATCAAAATTAAGAGTATCAGTTGTGAAAAGACACTATTGATAGAATTGATGGTTTAAGTCCCAGACTGGGAGAAAATACATGTAAATCTTATGTCTCATAAAGGAGCTGTATCTAAAATATGTAAAAAACTCTGAAAACTCAAGAGTGAGAAAACAAAACACTCTAATTAAAACATAGTCAAGTTATTTGAGAAAGCTCTTCACCAAAGATGTGTGAATGACAAATAAACACATAAAGAGATGTCAAAGTCATAAGGAAAATGCAAATTAAACCCACAATGGGACACCATTAATACCTAGTAGAATAGCTAAAATTTTAAAAATCTGACTATACCAAGTGTTGACAAGGATATAGAATATCTGGAACTTTGATACACCACACATAGGAATGTAAAATGGTACAATTGATTTAGAAAACAGTTTGGCATTTTCTTAAAAAACTAAGTTTACACACACACACACACACACATATAAAGCAGTTATTATTAAAAACAGATGTTTTCCTATTTCCCCCCCCCCATTGTGTGCTACTGTAATCCATTCAGACTGTGTCTTATGATAAACATTTGGCTTGTTTTTGCTCTTTTATAATTACCTATAATGTCACAGTGAAAAACCTCATGTGTATGTCATACATGCCATTTCACATTTTTACTAGACTGTCTGAGTAAAATCCTGGAAGTAAGGTAGTAGCTGGGGCTAGGGGTAGCTACTCATAGGTGGCAAACTTTCCTGTCATGGGGGTGTAACAGTTTGCAGGCCAGCAGCCTCCCTAACAGAATTGTCGATCTTTAGGATATTTGCAGGCAGATGAGGAAGGGTATTTTGAAGCTATATAACTTGCATTTCTCTTTATAAGCAGAGTTGGTAGTTTTCACATGTTTTAAGGGCCTGTGAGGAGGAAAACCACTTTTCTTCTACTCTCTAGGTTCTCTGGTTGGGATGCTAGGAATTAACAAAAGACAGATTAGTAAGAGATAAACAGTTTACTAACATGTGCAGCACACATACATGTAGGAGAAACTCAGTTATGAGTAACTCAGGGAGGCAGTTAGAATTTGAGGACATGTGTACTGTCTTAGGCTAAAAAAAGGAAAAGGGGCCTAGGGTTTCTGCTGGGGAGTAGGGTGGGTTATGGAACATGACTAGGAAATACGTGGTGAACAGAGGTTGTTCAGTAAGATTTATAACACAGATTTTTTTTTTAAGTAATTAATTTTTGGCTGTACTGGGTTTTCATTGCTCCACATGGCCTTTCTCTAGTTGCGGTGATGGGGGCTACTGTAGTTGCGATATGCACGCTTCGCATTGCAGTGGCTTCTCTTGTTGCAGAGCCCAGGCTCTAGAGCTCCTGGAGTTGTGGGGCCTGGCATCTGCCCAGACCAGAGGTGAAACCCACGTCCCCTGCATTGGCAGGTGGATTCTTAACCACTAGACCCCAAGGAAGTCCCATAATGCAGAGAAAGAAGTCTGTGCTTTCTCCACCTACAGAAAAGAAAAGAAAGAAAGGGAAGTCGCTCAGCCGTGTCCGACTCTTTGCAACCCCATGGACTGTAGCCTACCAGGCTCCTCTGTCCATGGAATTTTCCCAGCAAGAGTACTGTAGTGGGTTGCCACCTATGAATGTTGTTAAAAGTTGTCTTCCTTTTCCTGGTACTGGAGTGGGAGACATCTTTACAAATGGAAATTTCCTTTATAAATATATGTTTCCTTTGTAAAAGAAAAACTTTACTTTTAGGTCTTTTCTTATGTCTGCTGTTCCTCAGTTACCTTCAGTGCAAAGTAGTCCTTACTTTAAAGAGATTTTTTTTTTGTAGCATATTCTGGCCTCCTTCAGGTCAATTGAATTTTTAATTGTCTAACTCTTGCCTTTTTCTCTTATTAAATTATCAGTCTCAATTTTTAGTATTGTTACATATTAAGAATTAATTCTTTAGCTGTGATGTTTTTCCAATTGCAAAATTTTTTCCTATTTTATGTATCTTTTAATTTTCCTTAGAATTTTTCTCTTTTTTTATGCAGTTCTTTTTTTAATGCCTCAGTGTTTTTTATTACCTATAGATTTTAAGATATAGCCCCCAAATTATTAATAATTCACTCTTTTTTATTTTAAAGCCTTCAGATGACTTCATTTTTTACTTCTAGATCTCGATCTGTTTGGAATTTAACCTGACACATACTGAGAGAAATAAATACAACTTTCTCTTTTTTCTCATGTTTTTGCCTTCATTTTTGAAGAGTAAGTTCATGGGGTGTAGGCTTCTAGGTTGGCATTTGTTTTCCTTCAGCCCTGTGAAGATATCCCACTCTCTTTTGGCTTTTGTCGTACCAAAGAACTTGGCTCTAGTCTAGCTTTTGTTCCTTTGAAGATAATCTGTCTTTTTTTTTTTTTTTTTTGCCTTGTTGTTTTAACAGTTTTTTTTTTCTTGTCTTGCTTCCTGGAATTCCATTTTATTCATTAAGGTGGATTTTTATTTTATTTGTCTTGCTTCTAATTCACTGGCACTCTTAATATATGAATTCATATCCTTCAGTGTTTTTGGAAATACCCAGCCATATCTCTTGAAATATTGTCTCTGCCTGTTCCTTCTTTCCTTTCTTCTTATACTCTGATCAAATTTATGTTAGACCTAATCACTGTTTTTTCCTTCTCTTTGTGTTGTATTTTGGATAATTCTTCAGATCCATTTTCCAGTTTATTTATGCTTTGTTTTTGCTATGTTCAGACAGTCTGCTGCCAAATATATGTCAAGTTTTTCATTTTGGTTACTAAGTTTCCCTTTCTAGAAATTCTGTTTGGTTCATTTTTAAATCTGCTATGTCACTTTTTCTAGTTTTCTGTTCCCTGAGAATATATTCAAGTTTGTCATTTGTTTACATATGGTAAATGTAGTTGCTTTAAAATATGTATCTGGTCATTCAGTCTCTGAAGTGTGCATGGGTCTTTTTTTCTCCCTTGTCTCTATTGGTTCTTGTTCTTATCTTTGTGTGTGTGTGTCTGAATATTTTTGACTGCTTGCTGCCCATTCCCCATGAAAAATTACTCATAGGCCCTCTAGTGGGGGTTGATTGTGTGTCTCTCACCCCCTCCCCCCCACTCCAGAGATTTGCATCTGTTCTACCATTTGTCCCAGAGTGGTGACAGTTGGATCCCTTAGATCACATTCAGGGCCCACAAGTATCCAGGTTCTGTGAAACAGAACTCCATGGTAGCAGGGAGTTTTTCTCTCTTTCCCCCCTCCCTCTCTTGCTCTGTTCAGCGCAAAAGCAGCCTTTTATGCTTATGAGGATGGAGATCTGGTTTACCTTCCCCTTAAGAGCCCCCTCTGAAGTCCCTCCCACCTGCGTGTTGGGTGGGTCTCCTCTGGCCTCCTTTTTCATGCTCTGAGCCCTGATTTCTCTTCTGTATCCCTGTGGCCCTAGAACCTTGGAACAAGAGCCCAAACTGTAGGGATGCCTGTATTCTACTCACTTCTGTGATTTTGATTCCCGGTTTTCATCCCTAAAATGGCCTGGAAGGTCATGCTGTTCTTTTAGATGTCTAGTGCTTTTAGCCTGATATCTCTTTTTTTTAAACCTGAAACCCAATTTTCTGCATGTTTGTTTACAGTGGGAACAATCGTCTGATCCAGATAGCCTAGTTCTTATCTCAGAGCTGTAGTCAACCTGTTATATTTTTTTAAAAAATATTTTTTATTAAATTTATAAATTTTAGAAGCATGTTACCATGCTTTCTTATGCATAAGTCAGTTGTTCAGAAGTTTTATATGGTTTTTGTAACTATCTTATTTAGTATGCTTACCTGTCATTTAGTATAGATATCTTTATGTTTTTAATGTTGAAATGTAGATACTTTGGGGACTATTTTTGTTTGATATCTGATCTTTGTTACTTTGTATGCAAAGAACACAGACTGTCTAGTATGAATCACATTGCATGTGTTAAGATTTTCTCAGTGACCTAGCATATAGCTCGTTTTCGTACATGTTGCTTGTATGTTGGAAAGTAATAAATAGGGTGCAGAGTTCTTTAGGTAAAACTTGTTATTTGTATTTTCTCCAATCATGTATACTGGGGGGATGGGGAGACTTTTTCTATAAAGGACCAGATGGTAAAGTCATCAGGCCTTGCAGGCCATACGGTCTCTGTCCCAACCGCTCCTGGTGGCTGTGTCCCGGGAAGACTTCGTGTTCAGAGCAGACAGCGGTGCAGATCAGGCCTCTGTCTGTGTCTAACCAGTGTTGTGTCTTCATCTATTGTGTTCTGATAGGATGAATCAAAGCTTCCCTTGCTGACTGTGGGTTTACTCTGTTCTCAGTCCACGTTTTAGAGAAATTAAATACAGTTGTGCTTCTCTTTATGACTAGTGATTGTTCCCCCAAGAGATTTTGTCTGTGTTCCAGCTGTCTTTTGCCACAATAATGCTGTGTAACAATCGCAAAGTAAGTGGCTTGAAACAATAACCATTTATTTAGGTCATGTGCCCATGTGTGAGTGATTTAGGCTAGGTGCCTTCGGCAGGTCTGCTCCTGCAGGGGCCTCCCACATGCCTGGTAGCTGGCCCACTTATTCGGTCTGGGAGAGACCCCCTGGGTTAACTAGGGTGACTAAGTCTTTCCCCTCCATCCTTTATCTTCTGTCCTCCACAGGCCGACTGGTTCCAGCGTGTTCTGAGTGTAGGTGGGGACCTGTAGGTGCTGGTGAAGCCCCTGCTTTCTGCACCACTGGCCAATGTAGGTCACGGGACTGCTCCTGGCTGGGGTGGGTAGCCAAGGGGGTAGGTGGGGAAGGTGTGGCATTTGAATTCAGAACCTCAAGACAGCAGCCAAAGTTCTTTTATTTTACTTCTTTTTCTTGGACACCCCTTATCAAACATTTCTTTTACATCATTCTTGGTTTTTCTGTTTGTTTGTTTTACCATTCTTGGTTTTAATCCAAAATTAATTGTTGTACTTCTTTGTTTTGAAGGAGAACTTTTCAGAAAAACTTAATTTTTTTAAAAAGCAGCTTTTTTTTAGCCAGCATTTTCCTTTCCCTGAAATAGGTGCTTTTTTTTTTAACCTGAGGCATCTCATATGTCTTGTTATCATGACAATAGTTTATTAAAAATCAAAATAATAAAAGACTTGAATTTAGTTTTTAGTAAGTTAGCTTACTTTAAAGAAAATCTGTGATTACTGTCATAATCATTCTTGAAAAAATCATTACTAGCAAAAATCATTCTTGAAATAATGGTTTGTGCCATTGTTTTAAGTATTTGTCAGGTTTCTTGTAACTGAAAGACTGTGTCTTAGTGAATGTTTTATCTGTGGAAACAAAGGGAGTGTGCTTAGGGTCAGAGGAAGAAGACCCGGTAGGCAGGAGGGGGTCGATAATACAGAGAGAATGATAACGGTATCGTGACCCACGGTCTCTGATCTGAAGGAAATAGAGGGATTCTTTTAGACTGGAGAAGGAATACTCTTCCTTCTAAGACCAGTGATGTCAGTGGATGAGAAAAGGGGCAGAAGATGGAGAAGTTGGGGGGTGAGGTATTGCATGCATGCGTGTGTATGTGTGACCAAGAGGGAGGGAGATCCTTCAGAGCGTGTGTATGACCAGAGAGAAGAAGAGAGACGCTTTCCTGTGCTGAGGTGGGGTAAGGGAGTGCTAGCTTGTAGGCCCATCTGTATGGAGCAAGAGCTTTGGCTGCCCGCCAGGGCTTCTCTTGACCAGGGTTGTTCTCTGGCACTGGGGGCTGAACTCCAAGTACCATTCCATAGATCCTCGTGATTTCTTGCAGAGTGTTGTACTGTCAAGCAGCAGAATCCCAAGAAAGTAAAAGGGTGTCTTAGCCCATGGTTGAGAGTTGCCAGTTTGATGCAATGAAAGATTAAGGGAATGGCAAGATTAAGGAGAAGACGTTAAGATTAAGGATCCTGACAAGAATGTGTCTGAAGGGTTCTGGCAGTGGGAAGGGTAGGCTGCAGAGAAGGGGAGAGCAGTGTGAAGAGGCTGAAGAATTGGGGAGGGCAGAGGAGGAGTTAGGAGATTGAGATCCTGGTTTAAGTGAGGACTTGAGTGTCTTTATGTAAAAAGTCTGGGGAAGGCAGTTGGTGGCATGGTTCAGCTACTTAGGGATGACTTTAAGGTTCCCACACTTTTTCCAACTTTCTGTTTTGACATTCTGATCATATGGCTTTTGATCCATAGCCTCATTGTCTGGTATTCTGTTAGGAACAGTGTTTTTCTTTGTTAAATAGTGTCTGTCCTATGTTTATTTACTTGGATTCTAACTTCTTGTGCATATACTACCTTTTTTGCGAGAGTTTTGCCTTTAGCTATATGTCTTTAGTCTTACTTTTTTTATGATGCTATTTCTAACTTATTTGTTAGTTCTGTATTAATGTAAATTTTGTTCCCCAGTATTTTTCTAAACTCCGCAAGCGCACTTTTCATTTCCAGTCTCTTATCATCACTGTTTTTGTCTTATGCATTGACTTCATGTCTTCTCTAAGTTATCTGAACTTTCTTAAAGTTCTTCTCTAAGTTATCTGAAGCTTTCTTAAAGACTGTGTCGTAAGCCTGTTGTGTGCTTTTGCTGTCTTCTGAAGGTGCACTGTTTGCTCTGCTTTGAGCACTGAGGAGCTGGTGTATTTTCCTGTTGTTAGAATGCCATGTCTTTCTCATCGCCACATTTTTTTTTTTTTTTTTGGTCATCTCTATCAGGATTGTTGTTCTGTTACACAGTGAGTGAACTGCGGGTTCAGGGCTAAGTGTTGCTTGTTCTTCCTGTCTTCTCAGAGAATGAGAGGAGAGGATGAGGGGAGGCAGGCATCACCCATCAGGGCTGGAGGCAGTCTATAATGCAGCTTTATAAGAGTCCTTTCCCAGGCTCTCTCCACCTAGCCAGGGCCATTTTCCGTGAGACACACCCTCTGTTCCCTAGGGACGGGGGCCTTGGAATATTAGGATAGCAGGTCCCTGGTATGCATGGGCTCTGCTCTTGTCCCCATCCCCTACCTCCAGACCCTGTGTGTATTCTCTTTCCAGCTTGAGATAGAAAGGATGGGTGAAAACCATGCATGGGCACACATGTATGATTGGGGAACATGGCTGGGGATCCAGGGTGACTCCTGAGATAGCATGGAGTGAGAGGGTTGTAGGTGGAGCAACTGCCAGGTTTGCATACTGACTTCTGCCTTACTAGCCCTGACTTGGGGCCTCTGGTATCCTTTCTATATAGAGGATAATGATAGTCCTACTTCATAATGAGGCCAGAAGGTTTAAATGAGGTAATACTTGTAAGTCCCTTAACACCAGAGTTTGCTCCTCTCAGCAAACTGAGATATGTGCTCAGTTGGCCAGTCATGTCTGATTCTTTCTGACCCCATGGACTGTGGCCCGCCAGGCTCCTTTGTTCATGGAATTTTCCAG
Organism: Dama dama; assembly: GCF_033118175.1. NCBI lineage: Eukaryota > Metazoa > Chordata > Mammalia > Artiodactyla > Cervidae > Dama > Dama dama. Next base: position 24,753,891 of record NC_083696.1, on the reverse strand, counting down.
GCAAGAATACTGGAGTGGGTTGTCATTTCCTGCTTCAGGAGATATCTTCCCAATCAGGGATCGAACCCATGTCTCTTAAACCTCCTGCGTTGGTATACAAGTACAGGTATATCCCTCTTTTTGAAAGTTCCATTTATGCCACTTCAGTTTTATGAAAGACCTACATTAGTACCTGTTTTTACTAACTAAAAGGAATCTGAAGAGAGTTTTCACTTTTATGAAAAAAAGACAAAAAATAGGAATAGCGTTCAGGGTTTGTTTTGCAGAGGCAAACATCACAGAGGCGGTGCTTTCCCTATGTGGCGGCAAGGGCACCGCCAAGCTCCTTCCCCCCAGAGTCACACTCAGCGCCTCCGCATCCCGCTGCCAGAGCTCTGAACTGTGTCTGTGAGTGTCTGTGCTTGATCTCGATTGATTTTGTGTGTCTGTTAGCAAGATGTATCCTAAGGTGACTGCTTCTTTGCTTTATGAAGCCATTTTGTGCTTGCAGAAGGTCTCAAAGGAACAGCCTACTTCCAGGTAGCTGGTAAACCTACACTTGCTATCTCATGGTTGGCTCACTTGTGTACTTTTCCCTACTCGGTGATCCTGATCTCTGTGATCTTCTTTTCTTTATTTTTACTTTTGCCTTTTTATTAAATCCTTATTGTTGAAAGTAATTAGTGGTGAGATGAGCATGATAATCTCTGCCTTCTTTCTCCAATTTTCTTATCGGATAAAATGCAGAATGGCAGCCTCTCCATTTTGTAGGACAACCTGATAAAAAAAGGGGCCCTGTCTCTCAGGGTTTGAAAGTTTTTCTTAGGGGTGCCTTCACAGCACTTTTTTTTCCAAACAGGAAAGCGTTTGCGTAGTATTGACACAGGTTTTGTCCATTTACCATCTTTACTCCACATGGCTTCTCTGTTACTTGTTCAAAGTCCCACCGTGCTGTGGCCACACTTGAAATCTGTTGTGTGCATTACCTGGCCTCTGCTTTTCCATGATGGTGCCTCTTCTCTCTCGTTGCTCTTTCCTTCCCCACTTCTCATTCCCTCCCTCATTGAGTTTTCAACTAATTTTTGTTGCTTTTTGAAGAGAGTAGAAGAATTAGCTCTAAGCTAGCCAGATATCTTCCCTACAAAATCTGCAGTGTACATTAATTTGTCATCAATGTCATATTATGTTTCCAATGTGTATAGAGGTTATTTCATTTAAAATACTGACAGTATGGCTTAATTTCAATGTTTGTATCTCAAACTTAGTTTTTCACAGGAACACCATCGTCAGTCCATTGTTGAATAAGACATATTATCGGGTGGTTGTGACAGAACTTTCATTGTTCTTGCTGAGATGGCAACAGTTAATCCCTGTTTTATGTGAAAGTTCCTTCAGATGTTCTCCTGGAACAGGGAAAGGACAGGGATTGCCTCTGGAACCTCCCATGTGTGGGTGTACAGGATGTGCCAGAAGGGGTAAAGGGCAGTGACCAACCTCTCATCCTGGTCATCTGCTCATGGAGTCAACAGTGCATGTTAAGAAGTTGGCTGTAAAATGTGGGTAAGAGGGAAGGAGCGTCAAGTCAGCCTTTAGACAAGTAAATTTCACATATATTTTACATCCAATAGCGCCTTAATGAGTTTGAAATATGAAGCTTAATATTTATAAAACATGTTTATTAAAACTACAGCTGAGGTTTCTGTTCATCTATGAAAATGCTGAGTAACTGCGAGCAAAATGAGTAACCAAGAAGTCTACAGGTGGCCATTGTATGTGGTGGGTAGTTTATCTCCCCATTTCAGAGAGAGGTTTTCGTTGTTGTATAGCATATGGTTGTTTTATTTTGTTTAGGGTATAGGCAGAAGGTCAATTTATTTTTGTACAGGCTTTCTGTTTTCCTTGTGACATGACTTAGAGTTATGAAAAACTGACTAGATGTTGGATGTATTTTATAAAAATAATTTGTTTCCAGTAAGTTAGAGTTGCTTCATCTTGCTTGGATGTGCTCTGAATAATGAATTGCTTATCCTGCTTTCTTAATATGAAACAGTTGCTGACTAGTTCTCTAAATAATAAAATCTTCTACGCTCATTACACAAAATGTTTTGTGGTTCTCCCAATGAAAAATAATATTAATTAGCTCATCTTTATAGTTTAACCCACTTGAAATATCATTTTTTTTAATTTATTTTGGGCATTATAGTGTTTTTCTGTTCACAGTTAAAAAAATGTAAAAAGTGAGCTATTCAATACAGGAGGTCTGGGTGAGGAGGCATGGCCCCCCTGGCCCAGGCACCTTCATCTCAGGGTTTGTGCCTTGAGGTCAGTGCCACATCTTTTATGCCTCTGACCTTTTCCTTTAACATTAACCATCCCCCCCACGCCACCCCCCTCCCCCCAAAAAAAACAGGGTAAAGTAGAGGCAGGCCAGTATCAAGATGTTGAGCAGAGTGTGAGGAGGAAGAACTGTCCCCAGAATGGAAGGGTGGCAGAAGTGTGCGCGTGCCTTCCACTTTGTGGGCCTTGCATAGTAATTCATTTCTCTCCAGCACCATTTCCCAGTGGGAATTGACCACTGCGTGCTGCTTTTAATTTGAAACTCTCTGCCATTGTTCACTGCCTTTGATACCAGACCCAGTGGATTAATTTTTCCTTCTGTTCCAGATATCCAGTTATATTGTTATGCTAACTAGTTCACTTCAGTTCAGTCGCTCAGTTGTGTCCCACCCTTTGCGACCCCATGAATCCCAGCACACCAGGCCTCCCTGTCCATCACAAACTCCCGGAGTTTACTCAAGCTCATGTCCATCAAGTCAGTGATGCCATCCAACCATCTCATCCTCTGTCGTCCCCTTCTCCTCCTGCCCCCAACCCCTCCCAGCATCAGGGTCTTTTCCAGTGAGTCAACTCTTTGCATGAGGTGGCCAAAATACTGGAGATTCAGCTTCAGCATTAGTCCTTCCAATGAACACCCAGGACTGATTTCCTTTAGGATGGACTGGTTGGATCTCCTTGCAGTCCAAGGGACTCTCAAGAGTCTTCTCCAACACCACAGTTCAAAAGCATCAATTTTTCGGCACTCAGCTTTCTTCACAGTCCAACTCTCACATCCATACATGACCACTGGAAAAACCATAGCCTTGACCAGACGGACCTTTGTTGGCAAAGTAATGTCTCTGCTTTTTAATATGCTGTCTAGGTTGGTCATAACTTTCCTTCCAAGGAGTAAGTGTCTTTTAATTTCATGGCTGCAATCACAATCTGCAGTGATTTTGGAGCCCCCAAAAATAATGTCTGACAGTGTTTCCACTGTCTCCCCATCTATTTGTCATGAGGTGATGGGACCAGATGCCATGATCTTAGTTTTCTGAATGTTGAGCTTGAAGCCAACTTTTTCACTCTCCTCTTTCACTTTCATCAAGAGGCTTTTTATTTCCTCTTCACTCTCTGCCATAAGGGTGGTGTCATCTGCATATCTGAGGTTATTGATATTTCTCCCGGCAATCTTGATTCCAGCTTGTGCTTCTTCCAGCCCAGCGTTTCTCATGATGTACTCTGCATATAAGTTAAATAAGCAGGGTGACAATACACAGCCTTGACATACTCCTTTTCCTATTTGGAACCAGTCTGTTGTTCCATGTCCAGTTCTAACTGTTGCTTCCTGACCTGCAAGAGGCAGGTCAGGTGGTCTGGTATTCCCATCTCTTGAAGAATTTTCCAGTTTATTGTGATCCACACAGTCAAAGGCTTTGGCATAGTCAATAAAGCAGAAATAAGATGTTTTTCTGGAACTGTTTTGCTTTTTCGCTGATCTGGCAGATGTTGGCAATTTGATCTCAGGTTCCTCTGCCTTTTCTAAAACCAGCTTGAACATCTGGAAGTTCACGGTTCACGTATTGCTGAAGCCTGGCTTGGAGAATTTTGAGCATTACTTTACTAGCATGTGAGATGAGTGCAATTGTGTGGTAGTTTGAGCATTCTTTGGCATTGCCTTTCTTTGGGATTGGAATGAAAACTGACCTTTCCAGTCCTGTGGCCACTGCTGAGTTTTCCAAATTTGCTGGCATATTGAGTGCAGCACTTTCACAGCATCATCTTTCAGGGTTTGAAATAGCTCAACTGGAATTCCATCACCTCCACTAGCTTTGTTCATAGTGATGCTCTCTAAGGCCCACTTGACTTCACATTCCAAGATGTCTGGCTCTAGGTGAATGATCACACCATAGTGTTTATCTGGGTCGTGAAGATCTTTTTTATACAGTTCTTCTGTGTATTCTTGCCACCTCTTCTTAATATCTTCTGCTTCTGTTAGGTCCATGCCATTTCTGTCCTTTATCGAACCCATCTTTGCATGAAATGTTCCCTTGGTATCTCTGATTTTCTTGAAGAGATCTCTAGTCTTTCCCATTCTGTTGTTTTCCTCTACTTCATGACATTGTACAGGAGACAGGGATTAAGACCATCCCCATGGAAAAGAAATGCAAAAAAGCAAAATGGCTGTCTGAGGAGGCCTTACAAATAGCTGTGAAAAGAAGGGAAACGAAAAGCAAAGGAGAAAAGGAAAGATATTCCCATTTGAATGCAGAGTTCCAAAGATTAGCAAGGAGAGATAAGAAAGCCTTCCTCAGCGATCAATGCAAAGAAAATGCTAACTAGTAGGTTGGTGCAAAAATAATTGTGGTTTTGCGTTGTTGAATTTTGCTGTTTGATATTGGAATATATTCTTAAATGTGGTTATGTTATACATCATTTTAATGCACATTTCTCACTTCATATTTTTTTGCTAAGGACATTACTTGCTATGTATTTTATAGTTCTTTTAGACTCTGGAAGTGATGTTGCCCCTAGCCATGTGGCACTAGTGGTAAAGAACCTGCCTATGCAGGAGACATAAGAGACGTGGGTTCGATCCCCGGGTCGGGAAGATCCCCTAGAGGAGGACATGGCAGCCCACTCCAGTATTCTTGCCTGGAGAATCCCATGGACAGAGGAACCTGGTAGAGTACAGTCCATAGTGTTGCAAAGAGTCGGACACGACTGAAGTGATTTAGTGTGCATGTGTGCGTGTACACACACACATATATGAAAATGATGTTTAAAAAAAAGCAAATTCAAGCAGTTTTCTTATTTGAATTCAAAATCAGTCGTAAAGCAGCAGAGACAACTCACAACATCAACAACGTATTTGGCCCAGGAACTGCTAATGAACATTCAGTACAGTGTTAGTTCAAGAAGTTTTGCAGAGAAGGCAAGACCCTTGAAGATGAGGAGCATAGTTGCCAGCCATCAGAAGTTGACAACTAACTCAGACCATCATCAAAGCTGATCCTCTTATAACTACTTAAGAAGTTAACTTAAGAACTCAATGTCGGTCATTCTACATTTGAAGCAAATTGGAAACATGAAAAACCTCGATAGGTGGATGCCTTGTGAACTGACTGCAAATCAGAAAAAAACTGTCATTTTGAAGTATCATCATCCCTTATTCTGTGCAATAGCAATGAACCATTTCTCGATTGGATTGTGACATGCAATGAAAAGTGAATTTTTTACAACAACCGGTGAAGACCAGCTCAGTGGTTGGACCAAGAAGAAGCTCCAAAACAATCCTCCAAAGCCAAACTTGTACCAAATAAAGGTCATGGTCACAGTTTGGTGATCTGCTGTCCATCTGCTTCTCTACAGCTTTCTGAATCCTGGTGAAATCATTACATCTGAAAAGTATACTCAGCAAATTGATGAAATGTACTGATAACTGCAACTCCTGCAACCAGCATCGGTCAACAGAAAGGGCTCAATTCTTCTCCATGACAGCGTCCAACCATATGTCGCACAACCAATGCTTCAAAAGTTAAACAAATTAGGCTACGAAGTTTTGAAGTTTGGGAAATCTTGCTCATCTGCCATGTTCACTTGACCTCTCGCCAACTTGACTACCGCTTCTTCAAGCATCTCAATAACTTTTTGCAGGCAAACTGCTCCTACAACCAGCAAGAGGCAGAAACTGCTTTCCAAGAGTTCGTCAAATCCTGAAGCATGAATTTTTCGCTATGGGAATAAACAAACATTTCTCGTTGGCAAAAATGTGTTGATTGTAATGGTTCCTAATTTGATTAATAAGGATGTATTTGAGCCTAGTTATCATGATTTAAAACTCATGGTCTGAAACTGCAATTATGTCTGCATCAATATTATAACTCCTACCAAGGCCTTGCCCTAATGAAGAATAACTATTTAAGGAGCTGTGCATCTGGTCTCTTCTAGGGGGAAGTAGCTTACCATTAGGAAATCAGGTGGGCTGCAGAATCAGATATACCTAATTCACTCACACCCACTGGTGTACCTAGTGGGCATGAGCTGGTCACTTTACTTCTCTGAGCCTCTGATTTCCCCATTTGCCAAATAAGGATAGTAATAGTAGTGGCCTTATAGAATTCTTGCAAAAAACATAAAAAGTAATTTGTTAAATTACATAATACATAGTAAATTATTAATAATGATGCAGCTTTGCCAGAATTTTCAAATATTTGTCATGTGACCTGCTTTTGATAAGAAAAATTAAAAGTATTCAGATCTTCATGTTCACTCCATTGTTTAGTCATTTAGTCAAATACTTATACATATTGTTTCTTTAATCAACAAGTACACAGCAACTCTGTACTTGTGTGGAAGTTCTGTATAATCCAGAGAGAAAACATTTGGATGTTGAGAATCTTAAACCATTTCTTAGATCCCCTCTCCCATTTAATGAAAATATTAGGGTCCAGTTTTTATAATATACAATCAGAGTGTCCGAGGTTTTTGCTGATCAGTTAAATCAGTGCATTATAGAAAGGCTAGATATGTGGGTGTGACTTTCTCTGCTGCTCGTAGTTGGCAAAGACTGTATTTTAATGGAATGAGCTTTCCAAAGGAACACCTTCTATTTTGTATTCTCCCTGAGTTTCCCTCCTCTATTATTTTTTTCAAGATAATGGTTAACATGTTCTGTTCATGTCCTCCTTGATTTTGAAATAAATGAAAGGTGGTTTTAAAGTTTTGGGAAACAGTCTGAAAGTGCTCTGGAAAAGCTTGTTTTTGGTTAAAGGAAAGATGGGGAGAAGAAAAGGTGACCTTTACAGCATATATTGCTTAATCAGTCTCAGACCTTGTGGTAAGCAGCCTCGAACTGCTCATGTTTTGTGCAGTCTCTCTGTTTGTGAAGCCTGGGGCTATAAACTCTGTTCTAATAGAATTTGGCAGAAGAGATGGGAAATCACCTCTTGGATAGGTTATTAGACATCTGTGGATTCCGTCTTGTGAATTCTCTCTCTTGAATTACTCAAGAGTCACCTGTCTTGTGAAGAAACAGCCCTGTGGAGTGGCTCCTATAGAGGGGACCAACGGAATCTGCCAGCAACTATGTGAGTGAGCCTGGAAGCAGAGCCAGTCCGGGCCCATAGAATATGTATCTGTTGTTTTAAGCCACCGAGTTTTGAGATGATTAGCAGTGCACATGAAATAACTGATAAGTCCTTATTTAATCATTAGAAATGATGAAACTTGTTTTTTGTTAAATGCGGACTACCTGGTTTATGCTTTACTGTATTCACCATCCGTTTGGGTTCAGTTCAGTTCAGTTCAGTCGCTCAGTCGTGTCCGACTCTTTGCGACCCCATGAATCGCAGCACGCCAGGCCTCCCTGTCCATCATAAACTCCTGGAGTTTACTCAAGCTCATGCCCATAGAGTCGGTGATGCCATCCAGCCATCTCATCCTCTGTCGCCCCCTTCTCCTCCTGCCCCCAATCCCTCCCAGCATCAGGGTCTTTTCCAGTGAGTCAACTCTTTGCATGAGGTGGCCAAAGTACTGGAGATTCAGCTTCAGCATTAGTCCTTGCAATGAACACCCAGGACTGATCTCCTTTAGGATGGACTGGTTGGATCTCCTTGCAGTCCAAGGGACTCTCAAGAGTCTTCTCCAACACCACAGTTCAAAAGCATCAATTTTTTGGCACTCAGCTTTCTTCACAGTCCAACTCTCACATCCATACATGACCACTGGAAAAACCATAGCCTTGACCAGACGGACCTTTGTTGGCAAAGTAATGTCTCTGCTTTTTAATATGCTGTCTAGGTTGGTCATAACTTTCCTTCCAAGGAGTAAGCATCTTTTAATTTCATGGCTGCACCATCCACAGTGATTTTGGAGCCCAAAAAAATGAAGTCTGATACTGTTTCCACTGTCTCCCCATCTATTTCCCATGAGGTGATGGGACCAGATGCCATGATCTTAGTTTTCTGAATGTTGAGCTTGAAGCCAACTTTTTCACTCTCCTCTTTCACTTTCATCAAGAGGCTTTTTAGTTCCTCTTCACTCTCTACCATAAGGGTGGTGTCATCTGCATATCTGAGGTTATTGATATTTCTCCCGGCAATCTTGATTCCAGCTTGTGCTTCTTCCAGCCCAGCGTTTCTCATGATGTACTCTGCATATAAGTTAAATAGGCAGGGTGACAATATACAGCCTTGATGTACTCCTTTTCCTATTTGGAACCAGTCTGTTGTTCCATGTCCAGTTCTAACTGTTGCTTCCTGACCTGCATATAGGTTTCTCAGGAGACAGGTCAGGTGGTCTGGTATTCCCATCTCTTGAAGAATTTTCCACAGTTTATTGTGATCCACACAGTCGAAGGCTTTCGCATAGTCAATAAAGCAGAAATAGATGTTTTTCTGGAACTCTCTTGCTTTTCCGATGATCCAGCGGGTATTGGCAATTTGATCTCAGGTTCCTCTGCCTTTTCTAAAACCAGCTTGAACATCTGGAAGTTCTCGTTCACGTATTGCTGAAGCCTGGCTTGGAGAATTTTGAGCATTACTTTACTAGCATGTGAGATGAGTGCAATTGTGTGGTAGTTTGAGCATTCTTTGGCATTGCCTTTCTTTGGGATTGGAATGAAAACGGACCTTTTCCAGCCCTGTGGCCACTGCTGAGTTTTCCAAATTTGCTGGCATGTTGAGTGCAGCACTTTAACAGCATCATATTCAGGAATGTTAATTGCATATTCATTTGTTGTCAGTGTTTTAAGAAATATCAAGCTGCTAAATTGAATTATTTCGTATTACATGATTTATCCAGTGAGGTAGACGTGAAACACTGTATTGTTAATAAATATCACTGTATTAAAGAAAACTAATCAATAATTTTCTCTAAAGCTGTCATGTATACATATGTGTATATGTTGTTGTTCAGTTGTTGTGTCCGACACTTTGTGACCCCATGGACTGCAGCACACCAGGCTTCCCTGTCCTTCACTGTCTCCTGGAGTTTGCTCAAATTTATGTCCATTGAGATGGTGATCATCCAGCTATCTCATCTGTTATCGTCCCCTTTTCTTCTTGCCCTCAATCTTTCCCCGCATCAGGACCTTTTCCGATGAGTCTGCTCTTCACATCGGGTGACCAAAGTATTGGAGCTTCAGCTTCAGCATCAGTCCTTCCAATGAATATTCCGGGTTGATTTCCTTTAGGATTGACTGGTTTGATTTCCTCGTGGTCCAAGGTCACAAGAGTCTTCTCCAGCACCACAAATGGAACGTGTCAATTCTTCAGTGCTCAGCCTTCTTTATGGTCCAACTCTCACATCCATACATGGCTACTTGAGAAACCATAGCTTTGACTGTACCAACCTTTGTTGGCAAAGTGATGCCTCTGCCTTTTAACATGCTGTCTAGGTTTGTCATAGCTCTTCTTCCAAGGCGTAAGTGTCTTTTAATTTCATGGCTGTAGTCAACATCCACAGTGATTTTGGAGCCAAAGAAAATAAAACCTGTCACGATTTCTGTGTATTTGTATGTATGTTCATTTGACACATGTTCCTTTGACAGTTATATACATATATTTGTAAGTAATCTCAAGAGGGAAGAGATATGCAGCCTAGTCGTAATCCTTATGATATACTGATAGATAACTCTTACAGTTAAACCAAATATCTTTATCATATATATGAAACATTTATTAAAATAACTAGGGATAAATGGCAACTATATAAATATAGAGCAGTGCTGCATAAGTGGCATAGTGTGGCACAAAATTTTTACTATAGGTAGGACATTTCTGTTACTGTGACAGTACTAATTGGTCCAGTAAATATATACCATGAGATGGAAATCAGAAGACAGAAAGGTTTATTGGATCACTTCTTTTAGTTTTATTTTCTCTCAGCAATTGCTATGTTTAATCAAACCTGGGATAGGTTTGTGTTGAAGGCTGCTAGCAAGATCTCTGTTTTGATCTCATTTGCTGATACCTACTTTTCTTGCCTACGGCACAGCAGTATTATAAGAACAGATGAATCATTTGCTTTCTGGATCATTTTGAATGACAGAGGTTACCTAGAACCTCGTAGAACACGTACCTAGAACACAGGCACGTGTGTACCTGTGGAACACACGTCTTTCACTAGCCATGCATGCTTCCTGTCTTCTGGCTGGACAGGTGAGCTGTGGGGAAGCCTACAGACTCTGTACTTCAGCTGCATCACTTACTGTGACTCTACTTGTTGCAGTGAACTGTAGATCATATCCCAGTTTCTTTGGTTTTGCAACAGAAACAGATATTGCAACCAAAAATGAGCTCATGAGAAGCTGAAGGCCAGGAAACTCTAGACTTGAGCTATCCAATCCTGAGGCTGCTGACCACATGTGCTATTTAAATTTCAACTGATTATAATGAACTAAAAACTGAAAGTTCAAGTTAGTCACATTTCAAGTGCTTATTAGCCACATGTGGCTAGTGACTCCTGGTCTGGACAACCCAGACAGACCCATTATCACAGATAGTTATGTCTGGCAGCACAACTTTAGACAAGCTCTCCTGAAAGCCTTTGAATTTCTGAACCCAAACATAAACTCCATGTATGATCCAGATTTCAAGAGACAGTTTGATTGGTCTGATTTAAGTCATTTGCCTACCCGTTAGCTGTGCCGGGGTGGGAGAGAGGTATCCACAAAGGAAGACTCCAGTAACCCCTTGGTGCTGCCAGGGAACCTAAGTTCAGAGCCCGCACAGCCACAGAGAGTTGTAGAGGAGCATGTTGTGCTCGTGGTGGACATAGGGTGGCTCAAAATGGACAAATCATTTTAAAAAGTGAGGTACTTTGTTTCATTAAAGATAGGAGAAGAAGGGGATGACAGAGGATGAGATGGTTGGACGGCATCACCGACTCAGTGGACATGAGTTTGAGTTATGCTCTGGGAGATGGTGAAGGACAGGGAAACCCCTGCAGTCCATGGGATCGCAGAGTCAGACCCAACTGAGCCACTGAACACTAGCTTTGTTTCATGCAGTATATAGCAATTATATTCTTCAGAAGTTAAAAAAAGATACAGTTATGCTTTAGATATTTGTTGTCAAAAGCGTCAGCAGACATTTAAGAGTGTAGTTTTGTCCTTAACCTGTCTCTCTAAGAGAAAACTGGATATTAGTCAAGAAAACTTTCTATAATATTAATGAAGGCCTTATCACAAAGGTTTTAATTTGTTGCCAGGAAGCTTAATTTGCTCTTGAAGAAAAGTGTTTGATGTCCAGTTTTTCTTTCTGTGCCCCAGCTCTTAGAAAGTTTTAAAGTTTTTCCTAAATACTCCTTTAGTGTAAGCCAAGCAGAGCTCAAACTGATATATTTTAGATAGTTTCTGCTGGGGTTTAACCAGACTGTCAGGTTTTCCTTCACATGTATTCTTGTCTTGTTTGTTCCTGTATGTATGCATGTGTGTGTGTGTCTGTCTGTCTGTTGGTTTGTCTATGTTTTCTCATTGTTTTAAAACATGCTAAAAAAAAAAAAAGTTAAAAAATCCCAGGAAATATGAAGTATTACAACACTTTAAACATTGGTCACAAATTGAAAAATAGTTATTTTTATGCTTTTTGTATGATTGTGACATGACCTATTATGAGACCAGTAAACATGTCATATTTGTTCACATAACACACTTCTCTTCCACTGTAGAAGTGAGAGGAAGTCTGTTTTGTAAGCATCTAGCCAAGATTTGTCAAGAAAGCTCTTGCCTAAAGCCCTCTGACAGAGTTTCACAGTAATCAGTTGCAACAGACATTTTAATCCAAAGTTAACATTTAAAAAAAAATAATTTTACTTATTTATTTTTTTGCTGTGCTGGATCTTCGTTTCTGTGTAGACTTTTCTCTAGTTGTGGCAAGCGGAGGCTACTCTCTAGGTTCAGTGCATGGGCTTCCCATTGCTGTGGCTTCTCTTGTTGCAAAGCACAGGCTCTGGGATGTGTGGGCTTCTATAGTTCCAGCACGTGGGCTCAGTAATTGCAGCTCTTTGGTTCTAGAGCACAAGCTCAGTAGTTGTGGCACAAAGGTTAAGTTGCTCTACAACATGTGAGATCCTCCCCGATCAAGGATCAAATCTGTGTCTGCTGCATATTGGCAGGTGTATTCTTTACCACTGAGCCACCAGGGAACCCCCAAAGTTAACATTTTATTGCAATGTTTCCTTTACAATTCAAGGAAAATACAGCCTTAAATGGAGCTTTCTATTTATGAGAGGGGATTTAGAAATAATCAAAAAAGTGATCGTTCTTAAGAGTCAGCAGTCACTTGCAATTATATCAACAAAATGCCCTTAATGCAGCATCTAGATAACTTTCAACTTAACATATTTCAACACTGCCCTTTATTAGCATGGCTTCTTTCTTCATGAAATTGTAAGACAGGGAAATATAAACACTAAAAGGAAACCCAGAAAACAAAAACAAAAACACTTGAAATTTTCTACCTTTTACATATTGCTAAGACATAATTTATAATATAAAACCATAAATTATATTCAGTTATTTACATCAGTTCAGTTCAGTTCAGTTGCTCAGTCGTGTCTGACTCTTTGTAACCCCATGGACTGCAGCACGCCAGGGTTCCCTGTCCATCACAACTCCCGGCTACATATTACATTATAATTAATTATGAAATATCAAATAAAAAGCTTGCTTTAAATTTTTTAAATATATGTGAATATGCAAAAGGGCTTCCCAGGTGGTACAGTGATAAATGATGGTCCAGCATCATCAGTAATCACTCCATTCTGAATCTAGACTTCCTGCATCTCACTCTGCGACATCCTAACCTTTCAGATCTTTTGGGACCTCATTGAATCATCAAGTCTATGGGCAGTTTCACTCTCAGCAAAGGCCTTCCTCTCTTTACTCAACTTAGGTTTTATGGTCCTTTGTGATATGACAACTTACAAATGACCTTAACTACCTTTGCACCAACCTTGTAGAGGAACTGTAAGAATTAAATGAGCTAATTAAATATGTGTGAAGTGCTTAGGATAGTTGGCATGGTATTATCGCAGAGTCTGCTCAATACATGTCAACCATTGCTATTGCTTGGTGCCTCATCTCGTCTTAACATTTGCCTAGTGAAGTTCTAGCTTATCTACCTGCTCCATTTTTGCCCCCAAATGGCTAGGAGTTACTAGAAGAAACCATGCTAACCATCTCACAACCACAAATCTCAAATATGTAGTTAATTTTGCCGAGAAGTCTTGCCATTACTTTCCTAGTGTGTTTACTTTCTACTCTCTAAAATGTATTTTCAGGTCTCTTTCCTTAATTCATCTACAGTTACAGACAATTTTGGTACAAGTAACAAGAACCTACATTTCAGGAAGCTTAAACAATAAGAAAACACCAGGTAAAATCATAAGAAGTCACAATAGGGCTGTCTCAGGATTGGTAAGTTCAGCAGCTTAGTGACATCTCTCGGCTGTGCAGTCTTTAGTTTGAAGATTCTGCCCTTGCTGGCTTCCATCACGGTTGCAAGGTAGCTGTCACTGCTCCAGTGTCACATGTCGACATGGAGGCGTCCTGGGAGAAGGCCCATTTATTCCTGGGTGTCTTTATTTCAGTGAGGAAAGACTTTCCTAGAAGACCCATGCAGACTTGACTCCCATGGAAGAAGGCTAGGGCAGTGGTGGTGGCGGTGGGTGTCCAGCTGAGCATCACCTTCCTCCTACATTTCTGCTATTCACTCATTTCACTGGGCACTTATCAGGGTTTTTCTGACTCCTCCTCAGCTCCTTTCTATCTAAACAGTCTCCCTAGGTGATCATATCCAGGCCCCTGACCTTGAATGCCATCTGTATGATAGTGATTATTAATAAACAGTTGACTGCATGTCTAATCACATGCTTGACTGCTCCACAACATGGCCAGAGTACACACCCTTTTTCCCAGTGTCAGTAAACACACTTCGTTCTAATTGCACTCAAGCCAGAAATCTAGGCATTAGATTGATTTCCCTTTCCCCTGCACCATTTTACTAGCAAGTTTGGACACTCACCCCAAATCCCTCCCCCTATCTCTTCCTATGCTGCCCTATATCAGTCCGAGCTGCCATTGTGTCTCACTTGAAGGACAGCAATGGTCTCCACCTGGACACCCCACTTTGATCTTACCCCTATAATCTGTTCTCTACCAAGCTTACAGAGGAGCTTTTAAAATGCAAATCGAATTAATGTCACTTTCCACTCGAAACCCTCCAGTGTCTTTACATCACACATAGAATAAGATGTAAACCTCCACTATATCTATATAATGTGAATCCTGCCTGTCCAAATTCACTTCTGCCACTTCCCTCACCATAGCTCCAGTGGCCTCCTTCTCTTCCTCAAAACATGCTAAGCTTGGCTTCCACATAGATTCTTTACATGGCTGATCTCATCACTGATATTCTCTCTGATCTTCATGTAGCTGCCCTGTTAGCATTCAGACATGGGCCTCACCTTTATCAAACAGGCCCTTCCCAACCACCCAAACTAAGTCATCTAATGACTTTGGCCACCTGATTGCATCAGTTCTTCATCAGTTCTTTAGATTGAAGGCAGGAGGAAAAGTGGACAATAGAGGATGAGATGGTTGGATGGCATCAGTGACTGGATGGACATGAGTTTGAGTAAGCTCTGGAAGTTGGTGATGGACAGGGAAGCCTGGCGTGCCTCAGTCTGTGGGGTCGCAAAGAGTCGGACACGGCTGAAGGACTGAATTGAATAGAATGTTTATCTCAATCTTTTCCCTGCCTTAAATTCTCTTTGTAACACTCATCCCAACCTCAGTTCTCTCCTGTCCTTGTTAAATTGCCCTTTTCTTTCCTTTTGTTCTCTAAGATGTGAGCTTTGTAACATCTGGGATGGCCTGTCTCATTCACTGCCACTTGTTCAGCACCCAGGACAGCATCTAGCTCATGTTTGATCACTTGACCAATAAATTAAGAGATTGAACAAATGGATTTTATTTGGAAAAGTAGAACAAATAAAGCCTCATTCAGCTTCATCTAACCATTTTTGAAGGAGGGAGAAAAACAAAACTCATAGTATGTCATTGTATCATTCTTGATGTTGGAAAGCACATAATAGAAATTGACTTTGGCTGCTGTATATGAAAGGGAAAATTTATTTTTATTTATCATCCATTCAGGACTCCTAGTCCTGAGAAGTAACATCCAGTGAACCAGACCTGTCTTGGATGCCTGCTTTGCTGTGCCAGGGCAGAGAGAAGAAGGGTCTGGTTTTCTTGGCCTCCATTGGAGGAGTTCTCTACTGTCCTAGGCTGTATACAGCTGGGGCAGGGCAGGCCGGGGGGAGGGGGGAGACTGGGGGGTGTTCTCCGACAGCAAGACCAGGATTTTAACGGGAACAGTGGATGTTGGGCAGCCAAAACATGACAGACATTGAAAGCATTTGGGAAGTTGTTCTGAAGTTTCTCTGGGCCTGTTAGAGCCACGCCACAAGTCATGTGAACATTTACCTACTTCCTCCATCTTCTTGGCCCATAATGACCATAGCTTTCCTCAAACCCAAATCTTCACTAGTCATTAACGTTCCTACACCACTGTTTTCAGAAGATGCTCTCAGATGCTCCTTGGCGCTCTGTCGCCCACACAGTAAGCTGTAGTTCCTTCCAGGCCCAGGGGACCCACGGGACCCGGGCCTGCTCCCCTTGACCTGTGCTCTGGCCGTTCTGGTCTCGCTGTGCTGCTCCGTGAGTCAGATGCAGTCCCCACAGGATCTGTGTGCTATGCACCCCTCGTTTCCTTCTGTTTCTGCCCAAGTGTCCTCCTTGGCCATTCTATCTAAACTGTGTGCACCCCAGGGATTTGTTCAGTTCACAGCTGTATCCACCTGCCTAGAACAGGAAGCTGCAGTACGTACTTGAATGATTGAACAAATATGTAATTCTGGAAATGAGTTCCAAAAGAGAAATTCCAAAATGGTCCCAAGTAACACGTATACAGCATTCGAGGTGACTGTTCTGAAGTGGCACGTACTCCTTGGTTATGTAAATTATGTTGCCTTATTAAAAATGAATCATCTCCTGCCTCTTGTTTTACGGCACTGGATCAACAGATCCCACTGAATCAAAGTCTCCTTGTTGACAGAGACAAAACAAAAAAGCCTTAGAAAACAACTGGCATTTTCTGAGCGTGCCTACAATAGAAAGGGGAGGGTCCACAGTGCTCCCTCTTCTTCATGACTTAGCAGTGTGGCTTTGGTGTGCTGTTTCCGCTTATTACTCTGATGGCCCTTCATGCAGGTTCATGGAACACAACAAAGTGCTTTTTCTTGTTGGTGATGAAGTGACTTAAGAATAGTTATTTTTTTGTAGAAGTAAAACATGTTCTAAATTTACTACCCTTGGAAAGGGTTAAATTACTTGTATTTTAGCAGGATCCTTGTGAGCTGTTGCACGGGTTCTCATCTCATGTTCATATATCTCTTCCTATTTGGTGGTTCTGTGGGGTACTTGCAAGAATGTTACATGAATGGCCAACCTGACACCATGATTCCATAGTATCAGCATTGCAACCTAGGAGACCTGAGGCTTCCCACCACCTGGAGAGCTTGCCGGGAACACAGACAGAAAGTAGCTTGGGAAGCTTTTACCTAGTGGCCAGCTCTTTGTCTCCCTGTATGGTGCTCTTGAAAAATGATGTAGCATTTTTATTCCTATTACCTAAATGTTGCAGAACATTTTTGAAATACAGACAAGCAGAATGAGTAAAAAAAATGATCATTATCTATCAGCTGGTCCCACAGAGACAGCTTTCTGCATACATTTTAAATATGTATATGCCTACTTAATATTATGCAGCTACTTATATATACCCTATGCATACCTTTTATTTTATAAAATAAAATCAAGCCATGAATTTATTTCATAAGTTGCTTTTTACTTTTTTACCACATAGTAGATAAGAATCAGGCAGAGGTAGGTTTGGATTCTATTTCTGCAACTTAAATCTGTGACGCTGGGCAAGTTACCAAAACCCTTGTGAGTCTCAGAGCAGGGCCCAAAGGAGTCAGGGGTCAATGCTGGAAGCTCTTGGGATGGACAGTAGTGTAAGTCTGAATCAATCTCAGACCTGTTTGATTTTGAATATGTTAGGGCAGCAGTCAGAATGGAACTATTTTAATTCCACTGGGGATGACCCTATTTTTAGTTCTGATTAATTTCACCAGTCATTAAGACTATCTCGAGATGGCACTTTGTCATCTTGAACTCAAATCCCTATTGGAACTCAGCAGATTGGGTGATCTGCTGAAGTAAGCCCAATATAAGAAAATCAACTGACAGAAAAATACAACACAGTTATCTTCGCTTTACCTCTGAGCTAATACTGGAATTTAATATTCAGAATTAATAAAAGGTGAGTTGAAATAATTCTAATACTCCTTTCTTTATTTGGCACTTAAATCTGATGCCTTTTCATCCACACTACATCTCAGTGGCACACTCTGTCTCTCAGGTTGCAGGATGCAATTTTGCACTGAGCCTTGCTTTTCTAATGAGTTAATTGCTTTATTTCATAATAGAAAATAGCTTAAACAGAAGTACTTCCAAATTGGACTAGAATGTTGGCATAAAAGATTTTCTATTTGGAATTACTATTCCTGAGATATTTATAGAAATCACATTCCACATCAGTCATGTTTAGTTTTCTGTGTGGTATTGCTCTGCAGTTCAGTAACTTCTGTATGTACAGATCTTGCTCCCACTATCAGTATTAGTTGACAAAGACAAACAAACAGGTCATATCATCTTTATAAAGGTTGAAATCACAAATTTTATATGCTTGAGGATGGTAAAGGGTCAGTTACCTTTAATTCCATAAAGTAAAAATATGGTTCAATCTATCAGCCTTTGATTTCTGCGAACTGGATTGCAGCATATGAAAGTGGACCAGATAATTTCTTACCAAACAGGTTTCCTAAAGATTAAGTATTGGTAAGAATTAGAAAATCAAATCACATATTTATGTAACTATTTAAGCATGCCCATTTTGACAAATAGTGTTAGGGAAACTGGATTCCTACCTGCAAATGAATCGAGTTGGACATATATACCATATACAGTAATTACCTCAAAATGAATCTGATACCTTAATGTAAGTATTGAAAGTACAGAACTCTTAGAAGAAAACAGTGGAAAAACTTTTGACATTGGATTTGGCAATTACTTCTTGGCCATGACACCAAAAGCAAAGACAACAAAAGAAAAAAATAAATTGAATTTCCTCAAAATTAAAAATTTTGCCTGCCTCAAAGGATGCTATCAGCAGTGAAAAAGCAACCAATGAATTGGGAGAAAATATTTGCAAATCATGTGTCTGATAAGGGATTAATATCCAGAGTTTTTAAAGAACGCTTTGAACTCAACAATGACAGAACAACCCAGTTAAAAGTGGGCAAAGGGCCTAAATAGACTTTTCTCCAAAAAGATATACAAATTGTCAATAAGCATGTAAAAAGATGCTCAGGTCACTGGTTGTTAGGGAAATGCAAATCAAAAGCACAGTGAGATATCAGTTCACACCCACTAAGATGACTGCCATCAAAAAGCAAAATAACAAAGTGTTGGTAAGAAATGTGGAGAAATTGGAACACTTTTGCCAGGTTGGTGGAATAGAAAATGGTGAAGTTGTTATGAAAAAGTATGGCTGTTCATCAAAAATTAAACACAGACTTACTGTATTTTCCAGCAGTTCCACTTCTGGACATCTACTCAAACAAATTGAAAGCAGGGTCTTGAAGACATGTTTGTACACACATATTCATACCAATATTATTTCTAATAGCCAGAAGGTGGAAGCAAGCCAGATGTTCCTCAACTAATGAATGAATAAACAAATCATGTTCAGCAGAATGAATAAACAAAACATATTCAGCGTTATAAAGGAATGAAATTCTAACACATGCTACAGTATGAGTGAACCTGAAGACATTTTGCTAAGTGAAATAAGCCAGCCATAAAAGAACAAATACTGTGTCACTGCACTTACATGAGGTTCCTAACGTGGATATCTTGTGATGTCAACCCAAAAAAGCCAAGTCTTGAATGCAGTGTTAGTTGTTGATGAGCCAAGTTGGTGGTTTTTCCTTAGATCCTGTGATGCACTGTTTTCAGCGGAACAGAAAGGTCTCTTCAGCACCAAGTGTCTCACCCTCGCATCATTTCCTCCAGCAGATGATTAAGTCTGCATCCATTTCATCTAGCAAAGTTTAGAGTTTTGTGCCATTCAGCTGTTTGATGAGGTTAGTTTCATACTGTCCCTTTGTTAAATTGTTAGAAAAAAATGTGATGAATGGGCTTAAGCTTTTTGGACTTGCAAAATACTGAGTTTCCGTTGAATAAGAAGTGCACACTAACAATGACCATTGAGGGTCACATGCTAAATTTGACCAGTCTACATTAAACTTTTCATAGAACACAGCAAAGAATCATTCTCTAGTGTTGTGCTTATTATGAATACTATAGCTGTAAGTTCTTTAGTCTCTTGAAAATCCTCCTCACTTCCATGAGTAGATATAACTATCTGTGTTGTATTACTTGTATCTCTCTGTTCTAATCAGCTGCCATTAGAAATACCATAAACAACTTGTCTTTTTCCATGAAGTTTATTCTGTAAGTTCTCAGACCTATCTTTACTACACTGAGCAACATGATTATTTACAGTTGGATTTAAATTTGTCAGTGCTTCATTTTTCACCATTTTTTGCCATGTTGCATAAAATACCTCTAAACTTACCGTCTCTAACTGCTTGGGGAGTATAAGCAATAAGTAGCTGCAGTTTATAGAAGCAGAACTCTGTGCTATCTATGCTGTACTTAGTCTCTCAGTCATATCCAACTCTCTGCAACCCCATAGATGGTAGCCCACCGAACTCCTCTGTCCATGGGGATTCATTCTCCAGGAAAGAATACTGGAGTGGGTTGCTGTGCCGTCTTTCAGGGGACCTTCCCAACCCATGATCAGATCCAGGTCTCCCACATTGCAGGCAGATTCTTTACCAACTAAGCCACCAGGGAATAATCCTAAACTCATTTATATTCAAAAACAATCCCTACAGAAAATGTCAATCCTTTTGAAGTTTGTTTTCATTTCTTTTTTTTTCCCATAAATCACCTATATTTTTAAACATAATTCTCAACATAATTGTTTAATAATAGCATCATAAACTTCCAATACCAATGTGCTTTGTTTACTAAACACATAGGAATATACTTAATTATTGAAGGGATATATATTTTCTTGAAACTTACCTCTCATCCCCCCCCAACTTTTGATTGAGATGTGGATAAGAAATGATTTTACCTTCCTTTTAAAATCACTTAAAGAAAAAAAAATAAAATAAAATCACTTAGAGAAAATCAAAACCTCTCAGTCTACAGTATTGGAGTCGTAGGAAGTGGTGGAGGCTGTGGCAGCTTGAGTGCATTGTATCTAAAAGACACAGCTGCAGTTAACTTCCAGGTTAAAACTAATTTTTATATGAAATCACCCACTCAGTTTATAAATGTTGGTGACTAATGCAGAATAAACTGCATGGGCAGTGAAACACACGGTGAGCTCGTTCAGATGTGTGACCAACAGTTTTCTTCTTCTCCCCAGAACCTTCACAGTCAGCCTTTCCTCCGCTTCCTGGTCAGCCCAGCTGCCACTTCAAGGATAAGACTTAGGGATAAGATTTAAGATTTGCAGCTGTTTTCATCTTCCTGTTGGTAGAAATTAAAGCTACCAATAAGAATATGACCTGCTTTTGTTTAGCTTTCTATTTATTGAAATCGCAGTCTCCTCACTTAAAGGTACTGGAGTGAGCAGAGAGATGGATCTAATAGAATACTGCAACAGGGGATGATTATCACTTTCCTTAAAAAAGTAAAACCGTGGGACAAAGCCTGTTTTCATGAGCGATTATCTGTTTTTATTTTCATTAAGTTAAAATTAGTTTACAGTTCATTTACCGTAAATAAGTCTTTAAAAGCACACGAGTTGAATTTCTGAGAATTTGATGTTTTATCTGAACTGAAGGAGAAATGCCAAGCTTGATGGACCTGTCATTCCTCCTATGAATGACCTAAGGGAAAGGAGACTGCCCCTACCCTCCTCCACTACTGTACATCTTTTGGTTCCTGACACAGTAATGATTGTGGATTGGATTCAGGAACATGCCAACTGTGTTACCAGTAATGGGCAGTGTCAGAATCACTTAATAGTGATACAAGATTCTTAAGTGCTTTTAGAGTTTTAATAATTTTATAAACTAATGAAGAAATGAGGTTAAGTTTTGAAGTAGTTTTCCAGTTACTTAATTTTAACATAAAAATTTCTGGTCCTGGTTTGTTTTTCCAATAGAAGAAATGAAAAATTGAGATGTTTAAGCAAAAGGCTGTCAAGTCATCGCACGCGTTTTCTGTCTCATCCACGCTGTAGGGGGAACGCAGCGACTGCCGCGTGCCATTGGGATGTCCCTGGCGAAAGAGCTCATCTTCTCTGCGCGTGTGCTCGATGGCCAAGAAGCCAAGTCAGTGGGCTTGATCAGCCATGTTCTAGAACAGAACCAGGAGGGGGACGCAGCCTACAGAAAGGCCTTGGACCTAGCAAGAGAGTTTTTACCTCAGGTATTTTAACTATGTTTCTTTTTTTGCTCTTTTTTATAACCTTACAACAAGTTGACAAAACCAGCGATCGTCTTACCTACCTATAATGTCCTTTGCTTGCTTTCCAAGTAGAGAAGTGTACAGGTAGCTGTAAAAGTAGAAATCATATACTAGATTAGTATTAAGAGCCTTCAGAATTAAGATTTGAAGGTAATTCAAGGCCCTTACTGTAGCTGCACATTGATAATATATTACGTGCGTGTTTATCACATGCAACAGAGATTCCCAGCAACTTAAGTTCTTCGCCAGCTAGTCCTCCTGCCCTGAACGGTACACGTGGGCTTTCACACTGGATTGTCCCCAAACTGAAACACAAATAAATAAGGAGCCCACAGTCCATTATGTCAAGCGAGCTTTCATTGAGATCACTTAACTTGAGATAACCTGCTTAAATAACACCAGTTGTTTATCTTACTGTGTTTGTTTTCATGGTGATGGAGGCCTTGTTTTAACTCCTTTGTGCACAATCCACTTCTTCAGAAGTAGACTTCAAGTCTGGGAATCACTGCGCGTTTACTCACAGGTCTTAATCCTCGTGAGCAGTAGTATTAATAATAAACAGAGTGTCAAGGAACCTGTTTTAAGGGTTTCTTGGTTCTCTCACTCTTGCAGAAGTATTTTTCAAATAGTCCTTTGTTCGGAAATCATAGATTAAAGGACTTTTGCCAAGTAAACAATTAGTGATTTGTCTTTATTCCCAATGGATTGTAAACTTTTATAATCCCCTAACCATTTCTGGAGTCAAAATTACTTCCTCTCTAACTCAATCAGTATTTGTAACCTCTTTTGAGGCCATGGATTCTTTTGGGAGCTCTCATGAATCTCTCTGGAGAAATGCACGCACCCTCCACATTTGTTCGGGGCTCTGTATCTGGTTTCAGGAGGCATCCGTGGAGTTCTTTGTTGTCAGACAGAGCCCAGGTCTGCTGCGGCGCACCTGTCCCTGCGAGCTGTCAGATGGGGCCTCTCATTTGAGTTGGCTTCTAAAGCCACACTGCCTGGGTGTCGGTGCTATTTCAGCGCTTCTCAGTTAAGTTAGGAGCTGTAAGCTCTTTCAGGGTGGGGTCCTTATGTACGTTCATTGCCTGGATGAGGTAACACACAGCCTTATACTCTGAATCTATAGAGAGCTAACACAAGACTTTCACTACTTTGAGATTAAGAAGAGCTCTCCTTGTGACTTTGGTATTGATGTTTCTTCAAAATATTAAGGAAACATCTAGCTAAAGAGAGATTAAAGGTGTACACATATCAGAAGTGATAGTTTAGCTCCATACAGATTTAGCCACTTCCTGTAGCTTAAAACTTGACGACCAGTACACGTCTCAGTTGAAGTAAAGCAGTGTATTTAAGGAAGGTTTGGGCGTAATTCCAGTTCTGAGATTCACAGCCTCCCATGGTCCTTGGATGTGAGTGGTCAGCTCCCTGTTACAGATCTCCGCTGGGGTGGCGGGTGGCTCATTAGCCCCTTGGTGCCTCTGTGGTTCCATTCTTCATCTCACTCCTGAGAACTGGCTCTCTCGTATGCGATCTTGCTCACACACATGCGCGCGCTCTTTCTCTTTCTCTCTCTCTGTGCCCGCAGCTCACCCCACCCTAGAACCTCCTTCTCCCCACCTCCACACTGACATCTGACTGCACCCTGCCATGTGGTAAACCAGGCTGTCCTCATCGTCCATTTCATCTGAAGGACACCCCTCTGAGAACATTAATTGCTAACATTATTTTTCCCCTAGCTGAAGGGAGATGTCAGATGACTTCGGAAAATGTGTAACTGTGAAACTATATGCACACAGAATTTGAGGTGGAATAACTTTTATTTTTAAAGATCTTGTTACTACATGATTAGTCTCTAAGTAATTAGGAAACTTTTAAACAATTAGGATTTCTGCGTGATTTCTGTATTTGTGTGTATCTACTTCTGTTTTTCTGAGGAAAAAAATAGTTTGTATATATAGAAGAGGCACTGGTTTCATATTTTAAAAAAGAAGCTAATTGAATAAGCGTTATATCTAATAGTGTTTTCATTTTCCTATTTCTCCAGTTTCCTAAACCTTGCTGCCCAAAGTGTGGTCTGTGGACCAGCAGTCCAGGCATCCCCTGGGAGCACGGCCCATCCCCGACCCTGAATCAGTCTCACCATTTTAACAAGGGACCTGGGGACTTGTGTGCATATGGAAGTCTGGCCAGCATTTGTCTGGGTCAGCTGGTGATAAAAGTGACAGGATAAAATTCTCATTGAGAGGAGTACTCTGTTTTGTTTTGTTTTATTTTGTTTTTTAGTGAATTGTTGATCTTAAAAAAAACTAGTACATACAAATTACATTTGGAAGAATTCTAACTAAGATACTTGCCTAACTAAGATACTGCCTAAGACTTGCAGGGTCTTAAAATTTTTCAGCATGTGATTTAGGAAGAAAATTTAGGTAGGTTAAAACTGATAACCAAAAAAAAAACATGCCATCATACATTTATGCACTTACTGGAGTCCTTTATTGTGCCTCTTATTTAGAACCTCTTGCATTTTAATTCAAAAGATGCTTTAAACTATACCATTGAATTCTAATTCATCACTCATAACAATTTTCAGGAATTTTAAATATGATCAAATAAATTCCATCTGGAGGATTGTGGTTTTCTAAGATAAAACCTTCTCACAGAGGACTCTCAGTTTTGACCCTCACACATTCTAAAGGACTCATTTGGACTTGAAGCTTTTGTGTAATGTGGGAGTACTGCCTGGAGGACATGTCTTTACTAGTACATCATCATTGTGATTAATTATTGATGCCCAGGGAAGAACGATACAGATCCACTACCTAAAACAGATGCTATCTGTATATGTGCTGCCGAAGTGAGCCAACAGATGCTATCTGAATTTCCATGTTAATCAAGAGCGTCAGCCTCACCTCCAGCCCAGTTCAGTTCAGTTCAGTCTCTAGTCATGTCCAACTCATTGCAACCCCATGGACTGCAGCATGCCAGACTTCCCTGTCCACCACCAACTCCTGGAGCTGACTCAAACTCATGTCCATCGAGTCAGTGATGCCATCCAACCATCTCATCTGTCGTCCCCTTCTCCTCCTGCCTTCAGTCTTTCCCAGCATCAGGGTCTTTTCCAGTAAGTCAGTTCTTTGCATCAGATGGCCAAAGTATTGGAGCTTCAGCTTCAGCATCAGTCCTTCCAATGAATATTCAGGACTGATTTGCTTTAGGGTTGACTGGTTTGATCTCCTTGCAGTCCAAGGGACTCTCAAGAGTCTTCTCAAACACCATTTCAAAAGCATCAATTCTTCTGCACTCAGCTTTCTTTATAGTCCAACTCTCACATCCATACATGACTACAGGAAAAACCATAACTTTAACTAGATGGACCTTTGTTGGCAACGTAATGTCTCTGCTTTTTAATATGCTGTCTAGGTTGGTCATAGCTTTTCTTCCAAGGAGCAAGCGTCTTTTAATTTCATGGCTACAGTCACCATCTGCAGTGATTTTGGAGCCCAAGAAAATTAAGTCTGTCACTGTTTCCATTGTTTCCCCGTCTATTTGCCATGAAGGAATGGGACCAGATGCCATGATCTCAGTTTTCTGAATGTTGAGGTTTAAACCAGCTTAAACTTTCACTCTTTCACTTTCTCCTCCTTCACTTTCATCAAGAGTCTCTTTAGTTTCTCTTCACTTTTCGCCATAAGGGTGATGTCATCTGCATTATCAGAGGTTATTGATCTTTCTTCCATCAGTCTTGATTCCAGCTTGTGCTTCATCCAACCTGGCATTTCACATGATGTACTCTGCATATAAATTAAATAATCAGGGTGACAATATATAGCCCAAGCTTCTGTCAAACCACTGATGGGTATGTTAATTGTGCCAAACACTCTTACCTCCTTTTCTCTTTCCTACTTAACTTGTAGGGAGATTTGCTGAACAGTGGAAAGCCCTCTATTGGACACATGCCACCTGCCAACCTCCGAGCATCTAGTGTGCTGTGCTGCAGCATACTGTGGGCTCTGCGTCCCATGGTGGTGCAGTAGTTTGTTAGAATTATGGTTTATTAATAGTTAAAAGCCTTGCATGCGTGCTTAGTCGCTCAGTTGTGTCCGACTCTTTGTGGCCATTTGGGCTGTAGCCATGGGATTTTTCAGGCAAGAATACTGGAGTAGGTTGCTGTTCCTTCCTGTGGAAGATGTCCCCAGCCCAGTGATTAAAACTGCATCTCCTGCATTTCCTGCATTGCACGTGATTCTTTACTTTCTGAGCCATCAGGGAAGCCCAAAGGCCTTGCAAATCTCCTAAAATGAATTTTCCGTCAGTTATCTTACAGCCATTGTTGCTTCTATGCTATGGATCCACCAAAGGGATTTCCTGAAATTGACTGAGATGTACAACATGATTTGCATAAATAATAGTTAAAATATGTTTTGTTTGAATTTTAGGGACCTGTTGCAATGAGAGTGGCAAAATTAGCAATTAATCAAGGAATGGAGGTGAGTTTCCTAAGCTTTTTGTTGGAATAGGTAGTAGAGATTAATTTAAATGAACCATTATTTTTTAATATTCTAAAATATTTACTGCTGTGATTACTGAAAGCTACTGAGGTGTTTTTTAGCTACATCAGTGATTTCATTCTGCTTATAGCTGTAGTTGATTCAGTATCATAATCACAGAATCCAGTAATTTCACTTATACCCTGCAGCGTATGACATGCTTATTATTTTTGCCATTGAGTTAATAGACTTATTGGCTAGTAGTTCATAGAAAACCAAAACAAAAGAGTATTCTATGTATTCTCAGCACCAGTATCATATTACAAAAAACCATTTTTTTTCTAAGGAGAACTTCCTGTTGCAAAGCTCCTGCTAAGCATGGAGACCATCTTTAACTTCTCCATGTGCTTTCTTCAGTGAGACACATGCAAACCCTGTAGGGAGCCCTGGGGTTACTCTGGAGATGTAGTCCAAAGGAGCAGAGGCCCCAGGACAGGGGAGAGGTAAGCAGGCCAAGGGATCCATGCAGGCACCCATTTACTTTGGGCTTTGCATTATAGCAGTTGTATTTTAGGTAAATTATAGGAATTTTGAAGAAAGATACTTCTTCCTTACAGACCCAGAAGTTCTATATTTTCCTGGGCTTCATAGCAGTAAAACAAGGTTGAATTTGTTAGCAGTAAATACGTTTAAAAAAATATTTAAGGCATTTGATTGGGTTTTAAAAATTCTTTCCCTTCTCCAGGGGATATTTCTGACCCAGGGATTGAACCCGGGTCTCCTTCATTGCAGGCAAATTCTTTGCTATCTGAGCTGCCAGGCAATATATAGATATATCTTATGTACTTTATAAAGACTTCACCTAGATTAACTCATTTGATCTTCCAACAACCCCATTTGGTAGGTACTATAATTAGCTACTTGTTCAGATGCACCTCTCTGAGGCAAAAGAGGTTCAGTAACCTCTGTAAGCAAGGTTACACAGCTCGCATGAAGTAGAGTCAGAATTTGAACCCAGGCAAACTAAGTTTCTCGTGCTGGTCATACTTCTGATTTGCTATATTACATCAAAGAGTTCTGTTCTTTTGGAATAAGGTTGTTAAATTTGAATTTATATTGATATACCATATTTTTAAAAAGTAATTCTTGCTAAAATGAATTATATTTTTATTATCAGGTCGATTTAGTAACAGGATTAGCCATAGAAGAAGCATGTTATGCTCAGGTATGTGATAAAATCTCTAATTCAATGCAGATACCCCTTACCTTCTGTATAAGTCAACTAAATTATATATCATGAGCAGATTCGAATCACGCCTATTACAAAATCATACAAATGGGTTGAAATTGTTTGTTTCTTCTCTTTAACTATCACCAGCTCTTGTGACTAATTCTGTTTCACTTAGTGATGACTCCTGTCTACATAATTTAGAAAACCTTTGGAATAGTTGTTAGTAGCATTTGTTCTGTAGATGTCTCTTTGGCTCCTGTTGTGTTTTCTGGGTGTGGTTTGAACCCTCACTCCAGACCAGAGAGATGGGAGAAAGGCAGCTGTGACCATGTGCCTCTCGGGAACATCAGAGTTTGAGACTCATTGACTTTTCCTGATGTTCTGAACCTTTTCTCCTACCCACTGAAAGTTTAGTAATTCAATTACATACAGTTTTCTTTTTTATACACAAATTAATAGGGCTTTTTGTAGAGGAACAAATCTTCCTTCCTCCCTTTCTTCCATCCTTTTTTAAATGAAAGATAATATTTTGTTTTAGGGCATGTAAAGTGGCACAAGAGTTTTGTTCCACCTTTTCTGAGAATTGGAAACTGTGTTAGCTCCCTTTTAAGCATGGCAGAGTCATGAATTAGAAGCAAGAGCTAGAGTGCTAACTGTGTTCAGTATATATAAATTGCCACCTGTCATTGATGAATGCATGCCATGAGTGAACTAAATTACAAACCTCTTAGAAATGGACAACCTCAGAGTCTGAAGAAAAATTTTAAAAGCATATTTGGCCACACCTTATCAAATGTAAAGGCACAGGAAACATACAAAGTAGTCTGTCAGACCACAAGGGAATTAAACTAAAACTCAGTAGCAGAAAGATAGATAGAAGCCTACCTATTAATGGTGAGATTTCATCTTTTCAATAAGACTGAACAGGGTGCTTTTAAATGACATACGTCAAAGAAAAAGTTTCAAGAGGAATTAAGATATATTTTGAGCTAAATCAAAATGAAAATATCGCTTATCAAAATTTGTGGGAATACATCAAAAATAATGTTTGGAGAGAAATTTATAGCATTAAATGTGTATATTAGAAAAGAAAGTTCTGAAATCAGCTTATTAGAAATGCAAGAAAGGTTATTATTACTGATCTTGTTGACATTGAAAGGATAAAAGAATACTGTGAACTATGTATGGCCACAAATCTGATAACTTAAGATGAAATAGACCAATTCCTTGAAAGACAAAATATACCAAAATTCATACAAGGAAAAACAGATACTCTTTATAGTCCTGTTTTTTATACAGATTAAATCAATAATTAATAAGCTTCTGAAATAGCACCAGGCCCAGATATTTTTCACTGGTGAATTCTACCAAACATTTAATGAGGAAATTATACCAATTACCTACAGTCTTTTCCAGAAAATAGAAGCAGGGGGAACATTTCCTAGCTTATTCCATCAGGACAGCGTGTGTGTGCGCGCTGGCACTTGAGTCGTGTCTGGCTCTCTGCAACCCTGCAGACTGTAGCCTGCCAGGCTCCTCTGTCCATGGGATTCTCCATGCACGAATCCTGGAGTGGGTTGTCATGCCCTCCTCCAGGAGATCTGAACCCAGGGATCAAACCTGCATCTCTTACGTCTCCTGCATTGGCAAATGGGTTCTTTACCACCAGTGCCATCTAGGAAGCCTGAGGACTGTCTTATCCTCATAAACAAAACTAAAGATATTACAAGAAATGAAAATTGTAAACCACTCTCTCTCATGAATATAGATATAGAAATTCTCAGCAAAATAATAGCAAACTAAGTTCAGCAGTCTATAAAAAGAATTATGTGGTACAACCAAATAATATTTTTTCCTCAGATATGCAAGGCTGGTTCAGCACTCAGAAATCAATATAATCCAAGCTAAAGAAGGAACTCTGGTGAAAGAAATCACTATTTAAATAAATAGATAGCTCATATTCATGGGTAGCAAGACTCAATATTTTAAGATATCACTTCTTCCCAACTTGATCATATGTGTAGTGCAATCCCAATAAAAATGCCAGAAAGTTATTTTCTTAATGCTGGCAAACCAGTTCTAGAGTTTGTATGGGAAGTGCAGAGACACAGGTTAGCCACCACACTAGTAAGGAACAGGGTTGGAGGAATGACACTACTCATCTTTAAGACTTAGAGTAAAGCTGCAGTCATCAAGAAAGTGTGGTTCTGGCAAAAATAAAGACAGACAGGCTAATGAAACAGAATAGGGAACTCAGGAATAGATTCATACAAATACAGGCAGCTGATCTTTGACAAACAAGCAAAGGCAATTCAATGAAGAACAGTCATCTTGAAAATCAATAGTACTAAAAGCATGCGGACATTCAACTACCAAAAACAAAAAGAATCTAGACATTGACCTTATACCTTTTACAAAAATTAACTGAAAATGAGCTATAGACTTATTTTTAAATGTAAAACTAAAAGCTATAAAACTTCTTGAAGTTAGCATAGTAGAAATTCTAGGTGACCTCAAGTTTAGCAATGGCTTTTTAGATATAACGCCAAAAGTGTAATTCATGAAAGAAAAAAAATTTGTGTGTATTAAGATTAACTTACTACTCTGCAAAAGACACTTTGAAGAGAATGGAAAGATAAGCCATAGACTGGAAAAAATAATTTGCAAAACATATCTGATAAAGGACTTATATCCAAGATGTAAAAAGAACTTTCAAAACTCAAATAGC
The DNA here is from genome assembly GCF_033118175.1 of Dama dama. Classification (NCBI taxonomy): domain Eukaryota; kingdom Metazoa; phylum Chordata; class Mammalia; order Artiodactyla; family Cervidae; genus Dama; species Dama dama. The sequence goes on along the minus strand of NC_083696.1, from coordinate 24,723,469 downwards.
TTTTATAGTAAGAAATAGTACACCCATGGTGGATTCAAGTCAATGTATGGCAGAAACCAATACAATGTTGTGAAGTAAAATAAATAAATAATTTTAAAAAAAAGAAGGTATAAGATCTGAAGAGATACCTCACCAAAATAGGTATACAGAAGGCAGATAAGCATAAGTAAATATGGTCCACATCATATGACGTTAAGAAATGCACATAAGACAGGATTTCACAGTTTAGCCATTTCTTATATAATTTTACCACATGACCTAGTGATCATGCAATTTTGCATTTACCCAAGTGAGTTGAAAACCTGTGTCCACACAAAAGCTACAGAGTGGTGTTTATTACAGCAGCTTTATAAAGCTGCTATTCCTAAGTTTTGTAAAGCTTAGAAACAACCACGATGACTTTCAGTAGGTGAATGGATAAAAGCTGTGGTATTAATATATCCATTCAGTGGGGTCTTTGTTACTCAGCAGTGAAAGGAAATGAGCTACTCTGCCAGGAAAAGACAAGAAGGAACCTTAAATACATATTGCTAAATAATGAATTTTAATCTTAAAAGTCCATACTATATCACTCCCAACTATGTGACCTTCTGGAAAAGACATGGGGCGGGGGGAGGGTAGTCAGGGATGACTAGATAGAGCATTAGGGATGTGTAGCCAGTGAACTTGTTTTCTGTGATGCTGTAATTAATGGCAGATACATGACATTATGTGTTCGTCAAAACCCATAGAATATCCCTAATGTTACTATGGACTGGTTAATAATATTGTGTCAGTATAGGCTCATTAGTCATAACAAATATACCACATTAATAAAGGATGTTAATAATAGGGGGAACAATGAGGGGCTTGAGGGGAGTATATGGGAACTCTGAACTTTCTGCTTAGGTTTTTAGTAGACCTAAAATTGTCTAAAAAATAAACTCTTAATTGTATTGAAGTATGTTTAATAAAATGGAAGAAAAAAGTATATTGGAGTTAGAATGATAAATTTGTTCACGTAATTTAAATTTTTTAGATGATTTTACAATTTTAGATTGTCTTCTAATTAGTTTCCTTAGATAAAGCTCATTAAACTTTTATAGTTGTTTCTCATTTTGGGCACAGATAACATACTGTTTTGCTTCTCTTAGACCATTCCAACAAAAGACAGACTTGAAGGTCTTCTTGCTTTTAAAGAGAAAAGGACCCCTCGCTATAAAGGAGAATAGAAGAAACACAAATCTTTAAAATGCCAGTGTAAGAAATAATACTCCTGAAAGTACCTTTCAGATCCACGTATGCCTCAGCACCTGGAATTGCAGTGACCAAAGTGAAGAACGAGTTATCTGTGTACTGATTTAAGTATCTGGAGTGGGCCCATATGCGTACTTTGTTCAAATATGTATCATCATACTCATTCAGATTTGTAAAGCTAGCTGTGTATACTGTCAAAAACACCAATTCAAAATTAGGTATACATTTTTAAATACCTCCTGCATATGAGGCTTTCTGTTCTGAATTTTTTTAATGTGAATAATTTATATATTATACACTCTAGGAAAAAAATATTGATTGTATGTCTCCTGTGCTATAGTATAAAAATAAATTTTATTTCTATACACCAAAAATGTGAAGTTATACCAAATAAAGTTTCTAAGGGATTGTATATTATGGACCTACAGACTTACATCTCACACTGAAAAAGGAGTTGATAGGATTCTGAGTGAAAATTACCAAATATGAATAAAATTAGTGAAAAGAAAACCTGGAAATTTTTCTCTTACCCCATTCTTTTTGTATTGAGTAAGTCATTGCATGTTGGATTTTAGAAGAATCCCCCTGTCCATTGCTGATTCTATCAGGTGACCTCTTTATGTAGTCAGTCTTAGAATACAGTGTGGATGATGGAGAATTAATCCAGTCAGAGATTGGGGCCAAAGGCCTTGTACAGCCAACTGAAGGCCTGGAACAACCTCGAAGCCCTACTAGCCAGTGGCCTGGCTCCCTGGCCTAACCCAGAAGTAAAATGGTGTACCAAGGCTGGCCCAGTGAAGTGCCTTGGTCCTGGATTAAGGGTGAAGCAGGGCTTGCTCTTTGCTTCATTCTCCTTAGCTCTTTGCACCTGATTTCAGTAAGGAAAGAAGGTGAACACAGCAACCCTTTATCCCCCACCTAACAACCATCATACCTTTCTAACCCTGTCCAGGTAAGCACCTAGAGATGCAGGGGCTCCGGGGTCATGTGAGTTTATATGGCTTTGCCTGGGGGGCAGATAGGAAGTGTGTGGGAATTAGCTACGTAATTCAGCAAAAGGGAGACGAACAGTACACTCCCTGAATGAATCTGAGCTAGCTTTATTTTGTATTCTTTTTATCAAACCTCACTGCTTTCTGGGGCTGCATCCCGGGCTGAGTCCAGCAGCACCGGCAAAGCCTCCCTTTTCTGGGACCCACCCGCTCCTGTTACTTGTCAGCTTTGGGGTGCCCCACTGTCCCCAGACACTGCAGCTGTGCTTCATTGTGGTGAAGTCAAGTTCACTACACTACACTACAGTTCACTACACTACAGTTCACTACAGCACGTGGGGGACTGCCTGTCTCATGCATTTCCATTCTCACCACAGCTACTTCGTTCTTGGAAAGCAAATATAGACTTGGAATTTTTGAAATCATCGAAACTTAGCTTTTAATTCGAGAAACTGAACTCTCAGTCTCGACTCTAAAATCCTTGAGAGAGAGAAGCGTGAACTTATCCTCGGCTGATGGTGACCTTGCCAAGAGGCAGGCCTGCTTACTGTTCACACCCGTGCGCTACGGGCAGCCCTGTGCCCTTTGTCGCCTTGGCCACTGACACGGTGCAGACCGTGACATTTGCTGACTGATCAGCGTTGTATGAAAGTTTATTAAAATTCACATTCGGCTCTGGTGATTGTATCTGCTGGTGTGTACACTTTGCTGACAAAGTTGTACCATTCATTTCCTACAAGATAATTTGCAAATAAAGTGCTGGTCCTTGTTTTCGTGGTCCTTTAAAGGCATCACCGACTCAGTGGTCATGAGTTTGAGTAAATTCTGGGAGTTGGAGTTGGACAGGGAGGCCTGGCATGCTGCAGTCCATGGGGTCGCAAAGAGTCAGACACGACTGAGCAACTGAACTAAACTGAAAGGTTTCAGGACCATTTTTCTCTGTCCATGACATGTTCAAAGGCCACTTCCTTTCTGAATAGGAAATAATTATGTTCATGGGGAAAATTGAGTGTGCTGAGTGACTTGTCTCTCCTGTCTTAGATTTGTAGTCTGCTGATTGAACACCATTTAATCTAACAAGTTCTGATTAAGTCACTGGAGTATATCTGAAAGCAAAGACATTCTTCTGTAGTTAACTTCCATGTGTCTGCTCAGCTGTCTCTACAGCCATTTTTATCTCTCTTGGTTTTCCCTTTAGCAGAGCAGTCTTGCTGGGGCGTGGTCCTAACACTCCACCCAGGTTGAGGTCCAGTGGCTGGCTGTCGGGGAAGGTGGGAGAGCTGCTTTTTCCAGAGGGAGCACCTGCTCTGACAGATGAGCCCCGACTTCTTTTGTTTTCCTCCAGAATGTAGAGTGTTTTCAAGTCCTTAAACTGAAATCACGTCAAGTCGACGCAGCAAGCCGGAAATGCAGTGGATGTAGCCATACATTCAGATGGAGTTAAAGGCGACTGAGAGAGAGGGAGGATGATTAACCAGGCACATTTACAATTCAGGGCAAAAACATTTCGTGTTATCTCAGAGCAGGAGACCTACTAGTCTTGAGGTAACGTAGTGCTGGTTAATTTATAACTTATCTCTGGAAGGAAAAGAGGTATCCAAGTTACAGAGGTTCTGAGTCAAGAGAGGACTTATAATCACGGCTGAGAGAGGACTCGGATTTCCTGTGACTCATTTTCTGTGATTTAAAGGGTCATTTCAAGTTTGTGTTGTTTTCAATAAAAAACACCTGGCTTTCCAGTGCCTTTTTTTCCCCTTCTGGCTGTCAAAAAAATTGGCTTGTCATACAGTGTTAACTTTTCTGACAGTACATAGAATAGTGCTCTGGATACGGGCTAGAGTAATTGGGTGTCATTTTGTGGATAGCATAATTACAGAAAATGCTTGTTTTTCAAATGGACTCATAGCTGGCTACCCACTGGCCCATTTCCTCACTTGATCTCAACTCCATCTTCTAGTTAAGGGAGACCCTACATTTGTTTTTATTTGGGGTCCAAAAATCCTGACAGGTAGGCAAACATTTTAAATGTTTAATCCTTCTGTTATTGTTTGTCTACTCACCTAGTTAAATATCAACTAATGTGTGTGTTGACATTTATTGGATTTTATCAGAAGACAATAGAAATTTTCTCATATTTAAACAGGACTTGTACATGCATCACACACACACACAAAATAACAGCATTTCAAAGTTACTTGATAATATTTTGATAAAATGAAGAGCTGTTCTTCTGTGTTGAGGAAACAGGTTATAGATTGTGAAATGTGGTTGGGGATATTTTGGCAGGTAGGAGGCTGAAACACTGCTCAAAATATTTGTGGATCTCAAGCCCTGAAAACTCAGTTTCAGATGTCTTTTGGGGAACATCCCAAAACTCAGCTACCCCTCAGAGGGCTGGCTCCTAATCATCAAACAGTTTGGTGCACAATGTTTGTTTTTCAAACCAAACCCCAGGGTAATACGAGAGAGCTGGGTACCTGAAGGGGAGAATAAAAGACCCCAAGGACCCACGAAGACACACACCTCTCATGTGGTCAGGGCCAGCCTTTGTAACATTCATCCATGGAGCACCAGCTTCAAAGTTGGAAGGTGACCCTTCTACAGTGAGCTGGCAGTTCCCTGGGACCAGCAAAGTGAGCTCATAGCCACCAGGGTGTCAATCCCATTTTGAAGTATAGAATACACAGTATTACATGTTTGGATTCAAGGGAACAGTTTGACAATATCATTGAAGATATTAATGTACCGGCGACAAGAGAATTAGAGCTGGGTATTGTTATGATGATGATGACTACAACTTAGGAAGCCTAAATACCTCCAGGTGTGTCCATGTGCAGTTGTTTACTCTTCAGAGCATCCAGGAAAGGAGAGGTGCTGGTTATTCCTGGGATCCAGAGCAGGAAGCGAGCACAGTTTGATGACGGGTGCTGGAGTCCGGGACTGAACCTGAGACTGTTGACTTGTCATTTCTGTTAAGCCTGAAAACATCTGAACAGCACAACCAAAGACTACCAATAGATGTGTGTCAACCTTTGCCCAAAGTGGTTCTAGTTTTCTTGTGACTTGGCGAGACACTAAGTGTGCGTATTGAGGGATCAGAAGACAGGGGCAGACAGTGTGATGGTTACAGTGATGCCTGCTCAGCGTCTCAAAATGAAGCCCTTTGCCTACCTGGTCACATCCAGTACTTAAACACCTTAGGAAATGGGTTTGTCATTTTATCGTTTAAGAAACTGAAGCCAGAGCTATGTCTGTAGTGGGCATTCTGAATTCAGAGCCCCCCAAAGCTCATCATGACACCTGGAGGATATGGAGCCAGTCTTGGCAGCTGTGGACAGTGAGTCTGAGCACTCATGTTTGGTAAGAATACCCATCAGAAAGAAGCGCGTGTGGGTCGAGAGCACCCCATGCTGCTGCTGGGGAAGAATGATGAGTCTCTTGCTCTATTCTGCGCTGGTCAGGCCCACCGCGAGTCTTGTATTCGCTTCTCAATGTCACAGTTTCAGGTGTTTGTAGATTCACTTTGTGCTTTTATGGAAAGCACACAGGCGTTTTTCACCCAAGTTTCAACTCTTCTGAAACCAGTGATGAGGCCATTTGGTAAAAGCATCTCCTCCCTCTGAGCCTGTTTCTTCACCTATAAAGGAATCCAATAGTCGTTCGTGATCCCTGCAAAGACAGATTGGGTGTGTCCATGCAAAAGGGCTGTGGAATCAGTAAGGTCATCTACAGACGTGGTGGTGATGTTTGATTTTTTTGTGTGTTTCAAAAGAGACCTGTTGAAATAGGTAGGCGGGTCTCACAACCACGCCCAGTTCAGGGTCATGTTCAGGAACCTGGACATTCACCCAGGAAACAAGAGGTTGGGGAAACCTGGTGACTATTTTTTTTTTTTTTTAGAACTACAATGTGAAACTGGAACCTTCGAGGCTGCCAGGGGCCAGAGAAAGCCACACAGGTCCCCACCCCCAACACTCCTCTTCTGCTCTGTTCTATGTTTATCCACACACAGAGAACTCAGGTACTCCTGAGTTCAGGTAGAGTGTGTGATCTCTCATTTGCTATGGGTATTAAAAAATGTTCGCTTGTGTAGATCTGCTCCCAGGCCTGGAAGCAGCTCCCTGCCACTGAGGTTGAAGAAGAAAGTGGGCAAGGGGTTGGGGCAGAGGACAGTTGCTCCAACTCAGCTCTGTCCCAGAAGTCATCCAATGGCTCCCCTTCAATCTCAACACAGGCTGAAGAGATGGGAAATACGTGGCTGCAAAGGCAGCTCACTAGCGAGTTGGGTCATAAAGAAGCACCGAAAGCAGTGAACTGCCTAAGTGGGTCTGTGTTTAATAACTACTTTGGCCCTTGGGATAATCCATAACTTAGCAGTAGTTCTTTTAATATTCTGAGAAAAAGTATCCTTAGGCTTCCCTGGTGGCCCAAACAGTAAAGAATCTGCCTGCAATGCAGGAGACCCAGGTTTGATCCCTGGGTTGGGAAGATCCCCTGGAGAAGAGAATAGCTCCCCATTCCAGTATTCTTGCCTCGAGAATTCCGTGGACAGAGGAGCCTGGCGGGTTACAGTCCATGGGGTTGCAAAATGTCAGTCACGACTGAGCCACTGCCAATTTCACTTTCATCCTTAGGCCTGAATGCCATGTTTATAGTACCAGTTTTGAGGGCTGGGACGGGCGGATTGTCCATTTTCTCTCATCCTGTTGGCTTTCACATGGCTGCCTGGTGGCCTTCCTGTCACAGAGGAGATACTAGGAGGTTTGGTCCCTACGGCCACTGAGCCGTGGGAACAAGGCGGGGTGCCTGCCCTGTCTACCCCCCACATCCCACGGCCAAGGTTCAGTCCTAATGCCTTTTCAAAGAATGGTTGTCAAATGTTCTGCAAACGCAGTCTCTTATGAACCCATTTCACAGAGCAGCGCCTGGATTCTAAGAGAAATAGTAAAAATCACTGTGGCATCAAGTGAGAGCTCACGAAGGAACTGTGTGCGTTTAGTCGTTTTGTTCACAGGCCTAGGTTTCAAGAGGCACTGGGATGGGCAAATGCACTTCTTGACCTTTCTGAAAGTAGTCTGAGTCACTTTCACTTTCAGCCTCTAAACCTTTCTGAATGAATCCTTTGTGCAGTTTACAGAAAGTGAAGAGCAGTTTGGCAACTGAGAAAAGTTCAAACTCCTCACCGCCTCTCCTACATTGAGTAACATTTCTTTTGAGTTGTCTGTTAACACTATTCTGAAACAAACTTTTTATGAAGCCTAGAACTTGCTCATGAGTTGGCCTTATTTTGAGCGTGATGCTTACAAGACACGACGAAAGGTGTTCATCTAATATGAAAAGGTATTTTTTTTGCTATGGTCTTTGTGGGAATGTGTATGTGACTTGTGATTGTCCAGCCACTCTTCTAAAAAGACTAACAGGGTGTGTATCCCAGCCCATCCATGACGGTGGTACTCCTGAGTTCAGGTAGAGTGTGTGATCTCTCATTTGCTATGGGTATTAAAAAATGTTCACTTGTGTAGATCTGAAAATATATGTCAAATTTCCTGAAAAACTAGACAGACCTGGCATTTTTAAGTTCCCGCAGGTATAAGCTAGTCTTGGAAAGTGAATGTGAGGAGTATTGTGGTTAAAGGGACCAGGGAAAGGAGACAGCCAAGTCCTGGCGTGGACCAGGCTTACCTGGCTGAGGTCTTCAGCAGATTCGGAATGGAGGCCACATCTATGAGGGAAAAAAAAAGACTTCCTCTCGTCGATTCATCCAACCTGAGGACAGATAGTTCCAAAGCTGCTGGAACCTGGAAAAGGCATCACCAAGATGTGTTTTGGGGACTCTGCTCCATAACTTCTGAATTGATTCTCTGTTTGGAGCCCTAAAATTGATATTGAGATAAAAGCCACCTTGGTAAACTTTCCTTTGAACTGTAAATTCACATACCATAAAGGTCACCCATTCAAGTGTACAAGTGTGTGATTTTAGTATGTTCACAGTTGTACAACCATGACCACTGTCTAATTCTAGATATTTTCATCACCCTGAAAAGAAGCCCTGTACCCATTACCAGTCAGTCTTGATTGCCCCTACCCCCAGCCCCTAGTAATCACTAATCTACTTTCTGTCTCTGGATTTGCCTACTTTAAATACTTCATATAAATAGAATTATACAATATATAGTCTCTTATGTCTGATTTTTTTCCACTCAACATAATGTTTTCAAGACGTATCCCTGGTGTAACGTGTATCAGTACTTAACTTCTTTTTATGGCTGGAAATATTCTACTGTATGTATATACCACATTTTGTTTATCCATTCACCAGCCGATGAATTTTTTATAGTCGTTTCCACTTTTTGGTTGTTATAAATAATGCTGCTGTGAGCACGGGTGTACAAGTATTTGTTGGGAAATATGTTGTCATTTCAATAGTTTGTGTCTTTTTGGATTTTTTCTGTTTCACTTAGGTTATCTCATTTGTTTACACACAGTTTATAGCATTCCTTTATATTCCTCTTTTTCATTACTGATTTTAGTCTTCTCTCTTTTTTTTTTTCATGGTCAGTCTGTCTAGGTTTGTCAATTTTGTTGCTTTTTAAAGAGGCAAATTTTTATTTTGTTGATTTTTCTTCACTGTTTTCTTGTTCTCTATTTCTTTTATTTTGACCCTAATATTTGTTATATCCTTTCTTCTACTTGGTTTGGGTCTAGTTTGCTCATATTTTTCTAATTCCTTATGATAGAATGTTAGGTTATTTAATTTGAGATCTTTTTAACTTAGGCATTTACAACTATGCATGTATCTCTAAGAATGCTTTGGTTATATCCCATAAATTTGGATATGTTTCTGGAAAAGTTAGTATAATAGGTCTGAACTGCTATCCTTGGAAGGACTGATTCAAGGTTGATCCTTGGCCTGCATTGGGGAACTTAGATGATGTACAGTTCCCACCGTTTGCAGAACTGATAAGTTATATCTAAATTGTTTGTACAAACAATATGGTTTATGCTAAACACCTGATTTCCTTTTTTGATTACAGAGTTTGGATATTTGCCAGTTGGGGTATGCCTACATGATTACTCCCCAGCAAAAACCCTGGTCTCTGAGTCTCTGATGAGATGTTGGGCACACTTCACATATTGTTATAACTTATTACTAGAGGAGTTAAACTTACCCTATGTGCCTCCGCTTGGAGAACACCCTCAGAAGCATGTGACCGTCTCCCCTGATCTCTGCCCCTACCTTGTTTCATTTGCTGCTTTTGCTTGTATCCTTTTGATTATGTAGCATGCCATAGCTGTTAATATTTGCTGAATCCTGTGACTCCTCCTAGTGAGTTGCTGAATCTGAAGACGGTACTGGGACACTGACATGCAATTTTGTTTTCATTCATCTCAATGTATTTTATAATTTGCCTTGTGTTATTTGTCTTTTGACCCCTTGGGGTTTTTAGGATTGTGTTCCTAAATTTTTACAGCCTTGTGAATATCCCAGATTCCTTATAATATTGATTTTAAATTTAATTCCATATTGTTTGGTGAACCCACTTCAGTCACATCATTGTATAACTTCAGTTCTTGGCATTTTAATGAGACTTGTTTTATGGCCTAACATATAATCTATCCTGGAAAAGATTTCATGTGTATATGAGAAGAATGTGTTTGTGCTGTTGGTGGAAGAAGTGTTTTATTAAATCTCATTAGTTTGTAGTCTTGCTTCGTTCTTTTATTTTCTACTTGATCATCTGTCTAGTTGGTCTGTCCATCATAGAAAGGGAGGTATTGATGTCTGCAATTATTATTGTTGAATTGTGTATTTCTCCCTTCAGTTCTGTCAGTTTTTCTTCATTCACTTTCAACTTTGCTGCTATGCATATATATTTATAATTATTATGTCTTCTTGGTGGATTAACAATTTTATTATTATAAAATATTCTTCTTTATTTTATCTGTACCAACTGTTTTTATCTTTGTTCAGTCGCTCAGTCATGTCCAACTCTCTGCAACCCCATGGATGCAGCATACCAGGCTTCCCTGTCCTTCACTATCTCATAGAGTTTTTATCTTAAAGTTTGTTTTATCTAATGTTAGTGTAGATACGCCAGCTTTCTTTTGATTGCTCTTTACATGGTATAGTTTTCCAATCCTTTTGCTTTCAACCTACTTATGTCTTTGAATCTAAAGCCTGCCTCATGTAGACAGCGCAGAGTTGGATTATGTTATTTTAATTCATTCTGCTTCTTCTTCCTTTTGATGGAGGGTTTAACCATTTACAATTAATGTAATTATTGATAAGGTGATATTTACATCTGCCATTTTGCTATTTGTTTACTACATGTCACATCTTTTTGTTCCTCTCTTATTGCATTACTGCTTTCTTTGTGTTCAACAGACACTTGCTAGTGTACCATTTTAACTCCCTGGTCGTTTCATATACTGTTTGCAACTTTGGACTTGTTTTCATAATAGTTTTTTGGGAAATTGCAATATTAACTTATAAATCTATCTTGGATTAATACCAACTTAATTCCAATAGTACATAAAACATCTGCTCTAATGTAGCTTTGTACCCTTCCCTTCCTCTGTACTACTATAACCATATAAATTAAACCTTTATGCATTATAAATCTGTACGAATAGCTTTATAAAGATTAATTTATGCAGTTGTCTTTGAATTCTGGTGGGCGGGATAAAGTCACAAACTGAAAAATAATTTCTACTGTTTTTAATATGTGTATAATAATTAGTTTTATCAGTACACCTAATTTTTTGCGTGGATTTGAATTATCCTCTTCTTGTTTAGTTGCTAAGTCATGTCCGACTCTTTTGTGACCCCATGAACTGTACCGCACCAGGCTCCTCTGTCCAGGGATTTCCCAGGCAAGAATACTAGCGTGTTGGTGCATGTCATGAATGCTTGGTCAGGCAATGGGCAACTTTGGTTTAGTCTTCACTTCCTGTTTGTACAGAGCCTCAAGGTCAACCAGAGGTAAGAGGGCCTCCTCAAGTCATTCCTGGTTGTACATACAGCCCTGCGTGTGCGCACTGCATTCTGCGTTACTAGGGGTGTGTCAGAGCTTCACAGAGCCCCTTGCGGGCATCGCAGTCCCCATTTTCTCATTTTCAGTGTTTTGGTCACTTTCTTGTTTGTGTCAACTGTAATCACTGCCTCAGACAATTTGGATGCTAAACTGGTCACTGGTTGTTTTCCACAAGTACTCATGTTGAAAAATCTGCTCACAGTGAGGGAGCTCTGAGTCAGCTCAGATAAAGGCAAGTCTTTTGATATGAGTGGGGTTTTCCCACTAATTGATTTTCCAAGGAGCTGCCAGACAGGTCAGATAATACAAATTTCTAGGAGGAGGGCTGTGGGAAGGCTATTTACATGGTGGTAGTCAGGTCACGGCTATACTGATTTTGAAGCTGTTGACTTTCAAGATGTACAAGGGGTTTAGAAAGGAGGCTGGATATATGACAGTCACCACAGCTAGAGAAAGCCCTTGTGCATCAATGAAGACCCACCACAGCCAAAAAATAAGATAAATAAATAAATCTTTAAAAAGTCACAGAGCTTAATGTTCTCATTGAGATTCAGTCATCTTTCATGATCAAATGTTCTTTGGATTGTTGCAAGTCTTTGGTTGAATTCCAAAGTTCTGTAAACTTTGATTTTAACAATTATTGCTTCCATAGAGGAGAAGCTTTTGGAGATTCTCACCGTACCATTCCCACTGATGTCACTCATCCAGCTGATTCTAATGCAACTGTGTGTATCAAGTGATATTATTGATAAATAAGGTATTCAGAGTAGCTGTCTGACCTCTGGTACATCAGAATTTATGTCTACTGAATAAACTGATGTCTGTTGAATAACAATAATAATATATTAATCATTAACTATTAATATTAATAATATGTTAATAATTTTCACCAATATAATATTTACTATTGTTATTATTTCAGCCCCAAATATTTGCAGCCAAAATGTAAAGTTTATCTGCAGTCAGTAAAGGATAGGGTTTATTGCTGTGTTGTCTTTTAATTATATGCTCTGAAGGTGGACTCAGGAAACAGATATTTTCTGCTCCAGCTGAGGCTGCCCCCTCCTTGTCATGAGTTGGCTTGGTCTGCTGAGAATTTGTATTCATTCAACCACCAGTGGCTAAACTGATAGCTGAAGATTAAAGCAAGTCAATCCATAAATGCAGAGTTCAAATAATAAAAGTCAAGAGTTAATTACTGCAATTCTAGCATTTATAAGTGTCTTATGTTTTAGGAGAAATATAAACTTTTCTTCTATGTGGTTAAATGCATGTTCCATTGTTGAACATGAAGACTATAATGACAAAGCAGCTTATTAATTTGAACTTGTTAGATCTTGGGCAAGATTTCAAATACAGTAAGAGTTTGTTAATGATGGAATCCAAGAGTTCTTTCTTACAAGAAAAAGTATAATGAAAATAACACTTACTGATTTGATTATTTCTAATATCTGCTGGGAAACTAGCTATATTCCAGTTGGTACCTAGAATGCATAATTGTCCCTGGGTTAAGTTTCAGAAGAATTTTTCAGTTACGGTGTCATTGAGAACAACACGTAGTTTTTCAGAGTCCTCACACCTCCACTGGCACTGTTAATTCTCATAGCTCCTCAAACATATTGGCCATTGTTAACTTGGCTAATTACTGGTGTGCTACACTAGAGCCTGTGTTGATGTTACAGAAACAGTTTATGCTACACAGACTCTTTATTCATGTAGTAATTACAGCATGTTTGTCTTATTTCGCAAGTGTTCTCTTTGGATAATACTGGCAAGATTAAGTAATAGTTTCTCGCTAACAGTATTGCTCAAGAACATCAAACATGATGGATTGAGATTTGATGTATTACATGTATGTCTTTGGCTCCTGGCATCTTTGAGCTTTTACTTTTCTTACGTATAAAATAATCTTACAGTGGGGCTATGTCTATTGTTTCCAACACAAATGCCAGAAACTATTTGAGCAAAATATTTGATTTTCATTTTAATGGATAGTTTTTGTAATGACCAAGTGTAATACATCCCAGCCAGCCACAGCTCTGTGCCAGAAACCACAGACTTCAAAGAATCTTCTTTTTAGAACTCCAAAGGAACCAAAATGTCTATTTCACCATATCATCCAACTTAATTATTGGCAATAAGTTGACTGTTGGCAGGAAGGATGCATCACATGGTTCCAGTTCTGCTTCAGGAAAGGTCAATAGGAGGCACAAACTCTGGCCTGCATTGTGCAGACGTGAGCTTGGATCCCCGACACGTGCTTCGAAACCCATTATGCAATGTGACGTTCACTGATTCATGGCTACTTGCACAAGCTTTTCATTACCCTGAATTCAAGCATACTGGGAATGATTAACTTTGTGACATAATTCTCATCACACCACTATGGAAGATTCAAACAGAGTTCCAAAATCACACGCTTCAGAAATAACCGAATGTGTTTTGGCTTCTTAATGGATCTGTGATTAACAACTGCTTTAAAGCTACTGAGTGAAACAGAGAAACCTATCTGGGAATTTTGTCCAGAGTGAGGGTTTCATGAGCTTGGTTCATGCATGAACACGCTTCTACTTTAATTTTGCCTTTTGTATTCTAATTTGCTATCTATTTTGCAATGCTCCATCTTATGAGCTCAATACTGAATATACGGTTACTTTTTTTTTCTTTATTTTTTATATTAGAGTATAGTTGATTAACAATGTTGTGTTAGTTTTAGGTGTACAGCAAAGTGATTCAGTAACACATATTCTTGTGTCTATTATTTTTCAAGTTCTTTTCCCATTTAGGTTATTACAGAGTACAGAGTATTGAGCAGCTTCCCCTGTGCTATACAGTAGGTTCTGTTGATCATTTTATATATAGTAGTGTGAATATACAGTTGCTATTATTCAACATTTTGGGGCCACAAAGCTATGCCTCTCGTATCCCCAAACATGACAGATACTTAATATGATGCTTATTATTGATTTCATATGGTTAAATAGTAAATTAAAGTTTTGCATCTTGTTAAAGATTTTTAAATCTTCATTGAGTACAGTGTGACATGCTTGGGTATAAGGACTGTTTGATGTGAATGTCAGGAAATCAACTAAAGTGGCTTAGGCACAAAGGAGTTTCGTGTTTCTCAGCATGGAACTCTGACAGGACAGGGGAACCAGGGTCGCAGGGCTTCAGGGGCACTCTTCATTTCTTGTCATGTGTCCTCTGGCATATGGCTTCATCCTCTGGCTGGCCTCAGCTCCACGCTGCCTGCCTTGCCACCAGGGAAGAAGGGGGACTCTCTTTACTCAGGTCTAACTCAGAATCTCCCGGGAGTGGGCTCTGGTGGGCCTTGTAGATCACATGTCCTCTTTGTGGCCACAACAGTGGAAATTATAAGTGGGGGAATGTGAAAGAAAGTGAAAGTGTTAGTCACTCAGCCGTGTCAGACTCTTTGCGACCCCATCGACTGTAGCCCGCCAGGCTCCTCTGTCCATGGAATTCTTCAGGCAAGAATACTGGAGTGGGTTGCCGTTACCTTCTACAGAGGATCTTTCTAACCCAGGGATCAAACCTAGGTCTCCTGCATTGCAGGCAGATTCTTTACTGCCTGAGCCTCCAGGGAAGGCCCAAGTGGGGGATGGAGGTCTCTCCAACTGAAAGGAGGGCTGCTAGTCTGGCCAGAAAAATCACAGCAGCCCCCGAGGACCAGCCTTGACCCAGTTGGTCATCCGTTCCCCGTGATGCCCCCAAATCACCGTAAAGCATTTCTTCCTTGTCCATCCACAACTTGCCCTAAAGGCATTTTCTCTTTTTATGTCTATGACTTATGTTAAAGCATTCCTTTCTATATGTCCACAAACGCAGGTGTTTGCCAAGAGCCACCTCAGGTCCTGCCAGCAACTGTACCCAGCTCTCACCCCATACCTCTAGGTCACATCCACAGACCCAGGTAGCCTGTGGCTCCATGCTAGTTAGTCACCTTAGCATGCTGTATGCAGCGAGGAAGGGAACTCGTTTATAAATGGGGACAAGGCATACTGAGCTTTCTGTCCCCACAAAATCCATATCGGGGGGAGGTGCATGACAGGGCCAGTGGGTCTCAGAAGTCCATTTTTTACCCCATTCCCTGACAGTAGATTAAGCCCCTTAGCAATCTCCTCACCAGGTTCTTGCTGATATGCTTTCCCCCTGAAGGATGATTGGAGAGAAGCTCTTCATGGGGATCTTTATCCCTCATTGATTGACTTTTGTGAGTGTTGTTAGAAGGTTCTGGAGGTTGTCATGAACTGGGTAATAGACCCCTAAAAACTGTATTTGGCTTTTCATAAATTTAATATAGGGGAGGCGGTCCATTATCGAACAACCGATAAAGTGATTCTAGTCAAATGAGTAGTCTGGGACCTGGATTGGGTGGAATCTGTGGGCTTTGCCTCCTAAACCCGGTGCTTGGGGAATTCTGCTCTCTCTAGACCTCAGCTTAAAGGTATTTTCTTTAGACCAACAGCATATTGAGGGCTTGGGAGAGGCTGATGGGGTTACTAGCATGCTCCAGTGTGTGACCCTATCATTGAGGACCTAAATTAGCCAGGTAGGTAAGATACACAATCCGCTGTCAGGGGAAAGGGGTCAAGTGATGGAGGGGGCATGGTCAGGGTAAGTCATCAAGGCCCATGCAGGAATTCTTTTGGTAACAAGAAACACAAACCTAACTTGAACTAAATTAGGCAGGGAAAGAGAATTACCAGCCAGCTTCTGGGACAACTAGACTTGTGGTCTCCATCTTTCCTCGTCTCTCCCTCTCCCCTGTGCATGGAAGAGGACGTGCCCCTGGTGGTCCCCAGGTTGTGTCTTCCCAGTCTTTCAACCAAAGTGGAGAGTGATCTTACCTCTATATTTTGGGAAGGACTGGGACAAGGGCAAGGTGCTGTAATCGACAGCCTTCATTAGGACTCCATTCTTGGAGTTGGGGATACAATGCAGGAGACTCCCACCATGCTTGGTTTTAATGACACAGATATACATGTGGAGTATCATTGGGCAGACCCATGTGCCTATATCTCCAGTTATTAATGCATTTTCTTGTTCACCTCTGCACTTGCACTATGAACACTCAGGAAACCACTTGGTTATTGTTAACGGTCTATAAATCCATGTTGCCACTAACTGAGTAAGCAAGCTCGGCACAGGTACGCCCATGCTTCCCCAGTGTTGTAAGAGCTGCTGTGTTTAATAAAGTGTTGGTTCATCTTAAGTTGGTTCATCTTAAGTCACCGCTCAATCCATGTTTGTTACTTGTCACTTTATTCATTTTCTAAGAGAGATTGATAAATGTCCAGTTACTTCCAGATAGGGCTCCTCAAAATATGATGATGCCCACAGTCAGAAACACAGGTGCCCTGGTTTTTTATTGCATCTGGAGCAATTCTACAGGTTTCTGCTGCCAGATGACTAGGCAACCACCAGTGGACTTTTTCTAAATAACATCCTAACAAATACACACTACTGTGTATAGCACTGGGAACTGTACTCAATGTTTTGTAATAGCCTATAATGGAAAAGAATTTGAAAAAGAACAGATATATGTATATAACTGAATCACTTTACATCTGAAGCTGACACACTGTAAATCCACTATGTGTGCTCAGTCGCTAAATTGTGTCCAACTCTGCGACTCCATGGACCATAGCCCTCCAGGCTTATCTGTCCATGGGATTTCTCATGCAAGAATACTGGAGTGGGTTGCCATTTCCTTCTCCAGGGGATCTTCCCGATCCAGGGACCAAACCAGCGTCTCTTATGTCTCCTGCATTGGCAGGCGGGTTCTTTACCACTGAGCCACCAGGAAAGCTCTAAATCAACTATACTTTAATAAAAAAAAGAGAGATAGAAAGAGAGAAATAAGCATGTCCTGTTCCCTAAATAAAACTTCTAAAGAAGAGAATGCTTGGTTTTCTTTTGCCTGAACATCTTACACAATACCTGCATGTTTGATGAGACACTTAGAAGGGATATAAGACTAGTTAGCCTACAGGGCAGCCACATATGTTCATGAGAAAGGGGACAAGGTGATGAAGCAGGAATCCAGCCTTCACCCTGCTGCCTATACACTGTTCTCCGAAGCCCCAAGCCCCTCCACTTCGAAGAGCAGATTGTTCGATAACCTGGTGCACTTGGCTTTGAGGGACGGCAGTGGCAGGCAAGTGTCTTAATGGAGATGGGACTTGAGCTGTGTGAAATTCAGGCTACAGTCCTACCCTGATGGCCCTTTCTTTCCACTTCAGCAGGGGAGCCTGTAGTTTTAGCTTCATTGCTAAGGGGTTGCATTTTTCCACCACCAAGCTTGGGAGAGTTCCCTGTCCCCGTGACTTCCCACACTCTGGCTTCATTGAAAGCCACTCGGGTGAGTAAACAGTGACTCTGGAGTCATCCCAGAGCTGGTGCAAAGGTGCAGGAAGCAGCTCTGGGCTGACCGATGCTGCCTACGTGCTCGTGGCTCTGGAGAGGGTGGTAACAAGGACAGAGCTTCTTCCTGGAACAAGGCGTAGATAAGAGGTGGCTTGTTGTGCTTGGGTTTCCGTTGAACTTCACTGCGAGTTACAAAATCCTATGACATAACTACTGCACATAGGATTTTTTAGCAATGATTTCCCCAAGAAGGACTCTGTGTATATGGAGAGAGAGGAGAGAGAGACGGAGAGGAGGAGAGAGAGGGACGGAGAGAAAGGGAGTGTGTGTGAGCAAGCATGAGTTCCTGTTGATAATTATTGTGTAAAATGTTCAGAGAGGCCAACAATAATGAGGGGATATTGGGGTCTTGGGGGTCTCTATGCAGAGAGACACCCCCCCCACCCCACCTTGTGTTGAAACAGCAACAAGCACTGTGTGGTGTCCATGGGGTCCCCGAACCCACCCTTCTCTGCACTCGCTGGGCTGGGCTGGGCTTCTCATCTTGGTTGTCAGACCTACCACGCTTGTACTGACCAATTAAATCTGCAGCCTTCCTTGCAGGCTTTTTCTGGCTTGTAGGAGAAAAATGGCATTTAGAGCTAGGTTATTCCAAAGGGTGGAGGGAGCTAAGTCCACTGGAGGCTAAAAATAGCCAGAGCCCTGCCGGCCCGGCCAGGCCTGCGGGCCTAGGGACCGCCCGCCGTCCCCCTGGCCCTCCCCGGGTGCCACATGCCGACGCTAGTTCCAGGAGGTGCTCAGAGCCTGTTACTCATATGTCAGATTCCCACTGTCGTGATGTTATTTCATGCACCAACTGCGTTTTCATAGAAAAGCGTGAGTCACTCCTGAGTGGGGCTTTGGGAAAGAACTTGGCCAGGGTGGTAGGGAGTGGCTCTCGTAAGCCGGAAATCTAGGCGGGGAAGGGGCCTTTTATAGCATCCTGCGTTGGCTTTTTCTGTAGGTTAATTTTTATCTTAACAACCAAGATAAGGTTGAATGATTTTTTTATAAGAAATCTATTTAAATACAAGGGAATATTTGAACTTCTTTTTAAAAGCCGAGGGCATTTTTTGTGGTGCTCAATTTATAAATAAGATAGATTAGGGGTTGTTTGATGGACATTTACAATGTCACTGACTCTTACGGGGCATTCTCTCCACACCACTCTGGGGACACAAAATACCCTTTGTTCTATTCTGCAGGGACACTGGCTCTGATCAGCCAGGCATGCCTACCCCAGAACCCTCCAGACAGGGCTTACTGCTCAAAACAGATGGTGATTTTTCAAACTGAATGCTATTCTGGTGCACTTACTTAGGAAAAAGATCTAAAAATAGACTTGAATGAGCCTAACCTGCAAAAATAAGTTGTCAGCTTCTTTTTACTCCTTCTGGGTTGAAAACAAAGCTGTCAGCAATTTCTGTGCGTTGAGGAATCTGTGTGCTTTCTTATTTTAGAGGAAGCTTTTTCAGTAGGACTGCAATTGAGTCCCCTTAAATCTCTCAGTGTCAACAAATTACCATCTGTTGTTCTAGAGACTCTCAAGCTGATGAGTCCTCCTCCCCACTCGAAGCTGGAGACAGGTTGCCTATCTGGAAAATGGGGCCTGAGGATGGGGACCAGCGCTGTGCCCCTGGAGGGGCTGATTGCAGGATCTCAAGGTCAGCCAGACCCCCTGAAGCCTGATGCTGGGAGCAGTGGCTCCCTCGGTGCGGTGAAGGCACTCTGCTTGGAGATGCGGTAGCTGTGAGGTCCAGGGTGGCGGTCTGATGCCTGTCATGACTTGGGTAGTGATGGCCCCAGCACTGGACTGTGAGGAGATGGCCAAGCACTCACCTTCTTCACAAAGTACCTGGTGCTGACTTGTCTGGTGGGCAGTGTGCACCGGACGTGTGGGGGCTTTGTACAATATTATTGTCTGTGAAATGAGGCTCCCCCTATACTAACAGGGTGTGTATAACCTAGAGAAGTCGAGGGCAGGTGGAGCCCTTGTTCATCCTGGGAGGGACTGGCTTGAATTTGAGAAATAAAATGAAGCTGGAAATGGCACTTCTACTTGTGGAGAATTGTGCTGGTGATCCCCCTTGTGGAGAATTGTGCTGGTGACCCCCACACTCAGTCTAGACCCGAGCAAGTGCAGGCTCTCGGGCCCGCACATCCCTGCTGAGCCTTCACCATGGTCACATGGACACACAATCCACACCTTCCCCTCTCCCACACAAACCACAAACACACACCTGCTGAGATGATGAGCAATTTTTCCTGGGATGGAGAAGGTGGGATATCAGAGGAGAAAAAGTTAGACTAGGGAGATGCTTGGTGGTGGAAAGGGGTGGAGAGAGCAAGGCTGGGCTGGGTGAATGCCAGAGGACTGCTGGGCTCTAAGAACCTCCAGGCTGGCTCCCTCAGGCCATCTGAGAGGGCTCAGGTGATGGTCAGTCTTGGACAGTGTTGGAGGCTCTGGGAATCTGCCCAGCCAGTTTCTGTTTGATGAACTGTTTTGATGGAACGATCTCATTAGCCAAGAGTTAATTTAGCCTGTGGGTGCTAAGTGGGAGAAGCTAGACTCACCACTAGCCATTTTCCCAGGCTGAGCTGGGATGGAAGCTGCACACCTCGCCTCTATGCACAGACTTTTTCAAAGGGATCATCAGGCCATTTGCCAACCAGAGGCTCCGGGTTCCTGTGGACACTAAAGGGTGCTCTGTGCACTCCTGGCTTCTAGCAAGTGACATTAAGACCATGGTGAATATATGTGTGTTTTGGACACTGCATGACAATTCTAAACAGCCTTTCTTCCAGCTAAAAACACATGGAAGAATCAAAGGATTTTGACCATTTCAAAGTAATTTGAAAGGTTGCCAGTGACTAGTCTAGGTCCCAAATTTTCTTGAAAGAAAAATGAAGTTTTAAGAGGAACAGAAAGGACACAGTACTTCAAAAATTAAGTGGAGCAGACCAGTGAAATTAATGGTCTTTAAACCTTGGAAGAACTTCTGTCCTACCCTTGGGCTGCTTCCTGTGGTCCAGAGAGCAATGCAACTGGCTCACCCAGTCACAGCCTCCGGCGATGTGATCCCTGAGAGAAAGTGTCTGGCAGTAAAGAGAGGAGGCGGAGGGAGGACCTCTCAGAAGAAACGATCAAGAAGATATACGGTCAATGCCCTGTGTCAGCAAGGATCTGGGGCCAGAGGAGGGGTGGTGTGTCATAGCAATGATCTCAGAAATCCAAAGCCACACATTTAAAAAGAAAGTTCTATTCTTTGTCAAAGCAGTTGAAGTTAGAGGGATTTGTCCTGAGATACTAATCAAGGATGTGTACACAGACTGTTAACCTCTGAAACAAACAACCGTAATAATAGGGGTGGAACAAATACATTCTAGCACATGGACTCCATGTACTGAGACTGAGTTGTAGAAGTGTGTATATGATTGTCAAAGAAAATTAGAAACATGTTTTCTGTGTGCTATTACATGAAAAAGAATTACAATTCAGTCAGTGTAATATGGTTCTATTTTCATGCAATATAATACCTTTCCTAATTTTTCTGCAATTGTATTAGTTTTCTAGGGCTTCCATGGTGGTTCAGATGGTAAAGAATTTGCCTGCAATGTTTGAGACCCAGGTTCGATCCCTGGGTCGGGAAGATCCCCGGGAGAAGGGAATGGCAACCTACTCCACTATTGTTGCTTGGAGAATTCCATAGACAGAGGAGCCTGGCAGATTACCATCCATGGGATTGCAGAGAATCGGACACACCTGAGCGACTAACACAGACTAAACTAAACATTAGTTTCCTACCGTGGCTGTAACAAATCATCACAAACCTGCTGACTTCAGACAACATACATCTGTTATTTCACACTTCGGTAGTTCAGAAGGTTGACATGGGTCTCCTGGGGCTCAGAGCAAGGAGTCAGTGTGGCGGTCTGTCTGGAGGCTGCAGGGGAGCCTTTTCAGCTGCTGGTGGTCTTCTGCATCCCTGGGACTGTGTCCTCACTCCTTCAGAGTAGCAACAGCAGTTCAAGTTCTTTCCCCACACCTCTGGTCTCTCATGTCCTCACCCACAGCTGGGACCTGAGACCATGTTGGATACACTCAGCTGTCCAGGAAAATCTCCCTATTTTAAGGTCAGATGCTTAGCACCCTTCATTTTAATTTCCTTCATTTCACCTGCTACCCTAATCCTCTTTTGTCATGTAGCTTAATATATTTACAGGTTCCAGAGCTTAGGACACAGACATCTTTGAGGGGGACAGTATTCTGCTCACCACAACACAGTGCTGTGCTGTGAAAAGTTGCTCCGCTTGTGTCCTACTCTTTGCGACCCCATGGACGGTAGCCCACCAGGATCCTCTGTCCATGGGATTCTCCAGGCAAGAGTACTAGAGTGGGTTGCCATGCCCAGATAAGAAAGGCTTCCTCAGTGATTAGTGCAAAGAAATAGAGGAAGACAGTAGAATGGGAAAGACTAGAGATCTCTTCAAGAAAATTAGAGATACCAAGGGAACATTTCATGCACAGATGGCTACAATAAAGGACAGAAACGGTATGGACCTAACAGAAGAAGATATTTAGAAGAGGTGGCAAATACACAGAAGAATTACACAGAAGATTACACAGAATTACACAAAAGATCTTCATGACCCAGATAATCATGATGGTGTGATCACTCACCTAGAGTCAGACATCCTGAAATGCGAAGTCAAGTGGGCCTTAGGAAGCGTCACTACGAACAAAGCTAGTGGAGATGATGGAATTCCAGTTGAGCTATTTCGAATCCTAATCGATGATGCTGTGAAAGTGCTGCACTCAATATACCAGCAAATTTGGAAAACTCAGCAGTGGCCACAGGACTGGAAAAGGTCAGTTTCATTCCAATCCCAAAGAAAGGCAATGCCAAAGAATGCTCAAACTACCACACAGTTGCACTCATCTCACATGCTAGTAAAGTAATGCTCAAAATTCTCCAAGCCAGGCTTCAACAGTATGTGAAACATGAACTTCCAGATGTTCAAGCTGGATTGAGATCAAATTGCAAACGTCTGTTGGATGATAGAAAAAGCAAGAGAGTTCCAGAAAAACATCTATTTCTGCTTTATTGACTATGCCAAAGCCTTTGACTGTGTGGATCACAACAAACCGTGGAAAATTCTGAAAGAGATGGGAATGCCAGACCACCTTACCTGCCTCTTGAGAAATCTGTATGCAGGTCAAGAAGCAACAGCTAGAACTGAACATGGAACAACAGACTGGCTCCAAACCAGGAAAGGAGTACGTCAAGGCTGTTTATTGTCACCCTGCTTATTTAACTTATATGCAGAGTACATCATGCGAAATGCTGGGCTGGATGAAGCACAAGCCAGATCAAGATTGCCAGGAGAAATATCAATAACCTCAGATATGCAGATGATACCACCCTAACGGTGGAAAGTCAAGAGAAACTAAAAAGCCTCTTGATGAAAGTGAAAGAGGAGAGTGAAAAAATTGGCTTAAAACTCAGCATTCAGAAAACTAAGATCATGGCACCCGGTCCCATCACTTCATGGCAAATAGATGGGGAAACAATGGAAACAGTGACAGACTTTATTTTGGGGGGCTCTAAAATCACTGCAGATGGTGGCTGCAGCCATGAAATGGAAAGTTGTTTGCTCCTTGGAAGAAAAGCTATGACAAACCTAGACAGCTTATTAAAAAGCAGAGATATTATTTTACCAACAAATGTCCATCTAGTCAAAGCAATGGCTTTTCCATTGGTCATGTATGGATGTGAGAGTTGGACTATAAAGAAAGCTGAGTGCCAAAGAATTGATGCTTTTGAACTATGGTGTTGGAGAAAACCCTTGAGGGTCCCTTGAACTGCATGGAGATCCAACCAGTCAATCCTAAAGGAAATCAGTCCTGAATATTCATTGGAAGGACTTATGCTAAAGCTGAAACTCCAAATCTTTGGGCACCTGATGTGAAGAACTGACTTATTGGCAAAGACCTTGATGCTGGGAAAGATTGAAGGTGAGAGGGAAAAGGGATGACACAGAATGAGATGGCTGGATGGCATCTGTGACTCGATGGACATGAGTTTGAGCAAGGTTCGGGAGTTGGTGATGGACAGGGAAGCCTGGCATGCTGCAGTCCATGGGGTCACCAAGAGTCGGACACGACTGAGTGACTGAACTGAACTGAACTGAACTTGCCATGCCTTCCTCCAGGGGATCTTCCGGACCAGGGAATTGAACCCGCAGCTCCTGCGGCTCCTGCATTGCTTGCAGATTTTTTACTGTTGAGCCACTGGGGAAGCCCTGGGCTCACCAATTTCCCTCTTGTATCCTCCAGGAGACTTCCTTTTGCTAGTGGCAGTAAATTCTGCTATTAAGATTGGCCCTGACGAACATTCTGTAGATGTCATCATAAGCCCCTCCGTGTTGCACTAGAGAACACAAACAGTCCATTGTTGAGACCTCCTCTGTCTTCACCCATTCAAACCTGAGCTGAGTTAAAAAATCCAAAGTGTGCACTGGGGACTTCCGTGGTGGTCTAGTGATTAAGACTCCTAGCTGCCGATGCAGCGAGTATGGGTTTGATCACTGGTCAGAGAACTAAGATCCCACATACTGCAGAGCATGGACAAAAGTTAAAAAAAAAAGTGCACCATTTTAGGGAGAGACTAGGCCTTCCTTCTTGAGAGCTTGCTGGTCCCCAGTGGGTTTCTGGGCTGCACCCACTGCTCTCACTCCCTTCCCAGCCCGAGGAGGAAAGGGCAGAGAACCCTGGAGGTTTAACACAGCTGTGACTCTTCCATGGTCAAAGGGACACCTAGAATATGGTGTTTGACTTGAATTAGTTCCTGGGCCATCCAGGGCTCTGGTGGTGTTTTCTTTCCTTCGTCTTCTTCTTAGACAAGTCCCTAAGTAGCTGACCTTCACCTGCCAGCATCACTCCCACCAAAGGGACCCCAGGGGTCTTCCTGGTTGCTGAGTTGGCCCCTTCTGGGGCCCATCCCTCCACCTGGGATCTCCTCGTTTCCGGCGGTCAGAGCATATCTGCTTTGCTTTCTTCCACTGGACTGCTCAAAAGTGTGTGTATGTGTATTGTGTGTGTGTTCTCTGTTGCTTTGTGTGTTGTGTATATTTTGTGTTGTGTGTGTTGTGTACAGTGGGGTGGATGTGTTGTGTTATATATGTGTGATGGGGCGTATGTGTGTTGTGTGCTGTGTGGGTTGTGTATATTGTTTGTTGCATATGTTTTGTGTGTTGTTCCTGTTTTGTGTTGTGTGTGTGTTGTATGTATTGGGTGTGTATGTGTGTTGTGTGTACAAGCAAAGGAGTCAGAGCTATGCACTGTGCCCATTGCCCTGACTGGCCATCTCTAAGTTAATGCTGTGTGGTTTCCACTTTCTTACTTTGAGTGTAGGTGATATTTTATTTTCTGCTGTTGCTCTTCTGTGGAAATTGACTTTGTGAGGTTCAGGGGAAGAAGGTTTTGTCAGCATACATCTTTCTACTTTGGAAGAGAGCTGATCCATCATTCGAGGGCAGAGGAGGGTTTTGATCCAGGAGAATCCTTTGTGGGGGTGACGTCAGGAGTGGGTTGACAAGCATGTCTCCAAGGTTTCATTTCTCTCTTTCTGCATTTCCCAATAACTCCGTTCTCATGGCAGGCCTCTGTTCACTTGCCTCCTACAGCTTCCTCCACTCATGTGAGGGAAGGCATATTTCTCACACATTAAAAGGAAGACTTAAAAATTATTTTCTTATTCCTCTACTTTTAGAAATGCAATTCACCTCAGAGAGTTACAACTCTGTTCCTCAGTTGACAGGCTAAGAAGAGCCACTCTCCTTATAATCAAATAAACACCTTGGTCACATGGATTTTGGAACCAGATGGATGGAAGCTGAACCTGCCTCATCTACCAGTGGATGGCTTGGTCAGTTTCATGTCTCTCTGATTCCCCAGTTCCTTTCCTCCTTCCATCCTCCTCCACCCCTTCCTTCCTTCTTTCTCTCCTTTTAAAAAGGGGGTGATAATAACATGACTCCACACTGCAGGGACAACACACTGTTATGTGCAGGAACTGGCTCCCACCCAGATGGATCCAGGGGATCTGTACCTGAGAGATGAGTGGAGGTGGTAAGGGAGGGGATGGGCCCAGAGGGAGGAGTTGGGGGGAGAGCTGAACTGGGGGGGCTTGGAGGGGACAGCTGGTGGAAGGGAGTAGTGTGGGACAGAGGGAGGACTGAACAGAGCTGATGCCAACAGTGACCTCAGCTAACCCCCAGAGGGAGGGTCCTTCAAAACGTCCCTGACTTTGGGCAGAGGCTCAAGTCTTTCCACTCTATGCTGACCAGCCATTGGATGTCAGCTGCCTGGAGGGATGTGGTTTGAGGACAGGGACCTCCCTGTTGTTCAGTCACTCAGTCTTCTCTGACTCTTTGTGACCCCATGGACTGCAGCACACCAGGCTTCCCTGTCCTTCACCATCCCCTGGAGCTTGCTCAAACTCATGTCCATTGAGTAGGTGATGCCATCCAACCACCTCGTCCTCTGTTGGGCCCTACTCTACCTGCCTTCATTATTTCCCAGCATCAGGGTCTTTTCCAATGAGTCAGTTCTTTGCATTAGGTGGCCAAAGTATTGGAACTTTAGCCTCAGTATCAGTCCCTCCAATGAATATTCGGGACTGATTTCCTTTAGGATTGACTGGTTTGATCTCCTTGCAGACCAAGGGACTCTCAAGAGTCTTCTCCAAATACACCACAATTCAAAAGCATCAGTTCTTTGGCACTCGGCCTTCTTTATGGTTCAACTCTCACATCCATCCATGACTACTGGAAAAACCATAGCTTTGACTATATGGACCTTTGTTGGCAAAATAATGTCTCTGCTTTTTAATAAGTTGTCTAGGTTTGGTCACAGCTTTTCTTCCCAGAAGCAACTGTCTATTAACTTAATGGCTGCAGTTGCCATCTGCAGTGATTTTGGAGCCCAAGAAAATAAATTATGTCACTGTTTCCATTGTTTTCCCCATCTATTTGCCATGAAGCAATGGGACCAGATGCCATAATCTTCATTTTCTGAATGCTGAGTTCTAAAGCCAGCTTGTAAACGCTCCTCTTTCACCTTCATAAAAAGGCTCTTCAGTTTCTCTTCACTTTCTGCCATTAGGCTGGTGTCATCTGCATATCTGAGGTTATTGATATTGCTCCTGGCAATCTTGATTCCAGCTTGTGATTCATCCAGCCCGCATTTCACATAATGTACTCTTCATGCGAAGAGTTGACTCATTAGAAAAGACCCTGATGCTGGGAGGGGTTGGGGGCAGGAGGAGAAGGGGACGACAGAGGATGAGATGGCTGGATGGCATCACCAACTCAATGGACATGGGTTTGAGTAAACTCTGGGAGTTGGTGATGGACAGGGAGGCCTGGTGTGCTGCGATTCATGGGGTCACAAAGAGTCGGACACGACTGAGTGACTGAACTGAACTGACTGAACTGACTCTTCATAGAAGCTAAATAAACATGGTGACAGTATACAGCCTTACTGTACTCCTCTCCCAATTTTGAACAAGTCCATTGTTCCATGTTTGATTCTAACTGTTGATTCTTGACCTGCATACAGGTTTCTCAGGAGGCAGGTAAGATGGTCTAGTATTCCCATCTCTTTAAGAATATTACACAGTTTGTTGTGATCCACACAGTCAAAAGCTTTAGTGCAGTCAATGAAGCAAAAGTAAATATTTTTCTGGAATTCTCTTGCTTTTTCTATGATCCAGTGGATGCTGGCAATTTGATCTCTGGTTCCTCTGCCTTTTCTAAATCCATCTTGAACTTCTGGAAGTTCTAGGTTCACCTACTACTGAAGCCTAGTTTGGAGAATTTTGAGCATTACTTTGCTAGCATGTGAGGTGAGTGCAATTGTGCAGACCTCCCTACACAGGGGAATAGACCTTGCTGTCTTGAAGGGGATCTGGGTGGTATACCACAGCTTGGAAAAGAAGCAGGAAGCTGCATCACTGCCTCTCATATGCCCTAGCCTCTCCTGATGGTGGCACCAGAGAAAGCCATGCATGCCCTGAGGATGTGCTCTCCAGTCTCCTGCACTTACTGACCTACCCTGACTCTCACAAGCCATGAGAGTTCCAAGCGGCAACCTCTGGGGACACAAAGTAGGACAGAAAATGGGTCTGGGATCCAGGTAATCAGTAAAGAACTGCACATCCAGTGTGAAGTGTCAGCTTTTTCCCCTAGGTCCCTCACCTTGGCTGGGTAAAGACAGGTCACCTCAGACCACTCGAGACATTTCATAAAAAGATCATTCAGTGAATAAAGCCCTAGCATCTGGCTCGACCAAGCACCTCCATCTTGCAAGCCTCCTCAAGGGATGTGTGTGTCTGTGTCCTGGGCACTATAGGTTAGCAGAGCCTCTATAATACAGAGGAGATTTAGTGTGGTTCAGTTTTTGCCAAGGAACAAACCATCTCCCTATTTGGTGCTCAGCACCACACTATATTTTATTGCTCGGAATTCTGTGGATCAGTGTTTGGACAGGGCTCTGCAGGGCCAGTTCTTCTGCACTTGGCATCAGCTGGGGTCTGATGTCCCCTGTGGCTGTGTTCAACTGAGAACTCTATCAGCTGGAATGTCCCAAATGGTGTCCCATCTCCAGGGCCTCTCCTGGGGACCTCTGGTCACTCATTTGTCCAGCCTGGACCTCCTGGCAGGACAGTGACCTGACACTGCTTGGGAGAGAGTAGATGCCCAAACCTTCTTAAGGACTGGATGCAAAAATCTCAAAAGGTCATTTCTGCTGCATTCTGTGGTCAGAGCAATAGACTGGTCAGTCCAGTTTCAAGGGGAGAGGAAGTGACTCTAAGCCTGTGAGCCAGAGCAGGGATTCAATGAGATCATATTTGGACAAAGAGCAGCATGTGCCAATATTGATCAGTATTCCCTACACAGCGGTGTTTTCATTGCTTTGACCCATTTTGGTCCTCAGTTGGTGTTCATGGTAGTTCCCTTGTATCCATTCTGTCCTAGGGAGCTGGCATGTGGGGTGTATACAGCGTGTGCTTGATGGACACAACCACACACCCTTGGCGCTTCTCTTTCTGGGGATGGGATTTATTCAAGGAGCTCCTTTGTGTGGAAGCTCAAAACCTTGACTCCCTACTGTGGTCTCCTGGGAAGTTTTTAAAATCCACATGCCTGAGCCCACCCAGGCTGCTAGATCAGGATCTCTGGAGGTGGGATACAAGTTATTGTCCTGGTCAAGCCACAAATAGCAGTCATTGATTTCCATGAATGGACATGTGCCTAGAATTTCAATCAATGTGTACTTTTTTTAAAACTAACTGCGGACAAGAATGATACTCGGTACCAGAAATGGGAAAGGGTACAGTATATGGGGTACCAGCCTGGCACAAACATTCCTGTGCTTTCCACCGGCAAAGTTGTTCCCACTTATAGCACGTGAGATGAACAGCTTAGCCTTTTCTGGTTGATTAAGTAAACATAGAATTTGAGACTGGAATTGCGGACAAAAGTCTTGGGTTTAACTCCAGGCTCTATTGGCTGGCTGGAGAGTGAGAGACAGAGCAGCTGTCTGGACGTACTCGTGCTTACGTTTGTGGCTATGACACAAGTAGTAACACTTGAACATTCGTAGTATAGCTTATGAATTATGCAGAATATATTTGCATTCTCATTTTGGTCGCAGCCCTGAAAATAGAAATAAAAAAGTCTGGAAGTTAGAGCAAGAAGCAAAGGCAGCAAGGAGCAGAGCCAAATGATATTCTTAGAACTTTATATTTCAGGTGGAAAGTTGAAGTCACAAATCCAGACAGATCTCTCTTTCTTTCTCTAATTAATTATACGTTGTGAAGTCAGGGTGTGGGCTGGTGTATTCCTTTTTTTGAAAAACCACATTTGACAGCTCTAGGTATCCAGGATTTCATCAGTGTCTCCAGGTGCGCTGTAATTCATGTGAAATGTACACCTGATTGCATAACTGCATGATATTACCCATGTTTCTCCATCAGGCACACTTACATCATCTCAGGAGGAGGAGGAGAAATCTCACAGCACTCTTTTACTGCGAAGGAAAAGGTGTCACTCTTTTCCTTTTTTAAAGGAATAACTTTAAATCTAAAAATAATCTAAAACTATAATAGGAAACTGAAAAATATCCACAGTCCTTAAAATGTTCAATAACCTGCCCTACCTTTCATATTTTGGGCTTGCAGCAGAACAAAGTGATTCTGGTCTGGGTTTTGGAACCGGTCACTTGGGTTCAGTTTTGCCACCTACGAGGTCATGGGACCTTAGGGAGGTCATGTGACTGTTTCCTACCTCAGTTTCCTAGCCTGTAAAGCAGAGATAACAATTGTAACCCCCTTGTAGGCTTGTTAGGAGGATTCAATGCATGAATATGTGTGAAGTGCTTAGAACAGTGCATGGCACGGGGTGAAAATCAACTATGATGATCACCATTATTCCTGATTGCCTATGCTTAAAAAAGTAGACACATGCACACACACGTGACAAACACATATGCACAATTACGTGTGTATGAACACTCACACATACATGCACAGACACACACAGAGACCTGTGGACACACACACACATTTTCCCACAAGCAATAGCATCACGCTCTCCATGTGGGGTTGCAGCTTGCTCTGATTTTCACCTCACAATAATCATAAATGTTTTCCCAGGAGGTCTGCCTTCCTCCAGGGCTGCCACTCCTCTCCTGGTGGGCATGTAGTTGTTCTGAGGTTTCTCTGTCACACATGCAAGGCTTGGCCTGGGTTGGGGATGCACAATTTTAATTACTCACCAAGATTTGTGCCAGTTTGCATTGCTACTGATGGTGGGGGCTTCTGTCTCCACTTCACCATGGGAGTGGACATAGCCCTGGGCTCTGCCAACCCAATCATTGAGAAATGCACTGTCCTTATTTTAATTTGCAATTCTATAATTATTATATGTGTGATGGCCTCTCATTTGTCTTGTGCAATGTGCAAATACCACTCTGAACAGTGTCAATATATTCTTTGGCCTTCACTGTTTTATAGCTGATCCTTTTTTCCACAAACAACAACAACAAAAAACCATGTACAGACAATCCACAATTTACTCAAGCCTGTAATTTGCCAAATTAGCACATTTAGGTAAAGAAGATTTCTAAATTTGGGACCTTGATGTTGTTTCCAATTGTAATATTTTTGAAGTGCTCATCCTTACAAACCAAATCCATCATGCGCTGTCCTTCCTCCAAAAAGTGATCGCTAAATCCCTATCTGTGTGTGGGTCATAATGCTTTTAGGCTTTTAGGTTACTTCAGTAAACAAATTTTTTTAAGAACCCTGCTGTGTGGAATTTATAATCCATCCCAGATAAAATGGGAACTGAGGTGTGGGCCCCAAGACAGGAGGTGGCTGCTCCGGGTGGAGTCTTGGATTGGGGTCCCCAATTGGCTTCATGCCCCCCACCCCCACCCCCAGGCTGTGATGGAGAACATGTATGCAGGAGGACAGATGGTCCTTCCCTCCTGATGTCCTGGAGGCCATAAGGCATGATGGGCCGATGGCACCTCCGAGGCACTGAGCTCTTTTCTATCCAGGTTAGAGAATGAAGCCCAGCCCCTGGGTGCTGGCCCACCCTTCCTGCCTTTCTCCGAGGGACGCTCCAAGGAGGAAGTATGGCTAATCACACTCACGCTGCTTTGAATATGTACACACATAGCCAGCATCTCTGGACTCACTGGGGCTGGTGAGGGCAAGCCAGGCTTCAGGGTTGCCCAGAAGTCTGCAGGGACCAGCCCTGAGTCTGCACCCGGCTCCCTGGCCTGCCTCTCACACTAGTCAGTGAGGGCTGGCCCTGCACCCTCAGCTCCAAGTTGAAATACCCGAGAAGAACTTCAGGGACTTTTCCTCAACCAGTCTTTATCTCTGACCAAGCAGGTGGTAGTTGTCACCAGGCCAGCCAGTCAGTCACAAGTGGGGCCATGTTATAGATGGCAGTTGTTGCTGAACTGTGTGGCTGAGGTTCAATTCCCCACATCCTCAGGGAACAATCCACAGATGTCTGCAGAGCCCAGCACTGCAGTGGTCACTGTGGCCTTCGGGGAGCCGTGGGGCCACGAACATGGGGGTTGTGGGAGGCCCCATCCTTCTCTCACATGGCCTGTGCTGAAACGCCTTCCAAGGTAGTGATTGCACAGTGTGTTAGTTTCCTGGGCTGCTGTAACTAACTGTCACCAATGTATGGCTTAAAACAGCACAGTGCTATTCCCTTTCTGTTCTAGAGACCAGAAGAGTTTCACCAGGCTGAAGCCATGGTGTCTGGGGAAGAATGCATTTCCTTGGTTGTTTCAGCTTCTAGAAGCCACCTGTGTTCCTTGGCTCTTGGCTCCTTCCTCCATCTTCAGGATGCATCACTCCAGGCTTTTCTCCCACCATCACACCCTCTTCCTTTCTGCAGTCAGTCTCCCCCTGGGTAAGGACCTCTGTGATTACATTGGGCCCACCCCAAAATCCTTAATCACACCAGCAAAGTCCCTTTTGCCATATGAGGTGAACTTCACAGGTTCCAGGATTAGGAATGGTCGGTTCTGGGGGCTTCTTCAGCTGACCACATGCAGGAACCCCTTGGATGGACACATACTGATTCTCTGGGCAAGGGTGGTAGGAGGGGGCGTCCAGACAAAGAGGGCAGCGCACACCACCATGGCCCACTCCTGGTGAGTCAAGGAGCGAGTCAGGCAGAGCCACTGCAGCCCAGGCCAGATCTGCCCTGGTTAGTTTCACAGTGTCAGCCACCCTGAAGAGAGTGTGGGTCCTTATGGGGAACTATATACCAGCCAGGGAGGCCAGAGTGAGGGATGCAGGGCCAGCAACAGTGCAGAACGGTGGGCCGTGTCTACCTCGACCTTTCCCCCAAATCATGCAGAGTTGTGGAGATTAGGTAGATGCTGTGAGGAGTCCAGGGCCGGAGAGGTTGGAGGAGAAATGCCTAATGGGGGACAGTGAACTTGGGGGCGCTGGGATGATTGGAAAGAGGGGCCAAATGGACTGATGCTGGGAGGATAAAACTCACCAACCCGACCCTGGACCCATAGAAAACTGCCCATGTGGGTCTTCACAAGCTGTGGAGGCCCAGCCTGGGCTGCCCGCCTGCTAGTTTGGAACTTACTCTCCCCTCATTTTGTGACCATCTGTAGTGATTGATTTCCCTAAGCTCCTTGAGGGCCACATCTAAACAAATCCATGTCTCTGTCACCTTCAAAGTTCCCACCCAGCCCTGCACACCCACTGCTGAAAGCTTGTTCCGCCCTGTGTGGCGAATGGGCCAGTGGCTGGCTGGGGGTCAGGGTGAGGAACAGAGTCGCCCCTGTGTGGGAGAATTCACAGTTGCCCTCAGATGGCACGGTTGGCGGGGAAGGGTCCGAGACCCCCTGGAGACTTCCAGCGACCCTCGTCCTCCAGTTGGCAGCTCACTTTATGTGCATATGTGCAGAAGTGCTCAGCTGTGTCCGACTCTCTTCACCCTCCTGGACTGTAGCCTGCTGGGCTCCTCTGTCCATGGGATTCTCCAGGCAAGAATACTGGAGTGGATTGCCATGGCCTCCTCCAGGGGATCTTCCTGACCCAGGGATCAAACTTGTGTCTCTTGGGTTCCCTGCGTTGGCAAGTGGGTTCTTTACCACTAGCGCCACCTGGAAAACCCACTTTATCTGCATAACATTACACAAATAATGTTGATTTCAAGCAACTCTCATGTGATCCCTGGAGAAGGCAATGGCACCCCACTCCAGTATTCTTGCCTGGAAAATCCCATGGACGGAGGAGCCTGGTAGGCTGCAGTCCATGGGGTCGCTACGAGTCGGACACAACTGAATGACTTCACTTTCACTTTTCACTTTCATGCATTGGAGAAGGAAATGGCAGCCCACTCCAATGTTCTTGCCTGGAGAATCCCAGGGACAGGGAAGCCTGGTGGGCGGCCGTCTATGGGGTCGCACAGAGTCGGACACGACTGAAGCGATTTAGCAGCAGCAGCAGCAGCATGTGATCCCTGACTGTTCTTAGATAACTGTGAGCCTTGGGCTGTTGCCCAGTACCTCACTGGTTGTCATAAACAAGGTCCCCTATGGGCTGACCTGACGTCTGGCCCTCTGCCAAGGAGAGTGGCAGGAACTTGCCTGCATCTCCTGAAATGGGCCTGCGGTGTTGCCACGCACCACCCTGAGAACTCTGGCAGGTCTGAGAGGCCCATCCAGGTGAAGAAGCAGTAACAAGTCAATCCCAAGTGGCAGGTGGGGCACGTAGCAGGTGTGGGCCCCCAGAGACACAGGCCAATGTCAGGTGGCTGCCTCCATCCTCTACCCACTTCACACCCTGAATAGGTCAGCTCTCCCTTCTTCTGGGGGATGTTTAGCCCCAGGCTGATGGGAATGCGGGGCAGAGCCATGTAGCCAGGGCCTTGCTGAGAAGCATGTGTGTGGTGTTCAGAGTCTCCGGCCAGGCCCCAGCCGCTGCCCACACCTCTGCTGGCCGCTGCTTTGCCTCTCTGAGCTTCAGACCCCTCCCCAGGGCCCATTCATGTTCAGCTGGACCCTCTCATGGCCTGAGTGCTGTTCCCCACACCCCCAAATCCATCCACCTCAGAAATCTTCCCTGCCAAACCACAGAAACAATACTCAGCTTGTTCCCTGGCAAACACACCTTCTGCAGGCAAACTTGATGAGCCACAAGCTGGGTGTATCATGAAATCAAATATCACTGTGGAATTTTTTGATTGTCCTTAAAATGTGAGGGTAAGTGGGGTCAGCCTCCTTCAGAGCAGTGTAAGCAGGTTTCAGACTCTTAACTTTGTAAAATAAAACCTCTGGTACATGGAAAATTAAACGAATCTGTCATACAGAGTGAAGTGAGAAAGTGAAAAACAGATGTTGAATATTAATGCATATATTCGGAATCTAGGGCTTCCCAGGTGGCCCAGTGGTAAAGGATCCACCTGCCACCGCAGGAGATGCAGGAGTTCGACCTCTGGGTCGGGAAGATCCCCTGGAGTAGGAAATAGCAATCCACTTCAGTATTCTTGCCTGGAAAATTCCATGGATAGAGGAGCCTGGTGGGCTACAGTCCATGGGGTTGCACAGAATCAGACACGACTCAGCATGCACTCATAGAATGGGATCTAGAAAAATGATTCAGATGAACCTATTTGCAAGACAGGAATGGAGATGCAGACAGAGAACGGACATGTGGACACAGTGGGAGAAGGAGGAGGGTTGGACGAACTGGGATGGTAGCCCTGACATATATACACCACCTTAGGTAAAATGAATAGCTAGCTGAAAGCTGCTGTGCAGCACAGGAGGCTCAGCTCAGCATTCTGTGGTGACCTAAAGGGGTGGGATGGAGGGTGAGAGGGAGGCTCAAGAGGGAGGGGATATATATATACATATAGCTGATTCACTTTGTTGTGCAGTAGAAACTATAACAAGATTTTAAAGCAATTATACTCCAATAAAATTTTTTCAAAGAAAAGAAAATAAAGGGATCACCAGTAATGATGGGATCCCAGGACACGGGACTCCTACACATTCACTATGGAGGTTGCAGAAGAAGAAAGGGCCACATCATTTCCAGTTTGCACCTGGAAGTAACCACACGGAGGTGAAGCTTGGGGCTGACTCAGAAAAACGGAGGAGCTTCAAGCACTCTTGTAAGATGTGAGGTGACCCAAGCCTCTGTGCTGTCAGCATCTGGCTGAGGACACTGCTGTCTGCCCTGCAAACACTCAGGAGTGGGTATGGGGCGGGACTTCTGCTCTGAAGCAAGAAATTTCTCAATCCGGGAGTTGCGGGAATGTCCCTGCTCCTTGTTAGGGGCCAGAATCCTTCTCCCACTTTGTCATCACTCCAGGAATGATCTCACATGCAGATCAGGCTGCCAGGCAGGTCTCAGACCTGGCATTTCTAGGCACAAAGACCGAGACACCATCCCCACTTTTCTCTCCAGAAGCAAAGGGGAAGGTGAAGGATATGACTGGATCAGCAGAGATAATCTTAATCATTCATGTCTATTTGCTTATCCATTCATTTATTTATTTAGGCTGTGCAGCACAGCTTGCGGGATCTTAGTTTCCTGACCAGGGATTGAACCTGAGTCTTTGGCACTGAATGCAAGGGAGTCTAACCACTGGATCACCAGGGAATTCCTCATTCATGTCTATTTTAAACATCAACTGGGAAGTTTGACACCCTGAGTGTCATCAGAACTACCCTCATCAGTAGCTAATGCTTGTGCTCAATTGTGTCCAGCTCTTTGCAACCCCATGGACTGTGGCGCCTCTGAAATGGGGTTTCCCAAGGCAAGAATACTGGAGTAGGTTGGCATTTCCTTCTCCAGGAGATCTTCTTGTCCCGGGGATCAAACTAGCGTCTCTTGCATCCTCTACATTGGCAGGTGGATTCTTTACCACTGCGCCACAGGGGAAGCCACTTATCAGTAGCTGCTGCTGCTGCTGCTAAGTCGCTTCAGTCGTGTCCGACCCTGTGCGACCCCATAGACAGCAGCCCACCAGGCTCCGCCATCCCTGGGATTCTCCAGGCAAGAACACTGGAGTGGGTTGCCATTTCCTTCTCCAGTGTATGAAAGTGAAAACTGAAAGTGAAGTCACTCAGTCGTGTCCGACTCTTCGAGACCCCATGGACTGCAGCCTACCAAGCTCCTCTGTCCATGGGATTTTCCAGGCAAGAGTATCAGTAGCTAATTACCTGCAATTCCCACCAGAACTGATAGCTGTAAAATCACACATCCTAGAGACTCTTCTAGGACAGTGCATCACACACAATCTTTGGTGGAGGCCTGCATCTTTTTAGTTGTTCTCAATCTCTTTTGGACTAGCATTTTTGTAAGAGGCAATAAGCATGTATTACTGAGAAATGGGCACATATTGGATGTGGTCAGAGTTCAGATGGCTGTAAAAGTTCTAAACCCTCACTGTCTGCTTTCAATGTCCCTGTCATGCAGCAGGACGAGCAGCTTGCAAATGGGCCAAGGCTGCAGACCACACTGGAATCATGCTGGCAGCCCAACGCCCCAGGTTCTCTGCGTTCCTATTTCAGTCATGAACAAGCTTAATATTGTTTTTATAAACCACCAGTACTGTCAGGCTGCCAGCCACAAAGTCTTTTGTCAGACCGTAGACCCCAAATTTTCAACTGAGAAATGTGGTCACTATTGGTTTTCTATAGCTGTGTGTATTTCCCTCTCTGGGAACTCCTAATGAAATTATTCTATGGAGGGATGCTTGGCCATGTTGAATGACACCTGGGCATGTTCACTTGGTCAGAGTCACTGTTGGAACTCAGTTTTATCCCCTAGGTAGCATGCTGGTTCTTAATAACTAGCTAAAGAAGTTCTCACTTCTCATTATCACAGATCTTCTGAGCAGGAAGGTCACTTAGCTACACAGTGAAAAACCACAAGAACATCTGTCAAAATAGAAACTGCAATGCTTTCTTCAAAGAATTCACATTTACACATTTATAAGTTCTGCTGCACACGCCAGTTACAAGGAGCATAGGCCCATTTTCCTCCTGGATTTTTCTATATCATTCCCTTCAAAACACATAGGTTTTCCAGGGTTCTAGTACTACATTTGGGTTTCTGCTAAACCAGTAATTTGGTTTTCTGGGTTTCTTTGCCAGAAGTTTCTTTTTTTCTTTTGAAGCAATCATTTATTACCAAACACTGCAAGATCTTAAAAGATATCATGAAATGAAATTTAATATTACACTGGGAGTTGAAGTTGGTTCTTAGTGGCTTGAATTAGTCATTTCTGTTACGGTGGAGCTGACTTCAATTCTGAGATTCTCATGAAAGTGTTAGTTTGTTAACTTAGATGCTTTAAAAAATGTCCTTTTTCAGAGGGGTCATATTTTGTTAACGTTATGGTGCTGAGGTCATGCTTGTCTCAGAAAACATGTCGGGAAGTGTTCCCTCCGCCTCCTATTTCCTGAAAGAGTTTGTGCACTATTGATGTTACTTCTCTGAATAGGTTTCACTTATGAAACCTGGTGGGTTTAGTTTGGAGTTTGGGTCTGGAGTTTCCTTGCGGGGGAGGTTTGTGATGACAAACTCAACTTCTTTTGTAAATATAAGGCTATTCCCATTTTCTCCTTCATCTTGTGTAAATTTTGGTAAGCTGTAGTTTTCAAGGAATTTGCCCATTTTATTCAGTTGCCAAAATGATTGGCATAGAGTTTTTTACAAAATTGGCTTAGAGACACCTTGCTGGTAAATGGTTAAGAATCTGTCTTTCAAAGCAGGAGATGTGGATTGTTTCCCTGGTCAGGAAACAAAGATCCCACATGCCGCAGAGAAACTAAGACTGTATCACAACTAGAGAAGGCCACAGGCTGCAATGAAAGATCCCATGTACTGCAACTAAGACCCGATGTAGCCAAATAAATAAATGTTAAAAAAAAATTGGAGCTTTAAAAAAATTGACTTCTTATCCTTCTAATATCTAGAATATCTAAAATGATCACCAATCTTTCAATCCTGATATTGATGAGATGTTCTGTTATGAATTTTTAATTGAGTTTATCTATTTTGTTGTTTTTAAAAGACTAGGATTTAGCTTTGCAGTTTCTTGGCATTGTTATTTTCTATTTTGTTGATTTCTGTTCTTTATTACTTCTTTCCTTCCACTTACTTTGGGTTTACTTTGCTCTTCTTTTTTTTTTTTTTCCTTGGGGTGGACATTTCCTCTTTCCTAACATATGTATTTAAAGCTGAAACTTCTCTTTAGCCACTGCTTGAGCTGTATGCTGTACATTTTTGTATTTTCACTATCATTCAGTTTGAAATATTTTCTGAATTATCTCTGATTTCTTTTTTTGAAACATGAATGATTTAGAAGTGGGTAGTTTAATTTATAAATATTAGAAGTTTCCTTATTTATTTTATTGTTTTTTATGTCTAATTTAATTACTTTATAGTCAGAGAATTTGCTTCATATATTTTCAGATCTTTTAATTTTTTTGAAATTTGCATTATGTGCAATTTTCTATGTGTACTTGAAAAGACTATCTAATGATGTATAAGTAGAAATTAGGTTAAAATAAATAACGATGTTCAGCTCCTCTCTGTATCTACTCTTGTTTTTTCTAATTGATCAGTAAATCGCCAAGAGGACGTCCCTGTTGGTGCAGTGGGTAAGGATCTGCCTGCCAGTGCAGGAGACATGAGTTCAATCCCTGATCCCACATGCTGCGGAGCAAGTAAGCCCATACCCTGCAACTACTGAGTCCATATGCTGCAACTGCTGAAGCCTGTGCGCTTAGAGCCTGTGCTCCATAAGAGAAGCCATTGCAATGAGAAGCCTGCACACGCCAAGGAAGAATAACCCCCACTCACTGCAACCAGAGGAAGTCCATGCAAAGCAATGAAGACCCAGCACAGCCATAAATACATAAAATAAATTGCTGAGAAATGAATGGTAAATCTCTTATTATGATTGCTTCTTTCTCCAGAAAACTAAGCAGAGAAAGGGACTTTTCATCTGATAAAGGGCATCTGTGAGAAACCTAGGGTTAACACAACACTGTCTGTACTGTTGAAATACTGAATACTTTCTCTCTAAGATCAGTAGCATGATAAGGAAGTATGTTTTCTCTCATCATTTGTGGTCAACATTGCACTGAGAATCTAGCTATGGCAGTAAAACAAGAAGATATGAAAGGCATAAATTGGTGGGGAAGAAATAAAAC
Organism: Dama dama; assembly: GCF_033118175.1. Taxonomy (NCBI): domain Eukaryota; kingdom Metazoa; phylum Chordata; class Mammalia; order Artiodactyla; family Cervidae; genus Dama; species Dama dama. The sequence continues at coordinate 24,683,987 of NC_083696.1, read as the reverse complement.
TGTACTTGAATGTGGTGTGATTGTTTATGTAGAAATATCAGGAAATCTACAAAACGACTTGTATTAGTTGCAGGATACATGTTAATGTAAAAAATTAATTGCCTATGTATATATTAATAGCAAGCAACTGGAAATTATGTTTATTTAAAAATTTCATTTGTAATATCAAATAGAATACTTAAAATGCATTTAACAAAAGATATACAGATCCTGTTCATAGAAAGCAGCAGACCATTGCTGAGAGGAACTTTTAAAATGATCTGAATTCATGGAGAGATGTACCATGTTCATGGATTGGAATTCTCAGTAATGCTGAGACATCAATTCTCCTCAAGTTGATCTACAACTTCAATGTGATTCCAGTCGAAATTGCTGCAGGGTTTTGTGTAGATATAGCAAAGTTAATTCTAAAATTTCCTTGAAAATACAGAGGACCTAGAATGGTCAAAGCAATTTTTTTCAAAGTTGGAAAAAAAGTAGTATTTGAGTTATGAATTCCTACAAAGCTGCAGTAAGCAAGTGGTATGGCATTAAAGCCAGAATGAACATACCCACCAATTGAATGTAACAGAGACCCAAGCAAAGATGGTCAGTTAATTTTTAACAATGATGCCCACTCAATTCAATAAAAGCAAATACTTTTCATAGAACACAAAAAGCACGTACCATTAACAATGATATGCAAGATTTATCAAAATTTAAAACTTTTGTTCTTTGAAATATACCATTAAGAAAATGAAGATACCAGTCCGGAAAAGGAGAAAATATTAGCAAGACCTATATCTAATACATGACTTGTAAACATATTTTGCCAACAGAATATAAATTTCAATAGTAAAAGAGCAAACAGTACAATTATAAATGGGAAAATGATTTGAACACTTTCTCAAAAATGACATATAAATGATAAACACACAGAAAGATGTTCAACATTAAGAGACTGGGAAATGCAAACAAAACTACAAGGTGATACCACTACACACCCACTAGGATGGCTAAAATTAAGAGTCTTGGTAGGAATGCAAAATGGTGCCAACATTGCTGACAGTTTCTTAATATATCTGTCATATGGCCCAATATTTCCACTTCTAGATATTTATCCAACATAAATGAAGACTTATGTCCGCACAAAGGACTCTATGTTCCTAGTAGCTTCATTCACAATAGCTTGTCCACAGCTGCTTGAATCACCACTTTGTAGTACAGGGTTCCTTGGAGATACTGCAGGCTTGGTTCCAAACTGATAAAGCAATTATAATTATAAAGTGAATCATATGAATTTTTTGGTTTCCCAGGGCATATAAAAGTTCAGTTCAGTTCAGTCGTTCAGTCGTCTCTGACTGTTTGTGACCCGATGAACCGCAGCATGCCAGGCCTCCCTGTCCATCACCAACTGCCGGATTCTACCCAAACCCATGTCCATTGAGTTGGTGATGCCATCCAACCATCTCATCCTCTGTCGTCCCCTTCTCCTCCTGCTCTCAATTTTTCCTAGCATCAGGGTCTTTTCAAATGAGTCAGCTCTTTGCATCAGGTGGCCAAAGTATTGGAGTTTCAGCTTCAGCATCAGTCCTTCCAATGAACACCCAGGACTGATCTCCTTTAGGATGGACTGGTTGGATCTCCTTGCAGTTCAAGGGACTCTCAAGAGTCTTCTCCAACACCACAGTTCAAAAGCATCAATTCTTCAGTGCTCAGCTTTCTTTATAGTCCAACTCTCACATCCATACATGACTACTGGAAACCCATAGCCTTGACTAGACAGACCTTTGTTGACAAAGTAATGTCTCTGCTTTTTAATATGCTGTCTAGGTTGGCCATAACTTTCGTTCTAAGAAGTAAGTGTCTTTTAATTTCATGGCTGCAATCACCATCTGCAGTGATTTTGGAGCCCCCAAAAATACAGTCAGCCACTGTCTCCCCATCTATTTGCCATGAAGTGATAGGACTGGATGCCATGATCTTAGTTTTCTGAATGTTGAGCTTTAAGCCAACTTTTTCACTCTCCTCTTTCACTTTCATCAAGAGACTCTTTATTTCTTCTTCACTTTCTGCCATAAGGGTGGTGTCATCTGCATATCTGAGGTTATTGATATTTCTCCCAGCAATCTTGATTCCAGCTTGTGCTTCCTCCAGCCCAGCATTTCTCATGATGGACTCTGCATATAAGTGACAATATACAGCCTTGATGTACTCCTTTTCCTATTTGGAACCAGTCTGTTGTTCCATGTCCAGTTCCAACTGTTGCTTTCTGATCTGCATACAGGTTTCTCAAGAGGCAGGTCAGGTGGTCTGGTATTCCCATCTCCTTCAGAATTTTCCACAGTTTATTGTGATCCACATAGTCAGAGGCTTTGGCATAGTCAATAAAGAAGAAATAGATGTTTTTCTGAAACTCTCTTGCTTTTTCAATGATCCAGCAATGTTGGCAATTTGATCTCTGGTTCCTCTGCCTTTTCTAAATCCAGCTTGAACATCTGGAAGTTCACGGTTCATGTATTGCTATAAAAGTTACGTTTATACTTTGCTGAAGTCTATTAAGCATACAGTAGTGTCATTTCTACAAAGCACAATATGCATACCTGAATTTAAAAATACAAAACAAAACATTTATAATAGTAACATCAAAGATCACGAATCACAGTTACCATAACAAATATAGTAATAATGAAAAAATTTGAAATATTACAGGAATTACCAACATTTTTGATCAGTGGAGTCCAACTCTTTGGGACCCCATGGCCTGTAGCCCTCCACGATCCCCTGTCCATGGAATTTTCCAGGCAAGAATACTGGAGAGGGTTTCCACTCGGGATCTTCCCGACCCAGTTCTTGAACTTGTGTTGCTTGTGTCTCCTGAGTCGGTGGGCAGATTCTTTACCACTGAACCACCTGGGAAGCCCCAACACAGAGACACATGAAGAGAGCAAATGCTATTGAAAAAATGGTGTCAGTCAACTTGCTGGAAGCAGGGTTGCCACCAACCTTCAATTTGTAAGAAGCACAATATCTGAGAGGTGCCATGAGTTGAAGAATAGTAAAACAAACAAGGTACATGCATTTAGTGGGAAACTATTCAGCAATAGAATGTAATGAACTCTTGACATCACATGAATGAATCTCAAACTCATTATGCAGAGTGAGTAAAGCCAGATAGTATATACTTTATGATTCCTTTGATATACAAATTTTAAAATGCAAACTAATCTACAGTGACAGAACTCAGATCAGTGGTGGCTTGAAGCTGAGGGTGAACAGAGGGGCTTTAGAGAAGCTCTAGGACTCTCCTGGAGATGCTGAGAATGTCCTATATCCTGACTGTGGCCTTGATTCTGAGAGGGTGCATCTCAAAAGTCCTTAGACTGTAAACTTTAAAAGGGTGTAGTTTATTGGATATAAATCATACCCTCAGTCAGGTTTGGAAAAAGGTACTCCACCTCAAGTGGGGGATGACCAAGGACTTGAACAGGGAACAAGAACCCTGGAAAAGCTGGTGGTAGCAGCATGGTTACATACACAAATGTACACATGCACCCATGGATTCACTGGAGTGTAACCTGAGATCAGTGCATCTCACTCACTGTAATATGTAAATTTCATACCTCAATAAAAAAAGGAAAAGTCCTTGTTAATTATCAGACATGAACTACAGTGAGTAGTGTTTTAGGCCAAGGTTAATTCCTATAAGTTTTCAACAGAGGCTTTTTTTTTTCCTGTAAAGAAAACTTATATTCTTTTGAATTAGTTTTCATCCATTGGATTTGCTCAGAATGGCACAACCCAATTAAAGGGTATGAAATCTGGAAGGACTGATGCTGAAGCTGAAGCTCCAATACTTTGGCCACCTGATGTGAAAGAGTCAAGACTCATTGAAAAAGACCCTGATGCTGGGAAAGACTGAAGGAATGAGGCACGGCAGAGGATGAGATAGTTGGATGGCATCACCAATACAACGGACATGAGTTTGAGCAAACTCCGGGAGATAGTGAAGTACAGGCAAGCCTGGGATGCTGCAGTCTATGGGGTCACAAAGAGTGAGACACAGCTGAGCAACTGAATAACAGCAGCAATGAAATCTGCGTCTCTTTGGGGTTCAGTTGGTATCTCAGGATAGTTGCTAGTGTATTCTAAAATGAAATGTTAGGCGCTCAGTTTTGTCCAACTCTGCGACCCCACGGACTGTAGCTTGCCAGCCTCCTCTGTCCATGGGATTTCCCAGGCAACAATACTGGATCAGGTTGCTATTCCCTTCTCCAGGGGATCTCCCTGATCTAGGGATCAAACCTGGGTCTCCTGCAATGCAGGCATATTCTTTACCATCTGAGCCACCAGGGAAGTAAGTATATTCTAGGGTTCCTGCAAATTGACCTTGGACTTTTAGTTTGCATTGCTAAAGTAAGAGATCCTACCTTTTGTTGACTCCTTTTTGTTGAATGGAAAATTGGTCTCTGGGTCTGTTCTGATCATGTGATGAAAGATTGCCCACTTTCCTTTGCTTTTGCGTTGCTGTTGGACAGTTTTTACTGGAGGCACCGTTTCCCATTTGTGCTACAGAATTCTAGGATGGTCCCAGCACCTGAGCCCCCTGGTGGCATTCCTGGGATTATGTTTCTTTACATAGCAAAAAGGAACTTGCAGATATAGTAAAGGGTGCTCATCAATTGGCCTGAAAATAGACAATCAAGGTGGGACTCAACTAATCTGAGAGCCTGGAAGAGGAGAAAATTTTCTTTGACTGGTCACCTGGAAGTGCGGGGGTGGGTGTGTGGTGGAAGAAGGTGAGTTAAAGAATCTGACAGGAAGGAGGTTCCCTTTTGAAGGCTTTGAGATGGCACAGCAGGGGACAAAGACCTGTGCATGGCTTCTAGAGAAAGCAGGATGTTCTGTCCTACAGCTGTAAGGAATGGACAAGCCTGGCAGTGATTCCTCTCAGAGCCTCCAGGCAAGATCCTTGACCATGCCCTTGCCCTTGAGAAGTGCTAAGCTGAGATGCTCAACAGCCTGCTTGGACTTCTGACCCACAGAACTGAGAGATCATAAATGGGTGTATTCTGAAGCTGCTAAGCTCATGGTTAGTTGTTGTGCAATAATAGAACCCAAATACACATCAGTGATAACCCAATCACAGTAATAAACCATTTGATAAGCATGTTCCCAGTTTTATTGATATTTTATGGAATAATGAATGTGATTCTACTTTTTTTTTTGGTTGTGGACAAGGTCTACATTTTCTGAGCTGTTGCTAGCATGCAAATAAATTATGACCTATCTTCTTGGGAGAAAGTGTTAGTCGCTCAGTCCCGACTCATGTTTGGCTCTTTGCAACTGCATGAACTGTAATCTGCCAGGCTCCTCTATCCATGGGATTCTTCAGGTGAGAATACTGTAGTGGGTGGACATTCCCTTCTCCAGGGGATCTTCCAAACACAGGGACTCAACCTGGTCTCCTGCGTTGCAGGCAGCTTCTTTAACCATATGAACCACCAGTGAACCCATCTTTTTGGGAGAATGCCCCTAAATTCTTGCTGCTCAAAATGTGACTCCTAGAAACCAGCAGCAGGATGGACATCACCTAGGAACTTGTTAGGAACTCAGAATCCCAGGTTGCATCTCAGGCCTCTGACTGCAGAATCTGCACTTCAGTTCGATCCCTGGGTGAGTTGGCGCTTATTGAAGTTTGAGAAGCAGTTGTCCTGAAGTTGCACACTGTGGCTCTTACAGATTCTAAACCCCAAATTAGCACCTTTGTTGGCCAAGTCCGGGAACTAGACTTCCCCGTGCCCCCCACCCATGGTGGTGCTTCTCCAGTCACAGGGTCTGAATTCTTGGATTCTTGAACAACAGACCTTTTGAAACCAGGTACCTCAGATTGGAACTTGAACCCACAGGCTGGGACTCTGAGGGCTGTGTGTCGGAGTATCTCTGGTATAAGCTCTTCTCTGCTAAATCTTCACGGTCTTTCCTCTCTCCTTCCATAGACTACACATTCCTGGGGAAATGGAGCCCCTCTCTCCTCTGACAGTTCATTAGCACTGTTATGTCTTCCCAAGAAGACTCTTCCATCTCACCACCTGAGATACTGCTTCTTCCGGGAAGCCTTCCTGGAATTTCCCCTTCTAGCCTCCCAGTGAGATGTCCCTGATATTTGCTTTGTAGTACTTTGGTCATCTATTGCAGCACAAAACCAGTCAGAATACAGTTCAGACTGGTTTTGTGAGTAATTGGGTGGCTTAAAAACACCATTTTATTTTGCTCCCTATTCCTCAGGCCAGGACTTTGGGAAGGGCTGAGCTGGGTGCATTCATTTGGAGTCTGTCCACAAGGGCGCCCTCACATTGCTGGTTGGAGGCTAGAAACTCATGCCAGGCTTTGATTGGAGAACCCACAGCCAGTCTTGCTCCATGGTTGGGGTTTTCTCACCCATGTACCTGGAATCTAGGAAGGGTGTCTGAGAACAAGTGTTCAGAAAGACATATGCAGAAGCCTCAGAGCTTTTTCTCACCTGGTCTAGAACTCCCACACATAGCGTGTATCTCATTTCTATTAGTCCTAACCCTAAACCTACCCTTACCCCTGTTTGTCAAAGAGTCAGGGGCTTGAACCAGAGGAATAAGAGCTTGGAGTCCAGATCCAAGGGGAAGGGACTTGGACTCCACCTCTCAGTGCTGGGAGCAGCAAAGAACGTGAGGCCACATTTCCTCTCACACACGTGACCACATCACAGCCGTCTTTCCACCAAGGATCTGCTCTGGCTGGTGGGCCGTCTTCCGCAGGGCTGCCTCCAAACTCAGTGCCCTGCACCTGCTCACACGTGTTTGTTGACTGAAGGAATGTGTCAATACAGTTCAGCAAAAGCAGGGGAAAGGTGGATTGGGAGACACATAGAAACACCTTACATGTGATGTGTATTTATTGTGTATGTAACAAGGCTTGAAATAAATCATTCACAGGTCAGCCTCAAAGTGTGAGGTCAGCCATCTGTAGGAGCTCTTGATTTCAAGAACTTGTGAGCCTCATTTAATGGAAATGTTTGGAGTGACAGCCTGGCAGAAAAAGACTTCATCCAGAGTGCTGGGGTCCAGGTGGGTCAGTGGGGACATGCCACAAGAACTCGAGGAGGAACAGGGTCAGCTTGCTGGTCTACCCAGGGAAAAGCTTCTCCAAGCTCTTCGTGCTCTGGTTCAAGCTCCTGACAGTATCCCTAAGTCACCCAGCCCTCGGTGTGAAGCATGTCTTTGAAACAAGGGTCTCACTGAGCTTGTTTTAGGAAAATGTGGTAAAATAAGTTTCTGCCATCCTCAGCTTAAACTCCATAGTTTGCAGAATTTTATTTACAGCAAAATGTAGATTTACCCACAAACATCCTGCTTTGCTAAATATACCACTCTGCTCCTAGAACAAGGCTGTGGCTTCAGACTCTGGGTTGTTCCCTTCCTTCTGACACAGCTGACAGGCTGTGTCTTATTCTCTCTTTGCTGGCCCCTGCGCACGATGGGAGGCAAGTGGGAACTCAGCCTGGACTGTCCTCCAGCTCAAGCCTCTCACAACGTGAGGGCTGCAGGAGACAGGCCTCTGTCTGATGGATCTCTTCCCGGGGGACCTGGCTGTGGGGAGGACTTGCAGGAAGTCTGTGCCCACTGCCAGCCATGGCCCATTGACTGAGTCTCTTCCCCTTTTTATAGGCTGAGAGGGCTTCTGGGGTCACCCAAGATATATTTATACTACCAGGTCTCTGACGGAAGGAAGGACTCGGAGGTGATTTAATCAGAAGTGAAAATCCCACCCTGGCAAGACCACAGCTTCCAGAAGCAGAGACAGGAGCCCACAAGCTTCTCTGGATGGTGAGCTTGGACTCCAGGAGGTGGCCAGTGAAGCCCCTGTCATCACCTTATAGAGAAAGACACAGTGCTAGGCAGAAGAGCAAGATGGGCAAGTGAGAAGAAAGATGATCACACCATACATTCATTTCTTCTGAAGCAGTAGAAAGGTGGGAAGAGAGGGAGGACTGAATAAACAAGAGTCAGCTCCAGGGTCTGGGTCAACATGGGCAGCCCTGGACTAACCTTTAAGAATCTTGAAGGAAAGGAGATTTGGGGGCAGGGTGGGGAGACAGTGGAATAGACACCGTATGCATGTTTGTGTTAGCCACTCAGTTGGGTTTGACCCTTTCCAACTCTATGGACTGTAGCCCACCAGGCTCCTCTGTCCATGGAATTCTCCAGGCAAGAATACTGGAGTGGGTTGTCATTCCCTTCTCCAGAGGATCTTCCCAACCCAGGAATCGAACCCAGGTCTCCTGCATTGCAGGCATTTTCTTTACCGTCTGGGCTACCAGGAAAGCCAGGGATAGACACTAGAGCAGATGAAATATTGGACAGAAATGAGAAGAACATTATTCTGGTTCTTCTCTCCTGTCAGAGAGGAGTGTGGGCGCCTTACAGAGAAAGAAGAATGGAACTGGAGGAATCAACCTGCCTGACTTCAGACTCTGCTACAAAGCCACAGTCATCAAGACAGTATGGTACTGGCACAAAGACAGAAATATAGATCAATGGAACAGAATAGAAAGCCCAGAGATAAATCCACGAACCTATGGACACCTTATCTTTGACAAAGGAGGCAAGGATATACAATGGAAAAAAGACAACCTCTTTAACAAGTGGTGCTGGGAAAACTGGTCAACCACTTGTAAAAGAATGAAACTAGAACACTTTCTAACACCATACACAAAAATAAACTCAAAATGGATTAAAGATCTAAATGTAAGACTAGAAACTATAAAACTCCTAGAGGAGAACATAAGCAAAACACTCTCCGACATAAATCACAGCAAGATCCTCTATGACCCACCTCCCAGAATATTGGAAATAAAAGCAAAAATAAACAAATGGGATCTAGTGAAACTTAAAAGCTTTTGCACTACAAAGGAAACTATAAATAAGGTGAAAAGACAGCCCTCAGATTGGGAGAAAATAATAGCAAATGAAGAAACAGACAAAGGATTAATCTCAAAAATATACAAGCAACTCCTGCAGCTCAATTCCAGAAAAATAAATGACCCAATCAAAAAATGGGCCAAAGAACTAAACAGACATTTCTCCAAAGGAGACATACAGATGGCTAACAAACACATGAAAAGATGCTCAACATCACTCATTATTAGAGAAATGCAAATCAAAACCACAATGAGGTACCATTACACGCCAGTCAGGATGGCTGCTATCCAAAAGTCTACAAGCAATAAATGCTGGAGAGGGTGTGGAGAAAAGGGAACCCTATTACACTGTTGGTGGGAATGCAAACTAGTACAGCCGCTATGGAAAACAGTGTGGAGATTTCTTAAAAAACTGGAAATAGAACTGCCATATGACCCAGCAATCCCACTTCTGGGCATACACACTGAGGAAACCAGATCTGAAAGAGACACATGCACCCCAATGTTCATCGCAGCACTGTTTATAATAGCCAGGACATGGAAACAACCTAGATGCCCATCAGCAGAAGAATGGATAAGGAAGCTGTGGTACATATACACCATGGAATATTACTCAGCCATTAAAAAGAATTCATTTGAATCAGTTCTAATGAGATGGATGAAGCTGGAGCCCCTTATACAGAGTGAAGTAAGCCAGAAAGATAAAGAACATTACAGCATACTAACACATATATATGGAATTTAGAAAGATGGTAACGATAACCCTATATACAAAACAGAAAAAGAGACACAAAAATACAGAACAGACTTTTGAACTCTGTGGGAGAATGTGAGGGTGGGATATTTCAAAAGAACAGCATGTATACTATCTATGGTGAAACAGATCACCAGCCCAGGTGGGATGCATGAGACAAGTGCTCGGGCCTGGTGCACTGGGAAGACCCAGAGGAATCGGGTGGAGAGGGAGGTGGGAGGGGGGATCGGGATGGGGAATACGTGTAAGTCCATGGCTGATTCATATCAATGTATGACAAAACCCACTGAAATGTTGTGAAGTAATTAGCCTCCAACTAATAAAAAATAAAAAAAAAAGAACCACGCTGGGGGCTGCAGGCTGCTCTGATCTGAGCCACCTCAGCTCAGATATGTCACCTCCACAGCCTCTGTGGTCACATCTGTAAATGGGATTCTAACACCTCTCTTTCAGGGTTTTCTGAGGGTTAAATGTGTAATGTTATATATAAAGCCTTTAGTGTGGTGCCAACACAGAGTAACTGCTTGATCAATAAATAGCAGTTGGTAATTTTTACTCTGATTTTTTCAACTAACAGCATCAGCAAATAGTTCTGAACTTCCCTCTATTTCCACCTGAGAATAGAAAATCAATAGTATGTGGTGTAGAGCCTTGTGGCTAACACATTAGCTCTCTCTCAGATTAGTGTAAATCTCCCAGGGACTCTGGCAAGGGGAGGTGGCACTCCCCTTCAGAGGGGACAGAGAGATGAGAAACCCGGGGCCACTTCTGCTGTCGGCTGAAAGTCAGTGAGCCTGATGCCAGTGTCCTTTTCAGATGCATAATGTTTCTAAGACATGGAGTTGTCTTGGATCTGCATCCTTCACTGCTAGGATGCCAAATGACTGCTTATTGAGAATTAATAACTGGGAAAGAGAGACACTTCTCTTTGCCTAAGAGTAGAGAATGAGTCGTTGGCCATGCAGGGTGATGAATGACGTTAACTTCTCATTTGCCAAGACGATTTCCTCTGGCAGGTGGGTAAGTGAAGTTCACTGCTGAGAAAAGTCAGCTTCCTGTATTTGAGGAAATCAACCACAAATAATTCTTTAGCATCCAGTAAATGTCTGTGAAACACAAGTTGTCCTAAAAAGAGGTGAGGACCAGTCAGTAACACTTACGATGCGATATGAGTCAGTAACACCTTCCCTAAACCACAGATCCATCCTCCTTGGGCTCAGGAGAGCCAGGAGGTGAAGGAATATTCAAAATCTTCTGAGGGGGAAGTTTGAGATCAGCCGAGGTGCCAAAATTTACCCCAAGCAAATCAGCAAACACCAGGAATCAAATTGTTCCCCACCTTCTTCCTTTCTCAGAGAGCTGTTTACTGGCACAGTTAAGGATGGCAAGAAACGCAATTTTTCAACAAGGGTTTTGGGTGTGGGTGTGTCTTCCCAATTCTTGCTGAGGGGGTAGGTAAGTAGGGCAGGTCTTCTTCTCAGGCAGCCATCTGAGCTTAAGGAGTCTGCCCAAACTGGCCCCTGCAGCATCCGATGACCAGCCCAGTGCCTGGTGACATTCTCCTTGTTGTTCAGTTGCTAAGTCACGTCTGACTCTTTGGGACACCATGGACTGTAGCACGCCAGGCTTCCCTGTCCTTCCCTATCTCCTGGTCTTTGCTCAAACTCATGTCCATTGAGTACATGATACCATCCAACCATCTCATCTTCTGTTGCCCGTTTCTCCTCCTGCTCTCAATCTTTCCCAGCATCAGGGTCTTTTCTAAAGAGTTGACTCTTCGCATCAGGTGGCCAAAGTATTGGAGCTTCAGCTTCAGCTTCAACATCAGTACCTCCAGAGATTATTCAGGGTTGATTTCCTTTAGGATTGACTGATTTGATCTCCTTGCTGTCCAAGGGATTCTCAAGAGTTTTCCCCAGCACCGCAGTTCAAAAGCATCAATTCTTCTGTGTTCAGCTGTCTTTATGGTCCAACTCTCACATCTACGCATGACTACTAGAAAGAGCATAGTTTTGACTATCTGGACTTTTGTCAGCAAAATGATCTCTCTGCTTTTTCTCGGTCAGTGGGGGATGGGTAAAAGCTTCTAGATCACTGTGACATTCAGAGGGAGCCATTCATTTGTCACCTTTCCTCCATATTTCTCAGAGACACTGAGTTCATTCCCTCAGTCAGCCCTCAGGTGTTGCAGCGCCTGCAGCACACACCCCTCGTCAGCTTCCTTAGGCTGCAGCTAGCCCACTGGGCACCTCCACTGGGTGAGAACTGGCTGCATATGCCCACCATTGCCTCTTCCCCTGAAACCACAGTGTGACATCCACCCCCATCTTGGAGTGACTCAGGGCCCCCAGATGCCTAGGCCTGAAGCACTGGGGTTCACAGGCTGCAGGGTCATTGGTGTGCTGATGTTGGGAGGTGAGTGGGAGGCCCATGCCTGACCCCCTTGCCGGCTACCCCTACTGTCATCCTGCCCTGGGATCCCACTGGCAACATGAGGTCCATGGTCTGGCTGCAGATAGAGAAGGAAAAACCCAAAGTGCAGAAAAATAAATAAACAAACTTCAACAATAATGGGAGGGACAGAGAGGCTCCCTAGCACAGCAGAGGGCGCCTGGAGGTTCAACCCAGTACAGCACCCAGCAGCTTGCGGGGACACCTGGGAGCCCGAACCCTGAAACAGGTTGGCTTTCTGCTCTGCCCCTGTCTGGGAGGACAGCCAGACAAGGGCAGCCCAGCCATGAGCACTGATTGCATCTCAGGTGGTCATCCCCCAAGGTGGTGGGATCATCACAAGACTCTGATATTTTCAATAGAGCATTTTGCCAGGAGGAAAGGTTTTGATCCCACTGCTGAGATAAAGGTGTTTGATGACAAGAAGCTGAGTTCTCTGGATTGTGACATTGACATCAGAAGGGTGATGGACTGGGGGGCACGGTGCAGGCTTGGATGTCGGGTCTCACAGAGAGATATTCACAGAGGTGGCTGAGCTGCCAGCTCCTGGGATCTGAGTATAAGTCAGAGGAGGTGTGGTGGTGGCAAAGTGCAGGGACCAAGGGCAAAATAAAGCACAGGAGAGCTTCTTCTGGTTCCCCCATCAGCTGGGTCCTGGGAGGTTCTTGACTGTGGGGGCTCTAGCCAGGGCCCCTTTGGTTGGGTTACTGCTTCTACACCTCACTCTGGGCTTCTGTGTGCTTTGGTATTCCTGGCCAGCACTTGCCCTTGAGCTGTTCTTGAATTGTCCTTGGGCTGCTGGAGCTGTTTTGTTGGAAGGGCCCGGGAGTTGAAGTCTCCAGCCCTACACGCGCCCCCTCCCTGCCCTGACCCATGGCCTGGGCCAGTGAAGCTTGTGGGGTGCTCCTTCTGCTGTGGATCTCCCAAAGGTCAGGATGAAGGCTTCCCCACTCCCTGGGGACTGGCCCAGATTTCCCCTGGCTTGGTTCTTCTCTGTCTATGCCCTATTCTGCCCTCCCATCCCAGTCTCTCCTGGGAGTCCTTCCTCATCACTCTCTTACATGAACCCTCGTCTCAGGACCTGCCTCTAGGGAACCTCAGGCAGCCCTGCTTCTCGCCTTTAGGGAAAGCAAGAAGAGCTTTGAACAGTGAGCTTTGAGCAAGTACATCCATGGAAGGCAGGATGCAAAAGGCCCAAGTGTGATAACGAACACTGGGGTCCTGCAGACAAAGAGTGGGGCCTGGGCCGAGTGTGAGAGGAATTCAGTGGGAGGAGAACGGGCTGAGCATGACCAGGCCCTGGGGGACGGGCCTTCCTCAGGAAGGTGTGTGCTGCGGTGGGGCCTGCTCCAGGTCTGAGACTCAGGGAGCCCGGGATCCACAGGTTATTCACTAAGTGGGTAGGATAGAGACGTGGATCATTCCTCAGGCCTCTTGCTTTGAGCAGAACTCTAGCTGGAAAAAGAGACTCTCAGGTATTTTTCTTTATGTCAGAATCCCTATGAATAAAACCTTGCCAAACAGATTGCTAGCTTCTCAAAGCAGGATAATGGCCTTTATGAATTGGTTGCAATGCGATGGATCTGCCCTTCACTGTAGCTTCCAGGCTTTGGATCTTTGTTTGTTTCAGTTCAGTTCAGTCGCTCAGTCGTGTCCAACTCTTTGCGACCCCTTGAATCGCAGCACACCAGGCCTCCCTGTCCATCACCAACTCCCGGAGTTTACTCAAAACCATGTCCATCGAGTTGATGATGTCATCCAGCCATCTCATCCTCTGTCGTCCCCTTCTCCTCCTGCCCCAAATCCCTCCCAGCATCAAGGTCTTTTCCAATGAGTCAACTCTTCGCATGAGATGGCCAAAGTATTGGAGTTTCAGCTTCAGCATCAGTCCTTCCAATGAACACCCAGGACTGATCTCCTTTAGGATGGACTGGTTGGATTTCCTTGCAGTCCAAAGGACTCTCAAGAGTCTTCTCCAACACCACAGTTCAAAAGCATCAATTCTTCAGTGCTCAGCTTTCTTTATAGTCCAACTCTCACATCCATACATGACCACTGGAAAAACCATGGCCTTGACCAGATGGACCTTTGTTGGCAAAGTAATGTCTCTGCTTTTTAATGTGCTATCTAGGTTGGTCATAACTTTCCTTCCAAGGAGTAAGCGTCTTTTAATTTCATGGCTTTTTGTTTGGCTTTGTGTGTTTGTTTACTCCTATCCTGATACCTGGATTTGTCTCCAAATGTTCGCTGAGCACTCAGCCCTTTACAGGCTGGGCTGGGTGAACACTTGGCGAGGTCCACTTCCCCTCTGGTGGGAGAGGTCATAGGGAGGACATGCATTAGTGAGTAGGTGATCGTGGACTGCAAGATGGGTTAGAGGGCAGGAGCAAAGCAGAGGTGGGGGAGGGGTGGTGCAGAGCTCAGTGGGGTCTCCTTGGGCTCCTCCCCAAAGAAGGGAAGGAGGACAGTAAACCGAGTAAGGGTTCACTGGTGGACAGGTGGCAGATGTGCAAAGACAATGCCAGGGAGCCAGCTGGAAGTAAGGTGACCCTGGTGGGGGTGGGGCTAGATGATGTCAGAGAGGGAAGCAGGACACAGGACATATCTGTATTTTGGATGTGAGGACCGTGTGTTAGTCGCTCAGTCGTGTCCGACTCTTTGCAACCCCATGGACTGTAACCTGCCAGGCTTCCCTGTCCACGGAATTCTCCAGGCAAAGATACTGGAGTGGATTGCCATTCCTTTCTCCAGAAGAACTTCCCAACCCAAGATTTGAAGCCTGGTCTCCTGCATGGCAGGCAGATCCTGTACCATTTGAGCTATAGGGAGGTATGCGGGGGCAGGCAGTATATAACGTAGGTCCCGTCTGTCTATAAGGAAGCCTCTGAGAACCCGGATGGGGGACAGGAGTGGTGGGGTGGCTGGGGTGAGAAGGGTAGGCAAAGGGGGCTTCCTGTCTGAGGCAGCAAGAACAGACTTGGATGTGAGGGTGTAAGGAAGAAGGTGAAGTTTGGGAAGGCCACCGCTTCTGGTTTGAGAAACTGGGTTAAGGCTAGGATGTAGGTGGATTGTTGAGACCAGAAGAGGCTCCTAGGGTTTACTTTGGGATGGGCAAATTTGAAAGGCCTGAGTGAAAATCAGGGAGGGCTCTTGGTGGACACTGGCATGTGAATGTGAATCTGGGGGTACTGTGACCTTTAAAGCAAGGCTCCAAAAGGCTGAAATGACCAAGGAACATTCACTGGCTGTTTCCTAGATCTTTCTTCTGAGTATCATTTTTGCACATTTTGCCACAGGATTACATCACTGTTTTCTTGAAAAATAACTTTTAAAAAGACCCTTGAAATAAACCTCAGCTTTTCCTATGCATACTATCTGTGAAATATCTCAAATCTGAAATGATGGAGCTAGCCAAGCTGGAGATATATTGTTAAAATTATTGAAATATCAACCTCTGTGTGGTGATACCTAAAAGTTGTTGTGAACCCCACCCTTTGAGTATGACCTCAAAACGAAAACGGATCCCAGGCATAGCTTTGCCTGTTGTCAGCAGCAGCTTCTTAATCTTGAACGTTGGATTTCTGCTTGGTGAGATGGGAATCATAGCACTCCTTCACAGAGCTGTGAACTTCATAGAGATAACCATGAGTGATGGCTAATTTTGTCAACTTCCCTGGGTCGCCAAGTGTCTAGATATTTGGTATACATGATTCTGGGCATGTCTGTGGGGTGATTTCCAGATGAGATTAGCATTTGAATTGGTGGGTGGAGTAAAGCAGATTTTCATCCCCAGTGTGGTAGTAGTAGTCACTCAGTCGTGTCTGACTCTTTGCGAGGGGAAAGAGGGCAGGAGCAAAGCAGAGGTGGGGGAGGGGTGGTGCAGAGCTCAGTGGGGTCCAGCCCATGGATCCCATGGGGATCCAGCCGCATGGACTGGATCATGCCAGGCTCCTTTGTCAATGGAATTCTCCAGGCAAGAATATTGGAATGAGTTGCCATGCCCTTCTCTAGGGGATCTTCCTGATCCAGGGATTGAACCCAGGTCTCCCTCATTGCAGGTGGATTCTTTATCATTTGAGCTACTGGGGAAGCCCCTGCAGTGTGGTGGGCCTCATCTAATCAGTTGAAGGCCTGAATAGAACAAAATGTGAGGAAGAGAGAATGTACCCCTTTCTCTGCCTGGCTGCTTGAGCTTTGACATTGATCTCCTGCCTTCACACTGGAACCTGAACCCTCAGCCCTTCCATTTTTAGAAGCACACCTCCAGCTTTCCTGGGTCTCCAGCAGGCAGACAGCAGAACTGGGGGCTTCTGAGCCTCTATAATCATATGGGCCAATTCCTCATTATAAACCATATGTCTATCTCTATCTATCTATCTATCTGCCATCTTTCTCTTGTGGGTTCTGTTTCTCTACAGAATCCTGACAAATATATGATGTAAAGGGCCTGATATAGGGCTTTCCACATGGATGACCATAATCTTTGTGTTCTGCAGTCTGATACACATCTTCTCCTCTGTAGGATGTGAAGGAGTCAGGGTCTCTGTTTAATTGGCCTTTGCATAAAACCAGCAGAGGACAGCATTTGAGAATGCTGTTTGGAATAACACACAATGATAGTATCAATAAACTTAGAGCTGGATATTCCTTAAAATATGACTTTAAGCATTTTAGAATAGGTACATGTTCAGTGGCTCAGTCATGTCCCACTCTTGGTGACCCTATAGACTGTAACCTTCCTATAGACTGCCTATAGACTGTGAATCCCTCAGGGATTCACTTGGCAAGAGTACTGGAGTGGGTTCCTATTAATATAAATATTTCCTCCTCCAGGGGATCTTCCTAATCCAGGGATCGAACTCACGTTTCCTGCTTGGCAGGCAGATTCTTTACCACTGAGCCACCTGGGAAGCCCCCAGAATAGGTACAAAATTTGCCAAATCTTCTGCAGAAAATTGTGGCAAGGCTGCCCAGGTTGAGGATGCTGCTTTTAGGTACCAACGTCAACATTACCTTGGAGCTTGTCATAAACGCAGATTTTTAGGCCTTGAACTGAACTCTGCCATCTATGAACCCAGTCACCGGTCACACTAGGCTAATGGGCACTTGAAATGTGGCTCATGCCACAGAAGGGAAAAATAATATTTGAAACATTCTAGGTTAATTAAAATGTCCTATTAAGATGAATTTCACCTACTTCTTTTAACTTCAAAATATGTTGTCACCAGGAAATTTTAAATTACACATGTGACTCACGTGGTACTTCTACTGGACAGCACTGTATGCACACCTGCTGACTTAGAATCTTAATTTTAGCAAGCTCCCCAGGTGATCTTCAGCCATGAAAGTTTGAGGAGCACTGCTCTAGGCAAGGGGTCAGCAAACTACAGCTTGTGAGTCAAATCCTGCCTACTGCTGGGTTTTTGAATAAAGTTTTATTGACTCATGACCAGACCCATCTGTTACATATTGTCTATGGCTATTCCCATGGCTCTTTCATGAAGAACTTAAGGCTTGAAAGTGAAGTCGCTCAGTTGTGTCCGACTCTTTGCGACTGCATGGACTGTAGCCTACCAGGCTCCTCTGTCCATGGGAAGAGTACTCTTTCCAGGCAAGAGTACTGGAGTGGATTGCCATTTCCTTCTCCAGGGATCTTCCCAACCCAGGGATTGAACTCAGGTCTCCCGCATTGCAGGCAGACACTTAACCCTCTGAGCCACCAGGGAAGCAAGCAATAGAGTTTCTGATCCTGGGTCTGGGCCTTTAATCCTTCCGGTATCTGTGGCATGGTCTCCAACCCGCTCTTGTCAGGAAAGTCCCTTGCCAGGGGTGTCCCTGGTGCAAAGTACCCCTGGAAGCCTGCCTCTTTCCTGGAAGTCATAGAGCAAGCCAAAGATCCTTTGGCCACGTAATGGAAAAGATTAAAAGATGATTTAAGATAAAAATTTCCAGTCGTATTGGAAAGGCCCTTCAAGGTCACCTGCCCACTCTTTCATTTGGTGATGGGGGAACAAGGCCTCATGAGGGGGCGTGAGCTGTGGGCCACCCAGCTGCTGAAACCTCGGTGTTGTTTTTTTGGCACCAGGCTGTTTCCCTAGATCCTGGGTGTGGGGGCACCGCCCCAGGCGGGCCACAGAGGTGTGATATGAAAGCATAGCAGGGCTTTATCCTCAAGTACTGAGACTTGGTTTGGGTTTCGCACTGATTTCCTGTGCCAGTTTTAAATCATATTAAAGGAAGATATGAGATTTTTATGTTAATAAGTGGAAGGCACAGAGTTAGACAAAAAGGAAAAGATAAGACTGAGAACTATGGTTCTATTTTCCTGCTACTTACAGTGTGGTCCACAGATTAGCAGCAGGCTGAGGGCTGGAAAGAAATGCAGAAACTTAATGGTCCCTAGATCCCGCAGTTCAAAAACTATATTTAACCCACCATCTCGAGGAAGGGATAGGCACAGAGCATTTGAAATTTATCACTCTTTGGTTGTTCTTCAACTTTGGGACATCTTGAAATCACCAGGGGAGGTGTTAAAATTAAAATTCTGAAGCCAGGTCCCTGCTATAGAGCTTCTGATGTCATGGTCTGGGGCCAGGGCTGGGCATGGAGACTTTTAGGGCCCCTGTGTGGGGTGAGTGTGCAGTGGAGGGTGAGGACAACAGTCTACACTGGTCCTTTTCTTCCTGAATTTCACTACCCAAAACTTGTACTCTATACGGTCTGACTGGAGTCATCAAGGAATTTGCACTTGATTCATATGGCTTGGAGCCCACTGTTGGTTTCCTTGCCCAACCAACAAGGTTCCCCTCCCACTAAGTGTGGGAGACTCGCCCTCTTTGGGTTCTCTGCACCTCTGGTGAAGCTTCTGAAAGGTGTGATGTGGAATGTGACTAACCCACCCAAGTGGGGAAGGGATGTCTCTGGCTCCAGCCATCAGGGCCAGCTGTGACACCCCTCTCTCTTCTCTCTGCTGCAGATGGTGGGGGCTCATGCCAGAGGAGCCTCCTGTCCCCTTGTGTCTGTGGGGGGACTGTGGTGGGCCAGGCCCTGGGCCTGGGGCCACTTGTATCTTCACAGACATGATGACTCCAGCCCAAAGACTGGCCTTGCTGGGTGTGCAGTGATGCTACAGCTGGGCATGGGTGCCCCCACGTGACTGGCGTCCTTCACACCTGTCTGGGTGAGGCCCTCAGGTCTGGGCAGATCCCAGGCTCTGTCCTCCCCTAGCTCTCCTGCAGACAATCCTGTGTCGCTCAGGGAGGTCGGAGACCCTTCCGGTGTCCAGGCTTGTATCCTCACCTGTTTCCTACTGACTGCCCCTCCCTGCTGGGCCCTTGGGCTGCTACAGCATCAGGTGGTTCTTGTCTGGCTCCTCCCACAGTGGGAAGAACAGGGTAGCCTGGAGAATCAGATCCAGGACTTCTAGGTGCCCTGATGCTGTGGGTGGTGCAGAACCAAGGTTGCACCTTGGCTGGTATGCAGCTCTGCAGGGTGTCTACCAAACAGACTTTCTTTGACTGGATGCATTTTGAGATACAACAGTTTTAGGTGGTTAATTGTTCTTTCTCATCAGTACTTTACTGCGTGTATTTTTTTTTTTTTATAAGCGTGTACTTTTAAGTAAAATAATAACATTTTTTACAGCAGTGAAACCCAGTTAACTGCCTCCATCAGCTGTGTGGCTCCAACAAACAGCTTATGCAGTCCCTTCCATCTCTCTCATCACCCCCTGCTGCCTCAGTTTCCTCCTAGGGGACTCAGGAACCCCTTGCTGGGCCACTGTAAGGATTAGACAATGTACCTACAACTTGGAGCTTAATGCAGACCTGGGCAAAGCCTGGGTCAATGTTTGCAGACTTAAGACTGGGGAACAGCTGTTAGGGCAGGCTCATCCAGGCTGCCTCCCTGGGCCCTTTGCTGCTTTCACTCCAACTCCTGTCTGCTCTGTCTGGTTCTTGGGGCTACAGTGGGGATGAGGGAGGGAGGAAGAGGCATCATGAGGACAGAGGCTCCAGCAAAGGGTTGGAACAACAGGGAGGGGGCAGCTGGGTGTGTGGGGCGGACAGGAGTGGAAGAAGACAAAGACAACAGGTTGAGAAGAGTAAAGACAGCTGGATGCCCTCTGTGTGGCTGGAGAAGCACAGGTAGGACCTGAGTCATTCTAGAGTCCCTCTTGGTTGCCATGGCAACAGCACACTCCTGGGCCTTGGAAAAGGGCTGATTCCCTCAAGCTATGGTTCAGGCACCACCTGCTGAGTGAAAGCAGAGACTTTTATACTCAATGTAAGATGGAAACTTCTAGAAGAGGAAGCACCTTGGATAGCACATGAATGTGGGTAGCAGAAGCTTCAGTGGGTGGGTGTGCAGCAGCAAGAGAGAGGGTTGGCACTCTTTTTTTTCCCTTGGAAGATCTAACTCATTCCTTTAAGACAGGTTCTTGCGAACTGGAAACAACAGTGCTTGCAGTCACAAGGATAGGTTGTATTTCCTTGGAAGGAAAGGAGAATGTTCCGAATGCTGATGCTTTTGTTCCAGCCTAACGAAAGGGTGGTGAGACATCACTTCCCTGAAGCAGAGCTGATCGAAACTTGCTTGGGGCACAGTGCCCCTGGGAGCCCCCGGCCCAGCCCAGTGCAGTTCTTCCTTGTCCACTGCTGGCTGGAGCCTATCTTGGTGCCTGAAGGCTTGTCGCCTGCTTCTTCATGTTGCTCCAGCATCTTCAAACCAAGTCCTTCCACACTTCCCATCTCTCTGAAGCCATCTTCAGCCACATCTCTTCTTGCCTCCAGATAGAGAGCTCTCTGCTTTTCAGGGCACATGTGATTAGATTGGGCCTCCCTGGATAACCCAGGACAATCTCTTATCTGATCTAATCTCTTTTAAAATCTATAACTATAGTCACCTCTACAGGGTCCCTGTCACCAGTGTGACACATTCCCAGACATCTACGGGAGGCTTCTGCTCCCCACCCACCTCCTCCATCTGCTGGTCTGAGAGGCAGCCGCACAGGCTATGGTCTCTGCAGTGGAATTTCCTACATCACCCACCACGACCCTGCCGTCAGTCTTGTAAATTGCAGCTTCTATTAGAAGGAGGAAGGGCACTGAGCTTTCTCTCAAGATACAGTTGAGGGAATGTAACAAGCAAAATGTGTTTTGATTTTTACTTTCCCTAAAATACAAATATAATGGATGGATTTTTGATGAGCAAATTATGAAAACCATGGCTGGGTTCCTAGCATGTCTCATCTCTTTAGAGCCTGAGCTATTTTGAAATGTCAGGTTTGCTTCTTTAAAAAGAGACTAAAATTCAGTGCAAGGTGGCTCTGCATCTAAAAGAACAAACACGTGGACAGTGTGCATTAGAGGGATGAAAAATTCCTGTCCTAGGGGACCATTCTGGTTCGCGTTGATTTTGTAATGATAAAATTCATTTAAAAGGCAGAAACCCACAAACTCAAATGCGGTCAAACTGTTGCCGGAAGTAGAGGTGACGTCCAAGGTGAAGGAAACAGAAGTCTGTGGTTTGGTAGTTGGTTTCATGATGAGTTATGTATTTCTCCAGAAAAGCTCTGCGATCAGTTACAGTTTGCTATTGGGCAGCTTCAGGAACTAATTCAGCCGTGGTTTCATGTCTGATTTTGGTGGTGCTCTGTCTTTCTGTTCCATCCTCACGGTCACAGTCCAGCAATTTCTGGAGGGATGAGGGGAGCAGATCCCAGTTATCTATTGCTATGTAACAATGCCCCCGCTTCCAACTTGGTGACTTAAAACCACCATTATTTTAAACCAGTTCTGAGAGTTGCCCAGGGCGAGCTGGAGGAGGAGTGGGGAGCAGGGTCTCCCTGCTGCTTCCCTTGGGACCCCGTGCTAGCAGTTCATGGTCAAATCACTCGGCCAATCACATTACTGGGACATATAGTCTTCTCTTTCTCCTTGTGGCTTCAGGGCCCCTCTGTGGGGTCTCTCCAGTGGGTAGATGGATTTCTTAAATCAAGCTTTGGCAAATTCTCTGTTGAGGGTAAGGTAGTAAATGTTTTAGGCCTTGTGGCCATATGTCTTCTATCACCAGTACTCTGTAGCAGAAGCAGCTACAGACAATGCATAAATGAACAGGCGTAGTTTGTTACAATAAAACTTCATTTACAAAAACAGATGGGGAGGGCGGTTTTAGTCGGGGCCATAGTTCGCTGCCTGCTTTCTTACATGGTCACCCGGGACTCCTGAAAACACAAAAGAAGACACCAATGGGCCTGATTAGGCTTGGGCCCTGCTCTGAAACAGCTTGCCTAGATGTGGAGGTACTACAGAGGTGAGGAGGGTAGGGTTCCTGGGCATCCCTAGGAGGCACACTCTCACAGGGGAAGGGAGATGCAAGGGTCCACCATGGTGACTGATTATAAAGAAACAGTGGTATATGCAGTCCTCATATTTAAACCAAGGAACAGAATTCACCTTTTGAATGAACATTTCCCGGGCCCGTGGTGTGTGTTGCTTACTGTGAGCTACTAGAATGAAAACTCCAGGGCTGATGATTCTCTGGTAAGTGCTACACCACCAAGATAAAGGAAAGAACCTTAGGTCGCCTGGTTTTGTGGTGAGAATGCTGTCATCCCTTCCCCTTCCTCTAGCTGATTACCTTGTACTTGGATACAGGAAATAGAAACACTAGGTGACAGTTATGTTCAGAGGTTGCAGCCATCCAGGCCATCCTGACAATCTCATTTTGTTGGGGTCCAGATGGACCTCACCTGTGTTCTGCCTCCTCCTGTTTTGCTTCTGTTACTCAGGTGCCACGAGCTAGCGTGTGAATTACAGGGGGTCTGCAGCGCAGCTCTTAGAGTGCTGAGGGTCTCCAGGCTCATGGGGTATACCAGTCATTGGAGGTTGGGGAGGGAAGCCCCTGACTCTCGCCCACACTGTTTCATGAGAGTCACATAGTCTGCTTCCAGCTGTCCCTCCACCGCAGAGCTGTCAATACACTTGGTTTTATAACATATGAATTATATAGCAGCATTTGGATAAATGTCTAACTGCTCCTCACTGCCCTGAACACAGCCTCTGTCTGAGGTTGGTGGTCCAGGCCCTCTGTATCCCCACTTCACCCACCCTTCCATCCTCCCGGTGCACATTGTGGCTGCCCTGGACTCTTCAGCACTTCCCAAGCAGCCCTGGACCCTCCTGCCTTTTCACATTTACTTCAAGTCTCAGTCACTTCATGCATTTGAAGATGATTCTCCAAATCCCAACCTAAATGCTCCTTCTTCCAGGAAGTCCTCCCTAGTTGAATCAAATGTTCCTTCCTGAAAGAACCCCAGCACAAAGAAGAAAGAAAGAGAGAAAGAAAAAGAGGAAAAGTAGATCCTAGATATTTTACTGAAATATATCCTGGATGCTCCATGAGTACGTTCACACAAAAACTTATTTGAACCCATTTACCTTCACGGAATGCAAGAAAGCATAACCAAAAATCCTAAAGTAATCATTTCTGAAGCTTAATGATTAATCTCTTGCCTGGTGAGCAATTTTGTGCCTAGCAGGAGAGTTTCTGAAGTGGGTTGTCACTGATGATCAAGGATCCGAATTCCATGCTGCTCTTTAATTTCCCCAAACTTTCTTATAGATCATCATTAAGCTTTTTTAAAACAAACAAACAAACCAGAAAGGCAGATGGATCTCTTTTGTCTGGCAAAGGAGCCATTTTGCCTTCCTTGTAGCTATAAAATATAGTTAAGAAGGCCCCTTGGCCTGGGGTTAGGGAGTACATAAGCTCCTGGTTTTGCTTTTATATATAGAGGTTTGGGCAGATGGCTGCCCCTCATGCTGTGAGTCAGGTAGAAGCAGAGATGGGAGTCAGGCTCTAGTGGAAGGGAGAGTCCCTGCTGCCTAGTGTTTGGAGTGAGGACCAGCTCTTGTGGTGACAGGGGAGGGGACTTCCCACACTTGTGGGACACTGGTAAACATGATATAGTATGGCTTGGTGATCTCAGGTAAAACAACAGCGCAAAGGGGTCCTGAGACCTAGGGGTCTAGGGGTCAGCCTGGACCCACATCCTTCCCCAGATCGCCCTCCCACTCCACTGGCATACCCTGCATTCGCTGCATCTCCCATCTCTGTGCCTACTTGACTCAGCCAGAGGACTTGCATGCTTCTTCAGATTTACCCAAGTGGAAGGATGGTGTCCACAGGAGAGCTTCAGGTTGGGGACAAACTTTACTGATGCTCTGAGGACCTATCACAGTTGTTTTTTTTCAAAGTGTGGATTGGAATCCATGAATGGGCCATGAAATTCATTTGTGGACTGTGATTGGTTTTTTAAAAATTGGGCAAGTGAACCAAATAATATTTTTCCCAAAGAATATATACAAATGGCCAAGAAGTACATGACAAAATACTCAACATCACAAGTCATTAGGGAAATGCAAATCAAAACCACAACGAGATAACACCTCATGCTTATTAGAACAACCATCATGAGCAAGACAACGATAGCAAATATTGGTAAGGATGTGGGGAAAAGGAAACCTTTGTGCACTGTTGGTGGGTTTGTAAATCGGTGCAGCCACTATGGAAAACAGAGAGTCATTGAAAAATTAAAAATAGAACTATTATATGGTCCAGCAATTGCACTTCTGAGAATATATCCAAAGGAAACAAAAACACTAACTTAAGATATCTGCACTCCTATGTTCATAGCATCATTATGTACAAAAGCCAAGACATTGAAACATCCTAAATATCCACTGGTGGATGAGTGGGTAAAGGCATTATGGTACATATATACACATAAAACACACAGTGAAGTATTAGTCATAAAAAAGGAAGTCCTGCCCTATGCTACAACATGGATAGACCTTGATGGCATTATGCTAAGTGAAATAAGTCAGACAGAGAAAGACAGATATTATATGATCTCACTTATGTATGGATCTAAAAGTAAAAAACCCCCAAAACCCAAACTCAGAAAAAGAGATCAGATTTGTGGTTAGCAGAGGCAGGTGTTGGGGGAGGGGGAATTGAAGCAAGGTGGTAGAAGGTAGAGATTTCTAGTTATAAGATAAGTAAGTATTAGGGATGTAATGTACAACATAGTGGATATAGCTAATGCTGCTGTATGCTATATAGGGAAGTTAAGGAGTCAGTCCTGAGAGTTCTCATCACAAGGCAAAACATTTTTTTTTCCTTTTTCTTGTATCTTTGTGAGGTGAGGGAGGCTAGATAAACTTATTATAGCAACCATTTCACAACATTACATTGTATCTCTTACACTTCCACAGTGATGTAGGTCAATTATATCTCAATGAAATGGGGGGGGGGGGCGTCGAATGAAGCAAATTCAAAAAATAGACTGCCTAATGGTAAGATTTTTGTCTTAACATTTTTCACTTTCTCCATCATTATCCCTATTTTATGATATCAAAATATCTGTCTGGAAAGGAGGTAATCTTAGACTTGTGTGCCTTGAGATGCTTGCTTGTCTCACTTTCTCTGATATCTCCTCTCTCTTGGGTTCCCTCCCCTCTAGTTCTTAGAATGGGTAAACTTGGACTTCTGACTCTCTCCTTTCATGCTGTGCTCAGGGCTCCTTCTAGAGCTGTCATACTGGTCTCCTTTCTTCCAGTTTCATCCCCCAGCAACACTGCAGAATGCCTCAAGGCAACTATATTTCAAAAAAAGAGTTTTAAAAAAAGAAGTAAATGGTCATGATATTTGCTGCTTACTTGCAAATGACTTGGTAAACACACACACCCCTCATATCATGCCCACAAAAATAGATCCAGGCAAATGCAAGCTGGTGTTGAATCTTTGGGTATGATTTTTCTACTTTTCTCTCTGAAATTGTAAAATAATGCAACATTGAAGGAAAAATAAAATGCAAACTAAACCTGCTGCTCCTGGAACTGAAAATCTCCAGAGAGAGACTTTGAGGTTCTGACGCCTTAGGGCTGGCCCTGCTGATGGCCTCACCTTTCTGCCCCTCCGGTCTGCAATGCTCTGCCCCTCCTCTGGGCCTGAAATCACACGGCTGCTATTTCTGCCAGGTCTTTGCCTGCACCGTTTTCTCTGCCTCGAGTGCCCATCTTCAATCGTACTCCCAACTGGGTGAGGTACCGTCACACTGACCTCCAAAGAGTTTGCTTCTCAGAAAAGGTTAGACATTTGGTTCCATAGACTGGAAACTTTGGGGAGGTCTATACTATGTCCCCAGTGCCCAGCACATGTGTGGGCTAGAGCAGGTGCTCAGCGTGCTTGCAGCAGGAGTGAAATGCTGCTTTGTACTTGGCTGTGGTCTGGGGAAATACATGACCAGACTCAAGAATCTGCTTTCCTGGGTAATCTGAAAAGTCGGGCTGGCTCTGTGATAGCAGTGAGGTGCTGCCAAGGCCTCTGGAGCTGGGAGAGATAAGCAGCCAGAATCTTCTGGAAGTGATTTAGGGCCCCAGTCTTCCCCTGAGTTGGGTAAAACAAGTCTGGACTGGGAAGAGAGACAGAAAAGCTTTCAGATACCTCTCACCATTCTGAGTTTGAGGGGTGGGGACCGCCTTAAGGCTTGATATGACTATGGGGCTTTATTTGTGTTGCTGAGTAAAAGACAGTTTTTATGTGGTGTGTCAACAAGGGAGAACTTGAAAACTTTATTTTTATTGGCAAATAAGTAGGACTGCACTGGAGCTGAAGGACATGTCTGTGCAGAGATGGATGGATGGAAGATGGGTGGATGGATGAGTGGATATACGGAGATCTAGATACAGCTGTGTATATTAATACTGGATATTTTGGTTCCTATAAAATGAGAGAGAATGTCTTACCTACTGACTTGTGTCCTAGCCCTTCAAATGTCCGAGGGCCTGAAAATCAACTCTAAATTTTTTGCCAGAAATATTCACCCTGCAGCAGACTCAGGGTTCAGCCTGCTGAGTCTCACCCTGGAGGCAAGTGCCCAAGCCTAGTTTCCCAAAGATAATTATTTTGTTAGGATTCCATTTCATGAAGGAATAAGCGCAGGCATATTACAAGAGCTCCCCTTCAGGTGTTTAGATAGTTCAAGGATGTAGTCATTGTATTGAGACTACGTTTACTGTTGGTTTGGTTTCTAAAATGTGAGTGGTTAGGTTTGTGGGGCTGAAAGTTAGGGATCCTGGGATATCTTAGCTCACCACCTGTGGCTTATACAAGTACACTGATAAATAACTGATGAGAAATTTTCAGCTATAGGCCCAGGATTAAAGAAGTGAGTCTGATTCCACGGTCTCCTTCATGGTGTGGGATGGAGCCTGGAAACAGGAGGCCGTGGACTGGAAGAGAAGAGGATGGTTCAGAAGGAAAGGATGATGTGAATGTCCAAGGAGCCAGGGTTTCAGGCAGGAAGCAGGAGAAATGGTCTGGAGGATATGTAAGTAGTTTTCTATGTCAGTTGGCTAAAGTACCAGCTCCTCAATTAATCTAGTTGCAGCTGTGGAGGTATTGGGTAGCTGTAACTAATGTCAACTGTCAGTTGATTTTAAAAAAGATTGTCCTTGATAGTGTGGATGGGCCTCATCCAGTCCATTGAAATGGGCCTTAAAAATTGAGATTTCCCAAAGAAGAAGAAATTATGTTTCATGATTGTAGTCTCATCTCCAGACTGAGTTTCCAGCCTCTCGCCTGCCTTACAGATTGAAGACTTGCCAGCCCCTACAAGCCTGTGAACTAATTCCTTGAAATAAATCTCTTTACATGCACATATATATAAATCTCTCTCTATATATATATGTATATATGGCTCTATATATCTGTGGTGGTGGTGGTGGTTTAGTTGCCAAGTTGTATCTGACTCCTCTTGTGATTCCATGGACTGTGGCCCACCAGACTCTTCTGTCATGGGATTTCCCAGGAAGAATACTGGAGTGGGTTGCCATTTCCTTCTCCAGGGGATTTTCCTGACCCAGGAATTGTTCCTATGTCTCAAGTCTGCATTGGCAGATGGATTCTTTACCACTAGTGCCGCCTGGAAAGCCCCATATATATCTACAGATAGCTATAAACGATATAGAAATAGATCCAGACATAAATGCAGATATAGATCCCCCTTTTACTTTGCTGCTGGGAAGCATCCACACTGATTGGAGGGAGAATGAGGATCAAAGAGGAAGTGGTACCCAGGACACACTAAAGAATGGTCTGAATTTGAGAGGTCCGCAGAGAAAACAGGCTCTTTCCCTGAACAGCCATACCCTTTCTTGGCCCCAACCCTTCACACCTGTCTTCTCTCTGCAATTTGCCTACATTTCACCCCATGATCAGCCAGTGAGCTCTTTCTACATTATAGTGCCATGCTCCAGATTGGAGAGATTTCAGTTAAAAGGCACAGTGCAGTGTCCTTTCCCCGTTGCCCCGACCTCTTAGCTTGCTTATTGAGACCCAGTTTAAGTGCTGGTTACCAAGAGACTTTTCCTCATCCTTAGGCCGCCACGCTCCATCTGTGGCAGCCCAGCCCCTTGCCTGTCCTGTTCTGGCACCCATTACCATGTATTACAGTTGGTGGTTCATGTGTCTCCCTCATCCTCAGCTCCCCTGAGTTTAGAACTTCCTCTAGACATTTCCTGACTGATTCCACAACGCCATCCCATTCTCTCTAGCACACTTCTATGCCAGTGACTGCAACATCTACTGACTCCCTTTGAATAAAGGAGTACATTTTCCGTCACAGACTATAAACATTTAAAAAGTAGAAATCGATCTCACTTGTTGAGCCAGTCAAATATGCTTTTTATGCTACAGTGACAAGTAGCCCCAAGGTTCTTAGCCACTTCCGGTGGCTCATGCCGTATATCCATCATGGGTTAACAGGGGACTTTGTTCATTGTGATAGTCACTCAGTCATTTAGGCTGATGTGACAGCTACTGCTTCAGTGCGGTTGTCACTAGGGAGA
This sequence comes from Dama dama, assembly GCF_033118175.1. Classification (NCBI taxonomy): domain Eukaryota; kingdom Metazoa; phylum Chordata; class Mammalia; order Artiodactyla; family Cervidae; genus Dama; species Dama dama. The sequence continues at coordinate 24,654,934 of NC_083696.1, read as the reverse complement.
GGTCAGGAAGGATCAGGAAGTGCCATCCTAGCATGTGCTCAGGGTGAGAGCTGAGGATACTTGATGACCGGCTTTCATCCCTTCCTACTTGGTTTGATCCTAGGGGCTAGTGTAGTACCTGCTATTCCTAACTAAACTCATCCATGAGCATCTCAAAAGCAGGAACTGAAACGACTCATCTGCGTGGCTCAGAACATCTAGCAAAATGTCACTTCATAAATGCTCCATCAGTTGTTAACTAACTGAATGGTAACAAGGACTTACGAACCTCTTGGCTACACCAGAGGTTTCTGAGATGTAAGTGACTGTTGAGGGTCTATACTGTGAGTGAGCCTAATTTGCATCGGTGTTTTCAGAGCATGGCGGAGAGAGTTGGAGCTTTGCATCACACATCTACTCTTTCTACCTGGGGGCTGTTGCTCACCGCTTAGCTGCTTGAACTTCAGTCATCAACCGTAAGGAGGGGTGTTCCCAACACGCCACTTCTGTGCTGGTCACTGATGGGCTGGAGCCTGTCCTGAAACCACTACTACTGCTCGGGGGCCCAGGGATGCACGCTCCAGCAACTGCCATCCAAAGCTCCCCAGTGCCGTGGACTGCGGCCGCCTGTAGTTACAGCTGGAGTTGTGCTTCTGCGTATGCTGCTGTGAGACGCTGTCTGAGTTTTCCGAGGTGGCCAGAACAAAGTACCACATATGCGGCAACTTAAAACCACAGACATTTCTTCTCCCACAGTTCTGGAGACCAGAAGTCAGAAATCAAGGTGTCAGCAGGGCCATGCACGTTCTGAAGGCACAGGGAGGGGAAGGGTCCTTCCTTGCCTCTTCATTTGTGATTGCTGCTGGCGATCCTTGGCATTCCTTGGCATCACCCCAGTCTCTGTCTTCACAGTTACATGGGGTCTCCTTGTAGTTCTGGGTCCAAATTTCCCTCTTCACATAAAGACACTGATCCTAGTGGGTTTAGGGCCAACCCTAGTTGAGCATGACCTTGTCTTAACTTGAATATATCTAAAGACCCTCTTGCCAAGTAAGGGCATATACACAGGTTCTGGCTGGACATTAATTTTGAAGGGGACACTCTTCAACACAAATAAAGGTTTTTTTCAGGAGCAAAACAAAAGGGCCTTTTGCTTCCCCTTTCCTTGCTCAGTTCTGTTCAGTTCAGTCGCTCAGTCGTGTCCAACTCTTTGCGACCCCATGAACCGCAGCACACCAGGCCTCCCTATCCATCACCAACTCCCGGAGTTCACCCAACCCCATGTCTGTCGAGTCGGTGATGCCATCCAACCATCTCATCCTCTGTCATCCCCTTCTCCTCCTGCCCTCAATCTTTCCCAGCATCAGGGTCTTTTCCAATGAGTCAGCTCTTTGCGTCAGGTGGCCAAAGTATTGGAATTTCAGCTTCAACATCAGTCCTTCCAATGAACACCCACGACTGATTTCCTTTAGGATGGACTGGTTGGATCTCCTTGCAGTCCAAGGTACTCACGAGAGTCTTCTCCAACACCGCAGTTCAAAAGCATCAATTCTTCAGTGCTCAGCTTTCTTTATAGTCCAACTCTCACATCCATACATGACCCCTGGAAAAACCATAGCCTTGACTAGATGGACCTTTGTTGGCAAAGTAATGTCTCTGCTTTTTAATGGCTGCAGTCACCATCTGCAGTGATTTTGGAGCCCAGAAAAATAAAGTCAGCCACTGTTTCCCCATCTATTTGCCATGAAGTGACGGGACCGGATGCCATGATCTTAGTTTTCTGAATGTTGAGCTTTAAGCCAACTTTTTCACTCTCCTCTTTCACTTTCATCAAGAGGCTCTTTAGTTCTTCTTCACTTTCTGCCATAAGGGTAGTGTCATCTGCATATCTGAGGTTATTGATATTTCTCCCGGCAATCTTGATTCCAGCTTGTGCTTCCTCCAGCCCAGCATTTCTCATGATGTACTCTGCATATAAGTTAGGTAAGCAGGGTGACAATATACAGCCTTGACATACTCCTTTTCCTATTTGGAACCAGTCTGTTGTTCCATGTCCAGTTCTAACTGTTGCTTCCTGACCTGCATACAGGTTTCTCAAGAGGCAGGTCAGGTTGTTTGATATCCCCATCTCTTTCAGAATTTTCCACAGTTTATTGTGATCCACACAGTTAAAGGCTTTCCTTGTGATCTCCCACAAATGGTTCATCAGGAGGCCAGCTGGCAGGGTGTCAGGACAGGTCATCTGCAGACTTACTCCCTTTAGCTACAGAGAAGAGCAGAGGAGGATGGAAGGGACTGAAAGTCAACTGGTAAGTTCTTGGCCTGGGTGATGCCAGGAACAGAGACCATGATCACTAGCTTAGCTCCATGTCTAAGGTATCAGAAGAAAGCCCGTTTCCAGTGTGAGAGCATTTTCTCAGCATCATGCAAGACAACTTCCAGGTGTACCTGATAAGAGGCTCAGTGTGTTACCTGAATAAGAGTGCTGAATTGTTCCATAAGCACTTGGCATGTATCCTCTCCTTTGCCCTTCACACATGTCAGCATGTATGTATCTTCTCAAAACTGTTGGTCCACAGTCCTGTCTGTGGCTCTGTGGACACATTGCAGAACAGGGCCTCAATTCAGTGCCTGCTGGCTTCCTGATCTATTTGAGTAACGACTCTGCTGAGAAACTTCTCCCATTGTCAACTAAGCTCTGCTTCTTTTCTACAAGCTCCCTAGTGTCTGGAATAAACCAAGATCTGAAAATTGTAGAGGAGTGATACAAGAGCAAACACTGCATACTTACACTATAGAGGAATCAAAATGAAAGCTGACCCTAAGAGTCTTGACTGTGGCATTGTATCTGTTACTTTTCTGTCATATAAATAATCAATACTCATTTAAAAAACTAACATATATAAAAACTCAGAAATGAAAATTAAAGCCATGCTTAAGATAATGATGCCTCCCTCCTATCCTGAGGTGATTTTTCACCACTTGGTAATTTTTACATAAAAAAATAAGCAAACATATAGAAACAAAACTGCCCCTTGGGAAAAATAGCTGGGATCTGCTGACAGTTAATGGAGAGCAACAAAGAGATCCAACAGGAAAAGTGTTAGAGGGGTCCAGAAATGGTCTTTGGAAAAAATAATATAAACTTTAAATATAAATTTTATGAGTAATTTTAGAACTTCAAAGATATGGCAATGAACCAGGACTCTTTAAGCAAATAGTAAATGATTTACTTATCCAGATTCACTTAGGAATAAAATTAATTATCTTAAAGGAAATTGAAATTCAAAAAGAACTTCTGAGCCACCAAATCAGTGTCACTGAAATGCATATTCTGAAGTCTGTACATTTTGTTTTGCTTTCTTTTTTATTTATTTTTTATTTTTATATCAATATTTTAAAATTGAAATACAGTTAATTTATGATGTTGTGTTAGTTTCAAGTGTATAGCAAAGTGATTCATATATGTGTGTGTGTATTCTTTTCAAATTATTTTCCATTATAGGTTATTATATGGCATTGAGTATAGTTCACTGTGCTATAGTTCCTTCTTCTTTACCTATCTTATTTATAGTAATGTGTATATGTTAATCCCAAATTCCTAATTTATGCCTCTTCCCCCCATCCACTTTGGAAACCATAAGTTTTTTTCTGTGTCTGTGAGTCTATTTCTGTTTTGTAAATATTCATTTGTACCTTTTCTTAGATTCCACTTATAAGTGATATCATATGATATTTGTCTTTCTGTGTCTGTCTGACTTCACATAATATGATAATCTCTAGGTCCATGCATGTTCTGACAAATGACATTGTTTTGTTCTTTTTTATGGCTAAGTAATAGCCCATTGTGTATGTGTGTGTGTGTGTGTGTGAATAGACACCACATCTTTTTTTATCTATTCATTGTGTATTTCACTTCTCAATTGGAGGAGATGCCCTTCTGATCCTCATTTCCAGAGTTGGTTTTGGCTAATTTTCTGCATGTTTCTAACAAGGTTTCTGTAAGAATCCTATAGTTAGAAGACAAAAGTGCAGCAAAAGCACCACTTGCAGCTCCAGACCCCCTTGGCCATACTATGAACAAGGCAGTGAGGGAAACCAGATAAAGACAAGATACAATCCCTATGAAAACATCAAGATCATTTTTCAGAAAAATAGAACAAAAATTTCTGAAAGTTACACAGACCCACAAAAAGCCCATAATAGTGAGTGAATCAATCCTGAGAAAAAGTAACAAACCTGGAGGTATCACACTCCCTGATTTCAAACTATGTTACAAAGCTATAGTAATCAAAATAGCATGGAATTGGCAGAAATACACATTCATAAGTCAATGGAACAGACTATGAACCTAGAAATAAACCATGCATATGTGGACAAAGGACCAAACAATATAAAACTGTGAAAGGATAGTCTCAATAAATGTTGGGAAAACTAGACAGCCATGTTTAAAAAAGTCAAAATAGACTGCTAATTCACACCATACACAAAAATCAACTAAAATTTTACATTAAAAGCTTGAAAGTAAGGCCTGAAACCGTAAAACTTCTAGAAGAAAGCATAAGCAGTACATTCTTTGACTTTGATCTCAACAATATTTTTCAGGATATGTGCCCTCAGGCAAGGGAAACAAAAGCAAAAACAAACAAATGGAACTATATCAAACTAAAAAGCTTCTGCACAGCAAAGGAAACCATTAACAGAATGAAAAGTCAACCTAGCAAATGGAAGAGTGTATTTGCAAATGATATATCCAATAAAGGGTTAGTAACTAGAATATATAAAAACTCATACAACTCAACAACAAATAAACAACTTGATTAAAAAATGGGCAGAATAGGTGAATAGACATTTTTCTAAAGAAGATGTACATATAAACAAGCCCACGAGAAAGATGTCCAAGAACACCAATTGTTACAAAAATGAAAACTTGGCTGAGATATCACCTTACACATGTTAGAATGACTATTATCAAAAAGTCAAGAAATACCAAGTTCTGATGAGGACGTGGAAGAAAAGGGTCCCCTCATATGCTGTTGGCAGGAATATAAATTGGTGTAACGACTATGGAAAAAGTATGAAGTTTCCTCAAAAAATTAAGAATAAACTACCTATGATTCTGTGTCTCTTTTCTGAGTATTTATCCAAAAAATATGAAAACACTAATCTGAAAAGATATATGCACCCATATTCCCTGTGGCTATTACAACAGCCAAGTTGTGAAAACAATTTAAGTGCCATCAATGAATGAATGGATATAAAAAGATGTGAGAAAGACAGATAGATATTGTAGATAATATATTATAGTATATATTATACATACATTACATTACCACATGACACAATTGACTTTGTTTGTATTAACTTTTAAAATCTGATATAATTTTAGACTTATAGAAATGCAGCAAAAATAAATCAGAGTAACTGTATATTCTTCACCCAGTTTCCCCTAAGGTCAATGGGCACAACACTATGAACTAAACCACAGACTTTATTCATCCCTCCCCATTTACCCATATTGTGCTTAACTCTTTCTCCTTCATTCCCTCCAATCTGCGACAGTTCCTCAACATTTCCTTGTCTTTCACTTCCTGGCACTTTTGAAGAGTGCCAACCAGTTATTTTGTAGGATGTCCCTCAGTTTGGATTTGTTGGTCATTTCTTATGATTTGATAGAAAGATGATATCTTGTCTTTCTCTGGGCAGCATGTCAGGCGTACATAATGTTGCTATGTGTTGTTATTGGTGGTGTTAACCTTGGTCATTTGGTTAAGGATTTGTCTCAGCCTCGATGGCCTAGGCTGTCCAATGGAAATAAGTAAACCACATAGGTAATTTTAAATGGTCATATATATGCAAATAATATCTAAAATTCAATTTAAATATGTAAATATTTTAATAGAAAAATATACAAGAAGCCAGTGAAATTGATTCTTTTGTTGCAATAAAATAAGCATAACATAAAATGTGCCATTTTAGTCCTTTTTTAAAGTGTATATCTCTGTGGCATTAAATGCATTCATACTGTTGCAACCAACACCACCATCATTCTGTAGGACTTCTTTGATCTTCCCCAGCTGAAACTCTGTACCTCACTCATCTCCTCTTTAACTACTAACCTCTATTCTACTTTCTGTCTCTATGAATTTGACTACTTTAGTTGCTTCATCTAAGTGGAATAATATAGTATTTATCCTTCTGCTTTTGGCTTCTTTCATTAACATATTGTTCTTAAGGTACATCCAGGTGGGGAGCATGTGCCAGAATGTCCATCTTTTAAAAGATGGATTAATATTCCATTGTCTGGATATTCTATATTTTCTTCATCCATTCATCCCTTGATGTGAAATTGATTTCAATATTACATTTTATTAAACCCCATGTATCCTGAGAAACCTGAATGCAGGTCAAGAAGAAACAGAACTGGACATGGAATAACTGACTGGTTCAAAATTGGGAAAGGAATATGTCAAGGCTGTATGTTGTCACCCTGATTATTTAGCATATATGCAGAATACATCATGTGAAATGCCAGGCTAGATGAATCACAAGCCAGAATCAAGATTGCCAGGAGAAATATCAATAACCTCAGATATGCAGATAATACCACCCTAATGGCAGAAAGTGAAGAGGAACTAAAAAGCCTCTTGATGAAGGTGAAAGAGGAGAGTGAAAAACCTGGCTTAAAACTCTACATTCATAAAACAAAGATCATGGCATCTGGTCCCATCACTTCACAGCAAATAGGTGGAGAAAAATAGAAACAGTGACAGATATTATTTTCCTGGGCTCCAAAATCACTGTGGATGGTGACTGCAGCCATGAAATTAAAAGTTGCTCTTTGGAAGAAAAGCTATGACAATCTAGACAACATATTAAAAAGCAGAGACATCACTCTGCCAACAAAGGTCTGTATAGTTAAACTTAATGTTTTTTCCAGTAGTCATGTACAGATGTGAGAGTTGGACCATAAAGAAGGCTGGAGCACCAAAGAATTCATGCTTTCAAACTGTAGAGCTGGAGAAGACTCTTGAGAGTCCCTTGGACAGCAAGGAGATCAAACCAGCCAATCTTAAAGGAAATCAACCGTTAATATTCGTTGGAAGGACTAATACTGAAGCTGAAGCTCCAATACTTTGGCCACCTGATGTGAAGAGCTGACTCATTGGAAAAGACCGTGATGTTGAGAAAGATTGAGGGCAGGAAGAGAAGGGGATGACAGAGCATGTGGTGGTTGGATGGCATCACCGACTCAATGGACATGAGTTTGAGCAGACTCCGGGAGATCCTGAAGGACAGGGAAGCCTGCTGCTGCTGCTGCTAAGTCGCTTCAGTCGTGTCTGACTCTGTGCGACCCCATAGATGGCAGCCCACCAGGTGCCTCCATCCCTGGGATTCTCCAGGCAAGAACACTGGAGTAGGTTGCCGTTTCCTTCTCCAATGCATGAGAGGGAAAAGTGAAAGTGAAGTCGCTCAGTCGTGTCCGACTCTTAGCGACCCCAAGGACTGCAGCCTACCAGGCTGTGTGGTGCAATCCATGGGATCGCAAAGAATCGGACCTGACTCAGTGATAGAACAACAGCAACAAAGTCGTGCACATAATCAATGTAAATATTATTGATGAGATTTTCCCCATTGTTTGTTTTGCACAAAAGTCTTTGGGGTCCGACGTGTATTGTACATCTGGAGCACATCCTCATTCAGGTACACATAGTCACATGTGGCCAGTGACTACTGCACAGGCACTCTGGTTCTAGATTCTCTCAGCTGAGCACTCCCTCTTGGAAATTACACTGGGCTCCACATAGGAGGGTGTGGTCTCCAGTTGGGCAGCACCTCTGCATAGCTTCTAGAATTCAGCAAAGGTGAATAGGATGGATCCACATCGGCCTCCACTCTCCTCCCCAGAAGGCAGGGGCTGAGAGGTTAACTCCTACATTGCTTAGGTGCTCACACATCTGGGGTTCCAGAGGTGTCCTCACAGCATTAGAGGCAGAAATGAAGTGGGCTGTCATTTTTGCTGGCCAGCAGGGAAGGAGTTGGTTTTCTGTGGCAATCTTGGTGAAGGTCACCTTGTCTGGCACTGGCTCCCTGGGGTCACAGGCAGGGTGCTGCCCATCTTGTGAGTGCAGACAATGGTACGTGCAGTGTGTTCGGGAGCTGTCAGCCTTTGTTGAGGCTCCCAGGTGAGGCAGTATCCTCTGGCTCTTACTGTCGAGGGGCCATCAGCTCCCTTGCCAGGCTAGGTTAGGCAGCATGCTTCTGGATGCCATCCCACCAACTCTGTCATACATCCATGTCAACCTGAGGTGGTTTGAGAGAACTTTGCAATGCAGATAGACACCTGTATGGGCTGAATATTTGTTACCCAAATTCACATATTGAAACCCTACCCCCTGATGTAATGGCATATATGTGTATGTTAGTCTCTCAGTCACATCCAACTCATTGTGACCCCATGGATTGTGGCCCATCGGTTTCCTCTGTCCATGGAATTCTCCAGATGAGAATACTAGAGTGGGTTTCCATTTCCTTCTCCACAATGTAATGATATTGGGAGGTAATTTGGGTTATCTGAGGTCACAAGGGTGGACCTCCACCCACACCCCTGTGGGATTACTGCCTTTATAAGAGTCACAAGAGAGTGTGTTTCTCCTCTCTGCCTGATCTTCCAGCCTCCAGAACCATGAGAAGTAAATTTCTGCTTTTGATAAGCACCCAGTCTGCAAGGATTTGTTACAGCAGCCCAAACAAACTAAGACAGTACCTTCTCCAGGCTTTGAGTTACATATCTGCACAGGAGGAGGACAGCTTCATCAAAATACTGACAAGACTATAGCATCTCACATACATCTCACATTGCCTGCTTTGTATGATGATCTGGGTGGCACTTACTATTAAAATATGCCTGTCTTGCTGAGGAAGCTTGTATCACTAAATAGATGATAAGCCTAACACTCAAACTTCTGTCTAACTTTCTATGGGCAGCTTCTTCAATTACACATGGTTAATATTAGATCATAATTGAATTTTATAATAAACTGGGGAGAGAGAAGAGCTTCAGAGAGTCTAACTCATGCCAACTTGGAAAATTGATGAAATAGATGGAAAGAAAGTTGATTATGGATTTAGAAGGACATTAATATTATGGAAGATGCTTAAAGGACAACTTTTTTCTATAAATTATAAAGCAATTTAGGAAACTGATCCATACATATTTTAGGAATAAATGTTTTCCTTTAGGTGAAATGATAATTTGTGCCTCTCATTTCCTTGCTGTCAATCACATAATGGAGTTATCTTGGTATTTTATTTAAAAGGGAAACACATATGTCAGACTTAAGTGTCTCAAGATTGTGCTGTGGAGTCTCTTGAGACATAAGCACAGTCTAAACAGTCCCACTAATGTAATATTTATTCTAATGCAAACCCTGTAATGAGAGCAGGGACATCACTTTGGACACTGAGAGTGAGTATCAGCATAGTTGCACTTGACAAAAAGTTTTAGTGATGCTTGTAAAGCATAAAAATTCATGAGACACAGGTTGGGCTGCAGGAAAGAGATGCTTTATGCCATGGACTATCCCTCCAGACATATATAAACACACACATGATCATGTGGACAGACATATATGCCCATATACACATTTACATACTTAGATATGTATGTACACACACATCTATGGACACACACAAGTACCCATACATAAGCACATATATAAGTGAGATACAAACATATACACACATTGCACATTTATCCATGTACACTCATGTACACACACAAGTGCACATACATAAGCACATATACACATATGACAGGAGCATGCACACATATAAACACAAATGCATGTATATAAGCATATACACATGTAAGACACGAATACAAACATACCACTGTGTAGTTTGAGGAGTGTGTGTGTTTGTTATGTGTGCCTATAGACAGCTGTATTTAAGACTTAATTTACCTAAAGACTATGTTGATCCTGGCACATACTGAAGGTGGAAGCTTCTAGGCTTCAGCTTGGAATTTGAGGCTGGTCACAGGACAAGCTGTGTTTGCAGTCACAGCTCTGAGTGCTGTGTGTAGTTGTCTACTTCATGGAACCACTGTGATGACTACATCATTGTCTCACTGTTCTGCCCATGAGGCCTGGTGAGGCTCCACAGTGTATTCTGAGTCACACAGGGAGCAGGGATGTGGGCTCTGAGCCCCTAACCTGCTTAGTTCAGCTGCTTTGAAACCCTAACCTTAGAGTCTGGGGCTTTCTGCTTAGAGCTGAAAACAGGTCTATGTCCCCTGAGCTACACGGTGACTCTATAATTTACTTTCAAAATATCCTGCTCTCTGAACAAGAGCTGACTAGAATGTACCTGTGAGATCAAACTTTTCCCTGAAGAAAATATTGCCTGGGAATTGGGACAAGTTGTCCAGTAAATGGCTGTGCAAATCTATATTGATGTTTCTGGGCACCACACTGGGCCCATTCTCAGGTGTGGTATGTATTTGTGTTTTAATCCTTTGTTTAGGCTGAGAATCTGCTTAGAAGAAAGCATATACTTTCAGCGATACCAGAAGAGAGCCCACAGAACAAGGAATGTAAAGCATAGCTGAGAGGGAGGAAAAAAAAATTCAGAACTGCCATCAGTATACCCCTGAGTCCAGATGGTATCATTTGGAGACCATTATCTCCATATACATTTCTAAAGAATGAATTATTGATTTTTCTGTAACAAAATTTTGATACTGAAATATGACTGACTGAGCTCACATATCTACCCACATTTCAGCTTCAATTTCCACAAAATGACCAAAAATCCCCCAAAACAGATCCTTAATAATGCAGGGAAACAAAAGAATGCCATGCATGTAAGAGAGTTTTAGAATAATTCTGAAAGACAGATATGGGCAGACAGTATCAGATCTTAGGAAAAAAACAAAATTGAAGCAAAACAAATACATAAGATACTATGAGGGCAGGAGGGTTTAGGCAGCTCACGCCCAAAGTCACCATAATGTGAAACAGAAGGCAAACAATAGACACCATTATGCACCAAGGACTCAGGAAATAAACCACCCATAAACAATATATGAGGGATTCTTTAAAAAGGAACATTCTTGTTACTGTTCAGTCTTGTGTCGGACTCTTTGTGACCCCATGGACTGCAGCACACCAGGCTTCCCTGTCCTTCATTATCTCCCAGAGTTTGTTCAGATTAGCGTCCACTGAGTCGGTAACTCCATCTAATCATCCCATCCTCTCTCGCCCTCTTCTCCTTTTGCCTTCAACCTTTCCCAGAATCAGGGTATTTTCCAATGAGCCAGCTCTTCGCATCAGGTGGCCAAAGTATTGGAGGTTCAACTTCAGCATCTGTCCTTCCAATGAATATTCAGGACTGTTTCCTTTAAGATTGACTGGTTTGATCTCCTTGCAGTCCAAAGGACTCTCAAAAGTCTTCTCCAGAACTACAATTTGAAAGCATCAATTCTTTGGTGCTCAGTCTTCTTTATGGTCCAACTTTCACATCCATACATGACTACTGGAAGAACTATAGCTTTGACTATATGGATCTTTGTTGGTGAAGTGATGTCTTTGCTTTTTAATACACTGTCTAGATTTGTCATGGAGAAGGAAATGGCAACCCACCCCAGTACTCTTGCCTGGAAAATCCCATGGACGGAGGAGGCTGGTAAGCTACAGTCCATGAGGTCACGAAGAGTCAGACACGACTGAGCGACTTCACTTTCATTTTTCACTTTCATGCATTGGAGAAGGAAATGGCAACCCACTCCAGTGTTCTTTTTTTTTTTTTTTTTTAATTTTTTTCATTTATTTTTATTAGTTGGAGGCTAATTACTTTACAACATTGTAGTGGTTTTTGCCATACATTGACATGAATCAGCCATAGATTTACATGTGTTCCCCATCCTGATCCCCCCTCCTGCCTCCCTCTCTATCCCATCCCTCTGGGTCTTCCCAGTGTACCAGCCCTGAGCACTTGTCTCATGCATCCAACCTGGGCTGGTGATCTGTTTCACCCTTGACAGTATACTTGTTTCAATGCTATTCTCTCAGATCATCAACCCTTGCCTTCTCCCACAGAGTCCCAAAGTCTGTTCTGTACATCTGTGTCTCTTTTTATGTTTTGCATATAGGGTTATCGTTACCATCTTTTTAAATTCCATATATATGCGTTAGTATACTGTATTGGTCTTTATCTTTCTGGCTTACTTCACTCTGTATAATGGGCTCCAGTTTCATCCATCTCATTAGAACTGATTCAAATGAATTCTTTTTAATGGCTGAGTAATATTCCATGGTATATATGTACCACAGCTTCCTTATCCATTCGTCCGCTGATGGGCATCTAGGTTGCTTCCATGTCCTGGCTATTATAAACAGTGATGTGATGAACATTGGGGTGCACGTGTCTCTTTCAGATCTGGTTTCCTCAGTGTGTGTGCCTAGGAGTGGGATTGCTGGGTCATACAGCAGTTCTATTTCCAGTTTTTTAAAGGAATCTCCACACTGTTCTCCACAGTGGCTGTACTAGTTTGCATTCCCACCAACAGTGTAAGAGGGTTCCCTTTTCTCCACACCCTCTCCAGCATTTATTGCTTGTAGACTTTTGGATAGCAGCCATCCTGACTGGTGTGTAGTGGTACCTCGTTGTGGTTTTGATTTGCATTTCTCTGATAATGAGTGATGTTGAGCATCTTTTCATGTGTTTGTTAGCCATCTGTATGTCTTCTTTGGAGAAATATCTGTTTAGTTCTTTGGCCTATTTTTTGATTGGGTCATTTATTTTTCTGGAATTGAGCTGCAGGAGATGCTTGTATATTTTTGCCACTCCAGTGTTCTTACCTGGAGAATCCCAGGGATGGAGGAGCCTGGTGGGCTGCCGTTTATGGGGTCAGACAGAGTCAGACACGACTGAAGCGACTTAGCAGCAGCAGCAGGTTTGTCATAGTTTTTCCTCTAAGGAGGAAACATCTTTTAATTTTGCGGCTGCAGTCACCACCTGCAGTGATTCTGGAGCCCAAGAAAATAATATCTGTCACTGTTTCTACTTTTTCTGTTTGCTGTGAAAAGATGGGATCAGATGCCATGATCTTGGTTTTTTGAATGTTGAGTTTTAAGCCAGCTTTTTCACTCTCCTCTTTGACCCTTATCAAGTTGTTTATTAGTTCCTCTTCACTTCCTGCTGTTAGAGTGCTATCATCTGCATATTCTGAAGTTGTTGATATTTCTCCTGGCAATCTTGATTCCAGCTTGTACTTCATCCAGCTGCTTATTTCACATGATGTACTCTGCATAAAAGTTAAATAAGCAGGGTGACAATATACAGCCTTATCGTACTCCCTTCCCAATTTTGAACCAGTCGGTTGTTCCATGTCTGTTTTAACTATTTCTTCTTGACCCACATACAGGTTCCTCAGGAGACAGATAAAGTGGTCTGATATTTCCATCTCTTTAAGAATTCTCCATAGTTTGTTGCGATCCACACAGTTAAAGGCTTTTGTAGTCAATGAAGCAGAAATACATTAAAAACAAATTTCCTTGCTTTCTCTATGATCCATGAAGTTGGCAATTTAATCTCTGGTTCCTCATACCAGCACAAATAAAAATAAATGCAGGAGAAACATGAAGACTATACAAGGAGTAGTGAGAAAAGGGATTTGTTTATTGAGTAAAAATGCTTAATGGTCACAAAATGCACAAAACGATTGCCATTGCTCTAGATCTTATGTTCTTACACTAGCAACCAAAGCAGGAACAAAGATGTCAGCAAAGCCTCTGTTGAGAAATTCTAACTTAGACTTAATTTTGACTCAGCTCCTATCCTGGGCATATTATTACCCTCTCACTTCAAAATCAGAGTGTGTGGGCAAATAGAAGTGGAATGGAATGGCTACATGAGCAGTTAATTGTGTTTGCCATGTAGACAAAAATAGAAGATTGAAATAGCCTAATTAACAAGCTTGATTAGCTGTGTATATAAATCTATGTGCTCAGGCACATTTCATTTACACCAACAGAGACCATACCTTCTTTTCAAATATGATTGGAACATTCACAAAAATTGTTTCTAAAGTAGAATAAATAGAAAATCTCAATAAATTCCAGAATGCGGAAATTATATAGGCCACATTTCCTGAAGAAGCTACAAAAAATAAAAAAAATTAGGCTTTGATATAAAAAACTGGCAAAATAGTTCTTTTTTTTTTAGATTTAAAAACAGCCTTCAAATAAGGAGAAAATAAAAACTAAATTTATAAGCTATGGATTTAGAAGTGAATGTCCATGAGAGTACCACATCCTGAAGGATACAGACAAAGCAATTATCAGAGGAAAATTTGTAGTCTTCAATCCTGGCATTAGAAAATTGGAGAGACAGAAACAGAATAATAAAGTCAAACAAAAATAATAAAAGACAGGGTTTCAAAAATAAAAGATAACTTAAATAGATTCCTGGCCATTCTGAACAAGTGAAAACAAAAGCAGAACAAACAAACCCCAAACAGCAAAAACTGGACATACCTAAATAGAAGTAGAAAAGTTTCCACAACTGCTCTGAGGAAAATGATTCTAATTGAATAAAACTCTATGCCAACATTTTTGGGACTCTAGATGAAGCCATGATAATCTAGGAAAGCATGAATTATATTAGAATCCCTCTTATTCATCACAGTCCAGGCCTGTAGTCAGTTGATTAAGTGAAAAAGTGTGCTAAAGGGAGAAATCATTAAAAAATGTCAAACTGCAAATGTTTTACTATAGTTGAAAACATAAAAACATATATTCACTTACCAGTCTTTTAATGTAGGGTCATGGTCTTTTCTTTGAAAACGAATCTGCTGAGTGAAAATAGACATTCTCTTTCTTACATAAACCATACTTGTACTTCAGTGTCAACAATTTCCAATTTCAATTTTTAAAATACAGAGGAAGAAATGTTAAGATACTAAATGCAATCTGATTGTGGAATTCTTTGACATCAGAGCATCTTAGACTTTAATATATTTGTGCATCTCTTCAGGATCTTGTACAAGTGCCAAAGATGACAGTGGGTCTGGGGAATGGGCCTGATATTCACCATTTTTAGTGGGCTTCCAGGTGATACTGCTGCTACTGGTCCATGGGCCACATTTGGAATAGCAAAGATATGATATTTGTTATTCTTGCCCCACCCATCATTTCTAGCTGTATTAGCAAGTGGTGGTGGTAAGTCACTTCAGTCCTTTGATTCTTAGCGACCCTATGGACTGTAGCCTGCCAGGCTCCTCTGTCCATGAGATTCTCCAGGCAAGAATACTGGAGTGTGGTAGCACCCTTAAATCTAAACCATTCATCTTAGTGACTCATCTCTATCTAGTCCTCCTAAAGCTTCAATTTATTCTTCATAAAAATGAAAACCCTTTTTGAAAAATACTTTTTCCACTGGTTTATGTAATACTAAATTAACTAAAATTATTGCAACAGGTACAATTTTCATAAGCAGATTTGAGAACAACTGACATGCAGCAATAATCCACTTTAAATCTTGGAAACAGAAGGAAGTATAAAAGAAAGTGGCCTACTAGAATATCTGGCTTAGTATGAAAACCCCCTTTCAAAAACACCACATGCTAAAGTCTGAATGTTTGTGTCCTCCCACAATTCAGGTTAGAATCCTAATGCCCGAAGCAACGGTGTTAGTAGGCAGGCCTTTTGGAGGTGATTAGGTCTTTAGGTGGAGCCTCATAAATGGGTTTAGTGACTTTACAAAGGAGATCAATGGAGCTCCCTCACCTGTTCTGCTATGTTGAGGGTACATTGAAAAGGCTGTGACCTGGAAGAGAGTCCTCACTGACCAAACTGGCCCCTTGATCTCAGACTTTCAGCCTCCAGAACTGGGAGAAATAAATATCTGTTGTTTTTAAGCCACCCAGTCTGTGGGATTTTATTATAACAGTGTAAATGAACTAAGACTTCCTCTTGCCAAAAAAATACCCCAGACTCAAATGGTATATGTGGGTTTTACCAAACATGCAAGGAATAATCTCCATCTTATCTATATTTTCCGAGTAAATAGAGAATGAGACATGTATCCCAATTTACTGTAGGAAGCTAGTATAATCTTTATCCAAAGCTGTGGAGACAATACAAGAAAAAACTCATAGATACACTTCATTTATGAATTTAAATGTGAAAATCCTAAATAAGATAATTGTTCAATAATTCTAATTGTATATTAAAGATGTTAAATATTATGAAAATTAGACTGCATACCTGGAATGTAAGGAAGAAAAATTTATTGGTATAATTTATGCCCTTAGTAGATAGAAAAACAATATATTCTTTCAACGGATGCAAAAAAATATTTTAAAATATTTAATACCCTTTTCTAATTAAATAAACAATCCTCACTAACTTGATAGAAAATATTTCCTTAAGGCTTAGAAATCTACAGTTGAATCTTGAAGAACCTAAAAAATTTTGAATTGATGAAACATACCATTCTTCTACTATAACATCACTTAAAAAGGTTTTAGTTCTTCCCAAATAATATACATTCATTTGAATCAGAATCCCAGTAGGGTCTTTTTATTGGGGGGGGGTTGAAATTAACAAGTTGAATCTCCAGTTTATGTCAAAAGAAGGTGCAAGAGAACTGTTCTGAAATATTTGAAGGGGACAAGTGACAGGAAGAAATTATTTAGTAAACAAAGAGTTAGTATCCAGATTATATAAAGAGTGCTTATGTGCATGCTAAGTTGCCTCAGTTGTGTTCGACTCTGTGCGACCCTATGGACTGCAGCCTGCCAAGCTCCTCTGTCTATGGGATTCTCCAGGCAAGAATACTGGAGTGGGCTGCTGCGCTTTCCTCCAGGGCATCTTCCCGACCCAGGGATTGAAACTGTGTCTCTTTACCTGCATCAACAGGCAGGTTCTTTACCACTAGAGCCACCTGGAAAACCCAAAGAGTGCTTATGAATCCATAATATAATAATGCAAGCAATGAAATAAAAACAGAATAAATAGGTGATTCACAGTCAATGAAATACAGGTGGTGGCAAGAATACACAGAAGAACTGTACAAAAAAGATCTTCATGACCCAGATAATCATGATGGTGTGATCACTCACCTAGAGCCAGACATCCTGGAATGTGAAGTTAAGTGGGCCTTAGGAAGCATCACTACGAACAAAGCTAGTGGAGGTGATGGAATTCCAGTTGAGCTATTTCAAATCCTGAAAGATGATGCTGTGAAAGTGCTGCACTTAATATGCCAGCAAATTTGGAAAACTCATCAGTGGCCATAGGACTGGAAAAGCTCAGTTTTCATTCCAATCCCAAAGAATGCTCAAACTATTGCACAGTTGCACTCATCTCACATGCTAGCAAAGTAATGCTCAAAATTCTCCAAGTCAGGCTTCAGTAATATGTGAACCATGAGCTTCCAGATGTTCAAGCTGGTTTTAGAAAAGGCAGAGGAACCAGAGATCAAATTGCCAACATCCGCTGGATCATCGAAAAAGCAAGAGAGTTCCAGAAAAACATCTATTTCTGCTTTATTGACTATGCCAAAGCCTTTGACTGTGTGGATCACGATAAACTGTGGAAAATTCTGAAAGAGATGGGAATACCAGACCACCTGACCTGCCTCTTGAGAAACCTGTATGCAGGGCAGGAAGCAACAGTTAGAACTGGACATGGAACAACAGACTGGTTCCAAATAGGAAAAGGAGTATGTCAAGGCTGTATATTGTCACTCTGCTTATTCAACTTATATGCAGAGTACATCATGAGAAACGCTGGGCTGGAAGAAGCACAAGCTGGAATCAAGATTGCCAGGAGAAATATCAATAATCTCAGATATGCAGATGACACCACCCTTATGGCAGAAAGTGGAGAGGAACTGAAAAGCCTCTTGATGAAAGTAAAAGTGGAGAGTGAAAAAGTTGGCTTAATGCTCAACATTCAGAAAACTAAGATCATGGCATCTGGTCTCATCACTGCATGGCAAATAGTGGGGAGGCAGTGAAAATAGTGGCTGACTTTATTTTTTGGGCTCCAAAATCACTGCAGATGGTGACTGCAGCCATGAAATTAAAAGATGCTTACTCCTCAGAAGGAAAGTTATGACCATTCTAGACAATATATTAAAAAGCAGAGACATTACTTTGTCAACAAAGGTCTGTCTAGTCAAGGCTATGGTTTTTCCAGTGGTCATGTATGGATGTGAGAGTTGGACTATAAAGAAAGCTGAGCGCCAAAGAATTGATGCTTTTGAACTGTGGTGTTGGAGGAGACTCTTGAGAGTCCCTTGGACTGGAGGAGATCCAACCAGTCCATCTTAAAGGAGATCAGTCGTGGGTGTTCATTGGAAGGACTGATGTTGAAGCTGAAACTCCAGAACTTGGGCCACCTGATGCAAAGAGCTGACTCATTGGAAAAGACCCTGATGCTGGGAAAGATTGAGGGCAGGAGGAGAAGGAGACAACAGAGAATGAGATATTTGGATGGCATCACCGACTCAATGGACATGAGTTTGGGTAAACTCTGGGAGTTGGTGAGGACAGGGAAGCCTGGCGTGCTGTGGTTCATGGAATTGCAAAGAGTTGGACACGACTGACAGACTGAACTGAACTGAACTGAATAAACATATATGAAAATACCTAGTCTTGGGGAATTGTAAATTCAAATTTGTTTGAGGTTTTCTTTTTTTTTGACTACTGGATTAGAAATGGTCTAAATGCTCATCAACAGGAGAGATTGCTAAGTAAATTGTATTCCATACACTTAAGAAAAAAGATATGTACATATACGTAGTGAACTCCAAGAAATATGGCAAAATGAAGAAAGCATGAAGATGAACATTACATGAAAAGTCAATGCATCTATATACTCCAATATCCAGTCCAATGCGATCAGCTCTCAACTGAGCCCTGGAGGAGAGAGGGATGGGCCAGGCACAGTGACTTTTACATTTGCTCAGGACACTAGCATGTTTTTGAATCTTGGGCATGAAGATTTATTAATAGCTGTTTTTTTAAATTCCCTTAGCCAAACTTTATGCCTTCTAGAAAATGAAAAATATTCTGCTGATATTGTTCCTTTAGAGTGCTGCTGGGCATCTAATATAGATGCTTCTTTCTGAAAACCAAACCCAAGAGTTATTCAGCAATCAGATTTAGCATTCTGGCTCCACAGAAAAATAACAATGCTATATTAAGTTCCCAGTGCCAAGTAGGTGGCCAAACCCTATAAGTGACATTCTTAGTTTTTCAACAAACTAAATATGCCTGAGACACATTTCCTGAATGCTTCTTCCTCAAGCAAAAGCATGAAATTATCAGCCATGCAACTGACGTTCCCAGAATGGCAGTTTGCATTCCAATGTGGGAAGAGACCCAGAGGAACAGAACTTTCTCCACCACCCTCCATAGTGAGAGGAATTCTGGGGAAGCCATTTCACCTCCAGGACCTGTTTTATCACCTTCAGCTCTGGTGGGTGAATAATACGTCACTTCCGCTTAGGGCTTATCAAGAATCAAAAATGAATTTGATACAAAGACATGATCCAACATGAATACTCATTTCATCAACTTGTGTTGATTCTCTTGACTTTCTCCACTTCTAATTTTGGAATGGAATGAAATTATTTTTGAAAGAGCATTTATGAATTTCTTGAACACTGCAGCCTTTAAATATTTAGCACTTCTCTCTAAAGAAAAAAAGAGCCTTACAACATGGAAATTCATAGCTCTGAGCAGACACAAATCAGTGACTTTTTATGTGTAGAGAGTGCCAGACTCCAATTTAAAACTCTCCAGTGGCTTCATCTTCAAGCAAGTTAATTCCAATCACTTCCCGTCACATTCTCATCACCATGCAAAGCTTTTGAAGAGAAACTGGCTTTCTTCTTGCCCTGGGGAGTTCTGGCGGAGCAAGTCCTTATTGATGTGGACGTTTCCCCCTCATTTCCATCCTGTCAATAGTTGTGGAGCAAACAGCGAAGGATGCGGAGACCAGGCTGATAACATGTGTCACCTCATGGCAGCAGGAGGACGAATGTGACTCCAATTCACGCTTCTCTTTGGTTTGGTTTTTGACCAAGCAAACCCTGTCAACATATCAAATCAGCCTTTATGGTTTGTCTTTAAATCAAGAACACAAAATGCTATTTTCTTTGTTGCTCCACTCAGTATTCACTTGATGATTCTTGCCACACCTCCCCCCGAATCCCTCCAAAAATCAAACTAAGAAACGCCTGGCAGGGTCCCTGGAGTTTGAAATGCTCTTTGCACAAGCTAAGAATACACATGCATATTACAGAGCCTGGAGGGTGGAAGGTTAGAAAAAATACGCAAACCTTCTTTAAATGTGTGAAAAATCCTTGGAAGTAAACATACACCAAGTTCAGAGCCTTTCTATTGAGTGTGCAGTGCTGAGCTGTGAGAGGTCATACTGGGGAGGCCATACATGGCCTGGGGAGGACGGCTGGAGGCAAACGTTGGATGCTGTAAATTCTCAGGGTGACATTTTGCTCTCATGGCTGGGTCATACATACCCCATCACTGCATCTACCCACTGCCCTCTTTCTTCCTTTCCTCGCCTGCTCCCCTTCTTTCCTGGCAAAAGGAGCCCTCTTAAGTTGCCCTTGAGCCTACATTCTAATTTGCTCTCTCCCAAATGGAATCCACTTCTCTGAGCTAAGCTGCATTTTGTAGCTTTACACCAAGCCCACTTTATTTCCACTTTAAGGGCTGCCTGTTCTGTTTACCATCACTCCCTGGGAACTTAACCTCATTTATAGGCTGACTTTCCTCTGCATTATAGAGTTACAAGGGAGATTCAAAGCTTCTTTCTCTCCATAGCCTGTATCCAGCCATCTCTCTGACCAGCGGGTCCCTCCCAGACCCTCTGAGCCTGAAGGCTGGTCCTGACAACTGATTTGTTTCCATTTGCGCTCGCCTGCCTCCAGCCAGCGTGACCGTTCTGTACTCAGAGCTCTACAACTGGCACGTCTCAACATTCCTAAAATCCCAGAGAGGATCTCAAAATAGAATAAGAAATGAGAATTTAAATTAGAAGCAACAGCCCTTGCAGGGCTGCCAACTTTGGGCAGAGAGGGTTTTGCATGCCCCTCCCCCACCAGGGTCCTGGTTTCCCCATAGGGTTTTGCAGTTAGGGAGCCAGCGTCCCTCACCTGTGACTTGGACTGGCTATTTTATTTTATTTAATTTATTTTTAATAGGATGACAAATGCTTTACAATAGTGTATTAGTTTCTGCCATACATCAACATGAATCAGCCACAGGTAAACATATGTCCCCTCCCTCTTGAGCTTCCCTCCCACCTCCAACCCCATCCCACCCCTCTAGGTTGTCAATGGCGCAGTGGGTTTGAGTTCCCTGCGGCATACATCAAATTCCCACCGATTGTCTAGTCTACATATGGTAATGTATGTTTCCATGCTACTCTCTCAGTTTGCCCCACATTTTCCTTCCTCCACCATGTCCACCAGTCTGTTCTCTACCTCTGTGTCTCCATTGCTGCCCTGCAAACAGGTTCATCAGTATCATCTTTCTAGATTCCATGTATATGTGTTAATATACGATATTTATTTTTCTCTTTCTGACTTACTCCACTCTGTATAACAGGCTCTAGGTCCATCCACCTTATCAAAACTGACTCAAATGCATTCCCATTTATGGTTGAGTACTATTCAACTGTGTATATGTATCACAACTTCTTTATGCATTCATCTTTCGATGGACATCTGAGTTGCTTCCATGTCCTAGCTATCGTAAATAGTCCTGCAATGAACATTGGGGTACATATTGGACTGGTCATTTTAAAAGGAAGCTGAAGTTGGCATGCTCATTCCCATGCCTTTTGAGGAGCAAGAAGGACACTCAGGTCCTTAAAGTTCTTCAATGCAGAGACTAAACTCCGCTCATTCCAAGCACAGAAAAGGAGGAAGGTGGATGTAGGAACAAGAAGATGAAATTGGTTGAAGATTTGTCTTCTTATCTTGGATCTGGGGTGTTTTGCTCTGAGCTGAGCCCTTTAGATGGATTTCAGATAGGCAGCACCACAGTCCCTTTCCTCCTGGGAGGGGAAGGTAAACCTCCATGTCCATGTGTGGCCAGTGCCACAGAGTGGCAAATGGCAAAGCAGGACCCCAGTCAGGGCTGTCTTTGGGAAGGTGGAGTACCCGCCACCCTCTGGAAGGTGACATCTCCCTCTCCTGGCCCTTCTCTGGACCCATGGATCCCAGGAGAGGCCATCTGCAGCCTGGAATTGGCTTCACCTGGACCCGTGTCCTGGCTCCAGCCCTCAAGGAGATGGAACCCACCTCTCGCTGTGGGTTTCTGTGGACAGCACCAGGCTTGATGCTCCATCATCTTCTTAGTAAAAGTCTCCTCAATACATTGTACTTCCCTCCCTTCATCTCAACTTCTCATAGCAAACCATGGCTCTCACTTCTTTACACACTTGGGAAAAGGCTGGACAACTCACAATAAAAAACGCTGGGCTCACTGGATGTCACCCCTCTTCCTTACGTCCTGTTTTCTGAGAAGGAAGGCCTAACTGGTATGAAGCACAGAATGAGAAGTTGGGCTGCTGGAATGGACTTACTAGAGAACTTGGACTTCAGTTCTCTCCACTGGTTTCAGCTGCAGGTGAAGAACTCTGACCTTCTACCTCTTGGTTCCCCCAAGGATGCCTTCCACAGGTGTCCTAAAGGATTCCCAAAGGCACAAGAGGTTCAGTGCAGAGCTGGTGGAGTGCCCGCCATCCTCTGGAAGGTGACATCTTCCTATCCTGGCCCTTCTCACACATCTCAGGAGCAAGGCCCTTCTCTGGACCCATGGATCCCAGGAGAGGGACTCCGGAACTGGGCCGAGATCCCAGGGTTGTTACAATGCTAGGAGTGAATCCATGCCCTAGGGTGAATTCTTGAGAAAAGTTCCCAGTGGAACAGGAAACCAGGAATTGACATGAGCCTATCAGGTCCAATAAGCCCCTCTGGGCCCGAGTCCCAGGGCCAGATCCATTGGGCAAGTCAGTAAATGCTCACTTCCTGCTGGATGAGGAACTGAAGGATGCTGCAACAGCCACAGCTACTGTTCACTGCACATTTCCTTCTTGTCTGTCTCTGTCACTGAAACTTTACCAACACTGTCTTATTGCACAGGCAGAGGTTCCTCTTAGTTTCATATATGTAGATACTGCCCAAGTGGTAAGATGTCCCGTTTGCATTAGGGACATTTCCTGATGTTTTGAAATGGTCTCTCTTGGTATCACTTTAGGACTTAACCCAGCCTGAATCTCCCTCCTCATCCTCTTCTTTCAAAATTAGGACCAGTGGGAAGTGACCCTTCAGTTTCCTGAAATTGATAGGGGGTGTTGATGTCAGTGCTTCCACTCCCTCCAGGCAGAACTGTGTGCTAGGACTCCTGGAAACCAGAGGCTACAGGCAGAAGAAAACACATAATACTTAACTATGCAAACCGCGTAAATGAGTTTTGACTGAAATACTCTAGGACTCCCATTGTTTTTTTTTTTTTTAATTTATTTTTTTTTTAATTTAATTTTATTTTTTTTTAATTTATTTTTTTTTTTATTATTATTATTATTTTTTTTTCCGAGTGGGTTTTGTCATACATTGATATGAATCAGCCATGGATTTACATGTATTCCCAATCCCGATCCCCCCTCCCACCTCCCTCTCCACCCGATTCCTCTGGGTCTTCCCAGTGCACCAGGCTGGAGCACTTGTCTCGTGCATCCCACCTGGGCTGGTGATCTGTTTCACCATAGATAGTATACATGCTGTTCTTTTGAAATATCCCACCCTCACATTCTCCCACAAAGTTCAAAAGTCTGTTCTGTATTTCTGTGTCTCTTTTTCTGTTCTGCATATAGGGTTATCGTTATCACCTTTCTAAATTCCATATACATGTGTCAGTATGCTGTAATGTTCTTTATCTTTCTGGCTTACTTCACTCTGTATAAGGGGCTCCAGCTTCATCCATCTCATTAGGACTGGTTCAAATGAATTCTTTTTAATGGCTGAGTAATATTCCATGGTGTATATGTACCACAGCTTCCTTATCCATTCATCTGCTGATGGGCATCTAGGTTGCTTCCATGTAGGACTCCCATTGTTAAGATCAAGCTTAGTAGGCTGAAGATTTTGCACTTCTTTTTGATTGTGAAATTTCAGGCGCTGAATATGCATTGAAATAACTGGGTCATTGCCTGTGGGTTAGAAGTAATGGGATCATTCCAAGACTCAAGTTGTACGGGGGCGTCAGCATCCCTTGTCCTCTGCCCTGCGGCACCTAGACCGGCTGCCTGGTCCAGGATTACGTGCAGAGCTGACATTGAGGGTGGACTCTGACCTGAAAGACATTGCTTGTTCCCTTTCGAAGCCCCAGTTTCCTAGCATAACACAGTGAAAAATGATCATCCCTATTGTGGAGAGCTCAGAGAAGGAACTATGCTCAGCCCAGGATTTGACAAAATTAGTCTCCAGCCAAAATCATTTCTTCTTCTTCTTCTTTTTAACCGCTGATAATTAAATTTCTTGCTCAGTGATTTGGAGCTTTGACGTCATCCTCTGCAGGAAAAGTTGGCTTTGTGCTTTGTGGAAACCTATCTCTGTGACCTCAATGCCCTGCTGCTGTCCACACAGTGAATAATATTTCCTTGGACCAGCCACCTCCTCAAATCTAGAGGGAGGGGAAGGAGGTGGGAGGGGATCTGAGTACCTGCAGGGAAGTGAGGTGCTGACTGCATGTCAGGAACCTCCAACCATACACTTTGCCTTCCAGCGAAGCCACGAATGTGTCCACAGTTACTTTTTTTTTTTTTATTCAGGAATCAATAGGGAACTTTTCCCAGCATGTAGGCAGTGAATATTTGCAAATGAAAGCAAATGAATGAATGAATGATTTCCTTTGTTTTTCCTTGAGAGGAGGTCTGCTCAATGTTAGGGCACATGCCCAGAGCTGGATGCTGCAGGTCTAGATTCCAGGGGTGCCACAGCTGCCCATCTAATTGTCATAACACTCACCTCCCAGGAATGGCTGGGGCTGAATGAGGGAATGTAAGTCTCTTAGTGCAGGTCTGATGATTCTTCGTCAGCAACACCAGCAGCTTCTAAATCAAGGCCAGTGGTCTTGACTGGCTTGCATACTTCCACCTGAACTGCTGGTTGCATGCACTCTTATTTTGAGGTTTAGAATAGTGGTTACTTTGATCCCACATATATTTATTGGTTAGCTGTATTTGGGCAGAGCATCCATTTTTGCGTAAGTCTGTGTTTGAGTGTCTGTAGGTATACGTCATGCAGCTCTCTTGGCCCCTCTGTGGGCATATTTTGGGTATTTAAATTTTTTCTTGGTTATCAAGCTTCTCATCAGTGAACATTTTTCATGCCTGGTGGAGATGGTTTAAATTCTTAAAGTTTTTGAGGGAGCCAAGGGGCATCCAATGGTTTTTCTCCTCTATTGCATTCCTTACTATGGGGAAGAAAAGGCAGAATGAATATCTTTTTGCACTATTAAAAAATAAATATTTCCTAGGCTGAGAGCTAACAGGAGAAAAGTGTGCATAAATGTTAACTGAGGGGAAAGTAACACTGCGGACCGTGAAGCGAATTAGAAAGCCAACTCTTTCTACCAGTGGTGGAGACATTTGCTCCCTGGTTGAAAGAAAGATAGCTTGACACAATGGGTGTATTTTGAAAAGAAATAATGGGGCAAGCCTTCACACATTTGATGTTGGGATTGCAGGTTGCATGCATAAGAGACAAAGACTTGTATTCTTTCTGGTAGTAAGGGCAAGTTGGGGTCTCTGCAGAGGGCTTGACGTGATCTCTCTCTGAACTGTTTTCTTCTTATTTTCTGAGGCTTTGGGATAAGAAATGCACCGTATGCTGCTGTTTTACCACTGCCCACGTCCTGAGTTGCCAGGGTTCACGAGTGCAGGAGGCTCAGTCGAAGCCCTGTACTTATCTATTGGAGTGTTCATTGTTGCCACAGGATCTGAGTTCTCCTGAGAAAGTGGCCAGTGGAAATCAGAATTCTTATTAACTTCATCATACCCCATTAAAGAATGTTCTTATTATTTAAACCTGAGGCAGGGATCAACCTAGAGACATCCATCAGGCCCTACACAGGAGCAAGGTGGTCTGAAAACAAAGCTTGGAAAGACTCAGTTTTGGCCCTTGGAAGCCAAATTTAGACAGCGTGGAAGGCAGTAGGATTTGCAGTGACTGGGAGCAGTGAGAGAATGCCCCAGCAGGAGAACCACCACGAGCAAATGCATAGGGAGGTGATGGCTTCGTATTGCGATGACAGAGCAGCTCTGCCCAATAGAAATATAATGTGAGCTATGTATACAGTTTACAATTTTTCAGTACTTGAGTTATAAAAATAAACAAGTGAAATTAATTTTAATAAAATATTATATTTAAACTGCTATATATAAACTATCAGGGCTTCCCTGGTGGCTCAGTCAGTAAAGAATCTGCCTTCACTTCAGGAAACCCGGGTCTGATCCCTGGAGAAGAAGGATTCTCTTGGAGAAGGAAATGGCAACCCACTCCAGTATTCTTGCCTTGGAAATTCCATGGACAGAGGAGCCTGGTGGGTTATAGTCCATGGGATCACAAATGAGTTGGACACCATTTAGCGACTAAACTATCACCATGATATAAACTATTATAATTTTATCACATCATTGATATGAAAGATCATTCATGAAATATTTTACATGCCTTTTTGTACTAAGTCTTCTAAATCTGGGATGCATTTTACTCTCAGAGGATATCCCAGGTCTGAGCAGCCACTTTTTAAGGCTCAAAGCCCCATGACGCTGGCAGCTGTGTATGGGCTGGGCTGGAGTGTTGGGATCACTTCTCAGTAATGGGCATTACTGCTAGTGATCTACACCCCCATATCCTCAGGGAGATGGACATGCAGACATGGCACTTTGCTCTAGTGCAGCAAGCCTTGACCGCCTACATTTGCAAAGTGTCCATGGCCACAAGTGACTTCTCTCCTCCCGTCCCAGCCCTGATGAGGGATCCATCAGCTTCCTCAATAAACCTGTTGTACAGTTGCCCTGGCCAGCTTGGTGTGGCTCCTTCTCCATGGAGACACCTACCCATCCTTCTGATGCTGACCAGGGTCATCTTCTGGGGACACCTGCTCTGCCAATCCTGGGGGGATATTGTGCTTTCCAAAACTGGCTGTCCCATATCCTCACCCCTGTGTTCTTTTTGTGATATGGTAAGGACAATCTTTCTTGGGAGTGGTGGGCTCCATCTGTCCCCTTGAATCTGGGCCAGCTTTACTGACTGGCCAACAGGTAGAAATGACCTATGTTTGCTGTTGAGATGAGGCATGAAGGTGATGTAACGTCTCCTTCTTGTCTCCTGGGATGCTTGCTCTTGGAGTTAGTTCAGCTGCTGTGCTCTGAGGGAGCCCAGGCCACATGGTGAGGCCAGCTGCAGTTCGACAGGCAATTGCCCCAGAAAAGGACCAGCTGAGAGCTTGCATTCAGTCCAGATGGGTACCCGGGAGAGCGGGGATATGAGTGTAGCCTCAGCCACCAAAGCAACTGCCTGAGCTGAGAGTAATCGAACTCCAAGAGGGTGAGAGAAAGTAAGAGAAAAATCATTGCCATAATAAATAAATCACCCATACTTTAAGTCACTAAGTGTTAGGAGGCTTTGTTGTAGATATAGCTAACTGGAAGATGCACATTCCTAACGCCCCCATCTTCAGGAAGGTCAGGTGTCTCCTTCTGGTCTTAGGACCACCCTGGGTGGCCACTGGCCCTCACTGGCATACAGGTTGTGAGTATAAATCTGTTCTTTTTTTTAACCATACTCTTGAGGCTTTCCTGGTAGTCCAGTGGTTAAGAATCTGCCTGCCAGGATCCTCTATGACCCACCTCCCAGAATATTGGAAATAAAAGCAAAAATAAACAAATGGGACCTAATTAAACTTAAAAGCTTTTGCACAACAAAGAAAACTATAAGCAAGGTGAAAAGACAGCCCTCAGATTGGGAGAAAATGATAGCAAATGAAGCAACAGACAAAGGATTAACCTCAAAAATATACAAGCAACTCCTGCAGCTCAATTCCAGAAAAATAAATGACCCAATCAAAAAATGGGCCAAAGAACTAAACAGACATTTCTCCAAAGAAGACATACAGATGGCTAACAAACACATGAAAAGATGCTCAACATCACTCATTATTAGAGAAATGCAAATCAAAACCACAATGAGGTACCATTACACGCCAGTCAGGATGGCTGCTATCCAAAAGTCTACAAGCAATAAATGCTGGAGAGGGTGTGGAGAAAAGGGAACCCTCTTACACTGTTGGTGGGAATGCAAACTAGTACAGCCACTGTGGAGAACAGTGTGGAGATTCCTTTAAAAAACTGGAAATAGAACTGCTGTATGACCCAGCAATCCCACTCCTAGGCACACACACTGAGGAAACCAGATCTGAAAGAGACACGTGCACCCCAATGTTCATCTCAGCACTGTTTATAATAGCCAGGACATGGAAGCAACCTAGATGCCCATCAGCAGACGAATGGATAAGGAAGCTGTGGTACATATACACCATGGAATATTACTCAGCCATTAAAAAGAATTCATTTGGAGAAATGTCTGTTTAGTTCTTTGGCCCATTTTTTGATTGGGTCATTTATTTTTCTGGAATTGAGCTGCAGGAGTTGCTTGTATATTTTTGAGATTAATCCTTTGTCTGTTTCTTCATTTGCTATTATTTTCTCCCAATCTGAGGGCTGTCTTTTCACCTTACTTATAGTTTCCTTTGTAGTGCAAAAGCTTTTAAGTTTCATTAGGTCCCATTTGTTTAGTTTTGCTTTTATTTCCAATATTCTGGGAGGTGGGTCATAGAGGATCCTGCTGTGATTTATGTCGGAGAGTGTTTTACCTATACAGATGGCTAACAAACACATGAAAAGATGCTCAACATCACTCGTTATCAGAGAAATGCAAATCAAAACCACAATGAGGTACCATTACACGCCAGTCAGGATGGCTGCTATCCAAAAGTCTACAAGCAATAAATGCTGGAGAGGGTGTGGAGAAAAGGGAACCCTCTTACACTGTTGGTGGGAATGCAAACTAGTACAGCTGCTATGGAAAACAGTGTGGAGATTTCTTAAAAAACTGGAAATAGAACTGCCATATGACCCAGCAATCCCACTTCTGGGCATACACACTGAGGAAACCAGATCTGAAAGAGACACATGCACCCCAATGTTCATCGCAGCACTGTTTATAATAGCCAGGACATGGAAGCAACCTAGATGCCCATCAGCAGATGAATGGATAAGGAAGCTGTGGTACATATACACCATGGAATATTACTCAGCCATTAAAAAGAATTCATTTGAACCAGTCCTAATGAGATGGATGAAGCTGGAGCCCCTTATACAGAGTGAAGTAAGCCAGAAAGATAAAGAACATTACGGCATACTGACACATATATATGGAATTTAGAAAGATGGTAACGACAACCCTATATGCAAAACAGAAAAAGAGACACAGAAATACAGAACAGACTTTTGAACTCTGTGGGAGAAGGCGAGGGTGGGATGTTTCGAGAGGAATCGGGTGGAGAGGGAGGTGGGAGCGGGGATTGGGATGGGGAAGACGTGTAAATCCATGGCTGATTCATATCAATGTATGACAAAACCCACTGGGGGAAAAAAAAAAAAAGATTCAAGCATCAACTAAAAAAAAAAAAAAAAAAAAAGAATTCATTTGAATCAGTTCTAATGAGATGGATGAAACTGGAACTCATTATACAGAGTGAAGTAAGCCAGAAAGATAAAGACCAATACAGTATACTAATGCATATATATGGAATTTAAAAAGATGATAACAATAACCCTATATGCAAAACAGAAAAAGAGACATAGATGTATAGCACAGACTTTTGGACTCTGTGGGAGAAGGTGAAGGTGGGATGATATGAGAGAACAGCATCAAAACATGTATTTTATCAAGGGTGAAACAGATCACCAGCCCAGGTTGGATGCATGAGACAAGTGCTCAGGGCTGGTGCACTGGGAAGACCCAGAGGGATGGGATGGAGAGGGAGGCAGGAGGGGGGATCAGGATGGGGAATACATGTAAATCCATGGCTGATTCATGTCAATGTATGGCAAAAACCACTACAATATTGTAAAGTAATTAGCCTCCAACTAATAAAAATAAATGAAAAAAAATTAAAAAAAAAAAAAAAAGAATCCGCCTGCCAATGAAGAGGACATGAGTTCAATTCCTGGTCCAGGAAGATACCAAATGCCCACACACAACTAAGCCCTTGCATCATAACTGCTGATCCCAAGTGCTCTAGAGCCCTTGCTCTGCATTAAGAGAAGTCACCACAATGAGAAGCATGGGCATCGCAACTAGAGAGTAGCCCGTACGCAGCAACAAAGACTCAGCGCAGCCAGAAATAAATGCATAAATAAATAAATTTATGACAGGCGCCAGGCTTTCTTGGTTTATGGCATTAGTGGCTCCGTGGAAGACTCTCAACATAGCCATCAAGGCCCTCAGTTCTTTTCTGTTGTATAAATGGATGAATCAATATTTGTTGAAGTGGAAGCACATGGGCTTGTGCCCTCTGGTCGGTTCTTCCTCTTAGCCCTATCAGGTGTGGAAACCGAGCCATAGAGAGGCTGAGGTGACTGATTCAAGGTTACACAGCTCCCCCAACCAACTTGGGGTCACACAGCTCCCCCATGCCAGGAATGCGTCTCGAGTCCAGCGATCCATCTGTGAGCCCTGCCCACACACCTTTGGGGCTGGCGGGATCTGATCTGGGCTGCCCCTTGACTGTGCCCAAGTC
Source organism: Dama dama (assembly GCF_033118175.1). Classification (NCBI taxonomy): domain Eukaryota; kingdom Metazoa; phylum Chordata; class Mammalia; order Artiodactyla; family Cervidae; genus Dama; species Dama dama. Next base: position 24,624,039 of record NC_083696.1, on the reverse strand, counting down.
TTTAACCCCCTCTGCCCCCTGGACTTCCAAACCCTGGGCTGAATCCCACCTTCCTCACAACATCTGGAGAACCATGGGGCCAGGGCCTGTGTCCCATGGAGTCTGAGTGGACAGATCATGAATGTAAGACTACCTTCATACTTGGGGACTCCTCCTTGGGTCGATTTCCCAGACCTGCTGCCTGCACTGTGGTCCCAAGCCCCCTGATCTCTGCACCCCGCACAACCCACTTTCTCCAGACTTCTCACCATTGATGAATCTCTGTCTCGGGGATCTCCACCATCACCCCCACTTCCAGTTGTGTCTTTGCAACCTGAACTTGAAGCGTTCTCCCTTGAGCCCACGCCCACTGCAGCTGCCGCCTCTCTCTCCTTCCCTGGGTCAGTTGGACTTCGCTCAGAGCTCTCTGCGTTTCTGTGGGCCTTCTCCAACAAGACCACTGGGCCAATCATTGATGAGGCCTGCAAGCACTCCACACCCTCCTCTGCTAGACTCACCGCAGCCTGCATGGCCAGTCACCCCGTCCTGCAGCTTCCAGGCACCACGCCCTTCATTTTCCCTCCGGTGTCCTTGGCTCCTCCTCAGCCTCCTTCCCCTCCCTTTCCAAGGGATGCTGTTGGAATCACATCTGATTCTGGCTTTCCTGAGATGAGGAGGTGAGAGCAGGTCATTTATGTGAGGCATGACTCCAGAAATAGCTCCAGGAGGTAAGACAGTGTGGTAGCGGTCCCCCAGCTACGCTGGGGGCATCAGGAACCCACTCCTTCAGGAGCCCAAACACACCTCAAGCTTACCCTTCCCAGGGACCCAGGGAGCTGGGATGTCTATGCATCAACCTTCCCTAGCTTCCAGACCTGGACTGTGCCCTCAGGTGTTGACACTGGTGGCAGAAGGTGGCAAGCTGGCTGGCACAGCAAGATCAAAGGGGTCAGGCCAAGGGATTGACACTTTTGGCATTCTTGGAGTTCTGTGCTACCTGCAGGTGGTACCTCTTCAAAATTAAATTAAAATGGTGATAACAGCAGAGGAAGCAGAAACCACAATCCATGAAATGTTGGGAAGGTCCTAGCACCAGCCCCTCATTCCCGGTACTTCTCAGCTGCCTGGGTTCTTTTGTCCCTGAAGTACTGACCATGACTTGTTCAGTTATCAGCAGTCTTCCCTTTTCTGTCAACTTCCCTAGAAGACATGTGCTATTTCTTATTGTATCTCCAGGACTAGAAGTATCATTGGTTCTCAGTAGATATGCGCTGAATGAACAAATAAAACATACATCATAGTTAATATGAAAAATAAGCTGCCCACAGAGTCAGTGACTTAGTGAGGAAAAAGGCATGTTCCTAGAGATTTTAGTGCGAACATGTGATTACTTTGAACCAGATATTTTATTCAAGAAACAAAAACATTTATGTTCATTGTGTGACCGGCTTAAGGAGTGTGGTTCCCATCACACAGGTAACTGGGTGCGGCTTCAGGGTGTTCAACCTGGGCAGTACCTTGGAGCCCTGGGCTCAGAAGCATCCTGGGCTTGTTTCCATGTTCTGCCATTGCCATCTTGATATTCTTAATAAGTTCTGAACAACAGGACATATATGTTCATCTTGCTCCTGGCCTGACAAATTAGACAGCTGATCTTAAGGGCAACACAGGGTAATTTTCTGTGTGTGCTTAGTCACTCAGTCATGTCCAACTCTGCGACCCCATGGGCTGTAGCCCATCAGGCTCCTCTGTCCATGGGATTCTCCAGGCAAGAATACTGGAGTGGGTTGCCATTCCCTTCTCCAGGGGATCTTCCCAACCCAGGAATTGAACCAGGGTCTCCTGCATTGCAGGCAGATTCTTTACCGCCTGAGCTACTAAACCCAGTATTTTCTCTCATCGTGAAACTTTTCTAGAGGGTAAGTCACAGGGCCCTCTGAGCATTGATGGATGTTTTCTAGGGTTAGGTCATAGCATTCATTCATATGTGTGGCTACCAGGCTACCCTGGGTCTGCTTTCACCACCCCACCATCAATATTCACGGTACCTGGTTCTATTGCTCTGGAGGCTGATCTGGATTCCAGCCTTGTGGAATATCAGACCTGCAGCCACTGATCAGATGCAGTTGCTGTAGGTTCACGTGGTGAGAGGCAGAGCTGTGCCTGGTTACCTTGTGATGAACTTTCCCTGAGGTGACTTCTCTATGGTGCTTTTAAAACCCTGGGTTCACAAGAACCCCCAGAAGAGTTTTGGAAATGCAGTCTCCCAAACCTCACTCCCAGGAACTCAGATGAGGGCCTGGTGAGGTTCAGGAGCTTTACTTTTTCACAGGCTCCTTGGGTCTGTCATGAAACGAAGCTATGAAGGACACTCACTCACAGGGTTTCTCTCTGACATTTTATACAAAAAAATTTCAAATATATAGAAAAGTAAAAAGAATTGTATAGGGATCACAGACAATCTTACAAACAAAATTACACAGTTAACATATTGCTACATCTGCTTTATCACAAAACAATCCATCCATCCATCTGTCCATCTAACCATTTGTCTCTCTGTCCCTTCATCCATCCATCCCTCCACCCCTCCTTCCATCCATCCATTCAGCTGTCCATATTCATCCATACTGATGTAGATTTCAGTATATTCCATCCCATAAAAACTTGCCTGCTCAGATCCCTGATTTTCCATGAACAGGCAAAATGTGTCCAGGCAGCAAACTTTTATGAAATCATGAGATTTCACAGATTAACCTTGCTCTTTCTGTACCTCGTTGCATTCTAGTGGGGGGTAACTTGTTTGTTTGCCTCTCTGAGCTGTTCTCTTCACTGTTGGGTATGGGTTTCTTTTGTGTTCATTCACCACAAATACTTTACTATAAAACATCTCCTTGCTGTTGAGAGTGCTTTGCCTCATTCTCTGTGTTGTTCTTACTCCTGAGTTTCTAAGTGGAGTTTTCCTGAAAAGCAGGTATTTTGGTTTATTTTGTGCTTGGGTACAGCGGGCAGAACCCTTGACTAGCTCTTGATGTAATTTTAGATCTGTCACATTTGCAAAGGATTGTACCAGCTTCCCAATGGAGCTCCAAGCTCTTTGACCAATAATGTTTCAGAAATGCAAGAAGAATGGAGGTCACCTGAGAATTTGAGGGTGATGTGAGGCTTGATAATCTGACGCTCAGAGCCAACCCATTTGTACTCAGAAGGCTCTTGTGGGAATGTGGCATAGCGTAATTGAGCTACATAGCTCGTCATCAGAATGGTTTGTGGAGGGACCGCCCAAGGACAGGTAAGATGCAGCGTCACTAGGAAAGAGAAGCGAGGGAATATTAACAAAACGAAGCAAAACACTAGACACAAGATGAGCATTAGTTCTTGTATTTTCTAGGCGATCTCACGGCCCTGGCAGCAGAGGCAGAGAACTGCTTGCTCCTGACCTCTGGCCCTGCCCAGAGCCCCGGACTGTGCTTGTCTGGTGTCAGCCTATGACTTAGGGCCAAGCACGTGCTGCCTCAAACAGCTCTTAACAAACATGGAATGTGATCTGTCGCTAGCACGGCCAAGGGACAAAAGAACTCAAAACAGATCTTGTTGTTGTTGTCTAGTTGCTTAGTCGTATCTGACTCCTTGCGACCCCATGGACTGTAGCCCACCAGGTTCCTCTGTCCTGCCAGGCTCCTCTGTCCATGGGATTCTCCAGGCAAGAATACTGGAGTGGGTTGCCATTTCCTTCTCCAGGGCATCTTCCAGACCCAGGGATTGAACCCGGGTTTCCTGCATCGGCAAGTGAGTTCTTTACCACTGAGCCACCTGGGAAGCCCCCAACAGATCTTAATATTTGATAAATAACATTCTTAAAACTCAAACTCTGCATTTGAGCTACTAAAAGCCATAGATACATACATATTTATATACATACATTTATTCAAATCATTGGAGATTGAATAGTTGCATAGAAAATTCCAGGTAGCGCTAAATTGCATTTAAAAATCGAGCATGTTAGGAACAAATATTTATAAGTTATATTATACTTTCCTTCTCTTCTTAAAACAATTTACTGAAAACAACTTGACCTTTTCTTAATGACTTAAATCATTTCCCAGGAGAGGCACTAGGTGAAGTCCAAACCCCTGTGGTTCAGGGTAGTGGGAAACTCAGAGAAGTGATTCATCAAACAATTCTCACAGGCTGACTCTGCTCTCCTCAGCCCCCGCCAACACACACTCAGAAGAGAACAACCAGATAGCAAACCCCAAATTCCGTGGACAACATAGGCATCAAACCCAGCTGACAAGGTATCCTCACAAGTTTCCCAAGCCAATGTGCAGTGATAAGCCACCAACAACTAGAGTCCTTGGTATTGACATCTGTGTGGGCAGAATAAGAAGGAAAGAAAGGGGAAGGATCTAAGGATCCTAAATGGGAGAATCCCAAATAGCCTAATAAGTGGTTCCTGGAGAGGATGCTCAAGCATTGAGAAGAGCAGAAACTAGTACATGGAGTGAGTGCCTGGGCTCCACCTGAGATCCCTCCAGGTGAGTGCCTAAGCTCTACCAGCAGAACTGAAGAGGCTGCTTGCTGGCACAAGGTTTCCTTCTGGGGCAATGAAAAGATTCCGAAATTAGATCGTGGTAATTGCTGTCCAACACTGCATCAATAAGTAGATTAAAAACCACTGAATTTTGCACTCTAAAATATTTAAAATAGACAATTTTATGTTATGTATTCTTAATCTCAATTGAAAACAAGGAAGATCCAAAGGGCTTGGGCACATACAAGCTCAGCTCCTCTGGACTCTCAAGCTGACCTTACAGGACAGGCTCCTGCTGAAGAGAGGTGCTGGCATAGATGTCCAAGTAGATAAGATACAGACCCAAGTGGGAGGAGACAGGGCCAGCCTGTCCCGGAAATTGAGCTTAGTACTGTGGGTCACTACACCAGAGAATGCCAGAGACAGCTCTATGAAGTAAGAAGGGTTGTCTTGGAGGAAATGAAGCTACAAGGCAAGAAAGTCGCTCAGATGTTAGACAGGAGTCAGAGGTGTCAGCACTAAATGTTGGCTTTTAATACATCTGCAGATAGACAAAAATCAGTATTGATGTTGTGTCTATATGTTTATCTCCAGCTCTGTTGAGAGGGCCTAGAAGTTGTGACACCCCAGTAGCAATGAGCACACCCAACACCCAGATCTGGGTTTTTAAATACCATTCTCCAAAAGGGGAAATTAGGACTCTTTGAAGAAATGATTGATTTTAGAATCAGGGCTGGGAAAGTACAAGGTGAACCAGGAGTATTTTGTGGTACCAGAAAGTAAGAAAAGACTCAAGAAGTAATGAAGACATATCAAAGGAATATAGGAGCCAATTTTCAGGAAGAAAGGATGAGAAACAATAGAAATAAAGATCAATGTATTAGGTAGATATTGTTGCATAACAAATCATTGCAGAACTTAGTAGTCTACACAATAAACATTTTTTATCTCACAGATTCTGTGGGTGAAGAATCTGGATGTGACTTAGCTGGATCCCTGACTCAAGGTCCCTTCAAGGTGGCAGCCATTGCAATAGCTTGCCTGGGGGAGGATCCGCTTCTGAACTCATCTCAAGGCTGCTGGTAGGTCCTCACTACTTTGCCTGGGGACATCTGTCCTTGCCATGTGAGTCTCTCCATAAGGCAGCTCACCACACAGGCCTGGCTTCCCTCAGAATCAGCAAGTGAAGAAAAAGCAAAGGTGTTCCCAGGATGGAAGCCACAGTCTGTTAAAAGCCTGACATCAAGAACTTTGTATGTGCTTCTCTCTTCCCAGAACAGTTTTTTTCCTACCCCAGTGACTTGCTTCCTTTTACCTTTCAGATCTATTCAGGGCTCACCCCCTCTGATCCTTTATGTAAAAGTAGGACCTGCCACCAATTATTTTATATCTCAGCATTCTGTTTTCTTCACTCATAAGATATCTTGCCATTTTTTTAATAAGATTTTTTATAAGATTATGAAGGACCATAATATAGTCATATAAATGAATAAAGAAGATGTGGTACATATACATAATCGAATATTACTCGACCATAAAAAGAATGAACTAATGCCATTTGCAGTAACATGGATGGATCTAGAGATTATCATACTAAATGAAGTAAGTCAGGAAGAGGAAGACAAATACCATGTGATATCACTTATGTTTGGAATCTAAAATATGACTTGTATATGAAACAGATTCACAGACAAAGAGAAAAAGACTTATGGTTGCCATGGGGAAGGAGGATGGTGGAGTGAAGGACTTGGAGTTTGGAGTTGGCAGAAGCAAACTATTACCTATAGAATGGATAAACAATGAGGTCCTACATATAGCACAGGGAACAATACTCAATATCCTGTGACAAACCATAATGGAAAAATTATGAAAAAGAGTGTGTATATATTTAAGTATAACTGACTCACTTTGCTGTTTAGCAGAAATTAACTTGACACTGTAAATAACTATACTTCAATAAAATAGATTTTAAAATATAGCCCTATAGAATAAAATAAATAGATGAATAAAATAGAATAGAATGGCACAGAACAGGATAGAATAAGTACTGGGGGTCGGGATCTTGTCTTTGTTACCCACAACTCTGTGTCAACCACCTAGCATGGTGCAGGGCATGGAGCATGACCTCAGTGACTATTTGAATGAATGGATACATTTGAATTTTGAACAGTCCTTGCATGTGCTTAGTCTGACCACTCTAAATAACCCAAGGAGCCATGGGGCTATTAGAACCAACTTGGAACCTGGGAGTGCCCCTGCATACCTGGGTCAACAGGAAGTTGGGGGATGGGGCATAAGAGTCCCTGGGAAAGGTCCAGACCACATCTAAACCCTTTAAGTTGGGACCTCTGGGGGAAGGTTCTGGGCATGTATATTTCTTAATGCCCCAGGAATGTCCCATAGAAGCTGCAGTTGGGGACATCTGAGGCTGTAGAGAGGACTTTTCCCAAATAAGACTCTTTTTTCCCCTCTGATCTGTTACTATTTGTTATCCCCTGTGATTAGATGGGGACAAGTGTGTATGACTCAACTTGAATTTGCTTGTAAATTCACTTGGGGAAGAAAGCAGTCTCTGCTCCCCAAAGACTGTGGTCCAGATCAGGGGTTCTCAACTTCATTCACTTGCCAGAGTTCCCAGAGTAGCTGTGGAAAGTCTCACCCCATGAGGTCCTGCTGTGATCTGCTTGGGGTTCCAGATGCCCTAGTGGGTGGCCATGTGTATTCAGGGCTAGAGCATTGCCCTGGACCCTGGGCATTAGCAGGCCTTGGTCCCAGTGGAAGAACAGCTCTGGAGGTTGCCTTTGGGGCTGTCTTTCACAGCCCAGAAGTTCCTTAGGCTGTTCTTTATCCCTCTATGCAAGCCACTAGTTCATATAATTTGCATATATTCAGGCTATGTTTCCACCCAAGGTTAATCTTTTTAATTAGTAAAGCTGCTATATCATAGGAAGCAAACAGTGACCCTTAAGTAGATAATTGGCAAAATTGAAACAATTAAGTGATTTTTCCCCAGGAGAGCATTCAGCAAAGCCATTGAAGCAACAGGCAAAGGAACGGCACAAATGAAAAGTGTTTGTGGCGTGTATGGAAGAAAGTAATGTGCAGTGTTTGTAGTCCACTCAGATCGCCCCGCTGAAGTGATTTTCACTTACTTCCTGGTCAACCCTTTGGGTCAGTTGGTCAACTCTAGGGTCCTGAGTGGGTTGGGCTCAGTTATCACGGTAACGACAATATTTTTGCTCCCTTCTCTATCCCATCTCACATCCTGTTCCCCTATCATCCACCCGATCCCTCTGCTCTGGGAATAACCCTCCCTCCCCACAAATACACTGCCTGTCCTGGAATGTTCTCTAGTGGAACTCAAGACAGATGCTGAAATCAAGTCTTCAAAAAATTTTTTTATTGTGGATAAAGTCACATAACGTAAAACATACTATTTTAACCATATTTAACTGTACAGTTCAGTGGCACTAAGAGCATTCACATTGTTACAAAACTCTCACCATCATCATCTCCCAAATTTTTCACCTTCCTAAACTGAAACTCTGTTCCCATTAAATACTAAGTCCCCATTCCACCCCACTCCTACCCCTCAGCTTCCACCAATGTACTTTCTGACTCTAGGAAATCAAGTCTGTGTTGCTTCTTTCATCTGAACTTGAGGAACTACTCCCCATTCTACTCCCACAACCCCCCTCCACCCCCGCTCCCTGTCAACCTGGCTTCCTGAGTGCTCTCCCCAAGTCTCCCTTATAGCTTCACCCCATCCCAGCCACCCCACAGGAAACCACGAAACTGGGGGCAACCACACACCCACCTCCTGCTGCCTGCAGTGGGCTCTCTGATGATTGCCTGCAGGATTGTATTATAGAAGCCGCTCCATTTAAAGCATCCAGTTAATACAATGAGAATGGGCCTCCAGTGAAATGAGAATGGGAAGCACATGGTGTGGGATTTGCCCTATGAAAAGCCATTGCCAGGCGTGGCGATGTTTCTATGGTGACAAGATAATCAATTACTGCCCTGGTCATTGGACAGGAGGGACCGGCTTGGAAATCCTGTGTGTCCCTCTTGGAAGGAGCTGGGAAGGGGTGGTGGGGGGCATCCAGGAAGACCCCTGCTTGACCACTGCTCTCTGACAGCTCCCAGACCTAGTGGCTCCCCCAGGACTGTCTTCCAGCCCAGGGTTCCTGGGGCAGCCCCTCCCTGGGTGTGCCAAGGAACTCAGGCTGCACAGGCCACTGGAGGGCCATGCAGTGTGCTCCCTTCCCAAGCCTTCCCCACACCTGCCTCTCCCTGAGGTTGGGTGGCCTCCAGAGCCCTGCCAAGCCTGGCTGGAGCCTGTCTCCTAAGGCAAGGCTGTCCTGCAGTTCTCTCCAAAGCGGCTTATTCTGCCCCCTGCACTTGCCTTTGTCCACAGAACCCTTCTCTCCTTTCTCAAATGTGTTTGTGACTCTTCTGCCTTTCCCTCTGAGTCCAGTACTTGGGGAGGCTCAGCAATCCCTTGGTGCCATGGGTGGCTTTGGGTGAGCCTGGCTCTGTCATAGCCCCCTTGGACCTGGAGGACAGTGGAGGCTGGGTAGGCAGTCAGTCCCCTGAGGCCGTGCTGCCTGGACAGGACACCCTGACCTGAAGCCCTTCTGGTGTCAAGGGTGGCCTTGGGGTTATGGAACTAAAACTGGGGACCACAACACGGGCTGGGGGCCTTAGCCACAGCTAACTGAGATCCAACTAAACAGGATCCCCTATCCTGTGTGTCCAGAAATAGAAACAAACCAAAGATGAGAGGGAAACGAGCCATTCTGGAAGGTGTATGTTTCTAAAATGAAAGGAAAAGGCAAAACAAAGAAATAAGGAAACTGGGACAAGTTGAAAAATACATTTGGCAGTTGAGAGTTGTGTTTACGTAGATGAGGAATTTTGAAACACTGAGCCGGGTCAGGATTTGAAATGTTGTGTGGAATGCTTTTAAAAGTGATGTTAAAAATTTCGACTGAAGAAAGTTAAAGATCTTAGTGACTTTATTCAATCATTCATCAATCAGCCACATCCCATCTAGTGAACAGAAAGGAACTCTGAGAATCTGCACAAAATAGGACTTTTATAGGCAGAAGAGGGTGGGAAGAGGAAGGTTCTAGCAAAGAGTAAGGTCACCTCAGTATGGGGAAAATACAGGGTCTATTAGGAAGATCACCTCACTAGTACTGACCAGGTAATCCCAGACTGACTGGTTAAAGGTGATATTTCTGGGAAAAGCTGAAATTGCATTCGGGTTAGGTAATAAGTCTCAGTTTGTTGACATGGGGCTTAGCACAAGTGACTCCATTTTGGATCTTTTGTTTCTTCCTGTTTTTTTTCTTTTTAAACTGTGATTAAAATAACTTTACAGAATTTACCCCAAGGAGGAAGAAATAGCCTCTGTTAGGCTCTGGATGTAGGAATTAAAATGCATTTATTTATGTGGCCCAGCCTGAGAGCTGACTGTGCTGTTAAAGAATGTGTAAATCTCTGCCACAGATGGTGGAGAGAACAGTGATGATTAAACGTTTCATCAGAGGCCTTATACTTTGTTGTGTGTTCATTGTGGCTACAGGAAAGGATGCTGTAACAGATCTTTAAATAGCAAACCTGCGGCTAAATTTCACTTCATCCATCAAAAGCCACTGCTATGCGATGACCTAATTTTAGCTGCTTATCAATTCCCCAGTGCTTGTTCGTTGATGTAACTTTGATCCTCTGATGTTAGATGACTTTTGTGCTGAATATAGCTAGAATTTAATATGAATCACTTGGATGGATGCCCAGCTGAGCTCAAGCATGTAAGTGTATATCTGTGTGTGTGTGTGTGTGAGAGAAAAAGGAGGGGGGGGGGTGATGCAGGCTGGGAGGTGGATGACAAACACAGATACCAGCTTCCTTAATCTTAGGGCAATCAACTTCCCATCATCTCCTTGGACTTTCACTTTATTTTCCATTGTCACCAACGAGATTCTTCTAGCAGCAAGCACACATGGGACGCAATGATATTGTGCTCCTGCCAAGATCTAATGAGAGTGTCAATAATTGCAAGACAGTTTAAATGAATGTTTTCTAAGCAAATCATTGCCTTTTCAAAGAGCTTTTCTTTTTGCTTACGGAAAGAGCAACTCAGACACTCTGAGGGAGCAGAGAGCATCTTTGATCGCCTTCCTCCTCTCCCATATTCTGGACTATTAGAGAATGTCTTTTTTCATCTTTTCTACTGTGAAGTTTTTTATCTGAACTGTGCGATTTCTTCCCGTCATCCTGGCTCTTTGAAGGCATCCGGGTAACACACGTCATTCCTGGATGTGTATGGGTTCCTTGGCTCTGCTATATTTATTTGCCCTGGTTCGTGTAATTTCTTGCCCCAAAACAGAGTCATGATATTTGATTTCCATTTTCTTTTTTTTATTTTTTATTAGTTGGAGGCTAATTACTTCACAACATTTCAGTGGGTTTTGTCATACATTGATATGAATCAGCCATAGAGTTACGCGTATTCCCCATCCCGATCCCCCCTCCCACCTCCCTCTCCACCCGATTCCTCTGGGTCTTCCCAGTGCACCAGGCCCGAGCACTTGTCTCATGCATCCCACCTGGGCTGGTGATCTGTTTCACCATAGAAAATATACATGCTGTTCTTTCGAAACATCCCACCCTCACCTTCTCCCACAGAGTTCAAAAGTCTGTTCTGTACTTCTGTTTGATTTCCATTTTCTGAACATTGCAGGTGAAGCTGAAAGCCAGGGGGATGGGAGAGATTTTCTGGGACGTACCAGCCTTCCTGGATAGATCTGGCCTAGGACTACCAGCCTAGATCTGCCTTCTCACTCAGGTGGGAGTGGGGGAGGGGCACTCTCTAATTTCTATTCTCTTCTTTTTCCTGGATTTAACCACTGCTTCCTTATAGCCTCCTCCCCCCAGATGGAGACTTGGAGAGTGTACTAAAGCTTAAATCTGATTTGGCTGCCTGATAACATCCTGGTGGAGAAAAAATCAAGACTCCCCATCCCAGGACTGTATGTGCGTCTTCTTCTTTGTTATTTCTGTCTGCCATCATCAAGGGTGCATGCGAAAACAGGCATGCACAGATACGTACTGGGGCGTGGTGCAAGAGGAGTTCGTAATGGATATAAGATGTCTTAAGATCCTCAGAGGAAAGTTTCCTTTAGAAAGAGATAATTAGCTGCTTCAAAGAAGTATCTAGAATGAAATTAACTTAAATATAAATCCTGACCGTTCAAACCAGTTTCTAGGTAGCTTGACAAATGTTAGAGATGGACCTCTGCAACAACCTGTGGGCCACCTTCAGCTAGATAGGAACAGAACCTATTTCGTACCCTAGCCTCTCAGTAACACTTCAAATACTGTTCTTACAGCTTGTTTGATTACCATACTCCCCTTTTTTTGGGAAAGCAGGGAGGCCTGTGCTTGCCGGCATGTCTGTGGATGTCTGCACAGGGCCAGCGGTGTTTGAAACTTCATCCCCGGCAAAGCACGCAGTGGGGAGCATTGGTGGAAGTGGAGGGTCCCTTCAGAGTTAGACAAGAGAATTGCTGGGTGTCGGGGCCTCCACGGGAAGTGGTTCAGCTAAAACAGCAGCAGTGGCTAATGTGCTCAGCCCTCACTGGTCACAATGCAACGTAAGACTGAGCATAGTTTAGAGGAAAGCAATCAACTCCACAGGTGTATATTAAAAGCGGTAGAAGCACCATAATAATAATTCCAAGAAACAGTTGTAAAACACTTAACTATGCATTGCTGCTTCTAAGTTGCGTCAGTCATGTCCGACTCTGTGCGACCCCATAGATGGCAGCCCACCAGGCTCCCCTGTCCCTGGGATTCTTCAGGCAAGAATACTGGAGTGGGTTGCCATTTCCTTCTCCAATGCATGAAAGTGAAAAGTGAAAGTGAAGTTGCTCAGTCGTGTCCGACTCTTTGAGACCCCAGGGACTGTAGCTTACCAGGCTCCTCCATCCATGGGGTTTTCCAGGCACTAGACACTCTTTAAATACTTTCTAAAGATGGCTATACTTAACCCTCCCAATTACCTTTGGGAATAAGTTTTATAATTGTTTTCACTTCACAGAAGAGTAAGCTGAGGCTGGGACCTCCTGGGTGGTCCAGTGGTTAAGAATTTGCCTTGCAATGCAGGGTATGCAGGTTTGATCTCTGGCTGGGGAATGAAGATCCCACATGCCCTGGGGAAGCTAGGTCCATGCATTGCAGTGAAAGATCCCACATGATGCAAAGAAGTTCCCGTGTTGCAACTAAGACTTGATGCGGTCAAATAAATAAATAAAAAGAGTAAACGGAGGCCCAAAGAGGTCAAATACCCAGTATTTGACACATCCAGTACCCAGGAGACTCAGCACTCAAAGCTAGGCAAAGTCCAGATTGTGTGTTTTTGATACTAGCCTATTCTGCCTCTAAAGAACTAGAAATCTCCAGCAAGCGTCCTGTGACTCCTCCAAAAGTAGTCTGCCGACCTCAATGACAGCAGCCAGTGGTTCTGGCTGTGTGTGGAGATCCTGTGTGTGGAGTTGCTGTTGTCAGCCACGAAAGTGCCTTTCCAATGGGTGTCTGATTAAGTGGCCCTGGAGTAAGGACGTCAGATCCCAGTGCTGATCTGAAGTAGGAATGTTCAGCCTAAAAGTAGTTTAGTCCACAGCTCTTCCTAAGAGCCTTTTATCTGGACCTGGCCAGCACAAATATTGATAACACTGCAGTTCATATCTGGCTTGAGTGGGTGATCTTCTTGAGATGTTCCCTGTGGTCAGCATAGACTTGTAGGGGAAGCAGGCACTGTCAGCTTGCTTGTCAGGCAAGTGTGGCCTGCCCTGATGTTCCTGTATGTCAGAGGGTCCACAGCCTGGAATCACATGGGGAGAACCAGACTGATCAGTCTCTGAAACAGTGGAGACAGATATCAGTCCCAGAGGGTCCTTTGATCACAGAGAGGCCCAAGGATGGAGAAGGCTCTCCAAGTTGTGGACTATTTGGTGATGAGCAAAGGATGCAGGACTGTAGAGCATCCTGAAACCGAGAACAGAGAGGATGAATCCGTGGATGTAAAATAATCAAGTGCTTGGAGTAAGACATGAAGGAAGGAGGACTTTAGAAGCTCTTTCCAGAATTGGCTCAGAGGGTAAATCATCTGCCTGCAATGCGGAAGACCTGGGTTTGATCCCTGAGTCGGGAAGATCCCCTGGAGAAGGAAATGGCAACCTACTCCGGTACTCTTGCCTGGAAAATCCCATGGAAGGAGAAGCCTGGTAGGGCTATAGTCCATAGGGTTGCAAAGAGTCTGACATGACTGAGCGACTTCACTTTCACTTTCCAGAAACCCAAGGGAGCGGGGAAAAGAGAGGCAACCACCTGTTATGGGCTGAGTTATAGTCTCCAAAACACATATTCCTAACCCCCAGCATCTCAGAATATGACTATATTTGGGGATAAAGCTTTTAAAGTGAAAATTAGGTTAAAATGGAATCGTTAGGGTAGGCCCAGTGACCTATAAGGGACACCAAGCTCCCTGGAGTCCTTATAAAAAGAAGTGATTAGGACAGAAGGATGTCCATGTGAAGACACAGGGAGAAGACAGCTGTCTACAAGCCAGAGAGAGAGGCTTCAGAGGAAACCAGCCCTGCTGACACCAGGATATCAGACTTCAACCTCCAGAACTATGAGGAATAAATGTCTGCTGCTTTTGTCACCGCAGTTTGCCCTGACCAACACACTGCCCTTCTCACCTCTCCAAAGCCAGCTGGGGGCTCTGGAGTTGCCTCTGAGATGGCCCTGACTCAGGTGTAAACTGTGCCTTCTGTCCTGGAAAATGCTCCAAGACTTAATAAAAAGAGAGACAGTGGTTCATTTCCTCTCAAATAATAAATGCTGTGATCCCAAAGTGCTGTTCATCGATTCACTCCTTCACCAGATTCATACAGTGGCAGCCTCATTCCATGCACTAAACTCACCCCTCAGTAAGCTGAAGCCCTGAACTGTGATCCCAAGATGTGTTAGCAGGTGTGTTGGAACAGGAGCAGAGGTGGTATGCAAGGCGATCTAGGCCAGGAGGACAGAGATGTCAGCAGGAACAGGGTCCACCTCCTATGCAGTCTGAGGAGCCGGGGAGAGCCAGGGGGCTCTCTGAGGGGAAGGCTGTGTGCATGAGGTCCTTCAAGGAGACATTGGAATAGGTTGACCGGCTGCGACCAACTGCACAGAAGCGCACCGGCTGCGACCCCACGCAGAAGCGTGGCCATGAGGAGCTACCCCTTGCCCAAGGTCAGGGGTAGCGACCAAGAGCGTCAGGCTGTGACAGCGCAGGAGCGGCGGCAGAGAGGAGCTTCCCACATCCGAGGTCAGGGGCGGCGGCCGAGAGGAACTACCCCACCTCCAAGAAGCGGCTGCTGCAAGGGTGCAGGAGGGCCGAGAGGAGGTACTCCACGTTCAAAAGATCAGGAGGGGCCGCCGTGAGGAGATACCCCTCGTCCAAGGTAAGGAGCAGCGGCTGCGCTTTGCTGGAGCAGCCGTGAAGAGATACCCCACGTCCAAGGTAAGAGAAACCCAAGTAAGACGGTAGGTGTTGCGAGAGGGCATCAGAGGGCAGATGCACTGGAACCATAATCACAGAAAACTAGCCAATCAGATCACAGGACCACAGCCTTGTCTAACTCAATGAAACTAAGCCATGCCATGTGGGGCCACCCAAGACGGCGGGGTCATGGTGGAGAGGTCAGACCGAATGTGGTCCACTGGAGAAGGGAATGGCAAACCACTTCAGTATTCTTACCTTGAGAACCCCATGAACAGTATGAGAAGGCAAAATGATAGGATACTGAAAGAGGAACTCTTCAGGTCGGTAGGTGCCCAATATGCTACTGGAGATCAGTGGAGAAATAACTCCAGAAAGAATGAAGGGATGGAGCCAAAGCAAAAACAATACCCAGTTGTGGATGGGACTGGTGATAGAAGCAAGGTCCGATGCTGTAAAGAGCAATATTGCATAGGAACCTGGAATGTTAGGTCCATGAATCAAGGCAAATTGGAAGTGGTCAAACAGGAGATGGCAAGAGTGAATGTCGACATTCTAGGAATCAGCGGACTAAAATGGACTGGAATGGGTGAATTTAACTCAGATGACCGTTATACCTATTACTGTGGGCAGGAATCCCTTAGAAGAAATGGAGTAGAACAACAAAAGAGTCCGAAATGCAGTACTTGGATGTAATCTCAAAAATGACAGAATGATCTCTGTTCGTTTCCAAGGCAAACCATTCAATATCACAGTAATCCAAGCCTATGCCCCAACCAGTAACGCTGAAGAAGCTGAAGGTGAATGGTTCTATGAAGATCTACAAGACCTTTTAGAACTAACACCTAAAAAAGATGTCCTTTTCATTATAGGGGGCTGGAATGCAAAAGTAGGAAGTCAAGATACACCTGGAGTAACAAGCAAATTTGGCCTTGGAGTACAGAATGAAGCAGGGCAAAGGCTAATAGAGTTCTGCCAAGAGAACGCACTGGTCATAGCAAACACCCTCTTCCAACAACACAAGAGAAGACTCTACACATGGACATCACCAGATGGCAACACCAAAATCAGACTGATTATATTCTTTGCAGCCAAAGATGGAGAAGCTCTATACAGTCAGCAAAAACAAGACCGGGAGCTGACTGTGGTTCAGATCATGAATTCCTTATTGCCAAATTCAGACTTAAGCTGAAGAAATTAGGGAAAACCACTAGACCATTCAGGTATGACCTAAATCAAATCCCTTATGACTATACAGTGAAAGTGAGAAATAGATTTAAGGGACTAGATCTGGTAGACAGAGAGCCTGATGAACTATGGACGGATGTTTGTGACATTGTACAGGAGACAGGGATCAAGACCATCCTCAAGGAAAGGAAATGCAAAAAGGCAAAATGGCTGTCTGAGGAGGCCTTACAAATAGCTGTGAAATGAAGAGAAGCGAAAAGCAAAGGAGAAAAGGAAAGATATTCCCATTTGAATGCAGAGTTCCAAAGTATAGCCAGGAGAGATAAGAAAGCCTTCCTCAGTGATCAATGCAAAGAAATAGAGGAAAACAACAGAATGGGAAAGACTAGAGACCTCTTCAAGAAAATTAAAGATACCAAGGGACCATTTCATGCAAAAATGGGCTCAATAAAGGACAGAAATGGTATGGACCTAACAGAAGCAGAAAATATTAAGAAGAGGTGGCAAGAATACACAGAAGAACTGTACAAAAAAATCTTCATGACCCAGATAATCATGATGGTGTGATCACTCACCTAGAGCCAGACATCCTGGAATGTGAAGTCAAGTGGGCCTTAGAAAGCATCACTACGAACAAAGCTAGTGGATGTGACGGAATTCCAGTTGAGCTATTTCAAATCCTGAAATGCTGTGAAAGTGCTGCATTCAATATACCAGCAAATTTGGAAAACTCAGCAGTGGCCACAGGACTGGAAAAGGTCAGTTTTCATTCCGATCCCTAAGAAAGGCAGTCCCAAAGAATCCTCAAACTACCACACAATTGCACTCATCTCACATGCTAGTAAGGTAATGCTTAAAATTCTCCAAGCCAGGCTTCAGCAATACGTGAACTGAGAACTTCCAGATGTTCAAGCTGGTTTTAGAAAAGACAGGGGAACCAGAGATCAAATTGCCAATATCTGCTGGATCATTGAAAAAGCAAGAGAGTTCCAGAAAAACATCCATTTCTGCTTTATTGACTACGCCAAAGCCTTCAACTGTGTGGATCACAATAAAACTGTGGAAATTTCTGAAGGAGATGGGAATACCAGACCACCTGACCTGCCTCTTGAGAAACCTGTATGCAGGTCAGGAAGCAACAGTTAGAACTGGACATGGAACAACAGACTGGTTGCAAATAGGAAAAGGAGTACGTCAAGGCTGTATATTGTCACCCTGTTTATTTAACTTATATGCAGGGTACATCATGAGAAACACTGGGCTGGACGAAGCACAAGCTGGAATCATGTTTTCCAGGAGAAATATCAATAACCTCAGATATGCAGATGACACCACCCTTATGGCAGAAAGTGAAGAGGAACTAAAAAGCCTCTTGATGAAAGTGAAAAAGGAGAGTGAAAAAGTTGGCTTAAAGCTTAACATTCAGAAAACTAAGATCATGGCATCTGGTCCCATCACTTTATGGGAAATAGATGGGGAGACAGCGGAAATAGTGTCAGACTTTATTTTTGGGGGCTCCAAAATCACTGCAGATGGTGACTGCAGCCATAAAATTAAAAGACGCTTACTCCTCGGAAGGAAAGTTATGACCAACCTAGACAGCATATTAAAAAGCAGAGACATTACTTTGCCAACAAAGGTCCGTCTGGTCAAGGCTATGGTTTTTCCAGTGGTCATGTATGGATGCGAGAGTTGGACTGTGAAGAAAACTTAGTGCTGAAAAATTGATGCTTTTGAACTATGGTGTTGGAGAAGACTCTTGAGAGTCCCTTGGACTGCAAGGAGATCCAAGCAGTCCATCCTGAAGGAGATAAGTCCTAGGTGTTCATTGGAAGGACTGATGCTGAAGCTGAAACTCCAATACTTTGGCCACCTCATGCGAAGAGTTGATTCGTTGGAAAAGACCCCAATGCTGGCAAGGATTGGGGGCAGGAGGAGAAGGGGACGACAGAGGGATGGACAGGGAGGCCTGGCATGCTGCAATTCATGGGGTTGCAAAGAGTCAGACACGACTGAATGACTGAACTGAACTGAACTGGATTTGGCAAAGCAGCTTAATTATGAGCTGAAATTGCTGTTGGAGGAGAGATCTCCCTGCACTAGAAATTCCCTCTGTTCATTCCCAGTTGGGAACATAACCCTTCCTGGATCCTACAACAGCAAGGCCACCTCTGATCTGGGGCTCCCCACAATTTAACCTGAGGGCATGTGATAACCTTGAGTGGGCAGAGGGAACTGCAATCCACTTATCGGGGTTCAGGACTGCAGAGGGAAGTCAGGGTGAGTAATCAAGATGAATGGTTTGTCTTGAGGCAGAACTGATGGAATTACTTGAGAACTTTAGTAAGAATAGGAGGAGAACTTTCAAAGATATGAGGTCACAACACAAAAGGACTTTGTGAAAAGAAAATGCATGAATTCTGATCTAAGACTTTAACAGATGAATCATAAAAGGATCACCTTTACTGGGGCCCAAATGTATCCCTGGTTTGAAAGATGTGGTGGAATAAACCTCTTATACAACAGAACCAGACAGAGAGCTGATGAAAAATTATGAGTGAGAGAATGAGAAGCATAAGCAGGATGCCTAACATAAATTGTAGGAGTCTGTAATGAAGAAAGGGAATAGATGGACAAATAGTAACTAAGGAGTCCATGCAAGAAGACCACCCCATGCTGAAGAAACACTTGACTTTGCATATTCAATGGTCTCTCTGAGTCTCAAGCACAATGAACAAAATTAGACATGTTTATGAACATATTCCAGAGAGTTTCCTGATAAGATAAAGTGAATAATACCTGTAAGCATTTAGAAAAAAAAAAATTCAAAACATGTTCAGTTCAGTTCAATTCAGTCTCTCAGTCGTGTCTGACTCTTTGCTAACCCATGGACTGCAGCATGCCTGGCCTCTCTGTCCATCACCAACCCCCGGAGTTTACCCAAACTCATGTCCATTGAGTTGGTGATGCCATCCAACCATCTCATCCTCTGTTGTCCCCTTCTCCTCCTGCCTTCAATCTTTCCTAGCATCAGGGTCTTTTCAAATGAGTCAGCTCTTTGCATCATGCTGCCAAAGTTTTGGAGTTTCAGCTTCAACATCAGTCCTTCCAATGAACACTCAGTTCTGATTGCCTGGTTGGATCTCCTTGCAGTCCAAGGGACTCTCAAGAGTCTTCTCCAACACCACAGTTCAAAAGCATCAATTCTTTGACACTCAGCTTTCTTTATAGTCCAACTCTCACATCCATACATGACTACTGGAAAAACCATAGCTTTGAGTAGATGGACCTTTGTTGGCAAAGTAATGTCTCTGCTTTTTAATATGCTCTCTAGGTTGGTCATAACTTTCTTTCCAAGGAGTAAGTGTCTTTTAATTTCATGGCTGTAGTTGCCATCTGCAGTGATTTTGGAGCCCCCCCAAAATAAAGTCAGCCACTGTTTCCCCATCTATTTGCTATGAAGTGATGGGACCAGATGCATAATCTTACTGAATGTTGAGCTTTAAGCCAACTTTTTCACTCTCCTTTTTCACTTTCATCAAGAGGCTCTTTAGTTACATGTGAGGAAAAAAACGATGGAGTTAGCATTAGAGGTTTCATCAATAATATTGGAGGATAGAAGATAATAATTAAGGAAAAAGCCTCTATTATCCAAGTAAATTATGTTAAGAAAAATGTAATTCATATTCTGGAACAAAATATAGTCATTTGGCCATATAGGGCCTCAGAAATAAAAGCATGTGCATTTTCTTCAGATAATATAAAGAAAACTCTTGAATAAAACTGGAGAATATGATGCATCCTTAGTCCTTGTGAACAACATCTTGCACTAGAGATATGACATCTAAGTGGATATTGTGAATCACTGGAAAATAAGCATGTGATTGTTAACTAAGCATTTGTGAGATAGACCATTCATTCCAAAAGGGAAAGCATAATGATAATCTACTACTTAAAACATTTACAGTATTAGATATTTTACCAAAATCGAGGCATTAAGGCTGGAAGCTTAAGTGTGTGGTGGTAGGAAGGAGACTTGAAGTGTGGAGAGAGAGGAAGGAAAAGCATCATAGGTGATCAGGAACAGGGTGATGATGGAATCAAGAACTCATACATTACTGTGGATGGGCAGGGAGTAGGCAAGTAAAATACTTAGGAGGGGATGGTGTCATGATTAATGTCAATATGGTAACAGAGAAACAGTGGGTGTGATGCTTAATTTTATTTGTTAACTTGACTGGCCATAGAGTACCCGGATTTGGTCAAACATGATTCTGGATGTTTTCTGTGAGGATGTTTTGGACAAGATTAACATTTGAATACATAAACTGAGTAAGGCAGATCGCCCTCCCCAAAGGGACTGGGCCTCATCCAATCAGTTGACAGTCTGAATAGCACAAAGATCACTGAGGTCACCAGAGTAAGAGGGAATTCCTCCTGCCTGGCTGGAGGATTTGAGCTTTGGTTTTGGTTCACATCATGGACCCTGAACCAGAACTTCTCAGGTAAGACACTCTTGAATTCCTGATCCACAAAAACTGTGAGATAATAAATGTTTATTGTTGCTTTTAGTCACTAAGTTGTGGGGTAATTTGTTAGATAGTAACTAATACATATGGATATGTGAATATTACCAGGGGCCTAAGTCCCTCTGATGCTCAATGTGTCATCAAACTAACTCCAAAGGTACCAAATTTGTGTAATTGTCCACTATTCAAACTTCTAGACATATGAGGCATTAAATCTCATGTTTTGTTAATGGCATGAAATTTGCCACTTTTTCTAATTTTTAAAAGAAAGCTGTATTCAGATCAGAAGAAAGAATCCCTGGTTCATCGTCAAGTTGGCTGAACAAGGAAGAATTTAAACTGTGGACAGCCAACATGTGGTCTCGTGTGTCCTGGTGAGTTACTAAGGTAACTGAGACACACTATGTAGAGACCACTTAGGAGGCTCAGAAGGAAACTGGCGACAACAGATGCAGGCTTTGAAGTGATATCAAAAGGAAGAGGGAAGAGGCTTGCAAATTCTCAAGTGTGTGAATAGGTCAAAACTGTATGGGATGCTATAAAACAAGAGCTGTTGGTGAAATGGTTTAAATAATCTGAATTAATAATGTTCTTGGCAACCAGAGCACCATTTATTGCTTGGGGTGGGTTTTGGCTCAGTTCCTCAAGTAGTAGAGAGTGAAGAGATCCATGTAGAATTCAATAGCAGAAACAGTGCCAGGCTTTGAAAAAG
Organism: Dama dama; assembly: GCF_033118175.1. Lineage (NCBI taxonomy): Eukaryota > Metazoa > Chordata > Mammalia > Artiodactyla > Cervidae > Dama > Dama dama. The sequence goes on along the minus strand of NC_083696.1, from coordinate 24,602,542 downwards.
ATATTTCTTTACATTTTGAAGATGAATATCAAACCTTTCTAATACTTAAAAGCAATGTTTGTGACTATAAAGTGGTCATTATTCACGGAATCCCTGACTTCTCAAATCATTAAAATTGTTTTTTCTCCTGTTGCTTAATGTGTATTAACAGTAACATTTTGGCTTTGTATTTGAACACGATGTTGGAATTCTTCCAATTCATGACATTTCTTGTGTGTTTTGTTCTGGTTTTGGAAATTAAGTGTTTTCATGTTGAGATAATTATAAATTCACATGCACTTGTAAGAAATAATACAGAGAGATCCCATGTACATTTTACCCAGGTTCTCCAGTGATGTGTGCATGTGTACTAAGTTGCTTCAGTTTATCTGACTCTTCATGATCCTGTGGACTATAGTCCACCAGGCTCTTCTGTCCATGGAATTCTCCAGGCAAGAATACTGGAGTGGGTTGCCATGCCTTCCTCCTTCCCCAATGGTAACATCTTGCAAACCTGTAGTACAATATCACAGCCAAAATGTTGCTGCTGGTGCAGTAAAGATATAGGACACTTCCATCACCACCTGGATCCCTCAAGTTGCCCTTTTATAGCCACACCCACTTCCCTTCCTCCCCACCTCCATCCCTTTAACTCCTGGCATCCACTGGTCTATTTTCCATTTTTGTGATTTTGTCATTTCAAGAATGTTATGTAAATAGAGTCATACAGCATGTAGCCTTTTCAGATTGCTTTTTTTTATTCAACATAATTCTTGGAGATTAATCCAAGTTCTTGAGTGGATCAATAATTCCTTCCATTCTATTGCTGAGTGGTATGGATGAAGCACAGTTCAGCTATTCACCTTTGATGGATGTTTAGGTCATTTCCAGCATCTGATTATTACAAATAAAACTACTGTGAACATTCATTTACAGGTCTGTGTATGTGTGTGTGTGTGTGTACCTGTTTTTCATTGTGTGTAGAATAAATATCCATGAACACAATTGCTGGGTTGTATGTTAAATGCATGTTAAGTTTTACAAGTAACTGCCAAACTGTTTTTCAGGGTGGCAGTACCATTTTCCATTAATTCCTACCATCTATGTATAAGTGATCTAGTTTCTCCAATCCTCTTAAATATTTGGTATCATCACTGTTTTCTATTTAGCCATTCCGACTGGAGTAAAGCAATTATAGTTCAATTTTCACTTCCATAATAGTTAATAACATTGAACATCTTTTTTGTGTGTCTGTTTACTTGTCATCAGCATATTCTCCAGTGAAATGTTTTATGTCTTTTGCCCATTTTCTAACTGAATTGTTTCTTTTTTATTGTTGAGTTCTGAGAGTTTTTCATATATTTTAGATATAAGTCCTTTGTTGGCTGGATGGGTGGGTGGCTGGTTTGCAACTATTTTCCCTCAAATCTCTAGCTTGTCTTTTCATTCTCTCTGCAGGGTCTTTTACAGAGTAAAAGCTTTTAATTTTGATGAAGTCCAGCTCAACAACATTTTCCTTTCATGGGTGATACTTTTGGTGTCATGTCTAAGAACTATTTGCCGAGGTCAAGATCCTGAAGATTTTCTCCTACATTTTTTTCCAAGTTTCATAGTTTTTTAAGTTTTGCATTTGAATCCATGACTCATCTTGAGTTAATATTTGAAGGAGGGGTAAAGTTTAAGTGAGCTTCTCTGTTAACTCAGCTGGTAAATAATCCTTCTGCAATGCAGGAGACCCTAGTTTGATTCATGAGTCAAGAAAGTCCCCTGGAGGAGGGATAGGCTAACCACTCCAGTATCCCAGTATTCATGGGCTTCCCTGGGCTCAGAGAGCAAAGAATCCACCTGCAATGCAGGAGACCTGGGTTTGATCCTTGTCCTGGAGGAGGGCATGGTAACCTTCTCAAGTATTCTTGCCTGGAATGCCCATGGATAGAGGAGCCTGGTGTGCTACAATCCAAGGGGTCACAAAGAGTCAAGTTTTAGCATCGTGTGGTTTTCAATGTGAGACTATGACTCTAACAGTTGCGTGCTTAAAATCTAATTCCTAATAACAAAAGCTGTGCATCATTCCTCGGGTTGCGAGCTCATGTCATTGGTTATCCCATATTGTTTGCACTGGCATCAAGTGTAGTTCTTTTTGCTTTCTGATTTCATATGTCTTTGTTCCAAATTGTGCTAGGACTGTCACTTTTGCAGACTAAAAACTCAAATTTCACTTCACAGTCAATAGAGTTAGAGGTAGTTGCCACCTCTGCACTTGTATTCTTGGGATGTTTTTCCGCTAGTGTAATTATTTTGAATAATTTAAAATTGATCTGTTTATATGGATTTAGCCCACTCTCATATAATAACTTTTGCTTGCTCATCTATCCTTAATTTTTAAAAATAAAACACAATCAAGCAATTCATAGGGAGCAGAGGATGAAGCTTGAACCTTGATTTTCTGCACAAACGGAACCTGAGATAAGAAGCTGGGTACAATTCTGTTACCAAACCACCCTTGGATCTGCTTGCCCACACCCAGTAAAGCCCATATACTGATGCTGGGTTGTGGTGGGGCCAAGTGCAGCATTTATTTCAGGGTGCCAAGTAAGGAGTCCAGGGCAGCTAGTGCTCAAAACATCCAAACTTCCTGATAGGCGTCAGCAAAGCATTTTTAAAGGCCGTGTGAAGAAGGGGATGTCCTGGGGTATGCGATCAGCTCATGAACAATTCTTTGATTGCTTGATGGTGAGGTGTCACTGGGGTTAATGTCATCAATCCTCAGGAGCTAGCAAGTCTGGGGGCTACATGCTCATGATCATCAAGTTGTTACTTTCTTCCCTTTGGTGGGGGTTTTAGTATCTGTAGGACAACTCAGGAAACGTACATCAGATACTGTTCTCTCAGTACTTCAGAGAGGAGCTAAAGCAGAGGATATGTGGGAGGGGTCTGCTCCAGGCAGGCCCAAAAGAGTCCTGCTCAGTTACAAGTTCACTGGGCAGTGACCTCTTGGAAGCAACTAGAGGAGAGGGAAAGGGAGAAGGAAAGCCTATTGTTAAATGGGGTTAATGATGAGGTGACTGCTGCAGTGATAGGGGCTCATTCCTGCTTGGGACCCTCTGATGAACCTGCTAAGACTGCCTCAGGATTGCCCCAGCAAGGTACAGGGAAGCCGGAGTACTAATCATCAGTCCCATCCCTTTTTGGCTGAGGATTCCCCGTGGACCATTCCCAGCATGCAGACTGAGCAGCTTCTTCATGTGGGAGGCAGCTGTGCAGAGTCAGAGAGACTTGGTGACTGGGGGTGGCTGCAGCCGCGTCCCTGCTGGTGCTGTTACAACTGGGGAGTTCTAGGGTGTGATCTCCACATGTTCACTCACTGGGGAGGATGAAGGACCTGCTGCCTCTTGAGACCCTTTCCCATTTCTGGTCTAAGTAATTGCTGTGACTATAGCAAATCCCGTAAGTTCCTATGTTGTTGTTGTCTAGCCTCTAAGTCATGTCTGACTCTTTGTGACCCCATAGACTGTAGCTCACCAGGCTCCTCTGCCCAAGGGATTTCCCAGGCAAGAATACTAGAATGGATTGCCATTTCCTTCTCCAGTGGATCTTCTTGACCCAGATATGGAACCCACATCTTCTGCTTGTTAGGAGGATTTTTTACCACTGAGTCACCAGGGAAGCCCATAAGGTCCTGTATTCTGACCTTTTTGATGTTTTCCTTTTCGAACTGCCATAGATGGGCCATATAGATTCCAGAGACTTTGGTGGAACAGAAAGGCAGGAGCCCTTGATCTCCGGTTCTCATCCCATGTGATCCTCTGATGCAGGCTGCGGGCAGGGGGCGGGGAGTAATTCCAGTCTCAGCTGGGCTTGTAAATGTCTAACTGTAGATGGTAGCTGACATGCCTGGAATTATGGCATGTTCCTGGTTCCCATCCTCAGATTATCTGATGCTACAGATCTAGGAAGCATCTGCCACATAATAAATGGCCCAGTTGATTTTTGTGCACACCAGGGTTTTAGGCTGTCGATTCTTACTTGGACACCAACTCCAGTGGGACCGCAGTAGCACCCCACTGCACTTTCTGACTAACTTTAGCATCTCTGGCTGCAGTAAATTCAGTTCCACTAATAAAATGGGAAGCTAAGTGAACATACTCCTTGTGCTAAATGGAGAGAAACAGAGAGGCACTCTAAGATAAAGAGATGCAGTGGTCCTCAGAAAGAACTCGAGACAGAGCTGTAAGCACTACGAGGTGATAGAGCATTTGCTTGGCAGAATCCCTCTCTCAGGAGTGAAACAAGTCCTCGAAGCTTGAAACGTTACTTCTGTGCCACTTGCATAAAGTCACAAGAGCACTTGACATTTCAAGGAGGCTTTGAGCAGAGGACATTTAGCTCTTGATGGTCCTGAGGCTCTTTGCCAAGAATTTAGAATATTGTTAGAGTCTTGCTGTATTTCAGTCTGATGAGGAAAAGAAATAGCTAATGAATCCACAAGGTGATGTGTTTTGTAACATTTTTAAAAATTACTAAGCAAAACTGGAAACTTTGGCCTCTTGTTGCCACAATACAATGCTCCATGCACAGATATTTAGTATATTTTTCCTTCTAATAACAAAACAACAGCAACACACAATAATCAGTCCTTGACTCTCCTGGCTTCCACCCCAAACCCTGGTCTGTTAACCTGCAGTCTTTGCTAATAGTTTTCTTTTGTCTGTTAGGTGTATTTAGAAATTCCTGGGGGGTTAAGCCATGGGAGCAACATAGCACCATTGTCTGTTGGTATCGCTTCTTTTGGGTCACCACCTAGCATGGTGGGAGATCTTCCCCAACCAGAATGGGCAGCTTCTGTGATAAGGAAAAGCTGGTTGACCAACAGAACTAGCTGCATCCAGGGGCTGGACATGTACAGCTACAGAGGCTCAAGCTTCTGTAAGTGAGAGAAGAGACACAGTACCAGACAATGAGGAGACGGGTGGCAAACTGGACCCCATAGCTACATGGCTCCAGACGCTTATCCTATGTGACTTAGTTGTTACTATATGACCACTGTACTGTTGCTTAGAGGTTGTATATCTGCACTTTCATCTAGAATCTACCAACAGTTCAATTCAGTTCAGTTCAGTCACTCAGTCGTGTCCGACTCTTTGCGACCCCATGAGTCCCAGCACGCTAGGCCTCCCTGTCCATCACCAACTCCCGGAGTTTACTCAAACTCATGTCCATCGAGTCGGTGATGCCATCCAGCCATCTCATCCTCTGTTGTCCCCTTCTTCTCCTGCCCCCAATCCCTCCCAGCATCAGGGTCTTTTCCAATGAGGCAACTCTTCGCATCAGGTGGCCAAAGTATTGGAGTTTCAGCTTCAGCATCAGTCCTTCCAGTGAACGCCCAGGATTGATCTCCTTTAGGATGGGCTGGTTGGATCTCCTTGCAGTCCAAGGGACTCTCAAGAGTCTTCTCCAACACCACAGTTCAAAAGCATCAATTCTTCAGCACTCAGCTTTCTTCACAGTCCAACTCTCACATCCATACATGACCACTGGAGAAACCATAGCCTTGACTAGACGGACCTTTGTTGGCAAAGTAATGTCTCTGTTTTTTAATATGCTGTCTAGGTTGGTCATAACTTTCCTTCCAAGGAGTAAGCGTCACCAATAGTAAGAGTTACCAACAGGTGGGCAAAAATAAAAACAAAACCCAACCAGATACCTCTACAGTTTGGGTCCATGGTTTACCTGTTTTTTCAATTACTTTGGTCTGGTTCTGCTTCTCTGTCATCCTAGCACTTTGCTTCTACTTAAATATTGTGCTCAGTTGCTCAGTCTTGCCTGATACTTTATGACCCCGTGGACCATAGCCTGCCAGATTCCTCTGTCCATGGAATTTTCCAGGCAAGAATACTGGAGTGGATTGCCATTTCCTACTCCAGAGGATCTTCCTGACCAGGGATCGAACCCATGTCTCTTGTTTCTCCATCTCCTGCATTGGCAGGTGGATTTTTTACCACTGTGTCACCTGGGAAGCCATATACTTAAGGAATAGGACAGTTTTCTTTTAGTTTCTTCATTTCTTTTTTTTTGTTTTAAAATTTAAAATCATATTTCTTATTGAAGAGGCAATGTATACATTTGGTATACAGCTCAAAAGGAATGAAAAGATAGATAATGAAGTCTATTTCTTAACTCTGCTCCCAGTCAACCAGAAGCTTTCTGGAAATATTCTGTTTGCATATGGGCTCTGTGTATACATATGTATTCTTCCTCTTTTGCACTCTCTCTTTTGCAATCAGCAGATTCTAATAGTTTTGTAAGTAAATTTTTAGATTTACAGAATAATCGATCAGATAGCATATAGGATTCCACATGCCCAGTTTCCCCTATTATTAACACATTGCATTAATGAGGTCCATTTGTTATCATTAATAAGCCAATGCAGATACATTACTCTTAAGTCCATAGTCTACATTAGGGCTCACTCTGTTGATCGGATCTGCACAAAATACACCCGCCATCACAGTATCATGGTTTTGTTTGTAGGTGAGTTACCTTGTCTCAGAACACTGTCATCCAGCACAATGCATCTCTCTGGGGGACATTTAATGAATGGCTACTGAAATGACCCTAGAATGATCGGGCTCTGACAGTAATACCAGTCTTCAGTGGGGCAAGGTCTTCCCAGACTTCACCTGTGGTCAGTGATGAGTGGTGGTCTGCAAGGCAGTGATCGCTTTCCAACCCAGTGGATTTTCTTGAAAGTCATGCGTGACCTCAAAGACTGTACAGCATATTTGCAATAGACCAGAATATCTGCACCTGGCATTTCTACCAGGGCTGGGGGTGAAGTTTAAATCTTCTTTAGGAACATCCCCTTATGGAAAAGTTCTGGAGGATGCTGGCTCTACCTGTTTCTTAGTGCTCTGCAAATTCCTGCTTGTGCTTCCCCTAAATGTTTCAAAATCCAAAGAGTACCTACCCTCTAGCTTTAGGATGAAACTTACTGGAAATAAGAGGGGATTTAAGAGCAATGTCAGGAATGTCAGTGTTGATTTTGGGTCTAGAAATCAACTTTGCAGAGCGTCGATGTCCGAATTGCTGTGCGTTGCACTTTCTTGTGCTTCTGTTCTATTGCCTCATCAGTTTGGAGGTATATCTGTGTGGAAATCTTGTTAGGGTTATTCTTCTTCTTGGGCTAGGATTTGCTTCCCTTCTGCACTCATCCCCTGTGGCCTTGGAGGGTCCCTTCCAGTGGCACTTCTGTACTATTTGACCCTCATGGGCAGGCTGCACTTGTGTTTCTTTCCCATTACCAGAATCACTGGGGATCTGTGATGACCCAGTGTCTAATTTTCTGTTGTCTGTTCTTTCCTTTGGAAAGCTGTCCTGGAAATGGACTAGCTTTTCCAAGAAATCCTGTCATGTGTGTTTATAACCTTTTAATTTTGCTCAATTTCCTGCCATCAGTGGCAGATCTGGGACTGTCAAAGCAGGCTGCTGGGAATTCCCCAGGGTCAGAGTCAAAACCACTGTTTAAATCTCTTTCTAGAACATACATCAGTACTCTATGTTTATAGCCCCCACCTTTTTATTATTCATGTTCTTATACCCTCAGGACTTCCTGTTCAAAACAAATAGCAAGATGCTCTACTTAAGTGCGCATGGACTCTCCCATCTAGAGTGAACACCAGTGCATTTTCACCAGGTGATTCTTTCAGGCCCATGTTAAACTCCCTCCCACTTTTCTAGACTCTTTTGTGGGACCCCACAGGGGAAAAGGAGAGAAAGGGGTTTTGATGGTTAATTTTATGGGCCAACTTGGCTGGGTCAATGTGCTCAGACTTACTGGTTGATTCTATGAGAGTGTTTTTTTGAATGAGATGAACACTTCAGTGGTGAACTTCTGGTAAACAGGTTGCCCTCCATATTGTGGGTGGGCCTCATCTAATCAGCTGAAGGACAGACTAGAACAAAAATCTGAACTTCCCAAATGAAGAAGGGAGTCTGCCAGCAGACGGCCTTTGGACTTGAACTGCAACATTGGTTCTTCCATAGGTCTCCTGACTGCTGACCACCATGCAGATTTTGGACTTGCCAGTCTCCATAACTGCATGAGCCAATTCCTTGTCATAAATCTCTTTCTGTTGGCTCTGTTTCTCTGGAGAATCCTGACTAGTGTAGGCAGTAGACAAAAGGCAAGTGATGTATGTAATTTATGCTCCTCCACAGAAGAGGGGTAGGCAACACACCATTTCTTGCAACTCCTACAGGGTCTGGGAAAGGAATGTGTAGGTAGAACTCCATAAATAAAATTTGTTTTCAGATATTTAAAAAAATTCCTGCTCTATTTCCCTGTCTTATTTTTACTGCATTACAAATTTACCAGATCTTTGCTAAAATTAAAGATAGAGCCAGTCATTTGATACTTTGTAACTAAAAAATTAAAAAAAAAAAAACTAGGAAAAGACAATTTCAAATGAAAAGTGGTATCCTTGATTGCATCCTGGAACAGAGAAAGAACATTAGTGGAAATAACTAATGAACTCAGAATGAAGTTTGGAGTTTAGTTAATAATTAGTTTCTCTCTTAGTTTTGACAAGTGAATTATGGTTATGTGAGGTTTTCCCTGCAGGGGAAGTTGTGTGGGAACTCTCTGTACCATCTTTGTAACTCTTCTGAAAATATAAAATCACTCCAGAAGTAAATGTTTATTTAAGAAAAATAGGAGACAAACCCCTTCATGGATCACAGTCTTGTCATAGCAAAGGGGCTTGCATAACTCAATGAAGCTATGAGCCAGGCCTTGCAGGGTCACCCAAGGTGGACAAGTCATAGAGGAAAGTTCTGACAAAACGTGGTCCACTGGAGGAGGAAATGACCACCCCTTCTAGTATTCTTGCCTTGAAAATCCCATGAACAGTTTGAAAAGGCAAAAAGATATGACACTGGAAGATAAGCACCACCCCTCTCCCCACCCCAAGTCAAAAGGTGTCCAATATGCTACTGGGGAAAAGCAGAGGGCAATTGTTAATAGCTCCATAAAGAATGAAGCGAATGTGCCAAAGTGAGAACAATGCTCAGTTGTGGATGTGTTTGCTGGTGAAAGAAAACTACGATGCTGTAAAAAACAATATTGCGTAGGAACCTGGAATGTTAGGTTTGTGAATCAAGGTAAATTGGATGTGGTCAAGTAGGAGGTGACAAGTATGAATATGGACATCTTAGTAATCAGTGAACTAAAATGGAAATAGGTGAATTTAATTCAGATGACCTTAATATCTGCTACTGTGGGCAAGAATCCCTTAGAAGAAATGGAGTAACCCTGAGAGTCAACAAAAGAGTCCAAAATACAGTACTTGGGCGCAGTCTCTAAAATGACAGAATGATCATGGTTTGTTTCCAAGGCAAATCATTCACCATCACAGTAATCCAAGTCTGTACCCCAACCACTAATGCTGAAGAAGCTGAAGTTGAATGGTTCTGTGAAGACCTATAAGACCTTCTAGAACTAACACCAAAAAAAAAGATGTCATTTTCATCATCGGGGATTGTAATACAAAAATAGGAAGTCAAGAGATACCTGGAGTAGTAGGCAAGTTTGGCCTTGGAGTAAAAAAATGAAGCAAAGCAGAAGCTTACAGAGTTTTGTCAAGAGAACACACTGGCTATGGTTTTTCTAGTAGTCACGCACCAATATGAGAGTTGGGCCATAAAGAAGGCTGAGTGCTGAAGAATTGATGCTTTCGAATTGTGGTCCTGGAGAAGACTCTTGAGAGTCTCTTGGACTGCAAGGAGATTAAACCAGTCAATCCTAAAGGAAATCAACCCTGAATATTCATTGAAAGGACTGATGCTGAAGCTCCAATACTTTGGCCACCTGATCAGAAGAGCCGATTCATTGGAAAAGACCCTGATGCTGGGAAAGATTGAAAGCAAAATGAGAAAAGGGTGGCAGAGGATGAGATGGTTAGATAGCATCACTGACTCAGTGGACATGAAATTGAGCAAACTTTGGGAGGTAGTGAAGGACAGGGAAGTCTGATGTGCTATAATCCATGAGGATGCAGAGTTGGACATGACTTAGCAACTGAACAACAACAACAAAGGAGGCAAATGGGGTTCCATGGAAGATGGTGGTCAAAGATTATCAGGGGTGATATTATTGCAGGTGATATTGTTATCTTTCAACTTATGAGAAAGCATTAGCATTAGATTGCTAAATTACTTAGTTCGTGTATCTTGGCCAGTTAACAGGAATGAAATGTGATTGTATATTAAAACAATATGAAATCATCTTGTTTTAGAAATTAACCACGAAGAACTAACTAACTGGATGTTAATGATTATGTGCAGTGTTAAAGAGCAGAGATGTGAGTGAGGCAGGTACCAGGATTCTTGGCAGCTCTTAGGGTTAATGGATATTTGGAAATGGCTGGGCATGACCCACCATTTCCTACTGCAATCACTAGAGCTGTTCAGAGTCCCTTCGGCTGGCTTGACTTCTCAGACTCCTTGGGATAGCCCTGGTGTTCTGAAGTGTCACCCTTCTCTGTTTGAGAACTATTTTTCTGAACTGATGAAATAAAATGCATAGGGAAGATAACAAATATGTAACAAATTCATATGGTCGACCTGCGATTTCTCCATATCCTGCCATCTACCAATTCATTTTGCTTGTCTTATTCCTTCGAAACTCTATGCAGGGGGCTTTCCTGCTATTTTGCCCTGACTCATTTTTTGTTAATTCAGTCGTGTCTACAAATTCTTCCAGGTTCAAAAGCAGCTTCCTCTCCCACGTCCCCATGCCTGAGCCTCAGTCATTGGAATGAACTCTTTTCAGTTCTTTTTACTATCTCAGTTGATATGTGCCTTTGTATGTCTCCATATTTCTGATATTACTTCTCGACTTTGGGGTTTTAGATACTACCTATGGACCTGCTTCTTTGGAAAGTGAGGATTAAGCTTCTGCCAGATTGACAAAATAATTCTGACAACATCAATCACATATTTTGACTCGGCTGTAATTATGTAAATTATTGCTCACAGCTAAGTCAGATGGTATGTGATGACTGCATTCTCTTCCTTGCATAAATTTTGAATAGTCCAGGATGAAATAATTGCCTCATTCTATTTTAAAAATTGTTTAATTTCTATGTGCTTATTGCCCATTCATTTCTGAATTTTCCACTAGACCTGTAATTCTTTTTCACTGTGTTCAAACCCTCTCATTTCTCAGAAACCCTCTTCTTTCTCTGGCTCCACCTGGCCTGGTTGGGGTCCAGACCTGTTGCCTCATGTTGCCCTGGGGCCGTGTTTTGTTATCCATTTAGGGGTTGCTTTTGTATCTCTCCTGTGGTGAATCCTCACTTTACTAGATGTCACGTTCTCCCATTTGGTTGGTTCCTCTCATTTTTATGGTGCTCCTGCTCCAATAGGCTCTTGAGAAAAAGTCCCTTTGAAGTAAGACACTGTATCTGTATGTACATTCTTTTTCATATACTTTTCCCCATAGCTTATCACAAAATATTGAGTAGAGTTCCCTGGGTTATGCAGTAGGTCCTTGTTGTGTATTTTATTATACAGTAGTATGTATATGTTGGACTCCCCTGGTGGCTCAGCGGTAAGGAATCTGCCTGCAATGCAGAAGCCACAGGAGACGTGGGTTCGATCCCTGGGTCAGGAAGATCCCCAAGGGCACAGCAACCCACTCCAGTATTTTTGCCTGGAGTATCCCATGGACAGAGAGCGCTGGTGGGCTACTGTCCATAGGGTCGCAAAGAGTTGGACAAGACTGAAGCGACTTACTACATGCACACACAGTATGTATATGTTACTCCTGAAATCCTGTTTTATCCCTTCCTCTACCTTTCCCCTTTGGTAACGACATATTTGGCAAACCACTGTATCTGAAAACCACTTTATTCAAAATGATAATTTGGCTATATGTAATATTCTGGGTTGAAAATAACTTTCCTTTAGAGACTCAAAAGCATTACTTCTTTGTCACAGAGCTTCCGCTGTGGTATCGAGAAGCCCCTGGTAGTATTTAGGACCTTCTCTTGTGCTGTAATTTCCCCTTGACCCTCTTTGGTTATGAATATATTCCTTCTCATATGCTGGGATTTCAGTGGGTACTGTCAGCCTGGAAACACATTTTCTTGAATTGGTTCAATGACAATTTCTTCCCCTTGGTTTTCTCACTTTTCTTTCTGGACTTCCTGTCCTTTGGATGTTGGGTCCACTGCTCACTGTCTTTTCAATATTGCTTCCCACATCTGCTCTTCTAGTCTGCTTTCTGGGGGGATTGGTCCACATTTTCTTTCAACCTTTCTATTGACTTTTTCATTTTTGTATGTATTTTAAGTTTTTTTTATTGTCCCCCTTTTGATAGCTCCCTGTTTCTATGCATGTGATACATGTTCCCATGATTATTGCTGCCTGTATCACCTTAAAAAGGTGATAAAAAATGAGTGATCTCCAGGCAGGGATGCCTCCAAGGCTGGCTGAGTGGTGAACCAGAACATCGTCACAAGCTCCCAGCCCCCACCGCACCCCCATGTGGCTTGGGCTGCTTACACTGTGGTGGCTGGGTTGTTTGGAGAGGGAGAGTCCTGACAGGAAGTGTCAGTGAACGAGCATTTGGGAGAGCCAAGTGGAAGCTGCAGGGACCTCAGCAGCCCAGGGAATCCTGTGGGGTCTCCTTGTTACATGTGGTGCAGGGAAACGGGGCAGGAGATGAAGGAAGAGGAGCAGCAGATGCCAGGGAGGCTGCCACAGGCCCAGCTAGAGATGATGGAGGCCTGGGCAGGGTGGGGGGTGGATACAAGGTGTGTTTTGAAATAAAAAGGTAGAACCAAAAGGACAATGAGAGCTTTGAGTCTGTGTGGAGGAAGACAGAAGCAGCTGGTTTGAGGATGAGTGCTTGAGCCACCAGTTGAGGTCAACCAATAAGAATGGAGCATCTGGAAGCTTGGGGGGAATTAAGACTCCTTTTGGCCACACAAAGTATGGGTTGGCTCAAGGAAATCAAGAAGGCAGTTGAGTATGTGTGTGGTGCTCAGAAGAGAGGCTGGCACCTGCGGCTCTTGAGCCTTAGATGACTTTTAGGATAAGGACCTGTTCAGCACCTGAAGGGAGCCACAAAAACCTGGAAGGATGAGCAGAGAAGAGGAGGCCCTGGAGGAGGAGGAGGGCATTAGACTGATGCAGAAGGGCAGGAGAGTGTTATCTTGGGCTCAATCAGGTCTAATGTTGCTGAGAGATGAGGCAACTCAGAGAGCAGTCTCTGTCTTTGTCTACCTGAAGGTCACAGGAGGTTCTCAGTAAACTTGACCAGCAATTCCAGGGGATGGAGGGGGATGCATAAAGATGGGAGGGGGTCCAGCAGAAACTAAAGGCAGAAAAAGTACAAATGGAGTCTATGGACAGCATTTTGGATTTTGTGGTGGGAGACAGGGAATGGGGGCTATTGATAGAGGAGGATGTGGAGTCAAGAAAAAAAATTTAGATATATTAGAGCATGTTTTCTTGCTGTTGGAAGTATTTGGTAGAGAGAGGAAAATACTGTTTATGGGAAAGAGGAGTTTCTGAGAATGCAGAGGGGCACATCAAGCACCAGGGGAGGTATGCTCAGGCCGAGGAGTAGCGCTTTCTTCCTTGGGTCCAGAAGCAAGCAGATCAGAGCCTGGAGGGATGGGAAGGGAGTCATGGCCTGCTCACTTTTATTTTCTCCCTGAAGCAGAGGTTGTGGGGGAGGGCGAGGGTGTGTGTGGCCAAGGACAGAGCCGACTAAAGGAAAGAGCCACTTTGGGGAGTGGAAGGGTTAATCGTGCAGGAAAGGGGCGTACGCGTTCTGGGCTGGTGGGGTGCTCTTGTTGGATCTTGTGGTCTCCCATGGGGCCCTCCCATGGTGTACCGGTCACCTCCAAAACTTGCCCACACCCTACAGCTGCCCTGTGATCTCAGTGGAGGATGGGGGTGGGTGGATTAGAGGGTGCAGGGGGTAGGAAGCTCCAGGCTGGGCTGGGACCGGCCCTGGACAGCTAGACAGTGATGGGCAGGCTGGAGGTGGAGAGGGGCTGGGGCAGTGAGGCAGCGCCCAGAGGAAAGAGGAGGGGGGCGAGGGGAGGCTGAGATTGAGGAGGCAAGGGAGTGGATGTTCCTGGAGAAAAGAATGTACCCAGGCTTCTATTTATTTTTAATTTGGATGCGGTTCCACGGTGAGAACTGCTGAAGAACTCTGTGTTCTGGTTCTAGCTGTGCTGCCTTTTGCTTCTTCTTTTACTGCGTTCTCTCATGGATTGAGGGAGTTGGATGAGGCACTTTGCAGATGGAGATGCCAGCCCAGAGTAGGCGATGCGTATCCCACCAAGAGCTGGACACTGGGACCTCTAACCCCTGGGGGCTGGTTGTGTTTTGTTTGTTTACCATGATTTTCCACTAGACACTGCCCTGCCCTGTCCTAGAGAAAGAGCTGGCACTTGTCTTGGACAGCAGGCCTTGGCCTTACTCTGGGGAGTTGAGGAAATGCCCCAAACACAGACATTTTTGATTGGACCTGAAAGATGGCGGGCACAGTGGTTCTGTGTGCTTGGGGTGAGAAGCATGGTTTTCCTCTTTGGGAGAAGTGTTTTTTCTTCCTGGTGCAAGAATTCAAGAGCTTTGCTAGAGCAGAGTTCTGCCCTGTTTCTCTTTTCTTCTCTTTCTTGAGGTTGGGGCCAAGCAGTCTGGCGGGCTTGGAATCCTGGTCTCAGGCTCCAAGTCCTTAGATAGTGTGCGTTGAACCTGCAGAGCGGGGCTGGAAACCCCACACTGCCTTGGCCCTGCTGCCTGTGGGGCTTCCGGTGGAGTTGTCCTGGCTCAGTTTTCACTGGAGAGGGGACCAGTCAAAAGGGAGTCCTGTGGGAGATGGCTGGACTGGGATGCTGCCGGCGGGTGGCTTGAAGCACAGCCTCTGGACTAGAGACAGGCAGAGCAGAGCAGGTGGGGCTTGTCTCCAGGGGCTGGGGCTCTGACTGTCCTTCAGCTGCCCCAGCTAAGGTTGCATGGAGCACCGCGTCTCTGCATTTGCTGCGCGTTGGGGGAATTAGGCTTCCTCTGTGCCTCGGGTGATCCTGGGAGAGTGACTGCAGTGGGAGGAGCTCAGAGAGTTCTGTGACACAGAGGGACAGGTGGAGAAGCCCAGGGCAAGAGGTGACCGGCGATGGCCAAGACAGACGTGGCCTGACAGCTCTACGTGGAGGGGCTCAGAAATTAAGGGTGGCTCCTGGACACGGCCTCAGACTTCCTGCAAGAACTGAGCCGAATCTGAGAGCTGGAACTCTCAAGGGTCAAGTTATGCTCAAGTGGGGAGGGTTTGCACCCACCTACGAAGACCTTCGTCGGTGGGGGGCACTCTGCCCACTGGCCATCCCAGGGAAGGCACCATGCCTTTCCTGAGTGATTCCCATGTTTTGTGGCTCCAGGGGTCAAGATTGGAGCCATATTCAGACAAAAACCAAAACCCCAAAGGCTATTAATTGCACGCTTTGTTGGCAATTCAGGTAAAAAGAAAGCTGCGGGGGGTAGAGCCGGTTTGGTGTGGAGGTGGGGTAGCAGCATAAGGCTGGCACTTCAATCAGGGCACAAACTCCAGAGAGAAAAATAAACACTTCAGAAGGCACTTGACCTTTTAAATGCTGAGTTCTAAAAATAGAGAGGGAGCATCGTGATGCTTTTATGGAGGCCAAGATGAAGCCAGGCTGCTCTGAGTCACTCTGCCTTGGGAGCCTGGCTCCTCTCCCTGACATTAGCCCCGCCACCTGAACCCAGTGACAAGCCCAGTTACCTGGTGGGGGGATGTTCTCTCCTCCTGACGAGAGGAGCCAAGGCCAGGTACCATCCACGAGAGCAGTGCATATCTGGTTTTACTTCATTGCTTTGCTTCATTGCTACGTTAATCTCCTTCCCTCTGTACGTTTTAGCAGAAAGCTTAGTCTCCAGGTTAGGAAACAAGAGTTGTTTGCCCAGTTGAGCCTCATCCAAACACCAACATTTTCTTTAAACCTCTTTCAAGTATTGCATCAGAACCTTGAGTTCTGGGGGCCGTGTCTGAGGTCCCAAATCCATAGCACTTGCTTGGGCCGGGGATGAAAAGACAGGGAAGCAATGGTGTCTTTCTGTCACCATCCATCCTCTGCAGTAATTTCTCATCCCTCATAAAGCGCTGGCTACATGTGTCCAGTCGGGCTGACACTGGTTACAAATTCAGTCCTCAAAAGTCTAGCCAGGCCAGAGTCATGTGGGCATCGTGGTTAGAGAGGCTTTTGTAAAGAGTTTTCTGAGCACAAGCTTTCCTTTCAGTCATAATTGTACCACATTTTAATAGGAAAGTTCTGTCTGAAAGCGTGCCAACTGGAAATCAGATTATGTGGAGGGGATAAAAATAGCCCTGCCCGCTACTCAGCACAACGCAGCCCATCTTTGTCCTCATGTCTCGGGTGGAATCAACTTTGCCAGGACTTCTTCACACTACTGGCTTCTTTCTGGAGCAGTGGATCAAAGGCCATCTGTCTTTCCTCCCTTTTTTCCCAGGTAACTTGAAAGTGAATTGGACTCAGCTTCCTTTTACTCCCTGAGAGCTCTGGGGGAGTGTGAGGAAAGGGGACCCAATTGGCTTTTGGTCACTAAGGCTCCCCAGGTAAGGGAGGAGACTGGACGTGCGTCCAGTCAAGAGGCCAGTTTTAATCTCCTTACCCCTCCCTGGGCTTCCCAGGTGCTCCATGGGTAAATAATCTGCCTACAAAGCAGGAGACGCAGGAGACTCGGGTTTTTGATCCCTGGTTTGGGGAGATCTCCTGCAGGAGGGTATGGCAACCCACTCCAGCATTCTTGCCTGGAGAATCCCATGGACAGAGGGCTACAGTCTGGTGGGCTGGACTGGTGGGCTACAGCCCAAGGTCTGGTGGGCTACAGCCCATGGGGTTGGAAAGAGTCGGACACGACTGAGTGACTAACACTGGCTGACATCCCTCCCTTCTCCTACCCTGACCACGTTGGGATTTTGAACTCGGGACAGAGAAGTGAGTCAGTCTAGAGGTTGTTTGGGATCATGTCACTTCAGGGGGTTGATATCTGCTTTCGTTTTTAGCTATTTTTGCTGACTTTGTCTGAGGCATCACCCGTCAGGGACTGGAAACAACTGTCTTTGTCTTCTTGACTGGTTTCTGCACTGTGGATGGGCCCCAGCAGCTGACTCTCTGGCCCCATCCAGGAGGCCCTGATCCAAACACTGCTTGGCTGGCCCCCTCTCTTCACAGGGCCAACACAGGAGAGCAATCCAATGAGTCTTTGTTTTTCTGGATCAATCATCTAATGCAAGAAACCCAGAGAAGAGGTGAAAACCCTTTCTCACAGTTTGGGAATGAATGAAACCTCTCTGTTCTGTGAGCTGAGCTGAAGCTCCAATACACTGGCCACCTGATGCAAAAGCCAACTCATTGGAAAAGACCCTGATGCTGGGAAAGACTGAAGGGAAAAGGAGAAGGGGGCGGCAGAGGTTAGATAGCATCACCGACTCAATGGTCATGAGTTTGAGCAAACTCTGGGAGATGGTGAAGGACTGGGAAGTGTGGCGCACTGCAATCCATGGAGTTGCAAAGAGTTGGACACAACTTAGTAACTGAACAGCCACAAGGAAATTAATTACATTAAAATGCAATTCATAATGGCTAGGTTTACATGTTAACTTGATATGTATCTAGATATCCAGATATTTAGTCAATCGTAAGTCTGAGTGTGTCTGCGGGGGTATTTTTGAATGAGATTAGTATCTGGATCCATGGAATGAGTAAAGCAGATTGCTCTCCCTAATGTGTGTGGCCTCCTCTAATTAATTGAAGGTATGAACAGCACAAAAAGGCAGACCCTCTGGAGAATGAGATAATTCTTGGGAATTCCTTAGAGTTCCAGTGGTTAGGACTTGGAGCTTCCACTGCTGAGTCCCTGGGGTTTGATCCCCGATTAGGGAACTAAGATCTCTCAAGCCTTGTGGTGAGGCCAAAACAGAAAGAGTGTTTCCTACTTGACAGTCTTTCGCTGGGGTGTCAGTTTTTTTCTGCCTTCAGACTGGTGGCTCTCTTGGGTCTTTAGCTTGATGGCTTACCCACAGATCTTGGGACATGTCAGTTTCCACAACTGTAAGAACCAATTCCTTATAATAAATCTCTCCCCTCATCCCAGCTTCTCTATACACATCCTACTGGTTCTGTTTCTCAGGAGAACCCTGACTGATACACAGGTTAAACTGACAGAAGAACTCAAAATGTAAGAGATTATGTTCAAATGACAATGCCCTGGATTCTCACTTATCAGCAGGCAAGATCACCCACCTACGGTGTGTGGAGACTACACAAGTCCAGGAAATAAAAAGGAAGTGTAAGACACAGGACTGCTGCCCTTTGGGAGCTTCTGCTGTGTGTGAAGGATTGCCAGAATTGAGGATGTAGACAAATGTGCTGGAGTGAAATGGTGTGATGGGGAGACAGGCAAGTCCCCAGGTGGAGCTCTGGAAGGGCCCAGGGTTCTGGGGCAGCTGGATTTCCTGGCAGACTGGAGGAGAGAAAGAGTTCATTTGGATCAGCCAGGAGAGTGAGTGGTGGTCTGCGTGCTTCCCAAGCACAGTGGAGAGAGCGCTGAGGACTCTAAAACAGAGTGACAGGAGCCATTGGAAACAGGCCACACTCAGGCAGTTCTGGGAGACCTCCTGAGGGTTTCCTGGGAGGTCCTGCAGAGTTGCCCTTTCTGTCTACCGCAGGACCTTACAATGCACTTTGCTGACCAATCTCCCATTCCAAGAAAATCCCGCCCAAGCCTCAGGATGCGTGGGCCCCTTCCTCCATCCGGACTGCTTGGTCTCTCCATGTCCCCAGGGGCATCCTGGAGCGGTGGCTGCTTCCACCTTGAACCTTGTTTCTTGAGCTAGCACCACGCTGTGGTTAGCAGACTCCACCGTCCACCGAAGGCGCTGCTGAGACTCCTCATGGCAACTCCTACTGCATGCAGGCGCTTCGCTGACACAGTGACTGGTCCTCACTGCTGCTCAGCCGGCAGGCCCCAGAGGTTCCGTGAGAGCCAGTCAGTTACTAGAGGTGCCACTGCCTGGCCCAGCCCGTCAGCCCCTCACCAGGTCCTACTGCAGGTTCGCAGCCCGGCTCCACACCTGGGTTGACCACTTGCTATTCCAGAGGTAATTTCTGTCACAGCCGGGACGCAGCAAGCAAAATGCCCTCCTTTTGTTCCAGTGTTGTTCAAAACAGCATCAAGGCCCTGTCCTTGACTGGCAATACTGGTTCCATCCTTTCTCTCCAAGCTTCCAGCCCCTGGATAAGAGTGAGCAGAGGAGGCCCACTTAGCACAGGCTGAGCACATGCTTCCTGAGTCCCCTGCCCCAGGCCACATAGTCCCTTGTGGAAGGTGTTCATGGACTTTTCATGCAATCTCTTTAACCATTTTATTGACTATTCCCACCTGCTGGACTTTTAATTGCACACAAAGCACTTGCTCTATTTCTAGGTCTTTTCTCTAGGCAGCTACCATGTTGATCATTCTGGTGTTTCTCTAGGCGGGAGGGGTTGAGCCCAGAAGCCAAGGGCCAAATTCTGAAAGTCAAGAGGTGTGTTTTCTGTAGCACATGGGCAGCAGAGTTGCAACCCTGGTCATCTCTGTGTCAGCACATCTCAGTTTCTAAACTGGCTGCCTTCTCTCCTCTAAGAAGACCCCTTTGACATAGTCCCTGTGGGGTTCAGCTCCCTGGCCCAGTTCTATGCTGGAGTTCACAGGTTCACAATTATGGCATATATAGGGCCTCTTCCAAAGCATACACTCACTCAGCCCTCCATTGAAACCCATAGATAGGGAGAGCCAACTCTGGGATTTGAGCATCCCCAGATTTTGATATCTGTGGGGGGTCCTGGAGATAATCCCTCATGGGTACTAAAGCATGGCTATCCTTCCATGACCCCTGCTGTGTATTTTGCTCTTAGTGGTTACTGGCATTACAGCATACTAATGAGAGGGTTTGTATTACATGCTAGCTAGCCTAAGACTCCCATTTTCAGTTTCCTCAAAAAATTCCACCTAGAGAGGGGCCTGAATTTGTGGGCGAATTATGCAGTGAGTGCCTTGGTGGGGGTTCTGAGTGCAAAGGACTGCTTCCTCATTTCTGATCTGAGCACCTCCTCCTTCCTCTGGAATGCCTATCTACAGGTTCCTGGAATTCCTGCCCCCTCTCCTCAAAAGGAGACAAAGATCCATTTAGTCAAAGCTATGATTTTTCCAGTAGTCATGCACAGATGTGACAGTTGGATCATAAAGAAGGCTGAGCACTAAAGAGTTGATGCTTTTGAATTGTGTTTCTGGAGAAGACTCTTGAGAGTCCCTTGGACAGCATGGATATCAAACCAGTCAATCCTAAAGGAAATCAACCCTGAGTATTCATTGGAGGAGTTGATGCTGAAGCTGAAGCTGTGATTCTTTGGCCACTTGATACGAATAGCTGACTCATTGGAAAAGACTCTGATGTTGGGAAGGATTGAAGGCAAAAGAAGAGAGTGGCAGAGGATGAGATGATTGGATGGCACCACTGATTCAGTGGACATGAACTTGGGCACACTCCGGGAGATGATGAGGGACGATGAAGCCTGGCATGCTGTAGTCCATGGTGTCACAAAGAGTCAGTTATGACTTAGCGACTGAACAACAACAGCAGCTCCTCAGAATTGGCCCCTGTCCTGGGCTCTGTCATGGCTGCAGCCTGTCCTGAGTGATCTGCTGGATGTCAGGGTTGGGTCCCAAGGGGAGAGCAGAGATACCATGAGTGACATGGACTGGAAGAGTCTTGTTAGGGGTAGAAGAGTGGAAGGGATGTTGGGGGATCTGAGAAAATCTCTGACCAGCCTCCTGTGGCCCTGGAAGGGTGGACTTGTCAGGAGTGCAGGGCAACTGGGAAGCTGGTGGGGAGTCTCCCACATGCCGCCACATCTAGCGGACTGTGCAGGCCGCTGGTTCAGGAAGAGAGCTGGATGTGGAGCGGGTGGTGGCATGTGCGTCACACCCCAGAGAGCCACCATGACCTTCAGGAAGCAGCAGCTGCTTCAAGCTTCTGCCTTGCAAAAACCCCTTTTTGGGCTGACTCTGACATGGAAGGAGTTTCTGGGAAATAATTCAGGTATGATCATGTTTAATTCAGGTGAATCTCATCATGGAAAGTACCACAGTTTGACTTTATTTTTCTTTTATGCCTTTTCATGTCTTACCCAGAATAGATAGATGTTAACTAAATACTCTGAACTTTAGGAAGGAAACAGGCTGAAGAGGCAAATCAGATGCCATTGTGGACCCAGCCTTGATTCAGGATCACCTATCCATTGTTATCCATTGCTATTGATTGCTCCAAAATTTTGGCTATCTAATCTGAAGAGGCAACTCATTGGAAAAGACCCTGATGCTGGGAAAGATTGAAGGCAGGAGGAGAAGGGGATGCAAAGGATGAGATGGTTGGATAGCACCAAATGGACATGAGTTTGAGCAAGCTTTGGGAGATGGTGAAGGACAGGGAAGCTTGGCATGCTGCAGTCCATGGGGTCACAAAAAGCTGGACATGACTGTGACTGAACAGCAAATCCATTGCTACAATGGCAATGCCTAGCCCTTCTCTCAAGGCTATAATGGGGATCAGGTCAAAGTGCTTTATGTCCATTTCTAACATTCCTGTCATTTCAAGCGTGTTATAAAAATGGAATCATTAAGCATGTACCTTTTGGGAATGGGCTTTTGTCATTCAGAATAATTCCCTGGACATTCATCTGAGGTGTTTTGTGTACTAATAAATCACCCTTTTGATGGCTGCACTGTATTCTACAGTGTGGATGAATCACTCAACCATTGAAGGCTATCTGGGTTGTCTCTAGCCTTTTCCTGTTACAAAGAAAGCTTCTATGAACATTCACATACAAGTTTTTGTGAACATAAGTTTTCATAGCTCTGGGATAAATGCTCACATACACAATTTCTGGATTGTATAGGAGTTAGCTATTTAGTTTTATAAGAAATGGTCCATTTTTCAGAGTGACCATACCATTTTACATTCCCAAAAATGAATTTTATTTTTAAAATGAATTTTCATTACATTAGTTGTTAGAAGGGGAGTGGTGATATGGTTAAAAAAGGGCAACAGGAAGGAATCCTTGAAGAAATGGAAATGGTTTAGTATCTTGACTATAGTGATGAAAATACCAGTGTATACATGTGATAAAACTATGTAGAACTAAATACACACTCACATCAGTACATACAAAACTGGGGAAATCTGAATATGATAGGTGGTTTAGTCGCTAAGTTGTATGTGATTCTTTGTGACCCCATGTACCATAGCCCGCCAGACTCCTCTGTCCATGGAATTCTCCAGGCAAGAATACTGGAGTGGGATGCTATTTCCTTCTCCAGGGGATCTTCCTGACCCAGGGATCAAACCTGGGTCTCCTTCATTGCAGGTGGATTCTTTATCAACTGAACCACCAGGGAAGCCCCATGATAGGTGCCTATGATATGTTATCATTTCACAAGATGATGCCATTGGAGATACTGGGTAAGGGTAACTGAATGTGAATCTATAATTATCTAAAAATAATTAAAAATAAATTAAATAAAATATGTAATATTAACAGAAAATGTCATGGAAAACATTATAAACTATTAAAGTTTAGGCAAATACTGTCATTAGTTGCTTTTCTGATGTTTGTGGCCCGGTGTCATCCTTTCCTTCACACAGCTAGGAGAAGAGACCTTTTAAATTCTACTCATCCCCCTCCAGCCTCATTTTAGGGAACAGAAACATGAGTTGGCTAGAATCAAGGGAAATGAAATTTGGGCAGTGGGGCATGCCCTCCGAAGAGTGGTCCACAGCAGAGAAGGGAGGGGATGCAAACATTGACATATGTCTGGGAAAAGGAGACCTGAGTTGGCATCTCCCAAGCTGGACTCCATGATGGAATGTTCAGCACACCAATGCTTAAAAGCCTAGTGTGAAAATTTACTTCGCAGCCAAGCAGAGGTGGTCACATGCGTCTGTGGGGCTGAAGCATCGGGCCCATCCCTGCCCTACATGGGCAGAGATCACTGAGAGCTGATGATGCTGCAACTCAAGAGAAGATAAACTTTTCTGGGCCTGGCCAGGGGTTCGGGGTCGACATGGCTTAGAGCTGGCGGGAAATTGCCTTCTTTGGTTGACTCCCCTCTGACGTTTGGAAAATGGACTCTGTGTTAAAGACCCAGGAGGGCATATTAAGTACCACCCATGCTCCATGCGTGGTTCCTGAGGTGGCAGATTCCCTCCAGGGAAATGTTGACCTTTATGAGAGTCTATCTTATGACCGAAAGCTTTGCAGCCTTAAAATGTGGTCTGTCTCATTAAGTTGCTGTATGAAGCCTATAAATAACTTTAGAAAGGAGATCTTATGACAGCCTTTCACTCTTATTATTTAAAACACATATTTGTTATTTATAGCTAGGTCACTAAGGGAGCCATTGCTTTCCAAAGCCTCTTATTTCCTTCAGTCTAACCTCAGAAATGGGGCCTGTAAAACTCCCCAAGTGGTGGAGGGAGGTCCTCTCTTCCCCACTTTGTTACACACCACTTCCTGTTTTTGCCCTCCTAAGGACAGAAATTCTCCTCATACCCTTTATACCCTGGTTACCTTCCTGAAAAGCCAGTTGAACCTTCTCTGCCTTGGACATCCTTATCTGTACATGATGTTTTCTCTGCCAGTAAGTCTGCCCTTCCAAGAACTGTGAAGGGTCTGAGCTTTCCTCTTCTTACAAACTAACAAGTTAGCCTGCAAGTTTCCTGTGTTCTTGGCAGAAGACAAGAGACTCCTGGGTTAGAGACAAAGAACAGTTTGTTACTTAGCTCAATTGCGGCAGCCAGAAGATCAGCAATTTTGATTTTGTGCTGCTTCCCTGAGCCCCGAATCCTACAGGAATCCCCCTGTCTCCCAATTCTGAGGTTCAGTGGTTGCTGTATAGAAGGGGCAGTCCAAGCTCAAGGAACCTGAATATTTTGTACTCAGTCCTGCATCTGTCTCTGCAGGGAGGCTTTATCTTTATCACCTTGAATAGTAGACATGCTGACCACTTGTTTCGGAGGAAGTTACTCTTTTTCCACAAATCTTCACAAAGAGAGTTCAGAACAAAGCAGGAGTCAGTGCCTCATTTCTGATTCATGTAGAGCTGCCGGAGACCCATGGAGAGTCGTCCCCTGAAGGACCAGAGAAAAAATTTGTCTTTTAAACTTTTTTCTGAATCAACTCCTGTCCTCAGTGCTGCAAGTGATGGTCTATTCTTTTGTCTACCGCCAACGGACACGACTGAAGTGATTTAGCATGCACGCATGCATTGGAGAGGGAAATGGCAACCCACTCCAGCGTTCTTGCCTGGAGAATCCCAGGGACAGAGGAGCCTGGTGGGCTGCCGTCTATGGGGTCGCACAGAGTCGGACATGACTGAGGCGACTTAGCAGCAGCAGCAATGAGACAGCCACAGAGAAGTGTTGCCTGGTTCTTCCTTCCAGAAAACCACTGCCATTCAGCTGTAAGGAACACAGTCAGCTGATAGCCTTCACTTGCAGTGCCTTTGGGACCCATGGCAATGTTTAGTCTGAAGCTGTATTCTCCTCAAGTGTGTGTGTGTGTGTTCAGTTGTGTCTGACTTTTTCCCACCCCATGGACTGTAGCCTGCCAAGCACCTCTGTCCATGGACTTTTCCAGGCAAAAATACTGGAGTGGGCTGCTATTTCCTTTTCAAAGGGATCTTTCCAACACAGGGATCAAACCTGTGTCTCCTGGGCCTGTTGCATTGGCAGGCAGATTCTTTACCATTGTACCACCTGGGAAGCCCCTATATTCTCCTCAGGCAGTGCCAGACCAATGCTTGAAGACAACAGGGCTGTAGACTCTGGGCATTTCTGCTCAGCATGGAACTTCTCTACATCTGTCTTGTGGGGGAGCTGCCTGTTGGGCTGGTGAACACCTTTCCCAGGCTGCAACCACAGCCTGCGGCTCACACTTGCTAGTCTTCCTTCCTCCTCCCCCTCCTCTCAGAGGTATTAGGTTGTGTTATGATGTGAAGGCTTCCATTTTCTGCCCCTGTCCTGCTTCCCTCCTTTTATCTCACAGGTGTTAACTCCCAATATACTTTAGCATTTTGCACTCTGTTTGAAGAGCCTAACCAACAGACTTGGTTGAAGAAGTCGCTAAATTGCTCTTAGAAGAATTACTTGGCCACTTCAATGCCTACATGGCTTCCTCCAAGCCTTCTTCCAAGGTTTGATTCAAGAAATTTGAGATTGTCAGGTAAAGGCCTGAAGTGTTCCCCTGAACATTGAAGGGATAGTTCAGTATTTACTATTCATGTTCCAAGAACTTGTCCACACCCATCAACTCTTTCCAGAAGCCAGGGGCAGATTTTGCTCAGTCCCATGCCCTTGGTTGGACTTCTGTTTGCTTGTATTGGAGGCTTAGCTCAGAGATTGTTTTTCTGACAAGTCTTCTGCTACTCTTTTTATGTTTATTTGTTTATAAATATCTGTTTCCTCCATTAGATTGTAAACTTCATGACTATGATGTTGTTTTTCAGTCACTAAGTTGTGTCTGACTCTTTGTGATTCTATGGACTGCAGTACACCAGGCTTCTCTGTCCTTCACTATCTCCCGGAGTTTGCTCAAATTCATGTCCATTCAGTTGGTGATGCTATCCAACCATCTCATCCTCTGTTGCCCCTTCTTTTCCTGCCCTCAATTTTTCCCAGCATCAGGATTTTTTCCAATGAGTTGGCTCTTGGCATCAGGTGGCCAAAGTATTGGAGCTTCAGCTTATGACTATAGGTCCATGTTTGTCCTCAGGGGTTGGAGCAAGGCCTGACACATAGTAAATGTTGACTAAAAATTTACCAAGTGAATAATGAACAACAGATGCTCCAAATTATCTGTTTACTGAATCCTGCCTGAGCCTAGTAATAATTTCAACTCAAATTCTCTGCTCCTAACACTTAATTCCCTCTGCTAACTCCTCTCTTAAATATACCCTGGAGTTGTCCTGTGAAGTGAAGTGAAGTGAAAGTCACTCAGTCGTGTCTGACTCTTTGTGACTCCATGGACTATACAGTCCATGGAATTCTCCAGGCCAGAATACTAGAGTGGGTAGGCATTCACTTCTCCAGGGGATCTTCCCAACCCAGGGATCGACCTCAGGTCTCCCACATTGCAGGCAGATTCTTTACCAGCTGAGCAACCAGGGAAGCCCAAGAATACTGGAGTGGGTAGCCTATCCCTTCTCCAGCAGATCTTCCTGATCCAGAAATCGGACGGAGGTCTCCTGCCCTGCAGGTGGATTCTTTAACTGCTGAGCTACCAGGGAAGCCCAGAGTTGTCCTGCAAAACTTTGTAATCATTGTCATTGCTTTGCACTCACAGTGAGTATATAAATTGTCACTCAGGCAAGAGAACAGTAGTAATTTCCCAGCTGGTGACATTCAGGAGCCGTGGACATCCCACGACAGCACTTATAGGCTCCAAAAAAAGTTTTATCGGTATTTATGTGGGAGCCATTCCAGCCTGAACTGTACTGAGAAATGAACTTCCTCTGTGGTCACCTCTGGGAAAACCCACAAAGATGAGAGAGTCCCTTCACAGGCAGAGGGACATCCCCGGAAAGGGAAACAGCTGGAATGGTTGGAACTCTGAATTTGTTGCTGAGACCCAGGAGTGTTCTCTGATCAGCCTGATGGCCGTTTCTAAAAACACGAGGCTCCAGTTCTCTGTCACCCCCCTGCCATTCCTGGAATGGGCCCTAGTAATACCAGAACATTCGTGTGTTTCTGTAAGTACACCATGTTCCTGAACAAAGTTTAGCATATTTTTCAAACCTCTAGGGATAGTGAAACCAAGTTGTCCATGCGGTTATATGGCATGTATATTAATAACCAAAGACTTGATTTTAACTTAGCAGCTTTGAGGATACTTCTGATACCCACTTGCATGTTTAAATAGTCACTTTGCCTCTGTTTCTCTCCCTCCACTATGTCCAGCCAGCCTGCAGCCTGAGATTTGGATAAGCGACAGTGAAAACCAAAGAAAATAAAAAGATAAGTTGGCACTATGCCCCATAAGATGATTTCACAAGTCATGGGTCCGCTTGCTCAATAAAACAACCTTCCTATAACCAGTTATTACTTATTCCCACTTGCTGCTCTTGTGGTTTTGGAAAGCAGTCCTTGCCTGTTTTTTCCATATTATATAAAATAACATCTTTCAGCTTACTCTTCATGCTCCCTCTTACAAAATCCCCGATGGCCAACTTTAGGTTTTAGATTATTAATTTTGTGTTATTTCACCATTGTGATCACTATTAACATTGTGATGTTTGTGCTTTATTTTTCCCTCTGTGTTTATGTCAACAGGTTGAAACCAAAATGTCATCATA
The DNA here is from genome assembly GCF_033118175.1 of Dama dama. Classification (NCBI taxonomy): domain Eukaryota; kingdom Metazoa; phylum Chordata; class Mammalia; order Artiodactyla; family Cervidae; genus Dama; species Dama dama. The sequence goes on along the minus strand of NC_083696.1, from coordinate 24,575,062 downwards.
CTGTATGAACAACTTGATACTCTGCCTTTTTCCCTCAATGTTTTTTGTGAGACTGTTCCCATGGCTCTGAGAGACCCTCAACATGTCAGTTTTATTTGTTGTATTTGTTATAGTATGTTATAGTATGCCACTGGCTATCATTTATTTGTCTATCTTCCATATTTTAAAAAAATTACTTTATTGAAGTATAGTTGATGTACAATGTTGTATTAACTTTTCCTGTATAGCCAAGTGACTCAGACGTTCATATACGTGCATGTGTGTGTGTATACATGAAAAGAATGTGTGTATATATATACACACATTCTTTTCGTAATCTTTTCCATTATAGTTTATCTCAAGGCATTAAATATAGTTTCATATGCTATACGGTAGGACCTTGCTGTTTATCTATTCTCTACATAATAGTTTGCATCTACTAATCCCATACTCCTAATCCACCCATCCCCCATGCCCCCTGCCCCTTGGCAACCAGAAATTTGTTCTCTATGTATTTTTTGACATTCAGGTTGTTGCTAAAATTACACTATTTCATGTCATGTTACAAGGAATCTCATTTGATATAAGCTTTTGTGTATTTATCAGGACCATGTAGGCTTGAGCTGATAATAAGCAAGCTCAAAATCTCAGTGGTTTAACAGAGCAAAGCAGAGTCACTCAGCCTTGGAGGCAAAAGAAGCACCAGCACTGTAAGTCACCTTGCAGAGTTTGCTTCAGGAGAGCTCCGAGTGAACAGACAGCTCTCACTGCCCCTCTGTGCTGGGCGGAATGTGAAACTCACCACTTCCACTCATGGCCTTTGGCCTGAGTCAGTCCCAGGGCCGAGCCTGCCTGCCAAGGAGGTGATTTGTAACCTTCTATGAACCCAAAGGAGAAGAGAGCAGGATGTGGACAGGCAATGATAATAGCCCCTCTATATGAGGGTATGACTTTTATTTAAGATGCTTATTGGGTTTTGCCAACTGTTTTTTCCTAAGAAGATTATAACATTTTTATCATCCCATCAGCTTGTTTACTGTCTTGGAAAAGCCTCAAATATTACCACTTTTTACTCTTTGGTGATCAGAGATGAGAAATGCCATCTCATCTTTTAAAATTTATATTTCTTTCATTGCTATTAGGAGTACAGATTGTTTTCATATGTTTAGTAATTCATTTTTTTTTTTTTTTTTTTTGCAAGAGGCCCACAGACTCATAAAAAGTCAACCTGAAATTCTCTGAGCATCCCTTGCCCACTTTATCTTTGGAGTTTAAAATGTTTTTAAAATATCAATCACAATGGCCTCCACCACTCACTTACCCTTTCTCCCCCTATGGTAGTCTGAATCCTTTCCTTAAGATGTAGGTCTACCCCTGGGATCTTCCTGCATCTTATAAGCAACTCATGATGAATCTCAGTTCCCTTACCTTCACAAATCTTCAAAAAAACAAATCTCCAACAGAAAACACATACCCTGTTGTTTGGGTCTTGTCAGAGGGATGGGAAGACTGAGGGTGTCGAGTCTTTCCATAGGCAGTTGAGTGTATGGAAAGATGGCTGAGAAGAGGGATCTTGTTAATATTCTTGAGAGTTCAATAGAAAATTTTAATTTTAGAAGACAATCTCAAAGAGACCCATCTGTGGATGTCTGTGGAATTCAGCATCATCTCAGACTTCTTTACTTCAAATGGCCGTCAGAGGTAGGAAGCTTTTACTTCCCAGGCGGCAGCATGTTAAAGGCCTTTATGTGTGCTTCCCTTTCAGCCTGGCCTTGGAGCTGTGTCTCAGTTTTCCAGGAGCACAGCTGTCAAAGGGCGTTAGCTACCTTGAAGACCATCTATTGGAGAAAGGTCATCAAATTATCAAAGGAAGGCTTTAGAGGTGTTGTTTCCTGCAAATCGATCAGCTAAGATGTCTGGAAAAACTGCCCTGGGTAATTCAGCTGACACACACAAGAACATCTGAAAACATAATTCAAATGGAACTTAATTATGACTGAAAAACCCAATAGATGAGAGAAACCACAGATTAGATGGTACTTGATCTAAAAGTCAACTAAAAAACATGCATTATTTTCTAGCAGAATATTTGAAGCAATTATGCATGTCCTAACCACAAAGCAAGGGCTTCCCTGGTAGCTCAGCTGGCAAAGAGTTTGCCTGCAATGCAGGAGACCCTGGTTTGATTCCTGGGTCAGGAAGATCCCCTGGAGAAAGGGTAGGCTACTCACTCCAGTATTTTTGGGCTTCCCTAGTGGCTCAGCTGGTAGAGAATCCACCTGTCATGTGGGAGACCTGGGTTCAATCCCTGGGCTGGGAAGATGCCTTGGAGAAAGGAACAGCTAACCACTCTACTCTCAAAGAGTTGGAGACAACTGAGAGACTTTCACTTTCAACCACAAAGCAAGTATTTGTTATCCAAAGAGTTAGTAGTAATACAGACATGATATTTTGATTATAATGGAAGTTAAGTAAAAAAAATCAGTTAATATGTACATGTCCATAGATATGCATATATAATATATTAAGTTCTACACTATATATATTTAGAATGGAATGGTAAAACATATGTTAAAACCTTTTGGACACAGCTAAACCAGAATCTGGAAGAGAATGTGTTGTGTTTAATATGTATAACTGAGGAGAAAAAAATGATCAAACATAATGAGGAAAGCAAAAAACTCAGGAAGAGAAAAAACAAGAAAACAAATAAAGTCAAAAAATGTAGAAAGAAGGGGGTAATAAAAATAAAAACAAAATTTATGAAATAGAAAGCAAACATAAAATAGAATCAATAAATCTAACAGCTGGCTTTTTAAATGACAAATAAAACAGACAAATTTAGTCAAAATAGATTTTAAAAAAGAGCGAGAAAGCACAAATAAGCAATACTAGGAATGAAAAAGGCATATCATTGTAGATAGAGTAGAAATTAGAAATAAGAATACACTAAGAACAACAGTTTAAAAAAAAAACCCATAAAAACGTAGAACAGATAATTACTTCTAAAAATGAAACTTTGCAAAACTCAAAACGAAAAGAATCTGAACAGATTCTTTTATTAGACTGTTAAAGAAATGTTAAGCAGCAGTTTAAAAGTCTGCTCTGCTTAATACTACACACAAAATACCAGGACCAGACAGTTTTATAAGAGAATTCTGCCAAACAGTCAAGGAACAGTTATCCTGGTACGATGCAGAATGTTCCAGAGAATAGAGAGAAGGCACTGCTCTCTGACGCATCTTCTAGGCTAAATTTATTTTTTACACCTTAACAGACAAGGGCAGCTAAGAAAGGAAAAGATTCATCTTCCTTATAAATGTGGACATGAAAAGCCGAACAGATATGAGCAAATAGAAATCAGCATTAATAGATCAAGACAATAAGGGCCACTTAAGGAATGTAAGATTGCATTTAAAAATCTATTTGTGTATAGTTGGCCCTCTGTATGGGCTTCCCTGGCGGCTCAGCTGGTAAAGAGTCCCCTTGCAATGCGGGAGACCTGGGTTTGATCCCTGTGTTGGGAAGATCCCCTGGAGAAGGGAAAGGCTACCCACTCCAGTATTCTGGCCTGGAGAATTCCATGGACTACAGTCCATAGGGTCACAAAGAATTGGACATGACTGAGCGACTTTCACTTTCACTTCACTAGTCCCTCTGTATACTAAGGTTTTGCACCTGCAGATTCAACCAACCATGGGTTGAAATTATTGAAAGAAAATCCCAGACATTTCCAAAAAAACAAACTTGAATTTGCTGCATGTTGGCAACTATTTACATAGTATTTACATCGTATTTGCAACTATTTACATATAATTTATATTATATTAGGTATTTTAAGTAATCTGGAGATTATTTAAGTATGTAGGGGACTGTGCTTAGGTTGGGGCTTCCCAGGTAGCTCAGTGGGTAAAGGATTTGCCTGCAATGCAGGAGAGGCAGGTGACACAGGTTCTATCCCTAGGTAAGGAATACCCCTGAAGGAGGGCATGGCAACCCACTCCAGTATTCTTGCCTGAAAATCCCATGGACAGAGGAGTCTGGTGGGCTACAGTCCACAGCATCTCAAAGAGTCAGATGCAACTGAAGCAACTGAGAACGCACGCACATGGTTAGGTTATGTGCAAATACTACACCATTTTATATAGGCAATTGGGAAATTCTTGAATTTTCATGTCTGAGGTATCCTGTAACCAACCTCCCTGCATACCAAAGGACAACTGTAATTCACATCTTAACAGCTTAGAAGTCTACACCCATTCACAAGACAAACTCATAGGAAATGGAATAGAAACTGGGAATAGTAAGTACCAAAAAAAAAAAAAAAAAAAAAAAAAATGTAGCAAGCAGCATCCAAAGGTGAACCATTAGAATAAGTTAAAAAAGCTAAGAATGTCCATCATCACTCTTTGCATCCAATATTTTATCTGAGTTACAAACTATTATAAAATACTAAAGAGAAACAATAAGTGCAAGAATTTCTAAGAGGGAAGCAAAGTTGACATTACCTATTGATGATAAGATTGCCTACATAGAAAAATCCAGGGGCATCTACAGACAAATGATTAGAATCAACAAGGATGTTTAGCATATTTCTGGACACAAGAGCAGTATACAAAGATAAATATGTTATCCATAGCAATGGCCAACATAAAATGCGTTGTAACAAATATGCCATTTGTAGTCATAACAAATTTTGAATAGTCTTTATGGAAGAAATATAAAAGTGTTAATTGAAGTAGAGAAATGGTACTGAAGTAATGAAGACTTGAATTGATGGAGCATTGTTCGTGGATGGGAAGATAATAGCATAAAGACATCTATTTCTCACATTAACCAAATAATTCATTGAAATTTCAAATAATATTGAACAAATATTTTGGGGAAAATTTAATAAACTGATCAAAAACTCAAGTGGAAGAAGAAATAGCAAAGGAAAAACAAGATTAATCAATGTGGGAGGATTTACTTCCTGGGTATTTGGACATTTTATGAGACTATAATAAAAAACAAACTGGTCAAAGGAACAAAATAGAGAACTTAGATTCAGATCTGTGCATATGTAGAAAATTGATACATGACAAGGTGGCCTTATTGATCAATCACAATATGATCAACATGTCAATCAGTATCACTGGGAAAAGTGTTGGAAAACAAAATTAAATCTCCATTTCACGCCATAGTCAAACACAACTTCAGGCTGATTAAAGATCTAAATGTGAAAGGCAAAATAAAAAAGATTGAAGTATATTTAGAAGGTATTTATGATCTTAAAATTGGCAAGGATTTCTAAAAGATGGAAAGCAAAAACATAAAGCAAAAATTTGGTCCATTTTGTCATATTAAAGTTAAAGAAGAGCATAGTAGATGATATTAAAATGTGAAAAGGTGAGGTGCAGTCTAGGAGATAATACTTGCAAGCATATAAGTGATCAAGAATTGACATCCAGAATATGTGAAGAATTCTTTCAGTTTTAAGAAAAAGCAACCAACCCAATGGAGAAATGGGCAAAGGATATCAACAGGCATTTCATGTAAGTGAAAAGAGAAGTGAAAGTCTCTCAGTTGTGTCTGACTGTTTGCAAAGCAATGGACTATAGAGTCCATGGAATTCTCCAGGCCAGAATACTGGACTGGGTAGCTGTTCACTTTTCCAGGGGATCTTCACAACCCAGGGATCGATCCCAGGTCTCCTGCATTGCAGGCGGATTTTTTTTTTTTTTTACCAGCTGAGCCACCAGGGAAACTCAAGAATACCGGAGTGGTAGCCTAAACCTTCTCCAGCGGATCTTCCCAACCCAGGAACTGAACTGGAGTCTCTTGCATTGCAGGTGGATTCTTTACCAGCTGAGCTACCAGGGAATCCTTCATGTAAAACATATCCCTAAAGGCCAACAAACATGAGAATATGCTCAGTCTTACTCATAACCAGGAAAGTGAAAATTAAAATAAAATAGGCAAATTGGAAAAAGGTAAAAGTTGGCAGTACTATGTAATGGTGAAAATGGAAGGGACTCAGAACTCTGATGATGGGAGTGTAAATTAGGCGACCTTGGTGAAAGGTGACTTGTCAGTATCTGGTTGAAAACACAAATCCCCTACAATCTGGCAATTCTACTGCCAGGTTAAGCTCATACAGATGCCCAAAGAGCCACAGGTGAATGTTCACAGCAGGATGGCACTTAATAGAAGAAAACACATAAAAATTTTAATATACATATTCAGAAGAATTTATTAAATCGTCGTAAAGTTCATATAATGTGGAATGTGTATTTTTTCTATTTAATAAAATGAATGAACTAACACTGATAAATCTAAACAATATACTGCTGACAAAAAGTAATTTATATACATTTACAACATAACATTTATAAGTAATTTAATAAAGCCAAATTTGCAATACATATATAGTTCATGGATACTAAAGAGTGGTATGTGGGACTTAAGAGTTTCTTGATTAGGATGGCAATGACTCTAGAGGAAGGAGTAGTGGGGATGTGATTGAAGAAGCGCATTTAAGAGTCTTCAACTGTAATATAAAATTTTACCTCTTATATAATAGAAGATCTGACTGAAGCAAATATAATAGAATATTGACTTCTTATAAAGTTAGGTAGATGATCCATGGGTTTTGTTATTTTCTTCTTCTTGAAATATTTTGAAGTAGTAATTTACAAAAAGAATATTTTAAATTATTTTAAAATATAGTATGAAATAAAACCATCAGTAAAAAAAAAAAAATCTTTGTCATTCTATTTAATATTTTAAAGCAAAATGTAAGGCCAGAAATACTTTTTCAAATTTCAGTCTCCCATAACTTAACTACTCCCTTTACTATTTTACTTTGTTTCTATAGCTCAACTTTTAAAATAATACATAAGAACTTTATTGAGATATAATTAACACACCACAGAATTCATCCTTTTAGAGTGTATTTAGTTGAGTAGGGTTGTGCACCACTTTCAAATTTTAGAACAATTTTATCACCCCCACCAAAAAACCCCTGTATCCTTTAGCAATCAATTCCCATTTCTCACTTCCACCCACCCCCAATCCCTGAAACCACATATCTTCTATCTCTATGCATTTGTTTATTGTGGACATTTAGTATCCAAAATAGTGCAATATGTAGCCTTTTGTTTCTGACTTATTTCACTTAGCATATTTTCAAGGTTCATCCATATTGTAGCACATATCAATACTTTATTCCTTTTTGTTGCCAAATAATAATCTATTTTGTGGGTATTATATCACATTTTGTTTATGCATTTATCATTTGATGGACATTGATTTATTTCTATTTTTGGTTATTTTGAATAATGCTGGTGTAAACAGTAGCATACAAGTTTTTGTGTGATATGTTTTTAATCTTCTTGAATATGTACTTAGGACTGGAGGTCCCTATGGTAACTTTATGTTTAACTTTTTGAGGATCTGCCAAACTATTTTTCAAAGCCACTGCACCACTTTACATGCTCACTAGCAATGTGTGAGGGTTCCTATCTCTCCATACATTCTCATCAATACTTGTTATTGTCTGTCTTTTATTAATAATTTTACCATGCTAGTGTGTGTGAAGTGGTATTTCATTGTGGTTTTGCTTTACATTTCCGTAAAGATTAGTGATGTTGAGCATCTTCTCATGTCTTATTGGCTGTTTGCTTATTATCTGTGGAGAAGCATCTATGCAAATACTTTACCATCTTGTAAATTAGGCTTTTTCCGTGTTGACTTGTTTCCTGTATACAAGTCCCTTATCAGGTAAATGACTTGCAATTACTTTCTCCCATTCCATGGACTGACTTTTCACCTTCCTGATGGTGTTTTTTTTTAAAGCATAAACATTTTTAATTTTAATGAAGTTAAGTTTATCTTTTTTCTTCTTTTGTTTCTCATGTTTTTGGTATTATATGTAGAATTTCATTGCTTAACTCAAGATCACAAAGATTTGCTCCTATGTTTTCTTCTAAGAGTCCTATATTATTAGCATTTTCAGTTAGTTCTATGGTCAATTTTGAGTTAACTTTTGTCTGTGGTGTGAGGTAGGGGGTCCAACCTTGTTTCTTTGAATGTTTCTAGTTGTTTTAGCATCATTCAAGGAAAAGACTATTTTCCCCGCATCAAATGGTCTTGGCATCTTAGCTGAAAATAAATTAAAAAAATATATATATATGAATTTACTTTTATACTCCTAATTCTATTCTATTCATCTCCATGTCTATTCTTGTGCCAGAAACATGCTGGTTGATTTCTGTAGCTTTGTATTAAATTTTGAAATCAGGAAATGTAAGTTCTAAAGCTATTCTTCTTTTTCAAAGCATTTTTGGCTGCTCAGAGTCCCTTGCATTTCCTTATGAATTTTAGGACTAACCTGTCACTTTATGAAAACAAAGCCAGCTCAAATTTTGATAGGGACTGTATTGAATCTATAGACTGATTTGACAGACAATGCCATCATAACCATATTAAGTTTTCCAAACTATGAACATAGATTGTCTTTACACTGATTTATGCCTTCTTTAATTCTTCCAGCAGTGTTTTATAGTTGAAAGTGTGTAAGACTTATTTCTTTTGTTAAATTTCCTCCAAAGTATTTTATTCCTTTTGATTATATTTTAAATGATGTTTTCTTAATTTAACTTTTGGGTCATTCATTGTTGTTGAACAGAAGAACGTTGATTTTTGTGTATTACAACATGTTCTTTCAGCTCTGATAGACTACTTTGTGGATTACTTTAGGATTTTCTACATGCAAGATCATGTCTTCCATGTATAAAGAAAAGTGAACGTGAAGTCACTCAGTCGTGTCCAACTCTTTGCGACCCCATGGACAGGATCCTCAGTACATGGGATTTTCCAGGCAAGAATACTGGAGTGGGTTGCCATTTCCATGTATAAAGAGAATTTTAATTCTTCTTTTCCTTTTATTTCTTTCCCTTGCCCAACTGCTCCCAAAGAATATCCCCATCCTTTTAAAAGAAGCCTCCTAGAGGATGAATTAAGGGTAAATAAGTGTGATGCCTCATTGACTCAGAATTGGAAAGAGTCTTAGAAATAATTCCTTCACTCATTTATTTGTCAAATATGTCCTCAGTGCTCACTATGGGTTCAGTGCTAGAGAGACAGTAGGGATCCGCCTTTATGAGTTGACGGTGGCAGAGGCAGCTAAAGGAGTCAACAGGCAAATAAAGATGATTACAGATTTTGATAAGATTCTATGAAGGAAATAATCTTGATGTTATGATAGAGAGTATCTCAGGGTGAGGGGGTTGTGGTACCATGGATACCATACAGACAAAGTCATTTAGCTCAACCCTTTATCTGCTCTGTAAATTTTCTCTGCAAATTCCCCCAAATGCTCATTGGGACTTAACCTTAATACTTCATGGGAGAGGTAATCTGTCCCCTCTTGCGAAAATCCACTCTGTAGTAAGTCTACTCCAGTTTGTAGAAAATTCGTTTTTAAATTCATTTATTTGGGCACATCAGGTCTTAGCAATGCAACTCCGGACCTTCACTGTGTCATGCCAGATCTTTCCTTGCAGTGCACAGACTCTCTAGTTGTAGCGCACAGGCTTAGCTCCTCCCTGGCATGCAGGATCCTAGTTCCCTGACCCAGAATCGAACCTGGATCTCCTGCACTGCAAGGGAGGATTCTTAATCACTGGGCCACCAAGGAAGTCTTGAAAATTCCTTCTTAATACTGGGTCTGAATCCCTCTCTTGATCCAGTCTCAGAGCTGGTCTTGGTTCTTAGAGTGGAGCCTATTTCTCTGCATAACTGAGCACACCCAGTCTCTCCCCTAATCAACCAGATGCCCTGCTGGTCACCCAAGTGAGGTCTGTGCTAAGAAACAACAGGCTCAGACTAATGCCCTTACATTCTGAAACCGGTGTGGTTATTACTTCCACCAGTCTACGGATGGAAACCTAAGGCTTGGAGACCTAAGCATACAGCCAGGAAGGGGTATTGCAGAACCAACTCAGATTTCTATGTACTTGAAGCCAACTCTCTGCCATGCCAGGTTCCTGGACAAGCTAGAAGGAGTGAGAGGTGATGAGCAGCTGTGCTGCATTAAGAAGAATGGCTCAAGCTAAAAAAAAAAAAAAAAAAAAAAATTGTTGGTATTTCTATTAGAAACTCCTCAGGGTAACCTTTGACTTAGTGACAGACTGGAAATGCCAACAGAGAAACTCACACACTTGCTTTTACTACTGAAGCAGAAAAAAAAAAAAAAAAAAAAAACACAACAGCACAACAAAACTTCTGCTGTGGGGCAAACCTCAGGCACTGAGAGAAATCTGCCATCGCCCCATCTTCTGAAGACTTGAGTATAGAAATGCGCTCAAATTTTGAGGATGTGGGTCTGATCTGTGACAACCCGCTGATGTTCTTTGGCAACATGTCTGCTCATTCCACTCCATCAGACAGTTAAAAATTACTGATGAAGCACGAGGGGTTTTTATGAAGTTTTTGAAGAGACTTGAAACTGAAACTTAAGTATGCCAGTAGGTTAAAAAAATAGAAAGAAAAGAAAACTAGCATGTCAGTTCTTCCCTTTGATGAATTAGATTTGAACTTTAAAACAAAAGGAAACCAATTTGGTTTGTTTCTTCTGAAGTCTCCCTTGCCCACGTGTAATCTTCATGATGTAGAAAGTGAAAGCCCCACTCTAAGGGGGAGCTGGCAATGTGTTGGTTTGAAGCAAAACTCCGGGTCATGCTGCAGACACTTACCTCTACCGCGCAGCCACTGAACACAATAATCAAGTAACCTGTAAGTTTTCTCTTCCGTAATAGAGCGTTATGACCCTCCTGGGGTTACTGTAAGAGTGAAGTGTGTAAAAAATATGCAAAATGCTTAGAATAGGACCTGTTACAGAGTTCAGTTCAGTTCAGTCGCTCAGTCTTGTCCGACTCTCCTCGACCCCATGAATCGCAGCACGCCAGGCCTCCCTGACCATCACCAACTCCCGGAGTCTACACAAACTCATGTCCATCAAGTCGGTGTGCTATCCAACCATCTCATCGTCTGTTGTCCCCTTCTCCTCCTGCCGTCAATCCTTCCCAGCATTAGGGTCTTTTCCAATGAGTCAACTCTTCGCATGAGGTGGCCAAAGTATTGGAGTTTCAGCCTCAGCATCAGTCCTTCCAATGAACACCCAGGACTGATCTCCTTTAGGATGGACTGGTTGGATCTCCTTGCTGTCCAACGGACTCTCAAGAGTCTTCTCCAACACCACAGTTCAGAAGCATCAATTCTTTGGTGCTCAGCTTTCTTCACCGTCCAACTCTCACATCCATACATTACCACTGGAAAAACCATAGCCTTGACTAGACGGACCTTTGTTGGCAAAGTAATAGCACTTAACAAATATATGTTATAATCTCATCCTAGCTGGAGGACATGGGCCAATTTTAACAATTCTACTATTGTCCACCGAGGGCAGGTGAGATATTTTATATAACATTATGCTTTAAAAAGAGGCATCCAGGGCTTTTCTCACGGTGCAGTGGATAAGAACCCACCTGCCAGGGCTGGGGACATAGGTTCAGTCCCTAGTCTGGGTAGATTCCACTTGCCTCGGAGCAACTAAGCCCATGTGCCACAACTACCGAGCCTCTGTTGCTCAACTACTGAAGTCCGAGCAGCCCAGAGCCCTGCACAGCAACTGCTGAGCCTGAGAGCTTCAACTACTGAAGCCCACATGCCTAGAGGAGCCTGTGCTCCTCTCTGCAGCAAGAGAAGCCACTGCAATGTGAAGCCCTTTAACTAAAATGCAGAGTAGCCTCTGCTTGTCGAAACTAGAGAAAGCCAGAGCAAGCAATGAAGCAATGAAAAAGCAAGCAATGAAAAAGCCAAAAATCTTTTAAAATTATGTTTAATTAATTAATTTAAAAAAGGGTCATCTGAATTCTGTGCATTTGATTTGTGACTACATGAATATTTAACGTTACATGAGGAAAAACTCCTCTAGAATAGAGATGTTTCTACCCCTGTTAGGAGGGTTATTTGAAATAACCATCCTGAAATTTCTCCAGTTTCTCAGAACTAATCATGCAACTAAAATGTTTATTAAGTATCTATTTCTATTATGTTCTGGACACTGTGCCAGAGCTAGTTTTTGTGTAGCCTTCTAATGTTTCAAAATCTGTTTGCGATTAAGTTTATAACTCAAGATCCCTGCAGGTCAGAAACCTGGTTTAAATGTCCTTGTCAGAGTGGTAATCAATTTTGAGGAGGAATCTGAACACTAAGTAGATATGCCTGTCTCCCTCTCTCTACACCTCTTCTTGCCTGAGTCCTGGCCCCTGGCCATCACTGGCCATCACTGGCATGGACTAGGGATGGAGGTTGACTCAGGAAGGGATCCTCAGATTCTCTTGACCATGGATTTGCGATAGGAATTGGGACAGGGAGGATCAGGTGGCTGACAGTGGGCGTCTGAGTGGTTGAGGCACCCAGAGTCTCGGCTGAGTCTGAAGGAGTCCGGGCAGTTCAAGTGCTCAGATGCTGAGTCCTGTCCAGTTCTTCTGACCACAGGGACTGTAGCCAGCCAGGCTCTCTGTCCATGGAATTTTCCAGGCATGAATGCTGGAGTTAGGGTATCTTCCCAACTGAAGCCAAGTCTCTTAACATCTCCTGCATTGACAGGCAGATTCTTTATCACTAGCGCCACCACTTTGGCCACCTGATGCGAAGAGCCGACTCATTGGAAAAGACCCTGATGCTGGGAAAGATTGAAGGCAGGAAGAGAAGGGGACGACAGAGGATGAGATGGTTGGATGACATCACCAACTCAATGGACATGAGTTTGAGCAAGCTCTGGGAGATTGTGAAAGACAGGGAAGCCTGGCGTGCTGCGGTCCATGAGGTCTCAAAGAGTTGGACACAACTGAGCGATTGAACAACAAGCGCCACCAAAGCCAGGAATCAGCAGAGGGAGTTGTTTGCAGAGAGAAGCCACCAGGAAGCCCAGAAGCTCCACAGAAAACAGCAGGAGGGTCCGCTGGCTGGTTTAATCCGGCTGGATCAGGATATTTCCTGATCACAGCAGGGGCTCTGGATGTGCCAAAACTGAGGCTAAATTCTTTCAGTAACTGACCTCACTAGCTAATCTATGAAATTGCCTTGTCTGAGGCAGAAAACTTCACAGAGATTATTCTTGTTTTCGGAGAAGACAATTTGCATATATGTCTTGCCATTGTTATTTTTTATTTGTTGGTTTATTTATCTTTTAAAAATATTTATTTTTTTATCTTTTTTTTTTTTTTTTTTTTTTTTAGAAAAAGGATGTCAGTGCCCCATGGAGTCTACATTTAAATTTAAAAAAGGTAAACACAGTAGAAGCTCATTGTGGATAAGCTGAAAATAAGCAAAATATAAAAATCACCATTAATTTCCCCTTCCAGCCCTCCCACAGAAGAGACCATCACCATAATATTTTATGTCATATTCTGTATGCGTTTGTGTGCTGCATGATACGGGTGGCAGGATACGTTCATTCTGACTTTTCATGGTCTCTCCAGCTCACCAGGGGTCAGTCATGCGTTTTCAGCTATTTTATCACCTCATGACTGCTGGTGGAGCCAACAACCCAGTGGGAAATGGATCTGACCTAGGAGGTCAAGGGGACTCTGGGAGAGAGCCTCCAGCTTCCCAGGTTGGGGGGATTCCAGGCTTCTCCCAAGGGGGAGGAAGTGGAGGGAGGAAGGAAAGGAAGAGGGAGGGGAGAGAAGGAGAAGGAGAGAGGAAGGATAAAGAGTGAGCATGGAAGTCCGAGAAATGGAAGAGGTGAGGGGAGAGAGGGGGGTGCAAGAGAGGGGCTGGTGCCATGCTGCTACAGCCTAATTGGAGAATGGTGATGGAATAGAAGGAACTGAAATGATTTACTTAAATTTTTAAATTTAAATTCATTTAAATTTAAATTAAATTTAAAATCATTCAGCCACAGGTATACATATGTCCCTTCCGTCTTGAACTTCCCTCCCATCCCACTGCACCACTCTAGACTGTCACAGAGCTCTTGATTTGAGCTTCTTAAGTCATACATAAAATGAGTTACTTTAAAGGGACAGGGGCTACTCCAGGAAGAGGAAAAAAAAAGGGTGTAAGGAAGGGCGTGGGATAAAGGCTGATGGAGAGTGAGAAGGGCAGGAAGGAGGGGAGATTCTGAACAATTGCAGTAAGGATTCTGTGGCCGGGAGAAGAGTGTGGAAGCCTAGAGAGTAATGTCCTGTGCTATGTGATGTCAGCATCTCTTTGCACCTTTAGGGGGGCTCTGGTAAATGCCCATGTGTATTTTTGAGGCAGCTATGTGATCCATTTAGGCTTCCCTGGTAGTTCAATTGGTTAAGAATTTTCCTGCAATGCAGGATACCTGTGTTTGATCCCTGGGTTGGAAAGATCCCCTTGAGAAGGAAATGGCAACCCACTCCAGTATTCTTGCCTGGAATATTCCATGGACTAAGAAGTCTGGCACCAGGCTACATTCCATGGGATCGCAAAGAGCTGGATATAACTGAGCAACTGAATAATAACAAATATCCATTGAGTTGGTGATGCCACCCAACCATCTCATGCACTGTTGCTTGCTTCTCCTCCCGTCCTCAATCTTTCCCAGCATCAGGCTCCCAGTGAGCCTGCCCTTTGCATCAGGTGACCAAAGTACTGGAGCTTCAGCTTCAGCATCAGTCCTTCCAATGAATATTCAGGTTTGATTTCCTTGCAGTCCAAGGGACTCTCAAGAGTCTTCTCCAGCACCACAGTTTGAAAGCTTCTATAATTCAGTGCTCAGCTGAAGAGTCAAATTTAATGGGAAGCCAAAAAGCTCAACCATCAAGATAAAATAACATTTTCTCCAACTTTTTATATGTACCTGGGTATTCTAATTTATTTTTTAATTGATTTACAACACTGTGTTATTATAGTTTCAGGTGTATAGCACAATGATTCATTTCTCTCTCTCTCTCTCTCTCTCTATATATATATATATATATATATATAAATGTACACACACACATATATATAATAACCCTTATAGGTTATTGCAAAATATTAAGTATAGTTCCCTATGCTATACAGTAGGTCCTTGTTGGTTATCTACTTTATATGTAACGGTGATAAATAACATTTCAATGCAGTATTTTAAAAAGTCAAAAGTAATGCAAAATCATCCAAGATTGTTAAACAAAGTCCATCAGTGATGGAGCCATGCTGACCTGCCTTGGAGCCTTAAGCAAAAGGAAAAATCAGCAAAATGGATCCCATTCTATCCCCATAACCTAATCGAATCTGAAAGAACATTCAATCAACACAACCAAGGGGCATCTACAAAACACCTGAAGAATGCTCTCCAAAAGGGACAGGAAGATCAAGGAGATCAAATAGCAAGGAGATCAAACCAATCTCTGAATATTCATTGAAAGGACTGATGCTGAAGCCGAAGCTCTGATAATTTGGCTACCTGATGCAAAGAGCCGACTCACTGGAAAAGACCCTGATGCTGAGAAAGATTGAGGGTAGGAGGAGAAGGGGGCTACAGAGGATGAGATGGTTGGATAAACATGAATTGGGGCAAACTCTGGGAGATGCTGAAGGACAGGGAAGCCTGGTGTGTTGTGGTCCATGGGGTCTCAAAGAGTCTGACATGACTTAGCGACTGAACAACGTGTGTGAGGTGCAAGTAGGTATGTGAACATGTACGTATGTGAATGTTTGTGGTATTCAAAGGGTGTATATGTGTGTGTGTGTGCATGTGAGTATATATGTGAGCATTAGTGTTTGTATGTATGTGAGTGTGTATTCCCAGGTGGTTCAGTGGTAAAGAATCTGCTTGCCAATGCAGGAGATGCAAGAGATGTGAGTTTGATCCCTGGGTCTCTAAGATCCCTTGGAGAAGGGAATGGCAACCCACTCCAGTATTCTTCCCTGGAGAATCCTCTGGATAGAGGAGCCTGGAAGGCTACAGTTCATGAGGTTGCAAAGAGCTGAATATGACAGAGCAACTAAACACACACACAGTGGTGTGAGGGTGTGTATGTATTTGTAGGAATGTGTGAGTGTGTAAGTGTGAGTGTGTGTGCCAGTGATGGTTGCCCTTGTGGGCTTGGTCCAGTCCTATGGGTACAGAACCTTCCTAAGTGGGGAGCGTCCCGGTCTTCCATTGTCCTGATTGTGCTTGGTCTCAGGCTCATCACATCCCTGCTGGTGGCCCATGAGCTGGTCATCATCTGCCCAAATCGACACAGTTAACAGAGGAGAAGCCCATGGAAGTCAGAGGAGCTGGTGTGCGCCCCATCACTGTAGGAGTCCTAGAGTCCTAGGAAGGAAGGAGGATCCCTGCTGACAGGGAGAGCACAGACTCCAGCAGATAGAAGGGGCAGAGGAAGCAGGAAATCTACTATAAATCTGACTCCTGTAAATCTATCTTCTTCCTGAATCACAGTGGTTCTCTGGCTCGTGTTTCCTCCAACATTCTCTGTCTGATTGCATTCTTGTATGTGGATACAGTTTTCTGCATTTCCTTTTCAATGAGACCTAAAACAGTGCACTTCACCCACTCTGAACACCAGCTGGTAAGCATTGGACAGCACATGTATGTACACACACACTCCTTTCCTTATGTATTAATACTTTCAGCAATTCCCCTAAATGAATCATCCCACCAGTCTGAAATTCTTCAGTACAGAGGACTTTTTGTAACCCTCTGGAGTCCGTGGGTGTGTATCTGTTGCCCTAAGTGCCTGCAGACACACACGTTCACACCATACACTCTCATACATATGACACACTCACACATTCTTTTCTTTTGGGTTGTCATTTGGGTGTGGATCTGAAGCTGTTTTCATCATAACAATGAAGAAACCTATGTCAAGCTTCGGTAGGATGCTGGTTTCTCTTTCACAAAACTGGGTTTGTCCCTCTGAAAAGGGGCCCTCAGCTTGCAATCACTTGGAGGTGCACAATGATGGTGAATATTTACCTTCATGTCACTCAGAAATGCAGGGCAATGCAGAGTGTAACAGAGCAGTCAGGGGTCATTGTGTTTTCAAGAAAGCCCTGGGTCCCCATTCTGTGGCAATTCCCCCTCTGCAGGGGTTTCCAAGAACTGCCACCAGGGCTGGGCTGATGGACTTCTTAGCTGCTCCTGCTGACTCTGCTGGCCACCCCCTTGTTTGTGAAAGTCCGGCTCAAATGCCGCACATGTGAGTCATCATCGTACATCTTACATCACTCAGCTTCCTTTGAACTTTTGCTCATTAACCAGGCTCCCTTTCTGGAACTTACCATACGTAAGCATAATGCCTGTTTATTAATGTTTTGGTCCTGAGGTCCTCACAATACTGCTGTGAGGTACTGTTTTCATCAGTTAAAACGCCAGCAAGAGGGTAATGAAGATGAGAAGGAAAAAGTCCAGTTCTCCAGTGAGGACTCTGGCAGAACATACCCAGGCTGTAATTTCAGTCTGTTTTATGCCCCTTTCTTCATTTGTTTAAGATCTGATGATTTTATGACGGAGAAACCGTACATACCTCCTTCACTGAGATGAAGTGTTCCCACAGGAATGTCAGCATTATTAGAGAATGAGAGGCAGAATGACAAGGAAATAAAGCTGCGTGTTGGTGTGTTACTCTAAATCCACTTAAAATGAAATGTCTCTGAATCTGCCCTCTCTTCCCATTTGCTGAGGGGCTGTGATTTATGAGTCTTGCAAGCAGGGCGGTCTAGCTCTTTCATCCCACCTGAGTGAGCGGTCTGCAGGCTGGTGGGGCTGGACCACTGGGGCTGAGTGTGAACAGCATCACTGGTGGTCTTGTTTGGTGATTAGACTCCAAGTTGTCATAGCATGTCCTAGAGTCACCAAGTAAAGGCTCTGTTCTCAGAGTGAGCTGGAGCCTGGGCAGGAGGAGGCTTGCAAAGGACAAAGCGTGTGCAGTGTCGAATGACTGCCCCCCAGTGTCCCTCCATGGGAGATGAGCACAAAGGAAATAGGATGCTGCTGCCGCTGCTGCTGGGAGAGGGGCTCTGCTGGCGAGAGCGCAGAGAGGAGCCAGGAGAATAATAAGGAGTGGCAAAAGCTCAGTGGAAGCTGCGCCCTCTGTAGGACTGCCTTTCAAAAGCACAGTGCCCTAGCCATGTTTCTAGAGCATGTGCTGTGCCTGCTAAGTCAGTTCAGTTATGTTTGACTCTTTGTGACCCCATGGACTCTAGCCCTCCAGGCTCCTCTTTCTATGGGAATTCTCCAGGCAAGAATACTGGAGTGGGTTGCCGTGCCCTCCTCCAGGGGATCTTCCCCACCCAGGGATCGAACGTGCGTCTCCTGCATTGGCAGGGTGGGTTCCTCACCACTAGTGGCACCTGGGTCAAATGTTCACTCTCCCTTGTGGGACAAGCACTGTCCTTGGGGCTGAGCAGCATCTTGAAGAAGGTGATGCCTGTAAGGTAAGCTGTGCCTTATGCGACAAAGGGCCATCTTTTCGTGTGAATTTTACAAAGGCCCCCTTAGCAGAACACCCTCCCTTGGTGTCTCCACTTGTGCATTCAGCCCAGGTGAGCAGACCTTCAGGCTGGATCAGATCACCTCTGCCCTGTGGCTGGGCAGAATGGAACAACTTAAGTGGTGGCCCTTCAGATAAATTGCACCTTCTTATACTCCATCCAAGTTGGCAATGGATGAAATCCTCAAAAAACTGGAGATTGGGCTGAATTTTATACCCCAGGGCATGGAGCTCTTAGCCAGTGGGCTGGCCTCCATCTCTCCTCCCTTTTGGCCAGTTCAGACCAGCTCTGCTCATTTTCCACACTCTTCCTCCAGATTCCCTTTTCCCAAGTTCCAGGTTTGTTTCAGTTCTCGTAATTTTAATTCCCAGGAGCCCTTCTTAATCTCTGATTGTTCCTTTTTGTGTCAACGATTCTTGATAAATGGATACAGTGTCTTCTGTTATTTCTCCTAAGATATTAATGACAATTTTTTGAGGTTGTGTTTTGTTTTCTCTCTTGTCTCTATTTATCTGATTTGATCTTTCTCCCTCCTTCTCTCCTTTCATTCGTCTCCCCACTTCTCTTTCTTTTGGCTCTCTCTTTCATATTGGAAGATTTCCTGAAGTGCTTGGGAAATCTTTGTCTATTCTTGTTAAAGAGACAGTTGACAGAGATCTGATTGTTTCAGGGGCAGGTTGTGCCACGTGGGGACTACCTTGCAGGGGCATGTGTGTGTGTGGGCAGGTAGGGATCCACACCTCTCTCTTTTAAAAATTTATTTTAATTTTATTAAAAAACTGTTATTGGAGCATAGCTGATTCACAATGTTGTGTTAGTTTCAGGTGTACAACAAAGTGAATCAGTTATACATACACATATATCCACTCTTCTTTAGATTCTTTTCTTATATAGGTCATTACAGAGTATTGGGTAGAGTTCCCTGTGGTATACACTGGTTCTTATCAGTTACCTATTTTACATATAATAGTGTGTACATTGGGTTCCCTGGCAGCTCAGATGGTAAAGAATCTGCTTGCAATGCGAAAGACCTGGGTTCAATCCCTGGATGGCAAGATCCCCTGGAGGAAGGCATGGCAACCCACTCCAGTATTCTTGACTGGAGAATCCCCACGGACAGAGGAGCGTTGGGCTACAGTCCATGGTGTCGCAGAATCGGACACGACTAAGCGAATAAGCACAGTGTGTACATTTCAACCCCAATATCTCAATTTATCTCTCCACTCTCCTTTCACCCTTCATAGTCATAAGCTTAGTTTCTACATCTGTGATTCTATTTCTGTTTTGTAAATTAGCTCATTTTTACCATTTTTTAAAATATTTCACATATAAGTGATATCATATTATATTTGTCTTTTTCTGATTGATTTACGTCACTCAGTGTGACAGTCTCTAGGTCCACTCATATTACTGCAAACAACATTATTTTGTTCTTTTTTTCTGGCTAATATTCCATTGCCTATATGAATGGTAGGAGCAACGGATGGTGCTGCAGCCCAGGGCAAAGTAAGTTGGGGGAGGGTACTGGCATCTAGCAGGGGAACAGAAATGGTGACCTGATGGTTTGTAAACACTTTAATCCTGTGACTTTCTTTTATATCTTCCAAACTTCCTGGTGCACCAAATCCCTGAAACTTTCTGGTGTTTTTTTGGAGCATTTGTCCAGTTTTATAAGAATCCCTTACTTTGTCTACCTTGCTAGCCAGTTACTATTTCTCCCTGGGCTTTATTTACTTTTTAAAATAGCTTTATTGAGGTTTAATTAATGTATAATAAAGCACACATTAAAGGGCACAATTTGATAAATTTTGACATAGAAATATGCTTGTAAAATCATCACCACAATCAAGGTAATAAACATACGAGTCATCCCCAGAAGTTTCCTCATGCTCTCTTCCAATCCTTCCCTTCTCTCCCTACCACTCCTATCCCCTGGTAATCACTGGTCTATTTTTTGTTGCTATACATTAATTTACATTTTCTAAAATAAATGGAATCATATGTCATATAATTTTTAAAAGTGTATTTTTTAATTGGAGGAAAATTGCTTTTCTGAGGAATTCAGCTCAGTTCAGTTCAGTCGCTCAGTCGTGTCTGACTCTTTGCGACCCCATGAACCACAGCACGCCAGGCCTCCCTGTCCATCACCAACTGCCAGAGTCCACCCAAACCCATGTCCATTGAGTCGGTGATGCCATCCAACCATCTCATCCTCTGTCGTCCCCTTCTCCTCCTGCCCTCAATCTTTCCCAGCATCAGGGTCTTTTCCAATGAGTCAGCTCTTCGCATCAGGTGGCCAAAGTACTGGAGTTTCAGCTTCGACATCAGTCCTTCCAATGAACACCCAGGACTGATTTCCTTTAGGATGGACTGGTTGGATCTCCTTGCAGTCCAAGGGACTCTCAAGAGTCTTCTCCAACACCACAGTTCAAAAACATCAATTCTTCGGCACTCAGCTTTCTTTATAGTCCAACTCTCACATCCATACATGACCACTGGAAAAACCATAGCCTTGACTAGATGGACCTTTGTGGACAACATAATGTCTCTGCTTTTTAATATGCTGTCTGAGGAATGGAGACGCATATACTCTTTTATTTGGCTTTTTTTACTCAGCATAATTCTTCTGAAAGTGACCCTTGTTGTAGCCTATAATGCTTTCTTTTTTATTGTTGAATAATATTCTATTGTATAGATATATCAGTGTTTGTCCACTTACCTGCTGTTGGACACTTGTTTCCAATTTTTGATTATTACAAATAAAGCAGCTATGTTCATTTGTGTTCGAGTCTTCCTATGGACATATTTTCTTTTGTCTTAGGTAAATGCCTAGGAGTGGAATGGCTGGGTTATATAATTTACATGCATATACAGGTTATATGTTTAATTTTTATGAAACTACCTAGGTGATCTCCTGAAAGATTGTTTCATTGAACATTTATACTGGCAATGTAAGAATTCCAGTTACTCCACATCCTTGACAAGACTTGATATAGCCTTTTAAATTTTATCCTCTCTACAGTGAGTGTTGTGTCTCATTGTAGTTTTAATTTTCATTTCCTTAATAACTGCTCAAATGTTGAGCTTTTCATGTGCTCACTTGTCATCCACACATCTTCTTTAGTGAAGTATCTATTCACATCTGTTGCCCATTTTTTTTGTGGTTGTTTTCTTAATAGTTTTTGTGAATTCTTATATATATTATGTATGCTTATATGCATTATTTTTAAAATTAGGGAATGTTTCAAATATGGAAAAAATTTCAAATAATAAAATAAAAATCTGTAAACTTGTCACCCATTTTTAATACATGAAAACATGTTCTTACATTTGCTTAGATTTTATTTTTTAAAATAAAATTATAGATAAGATATACTGAAAGCCCTCTTCTTTACCCCTCCCTTAATCTTTTCTCTTCCTTATACAAAGTAGGCATTAATCTGAACTTGGTTCATATCCATGGGTTTATTCTTTTACTGCACACACACATACACACTCACATGTACACATACATAGACACTAAATTAGCAAAGTGTTAGTTATTTTCCCTGAGCTTTTCTCTGTTCTTGGACTTTATGCTAATATAATCATACTGCGTATATTCTATGTGACTGCTCTTGCTTACATTATGTTGTTGAAATTTATTCATATTGATGCATGTAGCTGTGGATTACTTCATGATTGTAGGCTTCCATTATGTGATAACACCAAAATCTGTTTTCATAGTACTAATGATGGACATTTGGCTATTTTCATACTTCTCATTATTATCAGAGATACTGCTAGGAGCATTCTTGTGTTTGCTTTCTAAAGCGTGTTTGTAAGTGTTACCTTAGGAAAAGGATGGGTTGCAAGGTGTGCTCAAGCTCCACTTTACTAGGTAACACCTAACATTTTCCTAACTGCTTAAGCAAATTTACAGTCCTATTAATTGTGATGAAAGTGTCCACTGATTCACATTCTCTCCAATACTTAGTATGATCAGACTTCATATTTTTGTCAATCTGGTAGATATGATAACTCAATACTTTTATTGACCATCTGCCCAACCTAGATATTTACTTTCTACTGTCTTCTGGATCCTGTTACTACTATCAACTCTTTTGTAGATAGCTATTCTTTTGTAGTTGATCTATTTTACCCTTGAAAGTTAGTTGCTTGATCATGTCCAACTCTTTGTGACCCATGGTCTGTAGCTTATCAGGCTCCTCTGTCCATGGAATTTTCCAGGCAAGAATACTGGGGTGGGTAGCCATTCCTTTCTTCAGGGGATATTCCCAACCCAGGGATCGAACCTGGATCTCCTGTGTTGCAGATTCTTTACCATCTGAGCCTGCAGGGAAGCCTGTTTTACCCTTGAGATGCTTTTAAATGTTTCTCTTCTTCTGGTGTTATGCAGTGTCATTATGATATCTATGTGTGGGTAGGATGCTTGAAAGCTCATACTGGGAATTCATTGAGCTCCCTGGATTTGAACATTTTTCGTGTGTGTATATGTGTGTGTTAGTCGCTCAGTTGTGTCTGAATCTTTGCCACCCCATGGACTGTAGTCCCTCAGACTTCTCTGTCCATGGAATTCTCCAGGCAAGAATACTGTAGTGGATTGCCATTCTCTTGTCCAGAGGAACTTCCCAACCCAGGGATTGAACCATGGTCTCCTGCTTCCCAGGCGGATTCTCTACTGTTTGAGCTACAGGGAACATTTTTAGTAATCCCAGAAAATTCTCAGTAGCCACCTTTTAAAAACATTTATTCTTTCTCATTCTCTATTATTCACTTTAAAAATTCTAATTGGACTTCCCTGGTGGCTCAGATGGTAAAGAATCTGTCTGCAGTGCAGGAGGCCTGGGTTTGATCCCTGGGTCTCAAAGATCCCCTGGAGAAAGATGGCAACCTGCTCCAGTATTCTTGCCTGGGAAATCTCATGGACAGAGGAGCCTGGTAGGCTACAGTCCACGGGGTCACAAAGAGTCGGACACAACAGAATGATTTTCACTTCACTTTGACCTTCTCACTTGAGCATCTACATCTCTAAACCACCTTTTACTTTCTCTGTTTCTTTGTTTCCTGGATTTTATTTTGAATAATTTATTTACCTCTATCTCCTAGCCCTCTTTCAGTTCTCTAACTAATGTTTGTCTGTCCACTGTACTTTAACCTGAGCGAAACTTTCTTTCACTTCTAGAAATAATTTTGAAATTTTCAAAGCTTTGCAGGTATTATTCACAGTGTGTTGTTCCTTGATCATATTTTCAGACTTACTTTAAAACATTGCTTGGTAGCATAATTATTTTAGGTTCATTTCTGTTCATTACAAAATCTGTGGGATCCAGCAATCTGTGTTTTTATAGATATTTCAAATGACTCCAGTGCAATTGTTCCTCAGAACACTCCACGAGAAACATGGATGATTTAAGAAATGTAAAAATGTCCACTTTTAAGCAATAGATTTTCCCATCAATTTTTTTTATAATTTGATAGAAAAAATTATATGTTGACAATTTAAGAATAAATACAGGTTTTTCACATTAGGAAAAATGTTCAGTTTTTCTTCTTGACATGCTAGTAGAATTTGTATTTCATAGTTCCCCTAAGAATATCCTTTGCAGTATCTTTTTAAACTTTGGTCGAAAGTTAGATTTTATGATTGGCAGGTTAGAAATACTGAGGCTTCTTATGGAAAAGTGGAAAGAGATTCTCAGAATTCCAACTGTATAGGACAATGAAGGGATCATGGATTCTGGAGTTTTCGGAGCAAAATGATTTACTGAACCTCTTAAAATTTAACTGCCATTTATTCTCCCTAAACTAGACAGATCTATGCTGCTGCTAAGCCGCTTCAGTTGTGTCCGACTCTGTGTGACCCCATGGACTGCAGCCCACCAGGCCCCTCCATCCATGGGATTTTCCAGGCAAGAGTACTGGAGTGGGTTTCCATTGCCTACTCTGTATACCGGCACTAGATCTATCAGTTCAGTTCAGTTCAGTTGCTCAGTCGTGTCCGACTCTTTGCGACCCCATGAATCACAGCACGCCAGGCCTCCTTGTCTATCACAAACTCCCGGAGTTTAGAAGGAAATGGTAACCCACTTCAGCACTCTTGCCTGGAAAATCCCATGGATGGAGGAGCCTGGTGGGCTACAGTCCATGGGGACTCAAAGAGTCGGACACGACTGAGAGACTTCACTAGATCTATAGACACATGCAAATCCACAAAACATTTAAAGGATGACTTCCAATTATAAAGTATTTTTTTTGTGTGTGTGGAATGAAATCCCCAAAGTGAAAGTCAATAACAGTAACACTGAATGATTAGAGAGTCTTTATAGTGTCTTCCTGTCAGTAGCTGTAAGAGGTAGGTATTATTATTAATCTTATTCTACAGATGAAGGAGCTGAGGCACAGAGAGGTTAAACAATGTGTTCACGGTCACACAGGGAATAATAGAAAACCCAGGATTAGAACTGTGTCAGTGAGGTTCCAGCACCTCTTCTCTTAACCTCTATGTGATAATATAGTCTTTAATATTTTATCCTCTTTATATGTGACTGAGTTCTGTAAGGTGTATAGATTAGTATGTTTAAGGTGTCAGTGATGAGATAGGATGAAGTACTACCTGTGAATTTATAAAACTAAATTATTGTAGAGTTTATTATGTTTTACTTTTTAATACAAGAGATTGTGGCTACATAATAGACCAAAAATTGTGGTGAATCACATGAAATTGCCAAGCATTAACCATTTTCAACTTAAGAAAAAACTTTAATTGTAGGTCAAAAATGGTAACTGTAGCTAAAAAAATGGTTGATTCTTGGCAATTTCATGTGGTTCAACCAAATAAAAGATTTACATCTGCATGGTGCTTTACAGAAGAGCATTTATATCATTCTCTTTGTGGTCGTGAGACTTGGATGAGGACATTGTTATGCCCTTGTTTACAGAGGGGAAGTGGAGGCCCTGTGGAAGGGAGCTGCCCCAAGTGCTGGGCACCTGGGAGGGGACAGCATGAATCTTTAACCTGGTTTGTAGGAGCTGATTCTGCTGCTCCGTCCCTCTTATCCTGGTACCTATCCAGAGGTTGCTAATCCTGGGCTGAGGGGTTTTAGGTGGTCCCTTTATATGAGCATGTTGAGCTCATCAAATACAACTTAATAGAAAAGTGAGGAGCAAATCTAAGAGGGAAGGTGCTGACCACCTAAGTAAAGCAGGTGCTACAACTCAACACTTGATTATCTGCTTTTTAAAAGTAATTTATTGAGTTGAAATTCACATAGCACAGAATTAACTAACAGTTTGGTGGCATTTAGTCCATTCACGATGTTGTACAATCACTATTATTCTATCTAGTTCCAAAACATCCTTGACATCCCTTCAACAAAAAAGAAACTCCACATCCAGTAAGCAGTTGCTCCCATTCTCCCTAACTTCTGGCAACCAACAACATGAATTCTGTCTCAATAGATTTACCTATTCTGGACATTTCACATAGATGGAATTGTACAATATGTGACCTTTTGTTTCTGCCTTCTTTCATTTAGCATAATGTTTTCAAGGTTCATCCAGCTAACATAATGTTTATAGTATGTATCTGACTTCATTCTTGTTATGGTCGAATAATATACTGTTGTATATATTTACCATAATTTGTTTATCCGTTCATCTATGGATGAACATTTGGGTTGTTTCCAACTTTTGGCTATGGTGAACAGTTCTGTGACAAAAACGCACGTACATGTGTTTGTTTGACCATGCTGTGCCATACTTAGTTGCTCAATTGTGTCCAACTCTTTGTGACCCCATGGACTGTAGCCCGCCAGGCCCCTCTTTGCATGGGATTCTCCAGGCAAGAATACTGGAGTGGATTGCCATTCCCTCCTCCAGGGGATCTTCCCAACCCAGGGATCGAACCCAAGTCTCCTGCATTGCAGGCAAATTTTTACCATCTGAGCCACCAGGGAAGCCCAAGAATGGGTAGCCTATCCCTTCTCCAGTGGATCTTCCCAACCTAGGAATCGAATCAGGATCTCCTGCATTGTAGGTGGATTCTTTATCAGCTGAGCTAACAAGGAAGCCATTTGTTTGACTACCTGTTTTCAATTCTTATTGGATATATATTAAGGGTGGAATGAAGGGTCATATGGTAACTCTATGTTTAACTTTTTGAGGAACTGATTTTCAAAGTGGCTGCCCCATTTTACAATTCCAGCAGCAATATTTGAGGGTTCTGGTTTCTCTACATTCTTGCTAGTACTTGTTATTGTCTGTCTTTTTTCTTTTTATTAGAGTTATTGTAGTGGGTGTGAAGTAGTCTTCACATTGTGGTTTTGATTTACATTTCCCTAATGACTAATGATGTTGAGCATCCTTTCATGTGTTTATTGGTCATTTGTATATCTTCTTTGGAAACATGTCTATTCAGCTTCTTTACCCATTTTTAAACCCTTTTTAAGCTGTCTATTCAGCTCTTTTACCCATTTTAAAACTATCTTTCTATTGTTTAGTTTGCGAATACATTATCCGCTTTTGTTGGTTGTCTTTTCACTTTTTTTATAATGTCTTTTGATGCACAGACGTTTTAAATTATGATGAATTCTTCTGCTGCTGTTAAGTCATTTCAGTTGTGTCCGACTCTGTGCGACCCCTTAGACTGCAGCCCACCTGGCTCCCCCATCCCTGGGATTCTCCAGGCAAGAACACTGGGGTAGGTATGATGAATTCTAGCTTATCTTTTTTGTTGTTGTTGTCATTTGTGCTTTTGATGTTACATTTAAAAAATCATTCTGTAACCCAAGATCATGTAGATTTATTCCTATATTCTCCCTTACAATTCTTTTCTTTTCCAGTTTTAGCCCTTAAATTTAGGTTTATTATCCATTTTGAGTCAATTTTTATATTCCGTGGATATAGGGGTCTAACAATTCATTTTTGGTAATAAAAATTGTATATATTTAAGTTGTGCAACATAATTTTTTAAATATTTTTTATGTGGACCATTTTTAAAGACTTTGTTGAATTTGTTACAATATTATCTCTGTTTTATGTTCCTTTTTTTTTTGGGAGGGGGGGCCATGAGGCATGTGGGATCTTAGTTCCCAAATCAGGATTAAACCTGCATCCTCTCTATGGAAGGCAAAATCTTAACCACCAGACCAGCAGGTAAGTCCCTAACATGATGATTTGATATGCATATATATATATATATATATATATATATCGAAAGGGCTTCCCAGGTGGGGCTAAGGGTAAAGAAACCACCTGCCAATGCAGAAGACTTGAGACACCTGGGTTGGATCCTTGGGTTGGGAAAATTCCTGGAGGTGGAAATGGCAACCCACTCCAGGATTCTTGCCTGGGGAATCTCCTGGACAGAGGAGCCTGGTGGGCCTCAGGCCATAGGATCGCAAAGAGTCGGGTACGACTGAAGTGACTTAGCACGAACATGCATGAGTATTGAAATGATTAGTACAGTCAAGCTAATTAGCATTTTATCTCCTCATATGCATACCATTCATGATTATCTGTTTTGATCTTTATATTTTTCTTTTAAGCTATAAATATATTGAGAACAGGACAATTAATATTTTCTCATCACTGTTTCCTCAACCTCTTGTACCATTTCTGATATGCTTGCAAAGTAAATGAGACCTTATTGAAATCGTTTCATCTTAAGAATCAGCTTACATTCTATAAATCAGTTGCTCTAGACCACATCATTCTATGTGAATCTTCAAGCCCGAATTGTAAAATTATGCCCATTTTTTCAACTGGGATGACTTAGAAATATGATTATGTACCCTTTAATAACTGGTCTCTTCCCACTCCTAGACTGGGCAACTATCATCTAATTTTAGCTTGCGAGCTCTCTGGAAAAACCTACTATTTCCTGGCACAGAGTACCTATTGAATAAGTCTGTTTTATAGTGGAGCCAAGAATAACAATCATTTCTCATAGTTGAAGTCATTGAAAATACCATAAATGGCCATACCTTTTTGTCATTCCAGAGATAGGTCATTTTTAAATTGGCAGTCTCAATAATAATGATGATTATGCAGTGAATGCAGTTTCCTTTGAAACACCCTGAAGTATTCTCATGGAAACCTTTTTTATCTTTATCCTTGTAAAGTAGGAAAGGGATGAGTAATTGTTTGTGTCAAATGACCATTTCCTTAGGCTCAGTGAATTGGGCTATTCTCATATATTTCTGTTATACAACTTTGGTTTTATGGTTTTCTATTGTTCTGGTTACTGTGATGGGCTATGTGAATCCTTTATTGGTACGATTTCCATCACCTCAAAAGTGTATTTTTATGTGTTTCAATGAAGCCATTTAATAATACATTTCTCATGAAGAATACTATTGATTTGACAATATAGTTTGGGCATGAAACTATTTTTGACTTTTAGAAGAGTTGGGATGAAATATGTTTTCTCTAAATGTTAAAATGTATGTGTCTCATGAATCAGTGTTATTTCTCTGATTTCCAAAAAGCTATTTATTCAGGCAAAAAAATACTTCTGTGGTACTATATTCACTAGGAAAACACATCACTTCATTTCGTAGTGTGTGGTGCCCTTAGAAGACATGTCCTAATAAATAAAACATCGTTTTCTTGTTATTCAAGAAAATATAGCAGGTCATAGAAAATGAAGAAAACTTTTCATTCATTTTATATTTCAATCATTACAGTGAAATACCAAAGTCTGACTTTAAAGAGATTAAAATAAGAGGGAAAACAATGGATCAATTCCATTTGTAAATATAGATGCGAAACCCAAAAGTACTCTAAATATTAGCAAATAAAATTAAGGAGTGAATTAGAAAACAAATCTTGCTTGACCAGGTAGAACTTACTCCATGACTGTAAAAATGACTCAGTGTGTTTAGCAAACTCATTACATAAACACATTAAAGAAACATGTAATTATAGCAACAGATTTAAAGTAATATTTGAGTAATTTTTAGCTATTGGTAGTGTTAGCCAAAAATGAAATAGGACTAAGAATAAACTACTGAAACATAATGAAGGCAATTTACCAGAAATCTACATGTGAAATTGTGAAATATTAAGTATCTAAAATGTGAAACATGACTGCAATGCCCTCTACCATCACTATTAAAGGACACAATTTTGGAGTGTCTAGCTAATGTAATACAATAAGAAAGAGGAAATAAGTCATATTACTGTTAGAACAGAAGTAACAACATTATCTTTATTTGTAGATGATAGAATTGCAGGCTTGGAAAATACAACAGGTCAAATAAAAAAAACCTATTGAATTAAAGAGATAATTTTGCAAGCAAAACAAATAAAATTAATAGTTTAAAATATTATTAATCAATAGAAATTAAATGGAAAACTACCCCATTTAAAACAAAAAAGCTAGAAAATCAATGGAAATGAAATGAATTTAATAATAAAAATAAAAACTAAAAAAATGAAAATGAATTTAATAGAACATATTGGAAGACTATTAAACAGTATTTAGACAAGGTGATGCAGAACGAGTTGAGCTAAGAGATGTGCAGTCTTCAGAACTTCTCTGAGTCTCTTGGCTCTGCCCTCCTCATGGGCTTCCTCTGGTACATGTATACTAAGTCACTTCAGTCACGTCTGACTCTTTGTGACCCTATGGACCACAGCCAGTGAGGCTCTTCTGTCCATGGGGTTCTCCAGGCGAGAGTATAGGAGTGGGTTGCCATTTCCTTCTCCAGGTGATCTTCCTGGCCCAGGGATCAAACCCACGTCTCTTACATCTCCTGCATTGGCAGTCAGGTTCTTTACCACCAGCACCACCTGGGAAGCCCCCTACAGGTGCTCAGATGCTATAGCAAGTCTTGGCCTCTTCTCAAGCATGACCACTTCCAGAGAAAGAAGAGAGATGGTAACTTATGGGTGTTGACCCAGTTGAGAAAGACATAGCTTTCTCCAAAGACCACATAGCTCTCCTCACATCCTTTTGGCCAGAATTGGGCTGTATGCCAACTTTCAAACCAAACCTTGGGGAAAGATTAGACAAGTTAGCGTTACTTTGGAATTGAGTGGGGACAACTTCCCATTCATTGGAAGGACTGATGCTGAAGCTGGAACTCCAATACTTTGCCCACCTGATGTGAAGAACTGACTCATTTGAAAAGACCCTGATGCTGGGAAAGACTGAAGGTGGGAGGAGAAGGGGACAGCAGAGGATGAGATGGTTGGATAGCACCACCAACTCAATGGACATGAGTTCGAGTAAGCTCCAGGAGTTGGTGATGGACAGGGAAGCATGGTGTGCTGCAGTCCATGAGGTTGCAAAGAATCGGACATGACTGAGTAACTGAACTGAACTGAACTTCCCATGAAAACATGGCAGAACTTGTTTCCTGAGAAAAGTCTGGGATTATATTGGTAAGGAGGAAGTAGAAAGGGATTAATCATCCTTTTGGAAGAAAAAAAGACCTCAACCTCGTTCAATGTAAATGAATCCCAAAAGGTTTAAATAGCTAACTGTAAAACAAAACAAACCTATAAAAATATTAGAAGGAAATGAAGAAGAATATGTATCTAACCTTAGAGTGAGGAAGGCCTTCTCAAGTGAGATACAAATGATAATAGATTCACTGCAGACTAACATTTCTATATGGCAAAGGATATTGGAGGAGTCAAGTAAATAATAGAAAGGTGAAAATTTTGCAATAAATATAAAGTTTAATATTGCTCCTACTGCAAAGAATTTCTGTATAAAGGGAAAAAATAGCAAAGACCCAGTTGAAAAAACTATCAAAGAGTATGAATAGGCTAGACAAAATGCAAGAAGTGAGAAAAGATTAAAATGCTTAATTTCACTAGTTCACTAGGATTAAGAAAATTTAAATTAAAACAAAAAAATATCAAGCTTCCTGGCAAATTTTAATAATTTGGGATTATTAAATCCCAAAAAAACTGATAGGATCCAAGATCTAAAAAGGCTTGGAGAAACTGGCACCCTGTAACTTTACTAATGGGAATGTCAATTGTTGCAACTTCTACTTGTAGAAATTGGGGAAGCAATCTGGAAGTAACTGTTAACTCTGCGAGTATAGAAATCCCACTTTTAACAATATATTTTACAAAAAAAAAAAAACAAAACACAGAAATGTATGTCTAAAGATATTCTTAAGCATTTTCATAATAGCAAAACACAGGAAACCATCTGAATATCCATCTATGGTGGAATTGCTGATGAAACTATGGTACACACAAACTGTGGACAAACATGATGCTATTAAAGGTGAAGGGAGATACAATCCTAGCACTGTGACTATGAAAAAGGAATGAAGTGAAAGGAAGAGAAACAAATGCCAAAAAGAACTGACTGTAGCTTAATAGGATGGCATAGCAGGGTGCTCATTATCTGGAGTATTTTTAGTCAGGCTGAACACAAAGAACAGAAAGACAGTGTTAGAACAGCCCATCAGAGGAAGGAAGAGAGAGTTTATTTCCTGGTGCTCTTATCTTGTCTCCCTTTATTAAGTTTCCCCTTGAGGGTTTGGCACCTCCCTACCCACCATACTTCTGAGTATGCTGCCCTGGAGAAGTCAGATCCCAAGCAGCAGCTGAGTTGATAGGTGGGAAGGCAGGAGCCTGAGAGCCTAGTCAGGCCACACCTGTGCACTGGAGTTGCTGCAGCTCCCACCATCGCAGCTACCAACACAGAATGTGAAGGAGCTTGATTTCACTCAGGAGTGAGGTCAAGCTATCCTGGCTTTTGGATGTGACATAGTGGAAGCTGCAGCTGCAGTCGTGGTGGCAGCAGCTTGGGATGTCCATGAACAAGGGGCCAAGATTTTCAGATTTCAGAAATCATCATCCAATAGCTCTTTAGATTGTTTCTGCTCCATTTTGTCTGTTACCTCTGGTTGGTAGACTACATTCTTGTGTCTTTTCCCCTTTCTTTTATGTTTCCCATCTGTTCATCTCTTCCAGAATCTTTTCTTCTAATCTGTATTCCTATTCACTTTTTTCCTCCTTGGTTGTGTCTAATCTGCTGTTAAGTCCATTGAGTTTTAATACAAATAATTTTATTTTTTCTGTTTTAGGATATTCACTGTTTTTATTTAAAAGTTTCCAATATTCTGCCAGAAATTTCAGTTTTGTTCTTAATTTGCTTGACAATATTAAGGGTAGTTATTTTAGTGTCAAACTAGGTTTTAGATTCTATTGATAAATTATTATTAATTTTATGAGATATGATAATGGTCAGATGGCTAGGTTGTTAGATTATATATTGAAGTCCTTAGAGGTGAAATATTATGGCTGGGATTTGTTTTAAAATGCCACCTTCCCATGTGTATATATGTGCATTTGTATATAGTTGTTGAATAATTTGTGCTAATATTGGGGGTTCAGTATACTATTCTTTCTCTGATGTATGCCTAAAACTCTCCAAAATAATAATAAAAAAAGTTTTTAATAAGTCTTGTTCTGATGACTCAATTTCTGGGAGGTACTCCTCAGAGTTTGCTTCTATTTCCTCTAGCTTTTTTTGGTTTATTTTCCTGTGTTTTGTCTCATGGATGTTTGGTATTTTTGATCGAGGGTCAAATGACGAGTATATGACAGGTAGTAGGCTGTGTGTGACAAGTAGTAGGAATAATTTGAGACCTAATCTGATATCTTCCTCCAGGAAAGATTTGGGCTTTCTCCCAACTGGCAGCTGGGACATTCACAATAATCCAGTTTCACACATGATTTGAAGGTGGGATTCAGTCCGTCTGAGAAACAATCAACATTTGGGTCACCCTTATTCCTAGGATGGGAGCTCTTCATAGTCCCTGAAGGAGTCTTTTGGGCCTAGAAAAGAAAACAACAGTCTCAAAGGCCCCTTGCTGAATCATCTAACTTCGGAGAAAACAAAACAGAACTTCAGTTCCACCCTGATGCTCCAGTCCGGTTGCATCTATCTGGGACTTATCACCCCCTGTCCGGAAACCTTCCACCCCCTACACCTGCCCAGAAAACTTATCACCCTCTGCCCAACTACAAATGTCATCTCAACAGAAGAATATTCACAATATCCCACCTGATTAACATTTCCCTTTTCGCTTCCACAAACCTTCCTATAAATATGAAGACTCCCTGACCCCTCTTGGTGCTCAGCCTGGTCGTTAGGCCAACTGTCGCCCCTCCTTGCCTGAATAAAGGTAACCTGCTTCTGTTGAGGTCGTCTTTCCTTTTTTGCCTCACCCAAACCATACCTTACAGTCCCCACCCAGAGTGTGGGTGGCCTGGGTGACTCTCCTGCCCTTTGGTTGGTACTGGGCTCCAGGATTCACCTCCTCCTGAAAGGCTGCCAGGAACTCTTGATTTCTCTTTTAATTGCTTTTTTTTTTTTTGGAACTGGTCAATATCTCTGGGAAGACTGGGCCTCCCTCCATCCTTCCTTTAACACTCAGATTTTTCTCTGCTAATTCTTTGTTAGCTGTTTTTTTCCTCTGGTAGCTTAAGCAGATTTTTCTTCTTTTGTTTTTTTTTTCTTTTTAGTATTTACTCACTGTTCAAGCTAATCTCAAAGAGGACTGGCTGAATTAGTAAGTCCACTGGTACCATATGCCATCTTTTTTCTTTCTTTTTTTTTTGTCCTTTGATAGGTCTCTCCTGTCTTCTTTACCATCACTCCTGCTTAGGGGCTTATGAAGACTGCCTTGAGAGAGCTTCCTGCTTTCATTTATGAACTGAAAGCTGCTCTAGCCATCCTCAGAGCTGTTGATGCCCACAAAGCTCTTGGTGGCCCAGTCATATGGATTCCAGCCATTTGTGTCTCTTTTGCAACAAGTCCATGTGCTCCCTGATAGGCATGGGTAACTAAATTGACTGCCCTTGAGGACAGAGGGTGTGGCTGCCTGTGCTGGTGTCTCCCGAGTGCAGAGGAAATATCTGTGGCAGGTGAATGGGCTTGACTGAGAACTGAAAACTCATCCTGGAAAAACTGATGAAGTGGACTGCTCATCACTGGTGACTCTGTCTGGCACTAATCACATTTTTTTTTTTTCAGCAGTAAGGTTTTTAGATGCTTTTAGAGGATGTAGCTTAAGACTCAGAGAAGGCAGAGGCAACCCACTCCAGTACTCTGGCCTGGAAAATCCCATGGATGAAGGAGCCTCGTAGGCTTCAGTCCATGGGGTCGCTAGGAGTCAGACAAGACTAAGTGACTTCACTTTCACTTTTCACTTTCATGCATTGGAGAAGGAAATGGCAACCCACTCCACTATTCTTGCCTGGAGAATCCCAGGGACAGGGGAGACTGGTGGGCTGCCATCTATGGGGTCGCACAGAGTCAGACACAACTAAAGTGATTTAACAGCAGCAGCAGCAGCTTAAGACTATTTCAACTTCTTCTAGGATTCAGTTTAGTTCAACAAACATCAAGATGGGAAGGAGAGAGGGAGGGAGGGAGGGAGGAAAGAAAGAGGAAGGAGCAAAGTCAGTGGAAGGGGCTATTCTCCCATTTACTCTCCTTGAAATCATCAACAGAGTCAGAGCTGAGACATCTAGTGGCCATGTGAAGAGTGGCTACAGATCGTGATAGTTCAGTTGTGTCTGACTCTTTGTGACCCCTGAACTGTAGCCTGCCAGGGTGGTCTGTCCATGGGATTCTTCAGGCAAGAATACTAGAGTGGGTAGCCATTCCCTTCTTCAGGGGATCGTCCCAGCCCAGGGACTGGACCTGGGTGTCCTGAACGGCAGGTAGATTCTTTACTGTCTGAGCCGCCAGGGAAGCCCCATGATACCTGGGGCTGGAACAATTTATTAGGTTGGAACACCTGGGCAAGAGGGTGAGCTACCAGCTTTCCTGTGTGCTATTTGCCTGAAAGGCAAGTGTGGTCTTTAACAATATGAGCTTTTATTCACCCTAATGGTTTTTATTGAAAGAGATCATTTATAAATACACAAGAAAGATTTGTAAAAGTTAGCATAATTCCATCCAAACACCACGTAGGGATAAATGGAACCTAGTTAAATAAGGTAAGCCCTGTATCATTCTGTCTTCCTCTCTAATCCCTGCCACTGTCCCATCTGCCCACAACATTGATGATGTATCTATTATATTGAGCTTCAGTGTGTAGGTACTACTCATAATGTTTTATGTGAATTCATTTATTTGATCTCAAGACAATCTCACTCACTCTCATTTTACAGATGAAGAAACTAAGCCATAAATTAGTAGCTTATCCATCAAGTGGTGGAGGTGAGATTAAAACTCGGAAAGTTTGGTTCTAGGGTCTGTGATTTTTTTGCTAACCTCATCTGGTCCTGAGCACAAAGCCATTCTGTTGGCTTCTCCTTCCTAGAGGCAGGAAGGCCATCCTCATTTTAGCCAGTCCTGGCCCATGACACAGGAGAATTTAGGTCATTCTCTAGAGTCATATCTCATTTAGAAACAATTCTCCACATGCGGTGCCCCTCACCTATTTTCCTCTGCTTCCAAGTTATGTAATCTGACTTTATGTAACTCTGCTTCCAAATTATGTAATCTGATTTTATGTAATCTGACTGTCATAGACAAACCACCCCAAGTCTCAGAGACCTACAGAGTTTTTCAAAGTTTGCAGTCACAATGGATATGGGTCAGGAATTCTTAAAAAATTTCCAGCTAAATAGATTTCTGATTCATAAAGCGTATCTTATTCCTCAGTTACTCTAGGTCAGATTGATTACAGAAAACACCTCTGTAAGGCCTGCTGCTACTAGCTTTTGCATAAGTTCCAGCAAAGAGGCAAAACTCCAAGTGGTGCATGAGTGCATGCTAAGTTGCATCAGTTGTGTCTGACTCTGCAACCCTATGGACTATAGCATGCCAGGCTTCTCTGTCCATGGGATTCTCTGGATGAATACTGGTGTAGGTTGACATACAAGTGGTGCCAACCACTTAATTTGGAGCCAACCAAATAATTCCAAATTTTGTGTTTGTGGTGAGCACTTAAACAAAACCAAAATACAGGTTTTTAATAGTTATCAGTAATACATAAATAGGAAAAGAAGTCAAGCATGGAAGCTGTGTTAAATACATCAAAGTTCTTTCATTGAAAAAAGTAAAAAGACATGATCCTTCTTATCATGATCAGGCAAGTGGCAAATTCTTTGGCACGTGACCTAGATAGAAATGGCAGTAGGCCTTATCCACCAGAAGGAGGAAGGACCCCCTGCCTCAGAGACAAGATAAGAGTGACCTCAGTGACCAGTAGCAGGGTCAAGCTGTGGTCGAGTGTCTGGGCCCACAGGTCTCTGGGGTGAGTCTCATTGGTCATACTGGTCAGGGAAGTAGATGGACACCCTGCTTGATCAATAAAACTGAAAAGCATTGAGTCAACGTTTGGAAGCCTGGAGCAAGGAAACCAGAGGAGGGGCCTTGAGTGAGGAGTTGGTTGGTTCTCTTGAGCTTAGGCCCTGAGAAGCTGCCACAGAAACACACTGAGAGCCTTCCTCTGCCTTCCTGAACATGACCTGAAGCCCTTAATCAGGGTGACTCTGCTTGAGGGAGACAGAGACTCCAGTTTTCAGGGAGCCATAGACACAAGCTCTGAGCTGATGTGAATCTGCCCAGAGCTGGGACTTCATGGAGGGTGGGAGGGTCAGAGGGTAAATGGAGTTTTGGCTCATATCTATTTCCTGGTAGGCTCAGTGACTTTGGAAACCCATCTGGTAGTTATTTTCATATTAGTTTCCTGAATGTAGAGTTAGAACAGAAATATTCATAATGATAAATGACATATAACCTAAAAACTTGTGAATCACTATACTGTACACCTGAAACTTATACATTACTGTAAATCAACTATACCTCAATAATTTAAAAAAAAAGATAGACATACTGAATAATCAACTGCATCCCCACATGGGTTCCCTTGTTGATAGAGGAGGGGCCTCTCTGCCACAAATGATCAATGGCACCCTTGGGAAGCATCCTCCATGTGCAACCAAAACCAATACAGCACCTCTGGGAGAACTGCAAAGGTGAGCACCACCATCAAACACTGAGACACAGAGATAGTGACTCTGCCTTCTCTCCATTTTATTAACTGATGCAAAGGAAGGGAATTCCTTGAGAATAACAATAAATTATCCTAAATTGATCACTTACGACTCTAACTGCAGGCACTTTTCATGATGTGGTCTCTACTAGGGAAAATCGTCACGGCCCTTGATGCCTGGTACAAACTTTCACTCTGGCTAGTGCTTTTCCTTTATTCAAATAAATAAAAGTAGAAGCAATACACTTTTAGCAGGCAGAAAAGCAACACTCCTTCACTGTTCCAAGGCCATTTCACTGGGAAACTGAGAATTACATTTTCCAAATTCCTTTGCAGAAAGGAGTCTGGAGGTAAGTTCAGTTCAGTTCAGTCACTTAGTTGTGTCCAACTCTTTGCAATCCCATGGACTGCAGCACACCAGGCCTCCCTGTCCAATGCCAACTCCCGGAGCTTACTCAAACTCATGTCCTTTGAGTCGGTGATGCCATCCAACCATCTCATTTTCTGTCGTCCCCTTCCCCTCCTGCCTTCAATCTTTCCCAGCATTAGGGTCTTTTCCAATGAGTCAGTTCTTCACATCAGGTGGCCAAAGTACTGGAGTTTCAGCTTCAGCATCAGTCCTTCCAATGAATATTCAGGACTGATTTACTTTAGGATGGACTGGTTGGATCTCTGCACTCCAAGGGACTCTCAAGAGTCTTCTCCAGCACCACAGTTCAAAAGCATCAATTCTTTGGCACGCAACTTTCTTTATAGTCCAATTTTCACATCCATACATGACCCCAAAATAAAATCTGTCACTGTTTCCATTGTTTCCCCATCTATTTGCCATAAAGTGATGGGACCAGATGCCATGATCTTAGTTCTCTGAATGCTGAGTTTTAAGCCAACTTTTCACTGTCCTCTTTCACTTTCATCAAGAGGCTCTTTCATTCTTCTTTGCTTTCTGCCATAAGAGTGGTGTCATCTGTATATTTGAGGTTTTTGGTATTTCTCCCGGCAATCTTGATTCCAGCTTGTGCTTCATCCAGCCCAGCATTTCTCATGATGTACCCTGCATAGAAGTTAAATAAGCAGGGTGACAATGCACAGCCTTGACGTCCTCCTTTCCTGATTTGGAACCAGTCTGTTGTTCCATGTCCAGTTCTAACTGTTGCTTCTTGACCTGCATATGTATTTCTCAGGAGGCAGATCAGGTGGTTTGGTATTTCCATCTCTTGAATAATTTTCCAGTTTGTTGTGATCCACATAGTCAAAGGCTTTGGTATAGTCAGTAAAGCAAAAGTAGATGCTTTTCTGGAACTCTCTTGCTTTTTCTATGATCCAACAGATGTTGGCAATTTGATATCTGGTTCCTCTGCCTTTTCTAAATCCAGCTTGAACATCTGGAAGTTTATGGTTCATGTATTGTTGAAGTCTGGCTTGGAGAATTTTGAGCATTACTTTACTAGCATGTGAGAGGAGTGCAATTGTGCAGTAGTTTGACCATTCTTTGGCATTGCTTTTCTTTGGGATTGAAATGAAAACTGGCCTTTTCCAGTCCTGTGGCCACGGCTGAGTTTTCATTTGCTGGCATATTGAGTGCCAGCACTCAATATGACTCAATATGATGCCACTTTCACAGCATCATCTTTCAGGATTTGAAATAGTTCAACTCGAATTCCATCATCTCCACTAGCTTTGTTCATAGTGATGCTTCCTAAGGCCCACTTGACTTCACATTCCAGGATGTCCAGCTCTAGGTGGCTGATCACACCATTGTGGTTATCTGGATCATGAAGATCTTTTTTGTATAGTTCTTCTGTGTATTCTTGCCACCTCTTCTTAAGAATATCTCCTGCTTCTGTTAGGTCCATACCAC
Organism: Dama dama; assembly: GCF_033118175.1. NCBI lineage: Eukaryota > Metazoa > Chordata > Mammalia > Artiodactyla > Cervidae > Dama > Dama dama. The sequence goes on along the minus strand of NC_083696.1, from coordinate 24,535,729 downwards.
TTTTGTCCTTAATCGTGCCCATCTTTGCATAAAATGTTCCCTTGGTATCTCTCATTTTCTTGAAGAGGTCTCTAGTCTTTCCCATTTTATTGTTTTCCTCTATTTCTTTGCACTGGCCACTGAGGAAGGCTTTCTTATCTCTCCTTGCTATTCTTCAGAACTCTGCATTCAAACATGTATGTCTTTCCTTTTCTCCTTTGTCTTTATCCTCTCTTCTTTTCTCAGTTATTTGTAAGGCCTCCTCAGACAACCATTTTGCCTTTTTGCATTTCTTTTCCTTGGGATTGGTCTTGATCACTACCTCCTGTACAATGTCTCAAACCTCTGTCCATAGTTCTTCAGGCACTCTGTCTATCAGATCTAGTCCCTTGCATCTATTTCTCAATTCCACTGTATAATAATAAGGGATTTGATTTAGGTCATACCTGAATGGTCTAGTGGTTTTCCCCACCTTCTTCAATTTAAGCCTGAATTTGGCAATAAGGAGTTCATGATCTAAGCCACAGTCAGCTTCTGGTTTTGTTTTTGCTGACTCTGTAGAGCTTCTCCATCTTTGGCTGCAAAGAATATAATCAATCTGATTATATTGATGATGTCCATGTGTAAAGTCTTCTCTTGTGCTGTTGGAAGAGGGTGTTTGCTAAGACCAGTGCATTCTCTTGGCAAAACTCTGTTAGCCTTTGCCCTGCTTCATTTTGTACTCCAAGGCCAAATTTGCCTGTTATTCTAGGTATCTCTTGACTTCCTACTTTTGCATTCCAGCCCCCTATAATGAAAAGGACATCTTTTTTTGGGTGTTAGTTCTAAACGATCTTGTAGGTCTTCATAGAATCGTTCAACTTCAGCTTCTTCAGCATTACTGGCTAGGGCATAGACTTGGATTACTGTGATATTGAATGGTTTTCCTTGGAAACAAGCAGAGATCATTCTGTCGTTTTTGAGATTGCGTCCAACTACTGCATTTCAGACTCTTTTGTTGACTATGATGGTTACTCCATTTCTTCTAAGGGATTCTTGCCCACAGTAGTAGATACAATGGTCATCTGAGTTAAATTCACCCATTCCAGTCCATTTTAGGTCACTGATTCCTAAAATGTTGATGTTAACTCTTGCCATCTCCCGTTTGACCACTTCCAATTTACCTTGATTCATAGATCTAACTCCAGGTTCCTATGCAATATTGTTCTTTACAGCACTGGACTTCACTTCCATCACCAGTCACATCCACAGTGGAGTGTTGTTTTTGCTTTGGCTCCATCCCTTCATTCTTTCTGGAGTTATTTCTCCACTGTTCTCCAGTAGTATCTTGGGCACCTACTGACCTGGGGAGTTCATCTTTCAGTATCCTATCATTTTGCCTTCTCATACTGTTCATGGGGTTCTCAAGGCAAGAATACTGAAGTGGTTTGCCATTCCTTTCTCCAGTGGACCATGTTTTGTCAGAACTCTCCACCATGAACTCTCCACGTCATTTATTCTTTAACATTTCTAATTAATTTCTAACATTTCTAACTAATCTGGCTGCTTCAGTGTCTTAGTTGTGTCATGTGGGTTCTTTCCTTGAGGCACACAAACTCCCTACTTTTGGTGCATGGGCTCAGTAGTGGCAACACAAGGGCTTAGTTGGTCCACACCACATGGGAACCCAGTTCACTGACCACTGTGTCCTGTTCACTGTTCACTGTGTCCCCTGCAATGCAAGGCAAATTCTTAATTATTTAGATTCACTAAAGTAAGGCTTGGCCTAACATGGCCCATTGCTGCTGAGTCGCTACAGTCGTGTCCAACTCTGCAACCCCATAGACTGCAGCCCACCAGGCTCCCCAGTCCCTGGGATTCTCCAGGCAAGAACACTGGAGTGGGTTGCCATTTCCTTCTCCAATGCATGAAAGTTAAAAGTGAAAGAGAAGCCACTCAGTCATGTCTGACTTGCAGCGACCCCAGGGACTGCAGCCTACCAGGCTCCTCTGTCCCTGGGATTTTCCAGGCAAGAGTACTGGAGTGGGGTGCCATTGCCTTCTCTAGCACAGATCAAATCCATTGGGCTATTTGTTTTTGTGAACAACAGCTTGGAGTATTTTTTCATTTACATATTATCTATGCTGTTTTGATGCTATTAACATCCCAGGTGACTGGTAACAGAGACTCTATAGCCCAGAGAACCAAAAGTCTGTACTATCTAGCACTTTCCAGGGAAGTGTTGGCTCACCTTTGGTCTAGAGAAGGATTGGGAAGGCAGGGTTGAGGCTGGTTGCCTTTCCTGTGGCTTCTGTCTTTGTAGTTTTCTCCCCCAAGAGCCTCCCCAGTGTTGTGTCCTCTGATGTCTCATTTCCTGAGTGTGAGGAGACTCACTCCTTGATGTGCTGGGACACAGCTCCACCAGCTCTGAACTTAGACTGGTATGGCTCCAGAAATGAACTCAGAGGCAGTAACCCCCCAGCTGGGCTGGTTCTTAATGTCCCAAAATCATTCCAAGAGCCCTAGCCTAAAACCTGTTCCTTCAATAATTTTTGAAATAGTTAAGTCTAAGTATTAAAACTTTTCTTGATCAAGTACACACAATTTTGGGTTTCCTAAATTGAATCCTGACTGCTACATACCTCATGTTTATGCACCAGTTATAGGCATTTAAACAGACACACATTTCTTCATATAGATCATTTATAATTTATAGCACAAATGTGTCTATTGTATGTATAAACCAGAGACAAAGACGTCATAATATTTTTTATTCAATAAATTAAAAGGCAAAGACTAACTGTATCTCTCAATCTTAACAGGTTTGGTGGAAAACTCCCTGATGTTGACCGGATTAGAAATAGCTAGAGACCGAATTGTCTTCTCCTTCTGGGATCCCTATATGCATAGGTTGGCATGCTTTATATTATCTCATAGCTCTCTTATATTGTTTTCTTTTTTTTTTTTTTAATTTGGCTTTCTGTCTGCTGCTCTGATTGAGTGAAGAGGGGTGGGAGAGGGATGGATTCGGAGTTAGGGATTAGTACACACAAACTATTAATAGTATAGATAAGATAGATAAGCAAAAGGTCCTACTGTATAATACAAGGCACTGTATTAAATATCCTATGAAAAACCATAGTAGAAAAGAATATGAAAAAGAATATATACATATATATATATACACGCAGGCATGCTGTCAGTCATGTCCAACTCTATGCGACCCCATGGACTTCAGCCCGCCAGGCTCCTCTGTCCATGGGATTCTCCAGGCAAGAATACTGGAGTGGGTTGCCATGCCCTCCTCCATGGGATCTTCTTGACCCAGGGATTGAACCAGAATCTCCTGCATTGCAGGTGATTCTTTACTGCTGAGCCACTGGTAAGCCTGTATATATATATGAATGAATCACTTTGCCTTACAGCATAAATTAACACAAATTGTAAACCAACTGTACTTCAATAAAATTTAAAAAAAGGGAAAGACCTAGCTTTGCTTGTTTCTGCAGAGTTGGCCCATGGCCAGAATGATTTCCCAGGTGCAGAATGATCCCTGACTCTATGATGTGTGCTCCATCCAGTCTCCAAGGCCTGTTGCACAACAGTGGAGGTGGGTGAATAGGGAGGATGTTTTGTTATGCAACTCAGCTTCCTTATTAAGTCACCTCTGATGGCAAGGCTTGGCGAGCTTAATTAGGAGATTTCAGGTCTAAAGGAACACTGGCTCCATACAGAAAAGAGCTGAGGGTGACACATTAGAAGTCAATTACAACAAGATAACATCATGGCTTCCAGCGCAGGTAAGCCATCAGTCCTACCTTTCATTAAGATGATCTAAGTCTGTTTTCTGGGTTACGCTGGGGCGTGGCTAGGGTTGGGCTGCATGCCAGAATGAAGACATGGTCTCCTGGTGCTTTGCAAAATCTCCAGTACTGCCAAGCTCTATTGGCCACCATGAGTCAGGGCAGGTGCCCCCACCCCCAAGCCCCATGCGGCTCAGTCACTGAGTGATGGACTGAGAGCCTTCCAAAGCTATGCCACCCACTTATTTGATTATTATGCAAAAATATATGACGGAAAATTCAAGAGTTTAGGTGTCTTTGTTGTTATTTGTTTTCTCTTTCATTCTATACTCCCATCCAACCTCCAACTTTTCTTCATGAGTTTAAGGACAAATACCTCAAAGGTCATTGGTAGAGGAAGAAAATAAAAAACTAGTTCTTGAAAATAGGAACGGCCCAATGATCCCTAATCTGTCAGTGCAGAATTTACATTTAAGCCAATATCCTGTGCTTACACTTTGAAAAACATAACCATAGTAGCTGACTTAATCCATGTTAGGCGGCTAACAATAGTAGCTGTCTCAATCCATGGTGCTTCCAGGTAATATTACGCAAACTCCTGATTGTAAGCAGGAACCAAATGCTTTTGAGGATGAAGCTTTTCTTAAGTTCAAAGAATCTGAAAATATACCTTTTTGGCTTCTTTGTCCCGCTCTGGCACTCATGGTCACCACCCTGTGTAGAGGGAGCAAATTGTTTTGAGCATAACATGCCCAGACTGGTTGGCTGGAAAAGTTTCAGCCTGTATTCTGTCGCTCAGGGGAAGGGCAAAGAAATGGAGGTGTAGAACTACCTGGATTCACTTGTTCATAGAACAATTATTGAGTGTCTCCTGTGTGCCAAGAAAACTCCAAAGACTAGTGTTTCCTTGGTTTATTTTGTAGAAAAAAGTGCTTCCATCACTTTCCATGGTGACCTACTTGGCCACACCATTACATGGGCATAATGGGCAGAGTATGTTGTATTCTAGAAGTTTTCAGTGAAACTCCAGTCACTGAGCTTGTGTTCCCAAGGGCATGTAGGGTACCACAGAGGCACAGGCGGAGGTGGTCGGTGTTCCTACTCTCATTTTATGGAGGGAGGGATCACTGGATGGGAATCAACTGGCTTAGTTGCTTCTGGCCCATCAGTCTGTCCTATAAGGAAACAAGTCACACCACAAGAACTGAACAACTGCAAACTTTCCTTCTTGTTTCCTTTGTTCTGTTTGTATACATGCAGCACACACACATGTACCACACACAGATTCCAAGCACACATGCACACCCGTGTCTCTTACATCTCCTGCATTAGCAGGTGGGTTCTTTACCATTAACACCACTTGGGAATCCCTTTATTGTTATTAGGTGATTTTATTCTCCAATTGATCTGTTCTTATCATAATGGGTGGCTGTAAATTCTTTGCACCCTTTTTGAGAGGTGGAGCCCATTTCCCTTTCCCTGGAATTTGGCTGGGTCTGTGATTTCTTTGATCCATCCAGTGCAGTGGACTTGATGCTCAGTGATGTCCGAGGCTGGGCCATTCCAGGCTGAGGATACTGTGTCTTTGAGCCCACGCAGTGCTGGGAGATGCCTGTACACCAGGATGAGGCTATCAGAGGGTAGCAAGGCACTCCAGGTCACACACAGTTAAGCTACCAGCTGACATAGTCAGTGCTTGCTGTATGCACCACTCTGGATGCCCAGACTTCCAGGTGATTTCTTGCAAGCTGGAAAAACCACCTATCCATTCCAGTCAGTTTGCAAAATTAAGAACAATGATAAACAATTTTTGTTGTTTTAAAAGCTGCTATTTTTAGGGTAGTTTGTTGTTTAGAAATGGATACATGACGTGGCATATGAATAAATTCATTCCCCAACAACATGCATTATGACAGAAGAGACAGGGCAAACTCACCATGAGACAAGGAGGTAACTAGATTGTTGTGCCTACTTACAATAGACAAGGTTGGATTGAGAGAAGAAAGTCAATCCTCAGCTGAAAAATTTTGTCTCTATAGTTGGCATTTTGAAATAATCACACACACACACACACATGCATGGAACCACTTTGGATGCCCCACCCACAAATGCAGACTGATGATGCAGGTGTTGTTTTTGTGACTCAAGTAAGTGGTTTTGTCATTAGGAACGTGATTTTCTAGAATGATGAACCACTCTTGGTAAAGTTCCAGGCAAAACAGAAAAAAAATCTCTTAATTTGCATGATAGATACATTCTTGGAAATTTCAATATAGTTTCATTCCTTGTAAAAATAGCCTTTGTATTTACATGTAAAGAGTTATAAGAAAGGTTCAGATCATCATAAAAAGGTTTCCCCATCTATGTGAAAATCTGAGTGGGCTTTCAAAAATCTTATGAGATGAGGGGCAATTTACTATTTTGTAGGATGATTAGAATCCTTATTTTCTTGCCAGTAAATGCCAGAAGACCCCTCAATTATCATGTCAACCAAGCAAACCAAGAATCTTATTTTATAAGGACTGAATTACAGTGAAACCCGATTCTTAACCTCACAACACTGCACTGATTGGACAAGAGCGGGATTCTGAAAACTGGAGCAGGGACATAGCAGCAGATGCAGTGAAGCTGGGGACCTTGAGCTCCTAAATGCTACCATGTCTTCCCAGACAATTGTATAGGAAAGAATTAACACAGAAAGTCCTGCTTGCAAGGTGACCCTCAGTTGACTCCTAGGAACTTGGACTTTGGAAGAGATCCCTTCTTTCCTTAAATGATAAAAGTGTCTTAGTGTGCCAACAGTGGGATTTACATGAGACCTCTTTTCCTTCTAGGACTCTGAAATTTTGTTATATGTAAAATAGCAGGTGGTTAAAAACCCAGTAAAAAACCCTGGGTGCTGTACCTCTGATTCCCTGGTAGACAACATTCCCATGTGTCGTCACAGTTCATTGCTAGAGGAATCAAATGCCTCCCATGTGACTTCATTGGGTGGGGAATCTCAGAAGCTTGTACTTGGTTTCCTCTAGGTTTTGTCCCATATGACTTTTTCCTTGGTCAGTTTTGATTCATATCCCTTTGAGGTAATAATAGTCATGAGTACAACTGATATGCCTAGTCCTGTGAATTGAACTGGGGGTGGTCTTGGGGAGCCCGTGTAGTAATAGAATCAATCAGCCCTTCCCTCACCTGAAGAGGTGAGCTCCCTTCACCTGAAGACGTGCAATGGCCTCCCTGAGACAGTGGCCCTGAAGGCAGTGCTGATTCTCCTTAGGACTCACCCCCCGTGATCACTCTCTGCGTCTAGACCATAACTAAACTCAAGTCCCAGCAGGCCATACAGGGTGAGGTACAGTTTCTCCAGAGAGAAGAGTGGTGTGCACGCAGAGAACTGGGTGATTTTCTATTTTCTATTGACAGAGTCATCAGGAATACATATAGGAATGGCTCTTAAGGGTGTGACATCAAGGTGGAAAGAATATGAGGATGAACTAGCCTGAATTTATTGATACACATTCTCTAAGAAGATATTCTAGATTCAGTGTTTTTCCTGATGGGTTAGAAAGGACTCTACCAGCCTGTTTGATTGATTGAAATATGGATGTTTAAGACTGCCAGTAAAGACTGCGGAGCATCATAACGAAAGCCTGAGTCACCATGAACAGATTGTTAGTAGAAATCTGGACTTGAAGGATATTACTTCTGAGGATAAAGAAGGAAGTAGGAACATTGGAAGCTGGAGGAAGGCAGATGCTTGCTATATTGCTGCAGGAAGTTCAGTGACATTTCTCCCTGTAGTTCATGGAAGGCAGAACTCATAAGCAATGAACTGGAATGCACAGCTAAGGAGATTTCCAAGCTAAGGGTTGGAGGTGTTGCTTGGTTTCTTCTTACTGCTTATAGTAAGTATGTGAGAGAAGAGACATGAATTGAAGGAATAATCACTGAAGGACTTGGTGATTTTGAAAACTCTCAGTCTCTGCAGAGGACCAAAGATCCTAAAAGACAGAAATGGATGCCAGACCATGGCAAAGAGAAAAGGCTGAGTATGTGACTGTACAACTCTTTGCTGAAATCCCTAAAGCTTAAAAATATAGAAGTATTTATTTACATCAATAACTTTTCCAAGAGATTAAGATATTCTTCCCAGATCTTCTATATCAAAACAGAGGGCCTGGAGAGACTTAAGAGCATTCTTCCTCAGAAAAAAACCAAAGGTAGAGAAGGGATTATTAGGAAAAGGTCTGTGGATACACCTTAGGTGAAACCCAGTGACAATACACTCAAGGCTCACAAGCCTCTCAAAAAAATTGCATCATCAGAAACACTGCTGACTTGGACTAAATGGAACATAGGTTGTACAAAATGGCAGAGAAATTGGGACTGGCAACAGTGCCAGAGGTTGTTTCAGTTATTTATTGTTGTGTAACAGTTAACCTCAAAACTTAATGGCTGAGGGATTTTCCTGGCTATCCAGTGGTTGGGAGGTCATCTTCCAGTACAGGGGGTGTGGGTTTGATCCCTGGTTGGGGAGCTAAGATCTCACATGCCCCATGGGCCAAGAAACCAAAGCATAAAACAGAAGCAATATTGAAACAAATTAAATAGAGATTTTTTAAATGGTCAACATCAAAAAAACTTAATGGTTTAAACTTGTGATTCTGTGGGTCTGAAGTTTGGAATGGGTTTGGTTGGGATGGTTCATCTCTATTCCACCTGGCTGGGACTGGAATATCCACTTCCAAGATGGCACTTTCCTTTCATGTCTGGTGATTTAGTACTATTTTTTTTCTACCCAGCAGTCCTGGAGCCCTATCTCACTCCTTAGAGCCTCAAATGGAGCTTGGACTACTTATAGCATGATAGCAGGACTGTCATGTTTCTTTCATGGTGAATGGCTTCCAAGAAACAGGAAGCAGAACCTTCCAGACCAGTTAAGAACCCTTCTGCTATATTCAATTGGGCAAAGCAGTTAGAAAGTTTGACCATCACATTGAGAAGAACCTGAGGATTAGAGAGAATTATTGGGGCCATAGTTGGAAAATACAATCTTCTATGGAGTCCCTTAAGAAAAATTCTTTCTTCAGTAGCAGGGATATAGGTTATATCTAAAATATCTTAAAGAATAACAGTTCAGACACACAAGGTTTTACATCATGTGAACTCACAGAGAGTCAGGGTCATAATGGAGAATATGGACACATCCATTAGCTCTTTGTATAAAATCCCAGAGACATTCTTCTTGACTGCAGCAACTTATTAGTTCCCTGCCAACCACCTTAGTATCCGAACATTCATCAGTCTGGAGAGTTGCTGGAAATATTAAAAGAACTGTGATCCTGTGCTTCTTCAGCCAGAGGTAGGAAGGAAGTAGGAATGACAATTGATCTCTCACTTTATTTTACCATTAAGAAGAGGTGGCAAGAATACACCGAAGAACTGTACAAAAAAAGGGTCTTAATGATCCGAATAACCACAGTGGTGTGGTCACTTACCTAGAGACAGACATCCTGGAGTGTAATGTCAAGCGGGCCTTAGGAAGCTTTACTATGAACAAAGCTAGTGAAGGTGATGAAATTCCAGCTGAGCTAAATGATGCTGTTAAAGTGCTGCAGTCAATATATCAGCAAATTTGGAAAACTCAGCCGTGGCCACAGGACTGGAAGAGGCCAGTTTTCATTCCAATCCCAAAGAAGGGCAATGCCAAAGAATGTTCAAACTACCACACAATTGCATTCATTTCATATGCTAGTAAGGTAATGCTCAAAAGCCTTCAAACTAGGCTTCAACAGTACGTGAACTGTGAACTTCCAGATGTTCAAGCTGGATTTAGAAAAGGCAGAGGAACCAGAGATCAAATTGCCAACATCTGTTGGATCATCAAAAAAGCAACAGAGTTCCAGAAAAACATCTGCTTCTGCTTCATTGACTACGAGAAAGACTTTGACTGTGTGGATCATATCAAACTGTGAAAAATTCTTAAAGAGATGGGACTACCAGACCATCTTGCCTGCCTCCTGAGAAACCTGTATGCAGGTCAAAGAAGCAATAGTTAGAACTGGAAATGGAGCAACAGACTTGTTCAAAATTGGGAAAAGAGTACATCAAGGCTCTATATTGTCACCCTGATTAGTTAACTTCTATGCAGAGTACATTATGTGAAATGCCAGACTGGAAAAAGCACAAACCAGAATCAAGATTGCTGGGAGAAGTGTTAACAACCTCAGATAGGCAGATGACACCACCTTAATGACAGAAAGTGAAGAGGACCTAAGAGCCTCTTGATGAAGGTGAAAGAGGAGAGTGAAAAGCTGGCTTAAAATTTAACATTAAAAAAACACAAAAAATGAAGATCATGGCATCCAGTCTCATCACTTCATGGCAAATGGAAGGGGGAAAAGTGGAAACAGTGACAGATTTTTTTGAGGGGGGCTCCAAAATCACTGTGGATGGTGACTGCAGCCATGAAATTAAAAGATGCTTGCTCCTTGAAAGAAAGGTTATGGCAACCTAGACAGTGTATTAAAAAGCAGAGACATTACTTTGCTGACAAAGGTCCATCGAGTCAAAGCTCTGGTTTTTCCAGTAGTCATGTGAAATATGAGATATGAGATAAGGTATATGAGAGTTGGACCATAAAGATGGCTGAGTGCCAAAAAATTGATGCTTTTGAGCTGTGGTGCTGGAGAAGACTCTTGAGAGTCCCTTGGACTGCAAGAAGATCAAACCAGTTAGTCCTAAAGGAAATCAACCCTGAATATTCATTGGAAGTACTGATGTTGAAGTTGAAGCTCTGACACTTTGGCCACCTGATGTGAAGAATCAACTCACTGGAAAAAACCCTGATCCTGGGGAAGATTGAGGGCAGGAGAAGAGGGCAGCAAAGAATAAGATAGTTGGATGGCAATACTGATTTAATGGACATGAGTTTGAGCAAACTCCAGGAGATAGTGAAAGACAGGGAAGCCTAGTGTGCTGCAGTCTATGGGGTCACAAAGAGTTGGACATGACTTATCAATTGAACAGCAATAATATTTATGGATTTATTGTCATACCACAGTTATTCACATTACTTAGAGCAAATCCATACACTTGCAAGTGGGAAGATTCTATGAAATCCTTATACATTTTTTCACAAAGGATATCATGTTATATCTCATCCAGTATCCTCATCCTTTTGTGTATAAAGACTGATGACTTGTAAAATGTCCTGATAAACTAAAGAGATGCTCATTCATTCCGAGAAAGACTATTATGTCTCTTTGTGCCAGCATGCACATCAGGTACCAGCAGTTGTGTGATGTGGTATTGGACTTAGTTCTAACTCAATCCAAGCATTTTCTATCTACTCTGTACCAGGATATATAGACTAGTACTATTTGTTACAAGAAGCCTCATGGGAAATTTCCATGTTAAGTGTTATTACCTTATATATTAATTATTAATGAATAACACACAAACATGTCATATCATTTTACATTCCAATTTGAAAGTATTTTAAAATATGCACTAAATTGGTACTCATCTGATGTCAAGATTACTTATACTTTCATACCAGGGATTTTGGGAGCCAAAATTTTGAGCTTCTGGGGTACATGAAACAAATCATCTTTTCTTGTGTTCTGTGCTCATCAAAAGTGTGATGGCACATGAAATCAACAGGATAGGATTGAGTACAAGTGACCTACTGAAACAGGAAGACGAAGCTGATAGAGATGTCCCAGATCTCACAAAAGGACCTGTTCCAATGGCTATAGCCTAATAACAATGCTGCCATCTTTGTGGCTTAAAATACCAACAATCATTTATTTTGGTCATGAAGCTGCTTCCTGGGGAATCCAACCTGTGACAGTCATCATTCACAGTAAGGCGGATAACCAATTAAGGGTATTCTGAAGTGTTCAACAAGATCATAGCAATAGACGAAAAGCATTATCAGAGACTGGGCCATGAGGAGGACCCCAAGCTAGTGTTTATTATATGCCATGGATTTCTGCACTCACACTCATCTTGAAATAATTCATTCAACTTTCCTTGTAAGAGCACCTATGTTTATAAGGCTGTAGGTTCTGCTCTGAGACCTCAGAAATTGATCTCCATATTTTATCTGGGTTCTTGGATAGGCCTAGTGGAGATTCTCACTCCTGCCCCCCAAAAGCACGAGGATGTAGTTCATATGAAGGCAAGAGTTTGTTGAAGGCAAGAGTTTGTTGGAGAAATATGTGCATATGTGTGTGTGTATGTGTGTCTGTGTATGCACACACAATTCTGTCCAGAGAATTCAAGTTTGGAAATGACTCTAATTTGGTGAAGTCCATGCATTCATGCAATATTAAAGCAGAGAATAATTGGATATGTTGGAAGAAAGTTGATTCTGTTATCAAGAAGCATGTCAAGAAATAGAAAATCCTCAAAGAAAAGTGAGTGTAGAAAATATTTTTTCAAGTAGAAGAAAATGAAAGATGCAGAAAATGTATGAGGTTGATAATGGGGTATGTGACATAAGAAAGGGTCAAGCCCATATTACAGTGCCAACAGGACCCCCTTCCTAGGCTCTACTTCTATAGTCCCTACATGGCTTTATACAAATGAATCCCTGTTAACAAAATATAACAAAAATTACATTGTTGGTCATCATTGTCTTCTACCCTCAAGCAATTTAAAGCAAACTGTGCTCTAAATCATGCTGTAATTGAACAAACACAGCTGGACTTTGGACTTGTAAGGGCAAGTTCTGGCAGCCAGGCAATGAGTGGATGAGATAATTGTTTTCTACACATTCAGACAGAAATCATGTGTTTGTGAATCCACCATGAAAAACTGGGAAGGGAAGTCATTTGCTCCATCTGTGTGCGTGAATCACTGCCCAGGACAAGGCCAGACCAGATCAGGGCATTTGTGTAGATCTTTATAGAAAGCTGAGCTGAAGGAGAAGTCTGTGGTTTTATCCATTAAGGAGGGGAGTTTACAGCAGCAGGGGCTGGTGTGCGCATGTTCTGGCCAAATAAATCTGGGTTATGAGCTTGACAAAATATATCTTAGTACAAGAGGAAGATCTTTGACAATATGTCCAGCTTGTATTTAGAGGCAGGGGCTTCCCTGGTGGCTCAAAGAATCAGATTTTGAGTAAAGAAAAGAGATTCAGTAAAGAATCTGCCTGCAATGCAGGAGACCCAGGTTAAATCTCTGGATTGGGAGGATCCCCTGGAGAAGGGAATGGTTATCCACTCCAGTTTTCTTGCCTAGAGAATTCCAGGGACAGTGGGGCCTGGTGGGATACAGTCCATGGGGCTGCAAAGAGTTGGTCACGACTGAGCAAATAACACTTTCAACTCTACAGCGGGGAAGGCAGAAGAAAGGGCCCTTTGCTGGCACCCTTGGCTTGGCTTCTTCTCCTGTGATTCTGTTTGGCTTCAGATTTGCATCCACCTTCAAGCTCTACATTCTCACTGTTCATTCCTCTAAACACTCACACACCCCCACAGGAGCTTCTTCCAAACAAAGGACCTTCACCCTTCCTAAGAGGAGTTGTGCCATCATTCTCTCTCCATCTCTTCATCTTGGGTAATGCTTTGGCACTCATCCCATATTGCTTGGGACCTCAAAAAGCTTTCTGTGAACCCAGTCTAATAGACAATGATATAAGATTTAAATTGAGTAAGGAATTTGTCAATCCAGATGGGATTATTCATTGCTGACAGGGGACAGTTATGAATAAAATGGATTCTAAAATCCCCATGAAAATGGGATGTATAAAGAAGATAACTAACAACAAGTTTGAGGGATGGGTGAATAAGTATATTTCTGCATTTAAGGACATGAAACTCAGGGAGTCATTGCATGTGAGAAGTTTGATGACATTTTGTTTTGGGCTCATTTATTTTAACTCTAAAATATTAAAGCAGTAATTGCAGACATAACAAGGGAGAATGGATGGTATTTAGAGACCAAGAGTCTCGCTTATCCCCAAATATTTCTTTCTTCTGTATTTCATTGGTACTCATTGGTACCAGAGATTCCTGGCTTTGGCTCTTGAAAGTTTCAGATAGGGACTGCTTGGAACCATCATTTGTCATCAGTTTATAAGCATGAAAATATTTTTTCTGAGAAGCTGGCCCAAGGAGAGTCAGAAAGAGAAAGAATCTGGGAAGAAAGAAGGAAGTACAGGCAGAACTTGAGAACTAGAAGACTGAGCACTGTGATTGTGGCATGGGCGCTCAGCCTATTCTGTGAACTACTGAAGGCAAAGCAGTTGAGGGAGGAGAGACCACGCTGTTAATTTCTTAAAACACCTGGTGTGTTGCCTTGGCGAGCCCCTTGCACAGAAAGGTGGGGGTGGAAGGGCTGGAAGAACAGCTGGTCTAGTTGAACCAAGGGGTCATCACATCCTTGTGTTACCTGACCACACATTGGATGCCATGTAACATTACGGGCTTTAAAGGGACAATGGTGACTAAAGTCCATGATGCTATTTGGCATCCAGTTTGTGGGCAGGTAACACAAGGATGGGAGAAGGCAATGGCACCCCACTCCAGTACTCTTGCCTGGAAAATCCCATGGGTGGAGGAGCCTGGTAGGCTGCAGTCCATGGGGTCGCTAGGAGTCAGATACGACTGAGTGACTTCACTTTCACTTTTCACTTTCACGCATTGGAGAAGGAAATGGCAACCCACTCCATTGTTCTTGCCTGGAGAATCCCGGGGATGGAGGAGCCTGGTGGGCTGCTGTCTATGGGGTCGCACAGAGTCGGACACGACTGAAGCGACTCAGCAGCAGCAGCAGCAGCAGCACAAGGATGTGATGGCCCCTTGGTTGAACTAAATCAGCTGTTCTTCCAGCCCTCCCACCCCACCTCCTTCTGTGCAAGGGTCTCGCCAAGGCAACATACCAGGAGTTTTAAGAAATTAACAGTGTGTTCTGGGCTGGACTCCTCATCATCTTTCTTCCCATTTTAACAACTCTCTCCTCCCTCACTGCTTTGCCTTCAGTAGTTCACAGAACAGGCTGAGCACCCACGATGACTGCATGTAATAATGGCTGATTCTGGGCAGGATGCTGAAGAAGATAGTTATAATAGATTTATTGGTAGAAATGAAATAAGTTAAATATTACTGTGGGCAGCATAATAATATTTTGATCAACATTGAGTTTTCTGACTTTGATAATTACACTGTGGTTATGTAAGAGAATGTCCTTATTCTGAAATCTGCCAACAACCTAAATGAATTTGGAAGTGGTTTCCTCCCCAGAGTCTTCAGGTAAGAACCTGGCCCATTTGAATATTCTGAACTCAGTTTCATGAAATTCTAAATGGAAAAAACCCCAGCTGAGTCTGCCCGGACTTCTGACCTTCACAACTGTGAGCTAATAAATAAGTGTTCTTTGAGAAAAAAAAAAAAAAAAATAACATCATGGGATGAGTATGAAGTGTAAGAAATTGTAAGAATGTTTTCTTATTCTTCAAAATTTTATCCAGAGTCAATATTATTTAATGTGGTTTTTTGGTACCCAAAGTAGCCGAGAATCTAGTAATAAATGTATATATTAATACACATGTATTTGTATGTATACACCTAAGTGTGTGAAGATGGTGGTATCTAGATGACATACCAGAGTCAACTTGACTTTAGAACACCAAGGGGCATCCTTGCCAGCTGAACACCCCTGTGATTTCAGCGCCAGTTGGACATGGGGCTGTGCCAGCTAGGTGTGTGAGGGTGTCCTTAGTGTGTCTCACTGGGAGGTCAGTGCTTCTGCAGGGTCCCTCCTGAGCCATTCTTCTAAGGGCTGTGGGGATGCAGAGGACGTCTGGGAGGCTTTGGATCCAGGCCCTGCTCTGTGACCATGAGACCTTGGGCATGGCGGGACACCCTTGAGCCCCAGATTTCTCTCTGTCAAGTGGAGGCAGCAATATCCACTTGGCGGGGTTCTGGTAGACATCAGCTATGACTTAGGTATTTTGTTTGCTATGGAGATTGGGGAGTGCTTCATGACTGCAAGCCAGAATGATGATGATGATGAAGATGATGAATTCACTCTTTTCTCATCTTTCATTTCTACTTTTCAGGCAATCAAAGGAGCCAAGAATCTATCTGTAAATAAAATGAATAAATTTGTAAGTGCTACAAATAAGTTGTAATTATTAGGATTCAAGAGTCAAAGGAAAAATGGGCCTCCCTCAACTTGTTTTCCCCTTTTTAAAACACACACACACATGTATTTTTATCAGTAATACAGTAATATGGTGTCAGTGTAAAGATCAAAGCAACATAAAAGGAAATAAAAATCCAGTTCTTGGAAATGGCTCTGTTACACAGCGTTCAAAATCTTTTTCTCAGCACTGATAAACCTGTAGATGGAAACATACTCAGATCATTTTTCTGTTTTTACCAGTTTTGAATCATATGATACCCAATGTTTATGACTCTCTTTTTATAAACATAACCTGAAGATTGTTTTCTATGTTAGTTTGCAACTTCTCTCTTTTTGTTTCAAGGAGCTGAATACTACTTTATAAAGTATGGATCAACCATATTTCATTTAGCCTTTTTTTTTTCTTGGTGAACATTTTAATTTTTTTCAATTTTATAATCTACAGTATGTGTTTCAGTGTTTTGATAGATATAAGACTAGATATCAGAAGTGGATTTGCAGGTTGATGGAGATGCCCTTTTATATTACTGGATTTGTCGATTTACTCTCCAACAGACAGAATGTATGAGAGTGTCTCAAACACTTGTCAAGAGTGTTTATTTTCAATTTAAAAAAAATTGTCAATTGGTGGCCTTTTATTTGCAGTGATTTCTTTACGAGTGAGATTGGACATTTAAGATAGTGCTTTACTTCTCTTGTATTTGTATCCTTTCTTTCTGTGACATTGCTCTTTTCATTGAATTTTTTAGGCATTATTGATGATTTTTAAGAGCTTAAAAAATATCTAAGGACATTATGCTTTTTTCCAATTATCTCTTATATTCTTAATTTTTATGCTTTTTATTGTGCAAATAGTTCTACATTTTCTGTGGCTAAATTGGTTTGTTTTTCCGTGTATGATATCTGACTTTTACACTTTTCTTAGGAAATTCTCTTCCATGTTATGTATATTTTTCTTTTTCCTTTTTAAGATATGTGTACCTATGCCTTTTGAGGGCTAATAAAATGCCCAGTTTTTATTTAAACACATTTCTCTTATATGCATTCATCTGCTTCTAGATGTTTAAATTCTACCCTGTTGATTTATTTGCCTTTTCTGTGTCAAAATTCACTCTTTTAACTATTATAACTATATGAAGTACTTTCATATCTAGTAGTGCTTTCATATCAAGTTCCATTTCTCAGAGATTTCTGCTTGGCCATTGTTATACTTTTTCCTCCCGTTAATATTTTAGAATTAGCTTGTCAAATTCCATTTAAAAACTGGTTGTGAGCCACCCAGTATTCATCATCCATTGAATGAATGACCCTCTGTGGTTCATTGACATGGTGGGTTGTTAAGCAAAAATTTTAAATGATTGAATTATAGATATATACAACCCCTTGACTGAATCTCAAAACAACTACACTCAATGAAGAAAGTTAGACACAGAAAAAGCACATACTATAAGATCTCGTTTATACAAACTTCTGGAAGAGGCAAAACAGACCCATGGTGGAACAAATTAGAAGGTGTTTGCCTCACAGTGGGAGTAGAGATCCACTGGTGATGTATGAGAGAAACTTCTAGAGTGATGTTAGTATTTCACAATTGATACCAGTTTGTGTTATATGAGTGTATCCATCTCAAACCTTAGGAAATGTTCACTTAATATCTATGAGTGTAATTGTATGTAAGTTAAAAAAAACTGTAAAGAATATTGACTTTAGCTAATGATATGTACATGAAATGTTTAGGGTGAAATATAATGATGTTTTTCAACTTTGATACGCATTACAAAAGATGGATTGATGGGTGAATTAGAGGAATGGATAGGTGGACATTTTGTGATAAAACAAATATGGTAAATTATTAAGATGAATCTAGGTGGCAGGTATATGGATGCTCACTGTAAATTTTTTCAACTTTTCTTTGTCTAAATTTTTTCACAATAAAATATTGGGAGGAAATCCTGTTGAGTTTTGGTTAGTCTTCCAGTGAATTTACAGATTTAGTTGGAAGATAGTTAGCATCTTTGTAAAATTGATTCTACATTAAGATGTTTGTTGTGTCTCCATATATTCAGCGATTCTTTTTGCTTTAAGTAAAGTTTTATGAGGTTTATTTTCAGCAGGTTTTGCACAATTCTTATTGGTATTATATGATTTTATTCCTACTGTGAATTTTTTCCAATTACATTTTCTATTGGCTATTACTGTGTACAGAAAAACTTGATTTTTATTTGTGGATATTTCATCTGTTGAACTTATCGAATTCTAAGCTTTAATGATTTCTTAAGGATTATCTTGGGTTTTCTATACCTGTGATTATTTTGTCAGGCACAAAATTGCCTGACCTTTTTATCTTCCTCTGTATTTTTCCATTCATTTCCAGTATTGATTTCTCATTCTTTTTCTTATGTCATTGACAAACATGGGTGCCAGCAACAGTGAGGAGACCCACAGGGAGAGGGCAGGACAAGTGGTGGAGTGTTGGCAGAGTGTTGGCACCACGTTGGATCTGGAAGGCACAGTGAGGACTTCGAGGTGTGGGGAATTCCTGGGGGGGAGTGTACCCTGGGAGCGACTCAGCCCAGTTCATCTGTTAAGAACCTTCTTTGGGGCCTCTTGAGGGATGGATGCATGAAAGCATACAGACTTATAGTCTCCCTAGAGAGCGCAGGCAGGAGATGGGCGATGTTGAAATGTGAAGGAGAGGAGGGGTCAAGGGTGACTCTGAGATTTTAGCTTGAGCAACTGGGTGCCATTCAGTGTAGGGAGAAATGGGCAGCAGTAGATGGAGGGAGTAGGGTGGGGTTGATATCTGAGCATGTTTGTGACGCCTGTTCAACACTGAGCTAGAAACATTTTGCACTTCAGGAGACTGGGCTGTATTGAACAACAAGTGGCATTGAGGCTGCGAAGAACAAAGAGGACCTTTATAAAGCATCCTAAGAATTACAAAGCAGGAAACACAGATTTGGGCAAAACTGAAAAATATTCCCGAGAACAGAAAGAGTCAGGGGCTGATAAAGGCAAAAGCCATGAGGCTGTACTCTAATACAAGAAAAGAAATATTTATCCTTAAGGGATAGGTGTCATGAGTTGTTTTAGATTAAGGGTTTGATAAGTGTCTTGAGTTTCTGGCAAGTGTTTTGGGTGTCTTCATTAGGACAATAAGTAGTCAAAAGGTCAGAGTCCATCCAGGTTGCGATGTGCGTAAGTCACGCTTTCTCAATAGCCTTTCAGTTCTTTTTAGAGAGCTCTCTTAGCAATACCGACTCCAATTGGAATTTTTCTTTCACAGTGGGAGGCGCAGATTTGGAGGCAACCAATGTGTAGGTGACTTGCAGAGGCACCACATGAGCCAGGGCAGGGTCAGCACTTTGGAGTTGAGATAAAGACAGGGTCTGACCTCAGAGCCCAGGAGGAGCATTCATTGAGGGGAGGAGAGGCTGGTGAGTATATGACTGGGGAGCCAAGTCCGGAGAGTGGTCAGAGGAAAGGAGTGATTCACTCCCAACACTGAGTCTGTCTGCAAGATCAATGCTATCCTGTGGGAACGGGGTGAAAGTCTGGTGGGGAGCTGTCAAAGGAAAAAGAAATGGGTATCTGGAACCCTGGGACTCATCTTTAGATTTTTTTTTCCCTTAAGGGAAAACATAGGGAGGGGGCAATTGCTGGGGGTTGAGTAAATAAAAGGTGAGCTTTCCTTTTCCAGTGCTGGGTGTGCTGCCTTGTAAGTTTATTGAGATGCCCCACTGAAGGGGGTAAACTTGACAAGGAAGGGCAGACAGAAGACATGGAGGTCTGTGCCCCTAGGGAGAGGGCGCCCCCAGGAGGAGCACAGATGATTCACCCAAGGTGATGTAACCCCTACCCCCCACTCCACCTCCCTATTTTATGTGTGGAATATCCTCTTGTACCTTCTCTGAGGATACTGATGAGGCTAATTTTAATGTATTCTACTCTTTCTGTATTAATTCCATTCTTGGATGTTTTCTTATATGTTTGTTGTGTTGGCACACCTTCATGATGTTCACTTCTCTTGGGCATGTGGTACCGAGCATCAATTTTCAACTTCTGGACTTGATGAGTCTTGCTCTCCTCCCAGGAGGCTCAATGGTAGAGAATCTACATGCCAATGCAGGGTTCAATCCCTGGGTTAGGAAGATCCCCTGGAGGAGGACATAGCAACCCACTTCAGCATTCTTACCTACAAAATCCCATGAACAGAGGAACCTGGTGGGCTATAGTCCAGGGAGTCACAAAGAGTCTGACACAACTGAGTGACTGAGCACACAAAAAATCGTTTCCTCCCAAGGAGAATTCCAACGCCATGAACTGGCCCAGGTGACTGTGGGAATGACATTGGGCTGGGTAAGGCAAACTGGTGGCTTACCTTCTGGGGTGGGGCCCATCTTCACCTTCTGGTCTCTGACCCTGTAGCCTATGGGGCCTACAGTGGGAATCCTCCCTTCACTCACCGCTCAGCACAGCCTGGGGAGGTGTCAGTGCTTGGACTGGTTACTCAGGCTGTGGCTCCCAGTCCACCCATCATTGGACTTTCCTCCAGCTCTGAGGCTGGTACATCACCCAGATCCCTCTCTCCTTCACACCTTTGTGTGCTGTGCTATGGTTAGTCGCTCAGTTGTGTCCAACTCTTTGCAAACCCACGGACTGTAGACTGTCAGGCTCTTCTGTCCATGAGGATTCTCCAGGCAAAAATACTGGAGTGGGTTGCCATACCCTCCTCCAGGGGATCTTCCCAACCCAGGGATCAAATCCAGGTCTCCTGCATTGCAGGTGGATTCTTTACCATCTGAGTCACCAGGGAAGCCCCTTCAAACCTTTGGTTGTTATTATCTCTGCTCTTGTTTCTCCATCCATGTAGGCCTCTTTCTCTTTCTCTTTGGCAGTAATTATGATCACTTCCTGATGGGATTTTCTTACTTTCAGCTGCTTCCTGGATTTATTTTTGTGAATAATTCTTTCTCTTTATTTCAAATGAGCATGTGAGTGTACTTCCCACCTTGATCAATTTTTTTTCAGCAATTACTTCCTTGGAGACCTTGTCTCCTCTTATAATGTCAGCTCACTCTCCAAACCAATGTCCCCCCCATTGTCGAAACCTTGGTGGTCCCTGAAACAAGTTTTCCTTCTTCTTTACCAATCAAATCTCCTTTTCTTTTTTTTTTTGTCCTCTAGGTATGTTTTATTATTTTTTTTCCATTTATTTTTATTAGTTGGAGGCT
Source organism: Dama dama (assembly GCF_033118175.1). NCBI lineage: Eukaryota > Metazoa > Chordata > Mammalia > Artiodactyla > Cervidae > Dama > Dama dama. Next base: position 24,514,581 of record NC_083696.1, on the reverse strand, counting down.
AATTACTTTACAATATTGTAGTGGTTTTTGTCATACATTGACATGAATCAGCCATGAATTTACATGTATTCCCCATCCCGATCCCCCCTCCCACCTCCCTCTCCACCCGATTCCCCTGGGTCTTCCCAGTGCACCAGGCCCAAGCATTTGTCTCATGACCATGTGAGTCTTAGATGAAAGGAATATAAAACATGGGAGCAACAGTTCCCCCAAGAGAAGAGTTCAAAAGGAGATTCGGCAAAACACTCTCCAAATCTCCTTTTGAACTCTTCTGTTGGGGGAACTGTTGCTCCCATGTTTTATATTCCTTTCATCTGTGACTCACATGGTTATTGCTTTATCCTCAGAGCTGTGGTCTCAGGATTTCAGTCTGTTGCCCCGGGCATTTTACTTCCTGCCTCCATCACTGTCAGCACCTCTCTCTCTTTACTTGAGGGACCCCAGGCCACATGGATGGCCCCTTCCTTCCTCGGGTCGCACTCCAGATGAGCCCAGTGCATCTTTGAATCTGCCTGTGTCCTCTAGAATTCCCCAGTGGTCCAGCTCTGTGACACTTGCTGTAGCTCCTCACTCCTGGTCTAGGAGACACAACAGGAAGAGACATAGGAGGCTCCTTGAGAGAACAGAAGGTCTGGAGGGAAATATTACTTTTCCAACACATTGTCAATAAATCCTCCCCACCCCCACGCGCACCCAGCAAAGATATTAGTGAATATATATTTTACCTGCGGTGAGAACTTAAAAAGAGAACTATTCTTTTAGGACATGCAGGCCTCATCTAAGAATGGGAGTGGGTTGCCAACTGACCCCAAATCTAAAATTGACCCTTAAGAGAAAAGTGAAAAATCTTCCGACAGATGTGGGAAAGCTCGTTGGGGCACAGGGAAGTCTGTGTTTTTGTCTTGATGCTGTGAGGAAGCTGGTGGCCAGGGCGACAGTTGGAAGGCTGGCAGACAAGCACATCTCCGCTCCCATGTGACGCGCTGGGACCCGAGCCCCCCTATAATTAGGAATCCCAGATGCTGTGGTCCCAGCCTGCCCACCGCAGGCAGAGCTCCCAGCCTCCTCCCTCCGAGGATATTTTGGATTGGGGGTTTAGATTTTATTTTTGCGTGAGATCCGCCTCGGATGACAACACCAGGATTGATTGATGGCCCGCACCAAGCTGCCTCTTTCACCGCTTTGCTGAGGGGCAGGCCTGGGCTGTGGCTTCAGTCAACGGCAGCAGGAGGCCAGCTGAGATGGCTGCGGAATCCCACAGACGGTGCCTGATTTCCGGCAGATGTCCCAGATACCAGGCAGGAGAGCCCACCACAAGAATGGTTGCGTAAAAAAAGGTCTGCACAGTGTGACCTGCCAGCCACAGGATGGTTGCACCCAGCTTGCAGTGTGGACAGAGCCAGACAAGGCTGAGCCCGCAGTCCAGTCTCCCTCTTCCAAGGACAGATGCCCCAGCTGTCAGCCCAAGCTTCTTCTTCCCCGATTCCTGTCCCCTGGGGCCTCTGCAGAATCTGACCTTGAATGAAGGGGCCAAGCTATGCAGACAGCCCTTCGTCCTTCTAGGGCTGACTCTGATGCTGAGGGTAGGACCTGGGAGACTGCATCAGAATTAATAACCAATAAGCCCCTCAACAACTGCCCTCTCAGCTCCTGGTATGAACAACTGTTGGCTGGTTCTTTGGGACCACCAGACAGCACAGGCCTAGGGTGGGGATGTGGCGAGGACCACAGGACAATGCTTTGCTTTTTCAGAGCTCATATTGGGGACCAGGGGGTGAGTACCTGCACAATGAACAGATAAGCAAGTTGACAGTACGTTGTGCATATATGTTAAGTCACTTCAATCATGTCTGACTCTATGCAACCCCATGGACTATAGCCCGGCATGCTCCTCTGTCCATGGGATTCTCCAGGCGGGAATACTTGGAGGGGATTGTCATGCCTTTTTCCAGGGAATCTTCCTGACCCAGGGATTGAACCCATGTCTCCTGACATGGATTCAACATGTCTCCTAACCCTAACCCTAACCCTGCGCTGCAGGCAGATTCTCTACTGCTGGGCCACCGGGAAAGCCAAAGTAGTATGTTAGCGTTAGTCGCTCAGTTGTGTCCGACCCTTTGCGATCCCATGGACTATAGCCCACCAGGCTCCTCTGTTCGTGGGAATCTCCAGGCAAGAATACTGGAGTGGGTTGCCACTTTCTTCTCTAGATCTTCCCAACCTAGAGATTGAACCCTGGTCTCCCATATTGCAGGCAGATTTTTACCATCTGAGCCACAAGGGAAGCTCCACATGGTATGTTGCTGCTGCTGCTGCTGCTAAGTCACTTCAGTCGTGTCTGACTCTGTGTGACCCCATAGATGGCAGCCCACCAAGCTTGTCTGTCCCTGGGGTTTTCCAGGCAAGAATACTGGAATGGTTGCCATTTCCTTTTCCAACATAGTATGTTGGATGGGGTCAAATGCCCTGGAGAAAACACCCAGGAGAGTGAAGCTAAGAGGGAGTGGAGTGGACAGGGGGTGGCTGCAGGGGGCTTGAGATGCTGCTGGGAGAAGGCTGGTGAGGTGCGTTTGCAGGTGGAGGGCTGGGGCAGCCAGGCCATCCTCTGGGGTTCACATCCCTTCCCTACCCCACCCCGCCGACACAGTCCTCATTGTAGAAGGGGCTGGGGCTTTGCAGATGGGGGAAATGAGGCGGAGGGTGTCACTGTTTGGAGACCCCAGGATGGAATTTGAACCAGGTATCCCTGGTCCCTATACAAAGAAACACAGGAAGAGAATTGCTTTGAAAACGGAGAAAACCAGAGGACTTCCAATTATACAGATTTATTATTATAAAGCACACAAATCACCCCAGATAAATGGCGAAGAGGGCAGGACAAGCTCATGGTGGCCCCTGAGCCTCACCTCACCCGCTCGCGTCCCCCTCCCTCAGGTCAGTCCTAAGCATCCTCTCGTGCCCTCCGCAGTTCTCCTGGCCCTGCTTCTCACCGTCTTGCCTGCATCCTCCCTTCCCTGACTTACCCTCTCTCCTCCCTACTGCTACTACCTCAGCTCCTTTCTCTCCTGTTTTGGAGCAGGTGATGAGATTTTTTTTTTCTCCCTTTGGCCAGGAGCTCACCGGCACGCTCATCTTTCCAGTGGGATGCACTAAGCTGCCGTACCTGTGAAATGTGCTCTGGTTCTCCCCAGAGAAGCCACATTCTCCCCAGAAAGGTGTGGGACAGACTGACAGGAAATATTTTGGAGGACAGAATACATGACGGAACTGCCAATCCAAGGCTCCGAGAACCGCGCTGAAAGAGGGTTGTGTGTGTGCTCAGTCGCTATGTCCGACTCTTTGCAACCCCATGGACTGTAGCCCAGGCAAGAAGACTGGAGGGGGTTGCCATTTCCTCCTGCAGGAGATCTCCCCTACCCAGGGATTGAAATCACAGATCCTGCCACATCTCCTGCATTGCAGGCAGATTCTTTACCACTAGCGCCACTTGGGAAGCCCATAAGAGGACTGGGATCCCCTAAAGAGTTAGACAGCATTCAAAAAGACAAAAGGAGTGGCTCTTCTCACTTCCACACCTGCAAGTGGCTGACTGCCTGGAGACAGAACACGGGCGCGGAGACAAGGTCTCGTGTGGCAGCTTCCCATCTGCGTGACCTTGCGCATCAGCAGGCCTCTCTGCGCCCAGCACTCTGAGGGTGACAAAACCTGATCTGTGTTTCCTTTGCCTCCCTGGTAGGGTTTCAATGAGCAGAGAGTGAAGTCTGAAGATAGATTGTAAAGTACACCCTGTGAATTCCATCTTAACTAGTGTGTTCTTGAGTTTCAAGGGGATATGGATATATTGGGCTTCCTAGGTGGCCCTAATGGTAAAAACCCACCTGCCTATGCAGGAGACTTAATGGACAAGAGACACAGGTTTGATTCCTGGGTCAAGAAGATTTCCTGGAGGAGGGAATGGCAACCTACTCCAATATTCTTGGCTGGAGAATCCCATGGACAGAGGAGCCTGGAGGACTACAGTCCATGGGGTCTCAAAGAGTCAGACATGACTGAAGCAACTTATCACACACACACACACATATGGGCATATTATTGCCCAGTTGAACCTTGTTCCTGTCTTATTTATCATTGCTGGATACATTTTTACCTTTTTGAACAACAGACTCCCTTGACAGTGTGAAGTCTGTGGGCTTCTTTTCAGAACGATATTTTTTTACACATGTACACAATCCTCTATGTATCTGTCGGCAACAATGCCACGAGTCCTGCAAACACGTGAGACTTCTCAGATGACAGGACCTTGAGAACTGCTTATCCAGCTATGCTTTCTTGCCCACAGTCACATTCATAACCAAGGTCAGCACTATGTTTCAGTTAAAGGTGAATGAAAACAAAGATTCATTTCCCCATCTTATTCCCCTATACCACCCATAGACTCTTGTGGGATCTGTGGCTCCAGGGTAAGCATGTTGGAATCAGAATTATGATCTCTGGACATTTTATTTGGACACTTGGACAAAGTAATTATAATATTAAGGGGCAAAGTAAGAAGAAAATTCCACATTTTTAGTGAGTTTTTCGTCATTGCTGTTCCATTTTTAAAATTACCCACAGAGGAAACTCCTCTAGCTACAGGGATCAAGTTCAGTCTGACCACTAAAGATGAAATGAGAACATTGGCCGCTATTTCCAAGTTAGGGCTCAGTTCCTAACTGATCTTTCAATTTCTATCTTAAGGTGTAAAATGGTCCCTCTAAGGAGGTGGGCAAAGAGAGTCAAACGTCTCCTTGGGGGTTTTTCTTCTTTAACATGGACTCTAGAGTTCTTAGAGGATCAGACCTGGGATCAGGGAGGTCACAGAGGGTCAGATCTTGGAAGAGGGAAGGGCATTCTGGGGTGGAGTGTAAGGCAATCTGTCCATGATTTGTGGCAAATTCCAGACACACAGCTTCTTTGGGAAAGTGTATTTCCCCAAACAAGGCTAAAAGAACACTCAGCATTGCACAATTCCCCTACTGACAATTCCTGTGTTGATAATGATTATAAAGATACATGTTGAATAAGTGATGGGTGATACTGTCTCAAAAAAGCAATATAGAATGTGACAAGGAGGGAATAAGCATTTTAATTATTAATAGGACTTGTGAAACAGACATAGGAAACTAAAGTATATTGATACCTTTCATTTTTGTTCAACAGCCCCAGATAAAGTGCAATTTGTTTACTCCTTCCTTCAGTAACTAATAAAATGAAATTCCTTGGTGAAAAAAGCCTACATGAATTGTTGGAGGTCATCCTGTGTGCTTCACCCCACATCACTTAGCCCTGAAGCTTTGTTTGTGTCAAAGTATCTGTCTCAGGGGTACATTTGCAGCAGGATGGAGTTTTGCCACTTGCATTGAGCAGCACTGGGAAGAGGGGCTTGGAAGACTTTCCAAGAATGCAGTAAAGTGGGGTGCAGGCTGGGCCCTTGGAACACACACACAACCTGGTTGGGGCATCCGCTGGTGTCCACAGTCTCCAGGACAAATGTGCTCACAGCTTGTTACGTGTCAAAGGCTGGGCTGCTGCCTCTGAAAGACTGGACACTTCCATCCTTAGAGATCAAGTCCCCACTGTTAGAGTAGAAAGTAGATTTCTAGCTTGACTCACCATTCACTGCTGGCTCAATTCACTTCTGCCTTGGTGCTGGCCTTAGGATTCTCTATGGGTTGGGAACCAGAGGGGAAGATGCATTGGGCACATCTCACACTTTAGCATGTCCTTGCTTTTATTTTTCCTGTAAAAAGAGACAATTCTTGATTCTTAACGTAGCTTGTGAAAACACTGTGAAGACTCATCAGATGATGTCCCCTAGAGAAAGAGCTATGTTGGGATAATGTATTATCCATTTGCTGAAAGGGCTTCCCTTGTAGCTCAGTTGGTAAAGAATCTGCCTGCAATGCAGGAGACTTGGGGTAAATTTCTGGGTCAGGCAGATCCCCTGGAGAAGGGAATGGCAACCTACTTCAGTATTCTGGCCTGGAAAATCCCATGGACAGAGGAGCCTGGCAGGCTGTAGTCCATGGGGTTGCAAGAGTCGGACACGACTTAGTGACTAAACCACCACATTTGCTGAAAACTGTGCCACGTGGTTAGGAAGCCAGTTTTTGAATCATTTCTGTTCTTGTCACATGGTGTGTTTTTCTTCTGCACTCATCTCTTGCCCCCACAAGTCCATGCTTTTGAGACTTTTGGGCTCCCATTGCCCCAGAGCCCATGCAGGGGTTGATGGTGTGAGCTGCAAAGGGAGGTGCTTGGTGGCCAGATGTGCCCCTTGAAAGTGCAGAGACACTGCACTGTCCGGCTCCCTGACGCCAAGTCTCTTCCTCTGTGACAAAACCCAGGGGCTCCATGTTCTGACTGATCATGAAAATACAAGAGGTAAAAGCGTTCTGGGCATTGGTGTCTCACTCCTTCTGGTGAGACACTTTCACAGTTGCCATGGAGGGAAAACAAGCATTCTTGGTGATGCCACTTCTGCTTTTTTTTTAGGTTGCAAAATAACTTGATTGCTAATTTCTGGTAGAAGGGTCTTTCCCCCTGAGTAAAGAGCTCAGCCAGGACTCTGGCCATGCTTGCTTCTCCAGGACAAAACAAGCTGCTCCCTCATGGACTCTGTGGGCAGTGGTCCCAGCCTTGCCTGGACAATACGATCCCCTGCGGAATTAAAGCCAAACAGATGCCCGGTGCTGCCTGTACCAGAATTTTGGACCAAACAGGTCTGCACGGGGCCTGGCAGCAGGAATTTCCCAGTTCCCAGGGGCTCTGCAGTGCAGTCATGTTTCCAAACCACCATCAAGCCCATCATTTCTTCAGCGGCACCTATGACGACCAAGGCTTCTATTTCCACTCTGTTCTCCTTACTTCCGAGTATCAAACTTCAAGATATCTGACGTTTGTGTTTTCTGAATGCTTCACATTCTAAGTCTGCCCACATAAATCTGGATGTCGGGAAAAGCCACACATGAATTACTTTGAAAACCAATAGTTAGTAATCACTTATAAAAACTTAGCTGCATTTTCAAACTGTATTTGCTGGACTAAATCAGAGCACATATATTTCCAAACTTTGGGGACAGTTGTTGTGAAATTGCTTTTCCAGCCTGTCTCCAAGGCCAGCTCTTCCTCTTATGTGACAGAAGGTGCTGGGTGGGTACTGCTGAGCCCCTGGATGGTCAGCCACTTTGGGGTCCGAGGCAGGCCCAGGAGCGACCTAGATTGACCACAGGCCCAGGGCCTTTCCAGGGTCCAGGCTCTTTATCTTTTTCCTCTTCTATGTCTGCCAAAGAGAAAGAAAGGATGAGATGGAGGAACAATTGCCAACTCTTTCTGTGACTTGATATTTCACTGCAAGAGCCACATGCTCCAAAATCAACCACTTATTCCTGACTTCTGAATCCACCACTGGACTTCAAAGACAATCTTACAGAGCAGTTTTAGGGTCACAGAAACATTGAAGGGAAGGGAACTCTGCTCAATGTTATGTGCCAGTCTGGATGGGAGAGGATAATGGATAATGTATTTGTATGGCTGAGTACCTTTGTCATCCGCCTGAAACTGTCACAGCATTGTTAATTGGCTGTACTTCAATATAAAATAAAAAGTTAAAAAAATGGAGGGGAAGGTACAGAGATTTGCCGTATACCTCCTGCCCCTCTCATGTCCGGCCTCCCTTGTTATCAATGTCCCCCAGCAGACGATACATTTGTTACAGTTGATGAACCTACGTTGATGCATCATAATCATCCCAAGTCCCTAGTTTACATTAGGGTTCACTCTTGGTGTGCATTCTGTGAGTTTGGACAAATGTATGATGACATATATCCACTATTATAGTATCTTGCAGAATAGTTTTACTGCCTTAAAATCCTCTGTACTCTACCTATTCATCTTCCCCCTAAACCCTGGTGACCACTGAACTTTTTTGTGTCTCCATACTTTTGCCTTTTCCAAAATATGATATAGTTGGAATCATACAGTATGTAGTCTTTTTAGACTGGCTGCTTTCCACTAGTAATGTCTGTTTAACATTCTTCCATGACTTTTCATGACTCGATAGTGTGTTTCCCTTCAGCTATGAATAGCATTCCATTGTCTGGATGTATTACAGCTTATGGGCTTCCCTTGTGGATCAGTGGTAAAACTCTGCCTGCGATACAGGAGCGTCAGGAGAAGTGGGTCCAATTCCTGGGTCAGGAAGATCCCCTGGAGGAGGGCACAGGACAGCCCACTCCAGTATTCTTGCCTGGAAAATCCTATGGACAGAGAAGCCTAGCGGGCTACACTCCATAGGGTCACAAAGAGTCAAACACAGTTGAAGTGACTTAGCATGCATGCATGAACTACACCTTCTATGTCCATTCACCTACTAAAGGATATCTCAGTCAGTCAGTTCAGTTCAGTTGCTCAGTCATGTCTGACTCTTTGTGACCCCATGAGTCCCAGCATGCCAGGCCTCCCTGTCCATCACCAACTCCCAGAGTTTACTCAAACTCATGTCCATCGAGCCGGTGATGCCATCCAGCCGTCTTATCCTCTGTCGTCCCCTTCTCCTCCTGCCCCCAATCCCTCCCAGGATCAGGGTCTTTTCCAATGAGTCAACTCTTCACATGAGGGGGCCAAAGTATTGGAGTTTCAGCTTCAGCATCAGTCCTTCCAATGAACACCCTGGACTGATCTCCTTTAGGATGGACTGGTTGGATCTCCTTGCAGTCCAAGGGACTCTCAAGAGTCTTCTCCAACACCACAGTTCAAAAGCATCAATTCTTCGGCACTCAGCTTTCTTCACAGTCGAACTCTCACATCCATACATGACCACTGGAAAACCCATAGCCTTGACTAGATGGACCTTTGTTGGCAAAGTAATGTCTCTGCTTTTTAATATGCTGTCTAGGTTGGTCATAACTTTCCTTCCAAGAAGTAAGTGTCTTTTAATTTCTTGGCTGCAATCACCATCTGCAGTGATTCTGGAGCCCAGAAAAATAAAGTCAGCCACTGTTTCCACTGTTTCCCCATCTATTTGCCATGAAGTGATGGGACCAGATGCCATGATCTTAGTTTTCTGAATGTTAAGCTTGAAGCCAACTTTTTCACTCTCCGCTTTCACTTTCATCAAGAGGCTTTTTAGTTCCTCTTCACTTTCTGCCATAAGGGTAGTGTCATCTGCATATCTGAGGTTATTGATATTTCTCCCAGCAATCTTGATTCCAGCTTGTGCTTCCTCCAGCCCAGCATTTCTCATGATGTACTCTGCATATAAGTTAAAGAAGCAGGGTGACAATATACAGCTTTGACCTACTCCTTTTCCTATTTGGAACCAGTCTGTTGTTCCATGTCCAGTTCTACCTGTTGCTTCCTGACCTGCATACAGGTTTCTCAAGAGGCAGGTCAGGTGGTCTGGTATTCCCATCTCTTTCAAAATTTTCCAGTTTATTGTGACCCACACAGTCAAAGGCTTTGGCATAGTCAATAGAGCAAAAATAGATGTTTTTCTGGAACTCTCTTGCTTTTTTGATTATCCAGCGGATGTTGGCAATTTGATGTCTGGTTCTTCCACCTTTTCTAAAACCAGCTTGAACATCTGGAAGTTCACAGTTCACGTATTGCTAAAGCCTGGCTTGGAGAATTTTGAGCATTACTTTACTAGCTTGTGAGATGAGTGCAATTGTTGCTTGCAAATTTTGGCAATAGTGCATAAAGCTGCTATAAACATTTGTGTGCAGGGTTTTGTGTGGACAGAAGTTTTCAGCTCCTTTAGGTAAACACCAAGGAACACAATTGCTGGATCATACGGCAAGAGTTTAGTTAGTTTTGTCAAAAACTGCCAAACTGTCCTCCACCGTGACTGGACCATGTGTGTTCCCACCAGCAGTGAAGCTGGATCCTGCTGCTCCGCGTACCAGGTGATTTTTTATAAAAGGCCATTCAGTTTGCAGCAGAGGTGATTAGATTCCTGTTTAAAACAGAAGAAAGAAACAAGTGAGGAATGTAAGAGGGGAGGGAGGTGTATCACTGCTGGATAGATTTGGTTTTGACTCCCTTTGCTTCAGCTGTGCCCACAATTCAGGCAGCCAAGATTGAAAGCTGGTGGCTGGTGCCTATCACTGTCGGTGGTGATGGCAGACTAGGCCTCCCAGGATACTCTTTTACCTCCAAGAGGCCTTTCTTGTATAGTTGCCTCACTGTTGAAATAAGCACCAATCTAATCTCCAGTTTTGACAGATCTATTTTAAGTGGGTGGATCATTTTAAAGAGCTGCTGCTGCTGCTGCTAAGTCACATCAGTCGTGTCCGACTCTGTGCGACCCCACAGATGGCAGCCCACCAGCCTCCTCTGTCCCTGGGATTCTCCAGGCAAGAACACTGGAGTGGGTTGCCATTTCCTTCTCCAGTTTTAAAGAGCAAGACTGCAGTATTTTCACAGGTGAATTGACATTTTCCACACCCATCGTCCTGAGTGACTGTCACAGGATAGAGTCCTGTGGACCCAGGCAGATCTCCTTCCCTGAGAGCAGTGTTCCCATCACAAAAGGAATGAGATTAATTCAGACCCAGGGGAGAGGCTAGAGGAGTCCTAGGGCAGTGGATGCACGATCAGTGAACCCAGCTCTGAGCTGAATAATGGTGACCACCCCAGCTGGCAGGACTGGGCCCTGAGCTCCCCCACCTGCACCCGGCGCTGATGATCCCTGCTCTGGGAGTTAGAGGGCTCCTTGAAGACTTCCTCTATCACGTCTTCAGACACAGAAACTGCTGGCCTCCTGAAAGTCCTTTGCCTTGACCCTCAGGCATCTTTTTCCTTACAGGTGTGCCACTGTCTCCATATTTCCCTTCCCACCAAGCAGTGAGGCAAATTAGGGTCATGGTGACACAGACTTTGGTTTCTGATGGCTATTCTTCAGTCCTACTTGTCAATTCAGGAGACACCAAGTTCCTATGAAACTAGGTTTCTGTGAAAGTGAGTACTACTGGATGTGAATAAGCACATACAAAGACATGAATCAGATAGGAGAACCACTGATGGGAAAACTGCCATCTAGATACATTCACGTACATACAAATGAAGCACTAGTGAAGCACAGTTCATCCTTTTAAATTCATCACTCCTAATTTAGGTCTGTCTTTGAAGTAATTTGACTTAGCAGGATGTTTGTCTGCAGTCAATGTTTTCAAAAGTGGATGTCATCATTTCTTCAATGTCTTCTAGAAATACTTTTTCTGCACTCACAGAGGGAATATTCTGACGATTCTTGGTATAAGTTCTTACCCTCTCTCGGTTTTGTTCTTGATTTGAACAAAGTGGAGAATTTTGGAGACATGCTCTAAGGCTGACTACTTCTTACAGGAGACAAGAATTTGAGCAGAGGCTGCCTGGCTGGGAGGGGGTGGTGTTGGCTGCTTTTGTTGCTGGCTGGAAGGCAGCAGGGGGCGGGGAGTGCCTGGCAGGATGTCTGAGGGTCAAAATAGCTGGTTCTTGAATCTCATTCATTAGCTGAGAGATTTTGTTAATTATTCACTGTCCTTGGGCTTCTGCATCCTCATCTGTAAAACACAGACTGGAACACTCAGCTTCAATCTTTAGTGATTAAAGTGACCATAGGATTGAATGGGGAATGTGTAAAAGCCACCTGTCACATAGCAAATGCTCAATAAGTGGGAGCCATTATTATTCTGCTTGCTTCTAAGGGAACACAGGACCATGCCCCTGAGAAACTTATAGGATAGTAAAACAAACAACAGTATACCTGTTGGGACTGCGTCCCAGTATAATTCAGTTTTCTAGGATTTACCGTTATGATTACTTAACTCCTACGATGCAGCAGTAGGACTTAGCTCTAAGAGAAAAATGACTTCACGTTGCTAAGGGAAGAGATGCCACTTCAAAACCCAGTTGAGACTTGCCAGTTCTTTGTGGGCACAGAACAATGAGCTCAGAGGCTGGGGGCAGAGCAGGTGGCAGCAAGCCCATTCGCCAGCCATGGGCACATCTCCGCTTGCTCTGAGGCCATCACACGGACATCCCCCAGTGAGTCAGGGCCTGGAAGAGCTGGTGTGTCATGTTGTGATGAGGCAGGAGTGAGACCCTACCCACTATGGATAAAGTGAGGTTTTGTTAATGCGACGCTCAGCCTTTCAGGTCCCTTCCCATGTATTTGCCTCTAGGATTTTACCAGGCACGCACCAGAGCTGACATGTAACAGCATAGCAAATAGCTCCACATCATCTCCATCATATAAACACCCTCTGCCTTTTAAGAATTTCTGAGTCAGTTATCACATTTTGCCAAAGATAGTTTCGCCCAAGACTGACTTATTTCCTTTGTACCCATAAACCATCAGACATCACTTTCGAATTTTCTAATTTTAGAGTGAACCAAACAAAAACATTTAACTTGTTCTCATGCAAATTATTTGTTTTTGCTTTAAAATATACTATCTTTTCTATACACACACATATTATACTAAGTCTTTCAGATCGAACACAGGTCTCCCGCGTTGTAGGCAGACTCTTTTCCATCTGAGCCACCAGGGAAGCCTGTGAAGAGTCTGCCTGCAATGCAGGAGGCCCAGGTTTGATCCCTGGGTTGGGAAGATTCACTGGAGGAGGGCATGGCAACCCACTCCAGTATCCTTGCCTGGAGAATCCCCATGGATGGAGGAGCGTGGCGGGCTACAGTCCATGGGGTCACAAAGAGTCAGACATGACTGACTAACACTATGAAATATATATATATATATATATATATATAATGGTCTGTTACCTGTTAATTGTTGTTGTTATTTAGTCTCCCACTCATGTCCAACTCTTCATGACCCCATGGACTGTAGCATGCTAGGCCTCCGTGTCCCTCACCATCTCTTGGAGTTTGCCCAAGTTCATGTCCATTGCATCAGTGATGCTGTCCAGCATCTTGTTAATAATTGCTAATACTTTACCCATATGTAGTAGCTCAAAAGTCCCCCAAAATGGATGACTTGATTTTAAAACCTTTAGGCATCATCTGAGGCCTGTGAGGAAGCAGGAAAGGAGGCTTATGTGAGGGTAGCACATACAGCCTTGTCCTCCTGTGATTTTCTTGCATGGGACATACTCAAGTTGTTACCTATCTAAGTGGACATTAGAAAAATAGGGGCCCTGGGGTCATGGCAATCAAAGTTGCTACCTGTCCTTCAGGACATTCTAAGCAGATACTTATTTGTTTCAGATTCTGAACATGTGATGGGGAGTTAGGTAATAGTGGCAGTCTTTTTTTTTTTTTTAACATCTGTGAACTAATACAAACTGGTTAACTATGTTCTTCTTCCTTTCTTCTCCCTTCCTTCCCTCCTTCTTCCACTCTTTTTTTGTTGCTGTTCTGGTCAAGTTCTGTCTCAGTTATTTACAAAATAGAATGGACAAAACTCCTCTGGGGACATTATGGGCATTGGATAAACATTAGGGATAATTGTTCAGAGAAGGCAATGGCAACCCACTCCAGTACTCTTGCCTGGAAAATCCCATGGACGGCGGAGCCTGGTGGGCTGCTGTCTATGGGGTCGCACAGAGTCGGACACGACTGAAGCGACTTAGTAGCAGCAGCAGGGATGATTGTTAATTACCAGCAGGACCGCTCCTGTGCCAGGAACAAACTCACTTGTACCTACTTAAAAGGCTTGTGTGATTCATGTGTGCTGAGTTCACCCTTTGCTTTGAGTGCCAGGTAGGATCGTCTCCTCCACAGGCATTATCCAATTAGTGGGATGGGCCTCCCTGCTGGCATGCCTGCTGGTTGCTCACGCCAGGCTTCCCAGGGTTGTCATGGAGACTGTCAGAGCTGATGCCCTTAAACTGGTGAAGGGATCTCTTAAATAAGGGAGGCCTAACCAGGGCTCCCAGACTAAACCATGGCTGCAAGTCCCAGACCCCTACAAAGAGAGCATGTCTCAACCAATGCCTAGATAACAGCACATGGATAACAATGCCTGGATAACAGACTCCACCTGAGTCATGAGGCAGGGGAAACCCTGAACACTCCTGGCTCATCACTGTGTCTAACTTTACCCAGGTGCTGGCCATCAGCTGTGTTCCCAGGATGCTCGGCCCTAAAGCCAAGTGGGTCTATTTTGTCCTTGGGGCTTATACTATATGACCCTGGAAAAGTGAGAATCAGGCAGAATGAAACTAATTAGGTTTTCCTGGTCCATCCCCAGTCATTTCAATGGGTAAGATGTAGAAGCACTAGTAAAATCAGCATGGAAGAGGGTTCTAGAGATATCCTTCACCACTCCTGACACAAACCATTTATCAGACTGGCACACTGGGCTCTTATTAGTCAATGTCCTGTCCAGTGAGAATAACAGAAGCTCTTTTCTTTACATTATACATCAGACACTGTGCTCTCTCTCTGTATTCTTCCATCAATCCTCACACTAATCTATGGTGGTAGTTAATACGATGATCAATTTTTAGGTGAAGAAGCTGAGAGCCAGTGGCAGAACTGGGATCGAGACCCAGACATATCTGGCTCAAAAGCTCGTGGCCTTGTCTGTGCTCTATACGGCAGCAAGATGAGGCTAGACATTCCCCACCAGCTGCTTTTCAATATGTGTTTTCCCCTCAAATAAATGTGACAAATACTAGCTGTAAGCTTCTATAATGCGACTTCTTTTCCTAAAGATTCTCTAATTTTCTCTAGTGAACTGTGAATGTCTAGGAGAGTAGATGCAGCTTGTTTAAATCACTACTAGCATCTCATTAAGCAGTGATCCACAGAACATAACTTTATACAATGTCAGGGGAAGGTAATTGGACACATTGGATGGGAGAAGCTATGGGTAAATAAGGACAGGGCCAAGATATGGAGAGGGAAAATTGAAGAAGGGCCCTCAAAGCAGGAGATGGGGTCCAGAGGACAAACTTCCTCCTCTACACCCCCAACCCCACAACACGCTCACAACTTGCCAAACTGGGCTCTACATGTGCACATTAACTTTCATTCAAGTAACTTGGAGGGAAAAGTATTAGTAAATCACAT
This sequence comes from Dama dama, assembly GCF_033118175.1. Taxonomy (NCBI): domain Eukaryota; kingdom Metazoa; phylum Chordata; class Mammalia; order Artiodactyla; family Cervidae; genus Dama; species Dama dama. Next base: position 24,499,527 of record NC_083696.1, on the reverse strand, counting down.
TTTTTTGTTTCTCATCTGCAAATCAAATTTCACCCACAAAAACAAAAATCAAGACTAACAATGTCTTAAAGAATCAATGACCAAGAAACAGTGGCTATTTGGTCCACAGCAGATTTGTTTTTCTGACAGACTTGCTTGTTCAGAGAAGTCATTTATGCAAAAGTTACAGAAAAAAAATATAACATGACATTGTGGGAAGTTCTAGCCACTCAGTGAGGTCATCAAGATAACTGGTACCAGTGGCCAATAGCAAGTATTTCCCTTTGTCCAACACCATGGCAATATGAACTCCACTTCTTCAGAGAAAATGGGGAAGGGAATTATACCAGTGCAGGGCAGAGACGGCCAACTCTCTTCAATATCCATTCTCCCTTTATTCCTTTTAGTAATGGAATCCCTCAGAGTTTTAAACTGGACACAGGGATAAGCGATTGCATTTCCCAGTCTCCTTTGCCACTACATATGATCATATGACCAAGTATGGACCAGTAAGATGGGAGAAGAAGCGATGCTGCTTAAAAAATACAGGAGATGGCCCACTACTGCCCCCTGCCTGTCTTCCAGCTGGGAAAATGCAACAAATGGAGTAGCTATTCACACACAAGAAATGGAAGTCATGCTTTGAAAATGACAGAGAAGTGGCATCAGCCTGGGCTGTTTGCCTTTGACATCTTATGTTAGAGAGAAATAAAATTTCAGCCACCATATTTTTAGGTCTTTGTTATAGGCATTCAGTCTACATTCTACCTCATGCAGTCCAATGGTCAAGGTCAATTTCAGATGAATCATTAGTATAAGAGAATTTCCCACACCTTCCTCTGTCTTTGTCTCTCTCTCTCTGGCTCCCCCAGCCCCCACTGCCCACCAAAGTTAACACTCTAACTGGCTGTCTTCCACATGTCTGAACCTGTGTGTGGTCTTCCCTTCCCATACCTCAGTTAATTCGGCTAAATGCAGTCTTGAAGGAAGAGATTAAGGGGTTACAGAAGCCATACAGGCATGATGCTGATCACTGCTTTGAAAACCGAGGGTACAACTCAACTCTCATTTAAAAGACACAGTGAGAGTCATTTTATCTTACTCCTCATTTCTGTCTTAAACGATAACAGAACAGAAATTGTTCCATCTGGAACATAACAGGGGTAAATAATAAATGAATGGGCTTTCCTCACCTGATCCAGAGAACACAGAAGGCAGAGCAAAACTTGCAAAGAGCAAACACAAATGGGGTGTGTGTGTGGCCTGGTAGAAGCAGACTTGGAGGTCTGGACACCCAGGGGTCAGCTTCTGCTCAGGGTCTCGATGTTTGCAGAAGGAAGGAGAGAGGTTCTTAGTCCTCTCTCCCCTCCACATGATCAGATCAGGGGCAGCTTGGATTTTTCAAAGATGGCTTCAAGGATAGCTCCCATCCCACAAGCCTGTCTGCATTGTGGCCTTACCATCCTCCCGTAAAATGCTGAGGTCCCAATTTCTCCCCTGGACTATACCTACTTGTGGGAACTAGCTGGTGACTGATGGTCTGTGGTTGTGACAATGCATGGAAAACTAAGTCTTCAAAGAGGCCCCAGCAAGGGTCACACTGTGAGCAGACCCAGCCATGGAGAAGCTGCATGAGGGCTCTCTGAAGTACAGGCTCAGAAGAGCCTAGCCTCTGGGTCACACAGAGAGGCTGCTAGATGATTCCAAACGCAGCCTCTGAGTCAGCCCAGCTAAGCCCCACACAAGCCAAAGAAGAGACATCTTCCTCCATCACACCCCCAGCCCTGTCCCTGACCTACAGAATTTGTGATCATGAGTTGTTATTTTACATCACAGAGTTGGAGGTGGTTTGTCATGCTGCTGTAATAATGAAAAGAACTTAATATCCTTCCCACAAAGTACAGTTTTAGAATGAAATGAAAAGCACATCTTGAAAAACATACCCTGAGTTCTTAGTCATCTGGAAATTTCCTAGTTAAAATATCAGGGTGGAAAAATCACCCCACACATAGATATTTGATGGCTGGAAGAAAGTTCATTGGGTAGTAATACCGAGAGGGCCTCATTAGGTGAAGGCAGAAATGCAATATCCTGGACCCCAGGGAAACGTCCTTCCTGCATTTATGAGTCCAGCATCGGTCTTTATGGAAGGTTAGCAGCAACAAGATAGGCTTGAGGCCAGGGACCCCTGGAATAAGGACTCCCAGAGTGTGAAGAGTTTGGGAACTGAGAGTTTATACATATTCCCTTAAATATATTTGTTCTCACCCACAGTAATTCCATGTGATGTTTCCTGCCATCTTCTAGGCACCTACCTTGTCAGGGCCACCTGCCTGGTGGGTAAAGGGGTCAAAGTGGGGTCAGTGTGAGCACGATGTCACACTCCACGAATGTCTCCCCAGGAGATGCTGGGGGCTCACTGACTGCGAGGCTGTGAGACCCAAGAAGGGCTGGCTCTGAGGGTACAGATGGAGCATGTGGGTGGTCTTAGACCTGCAGAGGCCAGAGGGTCAGTTCAGTGCATGCAGACTCCTGCCCTCCCCCCACCCCCTGACCACTGCCACACTGCTACTGCGGGGCTGAGGACCCACCAGAACTTACAAGCTAAGAGTCATTGGCTCAAGGATTCCTGGATTCTGCTCAGTCTTGCTAAAGATTAGTACAAATATCAACTGGTAAGATTTTGTACATTTTTATTTCTAATTTTGTTTTGTTTTGTTTAGGATGAATTCTAATCTTTGAGGCAGAGTGAATCCTCTATTTGAAAAACTAAAAATTAAGGTATGCAGAGGTCTCTGGACCAGTGATTCACAATGAAAAGGTTTGTTTTCATTTATTTTTGTTTTTGTTTTTAGCTAGGAATTACACTCCATTTAATACGAATATATATACATGTACCTAAGAGGTAGTACATTCCCATGGCCCATAAGTCCAATCGAGCCTTGAGTGACCATTTCCATCCTTCACTCTTTTCTGTCCCACGTCCTCCTCCAGTCCACCTCTCCATCTTCTTGAGCTTTGAGTGAATCCTTCCAGATTTTCCATATGCAAGTGTAAGAAAATGCAATAACATTTCTTTTATTTTCCTTCTTTCATACAAAGAGTAGTATTTTTCTCCTTTGCTTCCCAAGGAGTAAGTATTAAACCATAAATTTCACACTATTATTCAAATAATATCACTTCTAATGGTGTTATGATTGGGATGCTTAGTTATGTCAAAGTGACTAGGCTAAAATGCTCTGTTTTTTGGCCAAACACCAATCTAGAGCACTGGAAATCAAGTGATTAACACTTAATCAGCAGCCTTTGGGTAAAGCAGCTCTATGTGGGTGGGTATCATTGAATCAGTTGAAGGCCTTAAAAGCAAACACAGGTTTCCTGAGGAAGGAATTCTGTCTCAAGTCTGCCCCCATGAAGCCTTGCCTGAGTTTCCAGTCTATGGGTCTTCCCTATTGATTTCGGATTCAAGACTGCAAAACCAACGCTGATCTGAATTTCCAGGCTGCCAGCCCACCCTGCCGATTTCACATTTGCCAGTCCCACAGTTGTGGAGATGATTTCTCAGGGTAAATTTGCCTCTATATGCACAGCCTATTGGTTCTGTTTCTCTGGAGATCCCTGGCTGAAACAATGATTATGTCTTTTTTTTTTTTTAATTAAAAAAAAAAAACTCTTTATTGAAGTACATGTGTGCTAAGTTGCTTCAGTCATGTTTGAATCTGTGCAACCTGCCAGGCTGCTCTGTCCATGGGGATTCTCCAGGCAAGAATACTGGAGTGGGTTGCCTTGCCTTCCTCCAGGGGATCTCCTCAACTCAGGGATTGAACCCACATCTCTTAGTCTCCAGCATTGGCAGGCAGGTTCTTTACCACTAGCACCACCTTTGAAGCCTTTTGAGGCATAGTTGAAGCATAGTTGATTTATAATGGTGTATTAGTTTCAGATGTACAGCAAAGTGGTTCAGTTATATATATGTGTATGTATGTGTGTGTGTGTGTATATATATATATATATATATTCTTTTTCATATTCTTTTCCATTATGGTTTATTACAATATGTTAAGTGTAGTTCCCTGTGCCATAAGGTAGGTCCTTGTTGTTCATCTATTTTACATATAGTAGTATGTATATGTTAATCCCAAGCTCCTAACATCCCTCCCCACTGTCTTCCCCTTTGGTAGCCATAAGTATGTTTTCTATGTTTGTGAGTCTTTCTGTTTTGTAGATATGTTCATTTGTACTATTTTTTTTTTTTTTTTTTTTTGAGATTCCACATGTAAGCAATATCATACGATATTTGTCTCTCTGGCTGACTTCACTTAGTGTGATGTTCTCTAGGAATAGAGCAGGCATAAAGAATTTAGAGGTGACTTGTCGTGACTGTAACTCACTTTCAACTGACTCAGCAAGGGAAGGAAAGGAAAAGGATGGAGCTTTCGCTTCTGAATCCAGTCACATCACAGTATTTGCCGCCCTGATCCCCTGGCTTCTCAGTCTGGGTCTTGTTGTTCAGTCACTAAGTCATGTCTGATTCTCTGCACACCAGGTTTCCCTGTCCTTCACTATCTCCCGGAGTTTGCTCAGATTCATAGCCATTGAGTCAGTGATGCTATCTAACCATCTCATCCTCTGCTTTCCCCTTCTCCTTTTACTTTTAGTCTTTCCAGACATCAGGGTCTTTTCCAATGAGTCGATTCTTCGCATTAGGTAGCCAAAGCATTGGAGCTTCAGCTTCAGCATCAGTCCTTCCAATGACTATTCAGGACTGATCTCCTTTAGGATTGACTGGTTTGATCTCCTTGCAGTCCAAGGGACTCTACAGAGTCTTCTCCAACACCACAGTTCAAAAGCATCAATTCTTTGGCACTCAGCCTTCTTTATGGCCCAACTCTCACATCCATACATGACTACTGCAAAACCCATAGCTTTGACTACATGGATCTTTGTCAGCAATGTGGTGTCCGCTTTTTAATATGCTGTCTAGGTTTGTTATAGCTTCCCTTCCAAAGAACAAGCATCTTTTAATTTCACGGCTGCAGTCACCATCCTCAGTGATTTTGGAGCCCAAGAAAATAAAATCTGTGTCTACACTTCCCTAATAAGAACCCAGGGACATCACTTCCTCACCTGCACTTTCACATGCGGCCTTGTGTGGAAGGGAAGGGTCACACATGTGTGTCCTGGGTCCCCAAGGCTGTAGCTAGGATGAGTGGCATGGGATGGGATGGAAGTGAGGTTCTGGAAAAGTCCAAGGCCCACTGGGCTTTCCTGCTTTCAAGGCTCCCAGTTACCTCTCTTTCCTGGAAGTTTGTAAAGGCAGCTTCCTTGTCTGTAAAATGGTAACCATGCTTCTATTGGGCTCAGCATTATTGTGACTTAAGTCAATAAAATCCTCAAAAGGAATCCACCCCATTTCTAAGTACCCAGGAAATGTTATTATTTTTTTAAGCATAAAAATTTTTGCTTCTAGAGAACTGCTCTTCTTGAATGAAGTGAGGAATGAGATTGAGTCATGCCAAGAAATAGGCCTGCACTTTTTGATATTATAATATTCAGGCAGGTATGCTGCTATGCTACTGTGCTCAGAAGCTGAGTTGGCCCCATGGAGTGTAGCCACCAGGCTCCTCTTCCATGGGATTCTTCAGGCAGGAATACTGGGAGCCACTCCCTTCTCCAAGGAATCTTCTTGACTCAGGGATTGAACCCATATCTCTTAAATCTCCTTGTTAGGGAAATTCAATAAACAGTCTTGTTTAGGCTTCAGAGAAAAAGCAGAGCAGACCTCTGACCTCGTTTCTAACCTGCCTGGACCCTACCTGACTGGGAGTGACTGTGAGTGGCTGCCTGCTGTGAGTGCAAGCATTGCGGCACCATAGATAAGATGGGGAAGAATTTTGAGATTGTTGAGCCCTTGGATGGACTGGTTGGATCTCCTATTCATGGGGTGCTCAAGGCAAGGATACTGAAACGGTTTGCCATTCCCTTCTCCAGTGGACCATGTTTTGTCAGAACTGTCCACCATGACCCGTCAGCAACCAGTCCATCCTAAAGGAGATCAGTCCTGAATATTCATTGGAAGGACTGACGCTGAGGCTGAAACTCTAGTACTTTGGCCACCTGATGTGAAGAACTGACTCATTTGAAAAGATCCTGATGCTGGGAAAGATTGAGGGTGGGAGAAGTGGATGACAGAGGATGAGATGGTTGGATGGTATCATCAACTCAATGGACATGAGTTTGAGAAACTCTGGGAGTTGGTGATAGACAGAGAGGCCTGGCATGCTGCAGTCCTTGGGGTCACAAAGAGTTGGACATGACTGAGTGACTGAACTGAGCTGAACTGAGCCCTTGGATGGGGCCTGGCCAACGGAGCACCAGGCTTAACTACATTCCAAGTTTTACACAACAAAACCAACAGCGTTAACATGAAGCCCGAGCCGCAATTTGGTCACAGATTGATGAAAATATCAGTTTTCATCCTGGAATTATAAATGGGAACCCCAAACTGCAATATTTGAAGTCTCACTCATGGAGCAGTGCTGCCTGGAACTTTTTCCCAATTGGGACTCCAGATGTACTATGACATGAGACTTCCCAGTGCTGATTAAGTCTGGATATTGGTCAAAACCCAATTTGATGATGTATCCTCTGCTTTTCCTATTCCTCTTTTCTTTTAATATTAGTATATTGAGAGTAAGCTAGATAATTCTCTAATAACTATTTGTACTATTTATTTGTATATAATGAGTGACTTATTTTGTTAACAAATCCTTTGAACCTGAGACGAAAGTGAAAACTTGGGACAACACACTTCTGCATTGAAAGGCAGATTCTTTACCACTAGTGCCACCTGGGAAGCCTTCAGAAAGGCATGGGTTTGAGTAAAATGGGGAGATTTCAGTTTCACCAAACGTGGATTTCCAACTGACAACAGCGATGGAATGAGCTCTGTGAGTTTGCTGGTCTAGGGTGGAGCTACTCCAGCCAGGATGGAAAATCTCCATTGTTTTGCTCTTTTCTGCAATGACTACGTTCTCTGTGAGTATGCAGCTGAGGGATGGAGAAGCAGGGACACTGTATCTGCTCTGGCTGCATGTGGCTCTGTGATACTTCAGGAGTTTGTGCTGGAACATTTACTGGGGTCTTTCTCCAGAGATAGTCATCTCCAGATCTCTTACCATGGTTGCACAGTCTGTAATACTCCATGCTCACTCTGGTAGCTGCATCATGTGGCTTTTCATAAGAAAGAAGGTAAAGGAAACGTTGATATTTCCAGAGATGATGTGAAAATAGGTGTGATCAACCAAAACCGGGGGGATGTTTTCTGAGTGGGAGTAGAGGAGCACACCCACAATGGCCTTTTTTAAAGGAAACGGGGACTCCAGCTTCTCCTACAGAAGCACCATTGGATCAGAACAAGTCCAAGAGAGGAGGGCCACAGGCCCGGTTTCCCCCTGGTGCATGAATCCCAGCCTTTTCCCAGCACCACATGTCTGAAAGGGAGTACCTGCTCAGTGCTCGGGACAGAGTGAGAATCCCAGCCTCTGCAGTGCGGAGGGGAAAAACCATCTGCAGGACACTCTCCCTAGAGCACCAGAGAGGAAGATGGCAAGGTTGCTGCCTCAGAGGTTGGGCCCTGCTCTGAGGTGGGGATGATGGAGGACACGCGGAAGATGCAGAGGGGGCCTGCGCTGTGGTGTCTGCGTGCTGATGAGCATCCAGATATCCTGACCTGTAGGTGGGAGAGGGTGGTGTTGGGACCAAATGCACCTTCTCCTATTGATCCTTCTGCCCCGCTCCCTGGTGACCTTGTTCTGGGGCTGCGAGGAGGGTGGGAGAGAGCGGTGCTGCTGAAAGTGGGGCCAGAAAAGGGCAGTGCCACTGGTGCAGAGGACATGTCATCTAGAGGAGTAAAAGGGGTACAGTAACCTCTGCCCTCCTGGCCTTTCTTATGCTTGAAACAGTCGTTACTGGTTTGAGGCAAAGGCTGTAAAGAGAAATCTGAGAAATGAGACTGTCAAATCTCATAGTCTGCAGAACCATGAGCAGAGGACAATAATTTAAGAAGCGAGTGGAACAGCAGAGGGCTGAAAGCTGAGTCTATGGCCCAGGAGCCCCTTGGACCAGGGTCCAGCCCATCCAGACCGAGGAGGGAGGCAGAAGCAGGTCCTGAGAAAGTCCTGGTTGTCTTGGGGTGTGAGAAAGCAGAGAAAGCAGCTCCTTTTCGGCAAACACACACCTGCTTCGTGTTGTGCTGGGGGCGGCAGTGTGCCTTATCAGCAATGACACCACACAGCCTGGCTTCCAACCAGCTGTGTGCTTGGGACAATAGCTCGGCTAGGGCGCTTGGCCCAGGGAATCCTAACAGCCATTCCCACCTCTCAGGCAGACCCTTCAGAGCACAACTTCAAGCCCTGGGTATGCCAGGATGCTCCAGAGTGAAATATGCCATTGTTTCTCAAAGTGTATTCTTGTCAAATTTGGCTTTTATAAAAGCTTCATTACTGAAACCACAAGTATCTACTATATAGCAGAGGGAGTGATATTCAATTTCTTATAATAAATTCAATATCTTGTAATAACCTATAATGGGAAAGAATTTGAAAAGGAATATGTATATATACAAATATATGTATATACACACACACTCCCTGGAGTGGAGAGCGGCCGAGAGGAGATACCCCATGTCCAAGGTCAGCAGTGATGGCTGCACTTTGCTGGAGCCGCCATGAAAGAGATGGGAATCCCAAACTACCTGATCTGCCTCTTGGGAAACCTATATGCAGGTCAGGAAGCAACAGGTAGAACTGGACATGGAACAACAGACTGGTTCCAAATAGGAAAAGGAGTACGTCAAGGCTGTATATTGTGACCCTGCTTCTTTAACTTATATGCAGAGTACATCATGAGAAATGCTGGGCTGGATGAAGCACAAGCTGGAATCAAGATAGCCGGGAGAAATATCAGTTACCTCAGATATGCAGATGACAACACCCTTATAGCAGAAAGTGAAGAGTAACTCAAGAGCCTCTTGATGAAAGTGAAAGAGGAGAGTGAAAAAGTTGGCTTAAAGCTCAACATTCAGAAAACTAAGATCATGGCATCTGGTCCCATCACTTCATGGCAAATAGATGGGGAAACAGTGGAAACAGTGGCTGACTTTACTTTTGGGGGCTCCAAAATCATTGCAGATGGTGATTGCAGCCATGAAATTAAAAGACGCTTACTCCCTGGAAGGAAAGTTATGACCAACCTAGACAGCATATTAAAAAGCAGAGACATTACTTTGTCAACAAAGGTCCGTCTAGTCAAGGCTATGATTTTTCCAGCAGTTATATATGGATGTGAGAATTGGACTATCAAGAAAGCTGAGTGCTGAAGAATTGATGCTTTTGAACTGTGGTGTTGGAGAAGACTCTTGAGAGTCCCTTGGACTGCAAGGAGATCCAACCAGCCCATTCTAAAGGAGATCAGTCCAGGGTGTTCATTGGAAGGACTGATGTTGAAGCTGAAACTCCAATACTCTGGCCACCTCATGCAAAGAGCTGACTCACTTGAAAAGATCCTGGTGCTGGGAAAGATTGAAGGCAGGAGGAGAAGGGGACGACAGAGGATGAGATGGCTGGATGGCATCACCGACTCAATGGACATGAGTTTGGGTAAACTCCGGGAGTTGGTGATGGACAGGGAGGCCTGGCGTGCTGCAGTCCATGGGGTCACAAAGAGTCAGACACGACTGAGTGACTGAACTGAACTGAACACACACACAGACACACACACACTGAATTACTTTGCTGTGCGCCTGAAACCAAAATTGCAAATCAGCTAAACTTCAATTAAAAAATTGTATTCCTTAGCAGAATCCAGACATGAAGAAAATCATGGTCTCCGCTGAGGTAGGTGGAGGACAGAATTGTTTCTCCAAAGTCAGTTTGGTTCTTAGCTCAGGAAATAATGACTGACGAGATTTTATTGTGACTGTGGACATGCTGTAGAAGCAAACAAGTGTGCCTTTCACGGAAATGTCCTTATATCGGTGTATACTGCTTCTCCTCTTGTGTGTCTGGGGGGGACTGGACGGCTGCAAACCATGCACGGATGCCCCATTTCAAGTAAGAAAAGACCCTGGTCCCTGCAGGTGTCTTCTCTAGCTGCTTAACAAACATCACAGACTCAGTGCTCAGCCACACGAAACACCACCAAGATATCATCTCACAAGCCCATCCAGAGTCTGACTACCGTCAGTGTCTCAGAGGCTGAAGTCGGGGGGCAGCAGGACTGTAGGACTGAGGCCTCTGCTTCCCCAGCAGCTGTCAGCCAGACCCCTCCCAGCTCCCAGAACTGCCCAGAGGCAGTTCACAGCAGGCTGATTGCTTCTTTTTCCACTCAGAGTGGAATATTGTTCCCTACTTCTTCCTCTGCAACTAGCTACGGAAAATTCAACACTTTAAAAGCATCATAAAATTAGGTGGGACCCAGCCACATAAGATACAATAATTACAGGAATGATATCCCATAGCAGGGAGGTCAAACCAATCAATCCTAAAGGAAATCAACACTGAATATTCATTGGAAGGACTGATGTTGAAGCTGAAGCTCCAATATTTTGGCCACCTGATGCGAAGAGCCAACTCATTGGAAAAACCTAGATGCTGGAAAAGATTGAGGGCAGGAGGGGAAGGGGGAAGTGGAGGATGAGATAGTTAGATAGCATTACTGACTGAATGGACATGAGTTTGAGCAAACTCTGGGAGCTAGTGAAGGACAGGGAAGCCTGGCTGTGCAGGAGTCCATGGGTCATAAAGTCAGATGTGACTTCCGTCTCATAGAGAGAGACCAAACAACAACAATAATCCTCTTACATCCCAGGTCGGTCCCTTGTGGGTTCAAAGGGAGGAGAGGCAGGAACCTAGAGGTGCCTTAGAATCCTGCCCACACATTACAGATGGACTTGGATCCTGGAATGGGCTTGCTGCCAGCATCCCCAGGCTGTACCTCTTTCGATTCAGTACAGCTGGATTCAGTTGTTGAACACCTCACACTCCAAAACACCCTTTTCATAGTTTTGAGTGTAAAGGATGGAGATTTTCTGTGCTCAGAAAAAAAGTTTCAAATTTCTGCACACAGCCTGGTGCTCTGTGGGATTTTCTCTGTTGTGTTCTAGGGGTCTGTGAGCCCCTGGATGGGTGACCAGCCTGCCATAGTCATGACCATGCTCTTCCTCCTGCCGCCTCCTGTGTGTTTACTGAACAGAGCGCTCTCTTCAGCCCCTTTGAGCCCAGAGTCCCCTTGCTTCCTGGAGACCTGCTATAAGAAATAGACCAGGAGCGAATTCCCAGGTGATATAGTGGAGAGAATATCACCATATACATCTCCACCATATAGTGGAGAGACCCCAGGGGTCTAAAGCATTGTGAGGATTTAACTTGTATCTCTGGCTGCCCTGGTGGCTCAGTTGGTAAAGAATCTGCCTGCAATGCAGGAGATCCTGGTTCAGTCCCTGGGTTGGGAAGATCCCCTGGAGAAAGAAATGGCAATCTACTCCAATATTCTTCCCTGGGAAAATCTTATGGACAGAGGAGCCTGTCAGGCAACAGTCCATGGGGTCACAAACAGCCAGACACAACTTAGTGACTAAACCATCACCACTATTTTGTATCCAAATGGTCATTAATCCTGTCTTTTCCCTCTAGCTTCTGAATGGATGCTTAAGAACACTGGATTGGTTCACTGTAATTTGTTCAGATATGCTAAACCATACCTAAAACCCAGTGCCTCTTTTTAAAAGGGAGCTATTTTGATCCATGGTAGGCAGGCCCTGCCCCTGAGCCCTGAGAGGCATTTTACCTCCACACACTGTTAGTTCCAGGTCCCCACCATTTGCCATGGCAACATACCAACTTGGTTATTATCTCACATTTTGCCTGAAAATGATTCTTTCTGTATAAACATATAGAGAAAACTTTCACTGCTACTAAAGCCATAAGTTTGATGTACCATCTGTGTTTTTTTTTTTAATATGCTCCAAAATAAATAGCTTTTAGGTTACAATATTTGTCTATGTCACATTTTGAATCACTTTGGAAAATCCTACTTTAATATAAGGAGCAGATCTGTTTCAGCAAATTTCATGAAAAAAGTTATATATATACATACCTATGTGTGCACACTAAATTGCTTCAGCAGTTTCCAACTCTTTGCAAACTTATGGATTGTAGTCAACCAGGCTCCTCTGTCCATGGAATTCTCCGGGCAAGAATAACTGGAGTGGGCTGCCATGTCCTCCTTTAGGGGATCTTCCTAACCAAAGGATCAAACCCGCATTTCTTACATCTCCTGCATTGGCAGGCTGGTTCTTTACCACTAGCACCATCTGGGAAGCCCATACATATGAATACATATATATGTGTATACATATATATATGTACAATACATATATATATATATATGTTGCTATATATATATATCTCAAGTTTTATATATATAATTTTATTTTTTGTTATATCTCATTTTTACTTAGAGTACATATTTGAATGTGTTCCTGTGACACTTATTCCCAGGGGAAACAGGGTTTTACTGACCTGAGGGTCCATTCCAGTGCCAGGACTGTTTGCTTATTCCCCAACAGGACTGAAAGTGTCAGGTTTTTTAAGAAACTATGAAATGGATAGGAGAGTGTTCCATTTCAACCTCATCCATGCTGCGCAGCTCCAGAGGGGAGGAACCTCCCTCATGGTGAGCTCTCATGCCGGTGACACGCGAGCATCATCGGTAACCTGCAGGCAGGTCTATGGGAATTTTTGTGCCACTTAAGAATTTCACAGCACTGAGTCTCCCCACTCACCCTCTCTCATAGTGCTCGCCTTCCCCCAGGCTGGTGTGTCTGTTGCTTGCTTCCGTGTCTTGTAAGCCACCATGGGGCCATTGCTAGTTCAGCCCCTCCTGCAGCTGCTAACAGGTTTCAGGCAAGTCCTGCCTCAATGTCATCCCTGCCCGAGTGAGCGCTGAAAACAGCCCATGGGCATTAGCTGAGAGCCAGGAGGAGAGGAGATCGCTCCCTGTGGGAGAGTTAACGGCTGACTGTGAAAACACGAATCTCATCTAGGATCCTCTGTACTCTATCCTCACTCTCCTAGCTGGAGGGACAAAAATTCCTACCAGGTCAGGATTCTGTCGTGCCACCCAACCTCTTTTTGGACTGAAAGCTTCACTGTGTTTGTGACCCAGCCCCACCTCCCACATAGGCATCAGATATGAGCAACCCCTGACTTACACTCCCTGAATTGCTTGTGTGTGCATCGGAAGGGCTTGTTCACTGCTGGTGCAGGCATTTCGTTGTATTTCAGGGTGGAAGGAGCAGGCCACGACCCATGCCTGGGGTCTGAAGGCTCTTTCATGAGGCACACCAGCTCCTGATGATAAGAAGACAGGGGCTCTGTACAGAGTGTGGAGATGGGTTGCTTGCGTTATTTTGGCCCCTTCAGTCCCTCTGTCTAGCCAGGGAAATCAAGGCAAGTTACATAACCTCTCCCTTCTCAGTTTCCGTACCTGTAGAATGGGGAGGCAGGTTGTCCACATTAAAAAAGACAACATTTTCAGTGCAGAGCAGTATGTGTTTGCCCCCAAGTCAGCAAAATGCAAGCCAAAAGTATGGGCTAATCTGCGGAGCTACAAATTTATACAATCTCTAGTTTTAGCCTGAAGCTTGTGGGTCCCAGGAAGTCCTACGTCACCTCTTAAAACATCTTGGATCTTCCCTTTGGGAGTTCCAAACTCCAAAAGATTTTAATTTGCTATCCTCCACCCCCAAAATCCCTGTTTTATGTCACATAAATTGAAAGAAAAAAAAAGAAAACTCTTAGCACCTCTGTGGCAAATTCCCAGGTGGGAGAATATAAAATTTGATAAAAGTTATTTGTGGGAGGTTGGTTTGGAGCAATCGTAAGACGAGTCAGGATGGACCACAGAAGAATGGGCCCACGCCATTTCATACCCCACTTCCCACCCATCATGTGACACTGAAATGTCCATGTTCCCGTGGTGTTCCTAACGCGCTAGGTCTGCTCCCCTGGAGTCAATGGCCCCTGGACCTGACGGCCCCCAGACATATGCCTCAAACTGTTACTGAGTCCAAGACCCCTCTGCTCAATGCACAACAGGTCAATAAATCCAAGAGACGTGGATTTGGTCTGAGGCAAGGAATACGACTTTATTCAGAAAGCTGGATGACCAAGAAGATGGCAGACTGGTGTATCCAAATTAATCTTATTATCAGGGTCTGGATACCAGGTTCTTTTATAGATCAGAGAGGGGAAAGAAGTGAGGAAATAAGGTAAAAAGGCTTGCCAATATCTCCTGAAGTGGCCAGTCTCAGGAGGCAATGTGTTAATTTCTTCCTTCCTGTAGACCAGGTGGACATGGTCTAGAACAAAGATATTTTGGTTTAACATTAAGGGAGAGGGGCAGGGTTCCCTGGGGCAGGCCATTATGCATGATTATAATGACAGAAGCACCAAAAAGCAAAAGTTAAAGTAATAAAGAAACAGATCCAACATGGAATCAAAATTGGCTCTTCCCTGTAAAAATCTTGTGTCCTACAGGTCATCTTATAGTGACTCTGGGTGTCCATGGAGAAGCTGAAACATCACAGGCACCAACCAGATTGGTCCCAGGCTTGGGGAACCGCACTATTCTTGGCTGATTCACTTGCCTCCGAACAGGACTCACTGTTCATTCTCGTTTCCTCACTGGTCCCCAGCCAATCCAGCCTCAGACTCTGTCAGTCACTGAGGAAAGTTGCAGAATCTCCACTTCCTATCAGAGCCATATTCAAGTCTCCATACCTCTAACTTGCCCCTGAGTTCTCTCCTTTGCCCCCCACCCCCAGCCATTTCTAATCCAACAAGTGGAGTGGATGTTTAAAAACCCCAGAGTCGCCAATGATTTCCCATTTCATACAATTAAAATTGAAATTCCTTGTAAATTAGTGCAACCACTGTGGAAAATAGTATAGGGTTTTTCTCAAAAAATTAAAAAAATAGAACTAACATATGACCCAGTAATGTCACACCTGAGTATATATCTGAAAAACAAAGAAAGAAAGACACTAATCCGAAAAGATCCATGCACTCTGGTGTTCATAGCAGCATTATTTTCAATTGCCCAAGATATGGAAGCAGCCTAAGTGTCCATTAACAGATGAACGGATGAAGATGTGGTCCAAGTATACAGATATGGAATACTGCCACCGCCTAGTCACTTAAGACATGTCCAACTCTTCATGATGCTATGGACTGCAGCCTGTCAGGCTCCTCCACCCATGGGATTCTCTAGGCAAGAGTACCAGAGTGTGTTGCCATGACCTCTTCCAGGGGATCTCCCCGACCCAGAGACTGAACCTGGGTCTCCTGCATTGCAGGCAGATTCTTTACCACTGAGCCACCAGGGAAGCTCATATGGAATACTACTCAACCATAAAAAAGAACAAAAATGGTCACTTGTGGTAATCCAGATGGACTTGGAGGATATTATATTAAGTGAAATAAACCAGTCAGAAAAAGACAAATGCTGTATGATACCAATTACATGTGAAATCTAAATAATACAACTAACTAGTGAATATAACATGAAATAAGCAGACTCACAGATATAAAGAGCAATTAGTGGTTACCAGAGGGAGGGGAGAAGGGACAAGATAGAATTGGGGAATGGGAGATACAGACTATTGGGTATAAGATAAGCTCAAGGATGTATTGTACAATATGAGGAATGTAGCTAGTATTTTATAATAATTATAAATGGAAAGTAATCTTTAAAAATTGTATACTTTTTAAAAATCCAAATTCTTCATTGCAGTGTAGGTACTCCTTGACTTGCCCCCCATGTGTTGGACCTCCCTTCACCCAGCCTCCTTTTCTGCACACAGTTTCGGCCACACTGGCCATCTGGCTGGTTCAGGGGCACCTGCTCAGCCTCTATCCAGGTTCCTCGTATCCTGTCTGGACCACCTGCCCCCGGTTTTTTGCCAAGAGCAGCTTCTGCAGCCAATCCTGTCTGAAATAGCATCCTCTCTACGCTGTCTCTCTTGTCCCACTTGTGTCACATCCTTGATCCCTCTTATCACTACCTGAAGCTGTATGGTTATTTGTTTTTCTTTCCCCTCATTGCAACAGACTCCCCAGAAAGCCAGGGATGTTGTCTTATTTTCATCTGTAAGTGCAGCCCCTAAAAGCAGAGTAGGAATTCAGTAAATACACTTCGGATGGATGAAGAGCTCATGCTGGTACCAGCATGATGTTGTAGTCACCTCTGTCTATTTAAAAATCTCTGACTCATCAAGGAAGATGGGGAATTTTGGATTTCATGGTTCACATTCTCCCCAGTACCTGTTTTTGGTTTAAGAAAAAAAAAAAGGAGCCCATGATCAAAATGAGGCAACCTAGCACAGTGGATTGGACTTTTGAGTAAATCTCAGTGCTGCCCTTAGAAGAAGAGCTGCCCCTAAGGTCATATTCTCCAGACTTTTCCCAAAGGAACCTGCCTGCTCTGATATAACATTGGGATCTGCCACCACTGCCATCCCTTTAGAATGAGGTAAGACTGGGACCGAGATGGTTCCATTTTTAACATCATTTTAACATCCCCATTACTCACAAAGAAGTCATAGGATTAGCACAACAGAAATTATTGTGTACTAGCTAAAACTTAAGGATATTTACATATCAGAGTTGTTCTGGGTAGACCTATTTAAAATGGTGATAGAATCCAAGTTTGGGTACCCCACTTTTGCTTCTTGGACATTCTTCCCTCTTCCCCTCCCCCCAACCACTCCTCCCTCAGCAGATCTAATATTTTGACAGCAGATCCAACCACGTTCTCTCTTCTTCTGCAGTCATCTCCACCTCTCTTGTATTACTCTCTCTCCATTGGATCATCAGAGACTTATCTCTTAGCTTCCTGTCATTTTTTCCAATTTCACTCCTATCAGCATGCTTGCCAGTTTCAATGGCTATAGAGAAGATCCTTTAAATATGCTAGCCTTCCTTCCCTCCCAGGCTCTTGTTCTCCACCCTCTTCAGCCACTCTCTTCCAGAGTCACAATGTAATTATCATTACTTATGTCATTACTGGGGGCTTCCCAGCTGGTGCTAGTGGTAAAGAACCCTCTTGTCAGTTCATGAGATGTAAGAGACTTGGGTTCTATTCCTGGGTCGGGAAGATCCCCTGGAGGAGGGCATGACAACCCACTCCAGTATTCTAGCCTGGAGAATCCCAAGGACAGAGGAGCCTGGCAGGCTACAGTCCATAGTATTGCAAATGACTGGGCGCAACTGAAGTGACTTAGCATGCACACATGTCATTACTAGCGGTTGCACTTCCAATCCTGCCACCGTCACCATTTCAGGCATCCTCCTCTTGTCTCCCAGATCACTTTCTCCCATCTGTTTGGTGCTATAATGAACTCTTCAGCTGCACTGGGACTTGCATACACTGCCTTTCCTTATCTCAGTTAAATAATCCATCATCATGATCATGCCCTATGTACATCCTTAACTCACATATTCCTCTTCAGCTCTGTCATATCTTTTTGGAAAATGTCCCGAACTGGCAAACCCAATTTCCCCAGGACTGGCACTTTGGCTGGTTCTCATGAGTGTGGCTCTGGTGTGTCCTGACTGATCGACGCCTGTGCCACATTGACTGTTAGATGTTTTGAAGCTCACCAGTGAAACTTTCATCACTTATGCGCCTGCGCATGTGCAGCTGCTGGTGGCTAGAAAAATACCCTCCAGCATGTTGACTGGCTTTACTTTAATTTCATAACATTGAAGGGGACCTATAAGTTTTCAGCTGTCACTTTACATTTTCTGGTCTATTTAGTCTCATGCCTGGATGATCGGCAGTCTTTCTTTCCCCACACCTCCCAAACTTCTTCTGCCTCCTCTTCTCAGCTGATCACCTTGCTTCCTATATCACTGGGAAAAAAAGACAGCAAGGACAATCCACCACCACAGAAACCAACATATTGACACATCTGAGAGTATATTCCGTTTTCCCTCCTGCCATTTTCAACTGTCGATTCTACCATCTAGGAAAATTTCTCCACTTGTTCATGAGATGCTATGCCCCTAGCACATTGCTCTAGAAATTCTCCCTTCTTCTCTCTTTCATACTAAGCATTTCCCACAGTAGTGGATCATTACCATCAGTATAACAATGCACAGTAGTTTTATCATTTAAAATAAAAACAATAACAACAACAACAACAACAGAAATCTTTTGGCTTCACATCTACCTCCAGCCATAGCCCTGTGCTGGATATTGTCTGTGTTTTCCCCTGTCCTACATGAGATGGATGCCTAGGAACTACATTTCCCAAAATTCTTGGCAACAGGGTTCTGGTTAAATTCCACTAGTGGGAGGCACTCTCATAATACTTAGAGAAGAAAGGAATATAGAGTTCTCGTTTAGAAGTGAGTACTTCCTAGGCACCTTGACCTCCTTATTCCTGCCTCAGGACCTTTGCACATTCTGTTCCTACTGCAAGGGAACTCTTTTTCCCCAGAGACACACATCACTCACCTTTCTCTTTACTCAAATGCCACCTTCTCAACTAGTCTTTCCTGACCATCTTATTTAAAATTTCAACCTATTTTCCACAGCTCTCAGCACTTTTTAATTCTCTTTTCCTAACTTTTCCTAATTTTCTTCTCTAATATTAGACCTTCTTCTAATACTGAAGGTCTAATATGACCTTCAGTACAAGTACATATTTATTTTTTCATTATTGTCTGTTCTCACTGGAAAGTATGCTTTATACGTACAGGGGGTTTTATTTGTTCTATATACTGTTAGAATAATGCTTGACATAGAGTAGACTCCCAATATTTTCTGATTGATCTAAATAAGTGAATATAATATGTTATTCAAAGCTATAAAAGTTCTTCTGAGTACATCTTTAGGTGTAATTAATAGGTCCTGGTATGTTGAGCTTTTATTATTGCCAGTCTAGGTATTTTGCTATTTGGTTTTAATTTCCCTTTTGAGTTAAGAATTGGTTAAGAGATGGGTTAAAAAAATTCCAGATCATAAGGGCTGTTTGTTTATGGCTATTTTTTTTCTTATTTTTGTTATTAATTTTTTTTTGTTTGTTTTACTGCAGTTTGATCAGAGAATGAGGACTTCCCAGGTGGCCCAATGATAAAGAATTCTCCTGCAAGCAGGAGACACAGGTTTGATTCCTGGGTCAGGAAGATCCCTGGAGAAGGAAATGGCAACACATTCCAGTATTCTTGCCTGGGAAATTCCACGGACAGAAGAGCCTGGAGGGCCACAGTCCATGGGGTGGCTAAAGAGTCAGACATGACTTAACAACTAAATAACAACAACGATCAGAGACTGATGATGATGCTTATGTTTAATTCCTGGGCTATATTGAGGTTTTCTGTATGTCATATTAAATGGTCACTTTTTATGTAGCATTGGCATTTGAAAAAAGTGATTATGTAATCACTCCACAAAGAGCTGGACATGACTGAGCCAATAGCACTTTCACCTACCACATTATAACGCTTCTGTTGCATTCTGTTATGTGCTCATAATCCTAGTTTTGCTTTAGTCTTTGTTGCTATTGTTTAGTCGCTAAATTGTACCCGACTCGTTCACAAATCCATGGACTGTAGCCTGCCAGGCTCCTATGTTCCTGGGACTTCTCAGGCAAGAATACTAGAGTGGGTTGCCATTTCCTTCTCCAGGGGATCTTCCCAACCCAGGGATTGAAACCACTTCTTCTGTATTGGTAGGCAGATTCTTTACTACTGAACCTCCAGGGCAGCCCTGCTTTAGCCTTCGTCCAACAATAAAACATACGATACTCACAGCCGACTTTCTGCCATGACTTCTCATTCATCTAGTCTCTTGTCTCAAGTGTCTCCTGTAGCAGTTTCTCTATTACAAGTATGAAAAATGTTTTTCCTTCTTGCTTCTTAAATTAAACAACCATCTGGTTGGGTTCAAATATTTTTGGTTACTTTGGGTGACCAAAAAGGCTTGTGTGTGTCATAGAGTTATTTTAGCCTTTGTTTTTTCCTCCTGCAGAGATTTCAGCTCACAGCTCAAAATCTCTATTTTCCAGCCCTCTTCATCAGCAAACTGCTCCCAGCAAACATGGCTTGCTTCTCTGCCTTTCCAACTTCTTAAGTACTTACATAGAGGGTGGTATAGCATGACACATCTGCTTTTCTATTCCCATTACTGCAAACAAGGGGGTTGGTTGGTGGATGGTATTTCAAGCACATCACTTACTTTGAGAAAGCTTCGCCAATGACCTTCCTCCCATGTTTCCAGCACCCTGATTGACAACTGCTGTGGACAGCTCTTCTTTTTATTTTAGAGTTTGGATCTTTGAATATCTCTAGGCTCATCAGAGATGTAATTTCTCTTTCCCAGATCCTTTGTTGTTGCTGGATCTCTCAGAAGGAAACAGAGAAACAAAGATTTTATGCCATTATGATACAGTCAGATCTTGTGAGGTTCAGGCTAGATTTAGAATCACTTATTTTAGTGTATCCACTTTCCTTTATTAGTAGATTGCTGTATCCATCCTGGTACTTCATAAGTAACCTGAAGATAGAGATTAAGCATGTTTTCTGATATGCTTTGTTTAAAGCCACTATTTCTCAAGGGGAATGGTTTTGCAAATACATCATGAGACATTGAGTATTTCTTAATGTCTCTCATGACTCCTTCATTGAAGTAGCTCCTTCTAGGAGAACCATTGTATCTACTAAGTTTGCTGATGCTAAGTCACTTCAGTCGTGTCCGACTCTGTGCAACTCCATAGATGGCAGCCTACCAGGCTCCTCCATCCGTGGGATTTTCCAGGCAAGAACACTGGAGTGGGTTGCCATTTCCTTCTCCAGTGCATGAAAATGAAAAGTGAAAGTGAAGTCGCTCAGTCATGTCCGACTCCTAGTGACCCCATGGGCTGCAGCCTACCACACTCCTCCATCCATGGGATTTTCCAGGCAAGAGTACTGGAGTGGGTTGCCATTTCCTTCTCCATCTACTAAGTTTATATATACCCAAAGTGGAAATGTTATCAGGAAATTACAAACTTAGGCAAATAAAGCCAAAAAATAAAGGATTTTTTTTTTTCTAGAAAACTACCACTTACTTGGGGCTTCCCTTGTAGCTCAATCAGTAAAGAATCTGTCTGCAATTCAGGAGACCTGGGTTCAGTTCCTGGGTCAGGGAGATCCCTTGGAGAAGGAAATGGCAACCCACTCCAGTATTCTTGCCTAGAGACTCCCATGGACAGAGGAGCCTGGCAGGCTACCGTCCACGGGATCACAAGAGTTGGGCATGACGTAGTGACTAAACCACCACTACCACCATCATCACCACTTATATATAATTAAAATAGGATAAAATGGTTATAGTTATATCCTGAGATACAATTAAACAGACATTCAGTATTTGTCAATATTTCAAATACTTAGGACTGTTGCATTCTTTATTTTATTGTATATCCTTTAAGGTCAGCATCATTGTATCTCTAGCACACAAAATCTGGCACATACCAAGGAGGTGCTAAATAGATACGTGTAACTTGACTTCTAGCCATCACTGTAACACATTTGATTTGTAACCCTCCTCCCGCACTATCTGACAATGTGTTGCTCTACAGGCTGTGTGATCTCCAGGCTGGTTCTAAAGGCATGGCCGCCACTTTTCTATTTTCTGCTTGTTAGTCAAGTCTAACTTTTTTTTCTCTTGACTTCTCTAATTAGATTGGAGGAGGGCTTCCCCCAACCACTCTGTTTTTCATTGTTGGGGAATCAGCAAAAGTCTTGGCTAATAGTGCTTTAGTGTTTCCATTCATTCTCTTCTGCCTTCTTGCATCACAGATTATGGAAGAAAATCCTCTGAGAAAACACAACAGGGACATTCATCCTAATCAGTGTCCCTGAGACTACTTGTCCCTGATGAGAATCAAAGTTGACCTTCATTAGTCTTATTGGTCTTATTTATTGGTGCTGATTATGTTTCTATCTAAGGACTACTAATCCATATCAAACATCTGATGGATTTTCTCTCCTAAAACAGCCCTAAGCATTAAAACAAAAAAGAGCAGAAAAAGTAATTTCTTAGATTCCAGGTCAGTAGAGTTGTTTTATTTTTCCTCTTTCAACATCGCTCAAATATTTTAGGCAGATCAGAATATTTCTCAGAAATATTTTCCAGTATGTTTCTCCCAAAGCTCTCAGGACTTTAGGGTCTTTGGGTAAAAGAAGCCCTGGTGGCTGGAGCTCAGGCTGGATCTCAGACTTTCAGCTTTGTGAACTTGTAGGAGGTATGGTAGTTTACTTCTGGTTGATTTCGATCATATCTGATTTTGTTTTTCTTCCTGTACCCACTCACATCCATGTGCTTTGGAGAACAAATACATCTTTATAGTTAACATTGGTTTGAACACTTTCTGAGAAACTATGATATATCAAAGCACCAAGACCTGCATGGCCCAATAGGGCAGCCAGGAGCTCACAGGGCTAATACTGTTTGAAATGTGGCTACTCTAAGTTGGGATGGTTACATATGGACTCTTTTGTGATCCCATGGACTGTAGCCCTCCAGGCTCTTCTGTTCATGGGATTCTGCAGGCAAGAATACTGGAGTGGATAGCCATTCCCTTCTCCGGGGAATCTTCCCTACCCAGGGATTGAACCTGGGTTTCCTGTATTGCACGCAGATTGTTTACCATCTGAGACACCAGGGAAGCCCTATGGTACAAAAGGAAAGTGAAATTCTCACTAGTAATGTTTCACATTAACTGCATGATGAGATGATATTTCCTTATATATTGAAATTCATCTTACTTTATTTTAATTTTTCTGTGTGTCTACCAGAAAATTCAAAATACCTAATGTGACTCACATCTGTGACTGCATTATATTTTTATGGGGTGGAACTGCTCTAAACACTAGCCAAGTCTCATTTCTGAATTCTGGGCTAAGTACCGTGCATAGGAGGATGTTAAATGAGAAGAAAGAATTAGGCTCCTGTTTAAAGAGAGGCAGATTTAGTCCTCCTTCCTCTTTTCATTAGCTTTGAGACCTTGGCTGAGTGACTTAACCTTCCTCACCTCAGTTTGCATGGCTGTGAATATGGCACAGTGATATCTCTCAAACATTGTGAAGATTAAGACAGGTGATAAAGCATCTGGCATATAGTAAATCCTCACAAATGGTTGGTTCCCTGACTTTGGCCAAATGAAAGGACTTTTAATATACACTTACTGGTTGTTTAAACAGTGCTGCCAGCATCATTTATGAAGCATATCCTTATATGGAGCACAGAAAAAGATGCCTTTGGCAGTATCTTGTGTTGGGACCACTCTACCTTGGGGAAGTGATGGTACACACCTTAGACAGGCAAGGAGTGGAGCTGATGGTGAGTGTCTGTTGGCAGCTCTATGAAAATTCCAACAAGAAGAATAACTCAGCAGCCTGAACTGTTCAGCGGTGAAAATAGAATGCAGCCTGGAACTCTCTGCTGTTTACCTGTGTTCACAGACACTGGATTCAGATCTGCTTGGGAGGGAAGGTGAGGAAGGCAGGGACGACTCCAGAGGCTTTCCAGGAAGCAGCCCCTGGGTGATCACACATTAACAATTCAAAGTTTTGACAAACTCAGCTACTTTTCACCCAGCTACACTGTTATCCTATCTGAGGATAATGCCTTATTATTGGACATTTTCATATTCTTATGTTGTTCAGGTGAACAGTTTTAGTAATTCCTACACTTTTGGGGTGGACACTGCCAAACACCAAGGCAGTGATTTCCAATAGTGGGACAGCTTGATCAGGAAGGATGCTCTGAGAAGCTCAGGATCAGTGCTGAGTCATAGATAGAATTCAGAGAAGGCGGCGGAGCCCCCAAATCCCGGGCCCCAAATTCCTCAGCTTACTGTACAGTTTTCAACATGGCTGTGCCCATTAATGGTACATACATGGAACATGATACTTTCCACTTGGACCTCCCACTTCTGAGGTGTATGTGTTTTGGTCTTCATAAAAATGCCTACTCTTGAAATGCTTTCTAGTAAGCTATGCTATGAATGGAGAGTGTGTAACCAATGTACCTTTTGATCCTTGTGAACTGTTGGTCAGATCATCAAAGAGGGAAAATGTGCAGAGAAATATACCAATATTTTGAAGTCTTTTTATTGCTTTACCATATATTCTTGAATATAAGTATTTGATTATTCCTAGGCCTTTGTATTTATGATATATTTATGATTTATTATTATGATGTGCATTTATTCACATTTATTCAACATTCACATGATGAGTCCTGATCTTCACACTCTCATGTTTTCCCCTCCCAGTGAACTTATTCATATGTCTTGCTCTGACCAATGCAGCATCAGCAAGCATGACAAAGAGGCTTGGTGAGAGCTTGCATGCTGAGCTCTTCTCGGGACATGGTTTCTTGGTGCCCTCAGTCCCATGTAGAGATGCAGCTATCCCACTGAGAAAACCAGGTGGAGGGAAAAAATGCTCAGCCGACTAAAGAAACCACCTTGGATGTTCCAGCTCAGGTAGCTGAGTCATGCATGAGTCATGAAGAATAATCATTGTTTCAGCTCATTAAATTTTAGTGTCGTTGGTAGCACAGTAATAGACAATTCAGACAGTACTACTTGTAAAAACTACTAGAAGATTGAGAAAGATAAAATTATTTATCAAAATACACACAATAAAAAAGGATCAAAAGACCCAGTGAGGACGTTACACAGAAAGATTAGGAGTAAAAAAAATAATAAAGTCCTAAGTACGATCAACTCACAGAAAAGCTTGCAATTGCATCCTGAATGATTGCAGTTGTCTTAAACTTCCTGCACCGAAACCAAATGAGGAGACGTGACCATTTATGAGGCTGACAGTGTCCAGTGGGAAAAACACAGTAGCCTGTTGGACTGTTTGTCTATGCGTAAACACTGAGATTTGATACTCAGTCAGAGTATCGAGTGGCTCATCATGGGCCACTGATATGAATAAATGCACATTATAATAATAAATCATGAATACAAAGGCATAGGAATAATACAAAGGCCTGGAGAATAAGAAGCCAGGCAACTTATTCCCTGTGGCTTTGTTGAATGATGTTGATGCAAATTTTCCTTTTATCTCCTTTTTATTGTGAAATATAAAACACAACCAGAAAATTATCACAGAATCAAGATAATTTATCGCAAAGTAAATACTTGCATAGCAAACACCCAGGTCAAGAATGATAACATTGCTTCTCTTGGAGAACCTTCCATCTGCCTCTGTCCCTAAAGGTAACAATTATCCTTTGATGGAAATCACTTCCTTGCTTCCTTTAGCAACTGAATACTATGGTTTGGTTTTGCTGGTTTTGATTTTTATCTTAATGACAGCATGCAGGAAGTATTCTTTTGTATATGGCTTGCTATCGATTTTTTTCCTTTTCATCCCTGCCTAGCACAGCACCTTGTAAATATATTTCCATCCTTGAAATACATTTGAGTTATTTTCAGTTTGGGGCTGTAATAAATACTGCTCCAATGAGTATTATTGCATAAATCTTTTGGTGTACATATCTATGCTATTCTGTTTGGGAACATACATACATACATCAGTTGAGTCCTACTTTATTAGTGTCCTTGACTTTAATTAATGATGCCAAGCTGTCTTCCAAAGTGGTGGTACTAATGGACACCCCTTACCACAGTGTGTGAGAGCTCTGAACCTCCACATTACACCAAAGCTGTGGTGCTGTCTGCCTTTTTCATTTTGGCCATTCTGGTGTGTATAGGGCCATTGCATTGTGATTTTAATTTTTCTTGATGATTAATAACCTTAAGTACCTGTTCATAGATTTATCCATTTAAAATCTATTGCTCAATTTTCTGACTGTCATTTTCTTAATCAATTTGTAGAAATCCTTATACACTGGGAAAGAGCCCTTTGTAAGGTCAATTCACTGCAGAGGTTTCCTTACTCTTTATGGTTTATCTGTTCTCTTCCTACTGGTGGGTTTTTTTTTTTTTTTTATACAAGGGTTTAGGATTATTGTAGTACAATTGATCAAATCTTTCTCTTTATGGTTAATGCTTCTTGTTTTATTTCTCTTTCTCTATCTTATGTTCAAGAAAATATATATTTTTTTCTGAAACATTTGTTGTGTTGCCTTTCAAATTTAGAGCTGCAAATACGTGTATGGTGTAAGGTAACACTGATTTCCTTTTACTTCTCTGTGTATCTCCAACTGAAGCAGTGCCATGTAGTAAAAAGAATTTCCTTTCTCCCAGGCCAGCATTTCCTTGGCTTTATAGTCTGTCTATACTTTGCCTTTAGTTACTACTCTTTGAGTCTGTTAAATGTGCTACCTTACCTCTCAACTATCTTCTTAAAAACTGGAAACCACCTCACCCCTCAACACCCACCTCAGGAGAAAGCAGTGCCAGCTGAGCTCTCTTCACTCTGATCCAGCTCAGGAATTCTCAACTTTACTTGTAGTTCTCCGATGTTTTCAAACTCATGTTTTCATATTGTATTTGGCTCTTATCTTGACCCCAGTCAGAATTTTATTTCAAATAAACTATTTTATCATTACTAGAAGCAAAAATTTGGTGATTCTGTTTTAAATAATGTACACAATATCTTTGAGAATGGCAAGAGAAGGGGAGAGGATAAAGCAGGTGAACATGAAGGCTTCAAAGATCCAGTGATGCCTTCTATGGGCTTAGGGAGTGTGTTAGCTTCACGGAGTGACATAAATGCCCCTCCAGAAGATGCTATAGGCTAGAGGTCATGTCTAGTGAAGGGAAGGCCTCAAGTTCATGCAGGGGCATTTTGTAAGGTGGCAGGCATAAGCACTAGGTGACTTTAGCTGCAAGAACCATGCAAATAAATTCAGAATGGCTTAAATGACAAAGGAAGTGTATTTTATTACATATTGCAAATTCTGTAGTCAGGGTGGTTCCTGAGTTGATGAATTCACCACCTACCTGGAACATCATTAAGAACATGGATTCTCTCCATCTTCCTCAGCATCTTCCTCCTCACAAGTGGGCTACAC
Source organism: Dama dama (assembly GCF_033118175.1). Lineage (NCBI taxonomy): Eukaryota > Metazoa > Chordata > Mammalia > Artiodactyla > Cervidae > Dama > Dama dama. Next base: position 24,472,440 of record NC_083696.1, on the reverse strand, counting down.
TGTCCTGGCTCCGTATCTAGTGACAGCGATGGACAGTGAGATGGGGAGCATCGCTCTTTCCCATACTCCTCTTGGTGACTCTTCTCAACAGCTAGGACAACCTTCCCCAGAAACCTCCTGAAGACTTCCTCTCCTGTTTCTTCAGTCTCAATAGTCTGGACTGTCCATGCCTGACCTAACCACTGGAAGCAGGGTGGTACCAGTGTGATTGGTGGACTCATCCTTTGGAACTGGGATGTGCCCACCAGCGGCCCGCAGAAAGATGCTGTGGGCTTCTGGGAAGTGGGAGACAGGAGGGCACAGTAAGAGTGCATTTGCATAATGCATGGGAGGAGGAAGAAAGAAAAGAGGCTCATGGACACACAGGTCTGTTAATAAAGTCCAGGCCAGGGTAGGGACACTGATATAGGGAAGGGATGGAAAGGTGAGAGGGGAGATGGAGGAAGAAAGGCAACAAAAGGGAAAGGAGTGAGGACAGTCACCAAGCCAGAGGTGGGGGCAGCATAGTTGCTTGACTTCTAGGAAAAGCATTCTTAGCCTTTTCTCTCCTCCCTTCCCTACTTTCATCACCTGGAAAGCTCCATCAGGCCAGTCTACAGGGTTCTGGGTCTGAACTGCCAACCTCCTTGTACAGGTAAGTCAACCCTACTCCCAGTTTGCAGACTAGAGGCTTTGGAGGGTCATAGGATTGGTTCATGTTGAACAAAAATAATGGATGTCCCGTGAGGGAATAATGTCTCAATAATGAACTACAGGAGAAAAAGGGGACAACAGAGGATGATATAGTTGGATGGCATCACTGACTCAATGGGTTTGAGAAAGCTCTGGGAGATGGTGAAAGACAGGGAAGCCTGGAGTGCTGTAGTCCGTGGGGTCACAAAGAGTTAGACATAACTGAGCTACTAAACAACAATGGACTGCCAATATTGCTGGCTCAGGACCACTCAGACTGATGTGAACCTTGGAAAAAGCCAAGCATGAGTGGGGCCCTCATCATTCTTGACCTTTTCAGATGCAACCATCCATTGGAGATGATGGAAACCCCAACAGCACTCATATGATTGAACTCAGGCAACCACTCATGCCTGACTAGAGGTCTGGCCCTTTCTGAGTGTGACTTTGGGGGCTGGCTGAGCTTCCTGAGGTGTTCACTGACTCATCCTTTGGTCCTCTAGCTAGTCTGGGCCTTCCCCAAGCATGATGGAGTCTCCATCTTGGGAGCATGAGGTTCAGATGGTAATTCTGGTTCAGAGGTGCCTTAACACAAATGGAGAGACATAGGCTGTAGTTTGCTTTATTTGGAGTTGGGGGCAGACCTGAGTTGAACTGGTTCTTTGAGACTCTAGCTGACTGGACCAAGAAAAGTCATCATGTACATGCTTTCCAACCCAGAAATCAGTTTGGTCTCTATTTTATACCGTTTGGTTAAGTCAACACACCCCAGGAGTGATCTGGTGACCTGGAGGTTAATAAGTCATGCTTGCTCTACAGATAGAAGAGAAACCTGTCTGCCACATCCCAGGACCTTCTTCAGAGACTGGTATTTGAGGATGCAGAAGATGGCCCAGCAAATGTTTCCTGTTAAGAGACAGAGAGTAAATAATTTAGTCTTCGAAGGCTGCATGGTCTACATTCCAACTATTCAACCCTGCTCTGCAGCATGAAAATGGCCATTGACAGATTATAAATGAGTGGGTGGGGCTGTCCACCCACAAAACTTAATTAACAGACAGTCAGCTTTAGATTTGGCCCACAGGCTGTAGTTTACCAACTTCTGATCTAAATCATTAATTCTATTTTTCATGGAAAAAAGAATTATGTAAAATTGTTTATAATCGTCCTTTCATTTTAACTTACTATTTGATTTCAACACTTGTTAATGACATTGTTAATTGCCATTCCATTTTAATGGCTTCATAATTGGCCAACAAAGGGGAAAGGCAGCCTGGAATCTTCCTTCTTACCATGTAAGGCATCTGGTCTTTTGTACCTGATTTGCTGCCTGAGTAACTGCACTGGAAATTTCTAATGGAGTTACACAGTGGGTGAGTCAGACTCTCACAGTTCTTTCTGTTCCTATTTGTACGATCTCTGGAGAGTGTGGACTTTCCTGTTTTGTCACCCACTATCTTCATATCCACCTGGCCTTGCAGTTTTCACTGTCTCTGAGAGCCTGAGCGCCCACACAGTTCTTAATGTACCAAAGATGCCAAACAAGTGTCGCCAAAGATGATGCTTGTACCATCTGTGATGGAGAATTACGCTTGAGCCAGAAGCACAATACTGCTCCTATAACATCAATAGCTAATCACAGCCAGGTATTTTTACTCAAAAAGAGACACTGTCTTCCCCTCTGGCTTATGATCAATCCACATGTGAATGGATCCACAATCACAGCAGTCAGCCTGGATTAGGAGGTATAGGAAAATATACTTGTTGATCAGCTGCTTAATGAAGAAAGGAAAGAGAAGGAGCATTTATGAGAACTTCCAGTGTGCTTAGAACCCAGAACTGAGCAGTGAGTTTGGGAGCAGAAAACCCACATTCAGCTCTCTGAGCCACTTGACCTAAGATAAGCTATTGAATTTTCTCTGAGCTTTTCTTTTCTGTAAAAAGGTGACTATGGTGGATTGAGGGCAAAAAATGGCACTAATTCCGCTGGCTCCCTTGTATCTGTATACTTTCTGTTGTACCTTTATCAGCCTTCCCATTGTTAGAATCCAATTCCCCATGCCCCAACTCGGTTGCCTTTGGACTTGCTTAAGTACAAGAAGCAGGGCTGGCCAGGGAGCTGCCTGGAGGCTAGTGCACTGCCCTGGCTCTTGTCCTTTTGCTTTTGCCTGGGAACAAGCCTGGGCTGGCTTTCTGGGAGGAGAGAGAGTAAGTTGAGAACCGAAGTGTCCCCATGAGCTGAGAACCAGGTGAACCAAGCTGACAGCTCCCTGGACCCCATGAGCATAGCCAATGCCTAGAGACCCACAGTTTTCCAGGGAATGACCTGAGGAAGCATGGCCCAAATACCATAATTCCCTAGCTGCTCCAGCCTTTGCTGCTAACTGAGTCATGAGTTAAAGAAACGCTTGCTGTTTGAGGCCAGTGAAGTTTGGGATGGCTTACTATGAGATAATAGCTGATTGCTGTTGCCCCATCTCACAGAGTATTGTGAAGAACAAATGAAGCTGTGCTCATTAGAGTGCTCTGAATCATGAATAGCACTCAAAAAGAAGCTGGGTTTCCCAAGTTTCAATCAGTATTGAGACTAAGCAGAAGATGGAAACTGATGTAAACAGTGCATTCACTCCCACCTCACCCCATCACCACCCCCTGCTCCCGCCACCCCCACTCTCTTCCTTGACACAGGAACAAGCTTGAGCTGGTTGTTGTTCCTAATATCTCAGTCTGCTTTGGTCTCCCTAGATTTACACAGTACACTCATGCACTTAACTGGCATTTATTGGTCACCTACTATTTTCCAGGCACTGTTTTTGGCACAGAGGAGGCTGGGATGGCAGGAAAGGGAGGCAAATCCCATCATCCTCCAGTGTCTGTTGGGCATTAGTTCCAGGAACCCCACAGATACTGCAGTCCATGAATGCTCCAGTTCCTCATATAACATGACATAGTATCCACAAGTTCTACATCCATGGTTGTGGATACCAACCGTAAACTCATGAATAAGGCAAAGGAAAGTATCAGAAGTGAAAAGGCTGTGCAAAAGATAAGTACAAAAACAAGTGATGGAGTGATTGGGTGGCTACTTCACACTGGGTGATTTGGAAAGGAAGTGACAATTAAATGAGAGCCAATGAAGGGAAGAAGTCAACTGAAGATCCAGGGGAAGAATGAATGAACATTCCAGAAAGGAAAGGTGACCATGCAAAGACCTTGAGGCCATAGAGGCAGGGCCTGAGCTGGGGGAGCAGCAGGGCCAGGTCGGGGTCAGTGGGGGATTCTATTCTCCATGTAACAGGAACGAAGTCCTAGGACTGGGTCTACGTTAAAGACCCTCAGCTGCTGTGTAGAGGACTGCCTTTGGGAGACCAAAAGATGAATGCTGGGCACTGTTTAGGGGTCCTCTGAGGATGTTGGCAGACTTTATTTATTTGGGCTCAAAATTACTGCAGATGGTGACTGCAGCCATGAAATTAAAAGATGCTTACTCCTTGGGAGAAAAGTTATGACCAACCTAGACAGCATATTAAAATGGCAACCAACTCCAATATTCTTGGCTGGGAAATCCCTTGAACAAAGGAGCCTGGTGGGCTCCAATCCATGGGGTCTCAAAGAGTTGGACATGGCCTAGTAACTAAAGAACAACAACAAATAGAAAAATAAAATATATGACTGCAGATATCACTTTACCTATTTATGACTCTAAGTTGGATTGTCAGTTATAATAAAATCATCTATGAGAAGAAAAAATAAATAAATAAATAAAAAGCCGAGACATTACTTTGTCAACAAAGGTCTGTCTAATCAAGGCTATGCTTTTTCCAGTAGTTATGTATGGATGTGAGAGAGTTGGACTATAAAGAAAGCTGAGAGCCGAAGAACTGATGCTTTTGAACTGTGGTGTTGGAAAAGACTCTTGAGAGTCCCTTGGACTGCAAGGAGATTCAACCAGTCCATCCTAAAGAAAATCAGTCCTGAATATTCATTGGAGGAACTGATGCTGAAGCTGAAACTCCAATACTTTGGCCACCTGAAGCGAAGAACTGACTCTTTTGAAAAGACCCTGATGCTGGAAAAGATTGAGGGCAGGAGGAGAAGGGGATGACAGAGGATGAGATGGTTGGATGGCATCACCGATGTGATGGACATGAATTTGAGCAGGCTTTGGGAGTTGGTGATGGACAGGGAAGCCTGGCATGCTGCAGTCCATGGGGTCGCAAAGAGTCGGACATGATTAAGTGACTGAACTGAACTGACTGAGGATGTTTACATGAGAGGTGTGGGTGATTTTGTTGAACTGGCATCTGACCACCACTCTACTCATGGCATCTGCCATTTAGAAATTAATGCCCAGTCCAGAGAGAGCATCTCCTTCAGTTCATCATTTGTCAGCCTACACAATTTGTTTGCTTTGCTCTCTGTGCAGGGCCTGCACTATGCAGTGAAGAGCCATCTGGGCAGGTGCATGTGATGACATCTCATGACCTGCGGGCAGCAACCCGACAATGCTCTGGGGATTCCGATTCTGGGCATAGTGGTGCCCAGGGTTGTAGGGTCAAGGCCATGGGTTTTTGTCAAGTTTTCACAGGTTTTCAGATCAGATATCAGTTATATAACTTGGTTTAAATCATTTTAATTTTTCTGAAGATCAGCATTGTGTTTCGGAAGCTGGGAGCCACTGATGCTCCTTGTCTTAGGTGTTTTACAAATTGTTGGGCAGTATAGGATCACACAGTCAGTGGTCACTTCCTTGTATCAGGTGGTCATTGGATACATTTATTTATAGCAATGTCATTCACAGGACTCCTCATACAAGGGGTTACTTTTCACACTCTTTGGTTTGGCCTTTGTGGGAGGGATGGGGAAAATGCATTCTCTTCATCTAGTTGACAACACCGGAATGGGTCAGTTTCAATGAAATGAAACTCTTGAGTGGACAAAAAGTCACCCAGTCTTATAGGAAGTCAGCTGTTCTCTGTCTCCCCCTTTCCCTCAGGCCCCTGCAACTCTCATCCTAACTGCAGCTTAGGACAGACAAGGTCCAACAGGTGCTTGAGATTCCACAGTGAATTGGTTGTGGTAGACATGGCGTCGGACAAAAACACTGTAAAACCATCTTTATCAGGACTGAACATTCATGCAAAATATGTTCATGAGTTTAAAGATAAGTATCTGATCCAATGGACTTGCCTTTTTAATTTATTTAATTATGGAGTTGAACTCGTCAAATCAGGTCCAATTATGTGAAAGTTGTCATGGAGTGATTCATGTTGCTTGTGGATTGGGAAATAAGTGGACTCATGCTGTGTGGATCTAACATCTCATTGCAATGAGCAGGTGCCCTCATCTTACAAAGATGTCTGTAACATGATGCTCCCTCTTTTCCTTAAAAATTGTTTAACTCAGAAACTACCTCTCGATAGCCAGAGTATTTTGCACATGGGGCTTCAGTGTTTTGTGACATATAGATGTTCAGTCTGTGTAGTAGTTTGCTAGGAATGCTATGACAAAGCATCACAGACCAAGTGACTTAAACAACAGGAACATATTTTTGCACAGTTCTGGAAACTGGAAGTCTGATACCAAAGTACTGGCAGGGTTAGTTTCTTCTAAGGGTTAATCTGTTCCAGGCCTCACTCCCTGGCTGGTCATCTTCTCCTTGTATCTTCACAAGCTAGTTCTTATCCACATTTCCTCTTCTTATAAGACACCATCATATTGGATTAGGGCCCATCCTAATGACCTCATTTTCATTTAATGACTTCTTTAAGTACCCTATCTCCAAATACTATTATACTCTGAAGTCCTGGGAATTAGGACTTCAGCTTATGGATTTTTGAGGTAGGGGTACGATTCAGCCCTTAATACTCTGGTTAATGCAGCCCGACACCATTTTGATAACCATGGAGGATGACTTTTAGGATATATTATTTTAAAAAATAGTAAGATTATTCTCCCCACATGATATGGTTTCTGATGGGTGCTATGATTGTTTTATCCTAGGGGTAGGAAGAGAAGGACTCCTCAGTAGACCTCAGAGATAGGAATGCTCCTGGGAGAAAGTAGGGCAACCCTGGAGGTCACTGCTTGTCAAACACTAGCCATCCTAAGAATCACCAGAAAACTTGTGAAAGCAGAGGGTCCTGGGCTCACCTCAGAGCTTCTGAGTCAATAGATCTGGAAGGGCTCTAGAATTTTTATTTCTTTCAAGTTCTCAGGTGCTGCTGGTGCTTTAGTTTGAGCAATAATTGGATACCACCCCTGTCCATAGTCCTAACAACACCCAGCAGAGTAGCCACGGTGAAGAGGGACTTAGCCAGTAGAAAGCAAATATTCTTTCTTCTCCTTGGGGCATTGGGTTTATCATTAAAAGCCACATCTTTAGAAGACAAAAAAGATGAGTCCTAGGAGATACGTATCACGGAGTGATTTTTAGGCATTGGCCTAAAATGGCAATTGTGATTGGCCTGGACCATAAATTACTTATAAGGTGGAACTTAATTCAGCCCTGGCTGATAGTAAGCGTCATTTCACTTCTCCAGTGTCTGTGACCGGAGCTGGGAGATTTGTGGGTCCCATACCCCACAATGGAAGGGACACAGAGTGAATCCCACTCGGTGCTTTCCCTCAGATACCTACTCAGCTCCTCGTTTGCTTAAGATAAGATTTTTGGGGAAACCTCATCTCTACTGATTTATCTCCAGCAGCAGCAAATATCACTCACAAAATTATTCAGAATATTCTATTGCTTACTAGCCCTTGAGGGGCGTAGTCAGAAGTGGTTAATGCCTTTTCTGTCTAATTTGACTAGAAGGTTGTTAAGCTATAAATTAAAACAATATATGCTGCTTCTGCCAGTGATGAAGCTGGTTGTGTCCGTGTAAATGTCATCACCATTGAGTATCAGTGGTCGGGGTTGCACTTTTTTTTGTAGGGTCTTTGCTAATGCACTGAGCTGGACTTTGAAACAAGTCAAGCAAACTCACTGCATTTGTACTGTCCTTCCTGATAGGCTGACTTCCTGGAAGGTAGGGTGTATTAGACATGCAGGGGACCTTGGAGGGACTCAGGAGAACAGGCCCTTATGTAGAGCTAAGGAAACAGAGAGTAGTGCCAAGGCTCCACAAGTCAGAGGTGACCCAGGCCTCCTGCCTCCCCCTAGCGTGGAAAGCTCCCTGCCAGTGCTTCATGTGCCTCTACTTTGACTTGTGGGTTCTGGGTGGGAGGGGGACACCAAGGCCATGTCTGATTAGAGCAGAGCCATCCCCTCACCCTTGCTCCCCAAGTATTATCACCAGGGAAAGGAGCTGACCCGGGGAGGCGGGACCTTCCTCCCTGTGACTGGGCAGTGATGCTGCAGGGTTCCCGGCCAGCTCCTTCTCTCATCACCATCCCCAGGGGCCCCTCAGGGATCCTGCTGCCTGAAGTGAAAGTGAAGTCACTCAGTCGTGTCCAACTCTCTGCGACCCCACTGACTATAGCCTACCAGGCTCCTCTGTCCATGGAATTTTCCAGGCAGGAGTACTGGAGTGGGTTGCCATTTCCTTCTCCAGGGGATCTTCCCATCCCAGGGAAGGCCCAGCTTATAGAAGTGCCCCCAGGCCACTTGACTTAGGATGACCTGGTCTCTAGTGGGTAGAACATCTGAGCTAGACAGTTCTGTCCATCTAGCCCCATTTTCTGGGGTTGTGGATGGACATGAATTCCAGCAGGTGTGGGAAGTTATTTCCTCAGAGACAAATGCTGCAGCCTAGTCTCAGGGCCTGGGTCCTCCTGCGGCATGTCTGTGAGGGAGCTCTGGTCAGGCTGTCTACAGAGCCACATTTTTCTTCATGTGTCTGTCCTTCACAACTAGGCCGCCCAGGCCTTGGCAAGCACTAGAATCCAAGAGGGTCAGGGCCTTATGAAAGCCCCCGCTCCAGAGTTCCTGAGTCAGCTGGTCTAGAGGGAGGCCTGAAACTTCATTTTAAGCCAGCTTTCCAGGGATGCAGATGCTGTGGTTGAGATCACATCTGGAGAACCGCTGGATGACAAATCCCTCAGGTTGCTGCTCTTTCCTTGCCCCCCGGTTGGAGTGGTACCAGAAGCCTCTCCCATCCTGTCAGTGGGTTCTGGTTTTTCTCGGGTTCCCCCCACTCCTGACCACAGATCCTTCTACACACCCTGCTTGGGGCTGGTGGCCAAGCAAGCTCTGGGTATCACCCTCCTGACTGGTGCACCAGAAAATCCCACAGGGCAGCAAAAGATCCCCAGGCCAATGTTGGTGGACTTTTGTGTCCTCCTATAAAGTAATACAGTTGGGTTTGAGGGTCTATGATGGTCTCTCCAGCCCCAGGCTATAGGAAACACTGTTTCACATCCTATTTCATATCCCCTCACTATTCATATCCTCATATCTATTTATCCACTGCTTCCAACAAATTCCTCCAAAACAGAAATTTGTTATTATTATATTTCATGATTCTGTGGGTCAGAAATGTAGATGTGGTGGAGCTGGACTGGCTCATTTCTGGTTCGTATGTCGGGAACAGCAGCTGGGAGAATGCAGACCAGGCATTTCTCTCTCTATTATCACATAACTTTCTAAGTGTTAATCTTGGGCTTCTTATAGCATGGCAGACCCAGGTTAGTCAAACTTATCCATCACTACTCAAGGCTCCAGGAGTGGGTATTCCAAGAGGCCTGGGTGGGAGTTGTAAACCTGCATAAGATGTTGTTTCTGAAGTCCCAAAACATCATTTCTATCATATTCTATGGGTCAAGGAATTCAGGAAGGTAGGTACCCAGATTCTGTGTATCAGTGAAGAAGTAGAAAAAAATGTGTGGTCTGGTTTAATCTACCATAATCCACCTGAGATAACAGGGAGTCAAGACAGATGGTAGTCCCTTATCCTACAACATCCCACTTGGAGCCTGCTCTGCCTCAGTGTCTGAGGGCCTTCCCTGGTGCCCCAGGGGCTTGCTCAGGGCAGTGTAGGCAACCAGAGTGCTGGCTATTTAACTTCCCAAGGAATTAACCCTAGCCAACAGGAGAAGGAGTAAGTATATGGCCCTCAGTGTCCCCACCCCACGGTAGAATGATTCGGAAGCATGTGACTTGGGGGGCTCTTGGGACATTGAGCCCAGTTGCCAAGCAGTGTCTGTTCATTGGTGCAACCTCAGTGGCTTTCTTTCCACCTCCATCACACTCTGTCTCCCTCAAGAGGTCTTTTAGACCACCTCTGAGATAAATGGCCAGCTCTCTAGTCCATGTCTCAGCATCTGCTTGCAGGGGCAGCTGAACTAAGACAGACCTTGGTGGGGTCTTGAGAAGGCATACAATGAATATTCAACCCATGTCAGCTTATTGTTATTGTATCCTTGCCTTCTAGAAATGCCTTATGTCACTGAATCATAGTAGGGTTAGTTTCCTAATTCAGAGTTAAAGAAAATCCATAGAAATGTAATGACCTGATTTATGGACTGATTTCATGTTTTAAATTATGTGTGTACCTGTCTAATTCTCAGCCCTTCAAGATCAGAGAAACCTTGCTCTGCTTGTATGAACCACCTGGGTCATGAGTCACCTCACCAGGCCCGTGGCAATGCAGGGGCAGCATGACTACTGCACATCCCAGGCATGCTCAGCAGGAGGGCCTGGACATGGGTCAATGAGGAGGGTTCTCCATGAGCTGCCTCTGTGGTTTTGTGGCTAGGACAAAGGCATAGAGATGTTTCAAGTCTTGGAGTTACAGAGCTAGCAGTTCCTGAGCATGTTCCTTCAGGAGGGTTACCTTATTTCACTCTTACACCTCCTGACTTTTAGGTGCAATTATGGTCCCCATTTAATAGTAGAGGAAGCAAGGCCTCTAGATGCTTATTGAATTCATATTTCCAATAACAGCTTCTCCTCCTGATCCCATCTTCACAGTCTTGGTTCTCCAGTGACACCTAACATGCAAACACACATCCCCCTCACCAGACACGGGGAAGGAAGTTTTGGGTTCACAATGATATGATTCTGAATCATTTCAGCTTTCATTCCTGAGGCATGTTGCTCTGTTTTGGAGAGGTCAGGTCTGTGTTTAGTGAAACTTTGGGGCAAAAACTTGTAAGGTTGCAGGAGAGGGCCAGGCCGTGTTGGCATTCTATGTGGGAAGAAGCATCATGGCAGCAGTGTACCAAGGACATGGTGTGTGCAGGGGATAATTATCCTGGTGCTGACGTTGGGAGGTGGTCATTGACTGCAGAGACTCTCAAAACAATTTACTGAATATTTTTACCGTCACCATGCACTAGGTATCCTAAACAAGGTCAGTGATGACACACCTTTCCCCCCCCCCAAATCTGTGTCATTGCAGGTCTGGAAATGTTGCTGCGGTTCCCGGAGCCTTGGTGATGTGATGTCAGCTGCAGACAAGGATGTGGTCCTTTCTGACCCTTCAATACATGGTCAGGGGACCCTGGGCAGCTCTTGGTCCTGGACACTCAGCTACAGCTACACTCTGGCTGTGAGCGCATGCTCTTAAGGGCTCTGGCCATTCAAACTCACTTCAGGCTTATTTGGGGTCTCCAGTTCTGGGGAGCTACATGTTCCTGCATCAAAACAGCTGATGAAATGCACGATGACTGCTCAATAATGGAAAAAATGATGACAAAATAGAACTGAGTTCCTCAAAGTGACCAGTTTGCATTGTTGTTTGTGTTTAAAATTCCATGCAGGGATTTAAGTTAGAACTGAGTGCAGTATTTTTGTTTGGCAAGTTCAGATTTTGGTTCCTATGTGGACTCCATTTTGTTTCATGATTATCATGGGCAATAGTTTCATCTTACTAAGAAATGAGTGTTAACAATGATCTGTCCTGGATGTAAATGTACCAGGCCTGTTCCACTGGACCTTGCCTGGGGTGGACATCCAAGCCCTTTTTGATTTTTCTGCATGTGGTTGGCCTAAACTTGAAATATATATGCTATATTACACAAACTGCTGCTTTTTCTGTTGTTAAGTTGCAACTGTCACTGTGTTATTGAACTCTCATACCGCATGTCTTTATTTGCAAGCCCAGATCCTAGTTAACGTCCACACAAACATTGCCAGTTGGCACTATTGGAATATTTTCTGCCCCTGTGTTTCTAGACCTATCTGAGAACTATTGCTCAGGGACCTCCAGTCACTGCCTATCAAGGACTCTGGCTATTCCTGCCAGTGCTAGACCCTGAGGTTCCACATGGACCCCCACACAGACCCCCACACTGCTGCAGGCCTCTGGCTGAAGCCTTCTCAGTGCTGCCTCAGCCAGGAGGAGCTGTCCCCATGAGAGACAGTCATGCCCTGAGGTTGCTCCCATGCTCTTGGGGATCCCTGAAACCCAGCTCCATTTCTTCCACTGGGGCAAGACTGAAGGGCCGGGATGATACCCTTCATTGGTGCTGCCTCCAGACTCAAAATTCTCCCTCTGTCTGGTCCTGCTCCCTTACCCCCACAGGTACTGATCCTGAGGATGTTCCCCAAAGTACTGCCTCTGCACAAATCAGGGTGTTTGGGGACCTCTATTATGTGTATGACACCACTCACCTCTCCAGACCCTCATCTTGCATTGGTCAGCCCTTTGGCCTGTGCTCTCTTCCCCACATTCATGCCTGGGCTCCCATCTTGGCCCCAGTAGCAATTCCGGGTTTACTTTCTTGACCCCTTTTTTCTTATAGGGGTCTCTGGGCCCCTTTGGTAGCTTCTGGATGGGACTCCAGAGTGAAGGCTTAAGCTTGGCTATCCTGACCCTTGTCCCTTGAGTCTCTTGACTTAAGGAGATCCACCCAGTCAATCCTAAAGGAAACCAACCCTGAATAGAAGGACTGTTGCTGAAGATGAAGCTCCAATCCTTTGGCCACCTGGTGTGAAGAGTCAACTCACTGGCAAAGACCCTGATATTGGGAAAAAGCGAGGGCAGGAGGAGAAAGGGGCAGCAGAGAATGAGATGGTTGGATAGCATTACTGATTCAATGAACATGAGTTTGAGCAAATACCAGAAGACAGTGAAGGGAGGGAATCCTGGTATGCTGCAGTTCATGGGGTCACAAAAAGTTGGACAGCACTTAGCAATTAACAATAACTCTGACCCTAAAGAACTTAACTTCCCATGACAATGAGCTTAATATTATTCCTCTGCTACAATTCCTTTCTGCACCTTCTCTCCAGGGGAGCAGAAGGATGGAAGAATGGGGAGAGAGGAGAGAACTGATTGTTCTATTCAAAGAGGCAGTTAAATCATATCTTCTTTTCAACCAGCAGACAAACAATAGAGGCTCTGTTCATCAGGGTTCTCCAGAGGAGAAAAACCAAGAGGAGGAGATAGATAGATATTCATATATAGGAATTTCTTTTGAGGAATTGGTCCATATAATAATGGAGACTGAGAAGTCATACTCTCTACTCTCTGAAAGGGTTGAGAGTTGATAGAATAGTACAGTCTAAGTCTGAAAGTCTGAGAACCAGGGATGCTGAAGGTCACATTTCAAGGGCAGAATAAGACTATGTCACAACTTCAAGATGGGCACAGGTAGCAAATTCTCCCTTCCTCCACTTTTTTTTTGTTCTATGCAGACCATCAACTGATTGGGTGAGGCCCACCACATTGAGGAGGGCAATCTGCTTCATTCAGTCCACCAATTCTGATGCTAATTTCATCCAGAATTATACTCACAGACACAATCAGAATCACATTTAAGCTGATGCCTGGGCACCGCATGGCCCAGCCAAAGTGACACATACAATTAACCTTGTTGTGCATAGCTATGATCTCTGGGTGCCTTGGGACTCACCATTGTTCTGGAGGCGACTGAGAAGCATCCGGGACACATGGAATTATTGAGAAAAACTGAGACTTGTGCTTAGGCAAACCTGAGAGTCACTCTTATGGGACAGCCAACATGAGGAGTACAGCTGAAGGGTGTGATGCTGGTCAACAGCCAGGAGGCTGCTAATGTCATCCCTCTCCATGGAATATGCCCCAGGCTCACTGGACCAGATGGAGGGTGGCAGGCATGAGCTCCTCTCCCTCAAGGCCAGTGGCCCTACCTTGGCTCCTCTCAACCTTGTCCTTTCATGTCCCCCAGGGCCAATGGCCTCCTCCCTCTGATGCTGTGACCACAACCCTGGCTGATCTTCCTTACTCCCACCTTTCCCCAGCCTTGGATAGGCCAGTTACATATTCAATTTATTATTCATGGATAACATGATGCCCTGCCCACCAGTCTTTGGGTTTTTAAATCCTTTTAAATTAGTTTTTGAGTATCAAAATACTTTTCTCTTGCAGATTGAAAGGTTTGCCTTTTGATACTGTTGTCTCAATAGAGACAGTCTCTGTTAGAGGCTAAATGTTGTATGTGGGGCTCTTTCTTCTTTGATAAATTCCTTCCATAACATTCACCCTCCTTGAGAACACGTCTAACAGGCAGAGGAAAGGAAAGGGAGGGGCTCTCAGATGTGTAGTCAGTCCTCTGCCTCCTCTTTCTCCTTATTTATTTTGTCTTCTTTATAAGTTCAGATCCTGAGCACAGTTAGAAGTTGTTGCTGTTGTTCGGTCACCAAGTCATGTCTGACTCTTTGCGACTGTACTTTCTTCTTAGTGGGACAAGATAAAGTGGTCATGTTTTACACAAAACCTTCAAGATTGAAGACATCCATGGAGTCCAGCATATAGGTGTTTCTAAAACAAATGTTCCCTTTGAAAGAGGTCACCTGCTCCTCCTTTCTTTCCTCTCCTACCCACTCATCTCTCCTTCTCTGATGAGATCTTCCAGTGAACCAAGTGTGGGAGTGGTGAGCAGCTTCCCAGGTTTCATCAGCTAAGATCTTTATAAGCTTAGTCAACACTGCCGGTCCCAGAGAATGCAGGAAAGAGGCAATGATTCAGGGATCTAGAAGTGATTTCTCCCACCCCTCCCTGCCACACTTTTGTACAGATAGAATTGTACATTTAGTGGGACTTGGTTGGTTTATTTCTCAATTCTTTAGACAGTAGTGGCTGTACTCTTGAAAGTGCTGGCCCCTCATCCAAGAGAATGGGAGTAAGGGCACAAGTGCCCATCAGCAAAGAAATGCACGAATGCATCACCTGACACCCCATTCTTCCCAGAGAGGGAATGCCACTTGGAACTGGGACACCGTGACCTACAAGCTCATGAGACAATGCAGGGGAGGAGCTTGCAAATGTAACATGAGCCAAAGAAGCTGAACAGGAAAGTACAAACTGTGATTCCATTTGTGCTGTTTGTTGTTCAGTCACTAAGTTGTGTCCGACTCTGTGACCCCCATGGACTGCATCACACCAAGCTTCCCTGTCCTTCACTATCTCCCTGAGTTTGCTCAAACTCATGTCCATTGAATTAGTGATGCCATCTAATCATCTCATTCTCTGCTGCCCTCTTCTCCTTCTGCCTTCAATCTTCCCCAGCATCAGGGTCTTTGCCAATGAGGTGACTCTTCACATCAGTCAGTTCAGTTGCTCAGTCATGTTCAACTCTTTGCGACCCCATGGATTGCAGCATGCCAGGCTTCCCTGTCCATCACCAATTCCCGGAGTCTACTCAAACTCATGTCCATTGAATTAGTGATGCCATCTAATCATCTCATTCTCTGCTGCCCTCTTCTCCTTTTGCCTTCACTCTTTCCCAGCATCAGGGTCTTTTCCAAGGAGTCAGTTATTCGCATCAAGTGGCCAAAGTATTGGAGTTTCACCTTTAACATCAGTCCTTCCAATGAATATTCAGGACTGATTTCCTTTAGGATGGACTGGTTAGATCTCCTTGCAGTCCAAGGGACTCTCAAGAGTCTTCTCCAATACCACAGTTCAAAAGCATCAATTCTTTGGCATTCAGCTTTCTTTATAGTCCAATTCTCACATCTGTACATGACTACTGGAAAAACCATAGCTTTGACTAGACAGACTTTTGTTGGTAAAGTAATGTCTCTGTTTTTTAATATGCTGTCTAGGTTGGTCATAGCTTTTCTTCCAAGGAGCAAGTGCTTTTTAATTTCATGGCTGCAGTCACCATCTGCAGTGATTTTGGAGCCCCCCAAAATAAAGTCTGTCACTGTTTTCATTGCTTCCCCATTTATTTGCCATGAAGTGATGGGACCAGATGCCATGATCTTAGTTTTCTGAATGTTGAGTTTTAAGTCAACTTTTTCACTCTCTTCTTTCACTTTCATCAAGAGGCTCTTTAGTTCTTCTTTACTTTTTGCCATGAGGGTAGTGTCATCTGCATATTTGAGGTTATTGACCTTCCTCCCAGCAATCTTGTGCTTCATCCAGCCCAGCATTTCACATGATGTACTCTGCATATGTTAAATAAGCAGAGTGATAATATACAGCCTTGGTGTTCACATCAGGTGGCCAAAATATTGGAGCTTCAGTTTCAGCGTCAGTCCCTCTCATAAATTTTCAGGGTTGATTTTCTTTAGGATTGACTGGTGTGATCTCCTTGCAGCCCAAGGGACTCTCAAGAATCTTCTCCAGCACCACAATTTTAAAGTATCATTCTTTGGCCCTCAGTTTTCTTTATGGTCCAACCCTCATATCTATACATGACTACTAGAAAAATCATAGCTTTGACTAAACAGAGCTCTGTTGACAAATGATGTCTTTGCTTTTTAATATGTTGCCTAAGTTTGTCATAGCTTTTCTTCTAAGGAGCAAGCATCTTTTAATTTCATGGCTGCAGTCACTGTCCTCAGACATTTTGGAGCACAAGTAAATAAAATCTGAAACTGCTTCTACTTTTTCCTCATCTATATGCCATGAAGTGATGGGACCAAATGCCATGATCTTAGATTTTTCGATGAGTTTCAAGCCAGATTTTTCACTCTCCTCTTTCATCAAGAGGCTCTTTAGTTCCTCTTTGCTTTCTGCCATTAGAGTGGTGTCGTCTGCATATCTGAGGTTGTTGCTATTTCTCCTGGCAATATTGCTTTCAGCTTGTGATTCATCCAGCCTGACATTTCACATGATGTACTCTGTATAGAAGTTAAATAAACAGAGTGATACAACTTTGTCACACTCCTTTCCAATTTTGAACCAGTCTGTTGTTCCATGTCTTGTACTCACTGTTGCTTCCTGACCTGCATAGAGGTTTTTCAGGAGACAGATAAGATGGTCTGGTATTCCCATCTAATCAGGGAAACTAAGCTCTGCTGATGGAAGTCAGGGTACCAGTGGCCCTGGTCCCCCTCTAACCAGGTGGTCCTTTTTTGGGGCTGCTGACATCTGCTCTTGTTCTGAGGCTGGACGTGTGGGTTGAACAGTTAGTGAGACTTCAATAAATCATGCACTTATAAAATGTGCTATATGTGTGTGTGTGTGTATTTCACATTTATAAGTAAAAAAAAATTCAAGGGCCACATCTGTGTGGAGTGAGGAGTTTGGAAGATCCATGTGGGTCTTTGGGAAGGAGAGGCCCACGGACACCACTTTCCTTGTCCATGGCACTTCCCTCCTGATTGGTGTCGTGGTCTTTGTTTTCTGTCCGTGGGCTGTAAGTGACAAGCTGGGGTTATAGTAGGGGGTGGCCAGTACAGACTGAAGTGGGATCCCCAATGTCACCCACTGTATGATCACGGCTTTGAGGTGGCTGACAAAAGGGAAAATAAATAAATAAATAAATATATGTGTCATTATTGCTGCTCTTAACATTAAGACTCCAGATTATCCAGAACAGTGAAAACCCTGAAGAGCGTTTTGATGCCTGACATTGAAGATCCAGGTTTATTCTAGAATGTATGCAGAAGGACAAACAGATACAAGTACAAGAAGAAGCAAAGGTGTGAGGGGCAGCTCTTGGTCCCAGAGCTCTAGGAGGAGAAGCCTGGGAGAGGATGAGAGATGAAAACCTCCCAGAGCCAAGGAAATGGGTTTCCCGTGGCAAACTTCTTTTGTGGATATAATCCAGGATTTATCATCATCGTTGTTGCTGTTATTTGTTTGATTCATGTAAAACTGACCTCTTAAGAGGAATTAGCTCAGTTTTCCTCTCAGAAACCCTTAAAAACAGAACCATCCTCTTTGAGATAAAAGAGCACAAACCAATTCAAAACTTTCACTTCCTCATTTCTTTTGTTGAATCTCAAGGGAACTTAAGGAAAAAACAAAAGACTGAGGTACACGGGTCTATTTTAAGAACAGCAGGTATTTCCACATTGGTGCTTTGACTTATTTCTAGACCAGAAACTGGATTGCAGGTCCTATCACAGAGCCCTGTCCCACCTGGCATTTGCTCTTCACGGAGCATGGGAAAGAGCAGCGTGGGGTCAAGCCAGAAAGCCAGTTTTGTCTTTTTCATGATCAAATGCCAAGAATGTACTGCTTTTAGCATCTACTCTGATATGATACACAGAGGTCAGGACCGGAGCTTGGTCTTTTCTGGAAATGATTCCTTTGAATCAGGAGGACCACTTAAAGAAACAGAATTGCGTGTTCCCTGGTAACTTACGTCACTGCTGTTATGTGCAGCTTTTCTTGTCAAGACTTTATCTGGAAGCTTCTCATGGGAGGTTTGTTCCCATCCAAAGTGGGGTGGTATTCGAGTCACTGCAAGTATACCTGCCAGGGGGGCTGCTTCTATTTCTAGAACCATGCCCGAATGAATATGTAGGAAAGGATTTCACAGATTTCAAGTATGAGTGTTCTCCATAAGGGATCCCACAATGTTTGAATGCAAACTAGTACAGCCACTATGGAGAACAGGGTGGAGATTCCTTAAAAAACTGGAAATAGAACTGCCATATGACCCAGCAATCCCATTGCTGGGCATACACACCGAGGAAACCAGAGTTGAAAGAGACACGTGTACCCCAGTGTTCATCGCAGCACTGTTTATAATAGCCAGGACATGGAAGCAACCTAGATGTCCATCAGCAGATGAATGGAAAAGAAAGTTGTGGTACATATACACAATGGAATATTACTCAGTCATTAAAAATAACAAATAACGGAATCTTTACCAGATATTTTCATTTCTAAGCGGGACTAGCCTTACCACCGTGTGGCCTTTGCAATCTATGGGGCCCTGTGCTTGGAAGGCTGTCGACTTGACTTAATGCCTTGCTGTCACTGACTTGAAATTGTTAATAATTTAAGCTTTGAATTTATGTTTTGTAAGTGAGGTCTGATGGGGATAATGGCGTGTACATGTGAACAGAGGAGACACTGTGCAGAACTGGCGTCTGCTGGTTTCCTCTTGCCTGATTCAGATTCACAGCGCCCCAGAAGCAGAGTAATTGTGCACCAGGACGCAGGGAGTCCATTCAGCAAGGCTCAGAGTGAGTAAGGTAAGCGTGGAGCTTTACGGCCAAGTGAAGGGGCGGTGACAGCTCTGCGAAGCCACTCTCTACTTGAACCAGAACTTGCTTCAAATGCATAGGGAAGGCAGTGGCTGTCTCGGCAACATGAAGAACCAAGGCACCCTGGCCTAGCCTCTCTTACCCATTTACATCTCTGTATCAGCCAACCACTGCCCTAAAGTACTAACACAGCAGGAAAGGGAAGCACATTCTTCTTTAGCTCTTCCTTTCTCCTCATCAGGCCCAAGTGTCAATAAGAGTGCATGAGTTAGTTCTGTGCAGTACTTCCATTGCTCTGGTAAGAATGAAATAGACCTGCATGGGGACTTCCCTGGTGGTCCAGGGGTTAAGATTCTGGGCTCCCAGTGCAGGGGACCCAGGTTTGATCCCTGGTCAGGGAACTAGTTCTCCGATATGGCAACAAAGATTCTGTATGCTGCAACTAAGACCCAGCACAGCCAAATAATTTTTTTTCTTTAAAGAAAGAAATACACCTGCATGAGCTACACAAATAAACTATGTAATTTCAATGGTTCTTCACGTGACTCAGACACTCTTGCCTTTACATTTAAAGCGATATTACACAGCATAATGGTGAATGCTAAAATGTATGCTAATTATTAAAAACTTTAACTTTTATTTATTTGGAACAACATTAAAAACACCATGCACAGTGGAATATTAGTCAGCCATTTAAAAGAATGAAATAATGCCATTTGAAGCAACATGGACGAACCTAGAGAGTATCATACTGAGTGAAGCAAGTCGGAGAAGGAGAAATGTCATAGGACATCCCTTTTATGTGGAACCTAAAACAAAATGGTATCATTGAACTTACAAAACAGAAACAAACCCACAGCCTTAGAGAACAAACTGATGGTTGCTAGAGGGAAGGATAGGGGGAAAGACAGGCAGTTTGGGATGGACATGTACACACTGCTATATTTAAAAAGGATAACCAACAAGGATCTAGTGTACTGCACATGGAACTCTGCTCTATATATGTGGCTGCCTGAGTGGGAAGGGAGTCTGGGGGAGAAGATACATGTATACATATGGCTGGGTCCCTCCACTGTCCACCTGAAACTATAACAACATCGTTAATCAACTGTACTCTGATACAAAATAAAAAGTTTAAAAAATATAATGAAACGGATATACTGGCACAAGTATGGGAAAATATAAGAAGGTTCTTAAGGTAAGCATATAAATAAATAATTTTACATCAAAAAAATAAATGAAAACCAAAACACCATTCAAGTCAAGAGAGTCTGTGATGGAAAGGAAAGCTTTATACTATGGTATCTGTAAGTATGCTGTCTTACAGGGTCCCGCATTTACATTTTTCACGGGGTACTGTGAATGAGGGAACAGGCCCTCTTTAACAGGCCTGATGGATTCACAGCAGAATATACTTTAAACATGTTTCTTTTGGAAATTCAAAGGTAAAGGGGAATTTTTTGAGCTTTTCAGAGACAGAAAGAGAGCTCAATGACAAGAAATGAGAGTGACCAGGACAAGTGATGGCTGAGCTGGGTAAGG
This sequence comes from Dama dama, assembly GCF_033118175.1. Lineage (NCBI taxonomy): Eukaryota > Metazoa > Chordata > Mammalia > Artiodactyla > Cervidae > Dama > Dama dama. The sequence goes on along the minus strand of NC_083696.1, from coordinate 24,451,910 downwards.
ATTTCGTTGCTGATCAAGACTGTGTCACTTTGGATGTGAGCACCGTGGGGTGCCCCTCGGGGCTCCCTACTTGGTGAGGCCATGCAGGCAAGGCCCACAGCCTCTCAACAGTTGGGTGGCCCAGGCCGCACCTTGTCTTCATCTGGTCTAGAAAGCAGAGCAGGTGGAGAAGCCAGTGTCCCAGGGCAGTAAGGTGGCTGGTTGTGAAATCCCCAGGGCCCTGTCCTCGCAGAACCGGCAGGGCTGGCTCTGGACCCGGGCCAGGTTCCCGGACGTGCAGAGACGCAGCCTGCTGGGCTGTCCCCGCGGGGCTCTAGGCAGGGCTGTGGTTCAAGGACAGGTTGGAACAAAGCGCCCACTTCTCTGGCACCTGGACACTGGGGCCCAGCAGAAAGCCCAGGAGGATGGCGTGGGTGGGGGAGGCTGCGACAGACGCAGCCAGGACTAAAGGACACTTGAGCCACCTGGGAGACTGCTGTTCCCCGTGTCAGGATGGCCAGGACTGACTCTTGAGTTCATGCACTTGTAGGCACACGCACACACAGCTACAAACAGACACACATACACATCTGCAGACAGACACACAGAGACACACACATTTACAGACATACACACACCCCCCTAGAGAAACACACAACATACATATACTAAAATACATTCCATAGATATATACATAGACACACACACAAACTCATGGACACATGCAGACATATACTTAAGAATGCACACAGACATGCACATATGCAGACACACACATAGACATACACACACACACACACACAGAAGATGAAAATTTCTCCTTTGGCTCTTTAAATACAGAAACCAGGGAAGGAAATATACAAACCATTCACTTTGGCCAAGCAAGCTCCTGGGCAATGTTAGGAGCTGGTGAACTACACAGGGAGTCTGGGTTCTCTTTCATCCCTTCCCCTTCATCCCTCGGAAGAGGCACTAATGAACAAACCCAGCCAAGCCATCCAGGAGGAGGGATATAGAGCAAAACAGTCCAGTCGGCTGGGGTGTTGGAAAACCCCTAGATGAGCACTCATTCCCATCCTTGCTGGGCTGGTCCAGGCTCAGAAAGGAATGAAACATGACTCCTGCTTCAAAGGACTTATAGCTGGACGTCCGTAAAACACACATCTCAAGTTGGACGGTACACTGTGTTACAGGGACCATGAGAGTGAAGGAATGCAAGGGAGTGGGTGCTGGGCAGTGGAAGGAGGGGAAGATTTATGGGGAAAGAGGCATGGGCTAACGTGTTTGGTTGGAAGGGCTCAGGCCAGAGAGTGAGGCCAGGGCAGGCGCACAAGCACCCTCACTGGGCTGGTGTGAAGGGAAACTTCTAGCCAAGGACCCCGAGGACATATGGAGTCATGTTAACAGGTTCTTATGCTGCAGGAGTTCTATGCATTTTCTAAAAATTTATTTTTAATTGGGAAGATAATTGGATTACAATGTTGTGTTGGTTTCTGCCATACATCAACATGAATCAGCCATAGGTATACACATGTATATGTGTATACCTCCCTCTTGAACCTCCTACCCACTTGCCACCCCATCTCACCCTTCGAAGTCATCACAGGGCACCAGGCTGACCTCCTTGTGTTATATAGCAACTTTCCACTAGCTATGTATTTTACATGTGCTAATGTATATATTTCAAGGCTATTCTCTCAATTCGTCTCACCCTCTCTTTCCCCTGCTGTGTCCACAGACTGTTCTCTATGTCTGAGCCTCTATTCCTGCCCTGCAAATATGTTCATCCGTACCACTTTTCTATATTCCATATATATGTGACATATATGGAATATATGATACTAGTTTAATATAAGAACATACATTGTTAATATATGATACTTGTTTTTCTCTTTCTGACTTACTTTACTCTGTATAACATGCTCTAGTTTCATCCACTTAGTTCTGTGCATTTTCAATGTGCTTTCTGGATCTCTGATAGGGGGATATTATCTACACAGGTTTCTGTAAGAATTCAATCACAGACTCTATTCTGCTCAGCAGGATGCAGCCTGTAAATCCTGATGTGAGCAGATGGTGGAGGCTGTGAGGGTTGTGAGGAGGTGACGGGTTGTAGCCGGAAGACAGGACAAGAGGATCCTGACTCTAACACACAGCGGAGTTAATCCAGTTTGCTAGATCAACAGCATGCGGAGCTGGAAAGTCACTGTTGGCTAAAAAGGACTGACCCTGGGTTGAGGGGGTGAATAAGAGATGAGGGAATGGATCTTAGTTGATCGTTCTCTCTGTGGTTGAAAAGAGAAGGTGCACAGAGAAATCTCCAAGTCCAGTCATTTATAAACAGAGATAAGTGTATATTGATAATGGGGATTCCTGTGGGAGGGGGTGATGCAGATCTGGTAGCAACTACACCGTAGAAGCAGTCTCTGTGCTGGGGTTGAGGCCTGGAGACTCACTCTGGACCATCCAAGGGTGCCAGGTCCAAGTTTGACCCTGGGTTTTAGCAGTACCTCCCAGGCACAAAGAACCCTCAGCCTTGGGGTCCACGTGTGAACAGAGAGGCCTTTGGCCCTTGATTCTGGAAAGTCTGGACAAAAGAAGACCATGTGGTAGCTGCCCTTGCTCTTATGTGTCCAGCTTTGGCATCTGTTTCCAGAGTTGCCCCCTGGGTGCTGAGGACCTCTTGGACTCCTTGTGTAAGGCCAGGCTCTGTAAATGCCTGGGAGGCAAAGTTTAGGAAGACTCCCCCCACTGCTGCCAAAGAATTGATGCTTTCGAACTGTGGTGCTGGAGAAGACTCTTGAGAGCCTCTTGGACAGCAAGGAGATCAAACTAGTCTATCCTAAAGGGATCAACTCTGAATATTCATTAGAAGGATTGATGCTGAAGCTGAAGCTAGAATACTTTGGCCACCTGATGTGAGAGCCAACTCATTAGAAAAGACCCTGATTCTGGGAAAGATTGAAGGCAAGAGGAGAAGAGGATGAGATGATTGATGTCATCACCAAGTCAATGGTCATGAGTGTGAGCAAACTGTGAGATAATGATGGACAGGAAAGCCTGGTGTGCTGCAGTCCACGGGGTCACAAAAAATTGGACATGACTTAGTGCCTGAACAACAACAATCCCCCACCGCCCTCAAAGCCTGCCCTTCTTTCTCTAATCTATTCCTCAGCCTGCACATAAGTTCTAACTCTAGCCTCACCCTCTCATGCTGCAGAAAAATGTGATAAGGCGTGATGCACAGGTAACTAGAAGGAAGTCAGAGAAAATGTAGAAACACCAACCTAGAAGAGTGATCTGTCACTCTTGACATTTCTCAGATATTTGGGGGTGTGTCAAGGAGGCAGCTCATCCTTGGCTTTGCTCCATGTCTGGGAATCAGGAAACAACACTTTAGCCCTGCAGTGGGATTGCCTCCACTTGCTGATGATCCCTGACCCAGGTGGAATAGAAAGAGCTCTGAGTAAGTATTTATGAACTCCATGGGCTCTAACCACACCCATTTTGGGGACTTAGTTGCTCCCCTTGTAAAACAGGGTGGGTTAGACCTGGGACCCTTTGTGTTACCCCCTTAGAACCTGCATCCAAACCACGCTGACTACATAGTAAATACATTGTTTGTAGATTCCTTTTAATCAAAGGCTTGGACTATACAAACCTGAGTTAAGCAATCTGAGTATTTCTGATGTCTGAGTGGCCTTCTCCAGGAATATGTGGTGAGTCCTTTAGTTCCCAAAGATTCTAGACTGGGGAAGAACAGGCTTGAATGAGGGGCCCTTCCACCTCAACCATTCAGCTTCCCACCTCAAAATGAGCCCATCTCAAGGTCAGGCCAGCAGGAATGAACACGCGCCAGGCAGATCTTTAACAAGAGGACATAAAAGAAACCTTTCAAATCCCCTCTACTGGTCAATACCTAATGGCAAAGATTAGAAATTGCTTCTCTAAATAGAGTAGCCATCTGCCAACCACTTACATTTGAAGTAAATCACTCACTACATCTTTTTACCTGCCAAAATGTGATTTCCAATGCTGCAACCTGTTGTTGACTTTCAGGCGTCTGTGGAAATAGGCGGAATCTAAATCTCTGCCTCCGGGGCTTCCCAGGTGGCGCTAGTGGTAAAGAACCCAGTAGGCCTAAGAGAAACGGGTTCGATCCCTGGGTCAGGCAGATCCCCTGGAGGAGGGCACGGCAACCCACTCCAGTACTCTTGCCTGGAGAATCCCATGGACAGAGGAGCCTGGCAGGCTGCAGTCCGCAGCGTCGCAGAGAGTCAAGACAGGACTGAAGTCACTTTGCCCGCAGGCGTGCAAACCGCTGCCTCCGGGACGGGTGAACTCTCTCCCAGGTGCTACGCTGCCACCTAGTGGGCTCTCGGGGCGCGGCCGCGCTGGGAGTTCGTCCTGCAGCCGAGGGCTCCCCTAAGTGTCAGCCAACGCTCCTGGGAGGGAGCCAAGGAGCCTGCTGCCTTCCTGCCATGGTCTGTCCAGGCCGCCTATGTTGACTCAATGGGATGGTCATCCCTCCCATCTTTGTCTTTCCCTTCTTTTCCTCACCTCCCATCTCTTAAAAAGGGTTCAATCCAATGAAATAACCCTCCACCTCTGCAGCACATGGCAAGGTTTTTACTTGGAGAGGAGGCTTCTAAGTCTCAGAAATTACCCTGGATTTGGCCCTGGCACAGGTAGACTGAATCCCAGTGGGCTAGGACTACGCCATTAGATTCAGGAGGACCGGACCCCTAACCTTCAGAGTTTCAGGAATAAGGCTCACTTGGGGATCTTGGTTCTGCCCTGGCACCCTTGGTTCACTAGGTCATTATAACAGGGTGCCTAGCGGCCCAGATGACCGCACCAGGATGTCCCCTCGTGGCTTCAGAGCGGCTCATACTTGTGGGATGTCGGTGCCTCCCTGAACATGACCTTCGCAGAGCTGCTGTCCCACTCCTGGGTGAGCCCGGAGCTGGTGCCTGTGGGCTTCTCAGACGGCTTGAGAAACAGGCTGCAGACAGGCTTGTGGGCCCAAGGGGCAGTGGGCTCTGGGTGGCAGGAACCCAGGCTCCCACACCCGGTTCCCTTCCTGCCTCCTGCCCTGATCAGGCTTCCCACCAGCTCCTCCCCAAGAGGCCTTCTGTACAGGTGGGATGGTTATCCCTGATTTGGCAGCTAAAGCAGTGCCAGGGAGGAGGTGGCTTTCTCCAGGCACCTGTGAGAGGGGTGGAGGGAACTGGGGCCTGGTCCAATTTCACGAACAGACTCTGGGTTCCTCTTCCACAGTGGTCCTTCCCTAGAAGGTTAAATGCAGGAGACCCGGGTTTGATCCCTGGGTCGGGAAGATCCCCGGAGAAGGAAATGGCAAACCACTCCAGTATTCTTGCCTGGAGAATCCCATGGACAGAGGAGCCTGGTGGGCTACAGTCCACGGGGTCACAATAGTTGGACATGACTTAGCGACTAAACCACCACTACCTAGGAGGTTAGAATTCACCTTTACTAGAACAAAATGCCACGTGGGATGTTTCCTCAGGTAATAGCTCTGGGGCTTCTCTGGGCTGTAGAAAACCTTCTGTGGGCTTTTTCTTCTCTCTTCTCCAGTTTTTTTTTTTTTTTTAATCACACACTCTCTCTCTTGGTCTCCCACATATAATCTCAACTCTCCAGGGTTTCTCTGTCCCTCCGGATGACAATGGGTGGGAGGTTGACATTTGCCTTTGACCTCCAAAGTCCTTGAGCTCTTTCACTTGGAAGGGGGCTGGAGAGCAGAGGGGCTCCACCCTGAGGCCCTACAGTTCGGGGTTAGAACTGACGACCTTGGGGTTGTGATGACCAAGGCTCTGTGGGGTCCTAGGGCAAAGCCAGAACACAGTGGCTGGACTGCGCACAATCCCTCCTCAGATCTGGCTGAACAAACCCACACGGAGAGGACTTGATGAGCGCCAGGAAGCCACAGCTTGTGGGGACATGGCCCTGGGCAGACCCGCCTGTCTACCCTGTCACTGTTCTCTTGTCCAGGTGGGTGAGGGTCTTGGGAAACCCGTTTGGTGCCTTTACCTGCCTGCTCCCCACCTGGGTGGCCCATGCCCAGCACCAGGTAAACACAGCGGCTGTTTGACACCAACTATCAATGCCTGGGCATTTTCTCCAGGTGAGCCTGACCTCCCCCAGCTCCCAGCAAATCTGTGTCTCCCTGTGGCTGGCCTTGTCTGTGAAAAGCTGTTGGGGCCATGTGGGATGGGCTGGACATTGGGGAGCAGGGGGGAAGGAATCCTGGATTCTAGCAGAGCCCCCTCTTGTCCAGGCGACTTCTGACATCTGTCTCCCCACCACCACCACCGCCACGCCCACTGTTCTGACTGGCCAGAATTGGGGTGAATGCTGGGGCCAGAGAAAGAATCTGTGGCCATGAACATGAGCGGGGTCTCTAGGCTGTTAAACACAGCCATTCAGAGATCATAGTGGGGTGCTTCAGATGGTTCTCATTTCTCCACCTGACCTGGAAGGAGGGGGACCTGGGTGGGGGGTGGTAGTGCCCAGCCAGGCTCTTGGAGGCATGGACCCGTGGTAAAAGTATTTCTTTATGCAAATATAATCATGTGTGAAACTAAGGGTTAGTTGCTCAGTCGTGCCCAACTCTTTGCTACACCATGGACTCTGGCCTGCCAGGCTCCTCTGTCCATGGGATTCTCCAGGCAAGAATACTGGAGTGGGGTGCTGTGCCCTCCTCCAGGGGATCTTCTTGATCCAGGGATCGAACCTGGGTCTCCCACATTGCAGGCAGATTCTTTACTATCTGAGCCACGAGTCAGCTGAATCACAGGTTCTCCAAGTGAGAATATTCCTCTAAGGTCAGCATTTCTGAGCCCATGGGCCTTGAAGGGACACAGGAAGAGATACACGGGTACACAGCGATGGCGCCTGGCTTCTCAAAGGACTCTCAGGGCCCTGCACTTTTGCTGGGGTGGCCTGGCCAGAGCCTGGTCTGTTGCAGGTGGGCAAGCCCATGTTACAGAAAGAGAGAGAGCCTCAGGGCAGGGACAACCCGTCCTGGTCAGCTACCGGCCCACAGATGTCCCCAGTTACACAGCCCTGAGTTCTGACCCTGTGCTGATCTGCGCGCTGGGACCCGGGGTGAGCAGGACCCAGTGGACGGGTACTGCCCTGCTGCCTGTGACCCTGACCCTGACCCCTGCAGACTTGCAGACTCTGTGGGGACAGAATCCTGCCTCCTCTGGCTCAGGCATCAGGAAGCTGCCTAGTGCTGCAGGGAGCAGGAGGAGTCAGGCCGAGCACCCTCACTGAGATAGCGGTGGTGTCCTGGAGACAGTCGGACCAGAGCTGTCAGCATCTGAGGTGCAGCGCCCTCTGACCCCCAGCAGTTCACACTTATCGAAGCACAGGACTCACAGGACCAGAGTCCTGGGGGCACTGGGTTATTTGGAAAGAGCCTGGAAGCAGGTGGTCCTCCGAGAAGCCGACTCTAAGGGCAAGTGTTTATCAGCTAGAGCGTGGGTTCCACACCAGAAGGAGTGGAGAGAGGCAGGGCCACAGCCGCCTTCCCATGGGGCTCGTGTGGCCCAGCAGAGCTGTCCCAGGAGGGCCAATCGCCGGACCTGCACAGACCTGTACAGCCCACCTGGACGAGGACCCGTCTCCCTCAGGATGTCCGTCTGTGCCAGGAAGCTTCGAGGGCCTTTAACTACCCCCTGGCTGAAATGGGGCCCCTGGGAACCCGAGATATGCCTCCAGGCCCTGGGCTTCCCTCTGGGACAGCTTCAGGCTCCGTCCTGGGAGCTCCTCCCTGTGGCTCCACTTGCGACCGGAGAGGGGCTCACTGCGCAGCTGAAAATGGTCAGGGTGGGCCTCGCTCTCTGCCCCCCAGGACAGGGAGGCACCTCAATGACGCGTTCACGTGACCCTGTGTTCTAGTGAAGTGAAAGTGAACATGTTAGTCGCTCAGTCGTGTCCAACTCTCTGGGACCCCGTGGACTATAGCTCGCCAGGCTCCTCTGTCCATGGAATTCTCCAGGCAAGAATACTGGGATGGGTTGTCATTTCCTCCTCCAGGGGATCTTCCCAATCCAGGGATCAAACTGGGGTCTCCCGCTTTGTGGGCAGATTCTTTACCGTCTGAGCCGCCAGGGAAGCGAAAGTGACACATTTTGACCCCAGTGCATGAGACTGTGGTCTCCCTTCTGGACTTCCCTGGTGTATCCACATTTGTCTGTTCCTACAAGCGGTTCCCAGACTGCACCGGATTCAGGCCCCACTGAACTGGAAGTGCTTCTGCTCCCCCCGCCCCGCCCCAAACACCCTGGGAGCCTGTTCCTCCCGGAGACCACACATCAGACTCACCCACTGGCCTTTAAACATTGTCAACACCCAGGCCACAGCCTAGACCCTGGAGAGCAGCACCGTGTACCCCTGCAGGCAAGTCTGGAGGGCAGCAGGTCAACCACCAGACCTCGGGCCCCTTGTTATTCCGCTTGGGGCCACGTGAGCCCCACCCAGGAGCTGGGAGGCATGAAGCATGCTATCCCAGACCCACTGCCTCAGACTCTGCTTTTCAACCAGATCTGTGTGATCCGTGAGCCCGGGAAGGCATTGAGAACGGCGACTGGGAGCCATTTGGCCCCCTCCCAGGTCTCCCTGGCACTAATTCCACTCCACAGAGAGAAGGGGTACCTGGTGAGGGCAGGGCCGCCGGACCCCGGGCTTCCCTGAGGACACTCGGGGTCGTTTTCTGGAACCATTGTAACACAGCACTGCAGAATAAGCAACTTAAACAACAGAAACACGTTGCCTCACAGCCCTGGTGGCTGGATGTTCAAGATCAAACCATGGGCCTGGATGGTTCCTTCTGACATTGTGAGGGAAGGATCTGCTCCTGGCCTCTCTCCTTGGCCTATAAACGACCGTCTTCAGGTTCACAAGTCATCTCCTGGTGTGCATGTCTTTCTGTCCAGTTTCCCGTTTTTATAAGGACAAAGTAGTGTTGGATCAGGGCCCACCCACGTGACCTCATCTTATCTGAAAGTGAAAAGTAAAGTGAAAGTGTGAGCTGCTCAGTCGTGTCTGACTCTTGCGACCCCGTGGACTGTAGCCTGCCAGGTTCCTCTGTCCATGGGATTCTCCAAGCAAGAACACTGGACTGGGTAGCCATTCTCTCCTCCAGAGGGTCTTCCTGACCCAGGAATCGAACTCTGGTATTCTTCATTGCAGGTGGATTCTTTACTGTCAGAGCCACCAGGAAAGCCCCATCTTACCTAAATCATGTGCAAAGACCCTCATCTGTCAGTAAGATCATGCTCACAGGTACTGGGCTAGTATTTCAGCATCTTGTTGGGGACACAGCCCAACCACACCTTTCCCAGAGTGTCTCAGGGTGAGGTCGGTGCTGCAACCCCCTCCTAACTGGCTAGAGCCACCCTTGGCCAAAGGAAACACAGCAAGTCCCTTAGAAGGCACATCCTGGCTTTGGCTGCCCCGTCATCTTCAGAAAGACACGGCATGGCCTTGGGGCCCATCTCTGAAGGAACTATGGGGTCAGTCAGCTAGAATCTCTCCGTGCTGGGAGTGAGGTTCTGGTTGGACTCCGGTGGGGACCCAGCTATTTCCAGGCTCTTGAGATGAACCAGTGAGCACGGTGACAGAAGAGTCCATCTGTACAGTGTTATGGGCTGAGTCATGTTCCCCAAATCCATGTTAAAATGCTAATGAAGGGAAAATTTTGTCTCAAAGACAGATGTTCACAGAAGGACTAACATGTTTTATAGGGAGAAAACAGCTGTCCGCAAGCCAAAGAGAGAGGCCTCAGGAGAAACCAACCCTGCTGATGCCTTGACCTTGACCTTCCAGCCTCTAGGACTGTGAGGCGAGAGATGTCTATTATATAAGTTGCCCTGTGTTTGGTGCTTTGTTACGGCAGCCCTGGGACACTGCCGCACCCAGGGATGCTGGCCCAGGGAGGACTCAGTGCTGCTGGCTTCGGCAATGGTTGGGCACAGGGAAGAGGCATGTAAAACATGCTTGGGAGTGCAAAGCAGGTAGTAAGCATCCAGGCAAAATCCACAGTAGAGTGTGGGAAGTCACCTAGAAGGTGACTGCTCTCCTCTTTTTAGCCACTGTCCATCCACCCCCTCTCACACCATCTACAACCTCCAGGATAAACATAAAAGATATTTAGTCCCCCTGTTCAAGGGGGTTATACAACCAAGTCTTCCAGGTTGTGGGTCTCTACTGAGATGTGTGTAAGGTAATGGCTCAGACTGACATCACCATGGATTTAGCTCATTGCTGGGCATCCTGCAAGTCATCTGGGGACACAGGTGCTGGCTGTGCTTTTGAGGCTGAGGTCCCCAGATTCTTTTCCTGGATGAGACCTGAACCTCACAGTTTCCTCCAAGTCAGCCTCTGCTGATGACAGCTCCTGACACCTTCTCAGGCCCCCTGACACCCTATCGTCCTATTTGTGAGATTTATGAGTGAAGGAGGCAGCTCAGTTTCTAGGCTGTTTCCCAATTTGCCGGCCAACACTGACAAGCTGATCATGACACTGACTTCTTCATGCCACAGATTCCTCAATTCTTTCATGAAAAGTTGGAACCCAAATCACAGGGAAGTGATGAAGTTTAACAGTGAAAACCACCAAGTCAGATTTCTATCAGCCAAGAGAATTCAAGACCTTCACTTTTCACTGAGATGCTTTGCAATTGCTGGAGCCCCTTAGAGAACTGTCCTGGTGGGTGTTCAATGACCCATCATAGAGAATGTCGGTCAATGCCACTTGGCCTTCATTGAAGAAACCGAATCTCCCAGAACTCAGGTGGGGCTCTGACTTGAACTTCCTGTCCCAGGACACCAAATGGTTCCAAGTCACCCAAGTCAGAGCCATGATACAGAGGAGCAACAGTGATGGACAACACAAGGGGGATGGGTTGCACTGTTAAGTATTATCAATGCCTTGGCCCCCGGGGCTCCACTCCAGATGGATGGAGTATTGCTGTGGGAATGCTGTAGAGAATGCAGCCCGGACACCAGCATTTTTAAGGTTCCAGCTGACTCTACTGTGCAGCCAGGCCTAAGAACCAGTGGTATTAGATGAAGACATCTGGGTTGCCCTCTTTTGGGTAGCTCTTTTCTGAATCAGGAAATTTCCATTTGTAAAATGAGGAATCAGTGATCACAATCATCTCAAAAGTTGATTGGTTTTAGACTAAAAATAGAAAATGTACCTGAAAAGGCTTTGCAAGCTACATTATGCAAATGCAACTTCTATTACAGAGTGCTCAAAAATGACACCACACACACCTAGTCTACCAAAGCAAGCTAGACCGTGTGTGTGTGAGCAGTGTTCTGGGCATCCACACTTTGCTTGATTTTTTAAAATCAATTTTAAGGCCCTTGGCATGCTGGTTGTCACAGTGGTCAGAGGTGCAGGCCATGGGTTGCCAGAAGGCATCACGTGGAAGTTCTTTCTTCTGACCCATGTGTGTTCACCGGGCACGATCCAAAAGCTGAGAATGAGGAGAGAGGAAGACTGTGACCCCATAGATTCTCATGTCACTTTTGAGTGACATGGATGAGTGGTCTAACATTGTTTTCTCTCCTGGTGAAGTCTTTAAGAATCAACAGTGGCTTGAGGCTTCACACGAGGCCGAGGAAGCGTCGTTGCCCTGTTAGCCATGCAGGGAGTTGTCTTTGAGACAACCTGGGCCATGGCTGGCTTCCAAGCACCATGCACGGCCACTCTGCCAGGGGGCTGGTTCCTCAGGGGCAGGGGGACCAGGAGTCACAGCAAAAGCCTAAGTTCCACTGAGGGTGCTCCTGCAGGGGTGGAAAAGATGCCACCTGCTTTCAGTAGACCTGCTTCTCTCCTGACATGGGGCTCCCCAGCACCCACACCACCCTCTCACTGCAGAGCAGCAGGTGAGTCTCTGTGCAGTGCAGGCAAAGCAGCTTTTCTTGTGCTGAGACATTAGCTCTTATAAAGATATCAACAACAGTGCCCTCGGTCCATGCTGGGAAGTGGGGGAGACTAGTTCTGCACGCTGAGAACGGAAGTGGAAAGCGGTGATCAGGTTGGTAACAATAAACAGTTATTTTTCTGTTGAGAAGAGTATTCAAAGTACAAGAAAGTCTGCATATGACCCTGCAATCCCACTCCTGGACACATATCCAGAAAAACATGGTCTGAAAGGATATATACACCTCCGTGTTCATTTCAGCACTGTTTATAATAGCCCAAACATGGAAGCAACCTAAATGTCCATCAACAGACGAATGGATTAAATAGATGTGGTACCTCACATACGATGAAATAGTACTCAGCCATTAAAAAGAATGACATAATGCCCTTTGCAGCAACATGGATGGGCCTAGAGAGTGTCATACTGAGTGAAGCAAGTCGGAGAAGGAAAAATATCATATGTCATTTCTTGTATGTGGAATCTAAAAAGATCTGGTACAAACAAAAAAAAAAAGCAAAAACAGACTCATAGACTTAGAGAACAAACTTACAGTGGCCAGGGGGAAGGATGTGGGAAAGGAATAGTTAGGGAGTCTGGGATCCATGCGTACACATTGCTATATTAAAATGGATAACCAGCAAGGACCTACTGTATACCACAGGGAACTCTGCTCAATGTCATGTGGCAGCCTGGATGAGAGGGGTGTTTGGGAGAGAATGAGTACATGGATGTGTGTGGCTGAGTCCCTTTGCTGTCCACTGAAACGATCACAACGCTGTTATTCAGCTATACTCCAAGAAAAAGGCTTTTTTTTTTCCTTTTTTTAAGTACAAGCAGGTCTGAAAAAAAGGAAAAAAAAACCTGAACACCTGTTTGACACAATTTCACACACACACACACACACACACACACACACACACACACACACACACACACATAATCCCTGGGGAACATTACAAAAGAATATAGACCCCATGAGCCAATTTTGGACCCTGTGTTTTCAAATGATGACATACAGAAGTAGGGTTTTGGAGTACAAGGAACTCACTAGCACTTTAGGGCAAACCCTCATCTTAAATGAGAAAGCAGACTGGGGGACATGACGACTTAGTATCCAAGAATGAAGCCCAGGAAAGATACAGAAAAATCTAATTGCAGGACATTCAGGAATGGACATTGTACTGACTTGAAGAGAAGGAAAGTTCCAGACTGAACAAGTGTCTAAATGTTCTGATTGCAGAGTAGATCAGTTGCCATGGCTCTCTGCACTATCCTGTGATCTAGCTGGGCAGCCCTTTTCTCAGGAGCGATCACCTCTGCTCAATTCTGTCTGTCTCGAAAGGTTGGCTTCATCTGAGCCGAGTGGAGTCTGCTCAGGTCCTGGTGTCCTGATATAGACTGTGTATTTAGGTCACCTTCTTTCTGTCTGGTTTTCCTGCCGTGTACATAATCGCTTGAGGTAAAAGGTAGAGATAAGTGGGTTTGGTTTCATCAAGCATCCTGTTTTTTTTTTTTTCTTCAGGGTTGAATGTTGATAGAAGCAAGAAGAGGAGGCGGGAGGTGGTGGGCTGGGGGCTTATTGGGCAGCTCATGTGCCTCATTTCTGGCAGGTGCTGGGGTCGCAGCTATGTAAGGTTGCTCACTTGGGCACCTGAGCAGGCAGAAAGCTCCCTGACCTCCCTGGGAACACATCCAGTGCCCAGAGGTCGTGCTGTCCTGGGTGCCTTCAGTATGAGAGGAGATGCCACTCCTGATGTTCTTCAAGCATCACCGGGCACATCACGGAATCAAAAACCCACTTCCTGCACAGAGAATGCAGGTGACTTGCCTACCCTGGTGAAAATCATTTTCTTTCTGGCCTAAGCCCCCTGAGGAGGGCTTGAACTTACCAAAATGGTTTTCTTGATCAGTGATCTTTCCTGCCTTTCCTCACCTGCTCGCTGCCTTCGAGGCTGACGCCTCTGCCCTGCCCCCAAGTCAGGGAAGAAGGGACTCAGCAGCTGTTTACAGTCCGTGAGTATTTACAGCATCGTCTTCCAAACAGCTTTGACAGCCTTGATGGTTTATAGAAAATTCATGATGTCATTACTTCATATGTGCTGTGGAGAATAAACAGCAACTAGGCACTGGCTCTTTACTTTTATGAATGAGGAAGAGTTGTTTGTGAACAATATTCATTTTCCACTCACTGTTCCACAGCTGAATGGTAGTCATGGAAAATTGAGTCATTCAAAGACCTCAAAGATTGCAAAGGCATCAAGTCTCATGACTCACGGCTTTGGTAAAATAACGCCTAGCTGAAAAAATAGCTCCTGGAAATGGCCTCAGCTGAGTGGCATGTGGGCTGAGAGCATCGCTTGGTCAGCGAATACCCCATAGGAGGGCGGTGACTCGCAGCACCAGGCTGGTGAGATCACGAGTTCAAACAGGCACAGACGGGCCGAATCACAGCTCAGGGTGTGCTGGTCATCCAGGTGGATGCTTGCTGGACATGGTGGTAGTGGCTCTGGGAATATGTTCTTTCTTTCTTTCGTTTTTTGGCCACACTGTGTGGCATGCGGAATCTTAGTTCCCTGACCAGGGACTGGATCCACGTCCCCTGCAGTGCAAGTGCGGAGTCTTAATCATTGGACTGCTAGGAAAGTCCATGTTCTTTCTTAATGTAGGTTAATACTGTAAAACTACAAAATAGTAAGTGGTCTTAAAAAGAGTTCTATGTAATGAAACATCAAGTTATGTGCCCTGCGCCCTCCTTCTGTATGAAAATGCCATCGTTTGATTTATTTTTCTTTGAAGGAAAGAGGGATTATATGTGTCCTGGCATTGTGTGTGTGCGAATGAGAGAGAGAGAGAATACGGTGTGTAAAGAACCCACATATGAGAACTGAATGGGGCTGGTTTTTCAGCAATAAATACATGGTAACTGCTTCCTTGAGCTTCCCTGGTGGTCAGTGGTAAAGAATCCGCCTGCCAATGCAGTAGACACGAGTTCAATCCTTGGGTCAGGAAGATCCCCTAGAGAAAGTGATGGCAACCCACTCCAGTATTCTTGCCTGGAGAATCCCATGGCTACAGTTCATAGCGTCACACAAGAGTCAGACAAGACTTAACAATTAGACAACAACAGCTTCCCTGGCTGATTTCAGGGACAGAATCACCTTCCCACAAACACACTGCATCCGCTGTAGAGACCCTCCCTCCTGCATGTTAAGTGTGATGTTTCCCAGTCTGTGAGGAGCACCATCTCCATCTTGCTAGTAGTCCTTGAGCACAATGGTGGCCCTATGTTCAAAGAAGTCAGGAAAATGATAAGCTAGAAAAAATGTGTGAAAAGGTCTTTGCTGCACTATTCCCTGAAGCTTGGACTAAGGGGACACTGGGATTCTTGTGTGGAAATGCACTTAGCCATGTTATTTCACCAGGGAACTGCTCTGTCTCCAGACTCACATTTGTAGAGAAGACACTTGTGAGCTGTTTATTGGCCTTCTCTTTGGGTGCATGGTAGGGAGAAGGAGAAGGGGTAGGGCTTGGGTGCTTGACAGCACTTTGCCTTTGCTGGGCTTCCATTGCCTGAGAAAGGCCATGATTCAAGAGGACTGGTTTTCTCTGAGGGTGGGGACGAATTCCATCCTGAGGCTACAAGCCAATGTCCAGAAGGAAGCAATTACTACCTAAAGTGGGAAATGCCGGCATCGTTTGTCCTGAATTAAGATCTCATCCTGGCACTTTGAGTTGTTTTTATTTTTCTGAAAATCAGCTGTATGTTTCAGAAGCTGGGAGCCATCGCCACTCCTGGTCTTAGGTGTCTACAAATTGGTGGGCAGTTCAGGATCACATGAGGAGTTGCCATTTCCTTGTATCAGGTGGTCACTGGGTATGTTTCTTTATAGTAATCACAGGACTTTCCATAAGGGGGGTTACTTCTCAGGCTCCTCAGTTTGGCCTGTGTGGGTGCAATGGGGAAAATGCCTTCTCTTTCTCAAGTCGACAATTTCAATGGAACGACTGAGTGGACAAGAAGTCACCCCAGCTTACAGGAAGGCAGCTGTTCTCTGCTAACCCCTTTCCCTTGGGCCCCAGCAACTCTCATCCTAACTGCAGCTTGGGACAGACAAGTCTAACAGGTGCTTTTTCTGAAGTGAGAAAGTGTTTATTAACTGGTTTTGAAGTCCCTCCTTCCTGCCTTTGGAAAGTCAAGCCACAGGTCTTAAAATCTCTCTCAGCCCAAGCTCAGTTTGGTGATAAAGCCACGTCACGTCACCGTTTCCAGTGGTCACAAACATGTGATTGCCTGGGTTCTGCTCCCTCACAGTGACCACAAATGGGATTGCTAGTTTTCTGCTCTCTCCCTGAGGTTGAAGAAGTCATTTCCTGCGCCGTCACTCAGCGCCACCTGCCGGCCGGCAGAGCTCCCACAGGCCAGGTGCCGTGGTGACCCCCGCGTTTTTAGAATATGCAGCCCCGCTCTCCATCCCGCCTCTGCGCCTGGCACTTACGTGTGCCAGGGCAGTCAGTGGGTAACCCTCAGCGGCAGTTTTGCACATCAGGAGGCTGAGTTTGTGTGACTCCCCCAGGGTTAGTGCTGGAGACCACCTGTCATGCTCTGCTTCCGGGGCAACCCGCCAAGGGGCTATTTGGCGGGCTGTGTTGTTCCTGTCCCGGGGCTGTCCTCATCTCAGGGCCCACCGAGGCCAGTCAACCCAGGTTTCCTTCAGACCTCTGCCTGCCAGGAGCCGGAGAAATTCTAGTGGCACTGGAGGGAGGCTGGCAGCCAGGAGAGACTCTGGTACTTGACCCTGGCATACAGCAGGTAGAAGAGATCTGACAGAGCCGCCGTTATGTACCCCACGGCAGGCTGTCTGCCTTACACTTGCACTGAATTCCAATGAAGTGGTCATTTGGAATAAGGTTCAGTACATGTGTGTGGCATGTGTGTTTATGAGGTATGTTATGTGCAAGGTATGTGTCTATGTGATGTCCATGCATGTGTGTGTAACCTCCTTTAAAACGGAATGAGGGCTCTGGATTTCTTTCCTTGTCACCCCCAATGCTCCATAAGCTGTGTGTACAAAGGGAAAGTTCACACCCACAGCCCTGCTCTGGCCCCTTTTGGGATTTCTGTGTTGTCGGCCCACACCCGTTAGGATACATTGTGAGCTGCAAGGCTCTTGCTGGGCAGACCCCTGCCCGTGAACAAAGGAGCTCAGTGGCCCAGGGCCCTCATCAATAAGCCTTTCCCTTCTGTGCACGGGAGAAACTTCCAGATCCACTCCCACCAGCCTGCAAACATCCACCATTTTAGACTGTGGCTGGGGACTTAACATTGTTTTTAAACACGCTGCACATTGGACATGCTTGTTTGACACAGTGTATTTGACAGTATACTTATCCTATTTTGGGCTTCCCAGGTGGTGCTAGTGGTGAAGAACCCACCTTTCAATGCAGGAGGCGTAAGAGACACAGGTTTGACCCCTGGATTGGGAAGATCCCCTGGAGGAGGAAATGGTAACCCCCTCCAGTATTCTTGCCTGGGAAATCCCATTGACAGAGAAGCCTGGCAGGCTACAGTCCATAGGGTCACAAAGAGTCGGACACAGTAGCGTCCGAGTACAACTATCACATTTTAATTGCATCCATGCAACTCATCACAAAGCTCATTTAAATTTTTTATTAAAAATTACAGTTGAAAAAAAGTCCAGTGACAAAAGATTGCTCTTCTGAAATGAATGGAGAATACGACGCCCCGATTAACTGGTCAACTGTGCTCCTTGGAAGGCTGGAGGCCTGACACTCCAGCAGTCGGCCCCACATGTGAAAACCCGGGTGGGGTTCTGCAGTCATTGGTTGGGGGTAAATGTGAAGTCACCATCCAGTGGCAAAGGCAAGGCTGATACCAGCAATTGCAGGGAAAGAACAGGTTCAGACAAAAAGCATTTATTGTTTTACCCACAGAATGAATTATGTTTCTGTTACAAAAACTTGTGGTCCCACTAAGGAACAAGGTGTTTGTGGCATCAGCAGACAACTGATGCTGGCTACGGCAATGTGTCCATCACGCTGTCCTTTTGTTCCTGTTAAATGTGAACTGAAAGGTGTAGGCACATGGAGTGAGCCCAGATCAGGGTAAAGACGCGCTTAGAACCATCAGAAGGGCAGCACGCATGTGAAAGCCCAGCCCAGGCCAGATGCCCCATGGGAGGCCCTGACCTTCCAAATTTTGCTCATTTACATCACAAATTCCTCTTCTACAAGGTTGCCTTTCCCTGTGTCCCCTCCTCTGTGACCCCAGGGGAAAGGAGAGTTACCCATCACACAGGACACAATTTTCACTGGATGAGACGTGGACACTGGCCACAGGAGGAATTCTACACTCAGGTGTCTCTCCGCTGGGCGAGAAGCAGAGGACAGAGTGGGAGGGGGAAGCGCTGGCTGCCTCCCAGGCTGGGTTTCTCTTGCCCACTAGCATTCTAGATGTCCTTCCTCCCCTGACTCCGGGGAGGGGTGAGGAGATGAGAGGCAGTGGACAATCCCACTGGAAAGAAGGAAAGAGCTCTGCACACTCACTACACGCACGCCCCTTATTCCTGTATGCATGTGGCCTCGGCTACAGACACACTTTAGGGCTGAAGAAGGACGCTGGGAGTCCAGCAGTGTGTATGCATGTGGCCTCTTTCTTAGATGCCATCCTCGCTTTATCCAGATCTTCCTCTGATAATTCTACACAGCCTGACCACAGCGATTGTGTCACTAATCTTTATAATTTCAATGTGCTATGCATTGAGTATCTGCTCAGCACATAGGGATCCTCTCTTTAACACAGTGAATAAACCACCAGGTGGCATGATTCCAAAAAGCATGGGTAGTTTCTGAAAGTTTTTTAACACAAGTTCCACCAGGGGACTCATGTCTTTTCTGGTTAAGCTGGAGTGCTGACTGATGCCTTTCTCTGTGCCTAGCTCCCCTGTTAGGAGTGGGGCCTCCTCCTCTGGCCATCAGCTGGATGTAGACGCAACTGATGATGAGATGGTCTGAGTTTATGTGTCTTGACAGACCTAAGAAGGATGGCCAATTAACACCTACCTTTAAGGGCTACAGCAAACCTGATATCAATGAGCTGATGCCCTGCATATGATCAAACAGTCAGGATTAACTAAGAAGTAGGGGACTAGAAAAGATTTCCTGGGTCTTGTAGCTTCAACTGAAAATCAAACTCAGTGAGGCTTACTTGTGGGCAGGGCAGGGTCTTTGGCTTTATTTTGAATTAATACTTGCCTCAGAAACTTATCTTTAGATGGCCTTGGCCATCAGGTTGTCCCTTACTATGAATACAGAAAAAGTCAGGGAATTCCAACTGCAGCAGAGGAAGCTTGGATAAGCAGACAACAGCCCACAGCACCCTGCAGTCTGTCCTTGGTCAGACCTGAGATGATGGGCACCTTCTCCCATACTGGATCTTTACAAAAAACCTTCTTTATTAGTCTTCAGTCAAGTATAGTCTTCAGAGAGTCTGAAGGAGAGGGGCTGTTGCGGGGAGACTAGGCCAAGCCAATTCATTCCAGCAGGCCCCATTTTCCACGTAGACCCGAACTTTCTGCCTTAGAACACACGGAGCAAAAGCAGGATCCAAACTTTCTCTTTTCCCTGAACTGGGCTACAGGCTTAAAAACTGCACTGATGCAGCCTGATTTGTTTGTTGGTTTTTAAGCCCCAAAGCACTTTTATTGGGGAAAGTTTTTCAGTGGCAGGACTCAGTCTCAGGACCTGTCCGAGCCATGTTCTAGAGGCAGTCAAACCCCTCCTCCTCTCCTTTCCCTCCCTGGCAGGTGCCACAAGCCAAAGGCATCCTCCAGAAATTGCAGCCGAGGTCGGCAAGAGGGCTCACTCAGCACGCCGTGGTGATGCTGAGTGTTCAAATGCAACCCAGGAGCCGGAGAACTGGAAAGTGAGAAAGGAATTTGCAAACAAATCCTGCAAACAATGTGCCACATGGACAAGAGACACTCACGAAGCCACAGGCTCCTTAGTCCTGGTGTCTGTCTGTCTTCCCACCGCTTCTCTGGGACGGGTTTACTTTGTGGAGGGCGTGTTCCAGGACAGGCTTTGGGGGAATAACAGTCACGGACACGGTCCACCTGAGCCGTCTCTCCCGATGGGCAGAGGGAGATGAAGGCTCAAAATCAACGCACTAGAATAGTCTTTCCGCAGCCGCTCATCTGCTGAAAGGCAGCCACAGACGGCGTGGGAGCCTTTAGTTCACCACGTCGTAGTAGTAATTGCGCAGCCGCAGTTCCACAGCTACGAATCCAGGCCTGTTCTCCACGCTGCAAAGGGAAGCGAGGTATTACTGGTTGTTATCAATGCTTGTGAAAAAGCGCTGATCACAGCCGGGGGCCTTTGGAGGCCAAGTGCGAGTGGAGTGGCAGCGCCCTCTGCTGGCTTCCTCAGGAACCCGCAGTCACAGCACAGCCCTGCTCTGGGCTCAGATGGGCAGAAGCCTCTGGGGAACACAGCGTCATACCCACCCTAGACCCACAGAACTAACCTGCATACTACAGAGTGCCCAGGTTTCTCCTGTCCACTTAAGGTGGGAAAGTTTTGTATCAGAGTCAGGCTCTTTAAACCCCACTTTCAGAGATGGTCTCGTTATGATCTAGCAAAACAGAATGCATCTGAAAATACTTCGTTGACCAGTGTGCTGTAGATATATATTTAATACTTAGCTCCTAATCTTTTTAAGAAAAAAATATGGACACAATTTAAAGTTGTGCCCCAGTAGATGGCTCCAGTAGATGGCTCTAGATTTTCTAAAAACATGCTGCTATTACACACCGTAATGTGGCACGGTCTTACTTTTGTCACTGTTAGCAGGTGAGGTGATGGTGTATGCAAACCATGGGTAAAAGTTTTTCACAATCTGCAACCTCTAAACAAACATGTATAGGCATCTCTGTTTCCTCTTTGCTGGAGCAGCCGTGAAGAGAGACCTCACGTCCAAGGTAAGAGAAACCCAAGTAAGATGGTAGGCACTGAGAGAGGGGATCAGAGGGCAGACAGACTGAAACCACAATCACAGAGAACTAGCCAATCTGATCACATGGACCACAGCCTTGTCTAACTCAATGAAACTAAGCCATGATGTGTGGGGCCACCCAAGACAGCCGGGTCATGGTGGAGCGGTCTGACAGAATGTGGTCCACTGGAGAAGGGAATGGCAGACCACTGTAGTATTCTTGCCTTGAGAACCCCATGAACAGTATGAAAAGGCAAAAAGATTGGACACTGAAAGATGAACTCCCCAGGTCGGTAGATGCCCAATATGTTACTGGAGATCAGTGGAGAAATAACTCCAGAAAGAATGAAGGGATGGAGCCAAGGCAAAAACAACACCCAGTTGTGAATGGGACTGGTGATGGAAGCAGGGTTTGATGCTGTAAAGAGCAATATTGCATAGGAACCTGGAATGTTAGGTCCATGAATCAAGGCAAACTGGAAGTGGTCAAACAGATGACAAGAGTGAACATCGACATTCTAGGAATCAGTGAACCAAGATGGACTGGAATGGGTGAATTTAACTCAGACAAACATTATATCTACTACTGTGGGCAGAAATCCCTGAATAAATGGAGTAGCCGTCATAGTCAACGAAAGAGTCTGAAAGGCAATACTTGGATGCAACCTCAAGAAAGACAGAATGATCTCTGTTAATTTCCAAGGCAAACCATTCAATATCATGGTAACCCAAGCCTATGCCCCAACCAGTAACGATGAAGAAGCTGAAGTTGAACAGTTCTATGAAGAACTACAAGACCTTCTACAACTAACACCCAAAAAAGATGTCCTTTTCATTATAGGGGACTAGAATGCAAAAGTAGGAAGTCAAGAAACACCTGGAGTAACAGGCAAATTTGGCCTTGGAGTACAAAATGAAGCAGGGCAAAGGCTAACAGAGTTTTGCCAAGAGAACGCACTGGTCATAGCAAACACCATCTTCCAACAACACAAGAGAAGACTCTACACATGAACATCACCAGATGGTCGACACCAAAATCAGATTGATTATATTCTTTGCAGCCAAAGATGGAGCTCTATACAGTCAGCAAAAACAAGACCAGGAGCTGACTGTGGCTCGGATCATGAACTCCTTATTGCCAAATTCAGCTTAAACTGAAGAAAGGGGAGAAAACCACTAGACCATTCAGGTATGACCTAAATCAAATCCCTTATGGCTATACAGTAGAAGTGAGAAATAGATTTAAGGGACTAGATCTGATAGACAGAGTGCCAGATGAACTATGGATGGAGGTTTGTGACACTGTACAGGAAACAGGAATCAAGACCATTCCCAAGAAAAAGAAATGCAAAAAAGCAAAATGGCTGTCTGAGGAGGCCTTACAAATAGCTGTGAAAAGAAGGGAAGAGAAAAGCAAAGGAGAAAAGGAAGATAAACCCATTAGAATGCAGAGTTCTAAAGAATAGAAAGGAGAGATAAGAAAGCCTTCCTCAGTGATCAGTGCAAAGAAATAGAGGAAAACAATAGAATGGGAAAGACTAGAGACCTCTTCAAGAAAATGAGAGATACCAAGGGAACATTTCATGCAAAGATGGGCTCAATAAAGGACAGAAATGGTAGGGACTTAACAGAAGCAGAAGATATTAAGAAGAGGTGGCAAGAATACACAGAGGAACTGTATAAAAAAGATCTTCACCACCCAGATAATCACGATGGTGTGATCACTCACCTTGAGTCAGACATCCTGGAATTTGAAGTCAGGTGGGCCTTAGGAAGCATCACTACGAACAAAGCTAGTGGAGGTGATGGAATTCCAGTCGAGCTATTTCAAATCCTGAAAGATGACATTGTGAAAGTGCTGCACTCAATATGCCAGCAAATTTGGAAAACTCAGCAGTGGCCACAGGACTGGAAAAGGTCAGTTTTCATTCCAATCCCAAAGAAAGGCAATGCCAAAGAATGCTCAAACTACCACACAATTGCACTCATTTCACAGCTAGTAAAGTAATGCTTAAAATTCTCCAAGCCAGGCTTCAGCAATACATGAACCGTGAACTTCCAGATGTTCAAGCTGGATTTAGAAAAGGCAGAGGAACCAGAGATCAAATTGGAAACATCCACTGGATCATGGAAAAAGCAAGAGAGTTCCAGAAAAACATCTATTTCTGCTTTATTGACTATGCCAAAGCCTTTGACTGTGTGGATCACAATAAACTGTGGAAAATTCTGAAAGAGATGGGCATACCAGACCACCTGACCTGCCTCTTGAGAAACCTGTATGCAGGTCAGGAAGCAACAGTTAGAACAACAGACTGGTTCCTAATAGGAAAAGGCTGTATATTGTCACCCTGCTTTATTTAACTTATATGCAGAGTACATCATAAGAAACGCTGGGCTGGAAGAAGCACAAGCTGGCATCAAGATTGCCAGGAGAACTATCAATAACTTCAGATATGCAGATGACACCACCCTTATGGCAGAAACTGAAGAAGAACTAAAGAGCCTCTTGATGAAAGTGAAAGAGGAGAGTGAAAAGGTTGGCTTAAAGCTCAACATTCAGAAAACTAAGATCATGGCATCTGGTCCCATCACTTCATGGACAATAGATGGGGAAACAGTGGAAACGGTGGCTGACTTTATTTTTCTGGGCTCCAAAATCACTGCACATGGTGATTGTAGCCATGAAATTAAAAGACACTTACTTCTTGGAAGGAAAGTTATAACCAACCTAGACAGCATATTAAAAAGCAGAGACATTACTTTGCCAACAAAGGTCCAACTAGTCAAGGCTATGGTTTTTCCAGTGGTCATGTATGGATGTGAGAGTTGGACTATAAAGAAAGCTGACTGCCGAAGAATTGATGCTTTTGAACTGGGGTGTTGGAGAAGACTCTTGGGAGTCCCTTGGACTGTAAGGAGATCCAACCAGTCCATCCTAAAGGAGATCAGTCCTGGGTGTTCATTGGAAGGACTGATGTTCAAGCTGAAACTCCAATATTTTGGCCACCTGATGCGAAAAGCTGACTCGTTGGAAAAGACCCTGATGCTGGGAAAGATTGAGGGTGGGAGGAGAAGGGGACGACAGAGAATGAGATGGTTGGATGGCATTACCGACTCGATGGACATGGGTTTGGGTGGACTCTGGGAGTTGGTGATGGACAGGGAGGCCTGGTGTGCTAAGGTTCATGGGCTGCAAAGAGTCGGACACGACTGAGTGACTGAACTGAACTGAACTGAACTGTTTCCTCTAACGTGGGCATACTGAGCATGATCAGCTGAAAGCAAGTATTTCTTAAAACTCTGAGAATATGTCCTTGCTTGGAAGTCATTTTATTATGCAAGATTTTTGGCAATATTGCAAGTGGGTAAAATTGCCCAGTAAGTGACACAGAACTTGAGGTTAAACTGCATACACTGTCCACATCCAACCTTTTTGACCAACAACAGCTGCAGTTTCACATGGTTCAGTCTAAGTATGAGAGAATAGCCAGGCACCACACATGGGGACCCGAAATCACTCACTCACTGTTATAAGAGCAGTGGTTTCTACAGAACCAAAATGGGTTGTTCTAGCAAATGGCATCAAAATAAATGGTTGCACTTATGGTTTTCAAGAGCAAGCAATAAGGCTGCTTGAAGTATGTCATCTGTGGTCATGGTTAGAGACAGAAGCTTCCTCTGTCTCACTGTGGGAAGATGTGTCTACAGCCACCAAGGTGTGTTCAGGAGTGGAAGTGATGGCCAAGCCAGGAATGCAGAACCACAAGTGGAAACATGAGTCCACACAGAGGGAAACCTTCCCTCCTGATACTAAAACTAAAGAGCACAGCCTCATCATCTTTGCCAAACAGGGTGTTCTCCTCTGACCGAATGCACAAAAAGTCTCTAAGGGTCTTACTGTGAGGGTTTCATCCACCTAATAGCCTGTACTGTGCTATGCTTAGGTGCTCAGTCATGTCCGACTCTGTGACCCCATGGACT
This sequence comes from Dama dama, assembly GCF_033118175.1. NCBI lineage: Eukaryota > Metazoa > Chordata > Mammalia > Artiodactyla > Cervidae > Dama > Dama dama. The sequence continues at coordinate 24,426,971 of NC_083696.1, read as the reverse complement.
GTAACCCGCCAGGCTCCTCTGTCCATGGGGATTCCCCAGGCAAGAACACTGGAGTGGATTGCTACTTCCTCCTCCAGGGGATCTTCCCGACTCAGGGATTGAACCCAGGTCTCCTGCATTGCAGGCAGTTTCTTTACTGTCTAAGCCACCAGGGAAGCCCATGAATAGTGACGTGGGTAACCTCTCCTTTCTCCAGGGGATCCTGCTGACATACCAAGTGAGCTAGTGTGGGGAAATAGGAATACAAAATGACCTTCAGCAAAGATGCCTGGTCAGGTTTCCCATAGACTCTCTCCTTTACATTACGGGTCAGGCTGCTGCCGGGAAGCCAGGGAAACTCTGAGCTTCTGCAGTGGAGCGTGGCCAAGTGTCCTGTGTGCTTGCTGGCGTCCTGCCCGCTTCTGTGTACCGGGGTCTGGGGTGCTTTTGCTGCTCTGACCCTGGTGCCCAGCAGCCTCCTTCTCTTCTCATTTTCTGCACTCAAGTTCCTCACCCTGCAGTTCTCAGTTGGAACACCCCTTCCTGAAAGAGGCCAATGTGGACTCATCAATGGAAGTATGATCCCCACCTCTCGAGAATCGACTGTGTGTGCTGTAGTGTACTCAGTTGCTTAGAAGTGTCCGACTCCTTGTGATTCTATGGTAGTAGAGTTCGACTGTCAGTCGGAGTAGTGTCCAACTCTATGTGCCTGTAGCCCTCCAGGCTCCTCTGTCAATAGAATTCTCCAGGCAAGCATATTGGAGTGGGTTGCCATTTCCTCCTCCAGGGGATCTTCCCCACCCAGGGATGGAAATTCTCTACTCTCACTCAGAGCTCCCTGTGGTTTGCTCTATAGCACCATCACAATATGTAATCATGCGTTTAAGTGCTTGGTTAATTTGTTTCCTGTTCGCCCAGCCCAGAATTGTTAACTTCCACGAGGACAGTGCTCTTTCCCTTGGCTGACACCCTGGGTCACTTCTAGATAATAAAGAGATTCTTAACTTCCATTCCCAGCTACAGTCATGGAAGATGCTTCCTGGGATGTTGCAGAATTCCAGGTGGCATCTGGAAGCACTTAGAATATCCATCATCTTGGAGATGCCTCTGCAGCATCAGCTGTCATACCTGAGAAGAAACCTGATCCTCAAAATATTAAATCTATTGGCAGATATATGAGTTCCTCCCCATTACAGACCTGCATCTTTTCCAAGCTACAAGGGCTCTGCAGACATGCTTTAGTGTCAGAGGGACAGAGACCCTGGCCCTGGGTTTCCCCACAATGCACATCCAGGCTGCCAAATCCAGGCAAGGTCAAAGGCCATGTCCCTGATTCTCGGGGGCAATGTGTTTCCCTTGCCAGCTGAGCTCCCCTGCACATCACCTGCCTACAATGTCACATGTGCTCTACCTGGCAGGCCACTGGGGCAGACTCTAGGGTTACTGTTTCAAATTCTGATTCACTTTTGGGGAGTGCAACCTGAGTCAACCCATCCGTGATCATGCCTCAGGCTGAGAGGTGATCAGGAATTAGGACAGTATGACATCTCCCTGCTAAGTACTTCCATCATCTTCTCTTACCAAACATGGCACGCATCCCCAGACCAGACACTTAAGAACATTTGTTTTGTATTTTGAACACCCCTTAACCCTGACTGGTATCATCTACATTTAAATTTTCATACCTGGAATTAGAGTAATTGTATAAATGGAAACCCACTCCAGTATTCTTGCCTGGAGAGTCCCACAGACGGAGGAGCCTGGTAGGCTACAGTCCATGGGGTGGCAAAGAGTCGGACAGGACTGAGCGACTTCACTTCACTTATACTCTTTAGACTAAAGAACAGAAGTGTATGGTCCAGGAAGCAAGACCTGTCCCCGATTGTTTGTTTAGAAGGGAGACCATCCCTGATTCATGAAAGGATAGCATTTAAGCTCCTTGTTAGTGCCTGGCAATTCCATCTGCCTCCACAGGATTGGGCTAAATGGCAGGAAGGGCTAGGTACTCACTCATAGGTCCAGCACAGGGTCATCAGCTCGTACATCTCTCTCGGACACCCTGCTGGGCACCCCATCCTCTCTCCTTTCTCCAGCATAGCAGAAACTTCACTGCCTTTCATTCCCTAAACCATGCAAAACCAAGCAAGTATTCAGCAAAACAAAACAATTAGAACCCATCCCTGAAAAGAAACCAAAGAGTCGATGCTGTGTGACTTCAATTACATAAAGTACAAGAAACAGAAGCAGCTAACCTACGATGCTAGGAATCAGGTGGGGTGACCCTTGGCGTAAGTCTTGTGCATGTAGGGGGAAAAGGGAGCTTCTGTTTCTGCTTTGGGGGGCTGGCTTCATGGATATGTCCCAATTATGAAATTCCATCAAGCTGTAGCCTAGGATTTGTGTGCTTTTCTGTATATATATTTTGATGTGAAAAAAAAAATCTTAGAAAAGATTACTGAACTGCACATTTGCTAATGAGAGTAGCCATTATTTTCATTTCAACTCTAATGAATGTTGATTTGGGTAAATGTTTCAGTAAAATTTGTATTTTAAGGCAGGACAAAAAAAAATTAAATATAAAATCCTCTCTGTGTGTTTTGACCTCCTCTCTCCCTCCCTACTGGGCACTGTGTACACATTAACCAGGGCTCCTCAAAGACAGGAATACCTGCATGACCATAGAGATCAATTTTCTTTCTCTCTTCTGACACTGGCAATGTCCTGTCTTTAAAAAACAGTGTTCTTTCTTAGCTCTGTAGGGGGTCGTGGTGACTTGCTGCTCCCTTTGTACATGCTTACCTGGACTGTGTATCCTTAGTGAACGAGTATGTCATTTTGATGTATAATCTTTTGTCTCAAACGATCTTGTTTCAAAGACTGTGCCTTTGGCTTTTAACAGGTGGAATAACTCCCAGTGCCTTCTAAGAATTTGCTTCCTGGGTTATGATCCTCAGTTTGGCTCAAATAAAACTCCCTTTTATCCTTCTGAACTTGATAGTTAACTGAATTTTTGTTGACAAATTAATGCATATTTATGTGTATAATACACAATGAAAATAAACACATATATTGTCCAGATAGTTTCAAATATTTCTTTCAGTTTAGAATAAATTGAGATCACATTAACTGCACTCTCAAAAGATACAGACTCAGGAAAGGTGACCAAATTTGATGTTTTTCAGGGTCCTGTAAAGATAATCTGGTGCTTATCTGTTCTGATGGCCTGATAATTAGGAAATGAAGCACAAGTAACTCACCCGATATGGCTTCTGCCCATAAGAAAACGCTTCCCACATTAACACTCCGAAGCTCCAAACATCACTCTTGCTGGAGAACTTGTAGTAGTTGATGCATTCCGGAGCATACCACTTCACAGGCCACTTTCCGTGGGTCTGGGCCTGAAAACCAGGCAAATGGAGGTGTTCCATTAAGAATAAAATGATGCACCATGCTTGTTCATAGCAGCACTATTCACAACAACCGAAGGTGTGAGCTCCCCAAGTGTCCACTGACAAATAAACGGATACACAAAATGGGGTATACTGATATAGTGGATGTACGTTTAAGAAGGAAGGGGATTCTGATAGATGCCATGACATAGATGAACCACGCAGTTACCTTTTATTATGCTCAGTGAAATAAGCTGGTCAAGTCACTAAAGGACTAATATATGATTCCACACAACTGAGACCTCTGGAGTCACAGAGACGGAAGGTAGAATAACTGTTGCCTGGGGCCAGAGGAGGGGGAGAGATGGAGAGGAGCTGATTAATGGGTACAGAGTTTCAGTTTGGGAAGATGAAAAGGATTCTGGAGACTGGTTGTGAGCAACGTGAATGAACATTATTGAACTGTACTCTTGAAATGGTTAAGACGGTAAAATTTAAGTTATGTATGCTCATGCTAAGTTGCTTCAGTTGTGTCCGAGTCTTTGCACCTCTGTGGATTATAACCTGCCGGGCTCCTCTGTCCATGGGATTCTCCAGGCAAGAATACTGGAGTGGGTTACCATTTCTTCCTCCAGACGTTAAGTATATTTTACTGCAATTTTAAAAATCAATAAAATCATGATTCACAAAATGCCTGTGTATATATATGTTCTGTCTGAATCTTAAAATATGATTAAATCTTTAAGTTTTAAGATTTAAATATGCATTGTTAAGATTCGGACTGATTTTTTATATCTTCTAAGTCTCTTTCTCTCACCTCTCCGGTTGCTCACAGCTTCTTGGAGTTTGGCATGACAATGGAAGAGTCAGACCTGAGTACTACTTAATGGTTTTGTTCCAAGAAATACTGGGCTGTTTACAATATATTTAACTATTATTGTACGTTTGTCTACAGTTTTAAGTCAGCACTGATTATTTTTGGGGAGATGGTTTCCTAGTATCATTTAAAACGAAGTTGCAAACTTTCTAATTTAAAGAAGCAAGTGGTGGTAAAAAGATCAAAATTTTGCCCAGAAAAACCCTTTCTGAGGGACATGAGGTTCAGTGTGACATGTATGTCTTACTACCTCCCCTGGAAGTCACTATAACTCTGGTGGCATCTCTTGGGGTGGACAGTGGGAGGCCGGCTGCCCTATGCTGGCCAGAGGGGGACAACTCAGGGATTTTAATCTGAGATCATTGAAGCCAGCACACTTCTCTAAATGGCACATTGCTTATACTTCTGTCTCATTTACTTTATGCACTATTTGTAGATTTTGATTTCAGATGTTTTTGAACAATCTAGTCATGTATGTTATTTCAAGTTTATTCTGAATTTTGATTACAGGATAAACCTTTGACAAACCCTAAATATGATGGAAAGTGAGTCTCTTTCCACCACAAACTCCAAGTCCTCATCAACAGAGACAGCATGTTTGATTATTTTTCTTCAGTCCTTCCAGAAAAATCTATATACAAGTATAAATAAGTAATATATGCTTTTTTGAGAGGTAATCCAGCTACAGGCATATACTTCTTATACTTTACTTTTCAATTTTTCCACTTAGCCATGTGTCATAGATATATTTCTGTCAGCACTTGCAAAGGAAGTCACTTTTAGAAGAGTTAATTGCATGCTTTCCATAAATCTGCTATGATTCATTTAGCCAGCCTCCTGCTGAGAGGTCATTGAGATTTTTTTCCTGATTTTTGCTCTTATACATCATGCTAGAATGAACATTACTGACAGTGTGTATTTGCCTTGTGTATGGAGTACTTGTAAGGAGTTGCTGGATCAAAGAGCATTTGTGTTTATGGTCCTGGTGCTGCACAAGTTCATGATGCCATGCAGAGTTCTCCAAGAGCCCAGCTAATTTGCTCCTACCACTATCATCTCTCTTTAATCTTTCTTAACTTTTTAAAGTTTTTCACTTCACTTTGTTTTCTTAAAGAAATTCTTCACATTCCCATATTTTCACGTGTAAGCAGTTTCTTTCGGTTGCTTCTAACATGGCTTTTTTTGACACAGTTTGATGACTGAGACATGTATATACTGCAAAATATTTACAACAATAAGATTAGTTAACACATTCTTCACCTGAAAAGATTACCATTTTTTTTTGTTGTTGTTGTTGAAATGGTGAGAACACTTAAGATCTACTTTCTTAGTAACTTCCAAGTTTACAATGTAGTGGACTTCCCAGGTGGCTTAGTGGTAAAGAATCCACCTGCCAATGCAGGAGACCCAGGTGATATGGGTTCTATTCCTGGGTCAGGAAGATCCCCTGAAGGAAATGGCAATCCACTCCAGTATTCTCAGCTAGAGTACACCATGGACAGAGGAGCCTGGTGGGCTACAGTCCATGGGGTCACAGAGAGTTGGACACAAATGAGTACGGGCACATACAATGTAGTACTCTTAATTCTAGGCTCCACACTGTAGGTTAGAGCTCCAGAATTTATTTTATAACAAGTTTATAGAAGTTTGTACCCTTTGACCAATATTCTCATTTCCCCCACCTCCCAGCTCCTGGCAACCACAGTCTACTCTCTGTTTCTATGATTTCAGTATTTTTTAGATTCTACCATATAAGCAAGATCTTACAGTATTTGTCTTTCTCTGACTTATTTCACTTAGCATGATGTCCTCAAGGTATGTCTGTATGCTGTGCTGTGCTTAGTCGTTCGGTTGTGTCCAACTCTTTGTGACTCCATGGACTTTAGCTAGTTAGGCTTCTCTGTCCATGGGGATTCTCCAGGCAAGAATACTGGAGTGGGTTGCCATGCCTTCCTCCAGGGGATCTTCCCAACCCAGGGATTGAACCCAGGTCTCCCTGGGTTCATTGCAGGTGGATTCTTTACCATCTGAGCCACCAGGGAAGCCCAAGAATACCGGAGTGGGTAGCCTATCCCTTCTCCAGGGGATCTTCCCAACCCAGGAATTCAACCAGAGTCTCCTGCATTGCAGGTGGATTCTTTACCAGCTGAGCCACCAGGAAAGCCCCCAAGGTACGTTGATGTTGTTTCAAATGGCAGGATTTCCTTCTTTTTTATGGCTGGATATATCCCATGTATTTGTCTACAGTTTTAAGCCAACACACACATACACACACATGCACACACTCACACACACATGCACACACTCACACACACATCACATTTTCTTTATCCATTCATCTGTTGATGGATATTAGATTGCTTCCATGTCTTGGCCATTGTGAATAATACTGCAATGAACATGAGAGTTAAGATATCTTTACCAGATAGCGATTTCATTATCTTTGAATACATACTTGGAAATGGGACTGCTGAATGATAACAATAGTTCTATTCTTATTTTTTGGAGAAACTCTACATTGCTTTCCATAGTGACTGTACAACTTTATATTTCCACCAATAGTACACAAGGGTTCCTCTTTCTCCACATCCTCAATAACATTTTCTATCTCTTATCTTTTTGGTGACAGCCATTTTAGCAGGTATGAGGAGACATATGGTGGTTCTGATTTGCATTTCTCTGTTGCTTAGAGGTGTTGAATACCCTTACACATACTTGTTGGCTATTTGTAGGTCTTCTTTTGTTATAGAAACATATGAAAAACAGAATCTTTCCATTCTGGTCCTTTGCCCATTTAAAAACCAGATTATTTGGATTTTTTGCTACTGAGTTGTATGAGTTCCTTATGTATTTTGGATAATTACCAGTTACCCAAGATAGATGGTTTTCAAACATTTTCTCCCATTCTCTAGGTTGACCTTTAATTCTGTTGATTGTTTCTTTTTCTATACAGAAAACTTTTTAGTTTGATGTAGTCCTGCTTGTTGATTTCTGCTTTTGTTGCTTGTACTTTGGGGTGTCATAGCCAAAAAAAATCATTGCCAAGACCAATGCTGAGGAGCTTTTTTCATAAGTTTTCTTCCAGGAGTTTTATAGTTTCAAGTCTTACATTTAATTCATTAATCCACTTTGAGTTAAGTTTTGTGAGTGTTATAGTCCAGGGGTCCAATTTCATTCTTTTGAATGTGAATATTCAGTTTTTGAAGAGTATTTTTCCCCATTAGATATCCTTGACTCCCTTATCAAATATTACTTGACTATATATGCATAGTTTTATGGGCTCTTGCTTCTGTTCCATTGGTTTTCAAGTTTGTTTTTATGTCAGTACCACACTGTTTTGTTTACTATAGTTTTGTAGAATAGTTTGAAGTCAGGAAGCATAATGCATCCAGCTTCATTATTTCAGAGGATTGCTTTGTCTATTCAGAGTCTTTGGGGGTTCCATATGAATTTTAGGATTGTTTCTTCCATTTTTGTGAAAAATGGAATTCTTGTAGGGATTTGTATTGAATCTGTAGTTGACTTTGTGTAGTACGGTAATTTTAACAATATTAACTCTACTGATCCATGAACAAAGGATATCTTTCCATTTATTTGTGTATTCTTCAATTTTTCATCAATGTCTTATTTTCAGTCTGTAGATCTTTTAACTTTCTTGGCTAAATTTATTCCTAAATATCTATTGTTATGAAGCAATTGTAAATGACAGTTTTTCCTTCATGTCTTTTTCAGATAGTTTACTGTTAGTGTATAGACATGCAACTGATTTTTGTATGTTGATTTTGTGTTTTGCTATTTTACTTTATTTGTTTATTTGTTTTCACAGCTTTTTGATGCAGTCTTTGGGTTTTCTGTATACAATGTAGGGGTTAAACGATGTGGAGGTTCAGGATGCCAACACTTCATATACTCAAAAATCCACGTATAACCTTACAGTTGGCTCTCCATCTTCATGGTTCTGCATCTATAGATTCAACCAATAGTGAAATGTGTAGTGCTAGAGTACAGACTTAGTGAGAGAAATCCATGTGCAAGTGGACCTGCACAATCCAGACCTGTGTTGTTTAAGGGTCAACTGTATAAGATTATGTCATCTGTAAATAAAGACAACTTTATTCTACCTTTCAGGTATGGATGCCTTTTATTTCTTTTTTTAACTTGAGGTAACTTTGATACATAAGCCTTTTTTTCCCTAATTGCTCTGGCTAGGACTTCTGGTACTGTTTAATAAGTACTCATCTTATTCCTGATCTTAGATAAAAAGCTTTCAACCATTCTCCACTGAGTTTGACGTCAGTTGTGGGCTTGCCATTACATGGCCTTTATTGTGTTGAGGTATGTTCCTTTTACACCAACCTTTATAAGACTGTTTATCATGAAATGATGTGAATTCTATCAAATGCCTTTTATGCATCTAAAGAGATGACCATATGATTTTTATCCTTCATTCTATTAATATGGGGTATCACATTTACTGATTTGCATATATTGAACTATCCTTGCATTCAAAAGTAAATCCCACTTCACTATGATGTGTGATCTTTGTAACGTGTTGCTAAATTTAGTTTGCTAGTATTTTGTTGAGAATTTTTGCATCTAAGTTCATCAGGGATATTGGCCTATAGTTTTCTTTCCTTGTATCTGGCTTTGGTATCAAAAGAACATGGGCCTTGTAAAATGAATTTGTGAGTATTTCCTCCTCTTCCATTTTGGGCATTAATTCTTTTTGATATGTTTGGTAGAATTCTCTTATGAATTCTGCCAGGTCCATTTGGTCTAAAGTATAGGTCAAGCCCAATATTTCTTTACTGATTTTCTGTTTGTATGACCTATCTATGGTTAAAAGTGGGGTACTGAAAGCTCCCACAATTATTATATTGTTATCTATTTCTCCCTTCATATATGATAGTATTTGCTTAATATATTTAGGTTCTCCAATGTTGGGGCATGTATATTTACAATTATTATATCTTCTTTATGGACTGACCCCTTTACCATTATATGATGACTGACTTCCTTTGTCTCTGGCTAAGGTTTTTAGATTGAAGTCTATTTTGTATGATATAAACGTAGGTACATTTGCTACTTTTTGGTTTCCATTTGTAAGGGATATATTTTTCTATCTCTTCACATGGAGATTTTGTGTGTCCTTAAAGTTGAAATGAGTCTCTTGTAGGCAGCATATTAGCTGGGTCTTTTTTTTTTTTTTGGTCCTTTTAGTCACTGTATGATTTTTCATTGACAAATTTAATCCATTTACAATTACAAAAATTATTCACAGGTAAAGATTTAGTAATATCATATTATTGTTTTCTGGATATTTTAGATTTCCTTTGTTCATTTCATCCTCTCTTGTTGTCTTCCTTTGTGATTTGAAGATTTTCCATAGTGGTATATTTAGTTTCTTTTGCTCTATCTTTTACACATCTACTGCAGGTTTTTTCCTTGTGGTTACCCTAAGGCTTACATAAAATATCTTACAAATAAAAATCTATTTTAAGGTGATAACAACTTAACTTTGATTGTATGCAAATACTCTTACCCTTTCACTCTTCCCCATACATGCTATGTTTTCGATATCACAATTAAAGTCTTTTTATATCATATATCCAATAATAAACTATTGTAGCCATAGCTATTTTTAATATTTTTGTCCTTTATCCCTTATGCCAGCATCAAGTGATTAACACAATACCATATTAGAGTAATGGGGAATGCTAAATTTGATTATATACTTACCTTTATCAGTGTGCTTTATATTTTCATATTTTTCATGTTACTAATTAGCCTCCTTTTATTTTAGCTTGAAGAACTCAGAATTTCTTGTAACATAAGTCTAGTGGTAATATACTCCCTCAGCTTTTTTTTGGCTGGGAAAGTCTTTATCTCATCTTCATTTCTGAAGGATATAAAGCGTTCTTTGGGATATATAGTATTCTGGGTTGGCATGCTGTTTTTTTTTTCTTTCAGTACACTGACTCTATCATTCTACTCTCTTATGGCTTATAGATGTGTGCTGAGAAATCTGTTGGTAGCCTTAGGGGGAGCTCCCTTGTAAGTGACAAGATTTTTTTTTCTCTTGCTGCTTTTATGATTCTTTTTTCTGATTTTTGACAGTTTTATTATTGTATGTCTTGGAGAAGATCTCTTTCAACTGAATTTATCTGGGACTTATGAGCTTCATGAACTTGGACACCTAAATCTCTCCTCAGATTTTGGAAGTCTCAGTCATTATTTCTAAAAACACACTTTCTGCCCCTTTCATTCTCTCTTCTTGGACTTCAATAATACATAACTCATTTTGCTTTATGGTGTCCCTTAAGTCCTATAGGCTTTCCCCATTCCTTTCTTTAAGACAGTTTTTTGGTTGTGTTGAGCCTTTGCCGTGGTACGCAAGCTTTCTCCAATCGCAGTGCATGGGCTATCTAGTCATGGTGCATAGGCTTAGCTACCCTGAAGTATGTGGGATCTTAGTTCTCTGACCAGGGATTGAACCCATGTTCCTGGTATTGGAAGGTGGATTCTTAACCACTGGACCACTGGGGAAGTCCTGAGGGAATCACTTCCTAGGCAGGTTGATAAGAAGTCAGAGATAGTGGTCTGGAATTCTTGAGGCTTTCCCTTTCCTGATGAAGAGAACTCTTTCTAGCTGGGTTCTCGCCTGGCACTGAGTAGTACTGACCTGAAGGATGAGATGATGCAGGCAAAATGAAGCTATTGTTCTTTCCTTTTATTGCAGTTATTCTCATGTTTTTCATTCTGCTGTGTTGCTAAAGCTTTTTAAGTGGACTCCAGAGTTCTCCCTGGAGCTCTGTGAGACGGTGAAGGACAGGAAAGCCTGGTGTGCTGTAGTCCATGGGGTTGCAAAGAGTCGGGCATTACTGAGTGATTGAACAACAAGAGTTCTCTCAAAGCTGTTTCATTCATGGATAGCTATCTGACCATTGATCATTTTTGGAGGACAGAATCTGGATCTCCTACCCCATTGTCTTGTTCCTGATCCACTGCCTTTTATTTCTATACTGTCTTCTATATCTTCTTCCCCTTCTTTATAGATTTTCAGAGATCTGCTTGTTCCCTTTTCAAAATATGCTGTTTAATATCTGTGGCAGTTGGAAAAATTGACCCTCATGTTCTTTGACATTCCTCCCTTCTGCCTTGAATATGGGTGATCTGTGGTTGCTCTGACCAATAGAGTAAGTGGACAAGACTCTAAGCCAGTTCCTAGGCCCTGAAGTTAGGAGTGTGACAATCTCTACTTCCTGCCTCTTGAATAACTTGGTCTTAGGACCCAGTCACCATGCTGTGAGGAAGCCCAGAGGTACATGGAGAGGCCACATGTAGATAAGTTATTGTTAAATGGATACAGACCAGTGAAAGTCCCAGATTATGGCCCATGTCAAATCAGTCATTAGTGGTGTGAGTGAGCAGAATGGAAATAAATCCTCCTGACCTCTTGGAACCACCCCCATGACACTGTATGGAGCAGAGATGCACCATTTCCACCAAGCCCTGCTCACACTGCAGAACTGAGAGTAAATAAGTGCTTGGTGTTGTTTTAATGCACTAAGTTTTGGGACTATTTGTTATCTCAACTTCTCTGTCTCCTCTTTAAGCCCTTGCTTTAGATAGTCTCTATTTTCTTCTTCCTACTTATCATCATGGAAGTGTATGTTCCAAAGTGTCTCTAACTTTAAAATCTATTTTTTTCTGGTGTGTATGTGTGGTTATTACTTGAGGGCTATTGTTTCCTTTGCTCCATCTTCTAGCAGTCCCATCAAAGGGATCATTTGATGCTTTACACATTCTGGCTCATTTCTGAAGTGGCTTCTCTGGGGCCAGCTTGTCTATGAAGAATGGAGTGAGGAGCTGTGATGGGAGCTCTGCTTCTGTTGCTCAGCCTTTGTGCTGACCCTTAGCTGACTAAGATCTGCTATCCATCACCATCTGCCATATCCACTGCTGTCTCTCAGAGAAAGCATGGGTGGGTGTATGTGGTCACTTAGGTGTCTTCTCCAGCCACTTTGTGGTGTGGCACTCAGGGAAACTCCACAACTCTCATCCTGCCATTCACTAGTTAGATCATCAGGGTATGTCATCTACTTCTAAGACTGCTGGACATTCCCAGGGACACGAAGAACTGAGAACATGTTCTTGACACCCTTTTCTACTATCTGGTCTCTGTTACATTTTCCAATGGGTCAGGTTAGACTCTACATACACTCTGACTGAGTTCATATAAAGACTTTTTCCCCTTCTTTTACTTGCTATTAGTTCATTTGAGGGTTTATAGAGGAGCTTTGAAAAATCCTACTAGAGTCAACCTGTCCAATACGTATTTTCCAAAGTAATTTAACAAATGAATTCTATTCTTGTTTTTTTCCAGATGAATCATCATTAATACCTTGATTCCCTATTGTTCTAAGGAACATAGTTTGAAGATACTATTCTGAGTAAATCTTAAGTTGTGACATATTAGAGTATTTCCATCTTTTTAACGATAGAATCAAAGCTTAAGAAGAACATTTCTTACACAGTTATTTTTCTATGGGGAAATTGCTTCTTGAAATCTTACCAAAATAAAATAAAGAAAACATATATTTGCATTTCAGATTTTTACTACTAGCTGCTCCGAATGGTGGGTAAGTTGTTCGTACCTTATAGTAGTTTTCATCAGCACGAAGTGCTTTAGAAAGTCCAAAATCACTGATCTTGGCATAATGTTGAGTAACCAGCAATACATTCCTTGCAGCCAGATCTCTGTGCACAAAATTGCACTCTTCCAAATATTTCATTCCCATAGACACCTGATGAACCAGCTCTATGATGTTTTTATCCTTGACATGCCTGAAAGTCACACATATGTCATTAATGATAGTGAACAGGAGTACATTTCAGAACAACCAACCATGCTTCTCATACAGAGAGAATATGAACTCACTTATTTCCTATTCTTCTAAAGCAAGAATCACAAGTGGTAGTGACTGGTATTCAGCTGCTAGAATTTTCAATGTGTGCTTTGAATTACATGAAAAGCAGGATAACAGGGTGGTCAGACCTGGCTCATGGAGAACCAGGATTCAGTTAGAACCCTCATTCCAATATTGAAAAGGTAAGAATGCCAACCCTGAGTCCCACTTAAGTACAAACATAGGTGCAAATGGGATAAAGTAATCAGTGGCTGTTATTATGATTTATTCCTCATGACTCTCTATCTCAACCATGGCTGGAGATGAGCATAGCATGATTACTCCATTGATGGTTGCAATGAATTAACAGCAATGGATATTTTAAAAAATAATTATTTATGGGAATGCAGTAGTCAGCCAGATATGTAAAATATCACGGTTTTCCCATATAAAATGTTTATTTAATTGTTTCTTTTAAAAGAGCACATTCTTTCTGCCTGGTGAGAGGAGAATGCTTGCCAAGATAGTCTAGAGCTGACTCTATCACCAGGCCAGTATGACGTGAGCAAAGGAGTCCAAATTGTTGAATTAGAGTTTATGTATTAAGAGTTAAAGAACACTCGATCCAAAGACTACAGCTCTCAAACCTCCCCACTCAAGGTCCCTGAGTGGCCAACTCTGGGAAGGCATGGGAGGAGACAAGGGTTCTGGAAGAAATCAGGCTATGATGTGCATTGGGCAGGCAGGCCCTGACCCTCACATATGAGCTGCTGGGGCACCTAAGGATACCTGTTCTGTTGTAAATATTTGTTGAGTGGACCAAGTTCTGCCATCTCCATGACCAGCATCCAGGACTCAGCTTCACAAATCCCTATCATGCGCACAATGTAAGGGTTGTCAAGCTGCTGCATGACATTTGCTTCTGCTAATAACTCATCCTTAAGAGCAGGGTCATTGGCCTCATTTTTCAGGATTTTCACAGCTACTGTTTTCACAACTCTGCAAAAGAAATTGGAACACATAAGAAACTTTTCAAAGTGTCTCACGTATAGATAATTATCTCCCATGAAACATAATTCCTGTGCTGGAAATGATGTTATGGAAATACCTACCACAGAGAGGAAATGTGTCTGAAGAAGCCATGTTGTACATGGCTAATTCTTCAATCATGTTCTCTCATTTTATAGACAGAGAGTAATACCTAATTAGTTGAAAATAATGGGAGAGTGCTGAAGAATGCCACAACCAACCAGAAAGCTGACACACTGTAGAATATTTAAATAACTTTCAAATAAACCTTTAAAAACTATGACATGCACAGATTCCGGTAACATCTTGAGATTTATCACATCATTATGTGTAATGTATGTAATTACAACATGCCTTTAATATATGTTACAATGAATTTCTAGCTGCAGAATTAAAAAGCATACACTGTTGAAGCTTATAATCTACAAAACACTTCTAAAAACTGAGTTTTGCTAATTTTAAGCATGCTTCAACAAGTTTGAAAAAAACTAATTCTTTTCCATTTTCAAATAAAAGCATCATCTAAGTCATGTTTGAACTCTTGAAAATATTCTGACATAGTGGGGCTTAAATAAATACATAGCACTTAACTATGTACGATTTGAAAAACTGCATCTTTTCATGATACAGTTCCCACAAATGCAGGAAGTATAACTCTTTTGTTGAACTTCAAAAGTAGAAATTAAAAACAGAAGTATCAAATAAAATAGGTTAAATAACAGAATAACAGAGTGAGTCTGACATACATTCAGAAAGGAACATATAGCTGCAGTGTAGAACTCAAGAGTATTTACACATTAGACACAAGATGTCGTTCCTACACAGATGGAAGTATAGAACCTCTCCAGTACCTAAGAAGCCTCTGCATTCTCCTCCTGAGATCAAGGAAATATAATCTTATGCCATCTCTAGATAGTTTATTGTTCTACCTTTCACATTTCAGTCTACCATCCATCTGGAACTAGTTTCATGTATGGTGTGAGGTAGGGCTCAGAATTAACAAGCACAAATCTCTTGATTCTTCCAATGTTTAAGGAAGAAAGAACATTCACAAACTCTTCCAGAAACAAAAAGAGGAAGGAAACTTCCCAACTCATTTTATGAAGTTAGCATTAACCTGATGCCAAAACCAGACAAAGAAATTACAGGAAAATAATTTACTGATATCTCCCATGAATGTAGATGCAAAAATTCAAAGGGAAATATTAGAAAATTTAATTCAATGTTTTATGAGAAAGATATAGTGAATATATAATTCATGAATAAGATAAGTTTATTCCAGGAATGCAAGGTTTAACATCTGAAAATCAATCAGTGTAATTCATCCACAAACACAATAAAGAAGAAAAAGTCTGTGGTCCTATCAGCAGAGGAGAAAAAGTAAAGAAAAAATGTAACACACATTTATGATTAAAAACAAATCTCTCAGAAAAGTAGAAAAAAAGGAAACTTCCATAATATGATAAAGGGCAGCTGTGAACCGAGTGGTGAAATATTGAAAGTTTTCCCCCTGAAATCAGGAATGAGGAATGTGACCACTGGCACTTTTATTTAACATTGAACCACAGTTTCTAGCTGATACAACAGGCAAGGAAGAAGTATAAAAGTATAAGAATTGGACAGGATGAAATCAAACTGTTGTTATTTATAGATGACATATTTCTGGGTCAAACAAAACACAAATAAACTACTGGAAATAATGAGTGAAAAATAATAGAAGACTTTAAGAAAAGTTGTTGGACATCAGGCAAACAGACTAAATCATATTCTTGCATTCAAGCAATGCCAAGGAATAGCAAGTAAAAATTTTAAAATTATACCACATATATTAAAACCAAAAATACTAAATACCTATGAATGAATCCAGCAAAGAAGCTGTACAAGACCTCTACACAAAAAACTAAATAATTTTGCTCAGAGAAACTAAAGACCTAAGTAGATGGAAGGATGGGTCATGCTTATTGATATGAAGACTCAATACAGCAAAGACATCATTTTGCCCACAGTTAACCTATATGGCCTCTCCTCTCTCCACATCTCGAGTTGAAATTATGTATGTATAGTCATGTCCATGTCAATTTGCATATTTAATTAAGCAGGGAATTGAGTATTACAAACTAGTTGAGAAAATTTATGCCTTAATACAGGATAATTTATATTAATTTTATAAGATAATGGACATATATCATTTTAATTTATTTAAAAGTAAGCATAGCAGTCATATATCTATATATATATGACTTTATATATCTGTCACATGTCATATATATATATACATATATACCCAAAAAGTCAGACATGACTTAGTGACTGAACAACAAACATATATATACATGTATAAACACAAATGGTGAAAGGGGCAGGATTAAAAGCATAAGTGTCTGTGCATACTCTTGCATGTATTTTTGACCCTTGAGCCATGTAAATTATCTACTCAAGAAAAAACTGTATACAAATTCCTTAAATTTAAAATAGCATCAAACAATCAAACCCAATTATATTCATATCAGTAACATCCTAGCTTGGACATAGATTTCCAGAGGATTTGTTTTAAAGGACTTTAGAAACCAATAATCTTACTGAAAATTCCACGACAGATACCTTCTAAGCACCTAATAAAATACAAAGAGATTTTTAGTAATTTAGCAATTTTATTTTATTTATTTTTTTTATTTTTATTATTATTATTTTTTTTTCCAGTGGGTTTTGTCATACATTGATATGAATCAGCCATGGGTTATATAATACATACTAGGGTTTTCTGGGTGGTGCTAGTGGTAAAGAACCCTCCTACCAATGCAGGAGACGTAAAAGACATGGGTTCAATCCTTGGGTTGGGAAGAGCCTCAGGAAAAGGAAATGGTAACCCACTCCAGTATTCTTGGCTGAAGAATCCAATGGACAGGGAAGTCTGATGGGCTACAGTCCATGGGGTTGCAAAGAATCGGACCCGACTGGAGCAACTTAACACACACGTGCACACATATAATACATACTGCTCTTTGAAATTATAGACTAGAGCAAATAAAAAATTATAGTAATGATACTTGTCATCAAGAATTTTCTGGTTAAGAGAAGTGAGACACAATTTTTAAAAATCAAAGAAAATAAGGGAAAACACTGTTATCAATGAATGATTGCATCTTAAATAATACATATGTGTATGCATGTGCATATAAAGATCTAAAAATTATACACACTCAGGTTTGTTAACAGTTATGTTTGGGTGGTAAAATATGATGTTTTTATTTTCTTATATTGTCATTGACTCTATTTCTTAATTCTCTATAAGGGACACACAATACATCTAAACTAATATGTACATAATGATTACATACACAGTTAATATATATAATGGATGCTTTCATTGTAATTGTACCAGAAATGAACAAAAATTACACGGTCAATCACAAAGCATTTAGCCATGTCACGTTACATTTTGTGTCTGGGATTAAAAGAACATGATACATGTATATGTGGTAGTTTCTAGAATGTAAGCTCACGTGAGAATAAGTGCAGGGAAATGGTGCAAACTTTTGACTTACTTTTTCATCTGGTAATAGCCCTTCTTCACGGTCCCAAAATTCCCAGAGCCCAGTTCCTTGTCCTCCAGGGTCAGCAGCTTCCGGTCCAGGTAGACCTCCTTGGGCCGGATCTCCTCGGGGTCTGCATAGGGGCTTTCGTAGACCTCAGTGTCCATGGGCAAGGCTTCTCTCTGAGCTTCTGAAAAGGAGTTAAGAAACTTACAGCCTGTGAACCTGATCCCACGTGAAATTGCCATCGTCCCCTGCTCTTGCCTCCTGGGGTCGTGCCTTGCCTTTCGTGATCTTGGTTACCTTGGGCATTTATAGCGCCTGTGAGCACTCGAGACATAGCCTTTCCCGGCTATGTCAGGGTAGGAAAAAGGCCCTCATCTTTGTTGTACTTGACCCCTGTTCTTGCACTAATGTACATCAAGAAAGAGTTTTCCTGTCAGCAGCAAGAGACAGGTGTGCTCAGTCGTGTCCAAATCTTTGGGGTCGCATGGACTGTAGTCTGCCAGGCTCCTCTGGAATTTTCCAGGCAAGCATACTGGAGTGGGCTGCCACCCCCTACTCCAGAGGATCCCCCCAACCCAGGGGCTGAGCCTGTATCTCTTGCCTCTCCTGCACTGGCAGGTGGATTCTTTACCATTAGCACCTCCTGGGATGTGGCCCTCCTAATGGACTGTGGTGCCTTTAAACTCTGAAAATCTGGCCCTCCTTCACTGAGAGGCAGGGTCTACATCACCTCCCCTCTGTGGTTTCTGTAATCATGTCCACTGATAGAGTACATCAGTAGTGATATTTGTGATATACTCAGGTCCTAAAGGTCATGCACCTTCTGTCTGGGTTGCTGGGAATCTTGAAGCTTCAGACTCCATGCAGCTGTTTAACTGCCCTGGCTCCTTCTATGCTGTGAGAATGCCCCAGCCAGTCCAGGTGGAAAGACCAGATGAAGAGCATCTGAGGCTCCGTACCCTGGAGATGAAAGATGCTGGCCGGCCTCCAGCGCCCTGGTTCTAGTCCCACCATGGTCTCCACTCCTGCTGGCCCAGCTCCACCCCCGATCTGCCTGCAAGAGGCCCCATGCCGCCACGGCCCGGTTCAGCCTTGCCCAGATTCCTGACCTGCATGAGATAATTAAATAACTGCTGCTGATTTAAGCTACAAAGTTTGGGGCTGATTTTTTGTAGCATTAAATAGATCAAGTTTACCAACTAACACAAAAACCTGGGTCCACCTAGAAAACCTAAGAAGCTGATCCAGAGGCCCCATTTCTGACCAGTATAACAGAGGCCTTGTGAGTTTGAAGGGGTGTTTCCTGTCCTGGCCTCACAGAATCGCTGCAGTTCCCTGAACGTGTCTAGAATCCCCAAACTTAAGACATTTCTTCAGTTTTTACTAGCTACCTGTTGCTGGACTTCCATTTGAATTTACTCCTGGACACAGACATCTTTTCAAGAATAGATCTTAGAAATGGAAACTTTAAGTAGCTTCAGTTATTACTGGAAAAGGTGAGGCATTCTGAAGCAGTGGGTTTGAAGGATATTTTCAACATGGCTGATTTATTGCGAGGGAGGCTGTAGAGACCATTTCATCCAACAGACACCACTACTCGCAGACACGTGGCATCTTCCACCTGCCCCCAGATGACAGGATCACTCCCTGCTAGGCAGCGCTGTAACAGCCGCCGACAGCAGGGAGAGCCGGCCCTGCCATTTGCGAGGGACTGTGGGAGGCATCCTCGTGCTGTGAACACCCAGGACCAAAGGGGCAGCTCTTACCTCTCTCGTTGGCCCACGGCCCTCGGTCTGGCTCGTAAGGGTTGAATGTTGCAGAGCTATCTGCCTGGTTCCCTGGGGATGTGGAGGCCTGAGGCACACAGATGATAACAGCTCATTTTTCTTCATGAATAACACTGTTCAGTTGGCCTGCATACTAATTTTTATTTTCAAATAATCACGTCTTAACTTAAGCAGGGAAGACAAAGGAAGGAACCAGGCAAAGAGACAGGAAAACAACAACAAGGACGACATGGCTTATCTCATTCTCCGGGCAACTGATGGGTTGCTGTGAAGGCTAAATAAAGCTCATGCTCCTGTAACAGAAGGGGCCTGCAGGGATCCCAGGCGGTGTTGTGAGAGAATTAACCAGAACTGTTTCGGTGGAATTCCCGCCTACTTACTCGCCCTTTCAAATCCTACTTCCACTTGCTAAAAGATGCTGAGGATTTTCATTATCCCCTTGGATTCAGTCTCCTCCATTAATTCTTTCTAATATTACAGAGAAGTTATTGAAAAAGAAACATTAAGTATCTACCAGCTGCTTCAACCCATTTCCCAACTCTAAAGCATCCATGAATTCCCAGTATCCACATGTATCTTTACAATATGTGGAGATCTGGCAACATTTGGGTAGATGCCAGAGGGTAGTGGTGGTCTGGTCAGTAAGCTAGAGGTACCGAGATTAAGCGGCTGCTAGCATCCCAGGATCTAAGTGCCCCACCTGTTAATTGTCACTATCGTCGTCATCATCATCAACTAACTCTTTGAGACAGGGAAGCCTATTTTTGCTAACCTGAAGGAAGGTATTTCTTCCTTGAACCCAGAGTAGGTAACTGACGTGTATAAAAAAGCCCTGCTGGCCATTATTAATGGCAACTTTCCTTATTATTTATTTGATTTGCATCAATTTGCAGCAGGAAATAATGGGGGGGGGGAATCCACTGTTATATTCCTATATCTTTTCCCTTCCAAAAGTCTCTATCTCAATTCTGCCTGATCCACCTTTATCCTCAACTGAAAACAAAGGTCTGTGCTTAGTCACTCACTCATGTCTGACTCTTTGTGACCCCATGGACTGTAGCCCACCAGGCTCCTGAGTTCATGGGGATTCTCCAGCAAGAATACTGGAGTGAGTTGCCATGCCCTCCTCCAGGGGATCTTCCCAACCCAGAGACTGAACCTAGGTCTCCCGCATTGCAGGTGGATTATTTACTGTCTGAGCCACCAAGGGAGTCCAAGAATACTGGAGTGGGTAGCCTATCCCTTCTCCAGGGGATCTTCCTGACTCAGGAATCGAACCAGGGTCATCCTGCATTGCAAGCGGATTCTTTACCAGCTGAGCTAACTGGGAAGCCCCCCAAGCAAGGGTATTATTACTAAATTTGGTTCACAGGAAAACCACGATTCAAATAATCTTTTTGGCATGAGTTGAGTACAAAGAAATTTTATATACCGATTTTTTTTTTTTTAGCAGTGCCCAAACACTGGCCATGAAGAAATGAGATACTGCCATATTTTGGAGAAATTTAGAGGAACAGAGACAGTAAGCTGAATTTTACACAGTCGCTTATCTACTGGCACACACGAAATGTTCACCTGCCTTCCTGACATCCCCAGCTCGGGATCCGAAAGTACAATAATGAAGTCACAGTGCATCACTGCTGCGACATGGTCACTTGTTCCTGAAACTGTCTTCCTCCTGCTAATCGAGCTCTATAGAGCCCCGGCTCACCATGGCAAAGGCCCTTCTGAGAAGCCAAAGAACATCCGCTCTTATGGGTCAATGGAATGCCATTGTATCCATTTTCTGATGACTATCTCAGCATTCTTATCAAATTGTTTAATAGAAACAGCTGTGATGTATCAAGAATGAAAAGAGAATATAAGTTACAGGGGATATAATCATTTAGTCACTGCATCAGAGCTTTGTTGCTAAATTGTTCATTCAACCACTGCTAAATAAAAATGTGTTCAACAAACATAACATGAATGAATGAATGAGTGAATGGAGATAAATTTCAAACTGGGAGGTGTGAAATGCAAACACTTTTAATGTGATTTAAAAACGAGTTCTCTCTCAAGTTCTTCTATTAATAGGTGTGGCTAATTCCAAATAACAATACACCACTTTAAAAAATTAACATATGATTATAAGACTCTTGGATATACGGTTCATTCACTTTTTATTTATGATATAATTACCCTGTCTCAACAGAACTGTCCTAGGGGAAACTAGGTAATTCCCAAAGCTTGCCATACTCCTGCTCTGCTTAGTCCCCTCTGGTAATCAAACTATAAGGCTGAAATAGTTTTTAAACTAAAAAATAAATTCTCTTTTAGGTTCACATTGACTATCATTTCAACTGCTCTGATTTTTTCCCTTGAGGTAGGAAGGTTCTGAACTCAAAAGCAAAACCACAACCCCAGGACCAGCCACCATGGACACGGAGAAGGCATTGATACCCCTTCTCTGCACTGGAAGACCTCCCACTATTTGCCCACTTAGGGATGTATCCCAGGACTGCAGCCCCTCCACCCTGACGCGATGTTCTCTGGAGCAGAAAGACTTCATAAGGGCTGTTACATTTGAAGTCAGGATGCAATGATCTGCAATATGAATCCTCCCATGGAGAATTTAGAAACAGAGGTGGGGATGTAAAAAGTACTGAAAAAGACACTAGGGCATGAGGAGTAGGAATCAGTAGTGATGGCCACAGTTTGCCTACAGCCCTGCACAGAGGGATGCATACTCTGATTGGCTGTGTGGTGTTCATCCCTTGCCTGTCTTGTCTATGGATAAGAAAATGGGTTGCAGGTCTCCTCTCAAGAAGGTTGAACCCCATCTTTTAAGCCGAGGTGGTTCAAGGGCTTCATTTCAACACTGCCCACTTAGACCAACCTTTGCAGTCTAAACCCTGAGTTTCCCTCAATAACCACATCAGCTCCCTGCCTGGACCCCTCGGCCCTCCCTGCCCTGACTGGGACAGAAATGGAAATACACTCCAAAGAGAATGCTCTTTGGAAGGAATGGGAGGTTTTTCTACTGTGTCTGTTAAAAAGGCCGTATTGACTTTATTTGAAGATGAAGCTACAAATGCAAGTTTCATCTTTCCCAAAGCACTTGGTGATTCTACCATTCAGTAGAACAACAGCAAAACCGTATGGAATCAAATGCTTGATTGAAAAGAAGATTTGAGGACTTTGTAAACAATGAACTCTAAGGCAAAATGATAAATTAGGAAAGTATTGTTAATGCTTAGAATTGAAATGCCTTTTAATTTAATGAAAAACGTATTGCTGATCCATTCCATCATCTGTCGTTATTATTTCTGCTCTGTATTTTATCATCTATTCTGCCCTAATCAGTAACATCCCCTTTTCTGCATAGAGAACAAGGTATAAATGAATGTTGACTGTTGCTTTCCCCCTACTTTTGCTGACATTTGAAACTGAAGTCAAACCCGCAGGACACCACTAGATGGCACTAGCTACTTTAGCTTTCCACCTTCCAAAGAGCAATTTGAGAGTTTTAAGTTTTGTAAATTCAAGTAAAAACAGATCACTCCACAATAATAAAAATAATATTTGTTTAGGTTGGGAAGATCCCCTGGAGGAGGGCATGGCAACCTACTCCAGTATTCTTGCCTGGAGAATCCCCATGGACGGAGGAGCCTGGCGCGCTCCAGTCCATGGGCTTGAAAAGTGTCAGGCACGACTGGGTGACGAAGCACCGCACAGGTTATGAGTTATGATCCCTGATCTCTTGTTGGCTACTCAGCTGCAAGTAGAGAATATATTTGACAAATATCCTTTGAGTACCTATTTTTAAGAAGTACAGATTCAGAAGTGAACAAAAGAGAAAAATGCATTGCTTTTAAGGAGCTAATTCAGAGTTTCCTGACTCGGGAACATTGTTTGCCAGGTATTCTGATTTTCATTTCTAGACCTTAATTTTTAGACTTAAAACACATTTTCAAGTCAGGTAACAGCGGTAATAATGATGACAATATATTTAATGCTTGTCACCACTGCAATGACAAAAAGAGCCAGTAGGCTTCACAAATTTTAGCTGCTCAAACCAAACACAGTTCTGGTTTTCAGTGGAATGACTTTGGTCCCAGTCCAAGGCTCCAGAGCTAAAGGCAGACTCTGCTTGGCCAGGGCTTGAAATAATCTTTGGTTTGCTTCAGATCCATAAAAATAAGCACTTGGCTGTCATAATTAATCTTCCTTCAACTTAGAAGCAAAGATCTAAAAGCTGGTCCTTTATAATGATGTGGAAACATTTTCTCCAGGGTTTGGTCCACTGCTTCCACATTACCAAGTACATGAGTACGATTTAAGAGCCCCTTCTTTCTTTCTCCTAGCTGATTCTTAGTAAATTGTGTTAAAATGTCTAAAAGTGTTCCAATCAGCAATGTAGGTGCTGGAATAAAACATGAAAAATGAATTTTAATTTGAAATTCTAGAACATTTTTCCACAACTAAGACAAAATGTGAATGCTATGTTTCATCTTAGAGAATGTGCCTTTGAACTCTGACACAGAAGCACAGTCTTTAAGGCTGCTTTGTTCAAACTGACAGCCATCCTCAATAGAAAGATTGGTTTACATACTTAAAGTAGCAAAGAAAAATATTCCAATGCTAATAGGAGGAATTTTATTCATGTAAGGATTACCAGTCCTTAGAGTAAGTGATGGCAGGAAGCAAGGAGAGAGTAGATTATACTTGTATTATTCTTCAGTTAAATTCATTCATATTTTCAAGTGTTAAAATGTTACTAATCTCTTAAAAATACTCCTGCCCTTAAGTTTTTGTTATAAAATTTCAAAATTATCTGATTAATAATATTCTGCCAATCATAACACATTTGTCATTAACTATCTGCATGCTAGAGTTCATTCAGGTTCTATCATGTCCATTTTGTGCCTGAATTATTTAAAAAACAACTTCATATTGAACAAAAAAATTCAAGAAAGTTATTTATACCTTAACAGATGGGATATTTGACATAATTCCCACAAGTCTTTTTCATGACTGGTTAAATAATGGAAAATTCTTCTTTTATTTTTAAGTATTAGGTCTCCTAAAATATTTCTGTTGAGCAATTAAAATATTTTTAATTCATTGCTTAAATCATATAATGCTTCTCTTTATCAATGAACTACTGATATTTTTGGCTTTTATGAAAGTTCAATGCATACTTCAAAGCTGTTATAAATTTAAATAGACAACAGCCCTTGTTTAGCCAGAAAAGTATTTTCACAGTATTAACCAGATTAATTAGCTTCTAATATTTAATTATCTTTTAAAAGTGATTAAGTAATTTAAGAGGGGCAAATTTTAAAAGGCACAACAGGGTTTCAATGAAAAAATGGGTCTCCTTGACATGCCATTTCCTACTCCCAAGGCAACTAGTGCTATCAGTATTTGCTATATTCTTCTAGAACCTTCTATACTGTATCAGCACACATATATGTGCCTGACTTTGTCATCTTCAATTAACATTGCATTTTGGAAATGACTTTATATCTCAACTACCCATCATGGTATGAATTTTAACAACTGATTTCACTTATTTCCCATTGATTTCTAAATTATTTCCAGACTTTGTCAATGATACAGTGTTAGAATGTTAGAATGTCAGAATGTCAATGATACAATGTTAGACATGTACCATTTCACACTTCTCCAATAAAGTACAGCTTACTCAACACACACTTGTTGTGTGGTGTCACCAAACTTGTTTATTTGGGCTAGTTTTACAGATGGACATAAGAGAGCACCATAGTTTTAACTCTGATTTCTCTTATTATGAAACAGAACAGCTTTTCCTATGCTTGAGAACTATTTACATTTTCTCTCCTATAAACTATCCTATGCCCACTAACCTATTAGATAGTTAAAACTTTTATTGATTTATATAATTTCTTTATAAAGATATTGACCTCCTATATGGATATATATATATATATATATATATATATATATATATATATATATGATCACTGCTAATATTTATTCTAAGTTTATTATGCTTCTTTGGAAGATGTTTTGGTTCTTATCCACAAATGTATTTTATTTTTTGGTAGTCTTACTGATATTTTCTTCAATTTCATTAGACATTCTTCTTTAATCTAAAGACCTACTAAATCTTAAATTGTGGATATTTCTATAATCACTGTAGGGGAGTGGGCTTCAGGCTGCATGGGACAAGGATGGGGTGGGAGTGGGGCTTATTTCTTCACAGTGCTGGGTTACTGTTTCCTGGGGTGATAGCGTCTTGATGTGTCACCCTGGCTGACCTGAATGATAATGCTGTGTTATTGACTCAAACTACGATCATGGTACTGCTGTGGAGGGATACTGGAGAGGTAACTAAAATTCTTAATTAGTTGATTTTATTTAGGGAGATTATCCTGGGTGGGCTTGACTTACTCAGTCAAAAGTTCTTAGAAGAGGTTGAGACTTTGCTAAGAGGGGTGGGGTGGGGGGTGACTGACCCTTGGTGTTAATGACAGCTCCACCTTGCTTACCCTCCCTTCCTGATGACTTGCCCTATGGACATTGAACTTGCCCCAACAGTTGTGTAAGGCAAGTCCTAGTGATAAGCCAATATGTGTGTGTACATGTATACAGATGTGTATATAAGTATGTACTTATGTGTGTTGAAAATGTACCTCTGTGTGTGTGTGTGTGTGTGTGTGTGCGTGTGAGAGTGTGCTGTGGGTGTGTTTCATGCATAAACCTCTGACTGATCACATTCTCCTGGTAGAACCCTGAATGAAGCCCTTGGACACTACAGAATTAAGGTAAATGTGGAAAGCTGTGTCTTCTCTGCAGTGAAACTACTTATGTCTGGGTCTGCACATGGGTGGAGGGCTGTGCATCGGCACACTGGCCTTGGGCCGTCAGAAAGACAATGATGAATAAACAAGTGGTGAGAGTCAAGAGTGTGGTCCAAGCCCACAGGGACTCCTTCATGGCTGCCACACAGACTCCATGCACGGAGGGGCCACGGAAGCCCGGTGAGTGAAAGGTTCTGAGCCTACCGATGGGGCTCCACGAATGGGCAACTGAGTGTCCTTCCCCAAGTTGTGCTATAATATGATGTTTTGTCAATGCAGTATTTGATTAAGGACTCAAAGAGATGACTTATGGTTGAAAAGCACCCTGAACCAGAGCATACTTTGAATCACCTCAGTTGATGAGGCACCATCTGGCCTATTTTCCCCAGAATATAGTCCTATGAGATGCCATCTTGACAACTAGGTGCACCCTCCCCAAGGAGAAGGGCTGAATGCCGACAGGGGTTGAGGGCCAGGAGGGCCAGAAAGTGGCAGCCGTGGAGAGTTTCACCTTGGACCATGGGGAATGTTGACCTCCTCAAGGTCAAAGCCTCAATCGCCTATTTGCCTTGGTGACTTGAAACAAACCCCAAGTCATGGGGCAAAGGGGGTACTGGCATAGAGCGTGCATTCCCTTGAAAACTCCCCAGCCTTCCAGCTCCTAACACGCCACCCTGGCATGGACAGCCCTCAGGGTCACCCCTCTAAGAGCAACACCCCATCATACCGGATGTTCCCCACAAGCTGATCCACCCTGACTGGGAATGTGGCCTCAAAACAGATAGTTACTCCGTTCAGGTTTATCACCTAACTTCCCCCCTCAAACACTACATTAAACTCACTTCTCTTTTTTGTAGTCAACAAGATTGAACATATCTAGAATATAACAGCCCACTTGGAAAGAAAATCTCAGGGCTTTTATGCTTTTCATTTACGTTGTTTCTGCTAAGTACTTCAGCCAATCTGCTTCATGAACTAATGCTTGATTATATGCTGACATGTCTAGAAAAGGGGCTTTCTGCGTAGCTCAGTTGATAAAGAATCTGCCTGCAATACAGGAGATCCCGGTTCAACTGCTGGATTGGGAAGCTCCCCTGAAGGAAGGGATAGGCTATCCACTCCATTATTCTTGAGCTTCCCTGGTGGTTCAGATGGTAAAGAATCCAACTGCAATGCGGAGACCTGGGTTTGATCCCCGGGTTGGGAAGATCCCCTGGGGGAGGGCATGGCAACTCACTCCAGTATTCTAGCCTGGAGAATCCCATGGACAGAGGAACCTGGTGGGCTACAATCCATGGGGCCACAAAGAGTCAGACACGACTGAGTGACTAAGCACACATGTCTGGAAAAGTACTAATTGGATATGAAAACGGAAAGAATTATTAATAAAATAATTTTATACCACAATGATAAAACTAAAAAAAAAAAAAGAAATCCATATACATGTTATAAATCTTTCTTGAGGGAGGTGATTCATTATAACTGAGTTGTTAAAAAAACTTTTTATTTACCCCATAATTCAATCATATAGCAAAATATGAATATGCATTATATATCAGATTTTGTTGCTGTTGTTTAGTCACTATATCATGTCTTTTGCAACCCTGTGGACTGTAGCCCACCAGGCTCCACTGTCCATGGGGTTTCTCAGGCAAGAATACTGGAGTAGGTTGCCATTTCCTTCTCCAGGTGATTTTCCCGAGCCAGAGATCAAACCCACGTATCCTGCATTGGCAGGCGGGTTCTTTGCCACTGAGCCACCAGGAAAGCCCATATGATGTCAACTTTACTGTCTCATAAATAAAAATGATGTTTTTCTAATCCTCAAATTCCACCTTGTCTTTGTATATGTTATACTTCAGGTTCTGTGTTGGAACTCTACAGCCACAATGACGTTACTATGGCACTTGATATTTATAAAATCAGTGACCTTGTGTAGTCACTGGGCAGGATCCACACTACTTTGGCTATTCTTTCCACCAACGTGTAATTTATCTAGTCAATTACCATACCACTGCCGCATCTGATCCTGGTTTCCTTGGAAAAGACCTTCCCACATGAGAAATCCCTCCCACCTATCACACTGACAGAGACGACTTCCAAGGGCACATTGTAGCAGAGAGAGTGTGCTCACGGTGAGGGACTTTGCAGCAGAGGGACTTGGACCCACACGGAAAGCACGATGAGGAATGGGCATGGGCTGCCCGGGAGGCTACACATGGCAGGGACATGAGACCAGAGCAGAGGGAGGTGGGCAGCGGTGCGCACGGAGGGGCAGCCAAGGGCAGCGCGCGGGTGCTGCGTGCGGGTCTGTCCTACCACTTAGTCAGGGGCAGCAAGCAGGGGACGCTTAGCACCTTTCTGTGGTCACGCTTTGGGAAGGAGTATGATTTGATTCTTGAGATTATTCCACCCGCTGACCAACTCTAGAAACCATAATGGCAAAGAGGAATAGTAAATGTTTCAGAAAACAAATACAGGCTACTTTACATGACATGTTATTTTAGCTGTTCTTATCATTACAGTAACCCCCTCCAGATTCTGTTGATGAAATGCACTAGAGGTAACATGTGATCATTAGAAAGCCTTCAGGAAAAGCCTACTATTTGAATAGAAGGATCTGGAAAAATATTTTGGCAATATTTTCCATGGAAGGCTATAAGATTCAAGTTTTCATATTAAATAGCCCACTTTTCATATATAATTATTGTCAAACTGAAGACAAATCATCCTAAAGAAACTAATTCTGAGAGCCCAATTTTGTTACTTATGGGTGCTGGTTCCATGATATTTGTGGAAATTCACTGAGTTGGACCCTTAGGGAACATGCATATTTTTATATAGTCAGTAAAAAGTTTTTCCACAATGTCTAACACCTTGAAGCCATTACGTCATGCACAACTAAATAGAAGCCTTGATATTCTTTTAAAGTTCTCATCTCAAGCCCACCTGCCTCTTAGAGCAAAGTGGACCTGCCTCATGGTGGATAAAATCTTAAAGTTGACTCGCCAGGCCCATGAGTTATGTAAAGGGTAAAACAAAATGATGACTCCATAAAGGGGCTTTACTTTAGAAGTTGATCCCAAAGTTCACTGGCATTTCAGCTCCCCTGATTCAGGGACAAGAGCTGCTGCAGGAAGACTGCTTGGTTCAGTATTGGTGCAGCTTCTGAACAAGTCAATAGCCCCTGCCACGGGTGGAGGGTTCATTCCACCTTCTGCAGATTTTAAGGGTTAACAGGCAGAAAGTGAGGTACAGAGCACACAGTTCGTGTTGGGGGAATTTTCAGAACTCACAAATGGCATTAAAGGGCATCAAAGGTCCACAGTGAGGTCCCCTTCAAAGTAGCAGGACATCATTCCTGCTTGGAGTATAAATCTGTGTGTCACCTCCTAATAGTCTGGAGGGAAGAGAGAGCTGGAACTCTCTCTCTTCAGAAGCATCAGGCATGTGTTGGCCAAACCCACATGTAGAAGTATGGATAGATCACATTCTCACCACCCACTGATGTGGAGGGGGTGGTGGGTTCTTGCCAAGCCTTCAACTCCATCCTTTTCTAGAGGCTTCTTCTCTCAAGTGATAGCACCAGGCACCCCCATTCCAAGCTTTCCTCCACCAAGCTATAGCCAAAGCAGCTCCCCTGGAAAGGGTGGGTTTTCTGCTAACAATGTCTTGGTTGATTTAACCAAAAGAGTTTGGCAGTCAACCTCACTGAGACAACTTATATACCCAGCTTACTACCCATCATGCATGTAGTCACATGGATCATATATGTGACTCCTCATGGATGGGTCAGGGCTGAGCCTGAACAATATGTTACCATTTCAAAAATCTACCAGGAGGTATATTTCTGATTTAACATTGGGTTACATGGATATTTCATATACTTTTAGAAAATGGAGGGATTTTTAACCTACCAAAGAAACTAACTTAGCTAGCTAAGAACTGAAAATAGGCTGATTCTAGCTGCACCAGCAATCCCAGTTTATCAAGTGTGATAAGAACAATGACCATTACTCCTTTGTCTAAAAATACTTTTCATTGTGCTAATATACAACTGCTTCATCTTTAATGGCCTGGCTAAGTAACACTTACCCCAGGATGAGAAATTGGAAGTTGTGGACGGAAGTTAATATTTCCTGGTTAGAAAGAACATGCACAATTACTGCTGTGTCAGTGAAAACCATCTATTTATCTCCTCCCCCACTGCATATCAATCAATGTGACTGTAAAATATTACTGCTTGAGGAGCAGATATATTTTCTGCATACATTTCTTGTTATCCTCTTTCACTCAATTTTCTCATATAAGCAATAAAAACAAATCCATTTTAAAATTATTGACTAGTTTTTGATGAATGATAAATATACAGTTGGAGTAATCATTTTAATCAATCAGTAAAAACAAAGTCTCATCCCATCTGGTTTGACTTTGCAACAGATCAAATCTATAATGAGGCTGATTATTATCAGCATCTGAAAGAGGGAGACTCCAGTGTCTTGGCTACTCACCCGATTGACCACCAATTTTTTGACATGGAACTGTAAGAACTCTTAACAAACCATCTGATTTATAAGAGTAGTGCTCGACCAGCTGAAAAAGAAAAAAAGTAAGAAAGTATCATAAATAATGGGGGCAGGAAATGCTCCTTACCTGGAGCAGCTGACTCCCCTTTTGGATTTTAAAAGTGATTCAAGGACAGCCCTAAACAACAAAAGGTGCTTCTTTGGTGGTCTTCCTGATTCCTCCCCACTCCTCTTTCCTGCCACCCTCAGACTTCTGGCAGAAGTCCACATGCCACCTTCCCTTTTTGACCTTATTCTACCCTTGGCTCCCTTCCCTCCTTCCTTCCTTTCCTTCCTTCTTTCTTTGGTGGTAAGTTGTATGTCTTTGTTTATATTCTTCTATATCCATGTGATACTATAATAATGAATTCATTTATTCGGTCTTTCAACAAACATTCTGTTGTTTGGTAGGCCCTGAGACAGGACAAAAGGTAAACTATGGTGAATGAGACACATTTCCTACTGTTGAGGTGCTTACTTCCTTGGTGGAGAAGGCTATAAATGAATTATAAAGTAGAGTAATTGATTCTGTATTAGTGCTTTGGGCAAAGACTTTGGAGGGACCAAATAACGCAACCCAAAAGTTTCAGAGAGAAGACATCACAGCATGAGTGATATAAGAACGAGGGCCTGGAGAAAGCTGACCCTTTGAAGAATGGCCTTATGTTCACAGAACATGGACACCCTTGGCTAATGGTGCCCAGGAAACTATGAATCATGATGTCTGATTCCTACATTAAAAAGGAAATGAATGGCAAGTAGATTTATTTATACCTAGTCAAAATTATGCAACAGGAAGACAGCCTTAGTTTTCACATTTTCTTTTCTCAAACAGACATTTCCTCTGCAGACAAACTAAAATCCTTCTATCCAATATTTTTTTCTTACCTATTTATTAATTCCTTTTCCAGTTATGGACTCCGGGCTCCTAAACCTTTCTTTCTCTCAAAACTTACCTATTTGGGTAAATGTTCATTGAATGAATATATTTTATCCTTCCAGGGAGCATTCTTTTTTTAAATTTTATTTTATTGTGAAAGAACACAATAAAGGAGATCCACCCTCTTAATAAATATTCCAATATGACCAACACTAACACACTCCTGAAATGGAGAGCAAAGCTCTCTCTGTTCTGTTAAATGCAACAGTGTGTTCTCAGACATAGTATTGAGGTCGCTACAATAGCTGAAATATCCCATGCATCTCTCCAGTATCATTCAAATATCTCCTTACATGCTTACGGTTTCAGACAATCTACCCAAAAGGATGGGTGGGAGGTGGGCATGCACATAAAGATTTCCCTCTTGGGCAAGGGTACACAAACATTTTCTGTAAAGGGCCAGACAGTGATATTTTAGGTCTTTTCATTCCAGGTATCATCTCTGTCACATAGTTCTTTATTTAAAATAAACAATCACCCTTTAAAATATAGAAACCATTTTTCTTCAAGGACTACACAAAAGCAGCTCAGGGCCAGACGTGATCCATAAGTGTGTTGATTCTTTCTCTACAGAAAGGAAAACTAGAGGAGTGTAGCAATTACCAACTCTCAGAAAAACAGCACCAGATTCCTGGGTAGGGGAAGGGTGCCATGGAACCTTACTGTTATCAAGAAAGAACAATGAAATCACACTCATGAAAATGGAAGGTACTCCTGGCACTTTCGAGGCTCTTTCTTAAACAGACATACAAGGGAAAGATTTAATTAAGGCTGACTGCTAAAATCCC
Source organism: Dama dama (assembly GCF_033118175.1). Lineage (NCBI taxonomy): Eukaryota > Metazoa > Chordata > Mammalia > Artiodactyla > Cervidae > Dama > Dama dama. Next base: position 24,394,342 of record NC_083696.1, on the reverse strand, counting down.
ATGGGAGAAGCCTGGTAGGCTACAGTCCATGGGGTCACAAAGAGTCGGACACGACTGAGCGACTTTACTTACTTACTTACTTACTACAATATGGTAGCGGAATCAGTAAATACGGGAAAAAGTCTTGGGAAGGAATTTTCCAACAATTAAAGATGTTTAACATTAAAGTCAGCATGCAGACTTGGAGACTGTGAGTGGACTCACTCAGGGAAAATGGTCATTCAGGAGAAATCCAATGGCCGTGTAGCAGTGATGGAGCCCAGGACCTTCAAGCATCAGACTGACGGATGGAGGCCAGTGCCTTTCAATGCACACCATCAGCGATTCTTGTAGGAGGTGAGAGTCTCTGATGGGAAATTAATTCCAGAAGGCAATGTTCCCTACTCATCTCTCTGATTTGCACTGGGCAAACACTCTTTCAAAACGATACCATTAAAATAAAGCAAAGTCTGTGGTCAATAATGAGCTACACGTCAATGAGCTACAAACCAAAAGATAATGTCAGCATTATGACTAATATGCATGAATATTAAAATACCCAGCATTCAAAGAAGAAGATTTTCTTCCAACTACAGTTAGGAGCCAAAATACATCATGTGATGGTTACTCTGAGTGCTTTCAAGGTAATGGGGATCCCTGATCTCAGATTTTAAAAAGACAAGATTTTTTGAGCCTGGTACTTTCCTGCTGGTGCTACCCATGAAGTTCCTGGTGGGGCCTGGTGTGGACATTTGAATCTGTCCCCAGTGACATCCTGCACCTACAAAACTCAACGTAGCTGTCGTTCTTGGGGTGGCAGAGTCCTTTGGTTTTCTCTGCCTCTGGGCCCACTACAGTTTATAGGATGTTTTGCCATTTCCTCATGGAGCTGTGATTTAGAATGAAGCCAAGTCGTTCGTACCTGGTGGAAAGCAGGGGTGAACATCGGGTTAGAGCTAGCACCCAAGGAACTCTCATATTACACATTGCTTCGGGCTTTCCTATCAGGTGGGTCAAGAAGAACCCCTTTTTAGGCCAGGGGTGGATAATCCTATACAAGTCCTGGCCTGACACGCAGGAAATGATAACCACTAGGTTGCCTTAATTTTGCAGTGATTCATTTTGCAGCGAGAATGGCACTTGACATTTTGTATTAAATTTGGCCTCTTGCGATTCAAAGAATAGTCTGATTAGCCACCTCTAAGACTCCCTTCCCAGCCATCTACACCTTTCTCTACTCTGTATTTGTCTGAAAGGATGCTCTGGATTCCAGGTAGAACGTCTCTAGTGCCTTAAGGCAGGGTCTCCTGTTAAACCACGTGTAATCCTGGCTAGGTACTGCTGCCTGGTGCCAAGAGCTGAGGGGCCCTGGACAAGCTACGGGAGCCTCAGTCACCTAACATGGTAACCCTAGACCAGTGCATCCAGGAGCCTGGAGCGTACAATGGGGACTCTGATTGGGCAGGTCTCGGCATGGACCCAGGTCTTCTATAAAGGTCCAGGAGGACAGGTACCTGCCAGAGTGTGTCGAAATTCTTCCCGCCAGGGATGGAGAGCTTCCCCGTTTTGTCCTTGTCGATGCGGTAGTGCAGCACCTTGCCCTCATGCAGGAGGCACAGCGCGTAGGACCCGTTGTCCCTGGCCCTGATCCTGGAAGAGAGAAGACAGGGTGTCACCATCACTCCTACTGCCCGCCGGGGGTGGGCAGGAGTGCCCTGGGCAGGCAGCCTGCAGCAGCGCCTTGACCTCGGGGTCAAGGGCTTTGTACCCAGGGAGGCCCAGCTCACAGCTCGATGACACCTCGAGTCCCAGACAAAGAACACCCAGCGGGCTTGGGAGCACTGAGGGGACGTCAGGAGAGGCCCAGGCTCTGGGGGTGAGTCCTCCATTCATCTGGAATACAATTTGGCTCAGGGCACGGGCATGTGAACCCCACAGCACCCCAGAACAGTGGAGTCTGTGCAGCCCTCTGCACTCGGGTCCTCTCTTCCCTGAGGTCTGCTTTTGGGTTAGATTCCAGACAGGGCAGATCCCCCACCCAGCCCAGGGTGTGCCACTGGAGGGGGTGCTTGCTGGGCATTTTAACTAGGAATATTCTCGACCCCAGATGGAGGCCGGGAAAGGCTCCCCCTCCCTAGGACTCTCTTCATTCCCTTAAGCTCACTCTCCCTTTTACTGGGAGGAGAAAGCAGGACTGGGATTTAAAATGTCCCATGGTAAAGACTCTGCCTACAATGCAGGAGACTTGGGTTCGTTTCCTGGGTCAGGAAGATCCCCTGGAGAAGGAAATAACAACACACTCCAGTATTCTTGCCTGGAGAATCCCATGGACAGTGGAGCCTGGTAGGCTACAGTCCATGGGGTCAGACACGACTCAGTGACTAAACCACCATGCGAGAGCGTCAGATGATGTCACCAGGAGAAGAAAATGTCCTCCACTGGGAGCTGGGGACCAATGAGCAGAACCAGGGCTGTGCTGACTGCCCAGGCTCTGACTCCTGGTCCCCTCCCTGATGCCACTCCCTTCCCTTATCCAGGGATGAGACTTGTGAGCCTGATGCCAATCAGAGCACCCATTGCACTGTAGGGGGAGGTCTGGCCTGACCAGGAAGACCTGCGGGACTGTGGGAGGGTGCAGTATAGGTGAGGGCTGCAAAGGCACAGAATGGAGATGAATCCCCTTCCCCAACTGAACTCCTTAGTCATCACCATCCTCAGCCCATCTTCCCCTCTCAGCAACTCAAGCCTTTGGGATCACAAGATGTGAGAGGGTGAGTCACCAAGATCTCAGAAGGTCCCAGAAAGCCTCGGCGGCCTTGTCATTTTCTAAAATGAGGAAACTGAGGCCCCCAATTGTTAAGCAATGTGTCCATTCAACTATACTTTGGGAAGAGGCCAAATGTGCCAAAACTGTCGTGGGATTTCCCTGTCGTGGGGAAATTTCTGATGCCTCCCCTTGGCTGTAAGAGACCACGTCCATAGGACCAGCTTTGGAAGCTGATGCAGTCACTTTTGGCCTTGTAGATTCATCTCAAAAAGTGAACCCAGGACATGAGAGCTAAGCTGTGTCACATGGGGCTGGAACTTTGTTTTAAAAATAAGTTTCTTTTAAGTTGTGCTTGGCTGTGCGCGGCGAACAGGCTCCTTCCATGCCTCAGTGCTCAGGGCAGCTGGTGTGGGTGGTGGGACACACCCAGACTCCCCTCGACCTCTGCAGGACTGCTTCTGAAACCTTCTGCACTGTGAAAACAGCTCTTCCCCCAAACCCAAGCAGGTCGCCTGCACCCCAAAGTGTAAGCTCCCTTTCATGGTCACATGGCCCATTAAGGCAAGTTGGTTGCTGTCAAATCGAAAAACAACCACACAGAAAAGGAAAAACATATTTTTATATGAGGAAGAACTGAGTTTATCTCTTAGGGAAGCTATTTTATAAGGCAGGGTTACTCACCCCTGCTTTGCTTAGTTTATAAGCATCAGTGGCAAACAAATAGGATAGTTTGAAGATTCAAACAATTATACAAATTCTAAATACTAAGCATTAAGAATTTATGCAAATATATATAAAAGGTTAACAGGATAACGATGTCCATAGGCCATTCCAAAATACATTCTCTTTGATTTCAAGTCTTTGGTGTCTTGGGCTTCCCTGCTGGCTTAGAGTCTGCCTGCAATGCTGGAGACTGGGTTCAGTCCCTGGGTTGGGAAGATCCCCTGGAGAAGGAAATGGCAACCCACTCTGGTATTCTTGCCTGGAAAATTCCATAGATGGAGGAGCCTGGCGGGCTGCAGTCCATGGGGTCACAAAGTGTCGGACACGAGTGAGCAACTAACTTTACTTTTACCTTTGTATCTTGGACCTCTGGGTCCTGGAGACAATTAACTGGATCTGAAGTCTGACTTTCTGAATCCATGCCCAGTGCCCACCAGTCTATCTTGCCTTAAGTCTTGATTGAACTTTTATTGTTAAAACAGACAGAGGATTGCAGAATAACAGGGAAATGGTGCAATCACCTCATTAGAAATGGGGAAATGGAAATGAAGCCCACAACTGAAATAACATTATGCCCTCTCCAGACTGGCAAAAGTTAAAAAGGCTGAATAAATTGCTGGGAATGAGGGCAATAGGCACCTTCATTTACTGCCAGCAGGCGCATGAATTGGTTCAATCATTTTTGGAAAAAACAAATTGGAATTCTCTACTGAAACTGAACCTATTTATTCCCCGAGTCAGCAATCCACTCCAAGATATACAAAATGCATGCATTCTGCACCTGTAACTTGTCTGGGGATGTTTATATCAGTTTTATCTGTCACTATGAAAAATTATAAACAAGCTAAGTATCTGCTGAGTACAGAGTAAGTCAGTCTTGGGGTATTCATACCACAGAAGGTCATGAATAAAATGAGCAAACGACAGTGATACAAAGCAAAAGTGACTCTCATAAGTATAAATGGACACTGTGACTCTACCGGTATGAAGTTTCCAGGTAGGTCAATTTGAACGATTTCATTGAGAAATGTATACCTAGGTGGTAAAAAGTGAAAGAAAAAAAAGAGCTCTGGCTCTTTTCTAGAGCCAGAGCATGCTGGACACAAGCGTACAGAAAGTGATGTCCTCTCCGGGATGGGTGTGAGTGAGGGGCCTTCTGTGACGCTGCTCCTATTTTAGTTCTTGACTTTGGCAGCATTCGCTTTATAATTATCCACTAAGATACACGTATAGAGTGAGGCACTTTGGTGTGTGTTGAATATTTCATAAGAAAAATGGCATTAGAAGAGAGCGGGTGTGAGACAGAAACAGACCAGTGATTTCTGTAAAGGCACACACTTCCTTGAGGATCCTCCCAAGAACAGGCCCTGGAGGAGTCTCTTGCAGCGCTCCAGACAGGCAGCCTATGCCAACTCCCGGGACAACAGCTACCTGGCGAGCACAGTCTAAGGAACAGCAGGCCCAGGGACAGGCCGTGGACATGCAGCCTGAGCAGCCCCCGAGGCAGCTGGCAGGAAACGAGGCAAAGAAGGGAAACCCACAGGCCCAGCATCTGTAGGTGGCAAAGACCAGAGGCTTGGTGACACTAACGGCCAGCAACTGTGAGGTGTCTGCTGGCTGGCTGCAGGCAGATCCTGGGCTGGGTTATTTTTAATCTAACACACGGAAAATACTGGCTTGGAAGCTGAAGTAGCTCCTCCTCCTCCTGGCCCCCTCCTGTTCATCAGAAAGACCCCCACTGTCCTGGGACACCCACCGGCTTTGTCACGTGGGTGCCCAAAGTGGAAAAAGCAAAGGCCAGTCTTGCAGCCTCTCTTGAGGTTGACCACCTTCCAGGTCAACACTATCTTTAGCATGTCCCCAGAAGCCCCAGAAGAATTTTTTTCCAGGGAGTCTCTTGGAAGAAGCAGACAGAAGAAGCCAAGACAAATCTTGGCTCACGACAGATTTGTGTTTTGCTGTTACAAGGTGTGGGACTTCAGCGCTTTCAAAGTGTGACGCTGTCCTAACTGGCCTTAAGATTGACTTGAGGTCCCTGGTGAGACAGCAGGAGCTCCACCTTGCCTCCAGGCGTCTCAGGCTCTGCCATGAGCAGGTTTTGCACATCGGACATGAGGCAGGAGGCAAAACTGAGGTCAGGAGAGTGTTCATTCTGCAAGACGCAGCCTGGAGGGGCTCCCCCTTCCTATGACTTCCTGGATCAGAGAAAACATGTAGTAACGATGCCCAGACAATACCACCCAAGAGGTGGTAGGACCTTCAAGGTGATCTTCACCCACCAAGGTCTGGGGTCATGGCATCTGCTGCAGACAGAACAGAACAGCCGGGGCACAGCCTGGCCTACCAGGCATTCTCACTGTCTGCGTAATATTTGCCCCCCCCCCCCCCATGTCAGAGCAGAGCATGGCTGGCTGGGGGGGAAGGAGGGCGCTGGGGATGAGTTGTATACCTACAGTGCGGACGGGAGGTACAGAGAGACATGGAGGGGGGCTCCCTTCCAGAGTTCATGCTGTATCAGGCGGTCAGATACTGCAGCATGGGGCCCGACAGTGGCTTCTTAAGAGAGGAGCTGGGAGCGGGGAAGAAGATATGGGAATGGCAGGCCCTGGGAAGCCTGCTCAGTACTTGGCTTGCCAGCATAATGCCAAGAGCATCCTTGGACTCAGGAGAGGTACCAGCCTTAATGATCCACAGAATGGAAAAGAAAACGCAACTTCTGGGTGCTTCTGTCTTGCACTTCAGCAAAATTTAGGCACGTGAAACTTCCACACATGCAGTGAAAGCAGGATAAGCTGGAATACAGGTCCAAACATGGGGCCACGCCAAGCTCTTCTTTCACACATCTGCCTTCTTAAAAGTTTTATCACAAACTCCCCGCTCTCTCCCTCTGCTCTAATTCATGAGGTGAAACCAGGTCACACTGCTTCTGCTCCAGCTTCATGGGGACCTTAATCAGACCAGTGAAGAGATACTCACATCAGTCCACAATCCCCTTTAAACTTTTCACTTCAGACAGGCCATGACTCTCTATGCTGACCTATAGCTGCAGGGCCACACGTGCCGAATGAAATGGCACATTTTGATCCCTGATGGCAGCACCTGCGGGCACTCAAAGAACTCAGCTTTTACTGTGGGCATATGAGGGTCACGCAGTCTCATTCATCAATGAGCAAAAGTAAGATTTTTTTCCTAAACCCACAGATTGCTTTTGAAATGTAGGTATATCAGAAAAAAGTAAGCTATAACTTGAGCAAGGAAAAGTGAGTGACAAATAAGGGGAAAAAAAGTGTGTTTCACCTAATGACAAATACCAATATCAGTACTGGCGTGGACACAGGGAGAACATCCCATTCTTGGAGTCAGCAGCAAGGTGAGCATCTGAACCTGGGATTCCCACAACGAAGCAAGGACCATGAAGAAGAAAACCTCTTCAACCCTGGAGGACAGTGTCCCTGGCACAGAACACTCAGGAGTCCCACAGATAAATATCTCAAATACAAGCTCAAAAGATCACTCGAAATCAAAGGAAAAAGGAGTTATGAGAAAGAGGGCAGGAAGAGAAAAAGAGCAGCAGCAGGAGAGACATAGATTTATACACTAAGGATTTTCTGTATTGAAATCGTTAGAATCAGAATGTAAGCTAATTATACATCAAATGTTTAAAAAAAAATGAGGGACTCACAAAAACTAGCAAGCAATAAGATGCTCTCAAAAATGTACAGGACTATTTGAGAAACAACCAGAACAAACAGGACTGCTAGAAATTTTTAAAAAATATAACTGATGGAAAAATACAGTGGATGAGTTTAAAGCAGATTAGATATAGATGAAGTGAAAATTAATGAACCAAAAGACAATCCAAGAACATTAAATAGCACAGCACATAGAGAAAAGGCAACAGAAAATAAGAAAGAATAGAGGATGGAGTAAGGTCTAAAATATGTTTAATAGCAACCTATGAAGGAAGAAATGATAAGAAAGAAGGATAGTAATACTTGAAAAAAAAATTGACGAGTATTTTCCAGAACTGATGAAAGAAAGAGATTCATAGTTGCAGGAAGCACAACTATAGGACAATCTTATGGTTGTAATGAACACATTACCTTGGTTCATCTCGATTAACAAATCAGATAGCATACTAGCTTTCCCTTTTTATCTTTCAGTAAACTGAGGTCAGAGAGATTAACTAGGCTGTCTAAATCACAGAGCTATTAAATGGTTGTGCTTGTCTGAACTTAAGTTTCTACAAATAGAAGCAGTTTCAAGGTTAACTATGTCTCAATCAATTAAATAAAACAGAAACATTCCTTACTGCACATATACTTAAAGATCCTCCAATGAACTGGGAACACCTCAAATTATCACTATTCTTAGTTTTGCTTAGGTAGGCACTGGGCCCCTTGAACAGGCTCAAATGTGGTCCCCAGGCCAGCATCACTTGGGAACTTGTCAGAAATCCAAATTTCTGAGTCATAACCCAAACTTAGGTTATGACCTAAGCTAAAAACTGGGTGGGGGGGTTGTGGTTTGACCCAGCAATCTGTGCTTTAACCAGCCTCCAGGTGATTTGCACACAAACAGAAGGTTGCGAACCACTGCTTACATCATCTGCTCTGGACTTTGTATCCATCCTGTGGAACCTCATTCTTCATCCTTTCTCCTAGCTTACATTTGTTCCTTGCTCATAGGGAATACAAGTGTATATTCTTACAAGCTATCTCAATGTCTCTGAAAAATGTGTCACATTCTGAATACATTTTCTTCCCTGGCTACCTTATACTGAATTGTACTTACACTGAAAAAGATACCTCATAGCTCTTTCCAAAGAGAGGCATCCACCTGCCTCCCAGTCCATCTGGAGGGACAGGGGCAGGGGATGGGGGAGGGCATTAGTGAAAGGTATGGTTCTAAGATTCAGGGGTGGCAGGTAATATGTTATCTGGTGTGCCCAAGCCAAGTCCATCCTGGACAAGGACCATGTGGTTTTGTAGACCTCTGATTCTGGCTGGACACAACCTTTTCCCTTAGAAAGGCATTGTCACCAAATCTTCCAATGACCAGCTGTGTACTGAATTGGGTACACCCTCATCAGACCATCTATACATGCTGCTCATTTCTTTACCTGTAAGTTCTCCTGGAGGGCTTCCCACAGGGCCCCGAAACTTAAGAGGCATGAATAAGTGAATGTGTGTGTGTGTGCATAATTTGTGCACCCATGTGTGTAAGGGAGGTGAGGGTGTGAAGGGCATGGGGTTATAATGAAAATCAATACAGTGGGCAATGGAAGGGAGCAAGGGAGGAAATGATGAGAGGGTGACACTCCTTCTGGAAAATGGCTAATGAGGAAGGGACAATGCAAAGATCAAAGGGCTTATTTCTCCTTGAAACGTATGAAGAAGGAAGGTCTGGAGCACCTGGATTTCAGATGCAGAGCACATAAGAGGACTCAGTTGTTCCACTGGGCTGGGTGGGAAGATGATTGTGGAGGGCCTGAGATGGGCAAATGGCACCTTGGAACCTGCTCAGAAGCCTCTGCACTCTCTTCTTCACTCGGTATACAGGGCCCCGGGGTACCCGAGATGATGTTTGACATATTAAAAAGCTGCCATGGGAAAGGAGCAGGCGGAGGAGTCCCACCCATCACATGCAACAACCACAGGCCGGCGCAGGGTGCTGGGGCCCACCCCAAGTGCAGGAGCTGTAACGCTCTATGACCTCAGGATGGGGGAAGCCCACAGGCCACAACTCTCGCCCTCCTCACAGGCTCCCCAGCACAGGTGCCTCTCAGACCCTTGGACTCCAGCTCCCCTGGGCTTCCTCTTGGCCTCAGTTTTCACCTTCCTGCCCCTGCCTGCCCAACCCAGCTACCACATAGGCCACATTCGCTCTTGACTTCTGCAAACTACTGTGCCTGGTCCAAGACCTGACTGCCATCTCTCCCCCAACAGAAGCCTCATCCCCCTCTCTTGACACTCGGGGAGGGGGCAAGCCCAGAGGTCAGGGTCTCCCTCAGGACCTCACAAGTCTCCCAGACCTGACAGCCCCACTGGTTTGGCCCTGGAGACTCGGCCTGGCAGCACCTCACACCCACCACTCTCCTGGGATCTCTATTTCAATCCCCTCCACCTCCCAGCCCCGTGGCAATGCTGGCCTGGCATCACCAGGCATTTCCAAAAATAAGACCTGCAGTCAGCACCTGCAACCCACCCCTTTCCTTCCACTGTCCTCACCCAGCGGCTCTGGGTACAGTCGCCCAGCACTCTTCCCACTGAGACTTTTCCTCCCTCCTGCTGGAGGAGGTCAGGCCTCCTGATGGTCAGGCCTGCCTTTTCACCATCTCGTGTGTGTGTGCATGCTAAGTCACTTCAGTCGTGTCTGACACTTTTCGACCCTGTGGACTGTAGCCACTAGGCTCCTGTGTCCATGGGATTCTCCGAGCAAGAATACTGGAGTGGGTTGCCATGCCCTCCACCAGAGGATCTTATCAACCTTGGGATCAAACTCGTGTCTCTTATGTCTCCTGCATTCACAGGTGGGTTCTTTACCACTAGTGCCCCCTGAGAAGCCTCAGCTAAATCTAATCAGCCAGTTTAAGGCTGCTGCTGCTGCTAAGTTGCTTCAGTCATGTCCAACTATGTGCGACCCCATAGACGGCAGCCCACTAGGCCACCCCATCCCTGGGATTCTCCAGGCAAGGACACTGGAGTGGGTTGCCATTTCCTTCTCCAATGCATGAAAGTGAAAAGTGAAAGTGAAGTTGCTCAGTCGTGTCCGACTCTTCACGACCCCATGGACTGCAGCCCACCAGGCTCCTCCGTCTATGGGATTTTCCAGGCAAGAGTACTGGAGTGGGGTGTCACTGCCTTCTCTGTCTAAGTCCTTGATTGAAAATCAAAGAATTTAGACCTTTAGCAGTGAGGCCCCTCTTGGCTCAGAAGTTCTGCCACCACAAATGTACCTAATACCATAATTCAAGAGGAGGAAAAACTACAATCTGAGTTGGCCAGATTCCCCAGACACAATCCATCTCAACAGTTTAGAGTCTTTGGAACATACCTTCTGCATTTTAAACTGCATTAGAGAGGATTTATAACCTCATTTAGGTCTCAGACATTTTGAGATATGCTGCCTTTTCATCCCTGGTTTCTGTGGGTGGCAAGAAGACTGTTTTTCTAAGATGGAGGCTGGGGATCTGCTCCATTGAACCACAATGCAGACCAGAGATTCCAAAATGAATCTAATATTTTCACACTCGATTCTCCAAGATATTCCTAAATGGGAACTGTAAACCTTCAACATTAGCCATGGGTGTCCCTTGGCCTTTCATCCTATGTTCATTAATGACTCAAAATCCACTAATATTTATTAACCTTCTATGAAGTACTTAACATTATGTGTGACTATTCGTGTGTTATCCGAATATGTATGTGTTACTCAGTCAGGTCTCACTCTTTTTGACCCCATGAACTGTAGCCCACCAGGCTCCTCTGTCCCTGGGATTCTCCAGGTAAGAATACTGGAGTGGGTAGCCATTCATTTCTCCAGGCGGTCTCCCTGACCCAGGGATTGAACCCACGTCCCTGCATTGCAGGCGTATTCTTTACTGTCTGAGCCACAGCAAAGCCCATTATTAGGAATCACAGAGAATAGGTTCTGTTTCTGAATCTGAAAGCCTCCTACATTTCTCAGCATCTTCCAGGTGCTGTGGGGGTGTTCCAGGTAAGATCTGCCAGTCTTGGCAAGTCTTAGACAAGGTGGCACAGGAAACAACACCTCTGAGCAGGTGTGAAGAGGTTGGTGGGGGTATAAGAAGCACATGGTGGTCATGGGCAGCCAACTGGAGCCAAACCATGTCCAGAGGGCTGGGAATGGATCTGCATAAGAACTGCAAAAATGATGAGCTGGATCATCAGCCCTCAGTGATAAAATCAAGCAGCAAGATGAGATTGGACAAGGAACTGTAAACATCAGGGTAACAGAGGTTGGTGCTGAAATCGGCCTCCTCCCCAGGGTCACTGGGGACAACAGAGGAGGCAAATGAACTGCTGCTCCCAACAATAAGAGCCTGTCTGCACAGAAGAGACTCAGAGCCCAGCCATGCTGGTGCAGCCACCAGCACCCATGCCTCTCCTCCTCCCAACATTCATTAAAGGCAGTTCTTGTGCTCAGACATGAGAAGGTGAAGACCTTGAAATCTCTGCAGAAAAATAGACATCATACTTTGGTTTAAATGTATATAAATGCACACAAGTGTGGCTGGTGAGCCTGCTCCTTTTTGTTCCTCTGCACTGGCTGGTGCCCAGCCAGATGGGTCACCGTGAACTTCAACTGTATTTGCCCCAACATCTTCCCAAAAGTATATGCACTAATTTGCCCAAAGAAAAGTGTCAATGCCAGAAAGCCCTCAGTGGCCTAGCCCCTATTCTCCATCCCTCCCTGCCACACTCTGTACCATCCACAGGGGCCTCATGGTGGCCTGACCTTCCGAACACACTCCTGTCTCTGGGAACCCACAAGTGCTTTTCCCTCAATCAGGATGGCTCCCAGCTGCCCTCAGGTCTCTGCTCAAATGTCTCCTTCATAGCAAGGCCCCTCCTGATCACCCAGCATAAAACAGAATCCCAGACCGCCAATCACAGCAAGTTCTAGTCCCTTCCTTAAATGCGCCAATGAACTGGGCAGCTCTTGTTCAATTGTTCAGTGTCTACTTCTGCCAGTGTGATGTGGACTTCACAAGGCAGAGACCCCCATCTCCAAAGCCCAAGGTGGAGTCAGCATCTAGCACCTCACACGACTCTGAAAGTGTTAGTCACTCAGTCATGTCCGACTCTTTGTGACCCCACGGACTGTAGCCCACCAGGCTCCTCTGTCCATGGGATTCTCCAGGCAAGAATACTGGAGTGGGTAGCCATTCCCTCCTCCAGTGGATCGTCCTGATCCAGGGATCGAACCTGGGTTTCCTGCATTTCAGGCAGATTCTTTACCATCTGAACCATGAGGGAAGCCCAAGAACACACACAGCTGTGGACATTGGTAAATGCTGGTCCACAGGTGGACAAGTTCATTTAAATGATGGGAAAGTGTGGAGGAGGCACATTCTTTAGGGAAACCTGAATGAGGCCCAAGAAGACTCAGTGGGAAGGACTCTATAGCTGTGGGGCTGTTCCATGGTGGGTGCCCCCTGCAGCAACCCCTCGTCTAAGTCGGGAGAAGGCAGCTTCCTTAAGTGCAGCACTCCCCAGCAAGCCTGACAGCAGGCTTCTGAACCGGCAAGAAGGCACGAGGCCCTGCTGTCTGGATAACACAACTTAGGGCTGACTTAACCCACAGGAGGCTATAGCCCCAGTCCATGACACGTGTGTTGGAAATTACTCTTAAGAAGGTGGTAAAAGTCCAAACCTCAGGGGACAATGAGCCAAGAGGTGCTACACTGAGGGGAAAACATCCTGCTGCTCCAGGATCTCTGCCCGTGGCTGTTTCTGCATCCACTAAGCATCATCCCAGTCAGCTTGTGTGCCCACTCGGGCTGCTCCATGCTTGCTTTTAGGATCACTTTTTAAAGAATATTGTGTCTAAGATCATCTCTTAAATAAAAGGGATCATGGTAAAGTCAGGCTTCCCTGGTGGCTCAGATGGGAAAGAATCTGCCTGCAGTGCAGGAGACCGGGGTTTGATTCCTGGATGGGGAAGATCCCCTGGAGAAGGGAATGGTTACCCACTCCAGTATTCTTGCCTGGAGAATTCCACGGAGGGAGAAGCCTGGTGGGTTATAGTCCATAGGGTTGCAAAGAGTTGGACACAACTGAGCAACTAAATTTACTTTTACTTTTACGGTAAAGTCTGAGGAAAATTCTTTAAATAGATGGATACTCAGAGAAAACACTTTTATTTCCAGAAAAAGTTTAAAACACCAGCTGGGTGTGTTTCCACATTCTTGGTTACAGGGCTACACTGCTGTCCAAATGTCCAAGGCCAGGATGGGGCACCCAGTCGGCATGGCCAGGGGGTGATTACTGAACAGTGACAAGCACAGGTGAGCATACCTCCATCCCCTTGGTCACAGCATCTTGGGGGAACAAGTCAACAGCTGTCTGAGACAGCTCCTTGCCTTCCCTGGACCACCAACCCTGCCCCGAGATGGCCTGCATCTTCAGCAGCTCTGGCATTGACCATCAAGGGTAACAGTGAGCAGGGCTCGGGATGCACACCTCATTTCTGAGATTATGAGGCCAGAGTTCACACCTGCTTGTGATCAAGTTCCTGTGCTAACCTTTCATATGAGCGACTATCAGAAAATTTTCTTTTCTATCTGCCCCATTGGCATGTCTCTCCAGGCAAAAAGAGAAGCAAAGTCTGAGATCTTGGGGCAAATATATTGCACTGTTTTTTAACATGGATGAATGCATACTATTACATATGCCATGTTTTGTCATTAAAAGCAGAATATGTGGCTGAAAAGACTTTCTTAAATGATGTCCCTCAGTGCCCAAGAAGAGGGTTCACTTTGGGGCCAGACTGAGCAAAACAAATGCTGAATTACTTGAGGTGGCTTCAATTTGAGATGTCTATGAGGCCGACCAACATGTGTGTCTCAGTTGATAGCCCATGATCCCTTCCCCAGGATCACCAGGAGTTCAGGGATGGGAAGGCTGAGTGACCCCTAACTGTCCAAGCAGGCCTGGCACTAGTGGTTGAAGGGAAAAGACACAATACTTACAAAAACTTTCCATTTGTCTTTGATCCTATCAGGACAATCTGCTCAGATTCATCCCGAGAGATTTTTCCATGGAACCAGGGCATTTTTTCATGGGCTGTGGTGGCGATCAGTTTCTCCAGCTGAGGTTTCTGGCTGATGATGGCCTGCTCAAGAGCTTGGCCCTGTCACGAGGAGAGGAGATGGAGCCATAATAAGTGAAAGTGATAAGAAAGACACATGAAGCAGGTCCAATCTGTCCTAAGTCCTGATACGGTAAAATGAAATCACATCTGTTTGTTTGTTCATTCAATAAAGAAAGTCAATAGACCTTATATGTTAAAGTATCTTCAAATGTATATACTAACAAAATAGATTTTAGAATAGATGCTGGCCTTTGCAAAGACACATTGGGCTTTAGAAACCATCAGGTATAATCCATGAGGTCTAGAGAAGGGGCCTCCTGCCCTCTCCCAATCAATCACCTCCTAGAACTGATTGTTTTATATTAGACCCTTATCATTTAATGACCATCTGGAAGACTTAAAGACGTGTGCAACCAAGGAGACATGCTTTTCTCTGTCTGCCCCTAAAAGGCTTCACTCTGAGTAGTTTATACATGCTGCTGCCTGTAACTGCAGGAGATGTGATCACAGAAAAAAGAGATAAACCTTGACAATGCAGAAATGACAACATGGAAAACAAGAATGAGAAGGAGGCTGACAGCTGGGTGAATTAACTTTCTAATCATACTTAGTGGGAGAGAAACAGATACCTATCACAGTAGTAAATGAAGAACACAAGTTGATAATTCAAAGTTATAAAAAGAACCAGAAGAAGTGAAAACAAAAACATAACCAACCTCTGAGGAGAGGAAAGAGAGGAGGGGAGGCAGAAGGGAAGGTGAACCTGAACACTTTGTCATGCTTCATAGATGGGATGAAAAACAAAAGCAGTAACAGTTACATACCAAGGAGGTAACCGGTTCAAAGTTAGCAAAGGGCAAAATCAACAGAGTGTGGAATACTACTCAGCCACAATAAAGAAGGGACCGCTGACACATAGCTGGCTCACAAATGTGTTATACTGGGTGCAAGGAACCAGTCTGAAAAGGCTACATGCTGTGTGAGTCCATTTACATGACATTCTGGACAAGGCAAAACTATAGGGACAGAAATCAGGTAAGGGGTTGCCAGGGTTGCCAGGGGGTGGTCCTGAGGGTGCTTGATGGGTGATGGAACTGTTGTGCATCTTGATTGGGGGTGGGGGTAGGTATCACCTGTCTGTTAAAAAAAAAATCATAAAACATAAAAATTAAAAAAAAACGTGTGTAAATCCATGGCTGATTCATATCAATGTATGACAAAACCCACTGAAATGTTGTGAAGTAATTAGCCTCCAACTAATAAAAAAATTAAAAAAAAAAAAAAAAAAGAATCAACCTGCTAATGCAGGAGAAAAAATAAATAAATAAATAAAGAAGCTTTAAATAAAAAAAAATTAAAAAAAAATAAAAAATCATAGAACTGTACACTCAAAAAGGATGAATTTTCATAGTGTGTAAATTATACCTCAGTAAATCTGACTAAAAGAGTAAAAAGATGGTCTAAGTCTTGGCGCCAGGGACCAATTTCATGGAAGATAATTTTTCCACTGACCTCGTGGGGGATGGTTTCTGGATGATTCAAGCACATTACATTTATGGTGAGCTTTATTTCTATTATTACTGAAACAGCTCCACCTCAGATCATCAAGCATTAGATCCTAGAGGACCCCTGGTGTAAATCATATCCAATAAATATTAATGAAAAATACTGAATCCATAGTATTGGTCTGCAAGACTGAATTCAGTGCAGAGCATATTATAGGAGTAAAGGAGTGGATAGAATCCTCAAGAAGTCTTTACCATTATCCACATGTATATATAAAAAGCATATATCCAAAAAGTGCAAAGAAATGGTTCAACACATGAGTCCGATCAGAAGACTGTCAACCAGACTGGTGGCTCCTGATACCAAGTGCTACGGAGGGTTTGACGGGAATGTAAGTTGTCACAACCTTTGGAACCTTTTTGGATGACAACCTGTCATCACATCCAAATCCTTCACTGTGTTCAATCCAACCAGTTTGGGGTTACCCTGCTGATACTGCATAAAAGGTTAGGAGAATGTTGGGGGGGCATTATTTATAAACAATGAAGATGTCTACCAATATGTACTAGTAAAATGAATTACAGTTCACAGGAAGAACTATCATATGGCTGGTAAGGGGCTGATGCAGCTGTGTGTTTGTTGACATGGAAAATTCTGGAAGAGATGTTAGGAAGGGGTAAAATCAAATGCCAATCAGTGTGTTCAGTATGACCCTCTTAGGTAAACAAAAACCAGTATTTGCCCTGTGATCCCGCTCTGAAAGGGCCCAGCGTGAATTGGGTGACAGTGGTTTCCTGTGGTGGAGAAACCCACATCGCTGGCACGAAGGGGCCCACCCCTCAAGCGTGACCACAAAAGAGGAAAGGCTGCCTTCTTGGAGTGAGGCATTTGGGGGCCCATGTTGATGACTAAGAAGAAGGTTGCTTATCTGAAGCAGCACTGCACAGCTCTCATGCAACTGGGTGCCTGTGTGGAATTCCAGGGCCCCTGTGAGCAACGAGACCCTGCCTCGCACCTGCCAGAGGACCGCCCGCCACCCACCTGTAGGTTCCACGTCTGTTTCACGTATTCTCGGATGAGGTTCTCCTTCAGGTCCTCAAAGGGGCCCGTCTTGGGCTGCACCCCCGGTGGCCGGTTGAAGGGCTTCTTGAGGAGGCAGACGAGGCCGTCCAGCTCCTGGGAGTGGTAGTGGCAGAGCTCGGCTGGGCTGCCATGGGCCCGGCCACCCGTGATGGCATAGGTGCCATTCAGCTCCCTCTCGATGGTGTAGTGATGCGCCTTCCTGTCGTGCGCCACGGACAGGGCGAAGCCACCCAGGTAGTTGCGGCTCTGGCGCAGCAGGTAGAGCCCATCGCTCATGCCCCCCTGGACCAGGTAGTCTTCCGCCTCCTCCCGCGTGATGTTGCCAAAGAAGAAGGGCAGGTGGTTGGCGCTGTCCCCCATGCCTGCGCCTTTCCTTCAGGTGTCCACCTGGCAAAACAAGGACCGGGCAGTGGTCAAGACCCGAATGGCAAGATACTGTTGGAGGACCCACCCTCCAGCCCTGGAGGAAAGTCCTCCAGTCAGCGGGATGCTCTTCCTTCTGGGACTCAGGTCTAGAGCCTGAGCTAATCTGCCCTCTTCCTTTCTGCCCATGTAACCATTAGATTTTCAGATACACCCTCTCAATATTGAACCAAAAAAGAGAGCATTGGACCAATGTGGCCAAATCAATCTCTCTTTTTTTGAAGTTGTAGTTGGAGACAGAGAATTATAAGAGACAAACTAAAAAGAGAAGTCCCTCTGCAAAACAGGGCTTAGGAGCCCTCACTCTGGTCACCGGGACACAGGGACCGAACCCAGAGGAGTCCATTCCTCTCTGGAGCTGGAGATGGCTGTCAAGACCACTCATGTTGGTCAGTTACCTTCAGTGAAGATGTTACTGGAGTCCTTTTACATAAACACTGAGGGACTACTGTGTCACATGCTATAGTTGGACCCCAGAGAGCTGAGCACTGGCCATGTTTATATACCACGTCCAACCTTTGGCTGGGAGGTAGGACAGGCAAGCAGGTGCCCTGAGGCGTGAACAGTGGCATCCTCCCGAAGCCCCAGGCCTCAGTAACATGCAGACCCCTCCCTGCTCTCCTCTACAGCACTTCCTGGCACCCACCTTGTACCAAACACACGGCTGATATTGAACATATGGTGTAGGTTCCACATTTGATAAAGACATCTGTCACACAAAAAGCTCCCTCTTGCACTAAACAGACACACACTTCAGAAGGGAAGCGTGAAGACAATTTGACAGGAAGATTGTTTGATCAGTTGTGGTTGTAGATGAGAAGAATCTAAATTACCAGTCTAAAAAGTATACAAAAGGGTATAACCAAGAGGGGCTTGTCATCAATGGAAAAGTATCTAGATGGCTGCATCTGTGCATTGAGAAAGCAAAGCACATACCCCTTCATGTCACACACACACACACACACACTCTACACACTCAGAGATGCAGATACACAAACACCTGTACACACACATGATTACATGAAACAGTTTCTTCTCAATACGAATTACCTTAAAAGGACCATAGGACGTAATACCTGCCTGGTAGAGGTACAATTTTTCTCCAGGTAATATTGCCAAATCGCTATTTCTCAGTGAGCACCATCCCCCCCCAAAAAAGACATAGGTTTTATTATAATTTGGTTGTACAAATAATTTTATTGCTTACTTAATATTTGACCATCAATCATTAATTTTTCTTTGTGGAAATTTCTAAACATTCATCACTCAGCAAGGTTTTGTTTTCTCTTAAAAGCACAGTTCGTATTTGCTCTTAAAGCAAAGACATCTGCTATTAACCAAAAGCCCTCTCTGGAAAGACAGTGAGTAGACATGTCTTTTGGGAACAATATTGCTCTTCTGCTTCTTCCTCCTTCTCAGGCTAATAACCCCTCTGTGCCATTTGTGTTACAAGTTCAGGCCCCTCTCCGCAGTGATGGCCCAAGCACTCCTTTCTCATGCTCTGCTCTGATCTTGCAACGGGTCTTTCAGGTCCTCACCTGCCATGTGCGGTGAGCCCACCTGCCTTTCCAACTCCTGTCCCCTGCAGCCCATCAGTTTTCCAACTTCCATGTGCCTGCACATCACCTGAACTCTGTTAAGAGCAAGGACCAGCCTCATTGCCGTGCCAACAATCTAGGTGATGTTGAAGCTGGCTCTGACTGCATCTGAGGCTGAGAATTCCATGTACTACGTGCCTACCTTCCAAAGCCCAGGCGTTGCCCCAGCCAGGAACCCACAGTCCTTTGAAAATACTTGCTTTTTCTTGGGCTTGTTTTTCAAATGGCTTTAGCATGTGTTCTGTTTCTCTGTATCCCTTATACATGTATGTAAAGTTGCTTCCATCGTGTCCAATTCTTTGCGACCCTCTGGATTGTAGCCCTCCAGGCTCCTCTGTCCATGGGATTCTTCAGGCAAGAATACTGAAGTGGGTTGCTATGCTCTCCTCCAGGGGATCTTCTTGACCCAGGGATCGAACCCACATCTCTTATTTCCAGCATTGGCAAGCATGTTCTTTACCACTAGTACCACCCGGGAAGCCCCCTGTATTTCTTACCACTGGCTCTTTAATTCGCATCACCCCCAAATGCACAGCTGTAAGCATCGCTGCTCTCCCCTTCCCCTCCTCTCCCCTCTTATTCCTGCTTCATCTGCCCATACCCACACTGTTCTCTACAGCTCACCCCATCCCTGTCTTCCTGTCAGCTTCATTCCTAGCAGGCTCAGTCCACAGGCCATGGCTGCCCCCTCCTGTTTCCTGGCTCACACACCCCCTCTGCTTGGGTCACACACCATCTTGCACACCTGCCTCAGATGCACCCTCACTCTCGGCTGTTCCTACTTCTTGGGACTTTTTACAGAGCTGCCACCCACCCTTAGGCTCAACGAAAACCGTTAAGTCTTCAAAAACAATACTGTAAGTGTTAATAAATATTTTTAATTTATCTAAACCTTTAACCACTATCACTTTGAAACTTCGTCAGTTTGCCACTAATATTTACATCGGTGCTGGCCCTCTGCTGTGAATCCCACATTGAAGTGAATCAATGTGACAGGACAGGAAACAGGCAGAGAGGCAGCCTGCCGGCCCATCCTCCAGGCCCCAAGTAGGAGGCTCCTGAATGGCTCTGATGGAGATGGCAGGCTCACCCCCAGCAGGTGGCACCTCTCTGGCTTCCCTGCGAGAGCAAAGCCTGGCTGCCCTCAGTGTGAGCAGTGTCTGGCCGAGTAGCTGTTTTCTGATGGTGTGATTTCCTGTTCTGGAGGTGACACTGGGCAAGGGCCTGACAAAGATGCACTGGGCCGTTGCTCTTGGTGGTGGTTTTGACAGTAGAGATGGTTTATTGCAAGGACAGCTTAAGGAAGATTCTTGGGCTATTTAATTTGGGGGGGAACAATATCTGTGATGCCCCGCTTATGTCTTCTTCAGACAGCTCCCACCAGCACCCACCTGGCACCTTCTCCATAACACAGGCTGTGGTGATGGGCGACGGTCACCTCGGCTGTAGCCACTGTGCCCAGAAGCTGCATCCCCGCCCTGCTGTTCTCAGCCCTGCTTCTCAGACAGTAGCTCTCGCTCACTTTGTTGAAGTGGTACAGACAGCAGCTTCCCCGCTGCAATGCTCCCCTCTCCGCTTGCACTTGCTCACAGGCACTGCTTAAATCTTCCATTTCCCTGGACCCCAGAGGAAATCTGTAGCTCAAACTCTGTTTAACACCCACTGTGATGGATAATATGCCTTCCAGGATAATAGGATAATATTCCACCTGGGGTTTCCCAGGTGGTGCACTGGTAAAGAATCTGTCTTCCAATGCAGAAGATGCAAGAGATGCGGGTTCTATCCCAGGGTCAGGAAGATCCCCTTGAAGGAGGAAACGGCAACCAATTCCAGTCTTCTTGCCTGGGAAATTCCATGGACAGAGAAGCCTGGCGGGCTACAGCCCATGGGGCCACAAAGAGTCAAATACAACTGAGTGACTAAGTAACAACAAGGGTAATATTCTCCTCGACAGTGCCTAGAACTTGCTACCCATTTTTTGTCTATTTCAACTTTCCCAGCTATTTTCTGCCATGTGTGAAATCACTTTATTCTAAAGTTCAAAAACTGAGAGGCAAAAAAGGCCATTGGTCTCCATGGACCAGGTCCTTCAAATCTTCCCAAACACCCCCAGCAGCTCGGCTGGTGCATACCTGCACAGGTAGCTCTTGAGTAAGGTGAGGCTTCACGCTATTGCCAGATGAGAGCCTCAAAACATGGCAGCACTGGGGAGAGCTGGATTGGGAGTTTGGGACTAGCGGATGCAAATGATTCTATGTAGAATGGATACACAACAAGGCCCTAGTGTATAGAACAGGGAACCATATTCAATGTCCTGTAGTAAACTATAATGAAAAAGAAGATGAAAAAGAATGTGTATATAAGTATAGCTGAATCACTTTGCTATATACCTGAAGTTAATACGACATTGTAAATCAGCTACACTTCAGCTTAAAAGCAAAACCAAAAACACTGCAGCATGACTGGCTCTTTGGGGCTTTTTTATGACACAGGTTCAAGGTGGATTTCACACTCAGAAAATGTTTTATAACATGAAATAATGTTTTGTGATGCCGGAGGTAGCCCATTCCTCTTCCCAGCTTAGTTTGATCTCTCTCCAGAGCACATCTCCATGGGTGACAAGTTTTTAATATGTGGTAATTTGATATTGAAGACAGATTCTTGTCTTGGTCCTCCCCCCAGAGTGCCAGCTCTGGGAGGTGAAAAGGGAAAGATTTTGTTCACTGCCCTGTCCTGATGCCTGGAACAGTTCCTGGTATATGGCAGGTGGCCAAACTATTTGCTGGCAAATAAATAGGCATTGTGATGTTGTTGTTGTTTCATTGCTAAGTCATGTTTGACTCTTTGTGACCCCTTGGATTGTAGCCCACCAGGCTCCTCTGTCTATGGGATTTCCCAAGCAAAAATACTGGAGTGAGTTGCCATTTCCTTCCCCAAGGGATCTTCCCAACCCAGGGATCAAACCCGTGTCTCCTGGATTGGCAGGTGGATTCTTTACTGCTGAGCCACTGGGGAAGCCCTAGGTATTATAATGGGAAGAACAAGTCTGACTCCATATTGGATCTATTTCTCTTTAACCTTTGTATTCTATTGCTTTGGCTTTGAGAAGTCTCTAAAAGGATGCTGCCTATAGCTTAAGTAAAAGTCGTGTCTGACTCTTTTTGACTCCGTGGACTATACAGTCCATGGAATTCTCCAGGCTAGAATACTTGACTGGGTAGCCATTCCCTTCTCCAAGGGATCTTCCCAACCCAGGGATTGAACCCAGGTCTCCCTCATTGCAGGCAGATTCTTTACCAGCTGAGCCACAAGGGAAGCCCAATAGCTGAAAGTACACATAAGAACGCACCTCCGGGAACCCTACCCTCCATGCCTGAGCATTAAGCTAAAATATCTTTGATTAGCTCACAGGAAATATCCTGACCTGGTCAACCTGCAAATGACTGCAGGAAAGAAGAAATTAGCACACCCCCTGCAGAGTCTGTCCGGAACCAGGAAATATTTGCAACAACTTAGCGCCAACTTCGTTTTATCTTCTCACCTCCCCGCTTTGCTCTAGAAAAGAAACTAGCATCCAAACCCCGGCAAGATGGGGACACCACTCCATCATCTTCTCGGTCTGAATAAAGCTGCTATTCCTTGTCCCCACACCTCGTGCTCAACTTATTGGCCTGCGGTGTGGCGATCTCGGGCTTGGTAACCGTATGATTAAGTGAAAGCAGCTTTCAAAATAATGTGTCCAGAGTAATCCAGTTTTGCTTTTAAAAGGTTGTATGTACGAAAGTATATAATAATATATAGCTAGAGAGGGAGAAGGTCTGAAGGGACGGTGGGTATGGAGGAAGGGCTGTGGCTGGTTTTACTGGCCTCTTTTGTATTTTCTGTCAAAGCGTCCGCTCTGCCCCATCTTCTTCTGTCTACCTGCCTCTGCCTGGCCTTTACTCCATGCTCCATGAATCTGCTCTCACCAGTATCATCAATCTTCACATGGCCAAACTCGAGGTCATTCCGAGGGCCCTGTCCTGCCTGACCTCCCATTAGCAGTGGATGCTGCCCAGCACCCACACTTTAGTGGATCAGTCCCTCTGCTTGGCCAGCTCCTCCCCCATCCATGGCTCCTTCCTTTGCTTACTCTGAAGCCCAGTGTGGGGTCTTCATCTGCGTCTTCTCCCTGCACATGGCCCCCATGTGCCCATGGATCCCACATCCACCTCTCCTGGCTGAGCTTCTGAACTAAATGCTGCTTATCTGATGCTTCCACTGAAAATCTAAAAGGCAACTCAACCTTCAGGGGCCCCAAACGGGCTTTCAATTGCTCATGTATGGTCTCCCTGGGCCCCTCTTTTTTTTTTCCCCTGAGCCCCTCTTAATTGAGGAAATGACATTAACTCTAACCAGTTGCTCAGGACAAGACCCTAAAGACTTTCAGGATCCCTCCCTTTCACTCATCATGCATGTTTAATCCACTCACTTGTTGCTGCTGTTTAGTTGCTAAATCATGTCCAGCTCTTTTGAAACCCCATGGACTGTACCCTGCCAGGCTCCTCTGTCCATGGGATTCTCCAGGTAAGAATACTAGAGTAGGTTGCCGTGCCCTCATCCAGGGATCTTCCCAACCCAGGGATGGAACCTGCGTCTCCTGCTTTGGCAGATTCTTTACCACTGAGCCACCTGGGAAGCCCAATCTGCTAACTGGATGATCTTATTTGCAAAGCAGAAATAGAGACACAGATACAGAGAACAAACATATGGATACAAAGGAGAAAAGAGAAGGCAAGATGAACCGGGAGATTGAGATGAACATATATATGCCACAATGTATAAAACAGATAAGTAATGAAAACCTACTGTATAGCTCAGGAAACTCTACTCAATGTTCTGTGGTGACCTAAACGGGGAGGAAATCCAAAAAAGAAGAGATACATGTATACATATAGTTGATTCACTCTGCTGTATGGTAGAAACTAACAACACAACATTGTAAATCAGCTATACTTCAGTAAAAATAAATTAAGAAAAAGAACATATTTTCTTTCAGATGGGTCCAGCCCACCCAGTAATGTGCCCCCTTGGGAAACACTGAGCTTCATTCAAAGCCCAAAGGGGCTCCATCAAGGCCTGGGGACTCTTGAAGGAAGTTGGACCAGCTGATCTCCAGGAAGCTCTCATCAGTTTTCCTCTTAAAGGTATCCCAAAGTCATGGCTTCACTTCATTTCCCTTGACATTTCCTGAGTGAAATGTTCATCAGCTCTCACTCACGTGAATGGAAGTCTTACCTCGTTCATTCCCCCTTCCGCCCGACCCTCCTTCTGGTCCATTCCCCACCACAGCAGGCAGAAGCATCACTCTCTCTCAGATACATCCCAAATCCTCCTCCCTCCTCTTGCCCATTTGCCCATCTCACCCGTGCTCACCACATCCAGCCACGTGGCCCTTCTTCCTGTCCTGGCACTTTCCCCCGCACCCCCTACCCCCTCCCACTGACCGCTGGTTTCCTCCTGCTCACGCCTGTGGTCTCAGCTCATGTCACCTCCTCAGAGGGGTGATGCTGATGGCCGAGTCTAAGGTGGCTTCATGACCCATTTATCTTCATCTCCTGAAAAGGTTTATTTCCTGAATCCATTCACCACAAGCAGGCCCATGTGTAATGTAAGCTCCGAGGTCTACCAATTGACCTGCAACCCCAACAGCTGACCTGCATCCCAAACACTTAGGGGCTTCCCAGGGGCTCGCAAAATACCTGATAAATGGAGATGTGCTGATCACACCATGTTAGAGTTTCCACAGTGAATACACACTGCTTTAGTAATATGAACTCTCACTGTGCAGCTGCTGCCCTGCCCGGGTGGAGAGCATGGTGCCAGACTGAGAGAACCGTGGTGTGTGTCCAGCCTCTTTCAAGATCCACACGATTCCATTTTGCCCAAGACCCTATTAATGGTGTAGCTGGCTATGTGCCACCACCGCCGAGATCTAAACACGCAAATGCACAGGTCCCTCTGGAGCTGCTGTCAGTGGCCTATAGACGTGGCCCTGGCTGGCCTCAGTTCCTGGTATCCATACTGGGCTACTGGCATGTGATCAAAGCATGTCCTCCACCCTCTATTTACATACTACGAAGGCTGCATGTGCCCAACTCATACCCTTTTGATTGGTATCACCCATTTCCATCTGTCACCTCTCATTGCATCAGCAGCATGCTTCTCAACCTCATACACTTGACATCTGGGCCAGATTGTTCTTTGCTCTGGGCCTTTTTATCAACTATAGGCCGGGTGGCAGCAATCCTGGCCTCCACCAGTAATGCCAACAGCTTCCCCCCATCTCCCAGTCATGAAAACCATCCCCAGACACTGCCAAAAGTTCCCTGGACACAGTCCCCAAATGTCCCCTGACTGGAAGTCATTGCGTTAATCATTAGGTCTGCCCACACATCTGTGTGTTCTTTCCATTGCTAGAGCACCTTCACCAATAAACTAGATAAATGAATATCCCTGTCTCATTTATTACCACGATCACTCCAAGCTCAGGACAGGGAGGGGCGGAAAGGAACAGAGCCCTGTGGAGGTAAGTGTGTCTTGACTCCGAAGGTAGCAGAGTCGGGTGCAGAGCAGAGCCTGAGCGCCATACAGGCTGGCATCCCATCCCAGTTCCTGATTCCCAGACCCATTAGAGCCACAGCTCTGTACCTCTGAAAGTGGTGGCAGTAGCACCAAAGTCACCACAACTCACTACAGTCACAATGGATAGCGAGGGGGCTGCCCATGGCAACTGGGGCTTCATGAACGGAGGCTCTGAATGAAAAGCAAAAGGAATGGTGCATGGTAGGATGGTAAAAGGGGAGGTATGGTCAGCCCACACTTGAAAGGAGTGTGTGTATGTGAGTGTGTATCTGTGTGTATGTGCATGTGCACACACCACCCCCAACAGACATTCTCACACAAGGATGATGGAAGCTTGAATTAAACCACAGACAATGATTCCTTACTTTAAAAAAGAAAAAGAAAGAAAGTGAAGTCGCTCAGTCATGTCCGACTCTTTGTGACCCCATGGACTGTAGCCTACCAGGCTCCTCCATCCATGGGATTTTTCAGGCAAGAGTACTGGAGTGGGTTGCCATTTCCTTCTCCAGGGGATGTTCCCAACCCAGGGATCGAACCCTGGTCTCCCACATTGCAGGTGGACGCTGTACCGTCTGAGCCACCAGGGAAGCCAAACCCTGCCTAATCAGGTAAGGCTTCATCCTGCATTCAACTCCCCTCTGAGGAGCTATCTCTAGAATAGAGCCTATTTCATCACTGGGCTTTGATTCTGGCTGCCTCACCCAAGGAGCCCCATCAGCAGCCCCCCCTTGAGCCTACAGAGACTAATTCCTGGGACAGATGATGAACCCCTTGAATCCGATGAGCATCCTCATTACTTCCTTGTTCCATTTAAGCAGCACTGTTTTCTTCTGCACTTCTGTCATGTTACAATCTTCCCTTCCAACTAGCCTCTCAAAGTCCATTTTCCCCAGTCCCAGGGCCAAGGCTGCCTGCACAACCTTTGCCCTTTACAATGCATTTAGCTTGGAAATATCACTTGTGTAGTTCTAGCTTATCACACAGCAGTTTCATAGATTAAGAGGAATAGCCCATGCTTGCCATCATAAACACAATGTCTCAGATAAGATAAGCAAAATTAAAAGAAAAAGTCATGCTTCTGGGGGCAGCCTGCGTGCAAGGTTAGGTACAGCTGCTCACACCCAGGATAACAGCTACAAAAGCTGTTTGGAACCCACGACTCAGGTGGAAAGAAATTTTGTCCCTAGCAGAGAACAACCAGAGTGAATTCAGCATGAGAAAGGAGGGCTGGAGTCTGCACACCCACCCACCTCAGCTTTTAAAATCTTCTATTTTTTTCCTTGCCTGCATCTTGAAAGCCATTAGAATAGATACTTCATAAGGATCAGTGTGTTTACTGTATTGTTTTCTGCTGCCTAGAACAGAAAGTGTTAGTCACTCAGTTGTGTCTGACTCTTTGTGACCCCATGGACTGTAGCCCACCAGGCTCCTTTGTCCATGGAATTTTCCATACAAGAATACTAGAGTGGGTTTGCTTGCCCTTCTCCAGGGATCTTTTAAACCCAGGGATCAAACCTGAGTTCCCCACATTGCAGGTCTGGAGGCACTAGGGAAGCCCTGTCTAGAACAGAAGCGCCCCTAAAAATGGGCCTCAACCTTGCAAAGCTTGGTGGAGAATTAGAATGTGTACATGGCAGCCAGTCTCCATGATGGCTCCACAGATCCTTCCCAGCCTTCCCACCCTGACTGAGGGCTGACTGCACAGTGATAATGTGCGATGCCTGAGGCTAGTCTATAAAGGCCTTTACAATTTTCCCCTGTCTCTGGATCACTCACCCTGGGGAAAAAGAAGTGAAAGTGTTAGTTGCTCAGTCATGTCTGACTCTTTGGAACCCCAGGGACTAGAGCCTGCCAGGCTCCTCTGTGCATGAAATTTTCCAGGCAAAAATATTTGAGTGGGTTGCCATTCCCTTCTCCAGGGGATCTTCCTGACCCAGGGATTGAACCCACACAGATTCTGAACCATCTGAGCCATCAGGGAAGTCCCAATCTGGGGAAAGCCAGATAACAAGTCATGAGGATGTTCAAGCAGCTCTTTGAGGAACTGAGGCATCCAGCCAACAGCCAGAGTGGACTTGCCAGGAGGAAAGCCACCTCAGAAGAGGGAGGACAATGGGCTTTCAGACAATGCAGCACTTGTGACTGCAGCCTCACAGGAGACCGTGAGCCAGGCCAGGCCACCTCAAAACCTGACCCCCAGCCACTGTGAGGGATAGCACATGATTATTGCTGTTTTAAGCTACTAAACCAAGGGAAATCAGTTGTGGAACAACAGATAACTAATACATCATGTGGAATAGGGTCAGATGAGAGGAACAAAGCTGCTTCATAAATATCTGAATGACTTGTTGACAAACAAGGCCCCCAGATCTTGGACTGAGTGAGGGAGGTACCTAGAGGCTAGGTTCTGGCAGAGTCAGAATAAAACTTCCAGGTATTGAGGCTGGAAGAGATGAACCCCTAAGGTCAGAAGGGAGGGAACTACGGTACACGTACCTAGTGAGTGCCCCTAGGAACTGCCACCTCAGTCTGTTTTCCTCTATCCCCACTTCACACTGAAGACCATCAGAGGCACTGACCCCAAGTCCTGCAAAGGCCTTGGTATCCCAGCCTGGAAACCGGGATCAGAGGCAAACCCCAAAGTTCAGAGTAAGTTACTGTCTCTGACAACATTGTAAGTCACTCACTTTCATAGCATCCTTTCCCATATTCTCTCTTCATCCAATGCATGAAACAAACCATAGTTGGCTGTCATTATTTGTGGTTATGTTCTATGGTGGTGCTAGTGGTAAAGAACCCGCCTGCCAATGCAGGAAAACATAAGAGATGCGAGTTTGATCCCTGGGTTGGGAAGATCCTCTGGAGAAGGGAATGGCAACCCACTCCAGTATTCTTGCCTGGAGAATCCCATGGACACAGGAGACTGGCAGGCTACAGTCCAGAGTCACAATGAGTTAGGCACCACTGAAGCAACTTAGTGTGCATATATACGTTCTGTATAGGTGCTGTGAACAATGAATTTTCAAATGTTGAACTACTGCTCGTAGAGAAAGATTGGGCTGGGTTCTTTCGAGCCTCTGATCCACGATATTTTTGTCAACAGATCAACATATAATTTTGTTTTATGTGTGTTCCTGTTTAAAGAAACTCATTTCATAGACATCATTGACATCAACAGCTCACTCATGGCCAACAACACTATAATGTATGCCGGAGGGAAGCTTATCTAGTGTTTTCTCCATAAGTCACTTCACAGCCTTCTTGCCCTTAGAAACACCAGACAGCACTTCAGCACTATGCTTGGGGCCCTTTTAAACAACAACAACAAACACACAAAAATATACAAAAAACATGTCATGAAAGAGACCAAGGAAAGGATACTTGTTTGCAGGACGAGCTGAGACAAGAGGACAGAGTGAGTCTTCATTCAACCTCAGCTGGAAACAACTTGAGTGACTCACATTTTTCACTGTCCTGTGCATGTAGACAAATGACCACAAAAGCGAGGTGAGTATTGATGTGGGGGTTGCAAATCTATTTTAGCAAGAAGGTGAATTTGTAAAAAGGGAATCCATGAATAATGAGGATCGGCTCTATGTGACTCTCCGTCACTCTCTTCCACTTGCCCCGAAGAGCCTCCACTTCATGGGTAGAAACACAAGGATGCCTTGGTATAAGGGATTTGCCGGTAGCTCAGTGGTAAAGAATCTGCATGCAATGCGGCAGACTTAGGTTTGATCCCTGGGTTGGGAAGATCCCCTGGAGTAGGAAACGGCAACTCATTCTAATATTCTTGCCTAGGAAATCCCGTGGACAGAGGAGCCTGGTGGGTTACAGTCCATGGGATCGCAAGAGTGAGATATGACTTAGTGCATAAACAACAGCAACATAAGATTGTGTACTTAAATGTATTATTCTTGTTTTCTAAATCTGTGTTCATTTCAGTGCTTTTAAACTTGGTATAGAACTATAGAACTTGGTATAAACTAGGTATATACAAAGCCTATGTCTTTGTAATTTTTTAAAAAATTTAATTTCATTTTTTAGAGTGAGGAATATTTTTATTGATCATAATGTCTATCTTAATCATAGATTCCATAAAAATCCCAATATTTTAATGCTAAAAATTTCAGCTACAAAATGATCATTTGCTTATTTGTATTTTTTTTTCTTTTTCTCCCTCATATTTAAAAAAATTTTTATTGTATATTTTAGTATTGTTGATGAACAATATTATATTAGTTTTAGGTGTGCAGTAAAGTAATTCAGTTATACAAATACATGTGTCTATTCTTTTTCAAGTTCTTTTTTAGAAACCCCATCTGCCCTGGTTATCACCAGCCCTGACCTGCACTTCAAGGCTTTTCTTAAGACCCATCAAACCATGGCCACTGCAGGTGCTGCCCCTGACTAAGCATTCAGCCCCTTCTACTTCCTGTGGAGAACGTTTCAACAGCACTTCGCACGTTAAAGGTGGCTGATTTCTCATCATAGGATCAGTTTCCCCTTATGACGGAGGTGACAGCGGCAAAAGTAGATGGTACTCTGGGGGGAACACCATCTGGGGAGAATTTCTGTCCTAGCCCTACCACTTAGGGGAACAAAACCAGGAAGATAGAAAAAGATATCTTGCTCAAAGCCACACAGGCACCTCAATGCAAAGCAACCCTGATAAAATTTGCCTGGGAATTCCCTCTGCAGTTTCAAGCTGAGAAAATTAAGTACTTGGACTCGGGTAAAAGGCAAAACCGCATCTGTAGTTTTGATTCATTTTCATATGTAAGAGGACAGAGTTTGGCCCGGGGCAGGAGAAGAGTTCTTCCTGGGCCAGTCAGGTTCTGGCTGATGAGTTATGAGAAATGACCAGGCGCAGGGAGACGCAGGGGGACCATCCCAAACAACACCAGCAGGTGACTGCCCTCCATCCGTCTGCAAAGGGCCCTGGGCGCTGCCCTCCGCAATAGGGTTTGGCTGCAATTAAAAAAAACAGGTGAACAGACCTGCGGCCGCAACACGGAGAAACAGAACCCAAGTCCCCAGCCTGAGTTGGCCCCAGGTCCGTCCAGTTTCCTGAGTGATACCAGCTGGCCTTCTGGGAGACCACCCTGAAGGGCTGTCCCCAGGCCCTCTGAGGCCTGCTGGGCTGGCCGCACTGCCTCAGACCGGGACTCCCGAGGCAGCGGCATACTTCACAACTTCTGCGGAGTGGCCCCTGTTCTGCATTTGTGGTAAAGCACAAAGATTCTTAGATACAGAGACACGCATTTAAGAAACAGAAAGTAAGTCTGAGGCTGGAGAAAACATGATGTTACACTGATATTTAGAAGAGATGAGATGTTCCAATACTTGAAAATGTTATCCAAACCTTCAAAACCAAGTTATTTGGCCTTGCCTTCAAAACCCTGAAGGAATGCATCAAGGAAATACTGATGTATCTCAGCCAACATCTGGATTTTCAGGCTCCACAAAGATGTTCAAGAACTTCTTTACTATATCCACCCAATACTCCCTCAACATAATTGGCATAAATCACAGATACAATGCCTACAGAAACATTAACACTTAACATAAACTCTCAAAATATTTGGTTACAAATAAGCAACCAGCCAACCATCATGAATTTAATTTCAAAATATGAATCATTTATTCATTCAGGATGTTTGTTGGGCATCTTCTATGTGCAATTCATTTTGTCGAGGACCCCATGGAATAGGAAGGGGACTTCTCTGCCTCCAAACAATGAGTAAGCAGAAGTGGCTCATGGGTGGTAGGATCTTCTCCGGGGGCCCTGCTTCCATCCCCAGGACTGTGATTCTCTACTGTCTACATTTCTCCTCACCTCCCAGTGTGACTGGCCAGAGCCACTGCAGATGTAACTTGGCGGAAATTCACCACGCTGTGCGCTTGAGGCTCAGAGCTTGAAATGGGGCTCCTGACCCAGCTTGGGCCCAGAGATACAGCATACAGAAGGCAAGTCTGGATTTTAAATAACTTCCTGGCAATTTTCAAGCACTTTTTTGCGAACCTCTGCCATAATCCAATATCTCATTTCCCAAGTGGGGCTGGTAGAGAGAAAAGGGAATTGAGCTGTCTCCCTCCAGGATGTAGGGAAGAAGGGAGTCTGGAGATGGGGTGAAACTGGGCTGTCTGCTGCCACAGCAGGGAAGGGAACCAGGGAAGAAGATTAAAGTCCCCTACATGGTGCCTGCTGACCTCAAGGCAGGAAAATCCAGCTCCAACTCCCTTAGGGAGGGAAGGTTATTCAGAAACTCCTCTGCCAGGGCACCGGGTCAGAGGCATGCTCGTCATGAAGCTGGATTTATGCACAAGGACTCAGTTATTAAAAGTGAGCTAGATTCAGTGAAGAATCAGTGGGCACAGGAACACATCCAAGTGGTCGCTAGTGATGCCCCCTCATGCTCTCTTGGGGTTGTTGACTGTGGGCTGAAGCCTGGGTCAACCCAGAGAGGTTCCTAGGACATCTCCCCACCTGCACCCCCCACCATGAACTTCACTCAACCATTGTGTCCTGAAAACCACCTTGTCTTCCACTCTGCTCTGGGGAAATTTAAAAACAACAGATAAAGTCACAGATGAGAGAATTCACATTGTTGGTGGCTGATATCCCTCACTGCCCTTCTCTTCCTTTGGGCATATCACATAGGGAATTTGAACAGGCAGCAAAATTACTGAGTTTTCCCTGGTCCTGATCCAGATGACCCTCCAAGACCCCTTCCCACTCAGAGAACGTCTGGACCTGTTGGCAAAGCCATGGTCAC
Source organism: Dama dama (assembly GCF_033118175.1). Classification (NCBI taxonomy): domain Eukaryota; kingdom Metazoa; phylum Chordata; class Mammalia; order Artiodactyla; family Cervidae; genus Dama; species Dama dama. Next base: position 24,362,021 of record NC_083696.1, on the reverse strand, counting down.
AGTGACTTGGCCTCTCCTGTCCCTTCTGGTGGTGCCTGGAAAAAGATTTTAGCTTCTGAGCACTATTTTACTTTCCTGTACCCCTGCCTCATTCACACGATATTCACAGGGATCCTGCAGCTGCTGGAGAAACCACACCATGTTATTTAAATGACACATTTAAATCAAGAGGCACAGTGGTAAAGAATTCACTTCAATGCAGGAGACTCAAGAGACACAGGTTCAATCCCTGGGTCAGGAAGATCCCCTGGAGGAGGAAATGGCAACCCACTCCAGTATTCTTGCTTGGAAAATCCCATGGACAGAAGAGCCTGGAGGGCTACAGTCCATAGGGTGGCAAAGATTCAGGCACAACTGAGCATACACACATACACACACAAATGAAAGGATTACAACTACTAAAAGTTTTACTAGGCATATATGAAAAATTGCCATCACTTTTTTCTGGTCGGTGAAAGAAGAATTATGGGTGATTCATGATGGCAAAATACTATAGAAGCTTATGATGGTATCCTTAGATTTCATAAACCTGTGACATAAATATATCCAGTGCTTCCATAGCTGGCAAAGGGTTCTATGAAAGAGAGAGAGATGGTCTGACTACACAGCAACCATAGGCAAGAAGTAGGATGGCAAAGACCTGAGTCCCGCTCTTCTGGGTATGTGTTCAGTGGGAAAAAACTGCCTTCACAGGGCAGAGAACACACAAGTGCACTCCCTGAAACACAAGTGCACTACCCTTCCTGCGGGCAGTCACAGAGGGGAGAGCTCCAAGGTCACCGTTCTGGATTTCCTTGATTCCCACACATCTGACCTACCTTCCTTTCCTGGATTCAAGTGCAGGTCTGCAGTTAGAAGCCCAGGACAGCATGGAGTGTGGGAAGCAAAAAAAGCCCAAGACAGAGAGAAGTGTTTAAAGGGAGAATAGGAGATATGGAGAGAAAGCAGAAGACAAGCCTTACCAACTGGAGTACTTCCTGTCTGCGCTGTGTCTGCAATTAGGGAAGTGGGCCTTCTCCTCCCATCTCAGCGAACCAGCCAGAAAGCAGAAGTGCAGATCCCCACACAACGGGCCTCGTTCACTTGCACATACAAATCGACACCCCAGGGACATGGAACCCACCAGAACACACAGCGTGCCAATGGCTGAGCCTGCTTGACGGAAATTCACCCTCCCAAGAGTTCTTACTGAAGGAACTGTGTCCTGAAGTGCTAGGTGTGTGTCTGACTCTTTGTGACCCCAAGGGCTGCAGCCCACCAGGCTCATCTGTCCGTGGGGATTCTCCAGGCAAGAACACAGGAGTAGATGCTGCTGATGCTGCTGCTTACTCACTTCAGTCGTGTCCAACTCTGTGTGACCCTATGGAGGCAGCCTGCCAGGCTCTTCTGTCCGTTGGATTCTCCAGGCAAGGGTACTAGAGTGGGTTGCCATGCCCTCTTCCAGGGGATCCTCCAGACCCAGGGACTAGAGTGGGTTGCCATGCCCTCCTCCAGGGGATCCTCCAGACCCAGGGACTGAAGCCGGGTCTCCTGCATTGCAGGCAGACTCTTTATGCTGAGCGACCAGGGAAGCCCATAGAGTGGATAGCCAGTCCCTTATCCAGGGGATCTTCCTGACTCAGGGATTAAACCTGGGCCTCCCGCATTGCAGGAAGATTCTTCACCGTCTGAGCCACCAGGGACGCCCAGAAGTGCTAGGTGGGGTACACCAAAGTCATCTTGGTTATTTTATACTTTAAATAGCCCTTGCGTGCATGCATATGTGATAAGTCACTTTAGTCAGGTCCGACTTTTTGAGACCCTATGGACTGTAGCCCGCCACACTCCTCTGTCCATGTGATTCTCCAGGCAAGAATGCTGCAGTGGGTTGCCATGCTCTCCTCCAGGGGATCTTACCAACCCAGGAATTGAACCTGCAATTCTTAGGTCTCTCGCATTGGCAGGCAGGTTCTTTACCAGTAGCGCCACCCGGGAAATCCCTTAAACAGCCCTGCTGCTGCTGCTGCTGCTGCTAAGTCGCTTCAGTTGTGTCCGACTCTGTGCGACCCCATAGACGGCAGCCCACCAGGCTTCCCCGTCCCTGGGATTCTCTAGGCAAGAACACTGGAGTGGGTTGCCTTTCCTTCTCCAGTGCATGAAAGTGAAAAGTGAAAGTGAAGTTGCTCAGTCATGTCTGACTCTTAGGGACCCCATGGACTGCAGCCCACCAGGCTCCTCCATCCATGGGATTTTCCAGGCAAGAGTACTGGAGTGGGGTGCCATTGCCTTCTCCGTTAAACAGCCCTAGGACATTATAAATATCAAATTCCACCTGAACTCTGGATCAAATAAGAGAGAAATCCTAGGAAAGGACTTATCAGTGATCTTAGGATGCTAATTCCTGTCTGGAGACTGGAGAGGTGAGCAGATATGGTCTTTATGGCAGGAAGGCCAGAGTTCAGGGTCAGAGTACCTGTGTCAGCCATCTCTGACTCTGCTCTCAGACCTCCTGGCAGACAGCCACCCATAGTACCAGCAGGAGACACAACATCAGAAAGGGCCTTTTATGAGGTCCTTCAAGTGGAGACAGGAGGTGCTTTCCGAGGATCTACTAAACATCCACATGCTCTGCAGGAAGCACAAATTTGAATGTCTCACTCCAGGCTGTGCCCTTCCTTTCACCTGGAAAAACAGCTGGGAGGAGCCTAGCCAGGCTTCACCCAGAAACAGGTGAGGGAATGTCCTTGGAAAGGCAAGATGGAGAAACACCCTCTCCAGATACTTGAAGCTGGAAGGAGTTCGGTGGGTGGTTTACTTGGGTGAGGCCAGGACACTCGCAAGGATGTGTTCAGAAAAGTAACAGTAGCCAACCTGTACCTAAAGCTAGCAAAAATGATAGCTCAATGCAAAAAAAGCATTACCATTTTACGAGTGATAAACCCAAGGCACAAACAGGCTTCGTGCTGACATCTGATGACTGTGAGATGGATGATGACAAGGATGGCAACCAGAAGCAGCTCCCTTGCAGGGCATTGGCTGACCTGCACAATATCCCTAAAGGTAGTGGCTCTGTAATCCATAACTCACATATCCGGGTATTGGGCTCTGAAAAGTCAGTTACTTCTCAAAAAACGCACAGCTATTAGTGGGAGAGCCAGTGTGGGAAGCCAGCCCTTCTCTTAGCTACTGCCTTTAGGACCTCAGCTGAGTGTGAAAACACGCTTCTATCAGCACATCCAAATGCAAGATCAGGGCTTTGCAACACCAGCATCACCAGGAACTTGCAAGAATTTTGGTTTAAGAACTCCATCCATATAACTGCTGAGGACAAAAAGGCTAAGCCCTCTCAGACAGTTCTCTCTCCTCCTCATTCCTGCAAATAATGCATCACCAATCTCATGCATCTTATCTTCTAACCTTCTAAACACGTCCACTCTTCAAACAAAACCTAATCATACCACTTCTCTGCTAAAGATTCATCACTGCTCTCTGATCTCAGGATGAACACCAATTTCTTAGCATCCACATCAGTTACCCTCAGATCTCACTATCCTGGGCTTTCTCTGTACAGCATCCCAGATGCACTCAGACCATCCACCTCCCCTCAAGGTACCAAGTGCCCTTCTGTTGTAATCCTGACCACAGTTCTGACTTAATTTTAATTTACCTTTACTTAGATGTGCGTGATTATTTGATGAATTCCTATCTTGAAAAATGCAGGCTGAGATACCTATTTATCCCTCTCTCTCTTTTACTTTTTAAATGAACTTTTAATTTTATGATATTATTTAGATTTACAGAAAAGTTGCAAAGATTGTACAGGGAGCTTTCCTATATCCCTACATCCAGCTTCCTTTATTATTAACATCTTACATGATTATGGTACATTTCTCATAATTAGTGAACCAACAGTGACAAATTATTATATTATACTTTATTATTTTCTTTGGGTTTCCTTAGTCTTTACCTAATGTCTTTTTTTTTTTTTTTTTTTTCTGTTCTAGGAACCCAGCCAACATATCATATTATACTTAGTTGTTATACCTCCTTAGGCAATTGTTTGGCTACAACATGTTCTCAGACTTCCCTTGTTTTTGATAATCTTGACAGTTTTGAGAAGTACTGGTCAAGTGGTTTGCAGAATGTGCTTCAACTGAGGTTTGTCTGATGTTTTTCTCATGGTTACACTGGGGGTTATGTGTTTCGGGGAGGAAGAACACAGAGGTAAGGTGTGTCCTATCAACATGGCTTGTCACCACTGATGTTAATCTTTGATCCTTGGCAGAGGTGGTTGTTCTCAGGTTTCTCCACCATAACGCTGCTCTCCCACCCCATCCCCTTTCCATATCACCCTCCTTGGAAGGAAGAATTTCTGCATGACCTGCACTTAAGGACAGCTGAGATACCTCCTTGAGGGGAGAGTATCTATATCAATTGTTTGAAATTCTCCTGCAGAGTAGATTTGTCTATTCTCTCCATTTATTCATTTATTTAATAATTTATTTAGGTAAGTATGGATTCCTTGTTATTCATTTTTTATCCATTAGGTGGTAATCTAATACTACTTTATTTTGTGGTTTAAATTACTCCAGCCTGGTTATGGGAGCACTTACGGCTGGCTTCTGTGTCTCTCTGACACACCTCCATCACTGTGGGGCTTTTTGAGCACCTTTTTTTTTTTTTTTTTTTTTTACCTTTGGCATGACAAGATACTCCAAGCTTATCTTGTATGTTTCCTGTTCCTATCCCAGAATCTATGGTTTGGATTCCGTTTTCTTGAGAGGGTATTAGAAACCAAGATCTGGGCACTAGGCAAGCTTGCTGCTACCACGATGTCATTATTTCTAGACCTTGTCACATGACAGAGCAAAGAAATACATGTGTCTACTTAACCTGTATATGTAATACATGTCTAAGGTATTTCTGTATATATCCATCTGTATCTGTATTAATCCACATGAGAGTTTCTACTGACGCCTCCATTCCTGTTTTCTGGAAGAGAAAATTGTTGAAAATCGATATAATCTCTTCCTTAAGTAATTCACCAATGAAACCTTCTTTTCTGGGTGCTTTTTTGGGAGGGAGGTTACAAATTATTGATTTAAATTGAAAAGACATGGATATTCAAGCTAGTTTTCTTTCTACAAGTTTCAACAGTTTGTGTCTTTCAAGACAGACTACTTCACTTAATTTACCACATTAGTGAGAACAGAATTGAGTTACAATATTTCATTATTGTCCACTTGTCCACTGAATCAGTGGCACTAACCTCTCTTTTATTTCTGATATTGCTAATTTGTGTATTCTCTCTTTTTTGCTGTTTACCTTAACTAAAAGTTTTTTAAGTTTATTGATCTTTTTCAAAGAACCCCTTTTGAATTTTGTCAGCTTTCTCTATTGTCTTCCTGTTTTCAATGTCAGTTATTTCTATTTCAATTTTAATTATTTATTTTCTTCTTCTTGTTTTAGAGAAATGTGCTCTTTTTTCCTGTAGTTTTCTCATGTTAAAAAACAGGTTGCTGATTTTATATTTTCTTTTTATCTAACGTATGCACTTAATGCTATAACGTGTGCATTGCTTTTGATGCACCCCATGAATTTTGGTAAGTTGTATTTTCATTTTTATTCAGTTCAAAATATTTTAAAATCTATCTTCAGACTTCTTTCTGAACCCACATTGTATTTCAAAGTTAGTTGTTCAATTTCCAAACATTTGGGGATTTTATAACTTTCTGTTGCTAATTTTTGGTTTAATTCCATTGTGTTCTGAGAACATAATTTGCATTTGTTTTTCACTTAAATTTGTTCACATGGTTTTCAAGAATTTGTTCTGTCTTGGTGAATGTTCCATGTGAGCTTGAGAAGAATGGGTACTGGCACACAAGCAAATATCAATAAAACTAGTCACATGAATTTTTTTGTTTCTCAAGAAGTGCATGCATATATTAATAAGTGTTATGTTTGTACTATACTGGTGAGAAGTAGCATTGTTTTAAAAACAATATAAATATCTTAATTTAAAATACTTCATTACTAAAAAATATTAACCATCAACTGACCCTTCAGTGAGTCACAAAGTTTTTGCAATAGTAACACCAAAGATTACTGATCATAGATCACCATATCAAATATAGTAATGAAAAAGTTTGAAATATTGTGAGAATTACCAAAATGTGATGCAGAAACATGAAGTGAGCAAGTGCTGTTGCAAACACTGCACTGACAGAATCACTTGACATAGTGTTGCAACAAACCTTCAATTTTTAAAAAGCATCAATACCCATGAAGTACAATAAAGCTAAGTGCAATAAAATAAGGTCTGCTTGATTTTTTTCATTGTTGGATTGGATATCTTATAAGTATCAAGTAGATGAAACAGTGCTGCTCAGGTCATATATATACTTTCTGATTTTCTATCTACTTCATATATCAATTTCTGACAGAGGTGATGGAAATTTTCAGTTGTAATAGTGGATTTGCCTAATCTCCTTGCAGTTCTATCTGTGGTTGGCTTATGTATTCTGATGCTTAAACATGTGCACACATGTTTAAGATTGTTGTGTCTCCTTAGATAGTTGATCCATTTATTATTATGTAACATGCCTCTTTATCTCTGATAATCTTCCATTTTCTGAAGTCTGCTTTGTCTAAAATTAATATAGCTGTTCTGATATTCTTTTGATTAGTGTTAGCATGGAATATCTTTCTCCATCACTTTACTTTTACTTTATATGTGTTTTTACACTTAAAGTGGGTTTCTTGTAGATAGTAGATAACTGTGTCTTGTTCTTTAAACCATTCTGACAATCTCTGTGCTTTAATTTGTATGCTTAGACCATCTGCATTTAAACTGATTATTGACTTACTTGGATTAATATCTACAATGCTTGTATCTTTTTTTTTAACTCACTGCTATTTGCTGTTTCTTTTTTTTCTCCTGTTTTAGCTTTCTCTGGTTTTAATCAAGCATTTTATATCTTCTCAGCATATCCTTTAAAAATTTTAGTGATTGTCCTGTAGCTTACATTATACATTTTAAAACTTAAATTCCATCTTTAAGTAACACTACACCACTTTACATATACAAGGACCTCATAACAGGGTATTCTCAATTCCTCCATCCTATCTTTAAAACAATGCTGTCACTCATTTTGTGTATCCATATGCTATAATAATCCAATATGCTGTTACTTCTATTGCTTTAAACAGTTATCTTTTGATCAATTACGATTATGAAAAACAAAATAACTTACTTTTTTTTTCTTTTTTCACATAGATCCAAGCTTTGGACCTATATCATTTTCCTTTTACTGTTAAATAGTAAGAATTTCTTTTAATATTTGCTGTAGGGGCAGTCAGCTAGTGGTGAATTTTTTTTTAAGTCTTTATTGAGTTTGTTACAATAGTATTTCAGTTTTATGTTCTGTTCTTTTGGCCATGAGGCATGTGGGATCTCAGCTCTCCTACCAGGAATTGCACCTGCACCCTCTGTATTGGAAGGTGAAGTCTTAACCACTGGACTACCAGGGAAGTCCCCAAATTTTCTGTTTCTGAAAAGTCTTTATTTATCCTTCACTTTTGAAGGGTAAATTTGATGGATATAATATTCTAGGTTGTTACTTTTTTTCTCTTTTCTTTCATATCTTTCACCACACCATTTCTCATTTGCATTGTTTTTGATGAGAAGTCTGCTATGATTCTTATCCTTATTCCTCTGTAGGTAAGAGTTTCAGTTTTGTTTTTTCAACTGGACTCTCCTACAAGTGTATCCTTTATATTTGAAACAACCAGTCCCCCACCCATCTCATTTACATGCCAAGTCAGTATTCCTCAGTCATCCCAGGGTCAGGTACCAGGCAACTAGGAACAGCCTGCATGCACTAGAGTCCACTGAAATTATTCAAACTAGCCAATTCCAAGCTTACTTACTCTATCTCACTTGTTCTTTCCCACAGAAATCACAACAAAGGCTCTTGTAAGTATTTTCTTCTCTCCCTTTGCATCCTGGCAAACCCTGGTGCTTCCTAATGTAGCCCTGCATGGTGTGCTATACCTCCTATTTCTAGGGATCTGTGGATATAAAAACTTCTGTCTTCATGACAGTTATTTCTGTGCCTGTGTGTCTTACCATACCCCAGGTACCCTTAAAACAAGGTTTTTAGAGATAAAGCCAGAGAAAGTGGAGACCTTCCTGAGACTATGACTCACTGAAATTTCTCTCTTTCAACCTAGTCCACAATTGGCCTCACCAAAATGATCATCTAAGAGTTCTGTCTCTTTAGGGCTCCAATAGCTTCTGCTCTAGGTAAGCAGGATTTGGTGTTTCTGGAAGCACCAAACATAACATTTGGTCCATAAACATTTCTCAAATGAATAATGAATGAGTGAGTGAGATGTAACTGCAGTTTTATCCAGATGGGTGCCCCAATTGCTCATCTCAAATCTAAAATTTCTAGGTGGCAATCTGTCCTAACACCTCTGTTTCCTAAGTCTAAAAAAAGTATCACTGATTCTCAATTGGTCCAGCTTTGTAATAGTCTAAGAATAAAAGTGACAACACCTATTTTAAGTTCTTTACTTGTTGGAGCTGAAACTGGAAGATGGTGTCTCTTTTCTTTACCCTACTGGTGTCTATCCTATTAGAGATGGCCCACCCCACAAATATTTGGCAGATAAATAAATAAATGAATAAGTAATAAGATGTGATTACTCCTTAACAGATGATCCATGTGCATTTGTCAAGTGAAAGAGTGAATAATCAGGTATGATTACTCTATAGTAGATGGTCTATAACTACATCATACCTATGAATTTATGAATGAATTAATAAATGATTCAGATGTGATTATCTGATCCATAAACATTTGTCAAATGAATAATGAATGAGTGAGTGAATGAGATGTGATTGCAGTTTTTTTCCAGACAGGCAACCCATCTCAAATCTAAGGCAACCCATGGGTGCTTCAGGGTCCTAAGTCTGGTCCACCCAATTTCACTCTAAATAACTAGAGAACCCAACCTCTTCTGACATACAGTGCAGACCCTTTCTCTACTTTCTCCCCAGGAACTCTAAGACCAGTCCTAAACTACTTCTGCCTCAACTGACTGGATCTCCTTTTTTTTTTTTTCATGTGGATCTGGAATGCAAAAGGAAAAAAAAAAATTACACTCCCCCCAGTACAATACAGTTAGAAAACCTTCATATGTCCCATTTAGATACTGTCCAGTGTTACTTGCACACGTGTATGCTAAGTCACTTCAGTCATGTCTGACTCTTTGCAACCCTATGGACTGTAGCCCACCAGGCTCCTCTGTCAATGGAATTCTCCAGGCAAGAATATTGGAGTGGGTTGCCATGCCCTTCTCCAGGGGATCTTCCCAACCCAGGGATTGAACTCACGTCTCTTAAGTCTCCTGCATTGGCAGGTGGATTCTTAACCACTAGCACTACCTGGGAAGCCCTGGTTAATTAATAAATCATAATCTTGTCCCAAATTACAGGGACATTGTAGACCTTATTGTCTTAATTCCCTTCTTTTCCTTCTGCATAACTATTAAAAACATTTGAGGCCTAAACCAAGAAAATTACAATAACTCTGCAAAATTAAGGGTCTTGTGCTTTGAAAGCAATGTTCACATTTCCCTTTTACTTGAATAGCAAGATCAAGCTGCATTTTCCATGCCCTATTTTAGGCAGTCAACCCACTTGTAGAGTCACAGAAAGTCTTGCATTCTTGGGGTGGAGAGGTGGTCTGTGACAGGGTCACAGGACCCAGCTCAAGACAGAGTCCCGGGGTCCAAACACTGACTCCACTGCTTTTAAATCATGCAGCTGAGCCTCAGGTTTCTTCCTTAGCAAAATAAGGATCATTTTGGAACCCACTTCCAATAGTGGTGTGGGGATTCCATTGCCAATCTGTGTGAAGTGCTCACAGTGTATGGCCTGGCACCTGGGACATGCCCCGGGTTGATAATGAGGGTGGCCTAGTGGCAGTCAGGGTAACAACAGTGCACACCTTCACTATTGGTGGAAATGACTTCCTTGGGTAGATTTTCTCATCCTTTCACTCCTAGGATGGCCTGTTCACCTGTCTCCATGGTTCTGTGGCTGTAAGCAGGCTCAGATGACACCATAATTACAAGTGTTCCCCTAATGCTAATTGTGGTGGGAGGGGGATAACTATATTATTATCATGCCTTTTTTCAGAAAGGAACATTGAGGTGTTTAGGGGTGAAATTTCATAACATCTGTAGTTTACTTGGAATGCACTTCAGGAAAAAAAAGGCAAAATAGTACCACAGCTAAGCTTTGAGTATTAGGGTCTGCTTATTAGAAAATATTCAAGATAAAATGTAAGTTTTTTCATGCAAAAATATTTTTAAAAATAAGCATAAAATGCATCTTGCATAATATGGGCTTTAAAGACAAATTTTAAGCCTGTCCTTATCAGCCTCCACTTTGACTGCATGAGGGTCCATGATTATACACGAGGACATCTCTGGGTTTTATGGATCTTACTGGAAAAAGTGTGGATTTATGGGTCTTACTAGGGCTAACCAGATGGCTCAGATGGTAAAGAATCTGCCTGAAATGTGGGAGACCTTGGTTCTATCCCTGGGTTGGGAAGATCTCCTGGAGGAGGAGATTCCAGTATTCTTGTCTGGAGGATCCCATCACAAAGGAGTCTGGTGGGCTACAGTCTATGGGGTCGCAAAGAGTTGGACATGACTGAGTGTCTAAGGACAGCACCTGGGTCTTATTGGAAAAAGTGGGGATGACAACAGCCTGCTAGACCCAAACACCCTCCCTCCAAGCACATAAAGTGATGGACAGTATCAAAGAATTAGGTACAAGAAACTTTGAAAACAGAGAGCCTGAAACAAAAGATTCTCTATTATGATGTTACCTAAAATATTTTGTTCACAGAAACCTCCAGCTGCTAAAATGACTACCATTTTACCCTCCAAGGAACATACGACCTTTCTCACAAGAATTGTTTAGGTTCAACATTTCCCACCTAAAAAATAGGCTCTGCTCCCCCTAGAAGATGTCCTTCTCCTATTGGCTGGGTGGTGCCCACCTATTTAGGCAGCACTGCTTACGCTCATGTTGCTAGTTAATATTTTATTTTATAAATTGCATCTGGACTGGGGGAACTATAAATTTCTGACAAAAACCAAAGCTTTGGCCTGTTTCCAGTGGGACCCTGAAGCTGTCTTGAATATTGTACAAGGAGAGTGCTGGCTCCCCAGGCATGCTCCAGGTGTGGACCTGTCTCTTTACACCTGAGCTGTATGATGCAGTAAAGACCTCACTGGAGGACAATGCTTGTCGGCATCCTGCTGTGCAGAGGGGTTTGTGTCTGACAGCCTCTGAGTCAGCCTAGGCCAAATATGACCTGTGAGGACTGAGGGGTCTGAATACAGTGGGCCACGAGGACCTTCTGGTGGGTGCATATTACTGTATATCATTACCAGCTTCCCACTCTGCAGCTAGAGGGGAGGGAACTTGCCATAAAATCAGTCCCTGGTTATGATAAAGATATTTACTTAAAAACACTGGCTATGAAAAATTAATCTCTCATAAGAAAAACACTTGTGTAAGAATTTGATTCTTATTTTGAGAAATCAGGAGGTTTGCTACCAAGTTTAAACAGAAATGACCTTGATGAAATGTCAGGACATGATTTTTTTGATGTGGACCATTTAAAAAATCTTTAAAGAACTTGTTACAATAATGCTTCAGTTTTTTTGGCTGCATAGCATGTGGGATCTTAGCTCCCCAACCAAGAGTCGAACCTGCATCCCCCACACGAGAAGGAGAAGACTTAACCACTGGACTGCCAGGGAAGTCCTACTGTTAGGACTTTAAATACTGATGAATTAAAAGGATTCACTTGACCTCTGGACCTGTTCACCAATGTCCTCCTGGTACCAGAGTAGTGACAGGCACACGGTAGGAGCTCAAGAAAAAACATGCTAATTTAATAACTATACAAAATGCAAGGCTGAGGAGATGTTCACTGGATTATAAAACAGTCCATTTGTTTCAAAACCATGTCTCATAAAAACAGTCAAATTTTACTGGGTTTTAAAAATTATTTCCCTGATTTGTACAAAAATGAAATAAAATACAGCCATCCCTAGTTATTTGTGGTAGTTATGTTTTATAAAGTTGCCACTAACACTGGATTAGCAAATATTGAACCCATTGCCGCTAGGGGCAATACACGGCTAAGTTCCTAAGAGTCTCAGAGCATCTTTTCATCAACCAAATAATACATAACCTTGTTTTATGGATGTTCCTGTTTAAAGAAACCTTATTTTATATATATATATATGTATATTATATATATATATATATATATAGTTGATTCGTTAATATTGAACTCACAACAAAAGCCCTATGACCCATGCTGAAAGGAAACTTATCCTACACATGTGTTTTCCCTGTTAAGGTACATCACAGCCTTCCTGAGCGCAGCTCACCAGACGGCACTTCAGCACTGTGTTTGGGAGTCAATTTAAACAGCAAAATCATCAACAAAAAGCACAAAAAATACACTACTCAATTGATGTCAAAAAGAACACTCTTCTTGGGGTGAGCTGAGAACTTCACCTTATTCAGCCTCAGCTAGGAACAAGCACATCAGATGACTCAAGTTTTCTGCTGCTCTGCACATGTCCACAAAGAGCCACAGAAGCACCATGGGTACTGATTCAAGGATCACAAAAAAAATTTGTGATGAGTAGGCAAATTGACAAATATGGAATCTGCAGAAAGTGAAATATAAGTCTTAGATTCATTTTTTATTCACAAGGGGGCTCAGTGGTCACAAACTAGATGGGAAAGTACAGGCTATTGTAAAACATCAATACAAGGGTTAAGAGATACTAATATTTGGAAAATTTATATCTCAATTCATCTCAGCTCCTGATAACCACGTTTTCCTTTATTTGCTTTGCTCTTGAATAAGATGTGTCTTGGCACTCTCAAAAAAATGTAAGCAGTATTTACATTTACTAAAAATCAGTCTACTATGTAAAAAAAAATCTGTCTGGTTTACTATCGTGGGTGTTGATGTTTGCTGTAGATGAGCTGTACAGCTGACAAGACATAATCAACGCCACGTACACAAGGCAATGCAGCAAATAAGTAAGGGAATAAGCAGACTTTGCACCCAGAGGGGCCTGTTGCTCACCAGCTCTCCAGCCTTGAGAAGTTACTCTCCACAAAAAGGGTAGGACTTCTACTTTATTGGGGATGCTCTTCTTTTAGAGGAAAGAAAGGGAAAAAATGGTAAATTGGCAGTGTTTGTTAATTATAAGTGATGTTGCACTTTTCTGAAATTTTTAAATGGTTGCAGTGAAGAATAAATGAGATTATATCTGATCAAGACCTGGTGCTGGGCCTGCTCTTTCTTTCAACTTGACTGTAAACCGTTTAAGTGCAGAGAGGGATCTTGGCTACTGCAATAGTCCCAGCACCTAGCACCGTTCCTGCTGGTGAGAGGTATTCAGTGAATCAATATAATGAACAGATCAAGAAGCCAGCCAACAAAACAGCCTTGGCTGGACAGGTAGATTGGAGAGGCTGGCAGAAGCAAAGAGTGTCACATGAACTTTTTTGGTCATTCTGAAGTTGTTTTCTCTGTGTTTGTTCTTAACTGTTCCTGTAGAAATGTAGTTGTTCCATGAAAATGCGAAACATGCTAGGTTGTCATATATGATAAATATCAAAATATCAGATAGCTTGGATGTTGGTAGAGTAAAGATGTCACAATTCCCTTCACTTTAAAATCACCCTCTAGGAAGAACAAGAGAAATGCCATGGAACTAATAGACCCTACTCACCCTGATCAACAATCTGAGGGGAGCAGCAAGATGCAGCAAAGGCTTGTCCTGGGAGCATGAATACCTTTAAGGAAGATGGTCAAGGAAGCAGAGGTGCTTCTGCAGACGCCAAAGCCTGCAGAGCTGGAGCTTCTACTAAGCAGGGGGAAGGAAGCCAGCCATCCCCTGGGGGTAGAGAGGAGATTCTAAATGTCTGGCAGCCTCCCTGAAAGAAGTAATCAGTCCAGTTCAGTTGCTCAGTGGTGTCCGACTCTTTGCAACCCCATGAACCGCAACACGCCAGGCCTCCCTGTCCATCACCAACTCCGAGTCCACCCAAACCCCTGTCCATTGAGTCGGTGATGCCATCCAACCATCTCATCCTCTGTCGTCCCCTTCTCCTGCTGCCCTCAATCTTTCCCAGCATCAGGGTCTTTTCAAATGAGTCAGCTCTTCGCATGAGGTGGCCAAAGGATTGGAGTTTCAGCTTCAACATCAGTCCTTCCAATGAACACCCAGGTCTGATCTCCTTTAGGATGGACTGGTTGGATCTCCTTGCAGTCCAAGGGACTCTCAAGAGTCTTCTCCAACACCACAGTTCAAAAGCATCAATACTTCGGTGCTCAGCTTTCTTCACAGTTCAGCTCTCACATCCATACATGACCACTGGAAAAACCATAACCTTGACCAGATGGACCTTTCTTGGCAAAGTAATGCCTCTGCTTTTTAATATGCTGTCTAGGTTGGTCATAACTTTCCTTCCAAGAAGTAAGTGTCTTTTAATTTCATGGCTGCAATCACCAACTGCAGTTATTTGGGAGCCCCCCAAAATAAAGTCTGACACTATTTCCACTGTTTCTCCATCTATTTCCCATGAAGTGATGGGACCGGATGCCATGATCTTAGTTTTTCTGAGTGTTGAGCTTTAAGCCAACTTTTTCACTCTCCTCTTTCACTTTCATCAAGAGGCTCTTAGGTTCTTCTTCACTTTCTGCCATAAAGGTGGTGTCATCTGCATATCTGAGGTTATTGATATTTCTCCTGGCAATTCTGATTCCAGCTTGTGCTTCATCCAGCCCAGCGTTTCTCATGATGTACTCTGCATATAAGTTACATAAGCAGGGTGACAATATAAAGCCTTGACATACTCCTTTTCCTATTTGGAACCAGTCTGTTGTTCCATGTCCAGTTCTAACTGTTGCTTCTTGACCTGCATATAGGTTTCTTAAGAGGCAGGTCAGGTGGTCTGGTATTCCATCCCTTTCAGAATTTTCCACAGTTTATTGTCATCCACACAGTCAAAGGCTTAGGCATAGTCAATAATGCAGAAATAGGTGTTTTTCTGGAACTCTCTTGCTTTTTCGATGATCCAGCAGATGTTGGCAATTTGATCTCTGGTTCCGCTGCCTTTTCTAAAACCAGCTTGAACATCTGGAAGTTCACGGTTCACATGCTGCTGAGGCCTGGCTTGGAGAATTTTAAGCATCACTTTACTAGCGTGTGAGATGAGTGCAATTGTGCAGTAGTTTGAGCATTCTTTGGCATGGCCTTTCTTTGGGATTGGAATGAAAACTGACCTTTTCGAAGTAAAGATTTAGCCAATTCTCTCCCTTCCTTCCTTCCTTTCTTTCCTTCTTCCTTCCTTCCTTTTTCCTTCCTTCTTTTCTCCCCTCCTTCTCACACACATACACACACGCAGACACACACACAACATTACTGAAAATGAAGAAAAGATTCTGTTAGGCTAGAACACATCCTAAGCTTCTCCCTGACATGATTCATTTCCAAGATGAGGAACTTACCTTGCATCTGTACAGTGACACTAAGAGGAGAAAAAGGAGAGAAGCAACAAGAGAAACAAATAGCACACAAAGAACAGTGGCTGGAAAATCATCCCAAGGGGCAGATGAAATCACAGCCACACATACAGCCATGGAGCCAAAGGACTTAACAGAACAGCCACTGTTAGAAACAGTAGCTCTAAATGGAGACATGAAAGGCAGAGGATGAGGTGGGGAGGCAAGAAAAGTCGTGGAAAATAAGCTGGCACTCAGGGGAAAACACAGGAAAGAAATGATGTCTGTCATTTCCAACAGAAAAAAAGAGAACAGACACTAACACCGTGAATAAGGCGGTGGACAGGATGGAGTAGCTTGAGAAAAATGAAATGAACAAAGAGTGGAAGAATTCAACAGAAGAAGACTAGAAGGACAAAGGAGATCCAAAGTATGTAAGATTGACATTCCTGAAGTGGAGAATTTAAATAAAGGGGTGGTACAGATGTTTAGAGTTTCAATTAAATTTCAACTTCCCCTGGATTCCCTTATCCAGGATCTTACAAAAGAAAAGAAAGTTCTGGGCTTCAGACTTCTTCTCAGCCATGCTCCAAGCCAGCAGACAGAGGGCCGATGTTCCCAGAGGGGTCGGGCATGTCTAGACCACAAACAAAAGGTTCAGCTGGGCTAAGGGCTGGCTGCAAACATCACAATTTCAGGACAGGGACTAAAAGTACTGTCGGTGGTAGGAAGGTTCTAATGCTTCTGCTAAAAGTCCAAAGGCCAAGCAAGCCCATTACACCTCCAAGACTGCTTCAAAATCACTCCAGATGCTTCTTACCTGTGCAGATCGGGGTGGGAGGACAGAGGTCAGTACAGCAGCCTACAGAGTCTAAGTCTGAGGGCCTGTGCTGCTGCCCCCAGTGTTGGGTGAGCACATAAAATCACAGAAGAATGTTTTCAACAGTAAGTTCAATAGCAAAGCTCTAGGCCGGAACAGTGAATCTTCACGGGGACAGCAGGTAACAACCACCCGGGTACCTTAAGTACTGGTGACCATGCCTTAACCCAAACTCAGAACTTCCAGAGGTGGGGCCCAGATAGCACTGTCTGTTTAATTTTCCAAGTGATTCTCGTGAGCAGTGGGGACAGAGAACCACAGTTCTAGAATTGCTGCCTCTGTACCGAAGGTTCAAAACTGGCCCAAACAGAGCTGGCTGATGACGTGAGCAACAGCGTGGGCTACCGAATGGAAGAAAAATGCAGAGTAGAAAATTCAAAGTTTTACATAGAACTCTAAAGAAGAAATAAGAAAGGCATTCAGGAAACCATGTTTAGTTCAATAAAGCCTCCTCACACACTGATTTTTAGACATACTGATTTTGCGAACTCAGCGATTCAGGTAAAAGCATCTTGCTCTCCAGGCCTCCTTGCCCATCGCGCATGCGTAACAGCCGGGCACGGGGTGGGGCATGAAGTCAGCTTGGGAATCCACACGTGTTGCTCCACTTCCTGATGTCGGGCTGAATCATGAAAGGAAGTTCTATAATTCGCAAACCCTTCCAACTGCTTCTCTTGTGGTATTTTATCTCTCCCGAAATTGAGCAGCACAGGAATTTCAGAGACAGGCAAATGTCACATCTCTCTCACGCCGCCCAGAAGGAGGAAGAGGCAAAGCTGGAACCTGGGAGGGGCAGGCGCCCAGCTGGGGTGGGTCCCCCGCACGGGGTGGGTCCCTCTGCCCGTCCCCTCCCCATCACAGGCTCCACGGGTGCCGCCCGCTACAGGATGCACCTGCCTCTCGGCCCGCCTTGCCCTTTCCACTGCCCTCGGAGTTCTCAGATGCACGTGGTCACGTTCCGTTCCCAGAAGTGAGAGTCTTGTTTTCTTGTATTGGCAGGAACAGAGCATGGTCATGTGATCAGCATGGCGTTTTCCTCATTCTGCCTGGAGGAAGAATACGCTCCCTCTTCAAATCTTCCTTTTAAAATAGACAGACTTTGGATTCCAGATATTTTGAGAAAATGGCGTTGGATTTTCTATTTTACTGCAGAGAAGTTCATCAGTACTAAAATTTTCCCCATTACCTCTAAATCCTTTTGAACAAAAAACTAGACTATTCTTTCAAAAACTATACTGAATCAAGTGTGCTTAACTCCAAGATATATTACTTAGTATTCTCCAAGATGAGGTTCCCATTAGACTGCTCCAAGAGCACATCTGGGAACCATTTCAGGCCCTATGTGAGTAACCTGTCACTAAACTAGATTGTCATGGTGTGTGCACATGTGCATGCGTATGCATGCACATGTATGTGTGCTGTGTGTGTATCTGTGTTGATGGAGGTTGCTGTGTTGGGAATGAAAGGGCCAGAACTGATTCTTGTGGTCTCATCTCAGGGATGTGGGCATCCTGCTGCCGCCATCACCTCCGAGGCTGCAGTCCTTTAAAGAAACAGGAGGCACCCAGGATCCAGACATGGAAAAGAGTGCAACAATGCACTGCTGACACACAGCAGTATCAAGAATGAGGAAAGGTGTGCAGGGGAGAGAAACTTGTGTCTCCTGACTCCCCAGGAAGGACCCCATAGGGCCCGGGTATAACACAGAGTGGTTAATCTGTCCCAAGACCATACTGCAGTGATGGAGATACTAGTTCTACTCTGCCCCACACAGAGTCACCTGCCACATGAGGCTAGTGACCCCTGAAATGTGGCCACTGTGACCAAGAACTGATTTTTACATTTTATTTCATTTTAAGTATTTGCAGTAGAAATAGCCAGATGTGGCTGCGAGCAATGCTCTGAGCAGCACAGTTCTAGATCCTTGCCAGGGAAGCTGGAGAGAGGCCACGTGTCCTCAACTGGGCAAGATGTCAGAGGGGAGCAGCAGGCAGTTCCCCCATTGGACCAATGAGATAGGACTGCAGGTCAGCAAAGGCAATCTCATAAATTCACCCCAAGGAACACACTATGTGGTCCAGACACCTCTCCCTTCCAGATGTTTTTCCTACTTGTGCCAAGCTTGGGGCTCTAGGTTTTCTCTTAATTAACAAGAGACACACTTTATTCCAAATACCTAGATTACTGTATTCAAACCCTACATGACATATTGAAATGTAAGGAGGGGACATTAAAAGTCTCATGAGCAGAGAGCTCCATGCTGGAAGCATAGAGCTCACAACAATGTCCTCAGCATGGTCTCCAAACCAATGTAAAAGTACATGACTGGGGTCCAAAATAAGGTCATATTGTATTTTAGAGCTTCAGGGTTAGAGTGCCCCTGAGCTGATTGTCCTCATCCAGTCACTTGGGGACAGGAAAGAACACTCCATAAGAGCTGCCTGTTAAAACCCAGCAGGGTTCCCCAGGGCACCACCAAAGAATAGACACACACTTGCTTCAGAGTCAAGTGATACTTGGGCCAGAGCCACTCTTTCTGTGTTGTTGTCATTGTTCAGTAGCTCAGTCACATCTGACTCTTTGCAACCCCATGAAGCATAGCATGCCAGGCTTCTCTCTCCTTCACTATCACCCAAAGTTTGCTCAAACTCATGTCCATTGAGCTGATGATGCCATCCAACCAGCTCATCCTCTGTTGTCCCCTTCTCCTCCCGCCCTCAATCCTTCCCAGCATCAGGGTCTTTTCCACTGAGTAGGCCCTTCACATCAGGTGGTGGCCAAAGGACTGAAGCTTCAGCTTCGGCATCAGTCCTTTCAGGGTTGATTTCCTTTAGGACTGACTAGTTTGATCTTTCAGTCCAAGGGACTCTCAAGAGTCTTCTCCAGCACCACAGTTCAAAAGGATCAATTCTTTGGCATTCAGCCTTCTTTATGGTTCAACTCTCACATCCGTACATGACTACTGGAAAACCATAGCTTTGACTGTACAGGCCTTTGTTGGCAAAGTGATGTCTCTGCTTTTTACTACATTGTCTAGGTCTGACTCTTTCTGTGACCTTCCCATAAAGTCCTCTAATATCATTTTGCCCCGGGAGGCCCTCCTTTTCAATCCTCAGGTAACCAGAGGCTACGTAGCTCCTTGACTACCTGTACCCAACCATGACTGCTCTGCAGAACACCTACCTGTCTGCAAGCCAGTCTGCTGAGCGCTCTGCACTGGAGCCACAGTCACCCTGGGGCAGGTCTTTTCAGCCTTGTTTTGGTGAGTAAGTGGCCAGGGCTGAAGCAATTTCAAGGAACGATGGAATTGAGCACTGCCTGCTGCTCACCTCTGACACCTACCCCAGGTAAGGACACCTAGCTCAGGCTGGGACCTGGGACCCTTTACTGCAGTGTTTGTACCTGGACAAACATCTCCTCAAGCAAAAAATTACAGAGAAGCTTTAAGGGACTAAAGTAACTGCGTGCATGTGCAATTGGGGCAAATTATGGATGAGATACAAAAAAGACCTACAAGCCTCAACCATCACTTCTGAAGAGCCAGGAACAAAAGCTGTGGACTGAAAGCAAACGTAGGATACTGTGCAAGCCGCCTGCACTCAGCACCACTAAAGGAATGGGCAGCCCACATAAGCCACCCCTCCAGTCTGACCCCCGGACCCACCCCTACCCTCACTTCATACAAGGAACTAAGGCGCTTCCCCTAGAGCAGCAAGCAAGGAAAACTGTTCCTTGTTTTTGCTCCCCACTGCTGTGGGGGCCCCAGTAAAGCCTTGCTTGAATTTCTTGTCTGGCTTCTGACCAGTTTCCATTGATTAAGGAGGCCACAAGCCCTGGTCAGTAACAGAATTAGAGCCATGGGCTTGGTTTGCTCCCACCACCCATACCACCTCCCAGAGGGACTTTCAGAGCTGGACATTTATAGGTCACAGTCATGGTCCTAGAAGTTTCATTATAAAATATAAATGTGAGTGCACGTGATGACCCCCCAGGGCTTCCCATGTGGGTGCTGCTCAATGCTTCCTCGTGTATGCCTGGATGGACAGGGCCAGTACCAGGAAGCCCAGAACCCGGGAATCCCCCAATGGTCCACCCAGAGAGCGGCCCTTCCGTCAACATATGCTGCAGCCTTCGAAGCCCAGAAGCCACAGTCACCAAGAAACCCAGCCCCCACCCCCCAGCTCTCCACCCAGAGTAAGTTCATTTACATCCTTCTCATGAGGGAAAAAACCATCTCACATGAAACAGGCAGACGACACACTGTCTGAGAGTAAATAAGGCCAGCGGACTTGGAGTAATGCTAAAAACTAGTCCGAAAGATGGACTAATCGTTCACATTATCTTGGGTAAAAAATGTTTTGAGTGGTTTGTCTAATCAGACCAGTGCACACATTCTTTCTTGGACAGTCATTTCAGGTGCGCTCACCTCCTACAAGTCTCACAGCAGGGTGCTGAGAACACATTCATGTTCTCACTCATGCTTCCAAAACTTCCACAGGCCTCCAGATGTTATGAGTGCAAGTTTCCAAGGAGTAGAGTGCTTGAAGCATAAAAATATGTGAGTTTTCTCTATCTCCATTACTCTCCTCTCAATCAATCTCTCTCTCCCTTTCCCCTTCTCTCTCTCTCACACACACCTAATCTGCCCAGTCTCTTCGATCAAAGGCACACATAGCTTCCACTATACCCAGTGTACCAATAAAATCACATTTGATGGAACTGTGTCAGGCTGTGCTTATGTGCTATACAATCCCATTAACTAATTCTAAACCAGTGGTTCTCAGCCTTGGCTGCTGCCCTTGGTGCAAGAGGGGTACGGAGACCTTAACGATAAATATCCAAGGCAGGTCACATGCCAGACCACGTCAGAAACTTTGGAGGCAGCCTGGGCATCTGTGAGTGAGACAAGCTCAGATGATGGCTATGTACGGGCATGTTGCAAACCTTGGCTGTACATCTCTGGGCAAACTACCCAACCTCTCCAAGTCTAACACCTTGGGGACAGTAGTAGGGTCCCAACAGTCATAACTGATGCTTTGTTTCTGAATTCTTTTCCTGGTCTCTTCCTCCTTAGCCTGCAGCCCCATAAGCAAACCTCATCATTTCATTACAATCACTGAAACATCTGTATGCAAAGTAAAAATGCACATTTCACTTCTTTTTCTCCAAACCAATTCCCCTGCTGCCCTCACTAGATAACTGCTGCTCACAGTTTGGTGCCTTTGCTTTAGAATCTCTCTGCATATTTACACACACACACACACACACACACACACACACACACACACACTGGTATAAGCAGACCTGCATCTTTATATAGCAAATAACATTCCAATGTAGCCTACATTGTTATGTGCATGCGTTTTTAAAAATGTAGTGATATACTACATCTTGCTTTTTCACTGAATTTAACTTGACCATCTTTATATTTTACTTTATAAGATTCCACATTTAAGAAAAAGACCACATATGATTCCAGTGCATGGATAGACCACAGTTCATTTAAACAAGCCTGATACAAATTTCTTTCTTCCTTCCTTCTTTCCTATTACAAAATAAAATGTTGCAATGAGTTACCGTATGCATATGTATATTTCCCCAGTTTTATCCATTTATGTGTGTAATGAGTTCCTAAAAGTGAAATTGTTGAGTCAAACACGTGTGTTTTACGTTTCCAAAGAAATTACCCAACCGCCCTGCAGGCGCTGACCTGTGGGAGTGGCCCTTTGCCCCACATCTCACCATCCTGTAAACCCTTAAATCAACGTGAGTTTACAGAGAGGCAAAGCATATTCTTGTGCTTTTGGTTCCTTTGCATTTGGGGCTGCTTGTTTGTGTCCTTGACTGATCTTTCTATTGGAATGTGTTTATTTTTCTCATTGATTTGAAAGAACTCACTGCATATGAGGGCTTCCCTGGTAGCTCAGATGGTAAAGAATCTGCCCGCAATGTGGGAGACCAAGGTTTGATCCCTGGGTTGGGAAGATCCACTGGAGAAGGGTATGGCAACCCACTTCAGTATTTTTGCCTGGAGAATCCCATGGACAGAGGAGCCTGGCAGGCTACAGTTCATGGGGTTGAAAAGAGTCGGATACGACTGAGCACCTAAGCACAGCACTGCATATGAAAGCTACTAATCCTTTACCACAGACCTTGAAAATAAATGTATCTTTTGTGTTCCCCCCCTCACTTATTTATATTTTCCCTTTGTATAAGGACTTGTTTGCAATTTTAGGAAATCATACTCATCAACCTTTTTCTATTATGGTTTCCTATTTTCTACCATATTTAGAGAGGCCTTCACTCCAGAGTTATTTTATAATTCAACTCTTTTCTTCTAGCACTTTTACAATTTCACTGTTATATTTTTATTCTTTGTTCAGTCCAGAACTTATTTTCATATACAGAGCAAAGCTTTATTTTTCCCAAATCATCAGTCAGCTTTCTCACAACCAATAATTAATAACCTATGCTCCCTTTCCTGACTGATGGGAAAGGCCACCCTTGCTTTGCACCAAATTCCATGTGGAATTTGGGTCTGTTGCCCCACTTTCCTTTGCAGTTTTCCCTTAAGATCTTGTAGAATTTGTCTCTCTTCATCATTCTTACTTTTCATTTTTTTTTCCTTTGGGTCTCATAGGTTTCATTTAAAAAAAAAATAAAATTGCCAGTCTCAGGTGGAAGGAAGATCATATCTCGAGCATTTTAACTTGTTTAGTTTTCTGTGTGATGTACATCTTGTTCCATAAGCTTCTGTGCACAGAGCTCACATCGGCTGGCTTAGAAATCTCTCCATCGTGATAATGGAGAGCTCCTTCATGCTCCTGGGGCTACAGAGCAAGTCCATGGTCGGGGGATGGGGATGGGGGGGTTGGCAGGCTCCACTTAACTACCTGTTGTGGGAGGAACCACTTCCCTTTGCAAATAAACATGGTGAAGTCCAGACCCCCAGTACCTCAGAATGGGATGCTGGAAATCAGGCCTTTACAGAGGTAAGTTAAAATGAGGTCATTAGCATAGGACCTAATTCCCTATGACTGATATCCTTATAAAAAGAGGAAATTACAGAAACATGCACAAAGAGAAGAAGATGTAAAGATACAGAGAGAAGACGCCATCCATAAGCCAAAGAGATAGGCCTCAGAAGAAACCAACTCTGCCTACACCTTAATCTCAGACTTTCAGCCTTCAGGGCTGTGATGCGATACATGTCTGTGGTACTGTGCTCCAGGACCCTAGGAAACTAACACACCATTCCTCTATTAGTGAATGCTGATAGTTTCCAGAGTTTTCTCTAGAAAAGGGATAAGCTAGAAGGAATATCTTGCACATATTTTTGCAGGTATTGGCTTCTTGGGGAAACATACATGACTTTTCTATATTCTTTCTAGAAGGCATCCTTCCCCTGCAGTTGTTAACCTGCGTTCCTTTACTGAAACCATTGAAATCCCACCTGCATCACAAATATTTCCACCATGGAACAGAACTTCATTTGAAATTTTCCTTTATCTCCTGCTTCATTCTAATCTTCAGGACCCCATGTATGAACCCTCCCAACCGTCTCAACAATAACATGTGCAGAGAGCAGTGATTCTATCCTGTGTGGGGACAGTGGCAGAGATATCAGCCTGATATCTGAGCAGACAAAGGCTCAGAGTATCCTTTTAAACCTTACTTAAAGCTTCTCACATTACTTTAGTTCACTCTGGGTGGTAGATCTGAAAGTCAGCTCAATCTCAGTTGGATAGCAACATGTGCAAAAGCATCAGACATTCCCACGTTAACCTCTCATAGATTCAGGAATTTTTTGTCCTATTCCTACTGAATTTGCTTAATTTCTCAACACAAACTTATGAAGATAACAAGTTTTCTAAAACTGCTGATAAAAGAGTAAAATCAACATGTCAAACTGGGCTTCTGCCCCCTGGCTGCCTCCACTGACAGGACTTTAAATCTTCTTAGCACCAGGCATGACAGCAGGTCCCTTTAGGCTCCTCATTACAGAAGTGGACACAGAGTCTAATTCTGGATTGGAAACACCTGGGTCTTAGGTTTCAACTCACAGCAGCATCACTTAGCGGCTGGACAAGTCCAAGTGACATCATCTTTCTGCATCTCACGGCTTCTCAGGGCGTTGAATTAGATGGTCCCTAAGATCCCTCCCCCCTCTAACATCCCAGGCATCCTTACACACACTTCTAAGAAACATGATTCAGGACTAGCAATTGCCTAATGATCAGTAGAGGCTTGACAATGCAGCCCTCTCTCTAGAAACAGTTCCTGCCTAAGCTGTAGAAGGGCTAGCCCAGCTCCCAGGGCAATAGGGAAGACGAAAGAAGCCCCAAGTCTGCCTTTCACGGCTGCTCTAGGAGCTACCCTTCCTCCTCCTCCTCCCTGTCACTTCCTTCACAGCTATGACCATCAGCTGATTGGTGTGGCTGAAAAAAAGGAAGTGTTGGACTTCCCCTTCAAGTATAAACAGCAGCTAAAAATGCAGAGAAAGAAAAGAAACAGCACTAAAAACAATAATATAGAATATAAATCCATAACCATGCTGGGAGCAAAGGAAGCAGATTGCTAGTGGAATGGAAACTCTCACTACTCTCGAAGGACTCAAAGAAAGATGGGCTCAAACTTAGGAAACCACAGCCTAGGTACAGGCAGTTGGGGATGGCTGCAAAGAGTCAAGGGTGTGGTGCGTTGGAAATGACAAAGCCTGGGTGGGATGGGGTGGGTGAGGTGGGGGAGAAGCAGAGTGGGAAGCAGGCAGCCAGCCAAACCCTCTCCAACTCCTCAGCTGCTGGCACCCCTAAGAGCAGCAGAAGGCCCTCTGCAGGAAAGACGTGCGTTTGGAGAGGCAGAGTATGGCCACATCTGCAAAGAGCAGAGAGTGCCTGCACCCCACACCGTGGTTACTGGCTCATCCTGTCCTGCTCACATCTCAGGCTCCTCCCATCTCATGTGTGTGTGTGTTAATCGCTCAGTCGTCTCCGACTCTTTGCTTCCCCACGAACTGTAGCCTACCAGGCTCCTCTGTCCTTGGGATCCTCCAGGCAAGAATACTGGAGTGGATTGCCATTCCCTTCTCCAGACCCATCTCATGGGTGACAGGTAGAAAGAGGGCCATGCAACATACACAGCCTTAAAGACTAACTCCGAGGGCATCTCTGAAACAAGACCAGCACACATCCTAGCACAACAAGAAAGCTAACCCCACAAAGGTGAGGAACCAAATGGGCAAACAAATGAGTAGGTGTAAAGGAGATAGAGCTCATGAAGCGAGAAGAGAATGTCCATGCTGGAAGCAGTACAAAAACAAGTATCTGGAAGAGCCTAAAGTATCACTTAAAAAATAAAGAATTAACTACCTTCCTTCCTTGCTTGATAAAATACAAATGACTCAAGAGATGGACTGAAAAACAGGATGGACAGGGCTGAAGATCTTTCTTGAGCAAATGATCAACTTGTCAGTTCCATGAAATGCAATGAAAAGGGTAAAAGAGAGGGAACGAATGAAAGAAAAAGTACACTCCCTGCAGCTTTGTATATAATATCAAAAATTAGAGAAAAATCCTAAATGTCTATCAATAAGTAATCATATTTTCTGCTCTGGAATAAAACACAGGGATCACTGATAGGAAGGGCTCCCCCAAACCTGTTGATTAAAAAAGTTAGTTGCAGGAGGACATTGGTGTTAAGAAGACACACAGTATATCTTCTAAAAATACACATGTATATATACACGCATGAATGCACAGGATGATAGATCAAGCTGCCTTCCCTCAGCTGGGGTGGGCTGGGGCTAAGGGTGGTGGTCACGGAGGGTTCCAGTGTCACCTGTCATATATGAATTCTTCACCAGTGGTTATGTACTCAGACATCAGTTATGTGAGTCAACACTTTTCAAAAAGAAAATGATAGAAAGTCCTCCCATCTTGGAGGTCAGAGAAAAAAAAAAACTTCAGAGACAGTACTTACTCATCTGTGACCTATTTGGGACTGCTGTTATTAGTCTCCAGCCAAGACTACAGGGCAGACTCCCAGAGCTACCCACCCGGGAAAGACTGTGACCGTTATAACCACAGGCCAGGTACAATTACTGCACACGTTGTCTCCACGATGCTCCATGAGGAAATCCCCTGTAATCCTTCCGTCTACAAAGACTGAAAGAGTAGCTTGAAAACAGTGGGATTTGAACCCAATGAGAGTTCAGACCCCCTACTCTCAACCACTGTTGATAAAAAATATTCAGGGACTGAAGCATTAGGGCAATCAAGTGCTTCAAATACTCTTAGTGTGTGAGGTGAAAATAAACCTAGCATTCTGCCTCCATCTAAGCAAAGCCTGAGGATCTTGTTAAGGGGCAGCAGGTTACCCGCTTTTTCCCACAGTAGACCTGGGGAGCCCCTGTATACAAGATGCTCCAAGAACCAGTGTACCCCATGATCACAGGGGTGTGAGAGTTCAGTGACATGCGCCCTGACCATGCATACCACCTGCACCTCCGTCATGAACAAGCCCAGCACAATTATCCTGCTTACTCGCCTTTATTCTGTCTAAGGATAAGGGAACAAGGGAAGCTTAAACAAGGAAAGCTTCCTAGGAAATATCATTTAAAATTGCATAGCACCAGCTTCAGAAATCAAGAGAATTGAGGCCAGTCATCTGATTTTTAAAATCTGTGGAGTCCCCATTCCCAGGAAAGTACATATTCCCATTAATCAAATAATAAAACATCAGGGTCAGAGCAAATACAGAGGTGACACTGAGACTGATTTAAAATATAGATGCTAACTGCTAAATTGGAGCTAAGAATAATCATTCACTAAATATGATTCAGAATATGCCCCGACCTGAGAAAGTATAAAAGTTCCAAAAACTACAAAAAGTAATAAATTATACAAATAAGCAAATAACCATAGAAATCAAAAGTTTGGGGGAAATGTTTTCAACAATTATGACAATGGATTTCCAAGGGATTTAAAAGGTACATGAATGTTGATAAGAATTATGTTAAGACTACAAAATACGTACAGGACAGCAACTCGCAGAAAATATATTTAGCTAACCAACACCCCCAAATATGCTTCAGTTATTAATAGGTGCGTAGCAAGACTGAAAAGAAACTGTCAGACTGATGCAAAGAGGCAGGGGTTTCCAGAAAAAGAAAGAAATGGAACTCATAGAGTGCTTGATATATTTGACTCAGTAGGAAATTGAGTCCAAGTTGGGAGGGGGGGTGCGGTTTAGCTTCATGTCAGAGAGTTGGGGAGAACCATCACAGGCCCAGGACCAACTGAGAAAACACAAAAATGAAACAAGAATTTACCCCATGAAAAACAGTTTGAGGTACAAGAAAGAAAATGGAACTATACTATACAACATGCTCTATTAGTAAACAAAATCACAAGGTAAATACCAAATAGCATCTTAACCCTAGGTTAAGCTTCCTGCCATCCATTCATCATGTGTTCAGTAGGGTCTGAGTCTTTGTGACCCCTCGGACTGTAGCCTGCCAGGCTCCTCTATTTATGGAATTTTCCAGGCAAGAATACTGAAGTGGGTTGCCATTTCCCCCTCGAGGGGATCTTCCCGACCCAGGGACTGAACCCATGTCTCCTGTGTCTCCTGCATTGCAGGTGGATTCTTTACCCCTTGAGCCATTGATCGGGGAAGCACACAGAAAGATTATCTTGGGTAATAATAATAATTATCCTAGGGTTGCCATGTCCTTACTTCTCAGAATAGGAAGTCAGCATTGTCTAAACTGATGTATATATATATAAAGCAATTGAACATAGCATCAGGAAATAAGAAGGAAAATTCTAGAAGAAATAGCTAAAAATATTAAAAGATTGCATTGGGGGAACAATACTAGAGAATGGGAAGGTATTGTTATAAATTGAAATCAAATAAAAAGATTAACTCTGGTTGCACCAAAACATTTCCATGACTGAAAAGAAATGGATAGATTTAATAAATTGTCAGACTGACCAGAACAGCATGAAGATTTAGCATTTAAGACAGAGGATGGAGTGGGAAGGTAGAAGATTAATTGTTGCACATTCAAATGCTCTTTGTAGCCTCACTGAGTGTAACTAAAGAAACCAATGTTTAAATTGTGACTTTTTCAAAAATTTGGCGCTCAGCCCTCTTCCATCCTTTCACAATGCCCCCACTGACTGTATCCAGGCCTAAGCCTCACTTACCTGACACCAGCCCTACACTCTCCTCGTCAACCCTGCTGTCTGCCCGGCCTCTGCTCAGATCAGATCAAATATCTCACTAACAGTGTGCCTGTCCGGAAGCCCAGTGTCCTCTGAAATCTGTCCTCCCCCCAGGGCTCCAGCACAGTACTGAGAGGTACTGCCTTCTCCACCAACAGGAGCTAGGATTCCAGTGTCAGAGCCAGGTACCCTCAGGACAGAGAATGCTGCTTACCAGAAACTGTCCATCATAAGTTTTCGGTACACCCCCCTTGGTAATGGAGGTGTTACATCATCCTCACCGTTCTCTTCCTATCTTCAGCCTTTGGCAGCCACCAAAAATAGATACATAATTTCCCAGAAACAAAAGAATCGAGAGAGTCCTTTTTGATTTGTTAGACCCACTGCAATAGAAACTAAATAATCTTCCTTGAGAATGCATGTAACTCCATGGCTGATTCATGTCAATGTATGACAAAACCCACTGCAATGTTGTGAAGTAATTAGCCTCCAACTAATAAAAATAAATGAAAAAAAAATATTCTTCCTTCTATTGGTGTCTTTGGCAGTGGCTAAATTTGACTATATTTAAGATTCCAATTTAACCACCTTTCAGGATTCATAGGGCAAAACTTACATAATTAATTCTTAAAAGAAAAAAATCAAATTGATACAAGCTAACATTTTGCCAGAAAAAATTCTAAGCTAATAGAAAATATTCCTGCTGATGCTAAGCCACAGTGAATGAATAAAGCTTTTCCTTTAAAATCCAATCAGCTGAGTTTTTTTTTTAATCTTCTCACAATTCCTTTCTTTTTCACCCACTTTTAAAGAGAAAGGAAAAAAAAAAAAATCTCCTTTTTTCTGAATGAAAAAAGCAAACCCAACTTGTTCAGTTCCAAAGTAGAAGGTAAGATGGTGAGACATAATTAAGTCAAGCAATTTAATTCCAGTCTCTCTTTAAGACTCTGCCTTTTGATTTCAGTTGCTTTAAAAGAAAAGCAATGATCAGCGTATATATGTTTTTTAAAAAATTTCACTCACTGGCCTAAGTTCCTAATTTTCTCTCCTTCATTTGCTGCTAAACAGTACAGAAGTGGAAGAAATTGTTGGGGGGGGGGTGGTGACTTAGGGAATCAGAAAAAAATCTATATGGTGGAGAACTGAGAAAGCAAACAGTAACTTAGATTGTACAAAATACCGGGCCATTCCTTAGGCACAGATAATGGAGACAGAACAAAGTGAACAGGAAGCAATATTTCTTCCAAGGACAGGCTTAGTTGTGAAGGGTGATAATACCTCTTCTTTAAGTAACTACTGCATTCTTTTTTTAGAATCAGAGTGGCAGAAACTTTGCTGTTGAAAAGTCTATAAGTAAGGATGAAACCTCCTATTCTCACTTGGAGGATCTGTATTTTGATTATCATTGAAAATTCACGGAAGTCTTGCTATTTCAAACTTTCTGTAAAGGTGGAGGAACTATTTGTCTCATTACTGGAAAGTGTGACTTGTTGGGCAACAGAAATGCAAGTTGCTTTCAAAAGCAAACAGTAGCTCCATGAAGTCTAACACAGACTCAGTTCCTTAGCCCTAATTCCACAAAGCTCTGAAAAATAAGGTTTTTGGTGAACTTTGTAGGGAACCTCATAAGTGACAACACTTGCCCTGAACTGGCACACAATTATTTGTAGCCTCTCTTTATTCCACTTAGTGAGACTTTTCACACTATTGGTGCAGAAATATGAACATGTGAGATTACAGGAGGCTGCCCAGGCTGTGTTGGAGTGGTGTGCAATATATAGCGTCAGTTTGCATGCACACTTTTCTAAATTCTGAGAAATGGATTTCTCAAGGCTGAAACTCATATTCTAAATTTGAATTCTAAATTCTGAGGAATCTTGAATTCCAAAACATTATCTTGGCACAGGGTTTTGGATAATGATTATGGATATGCTATGTGCTGCATAAGTTACATTCTATTAAGAAGTCTTTGATTTAAAAACAGAGAAATCAGACCTGCACTTAGAACAATAAATAACAAACCTAAAGAAGGCTAAGATAAATGGTTTCTGAAACGCAAATCTAGCGATAAAATGAACTTTCTGACAATTTTAGCCCTCAGGAAAGGTAAAGAGCTAAAATAAACACATTTTTATTCCTGGATTAAAACATTAAGAACATTATAGTTATTTAGACGATTCCTAAAATCCTACATATTGAAGCACTCTAAATACAAAGAATAAATTTTTTATTTATATAAAAGTAAAATAAAGTTTCTATCTTCCTGCAACATTTCTCTAAACAGATCAAAGCAAAAGTTCAGTGTAGATAAAACAATTTAATAAAATAATTTTAGTAGACAAGATTTTTCACTTAAAACATCTAATACTTTACAAGTATGTAAACCTTTTAGTTCAAAGACAAACATATCTGGGGACAGGAGAGGGATGTGCACATCAACAAATTTAGTTGCATCTAATGAAAATGTTGCCTGAGTAACAGCAATGAATTTGTTCTTACTACAACAAAGAAAACACATGCTAGAATCAATTCCATTTCTTTCAGGAATTCTCCATCATCCCCCCTCCCCACCTTTTTTTTTAACACAAAGATTCAGATGTGAGGTATCTCCAAGTTTTTTAACTACATACTGAACCACCTCTAGGGTTTAAGAAAAAGAACAACTCCAGCCAAGAGTTTTATTTGGGTCAATGGGAATCTTTGACGGAGTCAGGCAAACTCATTAAAATAATCTGCAATCCGGTGTCCAAAGGCCACCTGGCAAGATTGCAAGGGCCAGCTGGTCACCAGTCAGCAGGGGTGTCTTGGGTTGGTTCCCGTGAATACAGCACAATGAAGGAGTCTCTTTGCCAAACAACTGCACTGCAAACGGCCAAAGATTCAAACTCTAACTTCTCCAATGGTTGTCTTTTTAGTTCTTGATATTCAAATAAACCAAAAAATGAATCGCCTTTGTATCATTATGTAGGTTAGGTTTAAAGTTTTGAAGCCGTGCATGCATGTGTGAAGTCGCTTCAGTAGTGTCTGACTCTTTGCGACCCGATGAGATGTGGCCCGTCAGGCTCCTCTGTCCAGGCAAGAATACTGACGACCCCATACCCTACTCGAGGGGATTTTCCTGATACAGGGATCCAATCCGCGTCTCCTGCATTGCAGGCAGATTCTTTACCGCTGAGCCACAGGGGAAGCCCTTTAAAGCCATACTGCCATAGTGCAAAAAAAAAAAATCTTTAACTCAAAATCGCATTTTACTACACCCAGCTTTCCTGCTCTTCGAGTCATTTACTGGTTAATTAAGTTATTTTACCATGAGAATGTGAAGGAAGGATAAAAAAGGCAATCATGCTACATTTAGTAAAGGTTCAGAAACTCATGTTTTTATACAATTGCTCTTTCTGTAGTAAAAGTATAAATAAAACCTTTGCATGCGTATGAACATCTCTACATTGAGTCACTTCCATAAATTCAGCGGAATTTTCCAGTGACCTCTGTAAATGGCCAAACGAAAACGTTCTTTCCGAGACCCGACACCGAGTTTCTTGTGCCTGCGGATTCCAGCTAGTCTCCCAGGACCCAGCAGCTTCCGCACTTCGTGCGCACGCGGCAGCACCTGGAGTTTGGGGGCCCCATCGTCCAGCCCCCAGCCCCCCAGCCCCCCAGGCCCAGCCCCTGGCTTCCCGTACAGAAACCGGAGCCCAAGAGACACTAACTAGGTTTAGGAGAAAAGCTGGCACAATCGACTAACTCTCAATCGAAATATTTTATCAAATGTTCCCTCCGACTTTCAAAGCAGGAAGGCCCTGAGAGGACCTGCCCGACTGTGCCTGGGCGCACGGGTCTTGTGCGGGCCGAGGAAGGGCCGCATCTTTCCCTCTCTGGGCGCCGGCGCCTTCTCCCTTCCCACGCCGCCTTCCCCAGCCCGGCAGCCAAAGCGGCGGGATCGCGCGGCCACACCTACCTGTGCCAGGTGAGGCGAGGGCGGGGCGCGGGGCTCCGAGAACCGGACGGGCGAGATGGCGGGGGCAGCTCGGGCACTGCGCCGGGCCACCCGCGCTCCTCCTCGCTGCTCCAATCGCCGGAGTCACCTCAGTCGCCCAGTGCACGACGCTTCCTTATTTTGGGCAACTTCCTTAACGCGCCCTGGCAGGCCCTGAACTTCCTCCCTGCTGCCGCGCCCCGCTGCCCCAGGCCCGCCCAGCCGCCCGTGCGCCCCCAGCGCCCAGCGCAGGGGATCGGCCGCCAGAGCGCGCCGGAACCCGGCTCGCGGGGTCGGCCCGAGAGGCAGGAGGCAGGAGGGGAGAAGGGAAGGGAGCCAGGTGGGCGCTCGGCCCCAACTCCCCGGGCGCAGGAAGCCCAGACGAGGGGACTTCATATGCAAAAAGGGGGCATGGCCAACAACTGGACCCTCTGGCCACCTGTCCTGCCTGCTGCGTGATTCTTCCAAGGACCAACAGGCACTCAGGGTCACGCCCATTTCCGGTGCAATTGTTTGGGAAGAGAATTTTGTTCACAGTATGGTCTATTCCTAATCATCAGCCCAAGACGCTCCTGCTGACTGGTGATCGGAAGGCTCATGTCTTCCTCACAGGTGGTCTCCTGACATAAGCGAACATCAGATTTCACAACTCACCTTTGGGTGAGGCCAGCCTGTCCAACAAGGTTAGTTGTGTGAGGGATTTAATTATTACGAGGTTCTTGACAGTGAGTTAAACTTGCTTCCCTCTTACCCACAAGGTTCTGACGTTACATTAAATAAAGTTTCATCTTTCTCTGTAGTCTTTAAAATGGTTTAAAAACACCAGGTGGTTCTCTCCCCACCCCCTACCCCCTTTTTTTTCTGTTAGCCCTCTTTAGAATCTTCCCATAAAACAGCTTCCAGACCCTGGCTGCCTTGGTAACTCTGGCTACTATTGCCCGTTTGAAAAAGCTGAACCAAAATATAATCAATAAAATAAAATATATAGGGTGTTAGATTAAAGTTGCCGTGGAGAAAAACATTAATAGGAGGCCTTTAGACTCCAGTGGGGCCCCTCAGACTTTTCCACTGGAACAGTCTCTTCCATTTATTTTTACCACTAAAATTTTAACTAAGTGAAGGATTTTTATTATGGTTTTATTTGTTAACCACTGGACTTAATTTTACTGCAAATAGCCAAGGAAATAGCCATTGTTGTCTAAACAGAGGCTACAGAATCTGTCTTGCTTTTACTAAGATTACAGTGTTTCCTTAGGTAATGCTTATGGGAGATAAGATGAGGTTTTCCATCCATCTCTAAGCCACCTTTTAGCACTGCTATAGTCCTTCCCACCTCTGAGTCATCTTAAAAGTTAATGAGCATGCTTTTAATGATCTTTTTAAAAAATGTTAAAATTATCACATTGCTGGTTTTCCAGGGGTTAAGAATCCATCTGCCAGTGCAGGGGACGTGAGTTTGATCCTTAGTCTGGGAAGATTCCACCTGGGGAGGGGGAGGAAGGACAACTAAACCCATGCAGCACAATTACCTAGCCTGTGTGAGCTAGAGCCAGAGCTGATATGAGAAGCCTGTGGACCTCAACTAGAGAGCAGCCTCAGCTTGTGGCGGCTAGAGAAAGCTTGCACATAGCAACAAAGACCCAGTGCAGTCAGAAATAAATAGATAAAATTTAAAAAATAAAATCATCCACAAATACCTAGGGGAAAAAAAAACTTCCTAAAAGTCAACATGTTTCTTCCAGTCTTTCTTTCTTCCTTCACTGCATGTGTCATTTCCCTTCGCTGACTATGCTGTTTTAGCTTTCATTGAAATAAATCTTAGCTATGATTATATGCTGAGTCCTGGAAGCCTTCCTAACAAAGCCCTGTACCCAAAGGGTGCTACAGACTCCAGATACAGTTACTTTTTTAAAATCTCCTGTTCCTTATAGATTCTTTATTTTTTTATTTCTTCAAAAACTAAATATATTTATATATATGATTTTGCCATGTTAATTTCACCTTATGAAATCTTGAATATATACTTATATTGTCTGAGTGTTACAGAGCCTGGCTTTTTTAGTTGTACTTAGTTACACTGGACGAGGAGCCTGGTGAGCTACAGTCCATGGGGTCGCTAAGAGTCGGACACGACTGAGCGACTTCACTTTCAGTTTTCACTTTCATGCATTGGAGAAGGAAATGGCAACCCACTCCAGTGTTCTTGCCTGGAGAATCCCAGGGATGAGGGAGCCTGGTGGGCGGCTGTCTGTGGGGTCGCATAGAGTCGGACACGACTGATGCGACTTAGCAGCAGCAGTTACGCTGGACTGTGAGCCACTCCTTGTCCTTGAAAAGTTATTTATGGAAATTAGTTGAGGTCCAGGGTGAAATTATGTTTGTTTGTTTATCTGTTTTTGATTTCAGAGAGAATTTGCCTTTGCTTCTGTCAGCAGTCTGGAGTGCAACTAGTATGTCAACAATTTAAGGTAACTTCTCAGCTTATGTCTTTAGCGACCACCTAGGGAACATGAATCTGGACTGGAAATTTGGGCCCTATTATGGTCAACTTGGACTTCTCTGCTGGCTCAGATGGTAAATTGTCTGTCTACAATGTGGGAGACCAGGGTTCGATCCCTCTGGTGGGAAGATCCTCTGGAGAAGGAAATGGCAACCCACTCGAGTACTCTTGCCTGGAAAATCCTGTGGACAGAGGAGCATGGTAGCTTACAGTCCATGGGGTTGCAAACAGCCAGACATGACTGAGCGACTTCACTTTCTTTCTTTCTATGTTCAACTCGTGGCTGCAGTTTCTCAAGGATTCATTTGCTTTGATTCTGCTTTGTGCTTCTTTTCACATTTCTTCTATCTTTAAGTCCATATTTTTTGTATTCCATGTTTTTTTTCTCCCTTAGTTCACTCCATCGTTTGGTAGAACACAATTTCTACATAGATATTTATTTTAAAAAAGAAACATAATAAAACAAAATAAAGAAACATAATAAGAAGATACAGCACAATTCATCTTTAAGAGTGATGCATGTCTCTAAAATACTTTCAGTTCAGTTCAGTTGCTCAGTCGTATCCAACTCTTTGCAACCCCACCAATCGCAGCACGCCAGGCCTCCCTGTCTATCACCA
The DNA here is from genome assembly GCF_033118175.1 of Dama dama. NCBI lineage: Eukaryota > Metazoa > Chordata > Mammalia > Artiodactyla > Cervidae > Dama > Dama dama. The sequence goes on along the minus strand of NC_083696.1, from coordinate 24,326,210 downwards.
ACTCCCGGAGTCCACTCAAACTCATGTCCTTCGAGTCGGTGATGCCATCCAGCCATCTCATCCTCTCTCATCCCCTTCTCCTCCTGCCCCCAATCCCTCTCAGCATCAGGGTGTTTTCCAATGAGTCAACTCTTTGCATCAGGTGGCCAAAGTATTGGAGTTTCAGCTTCAGCATCAGTCCTTCCAATGAACACCCAGGACTGATCTCCTTTAGGATGGACTGGTTGGATCTCCTTGCCGTCCAAGGGACTCTCAAGAGTCTTCTCCAACACCACAGTTCAAAAGCATCAATTTTCGGTGCTCAGCTTTCTTCACAGTTCAGCTCTCACATCCATACATGACCACTGGAAAAACCATAGCCTTTACTAGATGGACCTTTGTTGGCAAGTAATGCCTCTGCTTTTTAATATGCTGTCTAGGTTGGTCATAACTTTCCTGCCAAGGAGTAAGCGTCTTTTAATTTCATGGCTGCAATCACCATCTGCAGTGATTTTGGAGCCCCCCAAAATAAAGTCTGACACTGTTTCCACTGTTTCTCCATCTATTTCCCGTGAAGTGATGGGACCAGATGCCATGATCTTAGTTTTCTAAATGTTGAGCTTTAAGCCAACTTTTTCACCCTCCTCTTTCACTTTCATCAAGAGGCTTTTTAGTTCACCTTCACTTTCTGCCATAAGGGTGGTGTCATCTGCATATCTGAGGTTATTGATATTTCTCCCGGCAATCTTGATTCCAGCTTGTGCTTCATCCAGCCCAGCGTTTCTCATGATGTACTCTGCATATAAGTTACATAAGCAGGGTGACAATATACAGCCTTGATGTACTCCTTTTCCTATTTGGAACCAGTCTGTTGTTCCATGTTCAGTTCTAACTGTTGCTTCCTGACCTGCATATAGGTTTCTTAAGAGGCAGGTCAGGTGGTCTGGTATGCCCATCTCTTTCAGAATTTTCCACAGTTTATTGTGATCTACACAGTCAAAGGCTTTAGCATAGTCAATAAAGCAGAAATAGATGTATTTCTGGAACTCTCTTGCTTTTTTGATGATAGGCAGTCATATATCTCTATATTTAATGTCTCTTATGGTAATTATCAATACCTGTGGTGGGTATCTTAACACTGATAAGATAAGCCATGTAGTGGTTGGCCTCCAGAGTGGTTAGAACTCTAGCTGACCGCCAACGGGGATGTGACTTCCAGGTAAGGAAGTGGAAATAGGTATTTTAAAGACCTTCCATATCCAAAATGCTTCTACTGTCAAATTTGATTGATGGTTTAGAATATATGGGACTTCCCTGGTGGCTTAGACGGTAAAAGCGTCTGCCTACAATGCGAGAGACCCAGGTTCGATCCATGGGTCCGGAAGATCCCCTAGAGAAGGAAATGGCAACCCACTCCAGTACTCTTGCCTGGAAAATCCCATGGACAGAGGAGCCTGGTGGACTGCAGTTCATGGGGTCGCAAAGAGTCGGACACGACTGAGCGACTTCACTTTCACTTTTAGATTGTATAGAAAATAGTAGTTCAAATAGTAGTTCAAAAATGACTTCTCTTCACATTTTAAAGTTATTATTCTATTGCTTTTTTGCTTTTAGTGTTGCTGTTGAGAATTCCAAACCATTCTGATTCTTCATCTTGCATCCTTCTACTTTTATTCTGATTCTTTATCTTCTCAGCATTGTTACTAGTTCATTGTTTTACCCATGCTGGCAACCCTTCATTTTGTTCGCTTCTTTGTGCCAGACTGGCTTCCCAGGTGGTGCTAGTGGTAAGGAACCAGTCTGCCAATATGGGAAACATAAGAGGCCTGAGTTCAGTCCCTGGGTAGGGAAGATCTCATGGAGGAGGACATGGCGACCCACTCCAGTATTCTTGCATGGAGAATCCCATGGACAGAGGAGCCTGGAGGGCTACAGTCCATAGGGTTGCAAAGAGTCATACCTGACTGAAGTGACTTAGCACACTCGTGAGAGATAGCTCCTTGAATCTTGTATCAGAATCTTTTTCTTTGCTCTTTCTGGGTAATATTGATAGTTTGATATTAATAATAAAATATTATTATTGACATGAATAATAACTATTAATATTTATTCACTTAATGCCTGTTTTACTATAGGCTTTGCACAGGGAAGGTGGGGGTGTTTAGCTGGAGTTATGTTGTACTAACTGGGCTCCTCTCTCCCACATCCCGCATGATAAATATATGAGGGTTCACTCCTCCTTGGGACTTCCTAGGTGGCACTAGTGGTAAAAAATCTACCTGCCAATGCAGGAGACGCAGGAGACAAGGGAAGATCCCTTGGAGGAGGCAACCCACTCCAGTATTATTGCCTGGAGAATGCCATGGACAGATGAGCCTGGTGGGCTACAGTCCTTGGGGTCACAAAGAGTCAGACACGACTGAGTGAGCATGTGCAATCCTCCCTGGCAGAGGAAGAAGGGAGAGTTAACTCTTTGGGGAGCACTTTTGGGCATTCGCTCAGTTCCCCAGCTCTTCACACGCATGAGAGTCGTGCCAGATTCCTGACATTTTTCTTTTTGCCCTAATCTCCACAGCAACTATTTTTACTACTTCTTGGTCAAAATTGGGGAAAGCTAAGAATAAACAGTCATTTTTACTTCTCTCAAGATTTCTGTGAGAATTGGCAGGATTTTGTAAACTCGCAAGATGTAGTTTCTGGGAGGTGGGGACATGACCTCATCGTGACACTCTCAAAGTTCTGTTTTGTGGATGAGCCAGCACTTTTCTAAGTTTATGCCATTAAGGGCTTCTCCTTTTCTTATTTGGTTACTGTTGGTAACTTTTACATTTTTATTTCTTCCCCTTCCTTTTTTTATTGGGTAGGGTAGAAGAGAGGTGGGGGTGAAAGGGGAGGAAGGGTTCTTTATATTTTTTCTAGATGGTAGAAACTTGATACTCCCTGAATATCTCTCCGCTTTTATCCAGAATTTAATGCCACATATTTTTTTATAGAGTATAGATCATATATTTTAAAATTTAGAATGCAAAGTCCTCATTTTTCTCTTTCAGATGAAAAATACACAATTACACATGACACTTTAGGTTGCAAATAAAATAGTATTTAACTACTACTGCTGAAACAGTAAAATTGATTCATCTGCCATTGGACATTTTGATTGCTTCCATGTCTTGGCTATTGTAAATAGTGCTGCTATGAACATTGGAGTGCATGTATATATTGGAGTTCTAGTTTTTTTCAGATATATGCTCAGGAATGGGATTCCTGAATTATATCTTAGCTCTATTTTTAGTTTTTTAAGGAATTTCCATGTTGCTCTCCATAGTGGCTGTACCAATTCATTCATACATTCTAACAATGATGTTAGATTAATAGATACTAACAGTGTAGGAGGGTTCCTTTTTCTCCACACCCTGAATGGATAAAGAAGATGTAGTATACATATACAATGGAATATTGCTCAGCCATAAAGAGAAGGAAATAATACCATTTGCAGCAACATGGATGAACCTAGAGATTGTCATACTAAATGAAATAAGCCAGACAGAGAAATACAAATATCTATAATACCACTTATATATGAGATCAAAAAAATGATACAAATGAACTTATTTACAAAGCAGAAATAGACTCATAGATATAAGGAACAAGCTTATACTTACCAAAGGAGAAGGATAAATTAGGAGTTTGGGATTAACATATACATGCTAACTATGTATAAAATAAATAGCCAACAAGAACCTACTATACAGCACAGGGAACTGTTCTCCATATCTTATAATAACCTATAAGGCAAAATAATCTGAAAAAGAACATTTATTTGTAACTATATGTGTGTGTGTGTGTGTGTGTGTGTGTGTGTGTATACTGAATCACATTGCTATATACCTGAAACTAGCACAACATTGTAGATCAACTGTAATTCAATTTATGGTGGTCCAGTGACTGAGACTCCGAGATCCCAAGGCAAGGGGCCCAGGTTCGATCCCTGGTCAGGGAACTAGATCCTGCATGCCTCAATTAAAGATCCCACATGTGACAGCAAAGACCAAAGATCCCATGTGCCACAGCTAAGACCCAGCACAGCCAAATAAATAAATACTTAAAAATGAAATAAGAAGATTGAATAGTAAAATTTTGCTGACATATAAAGGAGGAAAATCCCAGAATTAGGACAGTATCAAGTGTACTTTTATACAAATTATTTTAAGTTGAGATAAAAGTTATGTGACACAAAATCTACCATTTTAATCATTTTATAATGTAGGTGAAACTTTTAAAAATGTTGTAGCTCAGCCCTTTCTTATCTTATGAAGACAAGTTAATTTTGATTAATTAGGCAGAATCACTGCCAGAATAATGAGATGAATTCCTTTATCTCAGTGATTTCTCCAACCTGGCCACATCCATCTCTCTTCTAAAATGCCACTGAACACAGCAGGAGGAAGAGCCTCTTTCTGCTGCTGGGGTCCCCTGCCAATTCAACCCTGATCTCAATGTGACTTTCCACCTACAAATTACAGACTTCCTTCCTTTTCTATAGTTAGTGAGGCTTTGAACAGAAAGAGAAGGAGAAAAATTACTTAAGAACCAAGTAAAGCATTGGAACTTGGACGCCAGCATCTAAGCTAGTGGTGAGAACATTGAGCAGAGGCTGCAAAGCCTGGGCTGTCATCCCCGTGCTCCCCCTTCCTTGTGGCTCTGAGCAAATCAAGTCTGTGTGAATTTCTGGTTTCTTGTTTTCCATGAAGTTTAAGTCAGCAAGCAAGTATTGTGTATCATTTATTGTCAGACATAATCCTAAGCACTGGAGATTTAAAAGGTTGGGAAAATTTATGCTCAAAAATAAGTGTGATGTATGACAAAACCCACTGAAATGTTGTGAAGTGATTGGCCTCCAACTAATAATAAAAAAAAAAAGATGCTTATCAACTTGAAAAAAAAAAAAATAAGTGTGAAGAGAGCTTCACAAGTCTGAACAGGTAGGCATACATTTGCCTAGAAGGCTACTCTTTAAAAATATAATTACTAAGCAAAAATAAATGGGACCTAATTAAACTTAAAAGGTTTTGCACAACGAAGGAAACAATAAGCAAGGTGAAAGAACAGTCTTCAGAATGGGAGATAATAGTAGCAAACGAAGCAACTGACAAAGAATTAATCTCAAAAATATATAAGCAGCTCATGCAGCTCAATACCAGAAAAATAAACGACCCAATCAAAAAATGGGCCAAAGAACTAAATAGACATTTCTCCAAAGAAGACACACAGATGGCTAACAAACCACACAGATGGCTAACAAACACATAAAAAGATGCTCAACATCACTCATTTTCAGAGAAATGCAAATCAAAACCACAATTAGGTACCATCTCATGCCGGACAGAATGGCTGCTATCAAAACGTCTACAAACGATAAATGCTGGAGAGGGTGCGGAGAAAAGGGAACCCTCTTACATTGTTGGTGGGAATGCAAACTAGAACAGAGACTATGGAGAATAGTGTGGAGATTCCTTAAAAAACTGGAAATAGAACTGCCATACGACAATCCCACTGCTGGGCATACACACCGAGGAAACCAGAATGAAAGAGACACATGTACCTCAATCTTCACCGCAGCACTGTTTACAATAGCCAGGACATGGAAGCAACCTAGATGTCCTTCGTCAGATGAATAGATAAGAAAGCTGTGGTACATATACACAATGGAATATTATTCAGCTATTAAAAATGCATTTGAATCAATTCTAATGAGGAGGATGAAACTGGAGCCTATTATACAGAGTGAGGTAAGTCAGAAAGGAAAACACCAATACAGTATATTAACGCATATATATGGAATTTAGAAATATGATAACAATGACCCTATATGCGAGACAGCAAAAGAGACACAGATGAAAAGAACAGACTTTTGGACTCTGTGGGAGAAGGCGAGGGTGGGATGATTTGAGAGAATAGTATTGAAACATGTATGTTACCATATGTGAAATAGAGCACCAGTCCAAGTTCGATGCATGAAACAGGGCACTCAAAGCTGGTGCACTGGGACAATCCTGAGGGATGGGATGGGGAGGGAGGTGGGAGGAGGTTCAGGATGGGGGCCACATGTACAGCCGTGGTTGATTCATGTCAATGCATGTCGAAAACCATTACAATATTGTAAAGTGATTAGCCCCCAATTAAAATTAATTAATTAATTAAAAAATAGAATTACTTAATTGGAAGGAAGTTCAAGCTGTTATTTTTGACTTAATCAAAATCACTTCAATCAAAAGGATTTTCTCATAGGAAGATCTTTCAATTCTTATTTTATAAAAATGCAATTCAGTTTTAAACTTATTTTTTATATAATTGACATTTACACAGTTTAACAAATTAAAATGTATAATTCAGTTATTTTAAGTATATTCACAAAGTTGTATAACCATCACCAAATTCAATATTAAGATTTTTTTCTTTAAACCACGAAAAGAAATGCTGTACCCATCAGTAGTCACTCTCCATTCTCCCCACCTCACACATTCCACCCCTTCACACATACCTTAGGAAAGCACCAATCTTTATTTCTTTCTCTATAGTTATGCCTATTCTGGGCATTTCATACAAATAGAATTATACAATATGTGCTCATTGCAACTGACTTCTTTATTATGTTTTCAAGTTGTGTTCTCGTAGCATATATTTGTATCTCATTCCTTTTTATTACCAAATGGTATCACTTTGTATGGATATACCTACACTCTTTTATTTATCCACACATTGGATATTCTTTGACTATTATAAATAATCCTGCCATGAACATCTGTATGTCACTTTTTTATTATATCATATGCCAAACATAAGCTTTAATTTTGAAGAAGTTCAATTTTTCCAGTTTTTCTATTTTTTTGCTTATAGTTTTGTGGTGTATCTAAGAAACCATTGTCTTACTCAAGATCTTAAAATTTTACTCTTCTGTTTTCTTCTTTTGTTTTCATTCTGTTTCTGGAATTTTATAGCTTTAGGTCATACATTCATGTTTCAGATCCGTTTTGAGTTAATTTTTACATATAACTTTGAGTATATAAATTTATTTTACATATAAATTTCAGCATATAATTTTTACACATAATAATAAAACTGAGGTCCAGCTTCAGCCTTTATGCAGGGGCATATCCAGTTGTTCCACATTAGTTGTGGAAACAGCTATTCTGTCCACAGTCATTTCAACACCCTGTTGGAGATCAATGTAAAGATTTATTCTGGACTTCCCATTCCATCTCAGTGATCTATGTATCTGTCCTTATACCAGCACTAGAGAATCTTAATTACTGTCATTTTGTGGTGAACTTGGAAATGGGAAAGTGTGCGTTCAGCTCTGTTCTAACTCAAGATTGTTCTGGCTGTAATAGTTTCTTTTGCATTTTTATATGAAATTTAGGACTAACATCAATTTATGCAAAAACAGAAGCTAGAGTTTTGAAAGGAATTTTGTTGACTCTGTAGATCGATTTGGGAACATTTCCATCTTGATGATATTAAGGTGTTGTTTTTTTTTAAATTTGGAGAAAAATTGCTTTACAATGTTGTTTTGATTTCTGCCATACAACAGTGTGAATCAGTCATAAGTATACATCTGTCTCCACCCCCTTGAACCTCCTTCCCATTCCTGACCCCATCCCACCTCTCTAGGTTGTCACAGAGTACCAGGTTGGGTCCCCTGAATTATATAGCCACTTCCCACTGCTATCTGTTCTGCATACAGCAAGTAATGTATATATTTCAATGCTAGTCTCTCAATTCATCCCACCCTCTTCCTCCCCTGCTGTGTCCACAAGCCTGTTCTTTATGTCTGCATCTCTACTGCTGCTCTGCATATAGTGCATGATTCCATATTTATGCATTAATATATGACATTTGTTTTACTCTTTCTGACTTACCTCACTCTGTTTAACATTTTGCTTCCATGTCCTAGCTATTGTAAATAGTGCTATGATGAACATTGAAATACATGTATCTTTTTCATTTGTGGTTTTCTCTGGGTATATGCCCAATAGTGGGATTGATTGGTAGTTATATTCCTAGTTTTTTAAGGAATCGCCCTACTGTCCTCCATAATCACTGTATCAATTCATATTCCCACCAACAGTGCAAGAGGGTTCCTTTTGCTCCCTCTCCAGCATTGATTGTTTGTAGATGTTTTGATGATGGCTATTGTGATTGATGTGAGGTGATATCTCATTGTAGTTTTGATTTGCTTTTCTCTAATGAGCAATATTGAGCATCTTTTCATGTGTTTATTAGCCCTCCTAATGTCTTCTTTGGTGAAATGTCTGTTTAGGTCTTTTCCCCACATTTTGATTGGGTAGTTTGTTTTTCTGGTATTGAGTTGCATGGGCTGCTTGTATATTTTTGGAATTAATCCTTTGTCATTTGTTTCATTTGCTATTATTTTTTTTTCCCATTCCAAGGGTAGTCATTTCACCTTGTTTATAGTTTCCTTTGCTGTGCAAAAGCTTTTAATTATGTCCCACTTTTGTTTGTTTGTTTGTTTTTATTTCCTTTACTCCAGGAGGTGGGTCATTGAGGATCTTGCTGTGATTTATGTCATAGAGTGTTCTGCCTCTGTTTTCCTCTAAGAATTTTATATTTTTTGGTCTTACACTTAGTTCTTTAATCCAGTTTGAGTTTATCTCTGTGTATGGTATCAGGAAGTGTTCTAATTTCATTGTTTAATGTACAGCTGTCCATTTTTCCTAGGATCGATTTTTGAAAAGATGTTTTTTTCATTCATTGTATATTATTGACTCCTTTGTCAAAGATAAGTTGCCCATTAGCGCGTGGGTTTATATCAGACCTTTCTGTCTTGTTCCATTGGTCTATATTTTTGGTTTTGTGCCAGTACCATACTGCCTTGATGACTGCAGCTTTGTAGTTTAGTCTAAAATCTGAAAGTTGATTCCTCCAGCTCCATTCTTCTTTCTTAAGACTGCTTTGGCTATTTGGGGTCTTCTGTGTTTCCATGCAAATTGTGAAATTTTTTGTTCTAGCTCTGTGAAAAATGCCACTGGTAATTTGGTAAGGATTGCCTTGAATCTGTAGGTTGCTTTGGTAGTATAGTCATTTTCACAATATTGATTCTTCCAAATTCAGGAACATGGAATATCTCTCCATCTGTTTATGTCACCTTTCATTTTTTTCATCAATGTCTTATAATTTTCTGTATACAACTCTTTTGTCTCTTTAGGTAGGTTTATTCTTTTCGTTGCTATGATAAACGGGATTGATTCCTTAATTTCTCTTTCTAATTTTTTCATTGCTAGTGTATAGGAATGCAAGTGATTTCTGTATATTGTTTTATATCCTTTACTAAATTCACTTATTAGCTCTAGTACTTTTCTGATAGTATCTTTAGGGTTTTCTATGTATAGTATCATGTAATCTGCAAACAGTGAGTGTTTTACTTCTTTTCCAATCTAGATTCCTTCTATTTCTTTTTCTTCTCTGATTGCCATGGCTAGCATTTCCAGAGCTTTGTTGAATAATAGTGGTGAGAATGGACACCCTTGTTTTGTCCCTGATCTTCGAGGAAATGCTTTCAGTTTTTCACCATTAAGAATGTTTGCTGTGGATTTGCAATATATGGCCTTTATCATGTTGAGGTAGGTTCCTTCTATGCCCATATTTTGAAGAGTTTTTTTTTTTTTTGTCATCAATGGATGCTGAATTTTGTTAAAAGCTTTTTCTGCATCTGTTGAGTTTATCATATGGTTTTTATGTTTTAATTTGTTAATATAGTGTATCACTTGATTGGTTTTCATATATTGAAGAATATGATGTGAACTTCCTTATGTTCTACTCTCGTTAATTAACATTGGTTCTTATGAACCTACTCACCCCTGACCCAGACAAATAATTGTTGTACCCTCATCGACATTTGTGCTAAAGATTATATATATATCTATCTCAGACAGTAGAAAATTAAACTTATAAAATTGATGCTTTCTAAAATATCACTGGCATTTTTCTTTTAGTTAAGCAGTACTCAAGTGAATTTTGTTTCTTTAAGTCAGTGCCAGTACTGTGGCTAGTGCCAGTATATGTGGTCTTAGGGAGATGGTGAGTGATTTGTGGAGGAAATTAAGTTAAATATAAAAGTAAATAACTTGAAAAATATAATATTTTTAAAAATTTTCTAATATAAAGTATTAAGCATATTGGTATGAAACCCTATTAAATATTATTACCCTTCCCAGTGGCACTAGTGGTGAAGAACCTGCCTACCAATGCAGGAGATGTAAGAAATGCAGGTTCTATTCCTGGGTCAGAAAGATCCCCTGGAAGAGGGCATGGGGATCACTCCAGTATTCTTGCTTAGAGAACTCCACGGTCAGAGGAGCCCGGTGGGCTATGGTCCATAGGCTCACAAAGAGTCAGACACAGCTGGAGCAACTCAGCCTACATCTCCCCTGGGAATCATAATCTATTTCAATTTTACTTAGAAAAAATATTCTTAGAAACAAAGAATAGACGCTATTTTTTTCTGATCCAGAATATGTTTCAGTTCCATGAATGGGCATTTCCTTCTTGCCCATACATCTCTTCCATTGATAATGTTTGAAAATCTTGACTGATTTGAATCTTCAGTTTTGATCTGGCGTTGAAGTTGTCACTTTGAAACTCAGTTAGGAATGAAAAATTGTCATTCTTTTCATTCATACAAATGGCAAATAGGTACGTGAAGGCATACAGATGCCCAATAGACACATGAAAAGATGTTCTACACCACTGATCATCAGGGAAATGCAAATCCAACCACAGTGAGATACTACCCTGCACCTGTTAGAATGGTTATTATCAAAAAGGCTAGAAATAACAAGCGTTGGTGAAAATGTAGTGAAAAGGGAACACTTCTGTGCTGTTGCTGCTGCTGCTGCTAAGTCGCTTCAGTTGTGTCCGACTCTGTGCGACCCCACAGATGGCAGCCCACCAGGCTCCCCCATCCCTGGGATTCTCCAGGCAAGAATACTGGGGTGGGTTGCCATTCCCTTCTCCTTCTGTGCTGTTAGTGGGCACTAAATTGATACAAGCACTATGGAAAACAGTAAGGAGAGTTCTCCAAACATTGAAAATAGAACTACCATATCATCCAGGAATTCCACTTCTCAGTATTTGTCTAAAGAAAATAAGAACATAAACTCAAAAAGGTATCTGCGCCCTCAGGTTCTTTGCAGCATTATTTACAATAGCCAAGATAAGAAAATAACCTAAGTGTTGGTTGATTAATGAACAGATAAAGAATATGTGGCATATATACACATATGTATATATATACATATATACAGTGGAACATTATTTAGCCATGTAAATAAATTAAAACCCTCCATTTGTGAAAACATAGGTAAACTTCGAGAACATAATGCTAAGTGAAATAAGGCAGACAGAGAAAGACAAGTACCATATGATCTCACTTAAATGTGGGATCTAATATATATATTAGATTTATACACACACACATATATATATAGGTATGCAGAGACCAGAGTGGTGGTTTATGAACTAGGAGTTGGGAAGTTAAGCGAAATGAATGAGCTGTTTTTGTCTTTTTTTGTTGTTTAAATAAACTTTATTTTTAAAGTTAAAAATGAAAAGGTTTCAAATTAATGTATCTTTTATAACTATTAATATAGTTTGTTGTAAAATTTGTTGCCATATAGAAACTGAAGCAAGGAATGATTGATTGAATTTATCTACATTCTTTGCTTTTGAGTCTGTGGGTCCTCAAGGCTCCCTGCTTTCTAAATGGTGGCTCTGATTTGAGTCAAAGACAAAATAGATGGCTAGGAGAGACAAGGGGCTACTAGACAGGCAGGGTTAAATGAAGACAGAATTTATACATAGAAATGGCTCAAGAAAGAACTCTGATTTTCCAAAGAAAATATATATCTAATATGTGTGTGTGTAATCGCTCAGTCATGTCCGATCCTCTGTGGCCTTTGACTGTAGCCTGCCAGGCTCCTTTATCCATGGGATTCTTCAAGCAAGAACACTGGAGTGGGTTGCCACACCCTTCTCCAGAATGTCTTCTCAACCCAGGAATCTAATCTGCATCTCCTATGTCTGCTGCACTGCAGGCAGATTCTTTACCCACTGAGCCATAGACACTTTAATAAAAGGGGTAAAATATAAAAGACACCCAAGTTACAATTTTAGAGGCAACTAAAACTTTTCTTGATGTGGTTTTAGTCATTTGTCTGCATACATATAAATGTGTGATTATTTATGTTTTTTATTACTTGATTATAGGATTAGATAGCATGTCAGGAAATGCTTTTTATCTTCCTACTGACTGTAATGCATGAACCATGAATGATAACCAATCGCTGATGATATACCATTAATTGTTTCCAGAGATTTGCTATTATGAACTGCCTTGCCATAAAAATCCCTGTTTGTACATCTTTGATCCTTAATGGATCTTTCTGGGATAAATTTCTACAAACTTACTTAGTCAGAGGAGGTGCAATTTTATCTATGATGCTTTTTGCTTAATTGCACTCTGGGGAGATGTGACCCCGATAATAGTATTCTTCCACCTTGTACAGGGGGCACTCAGCTCAGGATTGGGTGGAGCCAAAGTCTAGCATGCACTCTGCTTAATGATGCCTTTGTATCAGGTAATGTGAGAGGTGAAAAGCATCTCGTTTTAATTTCTAATGTATATCATTTTAACTAGAGAGATTGAATGTAGTTTTATAGGTTCATTGATTATTAATATTTACTTCTCTTGGGAAGTGCCTACTCATTGCATTTCACAGTACTTTCACCAGGTGCTAACTTTTGTGTTGATTTATAAAAAGTTTTTGTAGATTATAAACCTTATTTCTGTGTTCACCAGTTATGTTGTAAATGTTTCCTCCCATTTATTCTTTATCTTTCAGCTTTCTATATTTCATTTGTTTATGTATCTGTACCAAAATAATATTTCAGTATTTTATATGGAAAAATTACCTATTGTTTTTAGCTTTAATGCCTTTGTTATCTTCAAATATATAAAAGTATTCACATGTTTTTGCATTTAAATCTTTAGAATCCATTATAATCCATGGGAAATTTACTTGGCATAAGGAGTGAAATAGATATTCAGTCTCTTCCCCCAAATGATTAGTCAGTTCATTCAATAGTCCATCTTTTCAAAGATTAGTAATTAAGTTTTATCAGATACTGAATTGCTAAATACTTGGAGCTATTTCTGGTCTTTTTGTTCTGTTTCATTTATCTGTCTAATATGCTAGGACATTACTTTTTTAATTGCTTTACCTTTGTAATTTTGATGCTTTGTAATTTTGTTTCATTCTGATTCTTTTTCAAGATTTGAAAATGTCTTCTTTGCTAGCAAAAGTCCTTCCCCCAACATGATAGGATGTTTACTTTTATTTTCAGTAGGCTGAGAAAACACATATGCATGTGCATTCTTAGATCACAGATTCTCTGATTCAGTTTTGAGGAGCTAAAGGAGGAAAACAGAGGGAAGTTGTTCTCCAATTCATGGTTGTTAAGTGGAAAAGCAAGTCTGGTATAGTGATACAACACATTTCTCTAACAGTGGTCTACACTGAGTGTTAAATTTTTCTGATATTTCTGGTGACTTGCAGCAGAGTGAACTGCTAAAAAAACAAGTGTGGGTCACTCTACATGTTGTTGTCTCTTCACACATGCAGCTGGAATTATTTGTATTTAATATAAATTTATTAAACTATAATTTATGATATAGAATATGTTTATGTTAATTTATAATTTAGAGGCTGATGGCTGTTGACAACAGTTTCTTTTATGATTGTTATAACTAGACAGTCCCCCTTTCAGTATATGTTTGATGTTATGGAGATAATCCTTAACAGAAAGTATACATTGGACAACCTTTCTGTTACATGAAACAGACAAACAAACTACATAGAACTTAGAGCTTAAAAACTATTTATTTCTTCTACAGTTAAGAGGACTATAGCTTGTAAGGTGATATGTAGACACATTCCCTACTCTAACTTTCTGTATTAGAGAAGGTAAATGTTAGAACATGGGCTGGGACCATTGAGGATTTTGAAAGAACTGTGTCTGTGGTCACAGTCAGAGAATGGGCATCTAGAGACAGACATCTAGGGAGCAGGGGCTCTATCAGAGTCCTACATTCCAGCCTGTGGAGTTCTCAGCCGCAGAGGGAATCAACTTCAGTATCATGGAAGGTGTGGGTTGGAGCGACCCAAAATAGGTCCTCCGTTCTGCTTGTCAGAGGCTACACCAGAACTGAAAACATCTTGAGCAACCAGAGCATTAGAATAACTCCTGATTGGTGAGAAGCTAACGATGGCTCCATCAGGACTGGGCCGTCCTCTACTGTCCTCCTGGTCTTAGAGTCCTTGTAGTGCAGGGACATCTCAGAGGAGAAGCAGGACTAGAGCTTCCTGGGGGTGCTGTCTGAGCAGGTTGTGAAGGGAAGCGGGTATGAAATGCAGGGGAGAAGAAGTTGGGTAGGCAGCTGGCTACTGAACTTTGGTGAGTGGGCATCAGCTGAGCAGTCATCAGGTAGACTCATATACACACCTGAAGTCAGAGGCTGCAGGCTGTACCTCCAGGGTCTGGACTCTCAGACGCTGGTGAGCTCTCGGGGACCCTCTGCATCTGGGAGGAAGATCCTTAACCAGTGGTTGCGTGAGCTTCTGCTTATTGGCACAATCCACAACCTCCTACCTGGAATCTGCAGAGGGTGCTGTCTGAACAAACCCTGACTCAGGGAATAGCGCTGTAAATTTAGGAATGTTTTGTCATCACGGGAACATTGTTTTACATTTTTTAACAGCTCTTTTCATTTGTTTTTTGTCTTTTAGGCATTTTATAAAAAGTAAAAATTAAAGATGCTGTGAACAGCGGTCAGAGATTGGTAAACTGCAACAGCTGACCAGATTTGGCCAGTGGCCTCTTTTGTATATGCCCTCCCACACCAAGAATGGTTTTTACAGTTTTAAACGACTGTTTAAAGGGTGTTTAAAAACTCACACAAGAATTAAACACTGGACTGTAGCCCAGTCCCTCCTCTATCTCCCCCATCACACAATTGTTCTCCTGTTTGGTAGAGTTTTTATTGCCACATAGGCCATCCTGTTTTCCTCTCTTTTGAAAAAAAATTCAGGTACAAACTACCCCTCCAATCAGGAGTCCCCAAGATGGGCTGCCTTTTGGTTTTCAGAAGCTGCCAGTGGGTTTCTGTGTGTTGTGTTATGATATCAATGATTTTTAAAATTATATTGTTGTTCTTGTTTTTTTTATATGGTATACTTAAAAGCCAGTATCTCTTGTACTATAAATTTGCAGAAAAAGATGCATAATGTACTTTTGTTTTTCCTTCTGTTGGAGTGTACTATATATAGTCTGTGTGCTTCTCCTGATGAAAATAAACTTTCTCTTTATAAAAAAAAAAAAAGAAAGAAAGAACAACTAAACACTGTTGACTATGCCTCAGAGATTCCTTGTGGCCTGGGCAATTTTGCTAACATTAAAACCTAACATTTTTACTCTCTGGCTCTCTGTAATAAGTGTGTGGACCTGTGACATGCTGCTGCCGCTGCTGCTGCTAAGTCACTTCAGTCGTGTCCGACTCTGTGCAACCGCATGGACAGCAGCCCACCAGGCTCCCCCATCCCTGGGATTCTCCAGGCAAGAACACTGGAGTGGGTTGCCATTTCCTTCTGCAATGCATGAAAGTGAAAAGTGAAAGTGAAGTTGCTCAGTCGTGTCCAACCCTTGGGACCCCATGGACTGCAGCCTACCAGGCTCCTCCATTTATGGGATTTTCCAGGCAAGAGTACTGGAATGCGTTGCCATTTCCTTCTCCCCTGTGACATAGATAATCTAAATTATTCAAGGTGTTTATTAAGTAAGAGTATTGTGGTCCTTCTGTACAGTGCATGGATTCCTTACACTAAGGAATTCCTTACATTTAGGTCAGAGACAGGCGGCTTAGTGCATCGTCGGAGAGAACACGTTAAGTAAGTTTGGGTACTATGTGCTCAGTCGTTCAGTCACATCTGACTCTTTGTGACCCCATGGATGGTAGCCTGCCAGGCCCCACTGTCCATGGGATTTCCCAGGCGAGAGTACCTAATCGAGCTGCCATTTCCTCCTCTAGGAGATTTTCCCAACCTAGGGATCAAACCTGTGTGTACTGCATCTCCTGCATTGGCAGGTGGGTTCTTTACCACTGAGTCACCGGGGAAGCCCTAAGTAGGTCTAAGAGATGGAAACTATTTAACCGGAAGTTAGGTTTTACTTTGAAATGCACATGCAAGTCATTGGGATTGAATAGCTAGCTGTTCTGAGCTGGTTTACCCTGGTCATAGTCAGGGAAAAGAGAAAAGGGTCTCACCACCCACAGAGTACACCGAGGCTGCCTCTAATCCCAAGTCTGCCGACTCCTGCCTTCTTCCATGTGACCTTTGCAAGGACCTGATCACCTCCTACACTACCCCACCCACCCACAGCCCTCCAGAAGCCAGAGGTTATGTCTAAGCTTATACTAGATCTTGTATTAAATATGAAATATTTGTCTTCAGCTTTCCCACTCTCGCTCTTTTACATATGATAATGAAATGTGATGGTGGTGGTTTAGTCACAAAGTTGTGTCTGACTCTTGTGCCCCCATGAGGGTAATTCTGCCAGGCTTCTCTGACCCTGGGATTTCTCAGGCAAGAATACTGGAATGGGTTGCCATTTCCTTCTTCTGGGGATCTTCCCGACCCAGGGATTGAGCCCATGCCTCCTGTATTGCAGGTGGATTCTTTACCACTGAGCCACCAGGGAAGCCCAATAATGAAAGGAAGAAAGTGCAAAAAGATGAAAGGATAAAAGAAAGTTCTGTTACCTTTCATTGAAGTTTTATGCAAACTTTTTAAAAGAATGATTCTGTTCAAAAAATTAGGATGCATACTGATTTACATAAAAATATCAGGTTCAAATGTTTTTGTATCCATTTGTGGTGCTCACTCTAAGTTCTTCTTAAAATTTATAAAGATTTTAACTGTTCTGAATATCTTCATTTTACTTTATGGATGGCAATGAGAAAGCGGTGTTGATTTGCTTAACTTTGGGAATCTTGAATAAAGATCCTGATTTAATCATACATTAAAATATTAAAAATGTATTATTACTCAATTCAGAAAAACAAACTTGACTCAGAGAAACATACTAATAGGTGGAAATCTGTCCTTTACTTTTTTTTTTTTTTAAGAAAAAGACTTTCAATTTTAGAATAATTTTAGATTACAGAAAAGTTGCCATAAAGCTACAGAGAGTGGCCATGTACCCTTCTGCCAACTTCCCCAGCATTAACATCTTATATAGCCATGAAGCAGTCATCAAAACAGAAGGATTACCGTTGGTGCAATATTGGTGCAATGTTGTTAGCTAAACTGAAGATTTTATCCTACTGCACTAGCTTTCCTGTTTCAGGATCCATACCAAGGTTCAAGGCTGCAGTCAGTGCCCTTTTGGGCTTAAACTCCTCTAAGACAATATCACATTCAGACTTAGGTGTTTAATGAAAAGACTGGACTTTCTACTTTTGAAGATTCTTTTAAGATATGATTTTCCTTCATTCTGTAATGTAAAAACCAATGAGAGAAAGAGACAAAAAAACTCCTCTACCTTCAAGTGCTTTTAAATAACAAAGATTTTTGGACAGATGCCATACTGACAGAAAGAAATCCTTAGTAATTTTTCTTAGAAATTCAAAACTCTCATAAATTATTGATAGAAAATTCTTCCTAAATTCCAAATTAAATTCTTTCTGTGGCAATCTAATTCAGCAGAAACA
The DNA here is from genome assembly GCF_033118175.1 of Dama dama. NCBI lineage: Eukaryota > Metazoa > Chordata > Mammalia > Artiodactyla > Cervidae > Dama > Dama dama. The sequence goes on along the minus strand of NC_083696.1, from coordinate 24,308,386 downwards.
ACAAAGAGTTTATCATTGTCATCATTAAAAGTAGAATCAACGGTTGTTTGCTTTAACTCATCATGAGAATCAGGGTCCTGGTGGGAAGTTTGGGGGCCATCAGAGAAAAAGCAAGTCAAGAACCACAGAAGAGTCTCCTTGCTGTGGCAAGAGAGACAGAAGCACTCCCTCTGACAGGGCTGCTGGCTTTGCCAGGACACCCCTTCTTTTCACCAAGTGAGTGTGGGGTAAGACCCCAGAGGCTGCATGCCCCCCAGCCACCCTGGCTTCACTGAGTCTCTTGTCAAAGCTGTCAGCATTTCTACTTTAGAACAGTCTCGGTTGAGTGAATAGTTGCATCAGGGTTTGTTTAGTTTCCGATGACTAGAAATCAAAGTCAGGGGCAAAACACCTAAAACCTTGCCAAAACCCCCCTGAAAACCTCTCAGAAAAAGTGGCAGTTACACCACAGGGAGCATATCAGCTTCCTCCTGCCAGCTGAGGCTTCACACTGAACATGCGCCTTTGTATTTAAAATTGTTTCCCTTTTTCTTGGTTTGAAGAAACCACATGTTCTTGTGTTTCCAGAAAACATCATTCTGTCGATGACCTTGGAGAGAGACAGTTGAATTCACTCGTATTCCATCAGGATGTCAGTTCTGCTTCCAGGAAAATTGCCAGTGTACCAGGTCAAGAGAGGGAAAGGCAGCTCCATCTCTGCTTCCAAGTGATTCTCCCAAGGTCAGCCTTAGCTGTGCTGGAGACATCCCTCCCCTGAGGGAACTCAGAGAGCCCAGCCCACCAGGAGCAGGCTTGTGTTAAGAGATTTGTGCTTCTACTTAGTACGTGATCGCCCCTGAACTCCGTCCAGTGGCAGAAACTCTGCATCTGAGCATGTGTGCCTACAGTGGTAGGCACACCCTTAGAAACTTGACTCTGCTTTGGGGCCAGTTTGATGCATCAAAAGGCCGCCATTATGTTCCTAGGTTCCTGCACGTAGGATCAGAGCAGTCCCAGAGTCTCTTCCATCTTTGGAGAACCCAATTTTTATAAAGTTCTTTCTCACATTGTTTAACACTTGTTCTTCGTAATGTATCTCCTCTTGGTGTTAAGGCTGCCATCTGGAACTAAAACTTGATCTTTTATTGTCACAAAAGTCTAGTTTAGAGATGTTACCAGTGTAGTCAAGTTCATAGACTCTGGGCTTCTCTGGCTTGGACTTCTAGCACCGTGCTGAATAGAAGTGGTAAGAGCATCTTCTTGGTATGAGGGGGGAAATATTCAGTTTTTTTTTTACTGCTGATTATTACGTTGGCCATGGGCTTTTCATACAAGGCCTTCGTTGAAATCATTTCCTTCTGTTCATAGTGTATCAAGAGTTTTTATCATGAAAGGATGCTAAATCTGGTCAATTACTTTTTCTGCATTTGTTAAGATGATTATGTGATTTTTTTTTTATTCTTCATTTTGTTAATGTAATGTATCACATCTATTGATTTGCCTATATTGAACCATCCTTGCATCTCAGAGATAAATCCCACCTGATCGTGGTGTATATCCTTCTTATGTGCTGTTGAATTCAGTCTGTTAGTATTTTATTGAGGATTTTTCCATCTATCGTCATCAGGGATATCGGTCTGTAGTTTTGTTTTCTTGTGGTATATTTTCCTAGTTTTGATAACAAGTAATACTGGCTTCATAAAGTGAATTAGGAAGTGTTTCATCCTCTTCAGGTTTTTGGAAGAGTTTAAGAAAGAATAGCATTAAATCTTTGAAAGTTTGGTAAAATTCACCAGTGAAGGCATCTGGCCCTGGGCTTTTCTTTACTGAGAACTTTTTAATTACTGATTCACTCTCTTTACTCATTATTTGTAGGTACCATAACTTCTTTATCCATTCATCTATCATTGGGCATCTAGGTTGCTTCCATGTCCTGGCAATAGTGATGCAATGAACATTGGAGTACCTGTGTCTTTTTGAGTTGTGGCTTTCTCAGGGTATATGCCCAGTAGTGGGATAGTTTGGTCATATGGTAGTTTTATTCCTAGTCTCAAAGAATCTCCATACTGTTTACAATGGAAGCAAGGTCCAATGCTGTAAAGAGCAATATTGCATAGGAACCTGGAAAAACAAGACCAGGAGCTGACTATGGCTCAGACCATGAACTCCTTACTGCCAAATTCAGACTGAAATTGAAAAAAGTGGGGAAAACCACTAGACCATTCAGGTATGACCTAAATCAAATCCCTTATGATTATACAGTGGAAGTAACAAACAGATTTAAGGGACTAGGTCTGATAGAGAGAGTGCCTAATGAACTATGGATAGAGGTTCATGACATTGTACAGGAGACAGGAAGCAAGACCAACCCCAAGAAAAAGAAATGCAAAAAAGCAAAATGGCTGTCTCAGGAGGCCTTACGAATAGCTGTGAAAAGAAGAGAAGCAAAAAGCAAAGGAGAAAAAGAAAGATATACCCATATGAATGCAGAGTTCCAAAGAATAGCAAGGAGAGATAAGAAAACCTTCCTCAGCGATCAATGCAAAGAAATAGAGGAAAACAATAGAATGGGAAAGACTAGAGATCTCTTCAAGAAAATCAGAGATACCAAGGGAACATTTCATGAAAAGATGGGCTCAATAAAGGACAGAAATGGTATGGACCTAACAGAAGCAGAAGATATTAAGAAGAGGTGGCAAGAATACACAGAAGAATTATACAAAAAAGATCTCCACGACCCAGATAATCACAATAGTGTGATCACTCACCTAGAACCAGACATCCTGGAATGTGAAGTCAAGTGGGTCTTAGGAAGCATCACTATGAACAAAGCTAGTGGAGGTGATGGAATTCCAGTTGAGCTATTTCAAATCCTAAAAGATGATGCTGTGAAAGTGCTGCACTCAATATGCCAGCAAATTTGGAAAACTCAGCAGTGGGCACAGGACTGGAAAAGGTCCATTTTCATTCCAGTCCCTAAGAAAGTCAATGCCAAAGAATGCTCAAACTACCACAGAATTATACTCATCTCAATGCTAGTAAAGTAATGCTCAAAATTCTCCAAGCCAAGCTTCAGCAATATGTGAACCGTGAACTTCCAGGTGTTCAAGCTGGTTTTAGAAAAAGCAGAGGAACCAGAGATCAAATGGCCAACATCCAGTGGATCATCGAAAAAGCAAGAGAGTTCCAGGAAAACAACTGCTTTATTGACTACGCCAAAGCCTTTGACTGTGTGGATGACAATAAACTGTGGAAAATTCTGAAAGGGATGGAATACCAGACCACCTGACCTGCCTCTTGAGAAATCTGTATGCAGGTCAAGAAGCAACAGTTAGAACTGGACATGGAACAACACACTGGTTCCAAATAGGAAAAGGAGTACATCAAGGCTGTATATTGTCACCCTGCTTATTTAACTCATATGCAGAATACATCATGAGAAATGCTGGGCTGGAAGAAGCACAAGCTGAAATCATGATTGCCGGGAGAAATATCAATAACCTCAGATATGCAGATGACACCACCCTTATGGCAGAAAATGATGAAAAACTAAAGAGCCTCTTGATGAAAGTGAAAGAGGAGAGTGAAAAAGTTGGCTTAAAGCTCAACATTCAGAAAACAAGGATCATGGCATCCGGTCCCATCACTTCCTGGCAAGTAGATGGAGAAACAGTGGAAACAGTAACAGACTTTACTTTTTTGGGCTCCAAAATCACTGCAGATGGTGATTGCAACCATGAAATTAAAAGACATTTACTCCTTGGAAGGAAAGTTATGACCAACCTAGACAGCATATTAAAAAGCAGAGACATTACTTTGCCAACAAAGGTCTGTCTAGTCAAGGCTATGGTTTTTCCAGTAGTCATTTATGTATGTGAGAGTTGGACTATAAAGAAAAATGAGTGCTGAAGAATTGATGCTTTTGAACTGTGGTGTTGTAGAAGATTCTTGAGAGTCTCTTGGACTGCAAGGAGATCCAACCAGTCTATCCTAACGGAGATCAGTCCTGAATATTCATTGGAGGGACTGATGTTGAAGCTGAAACTCCAATATTTTGGCCACCTGATGTGAAGAGCTGACTGACTGGAAAAGACCCTGATGCTGGAAAAGATTGAAGGTGGGAGAAGAAGGGGACAACAGAGGATGAGATGGTTGGATGGCATCACTGACTCAATGGACATGAGTTTGAGTAAACTCTGGGAGTTGGTGATGGACAGGGAGGCCTGGCAGGCTGCAGTTCATGGGGTCGCAAAGAGTTGGACACGACTGAGCAACTGAACTGAACTGGCTGATACTGTTCACAACAGTGGCTGTATCAATTTACATTCCCACCAACAGTGCAGTATGGTTCCCTTTTCTCCAAATTCTCTCTGACATTTATTATTCATGAACTTTTTGATGATGGCCATTCTGACTAGTATAAAATGAAATGATACCTGATTATAGTTTTTGTTTTCTCTAATAATGAGCAATGTTGAGCATCTTTTCATGTGTTTATTGGCCATCTCTAAATATATACTTAGAAGCTCTAGGCTTTTAAATAATATATTCTTTACACATATTATCTATATTTTTTCTTTACCATAGCCTGTGAATTAGAGATCATTATTATTTCTGTTGTATAGATGGAGATGCTGAGGAAGAGGAGGTGAAGTAATGTGCCGTGGTCACATAGGCAGGAAGTTTTAGAACCAAAATCTGAACCCAGATTTCTCTGTTTCTGGACCCCTGTTCCTGACTTCATCTTTAATATTCCAGGGACCAGAGAGTGTACATACCAACCCAGAGAATAGTTTTCTGGAGTAAGGGTACAATTATTTCAGAACCTCTGTACTGCATTTTCACAGTTCAAAACACAGACTAATGACTTTGTATTAGTCCACCAAACAAGAAGGATGTTTTTGGGATCCCAGAAAAATGAGAAAAGACAAGTGTCACCAATGGTGACTCCTTGAGTCCTTCATGTGATCATTCTTGCAGGCTGCTACCTCAACTTGGGAGAAACACACAGGTCCAGAGCGCAGCAGCCACCGGGGATTGTAATCTTCCTTCATCTGATGTAGGAACCAGAAATGGCCCTTGAGGTCCAGAGTGCATGTTGGGATAGTATAAGAAGAGCTGAGGGGAGAGAGGTTATTATCATTCTTCTTATGGGATCAAAGAAACTCCCAAATTAGAATGACAGTCATATTTACATGTCACATTCCACTGCAATTTTCACATAGCTAATTCAGAGATGTGCCTGGGGAATAAATTTTATAGATTTGTCAAGACTTGGGAGCATTATTGAAAGCAGGCTATTTCTGTGTGAAATTCAGTAACTTTGGCCTTAGAAAGGGCCTGGGTACTGCTGACAAAAGAATGCTATTACTAATGTATAGTTGATCAGACTGCTACTGATTGAATTCATACATTTAGCCAGCAAGACAAATTAGCATGACATTCAATATCTTTACAATTTACTATCTAACTTACCTAGTTCAATTCTTACAAATTTATTTATCCATCCATTTCCCCTTCTTTTCCTCTTTCTTTCTTTTAAAATTGAAGTTTAATTGTTTTACCCTTTTATTTATCTATTTAAATTTGAGATATAATTGAAACAATATTCTTACTTTTCAAGAAAAATGACCCAAGCCAGATAGTTGAGCTTTATAAGATCTTATCTTTCTAGTGGAAATAAGTACCTTGTAAGTACAAATCAATGAGAAGCTGTCTTACATGACTCTGCCCACTCTTCTTATTGGACATGTGTGTATGTATATATGTCACATTTAATGTGCACCAGGCAGTTCTAAGTCCTGAGACACAAGACGGGCAAGGTCTCTGTCTCCAGAAACTGACAGTCCAGGGGAAGATAAGTGATAAATTAGCTAACTGATACATAAGCAGTTATATCCCAGGTAAAGTTAGTGCTATGAAGAATTGTAACAAATGGGAAGGAAGAGATGGAGTGTTAGTGAAGGTATCTCTGAAGCAAAGACATCTGGGGTATGAATAAATGAAGGGGTTCATGAGTTAACATTCTGTGGGAAGATGTAGAGCAAGAGTGTTCTAAAGAGAAGCCAAGGGAAGTGCAAGGGACCTGGACTGTTTAAGCCAGGGTGTTTGGGATGAAGTGAGCATTAGGGTGCGTGATAGCTGAACTGTGGCCAAGAGAGAGGCCACGTCAGGTCCATCTTGTAAATCACAGAAATCACTTTGATTTTGTGAAAAGACCAAAGAGGCCATAGGAAAATTTTGATGACAAGAGGGACTTTGTTGGATTATTTTTAAATTAATAGACATAGGAAGCTATTGCATTGCAAAACTTTAATTTCACTGAATTGACCCTGATCTATTTGTAAAATTAAGGCATCATTCACGTATGATAAATATACAAATTTTATAGGCATATTTTTAGTTAGTTTTGACAAATGTATATATATGTACATACTTAGGTAACCACCACCACAATGATGACATAGCGAACTTTCATTCTCAAGAAATTGCCCCATTGCAGCAAGGCTCTGTTCCCCCAGAGTCAAAAATTCTCATTTCTGTCACCTTAGTTTTCCCTGTTCTTGAACTTTATTTAAAAGAAATCATATGCTTAATGTACTCTTGTGTGTCTGGCTTCATTTCCTCATTGTCATTTTCTGAAAATTAATCCATGTTATTTGTTCATTTATTTTTATTGGGTATATATTTATTTGTCCATTGTCCTATTAGTGAATATTTGAGCTGCTTCCAGTTTTTGGTTGTTCTACATAGAGCTGTTACGAAAATTCTTGTATAAGTCTCTTTTTTGTGGAATTTTGTTTTTATTCTTCTTGAGAAAATTCAGAGAATCAAGAATGGAATTGGTGCATCATGGATTTTTTTTTTTTTTTTTAGACTTAAACTGTGAATTTTATTTATTTTTTTTTATTAGTTGGAGGCTAATTACTTCACAACATTTCAGTGGGTTTTGTCATACATTGATATGAATCAGCCATAGATTTACACGTATTCCCCATCCAGATCCCCCCCCCCCCCACCTCCCTCTCCACCCGATTCCTCTGGGTCTTCCCAGTGCACCAGGCCCGAGCACTTGTCTCATGCATCCCACCTGGGCTGGTGATCTGTTTCACCATAGATAGTATACATGCTGTTCTTTTGAAATATCCCACCCTCACATTCTCCCACAGAGTTCAAAAGTCTGTTCTGTATTTCTGTGTCTCTTTTTCTGTTTTGCATATAGGGTTATCGTTACCATCTTTCTAAGTTCCATATATATGTGTTAGTATGCTGTAATGTTCTTTATCTTTCTGGCTTACTTCACTCTGTATAATGGGCTCCAGTTTCATCCATCTCATTAGGACTGGTTCAAATGAATTCTTTTTAATGGCTGAGTAATATTCCATGGTGTATATATACCACAGCTTCCTTATCCATTCATCTGCTGATGGGCATCTAGGTTGCTTCCATGTCCTGGCTATTATAAACAGTGCTGCGATGAACATTGGGGTGCATGTGTCTCTTTCAGATCTGGTTTCCTCGGTGTGTATGCCCAGAAGTGGTATTGCTGGGTCATATGGCAGTTCTATTTCCAGTTTTTTAAGAAATCTCCACACTGTTTTCCATAGCAGCTGTACTAGTTTGCATTCCCACCAACAGTGTAAGAGGGTTCCCTTTTCTCCACACCCTCTCCAGCATTTATTGCTTGTAGACTTTTGGATAGCAGCCATCCTGACTGGCGTGTAATGGTACCTCATTGTGGTTTTGATTTGCATTTCTCTAATAATGAGTGATGCTGAGCATCTTTTCATGTGTTTGTTAGCCATCTGTATGTCTTCTTTGGAGAAATGTCTGTTTAGTTCTTTGGCCCATTTTTTGATTGGGTCATTTATTTTTCTGGAATTGAGCTTCAGGAGTTGCTTGTATATTTTTGAGATTAATCCTTTGTCTGTTTCTTCATTTGCTATTATTTTCTCCCAATCTGAGGGCTGTCTTTTCACCTTACTTATAGTTTCCTTTGTAGTGCAAAAGCTTTTAAGTTTCATTAGGTCCCATTTGTTTAGTTTTGCTTTTATTTCCAATATTCTGGGAGGTGGGTCATAGAGGATCTTGCTTTGATTTATGTCGGAGAGTGTTTTGCCTATGTTCTCCTCTAGGAGTTTTATAGTTTCTGGTCTTACATTTAGATCTTTAATCCATTTTGAGTTTATTTTTGTGTATGGTGTTAGAAAGTGTTCTAGTTTCATTCTTTTACAAGTGGTTGACCAGTTTTCCCAGCACCACTTGTTAAAGAGGTTGTCTTTTTTCCATTGTATATCCTTGCCTCCTTTGTCAAAGATAAGGTGTCCATAGGTTCGTGGATTTATCTCTGGGCTTTCTATTCTGTTCCATTGATCTATATTTCTGTCTTTGTGCCAGTACCATGCTGTCTTGATGACTGTGGCTTTGTAGTAGAGTCTGAAGTCAGGCAGGTTGATTCCTCCAGTTCCATTCTTCTTTCTCAAGATTGCTTTGGCTATTCAAGGTTTTTTGTATTTCCATACAAATTGTGAAATTATTTGTTCTAGTTCTGTGAACAATACTGTTGGTAGCTTGATAGGGATTGCATTGAATCTATAGATTGCTTTGGGTAGAATAGCCATTTTGACAATATTGATTCTTCCAATCCATGAGCATGGTATGTTTCTCCATCTGTTTGTGTCCTCTTTGATTTCTTTCATCAGTGTTTTATAGTTTTCCATGTATAAGTCTTTTGTTTCTTTAGGTAGATATACTCCTAAGTATTTTATTCTTTTTGTTGCAATGGTGAATGGTATTGTTTCCTTAATTTCTCTGTCTGTTTTTTCATTGTTAGTATATAGGAATGCAAGGGATTTCTGTGTGTTAATTTTATATCCTGCAACTTTACTATATTCATTGATTAGCTCTAGTAATTTTCTGCTGAGAGAATTCAGCACCACCAAACCAGCTCTTCAACAAATGCTAAAGGATCTTCTCTAGACAGGAAATGCAGAAAGGTTGTATAAACGTGAACCCAAAACAACAAAGTAAATGGCAACAGGACCACACCTATCAATAATTACCCTAAATGTAAATGGGTTGAATGCCCCAACCAAAAGACAAAGATTGGCTGAATGGATACAAAAACAAGACCCCTATATATGCTGTCTACAAGAGACCCACCTCAAAACAAGAGACACATACAGACTAAAAGTGAAGGGCTGGAAAAAAATATTTCATGCAAACGGAGACCAAAAGAAAGCAGGAGTCGCAATACTCATATCAGATAAAATAGACTTTCAAATAAAGGCTGTGAAAAGAGACAAAGAAGGACACTACATAATGATCAAAGGATCAATCCAAGAAGAAGATATAACAATTATAAATATATATGCACCCAACATAGGAGCACCGCAATATGTACGGCAAACACTAACGAGTATGAAAGAGGAAATTAATAGTAACACAATAATAGTGGGAGACTTTAATACCCCACTCACAACTATGGATAGATCAATTAAACAGAAAATTAACAAGGAAACACAAACCTTAAATGACACAATGGACCAGCTAGACCTAATTGATATCTATAGGACATTTCACCCCAAAACAATCAACCTCACCTTTTTCTCAAGTGCACACGGAACCTTCTCCAGAATAGATCACATCCTGGGCCATAAATCTGGTCTTGGAAAATTCAAAAACATTGAAATCATTCCAGTCATCTTTTCTGACCACAGTGCAGTAAGATTAGATCTCAATTACAGGAAAAAAATTGTTAAAAATTCAAACATATGGAGGCTAAATAACATGCTTCTGAATAACCAGCAAACCATAGAAGAAATCAAAAAAGAAATCAAAATATGTATAGAAATGAATGAAAATGAAAACACAACAACCCAAAACCTATGGGACACTGTAAACGCAGTGCTAAGGGGAAGGTTCATAGCATTACAGGCTTACATCAAGAAACAAGAAAAAAACCAAATAAATAACCTAACTCTACACCTAAAGCAATTAGAGAAGGAAGAAATGAAGAACCCCAGGATTAGCAGAAGGAAAGAAATCTTAAAAATCAGGGCAGAAATAAATGCAAAAGAAACTAAAGAGACCATAGCAAAAATCAACAAAGCTAAAAGCTGGTTTTTTGGAAAAATAAACAAAATTGACAAACCATTAGCAAGACTCATTAAGAAACAAAGAGAGAAGAACCAAATTAACAAAATTAGAAATGAAAATGGAGAGATCACAACAGACAACACTGAAATACAAAGGATCATAAGAGACTACTACCAGCAGCTCTATGCCAATAAAATGGACAACTTGGATGAAATGGACAAATTCTTAGAAAAGTATAACTTTCCAAAACTGAACCAGGAAGAAATAGATCTTAACAGACCCATCACAAGCAAGGAAATCGAAACTGTCATCAAAAATCTTCCAGCAAACAAAAGCCCAGGACCAGATGGCTTCACAGCTGAATTCTACCAAAAATTTAGAGAAGAGCTAACACCTATCTTACTCAAACTCTTCCAGAAAATTGCAGATGAAGGTAAGCTTCCAAACTCATTCTATGAGGCCACCATCACCCTAATTCCAAAACCAGATAAAGATGCCACAAAAAAAGAAAACTACAGGCCAATATCACTGATGAACATAGATGCAAAAATCCTTAACAAAATTCTAGCAAACAGAATCCAACAGCATATTAAAAAAATCATACACCATGACCAAGTGGGCTTTATCCCAGGAATGCAAGGATTCTTTAATATCCGCAAATCAATCAATGTAATACACCACATTAACAAATTGAAAGATAAAAACCATATGATTATCTCAATAGGTGCAGAGAAAGCCTTTGACAAAATTCAACACTCATTTATGATTAAAACTCTCCAAAAAGCAGGAACAGAAGGAACATACCTCAACATAATAAAAGCTATATATGACAAACCCACAGCAAGCATCACCCTCAATGGTGAAAAATTGAAAGCATTTCCCCTGAAATCAGGAACAAGACAAGGGTGCCCACTCTCACCACTACTATTCAACATAGTGTTGGAAGTTTTGGCCACAGCAATCAGAGCAGAAAAAGAAGTAAAAGGAATCCAGATAGGAAAAGAAGAAGTGAAACTCTCACTGTTTGCAGATGACATGATCCTCTACATAGGATTTTGTTTAATTAAGGGAAGCTGCCAAATACTTCCAGAGTGATTGTACCATTTTATGTAAAAGATTTGTGCAAAGAATTCCAGTTGCTTTGCATCTTTGCCAATGCTTGATGTTATATGACTATCCTTGACCTTGTGGGGGTGTAGTGATAGCTCACTGTGATGTTAGTTACTCTGACAACCAATGGTTGTTAAACATAATCTATATGCATAATGACATTTCTATTATTATTTTTAAAATTAATGTACACATACAGAATTGATTTATAATTTTATGTTAGTTTAAGGTATACAATGCATGCTGAGTTGCTTCAGTCATGTCTGACTCTGCAATCCTATGGACTGTGGCCTGCCAGGCTCCTCTGTCTATGAAATTCTCCAGGCAACAATACTGGGGTGGGTTGCCATACATCCTCCAAGGAATCTCTAAGGTATACAATAGAGTGATTCAATATTTTTATCGATTAAAGCTTATTTAAAGTTATAAAATGTTGGCTACATTCCTGTGATGTACATTGCATCCTTGTATCTTGTATCTTATATTTATTTAGTTTGTACCTCTTAATCTACTGTCTGTGTCTTGTCCCTTCCACCACCTGTCATCCCTCTTCCTGCTGGTAACCACAAATTTTCTCTATATTTGGAAGCCTCTTTCTGTTTTATTATATAAATTCATTTGTTTTATACCTTAGATTCCACATATGAGTGAAAGCATGTATTTGTCTTTCCCTGTCTGACATTTCACTAAGCTTAATACTCTCCAGATCCATCCATATTGTTGCAAATGGCAAAATTTCATTCTTTTTTATGGTGGAATAATATTCCATTGTGTGTATACATATATACATGCTAAATCTTCTTTATCCATTCATCTGTTGATAGACATTTAGGTTGCTTCCATATCTTGGTAATTGTAAAGATGCTGCTAGGAACATTGAGGGGTGCATATATCTTTTCTAATTAGTGTTTTCATTTTCTTCAGATACATATTCTGGAGTAGAATTGCTGGATCATATGATAGTTTGATTTTTGGGTTTTTGAGAAACTTGCATACTGTTTTCCACAATGGCTGTACCAATTTACATTCTCACCAATAGTGAATGAGTGTTCCTTATTCTCCAAATCCTTTACAACATTTGTTATTTGTGTTCTTTTTGATAACAGCCATTCGGACAAGTGTGAGGTGATATCTCATTGTGGCTTTAATTTGCATTGCTCTAATGATACCACCCTTATGGCAGAAAATGAAGAACTAAAGAGCCTCTTGATGAAAGTGAAAGAGGAGAGTGAAAAAGTTGGCTTAAAGCTCAACATTCAGAAAACTAAGATCATGGCATCCAGTCCCATCACTTCATGGCAAATAGATGGGGAAACAGTGGAAACAGTAGCTGATTTTATTTTTCTGGGCTCCAAAATCACTGCAGATGGTGATTGCAGCCATGAAATTAAAAGACGCTTAGTCCTTGGAAAGAAAGTTATGACCAATCTAGACAGCATATTAAAAAGCAGAAACATTACTTTGCCAACAAAGGTCCATCTGGTCAAGGCTATGGTTTTTCCAGTGGTCATGTATGGATGTGAGAGTTGGACTATAAAGAAAGCTGAGTGCCAAAGAATTGATGCTTTTGAACTGTGGTGTTGGAGAAGACTCTTGAGAGTCCCTTGGACTGCAAGGAGAGCAAACCAGTCAACCCTAAAGGAAATCAGTCCTGAATATTCATTGGAAGGACTGATGCTGAGGCTGAAACTCCAATTTACTTTGGCCACCTGATGCAAAGAACTGCTGCTGCTGCTGCTAAGTCACTTCAGTCATGTCTGACTCTGTGCAGCCCCATAGACAACAGACCACCAGGCTCCCCTGTCCTTGGGATTCTCCAGGCAAGAACACTGGAGTGAGTTGCCATTTCCCTCTCCAATGCATGAAAGTGAAAATGAAAGTGAAGTCGCTCAGTCGTGTCCAACTCTTCGAGACCCCATGGACTGTAGCCTACTAGGCTCCTCCGTCCATGGGATTTTCCAGGCAAGAGTACTGGAGTGGGTTGCCATTTCCCTCTCTGCAAAGAACTGACTCCTTGGAAAAGACCCTAATGCTGAGAAAGATTGAAGGCAGGAGGAGAAGGGGATGACAGAGGATGAGATGGTTAGATGACATCACCAACTCAATGGACATGAGTTTGAGCAAGCTCCAGGAGTTGGTGATGGACAGGGAAGCCTGGTGTGCTGCAGTCCATGGGGTTGCAAAGAGTCAGACACAGCTGAGAGACTGAACTGAACTGAACTGAGGGATTACATTGAGCTTCCCAAGTGGCACTAGTAGTAGTGAACCCACCTTCCAATGCAGGAAACATAAGAGATACAGGTTCATTCCCTGGGTTGTGGAGATGACCTGGAGGAGGGCATGACAACCCACTCCAGTATTCTCACCTAGAAAATTCCATGGACAGAGGAGACTGGTGGGCTCCAGTCTTTAGGGTGCAAAGAGTCAGACATGACTGAAGTGACTAAGGACAGCACAGCACAGAGATTACATTAAATCTGTAGATTGCCTTGGGTAGTATGGTCATCTTAACAATATTAATTCTGCCAATCCATGAACACCGTATACTTTTCCATCTGTTTGTGTCATCTTCGATTTGTTATATCAGTGTCTCATAGTTTTCCAAGTACTGGTGCTTTACTTCAATAAGTAGGTTTATTTCTAGATATTTTATTCTTTTTGATGGTATGATAAATGGGATTGTTTCCTTAATTTCTCTTCATGATAGTTCATTATTAGTATATAGAAATGCAATCAATTTCTTTATATTAGGTTTGTATCTTGCAATTTTATCAAATTCATTGGTGAGCTCTAGTAGTTTTCTGGTGGCATCTTTAGAATTTTCTATGTATATTTTCATGTCATCTGCAAACAGTGATAGTTTTGCTTCTTCCTTTCTAATTTGGATTCCTTTTATTTCTTTTCCTTTTCTGATTACTATGGCTAGGACTTCCAATACTATTTTGAATAAAAGTGATTAAAGTGAACATCCTTGTCTTTTCCTGATCTTGGAGCAAATGCTTTCAGGTTTTCACTGTTGAGTATGATATTACCTATGGATTTGTCATATATGACCTTTATTATGTTGAGATATGTTCTCTCTATACTTACTTTCTGGAGTTTTTTAAAATCATAAATGAATGTTGAATTTTGTCAAAAATTTTTTTTCTGCATCTATGGAGATGTTCATATGATTTTAAAAACTCAGTTTGTTAATGTGATATATCACATTGATTGATTTGCAGATATTGAAAAATCCTCATATTCCTGGAGTAAATTCCCACTGATCATGATGTATGATGCTTTTACTGTATTGTTGCATTTGGTTTGCTAATATTTTGTTGAAGACTTTTGTCCTTACATTCATGCATAAATCAATGAAATAGAGACTAAGAAAAAAAATAGAAAGTTCAATGAAACTAAGAGCTGTTTATTTGAAAAGATCAACAAAATTGATAAACTATTTTTTCATTAAGAAAAAAAAAAGAGAGGGCCTAAATTAATAATATCAGAAATGAAAAAAGGAAGTTACAACTGGCATTGCAGAAGTACAAAAGATCATAAGAAACTGCTGTCAAAAACTACATGCCAATAAAGTGGACAGCCTAGAAGAAGTGGACAAATTATTAGAAATGTACAATCCCCCATGACTGAACCAGGAAGAAACAGAAAATACAGATCAATAACCAGTAAAGAAATTTAATCTGTAATAATAATAAACCCAACACACAAAAGTCCAGAATCATATGGCTTCACAGGTAAATTCTACCAAACACAGATGTTAGAAAAGAGTTAAAATCTATCCTTCTCAAACTTAGCCCAAAAAATTGCAGAAGAAGAAATGCTTCTAAACTCATTCTATGAGTCCAACACCCTATGTCTGTTGACAGAAACATTAAGTCTTTAGCATCTAAAGTGATCTTGGATAATTATATACTTATTACCATTTTGTTACTTATTTTCTGATTGTTTTTATAGTTATTCTATGTTCTTTTGTCCTTTTAGTTTCTTCCCTTGTGGTTTGATGATTTTCTTTAGCGATATGCTTGTGTTCGTTTTTCTTTGGTTTTTATGTATCTATTTAAAGAGTTTTGATTTGTGATTACCATGTGGTTCATATTTGTCGACCTATACCTATATCTACTTGTTTTTTATACTGCTAGTCATTTAAGTTCAAACATATTTTTAAAGTTCTGCATTTTTTACTCCCCTCCTTTATGTTTTGTGTTTTGATGTTTTGATGTTTTTGATGTTGTATTGTGTATCTTTATCTTTCCTGGTGGCTCAGACTGTAAAGTGTCTGCCTGCAATGCGGGAGATCTGAGTTCTATCCCTGGGTCAGGAAGATCTCCTGGGGAAGGAAATGGCAACCCACTCCAGCACTCTTGCCTGGAAATTCCCATGGATGGAGGAGCCTGTGTAGGCTACAGTCCATGGGGTTGCAGAGTCGGACACAACTGAGCGACTTCTCTTTCTCTTATGTCCATCCCTTAATGTTTATTGTAGTTATAGTTTATTTTACAATTTTTATCTTTTAGTCTTTATAGTTGTTTGTTTAAGTGGTTGATACACAGCCTTTATTATATATTTATATTTTACTAGTGGGGTTTTTCTTTCCTATAAATTCTTTTCTTTGTGTTGTAGCCTTTTCTTTTCCACTTAGAAAAGGCCCTTTCATACTTCTTATATGGTCATTTTAGTATTAATGAATTCTTTTGGTTTTTGCTTGTCCTAGAAATTCTTTATCTATCCTTCACTTCTGAATGATAATCTTGCTGAATAGATTAACTTAGGTTGTAGGTTTTTCCCCCTTTAGCACTTTCAATATATCATGACACTCCCTTCTGGCCTGTAAAGTTTCTGCAGTGAAATCAGCTTACAACCTTATAAGGGTTACCTTGTATGTGGCTCTTTGTTTTTCTCTTGCTGTCTTTAAAATCATCTCTTTAACTTTCAATTTTTCACCATTGAGGGTAATGCTTGCTGTGGGTTTGTCATATATAGCTTTTATTATGTTGAAGTATGTTCCTTGTATTCCTGCTTTCTGGAGAGTTTTAATCATAAATAGGTGTTGAATTTTGTCAAAGGCTTTCTCTGCATCTATTGAGATAATCTTTAACGACTTTAAATATGTGTTGGTGTGTGTCTCTTTGGATTCACCTTGTTTGGGATTCTCTGTGATTCCTACTTGAAGATCTGCTCCTAAAACCTCATGTGTGGTTTTGCTGTCTTTGTAACTCCCTTCTACGTTCACTTGCTCACACAAAAGTAGCAGAGGCTAGTGAACAGTACCTTCTTTAGGGATGGAAATGTGATGACTGCTTAATGTGATGGTAGCAGCACATTTCTATGGCGTGGTTATAACTTCTTGCGTGACAAAGATGTAAGTAAGTCAACCTACAGTACATACTTACATAGATATAATTCTCTTTTATTTCTTCAAAATACTTAAGAAAACAAATGAGTAGGAACACTTATTTCATACCCCCCCCCCAAATTTTAAATCACATTTTAATTTAGTGACTGTCTCCACAGCTTTCCTTATAATATGTCTTTTCATTGCCTCAAAGGATGAGAAAGTAACTATCTTCATTACCCAAAGCAGTATCCTTTTTATTTTTCGTTTGGCTGAGTAAGCATATTTACCCCTTATAGTATCAAGAGTATTATTCTTTCCTCTTTTCCAATATAGAGTAAATATTTTACATACAAAAATGGGTATACATAGCCCTTGTTATTATTTCACACCCAAACAAAGTACACATGTGAAGTATGTATATGTAAGTTTACATGCACATATTGGTGCATTGTAAAAACATGCATGCTGATTCCTGTTTCTGTATGTAAAATATTTAGTCTATATTAGAAAAGAGGAAAGAATGATACTCTTGATACTACAAGGGATAAATATGCTTACTATGGCTAAAATAATAACCATTTACTTAGTGTCCATACTATTTAGGAAACTAGGAGCTTGACATTAACTTTCCCTAATTTTTCCAGAATTTTTCAAGATTAATATGATCATTCCTATGACGCAATAAGAATTTGAAGACAGGAAAGATTGAATATTCTACTTAATATAACCTATCTGGGGTTTTTTTGTGGAATTTCAATTCAAACCCATTAGCAGTAATGATTTAGATCTGTCCTTGTGTAATGACTCGGAGGGCCTGATGCTCAGTTATGCCTGTTGTTGTTCATTCAGTCGTGTCTGACTCTTTGTGACCTCATGGACTGCAGCATGCCAGGCTTCCATGTCCTGCATTTCTCTCATAGTTGTTCAAACTCATGTCCACAGAGTCAGTGATGCCATCCAACCATCTCATCCTTTGTCACCCCCTTCTCTGCCTGCCCTCAATCTTTCACAACATCAATATCTTTTCCAGTGAGTAGGTACTTCACATCAGGTGGCCAAAGTATTGGAACTTCAGCTTTAGCATCAGTCCTTCCAGTAAATATTCAAGGTTGATTTCCTTCAGGATTGACTGATTTGATATCCTTGC
Organism: Dama dama; assembly: GCF_033118175.1. NCBI lineage: Eukaryota > Metazoa > Chordata > Mammalia > Artiodactyla > Cervidae > Dama > Dama dama. The sequence continues at coordinate 24,290,714 of NC_083696.1, read as the reverse complement.
AGTCCAATGGACTCTCAATCACCACAGTTCAAAAGCTTCAATTCTTTGGTGCTCAGACTTCTTTACTGTCCAACTCTCACATCCATAGATGACTATGGAAAAACCATAGCTTTGACTAGATGGGCCTTTGTCAGCAAAGTGATGTCTCTTCTTTTTAATATGTTGTCTATGTTTCTCATAGCTTTTCTTCAACGGAGCAAGCATCTTTTAATCTCATGGCTGCAGTCACCATCTGCAGTGATTTTGAAGCCCAAGAAAATAAAGTCTGTCCATGTTTCCATTGTTTCCCCATCTATTGCCATGAAGTGATGGAACTGGGTGCCATAATCTTAGTTTTGTGAATGTTGAGTTTTAAGCCAGCTTTTTCACTCTCCTCTTTCATCTTCATCAAGAGGCTCTTTAGTTCCTCTTCACGTTCTGCCATTAGAGTGGTATCATCTGCATATCTGAGATTATTGATATTTCTCCAAGCAATCTTGATTCCAACTTGAGCTTCATCTCACCTGGCATTTTGTATGCTGTACTCTGCATATAAGTTAAATAAGCAAGGTGACAATATACAGCCTTGATATATGCTTTTCCCAGTTTTGAACCAGCCACTGTTCCATGTCTGGTTCTAACTGTTGTTTTTTGACCTGCATACAGGATTCTTAGGAGGCATGTAAAGTGGTCTGGTATTCTCATCTCTTTAAGAACTTTCCACAGTTTGTTGTGACCCACACAGTCAAAGTCTTTAGCGTAGTCAATGAAGCAGAAGTAGATATTTTTTTCTGGAATCCCCTTGCTTTTTCTATGATCCAATGGATGTTAGCATTTTGATCTCTGGTTCCTCTGCCTTTCCTAAATCCAGCTTGTATATCTGGAATTTCTTGGTTCATGTACTGTTGAAGCCTGGTTTGAAACATTTTGAACATTACCTTGCTAGTGTGTGAAATGAATGCACTTGTGGGATAGTTTGAACATTACTTGGCATTGCCCTTCTTCGGAATTGGAATGAAAACTGATCTTTTCCATTTCTATGGCCACTGCTGAGTTTTCCAAATTTGTTGGCATATTGAGTGCAGCACTTTAACAGCATCTTTTGGATCTTTTAGGATTTGAAATAGTTTAGCTTGAATTTCACCATCTCCACTAGCTTTGTTCATAGTATGCTTCCTAGGCCCACTCGACTTCACACTCTGGTTCTAGGTGAGCGATCACACCATCATGATTATCTGGGTCATTAATACCTTTCTTGTACAGTTCTCCTGTGTATCATGCCTATGTGCTGTGCTGTGCTTAATTGCTCAGTAGTGTCCGATTCTTTGTGACCCCATGGACTGTAGCCCCCAGGCTCCTCTATCCATGGGGATTCTCCAGACAAGAATACTGGAGTGGGTTGCCATGCTCTCCTCCAACCCAGGGATCGAACCCAGGTCTCTCGCATTGCAAGCGGATTCTTTACCGGAATCCCCTAAAAGGACAACCATAGTGTCGATTGCCCTGGTTAGCACATATGTTGTTTTGGTCGCACAGTGTTTTAAGGCAATGTGAGCCTTCATCTTCTCAAACTTGTTTACTGGAGGGACTATTCACTCTGCAGTATCTTATGGAAATACCGTGGTAGGGGTTTCAGTCACAGTCTTGGGAGTGTGACAAACCACACAAAAGGGGAACCAGTCCACCTACCAGGTGCTCAAGGGTGTTTCAGAACCCATCTGGAGCCACATTTTCATACTCTGTTTTTCTTTTTGCTCTGTGAGTTCTGAGAAGGCTTGATTGGCAAGTGGTGCTAGTAAATACTTACAAATGAATAAATACAATATTAATGAATGAACATTCGGATAGTTCAGTAAGGTCAGTCAGTTGATTGTCTCTGGTCTTGGATCCTGCTGCCCCAATCCAGTTGCTCACGACATAGGGAACTTTCTCTCCACTTTGAGAACTGTACTCACTTCACACTGCTCTCTGCAGAGCAGAGCCTGTAGTGCCTACCAGTGATCTTCTCTGCTGGGGGAGAAAGCAGCATTTCAACATTTTCTTCCTCCTGTGGGGTGATGTGATTGGTCAGGCAAGGGCCAAGTCCAAGTGTCCGCTGAGGCAGCACCTAGGGCGGGTGAATCAAAAGGAGCTCACTGGAGTCCAGGACCCCTGGGGGAAGGTGGGAGGTTCTAGCCTAGAATTGCCCTTTCTCCATTCCTAAGCAGACACATAAGGTTGGAAACCTCAGTCAAGACCTTCGAATTTCTGCATCTTAAAGGAGGAGGTTGATGATAACCACCTTTTATTGACATAATATGTGTCATTCTGCTAAAGAATGATTTGGTATATACTTTCTCCTTTAATTTTTGGATATCCTAATGAATTATCCCATTCCACAGATGAGATAACAGACTTAGAGGGATTGACCAATTTTGCTCAAGATGGCACAGCTGGGACCATCAGACCTGAGATCCAGCTGTCCTTGAAACACAGCCCCTTGGTCTCCAAATACACCACTGACCATCTGAGTTTACCTCTGAAGAGTGGGAGGCTTTGCAACTGTAACAGCCTCAAATTTGCTTTCGGTGCGACCCTCCTGTATAATGTTTATAAGATTTATTTAAAATGAAGACTGACACTTTTGAGAATTTCCCTGCCTGACTTGGCCCCTGTCGTCCAGCAGAGGGCGCTGTAGTCCCAGGCCAGTGCACTTGCCTTCCTTTGGGTGGGATTGTGAAAAACCGTTTCTAACAAAAACCAGTCTCAGCTGGAAACCACTGAATCCACCTGGAGAGGACGTTGAGGAATGCGTAGCAACAGATTCAGATGAAATCCTACCTCATTAGGAGACACAGTTTGAACATTGTTCTTTGGAAGGCACCAGAAAAAGCATTAAAAAAAATAGAATTCTCCTTCTATTCCTTGCATGAAAGAGAAGTGATAAAGGTTTTGTGCTTTCTTTCATCCCTATGTATAAACTTTATTATTGTATCTCTAACAGAAGCTATCTCACTTTCGCTGGAACAGATTGTGATGCTAAATGACAGAGAACATGGTCTCCTGCTGCCTAGCATTAGATATAGTCAGATGTTTTGAAAACTACCTATTTAAAGAATTTGCACATGTCACAACCTTAAAACCTTATTTATTTTCTAGTTACTTCCTTTTAGATATTTAAGCTACTAGGATTCTGAACTGAAGGTCATACTATCATCATAAACTAGCACGGGCTCTTCAGGTAACAAGCTATTCTGTCTAAGTGGCCTCTACAGCCAGCTCATTGGCCACACACGTTCCCTTATTCTCTGGAGACCAGCTCATGTAGAATGGAGGCCTTCTCTTCACAGCAATTACTCCATCAGTTCTTGGTGCATTATAGTGGATGAATGATTGCTAAAACCTTTGAGCACCTGTTTTTTCAAAGCATTTATAAGCAATTCACAAAGGATAATAAAATAAAATGTGTTTGAGCACTTATTGTGACTGGGCACTTTTTAAGTGCTTTATGTATATGAACACATTAAACCCTCACAGCAACTGCTGTGTAACACAAGGAGCTCAGCTCATTGCCCTGTGATGAGCTAGAAGGGTGGTGTGGGGCAGGGTGGGAGGGAGGCTCGGGAGGGAAAGGATATATGTATGCTTGTAGCTGGCTCAGGTTGTTGTCAGCAGAAACTAGCACAACTTTATAAAGCAATTACCTTCCAATTAAAAAGAAAACCTTCACAGCAACTCTATCAGGGAAGTATGATTATCATTCCCATTTTACAGAGGGGGAAGGTGAGGCACAGAGACAATAAGTGACTTGCTCAAGAGCCCAGAGCTAGCAGGTGGCAGAGCAGAGATTCTGTTCCAGACAGTGTGTCTTCCGAAACTGTGTTCCTCTCACCTACCATTCTTGCCCTCAGCATCAGGAACAACAAGTCTTGTGAGGATTGGTATATCCAAGCTGCTTTCTGGACGAGATGATCTTTACCTAGATCTATCTCTGGCAGGTTCCAGAACCTTCTCCTTAAATGTAAATGTTGCAGAAACTGTTGGTATGTCACCAACACACTTGTCTGGCTTGTGGATTCTGCCCCCGCTTCTGTCTGCATCTCCTCATGACCTGAGAGCATCTCCTAAACCTCAGGAGCCTCTCTGCCCATGTCCAGATGGTCTCAGTGCTGGGAATTAGTAATCTTGGCAGTGCCTCCACCATGATTGACAGGTTGGTGTATAAATGCCCACCTTCCTCACCCCTCTAAGATGTGGTTCCACAGTTTCCTGGTTGGGTGGAGCTCCATGGCTTGCAGTGATGCTGACCTGATCACGGCCCCTTAATGACTGCCTTCTTGTCCTTTTCCCTTCCTGTCTCCTGTCCCCCTTCTCACTACGCTGCCGGCCACACTTGCTGGATAAACTCCTCCATTTATTCTTGCTGGATAAACTGGGGTTCCATCTCCAGCTCTGCTTCTGGGGGAAGAAGGACAGTAAGGGGTCTGAGTGTCCAGATCTAACACCAATGACTGTGGCCTTGCTCCTGTTTTGTACCTGTATTCAGATCTGTGCATTGTACCTGTTTTCAGATCTGTGCCCACCTTCCTGGAGCTAGGCCCGGTTTACAGTCTGTGTGAGGAAGAATCTCTTCCGCTTGGATTTAAAGCCGAAAGGTAGACTCCCTTTGATGACTGCTTTTCTGCCTGAAGGAGGGCACTCTATTTATGCTAGTGGTTAATCAATTGATTCTATGAACTGGGGGGTCCTTTTAATAGCTTAATTGACTGTTTCCTATGTGCCAGGCATGATTATAAGTGCTTTGCTTGCATGAATTACAATGTGTGAGTGGTGCCTACAGGACTTCACAAACCCAGACTCCTTGTGTCAGAGCCCCAGCCTGTAACTACTTTTCTGCTACCTTTTGTTTTATACTTTCCAATGACAGAACCAAAACCAAAGATAGAAGAGGGTTCCCAAGTTCTTCTTTTTCTTATTCATGCTTGACTCCTTTCCAGCAACATCCTTACTGATGTCTTTTACACAGTTCTTTCTCCAGCAAGACATCTGTGCCTCATAGTTTTTAAAAAGCAAATCAGTGCACACAAATCAAATCAGTGCACACCCTCAGGGATTGCCTCCTTTAGCTGGTGCTGGGGTATGTTTCCAGGGTACATGGCATGAAGGTGTCAAGGGCAGTGATTCACCCAGCTGCTCTTTGCAAGGTTCATGCCCTTGGTTTCGGGAAGGCGTTACAGGCCTGCACAGATACGGCTCCAGAATGTCTGGTTGAATGCAGTTGGCTGAGCACGTGTGCTTAACCCCCCACCCACTTGAGGTTCCATCAGCCAAGATTTGAAGAAAAGGGACAGCATGTTATAGCAAAGAACACTGGATGAGCAACGCCAGCAGACTAGAGCTTCTATTTCCAGAGGACGTAACTTTGTTCTGTGAGAGCCAAACAAGGGGAATTTTCAATAAGCACAGACCTCAAAAGATGCTTTGTCTCTCCAGATGTTTCACTCCAGCAAAAGAAAAGTAAAAAGAAGCAAACTAAAGAGAGAGAGAGAAAGAAGAAGAGGTATTGAGAGAAAGAATATGGATATTGTAACACACAAAAAAATATTTAAATTCTGCCACTGGTTATTGCCATAGCTTTAAGTGCCGTATTTCTTAAGTTCATATTATACCTTTAGATTTCACAAAATGAATGTACATTTTAGCTCACTTTTAACCTGTTGTTTACTTGTCTTCACAGCCTTCTAATTTTGACATGAGTTATTCCAATTTCTCTATTAGCTTCCTAGTATCTTTAAGTAGCATTCAGACTCTATCTTATTTGGTCCATTTAGATCTATCTCTGGACACATACCCCCTCCCACATAGGACAAGAGGATTTCACTCTTACTGCTCCCTCTCAGTTCTCTCCAACCACATCTTTGCTTTTGCTTGATTGAGACTCAAAGCACTTGCATTGTGTTCTAGTACTTGAGGTAGTTGGAACAATAGTGCCCAACAACACCCACAACAATTTTCAAAGCCTGGAAATACATTACTTTGTATAAGAAAGAAATTTTGCAGATGGGATTAAGTTAAGGAAATCTTAAATTGGGAGGATTATCCTGGTAGGCTCAAGGTCAGCATAAGTGTCCTCACAAGGGAAGGAGAGAGGCTGGAGGGTCAGAGTAGAGCAGATGTGATGGAAACAGAGGTCAGAATAGGAGGGAGCCAGGGTCATAGGAACCAAGGAACACAGTGGTCTTAAGAAGCCAGAAGGACAAGGAAAAAGATTTTTTCCCAGAGGCTCCAGAAAAAGCACAACCCTGTCAACACCTTGATTTTAGCCGAGTGAGACCTGTTTCAGACCTCTGATCTTCAGAACTGTAAGGTGATAACTTTTGTATTGTTTCAAATTTTTGAAAGCTTGTTGTAGCAACAATAGGAAACTCATGCAGCACCATCACTAAGTCTTCTGGGTATTTTGTCCATAGGTTATACACTATTTGGTCTTGAGTGGTTTATATATGTTCTTTTATTTAATCCTGTAAACCACCATGACGCCTGTTTTATGGAGAAAGAACTGAAATTTAAGGCTTTAGAATCTTGGTAGATATCACACAAGCAAAGAGTTGGCCTGGGGCTTACACATGACCTACTGTAGGTGGAGTCCTGATGCTTTATATTCCACTGGCTCCATGATGGGAAGTGTAAAAACCACCAAAACTGCTGTGCTTAGTCATTAATGCCTCTCTTGTGCAGTTCTTCTGTGTATTATGCCTATGTGCAGTCCTGTGCTATTCTTAGTCACTCAGTCATGTCCAGCTCTTTGCAACCCCATGGACTGTAGCCCACCAGGCTCCTCTGTCCATGGGGATTCTCCAGGCAAAAATACTGGAGTGGGTTGCCATGCCCTCCTCCAGAGGATCTTCCCAACCCAGGGATTGAACAGGCTGTGCTCAGTAAAGATTTAATCTACTCTGATGGCTGATGGCTAATTTAATCTACTCTAATTTGCTGATGGCTGGAGCTGTACTCCTTCCTGGTTAGTTGTTTGACCTGAGGCAATCCAGCCCTGGAGCTACAGGTAGGGCTAATGGTAATAACTTCCATGAGGGTTTATGCCAATGGGTATTTTTTAGGATTGCTGCTGCCAGTGCCCTTGTCCACCAGAACAAGGCCTAGTTCTACCCACCAACAGTTTTTCCCATCAGGAACCTTATACAGACCTCATGGATAGCCTCATCCACAGAGCACAGGCAGCAGAAATAAGAAAAAACTACATTTCTGCAGCCTCCAGAATGAAAAACACAATCACAGAAAGTTAATCACAATGAAAATGCAGACGATTATGTCCCAGATGAAGAAACAAGTAAAACACCAGAAAAATAACTAAATGAGGTGGAGATAGGCAGCTTACCAGAAAAAGATTTCAGAATAGTGATGGTGAAGATGATCTAGGATCTCAGAAAAAGAATGGAAGCAATTTAGGCAAAAATTGAGAAGATGTAAGGAATGTTTAACAAAGATTTGGAAGAACTACAGAACGAACAGAGATGAACAATACAATAATTGAAATGAAAAATACAACAGAAGGACTCGATAGCAGAATAACTGAGGCAGAAGAATAGAAAAGTGACCCAAAAGAAAGTATGGTGGAAATCACTACCACAGAGTAGAAAAAAGAAAAAAGAATGAAAACAATGAAGACGGCTTAAAACACCTCTGGGGCAACATTAAATGCACCAATCTTTCCACTATAGGGATCCTAGAAGGAGAAGAGAGAGAGAAAGGATCTGAGAAAATATTTAAATAGATAATAACTGAAATTTGAAATTTTTCCTAACACGAGAAAGGAAACCATCAAGAAAATCCAGGAAGCACAGAAAGTCTCAAGCAGCATAAATCCAAGGAGGAACATTTAAAGACACATAGAAATCAAATTGATAAAAATTAAAGACAAAGATAAAATGCTAAAAACAACAAGGGAAAAAAGAAAAATAATATATAAGGGAACTCTCATAAAGTTAACAGCTGATTTCTCAGCAGAAAAATATATCATGCAGAAGGATCTGGCATGATATATTTAAAGTGATGAAAGGGAAGAACCTAGAACCAAGAATACTCTATGCAGTGAAGCTCTCATTCAGATTGATGGAGAAATCAAAAACTTTGCATACAAACAAACAATAAGAGAATTCAGCACTAAACCAGCCTTACAACAAATGCTAAAGGAACTTCTCTAGACAGGAAGCACAAAAGAACGAAAAAGGCTACCAAGAAAAAAAATTAAGAAAATGGTAATAGGAACATACATATCAATAATTAACTTAAATGCAAACAGATTAAATGCACTAACCAGAAGACATAGACTAGCTGAGTGGATACAAAAACAAGACTTGTATGTGTGCTATCTACAAGAGACCCAATTCTGACCTAGGAACACATGCATATTGAAAGTGAGGGGGCAGTAGAAGTTATTCCACAAAAACGGAAATCAAAAGAAAGCTGGAGTAGCAATACTCATATTAGACAAAATAGATCTTAAAACAATGACTGTTACAAGAGACAAAGGACACTACATAATGATTAAGATATCAATCTAAGAATATATAACAGTTGTATATATATATGTACCCAATATAGGAGTACCTCAATACATAAGGGAAATGTTAACAACCATAAATGGAGAAATTAACAGTAATACAATATAGTGGGGGGCTTTTAACACCCCAGTTTCGTCATGGACAGATCATCCAAACAGAAAATTAATAAGGAAACACAAGGCTTTAATGACACATCTGACCAGAATGACTTATCCAAAAGCAGCAGATCGCACATTCTTCTCAAGTGCAAACAGAACATTCACCAGGATTGAACCCATGCTGGGCCACATGATGAGCCTTAGTAAATTTAAGAAAATTGAAGTAGTATCAAGCATCTTTTCCACACAATGCTATAAGTTTAGAAATAAACTACAAGAAAAAACTATAAAAATCACAAATGTGGAGGGTAAACAATATACTACTAACCAATGGATCACTGAAGAAATTAAATAGAGAATTAGAAAATATCTAGAGACAAATGAAAATGAAAGAACAATGATCCAAAACCTATGGGAGGCAGTGATAGCAGTTCTAAGAGGGAAGTTTATGGCAAGAAACATGCAAAATCTCAAAGAAATTAAATTTATACTTAAAACAATGAGAAAAAGAACAAATAAAACCTAAAATGAGTAGAAGAAATCATAAAGATCAGAACAGAAATAAGTGAAATAGAGAAAGAGAAAACAAAAGCTGCTTCTTTGAAAAGATAAACAAAATTAATAAACCTTTAGCCAGACACGTCAAGGAAAAGATGGACAGGACTCAAATCAATAAAATTAGAAATGAAAAAGAAATTACAACTGACACCACAAAAATACAAAGGATAAAAGATATTACAACAAGCAAATGTATGCAAATAAAATGGACAACCTGGAAGAAATGGACAGATTCTTAGAAAGGTACAATCTCCCAAGACTGAATTGAGAAGAAATAGAAAATATGAACAGATGAGTCACAAGCACTGAAATTGAAATGGTGATTTTTTTTTTTTCATTTATTTTTATTAGTTGGAGGCTAATTACTTTACAATATTGTAGTGGTTTTTGCCATACATTGACATGAATCAGCCATGGATTTACATGTGTTCCCCATCCTGATCCCCCGTCCCACCTCCCTCCCCATTCCATCCCTCTGGGTCTTCCCAGTGCACCAGCCCTGAGCACTTGTCTCATGCATCCAACCTGGGCTGGTGGTCTGTTTCACCCTTGATAGTATACTTGTTTCAATGCTATTCTCTCAGAACATCCCACCCTCGCCTTCTCCCACAGAGTCTAAAAGTCTGTTCTGTACTTCTGTGTCTCTTTTTCTGTTTTGCATATAGGGTTATCGTTACCATCTTTCTAAATTCCATATATATGCATTAGTATACTGTATTGGTCTTTATCTTTCTGGCTTACTTCACTCTGTATAATGGGCTCCAGTTTCATCCATCTCATTAGGACTGGTTCAAATGAATTCTTTTTAATGGCTGAGTAATATTCCATGGTGTATATGTACCACAGCTTCCTTATCCATTCATCTGCTGATGGGCATCTAGGTTGCTTCCATGTCCTGGCAATTATAAACAATGCTGCAATGAACATTTGGGTGCACATGTCTCTTTCAGATCTAGTTTCCTTGGTGTGTATGCCCAGGAGTGGGATTACTGGGTCATATGACAGTTCTATTTCTAGTTTTTTAAGGAATGTCCACACTGTTCTCCATAGTGGCTGTACTAGTTTGCATTCCCACCAACAGTGTAAGAGGGTTCCCTTTTCTCCACACCCTCTCCAGCATTTATTGCTTGTAGACATTTGGATAGCAGTCATCCTGACTGGCATGTGGTTTTGATTTGCATTTCTCTGATAATGAGTGATGCTGAGCATCTTTTCATGTGTTTGTTAGCCATCTGTATGTCTTCTTTGGAGAAATGTCTGTTTAGTTCTTTGGCCCATTTTTTGATTGGGTCATTTATTTTTCTGGAATTGAGCTGCAGGAGCTGCTTGTGTATTTTTTAGATTAATCCTTTGTTGCTTCGTTTGCTACTATTTTCTCCCATTCTGAGGGCTGTCTTTTCACCTTACTTATAGTTTCCTTTGTTGTACAAAAGCTTTTAAGTTTCATTAGGTCCCATTTGTGTATTTTTGCTTTTATTTCCAATATTCTGGGAGGTGGGTCATAGAGGATCTTGCTGTGATTTATGTCGGAGAGTGTTTTGCCTATGTTCTCCTCTAGGAGTTTTATAGTTTCTGGTCTTACATTTAGATCTTTAATCCATTTTGAGTTTATTTTTGTGTATGGTGTTAGAAAGTGTTCTAGTTTCATTCTTTTACAAGTGGTTGACCAGTTTTCCCAGCACCACTTGTTAAAGAGGTTGTCTTTTTTCCATTGTATATCCTTGCCTCCTTTGTCAAAGATAAGGTGTCCATAGGTTCGTGGATTTATCTCTGGGCTTTCTATTCTGTTCCATTGATCTATATTTCTGTCTTTGTGCCAGTACCATACTGTCTTGATGACTGTGGCTTTGTAGTAGAGTCTGAAGTCAGGCAGGTTGATTCCTCCAGTTCCATTCTTCTTTCTCAAGATTGCTTTGGCTATTTGAGGTTTTTTGTATTTCCATACAAATTGTGAAATTATTTGTTCTAGTTCTGTGAACAATACTGTTGGTAGCTTGATAGGGATTGCATTGAAACTATAGATTGCTTTGGGTAGTATAGCCATTTTCACAATATTGAGTCTTCCAATCCAAGAACATGGTATATTTCTCCATCTATTTGTGTCCTCTTTGATTTCTTTCATCAGTGTTTTATAGTTGAAATTTTGATTTAAAAACTCCCAACAAACAAAAGTCCAGGACCTGATTGCTTTATAGGCAAATTCTATCAAGTGTTTAGAGAAGAGCTAACACCTATCCTTCTGAAATGCTTCCAAAAAGTTGCAGAGGAAGGAATACTTCCAAACTCATTTTATGAGGCCATCATCACCCTAATACTAAAGCCATGCAAAGATACCACAGAAAAAGAAAATTAGAGGCCAATATCATTGATGAACATAGATGTAAAAATCCTCAACAAAATACTAGCAATCCAAATCCAACAATATATTAAAAGGATCATACATCACAATCAAATGGGATTTATCCTAGGGATTCAAGGATTTTTCAGTATCCTCAAGTTAATCAGTGTGGCACCCCACATCAACAAATTGAAGAGTAAAAATCATATGATCATCTCAATAGATGCAGATAAAGGTTTTGACAAAATTCAGCACCCATTTATGATAAAAACTCTCCAGAAAGTGGGCATAAAGGAAACATACCTCAACATAATAAAAGCCATTTACAACAAACCTACAGCTAACATCATACTCAATGGTGCACAGCTGAAGGCATTTCCTCTAAGATCAGGAATGTCTACGGTCACCAATTTTATTCAACATAGTTGTGGAAGTCCTAGCTATAGCAATCAGGGAAGAAAAAGAAATAAAAGTAATTCAACTAGGAAAAGAAGAAGTTAAATGTCACTCTTTGCAGATGACTTGATACTGTACATAGAAGATCCTAAAGACACTACCAGAGAACTGGTAAAATCACTAGGGCTCATCAGTGAATTTTGTAAAGCTGCAGGTTACAAAACCAACACACCAAAATCTGTTGCATTTCTATATACTAACAACAAAAGATCAGAAAGAGAAACTTAAGAAACAATTCCATTTACCATCACATTAAGAAAGAATAAAATACCTAGGGATAAACCTAACCAAGGAGACTAAAGATCTTTACTCTGAAAACCATCAGACACTGATGGAAGTACATAAACAGGTGGAAAGATATACCATGCTATTGGATTGGAAGAATAAATATTGTCAAAATGACTATACCCTTGAAGGCAATCTATAGATTCAATGCAATCCCTATCAAATTACCAATGACATTTTTCACAGAACTCGAACAAAATGTCTTAAAATTTGTATGAGACACAAAAGACCTTGAATAGTGAAAACAACCTTGAGAAAGAAAATTGAATATGGAGGAATCAGTTTCTCTGACTTCAGACTATACTACAAAACTATAGTGATCAAAATAGTATGATACTGGCACAAAAATAGAATTATATATAAATGGAACAGGATAGCCAGTCCAGAAATAAACCCATGCACCTGTGGTCAAATGTCTCTTCAACAAACAGTGCTAGGAAAATTGGACAGCTACAGGTAAAAAAGTGAAATTAGATCATTCTTTAACCCCATACACAAATATAAGCTCAAAGTGGATTAAAGACCTACATGTTGGACCAAACAATATAAAACTCCAAGAGGAAAACATAGGCAAAACATTCTCTGACATAAATTGCAGCAGTATATTTTTGATCCATCTTCCAGAATAGTGAAAATAAAAGCAAAAATAAACAAATGGGACCTACTTAAACTCAAAAGCTTGGGCACAGTGAAAGAAGCAGTAAACAAAACAAGAAGATAACCCACAGATTGGAAGAAAATAAGGGATTTTTTTTATTGTGACAAGGGATTAGCAAGTGACAAGGGATTAGTCTCCAAAATCTACAAATATTTCTTAAAAGCTCAACATCATTAAAATAAAAATCCCAATCATAAAATGGGCAGAAGGCTTAAATAAACATTTCTCCAAAGAAGACATATGGATGACCAAAAGGCACATGAAAAGATGTTCAGCATCACTAATTATTAGAGAAATGCAAATCAAAACTACAATGAGATATCACTTCACAATAGTCAAAATGGCTATGATAAAAAAAAATTCCACAAACAGTAGATGCTGGTGATGGTGTGGAGAGAAGGGAACCTTCCTACACTGTTAATGGGCATGTAAATTGGTAGAGCCACTAAGGAGAACCACATGGAGGTTCCTTAAAAAACAAAAATTAGAGCTACCATATGACCCTGCATTCCCACTCTGGGGTATGCATCTGTAGAAAAACATAATCCAAAATGATACATGCACTCCAATGTTCATTGCAGCACTGTTTACAATAGCAAAGACTTGGACACGACCTAAATGACCATCAGATGAAGAATGAATGAATATTATGTGGTACATATATACAATGTTACTCAGAAAGAATGAAATAATGCCATTTTCAGCAACATGGATAGACCTAGAGATTGTCACACTGAGGGAGGTAAGTCAGACAGAGAAGCAGTAGAATTATATGACATCCTTTATATGCAGAATCTGAAAAACAAATGATACACATGTACTTATTTATGAAACAGACTCACAGACTTAGAGAATGAATTTATAGTTGCCAGGGGGAAGGATAGGAAGGAGGGATAGTTAGGGAGTTTGGAATAGATGGGTACCTACTGGTATATTTAAAATGGATAACCAATAAGAACTTACTATATAGCACATGGAACTCTGCTCAATGTTATGTGGCAGCCTGGATGGGAGCGGAGTTTGGAAGAGAAAGGATACATGTATATGTTGAATCTCTTTGCTGTCCACCTGAAACTGTCACAACATCGTTAATCAACTGTATGCTAATATAAAATAAAAAGTTTAATTAAAAAAAGAAAGGCATTAAATTCACTAACATGAGATATCTGTTCTTCGTGATTAGCAGTAATATTTTACCAAGATGTTTGCTTGACTACATATATTTCCTCAGCCAAAAGAAATTTCACAAGTACTTACTTATCCCCTACTTTTCAAAGCAGTCCCCTCAGAGACACTGAGTGGATGCTTCCTGGGCTACATTTGGTTGGAATAAAATGGCCATGTATCCTTACTATAGATTGCCTGCTGGTTATTTGCATCAATAAGAACATACAAGTGCTGGTGAAATAATGAGTAGTCTGGGACATCCCAGCCTCACAAAGAGGTAAACAAAGAATGAGGTATGAAAAACTCTCTCTCTCTCAGAGGCCAAAGAAGTGCTGGCTGTGACGTCTCTTCTCTCTGGAAATTTCACTAGTAATGGAAGGTGAGACCTGAATTTCCCCTTAAGAAAGAGGCCTATGCCCCCATCCCCATCATATTGAGTCTTCGCTAAGCATTTTTCAGACACTTCCTCAATGTGGATGACACGGCAGTAGTATGGCAAGCTGTGATGGACAGTCTTTCACATCCGTGCTGGACAAGAGACCAGGCTTGACAAGGACATCATCACCCTGAGCAGTTCCAGCCAGGAATGCCAGTTTCTTTCTCACTTTCTGCATTTGTCTTAATTTTTTTCTTTCCATTTCTTCCTCCTTTTCTCTGACTCAACATTGCCTTTCTGTCTCCTTATTCTTTCTTTCTGAAATTAAATCTCTCTGAGTATTGTTGTCTATAATACCCTTCCTATATCCTCCTCCTTCTCTATACTTTCCCCCTCTAGGTCATTCACTGAAATGACTGGTTAGGACATGCCTTAAATAGAAGCCCTGAGAAATCTTCAGACCTTCTGTCTGGTCATTCTTTACTCAACTCATGCTCATTTAAAAGTATCTCATAATTATTCCAATAAATTAAAAACAAAAACAAAAACACAGATCTTCAAGTGATGCCCATAGTTGATAGGGGCAGAGTAAAGGGGCAAAGTAAGCTCAGTGGTAAAGAAGTCTGCCAATGCAGGAGATGTGGGTTTGATTCCTGGATTGGGAAGATCCTCTGCAGAAGGAAATAGCAACCCACTCCAGTATTCTTGCTTTGGAAATCTCATGGACAGAGGAGCCTGGCAGGCGACAGCCCATGGGGTTGCAAAAGAGTCAGACGTGACTTAGCAACTAAACAACAACAACAAGAAAGGCACAAAGTAGGTAATTAAATAGCTAATCCCCCAGGGGACTGTAAGTAGAGAAAAAAGTATGGAGACCCCTGTCAGTTAAAGATCACTCAAGAATACTTTGGCTACCTGATGCAAAAAGCTTATTCACTGGTAAGACCCTGATGCTGGGAAGGATTGAAGGCAAAAGGAGAAGGGGGTGGCAGATGAGATGGTTAGATAGCCACATCGATTCAATGGACATGAGTCTGAGCAAACTCCAGGAGACAGTGAAAGCCACGGACACCTGGCATGCTGCAGTCCATGCGGTCACAAAGAATTAGATGACTGACCTACTGAACAACAAGAAGAATGCAGGTTTGCTTAACCACAAAACCAAGCAGGTTTGTTTTAGCAACAAAGCCATGCAGCAGAAGCATGAGACATGACCCCAAACAGTAAAACAACGGTGGCATGAGACCCATATCCTGCCCAGCGATTTCAGTAAGTTAATTATTCCTAGGACACCCTCCTCTCAGTACACTAAAAACAAAAATATAAGAAAAAGGGGACATTATACTGAAACCTGAGATGACTTACCATTTTTAGCATATGTTACCAGGTTTTGTTCATTTTCATTGTGCCGTAACTGTCTTGACTTGACCATGTAGAAACTAGCAAACTCCTTCACCCAGCTAAAGAATGAGAAAGAATGTGGCCTTCTCCTCTTCACCACTTTTCCTTTGATTACAAAACTGTAGCCCACTAAGATCTAAGTTCTCACCTACTCACTTGTAAGCCTCACAAGCATCCAATTCAAATAAATCAGTATTTGAATAAATAAGTAAATTGAATAAATCACATCCTATTTGCATAACTATCATTTTGCCTCTCACTGAACACTTTTTTTCCCTGAGACATAAAAGACCAGAGCTTCTTGGAGCCCCCAAAATGCCACCTAACAGTTTAATAGCCACCAGTTTTTCCTAATATTTCTTACATTTTGCTTTCTAATAGGTATGGGCTCATCAATGTTAATTATGTCTTTGTATTCAAAACTTTCGAAAAACAGTTCCTTAATTTCTCTGTTTAAATACATTTCTTGTAAGAAGCAACTTCCCCCTTTTCTCCGTAGAAGTCTGATGAGTTCCTATATTAATTGGGTATATAAAGTTACCCTTTCAGACTAAGAATACTGCTATATTCACAGCTCCACTCATGTTTGCAGAACAATTCTGTATTATTATGGTAATAGCATGGCTTCTATCTTTTACTATGCAAATTTTTCCATTTTAGCTGAGTAAATACTTCCTATCTGCCTGCTGAAATGATTTGAAAACCAAAGTTGCACAATGTGTAAGAGCAGGTTGTCTTGGTGAATTCTGAAGACTTCTTACAAAGAAGTTTTTAGGGTAAAAGGTTAACTCCTCCTTAAGTGGTTTGGCAGCTTTCACAGAGGAAGCAGGCCCAACAATAGCATGGGATCCCTTTAAGTAAAATTCAATTTTAGAGTTTGGCAGGAAGATAAAATTTGTAAACTTGGGAGTTCAATGCTTAAGTTTTCTTTCTTTTAGTTCTTTTTCAATGCTTACTGGGAAATAAAAAGAAAATGTCTACAACCACCTCAACATAAGCATGTATGTGTTAGGGGAAGCACACTGACTGAAATCGCCCACCGTGGCCAGGCTCCATAGTAACTATTTGCCTGAGTTTTACGACAGGAGGTTCTGGTAAGGAACACGGAACTAATAAGCCTCCACCAACCAGAACAGTTCTGGAAAGCTCAAAAGGAGGCACCACATGTTTGACCCCCTCCCAGAATCCTTCTCTCTGGAACCCATCTTAGCTGAACAAGGCGTGAACAACCAGAAAGGACTATGAGTCAGAATGATTGGCTAAAGACAACCCGAAAACTTATCCTATCACCATAAAACCTGAGACTGCAAGCCATGTGACAGAGACGTTCTCTTGGCTTCCCTTATCCCACTGCTCTCTGCCCGGGTGCCCTTTCCCAATAAAATCTCTTCCTTTGTCAGCACATGTGTCTCCTTGGACAATTCATTTCCGAGTGTTAGACAAGAGCCCAGTTTCGGGCCCTGGAAGGGGTCCCCTTTCCTGCAACATTGTGTACATGTATGAAGACCAGAAGCTATGCTCATGGGTGAAAATGGCCACTTTACTTCCAGTTGTAGTCAAAGGGACCCCTTGTTGGTCTAGATTATCTGCCAGCTGCTTCTCTATGAGCAGAGGTGGAGAGGCACTTTGGGAGCACTCTATTCTTCAAAGAGGCCCTCTGTGACTTCTTCATTGTGCAAAGATAAGGTGTGTTAAGTTTTCTACTGCTGCTACAACAATTTACCACAAACTTAGTGGCCCTAAAAGGCACACATATATTATCTTATAGCTCTGTAGGTCAGAGTCTGACATGAGACTCATAAGGCTAAAACCAAGGAGTCAGCAGAACTGCACTCCTTCCTGGAGTTTCTAGGAAGAATAATCCATTTCCTAGCTCTCTCCAGCTTCTGTCGGCTACCTGTATTTCTTGGATCATGACTCCTTCTTCCAGGAATGATTAGATAAATATTTTTCACATCAAATCACACCAACTCTTCTGTTTCTCTTTCATATTTTTAAAGATATTTGTGATTACATTGGACTCACCTAGATATTTCAGTATAATCTATTTTAGGATCAGCTGATTAGCAAACTTAACTATACTTTGCTATATAGCATAACATATTCGCAGTTCCCAGGGACTAGGATGTAATCTTCTTTGGGTGGCCATTATTCTGCCTACCACATACAATACATAATAACAAGTCTAAGACTTTAACTTATACCACCAAGAGATACAAAGCTTTTGAAACACTTCCTATGCCCCAGGTGCAACTCTTGGAGGGAAAGAAATTTTAAGAAGAGTGCAGACATGAGACTCTGAGAGGCATGTTTCTACCAATCATGTGTATGCTTTTAACACTAGACACTCTGATGTTCTAGCAAGCTTTGATAGGATACTGACCACATGGATACGAATTAGAAGAGTTATAACTTTGAAGTCTAAGCAGGGGACCCCACAGGGATATGGACCAGTGAGGACTGCACAGCAGTAAACAAGTGTTGTGGGTCTCTGTTAGTCAAGATTTTTCAGTAACAGAAGCTGCAGTGCTAGTGGGTTGATTGAATTTCTCAGTTCTCCCTGTAAGCTTGGAATTTGAAGTTGGTCTCTATCCCTTTTGAATTGAGTAGGTCTAAACCCAAATTAACCTGAGGTTTGTTGGACTAGTGGAATGGGCACTAGAGAAAGGGCCAAAAGGGAGCTACTGAATTTCTTATTGATGGAAACATATGGTATTAAGAAAAAGATTGCATAAATAAGTGAGAAATGCTTACATTTGTATCTCAAGTTGGTAAAATGGACCATATCAATTATATATATTTATGATATCCATCTTTAAGAAATCTGTTATCCTACCCATGTGGCTTAGCTCAATATCCAGGAATTAGAGTTCATGTACTTACTGATAATATCTTTTAGAGATTATTGACTATTTTCTATGAAAAAATTTATCCTTGATTTCCATGACCCTTGTTTACCATGACTTTTCTCCTAACACCATTATTACGGCACTAAAAGTGAGAGTGATTAAAAATTCTACTTGGCTTATCTTCATATTTTTATCTCTGTGGAGAGGCTTTCCATTTTTTTTTTTAATTATTTCATTTATTTTTTAATTTAATTTTCACTTATTTGTTCCCTACTGGCCTCAATTGGCGCCCTAAGAAGGCAGGGGTGCCTCATTTCTGCTGGATGGAGAGGGGTGTTCGGGCCCTGAAAAAGGCCTCTGAAGATACCACTCTTCCTGAGAGAACTAGGTTGCGTTGCTGCTGCTGCAGATGTTATTCTTTATTTACACTGCAGAGAGAAGTCCCTCATTACTACTGGGTAGGGGTGGAAGTCTAGGCTCTGTGCTTGGCCCCCTCTGACACCGCTCAGAAGGAAAGGTGGTCTGGGAGAAGAGATACTTCTCATTACAGCATGCGAGAGTACACATCTAGGCTTCCTACTAGACTTTGCTGATGAGTTTATGCAAGGGAGTTCAGAGTTTTCTGAGTGTTTGGTTGGAGTAGAGCAATTATCTGAAAACTTTCTGTCTTGCTTGGTTCCCATGTTTCTGAATGTTTGACTAGAGAGACAGCAAGATTGTTTGGAGGCTTTTGTTTGTTGGTGTTTCTAGCTGCTGGTTTCTTTAGCATCGAGTTTGGGACATAAAAGTCCGAGGGAAAAAACCCATGGAAATTGCCATTGTGTTGATTCTTGGGTCCTATTGTCCCAAGCCAGTCTCTATCTTCCAAGGCTGTTTGCTATACAAGTTTTCTTAGAAACATAATTCAAGGTAAGATGCAATCAGTGTCTTATTCCTCAGAGAAGCACAAATGTGAGAGGATCAAGAGAATTGTCTTCCAATACTTACTTACATGAAAAAACTAAAAAGGTACAAAGAATATGCTTAAAGAGAAAAAAGTACTAAATAATTGTCAGTATAAACACAAGCCCCGAGGTGGTGAAGGATGATGTCATCTATTATCAATACATCCTTTTACTCATCCATGTTAATAGAAAGTGAAAGCAGAAGAAAATTAGGTATCTTATTCAGTATTCTAAAAGTAACTACCAGAGATAACAATAATAGTCAAATTAAAATAGCAAAGTACAGGATTAAAAAAAAAAGTATAATTGTGCTAGCTTCCTCATCTTTCCTAGAGAGTCAGCAGCCTCAAATTTTACTAAAGACACACAAATTTTTTTATACTAATTAGAATTGTAAAAATAATTAGTGGGAAATAAAAGAAATCAGGATACAAACCTCTAACTTCATAGAAGGCACAGTACAACATATTTATATATTGGCATATACACACATACTCACAAGCATGATTACAGTAAAAGAATACAAATATTGATCAAAAATGAATATGCAGTTTCAGCATACTGTCATATAAATTGATTGAATTAGGCCATATCAAAATAACCAAAATGATATAAAAATAACATAATTAACAACAATTAAAACCACAATTAAATAAAATATCTCAATTCACAGTTAAAGAAAATATCTACAATTAAAGAAAATATCATAAAGAAAATATCTCAAAATATCACTATTATAGACAATATCTCAAAAATATAATTGGGGTAAACTACAATTAAAGAAAATATCTCAATCAAAATAATATAAAAATAATATAATATGAATAAACCACAATTAAAGAAATATTTCAATTTGAAAAATAAGCCATATTTTTGTTGTGCTGTGCTGCGCTGTGCTGCTCAGTTGTATCCGACTCTTTGAGGTCCCATAGACTACAGCCTGCCAGGCTCCTCTCGCCATGGAATCTCCAAGGCAAGAATACTGCAGTGGGTTGCCACTTCCTACTCCAAGGGATCTTCCTGATCCAGGGATCAAACCCATGTCTCGTATGTCTCCTGCATTGGCAGGCAGATTCCTTACCACTAGCACCAAGTGGGGAACTCTTATATATATATATATAGATCAGTCTATCTATCTATCTATCTATCTATCTATCTATCTATCTATCTATCTATCTATAGATCAACCTTTTGGTATACTTCTGTTCCCGAAAGAAGGGCACACCAACAGGTTGATCATTGAGAAGGTAAGAAACAGAATTCTAGACAATTGGTACAAAAAGAAAATCACGGAAAAATAAAAGGATTGTGATAATGAGGAGGAGGAGGAAGAAGATGAATGAGAAGAAGAAAACAACAATGGCTTGAGATCTTGTTAATTTTGTTTTAACAATTTTGTATTCAAGTCAAAAAATTATTACAGAAGACCAAAATCAGTATTTAGGAAAGACAAACTTTTTATATCCCTGGTGTTATAAATGATTATGCACCATTAATATGGCTTCAGAATTAATAAAGCAAAAAATAGCAGGAAATACAATAGGAAATCTATTTCAATGTAATATTTTTTAAATTTATTTATTTTTAATTAAAGGATAATTGCTTTCTAAAATTTTCAACATACTATTAAAAGGTGGAATCAAGTCTTCATTGTCAGTTAACTACTGACTGACTCAAGTAACTAAAGGCAACAGCAGTACAAATAATATAATTAGCAAGGAAAATAAAATAATAAATATAAATATCTGTTCCCAGATTTAATGGAAAAGCTTTCAGCTTTTCATCATTGAGTATGTTGGCTGTGCATTTGTTATAAATGACTTTTATTATGTTGAAACAGGTTCCCTCTATATGTATGTTGGTGAGAGTTTTTATCATGAATGGATGTTGAATTTTGTCAAATGCCTTTCTGTGTCTATTGAGATGACCATGTGGTATTTGTCAGCCCTTTGTAAATATCACGCCACTCCTGTCTGTCCTGTTGGTCTGTAAATTTTCTCTTGCAAAATCTGCTGATAGACTTATTGGATTTCCCTTGTATATAAATAAACTTGGATATGTGGTGTATTTTTCTCTTGCTGTTTTTAAGATTCTTTCTTTAACATTCACCTTTTAAAGTTTAATGTTTCTTGGTGTGTTTCTTTTTGTGTTCGTCTTATTTGGAACTCTCTGATGCTCCTGGATTGTCTGTTTCCTTCCCCAGATTAGAGAATTTTTCAGCCATTATTTGTTCAAATAAGTTTTATGGCTCTTCTTCTGTATGTTTACTTCTGGAACTCGCATAATATGCATCTTATTCTAGTTGATATTGTCTCGGAGATAACTGAAGTTGCCCTCACTTCTTTTCATTAAAAAAAAAAGTCCTTTGAACACCTCCACTGTAATTTCCCTGAGCGTTCCTGATAGCTCAATTGGTAAAGAATCCACCTGCAATGCAGGATGACCCCAGTTCGATCCCTGGGTTGGGAAGACCCTCTGGAGAAGGGAAAGGCTATCCACTCCAGTATTCTGGCCTGGAGAATTCCATGGACTGTATAGTCTATGGGGGGTCACAAAGAGTCAGACTCAACTGAGCAACTTTCACTGTCACTGTATTTTCCAATTCAACTATAACTTCTATTTGGTATTTTCTGTCTTTATTGAAGTTCTCACTGTATTCATTTATTCTTCTTTCAAGACCACTTAGCATATTTATGACTGTTACTTTTAACTCCTCACCAGCTAGGTTGCTTATCTTTATTTCATTAAGTTCTTTTTGGGGAGGATTCGCCTTGTTCTTTGCTTTGAAACTTATTCCTCTGTCTCCTCATTTTGCTTGTCTCTGTGTGTTTGTCTGTATGTATTAGATAAAACAGCTGCCTTTCTCAGTTTTGAGGAGTGGTCTGTGTAAGAGTTGCTCCACGTGGCCCAGAAACTCAATCCCCCCCACCTGCCGTGGTCACGAGTCAGGCACTCTGTGGGCATCCCTCATGGGGGCTGTAATGCACCTGCCTGCTTAGATAGAACCACAGCTGCTGTGCGGAGGCTGGGATTTTAGCTGCTTGTCTATCAGAAAGGGTACTTCAAAAACCACAAGGGATTAAATAATCTGAATTTGTGATATTGTTGAAATAATCTCCCCAGATACGCCCTGGGAGAGGAAAGGAGGGTTCTCCCTTTCACTCTGTCCTCAGTTACAATGAGTTTGAGAACACAGTGGGGATATGGGGAAAGTTGGATCTGGAGGGTCTGCTCTGCAGGACCAGACCCTGTCCACCTGAGATCTCCTCTCTAGATTTACCTTCTTCTGCCGTTGATAGATATACTCTGCATTGGAATGGGGTAAAAAGGGCAAAATGCAATCTTGGCAGTCTCTGAAAGAAGACAGAAGAAGAGGAAAGAGGGCATCACAGTGAGTGTAATACTTAGGCACAGGCATGTGTCGTCTTATATTTGCTCAATTTCTGTGAGTATTATTTTTCTTGCCACTGAAACCATGCCCCCCAATATGGAGAGAAATGTATAAGTATGGAAGATAGGGAAAGGAATACTGATCTAGGTATAAATGGTCTTCCTAGAAAAATTGAACAGAAAAGGATGACTAAACATACATGCAATGAAAAACACTTCTCTGAAACAAATAAACTAATTGTATGTATTTAAAAGACATGACATGTCCTAGGAAAGGTAAACACAGAATAATTAACCCTGAACATGAGCTGTTTATTGTCTTTTAAATAAAGAATTTGATCTGATAAATATCTGGTCCTCCTCCTTCCTGCAGAAGCAAAACCCCCTGAAAGGCAGGGATTTAGGTTGGCTGCTGTAGACTTTCTCCACAACACATTCCATGTAGAAAATGGAAACTTTATAGAAGAGTTTTAGGACAATGTTCAATAAAATTAGACATAGACTATTACCCCTAGATATACTGTCACTAACTCACACACACACAAAATGACATAAGCCAAATGTTTTCACAGAGCGAAATTAAAATACTAGCTAGCATAAGACCTTATGTCAGAGGAATGGGGAACTCCAGAAAAACAAGAGATAAATTGGAAAATTGTGGTAAGAGGACTAGGGTGATAGAATTCAAGCTGAACTGTATGGGAGCTACGGTTACAGAATGACGGGTAAATTTTACAAAATAGAAGAGTGGAAAAATCATCATACAATTGAAAAACATGCAAAAGTGATAGGGAGAGAAAAATAGCAGAGTTATTGGAAAATTTGCTCATTGTTTATAGAGTCAAAGGATATTTCAGGCCTATCCTGAGTTAAAATGCAATAAACTGAGGCTTATATCAATTTTATAAAGACAATTAAGCAAGAGAAGAACGGACAGTAGACATACGACTTTCCAATTTGCAGAAATCTGACACAGGTGAGCATTCATATATAAAGCAAAGATCAAGTGCAAAGACATGAAAATGGAAGTTTTAAGATGAAATTCTTATAAAATGACAGAAGGCTAAGCTCATCTGTCATGTAAATAAAAGTAACTTGATATAATGGAATATAAAGAAAAAAGATAAAAATAAACCCCTCCCCTTTAAAATTTGCTCAAACTGAATATGAAAGTAACTAACTGTGAGCTGTCTATAGCTCAGGAGGCTAAGAGCACAATGGTCAACCAAAATAGTCAAGAGAGACACTCTGGAGAGCAGGTGTGCACTAGGGATGCCCAAGAAAGCCAGGTAGGCACCAAGGATGCTGGCAAGGTGGCCGTCAAAGCAAGACCGCAAAGAGGACAATGTGGGAGAGCTCATTGCATCTTTGTGCACCAAATACAGCGTGTCAGACTTGAGACAGCACACAAAAATGGTAAGATAGCTACTGATAAAAGGACATGAATTTCCCTCTGTGGGGCTTGGCAGTGCAGAAGGCCTAGGCTTCCACTGCCAGGTCAGAGTGGAGGAAATCAAGGAGGTGACTTGAGGAAATCTGCTATGGTACACAGGGCTCAATTGGAAGCTTTGCTTTCTATCCTGGATTCACATTTCCTCATGGAGGGCTCCTGCCAACATTCTACTAGCCTCTCCTGGTGGGTACAGAAGTTGTTTATTGGATAGGTGTTTTTTATTAGGAGAGGCAAGGCTTATACTGATGTCTTGCCAGAAACTAAGTGTGTGTGGTCCCAAGTCACGTCCCCTTTCAGAGCAGAGATATATTCAGGTGACTGGCTGATGTCACAAGACCTTTTCCAGGGGGCGAAACTGGGGCTAAGAGCAGGTGCCAAGCCTTGCCTTAAAAACTGCCGTTTATGGATCTGAATCATTGGATGCTCTATGATTCAGGCTCTAGACTCTGCTACTTTTGCTTCTCCATTTCTCTCCTTATTAAAACCTCAGGAATAGAATTATCTGTCAAACTTTGGGTGGAATGGTTTGCCAAAGCTACAATTTGGGATTGAACCTTTTAAGGTTGCAGACAGGCTTATAAATGGACAGCTCTCCCTAACAGTTGTGGGGCATGAGTTTCAGCTTTCACATGGCTGTATGGGCAGCCAGGGCAGCCAGTGAAGCATGGACTCAGATTTGGAAAGGACTTCAGAATCCTTCTGGTTCTTATTTCTCAAATTAGAAAACTGAGCTCAGAGGAAATGTTTTGCCTGAGGCCACTGCACCATTATGCTGGAGCAATGTTTGCAAGGACACACATGCAGAAATCTCCGGTAGAGAAGCACAATTTCAAGAGGACACATGCACAGACAGGCGTGCAAAGTGCTGCAAAGGCGTAGAAGTGATTGTGTGCAAACGTGCAAAGTAGATTGCTTTTGCCTCACGTATAGTTAATGATCTATGGCACACATACCCTTTTCCATCAAGTTTCTTTACAGAGAATGCACACAGCCATCACACTGGCATTTGAACCAATAATGCTGCCTTGGAATTACATGACAATTTCTAATGAAGAGCTAAAATGAATGTAAATAATATCTTGTTTGTCACAAGAAAACTGACCTCAGTAGATGAGCAACCATTGTGGTAATCTTTGTAACTGCTTTAAAATCAAAGATGGAAGCAAGCTGGGACACAGATCAGGCTGGTATGGCAGGACTTCCCCCACTGCAGCTCCAAATATTTTGAGTTTGAGCCAGGCTTTACTTTGCCCACCTATAGTCCTAGCCACTGCCAGTCTGTGCTGACTGTCAACACCAC
The DNA here is from genome assembly GCF_033118175.1 of Dama dama. Lineage (NCBI taxonomy): Eukaryota > Metazoa > Chordata > Mammalia > Artiodactyla > Cervidae > Dama > Dama dama. Next base: position 24,264,901 of record NC_083696.1, on the reverse strand, counting down.
TGCCTTTATCCCCGACCTCGCCCTATAAGCTCTGCTCCATGTCACCCCTTACCATTTTATTCTTCATTTAAAGTTTTGCCGATGGTTTTGTTAAGGGTCCTTGTTGTATTAATAGCCCCAAATGACAAACCTTTTCAACAATGCTTTGAAAAACAAAAAAATTTCTTTAAAAGCTGAAGAGCATTCAAAATCCACATTGATGGAAATGAATTACAAAACCCAAAAGCCATTTGTATGATTTTCAGTAATAGTGTGTTGGTTGGTCCCTTTAGCAGAAAGAAGGTGGTTGATTAAGAACACCAGTGAGCAGTGCTAGGTCCTGGAAAGATGGCCCCAAACTGGATTTCTTTCATGTTTTAATTTTTATGTGGTTCACTTATGAATGTGAGAATTTGGCAGTTCCCTGCAGTTAATGTTTTATGCTCCGAAGCGTTTGATGTCCTAATGTGTCTCCTCTCTATAGGTGGCTTTGAGAGCCTTATTTATAACTGAGTGCAAAAATCAGGACATGGTATTTATGCCTTCAGCAAGTGTTCATTTGAGAAAAATGACAAGGGTTCAGGAGGAAGGGAACTGGCACACTTATGGTCTCCTTCCTTCCCTGCCCTTCAGTGGCATCTGCCTTTTCTGTTCTGTATAAGTACATTGCACCCTGGTCAGCAAATGAGGCACCCAGAAGGAAGGCTTACCATTAAAAAGAATTCATTTGAATCAGTTCTAATGAGATGGATGAAACTGGAGCCCATTATACAGAGTGAAGTAAGCCAGAAAGATAAAGACCAATACAGTATACTAATGCATATATATGGAATTTAAAAAGATGGTAACGATAACCCTATATGCAAAACAGAGAAAGAGACACAGATGTACAGAACAGACTTTTGGATTCTGTGGGAGAAGGCGAGGGTGGGTTGTTCTGAGAGAATAGCATTGAAACAAGTATACTATCAAGGGTGAAACAGATCACCAGCCCAGGTTGGATGCATGAGACAAGTGCTCAGGGCTGGTGCACTGGGAAGACCCAGAGGGATGGGACGGGGAGGCAGGCGGGAGTAGGGATTGGGATGGGGAACACATGTAAATCCATGGCTGATTCATGTCAGTGTATGGCAAAAACCACTACAATGTTGTAAAGTAATAAGCCTCCAACTAATAAAAATAAATGAAAAAAAAAAAGGAGGAAGGCTTACTGTGTCTGCTTTTGAAATTCCTTCTTGGCAGCAGTCAAGAAGAATGAAAAGAGAAATAGCTATCCTTACCAGTTTATCCTCTGTCCAGACATTGTTCTAAGAATCTGTTACCTCATTTAAATTCCACCATGTCAATGAGAGGAAGCTACCATTGCCATCTCATTTTACTGATGAGCAAAACAAGGGCAGTGAGGTTAAGTAATTGCCCAAATCTTCTCAGCTTGCAAGATACAGAGCTTAATCATTGCCCTATAACATCCTTAAAGCCCATTTGATCTTACTTTGGTACAGTTAGTGTACTACTTTTCCTCCTGTTCATAGCGCCAATTGTCTCGCTGTTTACACTGGGCATACTGTTCACTGAATCCAGGGTAGGCAAGGCATGAGCTCAGAAGATAGAAGGGAACTCGAGGAGCTGTAGGAATTGCAGACACGTTTATTCTCTCCTGGTTGGCTTGGCAGCCATAACACAGCCTCTCTCCTGGCTGATGCAGCAGTCATAGCAGCAGCCACAACATAACCATAATATAACCATAACATAGCCATGACATAACCTCACATAACATAACCATGATGCCATTCCAATGTAGCCCCAATGCTGTAGCAGCCAGAGCTTTCATGGTGAAGCTCTTGGAGGTGTACTGCACAAAGCAGCTCATGACCAAGTGAGCACCTCGTGACCAAGTGAGTACCCCATGACGTGTATGTACAGTGCTATAAATGAACTCAGCTGTTACATAGTTGTTATTTACAAAACATAGGACGAGAGAGCCTAACCGTGACCATGACATCTTGGCTAATTTGTTCTCTCCCCACAGTTGGCATTCAAAAACATCAATTTCTCTAATCCTCTGCCATGTATGAACTTCAAGGCAGGTAAAGAGACCTGGGAAATGGGTACAGGTAAAAAGACCCAGAAGCAGAACAAGCACCTTGTAAAGTTTTGAGAAGGTTAACAAGAGGATCTAGAAGTTTCTAGAAGACTCTAGCAATACAGGGACATAGAACCTATTTCTCTGATTTCATGACTATCTTATTAAAACTACTCCTAGGTGTGGGCAAGTTGCTTCTCCTAAGTGTGAGCTTAAAAGGAAAGAAAGTCATATTAAAGAATCCTTGCATTCCTGGGATAAAGCCCACTTGGTCATGGTGTATGATTTTTTTAATATGTTGTTGGATTCTGTTTGCTAGAATTTTGTTAAGGATTTTTGCATCTATGTTCATCAGTGATATTGGCCTGTAGTTTTCTTTTTTTGTGGCATCTTTGTCTGGTTTTGGAATTAGGGTGATGGTGGCCTCATAGAATGAGTTTGGAAGCTTACCTTCTTCTGCAATTTTCTGGAAGAGTTTGAGTAAGATAGGTGTTAGCTCTTCTCTAAATTTTTGGTAGAATTCAGCTGTGAAGCCATCTGGTCCTGGGCTTTTGTTTGCTGGAAGATTTTTGATGACAGTTTCGATTTCCTTGCTTGTGATGGGTCTGTTAAGATCTTCTATTTCTTCCTGGTTCAGTTTTGGAAAGTTATACTTTTCTAAGAATTTGTCCATTTCATCCAAGTTGTCCATTTTATTGGCATAGAGCTGCTGGTAGTAGTCTCTTATGATCCTTTGTATTTCAGTGTTGTCTGTTGTGATCTCTCCATTTTCATTTCTAATTTTGTTAATTTGGTTTTTCTCTCTTTGTTTCTTAATGAGTCTTGCTAATGGTTTGTCAATTTTGTTTATTTTTTCAAAAAACCAGCTTTTAGCTTTGTTGATTTTTGCTATGGTCTCTTTAGTTTCTTTTGCATTTATTTCTGCCCTGATTTTTAACCACTTGTAAAAGAATGAAACTAGAACACTTTCTAACACCATACACAAAAATAAACTCGAAATGGATTAAAGATCTAAATGTAAGACCAGAAACTATAAAACTCCTAGAGGAGAACATAGGCAAAACACTCTCCGACATAAATCACAGCAAGATCCTCTATGACCCACCTCCCAGAATATTGGAAATAAAAGCAAAACTAAACAAATGGGACCTAATGAAACTTAAAAGCTTTTGCACTACAAAGGAAACTATAAGTAAGGTGAAAAGACAGCCCTCAGATTGGGAGAAAATAATAGCAAATGAAGAAACAGACAAAGGATTAATCTCAAAAATATACAAGCAACTCCTGAAGCTCAATTCCAGAAAAATAAATGACCCAATCAAAAAATGGGCCAAAGAACTAAACAGACATTTCTCCAAAGAAGACATACAGATGGCTAACAAACACATGAAAAGATGCTCAGCATCACTCATTATTAGAGAAATGCAAATCAAAACCACAATGAGGTACCATTACACGCCAGTCAGGATGGCTGCTATCCAAAAGTCTACAAGCAATAAATGCTGGAGAGGGTGTGGAGAAAAGGGAACCCTCTTACACTGTTGGTGGGAATGCAAACTAGTACAGCCGCTATGGAAAACAGTGTGGAGATTTCTTAAAAAACTGGAAATAGAACTGCCATATGACCCAGCAATCCCACTTCTGGGCATACACACTGAGGAAACCAGATCTGAAAGAGGCACGTGCACCCCAATGTTCATCGCAGCACTGTTTATAATAGCCAGGACATGGAAGCAACCTAGATGCCCATCAGCAGATGAATGGATAAGGAAGCTGTGGTACATATACACCATGGAATATTACTCAGCCATTAAAAAGAATTCATTTGAACCAGTCCTAATGAGATGGATGAAGCTGGAGCCCCTTATACAGAGTGAAGTAAGCCAGAAAGATAAAGAACATTACAGCATACTGACACATGTATATGGAATTTAGAAAGGTGATAACGATAACCCTATATGCAGAACAGAAAAAGAGACACAGAAATACAGAACAGACTTTTGAACTTTGTGGGAGAATGTGAGGGTGGGATATTTCAAAAGAACAGCATGTATACTATCTATGGTGAAACAGATCACCAGCCCAGGTGGGATGCATGAGACAAGTGCTCGGGCCTGGTGCACTGGGAAGACCCAGAGGAATCGGGTGGAGAGGGAGGTGGGAGGGGGGATCGGGATTGGGAATACATGTAAATCCATGGCTGATTCATATCAATGTATGACAAAACCCACTGGAAAAAAAAAATAATAATAATTAAAAAAATAAATAAATAAAAAAAAAAAAAGGAAAGAAAGTCATATTATAAAACATTCACCTGTGTAAATTATAAGCTATTTTTGTTTATTTATTAGTCTCATTTTTTCTGTTTAGAAGAATCAGTCACCTAGATAAACCATTGTTGCTCGTGCGTGAGTGCTCACTGGGTCATGTCCTACCATTTGGAACCCCGTGGACTGTAGCCTGCCAAGCTCCTCTGTCCATGGGATTTCCCAGGCAAGGATACTAGAGTGGGTTGCCATTTTCTCCTCCAGGGAATCTTCCCGACTCAGGGACTGAACCCCTAACTTCTGCGTCCCTTGCATTGGCAGGCAGATTCTTTACTACTGATCCACCTGGGAAGCCCTCTGATAAACCATAAAGTTAAAATGTTTCTAACTTCGAAAAGCTCAGCCCATGGTTTCCTATTTCTGTTTCCTTAGTTTTGCAGCACAAACCAATCAGCTACAAAATAGAACAATTTATATTTTTTAAGATGAAAATGTTACTTCATGTTAAAAGCCACAGTGGGTCTTAAACCCAAGATGGAGGCAGCATCTACTTTTTCCTGTCTATACCAATTTCTGGGAAGCAGATGAAACAAGACCACAGACAGGAACAATCCTTTATACTAATTGGAAGTGCAAATCAATAAGGAATGCAGAATATCTCCTAGTTTTCTGACTCCCTTAACAGCTAGGAAAATCATACACACACACACACACACACACACACACACACATACATAACTGTATATATGTATGTGTGTATATACATATATATGTGTATATATATTTAAAAATAGACAATCATAAAAGCTTTTGACTGAGTATGAAGAGAGACCCATCTCAGGTATAAACCATTGTTGGAATGGAAATAGTTTATCCAAATCTCCTGAGCTATACACCATGCTTAAATTTAAAACTAACAAAAGCATTTTTTCTGAGTTAAAAATAAATACATTTTGGTTTATTTGCTAATCAAAACTAAGTTGTGATTTTTTTCTTTTTACTAGCTTCTGAATTACCAGTAAAATTAACCATTTTCACACTGAAACAACAAAACTTGTTTAACGAATGAAACCAAATCAATGAATTTATGTAACTGGATTATTCTCAAGTGCAAATGATGGTGTTAAATTAAAATAAGCATTCACCTAGGGTGATATTATCATTTTTGATGAAGAAACTTATGTGTATAAACACATAGTTTTATCAGCGTATCATACACACACAATGCGTGGCCTTTCTTTAAAAAAAGTTTTTTTCATGTCTCCTATAGAAACTTTCACCTTCATGGATCACAGCCTTGCAGTGACGAAGGGGCTTGAATAACTGAAGCCCTGAGCCATGCCATGCAGGGCCACCCAAGACTGACAGCTCATAATGAAGAGTTCTGACAAAATGGGGTCCACTGGAAGAGGAAACGGCAACCCACTACAATATTCTTACCTTAAAAAGGCCAAAAGATATGACACTAGAAGATGAGACTGCCTGGTGGGAAGGTGTCCAATATGCTACTGGAGAGGAGCAGAGGGCAATTACTGATGGTTCCAGAAAGAATGAAGCAGCTGGGCCAAATTGCAAATGATGCACAGTTGTGGATGTATCTGGGGGTGAAAGTAAAGTTTGATGCTGTAAAGAAAAATAGTGCATAGGAACCTGGAATGTTAGATTCATGTGTCAAGGTAAACTGGATATGGTCAAGCAGGAGAAGGCAAGACTGAACATGGATATCTTAGGAATCAGTGAACTAAAATGGGTGGGAATGGGAGAATTTAATTCAGAAGACCATTATATATACCACTATGGGCGAGAATCTCTTAGAAGAAATGGAGTAACCCTCATAGTAAAAAAAAAAACAATCTGATATGCAATTCAGTTCAGTTCAGTTCAGTAGCTCAGTTGTGTCTGACTCTTTGCGACCCCATGAACCACAGCACGCCAGGCCTCCCTGTTCATCACCAACTCCCGGAGTCCACCCAAACCCATGTCCTTCGAGTCGGTGATGCCTTCCAGCCATCTCATCCTCTGTCGTCCCCTTCTCCTCCTGCCTCCAATCCCTTCCAGCATCAGGGTCTTTTCCAATGAGTCAACTCTTCACGTGAGGTGGCCAAAGTATTGGAGTTTCAGCTTCAGCATCAGTCCTTCCAATGAACACCCAGGACTGATCTCCTTTAGGATGGACTGGCTGGATCTCCTTGCAGTCCAAGGGACTCTCAAGAGTCTTCTCCAACACCACAGTTCAAAAGCATCAATTTTTTGGTGCTCAGCTTTCTTCACAGTCCAAGTCTCACATCCATACATGACCACTGGAAAAACCATAGCCTTGACTACACAGACCTTTGTAGGCAAAGTAATGTCTCTGCTTTTTAATATGCTATCTAGGTTGGTCATAACTTCCCTTCCAAGGAGTAAGCGTCTTTTAATTTCATGGCTTCAATCAGCATCTGCAGTGGTTTTGGAGCCCCTAAAAATAAAGTCTGACACTGTTTCCACTGTTTCCCTATCTATTTCCCTTGAAGTGATGGGACCAGATGCCATGATCTTAGTTTTCTGAATGTTGAGCTTCAAGCCAACTTTTTCACTCTCCTCTTTCACTTTCATCAAGAGGCTCTTTAGTTCTTCTTCACTTTCAGACCATCTTATCTATCTTCTGAGAAACCTGTATGCGGGTCAAGAAGCAATAGTTAGAACTGGACATGGAATAACTGACTGGTTCAAGTGTGGGAAAGGAGTACAAGGCTGTATATTGTCACTCTGCTAATTAACTTATATGCAGAGTATATCATGCCAGATGTCAGGCTAGAAAAATCACAAGCTGGAGCCAAAATTGTCAGGAGAAATATCAAAAACCTCTGATATGGAGACAATACCACTCTAAGGGCAAATATTGAAGACGAAATAAAGAGCCTCTTGAGGGTGGAAGAGGAGAGTGAAAAAGCTAGCTGGCTTGAAACTCAGTGTTAAAAAAACAAGATAATGGCATCTAATCCCATCACTTCATGGCAAATAAAAGGGGAAAAGGTGGAACCAGTAACAGATTTTACTTTCTCGGACTCCAGAATCACTGTGGATGGTGACTACAGCTATGAAATTAAAAGATGCTTGCTCCTTGCAAGGAAAGCTATGATAAACATAGATAGCATATTAAAAAGCAGAGATATCACTTTGCTGTATAGTAAATGTCCATATAGTAAAAACTATCATTTTCCCTGTAGTCATGTATGTATGTGAGAGTTGATCCATAAAGAGGGCTGGGCACTAAAGAATTGATGCTTTCAAATTATGGTGCTAGAGAAGCTTCTTGAGAGTCCCTTGGACAGCAAGGAGATCAAACCAGTCAATCCTAAAGAAAATAAACCCTAAATATTCATGGGAAGTACTGCTGCTGAAGCTAAAGCTCCAATACTTTGGCCACCTGATGCAAAGAGCTGACTCATTGGAAAAGTCCTTGATGATGGAAATGATTGAAGGCAAAAGGAGAAGGGGACAGCAGAGGACAAGATGGTTAGGTAGCATCAACGACTGAATGGACATGAATCTGAGCACACTCCAGGAGATAGTGGAGAACAGAGGATCCTGGTGGGCTACAGTCCATGTGATCACAAACAGATGACTTAATGATTGAACAACAACATCATAGAAATTATCAGTAAATTGTATATCTACCTCTGTAATATTTTGAAATAATTTATTCCTTTTGGTTATGCTGCTACACTAAGATTTATACTCCATCTCAATATAAATATTCATCATATTAAACTTGTCTTCTTTTTATTGTCCTTAAAATTGGATTTCCCTGGTGGCTTAGGAGTAAAGTATCCACCTGCCACTGCAGGATGTGTGGGTTGGATCCCTGGGTTTGGAAGATCCCCTGGAGAAGGAAATGGCAATCCACTCTAGTATTTTTGCCTGGGAAATCTCATGGACAGAGGAGACTGGTGGGCTACAGTACATGGGGTCACAAAGATTTGGACAGGCCTTGGTAACTAATCAACAACAAAAACAACAGTCCTTTAAGGAAAAAATTTCCCATCATCAGGGTAATGTGATAAGATTATACAACTTTAGTCATTTGGATAGAGAAGTTATCTTCTTATTTTGTAATCCCTTGGTTTTTGCAGAATAATTAGATGGCAGTTATCAGTCAGTGGTTATTGAAAATACAGTTGGTCCATTAATTCAGAATATTCTCTCAACACAAAGCATAACTCATAAATTAGAAAGTTTTAAAACTTCCCTTAACTCTAAAAACTAATTTATTCTGTAGTGTAAAACTTGTGGCAAGGGCATCAAGAAGGTGTAGTTCCTACCCATGAAGTATTTTCCCAAAATGGACAACTAAACATAGTTTATATAAAATATATGCAAATTTTATGCACTGTATGTGTGTGTGAGTGTGGTGCCTTTGTCTCCTCTGTAGACACAGACAAATATGGATGAAGAAAGTCAGATAATTATAGACTTTCCTATAAGAGTAGAAGAGCAATCAGGAAAACAGAATCCTTGAAAACAAAACAAGTGCTTGGATTTCTTAAGTGTAATAAATAGGCATTGAATGTCAGGTATTGTTTGAATCCACTTAATTCACCTGAAAGCCTGTGAGGGAGGTCTTTTTGTTCTTTTTGTGTCTTCTCATTTTTACAGATGAGGTAGTGAATGTAACTGACCCCTGGGCATGCAGCAGATATGGGCAGTAGGGCTCTCAGGTCAAAGCAATCTATTAGGAATGAAATATTCTGCAACTCTAACCAAGTGACTGAACTGATGCAGTTCAGTCATATTCCTCATCTACTAATATAAAATGGGAATCATAATATTGTCAAACAAATAGGATTGTTATACACTTGAATGAATAAAAGTGAGTTAGTATCTACAAAATGCTTAGAACCATGCTTGCCACATAAAAAGCACCTTTCCATGAAAGGAAGGTATGTGTGTTAGTCATAATCAGTCATGTCCCCATGGACTGTAGCCCCCCAGGCTCCTCTGTCCATGGAATTCTCCAGGCAAGAATACTAGAGTGGGCTGCCATTTCCTTCTCCAGGGGATCTTCCCAACCCAGGGATCAAACCGGGTCTTCCACATTGCAGACAGATTCTTTACCGTCTGAGCCACCAAAGATAGATGGTAGAGTGGGTTGATGGAAGCTATTCTCTAGGTCCTACATGCAACCAAAGACAAGCTTATCTGTAAGGCAGGGTGACAGTCAGCTAGTGATGAAGGGAAATCAGTTTTGTTCCTCCCTCCTCCTAATCAAATATTAACCCAACCTAGTAACATCGAGAATGCACGCAATTATAGGTGCTTATCCTGACAAATTGTATATTGACCAAGAAATGAAGGGATAGCATGAAAACGCACTTCGGTTTTGCTCTACGAAGTTTTAGCCTACACAGACTCAGCGTCATTTGAGCACGTAAGGTTGGTTATTACCTCATCTTTCTCCTCCTCTGTCTCTTCACCTTACTGGGGTCTCCACCTCTTCCTGCCTTCACCCGACACAGTGGTGCTCAACCTTAAGCATGCATCAGAATCACTTGGAGGACTTGCTGGAACACAGCGCTGGCCCTATCCCAGAGTTTTGAAAGGTTGTTGCTGACTCATGAAAAGACACTGGGATTCTTGGCCTCCGGAAGAGAAGGATTCAATCTGGGGTCAGAGACGAGGCTTGATCCCTCAGAGCTTTTTGTGCAATAGAGTTTTATTAAAGTATAAAAGAGATAGGGAAAGCTTCTGACATAGACATCAGAAGGGGGCCTTGCTAGTGTTAGCAATGGTGTTATACATCTTTTAATTAGTTACCACAACGAATCAAAAGAATGTCTCAAGTTTGTGAATATTTTAACAGACCCACTCCCACAATTTATATTTTAGGATAACAAGATTAGAATTTAGCAATAGAAAGATCCTCTAGATCCACTCCCATAATATGCATTCTAAAATATCAGGATTAGTCACAAAGTTTTCAGGAAGGAGAAACTGTGTTCCAGTCGCTTACATTGTTGTTGTATAATCCCTAGTACATAGTTTAAACTGAGTTGTGTAATTGACTAAGACTAAGGAATGTAGAGGGAGAAAAAAAAAAAAAAAAGTTTGTTCTTTTCTCCTCCTTGAGAATTCCAGACGCCCAATCTCCACTTCGAGAGCCCCAGACCCCTTTCTCCTCCTTGGGGACCTTGGACTTCTCATCAACCTGCCTGGGAATTGACTGTCTCAGTTTCTGATTCAGGAGATGTGGGTAGGCCTGAGAACTTGCATTCCTACCAAGTTCCAATGTGAGGCTGGTAATGCTGTGGGTGCAGGGTCACATGGCAAGGCCGTAGCTCCCCACCACGAAGGTGCCTGTGGAAGCTCCCCGTGTGGACAAGAGCAGGTTTCTCTTTCAGGGCCTGCGGAGAAAATGCTGTCAACAGAACTCCTCTTGCTATCTTGAGGACCTCCCTCAGTGGGTTGGGCCTGGGTTGTACCAGGAGCCTCCTTCCAGCAGGGCTGAGGGAACACCTACAGAAGGCAGGGCAGTGAGATCGCTGGTCTGTGCTGCTGAATACTCACTAACTCAGATAAGCCAGGAGATTTCTCAAGTCCCTAGCTAAGAGCTGATATCTTTCTTTATAAAAGTTCTCTGAGGAAGACAGAAGGAAGCTTGAGGCCAAGAGAGCTTCTAGAGTCCACAAATGTCTTCCCAGCTGGCCAATCTGAGAACCAGAACTTGGAATACCAAATCACAGTTGATGACGAATTTTATTTGTTATCACCTCTCTTGAGAAATAAAAATGAACACAAATTATAGCTTTATACCAGCCATTGGGAGAATTCCTCTATGCTGTGGACTTCCTGATATGGGAATATCCAATTTGTCCACAGGGGAGATGTTCTGCTTCCTGCCAGGACCCAGCAGGCTTCCAGGAATGAGCTTAACATGAAAACACAGGGCATCTTCCCGACCCAGGGATCGAACCCGTATCTCTTGCATCGCCTGCATTGACAGGTAGATTCTTTACCACTGGACCACCTGGGAAGCCCTAATCCAATTGGAAAATAGGCAAAGAATCTGAATAGACATTTTTTCCAAAGAATATATACAAATGGCCAATAGGTACATGAAAAGATGCTCAATATCAATAGCCATTTGGAGTAGGAAATGGCAACCCACTCCAGTATTCTTGCCTGGAGAATCCCATGGACAGAGGAGCCTGGTGGGGTCACAAAGAGTCGGACATGACTGAAGCGACCAGGCATGAGCATCAGTAGTTATTGGGAAATTCAAAGTGAAACAATAGTGAGATATCACCTCATGACAGTTGTAATGGCCATCATCAACAAGACTAGCGATAAAAAATGTTGGAGTGGATGTGGACAAAGGGAACGCTTGTCCACTGTTGATGGAATTGTGAATTGGCACTGCCACTATGAAGAACAATATAGAAGTTCCTCAAAAAATTAAAAATGAAACTACCATATGATTCAGCAATAATTCTAGAAATATATTCAAAGAAAGCAAAACCACTAACATGAAAAGACATTTGTACCAGCATTATTTACAATAAACAAGATGTGGACCCAATCTAAGTGCTCATCAAGAGATGGATGTATAAAGAAGATGTGGTGTAAATACATACCATGGAATTCTACTTAGCCATAAACCAGAATACAATCTTGCCAACTGTGAGACCATAGATGAAACTTGTGGGCCTTATGCTAAGAGAAAAAAGTTAGAAAAAGACAAATACCGTATGACTTCATTTATAAGTGGGACCTAAAAACAAACAAATAAACAAACAGAAAACATCAAACTCGTACAAAAAAGTGAACAGGTTTGTGGTTACCAGAAATGAGGGTGGGTAAGTGGGGAATTGGAGAAGGAAATGGCAACCCACTCCAGTGTTCTTGCCTGGAGAATCCCAGGGATAGGGGAGCCTGGTGGGCTTCCATCTATGGGGTCTCACAGAGTTGGACACGCCTGAAGTGACTTAGCGGCAGCAGCAGCAGCAGGGGGGGAATTGGAATTGAAGATAGGTGGTCAAAAGGTATGAGCTTACAGTTATAAGACAAATAAGTGGTAGGGATATAATGTACACAATGATTACTATAGTTAACACTGCTGTATGTTATACAGGAAAGCTGTTACAAGAGTAGAACCCAAGTATTCTCACCACAAGGAGAATTTTTTTTTCTTTTCTTTTACTGTAGCTTTATGAGAGGATGAATGTTAAGTAAGCCTATTGTGATAAGTAATCATTTCAAAATATAATCAAATCAAACCACCATGCTGTATGCCTTAAACTTATTCTGTGATGTATGTCAATTATTCCTCAATAAATTTGAAAGAAAAGTTAGTGCAACTCTCCTCTTAGCCCCATCCTCCATCCTCGAGCCCTGAGTAACTTCCTATCTTGGTATCCATTGTTTTTTCTGTATCTTAGTTTTCCCAGCTTATATTTGCATGTTCATCACCTTAAAGAGGATGTCGCACTTCTAAAGTATCTTGGTTGAGCTTGCTGAAGACTGATACCCTAAGAAAGCAGGCCTTGAACATCTTAACATCTCCTTTGCTTGGCAGAAGTTTGGCAGCAACAATGGCGTGGTCACAGAGGTACATCGTGGTTGAATAGAAAGTGTGAATCAGAGGGGCCACTTGGACATGCCAGTGATGTCTTTCAGATAATCTATTCAGACAACCTACAGCCATTAATTTCTAATCAATTTTCCAACAGAAAAAGCAGAAAGCAAAGACAGCAAAATAACATCTTATGTATTATCAACTGTAGAAAACTTCCCAATTTTGCCTCTTGTAAAGGTTAGGCTGTGACCTCCTCATGATTGCTCTGGCCCTCTCCTTGGGGGGAACCCTCCACCTTATGTAGGTTGTTGGGAGTGAACCTTGGGCAGAAGCTTCTGGGCTCCAGAGCAAGTCCTCTAACTGAGACTTTCCCTCAGATACAAGAATCAGAAGCAGTAAAATATTTAGGAATAAATTTAAATAAGGAGATAAAAATATTTTCCAGGTTGTACTTTCTTTATCTTCTAGATCAGCTGGGCAGCCATGTAGAACTGCCACACAACTTCAGTGCCCACATTCTTACTTAATCATTGCATTTGTTAGCCAAGTACTGCAAAATTAATTGCCATGAACTAATGAAAAAAGGATGAAGGATGATTTTACATTCAGATCTCACATTCATACCAAGTAAAAGCCATTCTGGGCTTCCTTGGTGGCTCAGTGGTAAAGAATTCACCTTCCAATGCAAGAGATGCAGGTTCTGTCCTTAACTGGGGAAGAGCCCCTAGAGAAGGAAATGGCACCCCGCTCCAGTATTCTCGCCTGGGAAATTTCATGGACAGAGGAGCCTGGTGGGCTACTGTCCATGGGGTCTCAAATGGGTTGCACATGACTTAGTAACTAAATAGCAACTACAACTAAAGCCATTCTATGCTCCAGTGACTCTTTTTTGAGGCTTCTCAGTATTCACAGAGCAAAAACACATGGAGGAAACCAAATTATCAGGGGCTCACACTCTTGTGAAGATGCCGAGTTCTCAGGGGCCTGATGCACAGGAAGGGGCCAGATTCACACTAGGAGCAACAGTTGGGCTTTTTGGCTCCTGCAGGGAGCTCAGCCCTGAGAGGAGAAATAGTTGAAGGGATCCCTGCTAAGGAAGAAACCAGGCGGAGCATCAGGTGGGAGAGGCTCTCTCAGGGTCTTTTGGCACCATGGTCACCATAACAACATTAACTCTCTGCAGCCATCCCGCTCTACCTGAAGCTGTCCAGGCCTAGTTACTTTTGATGGGAAAATGACTTCAGTTGTCATCACCTGTATTAATTACTTGCTCTATTTTTCTAATCACCTGAATCTCCTAGTCAGCCTGTATGTCTTTAAGAGACTATCCTACTGTTGATTTATTAATCAACAAAACCTGTATTGAGGTTTTGTCTGAACTGCACACACAGTGACTGACACTGGCATGACAGAAGGTTAAAAAGCCCCTCCAGAGGGGCTGGCAGCTGTTGTAATCAGCTTCGTTGAACCCTGCTTATTTAACTTATATGAGAGTACATCATGCGAAATGCTGGGCTGGAGGAAGCTCAAGCTGGAATCAAGATTGCCAGGAGAAATATCAATAATCTCAGATATGCAGATGATACCACCCTTATGGTAGAAAGAGAAGAAGAAGAAGAGCCTCTTGAGGAAAGTGAAAGAGGAGAGTGAAAGAGGAGAGTGAAAAAGTTGGCTTAAAACTCAACATTCAGAAAACTAGGATCATGGCATCTGGTCCCATCACTTCATGGCAAATAGATGGGGAAACAAAGTAAACAGTGAGAGACTACTTTTTGGGGCTCCAAAATCACTGCAGATGGTGATTGCAGCCATGAAATTAAAAGACGCTTGCTCCTTGGAAGAAACACTATGATCAACCTAGACAGCATTAAAAAGCAGAGACAATATTTTGCCAACAAAGTCTGTCTAGTCAAAGCTATGGTTTTTCCAGTGGTCATGTATGGATGTGAGAGTTGGACTATCAAGAAAGCTGAGTGCCAAAAAATTGATGCTTTTGAACTGTGGTGTTGGAGAAGACTCTTGAGAGTCCCTTGGACTGCAAGGAGATCCAGCCAGTCCATCCTAAAGGAGATCAGTCCTGAATATCCATTGGAAACACTGATGCTGAAGCTGAAATTCCCAATACTTTGGCTACCTGTTGTGAAGAACTGACTCATTTGAAAAGACCCTGATGCTAGGAAAAAATTGAAGGCCAGAGAAAGTGATGACAGAGGAGGAGATGGTTGGATGGCCTCATCGACTCAATGGACATGAGTTTAAGTAAGCTCCGGGAGTTGGTGATGGACAGGGAAACCTGGCATGTGGCAGTCCATGGGGTCACAAAGAGTCGGACAAGACTGAGCAACTAAACTGAACTGAACCACAATCCTCACATTTGTCCTGGGGCCCTTGGCCCCCAGGGCCTCTGGTTCATATCCTATGACTGTCTGCTCACAATTTTGTAAAAAGAGCGCAGAAATTGTACCAAACATACCTTTGTCACAGAAATGAGTCCCAAGTGTAAAGGCTTCTCTTTATAGAATCCGTGGCTCATTTTCACCCATAAAGATAGCACTGACACTTTGTATGCCATCAAGTCTGATATCACATCAGTGCAATTAAAAAAAAAGTATTCCATATTTAGTTCCAGAAAAGATTTAAGCTGAGTCACATAAATATATATTATACAATAAGGCCAAATAAAATTAGGGAAAAAAGGGAATGAGGGTAAGGAGACAAGTGAAAATGAGAGCATGGATCAAAGAATGAGGTCAGAGACTTCTTCTTGAAGCTATGATAAAAATTTATATAAAATAAAATTGACCTTGACAATATTTCAATGTAAAGTTCAGGTACATTATTTTCACACTGTTATACCAACATCATTACCAGTTTTAGTTTGGCTAAACTAAATTCCTTCTTAATGAATAATACTCCATTGTATGAATATATTAATACAGCCAAGAGATTGGTTTCAATCTCTTTTACATCACACATTTTAACCTCAGTGCTTACATAATTTTAATAATTATGAAACATACTCTATGTATTTGTGGAAAGTCATAAATCATGGCTAGTGTAGGAGGTAGTGACAGCTCTGAAAAGCATGATCACAAATCCCACCACAAGTAACTGAATTCAACTCACTGATTGCTTGTTGCTTGGCTGTGTTTATTTTTCTTTTCCAATCTTAAATTATGTTCATTATTTTTCACCATCTAAAAGTTTAGTGTCCTTTCAGGATAGGGAGAGCTATTATAATTGCTGCAGCTATGGTTATCTCTTAAAATATTAAACTATTTCAGACCATTTCTAAAATGCAAAGTTCAGCATGGAACTTTGATTAGTATCCTGACAGTGATGTGCTTGGAAAATGTACTCATTTGATAAATATTGAGCAAGCACCTTGTCTATGTAAGACACTGTTCTGAAGCTGCAGACACAGATGACAGGAACTCTGCCTCAGTCCTTTGGAGTTGACATTCCAGAGATGAAGCTTAGCAGTACAAAACCAATAGGCAGATGAAACAATTACAGATTGTAATCTGTGGGATAAAAGGGAGACATAAATGCATGCTGATATAGAAAGCCCTGCATGGAGTGGTGTGGCATTTAAATCTAGGTCTAAGTTTTGTGGCATTTAAACCTAGGTCACTTTTCCAATGAATCAGCTGTTCCCATCAGATGACCAAAATACTGAAGTTTCAGCTTCAGTATCAGTCCTTCCAAGGAGTATTCAGGGTTGATTTCCCTTAAGATTTACTGGTTTGATCTCCTTACTGTCCAAGGGACTCTCAGGAGCCTTCTTCAGCACCACAATTCGAAGGCATTGATTCTTCGGCACTCTGCTTCTTTAAGGTCCGGCTACCACAACCCTATGTGGCCACTGGGAAGACCATACCCGTGATTATACAGACCTTTGTTGGCAGAGAAATGTCTCTGCTTTTCAACACACTATCTAGGTCTGTCATAGCTTTCCTGTCAAGAGGTGAATGTCTTCTGATTTCACGGTTACAGTCACCATCCGCAGTGATTTTAGAGCCCAAGAAGAGGAAATCTATTACTACTTCCACCTTCCTCCCCTCTATTTGTCATGAAGTAATGGGGCCAAATGCCATGATCATAGATTTTTTTAGTATTTTTAAAACTTTTGTAACATTCAGTTTTAAGCTGGCATTTAGAAGTATTTTAATTGGAAGAATGATATCATCTGATGTTTATTTTTCAAGGAACTGGTGGAATATGGATTGGAGAAAGGCAAAAAGGCAGGGACTAAAGAAGGGATGTCAGGAGAGCTGAAGGAGAGAATGATATAGACTCAGGTGGGGTGGTGGAGACAGAGGAACCTGAGCAGATCCAAGCATTTATTAGACATATAGTTGAGGTCCTTATCTCTGTGTTAGGTATGGGTATGTTAAAGAACAAAAGTTTAGCCATGGAAAGTTGGAGATCTGCTTGGTTTATTAAGAGATTCATGAATTGGTCAGCATCCCATCTATTAAGAACAGAGATATTCTGAAGAGTTGTATGAAAGGGAAGATTACTATAGTCCAAAGGAAGGTGAGGCAAGGAAGCTGTTAGCAAAAGAAAGAAATGAATTGTTTCAGGTCAATGCATCCTGTTTGTGGGGGGTGGGGGGTGGGGAAGGAATGCCAGGGATCTTATTATGCTGATGACATCATTGACCAGAATTCCAGGCTAACTGATTAAAATTCCATTTATCAGGAAGATCAGAACTGCAATTAGATCAAGTATTAAGTCTAAGTTTGGTGTCATGGGTGCCAGCACAACTGATGCCACTTGGGGCCTGGGGTTTTCACTTTAACAGGTATTAACACTAGGGTTTGGGCTTAAGAGGGCTTCCATAGGTGATCAGACAGTAAAGAATCTGCCTTCAATGCAGGAGACCCAGGTTGAGTCACTGGGTTGGGAAGATACCCTGGAGAAGGGAATGGGTACCCACTGTAGTATTGCCTGGAGAATTCCATGGACAGAGTCTGGCCGGCTATGGTCCCCGGGGTTGTAAAGAGTCAGATATGACTGAATGACTTACGCTTTCACTTTTGGGCTTAAGAACTGAGAAAGGAGGGGGCATGAATATGGGGGAACAAAACTCAAGAATTCTTGTTAAATAGTTCGACAATGTGATATGTATGGGGAGGAAATGCTAGCATGGATTCCAGCAGAGAGCTCTTTAATGATACATATTTTAGGGTCATTGATATAAGAATGGCACTTAAATCTTTGGAAATTACCAAGAAATAGATAATAGAAAAGAGATTAGAAGACTCAGAATTACACTGTGAGGAGCCTGAATATAGAGAAGTCAGGTAAGGTAGGATAAGATAACACAGACAAAGGAGAAGAGGGCTTAATTAACAGAGTGTAGCATCAAGGGAACCAGAAGAGAGAGCCTTCCAAGATGCAGCACTGGGATCCGGGGAAGAAGAGAACCTGAGAAATACCCATTAGATACAGTCACATGGAAGACTGGGTGTAGGAAGTGGTGGTGGGCAAAGCCAGACTAAAAATTCTGACTAGTGAATAGAGGAGAGAGAGTGGAGACAGCAGGAATATAGAATTGCTTTGAGAATTCTTGTTTATAAGAAAGATTGGAGAGATAAGATGGTAACCCAAAGGAGATAGTAGATCAAGGACTTCTTTTTTAACTTGAAAGATAATATAGCTTATTTGTATACTTATGAAAGTGTTTATCCAATAGGTAATTTTTATTTCAGAACACTTGCATTACATATAATCTCTTTGTGAAAATCAACCATCGCAGGAACTAGCTATTAAGGTCACTACTAAATCTTGAACATACATATAATGCCATTTGCACAGAAAAGACAGCAGATAAATAAAGCTTGAAAGATTAATGTATGACATTTAATAAGCACCTGTTATGTACCAGACACTGATTTAAACCCTTGGCTTACCTTGCAGAATAATGCAGAAGAGGAGCTTATATGCTTGAGAAGGAAGACATAGCAAATGATACCTTGATAAATAAGTAAATAACATAACATAATATAGTGGGCAGTGATTATTGCCATAGGAAAAAGTGCAGTAGGATCTGTGGGATGGTGCACAGAGGGAGAGGTTGCAATTTTATTTATTTATGGCTGTTTCAGCACGTGGGGTCTTAGTGTCCCCACTAGAGATTGAACCTACACCCCCTGCCTTGTAAGCATAGAGTATCAACCACTGGACTGCCAGGGAAGTCCAATTGCAATTTTAAACAAGAAGCAGAGTGGGTCGCACTGAAATCACATTAGAGCATAGACTTGAAGGTGAAAGCCTTAATTATGCGTATCTGGGCAACAGCATAGTAAGGATAAACATGAGAGATGATGAGAATAAATGAAATAGAGGGACAGACAGTGGTGGATAGCCCCAGGCCTAAAGTGAATTGTATCAATACCAAATAATTCCAAAGACTTTGAATGTTTGCATATATGTTATCAAATTATTGAAAAATCACATGATCCACAGGAGCTATGCCTACATCTTTTAGTATTATTTGTTTAGAACATGGAGTGTGCATTTTATACAAAAGCATATCATCAGATCAACACTTCTAAGTGTCAAATTTGTCCTATATAAATATTAATCACCTAGACATGGAGCTACTTTACAAATGGAAGGAAGTATGAAAAAGAGTCAACAATACTAGGCAGAGCTGGAAACCTCTACTCTTATGTCTGAATATAAGAACCACTATGTGAAATCAGTTTTAAGGCTTGTATTCCTCATACCTGAACTGACCTGTTACCTTCGAGTAAAGATGAGAGGAGTCCTAACTTGGCCTTTCTGAAGTATATCTGACAGGTAGTCTAAGGACATCTCCAGAGTGAATCCATGGTCTGACTGGGTAGGCTGGGTCACATGTCCATGCCTGCTTATCCTTAGAGTAGGTCATCTCCACTGAGCCAAACATATGGAAAGTCTTTCCTCCAGTAAATTCATGGTGTCTTGTAGCAGATGGGAGAACACGTGAGTGGACTGACAAAGGAAGAGGATCAGTAATTTACCCCCGGCACATGAATAACCATTTCAGACCTATAAGGTCAACAGGAATGATGTGCAAGGAAGTACGCTGAATGTTAGTCCAGGTCATTTCTGGATAAGAGAATGATACTTTTAAATGCATAACAACCTACCAGTGCTTTTCTTTAACTTTCAAATGCAAACAAAATTACAATTGCTCAAGCTTCTTGGAAGGAATAAATGAATCAACACATCCAAAGCAGGTTACACAGTGAGTGTCTTGTGGCAAATGTTTATATATGTGATTTGTCTATGCAGGGGTCCTCAAACTCCGGAATCGAATGCCTGATGAACTGAGGTAGAGCTGATATAATAATAATAGAATTAAAGTGCACAATAAATGTGCACTTGAATCATCCCAAGGCCATCCCCCCACTGACCCTGGTCAGTGGAAAATTGTCTTCCACAAAACCAGTTTCTGGTGCCAAAAATGTTGGAGACTGCTACAATCCATCAAGGCTATCCAGGTAGAACAAAGAACATGATACCCTCAAAACCAGAACTTTCTTCTACTCCTTCTATCTATGAACCCTCTTTTTTACAAAACCCCTCAATGCTATAAGAAAGTTCTATATAGATTAATAAATATATGTGATCAAATAGCCTACTAGTCTCTACTGAGCCCAGTAAAGAGAGTTAGGCTCATAGTAGGTGAACAAATTTGGGTAAAGTCACATCATAGTCTGAAGGAATCCAGATTCCAATTGGATGATGGGTGGAGTGGGTTGATTGGTAGAAACTGTGGAGATGGCTGCCAGTCCAGGGAACTAAAGAGTCTTAGGAAGCAGGGAAGACTTCCTTCCACGTGGCCACTCCCACTACCTTGCAGCGAGTTCCTGCATTTACCTGCTGGTCCTTCATACAGTGGCTGAGGGGACCAGAAGAGGAACCCAAATACAGGAAGGCCTGCAGAGCTTTCTTATCATTTTTACCTTGCCCAGGCTCCCTGGCCGTATCTGAGATCCAGCACTGACCTTGCATCCCAGAAGACTGGGGGTCTCTACCCTCTCTCCATCCCCTGATGTATGCCCAGGAACTTCTGTCACTCCACAGTAGTGACCACTGGATGAGGTCACAACACAAGTTGGATATCCTGCCAAGACCCTCTTTTCAGAGAAAATGGCCACTTGCTTTTCCTCTCCAGCTCAAAACTTCCCCAACTATGGTTTCACACAGAAACTTGCAGAAAAAAGCATTTAAAAAAATATATGGGTCTGGTGCTGTTGGCTTAAATAGCATCTTGTGGAAGAGCATGTTTACCTTAGTTCACATGCCCGTGAAGAGGGCATGTGTCTCTTTTCATATTCACACACATTCTAGAGAGGAACTAAACTTAGACAGAAAACACTTATTATTTTTGTCTTTGTGGCCTTAAATAGTCTTCAAGTAATTTAGCACTCCCTTCATTTCTTCCTGTTAGCATGCAGCATAGTCTTGAAACAGAATTCCAACAACCACTCTCACTAACAACTCCAAGTGTGATCTGTTTTTACAGGAGGAGTTTTCACTAAATTGAAAGTTCTTCCCATATGTGTTCTTAAGAAAAGATAGAACTTGTGTTAAGAACAGACTTTCCACAGATGACAGGTTCTGCAGGCCCACTCCAGTAGGTCTAGAGAATGAGGTAGATGATGACCCTCCACTGAACAGAAATTGCACAAAATGACGCAAGGACCTCCAACAAGGCTTTAGATGTGACTGTAGATCATCTTGTTAAAATCATAAACTTCACCAGTAGTTTCTCTGATTTCCCTTCTGACTGCTTTTGACAGTTACCAGGTAACAACTGGCCTTTGATGGTGGAACAAAGGAGACAGCAAGAGCCCTCCAGCCAGGAGCACCATTTTTAAACTTTGACATTTCTTTCATCTTTTTTCTTGACTATTTTCGTGGGAAATGATTATGCATCTTCTTCTGTTTAAAAGTTAAAAATAAATATACATGTATGTGTGTGTAAAACAGTTAAAAAAGCATGCATTTCAGAAATAGTAACATTTGTTTTTTATTAAGATTGGCAATCATATATTTGAGATCAATTTAAAAACATACTTTATATAAAACAATTTTAAAATGTTATTCTTTGATTATAAAACATATATAAATCTACAGCCAACTTTTTATATATGTATTATTATTATACAAAATAAAATTATGATTTGTATATATGAGAATCAAAGGAAAGTTAAAAAACTGAATACAAAAATCAGTAAATATAGACTGAATATACTTCTATGTGTTGGAGGAGGAAATGGCAATCCATTCCAGTATTCTTGCCTGGAAAATCCCATGGATAGAGGAGCCTGGTGGGCTACAGTCCATGGGGTTCCCAAGAGTCAGACAAGACTGAAACAACTGAGTGCTTCTATATATAAACAACTGTCTGAAATTTTAATGTAAAAGTTGCCATTTACTATATCATTGAAGCATGCAAAGTACTGAGGAAACTCTACAGAGAAAATGTCTTTATTAAAAAAGCATTCAGAAGGTCTAAACCATTGAGCAATAAATATACCATATTGAAAGATAGAGGCATTGTCAGGAGTTGATTTTCCCCAAAATTCATCCATAAATTCAAAGTCCACAAAAAACTTGCATAACAGATTCTTACATTTATAAGGAAAATGCACAGTGAAGTCTTCAGGCAACTTGGGAAAAAATAATAAAAATACAAGGGTGTTTTGCCCTGCTAGATATTAGGACTTGTTATTATGTTCATGAATACAGAGAAAATATTGGCTATTGCCAGAGGTGGGAGGTGATAGAGTCGGGTGAAGGTGGCCAAAAGGTACAAACCATTAGTTATAAATTGAATAGGTCCTGGGGATGTACAACATGTACGGTAATATACAGCATAGTGACTATAGCTAATAATACTGTGTTATATATTTGAAAGCTGCTAAGAGAGTAAATATTAAAAGTCCTTGTCACAAGAAACAAATTTTGATACTATGTATGGGGCTGGATGTCAACTAGGCTTTTCATGATTAATTGACAATATTTGCAAATATGGAATCATTACACTGTGAACTTGAATATGATGTCATATGTGAATTATAGCTCAACTTAGAAAAATATTCACATAGTCATTGTTTGAAACATAATTATGTGAAAAGTAATAATAAATAGAAACAATGTAAGTAGAAAGAAACTAACATTACTCCGAAGCAAAAATGAATTATCTGAAGATATTTTTGGATAAATCTCACAATTACAATGATGAGTGAGAAAAGGGAGTTGAAAAGAACATAAATGGTAAGATATTTATAGAATGTTGAAAATGTTGAAAGAATCCTATCATTTTGGGATACTAACATAGTTCAAGGATAAAGAGAAGTAGGAGAATTTTAGGCAAATTCAGGAGAGTGGTTATCCCTGAGCAGGTAGGAATATGAGAACAGAGAAGGGCACAGGAGACATTCTCACTCTATCTGTGGAATCAAGGCCTCCCAAGAATTGGCCATGACTGTGAACAGCCCTAGATAGGCAGGAACCTAGGATTTTGCTGCAGTGTTTCAAGGCTTGCAATTGGGTAAAAGTCTCCTTGAGCAACAAAATAAAAAGGAACTATAAAGGACCTAAAATAACTGTACATGTGCAGCTGTGGCAAATTCTGGACAAGACACAAAAAGACCAAAAAAGCTCAGCTGCCCCTTCTGAAGAACTGGGAGTAAAAGCAAAGTACTGCGCATGCCCCCTGTACTCAACACCACCAAAGGTTGAGCAAAACACCCAAACCATCCCTTTGGTCTGACCCCTGGACCCACACTTAACCTCACTCTATATAAGAAGCCAGCTTGTACCCACTCAGGGAGCAAGCAAGCACGGGACCATGTTCCTTGTTCTCATTCCCCGCTGGTGCAGCAGGGGCCCCAGTAAAGCCTTGCCTGGATTTTTTGTCTGTCCTCTAATCAATTTCTATTGACGGCTGAGGTTGACAGTCTGGGAAGGACACAAAACAATCTGAAACATTTCTCTTGTCCTTGAGAATCTGGTTGTCCAGGAGGCATGGGGAACTTTCTGTGGTGGACAGAAGGACATCTGAGATGGTTCAATGCAGAGATGCAGGACTGTTGGGTGTACCAAAGTGGGTGTGGTCAGAAATGGCATCCTAGGAAAAGTGCTCTGAGGAATGAGAATGATGTGGATTGATGACAAGGTAAAATAGAGCAAAAAGCCTTAATGGCAGAAATGAAAATGACCTCTGTGTTAAAGGGGATGATGAAAAAGTGGTTCAACTGAACTAAAAGCGAAAGGAGATGGCTGACCTTGTCCTAGGGTTCTCTGCTCTCCTCTCACAGTAAACGGAAAAATAAGTGAAATATCATTAAAGTGAAATAAAAATTAATTAAAAAATAAAATTGTTTACAGGAAAAAATATAATGAGGGTTCAGTGAGCATCTCTCCTTGTGTTAATACAAATGCCTGAAACCCCCAAATCTAACGTGTTATTATAGATCTTATCCCTTGAGTCAATGGGAGTGTCGAGAGTTAACTTTCCACCTTGGATAGAGGTGGGCATGTTTATGTCTCACCTAAGTGACTGTGCTAGACCTCATTAGGGCATAAACAACACAGTATCACATCTTCCAGTGTCTAGTGCCCCTAGGTTGACCACTGGATTTTTTTTTTCTACAAAGATATCATTTTCATTAGTGGAAGCTTTGGTTGATCGATAAAGGTTTTTCCTGTGGGTTTCCTCCACCTTCCTCAGCTTCCTCCATGGATGAGGGAGCTGGCCCCAGCTCTGTGGCTGTGGGCAGGGAGAGTTAACTGCCAGGCTTTACTGTACTGGGTATCAGGAAGGACCACAGAAGCAACCCGGGCTCCTCCTCAGGTGCTGAGTCCAGGAGGATGCTACTCTGGAGCACTAACTCTGACACCAGTCCCCTTCCATAAAAATCATTTCATTTCTGCCTTGATTGTTAATTTGTTTTCATCTCTAGGTTTAGCTCACTACTCCACTCCAATATGGAGAAAGCTATCCTTTCAACACTTCTTAAGAGAGTGTTTTTTAAACTAACTGTTTTGGCTTAGGCTATTCCTCTCCATTCATCTTCTCCATGCCACCTGACCCTAAGGGTCACCACAGAAAGAAACTTCTCCTCCATCTACTCCAATCTCCTCCTATGAAATTCTATCAGCCCTAGATCATCCATACCTAACTCCTCACACTCCTATCCTTTCTTACAATTTCTTGATTCCTTTGGTGGGTGTAACAGTTAATTTTAATTTTTAGCTTGACTGAGCCACAGGGTGCCCAGATATTTGGTCAGGCATTGCTGACCAAATAAAAATGTTGCTGGGGGCATATTTTTAAATGAGATTAACACATAAATTGGTAGGCTGAGTAAAGCAGATTTGTCCCACCCAGTAATAGATGGCCCTTAATCAATTGACAACCTAAAAAAAGAGGTCAACCATCCCCCGACTAAGAGAGAATTTTCCCTGCCTGAGTGTCTTTGAACTTGGACACTGACTTTTTCCTGCCTTTTGACTCAAATAAAAACAGAGGTTCCTCATGGGTCTCCAACCTGCCAGCTTTCAGACCAGGAGTATACCATTGGCTTTCCTGGGTCTCCAACTTAATGAGTGCATGTCTTGAGACTTGTCAGCCTCCATTATCGTATAAGCCAATTTCTTATAATAAATATACACACACATGTAGAGTACGTGCATCTATTCTGTCATGTTGAACTGAAAGTCCTATATTTTACATCATCCAAAATTCCTAAATTTATAACTAAAAGAGAACACAGAAACCATCTAGTATAACTCTTCGGAACATTGAGATCTAGAGGAGGTAAATGGCAGGACCAGCTGGCAAAGTAGAATATTCTTGACATCATCTGTTTCTTAAAGTTTGACAGTGTCCTCATTATAACATAGGGCTTCACCAGATATGTATATGAATCTTTCCCCTTAGCTCCCAGAAAACCTAGAAGGATGTTGCAAGAGCCAAAATGAATTTTTACCAAGTTCAAGTCCCAGAAGTCTCCCACTCAGCAACATTTTCTTAAGGGGACTATTTGAAAAGTGAAAGTGAAAGTCAAGTTACTCAGTCGTGTCTGACTCTTTGCGACCCCATGGACTGTAACCTACCAGGCTCCTCAGTCCGTGGAATTTTCTATTTGAAAGCAAACCTATAATCTCTCTGGTGGGAAGCTTCTCTTTGCTGAATCTGAGGGATCCAACTCTGTTTAGCTGTTACCCAGACCCTTCTGGAACTACAGCCCATCTGACTACCATCATCCTAACAATGGGAGAGAGGGGATCTTGCTTTGCCTGGATATAGGGCTCGAGCCTAGCAAAGTTTATGGAAAAGTCACAGACACTCAGGGTTCCCATATTAACTAAGGTTGGTTTCTTCTTTAAGCAGGTACTTGTGAATGTAGAGTGCAGCCTGTTTTCATATTTAAACAGCTAAGGATAAGTGCAGTCTGTGAAAATGAAGTTGAAGGAGAAGCCATTGCCCTTGAATAATTAATTATTTCATCTTCTCTGGCAAAAATTGGTTTATTATCTCAAATGGAACTCCTTCAATTCTCATTACCCAGTGCATAAGTGACATTTAAATAAATGTCTGCTGGCGTCCTGTATCACTTCTTTGTTCTTTAGAAACCTTTCCTGCATGCAACATTGAGAAACTTATAGAGACTGTCCTTTTGAAAGAGCACAGCTCAACAGTAACAGTCATTTATCATTCTTTTGTTCTGTTATTACTGTGTTAATGGTAGCCTGAACTCAGTTATTTCAGCAAAAATGATTGGTGACTTGAAAATTTCTTTTTATTTATTTATGTATGAGTATGCTGGGTCTTCATTGCTGCAAGGGCTTTTTCTCTAGTTGAGATGAGTGGGGGCTACTTTCTAGCTGGCGTGCCTAGGCTTCTCGTTGCAGTGGCTTCTCTTGTGGAGCACAGGCTCAGGGCATGCAGACTTCAGTAACTGCAGCTCATGGGTTCAGTAGTTGCAGCTCCTGACCTCTAAAGCACAATCAGTAGTTGTGATGCACAAGCTTAGTTGCTCTGCGGCATGTGGAATCTTCCCAGACCAGGGATCAAACCTGTGCCTCCTGCATTGGCAGGCAGATTATTTATTACTGAGCCACCAGGGAAGCCCTGAACTGAAGATTTCTTTTCCTATTTTTTGATATATCATGTCAGGTTAGAATTTTTCAGTTAGGTAAGAGAGTAAAACCATAACAAAAACAGAGTATCAACTCTGCATGTGCCTCTCCTTGAGGCTCAGAATTTTTATTATTTTTAAAATTTGTTTTATTGAGGTATAGTTGATTTTCAGGCTTTCCAAGTGGCACTAATGGTAGAGACCATGTCTGCCAATGCAAGAGACATAAGAGACATGTGTTCGATACCTGGGTTGGGAAGATTTCCTGGAAAAACCCACTCTAGTATTCTTGCCTGGAGAATTGCATAGACAGAGGAGCACAGAGGGCTGCAGTCCATGGAGTCTCAGGGAGTTGGACATGACTGAGGCAACTTGGCATGCACACATAGTTGAGTTTCAATGTTATGTTAATATCTGCTATGTAGTGATTCATTACACACATACACACACACACATATTCTTTTTCATATTCTTTTCCTCTATGGTTTATTAGGTCAGTTCAGTTGCTCAGTTGCATCCAACTCCTTCCAACCCCATGGACTGCAGCACGCCAGGCTTCCCTGTCCATCACCAAATCCCAGAGCTTACTCAGACACATGTCCATCGAGTCGGTGATGCCATCCAACCATCTTATCCTCTGTCGACCCCTTCTCCTCCGGCCTTCAATCTTTCCCAGCATCAAGGTCTTTTCCAATGAGTCATTTCTTTGCATCAGGTGGCCAAAGTATTGGAGTTTCAGCTTCAGCATCAGCCCTTCCAAAGAATATCAGTCTTTCCAATGAATATCCCAATGAATGGTACCAATACTTCTGAAAGTTAGTATTTTTCTTTCCATACAACATGCTGGTGATATGCCTTCAGTTTTGGTGTTTTTTTTGGTTGTTTTATTGAAAGTTAGTTTTTTAAAAAGACCAACAAAACAGACAAAATTTTCATGAGCCTAATGAGTGAACAAAGGGTGGAGGTATAAATATCACACAAGATTAGAGAAGGGAGCATTGTCATATATACAAATGATCAAACCAATTACAAGAGAATACTGCATACAACTTCTTGGTGTTACAACTTACAATTTCCTATCAAAATGTAAATTAGGAGAAGAAAACATAACATTTTTCATATAAAAGTTGAAAATATGATTGAAGCACATTGCTTTTTAAAAAAGATACTGTGGACATATGACTTCACAACTAAATTCTACCTAACCGTTAAGTAATTGATTATTCCAGTGATCTTTAAAGTATTCCAGACCACAGAAGAGAAAAGAAGTTGTAAAGTCACTCAGTTTACCAGAGAAACTATTGTTATGTTATTTTACAATAATACAATTTAAAAAAGAAATATGTCAATCCCAATTATGAATAAAATGTTGGAAAATAGAATCTTGTAGTGTTTTTAAAAGCAACGCAAAATAACTTCAAGGATAGTTCAATAATGGTCAACTTTTGACATCCAATTATAAAATAAAAACCGTGTGATCATGTTGACACTGAAAGATAAAATTTGGCAACCATTCTTAGTAAAAGTTATAGGAAAAACAAGGAAAACAATCCAGCGGCAAATGCTAGATGTGATGAAATGTTTAACATGTCCATTAAAATCGTCATGCTAGTCCAAGCCACCTTCCTTTCTGTAAGTGTAACTACCAAACCTGAAGAATGGGTGCACTTGTTTCTACTCTTGCCCGTATAGTTCTTTCTTTTCACATCAGCTGGAGACATCTTTAAAAGATATAGAGCAGATCACACACCTCCTCTATTTAAAACCCTCCAAACGATTATCATTGGGGTTAAAGCTCAGAGAAGGCAGCATGGAGAGACAGGCCAGTGGACCAGTGGGCGCAGAAGAAAAAAGCTGGGTGATCTGCCAACCTTGGAAGGGTGCTCAGCTTCACCAAAAATCAGCAGGCAAAATTCAAGTACCAATAATGGGTCACTGACATTCAGATTGGCAGAACTTCACCTAAAACAGTGATTAGCATGGCTATTTGTGGATAGAAGTAATGCTCTCTTCCATTCCTAGTCTAAGCGTGGATTGCAAGGCAGACAGTTTTGGGGGTATGATCAATAAATAGCTGAACATTTCCACAATATATTATTAGACTAAAGAGACAGTTGCAGAGATATATATTTCTTTCATTTTTGCATGTTTTCATTTTTTCAAATATTAGATACATTGTATATATACATATATATCTATATATACTTGTTTGCATATAATAAAGAGAAAATTATGAAAGGATGGTTCCCAGGTTGTTAATTTAGTATTGGTTCAGGTAAGAGAGGAGGAGGAAAAAGAGAGGAATAGGCCCCGGGAAGGATTGGGGTTAACATAAATGTTCTCATCCAACCCTCCTAGTTTCCCTTCAAGGTTTTTTCTTTTTTTTTTTTTTTTTAATTTCTTACTTTGCCTGTCTGTGGCCTTTAATGCAGTTAGGTTTTCTCAAGCAGTGACAAAGCTGGAAACAGTGGACAGATCAGAACCCTCTGCTGAGGAGAACCAGTGGGGATGAAAATGCAGTCCTCTCTGCTGAGCAGGGGCATGGGTTCTCCTGCCAGCACTGGGGAAGGGGGTAGGAGGGTGGAGGAAGGACCACAGGGCACCGCCAGAGAGGCAGGCTCCTGCTGTCAGAGCCTTCTTGGGTCAGGGGAGAAAATGATCATGCCCTCCCCCACCAGCTCTCCCCCAACAGAGCAGAGAATAAAGCCTTTCCCAGCTCTCTCCCCTTCACACGGAGGAGAACGCAGGGCTCCTGGGTTCCCTCCAGGCTCTGCTGGCATTCTCCTAGTGTTGAGCTACTTCCTAAAAACTGGGGGTGGGAATGATGGAGGCTTGCTCAACTGCTGCACCACCCTCAGGGCAGCTGAATATGGTCAAGGGGATTGTGAACGTTCCCAGAGGAGCCTGTCTGCCCAAATCCATCAACATCAGATTTTTCCTATTTTCAACGTCTTGCACAAAGATCCTGCATAAATCCGTAAAGCCATCTGGCTTTTTCCACCTTGGTTTTCTCACTCTCTCTACATCCCTTTCTTTACCTCCTCGAATCAGAGCTTTTCCATTTTACTTCTTGCAACATGAAGGCTCCCTTACATTGTATCCTGAGTTCTTTTTGCCCCAAGGAAGACAGTCGTATAAGAAACTCTAAACTCAGACCTACAAACTGTGCTTTCAAGATGAAAGATAACTTTAACAGTTAAAAATCTCTTTTTTGTAGTTTCTTTTTTGTCTCAATTCTTGGATTAAAAAAAAAAAAAACTTGTTATTTTTAATAGGGGACTTCCCGAGTGGCTCAGTGGTAAAGAATCTGCCTGCCAAGCAGGAGATGTGGTTTCAATCCCTGGGTAGAAAGAACCCCTGGAGAAGGAAATGGCAACCCACTTCAATATTCTTGCCTGGGAAATTCCAAGGACAGAGGAGCCTGGTGGGCTACAGTCTATGGGGTGCAAAGACTTGGACGTGACTTAGTGACTAAACAACAGTAACAACAAATAGCCAGTTAACTATGTTGTAATAGCTTCAGTTGAAGAGCAACAGGACTCAGCTATACATATACATGTATCCATTCTCCCCCAAAACTCTTTCCCATCCAGGCTGCCATATAACATTGAGCAGAATTCCCTGTTCTATACAGTAGGTCCTTGTGGTTATCCATTTTAAATATAGCAGTGTACACATATCCATCCCAAACTCCCTAACTGTCCCTTTCCCCCAGCAACGATAAGTTCATTCTCTGTCTGCGAGTCTCTATTTTGTAAATAAGTTCATTTTTATCATTTCTTTTTAGATTTCACATGTAAGGGATGTCATACGATATTTCTCCTTCTCTGTCTTACTTCACTCAGTATGACACTGTCTAGGTCCATCCATGTGACTGCAAATGGCATTATTTAATTCTCTTTAGTGGCTGAGTAATATTCTGTTGTATATATGTACCACACTTTCTTTATCCATTACTTTGTTGATGGCCATTTAGATTGCTTCCATGTCTTGGCTATTGTAAACAGTGCTGCAATAAAGATTGGGGTGCAGGTATCCTTTGGATCATGTTTTTCTCTGGATATGAGCCCAGGAGTGGGACTGCAGGGAGAAAATAATTTGCAAATAATGTGACCAACAAGGGATTAGCCTCCAAAATTTACAAACAGCTCATGATACTTAACAGCATCAAAACAAACAATTCAATCAGTTCTTGGATTTTGAGATGATCATCTGTCTAGAAACTCCAGAAAATCAGCTTCAAGACTAGAAATCAGTCAAGAACTTTTTCCAGGTTATTACTACCCGTTTCTTGAAGGCAGCTATATATTTTGATTCAATGGACTAGGACCCACAGGTTACAGATATTTTTCTTCAGATGTTCACTTGAAAAATACAAGAGGAAAGATGCTTTCTCCATTATACCGACCATACAACACATATCACAAAATCTGTAGTGTAATAGTTTGTCAAGCAATGTGTAGGCTTAGTTTAGTAAAAATAAATCTTTCCTGTTGATGACTCTTAAGTGGCATAGTGGGAAGGGTTCAGTATTCCCATGAGCTCTGACCCCCCAGGTGAGAACCCATCCTGTCCCACCAGGTAAGGGCCAATACCACAGGTAGAAGTAGGAGCCTTGACCTGCCAGGTGAAATCCACTAGCATGGTAGATCTGATCTGCCAAAAATTCTGTGTCAGTGACAGAGGACTTAGATGACCACAGTCTGAGAAGTAATAACTAGCTCCAAGGAGGCTGGTTACTGTTCCTGAAACAGCATTTTCCTGCTGTCTGCACAGAGCCTATGGAATTCATCTCTATATTTGTTTGACTGCAAAGATGACTCTGCTTCTATTTCTAGTGCAATGTTTAAATGCTTGCAATCTTTTCAAGCATTCACTTAGGAGATATTGGCCTCTTGGAAAGATAGCGTAGCTGGCCAGCTGAAAAGTGGTTTGTCTTCAGTCCTGAAAACAAAATTAGTACAGTCATCAGGATATGTTCATGCGGATGTGTAGGTTTCTCTAGAAATGGTGATTATCTAAGAGTGAAATATACTGGAGGCCAAAATGTGTGTGAATATGCGTGTGTATCATTAAATAC
This sequence comes from Dama dama, assembly GCF_033118175.1. Taxonomy (NCBI): domain Eukaryota; kingdom Metazoa; phylum Chordata; class Mammalia; order Artiodactyla; family Cervidae; genus Dama; species Dama dama. The sequence goes on along the minus strand of NC_083696.1, from coordinate 24,232,785 downwards.
ATATACTATTATGTATGTATATGGGTTTATTATTATGTATATGTGTTTATATAATTATGTTTGTGTGTATCATTACATATGTATATATTGTGTAACATTATGCGTTTATGTATGTGTGTGCATCATTATGTATGTATGTGTGTTATTATATATGTATATGTGTGTATCATTACATGTGTGTACATATCATTATGCATTGGGTTAGCCAAAAAGTTCCTTCAGTTTTAAAGTAGAAATAAAAGACATGCTTTTCATTTTCATCAACCACTTTACTGAGCAGCATATATAGCATTTTGTTCCACTACCTCTGCCATTTTTCAGGCAACTTCCATCTTCCCCCAAACTTTTTATCTTTTTGAGCAAAGAACTGTTCTAGGTGCCTTTTCAGTCTTACAGGGAATTGAAACTTTTTTCATTAAGAGAATTTTGGAAAGACCAAAATAAATGGAAATCCAAAGGTGCAATGTCTGGTGAATAGAGTTGGTGAATTAGAACTTCTCTCCCAAAATGTAACGAGTTTTGCCTGGTCATCAATGAAACATAGGGTCTTGTGGTATCCTGGTGGAAGATTATGCATTCTCTGTTGACTAATTCCAGATGCTTTGTCAAGTGCTTCTTTAGGTTGATCTAATTGGGAGCAGTGATTATTGGAATTAATCGTTTGGTTTTCCAGAAAGTGAAAGTTGCTCAGTCGTATCCGACTCTTTGTGGCCCCATGGACTACTGGAATGGATAGCCTTTCCCTTCTCCAGGGGATTTTCCCAACCCAGGGATCAAACCCATGTCTCCTGCATTGCAGGCAGATTCTTTACCAGCTGAGACACAAAGGAAGCCCAAGAATACTGGAGTGGGTAATCTATCCCTTCTCCAGCAGATCTTCCCAACCTAGAGATCGAAACAGGGTCTCCTGTGTTGCAGGTGGATTCTTTACCAACTGAGCTATCAGGGAAGCCCTTGGTTTTCCAGAAGGAATACCTAATAAAGGACTCCATTCCAATCCCACCTTGTACATAGCATCACCTTCTTTGGATGAAGCTGGCCTTTGGTATAGTTGGTGGTGGCTCATTTCACTTGCCTCATGATCTCTTCCATTTCGCATTATTGTATACACTCCCCTTTACATCACCCATTACAGTTTACTTGAAAAATGGAATGTTTCTTTGTTTTAGTAGAGAACTGCATGCAGAAATATGGTCAAAAAGGTTTTTCTCACTGAACTGATGTGGACCCCAAACATCAAAGCTATTAGCATAACCGAGATGGAGTAAATGATTTTTGATGGTTGATTTGGCTATTTTGAGTATTTTGGCTCTCTCCTACATGGTACAATGTTGATTATTTTCATTTAATATCTCGAATTGATTCTTATCAACTTCAATAAGCCTACCCAACCATGGAGCATTGTCCAGCAAAAGATTTCCAGTACAAAACTTCAGAAACCACTTTTGACATGTTCACTTAGTCACATCACCTTCTCCACACAGTGCACAAATCATTTTTTGTGTTTCAGTTGCAGTTTTGCCTTTCTTGAAATAACAAAGCATAATATGGAGACAAAGTTGCCTTTTTCTTTCAGCATCAGTATTAAAGTGGCTATACAAAAATTCAACAATTTTGATAATTTTTGAATGCATACTGATATGACAGCTGCCACAATACAAGCTAACAAAATTGTTTTGAATGAAGTTAAAGACAACTAAATGCTACTAGGGCCGTCTTACGGAGGAACGGAACATTTTAGCTAGAGCAATACGTATATGTGTGCTTCATTACATGTGTATCATGTATGTATACCATTATGTACGTATATGTGTGCATTTGAGTGTGTATACTTGTATAATGAATCCAGGAATTGTTTTTCTGATACAGATGCACTGAAAGTTTTACATATGGTAAAGTGGTTGGAAACTGAACAAGTGTTTTTATATCACCAATATAGGAAACTACTTTGCTCATCGATATTTTCTCTTGAGCTTCTTGTTTACAGGATAAAATTCTTTTCAAAAATGATGACAACAGCTGTAAAAGTGTTCGTCATTCTTAGTTTGTGCAAAGTACACATGGCACTCATGCCCTAAGCTTTTGGGGTCAGAAAGCAAGGAGAAGACTTTAATGGTGACCATTGATCAGGTGGCGCTAGTGGTAAAGAATCTGCCTGTCAATGTAGGACATGTAAGAGATGCAGATTTGATCCCTGGGTTGGGAAGATCCCCTGGAGAAGGGAATGGCAACCCACTCCAGTATTCTTGCCTGGAAATTTCCATGGACAGAGGAGCCTGGCAGGCTATAGTCCATGAGGTTTCAGAGTTGGACATGACTGAGTGCACATCATATTGATCATTAATCAGGGAAAGCCCTGCTGCTTGGGCAGAAGGTGAGGTGTTGTGTTGTTTCAAGATCAAGCACTAAAGACACACTCATTGAGATGCTGAGCATGACTGTAACCTTATTTTTAGAAACCCCCTGCCAAATTAGATAGCAGGGACTTCTCTGGTGGCTCAGGCAGTAAAGAATCTGCCTGCCGTGCGGGAGACCCAGGCTCAATCCTCAGGTCAGGAGGATCTCCTGGAGAAGAAAATGACAACCCACTCCAGTATTCTTGCATGAGAAATCCCATGGACAGAGGAGCCTGCTAGGCTACAGTCCAGGGGGTCACAAAGAGTCTGTCACAACTGAGCGACTAACACTACTACTATTACATCTTCCTAAGCAGATTTGGGAAGCCTGGGCTTTATTGCCGCACACAGACAGCGGAGCAGAAGAATGGCCAAACAAATCTCCGGTGTATTGAAAGATGGCACAGATCCTGTCACATGGGACACTCAGAGCCACATGTACATGACGCAGCTGCTCTTGATCTGAGCTGGGTTATTTTGTGTGAGTTTCCATTGCCTACCACAGCTGCAGCCATGCTCTAACCCAAAGAGGATTCAGATGAGAGACCTTGTTGTTTGCTCTCTCCTTAGACATTGCCAGTGTGTGTTGGGGAAGGCTGCAGGTACCGAGGTTGCTGAGAATGGGCAAGTGTTTGCTTTAGTGTTTGAACAGGCTGCTCCAGGCTATACTGCACTCCTCAGCCTTCTAGCCCAAGGAAAGTGGTGCCCAGGGAACTACACCTGAATGATCTCATTTGCACCCAGACCTGACACAGATCACAGATCAGGGGCTTGACCTCAGGAGCTGGGGTGAGATGAGACTCTGGGAATCTCAGTAGGCTATGAATTATTGAGGCCTGAAAAGAACTATGGAAGATCACGATCTGGTAGTTCTGGGGGGAATCATGCCTGCCTCCGTGTGTTCACATGTCTTTCCTAGGTGACTTTGCCATCACTCCTGTGAGGACTGGCATCTATTTTCCCACCTTCAATTCTGAGCTAGTCTTATCCCTTGCCTTAACCTGCAGCATCTGATGGGAATGACCATGGGTGACTCCCAAGGTAGAACTTAAGTGGCCTTGCACAAGTGTCCTTCAGGTACTGTAGAATACTTATAGCAGCATGTGAAGAAGACAGGGATGAAGAGCGTGTGGTAGAGAGGTCTAGCCATACAACCAGGTCCCCACTGGCTCATCTGAGCCAATGCAGTCCTAACTGAGCTCCAGTGACCTGCAGCCACATGAGTGACCAGTCAGGACCATTAGAAGAAAGGCCAGGAAACCCACAGACTCATGAGAAACCATGTGCAGCTGCCTTAAGCTAGGAAGCTTTGGGTGTTTTGGTTGGGCCACAGTTGATAGCAGACACAGAAATAGACCTCATTTCATCTACTCAGGCCAATTGAATCACAGAAGGAGATTTGATCACCTATCTATTCTTTAACTCTGTTGTCTGTGTGCAGCAATAAAGGTCATAGAAAAAAGTCAGGAAACTGAGATCTAAAAAATGGTGACTTTTCTAGGATCAAACAGTTATTAAGTTCAGCCAGTCTGAAGACCTGCTTCTCCCACTGCCTAGACCTAGATTTCCTAGAAAGTCATCTAATTTTTTAGAGCTTCTCCTCCCTTATCTATGAAATAGAAATAAGAATAATATACCTGTCAGCTATATCTAATAAAATGAGCAAATGAAATTTAAAAATTGAATTTGCTTTGAGAATATAACACACTGAGTAACTGGCTATGATTTTATTTTCATGTAAAAACCCATTGGATTTGTGGGGCTTCCCTGGTGGCTCAGACAATAAAAAAGATAGGCTTTGTATTTTTTTCCTTTCATTTTCTTACTAGAATCAGATAAATACTTTTAACAGTGAATCAATGTTTATTTGAGAAAACCTAGGGAAGATGTTCTGAGTCAGGGGAAATTTGAATTATTAAAGAACAGTGTGGGATATAAAGAATGCATGTATGAAGGAGAAAAGTTTTGGTTTTAGTTTTAAATATGTTCAGTCCAGTTCATTTGCTCAGTCATGTCCGACTCTTTGCGACCCGATGGACTGCAGCAGGCCAGGCTTCCCCGTCCATCACCAACTCCCAGAGCTTGCTCAAACTCACGTCCATTGAGTCGGTGATGTCGTCCAACCATCTCATCCTCTGTCATCTCCTTCTCCTCCTGCCTTCAATCTTTGCCAGCATCAGGGTCTTTTCCAGTGAGTCAGTTCTTCACATCAGGTGGCTAAAGTATTGGAGCTTCAGCTTCACCATCAGTCCTTCCAATGAATATTCAGGACTGATTTCCTTTAGAATTGACTGGTTTGATCTCCTTGCAGTCCAAGGGACTCTCAAGAGTCTTCTCCAACACCAAAGTTCAAAAGCACCAATTCTTCAGTGCTCAGCTTTCTATAGTCCAACTCTCACATTCATACACGACTACTGGAAAAGCCACAGCTTTGACTAAATGGACCTTTGTTGGCAAAGTAATGTCTCTGCTTTTTAATATGCTGTCTAGGTTGGTCATAGCTTTTCTTCCAAGGAGTAAGTGTCTTTTAATTTCATGGCTGCAATCACTATCTGTAGTGATTTTGGAGTCCAAGAAAATAAAGTCTGTCACTGTTTCCACTGTTTCCCCATCTATTTGCCATGAAGTGATGGGATCAGCTGCCATGATCTTAGTTTTTTGAATGTTGAGTTTTAAGCCAACAAAGTGTCATGCAAAGTATCATGGTGCAAATGTAATTGTGATTTCATACCATAAATTTTAAATCATTATAACTAGGCTCACACACATTTTTATTAATCAAAATAAGGACCATTACAATCAACATATTTTTCCCAATGAGAAATAAGTTTGTTTATTCCTGTAGCATAAAAATCCATGCTTCAGGATTTTGTGAACTCTTAGAAAACTTTTTTTTTTTTGCATTCTGCTGGTTGTGGAAGCATTTTCCCTGCAAAAAGTTGTTGAGAGGCTTGAAGAGCAGTAGTTGACTGGCGAGAGTTCAGGTGAATATGGAGGATGAGGGAAAACTTCGTAGCCCAATTGGTTCAACTTTTGAAGTGTTGGTTGTGTGACACAATATTGGGTGTTGTCATGAAGAAGAATTAATCCTTCCTGTTGACCAATGCTGGCTGCAAGCTTCATGGTTTTCAGTGCATCTCATCAATTTGCTGAGCCTACTTCTTAGATATAAGGTTTCACTGAGATTCAGAAAGTTGTAGTAGATCAGATGGGCAGCAAATAGTAATGATGACCTTTTTTTGGCACAAGTTTGGCTTTGGAAGTGCTTTGGAACTTCTTTTCAGTCCAACCACTGAGCTGGTCATCCCTGGTTGTCATATAAAATCCACTTTTCATTGGACATCACAATCCAATCAAGAAATGGTTCATTGTTGTTGTCTAGAATAAGTCACTTATCAAGCTTTTTCACCTTTCAAGTTTGTTTCAAATGCTGAATGACTATAGAATGGTCGACATTGAGCTCTTTGGCAACATCTTGTGTAGTTGTAAGAGGATCAGCTTCGATGATGGCTCTCAGTTGGCCGTTGTCAACTTCTGATGTCGGCCACTACTCTCTTCATCTTCAAGGCTCTCATCTCCTTTGCAAAACTTCTTGAACCACCACTGCCCTGCGTATTTGTTAGCAGTTCCTGAGTCGGATGTGTTGTTGATATTATTAGTTGTCTGTGCTGCTTTATGACCCATTTTGAACTCAAGAAAAGCACTCGAATTTGCTTTTTATCTAACATCATTTCCACAGTTTAAATAAAAATAAAATAAGCAGCAAGTAATGTCATTAGCAAAAAAATATAAAATGAGAAATGTGCATTAAAATGATATATAACATAACCACATTTACTTAAGAATGTATCCCAATATCAAATGGCAAATTTCAACAATGTAAAAACTGCAATTATTTGCACCAACCTAATATTCCTTTCCAACAATGATTAATTATATAGCTTTTCTTTACTATCTTCCAGTAAAGTTATAGGTTTTTTTCTTTACTATCTTTCAAAAATTTTTGTTTTGGACTTCCTAGGTGATGCTAGTGGTAAAGAACCTGTCTACCAATGCAGGAGACTTAAGAGACATGAGTTTGATCCCTAGGTAGGCAAGATCCCCTGAAGGAGGGCATGGCCATTCCAGTTCTCTTGCCTGGAGAATCCCATAGACAGAGGAACCTGGTGGGTTCACTCCATAGGGTTGCAAATAGTTGGACACGACTGAAGCGACTTAGCATGCTCGCATGTATATTTTAGTTTATATAATTTAGCGATACAAATATTTCATGGTATAATAATAGTTTAGTGATATAAATAACAATTTAATATAAAATATAACACATATATTCAGTTCAGTTGCTCATTCATGTCCGACTCTTTGTGACCCCATGGACTGCAGCATGGCAGGCTTGCCTGTCCATCACCAACACCTGGAGTTTACTCAAACTCATGTCCATTGAGTCGGTGATGCCATTCAACCATCTCATCTTCTCTCATCTCCTTCTCCTCCAGCCTTCAATCTTTCCCAGCATCAGGGTCTTTTCTAATGACTCAGTTCTTTGCATCAGGTGGCCAAAGTATTGGGGCTTCAGCTTCAGCACCACTCCTTCCAATGAATATTCAGGACTGATTCCTTTAGGACTGACTGGTTGGATCTCCTTGCAGTCCAAGAGATTCTCAAGAATCTTCTCCAACACCACAGTTCAAAAGCATCAATTCTTCAGTGTTCAGCTCTCTTTATAGTTTACCGCTCACATCCATACATGACCATTGGAAAAACCATAGCTTTGACTAGATGGACCTTTGTCGGTAAAGTAATGGCTCTGCTTTTTAATATGCTGTGTAGGTTGATCACAGTTTTTCTTCCAGGGAGCAAATGACTTTTGATTTCATGGTTGCAGTCAACATCCGCAGTGATTTCAGAGCCCAAAAAATAAAGTCTGTCACTGTTTCCATTGTTTCCCCATCTATTTGTCATGAAGTGATGGGAACAGATGCCATGATCTTAGTTTTCTGAATGTTGAGTTTTAAGCCAACTTTTTCACTTTCCTCTTTCACTTTCATCAAGAGGGTCTTTACTTCCTCTTCACTTTCTGCCATAAGTGTGGTGTCTGTCATCTGCATGTCTGACGTTACTGATATTTCTCCCAGCAATCCTGATTACAGTTTGTGCTTCACCCAGCCTGGCATTTCACATGATGTCTCTGCATAGAAGTTAAATAAGCAAGGTGACAATATACAGCCTTGACGTACTCCTTTTCCTATTTGGAACCAGCCTGTTGTTCCATGTCCAGTTTTAACTGTTGCTTCCTGATCTGTATACAGGTTTCTCAGGAGGCAGGTCAGGTGGTCTGGTATCCCCATCTCTTGAAGAATTTTCCAGTTTGTTGTGATCTACACAGTCATAGGCTTTGGCATAATCAATAAAGCAGAAGCAGATTTTTTTCTATTACATTTGGTATGCTAAATTATCTTTATACTTTAATGATAAAAATTTCTTCTTTTTTCTATAAATGTCTTGCTTATATTCTGCTAGATTTATTCCTACTTATTGATTTTCCACTGTAAATGATGTTTTTGCAAGCATTGCATCTCCAAATGTTTGTCCTCAAATATATTAAATTTATTTCTGCACATTAATTTTATATTTTGAAATCATTGTAAACTCACAAAACAATATGAATAATTTATCCACAGAATCTGTTAGATTTTCTATTTAAATAGTCATATTATTCACAGATAATGATACATTTCTTCCTTTCCAAACTTCACTCATCTATTTTGGAGTTCTTTGCCTTATTCATCACAATGTGATCTCTAGTCTCACACTGTGCTTTTCCCATTTGTTCTCAAAAGTTTGTTCTATTTTTATTTATTGTGATTACATGTTTAGACTCATTTATATTTTGCCCTATTTATCTCATTATTTTTCTAGTCTTTCTTTTATCCCCCCTTTCAGATTGATTTCATTTTCCCTCTCTTTCTATTTTTTTCTCCCTCTTCTGGTTTGCAATTTATAAACACTGCTTTTATTTTTTTCAGTGATTAACCTAGAAATTTTCTCTTAAGTTCTAAAGTTAACCATTATATTGACCATCATCCTGAATGATGTAAGAATCTTGGAAATTTTAATTCTCATTATCTGTCCCCTTGATTTATAAACTACTGTTATTTATTATCTTTTATGTTGAGTTTTTAATCTACATAAGTTAGAAGTTGTTGTTAAAAGAGTTAATGTTTGTTTAGATTGTTCAAGTTTATTATTTTCTTTGTTCCCCACTCCTTTGTGCATTCCTATCATCCTGAAAAATTGGTTTCTTCCGTACACTTGGTCTTTTTCTGGCTTCATTTGGCTTCATCTAACCTGTTGTTTTAGCCCATGGTTGATTTTGATGGTGTCTTTTTTAAAATAAGATTTCAATGTGTTCTTTTAATTCACTAAATATAGAATGTCATTGTTGTTCAGTTGCTAAGTCGTGTCTGACTCTTTGTGACCCCATCAACTGCAGCATACCAGGCTCTCCTGTCCTTTACTATCATCATCCTGAGTTTGCTCAAACTCATGCCCATGGAGTTAGTGACGCCATACAGTCCTCTCATCCTCTGTTGCCCCCTTCTCCTGCCTTCAATCTTTCCAAGCATCAGGGTTTGTTTTTTGTTTTTTTTTTCCAATGAGTCGGCTCTTCACATCAGGTGGCCAAAGTATGAGAGTTTCAGCTTCAGCGTCAGTTCTTCCAATGAATAATCATTCATAAAGCAATAAAGGTTGATTTCCTTTAAGATTTACTGCTTTCATCTCTTTGCTGCCCAAGGGACTCTCAAGAGTCTTCTCCAGCACCAGTTTGAAAGCATCAGTTCTTTGGTGCTCAGTCTTAATTATGGTCCAACTCTCACATTCACACATGGCTCCTGGAAAAACCATAGTTTTGCCTATATGGACCTTTGTCAGCAAAGTGATGTCTCTGCTTTTTAAAATGCTGTCCAGGTTCATCATAGCTTTTCTTCCAAAGAGCCAGTGTCTTTTAATTTCATTTTTGCAGTTACCATCCATAGTGATTTTCGAGCCCAAGAAAATTAAATCTGTCACTATTTCCACGTTTTCCCCATCTATTGGCCATGAAGTGATGGGACCGGATGTCAAGACTTTCATTTTTTGAATGCTGAGTTTTAAGCCAGCTTTTTCACTCTCCTCTTTTACCTTCAGTAAGAGGCTCTTCCAGAGAAGGCAATGGCACCCCACTCCAGTGTTCTTGCCTGGAAAATCCCATGGATGGTGGAGCCTGGTGGGCTGCCGTCTACGGGGTCGCACAAAGTTGGACACGACTGAAGCGACTTAGCAGCAGCAGCAGCAAGAGGCTCTTCAGTTCCTTTAGGATGGTATCCTCTGCATATCTGAGGTTGTTGATAATTTTCCTGGGATAGTCCATATCTAATCATTTCAATATCTGCAATCTTTGCTGATTCAGTTCTGTAGTGTTGCTGCTGCTCAATTGTCTTCTTGAAGCCCTGTTTATATGTCTGTTTAATCCCTTCTCATTTCATTCTGTGTTATGTGGCACTCCATCTGTAGAAATTCCTTAGACCTTGGGATCAAATTGCTTTCTGCCAGAGGGGTTTAATGTATTGCTAGTCACCTGGAATACCAGTAGCCAGCAACTACTGTAAGTTCATTTTTTGCTTTAGGTTTATTAGGCATGGCTATAGTATGAAGACAAGCCCCATACTTACATAGTGCAACTGCATTAAGAATTCTCAGATAAGATCCTTTTTTTTTAAAAAAAAAATTCTTTCATCCCCTGCTCTAAGACTAGTACATATCCACATTATTTCTCTATTTAAGATGTTTTATTTCATGTTGAGTCAGGAAAGGTTTTCAAGAAGTCTTTGGTGGGTGAGCATTCCTAATTAGGCTATGAGAGCTCAGGGTTTTCCTCATCCCCTAAGTGCAGTAAAAATGCCCAATAAAACCTCAGCTCAGGGTCAGCAGGAATTAGCAAAGCCCTTGTTAGTTTTAGCACCAGTGAAAATCTATGTAACAGATTTGCACTTTCCTCTTGCTCCTTGACTCCAAAGAGATCCTTTATTTTTCTTCTACATCATTCATGCAATTTTAATATTGATAGTTCAAAATATTTTATAACACCATCTAGCACATGCTCAAGTGGATGGATTCGGTGATATTGCCTCCAAAGCAACGAAAACTTTGAAAGCTTGATTTTTAATTGAAAAAAAAATCTCAGGGAACCCTTGACTTTAGCACTATATTTATAATCTATTTTTTCAGCTTCTATGCAATGTTCTGTCATATAGAATTATCAATGGTATATCCAGTTTCCTGTTGATGGATATTTTGATTCTTTCCAGATGTTGTGTTTGATTTTACAAATAATGCTGCAAAGAACATCTTTTTGCATGTATCTTACTGCACTTTTTCTAGGACACAATTGAATAAACTATCTATGTTGTTATTTGAATTATTTGATTTCACTTTCCAATTTCTCATTGATTTCCATGAATCCTGTATCAGTTAGTATTACCAGGTTTGGCTGCTGCTGTTGCTGCTGAGTCACTTCAGAACAGCAAAATACAGTAACTTGAAAGAATAATTTGTTTCTCTCAAGTACACACACAAAATGAACCTTAACTGCAAGACTCTCCTAAGCTGAGTGCTTTTTCTTTGATGATATGGGACCCAGAACTCCTCTTATGCATTCTGGCATCCAGAGTACTTTCCAGATCTTCATGGTCTCTAGTGTTCCCAACAGTATACATGTGTTCAGGTCAGCAAGATGCAGGACAAAGAAGGGACAGTACATGGGATGGCTGTTTTCCAAGGTGGAAAGTCATACAAAATACTTTAGAGATGCCATTTTCCAGAACGTGCTGCTTGTGGATTCCCAGCTGCAAAAGAGTCTGGCAAATGTCCTAATTTGTCAATGTACATTGTTGCCCAGTATAAAATAGAAGGTTTTATTACTAAGGAAAGAGGGAAGAATACATAGTGGAGTAAACAGCTGGCAGATTCTATATGAAAATGGTTTGTGAATCCAGGGAAAGAGCAATTTCCCATGAGAATTTTTTATAATTGTATTAAGTTAAAAAGTATATTAAGTTGGAATTGTCAAATTTTATATTAACTTAGAGAAAATAAATGTTTTTATATTAGGTTAATAATTCTTTTAAATGCGTCTTTTTACCCGAGGTTCTCCTTCCTTCCTTCCTTCCCCCTCTCTCCCTGCTCCTGGTAAAGTGGTGCAGTTTGAGCCAACTGTTTCCTGCAAATACCTGTAAATTCAGTCATATGAGATTTAAAAGATCTTCATTCTTTTTGTAAATGGTATTGTATAATAACTATTTTCTTCCACTGCAATTCCTAATTTTCTTATGATTTGTATATAAGAAAGTTAATAGTATTTTTATATTGAATCCAGCCGATTTACTGCATTCTATTTTTTTTGTTTTTTAGTTGACCTCCATGGGTTTCTGGATAAACAATCATATTATTTACTATTAGTGATTGTTTTGCCTCCATTTTTAATAGTTTTATCCCTTGCATCCATTTCTCACCTACCAGAGTAAACTAGTCCAGAAAAATGTGAAATAATACTGAGGGTTTGCATTTTTATCTTATGGGAACTCTTCTAGTAATGTTTATTTGTGTGTTTATTTCCCCAAATGCTGTGGGATTTTGTTCAGTGCCTTTTAAGCATATAATAAAATCATCATATTATTTTACTACTTTGATCGGTTAATGTGATTGTATTCATTCAATTATCTTCAATTTTGAATATTTTGCTTGATATGTTTACATAGACTTGCATAAGTGAAATTTGTCTGTAATTTTCCCATATTATGTTTTATTCTATCTGTATCATATTAGAAAGTGAGTTATATTTGTACAAAATTTGTATACTCTTTTATTTTTCAGCATAAAAATTTAAATGTTAGCATTAACTATTTCTTGGAAGTTGAAAAAATTTACCTGTGAAGATCTGAGCCTTTCACCCTCAAAGAGTGTGAAATGATAGAAAAATATATATATTGGTCTCTGTCCCCAATTCCTATCACAGAGGTCCCTAAACCCTTAGAATTTCCTATATGATAGGTATACCAGGACTGTCTTTTGTTCTAATATTTGGTCTTTGACTGTAGTTCCTGACAGAGTTCTTAAATTCCTTGGAATTTCTTGTATGTCTTTTGCTCTAAGGAGGTGACTCTAGGTGGGTTCCTAGATAACTTCAGGTTGGGAGCTGGTCACCAAAGATCAAGCCATATTTAGAAGTGTGGAACTTGCAGCCCCACCCTCATCCTTTAAGATGGGGAATGAAGACTGCGCTTGAGCTGATTGATCATGTTAATGCAATGAAGCCTCCATAAAATCTCAAAGCTTAGAGTTGAGAGAGCTTCCAAATTGTGAACAAATCCATGTACCAAGAAGGCATATCCCAACTCCACAGGGACAGAAACTCCTATGCCCAGAACTCTTTCAAACCTCACTGTACGTGCCTCTTTATATGACTATTCAACTGTATCCGTTATGATATCATTTATTATATAGTGATCTGGTAACTGAAAGTATTTTCCTGAGCCCTGTGAGCTTTTCTAGCAAATAATCAAATCCAGGAAAAGGGGGTGGTCACAGGAACTTCCGATTTGCAGCCATATTATCCAGGGGTTATGGGTAATGCAGGGACTTACTACTTGCGATTGATGTCTGAAGTGGAATGGGGACACTCTTGTGGGTCTGAGTTTTTAACTGTAGGATCTGATACTATCTCGAGGTAAATAGTTTCAGAGCTGAGTTAAATGATAAGATAACCAGCAGGTGTGGCAGAATTGCTTAATATGGGTAAAACTCACACTGGGTATCAGAAGAGGTATAAGTATCGTAGTATTGTAAGAATAAAGGAGGAACACAGAAGAGTATAGTTTTTCCCTTACAAAAAGTGAGGTAGATTTTGAGCTTCATCTATTTTTATCCCTTGATAACTGGTAAGAAGTTTTAATATTACAATTAAGGTGAGTTTTAAAAATTTTTAAATATTTTATCAGAAAACTAGTTTTTCAAATTTACTCTAAAAGATCTTTGAAAAATTCTGCTTCCTTGGAAAACTTGTGCTTTTATTAGACATGTGAAACTAATTCAATATTCAAAAAGTAGTCAATGTAATTCACTGTATTAAAAAGACAGAAATAAAAGAATATGATCATGTCAATCAATGCAGAAAAAGTGTTCAACAAAATTCAACATTCATTCATGATAAAAAAACAATCAGAAAAACCGGGATAGAGGAAAACCTCTTCAAGTTGATAAAGAGCATCTACAAAATACCTCAGGATAACATTAGGTTAATGGTTAAAGATAATGTTTTCCCATAAGTATGTCCTCTCTCATATCTGCTATTCAACATAGCACTGGAGTTTTAGCCCATGCAATAAAGCCAGAAAAGAAAACAGAAGACATAAAGATCAAAGGAAAAAAACAAAACAAAACTTTTTTTCCCCTGTATAGACTGTCACAAGAATTGACCAGAAAAAAATATCTAGAACCAATAGCTAATGTCACAGGATATAAGACAAGCATACAACAATCAATTGTATTTCTATACTAACAATGAACACATGGATACCACAATTAAAATATCACTAATAATTGCTAGAAATTTAAATTCTAAGGTGTAAATCTAGCAAAACAGAACTTTTATGCTGAAAGCTATACCATGCTGAAAGAAAAAAAAAAAACAACACACTCAAATAAATAGAGAAGCATCTCTTCTCCATAGAGACTCAACATAAATTATCTCCTCCAAATTATCTACAGACATAGTAAAATTTCAGTCACATTCCCAGCTACATTTATTATTAGACACAGACGTGATTACCTAAATTTTATATAAAATGACAAACTAGAAAAATAACTTTAATGACTTTGATAAAAAGGACTACAGGGGAAAGATACAAGGCTTATTTATAGTTACTCTAATCATATTATGTGATTAAAGTAGAGGGATAAGTAGATTGATTCTATCAATGAATAGAATAGAGTAGAGAATTCAGAAAACACTCACAGGAATATGTCTGGTTGACATTTTAATACATCTTGCAAAAACAACTCAAATGAAAAAAGAGAACATTTTCCAAAAAAAGATGTTGTAAAATTGAATATCCATTGACTGCTCCTCCACAAAAAAGAACCATGGACTATGTCCCACACATTATGCAAAAACGTACTCAAAATGTATGAAGGACTTAGATGTAAAACTATTAAAAATTTTCCAAGAAACAGGATAAAATCTCTAAGATGTGATAGCAGGCACAGAATTCCTAAACTTAATGCCAAAAGCCTAATTCACAAAAGAAAATTTGGCAAATTGAAATTAATAAAAATTAAAAACTTTTGCTTTGCCAAAGACTATGTTGAAGAGTGGGTCTTTTTCTTCTGTAACTGTTCATTTAAAGATTTCTTTATCATTTATCCATTGGTGAATTCTTGTTTTCATGTCTTGACTATTGTAAATAATACTGCAGAGGACAGGGGGGTGCAGATATTTCTTCAAGATGGTGATTTAATTTCCTTCATGTATACACCCAGAAGTGAAATTGCTATATTGTATATTAGTTCTATTCTTAATTTTTTTAGGAAACAGCACACTATTTCTACAGTGACTGTAGAAATTTACATTCCTTACAGTACTGCAGTGCATTAGGATTCTGGTTCTTCCACATCTTTGCCTGGACTTGTTACTTTTCTTTGATAATTGCCCTTCTAACAGATGTGAGATGACCAAAGTACTGGAGTTGACTCCTTGGAAAAGACCCTGGTGCTGGAAAGATTGAGGGCAGGAAGAGAAGGGGATGACAGAGGATGAGATGGATGGATGAAGAGATGGATGGAGACAGAGGATGAAACTCAATGAACATGAGTTTGAGCAAATTCCAGGAGATAGTGAAGGACAGGGAAGCCGGTTATGTTGCAGTTCATGGGGCTGCAAAGACTTAGACGTGACTTAGAGACTGAACAACAACAGCAATAGAAATGCAACTGATTTTTTTTTATGTTGATTTTGTTTCAACTTTACTGAATTTATTACTTTTAACAGTTTTTTTCATGTAGTTGCTAAGGTTTTCTATATATAAGATCATGTTAGACTGCAACAGATAATTCTACTTTTTCCTTTTTTATCTGAGCACCTTTAAATTATTTTTCTTGCCTAATTTCTTTAGTTAGGTATTATACCAGTTCTGTATTTAATAGAAGAAGTGAGAGTGAGCACTCTGGTCTTGGTCTTGTTCCTGACTTTGAAGGGAAAGCTTTCAACCATTCACTGTTGATTATAACAGCTCTAGGCTTGTTAAATATGACTTTATTATGTCAAGGTACATTCCTTTTATACCAGCTTCATTGAGATTTTTTTTAATCAGAAAGGATATTGGATTTGTTAAATTTTTTATGTATATATTGATATCATCATGTGATTTTAATTTTTTATTTTACTAATGTGACATATTACATTTATTGATTTGGGTATATTGAACAATCTATTCATCACAGGATGAATCCCACAAGATCACAGTATATGATCCTTTTAATGTTGTATTGAATTTGGTCTTCTTGTATTTCATTGAGAATTTTTGTGTGTAAATTCATTGGAAATATTGGCCTATAGTTTTCTCATAATGTCTTTATCTAGCTTTGGTATTAAAGTGATGTCCTTATGAAATGAATTTAGGAGTGTTACCTTCCCTTCAATTTTTGAAGAGTTTGAGGGGTGGTATTGATTCTTCTTTAAATTTTTGGTAGAATTCACCAATGAAACCATCCAGTCTTGAACTTTTGGGAGGTTTTTGATTATTGATTCAATACTCTTAACTGATTACTGGTCTGTTCAGATTTTCTCTTTCTTCATGATTTAGTCTTGGTAGGCTATATGTTTCTAGGAATTTATCCTTTTTTTTTTTAGGTCTAATTTGCTATCTTTTAATTGCTCTTTTATGGTCCTTTGTATTTCTGTGTTATCTATTATAATGTTTCTACTTTCATTTATAATTTTTTCCTGTTGAGTCCTTCCTTTTTTCTTGATTATTCTCGTTAAGATTTGTCATTTTTGTTTATCTTCACAAAGAATCAAATCAAATTTTAGTATATTAATCTTGTCTATTGTTTTTCTATCATCTATTTTATTTATTTCTTCTCTAATCATTATCCCTTCCTCCTTCGAACTTTGAGCATGCTTTGTTCTTTTCTAGTTCCTTAAGGTGTAAAGTTAAGTTGCTTACTTGAGATTTTTCTTTTTTCTTGGTGTTTACATTTATCAACTCTAAACTTTCCTCTTATAACTGGTTTTGTTTTATACCACAACTTGTGGTGTGTTTCACTTTCATATGTCTCAAGATATATATTTTAATATATTCTTTTCCTTTTGTTCTGGGTCCATTGGATATTCAAGAATGTTTTAATTTCCACATATTTGTGAATTTTATTGCTTTCCTCTTCTTATTGATTTCTAGTTTCATGACAATGTGTTCAGAAAAGATATTTATATCTTCTTGAATTTGTTGAGATTTGGTTTGTGACCAAATGTATGATCACTTTTAGAAAATGCTTCATGCATGTTTGAGGGAAATGTGTGTGTCTTTGTTGCTGGATGGAATGCTTAGTGTACGTCTTTCAGGATCATGTGATCTGTGTGTGTGTGTGTGTGTGTGTGTGTGTGTGTGCGTGCACGCATCTGCTCAGTTGTGTCTGACTCTGCAACCCTGTATACTGTAGCCCACCAGGCTTCTCTGCCCATTGAATTTTCTAGGCAAGCATACTGGAGCCAGTTGCCATTTCCTTCTCCAGGAGATCTTTCTGAACCATGGAACGAATTTGCATGTCTTATGTCTCCTGCTTTGGCAGACTGGTTCTTCACCATTAGCATTACTTGGGAAGCTCATAGTCTTGGTCAAATCAACTATTTCTTATTGATTCTCTGTCTGGATGAGCCTTCTGATGTTGAGAGTACAGTATTAAAGTCCCAAACTCTTTTGTAGGTAAGAACGCAGGCTGTGTTGAGCAATTAAGAAGAGCTGGGCTCCATGCTTGACGGTACCAAAGACTAAGATCTGATGCTGCTCAGTGTAACGCATTAAGTTTCCTGGTTATGTAGGATCTGGGGGTATGCTTAACAGTTGGGCATTTGGATAGGGCTGCTAACTTGCCTCTCTACAGGTGGACAATAGGATGGACTCTGTGGCTGTCAGATGTCCTGGAGGTGCAGGATTGCTGGCTAGACTTAGCAGTTGGGTAGGAGTGCAAATATGCTCCCCTGCCTAGGCAGGCCTTAGGATGCACTCTACAGCTGCTGAGACTCTGTAGCTATGCTTTATGGTGCATTGCCATAGTGCAACAAGAGGCTATGATGAGCCATTGGGTGGGAGTACAAATTTGCCTCCCTACCTGGATGAGACCATGGAATAAGCTCCATGCCAGTACATCCCACTGGCTGAGGATCCAAATCAGGCAGAAATCTGAACTAAGTTTCATATCAAGATAAAACCACTGACCACCAGATGAGTTCTCTAATTGGGTGTCACTGAAAGCAGAAGCTAAGATCTGAGTGCATTCATTGCTATAAGCACTGACTCTTTCTACATTTCTATATGATCCTCAGAGGTCAAGCTTGGTAAGTTTTCCCAGTAACTGTCATGAGATGAAATCCAAATGGAACTTCTGGGAAGCATCCTACAATGCTGAATGTCCACTCTGGGTACTGTTTTCCACTGGAGAAACTGGAGGCCCATGGGAACTTCTTTACTATACCCAGGCTGGCGATTCAGTCAGAATGTAGACTATCCCTTTAACTTTTCTAACTTGCTTTGTCTTGGCTTCTGTTTTACAGTGGGGTATTCCAGCCTCCTGCCTGCATTCTAAGATTTTCACATCAGGGTCGTATTGGTGGGCAGTTTCTAGTTAATATTTTTGTGAGGAGGACTGAAGTTGGAAATGTCCCATGACATCATTCTGATGCTATCATTCCCCATTTCTATGAATTTGACTATCCCCAGGTACTTCATGTAATTAGAATCATACAATTTGTACATTTATGTCTGGCTTATTCCACTTAATGCAATAGCCTCAAGATTTACCAATGCTATGACATGTGTCAGAATGTATTATCTCTTAGGAATGAATAACGTTTTGTGGTATGTGTATACCATATTTTGTTTATCCAGTAATTCATCATTGACATTTTGGTACTTGCTCCTTCAGCTATTATGAATAATGCTCCTGTGAATATTGATGTACAAATATATGTATGAGACCCTGCTTTCAAATATTTTGGATATTTACCCATAAGTGGAATTGTGGGGGTCATACCATAATTCTATATTCAGTTCAGTTCAGTTCAGTTCAGTAACTCAGTCATATCCAACTCTTTGCGACCCCATGAACTGCAGCACATGAGGCCTCCCCGTCCATCACCCAGAGTCTACTCAAACTCATGTCCATCAAGTCAGTGATGCCATCCAACCATCTCATCCTCTGTCATCCCCTTCTCCTCCTGCACCCAATCCCTCCCAGCATCAGGGTCTTTTCAAATGAGTCAGCTCTTCACATCAGGTGGCTGAAGCATTGGAGTTTCAGCTTCAACATCAGTCCTGCCAATGAACACCCAGGACTGATCTCCTTTAGGATGAACTGGTTGGATCTCCTTGCAGTCCAAGGGACTCTCAAGCATCTTCTCCAACACCACAGTTCAATCATCAATTCTTCAGTGCTCAGCTTTCTTTATGGTCCAACTCTCACAAGCATACATGACCACTGGCAAAACCATAGCCTTGACTAGACGGACCTTTGTTGGTAAAGTAATGTCTCTGCTTTTTAATATGCTGTCTAGGTTGGTCATAACTTTCCTTCCAAGGAAAAAGTGTCTTAATTTCACAACTGCAGTCACCATCTGCAGTGATTTTGGAGCCCCCCAAAATAAAGTCTGTCACCATTTCCACTATTTCCCCATCTATTTGCCATGCAGTGATGGGACTGGATGCCATGATCTTCGTTTTCTGAATGTTGAGCTTTAAGCCAACTTTTTCACTCTCCTCTTTCACTTTCATCAAGAGATTCTTTAGTTCTTCTCCACTTTCTGCCGTAAGGGTGGTGTCATCTGCATATCTGAGGTTATTCATATTTCTCCCAGCAATCTTGATTCCAGCTCGTGCTTCATCCAGCCCAGCATTTCACATGATGTACTCTGCATATAAGTTAAATAAGCAGGGTGACAATATACAGCCTTGACATACTCCTTTCCTGATTTGGAATTATACTGAATTGTTTAAGGTTTCATAATACTGTTTCCTCTAGAAGTTGCTATGGGTTTTACAGTCCCACAAATTGTTCTCCACATACTCCTCATATATTTTGTTATTGTTATTGAGTTGTAGGAGGTTTTTTTTTTGTTTGTTTGTTTGTTTGTTTGTTTTTTAGCATTCTGGGTATTAACTCCTTACCAGATAATATTATTTGCAAAATATTTTCTCCCATTCATTGAGTTGCCTTTCACCCTATTGATTGCTTATTTGTTTTATGCCCAGGAGTTTTTAATTCTCATGATCAACTTGTCTATTTTTAACTTTATATCTATGCTTTTGATGTCCTATCTGTTGGTGTCATTGACAAATCCAGTGTCATGACATTTTCCCCTTATATTTTCTCCTAAAATTTTATGTGTTTTACCTCTTATACTTAGACTTTTAAAATCCTTTTTGAGTTAATTTTTTGTATTAAGGCCAGGGTCAAACTTCATAGTTCTCAATATGTATTTACAGTTTACTCAATATCATTTGTTAAAAAGACTGCCTTTATTCATCAAATGATCTTGTTATTTTTGTTTAAAATCATTTGATCATATATATGAGGGTTTATTTTGGGCTCTCTTTTCTATTTCATTGCTATGTCTATATTTATGCCAATATCATACTGTTCTGATTATCATAGCTTTGTAGTAAGTTTTGAATTTAAGAAGTGTGATACCTTCAAATTTCTTCTTTTTCAAGATTCATTTATCTATTCAGGGTATCTTGAGATCCATTTGAATTTTAAAAATGATTTCTCTATTTCTGTAAAAGCATTGTTGTAATTTTATAATTCATAAATCCCTTTGAGTAGTTTTGGCATCTTAATATTGTCCTCCAATCCATGAACATATGATGTCTTTCTATTTATTTGTGTCTTCTTTAATCACTATCAGAAATATTTCATAGTTTTCAGTCTACAGGTATTTGTTTCCTTGGATGAGTATTCATATATAATTTATTCTTTCAGATATTATTGCAAATAGAATTTTTTTTTTTTTTGTATTTCCTTAATAGGTTGTTTACTGTTACTGAATAGAAATGCAACTTAATTTTGCATATTGAATTTGTATCCTATAACTTTGTTGAATTTGTTCATAAATTGTCAAGGGTTTGATATTTTTATTTTGTTCATATATCATTTTCTGATTTCCTTTTGTTCTTTGTCTGTGTTCTAGTTTAGTTCTTTGAGAATTTTAGGTAGGGATTTTAAAGTCTTTGTCTAGTAAGTCCGAAACCTAAATTTCTTTAGGGTCCATTTTTGGAGATTCATTTTATTCCTCTGAATGGGCCACATTTACCTGTTTCTTATCATGCTTTTTGAACTTCTTTTTGAAAATTGGACATTTGGAAAAAAAAAAAAAAAACAGCCAGCTTTCCCTGTCTTTGCAGATTGATTCTGTGCAGGGGAAGGCCTTTACTAATCAGCTTGACATAAAGGCATAAAGTTTTCCTAGGCCTTTTGTGGGCATGCACTTTCCCTGGAACTTTCCCTCTCTGTCCTTTCCCCCCATTGTTTCCCCATATATATGACTGTTTTTAAATGTCTTAAAGTCCTTAAGAGTCTCACCTCTGCTTCTTCCCATTGCATTAGACATTCTGTTGTGTTCCTCTGTCTGTAATCTATGGTCTTCCTGCAGTTTTCAAGTGTTTTGGCACCTGATATACAAATATTGCCACTGTAGAGGAAGAAGAGGCTTTCTTTCTACTGTATTAAGTTCTGTATCTAAAAGTTAAATTGATATGAGGCAGATTTAAAGGAGAAAAAACAATTTTAATTACCTATATATGAATAGGAGTCTCACAAAAATATGAGACTCAAACAGGCAGCCAGATGACTGAGGTTAATATACCATCCTAAGATAAGAAAAGAGTAAGGGTGTGGAACTTCTAGGTGTAAGGAAGGCAAATTTTAGGAAGATAAGGAAAGAAAATGTATTTTAAATCAATGTTGCTTTGTTATGCAGATAATATTCTCTAAGGAGAATAAAGTTATTTCTGGAAATAGCTCTCTATCTGGTATAGATATCCTTTCTAATGGAAATTTCCTTTGCAGATTTCCTTTCCAAATAAGGAAATTTAGACTTTCTGTCTACTTTAGGTTACCTACTTTAGGCAGGTAAGGGGGAGGTAAAGAGGTTTTCCTGGGTTTGTTGGTTCTTTATTGCCTTCAGCTCAAGATAATTCATACAACAAAGTGGCATATTTGAGGGTGGCATACTGTGAATGCCTTTGTCATCAGTCCTATGTGATTTCTGAATGAACGAGACAAACTTTGTCCTTTGGATAGCTGCCAGATGAGATAAAATGTTTCAAATACATTCAACTTTTTTTCCTTTGACTCAAGGGAGGGACTAGGAACTGGCCTTCCATTGGACCACACTGTACCTTCGTCTGACCCCAGACTGGGACAGAGTAAGCAGAAACACCAAGATAATTTCCTACCAATTTGAATGTGGCTTTTTCTTGATTGGGCATTCACTTGGTTGCTGCATATTCTTGACTGCTTTTTAGAGCTCCAACAGAGCTACTTCACTTGGTCTGTTGTCCTTTACTTGATAGTTCTCTGGGTGAACAAGGGTCTGAAGCTTCCCAGTTTACCATCTTGTTCAAGTTTTTTGACTCCTTTATAGTCTTAATTGGTTTTGAACTTGGGTGGGGAGGGGGTAGTTTTTATGTACTTCATCCTTAGATTTTTTTCAACCCAATGTACTGGGACAATGGTGAATGTGGTAATTATGATGCCTGCATTCATTTACCTTTTACAGAAAGGGAAGACAAAAATAAATAAGTATATAAACAGCTAATAAATAAACAAATAGAAAATGTGAATTAATCATGATCTAGACTCTACAGGAAGCAGAATCTAAGGACTGGATGATGGGAAGTGTATTAGTTTGCTGGGGTGGCCACAACAAGGTACCACATACTGAGGGGCTTAAAGAAACAGAGATTTGTTGTCTCAGAATTCTGGAGGCTAGAAGACTAGAAGCTACAGTTCACAGTTCTAGAGGCTTCAAGTTGTTCTCAGGGAGAAAGCCAGGGAGAATCTTTCCTTGCCTTTTCTAACATCTGGTGTTTTCTGGTGACCCTTGGCAGTCCTTGACTTGTATATATGTCTCTCCAATCTCTATCTCCATCATCACATAGCTATTTTCTCCCTGTATATTTCTTCTCTTCTCAGAAGGATGCCAACCATATTAAAGTAAGGGCCATTCTACTATAGTTGTTGTTGTTCAGTTGCCAAGTTGTGTCCAATTCTTCACGACCCCATGGACTGCAGCACGCCAGGCTTCCCTGTCCCTCTCCATCTCCTGAAGTTTGCCTAAGTTCATGCCCATTGAATCGATGATGCCATCCAACCATCTCATCCTCTGTCACCCTCTTCTCCTTCTACCTGCAATCTTTCCCAGCATCAGGATCTTTTCTAATAAGTTGGCTGTTTGCATCTGGTGGCCAAAGTATTGGAACTTCAGCTTCAGCATCAGTCCTTCCAATGAGTATTCAGGGTTGATTTCCTTTAAGATTGACTGGTTTGATCTCTACTCTTGTATGACCTCATTTTAACCTAACCAGTTATTTTGGCAACAAACCTATTTCCAAAGAAAGTAACATTATGAGTTACTAGAAATTAGAGCATCACGTATCTTTTTGGAGGGGCACAATTCAACACACAACAGGAGGTGATACAAGTTTAAACAGAGGAGTCAAAGAAGATCTCTCTCTAGACAACTTATTTAGGACTAGATTTGAGGCAAAGAATGTAGTGGAATGGCCATGAAAAAATAAGCTCACGGAGCTGATGTGCAGAACACATGCAACAGTCTTAATGGGAGGAAAGCGTCAGTGTATTTGAGAAATTGAAAGAAGCCCAGTTTGGCTGGCACTTCACAGCAGCGGGACGTAGGGCATGAAATGAAATTGGAGACACAGCAAGCCACTGGATCATGAGAGCCTCATGAGCCAACATAAATGTTGAGCTTGATTCTAAAAACTCTGGAATGCCCCTCTAGGCTGTATCTGCTCCAATCTTCCTGGCTGCTTGGGGAACAGACTGGAGAACACAAGTATAGATAAGGGGAGACAGCTTAGACGCTCGGACTCATTCAATGATACCTTCAGTCTTTTTGACTCTTCAAAGGGGACAAAAGTAAGGACAAAATACATGTTTCTACTATGTATTATACAGATAGAAAAGGGAGAAACAATGATATGAAAGAGACAAATGCTTAGGAGGAAAGTAATCCTGAGCACAGTACAGAAACTGGCCTGTTCAGGAGTAGTGGCTAGAAAAGGGGATGCTAGAAACAATATCTCACTGTCCTGTAATGTATCATGATGCCAGAGAGCAGGCTGAGGCCACCAGTGGAGATGACTGGGATGCGGTAGAGGGAAAAGTCACTGGAAACAGACCATGGAAAGAAGAGAGCAGAGAGCAGGATGAATCTTTTAAGTGGCACTGGATCCAGGTGGAGAGAAAGGCCATCAGACCAAAGCACAGCAAGATGAAGTGAAGACAGTGGTACAAGTGTAAAAGTAGGCAGGATTTTGCAGCCAGATAGGGAGACAGGCTCAGAAGATACACTGCACTGAGATCAAGGAGATAATGGAGCAGAGAGAAAAAAGAAAAGTCTCTGTTTGAGATGCTACAGGAAAAGTAGAGACTGGAGAACAATCAGTTTTTAGTTAGGGAAAAGGGGGTGGCAGACTCTTCCACAAAGCAGTGTAGGATTTAGAGGAACTTGATGAAAAAGGCACAAATGTTCCATCAGCTAGAATGGAAGACTGGGGAGGAGGGAAGGCAAGGGGTTTGATGGCCTGGATCCTGGGCTGTGCGTAGCAGTGCAAGGGTTGCATTTTGTGGATAGAATCATCTGTATGTGTTCACTAATATTTTAGTAGACCAAGAGAACTAGGTCAACCTTAGATAAGGCAGGGATGAGAAATTCTCTGAGATTACAGAAAACAGATGTCAGCGTTAGTATCTGTGCAGCCTGGGTAAGCTGAAAAGATTAATAACAGACAGCAAGCATGGTGCCTCGTCCTTACTGGGTTGTACACAGTATGGAGGCAGGCAAGGAGGGAGAGACGCAAAATCTCCTTACACTTGAAAAGCACCTTGTACAGTTGTACAGAGCCTGAAGGGATGAGTAAAAATGCAGAAGCATAATTAAAACTAGTGGAATAATATAGAACTTTTATTCTCTGTAAAAAGTTCTGCCTCTGAAATTCTTCATTCATGACAAATTGATTTCATCCTCTCCAGATCATCCTTGGCTTCTGATGAGGGTGTTGCCACCCATCACCATGACCACCGCTGGAGACTGAAGCCTCCTTCCCCTGTGGCTGGAGTGTTGCTGTTGAAAGCTGTCAGCTGATTTCCTTCCTGGGACTTGCCCTCAAAAGGGCCTGGAGGGAGGATAGCATACATACAATGACTAATCCAGGGTGGTTCTCAATGGGGGACCTTTTTGAAGGGCCAACCCTATTTCAAAGGTCTTATTTTGGGGCTAGAGGACTCATAAACAAAAATTGAAGACAAATTTATTTTCTTCTTCCCTTATGTTCTTGGGCCTGTGTTTCTTTCCTCCACGTAGATGTGAAAAGCTTTCTGCATTTCAGTGCTAAGGTCTCAGTTTAGAGGGTCTGGCATTTTCAGGGATTAGTTTGCCTGACTTTGTAGGGGAGAAGATAGAGGCAGGAGTTTGAGGTGAAGAGAGCCAGCCTTAGAGATGGACATCCCAACTGCTGGTAAGATTGCTGGGAAAGGGGATGTCTTCCGGTCAGTGGAGTCCTGTACCCCACTCTTACGTGGGTTGCTGGGGGAATATGAAGAAGCAGAAACATCTGGGGAGGGGGTGCATTGCTCCCCTTTCAACAAATTTTAAGGAGATATGTTGACATGGCATTTGTTAAAAATATACAAAAAAAAAACACCCCACAAACACAACACTTTAGTTTGATGTGTTTCAAAGTCTGCATCATCAAAATCACCAGATCACCTGGATTGGTTGCTGAAACACAGGTTGCTGGGCCCCACTTTCAGAGTCTGGTACAGTAAAGGGGGCTAAAATGTCCATTTCTAAAAACTTCCCAGGTGATTCTGATGCTGCTGTCCAGAACCATTGTGTTAGAGAAAACAGATTGAAAGTGAGACAACAGGACACATAACTTAGCCCAAAGCTGTGTCTTTTCATTCCATTTGCTTTCTCAACTGCAAGCTAGAGTGCCTCCCACCTGATCCCTCAGCTCAGGACCCCACTGTTAGAATGTGTCTCTACCTCTTCCTTGATGGCGTCTGGCACTCTGGATCTGTAGACCCAGGTCCTAAATGGAGCTGCCAGCCCTCACCTGGACCATGCTGGCTCGAGGGAAGTAAAATTGATGTGATTGTTTGTGCAGCTTGAGTAATGTACAAAACTGACCAATAGATGGCAAGAGTGGGGCTAGGGTTCAACAGGTGCCCCACCCATTTAGCTGGGGGGCTGGAGTGGGTTGCACCTGCCCCTGGCACATTCTTTGCACAAACTGTCCTCTGTCCCTCAAGCAATGTACTGTCTTAGGGGGAGAGTGATCAAGTCTGCCCAGAGCAGGGTCTTTTTTCTAATTTGCATAGAGGCCTAGTATACCTGTGCTGAGTCCTACATAGAAGGGTAAAGTGGGAATACAGCTGGAAAGGTTCTTTTTAAAACCCCCAAACGATCCTAGGGTGCATGTGTGACTCTGTAGAGAAGAGCCAGGTTTCCCCAGAGTAGGGGACATTGGGTTGACTGAGTTTCCATGTGCTTTAGAAAACAGGAATGTTACATTTCTTGTCCCTGAGCACATCACCACGTGTTAGCAGTCTCTGCATTACCTGATGGGTGACTGAGTTCAGGGGGTTCCAGTTGTAAGCAGCCTCAGGGACACCAGGGAACTTGTTAGAATCACACATTTTGGGACCCAACCCAGCCGTGCTGAATCAGAAAACCTGGGCTGTGGACCAGCTGGCTGTTTAATGAGCTCCCCTCAACCAGATGATTCTGATGTGTATTAGCGTTTGAGAGAAACTGGCTTAGAGCATCCCACCTCCAACAGGCCTAGAACTCTAAGGATCTTATTACATCAGATCCTGAGGCTGCAGTCCTGGGAGCAGTCTGTTTCTTCTGGCTGATGAAAAGTCAGGGGTTGTGGAGAGTAACAAGACAGTAGGGCCATTATTCAAAGTGTGTTGTTCCTTGTTTAAATGGGCCCTCTGGGACCCTCGCTCACATTCTCAAAACAAATAATGATTATATGTGGCAAAATGCAGAATTCCACTGCAGTGTGGAGTTTGCAGAATCAAATTGGCTTCCTTCATCACCTCCAGATTCTTTCTCCCTAGTAGTTTGGTGCCAGAATTGGCTTTTTGCCTTCAATATTTTTACCTTTTTATATCTTTCACCCTTCTCTATTTAGCCCTCAACTTCCATTTTATCATTTAATTGATAACCTACATTTTGGGATTGTCATGGAAAACACCTTGATTTGATGGTTCTTGCAGATTCTAGAAATGGAGGCAGACACCCAGGGTCTCTGGGTCTCTGAGCCCTCCTCCAGGTTTAGGATGGCTTTCCTAGTAGCCATCCACTTCTTTATAATGAAGAGGAAACTGGGAAGAGAGTTATATCCTTATATCTTTAAAATAGGAGTTGATTTGCTGATAGTGGCCTTACATGACAAAAATGGTATTTTATTCATATTCCAGTAGCCATAACTTCAAGGTCAGAATTAGGGTGCACTAGCAAGCTAAAAAAAATTTGTGATTATATTTATCAGACTGAAGTAAGATTTAAAAAACCCACATATTTCCTGTGAGTAGCAAGGCAGAAATTTACACTGGAAATAAGCATCATAGGGTAATGCTAACTGAAACTGTAAATTCTGAACAATCTTAGAGCTGATAAATGGGATTCTTTAAGCTAAATCAAATTTAAAGAATAAGAAAATGTCCAATTCTTTTAGAAAATTTGGTATTAAAAAAGAACGGGTTATAATAGGGAGAAGAAATCTTCCTTAAGTGTAGTTTACATTTAATATGGATCATGTTATAGAAGAGCATTTCTTTAAAAGTTTCAGCACAGAATTGTTAGCCATAAACCTAATTCTTGCTGATTCACCTGTTCTTGATCAATGCTTCTTTGACAACACGGTTTATCAATGTCAGAAAATATACTTGGTTATTTCCCTGAAGTACTAAGGTGAAACTACTTGGTGTAAAGACAATTTTAGCCCCGGATTGCCCATGGTGGTTTTGCTAGAGGAGCCTGTTAAATTAGAATGTGTTAATCTGCAATGTGTGGTTGCCTGTCCATCATGGCCCGATTTTATCTGCTTTATAAATGAGGTTTTTAATTTAGAATCTAGACACTGAAAGAAAGCCTTAGGCGTCTAGTAGTAACTATAGTCGGGAATGTGAACAATCTGAAACAAAAGAATCTGGTGCACTTTCAATGAAATTCTTTTAATTCATTGAATTCGCTGAGAATTCCAGTCTTGACCATCTATTCCAGGAGCATGCAGTAGGTGGCACCTAAACGCTCTTTGGAGGCGAGCAGGCGCCATTTAAGAAGGAGCATCCACCGCTGCAGCAGTTGGCACAGCTGAGAAGTCCGAGATTGAAGAGGGGAGGAGGTGGGGGAGGCTGGAGGATGGTGGGGTGGCAGTGACAGCTCCGGGCCCGCCCGGGCTGGGCGGCGCAGGTGCGCTGGGGGCGCGGGGCACCAGAGCCCGGGCGCAGGTGCGCGGGGGCGCGGGGCGCGGGGCGCACGGGTGGGCAAATAGCTGACAGCATCGTCACGGCGGCGCGAGGCAGCTCGCGCCCCGCCTACCTGCGGGAGGAGCCCGTATCCGCACAGCCTGCGCTGCCCGGTCCTATTCGAGGCGAGCTCAGAAGCAGCTCTGGGAAGAGTTGTGTTCATCCTCAGGTAACCGAGATTTCTCTTCCTTTGCTGTGGCCTCGCTGCTTCTGCACTGGGACGCTGACGGCTTTTGCATTCTTGTCTGCTAGTGCCTTAACAGGGTTTACCGCTATCTGGGAGGGCGAGTCAGCAATATAAAGATTGGAGTAGATGAAAGAGTAAAAAACTGCATTTCTGTATCCTTGTCAGAGAGAGTGAGCATCTTGATACTTTTATAAAAATATCCTTTAAAAAAAAAATCTATATCTTACACATTATTTGGAATTCCGAAGCAGGAGTTTGTGTTTTAGAAAATTATACGGTGCAGGTGTTTCTATTATGTAGAAGTTGATTTAATGGTTTTACGGAAGTCCTGAAAAGATCTGGTCCAAAGTGAGAGCACGTTAGAGGCTGCTGTTTCGTTTCAGCGTGTTTTCGTACTAGAGCGGAGCTCTTCGCGGGCTTGGCTGAGACTTGGCTAACTGTTTTAATTCTCCTTTCAAAGAATGCATTTCATGATGTCTACATGTGTTTCTTCCTGTTTTGTTGTTGTAAGAAGAGAAGATGGGAAAGGTGCCGCATCCCATCTTTAGTTGTAAGATTGTGGTTCCCATAAGATGACAATGACTGCTGACAGCTCCCAGGCTCGCCTGCAAAGCGTTGTTGGCTACTAGCCAGGTGGGAACCTGCCTGAGTCTTCTGTGCTGAAAAATGCTGGTTTTCCCCTTTAAAACTCTAGTTCACGTTCTATGGGGGTCTGGGAAACTTAAATTACAAGCTCTGTGAATCGTGTTATGTCCATGAATGCTTATCTACATGGCTGTGGTGGAATTCAGTTTCTTCCCACTGTGCAGTGACACAACTTGCCTTCCTTAGGAATTTATTCTACATATTTGCCCACATTATTTTTTGAATGACCCCCTTCCATGTGAGAAGCTAGTCCTAGCATAGGGGACCTTTTCTGTTTGGAACTGAAAACTTGAGGAAAAATTTCTTTTTAAGGAAGATTTTCTAGGTAACAGTAAAAGGTTGGAGCATTTTACATTCCAAATCAGTCCAAATGTGATTCTTTCCCAGTGACATTTGGATTCGAGGAGGTGGAGTGGGAGGGAGAGAAAAGGGGAGGATAAAATTAGAATAAATTTAACAAATTTGTGAGGGAATAATACTTTTTTTTTTTTTTTTTGGTCGTTGCCTGAAATTGCAAATTGTCAACAATTCTATCTTTGGAAATGCAGGAGATCCTATGGGCTGAGATGCAGGAAAATCCATAGTTCATTTTACAGAAACAGAAGACACAAAAGAAGGAAGCATTTTCATCCCGTTTAACACATGGAGTTTAATTTGGTAGCAGGGACTCCAGTGCCCAGTGAACTCAGGAAACAGGGTGGGGAGAGGTGACTGTCGTCTCCACCATCGCACACAACTGCTGCTCAGTTATCTCTGCAGATGGCAAATATATATGCACGGCTATTGCAGAAATCTCCAGAATCCTTTCTTGTTACAGCTTTAGTAGAGTTATTCCAAAGAAGAGACTCAGAAAACACTCACATTGAATTCCAAGTTGTGGAAGTCTCTTTTCAGCTTGTGGCTAGCAAGTAGCATTCTCAGCAGTCAACAGTGCCATCTTACCAGGGGAAGAACAGAGAAGACTTTATTCATGTCCTGCTGTACATCTCCTAGGAACCACACCTGACTTTATTAGAAATATATTTTAGAAGTAAATACTGTGTACACTGAAATCTATGTATCTTAGTGAAAAATTAAAACCTTTGAAAACAAACAAGGTTCTTTTATCAAAAAGAGAGTATAGCTGTGATAATAATAATCGTATGTTCATTTTTCTAATTTTGTGGCCATACTTGATATATATTAGTATATTGGAAATTAACCTATTAATTTAGACACAATCATTATTTTCCTCCAAGATAAAGGCAGTCAGTTTTGCACAGGAGAATTTCTTTGTTACAAAGAGGAATGTTTGGCTACCTGGGTGAGGAGGTTGCCTGCCAGCTATTTTAAGTTAAAATGGACTCAGTGCTGACCTGTAACTTTCAATTCAGATGACCATGATGCCCCATTCCCACTTATATGGTGAACTGAGTCTGTCTGTTTTGTTGGTCTGCCCATTATCCATTTATCATCCAGCTCTCAGCTGTCTATTTATCTACTTGGTATGGATGTTTATAATGGACAGATGTCTCTTTAAAGGCAGAACTGATTTCTAGGACACTAATTGGCTTTGGGTATGATTTTTCTAGGAAAATAGCTGCTCTTAAAAGGAGAGGTGATGATTGTCATGTTGTCATGATTGCTAATGTTCTTTTACACATTAAATTGATGCATGTATGCACATTTAACAATTAACATAAAATTATTTTTTTTCAAATTATGTTTTAGTTTTTATTTATTTTATGTGGCTTGCAAGTCTGGGTTCCTTGACCAGGTAAGTATTTTTTAAAGTATTTGGAACAAATGCCGTCTCATCCTTTCTTCCTTTGCTTTTGTCACGGGCAAATTCAGGAAAGGAAGATTGCTTGTAGCTCTCTCCTTAGTGCAGTTAAGTGTCTTCCCATAAATCAGTACTGTCCAATAGAAATAGTGTGTGAGCCACATGCATAGTTTAATATGTCCTAGTAGTCATGTTAGAAAAGTAAAAATAAATAGGTGAAATTAATTTTAATAATATATATTCTTTAACCCAGTATATTAAAAAATGACCATTTAAAGATGTAGTTAATACAAAATACTAATGAGACATTTACTTTTTTTTTTTTTTTGCTAAGTCTTATACTTACAGAGCACCTTGATTCAGAGTAGCTATGTTTCCAGAGGTCCATGGTTAGTGGCTGTTGTATTAACCAGCACAACTATAGAATGTTAACCTTTTGGCAAAGCAATTTAAAAGCTGAAATATTAGGAGCTATTAAATTAAACTGATTAAACACTATCAAAAACATATATATACAAATGATCTCAAATTGCTATAAGACCTGTGTCCTACCCTTCCTTGCCATTAACTAGTTGTGCAGTCTTGAACCTATTTTTACTACTTTATCAGTAAAACAAGAGGATTGGGTCAAATACTTCCCTTGGTTTTTATGAAAAAATAACCAGTAGATGTGAATTCAGCCCACACGCAGCTTAGGGATCTACTGTAGCAGAAACAAAGGGAGAAGACCTTATGGTGGACCTTGCCGTTTTGCACGAATTTGCTTTGGTCCAGCCCCTGGTGACAGATGTCAGCATGTGAGGTCCCATGCCTCATTGGAGGCCATTCCATTTTCACATTTAAATTACTGGACCAACAGCAGCAAACCTATTGGAAAATCAATAAATAGTGAGCTAGCATTTAGGTCTTTTTTTTTTGCATTTAGGTCTTTTTATATGATCCTTCACTGGCATACATATCTTCAATGTTGTTAGCTATTTGTTTCAATACCATTAAATAAAGTTTGGTTAATTGTAATACTTTATGATTGACTGATCCATGAGTAGTGACTTCTGTTTTGGGGTAGGGGTGTTGAGAATTTTAAATTCATTTTTATTGGAGTAGAGTTGCTTTAAAATGTTACGTTAGTTTCTGCTGCGCAGGAAAGCAAATCAGCTATATGTATACATATATCCCCGCTTTTTTTGGATTTCCTCCCCATTTAGGTCACCACAGAGCACTGAGCAGAGTTTCCTGAACTATTATATATAGTAGGTTCTCATTAGGTATCTATTTTGTACATAGTATCAACAGTGTATGCATGACAATCCCAATCTCCCAATGCATCCCCTCTCCATTTCTCTCCTTGTGTTGTGCGTTTGTTCTCTATGTCTATGTCTCTCTGTTTTGCAAATAAAATCATCTTCCATTTTTCTAGACTCCACAAAGATGCATTAATATATAATATTTGTTTTAGGAGTGACTTTCTGGTAGTTCAGCTGGTAAGGAATCCTCCTCCAACGTAGGAGACCCTGGTTTGATTTCTGGTCAGGAAGTTCCCCTGGAGAAGGGACAGGCTACCCACTCCAGTACTCTTGGGCTTCCGTGGTGGCTCAGATGGTAAAGAATCTGCCTGCAGTGTGGGAGACTGGGATTCGATCCCTGGGTTGGGAAGATCCCCTGGAGGAGGGCATGGCAACCCACTCTAGTATTCCTGCTTAGAGTATCCTGTGGACAGAGGAGCCTGGCAGGCTACAGTCCACGGGGTCGCAGAGTCGGACACGACTGAGCACGGCATAGCAAAGAGACTTCTTGACACGTGGCTATGAATGTCCTTTTGAAAAGATGTCAGTTTCTTCCCCCAGTCTCTGGATAGCTTCTGTGATCAATGAGTGCTGGTGGGCATGGGTACAATTTCTATCATATGACTCTCTGCCTTCAAAAGGATTGTAGGACATTGAAAGAGAACTACGTTTTGTATGAAAGAAGTTTATATGCTATTTTTCCAAAGCTAATGAATGTCTGGAAAGTGAATTTTTTCTGAAGAAATAAGAGAACAGAGGAACTTTGTATTAGGCCTTTCTATAATAATGAATCTCTCTGTCTCTTTCTCTCCTCTGCTCCTACCCCCTCAGTTTCTGAAGCTGGGCTCCAGATGGGTCTAGCTATTTATCAGTATTTAGACAGAGAAGCCTTTGCAGGGGTAAACTTTCCTTCTTATGTCCTCTTTACACTCATATTGTTTTAATGGAGCATCTCTGTGATTTTTGAATTTGGACTTTATCTTTGAATGATACTGAGCAAAGAGGAAAAATGATCAGTACCCAGGTCTTTGCATCCAGGGCAAAGCCAGTTCTCTCAGGTCTCTGTTACTTTAAAAATCCAGCTCAAAGGCATTTTCCTTTTGGTATGAACTTGAACGCATCTCCCCAAGCCCCATACCCAGCTGCCACCCCATCATTACACACACACCTATAAGAGCAGTGGATTATCTCATTGCGTTCTTGAAATAGTCCCCTGAGATTTTAAGAAAGGCCTTAGTTCCTGACACTTAAAGAAAGATTGTGCTTCTCTTTGGAGGCCCCTTTAGGCTTTTGTTGGGTTCTTGACCACAGAATGGTGGTCAAGAGGGCACCGCAAAATGTACATCTGACCCTACTTTTTTTTAAAGGTTTATGTAAGTGTATATCTATGTAAAGTCTGGGTAAGCTACATGCAAGCAAAATGAGGCTGGGAATGTTGAATGATAGAAATGATGAGGTGACCTACATTTTTTAAAAAATCTAAAATTTCCAGGATATCATGATAACCATGTGTTTATATATTTTCTATCATTCCAGGTGGATTTACAAATAACACTCTATATACTTCCTCTTTGTTCTTCCCTTCTTTTAAATGTTAGCTTAAATTCCTCTAAAAATACCCTCCATTTCAAGGTGCTCCATGTTGTTGGAGCCAATATTTAAACATAAAGAATGAAAATGTAGGTAGAGAGAATGTTTAATGATCTCAGAGTGGGGAAGAATTTTCTAAGGATGATGCCAAACTTGGAGAAGGCAATGGCAACCCACTCCAGTTCTCTTGCCTGGAAAATCCCATGGATGGAGGAGCCTGGTGGGCTGCAGTCCATGGGGTCGTGAAAAGTTGGACACGACTGGATGACTTCACTTTCACTTTTCACTTTCATGCATTGGAGAAGGAAATGACAACCCATTCCAGTGTTCTTGCCTGGAGAATCCCAGGGATGGTGAAGCCTGGTGGGCTGCCGTCTATGGGGTCGCACAGAGTCGGACACGACTGAAGCGACTTAGCAGCAGCTGCAGCAGATGCCAAACTGGGATCCTAAAGAGGAAAAGTTTCTTAAATTGGGCTTCACAGAAATTTTAAATTTCTGTCTAGGAAGAAGAAACAACAGCAAAGGATGAATGGCAGCTGGGAATAAAAATTTGGAAAATATTTCAGATGAGGTCTAATTATCTTAGTATGGTAGGTCTCAAATGTTAAGCACCCAAATCACCTGATGAGATAGTTACACCTGCGATTGCTGGATCCCCAGAGACGGATTCAGTGGGGCCAGAGCAGGTGGAACATGGTCCTAGATGAGCAGGATAGCTCTGGTCTGCTGAGACGAGTTTGAGTATGACCGCCTTGAAATAGGGTAAATACCATCCTTACAAAACTAATAGAAATCTGAGCAGAGTGCAGGAACATGGAGGCCTCAAAGATGCAAATTACTTGGAACATATGAAGAAATCCTCAGTCTCACACAAATCAAATACAATTAAATCAATCAAGAGAAACAGACTTCTTGTTACATGGGCAGGAGCCACAACTTTGATAATACACCCACACTGGGCTATGCCAGACCAAGGAACTAGCAGCATCATACGTCACTAGGGCAATTTGGTGGTAATTTTGGAGGGCAACTGGCAATCTCT
Organism: Dama dama; assembly: GCF_033118175.1. NCBI lineage: Eukaryota > Metazoa > Chordata > Mammalia > Artiodactyla > Cervidae > Dama > Dama dama. The sequence continues at coordinate 24,197,784 of NC_083696.1, read as the reverse complement.
ACCAAATTTAAAATGCACATACAGTTTGATCCAGTATTTTTATTTATAGGAGGTTAGTCAACTCAAAAATGTGATGAGAGTTAGTTGAGGGGGAAAAAAAAGCAATCAGTGATAAATTAGTGATAAATGATAGGCCATTTAGTGAGTTCTATGTAGCTGGTATGTAGTTCTGTGTAGCCAGAGTCTAAACTGTTTCTAAGAGGCAGTGGGGGAAAGGACAGTATATATGTAATTTTGCTGAAGGGAATCAAGCACATGTTTTTTTAAAAAGTTTCAGATGGTCTCGTGAAACTTCTGCTAATCATGAGAAACACTCATCACCATGAAGGATGTTACTGCTTTTCTAGATATGAGGAGATATAAGAATTGGGCTCATAAAATCAGCTCCGGAGAATATCTAACTATCTGAAGACTTGTCAGTTTTCCCAGAGCAGAGAGTGCCTCGTTTCTGCTCTCTGCCCTGAACTCCTTCAGGAATGTTGGAGGTCAGCAGCTGCGGCAGCACATGGCTTAATCCTTGTAGAGGGAGATGGCAAGCACCCATGGCAAGTGCCAATCTGTGGATGACAATGCAATTACCCAGTTCTATCTTTTAGGACAATTCCAGGTTCCACTGAAGCTGTTGTACTTCTGTTACAGAAATACAAGCCACGTTTTGGGCCCAGGGATCTTGCTCTACAACCCTGAGACAACCAAGGTGACCCAAACCTTAATTTTAGGACTGATACTAATTAGGAACTATAAGTCTTTATTTTAATGCAGTATTGGAAGGCATGTGAGTCCTAAACATTTTGGATCATCCCATTGCCTTCCCTTAAGACCTGTGAAGACCAGGAAAATCAGAGTTCTTACTCTGACTCCAGTCTCCTGTGTCCTGGCCCTTCATTGGTCAGCTGTATCAGGATCCTTTTGCCCCTGGCATTAGGCCTAAGTTAAATATTGATTCAAATATGCATGATGTAAGTTTAACCCATGTTATACAAGCAGGTGTTATATTAACCACTGGTATCATTGCTCAGAGAAGGGCATGGCAACCCACTCCAGGATTCTTGCCTGGAGAATCCCCGTGGACAGAGGAGCCTGATGGGCTGCAGTCCATGGGGTCACAAAGAGTCGGACATGACTGAGCGACTAAGCACAGTGTTCAGCTTTTGATAATGCATCTCTAACTTTATTGATGAATCAGAAAACATACACAGTCATCCATTATTCGTTGCCTACCATCGTTGTCGGTCTTCCCAGGTGGCTCAGTGGTAAAGAATCTGTCTGCCAAGCAGGAAACGTGAGTTCGATCCCTTCCTGGGTCAGGAAGATTGTCTGGAGAAGGAAATGGCAACCAACTCCAGTATTCTTGCCTGGGAAATCCCATGGACAGAGGAGCCTGATGGACTACAGTCCATGGGGTTGCAAAGAGTCAGACTTGACTTAGCGACTAAACGATAACACCATTTTTATTATTTTAAAATAAATATGAGATGTTCTGAAAGTTGCTTGACAATAACTACATGTTAGTATAGAAAAACTTCCTCCAACATTTCATAATGTGGAGCTCCTTGTTCACTTGTTTCTAATTTGAATTGGCCAGAACTCTTTAAAGGATTTGCTAAACTTGAGTTGAAATGCAGGTTCTGCTACTTACCAGCTCCGCATCGGTGCACTGTTACCTTAACCAGCTAAGGTCTCAGTTCCCTTCTCTGTCAAAGGGGGCTGCTGATAACTAAATCAGAGACATTGCAAAGATCAGACTTGCCTGGGACCTCTCAACACTGACTAGGCCGTCAGGACTCCTGGGTTGTGTTGGTGGTCGCTATCTTATCAGCATCTTAATGATTCTTCTCTCTCACTATCTCAGATTTATTCTCTTACACAGCCTGGCATGAAGCCATTGTCTCATAGTTGCACTTTGCTTCTGGATGGAATTCTGGCCATCAGTTTTAGCTTTTCCTAATTTACCTAGTATGCACACTCTCCAGTTCATCCTAAGATATTGATTTTGTTTCCTTTATAGCTTTGTCTTTAAGCTGGACCTACAGGACTCCCTATTTTGTATCTGGCTAAATCCATGTTTGCTCTTTCAGGAGCACTCTTTTTTTCCGGTCTTTGACTGAGCTCATTTCCCCACAGACAGTCCTGACTCTGTAACTGAAGTCACAGTTTTGCAAGAATAGACCTTCTTGATATTTTGTTATTCTGGTTTTGAGATACTTATCTTGGTAATGATTCCAGTGGTCCTGGCCTTGACTGGAAGCCTGCTGAGGGCAGGTAGTACTACATCTTGTCTGATGTTTGTCACTGGATTCTAGACACATCAGTAGCTGTAGCCTTTTACAGCAAATTTTGCTGAGCTGCCTAGTGACCAGAGAACAGACACAATTATGTATTCATTGATTAATGGTTCTCAGCTCCTGAGTGTATGCCCTTGCCTTTTGTCAGTCCATCAACTTCAGACTTCCTGGATATTCTACTCTCAACCAAGGGCGTTCCCTCTGGTTTAGTCTTCTCCCTCACCTTATGCTCAAATGTCATCTATGTGACTTCATGTTTTCCCTCCACTGCTCTTAAATCCAATACCTGCATCCCCAGGGGATCTCATCAGTGTAAGAGGCTTTCCCACTTCCAGAGGAACAGTGGAGCATCCGCTCCCTGACCACAGCATCTTGCTTCTACAGCATCCTTGCTCAACTTCTCCTTAGCTTCTCCCAGAACTACCATTTATCTTGCTAGCATATTCAGTTTCCTTCCCATTAACATTTAAACATGTTCATGTCTTTGTATTTAATCAAAACTGGGTAGCATTCAGCCTTCGATTCACAAGCTGTCCTCCAATTTACGATCAATCTCAGGAAATACTTCAGAGCTGCCTTTATCAATGTCTGCATCTCATGTATCAACGTGTGTGTCTCCTGCTCACTCTGAGTTTCCCTGGTGGCTCAGACGGTAAAGAATCTGCCCACAATGCAGGAGACCTGGGTTGAATCCCTGAATCCGGAAGATCCCCTGGAGAAAGGAATGGTAAGTATCCAGTCTAGTATTATTGCCTGGAGAATTCCATAGGCAATGGAATAGGACAGAGAAGCCTAGTGGGCTATAGCCCATGGGATCACAAAGAGTCAGACACAACTGAGTGACTAACGCTTCATTTTTCCATGCTCACTTCTCAACCTACAGCAATCCAGCTTCCACCCAGGGTGCTTTAAGAACATCTCTCACTGAGGTCACTGATGATGTTCATTGTTTCTCAACCAGTGGGTGTTTTCAGTTTCTCACTGTACTTCACAGCTCACTACCAGTTGACATAGTCAAGCCCTCTCTTCATTTTTGAAGTCCTCCCTTTCCTCAGCTTCCACAACATGCCCTTCTGTGCAGTTGCTTTTATTTCTACAGTCTGGTCACTCCTTCTCTTAATTCTTTGCAGACCCACTGCCTTTTCAAACAATACATTTTGGAGTCTCCTGAGGTTCTATCTAGGTCCTATACTATTTTCTCTTTGTTCTTACAAGTCATCTCATCCACAGACTTGGCTTCAACCCCTACCACAGCACAGATGACTTCCACGTCTGCATTCTGATCCCTGATGCTGCAGCTGCTCTGGAAGCATCCTCCACCTGTGTACTTGATGTGAGCCCTTGACTGTCCCGAAGACATTTAGTGCTCTATCTGCTGAAAATCAAGCTAATGACTTCCCCCTAAAACCTGGCCTTTGATCTCATCCCATCTCTCCAGTTTCACCATTTGGAAACCTTAGGAGTTTTTCTTGACACTTTATTATCTCTTTGTGTCTTAGCCCTTTTATGTACCAGCCATCACTCATTGCTGTTGATATCACTAACTGATGAAGGTCACACCACCCTCCTTCCAGTGTATGGAGGGCTCCAGATACGGAGCATCAGATGTGGAGGGCTCTCTCTCTCTCCAAGGGGCCTGCAAACAGTCTTGGCCTGGCTTTGTTAATACACTCCTGCAGTACATGGCCATAGATGAGTCCTCTCCAGTGATAGAAGATGCCCTGCCATTGACATAATGGTATGGTACACACTAGTCCTCTCTCACTGTAGCCTCAAAACCTTGTCTGAGATCCCACTCAGCCCACCACCAAAGCAAGGGTAATTGCCACAGGTAGTGATGGCCAGGAGATGAAGCCGAGGTCTCTGCTCACGTTGCTCTTGCCTGAGGTGCATTTCTTGGCTTGTCCTTTCCAGTCTGTTCATTAGAACTCAACTGCAGATTCATTTACACACTGAACAGATTCTTTTTTTTTTTTTTTTATTTTTATTAGTTGGAGGCTAATTACTTCACAACATTGCAGTGGGTTTTGTCATACATTGACATGAATCAGCCATGGAGTTACATGTATTCCCCATCCTGATCCCCCCTCCCACCTCCCTCTCCACCCGATTCCTCTGGGTCTTCCCAGTGCACCAGGCCCGAGCACTTGTCTCATGCATCCCACCTGGGCCGGTGATCTGTTTCACTATGGATAATATATATGCTGTTCTCTCGAAACATCCCACCCTTGCCTTCTCCCACAGAGTCCAAAAGTCTGTTCTGTACATCCGTGTCTCTTTTTCTGTTTTGCATATAGGGTTATCATTACCTTCTTTCTAAATTCCATATATATGTGTTAGTATGCTGTAATGTTCTTTATCTTTCTGGCTTACTTCACTCTGTATAATGGGCTCCAGTTTCATCCATCTCATTAGGACTGGTTCAAATGAATTATTTTTAACGGCTGAGTAATATTCCATGGTGTATATGTACCACAGCTTCCTTATCCATTCATCTGCTGATGGGCATCTAGGTTGCTTCCATGTCCTAGCTATTATAAACAGTGCTGCGATGAACATTGGGGTGCATGTGTCTCTTTCAGATCTGGTTTCCTCAGTGTGTATGCCCAGAAGTGGTATTGCTGGGTCATGTGGCAGTTCTATTTCCAGTTTTTTAAGAAACCTCCACACTGTTTTCCATAGTGGCTGTACTAGTTTGCATTCCCACCAACAGTGTAAGAGGGTTCCCTTTTCTCCACACCCTCTCCAGCATTTATTGCTTGTAGACTTTTGGATAGCAGCCATCCTGACTGGCGTGTAATGGTACCTCATTGTGATTTTGATTTGCATTTCTCTGATAATGAGTGATGTTGAACAGATTCTTATTGTGCACTCTTTATGGGCCAAACAGTGTTCAGTCACTGCAGAGACAGCAGTGTAAGAAACAGAAGAGACCTCTCTTGGAGCTTATAATATAGTGGAAATAAACACAGTTGTCAAAAAGGCAAGTTGTATTCAGAAAGGGATACATGCTATGGAAGAAAATTAAGCAAGAAGAGGCCTAAGACTGCTGAAATTGAGGCTGGAACTATAAATCCAGTTCAATGGTCAGGGAACTTCTCACTGATGTGTGAACACAGGCCTGCAGGAGGTCGTGGGGGAAAGAGTGGTCCAGGTAGAGGGGACAGCCAGTTCAGAGGCCCTGAGGCAGGAACATGGCAGGTGTGTCCAAGTTGCAATGGGGAGACAAAGATGGCTGGAATGAAGCGAGCAGGGGGCGGAATGGCAGGAAGTGAGGGTACAGGTTGGGGCAGGACCCTTCACCTTTTACTCTCAGGGAGACGGGGGACCAGTGGGCTTTAAGCACAGGAATGATGTAATCTAGTGCCTGGAGGAGGCGCTGATTGGAGTGGCTCAAGGCTTGAAGCAAATGACCGCTTAGGAGGCTGTGGTAGTGATCCAGGTAAGAGGTGATGGATTGCCAGGGGGTTGTGAGGGCACTGGGGAAGATGATTTGTGGTTAAGTCTGGATGTGAAGATACCACCGACACACTTTGCTGATGGAATGGACAAGAGGTCCAAGAGAACTCAAGGGGTTCAGGAGGATCCCAAGGGGTTTGTCATGGACATCCAGAAGGAAGCTGTAGGCATTGCTTGAGATGATGCAAATTATAAGGGGAGCAGCTTAGGGTGGATATAGAGAGTTTTTGTGTTTTGCACGTACTATATTTGAGACGTCTCCAACGTGTCAGAGCAGAGGTGTTCAGGTGAGAGAGGGAGACATATGATTCTGCAGTGTGAGTCTGCAGTTTAAGAAGGAAGCCTCGCCTATACAGTTGGATGGATGGCATCTGAAGACGTGAAATCCAGTGACACTGTCGAGGGGGTAAGCATAGCTGGGTTGGGGGGATCAGGTAACAAGGATGGAGGTGTGAGCTTGTCTTGCATGCATGTGTGCTCAGCTGTGTCTGACTCTTTGTAACCCCATGGACTGTAGCCTGCCAGGCTTCTCTGTCCGTGGGAGTTTTCAGGCAAGAATACTGGAGTGAGTTGCTGTTTCTTCTTCCAGGGAATCTTCCTGATCTAGGGATCGAACCACAGCTCCTGCGGCTCCTGAATCACAGGTGGATTCTTTACATGCTAAGCCATTGGAGCTTGTCTAACTGGCAAGTTAATTAGTGATGGCCCTGACCCACCTCCCCTGCCACCACCCTGGCCCCAGCTGGACCTCACCACAGTAACAGCTGCCTCTACACCACGCACACATTCCCTGCCCGTTACCTTGCTGGCTCCATCTACTTTTCTGTACCCCTTCTTCCATTCTAGAATCCCCCCTTTTCCTAGAACATATCATGATAGCTTCTGCGTTTGTCCCTTCCCTCAACCAGGGAAGTTCTTCTCCCAGGTATTCAGAATTCACACCATCATTGTTCTCAAATCTTTGCTCCAATAGCAACTTTCCAGGGAGCCTTTTTCTGGCTTCTGGCCACCTCTGATGTCCACTGTACATCCTCAAAATGTAACTGAAATATACTGCATTGACATGCTCTTATCAAATGTACCCATACCCATGGAAACCCTTCATTTGGAAGACTTAAAATGATAAAAAACATTTCTTTTCAAGTTTTTAATTGTACAAGTAAGAGAGCTTTTAAGGGACACATTTGCATTGCATTTGGCAAAATCATGTATAAAAATGTTTCCACTGTTATATCTCTTTTCAAAATGCTTTCTCCATAGGACAGTTGTTTTTCCAAAGTAGGTACTGATCCCTCTCTTATGTTTTAAAATGTCACCTTTGTATTGCAGGGGTGGAGAAAATGTGCTTATTTTTGGAAAATACCTGCTGTATGTCATATTGCTAAAGACTGCCTGCCACCCAGAAAATGGTTATGAATGTAGAACAGTTGCTTTTTGTGTAATAGAAAAACACACAATTTGCCTTTTAGTTCTGTAACACATATATTTTCCTTGCTACAAGATGACTAGTGAACCATCCTGTGGTTAAAAAAAAATTTCATCTTGGCTTGCCACCTTCACATGAAATGTTGTAAGGAATCTACCGCATTGTAAAGGTCTTATTTTTATATATTAAGAAATAAAGTACCCAGAAGTTCCTGTTTGGCTTCAGCTTCTTTGCTGCAAGAACTGACTGATGAACAGTGCAATAAATTCACTCACCTCTGTTTCTGTCTCTATAATGTCACTATAGATACTCATGTAATTTTTTTATTTCTCTTGACATTGCCAGCAGTTACTCTTACATAGATTTTTTTAAAACTTGATTTTCTTTCTTTAAAGAGTTCATTGATCTTCTCTTATACAATTTTCCTTGGTCAGCTCACAAAAATGTATTTCAACAGCTGGTAATCAACATGCGCTAAGTGTTTCTGATGTGTCCAGCACTGGGTTAAATAAAATTATGTGCTGCTGGGTGAATCCCACAGGGATCCTGCCTTTATGGCACTGGTATTGGAGGGAGAGGAAGAGAGAGAACACAAAATAATAAATACTGAAAGAAGGATGCTACTGCTGCATGTAAGCTCATTCGTCCAACTTTTTGTGATCCCTTCGACTGTAGCCCACTGACTCCTCTGTCCATAGAGTTCTCCAGGCAAGAATACTGGAGTGGGTTGCCATTTCCTCCTCCACATGAATCTTCCTGACTCAGGATTCGAACTCGTGTCCCCTGAGTCTCCTGCACTGGCCGGCAGATTCTTTACCATGGCACTGCCGGGACCAGCCAGCAATGAGAACAAGTCCTGACCGCAGCAGCACGGAAGCCTGAGGAAAAGAAGCTGAAAGTAAAGGATGGGGTCGAGAGGGCTGAATGCTCTTTAGGCAAGTCAGCAACTTTATTGAGTAAAACAGCTACCTTTATACTAGTACAAGCAGAAAACATAGTTCATAAAAATGCCATCTGGTTTTTGTCACGTCAATACAATTCTTTGTCTTAAGTGATTGCAGAAGCTTACGTCTTGTTTTTGGCATTCCAAGATAAACTACTAAGTGAAGGTCACTACTACGTTTTTCTCAAGGAAGAACAAAGGAGACCCGGCAAATGTTTTACTATTTTATCACGGGGTGGCGGGACAGGGAATGGCCTCTTTCAAGGCCTTTCCCAGGGCCTTTTTGGGCCTTGAGCAGGCCGGCTCCCTGCATGGCACCACCTGGGGAGCCCCGTGAAAGAACAATGTATGTGCTAAAGTATCTTATTATTGAAAGAGAATCATTCTAATACATAATAGACACGCTAAAGTATATTTGAAATGTTTCTACTTTGCTCTGTTTAGTAAACATGTCCACTGTGAAACTTCTAATACTGGTTCTTGATACCTTCGTAATTATTTTCTAATTATCTTCCTACAGGACTCTGAGAAAGGACTGCATTTTAGTTATTAAGCATTTTGGTGTATTATTTCATATATTATAGCTGGAAAATAAGTGTTTTTCCAATGACTTGTGACATTTTGCCTTTCAATATTAAAAAGATTCTAAGCATTTTGGGGCTTCCCTCATAGCTCAGTTGGTAAATCATCTGCCTGCAATGCAGGAGACCCAGGTTCAATTCCTGAGTCAGGAATATCCCATGGAGAAGGAAATGGCAACCCACTCCAGTATTCTTGCCTGGAGAATCCCATGGACAGAGGAGGCTGACAGGCTACAGTCCATGGGATCGCAAGAGTGGGACACGACTTAGCGACTAAACCACCACCAAGCATTTAAAAAGTCAAGTTTAAATTTTGTAACATACTGGATTAAGTATAATGTATTAAACTTTGCTTAAAAAGTATAGAGATTTGTTCTAGTGTGGTGCAACCCAATAGATAAACACTGTGAGCCAATATATAATTGTGTATTTTCTAGTAGAGCTTCCTAGATGGCCCTAGTGGTAAAAAAAAAAAACCCCATCTGCCAACACAAGAGACCTAAGAGACATAGGTTTAATCCCTGGGGTGGGAGAAGGGCATGGCAGCCTGCTCCAATATTCTTGCCTGGAGAATTCCATGGACAAATGAGCTTGGTAGGCTATAGTCCACTGGGTTGAAAAGAGTTGGACACAACTGAAGTGACTTAGCACATGTGCATTTTCTAGTAATCACATTTAAAAAAGTAAAGACCCAGTTGAAGTTAATTCAAATCATATATTTTATTTTATCCAATGTACATGAAATATCATTTCAACTTGGAATCAGTGTCAAAATTATGAATGAGATATTTAACACTCTTTTTTATATGTGTTCAAAATCCAGGGCAAGACCTCTCAGTTCAGTCTAGTTGAATTTCAAGTGGCAAGTGACTACTATATTGGACAATGCAGTCCTGTGGGCTTAGTTTTAAATGCAGTGGCTAATAGTGATGTGTAACAGGAGCACTGATACAGTATAAAATTAGGGCCTAGAAGTAGGTGTAGATTTCAGTTGGTCTCAAGAAATTAGATATTTTTTTTTGGCCTGGCAAGATCAGATTAGATTCTTGTTGCTCTTAATGTGTAATGTGGATGACAAAGGAGAAGGACTATCTGCTGTGCCAATACCAATTGTGCTATGGGTGCAATTGTTAATTCATAGTTTTATTTTTGCTGAAAATATTTTCTCTTATAATTGTGTATTTTTATCATGGTAAAATACATGTAACATATAATTTCCCATTGCAATTGCATTTAGTGGCATTAAATACATGTACATTGTTGTATCACCATCCATCTCCAGAACTATTCATCTTGCAAAACTGAAACTCTATTCCCATTAACAATTACTCCCCATTCTCCCCTCCCCCCAAGCCCTGGTAGACCACCATTCTATTTTCTGTCTCAATAAACTCAACTGTTCTAGGGATGTTTTATGTAAGTGGAGTCATATGATATTTGTTCTTCCATGACTGGTTTATTTCACTTCACACAGTATTCTCATAGTTCATCCATGTTGTAGCATGTGCCAGAATTTTCTTCCTTTTAGGCTAAATGATGTTCCATTTTGTAAATATATTATTTTGTTTATCCATTCATCTGTTGATGGACATTTAGGTTGCTATGGTTGTTGTGAATAATGCTGTTAGGAACTAGAAATGTGGGTACACAAATATCTTTTCAACTGTTTGAATAATATATCATAATATATGTTTAAATTATTTTGAGTATATACACAGAAGTAAATTGTTGGGTTACATGGTAACTGTTGAATTTTGCATTGTTTTACATTCTTCCTAGAAGGATTCTAACATCTCCACATCTTCCTTAACACTTGTTATTTTCTGTTTTGTTTGTTTTTTTGTTTTGATTTTTGATAGTAGCCATTCTGGTGCGTGTGAGGTGATTTCTCATTGTGGTTTTGATCTTCATTTCCCTGATAATTTGTGATGTTAAGCATCTTTTCATGTGCTTATTGGCCATTTGTATATTATTTAGAGAATGTTTATTCAAGTTCTTTATCCATTTTTAGTTGCTTTTTCTTTTTGTTATTCAGTTGTATTTCCTCTGTATTCTGGATATTAGATTCTTACCAGATATATGATATCTGGTACATATATCTGCTATGGTATATGATATCTGGTACACCAGATACATGCTATCTTCCGTGGTGTAGGTTCTCTTTTAACTTTCCTGACACTGTCATTTGTTGCACAAAACCCAAAGAGCCAAAACAATCTTGAAAAAGAACAAAGTTCAAGGCTTCACACTTACAGATTTCAAAATTTATTATAAAGATGCAGTAGACCAGTTGTGTGGTACTGGCATAGGAATAGACACATAGACCATGGAATAAAATTAAGAGTCCAGAAATAAACCTAGTTTACATTTGTAGTTAATTGAATTTTGATAAGGGGTCAAGATCATTCAACAGAGGAAGAATTGTTTCATAACAAATAGTTTCAGGATACTGGATATCCATAGATAAAGAAATGAAGTTGGATTCCATCACACCATATTAAAAAATTAACTCAAAATGGAGCAATGGCCTTAAAATAAAAACTAAAGCTATATAACTCTTAGAAGAAAATGTAGCGGTATGTCTTCATGATGGCAATGGATTCTTAGGTAAAACACCAAAAGCGTGAGTAATAAACTAGTTCATGATTGTGTGAAGGAATATTTTTTTACCCACTTGGCAATTTTGTAAACTTTCATTTGACTAAAATAGAAATCTACAACCAAGTGCATATACAAAGAGCCATGTTCCAATAAGTGGACAGTGAAGGAAGGACATCAGGCTACACATAGTAGCTCTTTAAGCCATCACTCCTGATACTGAGCACTTTCTTCTCCTTGCTGGCAGAGTTTCTGCCTTCCAGTTGTCTTCATCTTTTGGTGTTAATTTCCCTGCAAGGTTATCATACTGCATTGGTCATTCAGGATCAAACTTGGTAACTGATCCTTTGACCAAGACAATGGTACTATCTCTTATTAACATGATGTGCCTTTTTATTTCTCTTACCCACATGGAAAAGCCATAAAGCTGAAGATGCCCCAAACATAGGGCATTGTCAGGCTCTTGTAAATCTGAAAAGTGTAACTAAGTGCATTTTCTTTGGCTGTTTGGATTCCTAGCCATCATGTATGTCCCCAATGAAATAGTTTTAGACAGACATCAGTGAATCTTATTTCTGTGCCTAAGCTGTAGGCTAAATTGGCTCTCAGATGGCAGAAAGTGAAGAGGAACTAAAAAGCCTCTTGATGAAAGTGAAGGAGGAGAGTGAAAAAGTTGGCTTAAAGCTCAACATTCAGAAAACTAAGATCATGGCATCTGGTCCCATCACTTCATGGGAAATAGATGGGGAAACAGTGGAAACAGTGGCTGTTATTTTGGGGGGCTCCAGAATCACTGCAGATGGTGATTGCAGCCATGAAATTAAAAAACACTTACTCCTTGGAAGGAAAGATATGACCAACCTAGATAGCATATTAAAAAGCTGAGACATTACTTTGCCAACAAAGGTCAATTTAGTTAAGGCTGTGGTTTTTCCAGTAGTCATGTATGGATGTGAGAGTTGGATGGTGTAGAAAGCTGAGCGCCGAAGAATGCTTTTGAACTGGGGTGTTGGAGAAGACTCTTGAGAGTCCCTTGGTCTGCAAGGAGACGCAACCAGTCCATCCTAAAGGAGATCAGTCCTGAATATTCATTGGAAGGACTGATGCTGAAGCTGAAACTCCAATTCTTTGGCCACCTCACATGGAGAGTTAATTCATTGGAAAAGGATTGGGGGCAGGAGGAGAAGGGGACGACAGAGGATGAGATGGCTGGATGGCATCACAGACTCGATGGACATGAGTTTGAGTGGACTCTGGGAGTTGGTGATGGACAGGGAGGCCTGGTGTGCTGTGATTCATGGGGTTGCAAAGAGTTGGACATGACCGAGCGACTGAACTGAACTGAACAAAACTCTTAAAGAATAATTTATTCTATCCTTTCCATTCCAAGAAATGTCCCAACTTTTCTCCACTTGTTTCATTGTTGCTGTTGTTACAGGTCTTGTGGTGGGTGTCTAAGGAACCCCACCCCCCTGACCCCCACCATGTATATGGGATGGGGGCTCCATACCTGAGTGCAGATGAGTCACCTGGTTTAGTGCCCGCACTAGTGTTGCCAGGGTGGGTGTCTCCACAACACTAAGAAACAAGATTACTCAAAAAGGATTCTACTTCTTTGGATAAAGGTGAGCCGGGGGATGTTTAACTCCTTCTTTATGATCAGGCAGCTATTTCTCACTAACAAATCTTTCATTTTTTATGTTCCACTAAGAAGGTACATGAAATGAATCGTTTATTAAATTAAAATTCTAAAAAGTACACTCTCTTACCTAGAGAATGTATGCTTTATTGAAAATTGTTAATTTCTTATAGATATCCTTTTTTATATTGTAATATCAGTAAAAATCCTTCAGTTCAGTTCAGTTGCTGAGTCGTGTCTGACTCTTTGCGACCCCATGAACCACAGCACACCAGGCCTCCCTGTCCATTACCAACTCCCGGAGTCCACCCAAACCCATGTCCATTGAGTCGGTGATGCCATCCAGCCATCTCATCCTCTGTCGTCCCCTTCTCCTCCCACCCTCAATTTTTCCCAGCATCAGGGTCTTTTCCAATGAGTCAGCTCTTTGCATCAGGTGGCCAAAGTATTGGAGTTTCAGCTTCAACATCAGTCCTTCCAATGAACACCCAGGACTTATCTCCTTTAGGATGGACTGGTTGGATCTTCTAGCAGTCCAAGGGACTCCCAAGAGTCTTCAACACCACAGTTCAAAAGCATCAATTCTTCGGCACTCAGCTTTCTTTATAGTCCAACTCTCACATCCATACATGACTACTGGAAAAACCATAGCCTTGACTAGACAGACCTTTGTTGGCAAAGTAATGTCTCTGCTTTTTAATATGCTGTCTAGGTTGGTCATAACTTTTCTTCCAAGGATCAAGTGTCTTTTAATTTCATGGCTGCAGTCAGCATCTGCAGTGATTTTGGAGCCCCCCAAAGTAAAGTCAGCCACTGTTTCCACTGTTTCCCCATCTATTTCCCATGAAGTGATGAGACCAGCTGCCATGATCTTAGTTTTCTGAATGTTGAGCTTTAAGCCAACTTTTTCACTCTCCTCTTTAACTTTCATCAAGAGGCTCTTTAGTTCTTCACTTTCTGCCATAAGGGTGGTGTCATCTGCCTATCTGAGGTTATTGATATTTCTCCCGGCAATCTTGATTCCAGCCTGTGCTTCATCCAGTCCAGCGTTTCTCATGATGTACTCTGCATATAAGTTAAATAAGCAGGGTGACAATATACAGCCTTGTCGTATTCCTTTTCCTATTTGGAACCAGTTACTTTTACTTAAATGACCCATTTACTTTTTATTACTAGTAGTTTTAAACATAAGCTCTTAGGTACCAACTTTAAATATGAAATTTGCCTAAGGTTAATAAAGTTTAAAATGGTAATAAAGACATATCTACTCAAGGAGAAAGCATTTTGGAAAACCAAGGTAAAAATTGATCTGAGACAGCCTGTGTAAACTTCAAGAAATGCAAGTGCCCTTGATCTCAGATTATTCATGGGACATTTTTGGCAGGATAGTACACTAAATTGTCTGGCTTTTCCAAAAACTGACAGCTGAATTCTTGTAATCTATGATTTTTCTCTCCATTCAACTATATGTTCTTTTGAAGCAGGCTTAATTCAGGGCATAATGTAGATAAAGATGGTGGTTTTACATGAGATGTTTCTTTTTTTAAAAAATTTTATTCATGTGAATCTAACATGTCTTCCAAAGGATCCATGAATGGGCACCTCTTGTGACTCAGGAAATCAAAGTCTATTTTCCCTACAGTCCTGGACCCTGTAGGCTGAGGACAAGCCTCTGATAATTCTGCACCCAGTCACAGTGTGGAGGAGGTTTCCCCACATGTCCAGTGATTCTCTAGACACCAGGTGGATGTCCTACCATTTGACTCACTTCTGACACTATCACCTATAGAGAGCATCAGACTCCACAGGATAACCTACAAGACTGACCTCTGCTTCAGATGCCAATTGCAAGTCTAGGTTGTTACCTGTGCATCTGACTAACTGGTTATAAATTAGAGGTTCTCTGTTTTGGGTTTGTTTAATCTGCTGGAGTGACTCCTAGAACTCAGAAAAATGTTTTACTGACTAGGTTACTGGTTTATGATAAAGGGAACAGCCAGATGAAAGAGCTGTATGGGGAAAGGGCATGAAGGTTTCATTCCCTCTCCGGTTCACAATTCTCCCCATGGCTCCATGTGTTAACCTACCTGGAAGCTCTCCTAATGCTGTCCTTTTGAGTTTTTGCAGAGCCCTCATTACAGAGGTATGATTGATTAAATAGTTGGCCATTGGCGATTGATTCAACCTACAGGCTTCCCCCACCCCTTCCCTTCTCCTTCCTAGAGGTGTGAGATGGGGCTTAAATTTCCAGTCCTCTGTTCTTGGTTGTTTAGTTATCCTGGCAACCAAACTCTAGTCTTAGATCCTTTCCAAAAGTCACCTTATTAGCATCAACCCAGTTGATGGAAAGGGGCTTTTTATGAATAATAAAACACTCATTACATATTTATGGTTCTGAAGTGTTTTTAGGAACTAAGGACAAGAGGACAAATACTGTAATAAAAGATGCCCTCACTGCTTTTACCTCTCAGGAAAGAGTTTGGGAAGCTGTGAGCTAAGAACCATGGATAAAGACCAAATATGTGTTTCTTATGACCCCAAAATTTTGAACCTCTAACTTGACTGTCAGTATTTAAAATGTCCCTTTTTAAAGTTTTATTATAAAACACACATGTTTATATTTTATGACACTTTGCAATGGAAAGGATACCCTCTTTTCTTGATTCTTTCCTTCATTTCCTGTTTATGTATAAGCTTTTTAGAAGTATAAGAGACTGTAGAGACAGTTTAGCCTAAACAAGTTCAAGAAAAGCTGAAGGTTGCCTGTAAAGTCATGCCAGATAGCCTTCCTATTTGGGGACTAGGCTGGGGTGAACAGATCTGTGCATCAAGAGAACCCAGTCCAGCCGCCTCTGCAGCCAATATGATTCTTCTGTATATCAGTGGTCAACAAGAGACCAATAGACATTTGGTGAAACCAACCATGTGAAAGAGAAGGATCATAATGAAGAAACGAAACCAAAAGTATCTCAGTTCAGTTCAGTCTCTCACTCAGTCACGACTCCATGAACTGCAGCACACCAGGCCAACCGCCTGGTTGTCCACCACCAACTCCCAGAGTCCACCCAAACCCATGTCCATTGAGTCAGGGATGCCATCCAATCATCTCATCCTCTGTCGTCCCCTTCTCCTCCTGCCTTCAATCTTTCCCAGCATCAGGGTCTTTTCCAATGAGTCAACTCTTCGCATGAGGTGGCCAAAGTATTGGAGTTTCAGCTTCAACATCAGTCCTTCCAATGAACACCCAGGACTGATCTCCTTCAGGATGGACTGGTTGGATCTCCTTGCAGCCTAAGGGACTCTCAAGAGTCTTTTCCAACACCATAGTTTCAAAAGCATCAATTGTTCAGCACTCAGCTTTCTTTATGGAGAAGGCAATGGCAATCTATTCCAGTACTCTTGCCTGGAGAATTCCATGGTCAGGGGAGCCTGGTAGGCTGCAGTCCACGGGGTCACAAAGAGTCAGACACAACTGAACGACTTCACTTTCACTTTTCAGTTTCATGCATTGGAGAAGGAAATGGCAACCCACTCCAGTGTTCTTGCCTGGAGAATCCCAGGGACGGTGGAGCCTGGTGGTCTGCTGTCTATGGGGTCGCATGGAGTCAGACACAACTGAAGCAACTTAGCAGCAGCAGCTTTTTTTATAGTCCAACTCTCACATCCATACATGACCACTGGAAAAACCATAGCCTTGACTAGATGGACCTTTGTTGACAAAGTAATGTCTGCTTTTTAATATGTTGTCTAGGTTGGTCATAACTTTCCTTCCAAGGAGTAAGCATCTTTTAATTTCATGGCTGCAATCTCAGATAAGAACAATAGTAACAAATCTCAATTAGTATTCTTACTGAAATTCTGCCTGGTATCACCTTTTCTGACAACAAAATGCTTCTCTGAGAAAGAAAAAAATCAGAGTACAAGAAGGTTTATCTACAATATAAAGGAAAAGATTTTAGAGAAATCAAGAACAGGTACACTTGGTTCATCATCTAACAGAAGCTTCAGAAAGAGAAAAAAAATGCAAGGATTAAGATGATGTAATTTTAAAAAGCAAATGAAAAATTTCCCAAGTTGCAGAAAGGGTTAAGTTTTTAACCAGCTACATGCTGCACACCAGCCCCCTGCACCGCCCCCCCCCCACCCCAGGAAAAAGTCACCACAGTTACAAAGCAGTTGTAGATATATCCTGAAATGTCATAACTCCCAGAATAAAGAGAATACCCTAACTCTGCCAAGAGAAGGGGAAAACACCTTTCCTGCAAAGGAAAGAGTATTATACTGGCTTTGAATTTTGTGCCAGCAACCCTGGATGATAAAGTTAAATGATTTTTAATGTCTGAAAAGAAAAAAGAATTTGAACTTAATCAATCAAGTGAAAGGGTGTGAGTTCAGAAATTTTAATGTCATCTAAAAGAAATTATCAGTAATGTTTATACCAAAGTATAAAATAAATCCTAAGATGATAAGTTGAAATACAAAATTATATTATTAATACTTAGGCAAGAAACAAACAGGAAGCTGGGAAAGTAAGACCCCAGTGTTTCTGACACAGAAAATTATGCAATCAGCAGTTTGGTGAAAATGACCTTTCTCTCAGTGGGTCCAATTGTGTCTACTTCCTCAGTAAAAAATCTTTACAATGTCCTTTTAATGCTGTTTATTAATAGCATTTAGAAACAACCTAAAGAAGAACCACAGAAGACAATATACATTTTGGAACAAATTGTAAATATTATAACTGGAAAATTTAAATACTGATATGTGCTTTAAAAATAGAGCATAAGTGATACAATTAGGCAATGGAGGAAGATAATAGTGCTAATTTTACATACACAGAGAGAGAGAGAGAGAGAGAGAGAGAGAGAGAGAGAGAGAGAGATGGTCCGAAATCAGTAATTCAGGACATTAAGATCTATTATTGAAGCAATGAATGCATTATTTAAAATTTAAAAGTGAACACCAGGAAACAATTGAGCTTCCATTCTTAGAGACCAGAGCTGCTGAAGGAAGGGGTCTAGGAGTAGATAAAAGAGTATTTTATAATCTTTTTATTTTTTTTTAACCAAGTACATGCATTATATCATTTTTCATTTGTTTGTTTTTAAAGTTTTTAAGCTGAGATAACAGGAGCAGTTGGGATTTGCCTGGTCAGGTTTAATCGGGGCTTCCTCTGCCGTCACCTGCCCTTCCTTCTCTCCTTGAAGAATAACTGGCTGTGTGTGCATCCTGAATCCCAGTGGCTCCTGTTTTCTTTCAGATTTGTCCCATCGGATACCCAGCAGCAGACCCATACAGATATTCTTCCGCACTTGTCTAACCCTTACCTTAGCCTTTGCCAATTATCCCTCTCCTTTCCTTAATCCCTGAATTTCCTTAGGTAGAATCTGTATTTCTTTTCTTTCCAACCACCTCATTAATTCCCATCACTCTCATGCCCACTGCAGAGTGACTTTCACTCCCCTATGCCTCTTAACGGAAACTTTGCTGGTCTTCATTTCCTTCTGTGTGGCTGAACCACACTGAGTCCTTGTTGTCAGCTCCATCTTAGTTCTCAGTCCTACCCCTTTCCTTCTCTTTATAACTGAGAGTGAAAGTGTGAGCTGCTCAGTTGTGTCCGACTCTGTTAACCCATGGACTGTAGCCTACCAGGCTCCTCTGTCCATGGGATTCTCCAGGCAAGAGTACTGCAGTGGGTAGCCATTCCCTTCTCCAGGTGATCTTCCTGACCCTTCTGCCTAACTCACAAGGAATACTTACAAGTTGAATATGTTTCCTATCAACTTTTACCCTAGCCTTCACCTGACATGAAAAGTGGAATGAATGCCTTTGCTGGCACAGATGGTCATGAGACACCCACCCCCCCACAGACACACCAACCAGCCTCCAGGAAGAAAAACCATTGATTCCCAATGCATGAAAACATGCTTCTCACTTGGTCGTCAGATTCTATATTTCACATTGGCCCCTTTAAACTCCCCCGTAGCCCTTTCAACAGGGTGGAGTGCAGCTATGAATGCTTCTGGATTGCTGTCTGCCTCATCCACCCCATATGTAATTTACCTTCAATAAGCTTCATAATTGTACTTTATGGAGTTGCCTGCTTCATTTCTTAATCTCAAAGTTCCTTCTCAGTTTGAGGAATATTATTCAATATCCACATCTTTTGGCTTTTTGGCCTTGAGGCATGTAGGATCTTAACTTCCTGACCAGGGATCAAACCTGCACCCCCTGCATTCATAACCACTGAACCACCAAGGAACTCCCACTGTAATAAACTTAAAAGAATGAAATCATTCAGAATAACCTGTATAACTATCTTATAGCAGTATGGTGTTAACATCTTTGTAACCACTGCCCAACGAAAATATGTAACATCTCTAGCGCTCAGCAGGCTGCTTAGCAGATCTCAACTGTCAGATTCAACCGTGCTGTTGCATGTATTATTCTTTGTTCTTTTCATAGCTTTTTCTTATTGTATGGATAAATTAATTCAGTATATTGCTTTCTATAGTATGAATATTTCATTCTTTGCTTATCATTTCTACTGTGAAGATGTGTGTTGTTTCCATCATCTGGCTGTTACAAATAAAGCTGAGCCTATTAACTTTAGGATATTCACTGAATCAGTTTCAGAATCAGTAGACATCATCATCATATACAGTAGAGTGTTATCCTATGCAGTCTTTTTTAAAATTATAGCATTATTGAGATATAATTCATCCAACTGAAGTATGCAACTTAGTAGTTTTTAGTACATTCACAGGGTTGTCCAATCATTGCTACAGTCAGTTTTAGAACATTTCATCACTCAAAAGGAAACTCTGTCCAGTCTCTTCCCAGTTTTCCCCAACATCCACCTCACTCCATCCCTAGGCAATTACAAATATCCTTTCTGTGTCTATAGATCTGCAATTCTGCATATTTCATATAAATAGACAATATGTGTGGTCTTTTGTTATTGGCTTCTTTCATTTAACATCATGTTTTCAAGGTTCATCCTTGCTAGAGCACCTATCAATACTTCATATCATTTTATTGCTAAATAATACTTCATTGTATGGATATACCATATTTTTACTTATGCTTTCATTAGATGGTGAACATTTGGATTTTTTTCCTGCTTTTTGACTACTACAAGTAAGGTTGCTAAGAACATTCACATACAATTATTTGTGTGGCTGTGTTTTCATTTCTCATGGGTGTAGGATTAGGGAAATCACTGGGTCTTACGGTAATTCTGTTTACTTTTTTAAGGAAGTGATGGATTGCTTTCCAAAGCAGCTATACTACTTTACATTCAGATCAGCAAAGCACAGTGGTTCCAGTTTCCCTACATCATTGTCAACATTTGCTATTTTCTGTGGCTTTTTTTTTTTAATTTTTAATTTTGTTGAAGTCTTCCAAGTGTCTGTGAAGTGCTCTACCTTGTGGTTTTGATTTGCATTTCCCATCACTTTATGGCAAATAGAAGGGGGAAATGTGGAAGCAGTGACAGATTTTATTTTCTTGGGCTCCAAAATCACTGTGGATTTGACTGAACACATGAAATTAAAAGAAACTTAGTCCTTGGAAGGTAAGCTATGGCAAACCTAGATAGTGTATTAAAAAGCAGAGACAATCACTTTACCATCAAAGGTCCATATAGTCAAAGCCATGGTTTTTCCAGTAGTCATGAACAGATGTGAGGGTTGGATCGTAAAGAAGGCTGAGTGCTGAAGAATTGATGCTTTCAAACTGTGGTTCTGGAGAAGATTTTTGAGAGTCCTTTGGACAGCAAGGAGATCAAATCAGTCATTCCTAAAGGAAATCAACTCTGAATATTCATTGGAAGGACTGATGCTGAAGCTGAAGCTTCAATACTTTAAGCCACCTGATGCAAAGAGTCAGAGCCAACTCATTGGAAAAGACCCTGATACCGGGAAAAATTGAAGGCAGAGGAAGAGAAGAGGATAAGAGAGGGTGAGATGTTTAGGTAGCATCACTGACTCAGTGGACATGCATTTGAGCAAACTCAGGGAGATAGTGAAGGACAAGGAATCCAAGCATGCTGCAGTCCATGGGGTCACAAAGAGTCAGACATGACTTGCAACTGAACAACAACAACAGTGACTAGTAATAGTAATGTTGAGTGTCTTTTCTTGTGTTCATTGTCCACTAGAATAGCTTCTTTAGAGAAATGTTGGTTCAAATGCTTTGTCCATTTTAATTTTTTGTGAGTTTGTTGTTGTTGCTATTGAATGCCAGGTAATTATTATATACTGTGGAATTAATCACTTGTCAGATATATGATTTGTAGAAATTTTATCCCTGTTTTCTGGGTCGCCTTATACTTTCTTAATAGTGTTCTTTAAATACAGACTTTTTGATTTTGATGAAATCAAATTTACCTATTTTTTTAAAAATCTTGTTCATGTTTTTGGAATCACCACTAAGAAATCAATGCCAAATCAAAGATCATAAACTTATGCCTGTATTTTCTTTTAGGATATTTTTAGTTTGGGGGCTTACCTTTAGGTCTTTGGTCCATTTTGATTTAATTTTTATATATGTTATAAGGGAGGCTTCTTTCTTTTGCATATGAATATCAGTTGTTTCAGCACCATTTGTTGAAAAGATATTCTTTCTTGAATTTTCTTGATAACCTTGTCAAAAATAATTTGACTATAAAAGTCAGAATTTATTTCTTGACTCTGAAGTTTTTCATTCATCTGTTTGCTATCCTCTGCAATATCACACTGTCTTGATTATTGTAGCTTTGTAATAGGTTTGATATCAAACAGTGTGTGTCCTCCAACCTTTTCTTTTTTATTCTTCAGTTACCAATGGTTCAGTATTCTGGGTCTCTTGAATTTTCCTGTGGATATTGGGATCAGCTTGTCAATTTATGTAGTCAGTTGGAATTTTCTGAAGGATTGCACTGAATTTGTAGATGATTTAAGGGACTATTGTTGTTTTAACAACATTAAGTCTTCTGATACATAAACATGTGTATCTTTCCAATAATGTAGATCTTCAGTTTCCTTCATCAGTATTTTATAATTTTCAAAGGTGTACATTTCTTACTTCTTTGTTAAAAGTATTCCCAGGCATCTTATTCTTGTTGATGATATTGTAAATGGAATTGGTTTCTTAACTTTAAATTGTTTATTTCAAGTATGTAGAAATAGTTTATTTTTAAACAGGTGTTGTATTCTAAAAACTTGTTGATCTAATTTATTAGTTCTAATAGTTTTAAGTGGATTCCCTAGGATTTTCTATCTATTAATACAAAGAATACACAGAAGAACTGTACAAAAAAGATCTTCACGACGCAGATAATCACAATGGTGTGATCACTGACCTAGAGCCAGACATCCTGGAATGTGAAGTCAAGTGGGCCTTAGAAAGCATCACTATGAACAAAGCTAGTGGATGTGATGGAATTCCAGTTGAGCGATTTCAAATCCTGAAGGATGATGCTGTGAAAGTGCTACACTCAATACACCAGCAAATTTGGAAAACTCAGCAGTTGCCACAGGACTGGAAAAGGTCCGTTTTCATTCTAATCTCTAAGAAAGGCAATCCCAAAGAATGCTCAAACTACCGCACAATTGCACTCATCTCACATGCTAGTAAAGTAATGCTCAAAATTCTCCAAGCCAGGCTTCAGTAATACATGAACCGAGAACTTCCAGATGTTCAAGCTGGTTTTAGAAAAGGCAGAGGAACCAGCGATCAAATTGCCAACATCTGCTGGATCATCGAAAAAACAAGAGATTTCCAGAAAAACATCTATTTCTGCTTTATTGACTATGCCAAAGCCTTTGACTCTGTGGATCACAATAAACTGTGGAGGATTCTGAAAGAGATGGGCATACCAGACCACCTGACCTGCCTCTTGAGAAACCTCTATGCAGGTCAGGAAGCAACAGTTATAACTGGACATGGAACAGCAGACTGGTTCCAAATAGGAAAAGGGGTCCGTCAAGGCTGTATATTGTCACCCTGCTTTATTTAACTTATATGCAGAGTACATCATGAGAAACACTGGAAGAAGCACAAGCTGGAATCAAGATTGCCGGGAGAAATATCAATAACCTCAGATATGCAGATGATACCACCCTTATGGCAGAAAGTGAAGAGAAACTAAAAAGCCTCTTGATGAAAGTGAAAGAGGAGAGTGAAAAAGTTGGCTTAAAGCTCAACATTCAGAAAACTAAGATCATGGCATCTGGTCCTATCACCTCATGGGAAATAAGGGGAAGACAGTGGAAACAGTGTCAGACTTTATTTTTTTGGGCTCCAAAATCACTGCAGATGGTGATTGCAGCCATGAAATTAAAAGACATTTACTCCTTGGAAGGAAAGTTACGAGCAACCTAGACAGCATATTAAAAAGCAGAGACATTACTTTGCCAACAAAGGTCCGTCTAGTCAAGGCTATGGTTTTTCCAGTGGTCATGTATGGATGTGCAAGTTGGACTGTGAAGAAATCTGAATGCCAAAAAATTGATGTTTTTGAACTGTGGTGTTGGAGAAGACTCTTGAGAGTCCCTTGGACTGCAAGGAGATCCAACTAGTCCATCCTAGAGGAGATAAGTCCTGGGTGTTCATTGGAAGGACTGATGCTGAAGCTGAAACTTCAATACTTTGGCCACCTCATGCGAAGAGCTGACTCATTGGAAAAGACGCTGATGCTGGGAGGGATTGGGGGCAGGAGGAGAAGGGGGCTACAGAGGATGAGATGGCTGGATGGCATCACCGACTCGATGGGCATGCATTTGAGTAAACTCTGGGAGTTGGTGATGGACAGGGAGGCCTGGCGTGCTGCGATTCATGGGGTCGCAAAGAGTCAGACACGACTGAGCGACTAAATTGAACTGAATACAAAGTCATGCCACCTGCAGTAGAGAGAGTTTTGCTTCATTCCTTCCCGGTCTGAATGCCTTTTATTTCATTTTCTTACCTAATTATCATGGCTAAAACCTCTAGTAACATGTTGAGTAGAAACTATAAAAGTGAATGCTCTTTTTCCTGATCTTAGTGAGAAGTCATTCAGTCTTTTACCATGAAGTATTGTGTTAGTTTGGTATTGTTCATTTTATGCCCATTATTTAGTTGAGGAAGTTCACTTTTATTGCTGGTTTAAGGTAAAGAATCTGCTTGCAATGGATGAGACCCAGATTCTATCCCTGGGTTGGGAAGATCCCCTGGAGAAGGAAATGGCAATCCACTCCAGTGTTCTTGCCTGGAGAATTCCATGGACAGAGACTGCAGTCCATGGGGTTACAGAGTCAGATATGATTCAGTGACTACACTTTTCCTTTAAGTGTTTTTATTTTAACATAATTGAGTGCTGAATGTTGTCAGTTTTTTGTATCTACTGAGGTATCGTGGATTTTGTCTTTCATTGATATATTCTGTTATGTTATATATACATACATATTACACACATACACACACATGTATATGTTTATGTATATATGTGTATGTACTCAGATGCTCAGTCATGTCAGACTCTTTGCAACCCTATGGACTATAGCCCACCAGGCTCCTCTGTCCATAAGATTCTCCCAGCAGGAATACTGAAGTTGGGTGCCATTTCCTCCTCCAGGGTATCTTCCCAACCCAGGAATCGAACCCGAGTTTCCTGAGTCTCTTGCATTGGCAGGCAGATTCTTTACCACTAGTGCCACCTGGAAGCCCGTGTGTGTGTATGTGTGTGTATAAAATTAATTTTATATTGCTGGCATAATTTCTACTTGGTTATATGCTTATATGTCTTTTCTGTATATTGATAGATTCAACTTGCTACTATTTTGTTCATTTTTATATTTATATTCATAAGAGACAGTGGTCTCTGTTTTTCTTGTGACATCTTTTTCTAGTGTTGGTATTAGGGTAATATTGGATTCTTAAAGATTAAGAAGTATTCTCTCCCATTAACTTCTTTGGAAGATTTTGTAATGAATTGGTATTAATTTTTTTGCTGGAATTCACCAGTGAAGCTGTCTGGACCTGGGCATTTTCTTTGTAAATAACATTTTGATTATTATCCCATTATGTTTTTATTCAGACTTTTCATTTCTTCTTGAGTCAGCTTGAGTAGTTTGCATCTGTTTCATCGCAGTTATCTAACATGTCAGCTTGGAGTTGGTCATGCCCTTATAACCTTTATTTCTGTAAGATCTGTAGTGTTTTTTCTTTCATTCATGATTTTAATAATTTGAGTCTTTTTTTCCTTCAACCTAATAGAAAAATTATTATTGTTTGTATTTTCAAAGAACCAAATTTTGGTTCTATTAATTGTTTTCTATTAGTTCTCTATTCTTTATTAATTTCTACTCTAGTCTTTCTTTTTTCTTTCTCTGGGTTCACTTTGTTCTTTTCTTAAAAAGTTGTAACCATTTAAAAACTTGAAGTACAGTTAATTTACAATGCTGTGTTAGTTTCAGGTATATAGCAAAGAGATTCTGTTGTGTGTGTACATACATATGTATTTGATAGGTTAAGGGTTCCAAAGTGCATACAAGAACAGCTGACTATTTAACTGAGCATATTCACAGGCCAATGTACATAGCGAACTCAGAAAGAAATCATGAGATGAGATGTCACTGTCCTGGGAATTGACCTGATCTGTCTGCTAGTAGACATTTGCTGCACACACCCATTTTCTTCCATGGCTAATTATATCTAATTTTTACTGGTCTCTGAAAATGATTTTGAGGAATGCCTTTTATTATTGTCCCTCAGTTACTACAAAAAAAGTGAAAGTGAAAAGTGAATGTCAGCAAATGTTGCCTAGAGAAAATGGGTTCCATGTTTCCCATTACCATATTGCTTGTCTACTTCACTTTAAAAATGTTGGATATTGCTTGATTCTCTATTTTTTGGATGTTTTTATGTCATTTCTTACCAAAAAAGGGGTAGTATGAAAGATATTTAATAATCTATATGTCAGGAAAGAGATGGTATTTGTATTGAAGGGAAACCCCATTCTACTCCATTTTAATGACCATTAATAGTGGTTTATACTATTACCTTAGTAATGCTTATCATTCTTAAAAATAAAGCATCCATAGTCATTTTAATTGTGATTAATGAAAGGACCCCTCCTAGCTTCTTAGTTAACTGTCAATACTCGGTGCTTAATGAGAGTTCACACTCAGGCCCCCTGTGACTCCAGCAGCCTGTGGGACAGAGAGAGACACGTCAGTTTGCATCCCTGTCTCACTTCACTTAGAAAAGACCCTGGTGCTGGGAAAGATTGAGGGCAGGAAGAGAAGAGGGTGATAAAGGATGAGATGGTTGGATGACATCACTGACTCAACGGACATGAGTTTGAGCAAGCTCTGGGAGGTGAAGGACAAGGAAGCCTGGCATGCTGTAGTCCATGGGGTCACAAAGAGTTGGACACAACTGAGCAACAGCTCACCTCACTGGCTGTGTGAAATCAGGGACATTACATTCCCCTGTTCCTTTTGTGTTTTCAGGTTCATTTTGCAGGGGATAATGACACCAGTTCTGCAGGGTGGTGAGGATTTCATGAGTTAATATAAACTCATTGTCTAAATTGTCTAAATATTAGTTGCATTCTGCTCCCCTTTAGCTCCCTCTCTGTACTTATAAAAATTATGTATTATGACCGGTATATTGAGTGTTCATATAGAACTTTAGGTTAAACAGTAAAGATCTGCTGTGATTGTGTGTGTGTGTTGAGGATTGGCTAATTTCCAAGTCTGCATTACCTTTCCTGGGTTCTTCCTCCCTTGGACTGACTTTGCATCTTTTCCCTGGGTGCTGGGTGATGTGAGAGCAAAGCTGCTCAGAACCATGGTCCAATAAGGAGGAACAGACTGACTCCACTTAGCCACTCAGTAGATCAACAGCCCTGTTGAAAACTGAGGGTTAACTATAATTGGATTTAGAATTAGAGAATTTTAAAATGAAATTTGAATTATGTAGAAAAAGTGAAAGCAAATAATACCACTTATTTTTTTTTTTTTTTTTCCTTTAGGCTATCCACAGAGGGTAAAGCAGTCTTTTCCTAGGTTTTCTTTTACTAATTCTCTCAAACATCTGGTTCCTTTGGTAGGTGCTTCCTAGTTAATCGTTGGAGCCTGCAAGCAACATGCCGGAGCAGAGCAATGATTACCGGGTGGCCGTGTTCGGCGCAGGTGGTGTTGGCAAGAGCTCTCTCGTCTTGAGGTTTGTGAAAGGCACGTTTCGGGAGAGCTACATCCCCACCGTGGAAGACACGTACAGGCAGGTCATCAGCTGTGACAAGAGCATCTGCACCCTGCAGATCACGGACACCACGGGCAGTCACCAGTTCCCGGCCATGCAGCGGCTATCCATCTCCAAAGGGCACGCCTTCATCCTGGTCTACTCCATCACCAGCCGGCAGTCTCTGGAGGAGCTCAAGCCCATCTATGAACAGATCTGCGAGATCAAAGGGGACGTGGAGAGCATCCCCATCATGCTGGTGGGGAACAAGTGTGACGAGAGCCCGAACCGCGAAGTGGAGAGCAGCGAGGCCGAGGTGCTGGCCCGCAAGTGGAAGTGCGCCTTCATGGAGACCTCGGCCAAGCTCAACCTCAATGTGAAGGAGCTCTTCCAGGAGCTGCTCAACCTGGAGAAGCGCAGGACCGTGAGCCTCCAAATCGACGGGAAAAAGAGCAAGCAGCAGAAAAGGAAAGAGAAGCTCAAGGGAAAGTGCGTGGTGATGTGAACTGCCCTCCCGTGGGAGCAACGGTTGTGTTTCCCCTCTCCGCCCCTCCCCGTCCCACGTGACACCCCCCGTCGTCAGGGTAGCATGTCAGACGCCCACGTGTTAAATAGTGCATTTTGACTGAGACGTGCCCAACTGTCCTCAGAGGGCATTTCACACCACCACCGATAAGCACCCCCTCTCCAGAATCAGGGAATCTGACGGATGCTTAAAATGAAAACCAACACGCTCGGCATCGCAGGGAACCCAAAGGGACATCAGCCATTTCTGGAGGCATCCTTGGCCCTCAGGAGGCAGGAAGGCTCCTGTCTGCCGAAGGAGAGTGTGCTCTGCTGACAGCAGGAGGTACCATCTGGATACACGTGAGAGCACATTAACCCAGAGCTGCAGCCACCACCCCCCAGACCAGGCGTCCCCTCTGCTCCGAAGCCTGTGACATCCCTGGGGGATGGGACGGGCAGGAGGAGGCGAGAAGACCAGGCCAAAGTTGTTCCCTTCTATGGTTCTTTAACTGAATTCAAAATAATACAGCTGACCTGTGAGCCTTGCCACTCTGAGGGGATGTCCTCACTAACCTAGTTATTAGCAGGTATCATTTCAACCTTTTAGAGTATTTCTTTTCACATACAATGGTGAATTCACTAAGAATGTGCCACTGTCAGAAATTCTTCAATTTCCATTTGAAACGTTTGTGTGAGGATATTGTGACAACTGAAACATCACAATAATACTTTTGTGTGTGATATTTTGAGAGTTTTAGAAATGAGAAGTTTCCTTCCTTTGACCCATGAGGGGTATAACTCTTCCAGCCCTTAGATTTTAAATAAAACCAATCAAAGTAGCTATTTTTTAGACATTTTTTGTCCTCCAACATGATCTTTTTTTCAATAACTTGCTCTATCTCCAACTGAGTAACAGACAATAAAGGCCCTCTGAAGACCAGAAGCACATTCATTTTCTAACAGACAGGGACACGTTTGTGCCATACTTTGCACCTTATTGAAACACTTTGAGACAGAAGTTGTTCACCGTGTTTTTGATGATTATCTCTAACAAGTATATTCCTGGAAAATGAGTTCAAGTAATCGATTATGGTGCATGTTCCTTTAGAAATTGTCTTCTAAGAGCTGGCCAATGCTGGGTTCACTCGAAACAATCTCATCTGCATCCTTACACCACTGCTGGTTGCTGCATGCTGGCTGGAGACAGGTCGGGCAGGCCTCTGTCACTGGCAGGGCACAGCCTACTCAGCTAATTCTTCTGCTGGCATCTTCAAGCATTCTTCAAGGCTGCTTTGGAGCTGCTTCCTGGAAATTCCCACTGACAGAGCCTGTAAGTGTTCCTCTTGGTTCCAGTCTGCATCCCACTCTGGCTTCCTCTGCAATGTTCCCTTGCAGAACACCTTCCTGTCGCCTGCCTGGCAGGCAGAGTGAGTGCTGCCCTCAGGCTTGTGCAGGGATGCTTCCAGTCTGCTGGGCAGCGGTGTTAGCTGGTACTGAGTGGTCAAATTCAGGACCTTTATGGATGCCACTCTCTCCTGCACTTTCTGTTTTTCCTGCCCCTCCTGCTGTGGCCACTTCTGGGCAGCTCTGTGCTCTCAACAGATCCTAAATTCCCCCTTTTGGTTTAATTTTTTTGCCTTCCTCTCATCCCCTCTGCTCTGCTAATAACTCATCTTTGTGATGTATTTAGTTTGTAGGAGGCACTTTGCAAGCCATTGGCTCCATGGTCTGCCCACCACTCTGGCCTCCTAGAATACAACTTGGGCAGGGAGGGTAGAGATGGCTGGCCTGGCTGCCAGTGGGGATCAGGGAAACCCAGAACTCCTGGTCCAGAACCAAGTCCCTCTCCAAGTCCTAACAGCCATACCTTCTGCTGGGCTCCTGTTCCACGTGACTGTTTCACAACCTTCACAGTGAGATCTCATTGTTGAATTTTCTAGAACATTTGCTTTTCAACTTGTCCGCCTCCCCCCCCCCCCTTTTTTTTTTTTCTATTTCCATTCTCAGAGAGATGCCATCCATTTGTAATTTAGATTTGGGTTAAGTGGGAAAAAAAAATGGGACTTCATGGCCAGAATGAACTATAGAGATCTTAGGTGGGTTCAGCTAATGGTCAAATGTGATGTCTGCCATGAGCTGTCCTGTCTACAAGGCTCCCAGTTTGCAGGCTTCCCATGACTGCCACATTGCTCCTGATCCAAGTTAGAAATTCATTTAGCCCTCTCAAGGCAATGTCTACATTTTTAAGTGTTTACAACTTTATCAATGTGAGAAGCTTGTAATTATTGAAAATCTGATGTCATTCAGGACACATTTTGTTCCTTTGTATTTTGCCTGTGAGTTTACTGGAAGGCTATTGATGCCTCAATCATGGGTCTTTGTTCTGAGATCATTTTTTATGAACTGCACTGAGGGTATAGATGATTATCTCAAAATAATCTTTTCAAAGCTCTCCAATTGACACTCAGGGCTCAAGGAGTTAGTTCCACTGAATCAGATGTTTTTAGCATTTATGTGGCCCCATCCTCGAATAAGTAGTTGTGATATTTGAGGACACATCCTACATTGTGTATGGACACAAAAGATTTTGACCTTGCCTCAGTAAGTTACAAAACTCAAAGTATTGCTTAGAAGATGGCTCTCTGGGAATAAGCTTGGGGCTCCATGGGTCCCATTCTGTCCCTGACAATCCCTCTTCCATCTGGTGACAAGCCATGGGCGTGCCCTAGGCATGCATGCAATACAGCAAGACCAACTCAAGAGCAATATTGAATTGTTCATTAGATCTAAAATTATATATATATATATAAATATATATATAATTTCTCTTCCTGCATTTTTGAAGTATAAATTAGTACATTGTATATATCTGTAAGCTAGTATATTTGTTTCACCATTTGTAATATTTAAGAAATACTCTTTATAGAACAAAAGTATTAAATATTCAAAAAATGCTCTGTGATACTTAATTTTTTTTCAAAATTTGTAATGTGTTGCTCCTACATAAGATCTCTGGAAATATCTATAACTAATGGGACACATGTAAACCCTCGAAGATCCATCCTGAAATTCAGTGTCCCACAAAGATAGGGTGTAGACAGAGCATTTACAGAGCATGACTTTTATACGTGTGGGATGGCAATGTGTATATTTATATTTAAGGTGTATTTACTGTTACAATTCCATTATCTATTTTATCTACAGTTATAAAAATCACTCTTGCATATGAGTTTCTAGTTGCCAGTGATGTTCTGAAAACAATAAGCATATTAAAATAAAGCTTTGGTTCTGACACACAGCTAAAAGGTGGTGATATTTCTTTCTCTTCATGACATTGTGCGTCTGTGATGATCTTGACCTAGTTCTTCTACAGTTGCTTTCTTGCACCTGATGACCACATGGGAGACTGTCAGGCCTTGCAGGTCTGGGCTTGGCAGCAGAAGCTGCCCCGCGGGGTGCTGAGAAAGTTTTGCCACTAGTTCCAGTCACTGGACTGATCTGATCCTCTGGGCTGAGTGAGGCGAGAGGAAAGAAGTGGAGGGTCGAGGAAAGAAGTGGAGGCAGGACCCTTCTTGGCTTCAGATAGGAGTAGTGAAGTGAAGAAAAGCTCCTCTTTAATTTTGTTTCCCCCAAACCCTTGCCTCCTCATAAAGGCCAGGCTATTAAGTGGGGTTGATATAAAAAGCCCAGTGCAGTTCCTGGGCACAATTTCTGTCTGACATCCTTGGTCCTTACCCTTTCTTTGCAATACTGACTATAAAATAAACCTTACTTTTGATTTTGAAAGCCAATAACTGTCAACACAACAGAACCATCATTTAGCCAATGAATAGCTAGATGACTGGGGGCAGGCTCTTAACCACCCTGTGCTTCTGCAAACTGGGAATCATTAACATCCGCAGCATGAGTGGCCCTGAGAATTACATTAACGATAAGCACAAAGCACTTGGAGCTGTCTTGTCACACACTGAGCTTTCAAGGGAAATAAAATCCCCCCGGACGATGTATGACTCTGTTTGGAAGGTCTGTAGCATTGTGAAAATTAATCTATGCAGATACAACAATCAACCAGAACCTTTCAGTTTTTTTTTTTTTAAGCCTCTGTAACAGCATTCTCCAGTCTGACTCTCAGAGTACTGCCATCCCCTTCCCCTCTCAAGGTCATTAATACTACATTATTCAGGGATTTTTCCATTTACAGAAATAATTACAACTGGCAGGCCCCATTAGGCCCCATTAAAGGGCATCCCACTGAGTGCGTATCAAGCTTTAATGTGCAAATAAAGCACTTGATTGTGCTTCTGCAGGGTCTGAGTCAGCAGGCTGGAGTGGGGGCCTAAGAATCTGCATTTCTTTCTTTCTTTTTTTTTTTTAAGAATCTGCATTTCTAACAGGCTCTCAGGTGATATGGCTGCTTCTGGTCACCAAGTAGCAAGGCTATAACCTACTTACACTCCAGTTTTGCTGCACACTGGAATTGTGTGGAGTCTTGAAACTTACTGTTGGAGAAGAAAAATTTTCCTCTAGGTTCTTCTGGCTGGCCTACTAATTACATGGACATGAGGATAACAGAAAAACAAAATTTAATTATGGGATTCCCTAGTGGCTCAGATGATAAAGAGTCTACCTGCAATGCAGGAGACCTGGGGTTTGATCAAAAAGGTAAAAAAGTAAGTGGTGGCCCAATTCCTGGAAAGCCTCACCCCTTCTTCCAAATTGCTAGATTATTCCTCCCATTTGTTAGCATATATCATTATCCAGCCCATAAAAGCTAACCATACCCCATACCCCATACCCGATACTCATACCCCCATACCCCAGGGCCACTGTCACTTGAGATGGCCCACATCCACATTCTGTCTATGGAATGTGTTTATCTGTCTAAATTCACTTCCGCTTTACTATGGCTTGCTCTGGATTTCTTTCCTCATTTGGCAGCCGGCCCCAGAAACTCACCCAACTCTTAGAATAGCTGTGGCATGACCATTCTCTTGTACTCCTTTATCCTGCAACAGAATCTAATACCCACAAAAGAGTAATACTGAAACATAATTTTTTTCTCTAAACATCACCCTCATTTTTACCAAAGATAGACACATTCAGTTCAGTTCAGTCGCTCAGTCATGTCCGACTTTTTGCGACCCCATGAATCGCAGCACGCCAGGCCTCCTTGTCCATCACAAACTCCCGGAGTTTACTCAAACTCATGCCCATCGAGTCAGTGATGCCATCCAGCCATCTCATTCTCTGTCGTCCCCTTCTCCTCCTGCCCCCAATCCCTCCCAGCATCAGGGTCTTTTCCAATGAGTCAATTCTTCGCCTGAGGTGGCCAAAGTATTGGAGTTTCAGCTTCAGCATCTGTCCTTCCAATGAACACCCAGGACTGATCTCCTTAGGATGCACTGGTTGGATCTCCTTGCAGTCCAAGGGACTCTCAAGAGTCTTCTCCAACACCACAGTTCAAAAGCATCAATTTTTCAGCGCTCAGCTTTCTTCACAGTCCAACTCACACATCCATACATGACCACTGGAAAAACCATAGCCTTGACTAGACGGACCTTTGTTGGCAAAGTAATGTCTCTGCTTTTTAGTATGCTATCTAGGTTGGTCATAACTTTCCTTCCAAGGAGTAAGCGTCTTTTAATTTCATGGCTGCAGTCACCATCTGCAGTGATTTTGGAGCCCCCAAAATGAAGTCTGACACTGTTTCCACTGTCTCGCCATCTATTTCCCGTGAGGTGATGGGACCAGATGCCATGATCTTAGTTTTCTGAATGTTAAGCTTTAAGCCACATTAGTTTAGACACATTAGTTTATTTGAAAAAATTAGCTTCATTACACTTGGCCTGGCTGTTTACATGAGTGCAGCAAGAATAGTGATTGACCATATAGAATCTTTTAAAATCTGCTTTGCTGGATTTTTTCATAAGGAATCTCAGATTGAACTTTTAAAGGCTTCTCAAGGCTAGGAGGCTAGCCAAGGACTTGTTTGTCTTCAGATTTCCCCTGTAAGAACTAAAGATTTGGATCAATTCCTTTGATTTTGAAGTTCCCAACATTTTCTGAGTTTCCTATACTTGCCAGGAAGTGACTTTTTTACCTGGTTAGTTTTTCAGGAAAGGTGTAAGCAACCTATATAGAGCGCTATGCCAAGGTCACATGTGTGGAGTCTTACACCTAGATCACAGGACTTTTATCTCCGGAATTAACCAAGCCCCATAGCAGCTGCTGCCATAAGCCTCCAGATCTAAACCAGCCAGCTCCCTGACCTCATATTAAGTAAAATACCCACTCTGTTACCCATTCTATAGCTTTCTAACCAATCACCTAATGCCACCCTTCACATAGGAATTTTCTCTTGTCTTGAGGCTATAAAAATTGGCCTCCAGCCTATGAAAGGCTGGAGAAAAGCAATGGTAACCCACTCCAGTACTCTTGCCTGGAAAATCCCATGGATGGACGAGCCGGGTAGGCTGCAGTCACTGGGATTGCACAGAGTTGGAAACGACTGAAGCAACTTAGCATCAGCAGCAGCTGCTGTGAAAGGCATCAGCTCTCCATGGTCTGCCAGGAAGTCAACCTGCTGCATTTTTGGCACCCTTATTATTCTCCTTTCAGTTGTCTCTTCCTTCAGCTGGCCCACTGTTCCAACAGTGTCTCCTGCTCTAATAAACTTTATTCTTCTCTAATCCTGCCTCATGTCTGAAAATTCTTTTCCAACCTGTGCACAGACCATGACACAAAGTATCAGATTTTTTTCAAGGGGTTTTATTAGCTCTATTAAGTCAACTTCAGTTTCTTAAGGGCTTCCCTCATAGCTCAGTTGCTGAACAATCCGCCTGCAATGCAGGAGACCTGGGTTCAATCCCTGGGTTGGGAAGATCCCCTGGAGAAGGGAAAAGCTACCCACTCCAGTATTCTGGCCTGGACACTCTGAGTCGGACACGACTGAGTAACTTTCACTTAGTTTCTTAAATCTGTTTAATCATATCTGAGTTTATGCATGCCTCTCTGAAACATGACATTCTAGTCAAAGCCTTGGTAATATAGCCAGTGCTTCCAATTGTGTCCTGGCATAAGGAGAACAGATTTTTAGTGAACTTACACAAATAACTATATTGCCATAAAGAGTACTTAATGACTTCAATTCTAGAGGAATCAGGTAGGGAGAAAAAGATAAGCGTTTCAATTTGCTTACAAAGGAATAATTTACCAAATCTCTATAAGTCATAGTTTAAGAGGAAAGGTTTCCTTGTATCTGGAAAACAAAACATTAACAAAAATTAGCAATGTTTCAAACCAAAAAGTCATAAAAGTTAAAATCATCCTGTTCATTCAGTCTCATGTGATTAATTCTTGTTGATCTTTAACTAGCAGTTTTACAATGCCATCTGTTTCTCTAGTAGTAACTTCATACCTAGTTTAGTGGTACAATCTGAAAGTTATCAGAGACTGTATTTTAGGACACTTTAGAGTCATTTCTATAAATTTTTCTGAAGATGAAATGTAGTTGCAAGAGCAAAAAGACTTAAAAATGACCATGATTAAGGATCAAATGAAAATTCATTGATGTAATTGACAAGGAAATTTGGTTATTTCTGTGACATACACTTTATTAATTTTTTTCCCAATTATTTTTATTAGTTGGAGGCTAATTACTTTACAATATTGTAGTGGTTTTTGCCATACATTGACATGAATCAGCCATGGATTCACATGTGTTCCCCATCCTGAACCCCCGTCCCACCTCCCTCCCCATCACAAACAATAACATTATACTTGGAACATATCAGATTTTTAGGAATTTTATATAGTTTCTAGAGTACTTACATTAATAACATTTACCCATGCAATATAATCTAAGAAGATTTATTATCACTTATTTGATAATGTTTCCCATGTAATTTAACATATCAAATACACCTAATTAGTTTAATCTCTCTCTTTTTGTAAGGAGACCCAGTAAATCCTTTCAGGCAAGCCAGAAGCCCTCTAGAAATTCTCAAAGTTAGTTTTTGATCTAAAACACTTCATTCAGAATTTGAATTTGGGGGAATTTTGTCAAAAATATCAAAGAGATTATAGAACATTTGGTTAAATAGGATCGTAGCTTGCAGGCAAGCATGCTAAGTCACTTCAGTCCTGCCTGACTTTTTGCAACCCTATGGATTGTAGCCCGCCAGGCTCTGTCCGTGGGATTCTCCAGGCAAGAATACTGGAGTGGGTTGCCATGCCCTCCTCCAGAGGATCATCTCAACACAGAGATCAAACCCAGGTCTCTTAAGTCTCTTGCATTGGCAGGCGGGTTTTTCACCACTAGTGCCACCTGGGAAGCTCTAGGATCTTAGGTTATTGTGAAACAATACTTACTCATTTAATGATGGCAACAATTAAAAATTTCATAGGTAAACACAGAAAGTTAAATAGTTGTAAAAATTTAAATAGTTGTAAAAAGTCATCTTAATATAGGAAAGATTTAACTTTTAAAAATATTAAAAAACCTGATAAAGGCAAAACACAGAACCTTTGCTTTTCTAGGCAAACTACATTAAAGATACAGGGAAATCTTTCATGAGAACAGATGAAGGAAAATTAAGTTTTAGTTTTATCTAAGTACACTATTGATAGTAAAGCTTGTTTTTGAAAATTTTTATAACAAATTCATTGATTTTCCTAAGATCCCTTTTTTATAAACCTTCTTCAACTTTCTACATCCATTTTAATTTATTCCTTATTTTTTTCCCATTCAGCTTTATTTTAGGGCAAAATCATTTTATTTTTCCTCAACAGAAATACATCTTCACATCCTATACATTTTCTAACTGAAACTACATCCCACTTTCCTTGCAAATAAAATTGTTTCCCTTATAATTTCTAGTAGTGTTAATTATATGTATTAATTAGAATTCTCAACTTCTCAACCCCTAGAAACTTTAATTTCTAGTGAAAATTAAGAAGTAAGCAATTGTGAACTATTACATAGCAGTCTTTAGACTGGCAAATTTATGGAATGTGTTTCATAATTTCTAGATATATGCATTTTTGCATAGCGTAAGTTTTCAAAGTGGCATATGCCATATTTATTAATAGACTCAAATGCCCTTAGATTCTGTAATAAGAAATCAAAAGTAGATAACTTGTTTAGCAATTAATGTCTCAGTGTTTTATCTTATCTGGAAATTATCAAACTTTTAATAAATACATCTCATTTCAATCAGCAAAATTCTAAGGGTGGAAGCCAAAGAGTTTTGGGAAGCTGAATATATCATAGAACAATCAACTTAAAAAGTTCATCTAAAAACTTTTCTCATTTACATCTATTTAATTCATTTTTAAAACAATCATACTTAGATTACTCCTGAAGAGTGAAGATTTAATGAGACATTAAAGCAACTAACCATCATCTTAAGTTATTTTTATTAACAATTTTGTAACAGAGATAAGATAAGCTTATTTGAGTTTTAGTAAACCTAAGTAGAAAAAAAATATATTACACTTAATGATAGCTCTAAAGACATGTCTTTAAAGATAACTTTAAATGATAACTCTAAAGACATGTCAACAAACTTAAACTGACTTTTATTTACCAAAAATTATCAGAGATCACATAGAAAAACATATGGGTTATTTTCTATTCATGAGATTTAGAAATACTTTAATGATAACTTCCAGATGTTCAAGTTAGAGTTATAATAAGCAGAGGAAGCATAGATCAAATTGACAACATCCATTGGATCATAGACAAAGCAAGAGAATTCCAGAAAAACATCTTTCTGCTTCACTGACTACTCTAAAGTCCTTGACTGTGTGGATCACAACAAACTGTGGAAAATTCTTCAAGAGATGGGAATACCTAACCACCTTACCTGCCTCCTGAGAAACCTGTATTCGAAAAAAGTCAAGAAGCAACAGTTAGAACTAGACATTGCAACAATGGACTGGTTCAAAATTGGTGAAGGAGTACACCAAGGCTGGATATTGTCACCCTGCTTATTTAACTTATATGCAGGGCACGTCATGTGAAATGCCAGACTGGATGAAGCACAAGCTGGAATCAAGATTGCCAGGAGAAATATCAAAAGCCTCAGATATGCAGGTGACACCACCCTTATGGTAGAAAGCAGAGGAACTAAAGAGCCTCTTGATGAAAATGAAAGAGGAGAGTGAAAAAGTTGGCTTAAAACTCAACATTCAGAAAACTAAGATCATGGCATCCGGTCCCATCATTTCATGGCAAATAGATGGGGAAACAATGGAAATAGTGACAGACTTTATTTTCTTGGGTTCCAAAATCACTGCAGATAGTGACTGCAGCCATGAAATTAAAAGACACTTGCTCTTTGGAAGACAAGCTATGACAAACCTAGACAGCATATTAAAAAACAGAGACATTACTTTGTCAACAAGTCTGTTTAGTCAAAGCAATGGTTTTTCCAGTAATCATGCATGAATGTGGGAGTTGGACCATAAAGAAGGCTGAGCATCTAAGAACTGGTACTTTTGAACTGAGGTGTTGGAGAAGACTCTTAAGAGTCCCTTGGACTGCAAGGAGATCAAACCAGTCAATCCTAAAGGAAATCAGTCCTGAATATTCATTGGAAGGACTGATGCTGAAGCTGAAGCTCCAATACTTTGACCACCTGATGCGAAGAGCTGACTCATTTAGAAAAGACCTTGATGATAGGAAAGAAGAAGGCAGGAGAAGGGGATGACATGAGTTTGATCAAGCTCCAGGAAATCGTAAAGGACAAGGAAGCCTGGTGTGCTGCAGTCCATGGGGTCTCAAAGAGTCAGAAATGACTGAGAGACTGAAAAACTTAATTTTGAGCCAACTAAATAGAGCTCTTTTTCAAATTAATTTGGTAATTGTATCTGAAAGTGTCTGTATGTATATCTATTGTATACATATATAAACATACATGCAAACATAAACAGAGATTTTATAGTTTTCATCTTAAAATTTCAGTCATGAATTAGATATAATGATATAAAACTCCCTAGTTTATACATAACAGTTGGAATAAGTTAAGTTTATATGTCCAGATGGCTAAAGCTTTGTACTCTTTTAAGATTTGTATTTGTCCTTGACATGTAATTTTAAGAAGGTTATAAGCTACATTTTGGGCAAGAGAGCATTTTCAGCAGTTTTTTTTTTTTTTTTTTTAAATCAACATCCCCACTCCATCCCCTTTTCCTTCAGTCTGGGCAAAGTTTTAATTACCTTCCAGGATATTTACATTTCAAAGCCCCGGTAAATTTTATAACTTCAAAAGACAGAGAAAGAATGCAAGTTTTCTCCTAGGAGTCTGGGGTGTATTTAACTATTAATAGAAGTCTATGGTAATTACTACCTGAAATTTTTCTTCCTTTTGAAAGTATAGAGCAATTGTATCTCCAATGTTCTGGTTTTTGGAATATCTGGAAAAGTGTGAAGGTAAATAGGAAAATGTCTGAGTGGATTTGGAGGTATTTCGGAATTATGCTTTTGGTTTTTTAAAGACTGGAGTACTGAGTTAAGTATTTCTGCTTTTAACTTCTTTGCTTGCTTTTCTGTAAGCTGTCTTCAAAGAACTGGCGGCCTTTTTTCATCATCATGTTTAGAGATTGATTTGCTCACTCAGTCACACTATTTCGAATTTGATTTTTTATATCAGGGAACAAATTTCTAGGCAAGATGGGGATTAAAATATTTCTATGCTTTTTATATTCTGCTGTCTAGAGGATGTTAATTATTTGGATGGGGAGTTTAGGATATAGATAAGGACATTGCATAAGGAAGGCTTGAAACTGATTATAGGGCCCAGTTAAATAGCCTTACTGCCCATGGTGCTGCTTAATTTATTTTCTAGTTAGAGTCTTAACATGAGTAACCTGTAGACCCTTGGCCTAGAAATTAGGCTGGAGTGCCTCTGTAAATCTTGTAGAGAAAGGGAAGTTAAAAATAAGCAGCTGAGGGTTTAAGGGCTTTTCTGGGAAAGGTGAAGAAGTTTGGGGAGTTAAGGGAATTTGCTGAGGAGATGGTGCCATATTTTAAGAAGCAGAATTTATGTTAGATGTGAACTCCAATTTTGTTCTAAGTTTAATTTCTGTTCTTTCATCTTGTTAGGGAGTCCCTAAGGTTAGCTGTTATATTTTTTTGTATCCACTTTTTAATTTGATCTGTCCACAGACACCAATAAGACAATGTATAAAAGAAATCAATTATATTTTCAACTTAAGGGATTCATCATCTTGTCATTGGCACTCTGGATCTTAATATGACCCAAACCAATAAATCTTTCATGGCTTAACCAAGTTTCCACAGCCAAGGGCAAAGAAAATGGTAGGAGCGCACAATCATGTATAAAGTTAACCCTCATACTCACCAGTGATTCTCTTACTGCTGCTGCTGCTGCTGCTAAGTCGCTTCAGTCGTGTCTGACTCTGTGTGACCCCATAGACGGCAGCCCACCAGGCTCCTCCGTCCCTGGGATTCTCCAGGCAAAAACACTGGAGTGGGTTGCCATTTTCTTCTCCAATGCATGAAAGTGAAAAGTGAAAGTGAAGTCTCTCAGTTGTATCCGACTCTTAGCGACCCCATAGACTGCAGCCTACCAGGGTCGTCTGTCTGTGGGAGTTTCTAGGCAAGAGTACTGGAGTGGGTTGTCATTGCCTTCTCCGAGAGATGCTTTTAGGGCACAAGCAAAACCCTGTATGCACCAAGACCCAGGGAAAGGAGAGGTGACCTCCAGAAGGACTGATGTTGAAGCTGACGCTCCAATACTTTGGTCACCTGAATGAAGAGCCGACTCATGGGAAAAAACCCTGATGCTGGAAAAGATTGAAGGCAGTAGGAGAAGGGGATGACAGAGGATTAAATGGTTGGATGGCATCACCAACTCAATGGACATGAGTTTGATCAAGCTCCAAGGGATGATGAAGGACAGGGAAGCCTGGTGTTCTGCAGTTCATCGTGTTGAAAGAGTCACACACTACTGAGCGACTGAACAGCAACAAAAGCTTGCAAGAGGCATCTCACAAAAGAGTTCAGGCCTCACAAGATTCAGCAAGTTCACTCTCAAAGATGGCCTAAGAAAGCAAAGATTTTAATTGCATAGGTGGTAAGTAAGGATGATGTAGTGAAGATGGTGGAGTGGTATTTCTCAGCACTAGAAAAGCAACAGGGCCCTTCCCAGGTGGTGCAGTGGTAAAGAATCCACCTGCCTTCCAAAAATGGAGATTCAATCCCTGGGTCAGGAAGGTCCCCTCAAGAAGGCAATGGCAACCCACTCCAATATTCTTGTCTGGAGACTTACATGGACATAGGAGCCTGATGGGCTAGAGTCCATAGGGTTGCAAAGAGTCAAACACGACTAAGCAACTGAGCATGCACACATGAGCAAAAGAACAACTAAAGGCCCCGATGGATTGTGACCCTTTGTGACAAATTTCCCTGGGAGCTGTCACAGCCAAAGAGAGTGATGCTTGTGACCTTCTGTCTCAGAATCCCAGTCTATTTATTCAACTGGCCCCAGATGCACTCTCGTAAGTACACCTTCCAAATGGCAGAAACCAGAGAAAATATTGATGCTGGTCACTAAGACAAGCTCTCAGAACATAAGGCAAAAATAAAAGGAAAAACCTTACCTAGTTTTTACATAGGAGACCCACAGTAAAATTTATCTAAACAGTTGTGGATCTTATGAGATCCCTGAATTCACCAGAGATAAGCCTGAACAGGATCCTTAAAGGGCACATGCCACCGTTCTGCCCGATGTTTGTTTGTTTGTTTTCTCCTTATAATGAAAACACAACAGAGATAAAAGAAAACCATGACCATCTCTAGGAAAAATTTTAAAAAAGGATCAAAAAAAGTCAAGAGTACTCATTACCAAATTTTTACCAGCGTTGTTATGCCGAAGGAACAAATTCCACAAATAATTTCTGCCAATCTATATATTTGCTTTTCTCTTTCTGACTTACTTCACTCTGTATGACAGACTCTAGTTTCATCCACATCACTACAAATGACCCAATTATGCTCCTTTTCATTACCGAGTAATATTCTATTTCTATACGTACCATACCTTAGTTACCCATTCGTCAGTCTATGGCTATTTAGAAAAAGGACTCTCACCACTTTTGCTTCCACTGGACTTTGCAAACAGAGATTGAGGATGCAGATGTGATATGGATTCCTACCTTTTTGGCTTTTTGTCAGAGTTCCCAGAATTTCTTTATCTGCTCCAGTCCTAAGAGAAAGCAGTTTCCAGCCAGTGAGGATCCTGCCAACTAACCTGATAATTGGAAAGGAGAAACTTTCCTCTACCTTTCTAGGTTCTTCTGGCCTAATAATTAAATTGATATGAGCTTAACAGGGGGCAAACCAAATGTAATTCTGTACATTTGGGGGTTCCATAATACTATGAGGCCCAGAGAAGTCACTGAAGCAGACAGCTCTTATACATTTTAGACAAAGAAACTTCACTTTTGGAGAATGGACATGACAAAGAAATATATCTGGGTACTAATTAGTGAAGAATATAAGCAGAGTTTCTTTACATACTGGGCCCCGAGTTCCCTATTTCTGGTGTTAAAGATTTCTCTGTAAAAGGAAGGGTACTTTCACATGGGAGATTTATTTCCTACTTTCAGCGCAACAAGGGAGGGTCAAAGTATGCTTCTTGTACTGGCAGTTTGTTAAGGAAGTTTAATTCAAAGTAATTAATATGCCACTTTGACATATTTTATCACGGCCTGCCTTGAACCCCATCAATATCCATGCCCCACCCAGAAATCGTGATTTAGTAGGTCTGGAATGTGACTTTGACTTCGGGATGTTTAAAATTTCTTGTAATTGGAATGGAGAGTAAAGTTTGAGAACGAATGTTGTTAGCCAGGTTTAATTGGGAAGGTCTGCCAGTTTCATTAATTTCCTGGGGTACGGGAGATGCTTATTAAATTAAGCTCCCCTTCAGTAAATATTTTTCAGGAAGAAACTAGTGAAACTGGCATGAGGGTCATGATCTCTTCTGTGTGTAGCACTTCCCGATTAGCCTGAAGAGGAAATTATGATCTGGGTGTAGCACTCCCTCCCACCATTCCACCTAGAGAAATTTGGTCAGCTCTAAGTGTGAAGTGATCTCTCTGGTCTTAAGTTTGAATCTCAGCAATGGCCTGGAGTGTCCCATCCTTGCCTGGCCCAACCCCAGCGTGGAATCTTTACAACTCTTCATGTTTCCTCAGTGCCTGCAAATACCAAAGTCCCCTGGCCGCCTTATCAATCATGCCTTAACTTCGTTGATTTGCTGTTGTCCTGATTCTGATACCACGGATGTGATCAGTGCTCAGTGCTTCTTGCATTCAACATTAAGTAGCTACATCATTCCTTTGACCTAAAGCAATGGCTCTGCCCGACAGCTGTCCTGCTGCAGACTGAGGCATGACTACACATGCCCTCTTATTTTCACATTTTTGGGTTTCTCTCATTTGCTTTCTCATTCCATTACTTTTTCATAACTAAAAGAAGTCTTTTCCCATGCTAGTATATCACTAGTTATTGGTGGACCCAGAAAGGAAGACATTGTGACTCAGATATTTTGATGTAACTTCTATTGTCATAATAATAATAATATCATTATTAATTTTTTTTTTATTACTTACTCTTATAACTTATAAGTTACTCTTCACACTCCCTTTACCCTAAGCAACCCTGCAAGTAGTTACATTAGGTTTAGGGAGTTTATGTAAACTACCAACTTCCAGCCGAATTTCTATAGAGAGAGAGATTTAGGGATCAGAAAAAAAGCTAAGTGCATATGAAACCACTCATAATAGTTACGATGAAAGTTCTGCAGTTTCTTTATTAGGGACAACAGGTGATACAAAGTAGATGTGAAATTTTTATTGCCCTCTTGTCAAAAGTCAAGGTTACATCCTTTGTGGTTCATCTAATAACAAAGACACATAGCTTTCAGGAAGTATTAATACCGCTCCAAGTGCCCAAGGGCTTCCCTGGTAGCTCAGAAAGTAAAGAATCTGCCTATAATGCAGGAGACCAGGGTTCCACCGCTGGGTTGGGGAGGTCCCTTAGAGAAGGGAATGCCTATCCACTCCAGTATTCTTTCCTGGCGAATTCCATGGACAGAGGAGCCTGGCGAGCTACAGTCCACGGGGTCGCAAAGAGTTGGACACAGTTCAGTGACTAAAAGAAAGAAAAGAAGGTCCGAATAGCCCTCAGTCAACCATAGCAATAAAACAGCCTTTAGAATAGATGCTATAAAGTATATCTAATACCTAAGGAAGATGACAATAAGGTAAATATCAGGAACTCCATGGAGGGTGATGAATTGAAATCTGTTTAAGATATCTTTGTCTAGATTCTTCATGCCACAACTAAGATCCAGTGCAGTCAAATAAAAAATAAGTAAATATTAAAAAAGAAAGCTATCCTTGCCACTGTAAGGCTGACAACACACTAATTATAAAGTGGGTGTGTCAAAATGTAATACTTTGACCATTAT
This sequence comes from Dama dama, assembly GCF_033118175.1. NCBI lineage: Eukaryota > Metazoa > Chordata > Mammalia > Artiodactyla > Cervidae > Dama > Dama dama. Next base: position 24,153,636 of record NC_083696.1, on the reverse strand, counting down.
ATTTTTCCTGCTCAGAAATCCCTTCTTTCTGTTTCTTGGTCCCAACCGGTCCTATTAAAATTTTTCCTGTATTAAGGCTGCCATCCAATGAATTCTGTGAAGACTTCCCTGGTCATTTAAATCAAAAAAGGATATTCACCCTCTTCAGAATTCCTCTTGATTCATGCTTTCTTATCCTTTCTGACTCTTATGATATGTTTTTTTACTCTAAAATGACTTTTGCATCTCTCCTTATTTGATCTATACTATTTAGCCTGAGGTGGTTCATAAAATAATCAGTCTGCAATGTGGGGGATCTGGGTTTGATTCCTGGGTTGGGAAGATGACCTGGAGAAGGGAGTAGCAACCCACTCCAGTATTCTTGCCTGGAGAATTCCATGGGCAGAGGAGCTTGGCAGTCTACAGTCTACAGAGTAGACCCTTACAGAGTAGGGGTCGCAGAGTCAGACACAACTAACACTTTCACTTTCATTTAGCCTGAAGTCATTGTTGAACTCTCTTGGCAACCTGAACTGTACTTTGCAACTGGAATGCCCTGTAAATGCTTGTTAGAAGGAGCAGCCAACCCCCCCTAATTGCTCATGGTGGGATTCTGTGCATTCTCCAAATACCCCCATCCTCCCACTCTGGATAAAGGTAAGATTGCACTTCCTGGTGCTCTTATTGTCAGGTTGAGTCTGATTATTTCTGGCCAAGGTGTGTGCATGGAAGAAATACCTGTCATATCTAGACTGGAACATTTATTCCTCAATAAGAAGCCCTCTGAGTCTGCTTCACTTCTCCTGTGGGATGGTAATGGTTCAAACAGTGGTTGATCCATTGGCCTGCATCTCAGAGTGAGGACAAGGATGAGATGGGAGCAAAGCCACCTAATAACCTGCAGTGTATATATAGCCCAGCAGAGAAATAAACCTTTGTTTTTCTGTACTGTTACAGCAGTATAATCCACTGTCTTAACTAATTCCTGGTTTACCAGCTCAAAATTTAGTGTTTCCTTCTCATCAAACTTTTCCTCTTAAAATAATAAGTGAATAAATAAAACATATGCAATACAAATAAATACAATACTATAAAGGATGAAATTCTTACAGCATGTCAGAGTCACATTTGTAAAGGTTTTTTCTTTTTTTCTTTTTATTCTCCTTGGACAATTAAAAAAAAAATCTCAAATTTAGGCTGAAAAACGTCAATCAAAAATGACTTACTTTATAGAAATGATGCAAAAAGCTGGTCAATCAGACTCTTCGGGCATTCCAGAATGCCTTGCTTTTGCTCCATAAGCCAGTAAAACTCAAAATGCAGTCAACTGAGTGGCCTGTAGGCAGTTTCATAGTTTTCAAGGGAAAGGCAGTTTTGTTCAGTCTATAAATTTTACTAATGTGAGCTATAAAATGAATTGATTTTCACAGAAATCGCATTGAGTTCCTAATAGTTGTGTTCTCAGCAGCTGTTCCGAAGCCACTGGGATTAGTCCTTTGGGCTAGTATTATGCATTTCACCTTGGCCTCTGTGCTTTCATACTTTTTTCATGGACTTTTCTTGGCTTGTTAAATTATATTTTTTAATGTCTAAGTCATGATTCAATGAAGCATAATGACAAGGTATAATAATAAACATATAATGTCATAAAGGTCTTCCCAGGTGGTGCTAGTGGTAAAGAACCTGCCTGCCAATGCAATAGACTTAAGAGACGTGTGTTTAATTGCTGGGTTGGGAAGATCCCCTGGAGGAGGGCATGGCAACCCACTAAAGTATTCTTTCCTGGAGAATCCCACAGATAGAGGAGCCTGGCAGGCTCCATAGGGTCGCAAAGAATTGGACACAAATGAAGCAACTGAGCGTGCATGCAATGTCATAAAGCACTGGAAATCTGTGCAGATAGTGAACCTGTTAATCTGTGAGCATGATAATTTTCTAAGAGATTTCTGTCTTAGAAAATTATCATGCTCACAGAGATTTCTGTCTTAGAAAATTATCATGCTCACAGAGATTTCTGTCTTAGAAAATTATCATGCTCACAGATTAACAGGTTCACTATCTGCACAGATTTCCAGTGCTTTATGACATTGCATTGCAATGTATGACAAAAACCACTACAATATTGTAAAGCAATTAGCCTCCAACTAATAAAAATAAATGGGAAAAAAAAAAAAGAAATCTCCCCTGATCTTCTACACAAAGGTGTTTACAAAATAAGAGGAAAATATCTGACAAATTAATATTATGTGTCTGGACTCCTCATGTCAATGAGTTGTTCTTTCAGAAAGGTTATCAGTTCCTCAAAGTTTTACCATCATGAGAAAAGCAATTATGATCTCATTTTTAATAGAATAAATACAAAATAATATTTTAAAGTGTGAAATTAGTGAATTGTTGATAAAGAAAGTTAATAAACCACAAATAATATTTTGCTATAGAAACACAAGCCATACTGTCACAGGAAGTCCTGTAAGACCAGACTCTACGTTTATCACAGATGCTCTGAGAGAAAAAGCACAACTGTTTTTTTCTGTTAAAATTCCCTTATTCATTGTTAGGTATTATATAATATTAATGGCATACCATGTGGAAAAGCAGTGACCAATGTGTTAGTGTTTTTGCTGATTCTGTTCCAAACTTGAGTCAGTCCATGGTGTACCAGTGGAACACATGAGAAGTCAACAGAGAATTCATACTATAAAAGAAGATGTTTGTCACTGTCATTTGTTAAATTTGTGATTATTTTGTAGGAGGAAATACGTTGGCCCAAGGTACACTGTGGTCAGTATGAGTAGGTAAAGGTTTTACTTGAATGCCAGATCAAACACTTCTTTATTCTCCAAAGCAGTTAGTGGTTAATGATTTGCCTCCTGCTCCTAATTTATCGTTCAAAGGAAAAGTGAAATTTGGGGATGTGATCAAATCATGGTCACCAGCACCTTGGCAGTCTTCTACATTTAGAAAAAGTGGAGAGGGCAGGGCATATATTGTAGTATGTTGCTTTGCAGCACTGAGTACATTGACAGCTGAAAGAAAAGGCACTTACGAGGTTTTTGACATTAAAAATGAGTTAAACTACTTTCATTTTGATACTGATAATGTCAGTAGCATGATCAAGTGATTTATTTTTGGAACAAATTGAGTACCTTGACTTACTCCAGGTCAAGATATTATGATTATTTACATTAAGAAGAATATTTTATATGACCTTATATGAATGAATGTAAGAGCAAAATCTCAAGTGATAGTTACTGAAGCAATAAAGATTTTTATTCTTTGTCACTAAAAGGAGTCCAATAGCTTCATGAAATCATGAGGGATCTAGATTTATCAAATGATTCAGTTCCCCTTTCTCTTGGGTATGGGACACATACTAATGGCCCATACCGGCTGCTGGAGCTCCAGCCATCAAAGGCCCTGCAGGCTGACAGCAAGAGGATGAACATAAAGGAAAGCATGCTTAGTACACAGCACTTCTTTCTCCTCACTGAGTAGAACTTATTCATGTAGCCACTGCTAGTGGCCAGGAACACTCAAGAAAGACTGTCCTTTTATCTGGGAGGCAGTGTGCTTATCTAGAAGCTCAGGATCTGTTATCATGAAGGGAAAAGTGGGTATTGCAAGGCAATTGGTTGTTTTAAAATGTAAGCTTTATTGTTTTTCAGGTATGGTTAGACCATCAGATCAGGAAACAATTGTCACTACAAAGGTATTTTGTTATACGCATAGATCCCAAGAAGTGGGGTATGACATGCTATGCGGTGAGTAAGGGAACACATGGGGAATTAACAGGAAGCAGAGGGAGAGGGGAAAATGTGGAAAATAAGTTTTATTATGGTTTCTCTGGGAAAGAATGAGCAAGACAGAGTAGACAAGTTTAGAACAGGCTAGTTTGAATAATTTCAGCAGACTCTGGGGCAAGAGTGCTGTCTTTGATTGTCTGGTGCCTGGCTCTAGGGTGATTAGGGAAAATCATGAGTGTGACAACCCCAGAAAGAAGGTGGTTGGGATGTGAGCTCTGTGTTGGTTGACTCGCATAAAAAAGGTGTGCTCATAGGTGAGTAGTTTACTATCTCTGGGAACTGGCTAACTCTGGGAGGCACAGTCCTTCCAGGGTCAGGAAGGTACCAGGTGTCAAAGCATCAGAAATACAGAAAATAAAAGGCAGGGTAGATACACTGGCATCTCTGTTATGGATAGGAAATCAGGATTTTGTGAGATGGCTCAATCATCAACATTTCCCCAGTATTTTATGTTTTTTTTCTCCTAATTTTGCTGGAGAAATAAAGCAATGAATATTTTAAAACCATATCCAAATGCTAAAAAAATGAAGAAACACTTTCTAAAGCCAAATGAAATAAGTGACTAGATTAAGAATCCATTTGCTATGATCACTCTGCTGAAACTTCTAACCTCTGTCTTTAGAGTGTTACATGCTCTGTGGCCAAAATCAGATAAAGCACTGAAAATAGGGCCCACTGAGAAATATCTCCTCTTTTCTGGGTCCATTTTTAAACTTGGTACTTAGCCATAATCAAGCACTTACTGTCACTTATAATGAGCTATTTTTGTGTTGTTAATTTTTTCTAATTTGGTAGAAATAGATGACCAGTAAGAGATACTGACTATGCAACGAAGTCTGATGCATCATTCCAGACATCCGTTGTCTCATTAGACTGAAAAATATCACATGAAAAGATTAGGGGACATGATGGTTCCTAGGGTCCATCATGTCCCCTAATCTTTTCATGTGATATTTCCTGTGGGTTTCAGCTGTGCCAGGGTTAAGGGGTGTGACTTTTTCTTGACCACACACAGCATCCAGCCCTCAGCCCTCTGTTTAGAGGTCCCTGTAAGTGTCCAGAACTTTTGGGCAGAGTGTGGAGGATGTGGTGATAGATCCACACCCAAAGATCCTCATCCTCACTACCCCTTCTAATCGTCCCCTTGTTCCCTTGTAGTCAGTGGTGTGATGGTACCAGCTCCTGCTGGATCACAAGATTCAGCTGAGCCCATTTTTTCCTAACTCTGAGCTAAGTGAGTTGAGAGCAACCACAACAGAAATGTGTACATCATAACAAACACTGTAAATCAGGGCTTTCCTTTCCTCCTCTCCCTTTTCTGAAGCATGAGTGTGTGGCCTAAGCGGACTAAATCACTTCAGTCGTGTCCAACTCTGCGACCCTCTGAACTGTAGCCTGCCAGGCTCCTCTGTCCATGGGATTCTCCAGGCAAGATTGCTGGACTGGGCTGCCATGCCCTTCTCCAGGGGATCTTCCTGACCCAGGGAATGAACCCACATTCTTACGTCTCCTGTATTGGCAAGCAGGTTTTTTTTTTTTTTTTTTTACCACTAACGCCACTTGGGAAGACCACTGGTTGTGAAACAATTATTAGGACACTGTTGCTTGCAATGTAAGAAAGTGTGTTACCACTTTTCCCCTCTGAGACTTTGTTTTCTGAGCATTTTCTTCCTTTCTGTTTGCTACCCATCTTCATCCTACTTTCACTAGAATCTTCTTCACTGATCTTTCAACTCATCAGTTACTGGTTTACAGTTAAATTCATTGCAAACAATTACTTTCTAACTTTTTTTTTTAATTATAATACTGAGGGCTGATGACTATGGTGAAAACTATTGTAGCCTTTGGAAATATTTTTGGAAGCATTAAAAAAAACTGAAATATCTTATAACCCAGTGACCTAACATTCCACTTTAGGCATATCTGAAACTAATTTGAAATATAAAAGAAATAATCTTCCACTCATAGATGTCCTTGTCAGCCTTAATTAGTAGAAGATTGAAAAAAAAACCTAAAAACATCTCTACAACACCAAGCAGACTGTGTGCTATTGGATGGTAAGAATAGTCAGCCTGAGGCACTATCAGTGACTTAATTACTGAAAAAAAATTAACTCGGGTTCACTAAGTCAAGAAAGTGTGTCTTACATACTTTGGAAAAACATTTGGAAAAGTTTTTCTGGTTAGTGCTCAATTAAACCAGGGAATTAAATTACCCGGAACACTCGATTAATTGAAGACTTTCTTAATTGAGATTTTTTGCAATCACATTTAAAACAAGAAGCTCTGCAGAGTCTTTAGTGTAGGGCTGTTTCTGCTGTTAGACAGAAAATAACACTGTCAAAGCCTGACTCTCTGCTCTGTACTGTGATTGGGGGCAAATGGACACCTTCATTTCCTCAGCTGAAACTGGGAGCAATATCTTTTAGGACTAAATGAAATTCGAAGGGCAAAAGACTTAGAATAATGTTCTCACATAGTAAATACTCAAAATGTCACAGCGTGATTGTCTCAATCAATGAGAGCTGTTCCCAGGCAGGGGACATGAGATAGCATCTCACGTCTTATCTTGAATTCTACCTTCAATCTTGAATTACTTTCCTCTGTCTTCCCCTTTCTTTCATTAATTATAAGACCATGCTTTCCACGAATCAACTAGAATTGGACCAAAATATGTGGTGCTCTGAATTAGTCTTCTTCTAGGTTAAATATATACCGCTTCCTTTCACACTATCTCTCTCTCCTCTTTTAAAATCCTCTGTTGCTTTCATTCACACACAACTCAAAATAGCTGCTTTCAGGAAGTGCTAAATATAGGTATTCTGAAAGAGCTAGTTTTGTCCTTCCTTTCAAGATCCTGTTCCCTTTGAGTTCTCTGAGAAGAAGTTTTCCTGGGGAATTGGGGAGGGATTTGCTTCCGTTTCCTGATGTAAACCCCAGAGTCCCCTCCTGATGTCTTGGGGCCTCCTCCTCCAGCTGACAGGCCAACTGGGGCCAGTGGACACCTAGCTGCGGGTCAGGGTCTTTGTGATAGGTTGCCACCCTCCCCACACAGCACTAGTAGAGGGCTGCGAGGAGCTCGGCTGTCCTTCTTCTGAAGGCCTATACTTAGTTGTGTATAAGGAAAACCTTAATGACAACGACTAGAACTTCCTTAATGCTGGCTTGATTACTAAGATCTTCCTCTTAGTAACCAGGAAGCTTGAAGGGGCACATTGCAGGGGTCCTCGGATTTCCCCCGATGCCTCCATCTTGGTTCCATGAAAGAGAGCTGCTTCAGCACCGAGAACTGGACCACATCCCATGCAGCAAGCAAGAGGAAGGGCAAAGGGAGAGCAAGGGTGCATGGCAGCCGCACTTTAAATGGAGTTTTCTGGAATCCCTACCTCACAGCCTGAGCTAGAATTTCACAGCCAACAATGTCTTCCATGGCCACTGTTCCACAAAGGAAGCAAGAGTGTTACTGGTAGACCTGGCCACTCACAGTGAAGTTGGTGTTCTTCCACACCACAAGAGTGGTGTGGTCAAGAGTTTGAGGAACCTCTGGGAGCTGGTGATGGACAGGGAGGCCTGGCATGCTGCAGTCCATGGAGTTACACAGAGTTGAACACAACTAAGTGACTGAACTAAACTGAGCTGAACGAGGTTGGTTATAGCTTTCTTCCAAAGAGCAAGCGTCTTTTAATTTCATGGTTGCAGTCATCATCTACAGTGATTTCAGAGCCCTCCAAAATAAAGGCTCTCAGTGTTTCCATTTTTTCCCCCATTTATTTGCCATGAAATGATGGGACCGGATGCCATGATCTTAGTTTTCTGAATGTTGAGTTTTAAGCCAACTTTTTCACTTTCCTCTTTTACTTTCATCAAGAGGCTCTTTCGTTCTTCTTCACTTTCTGCCATAAGGGTGGTGTCATCTGCATAACTGAGGTTATTGATATTTCTCCCAGCCATCTTGATATCAGCTTGAACTTCATCCAGCCCAGCATTTCACATGATGTGCTCTGCATAAAAGTTAAATCAGCAGAGTGACAACATTCAGCGTTGACATACTCCTTTCCCTATTTGGAACCAGTCTGTTGTTCCATGTCCAGTTCTAACTGTTGCATCTTGACCTCCATACAGATTTCTCAGGAGGCAGGTAAGGTGGCCTGGTATTTTCATCTCTTGAAGATTTTCCCACAGTTTGCTGTGATCCATACAGTCAAAGGCTTTGGCATAGTCAGTAAAGCAGAAATAGATGTTTTTATTGAACTCTCTTGCTTTCTTGATGATCCAATGGATATTGGCAGTTTGATCTCTGATTCCTCTGCCTCTTCTAAATCAACTTGAACATCTGGAAGTTCATGGTTCATGTACTGTTGAAGCCTGGCTTGGAGAATTTTGAGCATTACTTTGCTCGCGTGTGAGATGAGTGCAATTGTGCAAAAAGTCTCAATTATTCACTCCAAAACAGTGCTTTTCTAACTTGAACAGTCAATGAATAACTCTGGAAAAAAAAGAGGTTGGTGAGCCTCCAGATAGTGATCTACACTATTTGTATTTGAATGTTACTTAACATGTGAAATGGGACTTCCCAGGTGGCACTAGTGATAGAGAACTCACCTGCCAATGCGGGAGACATAAGAGACACGGATTAGATCCCTGGGTCTCAAGATCCCCCAGAGGCATGGCAATCCACTCCAGTATTCTTGCCTGGAGAATCCTAGGGACAGAGGAGCCTGGTTGGCTACAGTCCATAGGATGACAAGAGTCAGACACGACTGAAATGACTGGGCAGGCATGTACACATGCATTATGTAAAGCACAGATCTGGTTGAACTTCTTAAGTTTTTCTCTTCCATGCATTTTTAAAACAAAAGCAAAATTTCAGTGCAATTTCAAGCAAAACTATCAACTTTTGCAATCAATTAAAATCATATTAGCATAATGGTAATGGGACAGAGTTTTATTCCTCAGTGGCTGCTCACAGATGCATGAGGCAGCCATGGCTCTGATTCTGCAGTGTGAAGGCCAGCAGCAGACTGTGCTAGATGCTGGCTCAGGTCTCCCATCATTCTTTTCTTTTCAAGTCATTGCAAAAATTTTTATTTCATGCTGCCCCAGATGCCATTTGGCCTCCATTTCTTTCCCGCCAATGATAAAGTTAATTTCCCTTGGTACTGAAGGTATCATAGATAAAAGTGGAGTTTTAAGGCAGGATGACATCTCAGGTGATCTTCCTATTGTTGCTGGTCATGGCAACAATCAACTCCTTCTATTTCCCTCTCCACTTTCTCGTCAATTTTTGCCTCTGGGTACTTCCTGAAATAAGAAATTTCCTTAGAATATGAAAACCAGAAAAAGCAAAACTTCTTGTAATGGTTTGATTAGTATCTCAGGCAAGTCCTATTATCTACCTAGGATAGGGGTGAAGTGGGTGAAGGGGAAGACTGGGTTCTTTTAGTGGAATATAAATGTTTCTCATATTTTTAAGAGAATGAAATAGCTTAATCAGGTGTCCCCATGCTTTTGGCCTTGGGCTTTAGTCTGTCATCATTATTGAGTATGAAATTTGTTTAGATAACTGCAGTAAGTGGGATGGGAAAAGGAAAATTTGGTTCTCTCATCAACAGCAAAGACTAGAGAGAAACTGGCATATTGGAAAACCTGGAGCAAGGTAATACAGAAATGAGTTTACCATCTCTTGATGGAAGTACATTTTTGTGATTTTGCTATATAGTTTAACATCAGAATATCTTCTCATGATTTCTTAAGAAATTAATGACCACACACTATCCCAGCATTCCACTTTGCTAGAGAGTCTGCACTAAAATGGAGTGGAAATCAGAGTTTTGTCTAATATCCAGAGAAGAAAAGGAATCAGCTCCACAGATCTACATATATTTGAAGGGACACTTTAGGACTCGAGGAATATATTTATCATTTTCTTAGGAATGACACCCAGTGACAAACAAAACTCTGATCCATAAAATTGCTACACTGTTAGTGATAAGAGCTGGAAGCTAGATCAAATCCTGTTTTTTCTTGACATAGACTGATTAAAAATTGAAAAAAAAAAAAGCAATGGAGAAAGTTAGGGGAAATGTGGGCAGCATTTCAGAATCACTTGCATGCAACATAGGCTATCCTGACTAATACTGTTGGGAAGTTCACTTCTTCACAACTTCTGAAGAAGGAGCAATGCCAATTACCCAGGGCTATTTCACTGCTTTTTTAGAGGAGACCCTCTACCCAGCCAGAATAGTGGATTGGTGGGCAATCTTTAGTGCCATTTCCCAGCTATTTTCTTTCTTGTTGGCTTCTTTCCTCTGGGTATGGGGGAAAAGCTATATTTCCTAGCCCCTTTAAAGTTTGGTAGAAACAGATGACTAACTCTGCCCTATGGGTTGTGAATAAAAATAATTTGTGTTACTTTTATTCCAGAGATCCTAATTGCCTGTCTCAAACCCTCCAGAGCTCTAATTTATGGTTGCTTTAACATCCTAGATCCTGTCAGAAAACATGCCCAAGCTAAGAGACAGAAGATATGCAGCAGGATGAGAAATAAACCTTTGTTGCTTCAAGGCACTGAGATTAGGGAGCAGTGAAATTGCCCTGGGTAACTGGTATTGCTCCTTCTGTTGGTAGGTCTATAGTTTGTCCTGAGATTATGCACTTACAGAGGAGGATGCAAAACCCTCTATACTGGTGTTTGGAAATGATATCATGTGTCACATGGGGAAATGGTGTCTGCCTACCCTAATCTCATCTATCATTTTGGTTTACATTTACCAGTTATTTTGTTCAAGTTATTTTCAATTTCATGCACTATCCACATGACTGTGGATTTAGACAAAGGCCACTGTCTCAGAGGAGCTTGCTGAAGATGGTCTTCCGGGCAGGATTTTGGAGGCAGGAATAGCCCTTTCAAGATTCAGGAACAGTATCTTAATTTCCCATAAATAAAAGTACTAGCTACAGTGGGAAAAGTGAAGTAAATGGTTTTAATGAGGCTTCAAGGAGCAGCCAATGTTGGAGCAGCATGTAAGGCCTCTTACTACCAGTTGACAGTGAATTTTAGATATTCAAAGTTGTTTCCATGACAATTAGTTGTAGGAAGGTGGGATCATTTTTCAAAAGAGAGATTCTAGATCATCTAAAGGAATACAGACATACTTAGCCTCCAAGTTCTTTAATTCTGCAGGGGAACATAATTTTAGATGGCATTTGAAATTATTTACATAATACATGCTTTATTATGCACTATGAAGAAAAAACAAGAATGTCATTGGCAACCATGGAAACACTGGCAAAATCTGACAATAGTAGTATTTCTGTCTCTTCCTCTCTCCATAGCATAAAGAAGTTAAAAAACTGGAAATGGAAACCGAACAGATATAAACTACAGAGAAATGGAAATCTTTACCTAAAACAAGATAATTGTATTTGCGATGCATTATATTTGTATACAGTCTTTTTCTGTATAAGCCCCCAAAATACAATGAACCATGGAAATCATGCTCATATGCTTTGTAAACATAAATCCCACTTATACTGAAAGAACAAATAAATACCTGGATACACTGAAGTACCAAAATAATGTGCTCACCTTGACAGAGGATAGAATGAACTGAAATCACCGTCAACTTCTGATGAAAATTTCTGTATTCATTATAGCTCCTATGGAATGTAGCTCATACTATATGTGGTAAAATTTGATTAGTTCTTTGAAAAATGTTGAAATTGTGGGTAATTAATCAAGTCCATTTCACCTGCCTTTACCAGTCAAGGTCACTTGAAGACTTGCATGTCCTCTAAGCTGCACAGAGTCTAAATAATAAGATATTTACCTGAGCTGTTTTCAGTGGAGTCCAGTTTGAGCTGAACTGGTTGACACTTGATAGGCCACCAGCACTTCAACTGGGCACGCATGAGTGTCTACTGGCTCCGTGACCTTGTGAACATACAGAGACCTGAGCTTAGTTAATGCTTGCACAAAAATATAGTTATTTTCACCTTTTTCAATCACCATGCCCCATGTTCCCTATGCCTCAGACCACCCTTTTTCTTTATTCTTTATCCCGTAAGTACCCTGAACCCCTTGTGTTAGGGGAGGCAGACTTGAGACTCATTCTCCTGTCTCCTTGCTTGACTGCCTTGCAAATAAACCCTGTCTTTGCTGCAAACCTAGGCATTTCAGAGTTTGGCTTGCTTCCTTTTAGGCAAAGCAAACCTGGTTTGGTAACCATGTGATATCTATGATAAAATTTGGATTATAATCTGTAGCACATGGCTGCAAAGGTGAAAAGCAAACTCAAGCTATAGTAGTTAGGAATTTTCTATGATAAGTGAAAATCACTTTTAGACTTTATAGGTAAAAGGCTTTTCTTTTATAGCACTCATCATGAATGTCTATGTTTTCTGTTGGAGAAGTTAGTGGTAAATTAAAAAAGAGGAACAGCAACAAGTTGCAAAAATAGGCCCCTCAAAAAAGGAAGAGTGGTTGTTTGTGAGCTTTTAATCATCTCCAAATTCTGTGGATCTGAAACAGAAGGCAAGGGAGCAGGGCAAAGCCTTTAAAAGAATGACATAGCCATAGGATGTGATGAAAACTGGTTAGAACCTAATAAATCCAAGATGGAGCATGAGTTGACTTCCTCTAGACCTTGAGCCTCAGTATACATTCACTGTAACACATCATCATGCTAAATGACACACCCACAGACACCATGACAGTCCCAAGGTTAACTATAAGGGTCCAAAAATGGGGGGATGGCCCAATTCCTGGAAATCCCCACCCCTTTCCCCAAATGGCTGGACTATTCCTTCCACACATTAGCCTGTGAAATTACCCACACTGATAAAAACTGATGCCCCTGTCACCTTCTGAGATGGCCCAAACTGTCTGTGAAGGGTGTTTCTCTCTAAATAAACCCACTTCTTCTCACTTTGTTTCTCATTGAATTCTTTCTGTGAGAAGACTTTAAGAGCCTGAGCTTCAGTGAGTCCTGAAACATCTCAGTTCAAAGACTGTGGGTTCAAGTCCCAATCTGAGTCACATGTTTCTAGATCTAATAAACAGACAACCAGTGGCTTCTGTCCCATACTATACCATGTTTGAATGGAGAAACCCAAGGGTTAGCACAGATGATGTAAGCATTGCAAAGGAAAAAAAAAAAAAGATGTGTGGGTCTGGGCTCCTGTGATCAGAGAGGAGAGTCAGAAGTTGTGTGGGGGAGGTGACTGTCACCCTGAGGCCTAAACAGAGACAGAAGACTGAGAAGAGTCTTGCAGTTCTGGACAACAGCACCTGTAAACACAGTTCCCCCGTGAGACTGATCGCTGCTGCTGCTGCTGCTGCTAAGTCGCTTCAGTCGTGACCGACTCTGTGCGACCCCATAGACGGCAGCCCACCAGGCTCCACCGTCCCTGGGATTCTCCAGGCAAGAACACTGGAGTGGGTTGCCATTTCCTTCTCCAATGCATGAAAGTGAAAAGTGAAAGTGAAGTCATTCAGTCATGTCCGACTCAGCGACCCCATGGACTGCAGCCAACCAGGTTCCTCTGTCCATGTGATTTTCCAGGCAAGAGTACTGGAATGGGGTGCCATTGCCTTCAGGACCAGCTTAAAAAGGTGGATGGGGCTTCCCAGGTGGTGCTAGTGGTAAAGAACCTGCCTGTCAATACAGGAGACACAAATAATGTGGGTTCGACACCTGGGTTGTAAAGATCCCCTGGAGTAGGGAGTGCCACTCCATTCCAGTATTCCTGCCTGGAGAATTCCTCAGACAGAGAAGCCTGTCAGGCTACAGTCCATGTGGCTGCAAAGAATCAGATGCAACTGAGCACACAAAAAAGGTGGATACCATGTAAGATTTAAAATGTTTTTTCTTTTATATTTTAAATCCTATTGCTTATTTTATATATATTAATATATTGATCCCACATTCCTAGTTTATCCCCCACCCCCTTCCCCTTTGGTAACCATAACTTCTTTCATTTTTTTTTTTTTTTTTTCCTAAGTCTATGAGTCTGTTTCTGTATTGTAAATAAATCCGTTTGTATTATTTTTTAGATTCCACATATAAGTGATATCATGTATCTGTCTTTATTTGACTTACTTTACTTAATATGATAATTTCTAGGTCCATCTATGTTGCTGAAAATGACATTATTCCATTCATTTTTATAGTTAAGCAATATTCCATTATATATACCTTACCTTCTTTATCCATTCATCTTTCATGGATATTTAGGTTCCTTCCATGTCTTGTCTATTGTAATTGGTGCTACCATGAACACTGAAGTGCATGTATCTTTTTGAATTAGAGTATTGGGAATTTCTTGAATTTTAGGAATTTCTAATTTTGAATTAGAGCATTGTCTTTCATCTTTCATTTTCCAAGAACAAGATGTCCCCCACCCCCAACCCACGAAATGGTTGTGTTCTTGGAGCGAGGATCCAGTAGAAGTTCCTTCACAGACCTGGGATCAGTCACCTGCAGAATAAAAGGCTAGCCAGGAACACAAAATCCACTGAGATTTTATTCATGGCAAACTGTACAGGTCTGATGAGCTTTTCAGCCTCATTTCTGAGACGGCATTCTCAATATTCCTTATTTCAGAAGCAAGAAAGACTTTTCTCTGTTTGCATTCTTTCCTATCTCCCCTTCAATAAAAGATCTTGTTGGAAGGGAGACAAAATCCTCTCAGGAGAGACTGTGGGCACAGGTGATAACCTCTATTCTTCAGCACAGGTGCCAACTTCCACGCTTTCTTCACATCTCCTTGGGTTTACATGGCTATACGGAAATTATTTTGTGCACTGTTGGTTCCAGCCCTTTATGAAGAGCATATTTTTAACACAGAAAAGAATATGAAATAAATTTGTCCAGTGAACCATCAATTGCACTCTTAGGAATTTCTCCCAGAGAGATGAAAACTTATTTTTACGCTGAAATTTGTACACAAAGGTTTGTAGCAGCTTTATTTGTAATAACTCAAAACAGGAAATTACCCAAATGTCCTTCAATGCGTGAGTGGCTGAACAAATCCTGGTCCATCTATGGCAAAGCACACTCCTCATCAATCAAATTAGATAGACTATTGATGTACTCAACAGCTTCAGTGGACCTCAAGGAAATTATACTGAGTGAAGAAAGCCAACATGGCCAATTTCAAAACATATATACTGGATGATTCCCTTTTTATAGCATTCATGACATAACCTAATTAAGGAGATGGAAAACAGATTCGTGGTTACCAAGTGTTAGGAATAAGGGAGGAAAGTTGGGATGCCACTAAGTTTGTGACAGTTTGTTATAGCACTCATGGGAAATTAATGCAACCGATTTTTATTTTGAAAAAAATTTAAACTTCTGACTCATTGTAAAAATAGTATGAAGCACACCCATATGACTTTTACCTAGATTAACTTGCCACATTCTATTCTCTTCTATATGTTCATGCATTTTGCTGAATCATTTCAAAATGAGTTGTAAGCATCATGTCACATTTCCCTTAAATATTTCGGCATGAATTGAAGAACAAGGACACTCTCCTGTGTAGATAATAGAATTGTCACATTCTGCTACTTTAACATTGAAGCAATACTTTATGTAATAGAGAGTTCATACTCAAATTTTTCCAATTGTCTCAATAATATCACTTATTCTTGTGCTTTTTTCTCCTAATGCAAGACCTCATCAAGGATTCCACATCACATCTAGTTGTCACGGCTCTATTTACTCTTTTAAGTCTGTGCAGTTTCCAGTGTTTTTGATTTTTGCTCTTAAGATATTGACAACCTTGCAGAATCTGAGCCAGCTGTTTGGTAGAATGTCTCTCAATTTGGAACAAAAAATAGATTGTTTTCTCATGTTCAGTTTCAAGATAAACATTTCAGAAGGAGTATTACATAATGTTGATTTGAATTTTTCAGGGCCTCACATCAGGAGGTATATATACATATATGACTTCAAATTTTATTTTTAAAAAGTATCATACAGTAAAAGAGACAATGGCTTCTATTGTGGCTCAGATTGTAAAGAATTTGTCTGCAATGCAGGAGACCTGGGTTAAATCCCTGGATCAGGGAGATCTCCTGAAGAAGGAAATGGCAACCCACTCCGGGATTCTTGCTTGGAGAATTCCATGGACAGAGGAGCCTTATGGGCTACAGTCCGTGGGGTGGCAAAAAGTCGGACACAACAGACTGACTAATACACTTTCTATGAATATGAAGATATGTATCAATTCATGTAATTCCCAAGTTCTATGAACTTGAAGACATGAATTGATTCATGTAATTCCCATGAGAATTGATACACAATATAGCTCCATTCCCACAAAAACTCCTGAGCCCCTACCCCAATCCTAAAGAATCAGAATCAGCATTTTAGCAAAACCTTCAAGGACATTAAAATTGAGAAGCACTGGTTTAGAGAACTTAAATAATATTTGAAAACTTCTTGGCACACAGAAGATCATCAATAAACTATGCCATCTTAAATCTCTCTCTCCATTACTATTAATAGAAGGTTTTCCAAGTGCATATATTTCTCTTGAATTATGTGACCAAGATTCACTGATTTTTAGTTTCAATAAAACAAATTACACATTGGTCAAAGACATTGCTGTAATCACCACTGCTACATCACTTCACTGGTCATTAAACCATCATCTCTCTGTTTCTGTAACTTAAGGAAGCATTCATTAGCTGAGATTATTGACACCTACCCCCTCTGTGTATATGTTTACAGAAACCCACGCACACTTGCAAACACTCAAGATAACTTTTTGTTTTTTCTTATAAGATGCTGGTATTATAACTAATTCCCCAAGTGAGCCTTCTATTAAAGAAAGCATTCTACTAATACAGAGGAAGCTGAATGGGGTTTTCTGGGTCTCCTGCCCTTTATCCTCATTCTGTAATTGATATAAGGAAGACAGTGCAAAGGACCTGCAAAGGGTAAGCTGGGCTCATGTAGGCAGTTTGTGGTCAGACTTTAAGTGTCCATCTAGAGCCGAGTGAACTAGAAAGGCTCAATTCTTTCTAAAACTTGTGCAGTTGGAGACTAAGACCTCCATGTCTTGGGAGGATCTTAAAAGACTTAGGTAATATCGGACTCAAAGCCCATCTAATGTCAAGTTATTGGCCAATTTTAAGACCATTTCAATACATCAACCCATTAAATCAAAGTGAATATTCACATATTTGTGTGATATTGCATTTAAGGCAAGGGTCTCTTAGAATTCTATGGTCCCCAAATGTTAGTTGTCAAGTCCCCCAAAAAGATTACTCCTCAAATTCCTGTTGATCACAAAAAGCTAATTTGTTTCAGATTTATTGAGTATAGGAGAACAATATCCTTGATAATTAAAGTGTCTCAGAGTTAGAAGTTAGAAGAGGTTCATAGAATTTTATTATTATTTTTTGTTTGTTTTCTTTCTTTCTTTTGATTTCCCATGGATGTGTGGTGCATGACCAGTGAGGGAGTGGCTACCTTTCTGGTTGTGCCTTGTGACCTAGGATGAAGGGTTCTCAGCACCAAACCCCTGTGCCAATGAGGGGTGGGGTTCATAGGATTTTAAGGATGTAGATGACTTATTTTTTCAGCAATTTTCCATGAAGGAACTAGTTAGGCAGGGAACTGGTTGGGCAGACTTTATGCCTGGGGTTGGTGTGCACAGAAAGAGAAGGTTGAGAAGAAAGTATTGAGGATATTTCAGTTTTGATAATAAGTTCTTGATGTTTTAATAGTTCCCAGTCTTATCTTTTTTTTTTTTTTTTTCATTATTTTTGCTAGTTGGAGGCTATTTATTTACAATATTGTAGTGGTTTTTGCCATACATTGACATGAATCAGCCATGGTTTACATGTGTTCCCCATCCTGAACCTTCCTCCCACCTCCCTCCCAATCCCATCCCTCTGGGTCATCCCAGTGCACCAGCCCTGAGCATTTGTCTCATGCATCTAACCTGGACTGGCGATCTGTTTCACACTTGATAATATACATGTTTCAATGCTATTCTCTCAGAATGTCCCACCCTTGCCTTCTCCGATAGAGTCCAAAAGTCTGTTCTATACATCTGTGTCTCTTTTTCTGTCTTGCTTATAGGGTTATTGTTACCATCTTTCTAAATTCCATATATATGTGTTAATATACTGTATTGGTGTTTTTCTTTCTGGCTTCACTCTGTATAATGGGCTCCAGTTTCATCCATATCATTAGAATGGATTCAAATGTATTCTTTTTAATGACTGAGTAATATTCCATTGTGTATATGTACCACAACTTTCTTATCCATTCGTCTGCTGATGGGCATCTAGGTTGCTTCCATGTCCTGGCTATTATAAACAGTGCTGCGATGAACATTGGGGTACACGTGTCTCTTTCAGTTCTGGTTTCCTTGGTGTGTATGCCCAGAAGTGGGATTGCTGGGTCATGTGGCAGTTCTATTTCCAGTTTTTTTAAGGAATCTCCACACTGTTCTCCATAATGGCTGAACTAGTTTGCATTCCCACCAACAATGTAAGAGGGTTCCTTTTTCTCCACACCTTCTCCAGCATTTATTGCTTGTAGACTTTTGAATAGCAGCCATTCTGCCTGGCGTGTAATGGTGCCTAATTGTGGTTTTGATTTGCATTTCTCTGATAATGAGTGATGTTGAGCATCTTTTCATATGGTTGTTAGCCATCTATATGTCTACTTTGGAGAAATTTCTGTTTAGATCTTTGGCCCATTTTTTGATTGGGTCATTTGTTTTTCTGGAATTGAGCTGCAGGAGCTGCTTGTGTATGTTTGAGATTAATCCTTTGTCTGTTGCTTCGTTTGCTGTTTTTTTCTCCCATTCTGAAGGCTATCTTTTCACCTTGCTTATAGTTTCCTTTGTTGTGCAGAAGCTTTTAAGTTCAATTAGGTCCCATTTGTTTATTTTTGCTTTTATTTCCAATATTCTGGGAGGGGGGTCATAGAGGCTTTTGTTGTGATTTATGTTGGAGAGTGTTTTGCCTATGTTCTCCTCTAGGAGTTTTACAGTCACTGGTCTTACACGTAGAGCTTTAATCCACTTTGAGTTTAGTTTTGTGTATGGTATTAGAAAGTGTTCTAGTTTCAGTCTTTTACAAGTGGTTGACCAGTTTTCCCAGCACCACTTTTTAAATAGGTTGTCTTTTTTCCATTGTATAGTGTTGCCTCCTTTGTCGAAGATAAGGTGTCCATAGGTAAGTGGATTTATCTCTGGGCTTTCTATTTTGTTCCATTGATCTATATTTCTGTCTTTGTGCCAGTACCATACTGTCTTGATGACTGTGGCTTTGTAGTAGAGCCTGAAGGTAGGAAGGTTGATTCCTCCAGTTCCATCCTTCTTTCTCAAGATTGCTTTGGCTATTCAAGGTTTTTTGGTATTTCCATACAAACTGTGAAATTATTTGTTCTAGTTCTGTGAAAAATACCATTGGTAGCTTGACAGGGAGTGCATTGAATCTATAGATTGCTTTGCCTAGTATACTCATTTTCACAATATTGATTCTTCCAATCCATGAACATGGTATATTTCTCCATCTGTTTGTGTCCTCTGTGATTTCTTTCATCAGTGTTTTATAGTTTTCTATATATAAGTCTTTCGTTTCTTTAGGTAGATATACTCCTAAGTATGTTATTCTTTTTGTTGCAATGGTGAATGGTATTGTTTCCTTAACTTCTCTTTCTGTTTTTTCATGTTAGTGTATAGGAATGCAAGGGATTTCTGTGTATTAATTTTATATCCTGCAACTTTATATTCATTGATTAGCTCTTGTAATTTTCTAGTAGAGTCTTTAGGGTTTTCTATGTAGAAAAATCATGTCATCTGCAAACAGTGAGAGCTTTACTTCTTCTTTTCCCATCTGGATTCATTTTATTTCTTTTTCTGCTCTGATTGTTGTGGCCAAAACTTCCAAAACTATGTTGAATAGTAGTGGTGAGGGTGGGCACCCTTGTCTTGTTTCTGACTTTAGGGGAAATGCTTTCAATTTTTCACCATTGATGATAAATGCTTGCTGTGGGTTTGTCATATATAGCTTTTATTATGTTGAGGTATGTTCCTTCTATGCCTGCTTTCTGGAGAGTTTTTATCATAAATGGATGTTGAATTTTGTCAAAGGCTTTTTCTGCATCTATTGAGATAATCATATGGTTTTTGTCTTTCAATTTTTTGATGTGGTGTATTACATTGATTGATTTGTGGATATATAAGAATCCTTGCATTCCTGGGATAAAGCCCACTTGGTCATGACATATGATCTTTTTAATATGTTGTTGGATTCTGTTTGCTAGAATTTTGTTAAGGATTTTTGCATCTATGTTCATCAGTGATATTGACCTGTAGTTTTCTTTTTTTGTGGCATCTTTGTCTGGTTTTGGTATTAAGGTGATGCTGGCCTCATAGAATGAGTTTGGAAATTTACCTTCTGCAATTTTCTGGAAGAGTTTGAGTAAGATAGGAGTTAGCTCTTCTCTAAATTTTTGGTAGAATTCAGCTGTGAAGCCATCTGGTCCTGGGCTTTTGTTTGCTGGAAGATTTCTGATTACAATTTCGATTTCCGTGCTTGTGATGGGTCTGTTAAGATCTTTCTTCCTGGTTCAGTTTTGGAAATTTATACTTTTCTAAGAATTTGTCCATTTCTTCCAAGTTATCCATTTTATTGGCATAGAGCTGCTGGTAGCAGTCTCTTATGATCCTTTGTATTTCAGTGTTGTCTGTTGTGATCTCTCCATCTTCATTTCTAAT
Organism: Dama dama; assembly: GCF_033118175.1. Lineage (NCBI taxonomy): Eukaryota > Metazoa > Chordata > Mammalia > Artiodactyla > Cervidae > Dama > Dama dama. The sequence goes on along the minus strand of NC_083696.1, from coordinate 24,133,103 downwards.
TTTGTTGATTTGGTTCTTCTCCCTTTGTTTTTTAATGAGTCTGGCTAACGGTTTGTCAATTTTATTTATCTTTTCAAAAAACCAGCTTTTAGCTTTGTTGATTTTTGCTATGGTCTCTTTAGTTTCTTTTGCACTTATTTCTGCTCTAATTTTTAAGATTTCTTTCCTTCTACTAACCCTTGGGTTCTTCATTTCTTCCTTCTCTAGTTGCTTTAGGTGTAGAGTTAGGTTATTTATTTGACTCTTTTCTTGTTTCTTGAAGTAAGCCTGAATTGCTATGATCCTTCCCCTTAGCACTGCTTTTACAGTGTCCCATAGGTTTTGGGTTGTTGTGCTTTCATTTTCATTCATTTCTATACATATTTTGATTTCTTTTTTGATTTCTTCTATGATTTGTTGGTTATTCAGAAGTGTGTTATTTAGCCTCCATATGTTTGAATTTTTAATAGTTTTTTTTCCTGTAATTGAGATCTAATCTTACTGCATTGTGTTCAGAAAAGATGACTGGAATGATTTAAATTTTTTTGAATTTACCAAGGCTAGATTTATGTCCCAGGATGTGATCTATTCTGGAGAATGTTCCATGTGCACTTGAGAAAAAGGTGAAGTTGATTGTTTTGGGGTGAAATGTCCTATAGATATCAATTAGGTCTGGCTGGTCCATTGTGTCATTTAAAGTTTGTGTTTCCTTGTTAATTTTCTGTTTAGTTGATCTATCCATAGGTGTTAGTGGGGTATTAAAGTCTCACACTATTATTGTGTTGTTGTTAATTTCCCCTTTCATACTTGTTAGCATTTGCCTTGCATATTGCGGTGATCCTCTGTTGGGTGCATATATATTTATAATTGTTATATCTTCTTCTTGGATTGATCCTTTGATCATTATGTATTGTCCTTCTTTGTCTCTTTTCACAGCCTTTATTTTAAAGTCTATTTTATCTTATATGAGTATTGCAACTCCTGCTTTCTTTTGGTCTCTGTTTGCATGAAATATTTTTTTCCAGCCCTTCACTGTCAGTCTGTATGTATCCCCTGTTTTGAGGTGGGCCTCTTATAGACAGCATATGTAGGGTTCTTGCTTTTGTATCCATTCAGCCAGTCTTTGTCTTTTGGTTGGGGCATTCAACCCATTTACATTTAAGGTAATTATTAATAAGTATGGTCCCATTGCCATTTACTTTGTTGTTTTGGGTTGGCATTTATACAACCTTTCTGTGTTTCCTGTCTAGAGAAGATCCTTTAGCATTTGTTGAAGAGCTGGTTTGGTGGTGCTGAATTCTCTCAGCTTTTGCTTGTCTGTAAACTTTTGAATTCTCCTTCATATCTGAATGAGATCCTTGCTGGGTACAGTAATCTGGGTTGTAGGTTATTCTTTTTCATTACTTTAAGTATGTTCTGACATTCCCTTCTGGCCTGAAGAGTTTCTATTGATAGATCAGCTGTTATCCTTATGGGAATCCCCTTGTGTGTTATTTGTTGTTTCTCCCTTGCTGCTTTTAATATTTGTTCTTTGTGTTTGATCTTTGTTAATTTGATTAATATGTGTCTTGGAGTGTTTCACTTTGGGTTTATCCTGTTTAGGACTCTCTGGGTTTTTGGACTTGTGTGACTATTTCCTTCCCCATTTTGGGTAAGTTTTCAGTTATTGTCTCCTCGAGTATTTTCTCATGGCCTTTTTTTTTTTGTTTTCTTCTTCTGGGACTCCTATGATTAGAATGTTGGGGCATTTCACATTGTCCCAGAGGTCCCTGAGGTTATCCTCATTTCTTTTGATTCTTTTTTCTTTTTTCCCCTCTGCTTCATTTATTTCCACCATTTTATCTTCTACCTCACTTATCCTATCTACTGCCTCCATTATTCTACTGTTGGTTCCCTCCAGAGTGTTTTTTATCTCATTTATTGCATTATTCATTTTTAACTGACTCTTTTTTATTTCTTCTAGGTCCTTGTTAAACATTCCTTGCATCTTCTCAATCCTTGTCTCCAGGCTACTTATCTGTAACTCCATTTTGTTTTCAAGACTTTGGATCATTTTTATTATCATTATTATAAATTTTTTTTTTTTTCAGGTAGATTCCCTATCTCCTCCTCTTTTGTTTGGCTTGGTGGGCATTTTTCATGTTACTTCACCTGCTGGGTATTTCTCTGCCTTTTCATCTTATTTAGATTGCTGTGTTTGGGGTGGCCTTTCTGTATACTGGTAGTCTGTGGTTCCTTTTTATTTTGGAGGTTTCTCCCAGTGGGTGGGGTTGGACGACTGGCTTGTCGAGGTTTCCTGGTTAGGGAAGGTTGTGTCGGTGTTCTGGTAGGTGGAGCTGGATTTCTTCTCTCTGGAGTGCAATAGAGTGTCCAGTAGTGAGTTTTGAGATGGGTCTATGAGTTTGGTGTAACTTTGGGCAGCTTGTATATTGACGCTCAGGGCTATGTTCCTGTGTTGCTGGAGAATTTGCATGGTATGTCTTGCTCTGGAACTTATTGGCTGTTGGGTGGTGGTTGGTTTCAGTGTAGGTATGGAGGCTTCTGGATGATCTCTTATTAATTGGTGTTCCCTGTAGTCAGGAGTTCTCTGGTGTTCTCAGGTTTTGGGCTTAAGCCTCCTGCCTCTGGATTTCAGTCTTATTCTTCCAGTAGCCTCAAGACTTCTCCATCCATACAGCACTCATTTTGAAGACAATGGCTGCTTTTCATGGTGCCTGATGTCCTCTGCTAGCAATCAGAAGTTGTTTTGTGGAATTTGCTCAGCATTCAAATGTTTTTTCGATGAATTTGTGGGGGAGAAAGTTGTATCCCCGTCCTATTCCTCCAGCATCTTAGCTCCTCCTCCCCAGTCTTATCTTTCAAGCAAGTATTTTCTGGAACAAGTAGCTATATTATCTTTCCACAGTCCCACTATCATTTAGCACAGAAGTGGGAAAGTGTCTTTGAAAAGTATTTAGCACAAGAACATTGTTGGTTTCAGTATTGACAAATGACTCCTTAGATCTTGGATCATTGTAGATCAGTCCTGTGCCATTATAGGCATCTAAAATCTGAGAGTTATGGGGTACCACTGATGTTCTACTTTCCTGCTGAGATGTACACATGTGCATCTGTCAGGAATGTGTGGGTGTTAGACCAAGCAGGAGAATCATTCTCAAGCTCACCCTCTATCATTTCCCATCTATGATTTGACTTTGTTATTTCATGGGGCTGTTTACATGCTTTTCAAAGCCCTGAAAGCTGCAGCATATCATAGTAGATACTTACTGCTTAGACAAGGAAAATAAAAAATTATTCTATGAATATGAAAAATATATATTGAAACAATCTTGTGCATAAATCACTGTATTGACTACAGTTGTATTTCCCTTTTCAGTTCCATGGAGCACTAGATCAATTCTTTAAGAGAAAGAGCTTCTATAGATGACACGTCTGGAGATATGGTATGAATGTCCCTGGAGAGGTTCTTAATGTTTCTTGATGCCCTGCTCAGAGAGGCCCTCTTATGAGGTCACTGATGAATTTCACTTAAGTGATGCTCAAATGCATTTGACGGTTGAACATCTTTTATATTTAACAACTTCTATCACTTGGTAGAAACTCACTTTAGTTACATTCTTGAACCACACTGATTTTGGAAATTGCAGATAACCATCTTGACTGTCAACCAGAAAGACAGTGAAGTGAAAAGGGATGGATGTGTTGCTGAGAAAAGACTTTTATAATAACAAGTGAAAACCTGTCAATAGTTTTGACATTCTGGAATCAAGTATATGACATCCAGAGCCATTTCATTTTACTGGTATCTGTGAGGTAAAACCTTTGGAAATACAACCTAGTCAAACCAGAGACAATTACACAATATAGACTAGAACAATATGTAAGGATGGTCCCTGGCAGCAGGAGGCCTGTCTCCATTTATCATGTAACCTAGCACTGAATCTGATACCATGACACTGAATGGTTACTCAATAGGGCTTTTTAAACTCACCGTTATACAACTATGTGTGAATAAAGAAGCATATAGATAAACTTGTAGAATTTACTCTTATTATCTTTTTTTTATTAAAAATGTGCTGTTTATAAAAGTAGTACCTGTTCACCTTTACAACTTATAATTCTACAGATGACATTACTTCCATTTTAATGCACAATTCAGTTCATTACATTTGGTGTGAATTCTTTTAAATTAAAATACTATATATTTTCTCAATCTTAATCTTTTCCAATATAATCAGAGAAAAACAGCCCATTAATATTTTAATTTGCCTTTAATTAATTTACTACATGTCTTTTTTATTTTCATTTTATGATATAGTTGTATATCTGAAAACAAATATTTTAGTCAGTATTTTGTGTCATAATAGAGAGATGTTTTATGTGGTTTTGTGATTGATCTTTGTTATTTAGCACTTCTTTTGAATAGCACTTTAATGTTATCACCCATTAGGAATAGGAAAAAAAATGGAAGAGTTAATTTTGCTGTTTGATTGAATTTGAGGATAATAAAGGCCTGTAAGGAGAACATTGATATAAGGGACCTCCAAGAAGTATTTACTCAGTTTGGGAATTCTATTTATTCATAATGTGTCTGTTTTCCTACATGCTAAGCTATAGCTGGTAGCTTCAGAATGGCTGTCATGACCCATCTCCTGAAATTCACCCCTCTCTGTCTAGGAGCTGGACACAGTGACTTGCTTGTAACCAACAGAATAAGACAAAAGTGATGAGATGTTACTTCTGTGAGTAGGTTATAGGAGACAGTAACCTCCATCTCTTGTGACTTTTCCATTTTCTTACACTGATGAACCCGGGCTGAATGTCCTAAGGAGATACCCACGTGGTAGGTAGCTGAGAGATGCTGCTTCTAGACAATAGCCTGTGACTAACTGAATCCTGCCAACTACCACACAAGTGGGTGTAGGAGCATAACTCTCCCAGGTGAGACTTAAGCTGATGGTAGCCCCAACCAGCACCTTGGCTGCAGCTTTATTAGGAACCCAGAGCTAGAGCTGGGCTGTTGTTGGGTTTCTGACTCACAGAAATAGAGACATAATCAGTGCTATAGTTTCACTCCATTAAATTTTAGAGTAAGTTTCTATGCAGCTACAGATAACTAATACTATAATAGTTAATTGCTAATTGAGCACATATTCTACAATGCATAGATCTATCTTAAGTTCATGTATGTTTTCTCCAAACAATATTTTTTTATCTTAATAAGATATATATTTTTTCTTAATAAAAAAGAAAATATTATTTACATATGACAGTATTTTTTAAAGTGGACAAGAGTATAAATCCAAAAATATCTTTGGGCTTCACTGCCATAGTTGTGGAGTACACAGTTAGCCTTGAAAAGATGGGTCTGTGATTTACTTCTATAATTTTGAAAAGTTTTAGTCTTGGTTGCCCAGTTCAGACTGGCATAGTTAGATTCTATGGTATACTTACAGGGGTGACAGAAAAAGCCCTCTACCTACTGGTTTTAAAATGAGATGACTTTTCATTTTGTCCTGGGATCTTGAATCTGAGCATCTATGACTAACTTCTGTAATCAGGTTAATAATGCCATATAAGCCTTCCCTTGGAAACCTCCAATTGCTACCCACAGCAAAAAAATCCCATTAGGAACAAAAGGCTGCATAATTTGAGAATGTGCTAAAAAGCTTAAATGAGTTGCTCTTTATGATAATATCTGCCTTGTATACTGAATAATATCTTCTGGACCCCATGAGTGCTAGAAAGCCAATATTGTAAAAAACCTAAGCATTGTGTCCAGTGCTCACAGTGGGAAACCACCAACTATCAATTTAATTACAACTTTATTACTTACCATTCAATTTGGTTCCTACAGAGTGTATGTTCCTTCAGGGAATACAAAAAATCATGTTCTAATTAAAGTATAATTATACATCAAGGACAGAAGGGCAGGAATCATTTTACTTGTGTACTTACTCACATCAGAATGGACATGAAGATCCTCCACTCTCAAAACTGACACCTGATAATCTTACAGTACATATGGTATTTCTACTGAAATACAGGCTTTTACAAAATGCTTTTATTTCAAGCTAATGAGAATTATATCTCAAAAGACGCAAAGAGATTGTGGGTAAGATTTATACTGATTTCAAGACATTTGTATTTTTCATAGAAGTGTATTCTTTCAGGTTTATCGCTTTTTGTTTTGTTAAGTACAGTCTCACAGTGTAATTCAGTTAGTAACATACAGAGTTTACCACGAAGGCACAGCAATTTTGCTTCTACCTTTTTATCTCCTTGTGTCCGTACAATCTTAAATTACTCTGAGCATCTCTCAAAGAGTTTTTGCGTTTTCTCATGCCTACCTATGATTTCTGCTTTCCTGTGTTGTGCTGTGTTGTGCTAAGTCGCTTCAGTTGTATTCAACTCTTTGCGACCCTATGGACCACAGCCTGCTAGGATTCTCTGCCCATGAGATTCTCCAGGCAAGAATACTGAAGTGGTTGCTGTGCCCTCCTCCAGTGAATCTTCCCGACCCAGGGATCAAACCCATGTTTCTTATGTCTCCTGCATTGGCAGGCAGGATTTTTACCAGTGGAGCAACCTGGGAAGCCCCTTCTGCTTTCCTAACCAGTCCCAATATTTATTGATGTATTCTTATTTTTATCTTATGCAGTATGGTATCTTTCTGGTTTACTCCATTTTTTTTTTTTTTTTTTTTTTTTGCTGCCATGCTTTCAGTTTGGTATCTAATGAATAACTAGATCGAGAACAACACAGAGAGAATTTTGGAATCAAGAATGCGACAAGATGTCAGCACGTATTCATGCAGCCTGGGCCGGAGGAAGCCCTAGATTCTGTGTACTTTTGCATTTTCGTTGGTTAGATCTATGTATTGAATTTAAGCTTATCTTAGTTTTTAAATGAAGTGAAAATGATCACCAACTGCATGGATATTAAACTGTCAGAAGACAGGACATAACTATGTGAAAGAAAATGACTATAAATGGACAGAATTTCTACAGAACTTGTGTCTGCCTAGAGAATCACGAAAATACAGTGACCGCTGTCACACTCTCAAATATCTTGGTGAGAATGAAGCATAGGCAAAGACTCCTGCCATTTTACTCATTTCTCACCTCAGTTGCAGAAACAGTCACACTGCTAGAACATTCAAACATTCTTTTGATATGAAGCTCAAATTATTTTATACCTGTTTCTCTCTTGTGTTCAGTAGCTTTAAAACATAACAGAACACAGCCTCTTGAAATATTCTTCAGAGGCTGTATTTGGGAAAAGAGCACTTTTGCATATTTTGGTTTAAATGTTGGTGAGGCACAGACTCAATTATTCAGAGACTGATTGACTCCAGTGAGGACATAAGCATGGGCTTAAATAAGGAAGAGCAAGTGAACCCAAACCAGAGGAAGAAAAGATGTCATAGTTCATTCCCCTCTTCCTCACTTACATTTCTGATCTCTTCCTCAGGGAAAGGCAATGCAGAGGCCATGCATACAATAGAGGCAACAGGTGACCCTTTTCACCAGGGACTTACTGAGTAGTAGAGGATAGACCTTGTACAATCTTGATTACAGTTAAAGAACATGTCATTAGGTAAGATTTGTGGATTTCTTTCAAGAATAGAGAAAAAAAATACTTAAGTCAAAGTTTTCTATAAAGAAACAAAAATCAGGTTCATTTCAGACTTGTAGTCTATAAAAGTACTGCACACACAAAAAATTGAAGAGTATTCAGAAATAGGCAAGAAACTTAAAAGCTTTTGCACTACAAAGGAAACTATAAGTAAGGTGAAAAGACAGCCCTCAGATTGGGAGAAAATAATAGCAAATGAAGAAACAGACAAAGGATTAATCTCAAAAATATACAAGCAACTCCTGCAGCTCAATTCCAGAAAAATAAATGACCCAATCAAAAAATGGGCCAAAGAACTAAACAGACATTTCTCCAAAGAAGACATACAGATGGCTAACAAACACATGAAAAGATGCTCAACATCACTCATTATTAGAGAAATGCAAATCAAAACCACAATGAGGTACCATTACACGCCAGTCAGGATGGCCGCTATCCAAAAGTCTACAAGCAATAAATGCTGGAGAGGGTGTGGAGAAAAGGGAACCCTCTTACACTGTTGGTGGGAATGCAAACTAGTACAGCCACTATGGAAAACAGTGTGGAGATTTCTTAAAAAACTGGACATAGAACTGCCATATGACCCAGCAATCCCACTTCTGGGCATACACACTGAGGAAACCAGATCTGAAAGAGACACGTGCACCCCAATGTTCATCGCAGCACTGTTTATAATAGCCAGGACATGGAAGCAACCTAGATGCCCATCAGCAGATGAATGGATAAGGAAGCTGTGGTACATATACACCATGGAATATTACTCAGCCATTAAAAAGAATTCATTCGAACCAGTCCTAATGAGATGGATGAAGCTGGAGCCCATTATACAGAGTGAAGTAAGCCAGAAAGATAAAGAACATTACAGCATACTGACACATGTATATGGAATTTAGAAAGGTGATAACGATAACCCTATATGCAGAACAGAAAAAGAGACACAGAAATACAGAACAGACTTTTGAACTTTGTGGGAGAATGTGAGGGTGGGATATTTCAAAAGAACAGCATGTATACTATCTATGGTGAAACAGATCACCAGCCCAGGTGGGATGCACGAGACAAGTGCTCCGGCCTGGTGTACTGGGAAGACCCAGAGGAATCGGGTGGAGAGGGAGGTGGGAGGGGGGATCGGGATTGGGAATACATGTAAATCCATGGCTGATTCATATCAATGTATGACAAAACCCACTGGAAAAAAAAAATAATAATAATAATAAAAATTAAAAAAAAAAAAAAAAAGAAATCAGATTGCCTTCAGAGGCCATTTTTAAGGAAAAATAAATAAATTCTTGCAAAAAAAAAAAAAAAAAAAAAGCTTACTACAGAATAATGAAATAAAGATAACAAGGTATGTGTGGTCAATATTACTAGTGTTCCACAGTGGTAGTACAAATTCATATTTCCCCCAGTAGCATGACAAAGCCAGTTTCTCCCCAGTATCAGTGTTGCCTTAAGGATTTTAATTTACACTTCCTTGATGATGAATGAGCTTGGAACTTTGTTTTCATAACTTTGGTATTTTTGTATATAGAGATGACCTCTATACAGTATGAGACAGAATTTGATATTTTCTATCATATTATCATGTTGGTCCAGAACTATTCATTAAAAAAAAAAAAAAAAAAAGTATAACACAACACCAAAATCATGTAAATTTCATGAATTATATCACTCATTAATCCAATCTAGTTAGTACTCTGCGGAAAGTAAAAGTGAAAGTTGCTCAGTCAAGTCCAACACTTTGTGGCCCTTCTAGGCCAGAATACTGGAGTGGGTAGCCTTTCCCTTCTCTGGGGATCTTCCCAACCCAGGGATATGAACCCAGGTCTCCCGCATTGCAGGTGGATTCTTTACCAACTGAGCTATCAGGGAAGCCCATACTCTGCTGGTCAACAACAATTATGCTAGTAGAGAAACCAAGAAAATGGCAGACATATACTATAAAAAACAAATGACAATTAGGAGTGACATTTAATAGCTGCTATTTTACTTTTTAAGTTTATAATAGAAAACACTATAAAAATGGTCATATTAGACAAAGCTTCTATGTGAAAAATAGCTCGACAATGGAAAAAAATCCATAAAAGTCAAAGTAGCTTCATGTTTATAAACATGAACCAAGAGTCACCAGGAATTCATTTGAGGAAAGAGAAAGACTATAATGATTAAAACAAACAAACAGAAAATCAAAACATAAAGCAAAACAAAACTTCGGCTGGAGGAAATAAATCATCCTGCAAAAAAGGGGAAAAAAAAAGGTTAAACTAATTTGGACATCTTTGGAGAGATTTGCAATGTCTAACTACTAAAATAAGAAAAGACTTCCATGAAAAGGAAACAGTGGAACAATAGTAAAATATTTTTGAGAATTAATATACATAGCCATAAACTGGAAAATTTAGTAAAGGGTTGAATGATGAAAATGAAACAGCCAAAGGTAGAATCAATGATCTAGAATATGTTGAGAAACTCTCCAAAAGTGATCAAGAAAAAAGAAACAATGAGAAAATAGGAAAACACACACACACACACACACACACACACACCAAACTTAGTATCATGGATACCCTCTTCCAGGAATCCCCCTGTTCATTTAATAAGATTTCTAGGAGAAAACAAAAACAAAAAAAAGGGAAAAATTTAGAAAAACTTCAAAGATAGAAGAATAGTAAGAACAGTAACAGTGTTTAATAAAATAAAATATTCACAAGTTCACACTGAAGTGAGCAATTGGGACACTGAAAAAGGTAAATCAATAAAATTTGAAAAGACACTCATCTGCACATTCCTAGTATGCTTGTTAACTCCAAGTGCAAAGAGATAATATTCTAAAAGCTGTCACAGGTAGCAGACAAACAAATGACCATTTGGATTATGTAAGATTTCTAATCAGTAACAACAGGTTTCAAAAAACAACCTAATGATTGCTAAAAGTTGAGAGACAAAATTATTTTCACTTGAGAGTTCCTTGCTAGACTATTCACAAAGCCAATGTCAAAGCAAAGACATTTTCTGATAAGTGAAGAGTAACTGTTTGTTCCACCTGTGCACTATGTATAAATTAGAAATTACTGAGACAATATCAAAGTAAAAAATAAATCTAAATAATGACAGTGTAATATACAAGATTCAGTGAAGGAAGAAATATTAAAAGCTATACAGGAAATTTTTAAATGGATTAATTTCAATTAGGAAAGCTTTAAAAGGTCATGTTTCTTTCATATCTTTCTAATCATAGTATGTAGTTCTACAAAACTATTTCCACAGTGGTAATATTATAAACATCAGGTTTAGTTTATCATTCGTACAACCAACTCTAGAAAGCAAGTATAGTTTAAAATGGCATACTTGTGTTATAAACCTTAAAGCATAATAAAATATAAAATCAACAAGATTAGGATGGCAGGGGGAAAAGTAAAGAAAGAAAAAAGAGTTGAATAAGCTAGAAGAAAATGATACAATTGTATTATACAGGTAGTGAATCGTAAGTAGAGCTCTATAAAATATACATGCATACTTATATTTATTTTTAAAATAAATATGTCAAGTAAACTTTTTATTTTAGAACAGTTTTAGACTGAGAGAAATATTGTAAATATTGTACAGAGATCCCTTACACTCCATACCCAGTTTTCTCTATTATTAACATCATACATTAGTATAGTACATTTGTTACCATTAATGAATCAATAGCGATACATTATTATTAACCAAAGACAGGTCTACTCAGGCTCTGCTCAGTTCAGTTCAGTTCAGTCGCTCAGTCGTGTCCGACTCTTTGCGACCCCATGAATTGCAGCACGCCAGGCCTCCCTGTCCATCACCAACTCCAGGAGTTCACTCAAACTCATGTCCATCGAGTTGGTGATGCCATCCAGCCATCTCATCATCTGACGTCCCTTCTCCTCCTGCCTTCAATCTTTCCCAGCATCAGGGGCTTTTCCAATAAGTCAGCTCTTCGCATCAGGTGGCCAAAGTATTGGAGTTTCCGCTTTAACATCAGTCCTTCCAATGAATACCCAGGACTGATCTCCTTTAGGATGGACTGGTTGGATCTCCTTGCAGTCCAAGGGACTCTCAAGAGTCTTCTCCAACACCACAGTTCAAAAGCATCAATTCTTTGGCACTCAGCGTTCTTCACAGTCCAACTCTCATATCCATACATAACCACTAGCAAAGTAATGTCTCTGCTTTTTAATATGCTGTCTAGGTTGGTCGTAACTTTCCTTCCAAGGAGTAAGCGTCTTTTAATTTCATGGCTACAATCAGCATCTGCAGTGATTTTGGAGCCCCAAAAAATAAAGTCTGACACTGTTTCCACTGTCTCCCCATCTATTTCCCATGAAATGATGGGACCAGATGCCATGATCTTAGTTTTCTGAATGTTGAGCTTTAAGCCAACTTTTTCACTCTCCTCTTTCACCAGGCTCTGCTAGGCTGTGACAGTTTCTCAGAATTTCCTTGTTTTTAATGACCACAAGAGTTTTGAAGAATAGTGGTTAAGTATTTTGTAGAACAGTCCTATTGGGATTTATCTGTTGTTTTCTGGAAGATTGCAGAGTTAAAGTGCCATTTTACCACATCATACCAAGGACACATGTGATCCATATGATATTCCACCATTCATGTTATTAACCATGACCATTTGGCTGAGATAGTGTTTGTGAGATATCTCTAAAGTTACTCTTTCCCCCCCACCCCCCCCATTTTGCATGCTGTCTTCTTTGGAACCAGGTCAATATGCACAGCCCAAACTTGAGTACAGAGAGATGCTCCATTCACTTGAGATTGGCTTATCTATTAATATATAAACAAAAAGAACAAGCTCCTGAATGAGAATAAAACACTTGCAAATGCTATGAATGATGAGGGGTTAATATCCAAAATATATTAACAGCTTATACATCTCAACATCAAAAAAGTTGATTAAAAAATGGACAGAAAACCTGAGTAGATGTTTTTCCAGGAAGACATACAGATACCTAACAGGCACATGAAAATCTGCACAATATTGTTAATCATCAGAAAACTGCATGCCACAACCTCATGAGATATTATCTCACAACTGTCAAAATTGCTGTTATGAAAAAGACAAAAAATAGCAAATGTTGGTGAGAACATGGAAAAAAAGGGAATTCTCATGTATTATTGGTGGGTATGTATGTAAGTTGTTAGAGCCACTATGGAAAACAGTATGGAGGTTTCTCAAAAAATTGAAAGAAGAACTACCATATAACTCAATAATTTCACTTCTGGATATATATTCAAAGAAAACAAAAATGATAATTTGAATAAATTTATGCATGTCAATATTCATAGCAACATTATTTATAGTAGCCAAAATATGGAAGCAACCTAAGTGTCCATCAACAAATGAACAGATAAAGAAAATGTGAAATATATATGTATACATACACACATAATCTTTCTCTTGCATGCACACACACACACATATATATACATATACACATACACATAGTCTCACATGTATATACACACACACACAGTGGAATAGTACTCAGTCATTAAGAAACAATGAAGTTTTGTCATTTGTAATAACATCAGTTATATAGTGATTACTTATATAATATATAAATAACTATATAATCATTATTACCTACCACCCAATTTAATAATTGATAAAGTTTAAATACACTTTCTTCAAAAACTCTTATTATGGAAAATTTTAAACATGCATAGAAGAAAAGCCTCCATATATCCATCACCCAGCTTCGATTATCATTAACTCATAGCCAATCTAACTTCATCTATATCCTCATTCATCTCTGCTACCTTGAATTATTTTGAAAAAAATTCTAGGTATCATATTATTAATATTTTAAGTTTATTTCAGAACATATTTCAAAAAGATAAGGTCTATAAAAAAAAAAGTCACAGTTAATCTCATCACACCTAGGAGTGAACAATAATTAATTAATATAATTAAAACTCAGTTAGCATTCAAGCTGCCTATTCTCATAAATATCATCAGTATCTACAGTTTTCTTAGTGTGTTTAAGTCAGGTCCAAATAAAGGGCACTCATTACTCTTGCTGGTATGTCTCTTAAGTAGCTTTCTCTTTTTCTCCATCTTTCAATTTGTTGAACAAATCTGGTCATTTGTTCAGTGGTTTCTCACATTCTGGATTCTGCTAATTGTCTTTTGGTAGTGTTAAATTTAACATGTCCCTTGTAGATTTCAGTTGGACACTTAGACATTTGATTTGGACTCAGATTTTCAGTTTTGGCAGACTGTTGATTTTTCCAACACGAAGTACATACTCTCTTATTCCCTCCATTTGTGATGTTGACCGACCTGATGCTCAAAGTCTAAATCCATTAATTCTTAAGGACCACAAAATGATACCATTCTATGCTCCTTCTACACTCATTAGCTAGAATAAATATGTATCAATAACAAGAAATTCTTCCTCATCTACTCTTTGACTAGCCACTGGTAGAATCAATAAGGAAATGCAGGATACACAGCTCTTTCCCTTTATAATGTTTGCTAGTTTTCAAAATAATGACTTGAACCATTTATATGCCAACTGTTTTATCCTTCATAATAGTTTTTAGATACTTTCCAAAGTTGTTAAATCAAGAATTAATGAAGGACTTTCCTGGTGGTCCAGTGGTTAAAAATCTGCCTGCCAAAGCAGGGGACGTGGGTTTGATCCCTGATCTGGGAAGATTCCACATGCCATGGAGCAATGAAGCCCGTGTGCTATAGCTACTGAGCCTGCACGTTGCAGCTGTGAAGGTTGCACCCTCTAGAGCCTGCGCTCTGCAGCAAGAGAAGCCACCACAGCAATGAAAAGCTGGTGCTCCTTGGGGAAGAGTAGCCTCTGCTCAGTGCAACCAGAGAAAGCCCACGCTCTGCAACGAAGACCCAGTGCAGCCAAAAATAATTAATTAATTAAAAAAAGAAGTAATGAAATACATGCATTCTATTTTACTGAGTTACATTGGTCATCACTGCAAAATGAAAAGGGGCTTCCCAGGTGTCCCTAGTAGTAAAGAACCTGCCTGCCAATGCAGGAGATGTGAGAGACCTGGGTTCAATCCCTGGATTGGTAAGATCCCCTGGAGGAGAGAAAGGCAACCTGCTCCACTATTCTTGCCTAGAAAATTCCATGGACAGAAGAGCCTGGCAGGCTATAGTCCATAGGGCTACAAAGAGTTGGGCATGACTGAAGTGACTTAGCAGGCACACGTAGCACACATGCATAAAATGGGAAACACAAAATATTGGCAATGGTTGCCTCTGGATAGAGAGGTTGTGGATGGTGCGAAAGATTCTGTGTAATCTTTGAAAAAAGACTTTATGCATGAAAACAATATTGTAAATCAACTATACTTCAATAAAATAAATTTAGTAGCAAATGGAGGTAGTAAGATTCAAAAAACACTGCAAGCAGATTTTACTTTAACAATATAAATTTTTTAGGAATTTTTAATTATGTGGTAAAATGCTTATATTTTAGCATTTGAGTGACAAGAGTAAAGAAAGATACATGTATAAATACGTATTCAGGAGGCAGTGAATACAGTTTAACGGAGAAAAAAGGCAGCTAGTAGGTAAGCATGAGAATAAGAATGGCCAAGAGCCTTAGACCCTTTAGGTCAAGGGCATAGGATTGAATTCTTGTCTCATAACATCAGTATGACTTAGTATTGATATCAAAACTTCCTCAGGGTTTTAATCATTTTCCCAACATAACCTGGTCTGGCTTAGCTTCTGGAGGCTCTGAGTGGAGAATCTATCTCTTTGCCTTTTCTAGCTTCTGGAGGCCACCTGAACTCCTTGATTGAGACCCCTTCCTCTTATCACTAAAACCTTTTGTTTCTGTTGCCACATTCCCTATTAATTAATCTCCAGATTCCTTTTTATTTTGTAATTACATTGGGCCCACCTAGATAACCCAGAATAATTTCCTTAAGATCCTAACTTAATCACATCTGCAAATTCCCTTCTACCATACAAGGTAACATTTAGACATTCCAGAAATTAGAATGTGAAAATATTTGGGGAAGGCATTTTTCAGCATATTGCAATTTTATATGGGAAATATCTGAAGAACAGAATGAAGCTCTCTGGGCCATGAGTCCTTGTCATTCAACCAACCTGGATCTTTCTTTACCTATTTCAGTGGCTGTTCCTGCTAACTTCTTTCTCAGGAAGACTAGGAGACTGGCAGGAATATATTCACTGTAAGATACTTTACAGCAGGATTTTAAAACGTGCTTGGCATTTGCTTTAGTCAGGTATGGTAAGGAACACAGACACAGAAATTCCTGTCATGAAGGATGTTTTTATACCCACAAATTTCCAGAAGTTGGAGGCATGTCACATAGGTCACACAGGTAAGCACCAGGGTGGGCCAGGAGGCAGAGAGGAATGTAGGGGGCAAGCGCCTTTACTGTTTTTGTTTTTGCAGGGAAAGCAAAGCAAGACATGTTTAAGATTGGCTAGTTTGAATAATTTCACCAGTTTCCAGTGTGCAGAGACTGTGTCTAGTTGTCTGGTATTCTAATCAGATAGAGTGTGGGGACGGTCGCCCTTCTGTCAGGCTCTCACAGGACTCCTGCACTTTTTATCTCTAAATCTCTGATGTATGTGGGGTCTTTGACCCTCTCATGTATATGGGGTTCCCATACATGTGAATTAAAATTTGGTTTTCTCCTGTTAATCTGTCTTTTGTAAGGTATAGTTTGGGCCGAGGCACAGAAGAGAAGGAGAGACGACCTCAGTGGAGGTAGGTTACCTTTATTCAGGTAAGGAGGGGTGACAGTCGGCCTAATGACCAGGCTGAGCTCGAGAGGGATCAGGGAGGTTTCACATTTAAAGGGAGGTTTGTGGAAGTGATAAGGGAAATGTAAGTCAGATGGGATGTTTTGGGTAATCTTTAGTTGGGATGGCATTTGTAGTTGAACAGGGGGTGGGAGGTTTTGGGCAGGGGGTGATAAGTCCCAGATAGATGCAACCGGCCTGGCGCATCAGGGTAGGACTTGAAGTTTGGTTTTGTATCCTCTGAAGTTAGATGATTCAGCAACGGCCTTTGAGACTGTTGTTTTCTTTTCTAGGCCCAAAGACTCCATATTTCATCATTTTAATAATTTGACCAGCTTCCCCCCACCCCAAATAATAATAAAAACAAGCAAAAGAAGGAAAGGGGGAAGGAACATTTTCACCTTCCTGATATTTCTATTGAGTGCCCTTTTCCAAGAGCCCAGCATACTGTATTTGGAGAAGTGAGAGATGTGCCTTGGTTGCTATCAGTAATGTTTATAATTCTGAAAGGAATAAGGAATGTGCTAGCAAGGCCATGTATTGTGGCCTTAATATATGTGCAGACATTTTGATTTATGCTTTGAGTATCTGTGAGGCAAGAGATTCCCATAGTTCTTTACCCTAAAGGCTCAACTTTTAGGCAGTGGTTTAATAGTTAATAATGATTGTGAAAATGGGGTCATTTGTTGTTGGTCCATGCTAAGACAACTGACTGCCTAAAGTTTGGTGAACTGTGTTGACCCTTGGGTCCCATCCTTTACCAGGACATCCTGACTAAGGAATTAATAGCAACAACCTTCCACTGAGTTCTGTCTTTCTTATAACAAGGGCAGTGCCATTGTAATTTGCTCAGTTAATCCCAAGGACTCTGGGGAGAACTGACTTCCTGCAGCACCATGGCCTCTGGCAAGGGTCTGAAAACAGGGTATAAACCCTCCTGCAACTCCTCAGGCGTGGTGCTGTCCAAGTAGGCTTGGGACATGGGGACAACACCCCAAAGGCACCGGAAGGACACAGCATGAGGCCAAAGTACTTTAGAGCCTTGAAAGCTAATGGAGGAGCTATTGAAACCCCATGGGGCATCCAGGCCTGAAACCACATAAGCAATCCATATAAACTTGGAAGACTGGGGGCTCCTGGAGGTCAGGCCAGAAAATGGCTGTTGCCAAAAGTGAAGTAGAGACCTTGAAGGAATGAAAGGACTTGCAAGTGAGCTCTAGGACTTTCAGGTTTCTGCTCTCCATGCAAAGTGTGCTTCCCACCCCGTTTTGGAGATGAATGGCACCATGTTGTAGATCAGGGCCCAAGCCTTTGGAGTGGGAGCACTGACTCCCAGACCCAAGACTACCAGAGAAATAACCCTAGGGAGTATCAAATAGTGAGAACTCACACAAAGGAAACCACTTGAATAAAAGCCCCAGAATCACCATAACACCCTGTGCAGGATGCCATCACTAAACAACAAAAAAACCCCCAAAATACAAACCCAATCATCAGCATACAGGATTGCCACCTCACTCAGCCTTACTCATCAGAGGAAAAACAAACAAATAAACAAAAACTCAGCACAACTCTCACCCTGTAGGAAACTTGCACAAACCACTGGACCAAACTTAGGAGGGCAGAAACAAAAAAGAAAGAAAGAATTCAACCATGAAGCCTGGGAGGAGGAGACCTCAAGCACAATATTAAAAAGTAATGAAAAGCCGGAAAAATACTACACAAATAAAGAACAAACTAGAAACACAGAAGTCCAAATAAATGAAGAGAAAATAGGCAAATTACCTGAATAAGAATAAAAAAAAATGATAATAAAGATGATCAAAAATCTTGAAAACAAAATGGAAAGAGTGTCAGAATCAATTAACAAAGTCCCAGAAGAATTAAAGAATAAACATGCAGAGACAAACAACATAATTACTGAAGTTAAAAATACTCTAGAAGGAATCAAGAGCAGAATATCTGAAACAGAAGAATGAATCAGTGAGCTGGAAGATAAAATAGTGGAAGTAACTTTTGAAGAGCAGAATAAAGTGTAAAGAATGAAAAGTACTAAGGATAGTCTCAGAGACCTCTGGGACAATATCAAATGCACCAACATTTGAACTATAGGTGTCCCAGAAGAGAAAAAGAAAGGGTATGAGAAAATTTTTGATGAGATTATAGTTTAAAATTTCTGCAACATGGAAAAGGAAATAGTTAATCAAGTCCAAGAGGCACAAAGAGTTCCATACAGGATAAATCCAAAGAGAAACATACCAAGACACATGCTAATGAAACTAACAAAGACTAAACACAAAGAAAGAATATTATTATTATTTTTTTCATTTCTTTTTATTAGTTGGAGGCTAATTACTTTACAATATTGTAGTGGTTTTTGCCATACATTGACATGAATCAGCCATGATATACATGTGTTCCCCATCCTGAACCCCCCTCCCACCTGCCTCTCCATCTCATCCCTCTGGGTTATCCCAGTGCACCAGCCCTGAGCACTTGTCTCATGCATCCAACCTGGGCTATTAAAAGCAGCGAGAGAGAAACAACAAGTAGCATACAAGGGAAACCCCATACGCTTAACAGCTGATCTTTCAGCAGAAACTCTTCAGGCCAGAAGGGAATGGCAGGATATATTTAAAGTACTGAAAGGGAAAAATCTACAACCAAGATTACTGGACCTGGCAAGGACCTCATTCAAAACTGATGGAGAAATAAAAAGCTTTCCAGACAAGCAAAAGTTAAGAGAATTCAGTAGCACCAAACCAGCTTTACAAGAAACATTAAAAGGACTTATATAGTCAAGAAATACAGGAAAAGAAAAACGATCTACAAAATCAACCCCAAACAATTAAGAAAATGGCAATAGGAACATATATATCAATAATTACTTTAAATGCAAAAGGATTAAATGCTCCAACTAAAAGACACAGAATGGCTGAATGGATACAAAAACAAGACCCATATATATACTTTCTACAAGAAACCCACTTCAGACCTCAAGCCACATACAGACTGAAAGTGAGAGAATGGAAAAATATATTCCATGCTAATGGGAAGCAAAAGAAAGCTGGAGTAGTATGTCTCATATCAGACAAAATAGACCTTGAAATAAAGAATATTACTAGAGATAAGGAAGGACAGTACATAATGATCAAGGTATCAACCCAACAGGAAGACATAACAATTGTAAATATCTAAGCACACAGCATAGGAGCACCTCAATACATAAGACAAACACTAACAGACATAAAAGGTATAAATTGACAGCTACACAATAATAGTAGGAGACTTTAACACCCTACTCACACCAATGGACAGATCATCAAAACAGAAAATTAATAAGGAAACACAAGTCTTACATGATACGTTAGATGAAATGGATCTCATTGATATTTTCAGGACATTCCATCCAAATGCAGAAGAATACACCTTCTTCTCAAGTGCACATGGAACATTCTCCAGGATAGACCACATCTTGGGGCACAAATCAAACCTCAGTAAATTTAAGAAAACTGAAATCATATAAAGCATCTTCTCTGACCACAACACTATGAGACTAGATATCAATTACAAGAAAAAAAAAAATAAGAAACACAAACACATGGAGATTAAACAACACTCTTCTAAATAACCAACAGGTTGCTGAAGAAATCAAAAGGGAAAGTAAAAAATTTCTAGAAACAAATGACAATGAAAACATGGCAACTCAAAATCTATGAGATGCAGCAAAAGCAGTTCTAAGAAGGAAGTTTATAGCAGTGCAATCCTACCTCAAGAAACAAGAAAAACATTGAAAAGACAACTAAATTTACCCCTAAAACAACTGGAAAAAGAAGAACAAAAAAACCACCAAAATTAGTAGAAGGAAAGAAATCATAAAGATCTGAGCAGAAATAAATGAAAAAGAAATGAAAGAAACAATAGTAAAGATTAACAAAACTGACAAACCTTTAGCTTGACTCATCAAGAAAAAAAGAGAGAAGAATTAAATCAATAAAATTAGAAATGAAAAAGGAGAGGTTACAGCAGTCAATGCAGAAATACAAAAGGATTATAGGAGACTATTATGAACAACTATATGGCAATGAAATGGATAACCTGGAAGAAATGGACAGATTCTTAGAAAAGTTCAATCTTCCAAGACTGAACCAGGAAGAAATAGAAATGATGAGTAACCCAAATACAAGCACTGAAATTGAAACTGTGATCAAAAATCTCCCCAGAAACAAAAGCCAAGGACCAGATGGCTTCACAGGAGAATTCTATCAAACATTTAGAAAAGAGCTAATGCCTATCCATCTAAAACTCTTTCAAAAAATTGCAGAGGCAGGAACACTTCCAAACTCATTCTATGAGGCCACCATCAGCCTGATACTGAAACCTGACAAAGACAACACACAAAAAAGAAAACTACAGGCCAATATCACTGATGAACATAGATGCAAAAATCCTGAGCAAAATTTTGGCAAACAGAATTCAGCAACACATCAAAAAGCTCATACACCATGATCAAGTTGGGTTTATTCCAGGAATGCAAGGATTCTTCAATATACACAAATTAATCAATGTGATATGCTGTATTAACAAACTGAAAGATAAAAACCATATGATCATCTCAATAGATGCAGAAAAAGCCTTTGACAAAATTCAGCACCCATTTATGTTTAAAACTCTTCAAAAAAAAAAAAAAAAAAAGGGCATAGAAGGAACCTACCTCAACATAGTAAAGGCCATATATGATAAGCCTACAGCAGACATTATTCTCAGTGGTGAAAAACTGAAAGCATTCCCCCTAAGAGCAGGAACAAGACAAGGGTGTCCACTTTCACCACTGTTATTTAACATAGTTCTGGAAGTCCTAGCTGCAGGAATCAGAGAAGAAAAAGAAACAAAAGGAATCCAGATTGGAAAAGAAGTAAAACTCTCACTGTTTGCAGATGACATGATACTGTACATAGAAAACCATAAAAATAGTATCAGAAAATTACTAGATCTAGTCAGTGAATTTAGAAAAGCTTCAGGATACAAAATCAATACACAGAAATCACTTGCATTTCTATATATTAACAATGAAAAATCAGAAAGAGAAATTAAAGAATCAATCCCATTCACCATTGCAACAAAAAGAATTAAATATCTAGGAATAAACATACCTATGAAGACAAAAGAACTATACACAGAAAATTATAAGACACTAATGACAGAAATCAAAGATGACATTAACAGATGGAGAGATATTCCATATTCCTGGGTAGAAAGAATCAATATTGTGAAAATGACTATACTACCAAATGCACTCTACAGATTCAATGTGATCCCTATCGAATTACCAATGGCATTTTTCACAGAACTAGGACAAAAATTTCACAATTTATATGGAAACACAAAAGACTCTAGATAACCAAAGCAGTCTTGAGAAAGAAAAATGGAGCTGAAGGAATCAACCTTCCTGACTTCAGATTATACTACAAAGCTACAGTCATCAAGACAGTATGGCACTGGTACAAAAACAGAAATATAGACCAATGGAACAAGATAGAAAGCCCAGAAATAAACCCATGGAACTATGGATACCTTATTTATGAAAAAGGAGGCAAGACTATACAACAGGGCAAAGACAGCCTTTTCAATAAATGGTGCTGGGAAAATGACAGCTACATGTAAAAGAATGAAATTAGAATACTTCCAAACACAAAAAGAAAGTAAAAATGGATTAAAGACCTAAATGTAAGACCAGAAACTATAAAACCCTTAGAGGAAAACATAGGCAGAACACTCGATGACATAAATCAAAGCAAGATGCTCTATGACCCACCTCCTAGAGTAATGGAAATAAAAACAAAAGTAAACAAGTGGGACATGATTAAACTGAAAAGGTTTTTCACAACAAACGAAGCTATAAGCAAGGTGAAAAGACAACCCTCAGAATGGGAGAAAATAATAGCAAATGAAACAACTGACAAATGATTAATTTCCAAAATATACAAGCAACTCATACATCTCAATGCCAGAAAAAGAAACAATCCAATCAAAAAGTGGGAAAAAGCCCCAAAAAGACATTTCTCCTAAGAATACAGACAGATGGCTAACAAAATCATGAAAAGATGCTCAACATCGGTCATTATTCAGTCAGTTCAGTCACTCAGTCAAGTCCAACTCTTTGAGACCCCATGGACTGAAGCATGCCAGGCCTCCCTGTCCATCACCAACTCCTGGAGTTAATTAAAACTCACACCCACTGAGTTGGTGATGCCACTCAACCATCTCATCCTTTGTCTTCCCTTTTTCTTCCCACCTTCAATCTTTCCCAGCATCAGGGTCTTTTCAAATGAGTCAGTTCTTTGCATCAGGTGGCCAAAGTATTGGAGTTTCAGCTTCAACATCAGTCCTTCAAATGAATATTCAGGACTGATTTCCTTTAGGATGGACTGGTTGGATCTCTTTGCAGTCCAAGGGACTCTCAAGAGTCTTCTCCAACTTCACAGTTCAAAAACATCAATTCTTTGGCACTCAGCTTTCTTGATAGTCTAACTCTCACATCCATACATGACTACTAGAAAAACCATAGCCTTGACTAGATGGACCTTTGTTGGCAAAGTAATGTCTCTGCTTTTTAATATGCTGTCTAGGTTGGTCATAACTTTCCTTCCAAGGAGTAAGTGTCTTTTAATTTCATGGCTGCAGTCACCACCTGCAGTGATTTTGGAGCCTCCCAAAAATAAAGTCTGTCACTGTTTCCTCTGTTTCCCCATCTATTTGCCATGAAGTGATGGGACCGGATGCCATTATCTTAGTTTACTGGATGTTGAGTTTTAAGCCAACTTTTTCACTCTCCTCTTTCACTTTCATCAAGAAGCTGTTTAGTTCTTCATTTTCTGCCATAAGGGTTTTGTCATCTGCATATCTGAGGTTATTGATATTTCTCCCAGTCATCTTGATTCTAGCTTGTGTTTCATCCAGTCCAACATTTCTCATGATGTACTCTGCATACAAGTTAAATAAGCAGGGTGACAATATACAGCCTTGACATATTCCTTTCCCTATTTGGAACCAGTATTTTGCATGTCAGTTCTAACTGTTACTTCCTGATCTGGATACAGATTTCTCAAGAGGAAGCTCAGGTGGTACGGTATTTCCATCTCTTTAAGAATTTTCCACAGTTTGTGGGGATTCACAGCCAAAGGCTTTGGCATAGTCAATAAAGCAGAAATAGATGTTTTTCTGGAACTCTCTAGCTTTTTTGATGATCCAGCAGATGTTGGCAATTTGGTCTCTGGTTCCTCTGCCTTTGCTCAATCAAGCTTGAACATCTGGAAGTTCACGGTTCACATACTGTTGAAGCCTGGCTTGGAGAATTTTGAGCATTACTTTATTAGCCTTTGAAATGAGTGTGATTGTGCAGTAGTTTGAACATTTTTGGCATTGCCTTTCTTTGGGATTGGAATGAAAACTGACCTTTTCCAGTCCTGTGGCCACTGCTGAGTTTTCCAAATTTGCTGGCATATTGAGTGCAGCACTTTCACAGCATCATCTTTTAGGATTTGAAATCTCTCAACTGGAATTCCATCACCTCTGCTGCTGCTGCTGCTGCTAAGTCATTTCAATCCTGTCCAACCCTGTGCGACCCCATAAACAGCAGCCCACCAGTCCCTGGGATTCTCAAGGCAAGAGTACTGGAGTGGGGTGCCATTGCCTTCTCCACTATGAAGACCTAAAGGAAAGTAAATGTAATCTTGTTCATGCCACTGTGCTTAGAGCTATGGTAAGAAAAATACAGAATGAGCTATTCGAAGCATTTTACTCATGAGCAGCTATAGTCTGTGGGGTTTCAAAGCATTGAAAGGACTGAGCAACACAAGCAGGCAGTCGTTCATGGGTACCAATCTAGTGCATCACAATCAGTCCAGAGAATGCCTGGTATGATTCTTGTCTAACCCCCCGGGTTTTCAGGAGTTTGTAGTTTTACCACCCACACCTCATCCCTAACGTACCTTGCAAACAATAGTCCAGGAACTACCAATACAATTCCTTACCATCTTCGTCCTCCTCATCCTCCTCATCTTCCTCCTCCTCGTCATCGTCATCGTCATCTTCATCCTCGTCATCCTCATCATCTGTGGCAGGAGCAGCACCAAAAGTAGCAGCTGCCTTCCTCACTGCTGGCTTTTGGTGCTGCTCCTGCCACAGATGATGAGGATGACAAGGATGAAGATGACGATGACGATGATGAGGAGGAGGAGGACGAAGATGGTAAGGCATTGTATTGGTAGTTCCTGGACTCCTCTGTTTGCAAGGTACATTAGGGATGAGGTGCGGGTGGTAAAACTACATACTCCTGAAAACCTGGGGGGTTAGACAAGAATCATCCAGGGCATTCTCTGGACTGATTGTGATGCACTAGATTGGTACCCATGAACGACTGCCTGCTTGTGTTGCTCAGTCCTTTCGATGCTTTGAAACCCCACAGACTATAGCTGCTCATGAGTAAAATGCTTCAAACAGCTCATTCTGTATTTTTCTTACCATAGCTCTAAGCAATCACCTCTACTAGCTTTGTTCAAAGTGATGCTTCCTAAGGCCCACTTGACTTTGCATTCCAGGATACCTGGCTCTAGGTGAGTGATCACACCATCTTGATTATCTGAGTTGTTAAGATCTTTTTTGTATAGTTCTTCTGTGTATTCTTGCCACCTCTTCTTAATATCTTCTGCTTCTGTTAGGTTCATACCATTTCCGTCCTTTATTGAGCTCATCTTTGCATGAAATATTCCCTTGGTATCTCACATTTTCTTGAAGACATCTCTAGTCTTTCCCATTCTATTGTTTTCCTCTTTTTCTTTGCATTGATCACCAAGGAAGGCTTTCTTACCTCTCCTTGCTATTCTTTGGAATTCTGCATTCAAATGGGTATATCTTTGCTTTTCACCTTTGTTTTTTTGCTTCTCTTCTTTTCACAGCTATTTGTAAGACCTCCTCATACAGCCATTTTGTTTCTTTGCATTCCTTTTCCTTGGGGATGGTCTTGATCCCTGCCTCCTGTACAATGTCATGAACCTACATCCATAGTTCTTCAGGCACTCTATGTATCAGATCTAATCCTTTAAATCTATTTCTCACTCCCACTGTATAATTGTAAGGGATTTGATTTACATCATACCTGAATGGTCTAGTGGTTCCCCTACTTTAGAGAAATGCAAATCAAAACTACAATGAGATATCACCTCACACTGGTCAAAATGGCCATCATTAAGAAGTCTACAAATACTAAATGCTGGAGAGGGCATGGAAAAAAGGGAACTTTCTTGCACTGTTGTTTGGAATGTAAAGCGATACAGCCTCAATGGAAGATGGTATGGAAATTCTTTAAAAACTAGGAATAAAACCATCATATGACCCAGCAGTCCCAGTCCTGGGCATATACCTTGAGGAAACCAAAATTGAAAAAGACACATGTATCCTGTTTTTCATTGCAACACTATTTATGATAATTAGAACATTGAAGCAACCTAGATGTCCATCAACAGATAAATGGATAAAGAATTGTGGTATATATACACAATGGAATATTACTCAGCCATAAAAAGGAACACATTTGGGTCAATTCTGAAGAGGTAGGTGAACCTAGAACCAATTATACAGAGTGAAGTGAGTCAGAAAGAGAAAGATAAATATTGTATTCTAACACATATGTACAGAATTTAGAAGAATGTTACTGAAGAATTTATTTACAGGGCAGCAGTGGAGAAACAGACATAGAGAATAGACTTATGGACATATGGAGAATGGAGGAGAGGGTGAGATGTTTGGAGAGAGTAACATGGGAACTTATATTACCAATGTAAAATAGATATCTAGTGGGGATTTGCTGTATGGCTCAGGAAACTCAAACATGGGCTCTGTATCAATCTAGAGGAGTGGGATGTGGAGGGAGATGGGAGGGAGTTTCAAAAGGGCAGGGATATATGTATACCTATGGCTTATTCATATTGAGGTCTCACAGAAAACAACAACATTCTGTAAGGAAATTATCCTTCAGTAAAAAAGAAAAAAAAATGTGGAAAAAAAAAAGCTAATGGAATATGACTTGCATGGGGCATTTGATCCCTTTCTTCTTTTTGATTTCTCCTTTTTAGGATATCTATCCTATGCCTGTTTCACAGTTGTTGTATTTTGTAAGCAATAACTTGTCTGTTTCCATGGGTTCAGAGGTGCAGAAAAATTTTGCCTCAGGATGAATCATACTTGAGTCTCACCCACACAAAATTTAGGTGATATTGATAGGAGATTGAGGACTTATGGTTGATTTTGGAATGGGGTGTGACTTTTGGATCTCAGAAGAAATCAAACCTGCCCACACCTTGATCTCAGACTTCCAACCAATGGAATTATGAAAAAATGAATCTCAGTTGTTAAGCCACCTAGGCTCTGGTATTGTTTTATGGTCGCCATAGCAAACTAATACAGTATGTAATAGTGAAACAGAGAAGAAAATGATTAATTATATGAAATGAGACTGAGAATTGGAGAAGGGGGGGTCATTCCATGCCCAGCCTTGGAGCTCACCATAACAATAATTGTTTATCTGAAGAGTTATTGAATCCATTGCAGAGGTTGGGGCAGGAAGATTATATGATCAGAGTTATATTTTAAAATTACCACTCTAACAGCAATGTGGAGTGTGAATTTGGGAGAGGAAAATCAATTTATGTAGATTAGTCACTTCATAATCCAGCCCAAATCTTTGGTAACATGTACCAGCAATAATTTTGTTATGTTTATGTATTCAGTGGGTCAGGAATTCAGACAGGAAACAGTGGGCATGGCCTGTCTCTGCTCTGACATTTTAGCTACTTAACTCTAATGGCTGGTGGTAACCAAAATGTCTTTAACCTAGGGCTATTAAGAGATTTCTTACATATTTGATGGGACTATTGACCATCTATGTGTGACCTTTCCGTGTGGCTTGAGCTTCCTCATATTATGACAGCTATAGGTAGCCAGAACAGATCAGGCCAGGTGCAGTAAGTTAGTGGAAAAGGTCAAGTTTCATGACCTTTAATGACCTAGCTTAGAAGTCACATAGCATCACTTCTGCTGAACTTTACCAGGAGTAGGTTATGGATCTCTGGCTTGCATGGCTAGATAAATGGTGGTAACATTTGTTAAGATGTAGAGCCCTACAGTGTCACTAACCATCAGGGAAATGCAAATCAAAACCACAATGTAGTATTACCTCACACCTGTTAGAACGGCCATCATCTAAAAGACAAAAAAATTTTGTCAGTTCCCTCAGCCTTTGCTGCTGCCAGTGGTCTGGTGCCACCTAGCCACCTGGCGCTGGAGGTTCTCCACAGGAGGGAGTGAGGCAAAGGGCGGCGACAGGGGTGACTGACAGGGTTGGGCAGCATCTTGTCTTCAAGGGGTCAGACCAAAATGCTGGTGTGGATGTGGAGAAAAGGGGACCTTCATGCGCTGTTGGTGGGACTGTAAGTTGGTACAGTCATTAGAGAAAACAGTATGGTGGCTCCTCAAAATATTAAAAACAAAGCTACCGTATGATTCAACAATTCCATTTCAGTTATATCTCTCTCAATAAGTTGAAAGGACCTACTGAAATGCTTTTGAAACCTATGTAGAAAATGCTAATATATATATATAAGCTAATATATATATACACATATATATATATACACACAAATATATGAAATCCCTAGCATCCAACTGAAGTGTATGTAAAAGTGAAAGTGTTAGTCACTCAGTTGTGTCTGACTCTTTACGACCCCATGGACTGTAGGTTCCTCTGTCCATAGGGATTCTCCAAGCAAGAATACAGGAGTGGGTTGTCATTCCCTTCTCCAGGGGATCTTTCCAATCCAGGAATCGAACCTGGGTCTGCCACATGGCAGGCAGATAGTAGACTGTGTGACCACCAAGGAAACTAAAGGAGGTCAATAAATAATTGTTGCCACAAATGCCAGATGTCAAAGAGTAAACCTGACATCCAGGTGAACCAGATCACATGATATAAAATGCTTCCTTAAAGACAGCATTTGGCGTCCAAATTGAGGGAGGTGAGTATAATGATATCTGACCTCTGAGACTGTGTTCTTATTTGCTAGCTGTTTTCTGCAGCCAACACCAAGGAATTTGGGTGACCAGAAAAAAGAAGAGGCCATTTCTCTGCTAAGGCAGATCCGTCTGTGACAACTTTTACCCTCTTTTTTCTCTTTTCCAGTAAAAAATGTTTCTACTGCCCAAATGCACATGACATCTTGTTCTCAATGAAAAGAAAGGACAATACTATGAATGCCCACAGAGACGAAGTGCTCACCATGCCCTTGAGAGGTTTGAGGTCTGGACACATGCAGTCCTGTCCCCTTCTTTTCTTTCTGGGGACATATTTCATTTCTTTCTCCCAGTCCCTTAGCAGGTGGACATTTTAAAATTTAAATTTATTTATTTTTAATTGGAGAATAGTTGTTTTACATTATTGTGTTGGTTTCTGCCATATATCAACATGAATCAGCCATAGGTATACATATGTCCCCTCTCTCTTGAACCTCCTTCCCACCTCCCACTCCCATCCCATCCCTCTAGGTTGTCACAACGCACTAGCTTCCCACTAGCTATGTATTTTACACATGGAAGTGTAAACAATGTTAGTGCTACTCTTGCAATTCATCCCACCCTCTCTTTTCCACCAGAAATCTGTTCTTTGTCTGCATCTCCATTGCTGCCCTGCCGATCTGCATGAAGAGATTCTTGATGCATTGTCTTTTAGTTTCTTACTGAAATTAGAGCTTTACCAAGTTGAAGTCTTACTCATTTGGGAAGCATGGTAGGCAGACTAATGGCCCCCAAAGACATTCATGTCCAAATCCTTGGACCCTGTCAATATATTATCTTTCTGGGTAAAATGGCCTCTGCAAATGTGATTCAGTTAAGGGCCTTGAGATGGGGAGGTGATCCTGGATAAACTGAATGGGCCCTACATATGGTCACGAGGAAACTTCACAAAAGAGAATGTTTGCTTCCTGGGTGTAGGCAGTGGAAGATGTAACTGTGAAGAAATGATTAGGGAGGTGCACTCTTGCTGGCTTTGAAGGCAAAAGAAAGGTCCATAAACCAAGGCATGCAGATATCCTCTGGTAGTGGAAATTGGCAAAGAAATGGATTTTCCTCTAGCATCCCCAGAAGATATACAGGCCTGTTGACACTTTGATTTTATTCCCTGTTTGAGTTCTCATCTACAAAAATGTAGTATAATAAATATGTGTTGTATAGTTTTAACCATTAAGTTTGCGGCAATTTGTGATAGAGGCCTCAGGAAACAGACAAGAAGGATTCTCTGGGCATAGCCCCAGGGACAATTCTGACCATCATTTCTCCCAGTGTGTCTCTGACTGTCCAACCAAGTTTCATTCTCAGTCTGCACCAGTGGAGTCTGCATTCAGCCCGTCACTGAATTAGAGAAGCTAGGAATGCTCCAAGGACAGGATAGCTGGAGAACCTGACACCACCAACACTATCACTGACATCCTATCAGAAGATGGTGGAGAATGCAGCTCACCCAAGGCCAGGGAGGAGTGAGTCCCATGGCTGATATTTTGCACTCAATAAGCCAGTATTCCCAGCCTCAGCCAGTCTCCTTTGAATATGTGCCATTCTCTGAACCACCCTGGTTCTGAACCATTCCCCTCACTGTTCTGGAGTACAGACATCCACCTCCTCGCTGTGTCCTCACATACAGAAAGAGTGAGGGAGCTCCTCTTTCTGGGAAAGCACTGATCTCATCAAGTGGGCTCTACCGTCATGACCTAATCATCTTCCAAAGCCCCACCTCCAAAAACTATCCTCTGGGGATTAGGGCTCAACATATTAATTTTCTGGAGGACAAAAGCATTCAGTCCATAAAAATCTTTTTTTTTTTCCCTCTAATTTTCCCTGAACACCACCAAAGTGGTTAAGAGCCTGCAGTTTCATCTTTGCCAGCTTGATCTGTCTCTTCTGGACACTGATCCAGGCTGTTCCTGAATCCCGAATTAGTTAAGAAATAAGTTTACACTAAACAAAGTTAGCTAAAATCTAGAGATACATTGAGTGTATTAGGAAGGAAGAAGTTAAATTTTACCCTGTTATCTTGCCAATTCTTTATCACTTCTGTGTTAAAGTACTGAAATTTTACCAGGGTAAAACGAAATAAAACTGAAATCTCATAAGAAAACTCTGCAATAAAAAATTATACTCATGGTGATATAATTCATGTTAACAAAAATGACTCTAAATTACTTTAAAAATACAATATTCTCCACAATATTTGACAGCTCTTTCCTAGAGCCACACAACCATCCAGAATTTATCTGGGGATTACATTCTGCTCAAGAAAGTGAATTGATTTGACAATTTTTAGAGTTTTATTTATTCTGTCTAGTTTTATTACCAGATGGATGTAGTCTTATACACGTGTATATTTAAAAATGTATATGTATTATAAAATAGCAAAAGGACATTTAATATAATCAACAACAACAAAAAATGTGTGAATTCTGAAAGATACCTTTAATATCTAGATAATTTTTTAGCAATTATTTTTCTAGGTCATGATTTATTTGTGCCATTGAAGAGTTAAAAAAATTAAAGTGATGTCTATACAGAAACCATACATTTGTAAAATATGCTAGAAATTGTATTGGAATTTAACTCTAAATCTCTGTCAGAGAGAGATAAAATCAATGAGCTTTATTAAGGGCAGGATGATACAAAGACTGGGCAGGCTGGAGTAAGAATTTGTACTAACTTGAGAAATGAAAAATTTGACAAGTAATTTTACATAACTTACACTATTTCTTATAAAATAGGACATTAGAGATAGTTGGGAGAAAGAATGTGACATAATTATTATAAAGATGTAGGAAAATTAAATTGGCAATGATTTCTAGTGTGATAAATTGTTGTTTTATACACCAATATGAATCTGGAAAAGTCTTTAATCAACAATGGAGAAGATGTAGAGATTCTAAATGAAGCTTTACTAAGTGTGCTTAAAACAGTTTTGGTTACCATTGGTGGGGGTGCTCAGCTGTGTCCTAATCTTTCAGTCCTATTGATTATAGCTCACCAGGCTACTCTGCCCATGGAATTTTCCAGGCAAGAATACTTGAGTTGGGTGCCAGGGGATCTTCCCGACCCAGGGACTGAACCTGTGTCCCTTGTCTCCTGCATTGGCATCACCCGGAAAACCCTTTAGTTACCATAATCAGCTAAAAAGTGACCTCATCTTTTCTAAATAATAGCCTTGTGACCTTGGGAAAGTTAATTATCTTTCCTGAACTTAAAATCATTTATGGCACATAGCATGCTTTCAATAAATGTAGTTCTTTTTCCTCATCTTCCTCATGAGTTTTAAGAATTTTCTAGTCTCAAAGACTATAAGTATACCTCTAGGTCAAGGATAGCAAGCAGTCTTCATCCCACGTATCAGCTTAACCAAACAATGAGCAGAGGAGGCAGACATGACTTCAAGAAACATCTTTTCTATCTGCTGTTCATATTTGTTAAAGAACAGAAAGATTGGTTATTTTTAACTATATTTTGGTCTGTTTTGGTTCAACAGTACATTTCTTTCCTGTACCATTGATGAAATATCCTTGAAGACATGAATCCTTGGTGGTGATTTAGTCACTATATCATGTCCGACTCTTGCAACCCCATTGGACTGTAGCCTGCCAGTCTCTTCTGTCCATGGGATTCTCCAGGCAAGAATACTGGAGTGGATTGCCATTTCCTTCTTCAGGAGATCTTCCCAACCTAGGAATCGAACCCAGGTCTCCTGCATTGCAGGCAGATTCTTTACTGACTGAGCTACAATACACCTATTGTATTTAGCATAACTCATGCTATTATACATAAACAATTTTCATGATTACACAATAAAAGGACTTTAGGAAACAAATACAGAGAACCACAGAAAGCTTAACCAATTTAGTATTATGTTTTTATTTTACAAAGTCTTTATTTTTATGCTTTCACATCTTCTTTTTGTCAATAAGGCTGAGAAGCTTATCATACTGACTGAGGTTTAGATTAGTCATGTTAAATATTTTCACTATAAATAATACTCTTTTTTAAAATTGAAATATAGTTGACATATGCCATTTTGTAAGCTTAAGGTGCACAGCACATTGGTTTGGTACATTTATTTATTGCAATATGATTACCACCATAGCATTAATATCTTTATTGATTCATAAATGTATTCATTTTTAAAATGCTACAGGAAGGGGAAATTGAAAGGAATTTTTAGTTCAGTCAGTCTTGACTGATTGTCCAGCATGCGCTAGTACCTGTGAGACAGGCTGGGACCTGGGACTTTGCTGCAGTGCTGGACAAATGCCTCCTCTTGAGCAACAGAATACAAAGAAACTACAAGGAACTAAAAGTAGTCTGTTGTTCCATGTCCTATTCTAACTGCTGCTTCTTGACCTATGTACAGGTTTCTCAGGAGGCAGTTAAGGTGGTCTGGTATTTCCATCTCATGAAGAATTTTCCACAGTTTGTTGTGATCCATACAGTCAAAGGCTTTGGCAGAATCAATAAAGCAGAAGTAAATGTTTTTCTATTTTTTTCTGTTATTCTCTTGCTTAGAACACTCAATAAAGCAGAATTTCCAGAATTTGCTTTGCTTTTTTCTATGATCTAATGGATGTTGGCAATTTGATCTCTGGTTCCTCTGCCTTTACTAAATCCAGCTTGCAGATCTGGAAGTTCTCGATTCACACACTGTTGAACACACATACACATGTGCATGTGTGTGTGTATGTAAAATTTCCTGATATTTTTGCACAATCTTGCATGTACTTTTATAAAATGAGATTATGGAGAAAATGGAAATGAAACCAATATTTCAAATGGATATCTGTGCCCCCATTTCTGTGATTACTATTGGCTTTGAGCAATTTTCCATTATTTTCATTGTGTTCATTAGTCATCAGTGTTTTCCTTTCTTGTAATTTTTGTTTGTAGTCTTTGCTCATTTACCCAGTTGATGGTTTTTGATGAAGCTTTTCTTCATGATTTGTATGAACATTTTTTGCATTCTAAGATTATTAATATTTATCAACTTGTATATTCCAAATTCTTTACTTTTGAACTGTTTCAACTGCCTTTTATTATGTAGATATGGATGTGAATTTTATTTCAATTTAATTTCAACTCTC
Source organism: Dama dama (assembly GCF_033118175.1). Taxonomy (NCBI): domain Eukaryota; kingdom Metazoa; phylum Chordata; class Mammalia; order Artiodactyla; family Cervidae; genus Dama; species Dama dama. Next base: position 24,099,476 of record NC_083696.1, on the reverse strand, counting down.
TTGAGTTTTTAATGGCTCATTAGTTGTGTTTTATATCTCTGAAATTGAGTTTACTAAGAGAATACTAAATTAAACTCTTACTTTCCTTTTAAACACCTGTTTAAAACACCTGTTTTAAAGACGAAACAGTTCATCTTTCCAAGGCTTCACCTTTTATTTTTAATTGAATTATTTCCTCTTTCAATCCTTGCATATTTATTGGAAGAACTGGTGCTGAAGCTCAGGCTCCAATACTTTGGCCAACTGATGCAAAGAACTGACTCATTTGAAAAGACCCTGATGCTGGGCAAGATTGAAGGTAGGAGGAAAATGGGAAGACAGATTATGAGATGGTTGGATAGCATAACTGACTCGATGAGCATGAGTTTGAGCAAGCTCTGGAAGATGGTGATTGACAGGGAAGCCTGGGGTGCTGCAGTCCATGGGGTCTCAAATAGTTGGACATGACTATGTAACTGAACTGATCTCCTTATTGGAAGGTTATGTTACTGAAACTCTTTACAGTCAGTTTCACAGACAAAAGTGATTTAAAAGTCTATTTTGCTTGATAAAGAACCACATAAGGTTCTTTGTAAAAAACAATGATGTTGAAATTTTGCAGTTTTCCCCTGATTCTTTAAATGCAGACCTCTGGTTCAATTATTCCTCTGAAGTAGACCCTATCAATCTTCACATTCTCATCTCCTGTATCCTCACCATGCTCCTGGCATAGTGCCAGCTACATGAAGACTTGGGGAGACAGTCTTCCTTAGCAATAGTATTGTGGACAATACAGGGTTTCCTAGAACGCTAAACTGCTGTGAACCAAATTTCTGGGGGCCTGACTTCCAGCATCCCTGCGTTCATTATTAGGTCATGACTAAGCTTGAGAAATCCCTCCACTATCTCCTTTTCTTTAGTGGTGGCTCATCAGTGTTGCAATTCACAAAGTTAACAAATATTACCATAACCCTTACACCTCTATGAGCCGGAGAAGAGAAATAGTTATGTTTCCAGGTGCACTTACAGAACCAAGTGAGATGAATGAAGTCAGGAGTCACCCTGCAGTGCATGCTTTCATGATATTGTAATAGGGAAGAACCAATTTGTCTCCATGTTGGGCTGATTTCTTTTACTTTAACCTTTGTATTCTATTACTTTTGCTACTAGGTAAAACATTGCCCAAAGCCTGAAATATGCAGACCCAAGGTTCTGACCAGAACCAACTCAGGGTTCTGACCTTTAAAGATCCCTTTTCCATTTATTGAGAGACGAAAAGTTGCAGAACAGAGAATAACACTTGTCATGTTGGAGGATTACAGAAACTTATAACCTGACCTTCTACTGCAATAACAAAGGATTCTGAGACCAAGAAGCATGCAACAACTAATAATAACCTTTCCCTTTTTTATATAACAGAATCCTGAATTCTCACATGGTTAAGTCAGTTTTTTGGGACACTAGTCTACCATCTTCTTGGTCCATGGGCTTTCCAATAATGTCACTATTCCTTGCCCCAACAACTCTTCTCAATGTATTGGCCTGTCTTGAGGCAAGTAGTATGAGCTTGGATTCAGTAACAATATTGAATATTGGTTCCATTTTCAAGATTTGTGGGAAAATTATGAGAGAAAATACTGAAGGGAAAGAAAATACTTCCTCTTACACAAAGTTTATATATAAGGATTCATCATAGTCAATGAGCAGCCTAGCTGGCCAAAACAGAGGGTCATTTTCCATTAGTATTTATCAGTCCTCACTGTTGGTGGTTGAAATGAACATGAAGGTCCTGACCTTTATCCTGTGCTTATTCTTGTTTCCTTCAGCGTATGTCTCCCTCTGCTCCAGAGCTCCTCTTTGCCCAGCCTCTGGTCTGCCACCATGGCCCTATTCCTGATTCCACACAAAGTCAATTCCAGAGACAGCCCTTCCCCAATGAGGAGGAAAGCCTTAGTGTGTCCAAAGCACAGAGCTTACATTCCTTCTATTTAATAAAAATTGAGGACCTGATGTTGAAAGAAAAGAAATCTTGATTGCTAACCCTCTGTGAGCTACAGAACTAGCAGGCCTCAGGAAGTGACAAGGTGGGCCAATTTGTAGATTTCCAAGACCCAGGAGTTGCATATGTCTTAGAGACAAAGTAGGTAGTCAGGGTAATCTCAGGTGTGCTGACAAGTGTGGACATGTAATCAAGAATAATGGTATCCGTCTATTGATTCTGGATTTCAGATATAGAATTTCCATGTCTGGGAAGTAAAACCTTAGCCCAGGAGGAAATTAATTATGGGAAAGAAGTGAACAACTCACCTACTTGAATAATAACTGGTAGCCCATGTTGCTGGCCATAATGCTAAGCAATTCTGGCCAGGAGGTAGGAGCTTTATGAGAAGAATCATTGGATTCAGGTTTAGAACACACAAACCCCAGTAGCAGGACATGTCCATCATTTTCTCAAGGGACAAGTTAGTTCTACACCAATTAAGGACTGGGCCAAAAGTGCAGTCTGAATGAAAGGGCATGTCACAACACAGGGACGAAGACTCCAGCAGGTTACGTGGATTTTATTTCTTCAAAATAAGAACATTTTTCATTCAAAATTTCCACTCAGTTTAGAGGAACTGATCATTGAAATGCGGGAAAAGGAAACAAAACATTACATTATCTTATCACCTAAGAAGGGAAAACTCCCACCAAGGTACTACATAAAAATAATGATTTCTGAATACACATGGTTATGGAAAATGGTTGTCCATTATAAACAGCAGTCTCTGACAGTCTGCCAGCAAGTACTTATTGGGGTGAACTAGGATGAGGAAGGATTAGGTGAAGGAGCGAGAACCTTTATGATCTTTAAATAAAACATTAAGAACTTTGTTTTTTGAAAAAGAAAACTCTTCCCTATTTGCACACATATAATATATATATATATATATATTGCACACATATAATATATATAATATATAGTCCATATATACGTGTGTATGTGTATGTCTGTCTCTACCTATCTATCTCCCTTATCTGTATTACCTATTTTTCTATCACCTCTCTCTCTCTCTCTCTCTGGACAACTCCATGATCAGGGAGGGGAGGGAATCCCATGCATGCGGGGGGTCCACCTAGGTAAACACTCTCTGGATTAAGAAACCCAAGTGTGGTGAGCCAAATAATGGCCTCCAAAGACAACCAAGTCCTAATCTCTGGAACTTGCAAATGTTACCTTGTATTAAAAAGTGATTTTCTGATGTAATTAATTATTTTCCAGTGGGGAGATTACCTTTGCCTGTCTTTCAGTTCAGTCGCTCAGTCGTGTCCGACTCTTTGTGACCCCATGAATCGCAGCACGCCAGGCCTCCCTGTCCATCACCAACTCCCAGAGTTTACTCAAATTCATCTCCATTAAGTCGGTGATGCCATCCAGCCATCTCATCCTCTGTCATCCCCTTCTCCTGCCCCCAATCCCTCCTAACAATAGGGTCTTTTCCAATGAGTCAACTCTTCACTTGAGGTGGCCAAAGTATTGGAGTTTCAGCTTCAGCATCAGTCCTTCCAATGAACACCCAGGACTGATCTCCTTCAGGATGGACTGGTTGGATCTCCTTGCAGTCCAAGGGACTCTCAAGAGTCTTCTCCAACACCACAGTTCAAAAGCATCAATTCTTCGGTGCTCAGTTTTCTTCACAGTCCAACTCTCACATCCATACATGACTACTGGAAAAACCATGGCTTTGACTAGACAGACCTGTGTTGGCAAAGTAGTGTCTCTGCATTTTAATATGCTATCTAGGTTGGTCATAACTTTCCTTCCAAGTAGTAAGCATCTTTTAATTTCATGGCTGCAATCACCATCTGAAGTGAGTTTGGAGCCCCCCGCCGCAAAAGTCTGACACTATTTCCACTGTTTCCCCATCTATTTCCCATGAAGTGATGGGACCAGATGCCATGATCTTAGTTTTCTGAAAGTTGAGCTTTAAGCCAACTTTTTCACTCTCCTCTTGCTCATTATCACTTCAGTTCAGCTCAGTTGCTCAGTCATGTCTGACTCTTTGTGACCCCATGAATCACAGTACGCCAGGCCTCCCTGTCCATCATAAACTCCCGGAGTTTATGCAAACTCATGTCCATCATAATGGAACCTAAATACATCACCAAATATCCTTATAAGACAAAGGCAGAAGGAGATTTGACTACAGAAGTGGAGACAGAAGCAAGAGGTTGGGGTGCTGCAAGGAAAGGATTAGGAGTTGAGGAATCCAGGCAGTGTCTGGGAGCTAGAAGGATGACTTTTCCCTAGAACTTCCAAAATGAATCAGCTCTTATGATACCTTGATTTGAGCTGAGTCTGATCTCACACTTATGGCCTATAGAACTTTAGGAGAATAAATCTCTGATGCTTAAAGTGCCAATTTTGGGTAATCTGTTCCAGCAGTCATTGGAACATAATAATCAAAGAAATAATAGAGGGTCTTTCTTCCTTAAGTATAGATTTCATGTGATGACACACACTATTCAGAGCATCTGGTATCAGCAATGAATCTGTGAATCACTTTTTATGATTGAAAACCTTTAATGCAAGGGAATGGGACCTCACAGTGCAGAGATTTGTACTAACTCTGGGTGTTGGAGTCTTGACTTCTCTCATATTTCAGGTGAGGGTCTTAGGTTTAATCCCAAGTCCTTTATGTACCTATGTGAGATTGAGCCTAAACTCAACCAGGCATTCTGATAGAAGTCTAGAAAAGGAAACTCACTAATAAGATTGCAGTTCTCCCAGGGTGCCTAATTCAGTCCAGCATGGCCCTGAGGATTCGTGTAGGAGTCCTGACTAAGAGCCTCTGAGAGCTCTAAGAGGTCCAGCTGACCAAAAACCCCTTCCCAGGACTGTGGAGCTGCCACCTGACATCAGCCACTGACCTGCAGCTTTATCCTCACTCACCAGCATGATTTTCTTGTGCTCTTGTGTTTTCTTTCACAATAGCAATCCTGAGGCTGATAGTTTTCCACGAGTCATTGCTCCCAATGTGTGTGTAAAAGCTAAATTTGCTTCTATTCTGACAATTTTCAGAAAGAATGCTCAGTGAATACAACCATTTTAGGGTGATAAATTGGAGCGTTTTGAAAGAGCTATCCTTCAAAAATAATTTGAGCCTTATTGCTTGATTAAAGTTCTTATAACACTTCAGTCTCTCTCTCTTTTTGACACACAAGAAGGTGTACACATTTAATACATACTATTTGATGAATCATTATTACAGTGTAGACTACGAACTTATGCATAACTTTCTTCTTGACCTCTCTTTCATTGTTATTTTTTTAATAAGAACCATAAACTCAGCCGTTAAAAAGAATTCATTTGAACCAGTTCTAATGAGATGGATGAAACTGGAGCCCATTATACAGAGTGAAGTAAGCCAGAAAGATAAAGAACATTACAGCATACTAACACATATATATGGAATTTAGAAAGATGGTAACGACAACCCTATATGAAAAACAGAAAAAGAGACACAGAAGTACAGAACAGACTTTTGAACGCTGTGGGAGAAGGTGAGGGTGGGATGTTACGAAAGAACAGCATGTATATTATCTATGGTGAAACAGGTCACCAGCCCAGGTGGGATGCATGAGACAAGTGCTCGGGCCTGGTGCACTGGGAAGACCCAGAGGAATCGGGTGGAGAGGGAGGTGGGAGGGGGGATCGGGATGGGGAATACGTGTAAATCTATTGCTGATTCCTGTCAATGTATGACAAAACCCACTGAAAAAATAAATTAAAAAAAAAAAAAAAGAACCATAAACATAACATCCACTCTTTCAGCAAATTTTTAAATTTTCTGCATAGTAGAGTTATCAGTGAGAACTCTTCTGTAAGCAGATCCCTTATTTATCTTGCTTAACTGAAACTTTATAGCTTTTGGTCAACACCTTCTGGTGTCCCACTTTTTCTAGACCCTGGCAACAACCATTTCACTCTCTATCTCTATAAAGTTGACTATTTTGAATTCTACGTATAAGTGATACCATATGATAATTATCTTTATCAGACTTAACTCACTTAGTAGTATGTTCTGTTTATTGTTGCAAATGGCAGGATCTCCTTTTTAAAAGTACTGAATAAAATTTCATTGTCTGCACATACAGTCTTTATCACAGACCTGTAGGTTGTAATCAGTTGGACAGATCCTCAGGAAACTGTATGACCTAGTTCCAATCCCTCAAAAGGGACACTGGTCAACTTTTAAGGACAAATGGAGGACTTGATTCTACAACCCTCACAGGCACACAGAAACTCAGAGTATCTAACAACATTTACTATTTGTGCATTTTCCTTAGATTTCTCCTGCTTCCTTCATAGTGCAATTTATGTTTGAACATTATTAAGTCACTTTAAAATCATCTTAGCTACAGGAAATAAGGAATGCTTTCCTAATTCATTAATCTTGACTATGAATGGTCTCTGAGTCCTCTCACAATATCATATATCTTGTATATACCTCTACTTGTTGGCTGGAAATCATGCAAATGTACAGATAGAGACTGTCATCTGACTTGAGGATGACAGGACTAAGATGTAATGATTCTGTTCTTAGTCCTTTTGTTCAGGAGCCAATTAAGAGTCTAAGAAGGATTATACTTCCTAAAGGAAATGGTTCCTTTACATTTGGTGTTAAAATACAAGCTTTGTATCTGTTCCCTACTAACTTATGCTCCCTGGTGGCTCAGAGGGTAAAGCATCTGCCTGCAATGCAGGAGACCTGGGTTCCATCCCTGGGTCGGGAAGATCCCCTGGAGAAGGAAATGGCAGCCCACTCTAGTACTCTTGCCTGGAAGATTCCATGGACAGAGGAGCCTTGTAGTTTACAGCCCATGGGGTCGCAGAGTCGGACACAACTGAGCGACTTCACTTCACTTCACTTCACTTCACTTCAACTTGTGCTCAGACTTCTTGTTTAACTTTCACTGTTAGAACTTATTCATTTTTTCTTCAATAGAGCTATGATATTTTCTTTCACTTTCAAGTATTTTTTTTAAATTGTGAAATCACACACTTAGAAAAAACACATACAACATAATTGATAAAGAGAATTTTAATAAATCACTATTAAGAGAATACTTTTATAACTTTTACTTAGGCAAAGGAGAGGGAGGTAGGAGGGGGGATCAGGATGGGGAATACAGGTAAATCCATGGCTGATTCACGTCAATGTATGGCAAAAACCACTACAATATTGTAAAGTAATTAGCCTCCACCTAATAAAAATAAATGGAAAAAAAAAAAAGAACTGAGAGGGGGGCACAAACATTCAGATTATAGCAGTTGTGTTGTTTTCACAGATTTATACTTGTATAAAAATTTTAAAAATTTACATTTGAAATATGTGCAGTTTATTGTAAATCAATTAGATCTCAATAAAACTTAAAATCTTTCTGTTTAGAAAAAATTTTAAAAAAATTGCTAGAACACTAGAAGTCCTAATTTCTTCCTTTCCTTTTGTAATAAACATTTTTAGTTTTTTTTTAATTGAATGAAAAATTCTTTAGATTCTATATTGCTTTACAATTTTCAAAAGTTTCATATAAATGATTTCATATAATCTCATAACAACCTGTTTTGAATTTCCTTTAATGCTCAAAGTTCTCCAAGCCAGGCTTCAGAAATACATGAACCGTGAACTTCTAGATGTTCAAGCTGGTTTTAGAAAAGGCAGAGGAACAAGAGATCAAATTGCCAACATCCCCTGGATCATTGAAAAAGCAAGAGACTTCCAGAAAAACATCTATTTCTGCTTTATTGACTATGCCAAAGCCTTTGACTGTGTGGATCACAATAAACTGTGGAAAATTCTGAAAGAGATGGGAATACCAGACCACCTGACCTGCCTCTTGAGAAATCTGTATGCAGGTCAGGAAGCAACAGTTAAAACTGGACATGGAACAACAGACTGGTTCCAAATAGGAAAAGGAGTACGTCAAGACTGTATATTGTCACCCTGCTTATTTAACTTATATGCAGAGTACATCATGAGAAACACTGGGCTGGAGGAAGCACAAGCTGACATCAAGATTGCCCGGAGAATATCAATAACCTCAGATGTGCAGATGACACCATCCTTATGGCAGAAAGTGAAGAAGAACTAAGGAGCTTTTTGATGAAAGTGAAAGAGGAGAGTGAAAAAGTTGGCTGAAAGCTCAACATTCAGAAAACTAAGATCATGGCATCTGGTCCCACCACTTCATGGCAAATAGATGGGGAAACAGTGGAAACAGTGGCTGACTTTATTTTTTTGGGTTCCAAAATCACTGCAGATGGTGATTGCATTCATGAAATTAGAAGACACTTACTCCTTGGAAGGAAAGTTATGACCAACCTAGACTGCATATTAAAAAGCAGAGACATTACTTTGCCAACAAAGGTCCATCTAGTCTAGGCTATGGTTTTTCCAGTGGTCATGTATGGATGTGAGAGTTGGACTATAAAGTAAGCTGAATGCAGAATAATTGATGCTTTTGAACTGTGGTGTTAGAGAAGACTCTTGAGAGTCCCTTGGACTACAAGGAGATCCAACCAGTCCATCCTCAAGGAAATCAGTCCTGGGTGTTCATTGGAAGGACTGATGTTGAAACTGAAACTCCAATATTTTGGCTACTTGATGGGAAGCGCTGACTCATTTGAAAAGACACTGATGTTGGGAAAGATTGAAGGCAGGAGGAGCAGTGGACGACAGAGGATAAGATGGTTGGATGTCATCACCAACTCAATGGACATGAGTTTGAGTAAATTCCGGGAGTTGGTGATGGACCAGGAGGCCTGGCGTGCTGCAATCCATGGAGTTTCAAAGAGTTGGACCCAACTGAGCAACTGAACTGAACTGTGCTACATAGCCAGCCAGATTCCTCTGTCCATGGGATTTCTTAAGCAAGAATACTGGAGTGGGTTGCCATTTCCTTCTCCAGGGGATCTTACCAACGCAGGGATAAAATCTGAGCCTCCTGCATTCACAGGCAGATCCTTTATGAGAGAAGCCCCAGATGGGTGTTACCTCTTCTATTAAATATGCCTGTTTATATAGTACAGGTGGATGTATGAGGCTAGCCCACACTCTATCCCCCTACACTGACTGATATGTCTATAACTTACTCCCTTACTTCTTTAGGTCTTTGCTCGAAAGTCAATTATCAAAGAGATCTTCCCTGATGCTCCAATGAAGTAGCAATCCTGATTCCCTATCAGTCTCTGGAGTGTTTTCTGATGCCTCTTTCCTGAAAACTAAAATCCTTACTGTGATGAGATGCTCATTAAGCATACATGTTTCCAATAAGATATATTGTGATAGAATCCTAGGTTATGAAATAATGGGCAAATAAAACAACATAATAGTTTGAACCTCAGCAGTGCCTTTAACATGAACTATTTTCACCTAGTCCATCCAGTTTCCTTAAAGAGACCTAATTCATGATGTCTCAAGCCTCTAATCCTTCTTCCTCCTGCTTTTCCTCTGAACTGATGACCTCGAAAATAGAAGCAATCAGGAAAGAAATTTCACAAGTTACCACCACCACATACACCTGCCCGCCAGTTCTGCCCTCATTGTTTACCTTCTTACTCAACATTCTTACTGTCCCTTGTTCCTTGGCCAGTCCCTCTAGATCCCATCTTCTCTTGTCTCCTTGAGGACATTGCTCCAGCAAGGATCTCCTCTCACCCCTATAGAATCAAATTGTGCTTTCCCAGATCAGAATACAAAACAAGCTGTAAAAACAAAACTCTTTGCCCTGTTTGTCCCCTGCCATAATAGCTTCATTGTCTGAAGCTATATGCAATAGAACATTTGCAATAGAACATTTCTGGAATTACCTGTACTCTGGCTCCAGTTTCTCTCCTCCAATTCTCTTTATTCTGGTATTTCCATTATGCACAAGTTACACCCTGTAGTGTTATCGTATTGTAATTTTAATTTGCATGTCCCTAATGACTAATGAGGCAGTGTGCTTACTCCATCTTTCCCGGAATCGGCACCAAATTTCATCTTTTGTGAAATGCCTACTCAAATCTTTCTTCATATATAGGTTTTCCACAGGATAATTTTTCTTTCTAAATCTATCCTCTTTACTTAAAAAGAAGCTCCATAATTAGGTAGTTTGCTTTAACTTCTAATGATTCCTTTGAATCTCATATTTCTCAATGTCATATTAACATTAGCAGGATCGTCTCAGAGTTTTGTCCTCCTCTTGAACATTTTCTACTTTTAGAGGGATTATATTATACATTCTATTTCAAAAAAATAAACTTTAATATCCTTTAGTACTAAAGCAGAAAAGTGAGAGTTGCTTCAGAAGGAGGCTAGTGATAACGGCAGCAGGATATTGGCATAGACTTGTTTTTTAAACTTAAGTCTTATTCTTAGGATTCTGACAGCCAGAGGGGAGCAAGGCAAATGTGGATCTCACTGTCAGAGCTAAGGCTACAGTTTTATCAAAATATTTCACATGAAAAACACTCTGAGGGATTCCCTACTGGCTCAGTGGTAAAGAATCTGCCTGTCACTGCAGGAGACACGGGTTTGATTCCTGATCTAGGAGGATCCCACATGCAACTAAGCCCATACACCACCCCTGCTGAGCCTGTGCCCGCAGCTACTGAGCTCACCTGCCACAACTATGTGCACCCTAGATCCTGTGGTCCCCATCAAGAAAAGCCACTGCAATGAGAAGCCCACGCACCACCATTATTAGAGAGTAGCTCCCACTCTCCGCAACCAGAGAAAGGCCCAGGCAGCCATGAAGACCCATCACAGCCTAAAATAACTAAATAAACAAAAATTAAAAATAAAAAAAGAAACAAACACTATGAAATGGAAGAAGCTTGTATATTCTTACACAGTTTCACACACTGATACAGATACTTTAGTAAATGGAATAAGGCAATACAGTTTTAAAAAAATCACTTAGAATAGCTCTGAATTTCAATAGAAAGACAATATAAATTCTAGTTGCTTTTAATATTTTTAATAAGGCAAGTAGTTTATTATTTACTTCTTTGATATTTATTTGAGTTTCTTATTCCTTGCAAATTTTAGACACATTTAACAAATATTGAATTGATGTACTCCTATCCAATATCTTTACCAATGGATTCAGTAATATATTTTTTCTGTATTATATTGATTCAGGGAAACTGTATATAAGTATCCTACTCTTTCGAAAAATTAACTTTGTTGTGGCTTCTCTCTTTATTTAAAGTGTGTTAAAATCTTAAAAGTATCATTTTTGCCTGTGTGCAACACATTACTGATGTAACACATCAAGACATTAAATATATCTAGTGAGAAGTATTATTTATAATATTGAGTATTCTTATGTCCAAATACACAGTTTTTATGGAAATAAATATAAGTATAGTTTATTATTGGTTATGATGCTAATACTCTGTTAGTTACTTTAGAGTATTTTAATTCAGGCCATAATTATGGACATTTTCCTATCTAATCTGCTGAAAGTGGACATAGCAATTACGATGTGTGATAGAATTCTCCACCTGGCAACTGTAGTTGCCATGGTGATGACCATGTGGGCAAGAAACACTGATTCACTGTGCTTTCTCTGGCTTCATCATCTCCAAAGAGAAAGAACATGCCTCTGGCTGAGGATTGCCTCTCAGCCTCCTTTGTTATCTTCCGAACTTCTAGTTGTTGGGGGGAGGGATCAGAAATGAGAAGTTGACTTCTTACAAACTCTTTCTCCACATAAAAGGATGGGTAATTGGTTTTGCTAAAATACAATCTGCAAGAAAACAAAGAAAATTTGATTTTGTATCATAAAAACAACATGATTATTGTGGTACAGCTCCTGAAACATGATTGATACTATGTTCTCTATGATAAAATTTAAACATATGTTCACTCTTTATATTCTGTGCTACATTTCAGCTAACACAGCATTTGCAAAATGAAAGAAAAAAATATATTATTGATAAATTCCAAGTCTTCTTTCACTTCCTAGCTTTGAGTTAAATTTAAAAAAATATTCTGTCAGTTCAGAGATGTCTGGGCAACTTTCAGTTAAGATTCACATATATAATTATGACTGATTGACATGGCTGTATGGCAGAAACTGACACAACTTTGTAAAGCAATTATCCTCTAATGGAAAACAATGTAAAAAAAAATGTAAAAAAACAGATTCAAACCCTCCATAACAGCTCTTAGACTTTCAGAATATTATTTAACCTGTCTGTGGTTTGGTTCACTCATATACAAAAACAAAAATAAAAGTAAGTTTGAAATGAGGACTAAACATGAAAATATGTTAATATACTTAAAATAGTTCCTGGTATCTTAATTATTAAATGAATGCTTGCTATCATTGTTAAGTATCATCATTCCTATTGAGAGAGGCTGAGACCTGGGACTCTTTTCTGCAGTACTAGAGTCCTTGCACCTGGACATGCATCTCCTCAAGCAATAAAATACAAAGAAAAAAATAACTGCATGCATGTGCAGTTGGGGTAAATTCTGGACAAAATGTCCAAAAACTGCCAACGGCCACTTCTGAAGAGCTCAGAGCAAAACCTGGGTGTTGAAAGCAGGGTGTCAGGTGTTCACGCCCTTTGCATTCGTCACCACCAAAGGGGTGGGCAGACCACCTAAGACAGCTTCTCGCAGCCAGCTCAAACCCCCCACCTTGAGGAGTGAGCAAGGGAAGCTGTTGCTTGTTTTCATTCTCTTCTGTGGCCACAGGAGCCCCAGTAAAGCCTTGCCTGAATTTTTTGACTGGTTTACTGGCAATTTTTATTGATTGGGGAAGGCCAAGAACCCTGGTTGGTATCACTGTAGACTGAAGTCCTTGCATTATTCTAGGTTCCCCGGGGAGTGATTGCCCTTAAACACTTTGCCTCTCCTATTCCATACCTTCATTCTCCACTTGGAGTTGAAGTATAATACAGGTGGATCCTTGGAAACCTTTGTTTCACATTTCTCCCCTAGATGAAACTAATCTGTCAAAAAACACCAAAAGGGGGGTGCTTTCTTTAGTGTGGGTGGTATAACATAGGAAGGTGTGTCCCCCTGGTGACTGGAACTTTCCCTCTGGGGAACTGTCCCAAGATTTATCTCTAAGAGTGAATTGGCAGGACCATCTATCTTGGTCTGAGCTGTTCTCCTTCCAAATTAATCAGTAACACAGAGCTCATTTGATTTCCATTTGCTGGGGCTATGCTGTTTTAGTTCTCACTCTCATAGAGGTAAGAGCTTAGATGGGAAGAAAACAATTGGATCTTCTCAAAAGTGCATCCTTGCTGTTTAAAACTTTCTATTTAATTGATTTATCTTGCTGTTGTTTTTGTTGTTCAATCACTCAGTCTTGTCCAACTCTTTGCAACCCCGTGGACTGTGATGTGCCAGGCTTCCCTGTCCATCCCAATCTCCTGGAGTTTGCTCAAACTCATGTCCATTGAGTCAGTGATGCCATCCAACCATCTCATCCTCTGTTGTCCCCTTCAACTCCTGCCTTCAATCTTTCTCAGCATCAGGGTCTTTTCCAGTGAGTTGGCTCTTCACATCAGGTGGCCAAAGTATTGGATCTTTAGCTTCAGCATCAGTCTTTCCAATGAATATTCAGGATTGATTTCTTTTAAGATTGAATGGTTTGATCTCCTTGCTGCCCAAGGGACTCTCAAGAGTCTTCTCCAGCATCATAGTTTGGAAATATCAATTATTGTACATTCAGTCTTCTTTATGGCCCAGCTCTCACATCTGTACATGACTACTGGAAAAACCATAGCTTTGACTAGATGGACCTTTGTTGGCAAAGTGATGTCTCTACATGGTCAATTATTCCTATGAGAAAATGTCAGTTACTGCCTCCAGCAGGAAGAGAGGAACCCTGCACTTCCAAATAGGAAATTCAAATACTTTACTACCCCAGGAGAGGAAGGAAGACTTCTTTCTTGCGCAGCAACAAGCCCAGCCAATAGAAAATGTTGTAGTTCAGCCAATGAGAAACTGTCATCTCCTGAACTTTTACTTTTTGTTAAACCCTTCTCCCACTTCCTTTACCTTAGAAGGCACCCAGTCTGATATAACTGTAAGGTGTATACACCTTAGAAAATGTATTATTGCACCAATAATAATTTAATTTATTTGCTTATTAATAATTTAATCAGTAACATCTTTTAATATTATATTGTAATATACTTTAAACATGTTAAATAATTAAATAATGCATGTTAAATAATTATATATTATTATTTTGATTACAGTTGCATTTAAAACTTTGTTCCATTTTGTGGCTTTTATTCTTCTGTTTTAAAAATGAAATCTGTTAGTAAGTGTATATCAGGTTCAATGGCTCTCAAATTATTTGATCTTTAGAGCTCTTTACAGTGTTAAAAATTATTGAGCATTTCAGACAGCTTCATTTTACTGTGATAATACATCTATCAATAGTTACTGTATTTGAAACTAAAATTAAGAACATTAAAAATATTTATTAATTTATTTGAAATAATAAAAATACATTTCACATTAATATATATATCTTATGACATATTTTTTTGTAAAATATATTCTGTAAAATATTATTGAGAATAGTGAGTGACATTATTTTGAGTTTTTGCACATCTCTTTAATATTGGGCTTACTGAAGACACTTGAATTCTCACATTCTGCATTCAATTTATTGCAATACGTTGTTTTATTTGAAATTCAAGAAGAGATTCTGGCTTCAAATACTTATGTGGCTAGAAAAGCAAGGAATATTCTATTAATTTTGTCAGCCTACTGTAGATATCCTTCTTTGGTACTCTAATGAAACGTGACAAAACTTGACGAAACAATTTCTTAAAGGTTAGTGCATGTGAAATCTGAAACCATGGCAGTCAGTTTTTCATACTCATTTACATTAAAATACATTAGTCTGATTTATTATTTGAATAGATCCTTTGCTCATGTGTAATGTTATAACATTACACACTGATCACTTAAAAATATTCACTGAGTAATGCAAATCTTCCTAATGTTGATACATGTAATTCTATAACACGGAAATGCATCCATATTATATCATCACCACCCACGTGATCAGGAAAGTCTGTAAGTGTTGAGAAACTGTCAAAATGCCAAAATTCCAATTTTCATTTGAGGGTTAAAATCTTTTTTCTTTATTATTTTCAATTAGAGGCTAATTGCTTTACAGTGCTGTGTTGGTTTCTGCCGTACAATGTGAATCAGCTACAAGTATACATATGTCTCCTCCTTCTTGAACCTCTCTCCTAACTCCTACCCCTCCCCACCCTTCTAGGTTGTCACAGAGCACTGGGTTGAGCCCCCTGTGTTTTATAGCAACTTCCCACTAGCTATCTATTTTATATGGTAAAGTGTGTATTTCACTGATACTCTTTCAATTTGTTCCACACTTTCCTTCCCCTACTCTATCCATAAGTCTGTTCTCAACATCTGTGTCTCTATTCTTGTCCAGCAAATATGTTCATCAGTACTACTTTTCTAGATTCCACGTATGCATGTATGTGTATATGTGCGTGCTCAGTTGTGTCCGACTCTTGCAACACCATGGACTACAGCCCCCCAAGCTCTTTTGTCCATGGAATTTTCCAGGCAAGAATACTGAAGAGGTTGCCTATTCCTCCTCTAGATCTTCCCATCCCAGGAATCCAACTTGCATCTCCTGCATTGGTAGTCGGATTCTTTACCAGTAATGCCACCTGAGAAGCCCAGATTCCATGTTTATGTGTTAATAGAAAGTTCATATCTTTCTAATGGGAACAAATGACATCAGTTATGTTCCTTTTTTCAAATCCTAAAAGATGATGCTGTTAAAGTGCTGCATTCATTTTGACAGAAACATTGGAGAACACAACAATGGCCATAGGACTGGAAAAGGTCAGTTTTCATTCAAATCCCAAAAAAAGGCAATGCCAAAGAATGTTCAAATTACCATATGATTGCACTCATTTCACATGCTAGTAAGATTTTTTCAAAATCCTTCAAGCTAAGTTTCAGCATTATGTGAACCGAGAACTTCCAGATGTACAAACTAGATTCAGAAAAGACAGAGGAACCAGAGATCAAATTGCCAACATCTGCTGGATCATAGAAAAAGCAAGGGGATTCCAGAAAAAAATCTGCTTCTACTTCATTGATTATGCGAAAGACTTTGTGGATCACAAAAACCTGTGGAATTTTCCTAAAGAAATGGGAATACCAGACAGCCTTACCTGACTCCTGAGAAACCTGATTGCAGGACAAGAAGCAACAGTTAGAACTGTACATGGAAAAATGGACTGGTTCAAAACTGGGAAAGGAGTATGTCAAGGCTGAATATTGTCACCCTCTTTATTTAACATATATGTGGAGTACATGTGAAATGCTGGGCTGGATGAATCACAAGCTGGCATCAAGATTGCTGGGAAAATATCAATAGCCTCAGATATGCAGATAATATTACTTTAATAGCAGAAAGTGAAGAGGAACTAAAGAGCCTCTTGATGAAGATGAAAGAGGAAAGTGAAAAAGCTGGCTTAAAACTCAACATGCAAAAAACTAATATTATGGCATCTAGTCATATCCCTTTATGGCAAATAGATTAGGAGAATGTGGAAATAGTGTCAGATTTCATTTTGTTGGTCTCCAGAATTATGCAGACAGTGACTGCAGCCATGAAATTTAAAGACACTTGCTCCTTGGAAGAATAGCTATGACAAACCTAGACAGTGTCTTAGAAAACAGATATCACTTTGTAGACAAAGGTCTGTATAGTCAATGCTGTGGTTTTTCCAGTAGTCAACGTACAGGTGTGAGAGCTGGACCATAAAGAAGACTGAATGTCCAAGAATTGATGCTTTCAAACTGGTACTGGAGAAGACTCTTGAGAGTCCCTTGGACAGCAAGGAGATCAAACCATTCAATCCTAAAGGCAATCAACTCTGAATATTCATTGGAGGGATTGATGCTATAGCTGGAGCTCCAGTACTTTGACTACCTGATACAAAGTGCTGACTCACTGTAAAAGACCCTGATGATGGAAAAGATTGAAGGCAGGAGGAGAAGGGGGCAAGAGAGGATGAAATGGTTGGATGGCATTCCTGACTCAATGAATATGTTTGAGCAAACTCCAGGAGAAAGTGAAGGGCAGCGAGGCCTGGCGTGCTGCAGTCCATGGGGTTGAAAGGAGTTGGACCTGACTTAGTGACTGAATAACAACAACAATTGACCCTGAGTGGTACGACATGAGAGCTTCCTCTGTAGGCCTTCCCAACTGCAATTTTGCATTATGTGTGTGCATGCTCAGATTTAGCGACTGCATAATAAATTTTCCTTGAACTGATAGATTTGCTTTGTTCGTTTTTGAGAATATGTCCGCCAAAATCTATTTCTGATAACCATAGCTTGTCTTTCAGTGGTTCTATGAAGTACAGAGGATGTTCAATGAAAAATGAGACTGTTTGAACTTGTAACTCAAATAACTACACAAGTGATGTCCTTGAGCTAACTCTCGTGCCTCAGTGTACAGCAGGGAGGTTTTGTGGGTACTTCCCATTTCATCATACATTGTATTAAAGAGGTGTACCTATAGATCAAGGTTTAATAAAATGAAATTACTGAGATTTTAGAGAAAAAGTCATCATAGACCCAGGATGCATGTTGAAATTTAGATAGATAATCTTTAATTTTCTAATAAATACAATAAATAAATGTAGTTTTCAATAAGAAGACATACAGATTAAGCCAAACAAACCTTTTAGAGTGAAAACAAGAAAAAGAAAGAAACAACTAGCATGTCAGAGAATAATTGGAAAAAACTTACCAGGATACAATTTCTCCATAATGCAATAATTATAAATATGACAAGAAAGGACGTCTACCCATTTATATACTATTGTATTCTTATGTATCCAGTGTAAAAATCTTATAAATATACTTCACTGTCCACTGTCATCTTGGTCCACTGGAGAAGGGAATGGCAAACCACTTCAGTATTCTTGCCTTGAGAACCCCATAAACAGTATGAAAGGCAAAAAGATAGGACACTGAAAGATGAACTCCCTCGGTCAGCAGGTGCCCAATATGAAAGACTGAAGGTGGGACAAAAAGGGGACGACAGAGGATGAGATGGCTGGATGGCATCACCGACTCAATGGACATGAGTTTGGGTAAACTCCGGTAGTTGGTGATGGACAGGGAGGCCTGGCGTGCTGCAGTCCATGGGGTCACAAAGGGTCGGACATGACTGAGCAACTGAACTGAACTGAACTGATATAATATGACATAATGTCCAGTTTGGTAAATTATATTTTAAAAACATTTGTATCATCAATCTATTATTGACAGGTTTTCCATTAAATTCCTAAAGAAAATCTATGGCTTCTGTTGACAACTATAATTTTATCAAATTCTCTCAGGCAGAATCAAAGAAATTGACCTGATGGCCATTTTTTACCAAGTGGCCTTATCTAGTTACTCTGATATTTTAAAAGTACTTGACAATTCACTCTCTCTTTTCTGGAGCAACTTGAAGATAAGAAAGATCTTCTATATGTTTCAAAGGCAGGCAGAACTTACCTGTGAGCTTCTAGTACCTGGAATTTGAGAAGTTTATAATTAAATTCAATTTCATTAAAAGATATTGACTTATATGAATTTTAAGGAAATTTTCATCCTGTGACAATTTTGTCATTTTATATTTTCTTCAAAAGTTATCCATTTCATATAGGTTAAATGTTTACTTGTTCAAAATATTTTTTAAAAATGTATATCTGTTATTTTCCCTTTCATTCTACTTTCTGTCCAGTTGTTCAGTCATGTCCGACTCTTTGATACTCCATGGACTGCAGCACGCCAGACTTCCATGTCCTTCACCATCTCCCGGAGCTTGCTCAAATTCACGTCCATTGAGTAGGTGATGCCATCCAACCATCTCATCCTTTGTCCTCCCCTTCTCCTCCTGTCTTTGATCTTTCCCAGCATCAGGGTCTTTTCTAATTTGTTTGTGATTTCTTTGATAATCCTGGATACTTTATGTTACACTATTGCAAAATATATCCCTTTTAAAATGCCACAAATTTTTAGTTCTTTATTGGTGGTATATGGAAATACAGTTGAATTTGGAACATTGAGTTTGTATTTAGTAACTTTAAGAAGCTTTTTAATAATTCCAATGGTTTCTATGTACATTTCCTTCTGCAGGATGATCTTCCTGACTCATGGATCAAACCCAGGTCTCCTGCATGGCAGACAGATTCTTTACCATCTGAGTCACCAGGAAAGCTTGTTAAGTATAAATTACTTTAGCTTAACTGCATGTAAAATGATATAGCTGTTAATAAAGACTGTTTATTTTTTTCATTCTCATTTTTGCACCTTATATTACTTTTTTTGCCCTACTGAACTGGCTTGCATCTCAAAATAATGCAACAAAATGATCAAAAACAGCACATTTTTTTGGATCACACAGGGAAAATTTAACTTATAAGAAAGTTAAAAGAAAATTATTAAGAATTTCATTTCTTGAGTTGCAAATACAAGAAACTTAATTTCCAATGTTTCTTATTGATTGATTTTCTGAGATGTAAATGTCCTCTAAAATAAGATCATGTACACGTGTTATTTTCATAGTCTATCATTTTCAATTCTTTTGATGTACATGTTACTGAAACTAAGGTTCAGGCAGCTATGAGATCTCCACTCTTAGAGAACATGACTTCTAAGCCCTCTGAGCCAATTAGAGCCTCCCTGTGGCTCAGATGGTAAAAAATCTGCCTGCAAAGCAGGGACACATGTTTGATCCCTGGTTGGGAGATTCCCTGGAGAAGGGAATGGCTACCCATGCAGTGTTCTTGCCTGGAGAATTCCATGAACTGGCGGGGTACATACAGTCCATGGGTCACAAAGAGTCAGACATGACTGAGCAACTCACACTTTGAGCCAATTATCTTCTACCATATTTTCACTCAGTAGACAGAGTCAGCCATTGATAAACCACGTCATTGTCCGTAGGAAAAAGCCATTCTTCATAGTTTGAGTTTTCATGACATTCAGCACTTTTTGGCTTATAATGAAACTTTCTGGGCTAGTGAAAGTGAAAGTGAAAGTCACTCAGTTGTGTCCAACTCCTTGAGACCCTATGGACTATACAGTCCGCGGAATTCTCCAGGCCAGAATACTGGAGTGGGTAGCCTTTCCCTTCTCAACCTGGGTTAGTGCTCTCAGTCAAAAAAACCACATATCTCTGAGGCATTTGTTGTTTATTACTCCAGTGAAATATCTTCTACAGAGCAGAACTGTTGATAAGTTGGCCAAGAAATCCAGTGATTATGACATGACTCATAGTGTTTTACTGTTACCACAATAATGATGCTTTGACCGTTATCCCAGA
Source organism: Dama dama (assembly GCF_033118175.1). Classification (NCBI taxonomy): domain Eukaryota; kingdom Metazoa; phylum Chordata; class Mammalia; order Artiodactyla; family Cervidae; genus Dama; species Dama dama. The sequence continues at coordinate 24,079,112 of NC_083696.1, read as the reverse complement.
TTCTCCACAGCCTTTTTCTAAACAGTGTTCACTCTGAATGATGTCCCCATGTGTGCACTGCTTGAGACTTTTGGTTTGTGTTTATGATCTAAACCTAGAGGAACAATTTGAGGTGTTGCTCTGATCTATAAATCCCAGACTAGAGGGTTCTAGGGTGCACACTCTGGTACTGGAAGTCAACTTGAGGCATTGTTTGGAAACTTTAAACTAGCCTCTAGCTATTGGTTGTGATATCAACTTATAAAGGGTATTTTGATTGGAAGAAAAATCTACATTCTTGCTGCTGATTGCTGTCACAATATGCAACATAAGAATTCACTTGAAATAATGTTAGAATTATGAAAGTGAGTCTTATATTTAAAATAAAATATAAGGCACAGCTATGTAATATACCAAGTTCTAATTAGACTTCTAGACTTCTTCCATGCAAAATGCTGAAGGCAAATGGACTGATGTGGAATTACCATATTTGTCAATATTTTCTCCTGAGTGACTCATTGACATGAGTGATATGTATTTTTAATGTTATCTGGTTATGAACATTTTGGGAACATTTTCCTGAATATTCAGCAAGGTCACTATGAAAGAAAACAATGCTCCTTGACTTCTAGCAACATTGCTGAAATGAGTTCCTGATGTTTACAAGTCCTGATATTCTTACTTCCACTTATCACTTAAAGGATGGCTCTTTAAAAGGAAACTTGCTTTCTATATAAATTTGTTAGCTCAGGGGTCATGTGAAAAGTTGTATTTGTAGGACACTGAATGTTGTGTGGCAACTTCTGGTTATTTATTTATTTAGTAATTTTATCCTCTTTTTCCATTTGTTAGTTTTTTGTTTTGTTTTTTTTTTTTTGTAGTGATAAAGACCTGATATCTTGCAGGGATGCTTATTCTTTGAAGAGATAATACTATTACTGCTTTTTACTCTTATTCATGACAAAGAAGCTATGGTTAGAGCATGAAATAAAAAGAAAGAATAGACCCATTGCTTGGGAATAATGATTGAAGGACATAGATGACATAGAGAAAGAAGAAGCTCTTAAAAACCCATTTTTGTTCATATCCAAGCAAATGCACATTTTCTTTGCATATTTTGTGAAGTCACTCAGTCGTGTCTGACTCTTTGTGACCCCATGGACTAATGTAGCTCACCAGGCTCCTCCTTCCATGGGATTCTCCAGGCAAGAATACTGGAGTGGGTTGCCATTATATTTTAGGTAATAAGAAATATTTCCCCATTACATATATAGACTTTGTATATGACAGATATATTTAAGTGAGTCAGAGGCTCAGGTCAAGACTGCTTTTGTTTGGAAAATCCATTGACATTCCAAGCTCTTGCAATTAGCAGGAGATTCAGCAAGATCACACTGTACAGCAAAAATTTTCCTGATTGAATTGACATTTCCAGAAGACTTTCCTCACTGCTGCGATGAAAATTTACTGAGCCCAGTGCCAAAATCTAGAGCTAGCGATTCAGGCCCTTTATTGTTTTCTAGTCTTAAATTCCTCCTTCTAAAAACACCATCTTGCTTTTTACCCCTCTATAACTCAGGTGTCAAAGAAAAATTAGAAATAATAATAATTGATAATAATAATGGCAGACATTAAACATTTAATATCTGTGTCTGAGAATCAAATAGGATAACTCATGTGAAGGTCTTAAAGAGTATCTAGTATATATTTAGTGATGAATAAACATTAGTTCTTATTGTACTTTTTTAGCTCTTTAAAAAACATTATTTGACTTTTGTTTTTTCAAATGAGCTTACCTTGGGGGTTCAGTGCATAATGAAACCTCTCTTTGCATGTCAGATTTAATCACCTTTATTCTAGCTCTTCTAAAATTATTTTTCCACTTTAGACAGGAAGTTCTTGTGACTATCCACAATGCGACATGCATGTTTCTACATCAAGCTTGTTAGTGTGACGCACAGACTCTCTCCTTCAGTTTCTACTCCTTAAGTCAGATCCATCCTGAACTCTTTTCTGAGTTCTCTATCATCAGCCTGAACAAGATTCCTATTCTTGTTGCTTTGTTTCTTTGTCTCACTAGTCCATACATTGTGCCTGTACCATTGGCGGTCCTGAGGTTCATTACGTACATTTCCTGTATACACACTCAGGACTGCAATCCTGTGAGGAGGTTTTGATTATATTTCTTTCATGTAGTCCATAGATCTAGTAACAAGCCAGGTATGCAATTTATAATCAATATTGTTGATTCATTCATTGAATTTAATTTTTAGCGACTTCTATTTTATAAGTATGAAGCTCACAAGTATTTTCAAATATACTATCTTTAATAAGATTCTTTTATCTCACAGAATATTTTCATATGGGAACCTGTGTTGTATTCTACTTTAAGTACTATTCATTTTTTCATGCTTAGAATCAGCCATCACAAGAATCACTTTTTAAATCATAGTAAGGTGCACAATTTATTGGGGTTGGTTAAAAAGTTCATTCAGGTTTTCCCTAAGATATTGCCAAGTCAATATTTCTAAGAATAAAATGAAACAGCACAAACTTTAATTTTGGAAATCTTCAGGTAATGATGGATATTCAATCAGCTTTATCATCCATCCTAAAAGCTTCTACTGAGAAGAACAAGATAAATTTATGAGAAACAATGGATCACTAGCTTAGTTCTCAATTCCTGGAGATAACTTGTCAGGCACTCCATATTTTAATCATTATCTGCTTCATTAGACAGCAGAAAAAGCAACTATCATATGCTAGACATCTAAAAAATGCCAACCATCAGATTGTATCTGTCACTCGATTCAGTATGATAGCTACATTCACAGCTCCTAAAGCAACTAGAACCTTATTTCAACATCTCCCAAACCTCCAGTTTCTCAGTAAAACTTAAGGACTGCTGACAAGGCAACTTCTGGGTTAGGTCCTCATCTCTGAGATTTATTTTCCCGAGATTAAATTCCTATGAATTCTGGAGCCAGCTGGAAGTTGAAAGCTGAATTAAAGAGATAATCTGTAGAAAAATACTTTAATAACTGTAAGTTATGAAGTCCCAGATAGATTTCAGATGTTTCTTTTTATCTGATAGGAGGCCTCATGCAGCATCCTAACTTCTTGTATAGGCAGGAAATGAAGATTATAATTTATAAGAACTGAGGAGACACCGGTTTGATCCCTGGGTCGGGAGGAAATGGCTACCCACTCCAGTACTCTTGTCTGTAAAATCCCAAGGACAGAGGAGATGAATGGGCTGCAGTCCATGAGGTCTCAAAAAGTTGGACACAACTTAGCAACTGAGCATGCACGTGAGTAGTTGCAGTTATTTTTCATTGCCAGCTAGGGTGAGATAGAGAGAAATATTTCCCATATTCAAGAGATTATAAAGGTGCGGATCCATCTTGGTTCTTTTCACTATCTTTTGATATCCAACACTCAAAATGTGTCTTTTATTTTCCTGATTTGTAAACATGAAGCCAACATTCTAAAAACTCACATTATAGCATGTGCAGGTTTCAATAGATATGTTTGCTACCCTTTATAAATTGCAGTCATAAACACAAAAAGGTTGTAAAATTTGCAGTCTAATAAATATAATAACTAACTTTCCTTGAGAACAAAGTAGATATCAGGCACTTACTATGCACATTGTTGTTGTGTTCAGTAGCCATATTGTGTCCAACTCTGCAACCCCATTAACTGCAGCATGCCAGGCTTCCCTGCCTTCACTATCTCCCTGAGTTTACTCAAACTCAATCTTTATGATGACTCATAAAGATTATGAGTCATCCAGTCTGGCATTTTGCATGTACTCTGCATATAAGTTAAATAAGCAAGGTGACAATGTACATCCTTGATGTACTCCTTTCCCAATTTTGAACAAGTCCATTGTTCCATGTCCAGCACTGTTGCTTCTTGTCCTGCATACAGGTTTCTCAGGAGGCAGGTAAGGTGTTCTGGTATTCCCATCTCTTTAGGAATATTCCACAGTTTGTTGTGATCCACGCAGTTAAAGGCTTTAACTTAGTCAATGAAGGAGAAGTAGATGTTTTTTTTGGAATCCCATTGCTTTTTCTATGATTCAGTGAATGTTAGTAATTTGATCTCTGGTTCCTCTGCCTTTTCTAAATCCAGCTTGAATATCTGGAAGTTCTTGGTTCATGTACTACTGAAGCCCAGTTTGAAGGATTTTGAGCATAATCTTGCTAGCATGTGAGGAGTGAAATCATATGGTAATTGGAACATTCTTTGGCATTGCCTTTTTTTGAGATTGGAATTAAAACTGACCTTTTCCAGTCCTGTGGCCATTGCTATGTTTTCTAAATTTGCTGGCAAAATGAGTGCAAGCACTTCAAGAGCATCATCTTTTAGGATTTTAAATAGTTCAGCTGAAATTCCATCTCCTCCACTAGCTTTGTTTGTAGCGATGCTTCCAAAGGACCACTTGACATCATACTCCAGGATGTGTGGCTCTTGGTAAGTGACCACACTGTCGTGGTTATCCAGGCCATTAAGAACTTTTTAATACAGTTCTTCTATGTATTCTATTCTTCATATTTTATGCTTCTGTTAGGTCCTTGCTGTTTCTGTCCTATATTACACAGATACTCAGGGTAAACTCATGAGATTAGTGCAGTTTTTATTCCCATTTTTGTAAGAAAATTATTGCTCATTTAGGTCAGGTAAATGCATCCAAGTCATGAATCTAAAAGTAGTTGAACTTCAAAATCTGTGTTCTTCTCTCTATAGACTATTGAGAAAACAGGGAAGCAAGCTAGATTTCTTTTATTTATCCCTCTAGGTTCTTCTTCACTCTTCCCCATCTTACATGTCCCTTGGAATTTAAGTTGGATTTGGTCAATGGAGCTCAGCAACAGATGAGGGGAGAGGAAAAAAGTAAGATTAGGGTACTTACTTCCTCCCTGCAGGGACACAAACTCGTTAGTGTCTGGGTGACTGTCCACAACTCGTGCCAGGCAGTCCTTCCACACAACATTCTCTCCCTGAGTTCAAGTAACCCACCCCATTTCACCCCTCTAGGCTTAACTCAGTAGTAGAAATAGCACCCCGCAGGTGGTAGCTTTGGGATAGAACATTCTCCTACCAATTTGAGTGCCATCTCTTTCTTGCCAGGATTCTGATAAATTTATGGTATCCACTAGAATGTGTTTCAGCAGGAATAATTAGATTGCAAAATTCATGTGTATTCATGTGAAATCATCTTATCCCTATAAAGGGGATATAACCACAGAATATTATAAGATGCAAGAAAATAGACATATCAGAACCCCTGGCACACTTTGTGTCTCATATAGAATATTTTATACTTTTAGTTAAAACAAAATATACATCAATAAGTGCTTTAAATAGTCAAATTGCTAATTTCTCTTACCATGCTGCTATATGAATATATTATGGTTCTCTCTCTTAGACTTTTTCCTTTTCTTTCTGCTATTCTGCCATTTAGGATGCATGTTATGTTCTTAAAATGTTTAATTAGTATTTTAACTGACCTGTTTCATCATTTCATATCAAACTCAAAATGACATTTCTCGAAAGGACCATGAGGAAATGAAATTTATTGAAGAATAAAGTTTGTGGTTCCTTATTGTTAACCAGAATATAGATAGATTTGAGTAAAATTAGAAAATACAGAGTCATCCTCATTGAATACTGAGATGGTGACAAACTTAGAGATAGTTAGTATCAATTATGACATGAAAATGTTTCATTATCTACCTGGCTAAGCCAGATCAGATCTGTTTACCTCACTCTTTTGGTCTCAATCATGTTCACTGTTATTTGTATCCTTTGGTAGTAATGAAAATATTGCAAATAAGATTTTTCATGAAGATGTTAACAGCACTACTAGATTTCCTTGGCCTTTGCTCAAACACGTGAATACCATGAACCAATGGTGCTCAATTAAAAAAAGAAGAAGAAAATCTAGCTTAATGAATATAGTTTTGGAAAACTATCTGATTCTTTTTATGGATTCCCCACCCTACAGCAAATCATGACTCTTGGTACCTTGATATACTCCCTTATTACCATGCAACTGTTAATGTGTCTCCATTATTGGGCCGTGGTTCTTTATGAGTATAGCATAGAACATGATATAGAGGAATAGCTCAATCAGTATTTGCAGAATTTAAATAAGAAAACAATAATAGCAATTAAAAATAAGGTATTCAAGAACACAGTCTGTATGTTTGTTGGATGGTAGGGCATCATCTTTAATATTATGGTTGACATTTTCTCTGATGGTTTTGATTTGGTCTTATGGGAAAAACCTCAAATGTTTCAAAGTAAAGATAAGCAAATGGGTACCTAAATCACTTTATTTTATAATTTAGCCTTAGTTATGTCTCATTTGGCTTCCCTGGTGGCTCAGACAGTAAAGAATCTGCCTGCAAAGCAAGAGACCTGGCTTCAGTCCCTAGGTTGGGAAGATCCCCTGGAGAAGGTAATGGCAACCCACAGTATTCTTGCCTGGAGAATTCCATGGACAGAGTAGCCTGGAGGGCTGCAGTCCATGGGGTCACAAAGCATCAGACAGGACTGAGCAACTAAAACACACATACACACACATCTTTCATTACCCTGACCCATTTATAATATAATTGTCATAAATATTTATTTTATATACATTTAGAACCATATATGTGTGTAATAATTTTTGCTTTAACCAAGTATAATTTAGAAAACTCGAGAGGATTGTGTATTTTATTTTACACACCCTATTTTTATTTTTTTTCTTCTTGATGTTTCCAGATTCCTTCTTGTATTATTTCCCTCTGCTTAGGTATTTCTTTCAGTCATTTTTATAAGAGTAGGTCTGCTGTTGACAATTCCCTTAATATTCCTTTATCTGAAAATGTTCTTTTTTAAGATTTCTTTTTGATGTGGACCATTTTTTAAAAGTTTTACTGTATTTATTACAATGTTGCTTCTGTTTTACATTTTTGTTTCTTTCATCATGAGGCATATAGGATCTTAGCTCTTTGACCAGGGACTGAATCCATACTTCCTGCATTGGAAGGTGAAGTCTTAACCACTGGACCACCAGGCCCTCTGAAAATGCTTTGATTCTTCTTCCTTCTTGAAGAATATTTCCACTGGAGGTAGAATTCTGGATTAACAGGTCTTTTATATCAGTACTTGAAACAATGTTTTGCTAATTTCTTCTGACTTCCAGGATTTGTGATGAAAAATGTGTTGTCATTATGATTTTTCCTTCTATTGCAAGCTATCATTTCTTTGTGACTATTTTGTATTTTTTTTCTTTGTCTTTAGTATTCAGAAGTTTAATATTATGTGTTTTGTGTGGATTTCTTTGGACTTATGCCTTTTTGGAGTTCACTTACCTTCTTGAATCAGTAGGTTTATATTCTGTGCCACCAAATTTTTTTGAAAACAATTTTTTTAGAGTAGTTGTGAGTGTGCAACAAAATTGTGAGTTCAGTACAAGATTTCTCATATATTTTATGCCTCCACATATGCATAATTTCCTCCATTATCAACATATTGACCAGGGTGTTACTTTTTTTGTAACCAAGGATAAACCTATGTTGACCCATCATAATTGCCCCCAAAATTATTTACCTTAGCTTTCTCCCTTAGTGTTTTATGTTCTAAGGTTTTGTACAAATATATGGATATAATGACAGTATTCATCATTATAGTGTCATACAAAGTGTTTTCACTGCCCTAAAAATCCTCTGTACTCTGCCCATCTGTCTCCCCCACTCCTTGACCCTCACAAGCACTAATTATCTCCATAGTTCTACAAAGTCCAGAATGTAAGATGATTAGAATCATATTACATCATTACATGAAGAGTAGTTAGCCTCTTCATATTGGTTTTTCTTGCTTAGTAACATGCATTGAAGTTTTCTCCATGTCTTTTCATAGCTTGAGAGCTCCTGAACAATGTGTTCAGCATTAGATAATATTCCATTGTCTGAATGTGCCCCGGGTTATTTATCTAACTGCGTTTTGAAAAACATCTTTGTTGCTTCCAAATTTTTGAAATTATGAATAAAGTGGCTATAAACATAAGTGTGCAGAGTTTTGTATGGGCACACACTTTCAACTGTGTTGAGTAAATATCAAGGAGTGTAATGTTGAATCACATGGTTAAGAGTATGTTTAGTTTCATAAAAACACACAAAACTATGGTTCAAAGTGGCTGTACCATTTTGTCTTCCCACCTAGCAATGTATAAGGCTTTCTTTTGCTCCATATCCTCACTAACATTTGATCTTGTCAGTGCTTTGGAGTTTGACCATTCTAATAGGTCTGTAGTGGTATCTCACTGTTGCTTTGATTTGCATTTTTCTGATAACACAAGATGTGGAGTACCTTTTCATATGTTTATTTTCCATCTGCACATCTTCTTTGATGAGGTATCTGTTAAAATCTTTGGCACATTTTATATTCAGGTTATTTGTTTTCTTACTGCTGAGTTTAAGAGTGTGTGGTATATTTCATATAATAAACCTTTGTCAGATGTGTCTATTGCAAATATTTCCCCCCAGTTTGTGACTTGTTTTCTCCTTCTCTTCAGATTATATTTTGCAGAGCAGAAGTTTTTAATTTTAGTCAAATTCAACTCACCAATTATTTTTCATGGAATTTTTCTTTGCTGAATCTAAAAAGTCAATGCCATTCCAAGTTACCTAGGTTTCCGTTATGCTATTTTCTAAGAGTTTTATAGTTTCATGTTTTACATTTGGGCTAATGATCCATTCTGAGCTAATTTTTATGAAGGGGGTAAGATCTATATCTAGATATATATTTTTTGCATTTTGATGCCCAGTTGTTCCAATACCATTTGTTGAAAAGATTATCTTTTCTCCAATGTATTGCCATTGTGGAAATACGTAAAATAACTTGCTGGAATTTTACCTGATACTGTATGGGATATATAGATCAAATTGAGAAGTTCTGACCTCTTAACAATATTGTCTTCTTTTCCATCAACATGTATTTTGTCTCCATTTATTTATTTCTTTTGTTGATTTGTTCATCAAAGTTTTGTACTTTTCCTCATATAGATCTTGTATATAGTTTGTTAGATTTATATTTAAGTATTTTTTGTGGTGCTAATGTAAATAGTATCATGCTTTTCAGTTCCATTTGTTCATTATTGGCACATAGGAAATCAGTTGACTTTCATTGATTAACCTTGTATCCTGCAATCTTTCTATTATAATTTATTAGTTCCAGGAGTGTTTTGGAAACTCTTTTAGAATTTTTACATAGACGATCATGTCATCTGTAAACAAAGGCAATTTTATTTCTTTCCTGTTGTCTGTATGCTTTTTCTTTTACAAGGCAAGAGAGTTCCAGAAAAATATCTATTACTGCTTTATTGACTATGCCAAAGCCTTTGACTGTGTGGATCACAATAAACTCTGGAAAATCATGAAAGAGATGGAAATACCAGACCATCTGACCTGCCTCTTGAGAAACCTGTATGCAAGTCAGGAAACAACAGTTAGAACTGGACATGGAACAACAGACTGGTTCCAAATAGGAAAAGGAGTACGTCAAGGCTGTATATTGTCACCCTGCTTTATTTAACTTATATGCAGAGTACGTCATGAGAAATGCTGGGCTAGATGACACATAAGCTGGAATCAAGATTGCTGGGAGAAATATCAATAGCCTCAGATATGCAGATGACACCACCTTTATGACAGAAAGTGAAGAAGATCTAAAGAGCCTCTTAATGAAAGTGAAAGAGGAGAGTGAAAAAGTTGGCTTAAAACTCAACATTCAGAAAGCTAAGATCATGGCATCTGGTCCCATCACTTCATGGCAAATAGATGGGGAAACAATGGAAACAGTGAAAGACTTTATTTTTGGGGGCTCCAAAATCACTGCAAATGGTGATTGCAGCCATGAAATTAAAAGACGCTTACTCCTTGGAAGGAAAGTTATGACCAACCTAGACAACATATTAAAAAGCAGAGACATTACTTTGCCAACAACGATCCATCTAGTAAAGTCTATGGTTTTTCCAGTAGTCTTGTATGGATGTGAGAGTTGGACTATAAAGAAAGCTGAGCACCGAAGAATTGATGCTTTTGAACTGTGGTGTTGGAGAAGACTCTTGAGAGTCCCTTGGACTTCAAGGAGATCCAACCAGTCCATCCTAAAGGAGATCAATCCTGGATGTTCATTGGAAGGACTGATGTTGAAGCTGAAACTCTAATACTTTGGCCATCTGATGCAAAGAGTTGACTCATTTGAAAAGACCCTGATTCTGGGAAAGATTGAGGGCAGAAGGAGAAGGGTATGACAGAGGATGAGATGGTTGGATGACATCACCAACTCAATGGACATGCTTTGGGTAAACTATGGGTATTGGTGATGGACAGGGAGTCCTTGCATGCTGCAGTCCATGGGGGTCACAAAGAGTTGGACATGACTGAGCAACTGAACTGAACTGAACTGAAGTATATGAACTACATGCTTTTTTGGTAGATATTGTCTATCAAGTTGAGAAAATTCCTCTCTATTTCTAGTTTTCTTGAGAAGGATTTTTTTTTTTTTTGCTTTTGAAAAGATGCTGAAATTTGTCAGCTTTTAAATGCATCTATTAATATGGTCATGTGATTTTCTTTTTTATTTTCAGTCTGTTAATGTGGTAGAGTTCACTACATTGATCCCTATGTGTTGACCAGCCTTGAATACCTGGGATAATTCCTTCTGGTCATGTTGTGTAATTCTTTTTGTACATTTTGTGATTCAATTTGTTCATTTTTGAAGGATTCTTACATCTCAGTTTGTGAGAACTATTGGTCTGTAGTTTTCCTTTCTTATAATGTATTTGTCTAGTTTTTAATATTAGGATATGGCTGACCTCAGAATGAATTCTCAGAATGAATAGCAAGTATTCCCTTTGTTTTTATCTTCTGAAAGAGATTATAGAGAATTCACATAATTTCTCCATTACTGTTGGGTAGAATTCACCAGGAATCCACCAAGACTTGATGTTTTCTGTTTTGAAAAGTTATTAATTATTGATTCAATTTCTTTAATAGATATAGCCTTTTCCCATTGTGGTCTAAAGGTGGATAGCATATCATTTCTATTATTTTAACTTCGTTAAGGTGTTCCTCACGGCTCAAGATATGATCTATCTTGGTGAATGTGCCATGTCAGCTTAAGAAAAAATTGTATTCTGGTGTCATTGAATTAATTAGTCTGTAAATGTCAATTATATTTAGTTTCTTGAAATATTGTTAAGTTCAACTCTGTCCTTACTGCTTTTCTGCCTACTGGATCAGTTCATTTCTGAAAGAAGGGTGAAGGTATTATTTCTTAGAGTAGTTCAGCAGTCCATTCTCTTCTCTCCTTTCAGGATTCTGAATGTGATAGCATTAGATTTTTGCTGTTGTTGCTATAGTCCCATAGGTTGCTGAGGCTCTGTTTACCTTTTTTTTTTTTTTTTCTTTCTATTTTTTGTCTCTTGTTCAGCTGTTTAATTTATGTTGTTATATCTTGAAGTCCATGAATTGTTTCCTCTGTCTTCCATTCTGCTATCATGTTTACCCATTCAGTATTTTTCTTTGGCTACTCTATTTTTCAGGTATAAAATCATCATTCAATTCTTTATATCTTCTACTACTTTGTTGGGATTGTCTTTCTCTCTCTCTCTCTTAATTTATTCCAAATGTGTCCATAATTGCTCATTGAAGTGTTTTTAATGGCAGTTTTGAAATATCTGTCAGAAAATGCTAACATGTCTATGATATAGAGGTTGAAATATGTTGATTGTTTTTTTTTAATTCAAGTTTAAATTTTCTGAGTTTTCAATGCGACATAATTTTTATTGAAATTTGGACATTTCATATTAGTTGTGAAACCCTGGATCTTATTTTAGCCTTATATTTTAGTTGGTTTTCCCTGACACCATTCCAGAAGTAGGAGAGAGTATAGCATCACCTTTGTACCTCCAGATGAGGGTAGAAACCCAGGATACCCAGTTGAACTCCACTGACACCCACAAAGGATTGGCTGGAAGAGGCAATGAACAAAATCTCCCAGGAGCTTTTGGACGGAGCACGGTCCTGTTGACATCTTGATTTCAAGCTTCTAGCCTCCAGTACTCTGAGGGAATGAATTTCTATTGCTTTTAAACCACCCAGTTTGTGATAATTTGTTACAGCAGCTACAGAAAACTAATGCAATTGTCCCTATAGAAAATCCAGTAAAATCTACCCAAACTCTACTAGAACTAATAAATTAGTTTAGCAATATCACAGAATAAAAAAATCAATAGTATTTACACAAATTAATAATAAATAAAAATTGATGCTTTTGGAATTGTGATGTTGCAGAAGACTCTTGAGAGTCCCTTGGAGATCAAACCAATCAGCTAAAGGAAATCAACCTTGAATATTCATTAGAAGGACTGATTCTGAACCTGAAGCTCCAATATTTTGGTCATCTGATGCAAAGAGCCAACTCAATGGAAAAGACCCTGCTGCTGAGAAAGACTGAAGGCAGAAGGGAAAAAGGATGGCAGAGGATGAGATGGTTAGATAGTGTCACCAACTCAATGGGTATGAATTTGAACAAACTCCAGAAGATAATGAAGGACAGAGGAGACTGGTGTGTTGCAGTCCATGGGGTCGCAGAATTGGATATGACTTAGTGATTGAAGAACAACATGACAATAAAGATAAGCTATGTACTGAAAGAAAATATTTGCAAGGCATATACATGTGAAAACATACTTATATCCAGAATAATAAACACATACAGTATTTTATAAGAAAACAAACCAATAAAATTGAGCAAAAATTTTGAGCATACACTTTATTAAAGAAGATTACATGTGGAAAATAAACCCATGTAAAGATGCTTAAAATCAACTAGGCATTTGGGAAATGCAAATTAAAACACACTGTGATGTTACTATACACTTTCTAGAGTGACTGAAATTAGGTCACTGACCATATCTAGTGTTAGCAAGGATATAGAAAAACTGAAACTCATATACACATTGGTGGGAATTATAACAAGTTTGAAAAAAAAATGTTTAGTATGTTCTTTAAAAATTGAATATTTAAAGATATTTTATCATTATTTAGCCATTATAATCTTAGAAATCCATTTTTTTCCCAAGAAAATGAAAGAATGTGTCTTTGTAAGCAATTGGGGGAAAAAAGAAGGAATGAAGCATTGGTATCTGCTACATGTAATTGTATCTCAAAATAATTTATTCTGAGGAAAGAATTTGGACAAAAAGTATACATACTGTATAATTGAAGTGACATACATTTTTAGACAATGCAAATTAGCTTATAGGGGCAGAAAGCAAGTTGGTGGGTTTTTGGTGATGAGGCAACAAGGTGGGATGTAATGAAAGATTACAGAGTCCTTAAAAAGCTTTTGGGAGTAATGGATAGATTCAGTATTTTGACTCTAATGAATTTTTTGGTGAATGTATACATGCATAAAAATTTATCAGATTGTTTACTTTAAATGTGTGCAGTCCTCTGTATGTCAATTATACTTCAAAAATTTGTTTAAAAAGAATATATTTATAACGGCATTAAAAGATGCCTAGGAATAAACTTAACGAAGGATGTAAATCACTGTAGGACTAGTATTTGTGAAAATACACAAATTGATTTTAAAATTCATATGAAAGTGTAAAGGGTAAATAGCATCTGGATAATTTTGCAGCAGAGGAAATGAGTGGACTCACTCTGTTAGATATCAATACTGATTATAAAGTCCCAATAACAGAATGTGGTACTAGTGCACATATAGACAAAGAGAATAGAAACTCTAGAAACATATAGCAGATAATATTGAAACATAATATACGACAAGGCAACACTTCAGAGCCATGGGTAACAGTGGTGCTGAATGTTGACCTTGGTCCACTATACAGAAATCTAAATACCAAGTCAATTGTAAGTGAAAATATTAAAGAAAATATTGGGTTTTTAAAAGGTAATATAGAATAAGATCTTTTCAAGCTTATGTAGAGTAACATTTCTTAAAGCATAAAAGAACTACCCTTAAATTTTTAACAAACTAACATATTGGACCCAAAAACAATTCAACAGTACACCAAAAGAACATGAGATGTTTGATAAATTGGACTACATTAAATTTAGAAACTTTGGTTCATCTACGTTTGTCTGAGGATGATGATGTTAGGGTGAGGTCGGGTACTAAACAATATAATTTTTGAAAGACTTATGTGTGGTAGTTATTATTTATTTCCCTATTTCCGTGTGAAATATGACAATAGGTAATCTGGTTTTGAAACTATGGTATGAGATATTTTGGTTAGTTTTTAGATGAAGCTACTGAGATAATTCAGAAAATTTATTTGAATATTTTATAATGTTAAAATCTAGTGTAATAAAATAATAATTTATTTCTCTGGAATAGTTTAAATGACTAAGTCCATGATAGCCTGTTACTGCTAAAAATAACTTATTTGGGGAACTGTGTTGTTCACTGATCTCTTGATACATTCTCTAGACTGTTGACAGTAATAGGCTGACATTTTAAAACCCACATCTCTATTCCTAACAGAATCATAAATTTAATGGCATATTCTACCAAATGATAATGATTGGGACAGTCTTCTAATCCAGCTTCCCAGTGAGTCTCAAAAGAAAAAAAAAGGTTGCAATGGGAATGCAAACTAGGAAAATGTGGGTGGCAATAGGGAGTCATATTTTTATAAAACAGCTATTTAAGTTAGAAAAAATAGCCCAAGAGAAGGGACTTCTGATTCCAGTCAAGAAGGCGTAAATATAAAACTGGACAAATATGTGAAGCAATGCTTTTCAGGAACTGGAATACAGAAAAAAGAAATAAAATAGTTCAAGAAATCTTGAAAAATAAGAACAAATTTATGGAATTTACACTTCCTGATTTAGGTACTAATTACAGTCTTAATAACCAATGGGGTAAGAATAGGTAAAAAGATAAATAAAATATAAAGTCTAGAAACAGACTTTCATATTTATGGTCAAATTTTTTGACAAACATGTTGAAGCCACTTAATGGAAAATGAGATGCTTTTTAAAAAAAAAGGTCATGGACCAGTATATAATTTTACGGGAAAAACTAAATTTTAACCCCATGTCACACGATATAGAAAATTAATTTGAAGCAGAAAATAGACCTAGACTTAGCTATAAATTTGCTGAAAGAAAATAAAAGAGTATATCTTCATGATTTGGGGAAAGGCAGAAATTTTGCAAAGAGGATATATACAGAAAAGCACTAAATATAAAAACTTTTATAATGATAGACTGATTATCATCAATACTACAACATCCTGTTTATCAAATACATCATGAAAAAAAACAAAAAGGCACAACATATACTGAAAACAATATTCTTGGTAATATACAAATGACTTATATCCATTATACTAACTCTTATCTTACTAATTCATAATAAAAAGACAAAAAACTCCAAACATGGTTAAAATATTTGAACTTTGCAGAAGATCATATTTTAATGATCAGTAATCAAGTGGAAATATTAGTATTAGTATTAAGTATTAGCCAAATGCAAATTAAAAGTAAAATATATAAATATATATATAATATATATATATAGAATATATAGTTCCACATCCAGAATAGCCAAAATATAAAGAAGTTCATAACACCAACTATTGGTAAACACATGGAATAACTAGAATCTTGAGTTATTGCACTTTGGAAATATCTTTCTAAAATGTGAAGCATAATGTCTATCTGATGTAGCAAGTCTACTACAGACTATACCCAAGAGATATAAAAAAAAATGTTTAAAAAAACTTACACAAGAGTATTTATAATAGTTCAGAGCTAGAAAAAACACAGATATCCATCAATAAAAGGATGAATAAATTATTGCAGTATATTCATCTTAATGAAATACTACTTAGCAATAAAAAAGAATTCACTGCTGATAGACACACAACATGGAAGTAACTCAAAAACTACACTTTGCAAAAGAAGCCAAACCTACATTAGAGTATAGTAGTATAATTCCATTTCACCTAAAGTTCAAAAGTAGAGAGAATTAATCTGCGGTAATAGAAATCCATAGTGGTTGCTTATGGAAGGAAGAATGGCTTGGGGTTGACTGGAAAGCAGTATGTGGGATCTTTGGGGGATGATGGGAATGTTCTTCATTTTGGTGTGGGTGTTGGTTATATGATTAAAAATATTTAACAGAAACTCATTGTATTATATGCCTAATTGTTACAAATTTGCCTATACATCTTCCTTCAGTAAAAATATTTAAAAACACAGGAGCTAATATATGCAAAATGTATGCATGTTATGCTTCACATAGAAGATACCTTAATGGTACTCAGAGACTGCAAATTTTATACCGAAGATGTGTAGAAGAGGTTAATTTTACTCACCATGCCCTAGACTTCACAAAATCACAAAGGCATTAGAGTCATCAGTAGTTAAGAGTAATTCAATATTTATCACATAGTATATTAGTTAAGGTCACAAACATAAGAAAATTCGAAACACAGAATGACTTGAATGCAATAAAAACTCATTTATGATTCACATAATTTCCAAATTGATGTTCTTGATTGGCGGGTAGATCCCTCTGAAATGTTTATTCAGGTAACAACGATTCCACTGATGGCTCTGCCATTTTCAAGGCCACACCCCATGTTTTCTGCATCCCAGCCTGTTGGAAGAGGAAACAGCTTGGAGAATCACACCTGGCAAGCTTGAAGGTGCTGGGACTGGAGGGAGCACACACCACTTTTACTGACATTCCACTTTCTAGAACACAGTCACATGGATATGTCTCATTGCAGAGGGAGAATGAAAATACAGTCTAGCTATGTGTTCTGTGAGAATGCAAGTCTAGTGAATGGATAGCCAATCCTGTCACATCTATGAGAAGTTCATGTGCAAGGAGGGAATTCTGTTTCTTTTTTCCTCCTTTTCTTTTCCATTGTCAGCTTCCATTGAAGATGTGCAAAACTTACCCTCTATGAACCTGAATATCAAGTAGTTATCACTCATTCTTAAATATTCTGAAAGCCAAATTTCTAGGCATGTGTGTGAAGCTATCACATTTTTTTATGTTTGTCGGGAACAAGTAACCCAGAAGAAATAACTATCTATCTATGATTCAGAGAGCCCTGGAGACCCTCAGAAAATGATCAAAATCCCCATGAATTCACATAAAACTAAGTAAGCATTGTCTGCAGAAATAACATTTTTCATACATTTGTGTCCTTCATTCTTCATAAATAATAGCACATTCTAATTAATGTCTCACAAATCATAGTAGATTTTTGTCACCATACATGCTTTAAATTACTTTTTATTTTCATCTTAGAAAGAAGCCCTTACATTGCAGTGCTTGGAAATCACATAGTGTAGCTGATTACCAGCTGTCATCATTACTGAGGCCAAAACAACAGACTGTTTCAAGACATGAATTAATTCAGATTTTTAAAAAGTCAATTAAATTATTTCTCGGCATTAAAATCTTATACATTCTTAAACTCTCAAAGCAATTATTTTTTTTTACATGACTTTTTCATTTTAAGAATTAAAAGTCATCAGAACAAATTTCCTGTTGGGAGGCATCCAGTCATCTGAGGAGGAAATAACAAGACCACTGAAGGTTTATATATAATCACAGATTTATCCTCTGGCTAGGTCTCTTAAGGAAATATTTCTTTCTCTCTCTCTTCAATCTTCTTACTTTTTTTTTTTTTTTTTTAATTTTGAGATGGGTAAAATCTCAAATTTTCACTCAGTCTCTGAGGATTCTCTCAAATTGACCATCAAAGCATCATAGTATCTGCTACCCATGATTCTACTTTATATTTACACTGTATCAACTCCACCAACCAACAGGTCTTTATGATTAATATCTAGTATTATACTAGTATTATATCCTTTTATTATTAACTGCATATAAAAATACAACTTCATTCAATTTATTCTCACATCTACAAGAGGAAACATTTTTTTCTCTAACAATGAGAAGTACATAAAACCAGAAGTCCAGATAGTTATGAAGCCTTGGATTTCCATCCAGAATCTAAGTTTCCCATAAATCAGAGAAAGTAGAATCTGGCTATGATAAGAATAGACATGTAGAATATTTCCTAAAAGTTAGAAATTAAAAAAGATATATACCTTTCAGAACCTTTCATCTTGTGTTTCTAAGGCAAATTAAGACTAGTCATTTTACCCCATAAAAAAGTGTTTGTCTTCTATATTAAGAAATAAACCAATGATGAAGGTAGAGTGTAAGATGCTGTGACACTGATGAATGCAACTGAGTTGAAACATTCCAAGTTCCTCAGTGCCAGGCACTGGCCACTGTTTCTTCCTGAAAGTACAGACTCCTCTCATGACAAACTTAAGATGCTTAAAGTGGATGACAGTGTTTAAACAACAGAGAGCAATGTAAGTATTGAATGAATGAATATTTGTCATCTTGATTTATTTCATTATTAAACAGTGAGTCTTTCAAATCATAATCAAAACAGGGTTTGCCAAACAACCCCCATCTAACATCAGACTGTATAATTGGTATTATTAAGTTACATTTTATAATAAAGTTCAAAACACAGATTATTCTAAAAATCAGAGAAATATCTATGATCGTTTCCTATGAACTTCCTTAAAAAGGTTTAAGATATTAAAAGCCTTCCAAATCAGGGCAGCCTGTGGCTGCCAATACCGTTGAGTTGATTGCCTGACTCTAAGTGAATTATTCTAGCATAAAAGCTTATGTTGTTGCCTGAGCAGAAATGAGAAAAAGCAAAATCGTCAATGACAGTTTTTAATAACTAAATGTTAAGAAGCAATGTCTCCTAACACCCTCACTAAATTCTCTCTTGAAAGTCATTGCAGATACTCTTCTTTTCTGAGGGCTGGGTTCCCTTTTGTGCTCTAAATAGATGTGGGGGTGGGGAAGCTACCGTCATGGCTGTCACTGTTAATTAGCGTCTCCTGCATGCCTCTTCCTGCCCAAGGCACTCGCCATCCCCTGCCAGACCCAACAGGAACTTGCAGAAAAACCTTGTTTACTCAGCATGGACCTCATGCTTATATTATTTGATGGCATTATGGAGAAGGACTCATCAGTGTCTCTCGGTAGGAGTGAAAGTCAATTTTAAATGTGGTGAGAACTTCACCTAAGCTAATCTTGGAGTGACGAATCCTCAGCTGGACATAAAATTTTACAAAAAAAAACCACAAAAACCCTGTGAGGTGAATTATCAGGCAGATTATAAACTACAAGCAGTGAAAACACTTCTGTTGTGTTATCCTTATAAATTTATTTTTATTCAATGTCATTTCACACATTCATTATTATTAATTTTCCTCTTAAATATTGTGTTGCTTCCCATGAGAAAATGACTTTCTGAGGAAATAGACATGGCAGTCTTTTCAGACCTGGCAGATAGTTTTTTTTTTTTTTTAATTTATGGTTATAATTATAGAAATTCTTTCTGAGGGCATTTATAGACCCAGACACATACTAATGTGCCAAATTGAGCCATATTTTTGATCGGAGGTATTTGAAATGTATATATTGTTTTCATAATTCTTTCTATTCTATTTTTCCTTCTTCTGGTAATGAGACTCATCTTCCAGAAGTGGGTTTGAGACCCACTCAAGACCTGTTGTGACCTTTCCAGGACTTTTCTCACTGCACTGTGGAGAGAGGAAGCTTGCTTGTCTGTAGCTTCAACCCTGAGATGAGGAAGCTGTTGGCTGCTGGCAGTCATAGTCCTTCCTGAACAAGAAGCAGCCTGGGGAGATGAAGCTGAGGAGGGGAGAGACTCATAGAATATGGAGTGAGGCCTGAGGCTCTTGAGGGTTTATGGCTGTTGGTAAGGAAGGATCCTCCTTTCTAAAGTATGGTAGTATCAGATGATGACCCCTCCCTTTTATTTAAAAGCATTTGAGTTGGATGTCCATCCTTCAGCTGCCCTAATCGATCTGGGAACCAATGCCTGTCTGGAATGGAGGGCGCCATTCAAGTCTGTAGTGTTCAGTCCCTCTGCTTTCCATCCCTACCTTCTCTGATTAATGATGATTCAGTTCAGTTCAGTTCAGTCACTCAGTCATGTCTGACTCTTTGCGACCCCATGAATCACAGCATGCCAGGCCTCCCTGTCCATCACAAACTCCTGGAATTCACTCAAACTCATGTCCATCGAGTTGGTGATGCCATCCAGCCATCTCATCCTCTGTCGTCCCCTTCTCCTCCTGTCCCCAATCCCTCCCAGCATCAGGGTCTTTTCCAATGAGGATTAGAAATAGACAACTGCTTCTATAAACTAGTACTTGCTGTATGCCAAGTACAGGGCTAAGCACCTCACAAGCATTATCATGTTGAATCTCTCCACGACCCTGTGAGGAAGATATAATCATTATATCCTTTCGGGAGATGCAGAAGTTACTCAGGCAGGGTGCATTGCCTAATTTGAACCCAGAGGCTGCATTCTTAGTTTCTCCATCAGGTAATCTGGAATTCTCAACAGTGGGCTATAGGGAGGCATCCATGTAAAGGAGTGGCAGAGATGATGTCTCACTCTTCATGTTTGCTGATTTTGTTGAGATCAGTCCACTCTTAGCATAGGTGGTGCCCAATTTGTTTCTATGGGTTTCTTGTTCACAAACTTTATTTGAAATCTCTCATTTACAAAAAATGTTAATTTTTGGAACCATAGACCAATGTCAGATTTTTGTAGAAAGCTACTGAATATTCATCACTTTCATGCAGAATGATGGCCTTATAGTTTCCCATATACTCAGTGTTCCCAGGGTATTGACATAAAGAAGTGATTTCTCAAACACCCACAGAATCCTACAAATGCTATCTTCCCAGTGATATTTATGACAAAAATGTTCACACTTTCTCTCACTTCCTGATACAGAGGAATGGGAAACTTTGCAAATGACTAAATGACAGTTATTAATTTATAGGCTTGATTTTTTATCTTTCAAAATCTCTGGGCTCTTTGTTTGATGTCCAAAAGTCAGAAATCAGTTTTGCCAAAAATGTTGGACTGTGACTCTGCTTCTATATAACTTTGTTAGCAAAGTTATATAATCCGTATGAACTTGGCTTCTCCAATCATAAAATGGAGATAATAAGAGTGTCATAACTATGACTGTTGTGAGAATTACAGCCACGTCAACACACAAGGAGTTGGACATGACTGAGCAACTGAACTGAACTGAACAACACGCAGTAACTGGTGGAGAAGGCAATGGCAGCCCACTCCAGTGCTCTTGCCTGGAAAATCCCATGGGCGGAGGAGCCTGGTAGGCTGCAGTCCATGGGGTCGGACACAACTGAGCAACTTCACTTTCACTTTTCACTTTCATGCATTGGAGAAGGCAATGGCAACCCACTCCAGTACTCTTGCCTGGAGAATCCCAGGGACGGAGGAGCCTGGTAGACTGCAGTCCATGGAGTTGGACACAACTGAGCAACTTCACTTTCACTTTTCACTTTCATGCATTGGAGAAGGAAATGGCAACCCACTCCAGTGCTCTTGCCTGGAGAATCCCAGGGACGGAGGAGCCCGGTAGACTGTAGTCCATGGAGTCAGACACAACTGAGCAACTTCACTTTCACTTTTCACTTTCATGCATTGGAGAAGGAAATGGCAACCCACTCCAATACTCTTGCCTGGAGAATCCCATGGACGGAGGAGCCTGGTAGACTGCAGTCCATGGAGTTGGACACAACTGAGCAACTTCACTTTCACTTTTCACTTTCATGCATTGGAGAAGGCAATGGCACCCCACTCCAGTGCTCTTGCCTGGAGAATCCCAGGGATGGAGGACCCTGGTGGGCTGCTGTCCGTGGGGTCGCTGAGAGTTGGACACAACTGAGCGACTTCACTTTCACTTTTCACTTTCATGCATTGGAGAAGGAAATGGCAACCCACTCCAGTGTTCTTGCCTGGAGAATCCCAGGGACGGAAGAGCTTGGTGGGCTGCCATCTCTGGGGTCGCACAGAGTCGGATACGACTGAGGTGACTTAGCAGCAGCAGCAGCAGTAACTGGTGCCGGGCACATTAGTGATAACCTAGAAGCCACTATTGGTTTTTTTTTTTTTTTTTTTTTAATTAGTTGGAGGCTAATTACTTTACAATATTGTAGTGATTTTTGCCATACATTGACGTGAATCAGCCATGGATTTACATGTGTTCCCCATCCCGATCCCCCCCCCCCCACCTCCCTCCCCATCCCATCCCTCTGGGTCTTCCCAGCACACCAGCCCTGAGCACTTGTCTCATGCATCCAACCTGGGCTGGTGATCTGTTTCACCCTTGATAATATACTTGTTTCAATGCTATTCCCTCAGAACATCCCACCCTTGCCTTCTCCCACCGAGTCCAAAAGTCTGTTCTGTACATCTCTGTCTCTTTTTCTGTTTTGCATATGGGGTTATCGCCACTATTGTTAACCGTACAGGTAGCTTTGTGGCTTTATGCCGGCAGAGTCTCACCCTTGGGCAGGCAGCTGCTCCTCCATACACACTCCATCCTCTCCTTGTTGCTCACAGCCTTTATGCTGTTTGTGGCTTTTGGTATAGCTCCACCCTCTAAGCAGTTAGGAGACAGTGAAATGAAAAGGGACACAAAAAATGGATGTGTGTTGAGTAGAGCCTACCAAGAATAACTGGGAGCTCATTCAGAGAAGGGATAAGAGGATAGCTCTCAAGTGAAGCTCAGCTGCTTCCAGAGAGGGCTGAGTAGACTGTATATAGACTTGTCAAATGAGTGGACGTTTGGAATCGTCTTGAGACGTCCCCACTGCCAATTCCTTCTGAGATGGCAACAAACAGTTGTTAGCTCCTAATACTTGGTACCCAGAAGTCCGCCACATCTGGGATAATCAGTGATCAAGTCAGTGGGCTTCAAGAATTGGCCAGAAGAGAGCCTGTAAAGAATTAAAGCCTTAATTTACAGAGCTGTAAAGAGAATTAAGAAACCACTGCAAAGGATTTGGCCAATGAGATAGAAGATCACCATGAAGTAGGTACTGCTTTCAGAAAATATGGCCAAAATTAACTCAAGTGATAAAATGCATCAAGAGAAAAAGTAAAAGTAGTCTAAGAACTCTGCTGAAAATGTATATGTGCTGCCGAAGCAAGCAGAAGAACTCTTCTGAAAATGAGCCAGATCCAGTTTAAAAGATGAGTACTATGACTTTTTAAAGAAAGAGCTAAGACCTATGGCATAAAGTGGGTCTATAAATTGGAAGAAAAGTTGTCCAACTCAGTTGTCTGAGTTTGCCAAATAATGATAATTAATCTGTACTAAATGAAAAAAACTGGAAATTCTTATCCGAGGATATAAAAAAGATATAAATACATCAAGATGATGGTATTTCTAAAGGGTACACTTGATCTGGCAATTTTCCCTAAACTGACAAATTTAATGTAATTATAATAAAAATTTCAAGACATTTTTATGCCACTTGACAAGTCAACTTCTAAGTTCATATAAAGGAGGAAATATAGAAGATTAGCTAAATAAATTATGGGAAAAGAAAAATGGAAGTGCTTGCTCAGCAAATATCACAACATAGCATGAGACATGTAAGAAAATGAAATGATAAAATGCAAGATAAAAGCAAATTAAGAATTCAGAGAGCCAAACTGAGTTCATACATACACACACACACACACATGCACACATGCACACACGCACACAGAGTATGTATATTATGCTGTAGATCATGTTATACATATTATGTTGCATGTGTAAAAGTCACTGTTTCAGTGTAGTGATGAATGTATGAAAAGGATATACTTCTCACCTGACATCAGATATTCTTGATGGAGCGTGTGAGACTGGAGGATTGTAAAAAGGTGTAACCCCATATATTAATAATTCTAAGTGTTTTAATCTTTCATATCCAGAAATATTTTTGCAATGAATTATGTAATGTTTAAAAATTCTCTGAGCATTTGTGTATTTTCTCTTTTATTTGCTTGCTTTGCTACTGCATTTATTTTGTAAAATGGAGGAAGGAATTTGAAGAGGGAAGACTTTCCCTAGATAGGGACTGTGTTTGGATCCTGGCTATCCCATTTTCTAGCTGAGGGAATCATGGATGAGTTATTTATTCTTTCCCTCTCAAGTTCCTCATTCTATAAAATGAAACTAACAATACTTTACGTGGCTATGATTGAAAAGCAGCATATGAGCTTTAAAGAGGCAACATTATCAACCTCTTTTTCATTTACTCTAAATAAATACATGTAAGTCTTATGACATGGAGGGATCATAGGAGGCTATTTTTTATCTAAGTGACTTTTGTTTCCTCAGCTTTTGACATTTAATCTTTCAAAAAAAAAAATTGTGAGTATAGTCAGAGAAAAACAACTCCCTTCTATAATGCCAGAGAGAGCAAAAAAAGACCTCTTGAAAAACACCTTGATGTAATGGGTATTTGGCTGCCGAATGTAAACAAAGATATTAACGTCACTATTGAACTAAGAAAACAGCTGTGAGGAAGCAGGAATACTTGCTCATAGCTTTGGTGTTAAGAAAGAGAAACAGATGCATCTAACACAGAGCATTCTACTAAATGTTTAAATATATACTTACTAGTCATTTTAAGAAAAGTGAATGGATGGTAATATATATAATGAATATATTTCTAATAGATACAAATATTTAGTCTTAAATTCATATCAGAAATGTTTATTAAGACTCAAAACTCTGCTTTTCTAAGATAAATCGTAGTCTTATGTGTGAAATTTCTAGGATCAGAGTTCTGGAAGAGGAGATTCCTTCTGCTCAGGCAAAGATACAAATGCAGCCTTCATATAAATTTTGTGGAATTTATTGAAATCAAATAATATGCAAAATAGTCTACTGAGTTCAGTCACTGGAACTTTTCATCTCTGGGAATACTGCTCTTTACAGCAAATCTTACTGATCATTGGTAGACTGCATGGTATTTAAGTGTTTATTGTAATTGCCAATATTTTTATTATTAGTCTCATTACTAATGCCCTTAATTGGAAATATTTTAAATTTCTAATGGAATATTTGTAAGGTTATATTTAATACATAGAATTTCAAAGGAAAAAAACAAAGCATGAGCAGCCCCTATAGCCCTCACTTTCCACATTTCTGCTTCTGTTCACTGCTCCTTCCAGAGAGAGCCGCTTTGAACACCATGGAACAGGTTTGTCTGATTTCATACTTTTCAGCTGGTTTTTAAAGCCTTGGTTTTAAAATATGAGGGGTATATAGACTCAGTCATGGGAGAAGAGAAACATGATTAAGGATTAAGGACACTCAGGGCCAGTGTCGGATGGGGGCTGTGTTTTATACTAATGCAGCTGGAGAATCCTCAGGGTGACTAATGAGGATGTCCTGGCCAACATCCCCAGTTGTGTAAGGTAAGCCCAGGGATCTCACCTGCATCAGACTTTGTCTCCCAAACAACAAGTTTGGAAACCAGTAGCAAATAAACTAAATCTTGTCAGACATTTTCCAAATTACCCCTCATATTTACCCCATTTCTTTCCATCCTGCTCTGTGTTCTGGGAGCTGGTTGTAGGAACCTGTAAACAGGGTCACCACACTCTGGTTCCTGTTTGTGTCCCCTTAGTGGGAAAGACTGGCAGGAGACTTGGGGAAGAGGAAAAACAATCAGGAAATTGATTCCCCCAGAAATGTGTCCAAATAGAAGCTGTTAAAGAAGAAGTTCTGACACTTGTGAACATGGTAAGAAAGATTTTATTCAGGATTATTGCAGTTGGTGTCAAGAGTGTTGCAATAGGGAAGCAGAATGAGGCCCAACTCCTAGTATAGCAAGTATGAGTAAGGCTTTATAGTCAAGGAGCAGCTTGAGGGTCAGTGGATGGAAGATGACTAAGAGTAAATATCAGGGGTGGGGCACTATTGCTAAGCTGGCTTGCTAGAGTTCAGTCAAGGAGAGTGGTTGTCAGTGCCACCTGGGGTCCATTCCTCTATTTTCTGCTCCCTGCTCATGAAGCCTGCAATTGGAGTTGGTTCCCTGATATTTCAGACTCCCATTTTTTAGTTTTCCTTGACTTTGACCATACATTTGCAAATAGTGTCTAATAAATTCTCCTCAGTTATCCCACTGAATAATTCATCTGATACCATTCCTAGTGTCTTTCTCCCTCTCTCGCTATGTCTCTGACCCTCTTTTATCCAAACTCTAGCCACTTGACCTTCTTCCCCTTATTAAAATTTGCATCACATTCAAGGCTGGTATTTCCTCTGACCTGAAACTACACTCCCATTCTTCTCTCTGCTACCTCCCTCTTTTTACTGAGGTCTTAGCTCACCTCCCATCCTCCTCCAAAATATTTTTTTCCAACCATGCCTTGTTCCAATATTAAATTTTATTTTTTTCTAAGCACCGATTCCAATCTGAAAGTATATTGTTTAGGTACTTGTTTCCTGTATTGGTTATGCCTCCCCTGTAGGCAATGACTTTACCATTTTTAAGCAAAAATAGTGGGGGGTTTGGGGGCTTTGTCTATTTGTTTGCTCTGCATACTTTGGTTTACAGAATCTCAGAGAGGTTTAGGAAACAAAGTTTGGTTGTTACACACCAAGAAGAAATCTACCTAGAAAACTACCCATCCATAAGGTGGAACTGTTGACTATCCCACTGCCACTGTCTTGTGTTGCTGGGGGACCTACAGACCAAACCTAAGATTCTCAGTAATGGTAAACAATACATCCAGGCCTGTTCATCATGAAAAACTCAGGACTTGGCCTCCTGAAACTCACTTCACCTCCCAGGTCTTCATGATGCAGAACCTAGCTGCAAGAGAGTCTGCAAAGCGGATACTGATGTCCTAGATTCTATCAAGGAAGGTCAACTTCAGGGGATGAAAATGGTGTTGAGAAAGCTGGCTGCATTTTCTGTCCCACTACTGCCTGTAAAAACTGAACTCTCCTGACCAGCAATGGTGTAGATGGTTTTTACCACTGAATAGCCAGGATCTTAACTACTGAGCCACCACAATGCAGGAGACACAGGAGATGCAAATTCGATCCCTGGGTCAGGAAGATCACCTGGAGGAGGAAATGGCAATCCACTCCAGTATTCTTGCCTGGGAAATCCCATGGACAGAGGAGCCTGTAGGCCTGCAGTCCATGGGGTCACAAAGAGTCAGACACAATTGAGTACACATGCAGTCAGAGTCTAGAGTAGCAACGGCTCTGCTGTAAGTGTTCAATAATGTTTTTGAGGAATAAATAAAGTTTAAAATATATTTTTGATTTTTAATTACACAAAGGGATTATACTATATATTCTACATGTTTTTCCTTTAATAATATATCTTACAAAATTTCCCTATCTCAGCACAAATAGGTTTATCATGTTATTTTTAATGAGACACATAGTTATCATTATATCATTGCATCATAATAATAAAAAACAAGGTTCTTTATGGTACATTTGTAATCAGTTTCTTTTTAATGCTTACTTAATGACAATGAAAAAAACTTAAATTCATACCATGCCAGAAACATCTTAAGGTAAATGTCTATGTGAAGTTGATACCTGAAAGTATTTGTATACATAACAATATAACAGCATTGCCTGATTTCTTTTATATTGAGAGCTCATAGCCCTTTTATTTCAATTTTTATTTTTTAGCTGCTCACCATGTGGGATCTTAGTTGCCCAAACAGGGATCAAAGCCATGCCTCCTGCATTGGAAGTGCAGACTCTTAACCACTGGACTGTCAAGGAGGTCCCCTTGCCTAATTCCTTTTAAGGAAAGCAAGCTTTTGCTAACTGTAGAACCTAGCTCCCCACATTATCTTATTGTGATAAATATGCATCACATAAAATTTACAACCGTAGCCATTTTATGATTTAAAAATTAGTAGTATTAAGTAAGTTCAGGATACTCTGCGATCATCACCACTATCCAGCGTTAGAATGTTTTCGTCATCGAAGATGGAAAATGTTGGGTGATGGTTAACAGTCACTTGCCCATTAGCAGTCACTCCCCATTCCTGTCCATTAATAGTCACTCCCCACTCCTCTCTCCCTCCAGGTCCTGGCTAACACAAATCTGCTTTCTAGCTCTTTGGATTTGTCTATTATGGATATTGCATATAAATGGAATCGGTTTCCTTTACATAATATGTTTTCAAGGTTCATCCATGATTTATTAATAGCATGTATCAGTACCTCTCTTCTTTTTATGGCTAATAATATTCTATGGTTTGGGTAGAACACATTCTTTATTCATCAGCTGGTGGGCATTGGGTTGTTTCTACATTTTGGTTACTGTGAATCAGGCTGTTAGGAACAGTTGTGTACAAGTTTTTAACTCCTGTTTGACCAAAATATTCTGGGAATATAGCTAGAAATGGAATTGGTGTGTTTATTTTACTGACGAGCCATCAAAATGTTTTCTATTATGGCTTTACTATTTTACCACCAGTAATTTATGAAGGTTTTGATTTATTCATACCCTCACCAACATTTGTTATTTTCCATTTTGTAGATTATGGTCATCTTAGTGGGTGTGAAATGATTTGTCCTTGTGATTTTTATTTGTATTTCTCTAATGATCAGTGATGCTGAACACTTTTGTGTGTTTGTTGGCTATCTGCATATCTTCTTTGGAGAAATGTTTATCTAGGTCCTTTTCTTATTTTTAAAATTGGGTTGTCTTTTGTTGTTGAGTTTTGAAAGTTCTTCATACTTTCTGGATACTAGGTCTTTATCAGATATGTGATTTTAAATTATTTTCTTCCACTCTGTGGGTTGTTTTTTCACTCTCTGATAGTATCCTTTGATGATTCCAACTTTTCAATTTTGATTAAGTCCAATTTTCTCCTATGTAACTCAAACTTTTGGTATCATATCTAGGAAACCATTGTCAAATCTTAGGTCATGATTTACAACTAAGTTTTCTCTTAAGAATTATACAGTTTGGGCTCTTATATTTAGGTCTTTGTACTATTTTGTATTAATTTTTATATACACAGTGAGGAAAAAGCCCAAATTCATTCTTTCTGCATGTGGACATTCAGTTCTCCTAGAATTAGATGAAGATTGTTCTTTCCCCATTGAATGGTCTTGGCCCCCTTGTCAAAAATCAATTAACTATAAACATGATAATTTATTTCCTGGCTATCAATTCTAGTCTCTGGATCAATATGTGTATTCATATGCCAGTACCATGATATATTTTTTAATATTTAAAAGGTATTTATGAAAAATAAGAGAAAAAGAAACTGCTTCATTGCCTCCTTCCTTGCTTTTTCCTGCCATGGCAAGTATCACCAGTATGACGTCTTCATCTCTGTATGCAAGTATATGCATGCATACGTGCCAAGATGCTTCAGTTGTGTCCAACTCTTTGTGACCCCATGGACTGTAGCCCACCAGGTTCCACTATCCTTGGGATTCTTCGATCAAGAATATTGGAGTGGCTTGCCATGCCCTCCTCCAGGGGATCTTCCTGACCCAGGGACTGAACCCTCGTCTCTTATGTCTCCAGTATTGGCAGGCAGGTTTTTTATCACTAGCACCACCTGGAACACCTTCTGTCTCGCTACCACTGGAATTAAGTTTTACTCTACTGTTTAGAAGCTAAAAACACACCTGGGAGTACCACACTGTTTTGATTACTATTTTGAAATTAAAAATTATGAGTCTTCCAATTTTTCTATTCTTCTCTAAGATTGTTTTGGCTATTTGGAGTAGACTGGGCATCAATTTTCCTATTATACCAAAGTCAAAATTATGCACAGTGTTACTTTAAATTTTATTTCTTTAATTATAGTCTAACCTAGCCATCCCATATGTTTATATGGACCTATTGTATTACTTTTCTTTCTTTTACTAAAAAGTAAACTCCCTATTTATTTTTGTTACTCATTTTCTTATTGAGTTTTCAGTCTTTTAAAAATTAATTTGCATGAGAATTTTAAAAGTTTAGGAATCAACTTCTCAACTCTCATGTGAGATTCTTCCATTGTTTTTGTTTTATTATTTGATTTAGATGTGGAAATTCTTTAGCTATATAAATGTTCAAATTTTTAATAATTTCAATGTTAGAAATATTTTCCTTTTGACCTTCTTCACCTTAAGATATAAAATCACCAATTCTTTCTGAAAACATGTTTTTTTCTGTTACCTTTAAGTTGCTGATCTATTTGTAATTTATATTTAAACAAATCACGGTGTAGAGATTCATTTTTATATCTTTTTTTCCAAGATTGGTCCATTGGGCTGACATGAAACTCATTTCTTTATCATATATGTTTCTGATGCATTCATTTGTATTTATCAATTTTAAAACTTCTTCATGAAAAGACATGTAGGTAAAGATCCTAGTTATAAGTATACAACTCAATGAATTTTTACAAAAAGAACACATCTATGCAACCAGCTCCAAAGTAAGTAACTTACCTTTGTCAGTTGCTCAGACATCCTTGTCCCTCCTCTCCAAAATAATTTTTCCTTAGGCAACCACTACTCTGACTACTAATACCACAGACTGTTTCTTTCCCCCCACCTTTCAACTTTATACAAATAGAATTGGAGAAAATTATACACTTGTGTATCTGGATGTTTTAATTGACATGTTTGGATATTCATCCATCATATTTTGTGCATTATAGTGCTTCTGTTCTCATTGTTGCATAGTATTCCACTTTATGAATACACCACAGTTTATATATCCATTCTACTGTTGATGGGCATCTGGATAGTTTCCAGTGTGAATCTGTTTTAAGTAGTGCTATTATAAGCATTCTTGTAAATGCCTTTTGTTGAACTTACACATGCATTTTTTTTTTCCATTTATTTTTATTAGTTGGAGGCTAATTACTTTACAATATTGTAGTGATTTTTGCCATACATTCACATGAATCAACCATGGGGTTACACATGCATTTCCATTGAACATGGAATTGTTGGCTATGCATACAATTCATTGTAACAGATAGAGACAGGGACTGCCAGTTTTCCAATGAGACTGTACTAATTTATACTCTGCCAATCAATTTGCCAACATTTGAGAAGCAAGAGAGTTCCAGCAAAACATCTACTTCTGCTTTATTGACTATGCCAAAGCCTTTGACTATGTGGATCACAACAAACTGTGGAAAATTCTTAAAGAGGTGGGAGTAGCAGACCACCTACCTGCCACTTGTATCCAGGTCAGGAAGCAACAGTTAGAACTGGACATGGAACAAAAGACTGCTTTAAAATTGGGAAAGGAGTATGTCAAGGCTATATATTGTCACCCTGCTTATTTAACTTATACGCAAAACACATCATGCGAAATGCTGGGCTGGATGAAGCACAAGCTGGAATCAAGATTGCCAGGGGGAAATATCAATAACCTCAGATATGCAGATGACACCACCCTTATGGCACAAAGTGAAGAAGAACTAAAGAGCCTCTTGATAAAAGTGAAAGAGGAGAGTGAAAAAGTTGGCTTAAAACTCAATATTCAGAAAACTAAGATCATGGCATCCGGTCCCATCACTTTATGGCAAATAGATGGGGAAACAATAGAAACAGTGGCAGACTTTATTTTTGGGGGCTCCAAAATCACTGTAGATGGTGACTGCAGCCATGAAATTAAAAGATGCTTTCTTCTTGGAAGAAAAGTTATGACCAACCTAGACAGCATATTAGAAAGCAGAGACATTGCTTTGCCAACAAAAGTCTATCTAGTCAAAGCTATAGTTTTTCCAGTAGTCATGTATGTATGTGAGAGTTGGACTATAAAGAAGGCTGAGTGCTGAAGAATTGATGTTTTTGAACTGTGGTGTTGGAGAAGACTCTTGACAGTCCCTTGAACAGTAAGGAGATACAACCAGTTCATCCTAAAGGAAATCAGTCCTGAATATTCATTGGAAGGACTGATGTTGAAGCTGAAACTCCAATACTTTGGCCACCTGATGTGAAGAACTGACTCATTGGCAAAGACCCTGATGCTGGGAAAGATTGAAGGTGGGAGAAGGGGATGACAGAGGATGAGATGGTTGGATGACACCACCGACTCAATGGACATGAGTTTGAGTAAACTCCAGGAACTGATGGACAGAGAGGCCTGGCATGCTGCAGTCCATGGTATTGCAAAGAGTTGAACTGACTGAGTGACTGAACTGAACTGGTTGATGTACCTGAGTTTCAATTATTCTAAATCCTCATAGATGTTTCAGATCGTTGATCTTTCAATTTTAGTCATTTTACTGGCTAAATTGAGGTTTTAATTTGCATTTTCTTGATGAGACGAGGGGGAGTGCATGTTTTTCTTGGAGTGTATATGTTTCTTGGCCATATAGATATTATCTTTATTTTCTTGCCTGTGTCTTACTTGGTTGTCCATCTTTTCTTATTGAATGTGGTGGTGGTTTAGTTGTTAAGTTGTGTCTGACTTTTGTATCCCTTGGACTGTAGCCTGCTATGTTCCTCTGTCCATGGGATTTCCCAGGCAAGAATACAGGAATGAGTTGCCATTTCCTTCTCCAGGGTGTCTTCCCAACCCAGGAATTGAACCCACATCTCCTGCACTGCAGGCAGATTCTTTACCACTGAGCCACCAGGGAAGCCCTAACTGAATTCAGGAGTTGCTTATATTATTTATATATTCTTTCCATTGTCAGACACATGAATTGCAAATATCTTCTTCCAATCGGTAACCTGATCTTTTCCTGTCTTATAGAGGTTTTTCTGGAGACGATTTTTGAACTTAAGATATTTTAATTGGTCAATTTTTTCTTTATAGTTACTATTTTTTTTATGTGTCCTTAATAAGAAATCTTAACCTAATCTAAGGTCATTAAAATGAATTATTTTTTGCCATTTATATTGAGAACGGCAATCCACCTGTAATTGCTTTTCTTTATGTGTGAGGCAGGGATTAAGATTTAATATTTTTTGTATTGTACTTAGATGGCCCAGAACTACTTATTGGAAAGGCTGTTCTTCTCCACTGCATTGCAGTATCATAAACATGAGTCTGCTTCTGAACTCTGTTTGTCCCTTTGGTGAGTTTGTAATCCTTGCAATAATACCACACTGTTGTTACTTCTTTTAATTAACTTTGTAAGATTTAATTGGTTTTGTAAAAGATCTTGATAAATAATAGTGTAAGTTTTGTCCTTTAAGTAGAAATGCAACAGAAACTATAAGTAAACTATTGTAATTAAATAATATCACAGCAAAATCTCTGCATATAAGGTCATATATAAAAATATATTGTTGCACATCAGCAATAAACAAATTGAAAGCAAATTTTAATAAGCATTTTTTCATCATTGTGATTTCAAAATAATCAAATACATAGTAATAAATCTGAAAAAAAAATTTATTAAAGATCTCTCCCCTGAAAAATTTAAAACACTCTTGAGAGAAACTGAAGAAGCTATATATGTGGTAGAAAGTACAGAATTAGTGGGTTGAAAGACTCACAGTTGTTAAGATGTCTGTTCTCTCCAAAGTTGATGTGTAAAGTACACTTTTAAAAAACTCCAAAAGTTTGTGTGACTGTGTATATGTGCACACATGGAACTTGATAAGCTATAATTGTAAAGTTTATATGTAAATACAAAGGACTAACATTAAAGTAAATTTATTTGAAAATTATTTATTAAAAATTCATTGTTTTTAGGTTTATGTTTATTTTATGTTATATTTTATGCTTTCTTTGTTTTTGTGATTTTCTCTTATTTGTTATTGTCATAAAATAATAAGATTTTACTATCTTGTAATTTAAAAAATATTTATAAAATGGGACTAATGTAAGTACCTATAACCTGAAAGATTGAGAGACTTCAATGAAATTACCTGGATCAATTACATATACACACCTCCTTTTATTTTGTTTTTTTGCTAGATTATGGGGTAGCTTTTTCACAGTGATATCAAGGTTTTAAATTCTTTTTTTTTCTGTTGGAATTTTATGACTCTTTTGAGGACAATCATGTTAACATTTCCCCCCAGAAAATTAGCCATTTATCTAGATTTTTAAATGTGCTTACACTCATATTTACCCATTAAATTTTTATTATTCTTGAATTTTATTTCTGAGGTTTCTCATTTTTTTTTTTTCAAATTTGGAGATATTTGCCTCCTCAATTAAATAAACGTGATTATCTTAAAAAATTTTTTTCTTTCTGGATGCAGGTTCTGAATTAAAAGACTGCACTGTTTTTCGGAGGAAACAGCTTTGTTCTGGTGCCTTGATGATCTTACAGGTGTATATTCACAAAGACCACATAAGCAAAGATTGAACCATGATTGGTAGGAGTCCAGACAGAACATTTGGTGAGTGTACCAGAACATAAGACGATGGGAGCCTTGTAAGTTGCTCCTATAAAACCATTTCTCATGTTTCCTGGTCTGTGAAGAGGTTAGCATGACATAGTGTCTTACTGCCAGCTGGGTCCTGACAAGGGTCAGTCTCTCTGCCTTGTTGACGTCAGATTACAGCTGCATGCTGTAAAACTGACTAGTAAAGCTTGTCTTTGGTTCCTCAGCAACAGAGACTCTCTACTTACTGCCATCTGACTCCTTTGTTTCCATTTAGCCCTGTGCAAGGGCTAGGAAGCAGCGTCTGGGTCACCTTTGCTTTCACTGCCAATGTGAGAAATAAACAGCTTGAAACTAAAAAAGGGCTTGTTTCTTTATCAGATGAATCCATCAAGCTTGGCCTTGCCTTGTGTATGATATGTTTTATTCTTTTTCAATATATAAATTTTAAACTTTTGTTTTCCTTTACTTCTTTCTGTTTCTTTTGTTGTTTAGTTAAACATTTTGAATTATATTTAAGGTTGAATTTTATTTTATTTTTTTTCATTTATTTTTATTAGTTGGAGGCTAATTACTTTACAATATTGTAGTGGTTTTTGTCATACATTGACATGAATCAGCCATGGATTTACATGTGTTCCCCATCCCGATCCCCCCTCTCTACCCGATTCCTCTGGGTCTTCCCAGTGCACCAGGCCCGAGCACTTGTCTCATACATCCAACCTGGGCTGGTGATCTGTTTCACCCTAGATAATATACATGTTTCGATGCTGTTCTCTCAAAACATCCCACCCTCGCCTTCTCCCACAGAGTCCAAAAGTCTGTTCTGTACATCTGTGTCTCTTTTTCTGTTTTGCATATAGGGTTATCATTATAAGGTTGAATTTTATTAGCCTCCTTCATCTCATAAGAAAGTTCTTAGCTGTAAAATTTTTTAAGAATTTTCTTCTGAGCACTGTTTTAGCATATCTTGTGAGATTTAATATGTTTTATTTTCTTTATAATTGTTTTCTAGATTTTTAATCTCTTTCTCAACTTTTACCTATTCAAAAACATCTAACCATTTTTTATTCATTTTTTTGTGATTGCTTTCTAGTTATTTCACAGATCAGAGGATGTAATCTGTATAGTTAAGATTTCCTTCATTTTATTGTGATTTTTCTTTGTGATCTACATGGTTCAATTTTGTCACTATTTCATGGATGCTGGAAACACACTCATTAGTTTCTTCAAAATATCTGTCTTCTCACTTGTTTGTGTCTGTCTGACACAAAGTCTGACAGTTAACGATCTCTGAAACTCTCTTACTGTTGTGTTTAAATTCATCTCTCCTTCATTTCTTGTCCCTGAGGATTTTTATAAGAGTGACTTTATTACTGAGCATAACTTTGTTATGATTCCTTGCCTTAACAGCTTCTGCCTTGAGTCCAAGCTTATTAGATTTTAATATCACAAACCCTACCTCTTTTTTCCTTGGGATTTTCTACTACGTGTTCCTAGATCCTTTTGTTTATAAACTTTAGTAGAACTGCCAGCAAGAAATAACATACTGTTGGATTATTTCCTCTGTGGCATTAGTTGACTTTACTTCCCTTACATATAAACATACAGGCATAATTTTACACACAGGAACAAGCTTCATGAACAACTGTGATTCATTAATTCCTTCCCTCGCATCTTTGGTCTGGTTCTTCCCTTCCCCTGATTTTTCCCTTCCTTCCAGTTCAGGCCCTTCTTCCATGCAGAGAAACCATGATGACAGGTACTGTTTACCTTCTGATTTCCCCCATGCTGCACACACACATCATCCTTGTTTACCTCTGTGTCTATGAATGTATCTGTATTTACACTCCCGGTCCCGTGCACACCCACTTCAAAGTTCATATCTTCCTTAGCCTCTGCATGTCTCCTGCATTTGTATGCTAGCATCTCTGAATCCCATCTTTCAGTTTTTCCCCTTTCATTTCTTAAAGTCTTAGGAAATTTAAACATTTCTAAAAAAAAATTTAAAAATTTACCCATTTTTAAAAATTGGTTTCCAGTGGATGATTACTCTAAATGACCTTGTCTACCATGTTTGGAAACTAGAAGTTATACTTCAGAATTTAGCTTCATTGTGTATTAATTTTTGTAAAATTGGTGTGTCTATGGAAATCATTTTTATCCTTTCCTCTTGTTCAATTCTTGTTTTCGAGTCTTCAGTGACATTATATAGCTTCTCTCTGTGTGTATATGTATATATATATGTATATATACATATATATATATATGTATATTTCCTCTAGGAGTGACTGGTTTGATCTCCTTGCAGTCCAAGGGACTCTCAAGAGTCTCCTTCAACACCACAGTTCAAAATCATCAATTCTTCAGTGCTCAGCCTTCTTTATAATCCAACTCTCACATCCATACATGACTGCTGAAAAAACCATAGCTTTGACTAGACAGACCTTTGTCAGTAAAGCAATGTCTCTGCTTTTTAATATACTGTCTAGTGGTAAAGTACTTGCTTACCAATGCAGGTGACAGAAGAAACGCAGGTTTGATCCCTGGGTTGGGGAAATCCCCTGGAGGAGGGCACAGCAACCCACTCCAGTACTCTTGCCTGGAGAATTCCATGGACAGAGGAGCCTGGTGGGCTAGAGTCCATAGGGTTTCACAGAGTCACACCTGATTGAAATGACCTAGCATATCTGCACATCTGAACATAGAATTTATTTATATTTTTATATATGAGATTTTCCGATTTTAAAATATTGATATAACATGTATTCAGTCTTAATATCTCTTCTAAGTTTCCTTTTTTCCCCTATCTTTTGCTGTGTAGCCTTATCTTTGTAATTTCAGGATTGTTTTATGTATGAATATGTGTACATGTGGGTCCATCTGTCAGTGATGTGGAATTCATAGAATCTGCTTTTGGGTTTTGTAGTGGTTCTTTTTATAATTCTTTATATCACACTTAGCCCTCTGTTCCTGAATTTAGAACTCTTACAGAGCATCTGTTGCCTCTGTTATGACTAAGAGAAAATTACCATTCTCCCACTTCCTCTCTCTTCCCTCCACCTCCAGACTTTTCTTGGTTTTCCATTTATTTTTAGTCCTTTTGGTGGTTCCTTTCACAACTCCAAGTAAAACTCAGAGGTTCCTTTTCTTGGCTTACCCACTTGGTGCTGCGACAGATGAAGAAATGGCTGCCCTTCCATTGTCTTCTTCCTGCTTTGATCCTGCTGATTTTGGAGTGAGTTTTGCTTTTTTAATGTTCTTCAAATATACTTTCTGGAACCAACTTGTCTTCAGAATATTATCTTAACTTCTACTGAAATATTTTCCTCTTTACTGCCACTCCATTTACTGGTACTTCTTTCATTGTTTGGATATCCATATTCAAGTTGTTGTTGTTTAACAAACAATGGGCTATGCTAATATACTCCTGATCTATTTCCTAATGTGAGCTCTTCCACCTCATGACATATATTTAAGCTACAGCTTCTTTTATGTGATTTCCTGTGTCCAAGTTTCTTTCCTGCACCAACTATAACATGAAAATGCTTTTGTTGTTTTCTGAGGGAGATCCAAGGCAGGTTGTTGCCTTGTCTCTGCCTTTATCTGTTACTTGTTTTGTTGCATCAAGAATGGCTGAAGAATGGTTTTCTTTTACTAATTATGTCTAAAAACTCAACTGTTTTCTGTGTCTTTATAGATAATTTTGTGCCAGTTTTGGAGGGTAATAGCTTTCCCTTTAGGTTTGCAGACTGTTTTTTTTTTTCCCAAGTTCAGGAAAATATTTTCTATATATCTTTGAATGCACTACCTTTTTTCTCTGAAGGGGTCCTGTGTATGGACAACTGTGGTCTTGTGCTAGATGTCTCTGCACTCCACCTTGTTATCTCCCCTTCGACTGCATTCATCTGCCTGCCTTTCCCCTTCTGCACTCATAGAGAAGGCCTCAGATATTTCCTGTTAATGAGTAACTTGGCTTTACTACAGTTCGTTCTGTTGCATGGGTGTGCCAGTCACTCAGTCGTTTCTGACTCTTTGCGACCCCAGGGACTGTAGCCTGCCAGGCTCCTCTGTCCATGGAATTCCCCAGGCAAGAATATTGGAGTGAGTAACCATTTCCTTCTCCAGGGGATCTTCCTAACCCAGGGATCGAACTTGTGTTTCCTGCATTTCAGGCAGACTCTATACCATCTGAACCATATATGTATGTGTGTGTGTATATATATATATATATGTAATCCAATGGAATTCTCAAACCAACTTTTTTGCCAACCCAATATATACTTTTTTGGATTCTTTTCCATTATAGGTTAATTTAAAATATTCAAAATACTGAATATAGTTCCTTGTGCTGTACAGGAGGTCCTTGTTGGTTACCTATTTTATATAAAGTAGTCTGTATATGTTAATCCCAAACTCCTAATTTATCCCTCTCCACCCCCTCCCCTTTGGTAGCCATAAGTTTGCTTTCTGTATCTGTGGATCTGTTTCTGTTTTGTATATAAGTTCATTTGTATTATTAATTTTTAGATTCCACAAATATGTGATATCACATGATGTTTGTCTTTCTCTATCTGGCCAACCTCAGTGTGATAATCTCTAAGTCCTTTCATGTTGTTGCAAATGATATTATTTCATTCTTTTTATGGCTGAGTAATATTCCATTGTATGTATGCACCACGTCATCTTTATCCATTCCTCTGTTGATGGACACTTAGGTTGTTGCCATGGCTTGACTCTTTTAAGTAGTGCTACTATGAATATTGTCGTAAATGTATCTTTTTGAGTTGGGGTTTTCATCTCCTGAATATATGCCTAAGAGTAGGGTTGCAGGATCATCTAGTTGCTCTATTTTTAATTTTTTAAAGGAATCTCTGTATTGTTCTCTGAGGCTTCCCTGGTGGCTCAGTGGAGGCTTTCCTGGAGTAGCAAATGACAACCAACTCTAGTAGTCTTGCCTAGAAAATTCTACAGACAGAAGAGCCTTGCAGTCTGCAGTTCATGGGCTTGCAGAGTTGGACACAACTGAGCACATTGGCATGCATACTATGCTCCATAGTGGCTGCACCATTTATTTATTTATTTAGTACTATATTTATGTAGGTCTTTATAGAACCATTTAACTTCAGCTTCTTCCACATTACCGGTTGGGGCACAGACTTGGATTACTGTGATATTGAATGGTTTGCTTTGGAAACAAACAGAGATCATTCTGTTGTTTTTGAGATGGCACCCAAGTACTGCATTTTTGACTCTCTTGTTGACTATGAGGACTACTCAATTTCTTCTAAGGGATTCTTGTCCACAGTAGTAGATATAATGGTCATCTGAGTTAAATTCACCCATTCCAGTCCATTTTAGTTCACTGATTCCTAAAATGTCAATGTTCACCCTTGCCATCTAATCTTTGACCACTTCCAATTTACCTTGATTCACAGACCTAACATTCCAGATTGCTATGCAATATTGCTCTTTACAGCATCGACTTTACTTCCATTATTAGTCACATTCACAACTGGGTGTTGTTTTTGCTTTGGCTCCACCTCTTCATTCTTTCTGGAGTTATTTCTCCACTCTTCTCCAGTAGCATATTGGGCACCTACCGACCTAAGGAGTTCATCTTTCAGCGTCCTCTATCTTTTTGCCTTTTCATACTGTTCAAGAGATTCTCAAGGCAAGAATACTGAAGTGGTTTGCCATTCCCTTCCCCAGTGTCATTCAATTAGACAAGGCTGTGGTCATTGTGATCAGTTTGATTAGTTTTCTGTGATTGTGGCTTTCATTCTATCTGCCCTCTGATGGATGAGAATAAGAGGCTTATGGAAGCTTCCTGATGGGAGAGACTGACTAAGGGGGAAACTGGGTCTTGTTCTGATGGATGGGCCCATTCTCAGTAAATCTTTAATCCAATTTTCTGTTGAAGGGCAGGGCTGTGTTCCCTCCCTGTTGTTTGACCTGAGGCAAAAACTATGGTGGAGATAATGAAGATAATGATGACCTCTTTCAAAAGTCCAGTGCGAGCACTGCTGCACCCACTGTCCCCAATCCTGAACCAGGCCACTGCTGACCCACACCTCCACTGGAGACTCCTGGACACTCACGGACAAGTCTGGGTCAGTCTCTTGTGTGGAGACTTTTCATTATAGGGGACTGGAATGTAAAAGTAGGAAGTCAAGAGATACCTGGAGTAACAGGCAAATTTGGCCTTGGAGTACAGAATGAAGCAGGGCAAAGGCTAACAGATTTTTGCCAAGAGAACACACTGGTCATAGCAAGCACTCTCTTCCAATAACACAAGACTCTACACATGGACATCACCAGATGATCAATACCAAAATCAGACTGATTATGTTCTTTGCAGCCAAAAATGCAGCCACAGTCAACAAAAACAAGATCAGGAGCTGACTGTGGCTCAGATTATGAACTCCTTATTGCCAAATTCAGACTGAAATGGAAGAAAGTGGGGAAAACCACTAGAACATTCAGGTATGACCTAAATCAAATCCCTTACAATTATACAGTGGAAGTGACAAATAGATTCAAGGGATTAGATCTGATAGACAGAGTGCCTGAAGAACTATGAACTGAGGTTCCTGAGATTGTACAGAAGGCAGTGATCAAGACCATCCCCCCAAAAAAGAAATGCAAAATACAAAATGGTTGTCTGAGAAGTCCTTACAAATAACTGAGAAAAAAAGAGAAGCTAAAGGCAAAGGAGAAAAGGAAAGATATATCCATTTGAATGCAGAGTTCCAAAGAATAGCAAGGAGAGATAAAGCCTTCCTCAGTGATCAGTGCAAAGAAATAGAGGAAAACTATAGAATAGGAAAGACTAGAGATTTCTTCAAGAAAATTAGAGATACCAAGGGAACATTTCATGCAAAGACAGACACAATAAAGGACAGAAATTGTATATACCTAACAGAAGCAGAAGATATTAAGAGGTGGCCAGAATACACAGAACTACTATACAAATAAGATCTTCATGACCCAGGTAATCATGATGATGTGATCACTTACCTAGAGCCAGACATCCTGGAATGTGAAGTCAAGTGGGCCTTAGGAAGCATCACTACAAACAAAGCTAGTGGAGCTGATGGAATTCCAGTTGAGCTATTTCAAGTCCTAAAAGATGATACTGTGAAAGGGCTGTACTCAATATGTCAGCAAATCTGGAAAACTCAGCAGTGCCATAGGACTGGAAAAGGTCAGTTTTCATTCCAAAGAAAGGCAATGCTCAAGAATGTTCAAACTATCACACAATTGCATTTATCTCCTATGCTAGCAAAGTAATGCTCAAAATTCTCCAAGTCAGGCTTCAGGAGTATGTGGACCGTGAAATTCCAGATGTTCAAGCTGGATTTAGAAAAGGCAGAGGAGCCAGAGATCAAATTGCCAACATCCATTGGGTCATTGAAAAAGCAAGAGAATTCAAGAAAAAAATCTACTTCTGCTTTATTGACTATGTCAAAATCTTTGACTGTGTGGATCACAACAAACTGTGGAAAATTCTTAAGGAGATGGGAATATCAGACCAGCTGACCTGCCTCCTGAGAAATCTGTATGCAGCTCAAGAAGCAACGGTTAGAACTGGAGAGCCTCTTGATGAAAGTGAAAGAAGAGAATGAAAAAGTAGGCTTAAGCTCAACATTCAGGAAACTAAGATCATGGCATCTGGTTCCATCACTTCATGGCAAATAGATGGGGAAACAATGGAAACAGTGAGAGACTTCATTTTTGGGGGCTCCAAAATCACTGCAGATGGTGATTGCAGCCATGGAATTAAAAGACGCTTGCTCCTTGGAAGAAAAGCTATGACCAACCTAGACAGCATGTTACAAAGCAGAGACATTACTTTCCCAACAAAAGTCCATCTAGTCAAAACTATGGTTTATTTCATAGTCACGTATGGATGTGAGAGTTGTACTATAACAAAAGCTGAGTGCTGAAGAATTGATGCTTTTGAACTGTGGTGTTGGAGAAGACTCTTGAGA
Source organism: Dama dama (assembly GCF_033118175.1). NCBI lineage: Eukaryota > Metazoa > Chordata > Mammalia > Artiodactyla > Cervidae > Dama > Dama dama. The sequence continues at coordinate 24,036,823 of NC_083696.1, read as the reverse complement.
GTCTGTTGGACTGTGAGGAGATCCAACCATTCCATCCTAAAGGAAATCAGTCCTGACTATTCACTGGAAGGACTGATGTTGAAACTGAAACTCCAATACTTTGGCCACCGGATTCAAAGAACCGACTCATTGGAAAAGATCCTGATGCTGGGAAAGATTGAAGGTAGGAGAAGGGGATGACAGAGGGTGAGATGGTTGGATAGCATCACTGACTCGATGGACATAAGTTTGAGTAAACTCTGGAAGTTGGTGATGGACCAGAAGGCCTGGCGTGCTGCAGTCCATCAGGTCTCAAAGAGTTGGACACGACTGAATGACTGAACTGAACTGAACGATATTTATGTAAATGCCAATTTTTTTTTTCCATCTTGTATGTGCTTAAAGGGTGTAGTCTTGTATGTGCTTAAACTCTGTCCTGACACAGTTGAAACAGATTTTCTTTGATAACTTTCCCATCCCCTCTGAGACCTGGTTTTGTTTCTCATGGACCTCTAGGTTTCCCTGAGGTTATACTGACTCTCTGGGTTTTCTGCATCAGGAGGGGACAGTGTGCACGTTCTGGGCTGTGATGACTTTCCTGCTGCTTATTTGAGTACTGTGCATCATGCTTCCTTCATCCTGTCAGGAGGCAGAATTCCCTGCAGAATTCCCCTCTCCCAGAAGAGAGGTCTGGAGTTCTGCTTCTGATAGCTGTTTCTCCTTGGTGCTGGCTATCTCTGGAGACAGAGAGGCTGCTAAATTGTGTTTCTACCCAGTTCCCCTACTTCTGCAGCATTCTCTCAGATCCACTTGGAGGAGAAGACTGAAAAGATATTTGGAAGTGGGTCTGGGTCCCCTGAAAGAAGCCTGCAGGGAGTGGAGAAGCTTTACATGATTTCTTCTAGTTTTCTTCTCTCATTTCCCACTGACTTAGATTGTTTTCCTATATATATTCTCTTTGACTAATTGCTGCTTAGGTTTTGGAGTTAGTTGTCTCTGCTTCTGTGACCTTTGTGTTTTTATTCCTCTGCTCTGGGGGGAAATGGCATTGACTGGGGGAAGTTTTCCCTGGGTGGACATTTTCTAGTGATTTCTCAGCCCTGCCCAAACCACATTTACTTGACATTTCTCTCCTTGCATTATCCATAATCCTCCCCCAGCCTCTCACACATGTTTATGCATCTAACCTTTCCTCTCTAATGTTTCCTTCAGATGCAGAGTGGGGACTGTGGTAAGACATTACACCACCCTGAGGGGCTTCCTGGAAGTTCCCATCTCTGTGATAGGACAGCAGCCCTTTGGTTGTTACACCGTGGGTGTTGGGGTTGCTTTTTTTTCTCATCCACCATTCAGTATTATAGGTTTCCTGGAATATAGGCTTTGGTTTCTCTCTTTACTCTGTAATTTTTTTTAATTTTTTTCATTTATTTTTATTAGTTGGAGGCTAATTACTTTACAATATTGTAGTGGTTTTTGCCATACATTGACATGAATCAGCCATGGATTCACATGTGTTCCCCGTCCTGAACCCCCCCTCCCACTTCCCTTCCCATCCCATCCCCCTGGGTCTTCCCAGTGCACCAGCCCTGAACACTTGTTTCATGCATCCAACCTGGACTGGCGATCTGTTTAACACTTGTTAATATACATGTTTCGATGCTATTCTCTCAGATCCTCCCATCCTTGCCTTCTCCCATAGAGTCCAAAAATCTGTTCTATACATCTGTGTCTCTTTTTCTGTCTTGTATATAGGATTATTGTTACCATCTTTCTAAATTCCATATATATGTGTTAGTATACTGTACTGGTGTTTATCTTTCTGGCTTACTTCACTCTGTATAATGGGTTCCACTTTCATCCATCTCATTAGAACTGTAAGTCCTGAAATTTGGCCTTTTGAGGGTGACCAAGATGGCATCTCTCAGCAGAAGACTTAATTATAGGCCACTACCCATCACAACTGTGGTGTTGGAGAAGACTCTCGAGAGTCCCTTGGACTGCATGGAGATCCAACCAGTCCATCCTAAAGGAAATCAGTCCTGAATATTCATTGGAAGGACTGATGCTGAAGCTGAAACTCCAATACTTCGGCCACCTGGTGCAAAGAACTGACTCATTTGAAAAGACCTGTATGCTGGGAAAGATTGAAGGCAGGAGGAGAAGGGGATGACAGTGGATGAGATGGCTGGGTGGCATCACCAACTCAATGGACATGAGTTTGAGTAAACTCCAGGAGTTGGTGACGGACAGGGAGGCCTGGCGTGCTGCAGTCCATGGGATCACAAAGAGTTGGACATGACTGAGCAACTGAACTGAACCATCACACATCTGTCAGAAGCCCGTGTGATTTTGGTGAGAATATATGAGACTTATTACTCACACGTTGTTCAATTCATTTAAACCTTGCTGCTGTTAGATTGTCAAAAGGAAAAGTCAAAATACTTAAATAATATGTTTTAAGAGAAAACTAATAAAATTGGAGGACTCTTTGGAAGGGTGAGCCATGGTTCTGGAAACCATGCTGTGGAAGACAAAAAAGCCACCAACCTAAAAATTTGGAAAGATCAGTAGATAAATCAACAATTTTAAAGTGTCCAGGTGTAAGGCAAAGGTAACAAGGGAGGAGCTGCAGTAAATTATAACATACATGGTACACCTAAATCATTCATAATATGGTCATTTATATTCACTGGTGCAGGCCGAAGTTGGAAGGAGTACTCTTCATGCCTTGGGTTAGAGAAAGTATACTGGCTTAATGCATCTAACAGAATCTGTTATGACCAGTTAGATTATGGAGTCATATACAGTGCACACATATCTAATATAATCTATAATGTTATCTGTGTTATTACACATAAGCACAAATTTACCCTTTCTTCCTCATAAATCATTCATTTAGGTTTTGTATCTTTTAGTTGATTTATAATCAAGAGCCAGTTTTCTAGCTGCTCCTATGAAGGGCTATTGTTTTTCCCCTTAAAAGACTATCAGGGATAATTCAAGATTTTGGGATGGGTACATAGAGAAGTTTCTGACTTGATCTTCTTTTCTGTGGCTGGTCATGTTGTCATTGTTCCCATATAGCCACTTACACATTTACCCAAGATTTCATTAACAGATGTACAAATAATTTTTAAAAGACCAAAGTGCAAAATGAGGCTGGAGGGAGAAGAAAGTGTTTTCTTCAGAGAAGGTTGTTAAATCTAGAAATCATTGAATTTATATATATACATTTTTTCTTCTTCAAGCGAAATACAACCCAAGAGCCATGCCTTATTTGGTGTCTATAGTAGGCCTTGGTTCTTTACACTGACCATTTTATTTATTTGTTTATTTTTCATTTATTTTTATTAGTTGGAGGCTAATACACTGACCATTTTATTCAATGCTGATCCCAAGCAGACAATGTGACTTTCATTGCACAATGGACCATGGAGAAAATCTCGTTCTTTTGTTCACTCTAACCCAGTGACTGGACCTTGTTAAGTGGTGTGTCTCCAACCCTGAGCTGAGTCTAACACTCATTTGATCATTCAATTAACATTCTTAGTTAATGAAAGAGAAAATCCCTGGAAGAGAAACCGGACTCTGTTTTATTACTGAACTATTGTTTAAATTATCGTTCGTTTTCTTGATTAACTGTTTTCCTTTTGTTTCTGCATTGTCTTACTTCTCTAATTGTTAATTTTGCATGTCTGCTCTCTGGAACTCAGAAGGTCTAGGAGACAGAAGCATTTTCTACAAATAAGAAATGTGAGAGAAGGAGGGTCTCTTGTGCCTGGGAAGGCCCTGCTGGATCCAGCTTGCTTTCAATTCCTCCTTTCCTCTGATACTTCCCAATCCTCAAACCAGGGGACAGGACAATGAAGAGAATAAATTTTGGCTAGTGCTCGGGCCTGGTGCACTGGGAAGACCCAGAGGGATCGGCTAGAGAGGGAGGTGGGAGGGGGGATTGGGATGGGGAACACATGTAAATCCATGGCTGATTCATGTCAATGTATGACAAAAACCACTACAATATTGTAAAGTAATTAGCCACCAACTAATAAAAATAGATGGGAAAAAAAAAGAAAAAAAAATTTTGGGTAGAGAGATTAATTATAAGTTGGCAGGGGAACTCAGTTTTAGGCGGTCTCAGTTTGAGTAGCAGAGCCATGACTGAAATTCAGGACACACACACACACAAAAGAAATTCAGGACAGCATGACTCTAGACACAGTGATCTTGTGATGATTTGTAGCTGTTTCTCCTGAGCTCTTTCCTTGATGGCTGCAGACACTCTTTTAGGCCCCAACCTTTGATAATGACAGTTCATGATATAGCTAATGGATCTGCGCCTCTGCTTCCAAGCAAGTTACAAGGTTCAGTTCAGTTCAGTCGCTCAGTTGTGTCCAACTCTTTGCAACCCCATGAACCTCAGCACGCCAGGCCTCCCTGTCCATCACCAACTCCCAGAGTCCACCCAAACCCATGTCCATTGTGTTGGTGATGCCATCCAACCATCTCATCCTCCGTTGTCCTGTTCTCCTCCTGCCCTCAATCTTTCCCAGTTATAAGGTTATTTCTTGAAAAAAGTTGTAGGTGAGGTTGTTTTTTTTTGCTTTAATAAAATATATTTAGATATAAGCCCTATTAACAAAGGATTTAATGCCTGAACATGTTCCATTTTCAAACAGACTTTCAAAAACCAATTATCATATTGCTTGCAAATATCCACCTCTACAGTAGAAGACAAGCGACTGGTGAGATGGATGGACTTTACATGTGTCTATATGGGTGAGTTAGAATTTGTGAGGCACATCAGACACAGAAAAAGTCAAACATATCTGAGTATGAATGTAGATGGAAAGGGGTGGCAGGACCACAGAAGCAGTATATATTCACGATGCACTAAATATATGCAATCCATGTGGCACTAAATATTTATGAGGCTTTAAACCAGCCACACATCAGTGACACATATTCTAACCCCAGATGTCCTTGTCAAGGAAAGCAGGTAAAATCCAGAGCTGCTCCTTAAATGGAATGCAGCAGTAGCCATGGCTAGGCATTCTTGTCCCTGCGTCTCACTGATGGAACAAGTGTGTGTTGGCTCTAGGTGTCTTTTCTCTGTTTGGCCCCCTCGTTCAAATCTTAACTCTGGTCCTTTTGACCACACTGTGTGGCCAGGAAGGCTGGTGCTGGTACTGTAGTCAGATAGTGGGAGAGGAAACATGTGGCTGTTATATATATAATATATATATAAAACCCAGAATGTAGAAAGAGTACCTTCCCCAGCACTCTACTTGTACCCAATCCTCTGGGTTAGCCTGCATCATTTCTCTCCTTTCACCTTTCACTACATTTCACGTTGATCCCAATAACTATGTGATTTGCTCTGGAAGTCTTTCATTCTGTGGCCTCTGGGAGAGGACCAGATGATGTATTTTGAGGTTACCAAGGCACCCATCTACATAGCTTCTTACAAGCAAATCAAGCATTTTCACTATGCTTTTTCACTATGCTGAACAAAACAGTTCTATTCCTACTGAGCATGAATGAATCAATGACTATTGACTGTTGTCTCTCTTTGCAAGCAGACATTACATCTTTAGTTCAAAAACTATTTATGGAGCTTGGCATATGTATGAGATGCTGTGCTGGATTCTAGAAATGAACAAAGATTTTCCCAGAACTTATGGGCAGATGGTGGAGAAAAAGTAGGACCTTCTCATCATGCTTGAGAGAAGCTCCAAATTTCCTCTGTGATAACCCTGCCCTGATCCCCTGAGGCTCCATCTCCTCCTGCTTTGAATGTCCCTATGGACTGTAGCCTGCCAGGCTCCTCTGTTCATGGGATTTTCCAGGCAAGAATACTGGAGTGGGTTGCCATGTCCTTCTCCAGGGGATCTTCCCTACCCAGGAATTGAACCGGGGTCTCCTGCATTGCAGGCAGATTCTTTACCAACTGAGCTATGAGGGAAGCCCCCACCCACAACAGCCCCCTCCTTTCTGCTGCTCCTCCACGTGCTCTCTGCCTCAGGACTCAGCATCTATGATTCCTCTCCCTGTGTCTTTTCTCACTAGGATCTTCTCACGTCTCACAGCTTGATCCTCCAGATGCCTGGTCAAATGCATCCCTTTAAGAAATCACTTCCTGAACACTGTAGTAAGAGAATCCCTGTTGCTTCCTTCCTTTTTTTTTTTGCATTTTCCCTCCATTTGCTTGCTTTTCCTTTTCCACAGAAATGTTATTGCCTGAAATGAAGGTGCTTCTTCATGTGTTTTCTTGTTTTTTTTCTGCTTCTTTACTATAATGTTTCCCCAGGCACCTAATCTTGCTTATGTCCTCCCAGTATTGGAATGCCTACCTTAAAGGGGGCACTTGATATCTACTTGATAAATGAATAAAGCAATGAGTAAATAAATGTGTCGTTTATAAAGGCATTTGGCTGCAAGTTACAGAAAATGCATTCACAAGAACTGAAACAAATTTGGGTTTATTTCTCTGTGTAATACAAGTTCAGAGAAAGGACTTTGAAACCTCAGGTCAATTCAGTGGTTGATTGATGTAATTTCTGAGATCTTTGAAGTTCATTCAGCATGTCTCTCATTGAATTAAGTTGGACCATTCCCCCTAGAGTCTCTCAAGCAGTTGCAGTATTTTGATGACATATATTTGAATATGAGAAGACATAATTAAATAATTGAAAGAGTTTTCTGTGGTCCCATAACTTACGGTATGCAATTATAAAATATCCTGTCTTTTAACATTTATTTTCTGGAACTAGTTTTTATCCTGCCTTTGATGAAAGCTTGAGCAGGCCCATAAATGTGTTCTTGTTCTCTGATCAATAATTAAAGTTGTTGGTAACATGTAGTTAAAACATCAATGCCTGCTGCTGACTATACAGTCTACATTTTGGGAAAGAGGCTGGGTTCCTTCTCTCTGTGCTAATTCTCCTTCTCCTTGAAGATGGAGAAGACTAAAGGGCACAGGGAATTTTTACTTGATTGGCCCTTTCTTGATTTGGGCTCAAACTCTCTGAATTTACTGACGTTTTAAAGTAACTTCATTTCTAGTGAGTGTCTTTAATGGTTCCTCAAAGTGGCTTGTTTGTTGCATAACAAAGCATCCCAGGAGATATGGGCTTAAAATAACCACAGTTTTATTATATCTTACGATTTTATGGGCCAGGAATTTGGGCAGTACTCAGCTTGAAGATTCTTCAGCTCCTGTAGCCTGGATTGGGGTCAGCTTTTCTTTGACACTGAGCTGGCGCTCAGTCTCAGGTGACCTGTCACCTGTAACTCCTTGGTTTGATAACTGACCACTCCCATGGGTCATCTTGTACCTCACCCTCCATCCTCGGTCCCTAGCCATCTGTAGCCTCTCTTTGCTAGGACCTGCCTTCCCTTCCAGCTGGCCCTCCTGAGCAGACCCCAGCTGGCTCTCTTCCACCTGGACAGAACATCTGGTCCAGAGGAAACAACTCAGGTTCCTTTTGAAACCTGCTAACTTCCCAGATGTAACCACTTCCCCACAGCTCACGAGGCAGCACTCTGAGACTGTCTTTGACTCTGGATTCCATGGGCTGAAGTCAGACTTTCCATCGCAAGAAATCATTAGGTTAGAGGGAAGGGAAAGCCCATTCAGAGACAGGTATAGCCTTGTTTTATACTGACAGTGTGGTTAATGCAGGGACATTGGACTATATAAGTAAATCATGCTATTTATAACTTCCTTAGCTAGTCCTTAACATACATAATATGTTGCACACTGTGCATATTTAAAGTGTAAGTTTTTTTAAATTAGTTTTTTATTGGAGTATAGTTGATTTACAATATTGTGTTCATTTATATTGTATAGCAGAGAGTTGTAATAATATTACATTATTGTAAAAAATATCCAATTGTAAAAAATCCATTGTAAAAATATCCAATACTTTTTTATTCTATTCGCATATAGGTTATTACAGAGTACTGAATAGAGTTTCCTATGCTATAAAGTAGGTTCTTATTAGTTATCTGTTCTATATGTAGTAGTGAGTATATGTCAGTCCCAATCTCCCATTTTATCTCTCTCCTCACCTTTCACCTTGATAACCACAGGTATGTGTTCTACATCTATCTATGAATCAACTTTTGTTTTGTAAATAAGTTCATTGGTACCATTTCTTTAACTTCCCCATATGAGTGATATCGTATGACATTTGTCTTTTTCTGTCTTACTTCACTCAATAGGATAATCTCCAAGTCTATCCATATTGCTGCAAATGGAATTATTCCATCCTTTTTTATGACTGAGTAATATTCCATTGTACATGTGTACCACATCTTTATTCATTCCTCCATGGACAATAAGTTTGCTTCTATGTATTGGCTATTGTAAATAGTGCTAAAATGAACATTGGGGTGCATGTATCCTTTCAAAGTATGGATTTCTTCAACACTGTAGGAGGGTTCTCCTTTCTCCACACCCTTGCCAGCATTTATTGCTTGTAGATTTTTTGATGATAGCCATTTTGGCCAGTGTGAGGTGATACATCATTGTAGTTTTAATTTTCATTTCTCTAATAATTAATGATGTGGAACATCTTTTCATGTGTCTCTTGGCCATCTGTATGTCTTCTTTCAAGAAATGTCTTTTAGAATACACTGTAAGTTAAGATTTAGCCTTTGGAGCAATATGCCTGAATTAGGTGATCATGCCTCATTTTGTTATCGTGGATCTAGCAATTTATTTCATCTTCTCAGCCTGAATTCCCTCCTTTGTAAACTGGAAAAATAATATATGCTTCATGAAGATTAAATAAGACAGACATGCAAAGTATTATAGTGTCTTATGCTTTCCTTTAAAGGAGGCAATAATACTAATTAGTAATAATCTTTGATTAAATTTTCACAGATTGTCAATTAGAAACAGCTTTTAAAATCTTTCCCTGAAAATTGTCACTTCAAATGCTGTGATATGTCATCCCATCATATTTCATGTGAAATTTTATTGTCAGTTTTATCACTTTAATAATTAATTGTTTTGTAATGAGTTGCCCAATCTATCCATCAAACTCTTTTAATTTGCATTTAAACTTTATCATTTTGATAGTGAAGAGTTTGAGTAGAAACTAACTTTATGGGAAATGATGTAGTTTCTGAATATTAAAAGATCAAATTAGCAAAATACAGTTCAATCTGATTAATTTTCCAACCATCATAGCCAAAAAAATGACTGCAATAGCAGTGTGACTCATCATCAGTTCACAAAACATAAGGAAGCAATCAAGACTTGTTCAGTTAAAATAGCAGTGATATTTGCCTCACTAAAAGACCCTGGAAAAGGTCAATTTTCATTCTAATCCCAAAGAAAGGCCATGCCAAAGAATATTCAAACCACCGCACAACTGCACTCATCGCACACACTAGCAAAGTAATGCTCAAAATTCTTCAAGCCATACTACAACAGTACGTGAACCATGAACTTCTAGATGTTCAAGCTGGATTTAGAAAAGGCAGAAGAACCAGAGATCAAATTGCCAATATCCGTTAGATCACTGAGAAAGCCAGAGAGTTCCAGAAAAACTTCTATTTCTGCTTTATTGACTATGCCAAATTCTTTGACTGTGTGGATCACAATAAACTCTGGAAAATTATGAAAGAGAAGGGAATACCAGACCACCTGACATGCCTCTTGAGAAATCTGTATACAGGTCAGGAAACAACAGTTAGAACTGGACATGGAACAACAGACTGGTTCCAAATAGGAAAAGGAGTATGTCAAGACTGTATATTGTCACCCTGCTTATTTAACTTATATGCAGAACACATCATGAGGAATGCCGGGCTGGATGAAGCACAAGCTGGAATCAAGATTGCAGGGGAAAATATCAAGAACCTCAGATATGCAGATAACACTATCCTTATGGCAGACAGCGAAGAAGAACTAAAGAGCCTCTTGATGAAAGTGAAAGAGGAGAGTGAAAATGTTGGCTTAAAACTCAGTATTCAGAAAACTAAGATCATGGCATCAGGTCCCATCATGTCATGGAAAATAGATGGGGAAACAATGGAAACAGTGAGAGACTTCATTTTTGGGGGCTCCAAAATCACTGCAGATGGTGACTGCAGCCATGAAATTAAAGACACTTGATCTTTGCAAGAAAAGCTATGACCAACCTAGACAGCATATTAAAAAGCAGAGACATTACTTTGCCAACAAAGGTCAGTCTAGTCAAAGCTACGGTTTTTCCAGTATCCATGTATGTATGTGAGAGTTGGACTATAAAGAAAGCTGAGTGCTGAAGAATTGATGCTTTGAACTGAGGTGTTGGAGTAGATTCTTGAGAGCCCCTTGGACTGTAGGGGATCCAACCAGTCAATTCTAAAGGAAATCAGTCCTGAATATTCATTGGAAGGGCTGATGCTGAAGCTGAAACTCCAATACTTTGGCCACCTGAAGGGAAGACCTGATTCACTGGAAAAGACCCTCATGCTGGGCAAGACTGAAAGCAGAAGAAGGGGACGATAGATAATGATAATTTGGATGACATCACCTACTTGATGAATGTGAGTTTGAGCAAGCTCTGGGAGTTGGCAATGGACAGGGAAGCCTGGGGTGCTGAAGTCCATAATTGTGTCACAAAAAGTTAGACACAGCTGAGCAACTGAACTGAACTGAACTGAACTGATATTTGCCTCCAGTGGTTTTGAGTCCATCCAAGAGAACATGCTAGATTCAAAAAATGTGAAATCACCTTGTAGTATGGCTGTAACATCTTCAAAAAGATAAAAGAGGTTGCTGGTGTGGATCTCTGTATGTCAATGCAAGGGGAGTTTGAGTTACAAAAGATCTGTAAGGTCAAATTAGAAGTCATTTGTTCATTAGTTATTTTTTTGTTCACCTGTTTGTCCATACAGTCAGTCAAATCAGTCAACACAGGCATGATGCAGTGGAAAAGGTTTGACTCTGAAGTGGACAAACCTGATTCTTAAATCTAGTTCTACCATATATTAGCTGTGAAACCACAATAAGGCATCATTTCCATTCTCGACCTCAGTTTCCTTTTTTGCAATTTGCAGAAATAATTACCTCTGATGTTGCTAAGAGGATTGCATGATATTAATGGTTCCCATCTGAGGCAATATGACCTCTTATGCAAAATCTGAAAACTCACTGGACATTTAGAGAATAAGAATTGAAATTCTACATAGTCTGCAATATCTAGAATCCTTAAAAGTCTGGAGTATATGAGAGAAAGGCAACTTTAGCCAATATTTTACAAATATTAAAATGCCAAATTGGGTTCAGTAAAGTATTTTATATTGATTTTATCCTAATATTTACTCTACCAAAACAGAGTAGAACCAAAATTAGATAAACATTTCCCCAAGAAATACACTAGGGTTGTGAGATATATACCACATTTTCAAGATGTAAAAAAGTGATTTGAAAAAGGTAATAATAAAACTGAATTATTGCATTTGACTAGAAAAAAAAAGATTTCATTGGTTCTTAGATAAAATCACAACTTAATCTAAAACATGGCAAATTGCACAATATTAGACAAAATTAGTTTATTAGTATTATATTAATATTTTACTATCTATATAATATTAGTATACAAAAGTGGAAAGAAATTCAAAAATGTAATTTTCAACCAAGCATTTATCATGTTTGAGAAGAATGGTAATGTGGGAAAAGAGGTAAAATACAACTTTACAATGTGCTCTAGTGACATAAATGTTCATTATAGGTGAATGAACAATTTTTATATGACAATGAAGATTTGCTGTTGCATATGTTATGTTTGTAAGAAAGGACAAGTTTTAAATGAAATATTATTTTCAAAGTTGCTGTGAATGGCTATAAAGAAAATTTCAGTACCCGAAAGCCTTAAAATGTATACAAATAGTTCATTTCTCCATGCCATAGCTTCTGCTGCAGATGGAGCAACAGCCATGGTGAATCCGGTGGAGACCATGGGAGGACTTTTAAATGCTGCATCAGGTGTCTTTAGCACTTATTTGCCTTCTGCTCAACAATGCTTCAGGGCCAAGGATTGCACTGAAAAGTCACTGAATAGACGACATTGTCATTGCTCCTAAGGCATGAAGACTGCTCCCACGTACCTTGGATAGCTTCATGATCTGTACATTACCACCGAAGACATGTTTGGATATCTCCTTCTATAGGACAAAGCAAGTAACTGTCCAAAGGAAGTGGCTGTTGCTGTTGTTTTAAGATTGCTGTTTTTAAGATCTTATTCACTTTTGGATGTTACTGAATAACTTTTAAGTTGCATTATTAAAAAGGTGTACATTGAAATTGTATTATTGAGAAAGTATGCAACATATGTTTTAGACTTATTTAAAAATGTTAAATGGTTTTTTCCCTAAACTATAAGAAAATGAGATCAATTTTATTAAAATGAAGGAGAATATCAAGGTATTTATCTCACTCACTAAGAATGACATATGGATACAATTAAAGTTCTAATTTGGAAACATTTGCTCATTATTAAGTACTATTTATTTTTTTTCCCATTTATTTTTATTAGTGGGAGGCTAATTACTTTACAATATTGTAGTTGTTTTTGCCATACATTGACATGAATCAGCCATGGATTTACATGTATTTAATATGTATAAATAATTGATTTAAAGATCTTTATCAGACTAATTTACTAATCTACTAAAAATGGCTAAAGACTGTGTTAAACATTTGCAGGAAGTTAAATAAGTTAAAAATAATGCCTTTGAGACCAAAATATCTTTTAATTGATATAGTTAGAAAAGATTTTGTATGTAAGATTTCCCTACACACTCATTTGGAAAGAAACTAAATTACTTATTTAGACCAATTTCCAAAAAAAAAAAAAAGAAGAAAAAAAAAAAAAAAAAGAAATAGACCAATTTCCAATTCTGTATTTAACTAAAGATGGTTCTAGTGCAGTAGGGTGGTTACTAAAAAAAGCTGTGGAGCCAATTGTAATGTCTAAGGAAAGGATGTTAAAGACTCCTTTTAACAGTTGGAGAACCAAATACCATTAAGCTACCAAAAACACAGGAAACATGGGGATCTTGGTGTATTTCATTAATGTAGCTTGCTTTAGAGATATTTTGAATTATGTATATATTTACATATAGTAAATATACACACACTATTGTGCAGTATGATGAAAGGTAACCCATATTAAGAAAAATGTACACTAGGGCAATTTAGGAATTGCCTCCCAGGTCTACCACATTAATTATGTTGCGCTGTCCACTTATGTCTTCTTCTCTTTCTTTGGGTCACCAGCTGAGGGATATGGTCCCCAATATATGGTCCATCATGGTGTGAGTTGGAAAGAGGTTTCCTGGAATAAACTATGATAACACAGGGTCTTATTTCGTGTCTGCATCTATAAACAAGACTAGGTTCATATGTATGAATTTCATGCCTCATCACTTTTCCCCCCATTTCATCAGTCTGTAATTTGCCTTGGATTATTCCCCCATTTCAATTAAAGGTATTTCTTCTTTCTTTTATTATATAATTACAACTTATAGTTGTTTCTTCTAACATTAGACTTTATTTTAATCTCTGTTTTTCCCCTTGCATTTTCCCTATCCCATGCATTTTGCTAGAATGGGCTCTAAGTGTCTTTCTTATCTTAATTACAAATTTATTCATTATAAAAAAATTGAAGTATTGGTCTATTTTATTATGTTCTTCAGGATAGCTGTATCCAAACCTTTGCTTCTTGAATGTATGCTATATAATTACAACTTAGTTTCCATTTATATCTCTGTCATATCTAATTTCAAAGAGGTCACATCAATTTGATATTTTATTGGTTAAACATTGTCAGATTTTGGCAAAGTTGTTCAGTTCAGTGAAATACCATTATGGCATTATATTGTTATTTTTGTGGGTGCAGCCTCAAGACCACCCTCAGTTTCAAGAATTCACTAGCGGGACACACAGAACTTGCTAAAAGCTCTTATACTCATTGTTGCAGTTTATTTTAGCAAAATAATATGAATAATATCAGCTCATGAAAGAGACATGTGATGCAGGGTCCAGGAGGATTCTACCTCTGTAGCTCCCAGTCATCCTCTCCTGCTGGAGTCATAGATAGCCCCAATTCCCCCCTTAACCACAGGATAGGATGTGAAGTTTCATTTCAGGATAGCAATGAGAGCATCATAACATACTCATTATAAAAAAAGAGCTTTGCTCTGATGGAACCGAGAACCACAAGAAGCAGGGATGTAGCTGGCCAAGTACTGGTAGAGAGGTTCTGGTGCGTGGCCATCTCTTTCATGATTATCATTAGATCATGCAAGTCCTCATTCTGAAGATGACTACATTTCTCCGACTTCTCAGCCTCTCTCAAAGTGAAGAAAGTAAGATAAGATGATATTAGCTTCATGTTGCTAGGGAGTTCACACCATAAAAGCATCAAACTTGTCAGAAGCTCAAAACAGTCTGATGAAATGTTGGATATGTGCTGTGTATTATGTATGTATTCAATAAGCTCACAGTTTCATTTTTTCCTAAACCTGAAGAAATAAAAAATCAAAACATTCATTTAAATCTCTGTGTCAAAGTTTTCCTTTTGTGGAGTCATGAGCAAATGTTTTCTGTGTAGATGGTCTAAGTTTCAGGGTGACAGCAGGAACAAATTTAAGAATATTAATTATAATCTCTTAGAACAGTTACAGTAAATTGGATTCTATGAACTCTACCCCTCAAGCCTAGTGAATCTGTGGCAACTTTTTCTGCTAATCAAGAAAACTTGAAATTACTCTAAATACATTAAATCCCAGCAAGAGTATAGTTTTTACTTCATCATAAGGGATAATAAAAACGTATTGTTTTAAGCAGCAAAAATCTAGCAACAAGATGGTCATCCAGGGATGCACATGGTGGATAATGTTGGTAACACTTATTTTGGCTGATGACATTTGTATGAGAATCATCCATCACACATCAACCCCATGCTGATCTTTCCTCCCCAGTCCTGATTTGAATGTACATGTCTAATTTGCATTAAATGCCAGTCTGGAACCCAAACAGTGTTATTTACTGATATCTTGCCTTCCACACTAAAAATATTGTTATTCAATAGATTTAGTGCTATGCATTTTAAAGAAAAAATTAGAATGCGTGCTAAGTCACTCCAGTCATGTCCAATTCTTTGTGACCCTATGGACAGTAGCTTACCAAGTTTCTCTGTCCATGGGATTCTCCAGCCAAGAATACTGGAGTGGGTTGCCATGCCCTCATCCAGAGGATCTTCCTGACCCAGGGATTGAACCCAAGTCTCTTACAGTCTCCTGCATTGGCAGGCAGGTTCTTTACCACTAGCATCGTCTGGGAAGCCCCAAAATTGGAATAGTAGGTATCTAACTTACCCCAGGCAATACTTAACCCAATATGTTATTTATATGCTGCCTGCCTTCACACACACTGTCCCCCGATCTGGGGAGCACTTTCTCTTCCCCACCTGCCAACTTTGCTGACTCACTCTTTCAGATCTAGCCTGTCCAATGGGGCTCGTCCAGGCCGCACCTGAGCCATCAATCATGATGATATCTTCAGAGCTGTGGTTGAGCACACAGTTTTGTAACAAGACTCCTTACAGGCACTATAACATCTGACTTAATGTGCTTGCCTTCTCTTAGATACTGTGGATTCTTTGAGAGCAGAGGTGAGGGTTTTTCATCTCTGGAGCCAAAGCACAAACATGGGGTGGACACGGTAAATCCTCAATGTTCAGTGAATGAAAAAAAAAAAAATGTTTTCCTTGCAAAACTTGCAGCCTCCCTATAATGGTATGGTGCTGAAGCAAGAAGGTGGGAGCCTTCTGGACTCTGAGGGACAGGGCTTAGATACCCAGCACTAGCCAGGCAGGACACTGTACAAGCACTGGGAAACGATGCCCTGACCCTTCAGGGTACACCCTGGATGCAGAGCCCTCTGATCAGGATCCTGGCCTCTCCATCAGGGAGTGCCCTCACCATGATGTCCCACTGCCAAGCAGAGAGCTAATGGGAAGAAACAATTACCAAAGTTCCGTGAAGCAGCTGAAGGCCTGAATATAACAATAAAGATATTGTTATATTTCTTGTGAAATAAATTATGGCATACCTTGCAATAGAATATGCAGTTATTTTTAAAAAAGTTGAGGCAAATCTATGAATACAAGATAAAGATCAGTGGTTTCCAGGGTTTAAGAGGGAGGAAGGGATAAATAGGGGTAGTGCCGGGATCAGCCGGCAAAGAGAACAAGTCCCGACCACAACAGCACGGAAGCCTGAGAAAAAGAGCCAATAGTAAAGAATGGGGTCGAGAGGACTGAATGCTCTTTAGGCAAGTCAGTGATTTTATTGAGTAAAACAGCTACCTTTATACTAGTACAAGCAGAAAACATAGTTCATAAAAATGCCATCTGGTTTTTGTCACGTCAATACAATTCTTTGTCTTAAGTGATTGCAGAAGCTTACATCTTGTTTTTGGCATTCCAAGATAAACTACTAAGTGAAGGTCACTACTATGTTTTTCTCAAGGAAGAACAAAGGAGACCCGGCAAATGTTTTACTACTTTATCATGGGGTGGTGGGACAGGGAATGGCCTCTTTCAAGGCTTTCCCAGGGCCTTTTTGGGCCTTGAGCAGGCCGGCTCCCCGCAGGGTAGCAGAGAGGATGTTTTAGGAGAAACAATTCTGTGTGATCCTGTAATGGTGGATACATGTCATTATGCATGCACGCTTAGTCACTTCAGTCATGTCCAATTCTTTGCAACCCTTTGGTCTGTAGCCCACCAGGCTCCTCTGTTCAAGAATTCTCCAGGTAGGAACACTTGAGTGGTTGCCGTGCCCTCCTCCAGGGGATCTTCCTGACCCAGGAACCAAACCCACATCTCTTATGTCTTCTGCAGGCAGGTTCTTTACCACTAGCACCAACTGGGAAGCCCATAGTTCACTAAACATTTGTTCAAATTCACAGAATATACAACACCAAGAGTGAACCCTGAGTAAACTATGGACTTTGGATGATTATAATGAATCAGTGTAGCTTCATTGATTATAAAATACTTACCACTTTGGTGAGAGATTTAGATGATGGGAGAGGCTGTGTGTGTGTGTAGAGGCAGGGAGCGTATAGGAGATTTCTATACTTTCTGCTCACTTTTACTGTGAACTTAAAATTGCTCTAAAATAGTCGGGATTTTTTGTTTATTGGTTAGTTTTTTTTTTTGTTTGTTTGTTTTTGTTTTTTAAGGATAGTGTTAGAATTTCCTTGGGTAATGGGGGACTGATCAGAGGTAGTCATATTCAACCTTGGGCTGTTTTGCCAAACGCATGAAGAGAATGACCCAGGTGAGTTGGTCTTACAAAGTGGACTGAATTGAACTGGACTGATTTTGTCTGTTTGGAAAAATTTCAGGGTTGGTTTCCATTTCTTTTAGATTTGAACCAACTTTAATTGAACTCTCCCCCTTTTCCCTTCCCTGCCCATGATTATAACCTGCTCCAAACCCTCATCTGTAGCTTGCTACAGTTTTCTTGTCCTGAATTAATCTGCTATTCTCAAATATTAGTTTCTTTTGAACTTGCCTCAGTTTACCTCTCTATTTATGTCAACAAGCTATTTTAATTTAGAAAAAAATAAACCTGGCTTTTAAAAACATTGAGTTGATATAATTGTATAAATTAAATAAGTGATGACACAGATGCTGGCAAACAACAATATTTCATTTTGGAAAGTAAGTAAGTGGGAAGTCAAAGCAGGTATGTAAAAACCTTGCAATCTTAACTTTAAATTAGGTGTATCAGGAACATTAGTGTTCATTTTCTCACTGTAACAATTTTGTATGTATTTCCTGGTTTAATACACTGGAAAGTTCCAGGAGCAGTGAAAATGCAGTAGCATTGAGCATACCTACTACCCAAAGTGTGATCACCAAATATCCATTACCAAGGAATCCAACAAAGGCTCCTTAAGAAAAAGGCTGATTGCAACATGATGTTAAAAAATGTGGAAGATAAGTCTGGGATTACACATTATATTAGAAAGAGATGAAAGCTCACTGGAGTCAGGGTAAAAGGACCCAGAACTTTATCCAAAAACTGATAATAATAAGAAAAGATCAAGTGCTTACTTTGCTTCTCTGATATGAAAGGTAGCTCAGTGTAAACAACTATTTAATTATATGTTTTTATAAACATTTGATAAACTGAAATTTGAAGTATCATTATGAATTCATTTTTTTTCATACATCTATTTACTGAAATACTTGAGAAGAAAGGCAAGCCAGTAGTATGCCTGTTTTTCAATAAAAGGAATAAGATTTCTTGAAGAAATTGTCAGGAAATGTGCAAATGTATACAATTCTCCATTCAGGGATCGGGGAAGAAATGTGAACCTAGGATATCATAGTCTGCCAGAAAGCAAGGAAGTGTTCGAAGACAAATGGGGTTGTGACAAGATAACCTACTAACTTGATCAGATTCTCAACTGCTAAAAATGTTACACCTTAATCAATAAAAATAAAGTGATGACTGTGGACTGAAAACTGATCATGTGTAAAATCTATGATTACCTTTGCTTTCATCTTGAATATTTAAAGAGTTTGGAAAATTGTCATTTCCATCATCACAATGGGAAAAACCTAGACAAACTGAAAGTCAGCGGCTTTCTTAGGACACATTAGAGAACTAAGGTTGAAGGTCAAACTACTACCCTGAATTTGAAGAGAGATCCAGAAAGATAGAGCAACTGAGATCTACTTATCGAGAGCAGACACGCTCTAACCATCAACTTCTAGCACTTAACATGGTAATTTTGACAAATTATTGGAGGTTTAATGTGAACTAGTGTGAAAGCGAGAAAAACCCAGGGCTACAGTCTTAGGTGGGTACTCTGCATTCATGGGATTTTACTCTAGGAACCCCTAAGAAAGATCCCAGTGTGGCCCTGGCCCGGGGAGAAGAGTAACTATTGCGAAATGCCTCAGAATCTTCTTCATAAATAAGGCCTACTTTCCAAGGGAAAGAATTTCACCAGAGTCACCTTTATCTTAGCTAGAGAAAGGGAATTCCTCCCACACCAGTCACCCTTCAATTATCCTGTCTAACCCAAGAGGGAAAAATATTGTCAACAGGGGAGAGAGATAAAGAATATATATTGGCAATGCAGTACCCAGAAAGAAGAGGATGGAGTGAAGGGGGAAAGTTGTATACCACAGGAGGAGGGATGTAAATGCTTATGAAGGCCATAGCCCTGAGACATAGACCCACAAAAAGACTGAGACTTGATCAGAACAGCATAGAAACCTACATTTTACCATCCTATGGACCAGGCTGCAGGATAAGAACAGGACATTGTAGCTGAGCTGCAAGATTCAGGCTCTAAGCAGGAAAACTTAGAAACCAAGGTCCAGAAGACAGAAGTCTCTGACATCTGCAGCTACAGCAAACAGTAAGCCCAGTTACTTATCAGCCAGGTGAACAAAGATTCTCACAGTAAGGCTTGTTTATCTCTGTTCACATTACCTGAAATAACATGTCTTGATTTCAACAAAAAAAAAATTATAAGATACACAAAGACAAGAAGCAACACCACTTTGTGAAGAAATAAGCCAATCATTAGAAACAAAACTCAGATATAACACAGATGTTGAGATTATCAGTAAGGGAATTTAAAATAACTTATGATTCCTATCTTAATGACTGTAACTAAAACATACAACAGATAAGAACTGATGGCAAATGTAAACAGGAAAATGGGAGCTAAGAACTGAAAGGAAATGCTAGAGGTAAATCATATGGTAATGAAAAGAAAATGTGTCTTTGATTGGTTAATCATGCCCACTCTGATGAGGCATGCCAAAGAGTCATAGGAGCAAAACAAAAGGTTCCCCAGTGGCCAAGCCTGGACAATTTGAACAATAAAATAAAGTAGTGTTGGATTATAATCCAAAGTTTAAAACAGGTGTTTCAACCCATACTGCTTAAATATATGTTAAGGATTGAATACATAAATAAATGGAGAAAAGATAAAAATCTCTGGAACAGAATAAATACAAATAATGTACATAGATAATGTTCCACTCCTCAAGTTCAGCCTGTGTGTAATAACTTTCTTCTTCTGCTTTTTAGTGGAGAATCCTGAGAAAATCTACCTCAGCCAGGTGATCAAAGTCAACATCCACAGTATCAGTCATGCTGATGGCAGGTACTCTTGCTACGAGGCGATTAAAATGACACTGCCTTTGCAGTCTTCCTTCCAAAAATACATAACTTTGGTGTAATCATGAGAAGAGTATGAGATAAAATCCAATTGAGGAGTATTTTATAAAACACTGAGTACCCCTCAGAACTGTAAAGGTCATGAAAAGCAGAGGAAAATCTGAGAAATTATCACAGTCAAAAGTGGCTAGGGACACATGACAGTTAAAAGTAAGTGTTTTGGATGAGATCCTGGAACAGAAAATGGGCATTAAATCTAAAAAATTTAAAGAAATGTAAACATAATATGAACTTAATACTAATATATCAATATTGTTTCATTCATTGTGACAAATTTACCGTCTTGATGGAAGATGTCAACAGAAGGGAAACAAATAATACATCATTATCAATGATTTAACTGATATCAGCTATCATTACTTGGGGATCATAGGCCTATTTTCAAAAATAATTCAAAAAGACAGTATATTCGAAAGAACTTGAACTGTGTCATACTGAAAACTTCTTTTTTCTTTTACCTCTATATTTTCAGCCTATCATCTCGCTCTCTCTCTCCCTCCATTTCCTCCTCCTCCTTCCCTCCCTCCCACTTATCTTGCCTTCCTTCCTTGTTTTCTTCCTTCCTTTCTTCCTTTTTCTCTTCTTTCCTTCTTTAATTCCTTCATGTGGGATATATAGGATCACTCTTCACCATCTATGATGGTCATTTTTATTGTCAATTTGAGAGGCTAGACTATTCAATCAAACACTAAGGTATGTGTTGCTGTGAAGTTGTTCTGTCAATGTGGAAAACATCTGCAATCAACTGACTTTCAGTTGAAGATTGTTTTCCATAATGCAGGTAGGTTTCATTCAGTCAGTGGAAAGGCCTTAAATGCAAAACTGTAGCCTCTCTCAACCCTGAACTCTCCAGTCTAAATTAGATCAAAAGATTCCTAGTTCTAATCTGAGAATAGTATAATTTTACCCCACACCTGACATTAACTAAAATTTTCTGAGCAAAAGTGAATTAAAAAACAACCAGCAAAATTAGAGTTTCCTGAGGAAATTCTGTCCCAAGACTGAAGCATCAGCTTCTGTCTGAGATTCCAGCCTGCTGGTCTGTCCTACAGATTTTGGACTTGCCAGCCCCACAATGGGAGAAGGAAATGGCAACCCACTCCGGTATTCTTGCCTGGAGAATCCCAGGGACAGAGGAGCCTGGTGGGTTGCCATCTATGGGGTCTCACAGAGTCGGACACGACTGAAATGACTTAGCAGCAGCAGCAGCAGCCCCACAATGACATGAACCAATTTCTTGAAATAAATCTCTATAAGTAGAGAGATAGGTAGATGATCCTATAGATGTAGATGATATAGCTAAAGATGTAAATACAGATCCTACCAACTCTGTTTTTTGAAGGTACACTATCTTCACAACTTTCCTATCTCAATCTATTCTAAAATAAAAAGCATACTTTAAAAAGCTATTATTTCAAAATGATATTTTAAAAGATTGTATTGGTAACTATTGGTAATTGCTAAGATTCACTGTTCTAAAACTTCAAAAACAACTGGTAAGAATTAAACATATTTTTCTGTTTTTTAGATTAGCCAACAATTACATAATAAAAGGTTCTTTCTATATGAACTATTTCCAACTAATAAATGAAGAGGAAATAATGGAATTAGAAAACCATCATTTTGTAAACTCCAAAGGATCAAAATCATCCAAAGATTTGTTGGTGTGAAATTTTTATTTGGACGGATCACACTGACACAACCTGAATGTTCCAGAGAATGTTAGCACCACTAGTTAGCACCACTAGGAGAAGGGGAGGACAGAGGATGAGATGGTTGGATGGCATCACCAATGCCATGGACATGAGTTTGAGTAGGCTCTGGGAGTTGGTGATGGACAGGGAAGCCTGGTGTGCTGCAGTCCATGGGGTTGCAAAGAGTCGGACACGACTGAGTGACTGAATTGAATTGAGTTAAATTTCTCATAAAAATAGGAAATTTACAATACCATGTATGATGTCTTATTGAAAAATATTTACTTGAATTATAACTGCACCTCACTACCAGGGTGTAGGATACACACTGAGAAAGAGAAATATATTAAATGATGCCACAAATAATTCATTGTGATATGCTGTGCTTAGTCGCTCAGTCATGTCCGACTCTTTGTGACCCCATGGACTGCAGCCCACCAGGCTTCTCTGTCCATGGGGATTCTCCAGGCAAGAATACTGGAGTGGTTGCCATGCACGCCTCCAGGGGATCTTCCAAACCCAGGGATTGAACCCAGGTCTCCTGCATTGTAGGTGGATTCTTTACCGTCTGAGCCACCAAGGAAGCTCAAGAATACTGGAATGGGTAGCCTATCCCTTCTCCAGGGGATCTTCCCAACCCAGGAATCAAACCAGGGTCTCCTTCATTGCCAGCAAATTCTTTACCAGCTGAGCTACCAGGGAAGCCCAAAGAACTCATTAACCAGATGCAAAATGTGAGAATTCTACAGAATAAATAATGGATTCTTTCCTAACCCCTCAGAAACAGCCAATGGGAAAATCAGAAAAGCATAAGAACCAAATATGATTTATGGATATTATTTGAATTTTGATTTAAACAATCTCACAGTGAAAAAATGGTTTTGAGATAATCAGGGCAATCTGAGTATGAAATATTGGTGTGAAATAGTGCTTTATTTTAATTTTAGATGTGTTAATGGCATCATGAATATGTAAAAAGAAAGTGTATGTTAGCAGTGCATGATAATGTATTTAGAGGTGAAATGGCATAATGCCTGGCATTTTGCCCTGAAAAAGTCCCAAAAATTGTAAAATGAAAGTGGGGAGATCAGTGAAACAAAACTGTTCATAAGTTGGCAATTGCTGAAGATGAATATTGAGTAAAAGGGATTTATTTTACCATAATATCAGCTTTTGGTATGTTTGAAATTTTCCATATTAAGATATCTTTAAAAATGTTTCTAAAAATATGCTTAATTTTGATAAATTTACATTTTCTAAAAAAATGAAAAAAAAAGTAAAATTAAATTAATATTGTGACAGCTTACTTTTCCAAAATGACAACTTTTTCCCCAAAATGTTTGGAATATGAAAATGCAGTGATCATCCTCTAAAGTTACACAGCTCTAAAATAAATAATATAAACACAAAAGGGAAGCAATGGATGGATGAAGATAACAAAAGAAAGAAGAAAAGCAGAAGAATGAAGGAGAGGAAAGAAACAACATTATTGGTTGATAAACTTTTATCTTTAAAAAATATTGCTTCAGCAGTAAGCATTATACCTATTTTTTTTGGTGGGAGAGTGGGGTACCAGACCGATGACTACGAGCTGACTAAGTACAAAAAAATTATGCTTCTGAAATTTCTTGATATCAATTCCTCAGGAAGGACAAACTGCCCTACCTGTGGCACTTGTAACAGAAGCCCCCCTTTTTAATATCTATTTTTTAAATCTCCAAAAACCATTATTTTGCCTAACAGCATCCTAGCAAGAGATTCTTGCAAAACTGTAATTTGACTACCTTCTTATTAAACATTTATAAAACAAGACAAGCAAGTGGCTTAATGATGAAGCAGAACAGGACCCTGTGGGGCCCTTTCAGGTACAAAAGCTCCTTCTTGTCTCCTCTTTTTTGGTTTTAGATAAAAGCTTTAGTCTCCAAGGCCTTCTCTGTGTTCCAAAGAGCAAACACATGCAGTTATTAATTAGAGGAGTGAGAAAATGAAAAGACAAAGGAGAAGCAGTTAAACAAGAAAAGTAATGATGATAGTTCAGTCATAGACTCCTACATTCAATAAAGACACAAAAATGATCCACATCAAAAAATCTAAAACAAAGAAAAACAGCAACAACCCCCCCCCCACCCTGAGCCCTAGCTCCCCCTCAAGCAATATATATAACAATTTGACACAGATCTTTGAGTTGTTCTGCAGTAACAAAGTACCCCCCGTCCTAATTTACCCAGACTGGTAGATGATGGTGACTACATGCTGGACAGAAGGTTGTGAACTCCAGACTGCAACCAGAAGTTTGATGATCAAGATTCTTGAAACATCACTCTTTTACCTCACCATCAACCAGTCAGAAGAAAGTCATGCACCATGCAGTCCTCACCCCAAATGCTGCCTTTAAAAACCTTTCCTTGAAAACTTTCAGGGAGTTCAGATTTTTGAGCATAAGCCACCCATACTCTTTGTTTTGTGCCTGTAATAAGCACTGTATTTTTCTTCACCACAACCTGGTTTCAGTAATTTGGTTTTGCTGCATGGCAAACCCAAGTTCAGTTCAGGAATGAAGCTAAGAATAATTACATTGTGTACCCTAACCATCATTGAAGTTGCATAAATACTTTCAAATAATCCATTAAGAAAGTAGTTTTCACAAGTTTGTCTCTGACTTGAATGGTGCTGGAATTTAATACAAGGCATAGAAGGAAACAGATTTTTTATTCTTTGAGGAAGAAGAAAGACAGTCAAGTCATTATGTAGAAGTCCTGTATCCATTTGTGTTCTGAGAGTCTGTGTCTTAGCAAGCATTCTGACAGTACCAAGAACTTCTGAAAGCTAAAGTGACAAAGAAACAGAAGCAAAAATGAATGATTCAACAGAAGAGAAAAATGCTAGACAATTTGTTTCCAATATGAAATAATTAAGTATGCTATATTTACAAAAGAATTTTGTTTTTTAATTTTTAGTTTCACTTCAAATTTTAGTACTGGAATTTAAATATATTTTAGTATGTTACATGGTCCTTGAAATGCACTGTCAGACCACCTGACCTGCCTCTTGAGAAACCTGTATGCTGGTCAGGAAGCAACAGTTAAAACTTCACGTGTAACAACAGACTGGTTCTAAATAGGAAAAGGAGTACATCAAAGCTGTATATTGTCACCCTGCTTATTTAACTTATATGCAGAGTACATCATGAGAAACGCTGGGCTGGATGAAGCTCAAGTTGAAATCAAGATTGCCAGGAGAAATATCAATAGCCTCAGATATGCATTTGATACAACCCTTATGGCAGAAAGTGAAGAAGAACTAAGAGCCTCTTCAAGAAAGTGAAAGAGGAGAGTGAAAAAGTTGGCTTAAAGCTCAACATTCAGAAAACAAAGATCATGGCATCTGGTCCCATCACTTCATGGCAAATAAATGGGGAAACAGTGGAAATAGTGGCTGACTTTATTTTTCTCGGCTCCAAAATAAATGCAGAAGGTTATTGTAGCCATGAAATTAAAAGACACTTAATTCTTGGAAGGAAAGTCATGACCAACCTAGAAAGCATATTAAAAAGCAGAGACATTACTTTGTCAACAAAGGTCTGTCTAGTCAAGGCTATGGTTTTTCCAGTAGTCACATATGGATGTGAGAGGCAGACTATCAAGAAAGCTGAGTGCCAAAGAATTGATGCTTTTGAACTGTGGTGTTGGGGAAGACTCTTGAGGGTCTCTTGGACTGTAAGGAGATCCAACTAGTCCATCCTAAAGGAGATCAGTCCTGGGTGTTCCTTGGAAGGACCGATGTTGAAGCTGAAACTCCAATACTTTGGCCACCTGATGCGAAGAGCTGACTCATTTGAAAAGACCCTGATTCTGGGAAACATTGAGGGCAGGAGGAAAAGGGGACAACATAGGATGAGATGGCTGGATGGCATCACTGACTCAATGGACATGAGTTTGGGTAAACTCGGAAGTTGGTGATGGACAGGGAGGCCTGGTGTGCTGCAGTTCATGGGGTTGCAAAGAGTTGCACACAACTGAATGAATGAACTGAACTGAACTGAACTGAAATGCTCTGTAAATTTATTGCAATTTTCTTTGTTGTCTTTTTTTTCCCTTTGGACATAACTTTAAACATTATACTTCACCCCTTTTGTGATTTATTAACTTTCTACCAAAAGATTACCTCCTCAGCCAAACTTTGGTCAAGTTTCTCTAAATTCTTCTTCTAGCTATTCATTGCCCTTGGCCTGCCAAGCCTGGTTTTAGCAAAGAATCCTGCTGTCAATTTATTGAGAATCCCCCAACCCTCTATATCCAATCAACCTCCTCTTCCCCTTCATCTTTGATTAGTAACTAAGTTCCTCATTGCAATTGTCCATCCTCTCTTTTATTCTGCCCACCGGTGGTAAATCCCCACTTACTCCGGTTGTATTTGGAGTTAAGGTCAATTTCTCTTTTTTATTGCAATAGTCTCTCCCCCATTGCCATAATCTTGAATAAAGTCTTCCTTGCCATTTTAAACAAATGTTAGAATAATTTATCTCATTATACTATACCCAATCTTAACCTTACTATTTTTCTGGTGGCAGTTGGAAAAACTTTAGGAAACAAATGAATATACTTTCATAGATGTATATATCTTTGAAATTTCAAATACTTTTAAGTTGAAATAAGGATACTAGCACATTTTTTTCTTGTATTATAACTTTTACAATTATCAGGAAAAGTTATGAAGGATTGAAATAGGAAAAAGGAAAAAAAAAAAAACTCAGTAAATACTCTGCCAAGGTCATCTATTTCAGCTGTCTCTGCCTTTCATGGTCTTGGAACTGTTTAACAGCTCTGTAAGTTATAGAAATCTGACAATAATGTATATGATTCTTGTTTATAGAAACACAAATGAATTAGGCCCAGTGTGTTGCAATTGATTATTGACCTGTAAACAGATCTATTTTGCATCAATTTGCAACTTGATTTCAGAATTATTTTATTCCTTATATATATATGTGTGTTTTGAATTCTCTTTTGAACTTGTTATGACATATTACAGATTCTTTCATTAATTATGAGTTATAATTTTTGACATATGTTCCATATGGTAGTCATAATTTCCTATCCTTTAACACAGCGTTGGAATTTATAATAGTTGTTAACCTTTTGAATCATATTTCCTACAGCTTAGTCATTTTTCTACGTGTGAGTGTTTAATGCCTTATACCAGACATTTTTCCTGGCTTCTGGTTTGAGCTTTTGCTTGGCTAAATTCTACTTTTACCTGGTTCTTTTTCAGGAAATGCTTATGGGTATCATAAGTTTCTTTATGTTTGAGAAGGTCTGACTGCTCTCTTCACCCTTGAATGACAAAGTCACCAGGAAGAACATCATGGACTCAAATTGCTCTAGTCAGTTTGTTTCTTACTGTTTATTTATAATGATTATTTACATCCTTTTTCTATAGCAATAATTCAGTACTAAGCTATTATCTTTTTTTGCTGGATTTATTTTCTCTTTTTATTTAGTAGTATATTGATTTTATTTGTAATTTTCTGTTTATAATCTCTCCCTTTAGCAATTTTTATTTTAATGTCCCTCATTTAAAATCTATTAAAATAAACCCATTATTAATATGTTTTTCTGTGTACAGTAAAATATTAGTGTTTCATATTTCCTGGGGTTAAGATTATTTTTTCCTAATTAGATACTTTATCTTTCTTTTGCCTGACAATTTCTTTTTTCTTCACTTCCTTTCCTTCCTCTCTCCTTTCTTGTGCATACACTCCCGTCCTCTCTGTTCCCCCCACCATTTTTTGTATTTTTAATTGGAGGATAATCACTTTACAATATTGTGTTGATTTCTGCCATACATCAACATGAATTAGCCATAGGTGTACATATGTCCCCTCCCTCTTAAACCTCCCTCCCACCTCCCACACCATCCTGCCCCTCTAGGTTGTCACAGAGCACTGGATTTGAAGTCCTTGCATCATACAGCAAATTCACACTGGTTAATTTTACATATGGTAATGTATATGTTTCAATGCTATTCTTTCAGTTCATCCCTCTCTCTCTTCCTTCACTGTGTCCACAGGTCTGTTCTTTATGTTTGCATCTTCATTGTTGCCCTGCAAATAGGTTCATCAGTACCGTCTATCTAGATTCCAATATACGAGTTAATATATGATATCTGTTTTTCTCTTTCTGACTTACTTCATTCTGTATAATAGGGTCAAATTTCTTCCAACTCATTAGAAGTGACTCAAATACATTCCTTTTTATGGATGAGTAATATCCCATTGTTTTCCCCCATTTTACGTATCAATTGCTTCGTAATTGCTGCATTAACATCATACAGTTAGAAGTGGATAAGTCTGTCCAGAACTTTACTTGTACTGATATGGTAAATTCTCCTTGACTTTCCTTTCAAGATTCATGGGCATGCTTCACCTTTTCTATGAAGTGATATGATGGCTATTTGTTCAGGGCTTGGTGTTTCAGGGGTATGAAGGTACGGGGCTCAGAGAGAACTACATATAGTGATGGCTGGCAGTCCTAGACTCTGCCCTCTTTTTTGTAATCATCTTGAATACCTTAAATTAAAGGGAACACCTCCTATTCTATGATGTCCTGAAGTTCATTATTTGACATTTGACTTGACCGTGCACCATTTCTGGGTTTTGTCCTACTTCAGGGGTTGGAGCCCTGTCCCTGTAGCCTCCATCCAACTGAATGGGACTGGTCCCTGCCCTCATCTGACTGTCTCACTCCCATGGTGATAGCCCTTCCTGCAAGCAGAAATGGGCTAACTAGAAAGTGTTTGGGCCTCTCTGAGACACTGTATGTGTTTCTCACTTATGTTCCACTTGCCTAGTTTTCCATTTATTGCTCAAAATAATTAAGCCCTTCCTTTTTCCCTTCCCCCTGAGAAAATCATCAGCATAAAATCTCTGTGAGTGTCTGGGAGACTTTTGTTTCTGTTCTTGCAGAATGAGAAGGGTGTAAAAACCTTCAACATTCCTTTGTTTTTACTTCTCCCCAACCTAGGGCTCGTGATGAGATTGTCTGGACCCTCCTCAGCTCTCTCCAAGGTGCCTCCATGGGACACAGAGTAAAAACTATGTGGAGAGATACCATGCTGAGTTTTGAGGATTTCTGGGCAATCTTTTTTTCTTGCTTAATTGTAAGCCACCAGCCATCAAACCATTTAATTTAAATTTGAGCAAGTGTACTTTTCACTGCTTCTCCTCATGGGGTCTCTCCTTTCCTCCTCTTTCCATCATAATTGATTTTTTTTGTTGTTGTTCACATTGTTTGATTCTGCGGTGGGAAGGTTTTCATACTCAGCTTCACTTTACTTATTTAATCCCCAAATTACACAATGCTTTCATGAATTCCTCTGGCTACAAGGCTTGGTGGCAATTTTAAGACAGCTACAGATGTTAAAATGCATACAACAGCTTGGTGCCTTCCGTGTGGCCCAGAGGCACTTTTAAAAAGCAGACTGTGAGCATGTTTATTTCCAGCCATCTCTGGAGAAGCAATGACGATTTTGAAATGTCACTTTTAGATTTTTAGAATGTATGTTCTAAAAAAGAAAAAAAAAAAAAAGCATTTTCCCCCCTCTATTCAGTGTTACCTGACAGTCAGAAATTAGAGTTTTATAAAAACTGGGAATGGCGAAGGCACTTTTGAGTTCAAGCCTAATCTTCCAATAATACAACCTGAAAATGACTGCTGCCCCTTTCCTTGACCTGTTGGCCATGACTGAATTTATAGCCATTGAAAAAGGTACAAGAAGGTGTGCATGTGCCCGGGCTAAGTCGTTTCAGTCACGTCCCACTCTTTGCGACCCTATGGAATGTAGCCTGCCAGGCTCCTCTGTCCTTGGGATTCTCCAGGCAAAAATACTGGAGTGGGTTGCCATGCCCTCTTCCACGGGATCTTCCCGACCCAGGGATTAAACCCACATCTCCTGTGGCTCCTGCATTGCAGACGGATTCTTTACTACTGAGCCGTGGAAGAAGCCCACAAGAACATGTGGGGAGAGTCATTGGGATGCTCCTAGCTGCAGGAACATGAGTGTGGCCTTCCTGCCTTAAACAGAAAGGAGACACTAATTAAGAACATAGACCTTATGTTCAAACAAGCAGTGGCTTCTCTTTCCTTAATCTCTTGGCCTTGCTATCATAGAAAGTTATAAAATAGTATGTTCTAAGTTACCACTTTATTATTATTTTATTACACACAATGATACTATTATGCATTACATGTTTCTTATCTGCCAGGCAGTATTGCAGATGCTTTATAGTATAGTATCATGTAGTTCCCCAAACAGTCCTAAGATAAGTACTTGGATTTGGTTGTAAGAACTGAGACATTGAGCAATTAAGTCATCTGTCTCTGTTCACACTGCTAATGTAGAAGCTGGATTTAAACCTTTGCTGACTCCACAGGACACAGTCTCCCTCTCTTGCATGTATTCTTATAGAAGGCACAGCTCCTTGCATGGGGCTAAGCAGATCATGTAGGGCAAGCAAGTGGAGTACAAGAGAATCTGAAAGACCTTTCATGGGTTCCAGCCCTGTAGCCTCCAGCACCATAGGACTGAGAGCTTCACAACTTCTTTGAACCCGTTTTCCATTGACTATAAAATGGCCCAATACTATCCACTCTGCAGAGTCGTGCTAGGAGTTCCAGATATGATCTCTGTGGGGTGTCTAACTGTGCCTTGCAGCGTCTAAGTATTTGGTTATTGACTGACCCTTGGTGTAGAATTGACGTTGTCGACCTTTTATAAATACATACATTCCCAAAGAAACAATTCTTACACATACTCCCCATATGCTATACAATGAAAGATGAGCAGTTGTATAAATACTGTCAGTAGAAAATAGTTTAATATATGTTTTCAGAATTAAGCTGGTGGTTTAATGATATTCAGAAAGTAAAGATACACTAACACCTTCAAATTGCATGACCTAAAAAATGAGTCATCCATCCACAACTCTGGTAATTATTTTAGCTAGTTGTAGTCCCTTCCTCTGGCCACATTTCTAGCTAGTGAGAACGGAGGACCTATTCCCAGAGAGAATGAGTCACCTATAGGGACTGTGAAATTTGCCTCCAGCTGCTCCTTCTTTTGTGCAGATGGGAGAACTGGCATTTGAGTCTGTGTCCCGTGGGCCCCACTTATTGACAGTCTTCTTTATAAATGGGAAAGAAAAGGACAGTTATCTTGGCCACAGAGAACAAATATGAAGTAGCCTGTTATGAAATAAAGTGTGTTACCACAAAAGATGTTGAAATTCTAACCCCAGTACCTGTGAATGTGATGTTATTTGCAAATGAAGTCTTTGCTGATGTAGTCAAGATCAGGTCATTAAGGTGGATCCTAATCCAATATGACTGGTGTTCCTTAAAAAAGGGTAAATTTGGTTACAGAGAGAGACATACGGGGGGATGCCATGGGGAGGGGAATGCAGAGATCAGGGTGATGCTTCTGTAAACCAATGGATACTGAAAATTGTCAGAAACCACCAGTGACTTGGAAAGAGGCCCAGGACAGTTTGTCCCTCAAAGACCTTGGAGTCTGAGGGATAACCAATCCTGCTGACACCTTGATTTCAGAGTTCCAGCCTCTGGAACTGAGAGACATTACATTTCTGTTGTCTAACTGCCCAGTTTTTAATACTTTATCAGGCAGCTCCACGCCACCAGTGCATGGTCCTCAACAATGAGTCAAATTTCCCTTCAGCTCATCTCAAGGTCAGAAGCACTAAAATGCTGTGCCAGACTCAGAATCTCAGGAGACATGAAGTTTGGGACTTTCAGGTGGAGGCCTGGAAATGCAGCTGAAGAGCATGGGATGGAACAGTGAGTGTGGCTAGCCTGAACACAGAAGCATCATCCTGTCCTTGAAGAGCCAAGACACATGTTGACAAGTGAGTGAGGGCAGGGAGCTAGTGAAGGCAGAGCAGACCAATTTCCAACCTCCTGGCCTGGTGCCTCCTTGTGGACCAGCTGGACAAGATTCATCCCTCATGTGCAAGAGCATAGAAGATTTACTGAGAAATATTTAACCAATGAGAGCACATATTTAAATGAAACAAAGTCATGGATTAAGGTAAAGTTGGGGAAAATTGGGGCAGACAAGCATAAAAGTGACCTTTACCTGATAATGTTGAATTATTCATAACCTTTGATGCATATTCCCAGCTAGAACTCAACATAACTTTAAAGAAAACAGAAAGAATTTTTCTTCATACTTTATCATAGAACTTTTTGCAAGAAAAATGAGATAGTGGGTATAAGCTTACAATAAAGTTATCCTGCAAGTGGGAAAGACATTATGGAGAAAACCTGGAATAATAAATACTGACAATTCTATTACTAAAACACTAAAAGCAATTCCCTACAAGGAAAGAAAGAATAAAAGTAACCCTTATTGCTATACACATTGCTCTCATATATGATGAAAACTTTAATTCTAATAATGGAAAGAAAGATACGATAATAGTATGCTGGAATAATAGCAAAAATGCATGGATTATCCCTGTTTTACAAATGAGAGATATGGTGCTCACAGTCATTAAGTAAATTGCTTCAGGTCACAAAGCTGGTAAGATTCAAAATCAGAAATCAAATCCAGGTATATTCAACTTGGAAAGCCAGGGATTTGGGGTCATAAGGAAATCATACCTTTCACCTTTGAGGCAATAATTAACGTAGTACAGATAGCTAAATTATTTCTGCCCAGCATATTCTTGAAACCACCCAACTTGAAATCCATTTTTATCATAAAAATGAAGTGTCTAAAAATAAAACTTGAAATCAAAACTGATTCAAAGCAAATGCATTCTGAGGTATTTCCTGGGAAGGGGGAAGACCATTCCAATCTAGATTTGATAGCATTTGCCACTATGGCTAAATTTCCAGGGCATCAGATGACCAATTGTTTAAAGTTGGTTCCACATCAAGTAAATTTCACAGGACATTAGAATCATAAACAGGCTTCCAAGTAGCTGTCATGAATTAAGTCTATTTGATCAGAAACTGGAGAGGCAAGAGAAATGTCTTAAGAATTCAGAGAAACACAGCCTCAAGTCCAACAGCATCAGGGCAACAAAATGGTTGTGACTTGGAGGTTAGCTGGATACACATACCTAAGTTATGATAGAAGCCATAGAGATAGTAGTTACCACATAACAAGCACCTAAGTGCCAGGGACTTTGTACACATTGTCAACCTGCATATCAACAATGGAAGGGGAAGGTATTTATTACTTCCTCTACACAGAGGAGAAAACAGTTTCAGAGATGACTCATTTCCCCAAGGACAAACACTGTCAGGAAAGATGCAGTGCAGTTCTCTTTGGAGCAATGACCTTATGTTAGTATGGAGCCTTAGAGCCATCAGCAGTGACAGTTCTGCAATGGTGGCTTTAGATGTCAGTCCACAGACAGAATTTGGGCTTGGAGGAACTGGCTTGATGTGGAACTTCTCAGCAGCGAGTGGTCACACAAGTGCACTTTCTTTTTTTTACATGTAAATCCATGACTGATTCATGTCAATGTATGGCAAAAACCACTATAATATTGTAAAGCAATTAATACAATGAATTAATTAATACAACCTCCAACTAATACAAATAAATGGAAAAAAAAAAAACAAGTGCACTTTCTTTCAGAATGAATACTTTTTTATTATTATGAAGTGAAGTGAAGTTGCTCAGTCGTGTCCAACTCTTTGCAACCTCATGGACTGTAGCCTACAGCACTCCTCCGTCCATGGAATTTTCCAGGCAAGAGTACTGAAGTGGGTTGCCATTTCCTTCTCCAGGGGATCTTCCCGACCCAGGGATCAAACCCGGGTCTTCCGCATTGCAGGCAGATGCTTTACCATCTGAGTCACCAGGGAAGCCTCAACATTATATTAGCAGATTAGGTGTAATTCTCTGATGGCTGATAAGCTCTGTTTCTTCTCCTCTTCACAATATGCTGGATGCATGAAAAAGGCTACTTTGGAAGTGATGGCAGGAAAGGAATCAGGATCCTGACTCTGGCTCTTCTTTTTATTATTGTAGTCCCAGACAACAAAGTAGAGTGCAATGAACTGCCATTTACACATTTCCCATCTTCAACAGCCATCAGCTCATGGCTAATCTCAAAGGATGGTATCTGTAACTAAAAGAAAAATCTGGATGTGCCCCTGTATCAGCTTTTCTTTTGTCTTAGTTTGTCCACTTGCAGTGACCAATATTTTATGTGTGGATTTGAAGGGGGAGAAACTGCTAAAACGAAGGGTAGGAATTTCTGAATTAAGAGTTAAACTGATCATATTGACTACCAATTTGTTAACATGGGCAAAACCTAAAACATTAAAAAACTCTGCACATTTGGATCTGAAACAAAAATTGGACATGTTATAGCAAATAAAATGTCTTCCTTGTTACTTGTTCATTTAAGACTATACTCAGCATCCTTCTTGACACCACAACTGGTACTTATTGAATGTCAGTGAGTCTGTTATTCACCCAGAATCTCAAATTGTAATGCCCAGACCAACAAAATTGAGGGTCGTAGGAGTCCTGGGGAGCTTGGTGTTTCTTAAGAATGTATACTTATCAATTCATTGTGTAGGCTGTTTGTCCTACAAGATGCCAGTCTGAGACATTTATTATCTCCCACCAGTTGTGCAGGGATGTATTTGTTCTCATTTCACAGAAATTCAAAGGGAAGCTCAGCCTTAAAGCAGATGACACAAATCATCTTTACTTCCTTCACGTCAGCCAATCGCAAGGCTGCAAACTAGAATTTGTGAGCAGCAGATATCCAACAACACTGGAATCACAGTCTCCAATGGTCCTACCCGCTGCCTCTCTTGCAGGGCACGTGTTTCCAACTTCACAGAGATTTCAGTCTTTTGGCTCTTCTGTTATTTACTCATGACTTTACCTCCAAGGTACAGTTGTCTTTCCTCCAGGCATGATTTACAGATAGCTAATTTCATGCCACTCTGGCTGTCTGCTGCATACCTGAGGAAAGCACTGTATGATGTGTGGTTTGGTGGCTGGAGTAAAGCCATCCACACCCTCCAATCCTAGATGAGAGGGCAGCTTTGCTAGGTCATCTTTGCATCTCTCACTGACCACTTAAGTGCACATTTAAGGACTGGTTGAGTTCTTTCCCACCCCCCACCCCCCCGCCCCCATTTCTGGGCCATAACTTCCAGACTTTGTCTAACGTTTTCTAGAGAAAGCAAAAAAAGTTCTTTGACTTTCTCTCCCTGCCCCCAATACAATATATCCCCCCCCCCCTTTCCTACAGCTCAAGGGTATTCTCGGCCTTGCCACTTGCTTGTGCTTTGGGTCCAACTGTCCCTGCCTTCTCAGTGACCCTTTCTACTGAGGAGTCCCTCACACCTGATCTTCAGTTCCTCTCTCAGTTCTGTTCGTTCCTCACAAGTTCAATTCCTGGTTTGTTGTTTTATTTTTTTCTATCAATGCAGGTTCTTTCCCTATTCTACAGTTTCTACTTCTTATCACATCTATCTCAGATCTCCCAGCAAAGGGAAACCAGAATAATGGCTCCTCAAAAATGCCCGAGTCTTAATCTTCAGGATCTGTGAATATGTTATATTTTGTTACACTAAAAGGGGAATTACCATTGCTAATCAGCTGATCTACAGATAAAGAAATTATCCTGGATAATCCGGGTGGATTCAGAAATTCTTAAAAGAGAAGTAGGTAGAGGGAATGACAGAATAAGTCCATGTGAGAAAGACTCAACCAGCCACTGCTGACTTTAGATATAGGAGACATGAGACAAGGAATATAGGAGGCTTCTAGAAGCTGGAAAAAGCAATCACATTATTCCTCTCCTAGAATCTCCAGGAGTACAGCCCTGCTGACATCTTGCCTGATAATAAATATAATCAATATATTTTGTTTTAAGGCAGTAAGTTTGTGATAATTTTTTATAGCACCAATAGGAAATTAATACATACTCCAGCCACATTGGGCTTCCCTGATAGCTCAGTTGGTAAAGAATCTACCTGCAATGCAGGAGACCCTGGTTTGATTCCTAGGTCAGGAAGATCCACTGGAGAAGGGAAAGGCTACCCACTCTAGTATTCTGGCTTAGAGAATTCCATGGACTGTCCATGGGGTCGCAAAGAGTCGGACACGACTGAGTGACTTTCACTTTTTCGAGTCACATCATCCCTCTCTATGACTGGTCTCCTTTTGACTCAACTGCTCAAGCAAGGATGATGTAATTAATAAATTCAGTATGGCCTTACATGCATTTAAGTAGTCACAATAGCTTTTTCATATATTTGGAAAAATAATATATTTACATGGATGAAAGTGAAAGTGTTAGGGGCTCAGTTATGTCTGACTCTGCAACTCCATGGTGACTGTAGCCCACCAAGTTCCTCTCTCCATGGAATTCTCCAGGCAAAAATACTGGAGTAGGTAGCCATTCCTTTCTCCAGGGGATCTTCCCAATTCAGGGATCAAACCTAGATCTCCTATATTGCAGGCAGATTCTTTACTGTCTGAGCCACTAGGGAAGCCATGAATACATGTGTATAATTAGGATTAATTATATAAAATTGCTACTTACAGAGGTCAAAATTGATATTGGCAATTTCACATTGTTAACTTATATATATATATATATATATATATATATGTATTATTATTCCATGTGCTGACAGTGGTACTGAGGACAACTCATAATGTTTTTATCCCCCCATAATTGAGGACCAGACTTTGGGAATCATTGCTCTAAGGATACAGACAGATGAAAGATACTTACATTTACAAATCTCTTTGCCTTTCCTACTGTGTCTTCATAGGTTATTTAAGTGATATATCTATGAGAAGAAAAAAGAATATGTTTTGTAGTAAATGTCCCAACTGTTTTTATTTTCTCCCAACTCAGCAGGAGAGGGAAAAATAGCCAAAAAAAACAAGGGAAGAAAGGGAGGAGGAGGAAGGGAGGAAGCAATGAAGGAAAGAAAGAAGAGAAGAGGAAGAAAAGATGGATAAGAGAGAGGGAAGAAGGGAGGAGGAGGAGGGAATGGAGAGAGAAAGATAATAGGCAAAAATATAGAGGTAAAAGAAGTTTTAAGTATGACATAGTTCAAGTTCTTTTGATATATTTTGTCCTTTTGAAATATCTTTGAAAATAGGCATAAGATCCCCAGGTAATCATATTTAATATGATTAAATCATTGTTAATGATATGTGTTTCACTGCTGCTGTTGAATACATGTCATTTGACTAGTACAATGGCTTAAATTGACAATAATAAATGTCATTGAGTGTGGCTAAATCTACTTTTTAGCGTCATTTGAGAAGACTAATTTAGCTTTAGGATTAAAGTATTCATATCTAATTTGTCTCTGTTAGAAAAGCTGTGTCATTCTTTGATATATTTCCAATATAATAGAAGTCTCAGTTTATCATTGACATTTTTTAACATGAACACTGGGATTATTTATAGTTAGAGCATTACAAAGTGAAGTACAGTTCTTAGAAAAAAAGTAATGACTTTGGTATGTAGTAGAATTTACAAGGAGAATAAGCTTCTCACATTATTGTTAAAAATGAAGTTAGGTGAGGTATTTCATAAGTTAATTTTTTTCTGTTTTAATATACTTTAATTTTTCTATTTTATATTGGATTATAGCTGATCTAAAAGGTTGTGTTAGTTTCAAGAGATTTGCAATCAATGATTCAGTTGATACAAATACATATATACATATATATATATATACTTTTTCAGATTCTTTTCCCAAATAGGTCATTACAGAATATTGAGTAGAGTTGCCTATACTATGCAGTAGGTCTTTTTTGATTATCTATTTTATACATAGTAGTGTGTATATGTTAATTTCAAATTCCTAATTTATCCCTGCCCCCTGACATTTCCTCTTTGGTAATCGTAAGTTTGTTTTAGAAGTCTATGAGTCCGTTTCTGTTTCACAAATAAGTTCATTTGCATCATCTTTGTTGATTCCACATATAAGTGACACCATACGATATTTGCCTTTCTCTTACTTTCTTCATTTATTATGATAGTCTCTAGGTCCATCTATGTTGCTGCAAATGGCATTATTTCATTACTTTTTGTAACTGGGTAGTATTCCATTGTACATATCATTTTATCCATTCTTCTGACATTTAGATTACTTCTGTATCTTGACTATAGTAGGATTTGTTTGTTTTTTAAAGAGCGTTTTCAGGTTCATAGAAAACTTGAGCAGAAATTGTAGAGATTTTCCATATACCCTTTCCCCCCACACAGGCACAGCCTCTCCCATTGTCAACATCGCCCACCAGGGTGGTACATTTGTTACAATTGATGAGCTTCCATTGACACATCTTTATCACTCAAGGTTCATAGTTTACATAAGGATTCATTCTTGGTTTTGTACATTCTGTGGGTTTCAGAAATTGTATGATGACATAAGTGCATCATTGCAGCATTGTGCAGAGTATATCTACTGCCTTAAAAATCCTCTGTGCTCTGTATATTCATCTCTCCCTATCACTTCTGACAACCACTGACAGTCACTTCCTACTATCTTCATGGTATTTTCTTTTCCAGCACATCGTATAATTAGAGTCAAACAGTGTAGTTTCCAGATTGGCTTTTTTCACTTAGCAATATGCATTAAGTTTCCTTTATGTCTTTTCCTGGCTTGAAAGAGCATTTATTTTTTAGTGCTGAACAATAATCCTTTGTCTGGATATATCATAGCTTATCTTTTCACCTGTGAAGGACATCTTGGTTCAATCCAACTTTGGGCAATTTTGAAAAAAGCTGCTGCAAATATCTGTGTGCAAGATTTTGTGTGGACTTGCAGTATTATCTTCTAAAAGAACAGATGAACTCTTTATGATGTAAGATAAAGTACAGTTAAATGATTATAAAAAGTTGATGGACAGAGGAGCAAAGTGGCAGACTCCTATTGAAATCAAGACTCACTTGAATCAAATTTATTCAATCTATAAAAATACATGAGTTTATAATTTTATATTAAAAAGAAATAGTAAAGAAAACAATGGAAACCAGAGCCTTAGGTAAAAGGTGTATGGAAAATGTTTTAATGAAGAGATTAGTACTCACCACTCTCATCCATTGATAATTCTTGGTGTCCCTTGAATGTGGATAAGCAAATTGTAAATGCCTCATGTATGTAATACAACATGAAACACTCCATCATCTAGGAGGCATGCTTGACAGAAAAAGCTGAATCTGGGTTTAATAAAACCTTTCAGTTCAGTTCAGTTCAGATTCTCAGTCGAGTGTGACTCTTTGCAACCCCATGCATTGCAGCACACCAGGCCTCCCTGTCCATCACCAACTCCTGGAGTTTACTCACACTTATGTCCATTGAGTCAGTGATGCCATCCAACCATCTCATCCTCTGTCGACCCCTTCTCTTCCTGCCTTCAGTGTTTCCCAGCATCAGGGTCTTTTCAAATTAGACAGCTCTTTGCATCAGGTGGCCAAACTATTGGAGTTTCAGCTTCAACATCAGTCCTTCCAAGGAACACCCAGAACTGATTTCCTTTAGGATGGATTGGTTGGATCTCCTTGCAGTCCAAGGGACTCTCTGTTGCTTCCTGACCTGCATACAGGTTTCTCAAGAGGCAGATCAGGTGGTCTGGTATTCCCATTTCTTTCAGAATTTTCCAGTGTTTATTGTGATCTACACAATCAAGGCTTTAGCATAGTCAATAAAGCAGAAATAGATGTTTTTCTGGAACTCTCTTGCTTTTTCAATGATCCAGCAGATGTTGGCAATTTGATTGCTGGTTCCTCTGCTTTTTCTAAAACCAGTTTGAGCATCTGGAAGTTCTCAGTTCACATATTGTTGAAGCCTGGCTTGGAGAATTTTGAGCGTTACTTTGCTAGTGTGTGAGATGAGTGTAATTGTGTGGTAGTTTGAGCATTCTTTGGCATTGCCTTTCTTAGGGATTGGAATGAAAACTGACCTTTTCCAGTCCTGTGGCTACTGCTGAGTTTTCCAAATTTGCTGGCATATTGAGTGAAGCACTTTCACAGCATCATCATTTAGGATTTGAAATAGCTCACCTGGAATTCCATCACCTCCACTAGCTTTGTTCATAATGATGCTTCCTAAGGCCCACTTGACTTTGCATTCCAAAATGTCTGGCTCTAGGTGAATGATCACACCATAGTGATTATCTGGGTCGTGAAGATCCTTTTTGTACAGTTCTTCTGTGTATTCTTGCCACCTCTTCTTAATATCTTCTGCTTCTGTTAGGTCCATACCATTTCTGTCCTTTATTGAGTCCATCTTTTCATGAAATATTCCCTTGGTATCTTTGATTTTCTTGAAGAGATCTCTAGTCTTTCCCATTCTGTTGTTTTCCTCAATTTCTTTGCACTGATCGCTGAGGAAAGTTTTTTTTTATCTCTCCTTGCTATTCTTTGGAACTCTGCTTTCAAATGGGCATATCTTTCCTTTTTTCCTTTGCTTTTTGCTTCCCTTCTTTTCACAGCTATTTGTAAGGCCTCCTCAGACAGCCATTTTGCCTTTCTGCATTCCTTTTCCTTGGGAATGGTCTTGATCCCTGCCTCCTGTACAATATTCACAAACCTCCGTCCATAGTTCTTCAGGCACTTGGTCTATCAGATCTAATCCCTTGAATCTATTTCTTACTTCCACTGTATAATCGTTAGGGATTTGATTTAGGTCATGCCTGAATGGTCTAGTGGTTTTCCCTACTTTCTTCAATTTAAGTCTGAATTTGGCAATAAGGAGTTCATGATCTGAGCCACAGTCAGCTCCCAGGCTTGTTTTTGCTGACTATATAGAGCCTCTCCATCTTTGGCTGAAAAGAATATAATCAATCTGATTTTGGTGTTGACCATCTGGTGATGTCCGTGTGTAGAGTCTTCTCTTCTGTTGTTGGAAGAGGGTGTTTGCTATGACCAGCGTGTTCTCTTGACAGAACTCTATTAGCCTTTGCCCTGCTTCATTCTGTACACCAAGGCCAAATTTGCCTGTTACTCCAGGTGTTTCTTGACTTCCTACTTTTGCATTCCAGACGCCTTTAATGAAAAGGACATCTTTTTTGGGTGTTAATTCTAGGAGGTCTTGTAGGTCTTCATAGGACTGTTCAACTTCAGCTTCTTTAGCATTACTGGTCGGGTCATAGACTTGGATTACCGTGATACTGAATGGTTTGTCTTGGAGACGAACAGAGATCATTCTGTCATTTTTGAGACTGCATCCAAATACTTCATTTTGGACTCTTTTGCTGACGATGAGGGCTACTCCATTTCTTCTAAGAGATTCTTGCCCACAGTAGTAGATTTAATGGTCATCTGAGTTAAATTCACCCATTCCAGTCCATTTTAGTTTTCTGATCCCTAAAATGTCAATGTTCATTCTTGCCCTCTCCTGTTTGACCACTTCCAATTTGCTTTGATTCATGGACCTAACATTCCAGGTTCCTATGTAATATTGCTCTTTACAGCATCAGACCTTGCTTCCATCACCAGTCACATCCACAACTGGGTGTTGTTTTTGCTTTGGCTGCATCTCTTCATTCTTTCTGGAGTTATTTCTCCATTTTTCTCCAGTAACATATTTGGCACCTACTGACCTGGGGAGTTCATCTTTCAGTGTCCTATCTTTTTGGCTTTTCATACTGTTCATGGGGTTTTCAAGGCAGGGATACTGAAACAGTTTGCCATTCCTTTCTCCAGTGGACCACATTTTGTCAGAACTCTTTATCATGACCTGTTCGTCTTGGATGGCCCTACACAGCATGGCTCATAGTTTCATTGAGCTTCCAATTACTGCCTATACAGAGGGTACTAGAAAAATTTAAACATAAACTTGAGAAAAGTAGACAAATCCAGGATTCAAGATATTTCATAGAAAAATTGACCAAATAATTTCAGCAAATCAATTTTTATTAAAAATGGATAGGAAGAAATTTCAATTAAAGAAGGATTAAGAGACTAAATCTTGATACAGATTTGGGAAAAAAATATGTATATATACAGGAAGATATTTTAATATTATTGAGACAATTGGATATAGATCCATTATTAATGTTACTGAGAAATTATTATTAATATTGTTAAGTGTTGTAAAAACCTTGATACTATGGTTTTCAAAACATTTATTTTGTTTTATGAAATACATGGTGAATAGGGTTGAAATGAAAAGACGAGAAATATTGGTTTTACTTTCAAACACTTGAATAACAAGAAATGAACAAAACAGGGGAAGATGAAGCAAATGCCATATAATCTTGATTACTATTGGAACTGCAGGTCTATCTTAGAAAATTTTCACTATAGCAGCAACATACGGTATACATATTACATAAAAACTTGAAATACACTGAGTCTGAAAAAATACTATTCCCTAGTTCTTGTTTGAAAAAAGAAAAAACATTCCTTTGTCCTCAACCATACTCAGACAATCTATTGAATTTCAGTCCTGTGTCCTCAGCGCCCTGATGGATATACCTAGGCACCTGAATCACACTTATTCATAACTGGGACTCACTCCCTTCTCTCCACAACTAGAGTTAGAGTATCTAGAGAAGGAGAACAGTGGAAATGTGCACTTTTACTTTGAGTGTGATGTTCTGAGGATGGTTCTTGAAACACTTCAAACTCAATAAGGCAGCACTTACAAATGTGCCAGAGGTCAGTGCTGGGCCTGAGGGCACATGCTGTCTTGACAATTGTTTATGGGGTCATTGTCTCTGACTTCTTTGAAACTTTGTACCTTTGGCCCCATTTGCTCATCTATTGACTGTTTTACCTTCAAACCTGTTTAAGTCTCAAGTTTTTATTTTATTTTTTTAATCTTCCAGTTGTGCTCAAAAACTCCGCACTTTGCCAGGTGCTATTAACAGTATTTGCTCTTCAATTTTCATTCACTCTCCTGCCTGCTAGAAAGAGACTTGGGACTGCTGTTCTCTGTACATTTTCCTTCATTGCAGTTCACAGAATTATTTCGGGCTCGGGTTCTACAAATAACATGTCCAGTTCCCTGGTAGGTAGTTTCTCTCTTTCTTTCACTGATTTTTGAGCAAGTAGCTATTTTGAAAGTGTTGAAGTTAATGACCATAGTTTATTCAATACGTACTATAAGCCTAGAACTCCTATTAATCATTGTATATGCATTATCTCACTTAATTCTGTTAACAAAACCACATGGAAAATGTTGATATCCTCATTTTCATTAAAGGCTTCCCTGATAGCTCAGTTGGTAAAGAATCCACCTGCAGTGCAAAAGACCCTGGTTCAATTCCTGGGTTGGGAAGATCCGCTGGAGAAGGGATAGGGAGTTATTTCATGACTTAACTGGGGAAACATAGGAACATAGTAAATAGCAGAAGATTAAGGATATAAATTCATGATAGACCACACATACACACAGGCACATATATGTAGTATATTATGATTGATGTTGATAGACTATTTGGTTGAGATTGGAAAAAATAAAATAAGGTAAGGAGAAAGAGTGAAGTATACTATTTTAGAAGCCAGATAAGCCCTCAAAATGGATAAATGGCTGAGACCTAAATAAAGTGAGACAACATTTCAATGGCATTTAGTATATTCACAATTCAATGCATTACCTCTTGTCTAGTT
The DNA here is from genome assembly GCF_033118175.1 of Dama dama. Taxonomy (NCBI): domain Eukaryota; kingdom Metazoa; phylum Chordata; class Mammalia; order Artiodactyla; family Cervidae; genus Dama; species Dama dama. The sequence continues at coordinate 23,993,230 of NC_083696.1, read as the reverse complement.
CTAAAATACAATCCCCTACCACTAAGTCATTTTTCCTCATTCTTCACAGCCTTGGAAACCACCAGTCTTTGTTCTGTCTCTTACAGATTTATCTATTATGGATATTTCATAAAAAAATAGTCATAGAATGTGATCTCTTGTGTGTGGAACCTTTAATTAGTGTGTTTTGAGTGTTCATCTACATGTAGCACATATCAGTACTTCATCCCTTTTTATGGCATGATATTTCATTTTATGTGTACACATGGGTTTCTCTTATGGCTCAGCTGGTAGAGAATCCACCTGCCATGTGGGAGACCTGGGTTCAATCCCTGGGTTGGGAAAATCCCCTGGAGAAGTGAAAGGCTACCCACTCCAGTATTCTGGCCTGAAGAATTCCATTAACTGTATGATCCATGGAGTTGCAAACAGTCAGACATGACAGCCATTTTCACTTTCACTTTCAACAATCTGTTGACCCATTCATACATTGGTGGACATTTGGGTTATTTGTGCCATTTTGTTGTTGTAAATAGTGATGTGTATATATACTTTCCTGAGTCCCTGTTTTCAGTTCTTTTTGGTATATACCTAGGAAGGGAATTGCTGGGTCATAGGGTCACTTTCACTTTTCACTTTTATGCATTGGAGAAGGAAATGGCAAACCACTCCAGTGGTGTTCTTGCCTGGAGAATCCCAGGGATGGGGTCTCACAGGGTCGGACACGACTGAAGTGACTTAGCAGTAGGGTAGTTCTGTGCATGACTTTTTGATAAATCACCAAGCTGTCTTCCACAGCAGTTGCACAATTTTATGTCACCATCCACAGTGCATAAGTGTTCCAATTTTTCCACATCCTCACTCTGAGTTTATATTTTAATTGATATTTTCAAGGAAGAGCAAGGGAGGCAGTGAACTGGAATTTTGAAAATGAGCAGCAAAGGAACTGGAAACTAATGTGGAGTGTAACCAGATTCAGAGCTCATAAGGCCTAATTGCTATAATAAAGAATATGCAAGAAATCATTGCCGAGGACAATGTCAAGAAAACTACCCCTATGTTTTCTTCTCAGGTCTTGTGTTTAATGCATTTAGAGTTGATTTTCACATGTGGTATAATTGTTGTTATAGTACAGTCACTAAGTCATGTCTGACTCTTTGTGATCCCATGGAATATAAGGGTCCAATTTCATTCTTTTGCATGTAGATATACAGCTTTCCAAGTAGCATGTGTTGAAAAGACTATCCTTCCCCATTGTATATTCTTGGCATCCTAGTTGAAGGTCAGTTGACCATATATTCATGGGTTTATTTCTGAGCTCTCTATTCTGTTACATTGGGCTAATGATCTGTATTTATGCCAGTACCATTCTATTTTGATTACTGTAGATTTATAAAATATTTTGAAATCAGATAATATGATGCCTTCAGCTTTGTTCTTTCTCTAGATTGCTTTGGCTAGTCACCATTTTTTGTCTAGCAGGATGATAGAATCCAATTAAAGGCCATAGATCAGATAGCAATATATGATTTACATTTACAATGAGAAGTCTGGCTACCTTGTGAGAAACAGAATACAGAAAGGCATATTTGAAAGGAAGGCATCCAGTTAGAAATCCACCAAGATATCTCAATCTAGACTGGTAGCAGTGAAAGTGATGAGAAGGAGTTAGATTTGCAGTGTCCTGGGAGTAGTTTGTTAGCAGCAGAAATTGATAAATCTCATATTTATAACTCCCATTCTGATCTCACCTCTGAATTTCACACTCCAGCTTGCTGCCATGACTGACTTTCCTGGGGAAATTCAAAGGGTTACATAAACATTAAAAGTAATTTTTGTTTTGCTCTCTCCCAGCCTCACACTATCCAGTAAAAGATGCTTTACAACTACCATTCCTCATTTTACCATATGGTTTCTACAATTTGTTGTCTCCTTTAACTTCTCTTTTCTCTTCTACCCTCTTTTTAGTCCATTCCACAAAATCTCCTGGCTTGACCTTCAAAATATATTCAAATTTAGATTGTTTATAGAACCCCAGAAGTGACATTTAAAGCTATAAATCTGATTATGCTGCTCATACACTCAGAACACTATGAACGCTTCTTTTCACTCCCAGGAAAACATATGAATTTCCATTATAGTGGGCTTGGCCCTACCTAACCTGGGCATGGAACACCTCCCCATTCCATCTTCTCCCTGTTACCCCTCACTCATGTGGCTCTAGCCACACTAGAGTCCTTGCCACTTCTTAGAAAATGGCAGGTGTCCTCTCTTTTCAGTTTCTTAGAGCTTACTGTTGCCTCCCCTAGAACATCCTGCCCACACATGACTGCATGTCAAGTCTCTGCTTACATGAAACATATTGAGAAGTATGTTCCCTGACCTCAGGTACCTACAAATTATATATATTATATTTCCCTTTAATGGAGGATAAATTCCATGAGAACATAATCTGTTTTATTCCCTGCCATGTAAAGCTTAAAAATGTGACAGGTACAGTATGGGTTCACAATACATATCTGTTGAATGAATGCATTCATGTGTGGTTTAAACCCATAGAATCAGATGAGACCACCTAGGTAGTAAGTGCAAACATAGAAAAGAATAAAGCCAAGGGCAGATCCTTAAATTATGAAACATTTAAAGACAGCACAGGAGGAGGATTCCATAGAGATGAAGCAGCATTTTATGGACAGGAGGAAATTCAATAAGAACAATAGTACAGTAAAGAAATCATTTCAGGGACTTCCCTAGTGGTCCAGTGGCTAAGACTCCGCACTCCCAATATAGGAGCCCTGGGTTCAATCCCTGGTCAGGGAACTGGATCCCACAAGCCACAACTAAAAATCCCTCATGCCACAATGAAATATGTCACAGTCAAATAAATAAAATAAGCGCTTTTTAAAAGACACATATATACATATGTATAAATATATATATAAAGAAAAGAAAGTGAAAAGTGAAAGTGAAGTCGCTCAGTGTCTGACTCTTTGCAACCCCATGGACTGTAGCCTACCACGCTCCTCCATCCATGGCATTTTGCAGGCAAGAGTACTGGAGTGGGTTGCCATTTCTTTCTCCAGAGGATCTTCCTGACCCAGGGATCGAACCCAGGTCTCCCACACTGTAGGCAGACATTTTATCATCTGAACCATCAGGGAAGTCCTTTCAAAAAGAAAGTGTATCATAAACACTTAAGTTTCTTGTTGTGATGAGAGCTGAAAAGTAGCCTTTGGATAAACTATCGAAAGAAAATATTTCTCAAAATCTAATGCCAGTGCTCGCTGACCCTTACTCTACAGTCTGTCTGAGGGATGTCACCATTCTCAAGGCCCAAACTCTATCCATAGACTGATGAACCTCAAGACAGCACCTTCAGGGTCAGCCTGTCTTCAACCTGAGCACATCTGCCTGGGTGTTCTGTTGGGTTTTCAAACTTAGTATGGCCAGAACTGTGTTATCCTTTATGCTCCCTCAATTTTTATGACCTTGAGACTCTTCCCCTAAATTCTTTTTTTTAAATTGAAGTGTAGTTGAATTACAATGTTGTGTTAATTTCTGTTTTATAGCAAAGTGATTCATACATATACATATATCATGAATATAAAATATGTATATATTCTACATTATTTTCCATTATTGTTTATCACAAGATATTGAATACAGTTCCTTGTGCTATAGAGTAGGACCTTGTTGTTTATCCATTCTATATATAATAGTTTCCATCTGTCAATACTAAATTCCCATTCCATATCTCCACCATTCCACTCGCCCTTGACAGCCATAAGTCTGTTCTCTATGATTATGACCTTTAACTATTGATATCATTTCTCAATGTGACCCACTTTCTTTCATATTAGCAACCCCAGTATCATCCTTTCTTGACCCACCACTCCCAACTTTAGCAATTATTTATTACATCCTCTCTATTCTATGTCATAAAACTTGATACAAATGCAATCCTTTTGTTCCAATATTGATTATTTCTTGCTTATATTCTTACAACAAGCCTTTAAATGATTTCTTTATTATCAATTCTTTTTTCCTTCTGGTTTATTCAATACATTGATATCAGTGTTATACTGACTAAACTTAAAAGAGCTAAAACCTAGCAGATTTATCATTAAAATCCCTAGGATACAACTTAATTCTTAAAGCTGTGTGTCTAAACAATCAAGTAAAATTTTTAACAGATAACTTATATGAGGATAACATTTTTCACCTCTAATTTGGTATGCAGAATGCTTCATGATCTAGTCTGTTTCATGATCCCTAACACCGTCTCCAGTTTTACCATCTCTTTCCCGCATGTCTGTGACCCTGAACCAATTATAGGAAAATAAGAGAGGATTTTCACCATGCTCCTTTATCTGAAAGTCACACATTCTTTCTGTGATTGCTTGCCAAGCTGCTTCTACCCATTGTAGACCCAGGTGAAACAATAACTCACTTGCCTTCCTCAACGCCACCAAACAATTGGTGTGTCTTTGTTGCTATGACAACACGTTGATAACATCCACTCAAGAAATTGCTCTTAACACATCTATTTGTCTCACCTTGTCCTCAGGAATGACAAAAGTTTTTATTACTCATCTCTGTTTCCCAGTGAAGCCCACATACACTCAACATTTTTACTCAATGAGTGCAAGGTAAGTGAGCAATTTATCATATTGGCTAATGAATGATAATTGCCAATATTATACTCCCAGTAAATAATATCCCTGAAAGAAAATGATAGGGACTGCCTTTATGCAAAGTTCAACCCATCATTGCCTTACAACTACATCACAAAAACACAAACAGCAAAATAACCTGTGTGCTGTCTCACAACTATAATCTATCTTCCTTCCCAAGGAATTCCAGATATGCCTGATATCTTATGTTAGCACTTTCCTGGATTTCTGGATATTTGTTTTTTCCTTTTCAACATTTTCATACTCATCTGGGGAATCTTACAAGGATATGGCAAAATTGTGCAGGGCTGGTATTAAACAATTTTTATTTTTTTGTGGGTAGAAACCAGCTGTGGGAAAGCCAGTATGAGCTTAATACAAATTCCCGCTTACTACTTTTATCACAAATATGTACTTTAGTACCATAGTAGAATCAAAGTAAACAAAAATGCAAGGATAGTGCCTTAGTAATAAGATCAAACTGTCATATAACACTATGTTTTGATGTTTTAATATTACATACATGGTCACAAAAGCAGGAAAAATGTATGCATTTTTTTGTTGATGATGATGATTATGTTTTATTGATCCATGTCAAGTTAGAACACATACTACTTTCAGGAATAGCCCTGTTCAGTTCTATAGCAGAACATAGAGATTATATGAAATAAACTATTATTTTAGTTTATTTTTCTGTGTTCCTTTTTCTCAAATTCACTTATTATAGACTGGGGAAACAGTAGTTATTTAATACATACCTAATTTAATTTTTTGATACTGTTGATTCATTGTTGGTTAATTCTTTGATTTAATCAAATAGGACATACTTCTGTGAACCAGACACTGAGGATACAGCAAAAATGCAATAGAAAAGTGTATTCTTGCCTTCATCATTTGTATGTTCTGGTAAGATGATAAAGACAAATCAATGTATAAATACATAATATATCAGAGAGTGGAAGTACTATGAATAAGAGTTTAAAAAAAATTATCCTGCACAAAATTCAGGAGAGAGGATTCCCCTTTCAGAGCTGTGGATAACACACATGTGAAGGTGAAATAGCTCATTGCTCAGTTCTGTCCAAGTCTTTGTGACCTCATGGACTGCAGCCTACCTGGCTCCTCTGTCCATGGGATTCTCCAGGCAAGAATACTGGAGGAAGTAGCCATTCCTTTCTCCAGGGGATCTTCCTGACCCAGGGATGAAACCCGAGTCTCCTGTATTGCCGGCAGATTCGTTACTGTCTGAGCTACCAAGGAAGCCTGGATAACATACGTACTACACCAGAAATAGCAATTTCACTAAGGATCTCTGGCTTAGGTCAAGATAGTGGATTATCAGTGCTCTTTGCCCATAGTCAGGTCACAGGGAAAATTAAACAAGTTCTTTACAAAATGCATGACCAGTATCATGATGGGGAGGTAGGTAGGAGAAGCAGGCACACAACAAAGGGAAATTCATTTGAGTGTCAGAGTCATCTCCAGGAAAGCTGATATTAAGTGGATACCTGAAGGGCAGCTGCAGTTTATTTAGGCGAGAGAACAGCACTGTGAAAAGCCATATCAAGGAAGGAGGACGTTCGTGGGAAAAGATTGAGCATCCAGGCTGAACCTTGACCTGTCTGATTATTTGGTGAGATATTTAATTGGGTTGTTAACCACTCTGGAATGGACTTGTCCTTTTAATTTTGGCAATTTTAATTTTATTTAAACTTTCATGATATACTGATGCCATAAATTATACTTGTATAATAAATTATATATGTATATAAAGTATCAAAGTATAATTTACTTTGGTACTGAGTCCTTAGTTAGGGACATAATCTACAAATGCAGCATTGATCCTTAAATAAGTAAGATTTATTTGAATAAATTCCATTGATAATATAAATGGGAACTTCTGTATTTGGCAGAAACTTAACCTCCAAATGTGAGGGTTCCAAACATTGCTTTGCCCAAATTCTTCAGACAGAAAATAGAGCTAATTTCTGCTTTGAAAGTAGTTGACATCCAAAGTTTTAGATGGATGCACTCCTTTTAAAGTCAGTAAAGTACATTTAGTGAAGTGGATAGAGGACCAGACATGGCTAGAGATGACACCTACGTTTCCTTGTGAAGTTTCTCTAATATTTTACCTCAAAATGATTCTAAGTTGAACACTTGTAATTCTGCAAGTATTGAGACATACACAGGATAATTATATAGGTGTGTGTATTCCTTGGATGCTGAACTATTTCATCTGGAAGTGGTCTTGAAGATCATCTGCTCCAGCCCCATTATTTCAGAAATAAGAGAGCATCATTCCACTAACTCCAGCCATTGTGCAAGTCTTGGTTGGATTAGCTTGTTACTTAAATGATGAAGCATAGTACTACAAAGAGAAATCTTGCCTAAATGTGCTCCATGAAAGAACATACTGTCTGGAGAAGCTTAAGGACATCTCTGGTTTCTACTTATTTTGTTTACTTCTTCAGTATTTGAGTTTTCAAGCACACAGAAGGAAGAAAGTAGCAGTACCATTAGCAGTATACGTCCTAAAAATATATTTTCCAAAGGATGATAAAAAGAGATAAAAATTGGCCATTTGCCACATAAGAATTTTCATTCTCACTTTGACTCATTGCATGTTTAACACCTCAGGGGAATGCCTTTTCTATAGCACCTGCAAAAGTAAAAGTATTATGTGTCATGTATTCTAAAATGCTGCACTCATTTCACTTGTGCTTTTATTTATTTACTGCAAATGACCTTTCTTTCTATTTCTTTTCCTTTTTAAGAGTGAACTAAACTGCATTTGCTTTTTTAAATTTTTTTTAACTTGAGAAATAATAAACAAATATAGGAAAACAAAAATCACAATGTTACCAAAATTTTTACTGTGATAAAATAATTTCATCGCTCCTCAGAGTTAACACAATTCAGTTCAGTTCAGTTGCTCAATTTGCGATCCCACGGACTGCAGTATGCCAGGCTTCCCTGTCCATCACTAACTCTAGGACCTTGCTCAAACTCATGTCCATCGAGTCTGTGATGCCATCCAACCATCTCATCCTCTGTTGTCTCTTTCTGCTCCTGCCTTCAGTCTTTCCCAGCATCAGGGTCTTTTCCAATGAGTCAGCTCTTTGCATCAGGTGGCCAAAGTATTGGGATTTCAGCTTCAATATTAATCTTTCCAATGAATATTCAGTACTGATCTCCTTTAGGATAGACTGGTTGGATCTCCTTGCAGTCCAAGGGACTCTCAAGAGTCTTCTCCAACACCACATTTTTAAAAGCTCAGTTCTTTGGTGTGCAAGTTTCTTTAAAGTCCAACTCTCATATCCATATATGACTACTGGAAAAACCATAGCATTGACTAGACAGACTTTTGTTGGCAAAGTAATGTCTCTGCTTTTCAATATGCTATTTATGTTGATCATAACTTTTCTTCTAAGGAGCAAGTGTCTTTTAATTTCATGACTGCAGTGATTTTAGAGCCCAACAAAATAAAGTCTGTCACTATTTCCACTGTTTCTCCATCTATTTGTCGTGAAGTGATGGGACCAGATGCCATGATCTTAGTTTGCTGAATGTTGAGTTTTAAGCCAACTTTTTCAATCTCTTTGTTCACTTTCCTCAAGAGGCTCTTTAGTTCTTCTTTGCTATCTGCCAAAAGGATAGTCTCATCTACATGCCTGAGGTTATTGATATTTCTCCTGGCAATCTTGATTCCAGCTTGTGCTTCATCCAGCCTGGCATTTCACATGATGTACTCTGCATATAACTTAAATAAGCAGGGTGACAATATACATCTTTGGACTTAAATAAGCAGGATGACAATATACATCTTTGGACGTACTCTTTTCCTGATTTGGAACTAGTCTTTTGTTCCATGTCCAGTTCTACTATTCCTTCTTGACCTGCATACAGATTTCTCAGGAGGCACGTCAGGTGGTCTGGTATTTGGTCTCTGGTTCATCTGCCTTTTCTAAATCCAGCTTGAACATCTGGAATTTCATGGTTTGCATATTGTTGACACCTGGCTTGAAGAATTTTGAGCATTACTTTGCTAGCATGTGAGATGAGTGCAATTGTGTGGTAGCTTGAGCATTCTTTGGCAATGCCTTTCTTTGGGATTGGAATGAAAGCTGACCTTTTCCAGTCCTGTGGCCACTGCTGAGTTTTCCAAATTTGCTGGCATATTGAGTGCAACACCTTCACAGCATCATCTTTCAGGATTTGAAATAGCTCACCTGGAATTCCATCACCTCCACTAGCTTTGTTCGTAGTGATGCTTCTTAAGGCCCACTTGACTTCACATTCTAGGATGTCTTGCTCTAGGTGAGTGATCACACCACTGTGGTTATGTGGGTCATGAAGATGCTTTTTGTATAGTTCTTCTGTGTATTCTTGGCACCTCTTCTTAATATCTTCTGCTTCTGTTAGGTCCATACAATTTCTGTCCTTTATCATGCCCATATTTGCATAAAACATTCCCTTGGTATTTCTCATTTTCCTCAAGAGATCTCTAGGTCTCTAGAATGATCACTGTTTGTTTCCAAGGCAAGACATTCAATATGACAATAATCCAAGTCTATGCCCTAACCAGTAATGCTAAAGAAGCTGAAGATGAATGGTTCTATGAAGACCTATAAGACCTTCTAGAACTAACACCCCAAAAGATGTCCTTTTCCTCTTGGGGGACTGGAATGCAAAAGTAGGAAGTCAAGAGATAACTGGAGTAACAGGAAAATTTGGTCTTGGAGTACAGAATGAAGCAGGACAAAGACTAACAGAGTTCTGCCAAGAGAACACACTGGTCATAGCAAACACCCTCTTCCAACAACACAAGAGAAGACTCTACACATGGACATCACCAGATGGTCAATACTGAAATCAGACTTGTTATATTCTTTTCAGTCAAAGATGGAGAAGCTCTACACAGTCAGCAAAAACAAGACAGAGAGATGACTGTGGCTCAAATCAAAAACTCTTACTGCCAAATTCAGACTTAAATTGAATAAAGTAGAAAAAGCCTCTAGACCATTCAGGTATGACCTAAATCAAATCCCTTACCATTATACAGTGGATGTGAGAAATAGATTTAAGGGCCTAGATGTGATACTCAGAGTGCCTGAAGAACTATGGACAGACGTTCGTGAGATTGTATAGGAGGCAGTGGTCAAGACCATCTCCAAGAAAAAGAAATGCAAAAAGGTAAAATGGTTGTCTGAGGAGGCCTTGCAAATAGCTCAGTGTTAACTATACTTTCCAATTTCTTGTGAGTCCTCTAAAAAGGCAGGTGTAGTCTCTGTTTTGTATCTAGACCCTATACAAATATGTTTGTGTGTCTCCAATTATTTTTCTATAAATATGAAGACCAGATAGAAGGAAATACACACTGTTATGCAAACTGACCTTTGTTTGTTTGTTTGTTTTAATGCTTGTTAGATAGCATTCAATACATTATCACAGGTACTATGGAAAAGCAGGAGGATTGCCCTCCCTTCTCAATAAGTTCATATGTTACCATAACAAAATACCACCGTGGGCAGCTGAAATAGCAGACATTTATTTCTCACAGTTCTGGGCACTGGAAACCCAAGATGAAGGCACCAGAAGATACAGTTCCTGGTCAGGGCTCTATTCTTGGTGTGCAGATGGCCACCTTCTGGTTGTATCTTCACATGGATTTCCCCTGGTGTGTGAACATGAAGAAAGAGAGAAAGATATTATAAGGACTCTAACCCCATAACGAGGGCCCTCTGATGGCCTCAACTATACCTAATCCCCTCCCAAAGGCCCCAACTCCAAGAACATTTGAATTTGGGGGAGGCACAAACATTCAAGTGGCTCAGATGGTAAAGAATCTAAGTGCAATGCAGGAGACCCAGGTTTGATCTCTGGGTGGGGAAGATCTCCTGGAGAAGGGAATGGCTACCTACTCCAGTATTCTTGCCTGGAGAATTCCATGGACAGAGGAGCCTGGCAGCCTACTTCCATGGGGTCACAACTAAGTGGCTTTCACTTACAATCATTCAGTTCATTATATTACTCAAAATTTAGGCCCCAAATAGCCTAGGACAGCCAGGAAAGGAGACCAGACTGAATTTCTATTGTGGTTAGAGCTGGGGCTTTCCAGGGTTCCCCCATACACTCAGGGACTTTAGAAACTTTAATCTCCTGTCCTCTCTAAAGGAGAAAGTCTCTGGCTGCTTTGTCTACTGACCAGAGGTGGGCACAAGCAGAGGAGGGAGAGATAAGGCTTAGAAGCTTTCAGCAGTCAAACACATCAACTCCTTATTAATCAATCTATTCAACTCCACTTTTTCAATATGCTTTACTGGAATTTTAACATTCTAACTTATTGTACCCTGAATGTGGCATGTTCTCGCTACAGTAGCGGAGAAGTAGGAGGTCATCCCAGCCCAGATGTCTCTCCCATGGCCACTCAGTCACAGAGTCTCTATCCTCAGCAAGGGGACCAAGCTCCTCCCCTCAAGACCTCAGAGTCCTCTTGCCTGGTGTTGAGATCAATGTGGTCATCCAGTATGCTGGCGTTGTGTTTGGGTGTTTGGTTTGCAAGCACCAGGTGTGTCTGTGAGGTGTGCCCATGTTGTGTATGGAGGGCAGCTCATCCCATTTGCACTGATGCACAAAGTTCCATTCATGATTGTATGATTTACAATTTGTGTTTCCATTCTGCTATTGAGGAAGGATTGTATTCATCCCAGTTTTATCATTACACTATTCATTGTTCAAAGTAACAGTGAAACGGCCCTTCTTTTGTATCTCTGGGACAAATGTAAGATTTCTGTTGATTATCTGTAGATACAGGGGACAAATGTAAGATTTCTGTTGATTATCTGTAGATACAGGGGCATGGATCTGCTGAACAAATGTGTGTGTTTAGCTTTGATAAATACTGTCAGCAGCTTTTCAAATGGCTTTATCTATTTACACACCCAACACAAAGGAGTTGCAGGTGTCCCACACCCTCACTTATATTCAGTATTTCTAGTTTTCTTAATTTTAGAATGTAAATGATAACAAAATAGTAGAATGGTAAATCATTGTGGCTTAATTTTTGAGTATATTTTCTTTTTGCTATTGGCCATTTTGGTACTATCTTTTGTTAAGTGCTTATCTATGACTTTTCCTCACTTAAAAACTGGACTATTGTATCACTTTTTTCTTAATGATTTGAAAAATATATTCTGAATATGAGTCTTTTGCTACTTACATGTATTGCAGAGTTGTTCTACCCCCACTCTGCAACGTCTTCTTAATAATTTTGGATGAACAGAAGATTTTAAGAAGTCTAACTGCTCAAATTTTTCTGATAGTCTTCATGTAGTTTATCCTGTTTGAGAGATAACTTTGTACCATGTAATTTTCCAGAAGCTTGCTCCATTTAACTTTCACATTCAGGTCTAATATGTATACTCAATTTACTCAGTACTGTTTACCTAGACTTTTATTTCCCATGTTTCATAGCGTCATCTCTGTCAAAAATTCAAGAGCTCATTTGTGTTTGGGTCTGTTTAGGAACTTTTCATTGCACTATTTATCTGTCCTTGTGCCAATACTGTAATGCTTTTCTTTAAGTAATATAATATGCCTTTACAATAAATACTGATGTCAGATAGTCTGAGTGCTCAAACATTGCTCTTTAAAAAAAAATAGATTATTAAGGTTATTCCTGGACATTGTATTCCATATACAATTTTTAAGAATGAGCTTGTCAACTTTAGCAGAAAGTAAAAACAAAATCCAGGGAGGATTTATGTGGGATGAAAACTGGAACTGTAGACTCAGTTTGAGGAAAACTGACACCCCCACAGTGCTGATTATTCTTATCCTTAAAGATGATGTATCCTTCTCTTTATTTGGGTTTGCTTAAATAATATCACTTTCAATACAGTTTTGTAGGTTTTGTGAAGTCTTATAATGTCTAGATGGCTTTATACTTAAGTATTTGATTTGTTTTATTTGCTATGTAGCAATTATCACTTAAAATTGCTTTTTGTAATTTTCTGTGACTAGTAGATATGAACACAATTTATTTTTAAATGATAAATTTACGCCCAGAGATTTTGATAATTTCAGTAAATAATATCCTGATGTAGTGGTGGATTCTTTTGGATGTTTCTCATACGTGTTCATGCCATCCATGGATAATTTCTTTTCTTTTATTCAATATTCGTACCTTTTCTTTCTTCTTGACTTAATCACATTAGTCAGAACCTCAAGTAAAAGCAAAGAAGAACTAAAGAGTCTCTTGATGAAAGTGAAAGAGAAAAGTGGAAAAGCTGGCTTAAAGCTACAGTTCAGTTCAGTTCAGTTCAGTCGCTCAGTCCTGTCCGAGTCTTTATGACCCCATGGACTGGAGCATACCAGGCCTCACTATCCATCACCAACTCCCGGAGTTTACTCAAACTCATCTCCATTGAGTCAGTGATGTCACCAACCATCTCATCCTCTGTCCTCCCTGTCTCTTCCCAACTTCAATCTTGCCCAGCATCAGGGTTTTTTCAAATGAGTTAGTTCTTTGCATCAGGTGGCCAAAGTATTGGAGTTTCAGCTTCAGCATCAGTCCTTCCAATGAATATTCAGGACTCATTTCCTTTAGGATGGACTGGTTGGATCCCCTTACACTGCAAGGGACTATCAAGAGTCTTCTCCAACAGCACAGTCCAAAAGTATCAGTTCTTTGCTGCTCAGCTTTCTTTATAGTCCAACTCTCACATCCATACATGACTACTAGAAAAACCATAGCTTTTTCTAGATGGACCTTTGTTGACAAAATAATGTCTCTGCTTTTTAATATGCTGTCTAGGTTGGTCGTAGCTTTTCTTCCAAGGAGCAAGCATCTTTTAATTTCATGGCTGCAGTCACCATCTGCAGTGATTTTGGAGCCCAAGAAAATAAAGTCTGTCACTGTTTCCACTGTTTCCCCATCTATTTGCCATGAAGTGATGGGACCAGATGCCATGATCTTAGTTTTCTGAAGGTTGAGCTTTAAGCCAATTTTTTCACCCTCCTTTTTCACTTTCATCAAAAGGCTCTTTAGTTCTTCTTCACTTTCTGCCATAAGGGTAGTATCATCTACATATCTGAGGTTATTGATATTTCTCCTGGCAATTTTGATTCCAGTTTGTGCTTCATCCAGTTCAGCATGTCTCATGATGTACTCAGCATATAAGTTAAATAAACAGGGAGACAATATACATCCTTGATGTATTCCTTTCATGATTTGGAACCAGTCTTTTGTTCCATGTCCAGTTCTAACTGCTGCTTCTTAACGTGCATACAGATTTCTCAGGAGGCAGGTCAGGCAGTCTGACATTCCCATCTCTTGAAGAATTTTCCACAGTTTGTTGTGATCCATGCAGTCAAAGGCTTTGGCATAGTCAATAAAGCAGAAGTATATGTTTTTCTGGAACTCTCTTGCTTTTTCAATAACCCAACAGACATTGCCAATTTTTATCTGGTTCTTCTGCCTTTTCTAAATCCAATTTGAACATCTGGAAGTTCACAGTTCACGTACTGTTGAAGTATGGCTTGGAGAATTTTTAGCATTACTTTGCTAGCATGTGAGATGAGAGCAATTGCGCAATAGTTTGAGCATTCTTTGGCATTTTCTTTCTTTGAGATTGGAATGAAAACTGACATTTTCCAGTCCTGTGGTCACTGCTGAGTTTTCCAAATTTGCTGGTATATTGAGTGCAGCACTTTTACATTTAACTCAACATTCAGAATACCAAAATCATGGCATCCAGTCCCATGACTTCATGGCAAATAGATGGGCAAACAATGGAAACAGTAAGAAACTTTATTTTCCTGGGCTCCAAAATCACTGCAGATGGTGACTGCAGCCATGAAATTAAAAGATGCTTGCTCCTTGGAAGAAAAGCTATGACCAACCTAGACAGCATATTAAAAAGCAGAGACATTACTTTGCCAACAAAAGTTCGTCTAGTCAAAGCTATGGTTTTTCCAGTAGTCATGTATGGATGTGAGAGTTGGACTATAAAGAAAGCTGAAGAATTGATGCTTTTGAACTGTGGTGTTGGAGAAGACTCTTGAGATTCCCTTGGACTGCAAGTAGATCAAGCCAGACAACTCTAAAGGAAATCAGTCCTGAACATTCATTGGAAGGACTGATGCTGAAGCTGAAACTCCAATACTTTGGCCACCTGATGTGACTAATTGACTCACTGGAAAAGACTCTGATGTTGGGAAAGATTGAAGGCAGGAGGATACGGGGATGACAGAGGAAGAGATGGTTGGATGGCATCCCTGACTTGATGGACATGAGTTTGAGCAAGGTCCTACAGTTGGTGATGGACAGGGAAGCCTGGCGTGCTGTAGTCCGTAGGATCACAAAGAGTCAGACAATGACTGAACAGCTGAATTCAAGTAAAAAGTTGACTATGCATATCAATAATGGACATTCTTATCTTACCACTGGCCTTTGAGCAAATTTTCCAGTGTTTTATATATTAAAAAGTATGATGCTTGATTAAATTTGATATTAAGTATCTTTTCTCAGATTAAAGATATTCCTTTCTGTTACATCTCAGCTGCAAGTTGCACTCCTAAATAGGGGCTAGATTTTACGTAATTCTTTTCATGTATTTCTTGGGAAAGTTATGCATTTTGTTTCCTTTTTCTGTAAATATAGTGATTTATATTGATTAATTTTTCAATTTTAAATCAACTTTACATTCCTGAAGTAAACAGGAATAAACATAAACTTCTTTATGATCTAGTATCATTTTCATATATTTATTTATTCATTTTGCCACTATTTTTAGAATTTTGTATCTATATTCATGAGAATAATTGATCTAAAATTCTCTCTTCTTTAATCTTCAGTACAAGTTTTGGTGTGCAGGTTATTTTGTTGTCATTAATAAAGTTGGCAAATTTTCCTCTATTTTTCTATACTCTGAAAAAAATATGTGTAACATTCATGTTACTTCTTTATTAATGTTTTTTAACAGTTCTCTACTGAAGGTCTCTGATACCAAAGTTTTCTTTGTGGAATAAGCTTTTTTATAGGATACTTGAAAATTTTACTTGTTATTGTTTGAATTTTGGTTAGATGTATTTTTCTAGAAATGAATCCAAAATTATTGCCATGAATTTTTTAATAATATCCTGATTATTATTTTCATTTCTATTATAACTGTAGCTCTGTTCCCTTTTGATTCTTAATATTGTTTGTATCTTTCTTTTTTGTGATCATCATTGTCAGTAGTTTCTCATATTTTTAATCTTCTGAAGATTCTGATGAAAACATTATCCTTCTCCACTAAATATTCTTCCTATTTTATTATCTAGAAATAAAACCTTTTCTATTCTTGTTTTAACTATGTCTTTTCACTTAATTTTTATAATTATTAGTTTTTAACTCCTTAGTACTCACTGATTTTGCAGCCTTTCTTCTTTTCTAACCTGTGTATTTAAAGCTATTTTCCTCTAGGCACAGATTTAGAAAAAAGTGTTTCATGAACTTGATAATTTGATCTGTTGTGTTTTCACTATTAATTAATACAAACATTTTCTAACATCTATTATTATTTTCTTGACTCATTGGCTACTTAAAATATTATTGCTACATTTAGAGGCTTCCCAGTTTTGTTTCTTTACTGACAACTAGGTTTACTGTAGTCACAGAATCATACTTGGTCTAATTTCAAATCTTTGACATTTGTTAGACTTTCTTTACAACACAGCATAAGGTCAATTTTGTACATCTTCTGTACTAACTTAAAAAGAATGAGTATGTTATTTCCTGGTTTTTCTCCATTCTTTTCTTGCTCTTGGATTCTGGTTACTCCCTAATTTTTTTATTGCATGTTTTGAAAAAAATCATTGATTCATATGCAACTGTAAGAAATAATACAGACAGATACCACATACATTTTTTCTCCTAAATGGTCACATTTAGAAAGATTAGAGCACATCACCACTAGGATCTTAGCATGATGGTGGTGGTATTTCCCCTGCTGCAAAACCTCCAGGCAATCCATCATCTCTGGATGATGGATGAGGATCTGAAGGCCCAAGGAGATAAGGCATCTTTCCAAATCAGCCATGTGCTCTGACTGTGTCTGTTTCTCTTATGCAAACTGCCCACCTAGGTATCTTTCTGCAGACAGGGAAATTTCAGGTCCAGAGTAGAAAAAGATGATTTCTGACAGGACTTCCAATCCACCTTCCTGATGATGTGGTCCTGCATGTTGTCAGATGGACTGTTGCTCAAGGTGGTAGGAATACCCAGGTGGCGTTCTCCTGCTATGTGAGCTCCAGGATATACCAGATCTAAGGGGGCTTTTATCTCATAGAAGATGCTTATGCTGTTCCTTCAAGCCTGGAGCCACAAAGTATTTTTCTTCCTCTTCCTACATTCCATAGTTTTCTTATAATATCTCTTACAGTATTTCTAGGGTTTTGAAATCTTTGAAAAGATCAGCAAGACTGATGCATACTTAGCTAGATTAACTTAGGGAGAAAAAAGAGGGAAGGCTATTTAAATTATTAAAGTCAACATCATTATAGTTAAGAAGCTTTAACCAATCACTCTGGACCTCTCCTACACAAATCTTTTCTTCACCGGTCGATTCTCTTTGCTGCAGTGCTGTCTATATCTGTCTAGGTCTGGGAGCCTCACATCAGCCTGTCCCAGCAGTTAATGAATGGACTGGTGGGACATAAACACTCCCTGTGCTTTCATCTGCATTATTCAAGCATGTTTAAGTCTACAGCAAAAGCCATGTTTCATTGGAAAAGCTTTATTCATCATGTGAAGCACATCTTTGAAATTAGTTTTGAGGTAAGAAATGTGCCCTTATCTAGCATACTGAGAAAAGAAGATAAATCTCAAGATTAAAGACACTTATGCAAGTAAAAATAACTATGGAACACTTCTGAAAGCATGAAGGTAAATGAAACAAAGGAGGATCTTTTAAAAGGATCTAGAAGTAGGATTTGTGACCATTGTGTGAATCATCTTGTACAAAGGCCTCTGCAACTCAACCATCTGCAGAAATGGGCTCCCAGATTCTGCTTCTCCTTTGTCTTGTTCCCTTGGCCTTATAGTTCAGGTCTTCTAGCATAAACAATGTACACAGCTGACTGCTCCTCCAGGCTACAATTTATGTTTATATTTCCACTTGTCAGAAAGTGTATTTGTTTTAAAGACATTGTTCAATATTTTTTAGGTCTTTTGCCTGTTGCATTAAGCATTTATGAAAATATTCCCAAATCTAGATAGATAAAAAATTGTCAGGTGGAGATTTTTGTGCTTCACTGTTTAATTCTGACAATTTGGATTGCAATGCAAACTGGTTTTCAGCTCACAGACGTGAGGTATTTGGCGGTGTTAAAATAGTTCAGCATTTCCAAATTCCCCACAGTAATAGGAGAGCTCCTGAAGATCATCTTGGGTGCTCCATTAACAGGGCTCTGGGGGAGCTAGTAGCTTCTGAACGCTAAGATCTGTCTGGGTCAGACAGCAGTGGTGCAGCACACATCATTGTCTCAACACTTTGGGGTTGATTTCAAGATTTATATGCTTGTTAAACCTGAACTTACTTAAATGACATTTCAAGATGACTGTTTGTTTATTTGAAGTATAGTTGATTTACAGTGTTATGTTAGTTTCTGCTGTATAGCAAAGTGATTCAGATATATACACATACATACATATACTTTTCATATTCTTTTCCATTATGATTTATCAGAGAATGTTGAATATACTTTGCTGTGCTATATAGTGGGACCTTGTTGATCATCCATCCTACAGATAATAATTTGCATCTGCTATTCCCAAACTCCCAATCCATCCCTCCCCCACCCCTTCTCCTTGGCAGCCACAAGCCTGTTTTCTAAGTTTATGATTCTGTTTCTGCTTGCTATATAGTTTCATTTGTGTCATATTTTAGATTCCACATATAAGTGGTATCATATGAAAGTGAAAAGTGAAAGTGAAGTCTCTCAGTCGTGTCCAACTCTTTGTGACCCCGTGGGCTGTAGCCTACCAGGCTCCCCATCATGGGATTCTCCAGCCAAGAATACCGGAGTGGGTTGCCATTTCCTTCTCCAGGGGATCTTCCTGACCCAGGGATCGAACCCAGGTGTCCCGCATTGCAGGCAGACACTTTAACCACTGAGCCACCAGGGAAGCCCTAGTGGTATCATATAAGTGATCACATATAAGAAATCACATATAAGTGATTTCTCTTTCTGACTTCACTTAGTTGCATCAACCCATGTTGCTGCAAATAGCATTATTTAGTTCTTTTTTATGACTGAGTAATATTTCATTGTATATGTATACCACATCTTCTTTATCCATTCCTCTGTCAATGGACATTTAGGTTGTTTCTATGTCTTGGTTATTGTGAATAGTGCTGCTATGAAGACAGCAGTGCCTGTATCTTTTCAAACTATTGTTCTGTGGAGAAGACTGTTTCAAGTCCTTCTCTCCATGTAAGTAATGCTAAAGTTTTCAGCAGCAGTTGTTTCATTTAATAAGGGACATGCTGGTAGAACTGATGCACAGTTTCTGTTGCAAAGGTGAATTGAGGCATCAGGAGGGAAGTTTGATGAGTTGAAGATGCCACGGAAGAAGTTTTTTTTTCTAATTTTTTTTTATTTTGTTGGAAAAAAAGCTCTCCAGTTCCTTTAAAAACAATACTCAAGGAACTTTAAGAAAAGTTTTTATTTCATATAAACTGGATGCTTTTGCCTTTATACATTCTTTACTGCTCTTGAATTTTAATATTTTAACAGCTGGAAGAGTTCTAAAAAGCTCTTTTTGTTATTTAATGCAAATCCTTGAAAGGAACCCCAATGGGCTCTCCATTTTGATGGAGCACAATTCTTTCAAATTATAGCTAAATTTGCCAGGGTTGGAACTGACACATAATTCACATTTAAGCTAAAAAAAAAAAAATGCATAGAACTTCAGCAAAATGTCAGTTTAAAGAGTAACTATAACTGGTAAGGATAACCAGCATGCTTCTTGGAAAAGGTAGTCAGATGGGGCATGGGTGTGGAGGGAGCTGGCACCAGCCCTGGGCCATGGAAGTCTTCACTGTTGGAAGTACCCAGCACAGCACCCTGGCCTGGGCTTTGAAGCAGTCCTCACCAATGTAACCCAAGAGGGTCAGCTGGAAACAAAACTCTGCTACAGGTTGAGGAGATCCTCACTGGCTGCACACTCTGCTTGTACTGATACAGGCTCCTGGGGGTTGTTCTCCTCCCTGGGCGGTCACTACAGCCTCTTGTTCTCATCCCTGGCCAGTCACCACAGCATGCACCCAGTATGTGCCTCAGCCTCTCTCATGGCAGCCAGAAATGACCTTAAACCAGGTAGGGTAGGCACAGGATGAGTAAACACTTTGTGGTGCTGAGAAATGGAATATTTCCTGCTGTTATCAGTAAACAAGGGTTTCATAGTCATCAGTGATTGCAGCCCTCCAATGTGAGCTGATGAGCTCTTAGGACACTGAAGAAGGAGGAGAGTATCTAAATCTAGCTGCTATCAGACTGCAGCCACTTCCTACAGTGAGTTCCAAGGGAGCTCAGGATGTGAAAAACACAAGATAATAGCCCCAGATAGTCAAGATACGTATGAAAGGAATGATTTCAGTGAACCCAAACTCATATCTTCCCATACATAGAAAAACGCTAAATTCCTTAACTTGGGATATCTGGTTTTCCTTAATTAACAATAATATTTTGATGTACAGACTATCTGCCCTTTGTTATAGAACTTCTATATAACCTGGCTCCTTCCCTTGCCTCCTTGGAGCAGTTCTTTCAGGGCTACCTGAGATGCTGTCTACCGGGTTTGAGGTTTCCTAAAAATTCCCACTGAATAGGACATAACTCTCAACTTTCAGGTTGTGAACATTTTTAAGTTGACAGTGCTAGGTGCTGGGCCCTGGCAGGGAAAGTCCTGCGTGCACCCTTCCACCCTCAGAGCCTAAGGTCAACTTACCTGTGAATGTGCCCTTGGATGGGCTTCACTCTCTTGCAGCTGGCAGATGGCACCTTTGCTGGGTTTTCTTGGCCCATCTCCAAATTTTTACCAACGGAACTGATGTATTTGCATCAACTGAGCACCACCAAGGTTCTCAGCTGCTTTACTGATGACTTTGTCTGCAAGAAGCCCAATGTGGCCACAGAAAACTGCCCCCAGATGACTACTCCAAACAGAATACAAGGTCTGTTCCTCCCTGCCCTGAACCCCCACTGGCCACCTATCCTAGTTTGCAGTCATCCTCTGGTTCTTTTTCTCTATTGCTCTTTACTTGTTTCTCTCACCCCTTTTCTGTCTCTATTTTATTCTCTTCCTCTGCACACAGGGTTCTGAAGCAATAGTGCCATAAGCAAGTATATCTTTTTCAAGGTTAGGTGTCATATTTATTGCTATGTTTCTTAACCAAGTTAATATGCAAAAATTGTGGGATTATTTTCATTAGATTACTTTTCTCGTAAGATTTTTTTTTTTTTTTTTGATGTGGACCATTCTTAAAGTCTTAATTGAATTGTTACAATATTGTTTCTATTTTATGTTTTGTTTTTTTGGTCATGAGACATGTGGGATCTTAGCTCCCTGACCAGCAATCAAACATGCACCCCCTGTACTGGAAAACAAAGTCTTAACTGCTGGACCACCAGGGAACTCCCTATTTTTATTAGATTCTTATCTCTCTCTTTTTTTTCAGTCACAGAGTTATTAAGCATTGTGCTACTTACCCCATTTTTCCATTTGCTCTGTAAGTTTTCCAGAGTGATCTGGCACAGGTTGGTGATTTTTAAGAGGGTGTGTGTGTGTGTGTGTGATCCCTGGAGGAGGGCATGGCAATCCACTCCAATATTCTTGCCTGGAGAATCCCATGGACAGTGGAGCCTGGCAGGCTCCATGGAGTTGCAAAGAGTCAGACACGACTAAAGCAACTTAGCCTGCATGCATGTGTGTGATGGACATCAGGGCAGGACTGACTGAGGACTTCATCAATGGAACCCTTGACTCAGCCTCTGGCCCAGGGGATTCCATCGCAGGAAGGATGGAAGGCCAATCAGGTTACATTAATAAATGTTTGTTAAAATTCAATGTCTTACCTGCAGAATCCCACAGAGAACTATGAAAACTGAAATAATATTCAGCTGAGGATGGGAAGAATACTCACAAATAATATATACGAAGTGTCATGTTCTAGGGTTTCTGTGCAAGGAAGTCCTTTCAGATCATACTCATTTGGAAGTGGACTCATTCCCTTTCCCTCTATCTTATTTGAGTGTTCATGAAAGCCAGAGGGAAGGAAAACAAACGGAGAGAATGTCCAACCACAAAACAACTCCTCAGCCCTATGGAGCAGAGAACTGATTGTGTGTAAAGTCAAGAAAAGTCCCCAGGGTGAAATACCCAGCAAGCTGCCACTGGCAAGAAATAAGCTTGGACAGCCTATTGAGGGCCACAATGAAAGTCATATTTTTTGTGATTCTGACTGCATTGGCATAGGTAGTATTTAATCAGAGATAATCAAAGTTATATTTAGGGGCCTTGTAAAAACTGTATGGACCTCTAGGAATTTCAGATGGAACTATCAAGGCCAAATTAGAATAAATATGAGAGCCCTGATACCATGAAGTGCCCCATGCACTACAGAACCACACAGACATGAGTGTGACACTCCTTGACATCAAACCCAGAGGATGTGAATGGTTCAGGGATGGAATTTCCTTTGACTATAGTCAGCTCTAGCACTTCACTTGATGCCCAGTCTTTGGTGAGTCAGAATAAGTTAATCCCAGTGAAACACAAGACATTATATATAATTTGTTTTATAGATGCTAACACTTCTTTTGTCATTCTGGTAAAGTACATTTACAAGTCCTTACTGCAAAATATAGGTTCCTTCCAGTCACTCTCAATCTTTCTTATGTTTTTTAAAAACAGTAGTTCCAAATATTGAAGAACCTATTTGAGATTCAGGTGCCCAGAATGAGCAGGGTTTCTTTGTAATTCTGCTCTAACCTTTTCATTTTAGGAAGAAACAGCACTGTAATGTGTGTGTGTGTTTATAGTTATGAGTGTGTGCACATTCAGACAAGTACACACATAAATGTTCATTTTCTAGGTTGCAAAAATATACTTTTTTTGTTGTTGTTGTCATTTTTTATAAAGAAAACATTTTTAACCTTATAGTATAGGATCTTGAACTTGAAAAGTACAATATAGCAACAACTGGCATATAGAGGCTAGCATCAAGTGAACAGACAAGAAGAGTTACTGACTGGAGGAGGGAGAAGAGGTTGGAGATGGTAGAGCTGAAGGACTGTCAGCAATAGGAGATGGAGAGAAAGTTGCAATTTCACTCACACCTGACATTGATGGCACAGTTCTGATTGCTTGCTGGAGTCAATTCTATCTACCCTCTTGAAAAAAAAAAAAGATGGAAAGATGCCTGTGTAGCAATTCTTTTTTTCCTCATCATAAATGACACAGTAGCACTGGATAGCATTCTAAAAGGCTGCTGCAACTTCTGTGTACAGTTCTACATTTGGATCCTATGCATTAAAAACTAACTGCTCAAATAAAGAAAATCCCTTTGTCATTTCCCGTGTTGTGAATCTCTTCAGTTCTTCAGTTACTTTTTCTTCTTCTTGTACTCCCTGAATATAGTAGGAGTGCAAAGGAACTTCTCAGAGGATTTTATTCCTCCTCTAGTGTTCAGCATATCCTTCTACTCATTCCAAATAAATCATCAAGAGAAAACAGTGCAGTTGCTAAGAAAACATGGTGTCAAGAGAGTTCTTCTGGCTCCCATGCTATCCCTAAGCCTTTTTTAGGCAGAAATTCTTGATCCATTGATTGCATTCCCAAACTAAGTAAAACTGCCACTACTATATAATATTTGAAAAGTGTTTCATAGTTTACAAATTCTGTTCATGTGTCACTTTAAATTTTTACAGCAACTTAAGAGGTTGGTCATGTTGCTGTTGTTGTCTCTAAGTCATGTCTGACTCTTTGAGACCCCATGAACTGCAGCACACCAGGCTTTTCTGTCCTTCACTATCTGCTGGAGTTCACTCAAACTCATGTCTATTGAGTCTGTAATCCCATCCAACCATCTCATCCTCTGTCACCCCCTTTTCCTCCTGCCTTCAATCTTTCCCAGCATCAGGGTATTTTCCAAAGAGTCAGCTCTTTGCATCAAGTGGCCAAAGAACTGGAGTTTTAGCTTCAGCATCAGTCCTTCCAATGAATATTCAGAGTTGATATCCTTTAGGATTGACTGGTTTGATCTCCTTGCTGTCCAAGGAACTCTCAAGAGTCTTCTCCCACACCACAATTTGAAAGCATCAGTTCTTAAGCACTCAGCCTTCTTTATGGTCCAATTCTCACATCTGTATATGACTACTGGAAAAATCATAGTTTTGAGGTTGGTAATAGCAGCACCAATTTACAACTGAAATGTCAAAGACTCTACAGTGCTCTAAGAGCTTCCCAGGTGGCTCAGTGGTAAAGAATCTGCCTGTTAATGCAGGAGATGTGAGTGCAATCCCCAGGTCAAGAAGATCCCCTGAAGAAGGAAATGACAACCCATTTCAGTATTTTTTCCTGGGAAATCCCATGGACAGAGGAGCCTGATGGGTCACAGTCAATGGGGTCACAAAAGAGTTGGACATGACTTAGTGACTAAACAACAACTATAGTGCTCTAATCCTTTGACAAAAATCACATATCTAAAGACATACTCTGCACTGGAATTCAGAAGTGCTTTGGATCTTAAGAGCTCTTTTCAACCTATAGTCAACACCTGTTCCACCCCTCTTAAGATGATCTCAAGAATTCATTGGAGAAATGTCTATTTAGGTCTTTCATCCATTTTTGATTAAGTTCTTTTATCAGTTCAGTTCTGTCACTCAGTCGTGTCCAATTCTCTTCGACCTCATGGACTGCAGCATGCCAGGCTTTCCTGTCCATTACCAACTTCCAGAGCTTGCTCAAACTGATGTCCTTTGAATCGGTGATGCCATCCAACCATCTGATCCTCTGTCATCCCTGTCTCCTCCCACTTTCAATCTTGCCCAGCATCAGGGTCTTTTCAAATGAGTCAGTTATTCACATCAGGTGTCCAAAGTATTGGAGTTTCAACTTCAGCATCAGTCCTTCCAATGAATATTCAGGACTGATTTCCTTTAAGATAGACTGGTTGGACTGGATTTCCTTTAGGATGGACTCCTTGCAGTCCAAAGGACTCTCAAGAGTCTTCTCCAACACCACAGTTCAAAAGCATCAATTCTTTGGCGCTCAGCTTTCTTTATGGTCCAGCTCTCACATTCATACATGGCTTCTGGAAAAACCATATTGACTAGATGGACCTTTATTGGCAAAGTAATGTATCTGCTTTTTAACATGTTGTCTAGACGGGACATAGCTTTTCCTCTAAGGAGCAAGCATCTTTTAATTTCATGGCTGCAGTCACCATCTGCAGTGATTTTGGAGCCCTCAAAATTAAAGTCTCTCACTGTTTCCATTGTTTCCCCATCTATTTGCCATGAAGTGATGGGATCAGATGCCATGATCTTAGTTTTCTGAGTGTTGAGTTTTAAGCCAACTTTTTCGCTCTCCTTGTTCACTTTCATTAAGAGGCTCTTTAGTTCTTCTTCACTTTCTTCCATAAGGGTGGTGTCATCTGTGTATCTGAGGTTATTGAAATTTCTCCCAACAAACTTGATTCCAGATTATGTTTCATCCATTCTGGCATTTTTCAAGTTTAGACACACAAACACACACACAAAGAGAGAGAGAGAGCACTGCATAAACTCTTTGTATATTTTGGAGATTAATCCTTTGTCTGTTGCTTCATTTGTAAATATTTTCTCCCATTCTGAGGGCTTCTTTTCATCTTCTTTATGGTTTTCTTTGCTTTGCAAAAGCTCTTTAAGTTTAATGAAGACCCATTTTATTGTTTTTATTTTTGTTGCTCTAACAAGTGGGTCATGAATGATCTTTCTGTGATTTATGTCAGAGAGTTTTTTTTTAAACTATGTTTTTCTCTGACAATTTTATAGTCTCCAGTCTTACATATAGGACTATAATCCATTTGAGTTTATTTTTGTGTATTGTGTTAGGTTGTATTCTAAGATCATTTTTTTTTTTACTTGTAGCTGTCCAGTTTTCCCAGCAAAATATACTAAAGAGGCAGTCTTTTCTCTATTGTATATTTTTGCCTCCTTTGTCATAGATTGAAAGTGAAAAAGTGAAGTTGCTCAGTCATGTCCAACTCTTTGTGACCCCATGGACTGTAGCCTGCCAGGCTCCTCCATCCATGAGATTTTCCAGGCAAGAATACTGGAGTGAGTTGCCATTTCCTTCTCCAGGGGATCTTCCCAACCCAGGGATCGAACCTGAGTCTCTTGCATTGCAGGCAGACTCTTCACCATCTGAGCCACCAGGGAGTTAGATTAGGTGACCTAGATTAGGTCACCTAATCTAATTGTCATAGATTAGGTCACCATTGGTTTGTTATAGGTGGGTTTATCTTGAACTTTCTGTCCTGTACTATTGATCTATATATCTGTTTTGTACCAAGAAGACATATAGATGACCAAGGAGTCCATGAAAAGATGCTCAATCTCATTAATTATTAGAGAAATGCAAATGAAAGCTGTAAGTGAAGCATCACCTCACACCAGTAAGAATAGCCATCATCAAAATATCTGCAAACAATAAATGTTGGAGAGGGTGTAGAGAAAAGGGAACCCTCTTGTATTGTTGGTGGAGATGTAAAATGACACAGGCACTGTGGAGAACAGTATGAAACTTCCTTACAAAACTAAAAATAGACCTACTCAGCAATCCTACTATCTCAGGTATATACCCTAAGAAAAAAATAATTTTAAAAGACACATGTACCCCAATGTTCACTGAAGTACTATTTACAATAACATGAAAACAACCTAAGTGTCCTCCGACAGATGAGTAGATACAGAAGACGTGGTTGATATATATAATGGAATATTACTCAGCCATTAAAAGGAACACATCGGGTCATTTGTAGAGATGTGGATGGACCTAGAGATTAACAGAGTGAAGTTGGAAAGAGAAAAACAAATATCATATATTAACACATGCATATAAAATCTAGAGAAACAGTACAGATGAACCTAGTTCCACCACAGGAGTAGAGACACAGATGTAGAAAAGAGACATGTGGACACAGTTGGGGAGGGTGGAAGGGGAAGGGGTGGTGGGACAAATTGGGGGATTAGGACTGACATATATACACTACCATGTTTAAAAATAGATGGCTAGTGTGAACCTGCAATATAGCACAGGGAGCTCAACTCAGTCCTCTGATGACCTAGAGGAGTGGGATGGGGTGGGGGAAGGGAGGCTCAAGAAGGAGGGTATATATGCATGTGTATGGATCACAACAAACTGTGGGAAATTCTTAAACAGATGAGAATACCAGACCACCTTACTTGTCTCCTGAGAAACTTGGATGTGGGATAAGAAGCAACAGTTAGAATCTTACATGAAGCAACTAACTGGTTCAAAATTGGGAAAGGAGTACAAAGCTGTATCTTGTCACTCTGCCTATTTAACTTATATGCAGAGTTCATCATGTGAAATGCCAGGCTGGATGAATCACAAACTGGAAACTGGAATCAAGATTGCCAGAAGAAATGTCAACAAGCTCAGATATGCAGATTATACTACCCTAATGGCAGAAAGTGAAGAGGAACTGAAGAGCCTCTTGATGAAGGTGAAAGAGGAGAGTGAAAAAGCTGGCTTAAAACTCAACATTCAAAAAATGAAGATCACAACATCTGGTTCCATTACTTCATGGCAAATAGAAGGGGGGAAAGTGGAAGCAGTTACAGGTTTATTTTCTTGAGTTCCAAAATCACTGTGGACAGTGACTACAGCCATAAAAGATGCTTGCTCCTTGGAAGGAAAGCTATGACAAACCTAGACAGCATATTAAAAATGAAAGACATCATTTTGCTGACAAAGGTCTGTATAGTCAAAGCTATGGTTTTCCAGTAGTCATGTATGGATGTGAGAGTTGAATCATAAAGACAGCTGAGCATCAAAGAACTGATGTTTTTGAACTGTGCTGCTGAAGAATACTCTTGAGAATCCCTTGGGACTACAAGATCAAACCAGTCAATCCTAAAGGAAATTAATCCTGAATATTCACTGGAAGGACTGATGTTGAAGCTGAAGCTTCAATTCTTGGCCACCTGATGTGAAGAGAAGGCACATTAGGAAAAGACCCTAATGATGGGGAAGGTGGAGAGCAGGAAGAGAAAGGAGCAACAGAGGATGTGCGGGTTGGATGGCATCAACAATTCAATGGACATGAATTTGAAAAAACTCCGGAAGATAGTGAAGGACAGGAAACCTGGCAAGTCGCAGTTCATGGGGTCACAAAGGGTCAGACAAGACAGTTACTGAACAACAACAAATAGGTGATTCACTTCATTATACAGCAGAAACTAACACAATATTGTAAATCAACTACACTCCAATTTTAAAAAAGAAAAAGGAACTCAAAGACTAGAGTGATGTGCCTGGAGGAGGAGGATCTTTTATGAGGCTATTAAGAAAGGGGGCACATTTGCTGACTATTTTGTGGGTGGGAAATAGAGGTGGGCCGTGACAGTTTACAAAGGCTTAGGGCATTATCTTCATCAGAATCATCTCAGTCTCTGAGTAATGGGAATGATGTTTATTTCTTTTACTTGTCTGTTTATGGGGATTTCCAAACTAGGAACAAAGAAAGAGAGTCAGCTTGTGCTGGCTGGCTAAAGGTTAGTATTAAACATTATTGAATTCTCCCTTCCTATACCATATAGCTATTAGCAGCCTAAAGTTGGTCATAGAGAATTCCATCATTAAAATCTGAAAATCCTACAAATTAGTGCTTTTAAATTTTTATTTTTTCAGGAGAGAAGTGATTTACCATAACACCACTGATGCTGCTGCTGCTAAGTCGCTTCAGTCGTGTCCAACTCTGTGCAAGCCCGTAGACCACAGCCTAACAGGCTCCCACGTCCCTGGGATTCTCCAGGCAAGAATACTGGAATGGGCTGCCATTTCCTTCTCCAATGCATGAAAGTGAAGTCACTCAGTCGTGTCCAACTCCTAGCGACACCATGGACTGCAGCCTACCAGGCTCCTCCGTCTGTGGGATTTTCCAGGCAAGAGTACTGGAGTGGGGTGCCATTGCCTTCTCTGGCTAACACCACTGGACCTGGGCAATTGTCATCTTCACTCTAGACCTGATACCCTACGGGTCCTTACTCCAGCCTTCCTTCAGTCTCTTATTCCCCATGGGGTTAGGCGTTGGTGGTACTGACAAGGCATGTTCTTTCTCAGCATAGTCCTCCTCTCAGTTCCCTCTGCAAGGTTCTCAGGACCCTAGAAATTTCAACTCCAATGGTACAAGCCTACTTCCTGGCCCTGCACAATCCCCTTCCCCATGTGGATCCATGAGAGTTTGCGGTGCCCTTGTTTGCCCTAGGATGGTTTGGGATGGGGACTGTGGTGGTAGAAGTGCTGTAAGTTTCATCTATTACTGTTGATTGTCTTGGGCCACTGGCAAACTCTGGGCAGCAAAATGATGAGAGATCTGGTACCTGAGTGGTGTGCTGCGTCTGGGAGGAGCACAGTCAGCCTGCAGCATCTGTACCACCTCTCTCTCCTCTCAGCAGCCTCCATCTCCATCTGAACATGCCCATCAACTCATGCTTCCTTTTGACAGGGACGTGATACACCCTTGGTAACTTTTTGAAATGAAGGGTGATGATATAAACTATGAATATCTCAGAGAAACATTTGCTCTTTATTCATAATCCATCTTGAATTGGAGAAAAAATTCACATCTTGGAAAAGCTAAGAAATGGTAAAAAGTAAAAATCACTGATAACCACAGTATCCTTAGGTCAAGTCTTAGCATTTTGGTTTATTGACTCCTAGGAAGAATTTTAACATCGTCATACAAAAATGTAAGAGCATATGAATTTGTGTAAGTTCATACTTAAAATATTTATAGAATGTGTATGTATGTATGGTATGTGGTTGTGTATGTAAATGTGTGTGTATTGTGTGTGTCTATATGTGTGAATACAAGATCATACTGTATTGCATACTTCTAATAGATTTTTAACTTTTAACTGAGGAAATCTTTTAATGGCAATTAAAACAATTGCCTTTAGTAACAACATAGTGAATCATTATATGACTAGGCAATAATCAGTTCAGTTCAGTTCAGTTCAGTCGCTCAGTCGTGTCCGACTCTGTGACCCCATGAACCGCAGCATGCCAGGCCTTCCTGTCCATCACCAACTCTCAGAGTTCACCCAAACCCATGTCCATTGAGTTGGTGATGCCATCCAACCATCTCATCCTCTGTCGTCCCCTTCTCCTCCTGCCCTCAATCTTTCCAGGCATCAGGGTCTTTTCAAATGAGTCAGTTCTTTGCATCAGGTGGCCAAAGTATTGGAGTTTCCGCTTCAACATCAGTCCTTCCAATGAATATTCAGAACTGACTAGTTTGATCTCCTTGCAGTCCAAGGGACTCTCAAGAGTCTTCTCCAACACCACAGTTCAAAAGCATCAATTCTTTGGCACTCAGTTTTCTTTATAGTCCAACTCTTACATCCATACATGACCACTGGAAAAACCACAGCTTTGACTGGATGGACCTTTGTTGACAATGTCTCTGGTTTTCAATATACTGCCTATGTTGGTCATAACTTTCCTTCCAAGGAGTAAGCGTCTTTTAATTTCATGGCTGCAATCACCATCTGCAGTGATTTTGGAGCCCAGAAAAATAAAGTCAGCCACTGTTTCCACTGTTTCCCCATCTATTTGCCATGAAGTGATGGGACCAGATGCCATGATCTTAGTTTACTGAATGTTGAGCTTTAAGCCAACTTTTTCACTCTCCTCTTTCACTTTCATCAGGAGGCTCTTTAATACCTGTAACCAATTAAAATATATGCCAATTTCCTTACAACTTACATCAGTAGGTATATTTCAAATATTTCCCATAAGGAGGCAAACGTGATATGTTATTTCACTTTGAAAGTTTTCTCTCACCATGAATGAAGCCTGTACTGCCAAGGACACCGTGGGAACATGAGTATAAGGCTGGTACTTGAGGGCCAGGAGTCAGCTATTGATGAGGTTAGTGTATGCCTATCAATTATGGCAAAGAAGTGAGAGAAGGCAAGCAGCCTTGCAGCCTTCACATTCGAGCCTGCCTCCCAACTTGCTGCTCTTCCTATTACTAGAATCTTGAAATCACCAGGAATCCCACCATTGTGGTGTCAGGTCTCATAAATTTCAATGACTTTCAAAGCAATGGCGGTGGAGTTTTGTTGGGGGTTATCCTCTCCTGCTTCCTACCACTTCTTTTAGGGAATGAAACAAACAAAGTCTTGGCACACCATCCCTTAAGTTTAGTTATCCTAAGGTGAGATTAGTTTGCCACTTACTTTCAGATGTTACTTCTAGAAAGTTCCATGTATAATTAAAATGAAAAACATGGGAATGTGCCAAGCCCAGTTTCCTACAGTAAACAATCTAGGACAACTCTCTACTCAACGCTCCTGAGTTTCATGTGGCCTTTGACCAATCTATTCCTTATTTTTCTCACTTATGCAAGATTCATCAGGCCGGTGACTCACCTCTGTTTCAGTTTTTTATTTCGGTGGTGCTTATGGTAGTCATCTATTCTCAAATTCTTCATTATTATTTTTATTATTCCTCTTTTATTTCTCTTTCTTTCCTCCTTCCCCACCTCTTCCCCCCTCTCTCCTTCCACATTCTTCTCCTTCTCCTCTTCTCTTTCTTTCTAATAGAACAAACTGGTTAGGATGGTTATCTTCATCACATGGATATGCATTTCTCAGTTCTCAAGATGGATAATTATTTCCATGCACTTATAGTAATTCCATGGACAGAGGAGCCTAGTAGGCTGCAGTTCATGGGGTCGTGAAGAGTCAGACACGATTGAGCAACCTCACTTTCCCTTTTCCCTTTCATGCATTGGAGAAGGAAATGGCAACACACTCCAGTGTTCTTGCCTGGAGAATCCCAGGGACGGGGAGCCTGGTGGGCTGCCATCTATGGGGTCGCATAGAGTTGGACATAACTGAAGCGACAGCAGCAGCAGCAGCATAGTAATTCAAGGTTGTAGACATGAATGCAAATATTGTACATGCAAAGGGTGTATATGCAAAGGATGCACAAATCTGATTCAGAAACAGAATAAAAATGCATGCCATTTGATAAAAACCAGAGGTAAATTAAATTTTCCAGAAAAAAATACAATACAGTTTTGTTAATTTTTGTGTTTTTTTAAGAGAGCAGTTTCCCCATACATTATGCTGCCTTCCCTTTCTCTCTACTGGCTATTATCCCACTGTTGCTTTCTCAAGGAGTAGAGTGAAGTCTTCCTCTTCAAGACAGCTACTGACTTTATTTTTACTTGAACCTCAACCACACTCCCCTTTGGAACTGGAGTCTCCTGATTGCTTGACATACACTTTTCTTTGAAGCATTTTCCTTGTTGTTGTTGTTGTTGTTTTTCTTTTTCTTGTTTAACTAGACTGTACGTGTCATGGGTCATGGTGTCACCAAGCTTGTATTTTCTTGTTTTTTTCTTCAGAGCTTAAAACACTATGATGTGCGTGGTGGTTGTATGTCACTTGAGACATGTTGGGGTAGGAAACAATAAGCACTAAAATTTTCTGAATAAGTAAATTGTGGGTGCTCCATACAAAAAAGAAAAAAAAGCACTGACTGAATGAGCAGTACCTGAACTGGCATTCTGCATGTCAAAGTCCAGATGAGCAGCTGCCTAGGGAGGCTGTAACTACTTGGAAGTCGCTTCAAAACACATGTACAATCAACTCTATAGGAGACGTCAGTGTAACTGAGGGTTGGAGAAAAAGGAATCTGTGTTCTGACAAGGCTCCTTGGCTGGATCTCAAATGCAAGCTCCTCTGTTTTTATTGAGAACGACTAGCTGAGATCCTTATAGACCATATACCTGGAAGGTGCTTCAGGGATTTCTCAGTGTTTCCAAAAAGTGAGTGTCCACATTAAAATTCTTCAGTTAAGTTCAGTTCAGTTGCTCAGTCGTGTCTTATTCTTTGCAACCCCATGAACCTTAGCATGCCAGGTCTCCCTGTCTATCACCAACTCCTGGAGTCCACCCAAACCCATGTCCATTGAGTCGGTGATGACATCCAACCATCTCATCCTCTGTCAAATCCTTCTCCTCCCACCCTCAATCTTTCCCAGCATCAGGGTCTTTTCCAATGAGTCAGTTTTTTTGCATCAGGTGGCCAAAGTATTGGAGTTTCAGCTTCAGCTTCAGTCCTTGCAATGAACACCCAGGACTGATCTCCTTTAGGATGGACTGGTTGGATCTCCTTGCAGTCCAAGGGACTCTCAAGAGTCTTCTCCAACACCACAGTTCAAAAGCATCAATTCTTTGGCGTTCAGCTTTCTTATAGTTCAATTCTCACATCCATACATGACCACTACATGACCACATAGACTTGACTAGACAGACCTTTGTTGACAAAGTAGTGTCTCTGCTTTTTAATATGCTGTCTAGGTGGGTCATAACTTTCCTTCCAAGGAGCAAGCGTCTTTTAATTTCATGGCTGCAGTCACCATCTGCAGTGATTTTGGAGCCCCCAAAAATAACGTTTGTCACTGTTTTGACTATTTCTCCATCTATTTGCCATGAAGTGATGGGACCAGATGTCATGATCTTAATTTTCTGAAGGTTGAGTTTTAAGCCAATTTTTTCACTTTCCTCTTTCACTTTCATCAAGAGGCTCTTTAGTTCTTCGTCACTTTCTAGCATAAGGGTGGTGTCATCTGCATATCTGAGGTTATTGATATTTCTCCTGGGACTCTTGATTCTAGATTGTGCTTCCTCCAGCCCAGCATTTCTCATGATGTACTCTGCATATAAATTAAATAAGCAGGGTGGACAATATACAGCCTTGACATACTCCTTTTCCTATTTGGAACCAGTCTGTTGTTCCATATCCAGTTCTAACTGTTGCTTCCTGACCTGCATACAGATTTCTCAAGAGGCAGGTCAGCTGGCCTGTTATGTCTATGTCTTTCAGAATTTTCCACAGTTTATTGTGATCCACAGAGTCAAAGGCTTTCGCATAGTAAATAAAGCAGAAATAGATGTTTTTCTGGAACTCTTCTTTTGCTTGTTCCATGATCCAGCGGATGATGGCAATTTGATCTCTGGTTCCTCTGCCTTTTCTAAAACCAGCTTGAACATCTGGAAGTTCATGGTTCACATATTGCTGAATCCTGGCTTGGAGAATTTTGAGCATTACTTTACTAGCATGTGAGATGAGTGCAATTGTGCAGTAGTTTGAGCATTCTTTGGGATTGCCTTTCTGAGGGATTGGAATGAAAACTGACATTTTCCAGTCCTGTGGCCATTGCTGAGTTTTCCAAATTTGCTGGCATATTGAGTGCAACACCTTCACAGCATCATCTTTCAGGATTTGAAATAGCTCAACTGGAATTCCATCACATCCACTAGCTTTGTTCATAGTGATGCTTCCTAAGGCCCTCTTGACTTCATATTCCAGGATGTCTGGCTCTAGGTGAGTTTCTATCGTGATTATCTGTGTTGTGAAGATCTTTTTTGTACAGTTTTTCTGTGTATTCTTGCCACCCCTTCTTAATATCTTCTGCTTCTCTTAGGTTCATACCATTTCTGTCCTTTATTGAGGCCATCTTTGCATGAAATGTTCCCTTGGTATCTCTAATTTTCTTGAAGAGATCTCGAGTCTTTCCCATTCTGTTGTTTTCCTCTATTTCTTTGCATTAATCGCTGAGGAAGGCTTTCTTATCTCTCCTTGCTATTCTTTAGAACTCTGCATTCAAATGGGTTTATCTTTCCTTTTCTCCTTTGCTTTTCGCTTCCCTTCTTTTCACAGCTGTTTGTAAGGCCTCCTCAGACAGCCATTTTGCTTTCTTCATTTCTTTTTCTTTGGGATGTTCTTGATCCCTGTCTCCTGTACAATGTCACAAACCTCCATCCATAGTTCATCAGGCACTCTGTCTATCAGATCTAGTCCCTAAAATCTATTTCTCACTTCCACTGTATAGTGATAAGTGGATAAGGGATAAGGGATTTGATTTAGATCATTCCTGAATAGTCTAGTAGTTTTCTCCACTTTCTTCAATTTCAGTCTGCATTTGGCAATAAGGAGTTCATGATCTGAGCCACAGTTAGCTCCCGGTCTTGTTTTTGCTGACTGTATAGAGCTTCTCCATCTTAAGCTGCAAAGAATATAATCAATCTGATTTCGGTGTTGACCATCTGGTGATGTCCATGTGTAGCGTCTTCTCTTTTTTTTTTTTTTTCTAAAATTCGGCTCCCGGCCGCCGCCATGACGCCGAGAGAGCGAGCGCAACTGTCTCCGTCGTAGCCGCCGCCGCCGCCGCCACCGAGGTCACCGTCGCCTCCGCCTCCCCGCGACGTAAGCGACTCTGCTCACTCCCCTTCCCCACCGGGCGCGAGGCCTAGAGTCTTCTCTTGTGTTGTTGGAAGAGGGTGTTTGCTATGACCAGTGCATTCTCTTGGAAGAACTCTATTAGCCTTTGCCCTGCTTCATTATGTACTCCAAGGCCTAATTTGCCTGTTACTCCAGGTGTTTCTTGACTTCCTACTTTTGCATTTCAGTCCCCTATAATGAAAAGGACATCTTTTTTTGGCTGTTAGTTCTAGAAGGTCTTATAGGTCTTCATAGAACTGTTTAACTTCAGCTTATTCAGCATTACTGGTTGGGGCATAGACTTGGATTACTGTGATATTGAATGATTTGCCTTGGAAATGAACAGAAATCATTCTGTCATTTTTGAGATTGCATCCAAGTACTGCAGTTCGAACTCCTTTGTTGACTATGATGGCTACTCCATTTGTTCTAAGGGATTCCTGCCCACAGTAGTAGATATAATGGTCATCTGAGTTAAATTCACACATTTCAGTCCATCTTAGTTTGCTGATTCCTAGAATGTCGATGTTCACTCTTGTCATCTCCTGTTTGATCACTTTCAATTTGCCTTGATTCATGGACCTAACATTCCAGGTTCCTATGCAATATTGCTCTTTACAGCATTAAACCTGGAGGTTTTGATGTGGTTGATTTGTGGAG
Source organism: Dama dama (assembly GCF_033118175.1). NCBI lineage: Eukaryota > Metazoa > Chordata > Mammalia > Artiodactyla > Cervidae > Dama > Dama dama. The sequence goes on along the minus strand of NC_083696.1, from coordinate 23,957,339 downwards.
GAGGTTCAATCCTTCTGTCTCAAATCTGATTCTGGATTCTCTGTCAGGAAAGTTTAAGACACGGTGATGGACCACAGCCCCCTAGAAGTATTGGCAATGACACCGCGGAAGGTCAATGCGAGCCACTGAGAGAGACTGCATGACTCCAAGAACTCCCGCATCTCAGGACTCCGCAACGATGAAGGTTGCTCTGCTGTGCCAACATTTGCCAAGGTTTGTTGTGTCACTGTAATTACAGGGTGAACATAGCTACGCTCCTCAGTACAAATAAAGGCGTCAGAGCCCACTCTGCAGCAATTGTTTCCCATTAGGGAAATGTTAGGTTTCTTCCAATGATGAACACAGTATATAATTCCTGTAGCCCTGATATAGTGCATCCCAAGCCAGAAACACCACTTTCCCAGTGTTTCTCTATTTTGAGATAGAGAACTTTCTTCTATCATTTGCTTAACATGAGTTTACCTCTTCTCAGAAAGCTGAACTATAATAAAAAGCCTTCTGAACTCACCTTTTCCCTAAGAGTAATTAAGTGACACTTGTATGTGAGGTTTTAAAAAGCCTTAGGCTTCATAATGCTGAAAGAAAGATACATTTTTTTTTCTTCCTTAGTTTTTTACTTAAATATTTAAGTATTGTAAATAATTCTAGCCGTTGAGGTTCTGTAGAAATGACCTGAAAATGTTCCATCTAAACCTTTCAGCTTTTGGATAATTACAGCTCTGCAATTTCAGTACAAGTGATCACCTACACAGAGTGCTTCCCTGTCTCTCTCCTCTTGTTTTCTGCTCACTCTCTTTTTCAGAGAATTATTATTCCCCCAAAGACACAGGCCTATTATCTTCACACAGAGGCTCACAGAAAATAGCCAGTCAGTGCATGAAGATAAATTCCTAGTAATTTTGTCGTGTTGTTGTTTTAGTTGTGTCCAACTCTTTTGCGACCCCATGGTCTGTAGCCCACTAGGCTCCTCTGTCCATGGGATTATCCCAGCAAGAATACTGGAGTGGGTTGCCATTTCCTACTCCAGGAGATCTTCCTGACCCAGGGATCGAACCTGTCTCTCCTTCATCAGCAGGCAGATTTTTTACCACTGAGCCATCCGGGAAGCCCAATAGTAACTTAAGCTAGCATAAATGTGGAGAGATGAAAAGTGTTATGATCAGTTCCTAGTTTATCTTTGTTTTATGTTTATTGCTAAATATGTAGTAATAAGTTTAGAGGGTCACAGAGGAAGCTGTTGAAGGCAGAAGTGAAAAAACAGTAGGTCTCAGCACCCTTGTCACTCCAATGTGTAGCCAGCTACCCACCCTGGACCTGTTTACATAAACTATTGATTTCTGATCAATGTATATCTCATGGGCTACTTTGGGGTTTTATCTCCAGCTGAAGTCAGTTTCACAATTTCCCTTTGTGACTCAGGATCGGGTCAGGAATTGTTTGCCTCAGATTCATGGAGAGAATTGTTTTGAGCTTAACTGAGTTCTTGGTTTCAAAGATTATATTGTGATTTAACTTGGCAAATGAGGGTTGCAGGTTGTTACTTGGAATACAGAAAAGGTATTTTTGCTTAGATTGTTTTACAGTCCAAGCATGGATTGTTTCCAGTGTAATCAATTCAATGAAAGAGTAATCACTTGTAAACAAAATATCTCTTTTTATCAAATCGTTCTGAATACTGAGAGCAATAATCTGGTGCCTGCAGCCTTGATGGGCTGCAGATTGCCCAGGGAAAGTGTCTGGGGGCATGCAGAAATGCTGATTTTGCTGCAAACATCAGGCAGCCAGCACCAGCCCTGGAGTCTTCTTTGGTCACTGGCAGGTAACCACAAGGACTCTTACAAGTACCCTGGATTCAGGATTTGGATTTTCGTGACCACCTAAGGGTCAGTAATTCTCCTTCAGAGAGCCTGAGGGCAGAGCCAGAGAAGTACTATTTCCACACATTGCCTGTGACTGTTTCAACACACCAAGCTGCTGTGTTGTGAAAACTGTTTGCACATTTTTGAGAAAATTAGATTTCTCATTTTATATTAAATATAACAAACAATTTCTGCAGGAGAAAAAACTTATTTTCAAAATATTTACCAAGGGTCCTCTTATGTTTATCTTATATACCTTCTTTATTAAATAGCAACTTACCTGATTTATATTCAGTTCTATTTTAGGATTCCTTAAGATTATTTAATATGATTTATTATTAGAACAGTGCTGTCACAAAATCTAAGGAAAAATGTTTTAAAAACTAAGCAAAACAAAAATCTGTCTTCTTTTAGCAGCTGATAAAACATGTAATTCTGAGACCTGAGGATTATTTAATAATGCTCATCACTTCCCTCTCCCAAATACACACACACACACACACACAGACACACACACACATTCACACTCAAATACAGTTTGGTTAGGTGCTTAAAAGTCTTCTAAGAACATTTCCCAAACATAGTATGCATGCATGTGTGTGTATTTGTGTATATGAATTATTTCCATTTATGTTCTTTTTCTGTTTCTTTATTTCCTAAAACACTGTCATACACAGCAACGTTTCAAAGAGTTGATCTCTCTCTTCTTCAGCACACTCTCTACTATAGACTGAAAGTTTTGTCTCCCCCAGATTCATACATTGAAACCTAATTCCAGTGTAATGGTATTCAGAGGTAGGGCCTTTAGGAGGTGATTAGGTCTTGAGGTTGGAGCCTTCATAATGGAATTAACACCCTCATAAAGAGACCCCAGGGAGCTCTCTTAACCTGTCTGCCTCATGAGGGCACAGTGAGCTGATGGCCATCTCTGAACCAGATGGAGAGCTCTTATCACACACTGAATCTGGTCACTTAATCTTGGACTTGTTCTCCAGAACTGTGAGAAGTAAATTTCTGTTGCTTATAATTGTCTGTTCAGTTCAGTTCAGTTCAGTTCAGTCACTCAGTTGTGTCCGACTCTTTGTGACCCCATGAATCGCAGCATGCCAGGCCTCCCTGTCCATCACCAACTCCCGGAGTCTACTCAAACTCATGTCCATTGAGTTGGTGATGCCATCCAGCCATCTCATCCTCTGTCATCCCCTTCTCCTCCTGCCCCCAATCCCTCCCAGCCTCAGGGTCTTTTCCAATGAGTCAACTCTTCGCATGAGGTGGCCAAAGTATTGGAGTTTCAGCTTGTTACAGTAGCCCAAATAGACTAGAAGAGTTCCTTTCCTGATGTGGGAGACAGAGTTCTCCCCTTTCCCTTTTCAGGGAGTGCCCCTCTGGCTGCTCTACTTCTATTTCCTTGGTTGACCCTCCTTCTTCTTTGGTTCTGTAAAGGTAGACTTGCCCATGGCTCAGGTACCCAGTACTGATTCTGCTTATCATCTCCCAAGGTGAGCTCATCCTTTGTAATGTCTTAGAATGTCTTCTCTATGCTGAAAACTTTCAAATTCACAGTAGTTATTCATGATTAACCAATTTAACATTTAAAAAAAGAAAAATTATATTCTAAGTAATGTTCCAGGGAGGCTCCTCTTCTAAATGTAGAATGTTATGGACAGACATAAACCAAATAAACTAAACTATATTGAAAATTATTGGAGTGAGAAGTGCTATACATGGGAGACAATTGTTCCCTAAAAACATGTAATTTGGATATTTGGTTCTGAAAAGTAGGTCAGGGAAGGCTTTCTTGGGATAGTGATGAATGATTTGCAATTTACAGGATGAAATTGAATTAATTCAATAATAGGGGAATAAATGGGCCACTCTGACACTGGGGAAATGTCATCTATGTAAGCCCAGTGGACCGGAAGACTGAAAGAAGGTCAGTGGGACCAGGAAATTGTGTTGTAACATGTAGATGGAGAAGAATGCAAGGCGAGCTTTGGATGGTCTGGTTGCCTGTTGTTATGTTAAGGACTGTATCCCCGAAAAAGTAGTAGAGAGCTATGGGACATTTTAATGGGAATGACAAGAGGGTAGGGAAACTGATGGAATATGATTTAAATTACAGAAAGCTTAGTATGAAAGACATAGTATATCAGAGCACCCATACATCATGATAGACCTGTTAGCTGGACCAAGGTAAAAGTGATGGTAAATTAAAGTAAATGAAATGTTAGTCGCTAAGTCAGGTTTGACTCTTTGCAATCCCATGGACTGTAGCCTACTAGGCTACTCTGTTCATGGGATATCCCAGGCCAGAATACTGGAGTGGGTTGTTGTTCCCTTCTTCAGGGGATCTTCCTGACCCAGGGATCGAACCCTTGTCTCCCACACTGCAGGCAGATTCTTTACTCTCTGAGCCAACAGGGAAGTTGATAAAAGTAAGGTGTTGCCAATTCCTGTCCCCTCTGCCTGAAAGTCCCAACCAGACCATCACACTACCATCTGTTCTCATTATTAGAATCTTGGTTGCAACAACTTCACCTCAAAAAAGCTTCTCATGATTACACTCTAGATTGTTGCTCTCTCTCTCTCTTCATGCCATGTTATGTGAGCCTTAGTTTTGAATTTCTTTGATTCACAGCATTATCTAAAATTTCAACATATTTCTCTGGGTATTTCTTCTCCCTAAAGTGGACTATCTAGCAAGACAGGAGCCATTCCTTTTTCATGGGCCACTGTATTCCTGCTGAACAAATGACACCTGGGACACACAGATGCTCAAAGATACTTATTTCATGAATGAATAGAGACAAACAGATTCTAGAGATTTTTGGGGAGGGAAAACATAAAGAAGTCATAGATTGACTACAGTGGTGGAGGAAAGGGTTGAGGGCAAATCTGGTTTGCATCATGGTTGAAAGGAAATGGAAAAACCATTGGGAGAGACAACCAATACCAGGAATGGATAAATTAATGGATGAATGAGTGAATAAGTGAATTAATATTTGTAGCTGATGGCAAAATAAGGATTGATTAAAGTATGGGAGTGCTGCTCTACACAGCCAGAATAGTTTGGAGTTTTGACAAACACAATGTTCTAATTTCAACTGACTTGCTGAACAAGAACAGAGAAGAGAGATGAGACATGTATTTTGCCACTTTCCCACTGTGTTTCTATTCTAGGCTTGCCAGGGCAGCCCACTGGAAATAATCTATGGTAAATCCTCTGTGTTCTCCAGGAGGCAAGGCCCCAGAAGCCTCTGGATTCTGAAATATCTCACTTTGCAGATTAAATCATGCAGCCTGCAGAGAGTCCTGTTGTCTCAGGCAAGTGCCTTCTGAAAGTAAAACAGGGAAGAAGAACTCAAGCAGAGCTCATGGGAAGAAAAATGCTCTGCTGCCCTGTGATGTGAGAGAAAGAAAACACCATCATGTCATGGACAAATGAAAACATAGAGTTGTTTTGATTTTCCCTCAGGCAATATTCAACAAATGAATTTTCTTTTTTCTTTTTTTTCCTCTCCGCAACAGTCAAGCTACCTCAAGGAACACAATAAATCCTGCTCCCTGTTGGCAAGATCTGCCTACTTTAAAAGACTGCAATTTCCTCAAACACATTAGAAATTTTTATTGACATTGTTTGTGAGAACTTTTCTTCATTGTTATTAGAAATTGTCCCTAAATATTAAAAAAATGAGTATCCAATGAAATATTGAAGTTTCATTAGTCTGAAAGCAAAATCTTTAAAATTGTTTTTTATTCAATTGTGCAAGAGAGACAAAAACAAACTAATCAGTAGGCAAACTAATCAATGGTTGAAAAGATATAAGTAGTGGTCCTGCTGGTAGGATGGAGGTGGCTGGAATTGACTGGGAAGGGGCACAGTGGAATTCTCTGGAGGGATGCAAAGTTCTATATGGTGGTAGGGATTTGGGCTATACAGGTGCATGCATTTGTCAAAACATTAAATGGTCTTCTTCAGATTTGAACTTTTAACCACAAATAATATAAAACAGATAACAAATATTGAACTCAAGGTGATGATCTGCATGCCGAAGTATTTCAGAGTGAAAGGAAATTATGTCTGTAGCTTATTTTGAAATGCATCAAAAATGTTCATTCATCCTGATGGATGAATAGAGTGAATAGAAGGAAGGATGGATGAATAGATAAGCACAGAAGCAGGTATAGAAAAATGTAGAACCTGGGTGGTGGTTATGTAAATGCTCACCTTCTCATTCTTTCAACATTTCTGTGTTTGGACACTTTCAAAATATAATAAACTGAAAGGAAAAAGACACACAAGTTAGAATTGTGTCAAATGACTGTTTCTTGTTCATATTAACCATCTCTTTTTTTCTTAGAAATGTAGGATGATAATTAGTCTTCTTGCTTTAGGGTGCTGACTTAGACATTTAATGTGTAATCCCAAATAAAATTGAAAGCTGACATAGACAGGATCAGAATATTATTGTAAAGAGATATTAGCATGGCCTGGTCTGCAGCAGCATAAGTGAACCAGTGCTGCCGTGTTTACTATTTTAATCTCGTCTTACTCCCTGACTATGTATTTATTCTCACTCAAATGCAAACTCTGTGGCAATGGTCTTAATATTCTGACCCAATGTTTTATTTTAGTGAAAGGTTCCCAAGAGTAATGCAAATCTGGCTATTCAAAGAAACACTTTTGAATATCTTCAATTTTATAGGTTCATTTATATAATACAACAGTATCACATTTACTATCAGGGGTAGTAAATCTTCTCAGCTGCAGAGCATATGTTAGCAAAGATGTTTACATAAATACAAACAATACTATAGAGACATTCAAATGCACAAAAATAACTTGCATTTATAATTTTATATTTGTATCCTTGATTGGCCTAGAGTGACCCTAAAAATTAACTTTTCCTCCACTCCATTTACTATGATTAGGATCTTATCAGAAATAAAATATCTTACCCTCAGAAACTCAAGTTTTCTCTGTAAATGATTTTGGCCACATGTGGACAAAGTGAAATTCAGGCTTCCTTTGTACTAAAAAAGGGAGGGGGTGTGGTTGGCTGTTGCAGAGTTCTTGGTTTCAGAATTCTTTGTTCTTGCAGCCATCCATATAGGTCAGGTCACAATATCCCTGTAAACCCTGAACAAGACAAATGTTATCCTCTGTTCTACAATGTTTTCTCTCTGCATGAATGGAAGAGTATTATACCCTTAAAGTCAGAGTCTTGAGCATGAGCTATCCTGTATATTTAGGCTATAGGTAGAATTATTAACTTGAAGCAAAAGCAAGAGAATACAAATGTTAAATTAAAAGAAGCAGATATAATATGGGGTCAGATTTGTTCTTCCCTATTACATGATAAGGTGTACCTTGTTCTCTGCATTGAGTTCTTCATCAAAGGCCTCAGTCTTCTGTCTTCTGTTTCCACCAAATGCTTGCATTCCATTTTGACAATATCCCAAATGCACCCACTTTTTCTGGATAGATCTGGGTAGAGCAAAACCCAAGAAGATTTTCCTACAACATCTGTGCTGAGCTAGAAGATTTCTTTCTAAGAGTGGTAAGTAAAGTCATCCATTGTAGTGAATGCGATGTCTTGGTTTCAAGTCTAGCTTTGAAGACAGTATATTAAGGTATGCTATTTCCAAGGAATTCCTGGCCTGAATCATCTTGACAGGTGGTTTTTGTGAGCAATGCCTTCTGCCAAATACAACAGGTGCAGGGGGTTAGATTTGTTTTGTTTTTCTTTTCTTTTTTTTTTAAATAAATATCATCTATCTATCATTGTATTTAAAAAAATAAAAAACCTATACCTCAGTTATCCTTAAAATCAATCCTTCTGTTTTCCAAATTTATCAGCATTGTGGCTGACCTCAGGAAGTACTCTTTATTTCCAGAAATATTTTAGGGGTGCTTCAATATTCTCTATAGTATTCCATTATTATCAGGAACTTCTCTGGGCCAGGCCTTATGACTATGAATATGGGTTATGCCATCTCTCTTCAAGACTTATCTTTGTCCATGCTATCCCTCAATCTGTGGCAACAGGGATTAGCTCAGGGTGGGAGGATGCATAGCTTCTGGGGAAAGTTCTAGTTCTGGACTGTGCTGTTGTAATGGGAAGAACAAATCTGACTCCTTCTTAGATCTGTTTCTTTTACTTTAACCTTTGTATTCTATTGCTTTAGCATTCAGTTAAGAATGTTGTGAATAACCTGAAATGTACAGAATAGGTATATTATAACCTATTAATATAGGTTATAATTCTCAAGGGTATATTATAACACTTTTCCATTCATGTAGAGAGAAAAGTTACAGAACAGAGAATAATATTTGCCTTGGAGGTTTACAGAAATATCGTGACCTAACCTATGTGTATAGCTGCAAGAACAGAGACTTCGGATACTAAGAAGTTTGCAACCACTAACCCTGCTCCTCCCTCATCCTGTCTTTAAAAATGGTTTGCTGAAACCCTTTGGGGAGTTGAGGGTTTTGTGGGGTATGAACCCCCATTCTCCTTGCATGGCCGTGCAATGAATCTTTCTCTGCGCCCAACCCCAATGTTTTGCTTTGTTTGGCCTCACTGTGCATTAGGCACATGAACTTGCACTTTGTAACATTGTTGACCAAGGTGCCCCTTCACAGCCCAGTGATATCCACATTACCATTAGTGAGAGTTGCCATGAGTCACATCCTCTCTGTCCTACTCATGCCCCTTCTCTGCTTCTGGGCCCTCTGTAGAGCTGATGAACCTATTTTATGAAACAGATATCAGCTCTATTAGAGAGGTCCCCAGCTAGCAGTGACTTTTGCTCTTCCACATCCTTATGATAGACAGCAGTAGTTCTCAAAGTGGGGTCCACTGACCCACATCATTGGCATTATCTGAACCCTATTAGGAAATCAAATCCTTCAGCTTTACCTCAGACCTGCTGAGTTGGAAACTTCCTGGGTGCTGGGGGGTCCAGCAAGTGTGTTTTCATAAGCCCTCTGGGTGGTTCTGCTGCACAGTGAAGTTCAAAACCACTAATGTGTGCAATAATCATTTGCCTTCAATGCTGGATTCACACACAAGTCAGTTCTGCAAGTGACAAGCTACTTCGCTACTAATGAAGATGCAAGCTCATTGGCTTCTTCTACCCTCTCCCATGTGAATCAGAGTAGGTGGCATCCCCCTTTGTTCACAGCCTGGCTGCCAAACCTCAGATGCCTGAAAGGAAGCTCTGTCACCAACAGGTGCCCTTAAACATATCAGCAACAGACTTTCCTGTCTGCTATTTTTATCCTGCAAAATGATGGCATGGATCCATGGGGTGAATCCCACCCTAAAGTCTAAGATACATTAAACACACAGGATATTGGTGTGCCGTGTGCCTTTGATTTAGAGTCTCACAATTCACATGCATCATACTTTAAATGCTTCCTACCTTATGTGCCCAACCGAAATGGTGTTCAAGATTTTTGACATGATTATCTGTCTCAGACTGCAAACTTGTAGGAGGCTCCTTGCAGCACTGGTGGTTGTGTCACTATCCAAGGATGAATCATAGTTTACAGTTTTCTTTCAGTGTCTCCTTTCATTTCTCAAAAGCTCACAGAGCTTGAAACTTCTGCTGACTTATCTCCCCAAAGGGCATTGGGCTGAAAAATCACAAACAGCCCACATTGAAGTGGCTTCCCTCATCAGGTTGTACTCACACAAGAGCTTATATCAGAAGAATAATGGCCAGTTGGTACCTTGGGCTACCGGAGACTCGAAGACAGGGACAGCCAGAGGCACTTAACTTCAGTTGGTGCATGCACCAGAACGGAGGCACTGGCTTCTCGGAGATTAGAGGATCACACAACTCACTTTGATACAGCAACACTATATCCAAGCCATTGGGTGCATACCTAAAGCACCCCAATGGTTAAGTCTGCAAAGAAGTGAGGATCACCGCTGCTGCTGCTGCTGAGTTGCTTCAGTCGTGTCCGACTCTGTGCGACACCATAGATGGAGCCCACCAGGTTCCCCCATCCCTGGGATTCTCCAAGCAAGAACACTATCACTAACCAACTGAAAATTGGTAGCAGCTTAACCTCTATCAAAGTATGCTTGGGCCATACTCTAGGATCATGAGGGGTGCCCTCAATACATTGGCCTATAGCTGCCAGGTGGCCATGAATATGGAGAATGTTTCCTGGACACTCTATATCCTCATCAATTCATACTCTAGAAATGAGAAAAAGTGAAAGTGAAAGTTGCTCAGTCATGTCCAACTCCTTGCAACCCCTTTGGAATTTTCCAGGCCAGAATACTGGAGTGGGTATCCTATCCCTTCTCCAAGGGATCTTCCCAACCCAGGGATAGAACCCAGGCCTCCTGCATTACAAGCAGATTCTTTACCAGCTGAGCCACCAGGAAAGCCCGAAAATGAGAACCATCATGCAACAAATAGTTGTTTCATCCCTAATCTTTAGCCCAAGTTTCCTTTTGCTCTGGAGAATTCTTCCTGACCTGCCAGCCTCTGAGTCCTTTCACTATCCTGTATTCAGTTTCCCCTCCAACTTCTCCTCCTTCCCAAACACCTAAGTGCATTCCACATAAGTAGCCTGAGCTGATGGTACTTGCTGGCATGGAACAGGGCTACCTCCCTGACCTTTCACCTGACCGTGGTTTGGGAGTAGCCACCACAGAATCCAGTGAAGGCCTGAGAGCTTCCATCAGCTCTGCCAGGGTACAGCTAACCATGGATTTTTCTTTCAACATTGCTTTCTCTAAGCCTTCTCTATAGGTCTCTGGGGGATTAGAGGCCACTGTTCTGGGGCTTCTTCCTCATGGAATTTCATTGGAAACTGACCCAGTAAACTCACATTATGCATAGTCCAAGCTCCTTTGTCCAGCTGTGCAAACATGTTCCCCAGAATCACTTTACCCAGCACATCTGGCGGAGACCCACATCTGTCAACTATGAATTGGCATTTGCCAAGGGCATTTGCCATCTGCCTCTGTGCTACTTCAGTTGTAGACCTTTGACACACCCTGTAGGAAGTTCAGGGTGGAGGACATGAATGAGGCACTCCATGCTCCAGGAAAACTGGCAGAATCAGTCTTCAGATAGATATTTTCAGGAACCGATTTTATTAGCCCAATCCTTGCATCCCCTCATATCTAGAAAAGCACTAAATCTCTTCAGGGTGACAGCAGAAAACCTTTTGTAAAGGTAAGTGCTTGATTGCATGAAGCCCCCCACCCCCTTCACTAAAACCACATATATTGACTTTCCCCCTATACCTCTTTGGAGCAGTTTCTCAGAGCTACTGAGGTGCTGTCTCCCAGGCTGTAGCCCTCATTTTGCTCCAAATGAAACTTAACTCATAACTCTCATGCAGTGTAATTTTTAAGTCGACACATCTTTCCCCCATCCTCTCCCCACACTCCCCAATTCTTCCTCAAGGAAAAATTCAAGCCCCATTATTTTTTTCTCGGGGCATCAGTAGGACATTATTGCTGCTTTTCTTAACATTCTTACCCAGCTGTGTGGACCATTCCTTGGTCGGGGAGCAGAGAGCAACGCATTGCCATTCAGTAGTCCTGGATGAAAACCCGGCACCTCCCTGAAACATAGAGCCTCATGCCAGCAGAGCTCAGGGACTTCAGAGGAGTAGAGGCCACTGCCTCAGCACAGATAACTTCAGACACAGTCACTTTCTGCTGTTCCCCCAATTAACCTTTGCTTAGCAAAGGTTTATTTTTATTATCATGGCTTTTTTTCATTATCATGCAGAAAGCTCACCTCTCTGCCTTGAGTTTTATTGCAAGAGAACTCCCTCTTTTAATTATCTTTTGCTGTGCAAGGCAGGGTCCGTGGGCTTTCCTGTCACACAATCAGTGAACACATTTTTAACAATGGAAGACTGATGCTCAGTCAAAAGGCCATTAAGATAATTATGCCCTCCAGGCCAAGGGTCTTGGCACTGTTGCTAAGATTCACAAGTGACTTGGGAATTTCCTTAATAAAAGATGATGTATTTTTGACCTGAGGAAGCAGCAGAGAATGTACCCCTTTGGCACTTGGATGATTTAGGGCAGGAAAGGAGATTCAGGTTACAGGAATCTGCAGAGCTCAACTTCCACCTGATTAATGAGTTTCAGTCAAATTAATTACCATGACTTGGAGCACAAGAGCGAGATAAGCCACATTTTAGTGATAATTCAGTGAGAGGAATTTTACCACCTTACAAATCAGATATTAGGAAGGCCAGAGCAGAGCTTGCTGAATCCTGAAACGTGTGCAGACATCTATGGAAGGAAGGATTTTCTCGCAGCTGAAAAGGAGAGCAAGGTTGAGGGTCCTTGGATTTCTAATGATGTAAAAGTAGAGCTCCAGAGTAGTATGTGATCCCACTCTAGGTAGAAATTTTTATTAGATTTAGTAGATAATGAAATTTCATTCTAGAATTTACATATACACACACACATATACATACATGTACGTGCGACACATATACCACGTGTGAGCACACACACACACACCATCCATGCTTAGAGTCTGCATAAGGGAAAATCATATGTAAGCAATACTACACAAGAAGATTAACTTCTTGGGAAAAGGACAATTTGGAAGTTAAACTTGAAGGATAAACTTTCTCTACCGATTTGCGGAGCCCTACATCAAGCTCACAGGTGTGGAGCCTTGTACCAAGGTCACAGGATAAAAATCTCTGGAACTGACCAACTCCCACAGCGATTGCTGCCATGAGCCTCAGGATCTAAACTGGCCAATTTCCTGGCCCCATATTAGGTAAAATACCTAATCTATCATCCACCCTATAGCATCCTAACCAATCATCCACCTATCATCCACCCTACAGCATCCTAACCTATCACCTAATGCCACCATTCCAGTAGGAATTTTCTGTCTTGAGGCTATAAAAATTGGCCATTAGCCTATGAAAGTGTTCAACTCTCTTGAGCCAGCCCCATTGTTCTAACTGCATCCTCCAATCTAATCAACTTCATTCCCCTCTCATTTTGCCTCATTTAGAAATTCTTTTCCAACATGTGCACAGATCACAATACAGGTTTACAGTGGTTTTCTTCCATTCTATGGATACAGGCCAGCTTCTTACTTTGAATATTAATTAAACTGAAGCCATACATTTTAAAATTATAAGGGATGAAAAAGAACATTTGCCCTATCTTTTTAGCTGAGGCCTTGAAAATTAGATTGACAAATGAAGATGAAAGAGTGAGAAGCAAACAGAATTTATGAATGTGTGCATAGCACTTAGATGTGAGCACTCAGTGATGAGTAACTCAAAGGATTGATTTGAACTTGGACTTACGTAAAAGAACATATTTGTACAGAAATGAAAAGGCACAGGAAAAGAGTATCCAACTTTTAGGGGTGGCAGATATAGAAAAGTAAATATATGAGGGGAAATAATGGAAGAAAACAGCGGTTTGTTTAGTTTTGTCACCTGGAGTCCTCTCCTGCTGTCTCTGAGCTGTTAAGATTCTCTGATGAAGTGAATCTCTAAGCCTGATCGTGAGTAGGCAGAGACCTGTGGTGTCTGCTGTTTCTCAATTGTCTCCAGCTCCAGATAACCTTGATGCCAAAGTGAAGCATTTCAGAATGGCATGTTCTGATCTCCTATGAAATTTAAGATTCACCTTTAACCTGGAAGTGTGCTCATTTCATGCAAGATTCATGGGGAGTGAGAGGTATAAGAAGTAAATTTGCTACCAAATCCAAGCTCATTCTGCTTGCTTCACAAAAGGCCACTAAATCAAAGGGACAAGATGTTGAGGCAAAGCACGACTAAACAGAAAGCCAGCTGATCAAGAAGATGGCAGACTAATATCTTAAAGTAACCATCTTGTCTGGATCTGGATGCCAGACTCTTTCATAGAGTCAGAGAGAAAGAGAAGCAATGAGGAACTCAAGTCAAAAGGCAGAATACAGAGAGTCAGTGAGGAAGTTAAGTACAAAGGGTCTTCAGACTTGCAAGACATCTCTGGGAAGGATCAGCCTTTGGAAGGGATATGTTAATCTCTTCTATTCATAGGTGGGCAGGGTCAAATTATCTATGAGTTGAACAAAGGCACTTTAGTTTACAGTCAAGCAGAGGGGCAGGGTCGTTTGAGGCAGGCCATTATGTATGATTGTAATAACAAATGCAATGGAAACCAAGTCAAAGAAACTTCCAACATGGAATCAGAATTGGCTTCTTTTCTACAACAAATCCACTTTTCATTTAGCCTGCTGTTCCTGGGGCAGAGGCACTCTGCAACAGAGCAAACCTGCTGGGTGTTCTCCATTGCCCTTGGGTTTAGTTATTGTGTGATTTTAGCTGAATTCACAAATAGTTCTAATATGAATCTACTATATTGACTGGTAGCATATCCTGGCAATTTGGGGGACTCTATTAATTTAATATTTTTATGCCAGACTGGATCCACTGAAGTTCTACTTTATAGCTCCAGGGCATGAAATTAAATTTTAGAGACTACAAGGAGTGTTGGCTAATAGCATTTTGTAGTATTGCTTTCAAATTGCTTTTCAAATGTGTATAACATATTGAGCAGGTAACTCAACTCACAATCTAGGAAAAAGAAAGAGAGAGAGAGAATGCTGATTCAACACTTCTGAGTGAAACATTTGTCCAAGAGTTCTTCAAAGGCAGGTTTGCATTTGTGATTCTATATTCCCTAATTTCTTTATTCATCACAGGACTTCAGTGAGGGTCTTTGAAATGCAGGCACTGGCAGTCAGAGAGTTTACATTCCAAGCAACATCTCAGAAGCTCAAAATAGAGACTCAGAAGAACCTCAGAGGTTGATTTTCTCCATAGCATCTTTAGGTTTTTAATTCCCTCAGTGTCTGATCAGGAAAAATGAACTGCAGGGATGATCTTCTCTTTACATTTCCAAAGCACATGAGGCATCATCTTGCTTGATTTCATTGAAATTATATCTGACAAGTTCCTCTTCAGGTTTTCCTGAATCAAAGCAGAATGGTAGTGAGCTGTGTGTTCTTCATCTGAGCAGTGATGCTCTGGGGACTTGAAAGGCCCATTGTTACAAAGTGTGAGACGGCAGAGGTGTTGGATGTTATGGAGGCTTTGTAGCTTCCTTGAAAAGGAGGCCACTGAATTCCACCACGATCTATAGATTAACTAACACATTGTGCTTTGGATCTAAATTTTATACTTAGCTAACCAAACTAAGTTAACAGAACTGAGTAAGCACTCTCATCATCACACTAATCTGGACACCCACCTTTCAGTCCTTCTTTTTGTCTAGGGCAGCCCTGGCCTTACATCGGCCCTCCATACACAGGTATTCTACCTCCAGGGACTCTGGAGCAGGCTGAAACCCCAGTGATCCCCTGGGGGTGTAGAGGAAGGCTACTGTATTTTCAATGGACCAAGCATTCTGTGGTGTAATGCAGGAACTAGAAGAGGGGAAGTGGATGTTTTCCATCAAATAAAAAAAAACAAAATCTAGTTTATTAGTCACATACATCTCTGAACAAGTGCTGAGAAATTGGAGGCATCATTTTGACTTTAAATATCTATTGTATTTTCCTCAAGTATCTGCCCCATATTTCTAGCAGATATCAAGGCTTTGAAATTGCCTTGAGGATTTTGGCCTGAAAGAGAGGCAGCCTTTGGCAGCCTAGCTTATACATAAGCCTCAGCTGCAGAGGAGATAATGCATGCAAGACATTTGGGAGAGATCAGCTGAAAAGCAGAGACGGGACTAGGAATTCTACAATATCAACAGCATTTGCAATTTCTTCTGCATCTTTTGAGAGAGAAGGTGAGCTCCCAGAGAAGCTGATGCTATGGTGGTCTCAGGGGGTCAGGAGCACTAAGAATGGGGTTCCCAGGCTCAGCAAAGAGCCCTCTTTTAAACAGCTGTATTGCTCCTCATCCTGTTCACAGCGCCAATTGTCTTGCTGCTCACACTGTCTGCACTGTTCACTGAACCCAAGTTAGACATGGCGTGAGTTAAGAGGCTGAAAGAAGTCACGAGGAGCCACAGGAACTGCAGACACATTTATTCTCTTCCGGCTGGCATAGCAGCCGTAGCAGCAGACATGACATAACACCACATAACTGCACACAACCTCTCTCCTGGTTGACAGAGCAACTGTAACAGCAGAGATGCTATATTCTCTCCGCTACTGGCTGACCAATAGACGCAGCCATGATGCAGCAATAATTCCCACTGCTTTTTGGGTGGAGCTCACATATCCGTACCACACAAAGTAGTGGTGAGCAAGCGAGTACCTCGTGACCTGCATGCACAGTGCTATAAATGATCTCAGCTGTCATATAGTCATTATTTACAAAACATGGAGCCAGATAGCCTAAACACGCCATATAGGCTAATTTTGCTCTCTCCCCACAACGGCCCACAAAAAAGAGTTCTGGTGTTTAATTGTCACTGAAAAGCTTTCATAACGCTGATGCCAGAGGCAACTAAGATATGTTGGAGTTTAGATGCCCTTTCCTCATTTGCAGGGACTGAGGAAGCCATCAGGATTCTAAGCCCCATGGAAAGGTAGTAAGAAGGGACCTCAATTGCTACGGAGGTAGAATTTTTTCATCAGTTACATGGGACCTGATGTAATTGATAAAAAGAAGAGGCAATGTCTTGCTGTATGAGTTAGAAACTGAGAATCATGCCTGCCTCACCATTTTGTAAGAGCCACTCTTTTTGGAAGTCGATTCACTTTAATCTCTCCCTTTCCAAAGGTTCTCCCCTTAGCTTCAGCATTAGGGTTGCTTTCTGGTGGATGTTATCAGATATTTTGTAGCATTATTTTATTCTCTTTCTAAATCGGTCAGCTGTTAAATTGCCCTTCCATTAGAAAAAAAACCAAAAAGTTAAGACCCAGGAAGGAGTTGTTTAAAATAACCCAAAGCCTATTTGATGTTGCAATAGCCCAGAGCTTTTGGGGCACCAAGGGTGTACAGCCTGCGCCTTTGATTTTGCAAAAGATTACTGGATTCTATAAAGTACCTTAGCTTAATCTCTTATTCTTTGATAAATATATACATGAAGGAAAATGTTAAATCATAAGGTGACTGTTGAGTGACAGAGCTACTTATCTCCTAACAGGGAAGGCAGAAGAGTAATGGGGATAAGGAAGGATGTGGAAGATATGTCCCCTGCACATGAAGCAGGGAAGTGAAGCATCACTTAAATAAAAGGAGAAAACCATGTACAATATCCTATGTCTTCATTTTGAAATAACCAACAAAATCACTGTATTTTGTTAAAGAAAAACTAGAGCCAGGCAGTAGTTAGAGTGGTAAAAAGAGATTTCATTCAGGAACTATTGCAAAAGTGGAAAAGAGACCTTAGTATAGCCCAGGATGGGGAGTGATCATTAGATGAAACATTACTAACAGAATCAGTAGGAGTTGGGGGCTCTGGTTAAGCAAACCTAAGAGAATTTTTCTGGAAGGAAGGTCGATAGCTTAGAAATCAAAGGTGGGGATGAGGAATTTGGTCAAATGTCAATGATGATCAGACTTGGTGTCTGGGTAAAAGATTCTCCATAAACTGATTTGGCAAGATTTTGGCCACAACTAGGCAATGAAGGCCAGGCAAGGATGGATGCCAAGGTCAAGGCCTAGGGGATGCAGAGGAACCTGACTGAAGTTTTGACAAGGTGATTCTTTGCCAATTTATTCTGTTAGTAGACAATGAGGGTCTCTCATTGACCAAACTACTCAGCATCCCTGAACTCTTTTTCAGCTAAGCATAACTTTTGGAATATGTGCATCATCCAATTTTAGTAAGAACCATCAGTTTAACTAGAATCCTCCCATCCTTCATATCTGATCACTCTCAATATCTAATGAGGTTCCTCATTCCTCACCATGTTCCAGGTGATGTTCACTCACCCTGGCCTGTCCACAGCAAGAATCCTCTTAGGTCACGTTAGCCAGAACCCCACTTACCTCTGATGCTCTTAGTAATTTTCTATTCACCAACTCCCTCCATGCTCCTTGGTTATAAATCCCCACTTCTCCTTATTTTATTTGGAGTTGATTCCAACCTGTCTCCCTCACTGTAAGACCCTATTGCAGTGGTCTTTGCACCCATTGTGACATCCCCATCACTTTGAATGAAATCTTCCTTGCCACTCTATAACAAATGTCATTGAAATTTGTTTCCTTTAATAGACTACAGATGTTATCTCTGGCTAATAATTGCAAAATGGGTACAGAAGTATCACAGAATGTACAAAGGGTGTACATCATACCTCACAGAATGAACCATAATCTGGAAATCTAAGCTCTGATCATGGACAGGTCACAGGGCAATTCCAGGGGTCTGAGTGGCAGGTGCCAACAACTTGGTTATCTTCTTAGAGTTCATTTGACAAAATCCATGAACAACAATTTTTTGTCCTGGCATCAATCCATTCAGGTTTCAAATTTCCAGGATGCCTTTCCACTAGGCTAACTGAGGGCACTGACTCAACTGTTTTCTAAGAGAACATAGAACAACTTAATTTACAGTTTCCAGACAACACACATTAAGGAAAAGGTGATGGAATACTGTTTTCCAAAAGGTGATGGGACACTGTTCTTGGAAATTGGGTGAAGGGACTTTGTGGCAAGTCAAGGATCCAGGTTCCTGAACTCTCAGATAGCTGTTTACAGTGCAGATGATAAGAACAATTTATGAGCAACACTTAACTTGAGACATGTACACTACTGGCTTTTGTTAATTTCACTTTTTCTCCCCCCCTCTTTACAAATTTGTAAAAGAGGATCATTGGCAGAGCCTTAAAGAAACACACTTGAGCTTAAATCTCCACTTCATCATATACTAATCTTTGTGAGCTTGGGCAAATTAGTTAGAAACTTGGAAAATCAGTTTCTTCTTATATGTAACATGGGTTGATGTAACCCTACCCCAGAGTCTTGGGGATTATATGTGGCAATACATGTACATTGCTTAATATAATGCCTGGCACATGATAACCAATCACTGTATATGAAAGTCACTGTTTTTCCCCTCTAAAGTAACTATTTGTTACCCATGAGTTTTAGTCCTTTAAACTTCATCATCATAAATATTTTAATCATCTACTAAATGATGCTTTTGAATTTTCAAATTTCTGATTGTCTCAAGAATATGATGTTGCAAATGTCTGTTTGAATCAGGATAAACATAGGATGAATACATCATGATTGGTGTCCTTTAATTTTAATTTATAGATTTCTCCCATGCTGATCTCTCTTTATTTTTTGTTTGCTTTTTGTGTTTTATAATAAACTGTCCCACTAAGTAATTTAAAAGCATGCTATTAAAAGACAAGGGCTTGAATCATTGTCCTGTAGAATTTCTCATAATGTACATTTTGCTGATTGTTTCGTGTGGTATATATACTATTTCTTATTAATCATTTGTTGGATTTAGAGTTGATCATGCTCAAATTTAATGTATTATGTAATTTCTTAGCTCCATGCCTGGTAAAGGACTAGCTCTATGCATGGTAAAAGTAAAATCCATGGCCAATTCAGTAGCAAAGAACATCTCTAGGCCCAGATATTTGCCTTAAAAGAGCATTTTCAATGAAAAGAAGCCAGAAATCAAAGAGATTCTGTGGTAATATGGGCCGCACTGGAAATTAGTTTAGTTTTTTAATCTTCCCAAATTGCCAAGTAAGAAGAGGCAGAAAAATTGGATAGTAAAACTTGATAGGAAAACTACAATCTATGAACAACATTTACAATGAAAGTACATAACCAGGTGTTTGTTCTGAAGGTCCTCAAACTGTAAACAGCTACAATACCTGGATGTTTCTATGTCTGTGCAGAAGAAAGTAGAGGGAAGCAGTAGAATATCTGCCAGCCTTGCAGAGAGAAGGACCCAGTAGATGCAGGTACTGACTGCAAAGTGCAGCAGGTAAATTTGAGAACAATTCTGAGAGAGGGTGGAATCCATCATTACTAAATATAAATAAAGACTCACATTTAACCACAGAGTACTAAGGGAAAAAAAGAAAGAAAAAAGTAATGACTAAAGATGTAAAAAAAAAAAAAAAATTTGAGAAGTGACACTGTTGAATGTAGACAAATGAGATCTAACACAGAAATAATAGGAATCCTTAAAGGAGAAACCAAAGTGAGAGAAACAAATAGTTAAAATTATAGTTTAATAAATTTTTCCTTAGGTTTAAATAAAATGATTTTAATCTATATTTTGAAACACTGTGTATCTACAAATATTGATCCAGAATGATCAATATAAAGATATTTCTAGTAAAATGACTGAACTTAAAAAGCACCTAGGTAAAAACAGTCTATGATTCGTAAGAAAAGTAAATTAGGCTATCATCAGACTTGTTGACAACAATGCCAGAAGAAAAACAAACAAGCATATTAAAGATACTAAGGGGAAAAAAGAGTATAATTAATCTACAAGAACACAGGGAATATATTTCTGAGGACTCTACTAGAGAAAGAGCCCCAGAAAAACAAACTATTTAGAAAGCAATTAATAGTGGTGAACATTAAATGTTTAATTATCTATAGAAGAATAAATGAGGGTTAAAAGTGAGTATTTAGATATATAATAGGTATGTCATCTGACAATGTAGATCTGATATGACCATTTTAAAAATGATTGAGAAAGGAAGTATATATTTTAAAAAATCAGCTGTTTCTAGTAATTAGTAATTATAGTCAATAGCAATAAACAACATTGTTATTCTGAGTTTACTGTACATGTAATATGAAGTAACAAATTAGCAATTATGAGATATTCTAATTCTATTACTTCCTGTGCTTTTGAATGCCAGACTTTCACTGTGGAAGAAAGGAAATTCAGACATACTGTAATGAAGGTAAAGTGAAATCCAGTAGTCCTGAATTTAAATTGGAAATAGCAATATGAACTCACAAATTGCTTTAACTATTTCTAGATATAATTACAGCACATTACACATTTAAATATATTTAAATCCATGAATTCATAATCTTATTATGAAACATAATTGATGATTCCCTGAGGATGGTGAAGAATCAATTTGCTAGGTTGGAAATTGGAAAATAGAATTAGCATTTATCTTTCCTAATGAGCTGTACTGCTGGTTAAGTAAAGAATAAATGAGAGGAAACATACCTTAATGATGTTCATATACATCGTGATGAAATGAAATGCCATCACCGACAACATGGTAGTCTTACTCAAAAGAATCGAATTCAAGTTTAATTGAACCTCTGACATAGTTTCCAATTTCCAAGAAATACACAGGATAAAGAGACACTCTGACCTGGATTTTGAGTTTGAATCAATGAAATCCAGGCTGTGAGAGACTACAGATCAAGTGGCCTGAGTTTTTCAGTGGATAAATTGTAAGAATAAGAAAAATTGTGTTTTAAAAAAAGACTTAGAATATTAGGAGATCTAAGAAATAAACTGAACTGTAGTGTCTTGGGATATAGATCTAACTGATAAAACTATGAACAGTCACAACAGTTATGCAATGTCTATCCATTTTGAAGTTCAAGTCCTCTTTTCTTTGGCCAGTGGGAGTCTTTGTGAGTTGGTTCCTAGCCCTCTTGACATGACCCTAGTAATCTTTGACAACATTCTTGCATTCTGATATGAAAAGATGTTTCAGGCTTGACTTGTACGTTTCCTGCCCTAGTCTTGGAATCAGCCATGTCTCCATAAGGCCCTAGTCCTTTGGGTTGGCAATGTTATTTCAAGACAACAGTCCAGGGAATGGATTTTAGAACATTTCTGTAAATAAAGCTAAGATTTTTCTTTATGAGATAAAATGTACCTTGAATTTATACTAATACTTTCAATTCAAGTTCAGGACTATAGGGTTTTGTTTTGTATAGTCTCTTCTGTCTGATGTTCATGTCTATTTCCTCCCATACTGAGTACCTTATCAAGACCAGTTTAGATGATGGTACGTGTGTGCTAAGTCGCGTTACTCATGTCTGACTCCTTGCAACCCTATGGACTGTAGCTGGCCAGGCTCCACTGTCCATGTGATTCTCCAGGCAAGAATACTGGAGTGGATTGCCATGCTCTCCTCCAGGGAATCTTCCTGACCCAGGGATTGAAAATGAGTATCCTGCATCTATTGCATTACGGGCAGATTCTTTACCACTGAGCCATTGGGCAAGCCCTTAGATGTTGGGGAGAATTATCCAATAGAGAAGAGGACAGCAGAATGTGCAGATTAAAGACACAGGCTTTGAATTCAGCCTGATTGGGTTCAAATACCCTGCCTTAAGTTGGGTGTTATCCACACCCTTTATAAAATTAAGTATAAAGAAAAATAAAATGATGAAAAATATCTTTATCATAGTATCGTTATGAAGATTAAAATTAGCCTGGAAAATAAATGCCTCTTTTGAGGGAGGGTCTTGGGCTTAATAGAAGCACCCAATCTTGCTTGACTTGGATGGCTCTTTTCACTTTAAAATATGCTACCAGTGATTTCCTAGCAAACAGGCAACCTTGGGTTAATTGTCTACTTCTGACATGGTAGGATGGGATAAATCTTACATAAATGAAATAAAGGATAACTTCCATCATTTTCTTTTTAAAAATGTGAACATGAATAACTATTGAAGCAGGAGGTCAGGGCTGAAAAAAAAAAATAATAGAGGAACTCCTTCATGGTCCACTGGTTAAGAATCTGCCTTTCAAGAGAGGGTACACAGGTTTGATCCCTGATGAGGGAAAATAAAATTCCACATGTCTCAAGGAAACTATTAGCCTGAAAGCTCTAGAGACCATGGGCCACAACTAGAGAGAGAAACCAGCACACCACAATGAAGAGCCTGTAAGCCGCATAAGAGATTCCTGCATGCCTCAACTAAGACCTGATACGATCAAATAAATAAATACTTAAAGAAAAGAAAATAATACAAAGAAATTAAACTTTAAACAAGCAAAATATTGTGATTTGAGTTTTCATTGTATTAAATAATTAACCTCACCCAACTTCAGTCTCCATCTTTTTCCAGCATATAACATGCTCATAATGTTCTATTTTCTGGTAGGCATTTCCCTAGATGGTGGTATGTCAGTGTCAGCCCTGTTGAGAAAAGACAGCCCTAAGTTCTACATGTCTGCTAGTAGGCCAAGTGGACTTTATATCAGGTTAGAAGTAGACTCACTTCCCTGTGTACCTCGCATTCACAGGAGAGCAAATGACTGTGTGGAGAGACCCAGAACCATTGTCCTCCGCCCAGCCATCCCCATGGGGACTCATACACTCCTGGGATGAGAGTAATGGTCTTGCAGCAACCCCAAGAAACTGTTAAGGCTAAGTTTTTCTTCATGGCTTTATTCACTTCTAGGAGGCAAGCACAAACTTAGCCAAAAGCTTCAAGTTGCTGTGCCCCCTAGCACTATGGTGGTCTATATTTTGGAGAGCGGAGAGTAGGACACTGGGTGTTGCTTGACCAAGATAGTAATAAACAGGTAATCAGAAGCTACATTGTTTTTTTTTGTCTTCATTTTAAGGAGCATCATCCACAGTGTCTCTCAATGGTTCTCAATCCCAAAGTGTTATTCCTGCCCAGAGAGTACATGGTGAGATTCCTGGCTTTCACAATGACTGGAGAAGAAAAAATATCATACACTAGGAGGTTGCTAACCATCCTGGAAGCAGGGAAACATGCTAAGGATGGAATATAGTCCCTCTAAAGGAAGAATTATGCCACCCAAAATGTCCCCAAGGCAAAATTGATATGTAAAAAAATTTGAATTTCTTTCGGTTACTTGACACCAGCCTTGATCTTTTAATGTTCTTTCCCACTGCGAGTTTTTCTTAAATCCCAAAGGACCTTATATGTGCATCAGAATGCTTCATTTTAGGCAGATCAGAAGGACCACACTAAAGCAGACATTAGTACACAGGAAGCAAAATAACAAGCTTGGTACTTTTCCTGTCAATAGGCTTACATCTTCAGGGGAAGAATGAAATTTTTTCCTCTTTCATTTTCATTTAAAAAATCTTCAACGGACAGAAGCAGTTTTCAGAAATTATCTTGTCATGACACAAATTTATGTTACAAATCTGCAAATAAGTAATACCTATAAGTAATATCCATAGTAACCATGTATAGCACAAATTGATTAGTTACTACCTTTGTATGGAAACCAGCAATAATAATGGAATGATTATAATTAATGATTTAATTGCTTTTAGTATTGAGATATCAAATATTAGAACTAAGTTTAAAATCTAGTTTTGTGAACATGAATCCTTTTATATTTGGTTCTACAGTTATTATTTTCCAAATTATAATGTCTTTACTTCTCTTCCTACTATTCTTATATGTTTATGATTTTTCATCAGTACTTTGTGAATTTTTAAGAAGGTATAGGTATATAATAATATACCAAGGAGATGGAGAATTGTATACACTTGGTTTATAACACATTGGCCTTTCAAATAATTTTTAAATTTGGAAGTAGTATTGCCTTTTAAACACCTCCTCCTTTCAGAGCAGTTACTGATCCACAGTACCAACCTGTATCATAGAATTTGAGTTCTGCAAGGACTGTGTGAGGCCATTTTTGATATTTGGGTAGCGTATAAGCTTTCAGAGAAACTGGCATAGCCATTCCAGGGAGAAGGAATCCAATGAAGCTTTGGGGACATATGATGTACCATATCTCCTGGTATTTCCACTTCCTCTAGAATCTGATCTTTCCCAGGGACCTGCTTTAATCACTAGACTGTGCCAGTTCCAAGCCTAAATCTACTACTTAGCATGCTGAAGCTACTGCTTTTGCATTCTGGCTGAAGTCAGTCACCAAGTAAGAAATCCTACTTCCTGCGACCACTGTGCTGTGAGAAAGTCCAAGTAGAACACATGAAGAGGCCGTATTCAAGAGAACCAGGAAGCCAACGGACAGCACCAAGGAACCAGCTGTGGGATCCTGGTAGAGCAGCGCCCACCCATCTGCAGCATAGCCGACTGCCTCAGCTGGTGCCATATGAAGCAGAGAACTACCTCCTTCATGCTCTGTTCAGGCTTCAGATCCACAGAATTGAAAGCAAACACAATGGCTATTGTTTTAAGCTACTAAATTCAGGGAGTACTTTGTTATGCAGCAATAGATAACTAATACAGCTTAAAGCATATGAGACATTCAAGGAACAGTAAATGCTTGTGTTTGGCTTGAAAGACTTCCTGATGGGAGGGACAGCTTGATATGCAGAGAAAATTAAGAATGTGGACATTAGCCTGCATATATATAGAATGTAAAGAGGGCTTCTAGATGTTTCTACAAATCTTTTAGGTGAAAAGTGGCACATTCTTATACAACTAGAAGCTGACCATGAGGAGTATTCGTCAGTGAATGCCAGCAAAACCCCAAGTGGTCTTGGGGATATGTCACAGCTGACGCTCTTCTTGGAGACCCTCTCAGCACAGTAGGACAGCTCCCAAGTCCCTGTGGACAAAAGATGAGGGCTCTAAATATGAGGGAAAACAATCTCAGACTTGCCAGACATGAATCACAGGCACAAATTTCTGATATTTGATGACAAAGCGGGTGCTGAGAGACTGTGTACTGATACATGTCATCTCAAAAAGGCAAGCAATCATCAGACACAAGCTAAGGTGCAAACAGGAATCTCAGGGGGAGAAAAATGTCCCCTGAGCTTTCTTTTGCTAAAGGATACACAGTTTGGGAATTGGCCATAAGAGAAATTGGAGATTAACTTTTGTAGTTCCACAGTGAATATAGTGTTCACAAACAATGTTTTTACAACAACAGGCTCTTTCTGTGAGATGGCTTTGATCACAGGTGATACTCTGCCATTAGGACAAAACAAATGTGTCCTTCTGCATCTGTGAAGTTCTGTGCATGTGTGCATGTATTTGTGTGTGTCTAAATCACATGGGTGTAAATTGAGGGATGATGCTGTCTTTAATATGCGTCCTGCTTTGCTCCACCAATTGCCTATCTTGTTAATCCAAATATTACAGAGACAACTTGCAGAGAAGAATGCTTAGGGCAGCTCCCCAGGTCAAACCACTCAGTTTCTGGGGAAAATTTAAATCTTAAAGTGCAGCCTTTTTTGAAAAACTGAGTTTTCAATCTCAAGATAGAAATGACTAGAATTCCTACATTTCCTGATGACTAAACTACTAGAACACAGAAGAGAGCTTTTACTAGCAGGTCATCAAGACTGGGTCAGAGAAATCAAGCCTATATCAAGAACCCAGCCCAGAAGCTTAGTTTTGTCCAGATTGTGGGAACAAATATCACTGACTGTTCATTCAAAAAATTTTGCCTCTAGCAACACATTACTTGATGCACTATATGTACATTCATATTTAGAAAAATTAAAAAATCATGGACCAAGAGAATCCAAGCCAATTTCAGTGTATTCATGACATCTCAGGGAAAGAGGCAGATTGGATAAGTTCACCAACTTCTTAATTTAGGGAGGATTTCTCAAATGTCTCAAATTCTGTTACTGAGAGTCTGAGCTTTGCTTAATGCTGATATTACATTACCTTACTGCATTACTACCTTAGTATTACCTTACTTTACAGGGAAGAGAAAATAGATATCAGGTGAATTGAAATGCTAGAGTAAACTGCAACCTCCAAGAAGTGAGCACCCGCCATAGAGCAAACATCAGAGCAGTGGAACCAGGGTCTTGCCTGTTGAGGAGAAAGATGTTGCTGGCTGGAGTTGGGGTGGAGACTGGCGAGTGGCTGAAACCAAGTCTCAGACTGTCAGCCTGATCTGTTTCTCTTCTTGTCTTGCTCTGTTTTTGCAGGAGGCACCACCAGACAAACAGCCATCAGGCTCCTGGAACCTTGGGATGGGTGGTGGGGAAACACCTCTGGTGTTTGAGTATCTTTCTCTAGTGGGGCATTTTTTTAATGTTTTCCCCTTATTATTAACAACTTCTTCCACCTCCTTCCAGAAGCATAGGTCAAAAGCCTGTTTAGCTACTTTTTTGCCTATTCATCACCTTCAAGAAATTTTAATACAATTGATATACATCTGCTTATGTGTTGTATACCTTTGTGCTTTACACAAAAATACTAAGCATGAATTTTACTCTTTTTATTACCTGAATCTTAAAAATAACTAAACACAAATTTTAAGTTCAAATTTAAAATAAAAATTAAAATCTATATCTTAAAATCTGATTTATTTTTAATTGAAGTATAGTTGATTTACAATATTGTGTTAGGTACACAGTTAAGTGATTTAGTTATATATATACATATATATGCATATTTTTTTTCAGATTATTTTCCCTTATAGGTTATTAAAAGATATTGATTATAGTTCCCCATTATACAGTAAATCCTTGTTGAGAAGCTATAACATTTCGCTTAACTTGGTTATCTGAACAAGTTTTAATGTAATATATATAAATTGCAATGTGTATTAGTTACATATAAATACATGAAATAGTATTGTACACATTTTAAAAATCATTCAAAACTTTATTTTCTCAGCAAGAGTAAAATAATTTAAAAATTAAATTAATTTCTTAAAAATCAAATGAACTTCTCATTTGATATGAGAGGATAACTGAATTCTCTTTCAGACATTACCAATTGTTTTTTATTTTCACCACTTGACATAAGTAATTGTGGATTAAAATAATAGTTTTAGAATAAAATTATAAGATCTAAACATTTTTATTGAATTCTCAATGCCGTCAAAGCCAAAGTGGCATATAAGATTGCTGAGATCAAACACGGTCCACAGAGGAGACAGCGGGCAGAGGCTGACTCTTGCACGGTGTGACTCATATGGAACAGCTAATGGAAAATCTACCACTCACAGGCATCTATTTGCCACAGTCTTGTACCCTGACTTTGCATATGTTTTGAATCAATGCCATTAAGTTAGTGTCAGCATTGCTGTGTGTTATCCAAGAAAACCCAATGATAAAAATGAAATATTAAGGAATAAGATTTTACTGGGCAAGCCTGGCTTCAAAGAGCCACAAATCATTGTAATATCTAATAATTTCTCCCTCAAAAAATCAAGCTTTCAGTCCTTTAGGAGTAATATTGCCCCTCTTGAAAACACACGCTGTAGTCATATCTGCATTATTATGCAGTCATATCTGCATATCTGCTACCTATATTTATCAAAAATGATTATACTTCTTTGGGTCAAAAGAAAGATTACTTAAATACTGAATATTTTTCCTATCCCCTAAAATAAAATAAAATAAACAGCTATTTGATTGGTTAACTTAAAAAACTGATCTTGGATGCAGTCTCCATTTGAATTATAATTCATTGATCAAAAAGTAAATCTTCACCTTTATTTTGAAGTTAACTCCTGTTCCCTAGGAATCTTGGACCATCGCATTGAGCCATTTCCCTCCTGAACTACTCTGCTTTAAGCACAATATCTCTTAGAACTCTCAGTCTTCCAATCCTAAGGTCGCCTATTCTCTCAACCCTTTTGTTTGAAGGCCTTGGGCAACCACATTTCCTCTCTAGCTTGCATGCCTTAGTTAAAGGCACTGAACTCATCTCTTGCCAGAACACTTAATACCCTCAGTACCTTGTTTTTCCACAGCTATCAGTTCTGCAAATCCTACTTGATACCTGTGCTGTCATCTGTTGTCTCATAGCAGCTGAGTCCTGTAAAAAAATCCACAGTTCTGCTGATGGATGCTACTCTCAATTTGGGGTTTCTACACTTACCTGGGCCTCAAACCACTATTCAATCCCATCACCTGTGAATGAAATTAAAACTCACTGTTGTAAAAACATCCCATTAGAAATGGACACATGTATGAACTTATTTGATCTTGACTAAAATCTGTGAGATAGATGCCATTTTGTTTGTTTTTTACAAAGACTGGGGCACAGACAGGTTAATTGATTTACCCTAAATGACACAGCAAGTAAACGTCTGAGCAAGATTAGAATACAGGCATCCTGATCCTAAAGTCTGTGCACTTAACTGCATTGACTATTTAGGAACTATTTGCTAAACTTTTAGGTAAGTAGAACAACCTATACAACAGTTTATTCCTCAGAGGATTTATGGTAATCCATTGCTTAGAAAGCAGTGGAAAACTGACAAGAAGAATTAGGGCTTTTGAGTTCTGCTGGGTTTGATCCCTATCTTTTTTTCCTTTTTCTTTATATATATATATATATATATACACACATACATACATATATTTGACTTTTAAAAGTCTTACATTTTCAAAGGACCCATATTTTGTAGAGAACTTTTGGAAAATGTAAAGAGTGAAAGACTGTGAAAAGATATTCAGCCCAAATGTTCCACCTGGATAAGGTCAGAAAGCAGCCTCTGACATATTCTTTCCTATTAGGAGATTAAAACAGAGAACAGAGGATTCTGGTCAGGACACAAATCCCTTGTGAGAACACAGGGAGACTCTTTCTTCAGCTATTTCTTAGGACTTTTTGATTTCTGATTTTAGAGAAATTTGCATCCACACTAGTGCTATAAAGTATCATTTAGGGTTTGTATGGTTTTTTTTTTTTTTTTTTTTATTCAAATAATGAATTGCAGGCCTCCAAGAGAGCTGCTGTTACTTGGATAAATTGCCCTACATGTTCCCATATATAAAGAAAGAGTGTTTGGCTAAACTGTGAATAAATTTTCACCGTTATTCAAAAAGAGCATACTGACGAAAGAAAAGTAGCTAGTAGAAAATTCAAGACTCTCTGCTGGTCAACCAACAGCAGATTGAAGTTCTGGTCCCCGAACTGAATACAGATCAAAGAACCGTTTTATTTGTGAATATCATCCCATAGCAAAGTCAAATATGTTTCCCATCTGCTTTCAAATATTATTTTTAAAAAATACTTCAGAGTAAATAATTCAGCCATCACTGGCTGCCCAGGTGTGAGACTTCTGCAAAGTTAGGTGAGTCTGATTGACTGGATAGTGATTTAAATGAACTCTAATACAGCAGTGACATGATGGTAGCTCAGAAGGTAAAGAATCTGCCTGCAATGCAGGAGACCTAGGTTCGATCCCTAGGTCAGGATGATACCCTGGAGAAGAGAATGGCAACCCACTCCAGTATTCTTGCCTGAAGAATTCCATGGATAAACCATGGGGTCACAAAGAGACAGACACGATCGAGTGACTCACACAATACAACTAGATTAAAAGACTTTCTCCTACTGTACAACCTTCCTTCCAACCTCCAGATGAGTCCATAAGTCTGCTACATATATAATACATTTTAGCCATATGGAGATGTACACAGTTTTGATAAAAGCAAGTATACATACATGTATACATGTTATAAACATGTATATACTATCTAAAGCCAGACTGAAAAAGCAGCATTGCACAGCACCCTCGAGCTCACGCCCAGTGCCAAAGCTGATAGTGAGACCAGCCGGAAGTGCCTCCAGTCCATTTCCCAGCAGTAGAGTGTTGGCAGAGTCAGGGCACATCTAGCAGGACCATGGCTGTTTAACGACCCGCCTAAACACAAAAGGCAACTTTGCCTATTTGAGAATTTACCTGCATGGATTGGTGTTCCTGGGCCTTAAGAGTTATGATGGTGATATGCAAGGCAAAGAAGTTGAGTCTTCTGAGCAAAGTAGAAGAAAGAATGAAAGAACTCAGTCAAGACAGTATTGAGTGGGTGAAGTAATTCCCACCCACAGTTAGAGGCAGGACCATCAATACAGAATGGTTCTCTGTGGATGGCCGCCTGGTTGAGTACAATACAGATAAAGTGGTGTATGATGAAGACCTTACCAGAACATTGGAATTTTACACTCAAAACAATTTGGAACTATTCTTCAGTCTTTCCTATTCTGTTGTTTTCCTCTATTTCTTTGCATTGATTGCTGAGGAAGGCTTTCTTATCTCTCCTGGCTATTCTTTGGAACTCTGCATTCAAATGGAAATATCTCTTTTTTCCTCCTTTGCTTTTCACTTCTCTACTTTTCACAGCTATTTGTAAGGCCTCCTCAGACAACCATTTTGCCTTTTTGCATTTCTTTTCCATGGGGATGGTCTTGATCCCTGTCTCCTGTACAATGTCATGAACCTCCATCCATAGTTCATCAGGCACTCTGCCTATAAGATCTAGTCCCTTAAATCTATTTCTCACTTCCACTGTATAGTCATAAGAGATTTGATTTAGGTCATACCTGAATAGTATAGTGGTTTCCCTACTTTCTTCAATTTATGTCTGAATTTGGCAATTAGGAGTTCATGATCTGAGCCACAGTCAGCTCCTGGTCTTGCTTTTGCTGACTGTATAGAGCTTCTCCATCTTTGGCTGCAGAGAATATAATCAATCTGATTTTGGTGTTGACCATCTGGTGATGTCCATGTTTAGAATCTTCTCTATGTTGTTGGAAGAGCATGTTTGCTATGACCAGTGTGTTCTCTTGGCAGAACTCTATTAACCTTTGCCCTGCTTCATTCTGTACTCCAAGGCCAAATTTGCCTGTTATTCCAGGTGTTTCTTTGCATTCCTGTCCCCTATAATGAAAAGGACATCTTCATTGGGTGTTAGTTCTAAAAGGTCTTGTAGGTCTTCATAGAACCATTCAACTTCAGCTTCTTCAGCATTACTGGTTGGGGCATAGACTTGGATTACTGTGATATTGAGTGGTTTGCCTCAGAAATGAAGAGAGATCATTCTGTCATTTTTGAGATTGCATCCAAGTACTGCATTTTGGACTCTTTTTGTTGACCATGATGGCTACTCCATTTCTTCTAAGGGATTCCTGCCCACAGTAGTAGATATAGTGGTCATCTGAGTTAAATTCACCCATTCCTGTCCATCTTAATTCGCTGATTCCTAGAATGTCAACATTCACTCTTGCCATCTCCTCTTTGACCACTTCCAATTTGCCTTGATTCATGGACCTAACATTCCAGGTTCCTATGCAATATTGCTCTTTACAGCATTGGACCTTGCTTCTATCACCAGTCACAACCACAACTGGCTATTGTTTATGCTTTGGCTCCATCCCTTCATTCTTTCTGGAGTTATTTCTCCACTGATCTCCAGTAGCATATTGGGCACCTACCGACCTGGGGAGTTCCTCGTTCAGTGTCCTATCATTCTGCCTTTTTGTACTGTTCATGGGGTTCTCAAGGCAAGAACACTGAAGTGGTTTGCCATTCCCTTCTCCAGTGGACCACATTCTGTCAGACCTCTCCACCATGACCTGTCCATCTTGGATGGCCCCACACGGCATGGCTTAGTTTCATTGATTTAGACAAGACTGTGGTCCTGTGATCAGATTGGCTAGTTTTCTGTGATTATGGTTTCATTGTGTCTGCCCTTTGACACTGTCTCACAACACCTACCATCTTACTTGAGTTTCTCTTACCTTGCATGACTAAAGATCTCTTCAAGAAAATTAGAGATACCAAGGGAACATTCCATGCAAAGATGGGTTCAATAAAGGACAGAAATAGTATGAACCTAACAGAAGCAGAAGATATTAAGAAGATCTGGCAAGAATACACAGAAGAACTGTACAGAAAAATCTTCATGACCCAGATAATCACAGTGGTGTGATCACTCACCTAGAGCCAGACATCCTGGAATGTGAAGTCAAGTGGGCCTCAGAAAGCATCACTATGAACAAAGATAGTGGAGGTGATGGAATTCCAGGTGAGCTATTTCAAATCTTGAAAGATGATGCTGTGAAGGTGCTGCACTCAATATGCCAGCAAATTTGGAAAACTCAGCAGTGGCCACAGGACTGCAAAAGGTCAGTTTTCATTCCAATCTGAAAGAAAGGCAATCCCAAAGAATGCTCAAACTACCCCACAATTGCACTCATCTCACACACTAGTAAAGTAATGCTCAAAATTCTCCAAGCCAGACTTCAGCAATACGTGAACCATGAACTTCAAGATGTTTGAGCTGGTTTTAGAAAAGACAGAAGAACCAGAGATCAAATTGCCAACATCTGCTGGATCATCGAAAAAGCAAGAGAGTTCCAGAAAAACATCTATTTCTGCTTTATTGACTATGCCAAAGTCTTTGAGTGTGTGGAGCACAACAAATTGTGGAAAATTCTGAAAGAGATGGGCATACCAGACCACCTGACCTGCCTCTTGAGAAACCTGTATGCAGGTCAGGAAGCAACAGTTAGAAATGGACATGGAACAACAGACTGGTTCCAAATAGGAAAAGGAGTATGTCAAGGCTATATATTGTCACCCTGCTTGTTTAACTTATGCAGAGTACATCATGAGAAATGCTGGGCTGGAAGAAGCACAAGCTGGAATCAAGATTGCCAGGAGAAATATCAATAACTTCAGATATGCAGATGACACCACCCTTATGGCAGAAAGTGAAGAGGAACTAAAGAGCCTCTTGATGAAAGTGAAAGAGGAGAGTGAAAAAGTTGGCTTAAAGCTCAACATTCAGAAAACTAAGATCATGGCATCTGGACTCATCACTTCATGGGAAACAGATGGGGAAACAGTGGAGGCAATGTCAGACTTCAATTTTTGGGCTCCAAAATCACTTCAGATGGTGATTGCAGCCATGAAATTAAAAGATGCCTACTCCTTGGAAGGAAAGTTATGACCAACCTAGATAGCATATTAAAAAGCAGAGACATTACTTTGCCAACAAAGGTCCATCTGGTCAAGGCTATGGTTTTTCCAGTGGTCACGTATGGATGTGAGAATTGGACTGTGAAGAAAGCTAAGTGCCAAAAAAGTGATGCTTTTGAACTGTGGTGTTGGAGAAGACTCTTGAGAGTCCCTTGGGCTGCAAGGAGATCCAACCAGTCCATCCTAAAGGAGATCAGTCCTGGGTGTTCCTTGGAAGGACTGATGCTGAAGCTGAAACTCCAATACTTTGGCTCATGCAAAGAGTTGACTCATTGGAAAAGACCCTGATGCTGGGAGGGAATGGGGGCAGGAAGAGAAGGGGACGACCGAGCATGAGATGGCTGGATGGCATCACCAACTCGATGGACATGAGTTTGAGTAAACTCTGGGAGTTGGTGATGGACAGGGAGGCCTGGCGTGCTGCGATTCATGGGGTCACAAAGAGTCAGGCATGCCTGAGCGACTGAACTGAACCGAACTCTTCTTCAGTGGTGATGCTAGTATTACATCTGTACCCCAGTCATGTAACAAAGTGACAATATGTTCGATTATGCTTTCTTAACAGATACCACCATTGTGGATTTCTCCAGGTTTGTCCTTGTTACTGCTATTTTATTTTGAGAAAACCATTTATATTGGATTAACCTATGGCTTGTCTGGGCTTTTGTGTTTTATAGTAGAGACATAAAAGCTTCTTGATACTCTTTTTCTTTTCTTAGTTTTCTTTGTGATTAGTATTTGAATTGTAATTCAAAAGAAAATGTAATTGCATATTTTTTGTAGTTGCTTAATTTAAAAAAAAATTATTGAAGTGTTTACAGTTTACAATGTGTTGGTTTCTGCTGTGCAGCAAAGTGATTCAATTATACAAATATATAAAATATATATTTTCTTTATTAATCTTCTCTTCTATTATAGATTACTACAGAATATTGAATATATTTCCGTGATCTATACAGTAGGTCCTTGTTGCTTATTTTATATTAATTTCTTATATTTTAAGAAACCTTTTTCTTATGGAAAATTTCAAACCCAAGTAGACAAAACAGTATGATGAACCCACATAGAGTCACCACTGAATGTCAACAATGATTAACTCCTGGCCAATCTTATTTCCTCTCAACTGTGGCCCCATCTTCTTCCTCTCTATTCTTTTGAACTAACTCTGTGGTCATATTTCATCTGTAAACATGTAGTTGCTTTCTAATTATCAAATCAAAACAGGCTAAAGACTGAATTTTCTTCCCACTGACTAAGTATACATGTGCATAATCTATGTAGGTAAATATTATCTTGAGTATTAGATAAGTGTCTTTACCAGGTGGCTCAGTGGTAAAGAGTTTGCCTGCCAATGCAGGAGACACAGAAGACGTGGGTTCATTCCCTGGGTCAGAAAGATCCCCTGCAGGAGGAAATGGCAACCCACTCCAGTATTCTTGCCTGAAGAATCCCATAGACAGAGGAGTCTGGTGGTCTAAAGTCCAAAGGGTCACAAGGAGTTGGTCACAACTGAGCATGAACATGGACAAAATGTATAAATATATGGAGAGGTATATATATATACATATATTCTTTTTTGGATTCGTTTCCCTCATAAGTTACTGCAAAATTACTGAGTTTAGTTTCCTGTGCTATGCAATAGGTTCTTGTTGGTTACCTAGCTCATATTTACTAATGTATATATGTTAATCCAGATTCCTAATTTATCCTCCTCTTTCTCTGTTGGTAACCATAAGTTTGCTTTCTATGTTTGTAGGTCTATTTCTATTTGTAAATAAGCTCATTTGCAGCACTGTTTTTAGAGTCCATGTATAAGAGATATCATGTGATATTTGTCTGTCTCTGTTCAGCTTGCTTCACTTAGTATGATAAGCTCTGAACATGCACATGCTTAGTTGCTTCAGTCATGTCCAATGCTTAGTGACCCTAAGGACTGTAGCCCACCAGGCTCCTCGGCCCATGGGATTTTCCAGGCAAGAATACTGTAGTGGGTTGCCATGCCCTCCTCCAGGGGATCTTCCCAATCCAAGGATTGAACCCAGGTCTCCTATGTCTCCTGCATTGGCAGATAGGTTCTTTATCATTAGCACCACCTGGGAAGTCCATGATAATATTTAGGTCCATCTCTATTGCTGCAAATGGCATTGTTTGCAGTTGTTTAGTTGCTAAGTTGTGTCCAACTCTTTGCTACCCCATGGACTGTAGCTTGCCAGGCTCCTCTGTCCATGGAATTTTCCAGGAAAGCATTCTGGAGTTTGTTGCCGTTTCCTTCTCCAGGGGATCTTGCTGACCCAGGGGTCAAACCCGTGTCTCCTGCTTTGTTGGCAGGCAGATTCTTTACAATTGAATCACCTGGTAAGCTGCAAATGGCATTATTTCATTCTTTCCATGGCTGAGTAATATTCTATGTAGATGTATATCACTTCTTTATCCATTTATCTGTTGACTGCTTAGTTGCTTCAATGTCTTGGCTATTGCAAATAGTGTTGTGGAGATTACTAGGGTGCATGCATCTTTTCAAATTATAGTTTTCTAAAGATATATGCCCAGGAGTGGGATCTTAGATTGTATGGTAGCTCTATTGTTAGTTTTTAAAGGAACCTCCATATTGTTCTCCATAGTGGCTGTACCAGTTAATATTCCCACCAAGAGTACATGAGGGTTCCTTTTTCTCCACACCCTCTCTAGCATTTATTGCTTGTAGAATTCTTGATAATGGCCATTCTGACCCATGTGAGGTGATAACTCATTGTATTTTTGATTTGCCTTTCTCTGTTTCCATATTATAATACTGTTTCTTTTTTGTATCATTATGAGTTTATGATCTCATCAATTTAACTTATCATTTATTATTACTATTATTTTGATGCTCACTCAAATTGTCAAAATTTGGTTGTGTACTTTCAGCTTTTACAGTGACAAACAGCCTTAAAGGGTAAGAGCTCCATCTTTCCTGGAAACAACATAACTTTTCACTGCCAGGTACTCTGGAGTAAAACACTCATTAACAAGTTCTGATTTCTTTCAGGAGAGAAGAGGATTAGAGATGAAAATCTGAAGTCATGAGACTTGGAGAGTTGGATGAAGTACTGAGGTTGCTGTAGCTGTTGCGTTAGGCAGTTTTTTGTGTCACCAAGTTGAAAGGATAATTCTTTTTAACATTTTTAGCACACATTGATTTTATAATTTTACATACTATGTTTTACTTGTAAGAGAATAAATGTTTTCATCTGTGAAAAAAGATTCTGTCCTCTGAGGATACATGCAGTGGTTTTGCTTCCCTCTGCCAGCTCTGTTAAAGGACAGAGGTAAAAGAGGAGGCAGAGAGTTGAGGACACACACACACACTCACACACACACACTCACACACACACCACACTCACACACACATCTTCCTCACACACATGCTGATACGTATACACACACAATCACATTCACCTATACTCACATTCACACATGACCATGGTTACACACACACAATCACACACACACACACACACACACACACAGTCATACTCAGATACAATGATCCCTTGGCTACACTGATCCTAAATAGCAGAAGGTTGAACTTTCAAAAACACATAGGAGAGCCTCACCAATTTGAATTCATATTAAATTTCAGATTCAGGGGATTACAAGTTTTTACAAGTCAGGTAGGTGCTTCTGACTACAGAATGTTAGTCATACAAGTAGGTTTTATTATTCCTTCAGTTGTGATGAAAAGTGTTTCCTAGAATGTGCCTAGTTTTACCACTAATCACCTCCTATCACACAGATTATAGAAAACATCCAGGTTTTGTCTGAGGTTTGGAAAATGTATCTCAGAATGGATGGAAAAATGTATCTCAGTGTGGATGAAAAATTGACATCTGTATTTTGTCAATCATCTTTTCTCTCTCTCTTTCTGCCATACTGAATCCTTGGATCTGTATAACATTGTAGAACTTTTATTCTTTACAATTTTTTTTGGTTGTTGTTGTGGTAAAAGTCACATAATAAAATATATACTATTTTAACCATTACAGTTC
The DNA here is from genome assembly GCF_033118175.1 of Dama dama. Taxonomy (NCBI): domain Eukaryota; kingdom Metazoa; phylum Chordata; class Mammalia; order Artiodactyla; family Cervidae; genus Dama; species Dama dama. The sequence continues at coordinate 23,919,860 of NC_083696.1, read as the reverse complement.
ACTGACACTTAGTATATATTCAGAGTTGTTGTACAACTCTCACCATCATCCTGGATTTTTAACCTTCCTAAACTGAAATTCTGTCCCCGTTAAACACTAACTTCCCGTCCCTCTTCCACCGTTCAACCACCTCAGGCATCTTCCAGTGTATCTTCTGACTCTATGAATTTGACTATTCTAGGTACCTCATATAAATAGAACCAAACAGTATGTGTCTGCAGGTAATATGTATTGGGGCTTCCCTAGTGGCTCAGATGGTTAAAAAAATCTAACTGCAAAGCAGAAGACCTGGGTTTGATCCTTGATTCAGGAAGATTCCCTGGAGAAGGGAATGGCTGCCCACTCCAATATTCTTGCCTGGAAAATTCCATGGACAGAGGACCCTAGCAAGCTATAGTCCATGGGGTTGTAAAGAGTCAGACACAACTGAACAATTAACACACACACAACATATACTAGAATGCCTTTTTAAGGTTAACTTAATATAGGCCCCACAAACAGATTGTACCTTCTTTTTTTTACCCCTGTGCTATACAGTAGGTTTTCATTAGTTATCTATTTAATGCATAGTAGTGCATATATATGTCGAGTTTTGTTCTTGAGTTTTGTTGATATTGTTGTTAAAACTCAACTTTCAAAAACCTAAGATCATGGCATCTGGTCCCATCACTTCATGGAAAATAGATGGGGAAACAATGGAAACAGTGACAGACTATTTTCTTGGGCTCCAAGATCACTGCAGATGTGACTGCAGCCACGAAATTAAAATACAAGACACTTGCTCCTTGGAAGAAAAACCATGACCAACCTAGACAGCATATTGAAAAGTAAAGACATAAATAAATAAAAAGCAAAGACATTACTTTGCCAACAAAGGTCTGTCTAGTCAAAGCTATGGTTTTTCCAGTAGTCATGTTTGGATGTAGGAGTTGGACCATAAAAGAGTTGAGCACTGAAGAATTGATGGTTTTGAACTGTGGTGTTGGAGAAGACTCTTGAGAGTCCCTTGAACTGCAAGGAGATCAAATCAGTCCATCCTAAAGGAAATCAGCCCTGAATATTCATTGGAAAGACTGATGCTGAAGCTGAAGCCACAATAATTTAGCTACCAGATGTGAAGAAATGACTCATTGGAAAAGATCCTGATGCTGGGAAAGACTGAAGGCAGGAGGAGACAGGGAAGACAGAGGATGAGATGTTTGGATGGCATCACAGAATTGATGGACATGAGTTTGAGCAAGCTCCGGGAGCTGGTAATGGATTAGGGAAGGCTGGCATGCTCAGTCCATGGGGTCACAAAGAGTTGGACACAACTGAGCAACTGAAATGAGTGTATATATGTCAATTCCCACCTTTAGCTCTAAATTTCTTGTCTATCCTCAGAGACAGATGTTACCCTCTTCATTTTGTGAGAAAGCTAGGATAAGGTAGGTTAAGGCCCAAGCCTCTTATAGAAGGAGTGCAAAACACACTAATTTCACTTTATTTGGCATTTTTCACCATCTTTACCTTTTTGAAAAACCAATGGAACCAACTGGAACCTACCAACTCATGACTTGTTCATACCTGTCAGGCTTTAATCCTAGTAAATTGCTCCTTTGGACAATTGAAAGAATCCTATCCAAGTGGCTCATATCACATATTTTGTAAAGGAAAGGGTTCCTGGACATGCTTGACCCCAAAATATGAGTAAAACAAATTTTAAGCCATTCACTGAGGCTAGATGATTAGCTTGTCTTGTAGTGAAATACCTTAGAATCAAATATTCTGGAACTCAGAATGTCACCTAACTATCTGGGAAAGGAAGCTCCTAGAAAATGGTTAAAGGATCTGCCCAGAGCAAGTGTGTCTTTGAATTGATTTCAATTTTTTCAAATTGTTGGTTTGTACAACCAACATTGAGTTCTGTATACTTTTAGAAATTCTCTGTAATATTTTGCTGTTGGCCAGGTACTATTTTAGGTATAGTAGCTACAGCCAGCAGTTTGTATAGAAGACAGAAATACTTGTTTTCATCAAGTTCCCATTCTGAAAACAGGAAGCAGAAAATAAATGAGATAAATAAATAAAACATGGAATAGGTGAGATGTAGAGAAATAAAGCAGATAACAGAGGTGAGGAACACTGAGAGAGTTTGCAACTGTAAAAAGTTGGTCAGAGAAGGGCCTTATTGAAATTACGAAGCTTGAACAATGACTTGAGCCATTGTGAGAATGGGATGTGCAGATATATGGGCAAACAGCTTTTCAGACAGAAGGAAAAGGAAGTGCAAACACTTGTGAGATGCTGCCTGGTGTGTTTAACCATCAGCAAAAAAACAAGAGTTTCTGCAGTAGAGTGAGCAAGCAGAAGAGAAAATACGCAGCTAATGGGGACTGAGTTACATGGAGCCTTGTCAAGTCATGATGAGGTTCTTTGTTTCAGATGGGAAGATCATGGCTGGGTTTAAGCAGGACACTGACTGTTAGAAACTGTGAAGGATATGAGCTTTTACTCTACATACAAATTAATAAGTCATCCTGCCACAGTGCTGATTGAGACTCAGACCATTATTACTTACAACAAAATCAATAGCTATGGAAGAAGCATCTCATGATGGTCCCGTGACCAAAGCTCAGCAAGGCAAGGGGATGAGGGCCCTTTGTAACCCAAATGGGCAGTAGGGTTCATCTGAAGCATAGATAATAATGAGCTTTCATAGGGATGCTATATATCCTGTTTTTTCTTTTTCTCCTTTTTGAAGTGAGAGATTGTTCATAACCATGAAAAGAAAGCAGATATCTTTGGGAAGAGGGTAGTAGGAATTTATTTCAATTACCACAGGATGTCTCTGAGATGGTAGGTTACTAAACATCTTTGGAGGAACCTATAGAATACTGTTTATTCCTCAAATGTGTCCTTTGCTCAGAAGATCCAAATTTTGCAGAAATAAAAGAAACATGGAGAATTGCCTCCCAATAGTGACATAACATAAATTTTTACCTGCTAATTGTTTGGGTTTTTTCCCCACAGCTATACTGCAGCATGGTTACCAAAAACTGTATTTATTTAAGATATGCAAAGTGATATTTTGATATATAGAGACATTATAAAATGATTCCCACAATCAAGTTAATTAGCACATCCATCAACATACATAGTTACACTTTTTTGTGTATGGGATCAACTCTTTTAGTAAACATCATTATATTAATTTGTTATTACTAATCACTGTGAAGTACTTTAGAGTCCCAGGACTTATTCATCTTATAGATGCATGTTTGTACCTTTTAACCAACATATTCGCATTTCACTCCTTTACCCTAGGCCCTAGTAATCACCAGTTTGCTTTCCATTGCTACAAGTTTGACATTATTTGATGCAGTATTTGTCTTTTTGTGCCTGTCTTATTTCACATAGCCAAGAGTCGGACATGACTGAGAGACTGAACTGAACTGAACTGGGCATCCTCTGTATTTATCCATGCTATGACAAATAGCAAGATTTTCTTCTTTTTTAAAGGTTGAATAGCATTCTGTTGTATTTCCAGTGTATGCTCACTGGAAAAGACCTCACAATGAGAAAGATTGAAGGCAAAAGGAGAGGGGGGTGGCAGAGGATGAGATGGTTAGATAGCATCACCGATTCAGTGGACATGAATTTGAGTAAATTCTGGGAAACAGTGGAGGACAGAGAAGTCTGGTGTGCTGCAGTTCATGGAGTCTCATAGAGTCAGACATGATTAACAACTGAAGAACAAAAATAAAAGTATATAACCATAGATTATTTATCCTTTCATCCATCAATGGACTCTTGCTTCCATATGTTAGTTATTGTGACTAATGCTACAATGAACATGAGACTATAGATCTCTCAAGACAATCATTTCCTTTAGCTTTATATACCCAAAATTAGATTGCTGGACCATGTGGTTCTATTTTTAAGTTTTTGAGAAACTATACTGTTTTCCATGATGGCACCACCATTTTACATTCTCACTGAAAACATATATGAGTTTCAATTTCTCCATATTTTCCAGTACTTGTTATCTTTTGACTTTTTGATGATAGCCATTTTAATAGGTGTGAGGTGATATCTCACTGTGGTTTTGGTTTACTTTTCAGAAGTAACTTAGATGTTTGGTTAAGAATAGACTGAGGGTATAGAGATCAGTTGGGAGGCCATAACAATATCCCAGAGCAGGGATGATGGTTTCAATCTACTATTTATATGAAGTTGGCCATGTGGCTTAAATTCTTGGAGCTTCAGCTTCCTTATCTGTAGAATTTGAATACAAATAACTACAGCCTAGAGCTGTTGTGAGTAATACACAAAGAAGATGAAGTAACTCATTATTCACTTGAAATCGCAATAATGAGCACATCTAATGTTTAATTCTGGAAAATAATTCATAAGGAAATATGCTTGAGTTGAAAATTAATAGTTATTTTGTTAACTCAAGCATTGTATTAAGAAACAATACTAGACCTACCCTTAATTATTTGATAAATGTTACCACAATTTTGATTCTAAAAGCTAATTTGATACTAAAAACACTGATATTCTTAAATTTCTGAAGAGTTATTTAAGCATGTTTTTTTTTTGCAAAAAAAAAGAATTTTATTTGCATCTCTCTTTACCAGGGTAATATTAACAAAGGATGAAGAAAAATGATAAATTCTTCAACAGTATTTCTTTTGAGGTAATTATTGTATTTCTAAGATTAAAAATATATGATGTTTTATACATTTATTTAAGATGGGCAGTGGAAATAACTCATCCATCCTACTTCTGGAAAGCAAAAATTCACAATCCAAAAGCATAAAAGAGAGGGTAAAATCTACATATTCAGAAGAGTTTCAGTTATGCAACATGAATAATTTCTTGACATCTGCTATATAACATAATGCCTATAAGTTTCAGTACCCTATTGTACATTGAAAATATTAAGAAAATCGATCTCAAGTTAACTGTTCTTGCTACAAAAATTTAAAAAATCAAAAAGGGAGATGACAGGAAACTTTAGAGGTGATAAATATGTTTGTGGTGATAGTTGAATGGGTACAAGCATATGTTTAATCTATCCAACTGTATACGTTAAATATGTGCAGTTTTTCATATACCAATTATACCTCAATAAAGCTGTTAAAATTTAATAAGTAAACACTTCAATTTAAAATAAGCAAATCAAAGAAGCAAAAAAAAAAAAAAAAAAAAATCCAATAAAGTAAGAAACAATTACAATGAAATCCCAAATATAAACAATAAGGAATATCTGCAGTATCTGAAATTTGAACCAAATTTAAGGTTTACACTCTTGGTAGATGCATTTCCATAGGTCAGGAATAATGGTTGTGGAGATCTGAGCATCTCAAACCTTGATCCCTTCATTGAAAATGCAGGCTCTGAAATATCTCTTAGCTTTGAACTTCAAAACACCAAGGAAGATGGGCTGAATGAGTGTCACGGTCTTCGTAGACCAGGACCTGGGGACTGGAGTCGACAAGAAGAAGGACGCAGGGGACCCAAATTTCGAGTGAAACAAGGGTACTTTATTTGCAGAAATGCATGCTTCTATATCTTCAATAAAATGATTACTCAGCCATTAAAAAGAATGAAATTCCACCAGTTGCAACAGAATGGATAGTCCTTTAAGTAAAAGGTCACTGAAGAGAGTCACTGAAAGGAGTCACTGAAGGGAATCCAAGCAGGTGCTCTTTCCCATGATCTCGATCCTGAGAACTGCGTGCAGCTCTGCTCATTCCTGTTTTCCAGGAACTGATAAGGAACAGAGAGTCCTTGAGAAACGGCACACAAAGGAAGAAATCATATTGGATCTCTTAAAGTTGAATGTCCCCTGACAAATGAGTAATTACACAAATGTACAATTAAGGAAGACTGGTGTGAGCAGAATGGAAGAGATAGAATGGGTGAGACTCAGCTCTGCTGTTGCTGACACTGGTCAGCTGACATTATCACTCACAAGTATATAGCACTTTTCTGGGGCTGAAATGTGCAACTCAACCATGAAGGATAAACTGCTAAGTGCTCAGAACATCAGGGATGTAAGTGTGCTTAGATCTTCTGCACAGTAGAATGGATCAAGAACTCATCTGCTGTAACAATATTGAGCTGAACTATGTGATATGCCTTGATTTTGTTAAGTAGCTCAAACGGTAAGGCGTCTGCCTACAATGCGGGAGAACCAGGTTCGATCCTTGGGTCGGGAAAATCCCCTGGAGAAGGAAATGGCAACCCACTCCAGTATTATTGCCTGGAAAATCCCATGGACTGAGGATCCTGGTAGGCTACAGTCCATGGGGTCGCAAAGAGTCAGACACAACTGAGTGACTTCACTTTCACTTTCATCTGATACGCCTTGTCTTTCTTTCCACACTGCTTTTTACTCTACATCTGAAAACACAGGCGCAGAAAGAACAACCCTTCTTTGAATATGAGATGGAAAAGTACCACAGGGAAATAGGACTTTATATGTTAATACTTTAGCATAGGCAATATACAAGAATCAAACACCCAAACAAAATTCCTGGGCATAATCTGAAAGGAAAACAGTATATTATTTCAGGACAGGTGGCTGCCAAGCATTTGGCCCTCTCTGCCCCAACAAATCAGAATAAAGCCCAGACATGAGTGACACCAGCGTCTCAGATAAGCTACTATCTTTGAGTGAAGTCCCAGTCAAAAGAACGCTCTGGAAACACTTCAGTGGGCCACCCAGACCACACTTCCTCAGGACCCACTGACCTATTTTACCATTTGGGCTACAGTCTTGTCATCCTCCTGGTTCACCTTTTAGTTGTTGTTTAGTCTCGAAGTTGTGTCCAACTCTTTTGCAACCCCATGAACTGTAGCCCGCCAAGCTCCAATGTCCGTGGAATTTTCTAGGCAAGAATACTGGAATGGGTTGCATTTTCCTTCTCCAGGGGATCTCCCCTACCCAGGGATCAAACCTGCATCTCCTGCTTAGCAGGCAGATTCTTTACCACTAAGTCAGCTGAGCTTATGGCAAAAACACAACTCCAGAGGCACATACTGAAATTTTATTCATATTCCTGTAGTCAGCTAAAAGAAAATATCACTGCCTTTGAGAAACAGTTATTAGCCTATTAGTGGGCTTTAGCAAATGCTGAGCATAAGACCATGGCTGTGAAATAATTTTAAAATCAAAACCCCAATCGAGGCAAGAACAAGATGGCGAAGGAGTAGGTGGATGTGGAGTAGATCTCTCTCCATAGATACACCAGGAATACATCTTCAGACACAGTAGTGCATGCAGAACAGCAGCTGAGAGCAGACAGGAGTAGCAGAGCAGAGGAAAATAATATATAGAGCCACACAAAACTCAGTAGGACGAAGGAAGTAGGGGGAAAAACAGGACTGTTAGTAGGATTGGACCTGCCCTTGGCGGGTGGGGGAACTGAAGCAGGGGTCAGATTCCCACACTGAGGCAACTGTCTGAGTCAGAGGAGAAACATTTAAGGCTGAGAGTGAAACAGCTGATCTGTGGCAGCCTAAATGGAATGAGAATCAGACAGTCCTTGCCACAGCCATACATACCCCAGACAGGGATGCAGGTCCCCTGGAAGACACAGCAGCTGGGAGCTGGAGTTAGGGATTGTGAAGCAATCCCAGGGCAAGGGTTGCTGTTGACTGTGGAGAGATGGATTGAGGGGATGTGGCGGAGGAGATTATGGTGGGAAATGCCTGTGGAGGAAAGCTGGGCAGCCATGGAAGCAAGGCGATACTGCTGAGTCACGTGTAGGGGGTGGCACTATCACCATAACCTCTTCCTCCTCACATGCCCACATCCGCAGCTGAATAGAAAGGCTGGCCCATCAAACGCCTGATAAACTCAACTACAGAGTCAGACCCCACCCAGAGGGCTCCTTTAAGTGCCTGAAATGCTGATCTACAGAGTAGGACTCAGCCAGGGGGGCCCTTCTACGTGCCTGATGCACCAAACAACAGAGAAGGGCCCCAATGGACAGAACTATGGAGAAAGACTGGCCAAAGAGGCCTTCTAATTGCCAGCTACAAGAGGCTCGAAAAACAGACTCTGATAGGGCCATAACTCCTTCAGCAGAGGCGGTTTGTGTCCCTGCAGGTTTGGTGCTACCCTGACCCTCACAAGCCAAGCAGCTGTGCCACCTTCATGCTCAACTCTCGCTGGGGCAGAGCCACCACAGGCAAAAAAAAATCTTGCGTCTATGCATGCAGGATCGCTTCAGTAGTGTTCAACTCTTTGCAACCCTGTAGACTGTGGCCTACCAGGCTTCTCTGTCAGGGAGAGGGGTTCTCCAGGCAAGAACACTGGAGTTTTTTGCCCAATACTGGTTGTCATACCCTTCTAGAGCACTGTATTTCCAGATGCCCTAGCCACCAAATACCGTGAGTACCTGCTGCTGCCAGAACCCCTGTGACCCTAGCAGCTGCTCCGCCTCCACACCTGGCCCTCCCAGGGGCAAACCCAAGTCCTCCAGGGCAGCCTCAGGAGCAAACCCCAGTGGAAACCCACATGCAGAGGTGGAAATAAAACCACAATTGAAACCCAGGGGCAGTGTGGCTAAGGAAGAAGACCAAAAACCTTCCTACCAGCTGCACAAGCTGCAAATTAAATCCACATGTTCAACTAGGCAGATTCTGTGTCTATGGAATACATAAAACCTCATTGAGAGCTCCCACAAAAGAAAACACACTAGTTCTGATAGCATGAACATTGGAGGCAAGAACACATAGGAGTAGGGCCAGATTAGAATCTGAGCTGCCCCCACAGTAGGTCAGAGATCAGCACAGTGTTTGAGGGCATCCTAGTGATTGAGGTGGACTGTGTCTCCCAGCGAGGCAAAGGACTCTGACAGCAGTGACTCAAGAAAAACATGTATTATTCTTATGTTTTGACTTGTTCTGTAGATTCTTTTGGATTTTTCATCTTTTTTCCCCCTTTTATTCCCCTTCTCTTGTAGTTGTCGATTTTTATTGGCACTATGAAATCTAAGTTTTTCATTTTTTTTTTCCTCAGTCACCTTTTTTATTGCTGTTAGAAAACTCTTTACATTGGGCTTTTGCTTTCTTTACATTGGGCTTTTGCTTTCTTTACATTGGGCTTTTTTCTTTTCTCTTTTTTTAATTTTAATCTTTAATTTCTTAAAACTATTACTATTGTTTCTACATTTATTTGTGTGCTTTTCCTACTGTTCTTTTCCACTTGAACTTAATCTTTAATGTATATAAATCTTCTTTATCTACCTCTAACTACTTTGCATATCTATTATTTCTTTCCTTTCCTCTCAACATATTTGTTAGTTTTGTTTTCATTGCTTTATTTCCCAATTGGAACCTTGCTTTAGTTTTGTTTTCCATTTTACATTTTAGTTAGTTTTGTTCTGGTATATATAATTTTTGATTTCCTTTGTTTACCAGGTCAATCTATTATACTTTATTTTTGTTAATTTTTGTTCAATTTTGTTCATGGGTGTATATGTATATGTGTATGCTCAGTCACAGTTTTTATTGTTGTTGTAAACCTCTGCCTCTATGCTGGGCTTTTGCAGTTCTGTGGAGTTTTCCATTTTTTGTTTCCTTTTTTCTTTCTTCTGTTTTTTTTGTGTGTGTGTCTTTAATTTTTTTTTTTTTTTTTTAACGTTTTCATTGCTTTATTCCTGACTTGGCACCTGGCTTTGGTTTTGTTTTCCAGTTTCTGCTTTAGTTAGTTTTGTTTTTAACTGGTAAATATAATTTTTGATTTCCTTTGTTTGTTGGGTCAATCAATTGTACTTTATTTTTGTTGGATTGTTTTGACTTTGCTCATGGGTGTATCTATATATGTGTATATTCCATTATTTTAATTATTATTTGTCTGATTTTTTAACTGCCATTTGTCTGGGGTTCATTTTTGGTTTCTTGTTTTTGGATATTTATTTTAATCTCACTTAATGCCATAACAAACAACTTATGGAATCTTCATTCCTGACCAGAGATCAAGCCTTGAGCCTTTGGAGTGGGAGCACTGACTCCAAGACCCTCCACTACCAGAGAACTAACCCTGCTGCTGCTGCTGCTGCTGCTGCTGCTGCTAAGTCGCTTCAGTCATGTCCGACTCTGTGCAACTCCATAGACGGCAGCCCACCAGGCTCTTCCATCCCTGGGATTCTCCAGGCAAGAACACTGGAGTGGGTTGCCATTTCCTTCTCCAATGCATGAAAGTGAAAAGTGAAAGTGAAGCCGCTCGGTCGTGTCTGATGCTTAGCGACCCCATGGACTGCAGGCTACCAGGCTGCTCCATCCAAGGGATTTTCCAGGCAAGAGTACTTGAGTGGGGTGTCATTGTCTCCTCTGAAACTAACCTTAGGGAGTGTCAAATAATGAGAACTCACACAAAGGAAACCACTTGAATACAAGACCCAGCATCAACCAAACACCAGTAACACCCTGTGCAGGACACTTTATGTAAACAACAAACAAAACAAGAATACAAGCCCAATCATCAGCAGACAGGATTACCACCTCACTCAACCTTGCCCATCAGAGGAAGAACAAACAACAAACCAACAAAATCTCAGCACAAATCTCACCCTATACAAGCTTACACAAACCACTGGACCAACCTTAGGAGTACAGAAACCAAAAGGAAGAAAGGAAGAAAGAAAGTCTGCGAAAAGGAGACCTCAAACACAATAAGTTAAAAAAAAAAAAAGAAAATGCAGAGAAATACTACACAAATGAAGGAACAAACTAGAAACACAGAAGTCCAAATAAATGAAAAGGAAATAGACAAACTACCTGAAAAAGAATTCAAAATAATGATAGCAAAGATGGTCAAAAATCTTGAAAACAAAATAGAGAAAATGCAAGAATCAATTAACAAAGACCTAGAAGAATTAAAGAATAAACACACAGAAGCAAACAACACAATTCTGAAATTAAAAACACCCTGAAAGGAATTAAGAGCAGAATATCTTAAGCAGAAGAATGAATCAGTGAGCTGGAAGATAAAATGGTGGAAATAACTTCTAAAGAGCAGAATAAGTAAAAAGAATGAAAAGAACTGAGGATAGTCTCAGAGATCTCTGGGACAATATCAAATACACAAACATATTAATAACAGGGGTCCCAGAAGAAGAAGAGAAAAAGAAAGTGTATGAGAAAATTTTTGAAAAGATTATAGTTGACAATTTCCCCAACATAGAAAATGAAATAGTCAATAAAGTCCAAGAGGCACAGAGACTCCCATACAGGATAAACCTAAAGAGAAACAAGCCAAGACACATACTAATGAAACTAACAAAGACTAAACACAAAGAAAGAACATTAAAAGCAGCAAGGGAGAAGCAACAAGTAACATACAAGGGAAACCCCATATGCTTAACAGCTGATCTTTCAGCAGAAACTCTGCAGGCCAGAAGCAAATGGCAGGATATATTTAAAATACTGAAAGGGAAAAATCTACAACCAAGATTACTGGACCTGGCAAGGATCTCCTTCAGCATTGATGGAGAAATAAAAAGCTTTTCAGACAAGCAAAACATATGAGAATTCAGTACCAAACCAGATTTACAACAAATGGTAAATGGACTTATATAGTCAAGAAATAAAAGAGAAGAAAAAAGATCTACAAAATCAACCCCAGACAATTAAGAAAATGGCAAGAGGAACATATATATCAATAACTACTTAAATGTAAATGGATTAAATGCTCCAAACAAAAGACACAGAATTGCTGAATGGATACAAAAACAAGACCCATATATATGCTGTTTACAAGAAACCCACTTCAGATCTCAAGACACATATAGACTGAGAGGATGAAAAATATATTTCATGCAAATGGGAAGCAAAAGAAAGCTGGAGTAGCAACCCTCATATCAGACAAAATAGACCTTAAAATAAAGATTACAAGAGATAAGGAAGGACACTAAATAATGATCAAGGGATCAATCCATTAGGAAAACAAAACAACTGTAAATATCTATGCACCAAACATAGGAGCACCTCAATACATAAGACAAACACTAATATATATAAAAGGAGAAATTGACAGTAACACATTAATAGTAGGAGACTTTAACAACCCACTCACACCAATGGACACATCATCAAAACAGAAAATTAATGAGGAAACACAAGTCTTAAATGATACATTAGATGAGATGGATCTCATTGATATCTTCAGGACATTCCATCCAAATGCAGAAGAATACACCTTCTTCTCAAGTGCACATGGAACATTCTCCAGCATAGACCACATCTTGGATCACAAATCAAACCTCAGTAATTTTAAGAAAATTGAAATCATACCAAACATTTTCTCCAACCACAATGCTTGTGAGACTAGATATCAATTAAAAGAAAAAAACTGTAAGAAACACAAACACATGGAGATTAAACAACACATTTCTAAATAACCAACAGGTTACTGAAGAAATCAAAAGGGAAATCAAAAAATTTCTTGAAACAAATGAAAATGAAAATATGACAACTGAAAACCTATGGGATGCAGCAAAAGCAGTTCTAAGAGGGAAGTTTATGGCAACACAATCCTACCTCAAGAAAGAAAAAAACATTGAATAGACAACCTAACTTTACACTTTACACCTAAAACGACTGGGAAAAAAAGAATAAAAACCCCCAAAATTAGTAGAAGGAAAGAAATAATGAAGATTTGAGAAGAAACAAATGAAAAAGAAATGAAAGAAACAATAATAAAGATTAATAAAACTAAAAGCTGGTTCTTTGAGAAGATAAACAAATTTGACAAGCCTTTAGCCAGACTATTCAAGAAAATAAAGGGAGAGAGAGAGAAGAATCAAATCATCCAAATAGAAATGAAAAAGGAGAGGTTACAGCAAACAATGAAGAAATACAAAGGGTTAAAAGAGCCTATTATGAATAACTATATGGCAATAAAATGGATAACCTGGAAGAAATGGACAGATTCTTAGAAAAGTTCAATCTTCCAAGACTGAACCAGGAAGAAATTGAAATTATGAGCAACCCAGTTACAAGCACTGAAATTGAAGCTGTGATCAAAATCTCCCAGAAAACAAAAGTCCAGGACCAGATAGCTTCACAGGAGAATTCTATCAAACATTTAGAGAAGAGCTAATGCCTATGCTTCTAAAACTCTTTAAAAAACTTGCAGAGGAAGAACACTTCCAAACTCATTCTACAAGGCCACCATCAACCTGATACCACAACCAGACAAAGACAACCCAAAAAAAAGAAAACTACAGGCCAATATCACTGATGAACATAGATGCAAAATCCCTCAATAAAATTTTAGCAAACAGAATTTAGCAACACATCAAAAAGCTCATACACCATGGTCAAATTGGGTTTATTCCAGGAATGCAAGAATTCTTCAATATATGCAAATCAATCAATGTGATACACCATATTAACAAATTGAAAGCTAAAAACCATATGACAATCTCAATAGATGCATAAAAAGTCTTTGACAAAATTCAGCACCCATTTATGATTAAAATCTTCAAAAAATGGGCAAAGAATTAACCTACCTCAACATAGTAAAGGCCATAAATGATAAGCCTACAGCAAGCATTATTCTCAATGGTGAAAAACTGAAATCATTCCCCCTAATACCAGGAACAAGACAAGAGTGTCCACTTTCACTACTATTATTCAACATAGTGCTGGAAGTCCAGGCTACAGCAATCAGAGAAGAGAAAAAAATAAATAGAATTCAGATCAGAAAAGAAGAAATAAAGCTCTCACTGTAGATGAAATGATACTGTACACAGAAAACCATCAAGACAGCATCAGAAAATCACTAGAGATAATCAGTGAATTTAGCAAAGTTGCAGGATATAAAATCAATATACAGAAATCACTTGCATTTCTATAATACAAAGTACAAAGTGAAGTCACTCAGTCATGTCTGACTCTTTGCAGTTCCATGGACTGTAGCCTATCAGGCTCCTGCTTCCATGGAATTGTCTAGGCAAGAGTACTGGGTTGCCATTTCCTTCTCCAGGCATTTCTATATATTAACAATGAAAAATCAGAAACAGAAATTAAGGAATCAATCCCATTCACCACTGCAACAAAAAGAATTAAATATCTAGAAATAAAGATATCTAAGGAGACAAAAGAACAGAAACTGTACACAGAAAATAATAAGACACTAATTAAAGAAATCAAAGGCAACATAAACAGATTGAGAGATATACCATGTTCCTGGGTAGGAAGAATCAATATTGTGAAAATGACTATACTACCAAATGCAATCTATGCAATCCCTATCAAATTACCAATGGCATTTTTTCACAGAACTAGAACAAAAATATCACAATTCAAATGGAAACACATAAGACCCTGAATAGTCAAAGCAGTCTTAAGAAAGAAGAATGGAGCTAGAGGAATCAAACTTTCTGACTTCAAATGATACTACAAAGCTACAGTCAAGACAGTATGGTACTGGCACAAAAGCAGAAATATAGATCAATGGAACAAGCTAGAAAGCCCAGAAATAAACCTATGCACCTATGGGTACCTTATTTTTGACAAAAGAGGCAAGAATATACAATGGGGCAAAGACAGCTCCTTCAATAAATGGTGCTGTGATAACTGGACAGCTATGTGTAAAGAATGAAATCACAGCACTTCCTAACACCATACACAAAGATAAACTCAAAATAGATTAAAGACCTAAATGTAAGGCCAAAAACTATAAAACCCTTAATGAAAACATAACCTGAACACTCAATGACATAAATCAAAGCAAGATCCTCTATGACCCATTTCCTAGAATAATGGAAATAAAAACAAAAGTAAACAAGTGGGACCTGATTAAGCTTAAATGCTTTTCCACAACAAAGGAAACTATAAGCAAGGTGAAAAGACAACCCTTAGAAGGGGAATAAATAATAGCAAATTAAACAACTGACAAAAGATTAATTTCCAAAATATATAAGCAGCTCATACAACCCAATGCCAGAAAAGCAAACAATCAAAAAGTGGGAAAAAGACCTAATCAGACATTTATCCAAAGAAGACATACAGATGGCTAACAAACACAGGAAAAGATGCTCAACATCTCTCATTATTAGAGAAATGCAAATCAAAACCACAATGAGATATCACCTCACACTGGTCAGAGTGGCCATCATCAAAAAGTCTACAAACAATAAATCGTGGAGAGGGTGTGGATAAAAGGGAACACTCTTGCACTGTTGGAGGGAATGTAAATTGATACAGCCACTATGTAAGACAGTATGGAGATTCCTTTAAAAAATAGGAATAAAGTCACCATATGATCCAGCAATCCCACCCCTAGGCATATACCCTGAGGAAACAAAAATTGAAGATACAAGTATCCCATTGCTCATTGCAGCACTATTTACAACAGCTAGAACATGAAAGCAACCTAGATATCAATCGACAGATGAATGGATAAAGAAGTAGTGGTACATATACACAATGGAATATTGCTCAGCCATAAAAAGGAATACATTCAGTTCTGAAGAGGTGGATGAACCTAGTTCCTATTGTACAGAGTGAAGTGAGTCAGAAAGAGAAAGATAAATATCATATTCTAATGTATGTGTATGGAATCTAGAAAAATGTTAGCGAAGAATTTATTTACAGAGCAGTAATGGAGAAAGAGACATAGAGAATAGATTTATGGGCATGGGGAGAAGGGAGGAGAGGGTGAGATGTATGGGAAGAGTAACATGGAAATTTATATTACCATATGTAAAATAGATAGCCAATGGGAATTTACTGTATGACTCAGGAAACTCAAACAGAGGCTCTGTATCAACCAAGGGGGTGGGATGGGGCAGGAAATGGGAGGGAGGTTCAAAACGGAGGGGATATATGTATACCTATGGCTGATTCATGCTGAAGTTTGACAGAAAACAACAAAATTCTGTAAAGCATTTATCTTTCAATAAAAGAATAAATTTAACAAACAAACAAAAAAACCTCAATCATGTTGTAGTTCTGAATGAGTCTCAAATTTCTGTGTGAATACAGCTCAAGAATTTTTCACTATAAAGTGAAAATAGTACTTACAGCCGCAGGCAAGACCTCCCCTATCCAGGTTCTTGCAATTCCATGAAAAGAACTTCTGTGCCCCTCTGCCTCCCTGGAAACTTGCCCACAAGCTGCTGCCTCTACTGACCCTCTGGGGGCTAGAGTGTAGAGACCTCCCCTCCTACACACGAGCCTGGTTCACTGATGGCTAACCTGGTTAACATGAAGTTAACTCCAGGTTAACTTCCATCTGACTGCAATGGGTGCCCCCCCTTCCAACTTGAGAGAGCTGTCTAAAACTGAGTGTGGGAAGGGTCACTCAGAACAGTGGGCAACACTCTCCAAGCTGTCCAACAAAAGGAGCTCTGACATATCTTCAGGACTTACAAGACCATGCGTGTTTCCTATTCAAGTTTTCTGAACACATGGCATCTGATAACAGTCCAGTCATGAGACGTGTAAACTTTCCATGCTCCATGTCACCTGTAAGATCCTGAGGCCCTGAATGTTTGCATACACAAGTAAAGGTTGTCTTCAGTGACTGATGAAAGGAGACAAAACAACCCCAAGCCAGACTGCACATCTCAGGTGACCAGAATGGGTACTCAACAATTCCCTCCCAAACACTTTTGTTTGTGTCACACACTTCATCAGACTGCCCCTCCCTTCCATTCTCCCATTTTATTCTATGCCTTTTGTTCAGAGTCTCTAACATCTTGGTCTCAGTGTGAGGACCCTGCAAGGGCCTTCCTTTCCCTCCCGCCTTCTGAGGGCTCAAATATAGGGTACTAAATGGCTTTTAAACAGCAAAGAATGAGAGGTTATGGAAACTCATTTAAAATCTTTTAAAAATTCAAAATAGTGTGCTAATTCTTCAACACAATGTGTTTTTCTGTTATATAAAAATGTTTTTCTGTGAAATCACTTTCGTCCCTCTTACACACAACCCTTCCAAACAAAATTACTAAATAAAAATTAAAAATTAATTTAAAAACTATTTTAATACAAAGTTTTCATTGCTATAAGACATGCTGATAATAACAACTCAAACACAAAACCTTGACACTTAGATGTGGAGAAGGAGCAAAGAATTTCATGATCTTTGTTTCTTCACAACTACTCCTGAAAGCTTTTGGGTGGTGGTGGTTTAGTCACTAAGTCATGTCCCACCATGGCGGGTAGCCCACTAGGCTCCTATGTCCATGGGATTTTTCCAGGCAAGAATACAGAGTGGGTTTCCATTTCCTTCTCCAGGGGACCTTCCTGACCTAGGGATCTAATCCATGATGCTTGCAATGCAAGAGACAGCCTCCTGCATTGCAGGTGGATTCTTTACCAACTGAGCCACCAAGGAAGTCCCAAGCCCGCCAGGCTCCTCTGTCCTTGGATTTCTCCAGGCAAGAATACTGGAGTGGATAGCCATTCATTTATCCAAGGGATCTTCCTAATCCAGGGATTAAACCTGGGTCTCCTGCATTGTAGACAGATTCTCTATAGTCTGAGCCACAAGGGAAGCCTGAATTACCTTTAAAAACCAAACCCAATCCAACTAAACTCCCCCTGCTGCTCTGAGTCCTTTCGATTCAGGCTGATTGCTGAACCTATGGTCAACTTGACAACACCGACTGAGACAGCTGAGGATGAACCTGCCTTAGCATGTGCCACATGAAACACCTCCAAATGCCATCTACACTCATGAGGTGGATAAACTGATGTCATACTAACAGCACAGGTTCAAACTGACTGCTTCAGACATGCCTCTAAAACTAGAGTCTAAATTATTCAAACTAGACCAAAAAACCCAGGGCAAGAGTTCCCATGACAAAAGGGTACATTAAAAACTCTGTAAATGTGACTACTTAATTAATATTTGTTCTACCTGGGCTTCCCTGATATTAAATCTATTTCCAAAAAGAGGGTCTTCATGTGACCTCTAGGGTCGACTCTTTGTGTGAGTATGTGATGGCCATGATGTCATGTCAGCCCTGAGGGGATAGTCATTTCAGTTCCAACCTCCTGCCCAGCTTAAGCTGGGCCTGGACTAATGCCTTGGACCTAGAAAAAAGGCTCAAAACAAAACATTTTTAATTGGGATTGACATATCCAAACTACTGTATATAAAACAGATAACTAATAAGGACCTATTCTGTAGCACAGGAAACTCTACTCAATACTCTGTAGTGGCCTATACGGTAAAAGAATCTAAAAAAGAGTGTATATATGTATATGTACAGCTGATTCACTTTGTTTTATATATGAGGCTAATACAACATTGTAAATCAACTCTAACAAAATGTTTTTTAAAAAATCTGCCTAACTCTGTATGGTAGACCCAGACAGTCTAGGAGACATCTTTTCCTGACATAGTGTCTGTTAAGACTCATGTCCCACATTGAGACTCCAGGGAGGTCTGATCATCCTACGTGGAGTGATTTTGATCAAAGCCTTGGTCCCTGTTGTCTCAAATCAATTACCTGGTTCTTGGCACAGTCCATCAAAGTCTAACCTACTCAGGTCCATAATAAAATAGCTTGTTTTAACTCAGGTCCCAAGAAAATCAGAGCAGAGTTAAAAAGTTCAGCTATAGGTCACAATCCTGTGTGATTTATCAGGCCTGATCATAGACATGACAAAAACTGTATCACCCAACCTTTTCCAACACACATCTCAGACCTGATGCACAGCCCGTGCATGGAAGTCTCTGCAGTGAGCTGCAGTCAAGGCCTCAGGGCCCCCCTCCTACTTCTCTACATGTCTACATCCCTGACAGAGAGAGGCTTCACTTGGAGGCCTTCCTTGGCGACCTTCCTTAGACTTCGTTAAGGGGACACAGGGGAAGCCAGAAGACATTTTTCTCCACTCTGATTCAGAACTCAGTCTTTCTGTTTCTTGTACTTCCCTCTCTCCCTAGCCCCATTCCAGGGTTTATAACTTCCAAAGCTTTTGTTGGGGTCCCCTTTTCAGCAGAGAGATGATCGCCATGTCTGTGGTCTGTGCTGATCCATCTGACTTAGACCGGCAGGCCATTCCATGGGAACAATGGAGGCTTTTTCTCATTTAGCCTTTCACTTACGCTATCATAGTAAGACTTGACTTATTAAAGGCATGACTGCTAGTTTCACTTTTGACATTGCTTTAATCGTCTACTGAAGAAGAGATAGGCTACCCACTCCAGTATTCTGGCCTGGAAAATTCCATGGACTGTATAGTCCATGGGGTCACAGAGTCAGACACGACGGAGCGACCTTCATTTTCACTTTTCACTTTGATCGTCTATTTTGACACCAGGTGAACTCCTTAGCTCCAGGTGAACTCCCAAGTGTCTGCTCTCATCACTATCTATTATTCAACTTTGCTCTGGTTGTTCTGGCTTGGGATATAAGGCAAAGAAATAAAATGAAAAGTATATTGACTGAAAAGGAACTGTCTTTATTTATAGATGACATGATTATCTACATAGACAGTTCCAAGGTCTCAACCAAAAACTCCCTAAAAAATAAAAAAAACAGCAAAAACAAACACCCCCCCCCCCGCAGTTGCAAAATACAAAGTAAATACACAAATATCAATCATCTCTTAATATACTAACAATAGGAAATTGGGAACAAAAATAAAAAACATGACATCTTTTAAAAATTTAAGAAGAAATAACTGAAGTGCAGATCTAGCAAAACTGGCACAGATTCTGTTAGCATAAAAACTACAAAATAGTAATGAAGTAAATCAAAGACAACCTAAATAAATGGACATACTGTATTCATCCTCATAGTGAATATATCAATTCTCTTCAAATTAATCCATAGATTTAATGAAACTCCTATCAAAATCCCTGAAAGATTATTTGTAGATAGACAATCAAATTCTAAAATCAACATTAAATGAGAGAGATCATTTTTTTGTAAAGAATAAAGGGGGAAGAACCACACTACCTGAATCTTTTTATTGCAAAATACATAAGCAAGAACTTTGCCATTTAAACCATTTTAAAATGCACATTTCATTGGCATTAAGTATATCCACAATGTTATGAAACCATCACCATCTTCAATTTCCAAAACTTTTTCATCACTCTAAACAGAAACTCTGTCAATATTAAGCAATAACTGCTTTCCTCTCTCCCCATAGGTCCTGATAAGTTTTAATTTACTTTATGTCTCTATGAATTTGCCTATTCTTCATACAAGTGGAATCATTAAGTATTTGTCCTTCTATGTCTGGTTTATTTTACTTAGCACAATGTTTTCAAGGTTTGTTCCTGTTGTAGCACGCAATAGAACTTCATTTCTTTTTAAAGCTGAATAATATTCCACTGTACATATATCAAGTGCTTATCCACTTGATATATATATTTATCTCCACTTGATATATATATCTCCACTTGATGGCTACTTCAGTTGTTTCTACCTTTTGACTTTTGTGAATATGCTGGTATATATGTATCTATCTGATTGCTGTTTTCAGATCTTTTGGGTATAACTAGGAATGAAATTACTGGGTCATATTGTAACTGTATGTTTAGATTTTGAGGAACTGCCAAATTTTTCCACATTAGTAGCACCATTTTTACATTCAGGTCAGCAATGTATAAGGGTTTTAATTTCTTTAAATCCTTACAATGCTTGCAATTTGATTTTATAATTTAAAGCATCATAGCTATCTTTGAAGTTGTGAAGTGGCATTGCATGGTGGTTTTAATTTTTATTTCCTTAATGACTAATTACATTGTGTGTGCTTATTGACTATCTGTCTGTCTTCTTTGAGAAAATTTCTATTCAAGATCTTTGTGTGACTTTTAGCTGAACTGTCTTTCTATATTGAATTATAAGAGATTTTGCATACTCTGATAAGTGATTTGCACATATCTTACCCCACTCTTGTGGTTTGTCTTTCCACTCTTTTGATAGTAATGTTTGATATGCAAAAAAATTTAATTTTAATGAAGCCAAAATTTTCTAATTCTTCTTTTGTCACCTGTGATTTTAGTGTCATATTTGAAAAACTATTGCTAAACCCAAAGTCATGAAGATTTGTGTGTATGTTCTCTTCCAAGACTTTTATTATTTCAGCTCTTTAGGTCTTTTTTTCTCCTATGAGTTAATTTATGAACATGCTGTAAGGTAAGGCTCTAACTTCATTCTTTTGCATGGAGATACCCAGTTTTCCCAGCACTATTTCTGGAAGAAATTGTTCTTTCTCTATTGAATTGTCTTGCAAATCAATTAAACTCTTTTTCCAAGGTCAACATATCTAAGATATTGTCAGTTTTATTGATATTAAGCAATTTTTAGTTTTGTGGATTTTCTGTATTGGTTTCTAGTCTCTCTTGTTATTTATTTCTGCTCTAATTTTTAGTATTTCTTTTTTTTTGTTTAGTAGAGTTTAGTTATCATCAACTTTTTACTTATCTTGAGGTGAAAGTCCAAGTTATTGGCTTGAGAGATTCCTTCTTTTTAAAGTAGAGCTGTTTTCATCTGTAAATTTTCTTTGATGTACTGTTTTAGCTGCATTTCAGATTATAGCATGCTATATTTTCTTTTTCATTTATATCAAATAACTTTTTAATTTTTATTTTTATTTCCTTTGGTTTATTGGCTATTTAAGAACAGTTTGTTAATTTTCACGTATTTTTGAAATTTTCACTTTTCCATTTTGATTTCTTGCTTCATTCCATTATGATCTGAGAAAATACTTTGTATGATTTCAATCTTTGAAATTTATTAATACTTATATCATGATCTAATATATGGTCTATCCTGGAGAATATTCCATGTGCACTTAGGGAGAATGTCTATTCTTCTGTTGTTAGGAGGAGAATTCTAAAAATGTTTGTTAGATCTAATTGGTGTGTAGTATTGATCAAATCTTTTATTTCTTTATAGTTCTTCTGTTTAATTATTGTACTTATTATTTAAAATGTAGTACTGAAGTCTCCAATTATTATTACTCAAATATCTCTTCCTTTGATTTTGTTAATTTTTGCTTCATATAGTTTAAGGCTCTATTTTTAGATTCGTATGTGTTTATAATTGATACATCTTTCCAATAAATGTATCCTTTTATCATTATAAAAACCTTACCATTATGTTTTACTTAATTCAAAAACATTTTTTGTTTTAAAATCTAGTTTTTCTGATTTGTGTAATCACTCTAACATTTTTATGGTTAATGTTTGTATTTTCTCCTACCTTATTTTATTTTGAGCTTAAATCCATATTTCTTTGTAGGAAAAATATAGCTTAAGCATACTTTATAAAATCAATATGTTTTAAAATTACTGCAATTAACTTTAAGTTGTGTTTTACATTTGCTGTTTTGTTACTTATTTTCTTCATGTTTTATGACTGTTTTTTGTTCTTTTATTACTCTACTACTGTCTTCTTTTGTGCTAAATAGGTACTATTTAGCAAATCACTTCATTCTATTGTTTTTTTTTAACTATTATCATCATACAGATTAGCTCTTTATGCATCACAAGTTTACCAGCACAGTTTTATTGTATTGCTTTATTCAACTGTTTTTTAAATCATGTAGGAGAGAAAAAAGTTACAAACAGAATAGTTCTATTTTCTCTTTTGTATTTGCCTATCTATTACAGTGTTCTTTATTTTTTCATGTGGATTTGAATTACTGGGTGCTGCCCTTTCTTTTGAGCTTGAAGGACTTCCTTTGATATTTTCTTGTAGAACAGTTTATTTAGTGAGTAACTCCCTTAGTACTCGTGTATCTGAGAATGTCTTAATTTTTCATTTGCTTTCTAATTTTTAAAATTTATTCATTTTTGGCTGTGTTAGCTCTTTGTTACTTCATGGGCTTTTTCTCTAATTGAGGTGAGTTGGGACTCCTCTTCAGCT
Organism: Dama dama; assembly: GCF_033118175.1. Lineage (NCBI taxonomy): Eukaryota > Metazoa > Chordata > Mammalia > Artiodactyla > Cervidae > Dama > Dama dama. The sequence goes on along the minus strand of NC_083696.1, from coordinate 23,897,016 downwards.
GTGGTGCACAGGCTTCTCATTGCAGTGGCTTCTCTTGTTGCAAGGTGCTGGGCTCCAGTAGTTGTGGCAAATGGGCTCAGTAGTTGCACCTCTCAGACTCTAGAACATAGGCTCAGTAGTTATGACACATAGGTTTAGTTGCTTGGCAGCATGTGGGATCTTCCTGGAAGGGACTGAACCATATCCCGCATTGGCAGGCAGATTCTTTACCACTGAGCCACCAAGGGAAGCCCCCTCATTTGCTTTTGAAAGATAATTTTTATGGATGTAGAATTTTTGGTTGACTTTTTTTCTTTAAGTGCTTTGCATATGCATCCATTGCTTTCTGGCTTCCTTAGTTTCTAATGTATAATTAGCGTTTACCTTTATTGAGGCTCCTTCTGAGTAATGAGCCACTTCTCTCTTGCTGCCTTCAAGATTCTTTTGTCTTTCAGTGTTTGAATGTGATGTGTTTTGGTATGAGTCTCTTTGAGTTTCTCATATTTAGAGTTCATTGAGTGTCTTGGATGTGTCAATTGACATTTCTCATTTAATTTGCAAAGTTTGCAGTCATTATTTTTTCAGATATTCCTTCTGCCCCCTTTTTTCTCTCTCCTCTCATTTTGAGATCCCTGTTATATATGTATGTTTGCCTGCTTGCAAGTTCTCCACTAGCCCCTTAGATTTCCTTCATTTTTCTTTATTTTTTATTCTTTTTGTTTCTGGGCTGGATAATCATATTTCCCTTGTCTTTAGGTTTGATTATTCTTTCTTCTATCAGCTGATATCTACTATTGAGCCTCAATAGAATGTCTGGTTTTTGTTTAATTTCCCTTTGTTGATATTCTCTATGTAAGATTGTTATCATACTTTTCTTTAGTTCTTTAGACATCACCATTCTTTGAAAATAAAACAGCTGACAAAGCTTTTGGTATGTTCAACATCTGGGCTTCCTGAAGGACAGTTTTTCTTACTGAAATTTGCTTCTGAATATGTCATACTTTGCATGGCTCAAAATGTGTGTTAAAAATTGGACATACTAAATAATATACATGACAACTCTGAAAATAAGATCTCTTCCCTACCCAGTGTTCCTTGTCACTGCTGTTTGTTTAGTGACTTTTCTGAACAAACAATAAAACTTACATTTGTTTTGTGTGGCAGCTGAAATCTCTATTTATTTACTTTAGTGATAAGCTGATAATTGGACTGATTTTCTTAAGTACCTTGCAACAATAAGTTTCTTGGACTTTACTGAGAGGTGCTGTGTGTGTGTGTATTGGGGTATGTCTGCCTCCAATATACCTTCAGTTACAACTTTACCTCAGTTTTTATTTTCCACTTGCATACAGAAACAAGGTCATTCAAGGTGAAATCTCAGGACCATCTCATATCTTTCTTGGGCAGGCACACAGTACTATATGTGCATGTGGCCTTCTAGATTCCCAGGTGTATGTTGGAACTTTTCAAAACATCCATTCCCAGGTTTTTCTTATAGGTTTTTTATTCAGCTGCTTGTTTTACCTGTGGCTAACAATGTCACTCAGAGAAGGCAATGGCAACCCACTCTGGTACTCTTGCCTGGGAAATCCCATGGACGGAGGCACCTGGTGGGCTGCCATCTATGGGGTCGCACAGAGTCGGACACGACTGAAACGACTTAGCAGCAGTAGCAACAATGCCACTAGCAGTTGTGATATCAAGGAGTTGTCACTGACTGTTTTGGCAAACTGTACTGGAGCAAAAGGCAATTCTATTTTTTTTTTTTAATATATGTATATATATTTATATAAGAAACAAACTTGGCCAGAAGTTAAGGCTACCTACAAAGTTGTCCAAGTAAATAATGCTTGTCAAAACAATTACAAAATTAAAATCACATGCATTTTCAAATCATCTATAAACCACTGACAAAATAAGGTTCAGCATTCAAAGTTTTCAAATAAACTGTAAGAAAGTGCTACAGATATTTACATTTTCTTAACATGAATCAGTGTTCCCACAAAGTTGCATCTGCATTTTTCACCAGTCTCAACTGTAACAAAACTAAAAACTGAAATTTCTACAGTTTGGTACCTGGCACTCATTAATAGGCTGCAAACGGCAGGCAGCAAGCTTCATCTACAAATGTGCTGTCTCACAACCTCAAAATATGGTTTGTAATACTGTTTGACCTGACACGTGCTTGAGAATCTAACCCTCAAGAGGGACTAGTGAACATTTCATTAATAATTACACATATCAAGCAACCACAGGATAAAGGTTTCAGGACTTTCCCACTCAAATCATGTAAATAATTTAAACATGGAACAAAACAAAACCAAAATATGAATGATTTTATCTCGAAACAATAAAAAGTCATTTCTGGTATTTGCCTAGATATTTTATTTAAATTCTTCCAGAGTAGACTCTGGGTCAGGTCAAATGAAGGTAAGTCCTGTGAGTGGGAATTTCTAGGTATATGCCTTATGGGTTAAGTGGTGAGAATTTTCTGAGGATAGGCTTTTGGGAAAAACCAAACCAAATTTACTCCTTCTACTGGCTACTAGGCTTCCTATTTTCGTGTTTACAAAACTGTTGGCATTCAAGGCTACAAAGCTAGGGAGAATGAAATTAGAATCAAACAAAGAACAATAAAGCTCACTGTTCTTACAGCAATTCCACCATTTCTTGAATAAATACATCTCAGATTGCTGCAAGCATGTTGTTAAATTCTACAGATCGAACAAACTGATTTTAACTATTTTTTGCCAGTATTCTCATATTTATGGAGGAGCAGAGTTTTGAGGTTTTTACTCCACTAATGAGTAATTCAAGAAGTGATTATTTGTTTTATCACGTCTATTTCATTGCTGAGTTTTTCTATTTATTATAGAATATTTATAATTGGTTATTTTAGCACTTTTGTGATAACTACTTAAAAATCTTTGTCACATAATTCCAATATCTGATTGATCTCAGAGTTAACATCAGTTGATTGTCTTTTCACATTCAAATTGAGATTTTTTTCTGGTTCTTGATATGATGGGTGATTTTTTTTGTATTATATCCTGGAAATTTTATATGTGATGCTGGAAGATTTTGAGTATTCTTTAAGTAAAACTCTAAGGTAAAACTCTAATGAGGTTTTACTTTAACAGATAGTTAACCTTTTTAAAGTTAAGCATGAAATTCCATGCCTACTTTGTGGGTTATGATTCTAAAATTGATTGAGTTTTCAGAACCTCTGTGGTCCTATTTTAGTCGCCTTAGGTTGCTTGGTGTCACAGGGCATCCTCTTAGCTCTGCTGATCAAGCATGAGGGATCAGATGGGATTTCCCCCAGCCAGAACACCTGGTGTCTTTTAGTGTGAAAGGAGATCTTCAAGTCTACAATGATGAAGAGATCCCCTAACAAGGAACTTGTTGTAGTTGGATCCTCTCTACTCAAGATGCATCGAGAATGCCTGTTAGGTCTTGGGCTCCTTATTCTGGTAGGATAACTCTGGGCAATGGCCCTTGACTACTCTGTCCCTGGATGTCAGGGTAAAGTATTTTGTCTATGTAGACAAGGCAGCTTCATGGACTGAACACTTCCAGCTGTGCCTCTGGACACCCTTGTACTTCTTAGAGGTGGAGGGAGTCTTGGGACTGGCAGTAAAGAAGAACACTACCCCTGGTTGCTTTACTCTAGCAGGGGTCACTGTCATCCACCTTGCCAGGGATGTTGGGTGCACCTCCTGTTGTGTTCAGGACTCCCATTCCATCTTGGGGAGACATAGCCTGTAGAAACTGCCTTCTTTTGGTAAAAAACACCCACTAAGATTAAGCAAACTTCTTCTATTGGGTGGAGAGATGCAAGAACTCTACTGCTGTGTTGCGCCTTTTCTTGGTACCTCAAAGCAGTTCTCTTTCCTTTTTCCATCACTCAGAGTTCACATGCAGTTGCCTCTTGCAATATTTCCAGAGCTTATAGTTGTAACTAGTGGGGAGGAGAAAGAAAAAGGAGTTTATAGAGTCTTATCTAGATGGAAAGTGAGTGCCCCCAACTAATTATTGACACAGGTTCAAAAACAATGCAACAGAAGAAGGGTACCTTTTCAGCAAATGATATTGGAATCAAAACTAAATATTCATGGTAGAAAAAGAGCTTAGGCTTAAACATTTTATTTTATACAAATATCAAATCAAGATAGATCACAAACTCAAATGTAAAATGTCAAACTGTAGAAGTTTACAAAAAAAGGCATAAGGATATTTTTTCTGGAATATAAGGCTAGCAAAGAATTTTTAAATGTGAACACATATGCATGAGTAACAAAAAGAAAAATGATAAATGTATTACTCTCAACTTCAAAACATTTGTTCTGAGATAGCTCATGCTAATAGAAAGAAAAGTTATAAACAGAAAGAAAATATTCAGAATCTACAAATATGACAAAGGACCAGCATATATAGAAAGAATGCATATAGCCCTCTTAAAATTCAACAGTAAAAACAATAGAAAATAGTCTAACAACAAAATGATATACACATGGTAAATAAGCATGTGAAGAGATGTTCAACATTATTACCGGTCAGGGAAAAGCAAATTAAAACCACATCAAGTTATCAGTGCATACCTATGAGAATAAAAAGCAACAATATCTAATGCTGGTAAGAATGCAGAAAAATCAATAAATTGTTGGTGGGAAGGTAAAATGGCATAACCACTCTGAAAACATGTTGGCAATTTCTTTTTTTTTTTTTTTTTTTTATTATTATTATTTTTTTTTTTCCCAGTGGGTTTTGTCATACATTGATATGAATCAGCCATGGATTGAACACTCAGTTATCATATGGCCTAAGAATTACATACGTTGGCATTTATATCAGAGCAATGAAAACTTATGTTCACAGAAAAACCTGTACACAAATGTTCATACAAGCTTTATTCGTATTAGTCCCAAACTAGAAACAACCCAGATGTTCTTCAAATTATAATACATCCATCCTTTGGAATTCTACTCAGAAATGATAAAGAATACACTATTATATCTGTAACAACTTGGATGAATCTTTAGGGAATTATATTGAATGAAAAAACAATCCCAAGAAGTTACATACTTTATGATTTCATTTACATAATTTATATAATATTTTTGAAATTTTATAAATGAAGAATAGAGTAGTGGTTTCCAAGGTTTTAGAGAAGGAGGTGGCACAGGTATAGGGAAGGTAAGTATTATTATGAAAGGACAACACAAGAAATCTTTGTGTTGATGAAACTGTACTGTATCTTGACTGTGGTTATGAATTCACAAATCTTCGCATGTTACAAAATTGCATAGAAACAAACACAGAAGTACATACATACAGATAAGTACAGGTAAAACTGAGGAAGCCTGAATAAGATTAGTGTATTGAATCATTGTCAATATCCTATTTGGAGACATTGTATTTTGATTTTGTAAGATGCTAATATTGAGGGAAATTGGGTAAAAAATGCCTGGAGTCTCTGTTATTTCTCTCTCACAAACCCATGTGAATCTACAATTATCTCAAAAGTTTAATTATAAAAGAACATGTTGCATAATGTGTGATTCATGTACACAATATTCTAGAGGTCACACTTACAGTGATTGAGACCAAATCAGTGGTTGCCCAGTGTTAGGACTGGGAGTAGGTGTGACTGTTAAGTTGTAACATGAAGATCACTTTCTTCTGTTGATAGAATAGAACAGTATCCCCATTTTGGTGATCTATGCATGTCATATAAAATTTCATAGAGTTACACACTCTCCTTCCCAACAAATGTCGAAATGTGAATAATCTCTGCAGTGAAGTTAATAGTATTCCACCAATATCAATTTACTTATGTTAACAATGTGCTATGGTTATAAACATATCATTGGGAGAAGTCTAGTGAATGGTAGAGGGAACTCTGTATTATCTCTGTAAATGTTTGCAAATTTTAATCTATTTAAAAATTTAAAAAATATTAAAAGAAACACATGGTATAGACACCTAAATTATCTGAAAGATTAATCTAATTAAAATTCAGAAATACTCAATACAAAAATGTATACAGAAATTTAGTATATGATAAAAGTATCATTACAAATCATGGATGGGTAGGAAAATGAATTTTTTGACAAATGGTGCTGATATAATTGCTTAACTACTTTGGAGAAAGGCACAAAGACTGATTTCATTCATTATAACTAATATAAGGAACTGTGGAGACTTTTTTTATCTGTGATTGGACACATTGTATAAATTAAACCTAGAAACTATAAGGTAAAAGAAAATAAACTTGATTATGTAGTACTCAAAAATTTCTTCTAGAAAAATTTATATGTAAAATGTAAAGCCAAAAACATAATCTGAAAAAAATATTTATTATTCAGGAAAAAAAAAACCAAAAACAAACACCAAGAGCATAGTGTGTTTCCCATGAATCCATATCTAATTTTCTTCGTCTCTACATTTACTTCCCTTATTCTAGCTTTTTAGATTCTTTCTGTTTGTCTTTATGCCCTCTTGGTCTGTGCAACCAATTCAGCACCTTCAGTGGGGAAATGTCTGTGTTGCCTATCTTTGGGACCATGGCCGTTATTTCCAGGTGGCTTTGGCTAACTGACTCTCAAGCATTGTCGCCCTTTGCCCTCATCTGACTGCATATCTCTGCCAGCTGCTCTAACTCCTGATAGTCTCTCTCTGTTAGGCCTTTCAGCTTCTGGCTTAATGTGAAGACTTGGAAAATGCTTGAAAGAGAAAAGCAAATTGCATGCAGTTGGCTCACGCTGGGCGAGATGCCCATCTCTCTGGATCTGACTCCTTAGGTCCTGGCTGCCTCACAACAGAAGTTTTGTATATTTTCATGCAAATTGTCTAGTTTTCTCAGTGAGAGAGTTGCTCTACTGCAAGTAACTCTATTATAGCCCTATTTGACTTCTGCAAAATGACTAAAATTAACAATAATTTTTAAAAGAACAAAATTTTGATGAAAATCAATGTTTTATGAAATAGCTAATTATCTAAGTAAAGGTATACTATTTCATTATCCTCACTTCCTCTTATAACTTGAGATTATAGAAGGCATACAAAAGTAAGGCATCATGATTTCAAACATTATTTTCCCTTTTTGCCTTATTTTGTTCAAATTCCTAGCATAACTAGGTGATATCACACCACTTAAATAAAATCATTTTTCAAAGTCTCTTGGGTTCTTGTTCAAATTTTCAGTGGGATAAGATCAATATGGCATTCAGATGATGATGAACTTAAATATTTTCTGTAAAAAAAAATAGCCAAGATAATTACTCTACACACACACACACACACACACACACACACTATATACACTTTACAAACTGGCAAATGTTTTCTGTGTAAGTAGTTACCTACTTTTTTTTTTTTTAATGACACATTCAGTAACCATATTTAAACAAATGCTAAAGACTTAATTTAACGACACCATCTGTCCATACAGCCTTAAGTAAATTCCAGTCCCTTGAAATATCTTTAAATATAGATTACTTTAAACATAGGTTATTTGTCAGGACTCACTTATTCCTCTGATTTTCCATTCATACAAGTTAAAAATTATCGCATATTATCCTGTAATATTTTTGAGAGAAAAAAACCATAATTTTCTTCTTGTATCACATTCCTCCAAATGCTAACTATCAAAGTCTCATAGTTAACACATTTTACTTGTACTAGTGGGAAATCTATCTGAAGCTTTTGCTTCACAAAACCCAGCATAGAATTTCCACTAAAAAACAGAATTTGAATGATCTGATTGTGAAGAAGAGTCAAGAATGATTAGCAAAAAAGATATTGGTTAGGTCAAGGGTACTCAACCTTCAGGATGATCTGAGGTGGAGCTGAAATAAATGATAATGGTAATAAAGTGCACAATAGAGAGAACAAGATGGTGGAGGAGTAGGTGGACATGGAGTACATCTCTCTCCATGGATGCATCAGGAATACACCTTCAGACACAGAAGTGCAGGCAGAACAGCAGCTGAGAGCAGACAGGAGTACCTGACCAGAGGAAAAGAATATATAGAACCACACAAAACTCAGTAGGATAAAGGAACTAGGGGGAAAAACAGGAGTGTTAGTAGGACTGGACCTGCCCTTGGCAGGTGGGGGAACTGAAGCAGGGGTCAGATCCCCACATTGGGGCAACTGTCTGAGTCAGAGGAGAAACATTTAAGGCTGAGAGTGAAACAGTGATCTGTGGCAGCCTAAATAGAATGAGAATCAGACAATTTTTGCCGCAGCCATACATACCCTGGACAGGGATGCAGGTCCCCTGGAAGACACAGCAGCTGGGAGCTGGAGTTAGGGATTGTGGAGCAATCCAGGGCAAGGGCTGCTGTTGACTGTGGACAGAGGGATTGAGGGGATGTGGCGGAGGAGATTGTGGTGGGAAATGCCTGTGGAGGGAAGCTGGGCAGCCATGGAAGCAGGGCAATACTGCTGAGTCATGCTTAGGGGGTGGAGCCATCACCATAGTCTATCTCTCCCCCACCCCATGCCAGTATTGGCAGCTGAACAATAGGTTGTCCGTCCCATCAAACACCAGAGGAACTGAACTACAGAGTAGGACCCCACCCTGGGTGCCCCTTTAAGTGCCTGAAGCGTTGATCTACAGAGTAGGACCCCAGTCAGGGGGTCCCGTCTATGTGCCTGATGCATGGAACAACAGAGGAGGACCCCAGGAAAGGAAGCCCTCTAAGTGCCTGAAAGTCCAGAGCTACAGAGAAAGACTGGCCAAAGAGGCCTTCTAATTGCCAGCTACAAGAGGCTCTAGAAAAAAGACTCTGATAGGACCATAACTTCTGCAGAGGAGGCAGTCCATGTCCCTGCACAGTTGGTGCTACCTGGATCCTCACAAGCTAAGCAGCTGTGCCACCTTCATGTTCAACTCTCGCTGGGGCAGAGCCACCACAGGCAAAAAAGAAAATTATTGTGTCTATGTGCACAGGGTCACTTCGGTCATGTCTGACTCTTTGCAACCCTGTAGACTGTGGTCTGCCAGGCTTCTTTGTCAGGGAGAGGGGTTCTCCAGGCAAGAATACTGGAGTTTATTGGCCAATACTGGTTGCCATACCCTTCTGGAGCACTATATTTCCTGCTGTCTTAGCCACCAAATTCCCTGAGTACCTGGTGCTGCCAGAACCCCTGTGACCCAAGCAGCTGCACTGCCTCCACCCCTGGCCCTCACAGGGGCAAACCCAGGTCCTCCAGGGCAGCCTCAGGAGCAAACCCCAGTGGATGACCCACATGCAGAGGCGGAAATAAAACCCCAATTGAAACCCAGGGGCAGTGTGGCTAGGAAGAAGACCAAAAACCTTCCTACCAGTTGTACAAGCTGCTGATTAAATCCACACATTCAACTGGGCAGATTCTGTGTCTGTGGAATATAGAAAAGGTCATTGAGAGCGCCCACAAAAGAAAACACACTAGTTCTGATAGCTGTGAACACCGGAGGCAAGAACACATAGAATCTGAGCTGCCCCCACAGCAGGTCCAGAGATCAGCACAGTGTTGGAGGGCATTCTAATGACTGAGGTGGACTGCGACTCCCAGCGAGGTAAACGACTTTGACAGCAGTGACTCAAGAAAATTATTTATTATTCTTATGTTTTGACTTGTTCTGTAGATCCTTTCAGATTTTTTCTTTTTTCTTTTCCTTTTTCCCCCACTCTGTTGTAGTTGTCGATTTTACTGGCACTATGAAATCTAATTAAGCTTTTGAGCATTTTTTTTCTTCTTTTTCTCAGTCACATTTTTTATTGTTGTTATAAACCTCTGCCTCTACATTGGGCTATTGTAGTTCTGGGCAGTTTTCCTTTTCTTTTTTTTTTCTTCTTTTCTCTATTTCAATTTTAATTAAAAAAAATTTTTAACTTATCATTATTTTTTTCTACATTTATTTGTTTGTGTGCTTTTCCTGCTGTTCTTCCCCCTTTGCAGTTAATCTTTAATGTATATAAATCTTCTTTATCTACCTCTTTTTAACTTTACATATCTATTCTTTCTTTCTTTTCTTTCTCTCCTTTCCTTTCAACATACTTGTTAGTTTTGTTTTCATCTCTTTATTCCCCCATTTGGCACCTTGTTTTAGTTTTGTTTTCCAGTTTGTGCTTTAATTTGTTTGGTTCTGGTAGACATAATTTTTAGTTTCTTTTGTTTGCTGGGTCAATTTACTGTACTTTATTTTTGTTGGACTGTTTTGATTTTTCTTATAGGTCTATCTGTATATGTGTATATTCAACCACACTTTTTATTGCTGTTATAAACCTCTGCCACTAGGTTGGGCTTTTGCAGTTCTGTGCACATTTTCTTTTTTCTTTCTTCTTCCACTTTTCTTCTCCTCTTTTTTATAACTATTTAAAATTTTTTAAAGCTATATTTTTTCTACATGTATTCTTTTGTTTTCCTTTCCTACTGTTCTTTTCCCCTTGCAGTTAATCTTAATGTATATAAATCTTCTTAATCTACCTATATTTAACTTTGCATATCTATTCTTTCTTTCTTTTTCTTTACTTTCCTCTCAACATATTTGTTAGTTTTGTTTTCATTGCTTTATTCTCCACTTGGTACCTTGCTTTAGTTTCATTTTTCAGTTTGTGCTTTAGTTAGTTTATTCTTAACTGGTGAATATAATTTTTTATTTCCTTTGTTTGCCAGGTCAATCTATTGTACTTTATTTTTATTGCACTATTTTGACTTTACTCATGGGTGTATCTGTATATGGGTATATTCCATTATTTTAATTATTATTTGCCTGATTTTGTAACAGCCATTTGTCTGTGGTTCATCTTTGGTTTCTTGTTTTTGGATATTTGTTTTAATCTCACCTAATGCCATAACAAACAACTTCGTTCCTGACCAGAGATCAAGAGTGGAAGCACTGTCTCCAAGACCTTAGAAATACCAGATAACTAACCCTAGGGGTATCAAATAGTGAGAACTCACACAAAGGAAACCATTTAAATACAAGACTGGACATCATCAAACCACCAGCAGCACCCTGTGCAGGATGCCTCATCTAAACAACAAACAAAACAAAAATACAAACCCAAGCAGCAGCAGACAGGATTACCACCTCACTTAGCCTTGCCCATCAGAGGAAGAATAAACAAACAAACCAACAAAGTCTCAGCACAAATCTCACACTACACAAGCTTACACAAACCACTGGATCAACCTTAGGAGGGCAGAAACCAAAAGGAAGAAAGGAAGAAAGAAAGTCTGGGAAAAGGAGACCTCAAACACAATAAGTTTAAAAAAAAAAAAAATAATGAAAATGCAGAGAAATACTACGCAAATGAAGGAACAAACTAGAAACACAGAAATCCAAATAAATGAACAGGAAATAGGCAAACTACCTGAAAAAGAATTCAGAATAATGATAGCAAAGATGGTCAAAAATCTTGAAAACAAAATGGAGAAAATGCAAGAATCAATTAACAAAGACCTAGAAGAATTAAAGAATAAACACACAGAGGCAAACAACACAATTACTGAAATTAAAGACACTCTGGAAGGAATTAAGAGCAAAATATCTGAAGGAGAAGAACAAATCAATGAGCTGGAAGATAAAATGGTGGAAATAACTTCTGAAGAGCAGAATAAAGTAAAAAGAATGAAAAGAACTGAGGATAGTCTCAGAGACCTCTGGGACAATATCAAATGCACCAACATTCAAACAACAGGGGTCCCAGAAGAAGAAGAGAAAAAGAAAGGGTATGAGAAAATTGTTGAAGAGATTATAGATGACAGTTTCCCCAACATGAAAAAGGAAATAGTTAATCAAGTCTAAGAGGCACAAAGAGTCCCATACAGGATAAACCCAAAGAGAAATAAGCCACATTAAATGGAATTAACAAAGACTAAATACAAAGAAAGAACATTAAAAGCAGAAAGAGAGAAGCAACAAGTAACATACAAGGGAAACCCCATAGGCTTAACAGCTGATCTTTCAGCAGAAACTCTGAAGGTCAGAAGAGAATGGCAGCATATATATTTAAAATACTGAAAGGGAAAAACATAAAACCAAGATTGCTGTACTGGATGAAATGTTGTTACTGAGCCATGATAGATGCCAGGATTCTTGGCCTCTGGAGGAGAGGAATTCAGTCCTGGACCAATGATGATGAGGTTTGATTGCTGAGAGCTTTTGTGCAATAAAATTTTATTAAAGTATAAAAGAGATAGGCAAAGTTTCTGACATAGACATCAGAAGGGAGCAAAAAGAGTGCTTCCCTGCTAGTCTTTAGCTGGATGTTTTGTGTCTGCTAGAGAGCTATTAGTCATATAAGAGAGACACCTCAAGGCTGAGGGAGTTTCACCAGGCCCCTCTCCCACAATATGCATTTTTGAGATGGGATGGCATGAGATGTGTCATCACCCAGCTTTAAAACAATTGATATGAATACTGGTTTGTTGAGCTATTATCAGCTCAAAGTTTGAGAAAAGAAAAAGTTAGTCTTAGGTGGAACCATTTCGAAGAAAGGAAAATTCCAAAGCAAATACATACTTTCATTAACATAGCTTAAGAAAAACATTTTCATAAGAAAAATGCATTTGTTAGCTCAAGGTTTGAGAAAAGTTGAGTTCAGGTGGAACTAGGTGTTGTAATGGCTACACAGAATTTTAAGAGAAACCTACTTTTAAGTTTGTATAGAGATAAAAAAAAAATCTGACATTTGTAGCTTGTGTCTTCCTACTGCATAAGGGAGAGAGAAAAAATGTCTGACACTTGCAGGCTATTTCCTCTGTTTGGAGACCCCTAGCCTTCTGGCTTATTACCCTTTCATTGGCAAGGATCTCAATCAAAATTGATGGAGAAGTAAAAAGATTTTCAGACAAGAAAAAGTTAAGAGAATTCAGTACCATCAAACCAGCTTTACCACAAATGTTAAAGAGACTGTTATAGTCAAGAAATAAAAGAGAAGAAAACAGATCTACAAAATCAACCCCAAACAATTAAGAAAATGGCAAGAGGAAAATATATGTCAATAACTACTTAAAATGTAAATGGATTAAATGCTCCAACCAAAAGACACAGAATGGATGAATGGATACAAAACAAGACCCGTATATATATGCTGTTTACAAGAAATTCACTTCAGATCTCAAGACACATATAGACTGAAAGTGAGAGGATGGAAAACTATATTCCATGCAAATAGGAAGGAAAAGAAAGCTGGAGGAGTAATGCTCATATCAGATAAATAGGCCTTAAAATCAAGAGGATTACAAGAGATAAGGAAGGACACTACATAATGATCAAGGGATCAATCCAAGAGGAAGACAACAATTGTAAATATCTATGCACCCAACATAGGAGCACCTCAATACAGAAGACAAAACTAACAGACATTAAAGGAGAAATTGACAGTAGCACAATAATACTAGGAGACTTTAACACCCCACTCACACCAATGGGCAGATCATCAAAACAGAAAATTATTAAGAAAATACGGTTCTTAAATGACACATTAGATGAATCGGATCTCGCTGATATCTTCAGGACATTCCATTCAAATGCAGAAGAATACACCTTCTTCTCAAGTGCACATGATACATTCTCCAGCATAGACCACATCTCGTGTCACAAATCAAACCTCAGTAATTTTAAGAAAATTCAAATCATACCAAACGTCTTCTCCAACCACAATGCTGTTAGACTAGATATCAATTGCAAGGAAAAAAAAAAAAAAAAACTGTAAGAAACACAAACACATGGAGATTAAACAACAGGTTTCTAAATAACAAACAGGTTACTGAAGAAATCAAAAGGTAAATAAAAAAACTTCTAGAAACATATGACAATGAAAACACAACTCAAAACCTAGAAAAAAAATTTCACAATTCATATGGAAATACAAATGACCCTGAACAGCCAAAGCAGTCTTGAGAAAGAAGAATGGAGCTGGAGGAATCACCCTTTTCTGACTTCAAATGATACTACAAAGCTACAGTCATCAAGACAGTATGATACTGGCACAAAAACAGAAATATAGACCAATGGAACAACATAGAAAGCCCATAAATAAACCCATGCATCTATGGGTAACATTTTTTACAAAGGAGGCAAGAATATACAATGGGGCAAAGACAGCCTCTTCAATAAATGGTGCTTGGAAAACTGGACAGCTACGGGTAAAAGAATGAAATCACAGCACTTCCTAACACCACACACAAAGATAAACTCAAAATGGATTAAAGACCTAAATGTAAGACCAGAAACTATAAAACTCTTAGAGGAAAACATAAGTAGAATACTCGATGTCATAAATCAAAGCAAGATCCTCTATGACCCACCACCTAGAGTGATGGAAATAAAAACAAACTAAGCAAGTGGGACCTGATTAAACTTAAAAGCTTTTCCACAACAAAGGAAACTATAAGCAAGGTGAAAAGAAAACCCTCAGAAGGGGAGGAAATAACAGATGAAGTAACTGACAAGGGATTAATTTCCAAAATATACAAGCAGCTCATACAACTCAATGCCAGAAAAACAAACAGCTAAATCAAAAAGTGGGGAAAAGACCTAATCAGACATTTCTCCAAAGACATACAGATGGCTAATGAACACTTAAAAGATGCTCAACATCGCTCATTATTCAGTTCAGTTCAGTTCAGTTCAGTTCAGTTCAGTTCAGTCGCTCAGTCATGTCCGACTCTGCGACCCCATGAATCACAGCACGCCAGGCCTCCCTGTCCATCACCAACTCCCGGAGTTTACTCAAACTCATGTCCATCGAGTCGGTGATGCCATCCAGCCATCTCATCCTCTGTCGTCCCCTTCTCTTCCTGCCCACAATCCCTCCCAGCGTCAGGGTCTTTTCCAAAGAGTCAACTCTTTGCATGAGGTGGCCAATGTACTGGAGTTTCAGCTTCAGCATCAGTCCTTCCAGTGAACACCCAGGACTGATCTCCTTTAGGATGGACTGGTTGGATCTCCTTGCAGTCCAAGGGACCCTCAAGAGTCTCCTCCAACACCATATTAGAGAAATGCAAATCAAAACCACAATGAGATATCACATTCATCAGAATGCTACTGCTGCTGCTGCTAAGTCGCTTCCATCATGTCCGACTCTGTGCAACCCCATAGATGGCAGCCCACCAGGCACCCACATCCCTGGGATTCTCCAGGCAAGAACACTGGAGTCGGTTGCCATTTCCTTCTTCAATGCATGAAAGTGAAAAGTGAAAGTGAAGTTGCTCAGTCATGTCCGACTCTTTGTGACCCCATGGACTGCAGTCTACCAGGCTCCTCCATCCATGGGATTTTCCAGGCAAGAGTACTGGAGTGAGGTGTTATTGCCTTCTCCGTCCATCAGAATAGCCATCATCAAAAAGTCTACAAACAGTCAATGCTGGAGAGGGTGTGGAGAAAAAAGGAACATTCTTGCACTGTTGGAGGGAATGTAAATTGATGCAACCACTATGGAAGATGGTATGGAGATTCCTTAAAAAATTAGGAATAAAACCACCATATGACCCACCTATCCCACTCCTAGAAATACACCCCGAGGAAACCAAAATAGAAAAAGACACATGTATCCCTTTGTTCACTGCAGCACTATTTACAACAGCTAGAAGATGGAAGCAACCTAGATGTCCATTGACAGATGAATGGATAAAGAAGTAGTGATACATATACACAATGAAATATTCAGTTCAGTTCAGTTCAGTCGCTCAGTCGTGTCCGACTCTGCAACCCGATGAATCACAGCATGCCAGGCCTCCCTGTCCATCACCAACTCCCGGAGTTTACTCAAACTCATGTCCATCGAGTTGGTGATGCCATCCAGCCGTCTCAACCTCTGCCGTCCCCTTCTCCTCCTGCCCCCAATCCCTCCCAGCATCAGGGTCTATTCCAATGAGTCAACTCTTCGCATGAGGTGGCCAAAGTACTGAAGTTTCAGTCTCAGCATCAGTCCTTCCAGTGAACACCCAGGACTGATCTCCTTTAGGATGGACTGGTTGGATCTCCTTGCAGTCCAAGGGACTCTCAACAGTCTTCTCCAACACCACAGTTCAAAAGCATCAATTTTTTGACGTTCAGCTTTCTTCACAGTCCAACTCTCACATCCATACATGACCACTGGAAAAACCATAGACTTGACCAGATGGACCTTTGTTGGCAAAGTAATGTCTCTGCTTTTTAATATGCTATCTAGGTTGGTCATAACTTTCCTTCCAAGGAGCAAGCGTCTTTTAATTTCATGGCTGCAATCACCATCTGCAGTGATTTTGGAGCCCCCCAAAATAAAGTCTGATACTGTTTCCACTGTTTCCCCATCTATTTCCTATAAAGTAATGGGTCTAGATGCCATGATCTTAGTTTTCTGAAGGCTGAGTTTTAAGCCAACATTTTCACTCTCCTCTTTCACTTTCATCAAGAGGCTTTTTAGTTCCTCTTCACTTTCTGCCATAAGGGTGGTGTCATCTGCCTATCTGAGGTTATTGATATTTCTTCCGGCAATCTTGATTCCAGCTTGTGCTTCCTCCAGCCCAGGGTTTCTCGTGATGTAGTCTGCATGTAAGTTTAATAAGCAGGGTGACCATATACAGCCTTGACATACTCCTTTTCCTATTTGGAAACAGTCTGTTGTTTCATGTCCAGTTCTAACTGTTCCTTCCTGACCTGCATATAGGTTTCTCAAGAGGCAGGTCAGGTGGTCTGGTATGCCCATCTCTTTCAGAATTTTCCACAGTTTATTGTGATCCACACAGTCAAAGGCTTTGGCATAGTCAATAAAGTAGAAATAGATGTTTTTCTGGGACTCTCTTGCTTTTTTGATGACCCAGTGGTTGTTGGCAATTTGATCTCTGGTTTCTCTGCCTTTTCTAAAACCAGCTTGAACATCTTGAAGTTCATGGTTCATGTATTGCTGAATCCTGGCTTGGAGAATTTTGAGCATTACTTTACTGGTGTGTGAGATGAGTGCAATTGTGCAGTAGTTTGAGCATTCTTTGGGATTGCCTTTCTTAGGGATTGGAATGAAAACTGACCTTTTCCAGTCCTGTGGCCACCGCTGAGTTTTCCAAATTTGCTGGCATATTGAGTGCAGCACCTTCACAGCATCATCTTTCAGGATTTGAAATAGCTCAACTGGAATGCCATCACCTCCACTAGCTTTGTTCATAGTGATGCTTTCTAAGGCCCACTTGACTTCATATTCCAGGATGTCTGGCTCTAGGTGAGTGATCACACCACCGTGATTATCTGGGTCGTGAAGATCTTTTTTGTACAGTTCTTCTGTGTACTGTTGTCAGCTCTTCTTAATATCTTCTGCTTCTGTTAGGTCCATACCATTTCTGTCCTTTATCGAACCCATCTTTGCATGGAATGTTCCCTTGGTATCTCTAATTTTCTTGAAGAGATCTCGAGTCTTTCCCATTCTGTTGTTTTCCTCTATTTCTTTGCATTGATGGCTGAGGAAGGCTTTCTTATCTCTCCTGGCTATTCTTTGGAACTCTGCATTCAAATGGAAATAACTTTTCTTTTCTCCTTTGCTTTCTGCTTCTCTTCTTTTCACAGCTATTTGTAAGGCCTCCTCAGACAGCCAGTTTGCCTTTTTGCATTTCTTTTCCATGGGCATGGTCTTGATCCCTGTCTCCTGTACAATGTCATGAACCTCTGTCCATAGTTCATCAGGCTCTCTGTCTATCAGATCTAGTCCCTTAAATCTATTTCTCACTTCCACTGTATAGTCATAAGGGATTTGATTTAGGTCATACCTGAATGGTCTAGTGGTTTTCCCTATTTTCTTCAATTTAAGTCTGAATTTGGCAATAAGGAGTTCATGATCAGAGGCACAGTCAACTCCCAGTCTTGTTTTTGCTGACTGTATGGAGCTTCTCCATCTTTGGCTGCAGAGAATATAATCAACCTGATTTTGGTGTTGACCATCTGGTAATGTCCACGTGTAGAGTCTTCTCTTATATGTTACTCATCCATAAAAAGGAAAGCATTTGAGTCAGTTCTGATGAGATGGATTAACCTAGAACCTATTATACAGAATGAAGTGAATCAGAATGGGAACATTAAATATCATATTGTAAGGCACGTATACAGAATCTAGAAAAATGTTACTGAAGAATTCATTTATGGGGCAACAATGGAGAAATAGACAGAGAATTGGCTTATGGACATGGGGAGAGGGGAAGAGAGGGTTAGGTATATGGAAAGAGTAACATGGAAACTTACATTACCATATGTAAAATAGATAGCCAACAGGAATTTGCTGTATCGCTCAGGAAACTCAACAGGGGCTCTGTATCAACCTAGAAGACTAGGAAGGGGAGCGAGGTTCAAAAGGGAGGGCATATATCTATACTTATGGCTGATTCATGTTCAAGTTTGACAGAAAACAACAAAATTCTGTAAAGCAATTATCCTTCAATAGAAATTAAATTAAAAAAAAATAAAGTGCACAATAAATGAAAAGTGCTTGAATCATTTTGAAAACATCCCCTCCAGGGTCATGGAAAAAACGTCTTCCATGAAATTGGTTCCTGGTCCCGAAAACTTTAGGAACCAAAATGCCTCTTAGAGTTTTCTTCTTGTATATAAGAGACAACATAAAAGCAAACTTAATCATTTCCTTTCTTACAGCAAAAATCTGGGTGCTAAAGAAACAGTGGGAGGGGTTCCCAAATCTATCCCACTTGAGTTAATTGAATGATACTGGGCCAAGAAGCATTCTGTTTTGTTTTCAATGATTAAAAAAGAAAGACTTTTCAGCTACTTAACAATTTACTAAGAATAGTACCCTGGTCCAAAAGCTAAGATGAGTTGCAACATCTCTAAGGAAGCAGATAACCACAGCAACAACAATGAAAATGGGTGGATATGCTACATGAATCAGTAACAAGTATCATTTTGTGGAAAAAATTAAATTGTTCAGAGAGCAGGCATTTCCTAAAATAAAAGGATACATTCATAGAAATATAGCAGCTGATCTCTGTATATCATATAATCTGTTTAACATTAGCAGTGACAAAAGCCCACTATTTAAGAAGCTATAAAATAGCCAGTGAGGTACCAGCACTGTATAACTAATAAATAGTACACTGAGTAAGGGCCTGAGTTTCTGATCAGGACTGGGTGTAAATCCTGCCACTCTGTGGCTTATATTTTTTTTTCTTACGAGACATTTTAATTTTTTAATCTGTGATTATTTTCATCTCTTTACATAATATGTCCTTTTTCTCTGGCTACTTGTAATGTTTTCCCTTTTCCACCAATTTTCACCAGTTTTATTATGATGTGCCCTGATGTAACTTTCTTCTTGCATCTTCTGTTTGAGTGCTTTTGATCAACTTGAAACTCTGGGTTTATAGTTTTATTCAAATTTTGAAAAATAATTGCCCTTAATTTCATTAAATATTCACTCTCTCCTGTTTTTGGTACAACTGTGCACTCACAGGCTTTGTTGCCTATTCTTGTCCCACAGCTCTCTTATCTCTTTCTGGTCTTTTAATTTCATCTTTGTGTCTCATTTTGGATAATTTCAATTCCTGTGTCTTCCAGTTCACTACTCTTTTTGTCTACAATGCCCTATTTCATCTGGTAGATTTTTTCGTTTCAGATATTGTATTTTTGCATCTCCAGAAGTTTTCCCCCTTCTCCTCCTGCCTTCAATCTTTCCCAGCACCAGGGTCTTTTCCAAAGTGTAGGCTCTTTGCATCAGGTGGCCAAAGTATTGGAGCTTCAGCTTCAGCAGCAGTCCTTCCAATGGCTATTAAGAGTTGATTTCCTTTAGGATTGACTGGCTTGATCTCCTTGCTGTTCAAGGGACTCTTCAGAGTCTTCTCCAGTACCACAGCTTGAAAACATCAATTCTTCAGCACTCAACCTTCTTTATGGTACAACTCTAACATCCTGAGGTGACTACAAAGACCATAGCTCTGACTAGATGGACCTTTGTCAGCAAAGTGATGTCTCTGCTTTTTAATACACTGTCTAGGTTTGTCATAGCTTTTCTTTCAAGGAGCAAGCATCTTTTAATTTTATGGCTGCAGTCACCATCCACAGTGATTTTGGAGTCCAATAAAATAAAATCTGTCACTGTTTCCCCATCTATTTGCCATGAAATGATGGGGACCAAATGCCATGATTTTAGATTTTGAATGTTGAGTTTTAAGCCAGCTCTTTCACTCTCCTCTTTTGCCTTCATTAAGAGGCTCTTTAGTTCCTCTTCACTTTCTGCCATAAGGGTGGTGTCATCTATATATCTGAGGTTATTGATATTTCTCCCAGCAATCTTGATTCCAGCTTGAGCTTCATCCAGCACTTCACATGATGTACTCTAATATAAGTTAAATAAGCAGGGTGATAATGTACAGTCATGACCAGTCCATTGTTCCATGTTTGGTTCTAACTGTAGCTTCTTGACATACATACAGGTTTCTCAGGAGACGCGTAAGATGGTCTGGTAATCCCATCCCTTGAAGAACTTTCCAGTTGCTATTCACACAGTGAAAGGATTTAGCAGAAGTAGATGTTTTGTTTCATTTTGGAATTCCCTTTGCTTTTTCTATGATGCAGCAGATGTTGGCAGTTTGATCTCTGGTTCTTCTGCCTTTTCAAAATCCAGCTTGTACATCTAGAAATTCTTGGTTCATGTACTGTTGAAGCCTAGCTTGAAAGATTTTGAGCATTACCTAGCTAGCATGTAAAATGAGTGCAACTGTGTGCTATTTTGAATATTCTTTTGCAGTGTCTTTTTTGGGGATTGGAATGAAAACTGACCTTTTCCAGTCTTGTGACCACTGCTGAGTTTTCCAAATTTGCTGGCATAATGAGTGCAGCACTTTCAAAGCATCATCCTTTAGGATTTGAAATAGCTCAGCTGAAATTCCATCACCTCCACTAGCTTTGTTGTTAGTAATGCTTCCTAAGAACCAATTGACTTCATACTCCAGGTTATCTGGCTCTAGGTGAGTGATCACACCATTATGGATATCCGGGTCATTAAGACCTTTTTTGTAAAGTTCTGCTGTGTATTCTTGCCACCTCTTCTTAATATCTTCTGCTTCTATTTGGTCCATACCATGTCTATCCTTTATTGTGTCCATCTTTACATGAAATGTTCCTTTGGTATTTCTGATTTCCTTGATGAGATCTCTAGTCTTTCTCATTCTATTGCTTTCCTCTATTTCTTTTGTTTTCCTCTATTTCTGCCCTGCTTATTAGGGACCTTACCACATGAGCTATGGGAATTGGAACTCTTCCCAACCTCCTGTGAGCACTGGAGATAGTTTTGTCTGTTTCTCTGTGGTGTTTTTTCCCCACATGTGGTAATTCCCTGACTTTCATGCCCAGGTCAGTGTTCAAAAACATGCAGATATTTGGAGTTATCTCTGAAGCTCTTTACTCTCCAGTATTTTGATCTGCAATTCTAGCCACCTGGCCTGCCTGAACTTTGAGCTCTTGTCTTCTCAGCTTAGTGAACCCCTGGTCTGAGTTTCACCTCCCTCTTTGCTCTGCATCCTATAAACACCTTTGGCAGGGTCCTGGGACACTTGCGGTCCTCACCTCATTTGTTTCTCTTCTCTTAAGCAACACTGCCTATGCAATTTTTCAATATCTGAGAATCATCATTTCAGATATTCTGTTTAGATTTCTTTTGCTGTTTAATTCATGAGGAATCCGGCCTTTCTGTTTCCATTAGGGCCAGAAGCAGAAACTCCATTCATTTATTTTGAAGAGCTATTTTTGTGTGAAAGAAATTAATCATTCAATTCTTATGTATGGTATACTTTGTTTTCCCCATTTATAATTTTCTTTCAACCATATATGATGTTTCCCATTTACACATTTGCTATCTGTGAAAATCTTTATGTGTAAAGTTTATCAGTTTTATTGTATGCTACTTAAAATCGTTTCCATTTAAATGATAAAATCATGCATGCATGTTTCCTTATTGTATGTTTGGTTTTCTTTTAACATTTACATACTGATTTATCTGGAATTTATGTTGATGTTAGAATAAATTTAAGAATCCAGTGTAATGGCTAGACTGTTGTCTAAAACTCACTTATGGAGTTATCTTTTCCAATGTATTTGAATTACTTTCATCATCGTGTTTAACTGGGTCTGTGTCTGTCTTTTTCTTTTGTTATTCCCTTTGGTTTTTAATTCTGTTTCATTATTTTGACAGAAAATTCTTACACTAATACCACACTAGATTCATATTATATTTTACTAACTGGTAGGGGTAAAAATCTTCTCTCATTACTCTCCATTTTTAAGATGTTCTTTTTCCCCCAGCCTCATCCTGCCCTCTGCATCCACTCTAATGCTTCTTTGTTTGGATGAACTTTAGAATGCATATTATCCAAGGGACAAAAATATCGATTTGGGGCTTTGGGATTAGATTGTAGTTTTAGACTAATTTAGGGAATATTGACATCATTGGAATAGTCAATCTTCCTATCAAAAGGAAACTAATGTTTATTAATTTTTCATGTAGTTTATGCATTTATATCACCATTTATTCATATATTCACATGGCTGATAGTTTCGGTACATAGTTAAATTTATTTCTAGATATTTTCTTTAGTTTTACTCTTTTTTTAAATGAATATTATTTTATCTTCTAGCTGTGCTGATGATACAAATAAAACTGAGTTTTGTGTATCAATTTTGTCATGTTATAAACCAACTGCTGGTTTACAATGGTCTCAGTTATTTGCCTTGAGCATTCTTGAAGTTATTTCATTCTGTCATTTGCAAATAATGACCACTTTACTATCTTTCTAATATTATTCCATCTTATTTTATTATCTTGCTAGATTTAATTGACATATGATTGGGGAATTTTTGTTGTAACTGCTGGCAGTGGAAAAACATTTGATGTTTTATAATTAAGGATAGTACTGGCTGTTGGTTTGTTCTGATATCATTTAAAAATCATGTTTTAAAATCAGATGTGTTCTTCTATTTCTATTTTATTAAGTGTGGAAAGTGTCGCACAGCAGAACTTAAGATCATAGACTCTGAAGCCATATTTACAAGTCACAATCTCTGTGACTTAAAAATCTGAGTCATAACAGAAATTATGTAAACTCTTTTGGCCTCATTTTTCTCATCTGTAAAACGGAGACAATGACACCTATCTCATATGGTTTCTATAAATTCATATTTATACAACTCATAAATAGTCCCTGTACATTATAGGTGCAAGAAACATGTTTGCTCTTACAACTTTCTACAAAGCATTCTGTTTGAATTAGTTTAATAGCTTCCGACCTTTAGTTACTTTAAAATTCTTATTGAACTTATTTGCATATCTATGTTGTCTCTGTTTTATTCTGATTAACACTCATTTTCATTTAATTGTATTATCAAGTTTGCAGGAAAAGAAGTCCTGACACTTTTTCCCACTTTGTTTCTTCTTACACACACACACACATATATATATATATAAAATTTGTGAAAGCATTCAAGTCTTATAAAAAAAAAAAAACAACAACAACAACAAGAGAAAAGTAGAAATTCCCCCTTCAACTTTCACTCTTATTCCCTGGAGGCTTTCATAGTCATGAATTTGTCTTGCATGCCTCCCTTCCATTTTTATACATGTGCACACATACATTCATAAGTGTGTTTTACTCTAACAGATAAATTGTTCTGCAACTTACTAATTTCACTTTACAGTATGTCTTAGCAAGATATTCAGTTCAATACAAAGTGATCTATCTTTTTCTTTCAATCACCTCAGATAAGAAGTCAGTTCAGTTCAGCTGCCCAGTCATGTCCGACTCTGCAACCCCATGGACTGCAGCACGCCAGGCTTCCCTGTCCTTCACCAACTCCTAGAGCCTGCTCAAAGTCATGTTCATTGAGTCAGTGATGCCATCCAACCATCTCATCCTCTGTTGTCTGTTCTCCTCTTGCCTTAAATCTTTCCCAGCATCAAGGTCTTTTCAAATGAGTCAGTTCTTCGCATCAGGTGGCCAAAGTATTGGAGTTTCAGCTTCAGCATTAGTCTTTCCAATGAACACCCAGGACTGATCTCCTTTAGGATGGACTGGTTGGATCTCCTTGCAGTCCAAGGACTCTCAAGAGTCTTCTCCAACACCACAGTTCAAAAGCATCAGTTCTTCAGGGCTCAGCTTTCTTTATAGTACAACTCTCACATCCATACATGACTATAGGAAAAACCATAGCTTTGAGTAGATGGACCTTTGTTGGCAAAGTAATATCTCTGCTTTTTAGTATGCTGTCTAGGTTGGTCATAGGTTTTTTTCCAAGGAGCAAGCGTCTTTTAATTTCATGGCTGTAGTCACCATCTGCAGTGATTTTGAAGCCCACCTGGCAGATGGCAGAAGATAAGATGTAGTGCCTACTCTATAAGACCTTGCTTTTTGATCTATGCAAAAAATATCCAGGTATACAGCCCTAAACATGTATATGAAATTATTTTTCAGGCTGACTCTGGAAATTGAATTGCTCAATTAACAGGCAAGCCCATTTTAAAATTTGATGCATAGAGTAAGACTGCTTTCCCATGAGGTTTCCACCATGCATAGAGTGACCAATAGTTTTTGAAGAGAGTGCCAGTGTCTGATCCTTGCTTTTATCAGAGCTTATTAATGATTTTATTTTTTGCCAATAAGGATGACTGAAGAATGCTTTCTTCTTTTTTAGTTTGCATTTTTCTATGAACACCAGTGAGTCTGAGCAACTGTTTATAAATTTATTCGCATTTGGATGTGGGTTACCTTTTGTTCCCCATTTCCATTTGAGCAGGTTGAATTGGTAAATTTGGTTTAGAGCAATTTCTTACAGTTCACAAAACTTTTACTTACTGGGTCAGAGAGTATTTTCTTCCACATGGCTGCCTTTGATCAGCCTCTGGAATTTTGGCTTGGAATCAATCTTATATTTTTTGTTAATTTAGGGAGGCATAGCAGACTTAAATACTCCTTGTGTGGTCTCTCCGCTGAGCAACCTCATTGTCAGCCTGAGCTAAGGGGTGTCCTCTGTCAGGGCCTGCTCCCTGCTCACATATGGCATCTGTGCTCCCACTGAAGGCGGACGGTGGTGCCTTCAGAGATTCAGTAAGCTTATTCCTGTGATGCCAAATCATGCTTGGCATCATGAGGATTTAATGAGCTCCAAACAGTTTCCTCCAATTTGTTCCAAACTGTTTATTATAGCAGGTGCAATGTACTTTGAAAGTTGTCAATATGAGATTATAGTCATTCCCTAGTTAAACTAAAGGAAGTTGTCTTCTTCAAAACTCATTTAAAAATATTTGCAAATGGGCATTTATGCTGATATCTTTCCTAGAAATCTTAGGCCAATTCTTAATCACTGGCAATATGATTATCTTTACTATAGCCTATTTTAGGTTAAAAGCTCTGGTGGCTAGGAGAGTAAAAAATCTGCCCACAATGCGAGAGACTTGGGTTTGATCCCTGGGTTGGGAAGGTCCTCTGGAGAAGGGAATGGTTACTCACTCCAGTATTCTGGCCTGGAAAATCCTGTGGATGGAGGAGCCTGGCAGGTTACAGTCCATGGGGTTGCAGAGTTGGACACAACCGAGCAACTAACACAGAGCACAAAGATTTTAGGTTAATGGACTTTATAGTTTTATTACATATCTGTGATAATTTCTTGCTGTTATACAAAACCGAACTCTCATATGTAATAAGAACTCTTATATGTAATAAGAGTATGTTACTTTTTTGTTAATAGAGAAATGTGTAAACTTACAGTTTCCTATAGTAGTAATGATTCTGAGGTGCTCTTTAGTCACTTAAGCAATCGGATATCTGAGTAAATCCAGTCTGGATGAGAGATCTATGTGGATCTTCTGCCTGCAGGCAAAGCTAGGAAAGGCATAGGAGAATGGGCAAGGAAGGGGATGGCCAGAAGGGGGCGCTGGGAAGTGGAGTAGGTTCCAGATAGGGGCTGATCTGGAAGGTTGACCTGAAGGGGATAGAAGAGGGAGGAATTACTGGAGTAAGCAAAGGGAGGAAATACCAGGGCTGGAGGAAGGCAAAATATCAGTGGAAAGGAAATGACATTATGTTTAATTCATAAGGAATATATATGCAAACTATTACTTAATAAAGAAGCATATTAATCAGTTACTCTAAAATGTTACTAATAAACTTAATTGTTTGGGATTCAGCTTACCCGTTAGAAAGACTGCCCCCTGTGAGTTTCTATGTCATGTCTGCCTCTTTGCGACCCCCTAGACTGTAGCCCTTCAGGCTCCTCTGCCCATAGCATTTCCCAGGCAAGAATACTGGAATGGGTTGCCATTTCCTTCTCCAGGGAATCTTCCTGACCCAGGGATGACACAGAAAAATGTGATAGTGTAGATCTGAAGATTTGCTACAAGCTCTTAGTCACTTGATTTGCTACAAGATTTGCTACATCCTCTTAGTCACTTGCATGTTCTCTTTGACTTCTTTGGTCATTTGAGCCACATAAAACAGGAGGTAGCTCTCAGAAACAGGCTTCCCAGGTGGCTCAGTAGTAAAGAATCTGCCTGCCAATGCACGAGACGTGGGTGACACAGGCTCAGTCCCTGGGTTGGGAAGATCCCCTGGAGTAGGAAATGGCAACCCACTCCAGTATTCTTGCCTGGATAATTCCATTGACAGAGGAACCTGGCAGGGTACATACAGTCCATGGGGCCTCAAAGAGTCAGACATGACTGAGCACACATTAGCTCACAAAGGAGGGAAGAGAGAAGCCTGAGTCTGACCTTCCTGACTTCAGCACTTATAGATACAAGATTTCTCAAATGGAGTTGGCAACAGGATGAAAGCTGAGTGGATAATCTTTAGCTCCACATAGCACCAGAGAATGTGAAGTCCCACAGGACGTAAAGCACACTTTAAAACTCACCGGAAAGGAGGTTTGTACCAAGTTGAACAATTGGTAAGTGGAAGCTGCCTTGAGCCAGGTGGAGAAGTTTAAGGTCAAGTCAGGGAATGTGGTCATCCGTCTATAACGTGTGTCATGGGTTTTACAGTACCATTAGTGCCAAGACAGCCTGCATCTTTATTTTAACTTTGTATATCGTTTCCACTTAAAGTAACTTAAGGAGATTAAAATTAAATTGAGACTGATAAGTATGGCGGGTATGAGAATAATTATTTAAAATTTCAACATAAGACAAATGTGAGCCTCTTGTTCCTCAATGTCCCTTGGAGGCAGTTTTAAACAGCTCAGCTGGATTACCTAGGGAAACAGGCTTTACTCACAGCTAGCTAGTGCTCCCAGACTTGAAGTCACAGCCAACTTGATGAAGTCACAGCTAACTTGATGAAGTCACAGCTAACTTGTAGATAGTCTGGCAGAGAAGATAATGCCCAAGGATATGGCTTATGAACTAGCAGTATATTAGGCAATTTTATAGAACCAGAAGAATGTTTGACAGTTTTATATATGACTTACCACCATAGGCTAACATTTTTTTAATAAATTGCCTATGATGAGACTTCTTTTCAAATACTACTCGAATCTGCTTTATAATCTTACTAGTTTTTGCATTAATTAAGTCAATTGTGTTTTTACTTTTGACAGTTACACTTTAACATGAACAAGTTAGCAAATTGTGGATATTTGTGTTTTTCTCTGAATCTCTTTTAAAACTTCACTTAAAGAGATTCTGCAAATGCTTAGATAGTTATTCATGATTTTAGTAATTTTTCGGCTGAAGCATGATTATTGACTTGGAAAAATTTACTTAATTTCGTTGCTTCTAGGAGGATATAAATGTGCATCTAAAAGAAAATAAGTGGTAGCTTTTTAATAGATGAGTGTATAAACCTTATAAGAAATGGTGAAACATCTCATTGGGGATTGTTAGATAGACTAAAAAGATTTACACATATGATTTTTTAAAAATGTAATTTAAATATTTTAGCTCCAGAAATATATTTGTCTTACTTTTGGATATAAATGAGTCTTCTCATTGCCACTCAAGCAATATTTGGAAGTTTTAAGTGTTTTTGATCCAATAGCTCTACTCTATGTAATGGTTCTCCATCTCTTGTGAGACTGGAATCACCTGAAGAAGTAACATTTGATGCCTGGGTTCCAGTCCCTAGAGTTTTGTTTTAATTGATTTGGCATGTAGTTCAAACATTGATGTTTTTGTTTATTTTTTTCTCTTTCTTTTGTTATTTTTGACCTTATATTAAAAGGTCCTAAAAATATGATAACACACTTACAGAAAACTTGGAAAATACACAACAAAGTTTCATATAGTTTCATTATATATATATATTACAATTATTTTTTAAGTAGATAAATTCAGAATTTTAGTTGGAACTTCAATATCAAATTCTCAAAAATTAATATAATGAATATATAGAAAAGTAGAAGGATATAGTAGGCCTGAGAAGCACCATGAACCAATTCAACATAAT
Organism: Dama dama; assembly: GCF_033118175.1. Lineage (NCBI taxonomy): Eukaryota > Metazoa > Chordata > Mammalia > Artiodactyla > Cervidae > Dama > Dama dama. The sequence continues at coordinate 23,868,633 of NC_083696.1, read as the reverse complement.
TAAGATTCATACAATTTTCACATAACCGTAGGATACAAATTCTATTCAGTTTCCCATAGACTATAAACTAGGAGACACTGAAACATATCCAGGGATATAAAACAGGGTGCAAAAATTTCATGGTCTAAAGGTATTGAAATCATACAGAGTCTGTTCTCTCATCACTGTGGAATTATGTTAGAAATCAATATCAAAACATATTTGAAAATAACCCACATATTTTCAAGTACAATGTGACATTTACCAAGAGAGATCTTTGACTCAGCCATTGAAAGTCTCAGTAAAGTTAGAAGACTGACAAAAACACAGAGGGATTGCAGAGAAGAAAGCATTTCGCTGGGAGATTAATATCAAATGAGAGATTAATATCAAAGACACATAGAAAAAAACCCCTGTGTTTTGGAAATTAAATGTCCACTTTAAAATGATAGATGTATCTAAGAAGCCATATCAAGGAAAATTATAAAATATTTGTAACAGAATAAAAATGAAAAGAGAACTTACTGGAATTTGTTGCATGCAGCTGAAGCTGCTCAACAAAGATTGGTATTTTTCAATGCTTTGCAGTGGAGAGTCAAGGTTCAGAAACACTGCCAACCTTGATAATCATCAGGACCTTAATAAAAATAAAAATAACTCATTCCCACCACTTAGAGGTTCTGATTTAGATGATATGAAGTGTAGACAGAGAACATTAGGATGGCTGGCAGGGTCTAGGAATCACTGGCTAAAAGAGTTCACTTTAGTAATCTTGGTAACACGATCCACAGATTAGAAAATTCTGCCCCATAATACTCAGCTCAACCTATTCTCCCTAGCTGTCTTTGCTCATTCATGTTTGTAATTTCATTTTTAGATATTTAGTAGGAAACTCTTATTTTGAGAAAGAATAAGGTTCAATATAATTTTGAAAGGAGTCAAGGCATTGTCACAAGGGGAAATACAAATAATTCTAAATTTGACTAATGTATAAAAGCTATATCTTTAAAAAGTTCTATAGTTTTCACTGACAAATATCTGTTAATTAGGAGATAAATTTAATTACAAGTGGATAAAACTTGTTTCTCAGTGTTCTAAATTGAAATCTGCCAAAAATAGTGAAGCCTGATAAAACCTTGGCCCCACTACACTTTTATGATGCAGAATGGAGCTGCTGTTGCCCTAACACTGGATAATTATAAATATCTCCCTAAAATACACATAAAGCTTTCAACAAGGGAACCTGCTGCTGCTCTAAATCAGGCACTGAGAATAAGACACCAGGTGGTAAGATGTAAGTTCCATCTAGGTTTCTCTTCACCTGCACAACTGTTGATCTCCAAGAGGATGAACATAAAAGTTTATTTTCAGGAACAATGAAAACTTGTTCTAACTTTTTAATTTTATGGTCTCATGGAGAATTTTTTTTTTTAAATTGCAAACTCACTGGTTCTAACATAGATACTAGCAAAAAAAAAATCACTTTTACCACTAAAATCCAGATAAATGATATAGAATTTTCAAACTGGAGGATTCACCTCTTTCATGAGTTTTGGAACATTTTTAGATGTTATCGCTTCAAGTATTGCTTTTTTCTCAGTTAGAGCTGTGTCACACTTTTTAAATTCTATCCTAGATGCTTTCGAACTTCTCTTTATTTATACTTTGTTACCTCTGTGATGAAGTTTGGGCTTCCCTGGTAGCTCAGCTGGTAAAAAATCTGCCTGCAATGCAGGAGATCCTGGTTCCATTCCTCTTGGGCAGTTTTCACAGTTCTATTTTTTATTCCATTAAGCTTTCCTTCAGGGATATGCGAGCTGCTCTTTAGTGTATCCATTTACTATTTAAAATTTCTCATCTATATTTTTATGGGCATGAGTAGCCCATAGGACTCAGATTTTCACTCACTGACCTTTTTAATGCTAGAGGACCATGGGGTTACAGGTATTCACAGCCCATCAGTCCCTACCTGCATGGAGGACCTCTGACTGTAGGGACACTTGGACTGAAATGTGCCTTCTAACAGTGGAAAAAGCCAGTAAGAGGAAATCAAACAGAGCAACATGAAAAGAAAGAAGCAGAATTAACACTTAATATAGATAGAGGCCAAAATAATGAAATGGGAGAGAAAGCGAGGGTAATCTTGTTTTAAAAATGCAGATATGTATAACTGATTCACTTTGCTGTACCATAGAAACTAGCACAGCATTGTAAAGCAACTATACTCCAATAAAAATTTTTAAAAAAAGTCAACCAGGAATAGACCCGAATTCCTACTCTAAAAAAATTAAATTAAAAAAATACAAATGCAGATTTTATTTGCTTGAAATAATACAAACAGGAAATCTTTGATAAGCCATTTAGAAATGAACAGAAACACATTTCAGAAATAATAAAGGCTATTATTTACGGGATAACAGAATTTTCAAGCAAAGAGATTTTTGTATACTTATTGGACAAAAACTTCAAATCCAGGGGAAATATTGAATTTTAGCAGAATGTGCTGTCAAAATTAACTCAAAGATAGAACAAATGACTTAATAACCCTACACATGATATGATTTATGTAAATATGAAACAGTCAATGTGGTTAAAGTTCACAGTGTTATAAAGGGGGGAGAGATCCATTGGACAGTGGTTCTCTGCATGGAGAACCAGGGATGGGGATTGGTTAAGTGGAAATTTACCAGCAGTAATTGTGCTATCTTTAAGAGAAAATCCCAGAAGCAATATGACACAATGTTGGCAGATCTTGCTTTGGGCGAACTGGGGCTATGGATGTCTGTGTCATTGTTCCTTGTATTTTCCCCTACCTCCAATTCCATGTGGGAATTAAAAAAAAAAAAAAATGCCATGTGAGTTCCACAGAAATGTGAAAACCATTTGGCAAAGTTAAACATCCTTTTATGACAAACACATGAATAGGGTGATAGAAAGAGACATTTTAAAGAAGCATGTGGACAACTTTGTCTTAATAGGCAAGTATCAGAAATATTCCCAGCAAAAACAGAGATAATGTATCTAAAACCACCACTTTGGTTTTGGGCTTTATTGTATTTCTCAAAAGGACCCTCACCACTCTTTAGAAGAATTCTGCTACAGATTTACTTAAGGTGACTTTACTGAAACTGGTCAGAACCTATACAGTTCAAGAAGAGACATTTAAAGAGTTCAAGAGACATTTAAAGCCCACCCTTAGAGGCAGGAAATAACCCTCTGGGATGATTTCCTGGGAATTCATTAATAATTCATATTCGTGATTTTTTTCTCAAAATTACAACTTCCCCGGTGGGCCATTGAGCACTGGCTGGCTCTTTAGTACACACACAGCTACAGGATCTAACTTTACTACCCTCCTAGAAATTGAAGATCTGAAGGAGAAGAATCATTGATGTCATCCTGATGTTTTTAAGGCATGTTATATGATTTAAGACTCACCATAGCCTTTTAAAAGTCTGCATTGTGTCTTCATTGTGGTGTGCGGGCTTTCTCTCTAGTTGTGGCATGCAGGACTTCTCTAGTTGCAGCACATGGGCTTCTCTTGTTGTGGTGCAATGGCTTCCTTGTTGGGCTTTACAGCACGCAGCCTCAGTAGTTACCATGTGCAGACTTCCCTAGTTGTAGTGCAGAGGCTTAGTTGTTCCAGGGCATGTGTGATCTTAGTTTCCCAACTAGGGATTGAGCCCATGTCTTTTGCATTGGAAGGCAGATTCCTAACCACTGGGCCACCAGAAAAGTCCCTTTCCATAGCCCTTTCAGGTGAGTGGGGTTTATTGATGCAGGTTACTGTAGGGATTGAATCACACAGACTTTGCAGGTGGGAGTGGAGAGTGGGAAGGAGCATCAGGTCATTGACCAGCCACGCCTGGTCCGCCGGTTCTAAACCCACTCTCTGCTGAAGATGACCTGGAACAGAAGTCTGAGTAAGATCAGTGAGCTGCCTGGTGCTCGTCTCCTTCTGGCCCAAATCCTCCCAGCCTGTGGCCCAGGGCTCATTTGGGCTGGTGGTTCTTTGGGTTCAATATTACTGTTATTTTTCTGGCTTTATTAAAGCAGTGCAGTCCTTTCCCTCCTCCTGTTTTTATTTCTTGATATCGTGGATTCTGCTGTCACACAGTTATGTAACACAGTGAAGTGATGATAAAGAATGGTTGCAACAAGTAAGACTTATGAAAAACAAATATAATTCAATGAAAAAATACAAGTAAGAACAATGAGAGTTTCCACAATTGCAATTGTGATTAAAATAGCTTTTAATTGATAGATTAGTTGTCATTGTTATGACTGCTATAATTAAGATTTCGGGAATAATCTTATGTTAACAAAGTGATGAATGAAGGCTCAATGAATATTTGAGGAGTGCCTATCTAGAGAGCTATCAAAAGATATGCCTTTTCTGAAGGAGGATTTCATAACAACAATAAGCAACAATAGCAGCAGGCAGTGCAACTATGATTAACATTCTGTACAGTGTGTTAGGCAGGCAGTATCTGCAGGATTTTGTTTTTAATACAAAAAATATAGAATTTTTCTTCCATTGTTTCCATTCTACAGATGAAGCCACTGAGGCACAGAAAAGTAAAATAATTTGTTCAAGTTCACACAGACAATAAGAAGTAGATTTTGGATTCAATTCCAGAGATACATTTCCCAAGAAAGACTTGTATAGAATTACTGTCCCTCCAGTGTCCTGAAGCAAGCACTACTTCAACAGATGTAATCAGGAGGACTCAGAATACCAGTCCAGAAGATATTTATCAACGTCAGAGGTCACAGTCTTGCTTGGAAGGGGGAATAGCTGGTCTGTCAAAGATACAAAGCATTGTTTTTATGGGCTTTCCTGGTGGCTCAGATGGTAAAGAATCTGCCTGCAATGCAGGAGACCTGGGTTTGATCCCTGGGTAAGGAAGATCCCATAGAAAAGAGAATGGCTACCCACTCCAATACTCTTGTCTGGAGAATTCCATCTACAGAGGAGCCTGGTGGGCTACAGTCCATGGGGTTGTAAAGAATCAGACATAACTGAGCAACTAACACTTTCACTTTTTTCACTTTAAGACTTGACTACATACAGTGGGGACTTTGCAAAAACCCACAGTTTGCATGTCAGAGATGAAGAGATTTTTAAGTGAGATATTATTTGAAAGGGCATTTCTTTGATCTATAGCCAGTGTTATTTCTGCTTTGCCATAAACTTGAGAGAGGCAAGCTAATCTTGAATGTGACATCCTACGGAACTAAATGATGTACATGTGAGAAGCTGCATCTGTGCAATTAGCAATGACAATTTGTGATTAGTCAGGATATAGCAGTAAAAAAAAAAAAATGCTCTTCCTAGCTATGGATTCAAAAATAGCTCTTCAGGTGGTAGTTGATGCTGAGAAAGAATCATGCAGAATTCCAAGTTGTAAAGACAAATATCATTGAGAGTATTTTTGAGACAATGTCTGCTTGTCTCACTACAATCAAGATGTGTTGAAAGATTCTATGACATGTGTGGGGTTCCTTCCTCCTTCCAGTTTCTAACAAGTTTAAAAATATGTGCAAATGTCAAGGATTAAAATATCTCCTTCACTGCTGATAAAGAGGAGTGGAAAATTAATCTCAGATCCAATAATTTTTTAAAAAGTTTCTATCTCCCATCTGTATTGGATATACAGGGCAGAGAGGTCCAGCCGGGTGAATTAGCCACACTCAACAATCAAAAACCAAAACCAGGGACAGTGACCCAGTGACCACACAGCACCCTCCACCCAGAAGTAAAGATCTATGGAGAGAATGACAAGTCCTGGCTCCTTTCCTTCTACTTCTGGGTCAGTAGAAATCCCTATTTTGTGGGATGAGGCAGGAATCCATGAATATGCAGAAAAACCTTTCCTTGAGAATATGAAAAGCTTGTTTAAAACAGATTAACTGGTGGTTCAGAGTGTTAAACATTGTTTTTCCCCCTATTTATTTGATGGCCTCTGGTATGTGTGGCCTCCTACTCTTAATAGTGGATGATACACAGAAGTAGAAAAGATGACCATGCTTTGGGGACCTTCTCTCACACAACATTTGATTCAACACTTAAATAACAGCACAATAAGCCAGATCATAGCATACCAACTGCATGATTTCCCTGGAGGTCCAGTAGTTAGAGCTTCACCTTCCTATGTATGGGGTGTGAGTTCAATCCCTGGTTGAGGAGATAAGATCCCACATGCCTTGTGACCAAAAAGCCAAAATATAAAAATCCATAAGCAATATTGTAACAAATTCAATAAAGACTTAATAAAAAGGCAACACACCACTTGCTCTCAAAAAGCATACAGATTCCATTGCATCTAAATAGATGAGACATTGATGAATTTTGGGGAAATTCATTCATCAGACTTTTGCTGACTGAGATTTTCATGAGGCAAATGCTTTTATAGAGAAATCCATTCTCAAAGGGCAGGCAAGGCTGTACTAAGGGAAAATGGAGTTGTCAAGGAGGATGGGACATGAGAGGTGTGTGTGTGTTTGTGTATACACAAGACAGTGAATGACCCATACAAGTTAGAGAGTGAGTAATGAGAGAAAGAATGAGGAGCAAGTTGGAACTGAGTTTTATTAAGTGCAAAACTGAGGGGTCTTTCCTCCCTGCCCCCCACATCCATAAGTCTATTCTCTATATCTGCATATCCATTGCTGCCCTGCAAATAGGTTCATCAGTATCATCTTTCTAGATTCCATCAGTTCAGTTCAGTTCAGTCACTCAGTCGTGTCTGACTCTTTGCAACCCCATGAATTGCAGCATGCCAGGCCTCCCTGTCCATCACAAACTCCCGGAGTTTACTCATACTCATGCCCATCGAGTCAGTGATGCCATCCAGCCATCTCATCCTCTGTCGTCCCCTTCTCCTCCTGTGCCCAATCCCTCCCAGCATTAGGGTCTTTTCCAATGAGTCAACTCTTCACATGAGGTGGCCAAATTATTGGAGTTTCAGCTTCAGTATCAGTCCTTTCAATGAACACCCAGGACTGATCTCCTTTAGGATGGACTGATTGGATCTCCTTGCAGTCCAAGGGACTCTCAAGAGTCTTCAACACCACAGTTCAAAAGCATCAATTTTTCGGCACTCAGCTTTCTTCACAGTCCAACTCTCACATCCATACATGACCACTGGAAAAACCATAGCCTTGACTAGACAGACCTTTGCTGGCAAAGTAATGTCTCTGCTTTTTAAAATACTATCTAGGTTGTATCTAACTTTCCTTCCAAGGAGCAAGCGTCTTTTAATTTCAAGCCTGCAATCACCATCTGCAGTGATTTTGGAGCCCCCAAAAATAAAGTCTGTCACTGTTTCCACTGTTTCCCCATATATTTCCCATGAAGTGATGGGACCAGATGCCATGATCTTAGTTTTCTGAATGTTGAGCTTTAAGCCAACTTTTTCACTCTCCTCTTTCACTAGATTCCATATATATGCGTTAATATACTATATTTATTTTTCTCTTTCTGAGTTACTTCACTCCATGTTATAGATTCTATATTCATCATTAGAACCTCATTAGAACTGAATCATGTGTTCCTTTTATGGCTGAATTACATATCTTATTGTGTGTACCACAGCTTTGGGAGGGGACATGTGTACACCTATGGCTAATTCATGTTGATGTATGGCAGAAATGAAATCAATATTGTAAAGCAATTATCCTTCAATTAAAAATAAATAAGTTAAAAAAAAAAAACTGAGGGATCTTTATGGATAATTGGTGAGAACAAAACATTTTAAAGCTGTGGGCAGAGAGGGTGGTCCTAAGTTGGCAGAAGAATAGGACAGGGAGACCACTTTCTCCCCCACAAATTCACTGAAAGAACGTTTGAATGCTGAGTGAATTCCACAAAACAACTGAACACTGGCAGAGGACATCAGGGACCCAGAAAAGCAGCCCGTTGTCTTCAAAGGGAGGTAGGACAAAATATAAAAGATAAAAAGAGAGACAAAAGAGTTAGGGGTAGAGATCCATCCTGGGAAGGGAGTCATAAAAGAGGAGAAGTTTCCAAACACCAGGAAACCCTCTCACTGGCGGGTCTGTGGGGAGTTTTGGAATCTCGGAGGGCAACATAACTGGGAGGAAAAATAAATAAATAAATAAATAAAACCCACAGATTATCTGCCTAATGGAAACTCCCAGCAGAGAAGTACCCCAGACGCTTGCATCCACCACCAGCAAGCGAGGGCTGAAGGGGGAGGAGTGGGCTGCATTGTTTAGGGCAAGGACCAGGCCTGAATGCCCTGAGGGCAATCTGAGGGAGCTAACGTGAGATAGCAACCTGAACTATGGGATAGTCGGGGGTGGGGTGGGGGGAAGAGAGAGAGAGAACTATCTGGTGAAAAGCCCTAACCTAAGGCCCTATCAGGCCCACTCACAGCACAAAGGACTGAGCGAACACCACAGGAGAGCTAGTAGGCTGTGGACCGGCCCATTCCCCACCAGAGGCAGGGGGCAGGCAGGCGCCAGCCAGAGCCGGAAAGGGGCAAACTCAGCCCCAGAGATGGCATGCCCTACCAAACTACGAACAGGCTTCGTTTCTAACCAAGACTTCCTGAGATTCTGGACTGTTGACCTCTGCCAGGAGAGTCGCAGCCAGAGATCAGCTCCCCAGAAGAGACAGACAGCACACCGGAGACGGGCACGCCCGCTGCCACCCAGGAATCAGAGCTGCTGGGACCGGGGACGTGGTAAGATGTACTCGCCACCTGGGGAGAGCGCGCTCGCCAAGCACCTGGTCACCTGGGCTGCTTAGATCGGGGAAGGGCACAAACGCAGGCCCAACCGAGTCTGCACCTTTGTGGAGTACCTGAGAACCTGAACCTGAGCAGCTTAGACCTGGGAAATGGATGCAACCTAGAGCGCGCTCCGTGCAGAGCAACCTGGAGCCTGAGCAGTGTAGACTGGGAAAGCACACAGGCCGTGAGCAGGGCAAACCCAGTGTGGCTGAGGCTGCGTGAGCACTCCCCACACACGCCAGTGAGATTTGTTTGCAGTGCCCCTCCCTCCCCACAGCACCACTGAACAAGTGAGCCTAAACAAGAGACCACCTTCGCCCGCTTGTCTCAGGGTGGAAATTAGACACTGAAGAGACCTGCAAACAGAAGCCAAATAAACAGAGGGAACCTCTGGAAGTGACAGGTCCAGCAGATTAAAATCCCTATAGTTAACGCCAACTACATTGGAAGGGGCCTATAGATCTTGAGAAGTATAAGGTGGAAGAAGGAACTATCTGAAACTGAACTGATCCTACACTGCCTGCAACAGCTCCAGAGAAATTGCTAAATATAGTTTTACTATTATAATTAAATTTTTTTTCCTTTTCTTTAAGTCCTTTATTACTCCCTTAATTTTCATTTTTACAACCTACTTTTACCTTGCAAAAAAAAAAAAGACCCTATTTTTAAAGCAAACTTCATATATATTTCTTATACTTTTTGTGATTTTTTTTTTTATATTGTACTTTTGAGAGTCTAACCTCTACTCTAGATTTTTAATCTTTGCTTTTGTTATTTGTTATCAATTTTGTACATTTAAGAATCCAATCTTCAGTACCCATTTTTACTTAGGAGTGTGATTACTTGCTTGATTACTCTCTCCCCCTTTGACTCTCCTCTTGCTCTCCCAGGTCACCTCTATCCCCTCCCTCCCCCTTCTCTTCTCTACCCAACTCTATGAATCTCTGTGTGTGTTCCAGGCTGTGGAGAACACTTAGGGAACAGAGTACTGCCCAGATCTATCTCTCTCCTTTTGATTCTCCCTTTTCTCCTCCTGCTTACCTCTATCCCCTTCCTCCCTCTTCTCTTCTGTATGTAACTCCATGAGCCTCTCTGAGGGTTCCAGACTGTGGAGAACACATAGGGAATTGTTTATTGGCTAGATTGCACTCTCCCCTTTTGATTCCCCCTCTTCTCCTCCTGGTCACTTTTATCTCCCTCCTCCCTCTTCTCTTCTCCATGTAACTCTGTGAACCTCTCTGGGTGTCCCTCACTGTGGAGAATCTTTTCACCATTAACCTAGAAGTTTTAATCATCAGTGCTGTATAGATGGAGAAGTCTTGAGGCTACTGTAAGAATAAGACTGAAAACCGAGGCAGGAGGCTTAAGCCCAAAACCTGAGAATACCAGAGAACTCCTGACTCCAGGGAACATTAATTGATAAGAGATCATTCTAAAGTCTCCGTACCTACACTGAAACCAAGCACCACCCAAGAGCCAACAAGCTCCAGAGCAAGACATACCATGCAAATTCTCCAGCAACACAGGAACATAGCCCCTAGCTTCAATATACAGGCTGCCCAAAGTAACACTAGACCCATAGACATCTCAAAACTCACTACTGGACACTTCATTGCACTCCAGAGAGAAGAAATCCAGCACCACCCACCAGAACATTTACACAAGCTTCCCTAACCAGGAAACCTTGACAAGCCACTTGTCTAAACCAACTCACAGGGAGGAACCTCCACAATAAAGAGGAACCACAAACTGCCAGAATATAGAAAGGTCACCCCAAACACAGCAATCTAAACAAGATGAAAAGGCAGAGAAATACTCAGCAGGTAAAGGAATATGATAAATGCCCACCAAACCAAACCAAAGTGGAGGAGATAGGGAATCTACCTGAAAAAGAATTCAGAATAATGATAGTAAAAATGATGCAAAATCTTGAAAACAAAATGGAGTTACAGATACATAGCCTGGAGACAAGGATTGAGAAGATGCAAGAAATGTTTAACAAGGACCTAGAAGAAATTTAAAAAAAATGTTTAACAAGGACCTAAAAAAAAATAATAATAACAATAATGAATAATGCAATAAATGAGATCAAAAACACTCTGGAGGGAACAAACAGTAGAATAACAGAGGCAGAAGAGGATAAGTGAGGTAGAAGATAGAATGGTAGAAATAAACGAAGCAGAAAAGAAAAAAAGAAAAAAGAATTAAAAGAAATGAGGACAACCTCAGGGACCTCTGAGACAATGTGAAACACCCCAACATTCGAATCATAGGAGTCCCAGAAGAAGAAGACAAAAAGAAAGGCCATGAGAAAATACTCAAGGAGATAATAGTTGAAAACTTCCCTAAGACGAGGAAGGAAATAGTCACACAAGTCCAAGAAACCCAGAGAGTCCCCAACAGGATAAACCCAAGGTGAAACACCCCAAGACATATATCAATCAAATTAATAAAGATCAAACACAAAGAACAATCATTAAAACCAGCAAGGGAAAAACAACAAATAACACACAGGGGGATTCCCATAAGGATAACAACTGATCTTTCAATAGAAACTCTTCAGGCCAGAAGGGAATGGCAGGACATATTTAAAGTAATGAAAGAGAAAAACCTACAACCCAGATTACTGTACCTAGCAAGGATCTCATTCAAATATGAAGGACAAATCAAAAGCTTTACAGGCAAGCAAGAGTTGAGAAAATTCAGCACCCCCAAACCAGCTCTTCAACAAAGGCTAAAGGATCTTCTCTAGAAAGGAAACACAGAAAAGGTGTATAAACTCGAACCCAAAACAACAAAGTAAATGGCAACAGTATCATATCATATTATCAATAATTACCTTAAATGTAAATGGGATGAAGGCCCCAACCAAAAGACAAAGACTGGCTAAATGGATACAAAAACAAGACCCCTATATATGCTGTCTACAAGAGACCTACCTCAAAACAAGGGACACATGCAGATGGAAAGTGAAGGGCTGAAGAAAGATATTTCATGCAAATGGAGACCAAAAAAAAAAAAAAAAAAAAGCAGGAGTAGCAATACTCATATCAGATAAATTTGACTTTAAAATAAAGGCTGTGAAAAGAGACAAAGAAGGACACTACATAATGATCAAAGGATCAATCCAAGAAGAAGATATAACAATTATAAATAAAATAAGCACCCAACATAGGAGCACCGCAATATGTAAGGCAAATGTTAATGAGTATGAAAGGGGAAGTTAACAGTAACACAGTAATAGTGAGAGACTTTAATACCCCACTCACACCTATGGATAGGTCAACTAAACAGAAAATTAACAAGGAAACACAAACTTTAAATGACACTATGGACCAGTTAGACCTAATCAATATCTATAGGACATTTCACCCAAAACAATCAATTTCACCTTTTTCTCAAGTGCACACGGAACCGCCAGGATAGACCACATCCTGGGCCATAAATCCAGCCTTGGTAAACTCAAAAAAACTGAAATCATTCCAATCATCTTTTCTGACCACAATGCAGTAAGATTAAATGTCAATTACAGGAAATAAAACTATTAAAAATTCCAACATATGGAGGCTGAACAACACGCTTCTGAATAACCAACAAATCATAGAAGAAATCAAAAAAGAAATCAAAATATGCTCAGAAATGAATGAAAATGAAAACACAACAACCCAAAACCTATGGGACACTGTAAAAGCAGTGCTAAGGGGAAGGTTCATAGCAATACAGGCTTACCTCAAGAAACAAGAAAAAAGTCAACTAAATAATCTAACTCTTCACCTAAAGCAACTAGAACAAAAAAAAAAAAAAAAAAAGAAGAAGAACCCCAGGGTTAGTAGAAGGAAAGAAATCTTAAAAATTAGGGCAGAAATAAATGCAAAAGAAACAAAAGAGACCATAGCAAAAATCAACAAAGTCAAAAACTGGTTCTTTGAGAAGATAAATAAAATTGACAAAGCATTAGCCAGACTCATCAAGAAACAAAGGGAGAAGAATCAAATCAACAAAATTAGAAATGAAAATGGAGAAATCACAACAGACAACACAGATATACAAAGGATCGTAAGAGACTACTGTCAGCAACTATATGCCAATGAAATGGACAATTTGGAAGAAATGGACAAATTCTTAGAAAAGCATAACTTTTCAAAACTGAACCAGGAAGAAATAAAAAATATTAACAGACCCATCACAAGCACAGAAATTGAAACTGTAATCAGATATCTTCCAACAAACAAAAGCCCAGGACCAGATGGCTTCACAGCTGAATTCTACCAAAAATTTAGAGAAGAGCTAACACCTATCTTACTCAAACTCTTCCAGGAAATTACAGAGGAAGGTAAGCTTCCAAACTTATTCTGTGAGGCCACCATCACCCTAATTCCAAAACCAGACAAAGATGCCACAAAAAAAGAAAACTACAGGCCAATATCACTGATGAACATAGACGCAAACATTCTTTAAAAATTCTAGCAAACAGAATCCAACAACATATTAAAAAGATCATACATCATGACCAAGTGGACTTTATCCCAGGAATGCAAGGATTCTTTAATATCCACAAATCAATCAATGCATACACCACATTAACAAATTGAAAGATAAAAACTATATAATTATCTCAACAGATGCAGAGAAAGCCTTTGACAAAATTCAACATCCATTTATGATAAAAACCCTCCAGAAAGCAGGAATAGAAGGAACATACCTCAACATAATAAAAGCTATATATGACAAACCCACAGCAACCATTATCCTCAATGGTGAAAAATTGAAAGCATTTCCCCTAAAGTCAGGAACAAGGCAAGTGTGCCCATTTTCACCACTATGTTTTGGAAGTTTTGGCTACAGTGATCAGAGCAGAAAAAGAAATAAAAGGAATCCAGATTCGAAAAGAAGAAGTAATACTCTCACTGTTTGCAGATGATCCTCTACATAGAAAATCCGAGTCTACCAGAAAATTACTAGAGCTAATCAATGAACATAGTAAAGTTGTAGGATATAAAATTAACACACAGAAATCCCTTGCATCCCTATACACTAACAATGAGAAAACAGAAAGAGAAATTAAGGAAACAATTTCATTCACCATTGCAACAAAAAGAATAAAATACGTAGGAATATATCTACCTAAAGAAACAAAAGACCTATATATAGAAAACTATAAAACACTGATGAAAGAAATCGAAGAGGACACAAATAGATGGAGAAATATACCATGTTCATGGATTGGAAGAATCAATATAGTGAAAATGAGTGTACTATGCAAAGCAATCTATGGATTCAATGCAATCCCTATCCAGCAACCAACAGTATTTTTCAGAGAACTAGAACAAATAATTTCCCAATTTGTATGGAAATACAAAAAACCTCGAATAGTCAAAGCAGTCTTGAGAAAGAAGAATGGAACTGGAGGAATCAACCTGTCTGACTTTAGGCTATACTACAAAGCTACAGTCATCAAGACAGTATGGTACTGGCACAAAGGCAGAAATATAGATCAATGGAACAAAAAAGAAAGCCCAGAGATAAATCCATGCACCTATGGACACCTTGTCTTTGACAAAGGAGGCAAGAATATACAATGGAAAAAAGACCATCTCTTTTACAAGTGGTGCTGGGAAAATTGGTCAACCACTTGTAAAAGATTCAAACTAGAACACTTTCTAACACCATACACAAAAATAGATTCAAAATGGATTAAAGATCTAAACGTAAGACCAGAAACTATAAAACTCCTAGAGGAAAACATAGGCAAAACCCTCTCTGACATAAATCACAGCAGGATCCTCTATGACCCACCTCCCAGAGTAATGGAAACAAAAGCAAAAATAAGTAAATGGAACCTAATTAAACTTAAAAGTTTTTTCACAAAGAAGGAAACTATAAGCAAAGCAAAAGACAGCCTTCAGAGTGGGAGAAAATAATAGCAAACAAAGCAACTGACAAAGAATTAATCTCAAAAATATACAAGCAACTCCTGCAGCTCAATTCCAGAAAAATAAACAATGCAATCAAAAAAATGGGCCAAAGATCTAAACAGACATTTCTTCAAAGAAGACATACAGATGGCTAACAAACACATGAAAAGATGCTCAACATCACTCATTATCAGAGAAATGCAAATCAAAATCACAATGAGGTACCATTTCACACTGGTCAGAATGGCTGCTATCCAAAAATCTACAAACAATAAATGCCGGAGAGAGTGTGGAGAAAAGGGGACCCTCTTACACTGTTGGTGGGAATGCAAACTAGTACAGCCACTATGGAGAACAGTGTGGAGATTCCTTAAAAAACTGGAAATAGAACTGCCATATCACCCAGCAATCCCACTCCTGGGCATACACACTGAGGAAACCAGAATCAAAAGAGATACAAGTACCCCAATGTTCATCACAGCACTCTTTATAATAGCCAGGACAAGGAAGCAACCTACACTTCCATCAGCAGACAAACGGAAAAGAAAGCTGTGGTATGTATACACAATGGAATATTACTCAGCCATTAAAAACAATACATTTGAATCAGTTCCAATGAGGTGGATGAACCAGGAGCCCATTATACAGAGTGAAGTGAGCCAGAAAGAAAAACACCAATACAGTATACTAACACATATGTATGGAATTTAGAAAGATGGTAATGAAAACCCTATATGTGATACAGCAAAAGAGACACAGATGTATAGAACAGTCTTTTGGACTCTGTGGGAGAAGGCGAGGGTGGGATGATCTGAGAGAATAGCATTGAATCATGTATATTATCACATGTGAAACAGATCACCAGTCCAGGTTCGATGCATGAGACAGGGTGCTCAGGGCTGGTGCACTGGGATGACCCAGAGGGATGGGATGGGGAACACATGTAAACTCATGGCTGATTCATGTCAATGTAGGGCACAAACCACTACAATATTGTAAAGTAATTAGCCTCCAATTAAAATAAATAAATTAAATAAAATAAAGCTGTGGGCAATGCTTTAGAGAGGTTTGTTATGCCAGACCCTCATGCATTGGGAGAGAGAGCCAACTGAGGCAAAGAGGCTAATGGAGGTGGTTGAGAGAAATAGCGCATTATCAAGTATGATCAAATCCTGAACATACAGGGCAGTGAAGTCCTGCCAGGTGAACCAGCCATACTCAACAATCACATATCAAAGCCAGTGAGAAAGAAATGGTATTAAAGGGGCAGAGATAGAAATGTCACCATAGGTGGCTTCGACTATATTCAATTTCCTTTAAAATCTGATGTAAATGAAATGCCTAGCACACAGTATTCAGAGACAGAAAAGCACCTGAAGGACTTACTGAGAAAGGTAACTGGGAGCAAAATGAGGAACAGATTTTCAGCCCCAGAGAGGAAGTTGCATTGGAGCCTTCAAGTTCATGAACACATCCATGCTGTCTATGTTGGTTGGAACTTTGTCTGTGTTCTGATGACTAAATCAATTTGGGACAAGTTAACCTACCCTGGTCACCTGAAGTTCAATTGTCCAAATAGTGCTTTAGGAAGGATACAGCATAAAACTGTGAGTAAGTAAGTGTTAGTCGCTCAGTCATGCCCGACTCTTTGGGACCCCATGGACTGCAGCCCACCAGGCTCCTGTGTCCATGAAATTTTCCAGGCAAGGATACTAGAGTAGGTGGCCATTTTCTTCTCCAGGGGATCTTCCCAATCCAGGGAGCAAACCGGATCTCCTGTACTGCAGGCAAATTCTTTACCGACTGAGCTACAAGGGAAGCATAAAACTGTACTTCACATCAAATAAAAATTTGCATATTTTTGGAATAATGAAAGCATATAATGGCAGGGGGGAGAAGGAAATGGTAACCCACTCCAGTATTCTTGCCTAGAGAATCCTGTGGACAGAGGAGCCTGGTGGGCTGCTATCCACAGGGTCGCACAGAATTGGACACGACTGAAGCAGTAGCATACATGCATGCATGGAGATGGAAATGGCAACCCACTCCAGTATTCTTGCCTGGAGAATCCCAGGGAGAGAGGAGCCTGGTGGGCTGCCGTCTATGGGGTCTCACAGCCAGACACGACTGAAGTGACTTAGCAGCAGCAGCAGCATAATGGCAGAGAATGATTTTGACATCAGGGAGTTCTAGGGTCAGATCTTGGCTTTAGCATTTCCTAGATAAGTCACCTTAATTAGACAACTATAATTTCTCTGAGTTTATGAAATGGTGAAAACAATACTTCTCTCAGTGGGTTATTTCCAGAAATAAAGTATGTGATGTGCAGTGCCACATGATAAAGTGTCATTTGATTGTTATTCAGAAAACAATGGTTGACTTATGAATATCATTCCTGCATATTCCGTGAATGTTGCTACTTGCAGTCACCATGACCTTGAGTGTCACATCCATAAAAATCCCATCATTTCTCTGTATTTCAGTTCATCTTAGATAATTGTACATTTAGTAAATTCTTATAATATGCCTGACATAGTGCTGTGTATTCAGCACAGAGAACAGATGAAAACATGACTTCTGCTCTCTAGGAGGTTAAAATCTGGTAGTGGAGATAGACATGGAAACAGGAAGTAAAGTAGTGAGGGCCATACTGTATAGATGCATGAACCAAATTGTGCAGTAGTACAGATCTGAGGAGTTTAAACAGAGAAGAAGATGAGTGATAGGATGATGGGTGCAGTTTTCCTTAGAGAGAGCAGACAGATACCTGAGAGAAGTGAAAAAGACTACATATTTTTCAGATAAGTAAAAAGGGTGTATAAATTAAGTAAGTGAAAGTCACTGCGTCGTGTCGGACTTTGCGACCCCATAGGCGATAGTCTGCCAGACTTCTCTGTCCATGGAATTCTCCAGGCCAGAATACGGGTGTGGGTAGTCTTCCCCTTCTCCAGGGGATCTTCCCAATCCAGGGATCGAACCCAGGTCTTGTGCACTGCAGGTGGATTCTTCACCATCTGAGCCATCAGGGAAGACCATAAAAAAGGTGAGGTGTTGTCTACTGATCGCTACCACTTTTATATTCTATGCTTATTGTTGTTCAGTCACTAAGTCGTGTCTGACTCTTTTGTGGCCCATGGACTATAGTCCGTCAGGCTCCTCTGTCCATGGGATTTCCCAGTCAAGAATACTGGAGTAGGTTGCCATTTCTTTCTCCAGTGGAACTTCCGGACCCAGGGACTGAACCTGGATCTCTTCTGTTTCCTGCATTAACAGGCTAATTCTTTACCACTGAGTCACCAGGGAAGTCCATATTCTATGAAAGAGGCCCTTGAAAGATAACTTTCATAATACAAGTAAAAGCAAAGACTGTTATTATTGAGCACTGGGTCAGGCACTGTTTCAGATGCTTTATGCATATTCTTGTTTATTATCATAAAGACAAGAAAAATGATTCAAAGAGGTTAAGTGAGTTTTAGCCCATGTTATAAAAATAGTAAATGATCAAATAAGTATTTCAGTTCATGATTTATAAGTCCAAGTCTAGAGTTCATTCCATAGTATTAGATCATATTTATTTTGGTGTTCAAATGAGAAAATCTCTGTAAGAGGACTTGGAAAGCTATAATCTAACTTTTTTGGTTTTTTTTTTTTTTTTGTAATACATGAGTTTTATGCTAATGTATTTAAAAATGTAAACAATTTGTTTACTTTTCTGTGTTGTGTGATAGTCAGATGCAGCCATGAAATATAATTCTCTAGAAAACATTTGTAATATTCACAGATCCTAGAAACAGGAAGCATGACATGACACAGAGGGACACATGGGGAAGCACCAGCATCAGTCAGATTGCAGAGGAGCAGGATTTAGGAGAGAGCCCAGGCCATGGTCTTAATGAAATTATCATGGGAAAAGCAAGACAGGGCAATGTATAAAACTTAGGACGGACCAATTTGAATAACTTTGGTGGGATCTAAGCTATAGGTATGGTCCCTGATTACTGGGTACCTGGATCTGGGATAATTAAAGCAGATGAATATTGCCTCCTGGGATGCTCAGGTCAGATGGAGGAGGTATGGCTGGGATTGGATGGCTTGCACATCAAAGACATGCTCCAGGCTGGGCTCTTTGCTCTAACAATTCACTAGCCCAGAGAGAGGCAGTCTCTCCTCAGCCAAAAGGATCTTCATCACTGACGACAGACATGAGTTTGAGTAAGCTCCAGGAGTTGGTGAAGGAAAGGGAAGCCTGGCATGCTGCAGTCCATGGGGTCACAAAGAGTTGGACATGACCGAGTGACTGAACTGAAGATATTGATACATATATCATAATACACAGAAAATAAAAAATATGAACAAAATATAAGCATATTCCCAAATTCACTCATTGTAGATGTGTACTGAAAGATTTTCATTGCTTTGAGTTGTATAGTCATCATCACAATCCAGTTTTAGGTATTTCCATCACCCTAAAAATTTTCCCATGTCCATTTCAGTTAATCTCTTCTCCCATCCTCAGTCCTAAGCAAAAGCTAATCTGCTTTATGTGTCTACAAATATACCTTTTACAAGCATTTCATGTAAATAGAACTATGCAATATGTATACTTTTGCATACAGCTTTTTTTCACTGAAGTTTGCTGAGCTTCCTATACATGTGGAAAAATGCATTCATCAAAATTATGAAGTGGTCAGTCCTTACATAACTGACATTGTGTGAAGACTCACTTTTGACTCTTCCATGCTAGATCTGCTTGACTTTATTGCTTAATTTTTATCTGTTTTGTTATTACAATCATACTTAATAGCCTGCCTTAGAGAACTGTGCCCCTCTACCTGACTGTTAAAGTGCCTTTGTTCATAACCCTGTCCACCTGTAGATGGCAGGAAGAAAGAAATTAACACATAAACACTTCTACTTGAGGCTTGCCATTCTAGGAGATACTTGCAAGATTAATGGCCTTGATTTCCTCATCTACCTCCATCTCTGATCCATAAAAGAATCTGACATCCAGATCCCAACAAGATAGTTATTTTGAGACATTAGTTTTCCATCTTTTCTGTCAGTCATCTTTCCCTCCAAAAAAAGTCATTTTCCTAGCCTCAACACCTCATCTCTTATATTCATTGGCCTATCAGGCAGCAAGCAGAGTGAACTTGTACTTGGTAACACTTATTTCTTCAAATACCTTTCTTCCCCTTTCTCCTCTTCCTCTGGGACACATATTACACTTAAGTTGGTATAATTGATGTCTCCTTTGGTCACTGAAACATTATTCATTTTTTCAATCTTTTGTTCATCTGTGATCTTTATATTAAATAATTTATATTAATCCTGCCCTCAATCTTTCCCAGCATCAGGGTCTTTTCAAATGAGTCAGATCTTTGCATCAGGTGGCCAAAGTATTGGAGTTTCAGCTTCAACATCAGTCTTTCCAATGAACACCCAGGACAGATCTCCTTTAGGATGGACTGGTTGGATCTCCTTGCAGTCCAAGGGACCTCAAGAGTCTTCTCCAACATCACAGTTGAAAAGCATCAATTCTTATGTGCTCAGCTTTCTTTATAGTTTTCCTCTATTTCTTTGCATTGATTTCTGAGGAATGCTTTCTTGTCTCTCCTTGCTATTCTTTGGAACTCTGAATTCAAACGGGTATATCTTTCCTTTTTTTCTTTGCTTTTTGCTTCTCTTCTTTTCACAGCTATTTGTAAGGCCTCCTCAGACAGCCATTTTGCTTTTTTGCATTTTTTTTTCTTGGAGAAGGTCTTGATCCCTGGTTCTAGTTTCTAATATGTATCTCTTATGAGAATCTCTATTTGTTAATTCATTTTCTTTTAAGCTAGTTTTCTTCCATCTGTGAATATATTTAACATAGCTACTTTGAAGTCTTTGATGACTAAATCCAACAATTGGGTCACTTCAGAGAGCAATTTTGTGACTGCCCCCAACCCCATTACCTTGATCAAACATCTCAGTTCTTTTCCTGTCTTACAATTATTTTTTGTTGAAAAGAAGACATTTTAGACATCATTTTGTAGCAACCCAAGTTCTCGTTAATTTTTTCCCTGAAATTTGTTGTCTATGCTGTTTGTTTATTGTTTAATATCTTGGCTGGGCCAAAATCATCTGCATTTCCTGTGGTGTGCAGCCCTTGTGAGTATGGATAATGGGGAACATTCAGAGTTCAGGAATTTTCTTTTTTAAATTGGAATATTGATTTACAATGTCATGTTAGTTTCAGGTGTACAACAAAGTGATTTTTCAAATTGTTTTCCCTTATAGGTTTTTACAAAATATTGAGTATAGTTCCCTGTGCTACACTGTAGGTTCTTGTTGATTATCTATTTTAAATATAGTACTGTGTATATGTTAATCCCATCCTCCTAATTTATTCTTCCACCCACTTCCTTTTTGGTAACTGCAAGTTTGTTTTCTATGTCTCTGAGTCTATTTCTGTTTTGTAAGTTTATGTGCAACTTGTTTTTTCAGATTCCACACTTAAGAAATATCATATATATGTCCTTGTATAGATTCAGTTCAGTTCAGTTCAGTTCAGTCTCTTAGTCATGTCCGACTCTTTGCGACCCCGTGAACCACAGCATGCCAAGCCTCCCTGTCCATCACCAACTCCCAGAGTTTACCCTTACTTCACTTACTATAATCATCTTTAGGTACATCCATGTTGCTGCAAATGGCATTATATCATTCTTTTTAATGGCTTAGTAATATTCCATTGTTTATATATACCACATGTTCTTTATCCATTCATCTGTCAATGGCCATTTAGGTTGCTTCCATGTACTCACTATTGTAAATAGTACTGCAGTGAACGTTGAGGTACATATATCTTTTCAAATTGTAGTTTTTTTTTTTAATATATGGTCAGGAGGGGATTGAAGGATGATATAATAACTCTATTTTTTTAAGGAACTCCAGTTTTTAAAGGAATCTCTATACTCTTCTTCCTAGTGTCTGTACCAATTTACATTCTCACCAATACTGTAGGCAATTTTCAAGTCTGCTAGGGTTTTACTTTCCTTGAGGGCCCCGTGGAATTGCTGTGCACCTGTGTGTAGCCCCAGGATCAGCCAGAAGTATGTGAATACCTTGAATTATTTTATCTCCACTGTATAAACATGCAGCCTAAACCAGGAATATGTTTTTCCCAACCACAACCTTTAATTCAGGCCCATAGGGTTGATAGTTGGGTCTTCTCCACTTATCCATCTCCAAAAAATTACTTTCAATCCAATGCCATTGCCTATGGGCATTACCCACTGCTTCAAACTAATGACCTTTCTTTGCCATGGCAGAGAAGCTATTGACCCTTCAGGACAGTTCTGCTCTAGCAACACCCTTATAATATAAATTTTAGTGATGAGAACATCACCGGTCAAAATGCCACTAATTGCTGCCAGTCTGACTCAATATTGAGTACTTTATCAATTTCCAGAGCACCAAAATGGTGGTTTTGGGGGAGAGAATTTGCTGATAATTTTACTGAACCATAGCCACTCCACTATTCTTCCGATTGGTCTGTATGTCTAAAATTATCTCACAATGAAGTTTAATTGAAGTTTAATTAACTATGACATTCTTTCATACTCTTTGGGGTGATGAAATCCTGGAACTGAGAGCAAGCAGTTTTAGTAACTATGTGTAATATTATGTTCTGCAGGGGTGAATCGTGTTACATACATTAATGCAGTAATAATAAAACTCACGTTTTATTCTACTAAAGTTCCTATTTTGCAGGGTATAAGAGAAGGGTTGGTATGAGAAGGGCTGCGACATTCTAAAGATAAATGTCCAATTTCAGCTATGTACTAGTACCTCAGAATTCAACAATGTGAGATGAGAAAATTCTAAAGTGTATAAAAAATTAGTGAAACTGCACAGAATCACTTCTTGTCTCCTAGGAGATGAAACCCTATCCAGACTATAATAAGATGGAAATTAATAGAGCTGCTGAATAATGAAGGAACACTAAAATCAGGAAGATTCTGATGATGGGAAAGGGGTTCACAAAGATAGTGGTGAAAGAAGGAGTGGGTCTGAGCATAGGACTTGGAAGAATGCATCTGAGAACCCCATCCAGATTTTTTAGTATCAAGACTCAAGAATCTAACTGACTGTGTTTGAATCCCAGCTTTGCCTTTTACTAGCTGTGTAACTATGATAGAGGTATTTAAACTCTCAGTCTAAGTGCTTCCATACTTAAAATGGGGTTAAAATAGTACATTTATCATAGCGAATGACTTAATACATCTAATTCCCTTAGAGTCTAGCTACACAGTAAATATTCAACAACGTTGGCTATTATTATTGTGAGCCCAGCCCTATTTTACATTGTATCCCAAAGACCCTTGGTTCTCAATCAGAGTTTGCATACAAGTCATCAAGAGAGCTTACAGAACTACCTATGTGTTTTACTTTCCATAACAAAATATCACAAACTTGGTGGCTTAAAATAGTTCTGGAGGCTGGAAGTCTAAAATACAGGCGACATCAGGGCCAGGCTCTCTCTGAAACACATAAGGGAATACTTCTTTGTGTCTTCCTAGCTTCTGGTACTTTGTCTGTAACTTTTGGTGTTCTTTGGCTTGCCTCTGTTTGATTGCCATATTACTTTCTCCTGTATGTCTTTGTCTCCCCATGATCATCTTTTTATAAGAACTCTAGTTTTTTATATTGGATTTGGGGCCCACTCTATGCCAATACAACCATATCCTAAATAATTATGTATGTAACAACTTTGTTTCTAAATGAAAATCACATGCTGATACACTGTTGGTGGGAATGCAAACTAGTACAGCCGCTATGGAGAACAGTGTGGAGATTTCTTAAAAAACTGGAAATAGAACTGCCATATGACCCAGCAATCCCACTTCTGGGCATACACACTGAGGAAACCAGATCTGAAAGAGACACGTGCACCCCAATGTTCATCTCAGCACTGTTTATAATAGCCAGGACATGGAAGCAACCTAGATGCCCATCAGCAGATGAATGGATAAAGAAGCTGTGGTACATATACACCATGGAATATTACTCAGCCGTTAAAAAGAATTCATTTGAACCAGTTCTAATGAGATGGATGAAACTGGAGCCCATTATACAGAGTGAAGTAAGCCAGAAAGATAAAGAACATTACAGCATACTAACACATATATATGGAATTTAGAAAGATGGTAACGACAACCCTATATGCAAAACAGAAAAAGAGACACAGAAGTACAGAACAGACTTTTGAACTCTGTGGGAGAAGATGAGGGTGGGATGTTTTGAAAGAACAGCATGTATATTATCTATGGTGAAACAGGTCACCAGCCCAGGTGGGATGCATGAGACAAGTGCTCGAGCCTGGTGCACTGGGAAGACCCAGAGGAGTCGGGTGGAGAAGGGGGTGGGAGGGGGGATTGGGATGGGGAATACATGTAAATCTATTGCTGGTTCGTGTCAATGTATGACAAAACCCACTGAAAAAGTAAATAAATAAATAAATTTTTTAAAAAAATGAAAATGCCAGGAAAAAAAAAAAAAAAAAGAAAATCACATGCTGAGAAACTGGGAATTAAGAAATCAACACTTTTTTTTTTTTTTAAATGGGTAATAACACAATTGCAGGTGGTGATTGCAGCCATGAAATTAAAAGACACTTACTCCTTGGAAGGAAAGTTATGACCAACCTAGATAGCATATTGAAAAGCAGAGACATACTTTGCCAACAAAGGTCCATCTAGTCAAGGCTATGGTTTTTCCAGTGGTCATGTATGGATGTGAGAGTTGGACTGTGAAGAAAGCTGAGCACTGAAAAATTGATGCTTTGAACTGTGATGTTGGAGAAGACTCTTGAGAGTCCCTTAGACTGCAAGGAGATCCAACCAGTCCATCCTAAAGATCAGTCCTGGGTGTTCATTGGAAGGACTGATGCTGAAGCTGAAACTCCAATACTTTGGCCACCTCATGCGAAGAGTTGACTCATTGGAAAAGACCCTGATGCTGGGAGGGATTGGGGGCAGGAGGAGAAGGGGACGACAGAGGATGAGACGGCTGGATGGCATCACCGACTCGATGGGCATGAGTTTGAGTAAACTCTGGGAGTTGGTGATGGACAGGGAGGCCTTGTTTCCTGCGATTCATGGGGTCGCAAAGAGTCGGACACAACTGAGCGACTGAACCGAACTGAACTGGGATTTTGTACAGAGACAAACATGTCACGTGCAAAGAGAGGAAGTTTAGTTTCTTCTTTTCCTTTTACTTCCTTCCTTTCCTTATTGTGCTTCTTATAATTTCTAGTACTACATTTAATAAAACAGGTGGGAATGAAGATTATTTCTTTGTTTCTGATCCTAGGGATAAGCTTCAGTCTTTTACCTTATGAATGATGTTACTGTATGAATTTTTGTAGATGCTCAGAATCATTTTGAGATCATCCTACCTTTGCTAAGCTGATGAGAGCTTTTATCATGAATAAATATTGCATTTTGTCAAAATTTTTCTGTGTCAGGTGATATGATCTTATAATGGTTCTTCTATAGTCTGTTGGATTACTTTGTCTTTTTTTTGATCTGGCAGATACATTGATTTGTTTTTTGAACAACTTTGAGGTTGAACAACTTTGAACAACTTTGAACTTTGAGGATGAACAACTTCCAGAGCTGGAACAAGTATCACTTGTATATAAATGTATGTATGTATATATATATATATATATAATATATATTATAATAATATATTATATATATTATATATGTGCATATATATTTATGTATGTATATACACACACAATACACAAATTGCTATATTCAGCAACTTGTTGAGGGTTTCTGTGTCCAAATTCTTGAGAGATATTTATCACTTTTCTATTTTACTTTTCTTGTCCTTTATTGGTTCGATGGTGATACTGATATTGTAAAATGAGTTGGCAAGAGTTCACACTTCTCTTGTTTTCTGGAATGCATTGTGTAAAAAATCATATTAATTCTTCTTTATTCTTAGTAGAATAATCAATGAAACCACTTGGGCAGAATATCTTTTTTGGGAGAGGTTTTAAATTATTAATTTAATTGTCTTATAGATTTAGCAGTAATCTTTTTTGTATTTTGTGTGTTACAATAGTCTGTACTTTTTGAGAAGTTGACCCATTTCATTGTGGTTGTCAAAGAATGTGTGTTGAGTTTTGGGTAGTATTCTAGCATCCTTTGGAGGTCTAATGGTACTAATATCCCATGTTTCATTTCTGCTATCAGTCATTCGTATCTTCTTTGTCAGTCTTGTTAGATGTTTGCTGATTTTTTGGATTTTTTCAGAGAACTGGTTTTTTGTTTTATTAGCTTACTCTATTGTTCTTATTTTCAATTTCATTGATTTTTACTTTTATCTTTATTATAAGTTTGCTCTGTTTAATGATGCTTTGCTTTAATTTACTTTGCAAATATTGTAATTTTTACAAATTGAAGGTTTGTGTCAACCTTGTATTAAGTCAATCTATTGGTGCAATTTTTCCAACAACATTTGTTCACTGTGTCTGTATGTAACTTCTTATATTTATAGATAGAGATTACAATTCTCTGAAGGCTTAGATGATGGTTAGCATTTTTTTATTAATAAAATAAGCATATTTAGATTCAGGTTTAGATTCAGTTTTTTTGAACTTAATGCTTTTGCAAACTTAATAGAGATTGTATAATATAAACATAACTTTTATATGTACTGAGAAATCAAATAAATATGTGTGACACGCTTTATTTTGATATTTGCTTTATTGCAGTGGCCTAGAACCAAACCTGCAACATCCTCAAGGTTTGCATGTACTTCCTTCCTTTTATATGCTTTAAATTTCTTTTTCTTTTCTTGCTCTAGTTTCCTGCAGTAAAAATTAGGTCAATTAGGTCCTTTGTCTGAGTGTGTTGTTCAATTGTTTTATACTTGAAGAATTGAAATTCTTCAATAGTTCTATTAATTGCTTTGAGTGAAATAAATGTCTTGACACATAATTGTGAGAGTGTTTATTTCTCTTCTCTGCTTCATCAGTGGTCTTTTCTTGTATTTATAGATGGATGATAGGGTAGAGTATCTATAAAAGATACTCTAGTAGTAGTTGTTGTTCAGTTGCTAAGTCGTGTCTGACTCTTTGCAACCCCATGGCCTGCAGCATGCCAAGCTTCCCTGTCCTTCACTATCTCCCTGAGTTTGCTCAGTTTCATGTCCACTGAGTCAGTGATGCTATCTAACCATTTCATCTTCTGTCATTCTCTTCTCCTTTTGCATTTAATCTTTCCCAGAATCAAGGTCATTTCCAATGAGTCAGCTCTTCACATCAAGTGGCCAAAGTATTGAAACTTCAGCTTCAGCATCTGTCCTTCAAATGAATATTCAGGGTTGATTTCCTTTAAGCCTGACTCGTTTGATCTCCTTGTGGTCCAGTTGACTCTCAAGAATCTTCTCCTGCATGACAATTCAAAGGCATCGATTCTTCTGCACTCAGCCTTCTTTATGGTCCAACTCTCATATCCATATGTGACTACTGGAAAAATCATAACTTTGACTATACAGATTTTTGTCAGCAAACTGATGTTTTTGCTTTTTAATATGCTTTCTAGGTTTATCACAGTTTTTCTTCCAAGGAGCAAGTATTTTCATGGTTACAGTCACCATCCACAGTGATTTTAGAGCCAAGAAAATAAAATCTGTCACTGCTTCCACTTTTTCCCCATCTATTGCATGAAGTGATGATGGGACTTGAATGCCATGACCTTAGTTTTTTCATGTTGAGTTTTAAGCCAGCTTTTCATTCTCTTCTTTCACTCTCATCAAGAGGGTCTTTAGTTCCTCTCCACTTTTTACCATTAGAATGGTAACATCTGCATATCTGAGATTGTTGATATTTCTCCTGGCAAACTTGATTTTAGCTTGTGACTCATCAAGCCTGGCATTCTGTGTGATGTACTCTGCATGTAAGTTAAAAAACAGGATAACAATATACAGAGTCCCTTTCCCAGTTTTGAACCAGTTCATTGTTCTAACTGTTGCCACATGATAAATTTTCAAATTTGTTTTCTACAGTTATAACAGTAATAGAAAAGTAGGGAATGTATAGAAGTTATCTTATCTCTAACCATCTCAGTAACTAGTTCTTTTTCAGTTGCTTCTCCAAGGATTTTCTCACTGAATATTTTACTGTCTGTAAATATTAACAGTGTCATACCTTCCTATCAAATATTTATCCTGTTATTTGTGTTCTGCTCTTATTGTAATGATTACAATCTGTAGTATACTAAAAAATGATCATTAGCTGAGATATAAGTCTTCTTACTAGATTCTTTTTGTTAAAATACTTCTAATAAATTTCTAATGCCTTACTGTTAACCCTTAATTTGCTATAGGTGACTGATAAACATTTCTGAGATTTAGGATATTTTTATGCCTGAATGTTTGCTTTTTCTCTAAATTTTCATAACTACTTATTATTTTATCTCTAAATTTGTAACTTCTTAGACAGACCTATATTCTGGATTTAGATATGTATATGTTTATTAAATAGTGCTAGATGTCTTAGAATCACTTGAAATTCAAAGATAAAGCTCAATATCTCTCTTTCAGATGTGCCTTCTCTTTACACTTTCCACTGATTATAGTGGAATTACAATCTCCTTGTCATATATACTAATTTATGAGAACTATATTTGACTTTCACTCAGTCAAGAAGACGTAAAGACATAAGATTGAGGGTAGAAACTTGGTAAAGGTGTGTGTAGATGTGCAAATGTATGCATGCAGATAAACATGGCAAAATGATAAATTAATATTTCTGATTTTTTTTCTGGAGAAAAAAATTTTGCTAGAAAGAAAATAAAATATATCTTAAAGTGTATCTACACCAAACACTTAAAATATAATTAATATCAATATTTCTCACCCTTTTCCAAAAAAATATAAGGAAACACTTCCAAAATCATTTTATGAGGTCAGCGTTACCCTGACACCAAAATCAGGCAAGATTGCCATTAGTTCAGTTCAATTCAGTTCAGTCTCTCAGTCGTGTCCTACTCTTTGCAACCCAATGAACTGCAGCATGCCAGGCCTCCTTGTCCATCACCAACTCCCGGACCCTACCCAAACTCATGTCCATTGAGTTGGTGATGTCATCCAACCATCTCATCCTCCATCGTCACCTTCTCCTCCTGCCCTCAAATCTTTCCCAGCATCTGGATCTTTTCAAATGAGTCAGCTATAAGAAAAGAAAATCAGAGGCCAAAATCTCTGATGAACATAGATACAAAAAAATTCTTCAACAAAATATTAGCAAACTAAATTAAACATTACATTAAAAGGATCATACATCATGACCAAGTGGGATTTAATCCAGGAATGGAAGGATGACTCAATATCTGCAAATTACTCAGTGTGATACATTACATTAACAAAATGAAGGATAAAAATCACTGGATCATCCCAATAGTTGCAAAAAAAATTATGACAAAATTCAAGATATCTTTCTGTTAAAAACCCTCAGCAAAGTGGATTTAGAGGAAATATACCTCAATATTATAAAGGCTTTTTGTGAAAATCAATGATAATATGGGCTATCATCATACTCAGTGGTGAAAATCTGAAAGCTTGTCCTCTAAAATCAGAGTGCCCATTCTCACCATTCCTATTCAACATAGCATGGAAGTCTTTGAAGAGTAATTAGCAAGTATACTAATAATGAGCTGTCAGAACTATCAGAAAGATAAACTTTTAAAAGTATAATTTATTGGCTATTTGTATATCTTCTTTGGAGAAATGTCTATTTAAGTCTTTTGCACAATTTTTTTGGTTGAGTTGTTTGTTTCTCTGATATTGAGCTACATGAGCTTCTTGTATATTTTGGAGATTAATCCTTTGCCACTTGCTTCATTTGTAATTATTTTCTCCCATTCTGAGGGTTGCCTTTTCATCTTACTTGTGGCTGCATTTACTGTACAAAAGCTTTTAAGGTTAATTAGGTCCCATTTGTTCTCTTTTGTTTTCATTTCCATTGCACTAGAAAGTGGGTCAAAGAGGATCTTCCTGCAATTTATGTCAAAGAGTATTCTACCTGTTTTCCTCTAAGAGTTTTATGGTGTGTGGCCTTATATTTGGGACTTTAATCCATTTTGAGTTTATTTTTGTTAATAATGTTAGGAAGCATTATAATTTTTATTATTTTACATTTAGTTTGTCCAGTTTTCTCAGCATCACATATTGAAGAAGCTGTCTTTTCTCCATTATATATTCTTGCCTCCTTTGTCAAACATAAAATGCCCATAGGTATGCAGGTCTATCTCTGGACTTTCTGTCTTGTTCCATTGGTCTATATTTCTATATTTGTGCCATATCATAGTATCTTGATTACTGTAGCTTTGCAGTATAGTCTGAAGTGAGGAAGGTTGATTCCTCCAGCTCCATCTTTATTTCTCAAGATTTGTTTGGCTATTCAGGGTCTCTTGTGTTTCCATGAAAATTGTAAAAGTTTTTGTTCTAGTTCTGTGAAAAATGTCATTGGTAATATGATGGGGATGGCATTGAATCCAAAGGTTGCTTTGGGTAGTATAGTTAGTTTGACAATGTTGATTCTTCCAAACCAAGAATATGGTATATCGCTCCATCTGTTTGTGTCTTTAATTTCTTTCATACGTGTCTTATAGTTTTCTGCATATAGGTCTTTTGTCTCCTTAAATAGGTTTATTCCTAGGCAGTTTATTTGTTTGTTGCAATAGTGAATGGCATTATTTCCCTAATTAGTTGTTAGTATAACCAGAGATCAAATTGTCAATATCTGCTGGATCATTGAAAAAGCAAGAGAGTTCCAGAAAAACATCTATTTCTGCTTTATTGACTACGCCAAAGCCTTCAACTGTGTGGATCACAATAAACTGTGGAAAATTCTGAATGAGATGGGAGTACCAGACCACCTGACCTGCCTCTTGAGAAACCTATATGCAGGTCAGGAAGCAACAGTTAGAACTGGACATGGAACAACAGACTGGTTCCAGATAGGAAAAGGAGTATGTCAAGGCTCTATATTGTCAAACTGCTTATTTAACTTAGCATCATGAGAAACACTGGGTTGGAAGAAGCACAAGCTGGAATCAAGATTGCTGGGAGAAATATCAATAACTTCAGATATGCAGATGACACCACCCTTATGGCAGAGAGTGAAGAGGAACTAAAAAGCCTCTTGATGAAAGTGAAAGAGGAGAGTGAAAAAGTTGGCTTAAAGCTCAACATTCAGAAAACTAAGATCATGCCATCTGGTCCCATCACCTCATGGGAAATAGATGGGGAGACAGTGGAAACAGTGTCAGACTTTATTCTTTGGGGCTCCAAAATCACTTCAGATGGTGATTGCAGCCATGAAATTAAAAGATGCTTACTCCTTGGAAGGAAAGTTATGACCAACCTAGACAGCATATTAAAAAGCAGAGACATTACTTTGCCAACAAAGGTCCATCTGGTCAAGGCTATGGTTTTTCCAGTGGTCATGTATGGAAGTGAGAGTTGGACTGTGAAGAAAGCTGAACGTCAAAAAATTGATGCTTTTGAACTGTGGTGTTGGAGAAGACTCTTGCGAGTCCCTTGGACTGCAAGGAGATCCAACCAGTCCATCCTGAAAGAGATCAGTCCTGTGTGTTCATTGGAAGGACTGATGCTGAAGCTGAAACTCCAATACTTTGGCCACCTCATGCAAAGAGTTGACTCATTGGAAAAGACCCTGATGCTGGGAGGGATTGGGGGCAGGAGGAGAAGGGGACGACAGAGGATGAGATGGCTGGATTGCATCACCGACTCGATGGACATGAGTCGGACATGAGTCCGAAAGAGTCAGACACGACTGTGCGACTGAACTGAACTGATATAGGAATGCAAGAGGTCAAACAGATGGCCAACAAATCTATGAAAAAATGCTCAACATTGTTCAATATTTTAAAAATGCAAATCAAACTATCACACCAGTCAAAATGGCCATTATCAACAAATCTACAAACAATAATTACTGAAGAGGATGGAGAGAAATAGGAACCCTCTTACAGTGTTGTGGAAATGTAAATTGGTATAGCCACTATGGAGAATAGCATGGAGATTTCTTTAAAAACCAAAAATAGAGCTACTGTATGATCCAGCAATCTCACTCCTGGGCATATATCCAGAGAAAGCCATAATCCAAAAAGACACATGTACCCCAACATTCATAGCAGCATTATTTACAGTAACCAGGACGTAGAAGCAATCCAGATGTCCATTGACAGATGAATGGATAAAGAAGTTGTGGTACATACAAGGGGGTATTACTCAGATCTGAGTTAATAATAGTGAAGTGGATGAACCTAGAGCCTGTTATACAGAGTGAAGGAAGTCAGAAACAAACTCAAACATCTTATATTAATGCATATATATAATCTATGAAAATAGTATTGATGAATCCATCTGCAGGGCAGGAATAGAGACACAGATGTAGAGAACAGACTTGTGGACATAGTGGGGGAATGAGAGGGTGGGGTGAATTGAGACAGTAGCATTGACATATACACACTACCCTGAGTAACATAAATAGTTAGTGGGAAACAGCTCTATAGGGACTTCAACCCAGTGCTTTGTGGTGACCTAGAGGACTGCGATGGGGACAGGGGAGGGAGGCTCAACAGGGAGGGAATACGTGTGCACTTATAGCTGAATCTTGTTGTACGGCAGAAGACAACACACCATTGTAAAGCAATTATCTTCCAATTAAAAATAAATTTAAGAAATCTAATTTATAATTCCATTCAAAAGAATAAAGTGCTTATGAATAAATTTAACCAAGGAGGAGTAATATATGTATAATGAAATATATAAGACTGATAAAATAAGTTGAAGAAGCACAAAAAACAAATGGAAACATACTCTGTGTTCATGGACTGAAAGAACTAGCATTACTAAAATGTTCATTCTGTGCCAAGCTATCAAAGTGTCCGACTCTTTGCAACTCCATAGACTATAACCTACAAGGCTCCTCTGTCCACAGAATTTTCCAGGCAAGAGTAGTGGAGTGGGTTGCCATTTCCTTCTTCTATAGAGTTATGAAACCCCTATCAAAATTCCAATGGCATTTTTCACAGAAATAGAACAAACATACAGTTCTAAAATTTGTGTGGTATTACAAAAGAACCTAAAAAACAAAACAAAATTAAAAAGAAAAAAAAAAGTTGGAGGTATTATGCTCCCTGGATTCAAACTATAATACAAAGCTATAGTAATTAAAACAGAATGTTATTGGCATAAAAACAGATACACAGATCAATGGAACAGAACAGAAAGTCTAAAGTCATGTATATATGATCAATTAATTTATGACAAAGAAATCAAGAATATACAATAGGGGAAAAACCACTACAATAGTGTTGGAAAAACTGGACAGTCACATGAAAAGGAATGAAATTGGACTACTATCTTACACATGCATAAAAATCAACCCAAAATGGATTAAAGACTTGAATGTAAGACCTAACCTAAATCATAAAACCTCTAGAAGAAAACAGGTGGTAACCCCTTGACATGTCTTGGCAATGATTCTTTGTATTTGATGGCAAAATTATTTTGCAAAAAAAAGCAAAATGAAACAAGTGGCATGACATCAAACTTAAAAGCTTCTGCATAGCAACATCATCAGCACAATGAGAAAGCAACTAGAAATGGAAGAAAAATATTTGCAAATTATGTATGTGACAAAATAGATATCAACAAATTGATTCTGAAGTTTACATGGAGATACAAAAGATCCAAAATAGGCAACATAATATTGAAAGAGAAAAACGAAGTTGGAAGGCTGCCACCACTCAATTTCAAGACTTACTATAAAGCTACAATAGCTAAAACAACGTGGTGTTTGATAAATAATTTAAAAGCTAGATCAATGGAACAGGAAAGAGAGTGCAGAATTAGACGTAAATATAGTAACTGATATTTGTCAATGGGGTACAAAGCAATACAATGGAGTAAAAACAATCCTTTCAATAAATGCTACTGGAACAACTGTAAAAGAAAAAGAAAAATATAGACAAAAATATCACACCCTTCACAAAATTTAACTCAAAATAGATTATAAAGCTACATGCAAAGTGCAAAACTACAAATTTCCTAGAAGATAATCTAGAAGAAAATCTAGATGACCTTGGATATGGTGCCAACTTTTTAGATAAAGGTCAAAGGCAAGATCCATGGAAAAACAAAAAAACTAATAAATTGGACTTCAGTAAAATTAAAACTTCTGCTCTGTGAAAGACAGAGTCAGTAGAAAGTGAAGTCGCTCAGTGGGGTCCAACTCTTTGTGACCCCATGGACTGTAGCCTATCAGGCTCCTCTGTCCATGGGATTTTCCAGGCAAGAGTACTGGAGTGGGTTGCCATTTCCTTCTCCAGGGGATCTTCCCAACCCAGGAATCAAACCTGATCTCCCACATTGCAAAGAGACACTTTATTGTCAGTAGAATGAGAAGCTAATCTACCAATTTGGAGAAAATATTTACAAAAGACACAACTTATAAAAATAATTACAATTATTAAAAATTAATTATTAAAATAATATTAAATTTATTAATAATTATTATTAAAATATTCAAAGAACAAAGCAGAGAAGTAGAAGCAATGACAACAGAAAATGTATGTAACTCACAAGTCCAAAATATTTACGATTTCTGCATCTTTAAAGAAACACTTGTCAATCCCTGATGCACTCTTCAGGCTATAAATATTAGTATAAAAAGATTACATAGATAGCTCCAATTCCTTTCCTATATCCATGCCCTTTTCAATCTGAATATGTAATTCTGCCATCAAGAAGTGGAATGTATTTCTCACATTCTTAAATCTGGGCTGGCTTTGAGCTTTCTTTGGCCCATAAAATGTGATATAATTGATGGAATGTCAGTTCTGAGCATATAATTCAAGAGGCCTTAAACATTTAGGATCTCTTTCTTAGAACTCATTAGAACAAGCCTGGGATAGCTTGCTAAAGGTGAGAAAAGAGAAAGATGATTGAGAACTTCAGCTTAGACAAATGACCTCCAGACACATAAGAAAGTACAGGCAATTTCAGGAGTACCATCCATCTTCCCAACTTACCAAACACACTGCTAACTCCAGTGAGTCAAGTGGAAGGTGGAGGCTCTGACCTGCTGCCCAGAACCCTATAAGCAGTGACAACAATGTGTAGCTTTAAGCCAAGAGAGTTGTGGGATTGTTGTGTACCAACACATAATTGATTCTTGCATCTGTCAATGGACTGATTAATAGGAGAAATAATAAAGTTTATTTACATGTATGAAAGCACACAAAAGAAGTGACTTTATGAACATGTAAGGGTTAAAGCTGTTGGAAAGGGGTTTAGGGGCTCTGTAGGAAGTACGGAAGGTTCTGATAGAGCTCACTTATGCAATTGTCATGGAAAGTCACAGTGGTAAAGATCAGTCACTTTCCTGTCTAGAGATTCCTTCATAGTGGAGGTGGGGCTTAATGGCAGCTGAATTCTCTGGAGGATCTGCTCTACTCAGATAAGAGATGAGCAGATAAAATTTCTTTCTGCATCTGTTGCAAAAGCTGTTAGTCCCTTCAACAGCATGTTTTGAATTATGTTCAGTTCACTTCAGTTCAGTCGCTCAGTCGTGTCCGACTCTTTGCGACTCCATGAATACCAGCACGCCAGGCATCTCTGTCCATCAGCAACTCCCAGAGGTTACTCAAACTCATTTCCATCGAGTCGGTGATGCCATCCAGCCATCTCATCCTCTGTCATCCCCTTCTCCTCCTGCCCCCAATCCCTCCCAGCATCAGGGTCTTTTCCAATGAGTCAACTCTTCGCATGAGGTGGCCAAAGTACTGGAGTTTCAGCTTCAGCATCAGTCCTTCCAATGAACACCCAGGACTGATCTCCTTTAGGATGGACTGGTTGGATCTCCTTGCAGTCCAAGGGACTCTCAAGAGTCTTCTCCAACACCACAGTCCAAAAGCATCAATTTTTCGGCACTCAGCTTTCTTCACAGTCCAACTCTCACTTCCATACATGACCACTGAAAAACCATAGCCTTGACCAGACGGACCTTTATTGGTAAAGTAATGTCTCTGCTTTTAAATATGCTATCTAGGTTGGTCATAACTTTCCTTCCAAGGAGTAGGCATCTTTTAATTTCATGGCTGCAATCACCATCTGAAGTGATTTTGGAGCCCAAAAAAATGAAGTCTGACACTGTTTCCACTGTCTCCCCATCTATTTCCCATGAAATGATGGGTCCAGATATCATGATCTTAATTTTCTGAAAGTTGAGCTTTAAGCCAACTTTTTCACTCTCCTCTTTCACTTTCATCAAGAGGCTTTTTAGTTTCTCTTCACTCTCTGCCATAAGGGTGGTGTCATCTGCATATCTGAGGTTATTGATATTTCTCCTGGCAATCTTGATTCCAGCTTGTGCTTCTTCCAACCCAGTGTTTCTCATGATGTACTCTGCATATAAGCTAAATAAGCAGGGTGACAATATACAACCTTGACGTACTCCTTTTCCTATTTGGAACCAGTCTGTTGTTCCATGTCCATTTCTAACTGTTGCTTCCTGACTTGCACATAGGTTTCTCAAGAGGCAGGTCAGGTGGTCTGGTATTCCCATCTCCTTCAGAATTTTCCACAGTTTATTGTGATCTACACAGTCAAAGGCTTTGGCATAGTCAATAAAGCAGAAATAGATGTTTTTCCGGAACTCTCTTGATTTTTTGATGATCCAACAGATGTTGGCAATTTGATCTCTGGTTCCTCTGCCTTTCCTAAAACTAGCTAGAACATCTGGAAGTTCATGGTTCATGTATTGCTGAAGCCAGGCTTGGAGAATTTTGAACATTACTTTACTAGTGTGTGAGATGAGTGCAATTGTGCATAGCTTGAGCATTCTTTGGTGTTGCCTTTCTTTGGGATTGGAATGAAAACTGACCTTTTCCAGTCCTGTGGCAACTGCTAAGTTTTCCAGATTTGCTGGCATATTGAGTGCAGCACTTTCAACAGCATCATCTTTCAGGATTTGAAATAGCTCAACTGGAATTCCATCTCCTCCACTAGCTTTGTTCGTAGTGATGCTTTCTAAGGCCCACTTGACTTCACATTCCAGGATGTCTGGCTCTAGGTGAGTGATCACACTGTTGTGATTATCCCAAGGAATCTACAAAGGAAAACAAAACCTGTTAGAATTAATAAGTGAATACAAGCACTCTCACTGGGTACAAGATCAACACACTAAAATCATTTGAATTCTATTGATGAAAGAACATTTATATTTTAAGGCCAGACGTGTAAAACTAAACATAAAGTTCTCTGTGTATATGTTCAGACCTCCTCCCTTTCTCCCTAATGTGCAGTATGCATCTTCACTACACATTAATCAGACCTCCTCAAAGGTGGGAGTGCCTACTTGACTGTAAATATCAATCTTTTTCTTTCTTCTGACACTAGCAGAGTAACTTCTTTAAAATATAGTGTTCATTTCCAACTCTTTAGGGGGTCATGGTGACCAGCTGATCTCTTCGTACATGCTTACTTGGACTATGTAACCTTGAACTTTATGTAAAATATCAGTATGTCATTTTGATGTGTGATCCTTTGTATCAAAAATGTAAAGGACTGTGCCTTTGGCTTCTAACAACTGAAACAATTCCAGAAGCTTTTTGAGAATCTGCTTCCTGGGTTGTAACCCTCAGGTTGGCTCAAATAAAATTCCTTTTTCAATTCTTAACTTGATAGTTAATTGAATTTTTGCTGACACTATAAAGTAACAATAAACATATGAGAACTGAGATTGAAAACACAACATTGTTTACAATTACCTCGAAATTAAAGAACTACTTAGGGACACATATAACAAAACACACCCATATGTTGATTATGAGAAAATACTAGTGAAATAAATCAAGCATCTAAATAAATGGAGAAACATGCTCTGTTAATGGATTGGGGACTCAGTATAGTAAAGATGTCATGTCAGTTCTTTCCAAATTGACCTAACTTTTAATGCAAACCTATTGAAATCCCAGCAATGACTTTTACTGACATGGATACTCTTACTCTAGAATTTATAAAGAAAAGTACAGGTTCTTGAGTAGCTAATTTTTTTTTTTTTTTTAATGAAGAATGAAGTAGGAGTACCTCCTCCAAAGAGGATACACAGATGGCAAATAGCATATAACAAGATGTTCAATATTATTAGCCATCAGGGAAATGCAAACAAATTACAGTGAGATATCACCATACATCTATAAGAATGGCTAAAATAAAAGTAATAAAAATGACAGTTTCTGGCAAAGATGCAAAGAAACTGGGTTACTCATGTTGCTGGTGGGGATACATACAGCTACTCCAGATAATAGCTTGACATTTTCTTGTAAAATTAAACATGTTATTACCATATAACTTTGCAATTGTGCTCTTGGGCATTATCTTAGAAAAACAGACCTACACTCACACAAAAATCTGTACACAAATATTTATAGTAGTTTTATTCGTAATGCTCAGAAACTGGAAACAGGTCAAATGTCATTCAATGGGTGAATGGTTAAACAAGGTGTCATAGATGTATACAATGGAACACTATTCAGAATTCAAAATTAATTAATTATCAATAAATGCAGCAATTTGGGTGAATCTTCAGGAAATACGGTGAGTAAAAAAGCCATTTCAATAAGATTATATAATGTATGAGTCTACTAATATAAAAAATTTTAAAGGACAATATTTAGAAGTTTAGCACAGATTAGTGGTTGCCAGGGTCACGGATTTGGTTGTGGTTGGCTAAAAAAGGATTTGGGCTTCCTGGGTGGTGCCAGTTGTAAAGAACCCACCTGCCACTGCTGGAGACATAAGCTCAGGTGTTGTTTCCCTTCTCGGAGAAGGCAATGGCAACCCACTTCAGCACTCTTGCTTGGAAAATCCCATGGACGGAGGAACCTGGTAGGCTGCAGTACATGGGGTTGCTAAGTAGGACACGACTAAAGCAATTTAGCAGCAGCAGCGGCTTCCCTTGTCGCTTAGTCTATAAAGAATCTGCCTACAGTGCAGAAGGCTGGGGTTTGATTCTTGGATCGGGAAGATCCCCTGAGGAAGGGCATGGCAACCCACTCTAGTATTCTTGCCTGGAGAATCCCATGGACTGAGGAGCCTGGCAGGTAACAGTCCATAGGGTCGAAATAAGTCAGACATGACTGAAGCAACTTAGCACGCAGGCACTGCTACAAAAGGATAGCATACTAGATCCTTCTGGTGATGCAAATATTTTGTAACTTGACTATAGTGTTAATATCTTGATTGTAATACTGTGCTATAATTTTGCAAGATATTATTTGTGTAAACAATAGTATGGGAAAGACTAGAGATCTCTTCAAGAAAATTAGAGATACCAAGGGAAATTTTCATGCAAAGGTGAGCATAATAAAGGACAGAAATGGTATGGACATAATAGAAGCAGAAGATATTAAGGAGAGGTGGCAAGAATACACAGAACTATACACAAAAGATCTCATGACCCAGATAACCACAAAGGTGTGATCACTCAGCTAGAGTCAGACATTCTGGAATGTGAAGTCAAGTGGGCCTTAGGAAGCATCACTACAAACAAAGCTAGTGCAGGTGAAGGAATTCTAGTTGAGCTATTTCAAATCCTGAAAGACGATGCTGTGAAAGTGCTGCACTCAATATACCAGCAAATCTGGAAAATTCAGCAGTGGCCACAAGACTGGAAAAAGTCAGTTTTCATTCCAATCCCAAAGAAAGGCAACGCCAAAGAATGTTGAAACTACTGCATAATTCAACTCATCTCACACACTAGTAAAGTAATGCTCAAAATTCTCCAAGCCAGGCTTCAACAGTACATGAACCATGAACTCCCAGATGTTCAAGATGGATTTAGAAAAAGTAGAGGAACCAGAAATCAAACTGCCAACATTCATTGGATCATCGGAAAAACAAGAGAGTTCCAGAAAAACATATACTTTTGCACTATTGACTATGCCAAAGCCTTTGACTGTGTGGATCACAACAAACTGTGGAAAATTCCTAAAGAGATAGGAATATCAGACCAGCTGACCAGCCTCCTGAGAAATCTGTATGCAGCTCAAGAATCAACAGTTAGAACTGGACATGGAACATCAGACTGCTTCCAATTCGGGAAAGGAGTACGTCAAGGCTGTATATTTTCACCCTGCTTATTTAACTTATATACAGAGTACATCATGTGGAACGCTGAGCTGGATGAAGCACAAGCTGGAAACAAGATTGCTGGGAGAAATATCAATAACGTCAGATATGCAGATAACACCATCCTTGCGGCAGAAAATGAAGAAGAACTAAAGAATCTCTTGATGAAACTGAAAAAGGAAAATGAAACATTGGCTTAAAACTCAACATTCAGAAAACTAAGATCATGGCATATGGTCCCATCACATCATGGCAAATAGATGGGGAAACAATGGAAACAACGAGAGACTTTATTTTTGGGGGCTCCAAAATCACTGTAGATGGTGACTATAGTCATGAAATTAAAAGATTCTTGACCCTTAGAAGAAAAGCTGTGACCATCTTAGACAGCATATTAAAAAGCAGAGACATTATTTTGCCAACAAATGTCCAACTAGTCAAAGCTATGGTTTTTCCAGTAGTCATGTATGGATGTGAGAGTTGGACTATAAAGAAAACTGAGCACGTAAGAATTGATGCTTTTGAACTGTGGTGTTGGAGAAGACTTTCGATAGTCCCTTGGACTGCAAGGAGATCCAACCAGTCCATCCTAAAGGAAGTCAGTCCTGAATATTCATTGGAAGGACTGATGCTAAAGCTGAAACTCCAATACTTTGGCCACCTGATACGAAGAAACGACTCATTAGAAAAGACCATGATGCTGGGAAAGATTGAAGGTGGGTGGAGAAAGGGATGACAGAGGTTGAGATGGTTGGATGGCATCACCAATGTGACGGACATGACTATGAGTAGGCTCTGGGAGCTGGTGATGGACAGGAAAGCCTGGCGTGCTGCAATCCATGGGGTCGCAACGAGTCGGACATGACTGAGAGACTGAATTGAACTAATTCGTATAAACTGGCTAGCAATACACAGGACTTCTTTGTAATAATTTTTTTCAAATCCATACAAATTTATGCTTATTAAAAATAAAAAAGTTTAATTAAAAAAGGATACTTGAAGTAAACAAACACCAACATCTTTCATGGGGACTTTGTTTCTTTCCATGATCCAAGTCATTAGTAAGAAGGAACTTGAGTTGACCCCTCAGTAGACTGCTATGTATTCCTGGAAATTGCTGGGATGCTAACTCATCCTTGGATTATCTAGGATGCACGATTTTAAGTCTCGAAGTTTCCTTCTGTGAGCATTTTTTGAGGAGAGAGAAGGAATACTTTCTGAGTATATTGGGAGGTGAGATAAGGATATGAAAATGTGTTTAGTAATGCCTCCTTGACTGCAAGTTCTAACTCTGATAAGCTACAAAATGGGATCATGGGATATACTAAAATAAGATGATTATCTTTACATTTCTAGTATAATATTTTAATACTTCCATAAAGTATAAATAAAAAAGATTTACTTTTTTTACTTTAAAAATAATTTAAAAGAGATTCTGTGATTTGGCCTAACAAAAACAGTTACAAATGAGGAATAAAGATGTATTTTTTTTTAAACTTAATCTGGCAGATGAAATGAAGAAGGATGGGATTTCTCATTTTCTCACTTATCTCCTTTCCTTTCACTCCTACTTCTTCTTCTACACAGATATTCATAGACATTTAGCAAAAAACAAATACACATTTGAGGCTTCCTTCCTAATTCAAGTAAGGCCATTTGTACAAAACATTACTAAGGTGTGGATGTATTCAAATTGAAATTTGTTCTTACTTTCATGAGCCAGGGAAATATAGCTCTATGTGGTTGCTTAATACAATAAATCTTATTTTGTTGAAAGCAAAGGGGTTATAGACAGGTGAATTCAAATAGGCAAACTTTTCTTCTGCTCATTTAATCAACTTCTTCTCCTGCATCCATTCCCTGCCAACAGCTGCTCTGAAATCTCTTCTACAGTTTTGCCTTTTTTGAATGCTATATAAATGAAATCCTATAGGATGTAGCCTTGGTATAATTAATTTGAGGTTCATCTACGATGTGTGTATCAGTAGTTTGTTCTCTTTAATTCTGGGTAGCGTTACTTGAAGGGCTTCCCCGGTAGCTCAGCTGGTAAAGAATCTGCCTGCAATGTGGGAGGCCTGCGTTCAATCCCTGGATTGGGAAGATGCCCTGGAGGAAGGCATGGCAACCCATTCCAGTATTCTTGCCTGGTGAATCCCCATGGACAGAGGAGCCTGGTGGGCTACAGTCCACCGGGACATGCCTGAGTGACTAAGCAGAGCATGACACAGCACAGCATTACTTAGAATGAATTTACAGCAGTTTATTCTTCAGTTAAAAGATATTTCCAACACTTCCGGCTTTTAGTAAGATAAAGACAGCCACTATAAAAACTTGCATATAGATTTTAAGTAAACTCAGATTTCATTTCTCTTGGGAAAATACTTAGAAAAGTATTTTAAAAACTTAGGTCATATGGTATGTGCTTATAAGAAATTGGCAAACTGTTTTCCAAAGTGGCAGTATCATTTTACATTCACACTGGCAATAAATGAGGGTTACAGTTGCCCTGCCTACTCTGTCAATGTGCAGAACTTGGTAGTCAGGATTGTTATTCTCAAAAGTACTTTATCTTATTTTTTTTTTTAATTTTAGTATCTATCTTGTTATTTTTTGACATCCATAACTCTTATGAAGTGTGTATTCAGATCTTTTGTACCATTCATAGTTGGATTGTTTGTTTTTGTATTATTAAATTTGAGTTAATTATTTATGCATTCTGGGTATAAATCCTTTACTAGACATCTGTTTTTGGAAATACTTTAGGTCAGTCCATGGCTTTTTTTATACTCAGCAATGTCTTTCAATAAAAAAAGATTTAAATTTTAGCTAAGCCCCCTTAATTTTTTTTATTGTTTAAGGGAATGAATTTGATCGCCAGTCTATGGTGTATGTAAAGAATGTTAAAAACACATGTATTAATAATGGAGATGTATACAACAGTGCCAGGTGCATTTTATGTTGAGAACAGTGTTTCCCAGGCCAGGGGGCCAGTGAAGGACCTGCCTGGGATGCAATTCCCTGAGATGTCTAGACATTATCCAAATGGAACCTAAAGGGAGTGGTGGGAAATGATATTTGTTTCAACAAAGAAAGAAGATA
Source organism: Dama dama (assembly GCF_033118175.1). NCBI lineage: Eukaryota > Metazoa > Chordata > Mammalia > Artiodactyla > Cervidae > Dama > Dama dama. The sequence continues at coordinate 23,825,657 of NC_083696.1, read as the reverse complement.
TCAAAAGTCACTAAAATGAGACTTAACTAAAGAGTTATTTTTCTTATATTTAATTGTCCTACAGTGTTAGAGGGAGGAGAATTGAATCAATTTGGTCACAACTTAAACTAAGTTAGATATGTTGTTACTAAGGTACCCAATCACCTAGTGTTAGCTTGGCTTTGGGGTGGGGCAAGTTTGCTAATTTTAGCCTAGGACTTCCCTACATACTTGATCCTGAGAGAGAATCTCTCTCCACAACTGCACCTGTGGTGAACTGCCATAACGCTGGTTTGGAATGCATTCAGCTCGTTCTCCATCTTTGGGGGACAAAGGTGGTGAGCTTTGACAGTAATCTTATTCTTTTGTGGGTAAGCAGTAATCAAATTGCTGGGGGCCTAGGATGGCTTTCTACCTCTCTCCCAGGAGCAGAGGTTTGTTACTTTCTCTCTCAATTTGCAATAAATCTTCTGCTAAGCCTTGAAGGTAACCAGTTTCCCCACCTATTGAACAGCGACTTGTTTCAGAGGATGGAACAATATAAGTGGTAATTTTGTCGTTCGTAACAACCAGGATTTTTCTTGTTATGGTAGTATGGAATGACCTACTTTTCATCTTTCTATATTTCATTTTTTATGTTATGTATTTCTGGTCTAATCATTATCATTTTCCTATTTCTGCTAAATTTGGGCTAAGTTTTTTTTTCTAGTTCTTTTAGGTGTAAAGTTAGTTGTATATTAAAAATCTTTCTATTTTATCAATATATATTCTTAAAATTTCCCTCTTATTTACTTATTTATCTAAATTTAAATATTTATTTATTTAGTCAGTTAGTTGCCATTTCAAATCCTAAAAGATTCTGCTGTGAAAGTGCTGCACTCAATATGCCAGCAAATCTGGAAAACTCAGCAGTGGCCACAGGACTGCAAAAGGTCAGTTTTCATTCCAACCCCAAAGAAAGGCAATGCCAAAGAATGTTCAAACTATGCACAATTGAACTCATCTCACACACTAGTAAAGTAATGGTCAAAATTCTCCAAGCCAGGCTTCAACAGTACGTGAAATGTGAACTTGCAGATGTTCAGCATGGATTTAGAAAAGGCAGTTCAGTTCAGTTCAGTTGATCAGTCATGTGCAGCTCTTTCTGACCCCATGAACCGCAGCACGCCAGGCCTCCCTGTCCATCATCAACTGCCAGAGTCTATCCAAACCTATGTCCATTGAGTCGGTTGCCATCCAACCATTTCTTCCTGTCTTCCCCTTCTCCTCCTGCCCTCAATCTTTCCCAACATCAGGGTCATTTCTAAATAGTCAGCTCTTCACATCAGATAGCCAAATATTGGAGTTTCAGCTTCATCATCAGTCCTTCCAATGAACACCCAGGAATGATCTTTGGGATGGACTGGTTGGATCTCCAAGACTCTCAAGAGTGTTCTCCAACACCACAGTTCAAGATCATCAATTCTTTGGCACTCAGCTTTCTTTCTTTTTTTTTCCCCAGCTTTCTTTATACTCCAACTCTCACATCCATACATGACTTCTGGAAAAACCATAGCCTTGACTAGACAGACCTTTGTTGACAAAGTAAAGTCTCTGCTTTTTAATATGCTGTCTAAGTTGGTCATAACTTTCCTTCCAAGCAGTAAGGATCTGCGAATTTCATGGCTGCAATCACCATCTGCAGTGATTTTGGAGCCCCAAAAAATAAAGTCAGCCACTGTTTCCACTCTTTCCCCATCTATTTGCCATGAGTTATGTGACCAATGCCATGATCTTAGTTTCTGAATGTTGAGCTTTAAGCCAACTTTTTCACTCTCCTCTTTCACTTTCATCAAAAGGCTCTTTATTTTTTCTTCACTTTCTGCTATAAGGGTGGTGTCATCTGTATATCTGAGGTTATTGATAATTCTCCTGGCAATCTTGACTCCAGTTTGTGCTTCCCCCAACCCAGTGTTTCTCATGAAGTTTTCTGCAGATAAGTTAAATAAGCAGGGTGATACAAGTTAAATACAGCCTTGACGTACTCCTTTTCCTATTTGGAACCAGTCTGTTGTTTCATGTCCAGTTCTAACTGTTGCTTCCTGACTTGCATATGGGTTTCTCAAGCGGCAGGTCGGATGGTCTGATATGCCCATCTCTTTCAGAATTTTCCACAGTTTATTGTGATCTACACAGCCAGAGGCTTTGGCATAGTCAATAAAACAGAAATAGATGTTTTTCTGGAACTCTCTTGCTTTTTCAATGATCCAGTGGATGTTGACAATTTGACCTCTGGTTCCTCTGTCTTTTCTAAAGCCAGCTTGAACATCTGGAAGTTCATGGTTCATGTATTGCTGAGGCTGGCTTGGAGAATTTTGAGCATCACTTTACTAGTGTGTGAGATGAGTGCAATTGTACAATAGTTTGAGCATTCTTTGGTATTGCCTTACTTTGAGATTGGACTGAAAACTGACATTTTCCAGTCCTGTGGCTACTGCTGAGCTTTCCAAATTTGCTGACATATTGAGTTCAGCACTTTCACAGCATCATCTTTTAGGATTTGAAATAGCTCACCTGGAATTCCATCACCTCCACTAACTTTGTTCGTAGTGATGCTTCCTAAGGCCCACTTTTCTTCACATTTCAGGATGTCTGGCTCTAGGTGAGTGTGAGTGATCTCACCATGGTGATTATCTGGGTCGTGAAGATCTTTTTTATACAGTTCTTCTGTGTATTCTTACCACTTCTTCTTAATATCTTCTGCTTCTTTTAGGTCTAGATCATTTCTGTCCTTTATAAAGCCCATCTTTGCATGAAATATTCCCTTGGTAGCTCTAATTTTCTTGAAGTGAAATCTAGTCTTTCCATTGTATTGTTTTCCTCTATTTCTTTGCATTGATCACTAAGGAAGGCTTTCTTATCTCTCTTTGCTATTCTTTGGAACTCTGCATTAAAATGGACATATCTTTCCTTTTCGCTTCTTTTCACAGCTATTTGTAAGGCCTCCTCAGACAACCGTTTTTCCTTTTTGCAATTCTTTTTCTTGGGGATGGTTTTGATTTCTGTCTCCTGTACAGTGGCACAAACTTCCATCCATAGTTCATCTGGCTCTCTGTCTATCAGATCTAGTCCCTCAAATCTGTCTCTCACTTCCACTGTATAGTCATAAGGGATTTGACTTAGGTCATACCTGAATGGTCTAGTGGTTTTCCTCACTTTCTTCAATTTAAGTCTGAATTTTGCAGTAAGAGGTTCATTATCTGAGACAGTCCGCTCCTGGTCTTGTTTTTGCTGACTGTATAGAGCTTCTACATCTTTGGCTGCAAAGAATATAGTCAATCTGATTTCAATGTTGACCATCTGATGATGTCCATGTGTAGTCTTCTCTTGCGTTGTTGGAAGAGGGTGTTTTCTATGACCTGTGCATTCTCTTGGCAAAACTCTATTAACCTTTGCCCTGCTTCATTCTGTACTCCAAGGCCAAATTTGCCTGTTACTCCAGGTGTTTCTTGACTTCCTACTTTTGCATTCCAGTCCCCTATAATGAAAAGGACATCTTTTTTGAGCGTTACATCTAAAAGGTCTTGTAGGTGTTCATAAAATTGTTCAATGTCAGCTTCTTCAGCATTACTGGTCGGGGCATAGGCTTGGATTACCATGATATTAAGTGGTTTGTCTTGCAAACAAACAGAGACCATTCTGTCGTTTTTGAGATTGCATCCAAGTACTGCATTTCAGACTCTTTTGTTGACTGTGATGGCTACTCGATTTCTTCTAAGGAATTCCTGCCCACAGTAGTAGATATAATGGTCATCTGAGTTAAATTCACCCATTCCAGTCCATCTTAGTTTGCTGATTCCTAGAATGTTGGTGCTCACTCTTGTCATCTCCTGTTTGATCATTTCCAATTTGCCTTGATTCATGGGTCTAACTTTCCAGGTTCCTATGCAATATTTCTCTTACAACATTGGACCATGCTTCTATCACCAGTCCCATCCACAGCTGGGTGTTGTTTTTGCTATAACTCCATCCCTTCATTCTTTCAGGAGTTATTTCTCAGAAAAGGCAGAGGAACCAGAAATCAAATTTCCAACATCCGTTGGTCATTGAAAAAACAAGAGAGTTCCAGAAAAACATCTACTTTTGCACTATTGACTTGCCAGAGCCTTTGACTGTGTCTCTCACAACAAACCGTGGAAAATTCTTAAAGAGATGGGAATATCAGACCAGCTGACTTGCCTCTTGAGAAATCTGTACGCAGCTCAAGAAGCAACAGTTAGAACTGGACATGGAACAACGACCGGTTCCAAATCAGAAAAGGAGTATGTCAAGGTCGTATATTGTCACCCTGTTTATTTAACTTATATCAGAGTACATCATGCAAAATGCCAGGCTGGATGAGGCACAAGCTAGAATCAAGATTGCCAGGAGAATTATCAATAACCTCAGATATGCAAATGACATCACCCGTATGGCAGAGAGTGAATAAGAAATAAAGAGCCTATTGATGAAAGTGAAAGAGGAGAGTGAAAACTTTGGCTTAAAACTCAACATTCAGAAAACTAAGATCATGGCATCCAGTCCCATCACTTCATGGTAAATAGATTGGGAAACAGTGGAAGCACTGAGAAACTTTATTTTGGGGGCTCCAAAATACTGAAGATGGTGACTGCAGCCATGACAGTAAAAGATGCTTGCTCCTTGGAAGAAAAGCTATGACCAACCTAGACAGCATACAAAAAAGCAGAGACATTATTTTGCCAAGAAATGTCCAACTAGTCAAAGCTATGGTTTTTCCAGTAGTCATGTATGGATGTGAGAGTTGGACTATAAAGAAAACTGAGCATGTAAGAACTGATGCTTTTGAACTGTGGTGTTGGAGAAGACTCTTGAGAGTCCCTTGGACTGCATGGAGTTCGAACCAGTCCATCCTAAAGGAAATCAGTCCTGAATATTCATTGGAAGAACTGATGCTGAAGCTGAAACTCCAATACTTTTGCCACCTGATATGAAGAAATGACTCATTGGAAAAGACCCTGATGCTGGGAAAGATTGAAGGCAGGAGGAGAAGGGGACAATAAAGGATGAGATGGTTGGATAGCATCATTGACTCGATGGACATGAGTTTGAGCAAGCTCTGGGAGTTGGTGATGGACAGGGAAGCCTGACGTGCTGCAGTCCATGTGGTCACAAAGAGTCAGACACAGTGGAGTGACTGACCTGAACTGATTGAGTCTTTAATTGCAGCATGCAGGATCTTTCATTGTATTGCATGGGCTATCTAGTCATAGTGCAAACGCTCATTAGTTGCCTCTTACTGCCTTAGTTGCTCTGAGGCATATGAAATCTTAGTTCCCTGACTAGGGATCAAATCTGCATCTCCTGCACTGGAAGGCAGATTCATAACCACTGGACAACAAGGGAAATCCCTTGATATATGTGTTTATAGCAATCAACTTTACCTTAGAACTGATTTTGCTGTATTTCATAAGCTCTGGTATGTTTTGTTTCTTTCTTTGTGTGATTTGTTTTTCAAGTTTGTGTTTTGAATGAAAGTTTCTTTAAGTTTTACAGAGCTTTATATTTGTCAAAAGTTTCACATACATTATTTCATATAATCCCATGATGACTTTTTGCTTTCCTCTACCCTTATAACTACCGCACAATTGCACTCATCTCACACACTAGTAAAGAAATGCTCAAAATTCTCCAAGCCAGGCTTCAGCAATACGTGAATGGAGAACTTTCAGATGTTCAAGCTTGTTTTAGAAAAGGTAGAGGAACCAGAGATCAAATTGACAATATGCACTGGATCATCGAAAAAGCAAGAGAGTTCCAGAAAAACATCCATTTCTGCTTTATTGACTACACCAAAGCCTTTGACTGTGTGGATCACAATAAACTGTGGAAAATTCTGAAAGAGATGGGAATACCAGACCACCTGACCTGCCTCTTGAGAAATCTGTATGCAGGTCAGGAAGCAACAGTTAGAACTGGACATGGAATAACAGACTGGTTCCAAATAGGAAAAGGAGTATGTCAAGGCTGTATATGGTCAGCCTGCTTATTAAACTTACATGCAGAGTACATCATGAGAAATGCTGGGCTGGAGGAAGCACAAGCTGGAATCAAGATTGCTGGAAGAAATATCAATAACCTCAGATACGCAGATGACACCACCCTTATGACAGAAAGTGAAGAGGAATTAAAAAGCCTCTTGATGAAAGTGAAAGAGGAGAGTGAAAAAGTTGGCTTAAAGCTCAACATTCAGAAAACTAAGATCATGGCATCTGGTCCCATCACCTCATGGGAAATAGATGGGGAGACAGTGGAAACAGTGTCAGACTTTATTTTTCTGGGCTCCAAAATCACTGCAGATGGTGACTGCAGCCATGAAATTAAAAGACACTTACTCCTTGGAAGGAAAGTTATGACCAACCTAGACAGCATATTAAAAAGCAGAGATGTTACTTTGCCAACAAAGGTCCGTCTGGTTAAGGCTATGGTTTTTCCAGTGGTCATGTATGGATGTGAGAGTTGGACTGTGAAGAAAGCTGAGTGCCGAAAAATTGATGCTTTTGAACTGTGGTGTTGGAGAAAACTCTTGAGAGTCCCTTGGACTGCAAGGAGATCCAACCAGTCCATCCTGAAAGAGATCAGTCCTGGGTGTTCACTGGAAGGACTGATGCTGAAGCTGAAACTCCAATACTTTGGCCACCTCATGTGAAGTGTTGACTCATTGGAAAAGACCCTGATGCTGGGAGGGATTGAGGGCAGAAGGAGAAGGGGGAAGACAGAGGATGAGATGGCTGGATGGCATCACCGACTCGATGGGCATGAGTTTGTGTAAACTCCAGGAGTTTGTGATGGACAGGGAGTCCTGGCGTGCTGGGACTCACGGGGTCGCAAAGAGTTGGACACGACTGAGCGACTGAACTGAACTGAACCGAACCCCTATATCACACCTCCTTTTCCTCTCCCCATTGGCTGCCAGTAGTTTGTTTTCTATATATGTGATTTTGCTTCCTTTTTGTTATATTTTGCTAGTTTGTTTTAATTTTTTTTTAGATTCTTCATTAAGTGATATTATATAGCATTTTTCTGTCTGACTTATTTCACTTAGCATAATACCATATGCTGATTTTATTTTTTATGTCTGAGCAGTATTCCATTGTGCATGTGTGTGTGTGTGTGTGTGTGTGTGTGTATGTGTGTATCACATCATATTTATCTATTTTTTGGTTGATGGTCACTCAGGTGGTTTTCATATCTTGGTAATAATGCTGCTATGAACATTGGGGTGCATGTATATTTTCAAATTAGTGTTTTCTTTTTATTGAATATATATCCAGGACTAGAAATTCTGGGTGATATGGTAGTGCTATTTTTAGTTTTTTGTGGAAACTCTGCTGTTTTCCTCAGTGACTGCACCAATTTACATTCCCACCCACAGTGTACAAGGCTTCCATTTTCTCTACATTCTCACCATCATTCTCACACTGACATTCTGACAGGTGTGAGATGTCATTGTGATTTTTATTTGCCTTTCTTTGATGATTAGTGATGTTGAACATCTTTTCATCTGCCTGTTGTCCAACTGCCTTTCCCCTTTAGAAAAATGTCTATTAAAGTTCTTCTGCTCACTTTTTACTCTTTTTTTTTTTTTTTGTGCTGAGTTGTATGAGCTGTTAATATATGTTGGATATTGACCTCTTATACTGCATATATAATTTGGAAATAGTTTCTCCCATTCAGTTAGCTGCCTTTTTGGTTTCTTGATGGTTTCCTTTGCTGTGCAAATGTTTCCTTTTTTGTCTTAAGATACTTTTTTTTTTTTTCTTTAATTTCCTTTTTGGTTCACTAATTATTCAAGAGAATGTTATTTAATATCCAAGTATTTATGAATTTTCCAGTTTTCCTTTTACTATTCATTTCTAGTTTACACCATTTGATCAGAAAAAAATACTTGGTATGAATTCAATCACCTTAAATTTGCTAAGACTTTTTTGTGGCCTAATGAACAGTCTATCCTAGAAAATATTCTATGTGCCCTTGAGAAGAATGTGTATTCTGCTATTGTATGGAATGTTTTGTGTATGTCTGTTAAGTCTGTTGTGTATAGAGTGTCCTTTGAATTCTTAAGTTGTCATCTTTAAAAGTGATTGTTAAGCCTCAAGAGTGCCAGTCATTTTCTTTATATAGTCAGAAAAATGTTCCTATCTCACAATGCCAATCTGAATTCAGGAAAGCAAATCATTAAAAAAGAAAGAAAAACAATACTGTAAAATGCAATGCATGCCTTTCTAGGCATTGCCTCCAGGGACAGTTGGAATTCTCTCTGCCTTTCCCCTAATCTCTTCCTCACTTCTGCCAAGGGATTAAAAATAATTGAGCATTTCAGTCATTGTTGCTCCCTTCTTCTTCTTCTCACTTCAAGTGGAACACTGACATGGGTCAACATCCTTGGAGCATGACTCTCAGGAGACTAGACAGGGCCTGATTCCCTTGCAGTGGCTTGTCAACTAAGGCCAAGGCTGGAGGGCCAAGAAGTTCTTTTTTTCTCTAAGTTTAATGTACATGTTGATGACAGAAGCCCATTGAATTCACCCATTTCTTCTTTAATGATTGAGAGGTCTGAGACTCATGGTTGATGACACTACTTAGGCTGCACAGACTTAGAGAAAAATGTCTGCTCCTCAGACCAGGTTACTAGAGCTCCAAACTAGAGTTGGGCTCACATTCTAGATAGTGGATCCTAATTTGACTTCCCTTTACCGTTATTATCCCTTGTACAGTGTTCTTTAGTATGGGAAATGGTGTGGAAAAAGGACAGGGTCCAGTAGTGTTCTTGATTGGGAGCAGGACTCAGGACATTCCAGGGTCCCCAGTGAGACCATAGCTCATCATATTTTAATCTCCACATTATTTTGATGCATGCCCTCAATATATGTATGTCTTGTGCTGTACCACAATGTCAATGGAAATCATAAGGGATACCTAAGGATATTATCTCCTAAACACTGCTGAGCCTTTCAGTTCTTTCTGAGTGCAATACCAGCCCCTCAGTCAGTATGAGATAATTTTTCTTGCACTGAAGTTATATATTCCCTTTACTTTTCCCTTTTTTCATCCCATCCAAAAAATAATGAATCAGACCATGATATATTTTAGAAAAAGGGACTTATTTTTCTATGCTTGGTAAGGGAACCCCACTAAGGGGATTGTTTTTATTAATTTAAGCTTTAAAACATTGCCTTTAAATCTGGAATTTCAAGTTATGTCTACCATATAATAAAGTTGGATTTCCTAACTCTTCAGTAGACAGACACTGTTTCATTTATGCAAGTTTCTTGCAGGGTATACAGGGAGAAGAACAGATGACAGAGCCTCCAGACACTTGAGATTGTGGATCAACATTTTGTGAAGCTCTCATTCAAGCTGCAGAAACAACTTGTAAAAATGCCTGCAGAACAGCATAATAGGAAGTGAAGTAAATGTCACATCCGTTTTTATGACCTTTCTCTTCATAGAAATTCTTTCCTGTAATGTTTGTTTCAAACACGTAGAAGAATTATGTAACTAGAAACTTGAAAACTATCTAAGTGGATTCTGTTCCTGCGTGTGCTAAGTCACTGCAGTCATGTCCAACTCTTAGTGACCCTATGGACTATAGCCCACCAGGCTCCCCCGTTCATGGGGTTCCCCAAGCAAGAATACTGGAGTGGATGGCCATGCCCTCCTCCAGGGGATCTTCCCGAACCAGAAATCAAACCTGAGTCTCTTACGTCTCCTACATTGGCAGGTGGGTTCTTTACCACTAGTGCCACCAGGGAGTGTAGCCATTGGAAACACTATGGATATGTATTTACTGGAGTAGAAAGATGATCATGTGAGGGTAAGTGAACAGAGGAAGTTTCTGAACATTAAAAAATAAATAAATAAGGTAGAGGAGTGAATGAATATTGAGTAAAGATTTGGATTGCCTCCTTGGGCAAAAAGGATATGTTTGAGTTGAAAAAACAATATTATATAAGGCTTCACCTATCAAAATCCTGCAGACAATATTTAAGAGTGAATTAAACTTTAAAGATTAAAATTCATCATTTTAGAATGATATCTAATGTTTCAAAATGATGTCATTAGTATGTTCTTAATTTCGTATAACTATTTCAAAATGAGGTATGTCAATTGTGTTAGAGGCCCTGATGAAGTTCTGACTACATCCTTATTTCAAAATAGAACACAGGCTCTGGAGCCAGACTGCCTGGCTTCAAATATTGGTTCTTCCACTTACTAACTTTATGTGTTTGTGGATTTTATTAGTTTATAAAAAAGCAATAGCAATGACTGTATCAGATTCTCTGGGTCCATGCCTATAATTCCTTGGTGGTGGTGGTGGTTTAGTTGCTCAGTCATGTCAGACTCTTATGACCCCATGGACTGTAGCCTGCCAGGCTTCTCTGTCCATGGGATTCTTCAGGCAAGCATACTGGAGTGGGTTTCCATCTCCTTCTCCAGGGTATCTTTCCAACCTAGGAATTGAACCCTGGTCTCCTGCATTGCAGGCAGGTTCTTTACTAACTGAACTACGAGGAAAGCCCAATTCCCCTGGACTTCCTTGGCCTCCCCCAAATGTTCCCTATACACATTTCACATACCCACCTTCCTGCATTGCTCAAGGAATTCTTTGGCCTTTCCTTCTCTCTAGGAAGACTGGAAATGCAAGGAACACCTTCAGACAATCGTGGTGGATGTAAGCACGTAGATGTCTGGCCATCTCCTGATCCTGTGGTGCAATTTTGAGGTGTGCTTCAAACAGTCTTTCAAAGGGTCCTTAAAGATTTGAGCCTTTATTGTCCATAACAATAATAAGCTCATTATTGCACCCTTCTGCTCTTTTCCTTGTCCCACTCACAATTCTTCTCCTGATCACCTTTCAAACAAACTATTCACTATTCACACCCAAAGCTTTTCTCTGAGGGGAATTTAATCTAAGATAATAGTATTTAACTTTTGAAGTTGTAAAAATTAAATGAAATGATGCCTGTTAAGTTTTCGCCTTATATATTTTGATGCTCTGCTGTTATACTATACATGCTTAGACTTGATATCTGTCTTTGGAAAATCTATCCTTGTGTAATATTTATCTCTATCTCTGATAACTTTTCTTGTCCCAAAGTCTTCTTTATCTGGTATTGTATAGCATATTACAGTTTATGGGGTTGCAAAGAGTTGGACATGACTTGGTAACTGAACAACAACAATGATATATAGCTAATTCATTTTTAACCTACTTGAGTTATTATGTATAAAGCAAGCTTCTTATAGACAGCAGCTTTATTTTTTTACACACACAATACAATTTATTTTTATTGGTATAATAATATGATTGGATTAGTTTCTATAATTTTTGTCACTGTTTTCTATACCTTGTGTTTGTTCTTTATTTTCTTCTCTTTTTCTGCCTTTTCTATTTTATATTATTTTCTATTTTATATTATTCCATTTTATCTTCTCTTGTATCATATCAATTGTATTTCTTTAAAAATGTTAATGGTTTCCCTAGAGCTGTAATGTACACGCTTAACTAATATAAGTTCACCTTAAATTAACAATACAGTCCAGGTACCTTGTAACAGTTTTCACAATTGTTTCCTCTCAACCCTTTATGCCATTGCTATTAGTCATCCAAATACAAGCATACCTTGTTTTATTGTGCTTTGCTTTCTTGTGCTCCATAGATAATGCATTTTTTTTTTTTTAACAAAGCAAAGGTTTGTGATGACTCTGTCAAGCAAGTCTATCAGTGTCATTTTTCCAACAGCATTTTCTCACTTCATGTTTCTGAGTCAGGTTTGGGGAATTCTCAAAATAATTCAAACTAATTTATTATTATTATATTTGTTATGGTGAGCTATGATCAGTGATCTTTGATGTTACTATTGCAAAAATGTTATAATTTGCTGAAGGTTCAGGTTATGGCTAGCATTTTTTAGCAATAAGGTATTTTTAATTAAAGTATATACATTGTTTTTTAGACATGATGCTGTTGCACATTTAATATAGTACTGTATAATGTAAACATAACTTTTATATGCACTGAGAAACCAAAAAAAAGTATGATTCATTTTTTGTAATATTTGCTTTATTAGAGTGGTCTAGAGCCAAACCTACAATGTTTCTGAGATAGGCTGTACACTGATACTATTATTACTTTAAACAAGCAATTTTCTACTAGATCTATAAAAGTAAAACATTTTTAATATTTATTTTGTCTTATTATTTTTCTGCTGATTTTCCTTTCTTTGTATATATATATCAGAATTACTCAATAATATAACTTTTCAGGACTTCCCTGGTGGACCAGTAGTTAACACTGCACTTCCACTGCAGGGCGTGCAGATTTAATTCCTGGTCAGGGAACAAAGATCTCACAATGGCCAAAAAGTAAAAAAAATAATAATTTTTCTTTTTTTTTGAAGAACTTCTATTAAGACATCTTGCATCTGCTGTCTGATGCTGCTTCTGCTAAGTCATTTCAATCGTGTGACCCCATAGATGGCAACCCATCAGGCTCCCTGGTCCCTGGGATTCTCCAGGCAAGAACACTGGAGTGGGTTGCCATTTCCTTCTCCAATGCATGAAAGTGAAAAGTGAAAGTGAATTTGCTCAGTCGTGTCTGACTCAGCGACTCTATGGACTGCAGCCTACCAGGCTCCTCCACCCATGGGATTTTCCAGACAAGAATACTGGAGTGGGTTGCCTGCCCTTGCCTTCTCCATTGTCTACTGACAATGAATTCCTGAGCTCTTTTTTATCTGAAAAAGCATTTATTTTCCCCTCATTTTTGAAAGATGATTTCTCTAGATACAGCAGCCTAAATTGTTGATTTTTATCCTGACACTCATTCTCTCCTTGCTTGTGTGGCTTCTGACGGGAAGTCTGCTGAAACATATACCGTGTCCCTCTCTTGGTTATGTGCTAGGTTTCTTTCAAGATTTTCTTTGTCTTTTGCTTTCTGGAGACTGAATACGACATGTGCAGGTGTATATTTTTTTTTTTATATTTATTCTGATTGTTTTCTGAGTGTGTTTTTATCTTGAGCTACATTTTGGGTTTTTTTTTTCTTTAGCAATATTTTGATGTTTGTCATTACTTTTTAAAAAACTCACTGCAGTTATTATTTCAAGTGTTTTTCCTGATCTGTTATCCCTTTCTTCTCATTCTGGCACTGAATTTATGTATATTTTTTATGTCTTTTTAAATTGCCGAACAATTCTTGGAACTTTGAAATTTTCTTTTTAAAAAATGTTTTTTTCCCTTTTCTTCATTTCAGTTTGGGGATTCCCTATTGAGCTATCTTCAAGACCACTGATTTTTTTTTTTTTTTTTTTTTTTTTTGCATCCAGTAAGCTGATGAGTCCATCAAAAGCATTCTTTGTTTTTATTACAGTGATTTTTATTTGTAGCATTTCCTTTTAATTTTTAAAATATCTTCTCTCTGTTTGTGTTATCCATCTTTTCCTGCATGTTGTCTAGTTTTTTCATTGGTCATTAGCTTATTAGCCATAGCTATGTCAAATTCCTTGTCTAATAATTAAACACATTTATTGTATATGAATCTCTCTGTTACTTGCTTTTTCTCTTTAAACTTTTTTTTACTTGTCTCCTACTATGCCTTATCTTTTTCAATTGATACCTGGACATCATATATTATGAATATGAACTGAGGTAAATAGCCCTATAGTGTGAAGTTCTATGTTATTCTAACTTGGAGTTCAATTGTAATTGGCACTTGTAGCTGTAGGTGTTTGGCCCTTCTAATTCCTTCACTGTCTTTGCCAATATCTCTCTTGTTACCTTTTCTCGTCCCTATAAATCTTCTGATTAAGTTTTATCATTTTAGTGGACATGTTTCTCTGATCTGTGACCATCACAAATATTTCTTAATCTGTTTCCCAGGTGAAACAGGGTAGTTGGTTGAGTCTGGAGCCAGGTACATAGCTTTCCCTTAGATGGGGGTAATCCTCTGTTTGTCTTTTGTCATAGAGATTAGGTTTTTATTAGGCAAAAAGCTCTATGTGTATTGTTATGGAAAAAACCCTAGGCATATTTCACATGATTACTCTTCTCTCCCCCTTCCAGAGTGTAGAGAGAACCTTTCTTTGCTCTTCACCATGTTTGGGGATTTTTATTCTATGTTTTATACAGCATTGTGAGGTGTCCTATAGAAAGAGGTCTTCAGATTATCTAGTCCATAATTGTTCTGGAATTGGAGTCACTCAATTCATTATTCAACAAGTACATTTTGAGTATAAACTATGTGCCAGTTCTTGCGTTGTCATAGGAATAAACTAATAACTAATTTAGACATAGACCTTGATTTTCCAAAATTGACACTTTTGTGGACAAGATGATTATTGCAAAAGGAATTACTTTTCTATGGTTGTGGTATATATGAAGCAAAAAGGGGAAAAATGAGTGTTTATTGAAGTACCCATCTGTTGCCTTCTCTTAACAGGCTCTGCATTCTTTGGTGGAATTCTCTTCTTGCTCAGAGTACTTAATTTCTTTATAATTCCTTTATCCCAATTCTAGGATCCCAAGTCATCCTCACTCTTCTCTGAGCTCATAAATTTCCATGTTTCCTTCCATTTCTCAGCCTTTTGACTGACGACACTGCTCTGAGCTCATAAATTTCCATGTTTCCTTCCAGTTCTCAACCTTTTGACTGACAGGAACTAAGGCTATGATGTATTCTACTTCCTATGCATCATAGCCTTGGTTCCTTTCATACATATTTTTAAGATTTTTTGACTAGTTAAAAATAAACTTTTGGAAAAACTGGATATCCACTTGCAAAGGAATGAAGTTGGACTCTTACTGTACACAAAAATTGACTTAAATGGATTAAAGACCTAAACAGAGGATCTGAAACTATAAAACTGCTAGGAGAAAACATAGAGGAAAAACTTTATGACAGTGGATGTGACAATGATTTATTTTATAAGATACCAAAAACACAGGCAACGATACCAAAAATAGATGAATGAGAGATACCAAACTTTAAGACTTTAGCATAATAAAAGAACCAACAGAGTTAAAAAAGGTGTAGGGGAGAACCTATGGAACAGAAAAAATACTTGAAAATCATGTATCTAATAAGGAGTTCATTTTCAGAGTACATAAAGAAGAGCTGCAGCAACAACAAATAGCACAATTTTAAAATGGGCAAAGGACATGAACAGACATTTCTTTGAAGATACACAAATGGCCAGCAAGCATATGAAAAAATGGTCAACATCACTATTCATCAGGGAAATGTAGATCAAAACCACAATGGAATATCATTGCATATCTATTGACCACTATAAAGATAACAGACCATAACAACTGTTGATTAGAATGTTGAGAAATTGGAACCCTTGTATACTGTTGGTAATATTGTATAATGGTGCAGCCAATATGATAAACAGTATGGAGTTTTCTCAAAAAGATTGCAAATAAAATTACATATGATCAATAGTTAATAAGAGAAAAATGCCATTAAAATGTAACACCAATTACCATATTTTAGGGGTAAAATTATAGTCAAATGATTAATAGATGTAAATTAAAAGAAATCTATACATATCATATTTTATCTACCAATATTTTTCTGCTCTTATTATTTATCGCTGTACTGGATCTTGCTTGCTGCTTGGAGGCTTTTTCTAGTTGTGGTGCACAAACTCCTCACAAGCTTCTCTTATTGCAGAGTATAGGTTCTAGAGCATGTAGGCTCAGTAGTTGTGGCTCATGAGCTCTAAGAGCATGCAAACTTCAATAGTTGTCACTGCATAGGCTGGCTCAGTTGCCCTGCAGCATGTAGAATCCTCCCAGACCAAAGATCAAACCCATGTCCTCCTCACTGGCAGATGGATTCTCAACCACTGGACCACAAGGGAAATCCTGCTCTTGTAATTTGTATGTACATTTCTTTAAGAAAGAATATAGAAAAATAATTATTTTCATTATGTTTCTTACAGTTTGATTGTATTTTGTTTTTGTCTTTTATCTTTAATGCAAAACACAGTATTTCACCACCATTATGTAACAAATTAATGATGGACTAGTCTGAACTTCCCAGCCTGTGGAATATGTAATGCCAATCATACATGCATGTGTGTGTGCATGAGTTTAAATAGAGCAAGTAATTCAAAGTAAATAATATGGACTATTACTCAGCCATTAAAAAGAATACATTTGAATCAGTTCTAATGAGTTGGATGAAACTGGAGCCTATTATACAGGGTGAAGTAAACCAGAAAGAAAAACACCAATACAGTATACTAACGCATATATATGGAATTTAGAAAGAGGGTAACGATAACCCTGTATGTGAGACAGCAAAAATGACACAGATGTATTGAACAGTCTTTTGGACTCTGAGGGAGAGGGCAAGGGCAGGATGATATGGGAGAATGACATTGAAACATGCAAATTATCATAAGTGAAATGGATTGCCAGTCCAGGTTCAATGCATGAGACACGGTGCGCAGAGCTGGTGCACTGGGATGACCCAGAGGGATGGGATGGGGAGGGAGGAGGGAGAGGGCTTCAGCATGGGAAACACATGTACACCCATGGCGGATTCAAATCAATGTATGGCAAAACCAATACAATATTGTAAAGTAAAATAAATTAAATAAATTAATTAAAATAATAAAATAAAGTAAATAATAGTAAAATGCATTAAATTGTTAAGCAATCTAATTCTTATCCAATCTTAGTGTATCCTTAGCTCTATAAAGGAGAATCAAAGTGTTGGCTATAGTAAGTTTGGGTCGAATGTGTTGGAGTCCAACTGGTCTAAACTTGAATCCATATTATGTATTGATCAGTTGTGGGATATCAGACAAGATTGAGCCATGTGCCTGTGGGAGCAGTTATTTGGTTGTTTCTTTAAGTGTCTTTGGTAAAATGGATATAATAATACCTGTATCATGGCATGGTAAGATTTCCCTGGTGGCTCAGTAGTAAAGAATCTGCCTGCCAAGACAGAAGACACTGGCTTAATCTCTGGGTCAGGAAGGTACCCTGGATAAGGAATTAACAACCCATTCCAGTATCTTGATTGGCAAATTCCATGGACAAAGGAGCTGGGCAGGCTGCAATCCATGGGGTCTCAAAAGAGTCAGACACAGCAACTAAACATCTTGGCACGGCTGTGAGGGTTAAGTGATTGATAGGAAAAAATGGAAGCACTTGTCAGATGCTTGTAGTAGAAGCTCAGCAAATGGAAGATATGTTTTTTATATTGGATAAACTTAGAATTTTACACTTATTAATAAAAGCAAAAACATATTTCCTATGTTTACACTTGCATATTAAAATAGAACTGTGGACTTTCCAACATTACCATGGTTTTCCAGTTGGATTATGAATGACTAGAAAGCATAGTGATTGCTTGAGGCAGGCATAAATTTTATCCTCAACAATGCCTTCTTTCCACAGGACTTCCAGTCTTCAAAAATTACATTTGTGATTTCATTGGCTGCAGGGATGTTTCACTCTTCTGGACGTATTGTTAATAAAATGAGTCAGAGTCTTTGACTGCCCAGGCAATTCTCTTTCTTTTTATGAAAATCCTTTGATAATACTGTGTGCAGAATTTTGGGGCAAATACCTATCTTGTCAGAGCACCTGTGTCCTTATCTCTATTAGTATGCCAACTGGCTTCTATTAGTATATGGTTTATGGACAAAAGTTTTATAAACTTTTGTACCTTTGGTATTTTATCATTTATTTTCTTCAGAGCTCTACAGCATGTCTGTGCAATTAAAACAGTTTTCCTTTCCCCCATCCCATTGCAAAAAAATAAAATTGAAGACAATGTTTTCCCTGAAAAACCAGAATCTCAACTCAAATATACTCTTAGATAATATTTTTGGACTTAATGTAAAGCAGATACTGTGGTTCTGTTGGATACACACTAAAAACAAAGTCATTTTGAATGTTTATGAGTTTTTCTCTTGTTGATACCATCATCTATTTGGCCATTAAATATTCCCTGGGTGTCGATAGTAAATGCTAAAATGCAAATTTTCAAGTGACCAGTTTCTCTCTACAGATGTCCTGGCTTCCTAAATTTCACAGTGAAAATAGGATCTGTATAGTAAACAAAGGTTTTGTTTTATCATGGAAAGTTTAGGCTCCTAGGCAATAGAATGGACATTCTCACTGCAGTTTTACAGGAAAGCGACTAATTCTAGGGCCAAAAATATGATTGGTTTGAGGATTATATGGAATAAGCACTTTGCTTTCCCGGACGTCATGGGAAAACACCCAGTTGGGGGCACAAACAATGGCTGCTGACAAGAAACCATTCTAATATTAGCTGTATGATATTAGTCATTCACTTATTCATGCATTCAACAAATATCTGTTGAAAACATTATCTTCTACATGTTGGGACACAGCTGAAACAAAACAGAAAAGCTCATTTCCCTCAAGGAGCATACATTCTGATATGGAAGAGGGTAATAGAATCGACTTGGAAAAATAATGCAATATACAGAAAACGTTAAAAAACCATTACCTCTGTGTTTGAAGATTTGGGAAAGTCTCTCTGAGGCATCACATCTGACTGAGCCCTGAAGCATGCACAGACGTCAAGGAGATCTCAGGAAGAACCCTGGCACAGAGGATGCAGTACTGGCAATTGCCTGGAGTCAGAAAGGAGTTTGGCATGAACCACCAATAGCAAGATCAAGGTCGCTCTATTGTGACGAAAGAGGGACTTAGTATTGGGACACTGAGTTGGACAAGTGGTGTCTATTCCAGGTGAAACTTTGCCAGCAATGATGAGAAGATTGAGGAGGCCATCAGAGGACTTGGAACAAGGGGAGTCAAGTTACATTTTAGTAGAATTGTACTGGCTGTGATGTTCAGAGGAGATTGTAAATGAGGAAATGTAGAAACAGTGAGATTAGTATAAGATTTCGCTCAAGAGGCCATGCCAATATTCAGATGGCTGTGTGTTTGTTGAGAGAGCAAAGTGGGGAGGGGCTCCCCAGCAACTTTTACCAATATGTTGACCTAGTAGCAAGGGCAAAATCTGCTCTTTGTTCCATGTTTCCTAAACTCTGTACCTTAATAAACCTTTACATATTCTCAGTAATTTTACCTTTGACTTACTGAGATTATTTGGCAAAAGGCAAAGACGCATGAATGCTAGTTTGAGTATCCTGAGGTTACTAAGAAGGAGAGTTGAAGAAAAGAACAGACAATCTAATATTCCCAGTAAACTTTTAAAAACTATTTACATTTAAATATTAGCATTTGAAGCATGTCCTGGTCTGTTAAATTAATAGGTACTGCTTATGTACAGCATCCAACAACTGAAACTGAAATCAAATCCCAATTTTAAAGAGCAGAGATATGAATGCATTTGGGAATACAATTATTATTTATGCAAGGAAAGGCCTGTCTTACACTAAAACATATGGTTTTCTATTCTTATTTTTACAATTATCACAATTTAAAATGTTAAAATATCAAATGAAAGAAGCCAGTGTGAAAAGACTACATACTATGTAATTCCAAGTATGTATGTTTTGAAAAAGACAGGGGAAAAATCATTAGTTGCCATGGATTCATAAGAGGGGAAGGAGGATTGAATAGGTGAAATATAAGGGACTTTTTAGGGTGGTGAAACTATTTTGTATGGTACAGTAATGGTGGCCACCTGGCATCATGCAATTGTTAAAAACCCATAGAACTTTATAGAACAAAGAATGAACCTTACTCTGTGGAAATTTAGATTTCATTAGAGAATTTGGGAATCTCAGTAGGGAATTCAGACTGTGATCAAAAAATAAAAATGTATTGCAAACATATGAATCAACCTCATTGAAGGAGTGGGAGTAAAAGATTTTGAATTAAGCAGCTTTGGAAATAAGGAGTCTATGAAGCTAAAGCCAAGGTAACTGTATATAAGCACTGAGCTCTGTTGATATAATTATTTTCTACACAGGTATTTGTTCCCAATTTTGCTGATGCTATACAATTATACTGGAATGGAACAATTATGTAAGTGCCTGAGTGATAGTAAGAGCTGCTGCTGAACTGGAGCTCATAGAGGAGCAAGGAGAAGAAGCTAGAATAATCCATGTGGTAGCAGAGTCGGAAATTTGTAGATCTTGTGTTTAGTTAATATAAAGGTTCAGATATAGAAATATTCATGCATGCATGCTAAGTCACTTCAGTCATGTCTGACTCTGTGCGAACCTATGGACAGCATCCCACCAAGCTCCTCTGTCCATGAGATTCTCTAGGCAAGAATACTGGAGTGGGTTGCCATTTCCTTCTCCAGAAATATTCATAGATGTGTATAAATACACAGGCTAATATACACACATATACATACTTGCTTTGTCAGCTGAGGTAGCCTGAAGACAATAATATCCCAGTGAATGAACACATCTAGAGTTCAGATCTTGTTTTCTATTAATAATACCATTTTCCAGTAATAGAAACCAGGGATCTTTGGGAAAATGGCAGGTTCTAGAATTAGGGCAAAAAATATACAAGATGAGCTTAGAGAATCTTGTGTCAGAAAGTAAGGAAGTGCTTAAAAAAGAGAAATCCATATTAATGGAAGAATGCTAGCATGACCTAAGAGTCAACTGAAAGAACTCCCTATGGTTAAAGCTGGAACAGTTTGAGAAAGCAAAATGAATACAGAATTTTTTTTTATTTTAAAAGCTACAACAATGATCAAAGGAAAATATACATAAATTCTTACATTGAAAAGAATTCATCTAAAACCAATAATCTAAGGTTTAAATTTAAGGAAATAGGAGAAGAGGAGAAAAATAAAAAATCCAAAGTAAGCAAATGAAAGGAAATCAGTTTGGTGCATGATACAGTTTGGTTTTATAGTTTTTAGTGAACTGAAATAGAAAATTCTAAATACAGCAGTGTCTGCCTGTGCAACAAATATCTGGAAAGTAAACTAAGGAATTTTAATAGATATATTTCTGGATTAAAAAAAAATCATTAATGGCTCAAGATACTAAATTGTGAAAGGAAGAGGGGGAAAGACTGTGAGCTTGTTGTAAGAGTTCTTCTTGTAAAATAACTAACTCCATATTGATATTCTGTTAGAGCAGTATTCGAAATTATAGAAGATGAGAGACTTTATCAGCTACATTCTTACAGAAATAGCTATAGAATTAACATTCATGTGTGGCAAAGTATTCTTATCTAGGTAAATGACAAAACTACTGAAGCAGCTTAATGTCTATAATTTTAAAACACATCTGAAAAAGTACTTATATGTAGAATATACCAAAAAAATCCTCAAAACACAACAGAAAAAATATATAAAATTGACAGAAGACATGATCAGATTTTAGCCAAAGAGAATAAATGGATGTCAAATAAACATGTGCAAAGAGAGTTAATGATATTAATTCCTAGAAAATGAAGAACAAGATATCCCAAATCAATATATGTCTATGAAAATGGGTAAAGTAAAAAAAGAGTGACACTGCTAAATGTTGGCAAGATGCCAACAGGGCCATTCATAATATACCATTCTTGAAAACATTTTGATAGTTTTTTAAAAAAAAAAAAAACTAAACATAGAATTACCACATGATACAGGAATCAAACTTCTGGGCATTTTTCTCAAAAAAAAAAAAAAGGAAAATTTGGGTCCACAAAGGAAATTTATACAAATGTTCAGAGCAACTTTATGCACAATAAACAAAAAAGAAAATAATGTCCTTTAGACAGTGAATGAAAAATTCTGGTACATAATATCATGGGATGTTTCGAAAGAACAGCATGTATATTATCTATGGTGAAGCAGATCACCAGCCCAGGTGGGATGCATGAGACAAGTGCTCGGGTCTGGTGCACTGGGAAGACCCAGAGGAATCGGGTGGAGAGGGAGGTGGGAGGGGGGATCGGGATGGGGAATACGCGTAACTCTATGACTGATTCATATCAATGTATGACAAAACCCACTGAAAAAAAAAAGCAAAAAAAAAATATAAATAAATAAATCACATTAAAAAAAAAAAGAATAATACTTCTCAGTAAAAATGAACAAATACTGATACAGTCAACAAATCAGATGAATCTCAAGGGGATTGTGCTAAAAGACAAGGCAAAAGTAAGATTATAAAGATTACATATGTGAAATTCTATTTACATAATATTTTCTTAATTATAAAAATTTAGAGGTGGAGAACAGGTTAATGATGCCAGTTAGGGAAAACACATGGTAATTTTTTGTGTGTTATTATAAAGTAGTTCTGTATCTTGATTATGGTAGTAGTTATATAAATATACACACACACAAACACACATTGGTGAAGTCTGCATGAGGTCTGTGGACTGTACCAATGTCAGTTTTCTTTTCTTTTTTTCCCATTTATTTTTATTAGTTGGAGGTATGACAAAAACCACTACAATATTGTAAAGTAATCTGATATTATACTAGTGTTATGTAAGATTGTTATCATTGGGGAAATCTGGGCAAATCACACAGGGACTATTTGACTATGTATTTTTGCAGCAATCTGTCGTTACGTCAACATTGAAATCATTTGCTATGTCACAGAGGACACTGAGCTTCCTCTTTGCAGAAAATATAACACAATATTTCCATTAATCTGTCTTTATAAAGAGTTAACAGGTAAAACTTTATTTTGGGGGCTCCAAAATCTCTGCAGATGGTGACTGCAGCCATGAAATTAAAAGACGCTTGTTCCTTGGAAGAAAAGCTATGACCAACCTAGACAGCATATTGAAAAGCAGAGACATTACTTTGCCAAAAAAGGTCCATCTAGTCAAAACTATGGTTTTTCCAGTGGTCATATATGGATGTGAGAGTTGAACTATAAAGAAAGCTGAGCACTGAAGAGTTGATGCTTTTGAACTGTGGTATTGGAGAAGACCCTTGAGTGTCCCTTGACCAGCAAGGAGATCCAACCAGTCAATCCTAAAGGAAATCAGTCCTGAATATTCATTGGAAGGACTGATGTTAAAGCTGAAACTTCAATACTTTGGTCAGCTGATGCAAATGCTGACTCATTGGAAAAGACCCTGATGCTGGGAAAGACTGAAGACAGGAGCCGAAGGGGATGACAGAGGATGAGATAGTTGGATGGCATCACCGACTCTATGGACATGAGTTTGAGTAAGCTCCGGGAGTTGGTGATGGACAGGGAAGACTGGTGTGCTGCAGTCCACGGGATTGCAAAGAGTTGGACACGACTGAGTGAACTGAACTGAACTGAATAGTTAAAAATACTTGCATAAGGTAATGAAATCATGTGTTTGTTGCTCTCATCAGTTCAGTTCAGTCAGTGTTCTTGCCTTGAGAACCACATGAACAGTATAAAAAGGCTGTTGTATATCATACTGGATATATTATTCCTGGACTTGAGAGAACTTCCAGAATGAAGGTGACAAGAAGTGATATTGGTAGAGCTAGTATGGGAATCCATGGTAAAAGGCCACTAAAAGTGGTATCCAAGGTCCAGGGCATTCCCAGGGAAAAGCACTAAAAATGAATAATGAGAAGAATCTGGAGATAGAGGTGTTGATAAGAAGGGCGACTATGTCTCACAAGGTGACATTTTTAGAGATGAACTAAGGCCATGGGAACTGGTGACTTTGGAAGAGCGTCATAGAGTGTGGTCATAGTAGATAAAAAGAAGCCATTTAAGAAGGCAGTTGTTATACTCAGAAAGAGAAAATAAATGCCACATTTTAATAAAAATGTTCCTTTCATGCTATAAAACAAAAATTTTAAAAATTCTTATCAGAACTTGATTATTTTACGGAAAGCCAAAAAGTAACCAAAATCATAAAAGAAGAAAAACATTTACATTTAAATCATGATTCTCGAAAAATATAGCCAATTTTAAAAATATATTTGAAAATACAACCTAGAGAAAGGCAGCAATATTGGTGAATCTTATTTCTGATGAAGTTTCAGAATATACAAAGAACTATTACAGCTCAACAGAATAAATGACTCACCTAAAATATGGACAAGGATTTGAATAGATTTTTCTCCCAAGAAGATATGTAAATAAGTAAAAATAATCACATGAAAAGATGCTCAAAATCATTAGCTATTAGGGAAATGTAAGTCAAAACCACAATGAGGTATCACTTCACATCCACTAGGATAGTTAATATTATGTAAAAAGAGAAAATAATAAGTATTGGTGAAGATGTTGATACAAATGAGATCCTTATACATTGATGATTAAATTATAAAACAGTGCAGTCACTGTTGAAATCAGCGTGGCAATTCCTCAAAAAATTAAACATAGAATTACAATATGATCCAAAAATCCTATTCCTAATTATATGCCTGAGAAAACTGAAAACATACATTCACAAAAAATTTTTTATGTGAATGATTATAGCAATATTATTAAAATAGTCCAAAAGTAGAGACCATCCAAATGTCCATCAACTGATGAGTGGATAAACAAAATCATTTGTATAAAGAAATACTATTCTTCCATTAAAGTGAGTTAAGTATTATTACATGCAGAACCTTAGGTATAACATAAGTGAATCTGCAAAAAATTATGCTATGTAAAAGAACCAAGACAAAAAAAATTACATATTGTGTAATTCCATGTATATGAAATGTCCAGAATAATCATATCCACAGAAATAGAAAGCAGATTAGCTGCCAGATAATGAAAAGTGTGAGGATCTTCTGGAGGCTATGAAATGTTCTGAAATTAGTGGTGATAGATACATAGTGTATATACTAAAACCGCTGAAATATATACATTAAATGGGTAAAGTTTATATCATATGAATTATATCTTAATAAAAGAAATAGGTTTCTTTTGTTCTAATCAAATGGCTACTGGAGTTAAGAGAAATAAAGGAGTGTTACTAAACAACTGAGTCAGATATGTACAGCTTTGTCTTCCTGGGAAACAAGAAAAAATTTAGACTATTTAAAAAATCATCTATCTTCTGTTCACTTTATTTTTGCTGGGGGTGGGGGTGGAGGTGACAGGGAGTGCTTCCCAGGTTGCAAAGTGGTAAAGAGTCCATTTTTCAATACAGGAGACAGCAAGAGACTTGGGTTTGATCCCTGGGTCAGGAAGATCCCCTGGAGAAGGAAATGCCAACCCACTCCAATATTCTTGTCTGGAAAATTCCATGGACAGAGTAGTCTAATGGGATACAGTCCATGAGTTTGCAAAGAGGCAGGCACAACTGAGTGTGAGTGCTCACATTCACACACACACACACTTTAGCCTTTAAGTCAAATTGGGCATTTCTAAAGAATATAGTCAATTCTTAATTATTCCATGGTTTATACACTCTGGGATTTTTTCAAAAATCTTTTGTTTCTCTGCCTGCAATGTCTCAGTTGTATAACAAAGAATTATGCCAGAGAATGGGCAGCAGACCATGAAATCAAATAAATCAATTTGGCTTTTAACTGATGTCATAAAAATTTCAGTAATAGAAGATTAAGTTGACTTATATTTGTCGTTTCCCATTCTTGTAAGCTTTAGCCATTGTCATGGAGGATGTATAATTGCATTTGCCATGAGGTGTTTTGCCTTGTGGCTGCTTAAAACATGAATTCCCCAGGCCCTTTGTGAGTACCATCTTCTACTGTCAGTTCTATCAGAGAGACTATGAAATAAAAACACTGATTTTATGTTAAATGTGCTGTGCTTTTCTGGCTTTTCTCTCTAAGTGTGAGGATTTATGGATTAAGATGTTGGTATGTCAACTTTGTCAAAGGAATCCATCCCAGGATACTATAGAAGCACACTATAGATCTATATAAGCACATTTAAATAGCCTTTCACAGTTATACTCACAGGAAGAAAACTAAAAGTTGTATGCCACAATCTGGAGATAATTTCCACAGATTTTAGCCAAAAAAAAAAAAAAAAAAAAAAGGATTGAGGAGTGCCACAATGGAATCTGCATGTTCCCCCAGGAACCAAAACTTCTTCTTTAGCTGGCATTAAAAAAACACAGATAAGCTGGTTTCACCCTAAAGACACTTCACATTTTCTAATTTAAAGTTTTGAAGGAATATTTTGATGAGTAGTGTGTGTGTTAGTTGCCCAGTCATGTCCTACTCTCTGCAACCCCATGGACTGTAGCCCACCAGGCTCCTCTGTCCATGGAATCATCTAGGCAAGAATACTGAAGAATACTGGAGTGGGTTGCCATTCCCTTCTCCAGGGGATCTTCCTGACCCAGGGATGGATCCCAGTCTCCTGCATTGCAGAAGGACTCTACCATCCTGAGCCATGAGGGAAGCCCTATCTTGATGAGAATATACACATAAGTTAATCATTGTGTTAATGCTTTTAATTTAGTGGATTTCATTCAGTTAGGAAAGAGTGGTAAGAAGATGAAGCTACCAAATAAAACATAATTGACATTGGAAATAGAATGAAAAAAAAAAAAAAAACTAATTGAAAAGCAACAAGATGGTAGATTGAGCAAATGAGTTACCTTCTTTTTGACTGAATCTCAGAAAAAGCAGGAATTATATAAGACAAGGAATAGACTCATAATAACAATGTGAAAAATATTTTCAAAATTAGCAGCAACATTTTGAGAATTTGAAAAATGTGAGATGGAATAGAAACCAGATAAAATAAAAACATCAATTAAAATATGTAGAAATCTGTTTTAACCTATCAATTTTTATCAGGGAAGCCCAAGATACAGTCACCAATATCATGGGGAGATGATAGTAATTATCAACAAAAGATGCTGCTCCTATGGAGTTTACATATTACTACACACTTATTAGAAAGGCTAAAATAAAATAGAAACCTATGATGCTAAATGATGGCATGAATGCAGATGAGCATTACCTCTCATTCATTGCTTTTGGAAGTATAATATGATACAGCCACTTTGGAAGACAATTTGGAAGGTTTTTTGCTTTTGAAAATCAAATATATATTTACCATATATTTCAGCAAATGAAATCCTACATGTTTACCTAAGCAAAATAAAACTTTAATTAGAACAAAATTCTGTACTTGAATTTTTATAGCAGCTTTATTTGTAATTGCTAAAAAAAAATTGAGGAAAAGAAAACAAAATGTCTTTCAACAGTTGATGAAGAAACAAACTGGGGTTTCTGTGATTGAAAAAAAAGAAACAGATTCAGGTATTGATTCACACAACAATGTGGATAAACCTTAACTGCATTTTGCTAAGTTAAACAAACCTGCCACAAAAGGCTATGTATTGTACTATTCATATAATATTTGGGAAAAGGAAAAATTATGGTATGAAAACATTATATATTGACACTGCTTGGAGGAAAAGAGATTGATTGACTACAAAGGGGTTATACTTACTAAGAAAGGGAATTTTAATACATGCTAATTTAAAAATCAAGCAGTATATCTTGGGATACCAAGATCTTGAAATCAGACTGTGACAAATGAATCCAGCTGTATTACAAATATATGGATCAATTTAATTTAAAAGTGAGTGAATAAAAGGAAATTTCAAAAAAATATTTTGACTGGAAATCATATGTCTCAAGACAAAAATAACAAAATCATGTACAGTTGTTGGTACATAATCAGCAAATATTAATTAATGGAAATACAAATGATCAAGCCTAGCTAAAACAATCCTGCAAAAGAGCAAAGAAGCTCACACTTCTCAATTTCATAAGTTACTACAAAAGTTACAGTAATCAAAAAAGTATGGTATTGACATGCCTGTGTGCACGCTGTCTCTTCAGTCATGTCCAACTCTTTGGGACCCTATGAACTGTAGCCTTCCAGACTCTTCTGTCCATGGGATTCTCCAGGCAAGAATATTGGAAAAGGTTGTTGTACACTCCTCCATGGGATCTTCCCAACCCAGGGAACAAACCTGCATCTCCTACATTGGCAGGCGGGTTCTTTACCATCACCACTTGGGAAGCCTGGTATTGGCATAAGGATGGGCATAGAGAACAATGGGAGTAAAAATAAAAGTTCAGAAATAAGCCCATACCTCTATAACCAAATGAGTTTTTACAAAGTTGCCAAGACCATTTAATGAGGACTTTCAGCAAACAGTGTTTGGACAACTATAAATTCACATAAGAAAGAGTAAAATTAGACTCCTCCTCATACCATGTATAAAAACTAACTAAAAATGGATCAAAATCTAAATGTAAGAGCTAAAACTATAAAATTATTGGAAGAAAATTCAACTGTAAGTCTTAGTGATCTTGGGTTAAGAAATATTCCTTATTTAAACAAAAGAAATATTTTTTGATCACAAAATGAGACCACCAAAAGCACAATTTATTTAAAAATATATTAATTAAATTTCTTCAAAATTAGTATTTTCTGCTTCAAAGACATCACTAACAAAATGAAAAGATAATGCACAGACTGGAACATTTATGAGTCATATATCTGTTAAAGAACTTGTATCTAGAATATATTTGGAGAAGGAAATGGCAACCCACTGCAGTAGTCTTGCCTAGAGAATCCCATGGACAGAGGGGCCTGGTGAGCTGCTGTCCATGGGGTCGCACAGAGTTGGACTTGACTGAAGCGCCTTAGCATGCATGCATGCATCCAGAATATATAAAGAAATCTTTTTTTTTTTTTTTTTACTTTTATTTGCATTTATTTTCTGCGGCATTTATTCCCGGGCCATAAGTTTTTGTTTCTTCAGTTTCTTCTGGGATATCTTTTTCTTCTGTGCAACCTCCTCTTCTGGTTTAGGAACAATCTGTTCTTTTTCAGTAAGGATCATCTCAATGTGGCAGGGAGAGCTCATGTAGGGGTTGATCCCACCGTGAGCTCTGTAAGTCCTGCGCCGCATCTTGGGGGCTTTGTTCACTTGGATGTGCTCAAAGACCAGAGAATCTACATCTAAGCCCTTAAGTTCAGCATTACTCTCTGCATTTTTGAGCATGTGTAGTAAAAATTCAGCACTCTTTTTGGGCCACCGACCCTGCGTCCAACCCCACTGTTTGGCCTGTGCACACCTACCAACTCCACCATTGTAACGACGGAATGGCACACATTGCTTCTTTAAAGTGACATCCTTCAGATACTTGGTGGCTTTTCAGATATGCATACCCTTTATGGCCTGGGCAGTCTCACGAGTGTTCTTAAAGTGAACACGAAGATTTGAACCTCTTGATTTGCATGATTTTGTGGGGTTTTCTGGGTCGAGTGAATAGCGCACCATTTTTAAGGGTCAGCTCAGGCCGCTTACCGGAAAAGCCAGAATATATAAAGAAATCTTATAACACAATAATAGTAATAAAAGGAACAATTAACAGAAAAGACATTTATGTAAATAATATGTACAAAATGCAAAAAGCACAAGAAAAGATGTTCATTAGTCATTAGGGGAAAGTGCATTAAACCACTATGAAGCATAACTCACAACCTCTAGCATGATTGTAATCAGAAGACAAATTAGACCAAATGTTGACAAATGTAAAATAATAAAAATGGAATTCTATGCACATTGCTAGTGTGAAGGTAAAATGGAAAATACTTTGGCATTTTCTTAAAAAATTAAGTATGAATTAACCATACAAACTAAGTCCATGTCTAGGACTCTTCACAAGAGGAATGAAAGGGTAAGCTTACAAAATGACCTGCATATGGAGGTCTGATCATGGAGGCAGTATTAATAATTGTCATTAACTGGAAAAAGGAACTGTTAAATGGATTAACAAATGCAGTATATCTATATGCTGGAATACTAATATTTGGCAATAAAAGAAAATAAAATACTCATATAAGTTAAACCATGAAAGACTTTCAAAATCATTATGCTAAGATAAAAAAGCCAGACATAAAACATCACAAATTGTATGATTCCATTTATAAAACATTTATGAAAGAGAAAAATAAACAGATACAGAATTTAGCATAATAAATATCTGGGCCTAGAGGTAAGAATGTAGAGTAATTGTTAATGGATATAAATTTTTTTGTGGAATAGCGTAAATATTCTAAAATTGGATTATGGTACCACAATTCTGAAAATTTATGAAGAATTATTGAATTATACATTTAAAATGAGTAAGTTTCATGGTACATAAATAATGTCTCGATAAATTTGCTTAAAAAGTAAGCAAGATCATGGAGAAATGCTATGGAACATTTATGACAGTAATTAAATGAAATGGCTGCTGTAGAATAACTGGTTCAAGAATTAAGTACTATACATTCCTTTCTCTATAGAACGTCCACTGCTGGCATGAGTGGCAGGTAAAAATGTAAATCAAATTTTTAGAGCATTCAGCTATGGTATTGGGGCTGAGAAGAGACGCAGACAAAGCCTTAGATGCTTTTAGATCTCCATAACCAACAGGCAAAATGACTCCCAGATTTCCAGCTTACAGTTTCAGAAGCAGAGAAACTGCTTTTGAGGGAAACTCAAGATTTTAGTTTTGAAAATAGTAAACCTGAAACAATAATAATTATGACTATGGTTTTAAGTACTCTGAAACACACTGAGGGAAATCTGTGTGTCCTGCTTGAGCTCCAAGGGTGCATGCATTCTTAGGATTCTCTTGTCTCAGTCTAGATGTCATGGGTCTTGGTAAGTATGGTTCACGATAGGTTGTTTGTGACTTTTTCTTTTCTTTGAACATACAACTGATTTGGTTTTTAATGCCTGTCCTTCTTTTATTCTAAATAATTTCAAGAGAGGAAAGAGAAGAGAGATACCTTGACTGTACTATCTTTTACTATCTTTTACAAGGGCCTTTTACAAAGCCCTTCTCTGGGCCTTGCTATCTTCAGACGTAATTAGATTGATCATTGTGCACATAAGCTGGATTGTTATAGAAAGATTAATTATATAAAAGATATGTAATAGATATATATTGGTTAGGAAAATGCATACTAAGTACTCAATAAATATTAATGTCAATTTGCTCTATTTTTTTGTGGTGAACTTTTATTTATTTATTATTTACTTTTTAATATAAATTTATTTATTTTAATTGGAGGCTAATTACTTTACAATATTGTGTTGATTTTGCCATACAGTGACATGAATCCGCCACGGATGTACATGTGTTCCTCATCCTGAACCACCCCCCACCTCCTTCCCCATCCCATCCCTCTGGGTCATCCCAGTGCACCAGCCCGGAGCACTATTGTTTTAGAGAAATCCATTTTTCAATAATTTGTAAGAAAAGATAGTGCATGGGAGGGTAAATAATTTAAGCATTGACCAAATCTGTTTGGGATGCTATAAACAGAATATCATAGATTGGGCCAGTTGTCAATAACAGAAATTTATTTCTAACTGTTCTGGAGGTTGCAAAGTCCAAGATAAAGGTGCCAGCATATTCAGTGTCTAGTGAGAACCCACTTTCTGGTTTATAGATGGCCATTTTCTCACCATGTCCTCACATAAAGAGGTAAGGTAACCCTCTGCGGTCTCTTTTATAAGAGCAGAAATCCATTTCAGGGAGACCCCACCTTCATGACCTAATAACCTCCTAAAGGCCATACCTCCCGGGGCATAGGACGATAGTATTTAAAATATTAATTTTGAGAGGATATGAACATTCAGATGATAGCAAACATTTTGTAGTTCTACCTTTACACTTAATTAATATATTGAATGGGCATGGAATTATTTCCTTATAATATGAAGATATTGCTCTGTTATATTCTAGTTTCCAGTAATTTTGTTTAGCTGTTCAATGACATTATATTGCCTGAGACTTTGTACTTTCATAGTATATAGTTTTTGCTTTGCTTTTTGTTTGCAATATCTTTCTTTTTAAAGAATATTAACTATAGATTTTTGAAGCTTCTTTTTTGTTTTGTGAATAGTCTGTTTCCTTCAAGTTGATTTTACCTTTGTTGGTTTGTTTTAGCCTGACTTTCAAATGAGAGACTTCCATGATTGTACAGTGATGGGCAGCTAGCCATCAAATTGTGACTTTCTTTTCAGAGTTTAGAGTATGGATAAGTTTGGCGGGGCCCTTAGTTTTAGAGTCTCTTCCCTCAGGCTGGTCAGTACTACAAAGAAGGATCTTCCAGGTTCCTATTCACTTTGTATAATACTCATGGCCTAGTGATTTGATTTGGAAGAAAAGGGCTGGATACATCACCATACAGTATATGATCTTTCACTGAATTGATACGGTTCCCTGCTCTCATGTACCTGGTGGATATCAGTTCAAAGTCATTTGCTTCATCCCACTGCAGTTAATAAGCCTCTAATCTAATGCTAGGATGAGAAGTAACCTGTCATTCTCTGCCATCATAAACTGCCCTGTATGATCCTGTTCTAGGGGAAGGACTCTCAGGAGTATTTCCAGCACTTCAGGATCAAGAAGCAAATTAATTCTGAACTATGTAGAACACTATAGGTATTAACAGAGAATAGATGTCTAGTTAGAAATGGCAAGATTAATACATGCATTAACTTTCAGTCTCTCCAGAAACCTCACTAAAATAGTAAAGAGTTGTTCTGTGATTTTCAATTGTAAATAAGTAAAAAAAAATTAGGACAAAAGGTAACACTGAACTAATTTGGGTAGCTGTAAGCAGATGGATAGGAAATAACAAACACCCCACAGAAATTCTGTAGGCAGCCACATTTACATATTAGTACCCTGGAATGATGTATTTGTGATAGGGACTTAGATGAGGCTATAAACAAAGAGGATAAGGTGAAAGTCTTTCTAAGAAACAGTTTCATTCACATATCTTCTTTCCCAAGTCTGAAAGCGGGGTTACTGTAGCTTTTAGTGGCTATGAACAGAGAGCTCACATTTCCTGACACAGATCCATCTACCACCCACAGAAAAGTACTTCTGGCTCAGGTGTTCTTGGGACCTCAGCCATTTTTAATGCAGCCATGAAATTAAAAGATTTTTGGTCCAGGAAAGCTGTGACAAACCTATACAGCATATTAAAAAGCAGAGCTATCACTTTGCCAACAAATGTCCATATAGTCAAAGCTATAGTTTTTCCAGTAGTCATGTACAGATGTGAGAGTTGGATCATAAAGCAGGCTGAATGCCAAAGAATTGATGCTTTCAAACTATGGTGCTGGAGAAGACTCTGGAGAGTCCCTTGGACTGCAAGGAGATCAAACCAGTCAATCCTAAAGGAAATAAACCCTGAATATTCATCAGAAGGACTGATGCTGAAGCTGAAGCTC
Source organism: Dama dama (assembly GCF_033118175.1). Classification (NCBI taxonomy): domain Eukaryota; kingdom Metazoa; phylum Chordata; class Mammalia; order Artiodactyla; family Cervidae; genus Dama; species Dama dama. The sequence continues at coordinate 23,792,504 of NC_083696.1, read as the reverse complement.
CAATCCTTTGGCCACGTGATGTGAACAGCTGACCTATTGGAAAAGACCATGATGGTGGGAAAGGTTGAGGACAGAAGGGGGTGACAGAGGATGAGATAGTTGGATAGCATCACCAACTCATTGGACATGAATTTGAGCAAACTCTGGGAGATGGTGAAGGACAGGAAAACCTGGTGTGCTGCAGTCTATGGGGTCGCAAAGAGTCAGACACAACTTAGCTACTGAACAACAGCCAGTTTTTATTTCCCTTTTGTGTGTTGCTAAGTTTATGAAAAGGACAACTCTTTTCATTGTTTATTTCCTAAAGCATAAGAAATGCTTTAAATAGACTGCCTACTTGAGAGAACTAACCACTGTCCTTGTGAGAAGGCAAAGTAGATGAAATCCAGTAAGTGAATATATATATATTGCTTAATCATTCTGAGCCTGTTTTGTCCTTTCTTAACTAGAAATAACAAGTAATGTTTGCTTCCCTGGATTAATGTGAGACTCAAACACATTTAAATGAAATATGGGTGTGAAAGGATTTACTTCTAAAGATATCATGTCGCTGGGGCTTTGTCTGAACTGGAATCTGAAAGTTTGCCAGTAACATTACAGTACATGCATCAAAGACAAAGGCTTCCCTGATAGCTCAGTTGGTAAAGAATCTGCCTGCAATGCAGGAGACCCTGGTTGGTTCCCTGGGTCAGGAAGATTCGCTGGAGAAGGGATAGGCTACCCACTCCAGTATTCTTGGGTTTCCTTTGTGGCTCAGCTGGTAAAGAATCTGCCTGCAATGTGGGAGACCTGGGTTCGATCCCTGGGTTAGGAAGATCCCCTGGAGAAGGGAAAGGCTACCCACTCCAGTATTCTGTCCTAGAGAATTCCATGGACTGTATAGTTTGTGGGGTTATAAAGAGTTGGACATGACTGACTGACTTTCACTTCCCTTCACTTCCACTTCCTTCATCAAAGATATCTGCAAATTTTTTTGCTGTTTCTCCCTTGAAAAGGCAAGGTTTAAATTTTGTCACCATAAATCTAGGCAATCTCTGTACCTGCTTTGATCAATAGAATAAAGCAGAAAAGACAGTTTCCAGGCTGAGGATTTAATATACAGATAGCTCCAAATTTCTGTCTCCTGAAACATGCTTTTGGATCACTATGACCACTCTGAGGAAGCCCAAGCAGCCACTTGAAAAAGAAATCAAGGGCTCTAGGAGAAAAGCTTCCAGACAAAGATGAGCACCAACCTCATCACCCAGGTGAGGTGCCATCCTGAATGTGGATCCACTGGATCTGCCTGTCCCCAAACCTGTGAAGAGCAGAGAGGGGCAGAGGTGAGAACAAGCATTTCATCTCAAACACTTGACTTTAAAATAATTGTTTGTATAATATCAAAAATAAATTTAAAAAAGAAAGATTAAAAATTAAAAAAAAAAACTCTTGATAAGTTGATTGAAAGGATATAATTCAAACTTCAGAGGAGTAGTTCTGTGTCTACTAGCATAGCAGTACATGTGTGCTAAGTCCCTACAGCCATGTCCAAATCCTTGCCATCTTATGGGCTATAGTCACCCAGGCTCCCCTGTCTGTGGGATTCTCCAGGCAAGAATACTGGAGTGGGTTTCCACGCCCTCCTCCAGTGGATCTTCCTGACCCAGGGATCGAACCCCTATCACTTGCATTGATAGGCAGATTATTCACCACTAGCACCATCTGGGAAACCTTACACCAGGTCCTAGGCCAAATACAGCTTCCCTAGCTCAGTTGGTAAAGAATCCTCCTGCAATGCAGGAGACCCAGGTTCAATTCCTGGGTTGGGAAGATCCCCAGAGAAGGAAATGGCAACCCACTCCAGTATTCTTGCGTGGAGAATCCAATGGACAGAGAAGCCTGGCAGGTTACAGTCCATGGGGTTGCAAGAGTCAGACATGACTTAGCCACTAAACCACCACCACCAGGCAAAATATAAGAGCTGCTGGTTGAATTTTGATGGAGCAAATTTGGCCAATAACTTTCTTTTCACTTTCTGGGACTTAGATTTTTCATCTGTAGATTTCTTTAAGATTAAAAAGGATTTTTTTTTAATTATAAAGGAAATTTTTAAATTACATAGAAAGTATAAAGCAAGTCAACTTACAACAGCAGCTGTTCTTTAGTAAAAATCTCATAGAAGCACATTTTAAACAGCCTGTAAATGCCTTGACTATCTATTCCTAAATTTATTTATGGGTTTGCATTTTTCTCAGGTCTTTATGTACAAGTTTATACTTGCAATGCATGGAAATAGTGGATCAGTGATAAATTCCATTGCCACTTCCCAGGATAATGAAAGCTGTCATTTATTGATGAAAAAAACAAACAAAAAGATTAAGCAGGGGTTTTCATGGTTATTCTATTCTGCTCTATTGAGATTGATTCAAATGTTAATGCATTCCTTGTCCAGCTTTAAATGTGGCAGTGGATTAGACAAAGTAATATCCGATTGTTGTATCTGGGTTCAGGAGTTTTGCATCGAGTGTTCTGGAACCATCTGTGAAAACCACCTTTGAATTAGTGTGACTCCACAGGGCATGCCTGTGTTACATACGGTACTATTATTTGATCTTTTGAGATGACTCTGATGTTTTCATGACAGCGTCATAAAAATAGCAGGGACCTGTGGTGAAGCTGAAGGGGCAGGCAGCCAGGGCCCTCCCGGGAGTGAGGTTTTGTCAGGTCCAGATGGTATGCTGCTTTTCTGATCTGGCCCTGCTTCATCCTGTGGGCTTAGAGCAGGGTGCCTTCCATTCCCTGATGCCTCCCACCTGCTTCCTGACATCAGAAATAGAGGATCCTGACACTGAGATTACTTTTATCAACATGTCGTGATTATAATGGGGCAGATTGAGCCCAGTGTGAAAGCCCTCTAGGGCAGCCCTTTGACTTTAGATGGGCTTACTGAGCTACTGCTGTGTGCAAGTAATTCACTGCTCGGATCACAGTGAGTATACTCAGGTAACCAGGAGTTTGTGGTCCAAAGGAGAAGAATCAAGGGCTGACAGTGTGTAAAGAAGTTGGAGCAAGGGGCCAACACCATGCCCTGATGGTCCAGAGGGAGTTTATCAAGGATCACTGTGGGCTGCTGGCTTCTGGGAAAGCCAATTCTGACCAGAGTTTCTCTTCTGCTTCTTAAATGTGTACTCTTCACCTTTAACCTAGAGCAACCTGTGCCTCCCTGATCAGCTCTGAACCATGCTTTCCACTTTCTCAACAGACCTCATTAGCATCTGACCACTGGGGGCACCGTTAAGTAGAGGCTGTCAGGAATGTCACCTGAACGTTAGCAGCTGAGATACACAGCTTACATCCTCCCACGGCCAGTGAGGACCTTGGTCACAGGAAGCCTGACAGGTAGGTAGGACTCTGTACTAAATCCTGACCCCAACTAATTTCAATTGTATCTGCTCACAATGAAGAGACTGTGTTCTTACTCAAAAATAAGAACACTGCATTTGCTTTCTTACCAGAGACATAATTAACACTCAGGTCAGTTATGCAATTTTCTAAAATGTGCATTAAAAATAAAATGGATAAAACTAATTACATTTCCTCCTAATTTTTTGGCTGGCTCATTTTTAAAATGCTACTATTAAACTATGATAAATCATTTCATTAATAGCTGAGTGAGCTTATGTATTTGAAGGATCAAGATCTTCCCCTTTTTTAGCAAAAAACTAAAAGGACATGCCATCTATTTTTTAATGAAAAAAGAGAAATTATATATGTGTGGAGAGAGAGAGAAAGAGAATCCCAGCAGCAGGAGAATATGCTATAAGATTTCTTTGTTTAGCAGGTGAGTCCCATAAATGTGACTCCGCTTTGGTCTGACCAGAAGCAGAATTTCTTCCTATGCCATAATACTGTTCCCATAGTCTTATCTATTTTGATTTCAACAAGCATATATTTTATTTAAAAATACTATATTATTTACTTCTTTACTTTACACTGTGCTGAGAGAGTCATTTCCTCTGTGTGTGTCTTAGCTCATCTTATTTCAGCAGGTGAAGTGTACAGGTGGACATTCTATGCACATCTCAATATGAGAGAATGAATATAATCATAGTGTTTCTTTCTGGTCACCAGTCAACTTGTGCTGAAGGATGCTCAACTTTTGTACCACTTGAGTTTCTACAATGATTTTGATATTGAAAAAGATAAAGGATTAGCAAGCAATATGTTAAGAGTCTTGTTAGAATCACTGACAATAAGAGATTTACATCTGAAATCATTGAATTAATAAGTTTTGAATAACTATCATCGATGCTTTTCCATGCATGCAGGGGCTATTAGTGATACAAATAATGCATTCCCAAACACAGAGGGATGTATGAAAAAGTAATAGAATATTACTCCGTCGTTAAAAAAAAAAAAGGAAACAATGCCGTCTGCAGCAACGTAGATGGACCTAGAGACTGTCATGCTGAATGAAATAAGACAGAGAAGGAGATATATGTAGAATCTAAAAAAGAAATGATGCACATAAACTTCTGTATCTACAAAACAGAAACAGACTCACACTTAGAGAATGAACTTATGGCTACTACGGGGAAAGAATAGGGGGAGTGATCGTTATGGAATTTGGAATGAAAAGGTACATACTTCTCTATTTAAAATGGATAACCAACAAGGCCCTACTGTATAGCACAGGGAATTCTGTTCAATGTTATGTGGCAGCCTGGATGCGAGGAGAGTTTGGGGGAGAACGGATACACATATATGTATGGCTGAATCCCTTTACCGTCCATCTGAAACTATCACAACACTGTTAATCAGTTATACTCCAGTGCAAAATAAAATATGTAAAAAGAAAGAAAGAAAGAAAATGGAGAGCCCTCAGTCACAATCATTGCTCCTGCATGGGGTGTAAGTTGTGTATAGGAAGAACTGAAGAGGTAACGAAGACGGGGGTGGGAACAGGGAGCAGCTTTTGAGGAGGAGTTGGGAGAACACTCTGAAGCCCAAAGAAGAAGGAAGCAGGCACAGCTGACTAGCAGATGGAGTAGAAATTCAAGGATAATTTTAAATACTGCCTGCAGGTATATAAAGGAAACCCAGTTTGTCACTCTTTGGATAACTTAGGGACTTAAAAAAACAAAAGATATGAAAAAGTAAGACAATATATCAGAAACCAAAGAAACTTCATCGTTCCACATTTTAGCATGTAGTACAATGCGATGTAGGGCGTTTAGGGCAGTGAGATCGCAGAGGGATGTTGCAGGGCACACCAGAAAGACTGATTCCTTTTTAAAGCATACTGAACTAGGTCTGAGAAAAGAATTATAATTCAATAGTATGATTGACAATCTGCTGATAAAAGTGGTTCCCAAATCAATCAGGTGGACTGTGAAAACAATGATAACAGCTAAGAATTGAAATCTATATTTCACAGCTAAGAATTGAAATCTATATTTAGTGCTCGCTTTGGAAATCTATATTTAATCATTTAATTATAACACTGACACAATAGGGCCAAGAGTCATAAGACTTTATTACTTAAGGTATTTTTAAAAGTTACCACTGTAATTCTGGAATTAACTTCTTTTGGAACTGCTGTTATTTTGGATTAAAATATGAGGAATTTAAATTTTACAGTAGTAGGACAATCACTGTGGAGAGAGAAGAATGAATGGATGATGTTTCTGCTTAAACTTGGCAGATTGGAGCCCCAAGTACAGCTCCTTAACTTATAATCTGTTTAGGTAAAGTAAGAGGAGAAATCATAATGGGGGAGGTGACTATATCTGAAAAATGTTTGGAAGTTAGAAATCATAGGGACAATTTAACTGACAGAAAACTAGAGTTCATGCTTGTCAAGAAGAGCCTGGAATAAAGTTGACTCAAGCGATGAAACCCAAGATGGTTTGGCAGTGGAGGCCCCAGGTTTTCCACACCTACATTTAAGCACAAGAGAATAATATTAGATCACTAGACATTTGGAGGAATGACCCAGCACAAAGACAGGCCATACAAGGTAACAGCGCAGAGGAAACTCAGAAAAATGTTTGTGCACAGAACGGAACAAAGTGATATATTTTAACTGTAATGGATATCTTCAAAGGAATAAGAACAGATTGCATTCATGAAGCAAGAACATGTGTCTATGAAAGTACACATTGAGGGAATAAAAATTAATTTTTAACTACCCAGGAGTTTAAAAAATTCTAACTGAATGATTGCCAGCCAAAGTTAAGGAAATTTATCAGAAGTGTAGACTAAAAGAAACAGGTATAGAGAACGTGAGAAAAGTAATAATAATAAGTAATCTTTCTAAAACCTCTAAGCAAACAATCTATATTTTATAAAGAAAAAAAAATAGCAAATAAAAGACAAAAGTTGAAGAAATTTTTTGTTTTTAATGGAAACATGTATGTTTCTGATTTTTTCATATTTAAAAATACCACTGTTACGGGAAGGGGGGCCCCTTCCAGGGCCCGAAACTGGGCTCTTGTCTAACACTGGGAAATGAATTGTCTGAGGATACACATGTGCTGACAAAACAAGAGATTTTATTGGGAAAGGGCACCCGGGTAAAGAGCAGGGGGGTAAGGGAACCCAGGAGAATTGCTCTGCCACATGGCTTGAAGTCTTGGGTTTTATGGTGATGGGATTAGTTTATGGGTTGTCTTTAGCCAGTCATTTTTTTAGAGTCCTTCCTGGTGGTGCATGCCTTATTCAGCCAAGAAGGATGCCAGAGAGAAGGATTCTGGGAGGTGGCCGGACATGTGGTGTCTCCTCTTGACCTTTTCTGAACTCTTCTGGTTGGTGGTGGCTTATTAGTTCTATGTTCCTTACCAGGACCTCCTGTCATAAAACAACTCATGCAAATAGTTACTATGTTGCCTGGCCAGGGTGGGCGGTTTCAGTCAGAGTGCTTCCCCTAACACCACTGGAAAATGTAGAGCAAGGAGTTTAAAAATGCTTCCTACAAAGCACTCGATGTAAAATTTCAGAATATTAACAAAGATGATTAGGTTATAATTATTGTTATAAGAAAAAATGATCATGTAGATAAACTTTTGAGAATCTGAATGATGTAGGTCTTCTCAACCACTCAAAAAGACAATAGTTCAACATAATCATATATAGCTTAATAGCATTTATAAAATCTTTGTACTCTAAGTCCTGTATATTTACCCAACAACAAAAAAGTATATATGAAGTGATGATAACTTAGAATCTCAACACTTAGATATAAAAGGTATTGAAGAAACAATTTTGTGGAGATGTTTTTTGAGAACAGGAATTGGACCCTTCATGTGAGAAGAGAGAGGAAGGGGTGCAAAGAGTTCAGGCATAAGCTATGATTGACCTCCTTAGTCTTACCTAGATACCGTCAAATTGCTGGGCTTATACAAATACATTAGTGACCAAATGGCAATGATTTAATTCCTGAGGGAATCGCTAAGATGATATAGCTGATTCAAAGAACTTTTAAACAGCTGATCTATACGGCTAACATGATATACGAATGTGTGGGTAAGGCTGTTGGTCAAAACACTTGTTAATGATTGACAGGGCAATAAGCTCGAACTGTTCTGGCTACCATTTAGAAATCATCTCTATTGTATAAAAATCTACAGATCTACATGTAAATTCAGTAAATCTGGCACCTTTAGAAAATAACTAACTAAATCAATCAGGGCACATCCTCCTAAGAGATTAAGTAATTCTCAGTTAGGACTGTGCTCCCAATGTGACATTAAAGAAAATATGCTACCGACCTCGTTCAGTCAGTTCCGTCACCAGATGTGTCTGACTCTGGGACGCCATGTACTGCAGCATGCCAGACTTCTTTAAAAAAAAAACAAAAAACTAATTTCCAAGTTTAACTTTTTTTTTTTTCCCCTTAATGAGTGTATGTTTCCCTTGGACTCGATGTGGTCTTCTCAGGCAGAAGCCAGTGTAACGGGGGTTTCAAGTGGGACCAATCCAAGAGGAAGATGATTTTATTAGAATAGACTAGAAGCTCTGCCAAGGGGAAGAGTATTGCCAAGGACAGAGTTAGGGAAGCGTTACCTTAGAGGAGAGAGAGAGGCAGGGATATAGAGCAACAGAGATAGAAAGACAGAGAGCCATGGCATCCCTACAAAGCAGCCACACCATTTTGCTGTTTGTCAGCAAGGCCTGCCTCTCAGTTCCCTCCTCTTACACATCAATCCTCCCCCACCCCAACTGATTAAGTAATCCTTTAATCCTTTAATCCTCATGGGAGTCAAATTCCATCCTAGTGTAGGGGGTCTAACCCTTGAGAAAGAACAAGGAAGGATCAGATCTGCTTCCTTTTCCACTACAGGCGTGCTGTCCTGGGACAGAGAGTTTAAGAGGTAGGAATTCTGTACAGAACTGAATGTTTTAATTGTGAATTTTGTTTGGTTATAAGGAATAACAAGAATGCATTTTATTATCTAAGAAAGACATGCACTATCTTGTGGTTACTTTAGATTTCATCAAGGAATAGATAGGAGTAAATTGCCATGTGGGGTGAAGGACAGTGATGAGAGTATGAAGAATTCTTCCCAGGATTTCCCAGTGGATAAGACTCCATCCTCCCAATGCAGAGGGCATGGGTTCAATCCCTGATCAGGGAACTAAGATTCCACATGCTGTTGTTGTTTAATCGCTAAGTTGTGTCTGATTCTTTGTGACCCCATGGACTATAGCCTTCCAGGCTCCTCTGTCCTTGGGATTTCCCAGGCACAAAATACTGGAGTGGGTTGCTGTGCCCTTTGGCAGATGATCTTCCTGACCCAGGGATCAAACAAGTGTTTCCGTGTCTCCTGCATCGCAGGCAGATTCTTTACTGCTGAGCCACTGAGGAAGCCCCTAATGCTGTACAGTGTAGCAAAAAGAAAAAAGAATTCTTCCCCTGCTCTCCCCAATTGGAAGCCCGCTCATCCAATGCAGAGCTCTCATTCTCAAGAAATGAAAAGGGTTGGGTCAAAGGAAGAGTGTGGGTTTTGAGGTGTAAAGGAATGAACAGTGTAAGAAAGCAAAAAACTTAGTTTTAATATCAGGAAATCAGCAGATAGTATGTGTATATGTATAACTGAATCACTTTGCTGTATATCTGAAACTAACACAACATTATTAATCAACTATACTCCAATATAAATTAAAAAAAAAAAAAAAAACAGCCAAAACACTACAACTCAAACACATGAAATGATGAAACAACAAAGGAAATACCAGAGAAAACACCTAAGATGGTTTGTTTCTGGGAAATCAGGGTAGGGGTTGGGTGAAGGGAAATGCAGAGTTTGTGAACTCTTGACCAAATTGAACTACATTGCAATATTTCAGTTGAGGAGTATCACATTAGTGCATAAGTCTCCACAATGGGAGAGGCACTAGGATGAGGGAAACAATTTATGGTAAAATTATACCCTTCCATCAGCAAATTTTAAAATGTTAATTAAGTGTCAAACTCTTCACACTATCATATCAGCCACACAAGTTTGAGTAAGAAGAAAGAAAGAAGGAATATATATATATATATATTGCCATGTGGGGTTATAATTATATATATTTTATATATATATATATATCTCATAGTATGGAAGGAAAAGATTCCCAGAATGTTAAAATATTTGACTTACTGATTTGTGAACAAAACCATTTAGATATCATACTTTACTAATGTAATTTGATATTTGAGAAAAGACTCAAAATCTATTAACAAAATACCATTAACATTAGCTAAGCTTTTCACCATTTCACTTATTTCTTCAACACCAGTTATAGTTGCTATAGAATATTATGTTACAGGTGTACAATATAGTGATTCACAATTTTTAAAGGTTATATTCCTTTTATAGTTATTATAAAATATTGGCTATATTCCATGCATTGTACCATACATCCTTTTAGTTTATTTTACACTTAACAGTTTTTACCTCCCATTCCTCCACTCCGTATTGTCCCTGCCCCATCCTTCTCCACACTGGTAAACACAAGTTTGTTCTCTACATTTGTGTGCTTCTTTTTTGTTACATTCACTAGTTTGTTGTATTTTTTGGAAACCATATGTAAGTGATATCATATCGTATTTGCTTTTTTATGACTTATTTCACTTAACATAATGCCCTCCAAGTTCATATATGTGCTGCAAATGGCAAAATTGCATTCTTTTTTTATGCATGCATGCTTGCTCAGTTGCTAAGTCATGTCAGACTCCTTTCTGACCCCATGGACTATACCCCACCAGGTTTCTGTGTCCATGGGATTTTCCAGGCAAGAATACTGGAGCAAATTGCCATTTCCTTCTCCAGGGGATCTTCCCAACCTAGGGATCCAACCTGTATCTCCTGTGTCTCCTGCATTGGCAGGTGGGTTCTTTGAACTGAACCACCTGGGAAATCCCATTCTTTTTTATGGCTGAGTATTATTGCATTATATATATATATGTATATATATATATACATACACACCACATTTGTATCTGTTCATTTACTGATGGACACAAGTTACATAATCATGTCTTGATAATTATAAATAATGCTGTAGGAAACTTGAGGCACATGTATCTTTTAAAATTGTTTTCACTTTTTTTTTCAAATATATACACATGAGTGTTCTTTCCCCCCTCCCCCCCAATTATTTTTATTAGTTAGAGGCTAATTACTTTACAATATTGTAGTGGTTTTTGCCATACATTGACATGAATCAGACATGGATTTACATGTGTTCCCCATCCCGAACCCCCCCACCTGCCTCCCCATCCCACCCCTCTGGGTCATCCCAGTGCACCAGCTCTGAGCACCCATCTCATGCATCCAACCTGGACTGGCGATCTGTTTCACACTTGATAATATACATGTTTTGATACTGTTCTCTCAGATCATCCCACCCTCTCCTTCTCCCACAGAGTCCAAAAGTCTGTTCTATACATCTGTGTCTCTTTTCCTGTCTTGCATATAGGGTTATCGTTACCATCTTTCTAAATTCCATATATAAAACTCCTAGAGGAGAACATAGGCAAAACACTCTCTGACATGAATCACAGCAGGATCCTCTATGACCCACCTCCCAGAATATTGGAAATAAAAGCAAAAATACACAAATGGGACCTAATTAAACTTAAAAGCTTTTGCACAACAAAGGAAACTATAAGCAAGGTGAAAAGACAGCCTTCAGAATGGGAGAAAATAATAGCAAATGAAGAAACGGACAAAGAATTAATCTCAAAAATATACAAGCAACTCCTGAAGCTCAATTCCAGAAAAATAAATGACCCAATCAAAAAATGGGCCAAAGATCTAAATAGACATTTCTCCAAAGAAGACATACAGATGGCTAACAAACACATGAAAAGATGCTCAACATCACTCATTATCAGAGAAATGCAAATCAAAACCTCAATGAGGTACCATTACACACCAGTCAGAATGGCTACTATCCAAAAGTCTACAAGCAATAAATGCTGGGGAGGGTGTGGAGAAAAGGGAACCCTCTTACACTGTTGGTGGGAATGCAAACTAGTACAGCCACTATGGAGAACAGTGTGGAGATTCCTTAAAAAACTGGAAATAGAACTGCCATATGACCCAGCAATCCCACTTCTGGGCATACACACTGAGGAAACCAGATCTGAAAGAGACACGTGCACCCCAGTGTTCATCGCAGCACTGTTTATAATAGCCAGGAAGTGGAAGCAACCTAGATGCCCATCAGCAGATGAATGGATAAGGAAGCTATCGTACATATACACCATGCAATATTACTCAACCATTAAAAAGAATTCATTTGAATCAGTTCTAATGAGATGGATGAAACTGGAGCCCATTATACAGAGTGAAGTAAGCCAGAAAGATAAAGACCAATACAGTATACTAATGCATATATATGTAATTTAAAAAGATGGTAACGATAACCCTATATGCAAAACAGAAAAAGAGACACAGATGTACAGAACAGACTTTTAGACTCTGTGGGAGAAGGCGAGGGTGGGATGTTCAGAGACAACAGCATTGAAACAAGTATATTATCAAGTGTGAAACATATCACCAGCCAGATTGGATGCATGAGATGGGTGCTCAGGGCTGGTGCACTGGGAAGACCCAGAGAGATGGGATGGAGAGGGAGGTGGGAGGGGGGATCAGGATGGGGAACACATGTAAGTCCATGGCTGATTCATGTCAATGTATGGCAAAAACCACTACAATATTGTAAAGTAATTAGCCTCCAATAAATAAAAATAAATGGAAAAAAAAGTCTACAAGCAATAAACGCTGGAGAGGGTGTGGAGAAAAGGGAACCCTCTTACACTGTTGGTGGGAATGCAAACTAATACAGCCACTATGGAGAACAGTGTGGCAATTCCTTAAAAAACTGGAAATAAAACTGCCATATGACCCAGCAATCCCACTCCTGGGCATACACACCGAGGAAACCAGGTCTGAAAGAGACACGTGTACCCCAGTGTTCATCGCAGCACTATTTATAATAGCCAGGACATGGAAGCAACCTAGATGCCCATCAGCAGATGAATGGATAAGACAGTTATGGTACATATACACAATGGAGTATACTCAGCCATTAAAAAAACTCATTTGAATCAGTTCTAGTGAGGTGGATGAGACTGGAGCCCATTATACAGAGTGAAGTATGCCAGAAAGAAAAACCCCAGGAGTGTTCTTGACATTTTGCCTAAACCTCTTCAGTGCTTACATTCAACCCTGACATATCAGTTTTTCATTGCAAATGATGTTTATATCTCCAAGAAAGAATATTTTTTTTAATTGTTAAACTACTGATCTTTTGTATCTTCAACCTTAGAACAAGACAAAAGGATTTGTTCAAAAGTAGAAATGTGGCTTTTAGATAATGCTGATAACACTGAAGTATATTACTCCAACTCTCTCCAGTGTTGGACAGAATTTATTAGGGAGCAAACAGGAAGGATGCCATGAACTACAAGCAGAGGAATCCAGAATCTTGTGCCAGAAAACAACACCCTCAGTGGTTCCTCCATTTAGGGGCAACCTAGTGGAAAATGGCTACATTTATAGAGGGAAAGGTGATTACTAAATCTGTTCTCTGTCCTCCCGGAATTTATGTCCCAAATTCATGTTCATTCTTTTATCTCCAGAGAAGTGAAGTTTAGCTCTTCCCAGATTAGGTTTCAGAGAGTCTGAACAACTGTAGATGATAAATCCGCTGTCACCAAGACAAGTGTGCACAGCTGACACTGCCCAGATGAAATAGGTCAAATCCATCAATGCTTGTACTGCAATGAATCCATGAACTTGACCTTGGTTTACTTGGCAGTGATGACTGTAATGGCCTTCCCGAATGTGGTTTAACTTTATGTGTGTTTTGGCCTTGGGGTTTTATTATTAATTATGTTTCTATTTCCTTCTCATTGATACAAGAATTTATTATGCCTTTTTATTTCCTGTATTTTTGATTCTTTGAAAATTGAGGCCTTGCTGACTCTGGAGGGAGTGTCCAGGTGGTAGAGTGGTAAAGAATACGCCTGCCAATGCCAGAGATGCAGGAGACATGGGTTTGATCCCATGTGGAGTAATCTTTCCAGGGTTGGAAAGATCCCCTGGAGTAATCATGACAACTCACTCCAGTATTCTTACCTGAAAAATTTCATGGACAGAGAAACTTGGCAGGCTACAGTCCATGGGGTGGCAAAGAGTCAGACACGACTGAGCGTGCATGCCACAGTAAGGGACTTCCCAGAAAGCATACCTTTCATTTGAAAACAAACCAGTCCAGAGCCCACCCCACCCACCTTCTTTATGTGGGTCTAAAACTCAGACCACTATCACCTGCCCTAATCACCGTCACCCCTATGCCCCAGGGCCTGCTGAAATTATTCAAACTAGCTTATCCTAGGTCTACTCATCCTGCCTCACACGTTGCTTCCTGAAGAATCCACAGTGAAGGTTCTGGCCCATGTTACCTCCACCCTCTCTTTCTCATCCACCCCAGTGCTTTCCCTGCAGCTTTCTGGAGTGTAACATGGACCCTCCTCTTGGGAACTGTGACTAATCAACCATCTCTTTAGCATCAGTTGTTTCATGATATGTTAGCTTTATTATACCTGGATAAAAACCTACATTTTAAAACAGTAAACTTGGCCCTGTCGTTTGTTATATAATGCACACACACAGATGCTGAAGATGAAATTTCATCCCTTTGTCTAGTCCACAGAAAGAGAAATAAACAATCAAACATTTACCAAGCAAAGGGTGACTTCTACCTCCACCAGGGAATTGAGGGAACCAGAAGTAGCAGCAGTGCCAACAATAATTACTGTTCCAAGAACTTTGTGTTACACGTCTTGTTGACGTTTTACATGTACTGTTTCATTCCATGCTCATGACAACACTATCATGTAGATTTTATTATCTCCAGTACACAAAAATTAAGAACTTGCCAAATCCACACAATTAATAAGGCACAGATCCTGAAATGTTATTTGAGTTTCTAGAATGATGAGACTGTATGACTTACACATGATGCTGTGGGGCTCTGGGAAATTTGGGTCAAGAGAACCCATTTCATAGAACTGACTATAAATTCATACTCCCATAGGCTGTCTGCACTTGCATTAGGACATCTGGATATAAGAAACATAAGAGCTAAAGGAGAAGAGGTAGCTATAGGTCAGCAGAAAATATATATATATATATATATATATACACATATATATATATCACTTATTGGGTGCAATTTGCCATGTATCATGTGTATCAAATGGTTCATCCAGAGAAGTGGAACAGGTAACATATTCACATATACATGTACAGATATATGATAAAAAGTAAAGGAATTTATTACAGAAGGGAACTTATTCCCAGGAAATGGCCTGTGCAATCCTAAGTCAAAGAGCAGAAAGCAGGAGAGGAAGGTCACTGCCAGTCTGGACCCTACAGATTTGAGCTAATGTTGCCCAGTCAGAAATCAGAAAGGAAGTTCAGAGGAGGAGGAAGGATTGCAGACCCAGCTATAGTATTGAATTTCTACATCAGTTCAGTTCAGTTCAGTCGCTCAGTCATGTCTGACTCTTTGCGACCCCATGAACCGCAGCACGCCAGGCCTCTCGGTCCATCACCAACTCCCGGAGTCCACCCAAACCCATGTCCATCGAGTCGGTGATGCCATCCAACCATCTCATCCTCTGTCATCCCCTTCTCCTCCTGTCCTCAATCTTTCCCAGCATCAGGGTGTTTTCAAATGAGTCAGCTCTTCCCATCAGGTGGCCAAAGTACTGGAGTTTCCGCTTCAACATCAGTCCTTCCAATGAACTGATTGGATCTCCTTGCAGTCCAAAGAACTCTCAAGAGTCTTCTCCAACACCACAGTGCAAACACATCAATTCTTCAGCCCTCAGCTTTCTTTATAGTCCAACTCTCACATCCATACATGGCCACTGGAAAAACCATAGCCTTGATTAGATGGACCTTTGTTGGCAAAGTAGTGTCTCTGCTTTTAAATGTGCTGTCTAGGTTGGTCATAACTTTCCTTCCAAGAATTAAGTGTCTTTTAATTTCATGACTGCAATCACCATGTGCAGTGATTTTGGAGCCCAGAAAAATAAAGTCAGCCACTGTTTCCACTGTTTCCCCATCTATTTGCCATGACGTGATGGGACCGGATGCCATGATCTTAGTTTTTTGAATGTTGAGCTTTAAGCCAACTTTGTCACTCTCCTATTTCACTTTCATCAAGAGGCTCTTAGGTTCTTCTTCACTTTCTGCCATAAGGGTTGTGTCATCTGCATATCTGAGGTTATTAATATTTCTCCCGGCAATCTTGATTCCAGCTTGTGCTTCATCCAGCCTAGCGTTTCTGATAATGTACCCGGCATATAAGTTAAATAAGCAGGGTGACAATATACAGCCTTGACATACTCCTTTTCCTATTTGGAACCGGTCTGTTTTTCCATGTCCAGTTCTAACTGTTGCTTCCTTACATGCATACAGGTTTCTCAAGAGGCAAATCAGGTAGTCTGATATCCCATCTCTTTCAGAATTTTCCAGTTTATTGTGATCCACACAGTCAAAGGCTTTGGCATAGTCAATAAAGCAGAAATAGATGTTTTTCTGGAACTCTGTTGCTTTTTTGATGATCCAGCAGATGTTGGCAATTTGATCTCTAGTTCCTCTGCCTTTTCTAAAACCAGCTTGAACATCTGGAAGTTCACAGTTCACATATTGCTGAAGCCTGACTTGGAGAATTTTGAGCATTACTTTACTAGTGTGTGAGATGGGTGCAATTGTGTGGTAGTTTGAGAATTCTTTGGCTTTGCCTTTCTTTGGGATTGGAATGAAAACTGACCTTTTCCAGTCCTGTGGTCACTGCTAAGTTTTCCAAATTTGCTGGCATATTGAGTGCAGCACTTTCACAGCACCATCTTTCAGGATTTGAAATAGCTCAACTGGAATTCCATCACCTCCACTAGCTCTGTTCGTAGCTTTGTTCATTTGTTTCTACATCAGGGAAGCCAAAACTCTCTTTCAAAGATCTTTTAATTGATTAAGTCAGAACCACCTAGGGTAATCTCATTTTGAATTAATTTACAGTAAAGTAATTAGGGCTTTTAATCACATTTGCAAAGTCCTTTCACAACCACCAGGTAGTTGCTCAGTTGTTTTGACTCTTTGCAACTCCATGGACTGCAGCCTGCCAGCCTTCTCTGTTCATAGAATTCTCCAAGAATACCTGAAGTGAGTAGCCATTTCCTTCTCTACGGGATCTTCCTCAACCTGGGATCGAACCCAGGTCTCCCACATTGCAGGTGGATTCTTCAACTTCTGAGCTGCCAAGGAAGCCCCTCACAGCAACATTGACTTTAATGTTTGGTTGAATGACTAGGACATGGGTGCAGGACACATAACGGCACTACTTCCCTCTATCCTCCAGTTCCCACCAGGGAGTAGCCTTCACAGAGCACCCTAACCAGAAACATACTAACAATGTAGTTCTGGAGATTGTACTTCAGCGGAGCCAGAGAGACACTTCAGAAAGCCTTTACACTGTGTACTTGAAGCTGTGTTTCACACAGCTTAGGCATAGTCTGTTATCCTTATAACACCCCATGAAATAGGGATGAACAGATTATGCAACTTGCTTACCAACATGAAGCAGCCAAGCCAGGAACAGAACAGAGCAGTGAACCCTCTTCTGTGCAGTGATTCATTTCTGAAAACAAAACTGGGATTGGTCATTGATCTCTACTCTTTTCCACACTGGATTCCTTTTGAAGCTACACACAATTATCTGGTCTACATTTTCAACCATTGTTTATTAAGGAAGATTCATAACCATCCTATAGAGAAAATAAAGATTTCTAGGGGATCAGTTCAGTTCAGTTGCTTAGTCATGTCTGACTCTTTGTGACCCCCATGGACTGCAGCACACCAGGCTTCCCTGTTAATCACCAACTACTGGAGCTTATTCAAACTCATGTCCGTTGAGTCGGTGATGCCATCCAACCATCTCATCCTCTGTCATCCCCTTCTCCTCCTGCCTTCTATCTTTCCCAGCATCAGGGTCTTTTCAAATGAGTCAGTTCTTCACATCAGGTGGCCAAATTATTAGAGTTTCAGCTTCAGCATCAATCCTTCCAATAAACATTCAGGGCTTTTTTCCTTTAGAATGGACTGGTTGGGTCTCCTTGCAGTCCAAGGGACTCGCAAAAGTCTTCTCCAACACCACAGTTCAAAAGCATCAATTCTTCAGCCCTCAGTTTTCTTTATAGTCCAGCTCTCACATCCACACCTGATTACTGGAAAAACCATAGCTTTGACTAGATGGACCTTTGCTGGCAAAGTAATGTCTCTGCTTTTTAATATGCTGTCTAGGTTGGTCATAGTTTTTCTTCTAAGGAGCAAGAGTCTTTTAATTTCATGGCTGCATTCACCATCTGCAGTGATTTTGGAGCCCCCAAAAATGAAGTCTCTCACTGTTTCCATCATTTCCCCATCTATTTTCCATGAAGTGATAGAACCAGATGCCATGATCTTCATTTTCTGAATGTTGAGCTTTAAGCCAACCTTTTCACTCTCCTCTTTAACTTTCATCAAGAGGCTTTTTAGTTCCTCTTCACTTTCTGCCATAAGTGTGGTGTCATCTGTATATCTGAGGTTATTGATATTTCTCCTGGGAATTCTGATTCCAGCTTGTGCTTCATCCAGTCTAGCATTTCACATGAGGTACACTGCATTTAAGTTAAAGAAGCAGTGTGACAATATACAGCCTTGATGTACTCCTTCTAGGGGATGAAGAGGCATAAATATCTGGACACTCTAATGGGAGTTTAAATTACTTTCATCTAACTCTTACAGGGAGAAGAAAAAGGTTTTCCATCTATTTCCAGCCATTACTAGCAATTTTTTGTTTGTTTAAAAAAAAAAAACACATTTCTACCTGAATATGCTTTTGTTTCCAGTAAACATTATGTGTGGGAATAGGAACTTTGAAAAGAGAGAGACATGCTTTAAAATGTAGTTCTAAGCACATTCTCTGCCTGCAGTTCATTTTAGAGTCTCTGATTATAGTAGAAAATTTGTTCTGAGGTGTAACTTATAATGAGTGATGAATCATGCAGCCTACTCATAATACAGATTGTCAAGCCCCTGTCAGACACTACTATATTTTTATTTTTTATTAGCTACCAAGTTAACTTTTTTAATTACTGAGGTGTACTTTTCAAAACTCCATAGATAGTCAAAGCCTGCAGAAATGACTTGCGAGTACAATACATCCGTGGGGGTTTGATTTTAATGAGGGGTTCTGGATGCATCAGCCCTCTCAGAGGCTATTAGTAAGAAGGATGGGAGAAATCTTTTCCACTGTGGAGGTGTTAGCTCATCATTTCTTCAGCTGCTCCTAGAGTCTGGGGTTGAAGAAATGTCCCCAAGAAAGAAACATCAGGGGTCTGGTCACTATCTCCCAGCTAGCCATCCTGGGGATGTGTCCCCTCCAGTCTCTGACTAAATCATTTGTTGATCGTGGGAAGGATTTCTGATACTAGCAGCAAATTGCCAGTGCTGGGAAGGGAAGGGCTTCCCTGAAGCTGACTCATGTGTTCTGCCTGTGTTGCACAGAGTTCTGTTTAGTGATGACTGTACTGACCCTGCTGTGCCTGACTCAGAATAGGCCCCTGTGCCCCAGTTACACTGGCTTCCTGGCTGCATAGGCCTTTAGCAAGGTAGTGTGGACCATGGGTGTGGGCAAATGAGGCCACATGGAAGCAACTGTCATTGACAACAAGGAGGTCCAGGAAAGACAGGCCACATGCTGGATGTCATCAATATTGATGCTCAAATGACATGATGTGGAAGGGAGTGTCTATGAGGACAACAGGAAAGCCACATGTTAAGGCAGTAGGCAGCAAAGGGGAATGGCCTGAACCTGAAAAACAGCATTGTTTTATGGTGCAGGAGAATCATGGAGGAAAAGTAAACCTCAACTTCATTTCCTGTTCCAGAAGTAGGGAAATTGGGGGAGAATCAGGTCTGCCTCTTCTGAAAAAAACTGCAGGAGAAGTATGTCCTGGAGGATAGTCAGGACCCATGAAGGCCAGGAGGTGAACCCTGGGAGAAAGTGTTGGGAACATAGGAGATTTTGTTAATGACAGGAGCTTAGTGGTCATAGAACAACAATTTTTTGGGAGAAACTAGAGAGCTGATGCAGCATTGGGTCAGATTCAGAAGGCTTGTCACACTTAATTCTATCCCAGGTGACCTAGATGGTAAAGAGTCTGGCCTGCAGTGCAGGAGGCCTGGGTTTGATCCCTGGCTCAGCAAGATCTCCTGGAGTAGGAAATGGTAACCCACTCCAGTGTTCTTGCCTGGAAAATTCAATTAACAGAGGAGACTGGGGGGCCACAGTCCAAGGAGGGCAAAGAGTTGGACACTACTGAGCAGCTAACACACAGCACACAGGAAGTTACAAAGACCCTATAAAAGCCGTTTTCCCACTGAGAGCAAGGACAGTGCCCAAGAATGTCCACATTCTGGGTTGTGGTCCTCACCACCTTGTGATCAGTGGAAGCTCCATCTGAGAATGGTAGGTAGGGCTACAAGGATCCATGTCACAGCACAAAAGGAAGCTTCATTGTTCCTAGCTGCCAGGACAAAGATGAAAGATAAAACACTGTTTCTTCCTCAATATGTGCTTCGTTTGAGTTGTGACTGTTAATGAAAAAATTTACAAACAAATTAATCATGATGAAATATAAGAGTTTCATGAACTCATTTGGGAGGGCACCAGCAGAAGACAAAAAGAACTGGTTCCAGGATCATTTGAGAAACAGAAATACTCAGTCAAGGAAAGAAAGTCCTAACTAAGAATGCTAAACCACTTGTGAGGCTGGTTAAGGTTCACAGGACACAGACCCCCTAACAACATCGGGATAACTCACCTTCCAGGCTGTGAAAGTGCCAAACCTCACCAATCTCCTCGGGTCAACCACTAATCTGACAGGCTGTAATCCAACTGTGTTTTCTTGTTGTTAATTGTAGTCAAATACATTTGTACTTCAATTGTCTCTTCCTGGAAATCCTGCTGCTAAGTGAAAGCCATTCAATGAGAAAAGAGTTCCACTAATTTTAACAGGAAAAATTAGTGAAGAATCCTAAACCATTTCCACAGAGATTCAAACACATATTGGTTGAACAATGAAAGAAGCTCATGAATTCAATAAACAATGGGGAAGAGTAAACACGAACATGAAGTCCTTTTAGTCAGAGTGTTGGAATGTAATGAAGGTTTCTTAAGCTCACTACAGCAAGAAGACCAGAGAATGGCTGGTGAATGGTGTGTGGGGAGACATCCTTTAGAGGGCATATTTTCCTTCCTGCACCCTTTCTTAATAATTTTCCTTTTTCATGCAGTTTGTGATTGTCTTACACTCAGATTGAACTAAAGTTATAGCAAAGGAAAATGTTTTCAGTGCGTGAAAACTTCTGTCAATTCTACACTTTGCATACAGACTAAAGGTCCTAGAAGACTCTGCCTCTTCATCACTCTCTCAGCTTACATAAGCAGAGCAAATCACCTTGTGTTCATCTGAACATAGCAGAAACTCAACTTGGTTTAACACAGAGTGTTCCAGCTAGAAAACTAGAAAACTAGAGAACTACTTCTAGTAAGCTATAGTAAGCTGTAGTATCCTTATAGTAAGTAAATCCTCACCTGAAATTATATCAAAATATTGGTTTATGTAGAGTAGTCATTTGGTGTGATTGTGTGAAAATAGCACCGTATACCCCCAAAATAGTCATCCTAAGAAAAGTGTAGTTTTTCAAAAACTATTATGCCAAAACATGGTTAATATAACTCAGTCAATTTTCAGAAGAATTCTATGTACTCTGACAACACAGATGCCTTTCCTAAGTGTGCTCATATTTAGCTGCTCAGTCATGTCCAATTCTTTGCAATCCTTTTGACTGTAGCCCTCCAGGCTCCTCTGTCCATGGGATTTTTCAGGCAAGAATACTGGAGTGGGTTTCCATTTCCTCCTCCAGGGAATCTTCCTGACCCAGGGATTGAATTCACATCTCCTGTGTCTCCTGCATTGCAGGCAGATTCTTTACCCACTGAGTCATAGAGGAAGCCCTCTAGGAGTTAAACAGTCCCCATAGGAAATGTCCTCTCAGATCAAAACATCAGATAATGAGCCTTGTCTCTTGTCATAAGTTTCAGCATTTTTTTTTTCTTTCACATACTTGACAATCAGTTTTGAGATATCAACCTGAACTTGGAGACTTCTTTGCAACATCTCACAGTGACTGTAGTCTTTTCTTCTGCTGGAGACTCTGGGTCAGGATGGAGGCGGATACCACCACTCACCTGGAAGAACCATGGGAGCTGCTTGATATGAAGACAGAGAGTGGAACCAAGAAGTGAAGCTGACTCCCAGGCAGCATAGAGACTGTGTCCATGGGGAGGATGATCACCTGACCAAGGAATATACAGAAGGGATCCTACCTAAGACCCAAATTTTAAGGGGATTTGTGGTGGTTGGAGAAAACAAATGCCTCCACTAGAACTTCAAACTTCAACCCTTCCTCTTTATGCTTTTCTTAACATATTTTTGGAGCAGATCATCAGCAGGGGTTCGTCACTCACAGTGTACTGAAGAAGATCCTGATAGGAAAAAAGGAAGCTAAAGCTTCCTGATTGGTAGACTAGCAAAGTTACAGTTTGTGAGAGAAAAGGGCAAGGGAGGGCGCGACAACACCCATGATACATGTAAGCAAGTTGTAAGCAATTCATGAAAATGGGAATCTCAAAGCAACTTTGTCATGAGCCTCTCAGTGTTTCTGTCATTTTTATAGGAGCATAGTAGACAAGGATGGATGGCACGTGCTTTGTTCATGTGTGCATGTTAAGTTGCTTCTAGCATGTCTGACTATTTGTGACTCTGCCAGGTTCCTCTGTCTGTGGGATTCTCCAGGAAAGAATGGGTGTGGGAGTGGGTTACCATGCCCTCCTCCAGGGGATCTTCTTGACCTAGAGATCAAAGCTGTGTCTCTTGTCTCCTGCATTGGCAGGTGGATTCTTTACTACTAACACCACCTGGGAAGCCTGGCGCATAACCCACAAGCCAGTCTCTGTCTTTATACTTGCTTACTCTTTCTGGGTAACCTACAATCTTGGCTAATACCTTCTTCCAAAACCATCTGCTAAATAAGGCTCTGGTATCAGATGAACTACCTGATTAGAAAAATTTCTCTATCCCTTGAAAAAAATATTAAAAAATGTAATGGTCATACAAATGCCCAATTTCTGATTTTTCCAATTGCTGATATAATATTTTATCTGTTTCCATGACAACTAAGAGCTTTATAAATTTTTTCCAGCCTCTGATATTTTCCAGAATGTATCTGCATTTCTGTACTTCTTTAATAATTGTGAGCTGACACTAGTCACATAATTCTATCTGAATTGCATATGTGCTTCCTATGTGTGCCAAGGAGGTGTAATTGATGCCTTTGTTTTACAATATAAGACATCTTAAATAAGTTTTTATGTATAATGTATCTTAAATGCTCATTCACTCTGCTCAATAACTAGTTAAATCATTGCCAGCTTCTCATCATTTTTTTTCCCTCAAAGTTAGAAATAGTCACTAGTGTGATTGGTCACTCCAGGCACTTGTGATAACCAAATTGAATTTATCAAAACTAGCTGGATTGATTAAAGTTTATGAAGACTGTAGGGCAGGGTTTTCAGTGATATTTAGACCCTTAATAAACAATCCCTAAGAAAGTATAAAGAAGGAGATAAAAAGCATGGAAACAAAATGATTGAACAGAATCATCAAAGTAAAAAGTTACTTCTTTGAAAATATGTACAAAACATGGATTATTGTATACCTGACTTATCTAAGATAGACCTAGTTCCCCTCAGCTCTCTGGGGTCACCTTCCATTTAGCTTGTGTCTCAGATTATTAATTGTTAATTAAATATAGTTATAAATAGTTGAACTCTGTTAATTTAGCATAAATTTGGCAAACCATTACTTTGCTTTTCTACCTTCTTCCATGGTCTCACCTAGCAGTGTGTGCAACTTAACAGAATTCTCATTTTAACATGTGTTTAAATCTGAAATATGATCTGTGATAACTTGCTTCTCTTTGACTATCTTTCCAGATATGCATGACTAATTCCTCCTTCAGAGAAACAACACGCAGTGTTTTCTGATAAATTGAAGTGTGCCTGACACAAGCAATAGGGTCAGCTAACATCTTCTGATCATGGAAGAGATACTTGGCACTATGCTCCTGCCATGCATTTGGTATACCAGCTAGCCATGGTACAGCCTTCTCTGGTGGCTCAGTGGTAAAGAGCCTGCCTGCCAAGCAGGAAACTTGGGTTTGATTCCTGGGTCAGGAAGATCCCTTGGAGAAGGAAATGGCAACCCACTCCAGCATTTCTTGCCTGGGAATTCCATGAACAGAGGAGCTTGGTGGGTACAGTCCATAGGGTTGCAAAAGAATCAAACATGATTTAGCAACTGAACAACAGCTAGTTGTGCTATGGCCACAAGGCTACCTGTCAATGGGGTCAATGATTCAACGTGGGAAATTACAGCTTGTTTTATACTTGAAATAGGTATGACAAATATGTACGACCAATCCTTCTGTGGCATGTATATAGTCTGAACATTCTGGTTACAACATTTTTCATTTTTAATACATGCAAATCTGCAATTATTTATTGTATTGTTTAGTAACACTTTAGTTTTACAGTTAACTGTTTTGTTTGCAATTATTTTGCAGCAATGAACTACAAAGTTTAAAAGTTCATATTTAATTAAAGTTATAAACAGAAATTGTATTTCTCAAGATCAATGTTTGTTAACATTGATCATCTACAATGGGGACTGTAGTGATCACATGGAAATGAGAAGTGACATGGGGAATCAGGTAAGCAGTTATCATAAGAAGACTATGCCTAAAAGTAAAAACTGAACACATCTTGAGAAAAATGTGTTTTCATCACAGGCTGTGAAAAAAAAAATTCACTTAGATCAAATAACTCCACTTTGAACTTCACATTTTTGTGTCATATATAAAAATTGAGGCAATAGTTATTGAGGAATAGTTATAAATTTCTTTATGGCAGGATGATCAAACTAAGTTCGAATTATAAAAACAAGTAACAGTGTCTTAACACATCTCCACTTGTGACAGGCCTTTCCCGATGTGCAATGTGCATCTTCATTGTACATTAACCAGACTTCAAAGCAGGAGACTATAATTAACTTTTACAAAGAATAGTCCCTTTCCTCAGACTCCAGAATTGTAGTTTTAAGGTTAATATTTTCTTTTTCATCCCTACTTGGGATCACAATGACATGAAAACTCACTCTGTACTTGCAAACCTGACCAAAACATCTTGGATGATCTTTATATATTAGCTATGATACATAATTCTTGGTCTCAAGAATGCATGACTGTGTGCTCAGTTGTGTCCTACTCATTGAGACCCCATGGACTGCAGCAGGCCCAACTCTGCTGTCCCTGGAATTTTCCAGGCAAGAATACAGGAGTGGTTGGCCATTTCCTCTTCCAGGGGATCGTCCCAACCCAGGGATCAAACCCACATCTCCTGCATTGGCAGGTGGGTTCTTTACCACTGAGGCACCTGGAAAGTCCTCAAGAACGTATTATGTGGCATCTCTAGCTCTTGACCCATAGAACAGTTCTCAGGGCTTCTAGAGGTCTATCTCCTGAGTTATAATCCTCAGTTTAGCTCAAATAAAATTATTTTTTCTTCCTTCTTAGCTTGATTGCTATTTGATTTTTCATTATTGGGCTTCAGTTAGCAGACAAGCATAGAAAAGAAGTAAATGATATCGGATTTCCATCAGTGATTTGACTTGAAACAGAAAATTATTTAATTCCCATACTGATTTGATATTTTCATTTCATTCAGATAATTAATGTAGGTCTTTGAAATTTTAGTCTCTTGGAAGTGAAGTACCTGATATGTGAATGTTACCAGGATTTCAACTTAAATGTTCAGCCAGAAAAATACAAGTATTTGTATTTGTAATTATAATAAAATTTTTAGTGGTGCCAAAGTTCATGATAACAAAAAAACTTTTTTTCATAAGTTAAAAAAAAACCTGTGAGCAAAAAATATTAAAAAGTAATTGGAGGGCACACATAATTCATAGTTTTATCCAAATAAACTGCATTGTTCTGCCAATTGGAATAAAAATCAGTTCAGTTCAGTTCAGTTCAGTCATTCAGTCGAGTCTGACTGTTTGTGACCCCACGGACTGCAGCACACCAGGCTTCCTTGTCTATCACCAACTCCCAGAGTTTACTCAAACTCATGTCCATCGTGTCGGTGATGCCATCCAACCATCTCATCCTCTGTCATCCCCTTCTCCTTCCACCTTCAATCATTCATTTCCCGCATCCGGGTCTTTTCAAATGAGTCAGTTCTTCACATCAGGTATCAGAGTTTCAGCTTCAGCATCAGTCTTTAGAATGAATATTCAAGACTGATTTCCTTGAGGATGGGTTGGTGGGATCTCCTTGCAGTCCAAGGGACTCTCAAGTCTTCTCCAACACCACCGTTCAAAAGCATCAATTCTTCGGCGTTCAGCTTTCTCTATAGTCTAACTCTCACATCCATACATGACTACAGGAAAAATCACAGCTTTGACTAGACAGACTTTTGTTGGCAAAGTAATGTCTCTGCTTTTTAATATGCTGTCTAGGTTGGTCATAGCTTTTCTTCCAAGGAGCAAGAGTCTTTTAATTTCATGGCTGCAGTCACCAGTTGCAGTGATTTTGGAGCCCCCCAAAAATAGTCTCTCGCTGTTTCCATTGCTTCTCCATCTATTTGCTATGAAGTGAAGGCAAAACTAAGCCATGATTTTCTCAATGTTGAGTTTTAAGCCAACTTTTTCACTCTCCTCTTTCACTTTCATCAAGAGGCTCTTTAGTTCTTCTTCACCTTCTGCCATAAGGGTG
Organism: Dama dama; assembly: GCF_033118175.1. Classification (NCBI taxonomy): domain Eukaryota; kingdom Metazoa; phylum Chordata; class Mammalia; order Artiodactyla; family Cervidae; genus Dama; species Dama dama. The sequence goes on along the minus strand of NC_083696.1, from coordinate 23,766,018 downwards.
GTGTCATCTGCGTATCTGAAATTATTGATAATTCTCCTGGTAATCTTGATTTCAGCTTATGCTTCAACCAGCCCAGCATTTCGCATGATGTACTCTGCATATAAGTTAAATATAGTTTCCTAAATTTGCAAATATTTTAAATATACACAGCTAAGTAACTGAACTACAAAATTTTGTGGAAAATCTACCTAATTTTAAATAGAATAATGGAATGTGTTTTAAATCTCTTTGTCTATCACAAATCCTATTTTAGATGCTTGAAACTTTGAAGAACAACTGTGTAAAGTAATCCATGTTATCAACAATAATGTTGATTTTCATGACCCTTCTAAATTTAGTTTTGTGTTTTATGTCAAATAAATGAAAAGTCTTGAAAGCAGAAGAATATCTAAGAAAATGCTGAATGAAAATAGGATGACTAACAATGTTTCAGAATCTAAATTTGGCAAAATATTCCAAAATACTAGAAAAACAGACTGACTATTTGACAAGTTTTGCCTTTTTAAAATATTTGTCAATGACATGCATTTTAAATTATAGTGAAAAAGTAGCTCCTGTGAAAACAATTTGCCTAAAATATTTACAATTTCAGTCCAAGAAAATTAAAAGCAGAAGTAGTTTCCATCAAGTTCTTCCCTGTCAAGGTGCTTTAGCTCCATTGAGTTATTTCACAATGAAAAAACATTTTCCACAAAGGAAGTGCTAAATTCCACAAAGGAAGTGCTAAATTTAATCATAAAGTACAACTTTGAAGGTTATATATAACACTTATGGCAGAAAGTGAAGAAGAACTAAAGAGCCTCTTGATGAAAGTGAAAGAGGAGAGTGAAAAAGTTGGCTACAAACTCAACATTCAGAAAACTAAGATCATGGCATCTGGCCCCATCACTTCATGGCAGATAGATGGGGAAACAATGGAAACAGTGAGAGACTATATTTTGGGGCCTCCAAAATCACTGCAGATAGTGACTAGGGCCATGAAATTAAAAGACACGCTGGAAGAAAAGCTATGAGCAACCTAGACAGCATTTTAAAAAGCAGAGACATTACTTTGCCAACAAAGGTCCATCTAGTCAAAGCTATGTTTTTTTTCCAGTAGTCATGTATGGATGTGAGAGTTAGACTATAAAAAAAGCTGAGCACTGAAGAACTGATGCTTTTGAACTGTGGCATTAGAGAAGACTCGAGAGTCCCTTGGACAACAAGGAGATTCAACCAGTCCATTCTAAAGGAAATCAGTCCTGAATATTCATTGGAAGGACTGATTGCTAAAGCTGAAACTCCAATAATTTGGCCACCTGATGTGAAGAACTGACTCGTTGGATAAGACCCTGATACTGGGAAAGATAGAAGGCAGAAGAAGGAGATGACAGACGATGAGATGGTTGGATGGCAACACCTACTCGATGGACATGAGGTTGAGTAAGCCCCGGGAGTTGGTGATGGACAGGGAAGCCTGGCGTGCTGCAGTCCATGGGGTCACAAAGAGTCAGACACTCCTGAGCAATTGAACTGAATTGAACTGAACTTTGAAGGAGACTTCTATGGATTTTAAGTTTAAAATTTTACATAATAAAGACCATATATTTAAAAATATGTTATTCTGAACAATGTAAATGACATTGAACAGGGAATATTACAACTAAGAAATGACAATATATAAATAATACAAGAATAACCACTCATAATTTTTGATGTTTGGATATTCATTACCAGCAGGCACATTTGCTTTTAAATTTGCTTTAGTATTCATATATTTTTAAAGGAAATATGCTATTTTAAAGAGTTTTTAAAACTAAGTCTTTTAGTTTATAATATAAAAAACATCTTGTTATATTGTCATATTTTCTATAATTTTAATTATCTTATGGTTATCCTTTCACTCTCCTGGTTTAAAAGATAATTTTTCCAATCATCCTGTATCAAAGAGCAAAAATTCTGGTAAGATTGATAAAGAAGTAAAGAGAAGACACAAATATTATTATGAATGAAAAAACACATGTCCACAGATAGAGCAGTCATTAATAATATTCTGTGATAATGATATTAGTAACTTAGTGCAACATTTAAAAACTTTGAAGAAATGGACAATTCTTTTTATATGTAACCTAATCTAACAGGTAAAATTAGATTCCATGAAGGATATTGAGACTAAAAAAGAAACTTAAACAAAGGTCAAAACTTTTGACCAAGACAAATACTATTGCCATATGGTTTTCTAAGAGAGTTCTACCAAGTTCTCACCTGATAGATAATCCTAGTTTATACAGGCTTTTACATAGAATAGAAAAGAATGACTTGTCAATTTATTTTGTAAGAACAGTACAATCATGGAGCAAAATATAAGTACAGTACATGAAAAGAACATTATAGGCTGATTTGACTCAAATAACTATATATAATTATAGATAGATTATAATTATCTTAATATAACAGCCTAAATCCTACAGTGCATAAAAATGGTGATACACAGTACCTTGGGACTAAAGCGGAAAAACTTGGCCAACACTAATTTAGCCAAATGATTAAAGTCAACATACTCTGTAATAAGTCATATTGAGAGCATATACCCTTGAGAGAATGTGTTGAGAATGGTTCTCAACTTCTAGGATCTTCCTCCTCAAAATCTGTAACCCCAGCCTCACCACAGGAAAATGTGGGACAAACTCAAATTGAGGAACATGCTACAAAATATGTAACCAGTAATCCTCAAAACTGTCAAAATCATCCAAAAAAAAAAAAAAAGGAAAGTCTGAGAAACTGTCATGCCTAGGAAGAGCCCAAGGAAACATGGTGACTAAACATGGTAACATAGCATCCTGGATGGAAACTTGGTACAAAAAAAGGACATTAAGGGAAAATAAATAAATAAAAAACTAGTAAAATTGTGATTAAAGAATGAAGATTAATAATAAAAAAGGAATTCATTGAAAAAAATAATAAACTTTAAGAAAAACAATAATTTGACTTTAAAACTGTTAGATGGTATCTATGATGTTGAAGTGGCCAGAAATCTATAATGACCCTAGAATTCCCAGTCCTTAGTAGACACACTTCTTCATTTAGCCAAACACTAACCTATGTGCTGCTATGAAGGAACTGTTTTGATGTGACTAAGGTCCCCAGTCTCCCTAATTTTGAGGAGATTATCCAGGTGAACCTCACCTGACCTGGTGAGCTCATTCAGTTTCCAGCTAGTTGTAGAATATAGGGAAATAGTCATGCACACCAGCTGTCCTGGACAAAAGTGTACACCCACTCTGTGAGCTGTCCATGAGTGTAATAAGAAGGATCTGTGAGCAGCCTCTGGCTGAGTGTTCTCTGGCCAACAAATAACACGATAATGGGAATATCCATCACACAGGCAGAAAGAAGTGAATTCTGCCAACAAGTGAGGTTGAAAGAGAGAACTCTGTCTCTGAGAAGGTTGACACCTGGATTTCAACTGTAAGACCCTGGGCAAAGAATCCAACCACACCCTACTACTCTTTGGACTTATAGAAACTGTGAGGCAATAAGTTTCTGATGCTTTAAGCCACTGAGTTTGTGGTAATTTGTCATGTGACAAATACAAATGTAATACAATAAAGTAATAAAGAGTAAGATATAAATAGTTACAGGACAAAAATCCTCCAATGGTAAGAATGGCATTCCATAAAGGAGAACACATACATGGTTAGTAAATATGTAAAAGATATCTTTAACCACTTTAATGAGGTATGTAAATGAAATTCTAAAGAAATAATATTTTGTACCTATTAAATTACCATTACTTAATCTTTCAAATACAAAGATTTGTAGATGATATGAATGAAGAATCTCTTATTCATTATAGGTAGAAATGTAAGCTGGTATAATGACTTTAGGAAACAATTTAAAATTATGTTATAAAGTTGAATATTTGCATATCTCACTATGACTAGAAAGTTCCATTTCCAGGAACATATCCAAGAAAACTCTATAAATGTTCAACAGAAATCATGTATTTAAAAGTTTAATAGATTCCTGTTTTTATTAGAAAGATCTTGGAAACAATCAAAATGTCTATCACTGAAGAAAAGGTAAATTAACTGTGGTGTACTCACACAATAGAACATTATGTAATAGTCAAAACAAGTATATCAAACCATATGGATCAATCTTGGCAATATAGTTTGTACAGGCTAGTCCCACAAGGTTATATCCATGCGTATAATGATAAATAAAACAACTACTGGAAAAAAGTTTACTTAGGATTTTAAAAATGGGAGAGGGAGGTGGGAGGGGGTATTGGGATGGGGAACACATGTAAATCCATGGAAATAAATTTTTAAAAAAATTAAAATAAAGAAGATAAAAAAAGCAAAAAAAATTAAAAAAAGATTTTAAAAATGTTTTTATAGTAAAATTATATTTTACAAAAGCAGCAGACATATTTCTAGACTGTGGTTACCTCAAAAGGAGATAAGTAGCAATTTGCAATAGGGAAGGGGTTCTGGAAGATGTCAATGACCATCAGCATTCTAGGGAATCACTTATCCATGGGTCCATGCTTGCCGTTATATTGAAATGAGACAAAAAATGGGAGGCAGGTCACAATGGATGTGTATTAGAATCACTCAGGGAGATTCCAGAGTGCCCCACCCCCCCAATTCTGATTTGCTATCTTTAAGACTCAAGTTAGGAATCTGCATTGTTAATGAACTCTTGTACAGGTTAAAATTTGTATCTCCAGAATCCAGAGAAACCTTTACCATGACTTGAGAGGGGAGTCCACCATCCTTGAAAAGCTTTATGGTGGCTCATATCTGTAGAAAATCACATTGGGAACTGTTGCTATCAAACTGGATTTCCCAAAACTCAGTGAGGCTAATGGAATTCCTGGGAAACAGGGACCCACACTTAGTCCCCAAAGATGAGATGGGCTGGGAGCTACAATGAACAATGAAGCCAAAATTGTAATCAGAAAGTCTGACTCATGGAAACCTATGGCACTGGCCCTTTGATTATGGTGACCCTAGAACTGAAATGGAGGGACAGCCTGCTGAAGTCCTACAGACCAAGGGAAAGTTAAGGTAACAGTCTTCTTTATGATTAATAGCATTCTTAATTTTACAAACTGGACAGTTACAAAAAGAGGACTCAGCTGATAAGACAAAATATGTGGACATTATATAAATAAGGAGCCTCAGTGTATCAGTTCAGTTCAGTCACTCAGTTGTGTCTGACTCTTTGCGACCCCAGGGACTGCAGCACACCAGGTCTCCCTGTCCATCACCAACTCCCGGAGCTTGCTCAAACACATGACCATTGAGTCAGTGATGCCAGGGAATGCCAGTCGATGAGTCAGTGTATTCCTCAGGCTAAATAAGTGTTGGTTTGGGGCAGAGAGGATGTATAGTCTACCTTTACACATTTGAAATATTGTCATAACATGGAGATTAAACTTTCATTATGTAATTATGAAGACTTACAACCGATGGATAGAAATATAGGTAGATATTGAATATCAAACATTTTAAAAACTTTAAATATTAGACTAGTTCTAAAAGAAATTAGCTACAATGAAGTGATTTCAATAGAAATTGCATAGTTATCAAAATTTTGTAGATATTTTTCAATTGCTTTAGAAGTCAAATAAGATGACCTTTAAGTACTGATGATAAGGTTTGATTTCTTATATTCTTCTAACAACAGAACATTAAAACTGAAAACATATTCACCCTCTTCACTTCTACCATATAAAACATAAGAGAACACACCTTTTATATAATTCCACAAAGGACGTTTGTGTTTTTGTTTTTGAATTTTGAATACCACATCTCTTCCAAAAAAGAAAAAAAAAAATATCTCAAATGTCAAGTGTTTTCCTTTCAGCTAACAATGGAGCAGAATTAGTGAATACTCCTTTTTTTTCAGGTTTGTGACTCATTTTTCAAATTGTAGTGAAAAACACATAAGATAAAATTTATAATCTTAACTATCTTTAAGGCACAGTTCAGTGGTTCTAAGTATATTTACACTGTTATATAACAAATTTCTAACACATGTTTTTCATCTTATACTCTATGCCCACTGACAACAACTCCCCTTATATTTTCCTCCAAAACTCCTGGCAACCATCACTTTATTTTGTGTTTCTATAAATTTGGCTATTTTAGATATATTATATACATGAAAGTATGCAATATGACTTGTTCATTTCACTTAACATAATGTCCTCAAATTCACCCATGTGGCAAAATGTGACAGGAATTCCTTCATTTTTAGGGCTGAAAAATATTCCATCATATGTATATAGCACATTTTCTCTCTCATACAGATTTGTCAGGAGGCAGGTCAACTGGTCTGCTATTCCCATCTCTTTCAGAATTTTCCACAGTTTGTTGTGGTCCACACAGTCAAAGGTTTTGGCATAGTCAATAAAGCAAAAGTAGATGTTTTTCTGGAACTCTCTTTCTTTTTTTGATGATCCAGGGGATGTTGGCAATTTGATCTCTGTTTCCTCTGTCTTTTCTAAATCCAGCTTGAACACCTGGAAGTTCAGAGTTCAGGTACTGTTGAAGCCTGGCTTGGAGAATTTTGAGGATTACTTTGCTAGTATGTGTGATGAGTGCAACTGTGCAGTAGTTGGAACATTCTTTGGCATTGCCTTTCTTTGGCTTCCCACTAGCTATCTATTTTACACATGACAGATTATATCTGTCAGTGCTACTTTCTCCATTCGTCCTACTCTCTCCTTCCCCCGCTGTGTCCACACCTCCATTCTCTACATCTGCATCTCCATTCTTTTCCTACAAAAAGACTCATCAGTGTCTTCTTCAGGTTCTTTCAGCAATGATTTATAGTTTTCAAAGTACAATTCTTTCACTTCCTTGGTTAGGTTTTTTCCTAAGTATTTTATTCTTTAGATAATATTGTAAATGGAATTGCTTTTTTAATTCTACTTTTGGATTGTTAATGTATAGAAATGTAACTGATTTGGGGGAAATAATGGGGCATAATGACTTTGTATCCTGCAAATTTGCTGAATTAATTTATTAGTTCTAACAGTTTGTGTGTGTGTGTATCTTTGGGTTTCATACATAAAAAAATAATGTCATATGTAAACAGAGATAAACTGATTATTTCTTGTTAGTTTGGATATCACTTTTTTCTAACTGATTGCCTGAACTTTCAGTGGCATGTAGGGGAGAAGTGGTAAGAGCTGACATCCTGGCCTTTTTTCTGATGTTGGAGAAAAGGATTTTTCAGCCTATTATCATAAAGTACGATGTCAGCTGTAATATTTTTTCATGTATAATCTTTATTTTGTTAAAGTAGTTGCCTTCTTTTCTTAGCTTATTAAGTGTTTTTATCATACAAGGATGTTATCAAGTATCTTTTATGCATCAAGAGATAATCATGTGTTTTTTGTTCTTTATTCTGTTGATATGACAAAGTTTATTGACTAATTTTCTTATGTTGAACGACCTTTTCATTTTCAAGAATAAATTTCAATTGATTATTATGTATAATTCTTTTGATGTGCTTTTGAATTTGATTTACTACTGTTTGTTGATGATTTTTTTTCTTTAGTGATGTGTTCATTTCTTCCTGTTGTGTCTTTGTCTGGCTTTTGTGTTGAAATAATGCTGGTCTCCTAAATGAGCTTGGAAATCTTTCCTCCTTTTCAAATTTTTGAAAGGCTTTGAGAAAGGATGCTGTCTCCAGGAATCTAAATAATAAATTTCTGTTTTTTATAAGCCATCCAGTTAATGGTATTGCTAAAATAGCAGCCTGAACACATTAATGCAGAAATTGGTTCTGAGAAATAGGGATGCTTCTGTAACAAATACCCAAATATGTGAATGTAGGTTTGGGACAGGATAATGGTTAGGGTTTGAATGCAGAGTTCCAAAGAATAGCAAGGAGAGATAAGAAATCCTTCCTCAGTGATCAATGCAAAGAAATAGAGGAAAACAATAGAATGGGAAAGACTAGAGATCTCTTAAAGAAATTTAGAGATATCAAGGGAATATTTAATGTGAAAATGGGCTCAATAAAGTACAGAAATGTTAGGGACCTAACAGAAATAGAAGATATTAAGAAGAGGTGGCAAGAATACACAGAAGAACTGTACAAAAAAGATCTTTATGACCCAGATAATCACGATGGTGTGATCACTCACCTAGAGCCAGACATCCTGGAATGTGAAATCTAGTGGGCCTTAGGAAGCATCACTATGAACAAAGCTAGTGGAGGTGATGGCATTCCAGTTGAGCTATTTCAAATCCTGAAAGATGATGCTATGAAAGTGCTGCACTTAATACATCAGCAAATTCAGAAAACATAGCAGTGGCCACAGGACTGGAAAAGGTCAGTTTTTTCATTCCAATCCCAAAGAAAGGCAATACCAAAGAATGCTCAAACTACCACACAATTGCACTCATCTCACACACTAGTAACGTAATGCTCAAAAGTTTCCAAGTCTGGCTTCAGCAATACATGAACCATGAACTTCCAGATGTTCAGGCTGGTTTTAGAAAAGGCAGAGGAACTAGAGATCAAATTGCCAACATCTGTTGGATCATTGAAAAAGCAAGAGAGTTCCAGAAAAACATTTATTTCTGCTTTATTGACTGCCAAAGCCTTTGACTTTGTGGATCACAATAAACTATGGAAAATTCAGAAAGAGATGAGAATAGCAGACCACCTGACCTGCTTCTTGAGAAACCTGTATGCAGGTAAGGAAGCAACAGTTATACCTGGACATGGAACAGCAGACTGGTTCCAAATAGGAAAAGGAGTATGTCAAGGCTGTATATTGTCATCCCACTTATTTAACTTATATGCAGAGTACATCATGAGAAATGCTGGGCTGGAGGAAGCACAAGCTGGGATCAAGATTGCTGGGAGAAATATCAGTAGCCTCAGATATGCAGATGACACTACCTTTATGGCAGAAAGTGAAGAAGAACTAAAGAGTCTCTTGATGAAAGTGAAAGAAGAGAGTGAAAAAGTTGGCTTAAAGCCCAACATTCAGAAAACTAGCATCATGGCATCTGGTCCCATCACTTCATGGCAAATAGATGGGGAAACAGTGGCTGACTTTATGTTTTTGGGCTCCAAAATCACTGTAGATGGTGACTGCAGCCATGAAATTAAAAAATGCTTACTCCTTGGAAGGAAAGTTATGACCAACCTAGACAGCATATTAAAAAGCAGAGACATTGCTTTGTCAACAAAGGTCCGTGTAGTCAAGGTTATGGTTTTTCCAGTGGTTATGTATGGATGTGAGAATTGGACTATAAAGAAAGCTGAGTGCCAAAGAATTGATGCTTTTGAATGGTGGTGTTGAAGACTCTTGAGAGTCCCTTGGCCTGCAAGGAGATCAAACCAGTCAACCAGAAAGGACGTCAATCTTGAATATTCATTGGAAGAACTGATGCTGAAGCTGAAGCTCCAATATTTTGGTCACCTGATGCAAAAAGCCAACTCATTGGAAAAGACCCTGATGCTGGGAAAGATTGAAGGCAGGAGGAGAAGGGAACAACAGAGGATGAGATTGTTGGATGGCATCATCAATTCAATGGACATGAGCAAGCTCCAGGAGATGGTGAAGGACAGGGAAGGCTGGCATGCTGCAGCCCATGGTGTCACAAAGAATCAAACAAAACTGAGCAACAACAAACAGGGAAGCTGGAAAAATGAATAGCTGTAGAGAAGTCTTCAGTCTTCTTAGTGAATAAATAAGTAATCATGTGGGTAAAAAATATGGTAGTGAAAGTTATCATGATGAGGTCTCAGATGGAAATAAAAATATGTTACTGGAGAATGGAGAAAAGGTGACCCTTGTCACAAAATGGCAAAACTTGGTCTAATTATATTTTAGTGTTTTGTGAAAAGTAGAACTTATGAGCAACAAAATGAATATTTAGCTAAGGAAATTTCCAAGCAGTTTGTTGAAGGTATAGCTTGCCTCCTTATAGTAAAATAAAAGAGAAGAGAGATTTTTTTTTTTTTTTTTTTGCATTTATTACTTCCTTTATTAATCAGTACTCCAGTTTGGATTGATTGTTCCTGAGACATGCTATAGCAATCAGGTGTCAGCTCAGGGGCTCCCTTTTATTATGTCTTTAGGAGTTCCTTTTACTTTGCTTTCTTTTTTTTTTTTTTTTCTTTTTTCTTATTAGTTGGAGGCTAATTACTTCACAACATTTCAGTGGGTTTTGTCATACATTGATATGAATCAGCCATAGATTTACACGTATTCCCCATCCCGATCCCCCCTCCCACCTCCCTCTCCACCCCATTCCTCTGGGTCTTCCCAGTGCACCAGGCCTGAGCACTTGTCTCATGCATCCCACCTGGGCTGGTGATCTGTTTCACTATAGATAGTATACATGCTGTTCTTTTGAAATATCCCACCCTCACATTCTCCCACAGAGTTCAAAAGTCTGTTTTGTATTTCTGTGTCTCTTTTTCTGTTTTGCATATAGGGTTATCGTTACCATCTTTCTAAATTCCATATATATGTGTTAGTATGCTGTAATGTTCTTTATCTTTCTGGCTTACTTCACTCTGTATAAGGGGCTCCAGTTTCATCCATCTCATTAGAACTGGTTCAAATGAATTCTTTTTAATGGCTGAGTAATATTCCATGGTGTATATGTACCACAGCTTCTTTATCCATTCATCTGCTGATGGGCATCTAGGTTGCTTCCATGTCCTAGCTATTATAAACAGTGCTGCGATGAACATTGGGGTGCACGTGTCTCTTTCAGATCTGGTTTCCTCAGTGTGTATGCCCAGGAGTGGGATTGCTGGGTCATATGGCAGTTCTATTTCCAGTTTTTTAAGAAATCTCCACACTGTTCTCCATAGCGGCTGTACTAGTTTGCATTCCCACCAACAGTGTAAGAGGGTTCCCTTTTCTCCACACCCTCTCCAGCATTTATTGCTTGTAGACTTTTGGATAGCAGCCATCCTGACTGGCGTGTAATGGTACCTCATTGTGGTTTTGATTTGCATTTCTCTAATAATGAGTGATGTTGAGCATCTTTTCATGTGTTTGTTAGCCATCTGTATGTCTTCTTTGGAGAAATGTCTGTTTAGTTCTTTGGCCCATTTTTTGATTGGGTCATTTATTTTTCTGGAATTGAGCTGCAGGAGTTGCTTGTATATTTTTGAGATTAATCCTTTGTCTGTTTCTTCACTTGCTATTATTTTCTCCCAATCTGAGGGCTGTCTTTCCACCTTACTTATAGTTTCCTTTGTAGTGCAAAAGCTTTTAAGTTTCATTAGGTCCCATTTGTTTAGTTTTGCTTTTATTTCCAATATTCTGGGAGGTGGGTCATAGAGGATCTTGCTGTGATTTATGTCGGAGAGTGTTTTGCCTATGTTCTCCTCTAGGAGTTTTATAGTTTCTGGTCTTACATTTAGATCTTTAATCCATTTTGAGTTTATTTTTGTGTATGGTGTTAGAAAGTGTTCTAGTTTCATTCTTTTACAAGTGGTTGACCAGTTTTCCCAGCACCACTTGTTAAAGAGGTTGTCTTTTTTCCATTGTATATCCTTGCCTCCTTTGTCAAAGATAAGGTGTCCATAGGTTGGTGGATTTATCTCTGGGCTTTCTATTCTGTTCCATTGATCTATATTTCTGTCTTTGTGCCAGTACCATACTGTCTTGATGACTGTGGCTTTGTAGTAGAGTCTGAAGTCAGGCAGGTTGATTCCTCCAGTTCCATTCTTCTTTCTCAAGATTACTTTGGCTATTCGAGGTTTTTTGTATTTCCATACAAATTGTGAAATTCTTTGGTCTAGTTCTGTGAAAAATACCGTTGGTAGCTTGATAGGGATTGCACTGAATCTATAGATTGCTTTGGGTAGAATAGCCATTTTGACAATATTGATTCTTCCAATCCATGAACACGGTATGTTTCTCCATCTGTTTGTGTCCTCTTTGATTTCTTTCATCAGTGTTTTATAGTTTTCTATGTATAGGTCTTTTGTTTCTTTAGGTAGATATACTCCTAAGTATTTTATTCTTTTTGTTGCAATGGTGAATGGTATTGTTTCCTTAATTTCTCTTTCTGTTTTTTCATTGTTAGTATATAGGAATGCAAGGGATTTCTGTGTGTTAATTTTATATCCTGCAACTTTACTATATTCATTGATTAGCTCTAGTAATTTTCTGGTAGAGTCTTTAGGGTTTTCTATGTAGAGGATCATGTCATCTGCAAACAGTGAGAGTTTCACTTCTTCTTTTCCTATGTGGATTCCTTTTACTTCTTTTTCTGCTCTGATTGCTGTGGCCAAAACTTCCAACACTATGTTGAATAGTAGTGGTGAGAGTGGGCACCCTTGTCTTGTTCCTGATTTCAGGGGAAATGCTTTCTATTTTTCACCATTGAGGGTGATGCTTGCTGTGGGTTTGTCATATATAGCTTTTATTATGTTGAGGTATGTTCCTTCTATTCCTGCTTTTTGGAGAGTTTTAATCATAAATGAGTGTTGAATTTTGTCAAAGGCTTTCTCTGCATCTATTGAGATAATCATATGGTTTTTATCTTTCAATTTGTTAATATGGTGTATTACATTGATTGATTTGCGGATATTAAAGAATCCTTGCATTCCTGGGATAAAGCCCACTTGGTCATGGTGTATGATTTTTTTAATATGTTGTTGGAGTCTGTTTGCTAGAATTTTGTTAAGGATTTTTGCATCTATGTTCATCAGTGATATTGGCCTGTAGTTTTCTTTTTTTGTGGCATCTTTGTCTGGTTTTGGAATTAGGGTGATGGGGGCCTCATAGAATGAGTTTGGAAGCTTACCTTCATCTGCAATTTTCTGGAAGAGTTTGAGTAAGATAGGTGTTAGCTCTTCTCTAAATTTTTGGTAGAATTCAGCTGTGAAGCCATCTGGTCCTGGGCTTTTGTTTGCTGGAAGATTTTTGATTACAGTTTTGATTTCCTTACTTGTGATGGGTCTGTTAAGATCTTCTATTTCTTCCTGATTCAGTTTTGGAAAGTTATACTTTTCTAAGAATTTGTCCATTTCATCCAAGTTGTCCATTTTATTGGCATAGAGCTGCTGGTATTAGTCTCTTATGATCCTTTGTATTTCAGTGTTGTCTGTTGTGATCTCTCCATTTTCATTTCTAATTTTGTTAATTTGGTTCTTCTCTCTTTGTTTCTTAATGAGTCTTGCTAATGGTTTGTCAATTTTGTTTATTCTTTCAAAAAACCAGCTTTTAGCTTTGTTGATTTTTGCTATGGTCTCTTTAGTTTCTTTTGCATTTATTTCTGCCCTGATTTTTAAGATTTCTTTCCTTCTGCTAACCCTAGGGTTCTTCATTTCTTCCTTCTCTAATTGCTTTAGGTGTAGAGTTAGGTTATTTATTTGGTTTTTTTCTTGTTTCTTGATGTAAGCCTGTAATGCTATGAACCTTCCCCTTGGCACTGCTTTTACAGTGTCCCATAGGTTTTGGGTTGTTGTGTTTTCATTTTCATTCATTTCTATACATATTTTGATTTCTTTTTTGATTTCTTCTATGATTTGTTGGTTATTCAGAAGCGTGTTATTTAGCCTCCATATGTTTGAATTTTTAACAATTTTTTTCCTGTAATTGAGATCTAATCTTACTGCACTATGGTCAGAAAAGATGACTGGAATGATTTCAATTTTTTTGAATTTTCCAAGACCAGATTTATGGCCCAGGATGTGATCTATTCTGGAGAAGGTTCCATGTGCACTTGAGAAAAAGGTGAAGTTGATTGTTTTGGGGTGAAATGTCCTATAGATATCAATTAGGTCTAGCTGGTCCATTGTGTCATTTAAGGTTTGTGTTTCCTTGTTAATTTTCTGTTTAGTTGATCTATCCATAGTTGTGAGTGGGGTATTAAAGTCTCCCACTATTATTGTATTACTATTAATTTCCTCTTTCATACTCATTAGTGTTTGCCATACATATTGCGGTGCTCCTATGTTGGGTGCATATATATTTATAATTGTTATATCTTCTTCTTGGATTGATCCTTTGATCATTATGTAGTGTCCTTCTTTGTCTCTTTTCAAATCCTTTATTTGAAAGTCTATTTTATCTGATATGAGTATTGCGACTCCTGCTTTCTTTTGGTCTCCATTTGCATGAAATATTTTTTTCCAGCCCTTCACTTTTAGTCTGTATGTGTCTCTTGTTTTGAGGTGGGTCTCTTGTAGACAGCATATATAGGGGTCTTGTTTTTGTATCCATTCAGCCAATCTTTGTCTTTTGGTTGGGGCATTCAACCCATTTACATTTAGGGTAATTATTGATAGGTGTGGTCCCGTTGCCATTTACTTTGTTGTTTTGGGTTCACGTTTATACAACCTTTCTGCATTTCCTGTCTAGAGAAGATCCTTTAGCATTTGTTGAAGAGCTGGTTTGGTGGTGCTGAATTCTCTCAGCTTTTGCTTATCTGTAAAGCTTTTGAATTCTCCTTCATATCTGAATGAGATCCTTGCTGGATACAGTAATCTAGGTTGTAGGTTATTCTCTTTCATTACTTTCAGTACGTCCTGCCATTCCCTTCTGGCCTGGAGGGTTTCTATTGATAGATCAGCTGTTATCCTTATGGGAATCCCTTTGTGTGTTATTTGTTGTTTTTCCCTTGCTGCTTTTAATATTTGTTCTTTGTGTTTGATCTTTGTTAATTTGATTAATATGTGTCTTGGGGTGTTTCGCCTTGGGTTTATCCTGTTTGGGACTCTCTGGGTTTCTTGGACTTGGATGGCTATTTCCTTCCCCATTTTAGGGAAGTTTTCAGCTATTATCTCCTCGAGTATTTTCTCATGGCCTTTCTTTTTGTCTTCTTCTTCTGGAACTCCTATGATTCAAATGTTGGGGCATTTCACATTGTCCCAGAGGTCCCTGAGGTTGTCCTCATTTCTTTTGATCCTTTTTTCTTTTTTCCTCTCTGCTTCATTTATTTCCACCATTTTATCTTCTACCTCACTTATCCTATCTTCTGCCTCTGTTATTCTACTCTTGGTTCCCTCCAAAGTGTTTTTGATCTCTTCATTGCATTATTCACTTTTAATTCACTTTTTTTAATTTCTTCTAGGTCTTTATTAAACATTTCTTGAATCTTTTCAATCTTTGTTTCCAGGCTATTTATCTGTAACTCCATTTTGTTTTCAAGATTTTGGATCATTTTTATTATCATTATTCTAAATTCTTTTTCAGGTAGATTCCCTATCTCCTCCTCTTTTGTTTGACTTGGTGGGCATTTTTCATGTTCCTTTACCTGTTGGGTATTTCTTTGCCTTTTCATCTTGTTTAGATTGCTGTGTCTGGAGTGGGCTTTCTGTGTTCTGGAGGTCTGCAGTTCCTTTTTACTGTGGAGGATTTACCCAGTGGGTGGGGTTAGACGATTGGCTTGTCAAGGTTTCCTGGTTAGGGAAGCTTGCGTCAGTGTTCTGGTGCGTGGAACTTGATTTCTTCTCTTTGGAGAGCAATGGAGTGCCCAGTAATGAGTTTTTAGATGGGTCTATGTGTTAGGTGTGACCTTGGGCAGCCTGTATGTTGATGTTCAGGGCTATGTTCCTGCGTTGCTGGAGAATTTGCGTGGTATGTCTTGCTCTAAAACTTATTGGCTCTTGGGTGGTGGTTGGTTTCAGTGTAGGTATGGAGGCTTTTGGACAGTCACTTACTACTTAAAGTTCCATGTAGTCAGGAGTTTTCTGGTGTTCTCAGGTTTTGGGCTTAAGTCTCCTGTCTCTGGATTTCAGTTTTATTCTTCCTGTAGTCTCAGGACTTCTCCAACTATACAGCACTGATAAGAAAACTTCTAGGTTAATGGCGAAAAGATTCTCCCCCGTTAGGGACACCCAGAGAGGTTCACAGAGTTACATGAAGAAGAGGAGAGGGAGGAGGGAGATAGAGATGAGCAGGAGGAGAAAAAAAGGGGGACTCAAAAGGAGAGAGTCAAATCTACGCAGCTGTCTGTTCCCAGAGTGTTCTCCATAGCCCAGTCACCTACAAAGATTCACAGAATTGGATTGGGAAGAGAAGGGGAAAGGAGGAAATAGAGGTGTTCTGAGGTAGAAAACAGAGAGTCAAGATTGGGAGAGAATAATCTTCGGTTTAAAAATAGGGCTTCTCTTCTTTTATTTTTTGTAAGGTTATAGTGTATTGAAAATGAAAATTAAGGAGTAGTAGAGGAGTACTAGAGGACCTTAAAAGAAATAAGAGAAAAAGAAAAATAGAAAATAGAAGAGAAAAAGGAAAGGAAAAAAAAAGAAAGAAAAAAAAATTTTTTTCCCCTAATTAAAAAAATCGTAAAAATCTATGGAAATGAAAGTTAAGGAGTAATGGGGGGGTAATAGGGGATTTTAAAGGAAAATAAAAGAGAAAAAATTAAAAAGAAAAAATAAAAAAAGGAAAAAAAAAGAAAAAAAAAGAGAAAAAAGTAAAATTATATCTAGGAGTTTCTCTGGAGCTGTTGCAGTCAGTGTGGGTTCGGCTCAGTTTCCTCGTTCCAGCTTACACTTCTCGATATCTACAGGCCCCTTCCGGTGTAGTCAGTGTTTTCTAGAGGGATTTCAATCTGTTGCACCAGTCCCTTCTGAAGCGGTTCCCTTTGTTTATTTGGCTTCTGTTTGCCGGTCTCTTCAGAGCCTCATTTCCGCCCTGACACAGGCGGGCGGAAGTGGACTCTTATTCAGGTAGCTAGTTCCGTCGCTCCGCGGGGACGGGCTTGCGCCGCGGGGACGGGCTGGCGCTGCCGGGAGGGGCTGACGCTGCTTTCTCCGTCTGCGCCGCTCAGGCTTCCGGCTGTTCTATATGGAGCGCGCCCCGCCCTGCGCGAGGTTCCAGCCCTCGGGTGTTCCACAAAAGCGCGGAACGAAAAGCTGCGCCTGCTCTCTGTGCCTTCCCCGTCAGAGCGGTCCAGGCAGCCAGGGGCTTGGTGGGCGCACTCTCCCCAGGTGTGGCGCGCCCACTCCCTTCCGCGGACCCAGTTTCAGTTTCCTATGGCGCCAGTCGGGTGCGCGCGCCTCTGCCCTCCGCGTCCCCAGCCCCAGTCCCCGCCCGCGCCGGTCGGGTGCCTGCGCCCTGTGTCTCGCCGCGACCTTCCCCTCCCTGCTGCCTCCCGCCTCCGGCGGGGCTGGGCCAGTCTGCAGCCTGCGAGCTCTTCTCTGGATTTTCTCGGTCTCTTTGTTCTGCGAACGGCCGGCAGTGCGCTCGGGCCGGTCAACTTACTCTCTCTCTTTTGGTCTCCCACAGTTCAAGTTGGCAACTCACAGAAGCTCCCTCCGATTGTCCTCAGGGCACTCAGGCCCGGACCCTACCCCAAGCAATGCCGCCTAAGACTCCCTTCCCAGGACGGACCTCCGTCCTTAGCTCTTTTGTCTCACTCCTTATCCTTTATATTTTGTCCTACCTCCCCTCGAAGACAATGGGCTGCTTCTCTGGGCGCCTGATGACCTCAGCTAGCGATCAGAAGTTGTTTTGTGAAGTTTGCTTTGCGTTCAGTTACTCTTTTGATGAATTTGTAGGAGAGAAAGTGGTCTCCCCGTCCTACTCCTCCGCCATCTTGGCTCCTCCCCCGAGAGATGGTTTTAAAATGAAAATTTTAAGCAAAAAGGAAGCAAAACTAAAAGATTTGGAAAATTCTCAGTTTAACCAATTGTAACTAAGGAAAATGGGATGAAATGAATGGAAACTATTGGACTTCCTAGACTCTACAGGGCTGAACCCTAGAAGTAAGCTGTGAACCTATAGTATTCTTTAAGGCTAGGGGGAAAGGACACTTGGTGGCAATTCAGAAATCATCAGGTTGCCAGACCTACCACAGGATCAGTGTGTGTGTAGGCTTGGGGCAGATTTGACTCCCCCTTAATATTAGAGGCATGGATCGAAGCCCAGTAGAGAGCCATGCAGGGACCTGGGAGTGCACTCTTAATCCAGAAGAAGTCCGTGATGGCATGGACAGATACCACAGAGAGACACAGCATGGGAGAAGCCACGGCAGAAAGCCACAGCATAGACTACAGGGATGGGTTGCCACCTCGGTGAGTCCAGAAGGTCATATCTTTCTGTATCTGAAAGATGGGACTAACACTCCAGTGGGCCTGTAGGATAGAGTATAAAGCCCACAGGATTATCCTTGAGCTTTAAATCTCATAAAGTTTGCTTTGCTACATTTTGTATATGCTTGGGACCCATCACTCTTTCCTCCTTTCCTATTCCTCCATTTTTGAAAGGGAATGTCTATCTTATGCTGATCCTATCATTGTATTTAAAAAAATAATGTTTGGTTACACAAGTTCACAACTGAAATGGAATTTTTCCTCAAGTATCTTGTGCCTCACCCACACTTGATTTAGGTGTTATTTCCATGGAACATTTAATTTTAGAGTCTAGGGTTGATGCTAGAATGAGTTAAGGTTTTGGGGAGTTGTTTTGGTGAATGTATTTTGCATGTGAGATGGACATAAATTGGGGGAGCAAGGTAAAAATGTTATGGATCAAAAATGTGTGTCTCCACCCCCAAATTCATATGTTGAAAACCCACCTCTCATTATGATGGTATTAGGAGATGATGCCTTTGAAAGGTAATAAGGAATAGATGAGGTGATAAGCCAGGATCCCTTATGAATGGGATTAGTGTCCTTATGAGAATTACAGTCACCATCTGCAGTGATTTTGGAGCCCAAGAAGACAAAGTCTGTCACTGTTTCCACTTTTTCCCTATCTATTTGCCATGAAGTGATGGGATGGGATGCCATGATCTTAGTTTTTTGAATGTTGAATTTTAAGCCACCTTTTTCATTTTACTCTTTCACTTTCATCAACAGGCTCCATAGTTCCTCTTCACTTTCTACCATTAGGGTGATTTCATCTGTATATCTGAGGTTATTGAGATTGTGGACATTATTTCTACGATCTGGCTCTATGCCCTTTTCTCTCATTCTTCTCCCTTTGGGACTCCTATAATGCACAACTGATCTACATAATAGTATTTCATAAATTCTTTAGGCTATCTCACTTTTTTTTAGGCTATCTCACTTTTTAATCCATTTTTTTCTCTTCCATTTGGCTATTTAAAGTGATTTGTCTTCAAGTTTGCTGATTCTTTCTTCTGCTTGAAGTCTTTTGAATCCCTAGTGAATTTTTCAATTCAGTTATTGTATTTTTTAGTTCATACTTTTTTGTTTAGTTCTTTTTCATAGTTTCTATCTCACTGATATTCTCATTTTGTTCATGCGTCTTTTTCCTGAGTTTATTTATTTATCTGTGTTCTCTTTTAGCTCACTGATCTTTAAGACAGATATTTTGAATTCTTTGTCAAGTAATTAGTAGATCTCCATTTCTTTAATGTCCTTTATTTGTTTCATGAAAATATAAAGTTGTTTCTTTGTATGTCTTGTGATCTTTTGTTGAATCTTTAAAAAACAAAAAAACAAAAAACTACCTCTCTCTGTCCTTACAGGCTGGATTCATCCAAAGAAATGCCTTCACGAATAATCATGGCTAGAGATTACCAGACCCTCTCTTGCCTTTTCCAAGGAGGTATCCTTTCTTGGTTAGTGCATGTAAATTGCAGTTAAAAATGTGTTTTGTTTTGTTTTTTTCCTTTTAGTGTCCCATTATCTCTTGCTCCACCTGGTGCCTACCTGCGGTACTGCAGTTCCTCTGGTGCTTTAACAAGCTTGGAACTAACCTTTGTTCTCAACGCCCCCAACCTCGTGTACAAATTATACCTCTCTTCCCTTAACACAGTCAAGGGATACAGAAACCAGTCCCTTCATAGGTCCCCAAAGTCCAAAACATTGCTGCACATTCTACTCTTCTCTTTTCCTCCCAATTAAAAGCCAGGAGTTGGGAGTGTTTTCCCAATTTGCCACAGTGGCTTAGTAGAGGAGAGACTAATGCAGAAAAATGCAGCAAAGTTTCTTACTTATTTCCATGTGACTCTTATTGACTTTTGCTTGCTTGCCTGGGAAGCTGTCACCTTTTATCTGAAGTTCTCACAAATAAATGTGAGTCCAGGTATTGTTTTTAAGTTTCTATCTCCATGGGGGAATGAGGGCCTGGGACTTCCTATTCCACCATCTTGCTGATGTCAGACTACACTTTTATTTAGTAAAGGTCTTTATTGCTTTGTGTTTATTATAGATTACCCAACTGGAAATTTTTTCTTATTTTATAAATTCTGCTAAGATTTTTTTTTTTCCATTTTATACTGGTTATATTTATTTGTCTACATTTATGAAAAATAGTAATTCTATTTTTATTTTTCTCATAATTATTTCTAACTTTCTCAATGGGTTATTATTTTTCTAATGACCTCAAATGTGTATTAGTATCTATATTTTTACCCTTAATTAAGTGATTAGTTTTGTATGCCCATACTTTTTTTCTCTCTCTTGTTACCACCGAACTACTCTATTGCTATATTCCAAAATTTTCATTCTGGATTGCTATAGATGTATCTTAGAGTTCAGGATGACTTTGTCATTTTAGAATACAGGCATGCCTCATTTTATTACAACTCATTTCATCGTGTTTTGCGGATATTGCATTTTTTACAAATTGAAATTTTGTGACAACTTTGTGTTGAGCAAGCCTATCAGTGCAGTTTTTTCAATAGCATTAGCTCACTTCATGTTCATGTGCCACATCTTAATAATTTTTGCAATATTTTAAACCTTTTCAAGGCAAGATCCTCCACCAACAAAGAGATTATAATTCACCAAAGGCTCAGATGATGGCTAGCATTTTTTTGTAGCAAAATGTTTTTTAATTAAGGCACATATATTGCTTTTTAGACATAATGATATTACACACTTAATAGATTATAGTGTAAATAAAACTTTTGTATAACCTAGGAGACCAAAAAATTTATGTGAATCATTTTATTGTGATATTTGGTCTATTGTGGTGGTCTGGAACTAAACCTCTAATATCTCTTAGATATTCCTGTGTCATACAAAAGCTTGTTTGATTGTAAATACCTATCAGTGTAGAAATCACTATTATTATGTATATAAATGCTACTACTTTTAATAATATATAAAATAACTTTACCAAAATAGGAAAATCAGGTTATAATTGTGAATTAGTTTTTCCTTTTAAATTCAATAGCTTTTTCTATGCCACTCCAAGGTAGAGTCCACTTTAAAGGGATGGAATTTTATTCCCTAGGTTATTTATGTATCCTTATTCTATATTACATTATTCATATTTCATTATGTCTTCAATAATGTGTTTATCTTCTTCCTGAAATACTTCTCTCAAGGATATTTTTAATGGCCATGTATTTTCTCTTTGTATGCCATATTGCTGTTGAGAATTCTGATGTCAGTCTGAATCCTTTTATTTATTTAGTTAGTTTTAACCTCATGAAACTCTCTTAATTCTTTCTGTACTTATACTTTAAATTTTTGATGAATATGTTTTATTTTTTCCTTATTTATCTTATAGTTTAGTCTTAACAATCAGAGATCTTACATTGATAAAATGTTAAAAAGAAGCTATAGATGAAACAAAATACTAATTTTCTGGTAGAAAAGAATGGTAAAAAATTAGTAGACAATTTTTAGAAGACTAAAATTAAATGTCTTAGAAGCAGTTGGAAATATCTTGCTCATCTGTAATTAGCAAGAGTCAAATTAAAATGAGGTAAACTTTCTCACATTGGCAAAAAAAAGACAAAAACAGAAAATTTAAAGTAGAACACTTCTACTATTGGTCTTAGCCAGGCATTTTACTCTCATGGTTACTTTTTGTGAGGATAAATTAGCAAACTGCATTGGAAGTTTATTTGTATTTCAAAGTTTAAAAAAAATCCACGTGGCTGGGCGGTGGTGGCGGGCGTGTGTGAATCCAGTGGACGCCGCCGCGGGTCTCCAGGTGAGGCCTGCCGACGGTCCCGTCTGCGCGCTACTCGGGCTCGCTGGCAAGTTTCCTCCGGCAACTTGCGGCCCCACATCACCCGGCCCTGGAGTGACCGCGCCCGGGTCCGGCTGCTCGGTCTGCGGTTTAATTTAAAAAAAAAAAAAAAATCCACGTGACCTTTGGATGAGCAACTCTCTTTTAAAGAATCTGTTTAGAAGAAACAAAATTATATTTGAACTTTCAAAATAACTCAAATTATAGACCTAAAACTATAAAACTTACAGGAAAAGTATAAGTCTAAATCTTTGTGACCTTAGGTTAGACAGAGCATTCTGAAATATAATGCTAGAAACACAAGCAAGAAAATATAAAGTGGACTTTACAAAATTATTAAAAATTTAACTTATCTTTATCAAAATTCTTAAAAATTTAATGTTTAAAGAATACCATCAAGCAAGTGAAAAAAAACTAGAAAATGGGAAAAATATATTTGAAAATCATACATCAGATGAGTGTTTTATTTCTAGTGTTTATAAATAGTTCAGTGATACAAGAATGTATGACCCAATTAAAAATGGGCAAAGAATCTAAACAAATATTTTCCCAGATAAAATATACGAATGGTCAAATTGTCTGTGAAAAGATGCTCTACAGCATTAGTCATCAGGAAAATACAAATCAAAGTCACAATTAAATACACTTTATACCCAATAGGATGGCTATTTTTAAAAGAAAATGACTAATTTTGATGGGAATCTAAAATAGCACAATCATTTTGGAAAACAGTTTAGCACTTCTTCAAAAAGTTAATATAGAGTTAATATATGACTTAACAATTCCTTTCCTAGGTTTATATGCAAGATTTGAAAACTTATACATATATGTTCATAGTATTATTATTCATAGTAGAAAAGTTGAAACAACCCAAAATTCCATCAAAGGATGGATTTTTAAAATGCAGTATATTCATATATCAAAATATTATTTAGCAATAAAAAGGAGGTACTGATACATGCTATAATATGGATGAAACTTGAAAACATTATGTGAAGTAAACAATGAAAAGGAAAGCAAGCTACATATTATTTGATTCCACTTACTTTAAATGTAGAGAATAGACACATTGATAGAAATAGAAAGTAAATTAAGGTTACCTACATCTTATGGGCTTGAAGCTAAGGAATGACTGCTTAGGTTATTATGTTTATTTTGTGGATGGTAAAAATGTTTTAAAATCAGTTGTAGTGATAGTCACACAACTCTGTAAATATACTAAAAATAGATGAACACGTGTTATGTGAATTAATTTCAGCAAAACTATTTTATGAAAAAATTATATATGAAAATTTTCACAGCTGAATTGAGGAAAAATGTAAAACCAATAAAATATGTCAGTACCAACTAAATTAAATGGCATCCTTCTATACTGCTTGTATCCTTCTATACATTCTTATATACTTAATATATGTTCCTCAAAAGAATACAGTAAAAATCTCTGTATATTTACTGATTAGGAGCAATCTCTGAAATACAGTGATTAAATGAAAAGTCAGTTTTATACAAATATATACTTACCATATATATTTGAGTGAAAAGCTGGCTTAAAATTCAACATTCAAAAAACTAAGATCATGACATCTGGTCCCATCACTTCATAGCAAATAGATGGGGAAAAAAATGGAAACAGTGACAGACTTCATTTTATTGGGCTCCAAAATCACTGTGGATGGTAATTGCAGCCATGACATTAAAAGACACTTGTTTCTTGGAAGAAAAGCTATGACAAGCCTAGACAGTATCTTAAAAAGCAGAGACATCGCTTTGCTGACAAAGGTCTGTATGTTCAAAGCTATGGTTTTTCCATTAGTCATGTATGGATGTGAAAGTTGAACCATAAAGAACGCTGAATGCTGAAGTATGAATGCGTTTGAGCTGTGGTGTTGGAGAAGAGTTGAGAGTCCCTTGGACTGCAAGGAGATCAAACCAGTCAATCCTAGAAGAATTCAGTCCTGAATATTCACTGGAAGGACAGATGCTGAAGATGAAACTCTAATAGGAAGAATTAATTAATTTAAAAAGACCCTGATGCTGGGAACAATTGAGATCAGGAGGAGAAAGGGGCGACAGAGGATGAGATGATTGGATGACATCATTGACTCAATGGGCTAAAGTTTAAGCAAACTCTGCAAGATAGTGAAGGGCAGGGAAGCCTGGCATGCTGCAGTCCTTGGGGTCACAAAGAGTCAGACACAACTGAGTGACGGAGCAACAACAATACATACCATACTATCATTTTTTATTTAAAGTGTTTCTTTTAATTTGTGCAAAAGTAGTAAAAAATAAAAAACCACATATTCAATAGCCAACATTGTTTTTAGAGAATAGGGGGTAGAAAAAAGGATATGAGATTTGCAGGATATATGAACTCTTTTAAGTTTTATTTTAAATAATCTGAGATCACTGGAATCTTTTAGGATAAAAATATATTTCTGTATCTTTTGAATGATGAACAATCAATAAATAGATAAATAGTTACCTAAAACTGTCAAGTGCTTGAGAATGAGGAGGTAAAAGATCTGTCATTTGTTCAGTGTCCTTTTGGTCAGCTAAGCATGAACTGCTGCTGTCTGCATAAATGGCTTTCATAAAAAAGCAAACAAACAAACAGAAAAACCTTACTTGAACTTAATTATAAATATGAGTTTGAAGAAGGTAGAGTTTTCACTATAATAAAGGAAAATAAGGGGGACTCAAAGTATCTTTTTCTTCTCTTTATATGCTTGTAAATTATTTTCCACTCAGTTTCCATTCTTTTTATTTCCTGTAATTAATGTCTATACTTAACTATTTATCTCTCTTGATAAAAAACAGTCAGATTCCAAACTAGGATAAATTGAAGAGAATTTTTTTTTAAAGGACTGATAATATACAGGAAGTTTGTAGAGATGCCACAGGGATAGCACAACATAAGTATTATTACCAACCTTAGAGGTAACAAGACTGGGAGGTCTGGCCAATAAAAACTGAGATGCATGCTTAGGAAGAGCAGTAATGCCCAGGGAAGGAACTCAGTCCTTCCAGCTTGGCCTTACCTTGTGACTATCTGACTTCTGTCTGCCCGCGCTCTGACTTCCTGCTGGAACTTCCCACTGGAAAAATCCAATGGGAGCTACATAGATAGAGGAGCCCACTGGGGTAGCCTCCTGGAGCAGAGAGCTGAATAACAATCTGAATTTGGAAGATGAAGTAAACACCTTGCTTATAGTTTCCTTTGTTGTGCAAAAGCTTTTAAGTTTCATTAGGTCCCATTTGTTTATTTTTGCTTTTATTTCCAATATTCTGGGAGGTGGGTCATAGAGGATCTTGCTGTGATTTATGTCGGAGAGTGTTTTGCCTATGTTCTCCTCTAGGAGTTTTATAGTTTCTGGTCTTACATTTAGATCTTTAATCCATTTTGAGTTTATTTTTGTGTATGGTGTTAGAAAGTGTTCTAGTTTCATTCTTTTACAAGTGGTTGACCAGTTTTCCCAGCACCACTTGTTAAAGAGGTTGTCTTTTTCCATTGTATATTTGGCTGGATAGAACATTTTTGATCCTTATTTGTTGCACCTGCCAACAGTTTGTTGCAAGCGCCAACTTGCCATGTGAACTTGACTTTTTTTTTTTTTTTTTTTTACAGTTCCTCTGGTTTCTGACCTGTTCTGATTGGCATTTTGTCATGAAATTCTTTTCGGATTTGTTATTATCGAAATGTCACGAATAGCTTTAAAATGAGTTCAACACAGTTGCTGAACAATAGAGTTCAATGTTGAGTTTATGCAGGGTCCCTTGTGACTGCAATTTGCATAGCACTCATCCAAAATAGCTTTTGAGAGAACTTTTGTAGGCTTAATTTAACTTTTATCTCAATAGCTGTAGAAATGAAGCACTCTTTTCAAATACTGCCCACAATTCACTTTTAATTGCTCTTTAAAAAGCAATACTTGAAAATCTTCCCACAGCAATAACCAAATTATTTTCTTTTTTTCATAGAGGAAAAGGAGGATACAAGGAAACTAGAAAAGGAGGGAGCACATCTTCGGGATTGCCACAAGATCCTGAGTATCCTGGGAAAGGTCTCGGTTGCTCTGTTTTTCTAAATCAAGATTTTGTTTGATTTCTGTTTGTTTGTTTGTTTTGTTTTGTTTTTCTGTGGTAGGTGAGTGGGGGCTGCCCTTTATCCCACATGGAAAATAAACATCATCCTCATGGCCTCCCACACAAGCAGTCTGAGAACTGTTTATGATGTCTACTTTATGACAATGTAAGCTATGGGTGAAATTCTAATGGCACCAAAGGAGTTCCCTTTTTTTTTAGATCTAAATCTCTTTAACCATACCTACACTATGCATATAGTAGTTCTATATTTGTATAAAAGTGAATTTTGGGAAAATGTATATCTCTTTTGGAATCAGTTTCTAGCTCTTCTGGTTAAAACAAAAAACAACCTTTGACTGAGATTTAAGTGACATGAGTCACACATAGTGTGCTTTTCTGTTACTATTAACATTTAAATTTATTTCAGAATCCTTTAAGGCATTATTTTTCAAAGTAGAGTGAACCTCAGAACCACCAAGAACCAAAGTCATTCTAAAATAAAATCTAGAATCTGAAATTAAAATAAATTGAATCTAGAAGCTGTCTTTTTTTTTTTTTTTTTAAGCGATCCTCTTTCGATTCTAATACCCAGTAATGTTTGGAACCTCATAGCATAAAATGCTTTTTTGTCAGTAAAGATATGGTATTTTCCAAGAAGATAAGTACATAAAAGAACATGTGCACATGCACATGTGTGCACACACACACATGCAGACTGAATATGTTTTTATATACACACATATTTACATATATCAAATTGAGACAGTAGCTTGGAGAAGTGATGATAGGAAAACTTTGGAAAAAGTTTGGAAAGCTAAATTTTTGGCGCTTCCTCACACGATGGTGGTAGGTGGACAACCTGTGGTAGATGAATGTTTATAGAAGAATTTTTAATATTCTTTATTATGACTATCTTAAATTTCAGGAAATTGAAGAAAGTGTGTTGATATTATTTTATTCATTAAACTTTCTCTCTTGTAACTAGTTTTTATACCTTCTAATTTGACTTGAAATCAATTTTCAATTTCCTCTAACATGGAGAATAGAAAACAGGCAGGTAGATGGTAGATTTAACCTGAAAATATCACTAATTTCATTAGCTCTAAAGAGGATAATCCATTAAGTGAAAATGGAATACTTCAGTTAAAACTCAGAGATTGTCAAACTGGATAAAAATATACCTAATTAACTACAGGTTATGAAACATATGCTTTAAATATAAGACTGCAGTACGTGCTAATGAGGGCCGTCACATTGATAGAATAAGGGACCATCTCAATATACACAGAAAAAAAGTAACAAAAATTGGCATGCACTAGTGATAAGTGGGAGAAGGCAATGGCAGCCCAATCCAGTACTCTTGCCTGGGAAATCCCATGGACGGAGGAGCCTGGTGGGCTGCAGTCCATGGAGTCGCGAAGAGTCGGACATGACTGAGTGACTTCACTCTCACTTTTCACTTTCATGCGTTGGAGAAGGAAATGGCAACCCACTCCAGTGATCTTGCCTGGAGAATCCCAGGGATGGGGGAGCCTGGTGGGCTGCTGTCTATGGGGTCGCACAGAGTCGGACATGAATGAAGCGACTTAGCAGCAGCAGCAGCAGTGATTAAGTACTAGTGATAGGTACTCTTATCAAACTAGAAATAGAAGGAAACTTTCTAAATCTGATAAAGGAGATCTACAAACAGAAAAATTCAAGCAACCATAATAAAATCAGAGGTTTAAAACTTTCTCTCTGAGATCAGAAACAAGATAAGAATGCCTGCTATCTTCAATTTTATTCAACCCTGTCATGAAGATTTCAGTCAGCACAATAAGATGGTGAAAAATTATATATAAATTGAAAAGAAAGAAATAGAATTGTTATTATTCTGTATATGATTAGTCTATGTCAAAAATGCAAAATAATCTATAGTTTATTTAAATTAACAAGCAAAATTGTTAATAAGTAAAATTGTCAAGGAAACTGGTTATATTAGCCATACAATACTAGAAAATAAAATTTAATGTAAAGAGATCATTTATACAAGCATCAAAAACTTCATATATGGAGTAAGCCTGAACAAAACTGTGCAAGAGAACTCAGGTAGTCAGGACTTGTGCTTCTAACCCCTAGCCTGACTGCTTCTGAAAGGAAACAACTCCATTTACTCTAGCTACTTATTCCAAAGCCTCTGGTCCTGGGCATAGATCTCTCAATCTGGTAGAACTATTTTCTTTCCCACGGAAATGCCCCAAAACGTCAAAACCAGAGAACTTTCACTGAGCTAGGACAGCAGCTTGATTTTCACACATAATCTTATGTATCGATAGCCACATGACTTATTTGTCAACAGTTAAGCCATGTGTGACCTTGACTACATCTTCTTTCCAGTTTATCATGTTGATGCTTCACTAATAGGATCTGGGGTGTAGAATAGTCCTAGGTTTCTAAGAGGGAGGAAGCAAATTCCATGAAAAGAGTTAGTAAAGTTAACTGAAATACTATGGTCTAGGGCCATGGTCTCCAATCTTTTTGGTACCAGAGAATGGTTTTGTGGAACACAGTTTTTCCAAGGACTGAAACTTGGGCAGGGGGATGGGGAATGTTTTCTGCATGATTCAAGTGCATTACATTTATTGTGCTAATGATAATTTTATTTGCAGCCACTCCCCAGCACTAGCATCACCAGTTCAGCTCTTCCTCAGAGCATCAAGCATTAGATTCCCATAAGGAGTGCACAACCTAGATCCCTTGCACCCATAGTTCACAGTTCACAGTAGGGTTCTCACTCCTATGAAAATCTAATGCCACCGCTGGTCTGACAAGAGGTGGAGCCCACGCAGTAATACAAGTGATGGGGAGTGGCTGTTAATACAGATGAAGCTTTGCTCACTTGTCCGCTTTGCCTACTGCTCACCTCCTGCTATGCAGCCTGATTCCTGAATGGGTACCAGTACATGGCCCCAGGGGATGGGGATCACTGATCTAGGGCTTATAAGGACATCCTTTGTAAAGGTAAGAGTCCTTGTGGTCCTTCACTCCTAATGCCAAGGAAGCCTCCTTGGATTTTACAGGCAGCGTAACTTGTGTGTTATACTCTGACCTGAAATGATGGATTTGAGTGTTTCCCTAAGCAAGAAACTGCATAGGTGCATTGCTTTGCTACCCTGTCATTGGTCCAAGTGGGACCTTCAGGAAAATAATAGCAGACAATAGGACACTTACTCTAAAGATGCAAGTCAGGGGAGGCCTTCCAACTTTTAAGCAAAACCTATTCAGTTATGACTATTTTTCCTTTGAGAAACAGTCCCTAGATAATTCATCTAGCAGAGACTGAGTGTTTGAGACCTGAGGTCACCAAGGGACTGAGGAAGTCATCTTGAACAACTTTCTGTGTAATTCAGCAATAGTAACATCAGAAGGCCCAACAGCATTTCATACCAAGAGTGTCATATGTAAAACCTGCCTCATGCTGGTCCTAAAGTGGGAGCTATTTGCCCCATGGCACTGCCAGCTACTCTTCAACCTGACCTCAGAAGTCATGGGGAATTCCCTAAGGCCATTTGGCAGAGACATGCAAACTTCGAGTCTGTTTTACTCATAGATTTCATCAATATTTGGGTGCTGGAGAGCATGATGGATCATCACCATTCCTATCACAATTCAAAAAGGTACCATCTCAGTGAAGTCTTCTTGTCTTAATCTTTCTACCGAAGAACCACCAACATCTCCTTTCCTTCACATCACATAATTTTGCTCTAATTATAAAACATAACAGTTAAAAAATATCTTGCTTATACATTTTTCTTTGTTTTGGTCTGTTTCCTTTGTTTAGAATATAAAATATCAAAGTGCAGGTAATTTATTTGTCTCAGCACACAGAAAAGTACATTCTGAACTCTCGATGTTCAAACAAAATATAATGCAAGCCAGATAATTTTAAGCATTCTACTAGATAGAGTAAAAAAGTAAAAAACAAAACAAAAGAGATGAAAATGATTTTTCAATTCTATTTTGCCTAATATATTTCAATATTGTCACTTAACATGTAAACAATACAAAACTTTATGTAATAGGATGGGATGTGTGTTATACTCATAGCATATCTTCACGAGAACTGCCTCAGTCAGTTGAGTCGCTCAGTTGTTTCCAACTCTTTGTGACCCCATGGACTGTAGCACGCCAGGCTTCCCTGTCCATCACCAACTCCCGGATCTTACTCAAACTCATGTCCATTGAGTAGGTGATGCCATCCAACCATCTCATCCTCTCTCGTCCCCTTCTCCCTCCACCTTCAATCTTTCCCAACATCAGGGTCTTCTCCAGTGGGTTGGTTCTTCGCAGCAGGTGGCCAAAGTATTGGAGTTTCAGCTTCAGCATCAGTCCTTCCAATGAACATTCAAGACTAATTTCCTTTAGGATGGACTTATTGGATCTCCTTGCAGTCCAAGGGACTCTCAAGTCTTCTCCAATACCACGGCTCAAATGCATCAATTCTTTGATGCTCAGCTTTATTTATAGTCCAACTCTCATATCCATACCTGATTACTGGAAAAACCATAGCTTTGACTAGAGGGACCCTTGTTGGCAAAGTAACATCTCTGCTTTTTAATATGCTCTCTAGGTTGGTCATAGGTTTCCTTCCAAGGAGAAAGAATCTTTTGATTTCATGGCTTCAGTCACCATCTGAAATTTTTTGGAGCCCCCAAAACTAAAGTCTCACTGTTTCCATTGTTTCCCCATCTATTTTCCATGAAGTGATTATTATAGTATTATTACTTCTGTAATTACTGCAGCAGTCTTTACTCATCATTATTTCCTCTGCTAGCTCTATATAAGATACAGTGCTGTAAGTAGGTTCTTGTTGTTTATCTAATTTATATATGATAGTATGTATATGTTAATTCCGAAATCCTAATTTATCTCTGCTGGCCACCTCTCTGTACTATTCCCTTAATTAACCATAAGCTTTTTTTTATGTTTGTGAGTCTATTTATGCTTTATAAATAAGTTTATTTGTGTCATATTTTAGATTCCACATATAAGTGATATCATATGATATTTTTCTTTCTCTCTCTGACTTACTTCACTGAATATGATAGTCTCTAGGTCTCTAGGCAATGGCACCCCACTCCAGTACTCTTGCCTGGAGAGTCCCATGGATGGAGGAGCCTGGTAGGCTGCAGTCCATGGGGTTGCTAAGAGTCGGAGTCGACGGAACGACTTCACTTTCACTTTCGTGCATTGGAGAAGGAAATGGCAACCCACTCCAGTGTTCTTGCCTGGAGAATCCCAGGGATGGAGGAGCCTGGTGGGCTGCCATCTATGGGGTGGCACAGAGTCAGATACGACTGAAGCAACTTAGCAGCAGCAGCAGGCCCATCTGTGTTGCTGCAAATGTCATTATCTCATTATTTTTTATGATTGAGTAATATTCCATTATGTATATTCTTTATCCACTCATCTGTTGATGGACACTTACGTTGTTTCTATACCATGGCTACTGAAGTAATGGTATAATGAACTTTGGGGTACGTGTAACTTTTTGAATTAGAGTTTTCTCTGGATATTGCCCAGGACTGGGAGTGCAGGATCATACGGCAACTCTATTTTTAGTTTATAAGGACCCTCCTTTCTGTTCTTCATAGTGACTGTACCAATTTATATTCCTACCAACACTGTAGGAAGGTTACCTTTCTTCCATATTCTCTCCTGTATTTCTTATTTGTAGACATTTTAATGCAGCTATTTTGACTGGTATGAGGTGATGCTTCATTATAGTTTTGATTTGCATTTCTCTAATAATTAGCAATGCTGAGCATCTCTTCTTACGCTTCTTGGTCATCTGTATGTCTTCTTTAGAGAAATGTCTATTTAGGTCTTCTGCCCTTTTTTTTTTTTAATGGTGTGGTTGTTGGTATTTTGATATTAAGCTGAGTGAGCTGTCGTATATTTTAGAAATAAAGTCCTGTTGGTTGCATTGTTTGGAAATATTTTTTCCTAGTTCATAAGTTATCTTCTAGTTTTGTTTATAGTTTCCTCTGTGGTCATTTTAAGTTTAGTTTTGTTTATTTTTTTATTTGTTTATTTTTTGTTTTTCTTTCCATTACTCTGACAGAGATCAAAAAAAATATTGCTATGATTTATGTGAAAGAGCATTTTGCCTTTCCTCTAGGAGTTTTTATAGTATCCAGACTTGCATTTAAGTCTTTAATCCATTTGAGTTTATTCTTTATATAGTGTTAGAGAATGTTCCAATTTCATTCTTTTACATGCAGCTGCCCAATTTTTCCAGCATCATTTCTTGAAGAGACTGTCTTTTCTCCATTGTATATTCCTTCCTCCTTTGTTATATCAATAGACTTAATCATAACAAGTGCATTGGTTTATTTCTGGGCTTTCTATCCTGTTGCATTTATCTATGTCTGTTTAATGTGCCAGTATGAATCTCGTTAAAGGTTTATCAATTATGTTTATCGGCTAAAGGTTTATCAGTTATGTTTACATTTTGTTTATCTATGTTTTGCTTGTTCTTTCTCTGGTTGTTTTAAGTATAAGATTAGGTTAGGTTGTTTATTTGAGATTTTTCTTGTTTTCTGGGGTAAGACTGTATTGCTATAAACTTCGTTCTTAGAACTGCTTTTTCTGTGTCCCATAGACTGGATCACTGTGTGGTTTTCATTTGTCTCTAGGTATTTTTTTAAAATTTCCTCTTTGATTTCTTCAATGACCCACTGGTGACTTATCAGCATATTATTTAGCCTTCTTATATTTGTGTTTTTGCAGTTTTTTTTTCCTTGTAGCTGACTTGTAGCCTCATAGAACTGTGGTCAGAAAGATGCTAGATATGATTTCCATGCATTTGCAAAGCATTTCCAAAATTACCAAGACTTATATTATGGCCCAGAATGTAATCTATCCTGGTGAATGTTCCATGTACACTTGAAAAGAATGTGTATTCTGCTGCTTTCAGATGGAATGCTTTATAAATATCAGTTAAGCCCATCTGATCGAATGTGTTATTTAAGGCCTGTGTTTCCTTCTTGACCTTCTCTCTGGATGATTTTTTTCCATTGATGTAAATAGGGTGTTATTATTATTTTGTTACTATCAATTTCTCCTTTTATGTCTGTTAACATTTGCCTTGTACATTGAGGTGCTTCTATGTTGGGTGCATATATATTTAAAATTATTTTATCTTCTTGTATTTATCCTTTGATCATTATAAAGTGTCCTTCTTTGTTTATTGTAACAGTCTTTATTTTAAAGTCTATTTTATCTGATGTAAGTATTGTAACTCTGTAATTCTGGCTTTCTTTAGATTTCCGTGTCTGTCAAATACTCTTTTCCATCCCCTCACTTTCAGTGTGTATGTGTCTCTATATCTGAAGCGATTCTCTTATAGGTAGCAAATAATATATGGACCTAGTTTTGTATCCATTCAGCCAATCTGCATCCTTTGGTTGGATCATTCAATATGTTTACATTTAAGATAATTATCAGTATGTATGATCATTTTTCCATTTTAATTGTTTTGAATTCATTTTTATAGATGTTATTTCCACTTTCTTCTTTTGTTTTCTTGTGATTTGTTGACTATCTTTAGTGTTAAGTTTGGATTCTGTTTTCTTTTTTGAGTGTTTATCTATTATAGATTTTTGATTTGCAGTTACCATGAGGTTTTTGTATAAGATCCTATAGATATATGTGCTTGTTTTAAGTTGCTGATCTCTTAAACTTCAAAAGCATTTTAGATACATGCATTTGTACTCTCATCCCTTCATGGTTACTGGTTTTGATGTTAGATTTTACATCTAGGTATTTTGTGTACCCTTTAAGTGCTTATTGTGGGTACAAATGATTTTTATAATTTGTCTTTTAATTTCCCTATGTGTTTTGTTCATGAATGATTCCTACCTTTGTTGTATGTTTGTCTTTACCAGTGAGGTTTTTCATTTTGCACTTTTCTTGTTTCTAGTTGTGGCCTTTTCTTTTTCTTCTAGAGAAGTTCCTTTAGAATTTCTTGTAAAGCTGGTTATTGATGGTGGTGGAGTCTTTTAGCTCTTGCTTATCTGCAAAGCTTTGATTTCTCTACCAAATCTGAACAAGAGCCCTACTGTGTAGAATATTCTTGGTTGTAGGTTTTTCCCTTTCATCACTGTAAGTTTATTGTTCCACTCTCTTCTAGTCTACAGAGTTTATGCAGAATAATCAGCTGGCAGCATTATGGGAGTTCCTTGTATATTATTTGTTGCTTTTCCTTTGCTGCTTTTAGGGGCTTCCCCGGTAACTCAGAGAATAAAGAATCTGCTTGCAATGCAGGAGACCTGGGCCTGATTCCTGGGTTGGGAAGATCCCCTGGAGAAGGAAAAGGCAATTCACTGCCATATTCTTGCCTGGAAAATCTCATGGACAGAGGAGCCTGATGGGCTACAGTCCACGGGGTCGCAAAGACATGACTGAGTGACTAACACTTGCTGCTTTTAATATTCTGTTTATCTTTAATTTTTATCATTTTAATTACAGTGTGCTTTGGTGTGTTCCTCTATGGGTTAATCTTATGTAGAACTCTGTACTTTCTGGATTTGGGTAACTGTTTCCTTTCCCTGGTTAAGGAAATTTTTCATCTATTATCTCTTCAAATATTTTCTCAGGTCCTTTCCCCTTTCTCTTCTCCTTTTGGAATCTTTATAATGCAAATATTAGTGTTCTTCCTGTTGTTCCACACATCTCTTAAACTGTTCTCATTTATTTTCGTTCTTTTTTTTCCTTTTCTTTCTATCTTTGGCAGCATCACTACTCTGTCTTCCAGATCATTTATCTGTCCTTTTGTCTCATTTAGTCTAATACTGGTAACTTCTAGTGTATTTGTCATTTCAGTGAAAACATTTCTGTTATTGTATTCTTCAATTCTGTTTGGTTGTTCTTTATCTTTTCTAGTTCTTTGTTAAAACTTCTAGTTTCTTGCTCTTTGCAATCATTCTCATCCCAATTTCTTTGATCATCTTTATAAGCATTATGCTAAACTTTTAAGCTCCTTGAGTAGATTGCCTATCTAAACATCACTTAGTTCTTCTAGGGTTTTATCTTGTTCTTTGTCTGCAATGTGTTTCTCTGTTGTCTCATTTTATTTCAATTGTTATGTGTATTTTTATGTGTGTAATAGATTAGTTATATTTCTCAACTTGGAGAAGTTGTCCTCTGTATAGATGTCTTATGCATCCCAGAAGTGCAGTTCCTACTTGTCACTCAAGGGCCAGTAACCAGTTGATCCAAGGATAGTGTCTGCCTTGAGTGTGTTGACTTTGCAGTCTTGCAATAGTTTTCCTGCTTTGGTGCCTGCCCACTGGTGGGTAGAGCCAGGTCTTGGTCCTCTGGTGGGCAAGGCTCTGTCTTGGGGCATGTCTAGAGGCAACTGTGGGCTCAAGAGGTCTTTAGGCAGGCTTTCTGTTAATGGGTAAGGCTGTTTCCCCACCCAACTTGTTGTTTGGCATGATATATCCCAACAGTTCTAACAAAGAAGGCTTAGTGTTTTTTCCAGTCCTGTGGCCACTGCTGAGTTTTTCCATTCTTTACTGTCTGAGCCGCATGGAAGCCCATATTAATCAGCTATTTTGTATTTCTGTTCTCATAATTCCAAAATCTCTGCCATGTTTGAGTTTGGTATTGATCTTTACACCCTTTTGTTCTTGCCTTTTCTCATGCCTTGTGATTTTTCTTGAGCATTGTAAATGATGTATCCAGTAATAGAGGCTGAGGGAAACAGGCCCTTTAGTGTAAAGTTTGGAGAGGGGAATGACAACCCACTCCAATATTCTTGCCTGGAAAATTCCATGGACTGAGAATCCTGGCAAGTTACAGTCGTGTGGTGGCAAAAAGTTGGACACTATTGAGCAATTAAGTGGCCATACTATTCAGTAGTGGCCACAGAACTGCAAGAGGTCAGTTTTCATTCCAATCCCAAAGAAAGGCATTAAGGCAATGCCAAAGAATGCTCAAACTACCACATAATGGCACTCATCTCACACACTAGTAATGTAATGCTCAAAATTCTTCAAGCAAGGTTTCAACAGTATATGAACTTCCATATGTTCAAGCTGGATTTAGAAAAGGCAGAGGAAACAGAGATCAAATTGCCAACATCCGCTGGATCATTGAAAAAGCAAGAGAGTTCCAGAAAAACATCTACTTTTGCACTATTGACTATGCCAAAGCCATTGACTGTGTGGACCACAACAAACTGTGGAAAATGCTTCAAGAGATGGGAATATCAGACCACCTGACCTGCCTGCTGAGAAATCTGTATGCAGGTCAAGAAGCAACAGTTAGAACTGGACATGGAACAACAGACTGGTTCCAAATCAGGAAAGGAGTATGTCAAGGCTGTATATGGTCACCCTGCTTATTTAACTTGTATACAGAGTACATCATGAGAAATGCTGGACTGGATGAAGCACAAGCTAGAATCAAGATTGCCAGGAGAAATATAATAATAACCTCAGATATGCAGATAACACCACCCTTATGGCAGAAACTGAAGAAGAACTAAAGGGCCTCTTGATGAAAGTGAAAAAGGAGAGTGAAAATGTTGGCTTAAAACTCAACATTCTGAAAACTAAGATCATGACATCCAGTCCCATCACTTCATGGCAAATAGATGGGGAAACAATGGAAACAGTGAGACTTTATTTTTTGGGTTTCCAAAATCACTGCAGATGGTGACTACAGCCATGAAATTAAAAGATTCTTGCCCCTTGGAAGAAAAGCTATGACCAACCTAGACAGTATATTAAAACAGAGACATTACTTTGTCAAAAAAGGTCCATCTAGTCAAAGCTATGGTTTTAACAGTAGTCATGTATGGATGTGAGAGTTGGACTATAAAGAAAGCTGAGCACCGAAGAATTGATGCTTTTGAGCTGTGGTGTTGGAGAAGACTCTAGAGAGTCCCTTAGAAAGCAAGGAGATCCAACCAGTCCATCCTAAAGGAAATCAGTCCTGAATATTTATTGGAAGGACTGATGCTGAAGCTGAAACTCCAATAATTTGCCATCTGATGTGAAGAACTGACTCATTTGAAGAGACCCTGATGTTGAGAAACTTTAAAGGCAGGAGGAGAAGGAGACGAGAGAGGATGAGATGGTTGGATGGCATCACTGACTCAATAGACATGAGTTTGAGCAAGCTCTGGGAGTTGGTGATGGACAGGGAAGCCTGGCGTGCTGCATTCCATGGGATCACAAAGAGTCGGCCATGACTGAGTGACTGAACTGAGTGAGCAATTAAGACTTTTGCTTTCACTTTCATTTTATTTTTATCTAGATAAGAGTTAAGCTGTGTTTAATGTTTGCTACAGCTATAAATGTGAGAGGCTTCTATTTCCTCTAGTATTATTAATGTTATCTACTTATTGTCTTTAGGTTTCTGTCTTAAGTAGAGTCTGTGTCCTGCAGTTCTCTCAGTTGTATTATGTTATTGGAGTTCTGTTGATATGTTGTTAAGATATCAGGGAGGAGAAAAAGAATGGCATAATCTTTATGTTGAAATCTATTTATTAATGGGCTTGAGTTCCTGGGCTGTGACCTTCAGAAGTTTTTCTTAGCTGCAATATTTGTCTCTGTTATGTGAGATAGGAAGTCAGGAAAGGTCTTGAGACAGCTGGTTGTCCTTCTGCTGTGTCAAGCAAAGTTCTCCAAAATTATTTTCTACCAAAAACAAGTTCATGCCATGGAGAACAAAATGCTCTGGTCACATTTTAAAATAACTACTTCTACTTCCCCTTCCTGAAGCACAGGAGTTTTTTCTACGACCTTTACCATGAGATCTGGCCAAGCTTATGTAAGCGTGGGGCTCCCTATGACTAGGTTTTCAGGAATTGTTAGCTTCCAATTTAGCTCACATTTAGCCTCCTATAATTTTTCAGTTACCATTTAATTGTTCCTACCAGATCCTATTTCCAGTGGCAGCTTCTGGTCCTAGTAAGCTATGATACTCTGTATTCACTTATCTCTATGTTTTCACACATCAGTTTGCCCTCTCTTTTCCAGTTGATCCAGTTGCTTGTTTAACATATTTTCTTGTTATGAAGACGGTAGTGACAACAACAAACTAATGTTGGAGTGGAAAGCAGATACTTCTGAACAATTCTACTTCCTAATGTACTAAAATAAACCTATTTGTCAAGTGTTAAATTAATATTGATTATTCATATAAGTAAATTGGAGAAGGAAATGGCAACCCACTCCAGTATTCTTGCCAGGGAAATCCCATGGTCTGTGGGGCCTGGTGAGCTACTGTCCATAGGGTTCCAAAGAATCAGACATGACTGAAGCAAGTTAGCGGTAGCAGGACTAAATAAATAATAATTTTTAAATTAAAATGTCTAATATAAATATTGATTCTCTTGCATATGCTGTGTTTGGATAAAATAGATTGGTCCTTGACCTCTATGTCACTCTTTTTCTATTGATTCTTCTGGTGTTGCAAAGAATGGAGAGCAAAAATTGCATATTCTAGGCTTCTTTGCAGCTAGAATAGTGCATATAACTTTGTTTTAGTCAATAAAATGCATTCCTTCCAGGTCTGAGAGGGGAAAATTAAGCCACATTTCTGCAAGTTTTTCTCTTTCTTCTATAAATTTGATCATGGAGTCATCTGATTTGTGTGTGTGTGTGTTAACTGTTTTAACAATAATTGAGTTCTAGTATCGTTTACTTTTGCAGGTAAGGCACAATAAATCTGTTCTGCTGCTGAAGAGCATGCTGGCACCAGCTGTAATGTCAGAAGTTTAGAACTGCATGGAACTCATCATGATGATAGCAGTGAGATAACAGAGCCTGAAGTTTCCTGGTTGTAGAAGCAGCAGCAGTTCCCTTAGTGGCTTGATTCTGTAGTATGGTTCTTGGCACAATGACCACTCAACTTGGAGCAGTCTCAACTTAGTCACAGATAACAATCACCTAAAGGGGCTGTCAAGTTCCACTACCTGTACCCCAGACAATCATTATCATCTCAGGGAATGAATTTAGGATATGGATATTTTCAAAATCTTTTCAGTTGATTCCCATGCAGAGACAGGATTGAGAACTTCTCATCTGAAATCTGTCCTTCGAGCTCTCCCAATAAATATTTAAGCTATTCATTTTCCTGTAGTAAATATTTTCTTACTGAAACTAGCTACTGACTCAGTTTTCTGCAATGGTGCCCAGACTCATACATGCTGTTTCTGAATCTGGCAGCCTTCCATCTTTTGTAAAATGAATGACTAAAGCTTCAGAGGTCACAAAGAAGGTACTAATATTGAGAGATAGCATGTTTTCATTTTCTTCTTGTCAAGGATAGGACTTGCATTATAGTTTATATCTTTGTATTTATTGCAATTTCACTCTGTTACGGCTTAAGGATAATGACGTAAATTACTATTAAATAACAAAATTGCAAAGAACATTTTCAGTGCAAAAGTATAATTCCCAAGATGAATGAGAGCAATTGTATCTGGCCATTGGCCAAATCACAAAGTGTTCCCAATATCTCCATTTTGTTCTTTCATGGTACTTCCTGACCCCAAGGTTTAGCCATTTTCTTTCAGGGGTCAGTCATCAATTTATCCACTAAGTCATTAGTTAATTACCATCTGTTAGCTCTGCTAAAGACACTGAATGAATGTTTATAGAAATAAGATAAAGCCATAAAGAACTGACTTTCTATACTTAGAGTTTTATACATCTTGGCAAGCCAACAAAGGAAATTCTTTTGGCTAATTGACAGTGAAGAGGATAAACACTTTCAATTCCTTTTCAGAGTATGTTCTGGCAATAGCCATTTTTAGTGAATGGCAAATTGTCATCAGTTTATATCAATGGTCATTTTAGTTCCCATAACAGATCAAAGAAACTTTGGCAATGTGACATGAGTTTTCCAAAATAGTACACATAGGATGGGACTCCTTTGCTCAGCATATAATGCACAGAATAATGGCACTTCACCAGCTATTTTTCTGACTACACTTTCAATTATCAACATTATCTTACTCAAATCTTAGTGAAAATGTAATGATTTGTAATTTACCTTTTGCTTCCTTATACACAGTTTCAGTGACTCAAACCTTAGTATATACATATATGTACACATGGGCTTCCCTGGTGGCTCAGGGGTAAAGAATCTGCCTGCTAATGCTGGAGACATGGGCTTAATCCCTGGGTCATGAAGACCCCATGGAGAAGGAAATTATAACCCACTCCAGTATTCTTGCCTGAAAAAAATCCCATGGACAGAAGAGCCTGGTGGGATACAGTCCAAAGAGTCACCAAGAGTTGGATACTACTAAGCAACTAAGCACTACTAGCCCTCCTAGCAACTAGACAGCAGAATCATTGCATGTGCTGTCCTTGCACCATGCAATACCTTGCTTGACCACCTGGCATATTCTGACAAGTTTCAAGTTGGAGCAGCTCCAGAACTTCTATCTTAATGGCAGCTATTTGTTGTAAAGTTGGGGGAGGTGCTGAATATGTTCATGGGAAGGAGACATGAAGAAGGTTGGTGGAGATAGCAGGCAACCCATATTCCCCTAGATCTTCCCTTTTCAAATTCCTCCAAGCAAAAGTCACTTTGTCCTTGGGGCTGACATACTTTTTCATCTGTATACTATTTCAGAAAAAAAAGATTGCATTATTGATATTATTTGTTAAGTATCTCCCATTCTAGGAAGGTAAACTTAAACCCTCTCTGGAAGCAATTGGTGCCATTTTTATAACCCTAGCACAGATTCAAATACAGACTTTTTTTTTTTTTTCAATACATCCTGCTTGAGTGAAGGAATGTGTAGACTCTCATCACAAACATCAATTTGTACCCATTGAGCTACAAAGGGAGATGTCAGGGGAAGCACATTCATAGCTGGAAAAGCAAGTGCAAGAATGAGCACAAGCAACACTATTCAATATGAATTCCCAGAGTCATGAAGGGAGTGGTGCATGCCGTAAACCCAAGGAGAAAGGCTGATATACAGATTTTGTGACCAAAGCGGGGAAAAAAAAAAAAAAAAGCCAGGGCAAAAATGGGCTTCACTTCAATGACATTTAAATAACTTGAGAACATTTCAGAGTAAATTGCTGCAAAATCCATCAGACTCTTGTTAAAATATATTGTACTATTATTTTAGGTGGCTAATTGGTTTGTGCATAACCCAGAGACTCAGCTTCTACACACCAGTCAGCCCTATCAGTGTTTGGTTTATCAGTTGGCCTTCAGCCAGTCAGAGGAAAAGCCTTCAAAGAATTAACTGATGACATGAGCTGCTTGCGGAGTTCCACTGCAGCTGCCAGGAAAGCAGAATTGCATTCATCACCAATGGGATTTTCTAAATAAAAAGAAGCGATTTCATGACAGCAGAGCCTGCAGCAGTTATGAGTCTCCATTTCACTCCACGCAGCAGATGTCAAGAGAGCTGTGATAATTTCCTTTCGTCTTTCAACCTGACATTATGGTGTAGAAGAAGGGGGGCTAGGATTTGTGAATTAATCTCACTCTCTTGGTTTTGAAACTTACATAACAATGTAATGTGGTTGGGACAACTTTTTCTTCAACTGAGTACTTATTTGTGTATTTTTAGTATCAGCATTGAATAACCTCTTCCCCACAAAGATAGAGCAAAATGTGGCTTAGGTATGGGTTGGGCAGGAGTCTTTCAGGGGGCACAGAAAATATCTCACAAACTGCACAGAACTCCCTCTGTATGGTCCCACTGGGGTGCTTTTCTACACATTTCAAACACACCACCTGTGTTGGTGGCATCCTCCAGAAAGCAGATCTGAGACGAAGAAGAAGATGGGGAACACCTGTGACAAATTAAAAGTAGGGGAGTAGATGTAGGGGAGTCTTCCAGCCATCATTCTACTCTGACCCTTGTGAAAGAAGGAAAGATGGCTGGGTAGGAAAAGATTCAGACTACACAGCTATAGGTATGTGGTGTGACCGAGAAAAATCTTGGCCAGATCGATGGTGAACTTGAATGCAAAGAACCCCACATCACACAGGAACAGCCAGGCCCAAGAACACCGGCCATACTGAGTCACCAGCTAGGGGCTGCTGGGAGGTGTGTCCTGAGCTCAAATGTTGCAACTAACTGCATCCTAACACCTGAACAACAGGACAGCAGGTAATATCTTGATAGGAGATCCAAATGGCATGTGTCATAGCTATTTGATATTTTTTTTTCCTTTTTCCTTTCCCTTTACAAGCACTATACTGTCAGCTCCTTGAAGGAGGTCTCTGTTTTTCTTTTCCTAGCTACTTTATCCTCTGCACCAGGAACTGTCCTTGGCAAACATTACTGTTGTTGTTCAGGCGCTAAGTGGTGTCCAACTCTTTTTGACTCCATGGACTGCAGCACACCTGGCTTTCCTGTCTTTCACAGATTTTGCTCAAACTCATATCCACTGAGTTGTGATGCCATCCAGCCATCTCATCCTCTATCACCCCCTTCTCCTCCTGCCCTCAATCTTCCCCAACATCAGGGTCTTTTCTAATGAGTTGGCTCTCTGCATCAGGTGGCCAAAATATTGGAGTTTCAGCTTCAGCATCAGTTCTTTCAATGAATATTCAGGGTTGATTTACTTTAGGATTGACTGGTTTGATCTTTTTGAAGTCCAAGGGACTTTGAAGAGTCTTCTCTAACACCACAGTTCAAAAGCATCAATTCTTCAGTGTTCAGCCTTCTTTATGGTCCAACTCTCACATCAATACATGACTACTGGAAAAACCATAGCTTTGACTATGGTTTAGCAAATGTGAGGTGTTCAGTAATTACTTGCTTTCTTTATAGTCCAACTCTAACATCCATATATGACTACTGGAAAAACCATAGCCTTGACTAGATGGACGTTTATTGGCAAGTTAATGTCTCTGATTTTTAATATGCTGTCTAGGTTGATCATAACTTCGCTGCCAAGGAGTAAGTGTCTTTTAATTTCACGACTGCAGTCACCATCTGCAGTGATTTTGGAGCTCCAAAAAATAGTCTCCTTGGACTTCAAGGAGATCGAACCAGTCCATCCTAAAGGAGATAAGTCCTGAGTGTTCATTGCAAGGACTGATGTTGAGACTCCAATACTTTGGCCACCTGACTTCGGCCACTGAAGAGTTGACTCATTTGCAAAAACCTTGATGCTGGGAAAGATTGAAGACTGGAGAAGAAGGGGATGACAGAGGATGAGATAGTTGGATGATATCACCGACTCAATGGACATGAGTTTGGGTAAACTCTGAGAGCTGGTGATGACAGGGAGGCCTGGTGTGCTGCAGTCCATAGGGTTGCAAAGAGTTGGACACGAGTGAGCAACTGAACTGAACCGAATGCTGAATGAATGCAAAGAAAATGGTAGTGACTGAGCTTCTGCAAGGGGCCTGGGAATATAGTAATACTCCATTAATACTCCTACTCCTACTACTCACGACTACCATGCCAGGAAGACATTTTAATCCATTGAACGAAAAGGAAAATCAGAAATTGTGAAGATTAAGTAACTTGCCCAGGTCACAGGGTATTTTAACATAGGGTAATATTGCCTCTAAAGCCCTTAGCCTTTCCACTATTCTGGGCTGTTGTGTTGTTAAGTAGCTAAATCACGTCTGACTCTTTTGCAACCCCATGGACTTTAGCTCACCAGGTACCTCTATCCATGGGACTTCCCAGGCAAGAATATTGGAATGGGTTGCCATTTCCTTCTCCAGGTATTCT
The DNA here is from genome assembly GCF_033118175.1 of Dama dama. NCBI lineage: Eukaryota > Metazoa > Chordata > Mammalia > Artiodactyla > Cervidae > Dama > Dama dama. Next base: position 23,722,312 of record NC_083696.1, on the reverse strand, counting down.
AGGTTGACACACCATCAATTTCTGTGCTTCAATGTAGCAACTTGTTATCTTTTTTTTCCTTTTTTTCTTTTCTTTTGCAGAGAATGTGTGTGTTATATACACATTGATGAGGCACTGAATTATTTTCTTTTGATTTTGCAGACTGACGCTCGTTCTCAATTTGTCCAGAAACCATGGAAGAAATTTAACCACTGAATGCAAAATGCTGCTTTGTTTTACTTGTTACTTGCCAGTGGTTTAAGAACCACTGTTGCATAGTTTTATTTTCTGCCACAATTTCAGCATGCCTTCAGTTAATCCTCTGGATTCAAAGCAACCACGAGTGCTCAAATTTCTCGAACTGCCAAATTCATTTAACTCTTTTTCTCACCTAGATAATTGCCTATTTAAAAAGAATCCTAATAGACCCATATCTCCTGTGCCCATGGACACTGGCTTCCCTGTGCATCTGGCTCCACCTGGATCCCTATGATCCAAGTAGCCGTGCCACCTCCATGCCTGGTCCTCACTGGAGCAGACCCAAGTCCTCCAGGGAAGCCTCAGAAGCTAACTCCTGTGGATAATCCACTTGCAGAGGTGGGAATAAAACCACAGTTGAGTTCCAGGGGCAGAGTGACTAAGAAAGAAGATCAAAAACCTTTCCATCAGCTGTACAAGCTGCAGGTTAAAACCACATAATCAACTAGGTAGACTCTGTCTGTGGAATATATAAAAGGACAATGAGTGTTTCCACAAAAGAAAATGCTCTGGCTCTGGCAGGTGTGGGCTTTGTAGGCAAGCATATGCAGGGGTAGGGCCAGACTAGAATCTGAGCTGTCCCTACAGCAGGTCCAGAGACCAGCCCTTCCCAGGACTGAAGGGTCTCCTAGGGAGGTAGAGGTAGGCTGTGGCTCATAGCAGAGCTAAGAATACTGACAGCTGAGACCTGAGAAAAACATTTATTATTCTTATGTTTTAATTCATTCTGTAGTTGGTTCTGGATTTTTTTCTCTTCATCTTTTTCTCCATTGTTCATTTTATCATTATCTCTATTTAAGCTTTTGGAAACTTTTAATCATATATTTTTAAATTTCCTTTATATATTTCTACTTCTACTTTGACTTTCTGCAGTTCTGCAGATTTTTTTGTTGTTCTCTACTTGTAGTTTTGCCTTAGTATATAGATCTTATATATATATATTTATATATATATACTTCTATTTAACTTTGTTTTTAGAGTCTTTTTTTTTTTTTCACCATGCTTGTGTGTTTGTTTTGTTTTCTTTCCTTAATTCCTACGTTGACACTCTGCTTTGGTCTTATTTTGTTTTAGTTTTGTTATTAATCAGTTAATATCATTTTTGTTTCCTTTGCTGAGTCAGTCTCTTGTACTTTGTTTTTTTTTTCTTTGTTTTGGTCTCCTTCGTGTGTGTGAGTGTGTGGGGGGGGACTGTGTATGTATGTTCCTTTGTTTTTGTTTCTATTTGCCTTATTTTGCTTTTACCATTTGTATGCGATTCATTTTATGCTTCTTGGTTTTTTGGTTGTTGTTTTTCTTTTTTTTTTTTGTCTGTTTTCTATTTTATTTTTGTTTGTCTGTTTTAATCCCCTTTGTTGCCACAACAAACAGGTTATGGGATCTTAGTTCTCCAGCTAGAAGTCAGGTCTGAGACTCTAGGGTGGAAGGGCTGAGTCCAGGACACTGACTACCAAAGAACTCTTGATCTCAGGGAGTATTCACATGAAGTCCTCCACTGAATACAAGACCTGGCACCTGCCAACTGGCTGCAACACCTAGCACCAGATGCCTCGAGCAAGCAAGCAAGATAAGAGCACAAACCAAATCATCAGCAGACATAGGTTGCCCACAGACACCCCAAAACACATCACCACACGTGGACCATCGCCATCAGAGGGGAAAAACTTACCTCCCACCAGAATGCGGACACAAATCCCTCCCAGCACAAGGCTTGCTCAAGCCACTGGACCAACATCACTCACCAAGGACAGAGCCCAATAGCAAGAACTACAACATGTAGCCTGGGGAAAGGAGACCTTAAACACAGTAAGTTAGACAAAATTAAGACAGAGAAGCATTTTGCAAATAAAGGAACAAAGTGAAAACCCACAAGACCAAATAAATTAAGAGGCAATAGTCAAACTGCCAGAAAAATAGTTCAAAATAATGGTAGTAAAGATGATCCAAAATCTCAATAGTTGCCTATTTAAAGTGTTTCAAACAAAGAACAGATGAAAATTATATTTCATACTAATTTGAAACTTTAATTATAAAACGCTTGTCTCAGTGTCTATAACATTTCTTTTTCCTTGGTCATATGACCATGTCCTGACATTTCATAATAAATGAAATTAATGAAGTTTGATTAGTTATAGAGATTGAACTAAACAGTATTATGAAAGGTTAATATGACTATATTTCAGCAAGTAAAATAATTTATGAATAATTGCCATTGTCTATGAGGGGCAACCTGGCCCCCAAAATTTTACTTAGATGCACTTGGAAGAAATAACTTCTTTTCTTTCCAGTCTTTTAGTTAAATTTAAAAATTCAGATTCTTTATCTTATTTCCTGATACTCCACACAACTTTAATTTTTTTCCAGCTTCTGAAATATTTATATAACTTTCTCGTATCTTTTAAAGTTCTCCTTATTTTGATTTCTCTAATGACCAGACTAGGAGGTGACATTTGCTCCCTGTAGGCATTGGTCTGTTTTGCAGTAAAATCTGTTCACAGTAATATCCTAAATATATGCATATGGTATGATTTAGCACGTGCATCAAGTCATAGCTAAACAATACACAAGTATCATTCATTATGGGCAAAATCTCAAAACAACTTAATTATCTATCAACAGAAAAGTTAGGCCATAAACTGCAGAATATTCATAGGATGAAATTTTATTAGGCAATGAAAACCAAAAAACCACAGCTAGCCTCACAACACAGATGAATACAAATACTGAATGAGCATAGACAGAAAAAAGTGTACATATTCTATGTTACCATTACAAAGTGCTTGAAAATGAGAAACCAAAATACAATATTTAGGGATGCATGAATGGTAAAGTTATTCATTTTAAAGTGTGGATGTAAATATCATAAATGATAAGTTGGTTACCTTCAGAGAGTTTTAGTAGTGATAGAGATGGGGCAAGAGGGAGTACTTCTGAAATGTCATCAGTGCTTAATTTCTCCATCTGAAGCTGTGGTTTCACATGCATATTAGTGATAATTTATTGAGGTGTTTATTCATGTTTTATGCAGTTTTCTATTTGCATTGAATGTTTTAGAATTTTAAACAAATTGTGGCATGGAAGCATATAGCTTCAATTACAGACTCCAACATAATCATCCTCTCACTCTCCTTCTCTTCTCCCTCTCCAATTGTTTTGTCAATTTCCCCAATCATGACATCAAAGAGATAGATTAGATGACTTCTGAACTCATCTCCAGCCCTAGTATTTTCTGATTCTAGTCTGCTGATAATTTGTAAGATATTTTTCTGCAAGAAAATTATTGTTTGTTTCTTAAAAGACACTTTTTTTTTTCAATTTCATCTCTTGGTTTTTATGCTTCTAGGGGAGTTATCAACCACCCTGTCAGCTTGCTTGACAATTGGTGAGATAATGAATGGCAGTGGTGAAGGAGAAAAATCACTTACTTTGTTGTCTTCTAACAAATGTCAGTTGAGAGAGAAAGTGATAGTTAAGGAAGGAAGATGGTCTTTACCACCCAATCCCCTAAATGTAATAGGACTTCTGCAGGAGAAAGTGGGGACAAGGGTAAAATTTGTAAAATATTTTAAAAAATGGTTAACCAAAAACAGATAAGACATAGAATTTTACATTTGGCTTCATTAAATTTTTTGAGATGAAGAGAGGCTCTAGATTTATTAAGGATCCTATTGCCATTTGAAGAAGAAAGATAATGAAACAGACAGGGAGCCATCAGGGGAAAGTTAGAGTATCCTGAGGTCACCATTCACCTTGGAGGAAGAGCCACATTCTGAGCACCATCCTCAGTCTTGGAGACTTGACACCTGAATTGTCAGCATTCAGAGTGGTTCCATTTCCCAGGACAGACTCATATTAAAGCATCTGTCAGAAGCTGACATTTCAAAACCAGAAAGATCTCATTCCTTCTATTGAGGATTTCAATTGTCAACCAGACCAAATGAACACTTCCACAGGTGCTATCTGCAAAATACAAATATCAACAGGTTGACTTAGAGGTTACTTTCAGTTGTGCTTCTTTGAGACCTACACTGACCTTGGTAATAAGTGGACCAGGTTCGTGGGGAAAGGTTTGGAGTTAGTTTCATTTAGTGCTTGCTTTTTAACCCTCCTGTTTCTTTGCACCCCTTGTCTTGACACTCTCTTCCCACACAGTTCAGTTTGGTTCAGTCGCTCAGTTGTGTCCAACTCTTCGTGACCCCATGAACTGCAACAGGCTAGGCTTCCCTGTCCATCACTAACTCCCAGAGTTTACCCAAAATCATGTCCACTGAGTTGGTGATGCCATCCAACCATCTCATCCTCTGTCGTCCCCTTCTCCTCCTGCCTTCACTCTTTCCCAACATCAGGGTCTTTTCCAATGAGTCAGCTCTTTGCATCAGGTGGCCAAAATATTGACGTTTCAGCTTCAGCATCAGTCCTCCCAATGAACACCCAGGACTGATCTCCTTTAGGATAGACTGGTTGGATCTCTTTGTAGTCCAAGGGACTTGCGAGAGTCTTCTCCAACACCACAGTTCAAAAGCATCAATTCTTCTGCATTCAGCTTTCTTTACAGTCCAACTCTCACATCCATACATGACTACTGGAAAAACCATAGCTTTGACTAGACGGACCTTTGTTGACAAAGTAATGTCTCTGCTTTTTAATATGCTGTCTAGGTTGGTCATAACTTTCTTTCCAAGGAGTAAGTGTCTTTTAATTTCATGGCTGCAATCACCATCTTCCCACACAAGTACAGTGCAATTGAATAGGCTTCTGGATCCTAAATCACAGTCATATACTGATCTTGCTCCCTCACATTCCTCACTATCAGGATTGGACTTATGTCATGCCTTTATAGTAGTGTCTTACTCAGCTCTGGCTACTGTAATAGTTTATCAGGCATCCCCCAAAACAGAAATTTTTATTTTCTCACATTCTGGAGGCTGGAAGTCCAAGATCAAAGAGCCAGCATGGAAAGGTTCTGGGGAGAGCTCACTTTCTGGCTTATAGTCAGCCACTTATTGATGTGTGCTCACATAGAGAGAAGAGATGGTACAGGAAAACAGGTCTTTCTTTCTCTTCTTATAAGGACACTAATCCCTTTTCATGGGAGCTCCAATCTCATGACCTCATCTAACCCTAATTATTGCCCAAAGACTCTGTCTCTAAATATCATCACTTTCGGGATTAGGGATTCCACACATGAATTTTGGGGAGATATGACTCAATCCACAGCAAGTAGATTAATTTTCAGAAGGCCCCAGAAATGGGGGTAAGAGACACCTTAACTGGTGCCACCTCATCCTAACCATGGCTTGTCCCTGAAAGTGGCCTGAGGTATATGATGGGAATGCAGCTTATCTCCAGGAGACAGAAGCTTCAGCCTTGATCCTGACATTTTACAAATAAATGGTTCTTCCTGAAGAACAGTCAGGGAGTCTAACTTCTTTCTCTCAGCTTGAGCTGCAGTTGAGATCTTGATCTATAGATTCACGTAGGAGCCACTCCTAGGGAAGAAGCCTGAAATCAACTGCACCCAAAGACAAACAAAATAAGAGACCATAGAGGCTCAGATGGTAAAATGTTTGCCTGCAATGCGGGTGACCCGGGTTCAATCCCTGTGTTGGGAAGAGCCCGTGGAGAAGGAAATGGCAACCCACTCCAGTACTCTTGCCTGGAAAATTCCATGGACTGAGGAGTCTGGTAGGCTACAGTCCATGGGGTCACAATAGAGTCAGACACGACTGACCGACTTCACTTTCACTTTACTCAATGGAGATCCTACCCTAGTGATGTTATCCTAGGTCTGTATGTGAGCAGCCAGTGCCAGCCACAGAGATGCTCTTGACCTCCTTCAGGGAAAGGCTACTGGAGAGGAAACGTGGAGGAAAAGAACTCACAGATGTTTCCATGTTGTGGCCCACGGTGAACTGAGAGAGGAGAGATGGTACAGGAAAACATTTCAGAACCTCAAGGATAGAGATTTATGGCAACACTGAGCCTTGATACTTAAGCCTTTCTGGGTCAAGAAGGCCAGAGTGGTGTCATGGAATAAGTTCAATCTTAGGGTAACCTCTCTAAGCCTTGCTTTTCTCGTCTAAAACCAATACTGCTATTTTACAGATATTAGGCAGAATGGGGTCATTTTCATTACTTTTTGACTTCTGGCATGTTAAAAAATACCAAATAGGCTTACAAAAATTATGTTACATTCCAATGACTTACATTTAACAAATTTTCTCTTTCACTGGTCCCATTCCCCTCAGCATATTCAACCTTCAACAGAGTTATATGTATACCTTCTAACAAACAACAGGCAAATCAAGAACATGTGCTTGTCTTTGATTCAAATTCATGTCCACAACACCTAGAACATATGCAGGGCATAGTCAATAAAATCAGGGTTATCAAATGTAACAAATGAAAATACAGGATGCTCAGTTAACTTTGATTTCAATGTTAAATGTTTAAAAGTATATTTCATGCAATACATGGTACATATGTATACTAAAAAAATCCCTGTTTTTTAACTTAAATTTAACTAGGCAAGACATTGTTTATTTTACCTAACTATCCTAAATATTTATTTTTAAAAGAATAAATAAATGATTTTACATGTATATTCATTTGACCACATGGATTACAACAAACTGCGGAAAATTCTTAGGAGATGGGAATGCCAGTCCACCTTACCAGTCTCCTGAGAAACCTGTATACAGGTCAAGAAGCAACAGTCAGAACCAGACATGGAACAATGGGCTGGTTCAAAAATTGAGAAAAGAATATGGCAAGGCTGTATATTGTCACTCTATTTAAGTTACATGCAGAACACATCATGTAAAATACCAGACTGGATGAATCACAAGCTGGAATCAAGATTGCTGGGAGAAATATCAACAGCCTCAGATATGCAGATAATATCACTCTAATGGCAGAGAGTGAAGAGGAACTAAAGAGTCTTTTGTTGAGGGTCAGAAAGCAAAAAAAAAAAAAAAACTGGCTTGAAACTTCAAAAAACTAAGAACATGGCATCTTATTCCATTTCTTCATGGCAAATAGATGTGGAAAAAGTGGAAACAGTGACAGATTTTATTTTCTTGGGCTCCAAAATCACTGTGAAATGTGCCTGTAGCTATGAAATTAAAAGGTGCTTGCTCCTTGGAAGGTAAGCTATGACAAACCTAGACAGTGTATTTAAAAGCAGAGACATCACTTATCAAACAAAGGTCCATGTATTTAGAGTTATGGTTTTACCAGTAGTCATGTATGGATGTGAAAGTTGGACCATAAAGAAGGCTTGACGTCAAAGAATTGATGCTTTTGAGTTGTGGTGCTGTAGAAGACTCTTGAGAGTCCTTTGGACAGCAAAAAGATCAAACTAGTCAATCCTAAAGAAAATAAACACTGAATATTGATTGGAAGGACTGAAGCTGAAGCTGAAGCTCCAGTACTTTGGCCACCTGATGCAAAGAGCATATTCATTGAAAAAGACCCTGATGCTGGGAAAGATTGAGCCAGGAGGAGAAAGGGTGGATCAAGGATGAGATGGTTGAATGATATCATCGACACAATGGACATGAGTTTGAGCAAACTTCAGGAGATAGTGAAGGACAGGGAATCCTGGCATGCTGCAGTCAATGGAGTCTCAGAGTCAGATGTGACTTAGTGACTGAACACAGTATATTCATTTATGTATTCACTGATGTTAAATTCTTTAATAATTTGGTTTCCTCTCCTTACCTTTTCATATTTTAAACTAAGTCTTCCCTATGAGGTTCAGCTTAAATACATCTTTCTCAGTATCTGCTAAGAGGTCCCAGTCTCTCAATTTTATGACAGTTTAATTTTTATTATGTAATTTATATTTATCTGTTATTATTATTCATATATATATGTATCTTTTTATATTATATGACTATTGAGACTATAAATGGACACAATATATGCTTTGATTTTTCTTTTGTAGTAAAAAAATGTGCTCAATGTTTTCTAATCCTCTGATTTCTATGACTGTAAATTCCTAACTGGATATGAAGTACACTGTAGAAAATATCAAACAATGAAAATGCTGATCATAATTGTCTTTTAATTTTGCAGTTGATAGCACCCTCACAGCCTTCTGGTTTGTTTGGAGAAAGATATTCACAAACAGAAATATAGACTTGAAAGAAAGCTTGCTTGAAATACAGAGCCAAAATTTTATTATAAGACAAGAATGGAGCATGTGGCATGAGAGACAGTCCCACCACACAAGAAGAGAAAATAGGAATCCCAAAAGGATTCGTTCGACTTCCATAAATAGAAGTTGTATGAAGGATACTTGAAGGGTTAGGAGAGTGAGTATAGTAACTGTGTCCTTAAGAAGGGTTACACAATCAGACTCTAGATATCATTGAAAGTAGGGGTGGTGAAATAGCAAAAGCATTCATAAACCCTCAGAGTGATTGAAGAAGAATCCTAGAATCCCTGGGGGAAGCGTTTTGTTTCATTTCTGTATCCAGCCTGGGGCAGGAATAAGGCTGGTAACAATGAAAATTATAGTACCTGCTTTCATGAGGCTCCTGTTCTAGTAGGAAAATGAACTCCCAAATTAGCAAATTACAAATAGATGTACATCATTTTAATGTGATGTACACTTTGTTGTACAAATGCGTCATGATGATTAGAGGATGAGGAGATATGAGTTTTTTTTTTAAAGGGGTCACATTTAAGCAAAAAACCTGATAGAAGTGAGTGAAGTTAAAGGAAGATATGCAAGAAAGTAGTGCAGTTGCAAAGGTACCAGAGTGGGGTTATTCTTAGACACTTGAAGAATATCAAAAAGACCAGGGCAGGTGGTACAGAACAAGTGGTGAGAAGAGGGATGAGGGATAAGAGATGAAGCAAAATAGATAATAAACTGGAGTAAATTACTTAGAGTAAATTACTTGTGAATAATTTTCTTCATTGTAATGGAAAAAAAAACTGCCAGATTTTGAAGGGAGGAAGTGAATTGTCTTATTTGCATTTCTAAAATGTCACATTTTCTAGAATATAGAGTGAGGCAAAATGTGAAAAAGAGTCCATTTTGGAGGCTATTTTCATAACCCAAATGAGAGAAAATGTGGATTGTAGGAGTAGATTGAGAACAGTGAAGTTGGTGAATAATTTATTCGAGATACATTTTGAAAATGGAGCAAGTAAGACTTGCTGTTGGATTAAGGAGGTATGAGACTGGACATCCAAATGAAAATGATAGCATTAACCAAGAGTTAGGAAGAGGGGATTTGTAGTGTAGAGGGTCTATGTGGATGAAACCAATGAAATGTCTAAAAGGAGCTGTTGAATAGTTACTTGGAAAATGAGCCTAAGGCTCAGAGAAGTAGTCAAGCTAGTGATAAAATTTGGTAGTCATTAGAGCATTGCTGATTTATAAAGGTATGAAATTAGATCAAATCACCCAAGGGATATATGCCAACAGCAAAGAGAAGACAAAGAACTGACCCCTGGCACCTTCCAACAATCAGATAGCAGATGCAGGAAAATGAACGTGCAGCACGAAAGAAGACGAAACCCAGAAAACTCTGCTACTTCAGAAGGCAAGAGCAAAAAATAGGTCTGGAAGAAAGATGTAATCAACTCTTTTCATGCTTTCATTGCTCATGTATCTTATATAATGGGACATTTATTAATTGGCCAATGTGTATGACAACACATGAGTCATCATCTTAAGATTGCTTTCCATAAAGTGGTGAGACAAACCACTTACTGGAGTGAATTCCAGGGGGAAATGAGTACAGATAATCCCTGGTAGCTCAGCTGGTAAAGAACCTGCCTGCAATGCAGGAGACCCTGGTTTGATTCCTGGGTCATGAAGATCCACTAGAAAAGAGATAGGTAACCCACTTCAGTAGTCTTGGGTTTCCTTTGTGGCTCAGCTGGTAAAGAATCCGCCTGCAATGTAAGAGACCTGGGTTCGACCCCTGGGCTGGGAAGATTCCCTGGAGAAGGGAAAGGCTACTCACTCCAGTATTCTGGCCTGGAGAATTCCATGGACTTTATAGTCCATGGGGTCACAAAGAGGCGGACACAAATGAGTGACTTTCACTTTCAGTGTGAAAATAGGAAAACAGAAAACATCTTTGAGAAGTTTTATTAAAGATAGAAGTAGAATAAAAGAGTGGTGGCAAGAAAGAGATATGGAAGTCAAAGAAAAAGTTTTTCAAAGATAGAAGATATTCTGAAGATTTTATTGCAGTGAAGTTGAAATCTTGAGGAAACTGAAAATTGTATAATGCAGGAGATTGTGGAGACAACACAAGAGCAAGCTCCTTGAGAATGTAAGAGAATCACTGTGGTGATGGAGTTGGCCTCAGCAGTAGAGACAATTTTATCTATTGTCTCTAGTGAAGAGAACATATATATGTATAAACGGAGAGGAAATGTTAGGTTTGTTGGAAAAGAGTAATTGTTCTTCTTTGAAAGCTACTAATTTCTCAGTGAAATAAGTAAAGAGTACACAAATCAGAAAATGAGAAAAGAGCAGATATTGGTGATTTGAGCAAGGACGAAATAGTTGTATATGGGAGTAGGAAAGAAAAATAATAATGTTTAGAGAAATAATAGTATTTTTGCTGGACAGCACCAAGTTTTCTTAAGGTTTGGTCATAGATTGTGGATTTGGTCGGCACAGTTGTGTGTTTTTCTCCTTTCATATTAAACTTACTTGAGTATAGACTAAAGAGTCTAATTAATTGGATTTAATTAAACTTGAAATTATGCCAAGGAAGTTTAATAGAGGTTGGGAGGATCATGGGATTTAAGGATGTATTAAAAGAATGAATAGCAAAATAGACAATGAGGCCACTATGCAGAGATGAACAGTTAAATACTAGAAACTTCAATGTATTGGAAGTCGATGTGCTTTTGAAAGTTGCTGAAGTAGGAATATTATAAAGGGTGAAACAGAAATATAGGTTGTTGTTATTGTTCAGTTGCTAAGTCATATCTGACTCTGCGACCCCATGGACTGCAGTACACCAGGCTTCCCTGTCCTTCACTATCTTCTGGAGTTTGCTGAAATTCAGGAAATCTAAGTGATGGAGCTCAAAAAAGTGAGTGCCTAAAATTGATATTTTTGAGGTGACTTAGATAATGGTGATGGTAAGTCTTTGTGATATTCCTAAGAAAGCGAATGATTAAAGTGGCATAGAGAAAAAGATTATAAATGAGAAAATCAAGGCATTTGGTGAATCGGCCTCTGGATTTTGTAGGTACCATGAGTAATTTAATGAGTCCCCACCATAATAATGTTGTTTTATATATAACTTATAAACTAGCAAATTTTCTTAAAATAATTTGTGATATTTCTTAAATTATTTTTATATACAGTTTTATTATTTTATATAGGGTTGGGATTTTCTCAGATCTGTCATTTAATAAAATAGTTTTATCTTTTTTGATAACATCTGGTTGTTTCAAATAATAGAAACTGAGTAGACTTATGTAGAGACCTTACTAATGAAAAAATCCCCATAACCTCTGCTTACTGATGATTAAGAAAAAGACTGTGGCAATAACTGTGGCCTCCTAGACCAACAATGAGTTGACACAAGCCCCAGAAGTTCATGATTAGAAAAATAGAGGAATGCAGAAACAAAGATAGGTCAACCAGGCAGGGACATAACCATAACTTAATAAATCAGTCCCAAAGGCTCCCAGTTCTGTCTCAAAGGCAAAGACAGTCCAATGCACATTGTTCAGCTGTTGTGTGGAAACCAGACCCCAACAAGACAGAGAATAGCTATCATGAGTATGTATCCACCAGACTGCCTGGAACCTGAAGACTGGTAAGACTGACCCTTTGACCTCACTTGGTTATCTCACCACTGACTAATCAGAAATTGTACATTTGCTGATTAGGTTCCCCACAACCTTCTCCTTCACTTTGTCTTTAAAAACACATCCCTAAAAGCCACTGGGGAGTTCAAGACTTTTAAGTATGATCTGGTCATTCTCCTTGTTTGGCACCCTGCAATAAACTCTGTAATTTTCTTCACCTTCGAGCTGGTGTTAGTAGATTGACTTTGATGTGCAGCAAGCTAGCAGAACAAATTTTGGGTTGAAAGCACAACTACTGAACCTAGAGGTTGTATCTTATTTTCATCGCTTCCCAGATTTTCTATATGACCCAGCTTCTTATACTAAACTTAGAAGAGCCACAATATTAAGTATCTTTTGATCATCAAAACTAGTATAGGCTCATATATGAGAAATTCCCCATGAAGGATAAATGCTGATACATCACTAAGATGGAAATAAGAAGGTCAAGTCTGAGCCTTGATATCAGGGAAGACTTCAAAATGTTGACATTGTTATCCGAGGAATCTAATATGATGGTTAGAACATATCAACAGGAGTTGTCTGGTTCCATTTTGGTAAGGTTGGTGATCCTTTGGGCGGAAATAGCTATTTGGCCTACTGTTAATAAGAAAAAGAAGAGAAACAAGGTTCATCTTGCAAGTGCAAGGAACTGGTAAGAACCAGAATGACTGGTGGTAAACCAGGTAGGCAGTTTTAGCTTCTGGCTGGGCCTTGTCCTAGGTTCTGGATAGAACAAATCAGAAATGAGACAGAGTCAACTGTTTACTTCAAAATTAATGGGAAGACTGTACTTCTTTGGTCAGGGTAGGTTTATGAGACCTTGAACTTGAGATACCAGTATAATCTCCAGATTCCATTTTCTCCTGGAGTGAGTCATTGGACCAAGGATGCATAACTAGTTAGCACTGGTGTAGATACCAATGAATATTGGTGTTGGATACTGGATGTTGGATACCAACATTTCTTTAGTTTTCTTTCATTACATTTCTTAAACCCCAACTCATTTCACCAGAAAATATGTTTTATATCAAGCCTTATCTATAAAGCTTAGGAGATAAAAACTCAATGGTAGAAGCTAGTTTCTGGTCTCAAGGAGCTGAGAGTAACATATATTCACACAAAAATAACTTTTCCTTCTAAATCCAGTGAGTGATCTGTACCAAGTCCAAAATCAGACATATCACTGAGGAGGTTAGAAGAGGTATCAGTCACAGCTGAACGAAGTGGACACAGAAAGATTCCAGGAGAAGGCTCAGTCAGACAACCAGAGTTTTCAGCCATCATTCATGGATACCTCTGCTGTTTTCTCATATTTTCTGCTTTTTCCAAAATCACCTATCTATGTGACCTGCTTGTCCTTTCCAATAGACTTTAAACAAACGCAGTTTTACGTTTGGAAGATGCTAAGTAGAGTCGGACACGACTGAGCGACTGAACTGAACTGAACTGAACTGGAGTCTGAAAATATTGCTGTTATTTTTGGCACTAGTGTTCTAATAGTTCTTATTTCTATGTCAGGTTCTATTGCATCGGCTCAAAATTCCAGAACAGCATTAGAGACTAATGGTGAAGAAGAGTAGCATTGTTTTGTTTCTAATTCGAACCGGAAAACTCAAACTTTTATTTGTTATGTATTTTAGTAGATGAATATGAGACTGAATATTATTATAAATATTCTCTGTGTCCAGAAACTATCCATTCGTTTGTTAAAGAATTTCCTTTAAATGAAAGAAAGTTTAAATTTAAAAAAGAAAGAAAGAAAGAAAGATTCCAGGAGGAGGGAGTATCTGAAGACATTTTCTCAGGAGATAGAAGAGAATAAGAAGAAAAGAAAGAAAAAAGGAAGAATGGGGTTACATTCAATGGTGGAAACAGCTGCCAAAACCTACTGGAATGTTGGCATAAACAACTATAGGTGTTCTTGTTCAGAAATTCTCCTATTCCTACCTGTGGACCTATAGGTAGATTTTTCCTGCTTATAATTCCTTGCTCTGCTGACAGTCTCAAGTTCAGGAACCACATCCAGCTATGCAGAGTGGCATGTGCAGGCTCTGCCCAGGTTCCTATAGTATGGTAAAAGTTACAGAACGATGATGGAAATAACATGCAAACTCAGATAAAATAATATGAGGTTGTCTTTCCACTTTGTTCAGTGCATTTCTAGACAATAGTTCATATTCTCCTTCCTCTAGAATACTGGTCCTGTGGAGCTTGCAAAACCTAACAGAAAGAAAAAAGACAAGATGATTAGCATTAACAGGAGACCTCAGTTCTGGAAGAGTAGACAGTCCTGCAATAGAAAAGTTTGTCTTTGAGGTTCACCACCTTGAGGGGAAGGACTGCTGCCAATATCCCTACCTCTATTCACTGGATCTGAAGCTTACTCCCTTCCCCCATCGCCCACCCTCGCTCCATGAAGGAGCCAATCAGATGAATCTGAATGACTGTTTCTTCCAACTTTTTCCACCCAACCAATGCCAGCCTTCTTAACTTTCTCGAATAGGTCAATCTATCTGCCACTTCAGCACCTTTCCTGGTTTTTGTTCCTCTTCCCAAAACATCCTTCCCAGTGCTCTTTACTTGTCTTCCAACTTCTTCTCACTTTCTAATCTTGCTCTTGATCTCAGTCTCCAAGTCACTTCTGAATAGGGGAACTTTGCAAATATTATAAGATAACTCTATATTAACCTTTATTGCAGCACAGGGTTTTTTTTTTTTTTTTTCTTTCCTCTCTTATTAACTCTTAGCACTTATGTAATTGTTTACCGGCCTGTGGTCTTTTTAACCATCTGAAATGCCATGTCCCCAAGGAGTTTGATCATGTTAGTATCCCATCTGGAACAGTGTCTGGCACAAAGTTCATAAATAATAAATAAGTTTTTGATGAATAATTTCATTTTAAAAAGTTTTTAGTGAAGTTATAACTACACTCCAACTCAACTTTTTCCAAGTTAGAAACTTTTCCCCACTTTAGAACCCAGCCACTCTGTTCTATTCACAGCTGAATTCCACATTCTATGAGAAATCTCAGTAATTTGAAGTGTGATTTCACAATTCCTTCCTTCATCCTTTAACACAGTTTCTTCTTCCATTTCACTTCACATATATCCACCCCCAGAGAAATCTTAAAATATCAGAAAAGTTACACGCCATTTCCTTTTAAAGTTAAAATTCATGTCATCTGTGACAGTGATGATAGAAGTTCACACTTTAGATGAGAGCCTCCAAATCATTAGTGATCCACACTGAAACGGTTGGAAACTCTCCTCTACATTGTTTGCCTGAAAAGCATAAAGAAAAAGCAAAGACACAATAAAAACTCTTCCCTTTCAGATATTTGATAACTATGTATGCCAACCCAGGGATTGAACCCGGGTCTCCTGCATTGCAGACTGAGCCACCAGGGAAGCCTGTTTTGTTATTTTTATTTTAAGATAACTTGTTTACTCTATATTTAGTGCTCTATGCTTTTCCATGTGACATTTGGAACCAACATTGCACACTTTATCATGTATTTGTGGCAGTATGGAAACTGAAACTCACAGAAATTATTTAAAATCAGAAAAAATTTACAGAGAATTTGAAACTGAACCTATCTGGCTTAAATACCTAGACCCTCAACTTAGACTAAACATCAGAACAACCTCAAATATCCCATCTTGCCTGCTTCAACTACTCTGGGATATAAATTCTATATAAATCACTCAGTAATGTGTATTCACATTGATAATATTTACAAATTTACAAAATACACATCTGTGATCCCCTCCTTTACCTCAGCATGAAATGCAAGAAAAAAAAAAAAAGCTCATTGCTTTTGCTGACAGTCATGTGCAACGTGACTGAGTCCTCCCTAACCCAAAGTCAACATGTTCAACATCGATAATCTTTGTGGAGTCCCAAGAAAGAGACATTTCCACAGGTCAGTACACTTGAAGCAGAGTCTGCTATTGAGTGTGCATTTTGGTCACTGACATCATCCAAGCCCACAGGGTATATTTAAATAAAGGTGAGATAAGCAAGATTCCATCTTTCTGTTCCAGGATGGAATACAGGGAGTTATGCTTAACTTCCTTAGTGATGCAAAGTTCAGCCTTTCCTAGCTGCTACACATATTCTCTTCCAATGACGTCCATCAGATGTTGAGGTCCAAAATTTTCTGGCCTTGGCACATATATCCTCTCACTTCACACTGGATTCTTTTGTCTTTTTACCTGAAAACTATTCAATTGTATTCTAAAGTAGAGTGATCCAACTAAATTTTTCTCAGTGGGACTGAATTAAAAAAGCTGGGAGAGTGAGAACGTAAGAAATTCTTACGTTTTCAAGGAATGTTGGCTTTTTGTCCTGGAGATGATGTGGGGGAAAAAAGAGACATACATTATTTTCACATAATGAAGACAGCATTAAAAAAATGATCAGGTATTGGAAAGTTTTTATGGAAATATAATTGCTTTATAATGTTGTATTAGTTTCTGCCATACAGCATCGTGAATCAGCCATATGCATGCATATATTCCCATTATTCTTGAACCTCCCTCCCACCCATCCCCATTCCACCCCTCGAGGTCATCACAGAGCACCAGGCTGAGCTCCTGTAATAGGGCAGCTTCCCAGTGGCTGTTCATTTTACACATAATAGTGTATATATGCCCATGCTACTTTCTCAGTTCGTCCTCCCACTCCTTCCCTCCCTGTGTCCACAAGTTCATTCTCTATGTATGCACCTCTATTCCTGCCAGGCAAATAGTCTCATCAGTACCATTTTTCTAGATTCCAAATAAATGCATTAATAGATGATATTTGTTTTCTCTTTCTGACTTACTGGATAATTCCATATTTTTGGAAAAGATATGTATAAGAAACTACATAGAAAGTAAAAAATAAATGAAATCATTTATTAGAATGTTTAAAATCAAATTATTGATACATATGTTTTAAATTTTGTATTGCATACCATTGACACAGTTTGCCTTCAAATTTTATCTGTTATTAAATATTGTCAAATACTCTTATAATATCCTTGTGCTCAGTAATGATGATCTTTTTGATTTCTAATATCAGTAATTTGGGTGTTCTCCCATTTTTTTCTTGCTTAGCTTCACTTGTTATTCAGTTGCTCAGTTGCATCCGACTTTTTGCGACCTCATGGACTGCAGCATGCCAGGTTTCCCAGTCCTTCACCATCTCCCAGAGCTTTCTCTGACTTATATCTATTGAGTCAGTGATGCCATCCAACCATCTCATTTTCTGTTGTCCCCTTCTCCTCCTGCCTTCAATCTTTCCAAGAATCAGGGTCTTTTCCAATGAGTCAGCTCTTCACATCAGGTGGCCAAAGTACTAGAGCTTCAGCTTCAGCATCAGTCCTTCCAAAGAATATTCAGGATTGATTTCCTTTAGGATCGACAGGTTTGATCTCCTTGCAGTCCAAGGGACTCTCAAGCCTCTTCTACAACACCACAGTTCAAAAGCATCAATTCTTCAGCACTTAGCCTTCTTTATGGTCCAACTCTCATATCCATACATGACTACTGAGAAAATCTCACTAGAGGTTTATAAATTCAATAATCTTTTTAAGGAAACAAATCTCATCAATTTGTCTTTATTGTTTTCTTATTTCTAATCATTGATATCTAACCAACTTTTCAAATTTATTTTCTTCTGCTTCCTTTATGCTTAGATTGCCCTTTGTCCTCAAGATTTCAGAACTTTCTTCTTCCTAAAATATACATTTAAAACGTAATTTCTTTCTGAATCCTGCCTTCACAGCATTCCACATGTTTTCACAAAATTTATTTTTATTGAGCTCTAGATAAGAATCTGCCTCCAATATGGGAGCTGCTGCTGCTGCTAAGTCACTTCAGTCGTGCCCGACTCTGCGACCCCATCCCTGGGATTCTCCAGGCAAGAACACTGGAGTGGGTTGCCATTTCCAATACAGGAGAGCCAGGTTTTATTCCTGGATTGGGAAGATCCCCTAGAGAAGGGAATGGAAACCCATTCCAGTATTCTTGCCTAGAGAATTCCGTGGACAGAGGAGCCTGGTGAACTACTGTCCATGCAATTGCAAAGTATTGGACACTACTGAGCAACTAACACACTCACACACAAACATTTAAAAATTATCTGGAGACTTCTTGGATCCATGTTTTATTATAGAAGTAAGTTTTTAATTTCCACTTATTTGGAAAATTTCTGGTTATCTTTCAGTTTTTCCTTTCTAATTTAATTTCACTGTGCTCTGAGAAGATACTTTATATGAATGACTTCTATTATTTAAAATTTGTTGAGGTGTGTTTTATGGATAAAATATGGTCCACCATGATGAATGGTCCAAATGAGCTTGAGAAGAATGTGTGTCCAGCAGTTGGTGGATAGAGCATTTGGTCAATTAGAAGTTAGTGAAGTATTGTTCAAGTAATCTATACCCTTACTAACCTGTCAAATTTATCTGTCAGTTACTAACAGAAGGCCTTTATATTTTCAACTCTTGTAGTGGATTTGTCAGTTTCTCCTTTAAATTCTATCTGCTTTTGCATCACGCATTTTGGCATTCTCCCACGAGATTCATACAAGGTGAGGATTTGAATGTTTTTTTTTTTTTTTTTTGAGAGTTGATCTCTGATAATCTTTCTTGTTCTTAAGTTTGCTTAATCTTAATTAATATAGCTAATCCATTTTTTACTATTGTTATCTTTGTCCATATCGTTCATTTCAGCTTGAATCTGTATTTTTAAGTTGATTTCTGCAAACAGTCTATAGTTGGGCCTGTGTATGTGTGCATTTGTGAGTGCGTGTGTGATTTTCAAGTTCATTCAGGACAATTTCTATGTTGTGAGGGTGTATTTAGACCATTCACAGTTAAAATCATTATTGATATGCTTGGATTTATGTACATCATGCTTGTAATTGTTTTCTACTCATTGCATTGTTCTTTGTTTCACCCTTTTTTCTACCTTTGCTGATTTTAATAAATATTTTAAATATCTCCATTTAATTTTCCAAGTGTATCAGTTATATATTTTATAAAATAAATTTTAGTGACTTTGTCTTCGAGTATATAAAATATTCATTTTTAAAACATGTTAAAAAAGTATGAAAGTGTTAGTTGATCAGTCATGTCAGACTCTTTGCAACCTCAAGGACTGTAGCTGCCAGGCTCCTCTGTCTATGGAATTCTCCAGATGAGAATACTGAAGTGAGTATCCATTCCCTTTTCCAGGGGATCTTCCTAATCCAGGGATTTAATTCAAGTCTCCTGCATTGCAGGCAGACTCTTTACTGTCTGAGCCACCATGGAAGCTCAAAGAATGTAAGTCAACCTTCAAATAGCACTATAATGCTTCACATGAATGTGGTATCTGATAACAGTATTACCAACTCCTTCCTCTTTCCAGCCATCTACGTCACTGTGCCTTTCTCTTCACTTATCCCTGGGATCCACCTAATACATTGCTACTTTAACCAAACAACTATGTTTTAGGTCAGTTAATCAATAAGAAATATGAAAGATACTATCTTATCTTTATTTATTCATTCACTGAACTCTTCATGCAGATCTGAGTTTCTGAGCTATGTCTGAGCTATATTTTTCTGAACCAAATCTTTTAACATTTCTTACAAGGAAGTTGTGCTGAATGAAATTTCTAAGTTTTTCTATGTCTCAGAAATTATTTCTCTTTCACTTTCAGAGAATATAATTTTTTTGGTCGAAACTATAAATTATAGTTTGGTGACTTTTTAAGATTTTAAATATTTCACTCCAACACTCTTCTTATTTGTATGGTGTCTGATGTAATTATTTTTCTTCTTTCTCAACAAGTAAAGCTTTCTTCTTTCCCCTATGATTTTCTTTAAGACTTGATCTCTCCATATTTTTGTGTATTTTGAATAGGATGTACCTAGGTATGTATGTTACATGTTTATTCTTTGTTTAGTGACCTCTGAGTTTCAGGAGTCTGTGCTGTGATGTGTCATTTATTTTGGGAAGTTCTTGTCTATTGTTACTTCAAATATTTCATCTGCTTTATTCTTAACTTCTGCTTCTGGTATTGAAATT
The DNA here is from genome assembly GCF_033118175.1 of Dama dama. Classification (NCBI taxonomy): domain Eukaryota; kingdom Metazoa; phylum Chordata; class Mammalia; order Artiodactyla; family Cervidae; genus Dama; species Dama dama. The sequence continues at coordinate 23,702,172 of NC_083696.1, read as the reverse complement.
ATACCTTAGAAAATTTTTCACAGTGTTTAGATGTATTGTTTTTTAAATTATTTTTATCTTCAAATTTCAGCTCAGATCTATTTTCAAGCTTATTGAGTCTTTCTTCAGTCGCGCTGAGTCTACTGATGAGCTCATCAAAGGGATTCTCCATTTGTATTGCTCTATTTTTGTTGTTGAGTGTTGTTTTTTTAATGCTATTTTCTCAGAATGTCTAGTCTCATTAGTAGACTCATCACTTCTCTCTGCTTACATTATCCATCTGGTTGCCTACTTTTCCATTCTTTATTATATTAAACATAGTTATTTTAAATTCCTCATCTGGTAATTCCAACATCTGTGTCCCATCCGGGTCTAGTTCTGATGATTACTTTATCTCTTCAGACTGTTTTCTTTTTCCCACGCCTTTTAGTTTGACCTAAGTTCTTGTTGAAAACTGGACATGTTGTACTAGATAATAGGAAGTTAGTTAAAAGAACTCTTAGCATATGGTTTTATATTTATCTGGCTGACAGATGTGTTGGTTTGATGTATACTCTGGACCTAGGAGCCAGAAACTTCATATTCCTCTGCTGTCTTCTTTTCTGTCTCTGTTGTGAACTTTGGATTTCCCAAGTACTTGCTTCCAGAGTGAGTACATCTTGAAGTTCTCTCATCTATAATCCAGAGTCATCACTGACACTTCTCTTTTTCTCGTATATACACCAAACATGTCAGAACATCATACTGACCTCATCTCAAACATACATCCAGTCTGATATTCCCTGTAAATACCTTAGTGTGTTACCAATATCTGCTACCTGTATTTTTACAACTTCTTAACAGGTTCTACTACTCTTTTTCCTTGTCTTTCGAGGCAGATATCTATTTGCCTTCAGGTCTACTCTCTGCTCTTCGCCTTACCGCTCTGTGCCTCAGGATCCTGAACTGGCTTACGCTCTGCTGTCCACTTGGCTCCACATGGCAGAGATCCCTGGAAGGAAGCCAGTGGGAAAGAGGACACTGTAGGGGCTTATTAGTCTCCCAGGACTGATGTAACAAATTAATCACAAATTGAGGACTTAAACAGAAATTTATTTTCTCACAATCTACAGATGATTTTGGAAGTCCAAAATCAGTATTATTGGGCCAGAATGAAGACATCAACAGGGCAATGCTTTCTCCAGATGCTGTAGGGGAAAATTCTTCCCTGTCTTATTCCAGCTTCTGATGGCTGTCCTTGTGTCTCAGCTGTGGCAGCATCACTCCAATTTTCAAATTCCCCTGTCTTTCTCTCATAAGGACACTTCTGACTATACCTAGAGCCCACAAGAATAATCCAAGATAACTCTTCCATCTCAGTATTCTTTTTTGTTTTCCATCTCAGTATTCTTAATGTAATCCTATTTGAAAGGACCAGTTATTTTTTCATATAATGTACCATTTACTTGTTCCAGGGATTAGGACATGATATCTTTGATGACTATTTTCATTCTATAGGAGTGTCCTTCAGCCAAAGGTTATAGCTCTTATCAATGTTGCTTTCTTCACACAACTCTCTTCTCCCTGATTAAGAAGACTACTAGAGAAGTTCTCCTGTCCCTGTATCATCAGGTCTAAGAGTGACAATGTCTGCCACCAGTACCACTACTACTATGTTGTTAGAACCCATACATGCCCTATGTCTTGGATTTTCCTTCTTTCCTAACCACACTGGTTACAGTTTATTTTTCTTCAAATTACTGCATTACATGTGCCATCTCTTTTCTAACAGAATCCTGACAGATAAAACCCTACAGGTAGTCTCAACACAAAAGTCAAAGTGATACTTTTCAAACTAAAGTTATATATAGTGTGCCCCTTACATTAAGAATAAAAGTTATTACACCAAGAGGAGCAGAAAAATAAGGAAAAAAACCTTGAAAGTTAGTGGAAGGAAAGAAGAAATAAAGGCAAGAGTGAAAATAAAGGAAATAAAGACTAAAAAAAAATTGAAAAGATAAATGATGCTCAGAGGTGGTTCTTCGAAAAGATGAACAAAATTGATAAGTCTCTAGCCGGATTCATCAGGAAAAAGTGAGAGGGTCCAAATAAATGAAATTAAAAATTAAACAGAAGAAATTACAACCAGCATCACAGAAATACAAAGAACATAGAGATTAGTATAAAAAAATATATATCAACAAAATGGACAACATAGAAGAAATAGATAAACTTCTAGAAATATATAATCTCCTAAGATTGAATCAGAAAGAAATATGATATATGAATAGATCAATTACAAATAATGAAACTGAATCAGTAATTAAAAAAAAAAAAAAAAAACTACTGAGAAAAGTTCAGGACCAGATGACTTCACAGGTGAATCTTATCCAAAGAGTTAACATCTATCCTTCTCAAACTATTTCAAAAACTTGAAGAGGAAGGGACACTTCAAAACTCATTCTATAAGGCCAGCATTACTGATACCAAAACCACATAAATACACCACAAGAAAAGAAAATTACAGGCTAATATCACTAATGAACATAGATGTAAAAATCCTAAACAAAATATTAGTAAAATAAATTTGACAATACATTAAAAGGATCATACACCATAATCAGGTGGAATTTATCTCAAGGACAAGAGGATGGCTCAATGTTGTACACCACAAATCAATGTTATATACCATGTTAACAAATTAAAAAATAAAAACTATATGTCATCTCAATAAATTCAGGAAAAACTTCTGACAAAATTCAATATTCATTTATGATAACTCTCAACAAAGTAGATATAGAAATGACATACCTCAACATAATAAAGCCCACATGTAATAAACCAATAGCCAACATCATACTCAACAGTAAAAAACAAAACATCTTTTTCTAAAATCAGGAGCAAAATATGAATGACCATTTCTCACCATTTTCATTCAGCATAGTATTGGTGAAACCAAAGACATTCTTTTGAGAAACAGTTCTTTAACAGTATCATTGCATAAATAATGGAGATCAACATCTAGGATTTGGTGTGGATAAGTATTTGGTTCATAAACTCTCTACAGCTAGTCTCTCCCCTCCACATGGTCACAGAGTGTGCTGTATGCTTGACTTTGGGGTAAGGAAAGAGGGAAAAAAAAAAAAAACTCGCAGGACTTCCCTGGTGGCTCAGGCAGTAAAGAATCTGCCTGCAATGCAGGAGACACAGGTTTGATCCTTGGTTGGGAAGATCCCATGGAGAAATGAATGGCTACCCATTCCAGTATTCTTGCCTGGAGAATTCCATGGACAGAGGAGCCTGGAGGGCTACAGTCCACAGGGTTGCAAAGAGTCAGACATGACTGAGCAACTAACACTCTTTATTACCTCAAAATGTTATCCAGGTATATATAAATTAGAACCACATTTTTCAAGGTAACAATAACAGCAACAACAACAAAGGGAATTTAAATGTAAACTGGCATTCCCATTATTATCCAAGGGTCACTTTGGTTCTAAGTGGATACAGACTTTAGTATTCCTCAAGTTAAAATAATTTCCTGAAACTCTCACTTCATCAGCAGCCCCAGGTCTCTGCTCCCACTTGAACCCAAGTTCTCAAAATAGGTAACTGCACCAAGTGCCTCTAGTTCTTTTCCATTTAACCTCTCCTCATCTTACTCCAAATAGAGTGCTACTTTCACCACTCATCTAAAATCCCCCTTGTCTGGGTTGCCAGTGACACCCATGTGTCCAAGCACAACAGACCTCATTTCATTCTCATTTTGCTTGATGCTTAGCAACATTGATCACTGTTGATTCTGCTTCCTTATTGAAGCTTTTCTGTATCTTCTGTAGGCAACCAAAACAAAGGTGGCTAATTTCCCCAACGTTTTTACTTAGCAAGTAAAGACATGTTATTAAAATGAAATATGAATATGAATTAAAAATTATTTTTCCATCCTTCTTAAAACTGAAGGATTTATTTTTTCTATTCTTTATATTTTATTTGACATACCACTAACTCGAGATGCCTTTGATCATGAATGTGATCCTTGTAGTACACGTCTCATGATCATCTTAAGGAAAACCGCTTGCAACATCTATAGAGATGAGACTCTAATCTAGGTTCAAATCTTATCTCTTCCTCTACCAGGCTGGACCTACACTATTTTTTCTTCATGTAAAATAATAAAAAAAAAATAATTTTATCATTAAAAATAGCAACACAAAGTTGTTTAAAAATTTAAATATGTTCTTATATGTAAGGATGCAGCAAATATGAGTTCTACTGTTATTTCCAATTATTAAAGGCAGTTCTACTACAGTAATTGATTTTGTGCCACAGTCTTTTGATTTCCTCGAACCAACATCTGATGATTATACAAAACTATATAATTTCAAATTTCTTCATTGAAACTTGTCATACCTTAGAAAAATAACAGGAGAACATGGCAGACTTCAATTTTCTCAGCTGGTGTGAGAATAAATCAAGCAAGAGATTAAAAGTGATCACCAGTATTGCTGAGGGTGTCACAAATAACCTTCTTTTATGTGCATTTACTACCAGTCAGTTTTGAATTCCAGGTATTTAAAAAGGTGTCCAGATGAAGTAGCACAGTAATCAAGGATTACCATCAAGGATTCTCTTCCATTCAGGAAACAAAGTTCAGTTTAAGTATCATGCAGTAGCTATATGACTGAATCCAACAGAAAATCTAATTGCTGTGTATAAAAGGTCTTAACATAGCTACAGGAGAAAAGTTCATATCTTATTGCATTTTTATTTTAACTAAACAATAAAACATAATGAATATTATCTGCATTAATAATATGGAAAAGCACTAGCTGATATCTAGTGCAGGTAAAACTGATTATAAGACTGTGGCTTATCTCTGGCTGGTATCAAGAAGTCTAAGATAAAATAGCAGAGGATATCTCATAAGCCTCAAGATCACATTGTCCTCTTTCTGTTGAGAAGTCTGACTGTTAACATTTGCTGTAAAAACAGATGCCCAAGTTCTGCCCTCCTCCTCTCCCTCCTCTTCATTATTTCACAATGTTCTGCTTGTCAATGTGATTCTGTCAAACAAATAAAGCCATAGGAAATATAGAGGGTACAGTTTTATGCTTGACCTTGGAAAATAAATCTTCCATAAGATTAAGAAATAGAGTTTTAATTGCAAATTAAATGAGTATAATAGTACTTGGGCCAGAAAATTCAAAGTGTGTGTGTGCTTAGTCACTTAGTCATGGCTGAGTCTTTGTGACCCTATGGACTGTAGCCTGCCAGGCTCCTCTGTCTATGGAATTTTTCAGGCAAGAATACTGGAGTGGGTTGCTATTCCCTACTCCAGGGGATCTTCCCAATTCAGAGATCAAACCTGCATCTCTTGCTTCTCCTGTGTTGAGAGGTGGATTCTCTACCACTGTGTCACCTCAATGCTTAAATTTATAGATAGCCAGATTCAAGAAGCAAAATATTTCAAAATTTAAAAGTGAGTACTAAACATTCATTTTTTTAAAAATAGAGGAAAAATTTTGCTTTACACCTTCATAAGTCACATGGTTGAGTGTGACTGAATGTCCAGCATCAGCTACATATTTAACAATGGGATGAATGGCCATTCCAGTTCCTGTTTAATAACCCTTGAGAAAGAAATTCAAGCTAAGTAAGGCATATTTATTTTCAGGGCTAGCTGAGACTGTGAATGCTAATAAATTCAGGCCCCACAAAATCTGAAACCACCCCTAGTAGAAACATACTTCCCACAGCCACATGAAAGCCCAAAAGACATTATCAAATAACATTGAAATACTTTTTATATTGAAGACAGTAACATTCTGCCCAGGAAGTTTGCCTCCTGTTGAACTATCTGTAAGTAAAATGTAAGTATAGCTTGTATAAAATAATGAAAGCAATGATAATGATGTCTAATTCATGGAAATAAAAAATACAGAACTAAAACACTTGAAAATAACATGTACTTATGGAAAGAATTGAAGTAAATTTTATTTAGTGTTCTTGCAGTATAGAAAGCAGTTTTAAGATACTAATTTTAGGATAGTTAAGTACATTGGTATAATTTTAAAGATAAGCACTAAGAAATATAAATAAAAGATTTCAACTTCCAAATAAGAAGGGAAAATGAAAAAAAAAATGCAATTCTAGTTGTATTAAAGATGTCAATTTTTTTTAGTGTAACATTTAGAAAAATATAAGGGGAATGTTTTAATGATATCATAAAGGGTTAGTTCATTTCAGTCACTCAGTCGTGTCCAAATCCTTGCGACTCCATGAACCGCAGCATGCCAGGCCTCCCTGTCTATCATCAACTGCCAGAGTCTATGTAAACCCATGTCCATTGAGTCAGTGATGCCATCCAACCATCTCATCCTCTGTCATCCCCTTTTCTTCCTGCCTTCAGAGTTGCCCAGCATCAGGGTCTTTTCAAATGAGTCAGCTCTTCGCGTCAGGTGGCCAAAGTATTGGAGTTTCAGCTTCAACATCAGTCCTTCCAATAAACACTCAGGACTGATCTCCTTTAGGATGGACTGGTTGGATCTCCTTGCAGCCCAAGGGACTCTCAAGAGTCTTCTCCAACACCATGGTTCAAAAGCATCAATTCTTCAGCACTCAACTTTCTTTATAGTCCAACTCTCACATCTGTATTGAATGCAGAGGGGATAAGAGGACAAGAAAATTTTTTTCTAAACAAGACAACAATAATTAAAACCACTTATAAAATTGATTAAATTCAGTGTAAAACTTGTGTCCTTAAAAGACATACTAAAGAATATGAAGATGAAAAGTCACAAATTGTGAGATGCTTGCAACATATCTAACTCAAAAAGTAAATAAAAGGGGGCTTTTATGAATCAGTTAAAAAAAAAAAAAAAAAAAAAAAAGAGAAGCAACCGAAAAAAAAATTGCACAAAACTGAAAACTGATTTTACCTAAAAGTAAACATGAAATGTTGCTGTTGTTCAGTTGCTCATTTGCATTTGATTCTTTAGGACCCCATGGACTGCAGCATGCCAGGCTTCCTTGTCCTTCACCATCTCCCAGCATTTGCTTAAACTCAGGTCCATTGAGTCGGTGATGCCATCCAACCATCTCATCCGCTATGGTCCCCTTCTCCTCCTGCCTTCAATATTTCCCAGCAACAGGGTCTTAGTAATAAGTAGACTCTTTGCATCAGATGGCCAAAGTATTGGAGCTTCATTCAGCTTCAACATCACTCCTTCAAATGAACATTCAGGGTTGATTTTGTTTTGGATTGACTGGTTTGATCTCCTTGCTGTCCAAGAGACTCTGAAGAGTCTTCTCCAACACCACATTTCAAAAGCATCAATTCTTTGGTTTCCAGCCTTCTTAATGGTACAACTCTCACATCTATACATGACTATTGGAAAACCATAACTTTGACTATACAGACCTTGTCGGTAAAGTCATATTTCTCTCTCTCTCTCTCTCTTTTTTTAATTGAAGGATAATTGTTTTACAGAATTTTGTTGTTTTCTGCCAAACATCAACACAAATTAGCCAATCTGTCTAGGTTTGTTATAGCTTTTTTCCCAAGTAGCAAGTACCATTTCATTTCAAGGCTCCAGTGACCATCCACAGTGATTTTGGAGTCTAAGAAAATAAACTCTGTTACTGTTTCCATTGTTTCCCCATAAGTTTACCATGAAGTGATCGGACCAGATGCCATGATCTTAATTTTCTAAATGTTGACTTTTAAGCCAGCGTTTTACTTCCCTCTTTCTTCTTGATCAAGAGGCTTTTTAGTTTCTCTTTGCTTTCTGCCATGAGGGTGGTGTCATCTGCATATTTGAAGTGAAGTGCAGGTCATGTCCAACTCTTTTTGACCCAATGGACTAGCCTGTCAGGCTCCTCTGTGCATGGAATTCTCCATACTAGAGTGGGTAGCCATTTCCTTCTCCAGGAGATCTTCCCAATCCAGGGATCAAACTGAAGTCTCCCACACTGCAGGCATATTCTTTACCATCTGAGACATCAGGGAAGCCGAAAACTGCTGGAGTGGGTAGCCTATCCTTTCCCCAGGGGATCTTCCCAACCCAGGAATTGAACCAGGGTCTCCTGCATTGCAGGAGTATTCTTTACCAGCTGATCTATGAGGGAATCCATATCTGAGGTTATTGATATTTCTCCCCACAATCTTGATTCAAGTTTGAGCTTCATCCAGCCTGACTTTTTGCATGCTGTACTCCGTATTTAACTGTATGTAAGTTAAATAAGCAGAGTGACAATATACAGCCTTTATGTACCGTTGTCCCAATTTTGAACCCGTCCTTTATTCCATGTCTGGTTCTAACTGTTGCTTCTTTACCTGCACACAGTTTTCTCAGGAGGCAGATATGATGGTCTGGTATTCCCATCTCTTTAAGAATTTTTCATGGTTTGTTGTGATCCACACAGTCAAAGTCTTTAGCATAGTCAATGAAGCAGGAGTAGATTTTTTTCTGAAATTCTCCTGCCTGAAATTCTTCTGTGATCCAACAGATGTCAATTTTATCTCTGGTTCCTCTCCTTTTCTAAATTCAGCTTGTACATCTGGAAGTTCTTGGTTCACATACTAGTGAAGCCTAGCTCGAAGGATTTTGAGTATGACCTTGCTAGCATGTGAAATGAGTGCAATTGTGTGGCAGTTTGAACATTCTTTGGCATTGCTCTTGATCAAAAAACAAAAGATGCTTAATCTCATTTTTACTCAAAGTCTTACTAAACAAAATCGCAATAAGATGCGATTTTACATCCACCAGGCTAGCTAGATTGACAAGTCAGTCAGTAAGTTTGGATATCATACAAGGCAATGGAAACACTTTCTGGTAGAAAATGTTGAAAGATATAATTTCTTTTGAAAACACTTTTCATTACATAATAATCCCTCTCCTGAGTTTTAAACTTGGCAGACTCTGGTACAATCACACTAAGATGAAGTACAAAAATACTCAGACATCTGCATATAGTCTGAAGTAAAGCAAAATCAGTTCTGCATATTTTGGTTGAAAGGGGATAAATCTCTTCAAGAATATTATGAACCTCAATGAATTTATGAAAAACCTTCAGAAATACACTAGAGTCAAACTTGCAGACGAGTCAGAGAGATATACTGCAGAACTCATGAGGGAGTTACTAAACACTGCAGAAGCACAATGCAGAACTGGCCCAGGAAGCAGCTGAGTCACTCTCACCAACTACAGAAGCCCACTGAGAATGGGCCTGAAGAATGGGCTGCTGCCGCCACTCAGCCACCCCTCAGAGAACGGAAATGGCTGCTGCCTGCCTGAGGCTTAACTGAACTTATTTCATATCAGAAGTCTGGCACTGCCCTGTTGTTGCAGGAATCCAAGGCACGTTCCTTCATGGAAGTTGCAAGAGAGACTTTTGAAATACAAACTGAGCACTGTGAAAAAATTCCAAAATATGAAACAGGAAGAATGTTATTAATAACAATAACAGAACAAAAAATCATGCTATTATCTTAATAGATGCAAATAAAACATTTAGCACAATCTAATACTCATTCATGATAAAAATTCTCAGCAAAGTAGGGATAAAAGGAAACTACTTCAATCTGATAAGGGGTATCTGTTGAAAAGTTAAAAAAGTTAAAACCATAGTTAATAGGAAGAAACTGAAAGCCTTTCCCTAAGAATGGGAACACAGCAATGAGAGCATTATCATGGCTTTCATTCAACATTGTGTTGGAAGTTCTAGCCACTGCAATAAAACAAGAAAAAATGATGAAAGATTGAAAAGGAAAAAGAAAAGCGTGTTTCCACTTGTACATGACATTCATTGAACACATCAGTTCAGTTCAGTTCAGTCGCTAGGTCGTGTCCGACTCTTTGCGACCCCATGAACCGCAGCACTCCAGGCCTCCCGGTCCATCACCAACTCCTGGAGTCCACCCAAACCCATGTCCATTGAGTTGGTGATGCCATCCAACCATCTCATCCTCTGTCATCCCCTTCTCCTGCCCTCAAACTTTCCCAGCATCAGGGTCTTTTCAAATGAGTCAGCTCTTTGCATGAGGTGGCCAAAATATTAGAGTTTCAGCTTCAGCATCAGTCCTTCCAAAGAACACCCAGGACTGATCTCCTTTAGGATGGACTGGTTGAATCTCCTTGCAGTCCAAGGGACTCTCAAGAGTCCTCTCTTTACTAATGTTACTTAGAAAATTCTAGGTAACATTAAAAGCAGCTACTAGAACTAATAAGCAAATTTATCAAGGTTGAAGGATTCAAATTCTGTATGCAAATGATAATTATATTTCTACATACTAGGAACAAATGATTAAAATTGAAATTTTTGAAAATGTCACTTACAATAACAAAATGATACTTAGGAACAATTACTTAAAATATGTACAATACCTATAAAATAAACTGTATACAATATTTTTGTGAGAAGTAAAGACAAACAAATAGAAATATACATTGCATTTTTAGTTGGAAGATACAACATTAGGTTTCCAGTTTCCCAAATTAATCTATAAATTTATTATAGTAAACTTTTTTAGTAGAAATTGATAAAGTGATTTAAGAATTTTTATTATAGATGACCTAGAGTAGCCAAGATTATCTCAAAAAATAAAAACAAAGTACTTCCTGATTTTAGACTTACTGTAATGATATAGCAACCACAACTTTGTGGCAATGGTGAAAGGACAGACAAGTAAGTCAATAGAACAGAATAAAATATTGAGATATATGTGACCAATAGATTTTAGAAACACTGGTAAGTACATAATAAAGAATGTATTATTATTGTATAACCAAATGTTATAAAATAGTTGTATGTGTTTAGATTTTATGGACACCTTATAAGTCTACAAAATTGCAATTATTAGATTTTCAACAGATATTCTAAGGTACTTAAATAAGCAAAAGAGTTTTGAAAACTTGTACTGGAAAAACTGGATATACATAAGAAACAAGTGAACCATTAACTAAAATCAAAATTAAGTTCAGATCAATTATAGATCCAGATATTAAATAACAAAGATAAAATTGTTTAAAAATAGGAAGTATCTTTGTAACTTTGTAAGATGGAGAACACAAAAATTAATCATAAAATCAAAAATTAAAAATTAGATTTTAATAAAATTAAAAATGATTGCTCATCAAAAATCACCATCAAGAACAGAAAAATGCAAGACAAAGACTTGGAGAAAATATTTGCTATATACAAATGCACCAAGAATGGAATCCAGAATATATATTTTTACAAAGCAATAATCAAAAGAAAAATAACCCAACACAAAAAGAGAAGGAAGGACAGGCAAAGACTTGAATAGATATTTCATAGGACGAGCAACATCATTTAGTCATCAATAAGATAATTTAGTGAGTTATCAGTTCACTCACTAGCATGGCTAAAATTTGGAAGACTGACAATTTCAAGTGTTAACTAGAAAAATGGAACTTTAATGCAAGCAAAACTAGAATTCATTCACTGCTGGAAATGCTACAACCACCTTGGAAAACCACTCAGCTGTTTCATATGACGTTAAACTTCAACTAAAATTTGAGCCAGAAGTTCACTTCAAGGTAATTATCCAGGAAACAGAAAAGCCTAAGTGGCACAAAATAATTTGTATTATAATGTTTATAATATTTCCAGCCCACAACTGGAAATTACTAAAATGGCCATCAACATGTAAATACATAGAGGAATATACAGTGCATCCACTTAACAGAATACTCATCAGTCATAAGAAGAAATAAAGTTTTATAATGATCTTGCAGAAATTCAGCCAAATTTCTGGGCTTCTCTTCTAATTCTAGTCCTCTTGCTATTTCCACCACATCTCTAGTTACTTCCTCCACTGAAGTCTTGATTTTCTCAAAATCATCCATGAGGTTTGGAATCAATTTCTTTCAAACTCCTGTTAATGTTGATATTTTACTTCTTCCCATAAATCAAAAATGTTTTTAATGGCATCTAGAATACTGATTCCAGAAAATTTACAATTCATGCTGCCCAGATCCATCAGTGGAATCACTATCTATGGCAGCCACAACCTTAACAAAGTGTTTTTTTTTTTTTTTCCAATGATAAAAAATCTTGAAAATTGAGATGACTCCTTGATCTATGGGTTGCAGAATGGATGCTGTGTTGGCAGGCATGAAAATACCATAATTCCTATACATTTCCATCACAGCTCTCGAGTAACCAGATGCATTGTCAATAAGCATATTTTGAAAAGATTTCTTTTCCCTATGCAGTAGTTCTCAACAATAAGCCTAAAATATTTGTAAACCATGTTGTGAATGGGTTTCCCTGATGGCTCAGAGGGTAAAGCATCTGCCTGTAATGAGGGAGACCCAGGTTTGATCCCTGGGTCAGGAAGATCCTCTGGAGAAGGAAATGGCAAACCACTCCAGTACTCTTGCCTGGAAAATCCCATGGACGGAGAAGCCTAGTAGGCTAGAGTCCAAGTGATCGCAAAGGGTCGGACACAACTGAGCGACTTCACTCTCTCTCTCATGTTGTAAACAGATGTGTTGTCATCTAGGCTTCATTGGTTCAGTTCTAGAGAACAGAGTAGATTGAGCATAATTCTGAATAGCCCTAGGGTTTTTAGAACAATAATTAGCATTGGCCTCAATTTATAGTCACCAGCTGCCTTAGCTCTCAACAAGAAAGTCAGCCTGTCCTTTGGGGGTAAGGATTGTCTGCTCCTCTCTAGCTATGAAAGTCCTGGATTATATATTCCTTCAATATAAGGCTGTTTCATCTACAAGTATTTTGTTTAGTGTAGTCACTTTCATTAATTATTTTAGGTAGATCTGGATAACTTGCTACAGTTTCTACACCAGTACTGATGCTTTACCTTGCACTTTTATGTGTAGAGATGGTTTCTTCCCTTAAACCTCATGAATCAACTTAAAGTTTCTTCCCTATCATAGCCTACATAGAATTGAAGAGAGTTGGGGCCTTGCCCTGGATTAGGCTGTAGTTTAAGAGAATGTTGTGGCTGGTTTAATCTTCTGTCTAGACTGCTAAAACATAGCAATAAGTTTGTCTTCTTTTCTTGTGATTCTTGCGTTCACTGGAGTAACACTTTCAATTTCCTTCAAGAATTTTACCTTTTATAAAGGTATTTATAACTTGGCTAATTGCTTGGCATAAGAGGCCTAGCTTTCAACCAGTCTTGGCTTTTGACAAGACTTCCTCAAAAGGAAAACAAAGCAAAACAAAAAAGCTTAAATCATTTCTAGCTTTTGATTTAAAGTGAACATTGTGTGACTGTGTGACTTTTCTTTCACTTAAACACTTAGAGGCCATTGTAGGGTTATTAACTGGCCTAATTTCAATGCTGTCGTGTTTCAAAAATTAGAGAGGACTGAGGGAGGGAGCAAGATGGGGAAATAGCCAGTCAGCGCAGCAGTAAGAATGCACACGCTGAACAATAAAGCTCGTTGTCTTAAACAGGCACTTTATGGCACCCCCCAAAAATTACAGTGGTAACACTAAAGATGACTGATCACAGAACACCAAAATAAATACAATAATGATGAAACTTTTGAAATATTGCAGTATTTAACAAAATTTGACACACAGGGTTTCCCTGGTGGCTCAGTGGTAAAGAATTTGCCTGTCAATGCAAGAAACATGGGTTCAATCCCTGATCCAGGAAGATCCCACAGGCTGCAGAGCATCTAAGCCCATGTACCACAACTACCGAGCCTGTGCTCTAGAGCCCAAGAACCACAACTACTGAAGCCTGCACACCCTAGAGCCTGTGCTCCTCAACAAGAGAAGACACCACAATGAGAATCCCAGGCAATGCAACTAGAGAGGAGACCCTACCCACGCAGCGAAGACCCAGCACAACCAAAAATAAATAAATAAAATTATAAAAAAATGTTGGACTCAGAGACAAGTGAGCAAATGCTGTTGGAAAAAAATGGCACCAATAGACTTGCCTGATGCAAAGTTTCCATAACCCTTTTAAAATTGGAAAAGATGCAATATCCACAAAGTGCAATAAAATAAAATGAGATATGTCTGTATATCATAAATTCTGCATTGCCAAAGTTCAATAAATATCATATATCCTCATTTTACTTTATATATCAGGTTTTGAAACAGAGTGCTAAGTTATTCAACAAATTATTAAATACTTCTCTCTTGAAGTACTCTCCCCTGCTGGCTTCTGAATCAGTGCAGGCTCCTAAATTTCTCCCTACATCAATAGCCACTTCTTGGTCTTCTTTGCTGGACCATCTAATTTTTCACAACCTCTAAATTATGGTGTATCCTGGAGTGCAGTCTTTGGACCTTTCCTCTATCTACTCTTATTCTCTGTGTGAGTCCATCAAATCCTTTGGATCCAAGCACCAGAAGAACTGCATCACTCACAAATATATGTTTTTAACTTTGATTTCTCCCTCTGAAATGCTTCCTGGAATGGCCTTATCTAGAATTACTCTTTGCCACTATCTTTTTTCCTTGTGTTTCATTTTTTATTATAGCCCTTATCACTGCCACACACACACACACACACATATAATGTGTTTAAGGATTTAATATCTGCACCTACTCTATAAATAAATGCTATTTGAAGGCAAAGCTTTGTTCACCACTGTATTCTCAATGCCCAAAATAATAGCTTGTTGTTCAGTCGTTCAAGCCCAGGGCTGAAAGAGCTGAGTGCATAGACTTTGTCCTGCACCAATGAGATGAGCAACATTGTGCGAACTTGCAGCCATATCTGGTTATTAGGCCAGTCTTCACAGCATCGGGATGGCTGCTGCTTCATGTCAGCCTTCACATTTTACACACATTTCTGTTGTGCCCAACCGTTACCTGGAAAAACATCCAGAGAATTCTAGAGAACATAGTTCTAACTTCTCTAAGTTGACACAGTCCACAGTTACCATATGGAGTATCTTCCTTCTTGGAAAAAGTGATAGTCCAGTAGAAAGCAGAATAAAGGAGGGAGAAAGACATACTAAGCTCTGAGAGAAGCAAGTCCCAGACAGAGCTGACAGTGAAGGTGAAGGCCTGACCTGAAACATGCTCAGAGTGCTCCCAGAATAGGAAGGAGGTCAGCATGGCTGCAGTGGGGGAAGGGAGAGAAAGATGCCATCAAAGAGGTGCCTAGGGCATCAATTGTTTGGGGCTTCTGCTTCCCATCATACTCCAGGCAGTGCATATAGAAGACAGCCAATAAGTATATTTTAAGAAGGCAATAAATATACAAATAATTAATTTTCTTTGTAATATGGGAGTTAAGAAAATTGAGTTAGTTTAGGAAGAACTCTAATATAAACTATTTAAGTTCATGAATTCTAACTTAAGTGTCTGTGTGGTGGCTACAATGTCTTTTCAGCATCAGCATGTGAGGGTTGTCTTATCTGCATCTCCATAAAACTCGAAGAAACAAGGGTGTGGATAACACAGCCAACTTCTGTACACTAATCATGCAGTGCAGTGAAAGTCACTCAGTCGTGTCCGACTCTTTGAGACCCCATGGACTATAAAGTCCATGGAATTCTCCAGGCCAGAATACTGGAGTGGGTAGCCTTTCCCTTCTCCAGGGAATCTTCCCAACCCAGGGATAGAACCCAGGTCTCCAACATTGCAGGTGAATTCCTTACCAGCTGAGCCACAAGGGAAGTCCAAGAATACTGGAGTGGGTAGCCTATCCCTTCTCCAGTGGATCTACCCAACCCAGGAATTGAACCGGGATCTCCTGCATTGCAGGAGGATTCTTTACCAACTGAGCTATCAGGGAAGCCTGATACCAATCATATCTAAGTTCAACACTGCAGAAGATATAAAAAAGCTCTGAAAAGATCAGATCTGTCATCAGAAAGATGAAATGACAGATTAAATTCTCACTAAATGCAGATCCCAGAGAGGTCACTATTGTTACTGAGATAGATATTTACAGGATGGAGGAGCAGGTGGCTAACTCCAGACAATAGCTAAACAGCCAAACCAAGCAGAGGCTATACAGACACAATATAATTATTATGAAGTTATGAATGGGAGCATGAGTCAACTATGTGCTGATTTACATACAGAATATACATTTTTATTAGGTTTACACGTGGATGATACTCTTATGAAAACTCATGTAACAGCAGCACCTCTGAGGAAGAAGCTATGCTTGAGGGCACTTGATTGGAACTTGAGGAAGGTCTTTGGAGGCACTTGAGATTCCAGTGAATTACTCAAAACATTAACAATTTCTCTAATACATTAGAAAAATACAAATTAAAGATATAGCTGGGAAGCATTCATCCTCTAGTTACTACAAGCCAGGGTAAACCCCTACTTTTAGTCTCTTTAAAATCTGAACTCAATATATCTCAGAATCCAGTAAGCATACGGAGAAAGTTTTTAGCTGAGGAAATAAAAGAACACTACTTTTCTTGCACTTGAATCATGGAGACATCTGCCATAAGGAGAAATAAATTTCATGAGACAGAATAACAGACCACGTCTGCTATATTGTACAGATAGAGGGCACATAATCAATTAACCTTTAAAACACACAAGAAAAGGAAACTCTGTCAGAAAACAAACAAGAAAAACAACAACAACAAAAAAAAAAAACACCCTAAAAATGGCCAGTCTAGTAACTATGAAAAAAACCAAGACTTTAAATGGGCATGTAGACAAAAGATAACCCATTTGTACTGAAGGAGAAGGGCAAATCAACTAAGTCATAAACAATGCAATTGATAAAGAAATGTAATGTACAGGAAAATCACTAAGAAGTTATTCATAATTGTTCTCATGAATAATATTCATCAGTCTAACAGTTTGGTTTCCAAAATGGAAAACAAATAATAGAATAATGGACCACCAATGTGGATAAAAATAACTGGAGAGGAAATACATCAAATATTAGAACATATTCACATAACAATCAGATTATTTCAAAACCCAGGAAAGATAAAACTGGAAAATAAAAATGATGATATAAGTAATATAACTAGATATATAACATCCCAAACTAATCAGCTAGTAGAACTAGTAACTAGATAGGTCTATCAAAAAATTAGATATTTAGAATAAATGTGTCAATTACATAGTCAGATGAATACAATTGCTCTGCTCTCCTAAGACCAAAAGGTTGAAACTATGGCCAGAAGTCATTTAGATGTTGCTCTGATTGAATGTCCCTATATGTCCTTCAGTTCAGTTCAGTTCAGTCGCTCAGTCGTGTCTGACTCTTTGCGACCCCATGAACCGCAGCAGGCCAGGCCTCCCTGTCTATCACCAACTCCCAGAGTTCACCCAAACCCATGTCCATTGAGTTGGTGATGCCATCCAACCATCTCATCCTCTGTTGTCCCCTTCTCCTCCTGCCCTCAACCTTGCCCAGCATCAGGGTCTTTTCCAATGAGTCAGTTCTTCACATCAGGTTGCCAAAGAATTGGAGTTTCAGCTTCAACATCAGTCCTTCCAATGAACACCCAGGACTGATCTCCTTTAGGATGGACTGGTTGGGATCTCCTTACATACCAAGCGACTCTCAAGAGTCTTCTCCAACACCACAGTTCAAAAGCATCAATTCTTCAGTGCTCAACTTTCTTTATAGTCCAACTCTCACATCCATATATGACCACTGGAAAAACCATAGCCTTGACTAGATGGACCTTTGCTGGCAAAGTAATGTCTCTGCTTTTTAATATGCTATCTAGGTTGGTCATAACTTTTCTTCCAAGGAGTAAGTGTCTTTTAATTTCATGGGTGCAATCACCATCTACAGTGATTTTGGAGCCCAGAAAAATAAAGTCAGCCACTGTTTCAACTGTCTCCCCATCTATTTGCCATTAAGTGATGGGACCGGATGCCATGATGTTAGTTTTCCGAATGTTGAGCTTTAAGCCAACTTTTCCACTCTCCTCTTTCACGTTCATTTTTGTCCTTATATAGAATCAAATCCAAAATAAACTAACTATCATAGACAAGGTCTAGAAATTATGGTACTATTATAACAGAGCAGGAGGCCTTCCTGGAACAGACCTCCCCCTGCCTCTATGCCCACTGCCTGCCTCTTGTTTGTTGAAAATCTTTAGTCACTTAGACCTTCCTCAAGTTCCAAGGGGAAAAAATTAATCAGAGAAGTGAGACAAAGTAGAAACAAAAGAAAACAGTCAAGCAAAACAAAAAATAATAGCTTAGCCATTAAACAAAGTCAAGGACATTTAGTTCCTCCTTAAGAGCTATAGATAACAATATGATGCTTTCAAATTGTGGTGTTGGATAAGATCCTTGAGAGTCCCTACGACTGCAAGGAGATCAAACCAGCCAATCTTAAAGGAAGTAAACCCTGAATATTCATCAGAAGGACTGATGCTGAAGCTCCAATACTTAGGCCACCTGATGGAAAGAGCTGACTCATTGGAAAAGACCCTGTTGTTGAGAAAGACTGAAGGCAAAAGGAGAAGGGGATGGCAGAGAATGAAATGGTTAGATAACATCACTAACTCAATGGACACAAATCTGAATAAACTCTGGGAGATAACAAAGGACAGGGGAGCCTGATGTAATGCAGTCACCAAGAGTGGACATGACCTAGAAACTGAAAAGCAACAACAGTTTTTTAGCTATTTTGCAGATACTGAAACCACCACTAGCTCGAAGAAGTATGCTGACCACAAGCAGTTAGACCCCAAACCAGTAGAAACCAGAAGGTTGATAAGTTTGTTTCCCACAATGACCTTACTACCAACAAATCAGAAGAATATCCTTAAGCTTATCATGTAACCCACAACCCCTTCCCTCACCCTATCTTCAAAAATATTTCCCTGAAAGCCATTGAACAGCTGGGAAATTCTGAATATTAGCTAACCATACAACTGAACAACAATTCCTTTCTTGGTGCCTACAATCATAGTTGTACTTTCTTTTATCATAACCCTGTGTCAGTAGATTGGCTGTACTGTGTACAGGCTAACAGACCCAAGTTTGGTTTGCTAACACTGTGGACCAAATTGATGTACATGTTTTATATATATTAGTGGTTTCTACTGAAGCCATCATTATGCCTGTTTAGCTCATTTTAAATGGAGATGTATTTACTTTGAGCAAAAGTACTGGTGAAGATATGTGTGTATTAGTCACTCAGTCATGTCCAATTCTTTGTGATCCCATAGACTGTAGCCCATCAGGCTCCTCTGTCCATGAGATTCTCCAGGCAAGTATGCTGGAGTGGGATCTTCCCAACCCAGGGATCGAACCTGGGTCTCTTCCATTGCAGGCAGATTCTTTATCATCTGAGCCACCAGGGAAGCCCAGTGAAGATATGACCTATGACCTAATATTATTCATAGCCCTGTTGCAGATCACAATGCTCTGAATTTCCAGACTTATATAATGAAAACTGGTATGGATCACCTTTCTAAAATTCACTACAACTCACTTAAAATTTCCTACAGAAACAGGGAACTGATTAAGGCTTTGCAAAAGTTGGAATTAAATATGAAGTGAAATTCTTGAAAAGTAGAAAATTAACAAGACCAAAAAAAAAAAAAAAGAAAGAAACTCCTTAACTGAGTTCCTCTAATATAGCTTTCAGAATTTGCTCTAATATCTCTAGAGCATTCAATAAATACAGAAGTTGTCTTCCAAGTCACCTGATTGCTACTAATTGCCTTATATTTACAGAAGAGCAAGATTTCTAAGTGGAGAAAGATGAACTTTTAATTATTTTTCACACTTCATCAAACTCAGTGGGGGATTCTAAAATTCTTTCAAGTTTCCTGCCAGTAGGAATTACTTTTTATGCTAGAAACATCTTCTTAATGGAAGTTATAGGCTACAGAGAAAGAAAAGGCATGAACTTAGATCAAAGTAAGTCTGTTAGAAAAAAAAGAACAGTTTCATCAGAAGCCTGAACATTACTTTGAAAGATGAAAGAAATTGAGACCACACAGATCACAGTTCAGAAAAGAAAGACAAATAAGAAAATCAAGAAAGAGATGTAGGCTCTTCAGAAATCCATTGAAAGAGACAGTGTTTGCATGTGAATGCATGTAAATATTCATGCATATACAAATTTACAAAGTTTGCCATGTTTCAGCAGCCAGATATGAGAGACAATGCTGAAAATTCCTTGCTTTGAATGTTGGGTGCATGCACGTCAGATACACTTGCATAATTTACTCTGACTGCTTCAAAGGTAAAATTGTCTCAATGATAATGTCTGAATCAAAATAGTGAGAAATAACAGGCAAATACATGGGAGCTATGAAGGCAACATGTTCCGTTAGTTATGTGAGAATGTCAACAGAACAGTGAATTGGGGAACATCTCCAATGGAGGTGAGACTGAAGAGAGATTCATGACATCAGAGAACCCTCTTTATTAATGAGGATATACTTGGTACAATGGAAATTGTGGTATACTTGAAACAAGGACAGAAATAACATACACAGGAAGGATATCCTAGTCATATCTTAATTCACATCTGATAACAAATTCCTTGACTTTTTCCACCAACAGTTGTCATTCTCAAGCTGCTGGAGCTTCATTCATATAACAATCAACAGTCTTGAATGCATTTGCATTTGATACAGTGAGAACAAATATTGTAGATAAAAATTCTAGATTGACTCTGCAAGTAACTAAAATTCTCATGCTGGAAGAAAAAAGGAGAAACAAAGTCAGAGAGCAAATGACTGAACTCCCAATATTTTTTTAATACTCTGCTATTGCAATTTTTTTCTGTACTGGACATGGACCATACTCAGTTCAGTTCAGTTGCGCAGTCGTGTCGGGCTCATCACGACCCCATGGACTGCAGCACGGGAGGCCTCCCTGTCCAGCGCCAACATCTGGAGCTTACTCAATCTCACGTTCATTAAGGTGGTGATGTCATCCAGCCATCTCATCCTCTGCCATCCCCTTCTCTTCCTGCTTTCAATCTTTCCCCGCATCAGGGTCTTTTCCAATGAGTCAGTTTTTCGCATCAGGTGGCTTAAGTATCGGAGTTTCAGTTTCAGCATCAGTCCTTCCAATGAATATTCAGGGCTGATTTTCTTTAGGATGGACTGGTTGGATCTCCTTGCAGACCAAGGGACTCTCAAGAGTCTTCTCCAACAACACAGTTCAAAAGCATCAATTCTTCGATGCTCAGATTTCTTTATAGTCCAACTCTCACATCCACACAAGACTACTGGAAAAACCATAGCTTTGACTAGATGGACCTTTGTTGGCAAAGTAAATGTCTCTGCTTTTTAATATGCTGTCTAGGTTGGTCATAACTTTTCTTCCAAGGAGCAAGTGTCTTTTAATTTTGTGGCTGCAGTCACCATCTGCAGTGATTTTGGTGCCGAAAAAAATAAAGTTAGCCACTGTTCCCACTGTTTTCCCATCTATTTGCTATGAAGTGATGGGACTGGATGCCATGATCTTAGTTTTCTGAATTTTGAGTTTTAAGTTAACTCTTCCATTCTCCTCTTTCACTTTCATCAGGAGGCTCTTTAGTTCCTCTTCATTTTCTGCCATAAGGGTGGTGTCATCTGCATATCTGAGGTTATTGATATTTCTCCTGGAAATCTTGATTCCAGCTTGTGTTTCATCCAGCCCAGCATGTCTCATGACGTACTCTGCATATAAGTTAAATAAGCAGGATGACAATATACAGCCTTGATGTACTCCTTTCCCTATTTGGAACCAGTCTATCATTCCATGTCCAATTCTAACAATTGCTTCCTGAACTACATACAGATTTCTCAAGAGGCAGGTCAGGTGGTCTGGTATTCCCATCTCTCTAAGAGTTTCCCACAGTTTGTTGTGGTCCACACAGTCAAAGGCTTTGGCATAGTCCATAAAGCAAAAGTAGATGTTTTTCTGGAACTCTCTTGCTTTTTTGATGATCCAGGGGATGTTGGCAATTTGATCTCTGGTTCCTCTGCCTTTTCTAAATCCAGCTTGAACATCTAGAAGTTCACGGCTGAAGATTGGCTTGGAGAATTTTGAGCATTACTTTACTAACATGTGAGATGAGTGAAACTGTGCAGTAGTTGGAGCATTCTTTGGGATTGGAATGAAAACTGACCTTTTCCAGTTCTGTGGCCACTGCTGAGTTTTACAAATTTGCTGGCATATTGAGTGCAGCACTTTCACAGCATCATCTTTTAGGATTTGAAATAGCTCAACTAGAATTCCATCATCTCCACTAGCTTTGTTCATACTGATGCTTCCCAAGTCCCACTTGACTTCACATTCCAGAATGTCTGGCTCTAGGTTGATGATCACACCATTGTGATTATCTGGGTCATGAAAATCTTTTTTGTATAGTTCTGTGTATTCTTGCCACCTCTTCTTAATATCTTCTGCTTCTGTTAAGTCTATACCATTTCTATCTTTTATTGTGCCCATCTTTGCATGAAATATTCCCTTGGTATCTCTAATTTTCTTGAAGAGATCTCTAGACTTCCCCATTCTATTGTTTTCCTCTATTTCTTTGCACTGATGACTGAGGAAGGCTTTCTTATCTCTCCTTGCTATTCTTTGGAACACTGCATTCAAATGGGTACATCTTTCCTTTTCTCCTTTGCCTTTCACTTCTCTTCTATTCACAGCTATTTGTAAGTCCTCCTCAGACAAACATTTTGCTTTTTTTCATTTCTTTTCCTTGGGGATGGTCTTGATCCCTGCCTCCTGTACAATGTCATGAACCTCCATCTATAGTTCTTCAGGCACTCTGTCTATCAGATCTAATCCCTTGAATCTATTTCTCATTCTACTGTATAATCGTAAGGGATTTGATTTAGGTCATACCTGAATGGTCCAGTGGTTTTCCCTACTTTCTCTTCAATTGAAGTCTGAAGTTGAAAATAAGGAGTTCATGATCTGAGCCACAGTCAGCTCCTGGTCTTATTTTTGGTGACTGTATAGGACTTCTCCATCTTTGACTGCAAAGAATATAATCAATCTGATTTCAATATTGACCATCTGATGATGTCCATGTGTAGAGTCTTCTCTTGTGTTGTTGGAAGTGGGTGTTTGCTATGACCAGTGCGTTTTCTTGGCAAATCTTTATTAGCCTTTGCCCTGCTTCATTCTGTACTCCAAGGCCAAAATTGCCTGTTACTCTACGTATTTCTTGACTTCCTACTTTTGTATTATACTAGGGAAATTCATTTACTCCAGTGGTATGATAATGGATGTAATCTAATAACTGTCTTTACATGTGTGTGGCTTGAGCATCAGTCTTGTTCGCTGCATTGTCTCCTAAGGATAGCTGTGATGCCAAGGACTTATGTGTAGTTCCAATCAGACTCAGAGACTCTTCAAATCTCACATGTTTTTAATTTCTTCTGGGCAGTATTTCCCAGACTTCACTCATTGGATCATGCCAATCTTTTGTGTGGAATATTTGTAATAGGCTTTCTTAAAATTGACAGTATATGAGAAGGATGAAAAGAATGTCCAAAATGTTTATATTTTTATGATGTTTTATAAGATACAAAGTGCAAAATCATGTTGACGTAAAGATATTCCTCAGTATTATATAACTTCTCTTAAACATGGTAGAAGTTTTTCTCATTTTCAATTACTACATGAAGAGAATTAGTCACAACAGAAAATAAACAGCATGACAAATTTTTCAGCCAAATAAATATTTTACCATTATTCATCTTTGAAGTTCTTCTCCTCAGTTACTAAATCCTGTTTCTGAGTCAGATATAAAATATGTAAAGGAAGCATTTTCATTCCCCCTCTGGCCAAGAAATCAGTTTCTTGTCCCTTGCTCTAATAACTTATCTTTTTTCTAACCTCAAAAGTCTGGTTAAATTTACTCCAAATATATAGAATTAATTCCATCTTCCTTCCATTAGAAACGCATTTTTCTATTGTGTAAATTTCCATTGTAATATTCAGCATGAGTCCAATTTTGCAGCTATCTGAGATCCACTTAGGTTGTATTTACTTCTTTCAGTTATAATATTTATTTTATATTATCACACTCTGCACAGGTACACAGAGATCCACTTAGATTGTATTTACTTCTTTTAGTTACCACATTTATTTCATTTTATCACACTCTGCACAAGTACACAGAGACCTAAAGCCAAAGTAAATGTTTTTGGTCCAAATTCCTATAATTTCTATTGATGGCTACTTTCAAGCTAAATGAAGATATCAAAAAGGAGTTGATAGGCCATATACAACAAACCTGCAGCAAATATTATTCTTAATGGTGAAACACTGAAAACATTTCCTCTAAAACCAGGAATAGAACAAGGGTGCTCACTCTCACCACTGCTATTCAATATAATTTTGGAAGTCTTAGCCACAGCAATCAGAGAAGACAAAAAATAAAAGGAATCCAGACTGGAAAAGAAGTAAAACTCTCACTGTTTTCAGATGACATTATTCTTTTCATAGAAAACCTTAAAGATGCCAGCAGAAAATTGCTAGTGCTAATCAATGAATATAGTAAAGTCACAGGATACAAAATTAATGTACAGAAATCCCTTGCACTCCTATCCACTAACAATAAGAAATCAGGAAGAGAAATTAAGGAAACAATCCCATTCGCTATTGCAACAAAAAGAATACAATTTTTAGCAATAAATTTACCCAGAGACAAAAGACATATATGCAGAAAACTATAAGATATCGATGAAAGAAATTAAAGATGACACAAATAGACGGAGACATATACCATGTTCTTGGATTGGAAGAATCAATATTGTGAAAATGTCTTCACTACCCAAAGCAATCTATAGACTCAATGCAATCCTTATCAAAGTACCAATGGTATTTTTCACAGAACTAGAACAAATAATTTCAAAGTTTGTATGGAAACACAAAAGATCATGAATAGACAAAGCAATCTCAGGAAAGAATGGAGCTGAAGGAATCAACCTTCTTATTTCAGATTATACTATAAAGCTACTGTCATCAAGATATTATGGTACTGCCACAAAAACAGAAATACAGACCAATGGAACAATATAAAAAGTTGAGATAAATCCATGCACTTGTGGGCACCTTATCTTTGACAGAAGAGGCAAAAACATACAATAGAGAAAATACAGTCTCTTCAATAAATGGTGCTGGGAAAATTGGGCAGCTACATGTAAAAGAATGAAAAAATAACATTTTCTAACACCATATACAGAAATAAATTCAAAATGAACTAAAGACCTACAGGTAAGACCAGAAATTATAAAAAAAAATAAAAAACAATAAAAGTGAAGCTACCAAGCTAAAGAAAAATAATAATAAAGCACTTACATGCATGTCAAAAAAAAAAAAAAAAAGCTCTTAAAGGAAAACATAGGGAGAACACTCTTTGACATAAATCATAGCAAGATCCTCTATGACCTACCTCCTTAGAGTGATAGAAATAAAAACAAAAATAAACACATGGGACATAATTAAACTTAAAAGCTTTATCACAACAAAAGAAACTATAAGAAAGGTGAAAAGACAACCTTCAGATTAGCAAATGAAACAACTGACAAAGATTTATCTCCAAATTATAAAAGCAGTTCATGCAGCTCAGTATGAGAAAAACAAACAACCCAATTAAAAAGTGGGCAGAAGACCTAAACAGACGGCTAATAAGGCCATGAAAAGATGCTCAACATTGTTCATTATTAGAGAAATGCAAATCAAAACTACAATGAGCTATCACCTCACACAGGTCAGAAAGGCCATCATCAAAAAATCTACACACAATAAATGCTGGAAAGGGTGTGGCAAAAAGGGAACCCTCTTGTACTGTTGGTGGGAATGCAAATTGATATAGTCACTATGAAGAACATTATGGAGATTTCTTTAAAAACTAGGAATAAAACTACTGTGTGTGCATGCATGCATTAGTGCGTTAGTTGCTCAGTCATGTCCAACTCTTTGCAACTCCATGGACTTTAGCCCACCAAGCTCCTATGTTCATGGAATTTTTTTCCAGGCAAGAATACTGGAGTGGGTAATTATTTCCTTCTTTAGGTGATCTCCCCAACCTAGGGATCTAATCCTGGTCTCCTGCATTGGGAAGACCCAGTGGGACCCCAAAACTGGTGCTCTGTGACAATCTAGAGGGGTGGGGTGGGAAGGGAGGTGTCAGGGAAGTTTAAGAGAGAGGGGACATGTGTATGCCTCTGACTGATTCATGTTGATGTATGGCAGAAACCATCACAATAATATAATTATCTTCCAATTAAAAACGAAATAAAAATTTAAAAAAGAGCTGATGATTTTAAGCAACAGAGTTTCTTTTTATTAACCTTCCCCAAATGTACCCTGTAAATTTCCTCAAATAAGAGCATCAGTCTCATGACAATGTGTGTGTGTGTGTGTTTGAACTTGTGTGTTAGTCACCCAGTCAAGTCTGACTCTTTGTGACCCCTCAGACTGTAGCTCTCCAGGCTCCTATGTCCATGAAGTTCTCCAGGCCAGAATACTGGAGTGAATAGCCATTCCCTTCTCCAGAGAATCTTCCCAACCCAGGGACCAAACCTGAGTCTCTTGCATTGCAGGCAGATTCTTTTTATTGTCTGAGCCACCAGGGAACATGTTCTTCCCAGTTTTTGTAATCAACTGTACTATCTCCAACAGCACATCATTCTAGTATGGCAAAGTGTAAATTTGAAAATAAGATCCTATTTTGTTCAGTCTTACTGGGTGGGGAATCACTTTCTAAATCCCTTTTCAATAATTCAAAAACAAGTTTTCTAATTTCAAAAGAAAAAATGGCAACTCTTCAATGTATAATGAGATTTTTAAAACTCTAGAAATGCACTTCATATTTTTATTATTGTGTTTATTCTCATGCTGTTGCTGTTTGGTTGCTAAGTCATCTCCAACTCTTTGCGACTCCCTGGACTGTAGCACACCAGGCACCTTTGTCTTCCACTATCGCCTGGAGTTTGCTCAGATTCATGTCCACTGAGTCAGTGATGCTATCTAACCATCTCATCCTCTGCTGCCCCTTCTCTTTTAGCCTTCAATCTTTCCCAACACCTCTGCTGCCCCTTCTCTTTTAGCCTTCAGTCTTTCCCAACAACAACAAAAAAGGGGGGCTTTTCTTCAGTAAGTCAGTTTTTTGCATCAGATGGCCAAAGTATTGGAACTTCAGCTTCAGCAACAGTTGTTCCAGTGAATATCAGGGTTGATTTCTTTTAGGATTGATTGGCTTGATCTACTTGCTGTCCAAGAGATTCTCAAGAGTTTTCTCCAGCACTACAGTTTGAAAGCATAAATTCTTTGGTGTTCAGCTTTCTTTATCCTCCAACTCTCACATCCATACGTGACTACTGGAAAAACCACAGCTCTGACTATATAGACCTTTGTCAGCAAATGATATCTCTGCTTTTTAATACACTGTCTAGGTTTGTCATAACTTTTCTTCCAAGGAGCAAGCATCTTTAAATTTCATGGCTGTAGTCACTGTCAGCAGTGGAGCCCAAGAAAAAACATATGTCATTGCTTCCACTTTTTCCCCATCTGTTTGCCATGAAGTCATGGAACTGGATGTCATGATCTTATTTTTTTAACGTTGAGTTTCAAGCCAGCTTTTTCACTCACTTCCTTCCCCCCTCATCAAGAGGCTCTTTAGTTCCACTTCACTTTTATTTTATTTGTATTTATCTCCATAGATCTCCATAACTGTGTAGTACTATTTGTGAGAATTTGGAGTCCTTTAGTGATCATTTTTTATACAGTTCATGGGGATCTCCTGGCAAGAATATTGTAGTGGTTTGCCATTCTCTCCTCCAGTGGACTACATTTTGTCAGAACTCTTCACTATAACCTGTCCATTTTGGGTGGCTATGATTCATAGCTTCATTGAGTTAAGCAAGCCCCTTTTCCATGACAAGGCTGTAATCCATGTAGGCCCATGAGAATGAGGATGAGAGAGGGCCAAAGGAGAATGAGATGGTTGGATAGAATCATTGACTCAATGAACATGGGTTTGAGCAAATTCTGGGAGATAGTGAAGGCAGGGAAGCTTGATGTGTCACAGTCCATGGGGTCGCAAAGTGTTGGACATGACAAATGTATTTTTTAGTAACACATAGTATATTATAGTAAGTTTACTTGGAGGATATCATCTGAACAGAAGCTCAGGAAGTGGAGTTAATATATTTGAAATCTTATAAATGAGTACAAGACAAATAAAATTTAGAAATTGTGGTGTTCAAATAGAAAGATAAATGTGAACCCATACTCTTTTCAAACTACATCATTTCTAATTTTGCCTCTAAAATGACTGAGAAAGGATGTCAGCCACTGTCTGTGCTCAGGTAAAGTTAACTGATGTTTGTTTCAACTAAAAGAAAACTATAACTCTTTGGAAAGGGCTCTAGGCAGAAAAACTCAAGTTGAGACAAGACATACTTTTATTACCAGAGTTAAGACTGATTTGAAAGATATTCCTCATAATGTTGGAATGGACAAAGGAGCTACTTAAAGAGACTTGTTCACCAAGTTCAAACCATTTAAGCAATACAAAAATAACAATAATAATAATGCCATGAAAATCCAGCTGCTCCTAGTGAGGTTTTAAAAGATCAACTACTGTCAGATATGGTAAACAGCAGGTATATAAGGATTTCTAATTTATAGAAATACTGCATGTTAATCAGTTTATGGTCATAAAATGTCATCAACAACTCCACGATTTGCTACCAGAGCCCAGACAGGAAAGAGGAAGAAGGATAATAGCGGAGGGCAACATCTTTCCCTCAAAGTGGTTTTATGTTCTGTGACTGCATCAAGAAAGCCTCTCTCCACCTTTGAGCTGCCCTTTGTTAAAGCACGAGGGTTTTGCCCTATACTTCATGCAGCTGTAACTACAGAGATATTTCCCCTGTTTTCCCTGCAGCATCTATAAAATTCTCAGGCAGGGTCTCTGGAGTGAGAAGATAAATCTTCCTAGAAATAAATTCAATGTTGTAAATGGTGTCCTTCTCCTTTAACCACTTGGTTTTAAGTAGAGGTTGCAGCTTTTCTGACATGATGGTTTTCTTCTTTTCTTTTCTTTTTTTTTTTTTGTTTAGTAATTATTTATCAAGTCATTTAAAAGTAACTGTAATAAGCTTATTATATATTAACATAGTATTACATATTAACATATAAGTGCATTTTAATGAAAACTAGCCATATTAAAAAATTAAGCTATGTATTATTTCGTTTAAAACAATTATAATAAAACTGGTATGTGTTAATAAAAGAATATATTTTATTAATTTAACTATTTTCCTAGATAAAAAAAAGTCAGTGAGAAGAGGGGAATTGTTTTACATTTTCCAAATCACCTAATGTTTGGCTTAAAGAAAACAGCTGGGTTCTCACATTTGCTTCTGCATGAATTCTGCAGGGATAGACTCTTTTGCTTGCAGTCTGTGAGGAAGAACCAGCCTCACACAGATAGTAGCTGGGAAAGGAAGGAGTATTCTAGTGGTCATTTAAGAAAAATGTATTCTTCTTTGATACTACAACTAATACAAGTGATAGTTTCTTTTTTTTTTTTTTTTTTGAACATGATGAGAATTTTATTTTATTTTTAAAATTTTAATTGGAAGCCAATTATTTTACAGTATTGTGGTGATTTTTGCCATACATTCACATGAATCAGCCATGGGTGTACATGTATTTCCCATCTTGACCCTCCCTCCCACCTCCCTCCCATCCCATCCCTCAGGGTCATCCCAGTGCACCAGCCCAGAGCACCCTGTCTCATGCATCTAACCTGGACTGGTGATATATTTCACATATGATAATATACATGTTTCAATGATATTCTCTCAAATCATCCCACCCTTGCCTTCTCCCACAGAGTCCAAAAGTCTGTTCTTTACATCTGGGTCTCTTTTGCTGTCTGGTATATAGGGTCATTGTTACCATCTTTCTAAATTCTGTATATATGCATTAATATACTGTATTGGTGTTTTTCTTTCTTACTTACTTCACTCTGTATAATAGGCTCCAGTTTCATCCACCTCATTAGAACTGATTCAAATGCATTCTTTTTAATAGCTGAGTAATATTCCATGGTGTATATGTACCAAAACTTTCTTATCCATTCAACTGCTGATGGACATCTAGGTTGCTTCCAAGTCCTGGCTATTGTAAACAGTGCTGCGATAAACATTATGGTACACGCATCTCTTTCAACTCTGGTTTCCTCTGTGTATGGCAGTTCTATTTCCAGTTTTTTAAGGAATCCCCACACTCTTCTCCATAGTGGCTGTACTAGTTTGCATTCCCACCAACAGTGTAAGAAGGTTCCTTTTTCTCCACACCCTCTCTAGCATTTATTGTTTACAGACTTTTTGATAGTAGCCATTCTGACGGGCATGAGATGGTACCTCATTGTGGTTTTGATTTGCACTTCTCTAATAATGAGTGATGCTGAGCATCCTTTCTTTTTTTTTTTTTTTTTCCTATTACATGACCTGTTTATTGTTTTTTTTTTTTTTACTTTTATTTTTTATTTATTTATTTATTTTTATTAGTTGGAGGCTAATTACTTCACAACATTTCAGTGGGTTTTGTCATACATTGACATGAATCAGCCATGGAGTTACATGTATTCCCCATCCCGATCCCCCCTCCCACCTCCCTCTCCACCCGATTCCTCTGGGTCTTCCCAGTGCACCAGGCCCGAGCACTTGTCTCATGCATCCCACCTGGGCTGGTGATCTGTTTCACCATAGATAGTATAGATGCTGTTCTTTTGAAACATCCCACCCTCACCTTCTCCCACAGAGTTCAAAAGTCTGTTCTGTACTTCTGTGTCTCTTTTTCTGTTTTGTATATAGGGTTGTCGTTACCATCTTTCTAAATTCCATATATATGTGTTAGTATGCTGTAATGTTCTTTATCTTTCTGGCTTACTTCACTCTGTATAATGGGCTCCAGTTTCATCCAACTCATTAGGACTGATTCACTGAGCATCCTTCATGTGTTTGTTAGCCATCTGTATGTCTTCTTTGGAGAAATGTGATTGACCAGTTTTCCCAGCACCACTTTTAGGTTGTTGTGTTTTCATTTTCATTCGCTTCTATATATATTTTGATTTCTTCTCTGGTTTCTTCTGTGATTTGTTGGTTATTCAGAAGTGTGTTGTTCAGCCTCCATATGTTTGTATTTTTATTATTTTTTTTCCTGTAGTTGATATCTAATCTTACCACATTGTGATCAGAAAAGATGTTTGAGATGATTTCAATTTTTTTTTAAATTTACTAAGGCCCAGGATGTGATCTATCCTGGAGAAGGTTCTGTGTGCATTTGAGAAAAAGGTGAAATTCATTGTTTTAGGGTGAGATGTCCTATAGATATCAATTAGGTCTAACTGGTACATTGTATCATTTAAAGTTTGTGTTTCCTTGCTAATTTTCTGTTTAGTTGATCTATCCATAGGTGTGAGTAGGGTATTAAAGTCTCCCACTATTATTGTGTCACTGTTAATTTCCCCTTTCACATTTGTTAGCATTCACCTTACATATTGTGGTGCTGCTATGTTGGGTGCATATATATTTATAATTGTTATATCTTCTTGAATTGATCCCTTGATCATTATGTAGTGTCCTTCTTTGTCTCTTTTCATGGCCTTTATTTCAAAGTCTATTTTATCTGATATGAGTATGCTACTCCTGCTTTCTTTTGGTCTCCATTTGCGTGAAATATCTTTCTCCAGCCCTTCGCTTTCAATCTGTGTGAGTCCCTAGGTTTGAGGTGGGTCTCTTGTAGACAACATATGTAGGAGTCTTGTTTTTGTATCCATTCAGCCAGTATTTGTCTTTTGGTTGGGGCATTCAATCCATTTACATTTAAGGTAATTATTGATAAGTATGATCCCGTTGCCATTTACTTTGTTGTTTTGGGTTCAAGTTTATAAACCTTTTCTTTGTTTCCTGGCTAGATAAGATCCTTTAGCATTTGTTGAAGAGCTAGTTTGGTGGTGCTGAATTCTCTGAGCTTTTGCTTGTCTGTAAATCTTTTGATTTCTCTTTCATATTTGAATGAGATCCTTGCTGGTTACGGTAATCTGGGTTGTAGGTTTTTTTCTTTCATCACTTTAAGTATGTACTGCCATTCGTTCCTGGCTTGAAGAGTTTCTACTGAAAGATCAGCTGTTACCCTTATAGGGATCCCCTTGTGGGTTATTTGTTGTTTTATCCCTTGCTGCTTTTAATATTTGTTCTTTGTGTTTGATCTTTTTTAATTTGATTAATATGTGACTTGGGGTGTTTCACCTTGGGTTTATCCTGTTGGGGACTCTCTGGGATTCTTGGACTTGTATGACTATTTTCTTCCCCATTTTAGGGAAGTTTTCAACTATTATCTCCTCAAGAATTTTCTCATGGCCTTTTTTTTTGCCCTCTTCTTCTGGGACTCCTATGATTCAAATGTTGGGGTGTTTAACATTGTCCTAGAGGTCTCTGAGGTTGTCTTCATTTCTTTTAATTCTTTATTTTTTCCTCTCTGCTTCATTTATTTCCACCATTCTGTCATCCACCTCACTTATCCTATCTTCTGTCTCAGTTATTCTACTGTTGGTTCCCTCCAGAGTGCTTTTGATCTGTTATTGCATTATTCATTATTGATTGACTCTTTTTTATTTCTTCTAGGTCCTTGTTAAACTTTTCTTGCATCTTCTCAATCCTTGTCTCCAGGCTATTTATCTGTAACTCCATTTTGTTTTCAAAATTTTGAATCATTTTTACTATCATTATTCTGAATTCTTTTTCAGCCAGACTCCCTATCTCCTCCTCTTTTGTTTGGTTTGGTGGGCTTTTATCACGTTTCTTTACATGCTGAATATTTCTCTGCCTTTTCATCTTGTTTAGGTTGCTGTGTTTGGGGTGGCCTTTCTGTATGCTGGAAGTTTGTGGTTCCTCTTTATTGTGGAGGTTCCTCCCAGTGGGTGGGGTTCAGCGAGTGGCTTGTCAAGGTTTCCTGGTTAGGGAAGCTTGCATCAGTGTTCTGGTAGGTGGAGCTGGATCGCTTCTCGCTGGAGTGCAATGAAGTGTCCAGTAGTGAGTTTTGAGGTGTCTGTATGTTTGGTGTGACTTTTTGCTGCCTTTATTTTTATGCTCAGGGTTATATTCCTGCTTTGTTCGAGAATTAGCTTGGTATGCCTTGCTCTGAAACTTGTTGGCTCCTGGGTGGAGCATGGTTTCAGTGAAGGTATGGAGGCTTTTGGATGAGCTCTTGTCGATGAATGTTCCCTGGAGTCAGGAGTTTTCTGGTGTTCTCAAGTTTTGGATTTAATTTAAGCCTCTTGCCTCTGGCTTTCAATCTTATTCTTACAGTAGCGTTAAGACTTCTCCATCCATATAGCACTGATGATAAAACATCT
The DNA here is from genome assembly GCF_033118175.1 of Dama dama. Taxonomy (NCBI): domain Eukaryota; kingdom Metazoa; phylum Chordata; class Mammalia; order Artiodactyla; family Cervidae; genus Dama; species Dama dama. Next base: position 23,668,904 of record NC_083696.1, on the reverse strand, counting down.
AGGTTAATGGTGAAAAGATTTTCCACAGTGGGGGACACCCAGAGAGGTTCACAGAGTTATATGAAGAAGAGGGAGGAGGGAGATAGAGGTGACCAGGAGGAGAAGAGGGGAAATCAAAAGGGGAGAGAGCAATCTAGCCAGTAATCAATTTCTTATTTTCTCTCCACAGTCTGGAACACTCAGAGAGAGGTTCAGAGTTCCATAGAGAAGAAAAGAGGGGGGAGGGAGATAGAGGTGACCAAGAGGAGAGGTGGGGGAGTCAAAAGGAGAGAGACCAGTCTAACCTGTGATCAGTTCATTAAGTGTTCTCCACAGCCTGGAACACCCAAAGAGATTCACAGAGCTAAGTAGAGAAGCGAAGGGGGAGGGAGGAGATAGAGGTGACCTGGGGGAGAAAAAAGAGAGTCAAAAGGGGAGAGAGCAATCAAGCCAGTAATCACACTCCTAAGTAAAAATGAGTACTGAAGATTGGATTCTTAAAGGTACAGAATTGATAACAAATACCAAAAAACAAAGATTAACAATCTAGAGTGGAGGTTAGACTCTCAAAAATACAATATTAAAAAAACAAAATGAAATCACAAAATATATATGTATGAAATTTGCTTTAAAAATAGGGTCTTTTTTTGGCAAGGTAATAGTAGGTTTTAAAAATGAAAATTAAAGGAGTAATAAAAACTTAAAAATAAAAAAAATTAAAAAATGATAATGGTAAAATATATCTAGGAATTTTCTCTGGAGCTGTTGAGGGCAGTGTGGGGTCAGTTCAGCTCCAGATAGGTCCTTGTTCCAGTTTATACTTCTTCTCAAGGTCTATAGGTCCCTTCCAATGTAGCCAGTGCTAACGACAGGGTTTTAATCTGTTCCAAAGCCATTCCCTCTTCTTTGTTTATTTTGGCTTCCTCTGTTTGCAAGTCCCTTCAGTATCTAAACTCTGCCCTGACACAAGGGGGCCAAGGCGGTCACTTATTTAGGCTCACTTGTTCAGTCGTGCTGTGGGGAGGGAAGAGCACTGCAAGCAAATCTCACTGGCGTGTGTGGGGAGTGCGCGCAGTGTCTGAGCCACACTGGGTGTGCCCCCACTCACGGCAGGCGTGCTTTCCCGGTCTACACTGCTCAGGCTCCAGGTTGCTCTCCTGGGAACTGTCTAAGGTGGACCCTGGGTTGCGTGCACTTCCCAGGTCTAAGCCGCTGAGGTTCAGGTTCTGTGGTACTCCACCAAGGCACAGACTCCTTTGGACCTGTGTTTTATGCCCTTCCCAGGTCCGAGCAGCTCAGGCGACCAGGTGCTTGGAGAGTGCACTCTCCCCAGGTGAGCGGTGCATCTTATCACCTCCCGGTCCCAGCCCCTCGGTCTCCTGGGTGCACAGCGGGAGTGCCATCTCAGGTGTGCCATATGTCTCCTCTGGGGAGCTGATCTCTGGCTGCGACCCTCCTGGCAGAGGTCAACTGTCCAGGATCCCAGGAAGATTTGGTTAGCAACTGGGAGCCTGCTTGCAGTTTGGTTGGGGATGCTGTCTCTGGGGCCAAGTTTGCCCCTTGCCTTCCGGCTCTGGCTGTCGCCTGCCTGCCTCCCTGCCTCTGGTGGGGGATGGGCTGGTCCGCAGCCGATTAGCTCTCCTCTAGTATTCGCTCCGTCCTTTGTTCTGTGAGCGGCCCAGGCGGTGCCTTAGGTTAGAGCTTTTTTTTTTTTTTTTAATTAATTAATTTATTTATTTATTTATTTTTTCAGTGGGTTTTGTCATACAATGATATGAATCAGCCACAGATTTACACGTATTCCCCATCCTGATCCCCCCTCCCACCTCCCTCTCCACCCGATTCCTCTGGGTCTTCCCAGTGCACCAGGCCCGAGCACTTGTCCCATGCATCCCACCTGGGCTGGTGATCTGTTTCACCATAGACAGTATAGATGCTGTTCTTTTGAAACATCCCACCCTCACCTTCTCCCACAGAGTTCAAAAGTCTGTTCTGTACTTCTGTGTCTCTTTTTCTGTTTTGTATATAGGGTTGTCGTTACCATCTTTCTAAATTCCATATATATGTGTTAGTATGCTGTAATGTTCTTTATCTTTCTGGCTTACTTCACTCTGTATAATGGGGTCCAGTTTCATCCATCTCATTAGAACTGGTTCAAATGAATTCTTTTTAACGGCTGTGCACCCCAATGTTCATCGCAACACTGTTTATAATAGCCAGGACATGGAAGCAACCTAGATGCCCATCAGCAGATGAATGGATAAGGAAGCTCTGGTACATATACACCATAGGTTAGAGCTTTTTGAGGGAAAGGTCTCTCTCTCTCTCTTTCCTCTTTTTTTTTTTTTTTTTCCTCTCTCTCTGGATATCCCACCATTTGGGTTGCTATCTCATGTTAGCTCCCTCAGATTGCCCTCAGGACATTCAGGCCCAGTCCTTACCCTAAGCAGTGCAGCCAGTGCCTGCCTGTTCAGCCCCCACTTGCTGGTGGTGGACACGAGTGTCTGGGCTACTTACTTCTCTGCTGGGAGTTGCAGTTAGGTGTGTAATCTGTGGGTTTTATTTATTTATTTTTTCCTTTCAGTTATGTTGCCCTCTGAGATTCCAAAACTCCCCACAGACCCTCCAGTGAGAGGGTTTCCTGGTGTTTGGAAACTTCTCATCTTTTACGACTCCCTCCCCAGCACAGCTCTCCATCCCTAATTCTTTTGTCTCTCTTTTTATCTTTCATATTTTGTCCTATCTCCTTTCGAAGACAATGGGCTGACTTTATGGGTGCCTGGTGCGCTCTGCCAGCGTTCAGAAGTTGTTTTGTGGTATTTTCTCAGCGTTCAAATGACCTTTCAATGAATTTGTAGGGGAGAAAGTGGTCTCCCTGTCTTATCCCTCTGCCATCTTAGTTAAGTCGATGGTTTTATTTTCTGAGAAAGCTTCTGTTTTCAAGTAAATAGTTTTGGTGCAGGCTAACTTCACCATTTTGCTCATTGAATACTATCCTATGATAGACAATACTGAAGTTGTCATTTTCTAAGCTATGGTAATTTGTTTCAGTTGTAATAGTTTCAACTTTTAAAAAAACTTTTACTTTACTGTAAAAGTTATATATATAGGCTTATATATAAAAGTTTTATATATATATACATATATATATACATGCATATATGTATATAACATATGTGTGTATATATATAGAGAGAGAGATTTGCCAGGTGATGCTAATGGTAAAGAACCTGCCTGCCAATGCAGGAGACATAAGAGACCTGAGTTTGATCCCTGGGTCAGGAAGAGCCCCTGGAGGAGGTCATGAAAACCCACTCCAGTATTCTTACCTGGAGAATCCCATGGACAGAGGAGCCTGGTAGGCTACCTTCCATAGGGTCGCAAAGAGTTGAACACAACTGAGCAACTGAGTGTGTGCGCGCGCACACACACACACACACACACACACACACACACACGTACATATATATGAAGTTTTTCATGACATTTAAAAAAACTAATTGTGCTGCTGGAAATATGGAATAGATATAGTTCTCTTATTCTTCCCATTAAATAGAAATTTTAAAATCCTGAGATTATATATAAATTAAACATAAGCAGACTATGAAAGTGGGCCAGTATAAGGCAGGCCAGCTGAGGACACAGGACTCCAGAAAACACAGTGACATATTCCCTAAGTGTTTTTTTGTTTTTTTCTTTCTTTCTTTTTTTTTTTTTTTTTTTGGTCTCATACATCCTACATGAAGTAATATCAACCTGAAAACTAGAAACCTGGAGACATGAACAGGTGCAGACAAGAAAAGCCCCAAGAAAAGCCTTCTCTCTCTAGCCAAAGGTACATAAAAAGACACCCTGACAAGAAAGAGAGCTTTCAGATAATAATCACTCTACTCCAGTCAAAGACATCAGAAAACAAAAAAGGCATACATCTAAAAGGAAAGAGTAAACTGTTCCTGTTTGCAATGACATGATAGTCTACATACATAATAATAAACTGATTGAACTAGTAAGGGTGTTCATCAAGATCTCAAAATATAAGATAAACACAAAAATCAACAGATTTCCATATTCTAGCTATGAATACATAGGCACTAAAATTAAGAACCCAGTACTATTTACAGTTATTTTAGTAAATAAAAATACTTACATATAAACCCAAGAAAACATGTTTATGGCTTATGTGCTAAACAATACAATGAAGATCTATGCATGGAGATACAAAACATGCTTGTATTTTGAAAGATTCAATATAGCACAGGTGCCAATTCTCCCCCTAACTGATATGAAGGTTGTATGCAATTTCTAGTAATACTTTGGCAAAATTATTTTGCAGATAAGGACATTATTCTAAAAAATATATGGAAAAGCAAAGAAACTAAAATTTCTAAAAGAATTTTGAAAACAAAGGTAAATTTGGATGAGTTGCTGTCCACAATTTCAAGATTTATTATACAGTTACATTTATGAAGATATGTAGTATTGATGACTAAACAATGATAAGAAATAGAGAATGAGCTCATATACATATGCCCAATTTATTTTTTTAAGCAAAAGAAGGAAGATAACATTTCATGAAATGATGCTACAGCAATATTAGACAACTATAAGTAAAAAAAAAAAAGAAAAGAAAACTCAAACTATTTCTCACATTTAAAAAAATCCTAAAAATGGATCATGAAGTAAAATGTAAACTATAAAACCATAAAAGTTTTAGAAAAATTTAAGAACAAAACTGCAGCATCTAAAGCTAGTCAAGGAATTCCTTAACCTCGACATGAAAAGCATGAACCATGAAAGGAAAAGCAGATAAGTCAGACTTCACCAAAATTTATAACATTTTCTCTATGAAAGACTCTGTTAAAAAGCTCCTGACTAGGAGAAACTGTAAGTGACAAATCTGACAAAGTACTAATATCTAGAAAATATAAAGAATTTTTGAAACTTGATATTAAAGAAGCATATCATCAAGATAGTAAAATAAGAAGTCCTGTAGCCATGTTCCCCTATAGAGTAATAGACTCAACAAGGATATGTGGACCAAGTTGCTTTGTGAAACCTCTGGAATCCACTTAAGAGGTTGCAGGACCTCAGGTGAGAGCAAAGCCAAGAAAACCTCGTCAAAGCATAGGAAAATTTACTGCATTTTGCCCACTCTGCCTTCACCTCTTCCCCAGCACTACAGTGTCATTTGGGGGAGAGCTCCCAACTCCCAGTTTTTCCCTTAGGAGAGACAGAGAAGAGTGGAATGTGCATTCAACATTCTGGGTTTTAGGGGACTGCCCAAGTAACTGGCTTTTATTTCATCTAACTTGAATGCTGCTGGGAACTGGTATGGTTTGGAATGCAGATTGGGGCCAATGAGAACGAAATCAAGTCATACAGCTGTTTTTACCACCGGAGTGACTGCAATACTGTAGACAGGTACAAAAGGCAAGAGATAAGCAGAGACCAACCTCTTTAACTTGGAAACTGCACACACAAGCTCAGAAAAACCACATTCCCAGAAAAGGTTTGGGAATTCCTCAGAATCTCTAGCCAGACTGATTGGTGAAGTTTTTTCCATGTGCAAGAGCCAGATTATAAAGAAGGGGAGAAGCAGTTGTTTTCTCAGATGCCCAAATCTCAACAGAGAGTACAAAGCATATAAAGAAACCGAGAAACATGGTCCAATGAAAGGAACAAAATAATTTCTAGAAACCAACCCTAAAGAAACAAAGCTTTATAAATTACCTAGCAAAAAAATGTCAAATATAAATTTTAAATATCCTCAATGAACTGAAAGAGAACAAAGACAATTAAGGAAGTAAAAAAATGATCAAATAGCAAAATGAGATTGTCAGCAAAAAGATAAAAACTATTTTAAAAAATTCAAGCAGATTAATTGGGAACTGAAAAATATAGTAACTAAACTGAAAAATGCATTAGAGCTTTAACAGCAAACTTGATCAAGCAAAAGCATAAGAAAGAGTCAGTTGTCTTAAAGACATGTCATTTAAAATTAGTCAGTCAGAGGAACAAACTCAAAAAAGAATGAAGCAAAGGAGATCCAAAGGAACTTATGTGACACCATTAACCAAAAAGTTCATTGCATCTACCCACCTTACTCTCCTCCTTTCCAGGACAATGCAGAATAGCTGGGAGAAAACTCCCAACTTCTGTCTTCTTTCTCAGTCAGTCAGTTCAGTCACTCAGTTGTGTCCAACTCTTTGTGACCCCATGAACCGCGCAGCAAGCCAGGCCTCCCTGTCCATCACCAACTCCCGGAGTCCACACAAACCCAGTGATGCCATCCAACCATCTCATCCTCTGTCGTCCCCTATCCTCCTGCCCTCAATCTCTCCCAGCATCAGAGTCTTTTCAAATAAGTCAGCTCTTTGCATCAGGTGGCCAAAGTATTGGAGTTTCAGCTTCAACATCAGTCCGTCCAATGAACACCCAGGACTGATCTCCTTTAGGATGGACTGGTTGGATCTCCTTGCTATCCAAGAGACTCTCAAGAGTCTTCTCCAACACCACAGTTCAAAAACATCAATTCTTTGGCATTCAGCCTTCTTTATAGTCCAACTCTCACATCCATACATGACCACTAGAAAAATCATAGCCTTGACTAGACGGACCTTTGTTGACAAAGTAATGTCTCTGCTTTTTAATATGCTGTCTGAGTTGGTCATAACTTTCCTTCCAAGGAGTAAGCATCTTTTAATTTCATGGCTGCAATCACCATCTGCAGTGATTTTGGAGCCAAGAAAAATAAAGTCAGCCACTGTTTCTACTGTTTCCGCATGTATTTGCCATGAAGTTATGGGAAGCAGGTATGTATCAGTGTACATGCTCCCTGGTGTATGTTTTCTGTCTCACTTGATTCAGAGAGCTGAAAGGAACAGAGACATAATTTGAATGCCAGCCTGGAGGCTTCTGAAAACAAAGCCTAGTCCCAGAGCTTGTTACAGTAACAGGGAGATTGCAGTAACACAAATAGACACCAGGTGGAAGATATTATGGGCTCATGAGAACAGCGCAAACATATTCAACAGGGAATTTACTTACAAACTCAGTAAAGACACATTCCAGAAAATGTTAAGGAGGCCTTCAAAATCTCTAGCCATGCTTATTTGTGAGGGTCTTCCTCTGTATGAAGCCAGGAGAAGGAAAAGTGGCTAGTTTTTCAAATTCTCAAACCTCAGCAAAAATTTTTAAATTATAAAGAAACAGCAAAACATGGCCCAAACAAGTGAGCAAAATAGATCAGTTACCTAAGAATTGAAAATAATTACCTTAAAGATGATAAATGAGCTTAAAGAAAGCACAGATAGACAACTAAATGAAATTAAGGAAATAGCAGATAAATAACAAAGACACAGAAACTATAAACATAACTAAATAAAAATTTGGGAAAAATATAAAAAATAAAAGTTGATAGACAGTCCATTGGACCTGCCTTAAAAGAAGAGTTAAAATATCAATAAAACTGACCAGTTCTAATGTAGATTAAGAAATAAGAGAGGATTCACATAATTAATATAGATATGAGAGAAGAGACATTATAACTAGTGCCACAGAAGTAAGAGGGATTATAACAGACTATAATGAACAACTACATCTCAATTCATCAGATAAAATAGAAGAAATTAATGTCTAAAAATGTAAAAACTACCAATACTGAACCATAAAGAAATAAAATTATAAACAGGCCAATATATTAAGGAGATCGAATCAGAAATTTAAAACTTCCTCCAAACAACAAAAATTCCTGGATAAGATGGCTTTACTGAAGAATTCTACCAAATATTTAAAGAATTTAACATCAATCCTTTGCAAATCCTTTCCAAAAATTGAAGAGAACATTTCCAAACTTATTTTATGAGGCCAGCATTATGCTGACATCAAATCCAGATAAAGACACTAAAAGAAAACTATAGACCAATTCCTCTGATGGATATGGATGCAAACATCCTCAACAAAAAATCAGCAAAGGAATTCAAAGACCTATTAAAGAGGTAGGATTAGTACATGTAATAAAAGTGGGCTCAAGATATGAAAATCAATGTAATGTGTTCCATTGCTAATACGGTATACCACATTAACAGAATAATGGATGAAAATGACAGGATCACCTCAAGAGATGCAGAAAAAGTATTTGAAAGTTTTCAATATTTTATATAATGAAAAGTCTAAACTAAGCCCTAGAAATATAAAGAAACTATCATAACATTTAAAAGGCCGTATCTGGAAAGCCCACTGCTGACGAATGTTCTTCCTCTAAGATCAGAAATACCAAGCATCCCACTCTCACCACTTATATTCAATGTAGTACTGGAAGTCCTAGCCAGAGCATTTAGTTAAGAAGAACAAATAAAAGACATCCAAATGAGAAAGTAAATGCAAAATTATCTCAGTTTGCAGAAGACATGATCTTATATATGGAAAATTCTATTTCCATACATACACACACACACACACACACACACACATGCAACTTGTTAGAAAACACAAAACCTATTAGAACTAACACATTTAGCAAATTTGCAGGTACAAAATCAACATGCAAAAGCTTTTGTGTTTCTATATACTAACAATAAACAATTCATAAATTAAGAAAACATTTCCATTTACAATATAATCAAAATAATACAATGTATGTGTTGTGCTGTTTGCTAAGTTGCTTCAGTCATGTTAAAATAAAAATAAAATTCTACTGATTCAATGTCATCTCCATTAAGATTTCAATGGCAATTTTTATAGAAATAGAAAAAATCCTAAATTTCAGGATTTAAGGAACCTCAGGGACCTAGATAGCCAAGCAGTCTTAAAAAAAGAGGAACCAAGTTGGAAGCCTCAAACTTTCTGACTTCAAAACATATTACCAAATTACAATAATCAAAATAATGTAATTCTGGCATAAAGAGGTACATGAATAATAGAACAGAATAGAAAGTCCAGAAATAAACTTTTGTTTATATAATAAATGATCTTCAGTAAGGATGCCAAGACCATACAGTGGAGAAGAAAATTTTCTTACAAATAGATTTGGGGAAATTGAACAAGTAGATAGTTTTTTGATAGAGATTGTAATGAATTGGCAGTATGGACACTGTAGCAATATTAAATATCCCAACTTATGAACATGGGATATCTTTCCATTTATTTGTGTTCTCTTTAATTCATTTTAGCAATAGCTTGCCATCTTCAGGGTACAAGACTTTCATCTCTTTAGTTAAGATTATCATCAGTATTGTATTTTTGGGGAACTTTCTATTGGGATTAGTGGTAAAAAAAAAAAAAAAAAAAACCTGCCTGCCAATGCAGGAGACATAAGTAGACAGGGGTCCGATCCTTGGGTAGTGAGGATCCCCTGGAGAAGGAAATGGCAACCTACTTTAGTATTCTTGCCTGAAGAATCCCATGGACAGAGGAGCCTGGCGGGCTACAGTGCATCGGGTCACAAAGAATCCGAATGACTGATGTGACAGCACACAGCACAGCACATTGTATTATTTTGATTATATTGGAAGCAAACCAAATATCCACTGATGGATGAATGGATAAAGAAAATGTGGTATATGCATACAAAAGCATATTATTCAGCCTTGAAAAGAAAGGAAATTATGACCCATGTTATGAAATGAATGAACCTCGAGGACATTATGTTAAGTATGAATAAGATAAACCAGTTACAAAAGGACAAATACTGTCTGATTCAAGTTACATAATGTGTCAAAAGTAATCATGTTCATTATAGTATATGAGTTAGATCTCAATAAAGATGTTAAAATAAACAGGAAAAAATTCATAAACCAGAAAGTAGAATGCTGATTACAGGTCTGACAGAGAGGTAAATGGAAATATTTGTTAAAGGGTACAGAATTTCAGTTTTGCAAGATGAAAAATTTACAGAAACATGTTGCAAAACAATGCAAATACACTTACTCCCAATAAATTGTACATTTGAAATGTTATGATGGTATATTTTAATGGCATTTCTTTTGCCAAAATTTAACATAAAAGTAAAGTAAATAAAAATATATAGAGAACTTATGTGTCTAAAAAAAATCAACATTAAAAATATAAAAAAATCCAGTTAGAACATGGTCTATAGACACAAAGAGTTATTCTACTAAAGAACAAATGACATGGTAAATAAGCACACAAAAGTATACATAACATTATAATAAGTCATTAAGGAAATGTAAATTAAAGCCTTAATGATATGTTACCATGCACTATTTGAGATGGTTCATGGTAACGAAATAAATAATTAGTAACAATATCAAAAACCAGCAAGGATGTGAAGTGTATTACTCATGCATTGCTGATATTGATAGAAATGTAAATAGTACAGCTATTCTATTAAATAGTTTGACAAAAAGCTAAAGTTAAGCTACTATCTAAAAAGTAAACATGAAGCAGCAATTGTATTTCTCAGCAATTTTGTCTTAAAGCAATAGACTCTGAGACACACAAATACCTGTAAGTACATGTGTATAATGCTTTTATTTGGAATAACTAAAAACTAGAAATAGCTGTTATTCTTCAATGGGTAAATGATGCTCCTGTAGTTTATGCCTATCATGGGATACTACTCAGATTTCAAAAGAATGAACTGCTTACTGATACTTACAATCTGCATGAGTCATCAGTGAATTAGACTGAGTGGAAAAAGCCAGTCCCAAATGATTGCATACTGTGTGGTTCTGTGTATATACTATTCTAAAATGAGAAAAATATAGAAATGGAGAACATATTAGTCATTACCAAGGATTAAGAAGAAGGTGGAGGACAGAAAGGAAGTGGTTATGAGTATCAAAGGCAACATAAGGGATCCTTGTGGAGGCGGAAATATCCCATATCTTGAATGTCAGTGTCACTATTCTGCTCTGATATCGTATTTCAGTTTTACAAAAAGATACAGCAATTCTAAACATTTATGCACCTAGTAATAGAGCTCCAAAATACCTGAGGGAAAAACTGATAGAACTGCAAAGAGAAATGGACAAACTCATGGCTGTCAGACATTTTCAATAATCCTGTCTCAATAATTTATAAGATAAAGGAACTAGAATGTAAACAAATAGTTTATATGAAACAAGTAGGCAGAAACTCAGTAAGGATCTAGAAAACTTCAACAACACAATAAAAACTAATTAATGTTTACTTAACACTACCATGTGATAGAAGAACACAGATTATTTTCAATTGCACATAGAAAATTGACCAGTTCATTTGCTGATGCACGTTTAGGCTGTTTCCATGTCTTGGCTATTGTGTATAATGCTGCTATGAACACAAGGGTGCATGTATTAATATCTTTTTAAATTATAATTTTGTCCGGATACATGTGAAACAGCATGTGAAACAGACACACAGACATCAAGACTTGTGGTTGTCAAAGGGTAGGGGTGATGGAGGAGGGGTGGGCTGGGAGTTTAAGGTTAGTGGATGAAAACTATTACATATAGAATGGATAAACAAGGTCATGCCACATAGCACAGGGAACTATATTCAATATCCTGGGATAAACCATAATGGAAAAGAACTTTTATATTTGTATATATGTGTGTATAACTGAGTCACTTTGTTGTTCAGCAGAATTAATACAACATTATAAATCAACTATAGTTCAATAAATAAAAGCAAAAAATAAAGAAAACTAACATGATTGGAAATATTAAATGTGTTTTAATAGATTTAAACAGATGGAAGTCATATTCTGCTCTAGCCACAGGTTTTAGGCCTCAATGGAATTAAATTTGAAATAAGTAACAAAAAGATTCTTGGAACACCTACAAGTATTTTAAAACACATTAAAATACTTTTAAATAAGACCCAAGTTAAAAAAAAAAAAATCAAAAAGGAGATCTTAGCCAGTATAATAGGTAAGGAAAAAGAAATAAAAGGCGTCAAGATAGAAAAGAAAGAATAAAGCTATTTTTTGAATGGCATGACCATTAACATCCAGGTCCTAAATCTATAGAATCTACTGTCAGTCTTCCAGAACTAATACATGATTTTGATACGGTTGTCGGGTATCAGATCAATAAATATAAAAAAGTCTGGAAAGCTGGCAACTAACAACTGAAATCTGAAAAAGGATAATACCATTTACAATAGCATAAACAAGTGAATGCCTAAGAATAAATTTGACAAAAGATCTGTCACCTAAAAGATGACCAATCATTGATGAAAGACATTAAAATGATGTGAATAAATGGAAAGATTGTTTTGGGCCATTCTCAGCCTGTCAACAGTGGTGCTATGGGCTAGAAATGCCTGAGCATTAACCTGGGCCTCTATTACTGTGGCAGCCCCTATAGACATTTCCCTGACTTGAGTTGGAGATGTGGCTGGGCTGGCTGACGTGGTTTTTGTTATAATTGTGGGGTGCACCTCAGCCAAAACCATCAGGGAACTTTGTAAAAAACAAAATTGATCACTTACAGGTCCTGCAGAGTACATGGCATGCCCAGGTCCACAAAGCCAACTCTTGGGTAGAGAAAGAGAGAGAAACAGAGATCCCACGGACCTGGGGTTCTGTTTGTATTGGGGTCATAGATGGGGTTCCTAGAGTTTTGTAATTTTACTCTTTGTTGCTGAATTTAGAAATAAGAGTAAGAACTAAAGTGTGAGAAGGGAAAGCAGGGTTATTCAAGTGGTCAGTTATCTAGGTCACCCAGGGCTACGAAAGGAACTTCAGTGAAGTTGTGGCACAGCTTGGCTTTTTACCTAGTTGTGTAGGTGGCAATGTACTTATTCCAGACAAATTACTTTGAAATGGATTCTTCGACAATCAAAAGCTTAATGTTAAGCACTTACACTACAATCAGAAAGGTTAATTGCCAGGCACTCACGCTACGGAGACGTACATGTTCACAAGTCAGAAGTTTCAATATTGTTAACTTGTGGATTCCCTCCAATAGTAACTACACACTCTGTGAGCTTGCTATAGAAATTAGCCATCTGATTCTAAATCCTTGTGAAAATGGAAGAGCCATAAAATAACCAAAATAATTTTGAGAAAGAACAAAGTTAGAGGGTTAACGTTACCAAATTCAAGAACTTATTATAAAACAACAATAATCAAGAAAATGTAGTTTTGTTAAAAAAAGATAGTAAAATAATCAATAGAGACCAGCAACAGACTTAAACATATACTATTGTTTTTTAAAGTCTTTAAGTGGCATTCTACTCTTTACAGCACCATGGGCTATAGGAGCCCACCAGTGCTCCATCCATGGGATTTCCCAGACAAGAACACTAGAGGGGTTGCCATTTCCTTTTTCAACACACATATATAGGCAACAGTTTTTCTTTTCCTTTTTTTTTTTTTTTCCTTTGTACTATGGTGCAAAGTTTCTTCAGTGGTGAAAGGATAGTCTTTTCCACAAATGGTGCTGAAAAAAATTGGTATCCATACACAAAAATAAATAAACCAAACTAAACAAAAAATCCACACTGATCCATACTTTGCACCATATACAAAAAAATAGCCCCAATTAGATTGCATACCTAAATATAAAACTAAAATTATAAAGCTGATAGACAAAAACATAGGGTAAAATTTTTAACACTGACTTAGGCAAAGGTTTTTTAGATCTCACTCTGCAAGTATGATACACACACACAAAATTGACAAATTGGACTTCATCAGAAGTAAAAGCTACTGCTCTTTAAAAGACTTTATTAAGGTAATAAAAAAATGTTACAGATTTGTAGAAAATAGTTGCAAACATATAGGAGTTAAACGGCTTGCATCCAGAATTCATAAAGAACTTTCAAAGCACAATAAATAAATAAATAGCTAAAATTTTTAAATGAGCAAACTATTTGAACAGATGCTTCATTAAAAAAGAAACATGAACAAATGTTCAGCATCATTAGCCATTAGGAAAATGCAAATGAAAACCTCAATGAGCATCTACTCCACACCTATTAGGATGGCTAAAATTTCAAAGACTGACCATACCATATATTGGAAAAAATATAGAGCAACTGAACTTCTCATATACTGCTGATAAGAATGCAAAATTGTACAATTATTTTGGAACACTACCTGACATTTATCTTAAAAAGATAAATGTATCCTCCTAAATGTCTACAAGAAACTAAACATATCTCTATACTAATACCTAAGCATGAATTTTCACAGCAGCTGAATTTAATAGTCAAAAGATGAATGGATAAACAAACAATGTAGCAATACCCTGAAATAAAAAAGGAATGGGCTAATGATAGTTCTATGACATGAATGCATATCAAAATAATTAAAAACAGAGAAGAAAGTCAGGCAAAAAAGAAAAAAAGAATACATATTGTATGGTTCCATTTATATAAAATTCTAATAAACACAAAAGATGCAGTGACAGATGTAGGTGAGTAGTTGCCTAGAGCTAGGTGGGAGTCATGGCATGAAGAGAGGCATGGAAAAAAGGGAGCAGGAGACTCCTGGGAATGAACTAATGGATATCTTCATCTTCTTGATTGTGCTGATGTTTTCACAGGTATATACATATATTAAAGCTCATCAAATTATACTCTTTAAATCCACACACTTTATTATATTTCAATTACATGTCAACATAGCTTTTTTAAAAAGAAAAATGTTAGAAACTGCCATTTGTGTTGTCCTAACAGTGAAAATCCCCTTACCCACCCACAATTCTCATGGGTAAATTAGAATTATGAAATGAAACTTCCTGTTTCATGAACATGGTGTGCAATGAATCAATCTGTTTTCTACTATTTCTGAAAAAAGAGAATAAACATACCAAAAGTGGCAAAATATGTATCTTAAACTGACTTTGGGATTTTACACAAGGGTTTTTTGTTGCAAATGTTCTTTGTAAAGTGGACTTCTCTTAATTTTAATGATGCCTTTAACGTCTTTTGAGCGTGGGAAGTTAATAAAAGCATTGATTATAACAAATATGTGAAATTAACATAATTAGACAAAAATTGCTTTTTTGTAAGTAAAATATAGCACCAAATTGATCTTGCTAAATATGTGTGCATTAAGTTTTTTTTTTTTAAAGGTTGATAATCAGCAGTAGTATTTAATTTGGGGTTTTTCATGAAAAGAACGGATCTCTAAAAAACAGGGAGGGGGCAGATCATTTTATAAGACCCCCACTATCTGATTACTCTACCCTCATGGCATACTCCTAAAATCAATGGGGATAGGAGGCATAATGGATCAACAGTAGTCTCTATGGTTTTTTCCTTCCATAATTATGGAACATTTCTCTATGCAAAAATAAAAAATAAGAGCAAAGACCTGGCAATATTGCATTCAATTTTATGTGTTGCCCAACTTTGATCTACTCCTCTGAGGGAAGTTTGACTGACTGCAAATTGGTAAGAGATAGGAGATAAATACAGGAGATAACAGCATGACAAAAAAAAATAGTTACAAGGAAGTAAATAAATGGATAAAGGTGGCTGGAAGAGTAGGGAGAAAGGGTGAGAGCACTCTGGCCTGGTTAAAAAATGTATAGGAAAAATGTTTATTTAGATTTTCTGCCCATTTTTTACTTGAGTTGTCTGTTTTTTAATATTGAGCTGCTTGAGGTGTTTGTATATTTTGGAGATTAATCCCTTGTCTGTCAATTCATTTGCAAATATTTTCTCCCACTTGGTGGATTCTCTTTTCATTTTGTTTATGGTTTCCTTTGCTGTGCAAAAGTTTTTAAGTTTAATTAGGTTCCATTTATTTATTTTTGTTTTTATTTACATAAACCTAGAAAATGACTCCAAAAAGATCTTGCTGTGATTTATGTCAGAGAGTGCTCTATCTGTGTTTTTCTCTAAGAGTTTTATAATATCCAGACTTATATTTAGATCTTTAAACTATTTTGAGTTTATTTTTGTGTATAGTGTTAGGGAATGTTTTAACTTCATCCTTTTACATGTAATTGTCCAGTTTTCCCAGCACCACTTATTGAAGACAGTCGGTCTTTCATCCATCGTATATTCTTGCCTCTTATGTTGAATATTATGTTATCACAGGTGTGTGGATTTATTTCTGGACTTCCTATCCTGTCCCATTGATTTATATTTCTGTTTTTGTGCCAGCATCATACAGTTTTGATGACTGTAGCTTTGTAGTGTAGTCTGAGGTCAGGGAGCCTGATTCCTCCAGCTCTAAAGAAGACATACAGGTGGCCAAAAGCAGATGAAAAGATGCTCAGCATCACTAATTATTAGAGAAATGCAAATCAAAACCACAATGAGGTATTACCTCACACTAATCAGAATGTACATCATCAAAAGCCTACAAACAATAAATTCTGGAGAGGGTGTGGAGAAAAGGGAACGCTTTTGCACTGCTGATGGCAATATAAACTGGTACAGCCATTACAGAGAACAGTATGCATGTATGTGTGCTCAGTCATGTCCAACTCCTTGCAACCCCATGGACTGTAGCCCACCAGGCTCCTCTGACCATGGAATTTTCTAAGCAAGAATACCAGAGTGAATTGCCATTTACTACCCCACAGGATGTTCCAGACCTAGTGATTGAACTCACATCTCTTGCAACTCCTCCATTGGCAAGCAGATTTTTTACCACTGTGCCACCTGGGAAGCCAAAGAATAGCACAGAGGTTTCTTAAAAAACTAAAAATAGAGATCTAGCAGCCCCATTTCTGGGCATATAACCAGAACACCATAATTTGAAAAGATACATGCATCTCAATGTTCGCTGCAACACTATTTACATAATCAGGACATGGAAGTGACTTAAATGTCCATCAACAGAGGCAGAGATAAAGATATGTGGTACATATATACATTGGAACATTACTCAGTCGTGAAAAAGGATTAAATAATGCCATTTGCAACAACACGGATGGAGCTAGAGATTGTCATACTGAGTGAAGTAAATCAGACAGAAAAAGACAAATGTTATAAGATGTTGCTTATATGTGGAATCTAAAAAAATTGGCACAAATGAACTTATTTACAGAACAGGAATGGAGTCACAGATTTAAGGAACAAACTTATGGCTGTCAGGGGGGAATGGGAGAGGGATAAATTGGGAGATTGGGTCTGACATATACACACTACTATGTATAAAATAGATAACTAATAAGGACCTACTCTCTAGCACAGGGACTCTGCTTAATACTCTGTATCATGGGTTTCCAACCCCTAGGCCATGGACCAATAACTGTACAGCAGGAGGTGGCAAGTGAAACTTCATCTGTATTTATAGCCACCTTCCATTGCTCTCATTACTGCCTGAACTCTGCCTCCTGTCAGATAATGATGGCATTAGAGTCTCATAGGAGTGCAAATCCTACTGAGCCAGAATCATCCTGAAACCATCCCCATGCCCTGTCTGTATAAAAACAGTCTTCTATGAAACCAGTCCCTGGTCCCAAAATGTTTGGGACTGCTGCTCTATCTATATGGGAAATTACCTATATGGAAAAGAATATAAAAAAGAGTGAATGTATGTATATGTATAACTGATTTACTTAGTTATAGAGCAGAAACTAGAGTGACATTGTAAATCAACTAAATACTTGAATTTAGAAAAGTGCATGGGGAAATTAGAAACCAGGAAGAAATGGCTCCAGCCTAGCACATCTGGGAAAGGAAGCCTGACTGGAGATGATTTACAGTAGGAAATAATAAAAGGGTAGCAGCAGCAAGGAGAACATAATGGTTTGTGATAAACAGGGCCCAGGAATATCTTGTTGGGCCAGCAACAGTTGACATCGCAGGCACCTGTCTATTCAATGCAACACGTGCTATGTGAGTGTGTGTGTGTGTGTGTGTGTGTGTGTGTGTGTGTGCGTGTGTGCATGTTAGAAAAATTGTTGAATCTTGAATATAGGCCTGTATGCCTTCTGACTAGACCAGATATATCACCTATTAAGGAGTAAGGTGTGTGAACGGATGGCAAGGTGAAGACGTAAAATGCCAACAGAGAGGAAGCGGGCTGCAAGGGAGCATGGAAAGTGGCTTTCTAACCCTTCAAACCCAGGAAGCACAAGAAGTAGGGCCAACAGTATTCTTAGGGACCCATCAATATGTTAAATGACTCATTTGAAAACACCCTGATGCTGGGAAAGATTGAGGGCAGGAGGAGAAAGGGATGACAGAGGATGAGATGGTTGGATGGCATCACCGACTCAATGGACATGAGTTTGGGTAGGCTCTAGGAGTTGGTGACAGACAGGGAGGCCTGGCGTGCTGCAGTTCATGGGGCCGCAAAGAGTTGGACACAAATCAGTGACTGAACTGAAATGGACTGAACTGAACAACATGTTATATGTGTAATTATCACTTCTTTGAAAATATGAAGAAAAATGATGATAATGTAGCAATGAATTTAACCTACAATATATTTGTCTTTGGTTTCCCCAGTGGTTCAGTGGTAAAGAATCTGCCTGCAATCCAGGAGACACAAGAGATGCGAGTTTGATCCCTGGGTCAAGAAGATCCCCTGGAGGAGGGCATGGCAACCCACTCCAGTATTCTTGCCTGGAGAATCACATGAACAGAGGAGCCTGGCGGGCTACAGTCATGGGGTCGCAGAGTCGGACAGGACTGAAGTGATCTAGCATGCATGCCCATATTTGTCTTTATACTGACACAGTCACAATTTTAAAATGCTTTTTTCTTTCTTTTTCGGGAAGGAGGAAGTTTGCAATGGCAGCAGTTCCTCAGACCACAGAAGTCATAGTGCAGACTTACTTGTAGGAAGCTACTGACATGGCTTTGTGTCTTATTAAACCTTAGGCCTATGCAGTGTCAGAGAGACTCTGGAGTTCATAACATGGACAGCACTGTGGACAGCAATGCAGTTTTCCTTGGCTAGAAAATAGCAGTGAGATGAGGAGCCAAAGTGATGTGTTTTGCTGCGGAGTCCCCCAAAGGTGCCTAAACACCCTTTCCCCTGGGCAGGTGCATCGCAAAGAGAGGTCAGGTAAGAATCTGCATCCTTGCTCGAAGGTGACCTGCACTGCCTTTTAATCAGGGCCTCTTCTTGCTAGAAACACATAGGTGTTACCTTGACTACAGGTTAAAATTATTGAAAGGACCATCAGAGAATTTTTATTACCTATCCCCAGCTTACCTTTGTTTCCTATCTCCAGGGGAAAATAGAAAATCAGACAAGAATTCCGGTTAGACAGTAAATGGAAATACTAGTCAAAAAAATCACAAGGAACTGAGGAGGTAGGCCCAAACACAGAGAGAAGGAGCAGTGTCAGGATGCACAGTAAAAGGTAATTCCCATCAATATGCACTATTTATTTACCCTTTGAAATATCGCCACCATTATTGCATAATATCAGCATTTTTCATATATAATATTCTGATAAATGTCCTTGAGGCTCTGGAGACTTTTCATGTTAAAACATACTATTTGTGTCACACTCAAGCCTTCTCTACTTTTTCCTGATTTGACTGCAACCTTGATTTTCACTGCAACTGGTAAGGATTGTGCCCCCACCTCATTTCAGGCTTGGTGGGTTCATTCTGTTGTGAGAGTCTCAAGATGGGAAGGACTGGAACTAGGGTTTGTACAATGAGGAGTCTTAGTGGATCACCAGTCATCAACTGAGCTTGAGAGTAGAAGGGTTGGCTTTTGCAGAAAAAGTAAATGATGTGGGGGAAAAAAAACTAAGTGTAATGGGATGAAACCCACTCCACTTCAGTGATGCCGATGAAAATCCCAAAAGTGATGATTAAAGCCACTTCTGGTGTCTGCCCACCATCACAACCGATAGAAGCAATGGAGCAATGTGAGGAAGAGCAACACTACCACCTTCAGGTGTTTGCACATCTCTGCAAGGGCACAGGTTGGTCTAGGAGCCGTATTTGTTGTTTAGTCACTCAGATGTGTCCAACTCTTTGCAATCCCATGGACAGTAGCCTGCCCAGCTCCACTGTCCATGGAATTCTCCAAGCAAGAATACTGGAGTGGGTTGCCATTTCCTTCTCCAATAAGCCATACGCTATGGGTATTTATGATGTTTGATAGGTATTTCCTGAATAGGAAGCACAGAGAGCTAAAGGTGTAGCCATGATGAGCACTGTGTTTTTATTACTTGTATACTGTGTTACCTGGTGTTTTTTTCTGGTAATGTGTACCATTTTAAAATAGATCTTCAGTCTTAGAATTGTTTCTTTTTTACCCTTTTATCCCCCATCCTTGAAAGGAGAAGATCTCTCTTGAGGTCTGTAGTGAAAAGAGAGACGTTCTTTCCAAAGGTTTCATGGATCCTTTGATTTCATTTCAGTTCCTTTCTCAGATATAGCTGAGGCTAGTCATGGGGCACAGTGCTCCTTGCTGAGGACCGGGCACCCCACAGACGGGGGCTGAGGGAGGGCTTCAGGCTTCACTCAACCTCTTCTTGTTGAAGCTGGGTTAATGTCTCCATTAGAGACATTCTGAGGTTTTGGAGTTAATGTGCTTGGAAGGGGGCGGGGAGGTGTATATAAAAACATATAGATCTTAAGTCCTTCTTCACTATACTTGTACATTAGATTTCAAATGGATTCCAAATTTTTATCTGAATCTGTTGAGACAACCAGTAGGGGTGATATCCCCTTCTGTCTGCATGAAGGTTTTGACAAAAGGGAGTCAGGGAAAAGAACATTTCAGTCAATACTTAACAACTATCTCCCATTTCTTATGTGCATAATATTTCCTACTTTAAATATCTCATTTACAAATTGTGCCTCAAAATTTACCATAAAAATATTTTATCCATACTCATTCTGTTTTGTTTACCAACAACATAAAGATACAACTTTTGCTCAATTTGTTAGGAAATCAAAATGAAATAATTGGCGATTAAATAAGTTTCCTAGGAACATTATTAGCATGTCATTTCTATAGTGGACCATTTGAAAAAAATAGTAGAAGATAAACCAAAATTATAGGACAATTTGTATAGTTTACATAAGATTTGATAAAAACAATAGTGAGATCCTCACCCCAATTGTATCTGTACTTCAGTACCTACATCTGTGTAAAGAGGAGAGCTTCTGAGAGCTCTGTGGTATGATATAAAGGTTAGTTCCTTTATTTCTGTAAAGAGTTAAAACTCCTACATCCAATTCCAATAACATTATGGCATAATCAATGATTCTTTTCTGTTAGGATTTCCAGCAGTTCTCATTGCCTATTACACTTTTGAATTTATAAAGCATTCATTTACAGACTGTGCATTTAAATTACTTGGAAGGTGACAATAAATGCTAGATCTGTATGTGTGCCTGTTTCAATAAAGAAAAAGGAACAATAAATAAAGGAGAATGTTGAGTTAGACATAAAAGTATTTTGATAAAATGATCAAGACAGGCATACTGAAATATGAGGAAATAGGAAAACTTGGCACCAGCATTTTTAGAAGAAGGTGTAATTCTGAGTCAAACAGGAAACCATAGCTATTTCCTGTTCCCTCTGGGCCATTTAAATATATTAAACTGTTGTGAAGGCACAGGGGAACTTGGCCTACAGGTAGATTTGCATTGCCCATCACAGATTGTCAAATGTAGTATTTTACTGATGTTGCAACTTCAGTATATCAAATATCATCTATATTCGTGATGAGTCTATTAATGAACATAGATCATCACCAGATACCAGCTTCTCCACTGCTTAAAATTTTTGCCTCTCTTTTTTCTTCCCTGATTT
The DNA here is from genome assembly GCF_033118175.1 of Dama dama. Taxonomy (NCBI): domain Eukaryota; kingdom Metazoa; phylum Chordata; class Mammalia; order Artiodactyla; family Cervidae; genus Dama; species Dama dama. The sequence continues at coordinate 23,647,276 of NC_083696.1, read as the reverse complement.
TACAGGGTGATATGGCATCCATGTAGGTACAAATAAAAGAAGAAGCTCATGGGATGGTTATGAAGGAACTTCCTGTGATGGCTATGTTGTTTTTGAGTCTCACAGCTGTGTCCGACTCTTTGTGACCCCATGGACTGCAGCATGCCAGGCCTCCCTGTCTTTCATCATCCCTCGGAATGTGCCCAAGTTCATGTCCACTGAATTGGTGATGCCATCCAGCCATCTAATCCTCTGATGCCCTCTTCTCCTTTTACCCTCAATCTTTGCCAGCATCAGGAACAATGAGTCAACTGTTCCCATCCAGTGACCAAAATACTAGAGCTTTGACTTCAATATTTGTCCTTTCAATGAGTATTCAGGGTTGATTTCCCTTAAGACTGACTGGTTTGATCTCCTTCCTGTCCAAGGGACTCTCAGGCATCTTCTCCAGTACCACATCAATTCTTTGACTCTCTGCCTTCTAAAAGGGTGGCCTGGCGCATTGAAGTTCATGGAGTCACAAAGAGTTGGACATGACTGAGTGATTATCATTCACTCACCCATTGGTGATGGCCAATAATTAAAATGTTGTCTATTATCAGCTAACAAATCAATATAAAGATAATTCTCATTGTGTAGTTTTGCCTGCAGTACAGGTCTATCAATTGCCAGCGGTTTTAAAGGAAAACAAAAAATATTGAAAAAGAAGCAAAAACATGGCTGGTCTATAGGGAAAAATATATAAATATCATCCAAACTACTTGCCTTTCTTCTTATCCTCCCCTTGAATTCTACTGTTTCTCATCAGTATTGTTAGATGAAATCAACCCTGAGTAATATAGATATTTCTCACCATGTCTCTATGCATCTGTGGTTATATGTATATTTTATTTTGTGACTTTTTGATGGTTCAGTTTTTGCTAAGATCATCCCAAGAGACCATAACCAGCATTTCCTCTTTTTTGAATCAATATCTTGGTCATTTATGTAATGAGAATTTCCCCAGACATTCAGCAAATGTCATTCAACTCAAGTTTATTTGCATATCTATTTTATTACCATAAAGTTCCAGGAACATAATCATGATAACTCAAATCTGAAGCATGTTTGTCTACTAGTGGTGAGGTTGGAATGAGGCCTATGAGACGTTTATACTGTCAGAAGGTTGTGCTTATGTAGGGTGAAAAGGGTTGGCTCTGAGAGTCAGGGCCATGCTACAATGCAGCAAATTCTATGAACCTTAGTTCTGGTGTCTGGTGAGATGTGCAAGCACTGGCAGATATCATGGATAGATAAGAGGACCAGGTTAAGAAATGAACAAAGTCAGGAGTCAGGAGGCATTCAAGAGCTATTATAGGAACAGAGAAATGATTGCATAGATGGTAAAGAATCTGTATGCAGTGCAGGAGATACAGGTTTGATCCCTGGGTTGGGGAGGTCTCCTGGAGAAAGAAATAACTACCCACTCCAATACTCTTGCCTAAAGAATTCCATGGACAGAGGAGCCTGGTGGACTACATTCCAGAGGGTTACAAAGAGTCGGACACGACTGAGCAACTAACATGTTCAGGGAAACAGAGGCTACATTTTAGGAGGTTGAAGACTCAGTGGAAAAGACACATATACAGGGAAACCCCAAAGGTGACGTCTTAACATGCACGGCAGGAGTTCAACCCCTTCTCTCCTGGATAACCTGCATGCTCAATGGCTTTTCGTGTCCTATTGGCCAGAGGGGACTGAAGGGAGAGGGATGCTTATGAGGCATGCTCATTGAAGGATGCTCATCAAGAAAATTGATCTGGTCATAGGGGGATGACCCACAAACAGGATGGCAGGCCTTCCAAGTGCTCTCCCAACTGAAAAGAGCCACCACTGCAGAGTGTTTCAAAGTGACAGCTATAGCTGGCATTAGAATCCACTAAGAAACTCATTACAATGCAAATTCCTGGGATTCCATTCTGGATCTGCCACATTAGATGTAGCACATCTCTCTGGCTGTGTGAGAGAGAAGAATTTCTGCTGCAGTTAAGTCTGCAAACCAGCCAACGTCAAGTAAGTGCTGCCCTTAGTTTTATGTTCAATTTCGTATTTGACCTTGTGCTACAGTTGCCTCAGCAATCAAAGAAGGATATCTATTTATATCCTGTCTATTGGTTAAGATAACAAGGAATTTCTTTTTAAATTTGAAATTCTTATCCAGAGATTGGGCTTCCCAGGTGGCTCAGTGAGTAAAGAATCTCCCTGCAATGCAGGAGACAAAGGAGACAGGGGTTTGATCCCTGGATGAGGAAGATCCTCTGGAGGAGGGGCATGGCAACCCACTCCACTATTCTTGCCAGGAGAATCCCATGGACAGAGGAGCCCGGCAGGCTACAGTCCATAGGGTCGCAAAGAGTGGGACACAATTGAAGTGACTGAGCACACACGTATCCAGAGATTTTGATTAACTTCCATTTGATGAAGGTGAGCATTCCTCTGGCCTCTGGCTGTCATCATCATCCATATTCTTGCATAAGTGTGGCAGAAATTCTTGTTAAGTGTAGCAGAAATTTATCTCTCTCACACACCCAGAGAGATGTGCTAAACTGAAAGTGGCAGGTCCATAATGGAATCCCAGGAATTTGCATTATAATGAGTTTCTTAGTGGATTCTAATGCCAGCTATAGCTGTCATTTTGAGACACTCTGCAGTGGTGGCTCTTTTCAGTTGGGAGAGCACTTGGAAGACCTGCCATCCTGTTTGTGGGTCTTCCCCCTAGGACCAGAGCAATTCTCTGATGAGCATCCCTCAATGAGCATGCCTCAGTGAGCATCCCTCTCCCTTCAGTCTCCTCTGGCCATCCACCTATACATATTCCTATATGTATAGGTGACACATTGAAACATGTCTCCCTAGAGTGTTGTGTTAATTTCCTTAATCACCACAAAAATTACTATTATATGGAAGGTATTCTGTGCAGGATGGTGGATTCCCAGTGGCTCAGTGGTAAAGAATATGTTTGCCAATGCAAGAGACATGGGTTTGATCCCTGGGTAGGGAAGATCCCCTAGAGGAGGAAATGGCAACCCACTCCAGGATTCTTACCAGGAAAATCCCATGGACAGAGGAGTCTGGCATATTAGAGTCAGAACATGATTTAGCAACTGAGCACACAGGCATGCATGCACATTCTGTGCAGAATAAATATACCGAGCAAAATGCATTTCTCCAGGAATATCTGCCAAAGAGCACAGAGTGCATGCATTACATATTGCAAGGCAGGCCATGTTCATTGATGGAAAGTGAGTTTTGAACAGAACAGTACAAGTAAATCTTCCTTCTGACAAAGGCTGTCAAGAAGACTTCACATGGGAGTTGTGCTGGGTCCTACGCAGTGTTCAAAGAGCACAAAGGGCATTCCACAAATTGTGTACCTATGTTGCAGGAAGGGAGACCCCTTCCAGGACCCGAAACTGTACTCTTATCTAATACTCAGAAGTGAATTTCCTGAGGAGACACACGTGCTGACAAAGCAAGAGAGTTTATTGGGAAAGGGCGCCCGGGCGGAGAGCAGGGAGGTAAGGGAACCCAGGAGAACTGCTCTACTATGTGGCTGGCAGTCTTGGCTTTTACAATACTTTGGCCACCTGATGTGAAGAGCTGACTCATTAGAAAAAAACCCTGATGCTGGGAATGATTGAGGGCAGAAGGGGATGACAGAGGATGAGATGGTTGTATGACATCACCAACTCAATGGACATGGGTTTGGGTGGATTCCAGGAGTTAGTGATGGACAGAGAGGCCTGGCGTGCTGCGGTTCATGGGGTCGCAAAGAGTCGGACACAACTGAGTAACTGAACTGAACAGAACTGAAATGATTAGTTTCCAGGTTGTCTTCAGCCAGTCATTCTGACTCAGAGTCCTTCCTGGTGGTGCAAGCCTTGATCAGCCAAGATGGATGTCAGCAAGAAGGATTCTGGGAGGTGGTTGGACATGTGGTGTTTCCTTTTGACCGTTCGTGGACTCTTCCAGTTGATGGTGGCTTATTAGTTCCGTGTTCCTTACCAGCACCTCCTGCAAATGGCTATTATGGTGCCTGGCCATGGTGGGCAGTTTCAGTCAGTGTGCTTCCCCTAACAGCTATAGCTTGTGGTTGGGAAAATGCAGCTGTGTGCTCCAACAATCCGTAAGGTCCGCATGACTGCTGTAAAAAGTGCAGGGTGGCTGGTGGGATAAGAATGGAAGTGACAGAGGAAAACACTAGAAAATAAGGCTGAAGCATGGTTATTTTTCACACACAAAGGTGGGAAGTTTGTTTTTCTGTATAGAGCTTCTTTGAAGGAAAAGAACATGCCATATACTTTTATAATCCATAAATGTTTTACATCAAATCACAGCTTAGTTTACTAAACCAAGATAAAAATAAGTCCAATAAAATGTAAATGCAGAAAAGACTGTAGATCCTTTTTGTGTGTATAGATGTTCAAAGAACATCCATGTGGCTGGGATTTTCCACACAGTTAGCCATGTTGAACTCTGTCAAACATAGGAGCAGTCACATTCCTTGATGTTTTCCTGCAGCAGCCCCCATAGCAACAGAACATGGGCTCAGTGCATAGGACACATAACTGCAGGGAAGTGAGCTGGTAGCCATGTCAAAGCAGACCAGAATTCACGGAAGCACTTAAAAGCACAGCCACTCCCAGCTAGGACAATGCCTCCTATCTCCTCACTAGCCAACCAGCTCCCAAAACAAGTTTAGGAAAGTAATAACATAGACCCCTTCTCCCTGCCCCCACCTATATGCATTGGGATTTGGTTTTCAAACTCTTTTTCCAGTAATGAATACAGTCATATCCATAGCTTGAGGTCTTATCTATATCTATAGAAGTATATCTGAGGCAGCACATAATCCATTGTACCTAATTTTTAAATGGTTTAAAAAAACTAAAAACCAACTTTTTGGTGAATTGATATTATATACGTTTCTGTGTAACAGGCTTTCTGCTTGCCCTTAGGATCCTAGGAAGGGAAGAAAGAGAAATGAAGGAGGTAGAAGGTCAGTAAAAAAATAAAAATAATGTTAAGAAAGTGACAGTCCAGACCTCATCTCCTGCCAGTGAGGTGTCACATTGCAGAACATCTTCAGCCAAAAAGCCAGATTGATCCTAGGAGAATACTTCCCCTACTCAAGAAAATGTTTTCTGCCAAAACCATTCACCTTAGATTGTGCTGGGACTCAAACCCAGCCAAAACCCTTGGTCTTCCAGCTAAGATCACACACTTAATTTCATGATTTAATGAAGCTCAGGTTCTTTGTGTCTCAGTGCAGAAGGAATTCAGTAAGAGACAAAGTGGTAGTCATAAAGTAAATTTATTAATATAAGATGTTTGTAAGAGATGCAATGGGCAGGTGAGGGAACTCTGCCCAGAGGATTAAGTGGGCTACAGTTTTATAGCCAAAGGAAAATGGATGAAGAGAAAAGACCTCCTTCTTTCAGCAGATGTCAGGCTTACATCCCTAGCTCCTCCTTCATATCAGGCAGGCGAGTGTCTGACCCTATGAGGTCAAATTAGGACTATCATAGCACTTATTCACATTAGTAGAAGGGTGGTGACATTTTTCTTTCACCTAATGACCTGGGACATAACTCCTGCTTTAACTTATGGCTTTAGAGGTAGGCAAGCCTGCTTCATTCCATAATGTTCTGATAATTTCCTAAGTGATAATTAATTTACAATGGTCTCCCAATGATTCCTATGTTTCCCTCTTTATCTGTTTCTACTAGCACTCTACAGATACCTATATAATTATCCTTTTCTATCCCTACCACCTCCTTTCTCCTATCATGCATTCCCAACACCCTACACGAGGGCAAGGGTTGAAGTATGATTAAGGGATGACTGTTGTTGTTCAGTTGCTAAGTCATGTCCAACTCTTTGTGACCCCATGGACCACAGCATGCCAGTCTTCCCTGTCCTTCACTATCTCCCTGAATTTGCTCAAAGTAATGTCTATTGAGTCAGTGATGCCATTCAACCATCTCATCCTCTGCTTCCCCCTTATCCTCTTGTCCTCAATATTTCCCATCATCAGGGTCTTTTCCAATGAGTTGGCTCTTTGCATTAGGTGGCCAAGGTATTGAAACTTCAGCTTCAGCATCAGTATTTCCAATGAATATTCAGGACTGATTTCCATTAGGATTGACTTGTTTGACCTCTTTGCTGTCCAAGAGACTCTCTAGAGTCTTCTCCAACACCACAGTTCAAAAGCATCAATTCTTTGGCACTCAACCTTCTTTATGGTCCAACTTTCACATCCGTACATGGCTACTGACAAACCATAGCTTTGACTATAAGGACCTTTGTTGGCAAAGTGAGGTCTCTATATTTTAATACACTAGATTTGTCTAGATTTGTCATAGCTTTTCTTCCAAGGAGCAAGTGCTTTTAATTTTATGGCTGCAGTCACCATCCACAGTGATTTTGGAGCCCAAGAAAATAAAATCTGTCACTGTTTCCATTTTTCCCCTTCTATTTGCCATGAAGTAACAGGACCAGGTGCCATGATCTTAGTTTTTTGAATGTTGAGTTTCAAGCCAGTTTTTTCACTCTCCTCTTTCACCCTCATCAGAAGGCTCTTTAGTTCCTCTTTACTTTCTGCCATTATAGTAGTATCACCTACATATCTGAGGTTATTGATATTTCTTCCAGCAATCTTGATTCCAGCTTGTGCTTCATCCAGCTCAGCATTTTTTATGATGTACTCTGCATTCAAGTTAAATAAGCAAGGTGACAATATACAGCCTTGATGTCCTTCTTTCCCAATTTTGAACCAGTCCATTTTTCCATGACCAGTTCTAATTGTTGCTTCTTGACCTGCACACAGGTTTCTCAGGAGGCAGGTAAGGTGGTCTGGTATTCCCACCTCTTTAAGAATTTTCCACAGTTTTTTGTGATCCACACAGTCAAAGGCTATGACATAGTCAATAGAGCAGAAGTAGATTTTTTTTTTTAGAATTCCCTTGCATTTTCTATGATCCAATATATGTTAACAACTTGATCTCTGGTTCCTCTGCCTTTTCTAAACTCAGCTTGTACATCTGGAAGTTCCCAGTTCACAAACTGTTGAAGCATAGCTTGAAGGATTTTGAACATTACCTTGCTAGCATGTGAAATTAGCACAACTGTCCAGTAGTTTGAACTTTGGCATTGCCCTTCTTTGTGATTGGAATGAAAACACATTTTCCAGTCCTATGGCCACTGCTGAGCTTTCCAAATTTGCTGGAATATTAAGTGCAACACCTTAATAGCATCATCTTTCAGGGTTTGAAATAGCTCAGCTGGAATTCTATCACCTCCACTAGCTTTGTTCATAGTAATCCTTCCTAAGGACCACTTGACTTCACATTCCAGGATGTCTGGCTCTAGGTGAGTGACCACACCACTGTGGTGTGAGATGATTAGTACAGGTTTAGCTCAATGGATAATGCAGAGCTATGGACATATTTGTTCTTCCATAATCAACTATAAACTGTCTTTTAGAAGGAATAGGATGTACGGGAAGAATTAGATCTCAGCTGTGGGCTCTGCCAGGATCAGCAGACAGTGGGCAGGAAGGAGTGGGCAGAAATATTTGAGTGTGGTCGAGATCACTGCTCCTAGTCAATATGACCTAAAACTTCACTATACATGATGGCTGACAGCCAGGAGACAAAGACTGACATTGCACTCTGAGATCAGGGCAATGTGAGAAGAGTGGTATCCTGTATAAAAATGAGGGAATCCTCAACAGAAACCTGACAGGATTATGGGAAAGGCTGGAAAGATTTTGTCTTGTGAAGTACCTATCTCCAAGAAAATTGTGATACAGAACTGTGACAAAATTGGACCCCTATCTTACATTACTCATAAAAATTAACTCAAAATGGATTAAGAAACTAAATGTAAGACCTGAAACTGTAAATATCCTAGAAGAAAACATATGGAAAAACTCCTTTATATTAGTGTTGTCAAAGAATTTTTGGATATGATACCTAAAGCTCAACCAGCAAAAGCAAGAAGTAAACAAATGGACTACATCAAATTTAAAAGCTTTCTCCACAACAAAATAATCAACAAAATAAAAAAGCAACCTACAAACAAGGGGGAATATTTGCAAGCCATCCAATAAGGGATTAATATACAAGATATACAGGGAACTCATACAACTCAATAGCAAACAAATAAGTGAATATCCAAACAACATGATTTTCAAACAGGCAAAGTAGTTTAATAGACGTTTTTCCAAAGAAGATATAAAAATGGCCAACAGGTACATGAAAGTCACTAATAATCAGGGAAATGCAAATCAAAATCCCCAAATATCATCTTATACACGTTAGAATGTCTCTTAGTAAGAAACAAGTGTTGGTGAGAATGTGGATAAAAGGGAACACTTGTACACTATTGGAGGGAATGTGTATTGGTGCAGTTACTATGGAAAGCTATAAGGAGGTTACTCAAAATAATGAAAATAGAACTCCCATATGATCCAGCAATCACACTTCTGTATATATATCTGAAGCAGATAAAAACACTATCTTGAAAAGATATCTATATACCCATATTCATTGCAGCATTATTCATAGTAGCCAAGACTTATAAACAACCTAGGTGATAGATGAACAAATAAAGAAAATTTAGAGCATATATATGCAATGAAATATTATTCAACCACAAAAAGAAAGAAATCCTTCCTTTTGCAGCAACATGGATTAGCCTTCAGGGTATTATACTAAGTAAAACAGAGAAAGACAAATACTACATGGTTCTCACTTATATAGAAAAAAAAATTTTAAAGCCAAACTTACAAAAATAAATATTAGAAATGGTGATTTCCAGAAGATGAGGAATGGGGGAGATGGGGAGATGTTTGTCAAGGTGCACAGATTCTCAACTATAAGATGAATAAGTTCTGAAGATCTAATATTCAGCATGGTGATTACAATCAACAATGCTATTAATGTATTACAGAAGAAGAACTAAAGATCCTCTTGATAAAACTGAAAGAAGAGAGTGAAAAAGCTGTCTTAAAGCTCAACATTCAAAAAATTAAGATCATGGCATCCACTCCCATCACTTCATGGCAAATATATGGGGAAACAATGAAAACAGTGACAGACTTTATTTTTGGGGGCTCCAAAATCACTGCAGATGGTGACAGCCACCATGAAATTAAAAGATGCTTGCTCCTTGGAAGAAAAGTTATGACTAACCTAGACAGCATATTAAAAAGCAGAGACATTCCTTTGCCAACAAATGTCCATGTAGTCAAAGCTATGGTTTTTCCAGTAGTCATGTATGGATATGAGAGTTGCACTATAAAGAAAGCTGAGCACCAAAGAATTGACACTTTTGAACTGTGGTGTTGGAGAAGACTCTTGAGAATCCCTTGGACTGCAAGGAGATCCAACCAGTCCATCCTAAAGGAATTCAGTCCTGAATATTCATTGGAAGGACTAATGCTGAAGCTGAAACTCCAATACTTTGGCCACCTGATACAAAGAACTGACTCAATGGAAAAGGCCCTGATGCTAGGAAAGATTGAAGGCAGGAGGAGAAGGGGATGACAGAGGATGAGATGGTTGGATGGCATCACCAACTCGATGGAAATGAGTTTGAGCAAGCTTCAGAATTTGGTGATGGATAGGGAGGCCTGGTGTGCTGCAGTTCAAGGGGTAGCAAAGAGTCAGACACGACTGAGTGACTGACTGACTGATGAAAAAGTAGAACCTTTAAAACTGTGAATCACTATATTGTATACCTGTAATTTATATAATCTTATACAGCAATTATACTTCAGTAAAAATAGCACAAAAAAAAAGGTAAAAAAAAGATCATTTTCTAGTTTATGATGTGTCTTTCACTTAGTAATTGTTAAGAATATAATCTCATCAACATGTGTGTGTGTGTGTGTGTGTGTATGCTCAGTCATGTCTCACTCTGCGACCCCAATGTCTCACTGTATGACCCCATGGACTGTAGCCCACCAGGCTCCTTTATCCGTGGGATTTTCCAGGCAAGAATACTGGGAGTTGGGTTGTCCATTCTCTTCTCTGAGGATCTTCCTGACTGAGGGATCAAACCTGTGACTCCTGCATTGGCAGGCAGGTTCTTTGCCACTGAGCCATCTGTAAAGCCCCTTATCAACGTAGGTGATCATCGTTTATAATTGGATTTCAAGCATACTTTCCATCAGTGAGTTTGACTAAAATCAAATATTTTGTTAAATAACTTCTAGATCATAATATTTTCTGAACAATCATATTCAACTTATAAAAAATAATTTATATAATTAGAATAGGGGAAATACACCAGAAGAATAACTTGAAAAAATGTTTTAAAGTCAAGCTGATTGACTTTGTCCACCACTTGCTAAAAAATGTTCTCTGTGTGTGTGTGTGTGTGTGTGTGTGTGTGTGTTAGAAGCTCAGTCGTGTCCAACTCTGCAACTCCAAGGACGGTATCTTGCCAGGCTCCCCTGTCCAAGGAATTTTCAGACAAGAATACTGGAGTGTGTTGGCATTCCCTTCTCCAGGAGATCTCCCCAACCCAGGGATTGAACCTGGGTCTCCTGCATTGCAGGCAGATTCTTTATTGTACAAACCACCAGGGATGCCCAAAATGTTCCTTATAAGACCACAAGTCCATTATTGTACTGCCTTGGAAATCAACTAATTGGATCACACAGCAACTATCAGAGTATAAAAATGCAAAATTCTTGCAATTCACATTTTTCATTTCTAATTTTTTGTTCTTTCACTGAGTAAAAGTGCTTTTTGAAAGAATCATGCTTGCAGGCATTTTGTTCCTATTATAGACTACAGAGTTAAGAAGTCAGAATCTCTGAGGATGGAACCAGATGCAGATAGACCAATGAATGGATGAATAGATAGATAGATGGATAGATAGATAAAAATTGATCATATGCTCATCATAGGAGTTCAAAGTCTGGGAGGGAAGAGGAATAATTTCTGCACTGAAAAGTATCTCAGAGCCCTTTACACTGAATTTAAAATGTATTTCATTATGGAAATAAACATTGATATTTGCTTGTATTTCTTCACAAGTCTTTAAGGACAATTTCATCTTATGATTCTATCCATAAAATTAATAGTGTTTTAACTAACAATAATTTGATTTTCTGATTAGTAAATTAATACAGGTATTTAAGAAACTAGCTTCCTCTCAACAATCAATTTTGATTACAAGAATCTTTAAATTTTCTTAAAATGTTAAATCTACATGGAAGTAGTTTGACCCAGTGATGATAGACTAGCTTGTTTATCACTAATTTCCTATGGAACAAAACTGTAAAAACTAAACAAAAGTATTTTAAAGATACCCATTCAGTATCAATTCTACATGCTAGCAGGGATTTGGAGCTACTGGAACTCACTTTGTATTTTGGGAAAATTATAACAACACTTAAACCTATGACTCAGAAATTCTTCTAGGTATAAGACCTAGTATATGTAAACCAAGAACATGTATAGGAATGCTCAGAGTAACATTATTTATAGTATTCATTAACTGAAAATAAGTTATCAGTTGTGGAATGGATAAGTAAGATTGTATATTGTCATAGAATTAACAAAGCAATGTCAATAAGCAAATCTTGATGAATCCTACAAACATTTGTTTGCAGTTTAGTCACTAAGTTGTATCCAGCTCTGTGATTCCATGGACTACAGCACACCAGGCTTCCCTGTCCTTCACTGTGTCGCAGAGTTTGCTTAAACTCAGGTTCATTGAGTCAGTGATGCCATCCAACCATTTCATCCTCTGTTGCCTCCTTCCCCTCCTGCCCTCAATCTTTCCCAGCATCAGGGTCTTTTCCAATGAGTGGCTCTTCACATCAGGTGGACAAAATATTGGAGCTTCAGCATCAGTCCTTCCAATGAATATTTAGGATTGATTTCCTTTTGGATTGAGTGGTTTGATTTCCTGACTGTCCAAGGGACTCTCAAGGGTCTTCCCCAGCACCACAATAGGAAATCATCAATTTTTCAGCCTTCTGAAAAGGCTCAGGAGACTCAGCCTTCTTTATGGTCCAATCTCACATCCATACAAGATTACTGGAAAAACTGCAGCTTTGAGTATACAGACCTTTGTATGCAAAGGGAGGTCTCTGCTTTTTAATATACTGTCTAGGTTTGTCATAGCTTTTCTTCCAAGGAACAAGCATCTTTTAATTTCATGGCTGCAATCACCACCTGCAGTGATTTTGGAGCCCAAGAAAATAAAATCTGTAACTGTTTCCACCTTTCCCCTTCTATTTGCCATGAAGTAACAGGATTAGATGCCATAATCTTAGTTTTTTGAATGTTGAGTTTTAAGCCAGTTTTTTCACTCTCCTCTTTCACCTTCATCAACAGGCTATTTAGTTCTTCTTCACTTTCTGCCATTAGAGTGATATCATCTACATATCTGAGGTTATTGATAATTCTGCCAGCAATTTTGATTCCAGCTTGTGATTCATTCAACCAGGCATTTTGCATGATGTACTTGTATGTAAGTTAAATAAGCACGGTGAAAATATACAGCCTTGTCATACTCCTTCCCCAATTTTAAATCAATCTGTTGTTTCGTGTCTGGTTTTAACTGTTACTTTTTAACCTGCATACAGATTTCTCAGGAGACAGGTAAGGTGGTCTGGTATTCCTATCTCTTTAAGAATTTTCCAGTTTGTTGTGATCCACACAGTCAAAGGCTTTCTTGTAGTCAATGAAGCAGAGGAAGATATCTTTTGGAGTTCTCTTACTTTCTCTGTGAACCAGTGGATGTTTGCAATTTGATCTCTAGTTCCTCTGCCTTTTCTAAATCCAGCTTGTACATCTGGAAATTCTCAATTCACCTACTGCTGAAGCCTACCTTGAAGGATTTTGAGTGTTACCCACACACCTAATATGGCACAAAACAGAAATGTATGAAAAACTGCTTGTGAAAAATTCAATGTATACAATCTTTAAAGTGAACTAAACTAATCTATGGTGTTAAAAGCCAATATGGTTGCTATGTTTTGGAAGACATATAATGGGTTTGACAGCTGTTGGAGCTCTGCTAATGTTCATGTCTTGAGTGGGATTTACACAGCTTCAAGCATTTTGTGATAGTTCATAGGTCTCCATATTTGTGATTAGTGTACTTTTCTGTGTGTATGTTATCCATCAATATAAGTTTATTAAAATGAATATCACATAGGCTAATATATCTGATTCTTTCAATTACTAAATGAATATTACTACAGTATTATATATTCTGTATTACATACCTGTAGTATGGGTGTCTGACAATAAGCTTTTTTTTAATTATAATGTAAGTGCTTGAAATTAAGCATTTGATTACCCAGTTATCTACTTCAAAGACATTCATATTGAATAAACACATTGCCAGCTACACAACTAGGTAATGAGCCAGACTATACTACCCCACCCATGAAATTCTCCTTGTAGAAAGCCCTGGGTGACATGGATAACTGACCACCTGAGTGATCCTACTTTTCCTTTCCTACACTTTAATTCTTGCTCATATGTTTTAAATTTGACAATATTTTTGAGATTAATTATTTGTCTGTTGCTTCATTTGCTATTATTTTCTCACATTCTGAAGGCTGCCTTTTCACCATGCTTATAGCTTCCTTTGTTGTGCAGAAACTTTTAATTTTAATTAGGTCCCATTTGCTTATTTTTGCTTTTATTTCCAATATTCTGGGAGGTGGGTCATAGAGGATCCTGCTGTGGTTTATGTTGGAGATTGTTTTGCCTATGTTTTCCTCTAGGAGTTTAATAGTTTCTGGTCTTACATTTAGATCTTTAATCCATTTTGAGTTTATTTTTGTGTATGGTGTTAGAAGGTGTTAATAGTTTCATTCTTTTACAAGTGGATGACCAGTTTTCCCAGCACCACTTGTTAAAGAGATTGTCTTTTCTCCATTGTATATTCTTGCCTCCTTTGTCAAAGATAAGGTGTCCATAGGTGTGTGGATTTATCTCAGTGCTTTCTGTTTTGTTCTATTGGTTTATATTTCTGTCTTTGTGCCAGTACCGTACTGTCCTGATCACTGTGGCTTTGTAGTAGAGACTGAAGTCAGGCAGATTGATTCTTCCAGTTCCGTTCTTCTTTCTCAAGATTGCTTTGGCTATTCGAGGGGTTTTGTATTTCCATACAAATTGTGAAATTATTTGTTCTAGTTCTCTGAAAAATACCATTGGTAACTTGATAGGGATTGCATTGAATCTACAGATTGCTTTGGATAGTATATCATTTTCACTATATTGATTCTTCTGATGGTATATTTCTCCATCTATTTGTGTCCTCTTTGATTTCTTTCACAAAGTGTTTCATAGTTTTCTATGTATAGGTCTTTTGTTTCTTTAGGTAGATATATTCCTAAGTATTTTATTCTTTTTGTTACAATGGTGAATGGAATTTTTTCCTTAATTTCTTTTTCTGTTTTCTCATTGTTAGTATATAGGAATGCAAGGGATTTCTGTGTGTTAATTTTATATCCTGCAACTTTACTATATTCATTGATTAGCTCTAGTAATTTTCTGGTAGAATCTTTAGGGTTTTCTACATAGAGGATCATGTAATCTGTGAACAGTGAGAGTTTTACTCCTGCATCTCAATTCCAAAAAAATAAATGACCCAATCAAAAAGTGGGCCAAAGAACTAAACAGACATTTCTCCAAAGAAGACATGCAGATGGCTAACAAACACAAAGATGCTCAACATCACTCATTATCAGAGAAATACAAATCAAAACTACAATGAGGTACCATTTCACGCCAGTCAGAATGGCTGCTATCCAAAAGTTTACAAGCAACAAATGCTGGAAAGGGTGTGGAGAAAAGGGAACCCTCTTACACTGTTGGTGGGAATGCAAACTAGTACAGCCACTATGGAGAACAGTGTGGAGATTCCTTAAAAAAATGGAAATAGAACTGCCATATGACCCAGCAATCCCACTGCTGGGCATACACACTGAGGAAACCAGAATTGAAAGAGACACATGTACCCCAATGTTCATTGCAGCCCTGTATATAATAGCCAGGACATGGAAACAACCTAGATGTCCATTAGCAGATGAATGGATAAGAAAGTTGTGGTACATATACACAATGGAATATTACTCAGCCATTAAAAAGAATGCATTTGAATCAGTTTTAATGAGGTGGATGAAACTGGAGCCCATTATACAGAGTGAAGTAAGCCAGAAAGAAAAACACCAATACAGTATACTAATGCATGTGTATGGAATTTAGAAAGATGGTAACAATAACCCTGTATGCAAGACAGCAAAAGAGGCACGGATGTATAGAACAGTCTTTTGGACTCTGGGAGAGGGCCAGGGTGGGATGATATGGGAGAATGGCATTGAAACATATAAATTATCATATGTGAAACGAATTGCTGGTCCAGGTTTGATGCATGATACATGGTGCTCAGTGCTGGTGCACTGGGATGACCCAGAGGGATGTGATGGGGAGGTAGGTGGGAGGGGGATTCAGGATGGGGAACACATGTACACCCATGGCAGATTCAAGTCAATGTGTGGCAAAACCAATACAATATTGTAAAGTAAAATAAATAAATAAATTAAATAAAGAATTTTTAAAAATAAATTTGACAATAAAAAATGAACCTGCTGAACCCTAGGCACCTCACCCTCAATCCTAATAAAGGTAGAACTCCAGGCACACACTACCTCATTCTCTACTGTGTCCTTGCTGTGTGGCCCTCAGGTTTGCTACATTCAGACCTGTCAGTAATAATCTTATGATTTCGCCCCCAAAGTTTGCTAACAGTTGTTCCTGAGGTGCATAATAAGAATTACAAGGACCAGGAAAAATCTAATTAAAAAAGATGCATACACTTTTTCATTCATGCAATGAATCTGAAGTTCATTGCAGCACTATTTACAATAGCCAAGACATAAAGGCAACCAAATGTTTATCTACAGATCAATGGATAAAGAGGATGTGGTACATACATACAGTGGAATATTATTCACTCATGAAAGAATGAAGTAATGCCATTTGCAGCATCATGGATGGACCTAGAAGCTATCATACTAAGTGAAGTGAGTCAGAGAAAGACAAGCATCATATATCACTATAGGTGGGATCTAAATTATGACACAATTGAAATTATTTACAGAACAGGAGTATATCCACAGACACAGAAAACAAACTTATGATTGCTAATGGGAAAGGAGGTGAGGGAGAGATAAATTATGGGTTTGGGCCTGACATAAATACACTACTAGAGATATAAAATGGGTAAACAGCAAGGACAAGGAAACTTACTCAATATTCTGTAATAATGTGTAACAGAAAAGAACCTGAAAAGTATACATATATATTTTAATATATATTATTTATTTATATATATATATATATACCTGAATCATTTTGCTGCATGCCTGAAACTAACACAGCATTGTAAATCTACTATGCTTCAATTTTAAAAGAGAAAGCTTAAAAAATAGTTACAGGGACCAGTCCAGCCAGAATGTTGGCTATGGTTGGGAAAGTGTCTGTGGGTCTTTACCAAAAGTAATACAGACACAAATGAATGCCCCAGGAATTCTTAGCCAAGAAGATCACTGTTGATAAGCTGAGACGAACACATTATACATTCTACACTGTATACTGTATTGTACTATATACTGCACTGTAATGCCTATACCAATACTATTTATGGACCTAATAGGCAAACATTTTGTGAGCATGTAAACTGAGTTTGTAAATTAAAAAAACTCAAATATAGAAATGCATTGATCAGTTTCCTTAATTTACAGACTTAACCAGTTTCTTGAGGCATATATTGCTTCTTTGGACTACAAGCAGGAAACTTATATTTTTGATGGTTTCAATAATCATTTTTAAATATATTGGGTTGACAAAAACGTTCCTTTATTTTTTTAAGTAAAAATGAAAGACACATTTTTCATTTTCACTAAGAATTTTGTTGAAGAGTGTATGTATTCACTGTTTTGTTCCACCACTTTCTGCCATTTATTTGGCAACTTTATAATTCCGTCTTCCCAAAACTTTTATCTTTTTCAGCAAATAAGTGTTCCATGTGTTTTTTATGGACTTCCAGGGAATTGAATATTTTTTCGTAAAGAGAATTTTGTAAAGACAAAAATAAAGAAAATCCAAAGGTGCAATGCCTATTATACAGCAGATGAATCAAAACTTCAGAACTACAGCCAAGATGTAACAGTTTTTGCCTGGTCATCAAAGAAACATGTGGTCTTGTTTTATCCTGATGGAAGATTACTAGTTTTCTGCTGACTAATTCTGGATGTTTTTCATTGAGTACTGCTTTCAGTTGGTCTAATTTGGAGCAGTAATTGTTAGAATTAATCATATGGTTTTCCAGAAGGAGCTCATAACAGTGGACTCCCTTCTAATCCCTCCATATACACAACATCACCTTTTTTGGATGAAGCCCAGCCTTTGGCATGGTTGGTGGTGGTTCATTTTGCTTTCCCTATGAATACTTCCATATATACATTATATATATATATATGTATATATGTATATATATATATACACTCACCCATCACCTACTTGTAATCACCCATCACAATTTGTTTTAAAAACAGAGTGTTTTCATTATATTTAAGCAGCGAATTGCTTGCAGGAATATGGTTGAAAGGGTTTTATTTTTGCTTAACTTATATGGAACCCAAACATCAAAGCAATTAACATAACCAAGCAGGTACAAATGATTTTCAGCACTTGATTTGGATATTTTGAATATGCCAGCTATCTCCCATATGGTATAAAATTGATTGTTCTCAACTGATGCCTCTGATTGCATCAACTTCACTGGCCTACCCAACCCTGGGGCATTGTCCAGTGAGAAATCTCCAGCACAAAACTTCACAAACCACTTTAGCACATTGGGTCGGTCACAGCACCTTCTCCACATGCCAGGGTCCAGCCTCGGCAGGATCCAGGGGATACCCTCAGGATGAAGGGCGTCGGCGAGAGAAAGAGAGAGAGAGAGAGAGGAAGAGTGACCAGACGGGGGGTGCAGCAGAGTCTGGCAGGGTCTGGCAATGCTTTATGTTTTACCGTGGCTTTTATACCCTAAATTAGTACATTTCTAAGGGGAAGATAGTTTAACATTACATCAGCTTGTTCTTCACGAAACCAGGGAGTTTTCTGCATACTTCTTTGTTTATGAGGGCCTTGTACATTATCTTCTGGCCTTGGGGCCTATTGACATTTTATGACCTAGGTGAATGCAAAGCTGTTTTCCGTAATCTATTCTTTAATGAACACAAAGGTCAGTCCTTTTGCAGAAGTTATCAGTTACATTTATCTAAAAGGTTTACCACACAAAGACTCGGCAGCTCCGGTGAGGCAGCCCCTGTTTATCATTCCTGGTTAAAATTAACAATTCTAAACTCTTGTTTTTCTAAATCTTTAACTATAACCACTTTTAGAATAATATTTTTGTGTTCCCTAATAAGGTTTCCTCACCCCCGAAGGGCTCTGTGCCTATTAGGGCCTTTGTGTGATCAGGTTCTTTATGCTGTGTATGATTAAGGTGTTGTGAGCAGTCGTGTGCATTAGTACGCATTTGCCAAGCAGGCCAGAATGCCAGCAAAGGGGTCTCAATTGAAACACTCCTTTCATCCTGGATAATGTTATAGGATACCACCGTCCAGGGGACATATTGATTAAAGTTCTAGGTTGATTCTGTTTGGAGAGAGATCGGGGAAGGCCTTCTACCAGTGTCACAGAAATTAGGGAGTAGTCTAATATAGCAAGCATCAGAAAGACAGAGATTATCTTTAAGGTGAGCGCCGGGGCAGCTTTTCGAAATCCCTGAGGTCCTGATCTGCCTTCCTTGTCAGGTCTTCTCCTCATGACCTTGTCATGGGTGGGATCTCGTGTTCCGGCTCCCAGCATCCACACACGGCACAAATCTTTTTTTGCATCTCATTTGCACTTTTAGCTCTCTTGAAATACTAAAACATAATACGCTGAAAATGTTGCTTTTTTATTCAATATCAAAACGGCTACATAGAAATTCACCAATTTTGATATTAGCCTTTAAATGCATGCTGATATGACAGCTGTCACAGTACAATAACAAATTGTTTCCAATGATGTTAAAGACAACTAAGGGCTACTATAGCCATCTTATAGAGAAAAACGAAGGAACCTTTTGGCCAACCCAAAACTTTATCAAACTGCCTATCTTTACTAGGCAGGTTGTCCATTATTGATATCTTGGGATCTTCAGGTTTTCTACAATTTTTGTGTTTTGGAGATATCTTACTGCATGATTTAAGATGGAGTATTATCCATTTCTGGGCTTTGCAGGTGACTCAGGTGGTAAAGAATGTCTGCAATGCAGGAGACCCGGTTTGATCCTTGGGTCAGGAAGATCCCCTTCAGGAGGGATTGGCAACCTGCTCCAGTATTCTTGCCTGGAGAATCCCATGGACAGAGGAACCTGGCAGGCCATAGTCCATGGGGTTGCCAAGAACTGAACATGACTGGGTGACTCACACACACACACACACACACACACACACACACACACACACACACACACACAAACACTTTATTCACTTCTAAGACACCATACCGCCCTCCTGCGCTGCTCCACACTCTTTTCCCCCAGCCTTAACTGCTGTCCTGTATGAGTTTTGGGGATGAGGTTCCTGATTTACTCTCAGGGTGGCCTCCCCTGCTTCTCTTGCTCTTTCAGGTCAGGCACCACAAGAGAACCCAGAAGAAGACAGTGCCGCCTCCGGGAACCGCCCATCTACTAGTGGTATAAAGGTGGCCTGGCCCCATTCCAGTTCCTTCTGCTTCCATGTAGCATTCAAGCCTCTGCTGCAGGGCAGTCTTACACCCACCTTCCACTGCTAGGATGCCCCCGGAGAGGCAGCCTTGGCTCTCCTTAGCTTGATCAGAGACACAAACATCCTAACCTCTTCTCTGAGTTGGAAATCCCATTTGTGTGTTCAGCTGGGCGGAGTTAAACTTCCAAGTGTCTCTCTTGCATTATCTGATGGTTTCATAGAACTGAATGGGAGAGAGAGGTGTGACTGGCATCTTCTCTCCCAGTACATACCCCAGCCCCATCCTTCAAAGCCTCTAACCCTTAGCAATCTCCAGGCAACAAGTTGGCAACAGACTGTGTTTATGTACATCCTTCCAGCTCCAGGGATACATGCCAACTTTCCCCAGAACTTCATCACTACACACTCCTATCACTGTGAAGTTTGGTGGCAGCAAGTTGACGCCTTTCAGTTATTTAAGCCCTCGTAATGTAACTTCTCTCCATCGTGCTTCCATTCATTTGGAGCAATGCCAAAATTTCCCGCAAATTACCAAAACAATACAATTGACACTACTTCTTCATTGAGTTTACCAGGATTCCTAATGCACTGACTCACTTTATTAGACCCTGCTACATCAATAAGAAGAGAAATTGGAGTTTTGATGCCATTGTTACAGAGAAGACATGACTTAAGCACACACCTCAGATTTTCTTCCAAGAACAGGTGTAAGCCTTGGAGTCATGGTGCTTCATGAAGGAAACAAAATCTGAAAAGATAAAGACCTGGACTCATTATTGGTCTTGGGATCCTCACAAGTAAAGTATTGAAATTCCTCAGTAAACTGGCAAACAAACAGAGACGAGTGCTAAAATATGAACAGTATCAATTTTCCAGACTCACATGGATTTCTGTTAAGCCCCTAGATGTTGCATTTTATTAACTGAGCAGTTTTTTTCCACACCTAACAATCCTTTTATAAAATATTTACATCAAAATAAGTCATTTCTTAGAAAGAAATTGTGGCAAGATAAAAATATCACCATCTTTTATTTGCTTTAAATGCCAACCCACTCCAATATTCTTGCCTGGGAAATCCCATGGACAGAGGAGTCTGGCAGGGCTGCATTCATGGGGTCACAAAAGAACAAGACTTAGGGACTAAACAAGAACAGTTTTAATTGTAGGGTGCCATCTGCTGATCATTGCTCTTCTTCTGACTTTTTTTTTTTAATTGCTCAAGTTATTTACCTTGGGCAAATTCATAATCAAGAAAAACAATTTAATTATGTACAGCATCCTCCATTTGGGAATTTGACCAAACTGATTTATCATTACACTTTGGAAGTAAACTCATAAGTATAATTATTCTTTAATATGAAAAAAATACTCATTTGGCAAGGGGGCAAAGAGAGGGACCCATTCAGGTACTGGTATGACCAGTGACTATGTAACTAGGTAAGTGTGTAAGTAACTGTGTATGCATAGATCAAAAGCCTTAAAAATATCCATTCCTCTTAACCACAGAATTCAAATTCTATGAATATATTCCTGGATACACCAGAGATGTGGACACTTACACTGAGTGTAAGTTATTTGTAACACTTTTTCCTACACTTGCAGATAGAGGTGTGCGTGTGCCGAGTCACATCAGTCGTGTCCAACTCTTTGCGACCCTATGGACTCTAAGCCCACCAGGTTCCTCTGTGCATGGGGATCCTCCAGGTAAGAATACTGGAGTGGGTTGCCATACCCTCCTCCAGGGGATCTTCCCGACTCAGGGAGCGAACCCGCATCTCTCATGTCTCCTGCATTGGTTGTTGTATTCTTTACCACTAGCATCACCTAGGAAGCCCAGATAGAGGTGTTCAGTTCAGGTCAGTCGCTCAGTCGTGTCCGACTCTTTGCGACCCCATGAATCGCAGCACGCCAGGCCTCCCTCCATCACCAAGTCCCGGAGTCTACCCAAACCCATGTCCATCGAGTCAGTGATGCCATCCAGCCATCTCATCCTCTGTCACCCCCTTCTCCTCCTGCCCCCAATCCTTCCCAGAATTAGGGTTAGACATATATAAAATATGCAACCATTATAATCCTAAATTTTAATTTAAAGAATAATAAGGGAAAATGTCTATGATGCAAAGGCAAGTAAAATAAATTTAGAAACTTAACAGTATTTTCAGTATAATCCCAATTAGGTGCAAAGCATATTTATACATCAAATTAAAAGAAAAATAAAAGAAGCTATGGATATAGTATAGAGGTTTAATCATAATTATAAATTTTAGTTTTGAATTTTTTTATTTCAAAATATATATCTTTCACTTTTGTAATCAGATAACTTGCCTATTTAGTGTAAGCACACATTTTTAATTGAAAATAAATGTTACAATGGTTACAGAAAAATTAAGTTGCATACTTTGCTTCCACCTAGTGGACATAGGAGGAACTGCACTTAATATCTGTTTTCTTTAAAAAAATGAAATACCGATATTTAAGAACAAAACCAAGAAGTGGGAGTAAGGGGAACAGAGAGGAAGTAAAAAGAACAGAAGAGGATGAAAGACCACGTGGGCAACAACTGAATACAAATACATGAAGCCTGAAAACATGTTATATTTCAAGCAAAATTTCATCTCTAGTGTTTATATGCAATTTCTGTTCAAATAACTCATCTCAGTTTGGCTTCTTTAACACTAAATTCCTTCCACTTTTTCATCCATGACCATAAACTCCCCACCACCCAGTGTCTGTACCAGCCAGTTCCCCACTGGCCTTCAGGTCTGCCCTGACCTAAACAACTATTAGCTGAACTGCTGTGCCCTCAGGCCTTGTCCTGAAGGATCCCAGTGGTGATTTTCCTGGGGAGACTGACCTCTTCTCATCTCCTCAAAATACATTCTCTTCCCTTCTACTTGCATGCGTTTCCTTTTGTGCATTCTCTGAGACCCTTAAAAAGATCAAATATACATTCTAACATGAATCTTTCCAAGTCACTCCATTGCTGAAAAATCCTTACGTGTCTTGTCATGAAAAATAAAGCTGAAATTCCTTTCAGTTCTGTTAGTATTTGCTTTATATATTTAGGTGCTCCTATATTAGGTGCATCACTACTTATAATTGTTATATCTTCTTGGTGCATTGACATTTATCATTATATAATGACCTTTCTTTTTACCAATTTTAGCTTAAAGTCCATTTTGCCTAGTGTAAGTATAGCTGTCATGCCACGCTAAGTCTCTTCAGTCCTGCTGACTCTTTGCAACCCTATAGACTGTAGCCTGCCAGGCTCTTCTGTCCTCTTGTCCATTCGTGTCCTCCAGGCAAGAATACTTGAATGGGTTGCTGAACCCTCCTCCAGGGGATCTCCCTGGCCCAGGGATCGAACCCACGTCTCCTGCGGTTACCGCATTGTAGGCAGATTCTTTACTGTTGAGCCACCAGAGAAGCCCTGGTCTTTTTATTTTTGGGTTTGATTACCATTTGCTTGAAATATCTTTTTCCTTCCCAAAAAGCTAAAATGAATCCTTTGTCCAGCTTATCGTTGGATCTTGGTTTTTTGTTTGTTTGTTTTGTTTTTTATCCACTCAAATTCCAAGTTCCTCACAATGACAGAGGGTCATGTCATGACCGAGCCTTTGCCTTCTGTTCAGCTTGGTCTCCCTTCATTCCTTACCCCCATCTCACATTTTTTCAGATTTCTGGAATAACCATGTGCTATTTCCGGGAATACTTTTCCCACTTTATCAGCCTGGAAAACTCCCATGTACATCTGCGTTCTCTGTGAAAACTGAATGTCTAGAGACATGTAGATTTTTGTTGTATGATAGAATTTTTTTTTTGTATGATAGAATTCTAAGAAATGATCTTTCCAGTTACTAATGCAAGATCTATGTGCATATTTGTATCTAGATAGAGATCTAGATATAAATATGTATCTCATTCTGAAGATAAGACAATGGACGTCATGAGAAATTAAGTGATGTCATCAAATTCAGAGTTGGACGCTATACCGCTGAGAGTGTAAACTGTTAGATATTTTTGGAAAGCTGTTTTCTAATGAATGTTGGAGATCTCTGGCAGAGAAGTGTTGCTTGCTTTTGTTTGTTTTACACCTGCAGTTTCTGCAGGTAAATAACAAATGAAAGTCAAGGGCAGAAGTTTGAGTAAATTGTACCTAATTGCAGGGTGATAAGGGAGTGTGATTTAGGAGAAATGTTCAGAGAAGAAGGAAAAGACACAAGAACAGCCCACAATTCCTTCTTCAGTGCTTCTTTACTTTTCAGTGAGCAAAGGTAGAGTGCTGATAAAGTGTGCATATCGTGGAGAGAATTCATTGTGTGCAGGATTTTCACTATAGGAGCAAAATATATGTGTACAAGCTACAAAATGAATGTTGTATGCTTTCAATGATTCTATATACAGATTAAAGTTCTAATAGCTATACTTAATGCTGGCAGTACCAGTTTTCTATAAAGGTAAATGGTAGAATTCAAGCTAATCATTTGAAACTTTAATTTTTCTCTACTTAAAGTGAAAGTGAAGTTGCTCAGTCGTGTCTGACTCTTTGAGACCCCATGGACTGTAGCCTACCAGGCTCCTCCGTCTGTGAGATTCTCCAGGCAAGAATACTGGAGTGGGTTGCCATTTCCTTCTCCAGGGGATCTTCCCGACCCAGGGGTCGAACCTGGGTCTCCCGCGTTGTAGGCAGACGCTTTACCATCTGAGCCACCAGGGAAACCATTTCTCTACTTAGCATGATATTAAATAGCAAATTTTTAAAAATCATAAGATAAGAGAGACACTATGGAAGAAAATGAAAACACATCATATGTTCGTATACTTGACAGTACTTTTATCCTTGTAAAGGACCTACATTTTCATCTTCATCTGGAAAACTGTGTATCCAATTCATCTATAATCAGCTGTCTACCAAAGCCACCAAGAGCCGTACTAGGTTCTTTTAAGGATGAGAATATAGAACATTACAGACAAATTCTCTCTCTTGCTATATAAACTTTGGCCACAAATCTTTATCTGGTCTTTGGCTGTGAATGGGACGAGACCACAAATGATCTTCTAAAATTCCTTTAGATTAAGGTCTGCAGAAAAACAGTTCTGCACACAGCATGCTGCATACCTACTTTATTTAGAACTCCAGTTTCCACTAAGCCGCCAAAAGATGAGTACATCTGGAATGTGAGAGGTATCACCAGGCCTTTACTAGCTGCAAAGATGTCAGAACCCACTTGAGTAACCAAATGGCAAAGTGGCCAAGAGAGAAACTGCTGTTGACCATTTCTATTTTTAATCCTTTTTCTCTTTCCATTGAAATCACCACCATATACCACATCACCTGCATTATATATTTCTTTTAAACACTAATTTTATTTATTTTAAAATAAGTAATGTATAAACCTGGTTCAAAATGAGCAATCTTAGAGGGAGTTTTCTCTGATCAGGATAAAATAACTTAAATATTTTTTTAATTAATAAATTAATTTCTGTTTGGAAATTAAGTAGCACAATAGTTATGTTTTGAATTTAAAAATAAAAATAAACACAAAGCTGGATATGAAAACATCGTAGAGTTTACTTAGGAAGTGTTCTCAGGAAGGAGAAGTGAGAGAATGGAAAAATCCAGACAGGAAAATTGGAGAAGTCGATAATATAAAGGTGTCTGGTTTGTCCAATCACGACTTGATTTTTCAGTGACCTGCAACAAGCACATAAAAAGCCTCCCAAAACTTTCTCCTGAAGGAGGGAAGGCTGGGACCATCATACACCAGTTCCAATAGGCCATGGAGTTGTCAAATTCTCTGTATTTGGGAGTTGAATTTGTGTACAAGTCATGAAGTCTTCCAAAGAATTGAGGATAGCTGGAGCAGAAATTAGAACACATACTTGGTTCTTACTTGAGGAGGGAGAATGTCCCCACAACAACATTCACCGCGCTGAGTCTGAAATCAGAGCAAATTGGGAGATGAAATATGAGTGCCAGGAGCATCAGGTACAGCCTATAAAAGAAAATAATCACAATGAAAAGTAGAAATATTTTTAATTGAACAATGATAAAAATACATGACAAATCTTTTGGGACACAGCTAAAGCTGAACTCACATGCATAAATTGAAAAAGTGGAAAAACTGGAAATCAAGGAGTTTAATATCTCACAGAGTTAAAAAGAGAAACTCAGATTAATGCAATAGATAGTAGAAAATAAGAATTAGAAAGGCACAAACAAAAAAATAGCCATGTAAGAAATAACTGCACACACAGCAGTAGAATCAACAAAGCCCCAAAGAAAAGGGGGGCAAGAATGATCAAGAGACAGAAAATAATGTACAAGTTATGATCATCAAAAATAAAAAATGGGATACTGCTACAGACCTTTATGTACATTTAAGAGATGAGTCGGACGTCCTTGGTGGCACGGCGGATAAGAATTAGCCTTTCAGAGCAGGGACACAGGTTCAGTGTCTGCTCCAGGAAGATCCCACATGCCACAACTCCTGAGCCCGCACTCGAGAGATCGAGAGCCACAACTCCAACTACGGAGCCCACATGCTGCAACTACTGAAGCTCATGGGCCTAGAGCTTGTGCTCAGCAGCAAGAGAAGCCACTGCAATAAGAAGCCTGCCCACCACAGTGAAGAGTAGCCCCTGCTCACTGCAACTGGAGAGAGCCCCTGCAAAGCAAGGAAAACACAGTGCAGGCCAAAATAAATACAAATAAATAAATATATTTTTTAAAAAAGCTCCAGCTCCAAAACTAGCAAAACAACAATAATAAAAAGATGAGTGGACCTTATGCAAACTTTATACCAGTGAATTTGAAAAGGTAGATAAAACTGATTAATCCCCATAAAATATTAATTGTCCAAATTAACAGAAGAAACAAAAATTGAACAGTCTTATATCTAAAAGAGAAACTGAATCAATAATTAAAAACTTTTTCACAAGAAAAAAAAATTTCAGAACTAGATGACCTTATCAATGAACTGTATTAAAAATTCAATGATGAAATTATACCAGAACTATACAACCTCTTCTAGAGAACAGAAAACAATAGACTACACCTGTATTTCTCTTATGAGAACGGTGTAACTTGATATTAACTCTGACAAAGACATTACAATAAAGGAAAACTATAAAACAATACCCCTCATAAAATAAATGCAAAAATACTCTGCAAAAAATGGTAATCCAAATACAGTTACATTTAAAAACAATAGAAATCATAAAAAGTTGAGGTTATGCTAAGACTGCATATGTTGGTCAATGTAACTCATCACATTAGTGGAAAGAAAGAAATGAATCAATATCATCATCCTGTGGTTCAGTCGCTAAGTCATGTCTGACTTCTTGAGACCCTATGGACCATCACCTGCCAGGCTCCTCTGTCCATGGGATTCTCCAGGCAAGAATACTGGAGTGGGTAGCCATTTCCTTCTTCAGGGGATCTGCCCGACCCAGGAATCGAACTCAGATCTCCTGCATTGCAGGCGAATTCTTTTAGTGACTGAGCCTCCAGGGGAGTCCAATCATCATCCTAATAGGTGCAAAAAATGCATATAAAAATTATAAAAAAAAAACAAGCAGAAAAACACACTTCCCAGCAGTCTAGTAATAGAAGGATATGTCCATATCTAATAAGTGGCATCTGTATATACCTCCATCAAATATCAAACTTAACTATAAAAAGTTAACAATCTTGCTCTTTTGAGATCCAGAGGAAACAAGGATCACTTGAATTTGATATTGTTCTTGAGGTCCTTACTAGTGCAACATGGCAAGAGAAATAAAAAAATGCATTTAAAAATAAAATATATCTTACAAAAATATGAGAATTAGAAGACATTATTTGTATCTATATGCTTAGTAAGTAGAAAAGAGGAACCTACAAATAAATTATTAGAATTTATGTGTACTTAGAATGCTGAAGAAAAAGTCAATTGCATTACAATAAATCAGCAAAAGCTTAATAAGAAAAATATTATAAACTTATTACATTACAGTACTATATTATGTTAGTTGGGTACCTAGGCGAACTTTGTTGGACTTACAAACAAATTAGACGTATAAACATGCTCTTGGAATGGAACTCATTCATATGTAGGGGACTTACTGGACCGAGTCCTCTTCATCAGTAAGAGTAAAATGGCAGATCACAAAACAGCAGAAGATATTTGCAACATATGAAAACAAAATAGCACTCAGAATATATAAAGAGCTTTTAAAAATCAATTGGAAGACAACCAAATAGATAAAAAAGCAAGTCACATGAGGAAAAAGTCACCAAAAAAAAGTCACATGAATATTCAAATGGCCAAGAAACTTATTAATCTGCAAGGAGATGAAAATTAAAACCCCAATGTGATACAAATATATACCTACATGAATTTTGAAATTATAAAGACTCAAAAGTAAAAAGGATGTGGAGCAACTGGAACTCTGGTGGTGATGCAGATCAATTCAACCATTTTGGAAAAAAGATTGAATTACCTAGTAAATTTGAAGAGTAACATATCATAAAACACAGCATTTTCATTCCTTGTGATGTACCCTAATGCTGATTGATGCCTATTGTATGTCGGGAACACTCCCAGGAGTTTTGTAAACCTTAATTCTAATACTTCCTATGAACCTATGAACTCTAATACTTGCCATGTTCCTTCAGAGGAACCGTGAATAATTCCTATGGTATTATTTCTCCCATATTTGGAACAACTAATAACTAGCTTAAAGTCACATTGCTAGCAGCAATAAAGGGGAGATTCCAACTTAAATCAACCCAAATTCAGACCTCAAGAATGAGCGTATATTTCACTCATTTGGTATGTATGTAATTATATGAAATAGTCACTATCCTAACCCACTTTATGTATCTCTCTGTCTTTTCTAAAGCATCTGCAGCTGCACATATGAGAACTGCCCCTTTGTCTTCAGGAGAAATAGACAAGCAGAGCCAAGGAGTTGATGCCTTTCTGATCAGTCCTCAGCAAAGTAATGGACGTTGGAGAATAAATATTATCTTTTCTTCATCTGGAGTAGATCATTTTAAGCTTGTTCCACCTTATCTCCCTGAAGTCCTCAACAAAACTGAGTCCTGGCCTCCTGCTTTTCTCGCATGCCTATCTCACTTCCCGCTCTCCTACCAGGCCTAACTGGGATCAGCTTCCAAATAAACCGCTTGCCCTGGAGTTCTCTCCAAGTCTGTGTTGGAACCCAACTCAAAAACCCAACCTTACATAAAGATAGTAACCAACTTCTTATATGGCAGCATTAAGTTTCTTAAATTGCTGTGAATCATTTGATATTGATATCAAACGTGCATGTGTCCGTCCTAAGTTGCTCCAGTATGTCTGACTCTTTGGGACCCTTTGGACCATAGCCCACCAGACTCTTCTGTCTGTGGAATTCTCTGGGAATGAATACTGGAGTGGGTTGCCATTTCCTCCTCCAGGGGATCGCCTGGACCCAGGAATCGAACCTGCCTCTCTTATGTCTCCTGCCTTGGCAGGTAGGTTCTTTACCACAAGTGCCACCTAGGAAGCACTTAATGATATCAGGAACCACATTATTCATTATGCATTGAAGGAATCAATCATTAATGAAATTATCTCCCTTCTTTCCTAAAATATTCCTGCAGAAGTGTGCCAAAAGTCTAAAATTTCTACTACTAAAATTTATTATTTTGGCATTAAAGGAATAGTTTTCAAATTACTGAAAGTAACACAGGTCTTATAGACGAAACGAATACAACTTTGCAAAACAACTATACTCCAGTTTTAAAAAAAACTGACACTAATATTTTTTAATTAAGCAGAACCCCTATATCTAATTAAAAGAAAAATCAGGATTCTCTCTTGAAAAAGAATATGGGGGTTCCTGGATTTCATGCACTGGACTTTCATTTCCTTAATATCCTTCTAGAGAACCTGAAAGCCCTAGAATATAGTCAGAATAGCTCTGAGTTTTGAAATTAAATTCCCAAGAAATTTTTTTTTCATGTCATGACATTTTTCATGTCACTTGTTAAACACAAAATTCCATAGAAAGAGGAGAGAACTTTGACCACTGTGTTGATGGGATTTAACCAGGAGCTTTATTCTTCTTCTGTAATGAATAATCCTGCAGAATCATTAACCAGTTATAGATAAAAAAAAACAACAACCAAAAAAAGTGGCTGAGACTGGTAAAGAATCTGCTGCAATGCAGGAGACCCATGTTGGATCCCTAGGTCAAGAAGATCCCTTGGTAAAAGGAATGGCTACCCAGTCCAGTATTCTTGCTTGGAGACTCCCATGGACAGAGGAGCCTGGTGGGTTACAGTCCATGGGGTCGCAAAGAGTTGGACACGACTGGGTGATTAAGAGGGCTAGAAACATGCCCCAAATAACACAGGTGATGATGCAGGAGCTGA
Organism: Dama dama; assembly: GCF_033118175.1. Classification (NCBI taxonomy): domain Eukaryota; kingdom Metazoa; phylum Chordata; class Mammalia; order Artiodactyla; family Cervidae; genus Dama; species Dama dama. The sequence goes on along the minus strand of NC_083696.1, from coordinate 23,617,031 downwards.
GATTTGTTTCTATTGTTTGTCATTTCAAAGTTCATATATTTTATATAATTCACTACAAGAAAGCCAGCTATTAGTGAAACCACAGGAAAAACAAGCAGAGTTACCTTTCTTATTAGAGTAATTGAGCAAAGATGGATCCAGAATGTTTCCACCAAGGAAAATGCTCCATGAAATGAGCGTGAATATCCACAGGTATCCCTCCTCCTATCTCTACTTCAGTCTCATGCTAGAAAGATTTGAAAGGCAAGTAAGACAAATGAGAGCACAAAAAGTTACATTTTCATGTGTCTGCATTCACCTGGTCTATGTATACCCACTCTGTACACCTTATCTACACCAGTCACTTGATCCTTAACATACCTTTCCCTGGCTGCAGTGTTTTGAATGAAGAGGTAAGAAACAACAGAAAAAGCAGAGAGAGAAGTGGAAATACTAATTGCTATAGTCCGAGAGGCATTGATGGCTTGGCTGTGAATGTGAACATGGAGACAAAGGGGAAGAATTGGGACATGATTTGAACAGAGAATTGAGAAGACATGCTGACGAAATGGATGGTGGTTGAGGTAAATGTAGGAAACAGAGGTGATGCGAAGCTTCTGATTTAGTCAAGGAGGTGTATGATGATGTGGGTGGGAAGGCCTAGATGAGAAGGTTGGGAAAAGAAAAGGTGAGGAGAGGTGAAAATCAGAGTTCTGTTTTTTTCCAGATGCCCCCAGCATGCAGGTAAAGACACCAGAGTTGGCAGAAACTGCAGAGAAAGGAAGGTTAACAGAGAGTTTGTTGTTAAGATGAATGATATCTAAAACAGCAGAGGAAGGTAAATTGATAATGTGGGGGGATAAGGAGGGGGGGAAAGGAAGTAATTGCTTGAGAAAAGCCTCCCAATTTGAGGGTTAGAGCAGCCAAAAGACAAGTGAGTTGAGGGAGTTACTTGTAGGTAAAAAGGCAAGATCATGAGCCTAAAATGAGGAGTGGCAGGTGAAGGCGATGTCTGAGAACTTAGAAACCTAGAGGTGTGGAAAGTCACTTTAAAAGCAGCAGAGCATTAACACTCAAGGAACTAGTTCTTCACCCTCTGGAGTTTTAATGGTTGCACCTAACTTTAGAGTTGGAAAAAAAACTGGATGTGGGAATTTTGGAGAACTACAATTAGGGAAAAATTTGTATACAAATGAATATGTGGCCATTAAATTGGAGCTCATGAAATCCAGAGCATCACAGCTACATTTGACTTTATTCCACTTTCTATGATCTGTTAGGATCTGGAGATGGTATACCTCAAGTTTATTATTCTGGCCCTTGTGGTAAATAAAACACTATGGTGATAGAACTGCTGGGACCTATTTTGGAAGATTTGTTTGATTTGTGTGACAGAACATTTTCTCTTAAAATGGTTCTCGTGATAGCTATCCAACTGATTTCTCACATGGAATATTTCCATTCAAAGAACTTGATAAACAGAGATGTAAAACCCAAGAACTTCTTAACAGGCTGTCCGGGAAACAAAACCCAGCAAGTTATTCATATTATAGATTTTGGTTTGGCAAAGGAATATATTGATCCGGAGACAAAGAAACACATACCATACAAAGAACACAAAAGCCTTACAGGGACAGCTAGATATATGAGCAGATATATGAGCATAAACACGCATTTAGGGAAAGAACAAAGTAGAAGAGATGAGTTAGAAGCTTTAGGTCACATGTTCATGTGTTTTCTGAGAGGCAGTCTTCCTTCGCAAGGTTTAAAGGCTGCCACATTAAAAGAGAGGTAGCAGAAAATTGGAGATACAAAATGAGCCACACCAATAGAAGTGTAATGTGAAAATTTTCCAGCAAAAATGGCAACGTATCTTTGTTATGTAAGAAGGCTAGATGTTTTTTGAAAAACCAGAATATGACTACCTAAGAAAACTTCTTATTGACTTGTTTGATTGAAAAGGATATATGTTTGATTATGAATATGACTGGATTGGTAAATAGTTGCCTACTCCAGTGGGCGCAGTTCAGCAAGATCCTGCTCTGTATATTAAATATAGGAGCACATCCACACAGAGATAAGATACAATCCAAAGATCAGGTTTGCTGTCCTTTTAGATATGAAATATCTTAATTTATTTCTGTATTATCTTCTCACTGTTTATAATGTATTTGGTGTTTTATCATGCCCAGATAACAGTTTTATATGTGCATGCATTTGCATATGTGTGTATACATACTTATAGATACATATTGAATGATTAAAATACATATCCTTTTCTTCTATAAAACAGACTGTATACAGACATATTAGGGATAAAAATGCACATATTTTCAATAGATAGGCTATTTCCCCTAATGTTCACATTAAAATTGTTTAATCATAAATCCTGATTAGTGGTGTTAGTATAAACTTGGAGAATATTGTTCTGTTAGAATGGAAGTGTTTGGATACCCTGTTGTAATGAATTGTAATAGTAGTTGTTCTTTCTAACTGTAGTCTAGTTTAGTGAATAAATTATTTACTGAGTTCTGTTCTTTGAAAGCTACTGCTCTCCACATTGCAGAAATGCAGAAGTAAGTAAAAACATATAACCTGTGAGAAATGACTTTGTAATGAGTGGTTAAGAGCTCACTGAACCTCTGGAATCAATCAGACCTGGATACGGCAGGTTACTCATTCACTCAAAACCTCAGTTCTCAGTTATAAAATAGAAATAATATTTGTTAATTCCTAGCATGTAGTAAGCTTTCATTAAGTTTCAAGTCTTGTGGCTGGTGTTCCTGTTATCATTATTACAATAAATTCACAAAAACTACATAGCAATGCAGAATAAACTTCACCATGGGAGATACCTTAATAAAGTGTCATGAAGGATCATTGGAATCTGTAGGATTTATAAAGATTTGATGCAAAGGTGGTTTTTGAGATGAGCATGAAGAATGAATGGAATTTTTAAAGGCAGGCGAAAGAATAAGAGAATTTTGGAGAGAATGGGCATTAAAAAAAATATAAAGCAAAAGTTTAAAAATGTGGAATATGTTTAAGGAGAAATAAGCAGTTGGTTTGGAGCAGAGAGCAGGTTCAAGACAAGATAAAGAAGATTCATTGAAGAGTTTGTATTTCCTGGGTAAGATAAATTGGAAGCTCTTGAATTTTTGAGCAACATTTCACTCTCCTCTTTTTTGTATAAAGAAACCTTATGAATCCATTTTTGAAACAGAATTTTTGCTGTCACCTTGACTTAAACAGTATCTTTAGAATTTTCAGTTATAACTGTTTTTGGAGAGGGATAGTGTGCTATCTTTTTTGTATCCCATCAGGGTTGAGGTGAGTGTTAAAAAATAAAATCAAAGAAGAAACACAACTTACAAAAAAGCATAGTCAAATAAAATGCTACATTTATGAAGTATTTATAATATTATGCTTTAAAGTATAGGCAATTTAAAAAAGATTAGTTTTATAATTTTGCCTTAGAAAAACTGGGCAGTAAAGGGTCTTATATATAAATTACTTCAAGTATAAATAATAAAATTTAAAAAAAAGACATTGATAGCTTGAGTACTCTGATAAGATGCTGTATATAGAAAGAAATGTGAGAAGTGAAGACTTGGGGTATGTGTTTTATAAATCAGTTAATTTCTCAAATGCATGTGGACCAAGACCAGTAATTCATGTTATGTGAAAATCTCCACTTGAGCTATTAGCTATTGTAATAGATGAAACTCTCCTTTTATTGTTGAATTAAATTATTCTTGAAATAAATTTAAATATTTTAAAGTTTAAAAAATAAGTAAATAAAAGCAGCATAGTACACATACTAGAGTTTGCCATAGAATGGCTCAGTAGTCTGAGAACTCAACTTGAAATTTGCAGTCAAGAATTTAAAAGTGGTTTGGTTTTTCACACAAGCCCAGGTTAATTGGATGCATGTTTGGAACAACTGGACCATCAACCAGTACATAGAAGAGTGAAGGACCTGAATTCAAGGTGTTATTCAGAAGTGATTGAAATGATGAATATTTTGGCGGGGCTTTGTGGAATGATAAAGAAAGTAGAATTGAAACAAGAGGGAAGGGAGCAGGACACAAGATTTAAAAGAATTACATACACATGTACCCTATTGTTCATTGCAGCACTATTTATAATAGCCAGGACATGGAAGCAACATTTTGTAGCTGTCTATCTACAAATGGGTTAATGAAGAAGACATGGTACATATATACAATGGAATATTACTCAGCCATAAAAAATAACTAATTTGAGTCGGCTGTAGTGAGATGGATGAAACTAGATACTGTTATACAGGGTGAAGTAAGTCAAAAAGAGAAAAGCAAATATTGCATATTAGCACATATATGTGGAATCTAGGAAAATGATATCATTGAACCTATTTGCAGGGAAGGAATGTAGATGATGTAGTAGAGAATGGACTGTAGACACAGCTGGAGAAGGAGACAGTGGGACAAACAGAGAAAATAGAATCAACATATATACACTACCACATGTAAAATAAATAGCTGGTGAGAAGTTGCTATATAACACAGGGAGCCAAGCCTAGAACTCTGTGATGACCTGGAAGGGTAGGATGGGGGGAGGGAGGAAGGCTCAAGAAGGAGGAGACATATGTATAGTTATGATTTATTCATGTTGTTGTATGGCAGAAACCAACACAACATTGTAAAGTGATTTTCCTCCAATTAAAAATTAAATAAAATTAAAAAAGAATGGCATAGCCTGAGGACACAACATATACTGATTAGAACCAAATAGGTGCAAGATGGCAGACCAGCTGACTTCCACTAGACCTTTAGTCTTAGGATAAGCTCAACTTAACACATCAACAAACTAAATGGCATACCCACCAGTGACATGACAGTTCTGAAGCCAAATATCAAGGATCAAAGAGTGGTCAGTGACCCAATTCCTGGAAACCCCTACCTCTTCCCCAAAATTGCTAGAATAACCATTGCACTCATCAGTCTATGAAATTATCCAGCTCATAAAAACTAACCACACCATATTTTGAGATTGCTCTTACTGTCTGAGATAGCCAACACTCTGCCTGTGGAGAGTGTTTCTCTCTAAATAAATCTGCTTACCTATCGCTTTATCTCTCATTGAATTCTTTCTGCAATGAGACATCAGAGCCTGAGTTTCATTAAGTCCTGAAACCAAGTGTGTGATCTTAGTTCAAAGGCGATGGGTTCAAGTCCCAAACTGGGTTACATGGTTTCAGTAAGTCCATGCATCGGAAACCCAAATGAGACTTAGGAACTGCTAGGGGAGTTAATTAGGATAAGTGAGCTGGAAGACTAGGAACCCACAGAGTGAGAAGGGATTGCAGCTCTGCTCTAAGATGGTGACCTGAGAGTGGGAGGTGTAATTCTGGGAAGGTAATTCTGGGAGGAGAAGAGGCACTCTACCACTGCTGCATGGGCCAACAACCCGAGGCTGAGGCTACGAAGGATGGTGGCCGGGGTATCATGAGCAAGGAGACATTGGGAGAGAGGGACTACTCCATCCATTCCTCTGGCCTTCGCATCCCACCTCCTCCTCCAGCCTTCTTATTACATGGTACTCAAACCTCTTTCCTTCTGAAACCACATCCTGAATATCCTCATGAATGAAATCCTACCAAACCTTTGCCTCTCCCTGGATTTCCGGACTTTCTTAACGACGTCATCCCTCTGGATTTGCCACAAAATCACACTTTCTGTCCTCCTGAAGTTCCCCTGTGACACTGACCTCCTCACTGCTCCCAAATGTGCCCTCTATTCTTCAACATTCTGAACTCAACCCATCTTTCTATTAGATGCAGAAGCCTGAAGAAGCATCTACTTCCACAGGCCTGCTTTTGAGATGAGTGGCCTCTGTGTTCTTTGATCTACATTAGCAAATTGCACATATTAGGATGTGTATGAGCAAGATTACATAGATTTGTACACAGTTCACTTCTCCATGTTCATTATGACTGCAGAAGGCACTCAGCACAGGTCCTATCTGATTTATAGGTATAGACTTGAAAGACTTCAGCATTTCCAGACAAATGATCCTGAAGAATCAACAAGTCCAGGTACCCTGTGGCCTGGCATGGCCCCAGCTATACGAGAAGGACACACCAGTCAAGGCCCTTGATCATATGGGGAGGTGGTGCATCTCTTATATAGACCTCCAGAATTAAGTCAGAATGAGAGAACAGCTTTGTCGCGAGTTGTTATATAACCACAAATAAAAAGAAATAGATGTCTAACCTGATGTAAATAGCAACTGATAACAAATACGTCAACATTGATTTCCTGGGAAACATTATACTTTTTATATGCCATTTATTGTTTGCTCCAAAACGCACAGTTAAAGACATTCTTAAAGGGAATTTTTTGTGTATAGTCTGAACAATGTAAAACTGAATATGTTCTATTTTTGAACCCCTACACATAGCTGCAACAGGAAAAAGCTTTCACATTAATCAGTAGGAGTCTTCCAGATTCGACAAGAAACTCAGTTGCTCTTTCTGTGGACTGATTTTTATAGCTCACAGATTACTAGTTATGTGAGCTATGAGAATGGAGGTCCACACCCTGACAAAACACCACAGTGCTGGCAGCAAGAACTCTCATGTCTCAAGTCCCTCTTCATTTATTGTAATGAGACAGTGATGGAGGTTTTCTCAGCTCATGGGGGCCAGACCCATTGAACTTGGTACATCCTCTTGTCCTTTCCTGCTCTGTGTCTGAGGTACTAGTTAGAATTATGCTGTTTATCAGAATTTAACCCTTGGTATTAACTTTGAGCAAAGTCAGTGAGATGGCCAGGAAAGCCTGGCCTGCTGCAGTTCATGGGGTCACAAAGAATCAGACACGACTTAGCGACTAAACAACAACCACCCTTGGTATCAACAACCCAAGGAATCCTGAGATCCCCCTCCTCACATTATTATGGAGTTCTCATTCATGCTGAACAGAGGAACCAATACCACCTCCAAATGGCACAGTGTGATCAAACTCTGAACTTTATCTCTCTCCATCAAAATAATGAGAAAAAAAAAAAGGCAAAAGCCAACATGTGTAGCTTCATGGATCAGAAATGGGTCAGAAACACAGTCAGAAGTTTGGGGCCTGGGACTGAAGGCTGCAACCACAGGCCAGTAGGCTTCCGAGGTAGAAACAGACTGGTATTCTCTTACACTCAGTATGTGTTGGAGGACCAGAGCCAGGCTTACTGCTTAACTCTAGCCCTGTGATGAGGGGCTTCTGAGGCTGGTGTAAAAGCCACACCTGGGTAAGTCAGCTACTTGGCAGTCACATGCATCCTGCCGGGACCTGGACAAGCCAGGCTACCCTAGGAATCTGATTTTATAAACTGATGATGTAACTCCAGGGAAGGAACCCCAGGTATGCCTGTGATAACTATGGCCCATGTGAAGCCATGGACAGTGAAAGTAATAGCAAAACTGCTACAATAGTGATTAAGCAGAAAAAACTAAAATTTGCTTTTCAAAATGCATCTCCCAACTAAAGTTGGGAGCACACAACAGAAATTAATACTAACCAAGGAAACAACTATTAGAATGTTCACTCCTGACTAATGAAGTAGTACAAAATATTAAAATAGCTGCCATGTTTATATCTTTGGAGAGCTAAAGGAAGGTGGGTCAGCACTTAAAAACAAGCAATTAGAAGGAAAACACGGGAAACTTGTACATTAAAAGAAACAAACAAACAACAGTTTGAAATCTTAGAAATGACAGATGTGTTAGCCGCTCAGTTGTGTCCGACTCTTTGCAGCCTCATGGACTGTAGCCGGGCCCCTCTGTCCATGGAATTCTCCAGAGGCAAGAATGCTGGAGGGATTGCCCCTTCCTTCTCCAGGGATCAAACCTGGGTGTCCTCCATTGCAGGCGGCTTCTTTACTATCTAAGCCACCAAGGAAACCCAATACAGACACTGACATTTTAAAAAGCTTTTGAAGGATAGGACAGACATTACCCAACTTTTTCTTTCTTTGGAAGAGAATGGAGTAAATCAGAAGAAAGAACTGAATAGCTCCTATCTAGAACACAGGGCAGAGAGAGAAACAATTGAAAATATTAACTCATGGATGAAAAGCTTGCTGATTAATTTCCAGATTGGAGGAAGAACTAAATAACAGAATCATTAGAAATTAGCCTATTCATACTGGGATGAAACTGAATAATATCAAAAGGTAAAAAGAAAGCTTAGAAAATTACCAGAGAAGACAGACCCACAAAAAGCTGATAGTTAGATGATATATTTTTAACTTAGTAGTAACAGATGCCCAAAGACAATGAAATAACTTCTGTCTTAAAATCACAACTTGAAATCTAGAATTTTGTGTGTTGAGCAGAAAGCATTAGTCAGAAAGGAAATCTTTGAACAAGAAAAAGGAAAATACGTCCCGATAAGATATTTAAAATTGATAGCTAAAATACATAAATTCAGAAAAACCTAATCTTGGATAAAGGCCCCCACTGGCTCAGCAGATAAACAATCCGCCTGCAACGCAGGAAACACAGGTTCAATCCCTGGGTCAGGAAGATCCCGTGGAGGAGGAAATGGCAACCCACTCCATTATTCTTGCCTGGAAAATCCCATGGACAGAGGAGCCTAGTGGGTTATGGTCCAAAAGGTTGAAAGAAGTCAGACACGACTGAGCATGCACAAGTCCAATCTTGGAAAGGATGGAAAACGCAAGAAAAGCTGGACAGAATTGGGAAGGAGCTTCCATTTCTTTAAGCCCCACCCCCACCTTAGAACACAGGAACATCTGACAAATCTTCATTACCTCTTATTTGACTTTGATTTGATAATTGCCCCCCTCACCTTAGTGTAAAAGTATTATAATAGGCAAATCCACATTCAAATGAACCAGACAATAACTGGGAATTAAACTGTCATCTGGAGAAAGGTCCAGAGGGAAATTTGAAAGGATTTCTTTTATAGACCCAGAAGAAAGTTATGTAATATATGTAGCAAAAGGGTTAGTTTGATTTTGAGTGCTTGCAAGAGGCAGATTGGTTCACCAACGTCATGTCTGGAAGAAAATCTCAGGGCTCAGGATTAGGAAAATCCAGTTTCCTTATTCTGAGGCTCTGTGCAGGATTCGGGGCCTTCCCTCACATGGTAAAGAATCCTCTTGCAATGCAGGAGACTCAGGTTTGATCCCTGGGTAGCGAAGGTCTCTTGGAGAAGGGAATGGCTATCCACTCCAATATACTTGCCTAGAGAATCCCATGAACAGAGGGGCCTGGCGGGCTACAGTCCATGCAGTCGAGTCAGACATGACTGAGAAACTGAACGCACACATGCAGAATTCGGAGAAATCTAAGCAGCTTATTTTAGGGATTTCTTTCGGGAATCACCCAGAAATGCAGTGGTGAGCATCAAATCTATACCCAGCTAAGTTATCATTCCATAATAGGGGTAAAACACAGGCATTTTCAAAAATGCAAAGTAATTTACCATTCAGAACCATTTTCTTAAAATGGCGTGGGAAATATCTAGACAGACAGAAGAAACATGAGTAAGCAAAACAGCTGTAAACCTGCTTATAGAACTAATGAGATTATTACAGCTAAGAAAAGTCATGGCTAGAATTTTCTCTTCTTAAAGAAGGAGTAAAATTAAAACATTGTGCAGTAATAAGACACAAGGGAACAGGAGATTTAGAGGGTAGTAAAAGCAATTAAAGATTCTCATTTTGTTTAGAGAATGCACAATGTGAAGACCAGATTTTGAACTTAACAAAATCAATTCTTATATGATGGTGATTTTTAAAATGTTTTTCATTTGTGTGTGCTCAGTTGTGGCACTCTTTGTGACCCCATGGGCTGTAGCCTGCCAGGCTCCTCTGTCCATGGAATTTTATAGGCAAGAATATGGAGTGTGTTGCCATTTCCTTCTTCAGGGCATCTTCCCAACCCAGAGATCAAACCCATATCAGTTGTACCCACTGCACCACCTGAGAAGTTTGATTCAAAAATAAATAAATAAGACTAATTGTATTAATACAGGATGAGTTTTTCAATTTTATTTTTCTACAATCATGAGTTAATTAATGGAAAAGTAGCTGGTAGAATAGCAAGGGTATTGGGAACTTCAGGGATCCCTATTTATTAATTTATTTGATGGGATATATTATGGGCTTCCCTCATAGCTCAGTTGGTAAAGAATCTACCTGCAGTGCAGGAGATCCTACTTCGATTCCTGGGTCAGGAAGATCTTCTGGAGAACGGAAAGTCTACCCACTTCAATATTCTGGCCTAGAAAAAATAGCTGGAAGAATAGCAAGAGTATTGGGGTCTTCAGGGATCCTTATTTATTGGTTTATTTGATAGAATATATTATAGCATATTTTTGTGCCCAAAGATGGATGTGGTCACAATTTTTTAAAGATAAAAGAAGCAAGCTTAGAGACAGTAGGAAGGGGAGTTTTGGAGATTTTGGGAGCGAGAAGAATAAGTTGTCTCAGAAAGGGAGAGAAAAGACTGATGACAGATTGCTGGCAACCTGGCTAGACAGGTTGAAAAGTCCATCTGACACTGGAGAGAAAAGAGTGAAATACTGCTAAATATCGTGGCTGTGTGCTCTGCTCTGGTCATGTTCAACTGCTTGCATTTTGCCATTAATTAAGCAGATTGTTTAACCACAGCTTAGGTTTCAAGAACAGGTATACTATTGGGAGAAATGGACAAGAACAGTGAGATTATCTACAAGGAATAATAATTGTGTGAGACAGGGATATTTAAACCAGGAAAGGAGGGAAGTGGGTACAAGATCAAGAAAATGGAGGTGTGATATGATAGTTAATAGCTTGAAGGGCTCCATGGTTGAACTAGAGAAAATCGGTTGGGATACCAAGAGGTGGTGGTGAGGGAATAAGATGCTCACAATTAAGGCTTTGAGGGAAATGCTGCTGTTGACAATGATCAATTCTAGAATTTAACCATGGGAGTGAGCTTCTGAGGTGACTTGATAGAAAAGAGCATCAGTAGGAAAGTGTAGGAATGAAGGGGGGACTGGATATAGGGTGTGTTGGTCCACATGAATGTTGAGGTCACCAAATATGTGACAGAACTGATGGAGGAAAAGCAGGAAGCCAGATACTAAACTTTCTCAGGAATAATAGGGAGCACTTTAGTTACAAAAAGGGCAGAAGATTTTAGGTAATGAGCTTCAAAGTTGGGGGAAGTGGTTAGTGAAGAAGGAGGAATGGTAGTCATGAAGTCATAATAAGGAACAAGAAGACAGATTTTCCACTTCCAGTCTTGGGAGTAAGGGAGTGTGGAAAAAGTGGCTACACTTCAGATGGCCAAAGCTAAAACAATATCCTTAAGGAAAAAATCATTTTCAGCTAGAATGTTAAAGTAAATGATTGACTGAGAGGAGGCAGATGTCTTTCTAACCACAGTCTCTATAGGGCTCAATTGGGAGACTTAGGGAAGCTGGAAAAACCTCTAATGCCCACAAGGTTGGATGTGGGGTAAGACCTGAGGCTACAGAACATAATGAAATCAATACAAATTTTCTGTTAGGAGTATGTGGGTCAGTAGTTCTAATGATGGTGTCTTTTGAGAAACTAGGCTACATTGTACCTACAGTACCATCCACAGAGGAGGTGTTTGGGTGAATAAGTGGAAACCAGGGTGGAGCCCTGGTTGAGGAGGCAGAAGCAGGGAGAGCATGTGGCAGTCATTCTAGACTCAGTCCTCAGCTAGAGGAACTGGCAGAGGCCTGGAGGGTCACAAATGCCAGCACAGCTGACTTGGCAAGAAGAATGATGAGCGTGTGATAGATACCAAGCATGCAATTACCTGCTGTGGATATTCCTCAGAATCTAGGATAATATTGAGTGCTAGGTCAAGAGTTTGATGTTTGTCATATAGAAATCTTACTTTCCACTGGGAGACATAATCAGCCGTGAGGTCTTTAGCTTCAGATCTTCCTTAAGGTACATCGCGAGTGATATGACTGATGCCCAATCTCAAAGTCGCTTTTACTCCAGTGCCTTCACTAAAGCTATGGCCCCTTACCTCCTTTCAGTCACTGCTGGGAAATGATGGAAGGCCAGAATAATTGGGAGCCACGAGATAACCCTGGATGAATCAATAGGCATGCAATACCTCAAGGCCAACAAATGATCAATTCACGGAATGATTGGGTAGATTTTACTGTGGGCTTCACACATCTAAGCTATGAGGAACCCATTTGTAGAATACTCTGGGTTACTACTAATACCTCACTTCACATCTTAAACCACTGATCTGAACTACCCTGGCACAAGGAATCATGTATGCATTTATCAGTTCAACACATCTCCATGCATGTCATTTTTCACTGGTAAGTCAAAAACTGTGGGGAATGTTTTTTTCACTGATAAGTCAAAAACACGGGGAATGTTCTCAAGGAACCCAGAGTCAAGAAGGGGAACAAGTTATCCTATCATCTTTCTAGTGCTGCAAAGAAAGAACATCAGAGCCTTTGCAGTGATCTAGAATACGAGGCGCTGACAATCTGAAAGCTGGAGACAGTAAACCAATGTCAGTTGTTCATTTAAAGGCCCATTTCCTCACTCTCAGTTGAATTGACTAACAGGAACTCTCTCCATATTTTCCCTTATTTTCTCTGTGCCCATTAAATATGTAATACTTCATTTACAATGTGTGCTGTCTGAACTTGTATGCTGCTGGGAACACATCCAAACCTCTGGAACATTCCAGACACTTTTGCTGACCTGGCTAGAGAGCTGAAATTCTCTAAACTATGTCATATGAAGCAAAACTTATGCTCAGTGATTTCGTTTGTCATTTTGCTCATTTCCTAGAGATTGTACATGCATATCAAATTAAATGAGATGCTTAAGATTTGCTGAATTCCTTCTTCTTTCAGTTGATTTTTTTTTCCAGAAAGACAGAACATTTGTGAGCCTCTTTATTCTTAGCTCTCCAAATCACTGTTTTACAGCTTTTGCATTTTCCTGTCTAATCCTTTCACTGGATTTAGGAAGGTGTCATTTATTTGGTTGAAATGCTAATAATTATCTTGCATGATGCAGATTTCATGATATGTTAAAAATTTCTCTTTGACCTGTCAACATCTCTCTACGTCTTTTGACATCAGCGGCAATGCGTGGTGCACAATGAGTATGTATACAGAATTCTCTCTCTTTCTCTGCTCCCCTCTCCTTTTCTCTCTAACATATACATGCATGCATGTATACATCAAAGCTAACATAGGCATGGACATATTTTTGTGATAGATAATTACACCAGAAATTGCACAGGTCTCTTTGAAACTGGGAACAAAGGAAACAATTGAGAGAGTGTCAGAGAAAGGATGTTGACCATTTGTATATAATATGGTCTAGGAAGGAAAGAGATAACAACATCAAACAAGAAAGTGTAAATGTTTTCAGCACATCTGTGTTGGGGTAATCAATGCAGGGTTTGGGGAAATCAGTGCAGAAGAGTGGGTTGTTGCTGTTAAGTTGCTAAGTCCCGTCTGACTCTTTGAGACCCCATGGACTGTAGCCCACTAGGCTCCTCTGTCCACGGGATTTTCCCAAGCAAGAATACTGGAAAGGGTTACCATTTCCTTCTCCAGGGGATCTTCCCAAGCCAGGAATCAAACCCGTATTTCCTGAATTGAAGGCAGATTCTTTGCCACTGATCTACCAAGGAAGCCTTAGAAGAGTGGGTGCCCCAGGGTTAACAGCTGTAGCCTAAGGAAACAATAGGAGGGGTTAGTTGGCCTCACCTGCTATCCAGTGAGGGTGGTTGTTAGGAGAAGCCTGCCTGACAGGGCTTGTACTAGCAGGAGTGGGGCACAGCAAGCCTGCAGTTGAGGCAGCCATAAAGACTCAGTTCCAGCCATCAGGGGCTCCTTGTTCTGCCCGCTTTGATGACACCTGATAGGAAGTGGGGGGTGAGGGAGCCTCCTAGTACTCAGAGAGAAAGAAAAGGATCCACAGTGACAGGGGTGATGCCAAGCACACCTCCTCTGCTCAGGGATGCTGTTCTATTGTAAAAGTTAGTTATTCATTAATGCTATCTTACCCTGATCTGGCTCTAAGAAGATTATGACGTACTTGGTGCATTCAGATGGAATAACACGCCAGGTTACAGTCACCTGCAGAAGCAAGTTTACGAAAGCAAATTCCTGCCTCTCTCCACTATACTCAGGGAATCAGATCTGCTCGTAATGCAAGCCATTTCAATAGCATGAAACCCCTAATAGCCAAACACATTAGTCTTTTGGTCTCCCATTTGGTACATCCAAACTCAGGATAGAAATAATAGATGTTCCCAGCATAGTGCTGTCTTATTTCCAGCTGCATTACTTAGTACAAAGACACACCATCTGGCTATTCGTACACACACTCACTCAGGGTCCCATCACTTAAGTTATTTCCATGGTTACTGAAAATAAGACCCAGGGCACTAGAAACTCTACAATAGCTAGAAAAATGCTGAGTGTATATTGAAACTCTGTTTCACCTTCGGGAAAAAAAAAAAAAAAAAACAGATTCCTGAAAGTAACCTCCCCTGTGTTTGAAAATTAGCTCAAAGCCTGAGAAGACCCTAAAAGTGATTTTTCTCTTTGTACCTAAGAAGTTTGCACTCCCTAGCAAGAAATTTGCATTAGGTTGGCAATGTGTTAAGGGATGATAGGAAGGTTATTTGTTCTTTCGTTGTTTTACTTTTCTGCCATAAATGCATTCATTTTGAAGACATGCCAAATCTCACTTTGAATCAAAACAGCAAAGACTGAATCAAAACAAACTGGAGCCAGAAATGTTATGGCTGCATCCAGTCCTGGGATCAGAGTGAAAAAATAAAGAAACTTCATTTGGGGTAGTCTCCCCCCTACCAGAGAATGGGAGCGGGGGTGAAAAGCTCAGGAGGGTCCTTCTGGCTAATGAGTCCAGCTGAGCGATTTTCAAAGTAGGTTCTATCTATTAATAGTCATGCCAACAGAAGTTACATAAAAAAAAAAATCATATCCAGACAGGTTTGAGAAATGTAACATTCCATGATATTAACATTAATTACTTTAACTGAGAATTGTGTGAATCTCTGAGAGAATGACATGGTAAACATAAAATTATTCAAATTCATTTGACAATGGAGTCCTTTTCTTTAATTTTTTTTTTAATAAAAACTTTAGGAAGGAAAACTGTTTCCCCGAAACATATTTTGAAAAATAACTATAATCTGATTTTTCTCAGATCCCGAATATGTGTGTTAAAAGACTGCTTTTCAGAGACAACCAAGATATAGAAACCAGAGCTGTTTGTAGAGCTACAGATAATGCTATCAGAATCAACTTCT
Source organism: Dama dama (assembly GCF_033118175.1). Taxonomy (NCBI): domain Eukaryota; kingdom Metazoa; phylum Chordata; class Mammalia; order Artiodactyla; family Cervidae; genus Dama; species Dama dama. Next base: position 23,601,703 of record NC_083696.1, on the reverse strand, counting down.
CAGGATGGCTGAGACATAAGCATTTTGAAAGATGTCATTTCCTATTGGAGGATTTTTTTTTTTTCACTTAAAGAAGACCCTTTTAACACTTCTCATAAAGTCAGTTTACCATTGATGAACTTTGAACATTTTTAGTTTTTGCTTATCTGAGTATCTTTATCTCTCAGAAGATACATTCCAGGTTACAGTCACCTGCAGAAGCAAATTTGTAAGAGAATTCTTGCCTCTCTCTACTATACTAAGGGAATAGAGTGTAGTAGAATTGTTAAGAATTATTAGATCTTAAAAGTTCTCGTAAAAAAAAAAAGAATTATTAGAATTGAAGAATCTCCTTCAATTCTAAATAATAACCTTGCTGAGTAGAATATACTGTGCTGTAGGTTTTTTCTTTCAGTACATTAAATACATTATGGCATTTCCTTCTAGCCTGTTTTTAGGAGTTTCTCTTTATCTTTAATTTTTGCCATTTTAATTATGATATGTCTTGCTGTGGGTCTCTTTGGGGTCATCTTATTTGGAAATCTCTGTGCTTTCTGTACCTTGATATGTTTCCTTCCTAAAATTTTGTCAGTTTTCACCCATAATTTTATCAAATACATTTTCTACCCCTTTCTATTTATCTTCTTCTGGAAGGGCTATAATGCCAATATTAGATATCCTAGGTATTGTCCAAAAGATCCCTTAAACTGTTTTTATTTCTTAATTTATTTTTCTTTTTGCTCTTCTAATTGGGTGATTTCTAATTTTCTGTCCCCCAGATGGTTTCTGTATTCTTCTGTAGTACCTAATCTGCTGATAATTCCCTTAGATGTTTTTCTTTCTTTAATTTCAGTTATTGCATTGTTCATCTCTGACTCATTCTTTTTTTTCCCCCCCATTTATTTTTATTAGTTGGAGGCTAATTACTTTACAATATTGTAGTGGTTTTTGCCATACATTGACATGACTGGTTCTTTTTCATATTTCTCATTCTCTGTTAATAGTTTCACTGTGTTCATCTGCTCTTTTTCCCAATTCAGTTAGCATTTTTCTTACTATTGCTTTGAACTCTCCATCTGGTAGGTTATCTCTTTTTCATCAGAGTTTTTTAAGGGTCCTTTCCTTTTTCTTTCATTTGAGATGTATTCTCACCTATTTTCTCATTTAGTTTAGCTTCCTCTGTCTTTATGAAATTGGGTGAAGCAGTTACCTGTCACAATCTTGAATGCATGTCTTTGTATGAGAGCACCCCCAGGCAGTGTGGATGCACCCAGTCACTTTGGTGGGAGAGTTGAATCTGAAGTGAGCACAGGCTACATCTTCCCCTGAGAAGCACTGGCAGTCACCACCTTGATGAGAGGTAGGGCTGGAGCTAGGGCTGGAGTTGAAGGGGTTAGAGACAGAGTCAGTTTCATACTGGGGCTTCTCCTAGGTTCAGTGACTGTCACTGCTCTACTGGGGAAAGGGTCAGGACCCAGTGGGCTGAAGCAGAAGCCCTTAGGGGGTTGGATTTCTCCCACATATGTGATGATGGTTTCTGCCTTGTTGAAGTCAAAGTAGGGATTTGAGAACTAGGGCCTGCACTTCTGTTTTAGTTTTACCTATTCCCCCTTTGTGCATGCCTTGGTTAGGATCTGGGTCAATGTTGCATGCTAAGCTGGCCCTGCCCCTTCCCAACTCTGCACAGGGACATTCCTGCTGGCAATGACTACTTCAGCCTCCACCCTGGTGGAAGAGCAGCCCTGGAGCAAGATAGGCTGAAGAAGGGGCCCAGTGCAAGCCTAGGGGCATGCGGAGCCAGTCCTGGCAAGCCAGCCAGAGCCCCAGGCAGTTTCAATAAGCTGCCTCCGCGCTGTAACCAGGAGTAAGCAAGACTTACTTCTCGAGCTGGAGTCTCTCCTTTGTATCATCCTTCAGTAAACCCCACTGATTTTCAAACTGGCTAAAGTGGTTTGTATTCTTGGTGTTGGACCTCCAGCTTGAGGTTCTTAGTATGTGGTTTGAATCTCTGGCTCCCCAAGGAGAATCAAGTCTGGGATATCCCCTTCTTTTATGTGCCTGCTAGTGGTGCAGGCCCCAATCACATTGCTTCTCCTCCCTTCCTAACAGACTCCGTGTGGATCTTTCTTTACAGTCCTGGTTGTAGAAGACTTGTTTTGCTAGTTCCCAGGTCAATATCAGTGACAGTCCCTTTATATGTAGTTGTAGTTTTGATGTGTTCTTGAGAAGAGGTAAGCCCCAAATCCTCCTACTCTGCCATCTTGATCACAAATTTTTTGAATGAACTAAAATTTTGACAGCAAAACAGCTTCATTCTAAAACAAATCTGTCAACATCAGAGTTATCAGGAAATGCCTTTTGCACATAGGCAGTCCTGTGTGCCTCTGGGTATTGAATTTCCTGTATTCATCAAGCTCTCCTCAGGTGTAGCTGAGAGCCTATCACCCCAAGATGAAGAACCCTCAGACTATTTCAGCAGACGGGAAACCCACACTCACTCAGAGCCCTGCCCCTACCTACCAAACCGTGCTTTGTCTGGTATCTACTTAATCCTGTCCTCTTCTCCCCCCCACCCTCCCTACCATGGGCCTTGCAGTCAATGCAACATGTGCTTCCCAATCTCAAGTCTTCCTAAACTGGTGCATCCAGTCACAAAGAATAAGCTGAGAACTGTCAGTTTAGTTGCTCAGTCATGTCCGAATCTTTGCGACCCCATGGACTGCAGCACACCAGGCTTTCCTGCCCATCACAAATTCCCAGAACTTACTCAAATTCATGTCCATAGAGTTGGTGATGCCATCCAACCATCTTATCCTCTGTCATCCCCTTCTCCTCCCTCCTTCAATCTTTCCAGCATCAGGGTCTTTTCCAATGAGTCACTTGTTCACATCAGGTGACCAAAGTGCTGGAGTTTCAGCTTCAACATCAATTCTTCCAATGAATATTCAGGACTGATTTCCATTAGGATTGACTGGTTGGATCTCCTTGCAGTCCAAGGGATTCTCAAGAGTCTTCTCCTACACTACAGTTCAAAAGCTTCAATTCTTCAGCTCTCAGCTTTCTTTATAGTCCAACTCTCATATCCATACATGACTACTGGAAAAGCCATAGCTTTGACTAGATGGACCTTTGTTTGCAAAGTAATGTCTCTGCTTTTTAATATGCTATCTAGTTTGGTCATAGCTTTTCTTCCAAGGAGCAAGTGTCTTTTAATTTCATGGATGCAGTCAACATCGGCAGTGATTTTGGAGCCTCCCAAAATAAAGTCTCTCATTGTTTCCATTGTTCCCCCATCTATTTGCCATGAAATGATGGGACCAGATGCCATGATCTTAGTTTTCTGAATGTTGAGTTTTAAGCTGACTTTTTCACTCTCCTCTTTCACTTTCATCAAGTGGCTCTTTAGTTCTTCTTCACTTTCTGCCATAAGGGTGGTGTCATTTGCTTATCTGAGGTTATTGATATTCCTCCCAGCAATCCTGATTACAGCTTGTGCTTCATCCAGCCCAGCATTTCTCATGATATACTCTGCATATAAATTAAATAAGCAGGGTGGCAATATACAGCTTTGACATACTCCCTTCCCGATTTGGAATCAGTCTGTTGTTCCATGTCCAGTTCTAACTGTTGCATCTTGACCTGCATACAGATTTCTCAGGAGGCAGGTAAGGTGGTCTGGTATTCCCATCTCTTTAAGAATTTTCCACAGCTTATTGTGATCCAAATAGTCAAAGGCTTTAGCATAGTCAATAAAGAGGAAGTAAATGTTTTTCTGGAACTCTCTTGCTTTTTTGATGATTCAGCAGGTATTGGCAATTTGATCTCTGGTTCCTCTGCCTATTCTAAATCCAGCTTGAACATCTGGAAGTTCATGGTTCACATACTGCTGAAGCCTGGCTTGGAGAATTTTGAGCATTACTTTGCTAGTGTGTGTGATGAGTGCAATTGTGCAGTAGTTTGAGCATTCTTTGGCATTGCCTTTCTTTGGGATTGGAATGAAAACTGACATTTTCCAGTTCTGTGGCCACTGCTGAGTTTTCCAAATTTGCTGGAATATTGAGTGCAAGCAAGCTAAGGACATTGCATTGTATTTTTAAGTTTAGAAAAATAGAGGATTTAGAGAATATTAATTTTCATTGTTTCTAAAAATCTTAGGATTAGTATGTAAAAACATGTGATGAAAATATCTTTAGAACATTCTTTCCTGAAGCTTCAGTGACTTTCACTCTTGGAAGGCCTGCACGGAAATTTCCTTTATAGGCCTGCAAATGCCCCTCCTTCTCTTCAGCACCTGGGACTGACCAGCTACTGGTAATGGACATGGGACTTCAAAATCTCACAACATATGGGCAGCAGATGATAAGAATGTGGACTGCTTTAGAATGCTCTGCTAGGAACTCTGATTTCACTTGGAATTATGTTTGCTTGTTCTTTGTATTTCTGTAAAGACGTCTCTCGGGGTCCTGAATGAGCCTGAGACCCTACATGGAGGCTCTTAATCCAGTTTAAAGAGAGTTAGCTTGGGGCCTGCACTAGTGCATAACTGAAGATTCTCACCTTTTGGCAAGTGCCATAACAAAGGATGTGGCATGTTCATACCATTCGGCAATGCAACTGTAAGGAATAAAGGGACAATATAATAATAAAAGTTGTCATAATAAATATAAAATTAAAAATGATAAAACTTCATTTCTATCTCTTGCTGTCTGAATATATATTTTGTTATAATAAAAATAATCAGAATAAGGTACACAGAGAGAAAATGAAACATTTGGCAGATCTCAAGACAGAAGTGAATCTCTGCAATCTGTAAAAATAATGGATTTTTGGATTTGGAGATTTGGTCATTTTTCCAGAATTTATATGCCCCGTACTTTACGTGCCAAACTTTATTGGGTGCAAAAGAAAAGAATTAGACAAAGGTTGGCCCTCATTCACTGTCCAGTCTAAGAAGAGAGAAGGATGTAAATATGAAATCACAACATATTATTAAGTAGGGGTATACAGAAAATGTGGTGAGAATACAGCACAAAATGAAGGAGTGAGAAACTCAGCATTGAGTGATGGGTAAGACTTCCTGAAAATATGAGTTTTTAGATACAGCAGAAAGAGTCCCTAGCATTTCATAAGGCTGAGAGAAGGCAGATGCACCTCCGAGAGCTCAGAGAATATAGGTCACCAGTTGAGAAATGATGGAGAAAAGGGAAGGAAAGCAACTGAAGAAAAAGTGTATGATAAAACCAGCTATCCAGAGAGCAGCTGGAGTGAATTCTCGAGCCTGGAATGATGGAAATGATGAGGAACACACACCTTGAAATGAGGGATCCAGGGTATTTGTACAGTCCTGGGCTACATGCTGCTGGAGTGTGTCGTGGAGTCCGGGCTACCAGTGGAAGGGCAGAACAGCCTTTGGCTTGGCTTTGGAGAATTCCTGTGGCCTGAAACAGGCAGGAGGCCCCAAATATTTTGGCAGTGTGAAATCAGGTTCTGCTACAAAGGGATGTTGGAAGAACAGTTCCAAAGACTTCATCAGATGATCCAGATGAAAGAGTCAACTAGTGAGAATGTGGAAAAAGAGAAGGAGGTGATGACAAAAAGCCTAACTGAAGTGGACAGTACTCATATAGCCAGAGACTCCAGAGAAAGAACCAAGTTTAAAGAAATGAAAAGATGAGTGAAGTTTTGGACTTTTGTGACTATGCTAAAACTGAATGGTTATGTCTAGTAAGCAATTTGAATGCTGAAATGGTAGCTGAGGTCTTAAGTTTGTACCAAGTCACAGAGCCCAAAATGAGAAGAGAAGAAGAAAGTCAAAAACATTCATACTGATATTTCTATTGTCAAACAAAATTCTCTGTAGTAGCTCTGTGGCTGAACTGAGATAGATACATATTAAGCAGAGAAACTGTGGCTCACTGGTAAAGAAGGTGCCTGCAATGCAGGAGACCTGGGTTTGATCCCTGAGTTGGAAGATCCCGTGGAGAAGGGAAAGGCTACCCACTCCAGTATTCTGGCTTGGAGAATTCCATGAATTGGGTAGTCCATGGGGTCGCAAAGAGTCGGACACGACTAAGCGACTTTCAGTTTCACTTTCAAGCAGAGAAAAAAAATAACAACATTGAGCAGCATGCCATAGAGCATCACTCTACATCCTGGAGATGTTTGTTGGACTGACAGGAAATGAAGCTGTTTTGATTTCAAGAGAAAGAGAAGACTGAAGAACTCTGCTTTTAAATTTGTTTTCTGGGAGATTCATGTTACGTTGCTAATCAACAGTCCTGCTTTGACAGTTTTCATTTCCTATAAATACAAATCCTCAAAAGAATGTCCAGTGTTTCCTGACTCAAATCCAGAAGGAGCAGGTGTGTTCACTGGGTGAGTCATGCCATTAACAGCCAAGACTGGGACATGGCTGCAGAGTCCCTTAAGGGAATAAAAGCAACCTCAGAGGAAGGCCAGGCTTCTGGAATCACGGTTATTTGGAATTTGGGGATTCTGATAGGCGTGGTTCTCATTTTTCATTCCTGCTGAAAGCAATAGCATCATCTGATATTCCAAGGAAAATTTCTACATAAATAGCTGAATATAATTTTTATCCATTCATCTGTTGATAGATATAAACTGTTTCCATGATTGACAATGGATTAAAAAAAAAAGATGAGATACAAACAATGAAAAATTACTGTTTTAAAAAGGAAAGAAATTCTACCACATGTGACCACACGAATGAATCTAGAGGACCTTGTGCTAAGTGGGATAAGCCAAACACAGGATGAGTATTTTGTGAGTCCACTTATATGAGAAGCAGAGTAGCATAGTGGTTGCCAGGGAATGGAGGAGGGGGAATGGGTTGTTACTGTTCGATGGATATAAAATATCGGTTATGCAAGATGAATGAGCCCTAGCCATCCACTGTGCAACACTGGGCATGTGGTTAACAATACTGTATCATGCTCTTAAACATCTGTTAAATGGGTAGATCTTATTTTAGTTGTTTTTACCATAATCAAAATAAATAGATGAATCAGTAGATCAATCGCAAAACTCTTCTTCTTTTCTTTAAATTCACAAGATACATGTGCACTGAGATGATGTCCTTACCAGTTTTCCAAGTCAAAATACCCACTTTACCCAAAGCATCTCAGAGGAAGCTCTTTCATAAAGAAGTAACACATACATATATTAAGAACACATAATTCTAAATAAATACATTGACAATTAAATTAGTTATAATGATGAAAGCACATGTAATATCACATGTTTTATTTGAAGGTCTCTTTCTCAAAACAGTGATGCAAGAGGGTCGAAATATTGAATACATTTGGAGATAATAGTAGTTTCTGGTGCTAAGTTCCATGTTCATCAATCCTGTAAATCACAAAGTCTTGTTTAGACAATTAAAACAGAGGTGTTACAGTGGAAGACCTAGAAAAGGAAGGAGGAATTTTGTACTCCTTTCTCAAATTATTTTTTTAATTAATGAGAACATACTCATAAAACAGGAAAATAGGCGGTACATCCTAATTTAGGAGACAAAGTTATATTCTGTAGCTTTAATATCATTAAATCTGACTAAAATGTTAAATAAAATAGGAGAACTTTTTAAAACTACCACTACAACTCAACTGAGAGGCAACACCACAGTAAGGAGCTATGCTGGGTGAAATACTGAGTCATGTTTGTGGGAAGTACAAATGTGGTTTCGTGTTCAGAGGATCATATTAGTCATCACTCTTCTGGGTTCTCTCCTACCTCCTAAATAATTTCTCTTCCCCTGTCCCTCGGCCCTGCCTTTCCCACAGGGTCCCTGGCACCAGGCACATGACAGGTGAGGCTCCTAGGCTGATGGCCCCTGTGCAACAGCTGTTCTTGCCTCAAAGAAAAGGAGGCCATAGGTTGCATCAGGACGAATGAGTGCAAGTCACTCTAAAACAGCAGAGCTGAGGTCATTCTTCCCGCAAAAAAAGTCACTGGAGACTAGTAAGATGATAGCAGCTTTCAGGGGATGATATGACAGACAGCTTTCCCTGGCCACATGTCCTTGTTATACATCAGAAAGCAAGCTTGTTCATCCAGATGGACTCAGGATACAGAAAATGATAATCATTCATTCCAATATTCCTAGCTCTTTTTACAGTGTGACTGCAGCTTTCACTCATTCTTTTTCTTCTATGTGCATGTCACTCTAAGAGAATTTCTGAGAACTAGTTGAACTTCAGTGAAGATCCTAGAAAGTGGTATTAGATATCAATATCATTATTATGGAATAATGTGCATCATAATGTATCATTTATGGTAATCAAACTGTTCTTGAAAAGCTGCAAACTAAATGGTTATATGACTTGTGTTGGGAGATTTTGCTATTGCTCAGAAAATATTTATTCCCTCTGTCACGCTCCCAACCTGCCGCTGGAAGATGGATATCCTTGTCCCATGAGTGATGGAAGAAGGACTTGCTTTGGTTTATGGGGATGAGAGTGGAAGAGTGGAGTTAGAGTCTCCTGGCTGTGCAAAAGACATAAGCACACGTGCTTGTTTTGGCTCATTCTGTGTTGTCCTGCTGTCTGTGCCAGATAGCGGTCCCCGATTCTTTCTTCAGTGTGAAAACGCACAAGAATCAGATATCTGCCTACCTGCAGCCTGTCGGGGAACCGGCACAGCCTACCTGCAAACGCAGGAGTGAGAAGTAAAGAAATGCTGCCTGCTTTAAGTCACTGAAAAAACAAGTTTTTGTTGCCACCGCAAAAATACACTTACCTGTTTGCACAATGACCTATAATATCATTTCAGAGTGTACCTTTTGTTTGACTAATCCTCAATTGACAGTTATCAGCTAGTTATTGCCACAATAATGCTGCATGACAAACGACCCCCAAATTTCAGAAGCATACAAAATTTTAAGTTTCTTTGGCATTTGTGTATTGACTTGGGCTTGACTGGGTGAGTCAGCTGGGGTAGCTCTGTACCATGTGTCTGACATCCAGTTCCCGAACCGGGAGTTTATCCCACGTGTGAGAGCCCAACTGTGCAACCATTCTACAAGCCTCTACTCTGTCATGAGTGCTAAATCCCAAGCCACATGACCAAACTGATTATAGAACAGGGAGGTATACTCTTTCTTGGAAGTATAGCGAAAGGACTGAATATTTCTAAAATAAATCTAATTTACCACACTTGTTAGCACTAATATTTTAAGAAAAGTGTTTGCTTTTTCTTTTACATTCTGCTTTCCTTTTCCATATTTGAGTCAAAGGAAATACGAAATACAATATAAAGACATATTCATAACCAGTATACAGTGCCTTCAAAAGACTTCTGCCATTGAGCACTTATCTGTAATGACCTGTAAGCTAATTAACTGATCATTCCCATATTATCTATTTAGTATTAATCAAGCATGGTGGAACATATTGAACAACAAACTTTGGACTATGACATGAATCCCTGTTGTCCAATATGGTGCCATAACTCACACTTGGCTACTGAGCAATTGAAATGCATCTAGTCCAAAATCAGAAGCTTTGTTAGTATAAAATACACATCAGACTTTGAAGACTTCCTGTAAAAGTGTAAAACATATCACTAGCAATTTCTATATTGGTTTTATATTAAAATAAAAGTATTGGATATACTGGGTTAAATAAAGAATGGTATTAAAATTAATCTCAGAAATAAAGGAGTTTCTGGTGAAGTCTCTCTCCTTGGCTTGCAGAAATCTGCTTTCCTGCTATGCTTTTGACATGGCCCCTTAGCTGCACAGACATATAGAGAAATCTCTGGTGTTTCTTCTCACAGACACCAGTCCTGTCAGACAGAGCCCCACTCTTAAGACCTAATTTAACCTTAATTATTTCTTCAAAGGCTCTGTCTCCAAATGCAGTCACATTAGATATTTTAATTGGTTGGGAAGTGTGAGGGACATAGTTCAGTCTAACATAGGAGGTCAACAAAGATTGCACTCTTGGGAAAAGACATGGAAACATGACTTCAGGACTGAGATTTCGGTGGTATCACTAATGTTCTTTCTAATCAAGTTTGAAATGATATCAGGGTGTGTTATTGTAACTAGTACTATTAAAAAAAAGTTACATGAAAGGAATTACATTTCATAATTATAATGATATAAATTTAAGGGATAAAATTTCAATCCATCTTTTTATGGAAGAATGCAGTAGCACATTCAGAAAGTTGTGAAATTTTAAAATATTAGGGATGGAAGGAACTCTGAGGTCATCTGGTAAAACAGTAGCCAGATTCATAAGGCTCCCTGGTAGCGCCTCAAACTTCTCTTGTTCCCTCTGAAAATGGAAACATTATTCCTTTTATGCATACTGAGGTGTAGTGAAAATTAATGAGGATATACAAATTGACCAAGAAAAGAATTATAAGCAAAAGTCCAGAAAATGTGTCACTAATTTGAGGAGGAGAAAAAAACAGAATTGATCAGAGACAGCTAAAGAAAACTATATTCCAAAAACTATGTCCACATTTTTGAGTTGTTTAAATGAAAGGTGAAGTTAACTGTCATTGTTAAAAATTGACTAAAATCCCCAAACAGAAAAATCTAATAGTACCTAGAAAAAAAAACCTCAAGGTACATGGTTCTCAAACTCCAAATTTAAGCAAATACTCACATCTCCATCCCTCATAGTCTGACACATTAACTGTGTGTAAATATTTCTAGACATTATGCTCTTATTACCTGCAGACTTCACATAGAAGGCAAAGAGCCGCAAAATACGTCTCTACAATGTTCTTGATCTGTAAGTCTTCAAAGCAGCAACCCTAGCCTAGAAAAGAAAAGGAAAGATCACAAGTAACCCATCTTCAAATTGTCACTCTAATCCCTTCTCTGAGCCTTAGATTAAAGGATGCTGCTGTCTGGATGGTCGACGGCTTCCAATAATGGATGAAGTCATCAAGAAGCTTAAATTAGAACTTAGCTTCACTGTTCCCCTTGGGGGAAAGACAAATAGTTGCTTATCAGATATGCCATCAAGAATAAGAATGGATCCTGCATATACATAAAATATCAATAACCTTTCTGATAATATTATGAGGCATTGGTATTCTGCAGTAGTGAAAGTCGCTCAGTTTTGTCCAACTCTTTGCGACCACATGAACGGAGTTCACGGAGTTCTCAAGGCCAGAATACTGGAGTGGGTAGCCTTTCCTTTCTCCAGGGAATCTTCTCAACCCAAGAATCGAACCAGGGTCTCCTGCATTGCAGGCGGATTCTTTACCAATTGAGCTATCAGGAAAGCTCTGCAGTACTGAAAACTTCAGTGTCAATTTGCAGTAGATGTAGAGCTTTGCTCCAGAGTCAGTAACAAAAATCGGAGGTTGGCAAATTGCAGGTCATGGCCCAAATTCATTGCAGCCTGTTTGAGCATGGTCTGTGAGCTAAAAATTATTTTTGAATTTTTAAATAAATTTTTAAAAATACTAAAAGAAAAAGAATATTTCATGACACATAAAAAATACATGAAAGCCAAATTTCAGTTTCCTTAAATATTTGTTAGAATACATGTGGATAATGGTTATTTGTTATGAGTCATCTGTGACTTCCTCCGGGATACAAAGGCAGAGCTGAATGGTTTCAACAGAGACAGTATAGCTCTCAAAGCTGACAATAGGTGTCTGGCCCTTTCCAGAAAGAAAGGTAGCTGCCGCTTGAGACAGACCGTGGTCCTCTACCCTGGCTGGACGATATGATCATTCTGAGAGAAGAATCATGCTCAGGCTTTCCGGAAAGAGCTTTGTTTACACAAATTGGTAAGGGTTTCCAAACTGATTGGTCTGGAAGCCTGAGCCAGGTGATTTAATGAGCTCGAGCTCTCAGAGGGTTCTACCCCATCATGAATTTGCAACTTCAAGTTGCCCATTCTTCTCCCTGACCTCTGGTCCTAAACCTCCCATGGCTTTTGGCATCATGTCTGGTTTGGATTCTTACTACAAGAATGTCTTCTCAGAAATGACACATCACACATGTTCACACACACATATATGTGTATACACAATGTACAGATTTCTCTCACATGTACACATGTGCACACGCACGTTCACAAACAAGTACATATGCGAGCACACACATATGTACGATTTTCAGAGCTCAAAAGAGTGGGAAATTGATTTTACTAAATCAAGGAGGCAGATTCCTTATCCAAATAACATTCTTTCCCTAACTGGAACCCCTCTAGCTCTTGATTTGGAAAAATCAGCAGTTGCTCTTGGATGCAGAGATCGTTGGTAAATTAAGATATCAAGGGGATTTCATTCTTCCATCTGCTTCTTCCAAGCTGAGCCTCTGGGTGGCAGCAGAAACTCACAGTTGACTGTTTGAGTAGGTGTGTGTATCTGTGCTGTCTGGGTGTGTGTGATGCATGTGCATCTGTGTGTAAGGTGTATGTGTCCTATGTCCGCGTCTTTATATGTGTTATTATACGTGTCTGTAGTGTGTGTCCCTGTGGTATGTGTATTTTTTGTCTGTATGTGTGTACTTGTATATGTGAGGCATGTATGTGTGATGTGTGTGTGTGTCTGGGGTGTGGGTATTTATATATGTAAGTGTATGTGTCTGTGCAGTATGTGTGTGGTTTGTGTGTATTTTCTATCTGTATGTGTGTATGTGAGGTATGTATATGTATGTGTGTATGCATGTGTGTGAGGTATGTAGGTATGTATGCGTGTATGTGAGATATGTGTGTATATGTGCATGTGAGGTGTATTTATGTGTCTGTCTATGTGAGGTATGTATGTGTGTGCATGCATGTGTGTATACACGTGACATGTGTGTGTGTGAGATGTGTGAGATGCATATGTGTGCATGTATGTGTGTGTTGTGTATATATGTGTTGAGGTATGTATGTGTGTGTGTGTATGTTTATGTGAGGTATGTGTGTGTGTGAGGTATGTGTGTGCATGTGTGTATGTACGTATATATGTATATGTGTATGTGAAGTATATACGTGTGTGTGTGAAGTGTGTGTGTGTGTGTGTGTGTGTGTGTGTCTGCATGTGCATGAAGCACATCGGCTTTAGATGGCCAGCTGCCCCAGAGGTGCCTCTCCAAAGAAGACTGTTTTGGGGCAGACGGGCCACACTCTGTGCTGCTCACCGAGGAGGAGGGATGATCACGGGGACAGTCCTACTCACCTGCTGACCAGGAACAAGCAGCGGGGAGACCCCAGCACACCCCCACCGCACCCCCGTCGTGGCCTCGGGGGCTGCCTCTGGGTCACGGCTGTGGGGCAGTGCCTCCTGGAACCGCACCTTCTTTCTGTATGAACTTCCCTCCATTGTCTGTTTTGCTCCACTAGGTTCCTTGGCCTTTGCCATCCGTCCTGGCCAAGGGGCACTGTGTTCTGCCTTTTAAATCTGTTTGTACAGATTCCTGCTGACCGAATAAGGGAGGGGACCGCTCGCTCACAGCAGCCTGCCTCAGGTGTGGTGTGTGAACGTGCCTTATTCTTTCCCGTCTCTGCACAGCTGTCCTCGGCCTGGGCACCCTCTCTGCTAGTAGCCAGGGTTATCATGACTTCACTGAACTTCCTCTGAAGTAATGAGAACTCTGGCCTTATCTTCTTTGCCTGGGGCATGTGATAAGAAGGTGATGTGAGGGGAAATTGATATTTAATTCTTCCTGATTAAAATATGTTTGCAGAATCCCAGGGATGGCGGAGCCTGGTGGGCTGCCTTCTATGGGGTCGCACAGAGTCGGACACGACTGAAGCGATTTAGCAGCAGACACAAAATGAGTTTGCAGACTCAAAAGCCTGGAAACAATGGAAGGATATAGACGCACACAGATCTCTAGTGAGAGGGTCTGGTGCCTTCCCCAAAAGACCTAACCTACTGCTTACCAGTCTTTCTAAGCCCAAGTTTCCTCATCTGTAAAATGGGGCACATTGCCTCCCCTATCATTACCAACTCAGGAAACTAACTGAGACAGTATGTCCAGGAAGGCTTTATAAACTAAAGCCACAAACACAGTTTCTGGATCCAATGTCAATGACACCGTTTCCATGTGGACGGTGACTGGACGTCTCAGAACTTCAGCTCAGGTGCCTCATCCTGGCTGACTCCTGGCTCTCGTCCTTGTTATTCATGAGCCACCTAGGAGCTGGGCTTGCACTCCATAAGCCCTGGGTCTTTCTGTTGATTGTGTCATCGAGGACTAGGTGAAATACAGAGCAAATGTGAAGGCTCCCAGCCCCGTCAGCCCCCGTGTAGCCATCCTGCGGGCTGGTGGGGCTGGAGCCCTGGGATTGCAGCTCTGGCAGAACCAGGTGTCATCTCTGAACCCCACTCTGACGGGAACACAGAGAAACTTGCCCCGGGGTGGCTTCAGCATCCGTCTTGCTGTCTTTGTTTATTTGGGTGCCTGGGAGACGAGCGCCCTGCTCACTCACCCACATTCTGGGCCAGGGCCACTGTACCCACACGTTGCCCTTTTACCTCGGAACAGGCCTTCTGATGCCAGTGTTCCTTCCATTGTGAAAGATGCCAGCTTCTCAGCCCTGTGGATTCAGCTTTCTTCACTCCCCAGCCAGGACCAGAGCCAAAGCTGGAAATAGGGGCCCCACCACGGCTCTGACCTGCCCCATGCTGCTCCCAGGGAACATGACTTTGGTCGTTAATTATTTGAGTCACGTTCATAGTCTCTACATATCCAGTTTCCTTTTCCCCAGGCTCAGGCTGTAGGTGAGACCCTCCAGTTTGGACACATCTACAGCCACTGAAGAATTCTTATGAGACTCTAGATATTATTTTTAGTGGAAAAGGAGCCTGATCTCCCTGCTCCTGACGTTTCATTCCCTCCCCTGCCCTGAGGCTGCCCATGTTCAGCTCAGCATGTTGGTTCTCTTTGAAGACAGACACCTGTCTACAGACCCTGCTCTCACTCCATTTCTCTGCCCTGATCAGGAGCCAGACAGAGGCAGGCCTGCCACAGCTCAGAGAGAGTGCTAGAGTCAGACGTTCTGCAAAAACAGCAGGTAGTGCTCATTGCAGAGATCTGCCTCTCCTTCAAGGTGACTCTTGAAGGAGAAAACTATTGAGCAAAGTCGGGTCTATTTTCTCCTCTCGTTCAGAGGAAAGTTACTGTCAGAAAGGCACTGTGCCTGCAGGATTTAGGAGTAAAGGTTGATATAAAGTGAGATATAAGGGTTTTCAATAGCTCTGAGATGTCTTGCTCTGTGTGTGTGTATGTGCGCACACACATGTTGTGTCGGTCCAAAGGCACACAGGGCAGCTTACAAATCATCTGTGCTCTGTCTCAGGCAAATCAGGACAGCATTGTTAGACTATTAAACAGAAAAAACCTGTGTCCTTTCTTCTTGTTGATTTTTTTTTTCTGCCTGTTCAAATAGTAATAGTGTTCAAATAGCAATAATAGTGTTCACGTCACTTAGTTCCAGCAAACCAACCAAAGCAAAGATGGCCAAGATGTACCCCAAACCCACAGCTGTGGTGTGCTCACCAGCACTCCCCAGGGATGCTCCTGAATGCCCTCTGGATCAGCAAGAGCTCAGAGCCCTGGGCTTCTGGTGTCACAGACCACAGGGGAAGCTGCATGTATCCAAATGTGCTCAGAAGACATGGGCAGATTGGGCTTGATTTGAAGGCATTTCGTTTCAGTGTTTGATACTAAAAGAGAACATTGATCTTGCCCGGGGAGTAGTCCTCACTGTAACTAATAATTATCATAAAGAAAGGTATAAGTGCAAAATTTCCCAGGCATTGACTTAGACCAGGAGAGCCTTTGTGCACAGACATCTCTGTGAGCACCCACAGGTAGTGGCTTGGAGGAGGAAGAGAAGGACCTCTGGGATGCTGGTAGCACCTGTCAGGCTTGTATTGGCCACAGAGAGCAGCGGCCAAGAGAAGACATTCCCGGCTGCTGGCTTAGTGATTTGTAAATAATGAGCTCCTGGTGGGAGGCCTGTGCGTTTCAGAGCATATGCTCTGACAGATGGGATGGACATCAGCAGGTTTGTGGGTACACTCTGGGGACCTGCCAATCACCAGCTTCCAGCTCTTGGGAGGGAACCAGCCTTCAGAAAAGGATGGAGGTATTAGATAGCAACTTCAAACACATCTCAGTGCAGGCTGACCTTGACCACAGTGATCTTTCTACACAAACCCCCTTCCCCTGGAGTGCAGAGAGCCCCAGATAGACTTCAGATCAGCCTAGGGATGTTTCATGTGGGGAACACTAACTACATCTATGGTTCTCCAATTCGGGTCCCTGGACCAGCAGCAGCTGGAATCCGGACGGATATTTTTGGAGGGAATAGAAAAAGAAAGGAAGGGACTCTGATATAATTTTGACTTCACTCCTTAAATTTGGTTTCAGATTGAAAAGCAGAAATTCCAGGCAAAGAGTTCCTGAGAGTAGGTTTATTTTGCACACTCTTTCAGGAGCAAGATGCAGTGCTTTAGGTCAGAGCCCGTTCCTAGCAGACTCCAGGAAGAGTAGATTCTGCAGAGAAATGAAGGACTAAGATCCACCCAGTCTTGAATCTGGGACTATTCCATTTGAAACAATAGGGACAACCTGCAATGCTCCAGACCTTGCCCTTTAAAAAGTGATTCAAAACAAAAATCAAACCAAAGAAGCCACTGAAGAAGCTCTGGCCAAATCCTCGGATCAGCAGTGATCAAGGATCACCCATCAGTGATGCTCCCAGCTGAGACGTGGAGAGGTTGCTACTCAAAGACTGCACAGCATTCTTGGGTCTAGACATGGAAGAGACTGACAGCAGATACCTGGTACAAGCCCGGTGCCAGGGAGCTCCTGCCACCCCCAGCAGGGCACATGTCCACTCCTGCCAGCAAAGCTGAGAGAGTGGAACAAGAATGGTCTTTTATTGGGCAAAGAATTTCTCCAAGTCACTTATGCGACTGAGCTTTCAGTTTTTTCATTGGCAAAATGGATCTATTAATATCTTCCTCAAAAATGTTTTGTGGGTGTTAAATGAGTCGTGCCCGGCATCTAGCATCTGGTACAAGTTTATGGATTGGTTTGGAAATCTGAGTTGCCACCCGTTAGAGGGAAGGACAATCAATTCAGTAAGTCATGATTCTAAATGATTTATTGGGGACTTGAACTTAAATCGTTTCAAAGTCATACTTGATATTAATCTTTTTTTAAATTTTTCTTTATCAAACATAGTAAGCTTTTTCACTAAACTTTTGTTTCAGTTGTATCTATCATGTACATGCAGTACAATGTGAAACATATTTCTCTTTTTTTTGAGTTCCTCTTATATTTATTGATGAATAAGACAGTAAGTATAGTGCATATATGCACTGATACATTTGCTTTTGATTTAGAATGCAGGAATTTTTTATAGTTGTTCTATTAGCATTTTTAAAATGTTTTTAATATTTTAAATAACAACAATAAAATAATATATTTTTTTGAAAAGTAAAATGTTTCTTAGTCAGAATTGTAAACCTAAAATTGCAAAGCATTGTATTAGCTAATCGGTGGATATTAGTCGTTTTCCTTCTTCCTCCTTTGTTGCTTCATCCATCCCTCAGAAAAGCTAGGTGGCCACCTTCAATCATCTGAGTATCTGAAGGGGTTCTGCATCCAATTCTGATGTGTGTGTGTGTGTGTGTCTGAAGGTGTACGGGGGTTTCCTGCACTGCCAAGCACCTCCATCCTGACATTGCCTCCCTGAAGATAGCATCAGGTCACACAGGCGAAGGGCTAAGTCCTGCAAGACTTGCCCACCACCTCTGCACTTCAGATGCCAGTCCCCAAGTCCAAGTTGTCACCCGAGCTTTGGGGCAGTGGATCAGAGGTTCCAATGACCTGCTCCTTGGGTCTGATTAATTTGCTGGAGCAGTTCGTAGAACTCAAACATTTTACTGACTAGACTGTCAGTTTATTAAGAGAAGGGTATAACGTGGGAACAGCCAGACGGAAGAGAGGCACAGGATGAGGCTTGGGGGAGGGCATGGAGCTTCTACACACTCCCCGCGCTTGTCGTTCTCCCACACCTCACGTGTTCACCAACCCAGAAGCTCTCTGAACCCCATCATTTTGACTCTTCTATGGAGGCTTCATTGCCTAGGCATGACTGATAAATCATTGACTATTGGTGATTGATTCAGCCTCTACAATCTCTAGCTCCTCTCAGCCTTTCTAGAGATCCAGAGTGGGAGTGAAAAGTTCCCACTCTCTAATGCCATGGTTGGTTCTCCAAGCAACCAGCAGGCAATGTTAGGCGCTTTCCCGAAGTCACTGGATTAACATAACAAAAGGCACCTTGATCCTTTTTATTGTGAGGAAATTCTAAGTTTTAGGAGCTCTATGCCAGAAAGTACCAAATGTATATATAAATCATCTAGGAGGGGCTGATTTTTTTTTTTAAACTGGGATATAATTGCTTTAGTGTTGTGTTAGTTTCTGCTATATATATTTTTATCATAAATCAGAATATCACAATGTCAACATTACTGGTCACCACTGTAGAAGCAGAGGAACAGGGTACAGACCAAGACTTCAGCATGTGGTGTGACCTGTGTAGGAGGTTCTGTCATACCACAGACACCTCCATCCTGACACTGTCTCCCTGGAGATAGCATCAGGTCACACGGATGAAGGGCTCAGTCCTTCAAGACTTGCCCATCACCTCTGTACTTCAGAGGCCAGTCCCCAAGTCCAGGGAACTCCTCATCCAGCAGGGTTTCCCTGCACCCAGCAAGCCCTATAAGAGCCAACGGGATGCCAAGGGGTACTAGAGGGCCAAATCGGGGTCTGATGGCAGCTTGTGAATAAAGAACAGAGCACTCTCCTTGCTGACTCTTCTTGCCCTGAAGGTAATTAGGGAAGCCAAAACTCAGAGAGCACCAGGAGGTAGGGAGGAGTGTGTGTGTGAGCAGAGAGAGACAGAGGCATGCAGCCATGTAGGTAGCAGGGGGGCAGTTCCCAGCCAGAGCTACTCCTGTCCTAGTGTTTGAAGAAAAAACAAATCTGAGTGACCTGATGCCTGGCTGCCTGCTGGGGCCAAGCTCGCCCACCTGCCCAGCTGGGCTGCTGTGGTGAAATACACATATGGAGACACAGGCTTAGCCAGTGCGGGACAGTAACAGTCCCTCCGCTGATCAATGACCTGACTCCTCAGGAATCACAGCCACATAGAGACATCCTGCATGGACACCCTCCCTGGAGACACAGCTCTCCACCGTCTCTCCTCTTTTCAGTTCAGACACCCCTCTGCTCTCTCATTGGGTTTCTGAGCAGAAGAGCTCAGAGAAACAGGACGGCAAGGCTGTTGCCAGCTCACCTTCTGCTGGCCCACGGTGCAATTTCCCAAGCCTCTTTCCCAAGAGCTGGAAGGTTCTGGCCTGAGAGGCTGGGAGGGAGGCCTGCCTTCTGCAAGCTCCAGCGCCAGATTTCCTTCCCTCTGGGGCCCTGTTGAGAGGCAAGACAGTGATGGGGTGTGAACAGCTGGTAAGGTGGCCTCTGAGTTAAGAGGCACTCTGACCTCTGACCTCAGGCCAAGCCGAAGTTTAGGACCAACCACTGTCCCGAGGGAGGCGTTGGAAACCCTGCTCAGAAGCTCCTCCCTGCTGTCTTCAGGGTGAGGGGGGCCACTTTCAGAGGCTCTGCATCACCCCTTCTAGTTGCCACCAAAACCTGGGAGATGCAAGAGGTCTCAGCGGATCAGCAGATAGGGACAATGCATGTCTTGTTTCCTTTTCAATATTATTTTTCTTTTTTGGCTGTTTAGAATTCAACAGAAATATCTTGCTGTTCATCTAAAGATGAGGTCTTACCCAATAGATGAGGTAAAGACTCAAAGATCGCTACCAAGGTATTCTGAGAAAGAATTTTAGGGGAAAATAAAACACCAAACTGTGATAGGTTTACATTAAGCATTTTTTTTAAATTATCTTAATGAGTTAGATTCATATTTTTTAACCAGTGCTTTCCCTTTTCTCACCCCCATCGAATGCATTCTGGATAAATTGGCAGCAAATTGACTTAGACTTTGGGTTGGAAAATAAAGCTGGAAGGAAACCTTGCTTTTAGCACTGTGGATAGCATGCTGATATTATTCTACTTCTAGAAATCATTGTCAAAGTACCCTCAGCTTTCATTTCCAAGTCTAACATTTTCAGAAACATGAATTTTGTTTGAGTGACATTCAAAATCTTTTCATTTTGCATTCACCCATCCAACAAATATGCAGGAGTGCCTTTGTCCATTGGAATGACAACCAGCCTCTCTTCTTTGCAATGTGATGAAGGCTGTAGCATGTGGGCTTACACAACTTTGGTTGCACAACCAAACTGTTTAGAAAGTCACTTAATCTCAGTGTTCATGAATTCTCGCTGTTGAATATTTACCCAACAAAATTGAAAGCAGGGACCCTATAGGTTTTCGAACACTCATGTTCACAGCTGTATTATTCACAGTAAACAAAAGGTAGAAATAAATGTCAACAAATAAATGGAAAAACAAATGATTATATATACACGCACACAATGGAATATTATTCAGCCTTAAACAGGAATGAAATTCTGATACATGATACATGATATCCATGATACAATGTGGATGAAACTTGAAGAAGTTATGCAGAGTGAAATACACCAATCACAAAAAGACAAACATGTATGATTCTACTTGCATGAGGTACCTGGCTTGAGTAGTCAAAGTCATAGAGACAGAAAACAGAATAGTGGTTGTCAGATGCTGGAGCAGAAGGGAATGAGTTCTTGAATGGGTATAATATTTCAGTTTTTCAAGATGAAAAAGCTCTGAGGAAAAATCTGAGGCTAGTGAGAGTTGCATAACCATGTGAATGTATCTAATGCCACTGGACTGTCCACTTTGGTTAAAACAGTAAATTTTATGTATATTTTACAAAAAAAAAGTTCTCAGTGTTTAGACAGTGTATCAGTTTAGACATTGTATCATGAATCAGAATAGTATTCATGGAAGCAGGTCCCAGGCCTCAGGCTTCAATGTGCAGCCCAGACTGAGCTGATGTTTTAGGTGATTCCAATGCCAGGGCTGTCAGCAGATTTCTCTAAGGCATCCATGGATTGGCCTATGCTCATTTGAAGAAGCTGATGTGCTGAAGACATGGAAAAGAGACACATTCTGATCACTTTTCGAGATTATGGAGGCATTGAGATTCTCTTTGAGGTCCACTTATATTAAACACATCTGAATTCATATGGGTATCCAAGCTTAGTTATTAGCCTTCACGTTACTTACTGTGCTAATAGAACCTGTGCGCAAGAATTCTGCTAGGTGCAGGGCCACAACAGTGAATGAAGCTTCTACCCACTCAGGGAGATGGACACATTTAATAAACATTCAAAATTTGTATAGTGTATCTGAATGTGGTAATTGCTAACAGAGCAAAGTAAAAGAGGATTAAGAAGATGAGAATGGAGTTGTAATAATGGGGGTTACCATTTTTAAAAGTATCTGTCTGACTGGATACCATAAAAAAGAAAAACATAAAAAGATAAAGACAAATAAAAATACATAAGGACTGTATTCTAGCTGGAGGAATTTTTTTCTCACAGGAATAGCACTTAGCAATTTTGGAGCTATTTTTTAAAATTGAAGTATTGTTGATGTGAAATATTATATAACTTACAGATGTACAACATAGTCATCCACAGTTTTTACAGGTTATATTTCACTTATAGTTATTGTAAAATATTGGCTATATTCCTTGTATTTTACAAAATGTACTTTTAGCTCATTTTATACATAGTGGTATATGTATAAAATATACACATACATCTATGTGGTTCCCCCAGCTCCTCAAACTAGTTGCAGATCTAACTTGTTTTCTATTTATCTGTGAGTCTATTTCTTTTTCATTATATTCACTAGTTTTACTTTTTAGATTCCACATCTAAGTGGTATCATACAGCATTTGTCTTTTGCTGTCTGACTTATTTCACTAGGCATAATGCCCTCCAAATCTATCCACATTGTTGCAAATGGCAAAATGTCATTCTTTTTATGACTGAGTAATATTCCATTGTGTGTGTGTGTATGTGTATCACTTCTTCCTTATCCATTCATCTGTTGATACACACATGTGTGTGTGTGTATAAATGAAAAACTAAATTAAAAATAGGCAGAAGACCTGAATAGACATTTTTCCAAAGAGGACATCAGATGGCTAACAGGTAAGTGAAAAGATGTTCAACATCACTAGTCATCAGGGAAATGCAGATAAAAACCACAATGAGACATCATCTTGCACCCTTAAGAATGGCTACCACCAAAAAAAAAAAAAAAAAAAAACCAGAAATAACAAGTGCTGGTGAGGATGTGGAGAAAAAGGAACCCTCATGCACAATCAGTAGGAATCTAAGTTGGTGAAGTCAGTGTGGAAAAAGGGTACAAAGATTTTTCTAAAAACTAAAAATGGAACTACTATATGATCTAATTTCACTCCTGGGTATATATATATCTGAGAAAATGAAAGCAGCAAATCAAAGAGATACATGTATTCCAATGTATACAATGGAATACTACTCAATCATAAAAAAGGAAATTTCAGAACTACTTTACTTATGTATACTAGGACTGAAAAAATATGAATTTGGGGAGAATGCCATAACAGTGATGTGTCTGTGTCATCTCATCATATCAAGGGGTACATAATTTCACTACCACTTGTCACCTGTGATGTCCACCTTAATCATCTGATTAAGATGGTGTCAGTCAGTGCTCTCGATTGTAATATCACTACCTTGCATTTTCTTTGTGTGCTTAATTGCTCAGTCCTGTCTGACTCTTTGTGACTCCATGGACTGTAGCCTACCAGGCTCCTCTGTCCATAGGGATTCTCCAGGCAAGAACACTAGAGTGGGTTGCCATGCCCTTCTCCAGGTGATCTTCCCAGCCCAGGGATGGAACCCAGGTCTCCCACATTGCAGGCAGATTCTTTACCATCTGAGCCACTAGGAAAGCCCAAAGATCCTGGAGTGGGTAGCCTATCCCTTTTCCAGGGAACCTTCCCAACCCAGGAATCAGACTGGGATCTCCTTCATTGCAGGTAGATTCTTTACCGCCTGAGCTACCAGGGAAACCTTGCACTTTCTTTAGAGGAAAGCGATTCAATTTCACTTCCTGGAGGGAGGAATGTCAAAGAATTTATGGACATATGCTAAAACTAGTAAGTTACTTGGAAATGTTAGGAAGTAGATATTTGAGACTTTTTAGATATAGACTGTAGATAATGAGACCCAAGTTTCTCACCGATAGAGAAAGAAATTAAAAATAAGCAATGGAGAAGATACTATGGAGAGGATACAATGGAAAGGAATTAACCCTATCCTTCTGGATTATACTGAGAGATATCAACAAGAACTGCTTATTTTAACACATGCACCATTTAATAGACACATAAATGAATATACATAACGTGTGTATGTGTATATACATAGGTTAATATAGATAAGGGCTTCCCTGGTGACTTAGATAGTAAAGAATTCTCCTGCAATATGGGAGACCTGGGTTCAAACCCTGGGTTGGGAAAATCCCCTGGAGAAGGGTATGGCATCCCTCTCCAGTATTCTCGCCTGGAGAATCCGCATGGGTAGAGGAGCAAAGTTCATGGGGTTGCAAAGAGTCAGATATGACTGAGTGACTAAGCATAGCACAATATAAATAAACATTTTTATATTTCTGCCTGCTGAGAGGGCCTCAAAGCTATGACACCCTAGTATCCATAAACACACACACCAACTAGGACTTGGTTTCTAACACCCCTTTTTACTTTTTTTTTCTTTCAAAAAAGGAGCCAGGACTCCTTGGGAAAATGGCTGATTCCAAGGCTGGGACAGGGAAAGCATAAGATAAGGCTATGGCATCTTGTGGTGCCAGAAAGTAAGGAAGTGATTTTAAAGATTGGGAGGTGGGATTAGGTGTATGTCAAAAGGAACCAACATGAAACAGCTAACAATTGTCAAACCTGGAACAATTTAAGCACCAAAAATAAATAATGAAGTGCTTGATTATACCCCAAAGAATAAAATAAATAGCCATGAGTCTATACTGATACAATAAATGGTTGAACACATAATCAAAGTGGGAGTGAAAGATCATATCTTCCATACAGAATAATTCCAGTCAATAAATGCAGAAGGACTGAGGGAAACAGAAATCATCATGAGAAAACCACACAAATAGTAGCTGCCAGCAAGGTCAAAACTTTGAGGAGAAGCAAGACAATAACATGGCTTCAAAGTGTCTACCCTAAACTACTTCCAAATTACTTGTTAGTTTTAACATATTCCATGAAATTTTCAACATTCCTCCCTCCAGGAAATAAAGCTGAATTGCCCTCCTTCAAGAAAAGGGAAAAGTGTGATGTTATAATCGAGAGCCCTGGCAGATACCGCCTTAGCCAAGTGGCCAATGTGGACTGCGCAGGTGACAAATCACGGTGATATCATGTTCTCTTTGATATGATGAGATGGTATAAACACATCACCTCTATGGCATTCTCTTCAAATTCATAACTTCTGTGTAATCATGGGAAAACACCAAACAAGCCCAATTTGAGGGAAATTCTACAAAATGCTTGACTAGCATTCTTCAAAAAGTGTCAAGATCTTAAAAAAAACACTGAGAGAATGTCACAGATGGGAGGAGATTTAAAGACACACGATGCCTAATACAACACGGGAGCCTGCGTGGAATCCTGGTAGAAAGAAAGGCTGATAAAAATCTGGTGAAATCTGAAGAGTCTGTGGCTCAGTTAATAGTATTGCATTGCGTGTCTGGGCTTTCCTGGTGGCTCAATGGTAAAGAACCCACCTGAGTAGGTAGGAGACACAGGTTCAGTCTCTAGGCTGGGGCCTCCTCTAGAGAAGGAAATGGCAACCTACTCCAGTAATCTTACCTGGAAAATCCCATGGACAGAGCAGCCTGACTGGCTGAAGTCCATGGGGTTGCAAAGAGTTGGACAGAACTGAGCAACAAAACAACAATGCTGTGTGTCTATAACTACATCCATGATAAATACACTATGGTTTTGTGAGATGTTGACTTTAGAGGAAGCTGGTTGAAGAAACTCATGGTATTAGTTTTGCAACTGTTATGTAACTTTAAATTCGAGAGAACAGCATGTATATTATCTAAAGTGAAACAGATCACCAGCCCAGGTGGGATGCATGAGACAAGTGCTCGGGCCTGGTGCACTGGGAAGACCCAGAGGAATCGGGTGGAGAGGGAGGTGGGAGGTGGGATCAGGATGGGGAATACGTGTAACTCCATGGCTGATTCATGTCAATGTATGACAAAACCCACTGCAATGTTGTGAAGTAATTAGCCTCCAACTAATAAAAATAAATGAAAAAAAAAATTTAAGTCAAAATAAAAAAACAATTAAATTAAAAAAAAAAAAGGTGTCACTGGCCTTTTAGACCTTCAGATGCCAAAGTTTAACAATGGCCCAGACTTTTCAAACATGAAAGCACAAAGGCTTGATTCTGGATGGTCTACAGGGAGGCCAGGCCAGCCTGACCTCATCTTGCTGGTTCTTAGGGACAAAGGCTGATCACTGTCCTTATAGTGAGAGTGACAGAAATGGAGGTTGAGCAGCAGATTTCTTTCATGTTTCAAAGCTGAATTATGGCTGGATCGTGGCTTTTTACACTAGTGCATTTCAACTGGAAAAGAGTCAGCTCAGACTGGAGTCACCTGCTAAACACAAGCTGATTACAGATGAGAACCAGCTGGTTCTAGACCCTTGAAACTGTTGCTGTGGTTTTCAATTTGGTCTTGGTGTCTTACTTTTCATTTGTCCCTGAGTCAGTCTCTGCACGCCAGTCAGAAAGATCTTTTACAAAGTAAAGAGCCCATGAAGATGCACACTGTCCACTGGAAGAGAGATGCCCTCACTCAAGACAGAAATCAGAACAGCAACTGAGAACTGCTATTCTGCTTCAATGTGGTCAGCATAATTAGTGTTAAGGTTGACCATCAATTTATCTATATAAATTTTATGTACAAATGACATTGCCGAATGACCTTGTGGGGGAAAGGAGGGAAGTTAGGGTTGGGGGCAGGGGAAGAATGGCTTTTGTGACCTTTAAAGAGACACACTGATGATTCTAGAATTTGGCAAGTTTTCCTCTGTCTTCTTCCCTCCAAAGAGATTGGTAATGTATGTGTGGTTGTGTGTGTGTATGTGGAGTGTGACACATTAACATCAATACCTACAATGGAAAGAATCCAGGATCAGTAAGTAACCAAGGAATCTGGTTCTAGTCCTAACTTTACTACAAACTGTGTCTGAATAAACACCTGAACCTCTCTGCTCTTGTGTGTACATGCTGTTGCTGCACGTGTGACAGCTACTGTGTGACCCTACGGACCATAGCCCGCCAGGCTTTTCTGTCCTCTCCAGGCGAGAATAGTGGACCAGGTTGTCATGCCCTGCTCCAGGGGATCTGCCTGACCCAGGGATTGAACTCGCATCTCTTACATCTCCTGCATTGGCAGGCAGGCTCTTTACCACCAGCGCCTGGGAAACCCTCTCTACTTTATCTCCTCACATATTAACCATGGAATTTGAACAATAGTAGTGTCTAGGGCTTTTATCCTGTTAGCTCAGGTACAATCTCAGGAAGATTGACCTAACTCTTTAATGTTACAAGTAGAACATTGTCAAGTATTATGCCGTCTGTCTGGTACCATTCTACCTGAATTAGCTCATACACAAATGCAAAATGGAGAAGAGATTACTTTCAAGTGTTCTCTCCAAGTAAAATTTCTCAGTAAGCCCTAGATAAAAGTCGACCGAATGTCTGTATGTTTACAAATGATGTCAACAGCCATCCATTTCATAAAATGGAAATGTGTGTTTTGAACCACTAGTAGGTCAGTTTATTGCTGTCTGACAATATAGCAAGGCTAACTTCACTATGAGCAATGTCAAGCCTCTGGTTTCAAAGAATGTGGTTCCAAACAGAAATGATCAGCCATGTCTCTCAAGAGACAATCCTCCAATTATAGCAGACCACAACAAGAAGATCTGTAACTAATTCAGGTGGAAATTAATTAGGTACATCTCCCCAGGATAGGCAATAAAAGCCTTACTCTCTGGTAACCAACCCCTTCCCTGAAGGCTTAAGGGAGATAAGCCCCTGAAGGCATGTCCTGCTGAGTTGTGCGGCCACGCAATGCCACAAGGGCTGGAAGGACTTCAGGGGGATCAACAGATGCGAAGTACAGGAGTCCAACTTGAACCACAGAGCAGGGCCCAGCTTGGCTGTTAGCTGAAAAGTGCTCTGTGCAAAGCGGCAGGGCAAGTTAGCTGAAATCAGTACAAATTCAAAAGATACTCTCTTAGTGACCTGGTTTACCCTCCTCATAATGTGAATTTTTGCTACCAAGGGTCTCAAGGGTTTTCTTGGACATCAGACACTGCTCAGTCAGCCAAACCACATTTTGACAAATTTAAGGAGAAGCAAACCAAAACCATTCAAGGGTGTAATTGCTCATAAAATGCAGATGCATTGAAAAGCTTAAGAGGGAAAATATCTGGGCAAAATAAACTTGGAGTTAGTAAACACAGCGTATGCAAAAACTACTTGAGATTTTGGGAACAAAGTTTCTAAGGTCAGATGACCCTGCCCTGTTATTTAATCTCATATCTCAGCCTCAGACAGCCAATGGCAGTGTGAGACCCATACAAGACACTGTATATTGCCCATCTAATGAGATAAGCCCCAGACCCAGGCTGCCAAGTGGCAGGAAGACCCTGCAGAGGCACAGTGCACTGTACACAGAGCTCTTCCAAATATGCCAGCAACAGATTTTTACAGCCCAGCACACCTATAAAATATCTGTGCTGGCTGCATTTCTATTGGCTTATGGCCTTTCTAATCAGGATAGATAGATAGGTAAATGATATTATATCTATATAGATAGATAGAGATATCAATCTACATATATAAATTCGACAGGACCCAGTGATTTTTAGTCTGAAGTGAAAATTGAGTAATAAAGGTGAATACTTGGATTTGGAGCTCACCCTCCAAATACACCTCTTTTGAAAAATTGATGGCCATCTTAAACATTGTCCATTGTTTCTTAACATCTGAATTTGTAATTTCAAATTCATTTACTGGAGTTTACTTTCCTTTATCAATATTTTAGCCATTCTGAAAATAGAATTTGGAGGGCAATATCCTTCAAGATATATTTTATCAATTTTTCACTCAGAGTAATTAAACCAAGAAATCACAGTCCTTCATATGTTTAATCCTGGTTAACAACAAATGCACAGATTCATTTCAGAATGATGTTTCAAACTATGCAGTGGAGAAAACTTGAGCACACTGTCATTAGCAACCTCAATATTTACTCTTGACAAATCCCATGCCCTCTGTAACTTTTCAGGTTAAACTGTATGGTGGCCTAAGTTTGCAAATAATTTGATTGCTTTGTTAATGTTTTACAAGAACAACAAGAACAAATGGGTATATAAAAATGATGTTCAATATATAATAGTAGTCTGAAAACTATTCTAAAAATAAGTTAAGTACAGCTCAACTGTATTTGATGTAAACAGTGTCCTCACTATTTGTTTTGTAATTTGAATTGCCCTCTGTTAGCATCTGTCAGCAATGAGGTAGCTTACGGAGACTATAAACCAACAGGATGGAGTTTAAGATAATCATAATCTCTCTACAGCAACACACACACACATTATTTTCTATTCTTCTTAGTAAACCTCATGTATTTATTCTACTGTATGGACTAAAATTATTTTTATTCAGGGCTTCCCCATCTCCCTGGTACAGAAACTTAACAAGAGATTAAGGTTCTGACTTAAATTGCAGTTGACCCTAATGATCAGCATATGAAAATGTATGCTAAAATCCAATGTTCAGGTTGATGCCAACCGTTTTATCTCCCTTTACATAGTCCACCTCCCACCATACTCTTCCCTCTACTTTTTAATAAATATTTCTTATAGTGCAAGAAGTAGTTCAATATTTGCCTCTTCTCAGAGCATTTACATGGTTCTTGTATCACCTTATTCTGTTAAGACTTTTCTCATGTGCTCATATAGAAATTGGGCTTCCCAGGTGGTGCTGGTGGTAAAGAACTCACCTCCCAATGCAGGAGACATAAGAGACTCAGGGTTTGATCCCTGGGTTAGGAAGATCTCCTGGAGGAGCGCATGGCAACCCACTCCAATATTCTTGCCTGGAGAATCCCGTGGACAGGGGAGTCTGGTGGGCTACAGTCCATGGGGTCGCAGAGAGTTAGACATGACTGAAGCAATTTAGCATGCACACATATAGGATCTAGTGCTTACCTCTATGCCAATGCTCACATAATTTTGTAATTGACAAATTGTCTATCTGCCCACTAATTTCAGTGGACGTTTAAAACTAGGCCATTTCCTGGAAATTAATGTACATGAATAGTTCAATTTCTTTGAACAGTAGACCAAAAGCCCTTCGAAGGCAGCCCTCTTCTCTGCTTTCCTTGTTGCCATATATCCTGACACTTGATAGACACTTCATATGTTTTTGTCCAGTGAATTAGTTAAGTTTCAATTTAGCAGAATAAAAATATATACTTAGTAACTGAGGCTGGCATAATCATACAAATTCCCTGGGGGAAGAAAGCTGTTTCTCTAAAGCAGACACAGACAAACCACAGTCCACTGCCTGCTTTTGCATGCCCACCAGCTAAGAATGGCTTTTACAGTTTCAAAATGTTTTGTTCAAAAGAAGACTACCATCCCATGAGATGTGAAAATTATGTGAATTCACATTTCAGTGTTCACAAATGAAATTTTTATTAGAAAAGCAGCCATGTTTATTCTGGCATGTACTACCAATGGCTGCGTTCACCCCACAACTCTAAACTGAACGTAGCACTGTGACTAGCTATGTGTTCTTGCTTAGGACTCTATTGCACTACAAATTGCAAATTGCCCTTGTAATTCAATGATTTTCCCGATACAACTTGTACTTGCTGCACAGCAAGAATTTATTTATTTAATTTCACTTTACTTCATCACATCAGTCAAGAAAGGGGTCAAAAAGTGAGCACTGAATATCTAGCTTTCAAGGCACAGCGGAGAGTAGATTATCTTCACATTAGATGGCAAAGCATGTCTTCATTATGCAATGATACTCTAACTATGCTAAAGAATACAATACACATTGGCATGGCTAGACTAAGCATTCATTACTAGAGTCTCAACTTTAGGCAGAAATATTAGAAAATTTGAAATGGAATACCTAATCACAGCAGAATTTTCCACAAATTTTGTACCTCTGTATCTATCTATTTGGGCTTCCCAGGTGGCACTAGTGATAAAGAACCTGCCTCCCAGTGCAGGAGATGCAGGAGACGTGGGTTTGATCCCTGGGTTGGAAAGATCCCCTGGAGGAGGACATGGCAACCACTCTAGTATTCTTGCCTGGAGAATCTCATGGCCAGAGAGGCATGGCAGGATACAGTCCATAGAGTTGCAAAGAGTCAGATACGATTGAAGTGACTTAGCTTGCACA
Source organism: Dama dama (assembly GCF_033118175.1). Lineage (NCBI taxonomy): Eukaryota > Metazoa > Chordata > Mammalia > Artiodactyla > Cervidae > Dama > Dama dama. The sequence continues at coordinate 23,571,178 of NC_083696.1, read as the reverse complement.
CATTTATCTATCTATCTATCTATCTATCTATCTCTATTTATATCTGTCAAGAGATAGACATGGTTACAACCAAAATAAGTTTCCAAGTGGTTCACTTGCTAACCAAGCAAACAAAACCATTTACCGATGCTTAGTTTTATATATATATATATATATATATAGCAGCAGCAGCAGCAGCAGTTGAAGAAATATGTCCAGAGAAAATAAACTTCTTTAAGGTTATTCATTTTTTATCAAGAACACTTGTTTGAAGAGATGAGGACATTGGGAGGAACCTCAGTAGTCGATTTAAAAGCAACATTATTTTACACAGTTATAAAAGGCAAAACTAAAATTCATTAGATAATTGTATAAGCTATCCTTAGGGCTTCCCTGGTAGCTCAACTGGTAAAAACCCACCTGCAATGCAGGAGACCCCAATTAGATTCCTGGGTTGGGAAGATCCCCTGGAGAAGGGAGAGGCTACCCACTCCAGTAATCTTGGGTTTTCCTTTGGCTCAGATGGTAAAGAATCCGCCTGCAATGCAGGAGACCTGGATTTGATCCCTGGGTTGGGAAGATCCCCTGGAGGAGGGCATGGCAACCCAGTCCAGTATTCTTGCCTGGAGAATTCCCATGGACAAAGGAGTTGATGGGCTACAGTCCATGGGGTTGCAAAAACACGACTGAGTGACTAAACACAGAAGTTATCTTTATCACTTTGGGAATGGGAAAGAGTTTTAAACAAAGCTAAAGTATAACAAACCCATAAAGGGAAAGATTTAACATTTCTGCTTCATTAAGTTAAAATTTAGATCCTTTAAAAGATATCATAATCTCATAATGAAAGAATCCAAATTGAAATTGCACCTCTTAGATGGGCAAAAATCCAAAAATGTTTATCTCAACAAGATGGCAAGATTAAGAAGGAATATATCTTCTCTTTTACTACTTATGGGGAAGTAAATTGTTCTAGCCAACTCACTTTGTAAAGTTAATTTCACAATATATATAAATAACTCACAGCATTTCCATTTCTGGGATTTTAGCCTTTGGGTAATATGTATAAAAATTATCTACTTTACATATTTTACAGTAGTAGAAATTTTAAACAACCTGGACATCCATCCTGAGGGGACTCATTAAATGAATTAGAATACACACAATATGAAAAATAAGTGCACTTATAAAAGTTTGTTAAGCACTTTATGAACAAAAATAAGTAGAATTATATATAACCTTTTCTCTCTCTCAGTTAAGTGAATAAAAAACAAGGTGAGGAAACATTCATATAGTATGTCCACAACTGAAAAAAAAGCACACGGAATAAATACTATAGCCACATTGTTTTTATGTGTATTAAAATATCTGGAAAAATGCAAGAGAAACTGAGAGTGATTACCCTTTTGCTTCGTAATTTCTTCTAAGGTCTCCTGTCTAGCTAAGCAGTGGTTGGAAGTAAAAGTTTAACTGTTGAATTTGAGTCTTTGAATTATGTGACTATATTGCCAGTTTAAAATATAGAATTTTTAAAAATCTAAGCCTTTAATTTCAAAACTTTAATGATTTTTTAAGGTACATTGATAAAAATTGGGAATATTAATCACTTTAAGTGATGTTCCTGGCAATACATATACATGACAAATTATTGTTACTCAGAATGTATACTGTGCTTAGTCACTCAGTTGTGTCTGACTCTTTGCAACCCCATGGACTGTAGCCCGCCAGGCTCCTCTGTCCATGGGGATTCTCCAGGCAAGAATACTGGAGTAGGTTGCCATGCCATCCTCCAGGGGATCTTCCTAGCCCAGGGATCGAACCCAGGTCTCCCACATTGCAGGTAGATTCTTTATCATTTGAGCCACCAGTGAAGCCCATGAATACTGGAATGGGTAGCCTATCCCTTCTTCAGGGGATCTTCCTGACTCAGGAATTGAACTGGGGTCTCCTGCATTGCAGGTGGATTCTTTACTAGCTGAGCTACCTAACTACAAATTAATTATTAGAAAAAGACTAAGTTGCACTGCAGAAATGGGCAGAAGATTTAAGCATCATTATATATTAGACTCTCATTATTAGAGGAAACTAGAAGTGTCAAATTTCTAAATAACCTTAATCCCATTAAAAATCTGAAACATGAAAATCAACATCAAAAAGAAATTAAAATTTCCCACCCATCCAGTTGGAAGCAAGTTCAGAGTCTGATAAAATCAAATGTCAGTTAAGGATGTGAAGCTACAGGAGGTCTTATATAACTGTGGTTGAGAGTCAAATTGGTGAAACCACCGTACTTTGGGAAACAAATTCCACTTCTCAATATACCCTTCAGAAATGTGTGTGGCAAAATATATGAAAACAATGTTTATAGAGAATGGCTTATAATGGCAAGACACTGGATGCAGCTAAATTTTCAACAAGAGCAAAATGGATAAATGAATTGAGGTATTTTTATTTAATGAATTTCTATATTGCAGTAAAAATAAATGAAAAACAGTTACAAGCAGCAACACAGATGAATTTCACAGATAACAATGTTTTGTATTTGTTATATGAAGTATGTAGTATTAAAGTGAGTCACACTACTGTAGGATTGCATTTAGGTAAAATTTTAAACATTCAAAAGTAAACACAGAATGTTAGTCATAAAAAGAAGAATGAAATAATGTCATTTGCAGCAACATAGAGGGACCTAGAGATTATCATACCAAGTTAAGGAAGTCACAGAAAGACAAATATCATATGGTATCACTTAATATGAAATCTAGAAAATGATACCAATTAACTTATCTACCAAGCAGAAATAGACTCACAGTTATAGAAAATAAACTTATGGTTACCAAAGGGGAAAGGCAGTGGAGGGAGGGACAAATTCTGAGTTTGAGATTAACAAATACACCCTACTATATGAGATAGATAAACAATAAAAAGCTATTGTCTGGCACAGGGAACTAGATTCAGTGTCTCATAATAATTTATAATGGGAATCTGAAAAAGATATATATGTATAACTAAATCACTTAGCTATACACCTGAAATGAACAAAACATTGTAAATCAGCTATACTTCAATTGAAAAAAAAAAGAAACACTATGATTTTTAGGAATGCATACCTGTATGTGTCTAGTCACTCGGTCATGTCCAACTCTTTACTTCCTCATGGAGTGCAGCCCACCAGGCTCCTCTGGCCATGAAATTTTCCAGACAGGAATACTGGAGTGGGTTTCACTTCCCATTCCAGAGGATCTTCCCAACCCAAGGATCAAACTCACATCTCCCACATCTTCTGTATCAGCAGGCAGATTCATTACCACTGAGCCACCTGGGAAGCCCTAAGTGTACAGTAAATATATAAAAATCAAAAGAAATGAAAAACAAAAAAATAATTAGGATAGTGGTTAGCTTTGAGGAAAAAGGAAATGAGAAGAAACATGCTTAGGAAAGGGTGGGATTAGAGCAATACAGGCAGGATCTTAAAAAGTAATTGTAGTTATCTAGTCTTAAACTGATTGATGCGTACAAGTTGTAGATTGTACTATTACTCCTTATGCATTAGACAATTGTTATAAATATTTCTATTTAGGCCATTATTTATTAAAATCACCGAATTTTCAGTTTCCTAATCTAGCACTTTGGAATAAAACTCGTTTGCCTATGAAGAATTACTATTTTAATATAGCATCATATTCTCTATTTTTTATTTAATGTAGAATTCTGGAACCAGTATTCAAAACTAAAATATGATCTTTACTTTTTCTATTTCAGTATTGTCTTGGTTTTAAGATTATTCCTGACTTCACAAAACCAACTGAAGAGTTTTCAATACTTTCATAGTCTGAAACTGCTTAGGTACCCAAGCATTATCTGCTTTTTGATTGTTTTCTTGCTTTCTTTCTTTTTTTTAAATGTGTCTATTTTAAACATTCTTTTGTTCTAAAATATAAGTAGGAGCAAAGGGATAGTCAGGTAATTTAGGAATCTTTTATTTCTGTTTTTAAAATGCAAACATTTTCAACCACTTGTCTCCCTGATTATATAAATCAATTTGCTTTTGAAAAAGAATCAGGGCATGGCATCAAACTTTAGGGCCATTTAGGCATTCCATTGTTCCTTAACGGACTTGGACAAGTAATTCACGTGGAACTTTCCCAGCTATCCTCTGGAAAGAACTCAGCTCACAATTAGGGCACTCTTCACATAGTGAATTACAGAGTAGCTTAGTTCACTTATTGAATGATCTAGGTAATGTGAGAGAATATCTTGGTATAATGGTTTGGATGATGATTCCCAAAGTGGCGGATCTGCATTTGGATCCCTAGAATCTAAGAGTTAAAGTTACTGGTAAAACAGTCTTGGAAAATGTATTGAAATTAGTGATCTTGAGATGAGAAGATCATCCTAGTTACTGAGGTGGACATTAAATTCAATTAAAAGTGTCCTTATGAAAAACAGAAGTACAGAAGACGTAGACATAGACACACAGAACTAAAAGTGATGGGAAGACAAGGGTAGTGATTAGAATGATGTGGCCCCAAGCCATAGAAGCCAGAAACCAATAGAAGCTGAAAATCGAGAGGAACCAAAATCTTCCCTGGAGCCTCTAGGGAAAACAAGGATCTGCTTACTCTTTGATTTATTATGTGGCTTCCAGGACTGTGGGAGAATAAAATTCTATTATTTTAAGACACTCAGTTTGTGGTAATTTACTACAAGAGCCACAGGAAACTGATAAAGATTTCTGTATGATGAAGTGAGTTGCTCTGTACCTACTACTTAAAAATGTGGAAGTGATTTTGGATTTGGGCAATAGACAGTGACCAGATTAATTTTGAGGTGTATGCTAAAAAAAAAAAAAAAGCCTAGATTTTTCTTAAAAAGACTGTTGGTAGAAGAAAGGGTGCTAATACTCTGCAAGTGAGGGCTCAGGAGAAAGTGAGGAACACAACAGAGAATGCTTCTATCATCTCAAAAAATGCATATGTTGTCATGAACTGAATGCTGGCAAAAACACGAACACTAAACTTGCTTTGATGAAGACTTAGAAGGAAGAACATGCTTTTGGAAACTCGAGGAAAAGTAATCCTTATATTCAGTGCAGAATATAACAGAATATAGATATAGAATTTATAATATAATATAGAATTATATTATAATTCTAATATATATTATTATCTAATAATAGAATTTAGCTGAGTTATGTCCTACTATAGGTAGAAAGCAGAACTTTTAAGCAATGAATTTGAATGTTTAGCTGAAGATAATTTTTCAAATAAAGTGTTGAAGGTGTGATCTGGTTTTTCATTTCTGTTTATAGTAAAATGCAAGAGGAAAATGATACTTGAGGGAAAAAAGTATTGGGAGAAAAGGAATCAAAATGGAACACTTGAAAAAATTGCAATAGATGCTAATGCTAGGAGATTTACTGTTAAGAAAGTATACTCTGGAGAGAAGTCCGTGGGTATACATGGACAATCTTTCACTGAAAGAAATCTGTGTGTCTTGTGGATCCACTTGGCTATCTCAGCAAAGTGAGGAACTGATGTGAGCCTCCATGACATACACAGGAGAACCATAAGGCTTTTTGACAATGTTATATCAGCAGAAAAAACTGCCAGCTTGCAATGAAGGAGACAGAAAGAGGGTAAAATGAGGGAAGACTGTTGAATCTCTGAAATTATACTGGTAGGAAATGAAGTGATAGTTACTCAGCTGCAAACATGTGCTAGTCTTCAAGAAAAGGAAGATGACCTTGAGAACAGTCTTAGGCCCAGAGGGTGGAGCTTTGGGTACATAGAACAGATTATCAAGCAGTAGAGTGTTATTCCCAGCATTAAAAACTAATCGGATTTTCCCTTATGCCTTTGGAGGTTACTTGGGACTGGAGACTTAGTTCTGGTTTCCATTTTCTCTTTTGGAATAAGAATGTTTATAAATTATTATACTATGATTGCCTCATCACTGTATTTTGTTTTCTAGTTTAACATGTTAACAGATGGAAAGAAATTTTGCCCCAGCCAGAGCCAAACCCATTTGTGATTTACATGATTAGATGATGAGATTTGGCACTATTGAGCTAATAATATTTAGATACGATTTTAGACCTAAGAGTTGTTACTTTGGGTGATATTCTGATGAGGTGCGTTTATTTTGCATGCTGGACAGACATTAATTTGGGGTGGCCAATGGGCAACCTATAGAGTTGAATCAGTCAGTCAGTCAGTTCAGTCGCTCAGTCGTGTCCAACTCTTTGCAACCCCATGAATCGCAGCATGCCAGGCCTCGCTGTCCATCACCAACTCCTGAAGTCTACTCAAACTCATGCCTATTGAGTCAGTGATGCCATCCAACCATCTCATCCTCTGTTGTCCCCTTCTCCTGCCCCCAATCCCTCCCAGCATCAGGGTCTTTTCCAATGAGTCAACTCTTAGCATCAGGTGGCCAAAGTATTGGAGTTTCAGCTTCAGCATCAGTCCTTCCAATGAACACCCAGGACTGATCTCCTTTAGGATGGACTGGTTGGATCTCCTTGCAGTCCAAGGGACTCTCAAGAGTCTTCTCCAACACCACAGTTCAAAAACATCAATTTTTCAGTGCTCAGCTTTCCTCACAGTCCAACTCTCACATCCATACATGACCACTGGAAAAACCATAGCCTTGACCAGATGTACCTTTGTTGGCAAAGTAATGTCTCTGCTTTTTAATATGCTGTCTAAGTTGGTCATAACTTTCCTTCCAAGGAGCAAGTGTCTTTTAATTTCATGGCTGCAGTCACCATTTGCAGTGATTTTGGAGCCCAAAAAAATAAAGTCTGACACTGTTTCCACTGTCTCCCCGTCTATTTCCCATGAAGTGATGGGACCAGATGTCATGATCTTAGTTTTCTGAATGTTGAGCTTGAAGCCAACTTTTTCACTCTCCTCCTTCACTTTCATCAAGAGGCTTTTTAGTTCCTCTTCACTTTCTGCCATAAGGGTGGTGTCATCTGCATATCTGAGGTTATTGATATTTCTTCTGGCAATCTTGGTTCCAGCTTGTGCTTCTTCCAGACCAGCGTTTCTCATGATGAACTCTGCATATAAGTTAAATAAGCAGGGTGACAATATACAGCCTTGATGTACTCCTTTTCCTATTTGGAACCAGTCTGTTGTTCCATGTCCAGTTCTAACTGTTGCTTCCTGACCTGCATACAGGTTTCTCAAAAGGTGGGTCAGGTGGCCTGGTATTCCCATCTCTTTCAGAATTTTCCACAGTTTATTGTGATTCACACAGTCTAAGGCTTTGGCATAGTCAATAAAGCAGAAATAGATGTTTTTCTGGAACTCTCTTGCTTTTTTGATGATCCAGCTGACATTGGCAATTTGATCTCTGGTTCCTCTGTCTTTTCTAAAACCAGCTTGAACATCTGGAAGTTCACGGTTCACGTATTGCTGAAGCCTGGCTTGGAGAATTTTGAACATTACTTTAATAGCGTGTGAGATGAGTGCAACTGTGCAGTAGTTTGAGCATTCTTTGGGATTGCCTTTCTTAGAGATTGAAATGAAAACTGACTTTTGCAGTCCTGTGGCCACTGCTGAGTTTTCCAAATTTGTTGGCATATTGAGTGCAGCACTTTCACAGCATCATCTTTCAGGATGTGAAATAGCTCAACTGGAATTCCATCACATCCACTAGCTTTGTTCATAGTGATGCTTTCTAAGGCCCACTTGACTTCACATTCCAGGATGTCTGGCTCTATGTGAGTGATCATACCATCGTGATTATCTGGGTTGTGAAGATCTTTTTTGTACAGTTCTGTGTATTCTTGCCACCTCTTCTTAATATCTTCTGCTTCTGTTAGGTCCATACCATTTCTGTCCTTTATCGAACACATCTTTGCATGAAATGTTCTCTTGGTATATCTAATTTTCTTGAAGAGATCTCTAGTCTTTCCCATTCTGTTGTTTTCCTCTATTTCTTTGCATTGATCGCTGAGGAAGGCTTTCTTACCTCTCCTGACTATTCTTTGGAAATCTACATTCAAATGGGAATATCTTTCCTTTTCTCCTTTGCTTTTTGCTTCTCTTCTTTTCACAGCTATTTGTAAGGCCTCCTCAGACAGCCAGTTTGCCTTTTTGCATTTCTTTTCCATGGGGATGGTCTTGATCCCTATCTCCTGTACAGTGTCACGAACCTCCATCCATAGTTCATCAGGCACTCTATCAGATATAGTCCCTTAAATCTATTTCTCACTTCCACTCTATAATCAGTAGGGATTTGACTTAGGGCATACCTGAATGGTCTAGTGGTTTTTCCCTACTTTCTTCAGTTTAAGTCTGAATTTAGCAATAAGGAGTTCATGATCTGAGCCACAGTCAGCTCCCAGTCTTGTTTTTGCTGACTATATAGAGCTACTCCATCTTTGGCTGCATCTGATTTCGGTGTCGACCATCTGGTGATGTCTATGTGTAAAGTCTTCTCTTGTGTTGTTGGAAGAGGGTGTTTGCTATGACCAGTGTGTTCTCTTGGCAAAACTCTATTAGCCTTTGCCCTGCTTCATTCCGTACTCCAAGGCCAAATTTTCCTGTTACTCCAGGTGTTTCTTGACTTCCTACTTTTGCATTCCAATCCCCTATAATGAGAAGGACATCTTTTTTGGGCGTTAGTTCTAAAAGGTCTTGTAGGCCTTCATAGAACCATTCAACTTCAGCTTCTTCAGCGTTACTGGTTGGGGCATAGGCTTGGATTACCATGATATTGAATGGTTTGCCTTGGAAACGAACAGAAATCATTCTGTCATTTTTGAGATTGCATCCAAGTACTGCATTTCGAACTCTTTTGTTGACCATGATGGCTACTCCATTTCTTCTAAGGGATTCCTGCCCACAGTAGTAGATATATTGGTCACCTGAGTTAAATTCACCCATTCCAGTCCATTTTAGTTCGCTGATTCCTAGAACGTCGACATTCACTCTTGCCATGTCCTGTTTGACTACTTCCAATTTGCCTTGATTCATGGACCTAACATTCCAGGTTCCTATGCAATACTGCTCTTTACAGCATCAGACCTTGCTTCTATAACCAGTCCCATCCACAACTGGGCATTGTTTTTGCTTTGGCTCCATCCCTTCATTCTTTCCGGAGTTATTTCTCCACTGATCTCCATTAGCATATTGGGCGCCTACCGGTAGGTGCCCAAACCAACCTGGGGAGTTCCTCTTTCAGTATCCTATCAATTTGTCTTTTCCTACTGTTCATGGGATTCTCAAGGCAAGAATTCTGAAGTGGTTTGCCATTCCCTTCTCCAGTGGACCACATTCTGTCAGACCTCTCCACCATGACCCCGCCGTCTTGGGTGGCCCCACACGGCATGCCTTAGTTTCATTGAGTTAGACAAGACTGTGGTCCTGTGATCAGATCGGCTAGTTTTCTGTGATTGTGGTTTTAGTGTGTCTGCCCTCTGATGCCCTCTTGCAACACCTACCGTCTTACTTGGGTTTCTCTTACCTCGGACGTGGGGTATCTCTTCACGGCTGCTCCAGCAAAGCGCAGCCGCTGCTCCTTACCTTAGATGAGGGGTATCTTCTCACGGCCGCCCCTCCTGACCTTGAACGTGGAGTAATGGTAGCCCTCAAAAAGATATTACCTGAAACCTGTACATGTTGGCTTATTTGGAAGGCAGGTTTTTACAGATGTAATTAAGAATCTTGATATGAGAACAGCATCCTCAATTAAACAAGTAGGCCCTAATTTCAATAACAAGCGTCCTTATAGATACACACAGATGAGAAGGCAAAATGAAGGAGGAGGCAGAAATTGGAGTGGTGTGGCCCCAAGCCATGAAATCTGATGAATATCAGAAGCTGGAAGAGTAAGAAACAGAATTTTCCCTAGAACTTCTGGAGGAAGCATAGCTCTCCTAACATATTGACTTAAGACTTATAACTTACAGAGTTGTGAGCAAATACATCTGTGTTGTTTTAAGCCTCCAAGGCTATAGTAATTTTTATGGAAGCTCCAAGGAACTGAGATGTTTTGGAAATGCCATCAAGCCTCAGATAAGAGATCCATGGATTGTTAAGGTATTGACCCTGGGAAAAAAGCAGCACAGAGCAGCCTCTCTAATGCAGTAAACTTGGGTTTCCCAGCTACCAATAAACAGCTAGAGAAGCGTTTCTGGTGCATAATAAGAAACTTCTTCATTTAACTAGAAGCTTAATTAGCTTGCCCTCAAGCATATTCAAGAAGTGAATTAAAATTTAGTTGTAGGTTCTAAGAAGTAGGAAAAATTAAAATTCACCATATTGGACTAATTTCTTCTTTAACTATTTGAATATCAATTTATGAGCATCTGTATATTAGATAAAATACTTTGGCAGTTTCTCTTTTGGTACCAGAACCTATAATGAATTTTTTTTCTTTTTTTAATTAAATGAAAAATAAACTCTGCTTTTAAACTTCTAAAAGATTGTTTCTTCTATTTTTTAGCCCTGAGAAAGCTGAAATAGTTTGCTGTGGGGAATCAAAATCTTTAGAAATTGTTAGCTTTCATTTGCAGAGACACAGAGACAACCATATGGCTTACTATCCTGAAACTAGATGATTATTACTCTTCCCAAAATTATAGGTCATGACTTGTTAGTGAATGATGGGTTTAAATGAGGCTGTTATAGAAGAGACACAGACATTGTACATTAGCAAGTACTCATGAAAGTAACAGTAACACAGCAACAATAGTTAAAATGTTCTGGGCTGTTACATTGCTAAGCATTTCACAGTGGGGTGAAAAGTGGTTGACTGTGGTTTCTTGAGGCTTACCGCTCTCCACTATATTTCACAGCCATCTCCGTCTTGCAAGTCTTGAGCTTAATGGGACTGACCCAGACAGCGTCTGGCTTTCTTTTATCTTCATTATCTGGCAGTACTGATTGCCCGAAGGTGAAAAAAGAAAGTGAGTGCACAGGCAAAGATAAAACATAACATCTGAAGAGGATGAAACCGTGGATGAAACAGACAAACTGATAATTTCACGTACAATGTGATGCTCAAAATCATCCTCTAAAATTGGTACTATTACAATCGTCATTGTGAGTAAGGCATTTGATATGTAATCCCTTTTCAGTCTACAGCTTTTGTTAGCACCCCTCAGCGCTGATGTCCAGGACAAGGGCCTTCTTAAAGCAGCAGTTTTTGTGCATGTACCGGATTCACTGCTCTAGTGGAGGGGCAGTCCCACTTTCTCCTTGAGTCATCTCAGCAATTTTATACAAAGCAGCGGAATCCACAAAACTCAAAGAAGAATGCACCCCCACCCCCACCTTGTAAAAGAAGTCATTTGTATCAATGTTTTAGATCTTGATTTGTTGTGGGCAATAAATTTTAATCACAGAACATTAAGAAAGAAACTTGCTGTCTATTAAGAAACAAAATAGCTCTTCCTTTCAGGTAGGAAAATTAGGCCTGCTACTTCCATTAAGGGTAGGATCTTGGTGCTTTATTGGCTTTTAGAGTCTCTTGCAGTTCTAATTTCACCATTTTATCATTCAATCACTTCTATAAAGTTGAGGGTTATCACAGGAAAGTCTTTGTGACAAGCCTCTAAACCAGCTTGCCTCTAAACCTACCCCGCTATAGAAGGAAACACCCACACTGAAAAGAAACTGTGGGGATTCCCAGAGGTGATAGGATCTGCTTGTGTGGAGCTTCCAATGTTGGCCCAAAGGTGAGGTAGCCAGGCTCTGCGTTAGGAGCATAAAGTAGAAAGGGAGCTGAGGCATTTTCCCCTTTTGCTCTGCACTGCTGCTGTCTTGAGACATTGTACCTCAGTTCCAGAGAAATTTTCCTGGTTGTGAGGAGTCCCAGGAGAGAAAGCATGGGTGGGCCAGAGAAGAGCCGAAAGAGATACTGGCTGCAACGTTTCCAGAAGTGATGAAGAGCAGGGGGTCCTGGTGTGAGGGTGCTTTAGGAAGGCCTTATCCTGTACATTTGCTTGTATTTTCTTTTTTATTTGTATGAGCATGCTATTACACAAAAACTCTACATGTTGAAAGAGGCCTAAATAAAAGATTTCTACCAACTGATTTAAAATAAATATTCTAAGTGGTCAAAAGCACAATGGCACCCTGCAACTTTTATGCTTTCTTTGTAATTCTTAAAACAGTGATGCATCCTTCAATCAATGACAACTTAGATTTTATTAAATCTAACTTCTCTATTTGAAGTATGTATATGTATGAGATGGTTGGATGGCATCACTGACTCGATGGACATGAGTTTGGGTAAAGTCCGGGAGTTGGTGATGGACAGGGAGGCCTGGCGTGCTGTGATGCATGGTGTCGCAAAGAGTCAGACACGACTGAGCGACTGAACTGAACTGAACTAAACTGATGTACGTAAAACCTACAATAATTTGGGTTCAGTTCAGTTCAGTTCAGTCCCTCAGTCGTGCACGACTCTTCGAGACTCCATGAACCACACCACACCAGGCCTCCCTGTCCATCACCAACTCCTGGAGTTCACCCAAACTCATATCCATCGAGTCGGTGATGCTATCCAACCATCTCATCCTCTGTCGTCCCCTTCTCCTCCTGCCCTCAATCTTTCCCGGCATCAGGGTCTTTTCAAATGAGTCATTTCTTCACATCAGGTGGCCAAAGCATTGGAGTTTCAGCTTCAGCATCAGTTCTTCCAATGAACACCCAGGACTGATCTCCTTTAGGATGGATTGGTTGAATCTCCTTGCAGTCCAAGGGACTCTCAAGAGTCTTTTCCAAACACCGCAGTTCAAAAGCATCAATTCTTCTGTACTCAGCTTTCTTTATAGTCCAACTCTCACATCCATACATGACCACTGGAAAAGTAATAGCCTTGACTAGACAGACCTTTGCTGACAAAGTAATGTCTCTGCTTTTTAATATGCTGTCTAGTATGGTCATAACTTTCCTTCCAAAGAGTAAGCGTCTTTTAATTTCATGGCTGCTATCACCATCTGCAGTGATTTTGGAGCCCCCAAAAATAAAGTCTGACACTGTTTCCCCATCTATTTCCCATGAAGTGATGGGACTGGATGCTATGATCTTTGTTTTCTGAATGCTGAGCTTTAAGCCAACTTTTTCACTCTTTCACTTTCATCAGGAGGCTCTTTAGTTCTTCTTCACTTTCTGCCATAAGTGTAGTGTCATCTGCATATCTGAGTAGAATATTCAATTTTTTGCCAACAAGTTTGAAAATTCAAATGGAATGGACTGTTTTCCAAGGATGTTTAAATTGACAAAGTTAACTGCAGAAGTTATGGAAAATCAGAGAAGGCTCTTAAAATAGAAACTATAAAAGAAGAAAAGAAAGCCATGTAAAAGTTTTACTTTTTAAAAAAGAACCCAGCCCAGATGATTTTTAATGTTTGCTTTTGATTCTTGCAAATTTTTAAAGAACAGATACCTCTTATGCATATTATATTGCATAGATTTAAATATAACATATGTATATAATGTTATACACATTATATCTAAAATAATTGCTTTACTTAACATTTGATTATTAAATATTACTTTATGATATTAACATTAATTTAATTATATGAATTGTATATATATATGTATACATATAGAGATAGAGACAGGAAATAAAATTTCAAGTTTATTATTCTATGAGGCTATAATAACTTGGATACTAAAAATAGATGAGTAGTACACAAAAACAAAATATATAGGCAAACTCTACTTCTTAAAACTTATGCAAAAATCCTAAACTAGATGTAACAACAGTAACAACAGCAAATTAGCAACCTAGTAAAATATTCAAATGACATAACTGAAAGGGTTTATCCTGGGAAGTGAAAATGCCTCATCATTAAGAATTTTATTAATAAAATCCATTATCAGTCAGTCAGTTCAGTCTCTCAGTCATGTCCGACTCTTTGCAACTCCATGGACTTCAGCACACCAGTCTTCTCTGTCCATCACCAACTCCCGGAGTTTACTCAAGCTCATGTCCATAGAGTCTGTGATGCCATCCAACCATCTCATCCTCTGTCATCCCCTTCTCCTCCCATCTTCAGTCTTTCCCAGCATCAGGGTCTTTTCCAATGAGTCGGTTCTTTGCATCATGTGGAAGTATTGGAGTTTTAGAGTTTCAGCTTCAGCATCAGTCCTATCAAGAGATAACATCTTAACATATACAAAGAAGGAAATGGATAAAATTTACCAGCTATAGCTTTTGTATACACAAACTATCAAAGTGATACAAGATATGGATGCTATAAACATTTGAAGAATTAACATCAATCCTTCTCAACTTTTCCCGAAAAATTTAAGAGGAGGGAACACTCCCAAGCTCAGTTTTTGAGATGAGCATTGCCCTGACAACCAAGCCATGTGGGAACTGCACAGGGAAAGAAAACTATGGATCAAAATAACTGATGAATAAAGTATTTTCAACAAACATTAGCAAATTTAACTCAGAAGCACATTAAAAGAATCATGCCTCAGGATCAAGTGGGATTTGTTCCTGGGATGAAAGTCTGGTTTAACATACACAAATCAGTAAATATGATACCTCATAATAATAGAATGAAAAATAAAAATCATATAGCCATCTCAAAAAATGAAGAAAAAACATTTGACAAAATACAACATTCTTCCATGATAAAAATTATTTAAAAAATGCTCAATGGGCTGGATATGGATATTTCAACACAATGAGGGTCATGTATGACAGGACAACTGATGGCATAATACTCAGTGGTGAAAGGCTGAAAGTTTTCCTTTAAAATCAGGAGCAAGACAAAGTGCCCACTCTCACAACTTCTATCCAGCATAGTTCTGAAAGTCCTAGCCAGTGCAATCATGCAGAGTAAAAGAAATTAAAGGCACCCAAATCAGAAAGGAAAAAGTAAAGTTGTCTTTGTCAGCATATGGTTTGGCTTTATACAGACAAAATCCTAGAGATTCCACTAAAAGGCTGTTGAAACTAATCAATGAGTTCTGTAAGATTCAAAATATAAAAATCAAAATGTAAATGTACATTTTGGCTGTACACTAACAATGAACAATATGAAAAAGGATAAAAATTTATATTATAATATCATCAAAATCAATAAAATACTTGAGTATAAATTTAACAAAGTGAAAGATCTATAACTGAAAACCTCAAGACTTTGATGACAAATAGAAGGGAAAAGGTGGAAGCAATGACAAGTTTCTTCTTCTTGGACTCTAAAATCACTGTATATGATGACTGCAGACATGAAATCAGGAGACGATTGCTTCTTGGGAGGAAAGCTATGTCTAACCTAGACAGTGTGCTGAGAAGCAGAGACATCACCCTGCTGACAAAGGTCCGTATAGTCATGCCTATGGTCTTCCCAGTGGTCATATATGTTTGTAAGAGCTAGACCATAAAGAAGGCAGAGTGTCAAAGAATTGATGCCTTCAAATTGTGGTGCTAGAGAAGACTCCTGAGAGTCCCTTGGACAAGGAGATCAAACTAGTCAATTCTAGAGGAAATCAATCCTGAATATTCATTGGAAGAACTGATACTGAAGCTGAAGCTCCAGAATTTTGGTCACCTAATGTGAACAGCCGACTCATTGGAAAAGTCCCTGATGCTGGGAAAGAATGAGGGCAGAAGGAGAAGAGGATGTCAGAAGATGAGATGACTGGGTGGCATCACTGATGCAATGGACATGAACTTGGGCAAACTCCAGGAGATGGTGAGGGGTAAGGAGGCCTGGTGTACTGCAGTCCATGGGGTCACAAAGAGTTGGACATTACTGAGTCACCGAACAACAACAACGACAATTTTGAGGATAGTTTGAGAAAGATAAGTGTTAACTCTTCTCTAAATGTTTGATAGAATTTGTCTATGAAGCCATCTGATCCTGTATTTCTGTTTATTGTAAGTCTTTTAACCACAGTTTCAATTTCAGTACTTGTGATTGATCCATTCATAGTCTTGAAACAGTCATTGATATTTCTTAGTCTTGGAAGGCTGTACCTTTCTAAGTATTTGTCCATTTCTTCTGGATTATCTGTTTTATTGGCATATAGTTACTTGCAGTAGGCTCTTATGATCCTTTGTATTTCTGGGGTGTCAACTGTAACTTCTCCTGCTTCATTTCTAATTTTGTTGGTTTGAATCCTCTCCCCCCACCCTTTTTTTTTGATGAATCTGGCTAAAGGTTTATTGATTTTATTTTCTCAAAGAACCAGCTTTTAGTTTCATTGATCTTTTCTATCATTGTCTTCATCTCTGTTTCATTTACTTCTGCTTTGATCTTTATGATTTCTTTCCTCCTACTGACTGGGTTTTCCTTGTTCTTTTTTCTATAGTTCCTTTAGGCATAAGATTAGGTTGTTTATTCTATCTTTAACATTTGAATTTTAATTATAATATGTCTTAGTATGGGTCTCTTGTGGTTCTTCTTATTTGGTATTCTGTGCCTTCTGGACTTGAATGTTTATTTCCCTAAATTAGGGAAATTTTCAGCCATTGTTTTTTCAAATAGAGTTTCTGTCCCTTTCTCTCTCTCTCTTTTCTTTCTCAGCCCCATATATTTTCCCAGAAGTCCCTCAAGCTTAATCCTCACTTTTTATATTATCTTTTCTTTTTTGATTGGGTGATTTTTACTACCCTGTGTTCCAGACTTCTATTCTTCTGCTTCCTATAATCTGCTGTTGATTCCCTTTTGTGTATTTTTCATTTCAATTATTGAGTCTTTCAACTGTATAAAGTTCTCATTGAATTATTTATTCTTTTCCTGAGTTGAGCGTCTTTCTGACCAATGAAGTCTTCCTCTGATAAATTGCTTATATCTGTTTCATTCAGTTGTTTTGGGGGGAGTTTGATCTTGTTCTTTCATTTGAAAGGTTTTCCTTTGTTTCTTCATTTTGCCTAATTATCTGCATGTATTTTTATTAGGTATGTCAACTACATCTCCTGGTCTTGAATGAATGACCTATGTAGGAGGTGTCCTGTGGGGCCCAGTAACAAAATCACTCCTTGTCACCAGAGTGCTCTAAGGGTATCCTGTGTGGGGCTGCCTGTGCCTTCCTGCTGTCCTCAAGCTGCAATTGCTGTGACACTAGTGGGTAGAACTGGCCCCCAGTGGCAGACACCCTGGTGGGAAGGGCTGGTTCCCAGCCTGGCTGTCCACCAGGCCTGGTTTCAGCTGCTGTGAGCAAGCTGGTATGCATTTCTAGCCTCTAATATGGCTAGCTACAAAGCCTGGCTGAGTTTGTTGTGGGTGTGCAGTGTATAGGGCTTGCCTCTGGGAGAAGGAGTCACTTTAGAGGGATGCTGGTCCTGGCTGAATCTGCCTGCTGTGTGGGATGGGCTGGCCAACTGAAACTACTTTGAAGGGGAGCTGACGCTGGACAACACCGCCTGCCAGGTGGGGTATGGTTGGAACTGCTTTGGAGGGGCCCAGTGGGGAAGGTGAGTTAGGCCGGGCAAGTCTCAGGGGAACATAGGGGCAGTGCTCATGGCATTAGGTAGGATGATTAAGAATGACAGAAATATCACTTGCCAGAGTCAAGCCAACTAGATGAAGCAATGGTAAAAAATAAATAAACAGAAGTTCTATCGGATTCCTGCCCCTTCAGTACCCACCTTAGTATTAGGCAATGTACCTCCTTCTCAAATGGCTCAGGTGCTTTCCAGGCTGTTGCCTTTGCCCTGGGACTGGAAGTGGGTGTTTGTGTGTGAGTCCTATAGAGTGGAGACTATATAGAGTGGAGGTTTCCCGCAGCCTTCCATCTTCCCCAGATGTAAGCCTCACTGGTTTGCAAAGCTAGACATATGGCGACTCATCTTCCCAGTGCAGGTCCCCTAGGCTGGGATCCTAATGTGGAGCTCAGATCTCCCCACTTCTCAGGGGAACCTCTGTAATTGTGGGTTGTCACATCGAGAACGTGAATTGTGATTAAATTGCATCCTGTCCCTCCTACCTATATCTCAATGTGTCCTTTCCTTTACATCCTTAGTTGTAGAAAATCTGTCCTGCTAGTCTTCAGGTCATTCTCAAAGGGAGTTGTTCTCTATGTAACTGTAATTTTGGTATGTTCAAAGAGGAAGGTGATCTCAAGATTTCACTGTTCTGCCATCCTGAATCATACTCCACAAACTGTAAATTTCTTATGGAAAGTCAACATTTTCTGTGAGAGTATGACATTTGAGTGTTACTGAGAAAAGCAAGTAAATGTTAGCTTCTATGGCAGGAAAGGTAGGAGGAAACAAAGAATTAGAGGGAGAAATAGCATGAGGTGTAAAAGAAGTCAAGCTTTTGGAGGTGAAAAATAACAGATATATAGACAGTATATTAAAAAGCAGAGACATTACTTTGCTGACAAAGGTACATCTAGTCAAAGCTATGGCTTTTCCAGTGGTCATGTATGGATGTGAGAGTTGGACTATAAAGAAAGCTGAGCACCAAAGAATTGATGCTTTTGAACTGTGGTGTTGGA
Organism: Dama dama; assembly: GCF_033118175.1. Lineage (NCBI taxonomy): Eukaryota > Metazoa > Chordata > Mammalia > Artiodactyla > Cervidae > Dama > Dama dama. The sequence goes on along the minus strand of NC_083696.1, from coordinate 23,552,765 downwards.
GAAGACTCTTGAGAGTCCCTTGGACTGCAAGGAGATCCAACCAGTCCATGCTAAAGGAAATCAGTTGTGAGTATTTATTGAAAGGACTGATGTTGAAGCTGAAACTGCAATCCTTTGGCCACCTGATGTGAAAAACAGACTCATTTGAAAAGACCTTGATGCTGGGAAAGATTGAAGACAGGAGGAGAAGGGGACAACAGAGAATGAGATGTTTGGATGGTATCACTGACCCAATGGACATGAGTTTGAGCAAGCTCTGGGTGTTGGTGATGGACAGTGAAGCCTGGTGTGCTGCAGTCCATGACGTTGCAGAGTCAGACATGACTGAGTGACTGAACTGAACTGATAGATTTTCAGAGATAGAAGGGATCTTGGTAATTGTTTGGGCAGCTTTTATTCCTTAGATGAAAACATTTGGTCAAATGATTACAGTACATCTTATCCAATAGAAGGCCCTTCTTATTCAATAGAAGGCCCACTAGAATCTAACGAATCTTGACTTCTAATTCAAGACTTTTTTTTTTTTCCAGTTAAGGAAACTGTACAATTTTCCCCAAGGAAACACCTTTCATTGGCTACAACTTTTTTCTTTTCATCATTCAAAGCCATGCCAAAGCTCTGTGTTCCATGAGATTCCATTGCCTCTTCTCCTTCTTTTGTCTCACTGCTCTGCCTGGGGGAGATTATATTTTTCAAAGACAGACTCAGCAGCATTCTGTTATGAATTGAATGTGTCCCCTTAAAGTCGATATTTCGAAGCTATAAATCCCAGTGTGGCTGCTTTGGGAGATGTGACCTGTAAGACAGTAATTAAGATTAATGAGGCAGTAAGAGTGGGGCCACATTCAATGGCTTTCGTATGCTTATAAAAAGAGACACCTGAGAGCCTTCTCTCCATGCACATGTATCAAAGAAAGGCCAGGCGAGGACACAGAAGGCATTCATCTGCATGCCAGGAAAAGAGTACTTGCCAGAAACTAAATCAGCCAGAACCTTCCTCGTGGCCTGCCAACCCCCAGAACTGTGAGTAATAAACTTTAGTTGTTTAATTCAACCAGTCTGTGCTCTTTTTTATGGTGGCTGAAAGAGACTGATATGTGTCACATCCCACAATCCTTTCTACTTTTTCATTAAAAAGGGGATATAATTATCTCCCCCTGAAGCTAGACTGGCCTTCGGAACTTGCTTGAAATCAGTAGAATGTGGAAGCAAGAATGCACCAGAGACATTTGCAGTTATGTGCTGTGAGATTCCTGAAGTCTGGTCAGAAGAGGCCATGCTTTTCAGACTCTTCTCTCTAAACACAGCTTTCTACAAGCATCCTCTTGAAGTGCTGTGTCTCAGAACCCAGCTTTCATGCCGTGAGGAACCCAAGCCACATGCTGAGGTTGTGTGTGGGCACAAGGGCACAGCTGAGTCCAGCCTTCAAGTCATTCTATTCTGGGTGCCAGACGGCTCCAGATGGTTCCAGCTCTCAGACAGTCAAGCCACCCCCAAGGGTTTAGATCCTCCCAGCTTAAGCCCTGGAGCCCTGAGTTCTAGAGCAATGTCTGAATTTTTTATTATAGAATCTGCAAGCATAGTAAAATGGCTGATTTAAGCCATTAATTTTGGGATTTTTTTGTGCATCCATGGATAATTGGAACATGGAATTTCTTGCTGTAAAATATCTTCAGCGGTAGCTGTCTGACTAGTCTTATGCATTCCATTCCTTATGACTTGTAAGATGAAGAAAGAGACAAGATGAACACGGGACAGAAATCTTCCCATAAGTAAGCTAAAGACAACTTTTGAAATAGTCCAGAATCTTTGTTACTTAACTTCCTTTGCCCAACATTATACTTGATGATGAAAGATTAAAAATTGCTGACTTTAAATACAAGTGTCTCTGAGTTTCTGATATTTGGTTATTTATGTTCAAGACTAGTTTAATCATCATAGCTATATTAAAAATTGAAACTCTCAAAATGATCAAGGTGCTCAAAGCTGGGTTAAACCAGCCTGAGTACTCAGTCATTCTTACTAGACAGAAATCAGGATGCCTGCTGGAGAGGGAATACATAAGGCAAAACTAGGGTAGATTTGGTCTCCACTTAGATAACTAGGGATCAGAAACATTCTTGCAACTAACTCCTTGCCTGTTAATAAGTTGACTACAGTCTGGTTAATTGCTCAGACTAAAAAGTTGTTCTATTCATAATTACACTACAACAATAGACATGCATCCTACATGATTTCATTCATGAAAAATTCTACAAAATGCAAAATTCCTAGCAACTGAAAGCACTAGAGACAGTGACTCAAAGTATTAGTGTTTGCCTGGAGATGGGGAGGAGGGGTAATTACAAGGGTCACAAAGAGACTTTTGGGGGTAAATGGATGTGTCCATTATCTTGATGTGGAAATGGTTTCATAGATATACACGTATGCCAAAATTTTTCCAGCTGTACACTTTAAATGTGCTGTGCCTAGTCACTTAGTCATGTCGGACACTTTGCAACCCCATGGATGGTAGCCCGCCAGGCTCCTCTGTCCAAGGGATTCTCTAGGCAAGAATACTGGAGTGGGTTGCCATGCCCTCCTCCAGGGGATCTTCTCAACCCAGGGATCGAACCCAGGTCTCCCACATTGCAGGTGGATTCTTTGCCATCTGAGCCACCAGGGAAGCCCACACTTTAAATATATGCAAGTTATTATAAGCCAGTTTTCTCTATAAAGCTGTTTTAAAAATTTCCATCATAGCCAAGATCATAGCATTGAACTTTCTGCTGGTCTTTTTTTTTTTTTTTGTCTTTTTAAGAAAAGAAAGTATTGCAGAAATATCCCTCTTACTCCCTCCGCCTTTGTCATTTTCCCAAAGCAAACACTATCAGGATGTCAATGTATTTCCTGTGCAAGATTTTATATATTATCTCTGAGGGTGTCCATTAAATTTATTTTCTTTCATGAGTTCAAAATATTTGCATAAATATTATATTTGGATAAGTACCTATTTGTGATCATTGAAAGGGAAAAAGAAATTCTTTCCTTTTCCACCTTCCTTTCAGACTTAGTGTATAAGTTCCCAGCCTCGGATTACTTTGCACGCACGCTTTGCTTGTGATCATTATTTCTTAAATGCCATGTTTTCTCTTTTCTTGGATTCTTTTTAAGTTTGTTTTTCTATGGTATGCTCTCAATGAATCTTATTTTATGAAAGGTACTTGGATAAGAAACAAACTTTCCAGTCCTTCTTTGCATGTCTAAAGGTGTCTTTTTAATTTTGTATTCATGTGTGATGGATAGCTTGGCGGGGAATAGAATTTTAACTTCCAAATTATTTTCCTAAGAAAATTCAAGCATTGCTCCATCACATTCTAAAAACTGGTGATACAGATGAAAATTCTTCTGCCAAACTTGATCTTCTTTCATTGTAGTTCACATGCCTTTTGCTTCTATAACTCTTTAGTATCTTTGTTTTGTTCTTAGTTTTCTGAAATTTTTTTTCTCTCATACTTCTTAACTCTTTACTGGGAAATTTCAGCAAATCTTTCTTTTAATTAGTTCTATTAAATGGTTTTACTCAGGTATCATGTTTTTAATTTCATGAATTGACTCCATTTTTTTCCCTTTTGAATAGTAGTCTATTCTTATGTTATAGATGTAATTTTTTTCTCTGCTAAGTCTGTCTAGAGATTTTAAATATCTCATTTTTTCTCTGAATTATCTTCATTTCCTCTTTGTCCATTCTGTTTATTCATCCTTCACTGACTCCTCTGTTTTCCCTTCTTTTCTCCTTTTGATTTTTTTCCTGGAGTGTGTATTTATAAATAATTCACAGCATTGGTTAATTAGACAGTTCACAAGAATTTACTCAATTATTCATGTATGGCTTCTCCTCAGAATTTGAGGACTTCTTACAAGCTTGAATATAGGTGAAATATGTCACCTGGCAGATTTCTTTAAGTATATAAACAATGGTGTGAAAATTGGCGAACATCCCGAAGTCACAAAGGGATCCTGTCTATTATTTTAGGAACCTTATCCTCTCCTACTCAGGTATTTTTGCCTTCATCCTGGGAATAAATATAGATTCTGGGAAAGAAAATTGGGAATAGCCTACCATGACCCCTATCCTATTCTCAGCATTGCTATAAGTTTATTCTGCTTTATATACATCTCAATCTCAGGAGTATGACTCATGTAAACTGCATACATTAAAATCTGTTATTGGGTCTACTTTGAAGTGAACCTAAACTAAGTTAATCTCCTGAATTCAACACTTAATCCTAGAATCTGAAGATTTATTTTCTTTGATTCATCAACTATGTTCTTATAAATATTTTACCCTTAACTTTGTATTTTTACAGGAAACTAGACGAGGATTTTAGTGCTGCCAGAACCACTACTACCTATTTTGTGACATGTTTTAAGGTAAACATATTTATGTAGCTTGAATTACAGTCTTTTTTCTTGAGCCTTCCATGCATTAGTCCTAAACCTTCCATCCACAGATCCAGAAAAAGTAATTCCATAATCTAATAAAGTCAATTACCTTTTATTTCTGGACAGCTCAAGAGTTTGTGGAAGTTTTTCCCTCTCTTCTCCAAAACTCAGCTAATGAAATGAGATACACGATTTGATCTATCCATCTAATTAAACATTAATGAGTGACTGACCCTCTACTTGATGCCAGGCAGTTTAGGAGATATAAAAAATCCAAAATCATAGGGCATATTATCACAAAGATTACAGTCTACTAAGAAATACACACAAACAACAATTGTGCTCTGTGAGATAAAGACTATGAGAGATGAATACAGAGTGCCATTACAGCCCGTGGGAGAATCAGTTGCTGGTAACTGTCTAAGGCAACTGGGAGCATTCTTGAGAAGAAACAATCCTGATCCGAATCTTAAAGGGTGGGAAATAGAGCTTTTCTAGTCAAAGGGACCAGGTGCTTCAAGCAGAGAACAGCATTTGTGAAACATCCTATCTCATCTGCTAGATCCATAATTTTCAATAAATTTTGTAACGGGAGCAGAACACTTTCTTAAACAAGAATCTTTGTGGGATACCAAGTATGCTCTGGGATTCTAAGAGAGACATCTTTCAATTCAAGGTTTCTACTGACTCTAACATAATGACTTCTCCCCATCCCAGGCAGCCCCCACACAGGGATGACCCATGGTACGATGAGTTTACATGATGCAGATACAGCTCCATAAATAAAAGGAAGTCATTCCTATTACAGGCTTCTCTGGTTTCTCAGACAGTAAAGAATCTGCCAGTAATGCAGGAGACCCAGATTCAATCCCTAGGTCAGGAAGATCCCCTGGAGAAGGGAATGGCAACCCACTCCATTATTCTTGCCTGGAGAATCCCATGGACAGAGGAACTTGGTGGGCTACAGTCCATGAGGTTGCAAAGAGTCAGACACGACTGAGTCACTAACTCACATACACATTCTTATTATAGATTCTCATGAGATGGACCATTGTAAAACAGAAAGAACTTCAGTGGCAGGTACCAAAATGCCTCTTTGAAGGGAGGCTTTCCTTGATTAGTTCCATATACAGCTAATGTGAATTAGAAAGAGAATGAGTTTGCATGAAATAGGAAAGCAAAGATTGCTGAATTATTCTCCTTAGGAAGATGAGGTTTTTTTTTAAATGTATTTTAAATCTTATTCATTACTTTTGAGGTGATGAGGAAATAGAAATCAGAAATGGGGTGGAAACATGACTTGTTGCTCTGATGGCAAAAGTCACAGCTGGCTGAAATAGCAAAGAGACAACATTTTTAAGGAGCACAGGTGTACAATATTTAGTTTTAAGTTATTTGTAAAGCATACTGGTGCCAGCACTGGTGACTGGAGTCTGCTCTAAAAGTCAATTGTTAAACTGTCAGGAATTTCACAAGTTTATCATTAAACTTAGCATTTATTCCAGATTAAATAACAGAAATGCACAGTAAGTAACACATATTAAAAACAAAGGGAACAGATACTCAAAACTGATTACCTCCTAACTATTTTGCTATATTGTACATCTGTACTCATAAGTTTCCCTTAGGAAACTTTATGGTTTCCTATGAAGTACCATGTAGTGACATAATACACAGTGATCTTTTCCTGACTAAGCCAGTGGTATCATGTTGGTAGCTTGAAGTATTTGCACCACAGGATCTGGCAAATGCTTCAGATCAGGGTGTTTCTGTTTGAGAGCAGGTCGTTAAATTTTTACCAGAGCATCAGCTCATCAAGGGCCAGTGTGCCTGAAAGCAGTTACTCAGAGTCTTTGCTCCATCACTAACCAGCGACGTGACTTGAGCAGTTACTTGGTCTCCTCCTGCCTGACTTTGCTCTTCTGGTCATTTTCAGAAGTAAATGAATCAGAATGTAATTGTTATCCATTACTGGTGTTTTGTTGTAACATTTTTTTACATAATAATATTAAAATACACATATTCTATATAAATGCCTGGCATCTTCCTAAACCCTCAGAAGCACACACAAAATCCTGGCTTTCTCCTGTGCTGTGCTTAGTCACTCAGTCATGTCTGACTCTTTGCAACCCCGTGGACTGTAGCCCACCAGGCTCCTCTGTCCATGGGGATTCTCCAAGCAAGAATGCTCGAGTGGGTGGCTGTGCTCTCCTCCAAGGGATCTTCCCAACCCAGGGACTGAACCCAGGTCTCCCACACTACAGACAGATTCTTTACCAGCTGCCTCACCAGGGAAGCCCAAGAATACTGGAGTGGGTAGCCTATCCCTTCCCCAGGGAATCTTCCCGACCCAGGAACCAAACCAGGGTCTCCTGCATTGCAGGCAGATTCTTTACCAGCTGAGCATCCATTTACTCAGTCAGTTTTCACAGTTAAAAAACAGACAACTGTTAGCTGGGTGTAATAACCTCTATAACTAAGAAAACATTTCTCAGCTTCCTTTGGTTGTTCTGAGTAATGTCTTGAGACCCTAAGTGTCATAGAACTGCTGCTTATAGTCTTCCTTAAGAGGCAACCAAGTGGCAGACTTGGCTCTGCCTCTTCAACACTTCTTCTCTGCTGGTGGGATGTCAACACAATGGTAGGCTCTGCAGCAACCATTTTGAACTCTAAAGAATGAAGTTGCTATAATGGGGCAGCAATATGGAAGTTGCCTGGGTCTCCTCAGACTCCACGGAGCAGAGTCTCCACACAAACATTTTCCTGGGAAAGAAAACTATTAATAAGTATCTGTGCTATTAATTCCCTTCTACCTCAGAGTGTGTTCCTTGAAACAACAGATCTTGTCAAAAATTCAGAATCTCTCTCTCAAGTCATTTGGTTGTTTAGGTCATGTCCAACTCCTGTGACCCCAAGGACTGTGGCCTGCCAGGCTCCTCTGTCCATGGGATTCTCCACGCAAGAACATTGGAGTGGGTTGCCATTTCCTTCTCCAGGGGATCTTCCCAACCCAGGAATTGAACCTGGGTCTCCTGCATTGTAGGAAGATTCTTTACTGACTGAGCTACAAGGGAAGCCAAAGACTGTTGACCTGCATATTAATAAAATTTGCACTAACACAATCGTGGTATGCTTCATTTGCACATTAAAGATGGAGACATGCTGGGGTAAGCATGGGGTAATGGTGTTTAATTTTCACCATTCTTATTTTGAGCCCATTCTAACTTCTTTTACTCTTACAGGATAAAATCTGTACAGAATAACCAATGGGAGGGGCAGTGTGCATACTTGGGTTCTCAGGATGAAAAGGAACAAATCATGGTGTGGTAAGGAAAATAGATGAGAAGCAGGAAACTGGAACCTGTGCCACCAGCAGAAAAAACTCTTTGTCTGGAAAAAGGGGAATTACTGAGCTTTACCCAGATCTGAGGCTTCCCAGGTGGCTCAAGTGGTAAAGAATCCACCTGCCAATGAAGGAGACACAAGCAGGGGATGCAGCTTCTATCCCTGGTTCAGGAAGATCCCCTAGAGGAAGAAACGGCAGACCATTCCAGTACTCTCCCCTGGGAAATTCCATGGACAAAGGAGCGTGGTGGGCTACAGTCCATGGGGTCGCAAAGAGTCAGACAAGACTAAGTGACTGAGTACACACTCAGATCTTGAAATGGAGAATTACAGTCTTGTCCACCCGTCTGTTCCAGGTGATAGTAATAATGCTGCCATCTTGGTTGACTGTCTTCTCTTCCCCACAGTTCTTTGCCTTCTCCAGCCAAAGTGCTTGTCCTTTTCATTTACTCTTTTAAATCCAAGGCTTCCTAAGACATGAAATGCCTAGGAAAGGAAAATTCCATTGGTTCCCACTATTGCTAAAGCTAGCTTGGGTTGTTCTTTAAAATGTAAGCTTTATTATTACTCAGGTATGCTAAGGCCAACAAAGCAGGAGGAGGAGACAACTGCCGTTGAATAGATAGTTTCTTACTTACAGTTCTCAAGAGGTGGTTACTTGCCATGCAGGGCCAAGAGAGAAGCATCAGGGTCAGTCAGGCAGAAGGAGAAGATAAAATGTGGGCAAGAGTCTGTTTTGTAATTTTCATGAGAATGAATTGGCAAGCAGGGTAAGCATGATAAGAAGATTTAGGATTGGCTAGTTTGAATAACTTCATGGGGCTCTGGGATATAGAAAAGAGTACAAGTGTTACCCTCTCAGTTGTGTCTGATTCTTTGCAACCCCATGAACTATAGCCTGCCAAGTTCCTCTGTCCATGGAATTCTCCAGGCAAGAATACTGGAATGGGTAGCCAATCCCTTCTCCAGGAAATCTTACTAACCCAGGGATCAAACTCAGGTCTTCTGCATTGCAGGCAGATTCTTTACTATCTGAGCCACCAGGAAAGCCCAAAGTGTAGAGGTTACCCCAGATTGTCTGGTACCTGGCCCAGAGAAATATAGGCCTGGAGTGTGAGAGCTTTATAGAGGAGGTGTGGGCTAAATCAGTTAGTTTGCTTATGAATGGCACTTTCTTGAGCAAACTGTTTGCTATCTCTAGAAATTAACTAATCCAATGAAGAGCAGTCCCTCCCTGGTCTGCAAGATCCCAGTTGCCAAAATATCAAGAATAAAGAAAATGAGAAAATGTAATAAATCAAGGAAGGCTTAGAGGAAATAATAACTTGGCCTCAAAGGAAGAAGATTTGGTTTAGAGATAGAGAATATTCTCTTTTTTATTGGAGTATAACTGCTTTATAATATTGTGTTAATTTCTGCTGTACAACAAACTGAATCAGCTATATGTATACATATATCCCCTTCTGGTTGAGCCTCCCTCCTACCCATCCTTCATCCCACCCATCCAGGTCATCACAGGGCACTGAGTTGAGTTCCTTGTGCTATCCAACAGCTTCCCACTAGCTATTTTACACATGCAATGTATATATGTCAATGCTATTGTCCCAATTCTAAGACAAGTAAAAGCACAAAAGGCTGATATTCAGGAAAGATGATAGTGAGGATGAAGAAGATTGTTCATTATGGGAGCTGTCAACTGCCTGCTAAGAGCTGCAGCAAAACTCTTGCACCCATGAGGTAATGAAAGGAGGAAGGAAGTGCTGGAGGAATGGAGCCTGAGACCATCATACCATTGCTGAGTGGCTGAAATAAACTTGGGACAATCTAGCTCCAGAGAGCTTGCATGACATAGTGAGGTGTTATTCTTGCCTAAGGCACAGTTAGGTTGATTCTCTGACACCTGCCCTGAAAGCTTGAAGTCAGTATAATAAAAGCAGGAAACTGGGGGATAAGCAATTTGGAACTGGTAAAATCTGACCTGAATACTAAAGGATTGAGGGAAGAGCTATGATCATAATATTTTTAAAAGATTATTGTGGCAGTCATGCATAAGATGGACTAGAGAGGAAATAGAACAAAGGAAATATATATATACATATATATATATATATAGAGAGAGAGAGAGAGAACTAGTGAAAGAATCCAGACAGTGAAAATGAAAAAGAAAAATAAGGAAGTCTGAGAAAGTTTCACAGCAGGGCTTCTGAGGTGGCTCAGTGGTAAAGAATCTGCCTGTCAATGAAGGAGACACAAGAGATGCAGGTTTGATCCCTGGGTCAGGAAGATCCCCTGGAGCAGGACATGGCAACCCACTCCAGTATTCTTGCCTGCAAAATCCCATAGACAGAAGAGCTTGGGAGGCTTGGGGGTTGTGAAGAGTCAGACATGACTGAGTGCACACACATACACACATGACCACTGAAGTTGGTGACCCTGAATAAGAAAGGGAACTATTTTGAGCCGCTGTGAGCAGGACCGTGCTGGAGCCTCAAAAGGAGAATCATCAGTGGAACAGACGCGGGAGCAAAACCAACACAGTCAAGCTTAAGCCCAAGCCCAGGTCTCCAGGGAAGCCCAAAAGCTCCTAGTTGCATATTAGATGCCATAAAAGAAAATGAAAGTCTTTACTCCTGATAAAAATAAAAGTGATATTTCTGACCTTTGAAAACAAATATACTCTTGGAGTAAGTGAAGATTGTTCATTAATTGAGCACTGATTCTCTGGCTTCCCAGAGTGGGGATTACATCATCTCATTTTTCTTACCATAACCACGTACAATTATTGTGATCGTCTTATTCACAATTTAATTATGAAGAAAAATTGAGGCTCAAGAAATCAAAGTTCCTTATAGTCACACAGCTGTAAGTGGAGGAGCTGGTAGCAAAGCAACTCAGTAGCCATGACGGTACACATTTACTGAAATGACAAGCATGCATGATGTTTTAAGAGGATCTGAAAGTCTCTTTTTTAATCTGGCTTCAAAATCTCCACCTACTGTTTCAATAGTCTTAAAGCACCTCCTGAATTAGCTAGCGACTCATTTTACTCCAGAATTTATAAATAGCACTGACAATTTTTTACCGGGATGAAATATAGAACGGAACAGATAATCTCTATAAACACAGGGATTAAACATTTTTTTTTAATCTTTATGGCAGGATTTTGATCAAAAGTTTTTATGAATTTAGGGCCCTGCATTTCACAGAAGAGTTGGGAAAGAATGCAGGGGAGAATCAGTGGGAGTTTGTGCAAGATGGTTGAGAGAGATAGGGTTGTTTACAGGCAGGAAGGAGCATCCATTTATTTATTTACCATCTGTAGCCTTAAACATTACAGACGGAGATATGAACCAACCCACACGGAGTCAGGTCGGGGAAACTGGTTAACAGCATGCCAAGCAACTCAGGGCACCCATCTGTCTAGACTGGGAGTCCTCTATCACCCAGGCAAACACCATTGAGTTTTCTCTCTATGGATCTGTGTGGCAGAGGATGAGGACGCTGGCACCCGCTTCATCAAGATAAGTCTCTTTTAAGGCTTGCTCTAGGTAAGCAGCTCACCTGGCTAGTCAAGATCAGGCGATCCTCTTTGTTCCTCCCTGTGGCGCAAGGGACCTTTTGCCTGGGCAGAAGGCAGTGTGTTTTCATTGTGCATTATGTATGAGCCCTTGCTCAAGTATCAGCCTGCGGTGAAATGCACAGGCGAACACATCCAAAGGCATCCTGCGATCCACACCCTCTGAGCACTGGCTTTGGCAACCAAAAGCACTAAACCCTGAGTGAAAACAGAAGGCAAACTGTCCTTTTATAAAGAAATACGAGTCAAAGGTCCAATTTCAGAATATAAAGTGGATGACTCTGGGTATAGATTTTAAAATATCAGCCCGCAAACAGCTCTCCAAGTCATTGGCTTAAACTTTGCCTTGCTCCTTGACTTTGTACTGCTCTCATTTCCGAAGCTGACCCTAGACCCACCTCCCTCACTCCCTGCCCCTCCCTGGTAGGATGCCCCAGACCTTCCCAGAGCTGGCTCTTGCCATTCCTGCAGCGGCTCCAGCTGAACCACACAGCACATGACATTGCCTGATGCTTTTGGCCAGCAAGGCCATATAAAAATTTTCTCAAACCACTGCAGGACCCTGTGTTTTCCAGAACCCAGAGGAGTTTTCTGTGGCATGACCCAGATGGTTCTTGCTATCTCCTACCCGGCTTGTGGGTCAGCTTCTGCCTGGTTTAATATATCTGAGTAAGAGCCTAATTCCCAGGTACCTGTTATCTGATCTGCCAATTTTAGCCCTGCATTTTCTGGGTCAGTTGGATAATGGACCTCATTTACTGGTTGATCATTACCACTTTGTTTTTGAGCAGCTATTATTAGCTTCCTAGGACTGCCATAACAAAGTACCACAGACTGGGTGGCTTAAAGAATCAGAAATTTATTGTCTCCCAGTTCTGGAGGCCAGAAGTCTCAAATAAGACTGTCAGTGGGCAATGTGCCTTCAGAAGACCCTAGGGGAGAGTTCTTCCTCCTCCCAGTTTCTGGGGAGCTCGGATGTTCCTTGCTTTGTGACAGTGTCACTTCAATCTCTGCTTGTTTTCACAAGGCCATCTTTTTCCTATGTGTCTGTGTTTTCAAATCATGTGTATATGTGTATGTGTGTGTGTATACATGTGTATTTGTACATGCATAAATATGTGTATATGTGAATGGGTCTATGTATGTATTTTATGCATAGGTATGGGTGTTTCTGTGCGTTGTGTGTTCAATCATAACCCTAAGTAAGACAGAGCACAGGGTGAAGACTAGGACAAAGGGAAGGTGAACCACAAGACAGTATCTCATGTGGCCTGCCTGGAGGAGGGCAACCCCAGCTGTAGAACACCTGACCTCTTATAAAGCAAAATAATAAGATAAATTATTTCAGGTGGGACTTGGAAGCCCCATGGCCTGGTACGGAAGGAGCAGACTGAGATGCCCAAGGGGTTAGGAAATTTAGGAACCACAAGGAGCCTAAAAGAAAGGTGGCCACTGAATTTCCCATTAGTGGTCCAGCTGGAAACTTTGAGAACAGAGACACTGATTCTCCATCCTAAGTGATGTTTGTTTAAGTGGTGTGAATGGTGCTGGTACCAGTGGAGAAATCAGGTCACTGTGCCTCCTGGGAGAGTGGCCTGATAAAACACAGGCTGCCTCTTTAGAATGTGAAATTTGAGATAAATAATTAATTGATTAGTGTAAAGTATGTCCCAAGCATTATGAGACATAACTGTACTAAGATATTGTTCAGTGCCCCTATCTGAAGTTTATAATTGACTGGGCATCCTGTACCTTTATTTGCCATATCTGGCCACCTTATTTGTGAGGACCCTCAAGGCATAAAGAGACAGCCTGTGAGAATGGACCTATTCTATAATCACCCCCCTACCCCCAGGGTCCATGGAGACCACCAAGATGGGGTGGGAAACAATTCCATTGGATTCTCCAGATATCTGAAGTTTTAATATATTTCGTACTAACAGGGTAAGAATGAAAAAGGGAAAGAAAATGAACCTCACCTGCTATCAGACATTCACTAAGGGAGGCAGGGAGCATCCATGGAGTCTTTGCTCAGGGGAATCCTAAGTACTGGTGGGGAAATGGGCAACTGGTGGGTAGGTATAGGGATTAAGTAATTTATCAGTAATTAATAAGTGAAGTGAAAGGACCATTAGTAAGTGAAGGCAAGGGCGGGACTGAGGTGTCTTTCCTACAACCAGCTTTATCTACCTGTGTATCACTTTTCTCCTGGAGCCACATCACTGCCAGCTGTTTGCCCATCCTCCAAGTTTGCCCAGGATGAAGGTCAGCCTGGTTCCTAGCTCCTGCCTTGCTCCTCCACCCCTCAGTGATTACCTGAACAACACCACGGTCATAAACAGAATGCACAGAGTCTCTGCCTTCCCTGGGGGAGGAGTACACGTGGGGTGGGAAGCACTAATCGGAAAAATGCAGACTTACTTGATGGGAAAGTGGCAATTAACTTTAGTGGGGTGGAACAGTAAAATGAGAGGATTTTTTTCAAGACACGGTATTTAAGCTGAACAGCAGAATTAGTAAGAGTTACAAAAGCCTGGTGGGAGAGGTATGGGGAAGTTCTAGCTGTAAGGAATAGCAGGTGCAAATGCCCAGAGGTGGGGAAGTCATGCTGTATTCCAGGAGCAAGAAGATCATCACCATAACTGAGAGGGGGAGGGGGGATGGGTTGGGATGGGTCTGAGCAAAAGGTGAAGCCTCAAGACTGAAGTTGCTGAAGCCCAGATTTATCCAACTGGAACCTTATCCTGCAGTTCCTCTGGTTGTCCTTCTGGAGCCTCTGCATTTGCACAGCCCCCAGCTGCCCAGTGTCATCCTCCAGGGCCATCTGCTAGAATCTCCACACAGTGACCTCTGAGGGGAGGGGCACCATGCTCCCAAATTGTTTGGGGCTCCTGGCTATGGCCTTGTGACGGGCTCCCCTTGTCGTTCCCTGCTGTTCTGTCCTGCCTCGGCAAGCAGGTTTCTGTCTCACCTGGCCCATTGTCTCCCACGGGTTCCAATATGACCTCATTTCCTGCCTCATGTCATCTGCCCATGTCTGACTTCCGACCCTACCCCTCAAAGGCATGTCCCAGACGGGCAGAATAGCTGCTGATTTTGTATATTTCAGGACAAGAAGGAGAGAAATATAAAGGAAAAACTCTTGTTCCATGTGATTCCTGGCAAAGCAGTCTTTCTAAAGTGGGAAGATGGGACCTCTGTTCACCTGGGTGCCTTTGAAAAGACATTGCTCTTGTAGCCGGTAGCAGGATGGGCGCAAATCCCAGCAATGCCATTCCCTGCTTGTGTGACTTCCTACCATTATTTGGCTTCTCTGTGACTCATTTCCTCACCTGTAAGATGAGGTCAACCACAGTGCCCCTTTGAAGATTAAGAGCAGTGACCCTTAGGATCCCTCATCACAGTCCTCGCCTGTGGTCCTCACCCTCAGACAATGAGTAGGAACAGTGGGACTCCCACCATCCCCAAGCCTTGGGTAACGATGGGAGAGGTAGAGTTGGAACTGAAACATTCCAAACTTACTCTGCTCATCAGAAAGTAGTTTGCATCTTCTGGCAGAAATCTGGAGGGTGGGAAAGGACAGATGGAGGCTGGGTCTTGTAGGGAAGAGCAAGAGATAAGAAATGTCTTTTGAGTTTAAGAAAATAAGAAAGCTGAAGAGACATTGGATGTGTGAAAACTCACCCCTCGATTGAAAAACTATAAGCATTGCAAAAGTAACGACTTAGTGACTGAACAACAAGTGAAGAAACGCAATGCAGCAAGTAGGTTAAATTCGAAGTTACTATTAGTCAGTCCATGACACTGCAGGCAGAGATTAAATCCTTGCCCTCGATGCCTTCCCTATGACAAATACTGACATGTGGGTGGATCTCAAACTGTCAGTGCCCTTTCGTTTCTACGGTTCACGTCCAAAGTGGGCCTTCTTCCTTAGGGAACACTGTCTATTGGTCACCTAAGTGTGGGAAAGAGGGAAGGCAACAGATCAATTTACCATGACTTTGTCCTGCTGCATTTTTCTAGAGGTAGAATGTCCAGGCTGTACTGAAGATGCAACTGTTGAGACATATTCTGTGGCAACACTTTAGCCAAGCACTTAGGGATAAAAAGACAGGTAGGAACATCTATGTGGCCCTCATGCTGTTTCCAGTGTAGTGGAGGAGGCAAACGTCTAAACTTACCAGGTAGAAAACTATCCAGGAATTAATAAGAATGAGATGCATGCAGGAAGGTTGCTTGCCCACCTTTCACTTGCCCACCTTCCTTGGCAGCAGAAGTTGATGCAGGTAACCCTGATAAGGAAAGGTAAATGTTGTGTCAGCTGGAAAAAATGTTTGACTCTGTAGAGTCGAATGCAGAGTCAGAGGGCAGGAGATTGTGTGCAGACAATGATACATCCTTCTCCCTCCCGGTTGCAGCAGGACAATGTGCATAGCAATGTCTGGCTGGAGAGAAGGAGAAAAGACAGAGAGGGCAGGCCAGGTGGGCTCTGCAAACTGAGATGGGGCCACAGACCATGTTAGGGAAAAAGAAGCCAGATGGACACATTAGCATCTTTAGAAAGATCCTGTCTACAGTGGTAACAGTGAATAATTTTTTAAAATCATCTAAGACATCTCTCACCTGGAAAAAAATCAGAGCTTGGAAAAGGTGAAGGGACTAAACACTTTGATGAGGAAAGGTACAGGCACAGTGGGAATGCCAGAGGCAGACAAAGCTGGTGGTACCCACAATGAGCAAGAAGGTAAAATGGGATGTAGTTGTGGCCTCAAGTGGGTTAGCCAACTCATGGACAAATTGTATCCTCCCCAAATTCATATGTTGAAGTTCTAATCTCCATTACCTCAGAATATGACAGTATTTGGAAATAAGATCTTTACTGATGTAATTAAGCTAAAATGAAGTCACTAGAGTTCGCCCTAATCCAACCTGACTGGTATTGTTAGAAGAAGAGCAAAGTAGAACACAGATATTCACAGACAGAAGACCATGTGAGAACATGGGGAGGAGATGGTTGTATGCAAACCAAAGAGAGAGGTTTCTTGATCTCAGACTTTCAACCTCTAGAACTATGAGGACATGCATTTCCTTTACTTAAGCTCCCAGATATTTTATTACAGCCAGCCCTAGCTCACCTTTAGACTTTCTCCCACTTGTGTCAAACTCCAGCATGACAACAAGCTGAGTTCTTAAAGATTTATTTTTTAAGTTTTATTTTGGTTCAGAATATCACTATTTTTATTTGACTAGTAAAACAGTTGTTTTATCCTTTGTTGCATAAACAACTTGCTTCTGATTAAATAAAAGTAAGTAAATATAAACTCTCAGAACATATTTTCCAGATAAACTGAATAACAAAATTCTCCTAGGGATAGGAGGAGAAATAGAAGCTGGTAAAATTCACTATCCTTTGAGGACATCACTGTGAACAGATCAAGCTCTCTTAATGATTATAATCTCTTCTCCAACACAATTTAATTTACTCTGTTGGCTTTACTAATTATACTTTGCTCTTACAAATAGATTGCCCAGGCTCCAGTTTCACTCATTCCTTTTCATTTCTCCAGCCACAGAAAAGAACGCCCTGATGGAAATGTGCTTGTGTCTCGGATTTTGGTATTGGTACATTGGAGAATTTTGCCATCTCCCAGTTTCTCTGCTTTTT
This sequence comes from Dama dama, assembly GCF_033118175.1. Classification (NCBI taxonomy): domain Eukaryota; kingdom Metazoa; phylum Chordata; class Mammalia; order Artiodactyla; family Cervidae; genus Dama; species Dama dama. Next base: position 23,535,753 of record NC_083696.1, on the reverse strand, counting down.
GACATCTTTTGAAACTCCTCCTTTGAGAAACTGCACTGCCAGTGTTGTATGGTTTTCTTCCCTGGTTTCAAAATAAATTTATTTAACTTCTGCCTCTAGGAAGATGTAGTAGCTGTATGTTTCCCTATTGCTCCCACTAGTTACAACTTAAAACCATAGACATGATATAGACAACAACCAAAGAAGATTCTCAAAGGTGGGGAGCAGAGGGAAGAGGCCAGCGAAGAACCCTGGGAAAAGGGGATCACAAGGTAGTAGTTTCTGGGTTTTCTTTTTGCCTCATACAACTTCAGCTTGTATGTCCATATGAATAACATGTAGACAGAAATAGCTCAACAAAATCATTCTGTCTCTACCCAGAGGACAAGAGGACTGATGCTAGCAAGACAGAAACTTTCAGATGATAAATGCTCTCCTCTTAAACAAATCCCACTGAGAACTGTGGACTAATCCTCACCCATGCCAGCAAAAACCAAGTGGGGAACCTTGTATTCCATCCCCTCCAGGCAATAATGTATGCATGCTCTGTTTCTCAGTTGTGTCCAACTCTTTCCGACCCCCTGGACTATAGCCCGCCAGTCTCCTCTGTCCATGTGATTTTCCAAGCAAGAATACTGGAGTGGGTTGCTATTTCCTTCTCCAGAGGATCTTCTTGGCCCTGGGATCAAACCAGTGTCTCCTGAGTCTTCTGCATTTGTATGTGGAGTCTTTACGGCTGAGCGTAAAGAGGCATCATAAAAGGCCCTCCCATTTCCCCAACCGAGCAGTATCACAGAAAGCCAACTAAAATAGAAGACTTAAACTCCAAATTCTCATAGTATAATCTCCATATTTCCAGGTTTCAATAAAAATGACTCATCATAGACTTAATGGAAAAAATACAATAGATCCCATCACCAAGTTGGCCCATATGCTAGAATTCTCTGACAAAGACTTTAAAAGTATCATCATAAAAATGCTTCAATAAGCAATTCTGAACATGCTTTAGCTATATAAAATATTTGAAAGTCTAGGCAAAGAAATAGTTGATGTTAAGAAGAACCAAATGGAAATCTTAAAAACTGGGAAATATGATAACAATAATAAAAAATAAATGGAAAAACAACAGTAGAATGGAGGGTACAGAAGGAAGAATCAGTGGACTGGAAAAAAGCCCAATCCAGGCCACAAAGAGAGAGAAGAATTTTTAAAATGAAAGAGGCTCAGGGACCTGTGACACTATAAAAAATATTTTCCAGTATCACGGGAATACTGGAAGGAGAGGAAGAAGAGAGAGGAGTTGCAAGAGTACTCAAAGAACTAATTGCCGAAATTTTTCAGTATTTAGTAAAAAAAAAAAAAAAAATACCATCTATAAACCTACAGGTTTGAGAATCTGAGAGAATCCAAACAGTATAAGTCCACACCAAGACACACAATAATTAAACATCTGAAAAATGAATTTCAATATATTGAAAATAGTGAAAGAGAAATGACACCTTAGCTATAGGTGAAAAACCATTTCATGACAATGGATTTCTCATCAGAAACGATTAGAGACCAAAAGAAAGTGGCACAACATTTTGCAAATACTGAAAGAAAAGAACTAGCAGCCAGAATCCCATATCCTGTGTATGATTTCTGTGTATGAATAAAGGCAAAATCAAGACATTTTAAAATAAAAGAAGCTAAGATAGTTTGTTGCAATCAGAGCTACCCTAAAAGAAAGGCTATAGTAAGTTCTGTAAACGGAAGGGAAACAAAAAAAAAAAGGAATCTTGGAACATCAGGAAAGCTGAGAAAGAACATGACAAGAAAAAATATAAATAAATGTAATAGATTGTCCTGCTCTTGAGTTTTCTAAATAATGTTTGACAATTTAAGCAAAAATTATAACATGGTCTGGTATGGTTCTAAATTATGTAAAGGAAATATTTAAGACATTAATATTAAAAGAGCAGGAGAAGATTTCTACACTTTACTTAAACTGGTAAAACGACAACACCAGTAGACTGATAAGAAAATTATGTATAATGTAATATTTACAGAAATTACTAAAAAAAGCTATGTCAAGATATACTCAAAACATAATAGTTAAATCAAAATGAAATGCTGAAACATGTTTGAGTAACCCACGGAAAAGTAGGAAAAAACCAGAATGGAACAACTTAAAAAACAGCAATAACAAAATAATAAAATGGTAGATTTAAGCCCTAACATAAAAATAATTACATTAAATATATATATATATATAATCTAAACATCTTAATTAAACAATGTCAATTAATAAAGTGGATTAAAAAAGATTATCCACCTATATGGTGTCCATACTTCAAATACCTGATCTGGACATGAAAATAAAAGGATAGATAAATTTTTATCATGCAAATAATGAAAGCAGTAGTGGATATATTAATATCAGATAAAGCAAACTTCAGAACAAGGGAAATTGTCAAACACAGAGAAAGCTATTATATAGTGATGAAATTGTCAATATGACAATCTTAAATTTGTATGCAATCAACAACAGAGGTGAAAAATACGTGAAACAAAAACTGACATAACTGAAAGAAGTCTACAATTATACAGACTTCAACATCCCTCTCTCAATAATCATTGGAGCTAGACAAAACAAATCAGCAAGGGCCTGGAAAATAAGAACTCAATAACACTATTAACCAACAGGTCTAATGCACAATTATACACTACTCCACCCAACAACATAGAATATATATTCTTTCAAGTGTCCACAAAATATATACCAAGATAAATGAAAATTTGGGCCATAAAACAAATCTAAGACAATTTAAAAGAATTTAAATCATGTGGAATATGTTCTCTGAACAAAATGGAGTCAAACTAGAAATCAACAACAGAACAATAATAAGTAAATCTCCAAACACAAAATAAAACATACCTTTAAATAATCTACGGGATAACAAAAAGACTCAAGGAATCTAAAAGTGTCCTGAACTGAATTAAAATGAAAATACAACATATCAAAATTTATGGACCACCACTAAAGCAATGATGAAAGAAAAAATTACTATTAATGTATAAATTAGAAAAGAGAAAAAGTTTATCAATTATCTAAGATCTCACCTCAAGAACATAGAAAAAGAAGAATATAATAAACCTAAATCAAGTGGAATGAAAGAAATAATAAAGACAAAGGCAGAAATCAATAAAATAAAAGAACAATAGAGAAAATAAAAGAGAGAACTGGATCTTTGAAAAGATAAGCCAAGTTGACAAACTTCTAGCAATACTGACAAGAAGGATAAGACATAAATTACCCATAGTAAGAATTAAATGATATAGCATTACTAGACCCTACAGGTATTAAAAGAATAATAAGGGAATTCTATGAACAACTTTATGCACATAAATTTGACAACTTGGATAAAATGGACCAAGTCTTGAAAAACAAACTGCCATAAGTCAACTAATATTAAATATTAAATCATTTGAATAGACTTATATCTCTTTAAAAAATAAATTCGTAATTTACAAACTCTCCATAAAACATATCTCTGTACCCAGAATATCTTACTGAAGAATTCCATCAAATATTGAAAGAATTATACTTTCTAAATTATATCTTTCCTAAAATAAAAGAGAGGGAAACACTTCCATATTAACTTTTTGAATCTAATATTACCTTGATACAAAAGCTAGACAAAGAGACTATAAAAAAAACTACAGATAGATATTCTGCATAAATATTGGTGTAAAAATTCTTTTTAAAATATTAGTGAATAAAATTCAGTAGTAGGTTAAAAATAATTGTATACTATGATTGACCAAGTGAGTTTTGTTTCAGGGATACAAGACTTTTCTGGTATAGTCTTTAAAAAAAAAAATCGTAACTGTAATCTACCATGTTGACAAACTAAAGAAAAGCCACTTGTTTACATCAATTGATACAGAATAATCATTTAACAAAGGTCAATGCCCATACATAATTAATAAAAAAGAAGAAAAAAACCTCCCAGATTATAGTAACAGGAATGGAACTTCCTCAGCTTGAGGAAGTACATCTACAAAAATCCTACAGATCACGTTATACTTAATGATGAAAGACTGAATGATTTTTCCCTAGGATTGAGGCTAAAGCAAGGGGGTCTGCTCCCTTACCGTTCTTATTCAACATAGTAATAGAGGTTCTAGCCAGTGCAAAAGGTCAAGAGAAGTAAATAAATAGCATACCAATTGTAAAACTGTCTCTGTTTGTTGATGATGATTTTCTACTTAGAAAACCTCATAGAATCTACAATATAATCCTAGAACTGAGCTGAACAATGTCGCAGGATAAAAGATAACTGGACAAAAATCACTGGTGCTGTATCCTAACAAGGAAGATGTGAATACTGAAATTAAAGTACTGTATCATTTACAACAGCAAAAAGAAACGAGATACTAAGATGTACATCCAACAGGACATGTGCAGAACTTGTACTACAAAATGTTGATGAGAGAAATCGAAGATCTAAATAAATGAAGAGAAATATTGCATTCATAGATTTGAAGACTCAGTGTAGTGAAGAGGTCATTTCTTCCCAAAGTGATCTATAGGTTTAACACAACTTCTTTCAAGCTTCCAGAAGAATTTTGGAGATATTGAAACATGAGCCTAAATTTATATGGAAAGGCAAAGAAACTAGTGTAGTTAAAATAATCTTGAAGAAGAAAAATATGTGGAGAAATTAGTCTACCAATTTTAAGAACTGTTGTGAAACTATATAGTGCTACAGAGACTGTGATTTTGGCGGCATGATAGAGAGATCAACGAAACAGAAGAGGGAACTCAGAAATGCTGCTGCTGCTGCTGCTAATTCGCCTCAGTCGTGTCCGACTCTGTGCGACCCCATAGACGTGAGCCCACCAGGCTCCGCCATCCCTGGGATTCTCCAGGCAAGAACACTGGAGTGGGTTGCCATTTCCTTCTCCAATGCATGAAAGTGGAAAGTGAAAGTGAAGTCACTCAGTCACGTCCGACTCTTTGCAACCCCATGGACTGCAGCCCACCAGGCTCCTCCATCCATAGGATTTTCCAGGCAAGAGTACTGGAGTGGGTTGCCATTGCCTTCTCCAGAATAGATCTGACCAAATATACACAACTGATTTTTGACAAATGTGTAAAAGGAATTCAATGGAGGAAAAGCAGACTTTTCAATAAATGGTTCTGGAGCTTTTGGACAATCTTACACAAAACATGAACCTTCACTAAATTCTTACACCTCGTATAAAAAAGCTCAAAACGGTTTATGAATACAAAACCTAAAATTTCTACCAAAAAAAACAACAAAGGAAAAAATATCTTCAAACTCTAAGGCTTGGCAAAAATTTCTTAGACTTTACACAGAAGCATGATGCAAAAAGGAAAAATTGTTAACTTGGATTTCATCAAAATGTATAACTTTTGCTCTGCAAATGACTCTTAAGAGGGTGAGAAGACAAATTACAGATTGGAAGAAAATATTTGCAAATGACATATCTAAGAAAGGGTTAGTATCTAGCATATATAAAGAACTCTCACAACTGGACAGTTGAAAAATTCTCAGAAAAAAATGGGCAAAAGAAAAGAAGAAACATTTTGCCACAAAGGGTATACGGATGGCAAATAAGCATACAAAAAGATGTTCAACATATTGCTTTCAGGGAAATGTACATTAAAATCACAGTAATATATCACTATATGACCATCAGAATGACTAATTTTTTTTTAATGGTGACAGTATTGAAAATAGGTGAGACTGCAATGAATCTGGATCACTCATACATTGCTGGTGGGAACATAAAATGGAACAGCCACTCTAAAAAACATTTTGGCAGTTTCTTTAAAAAAAAAAAAAAAATCACATAACTATCATATGACCCAGAAATTATACGTCTGGAAGTTTATCCCAAGAAATGATGACTTAAGTTCAACAAAAATACTTAAAACATGTGAATGCTCATTCAGTTTTTTTTATTTTAATTTATTTTTGATTGAAGGATAATTGCTTTACACGATTGTGTTGGTTTCTGCCATACATCAACATGAATCAGCCATAGGTATACATGTCTTCTCCTCCTTGGACCTCTTTTCCACTTCCCATCCTATTCCACCCCTCTAGATGGTCACAGAGTCCCAGTTTGAGCTCCCTAAGTCATATAGCAAATTCCCACTGGCCATCTATTTTACGTATGGTAGTGTATATATTTCCAAGCTACTTTCTCCATTCAGTCCACCCTCTCCTTCCCCTGCCCTGGCCACCCCCCTCCACCACTGTGTCCACAACTCTGTTCTTTCAGTTTTATTTGTAATAGCCAAAAACTGGAAATAACTCTGATGTCCATCAATGGATGAATGGTTAAACATACTATGATCCTTCCATACCATGGATCACTACTCAGCAACAAAAAGGAAGGGATTATTGACACAGCATCAAACTGGATGCATCTTCAGGAAAAGATGAGAGAAAAAAGATTGAAGTCATAGTCCTTGTAAAGCCCCATCTAACGTGGCATTCTATCACTTTGGCTATCCTATCTCTTAGTGAAAGTGAAAGTGATAGTCGCTCAGTTGTGTCCGACTTTTTGCGACCCCATGGGCTGTAGCCCCCAGGTTCCTTTTATGCATGGAATTTTCCAGGCGAGAATACTGGAGTAGGTTGCCATCCCCTTCTCCAGGGCATCTTCCCAACCTGAGATTGAACCTGGGTCTCCTGCACTGCAGGCAGATTCTTTACCTTCTGAGCCATTCTCTTGGTTAGAAGTAAATAATTAGGTCCAGCCCATATTCAGCAGGAGGGTTTTTCACAGGCATGTGAGTTCCGGGAGCCAAGATCATTTCAGGTCACCCTGGAGGCTACCCACCAAAGCAGGTAATAACCCTCTCCTGCTTGGAGAGGGAAATGGCAACCCCCTGCAGTGTTCTTGCCTGGAGAATTCCGTGGACAAAGGAGCCTGGCAGGCTACAGTCCATGGGTCACAAAGAGTTGGGCACCCCTCCCCTGCTTAGGAAAGTCAAAGGATCTCAGCACTTCTGGTGGAATTAATGCAGCCTTTGGGGGAGAGAGGGCCTGTCTGGAGATGCCTTAGGTCGACCTAGAAAGATCATTTGTAAAGGGTCCGGTTTGCTGAAGGCGAGAGTTAGCAAGTACAGTGGACACCTGGCAAACCAGAGCCTGGGGGGAGCAGCTGCCAGCCGAGGAGAGGCACCGCCCCACCTCGAAAACCACAGCTGTGGAGCCCAGCAGTGAAACAGTACTGGGACAATCGCAGGAAATTGCCTTGGGGACAATCCCAACCATACCACCTCAGCAGATGGAGAATGAATCCACACATCAGACTGCATTTTCTCCCCTTTCTCCCCTTCGCTAGGCTCACCCTGGAGGGGCCAAAACTGTTTACCAACTAAGCTATCAGGAAGGCCCAAAGTTGACTGGAGGAAAGAGAAAAATAAGAGGAAGGGAGGAGGGCAGCGGATAGAGGGTTCCTTCTGCAAGCAGCTGGCCCACAGTGCCAGGTGGGCCAGTGGAGGTGGAGGTGGTGACTGATTCCAGTCTGGGAGTGGGCAGTTTAGGTGTGAAGGAGACCCTGAGACAGTGCATGACGCCACCCACCCTAGGATCATCCATTAGGTGAACGGGAACAGAGAGGTCAGGGGACTAGCCGCTTCCTCCAGGAGTAGAGAAAAACTATCCGCCTGGTATAAATTTCTTAGGGACCACAGAAAATGAAAACAAAGTGGATTGTGATCATATCTTTTAGGAAGACTTTGTGCAACATCCCAGTTACAGTAAGAAAAAGCCTGTCCCTGCTTGGCCATGCTTACCCACTGGGAATTGATAGATAAGAAAGAACAATTTCTATTGCAAAAATGTAAGCCACAGCTGTTCCTGAGATCTCCCTTAAATCTCTAGCAACTCTTTCAACATTGTATTCAGGTCACAATCTGCATTGTGTGTTTCACGTGTGTACAGTTTGGTGGTGTGTTGACAGATATACCCACCAGAGCACATGAATGTGTCCTTCTGCAGCCCTCAAAGCACTGCTGGGACCAACCAGGGGTGAGAATGGGGTATAACAGCCTCCCCAGAGGGATGCCTTTCTGTGGGAACCTCTGGGATTCTAGGAGGGCCACTCCAGCTTGACATCTCTTATTTACTCCCTGGACAAACCCCTAATCCTTTGAAATCACGGTCCTTCAGCTGAGAGTCACAGCCTTAGTGAACATGGCTACTGGCTGGAGAAGAGCATGCCCTTGGAGAAGCTGTAAGGCTTCACATAAAACTGAATTCATGGGCGACTGTCTAATATTAAGTGACATCTGGTTTCAGAAATGGCCAATCTAGCCACCTCTCTTAGAATTTTTTTCAAACAGAGAAGTGAAGACTTTGGATCCAGATAAGCCATAAAATCTGGGTTTTGCCACTTACTGGTCCCAGGTCCTCCAGCAGATGACTCAGTCTTGCAGCCTCAATTTTCCTGGATTTAAAACTGGAGGTGAAACAGCAACCCTTCCATAGAGGTCTTGTTGGGGAGTAAGTGAGGTGACACAGGGAAAGTACTCAGCCTGTGCCTGGCTTATGGTAGCTGCTGCCTCTTAACTAAAAACCCAGGACAGGCAAGCCAGGCTCTGTTGGCCATGCTACCCAGTTACTGAACACAAGAAAGGGGATGCCTCCATCCAGGAACTGACACTAAAGAAGGTGACATCTCTTCTCTACTCACTCCCCTCTGTTCCCATTCCTTGAACCTTTTCCCTTGAAGAAATCCTGGGCCACCCTTGGAAACCAGAGATGCCAGCTCCTGGTGGAGACAAAAACCTGCATTTGTCCCTCCTCTCTGTAGAGAGGACTTTGCCCTGATCAAATCAGGGCTCGCTGATAGGAACCTAGATCTGTCCCTACCCACTGCCTTTCCTCCAACCATTAAATAAGGTAGCCCCTACATTCACAGGGCAGTTTCTTGTCAGAAAAGTAGGAAGCCAAGTTCCAAGGCATTTTACAGCTGCTAAAACTCACTGTGAGCCTTTATTTTCAAGGATGTCAAGTAGCATCCTTCTTCATCTTGATGTTGATGGGCAGATTCTAAATAGGACCATAGGGTCTGCTGAAATACATCTCATTTCCTGTATCATCTCCTCTCCACACATGAGAGTTGGACCTAGTCACTTTCTTCTACAAAGCGATGGGATGTCACTTCCATGGTGAGGGTACAAAAGACCCCGTGTTCTCTCTCCCACACATTCTCTTGCATTTTGCTTACTCAATCTGCAGGAAGCCAGCTACCCTGATGTGTTCTGTCTCTTGAGAGGCCCCTTGGCAAAGAACTGACAGCTCCAGCCAGCGAAGAACAATGGGCTTCAACCCAACATGTGCAAAGCCCAGAATCTTACTCAGAGCTATGGGAGTGAGATTGGAAGAAGAGCCTCCCCTTTGCCTCTAGTTCTGAGAGAACTGCAGATCCTTCAACACCTAGACTGCAGCTTCTGAGACCTTTAGCCAGAACCACTTGTGAAAGACACACCCAGATTCCTGACCCCCAGAAACTGTGAATAATAAAGATTTGCCAGTTCAAAGTCATTGAGATTTGTTAGGCAGAAACAAACTAAAACCGCTGTGTTAGATTTTAAACAATCCTAGAAACCTCCTCCAGTTATTCTTTCATTCTCATTGAAATACTCTCATTAACATCAATAAATAGCTCATGAGAAATAGACATTCACTTTTAACGCCTACACACCAATCTTGAATGAGTGCCTGACACTGTACCTCGGTTTCAAAATATTTATCGCTTGCATTTCAATTCACAGCCTGTGCTGCATCCTACTGCTTCCTTAATCTACTTTTCTGCTTTTTTTTTTTTTTAAACAGAGTTAGTCTCTTGAAAAGGAAATATTGAGTGGTGACTCTTACAATACTGCTGAGCATCAGTGAATTAGAACTAGGTCTGTGGTTCCGGTACCGATTTGTTTACGTGCTTGTACCCACAGGACACTGTACAGTTTCTGGGTGAATCACCCCAAAGCCTTTCTCCAAGGCTTTGGAGGTTGATTAAAATTATCCTCTGCCTTCAGGCGCACAGCAGAAGGAGGCCGTTGTCTCTGGGAACAAGTCATAGTTTTTCTTTCCTTGTCTTCCCAGACTTCGATGCTCCAATTTTTTCTTTTCATGAGTTTTTTTATCCCATTATTGGCTGTCATTTCTGTCACTTCCTCCTTGTTGTCACAGCACAAATGGAAGCTCACCAGTCACCAGGGATCTTTTTGTGTCTCCTGTCCCCTGGGGCTCTGCACCTCACAGACTTTAAAAGATTGATTTTCTGTTTCCAGTCACAAAGGAGGACAAGAGAGTGCTTAGTCACCTTGCAAACCAGGGTCCATAGATTATTTTTACAGACACTTTACTTTTTTTATTTGTGTAAGATATGCATGGCATACAGTTTACCATTTTAACCTTTTTCAAGCATACAGTTCGGTGGAACCATCAACCACTATCCACTGTCTATCGTCAGAACTTTTTCATCTTCCCAAACTGAAACTCTGTCCCCAGCAAACACTAACTCCTGCCGTTTGCCCCTGGCACCCACCACTCTACTTTATGAATTTGACTACTCTGGGTCCCTCATAGAGCTGGAATTATGCAGTCCTTCTGTGGTTGGCTTAGCTCACTTAGCATAATGTCCTCAGGGTTCATCCATGATGTAGCATGTATCATTTTTCATTATGGCTATATCTTGGCTATATATATATATATATATATATATAGTATATAATGTATACATACATTTACATATATTACATATATGTAATTACATATAATTACATATGTAATATATACAATATATATGTGTATTAAATATTACATATATATTTACATATATAATACATATATATATTACACATATACATATACATATATATACATATACATATATGTATATATACATATATATAATGTATATATATACATTTCAGGTAATGTATTTGGCCATTTTATCCAAACATTTTTCTTTAGGTGGACTTGTGCATTTTGCTGCAATATATATCGCTATATGTGTTATATTAGACTGGATGTCCTGTCTTTTTTGAGGCAGTATTCCCTGACCACCACAGTTTCAAGACTGACTCTCATTATGTACTATATTTTGTTTATTCATCCACTGATGGACATTTAGGCCATTTCAACTTTTTGGCTACTGTAAATTATGCTCCTATGAATACAGGCTATTTTCACAGATGTCTTGGCCTCATTGCTGACTGAGGATAATAGTAACAAGATAGAGACCATGTGGAAGATGGGCCTAATTTGGCTTTTTCCCCTTTTTTCCTTATTTCCTTCTATCTCTCAGTATGGTTCAAGTAACTGAGCTGGGCTCCAGGCGTGCCGGGCATGGACATGACAGCACCCTGTGTCCCACACTCCCAGGCAGGGAGGAGGACTCCACACATGGGCTGCGGGGCTGGTGAATCTGTGGGGTAGGGTCGAGTCCTACAGAAAAGATATAGCCTGGCACAGCATCGATCAGAAAGGCTTGGCCCAGGACCATGAAAGACAGATTTAGAACAAATGTAAGGCAGAAAACAAGAGTGGCTTTGGCACAGTGCAACTTGTCCTGAGTGGCTGAAGTACCAGGAAGGTACATAGAAAGCCTGACCTCGTTAGAAAGGGAGACTGAAGCCCATGAAAAATGAACATGTGTATCTTACAAAAAAGCAACCCAAATAAACATAATCAAATCACTGAAGTATGTTTTACTTTATTGCTAACTTATATTGAGCTAAATGTTGAAACCCTAAAGATAATAGAGAAGCTGCTATGACATCACAACACAGTTAAGTTTTAAAGAGTCATCATAACATAGACAACAAATGAGATGTGGTATCCTGGGTTGGGATCCTGGAACTGAAAGAGGATGTTAATTTTAAAACCTGGCGAAATCCAAATAAAATCCACAGTCCACTTAAAAGTAACAGACTAATGTCAATTTCTTAGTTTTGATAAGTGAGCCATGATATGAAAAATATTAGTGATGAGGGGAACTCAGTGAAGGGTATGAGAACTCTGTTTTTATAACTTTTCTCTTATATCTAAATATTTTTCAAAATAAATTTTATTAAAATTTTAAAGTCCCAGAAGTCTATGATCCTATCCTTTAATGGAATCTGTTTTCCTTTTTCCTATGTTTTGCTCTAATTTATAGTAGATATGCATTTTTATATCTGTAAAGAAAGTTACTAGATAGACTCACTATAATTGGCAGATTTAGTTAGCATTGCTTACACTTATGTTTCTCCATTTTGTTTCAGTCTCTTTATTTTTTGTCTCTCTCCCTCACCCTTTTAACGCCATCACAGAACCAGTATTACATACTTTTCAGTATTCCCTGTATCTCATTTATCAATACAAATGTGTAAACACATGTACTTCAATGGCAAATGTCTGTCTTTGTTGAGTTTTATAGAAAAGGAATCACAAGGTAGATGATTGATTGATTGAAAGATAATCTGTATACCTTCTTTCTTTACTTCACAGCATAAGCATCCTACAATTCAAAAGATATAGGTCTAATTTAAAATGTTAAATAGCCAAATAATATTTCAGGTAGTGTATTTTGCCATTTTATCCAAACATTTTGCTTTAGGTGGACTTGTGCATTTTGCTACAATATATATCATTTTTTGTGTTATATTAGACTGGATGTCCTATCTTTTTTGAGGCAGTGTTCCCTGACCACCACAGTTTCAAGACTGACTTTTAGAATCCACCCTAGGCTGGAGCCAAGGCCTGACCTTTTCTTTCTGGTACATTCCCTATGTGGCTTAGGTCTCCTAAGACTGGGCAGGATGGAGGATGAGTGGAGAAGGCAATGACTTGTCTTATTTTTATCTCACTGGTGATGTTTCAGTTGGACACTGGTGCCATTTAGGTGACATTAAGTATTGTCACATGGCTCTGCAACCATCACCAATATCCATCTGGAATATTCCATATTCCATATGGAAGAACACTTTCATTTTTTCAAGCTGAAACTCTGTATCTATTAAACAACAACTTCTAATTTCCCATCCTCCAGACTTGGCACCCACCTTTCTTCTCACTGTCTGTTTGATCTGAATCTTTGTTACTGGGAGCTCTGGTGGGTTCTCAGAAGATGGCCCTATGCCCCTAAGACCCTAATAGAGTCAAGGACTAAGTAGGGCTGTCCCTGACTGTTGGGCACCCTCTCTCAGGATGCCTCCCAAGGGCACATCCACTTCTGTCTGCTCTCAGGAGCCATGCAACTCAGCCTCCCATCTCTGCCCTCAGAATGCCCCTAGCTAGTTCCTGACATAGAGATTTCACAAAACCAGGGTTAGATGACAGCTCAGGAGTGCATACACCCTGTTTTCCAAGGATTCTCTTAAATACCCCTCCGTTGGCAGGTGCTGGGGAAAACAGTCCATGCAAAGGCAATGCACTCTGCAGCTTCTCTAAAGAGACTTTCCCTTACCTTTCTCACCACATAACCCTCCCTTCCGGGTCCATCTGAGGACACAGAACAGGTTCTGCTGCCTCCTTGGCAAGTGTTCCCAGAAATTCTGTTTTCTCTTAGAAGGCGTGGGCCCTTTGTTCTCTTGCAGCCTGATATTGGAGGAGTCCCCACGACAGTCTGCTGCACAAGGGCACACTTTCCCACTTCCTATTATGGATATAAAATGAAGATTCCAAGAGTCAAGGCAGAGGGTGGAGGTACACAGCAGGGAGGTGACATACTCCCTCTTTGGCCCAATTTTACTCAGGATTTTTGGAGCTCTTTTTTTTTTTTTTTTTAATAATTTATTTAATTGAAGACTAGCTACTTTACAATATTGTGGTGGTTTTGGCCATACGTCGGCATGAATCAGCCACAGGTATATTTGTGTCCCCCCATCCTGAACCCTCCCTTCACCTTCCTCCCCACCTCATTCCTCTTTTTAAACTAAGCCTCTACCTGGGGACTCTGCATTGTCCCACTTTAGGAAGAATCCTGGGAAGTCTGTTTAGCCACCGCTATCCACATCCTCCACATCTGATCACCCTCCATATCTGACTAGGTTCCTCCTCCTCCACTACCTCCCGCCTCCTACCCCATGGTGATGTCCAATCACCCTGGCCTGCCTTCATCAAGAATCCTGTTAGGGTGGGTTAGCCAGAATCCCCTCCTCATCCCCAATGGTCCTCATGGTGACTTTTCTTCCACTGACCCCCAACCTCCTCCCTGACCATAAATTCCCACTTGTTCACACCATATTCAGAGTGGACCTTAATCTCTTTTCCATTGTAGTAGGCCTCTCCTTGAATAAAATTGGCCTTACAGTTCTTTAACAAGTGTCAATAAAATTTTACTTTTTAATTGGAATATAGCTGACATACAGCTTTATGTGAGTTTCAGATATATTACAAGATGATTTGACATTTGCACATGTTATGAAGTGATCACCATTATGCATCTAGTAACCATCTGTCTCCATACAAAGCTACTATGTTATTGACCATATTTCTCACGCTATACAGTATATCCCTATGACTTATTTATTATAATAACTAGAAATTTGTACTTCTTAATCTCCTTCACCTATTTTGCCCAAACCCTCTCATGATGAGTGACCATCTATTTGTTCTCTGTATCTATGAGTCTGTTTTTGTTGTGTTTTATTTTGTTTTTTATATTCATCATACAAGTAAGATTATGCAGTATTTGTCTTTATCTGACATACTTCACTTAACCTAACACCAATTAGATGCATCAATTTTGTTGCACATGGCAATATTCCTTTTTTATGACTGCGCAATATTTCATTGGGTGTATATTGGGTTGGCCAAAAATTTTGTTCAAGGTTTTCTGTAACATCTTATGGATGAACTTTTTTGGCCAAGCCAGTATATACCACATATTCTTCACCTATTTATCTGTTGGTGAACAGTTAGGTTGTGTTCATATCTTGGCTATTGTAAAGAATGCTAACGTGAACATTGACATGCATGTATCTTTTCAAATTAGTGTTTTTGTTTTCTTCAGGAGAAACCCCACAAATGAAATTGTTGGATCATAGAGTAGTTCTACTTTTAATTTTTTGAGGAACTTCCAAACTATTTTTCATAGTGTCTGCATCAACTCAGTCCCATCAACAGTAAACAAGGATTCTCTTTTCTCCACGTACTTGACAACATGTGTTCTCTATGTTGTATTTTTGATGATAGTCATTCTGATGGTTTGAAGTATTTTTTCATTAGAACTTAATGATTAGCAATGTTGAGCATCTTCTCATGTGTCTGTTGACCAATCTGTATGTCTTCTCTGGGAAAATATATATTTAGCTCCTTGACCCATTTTAAATCAAATTACTTGGGTTTTTTTGTTGTTGAGTTTTATGAGTTCTTTGTATATTTTGGAAATTAACCCCTTATCAAATATACCATTTGTAAATATCTTATTTTATTCATTAGGCTACATTTTCATTTTGTTAATAGTTTTCTCTTCTGTACAAAAGTGTTTTACTTTGATGTAGTCCAATTGATATATTTTTTTGTTTTGTTTCCCTTGCCTGAAGAAAGAGATTTTAAAAACATTGCTAATATCAATGATAAAGAGTGTATTCTCCATAACATCTTCTAGGTGTTTTATCATTTCAGGTCTTACAATACATTTAACCCATTTTGAGTATATTTTTGTGTATGTTGTGAGAAAGTAGCCCAGTTTGATTCTTTGGCATGTAGCTGTTTAGTTTTCCCAACACCATGTACTGAAGAGACTCTTTTCCATTATATATTATTACATCCAGTGTCATAGATTAATTGATCAATCGTGTAAGCATGGGTTTATTTCTAGACTCTCTTTTCTATTCCATTGATCTATGTGTCTGTTCATTAATGTCAGTCCCATACCGTTTAGATTATTGTAGTTTTGAGTATCACTTGAAATCAGGGAATGTGATATTTCCATTTTTCTTCTTCTTTTTCAATGTTGTTTTGGCTATTTGAAGGCTTTTGTTTTTGTACAAGTTTTAGAATTACTTGTTCTACTTCTGTGAAAAATGATATTGTTACTTTGATAGGGATTGCCTTGAATCTGTAGATTGCCTTGTGTAGTATGCTCTTTTTAACAATATTAATTCTTCCAACCTATGAGCATGGTATCTTATATCAATACATATTATATATGTGTGTGTGTGTGTGTGTGTGTGTGTGTGTGTGTATTCCATTTGGTCTAACGTGTTGGTTAAGGTCAGTGTTTCCTTATTGGTTTTCTATCTGGATGATTGGTCCTTTGAAATTACTGGGATGTTAAAGTCTCCTATTATCATTGTATTATTGTCAATTTCTCCATTTATGTTAGTTAGTATTTGCTTCATGTATTTATGTGCTCCTATATTAGGTGCATATATATTTATATATTAAAATGATAAATTATAATAGGATACTGCAATTGTTATACCTTCCTGTTCAATTGATTCTTTATCATTCCATTCCTTTATCTTTCATTTATCATTGTATAATGTACTTCTCTGTCTTGTTATTGTCTTTGTGTTAAACCCTACTTTTCCTGGTGTAAGTATTGCTACCCAACTTTCTTTTCATTTCCATTTGTATTGAATACTTTTTCACAGCTTTTCACTTTCAGTCCATGTGTGTCTTTAGGAGTAATGTAAGTCTGATTTAGGCAGCATGTATATGAGTCAGGTTTTTGTAATCATGTAGGCCACTCTATGTCTTTTGATTGGAGCATTTAGCCCATTTATGAGTAATTATTGATCTATATGTTCTTTTGACATCTTATTCATTGCTTTCTGGTTGTTTGCTTTCTTCCCTTATGATTTGATTTCTATCTTTAGTGCTGTGTTTGGATTCATTTTCCTTTGTGTGTGTGTATCTATTGTAAAGGGTTTTGGTTTGTGATTACCATAAGGTCCCTATCTTATCTGTTTATCTGTCTATCTGATTATATTAAGTTAATAATCTCCTAAGTATGAATAGATTCTAACAACCTTGAAGTTTTACTTCTCCCCCATGTTTAATGTTTTTGACATCATATTTTATATTATTTCACTTTGTGTACCCCTTAACTACTTGTTATAGGTATAGATGATTTTACTACTTTGTCTTTTAACCTTTTTATTAGCTTTATATGTGGCCAACCTACTACATTGGCTGTGTGTGTCTTTATCAATGATGCTTTTTCTTTCATAATTTTCATATTTCTAGATGTGGTACTTACTTTTCTGCTTAGAGAAGCTCCTTTGACATTTCTTGTGAAGTCAGTTTACTATTCTAAACTCTTTTAGCTTTTACTTCTCTGTAAAAATACTTTTCTTCAAATATGAACGATAACCTTGCCAGATAGAATTTTTTTGGGTGCAATCTTACCACTTTCACTGACTTGCAAATTTTCTACTCAAAAGTCATCTGATGGTCTAATGGGATTTCCTTTGTATGCAAATGTGCATGTTTCTTTTCCCTCAATGCTTTTAAGAGTCTCTCTTAATCTTTATTTAATTTCTTTCATTTTAATCATAATTTTTCGTGATGGATCTTTTTGGTTCATCTTGTTCAGGACTTTCTGTGTTTCCTGGATCTTGATGCATGTTTTCTTTCAGAGGTCAGGGAAATTTTCTAATTTTCTATTATTTCTTCAAATATCCTTTTTGCCCCCTCTCATTTTCTTCTCCTTCTGGGATCCCTATAATGTGAATGCTAGAATGCTTGATGTTGTCTCAGGGGTCCCTTTAAAAAGTCCCTTAAAAGTTCTTAAAAAAAAGCAAACTATTTTCACTTTTTTAAGTTATTTTCTTCTTCTGTTAAGTTTTAGTGATTTCCACTACTCACTCTTCTAGTTCACAGATCTATTCTTCTGCATTATATAATTTTTTCTATATATCCATACCTTTTAATAACAAAGTCATTTTAGCTGTAAACAAACAAAGAAAGGAAAACAAGAAGAATTTAACACATGATACTTCCACAACTTTGGGTCAAATCAGGCATACGTGAAGCTTTAAAACATATGTTGCTTGTATAGAGGCTATAACTACCCACTTTGATTATGCACATCTTCTAAAATATTATTATCAAAGAGTGCATGCAAAGTTAGAGAAAACAATAATATCAGAAAAATTTTGTCTTAAAATTTTTATAAAGTCTTTTAAGAAAATCTCAGATTGACTCTCAAACCATTGATTTTATATCAGAATATCAGTTTGCCACTTTAACTTTTACCATACATAAAAAATTATCAAAAATTTGTTGATGGGCCTATACTAATGTGACTGTTTATATTTACATTAAGCAGAATTTTTTACCAAGTTCTTTATATGAAAATTACCATTTGTCTTATTTCAAATTCATTAAAGTTAGAAACAACAGAAGTGTTATTAGAAATAACACATTTGAGTATGTAACTGCTTTCTATCAACAAAGAACATTTTAAAATAAGTTAACTGAAAAATTATTATCTAATTTACTGTTGTCCCTTCTAGTATATTTTTATTTCAGTTATAGTTATTATATCCTTCAGCTCTGTTTGGTTTTTCATTATATTTTCTGTTAAAATTCTCAGTTTGTTCTCTATTCTCCTGAGTAGTTCATTGAGCATATTCATGGCAATTACCTTGAACTCTTTCAGGTAGATGGCTTATCTCCACTTCATTTAGTTTAGTTTTGTTTTTTTCCTGGGGTTTTGTATTAATCCTTTGTCCAAATCTCTGTGTTTATTACTATGTATTAGGTATGTCAGTTACATTTCCTGATCTCAGAGAAGTGGTCTTATGTAAGAGACATTCTACAAGACCCAGAAGCACACTCCTCTCTATTCCTCAGAGCTATAATCTCTAGAGGTGTCACCTGTGTGGGCCTTTCTGTTGTGGTGAGGCCATAACTACTCTAAGTGCATTGGTAGGAAGGGTTGCCCTGACTGGTGGGCTACCGGGCCCTGTCTCACGTAGTGGCTGCTGGCTCAGTGGTGAGTGGGGCCAAGTTATGGGGTCATGCTGACTGCATGACCTGGTGTCTCCTGGGATGTGTACCAGTACAGTGGTGGTCAAGACTGACTCCTGCTGTCTCCTATGCAACTTGTGGGTTCCCTGTACTGGTGCCAGTTAGCTGCTGGTAAGGGTTGGATCACAGGGCAACTGATGTGGGGCCTAGGGGAGCTAAAGCTGGTTCCGGTCCACTGATGGGAGGGACTGGGTCCCAGCTTGGAAGGCAATGGGACCAAAGGGAGTTGGGGTCTGGTGCTGGCCTGACAGTGGACAGGTAAGTCCTTGGTCCTTATAGGCTATAAGAAGGACTTCAAAATGGTGCTTACCAGTACCAATGTCCCTATGGTAGAAGAAGCTCCCCAAAATGGAGTATCTATGTCCTCAAGGGGAGTCCCGGTTGCCACCTTTCTCTTCAGGAGGCTCTCCAAGATCAGCAAGTGGATTTGATTCAGGCTCCTTTCAAATTACTGCCTCAATGCTGGGTCTCAGAGCTTGTGTGATATTCTGTGAACTTTTAAAAAGCACAGTCTCTGTTTCCTGTAGCCCTCCAACTCTCCCATACTCAAGCTGTGGTTGCCTTCAAAGCTAGACATTCTGGGGGCCCCTCTTTCTGCTATAGGACCCCTGGGCTGCAATGTCCAATGTGGGACTCAGATCCTTCACTCCTTAGGGAAAACCTCTACAATTGTGATTATTCTCCCATTTATGGGTCACCTACCCAACTACTTGGGTTTTGATTATACCATATCTCTGCCTCTCCTACCTATCCTGTTGATATGGAAAATCTTTTCGGCTAGTCTTCAGATTACTCCCATTGATGGCTGCTCTGTAAACAGCTATAATTGTGATGTGCCTGTGGGAGAAGGTAAGCTCAGGGTTTCCTTACTCTGCTATCTTGGCCACACCTCCAGAAATAGTATTTTGTTTAACAATGCTCCAGATGTGTCTTCTTTTACCTTTGGTAGACTTCCAGGGTGGGTTTCAGGGTGACCAGGAAGCGCAAGCAGGACAGGCAGGACAGTGGCCAGGAGGCTGTTGCCAATATCCAGGACCTGTGGGAATAGCACAGCTATATTCCAAAAGATCAGTGTTTAATTTTTTAGTTATACTACACTTTTTTCAGAATAATTTTATCTAGCAGTCTTGGGAAATGCTAGATATGAGGGCATGAAAAGTGAAGTCACTGCCTGCCCTGGCGGAGAAAGATACATAGGGCAATATTGGCCTTGTTTTTTTGATCAAATTTATCACAGGCAGCATCAGTATAGAACATTCAGTGCATGCATGCTCCATTGCTCAGCAGTGTCTGACACTTTGTGACCCCACAGACTGTAGCCCATCAGGTTCCACTGTCCATTAGATATTCCAGGCAAGAATACTGCAGTGGGTTGCCCTTCCCTTCTCCATGGAATCTTTCTGACTCAGGGCTTGAACCCACATCTCCTGTGTCTCCTGCACTGGCAGGCAGATTCTTTACCACTGACCCACTTGGGAAACCTGGAGACTGTTCAATGCTATACCCCATTTCTGGAGATGCTTCTAAAGATCAGAATCTGGGCAGAGATGGGTTCCCCAAAATGATTATCCCAGGCTCCTTTCAAGCACTAGGTTGGCGAGAAGCGTGGGTTAAGACAGGTGTTTTGACTGAGAGATGATAAATGTCATTGAGGGAAAACATGTGAGCTGCACAGGTCCCTGAATGCACCAATTACCTGCTGAAGGCTGGTGCTATGCTGACACCTGGAATCTCACACACCTGACAGACTGTCTCTACTGTAAGACACACCCACTGAGATGTGAGCTCAGCAAGCACTCAACAGCCATCGTAAACTTTTAAGTAATCTTTCAAAAACTCTCCCTAGGTAAATAATCTTTACTCTTATATGAAAGTAAAAAAAGAAAGGGAGTGTGTACACGCATGTATGTGTGTCTGTGTATTTATATGCAGATCTATCTATCACTGATATTTATGCTGCAACACATAATGCAGAGTACAAACCACTATATGATCATGGCAATGCTGCTACTGACAGAGGCAAACTTCACTTCATCACAGAAGATAGCATATAGGCACTTGCCTTACCAATCCCCACTGTGATATCAACTCTTCAGTTTTATTGGCTCCACAAAACTGATCTTATGAAATGTAAGCATACTTTGTATATTCCTATTATTAATATCCTACATGGTCAGATTATATATATATAAACATGTAGGGATAGCTCAGTCAGTAAAGAATCTGCCCGCAGTGCAGGAGACCCCAGTTCAATCATGGGTTGGGAAGATCCCCTGGAGAAGGAAATGGCAAGCCACTCCAGTATCCTTGCCTGGAAAATCTCATGGACAGAGAAGCCTGGTGGGTTCTAGTCCATGGGGTCACAAAGAGTCAGGCATGACTGAGTGACTAACAACACAGGGATAGAAGCACTTCATTTGTTGTTGTTCAGTCGCCCAGTCGTGTCCAACTCTTTGTGATCCCATGTACTGTGGCACACCAGTGTTCCCTGTCCTTCACTATCTTCCAGAGTTTGCTAAAACTCATGGCCATTGAGTCGATGATGCCATCCAACCATCTCATCCTCTGTCACTCCCTTCTCTTGCCCTCAATCTTTCCCAGCATCAGGGTCTTTTCCAATGAGTTGGCTCTTTGCATCAGGTAGCCAAAGTATTGGAACTTTAGCATCAGTCCTTTCATTGAATATTCATGATTAATTTCCTTTCAGATTAACTGATTTGAACTTCCTTCAGTCCAAGGGACTTTCAAGAGTCTTCCCCAGCACCACAGTTTGGAAGCATCAATTTTTGGTACTCAGCCTTTCTACGGTCCAACTCTCACATCTGTACATGACTACTGGAAAAACCATAGTTTTGAAGATATGGACTTTGTTAGCAAAGTGATGTCCCTACTTTTAAATACACTGTCTAGGTTTGTCATAGCTTTCCTTCCAAGGAGCAAATGTCTCTTTATCTTGTGGGGAAGTCATCTTCCACAGTGATTTTAGAGCCCAAGAAAATAAAATCTATCCCTGTTTCCACTTTTCCCCCTTCTATTTGCCATGAAGTGATGGGACCAGAGGCCACGAACTTAGCTTTTTAAATGTTGAGTTTTAAGCCAGCTTTTTCAATCTCCTCTTTCACCTTCACCAAGAGGCTCTTTGCTTTCTGCCATTAGAGTGGCATCATCTGCATACATCTGAGGTTGTTGATATTTCTGCCAGCAATCTTGATTCTAACTTGTGAGTCATCCAGCCCAACATTTCACATGATGTACTCTGTATATAAGTTAAATAAGCAGGGTGACAAATATACAGCCTTGATGTACTCCTTTCCCATTTTTGAACCATCCATTGTTCTATGTCTGGTTCTGTTACATCTTGACCTGCATACAGGTTTCTCAGGAGGCAGACTCTTTTGTCTAGTTCCCACAATGTGGGAGACCCAGGTTCCATCCCTGGGTCAGAAAGATCCCCTGAAGAAGGGCATGGCAACCCACTCCAGTATTCTTGCCTGGAGAATCCCATAGACAGAGGAGTCTGGCAGGTTACAGTAGTCCATGGGGACACAAAGAGTTGGACACGACTGAGTGACTATCACATAAGGGATATTAGCAATTTGATCTCTGGCTTCTCTGCCTTGTATAAACCCAGCTTGTACATCTGGAAGCTCTTGGCTTATGTACTGTTGAAGCATAGCTTGAAGGATTTTGAGCATTACTTTGCTAGCATGAGGAATGAGGGCGATTGTACAGTAGTTTGAACATTCTTTGGCATTGCCTTTCTTTGGGATTGGAATGAAAACTGACCTTTTCCAGTCCTGTGGCCACTGCTGAGTTTTCCAAATTTGCTGGCATATTGACTGCAGCACTTTAACAGCATTATCTTTTCAGATATGTAATAGCTCAGCTGAAATTCCATCACCTCCACTAGCTTTGTTCGTAGTGAGGCTTCCTAAGCTCCACGTGGCTTCATGTTCCAGGACTTCCTTCTCTAAGTGAGTGATCACACCATCATGATTATCGGGGTCATTAAGACCTTCTTTGTATAGTTCTTTTGTGTATTTTTGCAACCTCTTCTTAATCTCTTCTGTTTCAGTTAGATCCTTACTGTTTCTGTCCTTTATTGTGCTCATCTTTGCATGAAATATTCCCTTGGTACCTCCAGTTTTCTTGATGAGATCTCTAGTCTTTCCCATTTTATTGTTTTCCTCTATTTCTTTGCATTGCTCGCTTAAGACTTTCTTATCTCTCCTTGCTACCCTCTAGAACTCTGCATTCAGTTGAGTATATTTCCCTTTCTCCTTTGCCTTTCATTTCTATTTTTTTCTCAGTTATTTGTAAGGCCTCTTCAGACAATCACTTTGCCTCCTTGCATTTCTTTTTCTTGGTGATATTTTAGGTCACCACCTCCTATATAATGTTATGAACCAACATCCATAGTTCTTCAGGTGCTCTGCCAACTAGATCTAGTCCCTTGAATCAATTTGTCACCTCTCTGTATAATCAAAAGGGATTTAATTTAGGTCATACCTGAAAGGTCTAGTGGTTTTCCCTACTTTCTTCATTTTAAGCATGAATTTTGCAATAAGGAACTGATGATTGGAGCCACAGTCTGCTCCTGGTCTTGTTTTTGCTGACTGTATAGAGGGGAGCATACTCAGTTTTTATTTGCTTATATCAGCCATCATTGGGGGGGGAAAAAAAACTGAATGAGACAGAATTTGTGAATGATTAGGAAATAGTTACTTTGTTCTCTCTTTAGGTGAGAAAGGTATTACAATCCTTTCCCACCTTTCATTGATATGGAGTGCAGAGATGCTCACAAGGAGGAGAGCACGTGGCCCCACAGACAGCCTGACTTCTTTCTGCTTTTCAATGTCCTCTCTTCTGCCATCTCCTGAAACCAAGACAGGGAAAGGGGAGAAAATGGAGAAAGGTTGAAGTTTCACTGTTCTCATTCTTAAAGGCCACAATTAAAGTTCATGGGTCACTGTCTCAGAAGCAGGATGCCTGGAACCAGCCCACAGGCTCTGTGCTCTCTTTGATCAGCCCTCACATCCCTCCAAATTGAAGAGGAAAAATGGAAACAGTGACTACTTTATTTTCTTGGACCCCACTGCAGATGGTGACTGCAGCCATGAAATTAAAAGACACTTGCTGTTTGGATGAAAAGCTATGGCAAACCTAGACAGTGTATTTAAAAGCAGAGACATCACTTTGCCAACAAAGGTCCAAAGAGTCAAAGTTATGGTTTTTCTAGGAGTCATGTACTGATGTGATATTTGGACCATAAGGGAGGCTGAGAACCAAAGAATTGATGCTGTCAAACTGTAGTGCTAGAGAAGACTCTTGACAGTGTCTTGGATAGCAAGAAGCTCAAACCAGCCAATCCTAAAGGAAATCAACTCGAATATTCACTGGAAGAACTAATGCTACAGTTGACTCTCTAATACTTTGGCCATCTGATGTGAAGAGCTGATTTATTGGAAAAGACCCTGATGCTAGGAAGGATTGAGGGTAGGAGGAGACGGGAGCAACAGAGGATGAGATGGTTGGATGGCATCACTGACTCAATGGCCATGAGTTTTAGCAAACTACAGGAGATAGTGAAGGACAGGGAATGCTGGCGTTCTGCAGTCCATAGCATGCAAAATGTTGGACACAACTGAGCAACTGGACAACAACAACAATGCATCCCTCCATGTGTGCTCCTGGCTCTGTTCAGACTGTTTCTCAATCATCTCACCCCTGGAACTGAACCTCATCAGCTTGGTGTGGAACAAATGCTCCAACACGAGCAAAATCCTTTGAGTACTCTGATACTTTTGCACATCAATCATGATTTCTTGCATCTCTGGTGTCAGTTCCACTATTATTCTTATATGTGCTCAAAGGAC
Source organism: Dama dama (assembly GCF_033118175.1). Lineage (NCBI taxonomy): Eukaryota > Metazoa > Chordata > Mammalia > Artiodactyla > Cervidae > Dama > Dama dama. The sequence goes on along the minus strand of NC_083696.1, from coordinate 23,510,894 downwards.
TCCAACCAAATAGCAAACTTTCTGTGATAATGCTTTACACCTTAATGCAGGTGGGATTTCTATGAAGAGACAGAAAGAAAAAACCAGAGTCAAGAGCCTCACAGAGTCACCCCTTACACATAGAAAACTCAGGTGAAAGAAAGGATTGGGAGCCCCAGTTGGGCCCAGGCTTCTTCAGGGGGAGGATGAAGCATCTGCTTAGCGGCCTGAGGCATGCATGAGCAAACTGTGCCCCTGGATGCTGGCAACAGATAAGGAACACGTGAGTTGAGACTCCAGTCAATTCTGTACCTTGGAATCAGTCATCATCCTCAGGGAGCAAAGAATTTCTGGATCACGTTGGCAAACAAATCAATACAGAGCTCCTCTTTTGTAGAGGTGACAGAATGGGTAGGTAGCTCCCAGCTGCCTGCTGCTTTGGTGTAGGCAAAGTGGCTCTGAAGTTTTGATGCCCTGACTATGCAGTGCATGCAGCACTTGCTTCTTTGAAAGGGCCTGAGGATCACATTGCTCCCGTGTTACTTATAATAGACCAGAGCTCAGATTCCAAGAAGTCCCTCAGGGCTGTGTTCACCCAGTTCCCCATGAGTAGGCAACAAAAGTTGCAGGAAGCAGGTCCACCGTCTGTTTACAAAGTTGTCTGACTGAAGACCTGCTTCTATTTCCACATTAAGAAAGTTACCTGCTTACATCCAGGAGGAGGATCAGCCTACACAGCTATAATCTTTATCCACAGTAATAAACAAAACCAACAGAGTCCAGTTTACCATCAGTTAAGAGTAGAACCAACATTGCAACTCAGGGCTGATTGACTTACAAAGTATGTCCTAGTTTCCCTCTGGAAAAGCAGGAATAATAATATCTGTTTTCTCCTGGATACAACAACATGAGATGTGATCAAAAGTGTTTGTAGCTCTTCAGAAGAAAAATTATACAGTGCTACACCTGTCCTCAACCCGGTACTTACAGACCAACTTATCTGCATCTGAAAGCTCCACACAATTCAGGAGGCTAAATCACCAGTCTTACTTGAGCACTTTAGATAAACCTCTATTTAAGAGTTTAAAAGTAAGGTGAAAAAGTCTTTTTATTGGTTCTAAGACTTGAATAACTTAATTGGGTATGTATATGCATCTGTGTCATCTGTGACTCTGTATGTGCATACATGTGTACTTGTGTGTGCAGACGTATGTATATTTGTACATATATGTATGTGTTCTTGGGTGGGAATTTGTGTGTCTTTGTGCATGAGTATATGTGTGTGTGAATATGTGTCTGAGTGTATGAATATGTGAGTGCCTGTGTGTGTATTTTGTCTAATAGTAGTCATTTACAGTCCAGTTTCCTTACTGTTCAAACTAAGCACTACTTTCCAAGTCATCCTCTGAGACCTGATCATCTATTGACTCCAATAGATCTCTCTCTCTGCATTTTCTTTTGTTTTGAGGAGATATCTTCAGCTTTCTTCCTATTCCTCTTATTTTTTTTTAATTGAAGTATAGGTAATACAATGTTGTATTAGTTTTAGGTATACAGCATGGTAATTCAGTTTTATATACACACACACATATGTATATATATATTTTTTTCATATTCTTTTCCATTATTAGTTATTACAAGATATTAAGTGTAATTCCCTGTGCTACAGAGTAGGTCCTTGTTGTTTATATATTTTATGTATAGCAGTGTGTATATGTTAATTCCAAACATATATGGAATTAATATGCTAATTTATCCCTCCCCCAATCCCTTTCCCCTTTGGTTAAACATAAATTTGTTTTCTATATCTGTGAGTCTATTTCTGTTTTGTGAGTTCATTTTTATCATATTTTAGATTCCACATTTAAGTGATGCATGATATTTATCATTCTATGTCTGACTTCTTTTAATATGCTAATCTATACATTCATTCATGTTCTGCAAATGATATTATTTCATTCTTTTTAATGGTTGAATAATATTTCAGGGTATATATATACATATATATATGTATATGTATCACATCTTTATTCATTCAACTCGTTATAAACATCTAGGTTGCTTACATGTCTTGGCTGTTGTAAATAGTGCTGGAATGTATATTAGGATGCACATTTCTTTGTGAATTAGAGTTTTCTCTGGATTTTCAAAAATGTTTTAATTTCCTTATTATACTTAAAATGTACAAGAATATTTTGTTTTTTCAGCTTTATTGAGGTATAATTGACAAATAAGAATGTAAGAAATTTAAAGTGCACTTCCCAAGATTTGATATCTGTATATATTATTAAAGGATTTAGTTAGCTAACACATCCATTACTTTATGCATTTATATATATAATATATAAGTGAGAACACTTAAGTCCTACTCACTTAGCAAATTTCAATTCTACAACAAAGTGCTATCAATTAGAGTCACAATTCTACATGTTAGAGCCTCAGACCTTTTTCATCTTATAATTGAAAGTACACCTTTTCTCACTTTTTAAAATGGATATATATATGTGTGTGTGTGTGTGTATATATATATATATATATATATACACACAACTACTTTTGCTTTACTGACTATGCCAAAGCCTTTGACTAAGTAGATCACAACAAATTATGGAAAAATCTTAAAGAGATGGGAACACCAGACCACCTGACCTGCCTCCTGAGAAATCTTTATGCAGGTCAAGAAGCAAGTTAGAACTGGACATGAAACAACAGACTGGTTCCAAATCAGGGAAGTAATACGTCAAGGCTGTATATTGTCACCCTGCTTACTTAACTTATATGCAGAGTACATCATGCAAAATGCTGGGATGGATGAAGCACAAGCTGGAATCAAGATTGCCGGGAGAAATATCAATAACCTCAGATACACAGATGACACCACCCTTATGGCAGAAAGTGAAGAATTAAAGAGCTTCTTGATGAAAGTAAAAAAGGAGAGTGAAACAGTTGGCTTAAAACTCAACATTCAGAAAAATAAGATCATGGCATCTAGTCCCATCACTTCATGGCAAATAGATGGGGGAACAATGGAAACAGTAACAGACTTTATTTTCTTGGGCTCCAAAATCACTGAAGATGGTGACTGCGGCCATGAAATTAAAAGACACTTGCTCCTTGGAAGAAAAGCTATGACCAACCTAGACAGCATATTAAAAAGCAGAGACATTACTTTATCAACAGACATCCATCTAGTCAAAGCTACAGTTTTTCCAGCAGTCATGTATGGATGTGAGTAGGACTATAAAGAAAGCTGAGCACCGAAGAATTGATGCTTTTGAATTGTGGTGTTGGAGAAGACTCTTGAGAGTCCCTTGGACTGCAGGGAGATCCAACCAGTCCATCCTAAAGGAAATTAGTCTTGAATATTCATTGGAAGGACTGATGCTGAAGCTAAAATGTCAATACTTTGTCCACGTAATGCGAAGAGCTGACTCACTAGAAAAGACCCTGATGCTGAGAAAGATTGAAGGCAGGAGGAGAAGGGGATGACAGAGGATGAGATGGTTGGATGGCATCACCGACATGATGAACATGAGTTTGAGTAGGCTACAGGACTTGGTAATCGACAGGGAAGCCTGGTGTGCTGCAGTCCATGGGGTCGCAAGGAATCTGACATGACTGAGCAACTGAATTGAACTGATGTGTATACATCCAGCCCCTGGCAAACACTTCTGCTCTCTGTTTCTATAAATTTGACATTTTTTTATATTCTGCATGTAAATGACATTATACAATATTTGTCTTTCTTTGTCTGGCTTTATTTCATTTAGTATAATGCCATCAAGTTCCATTCATGCCATTGCAAAAGGAAGATTTATTTCTTTCTGAATAATATTTCATTATATATGCTTGTGTGTGTGTCTTGGTATGTGTGTAACATTTTCTTCATTTGTTAATGGGCACAGGTTGTTTCCAAGTCTTGACTATTGTGAATAATGTTGCAGTGAACATGGGGCTGCATATATGTTTTCGAGTTAGTGTTTTTCTTTTCTTTGGGTAAATACCCAGAAGTGTGATTGTTGGATTATATGAGAGTTATAATTTAGTTTTTTGATGAATCTCTACTGCTTTCCACTGTGACTACATCAGTTTACATTCCCACCCATAGTGCATCAGGGTTCTCTTTACATTTCAGTGAACTAGAAAAAGAAATTAAGCCCAAAGTTTGTAGAAGAAATAGAAGAAATAATAAAGATGAAAGTGGAAATAAATAGAAACTAAAAAAAAAAAAAAAGACAATAGAAACAATCAATGAAAATAAGAGCTGCTTTTTTGAAAAAATAAAATAAACCAGCTTTAGCTATTCTTACCAAGAAAAGGAGAGGGAATTCAAACAAATAAAATTATAAAATCTAGTAGATCTCTTTTAATGCAGCTTTTTGTGCCTGATGCAGAAATACCCTTTATTATTGATGATGCTGAGTTAGTTCTACATGATGCTTAGAATATAGATCTTCAATGGGAAGCTCCCCACTCCCTCCATTCTCTCTCCTGCAGGTAGCAGAGGTGAGCGTCTTGGAGCAGAATTACTGGAAGCTTCACAAGTGCTTGGCTCTTCACAAATGTTGCCAGTCCACTAGTCTGCTGTGGCCCCACTCCCTGCCCATTCTACTTCATTCTCCAGTTACAGTGATTGAAAACAGAGACATCGGCCGGTAAGGGTTTCTCACTCTGACCTTCAAATCTTCCCTAAAGCCCAGCTGGGAACAGTGACCTGGAGGCGATGGTTGAGAGTTCTCCAGTTAAGATAACCAAATTCTGGGGCCCGGAGACACCACTCTCCTTACACCCTTCCAGCACTACAGTGAGAGAAATGCAATTACACTTGGAAATTGAGTGTCGCTTACGTCAACAAGATATGTGGGATTACCTGAGTCTACAAACAGATGCAACTTTGGATTGCAAAAGTTAAGTTAAACCTTTTAAATGAAAATCAACCTTTATTAAAATTGGGTAAGGGTGGGATTATTTGAATTTTAAAGCAACTGATAGGGATTTTTCTGATAAGACGTATGAAGGCTATTCTTTGTAATATACAGTTCTTGAAGAGGAGTCCAAGAAACCTTAATCTTTATGATTAATTAAGGGAGTGTCAAATAATTGTCATAGAAAGGATTTGTTTAAAATGCAAAGGTTGCTCAAATGAATAAATAGCTGACTGACCTTTAGTAATCCATGCAATGAAGATGAGCACTAACACAGATTTGGCTTCCCTGGTGGCTCAGATGGTAAAGAATTTGCTGCATTGCAGGAGACCCAGGTTCCATCCCTGAGTCGGAAAGGTCTCCTGGAGAAGGGAATGGCCACCCACTCCAAGATTCTTGCCTGGAGAATTCCACGGACAGAAGAGCCTGGAAGGCTACAGTCCATGGGGTTGCAAAGAGTCCGACATGACTGAGCGACTAACGCTTTCACTAATACAGATGATGGAACAACAGTAACCATCTTTCTTCAGGTAACAGTTTAAAATAAAAATGCTTTAACAGCTAATATTATAAAACTTATCATTTCAGATATTTAGATAACTGCATATTTTATTTCAACCTGCTTGTTTGACTTGCCCTTAAAACTGTTACAGATGTGCATTTTAAAGGCACACAACTTGCCGCAGTAAGGAGGAACTTAAAAGTCTGAACACCTGTATTGGGAACCTGAAAGCCAAGTGACCTTGACCACCTGTGACACTGAGCAAATCACTTCACTTCTCTGAGAATCAGAATCCTCCTCAGTATACAAAAACATCACCACCACCCCTCCCCCACCCCGCGTTGAGTTTTCAGTGATCCAGTGAGATAAGGCATGTGAAAATATTGTGCTGTGAATATTATTAGTTGTGATGCTATTAGTCATGGTAATATTAATAATTACATTTTAAATGTGATATATTTAACTCCCATCAAAAACATCCAATCTCTGTGGTAAACACAGACATGCTAATGTCCCACCTTGCTAGCCCTGAAATGAAAACAAAACAAACCCTGCATTTAGCTCTAAGGTAACCACCTTCACTTGGAGCGCTTGCCATGTTGACAACAATCAGTTCAGTGAGTTTAGAGGAGGAAAAAAAAAAATCGGTCATGCTGTTTGGATTTACCATAAAGTAGCAGGTTGTTTATCTGAACTACATACTTTCTGATGTTGCAAAGGCACAAGTCTGGAAAATGTCTTCCTTTTAAAAATTCTTGAAGATCTGTATTAAAGTATTTATTCAATGTATAGACTTAAATGAGGAGAAATTAATGTTAATAAGTTAACATTATTGCAACTCAATGCAATAAAGCTGAGTTGTATGATGTAAAGTTGCCTGGAGGTTTTGATTCTTTTGATTACCTCCTGATGTTTTCTGTTCCTTTTGAACTTTGTGAAGTTTTGCAGGTTTCAACAGCTTAGGTGGGCATCAGAAGTGCCATCCAGCAGTAGGACTTTAGATGCCCACTGGGAAAGACAACAAAGCAGACCTAAGTGTGCTTTTCAAGGATATAATATTTCCTATTATGAAGATCCAGCAAAAGATATGAGATAGTAGCTATTGACTAAGGAGATATAAAGAGGGAGGGTTTTCTCTTTTAACCCAAAAGTCATCTACCCTTCTAACAGAGGAGGGTGAATGTTCTTTCTATAGGTTGACAATTGTTTCATGTTAGCAGTTTTACTTGTTCATGAGCTTTATACACTGTCTAAGAGGCTGGGCCTTCCAAGCTATGTGGGGTCATGTACTGAGGCCCAGGGGATCATGTGACTTAGAAGCCTGAGGGTAAAGAAGGATCCAGGATCCATTTACCACTTCTTGGCCCAGCCTTGCTACGCTCTGAGTCTCTGACTATGCATAATCAAATTCAGTCAATACAAAGTCGGGATTTGAATTTTAATAAGAGATAAAAATATACAAAGACAAGGAAAGCCTAGAAGACCTGAGTCAAATAGACTCAGAAAGAAATTGGCAAGTGTGGTAGAAGGTCAGGGCTTACTGTGTAACCTTTGCTTTAAGGTCCCGCCTCCCTGGAGCAGGCCACAGAATCAAGGACTGTTGTCCACGTTCAGACATTCAGACGTTGCATTCTCTGGCATCAGCATTTCACCTGAAGAAGTCCAGGTGGAACTGGGCCCCTGGCTGCTGGACCACTGGAGTTCTCACACTGTGTGCCAGGGGAGCTGCAGGGAGAATGTTGGCAGCCCTACTTAGTGCCATGGAGGGCTAGATGGACAGGCAACTTGGATCCTGCAGCCAGATGGCCCATTGCCCTGCCTGACACAACCTGTATCCCTCAGAGGAAAATCAACGCATGTCTTGATTGGTTTCAAATCTGGTCTAATTGAGCAAAAAGCAGCCTCCCATTGGTCCTGGGGAGAGCTTCCATGATGGAGAACTGCATAATGAGATTGGGCAACCCAGCAGTGATGTCACAGTGAGGCCCAGAGGCCAGCATCATGGGAGAAGAACTGGGCTAACCAAAGTCAGGATATAACCCACAGCCAAGACCTGGTTGCCCACTCATGAGTAATTTCCCTTTACCTGATGCCCTCTTCCTCTCTTCCTTACACTACAGCTTTCAATGGATCCCCCATGTATTTTCGTGGGTAACTGAGATGGTATCGGTTTGGCCAAAAAGTTTGTTTGGGTTTACCACCCAAAAAACTTGAATGAACTTTTTGGCCAAACCAATAGATTTCTTTGTAAGAGTTAGCTTTAGATTTTTAAGTTTTGGATAAGCAAGACTTTCTTTGCTCTTCTGCCCAAAGAAAAACTGGGTCTTCATATATGAAAAGGTGTATTCCTGAAAAGGAATCACATGAAAAGGAAAGATTTTCAATCACATGAAAAGGAAAGATTATTTTGAATAATATTGGCTGACCCTTCACAGGGACTTGGCGTAAGGCCCCAGGAAGCTTCAGTCCAAATCAGGTTGCTTTGTTAGCTTCCTGTCTGTTGAGTTTTCTTGAAGCAGGGCATCCTTGGAACGTAACACTCTGAACCGTCTGTGACCTGCTTTAACAGCTCTTCTCTGTGATCCAGCAGAGAAAAGGCAAATGAACCAGAGCTGCTTCCAGGAGCCAGAATGTCCTCATGTTGGAGATCCTAGGGAAGGGCAGGCCTGAGGAGGGCAAGGCCAGTTGTATGAAGCAACATGGCCTCAACAACCCCAAACAGACTTGCAACCAAACTACACAAACACTGACCCGCATGGCAGAAAGGAGATTTCTATCTCCTGTGAAAACAGGCAAACAGCCAATCACCCTCTGAGCTTTCTGTTTGCAAGACTGCCATCCCAGCAGGTGGCTAATTGGCACTTGGTGGCAATTCTCAGCATTCAGCTCACCATAACACCAAGAATCGCACTCCTGGCTGAGGAGGGTGGTGACCCAAGGGGAGGCTGAACGCCCAGAAAGGGAAGAGAATACCTTTGGACTCCTTCTCACCTCAGAGGAGTGTCAGTAGGTTTACTCCCTATGGTGGTTTTCATTGTTATTAAAAGAAAATAATGATTAAACATAAAAATAAAAACAAAGCCCACAGCACCTCAGCTGTTGCCACAGCACCATCCTACAGCATGCAATGTTACTAACCCAGCACAGCTTGCCCCATGGTTCTTCCATTCTGTGGACATTTAACAAATATTTACTACATGCCGTGGAGACATAGATAACAAGATGTGCTGTCCCTCCTCTGAGGAGCATGCAGTCTCATGAGAAGATGGACATTGAACACTTTCAACACAGTGTCAATGTGTTGAAAAAAACACAAGAACCACAGGGATGCAGGGAGAGCAGGATTGTTAGGAATACTGCACGTGGGTTGTGAAAGAACATATGGGCTTGAGGAAAGATAAGGGGTCCCAAAAGCAGTAATGCTGCAAATACATGGAGTGGCTTGGGAAACTATGGTCTTGGCATGTTCCAGAACCAGGGCGTAGAGGTGGCTGGGAGGTGGGAAGGTGTGAAAGGCAAGCAGACATGGGCCCTGACAATGGCAGTCATGCAAAGGCTTTGAGCAGGCAATGCCAACACCATCATCCCAGCTAGCATCCTCTGGTCCAGGGCTGGAAGAAATACAGGCAGCTACAGGGGAGGTAGAGCGCCCAGAAAGGAAGTTAGTCTGAATGAAAAAGGAAAGGTTTGGACTAGGGCCCTCATTCTGTCCAGAACTGCCCTGATTGCCAGACAGAGTACATAAGACATATCTTTAATTGTACATTTTCTAGAAGCCACATTTAAAAGCACAAGGAAACATGTGGAATTCATTTTTATAATAAAAGGCATTTTACCTAATATAGCCAGGGTATTATTATTTCAGCATATAACCAGTACCAAAAACACATGAATTATTTTTTTTATCATTTTTCTTACACTGTCTTCAAAACCTGTATGTATGTATTTTACACATATAACACATTTCTGTAGGGACCAAACATATTTCAAGTGCTCAGTAACCACATGTGACTGGAGGCAGCTTTGTGGGCCAGTTCTGGACACTCCAATGTGCGTCAGAGACTCCTTATTTGGGCCACAATTGCTCTGAGTGCCAAGCTTGCTGATACTTCTTTCTCATAAGATATATTAAAGTGAAACAGTTTCCACCAGCCAAAGGCATATAGTACTCCAAGACTTCCACTGCAAGCCACAGGACTAGATTGATGGGAAAAGTTGTCTTAAAATAAGCATGCACTCCATAATTCTCTTTGATTTCCAAAGCTTAGGGGAGAGAGGGTGCCTAGGACAATTTGCATTTTAATAAACACTGCCTCTTGCAAAATGATTCTCAACGTTCTTAATGAATGCCTCCCAATAACAATAATTAACATCAGAAGATGCTGTGCCAGCATTCAGTAATGAATGCCCTCCCAGGCAGACCCTGTTTTGATTGACTTACAGCAAAGCTTTTAAGTAACTCAGCTGGCACAGGGCCAGAGAGGGAGTTGGGTTTATGTAACTTGTTTCCCAGAAGAAAAGCAGCTTAAGTAACTCATATCTAGTCACAAGTAGGATAGGTATTAGAAGCAAGACTACAGAACAGGAAATATGTAGCCATGTTTTCAGTACTTAAGATCTCAGGAGGGGTACTTAGGTGTCCTTTATAAAACTGCTAAGCAGGCAGTGGGACACTAACAGACTCACATGGGTGTGTTGGCTCTGCCATATCAGCTCCCCTGTCCCGTGACTAATGCTCCACCCAGCTCAGGACACGTAAGTTTAGATGAGGATTTGGCCATACCCAAGGGGTTCCTCAATACTTTACAGTTCATCCCCTCAAAGCTTGGACCTGGCTTGCAAATTCCCATCTGAAGATCCCTAAGGTCGTTGGCTCCTTTCCAATATCCAGTTTGGATAACAGTGTGGTGGGATTTACATGTATGTGATAACCTTCTTACACATGCTGCCATGGCCCTGCTGTAACTCCAGAACAAACAGTCATGAGAGAAGCTTACTCTTATTGACTTAACACATATGTGCCAAGCACTGAACAAAATGTTTTGTGTGAATGAACTCAATAGGTCTTCTCTACAACCCCATGAAATCAATGTCTTCAATATCTGCATCATATAGAAAGGGAAATCAAGGAAGATGCGTAACTCCCTCTGGCAGTTCAATAAAACATGCTGAAGCTCGTCCATTCCAAGGGAAGATGTTTGTATCGCTAGACCATGCAGCCTCCTTCATTTAGCTGTGGTGAATTTCTTGTCTTGTATAGTAATGGGAAACATACATTGTGCTAGACAGAATTCTAAAATGATTCCTAAGATTATCACTCCATCCTATGTACTTCCTGAATAATTCCCTTCATGTAAATGAGGGCAGAACTGCTAAATATGATGGGGCATCATTCTCATGACTAGATTCCAACCAGTTGACTTTGAGTTGGTCAAAAGGGAAATTATTCAGGTGGACCTGACCTAAAGTTAAAGCTTGAGCTCAGGTGGGCTTCCCTCATAGCTCAGTTGGTAAAGAATCCTCCTGCAATGTAGGAGACCCCAGTTTGATTTCTGAGTCAAGAAGATCCCCTGGAGAAGGGATAGGCTACCCACTCCAGTATTCTTGGGCTTCCCTTGTGGCTCAGCTGGTAAAGAATCTGCCTGCAATGTGGGAGACCTGGGTTCAGTCCCTGGGTTGGGAAGATCCCCTGGAGAAGGGAAAGGCTGCCACTCCAGTATTCTGGCCTGGAGAATTCCATGGACTGTATAATTCATGGGATCACAAAGTCGGACACGACTGAGCAAATTTCACTTTCCAGTATAATAATGAAAATGAGTGGTGGGAGGGTTCACCCTTACCTTATTCTTGATCTTAGGAAGGATTGAAGTTTCTCCACCATTAAGCATGCTGTTAAGTGTAGGTTTTCTGTAGGTAATGAAGACTTTTCCCTTTTGTTAATATGCTGATAGTTTTTGGCATGAATGGATATTGAATTTTGTCGACTGATTTTTCTTTATATGCTGATGTGATTATGTGATTTTTCTCCTTTAGTTTTTGATGTGATGGATTACATTAATTGATTTTCAGCTGTTGAAACAGATTCGCATACATGGAGTAAATTTCACTTTGTCGTGATACATAATTGTCCTTATACACTGTTGGATTCAATTTGCTAACATTTGTTGAAAATTTTTGTATCTATGTTCATGAGACAGTGGTCTGCAGTCTTCTTTTCTTGTAATGTCTGGTTATGGGGGTAATGCTGGTCTCAAAGAAATGGTTAGACATATTTTCCTTCTAGCTTCTGGAAGAGATTGTAGAGAAATAATTTAATTTCTTCCTTAAATGTTTAGTAGAGGTCACAGGTAGGCTCACATTGGCCTACTGTTTTCTGTTTAGGAAGGTTATTAACAGCAGATTCAATTTCATTAATAGATATAGGACTCTTTAAATTGTCTATTTATTCATATGTTAGTGTGTTAAATTGCATCATTCATGGAATTGGTCCATTTCATCAAGGTTATTCAATTTGTGGGCACAGAGTTGCTCATGACACTCTTTCATTATCCTTTTAAAGTTTATGGTATCTTAATAATTCTTGATAATAGTAATTTATCTCCTCTTTTTTTTAGCTTTATAAATTTCATTGATCTTTTTAAAGAACCATCTGTTGAATTTTGTTGATTTTCTTGACTGATTTCTTGTTTTCAATTTTGTTGATTTCTCCTCTCATTTTTGTTATTTTTTAAAAAATTCTGCTTACTTTGAATTTGGGCTTCCCTAATAGCTCAGTTTGTAAAGAATCCATCTGCAATGCAGGAGATCCTGGTTCGATTGCTGGGTCAGGAAGATCTTGGGCTTCCCTTGTGGCTCAGCTGGTAAAAAATACGCCTGCAGTGTGGAAAACCTGGCTTCAATCCCTGGGTTGGGAAGATCCCCTGGAAAAAGGAAAGGCTACCCATTCCAGTATTCTGGCCTGGAGAATTCTGCGGACTGTATAGTCCATGGGGTTGCAAAGAATTGGACACCATTAAGTGACTTTCACTTTCACTTTGAATTTAATTTTTTCTTCTTTTTCTAGTTTCCTAAAGTGGAAGCTTAGGTTGTTAATTTTAGAACTTCTTTTCTAGTATATGCATTCAATGTTATAAATTTCTCTATAGGTATTGCTTTTGCTACATCCCACAAGCTTTAATAAGTTATATTTTTATTTTCATTTAGTCAAAATATTTTTAAAATTCTTCAAGTTTTTTGATCTATATTTTATTTAGAAGTATGCTGTTTAATCTCATCATATTACTGAATCTCCAGCTATTTTTCTGTTATTATTTTCCAGTTTAGTGCCATTAGAGTCTGAGAGCATATGTTGCATGATTTCTATTCATTTAAATCTGTTCAGGCATGTTTTATGGCCCAGACTGTGGTCTATCTTGGTGAATGTTCAATGTAAGCTTGAGTGGAATGTGTAATTTTCCGTTATAGGCTAAAGTAACTGATGTCTTCTTGCTATATTAACCCTATTATGTAATGCTCTTTATTTCTGATAACTTTCCTTGCTCTGAAGTATGCTCTGTATGAAATTAATGCAGCCACTTACACTTTGGTTTTTTTTTTAACAATGTTGTGTTGGTTTCAGCCATACAACAATGTGAATCAGTCATAATTATACATACATCCCCTCCCTCCTGAGCCTCTGCCCCTTCTCCCCATCCCACCCATCTAGGTCATCACAGAGTGCAAGACTGAGCTCCCTGTTTATACAGCACCTTCTCACCATCCATTTTACACCTATCAGTGGGTAAAGAATATGCCTGCAATGTAGGAGACACAGGAGAGGCAGATTTGATCCCTTGGAGAAAGAAATAACAACCCACTGCAGTGTTCTTGTCTGGGCAATCCCATGGACAGAGGAGCCTGATGGGCTATAGTCCAGTGGGTTATAAAGAGTCAGACACAACTGAGTGACTAAACACACAGTGTATATATTGAAGCTCCTTTCTCCATTTGACCCTCTCTCTCCCACCAGGGGCAGTTTGGGCCCCCAGAGCAGGCAACTCTGCTAGGCCAAAGCAGGAGGGAGCCTCAGGGATCAGAGGATCCACTGGGGAAGCCCCTGAGGTTTCCCTTACGCTTGGCCTTGGGGAGTCTCCTGGGGTCCCTGGGGCCTGGGCCTCCACCCTCCAGAGCCCTCTCTACCCTTCGCAGGCCTGGGCCTCCACCCTCCAGGGCACCCTCCACTCTTCAGTGACCTCACGCTTTCTTTAGATTGGTACTAACAGTGACATGTCTTCCTCCAGGGGCTTCCCTCATAGCTCAATTGGTAAAGAATCCGCCTGCAATGCAGGAGACCCTGGTTGGTTCCCTGGGTCAGGAAGAGCCACTGGTGAAGGGATTGGCTACCCACTCCAGTATTCTTAGGCTTCCCTTGTGGCTCAGTTGGTAAAGAATCTGCCTGCAATGCGGGAGACCTGGGTTCGATCCCTGGGTTGGGAAGATCCCCTGGAGAAGGGAAAGGCTACCCACTCCAGTATTCTGGACTGGAGAATTCCATGGACTGTATAGACTATGGGTTCTCAAAGAGTCGGACACAACTGAGCAACTTTCTTTCACTCACTCATCTTCCTCCATTTATTTGCTTTTAATCCATATGTGTCTTTACCTTTAAAATGGATTTCTTATAGACCTGATGGATAATTAGATCATGTATTTTGATCCACTCTGACGATTTATGTCTTTTAGTTGGTGCATTTCAATAATTGAAATTCAAAGTTATTATTGATATAGTCAGATTAATATCTACTATATTTATTACTGTTGTCTATTTTTTGCCTTTGTTCCTTGTTCTTATTTTTATCTTCCACTCATTTTCTTCCTTTTTAACTGAGCATTTTGCATGATTCCATTTTTTCTCCTTTCTTAGCATATCAATTATACTTTTCTTCAGCTTCTTTTAGTCACTGCTCTAGAGATTTCAATATATTTTTACAGCTAATCTAAGTCGAGTTTCACTTCACGGGTAATGCATAACGACAAAATAATCTTAATTCCTTCTTCCTATATCTGGTATCATTGCTCCCATACATTTTACATATATATAAGCATGTATTGGCATCAGGGGGCTTCCCAGATTGTGCTAGTGGTAAAGAACCCACCTGCCAATGCAGGAGACGCAAGAGATGCAGGTTCCATCCCTGGACTAGGAAGATCACTTGGAGGAGGGCATGGAAACTGACCAGTATCCTCACCTGGAGAATCCCATAGACAGAGGAGACTGGTAGGCTACAGTTCATAGGGTTGCAAAGACTCAGACAACGCTAAGCAGATTTAGCACGCACACACACATATACATATTCAAATACATCATTGCTATTATTATCTTGAATGAATTGTTATATGTTTGTTAGCAAACTGTTATCAGTGAAGAATAAGAAATATAAAAGTTTTAACTTAACTTTTACTTATTCCTTCTTTGACATTTTCCCCTTTTTATGTAGCCCTGAGTTTTTGACCTAATTATTTTCCTTTTCTCTAAAGAACTTCTTCAAACATTTCTTGCAAGGCAGGTCTACCAGTAAAAAAATTCCCTCAGTTTTTGTTTGTCTGAGCAAATCTTTATTTCTCTTTCACTTTTGAAGAATAATTTTGCAGAATTCTAGGTGTTTTTTTTTCTCTCAACACTTTAGATATTTTACCCCACTCTTTGCTTCCAAGCATGGCTTCTAAGAAGTCACATGTGATTCTTGTCTTTGTTCTTCTATAAGCGTAACAGTTTTTCTCTCTGACTTCTTTCAGGATTTTTTTTTTTTCCTGTGCTCTGAAAATAATACCCTTAGGTATAGTTTTTGGGGGCATTTATCCTGATTGATGTTTTCTGAGCTTCCTGTACCTCTGCTTTAATATCTCATATTAATATAAGGAAATTCTCAATCATTACTTCAAATAATTCTTCTACTCTTTTTCTTCTTTTTTCTCCTTTGAGTATTCCCATTACATGTATGTTCCAACTTACGTCATTATCTCAAAGTGCTGGTATATTTTATTAAACTATTTTCAGTCTTTTTTCTCTTCACTTTTTTGGTTTTGGTTTCTCTTGACATATCCTCAAGTTCATAGATTTTCTTCCCTAGCTGTGGCCAGTGTCCTAACAGGCCCATCAAAAGTATTCTTCATTTCTGTAACAGTGTTTTTTTTCTTTATAAGGATTTCCATATCTCTGCTTTTAAAGTAAATTCTTTTGATGAATAATTTTAGATTTACAGAAAAGTTTCAAAGAGAAACACCTTATTTTGTTTGTGAAAACTAAGAAACCATGTCGTACCATTAACTAATACCCAGATTTTGTTCAGTCTCTATTCAGTTTTCCCATTAATGTCCTTTTCTATTTCAGGTTACAAGACAGAGCACCATATCACACTTAGTCATCACATCTTACATCTGTGATGGTTTCTTAGCCATTCTTTGTCTCTCACACCTTGACAACTTGGAGAAGGTGCTGGTCATATATTTTGTAGAATGTCCCTCAGTTGGAGTCTGTCGTTTTTTCGTAAGACTAGATTATGTTTATGGGTTTGAGGAAAGAATATCACAGGATTGAAGTGTCCTTCTCAGTTTATCAGATCAGGGAATACATGCTGCTGCTGTTAAGTCGCTTCAGTCATGTCCGACTCCGTGTGACCCCACAGACGGCAGCCCACCAGGCTCCCCCGCCCCTGGGATTCTCCAGGCAAGAACACTGGAGTGGGTTGCCATTTCCTTCTCTAGTGCATGAAAGTGAAAAGGGAAAGTGAAGTCGCTCAGTTGTGTCCGACTCTTAGCGACCCCATGGACTGCAGGCCTACCAGGCTCCTCTGTCTATGGGATTTTCCAGGCAAGAGTACTGGAGTGGAGTTCCATTGCCTTCTCCAGGGAATACATGATACCCATATAATTGCCTGTTTATCTTGATCACCATCGTTTTCTTAGGGTTATTATAGCAAAAGTTTTATGCTAGACCAATTTTTATGAATTCTGTAAGCATATTCTCTCTATGGGGCTTCCCTGGTGGCTCAGAGGTTAAAGCGTCTGCCTCCAATGCAGGAGACCCGGGTTCGATCCCTGGATCGGGAATATCCTCTGGAGAAGGAAATGGTAACCCACTCCAGTATTCTCGCCTGGAGAATCCCATGGATGGAGGAGCCCGGTAGGCTACAGTCCTCGGGATCGCAAAGAGTCGGACACAACTGAGCGACTTCACTTTCTATTCTGTCTATGATTTTGATGTCACTACAATTATTTTGACTATTAAACACACAAATGTAATTTTGCCAATTGTCATACTATAAGAAAGACATTTAAAACAGGGCCGTGAAACATACATAATCAACTGATCCACCGGTTGACTTTGGAACTCAGCCCCACAGTGTGGTACACAGATTTGGGATAACTCAATACTACTAATGGGCATAGGTGGCCAGGCCTTGCTTGAGATGCTGCTGCAATTAGAGTAGTCAGTGTTGGAGTATCCCCGGGGCCCCCACTGTGGCTGCAAAACTCACGGACAGATCGGTCCCTGCATGACCTGTTAGCAGTCAGCACCCCCTCAGCCTACCTGACTATAGGCTTTACTCTTGATGGAAGTCAGAAAAATATAATGCTGGTCTTCAGTGAAACCCATATCTGCCATTTCTGACTCTCTTTTCTCACCTAAGATACTTCTTATATTTTAACTTCCTGGTAACCAGCACTGCTGGGGTTTCTCGCTCTTTGCAGGAAAGAAAAAGTGGAACCTGGTTCATCGCTCACAAGGATGTTTATTTTAGCCATCTTTCAAACTGGAAAGGAGACTATTTCAAGTATCACAAAGCAGATGAGCCTTTTAGGGGAATGAAGAGTCTTCTAGCTAACCTGTGGTCATCATGACATTGAATGATACTGGAAGCTGATGTATAGGCAGCTGACCAGGCTGGTGGACAGCACTGACCTGTCTCAGGTCCTTGCATCACCTTCAGGTATCTCTTAGTGGGCCATGAGGGGCCCAGGGACCCCATAACCCTACCTAGCACTCGGCATGGAGTGGCACAAAACCCTCGACAGTATTGGTGTCCTGCACTCATAGACCTTACCTGCTATGCCATTTCCCCATTTGCCACTGTGACTTGCTGGCCATCACCATGCAGTGATGCCAATTCCTGGTCTTCGGGGGCCCACTGATCTGCCTAGGCACAGGCTTCCTGAGCGCCTCAGTGCCTGGACCATGCCAGGATCCGTTTTAGCCATTGCTCCTGGGTCAGTATAAAGTCTGAATGAGAAGCAGGGTGCTTGATTTATTACCCTGGAAGTATCTGCTCTGCCTTATTTTGTCTCTACTGTGCTGGCCGGCTTGGCTGGTGAGTCTTCCTCAGGTCAACGTGACCTGGGGACTAAGTCCTGGTGTGGGTGTTTTGCCCTACGACTGGTGAGACACAAGCTAAAGTACATGCCACCCCTTGCAGGGTTCAGAGGGTTGGAACTGTGCCCTTGAACAGTGTGGTCCAGTTTTAATTTACAGGACTCATGTTTTAAAAGTTCTTTATGTAGTTAGATCTGAGAATTTAGTGAATTAAATAAATTTTTGATGGTTTCAAACATCCTCAGTGCTTCCCCAAAATATGCCTTTGGCACTTTTAATACTTCAACTAACTTGTCTTATTATTTAGTTATTGAAAAAAGAAAAGTACATACTTTGTTCTCAGAAGTATTACTAAAATGCTTTACCCAGGATCAGAAGCAGTCACTTTATCTCATAAAGAGGGAAAGGGGGCATAGCTAAATTCAGAGTTTTCTAGTTTTAACACAGAGCATAAGTAATGTAGAATTAAATAAGAATATAATCAGATACTTTTATACCCATGTTCACAGCAGCATTATTAATCTGAAGGCAAAAGTACATCAAGTGTCCATCAGTGGCTGGATAGATAAACAAAAGGTGGTCCAACCATGCAATACAATGTTATTCAGTCTTGGAAAGGGAGGACTTTCTAACACATGCTTCAACATGGAAAAACCTTGAGGACATTGCGCTAAATGAAATAAGTCAGTCACAAAAGGACGAATACTGCATAAGTCCTTTTATATGAGGTCCCTAGAGTAAACAATTGGAGACAGAAATCATAAGGGTGGTTGCCAGGAGCTGAGGGGAGGAGAATGAGGAGTTAGCGCTTCCTGGGTACAGAATTTCAGTTTTACATGACAAAAGAATTCTGTAGACGGATGGTGGTAATGGTTGCACAATGATGCAAATGTGCTTAGAGCCATTGAACTGTACATTTAAAAATGGTTAAAATGGTAAATTTTATGTATAATTTACCACAGTTTATCACAATTTTTGTCAATAACTTTTTAATCACAGAAAAAAATAATGTAGAATTAAACCTATTACCAGAAAGTGTTGCAATTCATCTAATAAACTGAGAAAATCCCCAGCTGAGAGGATAATCAGACCAGATGCCCACTTTCTGAGGCCATGGCTGTAGTCCAGAGCCTGTCTTGGTGGCAGAGTTGAAAGACTGGGTGTTCCATCAGGAAGATGTGTCCAGACTCAGCAAGGGCTCAGCTAACCCACCAAGGGTTCCTATGATGTCTGCACCAAGTTCAGAACCTCTGTGTGTACACAGCCATGGAGGGTTTTTAGCAGTGAGATGGTTGTGAGCTCACAATACAAAGTACAGGCCCAATTCCATGTTAACTGGCCTCAAAGACCCAGAAGTGCCCAGTAAAAGAGCTAAGGATGAATTTCTTAGGTGTTCATCATTTGAAAATCTGCACACCCTATTCTCCCTGCCCCTCATCCACCGCCCTCCTACAGTCACCATTCTGTTGTTTCACAGCCCACAGAAGGGGGCGCTACCCGTGGAGGCAGCCCAGCCCTGGTGGCTGAGCAACGGTTTACAGGTGAAACTGTGGCCCAGGGTGGACACCAGCAGCAGCAGGTACTTATCTTGTGAGGGACACCTGCTGGGTTTCCTCACTAGCTGTTTCCCAAACTTTTTAAAAAGATATTATATATATATTATATATATACAGTATTTATATATTATTGTTTAGTCACTCAGCCATGTCTGACTCTTTTGTGACCCCATGAACTGTAGCCAGGCTCCTTTGTCCATTGGATTTCCCAGGCAAGAATACCAGAGTGGGTTGTCACTCCAGTGGCAAGGATCAATGCAGGGATCAAACCCATATATCCTGCATTGGCAGGCAGGTTCTTTACCACTGAGTCACCAGGGAAGCCCTATATATGTGTGTATTACATGCATAATATATATATATATATATATGTATATATATTTGTTCTACTGTATTTGTCTAATTAAACAAATACAGTAGAACAAAGATATATAATATGAAAACTTTAAAAACTCTCTAGGCCTCAAGGCTTTCTTCCACTTGCACCAAAGTCACATTTCTGAGCACATGGTATGTGATAAAGATCTAGAACCTCCAAGCCCCCTGGTATTGATGATAGGAGCCACTTACACATAGGCAGATGAAAAACAAAAAAGAAAAAGACTAGTTGTGATTTGTAGGATGTGGAAGATGCTAGATCTCAAAGTCACTGGTTTCATTATTTACAAACTGCTCTTTTATTCCAATTCCCCAAATGCCTTCTTCTGACTCCTGTTCATAAATATGGGACCAGGGCAACCCGAGGTCAGGATGCGTGCCTGAGAATGGTCCTCTCATAAGGTCAGATGCTTCCTTAACTGACTTCTCCTCTTAGCAGTCACTGAGTTGTGAAGTATCATTTAGTGAGGAAATAATTATGACCAGGTACTATCACAGAGTTAGATGATGAAGTTCATGGGGTGTGTTTCATGGACCCTGTGAGAGTGGGTGGACATCTTGGAGAACTTGCAGGAAAGAGATGGCCAAGGAAAGCCGTGGACTCTACCACTGGACAATTATAACCAGAAGACTGAAATTTACCCTCTCCTGCACTACCCCTCGTCCACCCCCACTTTCCTAGACCACAGAGAAAAAAAATCAAATACTCAGTGGAAGTAAACACTTTCAAGACTTGGCTTCTGCCTATGCCTGCAGCCCTGCTTTCCTCTGCATTCAATGGACCCCCAGCTCCACCTTTAGGAGCTACTGTGCTTCCCAAATATGACCTGTTCTGGTCCATGTCTTTGTGCAAGCCTTTCTATGGAACTGGAACATCCTGACCCTCCTGTTCCTTCACTCATCAGACTCCTCTTGACTTGTAGATTTAACTCAGCTGCCCCTCCAGAGGAATCCTAGGGGACACTTACAAGACCTGCTCCCAGTGCTCCCAGTTTAAATGTCCATCGCAGGCTTTACCATGGTTCACATGTCAAATGGAGATTCCCTGTAAGACCTTGCATTCTACAATGACAGAAATAAGAGCCTTCTTTGTTTCTGGGAGACCTTGCATAACACTGGTACATACTATATAGTGACTGAGTAACGGGAGGAGGGAAGGAAGGGAGGAAAGAATAAAAACAAAAAAAGGAGGTGGGGAGGAAGAAAGGAGGGGAAGAATGGGGAGGAAGTACAGGTATAAAAGGAGAAATGGCAAATAGCATTAGACGGAGAAAAGATGAATTTGGTACCCAAAGCTAGAGTTGACAAATTTATGTTGTTAATAATAGATTTTGAAGCCATTATTTTTGCACATATTCTAGACACAATGTTTGAAGCCTGTCTCATTCTCCAATGCTCATCTAGGTACAAACAAGAGAGGAAAAGCCACCAGTTCAATTGCTGGTCCAATTTAACAAATTAGTCCCAAACTCTATAATGGAATACAGATCTCTTGAGTCTTATCTCAGAACCACTTATAGTTGGAGGTTTGACTAGTGAACTTGGTTTCTTAAATGAAGTGGTGCTGACCTGCACAGGTGTCTTCCAGATAATCACATCCTCACCAAGACTGTTTAGAAAAGAAAGGGAAAATTAATGGCTTGTGCTCGAAGACTAAGGGCTTCTTCTGCAAAGTGACTCTGCTTTGAAGATCAGGCCAAACCTGTGAACAGTTTTGGCAGTGTTGTCCATCTAGGAGGACAACTTCCTAATAGGGTGCAGGTCTGCCTTTTGTGTGGCAGTCCTGCCCTGGAATGAGTAGTCCTAAAGTGGGTCAGCTGCATGACATTGCAGAATACGGTACCTGTGACCATGTAGGGGGATATGTGGTTCCCACGGCAGTGACCTCTGCTCTCGTGTTTCTACTAAAACCCAGGTGTCAAATTGAAGGTGCCAGAGTGAGAATGTGTGAGCTGACTTTTCCTGTTTGATGCTTCATCTTGGCAGTCAAGAAGGTTGACTTGGCAACTTTGATTGATAAAACCCTTCTGGGGCCAAAACAGAGGCTCCATCTTCCTCCTCATATTTAGCCACAGGGTGTAATTGTTGAAATGAACTGCTGCAGGAAGGCCATGAGACTGGGGAAGTGTGGGTTTGAAGCAGGGAGGAGGAACGGGGCCCTATGTGAGGGCCGTTTTACAAGTGCAATGAAGGGTGTTTTCCAAATCTCTATCATGCTTTAAGACCCAAAATGGCAGGTCCCTGATGCCCTATCTCCCCTTTCCTCACTCTGAGCCCAGCTCCTGCCACCCTGATTCTGTCTGGGCCCTGGCCCTTATGACGCCATCATCTGCTCAGCTACTACTCACTAAACTCCCCACCAGGATGGAAGCAGGTAGTAAGGCAATGCATCACTCACTCAATGCAGAAACGTTTAGAATCTTCTAGGCTTCAATGAATGAAGTGGTTAAGAAAAAAACAAAAAAACAAACAAAAACGGCATCACTGAGAGAAAAATCTTCAGATCAGACTTTCTTCCTTCTCATCCCTCAACTCCCATGGCTTACGTGGTCGTGTTACACAACTTACCACTTTCTTCCAAACACATAGAGACAGACTTGTGAACCCAGGAGTCTCGCAAGATCAGCTTTTACCTAAACGGTTTTCATAAGCCCTAAATGCTGGAATGAGATAGAAATACAATCTGTCAAAGTTACATGAATCCAAAGGGGAATGAAATATATAAAATTGAGACTGTGTTCTAGATCTCTGTCTCAACAGATGACACCATATTAACTGGTCTGAACACGGTGTACTATCTTCATGGTGACATGCAAGATTCCTTATTGATTTTGGCCCAGGCCTCACGAAGAATATGGAAAGACAGACACCCACAGAAAGAGGAGAAATGAATAAAAATCTAAGATGCAATGCCAGGCATATAAGCAAATGATTGCTAAATGATGAACCCAGTATTAAGAGTTATTATAATTATCACTCTGTATGCAAGTCAGGAAGCAACAGTTAGAACTGGACATGGAACAACAGACTGGTTCCAAATAGGAAAAGGAGTATGTCAAGGCTGTATATTGTCACCCTGCTTATTTAACTTATATGCAGAGTACATCATGAGAAATGCTGGGCTGGATGAAGCACAAGCTGGAATAAAGATTACTGGGAGAAATATCAATAACCCCAGATATGCAGATGACACCACCCTTATGGCAGAAAGCAAAGAAGAACTAAAGAGCCTCTTGATGAAAGTGAAAGAGGAGAGTAAAAAAGCTGGCTTAAAACTCAACATTCAGAAAAATAAGATCATGGCATCTGGTCCCATCACTTCATGGCAAATAGATGGGGAAACAGTGGAGACAGTGTCAGACTTTATTTTTCTGGGCTCCAAGATCACTGCAGATGGTGACTGCAGCCATGAAATTAAAAGACGCTTACTCCTTGAAAGGAAAGTTATGACCAACCTAGACAGCATATTAAAAAGCAGAGACATTACTTTTTCAACAAAGGTCCATCTAGTCAAGGCTATGGTTTTCTCAGTGGTCATGTATGGATATGAGAGTTGGACTATAAAGAAGGCTGAATGCCAAAGAATTGATGCTTTTGAACTGTGGTGTTGGAGAAGACTCTTGAGAGTCTCTCAAACTGCAAGGAGATCCAACCAGTCCATCCTAAAGATCAGTCCTGGGTGTTCATTGGTAGGACTGATGTTGAAGCTGAAACTCCAATACTTGGCCACGTGATGTGAAAGCTGACTCATCTGAAAAGACCCTGATGCTGGGAGGGATTGAGGGCAGGAGGAGAAGGGGTCGACAGAGGATGAGATGGTTGGATAGCATCACCGCCTCGATGAACATGGGTTTGGGTGAACTCCGGGAGTTGGTGATGGACAGGGAGGCCTGGCGTGCTGCAGTTCATGGGGTCACAAAGAGTTGGACACAACTGAGAGAATGAACTGAACTGAATCCACTCACCACATGGAGAGGTGTTCTTGCTCAAATAGGGTATGAGGCTCCCATAACAGAAAACCATAGACTGGGTGGTTTAAACAGTAAAAATTTATTCCTCATTGTTCTGGAGGCCAGAAGGTAGTTTCCACTCTGAGACCTCTTCCCTTGGATTTTAGGTCACTACCACCATACTCTGAGCTCCATGACCACTTTTCTATATGCCTGAAGAGAGTTCTCCAGTGGGTCTTCTTAAAAGGACACTAATCCTATTGGATCAGGAACCACACACCCCTCCTCACCATGATCTCATTTAACCTTCCTTACTTCTGTAAATTTTCCAGATTCACATTCAATGGGAGTTGGGCTTCAACATATCGGGGCACATAGACATTCAATCCATATATGTAGACACAGTCCAGGAGCACTAGTCCAAGATTATTTGATGATGGGCATTTTTGTCTATATGGTGATGTCTTATTCATGGGTTACCCCTGGGACTTGAGAACAACTAGGCATGCATCATTAAAGAAAATCTGTCTTGTTCAAGTAAAATCTTGGATAAGATGGATTCTGTGAAGCCTACCAGTTAGATTTTGATTCCAGAATTATCTTTTAAACTTGCAAAAGATAATAGGGGAAAATATATGGGGGAAAAATCTTTTAATGAACTCATGGCCTTCTTTTGAGATCCAGATCACAAAGTGTGGTTTGTGGACATGATACTCAGATCTTGTTCTACCTGTAGGTGTCCTTGGGAGAAGGGACATTGGGAGGGATGTCTGCCCATACATTAAATCACTGAGCCCTTGTGATACTCAGTACCTGGTTATCTAGGCCCCTTGTCCCTTACTCATTCAGTATAACTAGAAATTTCCCAGGCAAGACAGAATGAATGAGATCTCCACAGTCTCTTTCTTTTTTAATTAATTTATTTTTAATTGGAGGATAATTGCTTTACAATATTGTGTTGCTTTCTACCATTCATCAATATGAATCACCCATAGGCATATATATGCTGCCTCCCTCTTGAACCTTCCTCCATCTTCCATCCCATCCCACCACTCTAGGTTGTCACAGAGCACTGGGTTTGAGCTTCCTGCATCATATAGCAAATTCCTATTGGCTATCTATTTTTCTATTTTACATATGGCAAATAAAAACAAAAATAAACAAATGGAACCTATTAAACTTAAAAGCTTTTGCACAGCAAAGGAAACTATAAACAAGGTGAGAAGACAACGTTCAGAATGGGAGAAAATAACAGTAAATAATTTTTAAAAACACTGATAAAGGAATAATTTCTAAAATATGCAAGCAGCTCATGCAGCTCAACCAATCAAAAAGTGGGCAGAGGACCTAAACAGACATTTCTCCAAAGAAGACATACAGATGGCTAACACATGAAAAGATGCTCAACATTGCTCATTATTAGAGAAATGCCAATCTGCTGGCTCTTTCTACAAATATATCTTCCAGGGCTCATGCCCGTCTGCTTGAAAACATTTTACCCTTGCTTCTTGCTCATTTCTATCAAGACTGTGTTTTTCTAGGAGTGACTGCCCACAGACATTCTGTACTTTGGGTTTTGTTGTGATTGTTTGTTTTGTAAGTACTAGCTCTCCTCGGCCTTAGCACACAGAGACCTTGAACATGGGAGTCCCTGCATGCCAGTCACTGTGAGTTCCCCAAGTACCAGGAAGGGAGCAATGGGCTCAATTTCCCTCTCAACGTGTGCCCTGGAGGCAGGTTTAGATCAGCACTAGGACACAGAGCACGTGACACCTCAGAGCTTCACATCCAGCTCAATCCTCAGAAGAGTAACCTTTAGACCTTTCTTGAAATAATGTCCTGGGAGGAGATCCAGGAAGCGCTTGCAATATATTCAATATATTCAGTGTGTTCTCTGGTCATGAGATGTTTAGTATTAATCATGTAGCTTTGAATGCTCTTTGAGGCTATTTCAACAACTTCAATGAGCAACTTCAGTTGGAAACTGGATTTTTTTCTTCCTCCAAGGTATTTTTCCTCCAGATTACCCTGGGCCTTCTTTTAATAGCACATGCCCACCACGACACCCTGCTTTGTCGTCCTTCCTGATGGTTGTCCTAAAATCCCACTGCTGGGTGGCACCTCTAATGCCTGCCTAAGCTGCTAAAACCTGCAATAACTCACAAAAATGCAAAAAGGAACAGAAAACATCAGGAGGTAATCAAAAGAATCAACACCTCCAGAAACTGTTCATCATATGACTCAGTTTTTATTGCATTTACTTGTAATAATGTCCACAGTTGATTTCTCCTGATTTAGGTGTTTGTCTTGAATAAACATATTATTGCAGGTCTTTAAGAAATTTTCAGAGAAACCTCTTGTTGATTTTTCTTGAACACTCACCAGTTTACTATGAATATCCTGACTGAATATGCTGCCAAGAAGTGAACACAAGACACACCTAAAATAGAGGCTCTGGCAAAGGTCCCAGCAGCGGGTACTGGTGACAGGGGAGAGCTCTCTTCTCAGAGATGACTAACACCAAGGCGACAGCCGGTCCTTCACCCAGTCACATTCCTCCTTTCCTGTGAAGAGAACTCCAGTAGGCATATAATTTAACAAAAAATCCCTTAATTCTGACTTTGGCAAGGAAAGAGAAACAAACCGCTAGAGCCACAAACTCATGCAGCAGGACGCATTCGGGGCGTGTTTATGTAACACTGGGATTCTCCAAGTCACATGTGCCGCGACCAACAGCCGGGCTGTGCAGAGCAGTAAGAATAACCTGAATAGCCCACACCAGGCTGCGTGCAAAGTTGCTGAGGCAGCAGCACTTGCAAAATAAGACGGAACACAGCCATCCCTGAGAGAGGTGCCCTGAGGTCACTAACAGGTCTCCCAGGGCCGCTTGTGAGACCTGGGGAAAGTGCTGTCAGAAACTCCGTGGAAAAGAAACCAGTGTCTCCTCATTATCCAGCATTCTCAAATATATTTCCTCTCCTTTCATTTTTCTAAATTTCCTATGACATCTTCCGAACTACAGTCCCAGGGTACACACATGGGAATTACAGCTTTGTACCCTTGGAATCCTAATACAACAGTCAAGTTCTCATTAAGGAGGAACCCTGAGTCCTGAGTTCATCTGTGATTCTTTAAAAATGTGATTTGATTCCTTTTAAAAAGGAAAGAACTTAACATTGGGGATTTACTTCGTTAGAGGGTAACAGGAGCCCTTAGAAATGTGCATATCCCCCCACATATGCTTTGGTGTGGGTGACACAGGGCCACTGCAAACCCTGTATTGAACACCAACCGTTCCAGCAGCTGCTCTGACCCTCTGGGAAGCAGGTGCCAGGAAGGCTTGCAACATATTCCCCTGCTCAGAGCCAAAGACAATCCAGAAGGGCAGCCGCTGTCTACCCCAGCTCTCTGAGGACACAGCTTGCGTGGCAGGGCATCTCTAGGGAGGTTCCCGTACTAGTCACTGACTTCACAACATCCCATGGAGAGTGGTCGTTTCACTGACCCCCTACATCCATTCCAGCCCCAAATGATTGGTTTAATCTTGGAATCCCAGTCTTCTTGTTGGTTACAGGTAGAAGAATGGGCATATGACCCAATTCTATCTGGATGGATTAGGGAAATATTCACTTAGGGATGTGTCTGGGTAGAATTTATGGCTTCCATGGGGTTCTAGAAAAAAAAAAGAAAAAACCTCAGAGATGGAGTTTCGCGTTCAGGTGATTTATTGAGGGGTTTTCTTGGGAGTGACAGTTTTAAGAAAGTGAATGAAGCAGGACTAGGTTGAAAGAGGCGTTCACTGGTAGAGTGCTCTACATGAAGACCTCTGCCAACCCAGTGGTCACTGTGGGACTGAGATAGCTACTCTGAGGCAACCCCAAAAGGGACTTAGGAACTGAGGTATTTTCCTCCTACATCTGGTCACTGTGTGGGCTGTCAGTGGGGAGCAGGCATCACCTGCTATGAGACCCCTTTCCTAGGAGGGATTCAGCTGTGAGCCATTGGCAGCAGGACCACCAACAGCCAGGGGAAGGAGCGCCTGAGTCCTGAAGGGGTTGTCTGGGCATCACACTGCCATATACTACAGTATGTCCCTCCACTGCTCAAAGTCACCAGCTTCGTGTTCTAAGTTCACTTCCCAGGGAGCATCTCCTCCAGGATCCTGCTTTGTCTACTTCCCAGGGAAACAAGCTAAGAAAATTGCCAGAGGGACCACAGCCCCAGTCACTACAACTTGTCTTCAGGCCACAAACAATACCATCTCCCTCCTTCATTATCCATCCAAGATTCTCCTCACTGTGGGCTAGCACCTCTGCTGGTCACAACTTGTGTGCTGGTCCTCTTTGAGGATCCAGGCTTTCACTCACCAAGCCCTTCTCGGACTATGGTTGCAACAAAGTCTATTTACCATCAAAGTCAGACAAGTACCAGCTGGACCACCTGGGTGTACACATCCTACTCTTACCAAATGAAGCAGTCCTGTTTCCTTCTGACAATAAAGACCAATGCCCCCATCAGGATACCAACCTCTTGGCAAGAAGAATTCAAAGTGACTGGGCAAAAACAACACTTAAGTTTAATAAGATTCTTTTGCTATGACTCCTGTTGGAAGGATCTCCTCTGGGAATAAGATCTCTAGAGTCACAGAACTTAAAGTTACTGAAAGGAGAAACACAGACTATTCCCCAAATGAGTCATAGGAGTGATGGTAAGCAGGTACATGCCCACTTTCTCCCCTTGGTTCCTAGACTTGCATTCCCAAGCACCATATTGGAGACTCAGTGCCAAGAAATGGCACTAAATTGACACTAATACTGGGCCTTCTCAAGTCATTTTTTTATTAAACTTTTTATTTTGTATTAGAGTATGGCTGATTAACAATGTTACACTAGTTTCAGGTAGACTCAAGTCTTTTTAATAGTCCCATCAGGTCATAGGTTTCTGGTTGATATGATAAGCAATAAGATCAGAGGATCCCATGGACATGTGTCCACTGCCCCATACCTCTTTTGGTATAAAGTTGGGATCCTTTGTCTGAAAAGACATGGTGCAGTATTATTTGTAAGTCATCAGAGGCTGAGGCTTTACAAGCAGGAAAGTCAAACCCTTAACTAGAATTTAAATCAATTTTAGTTACCATAAATTTCTTCCCTTCTTGGGTGGAAGGGATCCAATGTAATCAACTCATCATCAAGTGCCTGATTGGTTTATTGAGGGCTGACTATGTTCATGTATCAAGTTGGTATTTTGACAGCAACAGAAGCTATGTCAGTCCTGGTTAGTGGAGCCAGTTCTGTGAGACTCATGCATGAACTCGCTCCTAACACCACTGCTACACTCTCTGTGTACTTACTGCAATAGGGAAGAAACTTGTATTCTGTTACAAGTTAATCACTAAAGAAAAGTTGCCTATAAGCTTAAATTATATATAATGGCCCATCTCTGGGCACCTTGCTTCCCGGGTAATGAGAATTAAGCTAAAATACCTTTGTTTGGCTTACAGGAAACATCCTAATCAGGCCCACCTATGAAT
Source organism: Dama dama (assembly GCF_033118175.1). NCBI lineage: Eukaryota > Metazoa > Chordata > Mammalia > Artiodactyla > Cervidae > Dama > Dama dama. The sequence continues at coordinate 23,481,722 of NC_083696.1, read as the reverse complement.
GACTGCAGGAAGGAAGAAATTAACACATCCCCTCCGGAGGCTGATGGTAACCAGGAAGTGCTTGACTTTACTCCCTCCCCTTCTGGTACAAAAAGAGCCTGAATTCTAACTCAGGTAAGATGGTTCTTTGGGGCACAAGTTCACCATCCTCTTGGTTGGCTGACTTTCTGAATAAAGTCATTATTCCTTGCCTCAACAACTCATCTCTTGATTGTTGGCCTGTTTGGCAGTGAGCATTACCAGCTTAGGCCCAGTAACATCAGTATGCCAATACCAAGATGGCTCATGTCAAAGGCTGGCTGATGCCAACTGGCCAATCTTCTGTCTAATTGGTTGTTTTGTTCTTCGTGTGACAAGTGCTCTTTGGTGGGTGTCAGTGCATAACTCAGAGTTTTTCACACCTCATGATCACACCCATAGATCTGTACACCTGTCTCCCTTCCAGACCTCCTCATGCCCAGTCTTTTAATCACTCTCTTTAGGCTCCTCATCAAAAGCCAAGTCATATAAAATGGCCCATGATTCCAAATATATTCTTATAAGATACTTCTTTTTCCTCATAAGGCAAATTTCCAAGGGAACTACTCAAAATTCTGACCCCCTGAAGAACTGCCAATCACCATTGTATTTCCAGGTGAAGCTATAGTGTAGTAGAAGCCCATCTTGGCCTTGAACCCACAGACCAATCTATTGGTTTCTACTCATGAATCAAATGCTTCTTCCTCCATGAGTTGAATCTCGCATTTGGTGGTAGGTGTGAGGTGAAGGAGAGGTATGGGTGCAGCAGTTAGGGGTAACATGAGGACCTGAAATGTATATTCATGTTGCTTACTTTGCTCTTCATCCAAGCCTGTGTCCAGTTCCAGAAACATCATGTTCATGTCATGGTGGAACACTGTTTGGCCCACCCCAACCACTGATGTGGTCAATTGGACAGAACCAAGTACATGGTGGACAGTGCCGACCATATAATAAGGCAGCATTTCACCTCTACCAGCGTCACCCAGCCTCTTAGGAGCTGGTTTTTGAATGGGATATTAATCTCTTCTGTAAGAGGCATGATCTTGCTCCAACACCCTAGGGAGTCTATGTCTCTCTTGCCACAAGTTGTCTTTTCCCACCACAAATACACCTATATGGGGTGCTATGTGGCATATATTTCAGCCCATTTTCACCTCATCCTGAACCTGCTACAGAGATCTTTTCTGCTTTGGACCTCACTCAAAACTGGCAGTCTTTTGTGTCATTCAGCCTATGAGCTAGAAAATCCTTCCAAGATAAGGCATATGCTTCTGTCAGAATGTCTTGAGGATACCAGACATTGTGCTTCCTTCTTTGTGCTGCAAAGTTCAAGAATCAATGACTTGGCTACTTTAAACAGATGTCTTGGCTTATCCCAGTCTTTCAGAACCCAAAATATCTTACTCTGCGGTGGGTCTTTGAATCCTCACTGTATTTATTTCATCCTCTGGAGCACACGTGTCTTGCTGAGGTCTCAGGCATATTTGTCACTTCTTGCTCATCTAGTTTAGTTAACAGGATGCTGCTAATATAGACCAGTGCAAAGTCACAGAATGTTTTGATGGTCTTTTTCACTTTAGACTATATTATGACTGAGAGAAGGAAAGCTAACAGCCATAGGGAAAGAGTTTATGTCTCTTATTGTTCATCCCATGTGAATGGAAATTGCTTCTGACCTTCCTTCCTAATAGGAATGGAAAAGAATGCATCCATCAGAGTAGTGGTTGCATACTATATACCTGAGTCCATTTTAATCTAATTTTTCAAATATACTCAATTTGGCACAGCAGTTTCAACTAAGGCTACTCTTTGGTAGATCTTGGAATATTCCTCTGGCATTCCCCAGAAGTAATTTGATGGTTGTTGGGCATGACTGGTTAACAGGGGTGTGATTAGTGATCACCGCTTTTGCATCTTCTAGGTATCTATCATTTTCCCCAGGATGTGATACTGTTTAATTTTACCACTCTCTTCACTGAAACAAGGGATGATTCTACTTGGCCTTCCTCAACATGATAGGTCTTAACAACAGGCCAAGAACCTATTGTGAAAATTCTTCCAACCATCCATTACAAAACTATACCTTCAGGGACTTGTGAAATGCCTACCAAATGGATTTGCAGGCCTAGGGGACCCATCATGAGACTGACTTGGAGCAGGAGTTCATTTGTTTATCAGATATTTCCACGCTGATAGAAAGGTCATAAAGATGCTTCAGATTTTGGTTATTAATGGCGGCTCAGGTCCTGGGTCCCAAAGTCTTTAAAATGGCATGGTCTTCTCTTTTCCCCTAGAGTTAACTGAATAAAGTGTCACAAGTCAGTCTGGGGAAGGATTAGCACAAGGGTCAACAAACTTTTTCTGTAAAGGTCTAGCATGTACGTATTTTTGGCTTTTCAGGCTACGTGATCTCTGTTGCAACTATTCACCTTTGCTGCCATAGCACAAAGCAGACATAGGAAATATGTAAATAATGGGAGTGACTGTGTTCTACTGTTATTTACAAAACAGACAGTGGGCTGGATTTGGCCCATAGGCCATAATTTGCCAACCCCACAGCCCTCTGCTGGCCAGATCCCCATGTCTCCCATCCCAACCTCATTGTTCATTATGATAATTGTACCCACCTTAACTTTGGCAGTTCAGCACCTCCACCTAGTTTCTGTTATTTCTGGATCCTATTGTTTCCATTTCTATCAGAGAACTTGGTTCTGTAAGAGCATCTCTGCTCCTGAGCCTCAGATGTCTTAAAAATGTCTCTTCTGTGGGAATGTAAATTGATATAGCCACTATGGAAGATAGTATAGAGATTCCTTAAAAAACTAGGAATAAAACCACCATATGACCCAGCAATTCCACTCCTTAGGCATATACCCTGAGGAAACCAAAATTGAAAAAGACACATGTACCCCAATGTTCCTTGCATCACAATTTATAATAGCTAGAACATGGAAGCAGCCTAGATGTCCTTCAACAGATGAATGGATAAAGAAGTTGTGGTAATATACACAATGATATATTATCAGCCATAAAAAAGGAACACATTTGAGTCAGTTCTAATGGGGTGGTTGAACCTAGAGCTTATTATACACAGTGAAGTAAATAAGAAAGAAAGATAAATGACATATACTAATGCACATATATGGAATCTAGAAAGATGGTACTGATGAATTTATTTGTAAGGCAGCAATGGAGAAACAGACACAGAGAACAGACTTATGGATGCGGGGCGAGGAGAGGAGAGGTGGAAATGAATGGAGAGAGTAACATGGAAGCTAACATTACCACAAGTAAAATAGAGAGCCAATGGGAATTTGCTGTGTGGCTCAGGAAACTCAAACACGGTCTCTGTATCAACCTAGAGGGTGGGATGGGAGGGAGATGGGAGGGGAGGGTCAAGAGGGAGGGGACATATGTACACCTATGGCTGATTAATATTGATGTTTGACAGAAAAAAAAAAAAAAACAAAATTCTGTAAAGCAATGTCCTTCAATTAAAAAATAAATTAATTTTAAAAATGTCACCTCTGAGCTCCTTAATGATGCCCTTTCACAGGGCATCTCCTACTGATTTTGAAAGAAGTTCCTTCTGAACTCTTGCACGGATCCTATTTGACTGGTGGCATTCCCAGCCTTACTTTATATCCACTCTACTATGTGACTTCTCCCAGCCTGTTGATCTTTTCTGCCACTTCCTCCCAAGGTGCGGCTGGTATTTCCACATTTCTTAGTATGGGCACTTTTCCAAGCTTCCCAGAAACCTCCATCAGAAGGTCAGCATCATATCCTGGGGTCCTCTGACAAGGTGTTAGGTCCTAGATCAGGTTTCCCAGGTGGTGCAGTGGTAAGGAATCTGCCTGCCAATGCAGGAGCCACAGGAGACGTCCATTCAATCCCTGGGTTAGGAAGATCCCCTGGAGTAGGAAATGGCAACCCACTGCAGTATTCTTGCCTGGAAAATCCCGTGATCAGAGGAGCCTGGTGGGCTACAGTCCATGGGGTTGCAAAGAGTTGGGCACGACTGAGCTTGAGCATAGGTCCTGAATCAGGGAGATTATACTAATAAACTCTTCTTATCCAACTTTGTGTTCCCCTTTTCTTGAGCCAATACCCTCAGAGTCCACCCTCTATATTCTCTTCTGTTCCCTAATGGTTCATGTTGGTGAGATTCCCCCAGCTCCTGAAGGTCTTGGTCTCTCTCCTCCTTTGCAGTGCTTCCCTGGCCAGATGAGACTATGACTTGACCTTCATTATCTGTCTGGTGTCCAAGAGGATAGAGTCCCTTGGACTGCAAGGAGATCAAATCATTTGATCCTAAAGAAATCAATCCTGAATATTCAGTGGAAGGACTGATGCTGAAGCTGAAGCTCCAATATTTTGGCCACCTGATGAGAAGACCTGACTCATTGGAAAAGACCCTTCTGGGAAAGATTGAGGCAGGAGGAGAAGGGTGTGATAGGATGAGATGGTTGGATGGAATCATCGACTCAATGGATATGAATTTGAGCAAACTCCCAGAGACGGTGAAGGACAGGGAAGTCTAGCATGCATGGGATCACAAAGAACTGGACATGACTGAGCAGCTGAACAACAACCAGGAGGATAGGAGTGGTAGGTCCTGAGGAAGCCATGTATTATCTTGCATTCTCTTCTCCAGTATTTGATTCTACTTTGCCATTGATAAAAGTTTTAACAATTGCACTGCTACTGCCAAGGGCTATTAACAACAAAGAGGTCCTTATCAATTGCTGAGTGACAAGTGGTCTTTATCCAAAGTATCATGTTAGATCAGCTTCCTGGGACCACTCCTCATGTGTACTCTCTTGGAGTGAGTTCTTTGGGAGAAATATTCAGTAACAGAGTTTTAAAGACAAGAGATTTATCAGGGAGTGCCTGCAAGAACACAATCTGTAAAGAAGGGAGGGAAACAGCATTGAGAAGAGTGGGAAGTTGAACTCCACTTGGTCGCAGCAGGATGTCAGTCTGTCCAAAGGGGAACTGAGACTAGCACTGGTTACAAGGTGCCTTGGGGTTCAGATCCCAGGGAAACAGCCCTTGTGCAAGAAGCCTTGTTTGGATGAGTTCAGTTCCTGGGGAGAAACTCAGCAGTGAGCTATCATCAGTCCTAGAGACTGGGAAGTGAAGTCTCCATCCCCAAAAGAAGTGTTTAGATGGCATAGCCCAGTGTCTGCTGCAGATGCCTCATTCTTTAGAGGGAGGTCCAACAAGAGAAGGTCCCTATCTTCCTCTGGAAATTGCCATGTCTGGATAAGGTGCTTACAATGACACAACCTGTATTGTTCCCATGAAGGAAGCTGCTCGTGGCAAAGCTGAGGATGTCAGAGACAGAGAAAGCCTGATCCCTGTGATTCTGTTCCTGGAGCTGGAAGGTCCTGCTGCTTAAATAGAATTAGTTTTCTCTTTCTTAAAGAGGCAATCATTGTGACTGCTATGGTAAAGAATAGGTGATGCTAGTGGCAAAGACCCACCTGCCACTACTGGAGACATAAGAGACGCAGGTTCAATTCCTGGGTCAGGAAGATCTCCTGGAGAAGGGCATGGCAACCCACTCCAGTATTTTTGCATGGAGAATCCCATGAACAGAGGAGCCTGGCAGGTTATAGTCCATCATGTCGCAAAGAGTCAGACATGACTGAAGCAACTTAGCACACACATACCCAGTTTCAAAATTGAATTTACAGGAAGTTCAAATGATAGATGGAGGAAATGGAAGAGAGAATAGGCAAGAATGATTGAATTTTTTTCTGACCATGGTCTTGTATTTCAAAATAAAATGCTATAATGAAATAGGGAATGATATTGTTGAAATATATTAATGTTCTTTTCTTCTTTTGCATCTGATCTCATTTCACTCTGCCAAAGGCATTCATTTGCGCCAGGGAATGAATACAAAAAAGAATAATGATTCAATATTGGACTCTAACATCCAGAAAAGAATTTTCAAATCCACAGAAAGACATTCATTCTGAAAGCCAAGGATTTTCTTTTTTTTTTTTTTTTAAGTTTCCATTAAGATCCAGATGTAGGCAATGTGAGATTCAAGTTTAGCCTTAGCCAGGACTGGAGAGACAAGGATGTAATACAAAGTAAAATCTATTGTTACAGATCTTCATGAAGAGAGATGAGCTAGAAACAGAGAGGGAGAGAGAAGGAAGATGGGCAGAGAGACAGCTGCATCCCATCTTTTCTCCCGAGTTACTCAAGGACCTAAGTGGGTGTGGTAAGTGGATGAAAGAAAAACTAAAATCAAAGACACATTCCCCATTTGGAACCCCTCGTACTGCTCACTCACCTGTGTGCGGGTGATGAAATGAAATAGCTTAAATGTAGTGAGATGAATGAGATTAATGTAATGTTCTTGCTTCCTCATTTGTGTCCCCTAAGGGACCCGGATGTTCCTGTGTGCTCTGGAAAAAAGATGCAGTTGACCTCAGGGAGGTTATGGGGCACAGACCCTAGAGATTAGCCAGAGACGTTCAAGGGTACCAAGGCCTGGGGATCGATAAGAAAGGCTGAAGACATGGACTCCAATGAAGGTGTGGACAAAACTCCCCGGGGAGCCAGATGAGACTAGGGTTCATTGACAAGTCACAAAGAAGAGAAACCAGGTGAATTTCAAGGACATCAGATCTAATGCTCTATCTGTTCTGTCCATATGATTTTCCAGGCAAGAATACTGGAGTAGGTTGCCATCTCCTCCTCCAAAGAATCTTCCCTACCCAGGAATCAAACCCATCTCCTGCATTGCCTACATTGGCAGGCAGATTCTTTACCACTGAGCCACTCTTGAAGGCTTTTCCTATCACTAGAAGGTCTCAGAAATATATTTCCCACTGTTAGACTGGAGAGAGGAATGAAAAAGAGGAATTCTTGAAGAAACACTTTCTCAAAAGAGACTCTACTTTCATCAAAATGATGCAGTTTAAATCTCAAAAGACTGTTTTTTAAAAAATTTACTTGAAATTATATTTTATTGTTGTTCAACATTTTTTAATTTTCTTTTGTTCACAAAAATAAGATGTAATCATTGCAAAAATTAGTTCGTTTGGAAATTAAGAGAAAAGGTTAAAGAGGAAAACATGTGGCCTGTCCTCTCATCCCTATTAACATTTAGCCTCTCTTTCTTCTCTTATGAACATTTTAGCTTTTGATTAATTTTTATTGTGGTGTAGTTACTTTACAATGTTCTGTTAATTTCTGCTGTGCAGCTAAGTGAATCAGCTATAAATATATATTATCCCCTCTTTTATTAATTTTCTTCCCATTTAGATCACTGTAGAGTTCCCTGGGCTATAATATAATATAATGTGTTTGGTTCTCATTAGTCATCTATTTTGTGAAGTGAGATGAAAGTTGCTCAGTCAAGTCTGACTCTTTGTGATCTTCTGAACTATAGCCCACCAGGCTTCTCTGTCCATGGAATTCTCCAGGAAAGAACAGTGAAGTGGGTTGCCATTCTCTTCTCCGGGGACCTTCCCGATTCAGGGTTCAAACCTGGGCCTCTCACATTGCAGGCAGATTCTTTACCATCTGAGCAATGGGGGAAGGCCCCATGCTATCTAGTCAGTTCTCATTATTTATCTATTTTATACATAATAGTATACATGTTGATCCACCTTGGTATCCACACATTTGTTCTCTATATCTGTGTCTCCTATTTTTGCTTTGCAAGTAAGCTCATCTGTATAATTTTTCTAGAGTCCACATATAAGCAATTTATATGAAATTTGTTTTTCTGTTTCTGAAATACTTCTCTCTGTATGACAGTCTATAGGTCTATCCACATCTCTGCAAATGGCACAATTCTGTTCCTTTTTATGACCCAGTAATATTCCATTGTATATATGTACCACATCTTCTTTACCCACTCCTCTTCTGAAGGACACGTAGGTTGCTTCCCTCTCCTGACTATTGTAAGTAGTGTTGCAATGAACATCGGGGTGCATGTATCTTTTTGAATTATTATGGTTTCCAGATTTGCCCAGGAGTGGGATTGCTGTGTCTTATGGTAGCTCTATTTTTAGTTGTTTCTTTTTTTTTTTCAATTGGAGGATAATTGCGGATGTTCAAGCTCGTTTTAGAAAAGACAGAGGAACAAGAGATCAAATTGCCAACATCCACTGGATCATCAAAAAAGCAAGAGAGTTCCAGAAAAACATCTATTTCTGCTTTATTGACTATGCCAAAGCCTTTGACTGTGTGGATCACAATAAACTGTGGAAAATTCTGAAAGAGATGGGAAGACCAAAACCTGACCTGCCTCTTGAGACCTGTATACAGGTCAGGAAGCAACAGTTAAAACTGGACATAGAACAACAGACTGGTTCCAAATAGGAAAAGGAGTACATCAAGGCTGTATATTGTCACCCTGCTTATTTAATGTATATGCAGAATACATCATGAGATATGCTGGGCTGAAAGAATCACAAGCTGGAATCAAGATTGCCAGGACAAATATCAATAACCTCAGATATGCAGATGACACCACCCTTATGGCAGAAAGTGAAGAGGAACTAAAGAGCCTCTTGATGAAAGTGAAAGAAGAGAGTGAAAAAGTTGGCTTAAAGCTCGACATTTAGAAAACAAAGATTATGGCATCCAGTCCCATCACTTCATGGCAAATAAATGGGGAAACAGTGGAAACAGCAGCAGACTTTATTTTTCTGGGCTCCAAAATCACTGCAGATCGTGGCTGCAGCCATGAAATTAAAAGACACTTACTCCTTGGAAGGAAAGCAGTTATGACCAACCTAGACAGCATATTAAAAAACAGAGTCATTACTTTGCCAACAAAGGTCCATCTAGTCAAGGCTATGGTTTTTCCAGTAGTCACGTATGGATGTGAGAGTTGGCCTATAAAGAAAGCTGAGTGGGAAGAATTGATGCTTTGGAACTGTGGTGTTGGAGAAGACTCTTGGCAGTCCCTTGGCCTACAAGGAGATCCAACCAATCCATCCTAAAGGAAATCAATCCTGAACGTTCATTGGAAGGACTGACGCTGAAGCTGAAACTCCAATACTTTAGCCACCTGATGAGAAGAGCTGACTCATTTGAAAAGACCCTGATGCTGGGAAAGACTGAGGGCAGGAGAAGAAGGGGATGACAGAGGATGAGATGGTTGAATGGCATCACCGACTCAATGGACATGAGTTTGAGTAAACTCTGGGAGTTGGTGATGGACAGGGAGGCCTGGCGTGCTGCAGTCCATGGGGTCGCAAAGAGTCTGACATGACTGAGTGACTGAACTGAACTGAACTATACAGTTCACAGTGGCTGTATCAATTTGCATTGAGACAGTGATATTTTAAACGTGCATTGTACTGTCTGAGTGCAGGGGAGTCAGGCAGCACCGTGCTCATATCCCCTCAGGCTGTATCCACATCCTGCAGAGTCCCCTCCAGCAAGAGCAGGTTTGAAATGCCAGAAAACCAAAAGGTCTCAGGAGCAGCCCTCAGCAGGAGGGTCAGGAATCAACATGTTAATACCCAGCTCCTCCCTCAGGTTGGGGTAGTTCTTCACACATGTGCTACGCAGGCTCCCAGAGCTCCCCAGTGGGGCTAAGCTCCAGTCCCCTTGGTGGTTAATGTGCTCATAACACACATCTCACTAGCTGCTTGCCCCTCTCAGCTTCTTGGGATTTCCCCTCTCATATAAACTACTTGCACTTACATTCTTTTCTAAGTTTTCTTCTGGGAAACATAGGCTAAGATGATTGAAAGCCATCACTCCTTTACCTAGTGAGATGGGAGCCCAATAGGACCATTATATCTGCTACTGTCAAAAGAGGTTCTATCGGCTTTGCACACCCAAGGCAACGAGAATAAATCTTCACAGCATTTTTGAGCTTTTTTTTTTTTTTGTATTGTAAAAGCATCATTCATTTAGGCAACAAAGATTGATTTAGTTAAAATTCAGTTCAGTTCAGTCGCTCAGTCATATCAGACTCTTTGAGACCCCATGGACTGCAGCACGCCAGGCCTCCCTGTCCATCACCAACTCCCAGAGTTTACTCAAACTCATGTCCATTGAGTCGGTGATGCCATTCAACCATCTCATCCTCTGTCATCCCCTTCTTCTCCTGCCCTCAGTCTTTCCCAGCATCAGGGTCTTTTCAAGTGAGTCAGCTCTTCTCATCAGGTGGCTAAAGTATTGGAGTTTCAGCTTCAGCGTCAGTCCTTCCAATGAACGTTCAGGATTGATTTCCTTTAGGATGGACTGGTTGGATCTCCTTGCAGTCCAAGGGACTCTCAAGAGTCTTCTCCAACACCACAGTTCAAAAGCATCAATTCTTCAAATTAGGTATAAGCAATTATGTAGGTCAGTTTGGAATGTTCTGTAGTAATATGAAATTAGAATACACAAAACTCTCATGACTATATTCAGTCTTCTTCCCCGTCACTGTCTTCGGACTTGATCATTTGAGCCCATGTGCTCTTGCTTTTCTATTCATGTCTAGTAAAGAATCCAACAAAATATTCAATATTAAGTATAAAAGTTCTTTAATTAATAATATAATCATGCAGGACTTCCTGATGGTCCTTTGGTTAAGAATGCATTGCAAGGGATGTGGGTTTGATTCCTGGTTGGGGAACTAAGATCTCACGTGGCTCTGGGTAACTAAGCCCATGTACCACACCTGGGGAGTGCACACACTTACTGCAACAAAAGGTCCTGCAGGCCACAACTAAGGCCTGACAAAGCTAAATATATACATAAATAAATAAAAATGCAATCATACAATGCACAATCATTTATTACAGATCCATCCTGTGACAAATTCTCTGTGGTGAATGAACGAATGAGTATGTGAATGGTGGGGTCTCTGCTCTAAGAACTTTCATCCTAACATAGATGTAAGCATTAACTTAAATTGATTCAGTGTGACAAGTGCTCTAATGGGGGACCACAGCAGAGAGAAAGAACTTCCCCTTGAGGCATAAAGGTTTGTTAAGGAAAAGAAGACATCAGATGTCAGGTATTTCCACAGTTTCACTAGAAAGAATTATTCCAAACCCAGTGGCCTAGACAGTAGGCATTTATTTTTCTCACTCACAGGTAAGTAGACAACAGTTTGCTGGCTTTGGCTCAAGGCTATGGCTTGATTCCAGGTCTGTTACATTTCTCATGCTCAATGAAGCATCGTCTCACTATGAAAAAAAGAGTACAGTATCTAAAAGAGCACACAGAAATGGCAGTGCCTCTCCAAGCATCATAGCTGGCACTCTATTACTTCTGCCTGCATCTAACTGGCCACAGCACACATTTGGCCAGTCCTAAGGTCGCTAAGGACCTTGGTAAACTGCATACCAAGGGTAGAAGGAGGGCTGGATATCTGTGTGCATAATTCAGTCTATCCCAAGGATTGATGGAGGAAAGAAAGCTCCAGAAAGAAACTACAATGAAACACCATTACTGTCACATGTCCAGGTCATTTGTTTAGTAGAAACAGGTGTAGACACATATCAGCAAGTCTCAGATATCCTTTAGTCTACTGCAAACCAATGAGCACCACATCAGTAGACCCCAAAAGACACTGAAGTAGCTTCAAAAGTCACCTGGAGAGTCACAGTAGCAGAAATAGGGGCCCATCCCCTACCGTGCTGCTCTTAATTTGCAGACCTTGAAGACCTCAGGATTTTCAGAGAATCCCACTGTGGTACAATAAAAAATACACATTTGCTTGTTCTTCTGGTCCCTGGAAAACAACTCCTAAAACCCTTGAAATCTCCAGGGTGATAAGAGTGGTGCAATGACTGGGGCCCCTGTGTAGCTTCAAGACGGGGGGCTATTTTCCATACATACCAAAGCATAATCCAAAGGTTAGAACATTCGACTCCAACCTCTGACTTCTCCCTCTCCAGGGAGGGGAGATTGAGCTCAATCACCAATGTCTGAAGATTTAATCAAAGCTACCTAAATAATGAAATCTACATGGTGGTTGCTTGTTTAGCTGTTAAGGCATGTCTGACTCTTGTGACCCCATGGACTGTAGCCCAGAAGGTACTTCTGTCCATGGGATTTCCCAGGCAAGAATACTGGAGTGAGTTGCCATTTCCTTCTCCCAGGGATCTCCCCAACACAGGGATTGAACCCAGTTTCCTGCATTGCAGGCAGGTTCTTTACCAACTGAGCCACCTGGAGCAATGAGGTTCAGGGAGCTTCCGAGTTAGTGAATACATCAAGATGCTGAGAAGTCATAGGTGCCCTATGCCCCTTCCCCATGCCCAGCCCTACATATCTCTTCCTTCTGGCCATTACAGAGTTGTATCTTTTATCACAAATTGATAAAAGTAAGTAAAACACTTTCCTGAGTTCTGCGAGTTGTTACTAGCAAATTATCACACCTAAGGAGGTGGTTTTAGGAACCCCCAGGTTTTAGCCAGTTGGTCAATTCAGGTGATAACCTGGGACTTACAACCAGCATCTGACAGGGAGCAATCCTGTTGGACTAAACCCTTAACCTGTAGGGTCTGCACTAGTTCTAGGTAGTTAGTGTCAGAATTGAATTAAATTGTTGCACACTCAGTTGTGTCCACAGAGAATTAGAGAACTACTTGGCTTGACAAAAAATCCATACATTTGGTGTCAGAAGTGTGAGTAAAAACAACTAAGAGTTACTTTATGAAGGTGAGACTTATGAATGAGGCCGAGGAGAGAAGTGGGTGCAGCAAGACAGAGGGCTCCCCTGATGGAGACAGCTCATGGCAAACGACCTTCTCATTTTCCTACACCAGCCAATGAAATTCTATGATCCAAGCAGCCAAATCTCGGATATGGAACACAGATGCATGTTAGCCAAGACAGTAGACTTGAAAACTTTTCAATAAACAGGGTGTTTTCTCTAGAATTGTCTTAGGAGTTGACATCTCAGCTTCCCGGCCCCTATCTCTGTGCCCCTGCAGCCATCAGCCACCTCACAGGACAGTAGTGGCTGCAGATTGACAGTTAGTGAGTGAAGTAGACAGGCTCATATCTTGGCTCACTGAATGCAAAATATCATGGTTTTGACAGCGTCTTATCAATCTCTCAGCACCTAAACTCCGAGGACTGGATCATTCAATGTGTAACTTGTGTGTTAACAGCTCAACCATTTTTATTGGACAGCATTTCATATGGGGGCTTCAAATAAACAACAGACAAAAGTTTACCTCCTGCAATTTGAAGAGGGTTTGAGAACGCTGAAGTCCTGAGTAGTTCGTCTCGCTCCTCTCTCTGGAGTGATGCTAAAAGAATTCCAGGGAACCCTGGGCAGGACACATGCAAAGATGCGTGTGAAAGCTGGTGCTTAGTCCCCTTCCCACTCCCACCCTGGGCCAGGAGTTCTGATGGATGGAAGTTAAGACAGCTGGAGCTGAGGAGATGGGCGCCTTCAGTGTAGGCGTCTCCCTACTTTCCAAGCCATGGCAGCACATTGTCATTTATTGACTCAGCTCGTGTCAAAATATGACTGTGGTTCCTCTAAAAACATGATTTCCTGTCTGAGTCTTACATAGATTTCTCAAATTATAGGGCTTTTAATTAGCATCAATATGATTTAAATATTTTTAAAGTACTTCCCTAATGTAAACTTTTCTTTCAACTCGCTGAATATCTACTGAGTGCTTACTATAAAAATGTGAAATACGATGCTACTAAGTATGATATGCATGTTATCACATCAGAAATGCATTTATTGAGCACTTGCTGAATACTAGACACTCTGGGAGAGGCTTGTCATCAATATTAGCCCTCATCCTCATGAAACGTTTGCTACTTACCTCTCACCTTTGCTTACAACATGAAATGAGAGTTGATGTAAAGTATGCGTGATTGAAGGCTCCCAGGTGCCTCAGTAGCAAAGACTCTGCCTCTGACGCAGGAACCGCAGATGCGGGTTTAATCCCTGGGTTCGAAAGATCCCCTGGAGGAGGGCATGGCAACCGACTCCAGTATTCTTGCCTGGAGAATCCCATAGACGGAGGAGCTTGGAAAGTCTTCTGTCATCAGGTCACAATGAGTCAGACACGATTGCAACGACTTAGCACACAGGCGCACATGCATGATTACAGACCAGGAAAATTTGAACACAGTTCTTTTGATTCATAAGTGGAGGATTTCTCTCTACCTACATGAAACTTAGCACATAAAATAGGGCATAAATGCAGGGCTGAATGTATGAAAGATCCAGTCCACATCCACACAGCTGTGGCTAGAAGAATTAGGAAGGGCTCCAGGCAGTAGCCTTTGCTGAAGCAAGGCAGTCATAGATGCTGAGGGGTGTACATGTTTTTCCCCAGAATAGCTCCAATGAAGAAATAAATAAGGGAAAGTAAGGCCACCCCACATCTGATTCTCTGAAATACTGGTTTCCTCTTTTTTTTTTTTTTCTGCCTTGGAAGTAACTTAGCTAACTTAAAGAAGTCATGTGATACCTTGTGATAAACCATAATAGAAAAGAGTATTTAAATAGAATATATGCTTATGTATAACTGAATAGTTTCTGTATAACAGAACTACTATAACATCGTAAAACAACTATATGCCAATTAAAAAAAGAAAAAGCAGCTGGTAAAAAGTCCAGGTCACAGGACTGGGATTCCCATTACCAAATAATACCTTGGAAACAGGACTGTGTGCTATGAAATGAGTTCCCAAAGGCTCTAAAAAATGATAGATTTTAGATTATTTGGAAACACTGTGTAATACGTCATTTTTCTCAGATATTCACACTTGCACGTGTTACGTTAAACATAGAAGTCTTATAATTGCAGACAGCATTTTATGTTATCATAATTGTTCCCAGGAAGCAGAGTTCCAAAGAATAGCAAGGAGAGATAAGAAAGCCTTCCTCAGCGATCAATGCAAAGAAATAGAGGAAAACAATAGAATGGGAAAGACTAGAGATCTGTTCAAGAAAATTAGAGATACCAAGGGAATATTTCATGTAAAGATGGGTTCAATAAAGGACAGAAATGCTAAAGACCTAACAGAAGCAGAAGATATTAAGAAGAGGTGGCAAGAATACCCAGAAGAACTGTACAAAAAAGATCTTCACGACCCAGATAATCATGATGGTGTGATCACTCACCTACAGCCAGACATCCTGGAATGTGAAGTCAGGTGGGCCTTAGAAAGCAACACTACGAACAAAGCTAGTCGAGGCGATGGAATTCCAGTTGAACTATTTCAAATCCTGAAAGATGACGCTGTGAAAGTGCTGCACTCAATATGCCAGCAAATTTGGAAAACTCAGCAGTGGCCACAGGACTGCGAAAGGTCAGTTTTCATTCCAGTCCCAAAGAAAGGCAATCCCAAAGAATGCTCAAACTACCGCACAATTGCACTCATCTCACACGCCAGTAAAGTAATGCTCAAAATTATCCAAACCAGGCTTCAGCAATACATGAACCATGAACTTCCAGATGTTCAAGCTGGTTTTAGAAAAGGCAGAGGAACCAGAGATCAAATTGCCAACATCTGCCGGATCATCGAAAAAGCAAGAGAATTCCATAAAAACATCTATTTCTGCTTTATTGACTATGCCAAAGCCTTCGACTGTGTGGATCACAATAAATTGTGGAAAATTCTGAAAGAGATGGGTGTACCAGACCACTTGACCTACCTCTTGAGAAACCTGTATGCAGGTCAGGAAGCAACAGTTAGAACTGGACATGGAACAACAGACTGGTTCCAAATAGGAAAAGAAGTATGTCAAGGCTGTATATTGTCATCCCACTTATTTAACTTATATGCAGAGTACATCATGAGAAATGCTGGGCTGGAAGAAGCACAAGTTGGAATCAAGTTGCTGGGAGAAATATCAATAACCTCAGATATGCAGATGACACCACCCTTATGGCAGAAAGTGAAGAGGAACTAAAAAGCCTCTTGGTGAAAGTGAAAGAAGAGAGTGAAAAAGTTGGCTTCAAGCTCAACATTCAGAAAACTAAGATCATGGCATCTGGACTCATCACTTCATGGGAAATAGATGGGGAAACAGTGGAAGCAATGTCAGACTTTATTTTTTGGGGCTCCAAAATCACTGCAGATGGTGACTGCAGCCATGAAATTAAAAGATGCCTACTCCTTGGAAGGAAAATCATGACTAACCTAGACAGCATATTAAAAAGTAGAGACATTACTTTGCCAACAAAGGTCCGTCTGGTCAAGGCTATGGTTTTTCCAGTGGTCATGTATGGATGAGAGGATTGGACTGTGAAGAAAGCTAAGTGCCAAAAAATTGATGCTTTTGAACTATGGTGTTGGAGAAGACTCTTGAGAGTCCCTTGGACTGCAAGGAGATCCAACCAGTCCATCCTAAAGGAGATCAGTCCTGGGTGTTCATTGGAAGGACTGGTGCTGAAGCTGAAACTCCAATACTCTGGCCACCTCATGTGAAAAGTTGACTCATTTGAAAAGACCCTGATGCTGGGAGGGATTGGGCACAGGAGGAGAAGTGGACGACAGAGGATGAGATGGCTGGATGACATCTCCAACTAGAAGGACATGAGTTTGAGTAAACTCCGGGAGCTTGTGATGGACAGGGAGGCCTGGTGCTTTGCGATTCATGGGGTCGCAAAGAGTTGGACACGACTGAGTGACTGAACTGAACTGAACTGAATGGAAAGAATGGCGCACCCTTCTAGACTAGGGGGCTAAACAGATGGTGGTCCTTGTGTGCCCCATGCAGCTAAGAGGTGATCCTTCCATCTCAAATTCGACCATCATTAAACAGTGAAGAATCTGTGTGACCACATGCCAGGCTCTTATGTTTCACCAGGAGCTAGACAATGAACTTTCTGGGAGCTCATGGCTACTCTAGAGGATCTGGGATTTTTTTTTCCATTCCTCCTTTAACTTTGTGCACACTTGCTGTGGTATCAGCCTCTCTCTTTCACGTTTCCTTGTTCCAGGCTTGCATTTTGTCAACCTTCCTCAAAGTGAAACCTTAATGGGACCACCAGCCTGATTTCCAACTTGCATTTTTGTCCTTGGTGCCCCTTCCTGGATTGCCCCTAGCCCTGTGCCCTGTATCCCACTATCCCACCCTGCTGACTTCACCCCAGACTTCCAGCCTGTGGTTCATATCTCTCTGTACCTGATGGGAGCCTGTAAACATTGGTTATTGATAGTGGCCTCCAAAGATGATGTTTTAATCATCTTGAAACAGGGCTGGGACCTAGGACCCTTTGCTGCAGTGCTTGCACCTGGAGGAACCTCTGCTCCAGCAACAAAATACAAAGAAACTATAAGGAACTAAAAATAGCTGTGTGCATGCACAGTTGGGGAAAATTTGGGGCAAAAGATATAAAGAGAAAAAAAAACACCCAAATGCCCTTTTTGAAGAGCCTGAAGCAAAATCAGGGTACTGCGTATGCCCCCTGCACACCACCACCTAAGAGTGGGAAAATGGCCTAAGCCTCACCTCCAGCCCCACCCCTGGACACATCCCTACCTTCACCCCATATGAGGAGCAAGCTTGCCCCCTCTTAGAGAGTGAGTGAGCAAGGGAAACTGTGTTTGTTTCTGCTCCCCACTGCTGCAGCAGGGACCCCAATAAAGCCTTGCCTGAATTTCTTGTCTGGCTTCTAGTCAATTTCTATTGCTTGGAGAAGATCAAGAACCCTAGTCGATACCAATCTTGTCTTCTGGAAGGACTGCCTATCTCAGCCTTCGGGAGAAGAAGGTGTTTTTAGCTTATATTTTCCCCCTTTAATAATTATAAAATATTACCTCTTTTAAAAATTATTTTTGGAGTTTTAAAATTAATCACATGCCATGACTGAAGACAAGCTAACTTATGTCTGCAACTTACTCTGAAATTTAACAATAAATAAGACACACTGATGAATGAATAGTGGAACTGATAGAGAATAAAGCACACACTCTATAGCAAAATGTTGTTTTAGGGTGCAGGGAAATGGGTCTTCACTATAAAATTATTTTATCTATCAATAGCATTAGTTTGCTCTGTCAAGTCTGGCTCTTTGGGACCCCATGGACTGGAACCTACCAGGTTCCACATCCATGGATTTCTCCAGGCAAGAATACTGGAGCAGGTTGCCATTCCCTTCTCCAGGTTATCTCCCTGACCCAGGGATCAAACCCAGGTCTTCTTCATTGCAGGCAGATTCTTTACCATCTGATCCACCATGGAAGCCCTCAACTGTCAATATTTTTGAAATTTTTCATAATAAAATGTTGTGGGGAAATCTGAGAAGTAATCATTTCAGAATATGTCTTATCAAATGACACCAGCACCTCTTCTGCTCAGAGAGGAAGGAGATGGGCTTCAGGGAGAAAGGATCTTGGGCGTCCACTCAGCTGGGAGACACGGCTGTCACTCTTCATTCTGCTTGACTTAACACTTCTGCTTTGGGGAAAGGATTGCTCATGCCTTTGCCTGAAGCTCTAAGCCCCTCTTGAGCTCTTGTGTGGGAGAAGGAGGCAGTCACAGCATATTTTGCTGGACTTATCTCCTGGGATCTGTGCTCAGAGCCTCACCCCTCTGGGCAGCTTGCCTGCCTGTGTTCCTAGCTCCACATCCCTTCTGTTGGAAATCTATCCTTCCAAACCCTCCTAGATCATGCTTCAGCCCCCAGGGCAGAGGGCAGGTGCTGTTTCTCCATGGGAC
Source organism: Dama dama (assembly GCF_033118175.1). Classification (NCBI taxonomy): domain Eukaryota; kingdom Metazoa; phylum Chordata; class Mammalia; order Artiodactyla; family Cervidae; genus Dama; species Dama dama. The sequence goes on along the minus strand of NC_083696.1, from coordinate 23,463,067 downwards.
AACTTTAAAATTTATTTCCCATCCATCTGCCCCTGGAAGAGACAGTCACATCAATATTCCAGCTCTGAGGAAAGGCTGGTCCCTATGAAATGAATGTGTTCAGAAAAACAAATGGTGTCCAATTGATGCCTGAGTTAACACTGGTACCACATGGAGATGTACATAAAAATGACTATGAGGAGTATTGAACTAGTTCCTTCTGTTACTCCCTCTGTGTGAGGAGAGTGACTTGTGGTATATGTGGATGAGGTGGGGCAGGACCTCAAGGGGCAGAATAGAAAGAGCCTGCCATTTATACCAAAGCATCTTTGAAACCAAGACACTAGTTCTGTAGGCTCTGAAGTAAAAGGAACCTCAAGGGTCGTGAGAAGTAACTGTACTCTGGAAAGTAACAACTCTGGTAATGACTCCAGACCCTTGCAAAGTGAAGGGTCTGTATTAAGGGAAACAAAAGGTCTTAAATGCCCATCCATACAGCCCTAGATTAAAAGTAAGTTGAAGTGGGTTGGGAAAATAGTCAAGGAAGCCAAGGGGACAACCAGCTCACCAGGAATGTGAATAGGATAATGATTAGAAAGCTAAAGTCCCACATGGCTTTGAATGTCCAACCGGGTATGTATTAAATTAAGACTTAATTTGTCAGCCAACAACAGTCATTAGAGCTTTCTGAACCATGCAGTACCCAAGAGAAGCTTCTGGAATCTAAAAAGAAAAGATCTATATGGAGGAAGAATTAGCCCCTAAGGGTTCTTCATAGCCAGAAAGCACGGCGCGGTCTGGGGAGCTCTCCATCCTGGCCAAGCTGGTGGTTGCCGACTGTAGGAATCCTGTTACCTGGCCTGAGTGTGCTTATCCAGGGACAGATGGTAGGACCAGAAACCCAGAAACCAGCGTGGGAGAGTCAGCAGGGCCTGGTCTCCGAAGAGTCAGAGCATAAATCCCCATGGAACGTGAGAGACGAAAGGGAGGCTGCTCGGTTAGCCCCAGAGTGATATGATAAGCAACAGGAAATAAACAGTTACTGGATCCACTAAAGCCCCCTGCCAAGCACCACAGGCTCACAGAAGTCAGAACAACCACGGACCCCTGGCCTCCGGTGAGGGCTGGAGACCTGTGAGCAGTTCGTGTGATGCTGCCTGTGAGCACTCCCCAACAAGGAACTGCAGATGGCTAACAAACACAGCATTTCCAGTGCCAGTAAGACACAAACAAACAAAATAAACACAGCTGAAGGGGGAAAAGGGCAGGGTGATGGGGGAGCAAGGAATGAGGCAGGATTTAAAGCCTCAGAAGCACCAAGATCCTTGTTACAAACTTACATTCCCTAGAAAGCAGAATTCCAGTGCCCTTGCCTGCCATTCTAAAATCCGAGGCCCACTTTCCTGGGGAAGCAACCAGGAACTTACTCAGCTCTTGGATATTAGTGTAGACTTTGGTCTTCTGAAATGATTTGGAAGTTTGTATTTACCTTCACTTTTATTTTCTAGTTAGAGAACTTGAACAATCATCTGATTATCAAAACACCCCAGGGCCCAAAACCTGCTAACCTTTAACACTGTTGCTCACCTTTCTGCAAAGCCAAGGGAAAATGGAACCATGCTCAGAGGATATCAGATTTGAAATTTATCAACAGCTGCTAAATACTTACAAAAAAATCAGTGTCTGGGCTAAGCCTGCCCCATGGACTATCTCATTAGTCCTGGAGGCAGGCACTATAATATCCGACATTTTATAGATGAAGAAGCAAAGCCTGGGAGATGAATTTCCCCCAGGTAGTGCAAGTAGTCTATTGCAAAATTAATTCCCAGGCTCTAAAGTAGTAAGTGTAGCAACTAAAATTCGTCTCAGCCACGTTGCAGGTGTTTTTAGATGTAAAAACATGCCAGGATCTCAGAGGAAGCTTCACTGCTCCTTACTAGGAAACCAAAAAGGCAAGGGGAACTTCTGATTCATGTTGTATGTGTACAATTCTTTGTATAAAATGGGCTTTATTAGTTTTATAGTAGCTGGCATATTTTTAACATTTCTTAAAAATCATCTTCAAGGAAAGGCTTATTTCCAGAACAACCCATTCAAGGAAATGTCAAAGTTGCAGGTCTATAAATCACTGGTAGCATGACTGGCAAGCAACTTAGGTTTTTTTGTCCCTTTTAGTATTGTTTGTATTATTGTGAATATTAACATATACACATACTGGTACTATGTGTATATATTTTCTGCAGTATAAGAGAAATCATATCACTTCACTTTATGAAGCATGTAAAACCCCAAACCAGTTTTGTTTTTTTTTTTTTAATAGAAAGTGGACTCTTTACCAACCAGGCCATCAGGGAAGCCCTAAATATAGACAGACATCTTGAAATAAAAATTGTACAGGTAAGATGCCTACCAAAAAGAAAAAAAAAAAATCACATTATACAGTTCATTATGAGTAATCCCTGGAGACTAAGTCAGATATATATATAACAGAAACACAAGATTAAGAATTGCATTAACAAAAGCAATATTGTTACCTTTCATGATTCAGTGGGTCAGCTGGGCTCAGCTGGGCAGTTCTTCTGCTCCAGATACCGTCCCTGGTGCCATGGGTATTTGGGAGCTCCTGGAGATACATGTCCAAGGTGGCCCACTCTTATGGATGCTGGTAGATGTAAGCTAGCAGGCAGAGAGCTAAGATGGGGCTGTTGAGTAGAGGTATATGTTGGGTGAGGCTGGAGCTCCCCAGGGAAAGAAAGCTGGGTTCCAGTAGAGATAATCTCTTAGCAAGTTTTCCATGAGGGAGGAAGCTAAAGCTGCCAGTTCTCTTCAAGGTTTAGCCTGACTGAAAGTTGCATGACATCGCTTCTGTCAGTCTATAGGACACAGAAGTCACAGATTTATCCCTGATTCAAGAGGTAGAGAAATGGGCTGTCTCTGGATAGGACTCATGACACATATGGGATCAGTTGGTGGTGCAGCGGAGAGAAGTGAAAAGAAAACATTGTTAGAGGAATCAAGATGGAGCAGTGATTTAAATAAAGTGGTCAGGGCAGGTCCCATTGGGAGGCAATGTTTTGAGTAAAAGACAAGAGGCAGTAATCCCGGAAAGGTGGGGCCCTTGATATATTCTGGAGGTAGAACTGAAAGGATGTATTATCAGCTGGGGATAGGGGTGGTGAGATGGCATCAACAAGAAGCAGTCTGCAGAATATAGAGAGGGTGGGTTGGTGTGGCATGGAGACCCAGTGTTTAGCCTTTGCCAGGTAGGTAGACACTGAAAGGATTTGACCACAGTCATCTGAAGGCCTGGAGTGGAACCAGGCTGCAGCTGTAGACCAGGGGTCTTGAAGCCATGAAGCTGGTGAGTTCATCATGTGCTTTCAGGTTCCACCCCACCCTCGTCCTCTGTAAGGAGAACAAACTGGAAGTTCAGAGGAGCTGTCTCTCTGAAAACTGGATCCCAAGGCCCCTCCCAGCTGATGACCCACAGCAGGCCACTGGTGATCACTCCTGAATCCACAGGGTGCTCCAGCCATGCCTTCCATCTGCCCGTGGGGTAGATAGAGGTGTCACTGTCCACCCGAGGGTCCTCCTGCCTTTCCCGTATCCACCTCATAAGACATGGGAGGATGCTGAGGGTGACTCCTTGTTTCTGGTGGGATCCAGAAGCTTTTGAGCTCTAAGGGGAAGGGTGGCTTCTGAGGGGGAGGGAGGTTCTCTGACCAAGTATGGAGTCCCCATGGGTTTTCTCTGCACTTCCCTGAGGACCAGCTACTCTTCCCAGGCAAGCACTAAGTTTGGACTTTTTCTGCTCTCCTCCAATAAAAGCAGATCCTTCAAGCACTTGATGTCACCAAGAGACTTCATCAGTGGCCTCACCCTCTGCTCATGAAGTACCCAGCCAAACCATCCTCTCTTTTTTCTTTTTCTTTTTTTTTTTTTTTGGTTATGACATACACTTTATTATTTTGTTAATTTTTATTTTATATTGGAGTATAGCTGATTTACCAGGGAAGGCAATGGCAACCCACTCCAGTACTCTTGCCTGGAGAATCCCATGGATGGAGGAGCCTGGTAGGCTGCAGTCCATGGGGTCACTAAGAGTCAGACACGACTGAGCGACTTCACTTTCACTTTTCACTTGCATTCATTGGAGAAGGAAATGGCAACCCACTCCAGTGTTCTTGCCTGGAGAATCCCAGGGACAGGGGAGCCTGGTGGGCTGCTGTCTATGGGGTTGTACAGAGTCGGATGCGACTGACGTGACAGCAGCAGCATAGCTGATTTACAATGCTGTATTACTTTCAGGCATACAGAAAAGTGATTCAGTTATACATATATATGTATATATTCTTTTTCAGTTCTTTTTCTATGTGGCTCACTACAGACTATTGAGTAGAGTCCTCTGTGCTATACAGTAGGTCTTTGTTGATTATCTCTTTTTTTCCTGACCCTAGCCATCATCACAGCTTGGCCAGGAAGTTCTTTATGATCCCTCTGAGAGGAGTCTTTGCAACCCCATGGACTATAAAGTCCATGGAATTCTGCAGACCAGAATGCTGGAGTGGGTAGCCTTTTGCTTCTCGAGGGGATCATCTTCCTAACCCAGGGATTGAACCCAGGTCTCCCACATTGCAGGCAGATTCTTTACCAGCTGAGCCACAAGGGAAGCCCAAGAATACTGGAGTGAGTAGCCTATCCCTTCTCCAGTGGATCTTGCGGATCCTGGAATCAAACCCGGGTCTCCTGCATTGCAGGCAGATTCTTTACCAACTGAGCTACCAAGGAAGCCCGAGAGGAGTGAACATCCCAAAATATATTAACACCCCAGAATCATAATTTTTAGGTTGGGATATTATATGTATCAATTATGTATATTCTTTGCTTAGTTACTTTCCTGTGCTTTCCTGATTTTCCAAGCATTTGTGTCATTTTTACTTTTGAAAATTGAAAACATAGCTTTCAGCATAAATAGCCCCTTGCCAAAAAAAAATCCCCAAGGACAAGAAAGCCTGGGTCAAGACTTTGTGGGAGAATCTAAACTTTGAGTTGGTATAAATATTATAAAATGCCGCTTGTTTGCTATTAAAACATCTCTCTTGACATAAATAGCAGGATGAGTAGCACCCAAATGAGGTTTTTCTTCACCAGAAGTTTCTCCCAGAATAGAAACTGCCCACAGTATTTTTCTTGAGAATAGATGTGTATGGCAATGTTCACTGTGGACATTTTTAAGCTAACAAACCATATTATGCAAAACTGAATAGAAACAGCAAGGTTCTATTCGCCACTTTCACTGTTACTCAAACTGCCGACTGGGGTAAGCATGCATTCACTAGTGGAAATGCAGTCAACACTTGAATTCTTCGCGTGCGCATTCCTGAAAGGCCAGCAGCTCATATGCTGACCTGGTTGGCTCAGCATTTTGGTCTCAAAGCTGAGGCAAGTGGTCCAAATCCTTTTCTTATCCTTCTCTGTGGCACTTGAGGCCCACAGCAAAAGGAAAATTCTGGTAGTGTTCTTTAGGTGAGGATAAGGTTTCAAATGCACCAATCTCCCCAGAGGACCACTGCTCCATAGATGAAAAACAGCCAACCAAAAATTAAGCAGCTGGCTCCCCTGTAAATCCAGATTGTGGGGTTTGGGTCTTAAAAAGCAGCTCCTGTTGCAAGTAAGCAGGTGTTATGGGGCTGCAGTTGTGGGGTGCTGTTATGTAGCCAGCTTGTATCAACAAACACAGGGGGCCTTGTCAGTCTGACACGTGAGGATAGGGTGATAAATGAATTTTGTTACAGCGCCTGCCACTTCAGCAGAGAGAAACTAGGCAGAATTTCACAGGATCACTGCAAGTAATAATGAAAAACATTAATTTGCCTGGGTAGACCAGACTCTTGGTTGTCTTTTTGCTCATTTCTATGGTAACGATGTTCATTGTAAGTGCAGAATGGTTACCAATTCATTCTCTGGACTGCATTCCCATCAGCTGCAAGTCCACTCTTCCCACTTTACTTTGGCATCATCCGAATCACAAGGAAAGGAATGCATCCTGGAATGAAGTATTTAGGCACTTGGCCTTTGTAGTCCCTCCCAGAGAGAAGCGTGCAAACTGAAGGTTTCTAAGGAAGTAGGGGAGAGGAGGAGATTGGTATTGGATCCAAACCAATGGTAATAACCCAGATGTTCAGCTTGTCTTGGGATACAGAATAATTATTTTAATCCTTTCCACCATTATTGGAATTCTGGCTAGATGCATTTCCTAATGAAAAAGTTTTCCTAAAGAATTTTTTTTTTATAGCAGAAGCTTGGAGCTGCTTCCACACATGTTGCAAACAAATCCAGGGCAGTTGTGCAAAGACAGACCGTGAATCTCTGGAAAGATATGAGCTTGTATTATCAGCGTCTCATCTGCTACTTGAATACAGATATGGAAAACCCTGCAAAGTGGCCCTAGGGTCAGAAAGAATCACTAGGCACAATCGTGCAGAAAATGCTCCTGATCATAACGCTGCAGGTTCACAGCTGATGCAGGAACTCCCCCTGCTGCCGAGGACCCTCCAGACAATGTCCATTCCTCTGCCTCCTACATTGTCACGTGTCATCTGACCGAGTGACAGGGTAGACTCGTCATTCTTACACAGGCCTATCTTTATTATTGATACTATCATTTCACTCATATTAACACTAAAAGAGGGCTTCCCTGGTGGCTCAGTGGTAAAGAATCTGCCTGCCGATGCAGGAGAGACAGGAGACATGAGTTCAATCCCACGTTCATCCAGTTGGGAAGATCCCCTGGAGAAGGAGATGATAACCCACACTAGCATTCTTTCGTGGAAAGTGCCAGGGACAGAGGAGGAAATGACAACCCACTCCAGTGTTCTTGTCTGGAAAACACCATGAATAGAGGAACCTGGCTGGCTATGGTCCATGGGGTCGCACAGAGTCGGGCGTGACTTGGTGACTAGATGACAGCAATGCTGCCACCACTGAAAGAATTATTAATTATTAATTAACTTGTTCTTTCTGTCCTGTGTGTCTTTAGCTCCATATAGGAAAATGAGATATTTTACTATTTGTAAGCCTCTATTTTGGTTTACTGTAGTAAAGTCAGACTCAAGCAAAACTCAGAAGACCACCCCATCAGAACATCCAGGGGAAAAGGTGTCTTGTACCAACATCACAAAGGTAGAATAACCTAGGGATTACACCCACTCCTCTTCAGACATAACCTATGGTTGGTCCAGGGCCTCTGGTGATAACAGAGAACTGTGACAAGCAGGAGGATTACAAAATGAACGTTGTATTTGCTACAATGTTTGATCTTCGAAGGTCAGGCTGTGAGTATGAGGAGGCAGAGGTTAAACTAGTATTTCTGGAGCTTTTCTTGACGGTTCTGAGCAAGCATGTTCCAGGAAGCTGGTTTGTTATTTTGGTCAGTGACTGTTTATCATGATGCATTTGGGGGTCAGGTTTTCGGTTGCAGGGAGTTCTGACAGATCTTCATATTTACATAAATAAGCCTTCAAATATTGGCTAAAGGTGTAATGTGGGAAAGAGGATTTCAACCTGCTGGGATTGAAAGACAGAAAATAATTATGAGGACACAAAGTTGAGTACAGTGAAGTTCATAACCTGTGACAGTTCTTGGAATCCATAAGTAAGAATTTGCCACCTGAATTTTTCTTCTATGCAAAAGACTGAAAGTTTCAAAAGCCAGCCAAAATATTTAGAGATGACCTCTAATTTCAGACACAGTTTAATTGTCCTAATACAGTCTATAACCACAAATCAAGTAAGAAACTACTTTTTACTTCAAAAAGATAAATTAAGAACCACCATTTATCCTTCATTATTTTTACATAATGTAGGTATAACCCCTAGGTCAACCCCTAGTATCTATAGGTTCAGTCCAGTTCAGTTCAGTTCAGTCACTCAGTCATGTCCGACTCTTTGCGACCCCATGAATCGTAGCACGCCAGGCCTCCCTGTCCATCACCAACTCCCAGAGTCTACCCAAACCCATGCCCATCAAGTCGGTGATGCCATCCAGCCATCTCATCCTCTGTCGTCCCCTTCTCCTCCTGCCCCCAACCCCTCCCAGCATCAGGGTCTTTTCCAATGAGTCAACACTTCGCATGAGTGTCTATAGGTGGCACTCCATAAAAACCAGTTCCCTTCTCTTGCATTTAAAAACAAAACCAAGCTAAGTGAAAACTATGGCCAAAATGATGGTGAAATAAAAACTTACCTTAAGAACTACAGATGAAATAAACCACTCCAAAAAAAAAAAAAAAATTCAAAGAAAAGAACCTGTAAATAGTGTGATCTATTAGAACACCAAAACATTGCTCACTTCACCTTTAAAAAATGTCAAAACAACACTGTCTTGCTCTTTACAGGAACCCTGAAAAACTGGCAATACAGATACAAACCCTTTTACAGGAATAGTCAGAAAAAGCGAAACAGCCATTTTTAAGTTTACACGTGGCTTAAAATAGATCCAGAAGCCCTGGCACTGACCGAAGTTCAGGCACAGCTCCGCCCCCACCTTTTTGCTGAAGGGCCAGTACTGGCCTGTCGCCAATGGGTCATGAGCTGAGCAGGACCTCCCAAGGGCACTCAGGTTGGTGTTGCCGACGTTCTTCCTTTGGCAAGCTAACAGGATTTCTTGATCTGATGCTTACTTGATTTTCCAGTGACTCGCAGCCCCTTCTCAATCATTTTCACTTTCTGGACAGGACAACAGGAATGTTTTCTCAGCCCCCAAACACAGCTGTCTCGCTCAGGTCTAGAAAGTGAAAGCTTGCTCCTAAGAATGCCTGCCTGCCCTTCAGGAAAGAGGCCCTGGTTTCCTTGACTCCAGACGCCCTTATAGGATAGTGGCTACAGATGCTGGTGTATATCCGGAGCACTCTTCCTCTGGCCCTTCCCCTGGGAAAGATCAGAAACCCCTGCAGCCCATGGGAAGCTCCTGCCCCCTCCCCCAGCCTGCTCCCTGGCACATCCTCGAAGTAGGCCTGCTTTCAGGCAGGGCAGTCCATCCTCAGATTTGCTAGGTCCGAAATCCAGTCAGGACCACGTTTGATAGCTCTACATGGCGGGAGGCGGGGGGCAACTCTAAGCTAATTCTGTTTCTGAGATGTCCTCCCTCTCTGCCCCAGCAGCTGCCAGGTGCCTATTGAAAGGGGAGCATTTGTACTATGCCAGTAGGTCAGAACCCTGTAAGGCCTCTTAGGGCCCCTAATTCACAGAAAGCACTTAGGCAGTGCCTGCAAGTCTCCGAAACCCCTGGACAAACTGGTTACCCCTGCTGGTCCCCACAGTAAAACCTTCTGCCAACTCCAATTAAATAGAGACAGTGTATATCTATACTGTGTGTGTGTGTATATATATACACACACATATATATGCCTGCCTGCTAAGTCGCCTCAGTCTTGCCTGACTCTTTGCGACCCCATGAACTATAGCCCACCAGGCTTCTCTGTCCATGGGATACTCCAGGCAAGAATACTGGAGTGGGTTGCCATTTCCTCCTCCAAGGCATCTTCCCGACCCAGGGATTGAACCAGTATCTCCTACATTTCCTGCATTACAGGTGAATTCTTTCCACTGAGCCATAGGGAAGCCCCTAAGCATGTTAACACCACAGTTTTAAAACATGAAACTGCACATGGGATCTCAAGTATAAGCCCCAGAGAACAATTCATCTAAGAAATTCTAAGCCACACCCAAAGCCACTGGTATTCTCTTGTATGCCCCATTACTCTTTTGCAAAATTCACCTGAGAAGACCCTAGTGAAATAAATAGTCAATGTCTCCAAAAAGCTCTCCTTTTCCTTAGGACAAAGGTCTGTCTCAGGGTGGGAAGGACCTCATCATACCACAGACCAGGCCAGCCAGAGAGACCCAGGGGCATAAACAATGGACAAGCATGTTAATAGCTACAGTTTGTTAGCATAAACTAATATAAGCCACATAGCTGACTTGTGTCTGTTTGTTGGAGCTGATTGCCAGATGTTCATGAATTTGGGAACCAGTTGTTAGGCATGTCTGTTATTAAAAATTAAAATGTATGCACTGCTAAGTAAATAAAAGATATTAAAATCCAAGGTATTAATAATAAATACTGATAGTCCATTCCCTCTATTTCACCATGCTGTATCATCTGTGATCTTCAGGTTATTTGCATCTGTGACATCTGTCTGGTGGAAAGACTTAATGATGGTGACTATGGCAGACCTCATTCTAGCTCTGTTTGCTGACATCATGCTGGTAGCGGAACTCTGCCGGGAGGATTTAACACTATGGAAACTGGAAATGTTACAAACTAAGAGTCCACTACTCTTTGTGACCCCATGGACTGTAGCCTGCCAGGCTCCTCTGCCTATGGCATTCTCCAGGCAACCATACTTGAGTGGATATTCCCAACCAGGGATCGAACCAAGGTCTCCTGCATTGAAGGTGGATTCATTACTGTGAGCTTCCCTGGTAGCTCAGCTGGTAAATAATCTGCCTGCCATGCAGGAGACCCTGGTTCGATTCCTAGGTCTGGAAGATCCCCTAGAGATGGGATAGGCTACCCACTCCAGTATTCTTGGGCTTCCCTGGTAGCTCAGACAGTAAAGAATCTGCCTGCAATGTGCGAGACCTGGGTTTGATCCCTGGGTTGGGAAGATCCCCTTGAGGAGAGCATGACAACCCACTCCAGTATTCTGGCCTGGAGAATCCCCAGCACAGAGTAGCCGGGTGGGCTACAGTCCAAGAGGTCACAAAGAGTCGGACACGACTGAGCGGCTAAGCACAGCACAGGAGCCCATTATACACACACATATACACACAAACACACACTCACAGAGTTCCAGTTTGTCCTCCAAAGCCCTCAAACATTAAGGACTAGAAACCAAGCATCTTCTAAAATAGCCTTCCCAACCTGAAGCCACTCCAGAGAGGAGAAGGTGCAAGCAGTCCCAGAGCCAGAGGTAGAACTAATGGAGGCCAAAGTATGACCAGACTATACAAGGGCTGGTGGGGGTATGAGAACACCTTTGAGAGAGTCAGGAAGGCAGCAGCTCACCTCCTGGCTCCCTCGGGCAGGCAGCATGGACTCAGAATCCTCTCAGGCCCTTCCTCCCCCTTGCAACCTCTGTCACCCCTGGAAATGAGAGTGGGCCTGTCCAGCCACCAGCCATGCAGCCCCCTTGGTCACATTGGTGATAATGGGGTTCTACCTGGTGTTGGGACTAAAATCAGGAAACCTTCTCCTGCTTCTGGATATAGTGTTATACTATAATAAGAAATAAAATAAAGAAAGGGACTGGATATTGAGCACATGACAATGGCCAATGATGCAATCAATCTTGCCTATGTGATTAAACCTCTAAAAAACCTCTGAACTATAGGGTTCAATGAGCTTCAGGGTTGGAAATTGCATTGATGTGCTGGGAGAGGGTGCACCTGGACAGAGTACAGAAGCTCCATGCCACCCCACACTTATACCTTACCCTATGCCTCTCTTTCATCAGGCTTTCCCCACATTTATCCTTTATAATGAACAAGTAATAGTAAGAAAAGCACTTTCCTGAATTTTATGAGAAGTTCTTGTGAGCTATTGAACCTGGATAGGGTCGTGGGAGCCTCCAAGCTTATAACTGGGCAAGTCAAAATTGTGGGTGATTCCTGGGATTTGCATCCAGCATCTGAAATGAGCACACTCTTGTAGCTCTGAGCCCTCAGCCTGTAGAGCCTGTGCTAACTCTAATTTTAGTTGCTAAGTCATGTCTGACCCTTTATGATCCCATGGACTGCAGCATGCCAGGCTTCCCTGTCCATCACCAACTCCCGGAGCTCACTCAAACTCATGTCCATCTAGTCAGTGGTGCCATCCAACCATCTCATCCTCTGTCATCCCCTTCTTCTCCTGCTTTCAATCTCTCCCAGCATCAGGGTCTTTTCCAATAAGTCAGCTCTTCACATCAGGTGGCCAAAGTATTGGAGTTTCAGCCTTAGCATCAGTCTTTCCAATGAATATTCAGGTTTAATTTCCTTTAGGATTGGCTAGTTTGATCTCCTTGCAGTCCAAGAGTCTAGAGTCTTCTTCAGCACCACAATTTGAAGGCATCAATTCTTCGATGCCCAGCCTTCTTTATGGTTCAACTCTCACATCTCTACATGACTACTGGAAAAATCTCCACTTGTGTCGGAAGAGGAAAGAGACAGCTAGAGTAAATCAAATAATTAAAGGGGAAAGAGAATAACAGCAAGATAAAAGCAAGATTCTGAGCCAACATGATCTAGGATAGAGATTGAGCTCAGCTACTAAGTAGCTCTGTGGCCATAGGCAAGCTGTTTACTTGATTTCATAGATTCTCTTTAAAACAGAGCCAATAGAAAATACTTGTGTGATAAAGTGAGGAGACCCCCAAGAAAGTCATAACTACAAGACCCCCTTGTAGATGTCATAACACACAATGACAGGAAAGACAAGATCCACAAGGGACAGCTGAGGCTGCCCAATGCCCAGGGCCACCTCAGACCCTCAAAGCTCCAGCTGGCCATGCTCCAAGTGAAGACCCCAGGGGTAGTCAAAGATGCCAGTCAGAAGCAGTGGCCAGAAGTTGCTGGGAGAGAGAATTGGAAATGAAACAGAACAACAACAACAAAAATGAAAACAAAGCAAATGGAGAGCAAAAGGGACATGAGACTACAGAAGCATCTTGTGTTCACTAAAGTGATGAAGCTTCAATCAAAGAGAAGGGGATGCAGCCCAGGGACACCAAGACCTGGTGTCAGATGCCTGACCTTCTGTAAAGCAGGGATAAAATATATGTATTTCAAAGGCATTTTCACCTATGGACAGGAGAGAGGGGGGAGGTGGGATGAATCGGGATGGCAGATGAATTGGGAGATTGGGATTGGCATGTATACACCACTGATACTATGTATAAAATAGATAACTGAGGAGAACCTACTGTGTAGCTCAAGGAACTCTGCTCAGGGCCCTGTGGCGACCTAAATGGGGAGGAAATCCAAACAAGAGGGGATATACATGTATATATAACTGATTCACTTTGCTGTATGGTAGAAGCTAACACAACATTGTAAAGCAACTCTACTCCAATAAAAATTAATTTTTAAAAAATATGTTTTCTCCCCCCCTCTCGGCTGTTGCCTCACCCAGGGAAAGCAAGCTTGAAGACATGTTTTCATTTCAGAGAATGGGACTTTAACAAACAGAATGAGAACAAAATAGTCCCTGGAATTCACAATCATCTAGTGCTTGAGTGTGTCAGAAACAGCTTGTTTTTGTCTGAAATGACATGGCTGCTCCTACAGGTCTATCCACCTATATGTTCTGTTCCTTTCACTTGGGAACAAAACAAATGATGTGATCAGCACGTAACAGTTTTCCACTGAGCGTTCTGTGTGCCAAGTCCAAACAGAGTGGCTGTCACAACTTACCCCCGGTTCACCAGAATTGATTCTGGACAACTGGAAACATGTTCAAGGGCATGCTGATTTCATCAAGGTTTTCTCGCAACCAAGCAACCTGTGTGAGACAAACATTCAGACAACAGAACCCAGGGGAGGCTGAAGAGGGCCTGAGCGTACCCCAAAGGTGCTGCAGGTAAGGGGCTGGTGGATGCCATGCCTGGGTCAGGTGACACAGGGTAGAATCTCAAAAGCATGCATTCTTTAGAAATCAGATGCAGACAATATATGTAAAAATGAAGTCAGGTTTCACAATATAGTGATCACGCTGTCTAAGTAAAGCAATGGTTCTCCAACCAGGGCATAACCAACCCTCTGATGGGGACAGGGACGGGGGGAGTAGTTAAGATGCAGATTCCCACGCCCCTACCCCAGAGGTGACTCTGGATTGGGACAACAGTCAGAATTCCTGCCTCTCTCACTGACTAGCTTGTTACTTTGGCACCTTGTGTGCCTGAGGTTACCTGAGTTAGGGGCATCATCTAGACCCAAGGGATACTAATGGCTTTTTTATAGCTTTCCAGAGACCATAATGGTTTGATGATGTAATGTCACTTGTCTGGCACACAGAAAGAGCTCAGATCACATTGCTTTTTATGATATGATAAGGCATCATGAGGTTCTCAGATTCCATGGAATTCTTGTTCTAAGTATCCATCCCTCTCCATTATCACCCTGGTTCTTGGATTGGTTCAATACACAGATTCGGGGAAGAAATCTTGTTGTCAGTGTCCTTCCAGTTTCCGTCTCTTAGCAACAGCCCATGCTCCTGTTCCTCTGCCAGTCCCAGTTGAGTGACTGAGACCTAGCCTGCCCTTTGCCTGCAGGACGAAGCCGGGGTGTGTTCTGTGATGGAACAGCAGAGGCCAGTCTACAATACAGTTACTTAACTGAGCCTGTATTTGCAAACAATCCTCCTTGCCCTAAGTCTTTAAGAGAAGACTCTTGAGAGTCCGGTGGACTGCAAGGAGATCAAACCAGTTGATCCTAAAGGAAATCAAACCTGAATATTCATTGGAAGGACTGATGCTGAAGCTGAAGCTCCAATACTTTGGCCACCTGAAGTGAAGAGCCAACTCATTCGAAAAGAACTTGATGCTGGGAAGGATTGAAGGCAGGAGGAGACCAGGGGGTGACAGAGGATGAGGTGGTTGGATGGCATCACTAAATCAAATGGAAATGAGTTTGAGCAAGCTCTGGAAGACAGTAAAGGACAGGGAATCCTGGCATGCTGCAGTCCATAGGGTCGCAAAGAGTTGGAGATGACTGAGTGAGCAATAGCTACTTGCCTTGCCGAGTCAAGCAGGAAAGGCATTTATAAAACAGCACAAGAAAGCGTGAATCCCAGGAAGGGCCTACGGACCAGGTGGGGTAGCTCTGAGCCATGACGGTACAGGTGGTACAGGGGGCTCGGGTACAGGACAGGATGCCCCTCTCTGGCCGCTGGACCACTGCCCTTCAAAGCTGCATGCCTCCTGGCAACCTGCCAGAGGGAAGGTGCCGAGGATCCTTGCTCATAACACCTACATCTTCTGAAGCCAGGTCGCTGGACCACAGGCGCTGTAGGGAGAATCTGACCCTTTGTTGCAGGGAGCTGTGAAACTAGCTTTCAGCTCCCTTGGGGTCACCGTTAGTAATCCTGAGCATGGACAGAATGTAGAATACATCCAACATCCAAGGCAGCTCAGGCATGGGAGCATTGGGGAGGCGCCCTGGATCTGTTTTATCTTGTTCCCATCTCATCCTTACTGTGCCTCTTCCCAGGCAGGAAGTCAGTAACCCTTCTAGGGGTACAATTCCTTGATCTTTAGGCCTCTCAGATCCTGATCACAACCATGTCTCACAAGGCAGTTAGTTGTATGAGCCCAGGTTCTGGGGGAGACCCAAAGACCTTGGGAAGCAGCTGATTCATCCTAATGCCCCTAATGATACAACCATCCTCATAACTGCTATCCCCTTATCTCCCTCCCTCAATCCCCTCACCTAGCTCAGCATCACTGTTGTCTTTGCCAGACAAACCAGTGCTAAGCAGCTCCCAACCATACCCTTACTCTTCGCTCCCCTGAGAAGCAAGTTCCATAAGGATAGTCTATGTCTTACAGCCCCTCCATATGAGACTCCCAGAAACTTTGTTCATGCCTCCTGTTCTCCTGATCCATCATTGTGGCTAAGAATAAAGGTACTGGTCAGCTCTCCCAGCCCTGGTGCCCCTTCTCTTCTTTCTCTGCCCATGTGGGGTCAGGCCACCCCAACTGTCAGCTCTGAAGGAACCACATGGGGCTTGAGGGTGGCGCCCCAAAGAAAGACAGCATGCAGCTTGCTGCTAGAGGAAGAGGCAAGAGGTGCTGATACCACACACGCTCACTCACGCACACACCCATACACATTCATAAATACCCACATTCTTCTCACACTCACACAAGACACACACTCTAATACACCTGCACACAGTTACACAAACACACATGTCTACACACACACCCTCACACACGAAAGTGTTAGTAGCTCAGTCATGTCCAACTCCTCACGATGCTATGGACAGCATTCCACCAGGCTCCTCTGTCCACGGGATTCTCCAGGCAAGAATACTGGAGTGGGTTGCCATTTCCTCCTCCAGGGGATCTTCCCCACCAAGGGACTGAATCCAAGTCTCCCACTTTGCAGGCAGGCTCTTTACCATCTGAGCCACCAGGGAAGCCTGCTCATACACAAACATGCACTCAAACACAGACGGTTGCTCAAACACACATGTATGCACATACAACTCATATATAGTCACACACAACTTACCCTGACAAATATACACACACACTCACATGCACATTTACACATATACAATTGTGCACATTCTCTTATACATGCTTACACATTTATACACTTATGTACACATGCATACACACTTACCCTCTGACATCGCCTAGATGTAGGGCACTCGTAACTAGAAGCAGGGTCCTCCAGAGTGGTACCCAGCCCATCAGGCTGACAGAGGCTCCTCATGTTTCTAGGAAGAAGAAACAGCAAGAGAGCAGGGATGGGTCCTGCCTGCTTTGTCTCAGGAGATGAGAGGAGTCGCACAAGGGACTGGAAAGTCCCAGCAGAAGAAAGCTGGAATCTGGGGTTGAGGACCAAGTCTGAGGTCAGCTTGACCTAAGTGTAGATGAAGCAGCCACAAGGACTGATTTTCTTTAGGAGGATTTCTTCTTCCCCCTAGAAGAGCCAATGAGAGTCATTAATTGAGGAAGCAGCCCCTGGAGGCACAAGGGAGTGAAGACAGACAGGGGAGGGGAAGGAAGCAGGGAGCATTCAGGATTTTGCAAGCTAGTTGTTAAGGCCAGCTATTATTAAAAATTGTGATATCAACATGCAATTACATCAACTGTATAAAAACAAAAGGCGCTGCTAACACTCCTGGCTCCATAACTATTTTAGCAGGTTTTCCTATCAGCTAGCTCCCAAAGCTGCCAACCCCCTAGGGTGGCGTTGACACAGCTGACACTTTGAATTCAGCTGGGTGGGAGTGTTTGCGTGGTGGGAACCGGCAAAGGCTATGAATGCTGACACTTGTGCTTTTCGGAGAGCCAGCTGTTAAGGCCTTCTCAGCACATGCCTGGGTGGAAGGTGCACTGCTGAGTAGGTTACCTGGGGAACACGCTAAAACACTTGCTTCTGAGTCATTACAATCTGAGCAATTGTCCACCGGATCCTGTCTCTCATTACAGTAAAATGTGTTAGTCGTTCAGTCATGTCTGACTCTTTGCGACCCCTTGGACTAGGCCCGCCAGGCTCCTCTGTCCATGGAATTCTCCAGGCAAGAATACTGGAGTGGATTGCCATTTCCTTCCCCAAATTTTATGCCACCCAACGTTGGGCTCGAACCTATGACTCCGAGGTTAAGAGTCTCTTGCTCTACCGACTGAGCTAGCCGGTTGCTCATTGGCTAAAGCCAGTTTCCAAGGTGTTGGAGGGGGCTTACTAACTCCAGAGACGTTCTGCCCCACTTCTTGCGGTGGCCCAGGGCCACAGCATCCAGAGAAAGTCTAGCCTGAGACAAGGGCTATGGGCAGAGCACCGACAGCTTCTGCTACCGCTCAATGCTCCTTTTTATCCTGTCTGCATTCCACCTACTGCCTGACATGGTAAACATGCACGATTTGCCTGCTCATAAGTCAATCAGGTCCTCTCACCTCTCATTCACATCTTGTAGCTCCTTGGCCAGACTGGCCCAGCTGCCTTCCAGCACAGCCTTTTTCACAGAGGGAAATGAATGCCCTGTGTCCCAGGAAAGGAAGACATCATGTGGTGCAGGAGTCATGGGAAGAATGAAGCTCAGGATCCACCAAGTAGTTTACAGATCGCAGAAGACCTGAGCCCAGAGAAGACAGCTCTTTCTGCAATTTCTTATCCATTCATGTTAAATGCTCTGCAGCCCAGTACACTCCGGGACTCTGCCTTTGTTCAAGTGCCTGTGGTCAGGGGACAGCAGACACCATGAGGAAAGACTGCGTAGGTGAGGAGGTGGGGACATTCCTGGCAGCTCCTGGCCCTTTGCTGCCCATCACGCCTCTTATCACATCATCTCAGGACCTGGGGACTCAACCATCCTCTGAGTCTGACAACTCAGACTCAGTTAGTAGAGATCAATGGTGTGCTCTTTGAATGCATCTCTCCCTCATCCAAAAACACAAGTTTAAAATGATTTCCTGACTCATCCATGTCTTCCCTTGCAATCTGTGTACTGTGTTAGCAAACCTATTCAGTCGACTAATTCTCTTTCTTGTAAAGGAATACAGTAGGCTGAAAAGAAATAAAGGGATGAAGTGGTTGACTCAGAAGGACCCCACTTGGGCTTTCTTTCAATGTGACCATAGGTAGCATTTAGAGAAAATAAGGCCATTGGACAGCTTTGCTGGGAAAAAAAAAAAAATAGTGATTCAAGTTCCTTGTGTTCAGACTTGGTTCTCGACTCTCCAGGCAGGGGAATGAGTCAGAGGGGCAAATTAATCAGATGTGAACGCCCAAACTCCAGCTCTAAATTCAACAACACAACCTCCTGTGAAACTATCATTACCTGCTGCAAACCCAAACAAGCCTGAACTCCATAACCTGTTCCCTGGGCAGGTGCAAGTGCCAGGCAAAAAGTGCCAGGGAGCCAGCCTGTCAGATTGTGACCTCTGTGAGTTCACACACACCCAGGCCCCAGACAATCATCATTACTGTAACAGCAGTGACAACTGGTCTCTGTGGCTGTCTTGCTCCACCAACCCTGATAAGCATTAAATCACTGATGCTAATCAGGCCTCTTTAGGGGTGGAGGTAAATGCCTCTGTGACCATTATACAGATGGGAAAACAGAGGCAGAATCATCTCAACATCGGCTGAATGATTAGAAATTGGGACTGGTACCGCCACCCCCCTCCATGTCTAGACTCAGCAGTAGTTTTAAATATTTGGGGAGTAATACATCTTACTTAATTTTAAGTGAGAGGCTAGAGTTAGATTTGTATAAGGACTGTCATACATGTATTACTTACATCAAACTCCTTTTCATCCTTGACTTCAGATGGCAAGAGGTCAGATATCTGTCTTATATGCTATGTTTGCCTTTTTTATGTAACTATGATATAGTAAAATCCATAATAGTTTCAACTTACTTAAAAGACATTAGCATAAGTTGTCTTTTCATTGAGACCATTTTTCTCATAAGTCATGTTCCTGTTGTCAAACACATCAAGGCATTAGCTATACACCCATCTAGTAGGTTCTGATTTCCTTCTTCCTCCCAAATCAAGATCAAAATCCTTCCATTTCATACCTTTTTGGTTTTCCACTTCACCTTCCATTCTACAGACAAGGTAGCAACCCACCCTGATGAGCCAAATACCAGATGCTTTCCACCACATTTTCTGGGCAAATCCAGAGATATGTGTTATACTTCCCTGCATCTATTAATTTCTTACCAAAGGCTCAGTGGGACTTGAAATTCATTTCTTATTGTTTTCAAAAAATAATGTGATATTTCCTGCATTTGAGAGCAGTGGAACATATCAGCTAGTATTAGATTAAACTCCAAAAAACAGAAGTCATATGTCAGCAACTTAAAATAGGGGTTGTTTTATCCTGCATAAACAAGTTTAGAGAAATCCCAGACTCCTTCTGAAGTTCTGTTTCATCCTCCCTGGTGAATGGCTTCCAACTTCAACGCTGCCTCCTTGTCGTCTAATATGGCTACCAGAATGTAACCATCATGTCTGCCTTCCAGGCAGGAAGAAGTATCAGGGTGAAAGAGTAAGAGGAAATGTGTCAGTCATTCTTCCTTCTTTTAATGTGCTTTCCTGGAAGCCCCATCCAACATCTCCTGCTTAAATCTGTGTCTAGAATTCAGGCACAGCCATACCAACAAGCAGTGAAGGTTCAGACATTTGGATGTTACAGTTGGATTTGTTATGCCCAATAAAATAAGGGTTCTATGGCTAAGGAAGAAAAGAAAGGTGATTATTGACTGAGCAAATTGCAATCGTTGCCACACAAAGTAAAATTAATGATTAATATGTGTTTCTACACTCCAACTTTTGCTTACAATTTCTCAGATACCTGAAAGTCTATTTTCAAAACTCCTGATTTAGTGACTGATAGTATTTCATTATCTTACTTGTATTGTTATTTCGAATCCCCTTACATTAAGAGTACATTAAAGCAATACTATAAAAAAGAATTATAATATTTACTTAGTTATTGACTTGTGGAACTGACAAACAGCTCTTGTAAAATATCCCCAGGACTCGATGTGCTTCTCAATAAAATGAAGTTGCATTTAACCAGCATAGAGTAAGCCATGGAGAACAAGATCAAGACACATTTTGTACCAAATACATAAAAGGAGATATTTTCCATTCTTAACATTCTTCAAATGGGCGCACTTCTGCTTCAACTATGATGGAAGTAAATTTTTGATCCACAAATAGAATAGAAAGAGAAAAAGAAGAAAGGTTTTGCAGAAACATTCGGATGAGATTTCAAAGAGAAAACAAGAGAGAATAAAAGGGTGACAGAGGTTGCCTTTGAGCAAATGAATTTTTGGAAGTGAAATTAATTCAGCTGTGATGGATGTACCACAGGGGAAATAGGAACTCATTCATTACTTATGCCTCGTAGCTCAGTTGATAAAGAATCTGCCTGCAATGCAGGAGACCCCAGTTTGACTCCTGGGAAGGGAAGATCCCCTGGAGAAGGGCAAGGCTACTCACTCCAGCATTCTGGCCTAGAGAATTCCATGGACTGCATAGTCCATGGGGTCCCAAAGAGTTGGACACGACTGAGCCACTTTCACTCTCATTATGTCCCTGAGGGGGGAACGGAGGACATGGGGCGGTGGGGGAAGTCTTCAGGCAGGATGCCTATGGAAACCAGAAGGTGGCATGAATCACCAGAAAGACTCGGCTGCCCTCCCAGCTGAGAGGACAACGTTGGGGCAGGAGAAAAGAAAAGCCACAGTCTCCTCCCACATGCAGAAAGGAAAAACTAAGATGCTTTTATATCTGACCAAATGACTTTTGGCAATAATTTTCAATAATTTGCTTTAATTTTCAGGCATCTTGTCTACCTTTGAAAATTTCCAAATAGATTCAGGGTTGTGATATCCCTGCTCATTGGGCAATCCTTTCTTCTACTCACACAAGAATGGAAATAGCTTCTTGTCATTGGGGCCATGTGAGGCATTTCCTACCCATACCCCATCAACATCAGATCTTTCAGTGAGAGCCATGTATGGGAAGGCATGGACGTCTATTGCCACACCAAGCACAAATGGGTGTGTATGAGGAGACTGAAGCCTTGCCATGGAGAGATACTATCAGCCCTCACCCCACTAAGCCCTTCGCCTGAACCCACACCTCTTCTTCCCTTGTCAGGAGATAAATTGACTGTGGAAGTGTGTTTTGGATCCATGATCCTTGTCCCACTGGTTCATTCTCAGTCTTTTCATTGGGATGACTCTCTATCCTGGTGGAGACATTTTATTATCATCAGCACAAAATAGGAGAGCAGAGGCATGGTTATATCAAGACCAAACAGGAACGTCTAAAAAGAATGCTCAAGGGTCAGGAAGGGCCAGCTTTGGCTTGCCCTCATCATAAAAAGAACAGGTGGAAATTCACAATCAGACACAGAGTGAAAAGGTTGCCTGGGACACACTCACTCCTAAGTTTTGCTGGAACCCCCTGAGCAAAACCACAAATGGAAGTCCATGTATGATAGGCTAAATATTTTAAAGGTATCAATCAAGCTTACAAATTGTTAAGTAGAATATGCTTTATTCTTCTGCCTTGACAAATGTACCTCCATAATGACTTAGAAGCCAAACTGAAATCTAAAATTCTCCTTTTCTTTGGAGGCATTGACCCAAGAAGATCCAGCTTCCAGCCCTGGAGTGTGATCATGTCCATGTCCCTCATTTCACCTTGGCTGGCTCTGTCCCCTCCTCTCTGAGGTCCTTCCATGTGCATCTACACAGCCTGCACAGTCATGCCCTGTCCACCACCTCCAGCATCCCTTGTCACCCTCAGGTCTGGGGCAGAGACCAGGTGGTAAGGTTTACCTTCAGGAAGATGGTGCAGAATGGGTCCTGGGAGAAGGCTGAGGGCTCTTTGGGGCAGGAAGAATACTCTAGAAGGTGATGCAGTCTCTGGGTAGGCTTGTTCTCTTGGCTTTATGGATCTCTCATCCCACAGGGATCCAGAGCAAAGGTCTTTCTTGCCCATGAAAGAGCTGTAAAGCCCTGCAAGAGAGAAGAATTGCAGGAAAGTCTGTGGATAGTTCCGTTAAGTGTAGTACCTGCCAAAAGCAAGTATAATAAGCTCACAGATATTACCAAGAGTTGGAAGAATCTAGGAAAACCTCTATAAAAGTGACATATGCGTGCTAAGTCACTTCAGTCATTTTGACTCTTTGTGAACCTATGGGCTGCAGCCCACCAGGCTTCCCTGTCCATGGGATTCTCCAGGCAAGAATACTGGGGTGGATTGCCATGCCCTCCTCCAGGGGATCTTCCTGACCCAGGGATCGAACCTAACTTCTGTCTCCTGCATTGGAAGGGGGGTGTTAGGCTCTTGGACTCCTAACGACACCTGGGAAGCCCCGGATTTTTGTTGTTCAGTCGTTCAATCATGTCCAACTCTTTGTGACCCCATGGACTGCAGCATGCCAGGTTTCCCTGTCCTTCACCATTTCCCGGAGCTTGCTCAAACTCATGTCCATTGAGTCAGGGATGCCATCCAACCATCTCGTCCTCTGTCATCTCCTTCTCCTTTACCACTAGTCTTTATCACCAGTGCCACCTGGGAAGCCCCAAATTTAGTTGGGTCTTAAAAGATGGATAGACCTGAGAAGGAAGATAGAGCCTCTCAGTCAAGGTAGTATTTGAGCAGTCTGTCTAGAATAGCCACAGTCAGAGAGGAACTAAAAATTTGGAATACAAGTTGGTAAAGAAAGGATAGAAAAGATGCCTTGACCGGGTGACTAGGACAGTGTTATGAGCTGGACCCTGTCCCCTCCAAAAGATATGTTGAAGTCCTAGCCCCTGATACCTCCAAACATGACCTTACTTGGAATCAGGGTCTTTACTAATGTTGTCAAGTTACAATGAGGTCATTAGAGTGGGCCTTAATTCAACATTACTAGTGTCCTTATACAAAAGATAAACTTGGGCACAGAGACAAACATACACAAAGAGAAGTCTATGTGATGCTGAAAACAGAGGTCAGGGTGATGCTTCTATAAGACAAAGAATGCCAAAGTTCACCAGCAAACCATCAGAAACTGGGAGAGGGGCCTGAAATGGACTCTCCCTCATTCTTCTGAGACTCATCCTGTAATGGACTCTCCCTGCAATGGACTCTCCCTCAGAAGAAAGAGGTCTCAGAAGAAACTAAAACTGCTGACACCTTGATCTTGCACTTCCAACCTTCACAACTGGGGTGGGGAGGAGGGACAGTAAGCCTCTGTTATTTAAGCCACGTGGCCTGTGGTTACTCAGAGTAAGAGTTTGCCTATGTTCTGCAGAGAGTGGAGAGCCATGGAATATTTTGCAGCCAGGATGTAACACGATCAAAGCCATGTTCTGGGAAGATGAATGTAGCAGGTGTGAAACGTGACAGGTGATAGAAGGAGCACAATTGGTGTTGGCAGTGGCATTCGGCTGCCCTCTTCGCAGCCAGCTGTGGCAGGGTCCTTCAGTCCTTTCAGGTTTATGAATATGTGTACCAGCCATGGCCAGCATGGTTCCCATTTGCTTGTTGTCCTCTATCATGACTGTAAGCTCCCAAGGACTGAAAGAGCTGGCATAGATGATTCATAAAGAAAGATGAGAAGAGCTTACCACACTCCAGCAAGACAGCCATCCATCTGCTCAGTGCATACATCATTCTTCCTGTGGATTTGGTGACAGGAAGTGGTCCAGACTCATCCATTATGACAATCACCAAGAAGGGTCCCATGTCTTCAGGGGGAGTGTCCCATGACTTGAATGACAGAGAATCTAGGACTGCTTTATTGCAAGGTTAGTGAAATGAGAACAGACATAGGGAACTGAAAGGACCCATCCACAATCATATATTACCTGAATGTGCATCGTCACAGGCTTACAACAAAGGCTTAATATCTCCATCCAATAACCAAATTACTTCTGTTGAACTATCAGTCCCTATCAGAAAGTTAGTTTTATTTTCTATCCTCACATGAGCTTGAGTCTACTATACACTTGAAGAGAGGAAGGTACCTAAGAGAAGATGGAATTATAAGACAGTTTGCAACACTCTCTAAAACATAGAGGATAATCAATTTCACAATAAAAGCAACATTAACATGTGTGGTCTCCTCTCCCAGAAGCCCCCTGACCTCTGACTGTCTTATGCATCTGACACAAGAGAGAATTGGCTATGCCATGACAACACCTAACTGAAAGTCTCAGAGCTTGGAATATCCAAGGTTTAAATTTCAGCTCAGTGACATGGTGGCTCAGATGGTAAAGAACAGGCAAGCAATGTGGGAGACCTAGGCTTGGTCCCTGGGTTGGGAAGATCCCCTGGAGAAGAGAAGGGAAACCCGACTCTGGTATTCTTGCCTGGAGAATTCCAAGGACAGAGGAAACCGGCAGGCCACAGTCCATGGGGTCGCAAAGAGTCAGACACAACTGAATGGCTAACACTTTCACTGACCTAGACAGCTCAGAGGGCAAGTGTCTCTGCTCATCTCTGCTGCTCAGAGGCCAGGCCACTGGGGCAACTACCAATTTAAAAGCTGCCAGGTTCCATGTGGAAGGTCAAAGAGCTCTGTGAGACCTTGAACTGAAAATTCGATGTTCAACATGGCAGTAACATGGTTCACAGGTTCTATCTCACAGCGCACCCAGACAATGAAGACCTGTTCTTTGATTCTTTGACATGGAGATCAAGGACAGCAAGACTGATATCTAGGACAGTCAGTGTTGGTGACTATCACAGCCCCATAATCCTACAACTCAGCCTTTTTCTCCCATTTTACAGATGAGGCTCAGAAATTCTGTGTAACTTGCCCAAGGTTACACAGGGACGTTTGGAACTCAGGCTAGTGGATTGCAAAGATTCACTCTCATTTGCCTGCTTACCCTTCTCCTTGTCCCTGTCTGAGCCTCTCGTTCTCCCTCATCACACACACACACACACACACACACACTTCATACACATATATCTTCACTTCTACCTCCTTTTATTTTTCAACTTAAAAAAAATAATGAGTGCTTGGTACAAACAGAATTCCTGAGGATAACCTTCATTCGACTAGAGGTGGTTCTGTGCTCAGCTGTACATCTTTACAAAGTAAAACTGAACTCAAAATACTCAAAGTTCAGTTAAAAGTGCTGTCAACATAAGAATAAATTAAAGGACTAATTTTTGCCCCCCGTTTAGGATTGCCATAATTTTGCATAGCATCAAAAAATTTCAGTGGGAAGATAGGACAAAGCTTAATTCTTGTAAGAGTTCATTCCATATACAGTGAGAATTCGGAGTTTTGTTCTTTGCCTTGGGAATTTAAAGGGCAGTGCTGTCATTCCCCACACTACTGTGGGATTCCAGCGATGTGTCAAAGCTGAGACTCCAGTAGACGTGAGCAGGTTTTAATTGCAAGTGTTTCAACTGTTTTAACAAATAGTTACAGATGATAAAATGCCAGCTGGAGTATGAGATATTAGGAGTGTTTGTGCTTTAATGTGTAAAGCTATTATAGCTCTATTGTCAAGGCACCAAAGGCAACGAGGGAGGATGACTCAGAAAATAAATATTCTGAATAATCCTGACATCAGAGACAGCTGACAGGAAAATGTCTTTGATTACAGGAGACACTTTGGGAAAGTATCAGTTGTTGTCAGCTCTTGCCAGAATTGCTAGTGACCTTGAAAAGACCAATTTTGGTGGAGCGTGTGAGGGGAAAGAAAATTGCAGTGGGTTGATGAAAGTCTCTTAGGAAGTGGGGCTGTGAAATGACAAACAGAATTGGAGCAATAATGAAGGGAATACAGAATTGGAGCAATAATGAAGGGACTGTGGCTTTGAGAAAGGAGGTTTGTTTTTTTTGTTTTTTTGAATGGGTGAACATTAGACCTATCTTACTCCTTCAAGTGAACTATGGATGCCTCATTCCATTTACATCCTTTTACCTTCTCCACTTTAATCTTTGTCCTGATTATCAGATGGTGTCATAACATTTGCTTCACTCATTATACATGATTTTTAAAAACTCATGAACATGAGATGTCTTCATTTATTGAACATTTAATAAAATTTTCTTGTTATAACCCTAAGTTCTTGCATATTTTCATTAGATTTATTCTTTGTTGCCACACTAAATGATATTTTTAAAGTATATTTTATAATCATTTGTAGCTGAATATTAAAGGTACATGATTTCGGGATACTCATTTGTATCCAGCATCCTTGCTGAACTATCATAAAAGTTATAAAAAGGTATCAGTAGATATTCTTTTCAACTCATTTGTAACTGCCTCATCTATGAAAAATGAGAGTTTTGTCTTTTTCTTTCCAATCCTACACACTGAGGTATTCTTCCTGTCTTATTGAACTGAATAGAACATCCAGGAAGATAACAAAAGCAATGATAATGGACATTATTGTCTTATTTATGATTTTGAAAGGACTATTGTTGGCATTTCACTACGTATGTTTACTAGATTTTTGGTAGACACCTTTTTTCAAGTTAAGGAAGTTCTCTTCTATGCCTACTTTGAAAAGGTTTATCATAAATGAATGTTGATTTATATAGGAAAAAAAAGGGAAAAACTAGAGCAAAAGTACAGTCTAGTTTGTGTGTTCATATTTCTGCTCTCTCCACTTTTCCTCCCACCATCCTGATGCTCCAAGATTCTTTTATTTAGCATTTCCTTTCTGTTTGAAGAATTGCATTTAGCAGTCTTTCAGGGTGGGTCTTCTAGAAAAAATGATTTCAGATTCCCTTAATAGGAAAAAGTCCTTGGTTTTGTCTTCATTCCTAAAGGGTAGCTTTGCTGGATTTAAGCTTCACAGTTGACAGTTCTTTTCTCTTAACCCTTGAAAAACATTGTGGCTCATCCTTTTGCCCTCTGTGGTTTCTGATGAGAAACCTACTGTCATCTGAATTAACGTTACCCTATAGGGAATGTGTCATTTATCTGTGAGTGTGTGTTTAGATCTCAGAAACTTAATCATGATGTGTCTTGCCATGGATTTCTTATTGCTTATCCTAATTGGGATTTGTACAGCTTCTTGAATCTACAAGTCTGTGTCATTTGCAAAATGTTGGGTATTTTAAGCCATTACTTCCTAGAGTATCTTTTTACCTCCATGCTCTCCTCTCCTTCTTGGATTCCAATAAAGTGAATGTTGGATCTTTGTTATGTAGTCCTGTCCTACAGATCATTGAAGCTCTATTCTTTGGTTTTATGGTTTTTTTCTGTTATTCAGATGGGGCAAATTCTATTGATCTGTCTTCAAGGAGGCCTGCACACGGGCAAACTGCTGGTGAAAGAAACTAGCCAGTATTGATTCATAGAATTAGTGTCTATTTGGGGTCATGGCCATGATTTAAAATGAAGCTAGTCAGTCCAGTTGAATAATGGTTTTATGATCAAGTTCTGCTTAGATACAGACCGAAAGAAGAATGGTACTTAAGCTGAAGGAGATTAGAGTTTTGGCAGGTAACAATAAATGTTCAATTGCTTAGTCATGTCCAGCTCCTTGCAACCCCATAAACTGCAGCATTCCATGCTTCCCGGTCCTTCACTACCTTCCGAGGTTTGCTCAAACTCACGTCCATTTAGTTGATGATGCCAACCAACGATCTCATCCTCTGTTGTCCCTTTCTCCTCCTGCCCTCAATCTTTCCCAGCATGAGGATCTTTTCCAGTGAGTCAGCTCTTCCCATCAGGTGGCCAAAGTACTGGAGCTTCAGCTTCAGCATTAGTCCTTCCAATGACTATTCATGGTTGATTTCCTTTAGGATTGACAGGTTTGATTTCCTTGCAGTCCAAGGACTCTCAAGAGTCTTCTCCAGCATCACAGTTCAAAAGCATCAGTTCTTCAGCACTAATGCAGACAGAATATCAAGGGTATTGATTGTAATGAGAATTCATGAAGGGAGGTGAAGAGATCAGGATTGCAGGATCCTATGGTAACTCTATTTTTAGTTTCTTAAGGAATCACCATACTGTTTTTTTATAGTGATTGCATCAATTTACATTCCCACCAACAGTGTAGGAGGTTTCCCTTGTCTCCACACCCTCTCCAGCATTTACTGTTTGTGGATTTTTTGATGATAGCCATTTTGATTGGTGTGAGGTGATATTTTATTATGGTTTTGAATTGTATTTCTCTAATAATTAGCAATGTTGAACATGTTTGATAGATTCACCTGTGAAATCACCTGTTCCTGAACTTTTGTTTGTTGGGAGTTTTTAAATCACAGTTTCAAGTTTAGTATTTGTGGTTTGTCTGTTTTCCTATTTTCTATTTATTCCTGGTTCAGACTTGAGGAATTGTACCTTTCTAAGAATTCATCCATTTCTTCAACATTGTTTTATTGGCATACAGTTGTTTGTCTTACTCTCTTATGATCCTTTGTATTTCTGTGATGTCAGTTCTAACGTATTTTTCACTTCTAATTTTATAGATTTGTGTCCTCTCCCTTTTTTTCTTGATGAATCTGGCTAAAGGTTTATCAAAATTTTATCTTATCAAAGAATCAGCTTTTAGTTTCATTCATCTTTGATGTTTCTTTCTTCATCTCTATCTAATGTATTTCTGCTCTAGTCTTTATGATTTCTTTCCTTCTATTAACTTTACGTTTTGCCTAGCTATTCTATAAAACAAATCTTCCTTTCCCTGAAGCTTTATTTTCCTAGAATTTTCCGATTTAGGAACCACATTATAGCAATTTAACAAAAAATAAATAAATAAGCCTCAGTTCAGTTTAGTCGCTCAGTCGTGTCCGACTCTGCGATCCCATGAATCGCAGCATGCCAGGCCTCCCTGTTCATCACCAACTCCCGGAGTTTACTCAAACTCATGTCCATCGAGTCAGTGATGCCATCCAGCCATCTCATCCTCTGTCGTTCCCTTCTCCTCCTGCCCCCAATCCCTCCCAGCATCAGGGTCTTTTCCAACGAGTCAACTCTTCGCATGAAGTGGCCAAATTATTGGAGTTTCAGCTTCAGCATCAGTCTTTCCAATGAACACCCAGGACTGATCTCCTTTAGGATGGACTGGTTGGATCTCCTTGCAGTCCAGGGGACTCTCAAGAGTCTTCTCCAACACCATAGTTCAAAAGCATCAATTTTTCAGCACTCAGCTTTCTTCACAGTCCAATTCTCACATCCATACATGACCACTGGAAAAACTATAGCCTTGACCAGATGGACCTTTGTTGGCAAAGTAATGTCTCTACTTTTTAATATACTATCTAGGTTGGTCATAACTTTCCTTCCAAGGAGTAAGCGTCTTCTAATTTCATGGCTGCAATCACCATCTGCAGTGATTTTGCAGCCCCAAAAATTAAAGTCTGACACTGTTTCCACTGTCTCCCCATCTATTTCCCATGAGGTGATAGGACAAGATGCCATGATCTTAGTTTTCTGAATGTTAAGCTTTAAGCCAACTTTTTCACTCTCCTCTTTCACTTTCATCAAGAGGCTTGTTAGTTCCTCTTCATTTTCTGCCATAAGGGTGGTGTCATCTGCATATCTGAGGTTATTGATATTTCTCCCGGCAATCTTGATTCCAGCTTGTGCTTCTTCCAGCCCAGCATTTCTCATGATGTACTCTGCATATAAGTTAAATAAGCAGGGTGACAATATACAGCCTTGACATACTCCTTTTCCTATTTGGAACCAGTCTGTTGTTCCATGTCCAGTTCTAACTGTTGCTTCCTGACCTGCATACAGGTTTCTCAAGAGGCAGATCAGGTGGTCTGGTATTCCCATCTCTTTCAGAATTTTCCACGGTTTATTGTGATCCACACAGTCAAAGGCTTTGGCATAGTCAATAAAGCAGAAATAGATGTTTTTCTGGAACTCTCTTGCTTTTTTGATGATCCAGCGGATATTGGCAATTTGATCTCTCGTTCCTCTGCCTTTTCTAAAACCAGCTTGAACATCTGGAAGTTCTCGGTTCATGTATTGCTGAAGTCTGGCTTGAAGGATTTTGAGCATTACTTTATTAGTGTGTGAGATGAGTGCAATTGTGTGGTAGTTTGAACATTCTTTGGGATTGCCTTTCTTAGGGATTGGAATGAAAACTGACATTTTGCAGTCCTGTGGCCACTGCTGAGTTTTCCAAATTTGCTGGCATATTGAGTGTAGCACTTTCACAACATCATCTTTCAGGATTTGAAATAGCTCAACTATTCAAATAGTTGAGATTCTATCACATCCACTAGCTTTTTTTGTACTGATGCTTTCTAAGGCCCACTTGACTTCACATTCCAGGATGTCTGGCTCTAAGTGAGTGATCACACCATTGTGATTTCATCTGAGTTAAATTCACCCATTCCAGTCCATTTTAGTTCGCTGATTCCTAGAATGTCGACATTCACTCTTGCCATCTCCTGTTTGACCACTTCCAATTTGCCTTGATTCATGGACCTAACATTCCAGGTTCCTATGCAATATTGCTCTTTACAGCATCAAACCTTGCTTCTATCACCAGTCACACCCACAACTGGGAATTGTTTTTGCTTTGGCTCCATCCCTTCATTCTTTCTGGAGTTATTTCTCCACTGATCTCCAGTAGCATATTTGGCACCTACCGACCTGGGGAGTTCCTCTTTCAGTATCCTATCATTTTGCCCTCTCATACTATTCATGGGGTTCTCAAGGCAAGAATTCTGAAGTGGTTTACCATTCCCTTCTCCAATGGACCACATTCTCAGACCTCTCCACCATGACCCAACAGTCTTGGGTGGCCCCACAGGGCATGGCTTAGTTTCATTGAGTTAGACAAGACTGGTCCTGTGATCAGATTGGCTAATTTTCTGTGATTATGGTTTTAGTGTGTCTGCCCTCTGATGCCCTCTCGCAACACCTACCATCTTACTTGAGCTTCTCTTACCTTGGATGTGGGGTATCTCTTCACGGTTGCTCCAGCAAAGCGCAGCCGCTGCTCCTTACCTTGGACGAGGGGAATCTTCTCACGGCCGCCCCTTCTGACCTTGAACGTGGAGTAGCTCCTCTCGGCCCTCCTGTGCCCTCTCAGCAGCCACTCCTTGGAGGTAGGGTAGCTCCTCTCGGGTGAGGCCCCTGACCTCCGGCATGTGGTAGCTCTTCTCGGCCACCACCCCTGACCTCGGGCATGGGGAAGCTCCTCTCGGCCACCGCTCCTGCTAAGCCTACTGGATGACAATTGTCTGGTTTACTGAATAAACAGTAAGTATCCTGAGAAAACTTTACATTAGTCTCATGCATAAGACTGCCATGGAGAAATTGGAAAATGAGGAAGTGTTGATTAAAAAGAGTTTAGCATCCACATAATAAAATGGAATATGGATATTCTCCATCTTAGTGCATTTTCCTGAGAGAAATCAGAATTTCTCTTATTGGCTAGAGGTAAAAATTCCCAAGTCAAGTTTAAAGAGTCAAGAGACAGTATACTAAGTTCTGCTGGTCCATATAACAGGACATAGTGAGTTGTGTGAAGGAAGGGAGTGCAGTGTGCAGGAGGTAAATCTAAGATCCTTATCCCCGATGTTCAGACTGTGTGTATGGCAGCCCCTCAGGTAGTGGTCATGAGAAAACCTAGCTTGTGACCCCATGTCGGTTTCAAAATAAATTGTTTTCTACCTCCTGGTCCTTTTGGGTCACTGAGAATGGTTGCTAATAGACAGTTCAATGGTCTGTTCTTACTCACAACACATCTGATACAAATGTGTGAAGTTTTTCACAATAAAATCAGTTTTCTGACTCTTCAGTCACCCACTGGGTGTCCTAAAATTCAATTCACTTCTGACACAGCCTAGACTAACCTAGATCCCACAGGTGTATGGGCCCAATCAGTCCTGCAGGACTGTCCTGACTTCAGATGCCAATCACAAGTGTTGGTTGCCAGGGTACCCACACTCCTGTCACACATGGCTACAAAGTCAGCTATTCCCACAACTACCTTCCTTTCAAGCTTGGTGATTGGCTAGAGTGGCTCCAGAACTCAGAAAGATATTTTATTATGAAGGATGCAAGTCAGGAGCAGCCAAGTGAAGAGATGTGTGGGACAAGGCTATGGGGGGAAGGGAGGCAGGGATTGACTCTCCCAGCATTTCTACACATTCACGGACTCAGAAGCTCCCTGAGTCCCACTGTGTAGGGATTTTAATAGAGGTTTCATTCCATGGGCATGACTGGTTAAATCATTGGCCACTGAAGATTAAGCCAATCTCCACCTTCTCTCTCTTCTCTAGAGGGAGGTCAGGGGTCAGTGTTGAAAGCTCCCACCCACTAATTAAGGCTTGGACTTTCTGGAGAGGAGCCCTCATTTTAGAGCAATCTCAGTGTCCCCAGCCACCAGTCTTCTCATTAGTAAATATGACACTCATCACTCTGGAGATTCCAAGGGGTTTAGTAACTGTGTGCCAGGGAGCAGAGACAACAACCAAGTATGTATTTCTTATTATGCCCCAATTTCTTGAAGCTGAATGCTCTTTTACCAACTAAGTTAAAAATATTCAGAGAAACTGGAAAATGTGAATATTTAAGCTTCCAAAAGTTAGTTTGGAATTCCCTGCTGGTCCAGTGTTTAGGACCCTACACTTCCACTACAGGGACCACAGGTTGGACCCCTGGTGGGGGAACTAAGATCCCACAAGCCACACAGTGTAGCCAATAAATAAATAATAATAAATAAAATAAGTTATTTTGGCTATCCTTTCTTTTTTTTTTTTCTTTTTTTTAATTTTTTTATTAGTTGGAGGCTAATTACTTCACAATATTTCAGTGGGTTTTGTCATACATTGATATGAATCAGCCATGGATTTACACGTCTTCCCCATCCCAATCCCCGCTCCCACCTCCCTCTCCACCCGATTCCTCTCGAAACATCCCACCCTCGTCTTCTCCCAGAGAGTTCAAAAGTCTGTTCTGTATTTCTGTGTCTCTTTTTCTGTTTTGCATATGGGGTTATCGTTACCATCTTTCTAAATTCCATATATATGTGTTAGTATGCTGTAATGTTCTTTATCTTTCTGGCTTACTTCACTCTGTATAAGGGGCTCCAGCTTCATCCATCTCATTTTCTTTATGTTTATTTGATTTAAAAAGCTCTCCATTATTGGTTTCATTTCCAGTCAACTCCAAGATGCAAACCATTGAGATCTGTTTGGCCCATTCACTTAGGACCTCTATGGTATTTTTAAGCACAAGAATCACAAAATTAGTTGCCAACTTTTAAAAGCTAGAAAAATCTCACATTTAAAATATCCCAGCATCTGGATGGGGAAAATAATAGTAAATGAAACAACAAAGTTTAACCTCCAAAATATACAAGAAGCTCATGAAACTCAATACCAGAAAAACAAATAACCCAACCAAAAAGTGGCAGAAGACCTAAACGGGCATTTCTCCAAAGAAGACATACAGATGGCTAATAACCAAATGAAGAGATGCTCAGCATCGCTCATTGTTAGAGAAATGCAAACTAAATTACAATGAGATATCACATCGGTCACAATCAGTTCAGTTCAGTCACTCAGTCGTGTCCGACTCTTTGCAACCCCATGGAGAGCAGCATGCCAGGCCTCCTTGTCTATCACCAACTCCTGGAGTTTACTGAAACTCATGCCCATTGAGTCAGTGATGCCATCCAACCACCTCATCCTCTGTCGTCCCCTTCTCCTCCTGCCTTCAATCTTTCCCAGCATCATGGTCTTTTCAAGAGTCAGCTCTCCGCATCAGGTGGCCAAAGTACTGTAGTTCCAGCTTCAACATCAGTCCTTCCAATGAATATGTCACAATGGCCATCATCAAAAAACCTACAAACAACAAATGCTGGAGTGGGTGTGGAGAAAAGAGAACCCTCTTACACTCTTGGCAGAAATATAAACTGATACAGCCATTATGGAAGACAGTATGGAGATTTCTTTAAAAACTAGGAATAAAACTACCATACGACCCAACAATCCCATTACTGGCCATATATCCTGAGAAATCCATATTTGAAAATGACACATGTACCCTGATGTCATTGCAGCACTATTTACAAAAACTAGGACATGGAAGCAACCTAGATGTTCATTGACAGGTGAATGGATAAAGAAGATGTGGTATGTATGTACAATGGAATATTACTCAGCCTAAAAAGGAATGCATTTGAGTCAGTTTTAATGAGGTGGATAAACCTAGAGCCTATTATACAGAATGAAGTAAGTCAGAAAGAGAAAAAAACATATTGTATATTAATGCATACATACAATCATGCATCTATACATAGGGCAGAGGTAAAGATCCAGACACAGAGAACAGACTTGTGGACACAGTGGGGAAGAAGAGGTGGGACAAATGGAGAGACTAGCATGGAAACATATACACTACCTTTGTGAAATAGATAGCCAGCGGGAATTTGCCGTATAACACAGGGAGCTCAGACTGGTGCTCTGCGACAACCTAGTGGGGTGGGATGGGGTGGGAGGTGGGAGGGAGGTTGAAGAGGGAGGGAGCATATGTATACCTATGGCTGATTCCTGTTGATGTATGGCAGAAACCAACACAGTATTGTAAAATACAGTATTATTAAAAATATGGTATTACTAAACACAGTATTATTATTACTAAATACAGTATTACAACACAATATTATTAAAAATAAATTTTAAAAAATCCAAGCATCTGTTTTTCTCTTGGAAATCTATATAATTTGGCAACAGTGTGCTGCCCATTTACAGAGAGCATTTCTCCTTGTCACCAGAGGCCTGTCAGTGCCTCATACCTCCTACTCTTGGTCAGTCTTACTAATTTTTGTTGACAGTTTGCCTCTGCAGACAAGTGACTTAGGAATTACAGTTTGCAGATAACATTCATCCATCCAAATGATTCAGTGAGTCTAACATACATACCTAAATCAAATCCCTTATGATTATACAGTGGGAGTGAGAAATAGATTCAAGGAATGAGATGTGATAGACAGAGAGCCTCATGAACGATAGATAGAGTTCCTGACACTGTACAGGGGACAGTGATCTAGACCATCCCAAGGAAAAGAAATGCAAGAAGGCAAACTGGCTGTCCAAGGAGGCCTTACAAAGAGCTGTGAAAAGAAGAGAAGCAAAAAGCAAAGGAGAAAAGGAAAGATATACCCATTTGAATGCAGAGTTCCAAAGAATAGCAAGGAGAGATAAGAAAGTCTTCCTCAGTGATCAATGCAAAGAAATAGAGGAAAACAATAGAATGGGAAAGACTAGAGATCTCTTGAAGAAAATTAGAGATACCAAGAGAACATTTCATGAAAAGATGGGCACAATAAAGGGCAGAAATGATATGGGCCTAACAGAAGCAGAAGATATTAAGAAGAGGGGGCAAAAATACACAGAAAAACTACAAAAAAGATCTTCACAACGCAGATAATCACAATGATATGATCACTCACCTAGAGCCAGATATCCTGGAATGTGAAGTCAGGTGAGCCTTAGGAAGCATCGCTACAAACAAAGTTAGTGGAGGTGATGGAATTCCAGTTGAGCTATTTCAAATCCTGAAAGATGATGCTGTGAAAGTGGTGCACTCAATATGCCAGCAAATTTGGAAAACTCAGCAGTGGCCACAGGACTGGAAAAGGGCAGTTTTCATTCCAATCCCAAAGAAGGGCAATGCCAAAGAATGCTCAAACTATCACACCATTGCATTCATCTCACATACTAGTAAAGTAATGCTCAAAATTCTCCAAGCCAGGCTTCAACAGCACGTGAACCATGAACTTCCAGATGTTCAAGCTGATTTTAGAAAAGGCAGAAGAACCAGAGATCAAATTGCCAACATTCATTGGATCATTGAAAAAGCAAGAGAGTTCCAGAAAAACATCTACTTCTGCTTTATTGACTATGCCAAAGCCTTTGACTGTGTGGATCACCACAAACTGTAGAAAATTATGAAAGAGATGGGAATACCAGACCACCTTACCTGCCTCTTGAGAAATCTGTATGCAGGTCAGGAAGCTATAGTTAGAACTGGACATAGAAAAACAGACTGGTTCTAAATCAGGAAAGGAGTACATCAAGGCTGTATATTGTCACCCTGCTTATTTAACTTATATGCAGACTACATCATGAGAAACACTGGGCCATATGAAGCTCGAATCAAGATTGCCAGGAGAAATATCAATAACTCAGATATGCAGATGACACCACCCTTATGGCAGAAAGTGAAGAACTAAAGAGCCTCTTGATGAAAGTGAAAGAGGAGAGTGAAAAAGTTGGCTTAAAGCTCAACATTCAGAAAACAAAGATCATGGCATCTGGTCTCATCACTTCATGGCAAATAGATGGGGAAACAGTGGAGACAGAGACAGACTTTATTTTGGGGGGCTCAAAAGTCATTGAAGCCCAAATCACTGGGCTCCAATTTTTATTCTGCAGATAGTGATTGCAGCCGTGAAATTCAAAGACACTTGCTCCTTGGAAGAAAATTTATGACCAACCTAGACAGCATATTAAAAAGCAGAGACATTACTTTGCCAACAAAAGTCTGTCTAATCAAGGCTATGGTTTTTCCAGTGGTCATGTATGGATATGAGAGCTGGACTACAAAGAAAGCTGAGCACCAAAGAATTGATGCTTTTGAACTGTGGTATTGGAGAAGACTCTTGAGAGTCCCTTGGACTGCAAGGAGATCCAACCAGTCCATCCTAAAGGAGATCAGTCCTGGGCGTTCATTGGAAGGACTCATGCTGACACTGAAACTCCAATACTTTGGCCACCTCATGCGAAGAGCTGACTCATTGGGAAAGACCCTGATGCTGGGAAAGATTGAGGGCAGGAGGAGAAGGGGATGACAGAGGATGAGATGGTTGAATGGCATCACTGACTCAATGGACATGAGTCTGAGTAAACTCTGGGAGTTGGTGATGGACAGGGAGGCCTGGTGTGTTGAAGTCCATGGGGTCGCATAGTGTTGGACACAACTGAGCAACTGAAATGAACTGAACTGAACATACTTTCTGTTTTCATTCTAAAGTGCGTGATTAAGGTTGCAGTTCCCAAAGGTGACTAATTCTTTAAGTATCCACTCCAACATCCACCAGAACAAAGGAGGTCCTAGACACTGGGGATGCAGAGATGAAATATACAACCCTTACGCTTACTGTAGGGCTTCCCTGGTGGCTCAGATGGTAAGGCATCTGCCTGCAATGTGAGAGAACTGGGTTCGACCCCTGGGTCGGGAAGATCCTCTGGAGAAGGAAATGGCCACTCCAGTACTCTTGCCTGGATAATTCCATGGACGGAGGAGCCTGGTAGGCTGCAGTCCACGGGGTTGCAAAGAGTCGGACTTGACTGAGCAACTTCACTTTCTTTACCCTTACTGTATGGTGGAGAAAGCATTTATCTGCTTTGTGGTCTCTGATTGTCAGTATCTACAGGGGCCTGATTTTAATGACCATATGGAATTCCCCAGCCTGCGTATCTCATTCCCCCTCTTTATCATGTAGTCTAGCTACACTTTACTTTATTCTCATTTTTATCTACTTACAGCTCTATTTTTATTGTATTTTATCTATACAATCCCTTTGCATAAGAAGGCAGGATATGAATAAATAAAATGTAAACAGACATTTCTAACATAGCTCAATAGCCACAATGATAAATGTACAATCAGAATAATTTCAGAATGCTGGGGATATGAGGTGAACTCAGGCTGGGGATGAGGGAATGATCTCCTAGGGGATTTGATTTAAATGAAAAACTACATGTAAAGGGCCAGATATTGATGAGAACCTGTTATGTTTCAGTGTCTGCAAGCACTTCTGTGTGGGTGACAGGTGGAGTTGAGGGCTGCAAATGGCAGAACTGAAGTCTGGAGAGGTAGGCAGACGTCTGACCACAATGCCATTGTCAGAGAATTTAGATTTGTCTAAGACCAAGAGGAGGCATGGAAAAATGCTAAGTAGAAAAAGAACATCAACAGATCTGCTTCTTGAAAAGTACCTTGGTATGAAAGGGAAAAGAAATGAAGTCATTTGGAAAAAAAAAGAAAAATTGATCAGCTCTTGCAAAATCACTTCCGAATTCATGTTGTACTTACACTCCAGGTTAACGATGAGTTGAGTAGTTGGGACCAGCACTCACCCCACCCCAAAGAAGATACCCTGGGACCCTCAGGCATGCACACCAAGGGAGGAGCCCTGAGTGTTTGTAGTGAGGTCACTATGATCAGCTCAAAACTAGGACCTTCCAAACATCTGCCAAGTGAACAACCAGGAGAAGTACTCCACGTGTCTGTCATGGAGCACCGCTAGCACTGAACATGACCAACGGCATGGATGAAACTCAAGCTCATATTGGTAAAT
The DNA here is from genome assembly GCF_033118175.1 of Dama dama. NCBI lineage: Eukaryota > Metazoa > Chordata > Mammalia > Artiodactyla > Cervidae > Dama > Dama dama. Next base: position 23,424,548 of record NC_083696.1, on the reverse strand, counting down.
GAACAAGTAAAATAAAATAAAAATCATAGGATGGAAGAATATACACAGCTCACAAATATAACTTTGCTCTTAGCAACTTAGAAATAATAGATATTCGTGATAAAGCTGAGGAGAAAATCAAGGAGTGATCCCCCCAAAATGAGCTCAATGGTTGTCCCACAAGGAAGTAGGAAGGAGGAAGTGGATGTTCTCCAAAAAAGACAAGTCAGGGGCTTCTGGAATTTTAGCATGTTCTTATCCTTGACCCAAATGCTGGTTACATGGCTTTTAAAAAATATATGGTTTATTTGAATTTTATGCTATTTCTTGTAAGATGTATTTCACAATTATTATAAACAGTTTTAAACATGGGTGGAGGAGTGAGCTAAATCAGTGATTTATGTGGCAGAACCTGAGGGTTGCATGATCAATGGAAGGGGGAACGCCAGGAGCAGATAGCATCCAGGATGATCATTAGGTGTCAGGTGAGAATTGACTCCATGCACAACATGGGTTCCAGAAGTGGCAGGTTTAGCTTGGAAGAGTGGAAATTAAGTTAAGTTTTAGACTTGTTTAAATGAAGATGCTCAGATCCATTAAGAAACTGGATACTGGGCTAGTAGGGCTCAAATTAAATATAGTTTGAAATTTCACATTCAATAATTATCAGCATCAGCAACTAACATAGGATGTCAAGTAATGCAAATATGTAAAATTGTGTGTGTGTATGTGTGTGTGTGTGTGTCGATTAAGCAAAAAATAAACTAGGCCTTTGGAGAACTAGAATCTAACTTTCTAGTTTTAAGAGACTTCCCTCATGGTCCAGTTGTTAAGACCCTATGCTTCCAATGCAGAGGGCACAGGTTCAATCCCTGGTCTGGGAACTAAGATCCCACATACCACACAGCACAGCCAAAAAATAAAATAAAAATAATCTTATAGTTTTGGTGAAGTGGTGGGGGTGGAAGTCTTGTATCAGAGTTAGAAATAAATGGTGAAAATGAAAGAGGAAAGTGAAGCAGTTTGGCTTCTTTCAAAGAAGGTTTTTAAAGAGAAAACAGGAGCTCGGTAGTTCTCTATGGAGGGGCTTATACTCACAGAGAGGGGTTTCTTCCTTCGTGTCTATTCGTCACCATGATGGATGTTCCTTCTAGGAAGCAGAGGAGATACTGACACAGCTATGCCTGTGAGAAAAGATGGGATATAACACTCACATGCTGGGGTCTGTCTGGAATAGGAAGAGAAATATGCTCCCACGTGAAGAGAGGGATGACCGGTAATGAAATGGTGGATACAAGGGCAGGAAATGGAAACTTAAGCCTTTCTAATTTATTTTAGACTGCTATAAAAATACAGAACTTACAAGTTCCAGGAGGCAAGTTTAGTGACTTAAATGACCTCCAGTCTCAGGTGTGTGAGCTTCCATTACAAATTTATGCAGAATTTACACTTTTAAGGAGATAAAGTATCTGAGAAAGAAACAGTGCCGCATCATTTGACCTCTTAACTAGTTTCTGTCATTCAGCTTAAGCTTTGAGAAGGACCACAGGTTAGTCAAAGAGCAAATATCCATTATAAAAGGCAGCAAGGTTCATGTTAAAAGATGAAACACTGAAGGAAGAAATGCCCAGAATTATACCTTCTTCTTTTTTTTTTTTTTTTCGAAGAAAGTGGGCATGTTTTCAAGTTTTCCTTTGAAGTCTATCCTCAGGTTAGTAGTTGGAGCATATAGAAAATCAATAGATAACCTGATGAGACCACAGAAAAATAAAACAAATGCTTATCACTGTCTTATAAGCACCGCAATGCCAAATTCATTAAACTAGGCAGGTTGTAGTCACACAGCTTTTCTACCTTTCAATTTTTGACTGGGGCAATAATAAAATTTTCTTGTATCAATGTTGCTGCAAGTATTAGAATTCCTCTCAGAAAACATGAGCAAGTATACCATGAAACAGATTTCTTATAATCTGCCATTTAATATTACCAAAAACACCTTGCAGTATTTGATGAGCCTAAAACAAAGTGTGTTGTGAACAGTATACATAAACTTAACTGTTAGAGCCTCCATGAGATTTGAGGCTAATATTTCATTAATCATCTGCGGTGATTTAGAATAACAAAAATAAAAAACTCTAGTTCCAAATGCAGTTTGAAAACCAAAATGGATCACGTTTTCAAAAAGCACATCCACTGGGAGAATTAAAGGTCATTTTAACTTTTTTCTTTATGCCTTTCTTTAATATTTGATTTTATTTTACAACAATCATGTTCGACATGTATAATGCAAAGAAAGAAAATGAAACAGTTACAGTAGACATGCTCTTGATGGCCTTCCAGTAACCAGTCATTGAGATAATTACACTGATTCTCCAAAATGACCACATTTGTGTTCCAACCATCTGGGATGTTGACATGCATCCAAATTGTTGGGCTCACACTTGCATGAATTTAAGCAACTAAATGGTTTGCTTAGGATGAAAGATGTCAGTCCAGTGGTGTAATGGATGCCAGGAAGAGCCATGGTCAAAACTACAACCTCTGTCTGCTGACGACATCAGATATGTTGGCACTGAAGCCAAAGTCACACAAAAAGAGCCAATGGTCATAGGATGATATTCTCCAGGACTTGCCACCTGCCTTTCAAGCATCTGATTGGAATAGAGAGAACACATATCTGACTGGAGACCACGTCTGAACACAGACAGCTTATATCTATAAAGGATTATTTTAAGAGTGCACAGAGTCTGACCATATTTCCACAATGACACCCCATAAGCCCTTATTTAGCCCTTACCATGAGTCAGCTATGTTTCTGACAACTTTGTTTATGCCAGTTCTATTTGTTATCTTTATTAATTCAGATAAGCCAATCATAATGATAATAAATATCTGTTGAGATCTCACAGTATGATAAGCAAAGCAAAGCTCATTTAATGCTTATAACAGTTCAATCACTAGAGTACTGTTATTTTATATATACTAATGCATGCGAGGTCACTTCAATCGTGTCTGACTCTTTGCAACCCTATGAACTTTAGCCCACAAGGCTCCTCTGCCCATGGGATTCTCCATGCAAGAATACTGGAGTGAGTTGCCATTTCCTCCTCCAGGGGATCTTCCTGACCCAGAGGTTGAACCTGAGTCTTTTATATTGTCTTCATTGGCAGGCAGATTCTTTACTACTTAGCACCACCTGGGAAGCTCTTATATACTAATAGAAGAATAAATTAGGAGTTTGGGATTAGCAGATACAAACTACTATATATAAAATAGACAAACAACAAGATCCTACTGTATAGCGCAGGGAACTATCTTCTATAGAGTACAAAAACTAACACATTGTGAATGAACTATGCTTTAATTTTTTAAACTGTTAAAGATTAACACCAAAGAGATATGCCATGGCAATAGTGTGTATATGTGGTTTAATGTGATGAGACTGTCAGTTTAGCTCTGTAATCTTCTTTCCCAAAAACCATAATTCTCATAGTTATGAGAAGAAGATCAGACAAGCCAAAATTGAGAGATATTCTCCAAAATACCTGATCAATACTCTCCAAAACTGTTTAAGTCATAAAAACCAAGGAAAGTCTGAGAAATTAACACAGCCTAGGGGAAACTAAGAAAACACAATGACCAAATGTAAGGTGGTAACTTGGATAAGGATCTTAGAACAGAAAAAGAATGCTTTGTAAAAACAAATATAATCAGGAAAAAAAAAAAGGAAAAACTTGAGTGAGTAATTATATCATATAGGTTTAAGTATTGTGACAAAGTACCATAATAATGTGAGATGTTAACCAAGCAGGCAGTTGAGTATGGGACATACTGGAACCCTCTGTACTATCCTCAAAATTGTTCTGTAATCTAAAACTATTCTAAAATTAAAAGCTTACTTAAAAATACTATTACTACTTCAACTTTTTCAGAAGTATCATAGGTAGACTCACATGCCAAAATTTACTCAAATTCAAGTTTAGAACCCCTAGAAGCGTGATTTTGAGTTTTCCCATTTAATCACCAAAGAGAAGGGAGTCAAAACAGTTAGTCTGTGACACATTTTTCTTTCAGTTATTGGGAGTGGAGAGACACTCCTAGAGGAAAGACAATAAAGCAAAACACTGGACTTCCAGGTAAACACTCCCAAGGTAGTCCCTGACTTATGATGATTCCACCTACAATTTTTCAGCTTTACAGTGGTTCAAAAGTGATATGTATGTCAACTATGTGATTACGAGGCGAAATAAGGAATCCACTCGCAACCGTTCTGTACTCAGATCTCCACTCTATTTTTGACTTTCAGTATAGTATTTAAGGCTATTCAACACTTTTTGTTATTAAATAGGCTTTATGGGAGATGATTTTGCCCAACAGTAGGCTACTGTAAGTGCTGAGAGCACATTTAAGACAGGCTAGTCTAAGCTAGAATGCTCAGTGTGTTAGGAGTGCTACATACATTTTTTTACTTACGGTATTTTCAATTTACAATGGGTCTATTGGGACATAGCAGCATAAGTGGGGGAAGATCAGTCACATTTGTTTAGAGGAAAATTTCTATGGATGGACCACTCTGAGCAAGATGTCCATGGCTTACAATTGCTCATATGAACAATTTACATTTGTGAAGCATGCTGCTGGGGATATATTGCATACATATCTGACTAGAGACTATTGCATGGAGCTAGTTTATAAATTCAGTGCCCCTTGCTATGTGGCAAACTCTGTTTTATCTTTCAGCAGCTTCCTGCTATTTATCTTAGTCTTCTTCCCAAGGAGTTTAACAGTTTGGGGAGTGCTATACTTTACCATACTCCATACCTTCTCACACGGCAGCCTCTTCAGATTCCTTCTGCCTTCATAGTCCTGACTTCCAATGTCTCACGTCTGTGAGATTTCTAAACCCTCTGCTGGTTTCTCTCATGCCATATCAAGAGCTGGAAGATACCCCAGGGTAATAAGCAATAGAAAATTGCCTTTCTTATCTGTATTTGTCTTCTTACCAGGATTTTGGCTCTTAGGGAATATGGTTCCTCCCAGCTCAAACCTGTAGTCTGTGACAACCTAGAGGGATGGGGTGGGAGGTGGGAGAGAGGTTCAAAAGAAGAGGATATATGTATACCTGTGGCTGATTCAAGTTGATGTATGGCAGAAACCAATACCATATTGCAAAGCAATTATCCTCCAATTAGAAATAAATAAATTTTAAAAACTCAAATCCAAAAGAAAGAAACATATCCATTTAAAAATAATAGTGTATAATAGATTTCTGGCTTACAATTTTGAATAATGTTATCCAAAATTTAAGACAACCATCCTGTCTTAAATTAAAATTTTGTATATTTTAATAATAATTAAAAAAAAGAATACAGTTCCCTTGAGGTGCCTTCCTGGCTCTCCCATGCATTCAACAGACTTACATTTTATCTGGTTTTGTAGTGGTTCTTAGCAACAACACTAGTCTGCTCTAAACTATCCCATCATGTCTAGAAGTTGAACTATACTTAAATTTTGAAAAGAAAATAAATGTCTTTACAGTTATAATAATTATAAGTTCCACACATGCAAAGGTATTTAAATTTCAGTTTCATATTTTTGTTGATAAAGGGGCATTGTTTGTGTTTTGGAAAGTGGATGTTATTTTATTGTCCCCAGAAGTAGATAACTATTGGATTGGCCCAAAAGTTTCTTTGGGTCTTTCCACATGATTGTAGGAAAACTCGAACAAACGAACTTTTTGGCCAACTCAATACTATAAGTGCAAAATTTGTGAGGCTGAGAGGTAACTTGGAAATTTGAATAAAATCTTCTATTTTCAACATAAGGAATTATGTCCCCACCAAAGAAAGACAGATGTAGTAGGGACTAGAATTTTTCTCTTACTTTTCTAGTTTTTACTTTGTTTCTCCCTCTTCATAGCTTATGAATTAAAATATTTGAAAAAACAGTTTATATGGATAATAGATAAAGTTTGTGATATAGCCTAGAAAAGGGGAAGAAATATAAATACAAGGTCCCTGTGCTTCTACACTATCTGCATGCTCTGATCAAAGCGGCTTCTTGCTGGTCAAGCAGAGTTGTCACTAAGCCCACCAGCCCAGCAACAGCTGCTTAAACGAGAGAGAGGGTGAGGGAAAATTAAAGATGTTGAATCGGGCCTGCGTTCTGCAGCTGTTGAAAGTGGGAGCAAGAGGAGGGCTCCATGCCACAAAAAGCACATTGTCAAATGCACAGAGTATGCTAGGTCTACCAAGCCTACTATGCTCAGGGATACTGACCAAGCAATCAAGATCAAAGAAACTGAAAAGAAAGGCTTTATCTTCACTTTTTTCCTCTCTCATCTCTTACAGCTAATCCACCCACAAGCCCCTTTGGTTTAATTCCAAAATACATATCAAAGTCATCCACATTTCCCTAATCCCACAGCTGCCATCCTAGGTCTAGCCCCCTTTATCTCATGCTTGGACTATTGCAGTAGCCACCTTCATGGCCCTCCTACTTCCCTTTCTATTCTCCTTTAAACTTTTCTCCTGCAGTGGCCATATCATTATTATTATTTTTTTAATGTAACTACAGTCACACCACATCCCTACTTAATGCCTTTGGAAGTTTCCCTTTGCACATAGAGTATATTTCAAAGTCACACCTTCATCCAGTCTTCTCCATTCTTATCTCCTGCCACCATCTCTCCAGCTCACTGTGCACCTTTCCTACCAGCCTCCTCACTGTGCCATCTCTTGCCAAACTCTTTTCTGCTCCAAGGCATTTTCAAATGATAAACTTCCCTTTCCCTCAGTTCAGTTCCCTCAGTTCAGTTCCATTTTCAAGTCTGACTCTGAATCCCAGTGGTCTCAGCTTCACCATCAACCTCTCAGACATACCATCCTGACCTTCATAGTTGGCCCCTCCCTTGGTCTCTTTCATTGACTTGACTTGTTTTTTTCACAGTTCTATTCATGTCCCTCATGTTCTGTCTGAGCCGTTCAAGCATATGCTTCTTGAGAGCAAACTCATTTCCATTTTATCTCGGACTATGTAATCAACATCTGGAGGGATTGCCTGGAAAAGTTTAGGCACTTAGTAAAGAAATGTATATATAGACAAATAAATTCATGAATATGGCTGATTCATATCAATGTATGACAAAACCCACTGGGAAAAAAAAAATAATAATAATAAAAAAAAAAAAAAAAGAATGAAAAAGGCAAATAAACTCTTAGCGTTACCAAAAAAAAAAAAAAAATGAAAATAAGTTCATTTCCAAAGTTAAGTGAGCTGGGTAGAAGTTTTCTTCCAGAAATAGTGTTCAAGTTAGAACCAACTCAACTGCCTGTAAATGGATGAGTGGATAACCACATTACATGGTGGTAATATACCACATGCATGTGGTATATGCATGCAATGGAATATTGTGCTGTGTGCTCATTCACTTCAGTTGTGTCTGACTCTTTGCCACCCTATGGACTACACCCCGCCAGGTTCCTCTGTCAATGGGATTCTCCAGACAAGAACATTGGAGTGGGTTGCCATGCCCTCCTCCAGGGGATCTTCCCGACCCAGAGATGGACCCACATCTCTTATGTTTCCTGCACTGGCAGATGGGTTCTTTATCCCTAGTGCCACCTGCAATGGAATATTGCCCAGCCTTTAAAAGGAAGGAAATGCTATAACATAGATGAACCTTGACGAAATTACATTAAACAAAATAAGCCAGTCACAAAAAGACAAATACTGAAAGATTCCACCTATCTGAGGTTCCTAGAGAAGTCAGATTCCTAGGGATAGAAAGTAGAATGTGGTCTCTAGGGACTGTAGGGGTGGCAATGGCTAGTTAGCCTGTAATGGGGACAGAGTTTCTGTTAACAGGAAGAAAAGGTTCTGGAGGCAGACACTGGTTATGGTTGTACAACAGTGTGAATGTACTCAACACTACTGAACTCTACACTTAAAATGGTAGAAGTGGTGAATTTTTTGTTATGTGTATTTAACCATAATTAAAAATTAAAAAAATTTTAATTACTGAATGGGATAGGAAGGTACATTCTATATATGATTTATTTGTACAAGCAAAGTGAAAGACACTGATCTCATTTCCTGGAGAAATAAGATTGGAGAGAAGAGGAGAAATTTTTTTATAGTTGTCTATATTGTCAGACTGATTGCATTTTTTTTTTTACATTACTTTTGTGGTAAGGAAAATTTTCAGAAAGAGTTTTTTAAAAAAGCAACAGTTTGACTTAAATCCTGCCATAAGGTTTTCTGTGAGTGAGGAGAGCAGACCATTCTTCAGGGAAATCTGACAAGAGTTTACATGAAGAGCTCTGTATCTCTTCCTGGGATTATAGGATCAAATACATAGAGTTTTTGTTGCTTAAAACAAGTTCTCTATGAGGTGGGGGAGGAATTAATTAGGAGTTTGGGTTAACATATACTCACTACTATATATAAAATAGATAAACATCAAAGAACTACTGCATTACAGAGGGGACTATATTCAAAATTTTGTAATAACCTATAAGGGGAAGGAATCTGAAAAAAGAATATGAACCACTATGCTCTACACCTGAAAATAAAATATTGTTGTAATCAACTAGACTTCAGTTAAAAAGAGATAATGGTATAACCCACCACCACCACCACCACCAAAACAAAGTCCTTGCTAAACCACAGATCCCATGACTAGGTGGGCGAGCCACAGAGGGAGCAAAAATGTAGGGGTTTAAGCATTCTCCTTTAACCCCTCACTGACAGAACTCCTCAAATCTAATTTTTCCTAACAGAAGCACCTTATAACTTTGAATAGGATTCTCTGGCCTGAATGCCTATTTTGGCTGAATATTTCAAAATGCCCTCTTGTAAAGAACAGGGACTACCACCCTTGTAGGGAGAAGCATACACATCAGATCGTTGGTTATCAGTTCCCATTCTGAAGAGTCACTCTGGGGAGGAACTTTGACTGCAGACTTTTTTTGCCCCATTTCCTGATTAGAACCCAATGCCCATGAAAGATGCACAAATGCCACTTTGCCAAATGAATAAATCTCATTCCTCCAGAGAGGAATGTTACCTCAAACACAGAAGCTCTAGAGCAAATGGATGGTAGGCTTTTGCAGCCTGCCAGATGAGTTTATATTTCCTTGACCAGCAGTTGGAAAATGCACATCCCACACTACTATTTCAAAGGCAGTTTCAGGATGGGTGGATTCTCCTGTTAAACTGCTTGACGCAATCTACGTACAGGCTGTTGCCTGCCTGCACGTAGCTCCAATGTAGGGACAACAGCTGTGGGTCTGCCTGAGGTCACACTCACCGCATGATTAGGGTGAAAGGTTCCTTAACTGGCCGGCATCTATCACATTTACCAGACGTAGTGTCACTTTTGATAGTCTGTGGGGTGGGGCTGGAGCTCTAAATTAACCAGGGACAAGAGGCATGAACTGGGACTCCCCAGGACAAAGTGGTCCATTTAAGATATGTGGTTGTATCATTTTTTCCATGAAAGAGAGAGAAAGCTAAAATAACAAAAACTGAACTAAGTAAGCAGCTCGTGCCACCAAACCACGTGTACCAAGTAAGGATGCTAGGGAAGGCATATGCTTCAGTATAGATATTTATTAAGATCTTTTAAGGAATCTAGTAGCATAAAATAATTGTTGCCTAGCATAAGAAATGTGGTAAAAGAGAAAATAAATTAAATGAGAACTTTAGATCCATGGAGCACACATTAAGTACAAATTTGGTGGAAGCCTGTTTTGAAAATGACAAAAGAATAATTTGCAAAATGTAGGCAAATGAAAGCAATTTGGAGTCTGAACTTTGAATCAGCAATTGTTTTATCTAATTAGGTAAAAATTGGAAATTATAAGTAAATTTTTATCCATAGCATTTTAGGTCTAATTAGGTACTGTTTATTCTTAAATCAATATTGAGAATTTGTATTTTTCAAGAAATGTGTTTGAGCTTGTCCAGTTTTAAGATAGGTTGTATTTTAATTATTTTCCTACAAAGTTTTTATCTATGATATTTAAAATATAATAATAATAGAACACAATTTTCCAGTTTTAGATATAATTAAAATACTGTATCAAGGTGTACATTCTAGCAATTTGATATATGTATATATTGCAAAATAATTACCACAATGAGTTTAGTTTACATCCAACATCTCACATACTTACACTTTTATCTTATGATGAGAACTTTTAAGATCTACTGTCTTAGCAGTTCTCAAGTATATAAAGCAATATTATTAACTATAGTCATCATGCTATACATTATATTTCCAGAACTTATTTATCTTTTGATAAATAACAATGGACATTGGTATCTTTTGATCACCTTCACCCCTTTCCCCCCTCTACCTCCTGCTTCTGGCAACGTTCAATCTGTTCTCTGATTCTATGAATTAATTCTTTTTAGACTTCACAAATAAGTGGTTTATCTTACTGACTACAACGCCCTCCAGGTCCACTCATGTCACAAATGACAGGATTTCCTTCTTTCTCGTGGTTGAATAATATTCTACTGTATGCATATACCACATTTTTTATTCACTCATCCACTGATGGACTCAGGTTGTTTCCATGTCTTAGCTATGATAAATAACACTATAATCAACATGAAAGTGCTGATATCCCTTTGAGATAGTGATTTTGTTTCTTTACTATAAATACTCAGAGGTAGAATTGCTGGATATTATGGTAGTTATAATTTAAATTTGTTGAGAACTCTTCATGGTTACTTGCCCACTCACAGTGCAAAAGGACTCTCTTTCCTCCACATCCTTGCCAGTGTTTGTTATCTCTCTTATCTTTTTGATGATAGCTGTTCTAACAAGTATAAGGTAATATTTCACTGTGGTTTTGATTTACATTTCCCTAATGATGAGTAATGTTGAGCTCCTTCTCACGTACCTATTGCCCATGTCCATGTGTATGTCTTCTTTGGAAAAATGTCTATTCAATTCTTCTGACCATTTGAAGTTAGATTTTTTTTTTTTTTTTTACTATTGAGTTTCATGAGTCCTTTGTATATTTTGAATACTAACCTCTTACCATATAAATGATTTAAAAATATTTAAATGGCTCCAGTTTCATAGTTCACTTTTCCATTTGTTGATGTTTTTCCTGTTGGATGCTTTCAAACTTGATGTATCTCACTTACTCATTTCACTTTTGTTCCTTTTGTGTTTTAGTGTCAAGTTAAAAAGAAAAAAAAATCATTGCCAAGATTGAATGTCAAGGAGCTCACCCTACTATGTTTTCTTGTAGGAGTTTTATTGTTTCAGTTTTATGGTTTCAAGTTGATTTTTTGTATAGGGCATAAGATGAGGTTTAGCTTTATTTTCCTGATAGTGGGCTGTCTAGTTATCTAAGCACCAGTTATTGAAGAAACTATCCTTTCCCCGTCATATATGCTTAGATCCTATGTCAAAAGTTAGTTGACCATATAAGCAAGGGTTTATTTCCTGAAATCTCTGTTTTCTTCCATTGATGTATATGTCTCTTTTTATGCCACTAGCATACTGTTTTGATTACTATAACTTTGTAATCAAGAAATATGGTGTCCCCAGCTTTGTTATTACTTCTCAAGATTGCTTTTGTTATTCTGGATCTTCTGTGGTTTCCTACAAATTTTAGGGTTATTTTTCATATTTTGATAGCAATTATATTAAATCTGTATGTTGCTTAAGTTAGTATGGACATCTGACTAGTACTAATCTTCCAATTCATGAGCACAAATATCTGCTCCAATCTTTGGTATTTCCTTTATTTTCCTAACTTGGGGCTTAATTTGTTGGTTTTTTTTTTCTAGTTTTTTGACGTATGTCTGGTATACTTGAGCTGTTTCATTTTTCTTAACATAAGTGTTTATACCTATGAAATTCCCTCATAAGACTACTTTTGTTGCATCACTTAAGTTATAACATGTTGTCTTTCTATTTTAATTCATGAGGAGATATCATTTTGATATCTGATTTTCTCTTCTGATATCATTGATATCATCAGAAGATATCATTTTCTCTTCTGATTTCTTCTTTGAACATTGGTTATTCAGCAGCTTGTTGTTTAATCTTTACATATTTGTAAATTTTCTAGTTTTTGTCAATTGAATTTTACTTTCATACTATTGTGATCAGAAAGGATGCCTGATATTATTTCAATTTTCCTAAATTCATTAAAACTTGTTTTGTGCCCTAACATATAGTATATCCTGGAGAATGTTGAATATGTGTCTGCAAATAATGTGTATTCTGCTGCTATTGGATGGAATGTTCCTGTCTCAGTCCACATGGTCTTAAAGCTGGAGTGAGTCTCTTGTAGACAACAAATAGGTCTTGGGGTTTTTTGTCCATTCAACCACCCTATGTCTTTTGATTAGAGAATATAGACCATTGCATTTAAAGTAATTACTAAAACTAGAAATAAATCTACCACATGACCCAGAAATTCCTCTCCTGGGCATATACATGCACCCCAACATTCACTGAAGTACTATTTACAGTAGCCAATACATGGAAACAACCTAGGTGTCATCAACAGCTGAATAAAGGAGATGTGGTTTACACATACGATGGAATTTACTCAACCATAAAAGAAATGAGCTTGAGTCAGTTCCAGTGAAGTGGATGAACCTAGAGCCTGTTATACACAGTGAAGTAAGTCTTAAGGAGAAAAATAAATATTGCATATTAACGCATATATATGGAATCTAGAGAAATGGTACTGATGAACCTATCTGCAGGAAAGGAATGGAGATGCGGACGTAGAGAAGAGACTTGTGGACACAGTGGGGAAAGGAGAGGATGGAACAAATGGAAAAAGTAGCACTGATATATATATATATACTGCTGTATGTAAAATACTCAGCTAGTGGGAAGTTGCTATATAACAGAGGAAGTCCAGCCTGATGATCTGTGATAACCTAGAAGGGCGTGATGGCGGGAAGGGAGGCAGGATCAAGAGAGAGAGGATACATATATAATTTGATTGTTTTGCCTTGTTATACAGCAGAAAACAATGCAACATTGTAAAGCAATTTTCCTCCAATTAAAAAAATAAGGTAATTATTGATAAGCATGGGCTTACCATTACTATTTTGTTCATGGTCTTATAGTTGCTTGGTAATTCCTTTGTTCCTTTCTTTTTTTAGTTTCCTCTTTTGTGACTTGATGATTTTTTTATAGTGTTACATTAGATAACTTTATCTTTTGTATAACTACTATATGTTTTTTCTTGTGGTTACCATGAGGCTTATGTAAAATATCTTATAATATTTTATTTCATGCTGATAACAATTTAAGTTCAAACACATACTAAAGCCCTCTATTTTTATTCTTCCCCAACAGGTTTCTACATTTTTGAAGTTACAATTTACATCTTTTAAATTTGCATACCCATTAATAAATTGTTGCAGTTACATTTCTTTTTATTAATTTTATCTTTTAACCTTCATGCTATATTTTAGGTGATTTACCCACTATCATTACTCTGAATTTAACAATATATTTACCTTTATCAGTGAGATTTATACTTTTATATGTTTTCCTATTACTCATTCAGTTCAGTTCAGTCACTCAGTCATGTCTTACTATTTGCAACTGCAAATAGTCCCCATGGACTGCAGCACACCAGGTTTCACTGTTCATCACCAACTCCTGAAGGTTGATCAAACTCATATTCATCAAGTTGGTGATACCATCCAGTCATCTCATCCTCTGTCATCCCCTTCTCCTCCTGCTTTCAATCTTCCCCAGCAGCAGGATCTTTTCTATTGAGTTAGCTCTTTGCATCAGGTGGCCAAAGTATTGGAGTTTCAGCTTCAACATCAGTCCTTCCAATGAACACCCAGGACTGATCTCCTTTAGGATGGACTGGTTGGATCTCCTTTCAATCCAAGGGACTCTCAAGAGTCGTCCCCAACACCACAGTTCAAAAGCATCAATTCTTTGGCACTCAACTTTCTTTATAGTCCAGCTCTCACATCCATACATGACTACTGGAAAATCCATAGCTGTGACTAGACGGACCTTTGTTGGCAAAGTAATGTCTCTACTTTTTAATATGCTGTCTAGGTTTGTCATAGCTTTTCTTCCAAGGAGCAAGCATCTTTTAATTTCATGGCTGTAGTCACCATCTGCAATGATTTTGGAGCCCAAGAAAATAAAGTCTGTTACTGTTTCCATTGTTCCCCCATCTATTTGCCATGAAAGTGATGGGACCGGATGCCATGATCTTCGATTTTTGAATGCTGAGTTTTAAGCCAGCTTTTTCACTCTCTTCTTTCACTTTCATCAAGAGGCTCTTTAGTTCTTCTTCGCTTTCTGCCATAAAGGTGGTGTCATCTGCGTATCTGAGGTTATTGATATTTCTCCTGGCAATCTTGATTCTAGCTTGTGTTTCATCCAGCCCAGCATTTCACATGACTACTCATTAGCATGCTTTTATTATAGCTAGATTAAATCCGTTTAACATTTCTTATAAGGCCAGTCTTTTTCTTTCTCTGGAAAATTCTTTATCCTAGTTATAATTCTGAAGGACTACTTTTCTGGATAGAAGATTTTTGGCAGCAGTTTTTTGTTTTTTTTTCCAGCACTTTGAATATGCATGCCATTCCTTTCTGTCTCTTGGAAAGATTGAAGGCAGGAGGAGAAAGGGACAACAGAGAATGAGATGGTTGGATGGTATCACTGACTTGATGGACATGAGTTTGAGTAAGCTCTGGGAGTTCGTGATGGACTGGAAAGCCTGGCGTGCTGCAGTCCATGGGGTCCCAAAGAGCTGGACACAACCGAGTGACTGAACTGAACTGTCTCTTGGTTGTCTCAAACCTTTGTGATTGTTGAAGTAGTTGATTTTTTTTTTTTTTAATCATCGGCTACCAGTAGCTGGTGGCCAAGACCTATTTCAATGTGTGTGTGGTTTTTTTCATTTTCCTATTGCATAGGAGTTGCTTACCTAGTTTATGAATTTCTTTCAGAGGAAATTGTATCACATGTAACTGTAGATCTGACGTGGAAGGAGGTGAGTTCAGGAGTTTCCTATGCTGCCATTGTGAAAATTAATAAGTAATAAATTAATAATCCTCATATAAAATGGAGTTGGGGGTCAGAAGGGGGAGTTCTCATGCCCTACCCTCCACATCAATTGTAGAACCAACATGAAGAGAGGTATCTCCTATCTCCAAAAGAAAGAAGGTCACTACTTTACTACTCAGCAGGAGAAACATTTTTTTCCTTGCCTGGCAACAGACGACCCAGTGAGAGACTGCTAAAACTCAGATGAGGAAAAACCTTGCTGTCTGTGGACACTTCCACTTATTTCCTGGGTACTAGAACAAAGACATATTCTTTGAGAGTTCAGTGTTTCACCCTTACTCAATCCTAGCCTTTTCCCTGGGCATTGTGCTATTTTTCCACTCTGACGCCTCATCAGAAGCAAGCATTTTAGTGATATCCCTGGTCCATTGGGCTTCCCAGGTGCTGCTAGTGAAAGAACCCGCCTGCCAATGCAGGAAATGTAAGAGACACAGGTTCGATCCCTGGATTGGGACAATTCCCTGGAGGAGGTCAAGGCAACCCACTCCAGTATTCTTGCCTAGAGAATCCCGTAGACAGAGGAGCCTGGCGGGCTAGAGTCCGTAGGGTCACAAAGAGTTGGATATGACTGAAGTGACTTGGCACATACTGGTCCCCTGGGCAGGGGTTTTCCAGCACTTCCATGACTGAGGGGGCAGACATCCATTGTCCCTTGTTTAGGGAGATGCATCTTCCCTTATTAGACAAGGTGGTTCTCTTCCTTCTTGAAGTTATTTTATCCACCTTTTGATATGGTTGTAAGAGAGAAAAGAAAGCCCATGTGAGTTCCACATGCCCTATTTTCCTGGAAACCAAAGTCCTAAGGGTCAACTTCTTTTGCCTGTCTGCTTGTGATTTCAATAATTTTGATAATATCTCCTTACTGGGAACAGACTTTCCAAATTGCTGATGCCTTTGAAAGATGAAAAGAAAAAGATCATAATATGTGTACATGTGTGTGTTTGTGTAAGACACAAGAGAGTGACACTAAATCCCAATATGTGTCTAGGGAGAAGGAACAGTGGAGGCACAGAGTAATGAGGTTTGATTTTGTATTTCTTTTTAAAACAGTTTTATTGATACGTAATTGACATACCATAAAGTTTACCCATTTCAAATACATGGTTGGATAAGTTTTAGTATATTTACAAGGCTGTGAAGCAATCGCTGTATTCTAATTTTAGAACATTTTCATCACCCCAAAAAGAAACTTTGTACCCATTAGGAGTCCCTTCCTCTAGTTCCCCATCTGTGACCTGCTCTCAGCCCTGGCAACCACTAATCCACATTCTGTCTGCATAAATTTGTCTGTTCTTGACATCCATATAAATGGAATCAGAATAAGTGAACTTTGCAACTGACTTTCTGGCTATAATAGATAATGGTTCTATTAATATTCATTCACAGGCTCTTATGTGACTATATATTTTCATTTTTCTTGCGTATATGAGATTAGCCAAAAAGTTCATTTGGTTTTCTCCATAAGATGACTCTAGCAGCACTCAGCTGTCTTAAACTTCATTTGAAACAATTGTATTGGAGTGTATGTGATGGCTGTCATATCAGCATGAATTTAAAGGAAATTTATCAAGATTGGTGAATTTTTGTGTAGTTATTTTAATACTGAAGATGGAAGAAAATGCAACGTTTTCAGCATATTATTCTTTATGATTTCAGGAAGGGTAAAAATGCAAATGAAAAAAAGATTTGTGCAGTGTATGGAGAAGGTGCTGTGACTGATCAAACATGTCAAAAGTGGTTTTCGGGGTTTCTCTGCTGGTCCAGTGGTAAAGAATCCACCTTGCAATGCAAGGGTTACCAGTTCCATCCTTGATCCTGAAAGATTCCACACACCACAGAGCAAATAAGCCCCTGTGCCACAGCTACTGAGCACGTGTAGGGCAACCACTGAATTCCATATGCTTGTGCTCTGCGGCCAGAGAAGCCACCAAAATGAGTGGTCCACCACCGCAGAGTATATCCCCCATTCCCACAACTAGAGGAAGTCCACGTGCAGCAACGAAGACCCATTACAGCCAAAAAACAAAGTAAAATAAATAAATACATCTTTTTTAAAAAAAGAAAAAAATGGTTCATAATTTTTTTAAGTGATTTGCAAAGTTTATGCTGGAGATTTCTTGCTGGATGGTGCTTCATGGTCAGTAGACACGTTGAAGTTGATAGAGATCAAAAAGAGACATTAATTGAGAATAATCAATGTTATATCATGCACCAGGTAGTTGACATACTCAAAACATTCAAATCAAGCATTGAAAATTATTTTCATTAGTTTTGTTTTGATGCTTGGGTTTCACATAAGTTAAGCAAAAAAAAAAAAAAACCCGTCTTTGCTATATTTACATGCTTGTATTTATTTACATGCAAATCTTTACTTAAACATAATGAAAAAATTCAGTTTTTAAAACAAACTGTGATGGGCAATGAAAAGTGGATACTGAACAGTAATATGGAATGGAACAAATCGAGAGGCAAGCAAAATGAACCACCAATGGCAGGTCTTCATCCAGAGAAGGTGATGCTGTGTATATTGTAGATTGAAAGGGAGTCCTCGATTACAACTCCTTCTGTAAAATCAAGTGATTAATTTCAAGTACCATTCCCAATTAGATCAAGTGAAAGCAGCACTCGATAAAAAGTGTCCAAATGAGGCATCTGAGTGGAAAAAAATATTGTGCAAACATCACCACTGTCTATTTCCAAACTTTTTCATCACCTCAAACAGTAAGTCTGTAACCATTAAGCAATCATCCCCCATTCCCTCCTCCTCCCAAGCCCTGGTAACCTAAAATCTATTTTCTGTCTGTATGAGTTTGCTTATTCTAGATGTTACATATAAGTAGAGTCTTATTTGTTTATTTTGTGCTTGGCTTACTTCACTTATTATGTCATCCATGCTGTCAAATATATTAGAACTTCCTTCCTTTCACAGCAGAATCATACTCCATGGTATGTGTATAGCACATTTTGTTTATCCTTCATCCAGCCACTGACACTCAGGTTGTCTCCACCATTTGGGACTATTATAAATAGTGCCATAATGGTCATTGGTGTAAAAGTCCCTGCTTTCAATTCCTTTGTGTATATTCCTATAAGTGGGATTTGCATGATATAGTAAGTCTGTTTAACATTTTCAGTTCAGTTCAGATCAGTTGCTCAGTCCTGTCCGACTCTTTGCGACCCCATGGACTGCAGCACACCAGGCTTGCCTGTCCAACACCAACTCCTGGAGCTTATTCAAACTCATGTCCTTTGAGTCAGTGATGCCATCCAACCATCTCATCCTCTGTCATCCCTTTCTCCTCCCACTTTCAATCTTTCCCAGCATCAGGGTCTTTTCTAGTGAGTCAGTTCTTTGCATGAGGTGGACAAAGTACTGGAGTTTCAACTTCAGGATCAGTCCTTCCAATGGATATTCAGGACTGATTTCCTTTAGGATGGACTGGTTAGATCTCCTTGCAGTCCAAGGAACTCTCAAGAGTGTTCTCCAACACCACTTTTCAAAATTATCAATTCTTCAGCACTCAGCTTTCTTTATAGTCCAACTCTCACATCCATACATGACTACTGGAAAAACCATAACTTTGACTAGACGGACCTTTGTTGACAAAGTAATGTCTCTGCTTTTTAATATGCTGTCTAGTTTTGATCATAGCTTTTCTTCCAAGGAGCAAGCATCTTTTAATTTCAAGGCTGCAGTCACCATCTGCAGTGATTTTGGAACCCAAAAAAATAGTCTGTCACTGTTTCCATTGTTTCCCCATCTATTTGCCATGAAGTGATGGGACCAGATGCCATGATCTTACTTTTCTTCAGAAAAGTTTTAAACCAGCTTTTTCAGTCTCCTCTTTCACTTTCATCAAGAGGCTCTTTACTTCTTCACTTTCTGCCATAAAGATGGTGTCATCTGCATATCTGAGGTTACTGATATTTCTCCTGGCAATCTTGATTCCAACCTGTGCTTCATCCAGCCTGGCATTTCACATGATATTCTCTGCATATAAGTGAGATGAGCAGGGTGACAATATAAAGCCTTGACATACTCATTTCCCAATTTGGAACCAGTCTGTTGGTCCATGTCCAGTTCTAACTGTTGCTTCTTGACCTGCATACAGATTTCTCAGGAGGCAGGTAAGGTTGTCTGGTATTCCCATCTCTTTCAGAATTTTCCAGTTTGCTGTGATCCACATAGTCAAAGGCTTTGGCCTAGTCAATAAAGCAGAAGCAAATGTTTTCCTGGAACTCTCTTGCTTTTTCATTGAGGAAATGCCAGATTGCTTTCATGGCAGCTGCCTTATTTTACAATCCCACAAGCAGTGAACCTTCATAGTCATCCTAGTAAGTGTGAAATGGTTTCTTACTGTGATTTGATTTGAATTTCCCCCATGTCTAGTGATGTTGAGTGCCTTTTCATGTACTTATTTGTCATTTGTATATCCTCTTTGGAAAAATGCCTGTTTGTGTTCTTTTTGCTGTTGAATTTTAGAAGTCCTTTGTAAGTTCTAGATAGCAATTCCTTATTATATTTATAATTTTCAAATATTTTCCCACCCTGTGGGGAAAAAAATATTTTTCATGGTAATGTTCTTTGACACAAACAATTTTTTTTTTTTTAATTTTGATGAAGGGCAATTCATCTATTTTGTTTTCTTTTGCTACTTATGCTTTTGGTGTCATATCTAAAAAATCTACTGCTAAATCCAAAGTCATGAAGATTTATCCCATGCTTTCATCTAAGGGTTATGATTTTAGCTCATGTTTAGGACACTGATCCATTTAGTTACTTTTTGTACATGGTGTGAGGTAGGAGTGTAAATCCATTCTTTTGCATGTGAATATGTGGTTGTCTCAGCACCATCTTTTGAATAAAATATTCTTTTACCTTTGAATGGATGTGATGCCCTTTTTGGAAAGTAATTGATCATAGCTCTGTCTGTTTATTTCTGAATTCGCAATCCTATTACGTTGGTCTCTATATCTCTCTCCATGCCAGTAACATTATTTTTATTACCAGAGCTTTGCACTACATTTTGAAATCAGGAAATGAGAGTGTACCAACCTAACTTTTTAAAATTGCTTTGACTCTCCGGGGGACTCTTGCCCTTTCATATTAATTTGAAAATCTGCTTTTTCCATTTCTGCAAAAATAAGCCATTGGAATTTTGAGAAGTATTGCGTTGAGTCTATAGATTTCTTTGGATAGTATTGACATCTTAAAATGCTGAGTCTTCCTATCTATTAGCATGGGCTGTCTTTACATTTGTTTACATCTCCTTTAATTTCCAGCAATTATTTTCAAACATATTCTATGAACTTTGAAATCAGATAGAACATTTTCTCTATTATCGAATTTGAAGCCATTGTTTATCTCAATGATCTTTGTTTTTAAGCCTGTTACTTTAGATCAGTAGTCAGTAATCATGCAAGAGTAGCGTACTGGAGTGTTAATTAAAAGGCAGTTTTTCTGGCATTGGAAGAGGATTAATTGGACAATAAGCTTAGAAGCAAGTTCTCCTATCATTAAAATCAGCACCTCTAAACAAAAGATTATGCAAAATATTTTTTTTTAAACTTAGACTATATAAAAAAATTAAATTCCATGTAAAAAAACATAGTTTAAAAGATGATGATCTGGAAAGAAATATCTGGCATATTTGACAAGTGACTAATTTTTTTTTTCCCCAACGGGCTTACATGGATCCCTATGACAAAGATGAACAATGATATAGAAAATTAAGCAGAGATAGTTTGTTAATAAGATATAAAATTGGCTAATAAACAAATAAAGAGATTGTAAACCTCAGTCATGATTTAATACAAGCACATGTTAACAACAAAATGCCTTTTTTTAACCAGCAGATGGGCCTTGATTAAAAAGTTGAATAACACCCAATATGTGGGTGCAGCCATAGGGAATTAAGCAGACGCTTAACCTAACTGTGGGAATATAAATTAGTGTGATTCTTTGGAAAGTGATTTGACAACATCCATTAAAGTTTTAAAAAACAATCTCCTCTGACTCAGCAGTTTCTCTGTTGGAAATTTTTCCTGCAAGTATACTCACAAAAACTATGCCTAATAGATGTGGAAGCATAGTTTTTCATTACTGTCTGTAAGAGCAAAAACAGAAAAAAAAATGAGAAACAACCTAAATAGCCATCAGTAAGGAACCATTAACTGTTAATCCATTCCAGAAAACATTCCACATTTTATATGATAACAATTAAGCCATTTATCAACATATTTATTGAATATGTTGGTCAGTCTGAATGTAGGAATGTAGATGGAGGTCAACAATATTTTTATTGAAAAAATAAACAAAAGCTTAAGGTATATGAATAATGGTATAAAATGATTCAATGTGCAAAGATTTTAAAGGCATGTACACACAGCCACGTGCATAACATTCTTCTGGAAGTTTTCCTCAAAGACCCACTCTGAATGTAGGCCTTAGAACTGAGGGGGAAGGAAGTGTGCCCAACAGGCTCCTCTGTCCATGGAATTCTCCAGGCCATAAATTCTCCAGGCCATAAAGTGGGTAGCCATTCGCTTCTCCAGGAGATCTTGCTGACCCAGGAATCGAACCCAGGTCTCCTGCATTACAGGTGGATTCCTTACCATCTGAGCCACCGGGGAAGCCTGAGAGAAACTTACACACTTCATTTAATTTCTTTCCGTACACTCTGCTATTTCACATATTCACCTAGGATACTTTTATGAAATAAAACTTTGTTTTTAAAAAGTCAGAAACTCAGTTTAAACTGAGTAAGTTTCAAACATTTTTGCTATGTAAAGATCCTTTGGGTTAATTAGCTCACTTCTTTATATACAAAGTGTTAGTCACTTAGTCATGTCCGACTCTTTGTGACCCCATGGACTGTAGTCTGCCAGACTCCTCTGTCTATGGAATTCTCCAGGCAAGAATACTGGAGTGGTTAGCCATTCCATTCTCCAGGGGATCTTCCCAACCCTGGGACTGAACCCAGTTCTCCTGCATCGCAGGCAGATTCTTTACCATTTGAGCCACCAGGGAAGCCTTTATATGCAAAAGCTCCTGAAATAATTAAGCCCTTTTATATGAATCATTTCAATTATTAAAAGACACATACTTGCCTACATACACATACACATACATTTATTATTTCCTGGTTGTGTTTGATCTATGGCAAGAAGGTGTCCACACATGTGTGTGAGTGTGTGTGTGTGTGTCTGTGTGTGTGTTGCTATGATTATAGGTGGGGAAGACCAGGGGTCAAGTCATACCCCTGGAGAGAGGCTTGAAGGACCCAAGTAGCATTACTAGGATTACTAGCAATCCAGGCACAAGGGCTCCCAGCAAAAAGAGAGCATCCAGGGGGGGAGGAGGGGATCTGGGAACATGCCCGTCCCCTCCAGGTTGGCCTGGGGATCTTGGCTCAGCCACCACTGTGCTCACCACTAAAACTGATCTCTGTGTCATCGTTGGACCTCTGGTGGGGATGGCAGATGCAAAGGAAAGCAGTGTGCTATAAGATGCTGAAAGAGAGTGCTGTGAGATGATGCGTGGCTTGGCTGTAAAAGACAAGTAAGTTATCTTCCAGATCTTTCTTCTGCCAAAACAAAGAAGTGGAGCATAAGAATGGGGGTCTTTGAGGAGAATGTCATAGTAGGAGTCCCATATTGGTTTCCAAGAGCAAACTCATGGTAAGGGTCCTATATTGGTTTCCAACCCTTTTATTAAAGAAGGAGTTGGACTTGATGGTTTCTAAAGTGCCTTTAAAATGTAAGGACAGACAGACTTATAGCATCAACTGGAACTTTCTAAGGAGCACAGTGACCACTCTATAGTCAGCGAACACTTGGGGAAGGGATAACAGAGAGTAACCCGGGGCACCTGTGTTTATTTGGCAGCAACTTGGCCCTAGAGTCTGATGGGAGCTGGACAGGTACTGTGACTCCTTGAGCTTGCTCCTCCAGGAGATCCCAGACTTTCCCACTCTGCCTGTCACCTCACCCAGAGCCCACATTGTACAAAAACTGATTACCATGCAGTAAAGGAGTGTTGAGTTTGCTGTGGCTGCTATAACAAAGTACCACAGTCTGAGAAATGAACAACAGAGATACATCCTGTCACAATTCTGGAGGCTAGAAAATCAAGGTGTGTGCAGGACTGAATCCTCCTGAGTCTTCTCTCCTCCATCTGTAGATGGTCATATTTCTGCTGCCTTCACGTGGTGTTCCCTCTATGTGAATGTCTATGTCTACATTTCCTCTTTATGTAAGGACATCATATTGGACTAGGGTCCATCCTAATGATCTCATTTTAACTCAGTTACCTCTTTAAAGAAACTATCTCCAAATAGTCCCTTTCTGAGGTGCTGGGGATCAGAACTCCTGCAAGCCCTTTTTTAAAAGACATAGTTCAACCCATGATGGAGAGAAAGATGTATCTAGAAGCTATTAATAATTATAGATGTTAACATTTGGAATGACCATGGGTAGGACAAAGGAAAGGAGACTTCCTGCAGATTAAATACCCTGCTCGTACCCATCCCAGGGATAAAGCCAGGTGTGTGTGTGGGTCTGAATTGCTCCATCTCTGCAGTTCTGTGGGCCTGAGCCCAGAAAGGAGTGAAGCTGGCTCAGCAGGGGGCCTGGGGGAAGACGATGGGGACCACGCTAGAACACAACAGGCTAATGTCTTCAGAGTTCCAGGAGACCCAAGAGCATAGGAGCAGAGGTTGCCAGGAGCCCTGCCATGTGGAGCTGATGATTTCAGACAAACCTGAGTGTTTCATCCCTTCTTCATCTTCAATCCTGAAGAGCTGGTCAGGATTTTTCCTACCACTCTTTTCAGTCAAGTCTGTTGTGAATCTGTGAATTGGTGTCAATGTGTCCCCAACATGATCCAACATATCACCCAATAGAATGGGCATGGCCATGGGCTTTGACAGTGTAGCTGATCCTCTTTATATCCTACAGGCCCCCACTATGGAACCAGCCATTCCAAATGCTAATGATAACAGTTCCATTTCTAGGCTGCTAATAATTTCAGCAAGAAATTAGTGTAAAATGTGAGATGACAGGTTTTCTCTTACCTTCAGATATCCATGGAGACAGAGCCATTACATCACCTTCTTTGCATAAACTCTTAGCTGCTGGAGAGGGGTAGAAACACAATTGGTCCTGAAAGTGAAATTGTATTTCAGCTCTGCTGCTTGGCACCAAACACTTGTTCTTTAAGACTTTTTCCCCTTATAATTTTCAATCTAGTTGCTTATTTTAGGGGAAAAAAATCGGACCTAGAATGCCATCCAAGGATTACCTTCAGTTAAATTTGTGGTTTAGTCAACTATCTTTAAATTAAATGTGACCACAAAGTATTCAAATAGACGTGAGGCAGGTCAGATCCTGGATATGTGAGGTGCTGGACAAAGGGCACATCCAGTCCTGACTCTAGATTCACTGGTTTGGGGGTCAGAGCTCAGAGCATATCCTTTTAGACTCCGACACCTTAGAAGCAGCCATTCTTAACCTTTGGTAGCCCTGGCCCTTCAAACATCCAAAGCTTAATACAGATGTACACATATTCATTTCATATCCTACTTTAGACAGTATGGGATGTTCTGTTGGAGATGGTATGACACCCACATGTGCCAAACCAGTAACTCTTGATGTAAAGATGGCCTTTGCTCCCTCTGTTCCTCCCTTCCTCCTCTCTACCTTGCATGAGGACCAGTCGCAGTCCTAAGTCAACCAAGGTCCACACCTGCCAATGCTCAGAGTGGCACAAATGTGCCTTTGCTTCAGGATTGCAGAAAACACAATAAAATCACCCTGGTCATTCCTAGAGCCATAAGCAGCCAGCACTGAGAGATGTCTGGGGATTAAAGCGGCAGGAGTTGGATGCTCACACGCAGCCTGGTTAAGACACAGGCGTGTTCATTTTGCATTGACCCCATTCACGTTCATAAACAGGTGGGCTGGGAGCTGCATTGCAGCATCACTGATGTGCTTCACCTTCTCTCCCGGGTCTCCAGATCCTCCACAGTTCCCCCCGCCTCAGGTCGAGGGTCCACTTGGTCCTGCGTGGCCTCTGACCACAGCCCCATACAGAATGCTCCAAGAACTCTGGGATAGGGGCCAAGCATGGGTGTTATGAAGCTCTCCAGCTGACTCAAGTGGAAGCCAACTTTGAAAACCAGTGCCCCAATGGGACACTAACCAGCCCACATTCCACAAAGAGTCATTCAGGAATTTTTGAAAATAACAAGAATGTGAGAAACATCTTAAATATCCCTCAATAGGGAACACTATGGACAAAATTTTTATTGTTGCACGATGGAAGATTTGCATCAGTCAAAATAAAAAACCATATGCCAACATGGAGAAATCTGTAAAGTGTAAGCTTAGTGGAAAGAGCAAGCTGAGCAAGACTTACACTTAAGTACCATTTGTGTAACACATAAAGCACACGCTACAGTACTTTTACATGTAGGGGATAAAACCTTGGCAAGAGGCACATCATTCCCTTGGAGGAGAGGTGGGGTCAGTTCTGCCTGCTACATTTCATTTCTCAAAAGGAAAACATCTGAAAGCAAAAACGGCCAAGTATGAATTCTTATGAAACCAAGTGGTGGGCCCACTAGTGCTGGTTATATTCTGAGTTTTTATGACAATCTTTTCAAGACACGGTGGCCTTTACAAACCTAGGTGGAGGAACAGCTTTTCAGTTTTCAGATTTATGCAACAGAAGCAGCCCCACCTGACCCCGGGAGCTGATCGTATATGTCTTCGCACAACTTTTAACCCTGGGGCTCTCCCAAAGGATCCAGCCATCACTCAAGAATGCCTCCTGAGTGCTGTGATTTAATTGAGAATTGGATAATTTCAGAACTCCTTACACGCCGGCACACATGTTCACATGTACGCAGACACGCACACACACATACCCACATACAAACTTTCTGCTCCAGCATCCTGAACTTGGTAATACCCACACCTCCTTCTGATCTCGTGCCTTTGATCCAGGGAACTCCTCTGTTCCCTTCCCATTTTCCCTCTGAGCCCCTCTCCAGCTGACTCTCACAAATTCTTCTTAGAAATGGCCAAAGTCAGATGTCATCTCCTCTATGAGGCCTGAATGATCTGAAAGCCAGGTCCGTTCTGAGTGGTTTCGCCATTGTTGATAATGACCTATAAAGATGTCTGTCACCATTGTATCCGAGCCCTTGGCAGGGTGCTTGATGTGAGTGCATATTCAGCGCTTGTGTATTAAATATACAGACTGCCCTACATTTTGTCTCCTGCTCCAATGTCTGTAAACTAGATATGTGTCTGTCGGTCAGCACATTTCAAATACATCTGTGGTCTGTGCTGAGTGACAGCTGACACCGTCACCCAGTTTCTAGCAAATGTCACCTTCTCCTCCAAGGAGCAGATTTCATGAGCAGCTGTTTGCTGGGACCCAATAGATCCTTCTAATTGCAGGCAACCTCACATTACACAAGACGCCATTCGGCCCCAGAAGCTGTGGAATTGCCATTATTTCTTGTCATTTCAGATTCTGCTCAGCAAAAGATAGGAACCCGTCTGTGCTTGCAGCAGCCAGGAGCCCCACCCATGCTCTCATGCTAATCTACACAATCCATCCACACGTCTACTTTTCTACTGGTTTCTCTGGTGGTTTCTACCCGAGACAAGCAAAGTCTAGCTGCTGTGTCTCCCTGCAGACACCTGTCTTCACAGTGATGTTTGTCCTGTGACCTCAATTCTCTGATGTGTCCACGGAAAGTTGTTGCTACATGCCCAGCTTCTGTCTTGGTGTAAGGAAGAAACTCACTGTACATGAAATCAAAACTCTACCTACATTCAATCATGATTTAGATCACATTAAATAATCTGTGTGAAAGATCTTTGAACATCACACAGCTCTTCATAAGTGTAATATGATAGTATTCTGTGTAAAAGCAACAAGAATCCCCTTTGGTTCTATAGGCACTCACCCTTCATGTCTGTGCTCACAGACATGAGAGTTGTCATGAGACAACTCTCAGACAAATAATGAGGCCAGTGGGGGCGGGGGGAGGTGTTGCAAATGTCAGCAGGTGTCTGCCATGCACATACAATCCACCTACTTTGGAAAATAATTTGACAGTTTTTTTAAAAAATTAAATATATACCTACCATATGATTCAGCCATTCTTCTCCCATATATTTACCCAGGAGAATTGGAAGCTGTGCTCACACGAACACTTGCACACAGATGTTCACAGCAGCTTGATTTGAAAGAGTCCCAAGCTGGAAGCCACCCAGATGTCCAGACACAGAAGAGTGGATGACCAGATTGCAGCCTGTTCACACAATGGAATACAGCTCAGCAATCAAAAAGAAACAGAAGTGCATGGACTACTGATACACCAAACAAAGTGAGTGTATCCCAAAGTGGTGACATTGAGTGAAAGGAGCCAGATAAAAGGATATATATTAAATGGTTTTATTTCCCTAAAATTCTAGAAGAGATGAAATAATCTACAGTGTCCAAAAGTACGCGAGTTGTTGCCTCAGGGTGGGAGGGAATGATACAAAAGGGCATAGGACAGATTTGGGATGGTGGTTGTATACGTTATCTTGATGGAGCTGATAGTTTTACAGATGTATTTGGAGTTCAGCTGCTAAGTTGTGTCCAACTCTTTGCAACCCCATGGACTGCAGCATGCCAGGATTCCCTGTCCTTCACTATCTCCAGAAGTTTGCTCAAACTCATGTCCATTGAGCTGATTATGCCATACATATTTCAAAACCCACCAAATTTTGCCTTTAAAAATGTGTGATTATTCATATGTCAGCTATAACTCTAAAATACTATATAAAAGAGAGACAACAGGGGAAATGTATGAGTGACTGGGGGTACAGAAGAAGGGAACACACCAGTTAAAGGCACCCTCGAGCCTCAATTCCACCAGGAAAGGAGGGCATAGGATTGCCAGAGATGTCTATCTTTTAAGAAAACCTGGAAGTGAGAGAAATTATACATGCCTCTTTAAAATATTGCTTTTTATCCCAAAATGTTTTAGACCAAGAAATGAAAAGAAAAAGATGGCAGTGGGCTACCAGTTTATGACTTCTGATATAAACATGAAAACACATAAAACCTACTAGTATAAATACTGCTCTCCAACGAGTGAGGCACCTGTCTACCAACACATCTCTCAGAAAAGTGAACACCTTCCAGACATTCTGAGGGACAGGAGATTAAAATTCAGGCAATGGAGCAGGTGGACAAGTGTTCAAGCTCCAGAGTCCAAACCTACATTTGAATCCAGTTCTGTTTCTCAGTGGCTGTGTGACCTCAAGCAAGTTACCTAACCTGTCTGTTTCAGTCACCCCACTGTAAAAGAGAGGTAGTAGCCATACCTACCCCAATGAGTTGCTCTCAGTTTAGGACGCATAAATACACGTCTATTATTTGGAAATGGGCCTGACATATTTTACTCACGTCATAATTATGGTCTGTTTTTGCTATATTATTATTGCTGTCATTGCTGTCCTTTGTCCCTTCTGCCTCTCTCCTCTCTTCCTCTTCAAGGAAGTGCTATGCACCCCCTTTCTCTCTACTTCATAGGAAGCAACATTTTCACACATTTGCAATTTGAGTAATTGTGCAAAATATGCAATACCAAAATGAATGGTAGATTGCCTTCCTGATCATTTAAACCATGTTTCTTTTTTGTCATTGGGAGATGTGAGGTGGGAGCTGTTTTTTTTGGTGGGAGGACTCCCCAATACCCCTACCACCACCAGTATCACCACCATGGTCTCACTCCCTTCCGGAAAGGTCCTTTGACAGCCCATCTCCTTGAAATGGGTCAGGATGCAGAACAGGATCCTCTTGTGTGCAGGAGTCCATGTGGAATATTCCGCTACTGTGAGGTGTTCTTATATATCTGTGCTCTGAGCTCTACTTGTGGAACTGAACTATTGAGATTGGAATTAAAGTCCATTTTGCTAAAAAAAAAGAAAAGAAGAAGAAGAAGAAATGACTTTATATTTGACCCACTCTTATAAGTTAAATCCCAACAACACAAGCCAGCCCATGAGATAGACTTGTTCTATGTCAGAGGATCCTCCTCACTTCTCAAGCCCAATCTTTTCTTCTCATGGCTGGTGCTAGTTCATGTCAATGGAAACAATGACAGATTTTATTTTCTTGAGCTCCAAAATTACTGCAGATGGTGACTGCAGCCATGAAATTAAAAGACACTTGCTCCTTGGAAGAAAAGTTATGGCCAAACTAGACAGCATATTAAAAAGCAGAGACATTACTTTGTCAACAAAGGTCTACTCAAAGCTATGGTTTTTTCAGTAGTCATGTATAGATGTAGAAGTGGATCATACATAAGGCTGAGCACCAAAGAATTGATGGTTTTGAACTGTGGTGTTGGATAAGACTCTTGAGAATCTCTTGGACAATAAGGAGATCAAACCAGTCAATCCTAAAAGAAATCAGTCCTGAATATTCATTGGAAGGACTGATGCTGAAGCTAAAGCTCCAATAATTTGGACACCTGAGGCGAAGAACTGATTCATTGGAAAAGACCCTGATGCTGGGAAAGATTGAAAGCAGGAGGAGAAGGGGATGACAGAGAATGAGATGGTTGGATGGCATCACCGACTTGATGGACATGAGTTTGAGCAAGCTCCAGGAGATGGTGAAGGACAGGGAAGCCTGGTGTGCTGCAGTTCATGGGGTCACAAAGAGTTGGACATGACTGAACAACTGAACAACAACTGCATATCAGCTGGCTCCCTACTGTGCTCCCCAAAATTGGCTCAGAACTTGGCAAGGGCACATCAAGCATCGGTCTCCAATTTATTGGAGTTTGGCAGGGAGCTCCTCCTCATCTGTGACCATGTGGCAGAGATAGCCACTCCTCCATGGCACCTGATGTGTCCTGGAAACGCTCTCCCTCTGACTCAGGTGAGCAGGCAGGTAAGCAACATGTCCTTGTCCATTAACTTCTGACTAGATCATCACTTTTCAACAGCGCTTTCTGCAAAGATGGAAATTCTCTGTATTGGTGACAGGCAGCATAATCGCCACTGGCACATGTGAATATTGAACATGGAGGAAATTAATTTTCAGGCTGCTTTCACTTTAACAAATTTAAATTTAATACAAGTGGCCACATGCAGCTAGTGACTGGGGTGCTGGGCAGTGTAGGTCTAGGTGCACATGAGCGGGCGGCTCACACAGAGAGAGTGCTGGAGTGTCCAGACACAGCAGGTTGTGCATGAAGTCTCGCTCAGAAAGTTACACAGCTGATAGGCATCCATGAGCGCCCACATGCGTAAGATCTGTCCAGGCATTTTACATAGCTCAATTAGTCCTCCTAACAGTCCTCTGGATGATTATCTCCCTTTGATGCAGGAAGAAACTGAGGCAGAAATCAGCCACTTTCCCCAAACCCTAGCTTATCAAGGTGGAGTGGGAAAATGCCAGTGTAGACAGCCCTGCCTCAGCATTGCAACCTCTGGTCTCTGTCATTCATCTGGAGGGAAGCCAGCCAGCCTCAGTTTTCTTTGCCAGGCTCCTGCCTTATACACAAAGCTGCCGCTCTCTCCGAGCTGGTCTCCCCTGGGCACAGCCCAGGCTTATCTGGACATCATCTGGACGTGTCTTTTGCAGGTCACTTTGTCCCCTTGGAAACCATGGCTTCCCCCCAGAGGGTCCCAGCAGAGCTTTCAGAGGGCAAGCCTTCGGCTCCCAACTTAGCCCCAGGGGTGTCGGCAGACCTCGCGGAGAGACAGCCTGGCTGTGGCAGCCAGAAGCATTTGGAAGCATCATTTCTTCTATTGTTACGAGAAAGCAAGGAGAGAAGGCTGCTGTGGCCGTGAGCCCGACCCCAAGGACTTCTCAAAAGAGCAGATGTCCAATCTGGGACTTCCCAGTCAGCTCTCTCTGGCTTGGCGCCTGCCCCCCACACTTGGGGTTGGGGGGGCTTGCTTAGGTGACTGTGTCCCTCCAGCAGATGGGCCTGACTCAAGGGAGGCCAGCAACTGCACTTTGTGACTAAGTGCCTTGCTGTGGGCACCACGCCCCAGTGGTAGAGTGAAACAGCTGTAGGTCCATAGCTGGGCTGACCACGGGCTTGGGAGTGTGGCCACAGCTTATCCTGACTAATACAGATTAGCTTGAAAAATCCCTTTTGAAACCACGTTTTCTTTCTGCAAACAGTTTTGGCTTTGGACTGTTGGTTTGTGCTTATGTTTGCCTTTGTTTCCTTGTCTGTTTATTGACACATCTGAAACATAGATGCTTTCTGGATTTGGGAGACTAGGCAGATGAGGCAAAACTGGCTAATTCTGACCAATACCTCTGCTCTTCTTCTTCCTGCCACAAACCTGTACGGTGTTTATCAGCTTCCCTTGGAGTCACATAACCAAGTTCCAGACAGTAGAGTGTAAGCAGAAGTGATGTTCACCCCCTCCCAGACCTGTCTACAAAATCTACATGTAATCTTGGCTATTCTCCCATCTGCCAGGTGAATGGAGAAAACTCTGGTAGATAAGATAGGAGGACCCTGGGATCTGGAATGACCCTGTGGAGCAGAGAATCCCCTCCAACTCACACAGGGCTGCAATGTGAGAAATACATTTGTATTGCATTAAGAGCCTGCAGTTTTGGGTTGACTGTTATGGCAATTAGCCACCAACTGAGAACAGCTCATTCCAGACAATCAATAACAATGTCAGATCAATGTTGGTTAATTTTACTCTTCTTAAACTAAGTTTGTTTACACATGATATTAACAGCAGCCAGAATGTTAAAGAACTGTAAAGCACCTCAGTGGTAAGTAACAAGGAAGCATTTGGATGCCAGCCAAAGCCAGGAAAAGATGGTACTTCCAAGTACTTCATCCAGCTCCCACTTGATCTCTGGCAAAAGACCAAATGTCTTTCTGTTGACATGGTTTTAGGTAAACACTCTGCAGGGATCTATATAAATGGGTTTGAGTGGCCTTCCATTTTATCAGTGTCATACTTATAATATCCATACAAACAGGATGTGGAAGGAAATTTCTGCAGAGCATATACATGCAAGTTTCCTACAGCAGAAAGGACTTGGGGTCTTCATGCCATCAGGAGGATCAGGGTTGGAATGTAGTAATGCTTGAAAGGGCACATGGGCCAGGGCAGATGGAATCGGTTATGCCAAGTTTCCAAACTCAGTCTTAGAAATTCAGATGATTTATCTGAAGGGCAAAGAGAAAAAATGTTGTTCAGTCTCTTCATCATGTCCAACTCTTTGTGACCCCATGGACTGCATCATGCCAGGCTTCCCTGTCCTTCACTGTCTCATGGAGTTTTCTCAAATTCATGTCCATTGAGTCAGTGATGCCATTCAACCATTTCATCCTCTCTCAGCCCCTTCTCCTCCTGCATTCAATCTTTCCCAGCATCAAGGTCTTTTCCAATGAGTTGGCTCTTCTCATCAGATGGCCAAAGGATTGGAGCTTTAGTTTCAGCAACAGTCCTTTCAATATTTAGGGTTGATTTACTTTAGAACTGACTGGTTTGATCTCTTTGCAGTCCAAGGACTCTCAAGAGTATTTTCCAGCACCACAGTTCAAAAGCATCAATTCTTTGGTGCTCAGCCTTCCTTACGGTCCAACTCTCACATGCCTACATGACTACTAGAAAAATCATAGCTTTGACTATACAAACCTTTGTCAGCAAAGTGATGCCTCTGCTTTTTAGGTTTGTCATAGCTTTTCTTCCAAGGAGGAAAGCATCTTTTCATTTCATGGTTGTAGTCACCATGAGCAGGGATTTGGGAGCCCAAGGAAGTAAAATCTGTCACTGTTTCCACATTTTCCCCCTTTTGTTTACTTGAAGTAAGGGGACTGAATGCAACAACAGAAAGGTTTTAAACATGACTGATTTATAATCCATGTGGTGGCACAGGTTCTGAATAAACTGAATACTATAGGAAAGTATCCCATACAAAAGGCCCTTGGACTAGAAAAGAGAAACTGGAGAAGTCATTGGTTGGGGATTATTGTTATATTTCGTGGTGGGAGACACTACAGTGCTTCTAAGGGGTTGAGAATGATCTCATGGAGAGAGAAAATTTGAAGTGAGAGAAAAGGTGAGAAAAGACAGGACCCAGGAAACACACTAAGGAACTGCACTTTGGTAAGAGACAGGGAAAGTTAGTTTACCCAGGAAAGAAAAAAGAGAAGGTATGTGCAAAGGAATTCAGCATTGTGGCTTTGGTGATGCAGAGATGAGGGAACGGGAAAGTCATGGGCAAATAAGGCAGGAGGTGAGGATGGGAAGATGGTTTGAAGTGGAGAAAGGTATAAAGTAGTCAAATAAGAGACTAGGAAATGTAGCTCAACCAGACAACCCCCAGGCTGGCTTGCAGGGTTACTGTAACAGAATCCATGACCCCTTCCTTCCTTTACCGCTTGGCTCACCCAGGCTCCTGGTGTGGACCCCAGCGCCCATGTGAGTCTCGGCTGCCTGTACCACTCTGCTGGGTTCCTGCAGGCTGGAGATGCCTGAGCGATTGGGTGGGCCTATCCTCACACCAGTGAGGCAGGCCCCACCTCCTGCCCCATCATGGGGACAACTCTCAGGTATGCTGGGGGAGCTCTCACTGGGGCTCGCTGGTGCCGACAGCCTTACTATTCTGACCCCGCTGCTTCTTTCATCTTCTGGTAGAATGGGAGGATGGGTGAGCAAACACAGATGAGGGTGTGACTCAAACAGGAAGAGCAAAACACAAAGGTCAAAGTTTCTATTGGGTTCAAATTCACTAGAAAGAATTTCAATTGCCACCTAGTGTGCAAGCAAGTATTTAGGAGTGGAAATGACTTACACGGTCTATGAAATTCTGAGTTTGTCAAGGCATTATTTTGGAGTTCTTTAGGGAAAAGAAAGTCACCTTCAGAAGCTAATTTCACAAAGTCACTAAATACTTGCAAAGACATGCAAGGATCTTATCTTCCTGCACCTGTCAAGCTATAGAAATGGAGAATCATTTTTTGAACCATTTCTTGCATTCACAGACTGGAGTCACAATGTCAAGAGAGAGAGGATCCAACTAAGCAGATCACAGCCAGGAGTCAGCAGCCAAAATGGCAGAACTTCACAGAAATAGGGAGCTGTTGTTCATTGTTCAGTCACTAAGCCATGTTCAACTCTTGTGACCCTATGGACTGCAGCACACCAGGCTTCCCTGTCTTTCACCATCTCCTAGAGTTTGCTCAAAGTTATTCCTGCTGAGTCAGTAGTGCCATCCAACCATCTCATCCCCTTTTGCCCCCTTCTCCTTTTGCCTTCAATTGTTCCCAGCATCAAGATCTTTTCCAGTGAGTTGACTCTTTGCATCAGGTGATCAAAGTATTGAAGCTTCAGCTTGATTATCAGCCCTTTCAGTGAATAATCAGGATTGATTTCTTTAGGATTGACTGGTTTTAACTCCTTGCAGTCCAAGAGACTCTCAAGAGTCTTCTCCAGCACCCCAATTCGAAAGCATCAATTCTTTGGTGCTCAGCCTTCTTTTTGGTCCAACTCTCACATCCATACATGACTACTGGAAAAACCACAGCTTTGACTAGACGGACCTTTGTTGGCAAAATGATGGCTCTGCTTTTTAATACACTGTCTAAGTTTGTCATAGCTTTTCTTCCAAGGAGCAAGTGTCTTTTAATTTTGTGGGTGCAGTCAGTGTCCACGGTGATTTTGGAGACCAAGAAAATAAAATGTGTCACTGTTTCCATTTTTTTCCCCACCTATTTGCCATGAAGTGATGGGACTGGATGTCATGATCTTAGTTTTTTGAATTGAGTTTTGAGTCAGCTCTTTCTTGGTGCTAATTCATGGGAAAAAAAAAAAAAAAAAAAGTGTTTTACACAGCTATCTTCCATATGTTAGTTATGTCCCACACTCTGAGAGCACAGAAACATATATACCCATTTTACAGACATGCAGGGTAGGAGGACCTTCTCAAAGTCCAGACAGGCCTCATGAGAGCAGCTAGGGGCAGAACAATCATGGCATACTCACCATACTAGATTGTCCATGAGTCCACCTCCCCAGCTAACCTATGACTTTCCTGGGCAAGGATCATCTCCATCCATTCTCAGACAGCCTAGGACCCAGCCTGAAAAGCCGTAAGACCTCACTAGGAGTCCCTGAGAGGCTGCGTTCACATGTGGAGGCATTCCCTTCTTTGTCACATGGTCCTCCTGGATGCTCCAAGGCAGCTATGACACCATATATGTTTAATTATGAACCATATTGACACAAACATCTTTGAATTTATCCCAGTTGCCAAATTTGGGAAGCTTTCAGCCGTTATTTCTTCAAACACTTATTTTAGTCCTACTCTCTCTCCCCTCTTGGGACTCTAACAATACCAGTGTTAGGTTTTGGCTTCAGGTCTCATGGGCCCCTGAGACACTTTCTGTCCTTTTTTTCCCCAGTCTATTTTGACTCTGCTTGGGTAAATTCCTGGACTCTGTCAAGTTCATTGATCTTTTCTTTGTCATCTCCCTGCTTCTACTGAACCCATCCTATAAGTTTTGCTGCTTGTTTGTTGATTGTTTTTCTTTTTAATTTTTGTTTACTTTTGTGCCTGTAATATAGTTCTATAATTCTCATAGGGTTCTTTTTTGTATTACCTATTTCTTTATTGACAAAATATTTTCATTTTTTACAAGAGAATTCACAGTTGCTTGCTTAAGCACTCTGATGATGGTTGCTTTAAAATCCTGTCAATGATACCAACATCAGCTTCATCTTAGTGCAGTGTCTCTGACTGTCTTTTCTCTTTCAGGCCGTGGTTCTTCTGTTCTTGATGTGACAAGCGGTTTTCAATTCTTTTTTTAACATAAAAAAGCTGTTGAGTTTTTCTCATTATAATAAAAATTGAAATCCTATATGCATCAAATAGTAAATACACAAACTTTATTTTTCCTTTCCACTTGAAGAGTTATATTTCACTTGAATGTTAGCAAATAACAGTTTTGATTTTTATTTTTTTCAGTGTAAAATATTTGCTTTGATGGCATATGATGACATAATGCTAATTGGTTGTAAGACAGTTAAATATCAGTATTGAAACCCAGTCTTTGCCTGCTGTCTTGTAGACAGAAATGAATGTGCTCACCAACCATATATTTGATGTTCTGTTACCTTGTTCACTGCAGCAAAAAGATAAGAAATCAATATATATTAGGTGTGTGTGGTAAAAACCACAAACTGAGAATCATAAATTATCAATAGAGTTTAGTACTTTCTAATTTATTACACTCTTTTGTGTTGTATATTCAGGGAAGTCATAGCAATTATAAATTCAATTAGAGTGGTGTTTAAAACCATATATTTTATGATAAAGGGCCTTTAAGTTAAAATGGTCAAAATATTGACAGTATATATTCACTGTAAAGAGAATTACTCTTAAGAATTTTATTTTTCTGATATTAAGTTACTTAATAAAAATCTGTTTCCATTAACTCGATCAAAACAATGTTCTGACCCTGGACATTTGAGGTGTCATGAGACTCTGAATCTCCTTCTATCTTCTAGTAGCAGGAAGTCCCCTATTGAAGTATGGTGTAAGGACCAGGGCTGTGTAAGTGCAGCTTCCCTTTGGACCTTCTCCTTGTGCATGGGGAAGAAGGAAATTCAGCTCCTTCTTCAGTCTACTGACAACTTCCCTGAGAAAATGTGGTGCAGGTAATAGCCTAGCTCACTTCCCCTTGGGATTCTGCCAACTCTCTGGGAGAGGCCAGAATGCCAACCAGTGCCCCCTCCCACCACCTTGTCTTGGCTCATCATCTATGTCAGGTCAGGGGAGAGGGTCAGCTCCCTCTGGGAGACCAAATGTTGAATCCAGCCTGGGACCTGCTCCTATAGAACCATAGACAAGTTCCTTAAAGTTCCTATGTCTGTTTCCTTAGCTGAAAAATAAAAGAGGGTAACAGTATTTAATCTCTAGTTCTGTTAGGATTATATGAACTAA
This sequence comes from Dama dama, assembly GCF_033118175.1. Lineage (NCBI taxonomy): Eukaryota > Metazoa > Chordata > Mammalia > Artiodactyla > Cervidae > Dama > Dama dama. Next base: position 23,387,460 of record NC_083696.1, on the reverse strand, counting down.
GCATAGTTCATGGATCCTGGGAACTTCTTAGAAATGCAGAATCTCAGACTGTTCCCCAGACCTCAGAAATAATTTTCTGTGTTTTGACAAGATACTCAGAAGATTGAAGTGCATAGTATAGTCAGAATGCCCTGATCCAAAATGTTGACAACTGCAAGTGAAAAGCAAAGATCTAGGTTGAAATACCCAGAGTTGCCAAGGTTTTTCTTCTTTTTCTTTTCTTGGTCATGCCACACAGCCTACAGGATCTTAGTTCCTGACCACGGATTGGACCCAGGGCCATGACAGTGAAAGTGCTGAGTGGTTAGGACCGCTGGACAACCAGGGAAGCCCCATGCCATGACTTTTTTTCTTGTAAAAATTACAAGGAAGCCCCAATCTCAAACATCACGCTTACCTAAGACAGTTAAATATCAATGTCTAAAGCAATGTCTCAGCTGAGCATGTTGAGAAAGCTGAATTCGACCTAGAAGCCATTGAGTATTATAGACAGTGGTGGGACTCTGTCTCCTCACCCATTCTTTCAAGTCATTGCATTTTTATCAAAGGTGACATTTCTTCAATCACACTTTCTGTGAGGTTTAGTGTTTATTCTTTTCGCTAACCTCCTATCTGGTAACGAATGAAAAAATGTACTTCAGCATAATGAGTTAGAATTTGTCAGACCCTGGAGCCCGGATTAAAATACATATCACCATTAGGGCATTCATGGCAGACCTTCCGTGTATGGTTAGAACTGGAATAACTCATGCCTCCCAGTTCCTCTGTGATCCTTGGATTCAAGAACTGCTGTCAAACAGCATCCTTCCTGTCTTACACAAAGAAATCTGCTTCACATTAAGCTCTCTGCGAGAGTATTTTGAATGATCATAGACACGCTTTGTGACGTGCACAGAGAAATGATGCCACAGAACACAAATAATTCTGTTCTTAGCTACCTAGTTCCTCTTTGCTCTTGTGCTTTGCAAACATGGCAGCCAAGTGCTGTGGGTCAGGAAAGTTCACACTAGATAAGCCTCAGGAGCCAATGCCCTTTACACTTTTTCCTCCTCAAATGACTGAAACCGTGTCAGATAAAATTCAGAACTCAGAGAGCAAGAGAGAAGAGCAGCACCTTGGGTTTTGGGTGCTGAAGATTAAATCTATTGGTACTATTCTGTGACCTCTGTTTGCTGTGCATAGCACCAGGAAAGCTTTGCAAAGGAGATCAGAACAGCAGAACGCATAACAAAACCACTGCCTTAACACAGGGTGAGGGGAGTGAGGGTGTACACACAGCTTTCTCCTTCAAGTAATGGGAGTGGTGTGCCAGAGGGCATCAGGCAAGGTTGAAGCTAGAGCAACAAGAGGCCACTTGCTCCATCTTTCGTAAGCCCCTACCCCTTCTAATGGACAGCCCCCTCGTCTGTGAGCCGCTAGAAGGAGTATCCTTACAACCTCCCCCAGCAAACCCTTGGCAAGCTTTCAAAGTCTCTCAACTGTGTAAGCCTTGGGTTGGTTGATTGGTTTGTTTCCCCTGGCAGCAAACCCTAATAATTCTGCCACAATTTAGACTACTTTCCTTTTATTCCTTCTTTTGTGGTGTCCAGCCATATACCACCCGTGTATGGAGGGCTTGCAGATGCAGGTCAGCTTTCCAGCAGAAGCAGACATCATCACTTCTCTTACTGTCCTGTTGGCTTTTGCAGGAAAGAAGACCATGTTCACTGTATCTTGGGTTTCCCATCGCCCACCTCTGCTTTCTCTTAGGACACAAATGCCACATTTTAGCTTTCAAGCCTAATTTTTCATTTGCCAAATGTTCTCTATACTGTTGTATGTACCTCCGGGAACTGGTCTACCTTTTCAAATAGAATAATGGACCCTAGGCTGTAGGGCAGTACATCAAAGGATGTGACTGGATAAAGGCAGGCGATTACTTGAGGACATGACTAAAGAAGCCTATGTCATCAGGAAGAGGAAGCAGGAAAATGGAAAACAGAGGGCTTGGGTGTGGCCCCTGCTATTTTGCTTGTGTGCAATTGCAGGCTTTTCAGAAGGTTGTCCACTGAATATGCACCCGCCTTGAGCTTGGGAAAGGCATGATCCCCACTGCCGCCTCTAGGTGAAGACTTGCAGTGTGCACGGACTGCGGGTTTGATCCCTGGGTCGGGGAAACTCTTCCGGAAAAGGGAATGACAACCCAGTCATACTTTAAAAGATGTGGTACATAAAATGCCTTTGCAATATTTCACACTTTTGTTTAGATCAGTATCCGGATAACAAGAAGTATTGTAAAAAAGAAGTATCAATAGGTGTCAGAAGCCAAATATTGAATAAAAGTTGAGTTATAAAATAAACATTTAAAAACCCTCTGCTGAGTCTACAAATGTCACACTCTCAAAAGATCACCTGAAACACTCCAAAAAAAAGAAAAGATCAACTTCAGTTGCCTCCAAGGGGAGTGAGAGGGTCAGGGGACAAATTAAGACCCATCAGCTTAATGAGTCTGATTCCACAGGGTGCATGGGAAGGGGAAGTGATACGTGCATCCCAAGGGGACACAGAGCGCTGAACACAGCACCAGGGGGGTGCCCTGGGGTCAGGCCCCTCCCCACCCCACAGGCGAGGAAAGGAGACGAGAGACGGAGTGCCCAGCTCCCACCTCGCAGAGCCGAACAGTCTTGAGCACCAGATACCAAAGGGGAAACGGTCAGCCCATAGACTGACAGTCAGGGAGAATGACCTCTGACCTCCTCACAGCCTTCTTTCTGTAAGACGTGCCCTTGGAGATTAATCAAGAAGGAAAGTCATACACTTAGTTTCATCTGAAAAAACAGCAGCAACAATTTATGCACACCTTCTCCACATGTGATGTAAGGGGAAAAGATACACAGAAATGTCTTGGAGAAAAGAAGCTATAGAAAATAAGGTATTTCTCCATCTGTCTGGTTATTCATCCCATATTTATGGGCCACCTACTATGTGCTAGGCACTGGGACAAGTGCCAAAGACACTATACTGACCACAAACCTACCTAGTTTGTGCCCTCCTGCAGCTTATGATCCAAGGGGGTAAACATTAACAAGTCAAGTAATTGATGCAAGCAGATATGAAGTTGTAAAGAAGACAAGTGCCAGGAACAGGAGGAATATTCTTCCTTAATTAACTGTAGTTGGGGTGGCAGGAGTGACCTCAGATGGGAGGTGGCAGAAGGCTCACAAATAGCCAATATGGCAGCTAGCAATTCCAGCCAAGCTGTGGGGCTGTGGTGGGGGGCACGGGTGTTCTCACAGATTACCTCAGGAGAGTGAAAAGGAGGCTACCCCTGTCCCCACCTCCAGAGACCCTGACGTAGTAGGTATAGGTGGGCAGGGGCTCCCCATTATTTCAACATGCAGCCAAGTTTGGAAGCACTGCCCTGGCTGGAAGAAGGGCATGAAGCCCAGTGTGGGTGGAGGTGCAGGGTTCAGACCCTCTGGGGAGTGAGCCCAGAGGGCTGCCATCCTCTTACTTCGGACAGGAAGAAGGCACATAATCAGAGGAGCAGTTTCCAAAGATCAGAAGAGGCTTCTGGAATCTAGACTGCCGCAGTAAACCACAGCCAGAGTCCGAGTGAGTTTTCAGTCCCATAATCATCAGCCAAGGATTTCCAGCTAAGAAGGGGCAAGAGACACACCCCAAGGGCCAGTCCCCCACAAAGTTTGTGTCCAGTTCTCTTTTTCATACCCTGTCCAGTGCATTTAGCTGGGTGCAGAGGTATACAACAAAATCTTGGGATTCCTTAAGGGGTGTTTGTTTTGCAAAGGGTGGCGGACTGACTTGGGAGGTTTTAGAGGTGGGGACAAATGGAAATGCTGCTATAAGTCTGGCAGGCATTTGAAACCAGGTCATGGCAGGAGCAGGGCTTCCCAGATGGTGCTAGTGGTAAAGAATCTGCCTGCCAGTTCAGGAGACATAGAGATGCGGGTTCCACCCCTGGGTCAGGAAGATCCGCTGGAGGAGGGCATGACAATCCACTCCAGATGAAGAGTCCCATGGACAGAGGAGCCTGGGAGTCTATAGTCCATGGGGCTGCAGAGAGTCGGCCACAACTGAAGTGACTTGGCACAGCACATAACACGTGGTAAGGGCGTCCATAGGGCCCTCCAGGCAGCCGCTGTCTTGTCACACGTTAGTCTCACTGGCCAGTTCTAACTGCTTCTAATTTGTCCTCTGGGCCCCTTCTACACACACACACTGAATTCTATCACCAGGCAGCCACACCAGTGACCTTCTCCTAGAACATCTAGTTTTTTACCTCACTGCTTAGACATGTCTGCTGCATCTGCACTTTCAAACAATAAGATACTCCTCCCTGATCTGAAGGGTATTCTGCAAAAATGTCCAGCTTCTGAGCTTGGGAGAGGCTGGCTGCCACCCGGCCATTCCAAACCCTCCTCCTTGACTTCCATTTATCCACAGCCAGCTCAGCCTCTCTTTGCTCTCAAACTTCTTGCCAGCATCCTCTGATCTCTGCCACTGCCCACCAGTCTGCTATCTCTCCATCCTTTCCTGTTCATCTCTCCACATGGCATCACTTGCTTCTGGATGTCTACACACAATGCCTTGACTTTTATTGTTGCCCCCTCCAAGGAGTGTGGGGATTTCCTTCATGACCAGCCTGTATCCTGTTTTGTGTTATCTCTGGCTCTTCAGTTGTTTCCGAATCAGCTTCCTACTTTCTCTGGGGCCAGACACCTATCTTTATTTTTCCTTTATTTAGAAATTTTGAGCTTCTGAACCCTTGGGTTTGCTAGAAAGCTGACTCCCAGATGGCTGGGGGAATGATAATAGTATCTTGAATGTATCTGGTTTCTTTCTCTTAGAAACTTTCATACATTCCATATGTGTGATCTCATTAACCTCCCAGCATCTCTGCAAACCAGGGAAGTGACAGGTGTTTACAGGGAGGGCACCAGCCTTAAGTCATCTCTGCTCAATCACAGGGTGAGCAACAAGGACTTAAATAGAAACTGCTTGAGTTGCAATTCAGTTCTTTTTCCACTCAGTTGATTGGCAAAGAGTTATAGCTTTTTTTTTTTTTAATGAAGAAATGGATGTTTACAGTACCCAGATAAGCATGTTCCAAATTCTCTAGTGGCTCACCCACTGAGACCAGATTAAATCAGCATTCTTTTGCCTGGTATAGTAGATTCCCCATGTAGTAGCTGCTTTGTCCATGACAGCCTGCCCACTTTTCTTGGCTCTTTACCCTCTCTTGAATTGTGTGTAATGTTTAAGACTTGTTGATGCATCTACATGTGCTGCCCCTGGCCTGGGGGTGTGGCAAACCTCAGCTCAAGTGCTCAGTATGACTTTTCTCTTTCAGACTCATTCTCCTTTGCTCCCTCTATCTCTGTACATGGCCCCCAGGAAGTCACAATCATTTTATTTGATTTTAAGTCTGTCTTTCCATTTTTCTAGTTATTAAGCTGAGAGCAGAGAACATGCTTTTTAATCTGTATTTCCAGCTTGAGTAGTACTCAACTATAGCTGTGTGACAAAGTAATTACCTGCTTAAAGCCACCGTGATTCCTGAGTCAGAAGTTTGGAAAAATAACGTATCTTTGGGGCCAGAGTCAGGTGTCATCCAAAGGCTTCCTGAGCTGGCCATTCATGAAGGCTCATTCACACGGCTGGCAGGTGATGTTGGCTATTGAGTGACAGCTGAACTGGGCTGTCAACTAGAGTGTGCACTCATGGCCTGTCTGGCATCGTGGTCTTGGCATAATCATACTTCTTTCATGGAGTCTGGCTTCCTGTAGAGCTTGCATCCCCAAGGAACCAGACAGAGGGCATGGCTTTGCTGCCTCACCTTGGAAGTCAAACAGCCTTACTTCCCTCATATTCCATTGGTCACAGGGAGTCATGAGACCAGCCTAGATCAAGAGTAAGAATCAGACTCAGTCTCTGGACAAGAGAAGAGTCAAGTTCACCTTATAGAAGAGCATGTGTGACAGAAGACCCTGTCACAGCCTCCTTTAAAAATATAACCTATGACAGTGACATGGTACTTTTGCTAGGAACTACTTCATAGATCACATTGAATGACCGTAAATGAAGCTGGTCTCTACCCTTGGTACTCAGAACAATTGCAGCAGTTCTAGAAGGCATTCGGGCACCATTTCTCAATGTTGCTCTTTGCAGTAGCTCCAGGAAACTTGTTAAAAAGAGAGATTTCAGGGACCCCATCCAAATGGAGTCTGAGGGTAGCAACAAATGTGCGTATTTTAAGCAAGCCCCTGCTCCAAGACACCGCTATCAAGTGCTGTTCAGGAAAGTTGAAGAAAAGGATCTATAGGGGGTTCTATTAGTTATACTGTATGAAAGAGTGCCTCCAAACTCAGTGATCAAAAACAACAACATTCATTATCTTGCTGTGCCTGTGGGGCAGGATTGAGGGCATGGCTTTTGGGGTGTCTCTGACGCTGGGTCTCACACAGGTTGCAGTCACTGCAAGACTCACTTTAGGAAGGATCAGCCCAAGATTACTCATGTGGGTGCTGGCAGATCCAGGAAGCAAGTTATGAAGACTGAGAGGGAGAACATGATGTAAGTCACTGTGTTTTTACAAGCTAATCTCAGAAGCGACATCCCAACATTTGCCACATTCTATTTGCTAGAAGCAAACCACAGGTTCTGCCCACCCTCAAATGGAAAAATATTGAGAATTGTGAATACCAGATGGTGAGGATCACCCCATGACTGAAGCAACTTAGCAGCAGTAGCAGCAGTGTCTTCCCCGATGTCTCAGTGGGTAATGAATCCATCTGCAAAGCAGAGGAGACACGGGAGATGTGGGTTTGATCTCCTGGAGAAGGAAATGGTAGCCAACTCCAGTATTCTTGCCTAAAAAGTCCCATGGACAGAGGAGCCTGGCAGGCTACAGTCCAGGGGGTCATAAAGAGTCAGACACGACTGAGTGACTGAGCAGGCAGTGACTGTCTGTCACAGGTTGCAGACATGAGGATTGAAAGCAGACCATCAGGGAGTTGTTCAAAGGAGACTAGAGGGATGAGCCAAGCACTTGATCAGATCTGATAACAAAGTGCTAAGGACCATAGCAACTGCCCCATCCCAGAGCTTTCCACAGCTTCAAATTACAGAGCTGTCTTGACTGTGTTTTTGAGAAGAGAGGACTCCAATAGACTGAGAGAAGAAAAAGGAGAAGTCTCATTCATTTTATGAGGTCTGCATTCCATTCATTCTTCTCTTTCTCCAGGAGACACCTATAAATGGAGAGAACTCTTGGTTGCTCAGCTGTATCTGACTGTTTGCAACCCCATGGGTTGTAGCCACCAGTCTCCTCTGTCCATGGGATTCTCCAGTCAAGAATACTGGAGTGGGTAACCATTCCCTTCTCCAGGGGATCTTCCCAACCCAGGGATCGAACACAGGTCTCCTGCATTGCAGTCAGATTCTTTACCATCTGAGCCATCAGGGAAGCCCTGTGTTCCAGATCATGGGTGGGAAGATTATTAAAACAGAACATGACTATTTAGAAATATGACCCAGTAGCTCCTTTGCCAGGTGAAGGCCATTGTATACTAAAATTTGTGGTCCAATTACCCCATCCTTCACATTCTAAAATAGATCCCATGAAGGATTTGCTGTTACAGGGTAGGATAGTAAAGTGAAGCCAATCACAAATTTAACCCAATCTCCTACCCTAGAACTATGAACAACAAATGGCTTGAGAAAGAGATGAAGAGTCAGAGAAGGAGAGAGAGCAAAGAGAAATGTCCATTTCCAACCTTCCCAGCCTTGATTTGTAGAGTACAATGCAGTTCTCCACTTTTTTCTCAATATTTTTCCTCAACATCATGAAAAATATTATAATCCCCAGTTGACATGCCATGTATTCAAACTTTCTACAGAAGAAGATGGAGAAAAGCAGAGGGAGAGTAAAATGCATGCTCCCCGCTCCACCACCCCCCCCCCCGCCCCCGCCCCACAAAAAAAAGCCCAAATAATCTAATCTGGAGGAAAAGACAAACTGAAGATAGGTTTTGTCATGAATGTTCTGGACCACACTGACACACTTCGTTCCCAACAAAAATTCAGAGAACAAGGGCACACACCTAGCACCAGGATTATGCCAAACACTGAGGGAAATAAAAATTGCACAACATTAATCTGTGCCCACAATGCTAAAACTCTGATTGACCTGCCCCCACAGAGCACTGACCAAGGGCAGAGTCTGACTGCTGACTGCCAATCACCTCCTTCTTGAGCTCATCCAGGAGAAGAAACTGCTCCATGACTGAACCCTTGCAGACAGAAGAACCGGAAGCCATGGATCATGTAGGTGATTCAAACAAACCTTTCTCAAGCTTGGGTCCCTTGGTCCTCCATCCTGTACACCTTGACCTCAGAAAGAACCAGTGAGTAAATGTAGGGCAAGGCAAGGACCTCACTGACCTTCCTAAACTTCCCAATCTTTAAGAATGACCATATTTCATCAAAGGAAGAGCAGACTTCTTCCCTCAATCCACAGTCCCCTCTTAGTTCCCGTCTTTCTTGAAGATCTAGAAGAGACTGCAAACTTCTCAAATGTTCTCAATTAATATTCAGTATTAGGATCATTCAGAACCCCGGATGTGTTCTTAGGATGTGCCTTTCTCTCTGCACACAGGTCATCCAGAATGGACACACCTGCCCAGCGCTTTCCCTCAGGGTCCGAGATGCTCACCCCAGGTTGGGAGCAGCCTTGGTGGCAGGTGTATGAGGAACAGAGGAGAACTGCTGGGTGGCCCAGCTTCCTGAGCTTCCTTCAAGGACAGGCAAGGTCTTGGCTCCTCAGCCCCTCTGTTGCCCTCCTCTGCCCTCTGAAACCAAGCCACCTGCTTTCGTAAGAGCCTGGAGGGATCTTTCCACATGTCGGCCTATTTAGTGATAAATTATACTCAATTTCCATTTGTACTTCCTCCAAAGTAAGACACTGAAGGTCACTTCAGTTTGAAGCTGATGGAAAATTATTTCCAAACACACATCGTCCTTTATCCAACAAGTCACAACCAAGATTCAGGAATGAAAGTTCCTTCTTTGGTGAGAATGGGTCAACTGAGACGTGCTGCTTGTCTCACGGATGGTGTCACTTTATGCCGGAGATGCCTTTGGGTTGGTTAGGATGAGCATTGTTTCAGAAAAGAACAAACAGTGTGTGGTTCCTAGAGCCCGGGGATAGAGAAACGCCTATTTTTCTTCAATTCCACATTCCGACACACACGTGCTTTGCGCAGAACTGTTGCTGCCCATGATATTGGTCCCCAAGAGTAAGATTTTAGGAAGAAGAACAGTTTTCCACACATCTTAGGGACCTGTCCCATTCGTTTCATCTCCTGTATAGAATGGAGACATCTTAAAGTGCCTCCACCACTCCAAAGACAAGCAAAAGGAAGAACTGGGAGTATAAGACTCTGTATAAACTACAGTAAGCATATCTGTGGACACCTTACTGTTTGTGTTACTATGAGGATCAAATGAGGTGACTGGGTAAACTTGCCAGGGAATGATAAAGCACCACACAAATGCAAGCTAATGTGGAAACTGCCTGGGTTTCAAAAGAACTGGGCTCAGTCCTAGTTCTGTCTCATTATGTGATCTTGAGCAAGTGAAGTACATTCTCCAGTTTTCTCAGAGCATGGCTCTCCTAGTCACAAGATGCCCACCACCCTGGTCTTGCTGGGCTCTCAAAGCATCTCCATCTCGGCTTTGGCACTTGACTCTGAACCGCCCTCCATTTCCCAGCTTCAGATTTCATGTGAATATGTGTCGCCCTCTCTGGGCGCCAGCACTGATAATGAAATACCACTCCAGCCCCAGTGTCCTCGACTGTCTTCACAAGGCCACAAAATGACATAGGAGAAAATGTCTGTTTAAGGAGCCATTGCTGCTGACTGAAGCGGGTCCTTGTGGTAGATGCTGAGCATCATCTAATGCACATTTCACTTGAACCTACTAGATCTCTTGCCTCTACAACTAATTTTTTTTTTTTTTAAACATGTGGCTCTTTGCTAGATGTGATGAAAGACAGTTCACTTGTTTCAGTGAGAGATGAGGGTGAAATATCAGCTCTCACTAGATTCCAACCAGTGCAACTGGCACCTAAAGAATGAAGACTTCTCAATCCAGTGGGATCCAATAGGTCATCATGGCCAAAAGGACAGCTGGGACTAGGGCATTCTCAGAGCAGGCTGTGGACACAAGAATGCCAACAGGGAATGGCTCTATGATATGCAAGCTGACAAAGTTCCATAGCTTCAAAGCTATGGTTTTTCCAGTAGTCATGTAGGGATATGAGAGTTGGACCATAAAGAAGGCTGAGCATGGAAGAACTGAGGCTTTCAAACTATGGTTCTGGAGAAGACTCTTGAGAGTCCCTTGGCCTGCAAGGAGATCAAATCAGTCCATCCTAAAGGAGATCAACCCTGAATATTCATTGGAAGGACTGATGCTCAGGCTGACACTCTAATACTTTGGCCACATGATTCAAAGTCTGACTCATTGGAAAAGATCCTGATGCTGAGAAAGATAGAAGGCAGGAGGAGAAGAGGATGACAGAGGACTAGATGGTTGGATGGCATCACCAACTCAATGGACATGAGTTTGAGCAAGCTCCGGGAGATGGTGAAAGACAGGGAAGCCTGGCATGCTGAACTCCATGGGGTTGCAAGCAGTAGGACACAACTGCGTGACTGAACAACAACAAAGTCAGAGTTCAGGTTTGTGGGCTCTAAAACCCTGACTATGGTGACTTGGTGATATGACTGTAAATCTGGGGCTTGAAAGATGTTATTGATCAGTCGCTAAGTCGTAACTATTTGCAACCCCATGGACTAGAGCATGCCATGCTTCCCTCTCCTTTACTATCTCCCAGTGTGTGCTAAGTCGCTTCAGTCATGTCCGACTCTTTGTGACCCTATGGACTGGTAGCCCATCAGGCACCTCTGTCCATGGTATTGTCCAGGCAAGAATACTGGAGTGGGTTGCCATGTCCTTCTCTAGGGGATCTTCCCTACCTAGGAATCAAACCTGCATCTCTTATATCTCTTGCATTGGCAGGAGAGTTCTTTACCACTAGAACCACCTGGGAAGCCCCACTATTTCCCAGAGTTTACTCAAATTTATGTCCATTGAGTCAGCGATGCTATCTAACCATCTAATTCTCTACCACCATTCCTGCACTATCTCACAGAGATATGCCTCCTTGTGTTAGCATCACTCTCCCTCTCTCTCTCTTCAAATGCTACCTGTTTCTTGTATGCTCAGAGCATCAGGGTTCCCCACAATGTGGACAGTCCCTGGAGCACAGGATCAGGGATGTCCAAACTTAGCACTGAAACAGTCCAGTGGCAGGGGGATGGAATGGGGGTGCGTGATGCAGCAACTAATGCAGAGCTACGCAGGGGGGTACAAGCCCTCCCCAGAGGGTGTGGGGTTACCGTGTTACTTGACTCAGTGCTTCTCTGGGGAGCCGGGTAACATGAAGCAGAGTGCACTGGACAATGAGTAGAGGGAGTGGATAATTGCATTTCCTTGGATTTCTCAAGGTCTCATCCACCTGCTTTCTCCTGAGAGTGATCTATGCTGCATTTCTGTGTGTAAACTGGAGTTCTGAAATTGGAGGAGTTCTCCGTCACCAGCCACCAGTGTGTCTCACAAGATCTACCCCCATCCACAGAGAAGGTTCTGCAGGTAACAACTCCCAATCCCCGTCAGTTCACTGTGCAAGTAAGAATGTGACTTATTCATTCTGATTTTACAGAAAAGTTTCAGAGTCCTTTTCCCCTATTGTCATACCCTTTTAGAAATGTTTCTCCACACTTGGCTAATAGTACAGAAAGTGAGTTTTAATCTCAGACAAGATGTTTTAAGTGCCAAAGTCTTTTTATATTTGGACAGCAATAAACAAATGTGCTAAGTCAATTCAGTCATGTCTAACTCTATGCAACCCTAAGAACTGTAGCCCACCAGGCTCCTCTGTCCATGGGATTCTCCAGGCAAGAATACTGGAGTGGATTGCCATGCCCTCCTCCAGGGAATCTTCCTGACCTAGGGATCAAACCCACATCTCTTAAGTCTACTGCATTGGTAGATGGGTTCTTTACCACTAGCATCACCTGGGAAGCCTAAATAAACACAAATAAGTAAATAAATAAAGTAACTAGTACTATGAGTTGCGAGAAGAGCAAACTGCATCTCAGCGAGCGTGAGCTCAGGCACTTGTGGTCAGTGACCCGAGTTCTTAGTCAAACAGAAACACTCTGTACCAGCATGTGCTCAGGCCAACTCAGTCCACTCACTCTTTCTGAGGACAATTCAGACAGAGAGCAAACCCCGGGGCTCTGGGTGCAGCTTCACTAGAAACATGCCTTGGCTTGAAACCAATGAATGTGCTCGTCAAAGCTCTACAAAGCCTGAGAAAGGAAAGAACTGTCTTTGCTCCAGGGCCCAACTTCCCTTCTCTCTCCAAAGCCCCTGTGTTCCCCTTGTGATCACCAGCAACCTACCCCATACCCTGAGGCACTTCTTTCTTCTGTGAACTGTCCTCCTCCCTTTCTTAAAGTGACTGTTTCCTGAGAACACCACCCCCCCCCCATAGTCCCCTCAATGTCAGTGCACATTCCCTTCTTTTCCACACTCCTCCCATCTGACTCCAGGCTTACCATGCGGGTTGACTCCGAAATGTGCCTACTGGTAGGATAAATAAATATTCTGCATTATTGACTACAGCTCTTTATAGTAGAGTGGATGGTTGTACGGAGCAATGATGACAAAGCTACTCACCCCTGCCCTTAACCCATGTCTGTTTAGAGAGAGGACACAACTCCTTCACTTGTTCCTGGTCGATCTGCCCATCACGATTCCATGAACTGAGACAAAGGTAGGGCAGGTGGTGATGGGAATCGGAGACACGTGAGCAGCATATGCAGGACAGCCTGTGAGCCCAGCCCCCACCTCATCACAGGGTCAGTAATGCTGCTGCCCTGGCCACCTCCTGTTTCCAAAACAGAAAGCTGCACACAGGCTCCTCATGATGCCGTGACCTGTTGCCTTCTGACTTGTGTACTCTGACCTCCAATTGCCTTTTGTGTGCAATCACAAGACCAAACTGAAAAGATACTTTCCCTGTCTTTGCCCTTGGTGCACACCTTCATGATTTTGCACAGAATTCCTCTTCCCCCTCTTCCTGTTGACTATTTTGTCTTCTCCTGTCTGAGAAATACAGATCTCCCTCTTGACTTCCACTGCCTCGTTATGTGTCTCCAGGTAGAGGACTGAATTCATCTTTTCAGGCATCGGAGTCCCATCCACCTGTGATGGGAGCGTCTATGAAATTTTCCCTCTCCTTAAGACCAGAGTGTCTGTTATCTGGGCTGAGCAGCGCTAAGTCACTTCAGTTGTGTCCAACCATTTGCAACCCTATGGACTGTAGCCCACCAGGCTCCTTTATCCACGGGATTCTCCAGGCAAGAATACTGGAGTGGGTTGCTGTGCCCTCCTCCAGGGGATCTTCCTGACCCAGGAATCCAACTGCATCTTACGTCTCCTGCATTGGCAAGCAGGTTCTTTCCCACTAGAGCCACCTGGGAAGCCCTGTATACTATCTAGTAGGCACCCAATGGGTAAGTAATTGGAAAAGATACTGAATGCATCAATAAATTAGACTTTTCAGTTGTGGAAGAGACACAAAATAATTAGGCCACATTCTGGTATTAACTTCCTGGGAGGCTTCTCCCCCAAGTGCACTCATCATGGAAGGGGACAGCTCTGGGATGTCTGGCAAGACTTTATTGATACTTCCCAGGGGGAAAGTACAGTGTTGGAGACACAATAGTGGATGACAGCAGGTCTGGTCAGGGGCTCATGGGGATTATTATCTAGGAGGAAAGCCTGGCATTAATAAGAAACATTAGACCAAGGAGCAGTAAAAGTGCCAGAAGGAAGGAAGTGATAGCATATACCAGTTAACAGGCAGTGAGGAGAGAAATTGAACTAGAGAAACATTGACTAGGATGAAAAGAGAAAGAAAAGGAGATGGCAAGGAGAAATCTAGGTTTCTATTTGCATACTTGCTGGGTAGAGACACCACTCACTGCAGGACAGAAGGTGGAAGAACAAGAGGAAACCAGTCAATTGACACCAGCTACCCCTAACCCTAGAGGACTACCCTGATAGCTCAGTTGGAAAAGAATCTGCCTGCAATGCTGGAAATCCTGGTTCAATTCTTGGGTCAGAAAGATCCACTGGAAAAGGGATAGGCTACCCACTTCAGTATTCTTGGGCTTCCCTTGTGGCTCAGCTGGTAAAGAATCTGCCCACAATGCTGGAGACCTGGATTCAATCCCTGAGTTGGGGGAGATCCCCTGGAAAAAGGAAAGGCTACCCACTCCAGTATTCTGGCTTGGAGAATTCCATGAACAGGGGAGCTTGGCGGGCTACAGTCCATGGGGTCCCAAAGAGTTGGACATGACTGAGTGATGACTTTCACTTTCACTTTGCCCCTAACCCTGTGCACTTGGATCTAATTGGGAGAAATCTCTCAGCAAAGAGTTAATTTTGGCACAGTGCGCTTATCACATCTTGGAGGAAAATTCACCTTTGTGAAAGTTGTAGCTGGCATTCTAGGTGCGCTCCCTGTGATCTCTACTGTGTATGTTTATATTATAGTTTCCTCCCGCAATAAGTCAGGGCTGACCTATGTAACAAATAGAATATTTGAAGAAGTGATGGTATGTGAGTGATGGTGAGTATTAGACTTCTGAGTCTAGATTATAAAAGACATTGCAACTTCTGCTTGACCTCTTGGATTAATTGCTCTAGGGGAAGCTAGCTATCACATCTACTAAAATAGCTGAAATCCAAAAAGACTGAATCTATGACATGCTGGTAGGGATGCTGTGCAACAAGAGCTTTTATTCATGGGCTGGTGGAAGATAACCATAGAAATATGGTATTACTGAGTAGGATTTTATTTATTAATATTGAGATATCATTTACATGGAGTAAGATGGACAACATTTAAGAGTACAGTTCCATAAATTTTGACAGCTGTATATACCCTTGTAAGTACCAGCTCAATATTTGTTGCCCAGCTCAACATTTCTTCTCCCTAGGAAGTTCTCTAGGGAGAACTGTCAATGGGCTCTGCCCATTTGACACACACCCCATCCCTTCTCCAGCAGTAACCATCACTCTGAGCTGTCAATCAATTCATTTACCTATTCTGAACCTTCACACAATGGACTCGTATAAGGCACGCTCTTCTTTGTCTGGCCTCCTTCATTTAGAGATTCATCCTTGTTTCTATTGCATGAATCAGTAGCATATTCTTTTTCTTTTTAATTTTGTGTTGTGTTCCATGCAGTGAATTGTTTTATCTGTTCCACTGTTAATGGATGAGTTCTTTTCTGTTTTTAATGAATAAAACTCTGTGAATATTTTTGAACACATTTTCCTGAAGATATGTATTCTTTTTCTCCTAAGAATACACCTTGGAATCAGTCGCTGGCTCCTAGGATATACACGCGCTGAATTTTTCTGGAAACTGCCAGAGAGTTCTCCAAAGTGGATCTAGTATGTTCAGATTCCCCGTGTGAGAGATCTGTTTTCCACTCTCACCAGCACTTTGTACCGAAGACTGCTTGCTTTATTCTAGCTGCACCGGTGGGCCTGTAATGCTGCGATTCATGGGGTCGCAAAGAGTCGGACACGACTGAGCGACTGAACTGAACTGAACTGAGGGCTTCATTCGTCTTTCCCTGATGAATAAAAATGATGAGCACCTGTTCTTACGTTTGTTGTCCATCTGGATAAATGACTAAGTCTGTTTTCTGCCCATTTTATAATTGGATTTTTGTCTTTTATTTATGGAAATGTGAAAGTGTCTTGTCTGTTCTGGCTATGATCCCTTGTCAAATACATGGCATAGTGGATTGAACCTCCCCTTCGGAGAGCAGTCACAGAAGGGTAGAGGTGGGTGAACTGTACTTCCTTCCGAGGCATGAGTGTGGTCCTAAAGCTGCAAGGAGAAAAAGGACATTGCCCCTCTCTTGTCTCACTTGCCCCCATTTTCATCCACTCTATCTCTGGTCATCCTGGCACAGGCCTGGTATGGGACAAGCTACCTGTGGGGAGCCTGTGTGAGGCTGAGATCTCTACATTGTCCCAGATGGCTGGCCGCACCCATTGTCCTGGCTGCAAGTGGAGTCAAAACAGGCTTATTCCCCAAAGCAGTCTTAGTCCTTCTCCAAAGCAGATCTTTAGCAATCCTACTGATCACTGATGATGGTGCTGGTGGTTTAGTCACTCAGTTGTGTCTGACTCTTGCAACCTCATGGACTGTAGCCCACCGGGCTCCTCTGTCATGATTTCCCAGGCAAGAATACTGGAGTTAGTAGTCATTTCCTTCTTCAGAAAATCTTCCCCACCCGGGAATCCAATCCAGTCCACTGCATTGCAGGTGGATTCTTTACTGAATGAGCCACCAGAGAAGTCCTGGATACTTGGTGGGAAAACTTGCAGTTTATTCAGAAGAGCTATAGAGAAGGCTTACATTCAGACTCCTTCTAGAAGTTCTTAGTCCCCAGAACAGGAGCAGGGGAGCCCAGCCTTTATCAGACTTAGCTTTTGAACATCTTCAGCACAGTGAAAGTTAGCACAGTGAATAGTAGGGGCGAAGGACTTTGGGGCAGAGGGTAAGCAGGCCCAGTCTCAAACATCAGTTCCCCAGGTCACCACCCATGGGGTCTGGGACCACCTATTTTCTCCAAGCCCTTGTTTTTTTTCTCTATGTAATGTGAGTCATAGCCATAGTGTTAGTCACTCAATCGTATCTGACTCTTTGTGACCCTATGGATAGTAGTCCACCAAGCTCCTCTGTCCATGGGATTCTCCAGGCAAGAATACTGGAGTGGGTTGCCATTCCCTTCTCCAGGGCATCTTCCTGACCCAGGGATCAAATCTGGGTCTCCTGCATTGCAGGCAGATTCTTTACCATCTGAGCCATCAGGGAAGGCCAGGGGAACAATAACTATGTCTAGTGATGAAGTCATTGTGACACTTCCAAGAAATTAACAAGATCCTATATGTACCAGGCATCTTGATATATATGAGAAGGGCCATCCTGCTGCTTCTCCTGGTTCACGCAGGTATTGTCTCCCTCCATCAGCTCTCAACAGAGTTCTCATCTGAGCTGAGACAAGGTAGTGCCAGCCTGAACCCGTGGTCACTCCAGCTGTAAATTCTCAAAAAAACAGCAGCCTCCACACCCTGAGCCCTCCCCTCTGATCCCAGGACCACGTGGAACTCACTACCCCTCACCCTGACCATAGACTTCTTGGGACTGACAGATTTTGCAGTGCTGGATAGAGTGGCAGACAGACAGCTGTGATATAATAAGAAATACATATCTTTGTCTTCATCTCTGTTTCTGGTACAGAGCATCTCATATCCTGGGATTTCCAAAACGATGAAAGCATAAAGGTGTCTCTTGTTATGTTAATGAGGTTGTGTTTTGGACCTCAGTCAAGGAGTGCGATGGTCACCAGAGGAACCTGATAAGAGCTGGGACACAAGTGAGTCCCTGGTCTGAAGTGGAGTAGGAAGATGGCTGAAGTGGAGTAGGGAGATGGGTGTTCCTGGGAGGGGTGGACAGTGGTTGGAGGACCAGTCAGCAGGGCCAGACTTCAGAGTTTGGATTTTATACTACGTGTGAGGTTGAGCAGGGGAGGGCTTGGAGAAAGGCGAGGCCTCCCAGGCTTCAGAGTGGACTTAGGAGGACTGGGAGGAGTCATCGCTGGGGTTAGGGGGTCAAGAGGAAGACATGGTGTTAGGGTGATTGATTGGGGTCTCACAGCAATGACAGCCGCAACACCTCGACAGCAGCAATAACAAGGTTCACTTGCCGTCCACACTGTCTATTGCCATCAGCAGGGGAGCCACCCTGTACCCTCTGTTCTCTAGGGCATAGTTGACAGCAGCTAGAATCTGGAACTTGCCCGGTCATCAGGCAAGGCGTCCACTCTCTTATTCCCTGGACACTGGCCAGAGCCAATGGCCCCACCACCCTGATGCGCAGGAGGTCCCTGGGAGTGGAACTGAATTCAAGAAATTCAGGTGTCAGGGCTGAGGCTGGAAGTGGGGGGAGTTGAGGTCCCCTGTGAAGGCAGAGGGACAACATCAGCTGGGTCTGGCACAAATGTGGGTGTCCGGGAGGTTTGTGCTACATCCCTAGTCGGGCACTCACAGACCCACACACAGGCAGAAAGCACTCAAATGTGGCAGGTTTGACTGCATGTGACACACCACTGCATCCCAGGATCACAGGGCTGGTAAAGAATCCCCCCCTCAGCAGGTCAGGCACTGGTCTTTGTGTGTGATCATCCCCATTCAAATGAGACTTTTTAGCAAAAGCAGCCTTGCCCAGGACCATGGCCCCCTGAGCAGGTTTCACCAGCTCCCTGGAGGTGCCTGCTGACACCTGCTGCCAACAGTGTGCCCTCCGGTCGGTTTCACGCCACTTGAAGTGACCCACGGTTCCCCTCTGAAGACACTGTTTTTAAATTGTAGTTAAATGAAGTCATGACCCTTTCTAGGTGGAGACCCACCCATTGCTTGATTCTCTGAGAACTTCTATGGGCTAAATTGTCAGAAGAGGAGGAGACTTGTCCCCAGATTCTATTGTTTCAGAAAAACTGTGACTTCCTTGCCTGCTTGGAAATCAGAAACAAGCCCATTGGAACTTCTGATGTCCTCTGTGGTTCCCTGGACCCACCTTCAGACAGCTCGCCTGCAGCTACACATGCTACAGCATGCAGAGTGAGCATTTCCAGGGGAGCCCCACGGTCGCCCTTTGGGAAGCATTTCTGTTGAAGCTGTGTGTTGGGATGGAGGTAGCAGGTGAGGAGTGCAGAGCATGACTTGATGAATTTTCACAAAACTGGACACACTTGTGAAGCCAGCACCAGCTAAAAAACAACATTCAGAGCCCCCACCCGCCACCCCCTGCCTGCTCCCTTCCAGGCTCCAAGCCCAGAATAACAGCTCTCCTGACTCTGAACAGCATGGATCAGCTTTGCCTGTTTTGTAGTTTATATAAATAGACTCATACAGTATGTGCTCTTTCCTATCTGACTTCCAAGAATTACCTTTCAATGCCATCTGTCATCGTTTCATTCTTAAAGCGACCCAAACCTGGATTCAGAGTGGCCATGTGTCACTATCCAGGTGATACCCAGGTGCCCAGGCTCTGGGGGCATGACCCGCAACCTCATTCCCTGCATTGCAGTGCATTGCTCCTCAGAGTAGGGCCCTGGGGTGACCCTCTTGCTCCCTTACAAACAAATTGGGACAGATTCTCAGAGCCATCATGGCTTCACCATTGTTCCAAGACCCTAACCCAAGGTGAGACCCTAGAGCACTGTGGGAGTTGGAACCCATAGAGGAAGAAGTATGAAAATAAATGGACCATGGCCTGGACCCCAACAGCTCCCTGAACCCCAGGTTTAGAACAATCTGGAGCCCCAAACTGATGAAGACTCACCTCTTCCACTCCCTCTTCTCAGCTCAACCGAGTTCCCCCCTGCACGGTCACCACACTCTTGTTCTGTCCATTTTCCCTCCTGACTTCCTTCACCTCGCTCCACTCTCAGCTCCCTCCCACTCCGGCCGAGCTGTCAGAAGCCCTACATACAGGCTACCCCATTCCAGACCTGTCCATCTCTGGTCTCTTCTTCACAGAGTGCCCAGATAGTTTCTTTTTTTTTTTTTTTTAGAATGAACATGTGTAAAAGACATAATTAAATTCACTCATTAAAGAGGGAACCAATAAGATGACAAAGCTGGTTCAAAGAGCATTTAAAGGACTGAGATTTTAAGGAGTGTTAGTTGCTCAATTGTGTCCCACTCTTTGAGATCCCATAGACTGTAGCCAACCAGGCTCTTCAGTCCATGTAATTCTCCAGGCAAGAATACCGGAATGGATTCCCTTCTCCAAGGGATCTAATTTTTTAAGTTAGAGACAAATCGGGTAGATATACTACAGGGTAATAAAACAGAAACTATCTCTCCTACTAGGCGGAAATCATTTGAATCTCTACCAGCAATTATCTACAAGTTAACATGTATTTCACAGTTCGAGCTCTTCACTAATAAGAGCAAACAATAAACTTAGACAATTGACTTGTCTTCTAGAGAAGCACTATCTGATAGTATGCAACATGAGTCAGGTGTATAATTTAGGTTTTTCTAGTAGCCCCATTGAAAATTAGAAACAAATAGATGAAACTAATTTTGAGAGTATATTTTATTTAACCCAATACATTTAAGATACTGTCAGTTTGACACATGGCATTAGACACATATCAAGGCATCAACAGCCATGTGCTGATAGAGCAGTTCTAGTGTGGATCACAGCAAACTGTGAAGAGAGGGGAATACCACATCACCTTATCTGGCTCCTGAGAAAGCTGTATATGGGTCAAGAAGTAAGAGTTAGAATGTTACATGGAACAACTGGGTTACTCCCATGGTTCAAAATTGGGAAAGGAGTACAAAAAGTCTGTATACTGTCACCCTGCTTATTTAACTTATATGCAGAGTATATCATGTGAAATGCTGGGCTGGATGAAACACAGGCAGGAATCAAGATTGCTGGGAGAAATATCAACAACCTCAGACAAGCAGATGATACCACTCTAATGGCATAAAGGGAAGAGGAACTAAAGAGCCTCTTGATGAAGGTTAAAAAGGAGAGTGAAAAAGCTAGCTTGAAACTCAGCATTAAAAACCTAAGATCATGGCACCTGATCCCATCACTTCAAGGCAAATAGAAAGGGAAAATGTGAAAGTATATATATTTTATTTTCTTGGGCTCCAAAATCACTGCAGATGGTGACTGCAGCCATTAAATTAAAAGATTTATGACAAACCTAGACAGTGTATTTAAAAGCAGAGATATCACTTTGCTGACAAAGGTCCATATAGTCAAAGCTATGGTTTTTCTAGTAGTCATATAGGGATGTGAGAGTTGGACCATAAAGAAGGCTGAGTATGGAAGAATTGATGTTTTCAAACTATGGTGCTAGAGAAGACTCTTGAGAATCCCTTAGACTGCAAGGAGATCAAGCCAGTCAATCCTAAAGGAAATCAACTCTGAATATTTATTGAAAGGACTGATGCTCAAACTGAAGCTCCAATACTTTGGCCACCTGATGCAAAGAGCCAACTCACTGGAAAAGACCCTGATACTGGGAAAGACTGAAGGCAAAAGGAGAAGGGGGCAGCAGAGGATGAGATGGTTAGATAGCATCACTGACTCAGTGGACATGAATTTGAGCAAACTCTGGCAGATCATGGAGGACAGAGGAGCCTGATGTGCTGCAGTCTATTAGGGTCACAAAGAGTCAGATACAACTTAGAGACTGGACAACAACAACAAAAGAGAAATAATATTTTAGGTCTATTAAACAAAGCTTCAGCTTGACACTGAAGGAAAATACAGCCATACTCTAGGCCTTATCTAAATTTTGGATAATCTTTCCTAACATACCTACTTAGGTCCCTGTGATCTCCTTGGCCAGGATACAGGAAAGGTGAGTCCAAACAATGGCCCTAAAATGCAGCCATACAACTGTCCATTTCCACAAATGGTCTTGGATAGGTGTATGGGGTCCATGAGAGTCCAAAATTTTGTGGATAGAATGGATGGATCAGAAAAGACTGCACAGAGGATGAGTGGGTTTCACCTCAAGCAAAGGGAAGAGTGTAACCAAAGCAGGACAGTGTACAAGGTCAAAGAACTCCTGCTTGGCTGTGTGGGCAGGAAGGGCAGGGACTGAGCCTCAAAGTTAGGCTGGGACCCAATGGTCAAGAACCAGACATTTTTTAAGACAAAAATATTACCATGCTACCTTAAGGGTTCTCCCGGCCCTTAGTTGTGACCTCACCATCTTTAAGTGATGGTGAGTCATCACAGCCTCTGCGTGGGTCTCCTGCTTCTTCCCCTCCCAGAACCCCCTCATACTCTACACTCGGCTGAACTGGAATCCTTTGTCCTCACCAAGGGCCTTGGAGAAACCATTCCTCTGCCCAGCCTAGCCTCTCCTCCCTCAGCTCCTCCCCGGGAAACTCCCTGCCCATCTCACCAGCCTCTAGAAGGATGTTCCCACCAGCATCTTAGGAGCCCAGAGCTCATTATGAGGCCCTATCCCTGCTAGTCTCACAGACTGGCTACTCTGATGGACCACATACTCTTCAGGGCAGGAATCGGCTCATGGCCTTTTCCTCCAAGAGAATTTCTGATGTATATTAGACAGGAAAGAAACGTTGATTAAATGAATGACTGAATGAACTACAGCAATGCGTTGTGGTAGATTAGCACCAGTCTATGCCCAGCTCAGTCAGACCTAACTTTACAGGCCCTCTGCCTACAAAGGAGTCCGTAATATGTACCCAATTGTGCCGAAAGTTATCGGAGTGAAATCAGGGCTTCAGTAACAGAAAAAGAAGTAGTCTTGAGATAGCTGCTGATTACCAAGAGGCAGAGAGGTCCTAGGGACTGAGATACATAGAGGAAGATTTGTTTCATGATTTCCAAGATGAACATCCACTCTGGGTCTCTGGGCACCCTTCCTGGGCAGTGGTACCAGAGACAAAGAAAGGAAATCATGTGGGATGACTGCCAGGGACAGGAAGTGTGAATAAAAATAGCTCCCAGGGGGTTAACTGCCCCTATATTGTGCAGCAGGTGGGCCGTGAGCCCCAGAAAGCCTTCCAGGAAGAAAGGACGAGAATAGATGGGCATTTCTACAGTGGCATATCTGTGGCCAATGGTAGGTGTCTGGCCCTCACCCTTTCCTAAGAGTTCCTCTCATTTTCTCCAGTTTTCTCCATCCCAGGAAGCAAGACTTAACAGCCAGACATGGTGACACCTAAGCCTTGCTACCACCCAGCTCTTTTTTCCCCAACTAGGGCAAAAAAGAAGTGACTATTTCAGCAAATAACCCCCAACGTTATAAGTCAGGCAAGTGTTACAAATTCATGAGCAAATTCAGAGATCACTCATCCCAGAGGAGCATTGCAGAAATCACACACATGCAGCGGAAGGCTGAGCAGTGACTTCTGTGCTAATGCTGCTCTCCTCCCTTCTCCAACCCTGCTCAGTTTGACCCCTGCTGGCATGAGAGACCTGGATGTAATGAATCAGTCGCTTTTGTAGACAACAATCTTGGAGTCTTTGCTTGTGATCAAAGCTCGCCTGTTGACCTCACCAGTACAACAAATTTCCTTAAGATCGGAAGCCTGGAGTTTATGGCAACCCCTGATCCCCTTTCCCCAGGCTCTCTTCCATAAACACCAAGGCCCCCAGGCCCCTGCCCTTACTGCCTATACAAACACTTGGCAGCTGGCTCTGTCTTTCCTGGGAGCCTTCACCCCTCTAGTGAAAAATTTGGGAAACATTCCAAAGGGTTGGCCTGTGTCACCGGGGCACCTTTCTTTCTTGGCTGGATTTGCATTTTCAGAGCCTTAGAGTTTTGGCCTGGTGACCCTCCAGGGTGGCGGTCACATTAATGTAGACCTCCCAGAGACATCTACACAGCCCAGCCACTCTCATCAATGGTGACACATGAGAGAAGAGCACCCACACTTTGGCCTCATCTCTCAAGGAATGGCCCCAAAGGATACTCAGGAGCAACAGTCTAATGGTGTAGGAGTCAGAGACAAGTTCTGGGAGGCTGTCGTTCTAGCTTACACCTCTGTTCATTGTGCAGACAGGAAATGCCAGTTAAGGACAAGGCAGGAAGTCTGCATGGCCTGCAAGAGAAGACTGGCACCAAGCCCAGTCCCCTACACTGAGTGCCATGATGCTGTGCTTATTTTTGCTCAGCTTGGTCAAGTTGGAGGCTTATGTCTCAGATTACCCTTCCCTGCATGGTTTGGAGTGAACTGGCCACAAGTGTTCCTTGGTCTGATATCTGGGAAACCCAGGGCAGCACACAACTCTGGTAGACAGACGGAGAAAATTCTTACCTTCCCTTGGGTCTGTATCTGGCAGCCCCAGGGGACCACCAGCTAGCCACTGCTCCAGCGTGGTGGCTACACAGAAGCAGATGCTTCCATGACCTCCCCACCAGGGCACCTCTGTGGACACACCCAGGGTTCTCTGCAAGCCCAGATATGGCCAGAAGTTTGAGAGGTATAATTGGTGATCTCCTGACTATTTTCCCAGCTTCCTCTCCACTGTGAGTCCAGGTCCTATGACCATCCTTCATACATAGCTCTATGGTTCCTTTTTCCCCACAGTGAGTTCCAGTTACCATGAATACTTTCTGAGCATGGTCAACTTCTCTCCAATGAGAACTTCAGCTCCTACATGAGCTTCCATATGTGATTTGCTTCAGGCTCAACTTCTTATAGCGCACCTTGATGAAACAGATCCTCACCAATGGTTGGAGATGAACAGGTGGGAACTTTGAGGAATTGCTTGGGCTATCTTGAATCTGCCCTGCAGAGTGGGCATGCTCCACCACCATTCAGTGCTCGCTCTGGTCCACTTCTCTCAAAGCTCACTTTTCAAACCTCAGGCTTTTTGCAGGGGTGGCTCTCTGAACTTGGGCTTCTCTTGACCAGGCACTTGTGGGGCCCACACTCTCATATTGACAGGTCTGTGCTCAAACACAGCTGACTAGGGCTGGACCAGAGGTGTCCATGAAAGCTGAGGATCAGCGGAAGTCAGGGGTGGGCACAGACCTGCCCACATCACTAGCAGTCCAGAAGCCCTGGACATTCTACCCTGCCCATAGGCTGCACCCAAAACTTCTGTCAGCTCCCTTCCTGGGACCCCATGTCCCGTGTAATCCCTCCAACCTGCTGGAGTAGCCAACCCCCGTAGACTCTACACCCTTTAAGAATGTTTTGTGCTATTATTTTCAATAAATAGGCTTGAATTTGGAAAATCTGAATGTTCCAAAAGTGTGGGATATATTTTATTTGATACAATGTGATCTGCACATAAGAACTCTACACAGGAGTGCTCTGAAAGGCCATTCAAAGAAGTTGTGCACTTTGCCTAAAGTTCCACCATTTAATGTGGTTTTTAGGCTCTGCCCCATCCTTAGCCTTCCCATCCCAGGCTGCAGAGTTACTCTGGTAAGAGCAAAGTGTGTTGGCCACTAGTTGTGTCTGAAAAGGAGGAAAGGTGGCCAGGATCTGGAATCGCCAAACACTTAAGGAGCCAGAACACAGAAATCACAGGAAAGTGAACTCATTGCTGGTAGAAAAGGTATCAGGATTCCTTACTGACTCCTCACCTGGTTGGCTGCAATGATGGCTCTGGACCTGCTTGATTCCTCCAGCCTGAACATGAGCATCCAGTCTTGCTACTCCAACCAATGAAAGGTTGTTGCTGAACCACAAAAGATGCCGGGATTCTTGACCTCCGAAGGAGAAAAATTCAGTCCGGGGCCAGTGACAAGGCTTGATCGTTCAGAGCTTTTGTGTATAAAGTTTTATCAAAGTATAAAGAGATAGAGAAAGTTTCTGACACAGACATCAGAAGGGGGCAGAAAGACTACCCCTGCTAGTCTTAAGCTGGATGTTACATAGCTACTAGCAAGCTGTTAATTATACAAAGGAGATGTCTCAAAACTCAGAGTGGCACCAGGCCCCTGATCCACAACGTGCGTTTTGAGATAACATGGCACCAGGTGAGTCATCCCGGGCCATAAAACCATTGATATGAATGTTGAAGAAAGGCAGGTTTCCCAGTAAATATATAGTTTTATTAACATAAATTAGGAGAACAATGTATGAGTAAAATATACAGGTTTGTCAGGCCCTTTCTGAGTCTTAGGCA
The DNA here is from genome assembly GCF_033118175.1 of Dama dama. Lineage (NCBI taxonomy): Eukaryota > Metazoa > Chordata > Mammalia > Artiodactyla > Cervidae > Dama > Dama dama. The sequence goes on along the minus strand of NC_083696.1, from coordinate 23,361,581 downwards.
GAACCTACTTAAAGACAGACTCTAAGGTAAATACATAGTTCATTAACATAGCTAAAGACAAACATTTCCATAAGAAAAAAGCATTGGTTAGCTCAAGATTTAAGTAAAGTTAAGTTCAGGTGGAACCAGGTATCCTCGTGGCAACACAGAATTTTAAAAGAAACCTCTTTTTAAATTTGCATATTCAGTGGCTCAGAGGTTTTCAACTCTTTGTGACCCCATGGACTGCAGCACACCATGCTTCCCTGTCCATTATCAATTCCCAGAGTTTACTCAAACTCACCTCCACTGAGTCGGTGATACCATCCAACTATCTCATTCTCTGTCATCCCCTTCTCCTCCAGCCTTCAATCTTTCCCAGCATCAGGGTCTTTTCAAATGAGTCCATTCTTTGCATCAGGTGGCCAAAGTATTGGAGTTTCAGCTTCAACATCAGTCCTTCCAATGAATATTTGGGGCTGATTTCCTTTAGGATGGACTGGTTGAATCTCCTTGCAGTCCAAGGGACTCTCAAAAGTCTCCTCCAATACCACAGTTCAAAAACATCAATTCTTTGGCACTCAGCTTTCTTTATAGTCCAACTCTCACATCCATACATGACTACTGGAAAAACCATAGCTTTGACTAGATGGACATTTGTTGGCAAGGTAATGTCTCTGCTTTTTAATATGCTGTCTAGGTTGGCCATAACTTTCCTTCCAAGGAGTACGCGTCTTTTAATTTCATGGCTCCAGTCACCATCTGCAGTGATTTTGGAACCCAAAAAAATAAAGTCTCTGACTGTTCCCCCATCTATTTGCCATGAAGTGATGGGACCGGATGCCATCATCTTAGTTTTCTGAATGTTGAGTTTTAAGCCAACTTTTTCACTCTCTTCTTTCACTTGCATCAAAAGACTCTTTAGTTCTTCTTCACTTTCTGCCATAAAGGTATTGTCATCTGCATATCTGAGGTTATTGATATCAGCTATCTTGATACCCAGCCATCTTGATTCCAGCTTGTGCTTCCTCCAGCCCAGCGTTTCTCGTGATGTACTCTGCATATAAGTTAAATAAGCAGGGTGATGTACTCCTTTTCCTATTTGGAACCAGTCTGTTGTTTCATGTCCAGTTCTAACTGTTGCTTCCTGACTTGCATACAGATTTCTCAGGAGGCAGGTTAGGTGGTCTGGTATTCCATCTCTTGAAGAATTTTCCACAGTTTGTTGTGATCCACACAGTTGAAGGCTTTGGCATAGTCAATAAAGCAGAAGTAGATGTTTTTCTGGAACTCTCTTGTTTTTTTGATGATCCGACAGATGCTGGCAATTTGATCTCTGGTTCCTCTGCCTTTTCTAAATCCAGCTTGAACATCTGGAAGTTCATGGTTCATGTACTGTTGAAGCCTGGCTTGGAGAATTTAGAGCATTACTTTAATAGCATGTGAGATGAGTGCAATTGTGTGATAGTTTGAGCATTCTTTAGCATTGCCTTTCCTTGGGATTGCGATGAAAACTGACCTCTTCCAGTCCTGTGGCCACTGCTGAGTTTTCCAAATTTGCTGGCATATTGAGTGCAGCACTTTCACAGCATCATCTTTTAGAATTTGAAATAGCTCAACTGGAATTCCATCACCTCCACTAGCTTTGTTCATAGTGATGCTTCCTAAGGCCTACTTGACTTCATACTCTAAGATGTCTGGCTCTAGGTGAGTGCTCACACCATCATGGTTATCTGGGTCATTAAGATCTTTTTTTTGTATAGTTCTGTGTATTCTTGCCACCTCTTCTTGATATCTTCTGCTTCTGTCAGGTCCATACCATTTCTGTTCTTTATTGTGCCCATCCTTGCATGAAATGTTTCCTTGGTGTCTCTAATTTTCTTGAAGAAATCACTGGTCTGTCCCATTTTATTGTTTTCCTCTATTTCTTTGCCCTGATCACTGAGGAAGGCTTTCTTATCTCTCCTTGCTATTCTTTGGAACTCTGCATTCAAATGGGAATATCTTTCCTTTTCTCTTTGCCTTTAGCTTCCCTTCTTTTCACAGCTATTTGTAAGGCCTCCTCAGACAAACATTTTGTCTTTTTTCACTTCTTTTTCTTGGGGATGGTCTTAATCCCTGCCTCCTGTACAATGTCACACACCTCCATCCATAGTTCATCAGGCACTCTGTCTATCAGATCTAATCCCTTGAATCTATTTGTCACTTCCACTGTATAATTGCAAGGGATTTGATTTTAGGTCATACCTGAATGGTCTAATGGTTTTCCCTACTTTCTTCAGTTTAAGTCTGAATTTTGCAATAAAGAGTTCATGATCTGAGCCACAGTCAGCTCCCTGTCTTGTTTTTGCTGACTGTATAGAACGTCCCCATCTTTGGCTGCAAAGAATATAATCAGTCTGATTTCGGTGTTGGCCATCTGGTGATGTCCATGTGTAGAGTCTTCTCTTGTGTTGTTGGAAGAGGGTTTTTGCTATGACTCAACTTTCCTTATAGTCCATCTCTCACATCCATACATGACTCCTGGAAGGAGGGCACAAACAGAACCTTGTGCAAACCAGGACCCAGGAGAAAGGAGCAGTGACCCCACAAGAGAGTGACCCAGACTTGCCCATGAGTGTCAGGAGTCTCCAGCAGAATCATGGGTCGGCAGTGGCCTGATGCAGGTTTGGGGACACTGAGTGTAGCAGTGCATCCATGGGACCTTTTGAAGGAGGTCACCATTATCTTTATTACCTCCGCTATAGTTTGGCCCCAGGTAAATAGCAGAGGGGTGGGGGGAACACAGCCCCACCCATCAACAGAAACTTGGATTAAAGATTTTCTGAGCATGGCCCCGCGCATCAGAACAAGACCCAGTTTCCCCCTCAGTCAGTCTCCCATCAGGAAGCTTCCATAAGCCTCTTATCCTTCTCCATCAGAGGGCAGACAGACTGAAAACCACAACCACAGAAAACTAACTAACCTGATCACATGGACCATAGCCTTATCTAACTCAATTAAACTATGAGCCATGCTGTGTGGGGCCACCCAAGACGGACGGGTCATGGTGGAGAGTTCTGACAAAGCATGGTCCACTGGAGAAGGGAATGGCAAACCCCTTCAGTATTCTTGCCTTGAGAATCCCATTAACAACAGTACTTAAATTTGTATGAAGAAGGTGGAAAAATATAACACTAGTAGTTTATTTCCTCCTACCACTTAAGAGAGAGATTTAAAAATGTCTGACACTTACAGCCTATTTCCTCCATTTGGAGACCCCTGGCCTTCCTGCCTGTTACCCTCTCACCAACCAGCATCAGCATTCATCTTCCATTCACTCTCTCTCCCCAAAGTGTCTCCCATGTGTGTTATGGGTCTCCCCTCTTTCTAAGGCAAGTTTGGGATGGGGCAGTTCACAGGCTGGGGGCTGCAGACTCGATGTTGCCATAAAGATCCCTCTCCCCTGCACTGGCATTGGCGCTGCTCTTATGGAAGGACAGTTAGAGGATATCATGATGAGAATACCAAGAGGGAGGATGTGGAGAAAGCTGTTCCAAGAAGCCCAAGGTGAGCAAAGTATGGGGTATAGACTCTAAGATGCACAAACATGGAGGTTGGGATAGGGGGTGCTGATGAAACTAGGAGTCTCTCAGTAGATATCGAATATAACGGCCAAACAGTTCATGACCTGCGTTTTCCAACCTGCAATCTTTTACCAATTAAGTTCCTCCGTGGAGAATGGCAGCTCTATCAGAACTAACAGAGAGCTGCTGTTTTCTTTCTCACCCTCTGACAAGGGCTCCCAGGGCTTCTGAGCCGCCCGCCCCTGCAGGGAATGGCAAAGTTGTGACTCACATCAGGAATGATCAGGGCAAGGTGCTAGAACTGTAAGCATCCTGTCACAAAAGCATTTTCAAAGAGAGGGTGACAGATGGAGTGGTATGGCCCCAAGGAACAAGAAGGGCTTCCTCCCAGTTCTGGCAGCATAAATATACAACTCTATCGGCCTGTCTCACTAATAAAAAGGCAACACAGAATCCTGCCAGAAACCTTTCACTGTGTCTAAGCCTCTGGGAGCTGTGTGTACACATTTTTCTACTCGCCTTTCTGCTATAAAACCATGTCTCTATTTTTAGCAAAGTATGTCCACATAGTGAAATCAAAGAGTTCTAAGTAGCTTTTATTAAAAAAGAAAAAAAGGTGGGCCTAGTGCCCAAAACACTACTACTGCTTAGAGGAAGGCATTTTCAACTTCCAAAGATTTTTTTCTGATATTTATTTCCATATTTCTATGTGACATACAATCCTGCTACTTCTTGATTGATCAATACTCTAGAGTATCATATTGTCTAATGAAGGTGAGACCTCATTTTCTCCATCACCCCCAAGTGCCACCTCCCCAGGTTCTCCCCTCCCAAGAGTTTACATTATCTACCTGGGGCGCAAATGTTCCCCACGCATGGAGTGAGAGTGCGTCACTTCTCACACAACCTTTACTGCTTTTTTCCCAGAAACTAAAAACTGTCTTGTTTTCACTTGCTTAATCTTCCATGTACTTCTTAGCAAAAGTTTTTAAGAGATTGAATACATGAGTTAAATACTTGAAAACTTTTCCCAGTATTCAGAGTTTTTTTCTCCTAGAGACTTTTGAGACTTTCCCACTTCTGTCCTGTTTTGGATCCTCTGTTTCAAGAATTCCATTTCATCTAGTTTTCTTCCTTATTTTGCTGAAGTACATTATCCAGTAATTTTCAAAGACAGCGTTCAGGGAAAAGATAGATAGATAATATATTATAGATACAGAGATATATGATAGATGAACAGACTATATAGATAGATAATAGGGCTTCCCTGGTAATTCAGATGGTAAAGAATCTGCCTACAGTACAGGAGACCCAGGTGTGACCTCTGGGTCAGGAACAGACTATATAGATAGGTAAGTAGATAGGTAATGACTGGCTTTCTGGATGGTGGATGGATGGATGGATAGGTTGACAAGTGATTGATCAGTAGATGAGAGGTGGATGTGTGGATAGATAGGCCTATCTTTCATGTCTAAAATAGCTATATTCTACCTTCCCTCTTGACCAATAGTTAGTAACTATTTTTTCATAGCATACTGTTTTTTTAATCTATGGATGCAATTCCATCTTTAATTTATAAGAATATTAACTCTTATTCTTCAGTCCTCTTTTAGCTCCCTGGTAATTTTTTCTTCTGCATATTTGCTTTCTGGTTTTTCTCTCTGAGTCTCAGGCTTCGATGTGGACAATCTCTCTCCAGTATCTGTGATGCTTGGCTCTCTGTTCATATCTCAGAGGAAAGCATTAAAGTGCTGGATGTGATTTGGGAAGATGGGAGCTGCACAGGGGCTTGCAGACTGATGCCGTGAGATGATCCAGATGCAACTGAGAAACAGTCACATACCAATACCTGGTGAAATTCTGTCTGAGAATGTCTAACCTTCTCCCCGGGTGAGCACAAGTGGGCCTGGCTGCTCTCTCTGTGAAAGCAAAACCAGGAAAGGAAGCTGAGGACACAGAGTCCTGTAGGCTGATATTCACTCAATATCAGCCCCATAGCGCTCTCCAGCCCTCTGCTGGGTCTGCTGTTCTTGACATGGGGACTGTCCATACTGTCAGCTGGTAAACTCTCCACCACAGCATAAGCTAAATTGTGAGTGCCTCAAATTCATATGTTGAAGTCCTAAACCCCAACACCTCCAGATGTGACACTATTTGGAGATAGTCTCCTTGCGGATGTAGTTAGTTAAAATGGGGTCATTAAGATGGGCCCCAATTCTGTATGACTCATGTTCTTATTAAAACTTGGGCACAGACAGGCTTATGAGGAAAATACCCTGTGAAGTTTGGAGTTATGCTGCCACAAGCCAAGGAACTACCAGCAGTTGGAGAGAGGCCTGGGACAGAGTCTTCCTGTGCCTGGGGAGGGATCCTGGCCCTGCCAACACCCAATGTCGTCACTTGGCCTCCCAAGTTGTGAAAAAGCACATTTCTGTTGTTCTCAGCTATCTGCTCTGTGGCCCCCTGTTATGGCAGCCCCAGGAAATTAATACCTCCTCTTTTGGGTGATAGTGGCCAGAGTGACCCCTCTCTGCACAGCCTGGGAGAGGAACATGAGATGCTAGAGGCTCTCTGTGTAGAAGCTCATCCCACCCCTGCTGGGGGCCGTTCCAGCTCCCTCAGGCCCTCCAGCCCCCAGGCCCTCCAGCCCCCAGGCCCTCCAGTTCTCCCAGTTCCTCCAGCCCCTCCATCCCTGTGCCCCATTGGCCTTCAGACTGCTTGGCTTTTCCCAGTATGGTGGCCAGAAAGACAACCACTTTTTGTCAGTACCCACTCAGCTGAGTCACCACAACATGTGTGAGAACACTTAATCCCTGGCTTCAACCTGCTCTCCTTTTCTCTATGAGGTGATAGGGTTTCTTTTCCTTTCCTGTGATGTTAGTGGAGCGAGGAGAGAGAAGGGAGGCCTGAGTGTGGTCAGCCTTCTATCTTGATGGCAAGCCCCTCTGGGTCTTTGTACACTATAGCATTCCACAGCTATTCGTGAGCAGTTCTTCTAGTTCTCTATCTGGATGAGCCAGGCGTCTTCCCTGAGACTGTCAAAAGTGTTATGAATAAAAATGTCACCTTCTTATAGAAGGAAAGGCAATCTCCTAACTAATAATAATAATAATAATACTGTGGACAACACTTTCTGGTTACTGTGGTGAATTTAACATAACCCCACAAATTCTGGGACACTTGTATCTCCAGAACTTAGCACTTCTCTCCTCTGGAACCTGGGCTGGACTGACTCTCTTGTAAGAAAAATATGGAAAAGGAAAAACAGTCGCTTGACAATTGAGAGACTGGGCAGACACTGACTTAACCAGTAGACCCGGGTGAGCATCACCAGGTAGGAAGCTATCTGAGGTCCTACATGCCCTGATGATGAGAACAGCATAGCATCTCACAATATTCTGCACAGAAATCCCTAACTACAACCTAATCTTGGAAAAGCATCAAACTTGGTAAGTAGGGGAGGGAAATTCTACAAAATAACTGGCCAGCAATCTTCAAAATTCATCAAAATTATAAAAGATAAGGATCCACGGAGGGATCATCACAGATTGGAGGGAACCAAGGAGACAGGAAGTCTTAATGTACCCTGGGGTCATGGACTGAGTCTCAGTGGAAAAGGGGTTCTGTGGTTTAATTAATAGTATTTTACCAATGATCATTTCTCAGTTTGGACCAGTGTTTCTCAGTTTTGACCAAGGGACTCTGGTTTTGTAAGATGCTAACACAAAAGGAAACCAAGTGTACTGTATATGCAAACTTTATCCTTGCAGCTATTCTGAAAATCCCAAGTTATTTTAAAGCGAAAGTTTAGAAAAGTGAAATGAAAAACAGAGCATGACCCTGACTCTATCTTTCACAGCTGCTTGTCCCTGGGCAGACCCAGCACAGTCCCCTTCCATGCTCCATGGAAGCATGCTTCCATGCTTCCGGCCACCCCTCCATCCCCAGGGTGGGCTCCTCTCCTCTGGGGTCCAGCATCCCCAATTCTCCTGCTCCTTCCAGTGCTTCCAGGCACACCCTCCACACCTCACACCAACTCTACGTTCGGGCAAGGAATGTTTGCATACACGATCCCTGGACTTCTCACACTACACCGCCCAGCCCTCAGGCCTCCACACCCTGGACACACCACGCTGTTCTCACCGCAGTCCTCCCAGCCGCCCTCTGCCTCTGCAGCAGGCACAGTCACGGGCTAGCATTCCTCTTGCCACCAACGCTCCCCACGCAGCTCCTGCTTCAGGGTCCCAGGTCTCCACTCGTCCCTGTGTTCATGGCTGTGACCGTCCTTCTCGCTGACATGTTCTCAGCGTCCCCATTACCCAGACCCCAAGCCCCATGGAAACAGGGCTGTGCCACCTCTCCCCATCCTCATTCCACCCCCACTTCCTTGCAAGATCAGAAGAGCTCCTGGTGCATCGTGGAAGACAGACGTGCAGGGAATGGATGGCTGGCGGGAGAAGCGGCTGACGCACTCCCTCATGCTCGGTGCCCTCAGACAGGCCCTTCCTGGGGAGGGAACCTCGTGGGCTCTGCCTCAGGAATCCCTTCCGTGGTAAGGGTCAGGGAAGATGCTAAGAAAACAGTGGTTGGACCTCAGATGTGGGAGTGTGGGGTATGATGGAGGAGGGAAGTGGGGGGGGTGTTTGTGTATAGTGTGTGTGGTGTGGTATGGTATATGCATTGTGTACATGTGCATTTGGCATGGCATGTGTACATTGGTGTATGTGGGGTGTGGGGGGGTGGTGTTTGTGTGTGATGTGTATGTGTGCGGGTGTGAGCATGATATGATGTGTGTGTGTGCAGTATGGTATGTAAGATGTGTGTGATGTGTGCATATGTTTGTGTGGTATGATATGTAGGCTGTGTGTGATGTGTGTGTATGTGTGTGTGTGTGTGTGTAGGGTGTGCTGTGTGTGCACATGTGGCATAGTGTTTGTACATGTGGTTTGGTGTAGTGCATGTGGTATGATATGTAAGATGTGTGTGATGTGTGCATATGTGTGATGTGTATGTGTGTGGGTGTGAGCATGATATGGTGTGTGTATGCAGTATGGTATGTAAGATGTGTGTGATGTGTGTGTATGTGGTGTGTAGGGTGTGCTGTGTGTGTACATGTGTGGACAGTGTTTGTACATGTGGTTTGGTGTGATGCGTGTGTGGTATGATGTGCAGAGTGTAATGTGTGTGTGTGTGTGGCAATGTTTGTGCTTGTGGTATGGTGTGTGGGATCTGGGAGGGTAAGGATGCAGAGGCAGGACAGTGTCCCCCAGTGTGGCTGCCTGCAGCCTCCAGGGACTCAGCCAAGGAAGAGTGAATCAGAAATTCAAAGACACTGCAGCCTCCCCACAGACCTGCAAGGAACAGGCCAGTCTGGCTTCAAGAGCAAAGAGACGTGGGACGAGCTCAGGCCCGGCAAACATTTCTGTCCTCACTTCTCGCTGGACTTGGGATTACCCAGCCAGGGATGAAGCACGCGGGTTTCGCCTGGAATGAGGGGCCTAAGAGGATAAACGGCTGTGCCATCTGCTCCATCTGCACCAGCACTCGAAGCCCGTCCTGTCAGGAGGGGAAAGATTTGAAGACACCCAGACACAAGGCGGCAGCCTGCTCATTAGTTGCAAACCACCTTCATGGAATGGTCTGGAAAGTGACCACTTGGATTAATCAAAAGATAATACAGCTACTGAATGTGTTGGCCATACATCACTTATTTATTTTACTAAAAGGCAAGAAAAAGAAAATGCCAATTATGTTGAACAATACCTTGATGATAATTGGATCTTTTTATCATGTGGAGGTATATTCATGCCTGCAATGCCCAGAGAGCATGATAATTAATGTCACGTCCAAAGACAAACAACAATTCCCAGATGAATGGGAGGCAAAGAGTATAACTAAAGGATCCTCGAAATGTCAATGCATTTTCAAGGCAGGTTTTAAAAAATGAAGTGTATTACTTGCAAATAAAATGTTGCTTTGCTATTACCCTCTTTAAGGCTAAATTCTCAAGGGAAATATTTATTTTCGGTTTGAAAAGTAGACTCCAAAAAAAGGAAGGGGGTACTGTTTCCATATGTGAAAGTTTTTGTACCTGGTCAGAAATAAATGTCCTTTGCTCTTCCCGCTTCACCTGAAGCACCTTTTTTTTAAAAAAAAGAACATGAAGGATGCCAAGATGCCACATCCCTGAAGGACCCCCCTTTTTCACCAGAACAAGTGGTTACAATCCCAAACTCTGCCTGATTGGAGGGACTGAACTCCCCTCGCAGTGTCTGCTGCTAGTAGTGGGGTGCCACTTGCTGCGGCATTACTTTTGATGGTGGTCTTTCTGTTGACAAATAGAAGGCAATGTAAACTCCACAGACAAGGTCTGAGAACAAGAGGACACACACCAGAACTTCCAGTTTGGCCTCTCAGAGAGGCTGTTGGTTGAGAAGGAAATCAAACCCATGTGTCTTCACCCCTCATCCTTGAAAACAAAGCACCTTCGGCACACCAGCCCTGCCTTCTAAAGTTAGTGACCTCAAACACCCACTGTACCTACTTACTTCCAAAAGCAAAGATCAGCTGCAAAGGCCATGTTGTAGTTTCACTGGCCTCATGCTTTGGAAGGACTGAAAGTGCTCCATCCCAGGCGGTATAGCTTTTGTTCTCAAAAGTGAGACAGAATTCCATTGGGAAGACCTGTTTCTGGGACACCACCCAGAAGGGTCTGGGAGCAGGGTCGCCACATCAGCAGAGGTACAGCCGTCAGCAGGGACAACATTGACGAATGTAGTCTGGGTACTTTCATACTGCCTGCATTTCATCAGATCACAAAAGTTGTTTCACGAATGAGTCTTGGAACAGTGGAAGATCAAATAGGAGGCTCTGGGCCATCTCTGCCCCAGGGATACTTCCACAATTCCTGGAATTTGTCTGCTCAGGCTGCCCTAACAAATACCACAAATGCAGGGCTTAAGCAACGGAAGTGTACCTCTCATAGTTCTGGAGGCCGCAAGTTCAAATCAAGGTTTCTGGTGAGGGCGGTCTTTCTGGCCTGCAGATGGCTGTCTTCCAGCTGAACACTCATATGGTGAAGAGAGCTTTGCTATCCTTTCCTCTTCTTTAAGGTACCAGCCCTAGTGAATCAGGGCTCCACCCTTATAATCTCATGTAACCTTTGTTATTGTTCAGTCGTGTCCAACTCTTTGCAACCCTATGGACTGCAGCACGCCAGGCTTCCCTGTCCTTCACTGTCTCAAGGAGTTTGCTCAAACTCATGTCCACTGAGTCAGTGATACCATCCAACCATCTCATCCTCTGTAGCCCCCCTACTCCTCCTGCCCTCAATCTTTCCCAGTATCAGGGTATTTTCCATTGAGTTGACCCTTCACATCAGGTAGCCAAAGTATTGGAGTTTCAGCTTCAGCATCAGTCCTTCCAATGAATATTCAGGGTTGATTTCCAATTGCATCCAACAATCTTGCCTTCAGACATAGTCATATTGGGAATTACACTTCAACAGATGAATCAGAGAGTCAGTCAGTCTCTAGCGGTGGTCCTGTGATCTGCTCCGTTCAACACTATTAACCACACCCCTTTTCTGTACTCACTCCACATGGGCTTCTCAAATTACACTCTCGCCAGGTTTCCTTCCTATCTCTCCAGTCCCTCCGAAGTTCCATCCTGGGTGCTGATCACCCTTCTTGCCCTCTGCTCCCCCACTGTCTCCACTGTCTCATTCTTCACTCTACCCCAGATGAACTCATCCTTATGCACAGCTTTATTGATGACTGGTTTCCGGTTCCCAGAATGAATGATGAGCCTGGGAGTCAGATAAACGTCAGCTTGAGTCCCAGATGGGCATCTTCCTAACTGTGCGGTCTCAGGCACATCTCACCCCCACACCCAGTGTCTGTGACCCATAAGATGGGTAGAATTGACCCACCAGTCATCAGTCCAGTTTCTGTCCTCGCCATTTCACCTGCCACCTGCCCAAATCCCTGGGCTGCTGCTTTCTTTCTATTTGATATCCTGGATGCTTGGCTTTGCTGTCATTCCTTTGCTTTTCTATTTTTTACTAAAAATATATGCATGCCTAAAAGTATATATTGCTTACTTTTCACACTTTTGAACTTGAAAAAATGGTATTATGAAATATACATTCTTCTGTGATACTGCAGGGCTGGGGTGGATGGATAGCGTGTCCATTCAGGAAAGGGATTGGAGTGAAGGATGTGTGCTGAAGGGTGGGGAAAAGGCAAGGCTCATGTGATAGCCCAGGAAAGTGGGAAATGAGGGGCCCAAGTGCACTGGGCTGGATTTCAGACTAACTACAGAGGCGGCAAGACCCCAGGAGAGGTGTGGTGCGATCCTGTTCATTTTGGGACTCTCCTCTGCACTCGGACTGCTGCTTGGTGTGGAGGCTTGGTGGGGGTTTGGGGGTGTGCAGAGGAGGTCCTCCCTTCCTCCTCTGAACCCCCTTAGGGTCAGCTGGACCCTGATCCTAATACTTACTGCTTGCTGTTGATGGAGTTCTTCTGTGTGCTGGACACACACTCACATCAGTCAGTCCTCTTTGGAAGTCTCCGCATTCAGTATAGAACTCTCCCTCTCTCCACCATAACAGTGGGGTGGGGAGGGGTGCCGAGTCTGACAGTTATTCCTTCTGTAACCCACACCCATCACCGGTAGTGGGGAACCAGGAACTAGCTCTAAAGCTTGAATTCTGAACTTCTCTTGAGTGATCCCCTCTGGTTAAAGAAAGAGGAGTGGATATGTGAGACACGAGGGGCTGACACAGATGGGCTCTGCAGCTGATAGAGAAAGGAGAAGGAGAGGTCTCCCCGGCCTTGTGCGGCTGGTGGTGATTTATTAGGGGAATGAAGGGGTGGTTAGGGAAAGAGATGATGAATGTGAGGGGCCTGAAGAGCTTTTCCATTAAAAATGTCTCAGACCTACTGTATATGGCACCAGGAACTATACTCAATACTTTGTAATAATGTATAAGGAAAAGAATATATACTATATATGCATATATATTATTTTTCAGATACCTTGTATTTATATATATATGTGTGTGTGTGTGTGTGTGTGTATTCCATATGTGTGTGTGTGTGTGTATCTATATATATTGGACTTCCTTGGTGGCTCAGATGCTAAAAGCGTCCACCTATAATGTGGGAGACCCAGGTTCTATCCCTGCGTTGGGAAGATCCTCTGGAGAAGGAAATGGCAACCCACTCCAGTACTCTTGCCTTGAAAATCCCATGGATGGAGGAGCCTGGTAGGCTACAGTCCATGGGGTCACAAAGAATCAGACATGACTGAACGACTTCTCTTTCTATATATACATATATAAAACTGAACCACCATGCTGAATACCTGAAACTAATACAACATTGTTAATCAACTATATTTCAACAAAAAAAGAAATTTAAATAAATATCTGAAAAAATCAAAATAATAGTAATATTTTATGACAAATAAAAATTAGAATAGTTTTCTATGTATAGGTCCTTTGTTTCTTTAGGTAGATATACTCCTAAGTATTTTATTCTTTTTGTTGCAATGGTGAATGTTTATAATAGCCAGGACATGGAAGCAACCTAGATGCCCATCAGCAGATGAATGGATAAGGAAGCTGTGGTACATATACACCATGGAATATTACTCAGCCATTAAAAAGAATTCATTTGAACCAGTCCTAATGAGATGGATGAAGCTGGAGCCCCTTATACAGAGTGAAGTAAGCCAGAAAGATAAAGAACATTACAGCATACTGACACATGTATATGGAATTTAGAAAGGTGATAACGATAACCCTATACGCAGAACAGAAAAAGAGACAGAGAAATACAGAACAGACTTTTGAACTTTGTGGGAGAATGTGAGGGTGGGATATTTCAAAAGAACAGCATGTATACTATCTATGGTGAAACAGATCACCAGCCCAGGTGGGATGCACGAGACAAGTGCTCCGGCCTGGTGCACTGGGAAGACTCAGAGGAATCGGGGGGAGAGGGAGGTGGGAGGGGGGATCGGGATTGGGAATACATGTAAATCCATGGCTGATTCATATCAATGTATGACAAAACCCACTGGAAAAAATATATATATATAATAATTAAAAAAAAAGAAAAAAAATATATAGGATGTTAAAAAAATTAGAATAAATTGGTATATCTATGTATGATCGAAGCACTATGCTATGTGCCTGAAACTAGCATGAAATTGTAAATCAACTACACTTCAATTTTTAAAAATTAGAATGAATTGAATTTTTAGTGACAATGTAAAAAAAAAAAGAATTCTGGACGTGAGAACTGTGACCTCTGTGGTCTGTCTCTCCATCAACATTCTGTGATGCTCAGACGCACTCCACCCAGGCCGATGCTGGACTCTTCACAGGTGTCACCTTGCTGAACCTCACATCCTGTGAGAGGGGCCTTACCCACTCCTCTTCAGTCATTCATGCCATAGTGCGTCTTGGCCACCCACCATGGGACAGGCACTGCTCTGGGATTAGGGCACAGAGCTAACAGGACCCAAACTCCGAGCTCTCACGCTGTGAGGGTTCCGCCATGAGAATACCTGCTCCATTGCAGCATGGTCTCGAAAGGCAATGTGTCACCGTCGATCACATGACAGCAAGTTAACAGGAGATTTTCACTCCAAAAAAAATCTGAAATACTGACCCTCACATTTTTTTTCTGAGCCTAAAATAGTGGAAAATATTGCAGGGTTCCTACCCCGAAGCATGTGACCCTAAAAGGAAAGCACCTAGTCTCTGATCTGGCAGAGTCACCTTTGAAGATGGGAGTGGGGCCCGGGATGGGGCGGCCAATGGGAAATAGTCCTGGTGCCATGGCACAGAGGACGTGGCGGGGGCCACTAGGAGCCACCCCCATGAGGCAGGATGCAGAGGCGATCCAGACTTATATTCATGCTATCACCAAACTCCACCATCCTACTGAAGAAAAGGAAAAAGTTGAAAGAAGGGATCTGCATATTGTGTGAGAACCTCACCTGGATGAACAATTCTGGCATTTTGTTTTCCTTATTTAGAAAAAGAAAAGCATGCTAAAATGCCTACCCAAAAAAGTCCATAAAATTTTCCAAACACTCTCAGTACAGGAACCTGTTCTGTAAACACTTTTATTTGTGCAATGCCTGTTCAACAGTGGAAGGAGCAGGCACACCCAGTGACTTGGTCCTGTGGAAAGAAAATTCAAAGGAAGAATGAGGTCACACCCTGATATGGCCATCGTAGGTGCAGTTGCAGAGAACAATCTCCTAGGTGTACGCCCCTGTCCTGAGCTCCATCGTCCTTGTGTGGACCATGCAGATGTTTCTGAGAAGCTGGACAGTGAATGCCTAGAGCACCGCAGGAACTCAGAATCAGGTTGGGCGTTACAAGCTAAGATCAAAAAATACATGATGGGAGAGCTTTCCTAAATATGGCAGGAAACCCAGGAGCCATGTAGGAAAAAACTTGACAATTTTTTAATATAAAATTTTAATAATTAAAGATTCAGCATTTTCATAATTCTTTATACCAAAAACAACAATCAATAAAATATTTTTTTAACTGGCCTGAAACTCTTGTACATTGAACAGAGAGTTGGCGCTGTGATAATTCATTCTTACAATATTAATAAGGAAAAGTGAGTGAAGAACAGTCAGCAGAGTCCCTGAGGCAGTACAAATACTCCATTAACTGCACTGGCCATCATGAATGCAAGGATGATCTTGCAACACCTCAATGGCCATTGATAGAAAGATGGTTAAAGGAATTAATGACAACTCATGATGTGATATTATTAAATCAGGAAAAAAGAATAAGGAAGGCTTTTTCTGTACTGATTGGAAATATTTTGCACCAACCTCAAAACTTTTGCAGTAGTCTTCACCTGCTGCAGCACATTTGGGCTGACTAAAGATTGAGCTAGCTTAGAGAACATCATCTGAGAGTAGAAAATTAGCAGATTTTTGAAAAGCAGACCTCCTACTAAGAGGGAATGCTTATAGAGAAAGGAACCAGGAATGAACCTAAAGTCTGTCCAGTCCAGTTCTTCATGTTCAGCAGCCTAAGAAATAAGACTTGGAGAGATATAGTTACCCAAAAAGTCTCCTGCCACCAGACCTGGCCAGACCACCTTCCCAGGCCCCTTTTGCAGTCTGGAATATGAATAGGTGTGTAATTGCTACTCTTAGGACTGGTCCAGTGAGAGCCTCTACACAGATTTCTCTTGCACATCTTCTGACATGTCCTTGGAAGGCAAGTGTTCAAAATGGCAGAACACAACTTCACGTGAGCAAGAAATAAATTCATATTTTGTCAAGGTTGATCCTGGAAGGTTCTCAGGAGTTAGCCCATAGTGACTGCAGTAAATCCCTCCATGCCTCCCCCAGCCTACACCAGGTCCTTTCCTACATGGCAATCCCTTTGAGGACTTTGCTGCACGTTGTCAGTGCCCACTTTCTTCATTTAAATACATGCTTTATACATGAGCCATCAGTACCAGTAAAAGGTGGGATGACAGAAGAAGTTTTGACCATGATGACAGAAATGATTCTGACTACAGAATCAAAGGTCAACTGAGCCATTCTAGAGAGGTGGTATCAGTCTCCTTGGCAACCACATAACCACTGACGTTGACAGCATGGAGGAATATGGTGGCCAGATAGGCCAAATTGAGACTATTCACTTGATGTGAAGAACTGACTCATTGGAAAAGACCCTGATGCTGGGAAAGGTTGAAGGTGGGAGGAGAAGGGGACAACAGAGGATGAGATGGTTGGACGGCATCACCAATTTAATGGACAGGAGTTTGAGCAAATTCTGGGAGATGGTGAAGGACAGGGAAGCCTGGCATAATGCAGTCCATGGGGTCTCAAGGAGTCAGACACAACTGAGTGACTGAACAACAACAAGATACAATTATAAAGAAGGGACACGGGGGGAATCTGGTGGTAAAATCCTCACCAAACAAACAATGCTGAATATTAGAATAAATACCATAGCACATAAGATTAAACAACAACCAAACAGCGCTTCTCTGGTGGCTGAGTGGTAAAGAGTCTATCTGCCAATGTAGGAGACTCCAGTTTGATTCCTTGTCTCTGGTCCAGGAAGATCCCATATGACCCGGGACAGCTAAGCCTGTGCACCACAACTGCTGAGTCTGTGCTCTAGAGCCCAGGAGCTGCAACTGCTCTATACCCTAGAGCTCATGCTTTGCAGCAAGAGAAGCCACCACCATAAATCCGGTCACTGCAACTAGAGAGTAGCCCCCACTCACCGCAACTAGAGAAAAGCCCACACAGCAACAAAGACCTAGCACAGCCAGAAGTAAATTAAATTTTTAAAAAAGAAAAGAAACAACCGAACAAACAGCCTGCTTACCTAGGAAATCCCCACATTCCATGACTACAAGTCATTTCAGGAGGTGGGAAATGAGGTCAGAGCAGCAGAGTGGTCCTGCCCTCCCAGGGGGCACACAGACAGGCTCCAGCAAGCATAGAGAGTCCCCAGGAGGATAGCCTATTTCCTCCTCTTTTCTCAGTCTGATAACACCAATGGGGAGAAATTAAGCTCCTCTCTTCTTCCTTCCTGAATCTCCAGCTTCCCTGCTGTGAGGTCCTCCTGACCCCCAGCCGTGACTCCTTCTCTTCCTTCCCAGCAGAATGCAAAGTGAGAGTCAATGAGCTGAGAAAAGTCCTTATTTTTAGAGCTGGGCAAGATAAAGATAAAAAATGAAAACAGGAACTAACATGAATGAGAGGGGTGACCCCAACAGGAAGAGGTGTTGGAAGGACAGGGAGTAAACCCCAGGAAGGGGCCTTGATGTGACCTGTTGAACTGTGACCTGGTTATTGGTGACCCCAGTGTCACAGAGGGGAGGAGGGACTGTGTTCCCTGGCTGAGATCTGCCCCCATGTCCCCCTCTCACACAGTTATGGGTGAAACTTCCTAAGCAGTACTGGTTACCTAGGCATATGTGACTTGCAGAAGTTCTGGCTGGCACCTCCAGTCCACTTAAACTCCACAGGAAGAATGAACAAGCGCTCAGTGGCTGCTGGCTGTGAGATCTGGTCTACAGCAGCAGACAAAAGTGTCAGAAGCAACTCACGCTTCTATCAAAGTAATCATCTCCAGTGGCTGCAGAGTCTGTCTCTTCCCTCTGGGTCCCTATCCAGTCTCCTCCTTCCTTCTTCCCATGGGGCAACTAGACTCAAAGAAAGGCTTTCCCATCACTTGAAAGTGAAAGTGAAAGTTGCTCAGTCATGTCTGACTCTTTGAAACCCCATGGACTGTATAGGCTGAATTCTGGCCTGAATTCTCCAGGCCAGAATACTGGAGTGGGTAGCCTTTCCCTTCTCCAGGGGATCTTCCCAACCCCAGAAATTGAACCCAGGTGTCCTGCATTGCAGGCAGGTTCTTTACCAACTGACCCATCACTTACCTAACAGTTATTTCAACTTCCTCCTTCCCCCACCCTACATGGTTCTCGGGGAGACAGTGAAGAGGAGCATTTGGAGAGAAGCAGGAAAGGTTTTTCTCAGGACCCCACACCAGGCAACAGGGAACCCAAGGGTGACAGGGTTACCAGCTTGGCTCAGAACAATACTCCACTCAGATTTCTCACCTGGGACCCCACTAGCCCAGAGCACCAACCCTCGGTTCAGTTTTGCATTGGAAAGCAATGTCAAAGTCACCATTCACTGTTCTTTCATCAAGAACTTTTCCAGTACTACCAAGAATATATCCTTCTACCACCATACTGAAAATCCCAGGCAGACACTGAAATAGATAAGACAGATGTGCTTGAAGAGACTAGGAAGATATTAAAGGTCCATTGTTTATTGACAAAAGAGGTTTGTTGAACAGGATGGGCACTATCATTTTGTTTGAGGATAGATAGGTAGTCATGTACAAATGTGAGAGCTGGACCATAAAGAAGGCTGAGTGCTGAAGAATTGATATATTTGAATTGTGGTGCTGGAGAAGACTCTAGAGAGTCCCTTGGACTGTAAGGATATCAAGCCAGTCAATCCTAAAGGAAATCAACCCTGAATATTCATTGGAAGGACTGTTGCTCAACCTGAATTTCCAATACTTTGGCCACCTGAAGTGAAGAGCAGAAACACTGGAACAGACCCTGATGCTTGGAAAGACTGAAGACAGGAGGAGAAGCGGGTGATAGAGGATAAGATGGTTGGATGACATTGTGGACTCAAAGGACATGAGTTTGAGCAAACTCCGGGAAAGAGAGAAGGGCAGGGAAGCCTGGCGTGCTGCAGTCCATGGAGTCGCAAAGAGTAGGACACGACTAGTGACCGAACAACAAGAAGATAGGTGTATAAAAAGACAGATTGATAGATAAGTGATAGCTTGATGATGGTTATAGATGGTCAATCAATAGGTAGGTAGTCTTTAGTGTGCAAAAAAGCTGTGGAAGGAAAATGCATCACACTTTTCACGGCATGCAGCTGGAAAGACACTTGTTATAGATTGAAAATATCACTTATGTCAATCACTTCCAAGCCCATTATGTTTTCTGCTATATTTGCTATCATGGCTTTCAAAAGCACTAAATACTGGTTGTCAAAAATTCAAAAGGTACATATTGTAAAATGAAAGATTAAACTCTTCTTTCCTCTTAGGTAAAACATCATTAATATTTTCCTGTGAGTCTTTTTATAAAAAACACATTATGCAATCCTTACATGCACATTCTTTAAAATATTAAGTATTTGGTTAAATATAATCCATACTGTTCAACTTTGCACTTTAATTAATATTACATCTTAAGCATTTTCCAAATTAACACAAAAAGATCTATGCTTCTTTTTAAAAAATGCTAATATTTCATTTTATGGATGTAATAATTTATTTCATCAATCCCTTACACATGGACATTTTGACAGTTTCCAGAATCTAATTTTCCAAAAAATTATGAAAAAAACCATCCTTACACTTAAATACAGAGTTTCAGGAGGAGAAGGATTTGCAGTCAGATACTTTTCAAATGTGTTTTAACTCATGGAATCTGCAGGATTAAAGTAGCACACATTCTTAGATTTGATAGCTATTGAAGAATGCTCTTCCAAAAATGTTACCCTGAATTATATCCTACGCGCACAATAGCATGTGTCTTTGATTTCCAGTTGTTTAGTTTTAAACGTTCATCTGTGCCTCTTTCAGAGAAGGCAATGGCAACCCACTCCAGTACTCTTGCCTGGAAAATCCCATGGACGGAGGAGCCTGGTGGGCTGCCGTCTATGGGGTCGCACAGAATCAGACACAACTGAAGCGACTAGCAGCAGCAGCAGTTGTGCCTCTTTAGACGAACAATGGCTACATACATTGCTTTTTCAATGGTATTTTGGCACCCCAAAAGAAAATCCAGGTGAGATGTGATTCAGTATTATCCAATGGCCATGTGTGCCTGTGTATGTCTGAGAGTCTCCTCAAATTTTACACATAGTTTTAAATCTTATCTGGAGAAGGAAATGGCAACCCACTCCATTATTTTTGCCTGGAGAATTCCATGGACAGAGGAACCTCGTGGCTAAAGTCCATGGGGTCACAAAAAGTCGGGCATGACTGAGTGACGAACACACACTTGCTCTTATCGGTGGTCACATCTATAACTAAATAATCTCCTACAAGCTCTTTCTTGATTTGTAAAATATGAGAGCATGGGGCTAGGTGGGTCGGTAGGCTCACAGCAAAGGACTCCAGTACCTTCTGGGGATCACCTTGATCCTTGGGAGTCAGATGCAATAAAAGAGAGGCATGGGTGTCCACTTTGCCCTCATGGGTCTCAGTGTTTTTCCAAGGGGTCCCTGAGTTTCCCCTCATAGGTTCCAATGTGTCTTATTCTCCCTTTAACCATGTTTTAAGCTGTTCCTTCAAAAGACCTGTGGCTACCAATCTGAGCCACAGAAGTGACGTGGGAGCACAGACTTCTTCCCTGTGGTCCCCATTTAGTTTTCTGATCCTCAAACTGGCCTCTCCTAGATTATTATTCTTTCCTCAGTGTCTCCTTCAGCTGCCTAACATCCAATGCTCTGTACATAGAAATACACATACTTCTTATTCCATATCACACCAAGAACTTTTGTTTCTCTGATCAAACCTAACTAATAAAGGTCATATGTTATGGGACTTCCTTGGTAGACCAGTGGCTAAAATTCCATGCTCCCAAAGCAGGAGGCCCAGGCTCGATCTCTGGTCAGGGTAGCAGATCCCAAATGCCACAACTAAGTGTTCACATGCCACAACTAAAGACCATGCATGCTTCAACTAAGACTTTTCCAGCCAAATAACTTTCTGTAAAAGATTATATATTGTTACTCACAAAATGCATCACATTAAATCATAGCTCTGTCTGTCCTCTTTCTCATGGTGCCTTCCCACTCATATTGTGAACAGAGGACACACTCGTATTTACAACAGCCATAGTAACCCCAATTTCCTGCGTCACTGTGCTGTGAAGCTGGGTGACTTCACACTTCAAGGGGCCCACCTGAACACCTCCCAGAGCAAAGGGATGAGGGAGTGGGAAGGGATGAGTCACCCCCCACCCCACGCTCTCTCTCCATCCTTTCCGGCCTACCCTCCTCTCCCACCACTCCCACCACTGCTCTCAGGGCCTCCTCTCAGACTCCTCCACATCGCCCAGAGCCAGACAAGGGCTCTTCATCCCCAGCTGGGCAGGAAAAACATAAAACTCAGCCCTGCTCGAAAAAGAGTTCAGCCCCAGGTTTCATAGGACAGTCTGATTCTTCCTGGGCAACACCGATTTCTATTCTACACTCACCTTTCTTTTTCCCATTTATTGTTAAGCCTCTAAACATTCAGTGAGGAAATAAAAGTGAAAAAGAACAAATGAGCAGAGGGGGAGAGACCAGGGTGAGGTAATTGCAGGTCAGCAATCATTAATCACACGTCACTCTCGCCTAAAGACCGCAGCCTATTTCCAAGAACATTTTCTCAGGCGGTTAGTTTCCTTGAATTGTAATTTTGGTCATGTGACCTGGATACTTGAGTAGAACCATATCTTTCCCAAGTAGAAACTGTCACCACATCTCATAAAATAAGTAAGGGATCAAGAAGCACACGATGCAGCCCCAGAACAAGGCTAAGGGTAGGGGGTGGTGGGGTGAGAGGGATGGGGGGGTAGATGGGGTGTACTTCTGAGTTTCCACTTTCTAAGCTTTAGGAAAGAGAATGACACCATTACATAGAATTATATCGAGGAATTTTTAACAACATTGGAAAATACACACTATATACTAAGTTTAAAAAACCCAACAAAAGTATAAAAATGTATAAAGTGCACAATGTGTATATGTCTATGAGACCTCAAATATTATTATTTACTATTTATGGGTAGTCAGATTTGAGTTATTTTTTCTTTTTTTTTTTTTTGGATTTTTCAAATGACTTATGATAACTATGTATTGTTTCTAAGACTAGAAAAATAATACACGCTGTTTTGTAAAAGAGAGATAGATATGTAGAAATAAGACCCTCACCCCTAGTCTGGGCTTAGTACCACAATAATGTACAACTCCTGAAAGTGCCAGAAGACATGTTTTGAACTCAACTTGCCCGAAGTCAAAATCATCCTTGCTCTTCCCAATCCTGACTCTCTCCAAGTCTTTTTACTTCAGTGATTATTCTTTCATCCACTAAGTTAAGCCAAAACTGCTTGTTTTCCCTACTGCCCCTTAGCCCATGCAACAGGCATTCTGAAAGTTGACATCTTAACGTAGCTCGAAACTCTATCCCCTTCTCTTCATACCTCCCACCAGCATACTCCTCCACCCCTCCTGCAAGTCCAACCTACATCATTCCTCTAACCTAGACCACTCCAGGACCTTAAAAGATTTGCTGTCTCCACTTTCTTCTGCTCAACTTCATCCTCAAACCATTTTGCTTCCCTCTTGAGGCCAGTCCTGCAAACTATTCTCTACTGAAAGACACGTCAAGTACAATCCAGAATTGAAACTCTGGATTTCCACCCATCTAATCTGTTACTTCCTGACCGTCACCATTTTAGGCAATAATAAGCTCATTCAATTAGCTCATCGCCAAACCCTGAAGGCGTCCAGTTTATTCATCAATGGAAAAGCTCACCAACCTCATCTCCACAGCATAGTTTGAATTCCTCATTCCACTTACACTGCTACAACCAGAGCCCAACCACCATCATCTCCTGTATACAGTACTGCAATCACCTAATTGACCTCCCTACGTTTATTCTTCACCCTATAATCTATAATCTGCAATAACCCAGAGAGGTTTTAAAATCAAAGGAGAAAAAACACCTGGTTAAATCCCCAGAGGATTTGCCCTGCCCATGGGAACAGAGTGAATACTTTCTCTTGCATGGCTTATGGCTGCCCACTTCTCATTGCTCATCACTTAATCTCCCTTTTGCTCACTGGGTTCCTAACACACTGGCCCTTGTCTACTGGGCAAGTAGACCTAGCGTAATCACAACTCAAGAATTAGTGCTTTCTCTTCCTACTGCCAAGAGTGCTTCCCTCTGGCTGTTTCACAGTCTGTCCTTCCTTATCTTGCAAAGTTCAGAATACACATAAATTTCTAACATGGGCATTCCTAATGACTGGTATTGACAAGTTAACCAATCCAGCTTGGTATCCCTTTAATCTACTGTATTTCCTCCTTTGCATTTGTCTGAAATAGTCATCTTTATTAACAACCTTGGATGTTAATTATCAATTTCCCTCCACTAGAAAGTAAACATCATTGTCTGTTTGTTTCTTACTGCTGTTTTCCAGTGTCTAAGAATGGGCTTATGATTATTATGTTTTTGCTAACTGGATAAATGAAGGACTCTCCAAGACTTACTCATAGTTTTTACATGAGTATATCTCACTGTCTCTGTGAGATTAAGTCTGCCACAATCTGAGTTTTCGAAGCTCACACTTAACTATAGAAAAGATGATAACCTTGCCAAATTTGCTGGAAATTAAACTGCCTCTGTGCTGTGGGAATGAGTGAAGACACTCAAAGCATGATGGTGCATTCATGAAAGCACACTCAGTCTCCATGAGAACATCAGAGCTGGGGACTCCTCACTCTGAGTGGCCTGAGGACACCATTTGCCACTCTCTGGCATCTCTGGTATGTGCTAGAGGAAGCAAGCAGCTGCCACATGATAGATGAGGAAGCAAAGGAAAGGCCTCACTCTCTGCTAATATGCTTCTGCCCTGATCTGGGAGAGGCTCAATCCCTCAGCAAAGAAAAATTCAAAGGCATTCCAAAATATATGGGGAAAATATAGATAGATGGGAGTCAGGACGGAAGTACATTGCTTCTCTTCTGTCTGATCCATAAAGTATTCATATTAGTGTTGGTATGGTACACGCCACAAAGAGCTCTAGGCTGGCCCACACTCAGAGTAGACAAGCCCATAGAACTGGGACTCAGAGACACTGACTTCCCATGTCCTGTCTGTCCTCAGGGAGCAGACCTTAGAGAGGTACTCTCAACAGCAGTGACTACTGTTCAACTGCAGCCTATTGAGCTGACATGGATAATCAGAATTCAAACAGCCCAAATGAACAAAGTCCATCTTCTGAAATCATTTTCCTCCAATGTCTTACAGTACAGTTTAGAACCCCAGGTCTTCTGGGCTCTGCACCTCTCTGACAGTGAAATATTCTAATGTGAAAACTGGGAGAAAGTCCTAGGCATTTAGAAGGTGGCAGTGGCCTGATGTGTGAGAACAGATCATCCATGACAAGAAACCAGGCACCAAGGTCAGAGAATCATCCGGGTGACAGACTTGCCTCACTGTCCAGAGTGAATCAGATCTTGCCTTGTTCATGCTGCAAATCCTTAATAATCATAATATCTCTCCTTGCACCCCATTGTAGGATAGAAGCTAATCTTAAGGAAGCATCAGATACTATGGAGTAAGAGTTTATGGCTAGAAGTACAAGTAAAGTACAAGGGAGTCAGGTGACCCCAAGGGACTGTCTTTTCCCCATCCTACCTATTATGCTTCAAGGATCACAGTCAAAATACAGATCCAGGGACAGGGGCAGAGGCAGTTTTCCTTGGTAGGCAGGGTTATCTAAACTCAAGTCCACCCTTGGAAGCCAGATCCTCTCCCCACAAGAGAATGTTAGCTCCTTTTTAAAATCACCAGGACTGGCAGAAACTAAAACCTGGGCCTCATCTCATTCTGTGAGCCAAATACTCTCAGTCAGGGTAGTTGGTCCCTCAAAATCTGAGCTCACAAAGTTGGGGAGAGGAGACAACTGAGGAGAATAGCAATAATAAAAGTAATAAATTGTACAATCTACATCAGATGAAGGCATGTTAATAGACTAAGGCAGATAGTAAAAGTAAAGTGTTAGTCACTTAGTCGTGTCCAATTTTTTGCGAACCCATGGTCTGTGCCTGGAATTTTCTAGGCAAGAATACTGGAATAGGCTGCCCCTTCTCCAGGGGCTCTTCCAGACCCAGGGGCTGAATTGGGGTCTCCTGCATTGCAGGTAGATTTTTTTATCATCTGAGCTATAATAAATATTCTTGAAGAGATAAAAGAGGAAATTGCTGTCATGAAACAGAGAAGTGGCTAAGAAGTAAGTAAAAATATTGGGCAGGAAAAAATAATTTTTTTTAAAGTCATATATGGGATTAATTGTTGAATGGGTATAGCCAGAAAAGGAATGTGTGAGCTGAAAGAACAGGTGAAGAACTTCTTCCAGGGCCATCAAGAAGGAACAAAAGGATGGAAAATCTAAGCAAAAAGTTAATAAGTGTGATGGTTATATACTATTCACAAAATATATAATATTCACAAAATAATATTCACAAAACAGAGAAGAATTATTAGCAGAAATAGGAAATTAAATTTTACTAAATTAAAAAAAAGATGAAAGTCTTCAAGTTGACATGTCTAATGAAAAAAGATAGATGAGGAAAAATCTAGAGTTGAAACACTATAGAGTTATCTAGTAATATCAGAGTCAAATAAATCTTCAAAAATGTTCAGCTAATAAGGGATTAATAATTTCCAAAAGAAAAAAATCAGAACTGAATGTCACTCGTGTTTTAATAATAACATGAAGAATAAGAAGCGAGTAGAGTGACATGCTAAGAAAAGAAGTTCAAAACTAGAATTTTATGTTCAGCTAAATTATTGTTAAATGAAGAATGAATCCAGGAAGAAACAAGGTTGTAAAGAGAAGTAACACTGAGGAAATAGCAATGAAATTGTTGTTTTCTAATAAACTGGGCACACAAGAAAAGATTACCTTTGATATTCCCAAACTACAATCAAGAGATACTTGATTGTAGGCTGTCACTGCAACAGGCCATGGTCCCTGTGGTTTCAGCAGGTCAAACTGGCAGCCAGTCTTCCACCTTGCCTCACCTCCATCATACAGAAGCATGAGGCAGCAACCCAGCTCTCCCGCTCAGCAGTGTCTAGAGGGCTGGGCCTATGGCCCATTTCCTGCTCAGCAGAAGCAGCTGGTGGCACTTTGATTTCCCTAGCGGGTGGAAGCAGCAAGACTGAGAGGCAGCTGATCTTTCATCCCACACCAGGCAGAAGCAGGTGATGCTCTGACTCCCTCACCAGGATGGTGGGGTGGGGCAGGAAGAAGAGAAGAGTCCAGCAAAATTGAACCTCCACCCCTAGCATCAGCCAGACCAAGTGGGACCCAGCCAGCATACCGTTTTCTCCCACCCACTGTGGTCTCAGTAGGCTCAAGTGGAGAACTGGGTCTCTGCCCTCATCCAGCTCCATTGAGGTGAAATGAAGGGGCGGAGAATGGAGCTGGTTGGTAACCCTTGGGGTCTGCAGAGTCCATCAAGGAGCTGAGCTTCTGCTTTGCCTGTGGAGCAGCAAAGTGGTGGGACTCAGCTCTCCATGCACCCCTATACCTGGTGTCAGCGGAGTCCAGTGGGAGCTGAGCACTTAAGAGGTGGGGCTAGTCAGGGCCCACATTGGTCAGTGGGGCCCAAAGACAAGATGAGCTTTCAGCCCATCATTCTACAAAGAAGAAGTGTTAATTGGCATCCCATTTTTGCCAGAATGGTGTTAGCTGAACCCTGCAGGAAGCTGGAAATACACATCCACCCAGTCCTCATGCACACCTCACCATGGGGCTAGCTCCAGATTACCCAGGTCCCCGAGTCTCATCATAAAATATCTAAAATGTCTAGGATACAACTGAAAACCACTCATTATGCCAAAACCCAGGAAAATCACAACTTGAATAAGAAAAATCAATCAATAGACACCAGCACTAAAATGAATCTCCTGTTTATTTTATTGAAATTCCTACAAAGACTTTAAAGCAGCCATCCTAAAAATATTGCAATAAGAAATTATGAGTCCTCTTAAAACAAATGAGAAAACAGAATATATCAACAAAGATTCAAAGATACAAAGAACCAAGTAGAATTTATAGATCTGAAATAGGCAATCACCAAAATAAAAAACTCAGCAGAAGGAGTCTAATAGCAGGGCAGATATGACAAAGAATTGAATCAGGGAACTTGATGATAGATCAATAGAATTTACTCAGTCTGCACAGCAGAAAGTAAATAGACTCAAAGCAGTATGATACTGGCACAAAAATAGACACATAGATCAATGGAAAAAGATAGGAAGCCCAGAAATAAACCCATGCACTTATGGTCAATTAATCTACGACACAGAAGATAAGAATACACAGTGGCGAAAAGACAGTCTCTTCAATAAACGGTTTTGGGAAAACTAGACAGCTATATGTAAAATAATGAAATTAGAACATTCCTTAATACCACAACAAAAAGAAACTCAAAATGGATTAAAGACTTAAATGTAATACAGAATACTATAAAGCTCCTAGAAGAAAACACAGGGAGAGCACTTTTTGACATAAATCACAGCAATACTTTTTAATTTATCTACTAAAGTAAAGGAAATAAAAGCAAAAATAAGCAAATTGGACCTAATTAAACTTAAAAGCATTTGCACAGCAAAGGAAACCAACAACAAAACAAAAAGACAATCTACTAACTCAGAGAAAATACTTTCAAATGATATGACCGATACAGATAAATATCCAACATATATAAACAGCTCACACAGCTCAACCTTAGGAAAATGAACAATTCAAGTGAAAAATGAACAGAACTGAATAGACATTTCTCCAAAGAGGAAATGCAGATAACCAACAGGTATATGACTGTTGCTGAACATTGCCAATCATCAGGGAAACGCAAATCAAAACCATGATGAGATATCACATGACACCTGTTAGAATAGTTATCAACAAAAAGAACACAAAAAACAAAGGTTGGCACAGATGTGGAGGAAAGAGAATGTAAAGTGATGCAGCTCCTGGTAAAAACAATATGGGGGTTTCTCAAAAAACTAAAAATAAAACTACCACGTGACCCAGTATTTCCACCCCTGAGTATTTATCCAAAGAAACCCCACTAATTTGAAGCAATACATACACCCCAATATTCATAGCAGCATTATTTACAATTGCCAAGATATGGAAGCAACTGAAGTGTCCATCATAAGATGAATGGATAAAGTATGGTGTATATACGATGTAATGCTATTCATCCATTGCAAAAATGGAAATTTTTCCATTTGCATCAACGTGGGTGCACTCGAAGAGTATTATGCTAAGTGAAATAAGTCAGACAGAGAGAGATAAATACTGTATGATATCACTTACATGTGGAATCTAAAAAATAAAACAAACTAGTGAATATAGCAAAAAAGCAATAGACTCACAAATATAGAGAACAAAACTAGTATGCAGAGGTAGGGGAGTAAGAAATACAAACTATTAGGTATAAAGGAAGTTATAAGTATGTGTTGTGCAACACGGGGAATATAGATTATTTTATAACAACATAAGTAGAATAAGGAATTGCCAGGCAGCTCAAAGATAAACAATCCACCTGCCAAGCAGAAAATGTAGGTACGATCCCTGGGTCATGAAGATGCCCTGGAGGAGGAAATGGCAAACCACTCCACTAGTCTTGCCTGGAGAATCCTAGGGACAGAGGAGCCTGGTGGGCTATAGTCCACAGGAGCTGCTAATAGACACTGCTGAACAACTGAGCATGCATGCACACCTATGACATATAATATACAGGAACTATATTTCAATTTTAAAAAGGAAATTTAAAAATAGACTGAAAAAAAAATCAGCAATTTCAAAGATCTAGAGATCAAAATTAAAATAACTAATGATATCAGAATCCCAGAAAGAAAGAAGGAAGACAAAGAATGGAACTGAAAAAGTTTTTGAAAAACAATGACTAAAAATTAACCAATTTACTAAATGATGCAAGTGTACAAATTCAAGGGGGTTAGTAAACCCCAAGCAGAATAAACCCCCCAAAATACACATTAATACATACTATAATTAAACTTGGGGCAACTAGAGACAAAAGCCTTTAAAATCAGAGGGAAACAGCACATTTCTTCTAGAAAAACACAATTAAATGATAGTGGATTTTTTACCTGAAACCACAGAAGCAAGAGGGAAGTGACATCATGTTTCTTAAGAACCAAAAGGAAGTAAAAAAACCTGTCAACCCTAAATTCTCTGTCTGGTGAAAACATCCTATAGTAATGAAGAATATTCACAAGCATAGGAAAACTAAAGGAATTTTTTGCTGGGATCCCTACATTTAAAGAATGGCTAAAGGAATTTTCTAAACAAAAAGGAAATAATAACAGAGAAAAGCTTGGAACTTAAGAAAAGATAAAAACCATCAGAGTCGGTAAAAGTAAGTACAAATGTAAGAGTCTATTTTTCTTGTAAGTTTCTTAAATTATATTTGGTAGTGGAAGCAAACATAGGGTTCACATTAGATTATTCATGTAATATATAAGAGAATTATACTAAAAAGGGAGCAGAGTAAAGAGACCTGAATGGAAATAAGTTTCCTACATTTCATATAAAGTGGTAAAACATCAACACAAGCAGATTATGTTGTTATTAATGTATATTGTAATACATGGAGCCATCACTAAGAGATGATACAACTATATATAGAGATACACTCAAAAACACCTTAAATGAATCAAGATTAAATCCTAGAAAAATGTTTGAGTAACCCAAGAGAAAGTAAATAAAGACAGACAAAGGCAAAACAGAGGAAACGAACAGAAAGTAAATAATAAAATAAAATGGCAATACTAACATATCAATAGTTCCTTAAATATAAATGAACTAAATAACAATAGTGAAAATACAATGAAATGAAATGAAATGAAATCACAATGAAAAGCTCAGTAGAGTGGAGTGGGAAAAAAAAATCTTAATGCTATCTACAAGAAACTCACTTCAAACACAAACATATAGATTTAAAAAGTCAGGAGTGTTCATATTAATATCAGATAAGGCATATTAAAGGAAACAAAATTACTAGAGACAAATAGAGATGTTACAAAATAAAAGGATCGATCCACTATTGATTGACAAATGATTCTAAGTATGTATGTGCCAAAAAGCAGAATCTCAAAGTACAAGAAGCAAAAACTGATATTAGTATTAGGCCTTAGGGAAGCGCAAGTTAAAACTGCAATAAGAGAGCCCTCCACATTCAACAGGACACATATTTTAAAATAGCGATTAACACCAATTGCTAGTGAAGACGTGGAAAAGTGGGATCATTCATGTAAGTAAATACCACCACTCTGAAAACAAGCACAGCAATTTCTCATAAAACTAAACATGCACTTACTGCTCAGCAATTATGTTCTTGGACATTTACTACTGACAAGCGAAAAGCTCGGTTCACACTAAAACCTGTACACAAACGACAGTTTTATTTATAATAGCCCCAAACTGGGAACAACTCAGATGCCCCTGAGTGGGTGAAGTGGTGGTCCATCCATGCAATGGAGTATTACAAGAGAAA
Source organism: Dama dama (assembly GCF_033118175.1). Lineage (NCBI taxonomy): Eukaryota > Metazoa > Chordata > Mammalia > Artiodactyla > Cervidae > Dama > Dama dama. The sequence continues at coordinate 23,331,113 of NC_083696.1, read as the reverse complement.
GAACACAAAAATATTTGGATGGATCTCAAGGGATTTATGTTAATTGAAAAAAACCAATATCAAAAGCATACATATTATCTGATTCAATTAGATATCAATCTCGACTCGACAAAATTACAGAAATGAAGAACAGATTAGGGTTGCCGGGGAAACATGAAATCAGGAAGGGAGAAAGGTGTGTGCTCAGTCGTGTCCGACTCTGTGCAACCCTGTGAACTATAGCCCGCCGGGCTACTCTGTCCATGGGATTTCGCAGGCAACAATACTGGGGTGGGTTGCCATTTCCTTCTTCAGGGGATCTTCTTGATCCAGGGATCAAGCCCAAGTCTCCTGTGTCTCCTGCATTGCAGGAGGATTCTTTACCAACTGAGCTATCAGGGAATCTGTAAAAGTATATGGGAATCTATTAACTCTTATAACTTCTTATCAATCTAAATTATCTCAAAATAACAAGCTAAAGAAATAAGAATATAGGCATTTAAAGAAATAGGAATGTAGCCTCAAAAATATGTGGCTATATAACTAAATTAATATAATGCCATTCTTATAATACATAGAATTATGATTCATACAAAAAGCAAAGATATATGAGTTGAATTATGCGGTAGTCTGAACATTCTTTGGCATTGCCTTTCTCTGGGACTGGAATGAAAACTGACCTTTTCCAGTCCTGTGGCCACTGCTGAGTTTTCCAAATTTGCTGATATATTGAGTGCAGCACTTTCACAACATTATCTTTTCAGATTTGTAATAGCTCAGCTGGAATTCCATCACCTCCACTAGCTTTGTTCATAGTGATGCTTTCTAAGGCCCACTTGACTTCACATTCCAAGATGTCTGGCTCTAGGTGAGTGATCATGGTTATCTGGGTCATTAAGATCTTTTTCTGCATAGTTCTTCTGTGTATTCTTACCACCTCTTCTTGATTGATATATTCTGCTTATGCTAGGTCCATAGAGTTTCTGTCCTTTATTGTGCCCATCTTTGCATGAAATGTTCCCTTGGTATCTCTAATTTTCTTAAAGAGATCCCTAGTCTTTCCTGTTCTATTGTTTTCCTCTATTTTTTTTGCATTGATAACTTAGGAAGGCTTTCTTATCTCTCCTTGCTATTCTTTGGAACTCTGCAGTCAGATGGATATATCTTTCCTTATCTCTTTGCCTATAGTTTCTCTTTTTTTCTCAACTATTTTTGTAAGGCCTCCTCAGACAACCATTTTGCCTTTTTGCATTTTTTCTTCTTATAAATGGTTTTGATTACCATCTCCTATACAATGTTATGAACCTCTGTCCATGGTTCTTCAGGCACCCTGTCTATCAGCTCTAATCCCTTGAATCTATTTGTCACTTCCACTGTATAATCGCAAGGGATTTGATTTAGGTCATATCTGAATGGTCTAGTGGTTTTCCCTATTTTCTTTAAGTCTAAATTTTGTAATAAGGAGTTCATGATCTGATCCACAGTCAGCTCCCAGTCTCGTTTTTGCTGACTGTATAGAGTTTCTCCATCTTTGGCTGCAAAGAACATAATTTGATTTCAGTGTTGATCATCTGGTGATGTCCAAGTGTAGAGTCGTCTCTTGTGTTATTGGAAGAGGATGTTTGCTATGACCAGTGCATTCTCTTGTCAAAACTATGTTGGCCTTTGCCCTGTTTCACTTTGTACTCCAAGGCCAAACCTGTCTGTTACTCCAGGTATCTCTTGGTGATGGACATGGGAAGCCTAGCGTGCTGCAGTCCATGGAGTTGCAAAGAGTTGGACATGACTGAGTGACTGAAATGAACTGAAATAAGTTGAATAATACAATGACTAGCTCAAGCTTGTAGTTACATATAGAATGTATATTAATGGCAACAAAAAAAAAGGTATTTTTTGTTCGCTTTTATCCACCTTGTATTCAGTGCCCTCATGGAGTGTATTTACTCTAATTGTCTATCTGTGGGAAACAGATGGCAGAAGGTATTAGCAAAATGTAACACTGACCATGTGTACCTGGAATATACAAGGGGCTTCTACAAATGAGCAAAAGATACAAGTAGGCAGTTCATAAATGGAGGAACACATGATAAACAATATATGGAGGCCAGAATACTGGAGAGGGCAGCCTTTCCCTTCTCCAGGGGATCTTCCCAACCCAGACATCGAACCCAGGTATCCTGCGTTGTGGGTGAATTCTTTACCAGCTGAGCCACAAGGGAAGCCCAAGAATACTGGAATGGGTATCTTATTCCTTCTCCAGCAGATCTCCCCAACCCAGGAATTGAACCAGGGTCTCCTGCATTGCAGGTTGATTCTTTACCAATTGAGCTATCAGTGAAGCCCTGCCAATATATGCAGAGATGCTCCAATTTGCTATCAATCAGACATATCCAAATAATAATAGTGGTGAGAGCTATATTACCTCTATCTATCTATCCATATATATACACATACATATACATGTGTATGTGTGTGTACATATATATGGTTCTTATATATGTGTACCTCAGATTAGCAGACTAGCAAACTGAGTGACATCAATGAAAGATCTGGGGAGATGGGAACTGTCATACTCTTGTGCAAAGACCACTAGTGACCTTGCCCAAATGTGCTGAAAGCATCCAAGCATTGTTTAGTAAAGTCCAGCTTTTTTATAACCGACAAGCCATCAGTTCCACTTTTAAGGATGTACCCCAGAGATGTCACCAGCAAGTCCCTGCCTGGAGGTCCAAGGATTTTCATGACTGGGTTTCTGTGATCAGTGAATTTGTAGGGTGTGGAAGGTCAGAGTCTATAGCTGGTAGCATTAAGGCTGACGTGCAGCCTGGAGGAGAGCTCTCCCCAACACTGACTGCCTAAAAAGCGAGATGGAACAAGAATCTAGCCCACACATTTGACATGGATTAAAAATAAACATAAAAACACAAAACATTGTACAAACACACCTCTGTTTTTCAGGCATGAGGCAAACAAGAACCTGTGACTCTCGAGGGCGGCTTGAAATAGAAGTAAGGAGTTAGAGATAAATAGGGTAAAATATAAAACCAGAAAAAACCTCTTAATGAACTGATGAAAAAAATGATAATGCCTTAACCTACAGATAAAGAGAAAATAACTGACTATCCTGTGGTGGCAGGGCAGTGAGAGAAATAAAGCCAGAAGCCTTTCTAGAGGTCACTTCTGGGTGGAGCTGAGGTAACAGGTCAGGCAGAAAAGACACTGCTTCCATTTTAAGATCCTTTTCCCCTTTCTTGCTTTCATCATTCCCTATTTTTGTTTGTTTGGGGTTTTGTTTTGTTTTGTTTGGCTATACCACCTAGATTGTTGTTGTTGTTTCATCGAGAAGTCCTATCCCACTCTTGTGACCCCATGGACTATAGTCCGCCAGTCTCCTTCGTCCATGGGGGTTTTCCAGGCAAGAATACTGGAGTGGGTTGCCATTTCCTTCTCCAGGAGATCTTCCTGACCTAGAGATCAAACCTGCACCTCTTGCATTAACAGGTGGATTCTCTACTAGGAGCCCCCAGGGTATCCCACACCACGTAGTTTGTGGGATCTTACTTCCCCGACCAGGATTGAACTCATGCTGCCTGCAGCAGAAGCATGGAGTCTTAACCACTAGACTGCCAGGGAATTCCCCTCTTTTCTTTTTTTTTTTTGAAACAGTGAGCATGTATCACTTTTGTAAAAATAGAGAAAAGAAACAGAGACTGGTGGATCCAAATAAATTGAGGACCAGCTTCTGCCTCGACTGCCCATCTGCCGTCAGGCCCCCACTATCTCGTCATCTTGACCCTGCCAACTCCCAGGAACAGCTGCAGGCACCATGGTGTTCTTCCCAGTCTGCTCCTTACTCTGGGTGCTTCCCATTTAGTCCTGGCAACAGTGGTTCCTCTTGGGGATTTCTGGCAGTTAGAGAAAGGCTAAGACGCTGAGTGGTTTCTGACCCTGCACCCCAGCCTCTTTCTCGATGCTGGTTCTGCTCACTCTTAGGGGCTCAGAGGACCTGCTGTCTCCAGGGAGTGGAGCCAGGCAGCCAGGGTCTGTGGCTTGAGTCACAGACTTCACTGTGGACCCATACACAGTGGGCAGGCAGGCCTGCCTCACTGTCTTTCCCTTCCTCACTGTCTGCTGGACAGACAGCCTGGTGTGAAACCAGGCATGTGGGCACATCTGCCCATGGACAGGGGCCCTGCCAAAGCTAAGCTGCCTGGGATCCCCATGTTGTTTCCAGGGGAAAATGTAGTCATTGTTCCTACACAAAACAGACCTCTGTCCCTGGCCAGGCCTGTCCGTAGAAACTTATTTCCACAAAACTCTGAAGGAAAAAGCTACAAAAAAATGTGTTCTGGCTCACTCTCCCTGTACACAGCTCTTAGCCAAGTGCAGTGACTTGCTTAGCATAACGGCTAAAGGGGCCTTGGGAGGCAGGGACAACGTGAGCTGCCTGCCCACTGAGTCCTGGTCCTCAGGCTCTGGAACCGTCCTCTGTCACAAACCCATCCAAAACCTTGGCAAATACTGCCCCCTGAGCTTACCTTTCCCCAGGAGCCAGATGATCATAACCAAACCTTTGGGCCAATGGGTCATGCCTACCCCAACCCGAAGCTTCTCCAAAGATTTCCAAAGCCTTGAGGCCCCATTCAACCCCTGCCCACAGCCTTCTCTCCAACTATATGGACAGACTGTGGCCTCCACCTAATCTCCCAAGAGGCTGGAACCGTGCCTGTCTCCCCTGGCCAGCTTGGTGGTAGGAGCAAGTCATAAGGCAATGCTTCTTAGGCTAGGCCTCCCCTCCGCCTTCCTCCCCATCCCTGTGGGCCCCTAGTGAAGCAAAGCCCTGTGAACAATCCAGTGCTGAAACCCTCCTGCTATCATGACAAGCCAAAGAAAGCAACTATTATGGAGTTCCACGAATAATTTTTACTTGAAATACCAAATCTTAAAATAGGACAGCTTGAATTTCAGTTTGGACTCAGATTTTCTAATAACACTTTGTAGAAGTGCTTGACATTTGACAATCATTCCCTTCCCTAACAACCACCAAGGCCACTTACCACTGTGCAGGTCATGACTCTAATAGGGCTTTCACCATGACTGTGGATGCCATTCCCTAACACATAGTGTACCTAACACCTGGGTACAAACTGCATGCCCTGTCCTGCCATTCCTAGAGCCATGGGACCCACAAAGCTCCAAATGCCAGGATAGACTGAGGGGTTGAACCTGGAGTCATGTGGTTTCCAGGCCTCGGGATGTGTGACATTAACCAGATGGAACTAGTTTGTTGTTGTTCAGTCACTAATTCATGTTCAACTCTTTGCGACTCCATGGACTAATGGCACACCAGCTTCCTCTATCATCCACTATCTCCCAAAGTTTGCTCAAATTTATGTCCATTGAGTCAATGATGCTATCTAATCATCTCATCCTCTGCCACCTGCTTCTCCTTTTATCCTCAATCTTTCTCAGCATTAGGGTTTTTTCCAATAAGTTGTCTCTTCACATTGGGTGGCTGAAGTATTGGAGTTGCAGCTTCAAAAACAGTCTTTCCAAAGGATATTCAATGTTGATTTCCTTTAGGCTTGACTAGTTTGATTTCTTTGTAGTCCAAGGGATTCTCCAGAGTCTTCTCCAACACCACAATTTGAAAACATCAATTCTTCAGCATTCAGGCTTCTTTGTGGCCCAACACTCACATCCATACATGACTACTGAGAAAGACACAGCTTTGACTATATACCTTTGTTGACAAAGTGATGTCTCTGCTTTTTAATAAGCTGTCTAGGTTTGTCACAGCTTTCCTTTCCAGGAGCAAGCATCTTTTTATTTCATGGTGGCAGTCACCACTAGCAGTGATTTTGGAGCCCAGAAAATAAAATCTGTCATTATTTCCATGTTTTACCCATATATTTGCTGTGAAATGATGGGACTGGATGCCTTGATCTTAGTTTTTTGAATGTTGAGTATTAAGCCAGGCTTTTCACTCTCCTCTTTCACCCTCATCAAGAGGTTCTTTAGTTCCTTTTTACTTTCTACCATTACAGTGCTATCATTTATGTATCTGAGGTTGTTGCTATTCTCCCGGCAATCTTGGTTCTAGCCTGTGATTCATCCAGCTCAGCATTTCAAATGATGTATTCTGCATATAAGTTCCAGAGAAGGCAATGGCAACCCACTCCAGTATTCTTGCCTGGAAAATCCCGTGGGCGCAGGAGCCTGGTAGGCTGCAGTCCGTGGGGTTACAATGAGTCGGACACGACTGAGAGACTTCACTTTCACTTTTCACTTTCATGCATTGGAGAAGGAAATGGCAAACCACTCCAGTGTTCTTGCCTGGAGAATCCTAGGGACGGGGGAGCCTGGTGGGCTCCCGTCTATGGAGTCACACAGAGCTGGACATGACTGAAGCGACTTAGCAGAAGCAGCAGCATATAAATTAAATAAGCAGGGTGACAATATACAGCCTTGCCATATTCCAGTTTATGAGTGATCAAATATGACCAACTTGTTCTTTCCCACTGCATAGTCATCTCAGTGGGGCATTCAAGCCATCCTGCCTAGATATGGCCAAAGGCTTGGCTGAAGCCCTAGCAGGGGGTGGGGCATTGGGAAGGACCATGCTGTGGCTGGCAGGGCTCTCCACTTGGAATGGAGCAGGCACTCTGGCCTGGGCCCCGGTAGCCTCAGAAGAGACAGACACCTAGAGGGGCTCCTGGTTTGGGAATCGGGCTTTTCAGAGGCTCTTGATCCTCAGCTTGCAAGAGTAGCTCGTATGTTTGACTCTCAAAAACATCACGATCCTGGAGCACTGATTCGGTTATTATACTCTTGAACTGCTCACATGAACGCCTAGGCTGGAGGTCTGCACAGTGCATACCTCAGCGGTCTGCTGTTTGCTTTTCTAATGACTCCAGGGTTCGGACAATCAGATTCTCTGATGCCAAGACCCAGTTCCAGCCCTTCTCCTGTAGGACGCCTGCCACCCGAGCCAATGACCAAGACTTTCACCCAACCTGGGGCGTTCCTTGAGAAAGCAACTCCAGTGAAAGATGAATGGGTTTCCTCTTACCTGATGGTTTTAATGCATATTTTCCACCTTGTGGAGGCTGGGAGGGGTGTTTTCCTCAGTTTCATCTTTACAAACACTTATCCTCTCTCTGAATTATTTGTTTTCACCACCCAGGCATCACCTTCTCAGAAGGAGCTGATAAGACCGTATGGTAGCTGCCCATTCAAGGCAAGGAAAGTAAAACAAAGAGGAAGGAGGTTTGGGGCTTCCTCATCTGTTGTAAGAGCATCTGGTGATGAGCATCCATCCCTTCCTCTGCCCTGACAGTTTGGAGTCTCCTACATGTGGGACAGGGCAGCTTGTTTGGGGGCCACATCAATGCCCCAGACTGGGTGGTTTAAACAGCACTGATCTATTTTCTCACAGTGCTAGAGGCTAGATGTCCAAGATCAAGGTGTTAGTTAGGAGGGTTGGTTCCTCTGGAGGCCTCTCACCTTGGTTTGTAGTTGACCATCTCTTCCCTGGTCTTCCTTTCATGCATGTCTGTGCCCTAATCTCTTCTTATAAGGACACCAGGCCCACCCTAATGACCTCATTTTATTTTAATCGCTTCTTTGAAGGCCCTGTCTCCCAATACAGTCACATTCTGAGGTCCTGGTGATTAAGACTTCAACATATGAATTTGGGGGACATGACTCAGCCCATAACAGAAGGTGTCTTCTGGCAGCACCTCTGCTGTCTTGACCTCCCCAGCAAGGTGACGAGGTGCCAGGGACTGGCACAGGATATTCTAAAACCAACTCAAGTGTGGAGTAGCTTACAAAGGCATTAAGAGAAAAATGAATTTGGCAGAACTTAATCCTAAAGAGATAGTTGGAAGGCATCACTAACTCAATGCAGATGAGTTTGAGTAGACTCCGGAAGTTGGTGATGGACAGGGAGGCCTGGTGCACTGTGGTCCATGGGGTCACAAAGAGTTGGACACGACTGAGCAACTGAACTGAACCCTAAAGAGCCTTTTTTAATCTTTTCACTAGAGCAGGGATCAACAAACTGCTACTTGGGCCAAATCCCCCAGGCAAGCTGGGCACCTTGTTTTGTAGACGACTCTGTACTGGAACGTGGCCACCCCACTGCATGAGTGTCATGTCTGTGGATGTTTTGCAGGGTTGAATAGATGCAACAGAGATCACATGTAGCCCAAAGCTTAAAATGTGTATGAAAACATGTGCCAACCCTGCAGTAGAAGTCAGCTCCCTCTGGCAGGGACTTTTGTCTTCTGCTTGGAGCTGTGTCCTCAACACCTACAGCTCTGCATGTTACCCAGTAGGGCTGAAGCAATGCTTCTTGGATGAACGGGTGAACCCGTGCTCAAGGAACTGGAGTTGTGATCAAGTCAAGCCCTGGAAAGTGAAAGTGTTAGTTGCTCAGTCATGTCTGACTCTTTGCAGTATGCAAACTATAGACCGCCAGGCTCTCCTGTCCAGGGGATTTCGCAGGCAAGAATACTGGAGTGAGTAGCCAGTCCCTTCTCCAGGGAATCTTCCTGACCAAGAAATCAAACCTGGGTCTCCTACATTGCAGGCAGATTCTTTACTGTCTGAGCCACCAGGAGAGTCCAGCCCTAGAAAGCCTTGGAACAACCCAATACAATGCATCAGGCTGATAGTCATCCTTTGTGTCCAGCAAGACCACAGCAAGAGTGGGTTGCTCTTTCAGTCAGGAAGAACTAAGTAATTGCTTCCTTTTTCCCAACTGCCCTCAGGGGCTTTGCCCACAGCGTCTTCTGTTGAAACTTTCTGTTTCACTTAGCACAGAGGACCCTCTACCCCCATGATCATCAGCACACTCCCCACTGCCTTTTTGGCCTCTGACACACAGTGATGTTGGCTATATTCAGTATGTTCTATGATACATCTTAGAATCCAGATCAAAGTGTGAAAGATGTTGGCCACATCATCGACCTGATCAAGCACTTGCAACAAGGTGCCTGACCAACATTCTTCCCACCTAAGAGTAAGATTCCCCTGTTTTCTTCCTAAAATCACAGTCTCCCAATATCCTGAGGACTTGTCACCACCCACACTGTGCCTGGGAAATGCAGGTCTCTGTCCTCCCTGACCCACAGCCATCTCTAGGTTTGAGTGGACCTGACCCCTCTTGATCCCAGGTGGGATCAGAATTCCTAAGGATGCCTTTCCATTTTTAGGGAGCCTGGGACACACCACTGCTATACCAACATCCCCCCAACACACATCCATCCACTGGCACAGTTTGTGCAGCTGCAAATCAATTCCCAGGAATAGCCTCAAGCAGCCCATAATTCCCCAAAGTACAATTGCAAAATAAACTCTGATGTCCTCTGGTTCCAGGAGCCTTTGGGCACACTTAAGACACAGACAAGAGGAAGAGGAGAGAGTGGGCAAAAGCAGCAGTTCCCCTGACTGGTGTCGACACTCAGCGTCCAGGAAGTGGGATGTGGATGTGGTCCAGACAGCATGGCTGGGTCCTGCAGAGTTTCCCATCACTTCCCTGGGAGGAGGTTCTGTAGAAGTGAGGCTGCAAGTGGGCCTTCCAACGTTGGACACCTGAGTGGGAACACTGGTTCTTATTCTTCCATAGGAAGAAGACCCACAGGAAAACCTCACTGTTCACATTCGTAAAACGAACTTGATAATACAGACTTCATAGACTCTTGGGAGAATTGGCAGCAGCAGAACATGTGAGCACTTAGCACAGGTGCCTGGCACATAGGATCAGTCAATACCAAACATATGTGAACGCTGGTGAACAGGACAAGGGGGGCATACAGGCAAAAAATACTTCAGCATAAAAGAAAGAAGTTTATTTTCTAAATGTCTTAGGAGCTTTTTTCCCAAAAGTTGTAACAAGGCAAAGTAGAAGTAAATAGTTGAGTTTTGTCCTGCTGGCTGACACTTACACAAACAGAAATATGCATGGACCATGTAGGTCTATATGCATGATTGTTCTCATAGTAACAGGATGCAGACAATATATTGATTGACATGCAGTCTACCTTGATACACTGCCACACAGTCTGTCTGCCACACACATTCAAGAGAGCAACCTGAGAAATGTTTTCTGTCTCAACTCTCAGACTTGACCTCATTTAGCTCGGAGAACCACACAGTAAGCTTATTTTAGGACATGGTTTGGCCTGATGACGCATGGTACCAAATGTTCCTGCACAGAGTGCCAGGAGTGTGCTGGGGCACCTCTAATGCATTCCTCAGATACCTTTGTTTCTACCCAGCTCCTTCACAGGTAAAATGCCTCATCTTTAGAGACCAAGTCATGACTGCATAGTTAAGTTTAGCATGAATGTGTGAATGAAAAGCACTTCTATTATTAAACCATCACAAGAGAGAAATATTTCTCTGATGACATCTATTAGCTCCTGGCATCCAGGGACTCCTTTCCCCAAATCCTTTCCAAATAGGGAACTAGCAGCGCTCTAAAATTGAGCCAAAGGGACCCCAAAGAATGTGTGGATTTGGAAATATTCAATGCATACTCGAAATACCTTTGGCCTTCGGTATTCAGAAAGAACTGTGAACTCTGAAATATGAAGCTCTCATGACCACTGAACGTGCAGAAGTGCCAACTGCACTGAAATCCCTCTTGGGATCCTGGCCGTGCATGCTTTTGGAAACTGCATGAACACCTTCCATCAACTCGTGTATTCTCAGGACACTTAACATTTTCAATTTCAGCTTTTAAAAGAACCATGTTTTCATCTCAGAAACTCTCACTCATTGGGGAATACAGGATATATTTCTTTTCCAGGGACACATATTTTAAAATGTCAAGAGTAATGAACGGCCTGAAAATGCAGAGAAAGTAAAACTGTATAATACATAGCATTTATTGAGTGCTAACTATCTTAGGGGCTTTGGGTTTGTATTCTTTCATTTGATCTCATCACAACTGAATGACATAAGGAAGGCAATCCATTTCATTTTTCATGCATTCCTTCAAAAATAACAAATATTTATTGAGCATCCATTGTATCCCAGGATTCGTTCTAGCTGCTGGGAAGATGGCAGGGAGCTAGACAATATCCCTTCCAGATGGAGTTGATAATCTAAAGACAGAGACAGACCACAGTGAAAATCACATAGCTTTACCATGACATCAGATAGTGATGAGATCTCAAAGAAGGATGAAGCAGGGTTAAGGTCCAGATGAAAGGAGCAGGGTCAGGAGTGACATTTAAGAGAAACTGATTTCTGGGCATTAATCTGAGTGGAGGAAAAGTTCCCTACACATAGGAAACAAAGCAAGGGGGTCAGGGTGGATGGAGGGCAGGGAGGGAGGTGTGAGGGGCTATTGACATTGGAAGAGGCAGACACGGCCTGAGCATCAGGACCTGATGGGAATGCATCACATCTTGGGTGTGAAGTTGGAAAGAAAATAAATAGAGGATTCAGTGTTCTCTGCTGTCTCCTATTCCATTCCTATTTCACATTTTTTAAAAACGCTAATCACACTTCAAACTTTACTTAATTGATATCACAAGCCATCGAGTTTGAAAGCCATACTCCAATGGATATCCCTTGCTTCTGAATTATCCTTACAAAAATAGAAGCATTAAAAAAAGGACCTATCATCAGAAGAAAAGAAAATGTATGTGGTCATGGTTGCCACTAAATTTATTGTGGTGATCACTTCACAATATATGTATGTATCCCATTATTTTTGTACACCTGAAAGTAATATAAAGTTAATGTAAAATATATCTCAATATAAACCCTCCCCCAGAAGAAAATGAGAAGATCTGGCAGATTTGACTGTACTATCCACACAATCAGAAGAATCAACTAAATCTGTAGAAGTTAAGTCGCTCAGTCGTGTCCGACTCTTGGCAACCCTGTGGACTGTAGCCCACCAGGCTCCTCTGTCCATGGGATTCTCTAGGCAAGAATACTGGAGTGGGTTGCCATTTCCTTCTCCAGGGGATCTTCCTGACCCAGGGATCGAACCCAGGTCTCCCACACTACAGGCAGATGCTTTAACCTCTGAGCCACCAGGGAAGCCCAACTAAATCTATAAATGGAACCAAATAACAACCCTTCCGTATTTTACCTTTTGTTCATTTTATCTTATAGTTAAGGAAGCCAAAACACCAATAAATAGTAATGCAGGGCTTCCGGGTTCCCCAGGAAGCCACGAGCTGTTGGATCCCCCAGCCCTATCCCTGAAGGCAACTGATTACAGAACTTCTGCCCCCTCGGCTCCCAGCTGACGGGCAATGCCGGGCATGTGTCAGCACCAGCCCACAACAGCAGGACAGAGGAATTCAGACCCACAAGGCTCTTAGGGGCAAAGGTTCCCTTGAGTTTTACATGTCCAATTCTGGTTGGGTTTGTGGCTGCTCTTCTTATCTCAAGTTGGCACTCCTGTACGTGACTTTTAATCACAGAAATTCTGAGTATCAAAAGCACATGAGAAGTCACGTCCTGGGTCCCCAAGCAAACACAGAGGATCACGCCTCAATCCCCCAAGGGCAGGCAGACTGACACCATCTCCAGACAGGGTCACAGCACCCATCAAGGTACAGGTCCGTAGTCTCACCTCTCTGGCATAAAGTCTAGAAACAGAAGCTGGTTCTGCCACTCATTCCCACTTCTGAGAACCAGGCAGTCATCAGCTTCCACTCTCCCCTTTCCAGAACGACCTGGTTCTCCCTCCCCACATCAGCAACAGGCAGGGCTTCACTTCAGACCTGCAGGTTCCAGCCCCCAGGCTCATGACCTTGACCTTGCAGGACTGGTCCAGCAGGCGCTGGTGGGGAGAGGAGCCTGGGGCCTGAGGTGTCAGTTGCTGGCTGCCACAGAACATTCTCCCTTGTCTGGAGGGATGGTGACCAGTGCTGGGAAAAGCCAGGGAGCAGGCTGCTGGCAGAACTGGCTCTTCTTCAGATTCTTCAGCCGTTACTGCATCAGGCGAAGCAGCCAGCAGGCCTCGGGAACACATCGTCCAGTTCGGTGTTTTCAGACACAGCTTCCACTAGGCCTGCTCACGCTCATGCTCAGCCTTTATTCAGCCTCACTATTAACCCTGCTGTGGGTGTAGCCCCCTTCCTCTGTCAGCCGCATCCAGAGCACAAGGGGTTTCCAAGCTGCTGTTCCACTCACCTCCCTGGGAGAGTCTGTGTCTTAGCAGTTCACAAAGAACCAAACGTCCTGGGTGTGTCTTTAATCCCACATGAGTGACTGGCAGTGGGGGCCTTCAGGGCCCTCCAGAGCCTCCCAGGTGCACGAGGCTTCCATGAGGAATCGGGACTTTGTTGGGACCACAACTGCATTCCCACTCTGTCCCTGCAACCCACAGCAGTTTCCCCATGTGTGAGGACCCAGTGAAAAAATAGAGAGCATCAGTTAAGATACCAAGTAAAGGAGCAGAAATGCATGCTGCCCATCTATCCTAGAGGTGGGAGGGATCAACCGCCTGCCTGCCCACAGGGAACAGGGCCAGGAGGAAGGCTGTTATTTCGATTGGCAGGACTTTGCTCCTGCTTTCCCTGGGCAATGTTGTTCAGGGCTTCCCAAGTTACAATAAGTCCCCTACACGAGCTGCACTTAGTCGTTCAGTCGTGTCTGACTCTTTGCGACCCTGTGGACTGTAGCCCATCAGGCTTATCTGTCCATGGGGATTCTCCAGGCGAGAATACTAGAGTGGGTTGCCAGGCCCTCCTCCAGGGGACCTTCCCAACATTGGGAAGATCTTCTACATTGCAGGAAGATTCTTTACCGTCTGAGCCACCAGTGCATATTTTATAAAGGTGGGTATGCCTACAGTGTCAATATCGTCACTTTTTTAATATCTCCATGGACATAGGCACATGAAATACAGGACAGAATTTGTATGTTATGCCCCATCTCTTACACGTCATAGTCTAATGCAAACTTCCTGTGAGTGAGTGTGTGTGTGTGTGTGTGTATGTGTGTGTGTGTGTTGGTGAATAAATTACTAAGCTTCTTTTCTGAACACATTGGATGACTCCAGCAGTTCTTTTAAATTCAGGCGCTGAAGGGGAAGCAGTTCTTCCTGTCCCATCCTCAAAATCATCTCTGTTATCCATCCCAGGGGATACCTTCCTCTGGCAGAGCCAGGCCGAGCTCCTAGCTTGAGGCACTGCTGCTCTGGTTACAACTGCTTTTACAGACCTCAGCCACTCCCTGCAAGCCTGTGACTTTATGTTCTCATGGTCAAGAATGTGGGAAACTGACTGTAACTTCAAAAAACTTCCCCCTATAAACAGATTATCTCTCTTTAGGATGATACCTTTAAACTCCTTCTTTTTCACCAACTATGTTGATACACTGTTTAAATAAATTATATATACACACACACACACACATACATACATATGTTTGTATACATGTGTATATCTGTGCACACATACACATACACACACACATGGCCATGATCCCCTGCATGTGAATGAGAAATCTGAAACCTTGCCAGAAATACTTGTGCTCTGAACACATTTCTGATTCCCCATGTTGTCAAAACGGGCTTTGTGCAAACTGATGCTAAGGATTTCAAGGACAGCCTGGACACCCCTACTCCCCCATCCCAGTTCTCTGACCACAGGCTACTGCATCATGGCTGCTAGTCCAAAGAACACTGCCCAAGCCCCAGGCCATTCCTGCAAACAGAACTACTGTGTGCTGGGACTAGAGTCCGAGCTTCAACAAACCCCTGGCAGGTTTTGAGGGCTACACTCAAGCTCCAAAGCCTTCCACTGCAGCCTGAGGTAAATGTCACAGTCACCCCCTGGGAAGCTCAGCGAACCACAGAGATGGGAGAGAGTCCTGTTTCTCACTTTCCCTAAACCTTAAGGAGGGTGGTGCCCTGCTTGTGGTTCAGAGGGCCCCATTCAGTCTGCGTAAGTGCTCTCTGGCTGCTTCCTAGCCTGTTCAGGCCTTGTCTCTGTTCAAACGTGCCTTGGGCATGTACGATTGTAGACCCACTGGGTGATCAAGAGGAAGCTATTTCCGGGGTATAGCCAGAGCTTGGATGCGCCCATAAGGTCCCCATGGTGAGGGCTGCAGAGATCAGATCCAAGGCTCAAATCTAGCGACAGGAAGTCCCTACGCCACCATGTTCCAGCAGGATGACCAGGGGGTCTGAGGAATCCAAGAATAACAACTTCCAGGCCATATTTACAGTGTGTTATTGTTATGGACTGAATGTGTCCCTGCCAAATTCATATACTGGAGCCCTAACCCCTTATGTGATAATATTTGGAGCTGGGGTTTTGGGGAGGTGATTAAGTTTAGATGGGGAATTCCCAGGTGGCTCAGGGGTAAAGAATCTGCAGGTCAACGCAACAGATGTAGGTTCCATCCCTGGATGGGGAAGATCCCCTGGAGGAGGAAATGGCAACCGCTTCAGTATTCTTGCCTGGGAAATCCCATGGACAGAAGAGCTTGGTGGGCTACAGTCCATGGGATTGCAAACAGTAGGACATGACTGAGCATACTTGCATGCTCTAGGTTTAGATGAGGTCATGTAAGTGGGGGCTTATGATGGTATTAATGCCCTTATAAGCAGAAAAAAGGGCTTTCCAGGTGACACAAGTGATAAAGAATCCACCTGCCAATGCAAGAGGCATGGATTCAATACCTGGGCCAGAAAGAGCCCCTGAAGGAGGGCATGACAACCCACTCCAGTATTCTTGCCTGGAGAATCCCATGGACAGAGAAGCCTGGCAGGTTACAGCCCATAGGGTCTCAAAGAGTCAGACAGA
Source organism: Dama dama (assembly GCF_033118175.1). Taxonomy (NCBI): domain Eukaryota; kingdom Metazoa; phylum Chordata; class Mammalia; order Artiodactyla; family Cervidae; genus Dama; species Dama dama. The sequence goes on along the minus strand of NC_083696.1, from coordinate 23,315,343 downwards.
AGTGAAGTGACTTAGCACACATGCATACAAGGAGAGGAAAAGAGGTCAATCTCTTTCCACCACATGCAAACACAGTGAGAAGGTGTTCTCTACAAGCCAGAAAGTGAACTTTCAGGTGGGACCAGTTCAGTCAGCAACTTGATCTTGGACTTCCAGCCTCCAGAACTGCCAGCAATAAATATCTGGGGTTTAAGTCACCCTGTCAGCGGTGTACTGTTATAGCAACCTGAGCAGATGACTATACAGTCAAGGTGGGAAGACAGAGCCTATTTCATCTATCAGGTTATGAGGTCATTGTATCACAGTTGAGCACATGGGTCTATGCTGTGAGAACTGTTTGCTGTCTTGCATAGGACCTGTTTGGGAATCTACCCTCCTCACCCTTGGACTCCTTGAAAAATATAGCCCTATGTTTCTCTTGACTCTTCTTCCCAGATGGTTAATGCCCTTAGGGTCCTAGATTGCTTCCTAGTCTGCAGAGCAGCTGGGTGGCACCCTCCCTTTTATATTTGTTGACAATGAACAGCCTGCACTGGACTTTTGGAGGTCTCAACTTGGGAAGGTGTGGCCACTGCTGAGGCTTCAAAGGCAGCAGAAAAAAAAAAAAAAAGAATCTTCTTCATCTTCTGAGGAGTGAGTGTCTGTAGGAATAGGCTAAGGTGTAGCAAAACAGGGAGAATTTGTTGGGTTTACTTGCAGCCCAATCCTGTGTCCAGACCCACCTGTGGATGTGAACATCACCTGACTGCTCCCACAGGCACGGTTACAGGTTGAATATGTTCAAGTCCTAACACCCAGCATCTCACAATGTGGCTTTATTTAGATGTACTTTTTTTACAGAGGTAATTAGGTTAAAATTGAGATCATGAGGGTGGGCCATGATTCAAAATAACCAGTGCCCTTATAAAAAGGGGAGATTTGAACTCAGAGACAGACATGCACAGAGGGAAGACAATGAGAAGACATAGGAAGGAGGCAGCCTCATGAATGGAGTGATGTTCCCACAAGCCAAGGAACACCAAGGATTGCTGACAACACCAGGAGTTAGAAGAGGAGAGGGAGGATTTCCTCATAGAAACATTGGAGGGAGCATGGCCCTGCGCACACCTTGATTTAAAATGTCTGGCCTCCAGAACTGGAGAGAATCAATTTTTGCTGCTTTCGGTCACCCACTGTGTGATAGTCTGTTACAACAGCCTGAGGCCAACCCTGGTGCACAGGTTCTTCTGCTGTTTTACATGAATTGTCATGCTTCACAACAAGGGTTCTGCAAAACATGGTCCCAAACCAGCACCATCATCATCACCTGGAACTCTCTCTCTCTCTCTGTGCAAAGTAAAATGCAGGCCCCATTCAAACCTACTAACTCAAAAATTAGGTGGATGGAGCCAGAACCTATCTTTTAACCAGCCATCTGGGGGTTCTGATGTCTGGTCCAGTTGGAGCACCCCTGGAGGGAAGACACATATGGGAGGACTGAGAACCAGAGGATGGGCCTGAAATGGATCCACTGCTCCTCCCAGCCAGCATCCCTGAACAGCCCTGGTTGGTAGGATTGTTGGCAAATACATGGTGAGAGAGCTCAATGGGGAGTGTGGAGAGCTCAAAGGGGTGTGTACATACCCCCACAATGTGTCACCCACAATGTGTCTTAGGCCTAGAAAGCTGGAGGATCCAAAGACTGCAGGGCTCTTGTGCTCTGTCTGCTGTGAAGGCACCATAGCCCACGGCTGCTTTCCAGGGAAGGCAAAGTGGTGTCTCAGCCAAGGACCTTCCATACCCCTCCTAGCTGTCCCTGTAGGGTAAATCCTTAAAGTTCATGCAGCGCCAATGGCACACGTGGGCAGGCATCATGCCAGCCTGCTCCCAGGACCCCATGTTCCTGCACATGCTGTCTCTGTCCTCTGAAATGACTCTTCCTGTGAAACAGGGCTTCCATGTCACCCCCTGATCCTCTCCTCTCTCTCCACACCCGCTGCCCTGGGTCCTCATTCTAACAGCCTCCAGCACATGGCCCTCTACTGACCACTGACACATGGGCCTCATTCCCAGGCCATGATCCTCCTGACTGCCCCAGCTCTGTTCTCCCTGGAGCTCCATCTCCTCCTAAATCAGAGCTTCTGCTCCATAGACTGTTGAATCACTTGGCAATCAGGACAGCTCTTGGTACATAGGCACAGCAAAAAGGGAAACCGATTCTTGTCCTTGGAATCCTTGACTTGCTTTCCTACAGTGGTAAAACTCACCAAACAATTCCTCAAACCCAATTCCTTGTCTGCTGTAGAGACGCAACCCTGTGGCGATGATTTTCCCTTCAGGTGGATTTTTCTTGTCACCACCACTTCGTTTCCTTCTCCTCCCTGGCTTCTCAGGGGTGTGACACACACTTGCCCCCATGGAAGACTGGACACGGGTTTATAATGGCATCAGGGAAGCTGAGAACCCCACCACCACAAAGCAATGACAAGCCAGTAGCTGGCCCAGTGAGGACTTGGCTCCATCCCCATTTTCCACGCAAGGGCATTTGAAACTTACTCTGGCTCCTTATGAAATAACTTATTGATAAGGAAGAAATAGATCAACAATCCAAGGGGGATGCTGAGGTGGGACCTGAGGTGAGGGGGCAGGACCATGGAGGGGCCTTCTCCCTGAGGAATCCTGACCGCAGATGAAGGCCCACCTAAATGAGGGCAAACTAGTGAAGGGGCCCCAGTCACCCAGGTGAGGCAGCCTCGGCATGAGTGGCTCAGGCCTGTGGAGGAACTGTCTACTCCTTCTTCATTTTCCCAGCATGTGGCAAAGGCTGATAGGGAGAGATTTCCCCCTAAGAAGAAAGCATCCTGTTTGTACTGGTTTGTTCCAGCTGCCATAACACAGCAGCAAAGACCAATAGACCTAAAGACATAAATGTATTTCCTCACAGTGCTGGAGGCCAGAAGTCCAAGCTCAAGGTGTCAGGAGTTGGTTTCTTCCAATGCCTCTCTCCTTGCCTTGCAGGCAACCATCTTCTTTCTCCCTGTGTCTTCACACGGCCATCCCTCTGGGCCTGTCTGTGTCCTAATCTCCTCTTCCTGTAAGGGCACCATTCAAACTGGATTAAGGTTGACTCCCAAAATTTCACCTTAGATAATTATATCTGCCATGACTCTATCTCCAAATACAGTTGCATTCTGAGGTTCCAAGGGATAGGTCTTCAGCAGAGGAATTTGGGGAGGACTCAGTTCAGCTCATAACACAATCTCAAATCAGCTATTTGAGAGTCACTTGTCTATCTGACTCTGAGGTCACCATGCTTTCATGTGTGAGAAATACAGGTGGTTTTGGAGAAGAAATGCAGAAGGACAGCCCCACAAACACCTTTTATTCTAATATTTGGTCTTTAACTCTGATTTCTAACAGCTCTTGAGACAACATTTCCTGGGCAATAGGAGTGTCTTTTGTTCTCATGAGGTGACTCTGAGTTGGGTTCTTTAATAATAAATCAGTAATCTAGTAAGTAAAATGTTTCTCTGAGTTCTGTAAGGGGTTCTCACAAATTAATTGAACTCAAGAAGGAGGTTAGTGGAACCTCCAATGGGTAGCTGGTCAGTCAGACATCAGGTGATAACTTGGACTTTCAATTGGCATCTAAAGTCCTGGGAGAGGGTGGTCTTGTAGGACTGAGCCCTTGATCTGTGGGATCTGATGCTATCCAAGGAAAGAGTATCAGAATTGAGCTAAATTCTTAGACACACTGCTGGTACCCTCGAATGGCTTGTAGGTGCAGAGAAAAACCTCTACATATTTGGTGACCAAAAGTGAAGAGTTCATTGTGAGTAATAAAAGAGACTATGCCAAAACCTTTGACTGTGTGGACCACAACAAACTCTGGAAAATTCTTAAAGAGATGGGAATACCAGACCACCTGACCTGCCTCTTGAGAAATCTGTATGCAGGTCAGGAAGCAACAGTTAGAATTAGACATGGAACAACAGACTGGTTCCAAATAAGGAAAGGAATATGTCAAGGCTATATATTGTCACCCTGCTTATTTAACTTATATGTGGAGTACATCATGAGAAATGATGGGCTGGAGGAAGCACAAGCTGAAATCAAGATTGCCAGGAGAAATATCAATAACCTCAGATATGCAGATGACACCATCCTTATGGCAGAGCGCAAAGAAGAACTAAAGAGCCTCTTGATGAAAGTGAAAGAGGAGAGTGAAAAAGTTGAGTTAAAACTCAACATTCAGAAAACTAAGATCATGGCATCTGGTCCCATCACTTCATGGCAAATAGATGGGGAAACAATGGAAATAGTGACAGACTGTATTTTGGGGGGCTCCAAAATCACTGCAGATGAATCATTGCAGCCATGAAAATAAAAGACACTTGCTCCTTGGAAGAAAAGTTATGACCAACCTAGACAGTATATTAAAAAGCAGAGCCATTACTTTGCCAACAAAGATCTGTCTAGTCAAAGCTATGGTTTTTCCAGTAGTCATGTATGGATGTGAGAGTTGGACTATAAAGAAAGCTGAGCACCGAAGAATTGATACTTTTGAACTGTGGTGTTGGAAAAGACTCTTGAGAGTCCCTTGGACTGCAAGGAGATCCAACCAGTCCATCCTAAAGGAGATCAGTCCTGGGTGTTCATTGGAAGGACTGATGTTGAAGCTGAAACTCCAATACTTTGGCCACCTGATGCGAAGAACTGACTCATCTGAAAAGACCCTGATGCTGGGAAAGATTGAAGGCAGAATGAGAAAGGGATGAAGAGGATGAGATGTTTGGATGGCATCACCAACTTGATGGACATGAGTTTGAGTAAGCTCTGGGAGTTGGTGATGGACAGGGAGGCCTGGCGTGCTGCAGCCCATGGGGTTGCAAAGAGTCAGACACAACTGAGCAACTGCACTGGCTGACTGAATAAAGGAGGCAGGCTTCCCAGGTGGCGTTAGTGGTAAAGAACCCGCCAGCCAGTGCAGGAGATGTAAGAGACACAGATTTGATCCCTGAGTCAGGAAGATCCCCTGGAGGAGGGCATGGCTACCTACTCCAGTATTCTTGCCTGGAGAATCTCATGGACAGAGGAGCCTGGTGGGCTACGGTCCACAGGGTCGCAATGAGTCAGAAACAACTGAAGCACAGCACAGCACAATAAAGAAGACTCCAAGGGAAGAAACAGTGCAGAAGAGCTGGGCTGTTACCTACAAATAGGAAGGAAAACCTGAGTTTTTCCCCCTATATAACTTTACAGAGTCTGCCCTGACTCATAGCACCCAGACAACTGAGCTTGCAAATCAGAGAGGTAGGTCAGGGACAGGCAAAGTATGTGTACACCTGCCCAGGTCTGAGAGCCACTTCAAAAGCAATTGCCAGTCTCACCTTGCGAGGGCCCTGCCTGAACAAACAGGGCAGACTTCACAGGCTCCTCGGTGGTATTTCATCTCCCTGGTTTCCAGGACTTGGACGCCCTCTGCTTCTCTGATGGGTACATGGCCACTGACTGCCTCTGCTGCCACAAGGGACATGTTAAATAAAACACGGAGACCCAGAGGAGGGCTGTGCAGGCGGAAGGTCACAGGGATGGATCTGGGAAAGAACCTGGGCTCTTGGACAGTCCCCTTGCTGTACACTGCTCTCAGATACATGTGCAAATCGACATCCTGGCTGCAGACCTGCAGACGTATGGCACTGTTCAGGCGTTGGAGCATCTCAGCAGGAGTCAAGTTCTAGAACTCCAGTGAAGAAGACAAGGTACTACAGACTTCAGTGTAGTGTTTTCAGGTGCTGCCCTAGTACAGGGCTTCAAAGCTTGGAGAATGCAGGATTAAATAAAGTAAATCAGTTTCTTCACTGCAGGATATTTCAGAACATTTAATAGCTAAAGCATTAAAGAAGGCTGTCCAGGCTGGCCGCCCAGAGCTTTCTGAGAAGATAAACACCTTTGTATGGAGCACCACCTGGGTTAGCATTCCAAGACTCCCTGCAGATGAATGCTAATCTAGTCTAACCCCTTGTTTCTTTCAGGTAACAGCTTTGTGAAAGTGTGTGAAAGTGTTAGGTGCTCAGTCCAACTCTTTGCAACCCTAGAGACTGTAGCCCACCAGGCTTTCCTGTCCATGGAATTCTCCAGGCCAGAACACTAGAGTGGGTTGCCATTCCCTTCTCCAGGGGATCTTCCTGATGCAGGGATAGAACCGGGGTCTCCTGCATTGCATAACAGCTTTATCAAGATTTAATTCACATGCCATACAATTCACCTTTATGAAGTGTACCATGCTATGGTTTTCAGCATATTCACAGAGGTGTGAAACCTCCACCACTACCTAATTTTAGAACACTTTCATCACCCCAAAGAGAAACCACATAACTCTTAGGCATCATTCTTAATAATCTTACCCTCTCAGCCCTGGGCAGCCACTAATCTCTTCTCTATCTTTACAGGTTTGCCTAGTCTGGACTTTCCCTATAAATAGAATCGTGTGATACTTGTCCTTTTGTATCCGGCTTCTTTCACTTGGCATAGTGTTTTCAAGGTTCTTCCATGTTTCCACACGTTTCATTGCTGAATATCCTTGCATGTTCCATTGTGTGGCTATACCACAGTTTGTTTATCCATTCATCTATCTGTGGGCATTTAAGATGTTTCCACTTGGGGGCTATTGTGAAGAATGCTGCTGCAGATGTGGCTGCAAGAGGTTACAATGAGGAGTCAGACTTTTTTGATATTTGATCACTGACAACTTTTAAGCCTGCCCCTAATCTCTGCTTTAGAGTAAACAGGTTTTTAAATAAACCAGTAATCTAGTAAGTAAAATGTTTTCTGTGTGTGCTAAGTCATTTCAGTCAGGTCCAACTCTGTGCGACTCTATGGACTGTACCCCTTCAGGCTCCTCTGTTCATGGGATTCTCCAGGCAAGAATACTGGAGTGGGTTGCATGTATTCCTCCAGGGGATCTTCCCAACCCAGGGATCCAACCCTTCATTATGTCTCCTGCATTGGCAGGTGGGTACTTTACGACTAATGCTATCTTCTAGCCCCTCATCATTCAAGTAGCCCTCTTCTCTGTCATAAATGATATTTTACATCACAAGTTCCATTTTTTTCCCTTTCTCTGTGACTTCTTAGAAGAACAGGGGCCTGTAAGAAAAGGCTGTCTGAAATTTAAGATGATCACACCAATCAGCCAGGTCAAGGCTGTGAAAGGCCATCACCCCTGGGAGTTCTGTGCAGATGTGCCACCCACAACCCCCCGATGACCCATCACTCGGGGCACAGGCCACAGGCACTACACATCCACACTGTGCACCAGACTTTGAGGAGGAGGGTGTGGACAGCTTTAGTGCAGTGACAAAAGTGATACTAAATGCCCTCTAGCTTCTTCCAACTTTAGACTGAAGAGTCTATGGACACTACATGGAGTATGAGACGAGTTTTACCAAAAAAAGAAAGGAAAAAAAAACCCTTTAATTGTGAAGATATTTCATGAAGAGTCCCACACAAGAGGATAGTCACTGAAAGCTTTGGTGACCAATGGTAGCAGAAGAAGGCGCCAGACGGCCCTGTGATACCTCCATAGAAGCCTGGAGGGAGTGTCTCCTCCCCCACAGGCACTGCTATCAAATGTTAGGGAGGAATCAATTAGGAGCTTGGGATGAACACAGAAGGGCTTCCCTAGTGGCCTGGATGGTAAGGAAGCTGCCTGCAACGCAGGAGACCTGGGTTTGATCCCTGGATCAGGAAGATCTCCTGGAGAAGGGAACGGCTACCCACTCCAGTATTCTTGTCTGGAAACTTCCATGGATAGAGGAGCCTGGTGGGCTACAGTCCATGGGGTCACAAAGAGTCAGACATGACTGAGCAACTAACACTTTCACATGAACACAGACACAATACTATATAAAAAATAGATAACTCATAAGGACCTACTGTATAGCACAGGGAACTTCACTCAGTATCTTGTAATAACCTATCCGGGTAAAGAATCTGAAAAAGAATGCATTTATGTATATATATATATATATATATATACACACATGTATATATATATATATACATATCTGACTTTACTGTATACTTGAAACTAACACAACAATGTAAATCAATTATACCTTAATTTTAAAAAGGAACAGTCAGTAACAGAGCCAAGAGTCGCTGGGCTCCAGGATGTGCTGGACCCTGTCAAGACCAAGCCATCAAGTGTTCATGGCACCTTGGGTTCAGTTCAGCTCAGTCACCCAGTCATGTCTGACTCTTTGTGACCCCATGAACTACAGATCGTCAGGCTTCCCTGTCTATCACCAACTCCCAGAGCTTACTCAAACTCATGTCCATTAAGTTGGTGATGCCATCCAAACATCTCATCCTCTTCATCCCTTTCTCCTTCTGCCTTCAATCTTTCCCAGCATCAGGGTCTTTTCCAATGAGTCAGTTCTTCCCATCAGGTAGCCAAAGTATTGGAGTTTCAACTTCAGCATCAGTCCTTCCAAAGAACACCCAGGACTGACTGATCTCCTTTAGGATGGACTGGTTGGATCTCCTTGCAGTCCAAGGGATTCTCAAGAGTCTTCTCCAACACCACAGTTCAAAAGCATCAATTCTTCAGTGCTCAGCTTTCTTTATAGTCCAACTCTCACATCCATACATGACTACTGGAAGAACCATAGCTTTAACTAGATGGACCTTTGTTGGTAAAATAATGTCTCCAACTTTTTAATATGCTATCTAGGTTGGTCATAACTTTTCTTCCAAGGAGCAAGCATCTTTTAATTTCATGGCTGCAGTCACCAGCTGCAGTGATTTTGGAGCCCAGCCCCCCAAATACAGTCTGTCACTGTTTCCACTGTTTCCCCATCTATTTGCCATGAAGTGATGGATCCAGCACCTCGGGTGCTAACCGCTATACTGATCTCCATTTTAAAGGTAGGGAAACTCAAGCAGAAAAGTGTGACCTGACTAGAGAGAGGAGCTGGGTAGCACCTGTGTAGGGCTGCAGTCAGGCAGGGGGCATCCCTCCTGATATGACTGCAGACCCCACTGGAACACGTGTGCTGCCCTGGAGGGCTTGGTCCCAGACTGCCAAGAGGGAAGGAGAGTTCACTCCCAAGGGGCTTGACTTTCTATTGCAGGAGCCGGTGGTTTTCTATTTGTTTTTTAACTTGTGTTTATTATTGTTGTTGTTGTTATTTATTGTTATTATTTTAATCTTTGCCACATGGCTGCTTCCCTCTGGTTATTGTCATACTAGTACTTAGGGGCCCTGCTGGTGCCCTGGTCAGTTGGCCTGAGAGCCTTTTGTTCCTCTCTGGCCCCAGGGCTTCTGAGCTGTCACCTCACCCAGGTGACAGCCACCCTCCCTCCACACCCATTGTAACAGCATGGGTGCCCGGGTGCCCAGCACTGAACCTCCAAGGACACACTGCAGCACCCTAACATGCCCACTGTCCACAGTCAGACCAGAGGGAGATGTCCCCCACGGGGTGCTTCCTGCTGTGAAGTTGGGTGAACCCCTTAGAGACCACAAAACCTTAGCATGGGAAGACCTTGACCTTCCTTCACAGAAGCAGCAATTGTGACACTGCTTTGGGGGACTCTAGGCTGAATTTCTTTGTCTGCCATCAGACAGGAAATCCAGTCGGCTGAGGTTCTTAAACCAAAATCTGATGTCTCTTGGAGGTAACAGCTCTGCAGGCAGCTTGACTCTCAGGGCTGCTGGCTGCTTCTTAATGGAAAGAGATTAAAGAAATAAAAGGAGTATGCATGCATGCAAAGTCACTTCAGCCCTGTCTGACTCTTTTGCTACTCTGTGAACTGGAGCCTGTACCACTCTTAATGGAAAAAGATAAAAGAAATAAAAGGAGCAGAGCCCCCAAAAAGATCTGTGTAGAAGCTGCTCAGCAGCTTTTCTCCATGTTTGAACAGAGAAGAGGGAAGAGTTTCTATTATAAGCTGGATTTGGGGCACAGGGAAGGAATCTTCAGTCACCACGATGCTCTCGCTGGGCTGGGAGCAGGTGCTGAGTTGGGCCCCAGCTTCAGCAGCAAAGAGGGGCTGGGCGCCCAGGGCTGGGAGCTGGCCGGCCCACATCTCTCTACCCAGGTGGCTCCGGGAGGCCCCTGCTGGCAACGATCCCCAAATAAACCTAAACAAGCCTGGGGTTGAGGGAGGTCATGCCCAAATCCCAACACAAACTTGGCAGTCCCAAGTCGGAGCTCTGGGCCCTGGGAACTCAGACTCCGGGATTTACACAACAAAGGGGCATGCCCCAACCTGGCTGTCTGCTGTGTCTTTTGAATTGTAGTATTCGGGCTGCAAACACCCGGAGGAGACACCACCACCCGTCCTGGCTTCACTTTCTCCCCACGCCGATGCCTCCTGCCTTTGCAACACATTCTGCCCTTTGCTCTCTCCAGGTCTGCCCGGAGCTGGCTGACTCCAGGATCCGAGGATCCGGTCCGCCTCGCCGCCCGCATCCCTCTGCCAGCGGCTTCCCGGAGGGAAGCGGGGCGGGGGGAGGAGAGAGTTCCGGGAAAGCCCTCAGCAGAAGGCAGGATTGGGTAGGAGGTGCGGACTTTGCACTGCATTCAGCCTCTGTTCCTCCCGCACTTGGTTAGCGGAAGAGGGTGTAGGAACTGCAGGGGATGTGCCCTGGAAAAAGCAGTCCCGGCTCTGCGGCTGTTTGCACAGGAGTGGGAGAACGGAGGAAGGCGGTGCCAGGCAGAAAGTGCCCAGTTTCAGAGAAGGGAGGCGTTAGCGACCAAGAGGAGCCCAGAGGAGGCAAGGCAAACCCAGGCAGCCCCCGTGCCAAGGCAAATTCAAGTAGTTCTTCTGAACTGGCAGCTCCAGGTCAGCGTTCAGGCCAATGAATTCTGCAGAACTCATTCCCAGAGGCCTGGGGAGCCTGCAGGCACGACTGGGGTGGCCTGAGTTCAGCTGGTTTGGCAGAGCATCGGACCTCTAGAGCCTTCACAGTATTAAAGCCGTGGGTTCCCAGAGAACTGCTCCCTGCCCATCCAGGCATTCACTCAATTTACCACCTGAAATTGCCTCTGAGCGGCAAGATAAGCCCCGAGGAGAGGTATTCTCTCATTTCACAGACAGAAGCCTGGTTCACAATGGTCCAGGCAAAGCTCAGGGGCACACAATCAAGGGCGCACAGCCAGTGCCCTTGAGAGCTCGGCCCCAAGGAGCCGCTCTCAGCCCACCCTGGGGTCAAGCTGAAGCTCCAGAGAACACACTGGGAGGCCCACTGGTCCCTACCAGGCCACACCCCTATGAGAGAAGAGATGTCGACCCATTTTACAGATTGGAAAACTAAGGTTTAGTGGAATTAAATGACCTGCTTTCATCTCCCAGAAAAGGATACTTAAGAGACTGGAGCCCAGGTGTCTTGGGCACCGCAGTCCACACTCTGCGCTCTCAGAAGACACAGACATGGCCCACAGCTGCCAGGAGACTTTGCATTTCCCCAACAGCCTCTGACACCTTTGGCACAGGCCCATAGTTCTCAAAGCCTGGTATCCAGACCTGCAACACCAGATGAGACATGTAAGCCCCAGTCTCCACACCGGATCTACTCAGTCTGAGACAATAGGGTGGGCCCCCTGGTCTGTGTGGTTATAAGTCCTCCAGGGTCTGTTACACTCCTCCAGGTGAGAAGGGCAGGTGCTCTGGAAGAATAGTCCATGAAGCTGGGGCAGAGCATTCCTAAAAAGGAAAGATGTAGCCTGTGCAATACCCACACAAACCCTACCCTCAGCCTCACCTTGGGCTGCGGTGAGAACAGGGCGGCATCCACCTCAGGGTCTACATGCCTGACAGGTCAGCACAGGTGGAAGCTGAAAGAGAGAACCCGGAATTGACCCACACCTGAGCTGGCCTGGGGGCCGGGCTCCAGCGCCACCTCGCCTGCACCCTAGCGGGGATGGGATGCCGCCAGCATGTGGCCCCAACCAGGGATATTTGATCATTTCCGCTCTGCACTGTCCACAGGGTGGAGTGTACAACAGACAATTCCAGGGAGGTGACCTTTCCAATTAGGCGGTGAAGTCAATGTGAACTTCAGACAATTTAAAAATAGGATTCTAAAAATAGCTCTGTGGAAATGGGAGGTGTGGCAGAAGTTCCTGGCGAGTCCAGGCAGGGTGGTTCCCACACAGCCTCCCCACCAAAGTAAGCTGCATCTGACCCCCAGCAGACCTTCAGACAGAGAAAGATGCAAAAAATCCGGGTGGAGTGTAGTGGGGTGTTGTGATGGGAAAGGACTCAGAGCTTGGGTGTGGGAGCTTACCTCATTTATGTTACCCATGGGTTCACTGATTGATGGTCCTTTAAATTCTATGTTTAGGTCTGGATATGCTGCTGTGAGTAGGAGCTGGCTAGTATGTATATAAGCATGCATGTTCATCATTTTTTACCAAGTTTTATTTCCCCTCCAGATTTTCCAGACCAGAACATCAGCATCACTGCCCCCAGACCCTCTGAGTCAGAGTCTGCTTGTTCCCAGGGCCCTGGGTGTCTCAGTGTCCAGGAAAGTCTGAGAAGCTCTGCTCCAAGCTCCTGGAGGCCTGCCCCAAATGCCAGGGCAGGGCTGAGGGTTCTGTGGGAGTCCTCCTGTGGTTGAGATCTCAGCACACAGGGCTGCTTCTTCGGTGAAGGGACTTCCTGCAGCCACAGAGGACTGTGAGTTGGCTGAGTGAGACCCGAAAGTATCTCTCCTTGGATAGAACACTGGGAATCTGGTCCAGACATCTCCTCGGGGCTCCTGTCCAGATGTGGGCTGGATGCCAAGCAGAACTGTGGATGCCTGCCATCGGTGCTGGGACACCTGAGGTCACTGTGAGCATGGGGTCTCCTTCTGCCTCCCTGCCCCTACACACGCAGGGAGCGTTTAGCTCATGGGTCCCTCCACAACACTTCATAAAACTCCTACCTGGCTCCAGGCCAGGCTCCCCATGGGGAGTGAGACCTGCTGGGGATGGATGCGCAAAGCAGGAAATGACAATGTGAAAGCAGAGGGGCCAAGCTGGCCTCAGGTGTTGCCGCACACGGAGAAGGACCGGACAGGTGACCAGCCTCCTGTGAACAATCTGGCAAGCCTGGAGCTGGTGAGTTCCGTATACAAAGGTTAATGTTTCTATTTCTCTAAATTGATTTTTCTCTTCTCTTGGGATTATTATTTATATGGAACTGAGCACTTATCTTAAGAGCGCAGTTTAGTCTTGACAATTGTATACATTTGTGTCACGGCCCCCACTTCAAAGTATGAAACATTTTCCCACCCCAGAAATTCCCTCCAGAGATGACCACTGTTCTGACTTCCACCACCAGTGGTTGTTTTTGCATGTTCTTGACCTTCGTATGAATGGACTTAAACTGTGAACATCCTATGTCCCAGCACGAGGTTGGTGAGATGCGTCCATGTTTGAATTTATATCCTTGCTGTGAATTTTTGTCCTTGCTGTGAAGGATGCTAGCATGTAGATAAAAGAACTTTATTCAGAGAGTGGTGGATATTTGGGTTATTTCCAGCGTGAGACTAATATCAATATTAATAAAGCTGATACTGGCAGTTTTTTTAATTTACATTTTTTTAAATTTATTCAGTGAAATTCACATTATGAAATACACATTATGTATTCTAAAATGATCAATTCAGTAACATTTAGTACCGTCATAGTACTTTGCATTCTTCAACCTTGTCTAGTCCCAAAACATTTCCATCACTCTGAAGTAAAACCCCTTATTCATTAAGCAGTTTCTCCCTACCCTCCTCACCCTCTTTGGAAACTACCAATCTGAATTCTGTCTCTGTGAATTTACCTAGTCTAGGAGGTTCACATCGATGCAATCATAGAATATGGCATTTTTGTGTCAGCTTCTTTCATTGAGCATCACGCTGTCCAGATTCATCCATGTGTTAGTGTCAGCACTTCACTCCTTTTATGGCCAGAGTCTATTCCACTGTGTGGAAGGACCACAGTTTGTGCTACAGACACTTGAATTCATGTGTTGTGGATTCAAGCACTCATTTCTCTCTGTAGGAGACTCCGGTTCAATCCCTGGGTCAGGAAGATTCCCCTGGAGGAGGGCATGGCAACCCATTCCAGTGTTCTTGCCTAGGGAGTGCCTTGGACAGCAGAGACTGGCAGGCAGCTGTCCATAGGGTCACACAGAGTCAGACGTGACTGAAGCGACTTAGCACTCAAGACTTAGACTCACTGGACTCCCCGCCTCACTCAGCTTGCTGGCATATCCCGCAAGCATCCTCACTTTAATGCCTTCTCAGGTCCCTCCATATAAGCATGGTGACCAGAGAGACATCTCCAACCTCACTGCCACTGAAGCCTTGAAAGGTCAACACAGAATTCCTTGCCCTCAGTCAGGGGCCCACTTGCCAGGCCCACCTCAGGGTCCTCTCCTGGGTTACTGCCCTTCCCCACAGGACCTTGAAGGAGGAGACCGTTCACAGAGCAAGAGTGGTTGAAAGGTGTCCCTGCAAGGGCTCGCCAGATTTTCTCACCTCCTGTTGCATTTCCCTGACTGTGCATGCTTTCTGGTGCAGCTCCAAGGCAGGTGATGGAGACCCTGGCGGCCCACCCAGGCAGTAAGTGTATCTGGGCCAGTAGAGCCTAGTGCCCGACTACTCAAGTAAGGAGGCTCTGAGACCCTCACTGAGCAGGTCCTGCAGAACAAGAACACCCTGCTCATTGTGCAGGTCTAAGAATACACACAGTCTTCCAATTCGTCGTATTCCCCGAGGGTCCGGTTCATGGATTTCCTTTTCAGTAGAATATACATTCCAAGGAAACAGACACAAGATCTCACACAATGCAAGGTGTTTTCTGCACGATTTCTGTGGTAGCCCTTAAGTAAATAAATCGGCGACTTTTGACGTGCTTTCTGCTGAGGAGAGAATAGCTAAGTAAATACAGCACCTGCCACAATACAGGAGGAAGACAGGGGAGTCCAGTGCACGGTTCTCTGCAAAGTCATTTATCTCTGACCCTCGGGAAGGCTCCCATTCTGAACAATTCAAGGGGCTGTGGCCTGCATGCAAAATCAGCAGGACTTGGGTTGGTTTTTATGGTCATATAGAGAGCTGTTTTCTCCTTCTTCTTTGATGTTTTCAAACATATAGGATGATGCCTACACATTCATAAAACAGAACACAAGCACAACTGGGCTAATTTATCCCCTACAGAAAGGCAAAGGGTTGGAAGGAGATGGGCTATCCGAGACTAACACTACCAGTCCCTTCTTCCTGTGAAGGAGCTGGTATCTCAACTAACATTTCCTGAGCATCTGAATGACACAGAGAGGGAATTGGATGTCCAGGGTACCATGGCCCAGGGTCCCTACCTTCCAAGATGAATCAAAGCCAAAAGGGAAAAAAAATCAATTCGCTTATTACTTTATACCCAGTGGCTCAGACAGTAAAGAGTCTGCCTGTAATACCAGAGACCCAAGTTCAATCTCTGGGTTGGGAAGATCCCCTGGAGAAGGAAATGGCCACCCACCCCAGTATTCTTGCCTGGAAAATCTCATGGATGGAGGAGCCTGGCAGACTATAGTCCATGGGGTCGCAAAGAGTTTCACACGACTGAGCAACTTCATGAAAGGACCATTCAAGTTTTGCTTCAAAAACAGAAAGATGCCCCATCATTACCATCTCACTTTTATTAAATATCTTTAGCCACAGACATTTTCATACAGATTACCTACTGGAATGCCAGGGAAGGGGGCCTTTCTTAATAGATTACGTGTGCAATGCAGAAGTCTGAACCATAGTCACCACCTGGATGGACAGGACAGAAAGTTATTAATACGTTACTGTTTGAGAAAATTATTCTAAAATGCAATTATCAAAATAAACATAAAATAGTTTTTTAAAAGTAGCTAAAATTCATCGAATGTTTTCTCTGTGAGGCACTTTGCCTTACCAGCATCACATTTGAAATAACATCTGGAAGGATGCCTTTCTTCCACCCATCCCCAGCATCTCCTAAACATCTGTTAATAACTGGGAGCTTCAACTAGCTCTGCAGACATCTTCATGTCTTTGTGCTGCTTCTCTTCACCTCTAATCTCTCTTCAGAAGATGGTCATTGGCCTCGTGGGAAGTGGTTTAAATAGCCAGAAATAGGTTCACTTCCAAGATCGGTCTTTAGGGACAGTGCAGTTCACCTGGGAGCCCAAGCATATTGGGGAAGAGGAGGAAGAGAGAAGAGAGATGACCCCCAGGGCAGAGACTAAAGTCACCAGCAGAGTCCTAAGAACTCTTCGTGCTCAGGAGAAACAGGAAGGCAACAGGCTCCTCTTTGAAGGGGCATCTGATATCAACACACTTCAGATCACATAGATTTAACACAAGGGGTTATACAGGAACCATGGGCCTTCCTGCCTGCATTTACTGGCTTCCTCATTTGGCCCTTACTGAGTCCCTATGAGTCTTCTCAACTGTCCTGTTTCCATGAAATGCCAAGGATCCCTCATGAGCAAGCAGGAGCCGCTCATGCAAAGTTACTTGTTCTAGAAAATTCTCCCTCCCTCCGTGCTCCCCACTGGGAATTCAGGCAGAATTGTTCTTACCAAATCAACACTTGGTAAAAATAATCTGAGCCAGCGAGCCATGATACCATGGACTCTGAGGACCAGCTTCTGCTCTACCAACTATTCTGTAGTCAGGAAATCTGTGCATTAAGGGGGGGCGAGGGATAGTGGGTGGTTGCCAGGAAGAAAGGAATGGTGAGGCCACCTGCCATGGAGGAAGGACTGCTGTGGAGCCATCCCAGTCACCAACATCATGATCTTCATCTCCAGGTCATTCCTATGCTGCTGACATCCTGACACTGCTTTCCTTGGAATTTGGCTGTCCTCAAAGAGGAAGGTGGCACATCTGGCTCAGTGTCTGGGCTTTATCACGTCTAACATGCCTCACATATCCTCTAGGATGAAGCTGGAGTGGGGGTAATTAAAGATGGTTGCCCTTTTTTTGACACCCACACACCCCATAGAAGGCAGATTGCCTATGTCCCCTCCCTCTTGAATGCAGGTGGATCTGGGTCTCCTTTCACCAATAAAGTATAGCAGACAGGACAGAACATGGTGCCAAATTCTGGGCTCAGGCATTATGAAAGAGCTGCAATCTTTCCCCAACTCATGGACCCTCTTGGGTAATCCTGAAGCACCATTAGACAGCCAGCCACCCCTGGGTGCTCTGAGGAAGCACTCTCAACCATCACCCCAGCCAGGTTCAGCCTGCAGCCACCCCTGCCAATGTGCCAGATACAGGAGCCAAGAGTTTGGACCACCAGACAGCCATTTGCCAGTGGATAACCTCCAACTGAACTCAGCCCATGCTACCTGGAGCTGGAAAATCATCCAGCCATGCCCGGCCAGGATCACTGACCCACAATATCCATAAGATCTAACAAACTGTCTCTGCTCTCTGAGTTCTGCTGATGTCATTCAGGAGATAACCAGGAGCACCCTTGCTATCTTCCTCACACTATTTCTAGCTCATGTCGGACTGATGTCAAGGTCCCCCTTCACCCCATTAAACCAGAACAGCTCCCAGCGCAGACCCAAACATTTACTGTGCCTGGAGCTTTCTGACGTGTGCGGTTCCATCTCTGGGGACACAGGAAGAAAGGGCAGCCTCTGGGGCCAGTGAGCCAATCCTAGGGGGCTTGGTGGGACACCCCTCCTGCTCAGAACCTCAGTGCACTGACCACTTGGAAGCTCTCAGTCTACCAAGTAGAACCAGTCCTCCAGGCAGTCACGCAGAATGGAGTTTCTCAACCTCGGTACCATGGGCTTTTGGGACCGGGTGATTTTTGTGGGGTTGCTTCTTTGTACCCTAGAACACTTGGCAGCTTCCTGGCTCCCTACCAGTTCTGACAACCAGATGTGTCTCCAGCATCATCTAATGTTCTCTGATGGCAAAATGTCTCCCAGTCCAGAACGTCTGCCCTCCAGTGTTTTGACATGGCCAGGTAGAAGCGATCCCTGACTCCATGAGACCTTGCAACCCCAGCAGGCCACATCACAGAGCTTATTCCTTCAGATGTCACCTTGGGAAACCTCAGCCTTATCACTCGATGGATACTGATTTCCTCTTTTGTATGTGGTCCTAGAGGGAGAGGCATTCCAGGTGGTTGCCCTCCCCTGGGGGCTCCATCAGGACCAGGAGGTCATGTGCACTCACACACTGCAGCCTCTCTCCTTCCACCGGCACATTTGAGCTGGGAGTGAGGATGCAGATGCCGGGAGAGGAGTGTCCAGAAACCAGTGCCCCAGCCCAGACATTGCCTATCCGCGCACCTGCCACCAGCCCCCAGGCAGCTCTGCTTCCAGGAAGGTCGCTCCAGCTTGCACTTGAGGCTCTGCCAGGAAGTCCCCTGGGAACCACCCCTCCTTGGAAGGGGAAAGGCAGATGAGGTCCATCTCCTGCCATTTAAGTTGTAGCTGCAATAATACTCCAACCTAACCTGAGTAGATAAATGTTGTGAAAAATGGATCCTTCCTGCCACAAAAAAAGAGAATAACCTGTTGGCCTTTGGAATGATTCAATTGTTTGGGAAATACGTAACCACTACACTTTTAAAGCCAGGGTGGTGGCCGGAAGGGTTCCTAAGAAAGTGCATAGTGAAAACAGGGGGACTCAGGGATGCCCTGAAGGTGCCTATTTGGCAGATGCGTGAAGCCCCAGGTGACTGAGTGTGTCCTCTCTTGAGGGTGAGAGTGGGGTGGGGAGGGGGCACTGAGAAAGTCCATTCTCTCGTGAATCTCTTGAGAATGAGAGAGAAGAGATGGGAAATACACTTGGGCAGACTGGGTGACGGTGAGTAGTTGTTTAAAAGGAGACTCTTGATTATATTTAAAAACAGTGGGAAAAACCCAGTGGTGGGGAGGGTGGAGAGGAGGCACCCTTGTTGAGAGGAGGCACCTTGGAGATGGAAGGGCCTGCAGACACAAGTGGATGGATGGATGGATGGATGGATGGATGGGTGGGTGGATGGGTGGGAGGGTGGGTGTGTGGGTAGATGGATGGGTAGATGGTTGGAAGGGTGCTGGGTAGGTAGATGGATGGATAGATGGATAGCCAGACTTGGTGACGAGCTGCCCTTAGGTCCAAGCTAACAGCTCCATCTCCACCCCACATGAGGAATATGGTGGCCCCTGGATCAGAGTCCAAGACGTCTGCCCCACCTAGCCATCATGATGTACTTTACTTGCCTCTTGATGGTGGAAATGAAAACTTAGGAATATCTTTGCATCCAGTACTTCTTCATCTGAAGCACAGTGCCCCAAGAAGAGTAACCATTGCTAACTCCAGCTGGAGGAACGACAATGCACACCTTTCGTATTCGTAAAATGCATGTCCGGGAGGAGATGCGGGAGGCTTCCAGCTCAGAGCCAGAAGAAATGAGCACAAAAAGAACAGGCTTGTGCAGGCAGGGACTTTAACAAGGAGTTACGGTGCCGTTCACAAGCACATCTGGGGGGATCTGTAGAAGAAACTAAGGGAGTGTGAACCAGACCCCCTACTTAATCCAGAGGGTCAGGGAAATAACACCTAAGCCACATTCCTAAAGGATGACATGGATGGCCAGCAAAAGCCTGGGTACTCACTTGCCAGTCCACTCCCAATTTTGTCCTTGCTGGTCTTCCCGTGAAGGAAAACCGCCTGAACCCTCGTTACAGGCCCCTCTGCAGCCTTCTCAGCACATCAGTATCACAAAGCTCTTAATAGCCAGACCGGATGCTTCCTGCCCAACTCTAGGGCAATTTCCTCTCAGTCTGTTTTGTTATCTTACTTTCTCTTATTGCTATTTGCTGCACAGAACTTGATTCCTGACTTGGGGCTGTTATTGAAGGAGGAATTTTGTAAACTGTGACATCATACTCCAGTACTCTTGCCTGGAAAATCCCATGAACGGAGGAGCCTGGTGGGCTGCAGTCCATGGGGTCGCTAAGAGTCAGACATGACTGAGCGACTTCAGTTTCACTTTTCACTTTCATGCATTGGAGAAAGAAATGGCAATCCACTCCAGTGTTCTTGCCTGGAGAATCCCAGGGACGGGGGAGCCTGGTGGGCTGCCGTCTATGGGGTCGCACAGAGTCGGACACGACTGAAGTGACTTAGCAGCAGTAGTGACATCGCAGCATGATATGGTGCCATAGTTTTCTACATACAGGTTCTCTGGACAGATTTATATAAACTCAAGCCCTCTGCTTTCCTCTGAAGGTCAGTTCCAACTCCAGAAATAAATGCATAGCCAATTTTAAAATCTAAAATTTACTTACAAAGTGATACTAAAAATGATCCACCATAAACTGTGAAATCTCAAATAAAAATTGTGCCTTGAACAATAACCTAAAATTGTCAAAAGAATTTTTCACAGCTTCATTTTATGATATTGTCCCCTGAGACAAAAGTATATTTATTTCATGCATTCAGGGTTTAAATATAGAGCAATTCCAAGGTATAAGTTTACTGAAAATGCATTTCCACACATATTTGAATATTTACACGTTGGTGCATTGAAACATCATCCCTAAGTATTCAATTTCTTTGCTTTTCATAAATACAAAGCTAAGATTCTATGTGTACTTTTTTATACTCCAAGTATACAGTTGAGTCGGGCTTCCCAGGTGACTGTAGTGGTAAAGAACCCGCCTGCCAATGCTAGAAATGTAAAAGACATAGGTTCGATCCCTAGGTCAGGAAGATCCCCTGGAGGAGGAAATGGCAACCCCATTCTAGTATTCTTGCCTGCAGAATCCCACAGACAGAGGACCCTGGAGGGCTACAATCCATAGGGTCTCAAAGAGTTGCACATGACTGAAGCAACTTAGCACTCAAGCATATACCTTGAGTAGTTTCCATCCTAATGAAGACTGAAGACTGAATTTACCATGCTCGGTATTCAGCACCTTCCCCTCACTGTGCATATTCTACTACTTTACACAGCCCTATACGGCTCCCCAGACACACACACACACACACACACACACACACACACCAATCTCCTATGCAGTGGAAAGAGAGGGGTGGAGGGCATGCTCCCTTGATCTGAAGCAACCACCCCGTCGTGGTGGCAACTCTTGCAGGGCCCTGAGCTCCATCCTCCCGTTCTGGAGATGGCCTTGCCCTGAGCACCTGCCTCCCACTCAGGCAGGTCTGTCCAGAGGTGGGGCCTTGCGTGACACCCTGCACAGAGACACTTGGCAGTCAGGAGCCATCTGTCACAATGCCTGAGGCCATGCGCCACCCAGGCACCTCCTTTTCCCTGTGGAGACTTGCACGTTGAGAGACAATCCAGAATCTGTGACACCTTAGTCCTCTTTCCACAGCTTTGTCATCTATTTTCCATCTCCCCCGAGGCAGGGCAGTTTCCACGAGGAGACAGTGCCAGATGCATTGTATTTCATCACGTTTGATTCACTGTCGGCCAAGAAAGCCTGTTCTTTTCAAAGAGCAATTTGGAGCAGTCACCCTCTCTCCAAACCACCTTTCCCAGGGTTGTTATTTGTTTATTGTCAAGAAGTATTCATACTGTTTTCCTGGTGCCACCAAGGAGTGGAAAACTGTGCCCCACCCCCCCCCACCCCCAGGAAACAAAGTCACACTCTCCCCTCCTGACCCCTAACTTCACTCATATTCATCCCACTTGAGGAGTGTCTCGGGTACTCCCAAGAGAAAGCAGGTGATTATTTCTTCCAATGAGCTCCCCAAAGGCATGGATGCAACTTTTAGTCTTGCAAGGAGCTCAGAGGAGCCTGGGGAAGGGCCAGAGAGCTCCCTAGACCATGGTGTCATAAGAGTGATGATAATAGATGTTTCCTGAGTGCCTGCAGTATGCCAGGCACTGGGTGTTCTTCTGTGATGACACACCACTCCCTAGAGGGGTGATTCTGTCCAGAGGAGGAGAGTCATGTAACCAAAATGTTTTCCGGATCTGGGGTTCATTCACATGCTGCTAGACCCAGATCTTATAGGTTTAACATTGTTTCTTTTTCTTCATGAGAGTCCATACCCTGCAGAGGACCATGGGGAAACACACGCATCAGGCCAAGATAGTGCCATTAGGAATAGAAAGACACATCCTCCTGGCTTTGACACAAGGGCCAGCAACAGTGGGAGAACAAGAAGGAAACCAGGGAGGAGGGACCCTTGGCTCCCCAGAAGCTCAAGGCCAACTCCATAGGGACTGGGATGCACCTGCTGGTAAGAGGCAGGGTCAAAAAGTCAAAACTTTGCACTGCTCTCTGGATGCCCATGGGTTCATGATCAGCTTTGGATAAGACAGTCTTATTTGAGAAGGTGGAGTGTACCTGCAAGCTCCCCAGTGCTGAGAATCAAAGGGAACTGCTACACACAAACTGGGAGCTAGAATCTCCCCAACTTCATAGAGGCCCAGAGAATGCCAAGATCTGGGCACCAGAGCCAAGGCCAGAAAAGACTAGCTCTAGAATCCCAGTCCCAATATTCTGTCCAGAGCATGCTGTGACAGTAGAAGACCCCAGAACACACTCTGCTATCTTCCCAGCCACTGTGGAGGTTGTTGCAATCGCATTTTTTCCCAGGTGGGAAAGAAGGAAGCAGCAGCTGCCTGCATCTCCTAGAGACCCTGTCAAGGGCCAGATGTTGAAGCAGACTTCCCAACACAAAGCCAACCCTCTCCAGGGTGCAAATCCTGGCTTCCGGCTTGGAGAATTATTAACTCTGTGTTTTTAAAAGCAGCCGCTTGCCTTCGGCCCTAAAGAGCATCAAAGCATGGAGCTCAGAGTGTGCAGACCGCTATCTTGCCAGGCCACGTGATAAAGATAGCCAGGCCACGTGATAAACGAGAACACGATCACTGATGCCAGAACTATCACGAAGCCCATAAAAGTGGGTAATAAAGTATAAGGAAGCTTTTCTCAGAAAGACAGGTGGTTTCAGTTTTGCTGAACTTGGGGCACGCGGGGAGGGAATGGCCAGGAAATGGATCGTTTGGGGTTGTTTATTCAAAGAGGCTGTTCTTATGAGTGGGTAGTAAATCCACCTCAGGTGGCTTCTTGTAAACCTTGCAGCCCAAGTGTAAACAGATCAGACCAGGTGTCCAGACCCAACGATGGTCTCAGTCATCACCCTGCCCGCTGTGGGCTGGCTGCTCACTTTGCTTCTAGTACTTCTTGATAGCCCCCTCTGCCTCTTCCCTGTAATAGTGATACTTAAAGCAGGGTCCTAGACCAGCCCCTTCAGTATAACCTGTGAGCTTGTTAGAAACGTACAGTCTCAGGTTCTCCCTAGACCCACTGAATATGAGTGTGTGAGGACAGCCTATGCCTACACCCTAAATGAGCTCTCCAGCCAGTCTGATGTCCTTGAACAGTTAAGAATCATAGATCTCTAGGCTAACTCCTAACTGGTTCTCTGATCCCAAAGAGTCCTTGCTTTAAACCATGCTGTCTACATACAAAGATGGGTGGATGGGTAGGATTACCACTCCCAAAGGCTTCCCAGGTGGCACTAGTAGTAAAGAACCTGTGTGCTAATGCAGGAGACGTAGGAGCAGCGGGTTTGATCCCTGGGTCGGGAAGATCCTCTGGAGGAGAGCATGACCCACTCCAGTATTCTTGCAAGGAGAATTCCAAGGGCAGAGGAGACTGGTGGACCACAGGCCATGGGTCTCAAAGAATCGGACATGACCAAGGCAACTTAGCACACACCCACATGCAACAATTCCAAACCTCAATGACCAAATCATTCCCTCACTTGGCTTCTGGAGGGCTTTCCATTGCTTCCTTGATAAATTCCCTCACCCCAGGGTTTTCATGACCCTTCAATTGTTTTTTGTTTTTTGTGGCAGTAAAATGCACATAACAAAATTTACTTTTCTGACCATTTTTAAGTGTAAGTTTCAGTAGTATTAAGTACATTCACTTTGTTGTGTAAAGAGTAGCCATCATCTATCTCTAGAACTTTTTTTCTTCTCGGAAAAGTGAAAGTCTGTATGCATTTAACAATTCCCCATTCTCCTCTTTCTACAACATCTGGCAACCACCATGCTACTTTCTATTAATATCTCTATGAATTTGACTACTCTGGGTTCCTCATATGAGCGGAATTATACACTGCAAGTCTTTTGTGGCTGGCTTATTTCACTTAGCATAATGTCTTAGATTCATCTATGCATGTCCTAGCATGGGTCAGATTTCTTTCTGAAGCTGCATAATATTCAATCGCATGCACATGCATTTTGTATGTGTACCACGTTTTGTTTTGTTTATCCATTCAGTCAGTGGTATACACTGAGTTTCTTTCTACCTTTTGACTGTTGTGAATAGTGCTGTTATGAACATGGATGTTACAAATATCACAATGATATTCAATATCATTGAATTGAGAATTCAATTTTTTTAACGATATACTCCAAAGTAGAATTGCTGGATCATATGGTAATTCTCTTTAAAATTTTTTGAACAGATCATTTTGCTTCTTCCTTTTTGATTTGCTTTTTATTTCTTTTTCTTATTTAATTACTCTGTCTAGAACTTCTAGTACTATGTTGAGTAGAAATAGTGAAAGCAGTCCTCCTTATCTTTTTTCCTGAGAAAAAGATTTCAGTCTTTCACCAGTGATAATATGTTAAGTGTGAGCTTTTCATATATGATTTTTATCATTTTGAAGTATTATGCTCAGACGCTCAGTCATGTCCTACTCTTCGTGATCCCATAGACCATAGCCCAACAGGCTCCTCTGTCCATCAGGAAGAATAGTGGAGTTGGGTTACCATTTCCTCCACCAATTATTTTGAGTTAGTTTCCATCTATTCCTAGTTTGTTGGTGTTTTTTTAATTATTATGAAAGGGTTTTGAATTTTATCAGATGCTATTTCTGTATCAATTGAGATGACCATGTTTCTTCCTTCATTCTGTTAATACAGTGTCTTATATTGATTGATTTTCATTCATTAAAATCATTCTTGCATTTCAAGAATCAATTCCACATTTTCATGGTGTATACTTATTTTTATTGTGCTTTTGAAGGTTTGCTAGTATTTTGTTGAGAATTTTTGCATCAATATCCACATAGGATATTGGTCTGTGGTTTTCTTTTTTTCTTGTAGTGTTTTCATCTGACTGTGATAACAGGGTAATTCTGGCCTCACAGATTGAATTTGGAAATCTTCCTTCCTCTTGAATATTTTAGAAGAATTTGAAGAGGATTGATGTTAATTCTTCCTCAGATGTTTGGTAGACTTCATCAGTAGAGCCATCTAGTCCTGGGCTTTTTTGTTGTTGTTGTTGGAAGATTTGTGATTACTGATTCACTCTCCTTACTAGATATAGATCTGCTCAGATTTTCCATTTCTTTATGATTCAATCTTGGTAGGTTTTGTGTTTCTAGAAATTTGTCCATTTCGTCTAGGTTATCCAGTTTGTTGGCATACAGTTGTTTACAATTTTCCCACATAATCCTTTTTATTTCTATAAGATTAACTGTAAAGTGTCTGTTTTTATTTCCATTTTTAGTTATTTGAGTCTTTTTTCTTTAGTCAATCTAGCTAAAAGTTTCTCAAATTCATTGATCTCTTTGAAGACTCTTGGTTTCATTGTGCTCTCTACTGTTTTCCTATTTTCTATTTTATCTCTGCTCTAATCTTTATTATTTCCTTCTTTCTGCTAACTTTTGATTTAGTTTGTCCTTCTTATTCTAGTTCCTTAAAGTGTAAATTTAGATTGTTGGTTTGAGATTTTTCTCTTTTAAAATGTAAGCCTTTGCAGCTATAAATTTCCCTGTTAGCACTGTTTTTGCTGCATCCCATAAGTTTTGGATGCTGCCCTTTCATTTTTGTCTGTCTCAATTTATTTTCTAATTTCTACTATGATTTCTTCTTTGATTCATTGGTATTTTCAGAGTGCACTGCTTAACTTCCCTGTATTTGTGATTTTCTAATTTTCCTTCTGCTATTGATGTTTGGGGCTTCCCTGGTGGCTCAGTGGTAAAGAACCCAGCTACCAATGCAGGAGATGTGGGTTCAATCCCTGGGTCTGGAAGATCCCTTGGAGAAGGAAATGGCAGTTCACTCCAGTATTCTTGCCCAGGAAATCTCATGGACAGAGGAGCATGGTGGGCTATAGTCCATGGAGTTCCAAAACAGTCAGACATGACTTAGTGACTAAAAAACAAAATTGATGTTTTGTTTTACTCCATTGTAGTTAGAAAAAATAGTTTGTATGAGTTTAACCCTTTTAAATGTATTAAGACTTATTTTGTGATCTAACATATGGTCTATTCTAAGGAATGTTCCATATACACTTGAGAGAAAATACATATATCCGGCTACTTTTGATGAAATATTCTGCATGTGTCTGTGAGATCCAGTTGTTTTCTATTATTGTCAAGTCTTCTCTCCTTTATTTATCTTCTGTTTGGTTCTTCTATCCAGTACCGAAAACGAGATATTGATGCTTTCCACTATTATTGTGATCTGTCTGTTTCTCTATTCAATTCTGTCAAAGGTTGCTTCCTATATTTAGGGAATCTGATGTGTGGTGCATATATATTCATAATTGTTTTGTTGTGATGAATTGACTTTTTGTCATTATATAATACACTTCTTTATCTCTTATAGCCGTTTTTGACTTAAAGACAGTATTTTGTCTGATCTCATTTGGGTAATATTTACATGAAGTATTTTTTTCCAACCTTTCACTTCCAGGCTATGTATGTCCTTAAATCTAAAGTGAGTCTTTAACTGGTTTCTAGAGTTCCCACAAATTTGCTTTTGGTCTGCATGTCATTTACTTCATATTTCTATAGAAGAGTGAGGACTTAGAACTTTCTAGTCTGCCATCTTGCTGACATTGATCTCACATAGCTCTTCATTTTTATTAAATCAAATATTGCCCTGTTTCTCCCTTGGCATTTAACCTGCACCCTCTGATCACAGATGGCTCAGTGGTAAGGAAGCTGCCTGCCAATGAAGGAGATGCAGGAAGACCCTGGTTTGACCCCTGAGTAGGAAGATCCCCCTGGAGTAGGAAATGGCAATCCATTCCAGGATTCTTGCCTGGAGAACCCCCCATGGACAGAAGAGCCTGGTGGGCTATGGCCCATGGGGTCACAAAGAGTCAGACATGACTGAACACACACACACACACACACACACACACACATACATTTGATCCCTAGAGCCCTGTGACCACATCTTTTTCTTAACACATGCCTCATTTTGTTTGAGAATACCTTTTCTTCCTTACCTAAGTTTGAGAATCCCTTTGGGCTTGCTGGAAATTGATTCTCATGATCATCTCCTTCTGAATCTGGGTCAGGCTATTTCAGGTGGAGCCCAGATATTTTTAATTAGTGCCCTAGGTGATGCTTAACCAGACAACTCTGAAAAATAATGTAGTACAGGCTGCCATTGATATGTGAGCTACCACTAAAGTTTTCAAGAAATATAGCCTTGAGATTATGTTGATGTTGCCCACACTTGATGAAATGCTAGATAAAAGAGTAGTATCTAACATCTTTTCTCACTTACTTCATGCCAGACCCTCCAGAATTCTGCTCAGATGTCCACTCCTCTACAGATGGCTACATGGCCCCTGCATCAAAGTGGTGAGCTATGAAACAGGGCAATGGGAACCACTTTGCTGAGCTGCTGGGATTTTAAGGGGGAAAAGATGGCTGTACATCCCCATCATGTTGCTCCCTGAGATGTGTACTTCTTTTCCCTTTGTTTCATCTGTACCAACAGTCCTCATTCACAGCCCTGACCCCTCACAACAAGAGTCAGTGTATTTGCCACCCTGCCAAGACTGTGAAATTTTCAAAGTCAAGGAATTTGTCTCTCTAGCACCTAGCATAATGCTTCTGCCATGTGGAAGCTTAACAAATATGCATTCAAAGATTAAATGCAAAGGACAGAATGAAAAAATGGAAGTAATGCTAGGTCAATTGTTCTCAAACTTTAGTGTGCATCAGATCCCCTAGAGAGCTTGTGGAAAGGCAGAGTTGTGATTCAGTATATCCTGTGGGACCATCAGCTACCCGTCCTCTCACCTCGCTTCAAGAGCCTGAGAATGGCCTCTTCCAAGCCATCTGTGTGATAGATGCTCCAGTAGAAAGTATGAGATAAAGAAATCATCTTTGAAATCTCTGAGTCACTTTTTATCACCACCCCCAACTTTACCTAGAGCTGCTGTGGCTAGTTCCACATCCAAGCGCCACACAACTTCCAGCTTCCTAATGGCCTCCAACAATGGACAGTCATCATTACTAACCTCTAGAAGGGTCAACCACCACCCATACTAATGACTGTAACATGGAAAAATGGAAACAAAAGTAGAAGATCTCTAGGGAAAAGTGAAATCTTGAATTGGTTTGGTGTGTGGATGCCAACTATATAAAAGCACTGAAGTAAGTGTTAAGGGACCAGAGAGGAGTCTGATGTTCTGAGGACCACCCCACTCCAAGTCTACAAAGGAGGGAGAACATAAGTAGATGTGTTCAGAAAACCACAAGAAGCATACCAGTAAAAGTGTGAGCGAGACATACGAATGAGAAGTTCACATTTGTTTCCACAAAGATGTGAAATCAGAGAGAAGCTCTGGACAACACAGCTTCCAGCCTGGACCAGATGCATGAAGATGCTGGGGATGCTGGTCACAAAGACACCTGGACCAGCCCCAGGGCAGCTCAGACCCACCCCATCACTCCCTGCCATGGACAGTCTGACTCCAAGCATACAGAGACAGCATCTGCCCATTTGCTTTGCTGTCTTCTCAGAAATACACTTCATTCTGAGGTGCCTGCTAGATCAGGGGATTTAATAAAAATATGTTTGTTCAAAGCCAGGAAGGTGAATTTCCTATTTCCTGTTTTATAATTTCTTATATTGCATTTTCCCTTTCTTATTCCTCAGTCAAAACACACGCTGTGGAGAGACTGAGGTCTCTGTTTTATGGCATTATTTCCAGGGGGTGTCCAGCATTCCTCCTGTTCCAACAGTGGCTATCTGTTGACTTTCACATCATCTGTTCATCTTTCCCAAAGCATCTGACTAGCATTGATGAGATGGGTTCACCAACCAGATCACAGTTCCAGATGGTTCTGCGTTCTAGCCTGACTGTGCATTTCCATCATGTGGTTAAGTTTCTAATCAGCCAATGCCCAGGCTGGATCCCCAGTGAGTTAAATCTGTATCTGTAGGTTTATTATCTAGACCTTGGCATTCTGTAACCTCCCCCGATGATGGGCAGTCACATGTAGACAATGCGGGAGTCACAGCTCTTTCCCAGGAGAACCACCATCCTACAAGTGTGATGAACACATGGAGATGTCCCCATGGAGACAGGGCAGGTGACGGGCCTGTCACTTAGCAGAATCCCCTCCTTCCATATACAGAGACCAACTCGGCCATCTTTGTGTTCCCACCGCAGACTCACACAGCGTTTTTCAGCAAGTCACTGAAGCAATGTTTGTCAAACCTGACCAAAACAACATTCCCTTTAAAAGAAAAAAATTTATCATGGATCTCCTGTCTTTATTATTTATTATTCTTATCATAATGTGAATTAAATATGTATATATTTAGATATACATTTCGTGAGCTTTTCAGATTTTATATAACTATAAAACAAAATAATTTTTGAATCTTTTACTATAAAACTGCAGACCCAATAAAATATAAATAGGTCACATTAATGTAATGTGACAAGTGATGTCATTTTGCAGAAACTAATTTGCTGGTATTGGGCTTAGAACAGGAGGTGGTCTCCTCAGGGCTCATTTTATAGATAATATTTCTGGATTTTAATTTGAATAAAGCAAATACAGGGGATGTCTCTCCCATAACAATGCTGTTTTGAGGATATTAATAACTCCTAGGCTTTGTTTGCTGGCTCAGGATGGCCCATTCTTCCAAGCCCAGGCTCAGTCTCTCTGGAAACACTTCTGTCTTAGGTCTTCAGTCAACAATCCAGGTAGTCATTTCTGCCCTCATTTAATACTAGACAAGTCCCAACAGCTCGCTTTTCAGAATACATCCCAACATCTCCACGTCCGTCTTCTGCCATCCTTTGGCTGGACCACGGCCCTGTCTGCTCCTCTGTCCACCCACACCTGATCCACCCTCACATGTGTAAACAGAATACTGCCCTGCAGTGCTATTCTTGTGGGAGCCCCACAGGATCTGGCCCTACCCACCATCTCCTCTGCCTTTCACCATCTTCTAGTTTCTTAGACACATAAAGCTCGGTCCCACCTCAGGATCTTCACCCATGCAGTTCCCCCTGGCAGCAGCTCCTCCACATCCCCAGGCTTCATGATTCATCCTCAGCACTCAGCTTTCCTGATTTCTCTATCCCCCCATCTGAAGAAGGTCTCCCTAGTATTGGCTCCCAACACTCCATGTTCTTTTCCTTCATGGCACCCATTGAAGATGTCTTTCTCAGTTTACTTGGGAACACTTACCAAAAGCTTGTCTCTCATTAGGCTATCAGCTTCATGGAGGGAGAGTCTCCATCTCTTTTGTTCACCCCTGAACATCTACCCCATGACATTAGCACTGAGTACAGTAAGCATTCTATACACGTTGTCTGAATAAGAAGTAAATGAGTGTATTGTTTAGCCATTTGAGTAGGCAGGCAATAAATGTTTGTTAAATGGATAACCCTTTTTCTGAAAAAGTGCAGTAATTACTGTCATAAGGACACTACCAAAATAAACATTTTTCTTTTCCTGAAAAAATAAAAAGAACACTGCCCTCCAGCAGGCTGTAGGATTCCCATTGTACACTTGGAATAAAATCCACTCTCTTCTTCGTTCTACCCAGCCCCCATACTCTGATCACTGCCAACTACTCCATCATTGTTAGGTACTGTTCTGTCCACTTTGGCTGATGCAGCACAACCCTGGCCTCTTTCTACTTCTCAAACTCTCTAGGCACCTCAGACCTCGAATCCTTACTCCAGCCCAAGTCTCGACCTGGAAGGCTCCCTTCAAACTTGTGTCAACTTCAGGCTGCCTCCTAGAAGAGGTGACAGTAACACCCACATGGCTAGCCACTCCCCAGCTCACCAAGGTCTATGTGGCACTTGATGCTCTCTGCTACTGTGTGTCTTCATTTCTTTGTGTTTGGGGGAAGGTGGTCATGTAGGTGGGGCTTCCCAGGTGGCACAGTTGTAAAGAACCCTCCTGCTAATGCAGGAGATGCAGGAGATGCGGGTTGATCCTTGGATGAGGAAGATTCCCTGGAAATCCCTGGAAATGATCACCCACTCCTATATTCTTACCTGGAAAATTCTATGGACAGAGGAGCCCGGTGGGCTACAGTCCATAGCGTTGCAAAGAGTCGGACCTGACTAAGCAATTGAGCACACACACATTCACTTAGGCAATGCAAGTTTCTGTAATAAGCCCCAAAATCTCATGGCTTAGTCAGATGCAATTAAAGTTTACTTTGTTGTTGTCCAGTTGCCAAATTGTGTCTGACTTTTTGTAACCCTATGGACTGCAGCATGCCAGGCTTCCCTGTCCCTCACCATCTCAGAGTTTGCCCAAGTTCTTGTCCATTGACTCAGTGATGGCATCCAGCCATGCAACCATCTCATCCTTTGTCATCCACTTCTCTTGACCCCAATCTTTCCCAGCATCAGAGTCCTTTCCAATGAGTCGACTGTTCACATCAGATGACCAAAGTATTGGAGTTTCAGCTTCAGCCTCAGCCCTTCCAATGAATATTCAGGGTTGATTTCCTTTAGGATTGACTGGTTTGTTCTCAAAATCAAAAATGATCGTTCCAATGGGCAGGTAGACCTCCTGCATACAGTGGCTTAGGGACTCAGCCCTGCCCATCTTGAATTTCCTCCACCTTGACCACCTGCCAGAGATGGGGAAGTAGACCCAGCTTCAACCCTTGGACAGTGGCCCCTGATCTAGTTATTCCCACCTCAGCATGTGCCATGTGCAGAATCCATTCCCCACCACTCTTCTTGCTAAATTCTTGTCAAGTATTCACTTCCCTGGCCTTTGGCCTTTATTTAGTGGGACAAACGCCATGAGTCAATATGCAAATGCAGATAAAGAGATCACAGTGCATGTCTGTGTGATGGACATCTGGGTCATTCTTGATATGCCTCTATTAACCTTTGTAAGTTATCATGAAAACCAAAGCCCAAAATGTATGTGTCTGTGTGTATAAAAGAAATGAAGTCCACCTAAATGAGAAGGACCAAATGCAATTATTTAAAGTTTGCTGTAGCCTAGGAATCGACCACCATTCCTATCCTTTACTGGAGACTCAAACCTTCGTAGACAACAAGAAGAGAAGGTGTTAAGTGTGCTGAGTGGAGGTGGTGGGCCTGGGGAAGCTGGAGATGGGCCAACAAGGAGGCATCCCATCTGATTGGTTACTTTTACTTTCTCTGGTTGGTCCAGTGTTGGAAACAGGACAAGAAAAAGGGAAACCAATGGTCATCGACTAAGTTTTGACAATCCTGGACTGGTTACTAGGGAAATTCTGAGTCAGAATTCTGTTGCCAGATGTGGTCTGGCCATTGTCTGTTTGCATACTCAATATATCACTGCATATTCAGTCTATCAGTGTGTGTGTTTATGTGCTTAGTCACTCAGTTGTGTCCGACTCTCTGTGACCCCATGGACTGTGGTCCACCAGGCTCCTCTGTCCATGGAAATTCTTCAGGCAGGAACACTGGAGTGTGTTGCCATGCCCTTCTCCAGGGGCTCTTCCCAATTCAGGGATCAAACCCAGGTCTCCTGCACTGCACTCTTTACCCTCTGAGCCACCAGGGAAGCCCTCAATAATGTATCAATACCTATACACACATACATTACGTATGCACACATCTTGTCCTCAATTTGATGGAAACCCTCTATTCAAAAAACTTTGCATAGAAAAAAGTCATATTTCTCAGCACTTACAATATTGTATTCATTCAACAGATATTTATTGACGATCAAGGATAGAAGGATAGAAAGGAATTGGGCTGTCCTATAAGGGTACAGCAGCAAATGAGACACACATTGTCTCTAACCTCAATTAGCATATGGTCCTATGGAAAACCTTAATTGCTTAGATCATAACGACTTATGATTTCACAGTGCAACCACCTGGTCCTCCAGGAGGGCACATGTCGTCTGCTATGAAAGTACTGCAAGTGGGGGATTGGGGCGGGGTGGGAAAGGAACAGAACCAAGCCTCCTGAAGAGGAGACCCGAGGAAGCAGGTCTGGGTGGATGCAGAGCCCAGAGGTGACCATCCAGAACCACTAGGGGAGCTTTACAAGTGCAGATGCAAGGAGGGAAGTCTTCTAATGAAAAGGTATCAAAACAGCCTGGAAAACAGAGAAAGCAAATAGTTCACACTGAACTCTGAGTAGAGGCTTCCCTCTTGTCCACTGGGTCAGGCATCCCACAATATAATTTGTTCCTTTGGGCTTCCCACATGGCTGCTGGTGGTAAAAGAATCTGCCTGCCATTGCAGGAGAAATAAGAGACATAGGTTCAATCCCTGGGTCGGAAGAGCCCCTGGAGGAGGGCATGGCAACCCACTTCAGTATTGTCGCCTGGAGAATCCCACGGACAGAGGAGCCTGGTGGGCTACAGTCGATGGGGTCACAAAGAGTCGGACACAACTGAGCAACTGAGCACTCACTGTCCTGAGTCAGGGCCCAGGGGCTGAGGACCAGCCATGGCCAAGAGACAAGTGATCTCAGCTGTCATAGAAGGATGTCATACCCTTAGGGTGAAACTTGACAGCCAACCAGTACATTTTAAACACACACATTCACATGCACTCACATATATTCATACATCCTCAGACACACATTATTGTTGTTGTTGTTGTTGTTCAGTTGCTAAGTCATGTCCAAATCTTTGCATCCCCATGGACCTGCCAGGCTCCCCTGTCTTTCACTATCTGCCTGAGTTTGCTCAAACTCGTGTCCGTCAAGTCGGTGATACCATCCAACCATCTCATCCTCTGTTGCCCCCTTCTCCTCCTGCCCTCAATATTTCCTAGCATCAGGGTCTTCTCCAGTGATTCAACTCTTAGATGATCAAAGTATTGGAGGTTCAACTTCAGCATCAGTTCTTCCAATGAATATTCAGGGTTGATTTCCTTTAGGATTGACTGGTTTAATCTCCTTGCAATATAATGGAGTCTCAGGAGTCTTCTCCAGCACCACAGTTCAAAAGCATGCATTCTTTGGCACTCAGCTTTCTTTATAGTCCAACTTTCACATCTGTACATGACTACTGGAAAAACCATAGCTTTGACTATACGGAAGTTTGTCAACAAAGTGATGTCTGTTTCTTAATATGCTATCTTGGTTGGTCATAGCTTTTCTTTCCAAGGAGCAAGTATCTTTTAATTTCATGGCTGCAGTCACCGTCCAAAGTGATTTTGGAGCCCAAAAACATAATATCTGCCAACGTTTCCACTTTTTCTCCATCTATCTGCCATGAAATGATGGGATCAGATGCAATGATCTTAGTAACAATATTTATTAAGATTTTAAACGGGCATATATTTTTAAACATGCATATACTTTTGAGTAGCAATTCTACATCTGTGTGTGTGTGTGTATGTGTGTGCATTCTCAGTCATGTCTGACTCTTTGTGACGCCATGAACTGTAGCCTGTCAGGCTTCTCTGTCCATGGGATTTTCCAGGCAAGAATACTGGAGTAGATTGCCATTTCCTACTGCAGGGAATCTTCCGACCCAGGGACAGAACCCATGTTTCCTGCATCACCTGCATTGACAGGTCAATTCTTTACCACTAGTGTCACCTGGGACCCCTACGTCTATTAAGTCATCCTAAAAACAGATTGAATGAATAACTTTACAGTTAAAATAAAGTTAATATAATCTTTTATATGTAAAACAAGCCATTAAAGCAATATTCACCAATATAGTTTTTTATTGTGAATGATATGGTTTGTTTAAACAAATGAAAATACAAACAAACCAAAGAGAGGTGAACTTGGTCTTGCTTATTCCAAATAAACTAATGGTTCCATCTAGTGACTGTCACTTCCCTCCTTCACCTCCCAAAAATCGTTCAAAATCATCTGTTTGTGCCATGGACAAATGTCAAACTTACAAACTGTGGATTTCCAGGATCAATTTTTTATTTGCTTAAAACTAAATATATTAGCCCACAAAAAAACTCTAATATTGAGGCAGGAAGAGGTTTGGGGTTTTTGTTTTGTCTTGTTTTCCCTCTTCTATACATTGAAGATGGATTTAAAGTTTCATCTTGGCATTTTTCTTCATCATATAAATTTTTATGTCTTACAAGTTATCCTTTGTTGTCAGGAAATTTTAAAAGATTATATTGGGATTTACTTTATTTTATTTTTTTTTTAATTTATTTATTTATTTATTTTTTCAGTGGGTTTTGTCATACATTGACATGAATCAGCAATAGATTTACACGTATTCCCCATCCCGATCCCCCCTCCCACCTCCCTCTCCACCCGATTCCTCTGGGTCTTCCCAGTGCACCAGGCTCGAGCACTTGTCTCATGCATCCCACCTGGGCTGGTGACCTGTTTCACCATAGATAATATAATATTGTTTTAAATTTTTCTGTGGAATGAAAATTATCTTTATAATACATTAGCAGTATATATGAAAATTCATATAGCTTTGAAATATTCACATTACCAGTCTTCCAAATTTTAAAATTAGAAGATCCCTATCAAGATAAAGAAAATAATTAATAAAGTATTGATAAATATTATGATTTAAGTAGTTAAAAATAACTTCATCATTGTTTCCAGACTTTATGACCACCATGCAGATATCCAAGTAGTCAGGTGACTTTGGATTCTAATTTCATGCTCATTCCAAACAATGGAAATCAGCTAATATCCTCTCTTTCTTCTGGGGAAAGGACATAAATGCTTAATCTGGCCAAGTATCAAAATCAGCCTAGATGAACTAAGGACAGGGGCATAGGATGGCATAGAGTGGTGAATTCTATGAGAACACGTAGTTAAATGTTCAACCCATGCAATTAGATGATTGCAGAACTGATGTGCTAGGCATCTTAGGTTCCTCTTGCTGCTATAAAAAATTGTCATAAGCTATGTGACTTTAAACAACATGAATGTATTATTCTGGAGGTCCAAAGCCCTAAGTCCATTTCTCTGGGTTAGTCTCTAGGTGCAAACCAACCTGCCTTCCTTCTGAAGGCTCCAGGGGAATACCTGTTTCCTTGCCTTTTCCAGCTTCAGAGGTTCTTGCATTCATTGGCTCATGGCCCTTCCTCCATCATCAAATCACATTGCTCCAGCCTCTGCTTCCATCCTTATAACTTTTCTCTCCAGCTCCACCTCTGACCCTCCTACTTCTCTCTGATAAGAAACCTGGTGATGATATTGGATTCACTTGGATATTCCAGGATAATCTCTCTATCTCAAGATTCTTAAGTTAATTCCATCTTCAGAGGAGTTTTTGCTGTGTAATGTAACATAGCGGCAGGCTCTGGGTATTAGGAATGTGAACATCTTTGGGGAGCCATTATTCAGCCACCTGTACTAAATAAATGCCAAGTAAAACGGTAATTTGGATCAATCTACACATTTATTGGGGAATCACTATTTCCTTAAAATCCTCCAGTAACTCCAGCTAGAGGTACAAGTGAGCACTTTAATCTCCTGACAGTTTGACGTTCCACATGCAGAGTTAAAAGCAAGGAAGAGACTGGGAAAGGCTTGAGTAGGTCCATGGAGCACTCGTCTCCTGGACAACAGCTGAGCTGGCTGGCAGGCACTGTGGAAACACTCTTTCTCTGCAGCTGCTTGGAAGGCACCTGCTCAGTGGATTAAGGAATGACTAGATTTCCTTGGACTTGGAAGCCTCTCAAGTCCTCCTTAAAATAGATATTTCCAGAAAAGTAAAATGGAAATAAGAAGTGTGTGTCTATTAATATTTTATAATGGCTCTGAGACATGGATCAATGCCTGGATCCTTGGGAGCAATGAGAGGAGACACCAGAAAGATGAATCAATACCGTGGTTTACCTTTTGCCCTTCAATGTGACCCTCTTCCCATATCTCCTCACTAGCTTCCATTCCAACAAATTTTTTTAATTAAATCCCTCAGTTTTGAGTTCTCTGAAGTTCAAGGGAAGCCCCTGCAATCATCATTCAAGGAATTTTTATGCACATCTGTTGTGATCTTTGAGATGCTCTGGCCATTGTTCACAAGAATCTTCACCAAGAGTCAAACTGTGTGCCACTCCAATGCCAGGTTTTCCCTGGTTCTTACCTGTCCCTTTTCCATATGCAAAGTCCATTAGCAAAGCAGCCATCTCTACCTTCAAACCATGTCTCAGACCTGCCCCCAGCTCTCCAATCCCATTGCCAAAATACAAACTCCTCTGCCCCGCCCAGGCCACGTGTCAGCACCCTGACTGGCCTCCCCCAGCTCCACGTGGGATGAGCCTGCTCCGTCTCGCCAGCCTCTCCTCCGTCCTTCCCTCGTTCACTCTGCTATGGTCTTGGCTTGCTTTCTGTTTCCAGCACACGCCCCACTCCGTCACACTGCAAGGCTCTGCACGTGTTGTTCCCTGCCCCTCATCACTTTCCTTTTCAATGATGGGTCCCGATCCATCAGCCTAAATGTCTCCTGGACTCCCGTGGTGAAGCACAGGCTCTCCAATGACCCTCCTCCTTCCCTGTGTACTGTTTTCTTCGTTCGCACCGCTTATCACTAGCTGTAATTGCCTTGATTGATTTGCTCTTTCACTTGTTTCCCTTCTGTGTCCTTAATTAGACTGTGCAGGGAAACTGGTGCTATTTCCTTTTCCTGAAGCTTCCTCCCATGGGAAGGGAGTTGCACCCAGGCTGACACTCTTGGCGACTCTCCATCTCTCCTGACTCACACCTTCAAAGGGAGGGTGAGGGATTTCACTTGGAAAGAAACTAGGAATACTTTGTGTTAGGAGCCCTGTTGGCAGAGAGCAATGATCTGATCTGTGCCCCCTTCACAAGCACTGGGGGGACAGCTGGTGCCCAGTGAGGCCTGGCCACAGGTGAGTGAGTCCATTTCCTGATTGTCCGGACCGGCATCTATTGCCTCATTTATTACTTAGACTTGTTGTTTTTTCCTGTTGTTTAGTCTTTAAGTTGTACCCAACTCTGGGAGCCCATGGGCTATAGCACGGCAGGCTTCCCTGCCCTTCAGCTTCTCCCAGAGTTTGCTCAGACTCATGCTCATTGAATCAGTGATGCTGTCTAACCAACTCATTCCCTGCTGACCCCTTCTCCTTTTGCCTTTCATCTTTTCCGCATCAGGGTATTTCCCAATGAGTCAGCTCTTCAAATAAGGCGGCCAAGGTGCTGGAACATTAGCATCAGTCCTTCCAGTGAACATTGAGGGTTGATTTCATTTAGGATTGACTGGTTTGATTTCCTTGCAGTTCACAGGACTCTCAAGAGTCTTCTCCAGCACCACAATTAGAAAGCATCAATTCTTCAGAACTCAGCCTTCTTTATGGTCCAACTCTCACATCCATACATGACTGCTGGAAAAACCATAGTTTTGACCTTTGTTGGCAAAGTGATGTCTCTGCTTTTTAATGTACTGTCTAGGTTTGTCATAACTTTTCTTCCAAAGAGCAAGTGTCTTTTAATTTCATGGCTGCAATCACTATCCACGGGGATTTTGGAGCCCAGGAAAATAAAAACTGTTACTTATGATGCCAGTATTCTGACTGTTGTGTGTGTGACCTTTTGTCTTATCTGTCAAATAGTTGAGCTATGATCCCAAAACTGTTTTTTTCGTCATCCACTCCCCATGCCAAACCAACAACCAACCGCGTCCTCAGTGAGAGCTCAGCACGTGCCTGCCACAGGTCTTGGCCCCTGTGGTGATCCACAAGTTGGCGCTGGACAAATGCATCACTGGTCTGAATGGACTCGTAGGTGATGTAGTGAG
This sequence comes from Dama dama, assembly GCF_033118175.1. Taxonomy (NCBI): domain Eukaryota; kingdom Metazoa; phylum Chordata; class Mammalia; order Artiodactyla; family Cervidae; genus Dama; species Dama dama. The sequence continues at coordinate 23,276,381 of NC_083696.1, read as the reverse complement.
TGAGTAAGTGGAAAGCGATGGGAAGAAATGCTTCTTGAGCAGGACAAAAGCCTTGATGAGAGAGAGAACATCCAGCACCTGCCCAAGAGGGTGATGGTCCACAGGGCTGCTCAGCCAGGGCTGGGGCAACTGGCCATGGGCCTGCATCATGTGGATGTGAGCCCAGTGTTGGTGGTCAGTGGGAGCTGATAAACAGCCTCACTGCCCCTCACCCCTTTATCCACTTGGTCTTGCATTAACATTTGATTCCACGTCTTAGTCAACTCTGGCAGCCTTAAGAAATGCCACAGGGTAAGACGGTTCATGGGGTCACAAAGAGTCAGACACGACTGAGCGACTGAACTGAACTGAACTGAAGACGGTTTAACCAGCAGATATTCACTTCTCACAATTCTGGAAGCTGGAAGTCTGAGATCAAGGTACCAGCAGATCCAGTGTGAGCCCTGTTTCTGGTTTGCAGATGGCCACCTTCCTGCTGTCCTCACATGGCCATGCCTCTTGCACAGGCACAGAGGGAGACAGCTGGCTGACTCCGTCTCTTCTCATAGGGCCATCATTCCTCATGGATTAGGGCCCCACCCTTATGACCTCATTTAACCCTAATTACATCCTTAAAGCCCTGTATCTAAATACAGTCACATTGGAGGTTAGGGCTTCACCAGATGAGTTTGTATGTGCCTGCATGCTAAGTCACTTCAGTTGTGTCCAACTGTTTGTGACCCATGGACTGTAGCCCGACAGGCTCCTCTGTCCATGGGATTCTCCAGGCAAGAATACTGGAGGGGGTTGCCATGCCTTCCTCCAAGGGATCTTCCCGACCCAGGGATAGAGCCCACGTCTCCTGCAGCTCCTGCATTACAAGCAGGTTCTTTACTGCTGAGCCACCAGGGGTGCCCAGATGAGTTTGGGGGGCACATAGTTCAGTTCATGATACCACATGAGATGCCCTCACTACCTTTCCTTAACCCAAACCAAATGAAGTGCAGCCCGGTAGTGAGTTCATTTCATCACAGGAATGTGATGACAAAGGAAAGCCAGCTCTTTCCCTGGACACCAATCAGAGCATTCTCTGAAGATGACATTTTAGATTCTTTTGAATTGCCCTTGTACTTCTCCTTGAGACCCACTTGAGCCCAAATTGGAAACCGGGCCCATCTGCTCCTCCCTTCATTTCTTTGTCTGATTTAATTTCACCACAAGGAACCCGGGAGCTTCCATAGAAACCTACGTGGATGATGATTTACTTTTAAATACCACATCCTCAAGTGAAAATCCAATTTAAAATGGAGAGCAGCAACAATATCCTCAGTAACTGGGAACTGACTTCTGATGAAAGCATCTTTTTCAAATCATTATTTTGCTCTGAAACCTTAGATTCCTGTCTCTGTCTTCCCAAGGGACTAGAATTGAGCCATGGGTGCTCACCCTTCAAACAGTAAAGGGAGTTTCCCTCTTGCCAGGGGTCAAGTGAACAGGCCAGCAGTCTCAGGGGCCACAAAAAAAACCCTGAAGTTTGGGTTCTCATAGGATATGCCGACTTCTGTAACAAGGTTCCCACAAGCGTGCCAGGACTAAAGGCAAACTCTCAAAACTGATTTCCTTAAGCAAACCAATTCCAGGAAGTCAGATATGAAAAAACATTTCAAGAGAACAGCTCAACCCATGTGGAGCAGGAACTAGGAGATCCTGGATGCTTTAAGAAGACAAAAAAAAAAAATGTCATTTGAATCTCTAAACTGTGTTTAAATATTTGAGGACATGAATAAAGCTGTGTGACTCTTAAGACACTTACAAAGAGACGAGGCTTTTTCTCCATTTTTACCCAGCATTTTATTGATGTTTGTATTACAAACATTTTTAAAGAACCACTCAATTCTTCTCCTTCAGAGTTCAACATGCAGTCGGCCTCCTGTGCCTACAGGGTCAGGCAAGTGTCAGGGCATCCATGGTGCAATCTTCACAGGCTGGGCTGTAAACCTAAGTCCAAACAGGGGCCCCCAGCCTCTTCCTGCCTCCTGCCACTCCACCCATCATGCTCCAGAGTCCCAGAGAATCTCTGTTGTTTCTCCAACATTCCAAGAAGTTTCCATCTCAAGGCCTTTGCATTCTCCAGTCTCTGCCTGGAGCACTCTCATCTTGGAGACCCTCCTGGCTGTCCCACTCATGTTACTTATGATATCTATCCAAATATCTCCTTTCACAAGGCATCTCTGACTATACACTGATCCCCCTCTGCCTTTTGTCGCTCTTCCTCATAGCTCTTATCACCATATGCCAGGTAATGTTGACTGTCCCATATCCCACCCAGGAAGTGAGAGCTTCAGGACAGAGACCTCATTCAATCAATTCTGTTGCCTGCTGTTTCCCACGTGCCCGAAATGGAGCCTGAACATAGCAGATTGTCATTAAAAATTTCTGAGTGAATGACCGACCATATTACAGGCCCCACTGTATCAGGGACTTCTAGAAAGCAGACAATGTCTCATTTATATTCACATGCCCAACCTGTGGATTAGTATTCAATAAATGCTAGGATCTGATTGCCTGCAGCTCTTCCCTAACTGCGTATGGGATGACTTTGTTTGTGTTCATCTTATCTCAGCTAGAGACAGGGCTGTACTCTGCTTTGGAACTCCATAATCATGTTCATAGGTGAGACAAGTGTCGGATATATGATAGACACCTGCAGACAGAGATCAAATGTTAGTGAATCTTCAGTGCTTTAGAGGTCATATCCAGAATGTTTAGGAACTCAGGATCTTCATTTTCTGTTGTTTTGAACTTGGGCAGCTGGAGGTCTGGGAGTGTGGGAAGGTTCTTATCCACTTAGATTGAGGGGGAAGAAAAGAAATACCCCCTATTTTTCTGGACAGCTCTGTTAGGTGTTCATACATCATAACAGGCCAATTACACTGTGATAATGGCCCAGCTTATGTCTCAGTGGTTTAGCACAGCCAGCATTCATCTTGCAGTCATCTCAAGTCCACCAGGGAACCAGTTATTCCTTCGCCTATCGCATTGGCATTCTGAGTCACCTCCAGTGTGTCCATATCAATATACTCTTCATCAGTCAGGGAGGCAGAGAAGGAAGACAGACTAGCACCAGTAAATAAGTACTTTCTGGCCTAGAAGGGACACATCAATGCCCTTCATGTTCCACTGATAACAGTAAATTCAGGAGGCCAGGGGTACCACTCTCTCAGGCAAGTACAATGTGGAGCTCATGTTTGGGCACAGCAGACAGAACTGCCATGGGGTCATTCCACTGTTCTTTAACTTTAGAGAGACAGCCCTGGGGTGCAGACCCCTCTGAAATCCTTCAGGGAAGGAGCCCAATCCATATGAACCACAGAACAGTTACTTAAGGGTGTATCCCCCATAGCATCACCTCATGGCAACTATGACCCCAGGCTCACCACTCTAAGTCATGGTACTAGACAGATGATCAAGAAAAGGGTTGAACAAAAATGGGCAAGGATGATGCCCTGGGAAGTGCTAATGTGTGGAAGTGGAAAGATCCAGGAAAGGTGCTGAGAATAAGCAGCTAGTGAGATGGGAGATGCAGAAAGTGCCTCCAGGAAGACACTGAAGACCATGTCTCAAGGGGGACGGAGGGACTCCCTGTGCCAAAGGCTGTTCTGCAATGTGACTTTGTCACTCCCTTGATGGAGGCAAACCATTTCTCAAGCTCCCTGTCGAGTCCATGACACATTGACCATCACAACCCAGAAGAAGGAGCCCACACCTGCTCTAGATGGAGATGTAAGTGACCTGGTAGATTCTGCTTTTTGTCTCCTGAATGTTCACCTTTGAAATGCTCTCTCTTGGAACCCAACATCACTCAATGAGAAGTCCAAGCCACATGGCGAGGCCATGGGCAGGTTCTGTGGTCAAGGTCATGCCTAGCTCCCAGCCTACAGGCAACACCAACCACTGGTTGGGTGAGTGCGCCATCTTGGATGCACAGCCCAGTCTTGCCTTCACGTGACTCCAGCCCAGAAACCATGTGACAGCAACCACATGAGAAGCCCAGCTAGAACCATCCAGCTGGGCCCAGTCACCCAACAAAACCATGATTCATCACAATATATTGTTACTTAAATCAGGGACGGGGTAGGGGGGCACCTTTGTCATGCAGTGATGGATAGCTGGAGACAGGAATGAACACTGGCTTTAGCTTTGTCAAGGTCAATGGTGACCTTGGAGGGGAGAAAAATTGGACTGGAATGGACTCAAAGAAGAATAGGGAGAGAAATGAAAATAGAGAATTGTTCAAGGAGTTTTGCTGTAAAGAAGAGCGAGACTCTAACATAAATCACAGCAAGATCCTCTATGACCCACCTCCCAGAATATTGGAAGTAAAAGCAAAAATAAACAAATGGGAACTAATGAAACTTAAAAGCTTTGCACAACAAAGGAAACTATAAGTAAGGTGAAAAGACAGCCTTCAGAATGGGAGAAAATAATAGCAAATGAAGAAACAGACAAAGGATTAATCTCAAAAATATACAAGCAACTCCTGCAGCTCAATTCCAGAAAAATAAATGACCCAGTCAAAAAATGGGCCAAAAATCTAAATAGACATTTCTCCAAAGAAGACATACAGATGGCTAACAAACACACAAAAAGATGCTCAACATCACTCATTATCAGAGAAATGCAAATCAAATCCTCAATGAGGTACCATTACACGCCAGTCAGAATGGCTGCTATCCAAAAGTCTACAAGCAATAAATGCTGGAGAGGGTGTGGAGAAAAGGGAAAGCCTCTTACACTGTTGGTGGGAATGCAGACTAGTACAGCCACTATGGAGAACAGTGTGGAGATTTCTTAAAAAACTGGAAATAGAACTGCCATATGACCCAGCAATCCCACTGCTGGGCATACACACCGAGGAAACCAGATCTGAAAGAGACACATGTATCCCAATGTTCATCACAGCACTGTTTATAATAGCCAGGACAAGGAAGCAACCTAGATGCCCATCAGCAGACGAATGGATAAAGAAGCTGTGGTACATATTCACTATGGAATATTACTCAGCCATTAAAAAAATTCATTTGAAAAAAAAAATTCATTTGAATCAGTTCTAATGAGATGGATGAAACTGGAGCCCATTATACAGAGTGAAGTAAGCCAGAAAGATAAAGACCAATACAGTATACTAATGCATACATATGGAATTTAGAAAGATGGTAACAATAACCCTATATGCAAAACAGAAAAAGAGACACAGGTGTACAGTACAGACTTTTAGACTCTGTGGGAGAAGGCGAGGGTGGGATGATCTGAGAGAATAGCATTGAAACAAGTATACTATCAAGGGTGAAACAGATCACCAGCCCAGCTTGGATGCATGAGACAAGTGCTCAGGGCTGGTGCACTGGGAAGACCCAGAGGGATGGGATGGAGAGGGAGGCGGGAAGGGGGGATCAGGATGGGGAACACATGTAAATCCATGGCTGATTCATGTCAATGTATGGCAAAAACCACTACAATATTGTAAAGTAATTAGCCTCCAACTAATAAAAATAAATGGAAAAAAAAAAGAAGAGCAGAGAAATGAGGCAGCAGCTGGAAAGAGTGGATAGAGATTTATTACAGCATATGTAATTCTAATGAGAATGATTCTATAGATAGAAGAATTGATGGTGCAAAAGAAGAGGGGAAATTGCTACAACAAAGTTAAGGAGAGCCAATGAGTGTGGGGGATGAAGGAGCCTCTATCTTTCTGTAGGAGTGCTGATGGCTCAGCCAGTGGTGAGGGCTGTCTTCACCCTGCGGGAGGCTGACACATCACCAGGAGACGGGGCAGTGCCCACGGCTGCACATGGAAGCTGACTGATGCGGAGGAGAGCAGATTCATATCTGGAGGCTCGTGCTTTCTCTGTGGAAGATGTAAGTCATGTCTTCAGTAAAGAGTGGGAAGGGAAAGGAAGGGTGGAAGTTGTGAGGACCGAAGAGGGATGATGTAGAAACTTCAGGGAGCCAGGCAGGGACGCAGAGGCAGGAACTGTGTGTGCTCTGAAGGCTGGAGGAACATGGGCGAGTACTCCCTGCCCAGGAGGATGCTGGAAGGCTTCACAAGGAGGTGACATTTACAGGGAATTTTATACAAAGAGGAAGAATCTGCTGAGTGGATGTAGGTGGAGGTGTTGGGTTCATATTTAAGAAAAGAAAATGTAGGGAAACATGGAAACAGGAAGAAATGAAAGTGCTTTAATGCAAGGACCTTCGACATTTGCTGGATCAGGACTTTCCCCAGCCTTAGGGACAGGCAGCATTCACACAGGTGCAGAGGACAAACACTGGTGTCAAATAGACTGCAGTAAACCTACTATTCTGGATATATGACAAGCATTAATCAACCAGGGTATTTATTCATTCATCCAACAAACTGTTATCATGTGCTATGGTAGTTGAAATTTGTTTTACCTTTAAATACAAAGAAATATGTTAGTCTCTTTGTCATGTCCAACTCTTTGGGAACACATGGACTGTAGCCTGTAGGCTTCTCTGTCAATGGAATTCTCCAGGCAAGAATACTGGAGTGGATAGTCATCCCCTTCTCCAAGGATCTTCCCGACCCAGGGATCAAACCCAGGTCTCCAGCATCGCAGGCAGATTCTTTACCATCTGAGCCACCAGGGAAGCCCATTAGCTTTAACAAAATAGAAGTCTGTTTCTCTTTTTTGTAAAAGACAACAAGACCTGTAAAAGAAGTGTGGCGGTCACCAGTGTGGTTAACTAGCAGAGTAGATTCAAAATACTATCAGGAACATGAGCTTTATTCTAGATTGTACCCAACCATTATAAGCATTTTGCCTCTTCCTTGAGCTTCCAAATGGCTACCAGAGCTCCAGCCATCACATCTGCATTCCAGTGCACACCCACTCCTTTTAAGGACATGTACTAAACCAGTTTTTGTCCTTCCCTAGATTGCTAGGGCTTGGCCGCTTCTCTGTCACCTCCTCTCCTAGACTGGCTATCTCAGCATCTCTGGGGTGAAGGCAGGCTGCATTACAGACTCTATTGCTCCCACCAGGCAGCATGATAGCAACTCTGGTACCCATGAAGGCTCTGACACTTCCCCTCACTCCTGGGCTCAGATGAGGCCCCACATCATTGGGGGTGGGACCTGGCCTTTCCCAAGGCTACCTCAGAAGTGATGCAAACAGGAGAAGAAGTGGGGAGGTCATACCCTATGGTTTAAAAATTGAAAAACAAGAGGTTTGAGACAGGATGCTGGCATATACACTGGTTTCCCTCCCCCTCTCCCCCAGATGGACTGTTACATTGGAGAGGAGTTCCGGATGACCGAGGAAACTGACACGTTTCTCTGGGAAGCTTTGAACAACTCAGTGAGGCATCTCTGTCTCTCCTGCCAGAGTCCCTTTTCCTGACCCCCGCTGCTCTGGGATGATACCTCCCAATGAAGTCTCTGTGCATCCACTTTTCAGGCTGTTGCCCAGGGAAGCACATGATGCTTCCAGAGTCCACACAGTGCTCAGGGCCACATCTCAAGGAGGGGGATATAGGAGCATGGCTATAGCTAGCCATAAATGAGAAAGGACATGTGGCACTGATTGCCATAATGATCCCAGCTAAAACTTGGAGCTCTTGTTACTAAGGAGGAGGAGAGAATGGCCATCAGGGGAGATAAATTGTAGGCTTGAGCAAGGCACACGTTCAGGCAGTGAGCCTGCCTCACTCAGAAATTGAAAGCACTACAAGGAATTAATGGTATGTACTGCTAACACAATGAGCTCGTGTCAGTAAGCAGGTAGCTGGGCTTTTCAGTGTAAAGCAGCATCGAGACAAATCTTGCCGTAGCCTTGAGTGGTGGATGCCAGAGTGACCCTGGTGATTTCCGAGGAACCAGCGAAGGAGAGCTGTAAACAGATACAGCAGCTCCACACCCATACCGGGAATGACACATTTCCAGAGAAAGCTTAAGGCACAAGTTCCTCGTATTTGCTGGCGGTTAAAACCCACGCTAGTATCAGTCCTTTTTGTAGGAAAAGCAGTCCTGCCTGGGTGACAGGAAGGAGGAATTTATAAGTTCCTGCAGCTCTGCACAAACACTGTGGAAGTGTGGAAGTGTTAGTCGCTCAATTGTGTCCAACTCTTTGCGACCCCATGGACTGTAGCTCGCCAGGCCCTTCTGTCCATGGGATTTCCCAGGCAGGAATACTGGAGTGGGTTGCCATTCCCTTCTCCAGGGGATCTTCCCTACCCAGTGATTGGACCAGGTCTCCTGCATTGCAGGCGGATTCCTTACCATCTGAGCCATCACAGGGTGCCCTTCAAATAAATGGTCTCCTTCAGATCCTCTGCTTACCCCCAATTGCAGGGTGCCCCCAGAACTTCTGCACACTCCCAAACACAGGGTACCCAATAGGAACCTCTGAGACACTCACTGTTTCTGGGAAGAAAAACATTCCAGTTAATAGTCAATTGAAATGCATTTAGAAGAATGAAGGAGAAAAAGATTGAAGCAATTAACCAGCATTTCCACTCCTCTGCTGACCTAATTACGTACCACTTGCAGGCAAACTCTGAAGCCTGTGACATTCAACATTCTGGGACAAAGTGCGGTTATCACATTGGCTAATTTAACTGTTTCTGGATTTGAAGCTAAAATCTCTTGAGTTTTCACTAAAGGTCCTTATTTGGGACTTGGAAGTTTTCTAGTCAGAGATAAAAAAAATACATGAAGTCTCCATTCATGGAAAACTGGGAGCCTGTGAAGTGGGAATTGAACAAAATGACTTTCAGTGTAGCAGGACCTAACTTCAGGGGAACATACGTTGATGGCCCCAGCTTTCTGTCCCATGGGAAATGGCACTTCAGGGAAGCTGGACAACTGTGGTGAAACAAATCCATCTGGTGTCAACCCAATAATGTGGAACAGATGAGCAATCCTGTCATTCCAGTACTGTCATTTCAGCCAACCCAGCAAGCAACCTCGTCAGGGTATGTTCCCATCCCTAATTTACAGATGAAAAAAATGAGGCTTGTGAGATGCAAGGAGCTTGTTCTGGGCTAAGCAAACACGAATTTGCGGTTTGGTCTTTTTGAGTTGAAATCCAACAGTATTTCCACCGTGATCCAGAAACAAGCTTTTGGCAAAATAAATTCATTTGTGTTCATTTCTTTCCAAAGGGAACCACTGACCCATATCCCTGCAGGATCCCTGGAGTGTAGTCAGAAGTTTCAAGCTGCAGTCCTGGGAGAGTTCGAACCCGTCTTTTGTGTCTCCATTTCCAGCAACAGAAAAGTAGTCTGGCAAAAGTGATCAGGACACAGTATCCCTCACCATCCAAACTGCAGTATCAAAGCAGGAACCGATATTATTGGCCCCCGAAGGACAGAGCTGTCCACATTGAGTGGAAGGCACAGGTGTAGATGCTGAGGAAGAAAGAAGAGAACTTTCCACGCACAGAGACGTCTGGTTTGCTTGCCTGCATCGATCAGCACATCATCAGCTTCAACACAGTGATTCTTGTATCGAACAAAAAGGAACAAAGTCATGCTGGTCACATTCATATTTTTCATCAGACCCCTTACTTGCCCATGAACAAGCCTTTACTGAGAACTAGAAAGTACCACATGGGATGGAAATAGAGTTGAATCCTAAAGAGCCCAGCACAGAGGAGAGCTGTTAGTCCAAGGACGATGCTGCTTGGGACCACAGAGCCTGTCTTAAACAAATATTCTGAGTCTTAACCTGCTGTCAGGTTCATGGTCAGCCTCAAGTGTTGGATGCTAAGCAGATGCCCATCTCTTCTCCTGGTGGTATCCCTGGATCCACAGCCTTTCCCACAACGTAGGTATCCCTGGATCCTGAGCTGGCCTGCTGATGAGACAAGCTGTGATAAATTCAGACAAATGTACCAGGGTCACATCCCACTACTGGGACAAAGATTTTCACCTGCATCTTTTGTATCTAGGTCTAGAGTTTGTTCCCTTTCATCAATGCCCTTTCCTGAATTCTAGGTTTTGTGGACAACAGTTTCTAAGCAACAGTTACTAGGTCAGAAAATCTCACATTTTTTCTTGCAGATACACCATTTATACAAACCTGTGATGAATGCATCACCAGCTGGCTCCTGAGAAACCTTACACTGGATCCACTATGGACATACCATAGGACACACCTGCATCCACTGTGGGGATGCACAGTCCCTTGATACCCGATCACTACCTTTGAGAAGACCTTTGTACTATTAAAATTAGAATAAATGTGAGCTGCAAAAGTCCCACTTAAGTGGCTCTTGCTCTCAGGGGGAAGTATGGACTGTGTGATACAAGATTCTGAGTCTGTCTTCTTGGGCCTCTGCCTTTTTAAGTTTGAGGGAAAACAAAACAGAAAGGTAGAACATTTACAGACAATCACTTTTAATTAAGAACAAAGGGACCCACCAGTCCCTAATCAGTACTAAAACATGTCAGAGGAAACAGCACGCAGTGAAAGGAAAAGAATATCAGCCTTTGTGTTCGTGTCTGGGAAGGTTCCCAGAGAGCATCATTGCTCCATCCACCCAGCTTCACTAGTCGGTCAAGTGTTATCCCAGATGCCTTCCGGGCACCACTTGGCACTGATATCTCTGAAGACAGGGCCTGTGATTCCTTCAGAGGAAAACAGAGTCTGATGATAAGAAAACGTGAGGTATTTAGTGGTAGTGTTCTTAAAAAACATCTTTTTTAAAAAGCGACCTGGTAAAGAACAGGAAGATGGCAGAGGAGGCTCTGGCCAAAACACCTGGCAAGTGCCCAGGAGACATATCTCTCCATCCATGAGGGCAACACCACACACCAGGAGCCCACATCACTCTGAGACAGGTGTTTGAGCAATGGACACATGTCACCCACCCAGCCTCCAAGAGGCAGGAAAAGGTCCATGCAGGTGACTGCACCTGATACATTAAATATCACAGACGTCAAAACCTCCAGCTATGGGCACAGAGAATCCAGCTGGGAGCCAGCATCCCAAGAGAAAGAGCTGTTACCCATGCCCCACTCTCAGGCATAAAATGCAACCCCCCAGAGATGGCAAAAGAGAACATACAATTTTATGGTGTCCAGGTTAACAAGAAGGTGGAAAAGGGAACAGGTTTTTAAATGCTGAATATGACTGTCCTAAAGCTTCCCTGGAAGCTCAGCTGGTAAAAAATCTGCCTGCAGAGCAGGAGACCCTATTTGATTTCTGGGCCAGAAAGATCCACTGGAGAAGGGATAAGCTACCCACTCCAGTATCCTTAGGCTTCCCTGGTGGCTCAGATGGTAAAGAATCCACCTGCAATGCGGGAGACCTGGGTTCGATCCCTGGGTTGGAAAGATCCCCTGGAGAAGAGTACAGGTACCCACTCCAGTATTCTGGCCTGGAGAATTCCATGGACTATCCATGGAGTCACAAAGAGTCAGACATGACTAAGCAACTTTCACTTCACATGACTGTCTTAAAAACCTCTAACCAGGCTCTGAAGAGAGAAGAGTCAGTTATTAGATACCAGAAATGAAGCAAAACAGGAACAAAAAGCTATGTTCCCCAAGGCCCTACCACCTGGAAATAGGCACAGTGATATTCTGGGTGGGAGGCAGGACAAGGACCCACTCAGGCAACTGAGATCCCAGTGCCCAACTGTGAGAACGGAAGGGCTGCCCATATCCCTCCCTGTGAAAAGAGGAGGCTAGAGGAATTCCAGCTGCCAGTCCTGGGATGTGTCAGGCAGGATTGCCATCTGCCTGGGGCCCTGAATGAGAAGAAAAAGGTTTCCCATGAGAAATCAAAACCTCAGGCTGTACCACATGCAAGTAAGGATTCAAAATCTGCACTGTTCATATGGTTTGGGGGATCTTAAGCCAAGAAATGAATGTGAAAACTTGTCCTGGACGGGTGAAACCTCTGGGCCCCCCAGAAGAAGAAAAACAAAGTCATTCCGTGGGAATATTTTCACAACTCAGGATACACGTGACTCAGTCCTCCCACACGTGATTCGGGCCCCCAGTCTGCTCAAGGCTTGGTCTCCACACGCCATTTCCAATTTCTTGTTAAAACTCTGCTAAGCGTGCAGATTGCAATCTCTGAATTTCCCACAAAAAGGGACCAAGGCTCCTTAAGGAATGGCTGACTCTGCACCTGGGGCAGAATGTGTAAAAGACACAAAGGGAACAATTGCTCTGATCTGAAAGCAAGGACACTAATAAAACATGAGGCTACTGCAAAAAGGAAATCAGGAGCCACTGAAAATGAGGCCGAATCACCATAGAAGGAACAGTAAGAGCAACACCAAAGATCATATGGACACAGCAGCATGTTAAAACAAAAGAAGATATTTAAATCATTGAGTACATAACAGTACTTTCTTCAAAAGTTATTATAGGAATGATCTCATTGTTTTGAAAACTGGCAAATAAAGAGAAAGCATCAAAGATGTATCCTGGTTTCCCTAAATAAACTCTTTCACTGGGTAGCTAATGAGAGAAAATTTTCTCTTCATAACAATATTCCAGCTACTAAATGATGAAAAAATTCTGGAACTAGAAATCTAAATTTTGTACTGCTAATGAGATTATGTATTGGGGAAATGAACATCAGTGGCTTTTGACATCACAAAGACAGACAAGCAGATATTCTATACTGTCTGATGGAAGTACATACCATCCATGAAACAGTCTTGCCCCCAAACAAATCCATCAATCAATTCAATCTAAATGCAAAATAAGTCTCTGAATTCAACTAATAGTTTGTAAGAAATACCGAAGACAGAGGGACAAGTAAGTTAAATAAAAATATGGGGAGGAAATCAACAAGATCCAAATAGTTGGGAATTCTATAAGGCAAATGACTGAATTTGAGAAAATAAGCCAGAAAGATAAAGAGGGAAGTCACAGATTAAAAGAGAATTATAAGGCATAGCAATCTTTTCCAATATACAAATCTTATCTAAATGCTGTGGTTTTTCAGTTGACAGTCATGTCCAACTCTGAGATCACATGGACTGCAGCACACCAGGCGTCACTGTCCTTCACCATTTCCCGGAGCTTGCTCAAACTCATGCCATCCAACCATCTCATCCTCTGTCATCCCCTTTTCCTCCTGCCTCCAATCTTTCCCAGCATTAGGATCTTTTCTAATGAGCTGGCTCTTCATATCAGGTGGCCAAAGTATTGGAGCTTTAGCTTTAGCATCAGTCCTTCCAATGAATATTCAGGACTGATTTCCTTTAGGGTTGACTGGTTTGATCTCCTTGCAGTCCAAGGGACTCTCAAGAGTCTTCTCCAACACCACAGTTCAAAAGTATCAGTTCTTCAGTGCTTAGCTTTCTTTATGGTCCAACTCTCACATCCATACATGACTACTGTAAAAACCATAGCTTTAACTATACGGACCTTATCTAAACAGTCATTCAAATAATTAATAAAAAATGTAATTATACAACATGAGTAAGTGGGATTGTGAGGTACACAGGACTGATTCAATATTTGAAAATCAATTAACGTAATCTATCACATCAACAGGCAAAAGAAGAAAAATTATACTGTCATATCAATTGATGTAGAGAAAGCATTTTAAAAAATACACTTATCTATGGTAAAAAATAAAAAATTGGCTTGTAGGAATAGAGTAGAACTTCTTCACCTTGAGAAGAACATATACCCTCCTACACACACACACAAAACAAGAAAGTTGCTATAGCTAATATCATAGTTAATTAATGGTAAGAAAGTAGATGCTTTCCCCCAAGAGGTGAAATAAGTCAAAGATGTCTCCTCTTACCACTCCTACTAGGTGTTGTATTACAAGTGCTAACTAGTGCAATACAAGAAGAAAGGAAATAAAATAATGAATTAGAAAAGAAGAAATAACACTGATTTTACTCACAGATAACATAATTGACTACATAGAAAATCCCAAAGAATGAACAACAACAAAACACATCTTGGAATTAATAATCAAGCATAGAAAGATTGCAGTATACAGGTTAATATAAAAAGTCAATTGCTTTCCTATCCTGGTAATGAGCAATTGAAATCTGAAATTAAAAACACAGTGTCATTTACAATAGCACCAAAAATGAATTTATGTATAAATCTAACCAGAAATACACAGGATATATATGCAGAAAATGACAAATTATTAGGGAAAAAAATCAAAGATTATGATTGGAAGACTCAATATTATTAAGAAATCAGTTCTTCTCAACTTGGTTAAAAATTCAATGAAATTTCAATTAAATGTCAGCAAACTGAATTTTCTGAGTTTAAAGTTTATATGGAATAGTCAAAGATCTAAAATATCCAAAACAGTATTGGAAAAAAAAAAAAAGAGGAGAAAGAAGCAGAAGAACAAAGGTGAAGAACTGATATTATTTCACTTAAACACTTACTATAGAGCTACAGTAATCAAGGCTACATGGCAGTGATGAAAGATCAGACAGAAACAATGGAACAGAATAGAGCCTAGAATCACCTGACATGAATATAGTCAACTCATCTTCAGTAAAATGTTGTTGGTTTATTGTTTAGTCACTAAGTCATGTCTGACTGTTTCACTACCCCATGGACTATAGCCCTCCAGGCTGCTCCTCTGTCCATGGGATTCTCCAGGCAAGAATACTGGAGTGGGTTGCCATTCCCTTCTCCAGAGGATCTTCCCAACCCAGGGACCAAACCCAGGTCTCCTACATGGCAGGCGGATTCTTTACCGTCTGAGCCACCAGAAAAGCCATGCAAGAATACTGGAGTGGGTTATTCCCAACTCAGGGATCGAATTTGTGTCTCTTGCACACATCTCCTGAGTTGCAGGCAGATTCTTTATCACTCTGAGCAGCCAGGGAAGCCCTTTAATCAATTAGCAGAGGTAATTTAGTGGAGAAATGATAGCATGTTTATTTTTGTTTGTTTGTTTGTCTTTTAATTTGGCCATGCCGAGCAGCTTGTGGGATCTTAGTTCCCTGATCAGTTGAATCTAGGCCCTCAGCAGTGAAAGTGTGGAGTCCTAACCAATAAACCACCAGGGAATTCTCAATAGCCATTTTTTTTTTAATGGTGCTGGAACAACTGGATATTCTTAATGAAATATAACATGCCAAAAAAAAAAAAAAAAAGATGAACATAACATATACCTTACACCTGTCACAAAAACTAACACAAAGATCAAAAACCTAAAATGTAAGACTCTAAAATTTCTAGAAGAAAAGAAAAATACTCTAGGTGATTTGGGGTTTGACAATGAGTTTTCATACAGACCAAAAGCACAATCCATGAAAGAAAAATTTAGACTATATTAAAGTTTAAAACTTCTGCTCTGAAAAAGACATTGTCAAGAGAGTAACAGAAAAGCCATGAACTGGAAGAAAAATATGTAAAACACATGTTTGGTAAAGGACTCATACCCAAAACACAGGCATATCTTGGAAATATTACAAGTTCAGTTCCAGATCATATCAATAAAGCAAATATAACAATAAAGTGAATCACATTAATTTTTTGGTTTCCAGTGCACATAAAAGTTACGTAGTCTATTAAGAGTGTTAATCGGACTTCCCTGGTGGCTCAGATGGTAAAGAATCTGCCTGCAACGCAGGAGACCCGGGCTCAACCCCTGTGTCAGGAAGATCCCCTGGAGAAGGAAATGGCTACCCACTCCAGTATTCTTGCCTGGAGAATTAAATTGACAAAGAAGGCTGGCGGACTGTAGTCTCTCCGGTCACAAAGAGTCGGACATGACTGAGCAACTAGCAAAAAGTGTATAGTAGTCTTATGTCTGAATAAAAAATACGCATACTTTAATTAAAAATACTTTCTGGTTAAAAATACCATCATTTGAAACATTAGTGAGTGATAATCTTTTTGCAACATTAATATCAAAAACCTCTGATCACAGGTAACTGTAACAAATATAATAGTGATGAAAAAGCTTGAAATATTGCAACAATTACTAAAATGTGACACAGGAGCATGAAGTGAGCAGATGCCATTGGAAAAATTATACCAACAGACTTCCTTGACCCCCAGTTGCCACAAACCTTCAACTTGTAAAGAAAACAGTATCTGCAAATCTTGCTAAAGCAAAGCACAATAAGATGAGGTATGCTTGTATATCCAAAAATACTCTAAAAATTCACTATTAATTAAAAAACTACTTGCTTTAAAATAACTACAAAATCTGGATAGACATCTCATAAAGAAATATATATAAATGACAAATAAGCACATGAAAAGATGGTGAGCATAATTTGTTGTTAAAGAATTACAAATTAAAATAACAATGATGAACTTCCCTAGTCCACTGGCTAAGACTCCATGCTCCCAGTGCAGGGGACCTGGGTTTCATCCCTGGCCAGGGAACCATATTCCACATGCAGTAACTAAGACCCAGCATAGCCAAATCAAAAAAAAAAGAAAAAAAAAGAGAATTTTTAAAAAATAGCGATGAGGTATGACAACACACCTATTAAAATAACAAAAATCCAAAAACAGACGGCACCAAATGCTGGTGAGGATGTGGAACAACAGAAACTCTCATCCATTGCTGGTGGGAACGCAAAATGGCACAGCCACTTTGGGACACAGTTTAGCATTTTCTTACAAAGTTAAGCATCGTTATATGAAACTGCTTGGGCTGTTATAACAGAATACCACACACTGAGTAGCTCAGACACAACAGATATCAAGACAAAAGAGAAACAAAGAAAATCGTAACTTAATGATAGAAAGAATGACTTTCCAAGAATTTATAATGCTATTATCTTTGGGAAGAACTAACAGCATAGCATCAAAAGAATTAAAACAAAATCTAACATAATTTCCCAGAGAAAGTGAAAAATATGCAATCATACTAAGAGATTATATTACTCTCCCAGAAAATGCAAAAAGAAAAATTTAGGATTTTGTTTTGAATCCTGTTGAGTATACCTATCTAGGAGTCATTTGCAAAACCCTGCATCCAACAAATGGAAATTGCAACTGTGCATTTCTAGTATGCCTGGAGTGTTTTCTAAAAGAGACCACCCACCAGGCCACAAAAGAAGTCTCAACCCATGCTTCAAAATCAATATCATGTAAACCACATTCTTTATCGGATGGCAAAGTCAGAAATCAATAACAATAAGATAACAGAAAATATCCTAATATCTAAAATTTTTAAAGTATATTTCAAAAACATGTGTGTATCACCAGGTCATCTTGCCTTTCACTATGTCACCCCATCATAGGCTGCTGACTTCCAGTTCTAAGCTGCTCTCTCTGTTCTCAGTGAGATGAATGAGAAACTTCTACAACTCACTCATGATGCTGAGGTCAAGGGTACAGTGGGCAGGAGAGGGTGGGTGGGATGTGGTGCAGCTAATGCATCTAAATATGCAACACTGATATTTCCCCTGGAGAGGAAAGCTTTCCCAGCTTTATGCAAGGCCCTCATTGAGTGGTATCCTCCAAGAGGCCCAAAAGGAATTGGATTCCACCCTTCTGGGAGTCTCTCACATGCATCATTTTTGTCTGGAGAGAACAGAGCCAGAAAAGACACAGCTGACCAACTGCCCTCCCTTTTCCCTCAGAAATCAGGTCTGTCTGGAGTCAGGTCTATCTGATTCTTCTTTCTGGCATCTGGAAACTTGTCTATGCCATGCTCTCAAAGCAATGCTTCTTTCCCAGTGAAAAAGACATGGGTTAAAATTCATGTGTAAAGGCTATAAGAGAAAATGATCAATAAGAATTATTAGTTTTACTAATATTAACTAGTAGATATTTTTAAATCTCATTCATGCTTTCAAAATTGATCCCCATTGTACCTACCCATACTGGAACAGAGAAAAATGCCCACACATGATGGAAAGATGAGAGGAGGTAAAGGTGAGCTAACTTGCTCTTGCTTTTTAGTGAGATTTCAATAGTGTTGCTGTTCTTATTGATGTTTCTAACAATGATAATTCAAAATTTGGACATTTTGGCATTATTTAAAGAAAACCAAAATGAGAAAAACGTATCTAAATTACCAAAGTAAACAAAAAGTAAAAGACTACAGAACAAAAGCAAGAGAAATATTTTTAAATAAACAGTAGATACCAGTTAAAAAGACTACATTGATTTGATATGTTCATAAATGTGATATAACCTTATTTGCTTAAAATAGAAAGAAGTTCAGAATAGGTTATTAAATAAAATCCAACTATATGTTACAAAAAGAAGCATACAAAATAATATTTGAGAAAAACTTGCTAACCATTCATATTTGTATTACTAAACAAGAAATAATTTTAATGAGATGGCTCAGTTTAATCTAAAATAGAATATTATATAAGTAAACATATATTTTGGAGAAGGAAATGGCAACCCACTCCAGTATTCTTGCCTAGAAAATCCTGTAAACAGAGGAGCCTAGTAGGCTCTGTGGGGTCGAGAAATTTGACACAACTTAGCAACTGAACAACAACAACAAATATATATTTGACAAATCGACCTAAAAAGAAATAGGAAATCTAACAAATCAATAACAATGGAAGAATTTGCAGAAATAAAAGCTACTTTGATTCCCAAATGCCTCATCCAGATAGTTTTATGTGGAAAGTCTTCAAAATTTTCAAGAAATAAATAACTACTAACACAACTTATTCAAGAATACAGCAAAGAAATCATCCAGATTCTTGTTTTTTTTCAAGGTCAGCAAGACACTAGTACTTAACTAATATTAAATAGAAATAGACCAGCCTTACATGAGAAAGCAATGTCAACATCTTTGTAAAGAATTAGCAAATATAACTTTAATAGTGTTTTAGAAGGAGAACACACTCTACCCAAGTTGAGTTCATTCCAGTAATGCAAAACTGTTCAGTGTTAAGAAACCCATTGATGTAATTCACTGTATCGGTCAGGGTTCAGCTACAAAAACCAGAATCCTCTCTAGCTGGTTTAGAACAGAAAGAGATTCATTGTGGACGGTTGAGTGGCTCACAGAAGTCCAGACAGGGCCAGAGAAACAGACACCAGGATGGGCTTTTGAGAAAAGCTCCCAAAGCAGCCGGGAAGGGGCACCTTCTCCCTCTTCAATCAGAAACCCACTGGCTCTCCAGCACCACCCTGACACCGCCAATTTGGAGAAGGCCACAGCCAAGAAACTGCCTCCATCAGAAAGCCACTAGAATCAGGAAGGTCTGACTGGAAAGACCACTGCCAGCTCCAGGGTCACACCACCCTGCTGTGACCCATCGAATGGGTGCCCTGTGTCCTGCGGGTCGGGCTTCGCAACCACAGAAACCGGACTTGCTCTCCTCTGCTCATCCCTTCACCAGCAAGTCAGCGTCTCCACTGCCATGTTTGTGAGCAGAAACATAGTTGCAGCCGAAGTACAGCCCTCTTGGCCCTCTGCCTTGCAAATCTCAGGCCAAGTCATCTGACTTTTAAACCTAAATGGAATACAGAAGCCCAACTTGAAAGGGGTCTGAGAATCACGCATTTGAGCTTTCCTGTCACTGCAATGCAGGAAGGCCATCTAGGAGGGGAGAGTGGAGCCATCATATCCTCTGAGCCCTCCTGCGACTTCTCAACATTCCTCCATGCCATTCTCATAGTAGTCATGCCCCCAAAACAGCCCCTATCTGCTCCTCCTTCAAAATGCAACCCTCCCCACCTCCAAGGAACACACCCACCTCTTCCAGGAAGTGAAGACCTGGATCTCATCTGTCACTGGATCTACAGCTGAGAGCTGTTTTCTCCTCACCTAGTTCCATAAAAACCCCTGCTCGGTATCCTGGAATAATCTAAGGACTAAACTGCAGTGTTAACGTCAATAGCATACCCTAAATAAATCAGTAGTGGGGAAATAGCAGAGGAAAATTGGTTAACATGCTTAAATATAAGCCATCCAAACAGTCCTAATTTCACCAATCGGTCATGAGGCCAAAGTTGACATGAGATGAATAGATAGAAGACTGATAGGCAGAAATAGATAAATGATAGACCAGTTTATTATTATTAGTTATATACGTCTAACCAGTCAAACCAGTGTGAATGCTCAGTCATGTCTGACTCTTAGGGACCCAATGGACTGTAGCCAGGCAGGTTCCTCTGTCAATGGGATTTTTCAGGCAAGAATACTGGAGTGAATCGTCATTTCCTCCTCCAGGGGACCTTCCCAACTCAGGGATTGAACCCTTGTCTCCTATATTGCTGGAAGACTCTTTAACCACTGAGTCAACTTGTTGTAAATCATGCATTTTAATTGGACATATTTATAATTCTTGCATTTTAACTGAACAGTTCAGTGGTTTTTAATATATTCACAGACTTATGTAAACATAATCACAATCACCTTTAGAACATTTTCATTATCCCAAAAAGAAATTCCACATCCATCAGCAGTCATTGCCCATATTGCCCTAAACTCTCCCAGCCCAGCCCTAGACAACCATTATTCTATTTTCTGACTCTTTAGAGTCACCTGTCCTGGATATTTCATATCAACTGAATTATCTATGTGGCCTTTTTGGACTAATTTCTTTCACTTACTGTATTTTCAGGACTCATCCATGCTGTAGTGTGTACTAGAGTTTCATTAAATTTCATTTCTGAATAATACTCCATTGTATGTGTGTGCCACATTTTACTTTTCCATTCACTACTTCCCATTTTTGTTTATTCTGAATAATTCTGCTACCAAGATGGGTATGTCTGTTTTTGTGTGGACATGTGCTTCTTTATTCTTGCATGTAGCCTCAGAAGCGAAATTGACTAGTCACATATTAACCTATGTTCAACCCTTTGAAGAACTCTCAGACTGTTTTCCAGTTACACTAGCAGGGAATAAGGATTCCATTTCTCTTCTATTTGGTGTTTGTCCTCACCAACATTTGTTATTGTTTGTCTTTTTGATGACAGTCATCCTCCTGGGTGTGAAGTGATAGCTCATTGTAATTTTGATTTGCATTTCCTTGTTAGCTAATGATGTTGAGCATCTTTTCATGTGTTTATTGGCCATTTTTATATCTTCCCTGGAGAAATATTTTGTCAGATCCTTTGCTGTTTTTTAAATTTGATTGCTTAATGTCTTTATAAGAAGAAAGGAGAGTGTGTACACAGTAATGGAGTTATTAACCTTCCAGTTCTCATCTCAGATTTCTGCATTTGTTTCTGTGGATCTGAGTTACCATCTGGTGGCATTTCCTTGCTTCAATACAATTTTGTGATCTTATTGTCAATATATTACATTTCTGCTGGAGACAAGTAGACAGACATCCTTTCAGGGAAGACTGGTTAAATAAGTCCCAATCCATACTGTGGAATACACTGTGGTCTCTTAAAAAAATCAGGTGAATCAACATGTGCTGACTCAGAATCATGTCCAGAATATAATGTGATGTAAAACATACATACACTGAAAGCAAAACAGTACCCACTTATGGCTTCCATCTGTGCAAAAGTCCATAACACATACAGATTGAGGCGTCCCCCAAGTGCTATATACTAAACAGTAACTTCCTCTGGCAATGGCATATGTGAGCTTAAGGAGTGACAAAGATGCTCATGTATCCTTCATGGGAATCACTGCTGCTTCTGGAGTTATAAGGAGCATGAAATTTATTTTATCTTTTAACACCTGATAGTGACTAAGACGGCCATGTCCTGAAAGGCAGGCATTCTCAGTGATGAGAAAGGGACCACACTACCAGACTGTACTGAGCTCATGAGGGGCCATTCAGAGTCTCAGCAGAAAGAAAGTCTTCAGGTCTGTTGTCCTGATGAGAAATGACAGTCTCTTAGGGAGACTTGGGCTTCCCAAACCAGAACTTGGGCTATTTCAGTCATAAGGACTAAAGGTCAGTAAGAAAAGAGAACCAAAGTCATTTCACCCATAGGGAAAGGCTCAAGGATAGGGGATGACCCAGAACAGCCCCCTCCCCTGCCCCTGTAACTGCCCAGGAGACAACTCTTGCTTTTGACAGGATGACTTGCCCCTCTGCAGGTCCCTAAACCCAGGTCCCTGAATCCATCTGCTCTCCTCCTAATCCATCCCATATATTTTGGGTAAAGCTGCCCTTGGAAGAAATGACCAGCTCATTCATTAGGGTCATTTACAACCTGTGAGAATGAGACCCATCTTTTCCAGGAAATTTTGTTGCTGTTGTTGTTCAGTCGCAAAGTCGTGTCTAACTCTTTGCAACTTCATGGACTACAGCACACCAGGCTTCCCTATCCTTCACGATCTCCTAGAGTTTACTCAAACTCATGTCCATTGAGTCAGTGATGCCATCCAACCATCTTGTCTTCTATCGCCTCCTTCTCCTCCTGTCTTCAATCTTTCCCAGCATCAAAATCTTTTCCAAAGAGTCAGCTGTTAGTATCAGGTGGCCAAAGTATTGGAGCTTCAGCTTCAGCTTCAGTCCTTCCAATGAATACTCAGTGTTGATTTCCTTTAGGATGGACTGGTTTGATCTCTTTGCAGTCCAAGGGACTCTCAAGAGTCTTTTCCAGCACCACAATTTGAAAGCATTGATTCTTCTGTGCTCAGCTTGCTTTATTGGTACAACTCTCACATCCACACATGACTACTGCAAAATCCATAGCTTGGACTATCCAGACCTTAGTCGGCAAAGTGATGTCTCTGCTTTTTAATACATTGTCTAGGTTGTAATAGCTTTTCTTCCAAGGAGCAAGCATCTTTTCATTTTATGGCTGCAGTCACTGTCCACAGTGATATTGGAGCCCAAGAAAACTAAAAACATATATATTTTTTATTTTTTAAGAAATATATTTTACTTAAAAAATACTCAACTCAGAAACTACACCAAGATGGTAAAATGAGCATTGTGAGACCACACACACACACACACACACCCTTGGAAAACATGTAGAGGGTCCTCCAGTTGGACTTGAATTGTGAGAAATTCCCCAGAGGACGAGGGACACAGGGTTGAGTGTGATGAGCCGGGGATGCCCCACACTGGAGCATAGGCAGGCCGCAGAAGCTGTTGTCACTGAAAGGATGACCACCGCACCGTCAGCAAAACAGAGGCACCACCTCACTGTACCGCATCACAGGCAGGCTGAAGCCCAGGACTAAAACCGCAGACCTTCACTGGGAAGAAAATGAATCTGGTACCTGAGAGGACAGCTGGGCTTCAGTTAGCTGTCAACTGATGCGAGGGACACAGAGGGCAAGACAGACATGCTGTCTTCTCCGCAGCTGTCCCCGGAGTCGAGGGTGAGGGGATATAACGGGGGGCACTTGCAGGCCAGGCCCTCTGCATCCTGCCTCGATCCAGGTGGGGCCTGCCTGCTGCACAGGGAAGCCTGGCCCCACCCACAGGAGCCCAGCAGGTCTGCCCAAGGCTAGGGCCCATTGGAGGTTCCCAGGCTGACACCACATGCTGTGTCCCTATCATAGCCTCTGTCAGGAGGAAGATGGCAGTGAGGATCCCATCAGCTGTGTGCCTTCTCAATTTCAGAACCTGAATAGAGAGGAGGGTGGGTCCCTCACTTTCACTACCTCCCAAGCAGGCGGAGTCCCTGGCCCTCCTCTGCAGAGTGCAGGGAGTTGGCCAGAGCTACACCCTGGCCGCAGCAGGAAAGGCCCTCATCCTAACCCCCAAGACACCTCCTGAGAAGTAGGATGCATGGCCTGAGTCTGCAGTGCTCAAGTGTGGCCTGGGAGACCCTGGGAGTTCCCCGAACCCCTCTCAGGGCCACGTAAAGTCAAGATTGTTTGCATAATAATACTATGTGATATTCCCCTTTCATTCTCATTCCCCAGTGAGTATGCAGAGGTGAGCAGTGGACATTTCTGGAGGCCACGTGAAGCGTTAGCAAGCCCATCACTCCAGCAACCACGTCTGTGCAAATGAACTCGTGTTTTAAGACTGTTAGCTTATGTAGTAAATACTGTTAGATGCACCTACACAAAAGTCTCAAGGGGTTCTGCATGATTTTTAAGAGTGAGCCCAAAGTTTGACAGTCAGACATGCAAATGCCTCTCCCTAAGCATGCCCACTTCCTCAGTGTTCACTCCTTGGGTAGATGAGGACGTCCAATGTGGGGTCCCCGTGGCCCTTGCTTTAGCTCAACAAGAGACTCTGTGAAGTCTGAGTCATAGCACATCCCACTAAAATCCATTCAGAATAAGATTCAGAATCTGATGTGACAGAAGTTCCCGGGGGGAACCATTGATCCACTAGCAGTAGGCTGGGGCTCCTCTGCCTGGATCCATAAGAAGTGCCTGGGATCGATGTCACCAGCCTGCTCCCGTGGTCCCAACTGGGGACTCTGCCCACAACTCCCACCTTTTCATACCACCTCCCTCCTCACGGACTCTAAGCCACCATGCTGGCACTGTTGGCACAGCCAAGTTCAGGCGGGGCCTGGACTCCATGCCCCGCCAGCTGCGCCCTTGCCTGAGAGGACCTGTTCAGAGGTCACTTCCCCAGGGGCCCTGGCCTAAATCCTCACAACTCTCCAATAGTCCATGTCCCTTCACACATTCCTGGACCTTGTCACAGCAACTTGTTCACTTGGGCGTGGGGGGCCCCAACAAAGGGGTCAGCATGATCCGGTATGTGCTAAACAAAGGGATGGTCCCGGGAGGAGGATGCATTTCATATGATCAGAACTAAATATTGCGGTATCTTCTACAGAGCCTGCTGAGCTTTTCCAGCAAATTAATCTCATCCAATTGCCTGGAGAATCCCCATGGACAGAGGAGCCTGGCGGGTTACAGTCCCTGGGGTCACAAAGAGTCAGACACGACTGAGTGAGCACTCAAGTTACCTCTCCCAAACACTATTTTAAAATTTTATTTTATCAAATTAAAACATGCCTGTAGTATTTTGAAAAAAAAAAAAACTAAAAGAGATGAAGTATTGCTGAAAGAAATTGAAGAAAATCTAAATAAACAAGAAATATGTCAGATTCTCAGGACACGCTTACTATGATGACTCTCCCCAAACTGAAGTGCAGACTCAATGCAAGAGACTCCAGAATTCTCTATCATGAACCCTGATTTCTTCTTGTAAGTCAAATCCAGTTTTACCATCGTCTGCATTCAGCCCACACCGGCGCAGCCTACCCTGACCTCGACATAAGTTCCCACTGCTCCCACGTCAGCTCCAGCTCACCGTCACCCTGTGGCCCCGAGGTCACCCTCTGGGCTCTTCCTTGTGGGAAGTCCTGGGGTACTCCTGAAGCTGTCCCTCCTACTCCTGTTTCCACAGATGCCAAAGTCTGTCCTTTATTTTCCTGAAAGTTCACTCCAACAACACTCCCTCAGTATTCCCACTGCTTCACCAAGACCACATCTGCCAGACTAAACCACCCTCCCCACCAGAGCTCTCCCTGGCACACGTGCCCCGTCTGCCAACAGCCTGAATCACAACTTCTGAGAACTCTGCTGTATCATTTAAGTAAGGCACAAACCATGGTCCCAGTGTCCCTCCAAGAGCCCTGTCTTCCCAACAACCCTGACACATGCCCTGTCCCGCAAAAACGATGGTGCCTTTATAGCCCAATCAGCCCATAGCACGCTTTCACCCAGATTCTTGCTTAGTATAGGAATTTCCTCCTATCACTTTTGGGTCCTTTCTCCTCTTCACTGTCCTCCTTATACAAACCTTCCTTGGCCTTCAAGGGCTAGCTTTTATGTCAGCCTATGTGTGCATGCGTGCTAAGTTGTTTTAGTTTTGTCCAACTCTTTGCAAGCCCATAGACTGTAGTCTGCTAGGCGCCTCTGTCCATGGGATTCTCCAGGCAAGAATACTGGAGTGGGTTGCCATTCCCTTTTCCAGGGGATCTCCTGCATTGCATGAAGATTCTTTACCATCTGAGTCACCATAGGTCTTTCCATTTCTGGAATCCTGATCCAGTTTCCTTCTGTACCACATGCTTTGGAATCAACCTCCCTTTAATGACAACGCACATTGTGCCTTTGACATAAGATTTTCTTACCTGTCACGATGGCCAAGCCCACAGAGGAGCAGCCCCTGGGAGAGGTTTTCATTTGCAAAGGAAAATACAAACTGTGCCCCTCAAGTGATTACACATGAAAATTAAGGGTCACAATGAATAATATTCAGTAAATACAAGGCATATCATTTTAAAGTCATTATCATACCTCACCTTCTTTCTCAAGAATTACTTATCTAAATGTATAGATCATAGTGTAGAGCCAGACCTCAGCAAGCATCTGGTGTCAGTATTTGCCAAACTTCCCAGAAGAATCCACTGGGCTGCTTGATTTAAAGATAAAAATTCCAGCCTCCCCCCATCTCTAATCCAGGGAAGGGACCTACTAATGTAAATCTGTGTGAGATTTTTAAATGTTTTTAATTTTTATTGGAATATCCTTGGTTTACAATGTTGTGTTTATTGTTTCTACTGTAACTACTGTTTCTACTCTTCTACTGTAGTCATGTCCAACCCTTTGACACCTGTTCAACTATAGCCTACCAGACTCTTCTGACCATGGAATTCTCCAAACAGGAGTACTGGAATGGGTTGCCATTCCTTTCTCCAGGGGATCTTCCCAATCCAGGGATCAAACCCGGGTCTCCTACATTGCAGGCAGATTCTTAACCATTTGAGCCACCAGGGAAGACCATGTATACATATATCCGCTCTTTTTTGGATTTCCTTTCCAATTAGGTCACCACAGAGCAATGAAAAAGTTCCCTGTATTATGCAGTAAGTTCTCAATAGTTAACTATTTTATACATAAAAGTGTGTATAATCCCAGTCTCCCAATCCATCCCATTTCCCCTTCCCCTTTGGTATCCATGTGTTTATTCTCTGTGTATGAAATTTTTTTTGAAGGGAAACGTTTCTTATTACCCTGTTTTACAGATGAGGAGATCAATTGAAGGTCAGAGTGGTTCAGCGAAACACCCAAGGGGCAACCTTGGAAATGGTGGGTTAGGGATCCAAACTGTAGTCTCTGAACTTGCAAGTCTAGCACTTTTCAGTAATCCAGAGTTTGCATCTGCAATTCCCCAGGGACAAAGCAAGAACTACCACCCAGCAGGCTGCCATCTGCCCTTTATCTCACTCATTTTTGTTTTGTTTTGTTTTTCCTTGCTTATGTGATGTAAATGAAGGTCACTAGCATTTATTAATAGGAGGAATGCAGGCTAGGTGAGTTACAGGTGCTGCCTGCCCTCATCCTAGCCACAGATTTTTGAAGCGGAGTCTACCTCCAAATTGTGAATGAGAAGGTAAGAAAATTCAAGTACACATTCATACTCAAAATATGAGCCTACAATCTGCGCCTGGCAGGGTATAACACTGGCAACTGAAAGACAGCCCTACTGGCCTTCAAGCTGATGAGCTTATAGGTAAGAATCAATGCATTTACCAGGGAAAACGAATACAGATTTTGATCAGTCCTATCAAAGAAATAAAGAATGCAGTGATAGCGAGCAAGCCAGGCCTGCTCAGAAAAAAGGTTTGTGTGTGAGGGGCAGGGCTGTTCTGGACTTAGAAGGTCCCAGCCCCACCCCTGAGGTTCCCACTCAGCAGGTGGGTGGGTCCAAAAACATGTATTTCTAACCAGTTTCCAGGGAACCACTTTAAGAACCAATTTAAACCACACCGCATCAAAAGCTCCACTCCAGTCTCCTCTCCGGTTTAGGATTTCCTTCTTAAATGCCAGAACACGAAAAGCAGCGAATGTGGACTGGAGATACGTCACCTTCTTTCAACAGAAGCTGCTGCCCTGAGCCGTGTCTCCCAGTGGTTGGGCAGTGGCTTCAGTGAAGTGAGGACCAGCACCAGGGCAGCAGCTTCCTGGAGCGATTGTTTCATTCACTAACATTACAGCTGCCCCAGCTTTCCAGGAACTGACCTTTTCTGCTCACATAAAAATAGCCATTTCTCATAAACTATTTAGTGAGACTCATCTCACAGCTGGAACCATCAGCCTCACAAAACGGGAGCTTTGCTCGTGGCTGGAGGAAGTGGCCAGAAGGGCACAACCAAGGCCAAAGTCATGTCTCCCTCTTGTTATATTTAAGGCAAGGAGGCATTTTAGCTCTGGGTCAATGAGAATGGACTCAGTGACTGAGGGAGGACAGGAAGCCGCTCTGAGCATGGGGGTGGCCCTCTGCTCTGATCACCAGCACTAAAGCCACAAGTCTGAGCCTGGAAATGCCCAGAGCTTTCCATCCTGATCTGGCTGCAGATGGAGCCAGCCCTCAGCTCTCCCTTTGACTTTTGCATTTGTCCTGCTGGTTCTTGGGCTCACTTTCTTCAGTTGGCAGTGGTTTCATCAGAAGTGAGATGCAGATGTGGACAGAACAGACTGTGGACACAGCGTGGGAAGGAGAGGGTGGGGGGAATTGAGAGAGTAGCATTTGCATATATACACTATCTTGTATAAAACAGATAGCTAGTGGGAAACTGCCGTGTAACACAGGAAGCCTAGCCCAGTGCTCTGTGACAACCTAGAGGGGTGGGATGGGGTGGGGGGTGGAGAGGATGGGAGGGAGGCCCAAGAGGGGGGTATATATATATAGTTATATAGTTATATAGTTATGACTGATTCTCATTGTATGAAAGAAACCAACATAACACTGTAAAACAATTATCCTCCAATTAAAAAATAAATTAAAAAAAAAAAAGAATAAAAAGAAGTCTCCCATCTCTCACTCTGTCATCTGCAGTGTCATAAACATGCTTTCGTAGAAGGGCCTGCCTATTACAAGTTCCTAGACTTACATCACCACATGCCAGCAAATTTCAGATTGCTTTCAGAAAGGCAGCATCAATACGTAAGTAGTATAGGTGGGCTGTATATGTGTGGATGTGCATGCATATTTGCGTGTGTGTGTGTGTATGCGTACATGTGTGTGCGTGTGTGTGCTATAACCTCTCATACAGCTCCTCCTTAAAGGATTTCCAAGCACTCTTTCTAAATGAGAATGCTACTGGAACAGCCAGCCCCACAACTCCAACTTCCCAGTTTAAATATGCTTTTTAAAATTTTATTTTGCTTCCTTTGCCTTCAGACAGATCTTGTGTCAAACTCATGTGGTAGGTTAGCACTTCTTTAAAGTAAAGTTTTTTATTCCCTTCCCCAACCTCCCACACTCAGGAAATAATGTAAATAACACTATCTGAGACTCAAATTGTGTTGGAGTAAAAGGACTCTCAGCTTTCTATCCAAAATACATCTAAACTCCTCTATCATACTATCATATTTTAAGCTTTTCCCAAGAAATCCAAATTAACTTTAGGCCATTATTTAGCAAAGATGTCTTTGCTAGGATTTATAAGTTTTTGTAAGCCCTTAGACATGCAGGGATATCTGCTGAATATTGCTTCTGCCGTAACTGGGACTGCAGCAGCCTCCCACATAAAGCTATGCCTTGCTATGGGGTGACCAGGCCAGTCCACTGTCCCATCCTAACACTTGAGCACAGAGTGCAGCTTTGCATCTTTGTCCCAAGTCCCAACAGGGAACAGGCATGAGGACCATGAATTTAATGATGAAGAATACTGAGTGGATTAGCCAGGGATCTTCAGAGAAATGGAAACTATAAGGTATAGACATATATGCAGAAAGAGTTTTATTATAAGGAATTGAGGCTGACAAGCCTCAAGAGGCTGAAAAGACCCAAGATCTGCAGACAGCTAGCTAGAAACCCAGGAGAGCTGATGCTGTCGTTCTGGATTGAATCCCAGGAAAAGTGATGGTGGAAGTTCCAGGCTGAAGGCTGGAAGACTTGAGACCCAAGAAGAACCAATATTTCAGCCTGAGTCCAAAGAGAAAGACTGATGCCCCAGCCCAATAATCAGGATGAAAAAATTTTCTATTACTTTGCCCTTCTGTTCTATTCAGGTCTTCAACTGATTGGATGAAGCCCACCATACTGGAGAAGTAATCTGCTTATTCGGTCTATAGATTCAAATGCTAATCTTACCCAGAAATACTCTCCCAGGATCATGTTTGGCAAAGCATATGGGCACCCCTGGTCCAGTTAAATTAACACATGAGACTAACTGTAAGTGAGAAATCACAAGAGGCCCCCAGATGCGCTGCCCAGGGCAGGGTGGTAGGGGTTGTTGGACAACTGAAGGCAGCAGGTGTATTCGGTGCTGCAGACTCTGGTAAGGGGGCAAAAGGCCAAAAGTACACGGCCCCAGACAGTGCTCTCAAAGCTGTGGTCCCATAACCACAGCCACCTCACCCAGGCCCAGCTACACTGACACAGATTTCCCAACACGTTCACTGGAGACAGGCCAGGAGTGCTTGCGTTACCAGGTGTTGCTCTGAGCCACGCTTCTACCCTATATGACTGTAGCCCATGTCAGCACTGGGATCCCAGGGGCTCGGCTCAACTCAGAGGCCAAAACTCAGCCCCATCAGAACCCGAACACGGCCACCCGCTTCCTCCCCTATGCCCAGCCCTGGTGGCCCTGGAAACATCAAGCCTGAACTGGGCTTGAGAGATGCTCTCCTCCACTCTGCTTGAAGGTGCTCAACCTCCCAGTCCTCTCCTAGCGCAGACCTCTCAGGGCCCATCCTACAAGTTATCCAGACGGATAAGGATGTCAGCACCCTAGATTCCTTAGAGGATCCACACCCTCCACATCCAACTAAGGAGTGATATGTATGCAGCAAAGGAAACAGACATAATCCAAGAGGCCGTATGGCTTTCCCAAACCTAGGAAGTGAAAAGTGTTATTTGCTCAGCTATGTCTGACTCTTTGCAACCCCATGAACTTTAGCCCACCAGGCTCCTCTGTTCATGGGAATTCTCCAGGCAGGAATACTGCAGTGGGTTGCCATTCCCTTCTCCAAGGAATCTCCCAAACCCAGGAATCGAACCCAGGTCTCCTGTGTTGCAGGCAGACTCTTTACCATCTGAGCCACCAGGAAAACCCTACAATCCAAGAGGCAGCATAGCTTTCCCAAACCTTGGAAGTTTCATCCCAAAGGGGGATGAATTTGAGAAAGACACCAAGGGCTCTCTTCCATCCCAGAGGCCAACCTGCTTTCTGTCAGGGCAGGAGGGGCACCTTCTCACCCATTTGTGCAGAGGGGTAGGAGCCCTGTCCTCCGGCAGGGCGTGAGGTCAGAGCAGCACCACAGAGCTGGGCCATGGCCTCAGACAGCTCTTGTGCCATGAAAAGCACCCCCAAGTGTCAGGGCCACCTACAGAGCCTGTGCCCGAAACCCGCCGGGTCTGGATGCTGGAAGGGCACATGGGCCAAGGTAGGTGGGCTTTCTGGAGAGAGGGGGCCCAGCCCAGAGCCTCCACTCCATGGTGTTACTGCCCCACCTGGGCCTCAGCTGTCAATGAATGTGAAATTTGGTTTCCTTCTGCGCTGTCCTGAGAGTTTTACATCAACTTTCTTAATTGCTGTTTAAGTCACAGAACATCAGGGCAGAAAGGAAATGGAGATTGTGGGACCTGTCCTAGATAGGGCTATCTCACCTGGGACTAGAAATGCCACCCCTTGCCCTCCTTCCCACTCTTACCTCCCCCATCCCATCCCATCTTTTCCACCCCCATCCCACCCCATCACCTCCCCCAGCTCCTCCTTCCATCCACTTCCCCCACGATCCTCATCTCCTCTACTCCATATCCCCCACCCCATTCCATCTCTCTCACCTCTCAACTCCACTCTATTGGGTTCCCCACCAGCCACAGTGGCAAGACTGCTGGGAAAGAAAGGCTGTGCTGTGCCCACATCTTGGGATCCCTGACTGTCCCCAAGGCCAGTCTAGCTCATGCTCTGAAATGGGCACTATGGAGTCATCTGGACCCATGTGACCTCTGCAGTCAACAATCCCAATGAGAGGGCCACCCAACCTCTGTGGCTACCCTCGAAAGTAAGGCCTGGAACTGGCCCTTCCCACTGGTGTTCCTCTATCCCACACACCCCAAGCCAAGCTGCAGGTCCCTCCATGGCCAGCTCCTGCCTGGCTCCTGGCTGCCTCCCTGGAGCAAGGTCACATCCCCACAGAACCCTCCTCCCCTAGAGGCCAGGCCCATAAGCGGCCCCTTCAACTCAGCCCTGCAGCCCTGGGAGAGGAGGCCTCTTCCTGGAATCCAGGAGCTGCCAGAGATGTTTCAAGGGACAGTGCATCCAACTGCAAGGCTCACTTGAGTTCCAGTCTTCATGGAGCAACTCCAGAGGAAGGGAGCCAGAGCCAGGGGGGAGCGGCCATGTGCTCAAGACCCCACACAAGGGAGCAGAGGGGAGGCAGGCCTGTTCGTGACTCCCCAGCAAAGAAACAGGACTCCCACAGGGAATCAAACATGTGTCCCAATTCAAGGGAGCAGGGACACCACCCCCCCACCTGACTGGAGATGCTAAATGTGGCTGAACAAACAAGACTCCCTGCTCCCAGATCACCCCAGCTGGCGCCACACGTGGGATTTGTCTTTGAGATGCCTGCCATCCCACCCCAAAGCATGGCCGATGATCTGAGCTACTTATTAAAAATCTAAAATAAAATCAAGACAGGTTTCCTAGCACCCTTCAGAGTGAGTAACCCTATCCATCTTCCACATGCCAGGCATCATGCCCCGGCAGCTGGGTGGGGAAGGAAGCTTAATCTCTTTGAACCTGCATAATATCCATGCCCTATGACTATATAAAGGTACAGCTGGGCGAATGTCATGAAAACACTCAGTTCTAGGTAATGGGGTGTCAGATGCCTCGCATGCTTTCTCACATTTCCAGGACACACTCCAAGGAAACCCCTGGCATGCTGACACCACGTGCTG
Organism: Dama dama; assembly: GCF_033118175.1. Lineage (NCBI taxonomy): Eukaryota > Metazoa > Chordata > Mammalia > Artiodactyla > Cervidae > Dama > Dama dama. The sequence goes on along the minus strand of NC_083696.1, from coordinate 23,243,661 downwards.
CAAAAAGGACACAGCAGTCAGCCCCTGCCTCAGAAAGATGAAGCATTTTCACTCTTTATCTTGGTATCCTGGGTGGGGGGCTAGGGCGGCAGATACAGAATGCCTAGGAATGTGGTGATGGACGTAATGGGCTAAGAATCACTTGGGGTCTAGGAAAATTGCATGGGCTTCCCTAGTAGCTCAGCTGGTAAAGAATCCACCTGCAATGCAGGAGACACTGATTCTATTCCTGGGTAGGGCAGATCCCCTAGAGAAGAAATAGGCTACCCACTCCAGTATTCTTGGCCTTCCCTGGTGGCTCAGATGGTTAAGAATCAGCCTGCAATGTGGGAGACTTGGGTTCAATCCCTAGGTTAGGAATATCCCCTGGAGAGAGGCAAGGCAACACACTATAGTATTCTTGTCTGGAGAATCTGCATGGATAGAGGAGCCTACAGTCCATGGGGTCACAGTCAGACACGACTAAGCACAGCACAGCACAGGAAAGCCACTTAAAGAAAGATAGGGGTTCAAATTCAATAAAGAATTTTAAATGGTCCACAACAAAACTTTTTTTTTTTTTTTTAAAGATGAGGGTTCGTATGGATTCCTGCATGTCTGTGAATTCCTATGGAACCCATATATCTGTATTTCTTGCCAAACTTTCCTTCCTCCAGCCATTCACCTTTTCTTTGTTATTCCTAGAGGCGGGCCTGACCATCGCTATAAACAGATTTGACAAATCACCATGGAGCTAAAACTAGCAGCAGGAGGATATGCCCAGGAGCAGAGCCCTGCTGCCTTTGGTGACAGTCATGTGATTCCTGTTCCCTGCGTCCCCTCCACACACCAGTCTCTCATGCATCCTCCTTTAAAGGATGATGAGAAGGGGTCATGGAGGGGGTCACGCTAGGGCCCGTGCCCAGTCAGTTTCCACTATTTCAGATAAGATGGTTGACTGAGTCACTTTAGTGATTTAAAACAACAGTAATCCTTTATTACCTCTCCTGGTTCCTGTGGGTCAGGAGTTCAAACAGGGAGCAGCAGGCAGCTTGTCTCTGCCCCGTGGTGTCTGAGGCCTCTACTGGGGAGTCAGATCGAGGAAGGGGCCACCTGAAGACCATTCCCTTCTAGGTCTGGCAGTCCAGGCAGGCACAATGGGGCTTTCTGTTGGAACCCCCGCACGTGGCCTCTGCATGTGGCCCCAGCTTCCTCCCATGATGGTGGAGAGGTTTCTAGAGCAAGTGTCCCAAGAGCAAGGGAGCTAAGGGACCCAAGCAGAAACCGTTAGGACTTTTATGATCTGATTTCCAAAGATGCCCCGCGCCACCTCCACCATGTTCTATTAGTGGAAACAGTTACAAAGACTTGTGAGATCCAAAGAGAGGGAACACAGAGGGCATTCCTTCATGCAGAACCCCATGTCCTGTAGTAAGAAACCAGTGGAGGGTGGGATGTAGAGAGGTGTGAGCATTTCTGGAAAACATGATCTATCAGGAAGACTGGAAGGCAGGTGTTACTGAGCATTCCACCCTCTTCAGTCAGCACTGTACAGTCACAGAGCCTATCAAGTCTTCCTTCGTTTCCTTCCATGTCTAGTTAGGAATCCCAGCCTCTGAGTCAAGAAAACAATTGCTTTGATTTCCCCCAATTAAGAGGGCTTCACCTGAGTTCTTTCTTAGGATTGCTTTTGTGCTTTCTCTAAGATTCATGTCCAGAATTTTTAAAAAGGAAGAACAATACCAGGCCTTCTAGGTGCCCTCTGTCAGTCATCCCTGACCGTCTCTTGGCTGAGGACAGCAGCCGGTAAATCAGGATTCCTGCCAGTGTAGGGCACAAGTCATCAGCAGTGATAGTTGGCACATGGTTTTAGCAAACTCCAGGTCAATTTGGAGGAAATGGCTCATCAAGGCTTGCCATCCACTGAGAGAGGCCAGTGATGACCTGTGGCGGGAGCTGCATCTGCCGCCATACAGAAGCTGGCTCTGGGCTGAGTTGTTCTGTCTGCATCAGCCCATCAGCTGGAATTGTTGCCAACCTTTTTTACAGGGTGTGGAGCAGGAGGGTGGGCTGGCATGTCTCAAGGCCCCAGGCCCACCTCCTGTGAAGTTCCATGCATGCTGGCCATACCCGAATGATCTGGAAAAGTCCAATCCCTGGTGACAAGACTTTTCTGCCCAACCACTTAGTTGCACTTTTCACTTTTATATCTGGCCATTGTTATATCTGTATAATTCCATTCTGACAGCTCACCGTGTCCAGCTCCAATGCGAGGGTCATTCCATACCGACTGTCAGTTTATAGGATCAAGTACACAGGCAGACAGATCACAACCACATTAAGTCTTCTTGAAAGCTGCTGAGGTCAGAGGCCTGGGTCTTGCACAGGGCACACTACACTTGGCCCTGTCTGGGTCCACTGCAGAGGAATAGCTCTGGGTGGGCACTCACTCTACAGAAGCAAGTCTGTGAAAACCAAGGTTGAGGGCTTGGTGCCAGGGGGGATTTATCACTCTTTCTGGTAGATTTTTATTTGCCTTGAAAAAGCCAACACAGGGCTGCTGCCTGGAGAGCCACATACTGCCAGGCATTAATCTGCTCTCCAGAAAGTCCACCAAGGACACCCTCTGTTGCAAGGGAACAGCTTTGAACTCCAGCTGCCACAGCTGGCTGAACATTTGATAGCAGAAAACAATCTGCAGCCAGAGAAGGGAGGTCGTCTGGCTAAGGATATTCATGAACGTTCCCCGGGAGGCGTTAGCAGGAAAAACACTTGTATCTAATCGTCTCTCTTCCTGAACTGTCAGCTTCAGCAGGATGCTGACTAGGAGCAGAAATAAAAAGGGCAGGAATGCAGGAGAGGTAAGGCTAAAACCCTCCGTTCTTTTTTATTTTTTTATTGAGGTACGATGGCTGTGCAATATGATACAAGTTTCAGGTGTACAACAAGATGGTTCACAAATTTTAAAGCTTATACTCCATTTATGTGTGTGTGTGTTTGTTAGTCACTCAGTTGCATCTGACTCTTTGCAACCCCATGGACTGTAACCCACCAGGCTCCTCTGTCCATGGGATGCTCCAGGCAAGAATACTGGAGTGGGTTGCCATGCCCTTCTCCAGGGGATCTTCCCAACCTAGGGATCGAACCCAGGTCTGCCGTATTGTAGGCAGATTCTTTATAGTCTGAGCCACCAGGGAGATCCCCATACCCCACTTATAGTTATTATAAAATATTGGCTATATTCCCTATGTTTTATAATATATCCTTGAAACTTATTTTATACATAGTAGTTTGTACTTCTTAACCCCCACTGCTATCTTGCCCTTCCCCTTTGAAATCCTGCATTCTTTAAAGGGCTTTGAACAATGACCCAGAGCCACAAAGAACTCCCTGTGATTCCTCTGTCAGGAAGTGACCTACCAGCATAGGTTGCAGGGGTGCAAGACCAAGCCCAGACCCCACCTGCCTCAGGTTTATTGAGCTTTCAGAGGTGAGGTGCTAAGATTCTTGAGGGGTTCAGCAGCACACACAATGGTAAACTACAGTGTTGGCTCTATGAAGTGGGATTCCTTTCTGGGCAAGCTGCATTGTTGGTGGAGTTTTTGCAGAACCACACCCACTTGCATACAGTTCGATGTTTTCAGCAGGGTTACTAAGGTAAACAAAACCTGTCCTCCACCCTCTGCAGCAGAGGTTGGGGATAAAAGGAAGGTGCATGTAAGGTGTGATGAGGGTTCTAACACAGGAGTCAACAAGTACAGAAGGAGTTCTGGGGAGAGACAATAGAATCCAATATGGGTGGTCTAGTACCGATGCCAAATCCCCACAGCGCTGATCTTAGAATCTGAGGCTCATCAACAACGTATAGATTACTATCAACACCATGTTTTCTCTTACTGTATATATATTTACAGTTTCTAGCAATTTAACCTACAGACTTAAATAACCTGATGAAGAGCATTTTAAGAGACAGTTTTTGGCCATGGCTTCTTGACCCTGAGAGATCCCGGGCTGCAGTGCAATTGTGACCCACTGGCTACCAGCATGAGGTCAGACTTTACCAATTGAAACACCATCCTCTATACAACTGCCTTCCCTGCTATTGGCAGCTGAAAACTCAGGGGCCTCCAGGGCCCTTGCTGTTGTGACCAGCCTGCTACAGATTCAGGAGTTCCTTTGGCACCCTCATGTTATGCCCGATGTCTGAATCCCCGAGCGGGAAGAGAGAAGGCTTCCAAGACAATGCAACTCGCAAAAAAGGGAAGTTTATTGCTGACTCGAGTCAGGGCTTACTGCCGCAACCAACACAGTGGTGCAGGGTCAGAAAGAGCTGAGCCCAAGCTGTTACACAAATTTATAGGGTGAGCATAAGCAGTTGGTAGCTGGCTTAAGCGGATTGGTTACATGTTTGCAAAGTAATCTTATTGGCTCAAACCTTCGCAGGCTTTTTTCAAACTTGGGTTTTCGCTGGCTTTTCAGCTTTCCCTTGATAGGTTCCCTTTTTCTTACTGGGCGCATATTGATTGGCTGGCTCCAGGTGGCCTGATGGGGGTAGGGAATCTTACCATTTCGGGGGAAATCTAAACTTAGGTCCGGGCCGCCTGTCATGGTGTTAGCCCTGGCAGCCTCACACTCAATTTCAATGCTTTACTAGAACAACTTGCAGAATTCAGGACAGCACTCTATTAGGATTGCCATTTTCTTACAAAAGGTGTGGCTCAAGATCAGCCAAAGGAGAAAATGTACAAGGCCTGTGGTGAGGTCTCCCAAACAGAAGGCTTCCATGTTTTCAGGATCCATCCCTTCCCAGCACATGGAAGCAGGATCCAACTTCAGGTGAGTATTTTCTACTGGAGTCTCTGCATGTAGGTTTAATTGCATGAATGGCCCAGAGGTTGAGTCAGTCTCCATCTGCCTCTATTCCCAAAGGTTGGGTTGCTAGTGAAACAGGAGGGAATGGGGCAGAGCATAACCTCTAAAAGAATGATATAGCCAGAAGTTGTTTTTTAGTAGCTCAGTTGTGTCTGATTCTTTGCAACCCCATGGGCTGCAGCACACCAGGCTTCCCTGTTCTTTACATTCTCCCGGAGTTTGCTCAAACTCATGTCCATTGAGTCGGTGATGCCATCCAACTGTCTCATCCTCTGTTGCCCCCTTCTCCTGCCCTCAATATTTCCCAGCATCAGGGTCTTTTCAATGAATCAGCTCTTCACATCAGGTGACTAAAGTATTGGAGCTTCAGCTTCAGCCTCAGTCCTTCCAATGAATATTCAGAGTAGATTTCCTTTATGATTGACTGGTTTGATCTCCTTGCTGTCCAAGAGACTCTCAAGAGTCTTCTCCAGCACTGTAGTTTGAAAGCATCAATTCTTCAGCAATCAACCTTCTTTATGGTCCAACTCTCACATTTATACATAACTACTGGAAAAAAAGTAGCTTTGACCGTATGGACCTTTGTTGGCAATGTGATGTCTTTGCCTTTTAATATGCTGTCTGGGTTTGCCATAGCTTTTCTTTCAAGGAGCAAGCATCTTTTAATTTCATAGCCTGAGGACACAACATAAACTGACTAGAACCAAATAGGTCCAAGATGGCAGATGAATTGACTTCCACTAGGCCTTGAGCCTCAATATACACTCACTGTAATGCATCAGGAAGCTAAATGACACACCCACTTGTGCCATGACAGTTCTGAGGCCAACATCAAAGACCAAAAAGTGGGTGGTCTTCCAATTCCTAGAAATTCTGACCCCTTGTCCAAAATAACTGAAAGGCTCCTCCCACCGATTAGCCTATGAACTTACCCACCTCTATAAAAACTGACAGTCACATACCCTGGTGCTGTTCTCACCTTCTGAGATGGCCCATACCATGTCTGCAGTGGGTGTTTCTCTCTAAATAAATCCACTTTTCACCTATCACTTTGTCTCGCACTGAATTCTTTCTGCAATGAAACATCAAGAACCTGTGACTCATTAAGTCCTGAGACCAGGTATGTGATCTCAGTTAAAAGAACAGGCATATGGGTTCAAGTCCCAGCCTAAAATACAGAGTTTCACTAGATTAGGCTCAAAACCCCAATGCTCTAATCCTATGCTATAGTGGTTCTTCCAAGTGTGACCATCCCCCATCCTGAGTCATCTTATTAGCATAATTGAAAGAGTGGTTGGAGGCCCACCTCAAATAAGAAAGACATTGGAAATTCCAAGGATTTAGCAGATACCTTCCAGGAACCAGGGACAAAGTTCAGTCAAATCTGCTGTACAACAGATTTCAGGTTTCAAGCTCAACAGCTAGTCAACTACAAATTGGCACTTACCAAGAGCATTGCTGCTGACTGACCAACAAAGGCATTTGCCATCTGACTCTATGGAGATTGAACCCCATGCTGCTATAGCTGCTGACCTTCAACAACCCCTGAGGAAGTTTGAGGTGGAATGAGGCACTCTGTGCTCCAGGGAATCCGGTGGGACAGGTCTTTAGATAGTTGGATGTTTTTAGGAAAAGATTTTATGATCTCAATCCTTGCATCTCCTCATATCTAGAGAAGCATTAAATTCCTTAATGACATCAGATCCTCACGAATAACAAAAAAACTTTTGTAAAATGAGTGCTTCATGGTATTGACCTCCCTCTTCAGCAAAATCTTATATATTGACCTTCCCCCACAGCCACTTTGGAGCAGTCTCTCAGAGCTATGAAGGCTATGAGTCTCTCAGGGAAATGCAGTACTTGGATGCAATCTCAAAAAGGACAAAATAATCTCTGTTCATTTCCAAGGCAAACCAATCAATATCAGAGTAATCCAAGTCTGTGCCCCGACCAGTAATGCTGAAGAAGCTGAAGTTGAATGGTTCTATAAAGACATACAGTACCTTCTAGAACCAACTCCCAAAAAAGACGTCCTTTTCATTATAGGGGACTGGAATGCAAAAGTAGGAAGTCAAGAAACAAATCTGACAAATTTGGCCTTGGAGTACAGAATGAAGCAGGACAAAGGCTAATAGAGTTTTGCCAAGAGAATGCACTGTTTATAGCAAACACCCTCTTCCAACAACAAAAGAGAAGACTTGACACATGGACATCACCAGATGGTCAATACTGAAATCAGATTGATTATATTCTTTGCAGCCAAAGATGGAGAAGCTCTATACAGTCAGCAAAAACAAGACCAGGAGCTGACTGTGGCTCAGATCATGAACTCCTTATTGCAAAATTCAGGCTTAGATTGAAGAAAGTAGGGAAAACCATTAGACCATTCATCTATGACCTAAATCAAATCCCTTACGATTATACAGTAGAAGTGAGAAATAGATTTAAGGGATTAGATCTGATAGAGTGCCTGAAGAACTATAGACAGAGGTTTGTGACATTGTACAGGAGGCAGGGATCAAGACCATCCCCAAGAAAAAGAAGTGCAAAAAGGCAAAATGGTTGTCTAAGGAGGCCTTACAAATAGTGATGAAAAGAAGAGAAGCTAAAGGCAAAGGAGAAAAGGAAAGATATACCCATTTGAATGCAGAATTCCAAAGAATAGCAAGGAGAGACAAGGAAGCCTTCCTCAGTGATCAGGGCAAAGAAATAGAGGAAAACAATAGAATGGAAAAGACTAGAGATCTCTTCAAGAAAATTAGAGATACCAAGGGAATGTTTCATGCAAGATGGCCACAATAAAGGACAGAAATGATATGGACCTAACAGAAGCAGAAGATGTTAAGAAGAGGTGCAAGAATATACAGAAGAACTATACAAAAAAGATCTTCACGACTCAGATAATCATGATGGTATGATCACTCACCTAGAGCCAAACATCCTGGAATGCAAAGTTAAATGGGCCTTAAGAAACATCACTACAAACAAAGCTAGTGGAGGTGATGGAATTCCAGTTGAGCTATTTCAAATCCTAAAACAGGATGCTGTGAAAGTGCTGCACTCAATATGCCAGCAAATTTGGAAAATTCAGCAGTGGCCACAGGACTGGAAAAGGTCAGTTTTCATTCCAAATCCAAAGAAAGGCAATGCCAAAGAATGCTCAAACTACTGTTGTAGCCACGCATTCCGGGAAACAAACTCACTCAGAAGGACAATGCAGATAGTGGAGTGCAGATTACACCGGCGGGCCCAAGGCAGAGTCTTCTCTTAGCGGAGCACCCCGACCAGTTTTTGTGAAAATCTTATATACCCTAAGTGTACTTGCTGATACCCACCTCCCCAAATTCCTTGAAACTAGTCTGGACAAGGTAAAAGAGAGATACGATCAAAGTTAACCCATGATTCATGTGTCACAAGACTAGATAAACAGTGGATATTTATCAAAAGGCCTGTGGTCATATCCCGAAAAACATAATGGAATTTACCACTTTGTTCTCTTACAGAGATAATTAGCATATTCTTTTAGGCAATGGAGAGTCCAAGAACAAGTCCTGAGGCTCTTTTATCCAGGGGCTCTGGTTTTCCATCGGTATGCCACTTCTATAGACACCGGGCACAAAGTTCAGAGTCCATTAGGAGGGTGACCATGTGTGTAGCATAATGTTCGCAGCCTGGCCTAAGGTGGAGTCCAGCTCTGTCTGTTTCCTCCTTCACTATCGCACAATTGCACTCATCTCACACACTAGTAAAGTAATGCTCAAAATTCTCCAAGTCAGGCTTCAATAGTACATGAACTGTGAACTTCCAGATGTTCAAGCTGGATTTAGAAAAGGCACAGGAGCCAAAGAGCAAATTGACACTATCTGCTGGATCGTTGAAAAAGCAAGAGAGTTCCAGAGAAACATCAACTTCTGCTTTATTGACTATGCCAAAGCCTTTGATGTGTGGATCACAACAAACTGTGGAAAACTCTTCAAGAGATGGGAATACCAGACCACCTGATCTGCCTCTTGAGAAACCTGTATGCAGATCAGGAAGCAACAGTTAGAACTGAACATGGAACAACAGACTGGTTCCAAATAGGAAAAGGAGTACGTCAAGGCTGTATATTGTCAACCTGCTTATTTAACTTATATGCAGAGTACATCATGAGAAATGCTGGGCTGGAAGAAGCACAAGCTGGAATCAAGATTGCCGGGAGAAATATCAATAACCTCAGATATGCAGATGACACCACCCTGATGGCAGAAAGTGAAGAAGAACTAAAGAGACTCTTGATGAAAGTGAAAGAGGAGAGTGAAAAAGTTGGCTTCAAGCTCAACATTCAGAAAACTAAGATCATGACATCCGGTCCCATCACTTTATGGCAAATAGATGGGGAAACAGTGGAAACAGTGACAGACTTTATTTTGGGGGGGCTCCAAAATCACTGCAGATGGTGATTGCAGCCATGAAATTTTAAAAGACACTTACTCCTTGGAAGGAATGTTATGGCCAACCTAGACAGCATATTAAAAAGCAGAGACATTACTTTGTCAGCAAAGATCCATCTAGTCAAGGTTATGGTTTTTCCAGTAGTCATGTATGGATGTGAGAGTTGGACTATAAAGAAAGCTGAGCACCGAAGAATTGATGCTTTTAAACTGTGGTGTTGGAAAAGACTCTTGAGAGTCCCTTGGACTGCAAGGAGATCCAACCAGTCCATCCTAAAGGATATCAGTCCTGGGTGTTCATTGGAAGGACTGATGTTGAAGCTGAAACTCCAATACTTTGGCCACCTGACGCAAAGAGCTGACTCATTTGAAAAGACCCTGATGCTGGGAAAGATTGAAGGCAAGAGGAGAAGGGGGCGACAGAGGATGAGATGGTTGGATGACATTACTGACTCGATGGACATGAGTTTGAGTAGACTCCGGGAGTTGGTGATGGACAGGGAGGCCTGGCCTTCTGCAGTTCATGGGGTGGCAAAGAGTCGGACATGACTGAGCAACTGAACTGAACTGAACCGTCCTCTAGAAACACCTTTTTAATCTGTTTTGTAGCGTGAATCTGAAACCCAGCAGGACACTGTGAAGGCCCTCCTAAGTACAAATCCTTTCCATGTTCCTGTCTATAGGTTTCTTTTGCCTCTTTGACCTTCTCGGAGTTCTGCAGGGCAGATTCTTTAACAGTTGCTAATCAAGGAAGGGAGGAGATGCAGAAACAAAGGAGGAATGGTCAAGAAACACTAGTGCAGAAATGGGGCAGGGTCCTGGTTCCTCCTGAAATAATATGCATAACAATACCTTTGAGCTCTTCTGCTGGAACTAAGGCCCCCACCCAGGTGATGGATGGTAACTTCAAGCTGAGCACAAGATTCCTGGAACACTGCCTCGTTACCTTACCACCAACCAATCAGAAGAAAGTCACATACCCCTGTGGCCCTTCGCCCCAAACTTTGCCTATGAAAACTCTGTGAAAAGCATCAGAGTGTTCAGGGTATTTTGAGCATGAGCCACCAGTTCTCCTTGCTTGGTCTTACAGTAACATTTCTCTGCTCCAAACGCTGACGTTTCACTTGTTTGGTTTCACTGTTTCAGGCACTCAAACCTGCATTTGATAACAAATCTTTGCCATGAAATAAAAGATGTGCCAATGTCTCAGGTTTGTTGCCATCAACCACAAATAAGATTTTGCTGTATAATTCTCCATCAAATCTTCGAATCACAGTCAGTTCTGCTTCCATAGCAGACATCATAGAAGGGTATCAGTTGATGCCACTCCACAAAGGAAAACCTCCACATGCCCCGTAAAGCCAACACAGCAGAACTCTATTTGAGTCTCGTGGGGAAATAGCAAAAGATCACAACAGATATGACACCTTCTGGCAAAGACAACACTCAAAATATGTGCACTTCCTAACAGCACTTCCCTCCAAAAAGCTGTTCTCCAGAAACTGATACTGATCTGATTATAATTGCAAACCGTTGCAGACTCCAGGAATGCATTATGTTTTTAAACTGAAAATTGTGCAGAAACTCCTCTGTTTCAATCCTTGCTGTCCAAATCAGCTCCAAACTATGCCAGAAGAGAAGGTGCTAAACCTAAATGTATTTCCAGTGGCATCCAAGGAACTTGCAGGAACCCCAGAGCCTCTTCATTGAAAGAAAAAAATCTCCATTTTGTAATCTTAGAGCTCTGGAAGGCATGAGGTGGGTGACAAGAGTGGGATGTCACTGGAAGTTTTCTTCTTTGCCCTTTACATCTTTCCAAAAACGGGAACATTGCAGGTCAACTCACTGAGATTCTTGATGATGACTTATATACTCTTTGTATTGCGATAGATTTAAGAATTGGGCTGTACACTGAAGTATCACTGTAATTGATGCCAAAATCCTGGTTCTCTGTGCACCAATACTGAACAGAAATATGGAAACAGAGCTTTGGAGAAGAAAGAAAGAGCGGTTTTATTTCTTTGCCAAAGAGGAAGCACAGTAGGTTAGGGCCTCAAGAACTGTGTCATCCCTCCCTGGGGAATAGGGAGAGGTCTTAAAGGCAGGTAGGTCAGAAGGATCAAAGCTGTGATGGGTTTGCATTCTTCTGCTGGGTTGGTGGTGAGGAAAGAGTCAGCATCATCAACCTTCAGGTTCCAGGTGGTCTGGAGGTCTACCTGCTTATGGCCAGACACCATTGCTGATCTTTAACTTCTCCCACCTAGAGGGAGTTTCAGTATTCGCAGAAGAGTGATGTTGCTGTGTATATCCTTTTATGAGAACCAAGACCTTGCCCAAGCATCACTATTGTTTCTCTTGATTATTTGCCTCTCTTGTCTCTGCATCCCCTCCCTCCCCTAGTTTGCCGTTGCCTGAATCTGTCCAAGGGAACTCAAGGAAGGTCATGGAGACTGAATGAAGACTCTTCCCTATAATCAAAGAAATGGCGGACACCAAAGTCTTTGTTCCCAGGAGCCCCACAGGCCCCTTCTTGGCATCATAATTAAGGTATTAAATGCATAGGGAAAAGGTCTGAACTTTGCTTTCAGTTACAGAACACATCTGAAAGAATAGTCAGAATTTGAGTTCTACCTCATTCTGACTCTCACTTGGCCAGTGATATGTGGAACGTCCCAAGGAATCTGAGTTCCACCTGTCTGAGCCTCTATTCCTTGAACAATTAAATGTGTCTAATGAGAATGCCTACTGTATCTATCGGGCACTCATGCAAACAGGAGAAACAAACAAACAAAGAAAAAACTGTGACTCCAAGTAAAGATAAACAAACAATAGCTATGGATAAAGGCAATATTTATCTTTGAATCCTGACTTACCCTTCTCTGTTCACATTATTTGGTAGCTGATCCCAAACTCACCCATGCAGACATTGAAATAGATGAGGCAGCAGGGGAGCTGTTGCAGGAAAGGGGACCCATTTCAGGGCCCGAGAATGGGCTCTTGGATAACACTCGAAATGAATTGTCCTAGAAGACACACATGCTGACAAAGTATGAGACTTTATTAGGAAGAGGTGCCCAGCAGGAGGGTAAGGGAACCCAGAAGGACTGCTCTGCCATGTGGCTTGCAGTCGTGGCTTTTATGGTGATGGGATTCGTTTCTGGGTTGTCTTTGGCCAATCGTTCTGACTCAGGGTCCTTCCTGGTGGCATATGTATTGCTCAGCCAAGATGGATGTGGTAGGACATCTTGGGATTCTGGGAGGTGATAGGACGCATGGCATCTCCTTTAGACCTTTTCTGAACTCTTCCAGTTGGTGGTGGTTTGTTAGTTCCATGTTCCTTACCAGGACTTCCTGTCGTAAAATAACTCACATAAATGGTTGCGATGGTTGCTGGCCAAGGCGGGCAGTTTCTGTCAGTGTGTTTTGCTTTTAACAGAGCTATGGAATAAATGGGCTCTGGGGTCCAAAGCACAGGTGCAGATCAGGCACAAGGATCCCAATTCTCTGAGGTGGGGATCCTCAGGCCTTGTTGCTTAAGGAGCCAGGGATGGGACTGCTCTCTTCATCAACACTGCCTCTCCTGGGGCCCTCAGTTGTGGGAACTGGACTGTCAAAATACCAGTCCATACACCTGTTTTATTTTTTAAAAGCCTTTTCCCACCTCCAACTAGCCATGTGGCGAGGCTTATTGGTATTGTGATTATAATTAGAAATACAGAACTTGCCTGGTGGTCCAGTGGTTAAGAATCTGCCTGCCAATGCAGAGGACATAGGTTAGATCCCTGATCTGGGAAGATTCCTTGTGCCATGGGGCAACTAAGAACAGGAACCATAGCTACTGAGCCCGCACGCCTAGAGCCTGGACTCTGCAACGAGAGAAGCCACTATAATGAGAAACTTGTGCAGCAGCAACAAAGATCTAGCATATAAAGAAATTTTTAAAATATATATATATATTTAAAAAAGGAATATTTACGTGGTCTTCCATCCCCTTTTCTAGCACTGGGCTCTGAGAGTGATAAAGATGTGCTGTTAGCTTAACAAGGTGATTTTGGAAAAGCCCCTAGGTTGCCTAAGGATGAGGCTGGTCAAGGTGGTGAGGGACAGTGGGGAGGCGGAGCCAAACAAGTGATTAGAGAATTGGAATTTTCAGTCCCACAGTCCCCCTGACTTGGAAGAGGAGACAGGCTGGCTGGGAGTTGAGTTCAATTGCCATTGGCCAATGAAAGACTCCATCATGCCTGTGTAATGAAGCCTCCATGGAAACCCAAAAGGAGAGCTTCAGAGAGTTTCCCAATGGCTGAACACTTGGAGATTTGGGGAGAATGACGCACTTGGAGGGGCAAAGAAGCTCCACCCCCCTTACACACATTCCTGAGCTATATCCTTTCATAATAAATCAGTAAGCTAGTAATCTAGTCATTCTAGCAAACTAATCAGATTCTAAGGATTAGTTTGCTAGACTTGGGAAACCTATATCCAGTCTGTTCCAGAAGCCCAGGTGACAACCTGAACGTGAAACTGGCCTCTGAGGGGACATGGGGATAGTCTCGCACTACTGAGCCCTTAACCTGTGGAATCTGACACTACCTCTGGATCAACAGTGTCAGATTCAGTTGACTGTAGGGCCCCCAGCTAGTCTCAGAGAACTGCCTGGCAGTGTGGGAAACCTCCCCCCTGACATTGGAGTTGGGTGATCAGAACATTTACTCAGCTGTGAGCACCACCTTGCCAGAGCCTGATGTCCATCCATCCATCCAACCATCCTATGCCAGGACATGTGCTTCTGTATAGTTGACTCCAGGGTCTTTCCTGGGCCTTGCTTCTGGGTTCAGACTCCCAACTGCTTTGTTCGTTCAGCAGACAGTCCATAGATGATAAGAGTCTGGCCACTGGGGTCACCCTTCATGACTGCTGTGCCCTGAGACCCAACAGATTTTGTGACTGTCTTGGAGGTCACAACCTTTCATACAGGTCAGTAACACTCTGCAAGTTCACAGATCACCCTCTTAAGGCATGACCTCTTTTCTGATGCAAACTGGGAAAGAGTTTAAAAGAATATTGATACAGAAGGCACTGACATGAACTTTTTCCAGGGACTTGGCCCCTTTTGGCTTCCCAGGCTTATTCTCTCAAAATATGATGACACATTTAAGAAACTGAGTCACCTTCCAGTCGCAGGAAGGCCCCCTCACTACTCAGCCCATGCAAAGGTCGCTGCACAGGTCAATATGGCCACAGGGCCTTACTTCTCAAGAAGAAGCAAGCGGGTGGAGCAAACAATGAGAGTGAAAACAGGCAGAAAGTTGTCCAGTGTTCACACCTGGAGAAGGCGGGACTGGAGCATTAGGACACCAGCATAAAGAGATGGTGCTAGTGGTAAAGAATCCGCCTGCCAATGTAGGAGACCCAAAGACCTGGGTTTGATCCCTGGGTTGGGAAGATCCCCTGGAGTAGGAAATGGGAACCCACTCCAGTATTTTTGCCTGGAGAAACCCATGGACAGAGGAGCCTGGCAAGCTACAGTCCATGGGGTCACAAACAGTCGGACATGACTGAGCACACACATACAATACAATGCAATACAATACAATATAATAAACAGAGAAGTCTGCAGCCATGTAGACTCATGCATGCACCCAGGACTCTCTCCCTCGGTGCCCAGAGGAGTAGTGGGAGAAGGAAAGCAGGAGCACAGTGGGGGAACTGAGCCAGGTCTCCGGTACTCACACTGGTCTAACCAACTGGCAACTGCTGTTGTGACGCTGCCCGCCCCAGGGCAGCAAAGATGCCTGACCAGGTGTCTAGTGGAAAAGCAGGAAGAAAGAGTGAGAGAGGAGAAATTAATCAATTTTAAGAGAAGGATAGTCAGGTCCAAGGTCTTCCCACATCCTCTTTTCCAAATCCCCAGAGCCCCAGGGTTGCTAATATTTCAGGAATCTGTATTTGATTTTCCCCATTTCTTAAAAGCCAGCATCAAAGTTGACCTTCAGCTCCTCCTAGGACAGGGTGCACACCACCCGCATTCAGATGCAGAGCCAGGCTGAGAATTGAAAACAGTGCCCTGCTGTCTGCTCCCAGCCTCTGCATCCCAAGCCCAGTGAGACACTGTCCACAGAACTGTGGTCTGGGAGACTCCTTCAGTTTCACAAACACACCCTCTCATAGTCACAGGCTCTTTGGAGGCATATCATGGACAAATTGAAAACAGCACATGAAATAGCTCCATGCCTTTCGAAAAGAGAGGAGTCTCTAATTAGCTTTTGAAAGGAAGCACGGCATTGCCCCTTGGAGAGATGCCCAGTGACCACCCAGGCTTTGCACAGGACACTCTGCACTCAAGCCAGGACATGAATCTCTGATTCCACCCAGTGTCAAGCGAGTTCTCTGATTCCAGCTGCCTCTTGATTACCCAGGGAGCCCAGGCAGAGGGAGAGGGTGCCCCTATGTAGACAATCACAAGGTGCCCCTATGTGATTCTGACTCTGGTTGCATTTATTTCCTCCGGCCCCAGGGCCAGCGTCCTGACCACCAGCCTGCCACCCTCTTGATGCTCCTTCATCTGGGAAGCCCATCCTCAGTTCCTGCTCAGAGCACAGTAAAGAGGGTGCTTGCCAATTGCTTCAGCGGACTTGGACTTGAAAAGGCTGTGCAGACGTGAGCCAGGCAGCTCAGTCTGACCGAAGAACACGTTCTTACAGAAGCTCATCACAAAAATAGTGTTATTCAAATGCCCAAACCAGCTTTGGCAAAGCACATCATTCTTTCTGTGTTTAGCCAGAAACATGGGTTGACAGAGCAAATGCTACTATGTTGAAATACATGGGATGCTATCTTTTATTTCGTGAGATAGTCTATCTTTGGTCATACGTTTTGCAGCTGATATCTAGTAATGTTAAATGTCAAAGTCAGAAAATTTTAAACTGAAGTAAGGGTCAGTTCAGTTCACTTCAGTCACTCAGTCATGTCTGACTCTTTGCAACACTATGGACTGCAGCACACCAGGCTTCCCTGTCCATCACCGCCTCCCGGAGCTTACTCAAACTCATGTCCAGTGAGTCAGTGATGCCATCCAACCATCTCATTCTCTGTCGTCCCTTTCTCCTCCTGCCTTCAATCATTCCCAGCATCAGGGTCTTTTCAAATAAGGGTAGTGGAAATTAAATGATGCTTCACTAGACCCTTCATGGTTAGAGGCAAGTCTATTGCATCAGTTTAGTAGCAGGAGAGACTTTGTGATCAATACTGACCCTGTAACTAACCCACCAGACTCAAATTAGAGAAGGAAAAAGAGAAGCCAGACTGGAGCAGAAAGTGTGTGGAGGGCTCTGTGGTTGGCTGGCCTGGAAGCACCTTCTTGTTATACAATATGGCTCCCCAGGTGGTTCAATGGTAAAGAATCCTGCCAATGCAGGCGCCATCCTGGACTGGGAATATCCCCTGGAGAAGGAAACGGCCACCCTCTACAGTATTCTTGCCTGGAAAATTTTATGGACAGAGGACCCTGGCAGACTACTATCCATCAGTTCAGTTCAGTTCAGTTGCTCAGTCGTGTCCGACTCTGTGACCCCCATGGACTGCAGCACGCCATGCCTCCCTGTCCATCACCAACTCCCGGAGTTTGCTCAAACTCTTGTTCATTGAGTTGGTGATGCCATCCAACCAACTCATCCTCTGTCATCCCCTTCTCCTCCTGCCTTCAATCTTTCCCAGCCTCAGAGTCTTTTCAAATGAGTCAGTTCTTCGCATCAGATGACCAAAGTATTGGAGTTTCAGCTTCAACATCAGTCCTTCCAATGAACACCCAGGACTGATATCCTTTAGGATGGACTGGTTGGATCTCCTTGCAGTCCAAGGGACTCTCAAGAGTCTTCTCCAACACCAACAATAACATGGATAACTTGGCTGATAGGTGGAATTTTATAGCTAAGGAATATGGAGTTTTGTTCATTCTTAGACACATTTTTAGGCCATCTGAGTCCACTTGACCTGAGTTTTGGAAATTCACTTTTTAAAAAACTTTTACAAAAATTTTTATTGGAATATAGTTGATTCATAGTGTTGTATTAGTTTCTGCTATATGCCAAGTGAATCTGTTGTAAGTATACATATATCCACCCTTTTTTTAGATTCTTTTCCCTTAGGCCATTACAGAGCAATGAGTAGAGTTCCCTGTGCTATAGAGCAGGTTCTCATTAATTATCTATTTTATATATGGTATTATGTATGTCAATCCCTATATTTTAGTTTATTCCTCTCCACCCACCCCACACTTTTTTATTATAGATGAAGCTATTGAATGAAGTGCATAAGCACAATTTTTGAAATGTAGCCTGATAGGAAGAGCCCGGATGAGAGGAGAGTATCCTATCAGATGACCCTGAGGTGTGGGGTGGGAGGTGAGGTCAGGTCTCATCATGCAAGCTTCACCCAGGGCCAGCTAGCTCTAGTGCCAGTGTGAACTGTGGCCCTGTTTACCTGTCCCAAGGCATGATCCACATCTATGATTTATTGTGACAATGTGACTGTGGCTATAGTTTTTCAGCCCTTCTTCAACACAGGAAGAGACTTGACTGCAGATCGAATGTGAAAACCTGGAGGCAGGCAAAGCAAAGAGACAGGCACCTCCCCTCCCCTGTGCTGTGAAAAGGTCCAGGATCTGGGCTGAGACCCCCACTCCTTGTGAACATTTTGTGGGAAAACAGTGCAGACCGTGTGAAGCTGCTGTGTAGTCATGGATCTCCATGATTGATGTGTGTGTTTCTGGGTAAATGGGCATGAAAGTTTGGGAACATTCCTAATTCACCTTTTTATTTTTGGCTGTGCCACATGGCATGCAGAATCTTAGCTCCCTGACCAGAGATCGAACCAGTGCCCCCTGCAATGGAAGCACAGTGTCTTAACCACTGGACCACCAAGGAAGTCCCTCCTCATTCACCTTTGAAAAAGAGATGTGAAGACCTCTCCCTAAAGTCGGCATCACACACGGGATACAGTAATAAAACCTGGCCCATTTAAAGTGAGACCTGTGACATCCATCTGCCCAGGAGGAATGTGTGATCCACCGTGGGCCAGAAATAGCAACACTTCCTGAGAAAGCACTGCCAGGAGATGGGCAGAGAGCTGATGCAGGAGCCACAGCCCTCATAGGGAGCCCAGACCTCTGAAAAGGACCAGATTGCTCAAGTCCCAGCATTCAAGGGTGGATTGGAGTCCTTGAGGGCTGTAAGTGCAGAGGGGCAAGCTAGGATGCAATGTGACAGTGACAGGTAGAAATGGGTCAATATAGATTTCTTCAGGACTTGGAATATCACATTTGTGGAGCAGATTCTCAAGTCCAGCTGACAGCAGGATTCCCCAGAGGAGCAAAAGATCTACCCTTTCTCAGCTGCACAGTGATTTCATGGGGACAAGAACAGTCATCAAGTGCATAAGCAGGTTGAACTCTCATCACTTACATTCCAATGAAGAGGATGCAGATGACCGACATTATCCATCCTCCATCCCTGGCCCATTTCTTCCTAGGATGAGTCATCATTGCCAATCAAGTGGCTCTCCACCCCACGCGCCCTCCTACATCCTCAAGGACCAGCCTGTCTTCCTGTGACATGCGGGTGTGGGCAGTTGCTAGAGATCATCCATGCCCAGCCTGCTTCTGCCCAGGCTCCATGGAGGACCCTGTGTGGGCATGCCCATCACCCACTGCCCATCATCCTCCAACTCACAATAAAGACCCACCTGAGAACAATTCTGCAAGGTATGAAGGCTCTGCTCTGTGCTCAAGAAGCATTTAATCCAACATCCACACCTCTGCTCTCTGCTTTCCAGCCCACACACTAACTGTCATACAATCGATGGGTATTCAGTAGCCACCACCATTTGAGGGCATTCTGCCATCAGGTCGAGACTCGGCAGTCATACTTTAGTTCAAGCCATCCAGCAATTCCAGAGGAAGTGTGCTCCCTGCCCCCCTTCACTGACCAGCGGAGAGGCAGAGGAAGGAAGACCTGCTTGAACACTGGGAAGCAGCCTCTGAGTCTGATCCATGATGCCACAGCAGCATCCTATCGTCTGTCCTTGGAACCACCATGCAGCTGTTGCCATGGCCCCTACATCTCCACAGGTGGCCTTGACAGGCCAGTACCATCTCCTCTGAGTGAATGGATTGTTCAGTGAAAGTGAAAGTCGCTCAGTCATGTCCTACTCTGCAACCCCATGAACTGTAGCCCACCGGGTTCCTCTGTCCATGAACTTCTCCAGGCCAGAATATTGGTGTGGGATCTTCCCAACCCAGGGATTGAACCCAGGTCTCCCTCATTGCAGGCAGATTCTTTACCATTTGAGCCACCAGGGAAGCCGACAGATTATCGTTCAGGAGTCTCTCAAATCCCTCATTTGGCCAAGCTGCCTTTGCACACCATCAATGGTGAAAATCCCTCAGTTAGGAAGATTCCCTGGAGGAGGAAATGGCAACCCACTGCAATATTCTTGCCTGGGAAATCACATGGATAGAGAGGAGACTATTGGGGTACAATCCATGGGGTCACAAGAGTCGGACACGACTTAGCGACTGAACCACCACCAAGAGTGAAAAGGGCAGCCAGTGGCCAACACCAGGAGTGGGCTTTGCAATTGGATTGATCCAAGTGATAAATGAAATGCTCTGTGGTCACAAACCTAGCTTAGACTCAAGAGGCTGGGATACACATTCTGATTCAAGATATCCAACCTCTCTGAGTCTCGGTTTACTCATCCAAGACAAACGAGACAGAGTATGCATATCCCCTGAGACTGTGGTGAAACGCCAGTGGAGAAACACCCCACCAAGAGAACGGTAATGACCCTGACACCTGAAACCACCTCCCGCATCTCACACACCTGTGCTTTCGCTCCCAACCCCTCTCCTGCCATCCTGTTACCTGACCAGGGCTCCCAAAAACGTGCAGCCCAGACAGATCCTTGTACTTAGAAACTTCCCTTCCAATGCCTTTCTTTAATCTGAGTGTCTGCACCAAGTCTCACCCCCCAAAAGTGATCCTAGGGACTATGTACACTGAGGTGTTGATGACTAATGGCCATGATGGCAGAGGACCAGGGTCATCATGTGGGTTGACCCTCTGCAGTTACAGCTGAGAAAACTGGGGCCCACATCACATGCCCACTGGGAACCTCACCCAGTCTGGAGTCTACCCCTCCCCGTCACAGTTCCAGAGACCTTTTCCCCACGTGCCTCATGTAGCACATAACTCAAACCATCTCAGCTGGAGAACAGAACATGCCTTCTTGCAAACACATCTTGGACAGGCTTTCTAGGTCCCTGGCAGCCAATGAAACCCCACCCTGCGGGGGATTCCTCAAATCTCAATCCCCCCATCCACTGCAGATAGACTTCCTAGAAGAACACATCAGACAGAAGGGGATTTGCAGAAACCTGTCTTTCCCCATGTGAGAGATGCCTGCCCTCACCCCCCACAGCCTCCAGACAGGGGCTACAGCCAGACCCAGATCTCTGCACAGAGATTCCTCCACAGCTGGGAACAACGCACAGGCACCCTCAGAAAGTGACAAGCCTAGAGGGGTGGCCTCTTGGTAGTGGCCCTGGCTTCTCGCCAAGCCTCCTGTGGAGGCGATGAGGACTCCCAGCTCTCCAGGCCAGTCTGCTCCTAACGCCTTTGCTTTCCAGACTGGGTCCTTTCCATTTGCAAGCATGTGGTCTGCATGTGTTTGCAAGCAGGGGTGTCTGCCTGGAACCTGCTGATCAAACACATCTTAAGACACTTTTTTTTTTTAACTGGAAACTGTCATTAATAATCTGATTTTTATCTTTATAAGGCTTTGGCCCTAAGGTATCAGGCTTCCATATTATCACATTTCAGTCCAGCTTCCAGTGCTCACTTGACACAATGTTTAATCTTCACACATCAAAGGAGAGGACTGGGCTGCATTTGCTGCTATTGTTGCGGGGGCCCCAATCCATCTGCTCCTGACAGAGAAGCCTGCTGAGCCCAGACAGAGGAATTCCACCCCTTCCCACCTCAAGGCTCTAGGATACTTCAAAGCCCGTCCCTAGATTTCTAAAAAAAAAAATTAAATGAATAAAAAATAAGCGGAAGGGAAGATCAAGGGTAAAGTTTTTTGTTTGTTTGTTTTCCAAAATGGCTTATGCTATTAAAATTGTGGAAGTCAAATTTGAAATGCCTTGAGGTGTCTACCCATGAGCGTGTCCACCCCATTTCATCCCTACAATAAAAGTAGAATGTGCTATGTTTATGTAACCTCTTTACTCCGAGGAGCTCAGAATAACTCAGGAACTTTAAAAAAAATATAGGAAGTTGCAGTCATTCCATTGGGAAACACAGGGTTCAGAACACATGCAGAGGAGCCAGGCCTTGCTCCTAGTTACCTTGTTGGGCTAAAGTCACTGTGACCCATTCACCCCTGCAACAACCCGCCTCGGCCTTGGGGTCCTGGGCCTGAGTGCTCCCGACAGCTCTCAGTTCCCACCTCCTTTTGCTGGGCCCTCCTTTAGGCAGCTGCATGTCCAGGGCCTCCCATCTCCAAGGCCAACTGTCCTGCCTCTATCCACATGCTTTCAGAGGACTAAGTGTTGTCTATCCTGGCTCTTGTTCTGTATCATCATTCACATACAGCCAGGTGTCTCTGTGAAAATGAGATGGTAACACTTCAGTATTCATCCCATTCATCAGGATGTAAGAGGTGTGAAAC
The DNA here is from genome assembly GCF_033118175.1 of Dama dama. Taxonomy (NCBI): domain Eukaryota; kingdom Metazoa; phylum Chordata; class Mammalia; order Artiodactyla; family Cervidae; genus Dama; species Dama dama. The sequence goes on along the minus strand of NC_083696.1, from coordinate 23,221,651 downwards.
ACATGGACCAGGAGACATACCCAGCACCTACCCACAAAGTCAAGGAAGCAGTAATGAAGCTGGATCATGGCCACCGCAGACTCTCCCCAACTCTGAGCACAGAGAGATCTGGTCCAGGAGACCTAGGCCTGCCTGATGGGTGACGGAGAGTGACACTGCCAGATCCTAGGCCCAGAGGCACCACTCTGAGACCATGACAAGTGTTGTATACAGTCAGGACCCTGTGGCCTGGGTCTGAGTCCCCCACCACGGAAACTTACAGGGTGAGAGATAGAGGGGCGGTCCTCCACACTGGTGGAAGGGGAGGGGCACAGAGGCCTGAAATTCCACAGGTCACCTATACTGCAGAGGCTCTAGGAGCCCCTGGAAACCAAATCTACCCAGAGCACATTCAGGGGGCCTAGAGATAGAACAGCAGAGAGCCCCCGAACCCCAGCAGGGTTCTTCCATCCATTTTCTCTCTCCAGCCACCCTTACCCTGGAGATACAGGAAACTTCTAGCAAGTTCAGAGGTTGCGGAGGATCAGCTTAGCCAGGATCAGATGAGATGCTACCTCAAGTTTACAGTCCAATCATCCTGAGCCACACGTGCTCGATCTTTCCAGATCAATTGTGCTTGTGGCCGAAACTGACTGAGAACTGTTTGTGACCTAAGAGGATACAGGTGGCTCACACTGGAGGGCTGCAGTCTCTGATGACTGTGACATTCTTGTTTACAAGAATGGCAGGAAATAATCCATTTCTCAAATATGATTATACAAATATAATCACATAAAAATATCTGGGTTGGATCATCAGCAAAATACCACCCTGGGGTGGGCAGTTCTGGGGTGTCAGGGTCCTGACTTGCTCCCAGGTGCCCTCACACAGGCAGTCCCCTTATCTGCCTTCACAGACAGGGAAAAATGTCCTTACGAGGCAGGGGTGGTTTCATCTCACCCTAAGGCAACCATCGTTAATAGCCAGGCCTCCCTCTGCCGCAGCTTTGAGTTCATCCTCCACACGAGAAAACATCAGACACCAGGCACCTCTGCCCAGGCCCAGGACCCGTTTCAGAGTGAGAACATGAGTCAGGGATATGAGAACGTGTATATTCACAGGTATGCTTTCTATAATAAGACTTCCCTGGTGGCTCAGAAAGTAAAAGAATCTGCCTAAAATGCGGGAGACCTGTGTTCAATCCCTGGGTTGGGAAGATCCCCCTGGAGAAGGAAATGGCAACCCGCTCCAGTACTCTTGCCTGGAAAATCCCATGGACTGATGGAGGAGCCTGGTGGGCTACAGTCCATGGGGTTGCCAAGAGTTGGACACGACTGAGCGACTTCACTTCACTTTCTATGATAAAAATACCAAACATAATCATGAAATGAAACAAATCCACTAAAATCTGCACTTATACCCGAGAGTTCACTGTTGCTGTAAGTGTCCATAGAAGGACAAAGCTGTGATGACTCTAGAGCTGATTCTTGGTCTTTTTTTTTTTTTTTTTAAACCACTGAGTTATCATTGTTTATTTCAAACGACTGTTTAAAAACAAGGTCATGTATGACTGTGGGAGTCATGCACCTCAGGAGAATGGAATGGAAATGATTCTGAGCTGTTATGAGCTTCCCTTTAAAAGAAATGTTTGTTGGGTCATCTGTGTCACTGGAATCTTTCAAATTAACTTCCATGTAGAAGATGATTTTGACTAAAGCATAAGTAATATTGCATGTCAATTTGGCATCAATATGATTATGATTCAAAAGCAAACAGAGCCACTGTTTGGAACAAACATGTTTTTCTGGGGAGCGGTATCTGTCACTGCGCTGTTTTGAATCTCAGTGCATGGTGACAATAAACAGCCCACAGACGGTTGGTCTTGCTAGGATTCCCGGAGACAATGAGAGCCCTCCTTGCCTGGGGGAAGCACCTCTCCTTGGTCGCCCAGGAAGTCTCCCCAGGTCACCCAAACACAGAGCAAAGGCAGGACTGCACCCAGTAGAGTAATCAGGTGGTGGGCACCCACCTCGTTTCTGGGCCTTCCCTGGTGGGGGGCTTACTTTTCCACTGTCACAGGATCACATCCCACCTCTGCACCCAAGCCACCATCTTGGGTTTGTTTCTGTGGGAAACTAAACCAGGACAAGTGGCTTTTCTTATACCAATGTCCACAGATCCTTTATCTGAAGATGTATTTGTGACCCAGCAGATACTGTTGATATTTACAATCTTTGAAAATTATTAAAAGCACATTTTACTCCCATATGAGCCAATATTTCTATTTTTAGGTATTTACCAAAAAATATTGAATGCAGGGTTTCAAAGAACTCTCTGAACACCCAGTGTACATAACAGCATTATTCACAACAGTCAAAAAGGGGAAGCAACCCCGACATCCACTGAAGGACAAATAAATAAACAAAATGTTGTATATCCACACAATGGCATATTATTCAGCTTTAAAAACACACGCTCCAACATAGATGAAGCTTGAGGACATCATGCTAAGGAAAGAAACCAGAAACAGGACAAATACTATATGATACCACTAATATGAGAGGTATAGAATAGTCAAGTTCACAGAAACAGAAAATAGAATGGTGGCTGCCAGGGGCTGGGGGGAGGAGGGAAGGAGGATTTAGTGATTTTTGTTTTAATTGAAATATAATTGACTTACAGTATCATGCTAGGTTCAGGGATACAACACAAAAGGAATCTGAATTCCTTTTCAGATTCTGTTCCCTTATAAGTTATTACAAAATACTGAGTATAATTCCCTGTGCTATACAGTAGGTCAGGAGTTAGTGTTTAATGGTGACACATGTTTGTTTTCCACGATGAAAAGAGTTCCAGAGATGAATAGTGGCCATCACCCCATTGCACAACAATGTGAATGCATTTGATGCTGCTGAACTGTATACATAAGATGGTAAATCTTATGATATGTATATTTTATCACATTTTTTATATTAAAAAATGAACTAGGAAAAAAAGAAAATAGAAAAGAGAGGAAGCACATTCTGCCTCATTTGCTGTCAGTGGGCCCCTCTGGGCATTTTGCACGTGTGCTGTGTATGGGTTAAAACTCCAGTTAGTACCACAAAGTCCCGCTCTCACTGTCACCCTCAATAGCAGGGCACAGAGGCAGTTAACACAGCAGTAACAGATACACGGATAGTATCCTGGAGGCCAAAGGATACTATCAGTGAGGGACATAAACAAATGCTTCCCCATAGTTCACAGCCAAGATGGGAGTACATGTCCACAGCGTCCACAGCGTCTTAGTTTGGATTCCCCAAAAGCTCTCTGAGATGGGAGTCTGGATGCTGGGGAAAGTGGGGAAGTGGGGAAGGAGAGAGAGGAAAGCCAGAGGCCAGGAGGCAGATGTGAAAGAGCAGGTGAGAGCCCTGAGCCGACACAGCTGCATCCTGCTGGGGACCCTCTGAGGAACTGTCAGATCAGTAAGAGCCTCAGCCATGGCTGAGTGACACGGTGGGCTAAGGGCGAGTGCACGGTGTGAGATCAGGAGCGCAGGGAGCATCTGCTTCCCTTTAAACGGGCTTTCTGCTGAGCACGTGGCAGGGGGTGGAAGCCTGGCACTCCTGTCTTTCTGTCTCTGTCTCTCACTGTCTCCCTCTCTCTGGGGAGATTTAGAGCAGGCCGTTTCTGAGAGCCGGGTTGAATGTTGGAAGAGGGAGGGGACAGGCACCCTCTCAAACAGGCCCACTCACCATTATGGGCTGAAAGGACATCCCCCAAAATCCATATGTTGGAGGCTTCACCTGCAGGACCTCAGACTGTGACTATGTCTGGACACAGGGCCTTTACAGAGGGGGTTAATGTAAAACGAGGACATTAGGGTGGGCCGTCATCCAGCATGTCTGGTGTCCTTATGAGAACAGGAGATGAGGACACGCAGAGGGAAGACCATATGAGGACACAGGGGGTTGACAGCGGTCTTCAGCCAATGAGGGAGGCCTCGGGAGAAGCCAGCCTTGCTGATGCCTTGATCTCGGACTTCCAGACTTTAGGACTTTGAGAAAATGCATTACTGTTATTCAAGTCACACCATCTGTGGTGCTTTGCTATGACAGCCTAACACATCCCCCTTTCCAGAACGGCCCAGGGAGGGCCCTGAGGAACCTTGGGCCTCGTAGAAACAGGAAAATCTACCTAGGGGAAGGCAGCACAAACTTCTCATTCCCCAGACCTCCACCAGAACTACCCACCCCTGGGATTCCCATCAGACTCACCTTTTCCTGAAGACCACTGAGCGACTACACACTCTGCTCACCTAGCCCTGAGACCTGCAGCGTCTGGAAGGCCCACCTCAGCTCAGTTCAGGGACACCCAATTCTGCTTCAGACTCTGAAGGAGGCTGCAGAGTCAGTCCTGAGTTACCAGAGCAGACCCACCACCCAACACCGACCTCCTTCGAGCAGAGTCCTTTCTTCTCTCCCAGCAAGATGCCCATGTGGATGAGTCATCAGCCGCTGTACTGATGACTTGCAGACTGACGGCCCCCACCCTGAAGTCAGCCACCTACTGTGTGTAAGCCTGGAGGACTCCAGCCAAAGAAGTCGGGTTAAACGATCCAGCGCGTATGCCCCCAACAGCAAAGTGAGGTAGGAAACCATCATCTCAAGTGGGTAATAGAACTAAATTCAGGGTACTCCATGACTCTTCAGGTCATTTTTACTTTTAATGTTACCGAGTCCAAGCTCACTCTCCTCGCCACATGAGAGGCTAATGAATCAGAGGGGCAAGGTTTTGAGGCAAGGAATACAGCTTTATTCGAAATGCTGGCTGAAAGAGAAGATGGCAGACTAAAATGTTAAAATAAGCATCTTGTTGGGGTCTGGATGTCAAGTTATTTTATGGATCAGAGATGAGGGGAGATGAGGAAACAAAGTAAAAGGCCATTTAATCTTGGGAGTATCTCCTAGAATGGCAAGTCTCAGGCAAGGGGATAGGGTTCAGGGTTCAGGGTTCAGAACAAAGGCACTTAAGCTTAACAGTCAGGGGGAGGAGCAGGATTCAATGAGGCAGGCCATTATGTGTGATTATAATAACAAAAGCAGTCAAAGAAACAAATTGAGGACCCTAACTCAAAATCACTGCAGATGGTGACTGCAGCCATGAAATTAAAAGACACTTACTCCTTGGAAGAAAAGCTATGACCAACCTAGACAGAGTATTAAAAAGCAAAGACATTACTTTACCAACAAAGGTCTGTCTAGTCAAGGCTATGGTTTTTCCAGTAGTCATGTATAGATGTGAGAGCTGGACTTATAAAGAAAGCCAAGCGCTGAAAAATTGTTGCTTTTGAACTGTGGTATTGGAGAAGACTCTTGAGAGTCCCTTGGACTGCAAGGAGATCCAACCAGTCCATCCTAAAGGAGATCAGTCTTGGATATTCATTGGAAGGACTGATGTTGAAGCTGAAACTCCAATACTTTGGCCACCTGATGCAAAGAACTGACTCATTTGAAAAGACCCTGATGCTGGGAAAGGTTGAAGGCAGGAGCAGAAGGGGATGACAGAGGATGAGATGGTTGGCTGGCATCACCAACTCAATGGACATGAGTTTGAGTAAACTGTGGGAATTGGTGATGGACAGGGAGGCCTGGTGTGCTGCCGTACATGGGGTCGCAAAGAGTTGGACATGACGGAGCAACTGAACTGAAGTTTTAGAATAAGACTAAAACTAAGACTCCTCCCAGACTCTGCCCAGGGCAATTACTGGACACTCCACATAAAGGAGTTGAATTTCAGAAAGAATTGAGGTTGTGGGGCTCCGTGGAGCCCCTGTGTTTGTAGAACCATACATTCTAAAACTAGGAGAAGCTGGAGACTTTATCTCAGAGATGGAGCAGCACAGCCACGGCCAGGCTGAGACCCCAGGCTTCTGAGAACCAAGACCCCTGTTTTCTTGCACTTTTTTCATGGGCATGTTAGGTAGTTAGAATAGGAAACAGGAGTCCAGAATTGGCAGTGGCTAAAAGATAAGGAAGGGAAAAGCCCACGAAAATAGAACAAAGGAAGGTCCAAGGACTGGAGTGAGAATCTCAGGTAGAACAAACAGCACTCCTGGCTAGCCCAATTTACATAGGGCAGGCCCGAGGGTTTGGGGGTGGGGGGGGGGGCGGGTGGTGGGGAACATATAAAAAGAGGAGCCAAAGGGCCAGGGCTCTCTCTATCTCCCCTGTCCCCCCAAGCGCACTCCCCCACTCTCTTCACGTCTTTGGGTCGGCATGCCCTCAGGCCTCGAGGATGGATTTTTCCCACTATTTTCTAAATAAAATAGAACTGTAACACAGAGTTGTAACACTGATCAGTCTAAGAGCTCTCACATGGTCTGTCCAAGACCCAAGAGCTATAACATGGTCTATCCGAGAGCTATGACACGCCGAGGACTCTAACATCTGTCGCTTCAGATTTTTGTTGGGACGAGACAGAACTGAGGAGAATACACTCCCCTGAGAGGCATGACTGTTATCACAGGAAACTCTGGCTGAAGGAGATAGAAAGAATCTTAATGGTTCATTCTGGAATCCTCTCCAAAGTTTCAACATCAATTGAGTAGAAAGCAAAACCCTGTGGTCTCAAGATCCTGGCCTGGCTTCTTGCTCACAAGGCCTTCTGGGCACCCTAGAGCCCTCAACCACCCTACCTGGTCCTCACCAATTCTAGCCCTGCCCTTGTTCAGGGTGGGATGGCCTCACAGTCTAGATAGTGCCAGGGTGGCATCCTGCTCCTTCAGAGAGTTCCCTCACTGTGTGAAGAGCAGAACCTTCAGAAGGGGAAGGAGTACTCCCTCACACAGAACTGAAAATTACAACCTTGTAACAGTCAGTTGCTACTAATAGTCACACCCCACAGAAACCTTTGGAGGATTTCAAGACCCCCAGTTAATATTAAGCCTGCTTGTTTTATCCACTTAAACGAATCTAAAATCTAATATGCAGAACCACAGAGACCAGAGGAATACATAGAAGCGTGGGCCTGAATTCAGGCTTCAACCGCCTGCTGTGTCTTCTGTAAGTAGCATGCACTCCCACCACTGTCAACCCCAGCTGCCTGCGTGAAACCGAGAAGCTCTTTCTTGAAGTTTTCAAATGCTGCCACCTCTGCTCTGGGGCACCCCACGGGCTCTGCAGGAGGTGTGAGCTCACCACCTTCCCAGACACCAAAAACGCCTGCCTGCCGCCCAAAGGCCCTCACGAGGCTCTGTAGAGACCAGCCCAAGTGTGGGGCTCTTTCACCACCTAGAATCCCCTGGACGCTGCTGAGTTTCCAGGATTTCTCGCTCCCAAGGACGGACTCCGGCTTCATCACACACAAGGCACCTTTCCTGCCGTCTCTTGAGTTCCGGTGACAGCTGGCCTCTGTCACCACACCTCCTGGAGAGAGTGCCACCAAGCCCACGGATGACACTGCACACAGCGTTCTGCTTCGATTTTCCCTTGTAAACCCCCACCCCTGTGGCCCTGGGTGCCGAAGAGCCTGGGCAAAGACGGAAGGACAAAGAGAGGCAGCATTCTCTTTGATAAAAGGCAGTTCAGCTGAGCTAGAAAGGGAGCCCCAGATCTGGTCTTTGCTCATTTGTGCGTCTGTGTGTGTGCATCTGTGTGTCTGTGTAGGTGCCTATGCGTGTGTGTCTGTGTGTATGAGTGTGTGTATATGTGTGCCTGCGCATGTGTGTGTCTATATGTGTATGTCTGTGTGTATCTGAGTGTGCATGTGTATATGTATGTGTGCCTGCACATGTGTGTGTATGTGTGTGTCTGTGTGTATCTGAGTGTGCATGTGTGTATGTATGTGTCCCTGCACATGTGTGTATATGTGTGTCTGTGTGTATCTGAGTGTGCATGTGTGTATGTATCCGTCCCTGCACATGTGTGTATATGTGTGTCTGTGTGTATCTGAGTGTGCATGTGTGTATGTATCCGTCCCTGCACATGTGTGTATATGTGTGTCTGTGTGTATCTGAGTGTGCATGTGTGTATGTATGTGTCCCTGCACATATGTGTGTACGTGTGTCTGTGTGTATCTGAGTGTGCATGTGTGTATGTATGTGTCCCTGCACATGTGTGTATGTGTGTGTATGTGTGTATCTGAGTGTGCATGTGTGTATGTATCCGTCCCTGCACATGTGTGTGTATGTGTGTCTGTGTGTATCTGAGTGTGCATGTGTGTATGTATGTGTCCCTGCACATGTGTGTATGTGTGTGTCTGTGTGTATCTGAGTGTGCATGTGTGTATGTATCCGTCCCTGCACATGTGTGTATATGTGTGTCTGTGTGTATCTGAGTGTGCATGTGTGTATGTATGTGTCCCTGCACATGTGTGTATATGTGTGTCTGTGTGTATCTGAGTGTGCATGTGTGTATGTATCCGTCCCTGCACATGTGTGTGTATGTGTGTCTGTGTGTATCTGAGTGTGCATGTGTGTATGTATGTGTCCCTGCACATATGTGTGTACGTGTGTCTGTGTGTATCTGAGTGTGCATGTGTGTATGTATGTGTCCCTGCACATGTGTGTATGTGTGTGTCTGTGTGTATCTGAGTGTGCATGTGTGTATGTATCCGTCCCTGCACATGTGTGTGTATGTGTGTCTGTGTGTATCTGAGTGTGCATGTGTGTATGTATGTCTCCCTGCACATGTGTGTATGTGTGTGTCTGTGTGTATCTGAGTGTGCATGTGTGTATGTATCCGTCCCTGCACATGTGTGTATATGTGTGTCTGTGTGTATCTGAGTGTGCATGTGTGTATGTATCCGTCCCTGCACATGTGTGTGTATGTGTGTCTGTGTGTATCTGAGTGTGCATGTGTGTGTATGTATGTGTCCCTGCACGTGTGTGTGTATGTGTGTCTGTGTGTATCTGAGTGTGCATGTGTGTGTATGTATGTGTCCCTGCACATGTGTGTGTATGTGTGTCTGTGTGTATCTGAGTGTGCATGTGTGTATGTATGTGTCCCTGCACATGTGTGTATGTGTGTGTCTGTGTGTATCTGAGTGTGCATGTGTGTATGTATCCGTCCCTGCACATGTGTGTGTATGTGTGTCTGTGTGTATCTGAGTGTGCATGTGTGTATGTATCCGTCCCTGCACATGTGTGTGTATGTGTGTCTGTGTGTATCTGAGTGTGCATGTGTGTGTATGTATGTGTCCCTGCACGTGTGTGTGTATGTGTGTCTGTGTGTATCTGAGTGTGCATGTGTGTGTATGTATGTGTCCCTGCACATGTGTGTGTATGTGTGTCTGTGTGTATCTGAGTGTGCATGTGTGTATGTATGTGTCCCTGCACATGTGTGTATGTGTGTGTCTGTGTGTATCTGAGTGTGCATGTGTGTATGTATCCGTCCCTGCACATGTGTGTGTATGTGTGTCTGTGTGTATCTGAGTGTGCATGTGTGTATGTATGTGTCCCTGCACATGTGTGTATATGTGTGTCTGTGTGTATCTGAGTGTGCATGTGTGTGTATGTATGTGTCCCTGCACATGTGTGTGTGTGTGTCTGTGTGTATCTGAGTGTGCATGTGTGTATGTATGTGTCCCTGCACATGTGTGTATATGTGTGTCTGTGTGTATCTGAGTGTGCATGTGTGTATGTATCCGTCCCTGCACATGTGTGTATATGTGTGTCTGTGTGTATCTGAGTGTGCATGTGTGTATGTATCCGTCCCTGCACATGTGTGTGTATGTGTGTCTGTGTGTATCTGAGTGTGCATGTGTGTGTATGTATGTGTCCCTGCACGTGTGTGTGTATGTGTGTCTGTGTGTATCTGAGTGTGCATGTGTGTGTGTGTATGTGTCCCTGCACGTGTCTGTGTATGTGTGTCTGTGTGTATCTGAGTGTGCATGTGTGTGTATGTATGTGTCCCTGCACATGTGTGTGTATGTGTGTCTGTGTGTATCTGAGTGTGCATGTGTGTATGTATGTGTCCCTGCACATGTGTGTATGTGTGTGTCTGTGTGTATCTGAGTGTGCATGTGTGTATGTATCCGTCCCTGCACATGTGTGTGTATGTGTGTCTGTGTGTATCTGAGTGTGCATGTGTGTATGTATGTGTCCCTGCACATGTGTGTATATGTGTGTCTGTGTGTATCTGAGTGTGCATGTGTATATGTATGTGTCCCTGCACGTGTGTGTATATGTGTGTCTGTGCATGTGTGTCTGTGTGTATCTGAATATGTGTGTGTGCCTGCACGTGTGTGTGCATGTGTGTCTCTGTGTGTACATGTATGTGCCTGTGTATATCTGAGTGTGCATGTGTGTATTTACATCTGTATGTGAGTTTGCTCATGTGTTTGTATGCATGCGTGTGTGTGTGGCGTGCACATGCAGTTTGCAGGTTGGACGCAGGCCGCATCAGTTCAGGAGTCCTGACAGATGTGTGAGGAGACCTTGGCGGCCAACTGCAGCCAGAGTTCCTAATGTTCCGCTTTGCTCTCAGCCGCTCTTCGCTACTTAGAGCGGCTCATCTGGACGCGTGTTTTTAATCCACCATGACTGGGTAATTTTCCCACAGCAGTTTTTGAGGTTTTATTGCTCCAGGAACTGTGTTTTCTCCTCCTCCATCCCTTCCACTTACTTCATTCCTGTATTTCTTTCCCCATTTCTCAAAAAGACAGGCCAGGACCGGGAGGGGCCATACTTTTTAAGGGACAATTTCTGAGTAGTGATGGCAAGGCCCACCTGTAATCCCGCAGGGCTGCTCCCTGGGGCAGGGGGAGGTGGGGGTCCACGTGTCTGCCTGGTTGACACTGGGAGAAAGAAAACTTTGAATTGAACACATTGGTGTCAGCAAGTGCTTCTCGGGGTTGAGCCTAGTGGGCCCACCCTGGAATTCCTCTCTCCATTAGGGGGAGGAGGCTGAGGATTTCTATTTCTAGCACATTCTCCAGGGATGCTGCCAGTTCTTTTAGGACTGTATCTGGGAACCACCAGTCAAGGTCAGCCAGAGGCTCCTCCACTTGGGCCCTCCATTTGTGCTATACCTCACAGTACCCCCACCAAGCATAAGAAGTGAATCAAATGAGGCTTTATTTTAAAAAAAAAACTTTTTATTTTGTATTGGAGTATAACTGATTAGCAACGTTGTGATACTTTGAACAGGACTGCAGAGGAACTCAACCACACACATGCATGTATCCATTCTTCCCCAAACTCCCCTTCCCTCCAGGCTGCCACATAACATTGAGCAGAGTTCCTTGTGCAATACAGTAAGTCCTCATTGGTTACCCATTTTAAATACAGCAGTGTGTACATGTCGATCCCAAACTCCCTAACCATCCTTTGAATGAGGCTTTAGAAGAATTCTGCTCTTTGTAGGTGCTCAGTAGACAGCATGGTGGGAATAGCTAAGGCTAAAACACTCAACGCAGAAGAGTCAGGTAGGCAGCTGGGAAAAAAATGGCCTAGAGGACCCTGACTCTCCCAAAGCCATCCCTACTCCAAGGGCTGAGCACGTCAACCAAGTGTCCACCCTGGACTGCTGTGTGGCAAATCAAGGCAAGTGTTACCTACACACCACACATACAGGCCTGTGTTTGGACTGAGTATTGGAAATGTGCCCACAATTGAAGATGAACAAAACTTTAAAAAGAGAAAAGGTTTCTTCTGGTGGCTGGCCTCTTGGGAGTTTGACACCTCCCCCCGCTCCCTGCTGCCAGACTGTAACTTGTGTCTACTTTGATTGGCATTCTGAGGCCTGGAGGAGGAGAGACACGTGTTCTTGCAGTTGGAGTGTCTGGCGGAGCAGCCTCTGGCCTGCCCACCACCCACAGCCCTGCCAGCAGAGACTGGTGGGGAGGAGAGGCCCTGGGAGAAGAAGTCCTGAGGTTTTCTGCACCGCTCGGCTTTTTGATGAGGATAGGGCTCCAGCCCAAACTTCAGCCCCTAAGGTGATGCTCAAACTGCAGCTGCCTCAGGACTGCTAAAGACTTATTAAAGCACTCTCCACGGCTGGAGCTTCCACCCAGCCTGAGGTCCCGAAGTTCTAAACAGTTCCCACAAGCCAATGTGGCTGGTCCAGGAGCCACACTTAGAGGATCCCTGCTCTAACCTCCTGGCCTCATCAGCTACTTTTCAGCTGTACAGGGAAGGGTTGCCAGTCCCTCCAGCAGCTCTTCAGGGTGGCAAAGAATAGGAATTCTGGAGTTTCCCACCAGTCCCCACTCTGCTCTCAGCCTGTGTGAAGCACATGGGAAGTGGAGGGGGGCGGGGCAGGGGGGGGTCTCTGGGCTGGAAGAAACCCCCACAGCCCCTCCCAGGACTAGATGACAGGTTCCCCCTTGGAGAGCCCTTCCATTCTCACAGCCTCAAAGCCAGGCACACGCACTATATACCCCCAACCTTTTGCTGACTCCCTTAGACTGGATGACTTTTCTCTCTTAAAAATTACATGTGGGGACTCCCCTGGTGGTCCAGTGTTCAAGACTCCACCTTCCAATGCAGGAGGTGTAGGTTTGATCCCTCTTCGGGAAGCTGGGATCCCATGTGTCTCAAAGCCAAAAAACCAAAACATAAAAAACAGAAGCAATACTGTAACAAATTCATTAAAGATTTTTTTTTAATTACATGTGTTCATTTGGGGAGAGGGAAGGAAGCATGTTTTGAGGGGCGTACCTGTATCAACGGACTGGGTCCCAGCATGGTGGATGATGCTACCACACTCCTGGCATGAAAAAACGTCCACATATAATCTAAGAAAAGTTAGTATTCGAATAGAGAAAAATCAGACTTGATTCTCTGCAAGAAGTCTTGTGCCCCAAAAACATCAGAAAGGGAAAACCCACATCTCCCTGGCACACATATAGAGCAAATGCCCCCATGGGTAAAGCATTTCCAGGACACCAGTGGCCCTGAGTTCAGACCTGCTGGGACCCTGGGAAGGATCTGCATGCCTCAGCTGCCCTATCCACCAGGATCTCCTCTCCTCCAGGCCATGAAGTCTGGAACCTGTGGTCTGGACCTGTCAAAGCAAACCTGCCCCCAAGCCAAGTGGTTCTGGCCAAAGTGGGGATGTGTGTGAACCCACACTAGTGTAAAAGCTGTGTGCTCCCCTGCCCAGCTCACACATGCCTGGGAGGTCAGTGGAAGTCTGGGGACACGGAGACCACCTTCCTGACCTGGGCAGGTGCTTTTTCCTGCACCTGCTCTATGCTGGCTACAGAAACAAGAGGCTCAGCCCTTCATAAGGACAAAGACAACCATCACACCCACACACATGCACATGTGCGCAGATACACACACAGGCACCCACATGCATGAACACTTACACACATCAGGGAGAAGTCATCTTCTGGCCACATGAGTCAGGGAAACGCAGTTCATACACACTGGCGATCTGTCAGGAGTGCCTACGATGACTTAAACTGAACCCTGGCTGCCCCATAGGTCATCTGAAGTCTCCAGGACTCAGTTTCTCCCCAAACAGTATAAAAATAGAAGTTTCAGAAATGAATAGACCAACTATTACTCCTGCAGGAGCTTCCCTGGTAGCTCAGTGGCAAGGAATCTGCCCACCAATACAAGAGACAGGAGATGATGGTTCAATCCCTTGGTCGGAAAGATCCCTTGGAGTGGGAAATGGCAACCCACTCCAGTATTCTTGCCTGGAAAAGCTCATGGACAGAGGAACCTGGTAGGCTGTAGTCCATGGGGTTGCAAAGAGTCGGAGATGACTAAGCGACTGAGCATTCTTCCTGCAAGAATGATTCTAAGGGACTGTCGTTGGAGATTAACTCCGATGGCTGAGCACTTCAGGATCAGAGCTGGCAGGAGGAGAGGGAGGGGCTGCAACTTCTCCCAGCCGGCCATGGACCCCTTCCGTTCGCAGGCCTCTGAGGGTCTGGAGGGAATCTCTGGGAGATGCATCTAAAAGCCAGCTGTTTTGAATGTGCCAGCAAACCTCCATGCCATCCCCAAGCCATGTCTGCCACCATCCCTGATGCCCCATATTCATTCTTTTTTTAAACAAAGAGTAGTTCCTCCATGCTCAGAGTTAATTTCTCTACCTCGCTCTTGACACAGACCACTCGGCTGCCCATCTTTCCATGTCACACAGGGTCTCGCCACCTGTTTGTCCCTTCTACTGCCTGTCCTTTCAGTCTTCCATGCCCTCACCTCCCCACCCTCTCTGTCACCTGCCTAGCCCACCTTCAGGTCCCCCAGCACCTCCCAGGCTCAGTCATTGCACACTAGCCCAAAGCACATCTTTCCCTCCCCTGCCACGTACTCTCTGTGGTTCCAGAGTGATCTCCACTCTGAACCATAGGACACACATACCATGGAAACCCCACTCCCCAACACACAGACACACACCACTCCAAATGTCCAACCCGAAACCTGTGCTCACCTGTCTTTTTCCCATCCAAGATCTTGATCTGAATCCATGGAAATTCATGTTCCCTGGCATTCAGCACTGCCACCTCTGCTTCCTTCCCAAAATTCCTTTCCTGCTGACTTGCATGAAGTCATCCTTCTTATACTTCTTTTTCAGTCCCCTTGGCATCTTTCTCTGCTTCCCCCATAGATGAAGACGTTCTCCCAGCTGTCCAGTCCTTGTCCTCTAGGTACACCCTGGTTAGTATCTTTAACCCCTCTTACTCTCATGATGTCTAAATGTGAATCTTCAATCCAGACCTTCTCCCCTAGCCCCAGTCCTGGTTATCCCCAGTCTCCACTAAATACCACCAGCATTGCAAACACCTGTTCAACACTCAACTCATCAACTCTCTGAAAATGTAATCATTTCCAGAATTCTCAATATTAATGAATGATTATCATCCCTCCCACCAACAAACCAAGTTAGGATAGCAATCAGTTTCTTTCTTTCCCTTGTTCTTGAGGAACTGGCCTCTTCCTTGGAGTCTTTCTGTCATAATCCTATAAAGTGTTTCTCATTTAATAATATTATACATAGTGAAAATAAATTGTATTCCAAAAATTTGCTAAGAACCCTGTATTTTATAACTTGAAATTCATTGTAGCATAGTAACTGGGTAATACAAGATGACTGGAGTCTGGATTTTTTTTTTTTTGAACGCTGGAGTTCTGATTTAGTGCAAAATTTTTTTTTAATGCGCTGTATATGTGCTCAGTCACTTCAGTGGTGTCCAACTCTTTGCAGCCAAAGGGACTGTAGCCCACCAGGCTCCTCTATCTATGAGATTCTCCAGGCAAGAATGATAGAGTGGGTTGCCTTGCCCTCCTCCAGGGTATCTTTCTGACTTGAACCAGGGATCAAACTCACATCTCCTTTATCTCCTACATTGCAGGCAGACTCTTTACTGGTAAGCCACTGAGAAAGCTTCAGTGTATTGTATACACAGGGTTTAATTAAACCATGCCTTATGGTAATTTATAATATAATGTTTGGGGAGATGTGAATTCTCAGTTGCAAAGATTTTAAGAACCCTGATTGCTTTGCCCATCAGAGGCAAGAGTTACCCAGCACTTTATCTAGGGAAGGTATCCCTGGGTGTATTACACGTAGAAACAACTTGTTAACATTCTATACCCTCCTTGTGAGAGCTGGCATTTGTCTCATAATATGTTGAATTTAGATGCATTTGGCTGCAAGGAACAGAATATACAACTCAAAGTGGCATGAGCAATGAGCATTGCTCAGCAATGCTGAGCAATGGTCCATTGCCTTAATAACAATGTAACTAAACTTTTATAAAACACATATTTTATTTTCATTGATTTTCTCTATTATCTTTCTGCTTTCAATTTAATTGATCTCTCCACTTATATTCATTGCTTCATTTCTACCCTTTATTTGCATTCCATTTGCTCTTCTTTTTCCACTTTCTTCATGTTAAAGCAAAGGTAACCTGTTTGACACTCATATTAATTTCCTAAGGTTCTGTAACAACTACATACTTAGTGGCTACAGAGGTACAAATCTGCAGTCTCACACTTCTGGAGGCCAGAAGGCTGGAATGTGTCTCACTGGGCTAAAATCAAGGTGTTGGCAGGCTCACCTTCCTGTTGGGTGTTCTAGGGGATGATCTGCCTTTCCCAACTACCAGAGGGCACTCACATCCTTTGACTCATGATGCTCTTCTCCATCTTCAAAAACAGTGATGTCGGGTCATCTCTCTCATGCTCTCGTTTCCCTGGTTCTCTCTATTTTGTCTTCTTCCACTTATAAGGACTGGATTGCATTGGGCCACCTGGATAATCCAGGATGGCCTCTCTATTTTAAATTCAACTGATTATCAAAAAATGGGCAAAGGACCTAAATAGATATTCTTCCAAAGAAGTAGTACAGATGACTAATAAGCATATGAAAAGATGCTCAACATCAGTAATCATCAGGGAAAAGCAAATCAAAATAGCAAAAGATATCACCTCACACCTGCCAGGATGGCTATCATCAAAAAGACAACAAATAACAAGTGTGGTTGAAAATATAGAGAAAAGAGAATTCTTGTCCACTGTTGGTGGAGATGTAATTTCATAGAGCCACTGTGGAAAACAGTATGGAGATTCCTCAAAAAATTAAAAATATAACTATTATGTGATCCAGAAATTCCAATTTTGGGTATTTGTCCAAAGAAAATGGAAACACTAGTGTGAAAAGGCATATGCATCCCATCTTCATTGTACCACTATTTACAAGAGCCAAGATATGGAAGCAACCTAACTGCCAAATAGATGAATGGATAAAGAAGGTGTGGTGTGTATGTGTCTGTGTGTATGTGTATGTGTGTCTGTGTGTGTATGTATGTACGCTCAGTCACTCTGTTGTGTCCAACTCTGCGACCCCATAGACTGCAGCCCACCAGGCTCCTTTGACCATGGGATTTTCCAGGCAAGAAAACTGGTGTGGGCTGCCATTTCCTACTCCAGGACATCTTCCAGACCCAAGAATTGAACCCACATCTCCTGGGGCTCCTGCATTCAGGAGAATTCTTTACCACTGCACCACTTGGGAAGCCCCTCAACTTCTAGGACCAGTTCTAAAAATGTGCATACCTATGCTCAGTATACTGAAATGACATGAAATCCTTGTATTGCCAGTAGATGCTGGGAACTTCGCACTGCATTTCGAAGAGGCAGAGTTCCATTTGCAAGAAGGTCATCTAGTCTTCTCAACCCGGATGGAACAGCTCCCTCCCTGCCTTCATGGTTCAGAACACAGGGGCCACAGGGAGGGCTTTCTTTTTTTTTTTTTTTTTAGGGAGGGCTTTCTGAGCCATATACAGCACATGATGGACCCTCAATACATGGCTCACCTTGCCACGGAGGAAACATCACACACACAGCCCAAGCACCCAATGCAGAGAGGCAGGGCAGCAGGGAACAAGAACACGGCCAACTGGAAAGCAAGGAGACAGAGCAGACCTGCAGGGTCATCTGCTCAGCTCCCTAAGGCCTGACAGGACAAACCACGGCAGGAGGGTCGGCCTGGTATTAGGGACAGGGGGAGAACCACCTCAGTGGCCGGAAGATGACAAATCCTTGGCTGAAAACAATTGAGTAGGGGTCTCAAGCATCCTGAGGATGTTAGAGGCTGGACAAGGTCCTTCTTATTCTGGACACAGGCCAGAGTGTGTGTATATATGTATATGTATTTCACACACAATGAAATGTTCCTCAGTCATCAAAACGGAAATATTGCTGTTTTGACAATATGGATGGACCTAAAGTTTATTATACTAAGTAAAAGAAGCCAGAGGAAGAGAAATATTGTGTATTTCACTTATATGGGGAATCTGAAAAACAAAGATATTAAGAAGAGGTGACAAGAATACACAGAAGAACTGTATAAAAAAGATCTTCACCATCCAGATAATTATGATGGTGTGATCACTCGCCTAGAGCCAGACATACTGGAATGTGTAGTCAAGTGGGCCTTAAGAAGCATCACTATGAACAAAGCTAGTGGAGGTGATGGAATTCCAGTTGAGCTATTTCAAATCCTAAAAGATGATGCTGTGAAAGTGCTGCACTCAATATGTCAGCAAATTTGGAAAACTCACCAGTGGCCACAGGACTGGAAAAGGTCAGTTTTCATTCCAATCCCAAAGAATGTTCAAACAGCCGCACAATTGCACTCATCTCACACGCTAGGAAAGTAATGTTCAAAATTCTCCAAGCCAGGCTTCAGTAATACGTGAACCATGAACTTCCAGATGTTCAAGCTGGTTTTAGAAAAGGCAGAGGAACCAGCGATCAAATTGCCAACATCCATTGAATCATCAAAAAAGCAAGAGAGTCCCAGAAAAACATCTACTTCTGCTTTATTGACTACACCAAATTTTTGACTGTGTGGATCACAATAAACTGTGGAAAATTCTGAAAGAGATGGGAATACCAGACCACCTGACCTGCCTCTTGAGAAACCTGTATGCAGGTCAGGAAGCAACAGTTAGAACTGGACATGGAACAGACTGGTTCCAAATAGGAAAAGGAGTACGTCAAGGCTGTATATTGTCACCCTGCTTTTTTAACTCATAAGCAGAGTACATCATGATAAATGCTGGGCTGGATGAAGCACAAGCTGGAATCAAGATTACTGGGAGAAATATCAATAACCTCAGATATGCAGATGACACCACCCTTATGGCAGAAAGTGAAGAAGAACTAAAGAGCCTCTTGATGAAAGTGAAAGAAGAGAGTGAAAAAGTTGGCTTCAAGCTCAACATTCAGAAAACTAAGATCATGACATCCGGTCCCATCACTTTATGGCAAATAGATGGGGAAACAGTGGAAACAGTGGTTGACTTTATTTCTGGGGGATCCAAAATCACTGCAGATAGTGATTGCAGCCATGAAATTAAAGGACTCCTACTCCTTGGAAGGAAAGTTATGACTAACCTAGACAGCATATTAAAAAGCAGAGACATTACTTTGCCAACAAAGGTCCGTCTGGTCAAGGCTATGGTTTTTCCAGCGGTCATGTATGGATATGAGAGTTGGACTATAAAGAAAGCTGAGCACCGAAGAATTGATGCTTTTGGACTGTAGTGTTGGAGAAGACTCTTGAGAGTCCCTTGGACTACAAGGAGATCCAACCAGTCCATCCTAAAGAAGATCAGTCCTGGGTGCTCATTGGAAGAACTGATGCTGAAGCTGAAACTCCAATACTTTGGCCACCTCATGTAAAGAGCTGACTCATTTGTAAAGACCCTGATGCTGGGATAGATTGAGGGCAGGAGGAGAAGGGGATGACAGAGGATGAGATGGTTGGATGGCATCACTGACTCAATGGACATGAGTTTGGGTGAACTCCGGGAGCAAGTGATGGACAGGGAAGCCTGGCGTGCTGTGGTTCATGGGGTCGCAAAGAGTCAGACATGACTGAGCGACTGAACTGAACTGAACTGAGAAAACAAAACAAATAAACAAAGCAAAACAGATCAGAGAATAAACAGGTTGTTTCTAGGGCATTGGGTGAGGGCTGGGGGGCAGGGAACAAGAGAAATAGGTGAAGGAAATTAGAGGAATAATTTTCCAGTTACAAAATAAATGAGTCTTGGGTGTGAAATATACAATATGGTGAACATAGTCAAAAATTATGTAATGTCTTTGTATGATGACAGATTGTAACTACATGTATCATGGTGATCATTTTGAAATATATAGGAATATTGAATCTTGTGTGCCAGGAATTAACATAGCTTTGTAGGTCAATTATACTTCAAAAACAAACCAATAAAACTCACAGAAAAAGGTCAGATTTGTGGTTCCAGAATAGGGGAGAAAATTGGATGAAGGCAGTCCAAAAGTTCAAACTTCTAGTTAGAAGATAAAATAAGTACTAGGGAAATAATGTATAACATGATAAAAATAATTAACACTGCTATATATTATATATGAAAGCCACTAAGAGAGGGAATCCTAAGGATTCCCAAGGATTCTCATGACAAGAAAAAAATTTTTTTTATTTTTTTAATTTTGTATCTGCATGAGATAATGAATGTCCACTAAACAATAAGTTTCATGGTCATCATTTCATGAAGTCTGTAAGTCAAATAGTTATGTTATACACCTTAAATGCACACAATTCTATACATCAATTGTGAAAGTGAAAAAAAATAAAACTAGTTTATCAACCATAAATAAATAAATGTCAGCCAATTAGTAATCTTAAGTCCATCTGCTATATTATTTCTCCTTTTCCATGTAACATAGCATACTTACACTTTCCATGGAGACCTTTATTCTGCCTACCCCACCTCTCTGCTATAGGCATTTGGGGCTATAAACTTCCTCTATGCACTACTTCAGCTGCTCTACCAATTTTTACATCTTTTCATTTCATTCAATTCAAGGTAATTTCTAATTTCCCTTGAAACTTCTTCTTTGACTCAAGAGCTATTTAGAAGTGTGTTATTTAATTTCCAAGTGTTTGGGGATTTTTCTTGACAATCTTTCTGTTATTGATTTCTAGTTTAACTCAATTATAGTCCAAGTACATACTTTATATAGGATTTCTATTTATTTAATTTTGTTTCACAACACAGGATCTTGTCTCTCTTGAAGACTGTTGCATGTGACTTCGAAAAGAATACCTATTCAACTGCTGTTGAGTGAAGTGTTTGATAAAAATTAATTAGTTCAAATTGATTGTGCTGTTGTTCACTTCTTTTATACACTTGCTGATTTTCTGTTAACAAGTTCTATCAATCACAAAGAGAAGTGTTGAAGTGTCCCAACGTTAATTGGAGTTTGTTCATTTCTCCCTTCAGTTTTATCAGTATTGCTCATGCAAAGTTCTTTTGTTAGGTGCCTACATCTTCAGAATTGTCACGGCTTCTTAACAAATTGATTTTTCCATCATTACATAATGTCCTCCTTATCCCTCTTAATTACCTTACCCTGACTTCTACTTGTCTGATAAGAATACAACCATTTCAGCTCTTTTTTATTAGTGTTTGCACATTTTATATTTTTCCATACTGCTAATTTAGCTGTATTTTTATGTTTAAAGAGGATTTGGGCCTCCTATTAATTGATGTGTGTTGGCCATTTCATGCAATCATTGATATGTTTGGGTTTAGTTCTCCCATTTTATTATTGGCTTCTTCTCCTTCCTTTCATTTTTTTCCCCCTCTGTTTCTGCTTTCATACTGTGTGTTGAAGAATTTGAATGTTTTTTAGATTTCAATCTTATCTGTTGGGTTTTGGACTATGTCTCTTTATACAGTCTTTTAGGTGATCGCTATAGAGATTACAATAAAAATATCAATTGTTCAGACTACTTAGAATTAATGTTTTATCACCTCAAGTAGAATGTGGGAATTTACCACTATACATTTCAAAGAGAAGATGGAGTTCATTGGGGCTTCCCTAGTCATTCAGATGGTAAAGAATCTGCCTGTAATACCGAAGACTTGGGCATGATCCCTGGTTCAGGAAGATCCTCCGAGAAAGGAATGGCTACCCACTCCAGTATTTCTGTCTGGAGAATTCCATGGACAGAGAAGCCTGGTGGGCTACAGCCCATGGCGTCGCAGAGTCAGACACGACGGAGTGACTAACACTTCACATGTCACTTTTACTCCACTCATCTTGCTGTTGTCATATATTGTATCTAAAGATGTTCCTTTCAGCCATCATACCTATTTTAAGGAACTTAGGAGGAGAAAGATCATTTATTTTATTGACTCATATATTTATGTTCATTACTGCTCTTCTCTCATTTCTGAAATGTCAAGTTCCCCTCAGTATCATTTCCCTTTTAACTGAAAAATTGCCTTTAACATTTATTTTAGAGCAGTGGTTCTCAACTGGGCGCTATTTCCCTCCAAAGGGCAAGATCTGAAGACATGTTCTCCTGCTGTCACTAGAAGGAGGTGGTGTCCACTGACCTCTAGTCTGTAGGCCCAGGAATGTTGTCAAACATCTTATAATACACAGAACATCAACAAAGAATTTTCAAACCTGAAAATTCAAACATGTCACAGTTGTTTTAGAGCAACTCTTGCCAGTGATAAATTCTCTTCGTTTGTCTTCATCTGAGCATGTATTTATTCTTCATTTCTGAAAGATACTTTCGCTAGATATGACAACTGAACTGTCAGCACTTCTCTTTCAGTACTTTAAAAATGCTATTCCACTGTCTTTGGGTCTGATAAAAATATTCTATCTTTCTAAGCTTTCCCCTCATATATAATGTGTTACTTTTCTCTGTCTTCTCTCAAAATTTTTGTCCAATTCCTCAAGTTTGATTTTAAAGTGCTTAAGAGTGAGTTCCTTCAACTTATCCTATCTAAAGTTCATTAATTTCTGGAATCTGTAAGGTGATGTCTTTCACCAAAATTTGGAAGTTTTTATGCATTATTTCATCAAATTATTTTTGCACAGGACTCTTTTTCTCTTAAGATTCTGCTGACATAAATGGTGGACTTTTGATCTTGTTCAACAGAGGCTCTGATAATTTTTTTTAACATTTTCTCTTGTATAAAAAGTGTAACTTCCATTGATCTATCTTCAAGTCAATTTTTCTGTCATCTTCATCCTTCTACTGAGCCCAACTAGCGAATTCTTTTAATTTCAGTTATTGCATTTTTCAGATCTAAAATTTCCATTTTGTTCTTTAGTAACTTCTATTTCTCTCCTGAGACTTCTTCTTTTTCCATTTGTTCCAAGAGTATCTGCTCTGACTTCTTGGAGCCTGATACAATGGAGTTGATTGGCCTTCATCATCCTTTCCATTGAGAATTTGTCAGATTCTCCTGGTTTTACACATATTGAATAATATGCAGTGGTATACTGGGCATTTTTAATATTGTTATAAGGCTATGGGTTGTGTTTATATCCTCTGGGGACATTTAGGTTTTGCTTTTTGCTTTGCCAGGCAATGGACACAGGTGTTTCAGAATGTATAATCTAACATGCCTTCTATGAGCTATGGTTTTAATGTCAGTTCAGTTTTGAAGACTTTGCAATGCGATTCAGGTCTATTTTGCTTCTCCATCACTCATGACTGAGTTTGAATCCTGGTGGGGGGTGGGGGGCAGTTGTCTCTTCCATAGTTTTCAAACACTTTGGGATGCTGTTTTGGGTCAATTCCACACATGGCTCAGGTTAGGAGTGAGTCCAAAGGTTCCTATGTAAGTTGAGGCATCACTTTCTTGATTTCCTCTATCTCATTTTCATTCACAGTCTCTAGCTCCCAGGCATCTGCCCTCCTGGCCCTCTGGCCAGAAAGTCAGAGTTTTTGTTTCCCTGTCTGACAACAGGGAAATATTTATTTATCTCACGTGTTTAGCTATAGGAGGATAAAAAGAAAAAAAAAAAAAAAAACGCATTGAAGATGTTGCCCACACTCTTCAGAGAATATGTCTGAAGAGAGAAATGTTGTCTCCCTCAGAGTTTTAGACATGTTCCCAGATCACACTCCACCACTTCCATGGGGCTGCAGCCACAGGGGGGGACCCAGTGGGGAAATGGGTTTCTCCCTTTTCTCTCTCTCTACTCTTTTCCATTCCTCAGATCACAATGGCAGTCTTTCCTTGGAGTTCTCTGTCTGTCCTTGTCTGGAGCATCATTTCAGGATCCATGTTGCCTTGAGGTCCAAACTGGGAGCTATGGGAGAAAGAAAGAAAGGAGGCAGGAAAGAAATTCACCACCAGATCCGTCATACTTAGACCTATCTCGTCCCTTCCCCATTATGCCTGCTACCATTTGCTTTTTGGACTCTTCAGGTAGCTGCTCTGTGCACGGCGTTCACATTCTGATTTCATCCAGTGGGAGAGAAGGAATAGAGTGTGTTTTCTCTGTCTTACCTGGAACCGGAACTGTCCTAGAGCTAACTTTCGACTGAAAGTTTTTAAAGTACTAATTTGGGAAAAAGACCTTAGAAAAAATATATGAAGTGCTTCAGGCAAATGATCAAAAAGGGAAAAAAAAATTCCCTTAATGTCATTTCTACACCACAGAATCACATGGAATGTTAGAGCTGAAAGTAACTCACCCAATTTGTCCCTCATCAATTCTTTTTCTCTTTGCCTTCTCAGCGAGGAGGTGTTTGGCATGTGTGTTTCTGTGAGTGTGTGTGTGTGTGTGTGTATTGTGTAATCTGTATCTCACAGGTCCATCTCAGCAACACCCTTAAAACCCACCCAGTCACAAAGGTGTTCTATTCTGCTGCAGGAAAGCCTATCAATGGCATCTCTTCTCCCCACTCTACAGCTGTTATCAGCTTCTTAGCTAGTCTCCTTTCTTCCAACTTCCCATCCCTCTGTGTTGCCCACACTGTCATCAATGTTCTACCTGCAACAGAAATACAGTCATGTGTTAAAAGTCTTCATAATATAACTCTTGTGAGATCATGCTCAGTCATGTCTGAATCTCTGCGACCCCATGGACTGCAGCTTGCCAGGCTCCTCTGTCCACGGAAATTTCCAGGCAAGAACACCAGAGAGGGTTGCTATTTCCTACTTCAGGGGATCTTCCCAATCCATGGATTGAACCTGCATCTCTTGCGACTCCTGCTTTGGCAGGCAGATTCATCACCACTGTGCCACCTACTTGCTTCTAAATCTTAGATCATATCCCTTTTTAAAGAAAAAATAATGTTCTTGCATTTGTAGTGTTGTCTCAGATTGTCCTGTATCATTTTTGCTATTCTTATTTTGTATTTAAATATATTTAAACACACAATTATGCATAAGCACACTATTCTTTTTACTCTTATTTAGCTATAAAGCAAATCTAGCTTCATAATAATAATACATAACAATAAAAATAAAGCTATAAAACCAACATCACACTAAAATTATGTATTTAATGTTAATGGTGCTGTTTCATTCCAACTGAGTCATAATGGGGAGGACAACATGGTCCAGTGTTCAATTCTATATAATGTTTAACATTTTTAAAATAATATTAACATTAAGAATTCTTGTTTGATATTAATGGTTATTAATGAGTAATAATGGGCTTTCCTGGTGGCTCAGATGTTAAAGAATCTGCCTGCAATGCAGGAGAACAAATTTGATCCCTGGGTCAGGAAGATTCCCTGGAGAAGGGAAAGGCTACCCACTCCAGTATTCTTACCTAGAGAATTCCATCGCAGGCTACAGTCCATGGGGTAGCAAAGAGTTGAACACGACTGGGTGAAGAAAAAAAAAAAGAGTAATAAGCATCTTAATAATTTGTTTATTAGTTCAGGATAATCTTAATCAAAAATGTCAGTAAGCAATCTTCAAAAGTCACTTTGATTAAATGCTTGGATAAATTAGTCTCATTGTCTTGTTCACTTGAAAATACAATAGCCACTGTTATATTACTTAAACATATGTTTTATTTCTAGTACAAATAATTCTGCAAGGAAAACAGGAAAATTCTTCAATCGTTACTCCAACACTTACTGCAAAAAAACTGTGATGATACTGTCAATAACAGAACAGGCTGTGCAAAGAACATCATTCACAATGTGACTATGGTCTTGATAAGCAGAGTCCACATTCTTTGGACATCACCAAGATAATACTCCCTTGTTCACTGCAATGACTTGGTCTCCACACATCTCTTCTCCACTCAGACTCCCTTGAAATTTTTCAAGACCTCATTGTGACTTTCTTGGCATGAACACTATCCTCAACACAAAAGGTTGGTGACACAAATCTTAGTGAGTGTGATTTGAGTCAAGTTCATCCAAGTTAGTTCTCCAGATCACCCAGAACATACTTGTGGGATATTTAATGTTTAAAGATCATCAATATGAAAAGCCAGAAAGTGCTCACGGATTTCTGAGAATAGGTCCACAGGCCTCCAGTATTTGGTAAAGCTCAGTTTGAGAAACACAGATTTACAGGATTAATTCCTGACCCTTAAGCGTGGCACATCATGTTGTTGTTCCATCGCTCAGTCGTGTCCAACTCTTTGCGACCCCATGGACTGCAGCACGCCAGGCTTCCCTGGCCTTCACCATCTCCCGGCTTATGCATGTGACCCATCACAATTCACTGCTGTTCTCATCTCCCCCATCTTCCTGAGTGCTCTGCAGCCCCTAACACATGGCCTTTTTCAATGGCCACCAAACACCAGTTCCTTTGTAGCTGCCCTTCATTTAAATATTCAGCACCTCCTTTGCCCAAACACATCCATGGGCCAACTGAAAATGCCCCAAGCTCAGTGACACTTTTCAGTCTCTCTCCACCAAACTGATTATGCCACCCTGATATCCAAATTGCCATCTGAGCATCCAGCACACTGTCCTCTGCCAATCTTGTCACCAGCCTTTCCTCTCTCTAGAATGTACCCATTTCAAAGAAGAGGCTGGATCTGGCTCAGGTTTTGTTTTCACTATGTTTGGGACAGTCCCTAGGCGTGGTAGAAAATATAAGTAAGATTAATGAAAAATGAATGAGTACATGAAAGGGCTAGAAGGGGAGTACACAAATGGAGGATTGAGATCCAGATTACATTTCTTAGTTGTTAGGACATTAAGTAACTTCCTCAGCATATGTCAACATAGGCTGCAAAAATAAGTATGGCAATACCAGGCTTACCTCTGTCACAGTGGTGTTGCGAGATGCAAAATCAACCTGAAATACTGCACATGAAAGCATTTTTAAAACTAACTTTATGTTTTTAAACTTTTTATTTTGTATTGGGATATAGCCAATTAACAATGTTATGACAGTTTCAAGTGAACAACAAAGGGACTCAGTCATACATATACATATATCCATTCTCCCCCAAATGCCCTCCAATCCAGGCTGCCACAGAGCATTGAACAGAGTTCCATGTGCTATACAGTGGGTCCTTGTTGGCTAGTCATCTTAAATACGGTGGTGTGTACATGACTATCCCAAACTCCCTACCTGCCACTCACCCCAGCAACCATAAATTTGTAAAACTAACTTTAAAATGCTAAAGAAAAGAAAAAAAAGAAGAAATTTTCAACTCTTTTTTCAGATTGGATCAGATAATTTTCTAGCTAAAAGTCCTAATCCACCTGTAGCATTCTATCAGTATACCTCTATATTATGTTCTACGTATGGCACATATAATTTTAAATTTCAGTTGGTATAATTTTGGATAAGATACAAGAATACCCGTAGCTAGATGGTGCTGAGTACAAAAGCATGCTGCCCACAATTAACAGAGTGAAGCCAGTCGTGTCAGTTGAGAGATCAATTTGTGAAAGAGGTTGTTGGACTCAGATGTGGCTTTCAAATCTAGGGCTGCAATGTTTTATCTGTACAGCCTTGGACACAATTCATTTCTCTGAGTCTCAGCTTTCCCATCTCTGTCAACCTCACTGAGTTGTTGGGACTGTTCTACAAGACAACGTACACTGTCTATTTCACTTAGATGATGTGTAAAATATGGGAGGATAACCTCATGTAATTAGCAGGGACCCGTCTTCCAGAACAAGTACTTTGAAAAGTCAATGAGAGGGAGAAAAACCCCCCAAGGGACAGAGCTTCTACAAGTGTGCCATCAACTAAAAAAAAATGTACAACGTAAAAGTTGAGAATTGTATTTTATTTGACATACGAAATTTAGGACGTAAGCCTGGGAAGTAACCTCTCAGATTGCTCTGAGAGCCTGCTCCAAAGAGGTAAGGGAGGAGTCAGGACACACAGGAGTTTTCGCAGCAAAGACTACATAGTTGAAACACCAAACAATTACTGTTAATAAAGGAAAACCAGATATCTCCAGTTAAGGAAGTTAGTACTTTTCTATGCAAGGGAAGATGCAAAAGTCTGGGTTCTTTAATATCATCCCTTTGTGTGCACCTCATCTGTCTCACCCTAAGTCTCCCTCAGGGTGCACCATAGCAAGTGGATGTGGTGGGGGGGGGGCGTAGGGGGAGCAGGAGAACTGGGGGCCCTGACTGCTTGATGGCGGGCATCCTGTTTCCATCCTGAGTTTCCTCATACAAATTACTAGAATTGTCCCTTCTCCCTTAGAGGCCCAGCTGTCCCAGGAAGGTGTCAGGGGCTCCAGCATCTGCCCTCCAGCCCCCAGCTGGCCGTCTGAAAGCAGCTTTGAGGATCAAAGGAGCTCTGCAATGATACAAGACTTAGAGATCAAGGAGACTCACCTGTTCTTTCAAAGGATCTGAAAGAATGCGCTGTTCAGGGAGGCTCGGAGCCTGTCTGTGAATTTAACCAAAGGGAGTTTCAATTACAAGATGAATGATACAAACTGATGGTTTACGCACATGGCCAAGGAACTGGAAGGAAGAGAACAGGGCCTCCCGATGACCACAGCTCTTCACTGTGTGTTTG
The DNA here is from genome assembly GCF_033118175.1 of Dama dama. Taxonomy (NCBI): domain Eukaryota; kingdom Metazoa; phylum Chordata; class Mammalia; order Artiodactyla; family Cervidae; genus Dama; species Dama dama. The sequence goes on along the minus strand of NC_083696.1, from coordinate 23,193,448 downwards.
GGAGGCAGCCAAGAGGAGCCCCAGGCAGGCAGGGCACAGTGCCAAGGTCATTGTGAGGTGTGACCACAACCTGGTGAAACCATAGAAAGATTAGAGGAAGGTTGCAGAGTAAGACAGGGAGGAGGGGGAAAGAGAGAGAGCAAAGGCAGAAAAGACAGCAAGATCCTTTAGGGATAGAGAACAATGCTTTATAAATCATTATAAATTGCATGCCTTAATAAAAAAATAAATAAAGTGCATGTCTTAAAGGCCTCCATCCTGTCGTCTCTCAGAAGGCAAGCCCAGCTCTGGGAAAGCTGCTGACAACTTTCAGGGAAATAAGCCCATCTCTTTGTATGGCAGGGATATCCCCTTTAAAAACGGGGTGGGGGAATCTCATACCTCCTTATTCCTGAGGAGCACCAGGCCTAATTGCTTTGCAAAGCCCTATTGCTGTCTGCTATTGTCACAAAGTTTGTGATTTCCTCTTTTCTCAGACCACCTTGCTCAGATGGCAGTGGAAACAGTGAGTTAACACAGTCAGCCGTCTTTCTGTGAGTCAGACAAGGGATATTTATTTTGTTTTGACCCACATGTATTTGCAGTCACATCAGGCCGGTTATGGCTTGGCTCTGTTAACGCCTAGGATCGTTCCAACCTCAGCCAAGCTTGTTTAAAGATAGCCCCAGCAGTCTCTCCCACAGGCCTAGGATGAGGTGACTGCACGAGCGTCAGGGCCCCAGACTTGTGCTTCAATTCCCTGAAAGTTAAGGCTGCTGTCCTTGCCTCACATCCCATGGGGGCTGCTGCAGTGTCGGGCCACAGAGCTATTCTCCCAGCAGGAGGATGGAGGGAAGGGAGAAGTCAGGTATGTGCCTTTCATAGAGTGATCCTTCTCACAGGCTTGCTAGTGGGACACCTCAAAAATGTGCCTTAGTGGGCCTCTGGCCATGTGGAATAACTCCAGGCTCTGTCCCTGGGAAAAAAGAAAAGCACGGATGCAGGGCAGACCCTTCCCCCTCTTGCCCTCCATCTAGAGATTTTAGGCCATTTCCAGGGAGCTACAATTTCCACTTTGGCTGTAGAAATTTTAATGCATTCACTAGATTTAAAAAACTCAAGTAAATCACTGAGCCTATTGACGTGAAGTACTTTGTCTTTTCTAAATTCAATCAGATCTGGCTGGGTTGTTTGGTGCTAGTACTGTCCAGGAAAATAGGGAGAAAAGCCACATTCCATTTCCCTTTGAAGCAAGTCTGAGTTGGCCTGCCTCCCAGTACTCCCTTAAACAAGTTGGGTTTGGGTTCCTTTCCTGGTTTCTGGCAGTTTCTTCTTTCTTAAAGATTTAAATGTATACTATTTTCCCCCCAGGTATTCACAATATTCATCCCTTGGGCCAGTCTTCAAGTGGAAAGTAAAGACCCTTGTAGCAGCCAAAGCATTACAGATCAGTGACCTTGATTCTTTTCAATATAACTAGAATGTTTTCCAAGGCTAAAATGTTGTTCAGAGTTACAATGTATCCAGGATAGGTATACCCAGTGTAATGAACTGATGGATACAAATATTCTTATCTCTTTTAGGTGAATGTGTGTTGTTCAATCAGAAGACTTGCCCGGAGAATCCCAGTGACAGAGGAGCCTGGTGGGCTGCCGTCTATGGGGTCGCACAGAGTCGGACACAACTGAAGCGACTTAGCAGCAGCAGCAGTGTTGTTCAATAAGACAGGTAACATACATTTTGTAAAATCAATTATGAATTATCTATTTAAATTATAGGCAATTCTCACTTTATTACATTTTAGAAAATATTTAGGATTTTCTCTACATAGTCTGCATTTCCCTGGTGGCTCAGATGGTACAGAATCTGCCTGCCATGCAGGAGACGCAAATTTGATCCCTGGGTCAGGAAGTTCTGCTGGAGAAGGGAACGGTCATCCATTCCAGTATTGTTGCCTGGAGAATCCCATGGACAGTGGAGCCTGACAAGCTGCAGTCCATGGGGTCACAAAGGGTTACACATAACTGAGCAACACATATAGTTTGCAAAACATAAACAGAAACTTTCTGTTTAAATAATTTTAAACAAAATTATTTACTAGTCACTGAAATAATTCATTTTTTAGCAGCAAATATCTTATTGCTTCATTATTTTAAGCTTCCTTTTCTGTTCAGCCCCAAAGCAAAAGAAGCTGTTCTGTGCGCCTCAAGCAAGGAAGAGTCAGGTGCAGGGCAGAATCACCTCCACATTCTTGTGCGGAAGACACTGTTCATTCTCTTAAAAGAGCGGACTCAAGCAAAAGAAACACAGAAACATAGACATCTACTAGATTCTAAAAAAGTAATCCTATCATAGAGTCATCCACTTGATGCCATGGAGCTTTGGCAATCTACAGAGAAATTCATTTCTTGTAGGGACAATATACTCTTGGATTTTCCAGAAGCAGTGACACTTAAGTGGCCCATTCCCAATATGATCAGTTTCTTGTTTCCCTCTCCCAACTCAGCAAATGTGTTTGTCACTTCCCCACCATACACTGAAGACATGGACCAGAAACATCCCAAGGGAATGTGCAGGACTGGTTTCCAGGATTCTTTCATGGTGAGGGAAAGTGGTTTCAGCCTATTGAAGGTCAAATATTTGAAAATAAAAAAGCACTTGTGTACCTTCTCCAGACTGGAGCCCTCACTCAGCTTCTGACTCCTTATGGCCAAGCCGTAGAAGGAAGGCTCAGAATATCCAGGAAAAATTCTGCACAGAAGGTTAAAAAGAGGATGGAAGAGAACAGTTGCTGTGCTGTTCAAATGCTAGCATTCTTCCTGTGGGATATTTTTCACAAACACTGAGATGAAGAATGACTAATCTCTAACAATTTAGTTGGGAAAGTTATTCTGGTCAACTCTCTTTTCACATATTTGGGACTAAGAGAAGCTTTCTGGCCAAACCACCCTGTGTACCTCTGATCCAATAGGAAATGTGCACACATGTGGCCAGGCTGATCCCCTCACAGGCTGGTGCTGATCTGATTTCATATCCTTCGGATGTGTCTCTGCTTTAGCTATTTAGACATTTGATAAATCACCCGAAGAAGTATTTTGAGTCATCACCATCCCGGTAGAGTCCTCCAAGTACAGGGTATTCATTAGTCAGCAACGTGATCTCACCCACACTTTTGTAATGAATAGCACTTATCTTGCCCAAAAAGAACTATGGGTGTGTGGCGGTTCCAGTAGGTATGTGATTAGACCCACAGTGTAGAAATCAGCCCATTTACAAAGGGAAGCTCATTCTGAAGAATGAAATATGAGCACTAACCCAAAAGAAGAGTCTCATCTAAGATTTAAGAACACTGTTTTCATTTCTAAAAAATTTATCCAATTTTCAGTTCAAAAGCAATTGAGTTCATGAAGCATTTATATGTTCTTTAAAAAAATTCAGTAGAAGTTTAATTCACTGTTTTTAACTTAATGTTTTTCCCACTAAAGACAACTTAAGGTATATCTAATTCATTTTTTCTCAAAAGATCATGAAAGTAAACACCCAGTTTTAAATCCTGATTCTTGGCAAAGCGGACTGGGTCCCTCTCTTGAAGGTGGGGCTTAACATTCCCAGACATCTTGCCTCTGTTGAGAAACACCCTGGTGCCCTCACTGTTTAGACTCAAGGCTGCTGTTGGTCTGTGCCCCGTCAGTCACCAGGAGTAGCCGTGAACCGTCTATTAGCAGCCTGAGGAGTCTCAAGCTGACGGCAGGGCTGAAAGAGAACCTATGAGGTCAGTGCGACCCTTTGCTCTTCCTTCGGGGTGTGTCACTCTGCTCTGAGCAGCAGGAAGGGAAGGGGGCCTGGCTGGAGCTTTTATGGCAATAAGTGGGGACTGTTTAGGATCCTGCTGCAGCTTTGCTCTCGAGTACACACCCTCCCCCGTTGCCATGGCTTTCCCTCTCATCCACCAAACATCTTGAAAGGCAGAAGTGTGTTCCCCCAAAATGCAGAATGTAAAGAAAAAAACTTTTAAACTCATTCATGAGGGAGGAGTTGCATTACCTAAGCCAATGTTTTAGATTATCTTGATGCCTTTGGAGCCTATGCTTGGGGTTAATCACCCTCCTGATCTGATTTTACTTTGATTTCTGATGCAAGCATTGTCTAATCTTAACCAAAGCCAGTGTAGAGTCACACACACACACACACGCATGAGAAACAAGAGGGAAAAGGAATGTGATTCTTCACCCTGATAATACCAAAGACTTCCTTTATTCCACTTGGAGTTTTTCTCCTTTGGCTCTTGGCAAGGTTTTCTGTCCACTAGAGCATTCCTTTACAGGCTCAGACCGTCAACACACGTATTAGATCAGAGGGCTTGCTCATGAAGCTGGATGGACAGACAGCTCCTTCCCTGTGTCATTTCAGAAGACACATTACTCAGTCATGGATGCTTTCAGAGGATGTAAATATCTGAAGCCCCAAGGGGTGCAAGAGCAGTGATGATCAATAAGACAGAGTCCTCACCTTAAAAAACTTTCAGACTAGTTGGAAAGACTAGCAGTATGATGATTGCTAAAAGAGGGGTATCATCAAGGGGGCTGCCTGATGAATTACACCAGAAACCTCCAGGTTGCCTGCAGGTGAGCCTCTGGCTCCCCTTCCGCTTAGCGCCCTCTATCTCCCCCAGGGAAATGGCTCCTATGCTCAGACCTCTTTTTGCTTTCCTGCAAAGCTGCTCTCACTTGCCCTGTGAAACAGGAGAGCAACGAGGGCGGTGGGCTATTCTAGAGCACACCCGGTGTGTCCTGCAGCACCCACCCCGGCACAGTTCTGCCCAAGAGTAGGGAGGAAGGGACTCATGGGCCTATGCTGGCATCACACCCAGTGCTCAGCCTGGCGTCAGAAGCAGTGGGGTCCTTGATGAAACCATCAAGCTGATGGGGAGCTAATGACGTAAGGAGGAGAACAGGTCAAGTGAGACCACCAAAGGCTTGGAGAGGAGACAGGATGTGTGTGTCAGGGACTGGGAACTAGTTCAGCGGCCAGACTCACCTTGGGAAGGGAACAAAGAGGCCTCAGACAAGAGCAAAGGAGGAATGTGAATGGAGCCATGGGAAATATTGTTGAGTATTCCAGTGAGGTAAGCACCGCCCCAGGCTCTGAGCTACGGAAGGGAAGAGGTAGGTAGATCCCTCATTCATGGAGCAGCCAGGGGGCATAAAAGCAGGCTGCAGAGAAACTAATAAGAAACTAGTTCAGCTCACTATAGGCAATGAGCAAAAATTTTAAATCCAGAGAGTGATTGAGAGCAGGCTGAAAGCTGAAAGACAGGAAGGAGTCAGCTACACAAAGGTGAGGAGAGGAACGTTCCTGGTGCAGCTGACACCTAGAGCCAAGGGCACATCCAGGAAGACCAGGGGAAGGAATGAGTTGCAAATTACCGAGCACTTGTCCGTATGGGGCAGCACACACACACTCTGCAATTAGTAATAGTATTATTATATCAGTTATTTACCTATTGAGCCTATTTATTAATTATTCACTGAATACGGTATAACTGCAAAAGCTGATATACATTATCAGTTAGGATGTGACAATAATGATCATTTAGCTTATGACATTTATTCTTAAATATTAATGAGTTTCATTATTATTATTGGGAGGGGGCTTCATTATTTTATAAAACAAATACTATGCTTATATTTCTCTATCTTGGGGACTTCCCTGGCAGTCCAGTGGTTAAAACTCCATGCTTCCAATGCCGGGAGTATGAGTTCAATCCCTCATCAAGGAATTAAGGTCCCATGTGCCACACAATGTGGCAAAAAAATAGTTTTAAAAAAAATTCTCTGTCTTGGTCTTTCTTCCTTCACTCTGTGCTTCCTGTCCCCACTCCTGTGGTCATGATTGGTGAAAGCCTATTCTGCAGGAGACTGGGGAAGTCTTCCACGTGTCGTCCATGGGTTGATTCTAATTTCGAAAACAGGTAGCTGACATGATGACGACTTGAACACGTTTCAATTTTTTTATACCTATGACTGCTCAACCCTGACAGTCTGACATCCATGATATCAGAAGAGGAGCCCAGCTGGGATTAATGAGCCATCTGGCCTACCCATCCATGTCTTTTTTAAATGGAAAATTGGAGGAGAAATCAGAATGAAAGTTCTCCAAATAACCAGAGTCCTCTGTGTTGGCCTAATAGAAGGCAGATGAAGGCATGACCTAAGGGGTGTCCAGGCTGACAACTGGGTCATGTTAACTGGGAATGGGCTTTGACGTAAGTTGGTGAGGACCTGTGTCACCAGACTGACCTTCAGGGTTGGCTCAGCTCCTGGAGGCAGCCAGACATGATGCTCTTCCTCTGTCAGCTAGGTGTGTGTCCCCCGCAGGCTACAGTCAGTTGAAAAAGATGCCTTCTGCAGTAAACCCGGTTTTTCTTCCCTGGAAAATCCTGTGTGGACCCCCAGAATTGGGACCCAACATTTATTGGCTAAAACACTGGCCACATTAGTGACACTCCTCTAATAGGTAACAATGAATCATGTATTGTTTCATTGTATCCCTCCATGAAAGGAATCAGGGCTCTCCAAAACTAAGAAAGTCTCCTCAACATGAAAACTTTTCATGTAAACAAGAGAAAAACCTACGTCTATAAAAGGAGAACTCCTTAGCCTCACAGGCTTCAGTCAAGGAGAAACTCATGGATACCTGGGTAAGAATCTAGAACAATTTAGGTCAGTAGACTAAACAGTTTTTTGAAATAGGATTATTTGCAAATAAGAAAGCCCCTGATGCAGGAGAGGTCATTTGCATGCTGTAGATCCAGACTTCAGTTCCCTACTGAAACCTTTCCCCACTTGAGGTATAATTTTGAGAACAACTTAGTAGACCTCTGTTTCAGTTTTCTCATGTATAAAATGGGAAGAATAGTAATCGCTTACAGCGGTTGGTGCAGGGGGTTAATATGATACACCCAGAACAGCCCCTGACTGTTTTTAACCTTCAACTTGGACTAACCAGAAAACACTTGACAGTGAAGTGTGAACAACATATTTTTAAGATGTTTCACTTGTAAGAACTTGTCCTTGATTACTTCAAAGAGCAGAGATAGACACTAATTCTGTTAGCTGAGGTCAGCACTAGCAGAACTAGATGCTTCTTTTTTCTGGGGCCCATCTGCCCATCGCCTGCCTATTGTCCAACGGGCGGCTTACATTTATGGCCCGAGTTTGCAGGATTAGGCGACCAAGGCTTAAGAAGGGATTCTTGGTGCTGCTGTTTCCTTTGTCTACTGCTGTGCAACAAGACACCTCAAAACCAGCTTCTGGACTCATGGAGCTACAGCATAGGACCCGGCACAAAGTCATTTTTACTCCACGTGGGGCCCACCAGGGCCACTCAGCTGATGCTGAAGGACCCAAGTGGTCATGCTCACACACTGGACACTGCTTCTGGTCCCCAGGTTGCCTCCCCAGAATTCGGTCCAGCACCCAAGGGGCAAAGACCCCTTGAGACCTAGCCCCAAAGATGGATGAACTCAGTTTGGTCATATGTGCCTGTCTTGCTGGAAAGATGGACACAGGCAGGTGGTCAAGGACCCAGAGGGTGCTGTGGGCTTCTTCAGGGACAGTGTATGAAGCTGCAGGCTGGTGCCCTAGATTCAGAACCCTCTGCCTCTCCTTAGGACTGGGAGGGACCGGACTCTGAGAGGTGCAGAGGAAGCGAACGCCTCCACATCTGTTCAGGGCATGGATGCATGAGAGGGATGAAGGAAAGGAGGAAGCAACAGGGACTGAGGAGGTGGCTTCAGGGAGCACCAAGGGGAAAAGCCAGGAGAGTGGAGGGTGAGGAGAAGAAAGAAACTGTGTAAGGAAGAGGGAGTGACCACTGGCAGGCAGAATAAAGGGAGCATTTTTTCCTGGCAGTAATGACAAGAAACAGGTAGAGAGGGCAGTGTCCTTGGGCAAAGGATGGGAGGGGGGCATCCACTAGTCATACCCGTCTCTGCCAGAGCTTCTAACCTAGCCTGTGGAATATACCTCATTCCAATAGGTATTACCTGGGAGGTGAGATTTTGAGCATTCGTTCTGAGCCTTTTCTTTTATTTTTAATCAGAGGATGATTGCTTTACAATATCATGTTGGTTTCTGCCATACATCAACATGAGTCAGCCATAGGTATACATATGTCCCCTCCCTCCTGAATGTCCCTCCTACCTCCCACTCTATCCCACCCCTCTAAACTGTCACAGGGCACAGAGCTCCCTGCATCATACAGCGAATTCCCACTAGCTATCTATTTTACATACAGAAATGTTTACGTTTCAATGCTACTCTCTCAGTTGGGTCTTTTTTTCAAAGGACCCCATACCACCAGCAAATTCCCTCCTCTCCCAACGAAAATTAGAAATAGTTCAGAGTGTGATAGTGCCTCTGGGTACCCCATACCATTGGAAATGAGGTGTGTAGGGTCTCTGGATGCAGAGTTCAGTAAGGAGTTTAGCTTTTAAATGAGATTTTCAGGTCTGTGAAGTGGTGCACGCAATGAAGTCGCCTGTGGATGAATTCAGGGGGAGGGATGACTGGGTTCTTTGAAGCACAGTTCTCAAAACTCCTGTAAACCTTGCATTAATCTATTTTCCAAAGTGAAGGACATGCACCTCTGCAAAGCTTTCCCTGAAGTGAGAAAAGGAGGCTGGAGCCTTAGGGTGTTGAATCAAGGCTCACTGCCCTTGGGGGTGAGGGCATCCCAGGGTGAGGTTGTCTAATAGCATTCCGTGGAAGTCACACAATGTCATGGCCCTGACTCTCTGCCCCTTCTAGTCTCCCTCAGGCCCTGTTCCCTGTCCTCTCTCTGGCACCCACCCCAGGAACTCACTGTCTCCCCCACAGTCCCACAGAGAGGACTATGACCTGCTCCGTCCAGGAACCTGGTGAGTGTGTGACCTCTACTTAACCCTTCACCCCAGCCAGCCCTGATGGAGACACACTCACATGTACGTGCACACATATACACACAGGGAAGTACATGAGTGCACACCCTGTACACACAAACATACACACATCAACACACAGCATGAGGAAATACATGCATGACATGTGGAGGCACACACAGGTGAACCCTGCTGCCCTTCATCGCAGCAGACAGCAACAGAGAGATGAGGCTTGCTCAAAATGACCCTGTTCCTGCCCTTCCACCACGGTTGCTGGTGCTATCGGACCAGATGAAGGAGTCCAAACTGCCCACCAGCGGATGAGAGAGATCAAGCGGTCCCTGGGAAGATCACCCAAGCCCCCTGCTGCTCCCACCCAGCCCCACCACACTCAGCTGCCTGGACACCTTTCTCGATCAGAGAGTCCTGCCTGTTCCATTTCTGGAAAGTATGCTATGTCCCGGGCACCTGGCCAAGTATTCTACACACCTCACATCAGTGTATTCTCACAGCAACCCAGGAGAGGAGCTGTCAACAGCATGTGACTCCAGCCTGCTCCTTGAACTGCACAGGCGGCCTTTGCTCCCTCAGCACCCTGGACACGAATAGCCCCGAAAGGAGGCCACGTGGCACAACCGTGCTCTAGCCCCGCTGCAGAATACACCTCTGCACACGCATGCAGCCGGGACCATGGGCAGCTTGGTCACCCCACCCTCAGCAGCTCCTGCCCTCCCCAGGGTGTGCCTTCTTGAGCCCCACCCCACGACCAGAGCAGAAAAGGATGTTCCCAGTGACTGCTGCTGCCTACTTTCTAGGAAAATTTCAAGAAAGTCTTCCCATTAGGTCATGGGGACTACCTGAAATTTAATGGAGTCTCGTCTTGGAGCTGCCCACCACCCCCACGCCTCAACCCCAGTCTATTTCAGATGATGTGTGCCTCGGTGTTGTAACAAATTTCTGCCTCCAGGAAGCATTTCAGACAATAAATCCAAGTCCTGTCATTGAGATCTCCATAATCAAGAACAGGTATCTCTCTATTGTTGAAAGGGCATTTTGTACCACTTCACTTTTATGCAAGATCTACCTTAGTACCTGTTTTCATGAAATGAAAAAAAAAAAAAATCCAAAGAGAATTTTTGCTTTTAAGAGCAGAGGCAAAGTGAAAAATAGGAAATGGCATTCACTGTTTGTTTTGCAGGAAATATTACAGGACATAGCCAAACTCCTTCCCCAGAAACCACTCAGCATCTCAGCACCAAGCGTCCACAGCTTTGAACTGTGCCCGTGAGCGCCTGTGCTTTATCTCAACTGACTTTGTGCATTCAATAGAATGATGTGTCCTAAGGTAATTACTTCAATTTATGAAGCTACTTCAGCTTATGAAAGGTCTCACAGGAGCACTCTACTTTCAGGCAGCAGGTAGAGCTGTATTGAGGTACCCAGTGTGTTCCCTACTTTCTGAGCCTGAGGACCCAAAATATTCCCAGAGTCACTGAGGCTAGCACCCACAGGTGGCTATTCCCCTGGGTGTGCTCCATGGAGCAGACATCAGTGAGCTGTCAATGAGAATCTTATGTTTTCCTAACCTGAAAAGATGGAAATTTCTTAATGCATTCCTATTGTGAAATGAAGAGTGTCAGGCACCCTGAGTTATTATCACATTAGTCTTTGCTGCCAAAATCTCTATTCAATACAAAGAATGACATTCAAAGTATTCCTTGTCCCTCTAAATATTAAACGTGAATATTTTTACTAAATGAATGTACCCTATGGTTCATAGTAAGAAGAAAAATACAATAGGAAATGAAGTCTCACTTATAATCCATCCTAACCCAATTCCTCAAAAAATTAAAATGAAATTACCATATGACTCAGCAATTCCACTTTTGGGTGTGTACACAAATGAACTGAAAATAAGGTTACAAAGAGATACTTAGAAACTCATGTTTACAGCATTCACAACAGCCAAAAAGATGGAAACTGTCCAAGTGTTCGTTGACCAGATGAACGTATAAACAAAATGTGGTCTATCCACATAGTGGAATACTGTTAAATCTTTAAAAGGAAGGAATAATCCTCCTCTTTTCTCCTTAGAAAAGACCCTGATGCTGGGAAAGATTGAAGGCAGGAGGAGAAGGGTCTGACAGAAGATGAGATGGATGGATGGCATCACTGACTCGATGAACATGAGTTTGAGGAAGCTCAGGAGTTGGTGATGGACAGGGAAGCCTGGCATGCTGCAGTCCATGGGGTCACAAAGAGTTGGACACAACTGAGTGACTGAACTGAGCTGAACTGAAGAGGAGGGAGGAACCAGGAGTTAGTGTTTACTGGAGATCGAGTTTCAGTTTTGCAAGATAAAAAAGTGCTGGAGAATGGTTGCACAATGACATATACTTAATGTCACTTAAAAATGACTCAGTTCAGCTCAGTTCAGTCTCTCAGTCCTGTCCAACTCTTTGTGACCCCATGAATCGCAGCACAGCAGGCCTCCCTGTCCATCACCAACTCCCGAGGTTTACTCGAACTCATGCCCATCGAGTTAGTGATGTCATCCAGCCATCTCATCTTCTGTTGCCCCCTTCTCCTCCTGCCCCCAATCCCTCCAAGCATCAGGGTCTCTTCCAATGAGTCAACTCTTTGCAAGAGGTGGCCAAAGTATTGGAGTTTCAGCTTCAGCATCAGTCCTTCCAATGAACACCCAGGACTGATCTCCTTTAGGATGGACTGGTTGGATCTCCTTGCAGTCCAAGGGACTCTCAAGAGTCTTCTCCAACACCACAGTTCAAAAGCATCAATTTTTCGGCACTCAGCTTTCTTCACAGTCCAACTCTCACATCCATACATGACCACTGGAAAAACCATAGCCTTGACCAGATGGACCTTTGTTGGCAAAGTAATGTCTCTGCTTTTTAATATGTTATCTAGGTTGGTCATAACTTTCCTTTCAAGGAGTAAGCGTCTTTTAATTTCATGGCTGCAGTCACCATCTGCAATGATTTTGGAGCCCAAAAAAATAAAGTCTGACACTGTTTCCACTGCCTCCCCATCTATTTCTCATGAGGTGATGGGACCAGATGCCATGATCTTAGTTTTCTGAATGTTGAGCTTTAAGCCAACTTTTTCACTCTCCTCTTTCACTTTCATCAAGAGGCTTTTTAGTTCCTCTTCATCCTCTGCCATAAGGGTGGTGTCATCTGCATATCTGAGGTTATTGACATTTCTCCCGGCAATCTTGACTCCAGCTTGTGCTTCTTCCAGCCCAGCGTTTCTCATGATGTACTCTGCATATAAGTTAAATAAGCAGGGTGACAATATACAGCCTTGATGTACTCCTTTTCCTATTTGGAACCAGTCTGTTGTTCCATGTCCAGTTCTAACTGTTGCTTCCTGACCTGCATACAGGTTTCTCAAGAGGCAGGTCAGGTGGTCTGGTATTCCGTCTCTTGAAGAATTTTCCACAGTTTGTTGTGATCCACACAGTCAAAGGCTTGGGCATAGTCAATAAAGCAGAAGTAGATGTTTTTCTGGAACTCTCTTGTTTTTTTATGATCCAACAGATGCTGGCAATTTGATCTCTGGTTCCTCTGCCTTTTCTAAATCCAGCTTGAACATCTGGAAGTTCATGGTTCATGTACTGTTGAAGCCTGGCTTGGAGAATTTAGAGCATTACTTTAATAGCATGTGAGATGAGTGCAGTTGTGTGGTCGTTTGAGCATTCTTTGGCATTGCCTTTCCTAGGGATTGCAGTGAAAACTGACCTTTTCCAGTCCTGTGGCCACTGCTGAGTTTTCCAAATTTGCTGGCATATTGAGTGCAGCACTTTCACAGCATCATCTTTCAAGATTTGAAATAGCTCAACTGGAATTCCATCACATCCACTAGCTTTGTTCATAGTGATGCTTTCTAAGGCCCACTTGACTTCACATTCCAGGATGTCTGGCTCTAAGTGAGTGATCACACCATTTTGATTATCTGGGTCATGAAGATCTTTTTTGTACAGTTCTTCTGTGTATTCTTGCCACCACTTCTTAATATCTTCTGCTTCTGTTAGGTCCATACCATTTCTGTCCTTTATCGAACCCATCTTTGTGTGAAATGTTCCCTTGGTATCTCTAATTTTCTTGAAGAGATCTCTAGAGTTTCCCATTCTGTTGTTTTCCTCTATTTATTTGCATTGATCGCTGAGGAAGGCTTTCTTATCTCTCCTGGCTATTGTTTGGAACTCTGCATTCAAATGGGAATATCTTTCCTTTTCTCCTTTGCTTTTCACTTCTCTTCTTTTCACAGCTATTTGTAAGGCCTCCTCAGACAACCATTTTGCCTTTTTGCACTTCTTTTCCATGGGGATGGTTTTGGTCCCTGTCTCCTGTACAACGTCACGAACCTCCATCCATAGTTCATCAGGCTCTGTCTATCAGATCTAATCCCTTAAATCTATTTCTCATTTCTACTATATAGTCATAAGGGATTTGATTTAGGTCATACCTGAATGGTCTAGTGGTTTTCCCTACTTTCTTCAGTTTAAGTCTGAATTTGGCAATAAGGAGTTCATGATCTGAGCCACAGTCAGCTCCTGGTCTTGTTTTTGCTGACTGTATAGTGCTTCTCCATCTTTGGCTGCAAAGAATATATGACTAAGATGGCAAATTTCATGTTATGTGTATTTTACCACAATTAAAAAGACATTTGTCTACCTCTGTGTCTCCATTCCTTCCCTGCAAATAAGTTCATCAGTACCATTTTTCTTGATTCTAATATGCCTTAATATACGATATTTATCTCTTTCTGAATTACTTCATTCTGTATAACAGACTCTAGTTTTATCCACTTCACTATCACTAACTCAAATTTGTTACCTTTTATGGCTGAGTAATATTCCATTGTATATACATACCACACTTTCTTTATCCATCCATCTGTCAATGGACATCTAGGTTGCTTCCCTGTCCTGTTAGTGTAAGCAGTGCTGCAATGAACACTGGGGTGCATAGGTGGAGAATGAACTTATGGACATGGCCCGGAAAGGAGAGGGTGGGACAAATGGAGAAAGTAGCACTGACATATATACACAATCATCTATAAAAGAGATTGTTGGTGGGAAGTTGCTTTATAACACAGGTAGCCCAGCCTGTTTCTCTATGAAGATCTAGAAGGGTGGGATGGGGGGGGAGGGAAGGGAGGCTCACGAGGGGAGAGATAAATTATAACCGTGTCTGCCTGATTTGCATTGCACAGCAGAAACCAATACAATATTGTAAAGCAATTTTCCTCCAATTAAAAAACAAATTAAAAGAAAAAGTTATTTCTCCAGGTAAGGAAAAAAATCCATTATAACCAATACATCAGCTGTAATTTACTGGCTGATTGTACTGAATGCTTCTTTCTCTTTGCACTTTTTGCCCACACATGAAACATCTTCAGGAAGAATGGCAATAATTAGCCCCAGGATCAAAAGAGGCAGTATGAGACTGAGTTCTGGAATTTCCAGTTTAACCACCAGCCCTTGTATTCTCAAACAGCCCGCAATGCAGAATGCAGCCAGAGATAAATAAATGAACTATGAGGTAGAAATCATGAATACCAACCCAACTCAACAACCTGACTTACAATAGCCCAAAAATGGAAACAAATGAAGTGTCCATCAACAGGTGAATGGGTAAGCAAAATGGAGTATAGCCATACAATGGAATTGTTGTTGTTGTTGAGTCACGAGGTCCTGTTCCACTCTTTGCAGCCCCATGGACCATAGCTCACCAGTCTCCTCTGTCCATGGGATTTCTCAGGCAGAAATGCTGGAGTGGGTTGCCATTTCCTTACCCAGGGGATTGTCCCCACCCAGGGATTGAACCCAAGTCTCTTGTGCATCTCCTGCTTGGCAAGCAGATTCTTTACCACTGAGCCACCTGGGAAGCCTACAGTGGAGTACTAGTCAGCAATAAAAATCAGTGACTTAAAAAACAACAACAAAGCATTTATAAATGCTGCAACATGGATGAACTTTGAAAATCTTATGCTGAGCAAAAGAAGCCAGACAAGAATGATTCTGGTTATATGAAATGTATGCAAAAGGCAAATCCCTAGAGACAGAAAGCAGATGACTGGCTCCCTGGCGCTGGAGGAGAGGAAAAGCAGAAATTACCTGCCAAAGGGCATGAGGTATCTTAATGGGGTGATAGCGGACTCTACAACTGGATTGTGGTAATGTTTGCACAACTGTAAAATTATTCAAGATCATTGAATGGGCCGTGTAAAATGGGCAAATTTCATCATGTATAAATTAGACCTCAATAAATCTGTTTCTTAAACTTTTAAAAGTACACTTCTACAGAGACCCAGTCAATGAGTACCAACTCTCAGGGTAAGAACACAAGCCAGACTTTTATATTAGACCAAAGAACATGCACTCTGCTGCCTGCCTGTTTGCTGTCTAACACCATGGATACCTCAGTAATCATCCACCCTGGATACCAGAACTTCAGGCTCCCCTCTGAGAGTTCAAGCCTGAGTGCCATGAACTCCTGCTGGTGAAAAATGGGCTCAAGACATCAGGCATCTCCTAGGCAGTCTACAAGACGTATCAACTGTCCTTATATTGGATTCTGCTTTTTGAGGGGAGTAAACCTGGGTCCTATTGCCAGATCACCATGATACCCCAAGAAATAAATTCATCCAAATAATATGTAATATTATTGCCTTGGCTTCCATGGGGGTGATTATATACAAATCATTCATTTTTAAGATTTATCCATTTTTCTAAGATTAAGTATTTCTGTGTCTTTTGCAAAGTCAAAATTGAAGAAATTGTTACCCAAGTTGCCTTAAGTATATTCCAGCTATAATTAACATTTCCCTCTGGGCATAAAGTTATATACTTCAGCTGTTAGATACAAGCAGTGATAGATTCATTCATTAAAATAAAAGCCAATGAATTTCTCTCCTTGCCAGAACATTCAATACTAATTCTAATCAGGCCACTATAGAATGTCCAAAGAAATAAAAATGAATTCCTCTCCACTCCCTGTAATAGGATTTGTTTTATTTTTATTGTTCAAGTTTACAAGAATCTTTTACTTTACAAGATGCCAAAATTCTTAGGGGGTATTTGAATCATGCATCTCTGTCCCAATTACTGAGGGCTATTACCCATCACCAGGCATTTACGATGTAAACACTATCACAGGAGGCCATAAAAGTGGTTAGGTTTGGAAACTTGGAATGAAGTAGGAGCAAAGACACGTGGGAGAAGGTGCATTCTGAGAAGTCTCCATCTCCACGTCTGGACTGAGGGGAGAAGCCCTGCTTGATTACAGAAGTTCCGAACCCATGAAAGGAATGAAAGTCATTTTGCCATGAGGCATTTCTCTTTAGAAGGAGTAAAGGAAGAACAGGATAAAGGCATCTCTTTGTCAAGGCAAAGCTTCTCTGCACATCGACTAGGGTCCCGCCAGAGCCCTGATGGTGGACAGGGGGTGGGTGAATAGTTAAAAACCCAGGAGAGGCTCCAGGTGGTCCTCCCAGGACCCCCAACAAGCATCCCCAACTGTCATCCAACCCTCGACTGTCATCCCCAACCACGGCAAGTCAGCAGGGCAGCTGGCTTGCATCGGGTGTGTTGTTGGGCTTCAGCATGAAATTTTATTTGAAGAAATGGCCTGGTCATTAAAACAGAAAAACTACTATTATAAAACATTTACAATCCAACTAGGAAAGTGTGACATGTAGAAGGTAGGTCACTGTGCCCTTTCCTCAGTCCACCGTGACCAAGCAGCCAACATCTCAGACCAAGACAAAACTCAAAACCATCTCCTGACCTCCTGGTGGAGAAAGCTGCCAGCAGAGGGGCAGTCAGTCAGATGGTGACGAAGGCGGTACCGAGGAGTCTGGCCAGTGTCTGACCAGACAAATCACAGTGAAAGGTATCCTCTGTTAAGTGTCAAGTGAGTGTATAGAATATGCGGAAAGAGAAAAAGGAGACAAGTGGGAGAGCTGAGAGGTTCCTCGGCATCCTGCCTCCATGAAGGACAACCGAGGACATGCTACATATCAGGCTCTCCAACAGTCAAACTTCCAGGAAGAACTGTCTTATCAGCTGTCTCCCCCGGACCAACACTCCTATCTTCCCCATCATCCAGTGTGCATGCCCACCATCCTTCCAGGAGCATTCCTGCCCAGGGTTCCACATTGACAGACCCCATCTTGTCTCAGCTTACTCACCCTTGCCTGAATTACACAGGGTCAACTTCAAGCTCCTTGAAAACTTTCCTCCCTTGGATGTTAACTACACTCCTTTGAGCTTTCCTCCTCCCAGCGGTCCTTCTCAATGCCCACTGCAGGATATTTGTCTAATTTCTTTGAACTGACTCAGTTGTTCACAACTCCTAAGTAATGGGATTCCCTGGAGCAAATTTCCCTTTACACACATTCTCTAAGGGATCTCATTCACTCATCAGCATACTGACAAGCTCAGATTTATATCTTCCATCCAGACTTTGCCCCAAGCTTGACTCATACACTCAAATGATGACTGGACATTTGCCTCCAGGTACTTAATTCCCAGCCCCCAAAGTGGCCCTGTGTGTGGCCTCTCTCACTGACTCTGGGCTGGATGAGAGAGAGGCTTTGGCCAACAGTGTATAGTAAGTTGGCAGCACTTGCCTTGGTCTTTTGAGCATCCTTAAGCAACCATGTGAGAAATCTAATTACCCTCCCAGAGAGACCACCTGGAGTGACCTGACACTTCATGGAAAAGGAGAGAGGCCCAGCCACCTTCATGCCTCAGCTGAGCTCAGGATTCAGCCGTCCCCCAAAGACACCAGATATGTGACTAAAGCCATCTTGGACACCCATCCCCAGCTGCCAGATGACGGGAGCCACAGGAGGGACCCCAATGAGAACAGCTACCAAGGAACCATCCAGCTGTTCCCAGTCAATCCACAGAACTGTTGCTGTTTTATGTCAATAGGTTTGGGGTGTTTTATAGTGCAGCAATAAATAACCCAAAGGATATCCATTGGTCTCTTGACTTTCCTCTCCAAACCTGTTCCAACCCCCTCATCCCTATCTCAGTCATGAAACTTCTGTCCTCCCAGGTGATCATACCTCAAACCTAGATTCCTCCCTCTCCTTCATCTTCCATCTCCACCTCTACACAGACAGACCCCACGAAACATGTCTGCACTGCCACTACCAGGACCAGAGGGCTGTCACCTCCCCTGAAATAGGGTCTGCAATAGTGTGAGGCTTCTTAACTAGTCTCTCCTTCCTATTCTTTCCTTTCCCCAATTAGTTCTCCACCCAACAGCAAGTGTTAAACAGCAACAGTTAAATCACCTCTGGTCCTCCCTACTTGAGTGACTTTTTCTTGAACTTAAAGAAAACCCAAGCTCCTTGACATGGCTTCTACATCCCCCAATGATGGGGCCACTCCTGGCTCTCCCACCTCACCTGTACCACTGACCCCTCCCCTCATTTTTCTCCCACCACCTCGGCTGATCCTCTTGCTGAGAATGTCCCTTCTACTTCTCACGTGACCTGCCATCTGAGCATCAGTGCCCCTCCTGACCCTTGTAGCAATAATACCATTCTTGCCCCCATCCACGTTCATGATCTTCTCAGCCCTTGGATCGGTTCCTTCCAAACACTTGTAAAATTATAATCTTTTTCCGATGGTGCTGTTGTTTATCCTAAAGTATGTGGTCCATTAGGGAGTGCACCAATGTGTCTATGTAGGTAACAACTGTAGGCCCAGGGTTTGCCTGGTTCCTGGCATCCAATCGGCACCCAGTGCTTGCTGGATGATGTGAATATTTCTATGAAATGAAATATTTTCTGCTGTATCAGTAAACAAGCCCCCGCAGCCAACAGGGATTTCAGCCTTCCAAGTGCAAATTTCTGAGTCCAGTTGAAACAATACCAGTCATCCAGCAACCATCGGCCACTTCCTCCCCAGTCTGAGGCAATGAGGAGCTCAGGGGATGGGAGAAAGTGCAAGAGACAGCCATCCGCCACACCCACCCCTTACAGTAACAAGGAATTAAACATGAGAACAATCAAAAACACGGTCCACTGGAGAAGGGAATGGCAAACTACTTCAGTATTCTTGCCTTGAGAACCCCGTGAACAGTATGAAAAGGCAAAAAGATAGGACACTGAAAGATGAACTCCCCAGGTCGGTAGGTGCCCAATATACTACTGGAGAACAGTGGAGAAAAGACTCCAGAAAGAATAAAGAGATGGAGCCAAAGAAATACAACACCCAGTTGTGGATGTGACTGGTGATGGAAGTAAAGTCCAATGCTGTAAAGAACAATATTGCATAGGAACCTGGAATGTTGGGTCCCTGAATCAGTTAGGTAAATTGGAAGTGGTTGAACAGGAGATGGCAAGAGTGAACATCAACATTTTATGAATCAGTGAACTAAAATGGACTGGAATGGGTGAATTTAACTCAGATGACCACTATATCTACTACTGTGGGCAGGAATCCTTCAGAAGAAATGGAGTAGCCCTCATAGTCAACAAAAGAGTCTGAAATGCAATACTTGGACACAGTCTCAAAGATGACAGAATGATCTCTGTTCATTTCCAAGGCAAACCATTCAATATCACAGTAATCCAAGTCTATGCCCCAACTAGTAACACTGAAGAAGTTGAAGTTGAACAGTTCTATGAAGACCTACAAGACCTTCTAGAACTAACACCCAAAAAAGATATCCTTTTCATGATAGGGAACTGGAATGCAAAAGTAGGAAGTCAAGAGACACCTAGAGTAACAGGCACAATTGGCCTTTGAGTACAAAACGAAGCAGGGCAAAGGCTAATAGAGTTTTTCCAAGAGAACTTACTGGTCATAGCAAACACTCTCTTCCAATAGTGCAGGAGAAGACTCTACACATGGACAGATGGTCAATACCTAAATCAGATTGATTATATTTTTTGCAGCCAAAAATGGACAAGCTCTATACAGTCAGCAAAAACAAGACCAGGAGCTGACTGTGGCTCAGATCATAAACTCCTTATTGCCAAATTCAGACTTAAGTTGAATAAAGTAGGGAAAATCACTACACCATTCAGGGATGATCTAAATCAAATCCCTTATGATTATACAGTGGAAGTGAGAAATAGATTCAAGGAATCAAATCTAAAAGACAGAGTGCCTGAAGAACTATGGATGAAAGTTCGTGACATTGTACAGGAGGCAGTGATCAAGACAATTCCCAAGAAAAAGAAATGCAAAAAGACAAAATGTTTGTCTGAGGAGACCTTACAAATAGCTGTGAATAAAAGAGAAGCAAATGGCAAAGAAGAAAAGGAAAGGTATACCCATTTGAATGCAGAATTCCAAAGAATAGCAAGGAGAGATAAGAAAATCTTCTTCAGTGATCAATGCAAAGAAATAGAGGAAAACAATAGAATGGGAAACTCTAGAGATCTCTTCAAGAAAATTAGAGATACCAAGGGAACATTTGTTGCAAAGATGGACACAATAAAGGACAGAAATGGTATGGACCTAACAGAAGCAGAAGATATTAAGAAGAGGTGGCAAGAATATACAGAACTATACCAAAAAAATCTTCCTGGCCCAGATAACCATGATGATGTGATCACTCACCTAAAGCCAGACATCCTGGAATGTGAAGTCAAGTGGGCCTTAGGAAGCATCACTACAAACAAAGCTAGTGGAGGTGATGGAATTCCAGTTGAGCTATTTCAAATCTTAAAGATGATGCTGTGAAAGTGCTGTACTCAGCAGTATGTGAGCAAATTTGGAAAACTCAGCAGTGGCCACAGGACTGGAAAAGGTCAATTTCCACTCCAACCCCAAGAAAGGCAATGCCAAAGAATGCTCAAACTACCACACAATTGCACTCATCTCACACACTAGCAAAGTAATGCTTAAAATTCTCCAAGCCAGGCTTCAATAGTACCTGAACCATGAACTTCCAGATATTCAAGCTGGATTTAGAAAAGGCAGAGGAACTAGAGATCAAATTGCCAACATCTGCTGGATCATCAAAAAAGCAAGAGAGTTCCAGAAAAACATCTACGTCTGCTTTATTGACTACACCTAAGCCTTTGACTGTGTGGATGACAACAAACTATGGAAAATTCTTCAAGAGATGGAAATACCAGACCATCTGACCTGCTTCTTGAGAAACCTGTATGCAGGTCAGGAAGCAACAGTTAGAACTGAACATGGAACAACAGACTGGTTCCAAATAGGAAAAGGAGTACATCAAGGCTGTATATTGTCACCCTGCTTATTTAACTTATATGCAGAGTACATCATGAGAAACGCTGGGCTGGATGAAGCACAAGCTGGAGTCAGATTGCTGGGAAAAATATCAATAACCTCAGATATGCAGATGACACCACCCTAATGGCAGAAAGCGAAGAACAACTAAAGAGTCTCTTGCTGAAAGTGAAAGAAGAGAGTGAAAAAGTTGGCTTAAAGCTCAACATTCAGAAAACTAAGATCATGGCATCTGGTCCCATCACTTCACAGCAAATAGATGGGGAAACAGTGTAAACAGTGCCTGACTTTATTGTTCTGGGCTCCAAGATCACTGCATATGGTGACTGTAGCCATGGAATTAAAAGACGCTTGTTCTTTGGAAGAAAAGTTATGACCAACCTAGACAGCATATTAAAAAGCAGAGACATTACTTTACCAACAAAGGTCCGTCTGGTCAAGGCTATGGTTTTTCCAGTAGTCATGTATGGATGTGAGAGTTGGACTATAAAGAAAGCTGAGCGCTGAAGAATTGATGATTTTGAACTGTGGTTCTGAAGAAGGCTCTTGAGAGTCCCCTTGGGCTGCAAGGAGATCCAACCAGTCCATCCTAAAGGAAATCCGTCCTGAATATTCATTGGAAGGACTGATATTGAAGCTGAAACTCCAACACTTTGGCCACCTGATGCAAAGAACTGGCTCATTTGAAAAGACCCTGATGCTGGGAAAGAGTGAAGGCGGGAGGAGAAGGGGACAACAGAGTATGAGACGGTTGGATGGCATCACCAACTCGATGGACATGAGTTTGAGCAAGTTTCAGGAGTTAGTGACAGACATGGAGGTCTAGCACGCTGCAATCCATGGTGTCACAAAGAGTGGACATGACTGAGCAACTGAACTGAACTGAAAAATCATAAAGCAAGATTTGGCCCCAGGTAACTGAGATGCATATGAAAGAAATTATTTCAGTAAGCTTGATACTTGCATCTTCCAATACATAGGAGAGAGCTAAATCCCTTAATATGAGATATCTGGTTTTCCATAATGATCTGGTTTTTAATACTCAGATTATCTGCCCCTTTCTGCAAACTTCCATATAGCCTGGCTCCTTCCCCACCCCACCTCCTCAGAAACAGTTCTCTCAGGGTCACCTCAGATGCTATCTCCTGGGCTTGAAGTCCTCATGATTCCCACCGAATAAACTTAACTCTGAACTTCTATGCCGCGTGTATTTTTTCAGTTGACAATGAACACTTAGGCCTGAGACTTTATTGGTGCATGTGGAGATTGGATTAAAAACTAAGAGACACTGGGCTCTCTGGGTAGACACCAAGTAAGGGCCTTGGCATTGACTTTTGTCATGTGGAAAAGGCATAATAAATCTTTAAGAAATAGCGTCTGGAGGTCCAGTGGCTAAGACTTCCAATTCAGGGGGCCTGGGTTTGATCCCTGGTCAGGGAACTAGATCCCACATCCCACAGCTAAAGACCCTGTATTCTTCAGAGAGGCTCGAGGATCCCAAGTGCTACACCTAAGACCCAGAACAGCCAAATAAATAAATAGAAATAGAGGGCTGTAACCTAAACTTCAAGGATCTGCAGTGAAAAGAGACACATCCCCACATCCAAATATTTCAACAGTTGAAATTCGATTCTACATCTAAAATTCAAGGTCAAAGACAGAGGAAGAACCAGCAGATAGGTCAGCTACTGTCTGTTATTTTCAAAAATTACAAGTTTAACACCTCCAAGAAGTGGTAAAGACTCCTCACAAATATAAGCATGTGCTTCAGTCCAAGTAGTTAATTCTCTCAAACACTGAAAGCTCAGTCCTCATCGCTAAAGGACAATGACAAGGGACTTCCCTGGCCATCCAGCCCTTAAGACTCCGAGCTTCCATTGCAGCAGGCACAAGTTCAATCCCTGTCAGGGAACTAAGATCCTGCGTGTCACACAGTGTGGCCAAAAAAATAAAATTAAAATAAAGGTTAATGACTGTGTAAAAGGGGACTGTGGTGAAAATGCATCCATGAAGTAGATATTCTCTTTTCATAAGACTTCCTTTTCCATGAAATAGATGCTTTCATTACATAAGACTTTTCTTAAAGAGCTCTTTGTGTTCACTTATTAAAAACTAGAGAGGAAAAGCGGGTCCATGAAATGTGTCTGACTCATAAGTCCATGGATGTGGGATCTCGGGCATGAGCCTCATCTAAGTCTCCACGTTCTCAGCTCTGGTGGGGCCTGTAGGGGCTCTTGGAACAAGAACAAAATCACCCTCCTGTAGTTATCGCGATGACAAGATCAGATGACTAGGGGAAGGTGGCCATTTGAAAGACTTGAGTGTGCATTTGAAATAGGTTCTCAGCTGAGGACAAACTGCGATGTGTTCACTCTGGTGACGGAGGAGGTGGCGGACAGGTTTCGATGCGCATGATCTGGTTTATTGCTCAGTGAAGAAGAAAAGGGATTTCATGACAAGTACCTGTGGGACTTATCAGCGTTGTCATTTCAGACTCCTGAAACACTCACCATGACTATTAAACTTTACTGGTTTACTGGGCTAAACATTATTCACATTTCTTCTAAGGACGAAGAGTCAAACAGCTACTACACTCAACGTAGTGTGTGTGCTTTTTAAGGCTGGAATCTATAAAACATTTCTTTTTGTTGATGGGTCCAAATACCTGCTGTATGAAATCCCACATGACTAAGAGACAAGTGGTGAGAAGAAGCACCCCCACCCCACCCCGTGCCAGCCAGAATTTCTCCACACTGGGCCGAGGCGTGCAGGGAACCTTAGACCTGAATATTTGCTTAGGGACACCAGGAGGCAGCAGCCGGGCTGGACTGTTGAGCACAAGGGCTGGAAACATTAGTGAGGGGACACTTCACAGCAGCTCAGAGGTCTTCACTCAACAGAGAACCACCTGGAGCAGGCCTCACAAGGTCCCTGTGAGGCCAGTAGAGTCCTGGAATTAGTGTCATGGTGACCTCTGTTGAACCAACATCTGATGGGCGTAAAAATACAGGACTTGTGTGGTATTTTTTATTTTGTAAGCACAAAGAAAGCTGCTTTGGGAAAGAAAACACTTATTAACCTGGATCTGGGCCCCTCCAGGATCAATACATGCTACAATATTACCCAATTCCAGATGACCTGTCAGCCTGGCAGGCTTGTGTCATTGCCTCAGTGATAACATCGAGCAATGAAAAGAGGTCGCCATAACCCCTTCAAGAACACAACCCCTCAGCCCAGCACCCAGGCCCCCTCTCCTGCTCCTGAACCCAAGACGGGCCCAGTGAGCAATTCACTATGCCTCAGATAATCTGCTCTCCCAGACCTGCCCAGTCATCCCCAGCCTGGAACCCGTGTGTCCAGAAGTATTTTGATTCTTTCAGTTCTCAGTGGACTTCCCTTGTGGCTCAGATGGTAAAGTCTGCCTGCAATGCGAGAGACCCTGGTTTGATCCCTGGTTGGGAAAATCCCCTGGAGAAGGGAATGGCTAATGCTTGTTGTCAATATAAAATCATCATATGTCTATAAAATCAAGTATATTTAGGTGTAAACAAGATCTTTTTTACTAAGGGACTCCATAGCAACAGAAATATTTATGGTTCAATGTCGATGATGGTTCCCTGTTGCTCTGCTGCAATTCCAGTCCTACCTGTTCATCCAGTTCATGGAGAAATAGTAATAGGAGACTCACTGTCCACTTCTCAGATGTCATCCTACCTTATGAGGGCAGGAAGAATAGATAATCATTACAGCTGCTGCTGCTGCTAAGTCGCTTCAGTCATGTCCGACTCATTGTGACCCCATAGACAGCAGCCCACCAGTCTCCCCCATCCCTGGGATTCTCCAGGCAAGAACACTGAAGTGGGTTGCCATTTCCTTCTCCAATGCATGAAAGTGAAAAGTGAAAGTGAAGTCGCTCAGTCGTGTCCAACTCCCAGCGACCCCATGGACTGCAGCCCACCAGGCTCCTCCATCCATGGGATTTTCCAAGCAAGAGTACTGGAGTGGGGTGCCATTGCCTTCTCTGAATCATTACAGCACAGCTATGAAAACATGATGATATTTCATCTGGCTTGGCTGAGAATTTTGCTCCTTTACTACTGAACTATCTTTGGTTACTTGGATACGTGGAGGGTTGGACGAAGTAATTGATGGGAAAATAATCTCAACTGTCCCTCAAACAAAGCCTCACATGCTGGCTGCTCTATAAACTGGAAACCCAAGTGGGAGAGAATCAAGAATTTTATTTTTGACTAAACACAGGCATCAGCCTCCAATGGAAACTGACCACGATCTTACAAAGATCGTGCGTGATCTTAAGCCAGATTTCAAGGCAAATGAGTTCCAGAAAGGATCTTGAGGCCAGAAAGCATCCCAAGGGGTCCTCTGCATTTCTAGGTAAAGGTTAAGGATTTCTTTCAAATGAGATCAGTTCTGCAAGAGATTAGTTCAGGGCTAGAGCTGCTAGTAAATAAGTATTTCTAAGATTTCCCTGTGAAACAAAGTAGTTCAGCCTGCAATTATTGATGTTTTATTCACATACACAAAATGCTTGGCTTACTGGTACCCCTCTTTCTGCCCACTGTTTTTATTTGCTATGTCAGATAAATTACTAACTGTCAATTAATAAGATCTCCCCTAGAGCTTCAGTGGGCTTCTCTGGTGGTTCAGACAGTAAAGAATCTGCCTGCCAATGCAGGAGACCCAGGTTTGATTCCTGGGTTGGAAAGATCCCCTGGAGGAAGGCGTGGTAACCCACTCCAGTATTTTTGACTGGAGAATGCCATGGACAGAGGAGACTGGTGGGCTACAGTCCATGGGATCACAAAGAGTCAGACACAACTGAGAGACTTATACTAATTAACCAGAGCTTCAATAATGCCTGGAGAAATCTTTAGAGTAGTAAATACTTTGAGTAGAACAGAGGCTTAGCTCTTCTTCATAATAGGAAAGACATGGTGAAAACAGGAGCTCTTCTTGGTCTCTACCCTTAACCCCAGGAGTTAATCAGAGCTTGCTCCTGTCCTCGGCAGCCCTGTGACAAGCTGCCTCTGCCTGCCACATTTCCCCTCACTCCTCCCCAGTCACCCTCTCACCAGTACAGATGTCATTCTCCCATGAAGTGACCCCGCATCTCCTTCCCCAGTTCTCTGTCTGTTCATCTCTTGCAGGGACAGAAAACTCAATTCTCAGATTTCCAATGATAGGCTAATTTGATGCAATTTTACTTTCTGTTTTTTTAAGACGAATTTTAACCTTTTTTTTTTTTTTTTGGCTGCTGCCCTGTGCACATAAAGTTCCAGCTTTAGACTGTTCCGTTGTCCCCTACACCTGCAAACACAGCTTCCTACAGTCCTCCCTGTAGAATCACATAAGACATGGCCCAGCACCTTGGTCCACTCTGAGTGTCCCACACAGCAGCTCTGTAATGAACTCCCCAGGAGGCTCTCTAGGTATGATTATGGGCTGTGGGATACCATTTTCTAGGAAATATTTTACATAGAAAACCAAATGTACTTTAATTTTAGAATTCTTATGGAAATTTTTATATTGAAAAAATATAGCTCCAACTATGTGTCCTGACTTGGGACTCAGAAGTTGCCGTATTGTGTTGAAGGTGTATAACTCTTTGGAGGTGTTGTGTTATCATTATGGGTGTGGTAGGTTTTCCTTCCTCCATCATGAGCCACCAATGGCTGACGTGCTTTTCTAATCTTCTCTCTCTTCCATGTGAGGCTGAGATAATGCAGAGTGTCATCAATTCCCTTTCCTCTGCACATGACTTGACTCTAACGACCAGACTCCTTAGCAGCTAGATGGACCATGAGGTGCTTCCAGCAAATGCAACATGGACAGAAGCAAGTTCATCACCCTGAAACTGAAACTTCCCACAAGGACCTTTGCTTTCATCTGCTTCCTGGACTCACAGATTCTTATGGAAAACTCCAAGACCCTCAAAAATGACAGAGGCATATGATATACGGAGTATGACCCCAGCCTCAGTCTTCAGCCACCCCTCAGTGGACATGAGCAAGAAATCTCCTTTTACTTCAGAACACTATTGAGTTTGGGGTTTGGGGTGAAAGTCAACCACACTGATTAATATATGATGCTCTCTGTTTTGCACCTGATAGCCCCTCAAAACACCCACAATGAGTGAATGAATGAATGAAGTGAAGTCACCAAGCAAGCTGAGAACTGAATGACTCTGTGCCATACATATGGGTCTGTTTGAGAAAACCACATAAATTAAGAGTTTCAAATATCAAGCCCAGTTTTTTGGCCATCAAGCGATCCTGTGGCATTGCCAGTCAGACCAGCTTCCACCGATCCCCATAATAGAGATCTAGAGGAAGTGCTTAGTCTTAAGCACACAGGACTTAAGGGGGCCTTGAAGTTGTCCAGCCTGGGGCTCACTCCCCCAGACAGTCAAGAAGACATGCCCTAATGAGGGCACAGATGCACTTGCTGTCTGACGAAGGCCAGCCTCCAAGGTCCTCCAAGGCAGCTCCAAGTTCAAGCAGGGCCTCCTCATGGAGCCTTGTTCAGCCAAGGTGTGGACCTCAGCTTGCCCTAGTTGGCAAAACTCCACCTACTACAGACTCACGCTGTCCTCACCTCACCTCCAACTCAGCCAGCCTAACCTTTGGACAGTAAACTTAGGGAGAGTTTACGCACAGAGCTTGGCAGAGAGGAGGGGAAAAGAGGCAGAAACTCCAGCCAATCCCTTGTGACTGGCATTGTAGGAAGCGATTCCCAGGATAGCTTTGAAACTGAACTCAGTCACTGCAGGGAATGGTTGAGCGTCCATGTATGTGAGCTGTTGGGAGTCCAGAGGTCAGATTTTATTTTTTAATTTATTTATTTTTAATTGAAGGATAATTGCTTTAGATTTGTGTTGGTTTCTGCCATACATCAACATGAATCAGCCATAGGTATACACATGGCCCCTCCCTCTTGAATCCCCTCCCACCTCCCACCCCATCCCACCCTCTAGGTTGTCGCAGAGTACCAGTTTGAGCTCCCTGAGTTATGGAGTAATTTCCCACTGGCTCTCTATTTCACAGATGGTAGTGTAGATTTTTCCATGCTACTCTCTCCATTCATCTCACGCTCTCCTTCCCTCCCCTGTGCCCACAAGTCTGCTCTCTACATCTGCATCTCCACTGGTGCCCTGCAAGTAGGTTCATCAGTACCATCTTTCTCAATTCCATATATACAATATTAATATGTGTTTTTCTCTTTCTGACTTACTCACTCTGCAAAACAGGCTCTTAAGTTCATCACTTCATTAGAACTGACTCAAATGCAATCCAGGGGTCATCTTTTAGCTGAGAGGGGAAGCTCATAAACAGACCACTGGGACACAATGCAACCAAGCACTACTTGGCATGTACACCTGCACGATCAGATCATAGAGCAGAGAGCACAGCTAAGTCTGCCTGCAAGTGACGGGGAGGCTGCGTCACACTGAAACTCACTGTTCTGGTACCTGCCTTTGGCTCCTGCCTGAGGCTCTCCAAGAAGGCCTCAGCCCTTGCTGGGACAAACCAGAGCTTGGAAATTGCCTGTCTGCCTGCCTGGAGAGTAGGACTCAGCCAATGATGGGGGTAGAGGGGAGGTCAAAGGGTAAACACCCCACTCTCCAGCTCCCTTGCCTCCCAGAGGGGACACTGGCCTGAGGTTCCCCAGGGCTGAGCCCCAAATGTCCACACTGGTGATGACTCCCTCCCACTCCTGCCAGTATTTCCAGAGACAACCTCCAAAAGGAAAACCTGCACTCAGTCCTGGCCTCAAGAACTCAAATTGTCCAGCAAGTTACTTCCAGTAGAAGAGCTGGAGTATAAGACTTGGCATGTGGCCCTGCACACAATCCCCTCATGTGAACAATGTCCCAACCTTGAGAACTAGCTCCTCCTTTCTCCGCAGCCAAGCAGTGAGATAGAAGTAGGCGAAGGGATTGTCCCAAGACACTGGTGACCTGTCTACCCAAAGACATGTGCAAGGAGGGATATGACAGCCTTGCACGGTTATTCATTGTTGTCCCAACTGGAAAGAGCCCAGGTGTCCACTGGCAGGGGAACCACAGCGTGTCTACACGATGGGATATAACTCAGCAATAATAGGGAACCTACTACTGATACATCGGAAGATATCTTGAAAACACCCCAAACAAAAGAAGCCTCACACAGAAGCATACATACTCCATAGAGGCCATTCTAAGAAGCTCTAGAAGAGGCAATGCTAAATCAGGGGGGTGTAAAAGGCTGGCAGTAGCTGCCACTGGGGTGAGGGGCATAGATTTACTGAAAGGTGTGACAGAACTTTCTGGGGTAAGTGGATGTTCCCTATATTGATAGAGTTTGGATTACACCATGCATGCTAAGTCGCCTCTGTCGTGTCCAACTCTGTTTGACACTATGCTCTGTAGCCCGCCAGGCTCCTCTGTCAATGAGATTCTCCAGGCAAGAATACTGGAGTGGGTTGCCATGCCCTTCTCCAGAGGATCTTCCTGACCAGAGATCAAAATCTGATTTCTTATGTCTCCTGCATTGGCAGGTGGATTCTTTGCAACTACTGCCACCTGGGAAGCCTGGATTATGAAGGGGGAATCATCAAATCATTCTGTTAAGATCTGTATGTTTCCCTGAATGTCTCTCACCCCCTAAAAAAAGAGTAAATCAAGATCAAACTCTAGTTAATTATATGTGTGAAATGTTTACTGATATCAGATATTTCCCTTGCAATGCACAAAGAACGTAAGATGGATTGGCAAGTGATAAAGAGAAGGAGAGATGAGTGATGAAGCCAGTGAATTCTGGAATCTTGATGTAAGAAGATGAGTGTTCATTGCACAATTGACTCAACTTTTCTGCCTGTTTGAAAGTTTTTGTAATAAAATGACAGGCAGGTAAGAGATGGTGTCATGTCAGGAGGAGGACCTGGCCCACAACAACAAGGGCACTGAACAGTCTCAGATAGACAGAACTGATCACGCTGATGTTGAGAAAGGTTAACAAAAAACTGGCATTGTGCAAAGTGGTTGAGAGCACAGATGTTTCCACAGTACAGGCGCATCCAGAGCCGAGGAGGACACATGCGGCTCCAAGAGACACAGGATGCAGGGGTGCCAGGGTCTGGGGGCAAGTGACCCAGGAGAAGGCGGGCAGGGAGTCAGGGTGACACCTGGTTCCCGGTGGATGTTTACAAGCTTCTGAGTTGTAGACCAAGAGTGCTCTGGGTGCCTGCAGGACAGGTGCCCTGCCCCTATAATCCTCTCCAGTTCATTAGTGGCTGTCCCCTGGGAGATGAGGGAGATAACCTGCAAGAACCTGCAAAAGCTGGGGGCCCTTTTCCCTGTAATTGGATAATAGGGAAGAACAAATCTGACTCCATACTGGATCTGTGTCTTTTATTTTAACCTTTGAAATCTATTGTTCTTGCTACAAGTTAATCACTATAGGGATGCTGCCTAGAAGCTTGGCAGAAATGATACACAATAGCCCATCTTTGGGAACTTTGCTTCCCAGGTAATGAGCATTAAGCTAAAATACCTTCATTTAGCTCACAGGAAAACATCCTGACTAGGCTCACTTAGGAATGGCTACAGAAAGGAAGAGATTACACATCCCCTCTGGAGTCTGGCCAGAACTAGGAAACATTTGACTTTGCCCCTCTTCTTTTAGTATAAGAGAAGCCTGAAATCTTATAAAGGGAAGATGGTCCTGGGACACTAGTCCACCATCTTCTCGGTCTGCCAGCTTTCAGAATGAAGCTGCTCTTCCTTACCCCATTAGCCAGCCAATCTCCTGATTCACTGATTCGTCATGCAGTGAGCAGGATGTACTTGGACTTGGTAACAAGACCAGGATTGGCCCAGGAGCCAGAGCTGGGGAGTGGGAGAGTGGTCTTAGTCTGCAGGAGGGAGCCCTCCCAGCTGGGAGCCCCTCTGTAGGGCACCAACCTCAGCCACCATTTCCCCTGAGACCATCTTCAGCTGAAAACTGCTGCAGGGCACTTTCCCACTGCCTGACTTCCTTTCTTGCTGGCAGGAAACCCATATGGGTGCAATGCTGGCCATCTCAGCTGGGCCCAGGTTATCTCAGAGGCGTCAAAACCAGGCCCTGTTAATGTTGACAGGAAAGCCCCCGCCTACCCCAGAATGCACAGGCCAGTGAGTGGACAGACTGGCATCCAAGTCCAGCTCAATGGGCAGAAGAAGAAAGGAAAAATCAACCCATCATTTGCAGATAAAAGTGTCCCCAGGATCCTGAATATGATTTCAGATGTTCTGGGTTCCTTGAGTGAATTTTCCCACCCATGGGCAAAGGGAGACTGTGTGAATCAATTCTAAGATGTAAAAAAAGATCCCCAGGGCTTTCCTGGAGGCTCAGTGATAAAGAATCCACCTGCCAATGCAGGAGACAGGCTCAATCCCTGGTCCAGGAAGATCCCACATGCTGTGGAGCAACTAAGCCCATGTGCCACATCTACTGAGCCTGTGCTCTGGAGCCTGGGAGCCTCAGCTACTGAGCCCACATGCCCCAGAGCCCGTGCTCCACAATAGGAGAAGCCACTGCAATGAGAGGCCCGCTCACTGCAACTAGTGAGTAGTCCCTGCTAATCACAACTAGAGAAAAGCCCACACAGCCAAAAATAAATTAAATACATAAAAAGAGAACTCCCAAAGAAGTATCACTTAGAAGATAGCAGTATGTAAAAGCCTGCGAGCTGGTATGATTGTCCAAAGGGGTGTTTTCACTTCTCTGAAGAGACATGCTTTTCTGGGTCTCTACGTGGAGGGCCCCTGATCCTGTGACCACAGAGATGTCCCAAGTGTATTGTGGTGAAATGCTTGCTGGACATGGGCTGTCCCAGTGGACTCACTCTGTGGCCCCAGGCCTGGCTAACGGAAGAAAATGTGCTGGAAGGAGCCATCTGGCCAGCACACAGAACAACCTGAACCTGGAGATTGGATGTAGAAAGGATTTAGGGCCCGCTCACCTTTAAATGGAGAAGAGCAGCGGCCTCCCCCAGGGCTCTGTAGAAGGCCTGTGGACTCTGTGGGAAGATGGCCGTGGCTTAAAAGCCCCCAGATGTTCCCCTTCTCTGACATGGAAGCAATACAGCCTGGAGGATGGGCCGCCTGGGCTCTGACATTCAACCCGGAGTCTAGATTCCCCTGCACCCCTTCTCAGCTCCGTGAGCTGCCTTGGTTAGTTCATGTGTGCGGTGACAATGGCAAGGCATCCCCAGGTCCTGGTGAAGCCTCAGTGGACACCGTGCTAATAAGGTGTATTGTACAGCCCTGCTCAAGGAGGCCCTCGATAAACTTGGGTTCTTACTTTAGATATTATTGCTGGATAAGGAACAGTCGGAAAAAAAAAAAAAAAAAGGAACAGTCGGGAAATCACAAAGCCAAAAGGAATAGGCTGGATTCAAGTTTGGGGAATATCTGAGCCCTGTACATTTCAGGTTTCATAACGGCCCATGTGTGCTATTTCTATCCACTCTCTGTTCTATTCCCTATTTGTGGAGGGACAGGGGATGGGGTGTGGTGCACTGTGTGGCTTGTGGGATTTTAGTTCCCCAGCTGGGGATTGAATTGAGCCCTCAGGAGTCAGAGCTCAGAGTCCTAACCATGGGACCGACAGGGAATTCCCCCTGTCCTGCTGCCCTTAAAGGAAGTCCTGTAGCTGCTGTGGTGCTCCTTGGCAGAAAAAAAAAAAATAGCTATACAATAGCTTCTACAAATAAAGCAAGTGCTACGCAACCTAGGGGATTTGGGGGAAGGTGTTGAAAAGAATGCAGTGTTTGAATTTCACAAACGTGATGTTGAGCTAAAGAAGCCAGATCCAATCTTACAAAGTCCCAGGAGAGATGGGTGCACGCCGTGGTGGTCAGGATGGTCACTGTCTGTGACGGCGGCCACTGGAGGGGCCTGAGGGGGCATCTGGGGCTGGTAGTGTCGCTTCTTGAGCTGACTGCACACGTAGGTCACCTGATGAAAGTTCACCATCACCATACGAAGTGTGAAGTGTGCCCTTTTCTATACGGACATATCATTTCAATAAAGAATTCCTCCAAAATCAATGACCCATACATTCTAAACCGAGAAAGATCAGAGAATGAAACCAGCATGTTGCAAACAATTAAGAATACTATAGGGACTTTCCTAGTGGTCCGGTGGAGAGGAGTCACCTTGCGGTGGGTTGGGAATGTGGGTTCCATCCCTGGTCAGTGAACTAAGATCCCCCGTGCCGCAGAGCAACTGAGCCTGAAAGCTACAAATGCTGAGCCCACACACCACAACTAGAGAGTCTGTGCTACATGGAAAGACCCCACATGGGGACTTCCCTCGTGGCCTAGTCGTTAAGAATCCGCTTTCCAATGCAGGAAACACAGGTTCAATTCCTGGTTCAGGAACTAAGATTCCATACACCTCAGTGAACTAGGCCTGCACAAAGCAATGAAGATCCAGTGAAGCCAAAAATAAACTTTCAAAAATTTTTTAAAAAGAAAGAAACACCCCACATGATGCAATGAATGCCTTCCAAAACTAGTACCCAATATAATCAAATAAATAAATAAAGTTACTAAAAAAGAACACAATAATCAGCAGGCTAGTGCAAGAGCTGTTATGTGAGCTGTTAATCACTTATATATCCTGTCCCAGCCCCTAATGCCCCCATCTGAGTCCCTAACCCTTCCTCTGGACAAGCACTGCTTCCCCTACTGACCACCACTCAGTCGAAGAAGGGGACAGCTGGCACAGTCGGAGAGGTGGGGGCTTTGAACACACAGGCCCCTCAGCCCTGGTCGTCATTCATCCCATGCAGTTGCAACCCCCATCTTGCTGGAGCAAGCTTTGTGAAATAGATAAAATGATTAAAATCTAGGTTTGTTTTTTTTTTTTTTAAATAAACAAACACTATACATCAAGCTTTTAACTGTGGCCACCAGCAGGGCCTGACCAGGAAAGATAAAGGAGGAATGCTGACTTCTTCAATTTACAAAAAAAAAGAAAAGAAAGAAAAATAAAGAGAAATTGTTTTAAAGAAGGGGGGGCGGTCAGGTTTTTGCTTTATTTTTCAAATTAACCAAGAAATAAATTATTGCTTTAAATTCTACACGGCAGATATTATTAACATATTTTAATATTTTAATGGCAACAAATCCATCTAAGTGACTCCTGAGAAACAGCTTTGCCTGAGACTTCTGAAACCTCTCTCAGATCTTGAAGACACCAGAGGTCTAGACAGTTTCATAATTAAGCACATCTTATGTTAACATGGCTTTTCATTGTCTCAGAATGTTGTGTAAATGTCTTGTTGTGTTTGTTTGCACTTACAGGGGCTTCCTGTAACTTGATACTCAGATCTGAAGGCTGGGTTCAGGGGGACTCCTCTTCCCAGAGCTCCTCCTCTTTAGCATTCTCACAGCCTGCAAAATCAGTTCTGGAGGACCTCCAGCAAAAGTGTACAGGATGGAGGGTCCAGACAAAGCTCTGGTCTCTTTATGGAAATCATCACAGGAACATTGTGACAGATTTACAGATTGTGTTGCTCAGAGATGCTACTCCATCCATGTATGTATAGATCTTGTTGTGGGTGTTGTTTGGTCATTAAGTCGTGTCCGACTATTTTGTGACCCCATGAACTGTAGCTCGCCAGGCTCCTCTGTCCATGGGATTCTTCAGGCAAGAATACTGGTGTAGGTTGCCATTTCCTTCTCCAGGGGACCTTCCTGACCCAGGGATCAAACCAGCTTCTCTTGCATTGTAAGCAGATTCTTTACCATTGAGCCACTGGGGAAGCCCCATGTACAGGTTTGCATATGTGCATATCCATCCCACCTGCTCCCCTCTCACTGAGGGGAGATCTTTGCCCTCTGCTCTTTAACCTGGGCAGTATATGTGTGGAGAAAATGGTGGGAAGGATGCTGTGTGATGGTCATGGTGAGGTCATAAGTAGCATGCGGTTTCCTCAGGCCTCTCTAAGGTCCCACTCAGCCACCATGCAGTGAGGAAGCCCAGCTAGCCCACATGGAGAGAACTGATGCCCCCAGCCTGCAGCCCACACCAGTTGTCAGACTTATGAGTCAATGACCACTCAGATCATCTCACCCCCAGACTTCAAGTCTCCCAGCTGAAACAGATGAGCTGTACCCACAGTGCTGCCTCCAATTCCTGACCCACGGAGCCCATGCATATAACCAACTTTTCACCACTAAATTTTCAGGCAGTTCATACCACCTCAATTACCAACAGCTCTAGCTCACACAGGGGAGGTGGCAGAGAGGCAGCATCCTCAAGCTTGAAAAGATCCCTCTGTGACGTGGACTGGCCTGCCACCAGCACCCCCCATGCCCCCAGCACTTCCTCTAGGCCAATGCCACGTGGAGAGTCAGGTGAATTTCAGGCAGCTCTTGCAGCTCCTGTGCTACAATGTAAGGGAATTGCTCTGCCTGCCTCAGCCCCACAACCACACCAAGAGCAAAGTGCAACTCTCTCCACACACAAGAGGAGGAACCAAGAGAGGTCAGGCCCACAAACACCACTCCCCAGGGAACACTGACCTCTGACCCATGGCATCGCATCAGCACGGCCCTCACAACCAGAGCTGGTGCAGTTCCTTTAATGACTCTCGGCTGCTTGCAGTCGTCTCCTCCCTCTGGCCCCCTGGGCTGCCAGGGGGGAACAGCTGCTTCTTGGCCATTGGCAGTAACAGTAACTCCGTAAAGTACACCTGGTTTTATTCTGCTTCCAGCGCCCTCCTCGACAGAGTTGCCTGCACAGCCACCTTCATGGAGCAGACAGCAGAGGACAGGCGTCCTCTCCCAGAGCCAGCCCCAGATCTCCAGATCCCACAGGCTTTGCCGGGACTCAGATGACTGTGAATTGCCCGGGCCCCCCACTATCTCGTGGTTTTGCCCAGCACACACTCATTGAGCCTCAGCACTCAAGCGCTGGATGGTCCTCAGACAGCATCACACAGGGAGGTGGGTCAGGTGACAGGGTGCAGGTCATGGAACCTGACCACCTGGTCTGAATCTGGTCATCCACACTCACCCTGTGACCTAGGAAGTATAACCTCATTGAGCCTCACTTTTCTGTAGAAGGCAGGCAAGCTGCCCATCTATGCCATGGAGCTGCCCCAGGGCCAGAGCCCTGTAAGGTTAAAAGGGATAGTTCATGTGGTGCTCCCAGCCTGCCTGACACAGAATGGGCCTCGATGCGTGGAAACGGGAAACACAGCAGTAGATAACACAAGGCCTGCCCTGCCCAGGCGCACCCGAGTGCAGGCCTCCCGAGACAGCTGTCTCCCAGGCCACTGACCACTGCTCCACCCGGCCAGGTCCCCACCCTGTGCCCAGCACTCCTTCCGACCTCCCCCAGGGGGATCCTCAGCTAACTAGTCAGACAGGGACTTTCGATGACTCCTAACATGGAGACAGTGTCCCAGTTTCTCCTGATCTCCTCGGGCAGGAGCGGCTGTGAAGTAGCCGCGTGGCATGGGAGCCCAGAGACCTAGTTCCAACTCCATAAACTTCCAGAAGCCTTTGCAGCCCAGCTCAGGCATTCTGGGACTATGCATTACCTGCCTGGGAGGGATGATGCCTGGGACTATGCATTACCTGCCTGGGAGGGATGATGCCTGGGACTATGCATTACCTGCCTGGGAGGGATGATGCCTGGGACTATGCATTACCTGCCTGGGAGGGATGATGCCTGGGACTATGCATTACCTGCCTGGGAGGGATGATGCCTAAGAAACTGCCAGCACAGAGCAGGTGCCTGGACACACCTCACTGCATCCTGGGTTCCTAGCATTCCCGTCCCTGACAAGACCGGTGGGTTGAACACCTCGGCTCTGTCTGAAGACGTGGTCAGCCCCTGCACCTAATGGGCCACATGGCATAAGCCTGTCTCTCCAGGAACTGGGTCTCTCCAGAGGGCACTGTCCACCCAGGCTGGGTGTCTGTGTGGGTTTTCTTGGGGGCCCACTTTATGGGAGGAAGCGTGGAGACCTATTGCCCTGAAGTTTGGGGTATGACCTCTGGTTTTTGTGCGTAAATGCCCAACTACTGGCTGCTCCGGCCAACAGAGGAGGTGTTAGGCATGGGGCAAGGCTCCTATAGGCCATCTGCTCTATTCCTAGAGGGCAGAGCCTCTTAGAGCAATTCAAGTTTGCCCGTGAAAGCATGGAATGGACTTCCCTATTTTAATCACACAAGGTCTTTGCAGGATTTTTGTTTCCTTTCTAAAGTCTCCTTCTTTTTTCAGCTTCTCTCTGTTGTCTTCCCTTTTAAAAGAGGACCCCTTAACCCTGGAAACCATGAAAAATGCTTCTGGGTGTCAACATCCTTTGTAAACTGCATACAAGGGACACACCATGTACATATGCACACATGTGTAATCTCCCCAGAAAAGAGCACGTGGCTTTCAGCAGGTTCTCAGAGGGGCCCTGACCTTACAGAGGCCACCCCATTATTGGTGATGCTATTTATTTGGCTGAGTATTGCAGTCTCTGGAGCTATCTTTCATTTTTTGTGTGCTTTTCCATGGGAAACAGGCAGCTTGTTCCCTAAACAAAGATAACAATGTCCACCTCCTTCTCCTCCATTTCAGCCTTCCCCACCCATTTTGGACCCCTCGGGGCCTTCTGTTCTAGGTCAGCCAAGCCCCTGAATGCTAAGGGGGCCAGCAGGAATGGGATGACTGCTTCAGGCCCCAAAGTACAGTGCAGAAAGCTGCTGAGTACCACCAGCATGTCTGTGGTATTTTCAGGACTGTTCAATGACACCTGATGGAGTGGCCAACTTTCCATTACTTTCCATTCACTGAGGGATGCTGCTGCCGAAGCCTGGTGCCAACGAGGCATGGGTCAAGCTCCAAAGGGACCCACTCTGCACAGAAAGCCCTCACAGACTCCATGGAAAGTGACATGGCAGGTGACAATGAATGCATGGAGGCCTGAGACAGGACAAGTGTGTTGGCACTTGCTCCTGCAGTAAACTTCTGGACATGGTAGGAAACCATGTCCCCAAGCTACCCAAGGTGGTAAAGGCCTGGTATTTTCTATTCTTTAATTCTGATGCACTGCAGATTGGCAGGCTTCCCAGGTGGCACTAGTGGTAAAGAATCTTCCTGCCAATGCAGGAGATGCTGGTTCGATCCCTAGGTTGGGAAGATCCTCTGGAGGAGGGCATGGCAACCCTCTCCAGTATTCTTGCCTGGAGAATCCCCATGGACAGAGGAGCCTGGCAGGCTACAGTCTATGGGGTCACAAAGAGTTGGACATGGCTGAAGCAATTGATCAAACACACAAAATGACTTTTGTGAAATGCATTGCTAGAACAATGACTCTGGACTTGAAATCAGCCCCCATGTGGCATTACTATAAAAGTTTGTACTGACTCTCAAGTTCTGTATTTACCTCTGAGTGGAACAGTAACAACTCACAGTTCTGCACTCACCCACACACCAGGTTTTGTGGCCCCCTGGTGTGAAACACAGCCCGAGAATGAAGGAGTTGAGTTGTTCCTCTTCACTCTGAGCAGCTGGATCAGTCCAAGTGCTGAATTCCTGGCCTGTTAACTCGAGAACTTCAGCCTGCTGTGAGCTCAAAATGAGCAAGCTTTGGCAGTTCTATAAAAAGGCTCTGGGCGTAGAGATGCCAATGCGGGCAGCTGAAGGGGCTGGACACAGCAGATGAGCAAGGCCCTGGATGGGTGTGCAGGCCCTGTGGTGTCTGTTTCAGCAAGGAGGCCTTCCTAGAGGGGGTTTCAGTGAGGTGGACTACTGAAGTGTTTTGCAGGAAAAACAGTGGTGCAATAGATGGAGACTGAAGGAGGGGACTTTCAAGAGGGCCAGCACATGGCAAAGGCCAATAGGTACAAAGGGGAGAAGGGAATGGCTACCCATTCCAGGATTCTTGCCTGGAAAACCCCATGGACAGAGGAGCCTGGCAGGCTACAGTCTATGGGGTCGCAGAGTCGGACACGATTGAGAGGCTAACACTTTCATTTTCACTTTCTTCCCCACTGTGTGATGTAGGAGGGGGCACTGCACGCCGCAAGCCCTCCCAGGCTCTGAGGGAATGGTCAGTCTCTGCTTTCTCTCATAACAGGAAAACACGGCTGTAGTCAGCCCTTCCTGTACCCCTCTTTGCTGGGCACTGACTGGCAAGTGACACTAAATACATACCCCTGCCCTCCTGGGGGTTCCAGTCTGCAGAGGTGGCTGTGACGCCCCCCTCATTCAAAGGTGAAGACGTTGAGGGTCACTACCAACTAGCCAGTAGGTGGGCTCTGAGGTCTGAGCCAGGGCCCCACCCTGCCCTCTCTGAGTCCCCATAACCTCACCCTTACAGAATGGCTGGGAAAACAACACAGTCACACTGGTGCTGAAAGCAGAGAGAGACATCTGGTTGCACTTTTAAACCCCTCTTCTGGGACATCCCTGGTGGTCCAGTGGCTAAAACTTGGAGCTCCCATTGCAGAAAGGCCCAGGTTCAATCCCTGGTCGGGAAACAAGATCCCACATGCCACAACTAAAGATTCCGAGTGCTGCAATGATGACTGAAGGTCCCATGTGCTGCAACTAAGATCCGGCACAGCCAAATAAATACATAAATATTAAAAAATAAGATAAAACCCTCTTCTGCATGTCTTTGCCAATGATGCATCATTCAGGCTGGCCCTGGGAGAAATCAGCTGGATGGGTGAGGGTGGTTGGTGAGGAAGGCAGGGCTACAAGCCCTCCTCAGGAGACAGGAAGGCCTCGCCCCATGCCCTCAGCTCTAAGGCTCTCTGGGAGTCATTTAAGGCAACTGACGTGCCTGCAGGAGAGCATCCCTATCCCTGCTGAATGGCACGAGATTGGAGTTTTCCCACAAAAGGAGTCCATGCTTTCGGGGCATGTTCCTGTCCATGTGCCTCTCCTTTCTATGACCCAGCCAACCTTTCCCCAGGATGTGCAGAACCTAACTGCCCCCCTCACCTGCCTCCCCATGGAGTCCAATTCAGATCAGGCAAATTCCAGAGCTACCAGTCCATCAGCTTGGCAGAGCCCAGACCGGGACTGCATGGCTGCTAAAAATGGCTATTTTGCCCATCCCAGCTGAAAGAGGCACAGGCTGACATTCTTGTCATAGTTGGAAGTTGTCCAGGGCTGACTTTCTCTGCAGCTGCTTTCCATGGCAGCCTCCTGGCTCCACCCAAGCCTGGGTGAATTCCTCACGCCCAAATCAAAAGCAGTATCTGCTGCAGACAGGAGCAAGGGGTGGGGGCGAAGGGGATGACTGCAATGCAGCACCCAGTAGCCCCCCGGCCCCCAGGGAAGGGGGCTTGCGGTGGGGCATGCATTACACCCTCAGCAAGTGACCATCACGTCACCCTGGCTGCCCAGATGGAGAGCACGAGGCTGAGAATGACTGTGACTGGCCACACCTCATTCGATCAAGTGCCTGCGCATCTGACACCAGGATGCAACTCTTTCCACGTGGAAATGTCTTCCCCCTGAGAAAAACACACAAGTCAATGTCGTGTCTGGCCCTCCCCATTGATGGTGGGTCTTTGTGCCTTCCCTGGAGTCTCCGCTGCTCCCTCCCTGGGCGTGTGGTGCCTTATGGGGCTGCTCACCAACAGCCTTGCAACATCTACCTTGTTTGGAGTCAGAGTCTCTGAAATTGCAGGCCACCCCAGAAGATGGTTGATTGCCCTGCAGCTGCCATGCTGGGAGGAAGCCCAGACCACACAGGGGGGCTCCAGTCAGCACCCCCGGGGCTGGCCCCCGCTCTCAATCTTCGGGGAGAAGCACATCCAGGAAACCCAGCCCCCAGCTGCTCAGTTCCCTCCATGCCATACGCCGTCCCGTAGGCTCAGCCTGAAATCCTGACTTCCAAATCCATGGTCGAAGTGAAGTGGTGCTTGTTTGGTGTGTGGGGTAGACGGTAATTCAGCCTCAGGTCTCTAGAACTGTGAGCATCTGGTCTCCAGCAGGCATCACACACCCTCCCACACGCTCCACAACCAAGCCTGAGTACTTGGTGCACAAGCAACAGCCAGGATCATGATTCCACACCCCTCCTCTCAAGGAAGTCATGTCAGGAAAACGGGAAAAGAATGACAAATAACCTATCACCCACCAGACCCCCTACTGAGCACAACCAGAAAGGCATGTTGATTCCCACACTCCTGCAGCCCACGGCCAGAACAGGGCCCTTGGCACTGAGGCCGCCAGGCGAGGCCTCGAGCCAGTTAGTAAGCTCACCAGCCCGAATCCCAGACCCAGGCCCATGGCAGACACCCTGACACTGCTGAGATGGGCACAAAGATGCTGTTATGGGGGAACTGGCAGCAGACCCAGGGTGGGAGGGAGCAGTCTGCAGATGGGGTGCCCTGGGCTCTAGGACCAGAGGACAATCACTCCCAGAGCGGCTGTGAACATGGTGAAGAAGGGGAGAATCTCTGTGAAGTTCAAACTGTGCCATCCCGGGAAAAGGACAGCAGCCAAACCACTCTTCACGAGGCAATCACCATGGTGTCTTCAGGCAGCTGGGCTGTTTGCAGGGTTTGTCCTGGGCTCGCCGCCCAGGCAGACTTCGGAGGCGTCTCAGGAGGCCCAGGCAGCGCTGCGGCCGTGCAGCCTGGGGCAGGGGACCCCGGGCTGCCGACGGGCCCTCCTCCCACCGTCTCAGGCCAGGGGCGCACCTGAGCTCTGCACTTTGATGTCCTGTCTCTGCAGACAAGCCCTCTCAGCTCTCAGGGAGGCTGTTAGAAGTGATTCTGAATTTGCCTTTTATCAGAGACCAGAGGAAAGAGTTGAAAGCAGGAGTCTGGGGTTTTCAAAAGAACCTGTAAGACAGGGGAGGGCAGACTAAGGAGCCTCAAGCCTTGAAAGGAAGCAGACAAATGTCTCCAGTGGCCCCAGCCCTAGAGGCCACGTGATGGCCTATGATGTGGGACCGGGGGGGCCCTCGGAAAAGCCATGGGGTTCTCAGTTTTGTGTTGGCACGGCGCTGAGGTGTTCCCTTCAAGGTTGGGTTGTGGTTTCATTTGGAGCCGATCCAAAATCTAATTATCAAACCCAAAGGGGCAGGTGCACTTGTGTGTGTGTGTGTAAGTTGCTCAGTCATGTCGGACTCTTTGCAACCCCGTGGACTATAACCCACCACGCTCCTCTGTCCATGGGGTTCTTCAGGTAAGAATACTAGAGTGAGTTGCCATTTCCTCCTCCAGAGGAACTTCCCGATCCAGGAATCAAATCCAGGTCTCCTGCCTTGCAGGCAGATTCTTTACCATCTGAGCCACCAGAAGGGGCGGGTGATCTTGAGCTGCCTCAGACCACAGGGCATGAAGCTGCTCACCACCCTGAGTCTTCTCCCCCCCCCCCGCTAGAGGTCCCGGCTTGTGCAAATT
Source organism: Dama dama (assembly GCF_033118175.1). Classification (NCBI taxonomy): domain Eukaryota; kingdom Metazoa; phylum Chordata; class Mammalia; order Artiodactyla; family Cervidae; genus Dama; species Dama dama. Next base: position 23,150,873 of record NC_083696.1, on the reverse strand, counting down.
CCTGGGCACTTCAGGTGAGGCAGGGATACCTCCAGATGAATGACAGTGCAAAATGAGGCAGGAAGTTGGGTGAAGAACAACCCCCTGCGAGGCTGGCCATCCCCAATAAGCAGGGCCTGGGTTCCCCGCTGAATGCTGTTTCTCAAGTAGAAGCTGTCCCTCCAGGCCAGAAAGATCCCAATCATGGGATCAATCAGACTTCTCCTGTATTATTTTCCAGGAAGCTGCCTTTCTGCCCTGATTTGCTAAGAGGGGGACGACTCAGCAGCCACTGCGGCCATGGCAAAGCCCCAGGACCAGCCAACAACTGGCCTCCTGAAACTGACAAAGTGTGAGGACAGTGCAGAGCTTTGGGGGCGGGTGAGCTGTGGTTCGATATCCATGCTGTGGGCTCCCTGAGGCTGGGTGCTGCCAGGTGCTGGGGAGATGCGCTGATGATGCCATCCTATCATCAGGGAGCCATAACCCATGGGGGCTAAAAGACACCTCCGCCAACAGCCGAGATGCCTTTTTAAATTGTGATCAACCATGTGTGACATAAAATTTTTCATTTTAACTATTTTCCACTGTACAGTTTAGCGGCACTAATTCATGTTGTTGTGTAACCAGCACCACCATCCATCTCCAGAAACTCTTTGTTCTTCCCAAACTGAAACTCTGTCCCATTTAAGCACTAATTCCCTATTCTCCCCCCACCTCCCATCCAGCCCTTGGCAACACTGTTTTACTTTCTGTTTCCATAAATCTGACTAGTCTCATATAAATGGACTCACAATATGTGTCCTTTTGTGACTGATTTATCTCACTAGGTAGAATGTCCTCGAGGTTCATGCATGTTGTAGCATGCATCAAAATTTCCTTCCTTATTATAGTTGAATAATATTTTATTGTATGCTATTTTAAATATTTATTCATTTATTTATTTGGCTGCCTTGGGTCCTAGTTGTGGCACATAGGCTTAGTTGCACCAAGGCATGTCGAATCTTAGTTCCCTGACTAGGGATTGAACTCTGGTCCCCTGCATTGCCGGGCAGATTCTTAACCACTGGATCACCAGGGAAGTCCCATTGTATGCTGTTTTAAGTGTACCTGCTCAGGTGTTGTAGGACACACAGCCATGAAAATAATTGTCACGAAGTAAAAAGTTTTTACACTCATGGATCCCTAGATGCCTCCTGGCAGGGCAGGTCATGCAGGGTCACATGCGGAAACAGCAGGGTCAGTGAGGAGGCAGAGGGGGACACATGGGAAAAAACTTTACCGTGGTTTCTATGGGGCTTCCCTGGTGGTTCAGACAGTAGAGAATACGCCTACAATGCAGGAGACCCGGCTTTTATCCCTGGGTCAGGAAGATACCCTGGAGAAAGGCAGAGTGAGCAGGCTTAGGATTAGTTAGCTTGAATAATGTCAGCAGATCTTTGTATAGGGACTATGCCTAGTTACCTGATATCTGGACCTGGGGTTATTAGGGTAGGTGAATAATAACCAGAGAAAGAGAGCCAGAAAGAGGAGGGGAGTGGGTTGTGGGCTCGGGATGGGTTGATTAACCTGTGAAAAGTATGCTCACAAGGAAGTCATTTACTATCTGTAGGCATTATCTAGCCCTCGGAGGGACAGTCCCTCTAGGATCAGCAAGATGTCAAAGCATATGAAATACAAAAACCTTTAAAATGTGACAGGTATATACTACTCCATGTATATACCACATTTTGTTTGTCCATTCATCTGTCAGAGGACACTGGATTATTTCCACCTTTTGGCTACTGCAAATAAAGCTGCCATGAACATTAGCAAACAAGCGTCTATTTAAGTTCTGGGCAGCATAGATTCTTTTTAAGGTGAGATGAGAACCCAAATTTATTTTTTTCAGAAATGAGAAAGAAAGTAGTGCCAAAATCAGGAGTTGGAACATAACAGTCTCAACTAGATGAATATGTGTAGTGCCAAAGTCATTGCCCTAGCCCACTTCTTCAGCATCCCTCATGCCAAGAGTAGTATGAACATCTTTTTCAAGCCTGGTAGTCACATCCTAGCTATCTTCTTTTCCCTGCAGCAGAAAATGACTCAAGTTCAGTGGCACAGCTCTGACCAGTGGGCAGGTAGGTGCCCCAGAGTCCTTTGCCAACATATTGTTAGTCACTCAGTTGTGTGTGACTCTTTGCAACATCATGGACCATAGCTCACCAGGCTCCTCTGTCCATGGAATTTTCCAGGCAAGATTACTGGAGTGGGTTGCCATTTCTTTCTGTGCCAACATATAAAATTATTCAAAAACCCAAAACATTGACTTCAGAGTCTTGGATGAGTGCCTGGGTCACACTTATAACTGCAGATAAGATTGGACCTGCCATAGAATAGAAATATCACGGGGAAGCCCTTGCTCATGTCCGCTGTGATCTTTCCTTAAGCCTATAGTGCTTTTTGGTAAGAAGAGTAACTAACTGGCCTTAGACCATGAAGCTCACCATCTACCTTCTCAACTTCATGAGGACAATTCCAGACACCAGTGTCCCTTTTAAGGCCAGTCTCTTCAAGACACCACTAAGCATTCACCTGTCCCCCATTAAGACAATGTCAGACAACAAAGGGAAGTGGGAGGCAGGGAAGAGGGGCTGGCATGAGACCCTCTGCTCTCTGGCGCAACCTTCCTTTGGGGCCCTCTGTAGCTCGGTGGCCCTGTAAATCTGCAAAGATGAGAAAGGGGTTCCCCAGCCAGAAGTCAGTCCTTTGCTATTCTTGCCTGACCTGTCCATCCTCTGTCTTTTAAGAGCAGATGGAAACACAAGGAGGGCCTAAGGACACATGGCATCAGTCATCTACTGATGATAGACAGTTTGGGTTCACAGCCAGCCTTTTAGCTAAGTCAGCAACACATTGTTTAACTTGTTCTGAACACACTGGGGCAAAATGCACTGTGGTTCTGACTCAGGAGGCCTGTTCCCAAGTGTCACTCCTGTGGCTGAATAAAGTCCAGTTAGAATACAGATTCCTGGACATTATAAGGTGAGGCTAGGGAGCCCGCACTGCCCAGAATGTCCAGGGGGTTGGGGAAAGCTCCAGGTTTGTTACAAAATGCATCTTTGTATTTCAATACATATTAAGATCATTAAAATGAACACCCACTAATAACTGTGTAGAGCATTTACTATGAGTTCGTTGTATGCCAGGCCCAGGGCTGTGCATACACCTGTCCGAGTCTTTTGAACCTGGAAGGATGCACCAGACCTGACCAATCATGAAAACAAGTGTTAAGGTCACTTTTTTCCCCTAGAGATTTTCCTGTAAGATGGAATAAGAGAAATGAGCTTCAGTGGCATGTGTCACAGACTCTGCAAATATTTTTGAATTTAAAAATCACAAAATATTTACCCAACCAAGGACAATGTAGGCAACCAGCGACTGTGTTTCAGTATAAAATACCTCTGGGGCTTCTGAGAGGAGTCACCTGGACACGGATGGCTTCCTGAGCTGTGTGATCACAGAATCTTTAAGCCACATACCACCAAGAAAGGAAGAAAGCATGAAACTTGCTGATGTTCGGGTGACTGTCAGATGGAGAGTGACAGGAGTCACAGCAGAACTAGGGACAAATTCCACGCAAAAATACAGTGAAAAGGAGCACAGGAAGTGCTATGATGCATCAGTGACCCCACAAGCACATTTCTCAGACCTTACCCTCTGGGGATGGGAGAAGGGTCCGGAAGGAGTCTTCTGGTCACTGTTCGTGGAGAACCAGGGGTGTGGAAATAAAACGCACAAGCAGAGAGCAATGCCCAATGAGATAAGGAACTTGATGAGATTAACTTGGTGCCTGAAATAAACAAACAATAGGAGAAATCACAGGAGTGTACTCTGACCTTTCAAAGATGCCATGGGAGCAAGAATCCACTGGGCCGTGAGAATAACCTCCTGTTTCAGGCAGCAAATGCTGGACAGACACAGAGTCCTGAATCATAAGAACAGGCTTCATGGCCTCAGGTCACTTTATGACTCCCCATGCCAGGGAGGCCAGCTAGGGAGAGCCCCGAGGGCCACAGTGGGGAGCAGCAGGGAAATGAGCCAGAGGGCAGGGACCCCCACCACCACTGCCTCCAGGACCCTCTGGAAGGACATTCATAGCACATCATCCCGAATCTCCCAGGCCCAGCTCCTCTTAGATGTCAAGCATTCCCTGGGCCAGCAGCACCTCCAGCCCAAGGCACACGAAGCCCAGCACCCACCTTCCTCAGAGGTCAAGCTGACAGGAGAGGCTTGTGCGACATGTCCACCCACTCGTTCTGCTCAGACCTGGCCCACTTCTCCATTAAAGACCACCAGCAACTCTGTTTGGTGCCACAAACCCTGCAGGAGCCTGAACAGAGTGAGCGACGCTTCCACACTGACAGTCACACCTCCCCCTGGTACCTGGTCAAAATGCAGATCCTAACTCCTGGGGGCTGAGTGTGGCCTGAGACTCTGTGTTTCTAACACGTGATACTGTCGCTGTAGTCCAGGGACCTCACTTGAGTAGCAGGGCCCTGAGATTTGAGAGGAGTCTATGGTCTAGAGGCGCATCTGATAACCCAGGTCTGTTTAGCACCCTGTGGCAGAACCCGCTCTCTTTACCCCAGCATCCCTGCTCGGAGAACCCAAGCATGCTGGCTCCCTTTCACCAAGGTGATCGCCAGCATCCCAGTGACCTTCCCCAGGCCCATTCAGCCATTCATGTTGCTATGTAATCAGAAGCCAGAGTCCCAAGGACATAGAGAGCCACCAGCTTTCCAAGGAAAGAAAACAACACCTGAATAATTTTTATGATCAGTTTTTCAGATTTTTCATTGCACGCTCAAGTTATTTGGAAAAAATGAAAGAGCTGACCCTCACAACAGTGCACATGATGAGCGTCTGCTCAGCTGAAGAGGAAAGCCACATCTGACTTGGGATCTGCACACCAACAGATGCATGCAAATCACCAGCAGAGCAGGGCACAGGTCAGCAGGAAGCCCTTCCCGCCGCCCCGCTTCTCAGACCACTAACCGTGACTTGTGTGAACTTCTCAGGAGGCTCAGATAGAATGAGAGAGAGAAAGGATGTGGTCACTGCTTCGGAGATTAGCAAGGAAAACAAACCAAATGACGAGTAAGCATTCAGGTTGTCTCCTCGAAGCCAGAAAAAAAGACCTCCTGAGTGGGCACTGGATGAGAAATTGCAATCCCGAATGGTTGGGTGCTTGGGGGTTCCTGGAGCCAGATGGCTTTCTCTTCTCTCGAGCATTTCTACATCCCCCCAGCAGTCCACTGACTTGCCCTTTTTTTCCTCCTTTCCCAGGGCTTGCCACCAAGCACAGAAAGCAGAGGAAGGGAGAAGGCTTCTATTCAGAGAAACTGGATTCAGCTGAGGGACACAGGTCTTAGTACTGTTCTCAAGTATATTTCCAGTTCCTTGGTGTCTATTACCTAATACTGACATTGCAGAGCAAAACCACCTTACCACCTTGATTCATCCATCCTCCCAGAAAATATTTATTGAACACCTACTATGGGGTAACCCTGATCCAGATGGTGAGGATTCACCAGTGGCTAGGATAGAAAAGGTCTTGTCTCTCCTAGAGTTTACCTAACTGGAAACAGGAGAATGGCTGCATGATGGATTTCAGAGAGGGATGCATGCTCTGAAAAGTAATAAGGCAGAAGAGACGTGGGGGACGGGGAACAGGAGCACCATGTGAGGCACACAGCACTTTCAAGGGGCACCATCCACATGACATCCAGGAGCTCCCAGGGTGGTCCTAAGCAGAATCCTGAATCCGGAAGGGGCCAGGTGTGGGGAGAGCTCATGGACAAATGGAAAAGCAAGTGTGCTGGGGGGCATTGGTCACAGGAGAGGTACAAAGAGTCCAGGGTCACAGTCACGATGGGGACCTGTGTCTTGCTGGAGTTCCCCATTGGTCGAATCCTAAAATGAAGACAAAGGTAAGAGAGCAGTCTGATGGGTCTGTTTCCCTCAGCCTCCGGGGCACAGAGCAGGGGAGAGTCAAGAGCCCTGGAGAAGCTACGTCCCCAGCACAGCACAAAACAGTCTCAGAGATGAATTCCCCACAGGCTGAAGGTGGAGGCTGCAGGAGCACACTCTCCAAGGAGGCAGCTCACCCCTCTGTCCCCAGCTCTGACCCCCGCAAACACCAGGCTGCATGCTGGCCATGCCTAGAAGGACCCAGCCGGGAAAGGCAGGACCTGCTCACAGACTAGAGGACAAAGCAAACAGATTGGAGTGTGAACATGGCCAAACCTCTCTCCCTCTCCACGAAAGGTCAATATATCAAAGTATTTTGAAACAAGGAAATAGATATGCAGTTGTGTGCATATATAAAGGGTTCTGTATCTTTAAATTCAAAGCAACTTCAGGGGAAAAAAAGGGCAGCGGAGTTTGTTTCTTTTTCTTCTCATGCAAAGTTCAAGTTGAGAAAGCCCTTTTGGAATGGAACAGTTGCATAAGTATGGGATTAGCTGTACTTGATTATAGATAAATTAAAGGCAGTGAGTAGGGAAAACCTAGTGTATATAGAACACCTACCCATGACCCCATCTTTAAGACTTGGCTAAAGTCTTTTTTTTTTTTTTAACCTCCCTTGATTTTCCCTCACTCCATCTCAACATGGGTCCCCACTCATGTGGCCAAGAAGTATTGTCACCTGGGTCCCAATCTCTTGTTTTGATGTCTTGCTTTTCCCACACAACTGCGCTCTCATGGGTCTTCATTCTCCAAATCTGAGGGCCTGGTCTAGAGCAAGACGTTTATTAGGACTCAGTGAATGTTGCTGAACAAGTGAAGGAATGATAGCACTGCCTCGATGAGTCATCTGGGAAACGAAGCTTGCAGCCACCCTGAACTCGCGCACTTCGTATCATCTTCATGTTTACAGATGAATAAGCTGGAAGCTGAGGTCCCTGCTGGCTCAAAGGATGAAGAATCTGCCTGCCATGCAGGAGACCCGAGTTTGATGCCTGGCTTGGGACGATCCCCTGGAGTAGGAAATGACAACTGGCTCCAGTATTCTTGCCTGGAGAATTCCATGGACAGAGGAGCCTTGTGGGCTACAGTCTAAGGGGTCACAAAGAGTGGGACACAACTGAGCAACTGACACCCGCACACAAACACACAGAACATCCAGCTCATTAGTGACAAAAACAGAATTTGCTAAATCCACAACCTCATATCTTTGGCAAAAAAAAAAAAAACCTAGAATGAATCTTGAAAAGAACTGTGTGGTCCAGAAGGAGCCTTTGAAAGTGGCTATCTCATCATCCAGTGCTGACGAAATCTCTTCTTTAATAGGTGACCAAGAGTCACAGATGACAAAGTTTTTACTTGACTGGTAAACAGTGAAACCCAAATATTATTCTGGCTCTGTCACTCATGGTTCTGTCTTCATCTTCTTCATTTGGTCAACAAACCTTTACCAAGGTCATGAACTAGGTGCTGGGGTTGCACAGATGAGAACATGTGGCTGCCTATCTTCAAAAGCTCACTGGTCAGCCTGAAAATGGGCATACAAGCCAGCAATTATAATAAAGTGTATAGAGGACCATTATGAAATTTTGTGCACCATCTATGCAAAGCACCAAGAATCACAGAGAAGAAGAAACATGTATCTGTGGGGAAATCAGTGGGTGGGAGACAGAAAGCTTTGCATAGAGTGAGTCCTTGGGCTATTTAGCAACGTATCATGCTCATGGCCTGGAAGGTTTCTTCCAGCTCTGGTGGAAGAGGCATTATGGTGTGCTGGTGACATAAAAGGAAGCTTGGAGTGTAACCTCCCTGAGCTTTTATGCTTTGAGGGATGCCACACCCACTGATCATCAGAGCGTGATGAATCCAGTCCATGGGGTTCGAATCCCAGTTAACCCTGTCATGACCTGGTAAAGAACCTAACTTTCCTATGCCCAAGCTTCTCCATGGGTGGGATGGAGTCTCAGGGGTGGGATCCTCACTGCAAAGAGTGAAACCAAAAGCCACCTCCTGAAACAGGTGGAGACCAGCAAGGATGTACACAACAGGGATGGTCTCATGAGGACATAGCCCTGGCTTAACCACCCTGAACTCTGGCCACAGAGGGCAGACCCCAGGGGCCAGCTGTGATTCCATCAGAGGCTGACCCACTAAGCCCAGCAGAGAATTAGGGGCACAAGACACAAAGGAATCAGACCTGCCACAAGGGTAGGGCTGGTGGAAAGGAGAGCCCTGCATCTGGTGTTGCTGTTGCTCAGCCAACAGATGTGAGGTGGGGGAGAGCAGGACCCCAAAGACAAGCTGAAGATGGGGACCCACTTCCTCCTTACCTCCTCCCACTCTGATGCACAGGAGACCTTTGAGGGAGCTGGTATCCTCCACCACGAGCTTGCACAGGCATCTGGGCTGGGGCTCAAAGAAGCCATCAGAGATCCTCAGAAGCCGAAGGTGAGCTGCACCCCACAGCAGCCATACATGCAAAGTGGTCCCAACTTCACTGCTGCTGCCCAGTTGACCATAGGAGATGGCAAAGGTAAAGCAAGTTTTCAGATACTATTAAAGTTTCAAATTTTATTTATTTCTTAATAATTTATTTATTTTTATCTATGCTAGGTCTTCACTGCTACATGTGTTTTTCCCTAGTTGTGGCAAGCAGGAGCTATTCTCTAGTTACAGTGGTTGGGTTTTTCATTGCAGTGGCTTCTCTCATTGTGGAGCACAGGTTCTAAGTCTCCTGGGCTTCAGTAGTTGCAGCCCCCAGGCTCTAGAGCCCAAGTTCACTAGCTGTGGCACACAGGATTAGTTGCTCCATGGCGTGTATCATTTTTCCAAATCAGGGATCAAATTTGTGTATCCTGCATCGGCAGGCAGATTCTTTACCACTGAGCCACCAGGGAAGCCCAAAGTCTCAGATATTAAAAAAGAAAAAAAAAAAAGTAAGTTATCCCAAAGGAGATGCTTCCATTGAGGATCTGACTTAGTCGGATAAAAGCTCTTAAGAGAAGGACTAGCTAGGACCCCCTTGTTGAAGTGAGAGCCCTCTCCCCCTGCTGACTTTATAGACAGGAGCTGCCCTGCTATGCCAGGGGCTATGGAGGCACCACACGGCAAAGGCCTGGGGACACATTTGGGAGCTGAGAGTAGCCCATGCCAGGTACCAGCAGGAACATGGGAGCCTCCACTTTACAGCCACAAGAAATGAGTTCCTGCCACCAACATGGAGGAGTCAGGAGTGGACTCCTCTCCGATCAAGAACCAGATGAGACCTCAGCCCAGCTGGCACCCTGAGACCCTGAGCGGAAGAGCTAGATAAGTCCTTCCCGGACCCCTGAACCTCAGAGACTGTGAAGTAACACATGGGTGCTGGTTTCTGCCATCATTTGCTATGTGGGAATGGAGAACTAATGCAGGAAGGCCCAGTACACAGTGCAATTCCAGCCTGGCTAGGTTGGCACAGCTCTGGCATCGTACCTGGGCCCTCCTGTCCTTGCAACTCTGTTACAGGGTTGAAGCTCACTCTACTCATTGAACAATAAGCCAATTAATCCAAGAGATGAGGTGTTGAGAAAAAGAATATGACTTTATTTGAAAAGCCAGCTGGTCAAGAAGATGGCACACGAACGTCTCAAAAGAACCGTCTTGTCCAGGTCTGGATACCAGATCAGAGATGGGAGTAGGGAGGTGAGGAAACAAAGTAAAAAGGCCATTAACCTCGCAAAAATGTTCCAGAATGGCAAGCCTCAGACAGGGGGATATGTTAATTTCTTTCTTCTTGCAATCTACAGGTGGACAGGTTATGAACAAAGGTACTTCAGCTTAACAGTCAAGCAGAGGGACAGGATTCTCTGAGGCAGGCCATTATGTATGATTATAATTGTAATAACAAAAGCAACAGAGAGCAGTTCAAAAAAAAGAGTTTCAACAGTCAGAACTGACTTCTCCCTGCAACAACTCCAGAAAATCTTGGGTCCCAGCAGAGACCAGCAGACCAGCACTCTCTCCTGAAGGTGCAGGGACTCCAGAAATGCCCTGGACACAGCCTGCCCTGCTCCCCCCACCCCCCGACTTGGCCAGTCCTGCCATTTTACTGTTCCACAGTCACCTGGGTAGTCCCCAGCCTCACCTTGCCTTAGGAAGTGGAGAAGCATCACTGATATTCCTACATCCCGCAGACCTATCAGCAGTTACCACGATACCTGAGAGGGTGGCCAGGGTCTTAGGGGAAGCCCCCCTCCCTGCTTTGGGTGAGTAAGGAACTACCTGGTCCCATGGGTCTTCACATCCCCCTCATAACAGTCATAAAAATCTCACTAACACAAAGACCCTGAGGTTGGGAAAGATTGAAGGCAGGAGGAGAAGGGGACAACAGAGGATGGTGATTGGATGGCATCCCCAACTTGATGGACATGAGTCTGAGGAAGTTCCAGGAGTTGGTGATGGACAAGGAAGCCAAGCATGCTGCAGTCCATGGGGTCACAAAGAGTCAGACACGACTGAGCGACTGAACAGACTGAGCACAAAGTAAGGCAGGCTATCCACCAAACCACTTACGAGGTGGTGTCTTTTTTCTGAGCTCAAGCAAATTAAGGTGTTGGCCTTGCTGATTTCTCACCTCAAAAGAACTGACCACCTGTGAATGCTGAGCTCACACATGGAATCTTGGCCAGGGAATATGGGCTTGATTATTGTCCTAGGTTGTCTGAGAAGATCACCAATGACAGGACCATCTCCAGCAGTAAAAGAAAGACAGACCGCTCTGAGCCTGCGTGCACATCTCCCCTGGCCAGATGGAGCAGCTGACACACAGCAGTTCCCATGCTTGCTGGTGCTGAGACTGCCTATCAGACACACACAATCTATGGAATCCTTACCTGTGTGGTATGCCTTCCTAAGAAACTGTCTGGCTTAGAAAATCACACAAAAGAACTAAAGAGAAAATAGGAAACTAACAAGAAATTGTTGTTAATTCTTTTTTTTTTTAATGACTTTGCTTCAGCCAGTGAAGTAGATATAACTGCTTCTGCTCTTGCCAATTGTGTGAAAGTTTCTGGTGTTGTGGTACTTTGAATTCTGATTACGGAAGCTAAGTATCATCATCTATTCATTTTTTTTTTCCCTTTTGGGTACTGGAATTTAGTTTTTCAACTGGAGTATAATTGTTTTATAATGTTATGTTAGTTTCTTCTGTACAACAGTGTGAATCAACTATATGTGTACATTCATCCCCTCCCTCTTGAACCTCGCTGCCACACGCCCCCATCCAACCCATCCAGGTCATCACAGAGCACCCGACTGAGTTCCCTGTGCTATGCGGCAACTTCCCACTACCCATCTATTTTACCCATAGTAGTGAATTCTACTGTGATTCAAATGCCTCATGTATCTGCGCTTGGGCACGTGAAATGAATTCTTCATCAAAGTTCAAGTGAACATCGGTGTCAACTACTCCAAAAGGGGTTATGTCACAAATTACTACACGCTTCACTATCTCAAAAAAACAAGCCCCCCAAAACAGAACTTTTAAGGTATGTCGTCTATTAAACCTTGTCTATCTATTTACATCAACTTATCCTTACTGAATGTAAGAAACTCACCTTTGCAGTTTTAAGCGCTAAGAAAATTGCTTCAAAAGGTAATTTCACCTAAGTCAAAATTCCATGTACATTCCACACATGTAATTGTGGCATTATTCTGTACATAAAGGAATAGGCATATAATCTGTCCTAATAGTTAATGAGGGCCACCCCCCGCTCACCGCAAATGCTGGTATGGAGGGCAGCAGAAGGCACTTCTGCCAGGACCCTCACAGCCTCCACTCTCCTCCAGTCCAAGGGTGCACCCCTCCCACAGGGTCCCGCACCTTCTATGCATGGATTCGAACAGTCTGGCAAGGTCTATGGACCCCTTCCTGGAGTAATGTTTTTAGATTAATGAAATACACAGAATTATAAAGAAAACCAATCAGAGTGAACTAGAACTCTGAAAGGCACTTCCCTGCTAGCTCAGTAGTAAAGAACCTAATGCAGGTTTGATCCCTGATCTGGGAAGATCCCCTGGAGAAGGAGATGACAACCCACTCTAGTATTCTTGCCTGAGAAATCCCATGGACAGAGAAGCCTGGTGGAACACAGTCCTTGGGGTCGCAAAAAGAGTCAGACATGACTTAGCGACTAAGCAACAAACAACAACCTACACTTTCCCTGGAAATAATCACTATTTTCAAAAGAGAGGATTGTTTTCCTGTTGCCGAGATCATCTCCAACCAACAGGGAAAGTGGGGCACGGCTACAGGTTCACAGCAGCTATGCATTATTTTCCTTCTATTGGAGCCAGGATCCTGCTCATGTGGGACTTTGGAACTGCAGGACGTGGAGCTCCGATCCTTCCACATCCGTCTTCCGATGATTTTCGAGATCAGCAGTGATGTGGGTTATAATCTGACATGGAGGGAAAGTCATCCCTCTCTCTCTCTCCAAAGCCTAAACAAGAACAGAGAATAAAAAAATTACAAGCTGCTTTTGCCATGTTTCCATAAGCAACACGGGATTTGTCAGCCTGAACAGTTGGAGCCGCTGGCCCAGGTCCCCTGAGTCACGCCTGGTGGAGGTGGGGGGGGGACTATTTATAGAGCAGATGCTTTGTTTGTACACTCGCCTGTTTCCTGGGCCACAGCCTTCCTCCACCTGCATGGTAAAATCTGCTCATCAAACAACAGAATCAATTCTTCCTTTCCAACTTTCCCTGAAAACACAGAAACGAGGAAAGGGTGAACACAAAAGATGTTTTAACTAAAGAATTCTTTCCTCTCCAACTAGAGAGTTATCCAAATGTTGTTTCCAGAAGGAACTCTTTTGTATCATTATTAGGGAAAAAGTGCTCAGACTCCACACCCTGTGGTCTCCAGGGCCCCGGGTTTCTCAAGCCTGCCTGGGGTGCTGTGTGGGGTGTGAGAACTTCATAGAGCCCACCACCGCAGCTGGGCAGGCTCTGCCCTCCTGTGTCACACACCCCGGGCACTTAAAGAGAAGTCCCTGGATACATAGGAGTTGAAAATCAAAGGATTGCAGGGTCAAGGGGGCCCTTGGAGCTCTCAGATGAATGCACCGTTGCCTTTGCTGTACAGTGTCAGCAACAGCAAAGCCCACAGCAGTGAGTAACCTGTAGCCCGACCTGCTCCCAGGCAGCTACCAGCATCTGGTGAGTCCTAGATATGGAAGGAGGCAAGGACAACCTTCCAGTTCCTTCTTTAAAGAATTGTGATCTCATTCTAGACAGAGAGACAGCCCAGAAAGGAGGTGAGGGGAGGGAGATGGCTGTGAGGGTGCTGGGCAGCCAGCAAAGTTGCCTCATGAGAGTTAACCGCAGAGGACGAAGAGCAAACTCGCTGAGGGCAGAGCCAGGCAGCTGGCCCAGGGCACACCTCTCTCGGCTGGGCTGGGAAGTGCACAAGGAACAAGCTGAGTGGGCACCAGAAGGCAAAAGCAGCACAGGCAGACCACCACAGACCTGATGAAAAGGGAGCCAGGAGCTGGGAGACCAAATCACTAGGTTGAGGGACAACTGAGAAGCACTTCATGTTTCAAATGATGACAACACAGTCATAGGAAAATGAACTGGGAGAGCTGGTGTGGAGAGGAGGTAGGTCATTTCATTTATATCTAGTTAGGCATATAGTATACAAAATAGATACATAGATAGAGTCATGCATGTATACATACATGCTAAGTCATTTCAGTCACATCCAACTCTTTGCAGGCCTGTAGACTGTAGCCTGCCAGGCTATTCTGTCCGTGGGATTCTCCAGGCAAGAATACTAGAGTGGGTTTCCATGCCCTTCTTCTTCAGGGGCTCTTCCCCACCCAAGGACAGAACCTGTGTATACTAAATCACCTACCTCGTCAGGAGGCTTCTTTACCACCAGCGCCACCTGGGAGTAGATAAAAAATAAACATATATATATATCATATCAGAAAAGATACTGTCTCATAGGAAAGTCTTAAACTAGGACCCAAACACAACAAACTCAAATATTGCACAATAAAGACTAAATAAATTTCCAAAGGCCAAAGTATTTAAAAGTGCCAATACTGGAACTTTGTTAGGTGAAAGAATTCACCTATTATTATGGTATTTTATAGGCAACTAGAAATACTCTTTGAACCAAACTCGACTTGGACTTACTGGCCAAGCCAGAGAACGGAACCGCACGGGAGTCCTGCCCAGCAGCTGCCTGCGGCTCCAGTCCTGAGAGTGCTCGCTGCCCTGGGAGCACCGCAGACTTCCGGTTACAAACTCCCTCGGGGGCGGCGGGAGACAAATGCTGCAGTGTTGACAGAAAGGCAGGTCCTTTCTGGCCAAACAGTGTCCCGCCTGCGGACACTCAGCGGGCCCCTGACCACAGAGGGCTGGCGTGACCACCGACCCCCGCTGCTTGACAAACTCCGCCAGCTCCCCACTCCCTGGACAAACAGGCTGGAGCTGGAGGCTGCCCGCCCCAGGCTTCTCACGAGAGGGCAGGAAGCCGAGGCCCCAGTTTCCTGAGACCCAGCATCCCACCACGCCTGGGGTTTATTTCCCTAAAAGACTGCCCAGGCTCCTGTTGTTTCCCCACTTTTCAGCAACATTTAGTATATAATCTGTGAGTGAAAATTAACTGGCTTAGCCCTGCCAGGGTTTGAGGCAGTACATTTTCCGGAGTTTCTATAGCAGAATCACTATAACAAGTGAAGATTCCTGCCGCCTTCCAGCACATACACACACACACACATGTACAAACACCACACATCCACACCACACACATATACAGAACACGCAAACACATATGTACAAACACCATACATCCACATCACACACATATATACACACACCACATACATATCACTTATACATTATGCACACCACACATATATACACTACATACACACACCACACATACATAGAACACACATATGCACCACACACTCATCACATATAGACACCACACCACATCACATGCCACACACATATAGCATATACATATACCAAATGCATATACAGCATACAAGTACCACACACAGACACCACACACACACATCACATATAGATGTAACACATGTACACACCACACACGCACAAACTCCACACACACACCACACATACATACATACAAACACCACACATCCACACCACATACATACACAGAACACACATACCACACACACAAACAGCACACGCTATACACAGTCACAGTACAAATAGACACCACACATGCAGCATATCATATGCCATACACACACACAACATATACATACACCAAATGAATACACACCACACACTGCTGCTCCGGGAATGCTCACTGTGAGCTCTCAAAGCCCTTTGGTCTGCACGCTTGCAGAATCCTCCCATCTCAGGCAAGACTGTGGTTCCTAATGAGGGGGAAAGCATAGCTAATCTTGGCAGCTCAGAAAGCCAGGAAAATACCCTGCAGTCATGAGGTCAAGGACCTTCTGGAGGTGAGCTCACCAGGGCTGAGAGCCAGTGAAGTCTCCACAGGCAGTATCAGGGCCTTGGGACGGCCCCCAGGCAGCTCTACCAGTCCCCACACTGCCCCCTTCCCACAGGGCAAAAACCCAAGTCAAAGGAGAGGCCGATAGTGCAGGTGATGTAATGAAAACTCCCCGTGACAAGACTCTCCCTCCACCCTGACCTCTCAAAAGGTCTATTCATCACATGAGTGTCTCAGAAAGATGGACCAGTTTTCCCCTCTGGGAAATGAGCTGATAGTTCCCAGCCCTATGGAAGGCCTGGGTCTCCCCTCCTCCCAAGGAGGAGGCTTGGTGAGAGTGGAGACGGGATGAGTAGGACTCACGGTGGTGAGGAACAGCCAGCTTTGCCCTGGTCCAGGAGTTGGGGTGCGAATGTGTCCTGCTTCCCCAGCACACTCTGGCAAGGGCACCCTCCCGATACACTGGAAAGAGACTACTGCCTTCCTCTGAGAGGGACTCCAGGGTTACAAGCCACCTGATAGCAATGTCCCAATCAAAAATAGGGTACCTTGCCCACTTTGTTCAAGTCTTCTTTTAGATCTTTCAGTAAAGAGTCAGTGTTGTACATATATAGTGTGCTGCTCTTCTTGTTTAGTCCCTGAGTCATACCCAACTCTTCTGTCACCCCATGGACTATATAATCTCACCAGGCTCCTCTCTCCTTGAGATTTTCTAGGCAAGAGTACTGGAGTGGGTTGCCATTTCCTCCTCCAGGGGATCTTTCTGACCAGGGATCAAACCTGCCTCTATTATGTCTCCTGCACTGGGAGCAGATTCTTTGCCACTAGTGCCACCTGGGAAGCCCCTTTTTATGTATATTACATGATATTGTCAGTTTTCAATAATAATATGAATACATTTTTTTTTTCTGAAAATTTACATTATCCTTATGTTGGCATTTAGAAAATGAATTATGTTTTGTAAAGTTATCTTGGGTCCAGCTACTCAATTAAACTATAAGAGTTTAAATTAGCATGATTTACTATGTTGGATCTTTTTACATGCAGAAAATTAAAATCATGTGTCTCCCTTTTAAACATTTCTCTGTCTTATTTTTCCCTTTCTTGGTTGAGAGCTTATAAAATATGTTGAATATATGTGCTCGTGGTAACCATACAAGTATTTTTTCTGACGATAATGGAAATGCTTCCAAAACATCACCGTTAAATATGATACTTGCGTGCATGTGTGCTAAGTCACTTCTTAGTGACTTAGTCGAACATGAAGCTAAGTCATGTCCAACTCTGCAACCCTGGGGACTGTGGTCTGCCAGGCTCCTCTGTCCATGGAGTTCTTCAGGCAAGAACATTGGAGTAGGTTGCCATGCCCTCCTCCAGGAAATCTTCCCGATCCAGGGGCTGAATCTGCATCTCTTATGTCTCTTGCATTAGCAGGCGGGTTCTTTACCACTAGCAACCCCTGGAAGCTCAAAAATATACTTACTATGTCTATTTTACATACATTTTTATTCTGTCCATCTTTACTCTCAAATGTGTTTTTGTCTTCGTAGAATTGCATACACATCTTTCTCTCTCTTTTGTAATTCTCTGAAAAAATATGTTATTGTGAGAATGGGCCTTCCCTTTAAGGTTACATGAGTCTTAATACCTGTGTGAGGACAGTGCCTTTCATAGAGGTAGAGAACATTGTATTTTCCATTTATTCTGTCATTTTGGGTGCATTCAGAATTCTTCTGATTCAGTTTAATGGACTTGGTTTTCTGAAAAAGTCATCAAGTCTAGATTTCCAAATGGATTGATATAAAATTCATATATTGACTTCTCATATTTGAGTCCTCTCTACCTCTAAACCTGCATCTGCTCTCTTTCTTCCCTGACCAGGTTTGCAAGAAGGTTCTGGGCCCGTATAAGTGGTGGGGAGAATGACCAGTTCTCAGATTTCATGGATCTTAACTACTAGGTTTGTTTCTCACTTACTTCATGTTTCAACATTGGCAAAGGAGAAGGATAAATCAGGAATTTGAGATTTACATATATATGCTACTGTATATGAAATGTGTTTCCCAGGTGGCACTAGTGGTAAAGAACCTGCCTACCAATGCAGGAGACATAAGAGACACAGGCTCAATCCCTGAGTGTGGAAAATCACCTGGAGGAGGGCATGGCAACCCACTCCAGTATTCTTGCCTAGAGAATCCCATGAACAGAGGAGCCTGGATTGCTGCCGTCCACAGGGTCACAAAGACTCAGACACGATTGAAGTGACTTAGCACGCATGCATATACAAAACAGATAAACAACAAGGACTACTGAATAATACAGCGAACCATATTCGGTATCTTGTAATAACATATAATGGAAAAGAATCTGCAAAAGGGTTTATATATAAATATATGTGAATAACTGAGTCATTTTGCTATACATCTGAAACATTGTAAATTACCTATACTTCAATAAAAATAATTGATTTTTTAAAGATACCTTTGTTTTTTAAAAAGGATTACATTTGTTCATTTGTTTTTTCTTCCTTCTTTCCTTTTGTTTAGGATTATGTTGCTGGCCTTTTTCTAGCTTCTTGAGTTAGTATTTGAGTCAAATTCTTTTACTTGTATGCTTCTTAATCCATGATTATAGTTTGTAAATTTCCCTCCAAGTGCCACTCCGGCTCTATATACTCAACTCTGCTGTATGGCTCTCCCATTTCTGTTCACTTCTAAATACATAGAATTTAGTTTTAATTTCCTCTCCTGCACAAATCCAATTCTCTGGGGGATAACTAAGTCAGAACTGCTGCTCCTGTGGTCATTCTTCTCCTGCTTAAGTTTCAATACAAACCGTTACTCAATGATGACGAAATCATGACCACAAAGAGCCTTCGGGAGGGAACCAGAGCTTGGCCATCATCTAGGGTGTCCTACTAGCTCTGAAACACAAGCAGGCAGAGCCCAACAGTCTTTACAGCAGCTCTCAGCCCTCAATCTACAGCCAAATGGGCATCTGTCAGCCTGTCACATGGGGCAAGCAGGTACAGCAGGGCAAAGCCCCAACAAGAGCCATGCAGGTAGAATAGGAGGTGGTAAGAGCTGGGTGTGGGGGCAGCTGTCCCCTGCTTGCCCCGCCTCTCCTCTCTGCGGGCTGGCGAGGGCTGAATGGGAACCACGCCTGGTTTTCTGGTTCTGATAGCCCTGTTGTCATCTCCGAGCTGTTCAGTGTTGCCTAGGGCCATCGATCATTTCCAGAGCAGTGCCGCAAATCTGGTATTTATAAGTGTGCTGCAAACACACACAACGTGAGACTGATTTGGGAGCTGAACCATATTTTATGGGAAATGCAGTCAGATTCTTCTCACTTCCCCACTGCTCTTTGCATCCTAACACCTCCTAAACTCCACAATTTATGACCCTCTCTCCTTCATATCTCTCGTTTATCATAGCAGGCAGCCTGCAGTCTTTACTTTTGCTCTGCAAAGAGATCTTAGGCTATCATATGTCTTAATGCCCAGACTGCCCTGTAGGTCTGAGAGCCACCCAGAGCATTAACCTTTGAGCCCAGTTCCCTCACCCACCCACCCACCACCCCATCTGTCATGCAAGCCCCCACAACCTATCAAATTTTACAGCCAGTTTTTCACTCTGCTTAGTATTTGTTGGCCCATGCTGCTGAACAATTTTACACAGATGTACAATCAGATTAGAAGTCTTCATATCTATTTGCAATAAATTTGGCTTCTTTAAGTGTTCTCTTGGGTTGCTCCATCAAGGATTTCTCAAGCCGCCTGGGTCTGCTTACGATTCAGCAGACAATCCAACGGGAAGCCCAGAGGCACAGGCCCTGCAACTGTATTTGCAAAGAGTGGTGCTGGAAACACTTAAGCCGACCTGGCCAAAGAAACTTGAGACTTCTTTTCTGCAACAGGTGGGATGACAACCATGGCTGTCAGGAAACTGGTTATGGGTAATTCATGGGCTGTGCCTCGTGGCACCTGGACCTCTTAAGTGTGAGGACATCTGGCAGCTGCTAGAGCCAGTTTCTTTCCAGGTCATTGCAGCGCAGGCTGCAGCCTTGACTCTCTGAACAGCCAACTGCTGAGGGTCCAAGCTGTCCTGAGTCTGCCCAGGAGGAAAGGGGCCACCATCACAAGCCAAAGGAACACAAAAAGTACATTGCATTTGCACAGCCATGTTCATAGCAGCGTGATTCACAATAGCCAAGAGGTGGAAGCAACCCAAGTGTCCACCAATAATGAATGAATGGGCAATGTATATATATATACAGTGGAGTACTATTCAGCCTTAAATAGGGAGGATATTCTGACAGAATGAAACTTCAGGATGTTCTGTTAACTGATAAGTGGTCACAAAAGGAAAATACTATATGATTCCATTTATACAAATTCCCTAGAAGAGTCAAATTCGTAGAAACAGAAAGGGCTTCCCTGGTGGCTCAGATGGTAAAGAATCTGCCTGCAACGCAGGAGACCTAGGTTTAATCCCTGGGTTGGGAAGATGTCCTGGAGAAGGGAATGGCAACCTATTCCAGCATTCTTACTTGGGAAATCCCACAGACAGAGTTTGGCAGGCTACAGCCCATGGGGTCACAGAGAGTTGGACACAACTGAGTGACTAACACATACACACGGAGAGAGAGAGGGAAAGTAGAATAGTGGGTTCCAGGGTCTGAGGGAAGGGGATAGTGGAGAGTTGGTATTTAATGAGGATAGTTTCAGTTTGGAAAGCTGAAAAACTTCTGTAAATCTGTTTCACAACAAGGTGAATGTACTGAACACTACTGAACCATGAACTTTAAAATGGTTAAGATGGTAACATTTATGTTATGTGTTTTTTAATACATTATTTTTTTTTAAAGAAAAAATACATTACAAATTCACTGCATATATGAGATGTGCCTTCAACAGTGCTTGGGGTTCCCAGGGTCTTAGAATGACAGCTGCATATTCCAAGGACCTCAACTTGGTAAAAACAGGTCCAGACAGTGTGAAATTCAGCATCCCAAATGCACCTAAACTGCTGCACCAAAGTGTCTGTCCCTGAACTTCCATTTGGTGGTGACCCCAGAGGGCTGGCCAGGGGAGGTTGGGATGTGAACATCACCCCTGAGGGGCTGTGGGGCTAAGGCATTCAGCACAGGTCTCTGCAGTTACAACCCCAAATGACAGGGTAGGAACAAGGAATCACCAGCTACATCTCAACCCCATCTCTCGTGGGGACAGGATGATGAAAATACTTGTAAGAAGCTAGAGGTTTCTGAAGTGGGGCACTGAAGGTCAGGGAAACAATACCATCTTCCAGATCTAGATATTCTCCCTGGTGGCCCTGAGAGGTGGTGAGGTGCCCCCTGATTAGCTCCTTTCCTCTAAGCAAACAGCTCCAGTGGCCAGCAGGGGTCTTCGAGGGAACCAGAGCCACAGTGGCTTCCTAGAAACTATGGGAAATAACAGTGTTAGCAGGGCAGCCCTCATCACCAATGGCTGTTGTGGCTCTGGCTTTGTGAAGGTGATCAGGTAAAACCTGGGCAGCAGACCTAGAACAAGAGGCACAGTCAGTTTCCTCTTTTTACTTTGCTTCTTGGGTGGGGTCCCCGGGAGACAGACAGACCTGGCTTTGACTCTCAGCCCTGGTGCTTTGGTTATCTATTGCTGGGCAACAAACTGCTGCAAAATAACAAGCACCACATTTATTTTGCTCATAAACCTTCAACTTGGGCAGCCCTCAGCAGGAATAGCTTGGGGTGTCCTAGATGTTACAGACATCTAAAAGATCACTCGCTTGAACAATGGGCAGTGGATGTGACTGGGACATCTGGAATTGTGGCCTTTTCTGAGGCAGCTGGACTGTAGCCTACCAGGTTCCTCTGTCCATGGGATTCTCCAAGGAAGAATACTGGATTGGGTATTCCCGTGCCCTCCTCCAGGGGATCTTCCCGACCCAGGGATTGAACCTGCATCTCTTTTGTCTCCTGCACTGGCAAGCGGGTTCTTTACCACTAGCACCACCAGGGAAGCCCTGGAATCCAATAATAGGGGTCCTGAAAGAGAGTTAAGAGGCAACTGCATTGCATTTTCTGATCTTAGCCTTAAAGCCACACACCATCCTTCCTGCCACTGAAGCCAGCCCACATTCAGTAGAAGGAACTGGAATCCACCTCTTCATGGCAAGTGTGTCCCAGAATTTGCCACTGCTCTTTGGAGAATTACTCCTTTCTGACTGCAGTCTAGTCTCTCCATGTCTTAATTTGCGTGTTGTGAGGATTATATAGTCAGTGTAGGTGAATCTCTAGCACAATGCTTTTCTATCAGTGGATGTCTATTATCAAATGTGCATGTGTGTGTGCATGCTAAGTCACTTCAGTTGTGTCTGTTTACAACCCCATGGACTGTAGCCCTCCAGGATCCTCTGTCCATGGGATTCTCCAGGCAAAAATGTTGGCTTGGGATGCCATGCCCTCTTCCAGGGGATCTTCCCGACCCAGGGATTGAACCTGTATCTCTTACATCTCCTGCCCTGGCAGGCGGGTTCTTTACCATTGGCACCAACTGGGAAGCCCATTATCGAAAGTACAATTCCAAAAAGGAGTTAATTAAAGAATATTATCATTTTGCAAAATAGAGTTCTTAAGTACACTAAGCTAATGAGGGGAAAGGATAAAACTAGAAAATCATCTCTCAACCCAGGTTGAGAAGTTTCCTGGACTTCTCTGAAGGCAGACAAAGACTTTTATTGTTTCTGTCCAGGGAACTATTGCCAAATGGGATCCCAGAAAACAGTCACAGGAGGATGGCTGTGAGCTGGAGAGAGAGGGTCCTGACGCCACAGGAAAAGGAGAGAGTGAGCCAGCTGGAAGATGTTGGGAAACGCAGATGGAGCTAATGAAAGTGCTCAGGAATCAACGTTTTGCAACCTAGCATGTTTCATTAATGATCTGCACACCAGACAATGGCCCCAGTGCCCAGGAGAATCGGGGGAGAGCCAGAGAGTGAAATACAGCCCCAAATTTACAGACCAGGAATCTAGGACAGGAGCAGCTTCTGGTCTGGGCACTTCAGCTGAGGTCCTGCCAGCTCTGTCAGCCCACTCGGTCTTACAACACCCATCATTCCTTCTTATGGGCCAGTGGGACAACTTTTCTGAGGATCACCCAGAAAAAGCATGCTTCCCACCTGACTAGGACTTCCCAGGTGCTGCAGTGATAAAGAATCTGCCTGCCAATGCAGGAGATGCAAGAGTTGTGGGTTTTGTCTCTCAGTAGGGAACATCCCCTGGAATAGGAAATGGCAACCCACTGCAGTATTTTTGCTTGGAAAATTCCATGGACAGAGGAGCCTGGTGGGTTACCATCCATGGGGTGACAAAATCAGACATGACTGAGCATGCACGCCATGGTTTTCCCCCCTGCTAGGATCTGCAAAACTACAGCAAGGCCCTAGACTCAGGAAAACACCTAGAAATGGTTCAGAACCACATCCCAGACATACAAGATGGGGCATTTCTGCCCCATGCTCCAGGGGCCCACCTTTGGCAGGGGCGCAGGCTTGCCACCCCTGGGTGCCAAGGGGGGACCCGGGAGGTCAGGATTGTCTGGTGGGGGCACCACCCAGCGACTCATCCCCCTGTCTCTGTGTCCCCTGAAGGCTCCTCTGCCCTTGTCAGCTACTGCCCAGTCACTGTAGCTGAAGGCCAGTCTTGAAGGGGAGTCAGCCACCTGCACCGACGTGAAGTGTGCCGGGCCAGAGGGTGACCAAGTCCTCTCTGCTTGGCTCTGTGAAACACCTCACATGTCCCCAGAGGCACTTCCCACAGTGTTTCCCTGAGCCAAGTCTCCTGCCCTTTGAGGCCTTGTGATTCCAGATCTCCAACCCACCCCTCAGCCTGTGAGTGTTCTTTCTGGGAGGAGCAATAATAAATGAATGTCTCCCTTTTGGGATGAGTTTAAACCATCTGATTGGCTAGTGGGGAAGAGTGAGTTTGCACAGAGAGTCTTTACACTCTCCCATCCCAGACACTCTTCCTATTGTGATCTCACAACCCACCCATCCAGGGAGAGCCCACATCCAGCCCCCAGACCTAGGCAGACATCCAGGCCTGCCAACATGAGTAGAGTTCTGCAGACATCGTTGTGTGCACTTTCTGAAGCTCTCTCCTGGCTCACTGTCAGACCCTTGGTCTGTGAAACCAGCTGCCTTGCTGTGAGGATGCCCAGGACACACAGAGGGACATGGAAGGGATTCCTGGGCCATGACTATGATGAAGTGACTGGCTCAACCAATAGTGTTATCCTTGGGTGTGCCATCTAGTAGCTGAAGCCCCCAGCTGCTGCTGCAGGCCCAGGGAAAGCTCTACTCCCCAGGGAAACAGGGGCCAAAGGAGCAGAGGCTTCCTGACCCAGAAGCTCCAGGGGAGGGGGTGCAGAGGGGCCTCCTCACAGCCTTATCCCTGTGCTAGGCAGCTTGTGAAATGGCTCCCAGTGATTTCTATGTTCCAGGATTCCTACCCCCTCCCTGTGTGTGTGTGTGTACGTGTGTATATGTGCACCTTTGTGCTTGTATGCCTGTGTATTATGTGCAAGCATGTGTGGGGGAGGGGTTTTGAGTGAGTGTTTACATGTAAGCACATGTGTGTATATGTGTGTGTGCAAGCATGTATTGTGGGGTTTTCTAACATTATTTATTTATTTGGCTATGTTGGGTCTTAATTGTGGCACATGGGATCTTTTGTTGTGACACACAGATTCTCTAGTCATGGCACACAGGCTCAGTCCTCTCAGCTCAGGCTTAGTTGCTCCAACAACATGTGGATCTTAGTTCCCCAACCAGGGATCAAATCTGTATCTGCTGCATTGCAAAGTGCCTTCCTAACCACTGTACCCTAACCAGGGAAGCTCCTGTCTTGTGTTTTGAATATGCGCAGGTGCATGAACCTTGAGGGGGAAATGGCAACCCACTGCAGTTAGTCATGCTTGGGAAACCCCATGGACAGAGGAGCCTGGCGGGCTATCGTCCACGGGGTTGCAAAGAGTTGGACATGACTGAAGTGACAGCACACACAGGTGCATGCACATGTGTGTGTGTGAGTATGCAAGTGTGTGGGGAGCTGAGTATGTAAGTGTATGTGTGTGTGCATGTGTATTTTTAAATGTGTGTGTGTTGCCAGTCAGAATGGCTGCTATCCAAAAGTCTACAAGCAATAAATGCTGGAGAGGGTGTGGAGAAAAGGGAACCCTCTTACACTGTTGGTGGGAATGCAAACTAGTACAGCCACTATGGAGAACAGTGTGGAGATTCCTTAAAAAACTGGAAATAGAACTGCCATATGACCCAGCAATCTCACTCCTGGGCATACACACCAAGGAAACCAGATCTGAAAGAGACACGTGCACCCCAATGTTCATCGCAGCACTGTTTATAATAGCCAGGACATGGAAGCAACCTAGATGCCCATCAGCAGACGAATGGATAAGAAAGCTGTGGTACATATACACAATGGAATATTACTCAGCCATTAAAAAGAATACATTTGAATCAGTTCTAACGAGACGGATGAAACTGGAGCCCATTATACAGAATGAAGTAAGCCAGAAAGATAAACACCAGTACAGTATACTAACACATATATATGGAATTTTAAAAGATGGTAATGATAACCCTAAACGCAAAACAGAAAAAGAGACACAGATGTATAGAACAGACTTTTGGACTCTGGGAGAAGGCAAGGGTGGGCTGATCTGAGAGAATAGCTTTGAAACATGTATATTATCAAGTGTGAAACAGATTGCCAGCCCAGGTTGGATGCACGAGACAAGTGCTCAGGGCTGGTGCCCTGGGAAGACCCAGAGGGTTGGGATAGGAAGGGAAGTGGGAGGGGGGATCAGGATGGGGAACACATGTAAATCCATGGCTGATTCATGTCAATGTATGGCAAAAACCACTACAATATTGTAAAGTAATTAGCCTCCAACTAATAAAAATAAATGAAAAAAAATAAGTTAAAGGTATCAAGTCAAACAAAAATAATAATAATAAAATAAGGAAATGAAGACTCAAAATAAATAAATAAATGTGTGTGTGTGTATTGTGTGAGTATATATGTGTGTTTGCACATATGTGTTTATATGTGTTATGTGCATTGCTGTGTGTGTTTGCGAGTGTGCGTGTATGCACGCTCATGCAAGCACATGGGGGTATGTGTGCCAGCTGGACCTAGTGATCTACTTCTGCTGACTGGAATACGACAAATATGACAGGACACCATTTCCAAGTTTAACCTACTAAGGCTTTTGACTTCAGCCTTGCTCTCACCCCCTCTGGCCCTCCCAGTTTATGGCTTTGATGAAATGAACTATCACAAAGGAAAGACCCACATGGAAAGGAGCTGAGGCCACAGCCTGTGAAGAACCAGATCCTGCCAACAACCATGTGAATGAACTTGGAGGAAAGTCCTTCCCCAGTTAAGCCTTGGGGTGATCAGAGCCCCAGAAATAACTGCATTGCTGCCTATGAGACCTTGAAGCAAACCACAAGTAGGCTGTGTCTAGATTCCTGACCAGTAGAAACTGAGATAATAAATGCTTTTGTTTTAAGACACAAAGGTTAGGTTAGTGTGTTATATGGCAATAGATAATCAAGACAGATTTTAGTAC
This sequence comes from Dama dama, assembly GCF_033118175.1. Classification (NCBI taxonomy): domain Eukaryota; kingdom Metazoa; phylum Chordata; class Mammalia; order Artiodactyla; family Cervidae; genus Dama; species Dama dama. Next base: position 23,124,748 of record NC_083696.1, on the reverse strand, counting down.
CAGTATTGTGCTGCTACAACAAACACCTAAAAATGTAGAAGTGGGTTCAGACCTGGGCAGTGGATGAAAGCTGGATGGATTTTGAGACGAATGGTGAAGAAAGCCTAAACTGCCTTGAATAGACTGTTAGCACATATGCGGGCTACGCTATAGCAAACACACTGTAGGGACACACTGGAGAAAATTGAGGAAGAGGGAATCCTTGTTATTCAGCAACAGAAAGCTTAGCAACACTGTTACCTCCAGTTATGTAGAAGGTGGAACTTGTACCAAACGAACTGTGTGGTCTAGCTCAGGAGATTTCCAAGAAAAATGTTGAATATATTTCCTAGTTTCTTCTTGCTTTATGAAAGGAAAGAGATAAACTGGGAGAAAAATTGTTAAACAGAAAGGAATCAAGACTTGATGATTTTGAAAATTCTTGGCTTCTAATAGTTGTAAAGGTTACTAAAATTAAGAAAAGCTTTCTAAGGAACCTTCAAAAGTGATCCAGAAATAAAGCCAGTAGTGAGACTGTACAATCTTTTTTAAGACTTCAGAATGATCAAAGCATCAGGGTATGATTGTGATACACAAAGGACCCTTTCAAGAGACTAAGTGTGTACCAGACATTTCCTCTCAGCTGAACAACAGTGCCTCTGGAAAATGAAGGAATTCACCCTCATCTGTTTCAGCAGAAGCCCAAAGCAAAGAAGGGCTTATCACAAAGAGATTTGTGGTGGTGGCAACTGTCTAATGGAGATTGTCCCAGTGAGATTCACAGAAGACCCAAAAAGTGTTTAAGAAAAGCAAATACACTTTCAGCTTAAACTGAAAGAGACAAAGACAGAACACAATAAAAAGAGGCTTTGGGGTCCCCCTCCCATGAAATTAAAAGATGCTTTCTCATTGGAAGGAAAGTTATGACCAACCTAGACAGCATATTGAAAAGCAGAGACATTGCTTTGTCAACAAAGGTCCATCTTGTCAAGGCTATGGTTTTCCCAGTGGTCATGTATGGACGTGAGAGTTGGACTATAAAGAAAGCTGAGCACAGAAGAATTGATGCTTTTCAACTGTGGTGTTGGAGAAGACTCTTGAGAGCCCCTTGGACTGCAAGGAGATCCAACCAGTCCATCCTAAAGGAAATCAGTCCTGCGTATGCATTGGAAAGACTGATGTTGAAGCTGAAACTCCAATACTTTGGCCACCTCATGTGAACAGCTGACTCATTGAAAAGATCCTGATTCAGGGAAAGAGTGAGGGCAGGAGGAGAAGGGGACGACAGAGGATGAGATGGTTGGATGGCATCACCAACTCAATGAACATGGGTTTGGGTGGACTCTGGGAGTTGGTGATGGACAGGGAGGCCTAGCGTGCTGCAGTTCATGGGGTCACAAAGAGTCAGACAGGACTGAGTGACTGAACTGAACTGAACTGAACTCCCCAATTATACTGGTACAAAGCAGGCAGAGAGATGCTCAGAGGCAAACACCTTTAATTTTTGAGGAAAAAATAAGAATGACTAAGAGACAAAACCAAGAGCCATGAGAGTGCTGCCAAGAGCACAGAGAATTTCCCCCAGGCCTTGAGACCCAATCAAGGAACTTCTAACATTTGCCCAAACGGATTTCAGAATAGACCAGTGCCTCCCTCTTTTGGAACAGAAATGTCTATATCATTTTCCCAAGACTGTCCTTCCAATATGTGCAGTGTGTGCTGGGACAAACGACTTGTCTGTTTAGTTTGTGGCCCTGCCAATCCAGAGGAGCTAGACTTAAAAAACCACACCTGAGGAAACTCACACATCCTGAACCTTACTTAGATGAGATTCTTGACTTTGAGCTATGTGATGAGATTTTTAAGGATCTTGGAGGAGGAACTTGAATCATTGTGGGCCACCAGGCAGATTGGAGTAGGCAGCTTCTGAAATCGTTCTTGATGGTCCCCATATCCTGGTATTCACACTCTTGAATAATCATCTCCCAATGCATGGGGACTGGACCTGATGAGCTGCTTCTGATGAACAGAATACAGGATAACACTTCCAAAATTGGGCCACAGAAGACTATGACTTCCATCTTGCTTGAACTCACTTACCTTGGTTTGCTCCATTTAATGAAGCAAATGCTCTGTTGTGTTGGAGAAAGCTGCATAGCAGGAAACCAAGCTTCTGACTGACAGATCAAATGTATTGAATTCTTTTCACCTTGTTTATAGTTTACTTTGTTGCGCAAAAGCTTTTAAGTTTCATTAGGTCCCATTTGTTTAGTTTTGCTTTTACTTCCAATATTCTGGGAGGTGGGTCATAAAGGATCCTGCTGTGATTTATGTCAGAGAGAGTTTTGCCTATGTTCTCCTCTAGGAGTTTTATAGTTTCTGGTCTTACGTTTAGATCTTTATTCCATTTTGAGTTTATTTTTGTGTATGGTGTTAGAAAGTGTTCTAGTTTCATTCTTTTACAAGTGGTGGACCAGTTTTCCCAGAACCACTTGTTAAAGAGGTTGTCTTTTTTCCATTGTATATTCTTGCCTCCTTTGTCGAAGATAAGGTGTCCGTAGGTATGTGGATTTATCTCTGGGCTTTCTATTTTGTTCCATTGATCTATATTTCTGTCTTTGTGCCAGTACCATACTGTCTTGATGACTGTGGCTTTGTAGTAGAGCCTGAAGTCAGGCAGGTTGATTCCTCCAGTTCCATTCTTCTTTCTCAAGATTGCCTTGACTATTCGAGGTTTTTTGTATTTCCATACAAATTGTGAAATTATTTGTTCTAGTTCTGTGAAGAATACCGTTGGTAGCTTGACAGGGATTGCATTGAATCTATAGGTTGCTTTGGGTAGTATACTCATTTTCACAGTATTGATTCTTCCAATCCATGAACACGGTATATTTCTCCATCTATTTGTGTCCTCTTTGATTTCTTTCATCAGTGTTTTATGGTTTTCTATGTATAGGTTTTTTGTTTCTTTAGGTAGATATACTCTTAAGTATTTTATTCTTTTTGTTGCAATGGTGAATGGTATTGTTTCCTTAATTTCTGTTTTCTCATTGTTGGTGTATAGGAATGCAAGGGATTTCTGTGTTAATTTTATATCCTGCAACTTTACTATAAGTGATTATGGTAAAATATTAACATGTATTTAATCCCAGTAGTGTGCATATGGTTCTGTATTATATGTCTTGTGTACTATCAAACAAAAGAAGTAAAACAAGATTTATGCTATATATATATATATATTGAATATATATATATATATATTGAATCCTACTTGTGAGGACCAAGATTCTCCTTGCTTCAAGCCTTACAATGACTACAGTTCTGCCAACATCTTAAGCATCTCTGAAGTGGGAGCTCAGCTACATCTGCCCCACCATCATTTGTTCCAGATCCTTGACCTACAGAAGTCACACAGTGGTAAGCATCACTGCTACAAGCCACTGCACTTGAGGTAATTAGTTAAACAGTAATAGCTGATTATGGTATCTTTCTTGTAAGGGAACAGGGAAATATCGGGTGTGAGGAAAGACCATGGACCATTGTCATCTGTGACCCTCAGGACTGAGCATCTCTAGGAAGGCTTTTTTTTTTTAATTACTGAAATAAATTCAGCATATAGCATTGTGTAAATTTAAGGTACAGAACATGTTAGTCTGATGCATTTATTTATTGAAATGTGATTGCTGTAGCAATAATTAGCATCTCTACCACTTTACATAGTTATCCTTTCTTTTTAGTAGTTGGAGTTTCAGTCTCCTAGCAAATTTGATGATTATAGTACAAAACCATTATCTATGTTCACTATAGTGTTCATTAGCTTTCCAGAGCTTATTTACTCCTCTTTGTAAGTTTGTACCCTTAAACAGAATCTGTCCTACTACCCTCACCCCTATCCCCAGGTAACCACCATTTTACTCTCTGTTTTTATGAGTTTGGCTTTGTTAGATTCCACACATAAATGATATCATATAGTATTGTCTTTGTCTGACGTATCTCTCTTAACATATTAGAGTTCCATCTATGTTGCTGCAAATGGAAAGATATCCTTCTTTCTCGCAGCTGAGTAATATTCCTTCGTGTGTGTATAACACATCTTTACCCACTCACCCATTGATGGGGACTTAGGTTGCTTCCACATCTTGGCTATTGTGAATAATGCTATAATAAACATGGGAGTGCATATATCTATTCAGTATCTTGTTGTCATTTGTTTTGGATATATACCCATGAGTGGAATTGCTGGATCATATGAAAGATCTACTTTTAACCTTTGAGGAACCTCCATATTGTTCTAAGAAGGCTTATTTAAAATGAAAATCAAGGACCAACATAGATCTAATTAGCCAGAATTTCCAGAATGGGGCCCAGGTGATTCTCATTAATATTCACACTTGAGAATAAAGGTATGGGTAATGACTTCTGATTCCCCCATAGCTCCCTAAGGAGGTCCACTAATGTGATGCCTTTAATCCATGCCTGTATCCTTCAGGTCCCCCAAACTGCCACCATCACTGCATGTCTGGGGGCCCCATGCATGAGTTCACTGGCAGCAATGGGTCATCTACCCATTGATACTGGTACCTTGACCAGGCTAAACTTGTGGCTCCAACCCCATAAGGACTGTAGACATCAATACTGGTGCAGGGAGTGAGGGGAGGATGGGATGAGGGGAGGATGCAGTGGGAGAGGTGTTCATCTTGGAGAGACAAGAGGCAAAGAATTCTCTCCTTCCTCTGCCCTAATGACCACTCTGAAAGCCCCTGCTGTCGGTCCTCAAGAGGGAGCAGGCAGTGGTGCTAGTGGTAAAGCTGTGGCTGGTGCAGCAGGTACCCCAGCATTTACTCTCCATCCAAGCTATCTTCAGTCCCTTCCCTCCTTTATCCTGCTTTCCAGCTTGAAATCCCAGCAACGCACTATCACAGTTTTGGTCTCAGGCTGTTTTCCAGATTAAGCGTGTGTGTGTGTGTGTGTGTGTGTGTGTGTTAGCTGCTTGGTCCTGTCTGACTCTTTGCAACCCTGTGGTCTATAGCCCACTAGCTCCGCTGTCCATGGGATTCTCCAGGCAAGAATACTGGAGTGGGTTGCCATTTCCTTCTCCAGTGATCTTCCCAATCCAGGGATCGAATCCGGGGGTCTGTGCAACAGGCACATTCTTTAGAGTCTGAACCACCAGCATGCCAAAAAGGGCCAGGTGATGTCTGGGAGCTAGACCAGGGTACCAACCTTTATCTGAGCTAGGGAGAAAGGCTACTTACTGAAGGGTCTCCACCCACTCCAGGCCTCCAGAAAAGACCTTAGCAGGAGGCAAGGCCCTTTGTTCCCTAAATGTGGTTGAAGCAAACATCTAAGGGGATGGTTGGTCCTCAAGCAACAGGCAAACATGGATGGCTATATGCTGGGGGCACACAGAAGGCGAGTCATGGTCACAAGAAGCAGAGAAGTGGGGCACACCCAGGGAGCCCTTACAGCTCCCCAAAGGTCAGTCTGTCTGCCCTACTTGTATTGTGGACACTCAAAGACAGAGTGCCGCAGGACCTCTGTCACACGTAAGGTCATACAGGTGGCTCTGATGAATTGAGAAGGTCCAAGGCTCTGAGGTGTTGCTTTCTGAACAGTGCACACTTCCTTAAAAGAATAACATGGACATTCAATAGCATTAGTTGAACCTATGTGCAAGCATTTTTTAACATAGTATGCCCATGTGTGTATAGATACAAATGTTTGTATGCATGTGTGTAGATTCATAAATGTGCATAAATGTGGTTTCTGCTTTGTGGCAGGGAGCTAGACTTGCAGATTCCCAAGCTTGCCAGTCCTGGATGGCAGGCCAGCTGGAGGACAGAAGCCCTCAGTCAATGCCACCTGTCTGCAAAGGGAAAAGTGTGTGAGCACACAACGTGGACCTCAAGGGGAGCCCAACAGTCTGTTTTAGGAAACCACCCAGGGGACACTGAGGCAGACTCCTTGTTGAGAAGGTTTTCCTTAGGGAAAAGGAAGGAGTCTGCTATCCCTGGTGACCCCAGAGAGCAAACTTCCCTGCTGGCCCATGTCACTGCCTCTGCACTGTGCCACAAGAGGGGAAGAAAGCTGTACTAGTCTAGTGGGGGTTCCTTTTGCTAGAGCAACTCAGCCTGTATCCTGACACATGTGGTGAGGATGTTTTTATTAGCAGGGTGGGTGGAAGAAAGAGAAGGGACAGAGTAGAGAGGGGAAAAATTTTTAATGTTTATTTAGTTATTTGTTTGGCTGGGTTGGATGTTGGTTGCAACACATGAAATCATCACAGCAGCACTCACTATCTTTCATTGCAGTGCCTGGACTCTCTAACTGTGGTGCACAAGCTTTAGAGCGTGCAGGCTCAAGAGTTGTGGTGAGTAGGCTTCATTTCCCTGCAGCATGTAGGGTCTCAGTTCCCCAAACGAGGAATCAAACCCATGTTCCCTGCACTGAAAGGCAAATTCTTAACCACTAGACCACCAGGAAAGTCCTAAGAGGAAAAACTTCAAACTCTGTGATGCATTGAGTTGTGTTTCCCCAAAATAATCTGTTAAAGTTCTAACCCCCAGGACATGTGAATTGATCTTCTTTGAAAATAGGGTCTTTGCCATGAATCAAGTTAAGATGAGGTCATTAGGGTGGGCCCTAGTTCATTATGACTGGGTCCTTATGCTAAAAGGGGACATTTGGACCCAGCGACAAACCCCCACACAAGGAGATGCCGTGTGAATCTGAAGGAAGAGATTGAGATGATGCATCTACAAACCAAGTATCAGCAAGTTCCTGGGGCTGGAACAGTCGCCCTCACAGCCTGGAAGGAACCAGCCATTGCCACCTTGACCCAGACTTCCAGCCTCCAGAAATGAGACAGTAAATTTTTGCCATTTAAGCTGCCCTGAGTGAAAAAACTGACACACCCACCAAGGAAAGAAATGCTTCAAGAAGCAGTGCTAAGCCCTCACATTTGTGCAGACGCCCAGGGTCCCCAGAGCACAGTTGGGAGGCATTGCCTCACACTGTCCCACCCTGCCTCCCTCTCTCTCTGCCACTCTGTCTCCACAGGAAAGAGTGTGGGGAAATAACATGTCTACACTGGGGACAACCCACTTCCAAAAGTCTTCTATCCAACACTCTCCCCCTTGATTTTTCACCCCTGGAGCATTTTATAGGAAATATAATCCACATGGCATTGAGTCACTGGGCCTGAGCTCAGCACCAAGTTGTTTGCAAGAAATATTTTATGTCTATCATGGGCCTCTTTTTTCAGAAAAAAGGAAGTCATTTTCAGCCAAGAATAAACAAACTTGGCACCACACAGTTCAGTTCTATACAAATCCTTTGACAGCCTGCTGCCTTCGTGGCCCTAGGCCAGACTTCATTTCCAGACTCCTTCGTGTTGGGACGAGATGAGATTGCCTTGAACCACCTACCCACAGGACCCCCCAGCCACCCTGTGGGCCCTGCTCACTTCCTTCTTCCTAGACTTGCTGCTTTGGTGTACACAGCCTGGAGCAGTAGCTTAGGACATGCAACCTGGGCACACACATTTAATTATACAGGGTTATAGGGCCCATTCACACAACCATATATGGTTATGGGGGCCCCTGATACAACCATACAAGGTAATGGGGGCCCATGACACAACTATACAGGGTGATGGGGGCTCATCTTATAATCATACAGGGTGATGGGGGCCCATGACACAATCACAGGGTTACGGGGGCCAATCGCAAAATACGGTGAAGAACATGAGCTGTAGATAATAAGGCTGCCACTTAAACCTGAGTCCACATTTGTAAAGTGGGATTGTTGCACCCCACACAGTTGTTGTAAAAATTCAGTAGATCAGTGTGTGTGTGGGAGTCTTGCCACAATGCCTGACATGGAGCAATAACAGACAAGCAATATGACTGCCATGAGAGCACAGAGGGGTCGCTTTTATGTGTTTTTCAATCCCTAACACCTAGTGCTGTTTCTGGCAAGTCATGGAAATGTCACATCATATCTTTTGAGTTAAATAACAAAGAATGAATGGATGAGAGCAAAGGAACACTGGCCCCTAACTATTTAGCTGCAATCCCAGTTAATTATGCCTGTACTTCCTCTGTTAAAATGTTATTCCTTTGACATTAATCAGAGTTTTATCTTCCTTTCAAAATGCAACAGGGAGTTTCTTTCTTTCTTTTTTTTTTTTTTTTTCATTTTAGCGTGAATGTCCAGGTGTGGGAACCTTGCTTTCCAGGAGCCTCCAACCCACTGGGATGGGCAAGAAAAGAAAGAAATGAAAACAGTGATCAGCACAGTGACAGGTTGTATTTTCCAAAGATGGCTAAAAAACAGCTCACAACCCACCACCACTCTTATGCAGTGTGGCCTGGCAGTCCCCAGCCAGAGGTCTAATCCTCTGCACTGGCACCCAGGCTGGCCTCAGTGACTTGCTCATCCAGTAGAAGTGAGGTCATAAGAGGGCTTCAAGCTGCCCTGGGCTCATGGGATGCCAGCTCTTGGGACCTGGCCATGAGACTGTGAGAAGCCAAAGCCACAGAGAGAGGCCACATGTGGGTGGGAGCTAACAGCTGACCACCAACCCCTTCCCCTGGCTTGTGGACCAATGCATCATCCCCTCTGTGGAGCCCTCAGGTGACTATAGGCCTGGGCACCATCTGATTATAACTACACCAGAAACTCCTAGCAAGGGCAACTGGGCCACAGCATCCTGATAGAGAGTAACTTTGACATTTTAAACCATCAAATTTTGCGGTACATTTTTAGGCAGCAATAATGAAAAGTGAAAGTGTTAGTCTCTCAGTCGTGTCCGACTCTTTGTGACACCATGGAATGTAGCTGCCAGGCTCCTCTGTCCGTGGGATTCTCCAGGCAAGAATACTGGAGTGGGGTAGTTATTCCCTTCTCCAGGGGATCTCCCCAGTCCAGGGACTCAACTTGGGTCTCCTGCAGATTCTTTACCGTCTGAGCCACCAGGAAAGCTCAAGCAGCAATAGACAAGCAGAATAGTGAGGAAGGCAACCAACAGGAGAAAAGAGACAATGAGGGGGAACAGGACTCAGGCCCGGTGGGAGGAGGAAAAGAGTCCCTGAAAAGGCAATGTGCAAGCTTGGATGAAGGTGATAGAAAGCAAGGCACACAGAAGATGGGGGAAGAACATGGGAATAGATGACAGGAGCTTGGCCAAGTCCCCCCGGTGTGGAAAGGAGACAGAATAGAGAGCCAAGGATGAGGCATATAGAAGCAATATAGCATATAGAAGCAATGTGTGGAGAAGGAAGTGGTGTGGCCCCGACTCTGTCCGGAGCTTTGTCCACTCCAGCTGGGCTGTCTGGTTCAGAAAGGATCTACAGGGAGGTAGGGAAGGAAGATGGACACATGGAGGGGGTTTGGGAGAATATCCAGGCCTCTTCCCCTGGCTGACACCTGTTCCTCCAACTGGCTCCTCCCAAGCCCACGTCTCCCAGGGGCAGTTTCTGTGGGGACACTGTGCGCCAGACTCACAGAGGCCAGCGGGCTGGGTGACTTCAACCCTGGGTGACTTTCACCAGTCCTCAACAAATGCTTCCCGGGAGGGAAGACAGAACCTGTGCTCCTCAGTGATGCCCCAGAGTATAGTTCCAGCTCCTCTAAGAGAAACGGTGAAGCTCTTCCACGGGTGATGGAAAGCACAGATATTGCAGGAACATTCAGCTGGAGCCCTCACTGCAGATCTTCAGAACAGAGCCTGGCTGACTCCAGAACCTCATAACTTATGGAGGTTTCTCATCATTTTCACTCAAGAGGAGTTTATCTCCTTCAATAGAATGCTCAGAGGCTCTCTTTCTAGAACAGTGGCTTTCAGACTTCTCTCTGACCCTGGAAAGAGGTGCAACCGATCTGACAGCCTCATACGCATGGAGAGAAGAGCCCCACTGAGGTACAGAGGGCTCACGCAGCAGACTTCCTCTACTCTGCTCTTCACATGGGAAAAAACAAAAGTATAAACTCTGGTCACACCCATTCATGTCTCTCAAGCTAAATTTTAGAAGCCTTGGTCCAGAAGGCCTCCTTGGATACAGATTAGGAAAGGAGACTTTTCTGCCGTCAGTATGACAGCCTGGCCTTCATTCCAGGTACAGAGCCCTGGCCTGTTTCTTACTATCTGGGAGAATGAGGATCCCCTTCATTTGGTCCAGAGCAGAGTAAGAAATTGGAGATGTTTTCCCTCCAGTGCACAGGTCAGCACCATCCGAAGGAAGAGGGGGACATAAGCACATGGCAAGAGCCACCTCCCAGGCTTCACCCCACTTAGATCTCAGGCCACTTGCATTCCCCCCAAACAAGCCATGTCAATCCCAGTTCTGCCTTTCATGATTCAGCTCTTCCCTGGAGAACTTTGACATGTCAAAGTGAGCATCACATCCCACGCATTCCACTTAGAAACTACAGGGGAGTGCCAAGGACTCATTTCCAATGTGGAAATGAAGGCTAAATTTTTCCACAAAAACTTAACTGCATCCTCAATTTATAGGCAGCGCTTTCCCACAAAAATCTTCCCTAGGGACAATTCAGCAAATGCACGTCAGCTGAATGTTTTCCAGATCTTCTTCTGTAACATTTAATGCTCTACTGCTCCCAAGATTTCCTTAAAAAATAGTCAAAAAGCAGTGGACATTCTTGTAATCAAAACACATACAAGAATTATTTTTTAATTTCAAAAAAATATGTTTTGTTTCTCTGAAAATTCCATTTTGTTTGACAAGGAAAACTCTTTTTAACCTCAGAATACACACATGTATGTTAAATTTCTCAAATACTTCTCTCCTAATTGTTTGGCTTACATATTTTCTTTTATAAAACTGACTTACTTTCACAATTGTTAGATTAAAAGAGTTTCAATTCAATAAAGATTTGTAGACTTTCATTTCACCAAGTTTACTGTGGACGTTAAAAAAAAAAATGAACCCAGAGAATTAAGACATTTGAGATTACTCAATGTAAGCTACTAAAGAGTATACAGACTGAGCCCAAGTCCACTGCCCCAGCTGGGGCAAAATGAAGAGTCATTGAATGAATCTGCTGTTTCCCACATCAAGTCCTCTGAAGAGTTGGCACCTACATGGAGAAGATGCAGACAACGCAGGTGGAGAACTTAGGGAGGTCAGGAGACTGGCAGGCGTGGGTGGACCAAGAGATGCGGTGGCAACCCTGAGATTCTCACCTCGACCACAGTGGAACCATCCTCCTTTCAAACACAGCAACTCCCACACAGAAGGGAGTGAAAGGTTATGTGCATTGTGAAGTCCATTGTGCAATGAGGGGAAAAGCCTGTACAGATGTGAGATTTGGACCATAAAGAAGGCTGAGCACTGAAGAACTGATCCTTTCAAACTGTGGTGCTGGAGAAGCTTCTGGAGAGTCCCTTGGACAGCAAGGAGATCAAACACCAGTTAATCCTGAAGGAAATCAACCCAGAATATTCACTGGAAGGACTGATGCTGAAGCTGAAGCTCCGGTACTTTGGCCACCTGATGTGAAGAACAGACTCATTGGAAAAGACCCTGGTGCTGGGAAAGATTGAGGGCAGGAGGAGAAGGGGACAACAGAGGACGAGATGGTTGGATGGCATCATCGACTCGATGGACATGGGTTTAAATAAACTCTGGGAGTTGGTGATGGACAGGTAAGACTGGAGTGCTGCAGTCCACAGGGTCACAAAGAGTCGGACGTGATTGAGCAACTCAACAACAGCGGCAGCAGCCTGCCCCTCTCAAAGGCAGAGTTGCCACATCCAACCCCCATTCAGAATATGAGTTAGGAATTGTCATAGCCTGCAATGGAAGCAAGCTCTCATCATTGCTTTTGATTTTAAAACGACTCATCAGAGAAAGCCTTGCCTGCAACCTACTGCTGACAGAAGGTCTTGCCCTGTGAGCCTGACAAGATCCACACCCCCTGCCTCTGTCCTCCTCATGAAGTCCCCACGAAGTCAGCAATGGCCCCACAGCCTTTTCTCACCCTCTCCGAGTCTATCCTCAACCCAAAAGGGCAGAGCCCTGGAAGGCCCCTCTTCTGTGTTTGCTGATTCGGTGACCGCTCATACTGCCCAAGGCACCAGCAAAGGAGGGAGCCCGGTGAGAGCCACAGGGTCATCCATCCTGAGCCCAGAAACAGAGCCGAACCGTGTGACCTGGGATCCACTAACAAGAAGATAGTCTCCAGAAAATAAATCAAAACCGTGAGATGAATTGTAAAATGGAAAATTATCTTAATGCACAGTAGAAGAATGATTGGGTTAATTATGGTACATCAATTTAATGACATAATAAAAATTGTAGTTGTGGTAGTGATGTTAGTCCCACAGTCATGTCTGACTCTTTGTGACCCCATGGACTGTAACCTGTGAAGCTCCTCTGTCCATGGAATTCTCCAGGCAAGAATACTGGAGTGTGTTGCCATTCCCTTTTCTGGGGCATCTTCCTGACCCACTGATCTAACCTGCGACTCCTGCATTGCAGGAAGATTCTTTACCATCTAAGCCACCTGGGAAACCCTATAACAATTACAAGATATCACAATTCAAAGTAAACAGGAAGACCACAAACTTGGGAAGGTGTGTAGTGTATTGCAAGTAGAAAATAATACAAACTGATACTGTTCTATGATTATAAATTTTATTTTAATTTTCTTTATATTTCAACAAGTGATTGACACAGGGTGGGTCAAAATGCGAAAGACTTATAAGGATAGGTGGAATATGCAGAAAGCTTCCCCTGTTGCCTTGGTAGCTGTTTGTGCCCAAACACCGGGAGCATCCTGCCTGGTTTGTATGGTATGTACCAACCCACGACGAGAACAAACCACAGAAGAGGTACCAAGTCACCAGATGTGGGACACTTCAGTTGTTTCCAATGCTTTGCTTTACATACATTGATATCATTTTATATGAGCCTCTCTGTAGAAACTAGAGGGAGAACTGCATTTGTAATTTTCATAGAGAATATGAATTTCATTTCTCAGATGTAGCCCAGTTTAAACTCCCATCAGCAATATATGAGAATGCCCTATTTCCCCACACCAATGTTAACACATTCTTTATCTCTGAAACTTCAGCATAGTTTAATGTTTAAATACTACCCTGTCACTGAACTTTGTATTTAGGCATAACATATGTGCTGAAGGCTGAACAAAAAGAAGGCATGGAGTCTAAGAGACTTCCTTCTTTCCAGGTCCTACCCCCACCCCACCCAGCCCAAGTTGACCCAGTCCTGGGTCATAGGGCAGGCATATGATCAGATTTGTAGATACTGCCAAAGAGCTCTCCCACCTGGTAGCACCAGCGCATGCTCCCACCAGCAGGGTATGGAGTTCAGTTGCTCTCCACTCTTGCCAACACTTCACAATATTAATTTTGTGGCTGTGTGTGGTCACATTACCTTGTGCTTTTTAATGCATTGCCCTGATGATTAATGAAGCTAAGCAGTTTTCATGTGCTTATCAACATTTGGGTTTCCTATTTGGGAAAGTGCCTTTGTTTTTTTTTTAACTTTTTTAATCTTTTCCTAGGAGCTTTTTATGTATTTTGGATACAAGTTTTTTGTCAGATCTACGTATTGCAAATACCTCCACCCATTCTATGGACTTTGTTTTCACTGTATAGTCCACAGACTTCTCCAGGCCGGAATACTGGAGTGGGTAGCTATTCCCTTCTCCAGGGTTTCTTCCCAAGCCAAGGACTAAACCCAGGTCTTCTGCATTGCAGACAGATTCTTTACCAGCTGAGCTACCAGGGAATCCCAATAATACTGGATTCGGTTGCCATTTCCTTTTTCAGGGGATCTTCCCAACCCAGAGATTAAACCCATGTCTCCTACATTTGCAGGGGGATTCTTTACCACTGAATCACCAGGGAAATCCATCCTTTCACTATTATAATGTTATCTTTGGAGGAACAGAAATGCTTCATTTTGTCCCCTCTTTGCAACTTTTGTGTCCTGTTTAAGAAAATGTTTGCCTACTAAAGGTCATGAAAATGTTCTCCTACTTGTGTTTGAAGATTTATTTTTTTATGCCTTTCACATTTAGAACTGCAATTCATTGTTGAGTACAAAGCCAGTAAAGTCAAGATAAATTTATATATGTATATATTTTTGAATATACACCACTGATAGAGGAAAAACTGTTTTCCTTTATCCTGTGGTGTCCATTATGCATAGATCAAGCCACCATCCATGTCTGTTTGTAGACTCTCTTGTTCTGTTTTGTGGTCTGCCTGTCTCTATGTAGACAACATAAGATCTTAACCCTCCAACTTTCTCACAGATCTATCTCCATGGTGAGGTGAGGGTCACAGTTTTGTTCTTCTTCTTCGGCCTATTGCTGGGCCCTCTGAATTTCCTACATTTTAAAATCATTTTGTCAACTTACACACACAAAAAAAGAAAAAGTTCTTTTTAAACAAATTTCAGTATAGGGACTTCCCTGGTGGTCCAGTGGCTCCTTTAATGGCTTGAAAATCCTATTTATTTACTTTATTGAGATATAATTTACATACCGTAGCAGTCACCCTTCTATTAAAGTGAAACACTTGGTGGTTTTAGCATGTTCACAGAGTTGAGCAACCATCACCACTATCTAATTCCAGACCATTTTTGTCCCTCCAAAAAGAAACCCTAACCCATCCGTAGTCACTCTCCCTTGTCTCTGGAGAAGGAAATGGCAACCCACTCCAGTATTCTTGCCTGGAGAATTCTATGGACATAGAAGCCTGGTTGGCTACAACCCATGCGGTTGCAAAGAGGTGGACACAGCTGAGTGACTAACACTCCAGTGGCTAGGACTCCAGGCTCGGTGCAGAAGGCCCAGGTTCATTCCCTGGTCGGGGAACTAGATCTCACTTGCCACAACTAAGAGTTTGCATGCTGTGACTGAAGTTTCTGTATGCCACATCTAAGACCTCGTACAGCCAAATAAATTAATTAAATGAATCTTTTTTAAAGTCTGACTTAAGATAAATCAGCATCATACATTTAGAACTTAATAAATAAAAATGTCAGTATAGCTCTAATCAGTAGTTCTTATATCTAGAGTGAGGTGGGCTTTCACTGGATGTGCTTAAATAAGATTTGCTTTCCTGGTCTGAGAACAATTTATTAGCCTTTTTACTCCTTTACTTTGGAGCTATTGGTCTTTTTGTATTGATTTACAGTTCTTTATAAATGAGGAAAATAATCTCTTGTCTATAATTTGAGTTGCAAACATTTTCTCAGTGTTTCTTGCCTTTTGATTTGTCTTATGCTATGTCTTGCTCTCATAACTTTATTTTTATGTGTCAATCTTTATTTACGGCTCTGAGTTTCATGTCTTTCTTAGAAACATCTTCCTCACTCCAAGATTATTACTACAGGTTTTTTAAAACATACATTTATACTCAGAAGAGAATAGCTTTTACACTAAACAGATGGAATTATGTGCATTTTTTTCCATCACGAGTTTCCTTTAGCATTCTTCTATGCTATCACGTATGGTGATATTATTTTAAAATCAATGTCATGGTCAGATCATGTGTCAGTGCTTCTTAAATGTTCTAGAACCACATCTTTGGCTACCATGTAGACCTTCAATGACTTGAATGAAAATAAGCCCCAAGACCCTTCATCTTCCCAGCTCACCCACATATTCTAGGAATCTTAGTGATGGAAAATCATCATGTTTTCTCTTAAATTTGACAGAGTAAGAATCTAAGCTTATACCTACTGACTCATCATACCCCTCCTCCCTCCTAGTAGGTGCCATCAGCAATTTGTGCTGTAACTTTGCAGTGACCCCCAAATCAAATAAATGTCAGGCCTGCAAAACCTGGACTCACCCACTTTGTCTATCCAGGAAGAACCAAGTAATGTCCTCATATGGATACCAAACTCTCATAATAATCCACAAACATGTCACAGTTTGCAGATGGCCACCAGGTCAGCCCAGAACCAGAATCATTCCTCAGCATGCAACAAAATCAGGGAAAGAAAGTTTGTAGGAAAATGGGGCTAATGCTAGCCTGTATTTAGTCATCCAAGACTTAGGCAATGAGCTGAGTAACCATCCCCCGGGGGTAAGCTCATGTAGTCTCACTGAAAGCCCTCACTAGTCTCCACTGCCCACCAGCTCCGAGGGCAGGGTGGTAGAGGTGGGGTGATGGGACGAGCCAGGCCTCCAACCTGACTAACAAGGGTGGGTGGCCTCACCCCCAGGAAATAGACAGTTGGGCCTGGAGCCTGAGCAAGGAGCGACCCCATGCTTGCCCCACCTGGCACCTGGGCAGCCAGCACAGCTGAGGGGACCTCCAGACAGAGCTGTCTTCTGGCCTAGCCAGCCCTGCATGGCCCAGTGGGACTGTCCTAACATCAAAGAACAGCCTGGGAGCAGTGACATTCTCAGGGTTTTTCCAAGAAAGGCTGGTTGGCCTCATTTGGGGAAATTACAGAGCCATCCTGGGAGGCACTGACTACAAACAACTTTGCATTTTCTGTCCCTAATCGCTTACCACACACCTTTTACCACTTCCTGCTCTCTCCAGCATAACACTAAGAGCCTCTTTCATTTTAGTGGCAATAAGAAAGAAAGTTAGAGCAGAGAGGCAGTCCAGCCCGCTCAGAGGGCGCCCTCCATTTCCTAACTTCAGACCTAAAAAACCCTGGAGAACCTTTCAGCTGTAGTTCAGAGCATGAAGAAGTCAACCAACAAAACATGCACGGCTTTAGCCCAAGGCCCAAAGCTATGGGACAACAGAAATACACTTAGCACTTCCTAAGAGGCTTATGAAAGAAACTCAAGAATTCTAAGCTGATTCTCTTTCGAACGACAAGAAACCCTCACACCATTGGAAACACCCTAAAGTTAGCAAATGTGAAGTCAGTGTAAAATGCAAATGATTATTAATATCATTGCTTATTTTGTCCCCAGTCATTTGCAAGATTGCTTTCTAAAGTTCACTTTTCCTTCTTTTTTTTCATTTATTTTTATTAGTTAGAGGCTAATTACTTTACAATATTGTAGTGGTTTTTGTCATACATTGACAATGAATCACCCATGGATTTACAAAGTTCACTTTTCTAACAAAGAACAGCTCTCTGTTTTCTAACCGGAGACATAGTCAATGAATTCAATTTTTTTAAAGTTTCCAAGTCCATTTAATGTGTAAATGTTACAGCATAACTGTGCCCCATTTTAAATTGTGGTGTAGGAGCCAAAACAGAGATTATTTCTGAAGTTGAGAATATTTGCAAATGACCAGCAGCCAGGTGAATGTGTGCAGAGAATGATCCAGAGATGGACATTTACAACCTCTATGGCGACTCCCCCAACACTCCTAAGACTCTGGAGGGTGACATGGGCATTCCCAGGACCTCCCTCGCTAAGAAAGAAAGTAGTGAGAAGAAATGCGCATGAGCGGACTTGAGAGAAAAAGGGGATGTCCCAGTGTCCAGCTCTAACTGTAGAAGGAAGACAGGCATCCACAGGCAAAGGAGTAAAAGTCTGATCCCTTCAAGAAGGGTTGGAAAGCACAGTGCCCTAAAGCTGGTTAGGTAACAAGGTAAGTTGTATTCCAAAGCACTGGATATGGGGACACGTAAATCTTGTGGATGAACTAAGATTGTGATTCCAGTCATTTAACCTGAGTGGAGTGGAGCCAATTGCATCTTTTTTAAAAATATAATTATTTATTTGACTGTTTCAGGTCTTATTTGCAGCATGCAGGATCTTTCTAAGCATGCCAGCTTAGTAGGATCTTAGTTTCCTGAGCCGGATTCGAACCCATGTCCCCTGCATTGGAAGGCAGATTCTTAACCACTGACCCCCAGGGAAGTCCTTCCATCTTAAAGCGCAAGAAGGATAGGGCCGTTATCAAATACAGTGAAGGGCAACTCCTGTCTCAACCCAGTTCCTAGTGGCCAAGTGGACAACATCCTATAGGGTCAGGATTGTCACTGGAGAAAAGATGGTGGAAATGGGAGAAAAGTATGGACTTAACATGACTAGTCACTTTCGTCTGGAATGTATGGCCACAGAAAGCACACCTTTAGAGGGTGATAAGGAAGTTGTCTATGACATAACCTAGAGTTGGGGAGTGGGTGGGCAGGCCTGAGAAACGTAAGCTCATAAAATACTCAGTTACAGATGTTCCAAGAATCCAGAGTCCGTTCCTGGAAGCTTCTTTGTAGGCTCACACGTAAGCAATAATCTCCAGGTTTACCAAACGCAAACCCCACAGTGATGACTGTTTTCAGGAAGATATCCTTGACCTTGTCCCTTCGACTTTTTTGCCAGGCACTGCTACAGATGTGGCACAGCCCATAACATTAAGGACTCCACCATTAGGAGATAAAGATCATGCAAAGGGAAGTCAGAAGACAGTGAGGAACTTTCCCTATTCCAATTTGCATCCACAATTCAAAAGCTGGCTTTTGTCTTTATCAGGAGTGTCTGCCTAGACCAGATTCCTACTGCTCAGTGAGGTCTGCATAGAAGCAGAACTGGGAGCTTGTGAAACATGCAAACTCTCAGACCCCACCCCAACCTACTGAGTCAGCCTCCTCATCCCTGCAAGATCCCCATTAGTCATGAAGATGCTTATCCCAGGGAGACACCCAGGCTCCCACCGCCGGGGAGAGCACAGAAAGCCAGCTGGCGTGCTTTAGTCCCAGGTGTCCCCTTTCCCAGGTTCCTGTCAATAAGGCATGAGCAGAGACCTTGTTCCCAAGGGCAGTCTGGCTCCTCCTGCCACAGCACCCTCCCGCTGAACTCCGAGCAGGGCCGCAGATGCCCACCTAGGCTGTTGCTGATCACTCAGGATGGCAGGAGGGTTCTCCTTTCAGAACCTGCTCTGGAGTTTTCCCCTACAATGGGCTCCATTAGCCCACCCTTGAGTCAGAGTAGCTAATGAGCTCTCCAACACATCTCCCGACAGTCCTCTCCAGAGCCCCAGGGCCCCCACGCGCCCACCCAGACTCCAAGGGGCACTCATGCTCCAGCTCAGCATCCCGCTCCTATGTGCTCTTCTGCATTTGCTGTGGGGGCAGAGACGTGACTAGTTATGCAAACTGCTGACTTGTCTCTAGGCAACAGGTGTCTGGCAGTCTCAGGCAGCGGAGTGGGTTACCCGTGGGTGTGCTGTGCTGTTGGGTGTTACCTGGGCAAAGAGGGGAGAGAAGGAGACCACCAGCCAGGTTCCACAGGGGCTCAGATCCGACTGATGAGCTCTACATGGCGTGAAGCACCCACAGTGCATGTCCTGTGGGTGGGGTG
The DNA here is from genome assembly GCF_033118175.1 of Dama dama. Classification (NCBI taxonomy): domain Eukaryota; kingdom Metazoa; phylum Chordata; class Mammalia; order Artiodactyla; family Cervidae; genus Dama; species Dama dama. The sequence continues at coordinate 23,105,485 of NC_083696.1, read as the reverse complement.
CCATAGACAGCTCCCATGGCTGTGTTGAATTTGACAAAGGCAACTTAAAGTGAAATGTATCACTTCGAAATAATTTTCTCCAAATCTGGAGCCTTCAATTATGGTTTCTCACCCCCAAAGAGCCTGAGGATTAAGATTAATCTCTTAGATTTCCCCTCACTTTCCTCAATAATACAATCCAGTATCATTTAAATCAATGATGATTTTTTTACCTTTTTGGCTTTAAAATGCACTCAACTGTCTAAAGCTTGTGTGGTGGCTCAGATGGTGAAGAATCTGCCTGCAATGCAAGAGATGTGGGTTCGGTCCCTGGGTCGGGAACATGCCCTGGAGAAGGGAATGGCAACCCACTCCAGTATTCTTGCCTGGGGAATCCCATGGACAGAGGAGCCTGGCGGGCTACAGTCCATGGGGTCGCAAAGAGTTGGACATGACTGAGTGACTGACACTTTCACTTTCAATTATTCTAAAGTGCCAAGTGTTAAAATTTCAAGTCTCTAGGTCAAATTAAACTTTCTTCACCTTAATTGTATGACTGTGAGCCACAGTGTGCATTTGGAGGTGGGGGGATGAAAACACTTTACAGTTGCTCATGCACTGGGTTCTGGAAACCAAGCAAACAGGCAAGCCCTTCAGGTGCCTCCTTATCTGTGTGGATCTTGCTGTCAAATGTTGAGATCCATGATGAGCTGTGTTGTGGGCACATAGGGACCATATAAGCCTGATGTGGGTGGGCCTATGGGTACAAGGGTCTTCTTTCACAGGCCCATCTCAGTCATCAGGCAATAAAAGGATGCTTGTGAGCTGCACCCCATCCACATGCAATGAGCCCATCCAGACCATCACCTGCATCAGTGGTTCCCAAAGTGTGTTCCCTGGACAACAGCATCACGTGGGGACATGTAGAAATGCAAACTCCTGGACCCCTGCTCAGATCTGCTGAATCAGAATCTGCTCAACAAAGGCCCAGAGATCTAAATGTTAACAAAACTCCAAATGATGGCACCCCTTGCTAACGTGTAAAGACCATCAGCCTCTATCATCTCATTTTATCCTCCATATACTTTAGTGACTCAGGGTTATTTTTTTACCCCAGAATACAAAAAATAAACAGAAAGCTTAGCGTCAGGGTTCTCCAGAGAAACAGAATCAACAAGGCAGGTATATAGAGAGAAAGAGACTTATTGTAAGGAATTGGCTCACACAGTGGTAGAGACTCGCAGGTCCAAACTCTGCAGGTTGAGCCAGCAGGCTGGAGACACAGGAAGAGCCAGTGATGCCAGAAGTCTGAAAGCCATCCTTTAGTGAATTCTCTTTTTCTTGGGGGAGACTGGTCTTTTTATTCTTCCACTGCCTACCCACATTGCCGAGGGCAATCTGCTTTATTTGGTCCACCAATTTAATATTTATCTCATCCAAAACCCCCTCACAGAAACACTAGGATAATATTTGCTCAAGTATCTGGGCATCTTATCACCCAGCCAGCTAATCACTCAAAATTAACCATCATAGCTATCCGTGCACACAGCAGCAGGGGAGCTAGGAATGGATCCTGGGCAGTTGTTGTCAATGACTGCAGGCTGTTCAAGTGGGCCCCTTCTTTCTTGGGGTGACAAGAAAGGCACTGCTTTGTAGAGAGGACCTGAGCTGTGCCAGAGGCTGAGTCAGACCACAGCCCTCCCTGCCATGTGCCAAGAGTAGGATCTTGCTCTCTTCCATTCTGGAGGAAGTGGAAAACAGAGGGGTCCAGACTAGAGCTAGGGGCTGATTTGCTCTTTGTTTGCATAAATTTGCACATCGCCTCCCAGTGCTTCCAGCTTAAGATTAGGCTGGAGGCCCTGCCTGGGGATCTGCAGAGTCTTAGTTTGACCAGGTTGATCAAATCCCTCCTTGAGAGGAATGCCAGGGGCCAAGATTCTGGTACTTCGCTCCTCATAACCACACTAAAGGGGCTCTGGGTGCTCCTCTCTTTTTCAGTTTTCTCCCACTTTCTTCTGATGTGAGATCACACATAGGACAGCACAGAAAGCCTAAGCAGTTCTTCAACCAAGATCAACACTTGGTAAATCCCACTACACAAGGTGGGCAGCCCCGAGTCCTGTTAAGGGGAGGCAGTGGCCTTGGTGACCCCCGCGCACTCCAGAGCTGCAGACCATCCCAGGAAGGCAGCCCTCCCACCCAGCACCAGAGACCCTGCTCAAATCCTCTCCAGTATTCTCCCCACACACAGACTTTCCTCCCTGGGAAAAGAGCACCCCCAGGCCTGTCAAGAGAAGACAGAAAAGGATTGAAGGGAATTCTTACTCCTGGTGACAACTGAACGTCTCCTCCACCAAGAACCAAAATGAAAAAAGAAATTAGTATGTCTACAGCTATATCTGATGATTAATGTTCTAAACACCCAAACTCATAGCAGATCTGCACCCAAAGGTCCCTCCTTCTCCAGCTCATGTAGGTTTTATCTCTAACTCCTTGGATCCTGTCAGGTGTCCCGCCTGCTCCCACAGTTCTGCCCATTGTGTTTTTTTGCACTGGTCGCCTGGAAGCCCGGGGTGGTGGGGAGGGGACAGGTGGTGATCAAAACAGCAAGCCCACTTCTCAGAGTCGGGCACCCACTCCTTTCTCTCTTCACATCATCCCCTGTCTTGTCTAAGTTCTCCCTCCTGCTCCAAAGCTTTGTGCTTGGGCTCTCACTCCCTTAATCCTCTGAAACATGAAGAAGTTTGCTCAACTTCATCTTCCACCCAGATTTCATCCCACTTTATCATCTTCATCTTACTCACTCTCACATCTAACTTTTTTCTATTTTCTCCTTCTCCTTCCTTTTATAAAAGAAAAATCTAAAAAAAAAAAAAAAAAGAAAAATCTAACACCTTTCACTTCTTTACTCACTCACTTAGCTTTTCAGTGTAGTTTCTTTCTCCATGAATCAGGCCACTATGTTTTTAGAGAGTGGGTCCATTTTGACTATAAACTCTGCTCAAGAAAAACTGACCAAGGAACACCTCAGCTTCATCTGAAGTTGGCCCTGCAGACCTCCTTGATTACGTCTCTAATGTTATTTTCATGTACAGAACTGACCAGTTAGGTCCGTCAGACCCCAGCTCTGACATCCCAGTCTCTCTTATTTTTATGATCAATGTGACTGTTTTGATGTCTGCTGGGATGAGTACTACTCAACTTTCAGTCCATATTCTGTGGCAAATATTATACCTCTATCTTGGAGCCTAGGGAAGAAGTAACTCTCAGTCTAGTTTTAGACACAAATTCCACTTTATTCTTCAACTTGAAATTCCCAATGATGCCCATTTGACCTCAGGATAAAGTTTCACACCCCCAGGGCTCAGCTCTACTGGCCAATTCATCCTAAGTGTGGCCCACTACTTCCCAAAGTGAATCTTGAATAATTACTAACCTATTGCTATTCATTTGCATTCTTAGTCAATTCTTTCATAAATGCATCTTGTCAACACAGTGAGCTTGAAGATCCTAGCTACCAGAATCAAACTCCCATTTACAGCAGATCCTGGGCAATGTGGAGCACGCAGGGAAATCTCAATGTGCCCTGTTGAATGAGGTATTGGATTTATAAATATTTGATGAGCCTGGGCTAACTTCAGAGGATGACCCAAGAGCATTCATAAAACAACTGTAAAGTTAGACACTGGCAGTGTTCTCCCATAATATCTGGTTTGATTGATAGAACCACAAAACCAAAGTGAAATTAATGACCTGGAAGAACCATCAAGAGTGCAGATGCTACCCTCTCTGGACAGGAAGCCTCCTCAGTAAAGCAGTTGCTGAGGCAAGAGAGAGGTCAAAACCAGAAAAGTATCAACAGTAACCACAGGTTAAGATCAATTCCCCCATAGGTATTTGTACTTTGTCAAATTCTGCCCTGCCCCATGACAGGAAACTTCTGGAGAGCTTTGAATTCTCTACAAAAGGCTTCAACATAGTCTTCTTAAACTCCTAGGATCTGAATTTTATCCTTTTTCATTTTCTGCTTTCTTCACCGTAGATAAATATATCTAGTTTTTTGGGGGAGTAGGGAGGGAGTCTTCTCACAAACACTGCCTGTGTGCTGAAGTGTGAAAAACGTTTTCTCATGTACAGCTGCATTTTTTATAATTCTATTTATTTATTTTATTATTTTTGGCGGTGTTGGGTCTTTGTTGCTGTAGGCTTTTCTCTAGCTGCAGAGACCAGGGGCTACTCTCTAGCTGAAGTGTGAGGGCTTCTCGTGGCGGCTTCTCCTGCTGCAGAGCGCAGGCTCTAGGGCGTGCAGGCATCAGTAGCTGTAGAACACGGGCTCTGCAGGTGTGGCTCCCCCACTCTAGAACACAGGCTTAGTTGCTCCACAGTATTTGGGATCTTCTCCGACAGAGTATTGAACCCATGTCTCCTGCATTGGCAGGCAGATTCTTTACCACTGAACCACCAAGGAAGCCCCAGCAGCTGCTTTTGATGACTAAATGTTTCAGAAGTGTTCAGTCCCATAGGGTTCTATGGTGAAAATTCTCTGATTTTTTTGAGGCACTGAAAGAGGATGAGTTGGTTGGATGGCATCACCGACTCAATGGACATGAGTTTGAGTAAGCTCCGGGGGTTGGTGATGGACAGGGAAGCCTGGTGTGCTGCAGTCCATGGGGTCACAGAGTCGGACATGACTGAGCGACTGAACTGAACTGATACACACTACTCTACGGAAGACAGATAGCTGATAAGGACTTCCTGTGTAGCACAGGGAACTCTACTGCTCTGTAATAGCCTAAACGGGAAAAGAATCTAAAAAGCGGTGAATATATGTATATGTATAACTGATTCACTTTGCCGTATACCTGAAACTAGCACAACACTGTAAATCAACTATACTCCAATTAAACTTTTTTTAAAAATTAAAAAAAAAAAATCTTGATATGATGGATGAATGGACGGACAAATGGAAGGATGGGAACAAGACTCGGTAGATGAGGTTGGGTGGATGGATGGATGGATGGATGGATGGATGGATGGATAGACGGGGGATGGATGGAAGGAGGGATGGGTAGATAAATGAGTATGTGGGTGGATGGATAACTGATGGATGAGAAGATGGATAAATGAAAGGAAGGATGGGTAGATGGATGAGTGGGTGTTTGGATAGGTAAGTGACGGATGAGTGGATGGCTAGATGAAGAAAGGAGGGAAAAAGACAAGGAGGAATGAAGGAAGGAAAAAGGAGAGAAGGGGAGGGGAGAGGAGAGGAGAAGAAGTCAGTTAAGCTGGTCACATTCACAGTTAATCTCGATCTATCTTGGTTCATCAGCCCACCCAGTACAGTCTTGGTGGAGTCAGCAATATTTCCCTCCTGCTCTCAGCACAATTGATTCAACCCTGAATTCAGTTCTTAGAGATGCTATTTTGAGAACTCATTAGTGGTTTGAATTCACAAATCCTGTGGTTTTACACCTAGCTACAGAGGTCAATATTTACAGCATGCTAACAATGCCACACACTCACGGAATTTCTCCCAGCGAAATCTCAAATCCCAAGTAACTGTGTGACTAACATTGAACACATCCCGCAGATCCAAACAATACAAATGATAACAAAGGGTAGAGCAGTAGGTCTCCAAAGGAAAAAAAATTAAGTAGAATCTTACGTGAAAGAAATTTTGCAACATAGAACTTTAAAATGTTTATATATGTTGACTTTGCAATCCCCCCTTTAGGATTAGATCCTAAGGAAATCATCAGGAATTACTAAGATTTATATTTTTTTTAAAAAGTTTCACCTCAGAATTTGTCATAGTAGCATATATTGGAAACAGTCCAAATACCCAGTAATACGAGAATTATTATACAAATATGGTACATAAAATAAGGAAATATAATACAGTTATTAAAAGTTTTGTTTAAAAAGAAATCTGTTGTCATCAGTAGGTTCTTATAATAATCTCACATTCAAAAGAGAGAACATCAAAAATATGTACACAATAATTATTTAAGTATAGTAATTATTTAACTGTATAGTCCATGGAATTCTCCAAGCAAGAATACTGGAGTGGGTAGCCATTCCCTTCTCCAGGGGATCTTACCAATCCAGGGATTGAACCCAGGTCTCCTGCATTGCAGGCGGATTCTTTACCAGCTGAACCACTAGGGAAGCCCAATTATTTAAGAGAAATTCTTATAATGAAATATGGGCTTCCCTGGTAGCTCAGCTGGTAAAAACTCTGCCTGCAATGCAGAAGACCCCAATTTTATTTCTGGGTTGGGAAGATCCTCTGGAGAAGAGATAGGCCACCCACTCCAGTATTCTTGCCTGGAGAATCCCCATGGACAAAGGAGCCTGGCAGGCTACAGTCCATGGGGTAACAAAGAGTCAGACATGACTGAACAACTAAGCATGGAACAGCATAATGAAATATAAAACACACCAGCAATAAAAATCATATCTTAGAAGAATTGTGAATATTTTTGCTATTTTCACTTTTTACTTTTCTATATTTTCCAGTTTTCTACAAAGACAGATTTTTTTTTTTTTTTCGGGTTTTGTCATACATTGATATGAATCAGCCATGGATTTACACGTATTCCCCATCCCGATCCCCGCTCCCACCTCCCTCTCCACCCGATTCCTCTGGGTCTTCCCAGTGCACCAGGCCGGAGCACTTGTCTCATGCATCCCACCTGGGCTGGTGATCTGTTTCACCATAGATAGTATACATGCTGTTCTTTTGAAATATCCCACCCTCACCTCCTCCCACAGAGTTCAAAAGTCTGTTCTGTACATCTGTGTCTCTTTTTCTGTTTTGCATATAGGGTTATCATTACCATCTTTCTAAATTCCATATATATATATGTGTTAGTATGCTGTAATGTTCTTTATCTTTCTGGCTTACTTCACTCTGTATAACGGGCTCCAGCTTCATCCATCTCATTAGGACTGGTTCAAATGAATTCTTTTTAACGGCTGAGTAATATTCCATGGTGTATATGTACCACAGCTTCCTTATCCATTCATCTGCTGATGGGCATCTAGGTTGCTTCCATGTCCTGGCTATTATAAACAGTGCTGCGATGAACATTGGGGTGCACGTGTCTCTTTCAGATCTGGTTTCCTCAGTGTGTATGCCCAGAAGTGGGATTGCTGGGTCATATGGCAGTTCTATTTCCAGTTTTTTAAGAAATCTCCACACTGTTTTCCATAGCGGCTGTACTAGTTTGCATTCCCACCAACAGTGTAAGAGGGTTCCCTTTTCTCCACACCCTCTCCAGCATTTATTGCTTGTAGACTTTTGGATAGCAGCCATCCTGACTGGCGTGTAATGGTACCTCATTGTGGTTTTGATTTGCATTTCTCTAATAATGAGTGATGTTGAGCATCTTTTCATGTGTTTGTTAGCCATCTGTATGTCTTCTTTGGAGAAATGTCTGTTTAGTTCTTTGGCCCATTTTTTGATTGGGTCATTTATTTTGCTGGAATTGAGCTTCAGGAGTTGCTTGTATATTTTTGAGATTAATCCTTTGTCTGTTTCTTCATTTGCTATTATTTTCTCCCAATCTGAGGGCTGTCTTTTCACCTTACTTATAGTTTCCTTTGTAGTGCAAAAGCTTTTAAGTTTCATTAGGTCCCATTTGTTTAGTTTTGCTTTTATTTCCAATATTCTGGGAGGTGGGTCATAGAGGATCTTGCTGTGATTTATGTCAGAGAGTGTTTTGCCTATGTTCTCCTCTAGGAGTTTTATAGTTTCTGGTCTTACATTTAGATCTTTAATCCATTTTGAGTTTATTTTTGTGTATGGTGTTAGAAAGTGTTCTAGTTTCATTCTTTTACAAGTGGTTGACCAGGTTTCCCAGCATCACTTGTTAAAGAGGTTGTCTTTTTTCCATTGTATATCCTTGCCTCCTTTGTCAAAGATAAGGTGTCCATAGGTTCGTGGATTTACCTCTGGGCTTTCTATTCTGTTCCATTGATCTATATTTCTGTACAAAGACAGATTTTTTTTTTATGAAGGTCTCAATACATCATTTGATAAATGGAAGATCTACGATGAAACAACAATGTCTTGCACTCCACCCCTCCGTCTTCCCAGTGGAGAATCATGGTAGGGTTCTGGTTTTTAGTCATCTGTGATTGCCTGTGGATTATGCATCTTTTCTCACAAATCATCAGCTTTGGATAAGTTCAGTAGGGCTTCCAGTTGAAAAGTGAGGATTGTGCTCACTTACATTACCCTCTTGTCTTAATGTCTGGTATTTACATTTAGTATTTTAGTTATTTTATTTGTTGCCTCAGAATTGGAATCCTCAGAATATTCCTAAATATATTTCTGTTTTCATCAACTTCCAAAAGCAACTCTTGGCATCCTACTTTGTAAGATGAGAATAACATCTCTCCCACTTTCTTCCCTATCCTCCCCTTGTCACTGTATTCTACTTGGACATTGACAAAGTATTAACATTTACATTTTACTTTGGTGAAAAATAAGTAACCACTTCTGTATTTTTTATTTCTAGCATTTAAGAACCAACAAGCACATTTGCATTACCACAACTATAAAACTGGGATTTTCCTGGCGATCCAGTGGCTAAGACTCCACACACCCCATACAGGGGACCCAGGTTCTATCCCTGGTCAGGAAATTAGATCCCACATGCCACAGCTAAGACACTGTTAGGTTCTGTCCTAACAGTGCTGCCTTTGAGTGGAGGGCCTTCTCTGCAAAGCACATCTCACTCTGCAGGCTGGAGGCAATATTCCTAGCATCAAGGTCAAGTTCTCAGTTCTTACAGCTCGTTTATGGCTTCATAATTGTACTGCAACATACTCCAGAAGCCTCCTGCTTTATTCTGATTTTAGCTATCTGTTTTTCTCCTTGTGATAAGAGCCTTGATTATTGTCTCAAAACTGTTCCAGGCTCAGAAATACAATATCTCATCTACTGGGCCCTTTTCCTCAAGGATATTTCTTTCCAAGGTTTTATCATTCAAGGATCCTTCGACTAGGCTTTGCTTGAGAGATGCAGGCTGCCAGGGCTGTGCCCTGAATGAAAAGGCGGCTCCTTTCAGGGGAGCTCCATGGAGGAGAGGGGCCTGGCATCTGCAGGCTGTATTCTCGTTCTGTGCTTGGAGAGGAATGCTCATTCCTGCAGACTTCTCCAGCTGCAGAAGCACTGGAGATCTTTGCATCCAAGATCTTTCTCAGCAGCTTCCCAGGAAGCACAGAGGGCTGAGACCAAGGTCACATGAGCTCGCACTTGACCTCTCTCTACCTGGCACACCCAGCAGAGTCAGCAGGATCCAGGAGCATCCAGAAGCCCTGCTCCTGTCAGGCCTTACACCCGTGCCTCCCCCGGTCACCACGTGTGGTCACCTGGGAGGGGGCGGCCTTGGGCAAGTGCAGCAACGGCAGCAAAGGTGGGCTGTGGTCGTGACAGCTGAAGGCCGTCTGCTGGCTGCCTTCCCTGCAGCTGGGGCAGCAAGTCCTTCCCTCGCGGAAGACTGGGGGCACACCTCCAGGTCACCATAGCCTCCAGGGCCTGGCATCACATCGCAGTCACAGCGAAGGCTTCCAGGCTTTCTGCATTTGTGACTTTATTCGCCAAGTGAGAATGAGGCCTGAGGAAACATGGTCACCCAGAGAACAGCTTTGTCGTGGGCCTGGGAGAAAGCTATGGGGAAAGGCCCCTGGGACAGAATCTCTCTGAGAGGTGTCCAGGTCCCAGGTCTAAAACACAGTCCCTGCACGCCCAGGTCTAACCTGCCAGCATCCACTCCACAGAGGAGGTGGACTGGAACCCCTGGAGATGGCCGGGCAAGAAGGCCAAGGGCTCCCCAAGTGAAAGTCACTCAGTCATGTCTGACTCCTTGCAACCCCACTCTACAGTCCATGGAATTCTCCAAGCCAGAATACTGGAGTGAGTAGCCTTTCCCTCCTCCAGGGGATCTTCACAATCCAGGGATTGAACCCAGGTCTCCCACATTGCAGGTGGATTCCTTACCAGCTGAGCTACCAGGGAAGCCCAAGAATACTGGAGTGGGTAGCCTATCCCTTCTCCAGGGGATCTTCCCAACTCAGAAATCGAACCAGGGTCTCCTCCATCGCAGGCAGATTCTTTACCAACTGAGCTACCAGGGAAGACCAAAGGGTTTGCTTTTTTTAGGAGGCATACAGCCCTCAGAAGTGGCACAAATCAGAATTCAAGCTTGATTCAGTACAGGACTTCCCTGGTGGTCCAGTGGTTAAGACTCCGCCTGCCAATGCAGGGGACGCAGGTCAATCTCTGGTTTGGGAAGATCGCACATACCAAGGGCCAGCTAAGCCTTTGCACCACAATGACTGAAGCCTGCATGCCCTAGAGCCTATGATGCCCAAGAGACGCCACCGCAATGAGAAGCCTGCACTCTACAGCTAGAAAGCAGCCCCCCACTCGCCACAACTGGAGAAAGTCTGCGTGTAGCAACGAAGGCCAAAAATAAATAAATAAATAAAATTTTTGAAATAAATAAAATTCACTTAAAAAGAAAAATAAAAAAAACCTTGAATCTGTCCATGCAGAGTAAGGGCAAGACCACAAAGATCCCATGTTTGCTCCACCCGGGATAAATTCCCAGAGTGACCATGTCCCTTCATGGGAGAGAGGGAGGCAGCAAAAAGAGGGTGCCGGCTCCCTGGGGGTGATCTCCCACTCAGGAGGGAAGAGTGTTCCACGGGGGTGGCAGGTGGGGATGTCACGGTGTCTGTCTGGGTGTCCAGTAAGAGACTGAGCAGAGCCAGCTCCATGTGAATTAATGGAATTGAGTGGAGCCCCACTCCAGTGTTCTTGCCTGGAAAATCCCATGGACAGAGGAGCCTGGTAGGCTGCAGTCCATGGGGTTGCTAAGAGTCAGACACGACTGAGCAACTTCACTTTTACTTTTCACTTTCATGCATTGGAGAAGGAAATGGCAACCCACTCCAGTGTTCTTGCCTGGAGAATCCCAGGGAAGGCGAAGCCTGGTGGGCTGCCGTCTGTGGGGTCACACAGAGATGGACACGACTGAAGCGACTTAGCAGCAGCAGTAGGAGGAAGCAGCATTTTATCATCCTGCCAAAAAATAGTCATGCTCTTGAGGCTTCTATGGGTCTTGGTAAACAGAAAAGCATACCTCCTCCTTTTTTCTACAGATCAACAGCTAGATCTAGCATACCAGTTAGGTGGGAAATTCTATCTCAGGAGTCGCAGAGGCTCCCCCTACTCTACCCCAGACTTTGCCTGAGTCCGAGTTTCATACAGGGTCGGAAAACTGCATCAGAGGCCCTAGTAGTCATGTCTCGGCACAGCTGGGTTCCAAGGCCCTCTTACTGGGTCCAGCACTCTTCCCGGCTGAACAACCCCTCTAAGAACCTGGAGGCCTGAGGTAGAGCACCCAGACCCCATGTCCACCAAACCCCCAAGCATCACCCAGGGACAGGGCTCAGGCCTCCTGACTGGACACACACAGACCACCCTAACCATTGGTCAGTGTCTAGGAGAACCCCCATGTGCCCCCCACTTCCAATCTGTTGGTCTAAGTAAGTGTGGAGGAGGAAGTAAACCACAAAGGCAGAAATGTGTTTATTTCCATCATGAAATCCCCAGGTCGGGCCAAAGTTTTTTAAAAAGATTTATTTTTAATGCAGGGAAATAATGCATAAAAGCACTTGTACCACATGCATCTGCCTTTTGTGTAGAATGAACACATCACCAGGACCACAGCCACTCCTTGCGGTGCCTGATAAAGGAGGCCTGGCCCAGCTCCTGTGGACAGACAGCAGTCTCCAGCCATCTCCTAGGCCTGAAATCCAGGGACCCCTGCAGGACCCTAGCCAGGGTCTTGATTTATTGGTGCGCAAACGGATGAATGAGGCCAGCGGCCCATTCAAGATGGGCTGATACTCTAGAGAGACTCTTCTAAGGGATAAGCAGACACTGACCAGCAGCCCTCATGAATAAGAGATAGATGGGCTCCAGATTGGAAATTTACAATCAACCTGGGTCTTCCCTTGTGGCTCAGCTGGCAAAGACTCTGCCTGCAATGTGGGAGACCTGGGTTCAATCCCTGGGTTGGGAAGATCCCCTGGAGAATTTCATGGCCTATATAGTGCACGGGGTTGCAAAGAGTCAGGCAAGACAGCGCAACTTTCACTTTCACTTTTAGCCTGCTCTTTGCATTTCTTGAGATAAGAGATATTTGAGGACTTTACAGCCAACAAAGTGAAAGTCATTCAGTCGTGTCCGACTCTTTGCAACCCCATGGACTGAATTCTCCAGGCCAGAATACTGGAGTGGGTAGCCTTTCCCTTTCCAGAGGATCTTCCTAACCCAGGGATCGAACCCAGGCCAATCTGCCGCATTGCAGGCGAATTCTTCACCAACTGAGCCGCAAGGAAAGCCCACAGCCAACAAAAATAGGGTAAATAACCAGTATTTGTCTCTAACTGACAAGGGAGACACTACACATGCCCAGAAATGCTCCTTGAAGTCAAAAGTCAGAGAATAATTCCATAATGATCTTGCTCCTCCCAGAAGCCTTCATGTCGAGATCCATCTTGGCTAGGGTGTGAGTGTGCACCCAGGGGAGGGTCCTGAGATTAATTAACCAGTGGGGGACAAAGCAAGGTCATTGGCCTGAGGCAAGAAGAAGACCTGGAAAACTGCCCTCTTATAAAGAATTTGGGCTTCCCTGATAGCCCAGTTGGTAAAGAATCCACCGGCTGCAGGAGACCCCAGTTCGATTCCTGGGTCGGGAAGATCCACTAGAGAAGGGATAGGCTACCCACTCCAGTATTCTTGGGCTTCCCTGGTGGCTCAGCTGGTAAAGAATCAGCCTGCAAATGCAGGAGACCTGGGTTCGATCCCTGGGTTGGGAAGATCCCCAGGAGAAGGGAAAGGCCACCCGCTTCAGTATTCTGGCCTGGAGAATTCCATGAACTGTATAGCCCTTGGTATCACAGAGTCAGATGCAACTGAGCAAGTTTCACTTTCACCTCAGAAAGGATTTAAACTTCCCAAAGTCGCAGCTCTCACTCGGAGCTCACCAGAGTGCCTTTCCACATGTACTTTTCAATAAACTTTTTACTTTACTCTTTACCTTCTGCCTCCTCACCTGACTTCGTTCTTAACTAGCCAGTCAAAGACTAGGGACCTTAACCCTAACTGGTGACTCCTCTGGTCTAGTGGTCAGGACTCCTGGTCTGGGAGACTAAGACCTTGCTTCCAGCTACGGCTTACTGCAAGCTGCCACTCACTGGTGAGCCCGTCCAAAATCACACAGGGCCTCTTCTTTGCCCTGGCTCTGGGCCTAAGCCTAAGTTCTGACACAGCTTTCAGAACAGAGTGTCAGCACTTCACTCTGTCTGGAGGGCTCTAAATCACCAGGATCTGGCCTTAATCAAACAGCACAAAAGATCCACCCCTGGCATTCTCCAGGCACCATCCTATCCCTGCCAAAAGCACAGTGAAAGCCACTGGTCCACGAAGGGCCTGCCCCCCGTCCCCAGGCAGATTCTGTCCCCCAGGCTCCCTGGGACCCACCCAGTTGCCAACAGATAGACTGCCCCCAGAGGAGGAGAAACCCTCTCAGCTGATGATTCATTATGCAATGACAGTAAAAATTGCCATAGGAAAAAGACTTTTCTTAAAAAACAAATGCTGTGGGAAATACTGAATATTATGCTATTGCCTTTGCCTTATGTTCAAATGCTTAATTTTTCTGGATAGAAGGGCCAGGAAAGTAACTTGTCTCTCCTGAAGAACTACTCTACCCTCCTTTTTTTCCTTAAATTCAGAACGGATACTTCTTAAAAAAAAAAAAAAAACTTTCACGGCTGAGAAACTGGAGTTAAATGTTGACTCAATTCCAGCATCCATTTTATCTCAGGTTCCTGATATATTCATTTCACTTCCCACTTCTCTACTGAAGTTACCCAATTTCCTTGATTTTATTTTAACTTCTTGTGTGAGCTGCCAAGACACCTGAAGTCCCTTTGAAAGCAGGGGAGAAACTGAAAGTAAATAAGCTAAGAGGCACTTGTAAATAAACAAGCCCAGGGCATGGCATTGGTGCCCCATCAGCTGAGGAGGACTAGCAGAGCCAAGACCAGGAGATACAGAAGAACTCTTGGGTCGTCTCTAAGCATCCACTAGCCGTCCAGGGAAGCGTTTGGTTTCTGGGTCCAGAACAGAAGCAGTCACGGTAGGGAGTACAGAGTAGTCTATCACTCTGTAAACACCACCCTCCCCCCTCCCCCAATCTAGCATCTAAAACAATCACAGATTGCACATATATGCATTAATATGTGATATTTATTGGAGAAGGAAATGGCAGCCCACTCCGGTGTTATTGCCTGGAGAATCTCAGGGACAGAGGAGCCTGGTGGGCTGCTGTCTATGGGGTCACACAGAGTCGGACATGACTAAAGCGACTTAGCAGCAGCAGCAGCATGTGATATTTGTTTTTCTCTTTCTGACTTACTCCACTCTGTATGACAGATCCTAGGGCCATCCACATCTCTACCAATGACCCCGTATCTTTCCTTTTTGTGGCTTGGTAATATTTCATTGTATATATGTACCACGTCTTCTTCATTCATTCATCTGTCAGTGGGCATTTAAGTTGCTTTCATGTCCTAGCTAATGTAAACAGTGCTACAATGAACATTGAGGTACATGGATCTTAATGCGTGTATGTGGAATCTAGAAAACTGGTACAGATTAACCTGTCTGCAGGGCAGGAAGGGAGATGCAGATGTAGAGAAAGGACATGTGGACATAGTGGGGAAAGGAGAGGGTGGGACGAATTAAGAGCTTAGAAATGACATATATACACTACCATGTGTAAAAGAAATAGCTAGTGGGAACCGACTCTATAGCGCAGGGAGTTCAGCTGGGCGCTCTTTGGTGACCGAGAGGGTTAAGATGGGTGGGCGGTGGGGCAGCCAGGGAGAGAGGCCCAAGAGGGAGGGATATATGTATGCACACAGTGGATCCACTTTGAAGTTCAGCAGAAAGTAACACAACATTGTAAAACAATTATACTCCAAGGAAAAACAAGCAAAAAAGAGAAAACCACAGTCATTTTCTGATTTCTCACAGTCTGGCGGGGCTCAGCTGGGCAGCTCTGGCATAGGCCCTCAGCAGTGGTAGCCAGGCGGTGGCCAGAACAGCTTGGGGCTGGCCAGGCTCTCATCATGCAGGCTCAGAACTCCACCTGTGCTCACGCCCACGTACTGGGTGTGCTTCCTCACAGCATGGTAGCACAAGGCCATAGGACTTCCTGCATGTTGATTCAGGGCTCCAGGGAGCACAGGTTCCCAAGGTGAGCCGGGGCTCAAGGGGAGGGGATGAAGACTTCAGCCCTCAATGGGAGGAGAGGTGCCACAGAACAAACAGATGGGCAATCTTAAAACTGCCGCGCCCACACCCTGGCATGCCAAGTTCTGCTGGCCCCCACCGGGGCTGGAGGTAGGCAGGCACACTTAGGCCATTTCATCCCCCGCTGCCCAGGAAGCATCTGCTGCCCAGGGAACGTGCCTCCACGGAGAGGCAGAGCTGGAGAAGAAAGAAGTGCCACACAGACCCCTCTTGGAGCCCTGCCAGCCCCTCACCCTCAGGCCAAGCATATGCCAGGCTGCTGGCTGGAATCTCTGCACCAGAGAGAAAGGGGATGCCCATGTCCCTGCTGCCCTCTCCTCCGCCGGGAGCATGTTTAGCTTTTGCTTTTCTGGGAACAATGGAAAACTAGAGTCTAATTAGCCTCTGGCTCTGAGGCTGAGAGGACAGCACAATATGTGCTTTCTCACTGAAGAAAAAAAAAAAATGCACAGGAGCCAATTTTCCACTCTCAGACCCATGCCTTTGTGCTGCACATGCTGGAAATAGTACCGCAGAAGCTATACCAGTAAGGACCTTGACATTGTGAGCTGAATGAGGGTGACTGAAGGGGTTTGGGCACCACGTGGGCCACAGAGAGCACCACACAAAAGAACCAAGCGTGCACCTCCTCGGGGGGAGAGTCTCTGACTCTCTACGGACTCTGTCTGTGCTGGACGTCCTCAGGGCCTCTCTCTCGGTCTCCCAGGCCCCAGACAGCTCAGGCCCAGACACACTTGCAGGGGACCCTTCTCATCCCGTGCTAGAGCCAGCTTGCCTGCCCACACAGGCCACTCCCAGCATGTCCCAACACTGAGAGGCCCAGAGCAAAGACCTCAGCCTCTGCAATTCAGAATCCCACAGCTGGTGGAAAATGCAAGAGCAATGCAAGAATGGAGGTGACTTTTCTGCACCTCCCAACCATCTCTACCACTTCTGCGGGATACCAGGTGCTAATCTACCTATCTTGTCAGCTCCCTAAGACCTCCTGGGAAGGTCAGAGGGAGGAGAACACAGGAGCTTTGGGCCATGAACCTCAAGCCACATGCAAGCTGGCTGCACTGGGTCCCAGGGTGGGTGGGGAGTGTGTGCCTCAATGAGCTGCCTCCTTGACTCTGGCTCTCTCAGGGGTTCTCTGCACACGCCCTGCACACAGGGTGTCCTTGCACACATGAACCACGTGCAGCTCCCACTGTATCGCCATATGTTGCTGAGGACCGTTCCTGAGCAGAGTTGATTTCTTTCTGTTCTTTCTCTTATACCACACAGGGATGGTGCGCCCAGCCTCTGGAAGCCATGCTTGGTTCCAGGCAATGAGCAGGCAGGCAGTGGGATTGTCGCCACTACAGATAGATGGGCTATTTCTGTCCTCAACCCATAGATGAGGAAGGCGAGCAGAGGAAAAGTAACTCCAGGTCTTCAAGTCATCTGACACCTGCCCCAGCGGGCATGGCCAACTGCAAGACCACTGTTCAATTCTGACTTTCGAGAGTTGCGGCTGTTAGTTTTATATTGAGCACGCGGACTCTCTCCTGGGCTGTCAGCACAGCAGAGTAAAGGTTTCAGGTGGCACAAACGTCCCGGGACAGAGAGCGTTTGAATTCGGACAGACAAGGATGTGCACAGAGTCCACCCAAGGAAGTTTTACTGTATTTACTGTGCTGAAGACTGCAGTCCTGCTACATCTGAGCAGAGGGGCATGTCCCCCCACACTCCTTCAGACATCTGGGCTGTAAGCACTCTGTCCCAGGGCACCATACTGGGGCTCCCTGGGGACCCTGGGGGCTGGCAAGCAGCGGTCAGCCAGTCTCACCTGCTTCCCAGGACGCCAGAAGCCAGCGCCTCACAAACAAGCCCTCCCTGCAGCCAGCATTGTCCCCAGCAGCTGGTGCCTTTGTGCTGGAGTCACCCGATGTCTCCTGTGACCCACAAAAGCCCCTGACGCCCTGCATCCTTCCCTCGGCCTCTGAGAAGGATGCCAGCGTGGAAGTACCAAGATCAGTGCTGCACAGAAACAGTTCAGCTGCCTGCCAGCGCCACCCAAGCCTGCCCATCACTCAATACCCCATCCCCAGGTGCTCTCTGTGCTGGCCTTCCCCTTATCCTTGAAGTTGCCGGGGACACACGGCCCCTCCTGGTGATGTAGGCAGTGCCTCTAGCAGGAAAGTACTGCATGGCCCCGGGGACACACAAAATGCAAGTGCAATGTATTTTCTGACATTCCAAGCCAAGGGTCTGAAGTCTCTCAGAGGAACTGAAAATGACCTTGTCAAAGGGTAGCAAAACAACTTGTTCCTTGTTGATAACTTTTCTTAATTTCTTTTTCAGTTTGGTAACCAACAGCCCCACTAATTGCTCAGTACCTAAGGTTCAACTCTATTTGTCTCCATAGATTATTTTCACATATATTTCATATACATGTGAGATTAAGCTTTACGTGAGATGCAAGCTCCCCCTCATCTGGACTGATGTGGACTGAATAAACATTCAGTTTATTATATACACAATATACATACACAGTTTATTACAAACACAAACGTGTCTCCTGAAAATGCACATGTGGACGCCCTGACCGCCTATGGGGTGATGGTTGGAGGTTGGGGTTTTCGGGAAGTGATCAGAGTCATATGAGGTCATGAAGGTAGGGTCCCCATGTTGGGATTAGTGTCCTTATAGGAAGAGAAAGAGACTCGGGCTTGCTCTCTCTGCTGTGCTCATGATCACTAACTCAGGCAGAATATTTGGGGGACCAGCTAAGTCATCCTGTTGTGAAACAATCCTGCTGCATCATCTGACACTTTGTAACAACATATACAGCAAATGATCATTCTCATACCACCCTATGGGCTTCCCAGGTGGGGAAAGAACCCATCTGCCAATGCAGGAAATGTAAGAGATGTGGGTTCGATCCCTAGGTCAGAAAGATCCCCTGGAGGAGGGCATGACAATCCACTCCATACAGTATTCTTACCTGGAGAATCCCATGGACAGAGGAGCTTGGGGGATACAGTCTGTAGGGTCTCAGAGAGTTGGACACAACTGTAGTGACTTAGCAAACACACACACACACTTACCACCCTACACATTCTCAACAAAAAGCAAGAAAATACATATATAAGCCCCAGAAACCCTAAAAGGAAGAAGTGACTAAAATTCTGTTGCTACAATCAAGAGGAAAGGGTCTGTGAAAACTTCTTGTAGCATTCTTGCTCTCCACCAGCACTAAGTCCTGCTCAGTGAGGTTTATGGGAAAACCTCTGGTTTTGCATCACCAAAACCCCTGGCTGACAAATATGCCCTGTGTCCCAACCATTAGCAACCAAGAGCATGTGCTTTCACACCGTTTTCCTTGCAGGGCCAAGTTCATTGTTGCCACGTGTGCCTTGGCCCTGAGCAAGGGCTGGGATGGGGGATTTAAAGGACAACATGTTCTCAGCATCAGCCTTTGTGTGATGAAGGCTCAGGCCTGCATCGCCCCAGACCTGACCCTGCCCCAGGACCACTCCAGCCATAGTATAGGCAGGTGTCACATCCCTGATCTTTTAAAGAACGTGGCCGTCTCTGAGACTAATCTTCCAGGCATTTCTTTGCAACCCTGAGCACACATTCAAGATCCCTAAAATAGCTTTTTAAAACACAAGGTTCCTAGCTTCCCCCATGCCCGCCCCTCAATGACTCTGATGTCTGTTTTCTGGGATGGGTATTTCTTAGTAATCTCCCAAGGTGATACAAATAAACAAGCAGAAGTGAGAACCAAAAGAGCAAAAGTAGCTAATTTCAGCTTAAAGTTAGTGGCTTTTGTTGTTTAGTCACTTTAGTTGTGTTTGACTCTTTTGCGACCCCATGGACTGTAGCCCACCAGGCCTCCAGGCTCCTCTGTCCATAAGATTTCCTAGGCAAGAATACTAGAGTGGGTTGCCATGCCCTCCTCCAGGGGATCTTCCCGACCCAGGGATCGAACCCACTTTTCCTGCACTGGAAGGCAGATTCTTTATCACTGAGCTACCAGGGAAGCCCAAACTGAGAAGGAGGGATACCAGTTTTTAAATTGGTAATGTGATAATGGCTTAAAGGATGGAGAGAAAAATGTTATCAACAGAGACAGCACCTCAGAGGTGGCCATCACCTGGGTGCCCGGGACTTCTCTGGGACTGGTTTCCTCCCTCAGACTCTCCACGGAGCTCCACCCGCTCCCACGTCTACATTAGGCAGCTAGAAGTGTCCTGTCTGTTCTCAGCCCCCAGGAGACCTCCCCACCCAGTGACCTGGCAGCCTCCCTCAGCCAGAGTCGCAGATGTGAAAAGGCCTCTGAATGTATCCTTCTAGTGCACCTGGGAGAGTGCTAGAGGGACCCCCGAATCTCTCTGTCCCTGTCTTTCTGTCTTAACATCAGTATCTGGACAGAATCTCAGACTTACAGAAAAGTGGCGACAGTACTAAAGAAGATAGCATAGCACCTTCAATGGGGGCTTCCCAGATGTGGGCACTCAGCTGTATCCTCACCTCCCTCTTTCATTCCCCCTCCCTCCCCCTTCTCCCTCTTCACCTCTCTCCTCCTCTCCCTGTCTCTCCATCTCGGTCACTGTCATTCTCTCTCACCTTCTCCCTCCATAATACACACACACACACACACATACACACACAATTGTTTTCTGAATCAAACGAGAGTCAATTGCAGGGGCAATGTCCTTTGCCCCATATACTATTTCCTTAAAAGGCAGGCGCAACCACAGTACAGTCATAAAAATCTGGAAATCAACCCCACTCGACGTTAGTATCTCATCTGCAGACCTCGCTCAGACTGCCAATTGTTTCAACAATGCCGTTTATAGCAAAGAACGAGACAGAGCGTGGGTTGCTCTAAGCTGGCTGCCTCTCTGGCGAGTCCTCAGAATTTCTCTGCCTTGGGATGTCTTGAGAACGGCCAGGCTTTGTGTAAACTGTCCTTGGTGGTGTTGTCTGACGTTTTCTCACAGGGAACTAGGCTGAGCTATGCCTTTGGGGCAGAAATACTCTCAAAGTGAGGATGCACTGCAAACCCAAGGACCTCCACCCTCGCACCCTCCACCCCAGGCCTCAAGGCACCAGGGAAGCCCCGCGATCATTCCTGCCACATCTTTCTCTTGGTGGCAACTGTGGCCAAGCCTTTCCTAAGGCTATGGGGATAGGCTGTGTGCTTTCTTAGGGTTAAACCCTTCTCATCATGCAGGAAGGACCACGTGCCCCTCCAATAGGGCTGTTTCACCCTTTCATCACCGCTCACGAAAAGGAGACTGTCGGCCGGGAGTGGGACATCCCGCCTAGGGGTGACAGCCGCAGTGCCCACCATCTCCGGCAGTCATCTGTGGCTTCTTGGCTATGAAGTGTATTTAATTTAGCCTGGCACATAAATTAACATCTACATAGCTTGCAGCAAAGGCCTCCCGTGGGCTCAGGCTGGAACCGTCTCAGTCCAAGTGTGTGTGTTGGAGGTGGGGTGGGGGGGTTGGTGGGAGGGGGCGGCTGGGGGGTGCTGTGCTGGACATTTAAGGGGCCAGGGCTTCTACACCCGCCGGGCCGGGCCCATGATTGTTATGTAAACACAGAACTCAGCGCGGGGCGGCTGGCCCATCTGCTCCGAGGCACACTTCTTGCTGCCGCGTGCGCTAATCATTTTCCATCCTCTTAGGTGAAAACTTGGACAATGTAAGGGCTCTCAATCTCCCTTTCATTTGCAAACGAGTCATTTCAGCTAAGCGTGGCCCCCTATTCTTCTCCCACATTTGTGTTTGTGAAAAGACCCGTCTCAAATTTCTGGAGCAGGAGCAGCTGCTGCGAGGCCTCTTTTCACTCAGCCAGGCGCCCCCCACCCAAGCCCTCTGCCCCCTCCCCGCTCAGCCCTTTGTCTCCCACAGACCCAGCCCCCGCTCTGACCCCTGGCCAACTCGGAGCCTCCTCTTTTGTCAGCCTCCCCAGACAAGTTTCACCCTAAATCAAGCATTGTTTGGGCTCCTGAGGCCAGCACGTGCCCGTAGCCCCTAATCTTTTAATTTCACCCCAGGAAAAAGCAGCTGTTAGTGATACCCAGCTGTCGCGGGGCCTGCCGCCGGCCGGGGAACAATGACGGAAGAGGAGGGAGGCGGCAGCCTGCAGTAATATGTACATCTCCCCTGGCTTTCTTCTTCGGAGTGGTGTTTTTTCTCTTTTCGCAACAGTTGGCAGCACGTGCTGTGAAATGCTAGGAAAGCCCCCCTCCCAACTCCGGTTTTGTCTAAACCCCATTCACTGCCGCACTCTGCAGTTTACACTTGGGCTCACTGGAGGACCAAATCTTCCATTTCAGAGATCCCCGGTGGCGTGTGCCATGATCCCTTTGCTGCAAAAGTGATCATCTGATAAAGAACAGGGCGAGACCCAGACAGGGAGACGGAGGCTGAACCGTCACAGTGCATCCCCACACTGGCATCTTCGGGAGCGAGCGCTCAGTTGCATGAATGCTTCTCGGGAGTCACGGCAATAAATCTGATGTTGGGCGAAGGTTCCCTCATGCATGTATGACCAGAAGACAAGATGGTCCCCTAGAAATATATACACTGAAGCCACCCAAGCTAGCCCAGTTCTCTGAAGGAGGGCTCCACAAAGGCACTTCTGGGGCTCCTCGTCTGTGCACACTTGATACTGTGGAGGGTTCCCCCCGGACACACCTGCACCCCAGCAGCCTGAGCGCTGAGGAAAGAGGGCTCAGGAGACAGGCCACAGCTCCCAGGACCCTTCCCTTGTGCCCAGTTGTGAAAGTGAGGATTGGAAGGACATTCCAAAGCAGCGCTGCCCCATTAAGCCTCCTGTGACAAATTTTGGATTTATTTCAAATAACTTCAGCGTGAGTGGCCACATGTGGCCGGTGGTTTCTGTATGGGGGCAGCAGAGTTCTGAACTGTGGATTCTCAAACACTGCATCATGTGCGCATGGTGTGCACAGATGCCTGTTCCTTCTTCCTGGGTGTTCCATTTCTGTCTCAAGGGTGCAGCCTAAGTGCACTGGATCTTCAAATTTCCCCAGGGGATTAGAGGGCAAACAAAGTGGGCGTTCCCTACCTCAGACCATCTTCCAGCCTGAGTCTGGCCTCTGCAGAAACGGACAGTTCATTCAGAAGGCACCTGCCTATTTAGCCATAAGTGTATTAGTCCCTCAGTCATGTCTGACTCTTTGCAACCCCGGGGGACTGTAGCCTTCTATCCCTGAGCTACCTGCCGTGGCTGAGGTTTCAGGGCTGTCCCGGCTCCAAAGTTCCAAACCAACCTGTCAGTGCCAAGCAAACAAATGCCCAGAGGTGACTGGTGCAGCCAGAGGCCGGTGCGGGCCCCTTCTGCCCACTGGATCTCACCTGGTGGGGAATTGAAAGACGCCAGCAGAAACCTGACGCTGGCCAGAGCATATGGTAGGCTACACACCTGCCTGGTGCAGCACCTGCTGGGCCTCCCAGGGCTACGGGGCGGCAGGCTCAGGTGCCCCAGGCCACAGGCGAGCGTCCGGCCGGCTCATTTGCATCCTTGACGAGGCCACGTGCCTGGATGCCGGGCAGCTCTGACAGGGCATGTCACTGCTTTTAAATCTGGAGAAAGCCGTGCATTCAAACCACAGAGCTGCCCGATAGCTGTCTGGGATCCAGGCTCTCGCCTTCACGGGCAGGCACACGCATGCACTCCCGCTTCACAACAACAACCGCTGCCCACAGATTGCATGCCATGAATTGGGAAGCTGTGGAGACTTGGGCCATTGAGAGGCCAGTGGCTGTCAAGTTAACCCCCTTGAACTTTGTCCTGCAGCCTCCCTACAATAGAGGATGAATCTCCCTGGGAGAGCTGGGCACAGCGATGTATTTTATAACTCAGGATGGGGTTCTAGTAGTTTCTGTTCTCTGATATCTTTTCAGGTAAGAAAAACCTCTATTTTTTTAACATTTTTTAAGATTCCATTTTTTTTTAATATGGACTGTTTTTAAAGTCTTTATTGAATTTTTTTACAATATTGCTTCTGTTTTATGTTTTGGCCGCAAGGCATGTGGGATCTTAGCTTCCCAACCAGGGATCAAACCCACACCCCTGAATTAGAAGGTGAAGTCATAACCAGTGGACCACCAGGGAAGTGCAGAAATCCTTCTATTTTGGATCCATCTGTACAGCTAAGCTAAAGGGACAATAGCCACGTGTTGGAAACATTATTATCTGACACTTGTGTCTGGAGCAGTGACTGCACACCATGGTTACACTCTCAGCTCCCCCCCACCCCCCACCCCTGCAAAAGAAGAAGTGAGTTTCCTTACTGCCACAGGAGCCCTTTGTGACCTTTTCTGCACCAGTGAACAATAAGAAGGCCAAGTGGAAAGGGCCAATTCTGATGGCTCCTCTTCCTGCAGGAACTGGCCGTGGACACAGAAAGAGTTAAAAGTCAATTTAGCCCCAAGGCCCTCAAGTCACCCAGCCACCTTGCCCTGTCGCCTCCTCTCTCAGGAATTGAGAGCTGGAACCTCTAACCCACCTCAGGCACCCAGGCCATCTGTCACAGGCACAGGGAAAACCACGTGCTCGATTGAGATGGGGTTTGAAAAGACACAGAAGCCGGGACATGTGGCAACCTGACCAGGTCCCCAGTGGAAAAGGAAGGCGCCCCATAAAATATTTCAACACTTGAGGCCAGACCCGTGGCTGCCGTGAAGTCCAGGAGGAGTGACCCAGAGCACCAGGCCCACAAGCCTGCCACCCCGCCTGCTCTTCAAGTTGGAGAGACTGAGGCCATCCTCCAGGCCAGCCGCCAGCAGGAGAGGAAAGGTAGCAGCCAGGCGCCTTGTAAGGCCATTAGTAGAGAACAATGGGAAGCTGAAAGGGTAACCCGGTGAATAGAAGAATGAAAGTTGGCTTGTGCCAGCAGCAGCGGGGTGAGCTCGTTATTCCAGACGGCAGATGGAGGGTGGCCTGGTTGCTCGGCAGAGCTCCCGGCAGGGCGGGGGAGGCAGGAGCTGACAGTGGGCGCCGAGGACCCCTTCCATCACAGCGCTGCCCTTCCTCGCAAAGCACAAGCAGTGAAGGAGAAGGCTGTGTTCTCAGCACGTGGGTTTCAGTGCAACCCACTGCACACCCTCGCCTGCCCTGGGAGCCTTCACAGACCCTGGGCATCTCCATGCACCTAAGCCTGCCTGATGCCAGCCAGTGGGCCACCCCAACCCTGAGCAAGCTAACCATGGGGGCAGAAGTGACCAAAGACGTGCAGGTCCCACATCCTTCAGCCCAAAGTTTTGCTTTCAGGTTTACACAAGTAGCTTTCACTCAAACAAGTCATTTTTGTGTAGACATGGATGCCGAGCCCACGGCAACCCCAGAGGAGATACTGGCCAGAGAGCATGATGCGAGGATGTGCAAACGACGATGTACACACAGGGGACATGCACACTGGCTGAGCACGTGCACTCCCAGGGACATCTGAACAGCTACGGCAGAGGCACCTGACTGCCACAGACCTCCATCCCACAGAAAGGGGCACCTTAAACCTGGAGATATGGAAATGCTGCCTGGGTTTTGGGTGGTAGATGGCTCAGAGTAGGAGGCTGAGATGCCTTCTCCTCCTCCTTATTTGCTTGTTGTCAAATGTCAATCTCCTCTCAGCTCCTGCTACCAGATGGTGGGAGAAACGTGTTGCTTCTTAGAATTGCACCACTGGGTTTCTGCTCTATTGTAATCTCTGGAGCCAAAATGGAGCAGACGCCTGGGGTCAGCTCTCTACCACGTCTGGACAACCAAAATCCTTTTCAGGGTGGGGTTCGCACTTCAGCTCCTGAGCGGGCAAGACTCCAGCTGTTTCATCAGCTTCCTCAATCTCTGTGCTGGTAAACCATTATTTCAAGAACACATTTCTGCAAGCTTCCTATCTTCATTCAACCTGTTGTTTAAAAAGCAGTCACCCAAAATAAACATGTGTACTGAACACACACAGAGAGCTGCCATAAAGAATGCAAATGCAGTTGACAGGTTTTCTAGATTAAGGTTTAATGACCACAGATTTTTCCAGGGGGGATCCTAATCACCCATTTATCCAATAAAAAATGTGCACAGGGCAATACACCCAGAAATGTTAGTGGCGAATGTTCTGAAGAATGCAGCTAGTGGCAGCTGGCTTCTGCTCCTCAATGTCTTAATTCCTTCAGCAAACAACAGGGAGCAGTGTCCTTAGGGCACCTTACATCTGTGTTATGGTGACTTCAGGAGCTGCTGCAGGCAGAACCTACATGAATTCCGAAATGCTGGCCACCCATCAAATTCTGCCTGAAATGGTTTCATCTAGAAATCCCCTTCTTAGCACTGAGTATTAAAGTAAAACAAATTCTTTGAAAAAAAATTTATCAGCCATGTGTTAGTTGCTCAGTCATATCCGACTCTTTGTGACCCCATGGACTATAGCTCTGTCCATGGGATTCTCCAGGCAAGAGTACTGGAGTGAGTAGCTATTCCTTTCTCCACGGGGTCTTCCTGACCCAGGGATCAAACCCAGGTCTCCTGCATTGCAGGCAGATTCTTTACTGCTTGCGCTACCAGGGAAGACCATAGAAGATTTTTAAAAAAGAAAAAAATCAATCTCCTGAAGGTGATAAGAACTTTTCCAATTTGGAGAAATTCTCTTTCATGTCATCTGTATAAGTTTCCTAATGTTGCTGTAACAAAGTACCACACACTGGGTGACTTACACAAGAGAAATGTATTTTCTCAAAGTTTTGGAGACTAGAAGTCCAAAACCAAGGTGTCGGCAGGAATGATTTCTTCTGAGGCTGTAAGGGAGTTCCAGGCTGTTCCCCCAGCTCCCAGTGGTTACTGGCATTCCGTGTCATTCCTTGGCTTGGAGACTTATCACCCTAATCCCTGCCTCTTTCTTCACATGGCTTCTCCTTGTGTGCATGTCTGTGTCCAAATTTCCCCCTTTTAATAAAGATATCAGTTATATTAGGTTGGAACCCACCCTAATAACCTCATTTTATCTTGATGACCTCTGCAAAGACCCTCTCTCTAAGTGGGATCCCATTCTAGGTGCGGGGAGTGAGGACTCCAATATGTGAATTTGGAAGGGACGCAAACTGGCCCCCATCAGTCCACCCCTGTGGCTGTGTCTAGATAAGGTGTAAGAGAGTGAACTGAAATAGAAGTATTTCTTGCCCTGAAGACAAACCCTCGAAACCAAAGAGTTCTGGGCGAGTCTGGCCTCCAGGTGCTGTCCTGGGAGCTGCCTCCGCCCAGCAAGGGAAGAGGATGCGGGGGTCACATGCTGGGAGTCATCCCCTCCACCCACTGTCTACCGGCAGAGGGAGAGTATAGCTCACACCTCTCAGACACGGGAGCCCCTGGAGTCTCTGATCCTTGCATACGTGCACACCACCTTCTGCCTCACCTGCAGCCTCACCCAGCTGCTCCCGCCCTCCCTCCCAGGGGTCTCCAAGCTTTCTCCTCCCTGGGCCCCACCGTCGTTTCTTGGCTTGTGCATATCTTAAGACAGTGCCTCCTCATTTCCTCAGGGCAGCTGACAACAGGGCTTCTCTTAGCCTTTAACAGCCACCACCCACCTCCCTCACCCTAAGCTCCCTTCCCCAGCGGGTCTGTCATTTCATCTTCCCTTGCCCACTGACCGGCTTCCCAAGGGCAGAGCACATGGGCATCTCGGTGCTGCGTTATCTCCTGGATCTATGACAGTGCTGGGCACAGGCTAAGAAGCCAGACTGGAGGAAGGACCCATGGAGCTGTTGCCTTGCCCCTGCCCCCACACTTCATTTCTGTTCGTAAATGTCACTGGATGAGATACTTTTAATTAGTGAGTAGAAGATACTGGATGTATCTTCTCAGGAAGATACATCTTCCTGAGATGTATCTTCTACTCAGAAACTTAGCTAAGTAAGTCCTACCAGATGGCAGGTCCCTTTCCAAGCACATGTCTCCTTAGGAGCCTCCCCCAATTTAAAGAATACCCATTATTATTACCATTGTGATCACTGTCATCATCACCATCATCGCTACCTCCACCACCACCATTACCATCATCATCATCTTCATCATATTTTCAAATCATCACCACACTATCACCAGCTTCACCACTACCATCACCTTCATCATCACCACCTTCATCATCATTATCACACCGTCACCATCTTCACCATCCCCACCACCACCATCATCATGACCATCATCACCACCACCATCACTGTCACCAGCATCATCACCGTATCTTCTTCATCATATCTAATCTTTAAAATGACCATGCCAGGTGCCACTTTAAGTGCTTTTTCTAAATTGACTCACCTAATCCTCTTTATAGCCTCCCAATGCACATACTGGTATCTGTATTTTACAGATATGGAACTTGGAGCATAGAGGCATTGATTTATGCAAGGTCATGCAAGCAAGAACTGACAGCTGGGATTTGAACCAAAGCAGTCACACTTCCGGATCTGAGCCTTTAAGGGATATTCAAATGGGCATCATTTGCAACAGCAAAAGCCTGGAAACAACCCAAATAATTCCTATAATGGAAGACTATGCAGCAGTGTAAATGACTGGGTGACAGGTCTATGCCTCAACATATATGAATCTCATGAGCAGATAAAAGCAAATCACAGGATTAATACAATATGATCTTACTTGTTGAAGTTCAAAAACTGGCAAAATTCAGCAATCTATTGCTGAGCAACACTTCCACACACAGAAAAACTTTAAACAAGATGAGATAACCGTTTACAGAGTTTGGGTCAGTGGTTTCTGAAGCTAAAGTGAGAAATGAAGTGTGCATCACATTCTACTGCTAGTCTGCTACCACCCAGGCATATGTATTTTTTTTATTATTGTTCTTTCTAGTGTACACATAAATTAGATAGACTCTTGTATGTATAGTATATCTCAGAATTATTTTAAAATTCTTTTCATCTTCAGGGGAGAAAATAAAGTATGATAAGGAGTTTCTAGACCCTTGATTTTGGCTGCAGAATCTTTCAAGTAGGAAACCCCTCTCCCAAAATGCCTTCTGTGCTCACAAGGGAGTCACAAACCCAGAGCATTTCCCTCATCATCAGCGCCTGAGATAATGTTCCAACTCCAGGTTCCTCTGTCTCCTCGGAGTGGGTAAAATACTCTGCAAGGTGACGTTCACAGTGGACCTCAGGTGATATATTTAGTTTCTGTACAAATATATCACCTCTCATTCTTTTTGTTTAAATTAACTTAAAAGTAACTCTCGGTCATGTCTGACCCTTTACAACCCCATGGACTGTAGCTCACCAGGCTTCTCTGTCCATGGGATTCTCCAGACAAGAATACTGGAACAGGTTGCCATTTCCTTCTCCAGAGGATCTTCCTGACCCGGAGATCGAACCCAGGTCTCCCATGTTGCAGGCAGATCCTTTATCATCTGAGCCACCAGGGAGAAGCGCAAAAGTAACTCCAGGCCCCGTCTGTCTGAGGGTGTGGGAAACCCAATCTCAGACTCACTGGGCCTCAGGCAACCCCAAGAGCTGGGTGACTCTTTCAGCCAGGACCATGGACTGTCACAGGCAATGTTAGACACTCTGTAGCCCCGACTCAGGACTCAGGATCCCCCATCACCGATGTGGGTCTGCATCCCTTATGACATTACCCAGCCCTGACTCCGAGCCCTGTGTGGAGGACAGCTTCTCCCTCAAAGATGTTCCATCACTGAACTAGGCTTCCATAAGAGCCTGAGAGGATGGGTCCAGCCTCAGGGCTCTGCTGAGAGGGGAAAGCAATCTGAGGGCCACAGGGGGACAATAGTGTCACATTGTGACAAACGAGTCACCTCTTCTCTAACCCCAGACACTATTGGCTCCCATGCAGACACGTTCTAAGAGCTTCAGTATCAGCTCCAGCCCCGAAGCTGGCACTTAGGCGAGCGGTGTTTTTGCTAAATGCACCCTGCCTCCAGATAGTCAAAGGGATGATCCAACTCCTTTGCCAGCCCCAAGATCTCACTCTGAGCTCTCCGTCCCTGAGAGCAGCTGCAGAGTCCCCAGGTCCCCCTTTCTTCCCACCTGAACTGCCTCCCACTCCGGGTCCCCTCTCAGCAGCTACTGACCATTTCAGGCGCTCTTGGCTGAGGAAAGTGATGGGGGAGGAGGAGGGGGCTGGCAGCCTGGAGCTGGGAGCTCAGACCTGGCCTCCCTGCCCCCAACCCTGCCTGCCTGGGGCAAGGGGCCATCTGCTGCTGCAGCCGAGGGGCGGCAGCTGGGCCACTTTCAGCTGAGGCCCCGAGCAGGGGACTAATCTAGGGGTGGCTTTTGACCTCTCTACCATCCTAAGGCCTGGAGAGAGTACAGACATGTGCACACACACGTGCGCGCACACACACATACACACACACAATGTACCCACAAAACCCAGGTCTGACTTTTAAGTCTAGTTGTGTCAACTGGGTCTATTTATTTTTGCAGATCTGTAATTCCTTATCAGTCATTCAAAATCCAAAAAGCTCTAAGAACTGAAAATTGTTTCGTAACTCGTTTGCAAGCAAAGGTCAACCTGAGGGGGTGGATGTGAGGCTCAATTTACCCCAGTTTCACTACAAAGTATTAAGGCATTTGCTCTTGGGGTGCTGCCCACATTTCACTGGGGTGGTGTGTGGTTCATGGTATATACACAGCTGCAAAACTGGTTCAGAATCCCAGCCTGCATGCCCAGCGAAGGAACCCAGCACCTAGGAAGGCCAGGGTCTCAGAACAACCTAACTGCTTGGCCACACTTTCTGGGTGTGCTTATCACTGATTGGGTGAAGGGAGCTGAAAACCCACCCAGGGACTGGGAGCCAGGAACATGTCAAGTGATATTTGCTCCAAATTGTCTTTCATTCAGGAGAAGGGGATGTGCACACAGGCTGGACATAAGAACCTAGAAGACAAAAATGGAGACCTCCATACGCCTCTGGGTCTCATGAATCCTGCTGACTCACTGCATTGCTGCTAAGGGCTCTTGGGGGCCGAATTCTTCATCCCAGCCCTTGGGTGACCCTCCAGATGCACGCACACACACAAATATATGCACATGCATACAATCATACATGGGGATTCCCTGGTGACTCAGACCGTAAAGAATCTGTCTGCAATGTGGGAGACCCGAGTTGGATCCCTGGGTCAGGAAGACCCTAGGAGAAGGAAATAGCTACCCACACTAGTATTCTTGCCTGGAGAATTCCATGGACTGAGGAGCCTGGTGGACTATAATCCATGTGATTGCAAAGAGTCAGATACAACTTAGCGACTAACACTATCTTACCTACCAACACACATGCACACTCCCACACATGGGTCCACATCTTCACACACTCGTGCACACACACACACATGCACAGGGGCACACACATATCCTGCATATCAGATTTCCCCAGGACAGCTGTCTGCTGGACTCCACAGTGGTAGCCGGCACTCATCCCGCTCAACTCAGAATCCTCCAGAAAAAGGACATGATGGACTATCAATAAACAAGCCTGTTTCTTCCCCAAGATTGCTTCACCAAACCTGCCAGAATTTATACAACCAAAGGGAAGACATCCAGCAAAGGGTCTCCTGGTGGGCCCTGTGCTTACTCTCAGGATCTTATTCCAAACAGTATTGGAACTCTATCCTGGAACTGTTCCTAAATGTGGTTGTAGGTCAGCAAGAAACCCCAGCTCCTCCCACCCCTTGCCATGAGGATCCTGAAGCAGTCGCCCAGGTTGGGTGGTTGTTTAAGACCAGCCTGTTCCCTATGGCACACGACAGCCCTCACCTCTAAGAGAGGGACCCCAGATCAAACAGGAAGTGCTCCAAGTGTCCTTAGGTCTTCCTTCTGAAGCATTGGGAAGAACCTAAAGATTCAGCAGGCCTCTCAGTGCCCACTGGATGGTGCCAACCCACCTTTCCCCTTTCCCCATCCTACCATCTTAATGCCCTGTGTCAACACACATTCCAAACACCACTGAGAAGTCCCAGGGGAGCACACGCATCGGCCCTGGCTTGGGGCCTGCCCCGCTCAGAGCCCAGGGGCCCACAAGCCTCCCTCAGACTCAGCGACAAGCCTTCACGCAGGCCCCTGACGTGACCGGGAGGGCCTCAGCCAGAGCTGGCCGGGAGGTCAGGTCAGGTCCCCATGCAGGGGGGAAAGCAGGGGCAGAGCAGGGCTGATGCAGGTGCAGCTGCCTTCCCAGCAGGGAGGCCACTGGGGAAAGTGGGTTGCATGGCCACTTCCAGCTGCAGTTTCACTGTGGATGGTCTGGTCAGTCTGCTCCTTTCATAACAAATATTAGTGATAATCTCTTTACTCTTCTGAAGTTAAATAATTGGATGCTATAATGTATCTATGACAAAATAATCAATAGATGATAGAAAGAGATAGAAAATAAAATGCCCTGTGTGTGTATTAGTTGCTCAGTTGTGTCCAATTCTTTACGACCCCATGGACTTTAGCCTGCCAGTCTCCTCTGTCCATGGGATTTCTCAGGCAAGAATACTGGAGTGGGTTGCTGTTTTCTTCTCCAGGGATCAAAACTGGGTCTCCTGCATTGCAGGCATTCTTTACCTCCTGAGCCACCAGAGAAGCCCATAAAATGCCTTAACGTCAGTATAAAAGAAAAGAAAAGTAATTTATAGTAACATCTATTTTAATGGTAAATGTTTAGGCACAACTTCTTGAGATACGATGCTCAAATCCTCCAATACTTGCATCAAATGTAGAATTTCTGAGCTGCAGCAGGTCCAATGCAGCCTGACAGCTGGTGTAACTTCAGTGATTCAGCTTCACGCATGGCATCGCCACTGGTGCTGTGGTTTTTTGAAATTATAAGCAAAGATCAACAAAACTCTGAGCAACGTGAAGTCTAGATCTTCCTTGAACATTTGTGGCAGTGGCATTTCCAGGAAGCCTGGGCCCTGTCCGCAAGACACCAGTAGTCCCAAGGATTGTTGTTTCAACCAAACATGCCCCTCGGAGACCCACTGCAGATCCTTCTCCGCTATGAGCCTCAGCAGCAGAGGCAAGGAGAGGGGGCAGTACAGAGCGCAGCCCTGGCACGGCATGCATCCCATTGCGATATGCAAGGCATCAAAGCCTGAGAGGCTGAGGGAGGGCCTTCTGCAGACCCTCCGAGTTGCCTTTGTCAGCACCTGGGTCAGTGCGGCAGGAAGACCCATCCACAGAAATGTCAGCCCTGCTGAGTATGTGGGCTCCATCAGGGCCACCAGTTAGTCTCTACTTCTAACACACTGGCTGGTTCTGTGGGCCCAGGCCAGCTCAGATGCATGGCCGGGGTCGGGGCAAGGGGGTGTCTCTCATACACTGGCAAAGAATCTGTAAGTTACCCAGTAAGTCCCAGCTCCCAGATCCGCATATTCTAAAGTGAAAATGTGACTTGCTCAATCATGTCCAACTCTTTGTGACCACGTGGACTGTAGCCCGCTGGGTTCCTCTCTCCATGGAATTCTCCAGGCAAGAATACTGGAGTGGGTTGACATTCCCTTCTCCAGGGGATCATCCCAACCCAGGGATCAAACCATGGTCCCCTACACCGCAGGCAGATTCTTTACCATCTGAGCCACTAGGAAAGCCCCAAGTTTATACTTTAGCTGACCAGGCTCCAAACCTGGAAGCTTCCTCCTTCCCTTGAGAGTCTGAGTTCCCAGTTGCAGGCTTCACATCTCTTTCAGGGCATCTCTTTGTATCTTACACCAGAACTTGATGTGGGGTGGGGCCACGAACAGCAGGCATTGAAGCCAGCCTGCAGGTGATGGACCACTTCTGCCCTTGCCAAGTTGCCAGACACAGAAAGCTTTCCCAGCCTCTGTGAGATGCACCTGCCTGGTGGGAAATTCAGAAGAGATGATCCCAGCTTGCAGGGCTGCTGTGAGGATGGAACATGGCAAGGTCTGGGGAATACTCACATCTTGGGAACAAATGAGAACTGATGTCACCTCTGTTCACAGGTTGTGGCCAGGTTGAGCAGAGCTGGGTGACCAAGCCAAGTCAGTCTAGTTGGAATCAGATGGAAGTCTCTGTCTCCTGCTCTCCATGTCCCCTTCAGCTGTGACCTCCAAAGTCCATCCATCCCACGGTCTGCACTGGACCCGGGGTTGTGAGCAGACCTGCCAGAGGTGGGTGACACCCTTCCCGGGCTTTCTCCATCAGCCTTCCTTGAACTCAGGGAAGTCTTAAAGCAGCACCAAGGACAAGGATCACGCCTTCTACTTGACCTTTCTCTAGCTGTTCTCCACGGACCTCATCTATCCGTCTCATCCACAACAGTCAGACCCCAAAGACACAGAGTCACCTTCCCCAGTGGTGGCTAACCAGAGGCCCCTGACCATCTTTTCCAGCTGCCCATTCACCTGACTCAGCTGTGAGCATCTTCCTTTTAGGAGTGCCCCCAAGTTCCCAAATTTAATCATGTGGACACAAGTTCTCCCTATCCCACTGGGAAGAAAGCAATCCACATGTACCCACAGTTTCTGCAGGGTCACCCAACCAACCATAGAGAAACAAGAGGCGCTCTCTGGTCCTCAGTCCAGCAGGTGAGGATGGCTGTGAGGATGAACCCACACCTCTAGGGTCTGTTTCCTGTGGCTGTAAAAAAATGAAGTCTGTGTCTTTGTGAGCCAGGATTCGAAACTGGACTTATCGACATCTCTAACCTTATCTAAATCACTTCTCTAATGAGATCAGTATGTGGACAGACACACCACATTCCCGGCATAACACAGGTCTCCTACCAAACACAAGATAAGCTTATAAACCAGAGATCTTCCACCTTCGACCTGCTTCAGACTTTAGTATTTGTGATAGAAACATCAGGCTTTGTGGAGACTACAGACACACGTTTAACTCAAACAAAGTGAATCAGAACTGGTTATAAAACTTCTCTGGGAGTGTTTTCTGGTCTACTTGATGTACTTGGCCAGGGCTTACTGGCTCCGACAGCTGGTCCAACCCCTGCTGAGAGCAATCCTGAACTTGAGCAAGCAAATCCATCTCCCTGTGCCTTTAAATAAGACTAAGAAAGTCCACACACTCATGGTTGGGGGCGGGGGGTAGGCTGTGAAGAGGAGGGGCCAGGTGACCCAGTTGATGGGAATCTCAGGGCTCTGTGGGCCTCATCAAGCTGGAAGGTTGCCACCACATCACAGAAATCGCTTAAGGGCTCACCTGAGCTCACCTGCAGAGGGCGGGGCCTTCCTGGTCTCTGCAGCAGAGAGCCATTATGCAGAGGAGAGGGCAGTCTTGCACAGGCTCTTTCTGGCTCTCTCCTGAGAGTGAACAAACAGGTTCTCCAGGTGGCTGCCCAACATATGCAGGCTGGAACACACCATCCCTCCAGTGTCCTGGACAGCTGTCTTCATCATCCAGCTTGGTGTGTGATCAGAAGCTGACATTTGTGTGTGTGTGTGTGGGGGGGGGGGGGGTGGATGTCATATCCTTCATGCATCCCCAAGCACGACCTGGAGTATACGGAGGGAGAAGGAAAGTCAGTCTCAGTGGAGGTGAAACCCGGCTGAGTTTTCAAAGAGAAAGGAAAAGAGGACTGGAGACAAAGGCCAGAGGCTTTGTGTGGCTCCTGGGACAGAGAAGCCTGGCAGGCTACAGTCCACAGGGTCACAAAGAGTCGGACATGACTGAGCAACTGACACTTTGGGAGGGTAACATGTGAAACCTCATGACTTTGGCCCCACCTAAGAAGGGGTCTAGACAGGTTAGACATGGCACCTGCCAACAGTGCCCCCAACAATCATCAACAGACTTTGGAGAGAAGACCACCTTGCTGAGCTCCTGTCTGTATGTATCTATGTCAGTGGTTCCAGCTCTAGGAAAGTCGATACCCAGGCCCTGGCCCAACCAGAATCTCTGCAGGGAGACCTCAGGAATCTGTGTTTATCAGAGGTTTCGTGGTTAATGCTAAAGCCAGGAGCCCCCGAGTCCCAGCCCACACACTCCACGGCATTGGGCTAACAAAGCCTGAGGAGTCTTTAAAAATCCCCATCAACAGGTGAATTTTATCCCTGGCCATTTACCATGAGGGCTTCCCAGGAGGCTCAAGGATAAAAGAATCCTCTTGCCAGTGCAAGAGACACAAGAGACAGGGGTTTGATCCCTGGGTCGGGAAAATCACCTGGAGAAGGAAATGGCAACCCATTCCAGTATTCTTGCCTGAAGAAGTCAGGGGACAGAGGAGCCTGGCGGGCTACAGTCCATGGGGTTGCAAGTAGTCAGACAGGTCTGAGCACCAGCACAAGCATTTACCATTAACATTTAACAGTCCTGGAGCAGAACTCGGTGACAGCCATTAGCCACTGCTTCCCGGCGCCTGTTCTATCACCGTTTATTGTGTGTTTATGACCTTCATGGTGTCGTTGCACTGGCTGGCCCTGCATGCCGCTGCCTCACACACTCACAAGTGCAAGATCCCAGGCCCTGTGGAGCCAGCGCCCAGCAAGTCACTCACACTGGGACACCGGGCTCAACAGGGGCCTTTCTGAATTTAACTGCATGCCACCCCTCGTCTGGAGAGCAGGCTTCCGGGGACGGGGCACGGCACAGTGCCCAGGGCCCTGCTGCATCTAGCTCTTGCTCTTTGCCGCATCTCAGGCTGCCTTCAGACCCTGAAGCAGACCCACCCTCCGATGGAGCCTGAGACTCTTCTCCAAGGGACTGCTCCTAAAAGCCACTTTCACCTCTCTCCCTTCTTGAATGAGGAAGCAAGGAATGAACAGAGGTTGAAATTCCCTGGGCTCAGGCTTGCACCTGTGTTCTCCCATTGGTGTGTCTCAGAACATCATGAAGAACATCATGAAGGAGGTGATATTATCAGCCCAAAGATACGCTGGTTGCCCAAGGTCACCCCACTAGTGGCAGCAGAGTGCAGATCCAGGCTCCAGCCTGCCTGCTGCCTTGACCAGAGGGCCTTGGACTTGGCGTGGTTGGGGGATGCTCTTGTTTTGGAAACTGAAATCTCCACAGGGTCACGTGCCACAGGGCAGGAGCTGGGCCAGGCCCACCCACCTCACTTATAAATCTCGGGGTGGGGCAAGGCCACCCTCCCAAGACACTCTCTCAAGAGGATGAAGTTTGCCCAGAGCCCACCCCTCATCAGCTCTGGGGTTCACCTACTCTCCCTCCAGCCTTGCCCTGGTCAGAACATTCTGGGATCGTGGGTGGTAGGACATACTGGGGTGACTAGATGGCCCACGAAAGCCCCAGGAGGGTGAGTGGAGAGTGTGGCATCAAAACCCCTATGTTCTGGGGACACGTGGGCCTGTTTTCTGGATACTCTAGGAGTGTATGGGGAGGGGAGTACCTGGACCTTTTGCCTTAACATCCCAGCTGATCTCAGTCCCTCTCACAAGTCTTCCTCTCCCTCAAGAGTCCTGGCCACATCCTGTTTCTCTTCCCGAACCCTCAGGTCCAAACCTGTGATGGTGCTGCAGGTGACATCTGTACTGTGGGCGACATCTGTACTTGAACAGGTGCAACGTCTCGAGGTCAAGCCGTGACCTCCCATCAGAGCTGTGAGTGCCACCCCCAGAGCTGAAGGTATTGCTGGTTTGCTGTGTGGGCTCAGCAGTCCGGGGGCAGGAGTAGGGTGGGGAGAGTTGATGTCACAACCTTGGGCAGTTTTACATGCAGCCTGGCAGGAAGGAATGGAGCGGAGCACCTCTACTAGTTTCTTTCCTCCAAAAAGCTGTGCAGGCAGCAGGATCGGGGCCTGGCCTGTCCCACCTGGCACAACCCTGATCCTAATTACTGTTCAGTCGCTTAGTCATGTCCAAGTCTTTGAGACCCCATGGACTGCAGCACGCTGGGCTTCCCTGTTGTTCACCATCTCCTGGAGCTTGCTCAAACTCACGTGCATCGAGTCGGTGATGTCATCCAACCATCTCAGCATCTAGTCCTAATAGTCCCCCCCACATATGCATTATCCTCATGGCCTGGGGAACCCATTTCCCCACTGCCCACAGAGCAGCAACGCTGCTCCCTCTTTGCCTTGACACAGCCTGGCCATGCGTCGGGCAGGCCACAAAGAGGGGGCACCACCCAGCCGTGGCCCCACCCGTGAGATGGGACACACCCACGCCAGGCCAGGCAGCGTGCTGTGCGCCCCAGCAGGTGGGGAAGGGGTTTGTGAGTGATGTTGCGGGTACCCAGACCGCACCTTCAAGGCTGGTTTACACGATGCAGCGAGCTCTCGGCCTGGGGGCGGCTGGCAGATGGCCTGCCCACCCAGGGTCAGCTGACAAACTTCCTGGGGCCTTCGGTACAGTGGTCAGATGACCTGGCTGGGTTGTGTAATACGTGTGCTCCGGCCTGCCTCTCCAGAGGGCAATCTGTGGCCCAGGACCCCTTCGGAAGCTAACAACACCTCGTGACCCTCAGTCCGTAAACACAGTGAAGAGCCCACAGAGGCGCAGATGGCAGAGGGGCTGGATTTCGCAACAGCTTCCTCTGTGTTTCCAATTAACTGAGGCGGTGGCCGCCCGCAGGGAGGGGGTGGAGCCAAGGAGACGCTGTTTTCCCCTCTGTTCTCCGTGGTGTTTGTGAGCACTCGGTCCTAGGAAAAAGCCACTTCTCAGGAAGGAATGGCCCCTCCTCCGAGATCTCGTTTCATCCCAGCTGCCCTCCCCAACCTCAAATCTCAGTCCTCCAGGTCCCCGCCTGCCCAGCCTGCCCTGGACAGGAGTCCAGAGACACTCAAGTGTTGTCCCCAAGCCCAGAAGAGATGCCCCACTGCTGGGCCGGCCTCTCAGATGTGCCACCGGATCTGAGAGCCAGTGCTGGGTGAGCAGCCTCAGACTCAGCCCAAGGAAATAGTAAACAGGATCACAACAGAGAGAGATCCCTCTAGGCCTGCGGGTCATTACACGGTGTGCAGCCAGCAAGAGCGGACAGCGCCAGCTTGCCGTCCAGCCGAGCCTGGAGAGACAGAGGGACCAGGAGCAGCTGCACCCACCCTTTGCTCAAGCAAGAGAACTACTCCAGAAAGTAGTAACGCTGACTCCATGCCGTGCACATGTCCAGGAGGTGGCCGGTGCTCTGTGCTTGCAGGTTTATACATGACCGCTCTGCTCACTGCAGAGCTGTGTCCCTTACCCGTCCACCTAGGGCATGTTCCCAGTCCTGGCTCCGATTTTTTAATCTAGAGAATGCCATGTTCAAAGCCTCCTAGGCTCCAAAGATGAGAGGTTTCAGTGGCCTCACCACAGCGGCAGCTGCTTGCAAAATACAAAATGCAAGCAGGATCTTTCCTCAGCAGCCAGGAGGCCAGGATACGCAGCACTGGAGACTCTATGGGCCCTGAGAACCCAGCCTTCTACCTGCAACCACCTCGGTGCATGAGCCAGTCACAGGGTCTCACTAAAGGAGAAAAGTATAACCTTTGAGGGGCTTCCTCGGTGGCCTGGCAGTAAAGAATCTGCCTGCAATGCAGGAGACGCAGAAGACTTGGTTTCGATCGCTGGGTGGGGAAGATCCCCTGGAGGAGGGCATGGCAACCTACTCCAGGATTTTTGTCTCCTCCTCAAAAGGAGCCTGGCCACCACAGGCTCACAAAGAGTTGGACACAACTGAAGCATAACCTTTTAGACATTTCCCTTAGAACACATTTTACTTAAATATGTACTTCAAACCCAAGTATACTAAATGCTTTTGGACTCTGTGGGAGAAGGTGAGGGTGGGATGATTTGAGAGAATAGCATTGAAACATGTATATTATCATATGTGAAACAGATTGCCAGTCCAGGTTCGATGCATGAGGCAGGGTGCTCGGGGCTGGTGCAATGGGACAACCCTGAGGGATGGGATGGGGAGGGAGGTGGGAGGGAGGGTCAGGATGGGGAACACATGTACGCCCATGGCTGATTCATGTCAATGTATGGCAAAAACCACCACAAAACTGTAAAGTAATTAGCCTCCAATTAAAATAAATAAATTATAAATAAAAATAAATGCTGTACCCTAAATGCAGCGGGAAGCTGTAAAAGGAAATGCAGGGAGAAGCTGTCTCCTGCTCTGCCACTTCCTCCTGGGTTGAATTTCTAATACTTGAAGGTTCCTGTCTGCGGAAACTACAATAGTACCTCTCTGCCAGGTGGGGGTGGGGCTTAATCTCCATCAAAAAAGAAATTGTCTTTGTAAAGAAGACAAGACTGTGCAGATACACAATGCAACCTCATCGATTTTCCTTTGTGGGGGGGATAATTCCATTAAAGAGTAACCCCAGTGTGGGACTTCCCTGGTGGTCCAGTGGCTAAGGCTCCACACTCCCAGTGCAGGGGGCCCGGGTTTGAGCCCTGGTTAGGGAGCTAGATCCCATGTGCTTCAACTAAGAGTTTGAATGCCGCAACTAAGACCCCATGCAGCCAAATAAATAGATAAAAATAAATATTGGAAAAAAAAGAAGAACCCCAACGTGGTTTGCCTGAAGTCCAGGAGATGTATAAGGAGTTAAGGGAGCCTCACAGATGTCTTTGTGGAGAGAAATGTCACTGCATTAAACATCTGTGATGGCCACCCTCAGCAGCTCCTCCCTGAGTGTTTCTGCCCACCCTCCCAACACCTGGCGGTCACCCAGCTGCAGTGACATAGAGGGATATCTTCTCTCGTCTCCCAAGCCTGCAAGCCTGTCTCGGTGTGGAGGGCCTGGGAGGGCAGGGGAGGGAGAGAGGCTTTACCCCACACCCCGATCCCGCTGTGAGGAGCTCAGGCGGTTTGAAAGAGGGGCAGCGGATAAGAGTC
Source organism: Dama dama (assembly GCF_033118175.1). Taxonomy (NCBI): domain Eukaryota; kingdom Metazoa; phylum Chordata; class Mammalia; order Artiodactyla; family Cervidae; genus Dama; species Dama dama. The sequence goes on along the minus strand of NC_083696.1, from coordinate 23,065,341 downwards.
AGTGAGGGCATCACGCCGACAGGAGGACCTTGGCTGGGGGCCTGCTGGGACCGCTCAGGAGGGAGAGGATGGCGGCCCAGAGAGGGGCTCCTGTCCTCAGGAAGTGGCCACGCCCATGGGGTGACGGGCCAGCACTGGGGAGCCCTGTGTAGACACACAGCTCCCCTCTCCTGCACCCAGCCTGTGTGCAGCCACAGCTCACAACCAGCCCCGCCCAAGGTCTGGGCCAAGGTCAGGGTAACCATGTTATAAAGGCCAAACCTTCTCCACGGCATTTTCATGGAGCTGGACCAAATTCCACATGGGCACAGGGGTCCAAGGAACCTCCAGGGTGAGCAGAGGGGGCTTTGGTAAGTGTGAGATATTTGGAAAAGCAGAGACAGACGTTCTAAGACAGGGAACAGAAGACTCAGATGCCACAGCCCGAAAGGAGGAGACTCCCATGGATGCAGCGAGACCAGCCAATGTGGCTTCGGGGATCAAGTGGCCTTGGCACAGAGCACTCACAGGAGAAGGTGACCCTCCAGGTGGACCAGCCCCTGGGCTGGCTCCGAGGCATGGTATCAATCCATTCAATTCATTTTCTTCCAAGAAGGACATCTCCAATTATTCTAGAAGGAAGTGGTTCTGCATCTGCTCCTCTGCACAGAAGCCTTCCTGCTCCTCAGGTTCTTAATTAGAACCACTGGCTGCAGGGCCCGGCTCCTTCCCTGCGCCTCCGGACATGGGCTGACCGGGTCACCAGATGTCAGTGTCCATTGTTCAGGGACAGGTTTGGCACTGACCCTGGGGAAGTCCAGTCTGCGGTCATCGTGGCCTGTGCAGCGTGGGGCGGCTGCCTCTGGGCTGGAGAACACACAGGGAGGGCGTCTGCTGACGGTGGTCCCCCTGGACACACAAGGTTCATGATGCTGCAGTAGGAGGTGCAGGGCACGAAGTCCATTCTCTCTTTCTTGCGAATGTTCTTGGCAGAATGTCCCAGGTGTCCCCATTTTCCAAGTTTCTTCCCAGCCTGCATCCACCAACATCTCAGCATCACTGGGATGACAGGAGGGAGGCAGTAGCGAGAAGGGTGGTGGGCTGGGCCTTGCAACTTTCACCTCCTCTCTTGGAAACTTCTTACCCTGGAAGAGTCCATGGAGGAAGTCCAAGGACCCTGCAGGAACCACATGTGGGCGCTCTGGTCAACACCGCTATCAAGACCCTGGACATGTGAGCAATGTGGTCTTGGATGCCCTGGACCAGCTCACCCAACAGAAGGGTGTCACCTACCTCGAACAGCTCTAAGGGGAGCGTGGGACCTGACAAGCCCTACCCTGCCCCAACTCCTGATCCACACAATCAGGACATACAATGAAATGATTGCTGTTTTGAATCTCCAAATGCGGGTAGTGGGTATGTGGCAATAGATCGCCAGGACAGAAACCTCTGTCTCACTTTCAATCATCTCCACAAACGTGTCCCTGTCTACCCGCAGTACCAAGCATAGTCACAGAGGTGGCCACGACACCGTCCATGCGTAAGGCCAGTGCTCACAGGGCAGCATCCAGGGACATGTGTCCTTGTGAAAGCAAAGCTACTAGCTGCAACAACAAGTGAGGTGTGCAGATGCACGTTTTACACACCCACCTGCACCCCAGACTCTGGTCAGGCCAATCTGCTTGCGCAAAAAGGCATTATTAATAAAGACAGAAATGCAACTAACTGCAGACATCTACAGAGGCCTTAACAAGTTCCAGGTGCTGCTTCCAGTTTGCCCGCAGAGAGCCGTTTTCCACCCCAGCAGGACGTTCTGTCTTCATTATTGTACACTGTGTTGTTGTTGAGTCGCTAAGTCGTGTCTGACTCTTTGCAACCCCATGGACTGCAGCACACCAGGCCTCCCTGTCCCTCACTATCTCCTGGAGTTCATAAAATTTTGACATGTTCTTTTATTATGAAAATATGATCAAGTTAATTATTTTTAAATGTCCTTATGGGTCAGGCACCTGTTGGCAACACAGGACACCGCAAAAGGCTGAGGAGGGAGGGGCAGAGGAGGTGGGCCGCATGGAGCAGAGCTGGTGAGAGGCCAACAGAGAGAAGCAATGTGCAGACCCCCTGACTGCAGGGACGGCCAGGGGCGGGGCGCAGGGGGAATGGAGGACAGAGGATAAGGAACTGGGGGTATGGAGGGAACGGGGAGAGAAACAGGCCACTGCTAAACCCCAAAGGAGCAGGGAGAGCGTGGGGAAGATCATTTCTGGTCCCTGTCTCCTCTCCGTTTTTACAGCGTAGGGGTGACCAATTGTACACTGTGGGGATGACCAAAACCTCGCCAGCCTCAGCCTTGGTCCTGATGGTGTGAGGTTCTTTCTACCAAGCAGAAATGCCCCAAAGGTGACAAAGCAGATTCAAAGGATCCAGAGAGTGACACTGAGCAGTCTTAGAGAGGTTCTCGTGGAGAGGGACAGACGAGCTAGCTGACCCTCGCCTGGCTCAGGCTTACCAAGCAGCGATCTGGACAAACGCTTGGCCACCCTGACCCTCGGTGTCTGCATCTGGAAAACGGGCCCAGGTACCAGTGAGGCAATGTCACCAGTGAACGTGCTATGCTCCGAGCATGGCTCTGCCATCAAGGAAATGCAGGGCTGCATGGGGGTGCATGAGCTCCTCACAGCCACACTCATCAGAGCCTGTCACGTCAGTCTCATACTCGATCGCCAAGAGGGAACCCCTGAATGCAGCTAGCCCAAACGGGGCATGTGTTCCCCCCTCTCCTACAGGGCATGCCTGAACACACCGCACCCATCCAGCACTCACCTTCTCTGGGTTCCACCTCCTCACCTGTAAAATAAGAAAGGTAAACCAGGAGCCCCTTGCAATGCTCCCCACAGACCTGACTGGGACTGTCATTGTGGACATGGACCAGTGTTCACACGAGAGCCACGAATGACTGACTCACAGGACATCTAGCCGCACAGGTGGTCTAGAACGTCCATTGGATGGCAGCTCTCTGCAGGTGTTGAGAAGGATTCTGAGGTTGTATTCAGGCACAACCGTGATTACTCAGCGGCGTCTGCCAAGGAGGAAGGAGGAAGAGGTGGCAGCTGTGTGTTGGCACCTTGCTGTCCCAGGTTTATAGAAAGTCCGGGGTGGAGCTAGGCTTGCAGACAGACTGACAGACAGAGATGTTGTAGAAAAAGGCCCCACCACGGGAAGCAGTGCCTCCACTGTGGCGCTGGCCAGTATCTGAGGCTGAAACACAGCTGGTCCTCTTAGCTCCTCTGTGCTGAGAGGACGAAGGACCACGGTGACCCTGACTGCTCCAGACGTGTGCCTCTAACCAGACCAGGGCATCTGCTTCGGCCAAGTGGCCAGACATCCCGACACTCCCCACGCTCAGAGGACCAGGAAATTAAAACCTCATGCTGAAGGAGAAGGAGCCGCAGCACCGTGTTCATTCCAAGACTTAGGGAGAGCGCCCAAACAGAGCCTATGTGTCCGACCCAGCCCAGAGGTGGCAGCCCTGAGACCTGGGGCCATTAACCGCCCCTGTGAGGGGTGCTGGGCAGCCCAGTCATGGCATGGCATTTCCTTTTTCAGGGTGGAACACAGCTTCGGGATTTGGAAGAATAAAATGCATTCTTTTCCTAAGAATCTGCGCGCAGTTCGGGCAGGGCACCCAGCCACGGAGCTTCCTGGTTGAATCCTTCAGCTGAACTGATAAGGGCTGTGCCGGGGCGGCCTGACCTCCAGCTGCAGCCCGACTCCCCGTAGGCAGGCCGGCCACTGGCTGGAGGCCCCGGCTGACGGCACCGCCTAAGGCAACTCGCCTCGCTTATGCTAGGCTCATACCTGTCCCACTGCCAGCAGATTACCTGTCCTCCTTACCTCCCAGGGACAGTGTGTGCTACAGCCGTGCTCTCATCAAGGCCCTGACCATATGAGGCTCCAGCACCAGAGCCTGGGGACCGAAGGACTGGGGCTCCAGCCTCATTAATGAGAGACAGGGAACGGATGATGCCGAAGAAAAGGACCAGGCCTGGTGATGCAGACAGAGAGGACAGCTCAGGGAGTGAAGCAAGGGAATGGAGTCAGACCGGGTTCTCAGGGAAACAGGAGTTTTGTCAGACAGACTACAGGCGGGGATTCAAGGCAGAAGGAATCGCCCTGCAAAAAAAGCCCAGAGGTGTGAAAGTTCAGACAGAGGAAGCGGGGACCTCTCTGGGTTCAGGAGGGAGAGGGAGGGACAAAAACCTGGAAATTTGCACCCAGTAAGGGCAGGGTCCACAGGACTTGTGGTGACAGTATATGAAGGAGAAGCATAAGTGACCCTGGGGTCTCTCAAGGACACAGAAGAGACAGGTGTTGGGGAGGGAAGGGATGTGGGCAGCAGGTAGGAGGAGAAAGGGTGGAGGGGGGCCCCCAGTGCCCTAGGGGGAGGGGGTCACAAGCCAGGAGGAGAGAGGGTGGGGGCCAGGCTGAGGAGCCAGGAGCAGACTCCAGGGTGGGGCAGCCAGGGAAGAAGGAGGGAACTTTGCTAGAGCCTAAAACGCTGTGAGGAAGAAGCGGGAATGCAGCCAGATACCCAGCGGGGGAAGTTAGGTGAGACTGAAAATGTCCCTTGGATGGGAAGCCAGGTGTTCTCACCATTGGTGAGCTGAGCAGGATGAAAATATCCTCAGCTAAAACCCTAGTTTTTCACAACACACGTATAAACAAATGCCAGTTGGATTAAGCATGCTTTTAAAATATGAATTTAATAGAACATGCAGGAGGAGATATTTATAAGCTTGTCACAAGGAAGACCTTCCTAAACAAAGCATGAAACAGATTGTAAATAGTAACACTGAGGGAGGATGATGCAATTGGAAAGTGGGTGAATTAGGACTTTCTCTTTAATGTTTTCTGCATTCTATTTATTATTTTAAAAGGAGAAACAGGATCAAAAGGTAGTTGAGAAAATGGAATGCATGGGGAGTGTTTGGGGAAAAAAAGAGGAGGCAGAATGAGCCCATGGATCCAGGATATCAAAACCACCTGTGTATTCAGTTATCCCCCACTTTGCAAAAGTTTACCTTGCACCACTTTGCTTTTATGAAAGACCTAGGTTAGTACCTGTTGTTGCTAACCAAAAGAAATCTGAAGAGGATTTTCACTTTTATGAAGAAAGGCAAAAAAAGAATATAGTACTCGATGTTTGTTTTGCAGTGGCTGTTACAGAAGCACAGCTCATCCCAAGCAGTGATGCTGGCACCACCAAGCTTCTTCCCAGAAAACACTCTCAGCATCTCAGCATCACGTCTCCAGAGCTTCGAACCATGTCCATGAGTATCTGTGCTTTATCTCAATTGATTTTGTGCAACTGTTAGCAAAATGTGTGTTAAGGTAACTGTTTCTACACTCTACACCACTTCAGCTTATGGTTTCCTAGGAACCCTCTACTTTCAGAAATTGGGGGAAACCCACACTGTGTTCTCAAGCTTGACCAAAGGAAAGCAGAGATGGGAGATACCCCAAAGGGCAAGGTATGTCAAGGAGATAAGAGTAAACTCTGGATAAATACTACACCAAATGCAGCTCTATTGTTCCTTCCTGAAAGATTCCACATAAATCTAAACCAAGGAAAATGGGGGTGTTCTTACATATGAGGCAATCAAGTTTCCTAGCAGTGAATTAACTATTTGAGCTATGCAGCTGCCTGATAGTTTTGCTGGGTATAAGATTCCAGGATGCAGATCCCCTCTCCTCCCAATGTGGAAGGCATCACTCCACCAACCCCCAGTGCTGCTCTGATGAGGCTGATGGTATGCTCATGGCAAATCCTTTGTATGTGACCTATTTCTCTTTGTCTGGAAGCTTTTGGTGTCTTCTCCTTATCCCTGGCATCCTGAGTTTTGTGATAATGTGCATTGATATGGGTCTTCGTTTTCTAAGCACTTGGTGGCTCTTTCAGCATGAAAACTCCTATCCTTCCATTTTGGTTACTATTTGATCATTTCCTCTGCTGTTTTCTTTGTATGGAGCGCCTACTTGTCAGATGTTGTACCTCTTTCATTAAGTCTATAATTTTTCTGTTGTGACTATCTTTGTCTTTCTCTTCTACTTTCTGAAAGATTTCCTTAACATTATTTTCCAAAACTCTATTGACTTTTTATTTGCTTCTGTTACATAATTTTAATTTCTAAGAACTCTTTCACATATTCTGAATGTCTAATACCACATTATTGTTTAATGGCTATATCTTTATTTTCTGCATTCTCTCTCTTTAAGTTTCTTCTTTCTGTCCTTTATTGTTACTGTTTATCTCTATCATGCCTGATAAAAGCCTTCCTCAAGTGCTCAGGTGTCTGGAGTCATCAATCCCATGTTTAAGGCCCTAGCTGGCTGGTTGGAAGCTCAGTGTGGCTGAGTGGAGCTTGCCACCTGGTCGTTTCACTGTAGGTTGACCAGGCTGCTGCTGGACTATTTCACTGAACTACCCACTGGTGTCAATCCTGCAGGCCTTTTCTCTTTGGCTTCTCAGTCTCACCAGAGAAGAATCCTTCAACATTCTGCCTGCAAGGTGGCAGCATACCAAAGTTAAGTAGGGAAAGAGGTCTGAGCAGGAGGGGGCTTGACTATGTGGAAAGCAAGTTTTTAAATTTTTACTTGATTCATCTGTTTTCAGTCTGAGTTCTCTGTGCTCAGCTCTCACTGAGGTTTCCAAGATCAAAGGCTTCCTGAGTCCATCTTTCCAAGGAGTAGCCCTCCTGCATTCTTCAGGTGGTTGTACCCTCACTCTGACCTTCAAAGTATCCAGTGCTTCTGATCCTAAGTTCCCTGGGGTTCTGCATGGCTCCAAAGTTCTGTGACACCCTCACATTAAGAAGCAAGGCTCTGTGGACACTTCTTTTCAACTAGACAGGCTCATGAATGCTTCAACGACAGATCATGGCTGAAGCAAGGCTGTGTGACTCCTAAAGCTAAGTCACAGAGGCCAAGCAGCTTCCACCTGGCTGTCCTGGGATCCTCCTCTGAAAACTCAGCCAGCATGTTGTGAGGAAGCCCAAGTCACATGAAGGGCCACATGAGGTGCTCTGGTCCACCCGCCGTTGAGTCTCCCCAGCTAAGACTCCAGGCACGGAGGAGCAGAGATAAGCCAGTCCCACTCTGCCCTGCCTGAGCTCCTGAGCACTGAAAGCAGAAGGATGCTATGTGCCTATCACCATGGGTTGGCTTGTTGTGTACCAGCCATAACCAGGACAATCTTAAATTTCCTTTTTATTATCCCATCACCCATCTCCCACACACAACACACACATATGCACACCGAATTTGCTGGTATGTAGTGTATAGTTGATCTACTCCACTAAGCCACATACTTCCCATTTTCCAAAATTTTGTTGACATGTCTAATCTGCTGTTGTCCACAACCCTCTCAATTTATACCTTTTTATATTTATCTACTATAACTTTATGATGGTTCAGAGGGAACAAAGAAAAACACCTGATTAAACCTCCAATTTTGACAGAGATTGTGGCAAAACTTTCAATGCTTCTGGATAACTAAAGTGAAAAAGTGAAAGCGTTAGTCACTCAGTCATGTCCGACTCTTTGCAACCCAATGAATTATAGCCTGCCAGGTTCCTCTATCCATGGAATTCTCCAAGCAGAAATACTGGAGTGGGTTACCATTTCCTCCTGCAGGGGATTTTCCTGATCCATGGATCGAACCCAAGTCTCTTGCATTACAGGCAGATTCTTTACTACCTGAGCCAGGGAAGCCTGAACCCAGAGCCAAACTGAAATGCTCCAAATTTAAAATCATCTCCGATAAACTGACGTCAAACTTTGTGAAATAGGTGCATCCCAGAATTTTGCCAGCTTCTGGAAACACTACTGTGTCTGTGATAGACATTCTGAGTCCAGCTGCACCTCACCCATGTTGCCTTGTGTACATATGTTACCAGAACAGAGAGCATAGGAATGCAGAGGTGAGAGCAGGTCAGCTGCAGCCATTAGGCATCCTGTGAGCTTCCCAGGAATGATGAGACTGACTCCAGAGAGTTCAGTATGAACCCAAGCTAAGAGCTATTTGGCCTCAGATTGAATAACTACTTAGACCTGTGTAAGAGAGAGCACATTAACAGTGGGTTTCAGTATCTTAAATGGTACCCAGTGCAAAGAATTGCTACCATGCCCTGAATGACTGACTGCCTCAGCCTTTGAGAGTCCTAGGAGAAGCAGGAGAATAAAGAAAGAGCCCCAGCCAAGAACTCAAAGCCCCCAGGCTCTAGATTACTATGGCCACCTGCATGCTGTGTGCCATCTCTGGAGTGAATTGCCCTCTCTGGGCCTCCCTCATATCAAATGAAGGGTAAGCCAGAGCTTGTCAACCTGGGGAGGAGCTGCCCCACTCCCAGCTGCCTAGGCATATGCTGAGCCATGGGCTTGTCTCAGGACCGAGGGCTACTCGGAATCATTGCTGAGTCAGGGCTGCTAGCTGTCCTACAAAACACTGCCTGGACCTCCAAGACAATTCTGGGCCTCCAGGAACACACACCATGGGCCCTTCAAGCCTGGGTAGGTGGCCCTTCTCCACCTCAGAACTCTGTTCTGTTATGTGATCAGAACACAATAAAGGAATGAACGGGTGATCCCAAGGGAACTTGTTGGGGACCTCTAAGAACCCCAAACACATTATTATGAACATTTCTTTTCTTTTTTTTTTTTTTCATTTACTTTTATTAGTTGGAGGCTAATTACTTTACAATATTGTAGTGGTTTTTGCCATACATTGGCATGAATCAGCCATGGATTTACATGTGTTCCCCATCCTGATCCCCTCTCCCACCTCCCTTCCCATCCCATATTATGAACATTTCTAATGGAGAGAAAAGTTGAAAGAATCGTTTAGTGAACCCCACCTTCTAGATGTCACTGTGAACATTCGCTGTACTTGTTTCCTGTCAACTCCATCCATTACTCCAGCATGTTTTTTGCTCACTTCAAGGTAAGTGACAGATATCCATGTGTTTATTTCACCCCAAGCATACCAGCACATGTATTGTTCACTCAGCTCAGTGTTTTGTATGATTTGGGGGATTTTGGTGAAAAGTGCAAAGAGCATCAGTAAGATGCCTTGGGTACCAACAGACAGTCTGCTCATCCCTTTCTGGCAAAGTAAGCAGGTGAGCTCCTGTTCTCTGCCATAACCATGGAACCCCTGGAGGTGATGCTGAGGAGAATTCAACAGCCACGTGGTCTGAGGTAGGAAGGATGCCAAGCACTCAGCATCGGATGCCTGGCTTGATTCTGCCCAAGGTCACATGAATCAGAACCCCAGCACCTCCCAGGCCTGTCTCTTCATCTTTAAGACAGAGGTGATGACGTCTGCCGGTGCAGTCGCGGGCAGCCAAGACCCTGAGAGCCAGCACATGAAATAGAGCTTTTGCCTGTGCAGTGTCATAAAAGTGGCGAATACTAAGGCAGGAAACTGGCTTGTTCACTGGCCAAAGAATGATTCTCAGATGGCCTGGATGGGGCCCAATGCCAACCCCAAGCCAGTTGCCAGGGCTGCCAGCAGTCGTGATCTGACTGGCAGTCTGATTGGAATAAGGGGTGTCTGAAGGCAGAAGTTTCTTCTCCAGAGCAAGAGCTGCCTCCTGAATGGACTCTCACCGAGTGGCACTGGCCCTGCTGACGGCTGACATCCTGTAACTCCATCACAGCTCTGGGAGTCTGGGATTCCCCCTGTGGAAACAGAGAAGGACCTGAGGGCTGTTGTGGTGGGTGGTGGGGCAGATTGCTTTTCAAAGGAATGTTCCCAACTCCTTGCTGCAAATCCTGTGACCTCCCCACGAGCCAGATGTCTGAGTCCTGGCCCCCGGGGTTCCCAGTAGATCTCAGCTCAGGCTGCTCTCCTGCAGCCACGCACAAAGCCAGGCTGTGCTGAGTCACTCTGAAACGGCCAGTGGGGGTTCCTGGCCTTACCACAGACCAGTAACCCTCAGCCAAAACCTCCCTGAGCGGCCTCAGCCAACAGACGTGGAGTGGGGGGAGGGATACAGCAGCTGACCCATGCTGGGACGGCCTGAGGCATCCTCCAGCATCCCGCCCTGGTGCCCAAAACAGCACTGGGAGCTCAGTCTGCAACACAACACACTTTCACAGTCTCACCTCCCCTGCCTGTCTCCCTGCTCCTTTCCCTAACAGGACTGTCTTCAGTCACCTCCCAAATAAAGCATTTGCATCAATTTCTTCCCTCCATCCCTCTTCCAGGAGGCCTCACCCTAGACACACATACACTTATCAGCCTGAGGATGTATCTTCCCCTTGATTTTGCTGTGAACTTAAAACTTATCTGAAAAGAAATATAGTCATATGACATCCTTTATATGCAGACTCTAAAAAGAAATGATACAAATGAACTTATTTAAAAAAAAAAAACAGACGCAGACTCACAGACTTAGAGAACAAACTTTTGGTTACTGGCAGGAAGGGATAGTTAGGGAGTTTGGGATGGATATGTATGCACTTCTGTATTTAAAGTGGATAATCAACAAGGACTCTACAGCACAGGGAACTCTGCTCAATGTTATGTGGCAGGCTGGATGGGAGGGGAGTTTGGAGGAGAATGGATATATGTATATATATGGCTGAATCCCTTTACTGTCCACCTGGAACTATCATAATATTATTAATCAGCTATCCTCCAACATAAAAAAAAAAAAAGTTTAAAAAAGAAATATAATCTTAATTGAAAAAAAAAAAAAAGTAGGTACAGAGCTGGAGGCTGGCACAAACAGGGGAAGCGAGCATCTTCCTTTTTCTCAGAGGACACAGCAGCCCCACCCCAGCTGCCTCCTGTCGGCTCACAGCCTGATACGACAGAATCAACTCTGAACTCGTGTCACAAACAAAGAGTCACAGGTAAGTCCTCAACAAGAGGCATGTGCCCCAGCCTCCCCAGCCACCACCCCACGGTGGGGCTAAGGGTGTGCAGATGGCCCGGCTATGCTTCCTACAAACACATAAACCAAGGAACGGATGTTCACAATTCCTGGGACAAGGGCGCCAACTGAGCCTTGCAGTGGCAGCCTCATTCCTCCCTTCAGCATTCTCCTCCTTCCCTCACCTAACAACTGCCCCAACCCTCAAGCCCCTGACAATGAACATCAGCCCTCGCGGGATGGGGCTTCACCATGAGCAGCCAGGATCCCTGGCTCTGAGCCTCAGCTTCCACGAGGAGCAGACAGTGAGCAGCTATAAGAGGTTTGGAGGAGGGTTGCCCTTGAGAAGGGTCACACTCGTGTTTGCTGTCATCCTTGTTGTCCTTGCCTCACATCTTACACCCAGCAAGAAGGAACACTACCCGGGTCCTGGATATTCCTTACGATTTCTTAAGGCCACCCCACATTAAAATAGTAGCCATGCTCTGAACGCTGACAGTCAGAATTCAGGCAGGGCACAGCACGGATGCTGACTCTGTCCCCCAGCATCTGCACCCCCAGCTGGGCTCACCTAAACAGCTGGGGGCTGGAGCCCACTGAGGCTGGAGTCTAGGATGGGGTAGACTCCAAGCTGGGATCCACGGGGGCTGGTAACCCAGAGAACACTCTCCACGTAGGGTGGGCTTCCTGCTTGGGAAGAAACAGAGAGAACAAGTGTCCCAAAAGGATGAGGGAAAGTTGTCAGACTTCCAAGTCCCCTACTGCCCCTCCCACCTTACTCGCCTACTAGATGGAGCACTTAGAACCCTACCCAGAATTAAGGGCGGCAAGAGAGGCCCCCCACCTCTCACTTGGAGGGGTTTCTAAGAATCAGGGATCTCTGAAACCACAATGCATGTGGTTACCCATCCCTTCACTTCAGGCCCTCTGTTCCTTGCCATCATGGCCTCAGCTGCAAGGCTTGCATTTATACTCAGATTAACTGAGTATACGACTGAGGTTTTACGACTCCCCAGTCTTGGGAGAGGGAGACTTGGGGCAACGCAACCTTCTTGACGTCGTCACCACTACCCCTGTCTCTCAAAGCCTGAGAAAAACAAGTCTGTCTGCTGGAAAGTGCAAAGCATTTCTCCAAGCCTGCTCATCCTCATTAACACAGTCACGGCTCTGAAAGGAATTCGTCTCCCACAGGAGTGAGCAAACAGGGTCATAAACTTGGAATCCACCGGCCCATGACAGGTCAGAGGATTTTGAAGAAACCCTTAACTCCTGTGAGCCACATTAAAATCTGATCTCTGAAACAGTCAGCCACGAAATGTGACTTGCCATGGCTGGGATCCTGCTCTGCTCTTTGCAGACGCAAGCATTCTTGGCACAGGGCTTGTGTCATACAGACTTTAAATCAAACCCTGTGCACAGAAGAGATAGAAGGATATGCCCAAGATCATTCCTGCAGCTCAAAATAAAGTTACACAAAAGCATTTGGATTCTCTCTGTAGGAGATTTCAGCCCCATGTATCAGAAAATCTCCTAATCTAGAGATGAAAAAATGGGCTTTTCTAGTCACTAATTCCAGTAAAATTTGTGTGAGGGTAGATCAGGACAACAGAGGAGCCTGGTAGGCTGCAGTCCATGGGATCGTGAAGAGTCAGACACGACTGAGCAACTTCACTTTCAGTTTTCACTTTTATGCATTGGAGAAGGAAATGGCAACCCACTCCAGTGTTCTTGCCTGGAGAATCCCAGGGATGGGGTCTCACAGAATCAGACACAACTGATTAGCAGCAGCAGCAGATCAGGACAAACACACTGACCATAGCACATAGCCAGGCCTGCAATTAAGCAAATGAATTGCATGTGGAATAGTTGTACCTCAAAATGTCTCCATTTAAAAGTTTCCCTTTGAGCCCTCCTACACTGTTGGTGGGAATGTAAGTTGGTGTAGACACTATGGAAAACAGTATGGAGGTTCCTCAGAAAACTAAAAATAGAATTACCATACAATCCAGCAATACCACTCCTGGGCATATACCCAGACAAAACCATAAATTAAAAAAGATGCATGCACCCTTGTGTTCATAGCAGCACCATTCACAATAGTCAAGCCTTGGAGACAACCTAAATGTCCGTGGACAGATGAACGGATAAAGAAAATGTGGTTCATATGAAATGGAATCAGTTCAGTTCAGTCCTTCAGTCGTGTCCGACTCTTTCTGACCCCATGGACTGCAGCACACCAGGCTTCCCTGTCCATCACCATCTCCCAGAGCCTACTCAAACTCATGCCCATTATGTTGGTGATGCTGTCCAACCATCTCATCCTCTGTCGTTCCCTTCTCCTCCTGCCCTCAATCTTGCCCAACATCAGGGTCTTTTCCAATGGGTCGGTTCTTCGCATCAGGTGGCCAAAGTATTGGAGTTTCAGCTTCAGCATCAGTCCTTCCAATGAATATTCAGGACTGATTTCATTTAGGATTGACTGGTTGGATCTCCTTGCAGCCCAAGGGACTCTCAAGTCTTCTCCAACACCACAGTTCAAAAGCATCAATTCTTCGGTGCTCAGCTTTCTTTATAGTCCAACTCTCACATCCATACATGACTACTGGAAAAACCATAGCTTTGACTAGATGGACCTTTGCTGGCAAAGTAATGTCTCTGATTTTTAATATGCTGTCTTGGTTGGTCATAGCTTTTCTTTCAAGGAGCAAGCATCTTTTAATTTCATGGCTGCAGTCACCATCTGCAGTGATTTTGGAGCCCAAAAAGATACAGTCTCTCAATGTTTCCATTGAAATGGTATGGATCTAACAGAAGCAGAAGATATTAAGAAAAGGTGGCAAGAATACACAGAAGAACTATACAAAAAAATATCTTAATGACCCAGATAACCATGATGGTGTTTTCACTCACCTAGAGCCAGACATCCTGGAATGAGAAGTCAAGTGGACCTTAGGAAGCATCACTACCAACAAAGCTAGTGGAGGTGACGGAATTCCAGTTGAGCTGTTTCAAATCCTAAAAAATGATACTGTGAAAGTGGTGCACTCAATATGCCAGCAAATTTGGAAAACTCAACAGTGGCCACAGGACTGGGAAAAGTCAGTTTTCATCCCAATCCCAAAGGAAAACAATGCCAAAGAATGCTCAAGCTACCGCACAATTGCACTCATCTCACACGCTAGCAGACTAATGCTCAAAATTCTCCAAGCCAGACTTCAACAGTATGTGAACTGTGAACTTCCAGATGTTCAAGCTGTATTTAGAAAAAGGCAGAGGAAACAGAGATAAAATTGCCAACATCCGTTGGATCATTGAAAAAGGAAGAGAGTTCCAGAAAAATATCTACTTTTGCTTTATTGACTATGCCAAAGCGATTGACTGTGTGGATCACAACAAACTCTGGAAAATTCTTCAAGAGATGGGAATACCAGACCACCTGACCTGCCTCCTGAGAAATCTGTATGCAGGTCAAGAAGCAAACAGTTAGAACTGGACGTGGAACAACAGACTGGTTCCAAATCCAGAAAGTAGTACATCAAGGCTGTGTATTTTCACCTTGCTTACTTAACTTAAATGCAGAGTACATCATGAGAAATGCCAGGCTGGATGAAACACAAGTTGGAATCAAGATTACTGGGAGAAATATAAATAACCTCAGATATGCAGATGATATCAGCCTTATGGCAGAAAGTGAAGAAGAACTAAAGAGCTTCTTGATGAAAGTGAAAGAGGAGAGTGAAAAAATTGGCTTAAAACTCAACATTCAGAAAACTAAGATCATGGCATCTGGTCTCATCACTTCATGGCAAATAGATGGGGAAACAATGGAAATGACAATGAAATGGAATACAACTCAGCAATAAAAAAGAATGAAATAATTCCATTTGTAGCAATGTGGATGCAACTAGAGATTATCATCTAAGGTGAAGTAAGTCAAAAAGAGAAAAACAAATGCCATATGATTTCACTTGCATGTGAAATCTAAAATATGGCACAAATGAACCTATCTACAAAACAGAAACTGACTCATAGACATAGAGGACAGACTTGTGGTTGCCAAGAGGAGGAATGGACTGGCTGTTTGGGGTTAGTAGATGCAAACTGTTACATTTAGAATGGAAAAATAACAAGGTCCTCATGTATAGCACAGGGAACTATATTCAATCTCCTGGGATAAACCATAATGAAAAACAATATAAAGTAAGAATGTACGTATGTATATAACTGTGGAAATTTGCCGTACAGCAGAAATTAGAAAACATAATAAATCAGCAAAACTTCAATAAAGTTTTTTAATTTAAAAAATTAAAAATTTCACCTTTGACATGGACATTCACTATAACATCATTTAAGGCGTTAGATCTAATTGTTGTCTTTCAACTTCAAAAACACCACCTTCAAAATACAAATTTCCATCATAGTTTACCACTTGGCATTTTGAACATTCCTTTTCCAATTGAAACAGGGTGATCGATGACTGTTTATGAATGTTAGCTCTACTGTACTGGTGTTGACTATGGTGGGTGCTTGTGGGTGATCTGATTTTAAACAGGCTTTTGAGGCCTATAGGTGAGGTACCTAGAATGACATTTTTACGCACAGGACAATTTAGTACCTTTAGGGATAAGTAGGTAGGCACATCCAGAAAATATCCCATAATACACTTGTCCTCACTTCAAGTTTACAAGTATCATGCTAATACAGAAACCCATCTGACCTTGTTCTTTTCCAGGGATGCCTTGATTTTTGTCTACACTTCCAGGCAACCAGATTACCTAAAGAAATCTTTATGGTCAGGGAAAGGACTTGGATTCTATAAAACATCCTCACTCACTCACTCTGCTCCTCCCAGTCGTGGTTCCTGATGAAAACCAGTAAGCCTAACAGTTTAAGCGAGGTCGCGCCGCCTGCCCGGGACAGAGAGCAAAAGAAAGGTAAACACTTGGAAACACATCCCGTTCTGCCTGCCCGTGCACACAAAAGGCTGGCCTGCTTCCATAACTCTTTTTTTTTTTTTTTTTCCCTAACTCTTATCAGGGACAAGACACAAAGAGCTTGGCGGGCTCCACTTTCCCATGTAGTGTTCGATCTCAGCCCTTTCTTTCCTCTTCTTGTAGAAACAAATGAATCACTGAGCTACCTGCTGTCCCAAGTGAAGGCACACTTCTCTTCCACTCACTTCTGTAAACATCACTAGCAGATTCTGCAAAGACAAGGACAACTCTGGAACACACCTGTCCTCCAGATGTCCCCGAGTAAGCTAGCCAGGGTGAGTAGTAACAGGATAAGAGTTTGTCTCCCCTCCTCCCCTTGCTCCCTACGTAGGGGGTGATGCCTGCTCCACAGTCATCTCTCCAGCCTCATTGTCACCATTCAGCCCCTCCACATCCTGCCAGTTTGAGGGAGGGACCGCTGTGTTCCACCCAGTGCCATCCGCAGCACCCAGTCCCAAGACCACACTTCCTCCCTGCAGTAGTTACTGGTGCCCGTAAGGGAGAGGGGGGCACACACAGTTTCTCAGCCACAGCAGCCGAGCTGGCCCCAGCCGGGAAACAGCAGTCGCTTTCCAGTACAAGTTCCTTTAAGTGACGACCTTCCTCTTTGCAGGGGCTGATGGGAAACATGCCCACAGCTAGACATTCAGAACTGTTGTCCAGAACTCCAAATCCAAGGGCATCCTTCCATTTAACCACTCAGCAACTTCCTTTTGCAAGTACACTTTGTTTTTCAAACACATTTAAGCAGAACAGAGCAGAGTTTCAAGTAGACCTATAAAATGCTCTCTCAAAAAGGAAGTTTTTTTTTTTTATTCTAGTAGATCATTTAGTAATTGAAGTTTCCGTGACAAATGGGTAATCTCCTATAGATCACATATAAATATTTAAAATTATTTTCTGGATGTCCAGGCAAACGTGTAGGTCAGAAGCTGCTTTTTTTCTTATTTCCAGTGCTTTCTAGTTGGGCAAGGAGCCCAGATACCCATATCGGCTGTGCAAATGAGTGAGATGCCGGGGCCACTCAGGAAAAGGGTGCGTCATGGTGTGTATCTCAGTTTTGCTTCCAGTTTTATCAAAGACAAGACAGCCACATCCAAAATCTTATAAATCGATACCCGAATGGTAATGGGTGCAATAGATATTTTATTCATAAAGTGAAGCATGTGGTCCAGATCTTTAGAAGCAGCTTCTTTGAGCTAAAAAGTCTCAGCTTAACTGTAATCTGAGATTCAATAATGTAAGAATGGTCTCCTTTCTTGCTGGAGACCTGCTTGGGGCGCAATAAATAAGTAGCAAAACTCTTCATAATGTAGCGTCTGGATATGACAGCAATCTCTATTACCTCTCCCAGTTTCCCTGAGGCAGGAATTTAGATACTGCTCACCTGGGCTTTTCCAGCTCAGAGTCCCAGGAGGACCTGTCAGGGGACAGCAGAGGCTGCGGTCACTACTGGTGGGCAAGTTCGATGACCCTCAGGCTGCTGAAATGTCTTCACAGCACTTCAGCTGGCATCCCCCAGAGCAAGCCAAACCAGAGAGGGCAGCTGGGCAATGTTTGTGACCCATGGCCTCAGAGCCTCCCAGCAACACCTCCAGCACAGTTCACTGTGGGACAAGTGCTATAAAGGAGTAGGGTTATCACACTATCAGAGAGCTAGTAGGCAGGATGGATGCTGGTGTGAACCCTTCAAAGGATTCAATTTGCCCCAGGGTTTAGCACTCAAGGGGCCTTCTCTGGTGGCTCAGAAGGTAAAGACTCCACCTGCAATGCAGGAGACGTGGGTTCAATCCCTGGGTTGGGAAGATGCCCTGGAGGAGGGCTTGACAACCCACTCTAGTATTCTTGCCTGGAGAATCCCATGGACAGAGGAGCCTGGAGGGCTACAGTCCACAGGGTCACAAAGAGTCAGACATGACTTAGCATGCACACACACTAGCATATCACCTGGCTAAGCTCACGCTGGGGAGGGGGAAGGGGATAGTTTCCCTGTGACACAGGATAGTTTCCCTGGCTCTGAAGTCCCACCCCCAGCATTCTGCTAGAAAGTTCTTCTCTAAAGTTTTTTTTTTTTAATTGGAGTATAATTGCTTTACAATGTTGTGTTCATTTTTGCTATGCAACAAAGTGACTCAGCTATATGCATGCATATATCCTCTCCTTCCTAAGCCTCCCTCCCTCCTTCCCCCCAATCTCACCCCTCTTGTTAATCACAGAGGACAGAAGTGAGCTCCATGTGCAGTACAGCAGGTTCCCACTAACTATTTTACATATAATAATGTATTTATGTCAATGCTACTCTCTCAGCTCATCCCACCATCCCTTTCCCCTCACTGTGTCCACAGATCTGTTCTCATATCTGCGTCTCTATTCCTGCCCGGCAAATAGGTTCTTATCTACCTGCCTCCTGAGAAACCTGTATACAGGTCAAGAAGTAACAGTGAAAACCAGACATGGAACAATAGACTGGTTAAAAATTGAGAAAGGAGTATGTGAAGGCTATATATTGTCACCTTGCTCATTTAACTTATATCCAGAGTACATCATGTGAAATGCTGGGCTGGATGAAGCACAAGCTGGAATCAGGATTGCCGGGAGAAACATCAGTAACCTCAGATATACAGATAACACCACCTTAATGACAGAAAGCAAAGAGGAACTAAAGAGCCTCTTGATGAAGGTGAAAGAGGAGAGTGAAAAAACTGGCTTAAAACTCAACATTCAAAAACAAAGATCACGACATCTGGTCCCATCATTTGATGGCAAATAGAAGGGGGCAAGGGGGAAGCAATGACAGATTTCCTCTTCTCGGGATCTAAAATCACTGCGGATGGTGACTGCAGCTGTGAAATTAGAAAATGATTGCTTCTTGGCAGGAAAGCTATGACAAACCTAGACAGTGTGTTAAAAAGCCAAGAAGTCACTTGGCTGACAAAAGTCCATATAGTCAAAGCTATGAATTTTCCAGTAGTCATGTATGGATGTGAGAGCTGGACTGTAAAAAAGCCTGAGGACCTAAGAATTGATGTTTTCAAACTGTGGTGGCAGAGAAGACTCTTAAGAGTCCCTTGGACAGCAAGGAGATTAAATCAGTCAATCCTAAAGGAAATCAACCCTAAATATTCATTGGAAGAACTGATGCTGAAGCTCCAATAATTTGGCCACCTGATGCAAAGAGACGACTCATTGGAAAAGACTGTGATGCTGAGAGACTGAGAAGAAAGAGGAGAAAGGAGAAACAGAAGCTGAGATGGTTGGATGACATCACTTACTCAATGGACATGAGCAAATAATCGGGAGAGTGTGAGGGACTGGGAAGCCTAGCTTGCTACAGTCCACGGAGTCACAAAGAATCGTACACAAGTGAGCAACTGAACAATGAGACCTAGACCAGCAGCCACAGCTGCTCTCTGGATGGAGTCTGGAGAGAAAGCTTTCCAGGCAGCCGGATAGAATGTCAGTGAACCTCAGGGCTCAGAAGTAACTTGCTTTTCTGTTACACAGTTTCCAACAGTGACCCGGCACAGGCCAGGTCGACTCAGAACATTCAGTACAAATGTTGGACTGCCCGCTCATCCCTAAAAAAAGCCTCTAGCTCCTGGCACCAGGATTGCTTAGAAAGCAAGCTCCCTGGGAAAGGAAAGAAGTCCTACC
The DNA here is from genome assembly GCF_033118175.1 of Dama dama. Classification (NCBI taxonomy): domain Eukaryota; kingdom Metazoa; phylum Chordata; class Mammalia; order Artiodactyla; family Cervidae; genus Dama; species Dama dama. Next base: position 23,045,777 of record NC_083696.1, on the reverse strand, counting down.
TACACTTGGGATAACAAAGCCAACCAGAATCTAGACCTGCTTCCATGTAACTAGGGGAGGACTTACCACATGGGAGGTGGGAGGCGATGGCCAGCGTGACGGCAGCCGGAAAACTACTGGAGTGGGGCCCCAGAGAGCTGCAGGAAGGCATTCCAGGTTGAGTGAGGCTCACCACAGCCATTTCCACGGCAGTTTCTTTTGAAGTCCACATTCTCCTCTCACTGCAGTGGTGACCCCACTTGGTCCCAGAGTGGTTCCCAGAGCCTCACAGCATGTTAGCGTGGAGATGCAATCCTAGTACTTGGAGGGAAGAAGCAGCATCCTGGAGCCTCAGTACAAAGACTAGTCCATTAGCATCAGACAGGTTTAGTAAGCTGTGAATGTGAAAGTGATAGTCACTCAGTCATGACCGACTCTTTGAGACCCCATGGACTGTAGCCTGCCAGGGTCCTCTGTCCATGGAATTCTCCAGGCAAGCATACTGGAATGAATGGTCATTTCCTTCTCCAGGGGACCTTCCCAACCCAGGGATCAAACTGGGGTCTCCTGTATTGTGAGCAGATTCTTTACCATCTGAGCCTCCAGGGAAGCAGCAGACAGGTTTACTGGGCTGAGGAGGAAGGAATTCTGAGTGAGGGGAATGGAAGGAGCAGGACAGATTGCTCAGCATTGCTGATATGTCCTTGAGTGGACATGCTGCTCAGGATGAATCTATGAGTTCATGCCCGGATGAACCATCAAGGCAGGCATAGATGCAGGGCTAGTCAGTAACAGAGAGCTATAGATACTTTAAAAAGGAAGCTTGGTAACTGGAGACTTGCTGCTATGTTGTCCTCTATGCCCTGAGCAAATGTCTGTGAGATACTTCCAGATCTATCCGAGGATGTATCCATGTTATCACTACTACTTCCCACACTTTGTGTTGAACACTATATCAAAGGCAGTGTATTATTGCTCCTATTAATGCAACAATGAACATCTACTGTGTCCCTCCTAAGGGCCAGCATTATCTGAAACAGTCTCCATACATTTTGCTCTTCAAACTACACAGTACTCCTAAGAGGGGAAAATGAGGCAGAGAGAAGTGGCATAGTCACTGGCCTGGCTTGAGAACCTGCGCCCAGTGCCCTGCCCATGCTACACAGGAGAGCTGGTCAGAGCCTTCTGCGCATGCTCACCAGCTCATTCATTCAGGGCCTGGAGCTCAGTCCACAGGCCACTTCGTCTGCAGTGGGGATTCGAGGAGGAAGAGGGGGTGGATTGTTCATAGTTGGGATGGTGAGTCATCAGAAGGTCCCTGAGTGGATCGCAAGCCACCCACTTCACCACTGCTAGGGCCACCATGTCCAGCAAGTCAGTGGGCTCTCGGGGCCTGGGTTTCACTCCTTGAGGATGGAGCCCTTGGCAAGGTGAGCCCGGCTCCTACATTTGATTCAGTCACCTTATTTACCCCAGAACCTCACTCTGCTCAGAGCACAGTGGTTGCGCTCAACAAGGTATTCTACCCTCAGGGTATGCATTCTAGCCGAGGGGGAAGCAGCAATAAACAGAAAACCCGGAAGAAGCAAGTCCTGAAGAGTGCAGACAGTGATGGGCTGCCAGCAAAGGGAAAGCAGCGTGTCCAGGAGAGGCCACTGGTCTTGTGGGAGCTGGTGTTACAGAGGTGAGATGGAAGCCAAGATGGGGGGCCCCCAGGAGATCTGGGCAAGTGGACTGAGCGGGAGAGAGGCAGAGCAGGGGGCCAGACCTCCCTCAGGCAGCGCCTGGAGACCTGCCCTCTGCTCAGGTGCTCTGATATCATGGCAACCTCCAGCCACAGAGTCACCCGAATAAGGCTTATTGGGAACGAAGCTCAGAACTCCAAGCAGAGGCCACAGAATGAAGAGACACAAAGGGAAGCCATGCCTGAGGGCAGGGATCTACTTCAACTGGGCCGTTGTCCCTGTCCCCACCCACCCCCCAACCCCTGAAGCAGCCCCGGTGCCTACCCGCCTGCAGGCTGTGACCTAACTGGCTTGAAGTCATGTCATTCATGCTGGTTCAGAGTTATGATACAAGGTGACACTTCCCAAGGCCTTTGGTGGCTGCATAAAGCAAACGCAGGATGCCCAGGCCTACAGTAGGGAGGGTGGGGAGCCCAGAAAACTGGAGGCCTGAGCTTCCCTCTGAAGGCACCACCTTAAACACTCAAAATGCAGGAGCAGATGTTTAAACTGTCTGGGAACTGAATCGTGTCCGCCACCCCGTGAGGCTTCCAGCTTAGTGGAGGAGCAATCTCAATCTAGTCCAACCCTCCTGGGTTACCTGAGAGAAGACAGAGGCAGTCACTGGCCGGACCCGCATCTTCAGGCACACGTGGAGGGAGGCTCCACAGCAGGGCCAGGCTGGGCGATGACAGGGCTGACTCAGGGCTCTGGGTCAGGGGACAGTCACAGCTGACCATGGCACCTTGGGAATCCAGAGAGGAATCCAATGTCAGATCAGTGTACAGATGGTGCATCCGGGTTCATGTTTGGATAGCCACTCTGCTGACAGCTTGAGAGTCATCACCGAGTGTCCTGCAGGACAAATGGCTCGACTTCCCAGGCCTCTCCTTGTCCTGAAGAACCGAGGTCACAGACGCTTGTCTCATGGCCAGCAAAGGCACTCACAACCACCTAAATGCCCTGTCCCTGAAGCCAGGCTTCTCACTCACAGGAAGGGAAAGAAGCCCCTGGCCTGCTCTTGGAGACCACCCCATCCCCCACCATCTGGTCAGAGCCACTAAAAGGCCTCGATGTTGCCGTGATGTGAACGGACCTGGAGTCTGTCACACAGAAAGTCAGAAAGAGAAAAACAAATGTCATCTCTGTTGCCAGTCGCTCAGTCATGTCTGCTGCTTTGTGACCCCATGGACAGCAGCATGCCAGTCTTCCCTGTCCTTCACTGTCTCCCGGAGTGTGCTCAGACTCATGTCCATTGAATCAGTGATGCCATCTAACCATCTCACCCTCTGTCTCCCCCTTCTCCTTCCGCCCTCAATCTTTCCCAGCGTCACGGTCTTTTCCAATGAATCAGCTCTTCGCATCAGGTGGCCAGAGTACTGGAGCTTCAGCTTTAGCATCAGTCTTTCCAATGAATATACAAATATCATGTATTAATGCATATATATGGAATTTAGAAAAATGGCACAGATGAACTTATTTCCAGAGCAGGAATAGAGATGCAGATGTAGAGAACAGACATGTGGATCCGGGGCGGGTAGGGGAGGTGGTGGGATGGAGATGAATGGGAGAGCAGGATTGACATATATACGCTACCAAGTATAAAATAGACAACTAGTGGGAACCCACTGTACATCACAGTGGAGCTCAGCTGGCTGTGATCACCTAGAGGGTTGTTGGGGGGCGAGGTGTGAGCAAGGTTCAAGGCGGGGGGAATATGTGTATACACATAGCTGACTCACTTTGTTGTACGCAGAAACTAACATGACATTGCAGAGCCATTATATTCCATAATAAATAAATGGCTTCCCAGGTAGATCAGTGGTAAAGAATCTGCCACCAGTGCCGGAGCTGCAGGAGACACAGGTTCGATCCCTGGGTCAGGAAGATACGCTGGAGAAGGAAATGGCAACCCATTCCAGTATTTTTGCCTGGGAAATCCCATGGACAGAGAAATCTGGTGGGCTTCAGTCCATGTCTGTGTCAAATATTGTCTGTGGTCATCAGAGATTAATTTGTTGTTGATTTCAAAGGAAGCCCATAGGACGATGGGGAGGCATGGTGAATGTCTCCAACTTAAGGAATCAGATCAAAGAAAATCTGCCTAAACCCTGGCTGTGCATCCAGGTGAGCACAACACATCTTTGGACAGCTTGTGTCCATTTCAATATCAGCACAGCTACTAGAATAGTCTGTGTCGAGCACAGATCCGAGTCTGTAACCTGATAGCAACTGGAAAGTTTAAAGAATCGCAGTGGTTCATCCTCAGAAGAGCTGACACCTTCTTCAGAACCTTCCAAAAGAGAATGGTGGTTTGGCCAACACTAGCATCCAAGCCATGATGGGCTGTCAGAAATTCTAGACACACTGGTCAGTGCCTCTAATGGCACCATGGAGGGATGCCAGCCATGGCTGGACCCTGAAATAGTTGGCACTGATCAAGATCCCAAAATCTTCCTTATTGTGGTTCTTAAAAACACTGTCCACAAAGACTAGATCCTTCCAACCTCCAGGAGGCTTTTTGGCCTGCCTGCTGTTCATGTGGCTCCTCTAGACTGGCTGCAGAGGAAAAGCAAAGCTGAGACTGTCTTGGCCGCCCATGGACACTCTCAGTCTGGCAAGAGCCATCTGCAGTTTGGGGGCATTTTACCCCCAAATGGCAGGTGTACCAGATGTCTGAACAAGGCCCACACTATGAACTGCCATGCCTGTGCTGGCCTGTTCAGAGTCACTTAGATTGTGTTTCCCTAGCGAGATCAGACCAGCTCCATCGCCCCTACTTCTGCAAATAGCTGTAGGTGTCTCCTGTGCTACTTCTCCAGGCAAAGCCAAGCCGAGGGGGCCCACACTCAGGCTGTTTTCCAAAGAGATGGTGAGACGTTTAATTCTATGTGTCAACTTGACTGGTGGAACTGTTTGCCAAACACCTGGTAAAACATTATTTCTTGGTACATCTGTGGGATGTTTCAGAAGAGATTAGCATTTGATTCAGTGGACTGAGTCAAGGTCACCCTTGCAGAGTGGGCAGTCATCAGCCAATCTCCTGAGGACCTGAAAAAAAGGCAGAGGAAGGGCAGATTCACTCTGCCCTCTTAAGTGGGATGTCTGTCTTCTCCTGTCCAGACGTTCCTGATCTCAAGCTTGCAGACAGCAGATCATGGCACCTCTCAGCCTCCATAAATGTGTGAGTCAATTGCTATAATAATTCTCTTATATCCATCTATCTTATTGGTTCTGTTTCTCTGGGAACTCTGACAATACAAGTTGTATCAATATTATTTTCAATACAGCATGACCTGAAAATCGACCACAGCCCCTCCCCCCACACGCCTTCCTCACACAACAAATGGTAACAGGGGAAAAAAAATCCCTTCTGGGCTGAGAATGGACAAAGGAGATTTTACCTACTAGCTTGTGTAAACTTACTGACTTCCTTCTATTCATAGCCCACCAGGTGGCAGATGGAAATGACAGAGGGCTCAGCTTTCACAAGAACTAAAGGTGGGACAGCAAGTTTTCTCCATGAGTAACTGTGGTATGTGGATGTTTTACAACCGTAGAGAAAATGAGGCTGCTGTATATACTTTGCTACTACCTGGGTAAGTGGTTTCCTGGCCTGGCTTTCACTATGAAGCATGATTTGCAATAGTTGTCAGTATAATTCCCCATATTTGCCTGAAAATACCCTGGACTGTGTCCTCCCAACCTTCAGCTTTCATTCAGCTCCGCTCCTGAGATGAAGCCATTGGTGATGTTCCTGCTCAGTTATGGTTCTGTTTTTGCAAATGGTTACACATTTTCCTCTCATTTACATACAGAGATAGATAATAGATGATAGATAAATAGATAGATGTTGTGGTTTAGTCGCTAAGCTGTGACCAACTCATTGTGACCCCATGGACTATAGCCAACAGGCTCCTCTGTCCATGGGATTCTCCAGACTGGAGAATACTGGAGTGGGCTATCATTTCCTTCTCCAAGGGATCTTCTTGACTCAGGGATAGAACCTGCATCTCCTGAGTCTCCTGCATTGCAGGTGGATTCTCTACAGCTGAGCCACCAGGGAAATGGATAGATATTATTTTGCTGACGCCTCCAGAATCACTTTCCACATCTCTGCCTTCACAAACTGCACTTGTTAAACTCTTCCCAGGTCAGGCTCACACACCAACACTGCGTGTTACTCACTGTGAATAAATGGATGGAGCGGGAGGAGTTGGGAGCAACCCTTCAGGATGGATAGACTGGACAGATGGGCAACAGAAGGCCCAGTGGAGCCCAGAAATGCCTCTCAGCTCTCCTAAGGATTCAAGGTCTTGAATCCCCGGGCTTCAGCCCCTCGCTTACAAAAGGGGCTCTTGGGGCTTCCCTGGTGGTCCGGTGTTTAAGAGTCTGCCTGCCAGTGCAGCAGAGACACGGGTTTGATCCCTAGGTCAGGAAGATCCCCTGGAGTAGGAAATGGCAACCCACATCAGCATTCTTGCCTAAAGAATCCCAAGGATTTACGTTCTGCCAGTGCAGGGGACACATGTTCGATCCCTGGTCTGGGAAGGTGCCACATGCTGCAGGGCAAGTAAGCCCACACACCACAACCCCTGAGCTTGTGGTCTGGAGCCCATGCTCCCCAACAAAAGGAGCCATCACAGTGAGACCCCTGCACACCCAGTGAGACACAGCCCCCTCACCACAACTAAAGAAAGGCCACGCATCGCAACAAACACTCAGTGAAGCCATGAAGAAGAAAACGTACAATTTTTTCATTTATTTAAAAATAAATTTTCAAAAGGGAACTCTTGAAGGAGGCATGTGGTCGGCGCATGCTGCAGGAAACCCTCCATTGCCACAGAGTCTGTCACTCACGGTGGTGTCCCCCCAGCCCTTCATGGGTCCCACCACTGGCTGTCATTCTCAGGGGACAGCACATAAAAACACCCCTGCTCGTTATAATGCAGAAAACAGAAAGCACACATTTAAATGCTGGGTCTTCAGCAAATGACCAGGCTCACATAGCCACCTAAGTCGTTCATTTCATTGCTTACTGGAGCTACTCATTATTACACCCATTGTACAGATGGGCAAGTGGAACCTCACGGCACAAGCAATTTGGCCAGAGTCATATAGCTGATTCTAGAAAACGAAGCCAGAGAGTTGTTCAGTCGTTCAGTCGTGTCCAACTCTTTGTGACCCTGTGGACTACAGTACACCAGGCTTCCCTGTCCTTCACTATCTCCTGGAGTTTGTTCAACTCATGTCCATTGAGTCGATGATGCCATCCAACCATCTCATCCTCTGTCGACCCTTCTTCTTATGCCTCAATCTCTCCCAGCATTAGGGTCTTTTCCAATGAGTCAACTCTTCACAAGAGAAAGATATGACTCTACAAGTCATAATCTCTCTAGCCTGAGATGTTCCCCTTTTATGAAAACATCTTACCCCCTCTATGTTTCCAGTTTGGAGACCCACGGGCATGGAGTTGAGCTCGATATGCTAGCAGGAAACCTAGAGCCCCATCACTGCTCCTCCAACTCCTGTCTGTGCAGTCTTGGGTGATGCTGAGTCTCTGAGTGGTCTCTGAGCCTCAGTTTCTTCTTCTGCAAGATGGGTATGCTGATGCCAGGGAGCTGGGTTTGAAGATTCACTGCATGACATGCACAGCAATGCTGCATTGATGGATGCATTTGGCAGGTGTATTTACTTGTTTTCCAGTAACTCCCTGAGTTCAGGAAGAGAAGCACTGCTGAGATGACTGTGGTACAGAGGCCTGGTTTCCTGGGGCTGCTCTAACAAAGCACCACTAACTGGAGTGCTTAAGCAATAGAAATGTATCATCTCACAGTTTTGGAGTCCAGAAATCAGAAACCAAGGTGTCAGCAAGCTCCCTGCAAGATTCTGGGTGGAATCCGTTATTGCCTCTTCCAGATTTTGATGGTGGCTCATAGATTCACTGCTCCCATCTCTGCCTTTGCTCTCACATGGCCATCTTCCCTGTGCGTCTGCCTTTTCCTCTTCTTATAAGGACTCCAGTCATAATGGATTAGGACCCACTCTAATTCTCTCATCTTAACTTGACTGCATCCTCTAAGATCCTTCTTCGGGGTCCCTGGAATGAATCCAACACCTATGTGTAGTTTCCCCACACTGGTGAGCAATACTCAGATGCCAGCAGGGGATCCAAGACTTCAACTCAATTCTAATACTATCTACCCAGCAAGAGCATCAGATGCCACAGGTAAAGTGCTCCAACCCACAAGACCACTCTCCTCTTCAGATGCCAGCCACAAACCCAGGTTGTCACCTACGCTTCCCCTCTGTGTGTGTGCTTCCCATCTACTATCAATCAGAGCTTCCCACAAACCCCCACCCGCTTCCTCGACTCAATTAATGTGCTAGAATGGCTCACAGAACTCAAGAAAATCCATTTCCTCAACAGATTACTATTTATTATAAAAGGATGTTAAAAGATATGAATCAACAGTCAGATGAAGAGATTCATAGGCTGAGGTTCTGAACAGAGAGGTCTCTGTCCACACAGAGCTTGGGGCCCAACTCGGTGGCATATAGAAGCTCCCTGAAATGGTCAAAAATCTGCCCTTTGAGGGTTTGTGGAGGCTTCATTACATTATCACGGCTATCTAAATTACTGGCCAGTGGCAACTGATTCAACCTCCTCTCCCCTCCCTGGAAATCAAGGGATGGGACTGAAATTCCAGCCCTCTAATCACATGATTGGTTCTCCTGGCAATAGGCCCCCATATTTAGGTGCTGCTAAAAGTCACCTCATCCATATGACAAAAGACAGTTTTATCACTCTCTACATTTAGAAATTCCAAGGGTTTATGAGCTGTGAGCGAGGAACTGTGGAACACAGCCAAATATATATTTCCTATAAATCTCAATGTTGTTGTTCTGTCAGAGTCACATTCGATTCTCTGCAGCCCCATGGACTGCAGCACACCAGTCTTCCCTGACCTTCGCCATCTCCCAGAGCTTGCTCAAACTCATGTCCATTGACTCAATGATGCCTTCCAACCATCTCATCCTCTGTCATCCCTTTCTCGTCCTGCCCTCAATCTTTCCCACCATCAGGTCTTTTCTAATGAGTCAGCCCTTTGCCTCAGGTGGCCGAAGAATCAGAGCTTCAACATCAACATCAGTCCTTCCAATGAGTTTTCAGGACTGATTTCCTTTAGGATTAACTGGCTTGATCTCCTTGCAGTCCAAGGAACTCTCAAGAGTCTTCTCCAGCACCACAGTTCAAACGATAATTCTTCAGCACTCGGTGTTCTTTATCGTCCAACTCACCCCAGGTCAGATGAGGTCTCCAGGGACCACTACTCCATGGTTGCTGCTTGTTGGGATGGTACACAGAGACTTGGGTCAGGGAGACCCTCCATGGTGCATTTTCCCCATCAGGGGCTTCATTCAGGAGCAGAGGCACAGTCCGTGTTCCTCTAGGTCCCACCTCATCACACTGACTGGAGAGGAGGCCTCCCCTTGTGAGGAGCCTCCAAGAGCCAACTTGGAGGCAAGCACCCAGTACAGCTGTCTGCCCAGGGGGAAAGGAGGGGAGAGGCAGGTGAGGCAGGAAGGAAGGAGGCCCATGAGGGGCATGCTGTCCATCAAGCCACACTGTTGGCATCTAGAGCTCATCATGCTGGGAGCTCTAGGGGACACACTGATGCTGCCTGGGAGTCGTCCATGAGGGGTTAGGATTTATCTGCCAACACCCAGCTTCCATGGACAACAGCTGCTCATAAGGCCAGGAGTCCCCAGCTCAGCTGCACAACGTGATGCTTCTGCTAGAAAGAGGGAAACTATAGGTTCCAGGTGCAGCCTGGAAGGCACAGGCAGGAACAGTGGCTGAAGGAGGGCGTTGTTGCTGTTGATGCTGTCGCTAAGTCATGTCCAACTCTCTGCAACCCCATGGCCTGCAGCACACCAGGCTTCCCTGACCTTCACCATCTCCCAGAGCTTGCTCAAACTCATGTCCATTGAGTCAATGAGCCATCTCATCCAACCATCTCATCCTCTGTCACCCCCTTCTCCTCCTGCATTCAATCTTTCCAAGCATCAGGGTCTTTTCTAATGAGTCAGTTCTTCGCATCAGGTGGCCAGAGTATTGTAGCATCAACTTCAGCATCTGTCCTTCCAATGCATATTCAAGGTTGATTTCCTTTAGGATTGACTGGCTGATCTTGCAGTCCAAGGGACTCTCAAGAGTCTTCTCCAACACCACAGTTCTAAAGCATCAATTATTCGGCTCTTGGCCTTCATTATTGTCCAACTCTCACATCCATACATGACTACTGGAAAAACCAGAGCTTTGACTATATAGACCTCTGTCAGCAAAGCAATGTCTCTGCTTTTTAATGCACTAAGTTTATCATCACTTTCTTTCCAAGGAGCAAGCGTCTTTTGATTTTATGGTTGCAGTCACCATCAGCAGTAATTTTGGAGCCCAAGAAAATAAAATCTGTCATTGTTTCCACTTTTTCCCCTTCTGTTTGCCATTAAGTGAAAGGACCGGATGCCCCCACATGAACCATCAACAGGCCTTCTTGTGCTTGGTGATGGGCTTGGCGCTGCTCCTTGCTGCTGCTCCCCAGTGCTTAGAGGGCTTGGCTGCAGCTTTAGTGGGCTTGCACTGACTCTGCACACCTCCCTCTGGCCAACTCTACTGTCTCCTGCTCCCTTCTATAGTATTAATTACAGGAGCTCCCCAGGATTGTCCTCCTGGGAGCAGGTCTCCCTGGGACATGACCTCATTGTGTCCTCCATGCCAGAGTATTTTGCAATCATTTTACTTCTCATGATCTCAGATAAGACCTGGCCCTTGAACCCACCCACCTTCACTCTAATCCTCCCTCAGCCAGAAGTTTACAAAAACCTTTAATCAAACATTGGCCCGGATCAACATGGACTAAATTTTCTCAACTTTTGCTGTGTTCTCTCTGCCAGACCTAAAAGGCTCCTGCAGAAAACATTCCATTTTCTCATAAATTAGAAAAATTTCTCTTTCTCCAAGTTGTTGATAAGTACATGCAGCAGCAGAGGTCAACCAGTTTAGTTCTGGAAAACAACCGAGTGTGATGTCAGGCGTCCATCGAGCTGGAGCCTGTAAAACTGTTCTTGCTCTGTGTGGTTTCCAATTGCAGCCTCATGAAGACTTTATAAACAAATGCCAGTGCTGTCGATTATGACCAGAGTTCACATTCTGAACAAGCAAGGAGTTCAGACTGTCTGAGACCCACCTTATGTGCTAAGTCACTTCAGGTGTGTCTGACTCTTTGAGACCCCATTAACTGTAGCTTGCCAGGATCCTCTGTCCATGGGACTCTCCAAGCAAGAATACTGGAGTGCGTTGCTATGCCCTCCTCCTGGTGAGCTTCCCAACCCAGGGATCAAACCTGTGTCTCTTGCACCTCCTGCATTGGCAGGTGGGTTCTTTACCACTAGCACCACCTGAGATCCATCTTAGTCTCTCTCCTGCTCAAACTCCTGGGAGCCTTTCAAGGCATGGGAAGAGTACCTCCTGGGGAGACATCCTGAGGGCTCAGAAAGTCCCCCAAGCTGCTGGCTGCCTGGCCTGGCAGCCTCTGATGTGTACTGCAAGATTCTGGCATATTAACTGTGCCCCAGTCCCCTCAGGAGGGCAGTAACCAAGGGGCTACCCAGTCAGGGATGCAGGGCCGGCCATTGGCTATACAAGTCAAAGCCCTTCAGTGTCCGATGAAGCATGGCTGACAGCAATACAGAGAAAGCAAATCTCATTGCCTTACTGTAAGCAGCTCTGTGGGGTCTGAAACAAACCTTCCCTGTGAGTTCCAAGCTTCATATCCTGCTTATTTTGAAAGGAAAAGAGGAGTTGCAGAAGGGATCCAGTCATTCCAGGGACAGCCCACTCCCTGGAGCTGTAATTTTGCAATTTTTATTCATCTAGTTTGGGCTGAGTGTTCCCCAACCTTACAAAGATGTTAACATTTACAGATCTTTAGAGGGGAAGGGCAACTACCAGGAACTGTTCATCATGACCTCGGACACCATCATGACCCTGGACACCCACACCTCCAATGACATCACCCAGAGACCCAGCACCGCAACTCACATCCCAGAACCGGGAGACATGTGAACTTGTACAGGTACTCACGTGGAAGCCTGGGCTCAAAGTGGAAAGAACCTCTCCTGGCAGGACACCTCCTCCTTACTGACCATATGGCGCTGGATGGCTGGCCCCCTCAGGTTAGCTCAAAAGGGCAGTGGGGCCCTGCTGGACCAGAGCAATGTTGTCCCCAAGATCCAGTGAGTGGGCTGAGTTCCCTCCATAGGACACTCTCAGAGCAATATTTTTTTGTCCAGTGTGAAGTTTGCCAGTACTTCAAAGACCTTCTTTCCAGCAGGACACCGTGCCTGTAATTGGAGGCAGTGCTACCAAAGAAATAGCCATTTCTGCAGCCTGGGCACAGAAGCCAGCAGACTAGAGCTTCAAAGGGCCACATACAACCTGGTCACCCAAGGATGCTCTATGCATGCCAAGAATAAACAAAATGGCAATGCACACATAAATGCCTCAAAGTTACCGAGCAATCATTCCACACCTTCCTTACTAATCACCAACTGTTTAAACCACTTCCCAGCCTGACCCTGGTATTTGTCCCACCTCAGGAAAGCATTTACCCTGAGTCCTTTCCACTATGTTAAACTTTCCTGCTTACAGCTTGTGACTATGTGATACTGTTTGTGTATTTCCTACACCATGCATTTCTCAGCAGACTCTGACTGGGTGTCCCACAATTTCATTCCACTCTGACACTCTCTATTTAGAGATAGTGTCATGTCCCACAGGTTAGGGGCTCACTCTCAGGAGACCACTCCCCACTCAGATGCCAACTGCTAGTTCAGTTGGTCACCTTGTTTCTGACCAACTAGCCGCAGATCAGAGGTTCTCATGACCTCCACGTTGTATCCCAGTAATTGCTAGAGAAGCTCACAGAACTCACAAAACCCATTGACTCACTAGATCACCTGCCAATTGCAGAGGATGTTAAAGCCAGATGAGGAGAGGTCCCAAACAAAGGAGCTTCTGTCCCTGTGGTGTTTGGGGACCAGTCCAACAGCACAAGGACAAGTTCTGATTCACCAGCCCAGAAGCTCTCTGAATCTATTCCTTTGGACTTTTGTGGCAGCCTCATTACACAGGCATGACTGATGAAATCATTGGCTGTTGGTGACTGATTCAGCCCCCTCTCCATTCCCTGGAAACCAGGTCATGGGGCTGAAAGTTTTACCTCCCCCGCCATTCTTATTGATCCCCTTGGTAACCAGCTCTCCATCTTTAATGAAACTGTTAGTCACTAAGTCATGTCTGACTCTTTGTGACCCCCTGGACTGTAGCCAACAGGCTCCTCTGTCTATGAAATTCTCCAGGCAAGAATACCAGAATGGGTAGCCATTCCCTTATTCAGGGGATCTTCCCAATCCAGGGATCAAACCTGGGTGTCCCATGCTGTAGGCAAATTCTTTACCTTCTAAGCCACCAGAAGTCCCTTAGGTGTGGTCCAAAAGCCACCTCATTAACATAAACTCAGGCATGGTAGGAAGGGATGTCCATTTCACCTTTATGGCTCTGAAGCAATTTCAGGTAACTGAGGACAAGGGACCAAACATTATAACAAAGTGAAAGTGAAAGTCGCTCAGTTGTGTCCGACTCTTTGCAAACCCATGGACTCTACAGTCCATGGAATTCTCCAGGCCAGAATACTGGAGCGGGTAGCCTCTCCCTTCTCCAGTGGCTCTTCCCAACCCAGGAATCGAACCAGGATCTCCCACATTGTAGGCGGATTCTTTACCAGCTGAGCCACAAGGGAATCCAAAAGATGCTCCCATTGCTCTCGTTGCTTGAAAATTCCAAGGTTTTGGGGAACCACGAGCCAAGAAACTGGGCAAAGACCATATTCTATATTTATTATGAATCACAATATCAGGGGGATCATGGGAATCTCTGCCTCAGGACTCCCCTTCTCAGCTCAAGGAGCCCTGGGCCCACAACCATCAGCCCAAAACTGGGGCCTGTCAGCAGGAAGAGCCACCCCAAAGCTCTGCAGATGCTATTAAAGGAAAAAGGGGCACCCACAAATGTGGGACAGGCTGAACTTCCTTCACCTTCAAGGAAAGGACTCCTGCTATACAAGCCAGCTTTGAAGAGTGTTATTATAAACAGAAAAGGGGGGATTCGAAGAGTAAATTTTGTATTAACTGTCCCTTAGGGGCACGTGGTCCCTTCTGAACAGGCAGGGAGGTTGTCTTTTAGGAACTGACTTCAGGAGGCAGGGTCCGAGCTGCGGTTCCATCCCCACCGAGCTGTCACGGTGGAACCCAGCAGCAAGTACCACCAGGAGAAACAGCAGTGGAACCAGGAGCAAAGCAAGTGAAAGTGGAGGACGTGACTCCCAGCCATCTCTGGTCCAGCTTCTTGTGCTGTCGGCCAAGTTCAAAGGGAAGCGGCTGCTTCAGAGAAAGCAGCTTGGGAACACTTGCCTAGCAGAAGAGCTCCTGCATACCTATGCCTTTAAGAAGAGAAGCTGACCCCAGAGCAGCAGGCTCATGAGCAGCAGAAGTAAGGGATTCAGACTGTATTTGTTGTTGTTCAGTCATTAAGTCGTGTCCGACTCTTTGCGACCCCCAGGGACTGCAGCAGACCAGGCTTCTCTGACCTTCACCATCTCCCGGAGTTTGGTCAAACTCATGTCCATTGAGTCAGTGATACCATCCAACCATCTCATCCTCTGTCACCCCTTTCTCCTCCTGCATACCTATTAAATGATGAATCAGGGTCAATAAACAGAAATTGATTTCAAAAGATGGCTTTCTGGAATGAAATCTTTTATATTTACTAGATGGTCTTTGGTTTCTCCGGTGCTGGGAGCAGAGAGAGCACAAACAGGACTAGAGCCACACTCACAGCAGGGCGAGGAGGTATTGTGGGGGTCATTTTAAGGAAGATAAAAGAGTCATCAGTGAAAAAAATGGTTGGCTGCCGGCCTGGGGCCTGCAACTCTGATTCTGGAGGCAGGCTGCTCAGTGCCCATAGTTGGTGCCAGGGTTCCTTCTTCGCAGTCGTAATGATCCGCAGTGGATTCTGGGCTCCAGGAACACTCCATCTGGGTCCAACTAGTCCCAGGGGTGCCTTTCCTATTTCTGGCAAATTTCTGAGTTTTCCAGAAAGAAACTGCCTGAAAGGGGCAAACTAGACCCCTGGGAACATTCCGCTCCCAAAGAAAGCTGCTGAGACCTCTTGGGGATTCTGTATGGTCACAGGAATGGATCAGCATGTGGGTGCCTGGGACCACCACCTGGCCCAGGTCAGCCCCGCCCTGGGCTCCTGGGGGCCCCACGGACAGCTGAGCTCTGGTGGAGCATGGGGATGGTCAATGGTGGAAGGAAGGGTGGAAAGGAGGCTCCTAGAGACAGTCTGCTCTGTGCCAAGTCTGCATGGCAGAGACTGCATGTTCAGCACACGGTTCTTAGAATAAGTGGCACAAATGAGAAAGCATGATTGGGGAGCTTATCCTGCTGTTGATCAAGGCAACAGAGAACCCAAGTTTCCCTGACACAGAAGCCCTGGCACCTACACTCCCATCTCCTACCCTCCCAACCCTCATACTCCCAGGCACCCACAACCCTCACACCTCCAGGTCCCCAAACTCCCATGCCCCACACTCCCAACCTTCACACTCCCAGGCACCCACTTCCCAGATCTCCACACTCCCATGCTCCCACATCCCCCAGGACCCACACCCCCATCCTCCACATTTCCATCTCCTGTCTCCTGCACCCCATCCCCCACACCCCCAGGACCCACAGCTCCCTGGACCTAGCCCATCACACAGATGCCCCTCCTCCCACCTCAGGGTCACTAAGCTCTCCAAGCCCCAGCAGAGGGATGAGAGGAGAAACCTGAGGCTGCAGGTATGGGGAGTTCTGGGCTGGGCCTGGGGGAGCTCAGGGCAGTAAAGGACAAAGCCAGAGACCTAGCCTCCTCTGGGCAGCACAACAAATGGACAAGGAGCTTGCCCTGGGCTGGGACTGCAGGAGGATGAGGGGAGGGAAGGGACTTGTGATGGCAGGGCCTCCTAGAGCAAAGCCAGCTGGCAAACAGGCTTCAGAGGAAGACACGGCCCAGGACGCCCTAGGCCATAGCCTGCCTCCCTTCAGTGATGTTGGCTGACTGAGGGTATTAAGGGTCTCCTTCTCATGAGGTTGGTGAGATAAAGCACGGGGACCATGCCTGATCCCTGTAGGTGCTCCTGGAATGTCACTTCCCCTCCTTTTTCAGCAAAACAGGATAACAAAGATGCCCCCCACCACTTTCTCTTCTAATCCCAGAGTTCCCCACTGATAGCAATTAACCCTTTGGAAATGTCAGGAAAGATTTGATCCCCCTCCTTTGGGGGAGAAGACCCTCAACCCCCCCGTCTTACCCCTGCCCCTAGGCTGCCTGTGACTGGTGTGACCCACTCATATGGTGTACCAGGTCCCCACCATGATGACTATGAGATCACAGCTTTACTCACCTACAAGGTGTCCATCTGGGTACCAGGGGCTTCCCAGTTCCTTCTGTTCACGGCCTCTGCTTCCTTCTTTGCCTTGCCACCTGTGTACACACACACACACACACACACACACACACACACACACACACATGTAAGCAAACATACTCTGGGAAAGCAAATTGTCCCATGGACCCTTTATTTAAAGTAAATTCCTCTTGGTGGCCCCACATCAGCACCAGGTTATTTCCACCTGACCCTCCATAAGTTCCCTGAATGGGCCAGGAGTCTCCTGCCCCAGGGCCTTTGCACATGCTGTTCCTCTCATCTGGGATAAACTAGTGCACACACACACATCAGCTACATCCCTCCCACTAGTCCTTCAGCTCTCTGCACAATGTTCCCTCTTTAGCAAGTGCTTTTTGCCCTACAGGGACTCATCACACTTTGTAACCTTGTGCTTACTTCTGTCATCACTTAACATGTGATTCTTTGCCTCACACGTCCACCCCTCCCAGGGCCAGATCTGCCCTCTGTGGGCCTATAACTTCTAAAACAGCACCTGACACACAGTAGGTGTGTAAAGCATGCTGAGTGAATAACAGAACCCAGAGGCACTGTAATTGAAGCCCCAAGCCTGCACTCCCACCCCACCACTACCCACACCCATTCTCTCTTTACACTATGGGACAATACATTACTGCAGGTCAGGCCCGGCAGCATCTGGGCACCCCTGGGCATCCTGCCCTCTGCTAGAGGCAACGGGAAGGAGGACAGTTTCCCTTTCAGGTTTCCAAGCTCTGTGGTTGATCCTGGTCAAAGCTCTATTTCTCTCTGGCATGTTGCAGGCTGATGTCAGAATCTGAGTCAGAGTTGCAACATAAGGGCCACTTCTCCCACTTCTCAGAATGTTTCTATTGGCCAGTAAGTCATGCCCTGTCTCTACAGGCTTTTTCATACTTGCCTGAGTGCAGTGTTTCCTGATTTTGGGAGAAATATGAGCAAGCTCTGGGAGTGGCAGCCCCAATGAACATTCAACCATAGAGTCCTGTGGGAATTTCAGGCCATTCTGGCTTCCCAGGTGGCACTAGTGGTAAAGATCCCACCTGCCAATGCGGGAGATGTAAGAGACCTTAGTTCAATCCCTGGTTCGGGAAGATTCCCTAGAGAAGGAAATGGCAACCCTCTCCAGTATTCTTGCCTAGAGAGTTTCATGGACAGAGAAGCCTGGCGGGCTACAGGGTCACACAGAGTCAAGACACGACTGAAGCGACTGCCCACCATTGAGTCTCCAGCCCTATCAACTGGGCTGCAGGAATTACTCATTCAGGACAGCAGCCCTGCGGAAAAGAGAAAATGCCGAAGCAGGTGGGCTCTGAAGCACAAACCATGTTGCAGGCAGAAATGATATGATTTCAGGTAGATCAACATGGGGGTCCCCTTGGACCATGGAACTCTGTCTCGGGGCTGCACAAGAGCCACCCAGTGACAACGTCCCTTCCTCCAACAGATGGAGCAGGATTTTTAGCCACCATTTGCTGGCTAGGGGAAATGACACTTGCCAGGGCCAACAGAGAGTTGAGTTGGCCCTTTGAGGAACCACATAGACACAACAGAGGGAGAGCACCCATGAGAATATAGATACGCCAGAGAGGGTCCAGTGTGGAGGCCAGATGGGCAAAGGGGCCTTTCTGGACCAGCCCAGGGGCTTGGTTAGCACCAGAGACCCACGAAAGGCCAGGCCCAGATATAACCAGGAAGACCACCCCAGGAACAGAACCCCACGCAGACTAAGTGATGAACCACCACCGACCACGTGGACCTGGGAGGAGGGTACAGCACCCAGAAGGTCTCCATGTGGCCATGAGAAAACAGACCTGCTCACAGGGACACTACAGGCCCCCACATGCACACACGGCGCCCAGTGAGAGTGCGGGGCTCGCTCAAGGATGTTCAGAACTGCAGGATGGGGAGAGCAGAGCATCAGGCCACACAGGTTCGTGTGACTCTATGGGCTGCATGCCGGTCTTGGACCTCAGACTCTCTCCATCCTCCTCACCTTCAGTTCTTCACCCTACAGAATCTGAATTTAGAAATGAAAAAAAAATATCTGTCCCCCGATTTAAGCCCTTCACCCTGTCCCATATGTGTCTCTGAGATGAACTGTGTGAGCATAAACACACACTTTCAGAAGTTAAGAACTGGCAGGCATGGCAGCTATTTTTTACTCTGCTGAGCTTCATTAACAGGACCATGGCTCAGCAGGGGCACAGCCAGAGAGCCTGGTGGTGGGCGACGTTTACAACCTATGATGGTGGGGAAGGGCAGCCCAGTGGTCGCTGCTTGAAAGTGTGGGGCCAAACACAGCGTGTCGTCAGCTGGGCCCCTCACCCTGAACTGAGCTGTAGCCAAGCAGTTAAGAGGTGCATGCTAGCAAAAAGACTGTACGGCCTAACTGAATAAAAACCCCGCAACCGAGCAAAAGGATTAGACAGAAAAGCTAATATTTTCTTTTAGACTAAAACAACTCATTATTGACAACCCTGAAAACAATTCATGGGAAAAAAAACCCTGATGCTGGGAAAGTTTGTGGGCAGGAGAAGAAGGGGACGACAGAAGATGAACTGGTTTGATGACATCACCGACTCAATGGACATGTATGAGTGCTCAGTCGCTTCAGTTGTGTCCAACTCTTTGCAACCCCATAGGCTGTAGCCCACCAGGCTCCTCTGTCCATGAGACTTTCTGGCAAGAATACTAGAGTGGGTTACCATGCCCTCCTCCAGAGTATCTTCCTACCCAGGGATTGAACCCGTGTCTCTTATGTCTCCTGCATTCTCAGGCGGGTTCTTTACCACTAATGCCATCGGGGAAACCCTCAATGGACATGAGTTTGAGCAGACTCCAAGAGATGGTGAAGGACAAGGAAGCCTAACGTGCTGCAGCCCATGGGGTTGCAGAGTCAGACATGACTGAGCAACTGAACAACAATAAAACTGTACCCACACCAGCCCCTGTCAGGGATCTCCAGAAGTCTGCATCATCCTTGAAAGAAAATAAGCCCCAAGGAGAGCTGCAGCAAAGTCCTTCACTCCAGAACATTCCATCAGGGGAAGCTAGTTCCCCCAGCAGAGGATTTGACCTGACGACTGTGAACATGCACACTGGCCCAGCAGAACCTACGGCAATCAGGACCCATCCACACCACCTCTTCCTTTCACAGCCCTCCTTTGGGGTCCTCTTAAATTCCTCCATCAAATATATAAGGAGAGGACTTCCCTGCTTATCTGGTGGTTTAGAATCCACTTGCCTCAGGATGGGGAACACATGTAAACACATGGTTGAGTCATATCAATGTATGGCAAAAATCACTAGAATATTGTAAAGTAATTAGCCTCCCATTAAAATAAATAAAGTTTTAAAAATTAAATAAATAAAAGTAAATGAAGTATTAAAAAATGAAAATATAAAACTACCTATAAAAAGAAAAAAAAAAAAGAATCCACTGGCCAATGCAAGGGACACAAGTCTGATCCTTGGTTTGGGAAGATCCCACACACCACAGGGCAACTAGGCCCATCCACAACTAGAGAGTAGCCCCCACTCACTGCAGCCAGAGAAAGCCCGTGCACAGCAATGAAGACCCAGCACAGCCAAAAACAAATGAAATAAATAAATATACTAGGGGAGGTGGTGCTCAGATTCATCCCTTTTCAGCCTGTGAAACATTCCAGAACTGTCTATGAAACAAAAAGACAGAATGAGATTTCTGCACTGTCGGCTTGGGTTTTGTCATTTGTCTCCATAACCACCTGGGGTCAGCTCGTGTGTGCTGCACAAGCCCCCATGGAGTATGCACAGCCCCTGCCCACGGGATTCACCATCCTGGTTGAAGGTGACCTGTTGAGGGTAACCACTGAGAACCACCTTATAACATCCACCCCCCAGGGAGTGGGGCTTACCTCTCTTTAAGGGTCCATCAGAAGTCATGAAATATCAGAGATGAAAGCTAGGGAGCCCGAGGAAAAGTAGAGATTAGGACTAGGTGAGCTCTAAGCTTTCCTCCAAATCCTGCTTCCAGGAGCCACGCCTTGAATTTCGGTTCTCTTTTGCGAGGCACCAGGGGCAAATCAAGCCCCACACCTACTCTTCACGCTCTGAACTGGCCTCCCAGGCAGGTCCAAAAGACATCAGCCCCTTTAAGTGTCCCCCCAGCACATCAGCTCCTCCCGTTCCGGTCTCCTGAGCAAGCAAATGCCCTCTGCTAACTCACGTCCCTGGCAGGGTGGTGACCACAAGAGGCCCAGCCAAGTCACCGACCCACCAACTTCCACCTGCTGGGGGCACCCTCCCCCCACCCCCACTCCCCTCCCTGCCATCTTTGGAGGGTGGCAGGGTGCTGGTGGGCAGGGCTGCCCTTTAAGCTGCCAGAGGCTGCGAGGCACACTTTGTTCAGAAGTAATAACAGCTATTAGGCTGCATAATTGACCCCAAGAGGGAAGTCATCGCTGCAAGAAACAAAGGACATTCAGTGCTGCCTGGCCGCCAACCAGCTGGCTGGAGGGCGCCAAGGGGCTCTCACGTGGGCAGCAGCTTCCCGGTCCACGGGGTGGGGGTCGGGCGGGGGGGCTGTTTCTGGTCCTTTCCCCTCCTGGACGGTCTGTGCATGGAACACAGGCACGTGACCCAGGACTGCGCACACTGCCTGGGCGGGGCCCTGGCGAGCTGCTCTGGAGGGACACAGACTAACAGCAGCCGGGAGCCTGAAGGGCCCACCTGCTCCTCCTGCCCTTTCGCAGCACAGCCCACTGCTGCGTGACAGGGGTCCTGCTGGCCACCGCCTGCCCTCCCCTTTGTGCCCCGAGCCTGCCAGCAAGATTGGAAAGGCAGCAGGTGTGTTTTCTCAGTGGCAAGAATGGAGGCAGGAAGGGAAGATGGCAACCACGTTGATGGGGAACCAGAACAATAAAGGTAAAGTACCACTTAACACAGAGATAAAAATATCAGCGGTACATGAAGTCCTGCCAGCAGAAGTCTGCGGGGCAGTGCGAGGACAAGGGCGGGTCACCCGGAATCACCGAGGGAGCTGGCTCCCGCTCCCACCTCCTTCTTGCTCAGATTATCTCCCTCCCTCTCGTCCGGCTCCTTGGTTCCTGCGGATATCCGAGAAGTCCAGTTGTGATGCACGATTCCTGGCAGTGTGTTAAACCCGGACTCATAAACAATTCCTAGACCAGCTTGAGAAGGGCCGCAGAGCTGTGCCCAGGAAGCTTGCTTTGACAGTCTTTCAACAACAGCAAATGTGAATGTCTGTGTCATTTCAGTTGCTCTCTGGCTTATGACTCAGTAGCTCTGCAAGGCCGCTGGGAAGTACAGAGCTATTCCCTGCCCGCATCTGGTAGCCTTCACTCTCTGCCAGAAAGATGGTGCGACACCCTCTGGCTACCGGGAAACCCTCGCTTCTCTTGTTTCCAATAAAACAGAAATGCCACCTCACTCTGTGCCTCAAGTACTTTCATCCCCTTCGTGTTTAGCTGGGTGGCCGGTGACCCAGCTTCCTCACCCTCCAGGGTACATGTCTCTCCCTGTGGCTCCCCTGTCTCCTGAGTTTATTTGCTGCTGTCCCCAGCAGACCCTACTTCCATGAAACCTCCCACAGTGGCAGTGTTGGGAAATACAGATTTCCCCTTCAGGGGATCTTCCTGACCAAGGGGTCGAACTTGCATCTCCTGCATTGGCAGGTGGAACCACCAGGAAAGTCCATAACGAGACATAGACAGTCCTAAAAAATATGTTCCCAGAGCCCCCAGCTATCTCCCGAAAAGTGAGCCCTGGGATAGTTAGGATGTGCTCACGGTAAAGGTGGACTAAGGTGAGGCTGCCTCCACGGGGGTCAGGTGGGGAGCGGGGAGTCTCTAGGTTGCAAGTTGCAAGTTCAAGTTCAACATGTCATAGGAAATCAGCATCGCTCACATTCCTGGTAAGGGAGAGGGAGCCACACTTTACTAGGCCTCCACTATAGATGGGATTGCACTGGGCATCCTTCACCTGTTTACTCAGTTGGCCCTGGCAGTGACCCCATGAGAGATGGCTGAGTGGGCTCAGTGGACAGAAGAGGAGCCAGGGAGAGACTGGATGCCAGTCCTGGGCAGGGGCAGATGGGCTTGATGGGGATCTATCTTCCAGCAGGTTCCACCTGGAGTAGATCCCAGCCAGAGAGGTTTCTTTCTGCCCCACCCACCAGCCAGCTTTGTCAGGGGAACCTCTGACAAAGGTTCAAAAGTCCCTGAAGATACGCTTCTGTCCTGCAGAGGTGAGTTTTTCAGCCAGGCACTCAGGCAGCACACGCAGTGCTGGCTCCGGAGTCTGCTCTCTGTGCCCGATTCTAGCCCCAGGGCAAAGGAGACAGGCTCCTGGAGAACCCTTAGAGCTCAAGTTCTTCCCATGGACTGCAAACTTGTGCAAGGATGGGCGCAGGAATGGAAGCCACCAACTGGCGCTCAGAACAGAACATTCTGTGCACCAACTAGCCATCCATCACCTTGCCCCGGTATTCCAGAAGGCGCAATGTTCCCATAGAATAATCATTTGGTGGAAACCAAGCGTTCCGGCCATTACTTTTTCTGTACCGGCTTGTTTATTTGAAGTAATTTGCAGCCCTGAGAAAAACAATAATAAAGCAAGTGCTACAGACAGAGAATGCTTGTAAGAAAGAGTGGGGATGAACAGTTCCTCTGTGGGAAAGTCAGAGACCTTCTGGATCCCTTCAGCTTTTTTTTTCTTAATTTAATTTATTTATTTTTAATTGAAGGATAATTGCTTTATAGTATTGTGTTGGTTTCTACCAAATATCAACATGAACCAGCCATGGGTTTACCCCTGTCCCCTCCCACTTGAACATCCCTCCCACCCCCCTCCCCACCCCACCCCTCTAGGTTAATAGGGTGGTCTCCCTGTGTTTTTACGGGACAGATGCAGCCTCCATGGACAGGAGCAAAATCAAGGAAAGCAGGCTGCAAGCCCTGGGATTTTGTGCTGTTCATGGTTCGGTGGTAACAGAAGGAGAAAAGGGTGATAGAGTGTAGCCAGGGAAAGTGAAATGAGAAGCACTGTCAGTTCTTTTCCAGTGCTGATGGTTTGAAACACAAAGTGACAAACAGATCTGAAAGGTTCTCATAGGACATGGCCATGCCATGGAGCCTTGACTGCTTGTCTTTCTCAGGGCATCTTCACCGATCATCAACATCTAAAAGGGGGCTTCCTTTTTATTTATGCATCCTTGGCTATCTGACGTTGGTACAGCAAACCCTGCTGACTTCATTTCATAGCTATAGATCCAGAAAGGTGAAAGTTTGAGCTTCACAATAGAGGATTATGGGAACATATGTGTGTGTGTGTGTGTGTGCGCGCGCGCGCGAGCGCCTGAGGGTTGGAGGAAGCTGCTAATAGAAGAGGTTATTGTGGGACCATAGAAAATTGCAATCCTTTAACTAGGAGAGCTTAAGAGTTCGTGGGCTTCAATGCTTTGTTTAAGAGCAAAACAGGCCTCTCACTTGCTCCTAGAGGTCCTGAGTGACTGAGGAAGAGATGTCCGGCAATTCACCCCAAGAGTCAATGAAAGTGTGGGCACCTCTGAGCCCACAGGTACTGTGTGAGCTCAGAGTTCTTGAAATATGGACATCAACACTCAGAGAGGTACCTAGAGTCCTGAGCTCACAGTTGGAAAGTGGTCAGGAGTGAGGATTTCTAATGCAGACCCCAATTCCCCCCACCCCCAGGCTCCTAGCCCAGAGTCTAGCCTCATGCCAAATAGGGGCAGGGGCCTGGGACCAGCTCCTGCCTCATCAGACAGTGGACATACCTCCCTTTCTCCATGGCCACCTCTACAAAATCCAATCCACAGGGCGTGGACAGATGCCTCTCCTGTCAGGGGCCAGCCAGAACTGGAGCACTGTGGGCCACTGTGTGTTAAAGCAAAGTAGAAACTTGTATTCGGGGTAAATTTAGAATCAGCTCCCCCCTCCACCCTGAGGGGTGCAGTGGGGTCTTCTGTGCCCTGGCTTAATGGGGAGGAAGAGTGTCCAGGGCCCCAGACCCTGCACAAAACCCCAGGAGACCTGCAGGCGCTTACAGTGTGCTCTCTCTGGGGCCAAGAAGATGTGCCAGACAGAGGCTGGAGGAAGTCGGCAAGAGCGGTCCCTGGGACTCAGTTTGTGGTTCCTGGCTTTCTTCTTAGGCACCTTTCTCCTCTGCCCCCTCGGCCTCCCAGGCCACAGGCTGTTCCTGCCTCACCTGAGTTGAGGTCCCTGAGCCACAGGGGACACCTGGGCCCGGAGCCAAGTCTGCAGGCAGCCTGAGCTTTGGGGCTGAGCCAAAAATGCCCATCTCTCCTCCTCTCAGCAGAAAGAAGTGCATAGGACAGCTAGACAGTGTCTCCTTCTCCTTTGGAAAAACAGGGGAACTCCCGGCCTGAAAGTGAAAGTGTTAGTCACTCAGTCCTATCGGACTCTTTGCAACCCCATGGACTGTAGCCCACCAGGCTCCTCTGTCCATGGGATTCTCCAGGCAAGAATACTGAAGTGGGTTGCCATTCCCTTCTGCAGGGGATCTTCCCAACCCAGGGATCAAAGCCGGATCTCCTGCATTGCAGACAGATTCTTCACTGTCTGAGCCACCAAGGAAGTGCCAAGCAAACTCAAGTGGCTCTAGCCTGCTCTTCTGCTGGCCTCAGCTTGCAAGCTTGCTTCCAGGACATTTGCATGTACTTATCTCTCTGCAGCCTCACGCCACCTGATGAGGCGGGCCCTGCCTTTCAGTTGGAAAAACCTGACTCAAGTTACATGGCCAGTAAGCACGGGGAGCCTCCCCAGACCCTCGAGGCTGACACAGGGTCTCAGTTTAAGTGACCAACAGGATGCTTTTGAGAGAGGGGTCATGAGGAGGCAGGAGAGCAGGGGCTTGGGGTAGGGGGAGCTCTGCTGAGAGCACCCCCTCCCCCGAGCACCCAGAGTGAGTCCCACCGGGAGGCACATGGTGAGGCCTTTGGCACCTCCCTCTGAGGTCTTTGACCGAGTACGCAGAGAGGCAGCCTGCCCTGGCTGGAGGTTCCCCGTGGCTAGACGGTGGGGACACCTGCAGGGAAAGGGGTCTGCGTGGGAGCCCCTGAGAGCTGGGCCTTGAGTGAGGCCCCTTCTTGCAGGAACGAGCCCAGGGCACTGCCCTCTGATTTAGGCACAGCCATGTGCGATACTTTGGCCATTGACGGGGGAGAGGAGGGTCAGGTACGCCTGGCTTGAAGCCACGTCTGCCAAGAGCCAGGGGAGGAGGTGGTCACCCCAGAGCACGTGGGGAGGGGCTCCCAGCACAGAGGTGATGCGGGGATGAGGGCACTGTCCGGGTCAGGGCCCCAAAGCAGCAGAGAGAGGGAAGAAACACTGACCTCTCCCCAAGTGACCCTCCGGTTGGCCAAGTCCATGGAGAAACGCTGGGGCAGGGCCTGGGCAATGCCCTCCCGGATCTCAGCACAGTCCTCTGGGCAGTGACCTGAGAGGGCCCCGGGAGCCCATGCTAGAGAGTGCCAAGCACAATGCCCTCAAGACTAGATTGCAGACTTTAACTTATTGTACTGTTGTTGTTGGGCTTCCCCGGTGGCTTAGAAGGTAAAGAATCTGCCTGGAATGCAGAAGACCTGGGTTTGATCCCTGGATTGGGAAGACTCCCTGGAAAAGGAAATGGCAACCCACTCCAGTATTTTGCCTGGAGAATTGCATGAACAGTGAAGCCTGGCGGGCTACAGTCCATGGGCTCGCAAAGAGTTAAACATAACTAAGTAAGTAACACACACACATACTGTTGTTATTGTTGATAGTTGATAGCTTTAGTACTCAAACCTAAATCGTTATATTTTGAAATTACTTTTTTTTCCCCACCAAAAAGGGAAGAACAGTGAATTAAAAGAGAAGACCTGGATTAGAAATGAAACTCAGAACTTCCCTGGCAGTCCATTGGTTAAGACTCCACGTTTCCACTGCAGGGGCACAGGTTCTATCCCGGGTCAGGGTCGGGAAGTTAAGATTCCGCATGTGCATGGCGCAGTCAGAAGAAAATAAAGAACTAAAATCCCGAAACCCCTTCTTCACTGCAGCCAGCGGCCCGCCCCGCCCCTGGTTGATTCTGGGTGTCTGAGCGGCTCTCGACCTTCCAAAAGGTTCTTCTCTACACAATCTGACAGCCTCCCCATCAATGAACCCACTTATTGTCTAACTAGAGGCTCGACCCGCCAAGATGTCTCAGATAAAAGATTTGTCTTTCAGAAATGCAAAACGATATGCTCCATGGGGGAACATCTGAGGGGAGCTGGGTCAGCCTAGGGGCACAGAGTAGTCAAGTCCAGGGGCTTTGCTTGGGGGGGTGGGCAGGGTCTGGCTGGGGAGGGCCAGGCCTTGGGGTAGGGGGGGCAACAATGCTGAGACTGCAGCTGCGAGGCCGGGAGAGCACACAGCTGGCACCCCTGGGTACCAGTAAGGGGTCCACACGGACCCCAACACGCCCTCATTCCATGTTGCTGAATAGCCGTGCCCTGAGCTTAGGAGCAGATGTGTCTGCTGTGGAATTTACCTCTAGTGTTTGCAAACATCCTTTAAAGAAGACTGTTTCCCAGCAAAGAACAGCAGCACACAAACTGAAATTTTGCAGACAATTGTATTTTGTACTTTGATGTTCTCTTTCCCTCAAAGTGGGTTACGTAACCTAAATACAACTCCGAGGCATGCACTAGCTCAAACCTGACTCAGAAACAGGAGTCCAAGCTACTCTCCAAGAGGACCCACCCCTGCCTCCTGGACCACAGCCCCAGGAATCACGCTCCCATATTTAACGCAGGCCTGTGGCTCCGTGAACCGAGAGAATACAGCGGGGATGGCACCATGCCTGTGTAGGATGCTTCAGGGGGAGGCCACCTGGGGAGGAAGAGCTCTTCAGATATCTGGCACCCTGGCCAAGTCCAGCCTTCCTCCAGACCCTGCAGGGCACCAGGTCCAGATGTTGGGCGGCCTCGAGCGGTACCAGGTCGGGGCAGAAGGCCTGACGAGCCCAAGCCAGCCAATCACAAGAAACAGGTTTGGGATGGTTTGTTCTGCAGGGAAACTGAGAGAAGAGCCAAGACCTCAAGGAGCTGAGGGACCCCTGACCCCACCTTCACTCCAAGGCCTGCTGCCAGGTCTCTCCGCAGGCCCTAGGAGGCTCAGACACACGGGAACCATCAGAGGCCATCCTACTCCTCCAGGAGCACCCCACACCCAGGCTGACCCTTCTCATCAGTCCTCTGTGGCTGGCAGTTGCTCTCCTCCCCACGAGGCCCCATTCTGCTACTATGTAGGATGCACCACGGGCTTTCCTAGTGGCTCAGTGGGTAAAGAATCGGCCTGCAGTCCTGGAGCCACAGGAGACATGCTTTCAATCCCTGGGTTGGGAAGATCCCCTGGAGGAGGACATGGCAACCCACTCTAGTATTCTTGCCTGGAGAATCCCCAGGGACAGAAGAGCCTGGTGGGCTATAGTCCCTGGGGTCGCAAAGAGGCGGACCTGACTGAGCGACTAAGCCCACACGCAGGAGCACCGAGGTTCCCAGCTTCCTGCAGAAAAGAGCCAAGACCCTCCCACTGCACGCACTCTGTATTCAGAGTTTCACTGCCTGCTCCCTGCTCTTCTTTCCTTCATCCCTCTTAAAGTAAGTGCTTCTCACTGTTTGTCTCCCTATTGATTAAAAAAATAAATAAATTGGTGTCGCGTCTTGTAAAATTTAAGGTCTTCACATTGTCTAGGATCTATATTCCATTACCAGATGGGCACTCAGTGAATGTGCTTGGTGATGACAGTGGTCATGGTGATCAAAATGATGACGGTGACAATGAAAAGTTAAATCCCACCCCATCACCTACTACAGACACCAAACCAGTATTCCTGCTAAAATGGTTCTGCTTCTCCCTCTTTCATTAAACATTCAAAGTACAGGTGTTACAGACTATATGGCAGGATGTAAGGATGATGTGTGTACATCCTCCAAAGAACACAGCATCCTTCTGCTCAGCCAGCCAATACAGTGAGCCTGTCCCACGTACCAGGCTGGATTTTAGGTATTGAGGTGAGACCCTTTCCCTGTCTGTGAGGACCACTCAGGCTTATAAACAGATCTCCATAACATGTAGGTGTGCCTTGAGAGGGGAGAGGAGGAAGCCTGTGAGGAAGTGGGTGGAGACCCACCTGATGTTTGGAGCAGGGCAGGGCAGGGAAGCAACAGGGATCAGCTGGCCCCAGTAGTCTCCAGGGATAGGGGGTAACAGGACACCAGTGTCATGAGAAGGTAACTGACTGGGAGGTGGGGACGGTGACAGTTCAAGGCCAGCTCAGAGGGGCTGGGGAGCCTAGATCTGAGAAAAGGAGAACCTGATCCAAAGTCATGGAGGAGAGAGGCAGGTGGGACAGGAGGGCTCGGGTGTGGAGAGGAACCAGTAAGGAGGAAGGGGACACATGGGGAGGCAAGGATAGGTAGGGAGATGAAGAGACATTTCTGCAGCAGGAAGGGAGGGTCCAACTCTAAGGGCACTGCTGGCAGCTGATGACCAGAGAGAGAGGGAGCAGGGTCTAGCCCCAGCCTAGGCCCATCTGCCAGGCCGTCAGGGGGGCTCAGTGGGGCCACAGCCCCCCGGAACCAGTGGATGGCTCCTTGTCCTAGAGCACAGTTAGGATTGGTGTGGGGCAGAGACGTGAGCATGGGCAGATGAGTCTCTGATAACCGAGGCTGGGTGGCCCTGCTTGCATCTCCCTCCGGCTTCCCCAGCTGCACCCAGGTGGGCAGTAGCTCCTCCTCCACGCCTTCTGTGTCATGGGAGAGGCTGGGGCATGGTCCTTGGAGGCCTCGTGGAGGGAGAGGGGCTGGTAGCTCTGGCCCTGACCACATAGGAACTGGGAGCGTGGGCTCTGAAGCTGCCCCCAGGGGACCGCCCCCCACCCCCGGCCTGCCAAGCTGAGTATCTGAGCCAACCACCCCATCCCTGGGCTTTATCTCATCCTTGTTTTGGCCCCACAGAACCAGAATTTGAGCAGTTTGCAGAAATCCAAGGACAGAAAATGAATGCACAATCGTTCTCAATGGGTCTCCCAACAGTTGTGCCTAATCCACCACCAGCACCCTCCTTCCTGGAATCTCAAAATCGAATTATTTCCATGTGGAGAGTTCCAGGAATCACTTTGCTGCTGTGAATCCCTTTAGAGAGCTCTGATCTTGCTGAGAAAGAAGTGATTTCTCTAGTCTGTTTCTTTTCTTCCCATTTTGCTTTTTATTGTTGTATTGATGTTGTCACTTACAATTCTGTTTGCCTGTATTTTACCATAATAAAAATCTGACAAACTTGAAATCATCCTCTAGAATTATTCCCACTCAGAGAAGTGACGTAAGTGAATGATATCTAGGTCATCATCACAAAGGTGGGATATGACTACAGCGAGCAGGAGAAGGCCTGAATCACTTCAGCCACCAAGCTGCATAACCAAAGAGCTTGAAAACTTCAACCCAGAGCAAACCCTGAACACTGGGGGGAAAAAAAAAAGAACCATGAAAACTGGCATCGAATTCCACCTTCCCTTGAGGCGATAAAGTAAAACCACATCAATTGATTGGTATGAGATATTGCCATGGTCAGGGGTTATAGGATCAGAGTTCACTTGGGGGGGAAAAGAAAGCTTCTACGTCTTTCTAACAATGTTCCCATAACTGACTGTGCTGTCTCCACCCAAGTTTTCAGACCACAAAAAACATGCTTTCCTGTATTTCATTGATCTATGGTCCCCACATCTAGAAGCTGGAGGGAGACAAAGGCATCTATTCTGGGTTAACAGGAAGCCACAGCAACAACGAGTAAGAGAACTTGGCCTTGAGCAATATATTACATTACCAGACAATTAGGCCAGGTCCCAAACGTCACGGATGGGCAGACCCCACGTTCTGATCACATTCTTCCGCTATCCCTTCCCTCTGGAGAAGTATAGTCTCTGTAGCCAACTGCCTGCCTTCCACACATTGGCCCTCAGATGCCCCAGTGGCCCTGGAAGCAGCCCCAAAGGACCAGGCAGTCCTTGGCCAGCCTTGAAAACAAGGTTCCAATGAATGTGGGACACAGCTGGAGGCCCCATTTCCCCACCCAAAACAGCCACCTGCAACAAGCCACTCCAGCCAGCAAGAGCCTGCCAGGAGTCCACACCTAGAACTGCCCCAGAGAGTCAATGCCACCTGAATGAATGAAGAAACCAATGAATGAATGAATGAGGGAATGAATGCATGAACAGCCCAACCCCATCCCTCAGCCCAGCAGCCAAGAACTGCGCCCACCTCCTCACAGTGAGGCAGGGAAGCAGCAGCCCCTTTCCAGTCCCAGCTCACAGAGGCTCTAAAGGTCTTTGCCCCCTGCTGAGCTGGAATCATGAAGCCCTGAGGGTTGTTTCCAGCAGCTTCCAGCAGCCACTTCCTGGAATCCAGACTCTGGCCAGCAGCCCTGGCCCCTCACAGAGGACTGCTGCCCACACCTCCTCCTCACCACCCAGAAGGGAACATCAGGAGTTACTCACATGCACACCTTATTTGACAAGACAAGAGAAATCTCTTCTGGAAGATAAAGTTTGAGCTAAACTTAAAAAACAAGTCTGTTTCCAAAGACCACGTGTAACTTTGCCCAAAGACAGAAATCAAAGGCTCCCCATGGTTCCAGACGTCCTGCAATCCACAAAGGATCACACCTCTCCACCCCACTAAGGCAGCAAAACCTCTTCTCAAAGCTGGGGAAGGACAGCTCCCTTTTGATTTCTGGGGGACTCACACATCCTGAGGAGTGCAGGGACTGATAGCTTGAAAACCCAAAGGAAAGCTCGAGAACTCTTGGGAAAAAAAAAAAGGGAAAATTAATATGTGCTTACCGAACTCACCTCCTAGTCTCGCTTTGTTTGCCAACATCCTTGCTTCGTTTTTGTAAAACTCTATCGCTGTTTCTCAAGTGGCTCTTTGTGAGCCTGGAGAGCAGTGCTCATTATGCCATGGAGGCTAATGTTTTCATAAAATGTGTAACACATAGAATTACAGCCTTTAAAAAATAAAACAAATTGCAGTGATCGTTTTGTCCTCTTGTCCTACTGAAGGGAAAACTGGGGGCCCCAGCTCCTAGTGTGGACAAGGGCTGCCTGATCCCCAGCGTTGCTCCCTCTTTCACTTATGTATTCCTTTCGTCTTCACAACTACTGCTTTGCCAGTGCAATGTTTTCTGTGTGTGTTAGACTCAGTCGTGTCCGACACTTTGTGCCTGCCAGGCATCTCTGTCCATGGAATTCTCCAGGCAAGAATACTGGAGAGGACTGCCATTCCCTTCTCCAGAGGATCTTCCTGACCCAAGGATTGAACCCTGGTCTCCTGCATCACAGGCAGATTCCTTACCACTTGAGCTACAGGGAAGCAATGTTTTCTAGCCATGATCAGATGCAAACAGTTTTATTTGGACTAAAAGATGAACGTGATTGATGCTCATTGCCCCGGGGCAGGCACAGCCTCGCTTGGGGCCTGCATGTAGCTGGCATCTGTCTTGCTTGGTGAGGACCGTGGATTTAAAAAGACTCCCCCCTCCCTTACCAGATTACATGCCTTGGTGTGCTCTGTCACGCCTATGCTGGACCCCACTGCAGCACTGATGACCCCAGCCTCCAAGTTCGCCAAATGATATGGGGGCATGCAACATAATGTCAAGGAGAAGAAACTGGAGACAACCAAATGCAGGTGAAGATGAGCTTCTTTTTCTTTACTATTTATTTATGTATTAGGCTGCACCAGGTCTTAGTTGCTGCACACAGGATGACCGATCTTGATTGAGACATTGAGGGATCTTTAGCTGCCGCGTGCAAACTCTTAGTTGTGGCAGGTGGAATCTAGCTCCCCAACCAGGGATCGAACCTGGGCCCCCTGCACCGAGAGCCCAGAGTCTTAGCTGTTGGACCACCAGAGAAGTCCCAAGATGAGCTTCTTAAAGGCTGTTGCAGGTGGTTCTGTATACTTCGTGGTATGCACCCCCCCCAGAAGTGTAGAAAAAGCAAGGAAACACACCAAAATTTGGAGATGGTCCATTACAGCACTTCTACTTTTTTCTTTCCTTTTGTGTGTATGTGTTTTCTGATTTTTCTACAATGAATATGTAAACTTTTACAAACATATAAAATTAAGAAAGTAGTCCTCCTTCCCAGATGTGTGGCACAGGAGGTAAAGTGTTAGACCTTGGAACCAGACAGCCAGGTCCAAACCCACCAGCCCACTTGATTTTTAAGATCTCTAGCAAACACGTTCATCCTAAGTATTACTGTCATCAACATTCATTCAGCGCTTTCTAGATGCAGGACATTGTGCTAACCAGTCTGCATGGATCACCTCATTGTGCATGTGATAATTCGGTTATCTCTATGCATTACCACTTGGAGTTGTTGGAAGTATGTCTACAATACTGTGTTTATAAGCACACTGCATTTTATTACATATCCTCTGGAGTGTTTCATTTTAATAGAATTAAATGCTTATTCACACCACTCCCAAAAATTTAAGCACAAGCTTTGGGGCTGGCACAGTGTCCAGGCATGCATTTTTTTTTCTCCCTATAAATTTTTCTAGCCCCTAGGGCTCCAACAGGTGCCCTTGCTGTAAATTCTAATCCACAAAAGCCAAGTTTCTTACAGGTCTGCCAACTGAGTGTTCTACAAGGGTCAGTGGGCCAGCGGGAGGATCTGCTGCCTGTTCTATGCAATATGCTGCTGGATTTACTCATTGAAGGGTACTTTTAAACGAATCGTGCTCCATTTGTGTTTACTATAGCATTCTGTGGCAAATGGTTGTGAGCCCAGAAAGGCAGACTGCTGTAGACACCCACCCTGTGAGGCTCCACCTCAACTAGGGAAACTCAAGGTTTTCAGCAGCAGTGGATGAAGCAGTAATGAAACTTTGGCACAAACACAGCTGAATTATTTCACTGAGCTTCTGTCTAGTCAAGGGAGAAATATTTTTAAGAGCTAATAAATGTGAAACAAAGATGCTTCTCTTGTGGTAGAAATCTTTAGGCTTGTACAGCTCTTTTAATTCTTTCAGAATATGGAGTGAACTTAAAAATTGGCACACGACAAAGTGAATCAGCTGCCTGGGACTGCTAAGAAACCCAAACTGTCGTCTTAGATAAACAGCCCACTAACCCTCCTTTGCCTAGAAGGCACGGTGGACGACTGGGTAACTTGCTAACAGCAATCTAGTCCCATGTATATTCCCCCACCAAAAGCAGTCCGATCAGGCAGCAGCATGAAAGCAAGATATCAGTTTAATAATAATAATATAAAAAGATTGATTCACTCAGTACATTTCCCCCTACATCCTTCTTAAGACAAGACTATGCCAAAAAGATTTGAATTACTTTTCATCTATAAGTCTTTCAATGCTGCTGTGAATGGTAGCAGTCCTCATAACTCTTACGTGGGCAGAGAACACTCAAAATAGGAGATAGCAGATGCTGGCCCCACTCAGAATTGCTTACGCCTATTTGTGTAGATACTGCCTTGCCATTTTTGCTCAGATCTTTTAAGATCTATCACAGTCATGACAAAATGATGACTCACACTTAAATGCAGTCATGTCATATGCGATATTAATACCTTGGTGACATTGCCGTAAGTGCCATTCCTTTCAGGGGAAAAGGTTCCTGACAGCAGTCTGCCACCATCCTCAGGGACCACAAAGGGCCATGCCCGCACAAGGCAATGCTCATTGTGCAGGACGGAGCTGCCTGCATCCTGCAAGCTGTTCCCATAAGCAGCTGTTGGAAGGGAGGGGGTGGAGAGGAAAGAAGGGGGAGGGGAGGGAAAGGTCTCTGCTATCAGGTTGGATGGCCAGCTGCTGCACTGCTGTCTTATCCCAAGTATGCTCCTGTCTTGCAAGTTTAAAAATCTTCCTGAAGGGAGAGAAATAGGAGCAGGGCTCAAGTTCTGCCCTAACACGCAGCCAGCGTCCCCTCCCCCACTTCCAGCACCCCAGGAGCCTGCCATTCAGCGCCAACAGGAAGATGGAACAGGTGCCATGGAGTTCCGTAAATCAGCAGCAGTCCCGCTGACCACCTCCCCCACAGACAAAGATCCCCTGCCCTCAATAAAGAGAGTAAGTTTGTTTCAGTTAAGTTTATTGTAAAACTCAAAGCTGCAGCAGCATAATCCTTTAGAAAATGAAGCATCATCCGTATCCGTTTTGAAACAGCAGTGCATACTGCTCAAGTCCGTCCAGAGCTCCTGTAACCGTACAAGTCCAAGCCGCCTGGCCTTGCCTTTCCCCTCCTTTCTGCTGGGAGTACAGGCTGCTGAGTCACGCCTGCCCGGCCAGTCTGTCCTTCCCGGCTGAGCGGCCAAGGTCCCGCCTCCGGCCTTCCTGGGCGAGCAGCCGCTCCCCACACTTGTAGAGTCCTGGGCTGGGGCCAGCCTGCCCCTGTCGCCGCCGGGCCCCTCCTCGGGAGGGAACCGCACCTCCTCGCCGCTCTCCACGCGCCCCCGCCTGCCAGTCTCCACGCCGCACTCCGGCGCCCTCCGAGGGCGCATCCACAGAGCCAGCCCCGCGCTAGGCGCCCCGGGGCGTCACCACGTCGATCAAACCAAGGATCCCCACCGGGCTGTCACTCGGGAAGGGTGATATTGGGCACCCAGTCGTTGACGCTGCGGCTCTCCTCGCAGAACAGGCTAAGCTTCTCCAAGGCGGGGTCCTTCCAGGAGTCCTCATTGGGGTTCTGCGGAGAGAACGCAGAGGTCAGCCTGGCTGGACACGGGCTGCTGACGGAGGGGGGGTGGGGGGGTCAGGGATCACATCGGCAACGGAGGCGACACTCACCGAAATGAGGATACAATGCAGGTCTCCAGGCGCCCCCGACTCGTCGCCGGTACCCACGATCGCCGCCAGCCGCTGAACGTCGCCCACGCGCACGATGTCTATGTCGTTCTCACAGCAGAACGCTTGGATCAATGTGAAGTGGATCTGCAGCGCGATATCGCCCTCGTCCTCCTCGTCGGCGGCCAGCACGCAGAAGGTCACATTGTCGGGGTCCCTACGCGGGCAAGCAAGAGGTGGTGAGATCAGGTCGGGGAGCCAGGGGTGCCCCCAGCTATCGTCTCCCCGGTCTCCCTGACGCTCCTCCCACGGGCCGCGTCTGATACTCACACGTTCAGGACTTTGGCTGACTCGTAGACGCCGGCCGTGAGGCAGCCTTGGCGCTGCGCCGACAACAGCAGCTCGTGCAACGCTTTCCCGGCGCCCTGCATCCTGCGGACAAGCCAGCGCGGTGAGCCGGACCGGCCGGAGGGTGCGCTGAGATCCCTGGACCCAGGGACGCACCCCCAGAGCCCCAGCCCGGCGCGCCAGCCCAGGGCCGCACCTACGGCACAGCCGGCACACTCGCGCCCGGCTTCCACCCAGCGGGTTCCCACCCAGCCGGTTTCCACCCAGGCGGGCCCCAAAGACTATCGCCCAACCAGCGCGGCCAGGGCAGGACAAGGATCCCCGCGCGCCCCGAGACGTCCGGCGTCCGGCGCCGACCTACCTGGCTGTGCTTTCTGGAACCGTGTCCTGGCCACGAACTTCTTCCAGAGTCATGTTGAGATCTGCGAGCAGCAAGTTATCCGCAAGAACAGAGGGCGGAGCAGACGCGAGCGAAGAAGAAAAGTCTACGACCCAGCCCGGTGAGCCCACTGCCTGCGAGTGAGCCCCGGCTCCGCGGTCTGCCCTTATATAGGCTGAGCCGGGTGGCGCCGCCAGCTGGCGCGAGCCTGCGAGCCCATTGGCCCGCGCCCGCTTTCTGATGCAAATGAGGCGGCTGCCCGCGGCTCGTGCCAGAAGGCCACGTGGGGAGGGGTGCGGGGGATGACAATGCCTCAAATCTGCCGCTTTTGTCGGGGTGTTACCAGGCAGACTGGAGCCTGCAGATTTCATCTCGCCTTTTTGTTTTTTTTTTAAGTCCTTAAAAGGAAAAAGTTACGGGGGAAAAAAAACCCTCACTTGTTAATAGTACGCTGCAATTTGTGAAATGCACCTTTGGGGAAATCTAATGAATTTTTTTTTTGCATTTATTTTTGTTGCTACCTTTCTATTTTCTTCTTCACTTTTAATTTGAAGTTTTTTGAGCCCATTGCTTCTAAACCGGAACTTAAAAAACAGGCTGCGCTGGCTAAGCTAGCTAAAGGCCTGAAAGTAGCCCTCTCCAGCTGACACTAGAGCCCCGAGCGCGAGGTTCTTCTAGCATCATCAAGCCCCGGACCCGGTTGCGCTGGAAAGTCTCGCCAGTCTCCCGGCCCGCTACTAAGCGCTGCGGGGCGCCAGGGCGCGCGAGCAGATTGCGGCCGGAGCACGCGGCTCGTTTGCATTTCTATGCTGAGCGCACAATAGCGGAGATCTGGCGTGTGGCGGTTTGTAGGAGGGACAATTGAAGCTTTCTCTTCATAGCGACACTGTCCACCTGCCGCTGGGTGGGGTGGGAGAGCCCCGCCGCGCGTGGGGGTCGCCCGGCTGCTCGGCGCGTGGGGGGTCGCGGCTGAGTGGGGCTCCTGCGCCCCTCAATGCGCGCCCCCTGCACGGGCTCCGCTGCACCCACCACACGTTTGCATGTAGTTCCGCCCCAAAAGGTTCTAGCACACGTGCGGAGCAGCCGTGGAAGTTGGAAGGAACGCCTGGCTGCACCTTCTTCGCAGCTGGGTGCACTCTACCCGGACCCCTAGGCTCCGGGGCCCTAAGAGCTTGGGGAACGACGCTTGGAATCCCTTTCCCGGGGCGCCATCTACAGGCCGACGGGAAAGTTCCTGAGCACTTCTCTTTCCCCTCACTTCCATTGACATACTGTAGGGACTTGGCTTCTGGCCCTCTGATCAAGAAGGGGCCCTGGCAGAGTCAGCTGAGCCCCATCTAAGCTACACATTAATGGGAGTCAAAAACTGAAAAACCCAGATGAAAACAAAAAGAGACTCCAACCGAGTACTGAGGGAAGAAAAGCCTATATTTCTCAAGCTATTTTGAAATTTTTTGACCTAAGTATGCATGTATTAAAAGCTTGTTTTCCAGTAATAGAGAAATAATACTAAATGAGAGCTTGAGAGCGTTTAATGGACATTGCTTGGCCGGGGCCATTTTGGACCTGTGTGTAATGAATGTTAGTCACTCAAGTGGTGTCCTGCTCTTTACAACCCCATGGACTCTACAGCCAGACTCCTCTCTCCATGGGATTCTCCAAGCAAGGATACCGGAGTGGGTTGTCATGACCTCTTCCAGGGGATCTTCCCGACCCAGGGATGGAACCTGGGTCTCCCGCATTGCGGGCAGAGTCTTTACAATCTGAGCCGCCAGGGAAGTTGAACCCTTCCAGAAAATTTGCTCACTGAGCTTATAATTTTGGTGCCTGCATCTCTCTAAATGCATTGAGCTGCATTCTCTCTCCCCCACCCCCACTTAACCCTTACTAGGTGAGGCTTTTTAGACTGGGCAGGACAGCTAGAGCGTGCAGGGGCTGTTGGGTGTGCTAGGAGTCCCGACTCTGCTGCGAGACAGAGGAAATAAGGAAGACAACGGAGTGCACCGGCTTCTTGCGCCCCCCGGTGGCCAGCTGGCAGAGGACAGCTGAGAAACCGGAACACTTCCCAAATGCCAATTGGGTGTTTGCTCACCTAACATCCCTGAAATCCGAGGTGTCTATAACAGAGTATTGAGTGGAGTTCCCTGTGCTACACAAGTTCTTATTAGTTATCTATTTTATGTAGTAGCATGTATACGTCAATCCTAGCCTACCAACCTATCCATCCCCCCTTATCCGCCCCCCCCCACCCCGCCCCTCCACAGCCATAAAATTGTTTTCTAATTGCTGGAACCATGCGGCATCCTGTAGCGTTAATTTGCTGCCATTTCCTTTTCTTTGCTGCCCACTACATGCTCAGTTGCTCAGATGTGTCTGACTCTTTGTGACCCTATGAACTGTAGCCCACCAGGCTCCTCTGTTCATGGAATTTTCTCAGGCAAGAATACTAGAGTGGGTTGCCATTTCCTCCTCCAGGGTATCTGCCCGACTCAGGGATCAAACCCACATCTCCTGCGTCTCCTGCATTGTCAGGTGGATTGTTTTATCACTGAGCCACCTGGGAAGCCCCTTCTTTCTTTGTTGGTGGTATACAAAATGATGGTGTGCCTTGATTGGATAAAATATATTTATTTTCAAGTGATTGAGACTTAGATATTGCTCTTTTTCAAATATTAAACATTTTTTTTAATGTATTAGTTCCAGGTCCCCAGGAAATAAGTCTCATTGAAAAAATGAGACTTATTTGACATCTTAGAGTTCACTTCCCCCTCCCCATTTTAAACACTGGAAATCTCCCTACACATCAGGTCTCACACCCGGGTCCCAGAGGAGGGGAGTGGGGACAGGAGACAGCATTTCCAGTTGGCACCGAGCCAGCCCTAAGAAGAGGACTGATTGACAACCCCCTGGGGCTATTCTACTTCACTCGCATTTTTAAGGTATTGAATTTCAGGAAAATCGCCTTTCTGACATTGGATATGGCTTCACATGGGTTTATTAGGTCAGTCCAAACGGCCCAAAAGGCTTCATCTCAATTAGGAAAGAAACATTTTGTCTGGAGTCTAAGTTGGCCCTTCACCAGACACCCCCTCCCCATTCCTACAAGTGAGACAAATGCAGAAGCTGCTGGCTCTGGGACAGCCCATATCCAGTTTGCCAGTCATACTACAGGAGATGGGTGGGCAAAGTGGACACCCCAATCCAGGAGCCGTCAGATGCTCTTCTGACCCACCCCGAGATAGAAGACGATTGACTAAAGCCCACCTGTCCCGTTCTGTTGCCACTGTGCCCCCAAACGGTATTCAACCCATGTGTCAGCCTGCTACAGCCCTCAGTCCTGGGTGACTGTGATGTCAGCCAAGCTCCCTGTGATTATACCCCTTAATGTTCCTCTGAACCTTAACCATGAAGGTGATGGTGACATTATTAAAGGGACATCCTCAGAGATGTTCTGTTTACAAACCTTTTGGAAGCGCTTAGATTTGATGTTTTTATTGATGCTTCATGAACTCCTTATTGCCAAATTCAGACTTAAATTGAAGAAAGTAGGGAAAACCACTAGACCATTCAGGTATGACCTAAATCAAATCCCTTACGATTATACAGTGGAAGTGACAAATAGATTCAAGGGATTAGATCTGATAGAAAGAGTGCCTGATGAACCATGGATGGAGGTTCGTGACATTGTACAGGAGGGAAGTATCAAGACCATCCCCAAGAAAAAGAAATGCAAAAAGGCAAAATGGTTGTCTGAGGAGGCCTTACAAATAACTGAGAAAAGAAGAGAGGCTAAAGGCAAAGGAGAAAAGGAAAGATATACCCATTTGAATGCAGAGTTCCAAAGAATAGCAAGGAGAGATTAAAAAAAAAAAAAAACCTTCCTCAGCAATCAATGCAAAGAAATAGAGGAAAACAATAGAATGGGAAAGACCAGAGATCTCTTCAAGAAAATTAAAGACACCAAGGGAACATTTCAATGCAAAGATGGGCACAATAAAGGACAGAAATGGTATGGACCTAACAGAAGCAAAAGATATTAAGAAGAGGTGGCAAGAATACACAGAAGAACTATACAAAAAAGATCTTCATGACCCAAATAATCACAATGGTGTGATCACTCACCTAGAGCCAGACACCCTAGAATGTGAAGTCAAGTGGGCCTTAGGAAGCATCACTATGAACAAAGCTAGTGGAGGTGATGGAATTCCAGTTGAGCTATTTCAAATCCTAAAAGATGATACTGTGAAAGTGCTGCACTCAATATGCCAGCAAATTTGGAAAACTCAGCAGTGGCCACAGGACTGGAAAAGGTCAGTTTTCATTCCAATCCCAAAGAAGGGTAATGCCAAAGAATGCTCACACTACCACACAATGCACTCATCTCACTCATAGTAAGGTAATGCTCAAAACTGTCCAAGCCAGGCTTCAACAGTGAACCATAAACTTCCAGATGTCCAAGCTGGATTTAGAAAAGGCACAGGAACCAGAGATCAAATTACCAACATCCATTGGATCATAAAAAAACAAGAGAGTTCCAGAGAAACATCTACTGCTGCTTTATTGACTATGCCAAAGCCTTTGTGTGGATCACAGCAAACTGTGGCAAACTCTTAAAGAGATGGAAATACCAGAGCACCTGACCTGCCTCTTGAGAAACCTGGCTGCAGGTCAGGAAGCAACAGTTAGAACTGGACATGGAACAACAGACTGGTTCCAAATTGGGAAAGGAGTACATTAAGGCTGTATATTGTCACCCTGCTTATTTAACTTATATGCAGAGTACATCATGAGAAATGCTGGGTTGGAGGAAGCACAGGCTGGAATTAAGATTGCCAGAAGAAATATCAGAAACCTCAGATATGCAGATGACACCACTGTTATGGCAGAAAGTGAGGAAGCACTAAAGAGCCTCTTGATGAAAGTGAAAGAGGAGAGTGAAAAAGTTGGCTTAAAACTCAACATTCAGAAAACTAAGATCATGGCATCCAGTCCCATCACTTCATGGCAAATAGATGGGGAAACAGTGGAAACAGTGACAGACTATTTGGGGGGGGGGGGCTCCCAAATCACTGCAGATGGTGACTGTAGCCATGAAATTAAAAGACGCTTGCTCCTTGGAAAAAAAAAAGTTATAGCAACCTAGACAGCATATGAAAAGCAGAGACGTTACTTTGTCCACAAAGGTACGTCTAGTCAAAGCTATGGTTTTTCCAGTAGTCATGTATGGATGCGAGAGTTGGACTATAAAGAAAGTTGAGCGCTGAAGAATCAATGTTTTGGGACTGTGGTGTTGGAGGAGATTCTTGAGAGTCCCTTGGGCTGCGAGGAGATCCAACCAGTCCATTCTAAAGAAAATCAGTCCTGAATATTCATTGGAAGGACTAATACTAAAGCTGAAACTGCAATACTTTGGCCTCCTGATGTGAAGAACTGACTGATTTGAAAAGACCCTGATGCTGGGAAAGACTGAAGGCAGGAGAAGAAGGGGTGATAAAGGATGAGATGGTTTGATGGCATCCCCGACTCAATGGACCTGAGTTTTGGTAAACTCCGGGAGTTGGTGATGGACAGGGAGGCCTGGCATGCTGCAGTCCATGGTGTCACAAAGAGTTGGACATGACTGAGCCACTGAACTGAACTGAACTGATTTAACACTTCTCATTCACTCCTGAGAAATGTTGGTGGAGATCACCATTCATTTGGATATGGAAAGTAGTGGGTTTTAAGTAAGCAGTAAACTTTATGAGTCCATCCCTGTTGCAGTTTCTGAAATTATTTACTTTTGAAGCATATATAAGCTCTGTTAAGCTTCGAGTTCATTCCCCTCACAAAGACAAGCTCACAGAAGTCTCAGGGCACAGAAGGTTTCTCAGAGCTTCATGCAGTCTGTGGCCTATAGGACGTCTTAGGAAAAGTCAAAGTCATTGCCACCTCTCAAAACCCAGCAGCTCTCATGTAAAATCTGGATGCCCAGCTTCTCTTGGAAAAGAGGAAAATTTGGCCATCATGTGCCTGAACATCTTCTTACCGCCACCATCACCATGGCAACTATCAGCTGGAGGAGGGCACTAGAGCCCCCAAACTGATCACTGCTGGTGGCTCAGATGGTAAAGAATCTGCCTGCAATGCAGAAGACCTGGGTTCGATCCCTGGGTTGGCAGGATCCACTGGAGAAGCAAATGGCAAGCCACTCCAGTATTCATGCCTGGAGAATCCCATGGACAGAGGAGCCTGGGGGGATACAGTCCATGGAGTTGCACAGAGTCAGACAGGTCTGAACAACTAACACTGTCACTGTTCACGACCACGCCCCTTTGAGGATACCTGAATACTTTGTTCGTGTATGTTACCTGTTTGTCCGCTTTGCATTTGCAATCTTAGAGAAGAAACTGAAGTTTGAAAAGCAAAATAAAGGTGCCACGTTCTTAAAGCCTGGGTGAGCAAATCAAGTGATGGATGAGTGAGCAAATCGAGTGACCATCATTTGTGTCCCAGGTTCGGAAGGATGTGTCTCCTGTGTCAGCGTGGGGCTATTGGAGCAGTCTGCATTGGCCCCTTTCCAAATGGTTCAGGTTTTACTCTCACTCCCCTGACCCCCACCCCTTCTGTCCAACCTCTTCTCTGGGCTTTTTGAGTTTTAAGAAGGATATTGGGGATTTTTTTCCCAAAAACTCAAGAATAGTAGGGTGAACAGCAATGAATCAGTGGCAATACTAAAAACATTAACTCAAAGAAGAAACCAAATCTTGATGCAAGACACAAACCTATTACTTAAAACTCAGCAGCATCATCTCAAATGCACCTCAGCGTATAACGGGAACAGTATAGAGCCGCCACCCCCAGGCACCCTCCCACCGCCCCAGTAGCGGTGCAGGCTTCCCCCAACCCCGGATGAAATGTGAGGTCTGTAGATGCAGAGGCTTCCGACGACAGCTGGGACAGGAAACAGGAAACGGAGAATGGGGAAACCCCATATAGCACAAGCGGACATCTGTGGTCAGTCCCTGTGTAGAGAGGTCTTTCTGGAAGGAGCAATTATTTCTTGGGAGAGCAATTGCATAGTGTATGAGAAAGTCACATTAGCTTAGTGAAATCCCTGAAATGATGAGGATGGAATCATTCATGCACTTGATACTTTGTCTATCATGAGTAAGCAATGATCTGAAGTACGTATCACGACCAAGGTCAGCCACACTAGCTGAGAACCTGACAAACCACTTCTGTGAGGTCCTTCCAGGCTCAGCCATATGCTCAAACCCTCTGAACTCCAGTTCCCTCCTCTATGAAAGGAAGATCTGCCCTTTGTCAAACTTCATGAACCTCAAGTGGAGTGTCTAAATGTCATGCCTGGTCACCGTTTGGCTCACATTTGGGTTTTTGTTTGGTGGGCAGTGTTCTAGAACAACTCACAAATTCAGGTCTGACTTGTCTATTTGTTTCTGTAGGTGGGAGTGGATGGCATGCACGATCCATGTCACTCTAGACATTGTCCAGATACCACAGTAGGCCTACTGGTACTTTTAGCCCCTGCCTGACCCCTGGAGGCATTTGAGTTTGGGGTAAAATTTCACCAGTATATAGTTAGTTGGGATGCTGTGGTCGCCTTTCTGAAAACATTAACATATGGGCTTCCCTGGTGGCTTAGATGGTAAAGAATCTGCCTGCAATGCAGGAGACCCAAGTTCAAACCCTGGGTCAGAAAGATCCCCTGGAGAAGAGAATGGCAACCCACTCCAGTATTCTTCTCTGGAGAATCCCATGGACAGAGAAGCCTGGCGGACTACAGTCCCTGGGGTTTCAAAGGGTCAGACATGACTGAGCTAACATATAGCATGTCATAGATTACTAGAGCCACAGAACGTCCTATGTGAAAGCCTTCCTTCATGTTCTGAAAGACAATTTTTTAAAAATTTGGGGGATAGTTGCTTTACAATGTGTGTTAGTTTCTGCTATACAAGGAAGTGAATCAGTGACACATATATTCCCCTCCTCCTTGGACCTCCCTCCCACTGCCCCATCACCCATCTAGGTTACCACAGAGCACCAAGTTGAGAGACAGTTTAAAGTAAATTCCCAGAAACAGCAGTAAGATGTTGGAGGCTGCAGTTAGCAGAACAGAGCTCAAAGCATTTTTGCTGCTTACTTTACTTTGATCTTAAGCAAGAAGTTGGTGCATGGTTTAAAGTGCTCATGCTTGTTAACCTATTACATCTGCTTTTCTTAAGTTCTCCTAAAGAAGTGCATTCGGAAGTGTATGAAAGTCAAGTGTAGCGTTAGGCGCTCAGTCATGTCTGATTCTTTGCGACGTCATGGACTGTATCCCGCCAAACTCCTATGTCCATGGGATTCTTCAGGCAAGAATACTAAAATGGGTAGCCAGTCCCTTCTCCAGGGGATCTTCCAGACCTAGAAATCAAAGCTCAGTCTCCCGCATTGTAGGCAGATTCTTTACTGTCTGAGTCACCAGAAAAGCCCTCAGCAGTGTATATTACAAGGAAATGTTTGTTGCAGTATTTCTTCAAATAGTGCACATCAGAAGCCAAATAGGGGATAAGTGCTAAATCATGGTGTTCAGCTCAGTCACTCAGTCATGTCCGACTCTTTGTGACCCCATGGACTGCAGCCCACCAGGCTTCCTTGTCCATCACCAACTCCTAGAGCTTACTCAAACTCATGTCCATCGAGTCAGTGATTCCATCCAACCATCTCATCCTCTGTTGTCCCCTTCTCCTCCTGCCCTCAATTTTTCCCAACATCAGGGTTTTTCCAATGAGTCAGTTCTTTTCATCAGGTGGCCAGAGTATTGGAGTTTCAGCTTCAGCATCAGTCCTTCCAATGAATATTCAGGACTGACTTCCTTTAGGATGGACTGGTTGGATCTCCTAGCAGTCCAAGGGACTCTCAAGAGTCTTCTCGGACACCACAGTTCAAAAGCATCAATTCTAAAAAAAAAAAAAAAA
This sequence comes from Dama dama, assembly GCF_033118175.1. Classification (NCBI taxonomy): domain Eukaryota; kingdom Metazoa; phylum Chordata; class Mammalia; order Artiodactyla; family Cervidae; genus Dama; species Dama dama. The sequence continues at coordinate 23,000,910 of NC_083696.1, read as the reverse complement.
GCATCAATTCTTGGGCACTTTCTTGGGCTTTCTTTATGGTCCAGTTCTCACATGGTGTAGCCATAGAGAAGATAATACGAGACCATAAATAAGTGCTTTGAAGAGTATTTCATTGCATGATAAACCTCGGATGTAATGCAGAAAAGCAAGATACAGACTCGTGTGTTTCTTGTTGTGCAGAAACATGTAGTACAAATGACCATCATTGTTCAAAAAGTCAAAATAGAAACAGTGGTTATATCTCAAAGTAATGAGATTATAGATGATTTTTATTTTATCCATTATGCTTTTCTGCAATTTGATTTTATATAATACAAATGCAAACTTCTCATGGATAATTATCTCAGTGCCAGACATCATCAACCTGACTCCTGCTTTGGGCATTATTCTGAACAATTTCTGACCATATGGTAACAGATGAAGAAGTTAGCAGTCTGCAGGGTCATGCTTATAGGAAGAGATGAGCAGGAGCAAGACCTTTGACTCCCAGGCTGCTGTCTTGCCAGTTGACCCAGCTCTGTTCCCAGCTGAGTGAAAATGGTGATCTTGCACTTGGAGATTAACTCTGGAATGGCTGGGGTGGAATCTCAGGCCACACACTGGAGGCACGCAGGAGGGGCCAGCAGCCAAATACCTAGGCACGTACCTCTCCACAGACAGGCAACTAGCCAAGATGTGCATTTTAGCAAGTAGCAATGGATAAAATTCTTTCACTTCTTTTCTGGCAAAAATGTCTCCTTTCCAGAATGGAATGACAGCAATAAATTATCAAAATTGTTTCCATTGTTTACATAGTATATCAGCTATTCTAAATACTCAAAATATTAAGTGTTTAACTTAAAAATATTTAAGTTAAATACTTTAAAATATTTAAGTACTCAATCTATTTTTTTTTTTAACTCTTGTAGGTTCAATTCAAATTTTCAGCATTAAATTTCACTTATTTGAAAAGGAGTGTGGCAGTATGCTATTAGCATTGTATTAAAATTAGTTTTAGTGTTGGTATTAAGATTTTATTTGCCAGAATTTTATAGGACTTGCTATGTGCCAGGCACTATCCCAACCACTTTGAAAGCATCATTTAAAACTCGCTGTGACCCTGTTAGGGAAGCACCATCATCTCTACTGAGAGGTTAAGCAACTTGCCTGAGATCACATAGCCAGAAGTGGCAAAATGGGCTATGAACCCAGATCGGCCAGCTCTGAAGTTCCTAGTTCTCATCGAAAGGGGTCTGTAAAACTTTTTCTAGAGCCTTTGGGGAAAACCACTTGATCCACCAAGGATAAGGAGATCATTTAAAGAAAAGAGGATTTCCAACATAGTTGGTTCGCCGTAGGAGCCCCTATCCGACATCGCCGTGGTTGAGTTCATGATTGCGTGCGCCATCTTGTGGTCAAGGAGAATATGGCTTCCAGCTCTGAAAGGTGAAGTCGCTCAGTCGTGTCCAGCTCTTTGCGACCCCATGGACGGTAGACCACCAGGCTCCTCCATCCATGGGGTTTTCCAGGCAAGAATACTGGAGTGGGTTGCCGTTTCCTTCTCCAGGGGATCTTCCTGACCCAGGGATCGAACTAGGGTCTCCCGCATTGCAGGCAGACTCTTTACCAGCTGAGCCAACAGGAAATCCCTCCGGCTCTGAAAAGTAGCCTATTTATTTACATCTTGATCTAAACCTTTCCCTTCCCTTGTGGGGCTTCCCTTGTGGGGCTTCCCTTGTGGCTCAGCTGGCAAAGAATCCGACTGCAATGTGGAGGACCTGTTCGATCCCTGGGTTGGGAAGATGCCCTGGAAAAAGCAAAGGCTACCCACTCCAGTATTCTGCCCTAGAGAATTCCCTGGACTGTACAGTCCATGGAGTCGCAAAGAGTCAGACACGACTGAGTGACTTTCACTTTCACTAAACCTTTCCTGTTTCTAGGAAGCCTGAAGGCGCTGGTCACACACTTCTGTCAATTCGAAGAATTCGCAGCCCCATCAGTGGGCGGCCTCTGAGAAGTCAATCGGGTCTACAGGATGCTCCCGTAGCGTTTGCTACCAGTAGACTTGCATGTTGTGAATACAGAGACACACCAACAGGAAGATCAGAACCAACCCCTGAGAACGCTGTGTGTCAGAGGCAATACTCCAGCCCACTTTACAGGCAGTAAAACCGAGATTCAGGAAGTCTAATGGCAAGTCCCAGATGACAAAGCAAATCGCAGCTGGGGTTCTGGCTGCCCTCTACTAGACCTCATGCAAACCTCCAGTTTACGCCACTGCATGGTGGGTGAGGACCTGGGCTTCCTGCTAGACAGCTACTCGGAGACACAGCCCAGACAGCATTTAGCCGAGCGGGGAGGAATCTCAGTGGCTCGTACATTGTTTTCCTTTGAAATTAGAAATGCTCTGGACTTGCCTGGTGGCGCAGTGGATAGGAAGCCACCTGCCAGTTCAGAGGACAGAGGTTCACTCCCTGGTCCGAAAAGATCCCACTTGCAGCAGAGCAGCTAAGCCCATGTTCCACAACTACTAAGCCCACGTGTCCTGGAGCCCATGCTGCACAAAGAAGCTACCACAACGAGGAGTAGCCCCTGCTCACGCAGACTAGAGAAAGCTCTCGAAAAGCAGCAAAGACCTAATGCAACCAAAAATAAGTAAGTAACAATTATATATGAAGAAAGAGATGCTCTGAACCTCCCCAGGTCCTTCAGTGTTCTAAACTTCCCTCATCAGCCATGTGACATGGAATATATGGGTTTTCTTTTTTTATCTCACCAACTCATAGGCAAACAAACTTGAAGGGGCCTATGAGGCAATGTGCTCCAAAATACTGCCATTTTTGATCAGGGACAGTGCCCCCACAAGACATCCACCTCAGACAAGCGTAGCTCCACCGGCTATAGCGCACCCCGATTCATCCACCTCCATCCGTGATTGTGCACTTGCAGTGCCAGCTCCTTCATCTCCGAGGGGCTCAGTTCCACCTGAGACCTGCAGCATCAGCTTCCCTCAGGAGTTTGTCAGAGAGCAGAGTCTCAGGCCCTGCCCAGCCCTCCAAACTGAGCACCCACATTTTAGTAAGATCATGGTGACGCCCGTGGCATAGAGCTACGCAATGCGCTGCTGGAGACACTGGCCAAGAGTGATGGACGTGAATCAGGTCAAGAGGTATGCATGGAGTGTGGGGGGACTTACCCGCCTTCTAGACAGCAGGAACACCAGGAGGGCTCTGAGAGGTGGGCGGGGCAGCACAGGGGGAAGGACAGGAAGACCTCGGCGAGCGAGGAGCTGTTCTGGACTACAGTGTGTTTGGGATGTTTGAGGCACCCAGCAGAGGCCAGCGTTGAGCAGTGAGGTGTGGGACCTCCGAACTGGATGCACAACCTCAAGACTCACCAGGACCATGGCCATTTGCCAAATAACCTCTGAATTAAAGAAAAGGGAAGACAGCTAGTCCCCTCAAGTCTGCTCCCCCTTATTCCATGGAAGAGCATTTCACCTTTGCACAAGATCTCCCTTGCGGACGCCAAATTTCTGATCTCCCTGGGGCTTCCCCAGTGACTCAGCGGTAAAGAATTCTCCTGCAGTGCAGGAGATGCAGGAAACGCAGATTTGATCCTTGAGGCGGGAAGATCTCCTGGAGGAGGGCATGGAGACCTGCTTCAGTATTCTTGCCAGGAAAATTCCATGGGCAGAGGAGCCTGGCAGGCCATGATCCATGGGGTCACAAAGGGTCAGACGTTTAAGCGGCTGAGCCCAGCACAGCACACAGCTTGGTCACCTGATCCAGCTCCGGCCAATGGAGCGTGAACTTGTGTGTCACGTGCTCAGACAGGAATTGCTTGCTTTCTGCTTCAAGTTTTTTTTTTCCCTTCCTGTGGTTGTGGTCCAGGTTGTGACAGAGCAGCATAGGGACGGTCCTGGGTCCCCACCTGACCATGTAGACTCAGACAGATGTCCTAGAGAGAGACATAAGCTGTCTTCAGTCCCTGTGTTCTAGAAATCTTTTTAAATTTTTAAAATCTTGACCAAAATTCAGATACAGGAAAGTTGCAAGCACAGTAGAACAAAGTATTCCTGTGTATCCTTCAGTCAGCTCCCCCATTTCACTACGTTCGTTTTATCCTTTTATCTCTTCCTCAATTATACATATTTTTCTGAACCACTTGAGAGTAAGCCTCAGGCTCACTGTCTCTTTACCACTGTATATGTCAGTATTTCCTACAAAGATATTGCCCTGATTTCATAAACCACAGCAAAATAATCAAAATCAGAAAGCTATTAATAACATTGGTAGACTTGAAGCTACTATCCAATACACAGACCACAGTATGATTCCGCGATTCTGTGGATTGCCTCCACGATGTCCTGTATGACAAAGGAAGCCCAGGATCTCGGCACAGTTGCCTGTTTCAGCTCTTCAGTCTCCTTTAATCTGAAATCATTCCTGAGTCTGTTTAGTGCCATGGACTTTTTTTTGACCCCGACATCTGAAGAATTCAGCCTCTAAGATTTATCTGATGCTCCCTCATAATTCAATTCAAAGGTTGCAAGTCGTGATGTCATGTCTTCTGCTGGACAGGTGTCAGCACAAGCTCTCATTGGTCTGTTCTTATTCTCGGTCCTGTATTGGTGATTATTTGGTCACGGTGGAGTCGGCCAGGTTTCTCCAATGTTAAGTCACTGTTTTACACTTCCCAGTTAATGAGTGCTCTGCAGGGAGATGTTGAGGGTCATTCAGAAGTTTAGACAGCACAGTAACTAGTGCGAATGAGGACGTTCTGCTGATTCAGCAGCAAATCCAAGCTCTTCAACTTGAGAACAGTGGTTAGGGATCATACATTCACATCCCTCCCTTGGTATTTGGATAGATAGGACATTTTTACTAGTTCCTCTGGACCCCCTCTCCCATTAAACTTTATTAATCTGTTTTAGGGGAGCTCCATGCAGGATCTTAGCTCCCCAAACAGGGATTGAACCTGTGCCCCCTGCATTGGAAGCACAGAGTCCCACCCACTGGACCACCAGGGAATTCCCCCCATTAAACTTTAACATTAAATTTTAATAGCCCAGAAGGGAGCCTGGGTGGTGTATTTCCATTTTGCCAGGGAAGTCCGCAGCTGGACAGGCATGGTTTCTGGTCAAGGGATCTGGGAACCACTCCTTTTCTAGGAAGCTTTCAGCGTCCACAACAGGTGACTCAACTCCGAGGGTCTGAACAGGAGTTCAGCTCCTCCCTTTGTCCTGAATCCCTGCAGGGGCTGACCCCTCTTTTCCAAGACAATCTATTTAAGCAGTACCTATCTTCAGCAGTCCCACCCAAAGACTCCTCCCCATGGGAGAAAACCGCACACGCTGCCCCCAGGAAATGAAGACAAATGAGGAAGAGACCTCCGAAGTTGTCATACCAGGAGGATAAAGAGCAGACGCTGGCCTGGGGCTGGGTTCAGCTCCTGCTGCTCCACCATCGTCTCCCCACTCAGTCCAGCAGCCTCTGCTGTCCCCCAGCTCTCAGCACATTTTGAGGTCACCTCTGCTCCTCCTAAGAGTTCCCAGATGGCTCATCAGTAAAGAATTCGCCTGCCAATGCAGGAGACACGGGTTCGATCCCTGGGTTGGGAAGATCCCTTGGAGAAGGGAATGGCTACCCACTCTGGTATTCTGGCCTAGAGAATCGCATGGACAGAGGAGCCTGGCGGGCTACAGTCCATGGGATTGCAAAGAATCAGACACGACTGAGTTCGCACACCTACTCCTCCTGAACCTGCTCCTCCCCTCCCACACTGCTTGGTGAGACTTGGCACAGTCCAAGTCAGCGGAGTCCCCCCCGCTCCGCCCCAGGGGAGGGGGTTTCCAGGCCTCCTTCCTTCCCTGTTGGTGATGCCTCCATCACAAGGGTGATATGGTTGGCCTTTGATCTTCTCACGACCCCAGATCACATCCCCACACACTGTCCCCATGAGAGGCACTAGATGAGTGAGAGAAAGTGTCTGCTTCATTTCAGATGGGAAAGGAATTCCCTCTGTAGCAAAAAGACAGGGATCCCTGCTTCTCAGTCTTGGAGATCATAGGTGGTGACATAGACCAGACCCAGGAAAGAGGAAGAAGGGAGATACAAGGAGAGATAGGTGAGGAGATGGCCCCTCTGGGCCACAGGAAGACAAGGGACCTGCCACACCCAGCCCAGGGCCAGCCTCTCCAAAGCTGCAAGATAGTTTCTAAGCTTGTGAATGGAAGAAGGAAGGAATTCTAAAAGGGAAGGAGAGAGAGAACCCATGATATATGATCACAAATGTGACAAAATCCACCCAGCTTATCTCAGAAAAAAAACACAGCATTTCCCTGTATCAGTAAAACGAGCTGATGACTGGGGATGTTCCACCCTTGAATGAATCAGGCTTTAACACCTAAGACCAGAGGGGGACTAGAATCTGTACAACTGGGCCCTACGTTTTTCATATCTTGCTCAGCTTGTCACACACGTGCTTCCAAAAGGTACCAATTTCTGAACTATATTCAGACCATCCGAAATAAAACCTATCCTCAACATATTACAGGTATGGGTCACATTATCCCAGGATTCCTTCAAAAACAAAAGGAATTTTCCACCCAGTGCAGTGCGTTTAATGGCAGAACCAGATGTGTTTGTTCCCTGGGGGCCTCAGACCTTGTCATTTCACCAGCAAAGATATCAGCGGGGGCAGGAGAAGTGGTCACACCGACAGCAGGCCCCGGACAGCCAGCAGGCCCCGGGCCACACGGAGGCCTCTCCTCCTGCAAAGCCCTCCTGCCCCAGTCATTGCTGGAAGGGAAAACCTAGTGGCCTGATCACCCACGGCCACCCCCACACATGCCCTCCAGGGCACAGGACCAGCCTGAGTGACCATGTGTACAATTGTGTGAGAGAGAGAGAGACAGAGAGACAAAGAGATGATTGTTGCAACGCAAAGCCCACCAGCCCAACTATAGACCCCCCCCCCAATCCAGTGTTCTGCCAGGCAGTCTGGAGGACCCTGTCGACTTCAGAAGCACAACCCTATTTGGGGACCCTGATAACCCAGAAACCCTAGGGGGTACAGAGAATGGCCTGTCCAGGAGCCTGCTGAGAGCAGGACTCTGAGAAAGTTCGACTCTCCACTGCAGGGCTACTGCCCTCCCCAGCGCTGGGAACCCAGTGTGGTCCAGGGTGCTGGTCAGCCCACCCCCCAAGCCCAGAGGCCCACCCTGCTTTCACGGTGGGAGAACACCAGGCCCCTGAGTCCCACCGCTGATGGGGCTTCCACCGGCAGTCCACAGGATCAGGAAGCATTTCCTAAATAAGATCCATATGCCCGGGAGCAGTCCTCACTGGTCTCCCCAAAGACCAGCTCTGCTTTAACCCAGAGGAGGATGGGCAGGCAGGATCATTGGCCATAATCATTAGTGAGCACATTCTATAGTCAAGGCAGTGGACGTGGACTGGGGCTGGGGCTGGACAGAACAGAGGCTCTGACCACCGCAAGTCCACAGTCCAGGAGGCCCTGAAATTTTACCGAGCACCCCCAACCATGCTGATCATTCCCACCTCCCTCTTCCTGCAACCTCCATCAGGAGCCCCCCAAAGTCAAGGAGGCAGACATGGAAGGGGGTGAGGAAGAGCCTGGAAGGTGCCCAGGAACAGCCCACACGTCTCTCCCAAACACAGCCTCACAAAGTCAGATTCATCATGGCAGGTTAAGCAGGGGACAAGTCGTGAATGGAGGGTGAGGGGCTCTGTCCCACCTTCAGACTACACAAAATCTCGGGAGACAAATAAAGCTCTGGATCCATTTCTTAAACTAATGCCTGATGGAACCCTACTCCAGATAGAAGGGATGGTGCAAGAGGTGTGCCCCATATTTAAATAGGTTGGGGGAATGTGGGATGAAAGGAAGCCTGGTGCCACCCTGCAGGATTCATCCAAGCTTTTACCCCTTCTTTCCCTCTGAGAAGGCAGCAGAGGCAGACTGTACAGACATGGCCAGGATTAAGGCTGGAAACCTTCACAGCAAGAAGGAGGAGCAGCTGCTGAAACAGGAAGAGGAACTGAAGGTAGAGCTTTCCCAGCGGCACGTCGCTAAAGTGACAGGCAGTGTGGCTTCCAAACTCTCCAAGATCCGAGTTGTTCATAAATCCATCACCCATGTATTGACCATCATTAACCAGACTCAGAAGGAGAACCTCAGGAAATTCTATAAGGGCAAGAAGTACAAGGCCCTGGATCCGTGACCCAAGACAACACGCCGCTGACTCAACAAGCATGAAAAGAACCCGAAGACCAAGAAGCAGCAGCAGAAGGAGCCGCTGAACCCTCTCTGGAAGTACCCAGTCAAGGACTGAGCATCCAGGCATCAATAAAACAAATAAATCAGAAAAAAAAAAAAGCATTTATCCCATCACAGTGTATCTGGGCTTCCCTTGTGGCTCAGCTGGTAAAGAATCTGCATGCGATGAGGGAGACCTGAGTTTGATCCCTGGGTTGGGAAGATCCTCTGGAGAAGGGAAAGCCTACCCCCTCCAGTACTCTGACATGGAGAATTCCATGGACTGTACAGTTCATAGGATTGCAAAGAGTTGCACACAACTGAGCGACTTTCACTTCACTTCAGTGTATCAGGAATGTCTGAGAGGTGTGGACCTGCCACAATGCCACATTTATTTAACCACAAGCCCCTTGTCACGGACCATAAAGCCAGGTTCCATGGGACACTGGGTGGGGTTGCAACCCTAATCGGTCTCACAGCCCGGACACCAGGAGGGTTTTGTCCCCAGGTGTCCCCCCGACCCCCATCACCTGGGAACTTGCTTCAAATGCAAATTCTCAGCCCCACCTGGAGCTCCTGAATCAGAAACCCTGGGCATGGGCAGGGTAAACTATTCAGTTCAGTTCAGTCACTCAGTTGTGTCCGACTCTTTGTGACCCCATGGACTGCAGCATGCCAGGCTTCCCTGTCCATCACCAACTCCCAGAGCTTATTCAAACTCATGTCCATCCAGTCGGTGATGCCATCCAACCATCTCATCCTCTGGCGACCCCTTCTCCTCCCACCTTCAATCTTTCCCAGCATCAGGGTCTTTTCAAATGAGTCAGCTCTTCCCATCAGGTGGCCAAAGTATTGGAGCTTCAGCTTCAGCATCTGTCCTTCCAATGAATATTCAGGACTGATTTCTTTTAGGATTGACTGGTTGGATCTCCTACCAGTCCAAGGGACTCTCAAGAGTCTTCTCCAACACCACAGTTCAAAAGTATCAATTCTTTGGCACTCAGCTTTCTTTATAGTCCAACTCTCACATTCATACATGACTACTGGAAAAACTATAGTTTTGACTAGTTGAAGCTTGCTGGCAAATAATGTCTCTGCTTTCTAGTATGCTGTCTAGGTTGGTCATAGCTTTTCTTCCAAAGAGTAAGCATCTTTTAATTTCATGGCTGCAGTCACCACCTGCAGTGATTTTGGAGCCCAGAAAAATAAAGTCTGTCACTGTTTCTACTGTTTCCCCATCTGTTTGCCATGAAGTGATGGGACCAGATGCCATGATCTTAGTTTTCTGAATGTTGAGCTTTAAGCCAACTTTTTCACTCTCCTCTTTCACTTTCATCAAAAGGCTCTTTAGTTCTTCTTCACTTTCTGCCATAAGGGTGGTGTCATCTGCATATCTGAGGTTATTGATTTGTCTCCCAGCAATCTTGATTCCAGCTTGTGCTTCATTCAGCCCAGCATTTCACATGATGTACTCTGCATATGAGTTAAATAAGCAGGGTGACAATATACAGCCTTGACGTACTCCTTTCCCGATTTGGAACCAATCTGTTGATCCATGTCCAGTTCTAACTGTTGCTTCTTGACCCTCATACAGATTTCTCAGGAGGCAGGTCAGGTGGTCTGGTATTCCCATCTCTTGAAGAGTTTTTCCACAGTTTGTTGGATCCACACAGTCAAAGGCTTTGGCATGGTCAATAAAGCAGAAATAGATGTTTTTCTGGAACTCTTACTTTTTCGATGATCCAATGGATGTTGGCAATTTGATCTCTGGTTTTTTTGCCTTTTCTAAATCCAGCTTGAACATCTGGAAGTTCACAGTTCACGTACTGTCAAAGCCTGGCTTGGAGAATTTTGAGCATTACTCTATTAGTAGTCTGTTACTCTAACCCTAACCCCAACAAACCCTCCAAGGGAATCTGATGCAACTCCAGTTCAGGAGGCACTGAAATAAGGGAGATGACCACAGCTGTGACACCCTCCTCATGGAAGCTGGGGTCAGGGGGGTGGAGAGGAGTTCTCCAAAAGCAGTAACAAGGAATGAAATTAATTTTAGGGGTGTTTCCCTTGGAAAAGGAAATGGCAACCTACTCCAGTATTCTTGCCTGGAGGATTCCATGGACAGAGGAGCCTGGCAGGCTACAGTCCATGGGATTGCGAAGAGTCAGACATGACTGAATGACTGGGCTTTTTGAGCTTCCCTCAAGCTGACAGTAGGTGGCTGAGGGGCCATGCAGGCAAGCACAAGGCCGCTCTGCAGGGTGATGGACCACCCACCCCCGGTGCTGGGTCCTTCCGTGTGGCCACTGCCCTCCCTCGTGCAGCCAGTAGCCAGCAGGCCCAGGAAAGCCTGGGAGGGACTCTTTGTACACTGAACCACGAACAGACGGATGCTCTCCCTCCCATGGGGTCAGGATCGCAAACCTCAATTCATGTGGGCTCAGCTGGCCTGAAGGCCAGCCTCAACGCCAGCGCCTGTCTGCAGTATGACGCTCACACAGAGAATGTGTCTGGGTAGAGAAGAGGCAGAGCCGGTCCGGCCTGGATCCCCGGACACAGATGTCCCCATCACCCATCCCCCCCTCACCCCACATGCAGCACATGCTCTGGCAGAAATTTTATTGCTGAAAATTAGACCAAACTAAGCAGGAGTAAGTGGTGACCCCTGGCAGCCTGCTTCTGGGGCAGCTGCTCAGGTCACACCCAGGGGACAATCTGAGGCTGAGGCCAGCTGTCCACTCCCCAGCCCCACCCCGCCCCCACAGGGCAGGGGCTGGCGGCCTGACCACCCCACAGCTCAACCAACAAGGTCGGGGTCAGGCTGGACATTTTGCAGACTTTATGGATGTTAAAAACAAAGCACCAGGCTAGCATCTTCTTGATCATATCTTAAATCCCAGAAGCTTTCAGCAAAGGTTCCCTCTGCCCTGGATCATCTGACTTATTTAGAAATTCTCCCCTTAACACAAGGGGTGTGATATTTGGAGAGTATTCTCCATAATCTGGATCTGAATATACACATATACAGGTTTCCCAGGTGGCGCTGGAGGTAAAAAAAAACCCACCTGCCAATGAAGGAGACATAAGAGATGCAAGTTTGATCCCTGGGTCAGGAAGATCTCCTGGAGGAAGGCATGACAACTCACTCTAGTACTTTTGCCTGGAGAATTCCATGGACAGAGGAGCCTGGAGGGCTACGGTCCATAGGGTCACAAACAGTCGGACACGCATACACACATACAATGTCAGACAGCAGCATTCACTCAAAATTTCAGAAGCATGTTGGTGAGCACCAATTTATACTCTGACACCCACAGACATATTTGAACTCACCAAGGCTGAGACAGAAATAAAGGTGGGGGAACACAATGGGCCTAGCCACAACCTGCCTAGAGACCTCCACGGCCACCACCTTCAGTTTAGACCTGGTGGTTCCAAGCCCCGGGTCTAACCAGCCCTTGAAGCCTCCCAGGTGGTAACATTGCCACCCAAGCAGGACCTAGGATGTAGTGACCCAATGGCCTAGATGTCTGGGAACGGTGGATAAGATAGGAGATAAATTTAAAATTGTCCTTTCCGAGTCATTTTTGTGAAAATGAGGCAACACTCCAGGAAGAGCTGAGCAGTTCTTACCGTGAGTGAACCTCACATTCAAGGTTCCAGCTTCCATTAATGCTTAACTCCAGCCCCTGCCCCAGCAGCAAGGTCTCCTTGAGGGGCCAGCCAGGGGCACAGCCTCTGCTCCTCCTGTGAACCACGGGCAGAGCGGGTGGGTTGGCGGCAGGGTCCCCAGGCCTCCCCTCCTCTGTGGGGGAGCACCTGGACCTCGGATTTTGTCCACTGTGAGCGGCATCACAGAATGTGTGCGACTGGACTAAGTTCTGGAAAGCCACATGGCTGAGAGCATGCGCATCACATCCTCCCAAAAGGTGTGCAGTTGTTCACCTGAGTCCAACCGGAATATGCTCTCTCTGAGTCAAGAAGGTCCTTCTATGACATTTCCTTTCTTAACGTCATTCACAGTAGCAGTAATAGAAATAGTAACATCAATTGTGCACTTCTGTGTCAGATGCTGTGCTGACCATTTTACAGTCAGACTCTCACTTAATCTTCATAATAGCCCCAAAAGGTAGCACTCCTAGCATCACCAAGCCAATCAATGGGGGAAGCTGAGGCTCATCAAGTTATGAAATATGTCCAGGGCCCCAGCGAGTAGTCAGGACAGAGCCCTGCCTTCTGACCCCGGAGCCCACCTCTCTTCTTCTTTAAAAAAAATAAAATAAAATTGAGATATCATCAATATATGGGTTTCCCAGGTGGCGCTCGCAGTAAAGAACCCCCCTGCCAATGCAGGAGACATCAGAGACACAGGTTCGATCCCTGGGTCAGGAAGATCCTCTGGAGAAGGGCTTAGCAACCCACTCCATTATTCTTGTCTGGAGAATCCAATGGACAGAGGAACCTGGTGGGCTACAGTCCATGGGGTCGCAAAGAGTCAGACACCACTGAAGTGGCAGCACAGCACACAGTCAACATATAACATTGTGTAAGTTCAAGATGCACAAAAGACCTGATGCATTTGTGTGTTACAATAAGATTACTATAGCCTCATGGCCACCTCCATCTGTCACATAATTATCATCTTCTTTTGTGTGTTGAGAACAGTCAGGATCTAATCTCTTAGCAATTTAGAACCTTATTTTTTTTAAGGTCCACCCTCTTATTTATCTTGGAGTATTGCCAAAGTCTTAGAGTTGGAAGAACTCTTCTTTGAATGTCTAACTCAAGAGTGAAAGAAGCTGAGTGATCATTTGTTCATTTGTGGGATGCTGGCTGACATGTGTCAGTGAGAGGAAGGGCATCGTGCTGTCATGAGGAGACTTAACACCACAGGGCCTGGGGACAGGAAAGTTCCCAGGGGAGCAGGCCCATGGGACCGGGTTTGTCCTGGGTCATTCTCCACCATCCCCTGCAGCAGGAGTACCCTGCTGAAACTAGTTAAGAAACTTGCACTAGAATATAAGTCAACATCCTGTTTCCTTCACTGAGAGTCTTATTTTACAAAGAAAGCCTTCCCAGGACAAAACAATGTACTTGGCAAAGCACTTGCTCTGCATGCTGGCACTAACTCCTCTCTTCCTGGGTGTAGCAGTTACGGACCAGTCCAAAGAGCATACTCTGTGTGTACCCCATGGCTCCCCGTCCGCCTGGGGTGACCATGTTCCTTACCTGAGCTCACATATCACTTCTGCTCTGGCATTCTGTAGGTGAAGACTTAGCCACATGTCACAGCTCACTGCAAGGCCATGAAAGATGAGCCGTGTGTTGGGCCAAAAGAGATCACTTAGCCCAACAGACCTTTGTCTGGGAGGAGGAAAATCCTGAGGATCCTGTGTCTCTTACCTGTTCCTTTCTGCACGCTGGCATGAGGCTCCCCACTGCAGTTGAGCGCCGGGGGGGACATTTCTGTTCTACTTTCCTTCTAGTCACCTAGGAAGATCACATTTCCTGCCCCCTTGAAGCTAGAACCCTAAGTCCAGTGATGGGTGTCCTTGGAAGAAGAGGAAAGGTTGAACACAGATGCATAGAGAAGGCCGAGCAAAGACAAAGAAGAGGCCGGAGTGACGCAGCTGCAAGCCAAGGACCGCCAAGGGCTGCCAGGATCACCAGAGGCTGAAAGAGATTCTGTGCTGAGCCCTCGCAAAGCAAGAAGCCCAGCCTACACCCTGGAGTCAGACTCCGGCCCCTGGAACCAGGAGAGAACAGATTCCTATTGTTTAAGCCACCCAGTCTGTGGTACTTCATTACAGCAGCCGCAGAAAACCCAGACAATCCCTAAAGGACTTTGTGGAAGTTTTAGAACATGTCCAAAAATTCTAGACATGACTGCGAGCAAAAGAGGGAGCCCATTCCCCTCAGTTCAAACATGTGACTTTCATCTGAGGTGCTGGACGGGGTGGAAATGATACCACGTGTCTTCTGAGGTCAGGTCATGAGAGGTGACAGCTGGCTCTTCTGCAGGCCATCCCTGGGACCCCTGCCACTGTGCTCTGAGGAGGCCCAGGCCACATGAGGAGGCCACAGGTCTTGGCGGACAGCACCAGCAGAAAGAAGTCCTGGCCGAAAGCCAGCATCAGCCTCCAGATGTGGGGTTGGGGACGTGGAGATGACGAAGCTACAGTGACCACTACCTCCTGAGGAGTCCCGAGAGGACACACCCTCTTGGCCAAGTGGCCGCAAACCTGCAGGGTGGTGAGCCAAGCATTGCTGTTGTTTCATAGGACTCAGCTTGGGGATAGTTGTTATGCGGCAGTGAAGAACTGATGCAGGGGGATTCACCACAGAGAAGAGAGACAGGAAAGACCAGAGAATTACGATTGTGACAGGGACACTGGGGAAATTTCAGGTTACATAGGAGAGCCCAGACTGGAGGGGAGGGGAGGCTGCCAGCCAACAGCCAATGTGCAGAAACACAATCCAAAGACAGACCCCAGTTCTCAGAAACCTTAATAACCTAAGTCTAAGGGCAGGAAATGCACTCCTGGTGGCCCCAGTAACTTGGATGCCTCCTCTCTCACAGGGAGTCAGGGGTGAGAAAGAGCCTCTGTAGTACCCCCGCCTCTATCACACCAAGGCCAGAGTGGACCAGGAGACAAGGCATGTTCACCCAGCATGCCACTTCTCAGGGCTGCCTGCTGCTTCTTCAGCTACACTTGAATGTGAGGGAGTAAGTGTAAGCCATTCATTCCAGAAGGGTATCTCCCTTCCCCGAAGGCCTGCATGTTGTGGGTCTGAGCTCCACACTTCCAGGGCAGAACCAGGGCGTCCATGAACAAAGCTCTACAGGACACGCTGGATGATCCGCCATCCTGGTGGCCAGCTCCTCCATGGGCCATATCTGCATCAGAGCAGGGTGTCCCACAAGTGTCTGCACCAGCCCTGGGTTCCAGGGACATCTAAGCCTAGAGAGTAACAGGTTGAGATGTGCACACTTACTTATCTGTCTCCCCAAATACTTTATGGCAGCTGGAAAATAAGCACATGATTCTATGCCTCAAGATGTGAAAAAAGCACAGTGAGAAACTCAAGGCAGAAGAAAGCAAAGAGAGTGGCAGCCTGGTGTCAAAGGACAGAAAGAAAACCAGAGAAGGATCCAGGGAGCAGCTCCTGTTTGCTTAAGCGCCAAAGTGACATCTCACCAGAGACACAGGGAGGCAGAATGAGAGAGAGAGCACAGACAGAGTTTTCAAGGAAACCCGCCCTAAACCTGGATTAACCCATTTCCCTAGGATCTCAGCAGAGAAGGCAATGGCACCCCACTCCAGTACTCTTGCCTGGGAAATCCCATGGATGGAGGAGCCTGGTAGGCTGCAGTCCATGGGGTCGCGAAGAGTCGACACGACTGAGTGACTTCACTTTCACTTTTCAGTTTCAGGCATTGGAGAAGGAAATGGCAACCCACTCCAGCGTTCTTGCCTGGAGAATCCCAGGGACAGCGGAGCCTGGTGGGCTGCCGTCTATGGGGTTGCACAGAGTCGTATACGACTGAAGCAACTTAGTAGGAACAGCAGCAGCTAGGATCTCAGAAACTCATTCAAGACAAGTCCTACTGAACAAAGACTAGCCTGAGACAGGCCAGCTTTAAAGATGGATTTGATTCAATCTGGATTCCTGAGTGTTAGGGAAATTTTAGCAACATATCTCTGCCTTGCTACACTCTTCTAAGTTAGATGAATTTCTCATAATTTTTTCCAAAAAGTCAGTCAAGAAGGAGTCTTGATTTTTCAGGTAGTACAGTATGGAATCCCTAATGCTCAAAGTAAATGTCACAGCAAAGATAGTCTGATGGAGAAACAGAATGACAGAAACACTTCTCCCCACTCTGCTAGAAGATCCGCTAAAACACCCTTCAGCTCTCAAGTGGCAAGCATCAGGATTAATATTAAATGGGCCCAGATCCATCTCAGTACAGATCAGACTCATGGCCGGAATTCAGGAGATGGCCTTCCTTTCAACTGTTATTGTAATGAGCATTATTTAAAAATCAGTGTACTCCATTTAAAAAAGCATCTTCTGTCCACTCTCACCACTTTTCTTCAACATTGGATATTGTTTGATTTCCTGGGGCTGCTGTAACAAGCTACCACAAACTCAGTGTCTTAAAACCATATATATTTATCAAAAAATAAAATAATCAAAAAATGGGCAGAATGCTTAAATAGATATTTCTCCAAATAATACATACAGATGGCCAAAAAAAGCACATGAAAAGGTGCTCAACATCACATCACTAATTATTGTTGTTGTTGTTTAGTTGTTAAGTCACATCCAACTCTTCTGCGGCCCCGTGAAGTGGCCTGCCAGGATCCTCTGTCCATGGGATTTCCCAGGCAAGAATATTGGAGTAGGTTGCCATTTCCTTCTCCAGGGGAATCTTCCTGACCCAGGGATCAAACCCATGTCTCCTGCATTTTTTTACCACTGAGCCACCAAGGAAGCCCCTCACTACTTATTAGAGAAATGCAAATTAAAACCACAATGAGGTATTACTTCACACTGGTCAGAATGGCCATCACCAAAAGCCTGCAAACAATCCGTGCTTGAGAAGGCGTGAAGAAAAAGGAACACTCCTACGCTGTCGGTGGGAATGTGAATTGGTACAACCACTCTGGAGAACAGCATAGAGGTTCCTTTAAAAAATAAAAATAGAGCTACCATATGACCCAGCAATCCCACTCCTGCGCTATATCTAGGGAAAAGTATAATTGGAAAGGATGCAAGCACCCCTGTGTTCATTACAGCACTGTTTACAATAGCCAGGACATAGAAGCAACCTAAATGCCCATGGACAGATGAATGGATAAGGAAGATGTGTTACATATATACAGTGGAACATGACTCAGCCACAAAAAGGAATGGATTAATGCCATTTGCAATGACATGGATAGACCTACCCAGTGTCATACAGAGTGAAGTCAGAAAGAGAAAGACAAATATCATATAATGTCACTTATATGTGGAATCCTGAAAAATTATACAGACGAACTTATTTGCAAAGCAGAAATAGAGTCATAGGTATAGAAAACAAATTTTCAGTTACCAAGGGGAGAGGGAGATGGGATGAATTGGGAGACTGGGGCCGACATATGCACACCACTGTGTATAAATAGACCACTAAGGGGGATAAACTCCAGGGCACAAGGAACCCTGCTCAGTGCTCTGTGGGGCCCTAAATGGGAAGGAAATCCAGAAGTAAGGGATAAGCATATGTGTGTAACTGATTCCACTTGCCATACAGAAGAAAATAATGCAACATTATACAGCAACTATATTCCAATAAAAAATTTTTAAAGAAATTTTAAAGACACACAGATTTATTATCTTAGAGCTCTATAGGGTAGGAATCTGACACAGATCTTACTGGGCTAAAATCAAGGTGTGGACAGGGCTGGCTTCTGCTGGAGGATCTTGGGGAGAATCCACTTACTTGCTTTTTCAGCTTCTAGAAGCTGCCCACATTCCTCAGCTCACAGCCCCTTCCTTTATCTTCAAAGACAGCAAAAAGCAACTTTAGTCTCTTACCTTATTACTCTGACCTCCTACTTGCCAACTTCTTGCCTTTATGGTTACACTGGGTCCACCTGTATAATCCAAAATAATCTCTTGAAGTCACTGGTGAGCAACCTTAATTCCATCTACAGACTTAATTGCCTTTGGCCATGTCAACTAATTTATTCATTCTCAGATATAAGGATTAGAACATGCACATTCTAATGCCATTATTCTGCCTACCACAGAAGTCCTTGTGAGAAAATTAAATAAAAGGCATGCAGGTTGGAGAGGAAGAAATAAAACCATCTTTATCTACCTCACAAACTACCTCACAAAGACATGAAACTCTGTGTAGAGAAATCTAAGGGACCTACAAAAAGCTGCTAAAACTAACAAATGAGCATAACAAGGTTGTAGAATACAAGGTCAATATACAAAAATCCATTGTATTCATATATACTAAGAGTACAATGTAAACTGGAAACTTTTGTATATTACAAATGCAATGAAAAATTAGAACATTAAAATTTTAAATCTCATTTATAATGTTATCAAAGAATATGAAATATTTTAGTATGTCTCTACATAAATTTGAATAAGTTTATTATTACATTAACAGATGCACAAATGATAAAAATGAATCTGAGAAAACGTAAACTGTAATAAATGGAGCACATATCATGCTCATGACTTGCTCTTGTTGAGATGTCAATTCTCCACAAACTGATGAATAGATTTGGTGCAATCCCAAACAAAATCTCAGGAGTCTTTTTTTATAGAAATTGAGGAGCTACTTACCAAATGTATGTGAAAATACAAAGAACCTACAATAGCCAACCTAGTTTTGAGAAAGAACAGGGTTTAGTACTCACACTTCTGATTTTAAGATGTATTGTGTGTACTGTGTGCTTGGCCGCTCAGTCGTTTTCAACTGAAAAGAGTCACTCAGACTCTTCTTGACCCTGTGGACTGCAGCCCCTCAGGCTTCTCTGTCCATGGGAATTGTCCAGGCAAGAATACTGGAGTGGGTTTCCATGCCCTCCTCTAGATTTTCACAATCCAGGGATCAAACCCAGGTCTCCCACATTGCATGCAGATTCTTTACCATCTGAGCCACCAGGGAAGCCCTAAGATGTACTATAAGTCAACAGTTATCAAGACAGCATGGTATTAGGGTCTCAGTGAAATAGACACATAGACCAATAGAGAAACACAGTTCAGAATTAGACCCACTCCGCCCTTTCCAGTGCCCTTTTAAGGCTGACGCAGTGCCTTAAGAGGCTAACACAGGAGGGTAAAGAAAGTCTCCATAAAACCCAGAGAAGAGATTTTTAGAACTCCTCTCTGGATCCTGTCTTGTGTCACAACTGAACTGGAAGATTTTAAGTCTTAGCACTTACTAGTATGTGTATAGTTAATACCAAAGTCATTAAATTTAAACTTGACCTTCAGTTTGAAAAAAAAAGAAAAAGAATTAGACCCACTCGTACAGGGCCAGTTAATTTCTGGCAAAGGTGCCAGGGCAATTCAATGGAAAAATTATAATCTTTTCAACAAAAAGAGCTAAAACAAATGGCTATCCCCACAAAAAACAGGACAAAACAATTAAATTCAACCCCTTCCTCACACTTTTTCCTTTTCAAACTGTTCATGGAGTTGTCACAGCAAGAATAATGGAGTGGTTTGCCGTTCCCTCCTCCAGTGGACCACATTTTGTCAGAACTCTCCACTATGACTTGTCTATCTTGGGTGGTCTTGCACAGTATAGCTTCCTTGAGTTTCGCAAGCCCCTTCTCCACAAGGCTGTGATCTCAAAATCTTCAAGCAAAGCTTCAGCACTACATAAACTGAGAAATTCCAGATGTACAAGCAGGGTTTAGAAAAGGCAGAGGAACCAGAGATCAAATTGCCAACATCTGTTGGATCATAGAGAAAGAAGGGAATTCCAGGAAAACATCTACTTCTGCTTCATCGACTATACTAAAGCCTTTGTCTGTGTAGATCACAACAAACTGAAAAATTCTTCAAGAGATGGGAATACCAGACCACCTTACCTGCCTCTTATAAAACCTATATGCTGGTCAAGAAGCAACAGTTACAACCTTACATGGAACAGCTGACTGGTTCAGAATTGGGGAAGGAGTACGTCAAGGCTGTATATTGTCACCTTACTTATTTAACTTATATGCAAAGTACATCCTGCGAAATGCCAGGGTGGATGAATCACAGGCTGGAATCAAAGTTGCCAGGAGAAATATCAGCAACCTCAGATAAACAGATGATACCACTGTTATGACGGAAACCGAAGAGGAACTAAAAAGCCTCTTGATGAGTGTGAAAAAGGGAAAGTGAAAAAGCTGGTTTAAAACTCAACATTAAAAAAACTAAGATCATGGCATCCAGTCCCATCACTTCATTGCAAATAGAGGGAGGGAAAGTGGAAACAATGACAGATTTTATTTTCTTGGGCTCCAAAATCACTGCAGACAGCCATGAAATTAAGACACTTGCTCCTTGGAAGAAAAGTTATGACAAGCTTAGTGTATTAAAAAGCAAAGATATCACTTTGCTGACAAAGGGCCATATAGTCAAAGCTATGTTTTTTCCAGTAGTCATGTATGAATGTGAGAGTTGGACCAGAAAGAATGCTGAGTATCGAGGAATTGATGCCTTAGAATTGTGGTGCAGGAGAAGACTCTTGAGAGTCCCTTGGACTGCAAGGAGATCAAGCCTGTCAATCCTAAAAGAAATCAACCCTGAATATTTATTGGAAGGACTGCTGCTAAAGCTAAAGCTCCAATACTTTGGCCACCTGATGCAAAGAACTGACTCACTGGAAAAGACCCTGATGCTGGGAAAGACTGAGGGCAGGAGGAGAAGGAGGCAACAGGTGAGATGGTTGGATAGCATCACCAATTCAATGGTCATGAATCTGAGCAAACTCCAGGAGACAGTGATGGCAGAAAAACCAGGCATGCTGCAGTCCATAGGGTCCCTAAGAGACTTAGCAACTGAACAACAAAAATCTCACACTGTATAAAAAGACTAATTTGAAGTGGCTCATAGATCTAAATGAAAAAGCTAAAACTATGAAATTTTACAAGTAAACAGAAGAAAATCTTGGTCTCCTGGGGCTAGGCAAAGACTTCTTAAATTGGACCCCTGAAGCAGGAATCATATATTTTAAAGCCTAGGAAAATAGACTTCATCAAAATTGAGGATATTTGCTCTTCAAAGGACACCATTAAGCCAAATGAAAAGCCAAACCACCGATTGTAAGAAAATATTTGCAAAACATGTAAAAAAACTTCTACCCAGAATATATGAAAAGCTGTTACAACTCAGTAATAAGGAGTAGCCCAACTTTTTTTAAAAGAACAAACTATTTGGACGGTTCACCAGAGTTATCAGATGGCCAATGAGCCCATGAAAAGATGTTCAACATCATCACACGATAGGGAAACAAGAAGTAAAACCACAATGAGATATAACTAAACACCCACCAGAATTTTAGAGACTGAAGATGCCAAAAACTGGATCTTTCCTGCACTGCTGGTGGGAATATAAAATGGTACAGTCACTTTGGAAAAACAGTTTGAAAGCAGCATCTTATCAAGTTAAACATATATTAACACTAATCATCTGACTCAGCAGTTCCTTTGTTCTGTATTCATTTGACACAGGAGAAAACACACGGCAGCACAAAGACTTGTACATGAACGTTTATAGCCGTTTTATTCATAATATCCAAAAACTAGGAACAACCCAAGTGCCCATCAACTGGTGAATGGATAAAAAAAATTGTCTTCTATCCATACAGTGAAATGCCACTCCCCAGTTGAAAGGAACAAATTACAGAATCGGTTGACATGGATAAATCCTGAAAGCATGGCGCTACAGGAAAGAGGCCAGACACAATAAGTCACACACTGCATGCATGATGCCATGGGCATGAAACCACAGAAAAGGCAACCAATGACAAAAGTAGAGCAGTGGTTTCCAGCAGCCGGTCTGGGAAAGGGCTGACTACAGAAACTGCATTAAGGAGCTCATCAGGGTGACAAATCTGCCAGATAACAACGTTGAGGTGATTTCAAGACTGTATGTAGGTGTTAAAACTCTGGGTTATGGACCTAAAATGGTAAACTTTATTCTGTGTCAGTTATACCACTCCCCATAAAAGTGCACATAAAAAGGGAGAAAAAAGTTTTTGAGAAAAGCATATTATTGGACTTTCCTGGGGGCACGGTGGCTAAGAACCTGCTTGCCAAAGCGGGAAACGTGGGTTTGATCCCTGGTCCGGGAAGATCCCACATGCTGCAGAGCAACTAAGCCCCTGGGCCACAACTACTGAGCCGCGTTCTAGAGCCTTCGAGTCGAACTACTGAGCCCATGAGCTGCAGCTACTGAAGGCCCCCCGCCCTAGTGCCTGTGCTCTGCAACAAGAGAAGCCCCTGCAATGAGAAGCCCTCACACCACAGGTAGAGAAAGCCCACACGAAAGCAATAAACAAACGAGCAAACCATATTCTTAATTTAGGGTCACTTTGAAGAGAGCTGAAAGGAGTATACTCATTTGAGGATTATATTAAGTTGAAATTTAAACTTTAACAACAGCTCTGTAATTTAATGCTGTGCCACGCCCTGCTCAGAATGCTAGGTCAGCAAAAAAAAAAATGGGGCACAGCACCATCTAGTGGTCAAATTGTATATTTAAAGTACTAAAGTCTGTTGGAAGATAACTGACTAGAAAAGGTCTAGCAAAAAGTTTCACTTAATGCTCCAAAGTAATTTTATACCATTTAACACCTACTAGTAGCAAAAAGTTGAGAAATCTAAAAATCTAATTTTTAATGGCAACCAATATCACACTTCAGAGACATTCTCATTTTGAAAGTGAAAGTGAAGTTGCTCAGTCGTGTCCGACTCTTTGCGACCCCGTGGACTGTAGCCTACCAGGCTCCTCCCTCCATGGGATTCTCCAGACAAGAATATCGGAGTGGGTTGCCATTTCCTTCTCCAGGGGATCTTCCCGACCCAGGAATCGAACCCTGGACTCCTGCATTGCAGGCAGACACTTTAACCTCTGAGCCACCCGGGAAGCCTATTTCTCATTTTAATTATGAAGTCTCTTGCTATCACTGTTAACTGGTTTCTGAAATGCAGAAGATTCAGAAATAAGTGAAATAGAAACAAGACATACAATTATTTTAAAAGATAAAAATATTGCAATTAGAGGATATGGAGTAATGTACTGAAAACAGAGTCATCTTAAAATTTTTATAATGCATAAAGTCATCAAATATATGAATAAAGGATAAAATTAATATATTTTCTATATTAATCACAGAATATAATTTATAATGGGGAAATATTCCATTAATAGTACCAGAAATAGCAGCAACAAAAATACAGAAAACACCTATTGATAATTCTAAGAGCAATGTATAATGCCCAAAGAAGAAAACTCTCAAAATTTACAGAACGGAGTACAAAAAAAGTTTATATAGTGAGACATATTATTGCTTGATGGAAAAACTTGATAGAATATGTGTGTCTCTCACTTCAATTTATCTATTTTATGGAACTTAAGTCAAAATTGTCACAGTATTGTTCTGGAACTTGTTCATATAATTGCAGCTAATTCAAATTCTGCATATGTATATAGAGACAAAAAATGGACCATGCTGTATTGCATGTGTGTGTGTGTGTGTGTGTATTTGGCATCATACAGAATGCAACTTTTTGCAACATGCCTTCCTGAGCACAAAATTACCTCTCTGAGATGTATTTGTGTCATTGCCCATGGTAGTCCCGTGAACACATTTTTATGATTACAGATGGTGCAACTCTTCTCGAATCTCCTGGTGCACACATGAACACATCTGGGAGCAGACTTGCGACGTCACAGGCCAAGTGCCCAGTCAGCCTCATGCAGATGAGGGGCAGTACAACAGTGGGTGGGGTCTTTGGGAGGTGATTAGGTGTAGATGACTTCATAAGGATGGGGTCCCATGATGAGGATTAGTGCCCTTGTAAGAAGCTGCAGACAGCTTGCTTCCCTTCTCCTCTCCCCGTAGGACATTGTGAGAAGATAGCCATCTGCAGCTTGGGAGAGGGCTTTCCTGCAGAACTGAATCTGCTGACACCCTGATCTGAGACTCCCAGCATCCAAGACTGTGAGACAATGCCTTTCTGTTGGTTAAGCCACTCAGTCTGTGCTGTTTGTTTCTGGCAGCCTGAGAAGACTAATACAGCATATCTCATCTATGAAATTTTGCATTTTGTTGATAAGGGCTAAAATATCACTGCCTTCATTTATAAATTGTCCCCAAAATTGTTTTCTTATTTCAGTCAGATACAGTTTGGAAACTGCTGATTCCATAAATTTTAGATTGCAATGAAATGCTCATGTCAGTATCACTATTTCTGAAGATCACTAAATATATCATGTCTAAAATGTTCAATTGTTTTTAACCATGCAATAAAAAATATTGCAGATTTTGATAGCATTTTCTAAATGTTTTTCATTTGCATTATCAATATCCTCCATAATATTTGTCCCCAAGAGTATCTGTCAAATTTTTATTGTATGTAATCAATTCATAATGTTCCTTTATATTTTTGCTTTGATGATTACGTTTCTCTCTTAAACCATGAACTTACCAGTATATTACTGCCAACTCTGATAAAAATGTGTTTGATAATTTCAACTTTTAACAACTTTCAAGTAACATTTGCATCCAACATTCATGACATTAACAACAAAAATAAGCCACTCATTTTTCCTGAAATTAACAAGTATTTCATGCCAGATAAAGGTCTTATTTGTTTCACTGTAAGGTATTGCAGGTTATCAAACTTTTGTACCTATTACAAATTAATTCCAAAAGCTTTCACCAGAAATACGAATCTCTTTTCAATGCATCTGGTGTTCTGTCAGTGGCATTTTTTTTTCTTGGATGGAGTCCTTCTTGGACCTCCCTTCTGCTGCTGCTCCCTGAAGGTGCCCATTCTGTAGCCTCAGTTCACAGGACCTTCAGGGCACTTCAGGTAACAGGTCATCTTGAGATTCCTTTGCCTCTCTCTTACTTCCTGGACCTCCTGTTTCTCTCTCTCTCTTCTTTGAATTTCTTAATTTGGCTTCACAGGGTCTTAGTTGAAGCACAAGGGATCTTCAGCTGTGGCATGATGGGCTCTAATTCCCTGACCAGGGATTGAACCCAGGCCCTTCTGCATTGGGAGCTCAGAGTCTTAACAGCTGGACTGCCAGGGAAGTCTCGGCCTCTCTTTCTTGATCTGCTCCTTCATTTTGCTGGAGAATATCCACTCATAGCTTCCTGAGAAAGGGTATCTGCCGAGCAAGTTCCTCAAGAATTGGCAGAACTGAAATGCTGTTTTTCTAACTTCCTCCTGACTGCTCACCCTTCTGGCTCTAGGGTCTCTGTTGGACATCATTTCCCTGAAATCTCAGGACGGCAGTCTTTCACTGCCCCCACCACATGTTAGGGCTCGGGTCCCTTTTCTCCCCCACACTGTCAGATGTTAGGGTCATCTTGATCTCAGTTGTTTGTGTTTTGACATTCCAGACTCTGTGCTTTGGGGACGCTCTTTTTCCTTCCATTTTGCAGGACACCCAGAGAATCTTTTCAAACTGGAAACCCAAATCCTTCTGTTCTAGGAATTTTTAAGTGATTTCTTTGCTACATTCCTGTCTGTCTTCTATCCACCTCCACTGGTGGGATTCCTTTGTTCAGATGTCAGATCTCTTGAAGTACTCTTCTGATATTCTTCATTCTTCTCTCCCATCTTCCTCCTGATTTTCTTTCTAGTCTGTTTTCTTGGTGATATCCCCTCTCCTTCCATCACCTCCACTAAACTCCTCATTTCTGTGTCCCTATTTTTTTAGTTTCCAAGACCTGTTTTTATTCTATGAACATTCCTTTTCGGTTTTTACCTACTTCAGTTTCTTAGGAGCAATATCTTCCTTTATTTCCTTAAGCATGCAAATCATAGTTCTTAGAAAATTTTATTTTTACGTTATTTGTGTTTTCTCCCACTTCCTCCCCCTTACCCACTTCCACCACCCTGTGCTTTTTCTACTTACTTTGGTTTCTGTTTCTTTTGCTGGAAGTTCTCCGTCTTCAAATGTCTGATTCACAGCCATCTCACCTTACAACAAGGCGCAACAATGGTCTCTGTAAAATCGAGGTGGGGTCAGGGACAATGACTAGGCTGGTGGGCTTCTAGTGTGCGACTGTCAGTCACCTGGGCTCTTTCGTCACCTGTTTTCTTGGGCTGGTGGGTTTTTCAGGGGAGCATCATGGGGTGTCCTGCCTGGAGTTCGTACCTCTGGCTGACCACATTCTTGCACTCGTGTGGGGGAAGCAGGCAAGCTAGACGGCATTTCAGAATCAACCCCCCTCAGTGAGTTCTGTGTCTGAGACCAGCCTCCTTCACCTTATCCTCTGCAGGGAGCAAACCTTCAGACATTGCCAGGGCCAGGGAGGGTGGCTCAGAGTAGTGTGGCAGGGAGACTGGGAGGACGTGCCAGACTAGAGGGTTTAAATGGCTCCCCATGCAAACTTTCTAAGCACGCTGCCTCTGGCTGCACCCACTTCCCCCACCGTCAGGGGCTTCTGATTCCTAGCCCTTTCTGCATTCTAATCCTTCCTGCTTTCCACTATATGAATCAGCTGGTTCTCAGCTGGGTCCACGACGCTGAGACTTCAGCTTCCTCCGCCCTTCAGTTGCCCTTTGTCCGTCTTATCACCAGCATCCAAAGTGCAGTAACTGATATCTCTGTGTCTCTCTGGGGTATGCCTTCTGTCTGTTTTTTGGGGAGAAAACAAAGGTAGCCCATCCTCTTGTTTTCATATTTTGGATAACTTGCAATACCTTGGTCATGAAATACCTTGCTTTTCCTGCAATGAAAACATACAACTTGCTAATTTCAGGAAAAATTTCAGGTGGCTTACTTTTGTTGTTAATGAAACAGCTGTTGGATGTAAATGTTACTCAAGACTTGTGTGGTTAAATGTGGAAAGGGCCAAACACTTATCAGAATAGGCTGTGAGAAAGTTCCTGGTTCAGAGAAATAATTTGTAGCCATCAATGAGAAAGCATGAAATAACATTATGAACAAGTTACATATAAGAAAGTATGGGGGAAAGCCCATCAAATAGTGTTCATAAATCATATTAGCCTTTACAAAACCGCCATTACAGGGAAAACATGGAGTTCCAGCTAAATTAGAAAATACTGAAATGGTTTGCTTTGACGTCAGTCACAACACTACACTGATTTATTTCTGAAAAATAAAAATTTTTGAAAAGCTATAAATCAACTAATTGGCTGTAATTTTTCTCAATAAACTTCATGTTTACCACCACATTCCAAACAGACCTCAGAGAAGATTGAATAATATGCATAGAAAAGGCCCTCCACCAGGATCTGGAGGTCTTTCTGAGCAAGCTCTGTCCCATTTAGGATCCCAGAGGTGGCACCAACTGTACCTCCAAGGACTGCTTCCTTCATCCTTCCAACCCAGGGAGACTGACCTCTCATATCCCTTTGTTCCCTCTAGACACCCAAGCCTGACTTAGGGGTTGTTCTAGAAACTTCCATCTTTCTCACTGACCAGCTATGATTGACCACCCACGTCCAGTGTACACCACTGCCCACATCTCTCCTGTCCCCTTATCTTAGTCTGCTCAGAGTATTATCATAGACTGGAATATCACAGACTGTGTGGCTTAAACTGCAGGAATATATTTCTCACAGTCTAGAGGCTGTCAGTTTGGGATCAGGGCGTGAGCATAGTTGGGTTCTGGTGAGAGGTTTCTCCAGGTTGTGGACTCTAACTTATCTCTGTGCCCTCCTGTGACAGAAGAGGTGAGGGCGCTCTCTGAGGTCTCTTCTCTTAGGGCACTAATCCTATTCATGAGGACTCCATCCTCAAGACTCAATCACCTCCCAAGGGCCCCACTTCCTAACACCATCACGCTGAAAGATTGGTATCAACATATGAATTTGTGGGGACACGAACACTGAGACCAGAGCACCCTTCCTCTCTGCTGTCCTTCCTCAATTCACAGTGAGTGAAAGTCGCTCAGTCGTGTCTGACTCTGGCAACTCTATGAACTATACAGTCCATGGAATTCTCTGGCCAGAACTCTGGAGTGGGTAGCCTTTCCCTTCTCCAGAGGATCTTCCAGACACAGGAATGGAACCGGGGTCTCCTGCATTGCAGGAGATTCTTAGTTGATTCTTTACCAACTGAGCTATGAGGGAAGCTCTCACTTCACAGAGATGCATGTAATTCCTGCGGGCACCCTGCCTGTCCCGGCCCACTGCAGCATCCACTCTGCTGCCTGTTTACCTCCAGACACTGCAGGTCTGGTCAGGTCTCATGATGGACTGTTCTCTGCTGACTAGGTCAGGCTGGGAGTGGTGTCCCTAGCATCTCCTTCCCTGTGAATGCCGGCTAGTGCTCTCCACTGACTCCCCAGAAATCTGTGTGACCAGATAACGTAACAGGGAAACTTGAAAGACCAGACAGGTCCAGCTTGCCCTCCCTCTCGTCTGCTGCTGCCGACCACCAGACATCTCCCGGCAAATCCACGTGGGAGCCACACAGAGACTGCGACGTTGCATCTTCCTCTGTGGGCGCCTTTTCACGGTCTCACTGTGGACCTACCTGCAAGCCCCTACTTGTCCGCCTGTGCAAACACTGTGTGCTTGTAAGTTCTTATTTCCTGTCTCATAATTCACACAGTAGATTTGGATTCCTGACTCACTCTTGACTGTGTGCATGCTCAGTGGCTAAGTCATGTCTGACTCTTTGCAAACCCGTGGACTGAAGCCCCCCAGGCTCCTCTGTCCATGGGATTCTCCAGGCAAAAATACTGGAATGGGTAGCCATTCCCTTCTCCAGGGGATCTTCCCAGCCCAGGGATTGAACCCACATCTCCTGTGTCTCCTGCATTGGCAGGCGGACTCTTTACCGCTGAGCCACCAGGAAAGCCCACTGTGTAAGGTCTTATTTCCTGTCCCATAACTCACATAGCAGGATTGCGTTCCTGACTCACTCTTGACTAACACAGGTCATTCACCTAACCACATGACAGCCAGACCAGAATATCTGAGGTTCCCTGAAGCGCTTCTGCTTATCAGCATGCTTTTCTTGCTAACTGGAATTCCCAACCCCACCTCCCATATACCTGGCTAGCTCCAGCTCATCTCCAAAACCCATCTAGAGAGCCAATGTCTCCTTGGTAGTTCCTCTGGGAGAAAACACTACTGCAAGAAGAGAATATCAACATGGCCCTTTGGTTGCAGGCAACAGAGATTGAATTTGATGAAATTAAAAGGAGCCAAAAATATTGGATTTTGGCAGATCATAGTCATGGAAAAGGTGGACAGCAAGGCCTTGAGAAGCATGGGGGTGGTCAGTAGAAGCCACGAAACCAGCTCTTTGGAACATTCTACAGAACAGCTCAGCTCTCACCCTCCCATCGTGTGTCAGCTCAAAATGCAAACTTCCGAGGAGTCTGAGTGGCTACCTTGGGTCCTGTGTTCACCAGGTAATTAGGGGGGTCAGTATGTCTGCCCCTATCCCAGGAGGGGACAGGATGTTTCTCCTGCCCAAGAAAGGGTGACAGGATCATCAAATGTCCACAAACAGGGATGGCTTGTGAGGAACGTCCTGAATAGATATTTCAGTTCTGCCTCGTCTCCCTCAAGACAGCTTAGGTGAGTCCTTTCACAT
Organism: Dama dama; assembly: GCF_033118175.1. NCBI lineage: Eukaryota > Metazoa > Chordata > Mammalia > Artiodactyla > Cervidae > Dama > Dama dama. The sequence goes on along the minus strand of NC_083696.1, from coordinate 22,971,330 downwards.
CTCTGAGTTTCCATTTCCACTTCTGCATGTGCAATGCCTGCCATGCAGAGTTGAAGAGAAAAGCAGAGGGCAGTGTTGCTCTGCTTCTTGTGATGGCCAGAGTGGTGCTCCATAGGCCACAGGACAAGCTTGTCTTCCCATCAGCAGAGGGACAACTAACCAAGACAGCCTTGCAGAAAACTCGATCAGTAAAAAGAGAAGGTGATGGTGCTGGTGATAAAGAACCCACCTGCCGTTGCAGGAGATGCAAAAGATACAGGTTAGATGCTGGTTCAGAAAGATCCCCTGGAGTGGGAAATGGCAACCCATTTCAGTATTCTTGCCTGGGAAATTCTTGCCTCCATGGACCAAGGAACCTGGAGGGCTATAGTCTGTGGAGCCACAAAGAATCAAACAGAACTGAGCTACTGTGAACACACAACAAAGAGACGATGACCTGAGGCTCATTTCCACACGCAAGAGAGGAGCTGGGAAAACATGAGAAAACTGATGGATATGAAAATAATGGTTTTTATGTCAACCACTGATGAATTATATGTTACATGCTATGAACCAGAGATTTGTTGCTTGTCTCAGAATTGTCCTGACTTTGGGCAGGACAGTGTATGACCAATAGCCTGGATGGTACAGGTAGTGACTTGATCTAGGGTCTCTCATAATGGAAAAGTTGTCCCCTTCCCAGTCCTCACACAGTGTGACAATGCCTCAAAAATGGTCCATTCAAGGCTCACGTTGTACACAAGTGTGTGTGTGTGTATGTGTGTGTGCATGCACACGCTAGCACACACACTTAAGCAGATGGGTGTATAAAAGAAAGAGAGTGAGTGAGCATGGGTGTGTTGAGGGTGTGTGGGTGGGGGACATGTTCCTGCCATCCATCTCTTGTTTTCAAAGCTGGCTCCTAACTTTGCTGTCCGCATAGAGACATAATATGACTGCTGCTGCTGCTAAGTCACTCCAGTCGTGTCCGACTCTGTGCGACCCCATAGACAGCAGCCCACCAGGCTCCCCTGTCCCTGGGATTCTCCAGGCAAGAACACTGGAGTGGGTTGCTATTTCCTTCTCCAATTATATGACTGACATACATTAAATCAAGGCTGAACAATATCAAAAGAAAACAAGTCAGACCGCAATACATATCCTGTATTAAATTATTAATAAAAGTATTCACTTTGGAGAAATAAGAACCCAGCTACACACATTGAAAGAAAGATAAGCAAGCCCGTGAATAACAAAAGAGAAGGCAATAAATGATATGATTGGAGAGGTAGCAAGATTTCTGATTGTTCACATTTATAATTAATATTTTAATTCTTTTCTTAAATTTATTTTCTAAATTATTTATTTTTGGCTTCACCGTTCTCGTGGCTGCACACAGGCTTTCTCTAGTTGTCATTGAGTGGGGGCTTCTCTCTAGTTGCAGTGCATGGACTTCTCGCAGTGGTGTCTTCTCTTCTTGAGGAATTTGGGCTCTATAGCAGTGGTGGGGCATGGGCTTCGTTGCCCAGAGGCATGTGGAGTCATCCTGGCGAGGGGTTAAACCCATGTCCCCTGCGTGGGCACGCAGATTCTTAACCAGAGGACCACCAGGGGAGTCCTTTTCTTAAATTTAAATGAGAGTACATAGCCTAAATAAGCAACTAGATTGGAAAGAAATTGTCCTAGAGGAGGCTGTGAAAAATATGAGAGTTCATCTGAAATTTAAATATTGAGTACCTCCCACAATGTGATGAATCCTTAGCCTGGTCACCTTTCAAGGAAACAAAATAGCATTTAGTGAAGTGGAAAAGACGGTTGATTAAATTGACCGCTGTGACCTTAAGGAGTTATGTAACTGTGACTCATAGATCACACTCAGTCTTTTTAAAGCCTGCATCTGGCCCTCCAAGCCCTTTACAAATCATTCATAAATTCTCCGAACAGTCCTTCAGTATTGAGAGAGGCACAAGAGTGATGGTCTGTCTACATTTGAGACTGATGAACCAAAGGACCTTGGAGATGCTGGTTTCTTCAGAATTCCACCACAAAGGAATGAGAACCCAGGAACATGAGCGCTCAGCAAGACAGCTAAGAAGAGTTAACTAGGTCGACTTCCTCCGACCGTGGCGTGGTAGACAGCACAGGAACCAAGGCAGAAGATACAACTCTGGACGTGGCCATTGCAGGCCAGCTGGAGATGGGCCCCAAACCTTGAGTCCAAGAAGCTATGCGTCCCTTTCCAGGCAGCCCCACCCCTGATCAGGATGCCATAGATGTTCCCTGAATGTCGGAGCCTGGTGTTGAGTAACAGAGCTCTCTGTACACTGATTGTTTTGATTTTGTTTGCTCGATGTTGTTTCTTATTTAATTATATTCCTTTCCAAAATGACAATGTGTTGTCTGTGCCAATTTTGGTATAGTATTTGTAAAAGGTTATTATAAACACATTCACACATACAAAACTCAACAACAAATGTTTCAAACTCATTTTGAGCTGAAGACAGTGGTCAGTGTGAATGTATCCAAGAGGAATAACTGCTCCCAAATGACACAGTTGGCACCATGTTTGTTTACTATCATTTTCCTGAGTTCTACATATTATAAGAGACAGCTATGTACCCTTAAAATTAAGCTTCTCAAAGGAAAAGTCAAACTGCTCACATTCCCATCTTGACATCAATGGTGTTTTCCTTAGGTTTTGTGCATCCATTTTTCATGCTTGTAATTACAGTGTGCTTATCGTTTCACTAGAACTATGAGGGCATTTTGCCATGTTTGCACAGCCTTTGAAACCACCCTCTTTACCGTTCTCCCGTACACTTGGGCTGCTGCCCCTGTTGTTGACCTTGCCAGCCAATTTAAATTGTTCCCCTGTCATAGAGAATGTCACAAAGAGCGTCTTCCTGCACTTATTTTCTTCTTTCAGTTATTTCCTTGGGATAACTTCCCAGGCACCACATCACTGTGAACGATTTCCATGGTTCTAGATAACAGGCTTTTGAGCTGCCCTGCCAACCATGACCTGGCCAAGCGTGAGAATGAGAAGTTGGAGGAGAGTCAAGTGCCCACAATAGAGAAGCAGCCAGACGAAATCTGGCAGAGCCACACCCAGACCCCAACGAAACTCCTGGAGGAACGCTGGAGCAGATGCTCTCAATAGGCGCAAATGTGCCCACTAGCGAGTCAAGGCTCTTGTTTTTTCTGCTGCTCTGGGTCTTTATCGCATTGCGCTGTGCTGTGCTGAGCTGCTCATTCATGTCCGATTCTTTGCAACCCCATGGACTGTTACCCGTCAGGCTCTTCTGTCCATGGAATTTTCCAAGGAAGAATACTGGAGTGGGTTGCCATGCCCTCCTCCAGGGGATCTTCCCAATTCAGGGATGGGACCCAGGTCTACTGCATTGCAGGCAGATTCTTTACCATCTGAGCCACCAAGGAACCTCATTGCAATGCCTGACTGAGAGGCCAAACTGAACTGAAGCTTTCTCTGGTCACGGCTGGTGGGCTTAGTTGCCCTGTGGTATGTGGGATCTTATCTCCCCCACCAGGGATCAAACTCACATCCCCTGCTTCGGAAGGTGGATTCTTAAACACTGAACCACCAGAGAAGTCCCTGCTTGGTTTTTTTTTTGTTTGTTTTGTTTTTTTTTAAGAGCATAAAGTGGGACTCCTACACCTGATTACAACTGAGTGAGCTAGGATGGTGATGTGTAGGCCCATGGCCAATATTGAATAGGAATCTACGGGATGGAAAGAAAGTGTGGATTTTACAGGGCTTTTTCTTAAAATTCATGCTGCATTTCCACATGGACGCATCTGAGCCTTCTTTCAACTGTCCTAGAAATTTCAGCAGCCGGAGTCTTTTCTTGGAGCCCCACGCCTACAAAGGGATGAGAATCTCCCCTATTTTCCTCCTTGCAGCCAGCAGCCTACAAGGAACCATTTGACCAGTGGGTCATATCTCTATGCTATTTCCCCCAAATTCCTTAGTCTATCCTTTTCTCTCTGATGGCACTGCACACCCCAGGTCAAGAAACCACTATTTCTCCCCTGGATGACTGTGGCGACATCGCTTCCAGTCCTTACATGGTCACACTGAAGCCAGAGTGACAAGTAACAACAGACCCGGATCTGATGGTGTCATCTGCCCACTCTAAATTCTACATGGCATGCCATTGCACTAAAGCCACACTGTCCAATTTGGCAGGCAAAGTCATCTGTGCTACTTAAATTGTGTTTAATTGACATTAAAAACTCAGTTCTTCAGTGCTACTAGCCACATTTCAGGGGCTCAGTAGTTACATGTGACTGATATGTTAGACATCATAGATTTAAAATTTCTCCCTCATTATAGAAAGTCCTGCTGGACAGTGCTTTTAAAGATAAAGCAAAACCTTTAACTGACCCTCAAGACCCCACCAGCCTCTCCAGTCTCACCTCCCTCTATATTTCCCAGTACTCATCCAAGAACAGGGGAGGAGCCCAGGAAAACAAGCTCAAATAGAGAACATGTCTTGAGCACTGCCCGGGATCTGAAGGGTATGGTGCAACTCTTTTACCCAAAACTTGCACAGTGAATGAAATCTGACTGTGAATACCAGAGGCCAGAGCTGAGGGCAGGCCGTGGTCACGAGCCTGCATGCTTGCTTAGTCTCTTCAGTCGTGTCTGACTCTGTGTACCCCAATGGACTGTATGTAGCCCTCCAGGCTCCTCTGTCCAGGGGATTCTCCAGGCAAGAAACAGGAGTGGGTTGCCATGCCTTCCTCCAGGGGATCTTCCTGACCCAGAGTTCAAACCTAAATCTGTCTCCTGAATTGGCAGGTGGTTTCTTCACCACTAGCGCCACCTAGGAAGCCCAGCCATGGTCACAGTTGGGCTTGCGTAGGTGTTGTATTCAGTGGGAATATGAAACAGCACACTTCTCTCTGCAAAGGTTCTGGGAGTTTCTTATCCAAAAAATGTTAATCATCCTCTGCTTGAGCAATTCCACTCCTAGCTACTTGCCCAGGAAAAATGAAAGCATACACACACACAGACACAGAGCGAGATACACAGTTCACAGCAGCTTTATTCACAGTAGCCTAAAACTGCAAATGGCCCAGGTGTCCCTCAGCAGGAAAATGACAAAGTAATTGTGGCAGATCCCCAAGACGGAATCCTACTCAGTAACACGAAGGAAGAAACCTAAATGAACTGCAAAACCCCTATATTAGGTGAAAGAATTCCTCACAGAAGAGCACATAGTGCATGATTCTATTTTATGAAACTCTAGAACAAGCAAAATTAAATTGCAATGAAAAAAGTTGTAACACAGTTCCTTCTGAGAGGTCGGGGAAGGGGGACTACTGGAGAAGGGGCATGAGAGAACCCTGGAGGGGGTGATGTTCTGTGTCATGAAAGGGGGTTGGGTTACACTGGAGAATGCATTTGTCAAATCCACCAGGGTACACCTGAGTTTACATTTCTGGACATAAATTTAATTTTTCCATCTAAATCTACCCCTCTATCTATAGATATAGATACTCATGATATATACATGTGTCTGTGTTCTCAGACATACATGGGGCTTCCCAGGTGCTGTTAGTGGTAAAGAAACTGCCTGCCAATACAGGAGACATAAGGGATGGGGGTTTCATCCCTGGGTTGGGAAGATCCCCTGGAGGAGGGCATGGCAACCCACTCCAGTATTCTTGGTGGAGAATCCCATGGACAGAGGAAGGAGCCCAGCAGGCTACAGTCCATGGAGTCACAAAGAGTCGGACACAACTAAACAACTAACACACACACACATATGTCTCTAGAAAGGGCTCTCATCTTAAACCTATAACATCAAACTTGGTGGAAGCTGGCCACCTGTTCTGGCAAGGAGGGTGTCTGGGGGGCAGCTCCTGAGACTGGCCTTCGTCCATGGTGAACTTTCAGCCCCTCACTCAACCTAAACCCATCTGCAGGAGTAAAAATGGTAGGAAAGTCTTTACAGAAGACTATTTCAGCAGGGATGAGAGATCAGGCCCAACTCTAAATGCAGCAGAGATACTTGAGGGTTGTAGCCAATGAGCAGAGAGAGAAGTCAGTATATGGAGAATAATTAAGAAAAGACATCCAAGGTAGGTGATTCTGGCTGAACCAACTCAGCACTCTTGCTGAAGACAAGTTGGGGTGATCGGACCTCAAAGGTGGGGAATTAGGGCTTTGATCAGCTATCCAGGGTGATCAGATATCAGGGGTGGGGGTTCTCTACCTAAACTTACTTGCAGGATTCGTGCTAAAACTGGGCTAGAAAGGCCAAGGACAGGCAGGGCAAGGCCGAGGTTGAGAGAGGAACCAGAGGAGCCTGTCCAGAGTTTGCTCAAGGAGACAGTCTGCCACAGATCAGTTAGAGGTCCCCTGGAGGTTCTGAGAGTAGCCAAGTGAGAAGATCGGGGCTGCGGGAAGCAGCAGGTTCCCAACACCCCAAGCAGGAGGACCAGTGTGCCTTTTGCCATCCAGTCTAGATCCCATGGTCCCCAGTGTTCGCTGACCTGAGAAGCAGTCTGATGTTCTGCCCTGGCTCTGAAAGTCAGACCCGAATTCAGGACGTTTCAGCAAGAAGTTACTTCTCGAGCATCCTTCAGCATCAGCTGCAGGATATGGGTGTCTGTTAGGCAAACAGAGTTTCATTCATTGTGTCGTAGGGGAGAATCAGTGTCCTAAGGCATGCAGACCCCTTCACGTAGAATTCAGGGACATTTGGGTGGACCTACTTGCTCTCCTTTCTCCGATCTCCTCCCATAGATATGGCACCCCTCCCACGAGAAACGCCCCAAATCTTGGTTCAGATTGGCCCACTCCCTGGGCCTGCACCTCTTCTGTCAGTATTTTTCTCCCTGACCCTTGTCACCTTCCATCACTTTCCATAACTCACTCCTTTATCACATGCACCATCCCTGAGCCTGTGAGAATGAGGGCCCCGCGGGGCGGCCGTCTGCCTGACAGACTCGGGGCTGTGTCCCAGGCTTCAGAAGACCGTCTGGCACAGGACAGGCCCAGTAAATATGCGTCACATGGGGCACTGCCCAAGGCCAGCTGTCACCCCTGCAAGGATTTCTCTAAACGATTTGGCCTTCCTTGTGCTCCGTTTCTGCCCTGAGTCAGCCTCACTCACATAGAAATGTGTTTAGACACAGTTTCCGTCCCCTCTGCTTCTATACAGGTCACTTTGCCTGTGACTTGAGCTCCTTCAGAACAGAAGGTTCTGTTGCCAAGGTCCGCCCCAAACAGCCACAGTTCAGGGTGTCACACATTCCCCGAGTCTAGATTTCCCCATCTAGAGACCAAAGGAGCGACACCAGAAATGCCTCAACACCTGGACCCCCACTGGGAGGCTTTGATTCTGGAGAAAAGACTCCATAGAGCAAATGCTGTGGGACACCCGGACCTTTCAAGCTGTGAAAAGTTCTAGAATGTTCTGTGCAGGAAACCAGGGGAACAGGCTGGTGAGTGTGGGGCAGAGGCAAGGAAGCCAGTTAAGACAGTAACTGCAGAGGACCTGGCTCCTCAGAAACGGTGGGGACAGTGAGAGCGCCTGATTCTCTGTCCAGGTTACCTGGCACTGGGAAGGGCCCACCTGCCCCTCCAGGTCTGGTATCTGCTCTGCAAGGCTGAGGACTGATAGGGGTTAGCCACTGGTCACACTATCCGGGAAACTAATCGGAACTAATAAACTCCAACACCGGAGTGTTCAAATGCGCAGAACTGGGTCACAGGGATTTCACTGATGGCGCAAGTGGCCAAGGCTCTGCTCCCAATGCAGGGGCCACAGAAAGAGGTGCAAGAGTCTATACAGCCGAACAAAACAGAGCATTAAGGAATTTAAGTGAGGCTTAAATGAATGGAGGGACATATAATACCATGTTTAAGGACATATTTTCAATATTGTAAAAATGACAATTCTTTAAAAATTGATCTGTTAGTTCATTGTGATTCCAATCAAATTTCCAACATTTGTGCATGTGTGAAACTTAAGCTGATTCTAAAATTTATGGTGATGAAGAAGCCATGAAACTTGGAGGTGGAAGGACTTGTTCTACTGGACCTTGTTCTACTGAGATTTATTATAAAGGCTTGGGAATTAAGCCAGTGTGACATGAGCACAAGGATTAAAAGAAAACAGGCCAACAGAACAGACTAGAAAGCTCACAACGACATCATGCAAATATGACCCTTGATTTCCGAGGACAGTGGTGCTACAGCTGGGTGGAATCTTTCCAATGAGTCACACCAAGGCACTGGAATCAACTGTGAGCTGTGGTCTCTGCCTCACACTGTTCCGGGGGTGCTGAGAAGCTCTGTGTAAAAAGCCAAACAATGGTTACGAAGTAATACAGATTGCCGTCAAGACCACTGGTCAGCAAAGGGGCTTCTTAAAGTGGACATAAAAAAGCACTGGCCATGAAAGAAAATGTTGAACAACTTTGCGTTGAAATTTAGAACTTTTGCTCATCAAAAGAGACCATTAAGAAAGCAAAAACAGGCAAGACTAAATGACGGTGTTTGGAGATGGCGCTGAGAGGATAAGGTAAGGAAGGAAGTAGTCATCCTGAACCCCTGCATAGCCTGAAGGGTGAATAAGGAGATGGTGATAGGGTGGGGGCCCTCAGAGGTGAGCCGTGTGCAGGGTCTTGCCCCGAGTGGTGTTACCTGGCGTTTAGGTTTTAATGATTAATGACTGCAGGAATTCTCTGGTGGGCCAATGGTTTGGATTCCGTGTGTTCACTGCCATGTGCCCAGGTTCGATCCCTGGTCAGGGAACTAACGTCCTGCATGCTACACAGCATGGCCAAAATTAATTAATTAATTAAAATAATAATAATTAATGACCACATGGCTCATAAGTTTTCTGAACTTTTCTGAATGGGTATAATTTCACAATAGAAAGAAACAAAAATACCTATATAATACCTTGCTATTTTTAAAATTCCACTAGGGTGAATGGTTTATTCTTTGAAATAGATGGTAATGGTATGTGTGTGTGTGTTAGTTGCTCAGTCATGTCTCACACTTTGCCACCCAATGGACTATAGCCTGCCAGACTCTTCTGTCCATGGAATTCTCCAGCCAAGAATACTAGAGTGGGTTGCCATTCCCTTCTCCAGGGATCTTATCAACCCAGGGATCGAACCTGTATCTCCTACATTGCAGGTAGTTTGTACCATCTGAGCCACTGGGGATGCTCCTTTTAAAATATGGTATGTGAGCCATATTTTAAAAAGGAGGGGAAAGGGACTTCCCCTGATGGCTCAGTGGTAAAGAATCTGCCTCCCAACGCAGGAGACATAAGTTCGTCATAAGGAAGACCAAGGAGACCAAGGAGTTCGACATAAGGAGACCAAGATCCTCCTGGTCCAGGAGGATCCCACCTGCCGCAGAGCAGCTAAGCCTGTGTGCCAGAGCTCTAGAGCCCACACACTGCAGCTGCTGAAGCCTGTGTGTCCTGGAGCCCAGGTGCCACAAGAAGAGAAGCCACAGCAATGAGAAGCCCACACACCGCACTAGAGAAATGTTCTCACAGCAATGAAGACCCAACCAATAAATAAATGCAAGTTTAAAAAGGAGGAAAAGTTCTTCATAGTCTATGAGATTCTTCCCCAAAGCATTCCAGGGTTCCCTGCGGGAAGCTCTGAAAAGAAGGTGCTGCCATGGGCACAATCCTCAAAGAAACGCTGAGCACAGAGCACTTGAGATGGAGCTCCGGCGGTGAAACACCTCTTGCCCCACTTATGTCCATCTGCCTGGTCTCCACAATGACTTTGCAGAAATGAAGATCGGCTGATGAAGATAATCGCACCCGTTCACAAATACTCCACCCAGCACTCTGCAAGACTGCAGCAAGATATCTGAGGGTCCTGGAGATGCCTCTCAGTGAGAAATGGTGATGAGGGACAGTCATCCCTGCAGGGGATCCTCCACCCTTGTACCTAATTCTTCCAGTCAGGTGACACAGTTGAGGGGGAGGGACAGCAAAGAACAAAAAGTTTCATTCCACCCGGGAGGAACTCGGTGTTTTCAAGGACACCATGACCAAGAGCAGGCAAGGCACGCTCTGAGGATGCAAAGAGCTGACTGCAGTTGGGTACACCCAGGTCAGCAGGTAGGCAGGGTGCCCCAGATCGCTGCATGGACACAGGCCTTCTGGGTCCTGTTCAAACAGCCCAGACATTCTTGGAGACAGAGCCAAAGCTGAGGTAAAGGTCACAGAATGAAGTATTCAGTGAAGGACCCCACCCCCTCCCCACCCCAGATGAGTAACAAGGAAAAAAGCCTTGCTTAGGCCCCAGTGTCCAAAAAAACTTTAAGACTAAGGGGATCTCAAGGACTTGGAAACTTTCATGGTGTTTTCACCATCTCCAAAGCCCAAAGAAGTAAGCTCAAAGATCAAAATCAAAATTTACTTGACTTTGAATTCAAAATTTTGTTTAGAGGTTAAGAAATAAATATGAGATGAGAAATAAATACTTTTTTAAATGTTTTAGGGGAAATAAACTTTCATGGGAGTTACTATGACCTGAAATAAAAATGTATTATGTAGGAAAGAGCCAAATTGTATTCCCCTCCCGGAGGGATTTGAAAACCTAGTTATTCTTAAAGCATAACTTGAAAAATACTGGCAACTGTATCAGTTTAAAATATAAAAATGAAACAGATGTAAATGTTTTAAAACAGGAAGTTTTAATGCAGGAAGACATTTCCTTCCTCTTTTAAAGCAGGAAGACACAGGGACCTCAAAGCTGGTGTTCTGTGACACCCTAGAAGGTTGGGATGGGGTGGGAGGTGGGAGGGCGGTTCAAGAGGAAGGGGACATACCTATGCCTGTGGATGATTCATGCTCACGTGTGGCAGAAACCATCACAATATTATAAAGTAATTATCCTCCAATTAAAAAAAATAAAAGAATTTTTTTTTAAGTCATGCAAGAACAAGTGTTGGTGAGAATATAGAGAACCTGGGACCCTCATGCACCACTGACAGGAAGGTAAAATGGCACTGACACTTTGGAAAATAGTTTCTTTAAAAAGTTAAACATCGACTTATCATACGACCCAGGAATTTCACTCCTAGGAACCTACCCCAGAGATATTAAAACATTCATCAACACAAAGATTTATATGTCAAAGATCAGAGCAGCTTGATTCACAATAACCAAAAGGTAGAAACAACCCAAAAGTCCATCGCTTGATAAATGGACAAATAATATCTGGTGTGTTCACACAATGGAGTATTATGCCATGACTAAAAGGAGCCAACTAATGATAAATGCTGAACAGATGAACCTGAAAACCATCACACCATGTGAAAGAAGCCAGGTGCACAAGACTACACAGTGGATGACTGCGCTGACATGAAATGTCAGATCCCTAGAGACAGAAAGCAGACCCATGGTTGCCCTGGGGATCAGCAGCAGTGAGGTCTGACTGCAAATGGGCACAAGGAAGAGATGTCCTGAGAATGATAGAGATGCTCCATTGTGGGGATGACTGCATAACTCTGCAGATTACTAAAATTTATTGAATCATATACTGAGAGTGGATGAGTTTTATGGTCAATAAATTATACCTCAATAAAGCTGTCTTTTTGCAAAAAAAAAAAAAGCAGAGTGAACCCATGAAAGAGGAATGGATTATTCAACAAATAGTGTGGGGATATTGGCTAAGTAGTCAAGGGAGGAAAAAAACTTACATTTTGACTTGTATTGCATGCACCAAAAGACACCTAGTTTTATATTAGCCAAACCATGAAAAACTATTAAGTGAAAAAATAGTTAATAAGTAACAAATTTCAAAGCAGGGGAAAGCTCATTAAATGTAAAAGCAATGGAAAAATCCATGAAGGACAAGAAACACTGTATTTGACTCTGGGAAATGTTTTTGCTTGTATGAAGACCAAAATATATCCAATGAAGTAGGGAAACAAAGGACAAACCCAAAATATATTTTTGCTACAAAATGACAGGGTACATCCCGCTAACATTTAAATACAGAAATCAGTAAGAAAAAATACTAACCTTGATCGTTCCAAGAAGAAAGAACCCCATCGTCATTGCACTTCCTCCACCCAGCACGTCCTGTGCTTCCTGCACAAACATTTGTTCAAAGCCAGCCTCAACGTGAATGTGAAGGTCCTGGTCACTGAAGGCTCTGACCATGCCTAAGGCTGGGAGTAAGGACACAATGCCCCATGCTCATCCTGAAAATCCCCTGGCCCTGGGAATTAAGAGCTCTGTCCCACCAACATGCAGGAACCACCTCGAAGTACGGAGGCACTTACCCAAAAGAGGTTTCAAGCATCATTGATGTTTTCACTTTAGCTTGAGTTGAATAATATTCGGTCTAAAGACAGGGAAAGAGAAGGGAGGGACAGATTCAGTGAGCCAAGTGTTTGTCTTGGATAATACATTTGAGGAGAGAAGCGAGTATTAGAACATGTGGCTTCCCAGGAAGGCAAGAACCCTGGGAGATGAACTGAAGCTGGAGTGAAAGTCCACAGCACACTCTCAGATGTGTGCAAGAAAGCTCATGTGTCTTTATTTTCTCCAGATCCACTTAAATCTGATTGCAAACTATCATTTCACAGGCAGTAAAAAAAAATTCAGTCTCCTTCCCCCAAGCTACATTCCCTCCCTCCAACTACACTGGGTGTGTCGAGGTCTCAGGGACTCAGGGTCAGGTACCACTTCCCAGGGTGCACCCGGCCTGAGATGCAGGCCAGCATCACCCGTTGGTGAGGACAGAAGTCATGTCTGCCTGGGGTACCAGGCCATCCCTCTCAGGCCTTGTCACCTTGCAGAGTGCTGTCCGAACCTGCGGCATGGGTCTACACTAAGTTATGACCCCCAAACTCTCCATGTTCTCTCTCCTCTCTGGACTTCCCCCCATCTATCAGTCCACCCAACATCATCTGTTTAATGAAAGCAGGATTTAAAACACATACACACAGATACCACACCACAGACACACAGACACACACACACACACGCACACACTTGCTGTAAGCCACTGACTCTAAGTCATGCCCAGTTTCCCCCTTGCAAGAGATGATAAAGCAACATTAGGACTTGATGTTTTGCTTAGAACAGGGGCGAGGGAAATGAAGAGGGAGCAATTAAAAATTAATATCTGATGGATGAGCCTAGCAGTGGCACTGCGTGAACTCCATGGCAGATTTCAATCCCAGAGCTCCAACCCCCAAACCTAGAAAGGAAATGGCTGTGTTATTTGGTTACTTCATCCTGCACTTTACAAAAGGAAAAAAAATGTGTGAGGGCCAGAGGAGAACCAAGAGTTTGGTGGGAAAAGCTCCAGAAGAGAATGTCTTCTGGATGTCCAAGAGGCTTAGTGTTTTGAGAGCAATGTCTGCTACCTTTGGTAATTTATCTAATATCCAATTTACTTTCCTTAAGAGGTTAATGATCCCTTTAGAGCAATGGTTCTCAAACATGACGGTGCATCGGAACTCCTTGGGGGGGCTCATTAAAACACATTTGCTGCCCTCCTCCCCCAGGAGTTTCTGACTCAGCAGTTCTGGGGCAGAACCTGAGAATTTGGAGACCAGACTTTGAGAACAACTGCTGTAAATCCGCAGGGCTCTCACAGCTGGCAAGCAACATGTTCTGAGTTAAATCAGATGTCCCTAAGATTTGATTGCAAACTCAAACTCTCCTAAACATTTAATTAAAATCACAAGAAGACGGGATTAGTTGCTCTCTGATGTTTTAAACAAACAGCAGGTGAAACATTTCCACAATCATGTTGATTACAAATATAATCAGTACATGTAAATATTTACAGAAGCAGCAAATCCACGGGTCTCAGTTGACTTTTTTCATGATCTCTATGCCAATTCTGATTTCCATTTCTATTATTTCTATTCTCACCTCCTCCCAGGAGTACAATTTAAGTCTGATCACTGGAGAGATAGGTTGGGCTGCAGATTCAGAATCTGAAGTTGGCAGAAGCTGCGGTTGCCTCCTGAAATTCAGTGACTCAGGACAAAAGATGTAAGCATTGGGTGCATCCTCCCCAACGATCCTGCCTGAGCTGTTCATTGCCTGGCGGACAACCTCCTTTGTATAGTGAGTGTGCTACTGAAATGGATCAGGGCCATAGTGTCTTCCCCACCTCGATGTCCTGCCTGCTTTCTGGCTGTGGAAAACTTTAGTCAAAGAATAAGCTTGATCAGGGAAATGAGAACGTGCAGAAACAAAGCAAAACACTCAAAGGAGACAAAACAATAATAATGTTAGTCATTAAGCATAGTCAAGGGCTATGGGTACCATTCTGAGCCATATCCTATGAGCTGTCTTATAGATCCTGAAACCCCAGGTGGAAAAAGTTAACTGCATGGTGACCAGACTATACCCACAAGATAAGCTGCCACAATTCCTAGAACTGGCCTCAAAGAGATGGAAACAAACCAGCCCTGGAGCTGAAAATGAGTTGTACCTAAAACAACCAAGATGGTGCTGGTCAGACCACCAATGGCCAGTTTCAAGATGACTGTCAAAGCTGACCGCTGTTTCTACATGTAGCCCTCACCCCCATCCCCCGCCAATTCTGTCTATGACAGCTACTGCCCTCTGATCTCAGTGGGATGAATCAGCCTTTGGACAGATGTCTGCCCTCCCCACCAGTTGCCGGCATCTGAAATAAAGCAAACTTTCCTTTCCACCAACCTGGCCTGTTTGTTGGCTTTTGAGCGGTGAGCAGCCAGACCACACACCTTTTGGTAACACTACAGCAGAAACCATACTGCTGCTGTATACCAACGAATAAAAGTGAAAAGTGAAAGTGAAGTCACTCAGTCATGTCTGACTCGTCGCGACCCCATGGACTGCAGACTACCAGGCTCCTCCGTCCATGGGATTTTCCAGGCAAGAGTACTGGAGTGGGGTGCCATTGCCTTCTCCGGCAGAAACCATAGCTTGCTACAAACCCTGACCAACTGGACTCGTGTTGAATTGTGTGCCCTGGTCTTTGTTCCTATATCAGTTTAGTCTAATGTAGCAGGGTGCTGGAGCCAGCTCAAAAGCTGGCTGATCTCAAGAGCCAAGAGGATTTACAGCCATCTCATGAGCCGGTTGTTTAAACACAGCCATCGTGAAGAATTACATTATATAAACTTAGAATTATGCTTAGTCACTCAGTCATGTCCAACTCTTTGTAACCCCATGGACTGTAGCCTGCCAGACTCCTCTGTCCATGTGGATTCTCCAGGCAAGAATACTGGAGTGAGTGGCCATGCTCTCCTCCAGGGGATCTTCCCCACCCAGGGATTAAACCCAGGTCTCCCACATCACAGGCAGATTCTTTACTGTCTGAGCCACCGGGGAAGCCCAAATTTACAATTAAATCATACTAAAGCACACAACTTCCTAATTATGTTTTTCTAGTATCTATGCTCCTGAGAATGCTTACATCTATTGCGTCTGTGTGATAAAAATATATAATAGTAAACTACTCTCCCCAGCTCTGCTTCTGTGATACTATGTTGGTAGCCTGAAATCAGCTTGTATGTGTGTGCTCAGTCACTTCAGTCGTGTCTGACTCTTTGCCACCACATGGACTGTAGTCCACCAGTCTCCTCTGTCCATGGGGATTCTCCAAGCAAGAACACTGGATTGGGTTGCCATGCCCTCCTCCAGGGGATCTTCCCAACCCAGGGATCAAGCCCACATCTCCTGCATTGCAAGTGGATTTTTTACTGCTGAGCTACCGAGGAAACCCTGAAATCAACTAACGAGGAAGTATTTACATGACAGAAATCTGTGTGCTCTGTAAGTCAGCCAGCACCCCCACCACCCAAGCAATTACTAAACATTTACCAGTATAACACTGATCCTGTGGTCACAAAAGATAATGATGATAAGTCTACTTTAAAACCCCACATTCCAAGAGTCTTCTTTGCAAAGTATAGACAAGTATCAAGACTTTTTTGCAAATGCTGGCTCTGGAGGATCAATCTGATTCACTGAAACATTTTTTCTTCTACAACCATAAAAACCCATGGAGTGAACTTCCCTGGTGGTCCAGTGATTAAGAATCCATCTGGCAATGCGGGAGACACAGGTTCAGTCCCTGGTCTGGGGAGTTTCCTTGTGTCTTGGGGCCACTCAGCCTGTGTGCCCCAGCTACTGAAACCTGTGCACCTAGAACCCATGCTCCGCAACAAGAGAAGTCACCGCAATGAGAAGCCTGCCCACGGCAACTAGAGAGTAGCCCCCACTCACTGCAACTGGAGAAAGCCCAAGGCAGCCACAAAGACCTGATACAACCAAAACTAAATAAATATATTTTTTTAAAACCCATGGGATCTGGAGACTCGGCCCTCCAGCCTGCTCCATGACCTAGTAGTTGCCAGGAAGTCTGAGTCCGTCCTTTAATGTTTACAATCTTCAGTTCTCTCATCTGTAAAATAAACTCCATGATACAACAGAAAGAAAGAGCAATAAAGGAGAAAGGGAAATATGAGAAGGAACATTAAGTAAACACTCTGCAGAAGCCTTCAACTTTGGATAGAAGTAAAACGTGTGGTCCCAGTAGCACCACAGATGGTAAGAGTTGAATGGAATTACTCTCAGTTAAGCTTCTTGTATTTTGTGTGAAGCGACACAGTACTAATTGTATGGAGATGGTGCCTCTGTGCTGCCCCATCCAGGTAGGAAAAGGCCTGGACTGAAGTTAAGGATGCCTGTTGTTGTTTAGTTGCTGAGTCATGTCCAACTTTTTGCGACCCGGCAGACTGCAGCATGCCAGGCTTCCCCGTCCTCCACTATCTCCCGGAGTTTGCTCAAGTTCATGTCCTTTGAGTTGGTGATGCTATCTAACCATCTTATGCACATTCTAATCTAATTCTAATCTCTGGATCCTCTGGGGTTTATTTCTATTGTCAGTTCTTTCTGCTTATTCTTATTAATCACGTCTCCTCCCATGTCAGGCTAAATCTGATAATTTACTAGTCATTACATTTGAAAATTACTTCTAGAACTAGTTTGCAGCCCACAGAATTTTCATGGCTCCTCTGAGGCTCCTGGCCAACTAGCAGTCTGGCATTACCTAATTCTATCTTCAGATATTGAGACTCTCTAAGTCCCTGGATGTCTCTGCCTGAGGCTAAAGCCTGTCTAGACTGTCTTTTGCTTTTTTTTTTTTTTTTTGTCCACTTTTGTCCTCTGATTCACTGTTATTCCCAGAGTGCAGCCTTTCAAGCGCCAACCTAAGCACAAGATACAGCCACAGGTGCCCCAACAGCCCAACCTTCCCCCCACCCCCGACCTCCCTCCAGCATGTCAGATGCATTGCTAAGCTGCTCAGTCACCTCAGGGCAAGAGTGACTGAATCCAGGCCCAGGTCTCTGAATTGCTGTCTTCTCTTGAATCTCAGTCATTTTTGTTCTTTATCCCTGGCTAACTCTCTGATGTCTCAGTCAAACCTTCAGAATTATTTGGCCAGTTAGAGAACTTATCTTCAACTGAAGGATTAGATTGAATCCCCCAATCAAGTCTTAATTTTCTGAACAATGGGGAACTCTCGGTGATGTCACAGGAACTGACTGACGCTCAGCTATCAGGTGGTCCCATCAACGTGCAGTTCCCAGGGTTTTTAGGAACACAGCTATTGTCCCTAACGGTGACCCTTGATTTTTTCTCATCCTGAAGGTGTCTTCCAATGTTAACAGACTGCAGTGGTTTCCTCTGGTCATCTATGCAGGTGAGATCAAAGGGTATGTGATTGACAAGGAGTAGGTAAGGAGGGATCCCAGGTCATGGGGAACTCCAGGGACCAGCTAACTGCCCTAGATATCCCTAACACCCCATAGCCTGGGATGATCTCCTGTGAACCCAGCAGGCCCACAGCCCTCATCTCGCCCAGGGCTGCAGCCCCTGCTCTTCCTGTGTGCTGTCAAATACTCTGTTTGAAGACCCACTCGCTCATAGACACCCCCAGACGCCAAAGACGATACCACCTTCATGCAATAAGGATGTCAGTGCTTCCCTCACTCAACTCAGTGTCAGGGATGTTCTGGGATGTTCTGGGAGCTAGGCTGCAGGTATGCACGGGCTACTTGACTTAATATGGACCATGCCTCCTCCCACCCACCTTTGCCCGCCCTGGATACACTGACTCCAGGAGTCTCACATATCCCCGTGGAAAAGCAGAGCCCAGCGCTGCGTGCAGTCCCCTGGGTCCCAAGCCTCCTCCAGGGCCTCATGGACTTGCTGGCTTCCTGCTGCCCCCAACACTGCTGTATGCATTGTGTCAGCTCTTCTGGTTGTCCTGGTCAGACAGGTGATCTAAACCACCCCGTCCACGAGCGTCAGAGGCAGAAGCGATCTTCTTCATGGGAAAGTTTTCAGACAAGATGAATTGTACACAGTAAAAATGAAAATGGACCCTTCAAAGTCACAGCCGCCGCCCCCAAACCCGTTTCTGCAGGTAATGGCTGTTGGCGATTTGACAGATGTGATTTCAGAACGCGTCTGTGCATGTACACACGTAGGTTTTTATTCATCAACTACACCCAGTACTCTACAGCTTGACTTTTTTCTTATAACATTAAGACACAGGGACATTTCTGCATCAGCTGTAAAGCTTTCTTTCAGCTGCTCCTGGTGTCCATGTTTCATAATTCATTTAACTAGTCCTCCACTGCGTGTGTGCATATTCAGTCACTTCAGTTGTGTCTGACTCTTTGTGACCCTATGGACTGCCCACCAGGCTCCTCTTTCCATGGGATTCTCCAGGCAAGAATACTGGAGTGGGTTGCCATGCCCTCCTCCAGGGAATCTTCATGACCCAGTGATTAAACGCACATCTCCTGCAACTCCTGCATTGCAGAGAGATTCTTTACCACGAGTCACATGGGAAGCCCAGTCCTCCACTGGGGGATCCTAAAAGCAGTACCAATTATGTTGCCTTCAGCAGAACATGAGAGTTCCCTTTCCCCACATCTTCACTCTCTCTGGCTATTAAACAGTATTTTTCAAAGTTGGTTAATTTGATGGGTTAGACACTAGATGGCCTCACATTGGTTTGCTTTTCATGACTTCAGTGAAGTTTGACTCCTTTTATAATATGCTTATTGGCCATTTGTTTTTTTGTTTTGTTTTGGTTTGGTTCATTGCACTTATATCCTTTGCCCATTTTTTGATTGGTGTTTCAGCCTTTATTGATTTTAAATGCTTTGTGTGTCTTATGGATGCTTGCCTCTGTGATATAAAGCTGGTCTCACTGACTGATTCTCAAGGAGGGTGATTCAGTGGCGGATTGACAAAAACTATCAGCTGCTGAATTGATAGATACTTCGTCCTGCTTTTTTGTGCACGCAGAGATCCCAATTTTTATTTGTGGGGTAGTGTGCCAGCCCCAGGAGACAGGGCCAAGACTGGTCACATCATTGCCCTACAAGTGCAGAGAAGGAGCAGCGGATCAAGAGCCCATTTGTGGACCATAATATGAAAGGTGAGTGGCCTCAGAGGAGACCCTCTTGACCAGCTCCTCCCAGGTGGGGATTCCATGTGCAAGCCAGAAGGAGACTTGTGCGTGGGGAAGGTGATGGACTAGAAGGAGCAAAGCCCTTGATCACCATGAATACTGCAGCAACCTCTGAGACCACTGCCTTCAGGGCTTCTGGCAGGGACAGAGTCAGTTCCCAGAAGTGGAAATTGTTGTCACATTGTAGAAGGACGCGTAAAGGATTTGTGGGCCTGGGGATGCAGGAGCTGGGGTGGCAGAAGGAGGAACTGAACTGGACAAGATATGGCAGGTCAAGAGCTGGGCTCATGGAGCGTGGGCTGGGAACCCCATCTGCTCCTGGATGTTTGCCCAGAAAACCCGCATTGCTCAGACAGGTGAGTGGCCCCGTGGGCACCAGGCCTGGGGGATCCCTGTGGGAGGACACAGGGGTACAGACATCTGGGTTAGAGCACAGTGAAGAACAGGAACCCCTCGGGACACACAGCCTGGGGCGGGAGAGGCAGTGGTCCTTCGACCTGTGACAAGTGTCCAGCACCCTCTGGCCCAGCTCCTTTCCTCTAAGACATGCAGTGACAAGACAAGGCTGCAATAAGAAGACATCTTTCTCTTTTTCTCAAATCATTTAAAAGATGTGGCTGGCAAGCATTTGCCACAGAGAAAGCCCAGAGGGAGGGGAGCGTGTTCCAGCACCCTCTTGCTATTTGGGGCCCTGAAGGCTCACACCAACAATGGAATTGCCTTTTCATTTAGGTTGGGTTTGTGCCCATTTCTTTCCCCATCATCAAATGAACTGGGAGCACAAACACTGGACTGGGTCCTTCAAGTCATCTGTCACATCTTAACAACATCATCATCATCATCATCGTTATTATTATTACCAAATACCAAGTTCGTGCATTTGGCACACCATAAGGCCAAACAAACCAAAGTTTGGAACAGACAAAGGTTTACTGCAGGGTCAAGCAGGGAGAACTGGGATTGGGGGGGTGGGTGCTTGTGCTTAAAATACCCTGAGCTCCCTGCAAGATTCCAGCAAAGCACTTTAAAAATTTTTTATCTTACATTGGAGTATAGTTGATTTACAACATTGGGGTTAGTTTCCGGTGTCCAACAAAACGATTCAGCTACATAAACACATGTGTTTTTTTTTTCAGATTCTCAGCAAAGCATTTTTAAGACCAGGTGAGGGAGGAGAACCCCCAGGGTATGTGATTGGCTGCGCACAGTTCTCTGGCTGATAATAGGTACCAGAGTAAGGTCACAGGGGTTAGTGTTAGCAATCCTTTGGTGCCAGTAGGTCTGATGGCTGTGTGCTCATGATCATCATAAGTTAATTTCTTCCATTTGGTGGTGGGTTTTAGTATCTGGAAAACTCAAGAAATATGCATCAGATACCATTATCTAGGTACTTCAGAGAGGAGCTAAAGCAGAGGGTATGAGGGAGAGCTCTGTCCCCAGGAAGGCCCCATGGGGTCCTGCTCAATAACATCATCATCATTATTGTTGTTGTTGACAGTCATGCACAAGCATCCACACATTTTTACAGATGCTGGGGAAGCAAAAGTCATACACAGTTTACTCAAACTCATGTCCATCACTTCAGTGATGCCATCCAACCATCTCATCCTCTGTCATCCCCTTCTCCTCCTGCCTTCAATCTTTCCCAGCATCAGGGTCTTTTCCAATTCATCACTTCTTTGCATCAGGTGGCCAAAATATCGCAGGTTCAGCTTCATCATCAATCCTTCCAATGAATATTTGGGACTGATTTCCTTTAGGATGGACTGGTTGGATCTCCTTGTAGTCCAAGGACTCTCAAGAGTCTTCTCCAACACCACAATTCAAAAGCATCAATTCTTGGGCACTCAACTTTCTTTATAGTCCAACTCTCACATCCATACATGACTACTGGAAAAACCGTAGCTTTGACAAGACGGACATTTGTCGACAAAGTAATGTCTCTGTTTTTTAATATGCTGTCTAGGTTGACCATAACTTTTATGCCAAGGAGCAAATTAAAAGGAATCTTTTAATTTAATTTAATATAGTATGTTACATTATGTAAACTGCCTACATGAAAGCAGGTATCAGAGTCTGGGTTCCTCCAAAAGCAGAGCCTGAGGTCCAGCCTTGGATGCTGGCAGTCTTCTTGGCAGGTAATTCTTGGGAATGAGCCTGGGAAAAGAGAACAGCCACTGAATGCACACCCATGGGTGGGTCTCATCATGGATGATGGGACTCAGTCCCACTGGGGACCCTCTGAGAAACTGCACAGAGAGCACCCAGGATTGGCTTGCGTGTGTGATGAGATGTGTTGCTACAGAGTCGCTAACGTCCCTGCACTTCCATATCCCTCCTGCCTGTAGGGGACATTCCCCTGGATGCTGGGAAGGCTCTCCTGCAAGGAAACAAAGATGCAGGTGCTGGAGACGGGACACTGGCCACCTGCTGCGGCTGCATAACTCAGGTGGACCCTGGGGATTCAGAATGAGGCACCAGCAGCATCAGTACTGGGTTATATAGAAACAGAGGAAGCACCAAACCAGTGGTCCTTTGAAACAAGCTGTTCAATGTAAGAAGGTAAATAATTGATCCCAGCCTCACTCATTGCCACATTAAGACATTTCAGAACTATCTCCTCACATTAATCTATTGATATCTGGTAAGAAGTAGGCAACGTTTGCCTCCAGCAGATTCCACTGAACAAGCAGGAGGTCTTCAGGCTGTCCAGGGAGATGAATTCCAAGAGCAAAATTAGCAGAAATCCTCTGCAGAGTGAAAAAATGGAAAAGCTGTGCTTCTCCAAGTGAAAAAAGACAGCTTCATCCATCAACAACAAAAAAACTGTAAACTCTCCCATCCACTGTCTCAAGGTTGAGAGATGTGAAGCATGGTTCCAAGTCATAGAGGATTAGCACAGACCTCAGCTAAACAAGGTAGGATCTTCATCAGCTATCTCCCTAGACAACAATAAAGTGACCACAAAGGTCAGAAAGATATAGACCCACATACACCCAACCAGAATATAATACTGATTGTATTCTTTGCAGCCAAAGATGGAGAAGCTCTATACAGTCAGCAAAAACAAGATCAGGAGCTGACTGTGGCTCAGATTATGAACTGCTTATTGCCAAATTCAGACTTAAATTGAAGAAGGTAGGGAAAACCGCTAGACCATTCAGGTATGACCTAAATCAAATCCCTTATGACTATACAGTGGAAGTGAGAAATAGATTCAAGGGATTAGATCTGATAGACAGAGTGCCTGAAGAACTAAGGACAGAGGTTCATGACATTGTACAGGAGGCAGGGATCAAGACCATCCCCAAGAAAAAGAACTGCAAAAGGCAAAATGGTTGTCTGAGGAAGCCTTACAAATAGCTGAGAAAGAAAAGTGAAAGGCAAAGGATAAATGGAGAGATATACCCATTTGAATGCAGAGTTCCAAAGAATAGCAAGGAGTGATAAGAAAGCCTTCCTCAGTGATCAGTAGAAAGAAATAAAGGAAAACAATAGAATGGGAAAGGCTAGAGAGCTCCTCAAGAAAATTAGAGATTCCAAGGGAACATTTTGTGCAAAAATGGGCACAATAAAAGAAACAGTATGGATCTAACAGATATTAAGAAGAGGTGACAAGAATACACAAAAGAACTATATGAAAAAAAGATCTTTACAACCCAGATAATCACGATGGTGTGATCACTCACCTAGAGCCAGACATTCTGGAATGTGAAGTCAAGTGGGCCTTAGGAAGCATCACTATGAACAAAGCAAGTGGAGGAATTCCAGTTGAGCTATTTCAAATCCTAAAAGATGATGCTGTGAAAGTGCTGCACTCAATATGCCAGCAAATTTGGAAAACTCAGCAGTGGCCATAGGACTGGAAAAGGTCAGTTTTCATTCCAATCCCAAAGAAAGGCTATGCCACAGAATGTTCAAACTACCACACAATTGCACTCATCTCACACACTAGCAAACTAATGTTCAAAATTCTCCAAGCCAGGCTTCAACAGTACGTGAACCATGAACTTCCAGATGTTCAAGCTGGATTTAGAAAAGGGAGAGGAACCAGAAATCAAATTGCCAACATTGATTGGATCATCAAAAAAGCAGGAGAATACCAGAAAAACATCTACTTCTGCTTTATTGATTCCTCCAAAGCTTTTGACTGTGTGGATCAAAACAAACTGTGGAAAATTCTTAGAGATGGGAATACCATACCACCTGACCTGCCTCCTGAGAAACCAGTACGCAGGTCAAGAAGCAACAGTTAGAACTGGACATGGAACAACAGACTGGTTCCAAATCAAGAAAGGAGTACATCAAAACTGTATATTGTCACCCTGTTTATTTAACTAATATGCAGAGTACGTCATGCGAAATACATAGCCAGATGAAACACAAGCTGGAATCAAGATTGCTGGGAGGAACATCAATAACCACAGATATGCAGATGACACCACCCTTATGGCACAAAGTGAAGAAGAACTAAAGAGCCTCTTGAGGAAAGTGGAAGAGAAGAGTGAAAAGTCTGGCTTAAAACTCAACATTCAAAAAACAAAGATCAAGGCAACTGGTCCCATCACTCATGGCAAATAGATGGGGAAACAATAGACACAATGACAGACTTTATTTTGGGGGACTCCAAAATCACTGCAGATGGTGACTGCAGCCATGAAATTAAAAGATGCTTGCTCCTTGGAAGAAAAGCTATGACCAACCTAGACAGCATATTAAAAAACGGAGACATTACTTTGCCGACAAAGGTCTGTCTAGTCTATGGTTTTTCCATAGACTATGGAAAAAGCTATGGTTTTTCCAGTAGTCATGTATGGATGTGAAAGTTGGACTATAAAGAAGATTGAGTGCCAAAGAATTGATACTTTTGAACTGTGGTGTTGGAGAAGACTCTAGAGAGTCCCTCGGGCAGCAAGGAGATCCAACCAGTCCATCCTAAAGGAAATCAGTCCTGTATATTCATTGGAAGGACTGCTGCTGAAGCTGAAACTCCAATACTTTGGCCACCTGATATGAAGAACTGACTCCTTGGAAAAGACCATATTGCTAGAAAAGATTGAAGGTGGGAGGAAAAGGGGATGAGAGAGGATGAGATGGTTGGATGGCATCACCAACTCGATGAACATGAGTTTGAGCGCGCTCTGGGAGTTGGTGATGGACAGGGAAGCCTGGCATGCTACAGTCCATGGGGTTGCAAAGAGTCAGACATGACTGAGCAACTGAACTGAACACCCAACCAAAGACTTGTACCCAAATATACAAAGACCTCTGACAAGCAAATGAGAAAAGATCAGACAGCATAACAGAAAGCTGGTGAAAATACTTGAATAGGCACTTCATAAAACAGTAAAACTTCATGACCGGTAAGCAAATGAAAGTGTACTTAACCTCATTAATAATGAAGAAAATGCAAAAGGAAAGAACACTACATCTGGTTGTCACCTGTAAATGGCTAAATGGAAAAAACTAATGATACCAAGTGTTTGTGAGGATTTAGAGCAACTAGAATGATCTTCTGTAAATTGATAGGGATGTAAATTGGCTCAACCACTTTGGAAACCCCTGGCCATATCTAATGAAGCTGAACATGTGCACACCTTATGACCTGTCCATTCTACTCTAGTGTATACTCAGAAATGTGATTATAGTCACTGAAGAATTTATACAGAGCAACACTATTCATAATAGCTAAAATAATACTGTGTATCTGCCAGTTCCTAAGAGAGTTAATCTTGAAATTTCTCATCACAAGGAAAAAATACTTGCCACTATGTGTATGATGAATGCTGAGTAGACTTATTATGGTGGTCATTTCACAATATATCCATACATCAAATCATGATGTTGAAAACCTGACACTGACACATTGTTACATGTCCAATATGTCTCAATAAAAACAATAACTAAAAACTGAAGCAATTCAAATGCCCATGAACAGTAGAATAGTATATATAATTAAATATTATATTACATTAGATCAGTTATGTTGTAAATTATTTATAACCATATAAAATATATGCACAATAAATGCATAGCATATCACATAGTATATATGATATGTATTATTTATTATTGGAGAAGGAAATGGCAACCCACTCCAGTTTTCTTGCCTGGGAAATCCCACAGACAGACGATCCTGGTGGGCTACTGTCCATGGATTCACAAAGAGTTGGACACGACTTAGAGACTAAACAATAATTATTTGTTACATAACTGTATCATTATATTATGTAGTTATACAACACAAATATATTTTATATAATACATAATTTTATACAAGTATATTATATTAATATATTTAAGTGATATATATTATGCATACAGCATAGCCACATGAAGGAAAGCAATTCAGCAATAAGTATGGATAAACCCAACTGATCACATGACCATCTGGATGAATCGCACATGATCTTGAGAGAGAGGAGCCAGACCTGGGGACACACTGGGACTCCAGGGTCAGGCTGTACTAAGCTCTGGGATCACGCTCTCTTACTGAGGGTGATGTGAGGCTCATTATTAGAAGAAATGAAACCAGAGGAATAGGGCAGAGGTCTTCTAATTCTCCTTCCAAGTCTGTGGCTCTTAAAACTCTGCATCTCTCACCTTGGTAAAAGTAAACATTAATTTTAAAAACACTGTAAACAGATCAGCTCAAGGAGTCAACACCGAGTTCGGGATGCCAAGTGGTCAGCAGGTCCTGGAAGGACTCTGGTGTCCCCAGCCCTGCAGGAGGCCGAGGGGAAGGCAACCCTGGGGCAGGCACTGGGGTAAGATATCTTCCCAGAGCAATGCTACAGTGCTTGTGGCTCAGATGGTGTTCACCACCCACATGGAGGGGGGCAGGCTTCATTCTGTCTGACTACTCAGCTTCATTCCAAAGACCGTGTGTGAATATCTGACCAAGATATATGACGAGATGTCAGCAAAGGTGACACCTTGGGGTTTGAGGACCCAAGTGTATGTGTACCCAAGAGAAGGAGGATGACTGCAGCCATGAAATTAAAAGACACTTGCTCCTTGGAAGGAAGCTATGACAAATCTAGACAGTGTATTAAAAAGCAGAGACAACTTTCCTGACAAAGGTCCGAATACTCAAAGCTATGGTTTTGCCAGTAGTCATGTACGGATGTGAGAGTTGGACCATAAAGCAGGCTGGGGGCCAAAGAATTGAGGCTTTCAAACTATGGTGCTAGAGGAGACTCTTGAGAGTCCCCTGCACTGCAAGGAGATCCAACCAGTCCATCCTAAAGAAAATCAGTCCTGAATATTCATTGGAAGGACTGATGCTAAAGCTGAAACTGCAATGCTTTGGCCACCTGATGCAAAGAACTGACTCATTGTGAAAGACCCTGATGCTGGGATAAATTGAAGGCAGGAGGAGAAGGGGACAACAGAGGGTGAGATGGTTGGATGGCATCACTGACTCAAGGACATGAGTTTGAGCAAACTCTGGGAGACAGTGAAGGACATGGTAGCCTGGTGTGTTGCAGTCCATAAGATCGCAAAAATTCAGACGTGACTTATCAACTGAACTGAACTGAACACACACAGGCACATGCATATGGGCACACGTACATGCACACACAGGCATTCACACACAGGTACACACTCGCACATAAGCATTGTGCATCCACATATTTCCACACACCCACACACATAGTCATGTGCACATATACATGTACACATGAATCCCATGTACGTGCACACAGAAACACTTGCATGAACATCGGTGTGCACACACAAGCACATGTTCATACATAGCACACAGGCACATGTATGCAATGTGCACCCAAGTGACACAGGTATTCAGGCACACACGCATATACACAGACACATTCCCCCACTGCACCCTGCATGAGCTCTCAGAAGTAACCTGATGGTGAGGGGTTGCAGCGACATGTGGCAGACCTAGGAGCAGGCTGACACAGTGATGGACCCCTTCTCCTACCCAGGGTGAGGTATCCTGCGGCACTGACCTTCCTTCAAAGATGTCATCTTCCTAGTTCACTAAGGATCCATCCAAGGCCCCTGGAAGAGACCTGCTCAGATCTTATAGCTGTCAGGGGTGAGGGACCACTGTAATGTTCTTGTCACTCTCCCCTCACACTGTCTATCTGATCTCAGGTCCCAGCCAAAGCCACCCCAGTGACCACAGTGCAAGCAGGCTGCAAGGAGAGTCAGGAGCCAGTGAAGTCTCAGCAGGAGAGGAGGTGATGAGGGTGAACAGCCTCCTGGCATCTCACTGTCCTGCCCTGTCCCCTGGACCTTCCATCCCCGGGGGACTACCCTCTTCCCTCGAACACATCAACTTTTCTGAGACTCACAAAGGCTGACCCTGCCCAGGAGAGGACCTTGTCACTACCAAGCCCCCCTCCTTGCTAACAAGCTGTGGACACCAGGTCCCTACACATTCGTGGCTCATGACCGAAGCTCCATCCTCACCCCTCCAACGCCCAGCACCCACCTCTATAAACATCTAGGCGCATCTGTATATTATATATACAGATGTTAGTGGAACCAAAGCCAAAATAGTCCCCTGCCAGTCACTCAGCCATCTCTAGACCATAGTTCTCTTCCAGTATCTCACTGACCCGCAGCCCCCCTGCCCCTCTGGGGGCTCAGCCTGGCCCCTGTGGAATGTGGAAGATGAGTTTGCACCACACACCCACTATCCAGCCAACCATCCCTCTCAAAAAGGACCTCATCACCCAGCCCAACTGCCGGGCAGCAAATGCAGCTTCAAGGCCATCTCCTAGAAATGGCAGAGGTTCAGCAATTTCCCAAAAGACTGAAAAGGAAAGTGATGCCCCTCTCGGCCCGCTAAGCCCACCATTAGCCCCCAGGTGAGGGAAGGGGGCACTGCAGGCTGTGATGACAAATAGAGGTCTTGTCTGGGCTTATTGTGACGGACATGGCTATGACTTTGCCTCAATTTGGGCTCCCCTAGTGGCTCAGATGGTAAAGAATCTGCCTGCAATGCAGGAGACCTGGGTTCGATCCCTGGGTCTCCAGGGAAGATCCCCTGAAGGGAATGGCAACCCACTCTAGTATTCTTGGCTGGAGAATTCCATGGACAGAGGAGCCTGGCAGGCTACAGTCCATGGGGTTGCAAAGAGTCAGCAACTAACACACTTGCCTCAATTTAGAGGTGAATCTCTGTTCCCTGCATTAATATAACATAATTGATTTGTAAGAGTATTAAGCCAGAGAGAGCTGACTCCCTGTGCCTGCAGCCTGGATTCAACAATCAATGTGCACTTCCCTGTGGGGTGGGGACGGTTTTAAAAGAGCAGGTGTATAGAGAGAGCTGCAGAAGGGTGAGCATCGTCGACAGTGGCAAAGACTACTTCTGTGCACTTACTATGTTTGGGAAAGTGTTGGATCCTGTGGGTGAGACAGGAAAACATGATTCCTTCTTCTATAGAGCTCAAAGTCTAAAAGAAAAGAAAAGGCAGCTCCTTGAAGTGCAAGACGACAGTGGAAGCCACTTCACTAATGGCCCAAATTGTGCAGTCACGGTTATTTGAGGCCTCTTCCTCCTTGGGGCCCTTACTCTGCGGGGGAGAAGGTCAGGCCTGTTGGGAGCCCTGTAGCTACTTTCGCAAGAGCCCTGTGACTTAGTGTCCACTGTCGTCTGCATGTAGTAAGAGGATGAGGGGGACGCATATATACCTATGGCCGATTCATGTTGATGTATGGCAAAAACCATCAAAATATTGTAAAGTAATTATCCTCCAATTAAATAAATTTTTAAAAAATATTCTGTTAAAACTTTGTAAACAGAAAAAATGCTTAATAAATTCTAGCTATAAAAAAAAAAAGAAAGAATGGCTTATTTTGTTCCAAATGGTCTATTCCCTTTAATGACCACTCTTCAGAGGGCTCTGAGATGTTGCTATGAAGTATGGCATTTATAGTTCAACGGGAGGAAAGAGGTGTCCATGCAGAACACTCGGCCTGTGGCCTATGAGTCAGTTTTTGTCTTGGACACAACTCACTGCTGTTCAAGGCAAAATTGTGTATCTGAACTTCCTGTGTTCTTCTAGACTATAAAGGACACAAGGGCTTTGAAACACACTTGTGTTTCTGGAAGAGCAGGAATTGCATTTTCTTTCCCCTCAACATGATGAACTCCGTAACAAAGAGGAGATGACCCAGACTAGCCAAGGGGACTCGATCATCATGCCTGACCCAACAGCACAGTCTTTCACGTCCCAATCAAAAAAAGTATCTGTTTACAACCAAAGGACGTGGACTTTCCCTGTGCCCTGAAGACAGGAAGCAAGAGGAACATCTGAATTAGAGCTCAACACCCCACAGAGGTTTGTCTGCCATCTGCAAAGCAGAGTTTCTTCCAAGGCTTCTTCTTGGTCTGGGACCCCACTGCCGACAGTCACCGAGGGTCCCTCTAACAGGCCGAGGTGGAGGGCCCAAGGCCGTCCTCGGGGTGAAGCCCGAGCTCTGCGCCTGGTGACCCCAGCTCCCTCCGAGGGATGGCCTGCTGGGTGCTGCCTGACAGTCTGCAGAGGCTCATGGGCCTTCCTGAAGCCCGCATGGGTAGGCAGAGCCTGCAGGTGCTGGGTTCCCAGAATAGCCAAGTCAGAGCTCAGAAATGACCACGAGGCCGAGATGCACTTGCCCTGCCCTGCCGACTATGGTGGCCAGCACGCCTGGTAAGAGGCCTGGCGTTGAGCAGCTGGCTGCCCTGGAAGAGCCCAAACCCATCCATCAAGGAGAAGAGGTACCGATATTTCAGGGGGTTGTTACATGAGAAAGCAGGGGCAGCCCTGGGACTGGGCTTGCTCCAAGGGCTTCAGTGCGCTGAAGGTTCTCCCAGACTGCTTCACTTAATTAAAATACACTGAGACATATGTATAGATGTGTTCATGCATATATATGTTCATTTTTTAAAAAGAAAAGTTAAAATTAAATACAGATAAACCTTCATAAAAAGTAAAAACAAGAGGGTGGGAGGTGGGAGGGAGGTTCTAGAGGGAGGGGACACATGTATACCTGTGGCTGATTCATGTTGATGTGTGGCAGAAACCAGTACAATGTCATAAAGCAATTAACCTTCAATTAAAAACAAGTAAATGTTTAAAAAAGAGAAAAAAGAAATATATTTTAAAGAGAAAGAAGGGAGAAAAACAATACTGCTTATGTTCTCACCTTCCTCATCTTGTTTCTAACAGTTTTGTCTACTTTCTTTCTCTCTTGTAGTGTGAGGGGTGTGTGCATGTATGTCTCAGTATGCATGTTTTATTTTCTAAATTTTCACATAATATTAGGCTATGGGTATCTTTTGATCCCATAATTCTTCAATGTTAGTTTAAATGCCGATGTAACCCCACTTAACTGGATATGTCATAAGTTATCCAACTAATCCCCAATTCAGGATTTGCCTCTTCTTTTCCCATTGGTCCATTCTGAAACCATTTTTATAAATCATTCTTTATCTGATGAAATCAAACTCTGCCTTCATGCTTTTATCCAGAGTTGCTGGCTTTGTTTGCTTGGGATTTTTGTTCACTCTAATACCTAATCAGCTAAGTCAGAGAAGGCAATGGCAACCCACTCCTGTACTCTTGCCTGGAAATCCCATAGACAGAGCAGCCTGGTAGGCTGCAGAGGCTGAGTCGGACACGACTGAGT
This sequence comes from Dama dama, assembly GCF_033118175.1. Lineage (NCBI taxonomy): Eukaryota > Metazoa > Chordata > Mammalia > Artiodactyla > Cervidae > Dama > Dama dama. Next base: position 22,940,172 of record NC_083696.1, on the reverse strand, counting down.
GACTTCACTTTCACTTTTCACTTTCATGCATTGGAGAAGGAAATGGCAAACCACTCCAGTGTTCTTGCCTGGAGAATCCCAGGGACGGGGGAGCCTGGTGGGCTGCCGTCTATGGGGTCGCATGAAGTCGGACACGACTGAAGTGACTTAGTAGCAGCAGCAGCAGCAATCAGCTAAGTAATCATCTACAAATCCTTCCATAGAGGGAGAGATGGGCCGGCATCCTTCTCATTACTGCATATTATCCAGGCATGCTTTGTGGGTGATCGATGCATTTCTCAGAGCCCCTCCAGCCCCATCCTCTCCTCACGGCCCCATGCCTGCCTAGACTCTTCTCCACCGAAGATGTTCCCCACCCCCTCAGGTGTTCGACCTCCTCAGAACCCTGCATTTGCCTACAAGTTCTTTGGAGTCACTTTACGACATCCTGGTGGCCCCTGTCAGGAATTCCTTCCTGGCATGGTGAGGGACACCTGGTGTCTCTTCTGATCCAAGGTCATTTGAAGGCTTCCTGGGCATTGAGTGGGGCTTCCCAGGGGGGCACTAGTGGTAAAGAACCCACCTGCCTATGTAGGAGATATAAGAGACGCGAGTTCGATCCCTGAGTTGGGAAGATCCCCTGGAGAAGGAAATAGCAACCCACTCCAGTATTCTTTCCTGGAGAATCCCATGGATAGAGGAGCCTGGTGGGCTACAGTCCATGGGGTCGCAGAGAGTCAGACACAACCGAAGAGACTTAGCACGCACGGGCATTGAGTGTGGATGTCCACGGCGCTGCATGCACTTTCCCTCTGCAGACACAGAAGACAGTGTCCCTGGGGAAGGAGCTCTTGGTTGCCACGGGCACTAAGGACCCATCTTATACCCACAAGCCTCACCTGAGCACAATCCTCCAGGAACAAAAATGTGCCCATTAGAAATGTAACAACCGTCAATAACATGTCAAGAGCACAGTGTCAAGACTGAAATTTTTTATCTAAAATGAAAATTTAAACTATCACTATCTTGATTAACTACTTTGCATTTATTTCTACCCTGAAACTCAATAAAACTCAGACATGCATAGTCCTACATACAGACACACATCACCCATACACACGCCTATACACATAGACTCTCACACACAGCCCTGCACACCCATTATACTTATCCCAGGCCCCGAGAGAATGTACTTCACACATGGGCAATAGTATATAGACAGCGGGATTTGGGGAATAGCCATGACTCTCAGGAAATGGGGCTCCTCAGACCCAACCTTCATGCCATGCTCCCTACAACTTGGAAGAGGGAGCTGGAGGCTCCTGGGAGAGGGGGCAGGGGCTGGCCCCGAGGGGGTCGTACCATGTGCTTCCCAGAGAGGAAGGCAGTGGGAGCAGGGAACAGCATGAGACCCAGGCCTCACAGCGGGGTGGGGGCTGGGGGCCCGGGAGCCTGAGGGCCAACTGGAGGCTGAGATCTGGTTGAAACGAAGCCCTACAGATGTTTAAGGAGTGTACCAGGCAGAAGACAAGGTTTTCCATTTCCAATGTTGTTTTTGTCGTTGTCCATTTTAGCTGTAGTTATAAATCATAATCTGAGCAACAGCGTACAGAATTACATTTACATATGTTCATGTATGTCCCGTGAGAACTGGAAACACACACACACACACACACAGCGCTCAGCATCTCCATGAGCAGGGCTTTGCTCTCACACCATTTTCACTAGCATTCCTCCCCTATTCCAGGCAAATAGCTTACTTATTCATCACAGGAACTTCCCGGAAGGCCCATCAACTCTTTGGTGAAAAACATGCACAGTTTCCAAGCTGAGATTCTCAGAATCCTTCAGCTTGCTGCTCAGACTCTTCTCCAGTCCTAATGGACCCCATGGTAAATCAGGCACCCACTTTTCCGTAGATTCCTCCCTCGCTGCCTCAGGCAATGCTCACAAAGCTCTGGGGGTGTGGACCTTAGTCTCCCGCAAGCAGGAAACTCAGCTCTTCTCATCCACAGCTGGTTATGGGGACATCCAGGGGTCTAGCACCCAACCCCTGCGTGGAGATCGTGGGGGACAGGGACTATTTCCCTACAAGCTGTTGGTCAGTGTGGTTGCTCAGTCGTGTTCACCTCTTTTGTGACCCTATGGACTGTATCCCGCTGGGGTCCTCTGTCCATGGGATTTCCCAGGCAAGAATACTGGAGTGGGTAGCCATTCCCTTCTCTAGGGGATCTTAAAGACCCAGGGATTGAACCTGCATCTCCTGCATTGGCAGGCGGGTTCTTTGCCACTGAGCTGCCTTGGAAGCCCCTCTATATAAGTCACTAATGGGTAAATATTACTTTTTAAATAAAAAATACATAGATAAAAATTATTTTATCAATCATCAAACATCCCCAGATGAAAATAAGGCAAGAAAAAAAGGAAATTGAGTTCTGAAAACCATTAAAGAGAGTTTAAAAATGAAAACCAACATAGCTCAGGCACCAAAAATAAGGGGGAAAGGAAACCTGGTTAACTGGTAGAAAACATTTCTTGTAATCATCTCCCAAGGTATAAAACACAAGTGCTCTGAAGACAGCTGTTAAGAATCACTAGTTGAATCATTTCAAAGGCTTCGCTCCGCCCTCTGAGTCTACTTCTCAATTTCCTCTCCAATGGCAGCTGTGTGGATTTTTCATTCAAACGATAGCTGCTGTTAACGGATGTCCTGTTTTGTGCCATAATAAGCTCAACCTGCCATTGCACCCTTCCAAGTACCAGGCCACAGACACTCACCACACGAAGACCCAGCCTTTTGCAGGCTGTATCCATGACGGCAACAGATGCCACATCGTGTCAACCATCTGAGGTCTCGCCACTATTTTATCTGTCACCATGGAAACAGGAGAGCCCTGGGAGCAGCCTTAAGGTGTCTCCAGATATAAACGCTCAGTCTCCCAAGCAACATAGCTGCCTAGTGCTAACTAGGCCGGCCAAAGCTTGCATGGCTCGGGGTGTCACCAGCCTGCTGGGAAACCATGGGCAAGTTCTCAGACTGGCCAGGCCCCTGGTGATGAAGATGAGACAGTGTCATTTACATCATAAGTAAGGAAAGTGTCTGACTAGAGACAACTCTAGTAGGCATCAGTGTCACCATCCAGGACTGCTGGGTGTGGAGCCTCGTGGGGTCGATATGAAGGGGACCCAGCTCCACCCTCGTGCAGTGCAGTGAGGGAGGGGCCCCCGGGGTGTTGGAGCAGCTCGGATGTGGCAACATTTGATGGACATTCTCAGGCCCTTTCACGTCAGGTGGCCAATCCCTGATTAAGGGAACACGCCCAGCGCTCACAGGGGGCCCGTTGTGCGTCAGGCAGAAAATCCTGGTCAGGAATTCCAATTGTAGTCACCTTTGTAACCAGCGTTAGTCCAAGGCATCCAACTCCATCTCACCTCCTCTCCCTGCCCACTGGTATGGTTAACACCCCTTAAGAGTCCAGCATTCAGCTAAAAAGCTCTCACTCACCTTCCCATCACAGCTCAGAGGGCTGGTGTTGTCATTTTCATTTTACAGACTACAAAACTGAGCTTTCAGGGCATTTGATGGCAGAACCCAGATTCAAAGCCCATGCAGTTAGGCCTGTCAGACTAAATACAGACCACACTGTTAAATTTGAGTTTCTGACGAACAGCAGATAAACTTTAGCACAAGTACATCCCAAATATTGCATGGGACAATACTTTTATCTGTTATGTCTGGAAACCCCATTGTAACTGCTGTTGTTCCCACCACATTTAAAATAGGTGACTATTAACAGGCACATGAAAAGATACTCAACATCACTAATTATTAGACAAATGCAAATCAGACCTACAATGAGGTACCATCTCACACTGGTCAGATGTGTGTTGTTCTTAGTCACTCAGTCATCTCCGACTCTTTGTGACCCTGTGGACTATAGCCCGTCAGGTTCTTCTGTCCATGGAGATTCTCCAGAAAAGAATACTGGAGTGTGTTCCCATGTCCTCCTCTGGGGATCTTCCCAACCCAGGGATAGAACCCACGTCTCTCATATTTCAGGCAGATTCTTCACTATCTGAGTCACCAGGGAAGCCCAAGAATACTGGAGTGGGTAGCCTATCCCTTCTCCAGGGGATCATCCAGACCCAGGAATCAAACCGGGGTCTCCCGCATTACAGGCAGATTCTTTGCCAGCTGAGCTACCAGAAAAGTCCCCTGGTCAGACTGGTCATCATTAAAAAGTCCACAAATAACAAATGCTGGAGAGGGTGTGGAGAAAAGGAAACCCTCTTGTTGCTGGGAATGTAAGTTGGTACTTTTTGTTCTTGTTGCTTTGTTGCTAAGCCATGTCCAACTCTTTGTGACCCCACAGACTATAGCCGCCAGGCTCCTCTGTCCATGGGATATTTCAGACAAGAACACTGGAGTGGGCTGCTATGCCCTTCTCCAGGGGAATCTTCCTGACCCAGGGATCAAATCTGTGTCTCCTGCAATGCAGGCAGATTCTTTTACCACTGAACCACCCGGGAAGCCCATGTAAGTTGCTACAACCACTATGAAAAACAGTATGGAGAACAGTATGGCTTATCCTGAGAAAAGAATATTTTAAAAATGTATATATGTATAACTGAATCACTTTGTTGTACAGCAAAAATATAGTAAACATAGTAAAGAACATAGTAAACAACATAGTAAATCAACTGTATGTAAAAAAAAAAAGTGATTAAAAAAAAAAAAAAACAGGTGGCTACTCTTAGACTGCAAGGAGACGCAACCAGTCCATCCTAAAGAAGATCAGTCCTGGGTGTTCATTGGAAGGACTGATGCTGAAGCTGAAACTTCAATACTTTGGCCACCTCATGCGGAGTTGACTGATCGGAAAAGACTCTGATGCTGGGAGGGATTGGGGGCAGGAGGAGAAGGGGACGACAGAGGATGAGATGGCTGGATGGCATCACCGACTCAATGGACATGAGTTTGAGTAAACTCCAGGAGTTGGTGGTGGACAGGGAGGCCTGGCGTGCTGCGATTCATGGGATCGCAAAGAGTTGGACACGACTGAGTGACTGAACTGAACCGAACTCATGGGTTAGGATGTGAGTGCCCATTGCTGGCTGGGTCCAGTCACGGAGACTGGGAGGTCGTGTGTGCCGGCTGCCCCAGGCTGTCTGTACCCCTGTGGAACACAGGTCAAAGGCCGAGGCTGTGGACCAGCAGATCGGCCACCAGGCACCGCAGGCCCTGTGCACAGTGGCTCCGGGCACGCCAGGCCTGGGAGTGATGCAGGCCGAGTCCTGACAGAGAGGAGGAGGATGCCCCAGAGCCAACTGGAGATTAGTGCTCAGACTAGAGAAGGTGCAGGCATGTCAGATAGCGAGCTCTCACTTGGCAAGAAACATAGCCCTCAACGACCAGCTTGACTGAATGCCTGGCATTGGGTGAGTCTCTTCTTAACTTTCAAATCCTGACCACAGAAGCCAGGACACATGGCGGAGGGGGCAAGAATGGCTCCTGGCCAGGAACCTACAGAGAGGCCTAGGGCTTGGCAAGCAGCTTTCCTTGTGTGTGGATTACCTGACTTAGTTCCATTCTTTTCGGGAGAAAGTTCCTCATTGGCAGGGAACATGGTCTTGGATGGCTGTGGACGCCCCCATTCGGAGATTCCCAGACATGAGAAGACTAACATCAGACTCTATACTAGCAACCTACTCAGTCATGATAAGAGCCAGATCTGGTGCTGGGGAGTGGGCTCACTGGCCGAGCCTGAGCCCCCTAGGAGTTCTGTCACCCTCCACTTGCATTCTGGGGGGGATGAAGAACAGCTGTCTCGGGGGCTGGGGAGAAACTTGATGGTGATCTGACTGGTCATTCAACCTAACACTTGGAAATGGAGTGTTCACTCTGACAGAGTATCTCTGGCAAGGACCTGCAGACCAGAGATGGGGTACAGCTTTGGATTTGGGGTGCAGGGAGGTGTAAGAGAGCTCCCTATTTATACTAATGATGAACAGAAGCTGGAACTGGAGCTCACGTGGAGGCACTAGACGTTCTCTGCCCATCCTCAGCAACTGACTCTCAAATACCTGGTCGCTTGTCATCCAAAGCTCCAAAAATTTTCACCTGCCCCAGGTTGGGTTGGGAAGAACTGGTGATCGGATGGACTGGAGGGCCAGTGCCAGCTGACCCAGGAGGTTGAAAGGACCCCCCTGCAGCTTTCCTGTGCCCCATCCTGGCGGCCTGGAGGAAGTCAGGACAGCGTCACAAGGTGAGGGGCCAGCCCCGAGCAGGTGGTGGGCGTCAGTGTCACAATTTGGATGGGTTCCTGGAGATCTGCCAAACAATTTGGCCAACCTAGAGCAAGATGGGATGAGGGGAGAGAATGGCCCTCGTGGATAATGAATCATTGGATGGTGGGGTGCAGAGGACACCGGGGGCGACTCCGAGACTGACAGGGGTACCCCAGGAGCAGAGTGACTTGCTTAGACAGGGTGGCATTAACAGCAGGCTGGGGTGTGCCTGGGGCTCATGGTGTACTCTGCAAGCAGTAATGCTCTTTGATCTAGTGCTGCCATGGGCCAGACCCAGACGAGGACCTCTTCCATCCTCATCTCCTGACCTGGGCCTGAACCCAGCCCCTTCATGCTGCCAACTGGGTTAGAATCCAACAACTGCCCGGCCTCAGAGGCAGAATGTGTGTGTGGAGGGAAATACCAGAGAATCAGCCCAAGGGCAGTGGCCAAGTGGGACACCCCAGGGTGGGAGCCTGGCCTGCCCATTGAGGGTGGAGGGTAGAGGTGGGAGAAGACAGGAAGAATGGTTCTCATGTTCACGGATCATACACTACTGTCAGTGAAATGATGAGAGTATACAGATGTGTGTGTATTGTCACATCACTGCTGTATTTGTGTTTTATATACATTGCAAAACACATGCAAAATGCATTAAAAGATAAGACAAAGCCAAAAAGATATTTTTGAATGTCCTTCTAAAAATTCTGGTCTTAACCATACTGGATTATACTCAGTGGACGATACACCTGTAGTGCAGGGTTTGGGCTTCCCTGGAGGCTCAGTGGTAAAGAATCCACCTACCACCTGACTCGAAGAGCCAACTCACTGGAAAAGGCCCTGATGCTGGGAAAGATTGAGGGCAGGAGGAGAAAGGGGTGACAGAGGATGAGATGGTTGGATGGCATCATCAACTCAATGGACGTGAGTTTGTGCAAACTCCAGGAGATGGTCAAAGACAGAGAAGACAGGCCTTCTAGAGTCCATGGGGTCACAAACAGTTGGACACAACTTAGCAACTGAACAACAACAACAGCAAAACAGGGGATGTGGGTTCGATCCCTGGGTCCCAAAGCTCCCCTGGAGGAGGATATGGCAACTCACTCCAATATTCTCGCCTGGGAAATCCCATGGACAGAGGAGCCTGGTGGGCTACAGTCCAGGGAGTCTCAAGATAGTCAGATACGAGTTAGCGACTAAACAATAGGTTAGGGTTTGCGGTATGACTCTAGGTATGAGTTCCTCTTTCACCTAATTCTTTCTCTTGTGATCTTGAAAGAGGCCTCCTGTGAGATCTGACAGACAGTGGATGTTTTCACACTGTCAGATGTCTTCTCTTTCCCTGAAAAATCCCGAGTGTAATCTTCACTTTGCAGTTTGACACCATCTGTCCCTCAGTGGGGGTGGGTGTACTTGGATGAGAAGATGAAGCCCCCAATCCCACTTAACTGGGCACCCACCCAAGGGTGGGCACATGCTCCCAGTGTTTGCACCAGGCAAAATTTTATTCTGTAGATACAAAATGAAAATGGAAAAATTTTTCCGTGTGAACCCTCCACTTCAGAGACCTCAGACGCAGCAGGTAGCAGCCACCCCCACATCTCCTGGGCCTGGGAGGCAGAGGCAGGAAGATGTAGAGTGCAAATCCATCACAGCTTCTTTATCAGGTCGTGGGAATTCTTGACAGGGAGCCTCTGGGGACTACCACTGCACACACGCTCTGATTTCAGCTCCAGCTCCCACGAGGTGAAGGAGCATCAGTTCCCAAATCATTCAGGGGCCTGAGAGCTGATGTCTGGGTGGTTGTCTGCACCCAGGCTTCTGCTTCTGCAAAGCCATTCCTGATCTTCCCTGAAGCCTTGGAGCTCACCGTGTGCTATGTCCCCCTAACCACCCCACATAGGGCAGTTCATGATTTTTCTTCCAGGTCTTCCTGGGTTCAGATCCACATTCCAAAGATTTTTTTTTCCCCTGAGGGAAAAAGTCCATGAATAGAACTTTTGACTTGTTTTACCTTAATGTTCTCTCTGGAGGGATGATCTGGATGGATGAAAAGAAAATCAATGGGTGAAAAGTCATGTAACATTTAGGTAGGACATCCATACAGATGTACTCAGGAATTGCATGGAAGACTTTTGAAATGGCAAAATTCCAGTCTTCTTGACTAAGTTAAATCTTTCAGACTTTACCTGAGTGAAGTCAGCCAATCCTGAGTCAAGAATTTTGAAACCTAAGATAGACAGATTGACTCAGAAGCAGGACCACTTTGCTCCTGTTCTTGGCAGGTGAGCAGCTGGAGGTGCGAAGGCCCATGCTGGTGGGATGTCTCCCCATCACTGTCCCCCATCTAAACTGTTATCCCAGCCCCTCCTCCACCTCTCCGCCCTCCTGTTATTATTTGTGAAAGATGAGTAGTGAAGGAATGGTTAAACCTTTGGAACCAATCACTTCCACTTACATCTTCAGCCTCATCAGAAATTACAAATAATAAATCATTAATGAGAATGTGTGGGTCAAAGAAAACACCTCACAAAAGACTAAACCAGCTGTTGATATGAATCATTAATAATAATCAGTGTCTGTGCAGACTCAAAGAATGGACATGTGGACACCAGGGGGAAGGAGAGAGTGGGACAAATTCAGAGGGTAGCACTGACATATATACAGTACCATGTGTAAAACAGATAAAACTAGGGGGAAGCTGCCATACACTCACAGGGAGCTCAGCTGTGATGACCTAGATGGGCGGGATGGGAGGGCGGGAAGGAGGCTCAGGGGGGGAGGGGATGTATATTTACATGGAGATAATTCGCTTTGCTGCATGGCAGAAACTAGCACAGCATTGTAAAGCAATTATACTCCAATAAAAATGATAATAATAATCACAGTGTCTGGAGTTTCGGGACCTGGAACTGGGTCCTCTGAAACCAACACGTTTAATGGCCCCACTTTCCATAAACGTTCACGCACAAGCTGGGAAGGCGCCACTCCATCGGGACAGATGGTGAGAACTCCTCTCCCATCCCATGTGCTCCAGAAGGCAGCCCGCAGAGCAGACCAGGCTACAAAGAAAATCCACTGAGCAGAGAATCGGCAGAGGAGAGAAAGTTCCAAAACCACAGGGGACTCAGCTTGCGCTCCAGAAGCGTTTCTACTCTCATGGAAATACCCACCATCCCGCTGTCTTTTCTATTTCTCAATTTGTCTCATTCCTCTCTCTTTCCTTTCCTTCTGTCCTGTCTTTCCTTCCATTCCTCTCTCTTTCCTTTCTTTCCTTCTCTCTGTCCTGAACCTTCTTTCGAGTATTCCTAGGGCAGTAAGGCTCGAGCCAGCAGTTCAGACTGAGATAAAGTTGATGGGGTATAGTATGCTCACTGAATTTCAGAAGATTCAGGCTTTCCCCTCCTCCTCAGTCGAAAAAGATTACCTAGCTCCCTGGATTTATTCTGACTTTTGGCTGACATTGGATAGACTGTTCAAATCTTCATTATTTTAAAATGACAAGTGTTGGGACTTCCCTGGGGGTCCAGTGACTAAGACTCTGGGCTTGAAATGCAGGGGCCCTGGTTTGATCCCTGGTCAGGGAACTAGATCCCACATGCCTCAACTAAATATCCCACATACCTCAACGAAGATGAAAGATCCTGCATGCCACAACTGAGACCCAGTGCAGCCAAATAAATTTTTTAAAAAAGAGTAGAACTACTACTTTAAAAATGACAAATGTTAGAGAGGATGTGTAGGAAAGGGAACCCTCGTGCACTGTTAATGAGAATGTAAATTGCTGCACCCGCTATGGAAAATAGTATGAAGTTTCCTTAAAAAACTAAACATAGAGTACCATATGATTCAGCAATTCCACTTCTGAGAATTTATCCAAAGGAAATGAAATCACTATCTAGAAGAGATATCTGCACTCCCATGGTTCATTGCAGACTTATTCATCATGATCAAGGCATGGAAACAACCTAAGTCTCCATCAAATATGTGATGTACATATATACACAATGAACTATTATTGAGTCACAGTAAAGGAGGAGATCCTGCCATTTGGAGGGACCTGGAGGACATTATGTTAAGTGAAATAAGTCAAACACAGAAGAAAGACTGCTTGAACTCACTCACTTGTGGAATATAGGAAAGTTGAGTACATAGCAACAGAGAGTAGAATGGTGGCTACCAGGGGGGAACTAGGAGGGGGAGAAGCAGGGGGAGACGAGGTCAAAGGGTCATTGCTGTTGTTTAGTCACTACGTCATGTTCAACTCTTTTGCAATTCCATGGTCTGTAGCCCAAGAGGCTCCTCTTTCCATGAAATTTTTCAGGCAAGAATACCAGAATGGGTTGCCATTTCCTTCTTCATGGGATCTTCCCAACCCAGGGATCGAACCCACATCTCCTACATTGCAGGTGAATCCTTTACCACTCAGCCACCTGGGAACAGCTGAGCCTGCCTGAGCCCAGAGGAACATCAGTAGGGGACCCACCCAGCCACACACAGAGTCATGAGAAATAAGAAATAGCTGTTGTATTCATCCAAGTATTTAGATTTGTTTGTGACACAGCAATTCATGAAACAAAGTCCAGTTTGGCAATTTGAGTTCACCTGACTTGAATGTACGGCTCCTTCCAAGATTTTCTCGGCCAGCCCTGCCCTCTCCAAAGTATCTTCTAGATGCTGGAAGGGCGTGGCTGTGGGAGGAGGGGCTGGGTGCTCTGGTGTTCTCCCACCTCAGCGAGGCTCAAGGTCCCCCAATCCCACCCCAACAGCCCCAGGTACCTACCCTGCCCCACAGTGGCCCGAACGAGTTTCCTGCTTCACCCCTCTTATGTTCTTTCCATCTGAGATGGTTCCAGAATGCTGGCTGGGGCCAGCTCTCATCCCTCCCTGTTGTCTGGGGGACACGGCAAATCTCCCAGTCACCCAAGTTGGCACTCATCACTGTTACTCAGCCGGCCTCCTGGCCCAAGGCCTCAGCTGGAGCGGTCCCTCTCACTTACACCTTGGACATCCTCGGGGCATGCGCTCTCTCTATTTCTGTCTCTCCATCTTTGTCTATCGTGTGCCTCTCTCTCTGTTTCTCTGTGTCTGTGTCTCTGTCAATCTCTCTCTCTCTCTGTTTCTCTAACTCTGTGGTTTTTCTGCTTGGTGTCCTCAAAACCCAGACTTCTGATATGGTGACTCCCAGAGCGAGAGACCTGAGCTGGGCAAGCACAGCTGCCTGGCCTCTTTCCTCAGAGCCTCAGAAGTCACACAAGGCCACAGAGACTCCCCACAGGTTCAAGGGGAGGGAGCATAGACCCCACTTTCTATCTGGAGGATTGTCAAAGAATTTGTGGGCCTGTTTTAAAACTACCAGACTGGGGACTTCCCTGGCAGTCCAGTGGTTAAGACTTTGCCTTCCAGCGCAGAGGGTGGGGGTTTGATGGTTCGATCCCTGGTTGGGGAGCTAAGATCCCACGCGCATTGTGACCAAAAAACCAAAATATAAAACAGAAGCGACATAGTAACAAATTCAATAAGGACTTTAAAAAAGATCCACATCAAAAAAAAAAAATTCTTAAGTAAAAAAATCCCACTAGACTGCCACTCTCCCAGCTGTCCCAGGAAGTTGTAGGGGCCCCAGGGAAGAGGTATCTCTGTGATCCCCAAGAGGTGGATCATCCAAACCCAACCCCCCTGCATCTCCAGCTCTTGGCTGACACTGCAGTTCCTCACCCCAGAATGAAGCCAGATCCACGAGGGCAGCAAGCTTCACCATCCTTCTCCTTCAGGCAGGTCACCTCCATGATCCCAGGGGCCAAGGGCGGGGTGGAGAGGGGTGGGGATGGGGTTGTGGGGGGAGGTGGGCAGGTTCCAACCTCCTCTTCTACCAGATGACATTCTCCAACTTCCCTCCCCATCTCGCCCTGCTGAAAAACAAGATTTGTGGGGGGAGGCGTGAAAACCACATCAGTTTAAGTTCATTGAAAAGGAATAAACATGTCTGGGTAAAGTAACACCTACTCAGGCTGAAATTTTGTAAAAGTGTTTTCCCCAAAGTGGTTTCTGCTACAATTATGAAAAAGGCCGTCTCACTGGGGCTGAAACAATAGTGGGCATTTAGTGGTGTCACAGTAGAAAAAGTCAGAACGGGAGCCCTAGCTCAATGACGCCATTCGAGCCAGGCACGTCCTATCCTTCCATTTCATTCTCAACACAGTGGCTTTTAATCCTCATGCTGGTCACTTAGTTTACAAAATAGCTCTTAGAGCTCCAGGCGATGCACCAGGATCCCCAACTGGAAGGGAGGGACCAGAGAAAAAGCCTAATGAGACTCCAGCTGATTTCTTTTTACCTTTCATCATGCAGAACAGGGTCCCGTGCACCCCCTAGAACAATCAGTGGCAAAGGAAACAAGGATTGTTGTGACTGGTTGAGACCGAGGAGGCGTGGGAAACCTACCTTGTCTGAGATCAAGGGCTCCCTGTCTACTACATAAATACAAAATTAAGTTCTTCTGGTGGGAAAGGAAATGAGGAAGAGTCCCTGAGTAGGAAAAGGGCAGTGTCTTCCTTGGGGGTCCCCAGATATTTAAATGCTTCCTATTTTAGACAGGGTGTATGTTTGCATTTCCCAAACAAGGTCAAATCCCAGTTGTCTTGGGAATTAGAGGAAGGAAGAACATGAGTAGGTAATAGCCCAATATTTGAATCCCACATCCCATACATTCTTTTTGAAATCTAACAATGTAAAGAAAGATGATGCAATTAGTTTTTACCCAGTCACCATATAACAGAAACTTGCTGATGCATTGCTGGCTTCCCAGCCCCTCTTCAGGAGGTAAGTTAAGTGTCAGGTGGAGGGAGGCAGGGCTGGTGGCAGGAGGAAGAGGAGGAAAAATGGCCTAGGTGACCAACCAGCTGCAAAAAGATATACAACAGTTGAGAGTATGCGGAATTACTGGTCTTTGGAGCTGGTCCAAGTGGTCATTCCCTGAGGCCAGGAGTCCCTCCAGGATCTCTACTGGTTCTTCAGCACCCAGCCTCACTCAACCAGCCAGCAAAGCCTGGGTGATCTCCCCTTGGGCTTCACATCGAGATGTTGGTGACTCCGCACTGGCACTGAGGCCCTGCGGAAGGGCCTACATCTCATCAGTGAGATCACCCACCGGGCACTTGAGAATTTGGCTGCCTCAGCAAGGATGCCCAGTGCACTGGCCCGAAGTATTCAGGCCTCGCTCCTAAGCCATTGGCTTTACCCCAGTTTAAGGTGGCTGGACAGTACGGACATCCTCCCCAGGAGGAAGTATTTACGCAGGGGCCAAGTCAAACACCTCTTGCAACCTGGTTCTCATCCTCCACGGTGTAGCCACAAACAAACTATGTCACCAACAAACTTACCAAGTCCCCAAACCCTCCTGCTCCTGCCCCCTTAATTCCCCATGATTCCTGCTCTGCTTGGGGCACGGTCAGACAACAGGGACAACAGTGAGGCCTCATGTGTGGGGACAGCAACTCAGCATGGCAGAGGACACAGATGCAGGTTAGCGACGCCTGTCTCATCCACATTCTCTTCCCTCAGCCCACCCCACCGAAGATGGAGGCACCACCCCGAGCTCTTTCTCGGCCACCTGTTCTCTAAAAATTTGATGGCTTTTCCCCCCAGATCTTTCTTTGATCTGTTGATTCCCAGTGGTCACAATCATGGTACATCTTTTGGCTAGACTATTAGACGTCTTCGCAGCATTTTCAGAACTTTCTATTTATAATTTATCTCTCTCTATTTGATGAGACATCCTTCTCTTACTTCCCTTTTAATTCTTTTTAGTTCCTTAAGTATATTTCAATTAGCCATTAAGTTATTAACTCTATTAAGTCAGAGTCTGGGCTCCCTAATGAATAATTTCTATTGCCTTGCGTATATGCCATCTTTTCTCGTTTCTTTGTGTACTCCCTATTTTTTGTTGTTGTTGAAAATGACTTTTTAAAATCACTTTATTTTTGGCTACTCTGGGTCTTTGCTGTGGAGCGGGCTTTTCTTTAGTTGCAGCAAGCAGGGGGCTACTTTCTAGTTGTAGTGCATGGGTTTCTCATCGTGGTGGCTTTCTCCTGCTGGTGAGCACGGGCTCTAGGGCACATGGGTTTCAGTAGTTGCTGTTCCCAGGCTCTAGGACACAGGCTCAACAGTTGCGGCACACAGACTTAGTTGCTCTGAAGTATGTAGGATCTTCTCAGATCAAGGATTGAACCCGTGTCTTCTGCATTGGCAGGCGGATTCTTTACCACTGAGCCACCAGGGAAGCCCTTGAAAATGCATTTTAAATAATATAATGTGGCCACTCTGGAAATCTCATTCTCCTCTTCTCCCCAGGGTTCACTGTTGTTGCTTGATGACTTTTCTGAACTTTCTGTCAAAAATGTTTTCTTTGTCATATGTGGCCACAAAGTCCCTGTTCTATTAGTTGCAACTAGTTAGTTGGTGACAGGACAGAGATCTCTTGAGTTACCTGGAATCCATAAGCCTCCCAGTCTTTACCAATGGGCTACACACTTGAGGGCCAGCCTTCAACACTCAGCTAGACAGTTGACAACTCTATGTTAGCCTTCACTTCCTGTTGGCACAGGGCTTCAAGATCAGCCAAAGGTGAGAGCTGAGGGCCGTCTCAAGTCATTTCCAAGCAGGCACACAGTCTCGGGCATGTGCACAAACTCGTGCATGCATAACAAATCACCCAACCTGTTAGCTTAAAACCACACCGGTTTGTCATACTATACTCCACAATTTCATGGGTCAGGAATCCGGAGGACTCAGCTGGTGAGTTCCTGGTGGGGTGTTTCCTGAGGTTATAGAAGATGTCAGCGAGGGCTGGAGCCATCTGCAGGCTCAACTGGGATGGGTGTCTGGGTGACTCACCCCCCTGGCTGGCTGTTGATGCTGGCTGCCAGCTGGGTGCTCAGCAGGGTTGCTGAGTCAAGCTCCTTCATGGGTGACTTGGGCCTCCTAAGAGGGCCCTGACTTCTGATTTGGGAGCTTGGAGCCCAAGAATGAGGGCTTCCACAAAAGTGGAATGAGAGCTTGGCTTCTTATGACTAGGGAAGTCACACAGCACCAACACAGTCAATCTCTATCCATTAAAGCAAGCAGGAACCTGCCCGGATCTAAGGGGAGAGGACAGACGCACCCACCCTCCATAATACAATGGGAGGCCTGCCAACAACTTGGTGCTAAGTCTTCAAACTGACCTGCGTGACGGGTACCTCCCACCCTCGAGTTTCTACGTAGGTTTTGCCAGCCCAGCAAGGCCATCTCTGGATAGATCCCTGTCTATTATTCTCTGTCGCCTTCCTGGTTTATTTCCATCCTGAAACACGGCATTACGGAGTTCCCTTGCTTGCATCTGTCCACTTAGGGTTTTCTTCCCTATTTTTTTCTCAGGGGAGGAGGAGGTAGTATGGGGATCTTGTCCTCTCATTCAGCCTTGTCCTCCCAGTGAGGAGCACAGTAGGTGCTCAGTTAACATGCGCAGAAGGCGCAGAAGCCTGTGGCCCCACGAAATGTGGTGTGGTGTGATGAGCCACTGAGGACACTTTTGAACTCAAGTCTGGCCCACTCGTAGCCTCTCCGAGGATTTCCCTGTCCACACGTGGGATCATTGAAGGTAATCATGCAAGTCCTAGCACAGGGATTGAGACAGGACAGATATGAGCACTCAGTCGTGTCCGGCTCCTTGAGACCCCATGGACTGTAGCTTGCCATTCTCCTCTGTCCATGGAATTCTCCAAGCAAGAATACTGGAGTGGGTCCCCATTTCCTTCTCCAGGGGATCTTCCTGACCCACAGATCAAACCTGCACCTGTTGAGTCTCCTCCATTGGCAGTTGGATTCTTTACTACTGAGCCACCTGGGAAGCCCTCAGAACAGATATGCCTCACCCCTTTTATGCTGGCCCTTCACTCCGTGCAAGCCTGAATGGCAGGGTTTGTTTTACATCCTAACATAGAAAATAACCTAGGATTCTGTTTTTACCTCTTGCCAGGCCCCTCCTCTCTGTCCTGTTTTAGTCCTCATAGATGGTGTCCCTGCTCTGGGAAAGGGCCAGGGCCATCCTTTCCATCACACCTCCCCTGCTTCCAGGGCAAAAACCCCTCCCAGCTGGTCTGAAACCTTCCTCCTTCTCACACAGTCCAGGGAACTCTCCTGGGAAGCATGCAGGCTCATAAGGACCAGAACTGTGACCGTCCCCTCATGAGGAAATGAGATTCACACCCAGGAGGACGGGGTCTTCTAGAGGCAGGGCATAGAAAATAATTTGCTTCCAGACCAGCTGCAGACTGCATGGTCGAGATGGCCTAGTTCTGGCCAAGGGAATAAAATCCATCCCCTTCCAATTTCCTGCTCAGCACTATGCTTACCTTCTCCCCTGAGGTCAAAGCCTCTGAAAAGACCAATTGCTTCCAAAATGAAACCCAAGGCCAGTGTTCACCCTCAAGTGTTTCAATTACTTCTGAATATCTGATGATCTTGGGGACCCCTTCCCTTCCCCTACCGAGAAGGAACTGCGGTTAAGCTTCACTGAGACTCAGCAAAGCACAAAAGTGAGGCGATTTCTCCGTGACATTGCCACTCCAGGCCCAGGTCATGCAGGCCACGCCTCACACTCACCATTGTGTACAGCCAGTTGGGGGCACGACCATGCTCATCCCGGAGACAGAAGTGCCAAAGTGTTATTTCTTGTGGTCACTGTTTTCCCCTGTGGTATCCTGCATCTGCGGCTTCCCATGTAGCGCTAGCGGTAAAGAACCTGCCTGCCAATGCAGGAGACATAAGAGACACAGGTTCGACCCCTGGGTCAGGGAGATCCCCTGGAGAAGGGCATGGCAACCCACTCCAGTATTCTCGCCTGGAGAATCCCAAGGACAGAGGAGCCTGGCGGGCTACAGTCCATGGGGTTGCAAAGAGTCTGACACAACTGAGCGACTGAGCATGCACCCACACATCTTCCATCGAAGACTTACAGTCTCTTTCCAAAGGCCCACATTTTGTCACCATAGATATCAAAGATCCATGACCATCTGGCCAGAAACAGGCAGCACTTTGGGGCCGTCAAGGGCAAGAAGATGCATCCACAGTAGGTCATTGATGCCGACTCCCAAAGGCTTGAACCCCACGGAGAAAGTGCACCTGTCCCTCTAATCTCCAGGGTTTCAGAATTGTCCATGATGGTGTCTTTGAGACTAGGCTGACAAAGAGAAGTTTGGGTTTGCACAGTCATGCACAGTGACATCCAAAAGCCACCAGCAGCCGTGCAGAGATCTCAGCTGCCAGCTAGTCCTAATTTTGCCTCTTAAAGATGCCTTCATCTTCCAGTGACACAGCTAAGGCTTCCAGGGGGGTTTAAGGTGGAATGTCTGTCCCTCCATGAGACTAGACCAGGCCTCAAAACAAGTCATTCTTCCATTCAAGGTGACCCTCCACTTTGGGATGATCTGTTGGACATGCTGATGGAGAAGTGTTTGATGGCCGAAGCCACGGGTGGACAGGATGGGGTTCG
Organism: Dama dama; assembly: GCF_033118175.1. Lineage (NCBI taxonomy): Eukaryota > Metazoa > Chordata > Mammalia > Artiodactyla > Cervidae > Dama > Dama dama. The sequence goes on along the minus strand of NC_083696.1, from coordinate 22,922,372 downwards.
GGGAGAACACTCTCTGGGTCGGATGTGCCTTAGGTCCAAGTCTGGTGGGGAAGCTTTGGGAGGTGGTTTGCTATGTAGCCAGGCCCTTTCCTTGGGAATGACTCCCCAACAAGGGGAGAGTGGGTTGTGACCACAGTGACCAGCCTGCAGCCCACACCCCGAGGCCAGCAGAGAGTAATCCTGGAGGTGACAGTCCCTGTATGCAGGTGTTCCTGCCTAGGAGAAGGGACAGCCTCTCTGGGAGGTGCCTCAAACAGGGGAGCCACTTGCACACAAGACTTCTGGCAAGTCCTGATTAAACCTGGTACCAGAGCATCTCAGATTCAGAGCCACCCTTCGGCAGGGTTTCCTACCCTAGTATTGTTGGGGTAGAAAATTGCCTGACTGACTGAAATTGCCCACCCTGGCCAGGCACCATAGTAATTATTAGTGTGAATTATTTTACTATAGGAGATCCTAGTAACGAAGACAGAACTAATAACCCACCACCAACCACAAGAGTTCAGGAAAGGTCAAAAGGAGACACTACGTGTCTTACCACCTCCCAGAGTCCTCGCTGGCCTCCGTCTTGACTGAGCAACACATGCACCACCAGGAAGGATCCTGAGTCAGAATGATTGGCCAAAGACAACCCGGAAACCAATCCTATCACCATAAAACCCCAGATTGTGAGCTAAATGGCACATTGTCCTCCCCGGTTTCCTTACCCTACTGCTTTCCGACTAGGCACCCTTTCCCAATAGTCTCTTGCTTTGTCAGCGTGTATGTCTCCTTGGGCAATTCACTTCCAAGTGTTAGACAAAAGCCCCCTTTGGGGCCCTGGAAGGGATCCCCATTCCTGCAATGGTATGGTTTCTCCATTGGAATTACAAAATCTCCTATGGGCAAGTATGTTTGGGAAATGCTGGGAGTGTTCTATTAGGCTTCACCGCTCGCCCCCCTCCCCCCACCCCCCCCCCAAGAATGAATGAAATTAGAGCTGCTGACAGCATAAGCGCTGGGCAGGGCAGGGCAACAGAAATCGTGTGTTGATGTGAAAGTGGTCTGGCCACCCTGGAAAGCATCTGGTAGATTCTTATGGAAGAAAGCACTCACTTCTCCTACGAGCAGCAACCCCTCCCCACCCCTCACGCCCCAAGGAATTCAACCAGGATAAGTGAAAACACAGCCTGGGCAGCCCAAGGGCTGGGAAGAATTCAAGGTGGAGATGAAGTTCCCTGCAGAGCCCACCCTCTTCCCCTCATTCAACACAGGAGATGAATGATGCCCAAAACATGAAACAGCCGTAAGCAGATGGGTCCCACATCTCTGGCCAGCCCTCTCCCTTCTCCTGGGCTTCGAGGTACCCAACACCCCAGGGTCTTCTCAGACCTGGCTGAAACCTGCTGCCCAAGAGAGAGGTGGTAAGATTCCAGCAGGAAAGCTCTTAGCCCTGAGGACACGAGCTCCATGGTGGGTTGAAGGTACCATCACAGGCGGGACGTCCTCCCACCTCTCTAAGTCCGCTACTGAGGGGCTGGAACCCTCAGTGAGACAGAGAGCTATTCCCTGAGCTCCTGGGTGCAGACTGTCTGGGCAGAATGATCCCTGGCAGCCCAGTCCTTCTTAGCACTGAGGGAAGGAAGACAAGGAAGAATGTTCCAGAGAAGGGAATCTTACTTCAGGAACCAGAAAGAGCAAGTCACAAGCAGCAGGAGCAGCAAACCATGTGAAAGGCAGCAGGGCCCTCGGGTCCCTTGTGGGATCACCATTCATTCCCTCGTTTCACAACAGCACATGCCTTTGGGTGGAGAAATGAGGTGGGGCAGGAAGAAAAGAGGGGACCTGATTATGGCTCAGGCTAGCTGCAGCTTCACTCGATTAAATGAAAGAAGAGTGGGTAAATGCACAATGCAAATAAATATGTAAAACATCTGACTGAGTTAACCCCAAATGCATGCTTTTTACAGACTATGGGATGAGCTATTTTCTGCTCTGAATGCAGAATTCATCATTACAAGCTGACATTTATAAAGGAGAATGGCAATGCATGTGGTCTCATTATGGGGATCCTCTTGGCTTCCAGGTCTGTTTGGGGGTGAGGACCAACATGAACCACTCTCCAAAGCAGAATGGGAGTCCCAGAGCGGTGGGTGGCAGGGAGGGCAGATACCTGAGCCCTGCATCTCTTCTGGAAAATACACTCAGAGTGATTGCTTCCTCCTCTCCATACTGGATTTGTTCCAGAGCAACCTCTTGCTTTGTTCTGCGTCTCTGCAGTGAGTAGAGATGCTGCCACATCCATAATAAAAATTGCAGGTAGGCTTTGCCATGGGGCCAGCTCCACTCTCCCAGGCTTACTCTGGCCCTCTGACCCTAAGGCCATTAACACATCCACAGGATGGCTTTGCAATCACTTTACTTAATGAGAAAGGAAAATAGCTTTCTGCATAATAGGAGCAGCTCAACATCAGAATGATGCTTTTTCTTGACATGTTTTCAACAACAAGAATTTTTCCAAGTCCAGGTGTGTAGCATTTATGTTAAAGGTAGCATTAAGGGCTTCAGTGCTCTGTCTGGGATGTTTGTGGTTGAAGAGGAATGGACTGTGGATGGGAAGGTTCTTTATTAAATATTATTGTATTAGAGGCAAAGAATCTTTTGAGGATGTCAGAATTTAATCCTGTTTGGGTCTCAACCATGACTTTCATGTTACTCACTACAGGCATGGGAGAAAAAAGCAATTTTTCTGAACTTGATATTATATACCAAGAATCGCAATACAGTATTGTATACCAAAACCCTGTCCATAGTAAGTCTGGCAGAAGCAAATTCATTTCCCTTTCGTGGCTATACAACTTACAGAGAGCTCTTGGAATGTGACAGTTTGAACAGATTGTGGCAGCAGATGGAAAAAATCACCATCTGATTTTGACATGGTGCGGGGAAATAGAATTTGATGAACAATAATTAGAGAAGCCACATACAGCCAGAGAAGGCCAGATTTAAACAGTGAGTTCAGAAGTCAGAATAGACAAGCATAGAATGGAGGTGAAACCTCTGAACAGGCCCAGAAAAATGAGAAAGAGCTATTTCAAAGCTTCACTGTCTTTCTAGGAGATTGTGAGCTAATGTGCAACCTTTCACACCTGGTATATTCTAAGGGTCTCAAAGAACTCCTGAACTAAATATATTAACTGTCTCTATAAAGTTTAAAGGGTTTCCCTGATGGCTCAGCAGTAAAGAATCCGTCTGCAATGCAGAAGACACAGGAGACGTGGGTTCGATCCCTGGGTCAGGAAGATCCCCTGGAGAAGGAAATGGCAACCCACTCCAGCGTTCTTGCCTGAAAAATCCCAGAGACAGAGGAGCCTGGCGGGCTATAGTCCAAAGGGTCGCCAAGAGTCAGACACAATTGAGCATGAGCACGATAAAGTTTAAAACTCACCAGAGAATGCATGGTGTGCCTTGGGGGTACATAGCTGAAGGGGGTACCAGAGGGGGCTTCACTGTATTGGCAGCCTTTTTCTCTTTCAGGTATTTGCTGTGTTCTTTTTCACTGCTTTTAGTATGCTTGAAATATGTCATGGTAAAATTTAGATGCTTGAATATGGAGTTTACCCCAATGCATGGTCCACACATGTGCTCAGTTGAAACAGTACCATTGGTTGTCATTAGGTTTGTGTTTTTTTTTTCTTTTTTGGCTACACCATGCTGCTTGTGGGATCTTAGTTCCCTGAACAGGGATCAAACCCGGGTCCTTGGCAGTGGGAGTGCAGATTCCTAACTGCTGGATTGCCGGGAAATTCCCTACGTACATTTAGGTGATTGTCCTGGTAACGTAAATGAGTGAATGCACAGAGCCTCCTGAATTCTTGCAGACTCTCAGGAAAACCCTTTGTTTGGGTGTTCATGGCTTCAGAATCTGAACAGGGCCCAGAGGAGGAAGAAAGGAGAAAGATGCCCCCAGTGCAGCATGTAATCCTGTGAATGAGACACAGAGTGAGGTGATGCTTCTCTGGATTCAGGAGCTGGGAGCCTGAGGCTCATATTCTGAAAGTATTATGGAGGGTTGCAACAAATAAACAAAGACTCATATTCTGAAAGGATAATGGAGGGTTGCAACTAAATAAACAAAGCCCCAGTTTCACCTGGCAGGCAAACACCTTGAGTCATTAAGTAGTATTAGGTACATTTAATCTATTTAATTATAAAGACAACAGGCATGAGACCATCCATATTATAGCTAAAGAACAGATGGAAACCAAAAACAAATAGAAGGATCCTTAAATTTTCCAAGTGATCAAATTGCTCAGGTGGGCACACGGAGGCAGGTGTGGTGTGGGCTCCCATCAGGAATGCAGGACCACAGGGGTGATGCGTACCATAATTTTATCTTGTGCTGTGCAAACTGAGAGTCTGAGGAAGGCTACAATCTCCGAAGCTCAGGGAGGGACAGGCGTCGGAGAGGACAGATGCAGGTGAAACAGAAGAGTGCAGATGAGTTGGACCCCAGATCCCAGTATTGATTCACATCCTGACCTTTCTGTCTCCAAGCTGTCAGCCTCGGCAATGTGGGTCATCCCACAGCAAACCATGCACGCAGCCCAGGGCTGGGGAAGCTGAGGGAGGATCTGGCTGATGTTGGATCAGCTGCAGACCCGACCACACCCCACTCCACCCTACCCCGGCAGCCAAACCAGCATCTGGTGGGCCCTGCCTCCCTTCCCTTCAAACTTACCATATCTCCGTGCTTCACTTCCTGTCTCCAAACAGTGTGACCCACACTAACCCCTCAGAGAGTGGAAAAGCTTAGCTAAGAGGTCTCCATAGCCATCTATCACATCATCCCATCCCATAGTCCAGTTGAATCCGGCCTAAAAGTCATGCCCCAGACTCATACCACAACCACAGCCCTTGACCCATGCGATGCTCCCACACACACTTAGCTCCAGGAACCTTTCCCTGTGGGTAAAACAGACCTACACAGTCAAAGGCAAAGGATGGCCAAGCCAGCCGCCTAAATCAGTCAGCCCAGTCCTCATTCTTAATAGATAAACAGACAACCAAGAATTACTGGGCACCTGGGAAAACCCACAGTAATGAGAGAGAGGAACTGACTGACCATGAAGAGACCCTGACAACTTGAGATCAGAAAAGAATGTCATAGAAATTCTAAGTAGCTTCCCCACATGTTGGAGACAGTATTGAAATCAGAAAAAGGAACAAACTTCTATTGAAATAATTAAGTATTTAGGCGACGGGTAGGGGTATCTGCAATTAGAAATGTATGTTTCAAAATGAGACGGATTAATGGCTGGATACGCAGATGAATAGATGCGTGGACATGCTAGTAGTGGAATTTGCAGTAGATATTTGTGTGTTCAGGCTTCCCAGGTGGTTCAGTGGGTAAGGAATCTGCCTGCAATGCAAGAGCCGCAGAAGACAGATCCCCTGGAGAAGGACATGGCAACCCACTCCAGTATGCTTGCCTGGAGAATCCCATGGACAGAGAAGCCTGGAGAGCTATGGTCCATAGCGTTGCAAAGAGTCAGACAGGACTGAAACGACTTAGCACACATGCACGCATCCATCCAGTTCACCATCTAGCAACCAGGAGCCTGGGAGAAGGGGTAACAGAAGCTGAAAGATGTCAATAGCATTTTGGAACCTAGAAGATGGATGAATGGGTGGTACCAACTTAGCAGGCCAGAAGGGAGAAGATCAAGACAATTTTGCCACAGAACCCAGGAAAGTCTCAGGAATCAGAGACCTCTGATGTGGAGGTAACCAATAACAGGAGAGCTGGGCAAAAATCTAAGAAGCAGTGAGACTCCCATGTCCACTTCCCATTCTGTTACCATCTGTCCTCAGTGATGCTAAGGACAAGGGAAGGCAGGGGCACAAAAGTAGAAAACTATTGTAGGGGGAAAGAAAACCCTCTGGCCCTTCCATGTCCAGCCTGAGAATGGGCAGCAGGCTTATCCCCACCTGGTCCAGGTAGGAAATCTGAGGGTTCTTCCCCAACGAAATGAATAGCCAAAGAGAAAAGGTGTATTGACACAGAAAGCCAGGATCCCAGAGAAGTGTGAGGTGACCACCCAAGCTCGCCACAGTGAATTTCTCAAAGGGCAGTCAAGAATCCCTGGGCTGAGTGTGCAGCCCAGGGTCACCACAAAGGAATCGTTAGAGCTGAAAGGAACACGCAAACAAATCAACCCACCTAGGAAAAGAGGAAATAGAGAAAATCACATAGCATTCAAAAATTCCCCCCAAAGCTAAAATTAAGACCCTCAGAGAAAAGATGAAAAAGACAAGATATTTTCATGAGTAAGAGCTCTTGGAAATTTAAAATTCAGATAGCCAAAATGAAAAGGGTAATAGATGTGTTCAAAGAAAAAGTGGAGGGAATCTAAAAGTAAAGCAGAAGGCAAAACGATGTATAGTACAAGGGAAAAGCTGGGAAATTTAAAGTCAATCCACCAAGACCCATTATCTGAATAACAGGAGTTATAGAGAAAGGAAAGTTAGAGGAAAAGAAATTAGTGAAGATTTAATTCATAGCTTTCCTAGAGTGAAACATGAAAAACACCCACGTCTAGGTATGTCATGAAACTTCAGAGAAACAGGGGCAAAAAGCAGATTCCAACCCATTCCAGAGAGAAACAGGCCACGACAGAGTTCTAAGGATCAGGACGGCCTCAGCCACACACAGCATCAGGAGCTGCTTGAGAAGGAAGCAATGTCCAACCTAGAATTTTGCTCTGACCAGGCATCTCGCCAAGGCTACTGGAAGGAAGGGGGGACTCCATCAAAAGGAGGGAGCCAGCTATGAAAGCGAGGTATGAGCCTACTGGATAGGGGAGCCAGTCCAGGGGAGAGGCAGTCTGGGCTGGGGACAGGGGGACCCTGGCCTGCCTCACACCAGGAATGAGACAGACAGCAGACGGCTCTGAGAAGCACGTCTTCAGGAACAGGGTCACAAGAAATGAGCAGCATCTAACTCATGGAACAGAATATCTCTGCTATGCTGGAGGCATGTGCTCGGAAGGAAAAAGCATTAGAAATTCTGGGGGAAAACAGCAAGCTGAGTGGTGCCAGGACTTGGAGGAATGAATCAAAGGAGAAAACAAGGTCTGCTCGTCCTGGCCTTGGGGACATTTCTCTTCAAGATCAAGTCGGCGGCCCAGGATGACATTTCCTTCCCTGGGAAGGTTCTGTCCATCACTCATTCTTCGGGGAATGACAGCTACAGACTTGTGATCACATACTTGGCCCTTCTAGTTATTCTGTTTTTTCCATCAGTCTATATGGATTCCAATACAGAAAATTCAAAATGTATAACACAACCCCGTGGCAAGCGGGTGGGGAAAAAAGATGGTGGGTCAGGGGGAGGAGAGGAATGGGTACTTGGTTCTCATCTCACTCACGTGGAACAGCCTAAAATGAGTGAGAAAAAAAACCCTCAAGAAATAAAGAAACACTCAAAGCCTGTGTTAGACAATAAACAGACAACCAATAGAAAACCTCAAAACAGCACACATATTTTTTAAATCTAGGGGGCAATAAGAGATGGGGGGACAATCTCTCACCCCAAGAAGCCATTAGCTACCATCTCACGCTGATAAATCAGGAAACAGAGACACAGCGCCTTCTGTCAGTTGAAGGAGGAGAAGGAAATGGCAACCCACTCCAATATTGTTGCCTGGAGAATTCCACGGACCGACACTACAGTCCGTGGGGTCACAAAGAGTCGGACATGACTAAGCAACTAACGCTTATGAAAATTCAAAAATGGTTTCTCTGGGGTTTGGAATAGGAGGTAGGGTGAGAATTTTATTTAAAATGTCCTTCTGTGTTGTTGGAGTAAACTGTTTTTCCCTTGTACATGTGTTGCTTTGATAGTGGTCTAAAAGAATGATGTAAGGCTGTATGTATGCACACTGAAATGTGCCCATGAGTGAACTGCAGAGTGAAAATTAATCGTACAGCCCCACTTACAAATAAATAACAGAGACCAAAAGACGCAAATTCATACCAAACCATTTAAAAGAATATGCGCATGTTTACATGCTTGTTTAAGAGGAAACGAGGTCTGGGAAGAAGCATTAAAAGTGCTAAAATTGATTGTGCTAGAAAACTGGGAAAGAAGGAAGGTTGTCATTTCTTTTTTTGTTGTTGTTTACTTCTGTTTAATTTGATTCCTTTTGAGAAGTTTGCATAATAATTTTGAAACAGGCTTCCCTGTTTGCTCAGTAGTTAAAAAATCCGCCTGCCAGTTCAGGAGACTCAGGCTCTATCCCTGATCCGGGAAGATCTCACATGCTGCAGAGCAACTGCATAGGCCGTAGCTACTGAGCCTGCTCCCTGGAACTGCAACTACAGAAGTCCTCAAGCCCTAAAGCCCATGCTCGGAAATAAGAGAAGACACCTCAGTGAGAAGCCCACAAACCTCAACTAGAGGGTAGCCCCCTCTCGCTGCAACTAGAGAAAGGTCTGCATGCAGCAATAAAGATCCAGCACAGCCAAAAATAAATAAATAATAAAAAATAATTTTAAAGCATAAATAGATGCAGTTCTACACTGTAGAGTGCTTTCTGTTGAAACTAGTTTTCGCTAATATCTCCTTCTTTGGAATCTCATGCATGCTTGCATTTTGCCTCAATAATAGAAAATTTCACCTTGATTTTAGTTAAAACTCAGTCTTCTCAAACATACTCTCTTTCAAGGTGATTTTGGTTCTGTTAAATAAAACACCAGTCGAGCATTTTGCAAGCAGTCATGAAACGTTGGTACTGGGGAGAGCTGTCCACGTGCTCCCCTTCAGGGACTGGACAGCCGGATGGTGGAGTCCTAGATGGTGGCAGGTTTGATGGACTCATAATACTTAGACAATGGCCTGATTTGAAAACAGCTTTTATTTCTGCAATAAAAATGAAAGTACTTTTGACTCCTGCTAGCAATTCCAGAGTTCTTACAACAGAATCTTCCAGTTCAGCTTTTTCTTAAAATCTATCAAAACTGGAACATAACAGGTAGGTTATTGTCATTTGTGGGCATGTGGTGTTTTCATTCCAAGCGAATTATTTCCTCTCTCCTGCTGGGAAATAAACAACACAGTGCACTCAGTATTCAGCGAGTGCTTTCATCAGATATGATGAATGATCTTGAATGAAAAGGAAAAGCAGCTGCAGAGACTCACTCCAACAGATAATAAGTCAAGCTTGGCGATGCTGCGAGAGGAAGGCTGTCAATCTCCAGAAGCCCTTAGTGAACAGCCGTAGACAGAGAAAACCATGGGGATGGAACAATGGCGATGAGGTCTTCAACTTTTCTCTTTGAAGACTAATTCTTTGTATCTTCCGAATCATGGACTAATCAGAGGGGGATCTAGACCACTGAGTTCCCTCTCCCCAGGGTAGTCAAGGTGGGCAAGAGAGTGAGGGGCAGTCTGCAGTTCTCAGGGAAGGTGGCTTACCCACCACATGGTCTGGCCAGTGTCTGGTTTTGCACAAAAACTTCTCACACTTCTGTGTGCAGAAAGTGCCTCTAGGAAGTCCCAAAGCCAGAGTATAAATCCTGTCTCAGTGAAGAGGTGGGTGAAGAATGAATGAAACGGACCGGACCCTGTTTCTTGTCTGACAAATGAGACCAGCATGCCCTGCCTGTGTGTTTATATTGGGAAGCCCAAGCCCTGGAGTGCCAGAGACACAACTCTGCCTGCTGCCCAAGAGGAATGTTCCAGTGGAGGTGGGAAGCTCACCCAACTCCAGGCTGGCCTCTAGCGAGAGTCAAGGCCAATATTTTTCCAAAGCAGCTATTTCATTTTTACATTCCTACCACCATTTTAAACTACATGATGATTTTCCTTTTTTTTTTTTTTTTTGCATTTTGTACTTACATTAAGAAAATTTTTTTGCCTGCACTGGCTCTTTGTTTTGGTGTGGGGGCTCTTTATTGCAGTGGGTGGCTTCTCTAGTTGTGACTAGCAGGCTTATTTAGCCTGTGGCACATGGGATCCCAGTTCCCCTGCCAGGGATGGAACCCATGTCCCCTGCATTGGAAGGAGGATTTTTAACCGCTGGACTACCAGGGAAGTCCCTGCTGGTATTTCTGATTGAGGTATAACTCACAAACAAATATATAGAAATCCTTAAGGCAGAACTCAATGAATTTTGTCATATGTATACACTGGGCATTTAGCTATAACCCAGGTCCAGATAGTGCATGCTTCCACCCGCTGTGATTTACAGACAGAACATACAGTGTGGGCTCTTTTGGATCTGATATCTTTTACTCAGAACTATACCTAAGAGGGGCTTCCCAGTTGTTGCTAGTGGTAAAGAGCCCACCTACCAGTTCAGGAGGCATAAGAGATGTGGGTTCGATCCCTGGGGCAGGAGGATCTCCTGGAGGACAACATGGCAACCCACTTGCATATTCTTGCCTGGAAAACCCCCATGGACAGAGGAGCCTGGCAGGCTATAGTCCATAGGGTTGCAAAGAGTTGGGCACAACTGAAGCAACTTGGCACACATATCTAAGAGACTCTTCCTTTCATGTGTGGAGTTCTTCCCTTTTCATCACTGTTATTCCATTGTGGGAATATACCAGGATTCCTTGGTCTTTCTACTGTTGATGCCCACTTGGATTGCTTCTAATGTGAGATCATGAGCAATGCCATGAGCATTGTTGCACATGCTTTTCAGTGAACAAATCCATTTAGTTTTGTTGGGATTATACCCAGCAGAGGAATTGCTAGGTTACACAGCATATGTGTGTTTATTTAGCTAAATATTTTTCCAAAGCCGCTATTTCATTTTACATTCCTACCAGCAATGTACAAGAGTTCCAGTTGCTCCACATCCCCACCAACACTTGACATTCTTGACTCAAGACCTTCTAGTGGTTGAGTAGTGTTCCACTTACATTTATTACAGCACTAACTACACTAGACTGTGTTTATGGCAGTTTCTAATTGCCCACCCATACCTATTTCCCCTTCCTTAATGTAATAGATTTTCAGCTGGGCATATAGTCACTCAGTTAGCAACTATATGTCCAAACCTTCCTTGAAGCTATGTGTGGTCCCGGGGCTGAGTTCTGGTCAGTGGTGTGGAGAGAGGTGATGCATGCTACCTCCTGGACCATACTGCATGAGGATGCCCTTCCTTCCTCCAGCTGGATGAGATGGCCTAGCTGCATATAGTCCCAGTCTGCTCGTCTACTTCTGGCAATGTTACATAAGATAACTCCTATTTTGGTGAAACCACTGTGTTTTATGTCTCTTTATTGCAGCAGGAAGCACCGCTCCCCAAAGAACACACTATGATGATGACTCAGTTACCCTCTGACTCCTCTACAGTCTGATGGTGTTGCTTTTGTCTGCTCAGCACATCTGTTCACTAGGGTGCTGTTTCTTGCCCAGCCCTGAGGTTCAGTGAGATTATTAACCAAAGTCCATTGAGGATATAGGCAGGTAGCTCAGATTTGACTGCTGGTGGTTCTCCAGCCCTGGGCATGAGACCCAACCGAGCCAACCAAAGTCTTTCCATGGGACTCGTAGTCTGGTGAGAGTCTTTATCATTGTTTTGAATTGAGGCTGCCATTAGCCTTGTGGCAGGATAGTGAAGCTAACACACAAGCAGAACCAGAGTCAAAGAGAAGAAGGAAAGGAGTCAGCAAGAAGAGGAAGGCCATCAATTGTATCTCAGCCCCTGGATCTAGCTGTACCTTCAGCACCTTTAAATGTAAATGAGCCAAGAGTTTGAGCCAGACTTCTGTCACTTGCAACCAAGAGTCCTGTCTCTTTTATGAATGCACTGAATAAGTTTGAGGGTGATTTTATACAAGCATTGTGCTAGATGCAGGGGATCCAAAGCCCTTTCCCTTTAAAATGGCAATTCTTTATCTGGATAGAGAGCCCATACAGATGGAATCCATTGGAAAGAAAGAATTACATCCCCCCCCCACCCCCACCCCCACCCTACTAACTTCTAGCTGAAAGTAATTTTATTCAAAATATCAATGCAGGCAACAGAATGCAGTCATGTTAGCTGTCACAGACGTTTTCACATCACATTTCAAATTACTGGGCAACTTTGTCATGGCTTCAGAATTACTAGTTATCAGGCTTGCTGCTAGAGCATGTTACTTAATGTGTAAATAACAAAGCAAATGGGTCACATTTTGAGATATTTTGATAACTGGATTTCAGTACAATAGGTTTCCATTCTAATCCTGTATTTTTTACTTTATGCATTTAAAAGCATATTCTGAAAAGAGGTCAAGAGTGCACTAAGCTCTGGAAGCTCAAAATGAAGATCAAACTAAAAAGAAACACACCAAGAAACAACAGTAGCAAACCCTGGTGCAGCAGTGATTGAGAGCCTTGCAAGGTGGCATCACAGTGAGAGGAGACACCCTGCTCTGCCCGGAGGTGCGGGTGGGGGATAGGGTTGAAGAAATGATGCTCCAGCTGACAACTCTGACAGGCCTTTAAAGCGCCAGCTCAAGCAGCTGGTGGTGGAAGTGGCCTTTAGGGGTCAGGAAGGCATTGCTGTTGCAGGTCAACTGAGGACACCAGCTCTGGTTAGACTTAATGGTCAGCCAGGGCAGCAGGCCAGCATCCTGTTCAGTGTCCCCAATTTCCACTCTCCCTGGTTCCAACTGGGGTAGTGCTCAGTGGCTCTCACCAGCTCTGCTCTCAGGAATAAAATAAGACAAAAGAAGCCTTGATAATAAACCACCCTTTTCATTTAACAACAGGGAAAGTGCTGGGGAAGGGTGTGCATGAGAGCTAGATTACACCCCTTAACCAGAGTAAGTTAGTACTCAGTGCTTTGACAGCTAAAGTAGTACTCAGGGCACATAGAACAATGAGGACAGCTCAAGGCCTTCATTTATATGCTGCTACTGGAAAGCAGCTTTCAAGAGAGGAGCCTTCCATTTCCTGTGGGAGGGGGGTGTCCCAGGACAGCAGTGGGACAGGAGGGTACTGGGGGCACCCAACCATTCCCTTCACAGCTGGAAAGGGTGTTCTGGTAACAAGGGTCCTGGTGGAGGCACTATAAGGACCTTTCATCTTAAGGAGGCTGCCAGGAAGTGGGCCTTCTCTAGGGTGGGGGGAGGAACCATGAGGTGTGGGGTGACAGTCATGCCATCAGCAGTCACAGCAAATAACAGTGGAGGCCTGTTCCCATGCATCCCAGAAGGACTCTTCCATCACATTCCAAAGGTGGGAATGTAAGTTGGTACAGCCACTGTGAAAAACAGCATGGAGGTGTCGCAGGGGGAAGTCAATTCCGACTCCATGTTGAGACGGTTTCTTTGACTTGCTTTCCATTGCTTTTGTTTTTGTAATTACACATAATGGCCTGCCTCAGAGAACCCTACACCTCTGCCTGACTATTAAACTAAAGTGCCTTTGTTCAGAACCCTGTCCACCTGTAGATGGCAGGAAGGAAAAACTAACACATCACCGTGCCTGAGGCTTGCCATTCTAGGAGATATTTGCAAGATTAATGGCTTTTTTTTTTTTTTTTACTTTGTTTACTCATCTTCCCCTATCTCTAATCCATGAAAGAACCTGACATCCAGACCCCAACCAGATGGTTATTTTGAAACATTAGTCTGCCATCCTCTTGGTCAGCTGGCTTTCTGAATAAAGCCATATTCCTTGCCTCAACACTTCATCCCTTAGATCCATTGGCCTTTTATGTAGTGATCAGAGTGAGCTTGGACTCAGTAACAGAGGTTCCTCAAAAAACTAAATATAGAATTACAGTATTACCCTCCAACTAATAAAAATAAATGAAAAAAAAAAAAGAATTACCATATGATCCAGCAATCCCACTCCTGGGCACATATCCAGAGAAAAGCATAATCCAAAAGGATACTTATGCTCCGGTATTAACTGCAGTGCTATTCACAATAGCTAAGGCATGGAAACATCCTAATGTCCATCGACAGATGAATGGATAAAGAGACATGGTACATACAAATAGTAGAATACTACTCAGCCATAAAAAAGAATGCAATGATGCCATTTGCAGCCACATGGATACAACTAAAGATTATCACCCTAAGTCAGAAAGACAAATACCATATGTTATCACTTATATGTGGAATCTAAAACATGACACAAATAGAAACAGACTCACGGACACAGAGAACAGACTTGTAGTTGCCAAGGGGTGGTGGATGGGGGAGAGATGGAGTGGGAGGTCGCGGCTAGGAGATGTAAGCTTTTTTATATAGAATTGATAAACAATGAGGTCCCACTGTACAGCACAGGGCATTATATTCAATATCCTATGATAAACCATAATGGAAAAGAATATAAAAAACAATGTATATATTATGTGTGCATGTGTGTGTGTGTGTGTGCGCATGTGTGTATAATCAAATCACAGAAATTAGCACAACATTGTAAATCAACTGCACTTCAATTTAAAAAAATAGTTCAGATATGTGAGGGGATGAAACGACATTAAAGTTTAAGACAAGTTACTTCTTGGTGGTAAAACCAAAAATGTAAGCAAACAAATAAATGAATTCTGGTGTAAAACAAAAGACATTTTCCCAGACCTGGGTCAGACGCTCCCCAGACATTATCATCTCAGCCCCCAGGACTCATTTCTCCAGGGGCCACTGCCCTTTATTTTGCCAGTCCATGTACTAACCCCTTGCTCTCAGGCTTGGACTTTGGGGCTACATCCCTGGCTTCAGGAAAAATGTGCAGGGCCAGCTCTTCCAGGAAACTTTTTCTCCCTTGCTCAAATACTCCATATTCAGATTGGTTTTAAAACTGCTCTCAGCCAACACATGCAAGTTCCTCTGAGCAGGGAGGAGCAGTGTGGGTGTCCCTCCTCACATTCTTGGGGCCATGGTGAAAGCCCAATGTACTGGTGCCACATAAGCTGACACCTTGAGCTTCTTTTCATATGGGATTTAAATATCATCTAGGCAGTCACTGTGCTCATCCACATGGAGATAAACCAGCGTTCTGACCGGACAGGCAGAGAGACTTCACAAAATGTGACCTAAGTATTCAAACATTTGGTATTGTGGGGGAAGCTGGAAAACAAATTGGTGGAGAGGATGCCTTTGATGTGTATCAACCTAGTATTGGGGGATTGGGTAGGGAGTGGGTCACGGTGACACGAGATGATCATCCTTGTGCACAGGGTTCCTTTGGTTATTCTTCTGTACAAGTTTAAAATGTCCCATGTGCGAGTGTGCATGCTAAGTTGTTTCCATCCTGTCAGGCTCTTTATGACCCCATGGACTGTAGCTGGCTAGGCTCCTCTGTCCATGGGATTCTCCAGGCAAGAATACTGGAGGGGGTTGCCACGCCCTCCTCCAGGGGATCTCCCCAACCTAGGGATCAAACACGTGTCTCCCGTGGCTCCTGCATCACAGGCAGATTCTTCACTGCCGAGCCCCTGGGGATGTCAGTCAGTTCAGTTGCTCAGTCATGTCTGACTCTTCGTGACCCCATGGACTGCAGCATGCCAGGCTTCCCCGTCCATCACCAACTTCCGGAGCTTACTCAAACTCATGTCTATTGAGTCAGTGATGCCATCCAACCAGCTCATCCTCTGCCATCCCCTTCTCCTCCTACCTTCAATCTTTCCCAGCATCAGGGTCTTTTCAAACGAGTCAGTTCTTCCCATCAGGTGGCCAAATTATTGGAGCTTCAACCACAGCATCAGTGCTTCCAATGAATATTCAGGACTGATCTCCTTTAGGATGGACTGGTTTGATCTCCTTGCAGTCCAAGGGACTCTCAAGAGTCTTCTCCAACACCACAGTTCAAAAGCATCCGTTCTTCGGTGCTCAGCTTTCTTTATAGTCCAACTCTCACATCCATACATGACTACTGGGAAGACCATAGCTTTGACTATATGGATGTTTGTTGGTAAAGTAATGTTTCTGCTTTTTAATATGCTATCTAGGTTGGTCATAGCTTTACTTCCAAGGAGCAAGCATCTTTTAATTTCATGGCTGCAGTCACCATCTGCAGTGATTTTGGAGCCCAAGAAACTAAAGTCTGTCACTGTTTCCATTGTTTCCCCATCTATTTGCCATGAAGTGATGGGATCAGATGCCATGATTTTAGTTTTTTGAATGCTGAGTTTTAAGCCAGCATTTTAACTCTCCTCTTTCACTTTCATCAAGAGGCTCTTTAGTTCCTCTTTGCTTTCTTCCATAACGGTGGTGTCATCTGCATATCTGAGGTTATTGATATTTCTCTGGGCAATCTTGAGTCCAGCTTGTGCTTCATTCAGTCTGGCATTTCACATGATGTACTCTGCATATAAGTTAAATTAACAAGGTGACAATATATAGCCTTGATATACTCTTTTCCCAGTTTGGAACCAGTCTGCTGTTCCATGTCCAGTTCTAACTGTTGCTTCTTGAGCTGCATACAGGTTTCTCAGGAAGCAGGTAAGGTAGTCTGGTATTCCCATCTCTTGAAGAATTTTCCACAATTTCTTGTGATTCACACAATCAAAGGCTATAGCACAGTCAATGAAGCAGAAGTAGATGTTCTTCTGGAATTCTCTTTCGTTTTCCTATGATCCAATGGATGCTGCCAGTTTGATCTCTGGGTCCTCTGCCTTTTCTAAATCTAGCTTGAGCATCTGGAAGTTCTTGGTTCACGTAATGACTGTTGAAGACGAGATTGGAGAATTTTGAGCATTACTTTGCTAGCGTGTGAGATGAGTGCAATTGTGTGGTAGTTTGAGCATTCTTTGGCATTGCCTTTCTTTGGGATTGGAATGAAAACAGACCTTTTCCAGTTCTGTGGCTACTGCTGAGTTTTCCAAATTTGCTGGCAATTGAGTGCAACACTGTCACAGCATCATCTTCTAGGATTTAAAATAGCTCAGCTGGAATTCCATCACCTCCACTAGCTTTGTTCATAGTGATGAAATGTCTCATAATAGAAGAGAAAACATTGACAAGAATAAAAAGTCAAACTGGGTCACTTTGTGTGAACCTGGATGAGTCCCTCCCGGGTGCTGGGTGGTGGGAAAAGGCTATCATGTCATTGAATCCTCCCTTATCTCCTTTATACAATGAGGAAACATACTAAGAGAAGCTTATGATTGATTGTTGAAGGTGCTGAAGCTGGAAGCATTGACTCTGTGTCAGGCATATGGTCAGTCTCTTCTTTGCCAAGCTGCCCTCCACTCTGCAGACGAAGTGAACAGGGGTGCAGCGACCTTATTAAAGACAACATGGAATGATCTAATGGCTAGAAAAGGTTCCAGGGGTCATCCCTACTGCAGGCCCCTCCAGCAATTTCCTGCAGTGGCCCCAGAACCTGTCTAGACACTGGCCGTGTAGGACATGGTCCTCCAGGGGTGGCTGGCTCCTCTGGCAGGCAGGTCTGCCAGACAGCTTTCACAAGTGGGAGGAAAACGACTCTCTAGTCTAATTTCCACCCATCTGTCCTCGTTCTGCCCTTCATAACCCCACAGGGTAATCCTTCTTCCCAGACAATTTCGCAAATATTTGGATTCTGCCGTCTTGTGCTCTGCACACTGATCTTCCAGACTGAAGGTTCCCCATGTGTCAACTACCCTCCCACGGCCTGCTGGTGGCTGTCCTTAGATTCCAAGCAAGGGCACTGTATTCTAGACGTGTCGGACTAGTAAAGAACACAAGACAGCCCCCTGCTCCTGTAATTTGCAATACTTGCTTTTATCCATCTTAAGAATGGGTTCCTTCTTGGGGCCTGGGATGCTGTTAAAACATCTCTTCCCATCAGGTTTTAGTCCAAAGAGGATGGGGGAACACAGATTCACAGACTTCTCCCACAGGAGGAGAGCTTGGAAGGTACATCTCCCTTGTGTCTTTCTCATGAAAGTCTCCAGCTATGAATGTGGGGCACGTGGTGCTGGTGGCGTTACCTGAGATTCTCTCCTCCATGCTCTGCAACCCTTAGAGAGGGTGGGACAGGGCTCACAAGGTCACCTGGAAGCATCAGAGCCAAGGCTCGAACTGGAGCCTGTCAGATTCCAGGTCACGTTTCCCAACTACAGAGGGAGAGGGAGTGAACTCCTGCCCACCCCTACCTTCACCCTTGGCACTAGCTTTGCCATCTGAGTTTTGCTGGCCCAGTGTTGGGGCACTGGCGCTAAGGTCTGCCTATGGCAGCCCCAGCATGAAAAGAGAGGAGGCCCCTGAAGAGAGTGAGGTTCTCAGTCCCATTATTGATCATTTAGGAATGGCTTCATTTTAAAACTCTCACTCTGGTTACCAGCAGCTCCTAGGCATCAGGAAAGTGAGCTCAGGTAAGCTGGGAGGGTTCCTGCAGCCTGGGATCTACAGCCAAGACTGGGGGTGGAGTGCCTTGACTCTTAACTAGCTAGTTAGTGGCTCAATCATGTTTGACTCTCTGAGACCCCATAAAGTGTAGCCCGCCAGACTCCTCTGTCCATGGGATGATCCAGGCAAGAATACTGGAGTGGGTAGCCATTCCCTTCTCCAGGGATCTTTCCCACCGAGGGATCAAACCTGAATCCCTTGCAGGCAGACCCTCTGAGCCACCAGGGAAGCCCTGACTCCTATACTATACATAGGGAAGTCCTGGCTGGTTCACTGGGAACTGCATCCCTTTCTCTGGACAGCGTCCCTCAGCAAGCCTACTGGCCAGATCGACCACCTTCTCAGGCCTGTCACTTCTTCCTCCAGGGCAGAGGATTTGGAGCAGTCTTCCGAGGGCACCTAGGTTCTCAAACCCTTGGGTTAGTGTAAATGTGTGTCATCAGGGGGTGATCAAATGGTGAACACTGAGCAAACAGTTGGCATGGGGGCAAACAGAAGGGGTGCAGCAACACCTGGATTGGTACCTACCCACCTCACCCTGGGGAAGTGGCAGAAGGCTTGGTTTGAAATGTTCTTATCCAAATTAGATCTGCTTAGAAACAAAGGCGCAAGCGTCCTCAGAGCCCACGTGCTTTGTCCACCCATTGGGCAGGTCGGGTCCCCAGCAGAACAGCATCAGAGCATGGGAGTTCGCAAGACCTTGGAGATTTGGAGGAGGGTGGAGGCTCCAGAGGGTGAAGTCAGGTCAGGCTCCCAGAAGGGGCAATGCTTCAATAGCAGGTGGTGAGGAGCGGGTAACTGGGCACATCATCGGAACGTATGTTGGACCCAGCAAAGCCTGGCCAGGGCAGAGGTTAGCCTTTGGGGGCTTGGGGGGTAGGGGGAAAGGTGGAAGGCGGGGAGGGAAGAAGTCAGAGGGAAAGAGTGGAGATGGAAGGTGGCAGGGGCGGGTGGAGATGGAGGGAGTGGAGGAGTGCAGGAAGGTGAAGAAAGGGGAGGGAAAAGGGGAGGGACGGAGCGGGTGGGGGATGAGAACTAGGGCGGGGAGCCGGGAGGCGAGGAGGAGGAGGCAGGAGAGAGGGGGAAGGGAAGCGAGAGGAGGCGGGAAAGGGAGGAGGGGAGCGGAGGAGGGGCCTGCGCGCAGCCCCGCGCCCTCCCTCCCGCGCCGGCCTCCGCGCCCTCCCTCGCCGCAGCATCCCCGAGTCGCCTGGCCGCGCCGCCCCTCCGCGCCGGGCCTCCGAGCCGGTCGCCTCCGCCTCCGCCGCCGCCATTCCTGCGCCCGCGCTCGCCTGGCCCGGCACCGCGGGGCCGCGCGGCCAGGACACGCCGCGCCAGGTAAGGGGTGGCGGGTAGAGGGCGGGCGCGGGCGGTGCAGGTGCGCGGGGGCGGCGAGACCCTCCCCCAATCGGCCCCCGGAGCCCGCCCGGAGCCTCCGACCCGAAGCCCCCTGACTCCTCCCGGGACTCCCGGGGCCTCCCCGGAGCCCCCTTCCCGGAGCTCTCTGACTTCTCCCCAGACCCCTCTTTGAGTCCCCTCCCAGGAGCCCCCAGGACCCCTCCCCTCCCCGGCTGCCTCCCTGCCCCGGCGCGCAGGTGGCTCGGCAAAGCTTGGGGCTCGGGGCGCGCGGCAGACCCTGGCCCGGGGCGGGGGCGGTGTGTTCTGCCTGACCGGCGGCTTCTGTCCGCCCGGCCCCCGCCCCACTCCGGCCATTCAGGCCTGGCCCGGCCCCGCGGCTTCTATTTCTGTCGGCGAGGCCGCGGCCCCCGGGCGCTAGACCCCGAGCCGCGCACTCAGACAGGTGGGGCAGGTCGGGGGCCCTGGCCCCCGAGTGAGTGTTGCAGGCCTCGGCTTCCTTTAGGGTTTTGGCTGCGTGATTCTAGAATAGGCAAGGAGAATCAGCAGCCTTAGCTCAGGGCTGCACCTGTTGCCGCCGCCTGGTGAACTGCAGGAGGCTGAATCCACTGGGGTTTTGCCCGTGCAGACGGTGGAAAGGAGAGTTGGGTCGTGGTGGTCCCCTTCGTTTATTCCATTTAGTGTTGGCGATGGGGGTGTGTGGGCGTCTGGAGGTGGGCAGTCACCAAAAACGAGGCCTGTGGTCCAGGGCAAGGGTCCCCGCTTTCTGGAGCGTTTGCTATGCAAAGTTGTTCTTCTTTTGATTCGAAAACCACCACTTATGTTAAGCACATCCAGGACTTAGGGACTGTGGCCAAGTGGCTGCCCCCCCCCCCCCCCCCCCCACCATTCTGAGTCTATTCAGATCCACTAGGCGCCACCGAGCGGAAGTTTCCTTTCCAAGGGTGAGTGACATCGGTGGCCTGTCACCTCATACCTGCCCCAGGCCTGGGGCCTGCCTTCTGGCGGCCTGGGCGCTGTATTTTGGGAATGTTTACTGTGTCCCAGAAACAGGCTGCCTCAGCTAGTGCTGGGGCCAGGATTCTGGCAGAGATAATGCCCCGATTGTCACTTGAACCGTTGATGTCTGTGCACATCGTCTGCAAGAATAAAGAAGAATAAAGCAGACCTGCTCGGAGTACTCCAGGCAACCAGTCCTGCCAGGGGGAAAGCCTGTAGGGATGAGGGGATGGTGAAGGGATTCACTGGGGCATTTCTGGGGACAAAGACTCTCCCTGCCAAGAGGCTAGACCTTCAGATTGCAAAGAGAAAAAAAAAAAAAGTTTGTATTATGAACAGCAGGTAAACCAAAGAAAGAAAGAAAACCAAATTGCTGACCCTGAGAGGCAACCCAGCCCTGGTCTACTCTTGAGCCGTGTTATAGGACCGTGAGCTGGCATTCGAGAGGTACTGGCTCCCTATGATTGCTGGAAAATGCAGCGTTACCCCTCTGCTGGTAACGGGCGTGCTCTGGCAGCCTTCTTTGGGGTCCTGGCAGATGGTGCATCCACCCCAGCTCAGGAGTGGGGTGCAGGGCCACGCCGCACAGCTGTCCAGTGGGTCTGGGGGCAGGGAGATGACCATGATGACATCATTCACTTGTGATCCAGTCCCTGTGGGTTAGCCAAGGCAGGTTTTGTCTCAAGCGCCTTCCCCCCTCACCAGGCAGGGATGTCTAGGCCAGTCTTGGGAGCGCACACTAATGGCTGGCTCTGAGTGAGGGGGGAGGACCATCCGCTGGTGCCAGCACATAGCGAAATCAATAATGTGTTGCAGAGATCAATGGTTTTCTCATTGGTCCTCTGTGCTTCCAAAGAGAGCCTGCCTCTCCCACACTGGGCACGGACAGGTTCAGGCCTCCCACCCCTCCCTCTGGGTTCTGTTTCTGGTTGGGGGTGGATGGGTGCGGCCAGGAGCCTCTTCCTGATCCCTTGTGTGGTGAGCCTGGGGCTCCTGGATTGGCAGCAGGGCCCTGTGTCCCCTCCTACCACCAGGCGTCCCCAGTGTCCCTGGGTTAGGCCCCTGCTGTTGCATAAGTGTATTGACTTCCCAATTGTTCCTTAATTTTCAGCGACCTTCCCCTCATGCTAACAATTTGTTCAGAAGAACTCCTGAGAAGGTGATGTGGCAGGTAGTGCATCCCAGTGCCCCCGGCCCCCCATACCCAGTCTCTTCTGGGAGTGACAACAGTGACCAAGTTAACCATCCAGGCCTGCAGGGTGGCCATGGGGTGAAGCTGGCCATGTAAAAATACACAAATGAATTTGCCATCAACTGACTGTTGAGGGTGGCTGCGGGAAGAAAGACTGCTGTCCTTTGTGGGGCTCGGCAGATGCAATCTCCCCTGCTCCACCCGTGCCTCTGGGGCCCTTGGCCATTCAGGGATGTCTCGGGGCGTCACCCGAGAGCGGGCCCGTCAGGCAGGCTCCTCTGCCCTGGAGACTCGGCACAGCTCGTGGCCACTGCAGCCTGCCTGCTGTCAAAAGGTGATGGAGAGAAGTGGAGATTTATTAGGAGGAAATATCTGCTGATTCAGTCAAGTGGAGACAGCATGTGAGTGGGCCTTGCCTGGAGCTGGGCTGGCATTGTTCAGTGCACCAATTAAGGTGATCTTTGGGATAAGCAAATTGGCTCATTGCAACTCCTTGGAGTGGCTCACTTTGAGTTGCCTGTCCCTTCCTGAGTGCATGGTCATTTACCTGGTGATATTGTGCCTGGACCAGACATCACAGCAGCCCGGGAGTCGTTCCCCCATAGCTGCCTTCCAGCATGCCCTGTGATCCTCCAGTAGGACTGGGTCCTTTATTTGGTCTAAAAGTCTCAGATGCTTTCTATAAAAGTGGACACTGCACCCCTTCCCCTGGTCACTTCTATGTATTACTCGGGATTGCAGCTTTGAATGAAGTGCAGTTAACCAGCATTTGAGTCAAGAATCACTCCTTTCGA
Organism: Dama dama; assembly: GCF_033118175.1. NCBI lineage: Eukaryota > Metazoa > Chordata > Mammalia > Artiodactyla > Cervidae > Dama > Dama dama. The sequence goes on along the minus strand of NC_083696.1, from coordinate 22,899,713 downwards.
AAATAATGGTATTTAAAGAGACAGTTGGACATTTGTTGAATGAACAGTGATTTTTAAAAGATAATTATATTCCTTAATAACAGTATTGTGGTTATGTTCACACAGTCTTTACCCTTTAGCTGTAGGTGCTGGAGTGATCTGCAGAGGAGGTGTTTGAGAGCTGTTTCAGATTAGCGTGGGTGGGGGATGGGTTGGGTGATGGAGGGGGCGGCATTGACTATGGTTGAGTGGTTGTTAGCTCTGGGTGATGGTATCTGAGGGTTTGTTAGTCTCTTCAGTCTTTATCTTTATCTTTAGTCTTTGAAAGTCTTTATCATAAAATAGTTAACGATCTAAGAATCCCATTTCCCCCTTTCAAATGCCATAGGATCCTTCACTTCATGGAGTAGTTGACGTTTACTTTAAAAGAAGTGCTGATGAGTTAAGTGAAAACATTGCTCCTTAGTATAGACTGTATAGAGTGATCCCCTTTAGACATGTATAGGTCATAAAGTATAGAAGCATCTGGAATGACACCCACTGTCAAACAGACGGTGACAGAGCACCCTTGGTGGATGAGGAGGGCAGGTGCTGCTCCAGACTCTAGGGACACAGCTCCAAGCAAGAGTGGCGGTCCGGCTGGTGACTGGGATGTGAGGGAAGGATATATGTGGGCATGTGAGTTGTGTGAGCTTGGGTGTTGGCAGAGGGTTGAGAAGGGGATGGAAGTGGAATCTATCCTTTTACCCCCTCACGTATTTCCATGTGGTTTGTTCCTTTTACAGTGGGATTGTTTTTGTAATGAGAAAAGGTATTTGTAAGAAGGGATCTCCATTAGGGAATGTGCTTAGTTGCTCAGTCGTCTCTGATTCTTTGTGACCCTAAGGCCTGTAGCCCACCAGGCTCCTCTGTTCATGAGGATCCTCCAGGCAAGAATACTGGAGTGGGTTGCCATGCCCTCCTTCAGGGGATCTTCCCAACCTAGGGACTGAACCCAGGTCTCCCACATTGTAGGTGGGTCCTTTACCATCTGAACCACCAGGGAAGCCCTTAGGGGATAGAATAACCTGGGTTTTTTGCAGTATTTATTTATTTAGCTTCATGGGCTCTTAGTTGTGGTACTTGGGATTTTCGGTCTTTGTTGTGGCATGCAGGTTTGGCATGTGGAATCTAGTTCCCTGACTGGGGATTGTATCCAGGCCCCACCTGCATTGGGAGTTCAGAGTCTTAGCCACTGGACCACCATGGAAGTCCCTAGAATAGCCTGTTTTAAATATTAAATTTCTAAATCCAAATTTATTCAAAATGGATTTGACTTGTAGGAATTCATGTTCCTACACAACATAGTAACATGATGTGGCTTCAGTGAGGCAGTCAGTGGATCCATAGCCATTGTTGCTCTGAGCCTGTGCTCTGCAAGCCATGAAAAAGAGACACCAATACCCTGACCTCAGCAATAGGGGGCACGAGACCCAGACCCTGAAAATTTAACAGCAACGCTGTTCCTCAGTCTGGGCAGTATGCTGAGGTACCATGCTGGCCCTGAGCCATGGAATGGGGAAGACCCTTAGCTCAGACCCACCACGGTCCTGGTTTAAGTGGAGAAGCACATTTCCTTCCATGGGACTTGACCCAGCAACAAAAGCAGTGACAGTCCACAGCCTTCATGGGTGGATTTCCACTGCTAGTTGGATGACCTGCCACTGTGGGGCTGTTCCACTCATCTTCAGCAGTTTCTGTTTTTTCATTTAGTAGAGGATATGTTAAGTAACTTTCCTCTACAGCAGCAACAACAAAACCCATAAAAATGCTAAGTCCACAGAGTGAAAAAGTACAAGTTGCCTGGAATCCTCAGGACTTCCCGCCCCCTCCATTTTCCTGTCCTATTACAAGAAATTTGAGTTGCTCAAGTACCAGAATGTAATCGGCTTTGATCTAGCATCTGGGTGTTGTTTGGCTCTGAAGCATGTTTTTGATTTTGTTTGCAAGGACACTACGTTCCCGGAGGCCTACTCTGAATAAGGGCCTCAGCTGGACCCCACTTTGTTCTCACCATGTATTTGGGAGTTTTGTTTGTTGTTGTTTACTAGTATTTTCCATGTTTGTGGGGAGGCCACGGCCGGGCCCGCAGTGAGGCGGCTCATGTGCTCTGAGCCTGGGGTCTCGACTCCATGGCCATGAGCTGCCTGCTCTCAGAACAGACTGTAGGCACACGGCTCATTTTTCCATTGAGATCAGATGTGTTCTCTGAATCTCAGTCCTTTCCAGAGGCATTAGGGATCCTGTCTGAACAGAGCTGTGCCATCTGGGCATTCGGGGCACCCAGGAGGTCTGTGTCCTTTGTAGGCAAGATCCCATCATTCATCTTTTTAGAGCGAAAGAAATTAGGTACTCAGGTGATGCTAGTGGTAAAGAACCCTCCTCCCAATACAGGAGACTTAAGAGATGCGGGTTCGATCCCTGGGTTGGGAAGATCCCCTGGAGGAAGGCACGGCAGCCCACTCCAGTATTCTTGCCTGGAGAATCCATGAACAGAGGAGCCTGGCAGGCTGTAGTCCATAGGGTCTACATAGGGTCACACAGAGTTGGACGCTACTGAAGTGACTTAGCAAGGCCCCTTTCACCTCCACTTCATGAAGTCTCACCACTTCCTCCAGCAAATGTTTACTGAGCTCCAATTACGGCAAGAAACCAAGAGATAGAAGGCCCTGCCAACTTGGCACTTATGGTCAAGTAGCGGGTGCTGGAAGGCTAAGGAGAGGAAGTAAATCCAAATGTCACGTATTGGGGCCATAGTGCCATGGAGGAAGCCAGTGTGGGGTCCAGGTGCTCACAGTTTGGGGATGTTTGAGATTCAAAACCAGGTGGCTGGTGGGCTGATGGAGGAGGTGAGGAGTGACTGGGGGATGTCCTGGTGCACTTTAGCAAATCCAGAGGGTGGGTGTGGCTGGAGCAGAGGAGCAGCCCCATGCAGGTGGTGGGTCTGGCTGGATTCTGGTGGGTTGTGAAGATGGAGCCAAAGGGCTGGTTGGCTCAATAGAGGAGTCCAAGGTGAGATTCTTGGCTCAGGCAACCCAAGGGATGGAGTGGGCGTTACCCTGAGATGGGGTCTCTGTGGGCAGAGCAGCTTTGGGGGATTTGGGAGGGTGGTACCTACAACCTCTGCTGCTGTCCACGTGGAGGTGGTGAGGGGCTTGTTGAGCAAGCGAGGCTGGAGTTGGAGAGAGTGGCCTGGGCCAGATATGGGTCTGGCTGTTGCCAGCACAAAGGTGATGTTTTTAAAGCTGAGTCAGCACAAGATGGCAGAGGAGTTGAATGGATGGAGGAGAGGAGAGGTCCAAGGTCAAGGAACCAAGGAGTGTCATCAGGGCGGGAGAAAGCCAGAGGAGACTGGGGCAAACAGGGCACAGGAATAGAGTGCATGGAGAGAAAGGCCTGCCTGGCCGAGGGAGCCAGCCAGGTGAGGAACAAGAATTATCCTTGGAGAATTGACCTTAGAAATATGGAGGCTGTCAGTATCCTGACAAGAGGGGTGGGAGTGTTGGGCCAGGAGAAGGTGGGAAGTGGAGCTCAGGACATCAGGAGTTGGTAATTTTTTTGATAATTTTTCTGGGAAAGGGGCTGAAAGATGGGGGTGTTGCTGATGGGTATAAGGGGTTGTGTTTCAGGTTTTGGTCCTGATGGGAAAGATGGAGTAGGGGGAAGAGTGAAGGAAGTAGGATAGGGGCCTTGCCCATGTCCTCAGTGGGGGAGATGGAGGGGACAGACGAGTGGCCACTGTTCCCCTGCAAGCAAACTGTCATTAGCCTCTTAGATGCACCGCTCCTCTGATTGGTCCTGGGGTCCTCAGACAGGGGAAGGGGTCAGGATGGCAGAAAATGGTTATGGAAGCTTGTGATAGCAGAACCTCTGATCATGGCAGTGGGTGCCCAGGGGTGATGAAGCACTCTTGGGTGGTGAGCACAGGAATTCTGGAGAGCTGAGTTTGCCAGGCTCCCTGGCAGAGAGAGATGCCCTTCTGGCTGAGAGGACATCTGTGTGGCAGGAGAAGGGTGAAGGGGGCCTGGTCTTCTGGCCTGATGGACCTGGCCAGAAATCGAGGCTGAAAGTGGGGCCATGTCCTCGCACCCAGGATGTGAACACTTCCCTCTTGATGTTGGCCTGGCATCCCTACACACAGGGCCCGGTCACTAGCGAGGGCCTGCATGTTATCGATTAACACTGCCTTGATTCCACATCCACTGAGCGCACGTGAATGAGGGAGAGAGCCTGTCTCCAGGCGTGGTTCCTATGCCAGCAGCATTGTATTTCCAGATCTGGCTGCAGGTGCGGGTTTTCACCTCCGCCCCCAGGATCCCTGAACCAGAAGCTTCGTGATAAAGAATCTGCCCGCAAGGCGGGAGACCCGGTTTCGATCTCTGGTTCAGAAAGATCCCCTGGAGAAGCGGATTGCAACCCACTCCAGTATGCTTGCCTGAAGAATTCCATGGACAGAGGACCCTGGCGGGCTACTGTCATTGGCATCGCACAGAATTGGACATGACTGAGTGACCAACACTTTCACTTCCAAGGTTGGGCTAAGCACAGCCTGTGGTTGGGAGGTGTACCCTGAGGGGCAGACAGGAGAGCTTCTCTCTGGATGCCCATTAGACTTAGGGTGCTTGCTCGTAGAAACAGTGTTTTGTTAACCAGCTTTATTGAGGTATACTTTACATAGAATAAAAGGTTACTGTTCAGTGAGTTTTGACAAAGGTATACAGTTATCCTTGTAGCTTAGATAGTGAAGAATCTGCCTGTAATGCAGGAGACCCAGATTCAGTCCCTGGGTGGGGAAGAGTCCCTGGAGAAGGGAATGGCAAACCACTCCGGTATTCTTGCATGAAGAATCCCATGGGCAGACAATGGTTTTTCAAAGAGTCAGACTCAACTGAGCGACTTTCACTTTCATTTCTAAGCTTGGGCCAAGCAGGGCTTGCCTTTGGGGGTAGTGCACCCTGGAGGGCAGACTGGAGGGGAGAGGGAGGGCCAGTGGGCCCACTCTGGATACACATTAGACTTGGGATGTTCACCGGTAGAAACAATGTTTCTTTAACCAGTTTTACTGAGGTATGATTACATACAATAAAAGGCACTGTTCAGTGAGTATTGACAAAGGTATCCAGTGATGCAGCTGCTACCATGATCCTGATGGAGGCCAACAGTGGATCAACTCTGCGGGTGAGGTGCGCCTCACGCATTCATGCACCCACCATCCCTGGCTGCTGTCCAGCCCTATAGCAGTTGGGCAGTTGCAACAGAGGTTGTTTAGCCTATTGACTCTCCCCAAACTCCCTGTTGCCTCTTTGCAGTCAACCCTCCACCCAGGCAATCACTGATCTGTCGAGATTAGACTATTAGAAGATTTGTGTCTTTAAGAGTTTCAGAATGGAAGCATGTATTGTAGATTTCTTGTCTTACTTCTTTCCCTTGGCACGTCTTTGAGATTTTTGGGTTTTGCTGTGTGTGTTGTACTTAATGTCTTTCATTGCTGAATCCTATTTCATCATGTGGGTGTGCCATGGTTTATTGATTTATTCACCTGCTGGTGGATGTTTGGATTGCTTCCTCGTCGAGGTTATTATGAATAAAAGTGCCGCGAGCTACAGCGCAACACAAAAGGAAGAACAGCCAGTTAAAACATGAGCGAAGATATCTCCAGAGAAGATAGAGAAATGACAAATAAGCACATGGAAAGACGCTCACCATCATTAGTCACTAGGGAAGTGCAAGACCAAACCGCAGTGAGATACTACTTCCTTCTTATCAGAATGACTTTCGTTTAAAAAAAAATGGAAAATAGTAAGTGTTGGTGAGCATATGGAAAAGGTGTAAATTTCATACATTACTTTGAAAATGTAAAATGGTGCAGCGACTTGGAAAATAATTTAGGGATTCTTCCAAAAGTTAAACATAGACATGTCATGTGACCAGCAGTCCTACTCATGGGTAAATACACAAAAGAATTGAAAATAGATATTCCAACAAAAACTTGTACACCACTGTTCATAGCAGCGCTAATTCACAATTTGGGAAACAACTCAAATGCCTATCAGTGGATGAATGAATAAATAAATGTGGTCCATCCAAGCAATGGAATATTACTTAGCCATTAAAGAAATGAAGTACTGACATGTGCCACAACATGGATGACCCTTAAAAACATTTGACTAAGTAAAAATAGTCAGACACAAAAAGTGCATTGTATGATTCCATTTATATGAAATGTCCAGAATAAGCAGATCTGTTGAGACAAAGTAAAGCAGATTGGTGCTTGCCAGGGCTTGGGGAAGGGGCGAATGGGTGTGACTGCTTAATATGTATGGGGTTTCCTTTGGAGATGATGAAAATGATTTGGAACTAGAGAGTGGTGATGGTTGCGCATTCTTTAAAATGGTTTAAAAGGTAAATTTTATTTTATATGTATTTTACTGTTATAAAAAGGATATGAAAAATGCTGTATTCATTTGTATGCACATCTGAGAGTGGACATGCATTTTTGTTTCTCTTGAGTAACTACTTAACCAGTAGAACTGTGAGGCTGTGTGGTAAGTGTATCTTTAACTTTATAAGAAACTGGCAAACTGTTTTCCAAAGTGGTTGTATCGTTTTACATCCCTACTGCTAATGTGGGAGCAGTTATTTCACATCCTTGCCAACACTTGCGGTCGTCAGTCTTTTTAAATTTAGTTACTCTAGTGGGAGTTGTGCTCTACCGTAGATGTTCTAGTTGCGTATCTTTTCCTGTATTTATTAGCTGTTTGTGCTTCTTTTAGGTTTTTGTTAAAATCTTCTGCTGACTCTTTAATTGGGCTATTTATCTCTTATATTTGAGTTCTTAAGAGTTCTTTACGTATTCTGGATTCAGTTTCTTTGTTAGATGTTTGTATTGCAAATATTTTTTCTCTGTGGCTTACCTTTCTATTTGATTAATGATGTCACTCAAAGGGCAGACATTTTTAGTTTTAAGTCCATTTATATCAATTGTCCTTAGCTAGTGGTTTGTGCTTTTTGTGTCCTGTTTAAGAAACTTTGTCTCACCCATCATCATAAAGATTTCCTCCTGTGTTTTCTTCTGAAAGCATTATGGTTTTAGCTTTTATCTACTATCTATTTTGAGTTACCCTTTAACTGGAAAGAGTTTAGGGTTGAGGTTTATTGTTTTGAGTGTGTATACCCAGTTGTTCCTGCATGTTTGAAGAGTAAATGAGAGTCTGTGTGGCTTTGTTTCAGGACTCAGTTCTAGTCCATTTTGGCTTATTCACCATTGGCCTGAAAACTGCGCTGTCTTTCTGACTGTTGTTTTACAGTAATTTTTGAAGTCATGTAGTGAGCCTTCCAGTTGTGCTTCCTTTTCAAAACTGTGTTATCTCGTCTAGATCCTTTGCATTTCCATATAAATTTAAAATCAGCTTGCCAGTTTCTACGAAAACAACTGCTTGAATTTTGATTGGGATTGCATTAACTCCTTAGATCACCTTGAGGAATATTGGCATCTTATTAAGACTGAGTCTCAGCCAGTGACCATGGACGGTCTTTCCATCTGTGTTCACCTTCCTTCATTTCTCTTAGCAGAAACTTGTAGCAGTCAGTGTAGGTCTTATATGTGTTTTATCACATTTATTCATAAGTATTTTATGATTTTAAATGTTACAAGTGGGTTTTTAAATTTTCCAATTGTTTATTGCTACTGTTGGAACATTGTATGGTTGGATGGTGTCACCGACTTGATGGACATGAGTTTGAGCAAGTTCCGGGAGTTGGTGATGGACAGGGAAGCCTGGCATGCTGTATAGTCCAACAAGTTGCATGCAGAGTCACACATGACTGAATGACTCAACTGAACTGAATTGCTACTGTATATAAATGCTATTGATTTTTATATTGTTTATCTTGTGACCTTTCTAAATTCTCTTATTTGTTTCAGTAGCTTTTTTGTAGTCCTTTAAGATTTTTACACAAAGATAATCCTGACAGTTATAAATAGGAACCATTTTACTTCTGTCTTTTCAGTTTAAATGCTTTTTATTTCTTTTTCTTCCTTTATTCCATTGTCTAGGATGTTCAGTGCAGTGTTTAACAGAAATGGTGACGATGGATACTCACCTGTTCCCAATCTTAGGAAGAAGGAACTTAGTATCTTCATTAAATATGATGTTAGGTGAAGGTTTTATGTAAATGCATTTTTTGAGGTTGAGGGAATTTTCTAGTTTGCATAGAGTTTTTATCATTAGTGGATGTTCAATTTTGTTATATGCTTTTTCTGTATCTGTTGAGATGATCATATGGTTTTTCCTCTTTTTTTTTTTTTTTTGATAAGTATGGTGAATTACAGTAGTTAATTTTTGAATGTTAGACAATATTTCATTCCTGGCACAAAACCCAGCTGGTCATGATAGTATTATCTTTTTTCTGTATTGCTAGATTCAATTTGCTACAATTTTGTGAAGAATATTTAGAACTATATTGATGAGGGATATTGTAATCTTTTCTTGTAATCCCTCTGTCTGCTTTCTGTATCAGGGTAATGTTGGCCCCACACAATAATTTGGGAAGTGTTTCCTCTTCATTTATTATTGAGAGTTTTTGTAGGACTGGCATTGTTTCTTCCTTAAACATTTAACAGGATTTATTAGTTAAGCTGTCCTGGATTTTCTTTATGAATTCGGTTCATTGACATAGAGCTATGAAGACTTTCTGTTTCTTCTTGAGTCAGTCCTGTGATATGTGTGTTTCAAGGAATCTGCCCATTTCACTTAAGTTGTCAAAGCTGTTGGCATAAAGTTGTTGATAATATTTCCTTATTGTCATTTTAATGCCTCTGGATTTGCATGGCTTTCCCTCTTTCATTTCTGAGCCTGGGATTCTTGAAAAAAATGAAGCAGGACAAAACCCCCGTGTCTGTCCCCACACCTGCCCAGTTACATCAGAATCTCCTGGGATGGGAGGGAGGGTGTGGATGTGTGGTTTTGACAGCTGTTCAGGTAATTCTTGTGCAGCCAGAATTGAGAACCTTTGACGCAGAGGAAGGAGGGATAATCTTTACTTACTGGTGCTCTGGGCAGGCCTCCCAGAAGGGGGAGAAGGAGGATCTGAAAGAGCGGAGAAGGACACAGGGGCCTTGTCTCAACACGGGGTCTGCATGGAGAACACCCAGCCAGTGGCCTTGATGGGGCTTTGAGTTTGGTGTGGGCCCTGGGCGGACCTGCAGGTGTGGAGGGCATTCTCTACATGCCAGATTTTGGAGCCAGTGAAAAATAGGAAGGAAAGCAGCTGGCTAGGAGACAAGGAATGCCAGGCCACATAGCCTAGACTTCCTTCTCTGCAGGGTTGGTGTTTGTTTTTAAGTGTGATTTACTGAGGGATAATTTGCATTCAGTCCTTAAGGAGATTGGCCCTGAATATTTATTGAAAGGACTGCCACTGAAGCTCCAATACTTTGGCCACCTGATGAGAACAGGAAAAGACTTTGATGCTGGGAAAGACTGAGGGCAGGAGGAAAAGGGTATGACAGAGGATGAGATGGTTGGATGGCATCCCTGACTCAATGGACATGAGTTTGAACAAACTCTAGGAGATGGTGAAGGACAGGGAAGCCTGGAGTGCTGCAGTCCTCGTGGTTGCAAAGAGTTGGACACGACGGAACGACTGAACAACAGCAATTTGTGTTCAGCAAAATGCACCCATTTTCATGTCCAGTTCTATGAGTTTTGAAACACAGTCATGTAACAATCACCAGATCGAGATAGAGAAAATCTCTGTAACTCCACAGATTTCCTTGTGTCCATCTGGAGTCAGATCCTTCCCCACCCCACCCACTCCCAGCACCCACGAATCTGTTTTCCATCCTTAAAGACTTCTCCAGGATGATGGACAAGTGGAGTCATACAGTGTGCGGCCTCTGGGTCCAGCTTCTTTCACTCTGCCTAATTTTGTAGGGGTTTGAGCAGTAATTGATGTGATCAGAACCACGGTGAGTGCTGACTCTGACACCTGATTTGTGAATCAGAAAGATGAGGATGAAGACAGAGAGGCCACTATGGGAAAGAGTGACAGCGATATTCGTGGTGATCTCATTGTCAGTGACCTGCCACCAGCCTTCTATACCTGTCTCGTGGAGTTCTAAGCACAGCCCTATCAGATTGGGATAGTCCTTCTGTCTTTTACGGTGAGGTTGTTGAAAATGGAGAAACCAAGGTGTGGTGGACCCAGAATGTGAACGCGGGGGCTGTGGCTTGAAGCCTGCAGGGAGGGGTACTTGCCAGACACAGCATCTGATGCACACACTGAGGGGTGGCCATTGGTTGAGGTATTTAAAAAATGTTAAGGATGCCTGTACCCTCAGCCATTGCAGTTCATTGTCTGGAAATTTATGCTGAGGAATCCTGGTTGCGAAGAAGCATTTATTAGAAAGGGTGTCAGGTGTTGATAAACAGAAGACCCAGATACCAGCTGAAAGCTGCTGACAGATGGTCAGAGACGAGGAGATACAGTTAGGCTAGCCAACCTCTAAAAATAATAGTATAAAATATGACTAATTTGATGTATCACATCAAGGACTAGGAACTATTCCTAAACCGGGGCATACAGTGAGGACCCATAATTTGTCTAGAAAGCATTAGATAGACTGTGTCCAGAAGGGAGGGTCACGTGGTTCGTTGACAATGTGGTTTTTCTTTTCTCCTTGGTGCTTGTCTGCTTGACTCCAGTTTTCTGCAGCAATAAAGGAAAAATAGAAAAATGGAAAAAACACAACTGTAGATCACACGCACACACACACACACACGTACGTCATATGCCTTGAGAGTCTCACACACTTTTCATAGACCTGTTATACCTGCCTGGTTTAAAAAGCGGGTGGGAGCTCTTTCTGTTGTACTTTTAAATGGGAAGCATACGCTGGCCTGTCCAGATAGGGTGGGAGTAGATGCTTGAGTGAGAATGTGTGGCCACCATGAGCCCTGCCCCTGGCGGGGGGTGGAGGGGGGTGCGGTGGGCCCGCTGCCCTCCTCCGTGCCCGGCTTAGCAAGAGCTTGCTCTGATGGGCGGCCTGGGTTTGACCGGGAGTCAGCCTTGTGTCGTGTGTGTGTGTGGGTGTGTGGCCTCAGCAAGGCCTGATCGTTCATGAGTGGGGTCAGCAGCATCTGGGGGCTGTGGGATTTACAAAATGAGGTGACAAGTGAAATATCCCTTCTTGGTTATCTTTGAACTGGGATGCTGGTAGATTTCAGTGTCATATTTAAAACCAAGCTTCAGAGAGGTTTCAGTCCTTATCTAATGTAGCTGAAAACATTTTATTAGAATATTAAAACTTAATGGCTGCTTTTGGGACCCTGAGGGCAGCTCATAGTAAGACATGCATTTATTCTGTAAGGCAGTGAACCTGCTTATATGTGTGTACATATGCATGCACACACATTTATGTATACATACACACACCTGCACTTAAAATCAAAGTTTTCTCGTGGGAGCATTCACCCCTAACTACATATGATACTCTCTGATATTTTGTTCAGTTGCATCTTGTTAAAAACTGTGTTTGCACCCCCCAGATTGAAAAATACTGAACCCAATCTTGTCATCTGGCCTTCTGTGTGACTGCATGGACATTTTAAACTTTTGGCATTAAGCAAATGTGTGAGGACTTTGGATTGTCGTTTTATTTCCTGCATCAGCTACTGGCTGTGGCGCCCTCTCCTTTGGTTTCTCTAAGCCTGGCGCTGAGCACAGCCTGGAGCCTGGAGCAGAGGGGCGCCCCCCCAGCTGCCCTTCCCCAGTTGCCTGGGGAATGCATGCTCAAAGGCCATACATGGCAGGGGGAGGGGGGAGCCAGGAAACTGGGTCAAAGCAGAGCCCCTGAGCCTCGGAAGTGGATCACTGGCGCAGGTCTTTGAAACCTGAGGGACTGGCTTGGGTTTCAAATGTGGGCTCCCTTGGGCCTCCCTGGCAGCACGGCCCCCCTCCTTTATGTTTATATCCTCTCTGCTTAGTGGACAGGACCACCAACGGAGCAGGGCTTGGTTTTCCCTGGCAACCCGGGAGGGGATGGGAACACGATTTTTAAAATAGATGCTGAGGGCCTGGAGAGCGGGCCCTGGGAGACGCAGGTCCCCACGGGTCTGCAGTGATGGCTCTGTGGCCGCCTGAGCTGGTGGGCACAGACTTTCCATCCTGGGAAGAGAGCCCCACTTAGAGTGAGTGGAAAGGGCAGACGTCCGCTTCGAAAACAAGTGAGACCCGGAACACACACGCTGTCTCGGCTCTTCCTGGGAGAGCATGCTGCGTGTGCACGTGCCAGCTCTCTCCCAAGGCCTGGACTTCTGCTAAGATGTTTTGTGTCAGGACTATTTTCAGGCCTTTTCTAGCATTTATGTTGCGGTCCCTAAAGACAGAAAAACTTTCCCCAAGCACAGCTCCTTTCATTAGCCATGACAGCTGCCAGTGTCCCCAGCCTGCTGGCCGGGGGCGCGGGGAGCAGCAGTGTGGCTTCTGTTACCCAGAGTGATCTCCATGAGCTTGGCAGCGGCTGGTAGCAGCACCAGCTGAGAACGTCTGGGCACTTCCCAGAGCAGCCGGGAGCTTGTCCCAGCCTGGCCTGTGCTTCTCTTTGCTCTTTGTGCCATGCCTGTTTGCTCAGAGCTGAAGGGGGATGGGTCTGTTGAAGGAAACGTACTGTTAGGGCTGTGGGGTCACGGTCACTTTCTGCCCAGGCGAGTGCCCTTGTGTGTCCCTGGGCCAGCCCTGGTGTCCTGAGGCATCTTCTCTCCAGGAGAGTGGCCCCAACAGCAGCAGCCGATGGACCAGGGCACGCATCCTCTGAATGCCGGGGCCAGGGCCAGCTTGTTGGGGTCGGGTCCCCCGGGAAAGGCCACCTGGCTTCAGGCTGACCGCTTCCATGGCCGCCCACCACTGGCTGCTCGGCAGTGGGTCCCCTCACCCAGTGCAGTGTGGCCTCTCTTCTTTTCCCATCTTGAAATGCAAGGGAAGATCACCCGCAAAAGAGCAGCAGCAGAAGGTCCCGCCTGCCCTTGCTTCTCTATCTTCATCTTCCCATTTGCCTTCCCCCTCCTCTGGTGAGACATTTGCACTTTTACAGTAATGCACACGTGACCTTGCTTTGCTCACAAATGGACCCCGACTCTGTGAGGTGCCCGGAGCACTAGCAGGCCCTTCTGGCACTCCGCCCCAAGGATGCTGTCCCCATTCAGCGCAGCGGAGGTGCGTTCTGGCTGGGTTCGACTTGCGTACACTGGATCCTGCAGTGCCTGCGTGGATGTCCCTCAGCTCCTGTGAGTGGCCTCGGGCCCCGCTGCACGCCCGGCGCTCTTTCCTCATCCCAGCTCTCCAGCATCCATCTGGGGCGTGCGCCACAGTTCACGCACTCACTGTGCTGTTGGCTTGGTTTCTGGCTTGGGCCATTATGAATATGGCTTGTAAACATTCTTGTCCCTTTAGTCTCCATTGAGGACGCCGGGGGTCCTCGATTATCTGTAGTTCCACTTCCCAGGGCAGCTTGCCTCCATCTGTAATGGGGCTCCAGGAATTGGGGTCTCAGACTTAGCTCGCTGGCACCCCTGGCTCCAACTTGCTTCAAGCCCCTCCCCCACCAGGAGCTGCCCCCCCCCGCCCAGGGAAGGGCTTTGGGCCTCCTTATCCACCCTCTGTTGCCATCTCACCCCTTGGGGTCTCTCCAGCTGCACCCTGCTCCTTGCTACCCTCTGCTTCCCCCCACCTGGCGGGCCCAGCAAGGCCTGGTGGAACAGTCCCTGGTCATTAAAATGTGGTGGCTCTTCTCTGCTCTGTAGTTCGGTCCCGCTGCACCATACTCCGTCACTCAGCCGTGCTGCTCTTCACGCCCTCAGTGAGCAGGGGGCATGCCTGGCATGTCCCGGGCACCATGCGTGCAGCAGGGCACGGGGATGTGGAGGGAGAGCCCATCGCACGTGGTGCCTCCAGCTGAACTGCAGTGACCCGGGATGTGTGCCAGGAAGGGAAAGTTGGGGCTGGGTGTTGACCAGCAGGGACGGGCTCGAGGGGTCTAAACTGGGAACTCTGAGCTGGAACTCAGGGACTGCAGGAAACAGCCAAAGCCGAGCCGGGACAGAAGCTGTGGCAGTTTAAACAAAGCACGTGGCTGTAAATGCATTGACGCTGCTCTCACTGAGATGCCGTGTCTGCCTTCCCTTGTGACTGCTTGGATCTTGGAGCCCTGAGATGCTAAGTAAGGGGCTGATGGCCCTCACGCTATGAGGAAGCCCAACCCCCTCAAGGCCATGTAGCACTGGGACTGCAGTGGACAGTACCAGTCTCTGCTCCCTCCTCGCCACGCCCTGACTTGGGAGGGGAGTGGCCTTTACGTGATCTCAGCCCTTGGCATCAGGACCCCCCAGCAGCGGCCTCAGACTTTGAGATAAGTGTCCTGCTGGGGCCCGTCGGGACTCCCGGCCCAGGGACTGTTAAGCGCAGGGAAGTATCTTGGGCCACCAAGTCCAGGGTGGTTTGTTACATGCAGCAGTGGCTAGACCAGAGCGGTGGCTCCCCCAGAGAGTGGGTGGGGCCTTGGGGTGGAGTAGGAGTAGTCCAAGACACAGGTGCTGGGTGGGAGGGGGGCTGTGAATCATAACAGGTGCAGTAGTGGTAATTACCTGAGTTTTCATCCTGCACTTCTCATTGTCTGTGTAGCCGGGAGGCCTTCTGCCTTCTCCTTAAACTGACCATGAAGGAAACATGCTTATACCTCATCGAATCATGATGTACACGCATGTTTCCTAGGGTCGCCATAAGAAAACTTCACAAAATGAATGGCTTAGACAACAGAAATTTATCCTCGCCCAGTTCTAGGGACCAGGAGTCCAAAATCAAAGTTTTGGCAGGGCCGTGCTCCTTCTGAAGGCTCTGGGATAGGACCCTTCCTGCCTCTTCCAGCTTCTCTTGTCTCCAGGTGTCCCTTGGCTTGTGGCCACATGCCTCCAGGACCTGCCTCCATCTTCACGAGGCCTTCTTTCTTGTGTCTCCCCTTCATGATGCTCTCACAAGGACCTTTGTCAGTGGATTTAGGGCCCATCCAGGTGACCTGGGATGATGGCATCTTAACTGTGATCTGAATGATATCTGCAAAGTCCCTTTTTCCAAATAACATCACTTCTCAAGCTCTGAGTGAATGTTCTTTGCCGCCGACTGTAGTGCATGAGTGGAGAAGGAAATGGCACGCCACTCCAGTACTCTTACCTGGAAAATCCCATGGACGGAGGAGCCTGGTAGGCTGCAGACCATGGGGTCGCTGAGTCGGAAACGACTGAGTGACTTCACTTTCACTTTTCTCTTTCATGCATTGGAGAAGGCAATGGCAACCCACTCCAGTACTCTTACCTGGAAAATCCCATGGACGGAGGAGCCTGGTAGGCTGCAGACCATGGGGTCGCTGAGAGTCGGACACGACTGAGCGACTTCACTTTCCACTTTCATGCATTGGAGAAGGAAATGGCAGCCCACTCCAGTGTTCTTGCCTGGAGAATCCTAGGGACAGAGGAGCCTGGTGGGGTCTATGGGGTCACACAGAGTCAGACACGACTGAAGCGACTTAGCAGCAGCAGCAGCAGCAGTAGTGCATGAGAAGGCAAGAGAAGAACCGAGTGGGGCCGGGAGGAGGCGGGTGGCCCTGGTGGGGCAGGAACTGGCTTGGTGGCCAGCTGCAGGGAGAAGGGTGTGGGCTGGGGCTGGCAGGCATTCACCTTCTCCAGGATATAGTTCATCGAGGCTTTATCAGCAGGAAAATGGAAACCGCAGCCACTTTCTGACTTCGTGGGAAGTTATCGAAATGAGAGTGTGGTGGAAACTCACTGCTTTGTTAAATAATTTTGCATTGACTCAGAAGGGAAACAGGAAAGGGCCTTCTATCTTTTTATGTGAGTTTTTATCTCTGCTAGTGGGACCTTTCTTTTAAGTAGCTTTTCTACAAAAATACCCGTTGAATCTTTAGTGTGAACAGGAAGTCAGATATGCTGACTAACTTTTCCTTTATTTTAATGGCATTTCTATTGTTTTGAAAATGAAGAAAGAAAAAGAGTATAAGCTTTGTCCTCGTGCCCAAGGTACGTCTCCTTCTCTGTGCTGGTTGCACACACACACGTGCATGTGCACACATGTACACATACATAGGACATATATATAGATGGTGGTTTCCTAAGGACATGTTCACACCTTAGAAGGTTTTACAACTTGCTTTTTTCACTTAGCACTAGACACGTGTGCTCCACACTGCACTGGACCCTTCATAGGGTGCTGTGTGCTCATGGTGGGGTTCTTCTCTCCATTGTAAGGTTCTGCTCCAGAGTGGGGTGGCCCAGGCTGGGTGGTATCTCAGAAGCTGTGTTCCTGATTGTATCAGTCAGGGTTTTCCAGGGAAACAGAACCAGTGGGGTGGGGGGTGGGGGAGGGGGGAGGGAGGGGTTATTTTCAAGACTTGGTCACATGACTGGGGAGGCTGGCAGGCCTGAAACCTGCAAGGTGAGCTGGAGACTCAAGCTGCCTGGAAGCAGAATTCATCTTTCTTAGGGGGAGATCAGTATTTTTTCTGCCAAGGCCATCAACATATTGGATGAGGCCCACCCACATTACGGAGGGTTACCTGCTTTACTCAGGGCTTCCTTGTGACTCAGACAGTACAGAATCTGCTTGCAATGCAGGAGACCCAGGTTCACTCCCTGGGTCGGGAAGATCCCATGGAGGAGGGAATGGCAACCCACTCCAGTGTTCTTTCCTGGTGAATTCCATGGACAGAGGAGCCCAGGGGCGGCTGCAGTCTGTGGGGTTGCAAAGAATCAGACAGAACTAACACTTTCACTTTCACTTTTCTGCTTTACTCAAAATCTACCAACTTCAATGGTGATGTTATTCAAAACATTCCTTCACAGAAGCCTCTAGAATAGTTTGATCATTTATCTGGGCACTGTGGCCCAGCCAAGTTGACATATAAAATTAATCACCCTGATCAACACCCCAAGTACCTCAACCCCGTGCTGGGTTAGGTGTGTGAGCTTGTTTAGGATGTATAAGGAGGAGGGGTGACCTGCTCTGCATGCAGGCAGGGCTGTGTCTCATCTCCAGAGGCCATGGGGCCTGGCACCAGTGTGGAGGAAGGTGACATTTCTTGTATTCTGATGGCGTGGGGAGCATGGCTCTGGCCTTGTGTGGGCTGAGCCCCATGCTGGCTAACTTGTGGCCTTGTTGGGATTGCTCCTTCATTCCGGCACCTCTGTCCCCACACTTAGGGCTGAGCGAGCCCCTCAGTGCCTCTGGGGTTGATGCTTGCATCCTCTTTCTATGAAATGCTTCATTTCCTGGCGTGGACACGGTGGAAGTATTTATTAGCTGAAAGGCTCAGTGCTCCGCATCCTGATATTTTCTTTTGCTGGCAGAAACCTTTGTTCAGTTCATGGTCTGGCCATCCTGTTCTGCCCTCCATGTCACTGAAGTTGACCTGTCCGCCTGGCATGCTCTTATCAAGGCTCTTGGGCCGTCCTGTCAATTGGACAATAAATAATCACAGTGAGACAGAAGAAAAGCACAGCGGTGTCCTGGGGCAGGCTTGTCCTAGTCCTCAGGTTTACATGGCCTTGGAAGTGACTTGCTTGGTGGATAAGGGGAGGGAGGCGGGCAGGAGCACTGCAGGATGCCCTTAATGAAGGAAGGTGGCTCTTTTTAGTTTCCATTAGGTGTGGTGTTTGAGGCTAGTGAATGAATGAATGGGAGAGTGGGCTGGTCCCAGAGATTGGAAGGGATTAGGGTGGCAGGTGGGTGCCCGAGGGGCACACCTGCCAGGCCTGAGACCCAGGGTCAGGAGGCAGTTGTTCAGTTGCTCACTTGTATCCAACTCTTTGTGACCCCAAGGACTGCAGCATGCCAGGCTTCCCTGTCCTTCACCATCTCCCAGAGCTTGCTCAGACTCGTGTCCGTTGAGTCATTGATGCCATCCAGCCATCTTGTCCTTTGTCATCCCCTTCTCCTCCTGCCCTCAGTTTTTACCAGCATCAGGGTCTTTTCCGATGAGTCGACTCCTCGCATCAAGTGGCCAAAGTGTCGGAGCTTCAGTTTCAGCATCAGTCCTTCCAGTGAATATTCACGGTTGATTTCCTCTAGGATTGACTCATTGGATCTCCTTGCGGTCCAAGGGACTCTCAAGAGTCTTCTCCAACACTTACACTTCAACAGCATTAATTCTTCGGGGCTCAGCCTTCTTTGTGGTCCAACTCTCACATCTGTACATGCAGCAGGAGGGAATGCCAGTTCTGAGCCTGGCATTGGTGTGTCTGGAGCCTTCCCAGCTGCTGAGGCTCAGAGAGGGACGTCACTAGGATTTTGGGGACCCGCAGCCTCTCCTTGTTTCTGGATGTGTGGGGCTCAGTGCACTGCCCCTAGACCTCCGAAGCTGCCAAAAAAGCCCTCTGGTCTCGTTATTTCTTAGTAGAGCGTGGTCTGCCTGGCAGCCAGGGGCATGCCTGAGGGTGTGGCTGATCTGAGTTCAGGGGCAGGCAGGGCCTTTGTGGTGCCCCGAGGCTGACCGTCTCCCATCTGGAAGGTAGGCTGGGGTGCTGGAGATGCCCTGTGACAAAAGCGAGGGCCAGAGCTGTGCCGCAGTTCCAGCCCCTACCCCGTGCCCACTCCCAGGCTCCAAAGCACCAGCTGCGTGTCTTGAAAGTACCTTCTGGAACTTCCTTGGGTGGCCCAGTGGGGTGTCTGGAGTCTCCACACCTGGGACCCCCGTGGGCTCCCCCAGTGATGGCCCTGAGACCAGATTGCTGTCTTAACACACTTGCAGAAAGGATAGCCAGGAGGAATATGTGTGTGTGTGTGTGCGTGCGTGCGTGCACACATGCTCAGTCCAGTCTGACTCTTTGCTACTGCATGACTGTAGCCCACTAGCCCACCAGGCTCCTCTGTCCATGGAATTTTCCAGGCAAGAATACTGGAGTGGGTTGTCATTTTCTCCTCCAGGGGATCTTCCTGACCCAGGGATTGAACCCGCATCTCCTGCACTGGCAGTCAGGTTCTTTACCCACTGAGCCATTGGGAAAGCCCATGCCAGGGATAAACATTCTTTTTGCCTTTTTTCTCTTCTTTGAGGAAAGCATGTCTGTAGGTAGAGGGCTGGGAAATAGCCATTTGATCATTTTTTAATTTTTCAGCCCTACCCTCAGTCAGGATGTTCTTGGAATCATAAAACGAAAGAGATGATGAAGTGTATGTAGTTTATGATCCACGTGTGCTGAAGGTTGTGTTCTGTGGGGAACTTCAACGGTTAGAGGCTTAACCACAGAGAAAGAGAAACTAATTTAAACACAGTTTACAGAGATTATTTACTGGGCTCTTTCATCTGTGTATACAAGGGAATATTGTTAGAAATTAAGAACTTGGAAACATTCAAATTGGTTTTTATTTTATTTGTCCAGCATAATCTTTGTGGTGTTTTTATTTGGATCAAAACGCCAATGATTTCTTGACTTAACCGTCAACATAGAGTTTAAATGGAGGTTAATTACCATTTGAAAGCTTGTGATACATAGAGCTGCGTAAATGAGTCAGATGGTGTTTATTACTGGTGTTTATTGATGCCAGGTGTTTGGAAGCTGCAGTTTCCATTTGGACATCAGTGGGGTTCAGCCTGTTGGCAGCCAGTGGAAGTGGCGGAAGGCCTCTACCTAGAAGCTGCAGAGTGGCTGGAACTTTTCTGAAATGGAGTAGCATGGACTGTACAGTACAACTGCCGGGGACCCAGAAACACAGCTGTGGGACTATAACCTCCTTATCTCTCTGCCTGCTTGATTTCAAAGAGGAGATGAGGAACAAGGTCCAAACTTCTGTCACTGACTAATCAGACCAGAGTCTCCTAGGCCTCTGTTACATGTCCGTCTATTTAAAGTTCTGATCTGCCCAGGTATGGCTGAACATGCAAAATGCTTCTTCAGACTGTGGATGTATTTTACCAAATTTCTGGTTGCCTCTTGTGGGAAGCAAAAGCATAATTCTTTGAAAGTCCAAAATATTGGACAGGTTGACTAAGGGTCTCTGTCTGGTCCATGATCACAGTATGAACAGCCCTGTCCCACAGGTGATGGAGCCTGTGTGCATGGTTCATGTAGGGTAAGTCTGGAAGCCGCAAGCCAAACCAAACAGCACACATCTGTAAAGTGATCTGCAGTTAAAACTTCCTGCTTTTAGAACTCTCTTTTATTATTTCCATACAAGTATACCTTTGTAAATCTACTTTTCTGATAAAAGTGTTTTAAAATAAAAGTTACCATTTTAACCATTTTTAAGTGTTCAGTTCAGGCATTAAGTACTTTCGCTCTGTTGTGCAGCCATCACCACCCTCCACACCCAGAACATTTTCATTTTCTGAAACTGAAACTCCCCAATCCCCCTCCCCCAGCAACCACCATTCTACTTCTGTGTCTACTTCTGTCTCTATACTAGGCACCTCAAACAAATGGAATTATATAGAGTATTGCCCCTTTGTATCTGGCTAAGAGCAAAGGTGTTTTTAAAAACATTTGAGTCAAATTAATGTAGTTCTTTTACTCTTTTTCCCTCATATTTTACATAATTTTACAGTGAAAATGATTGTTTTGGTATACAGTTCTGTGAGTTTAAATGCATGTATAGATTTGTGTAACCACTTCCACAGGATGGAATAATTCCATCCCCCCAAGTTGTTCTCGGTTCAGGCAAACCTCAGAGATTTTGCAAGTTTAGTTCCAGATTATTACGATACAATGAATCTCCCGATAGAGCAAATCACATGAAATTGTTGCTTTTCCAGGGGCATGTAAAATTTATATTTACACTATACTATAGCATATTAAGTGTGAAATCTCACTGTGTCTTAAAAAAACAGTGTATATGTACCTTAATTTATGCATTAAAATTTTATGCATTTAATAATTTATGCATTGAAATGCATTATTTGTATCTTTTTTAAAGATTCCATGTATAAGAGATATCATATGATATTTGTCTTTCTCTATCTGACTTAGGTCACTTAGTATGAAAATCTCCAGATCCATCTGTTGCTGCAGATGGCATTATTTCATTCTTTTTAATTGTTGAATAATATTCCATTGTATATAGGTACCATGTCTTTGGGGCTTCCCTAGTGGGCTCAGATGGTAAAGAATCTGCCTGCAATGCAGGAGACCCGCGTTTGATCCCTAGGTCGGTAAGGTCCCCTGGGAAAGGGAATAGCAACCCACTCCAATATTCTTGCCTGGAGAATTCCAGATGAACGGACAGAGGAGCTTGGCGGGCTCTGTCTATGGGGTTGTAAAGAGTCGAACACGACTGAATGACTAACATAGACACAAGCCACATCTTTATCTTCAGCTGCTGATGGACGTTTAGATTGCTTTCATGTCTTAGCTATTATAAACAGCAGTGTAATGAACACTGGGGTGCATGTAACCTCTTGAACCATATTATCCTCTGGATATATGCCCAGGAGCGAGATTGTTGGATTATACGGTAACTGTGTTTTCAGTTTCTTAAGGAACCTCCAAACTGTTATCCTTAGTGGCTACACCAATTTGCATTCCCACCAACATTGTACGAGGGTTCCCTTTTCTCCACACTCTCCAGCCTTTATTGTTTGTAGACTTTTTGATGATAGCCTTTCTGACTGGTGTGAAATGATATCTCAATATAGTTTTGATTTGTGTTTTCTCAATAATTAGTATTATTGAATATCTTTTATGTGCCTCTTGACCATCTGTATGTCTTCTTTGTATTGATAGAAATGTCTGTTTAGGTCTGCCTAACAAATGAACTTATTTACAAAACAGAACAGACTCATTGACTTAGAGAACAAACTTATGGTTCCCAGGGGGGAAGGGTGGGGTGGATGGGTAGTTAGAGAGTTTGGGATTGACACATATGCACTGCTATATTTAAACTAGATAGCTGACAAGGACCTATTGTATAGCATAGGGAATTGTGCTCAATACTCTAATAACCTAAATGGGAAAAGAATTTGGAAAAGAATAGATACAGGTACACGTATAACTGAATCACTTTGCTATATACCTAAAACGAACACAACATTGTTAATCAACTATACTCCAATATAAAACAAAAATTAAAAATAAAATAAAAATTTGTTTACAAAGGCAAAAACAGATTGCTGCTTATGAATGCTAACCATCATCTGAGCCTTCAGCAAGTTGTAGTGTAACATCAGACATCATTGATCATAGACCACCATAACAAATACAATTAAAATTGAAAAGTTTAAAATATTCTGAGAATTACCAAAATGTAACACCAAGACACAAAGTGAGCAAGTGCTGTTGGAAAAAACTGTGCCAGTAGACTTGCTCGAAGAAGGGTTGCTACGAACCTTCAATTTATAAAAAGCAGTATCTGCCACGGGCAGTAAAATGAGGTATGCCTGTATTACCCTTTATGTTCGCACCCTCTCATCACCTCTGAAAACTGACTTAATCTGTCCTTGTAGTTTACTTGTTTATGAATGTCCTATAAATGGAGCCAGAGAGTAGATAGCCTATTAAGGTTGGCTTCTTTCCCAAGGATAACACCTTTGAGGCTCACTCAAGTTGTTGCATATATCGACATTTGATTTTTTTCTGGTCACTGAGTAGTATTCTGTTGTACCCTTAAATGGAGCGGCCATAAATATTTGTTTGTCAGCTCTTCTGTGAAGGCATGGTTGCATTTACTTAGGATAAATACTCACAAATGAGATTTTTGAGCCACTTGGTAAGTGTATGTTTAACTTTATAGAAACCAGCAAAGTATTTTCTGGAGTGTCTGTCTTGCTTTACATTCTCACCAACAACCTGTGAGGGTTCGAGTTGCTCCACATCCTCACTCATACTTGGCTTTGTTCATTGGTTTTCCAATGGAATATAGTTGATAGACAGTGCAGACTCTTTACCAACTGCGCTACAAGGGAAGCCCAAGTTACAGGTGTACGGTATAGTGATTCCCTGTGTTTAAAGGTTACACTCCATTTATAGTTCTTATAAAATATTGGCTGCATTCCCCACGTTGTACAGTATGTCCTTGTAGCTTATTTTATACCTGATATAATAAGGTATTTATATTATTTTATACCTGATATAATAAGGCACCTCTTAATCACCTGTGCCTATCTTGCCCCTCCCTACTTCCCTCTCACCATTGGTAACCACTGATTTGTTCTCTGTATCTGTGAGTCTGCTCCTTTTTTGTTATAATCACTAGTTTGTTGTATTTTTAGATTCCATGCATAAGTGATATCATACAGTATTTGTTTTTCTCTAACTTATTTCACTTGGCATAGTACCCTCCGAGTCTATTTATGTTGCTGCAAATGGCAAAGTTCCATTCTTTTTATGACTAATATCCCATTTTACATACATACATATACATATATATAAAACGTCGTGTTTATACATTCATTTATTGATGGACACTTAGGTTACTTCTGTAGCTTGACGGTTAGAAATTATGTTGCTGTGAATACTGGGGTGCATGATCTTGTAGAACTAGTGATTTGGGGTTTTTTGGATATATAACCAAGAGTGAAATTTCTGGGTCATATGGTAATTCTGCTTTTGTTTTTTGAAAAGCCTCCATACTGTTTTCCACAGTGGCTGCACTATTTTTTTTAACCATTCTAATTTGCATACTGTGTGTCTCCTTGTGATTTTAGTTTGCATTTCCTAGTGACTGATGGCATTTAATACTTTCTCATGAACTTATTTGCAATCCCTGTATCTAGTTTGGTGAAGTATCTTGTATTTTATTGGGTTGATTTTTTTTTCTTCCTATTGAATTTTGGGAATTTTTCCTGAACATAAGTTCTTTGTCATAGTTGGGGTTTTCAAACATTTTCTTCCAGTCTACAACTTGTCTTTCAGGTCTTGTAATAAGATTTTCACAGAAGGCAACATTTTAATAGTGATGAAGTTCGACTTACCAATTTACCATCATTCATAGGGAGTACATGGAAAGATGATTCATTTTCTGTTACTGATCTTGTATCCTGTGATTTTGCTAAACTGTCTTGTTAGTCTCAAGAGCTTTTTTGTTGTTACTGTAGGTTCTTTGGAATTTTCAACAGAGGCAATCATGCTATCTGTGAAAAGGCCATTTTATTTCTTCCCTGCTAATCTGTATACCTTTTATATCTTTGTCTCACCTCATCACTAGCCAGGGCTCCCGTAGAGTGATGAATAGAGGCAGTGTCAGCGGATGTCTGCCTTGTCCCTGTCATTTGGGAAAAGCGTTCAGCCTTCCATCACTGAGTATCATGTTAGCTATACGTTTCTTCATAGATATTCGTTAGTAGACTGTCAGGGTTCCCTTCTATTGCTAGTTAGCTGAGAGTTATCATGATTGGATGCTGAGTATTTTCAAATACTTTTTCACCATAAATTGTTATGCTTTTGTATTTTTTCTTCTGTAGATGGTTAATATGGTAGATTACACTGATTGATTTTACACATTGACCCAGCCTTGCATTCTGGGATGAACTCCATTTGGTTGTGGTATAACATTTTATATATTGGTTTGGCCAAAAAGTCTGTTTGGGTTTTTCTGGAAGGTGTTACAGAAAAACCTGAAAAGACTTTTTGACCAATCCAGTATATCACTGGATTCAATTTGCTGATATTTTGTTGAGGATTTTTGCATCTGTGTTCACAAGGGATATTGGTCTGCAGTCTTCTTGGGCTGTTTTTGCGTGGTTTTGTTATCGGGGTAATGCTAGCCTCATTTAAGTTGGGAAATGGTTTTTCCTCCTCTGTGTTTTGGAAGAGCTTATGTAGAATAGTGGAGAAGGAAATGGCAACCCACTCCGGCATTCTTGCCTGGAGAATTCCATGGACAGAGGAGCCTGGTGGGCGCCAGTCTGTGAGGTCACAAAGAGTCAGCGGACATGACTGAGCAATTATCACTATGTAGAATTGCTGTTATTTCTTCATTCATTGGTAGAATTTGCTGATAAAATCATCTGGACCTGGAGATAGCTGTTTCAAAAGGATTTTTAACTATGAATTTTATTTTTAAAGTGTTGTTCAGTTTCTTTATTTCATCACGGTACATTGTGACAGTTTGTGGTGATTGAGAGATTGGATCATTCCCTCTATGTTGTTGACTTTTCTTATAAGCATAGTTGTTCATGGTGTTCCTTGTTATCCATTACTGTCTGTGGGTCTGCAGTGATCACACCCCTCTGTCCTGGTTCTGTTACTTGGGAATGTATTAGACCCAGTGTCTGAAATGCAGCCTTTGTTTGGAGTGGGGTCAGCATCCTAGCTGAAGGCATTGCCCCATCTCCCTGACTGGATTCTGGGGGTACCCGTGGTATCGAGAGGGAGTAGCAAATGAGGTTTGTTCAGAGGAACACTAAAGCTTTGAAGCCTCTGGGTCAGCATTTGGTGCCCAGGGGTAGGAAGTTAATACACAGCATCCCAGTGACCTGCATGTCTTCATGTGTTTCCGGAAGCATCAGTTTGCTGCCAGGGAGCAGTTTCAGATGGTGGGGCAGGATATGGGTGGTAGGAATCTCCCTAAAGGGTGGAAGAGATTCCCCTCTTGTTCATAGTATTTAAGGGGACAGTTCTGAGTGGTGTGTCTGTAGTACTAATTTATGTTTCGTCTATTGCTAATCAAGGCCACAAATTGGATTATCTTGAAAACCATGGTAAATTAAGGCTAGTGGAGTGGTATGTTTTAGTCAGAGGTTTAAACGGAAATTGGTTGTTTTATTTGTCGAGGATGCAAGATAGTTGATAGCACATCCTTCTGTATGAGGCTTAATCTTCCTTTGTCACGGATCCTAAAGTACACATTTTTAGAATGATGAAGGCTCTGGGGTTTGGGCTGCTGTAAAAAAATAATGCAGACTGGGGTGGTTTCTAAGCAGCTGGTGTTTATTTCTCATAATTCTGAATGCTAGACATTTGAGATCAGGGTGCCGGAACAGTAGGTCGGGTTGTTGTTCAGTTGCTAAGTCGTGCCTGACTCTGGCGACCCCATGGACTGGGAACCTACCAGGCTCCTCTGTCCATGGGATTCTCCAGGCAAGAATTCTGGAGTGGGTAGCCATTTCCTTCTCCAGGGGATCTTCCCGACCCAGGAATCGAACCCAGGTCTCCTGCATTGCTGGCAGATTCTTTACCAACTGAGCTACAAAGGAAGCCCAGGAAGTATAGAGGGGAGGGGAATTAAAGTCAGCCCCTCCTCTGAGGGAGTTGGGGTGTACATTCCTTTTAACCCCCACAGCGCTAGGCTCATCTGTATCTGAATTGTAGGGACCACATGCTGGCGTGGTGTCTTCCGTGAGATTCCCGAGACCATCTAGTTCTGAGGTTTCAGAAGATGGGCAGCCAGGCTGTGAGGGTGTGAAAGTGAGCGCTGTCCCAGGACTGAGTTCCCTATGTCCTGTTCTCGTCTGCGCGTGGCTGCCAGGATAGAGGTGGGCGCGGGTGGGGTATGGCGGGGAAGGCGTGCCCACTTCTTTTCATAGAGAGCCTTCAGCTTTGACAGCTGAGAGGGGGCCCCCCTGTTAATTCTTCACTGTGGTGGTTAGCTCTGGAGATTAGTCATTCCGTTCCTTTCCAGTTGTTTGCTGACATTTTAGTTTCTGTTCTGATTGCTCGTAAAAGAATAACAAACCCCTCTCTTTGGGTCATGTCTTCTGGAACTTGTGGCTTAGAATCTAATAGTTACACAGTAATGAGAGGGCAGGGGAAGAGGAGCAGCATCCCTGCAGAAGGTTCCAGTAACGGATGTCGTATTCATATGTGTCATCGTCACGTGAACCCAGCAAGGAGTCCTTGCATCCTGGCAGTTACCTCCCTTGGTGTCACGTGAGAACTCACCTGAAAACATCCACCTTCAGGACCGCAGACCTGTGTCCTGTCCGGGGACTGGATACGGGGGTGTTGATTAATGAGCAAGAATCACAGTGAGAAGAGTGCAGTTTGGCTGTCGTTGAGGAGTTTGTGCATGTGTGTGACCTGCTTGGACCTTGAGACAGAAACATGTACGGTCTCGACAAGACACTGTGTTCTATGCAGGAGGAACCTCAGAGTCCCTGGGTGGCCAGTGACCTCTGAGCAATGGGCTGCGTGGTATCTATCTGCGTGTCTGAACAGGGCTGTGCAGGCTGGAAGGGGTCTTCGGGTTGGGCATACCTGGGGTCAACACAGATGTCTTCCTAGAGCAGTGATTCTTTTCAAAGAAGGAAAGGGCCCAAGATAGCCCCCTGTCTCTGACCGTATAGGTTCTTAGGGATGTTTGAGAAACCGTGGCAAGAATTCTTATTTGGCAGGGGAAAAGAAGGGCATTTCTGAAAGTGAATTGACATCCCCGTTCCTTATTTTCAAGACTACACAGATCTACGTGGTCACTGTGTATTTTCACTTGCATAAGGGGGACTCGTCTTACCATTCATCCTTTTTCTGTGTGGGCTCCATTGGTTCATGCCCCAGGCAGCTGCAGTTCCTTCATGGGAACGTCCCACTGGTGGCCTGGGAGGCGGCGCTGCTGGGACACTGGCAGGCTTCTCCCTGGACAGCGGTGCTTTACTTGACATCAGGGGCAAGCCTCCTCCTCACTCCCAGCCCCCAGATCTTCTCCCCATCACCCACTCCCCTCTAGAAATGCAGGAGTCCTTCTTGGCACAACTGCACCCTTCATTTCCGTCTGTCCCGTTGCCCGTTCCTGAGCCCCCTTCCCTCCTGAATCTCACAGTTCCCCTCTCCCTTCTGTTGTCTTTAGACTTTGGAATGAGCAGCCTTTGGATGGCACGTTGGAACCTGTGGGAGTTGTCTGTCTTGATACAGCTCTGCAAGTTGTACAGAGTTGATGGCCATGCAAACTGTCCTCCCCTGGAGACAGGCGAATGGATTCTGTCTAGTGGCGGGGCAGTTGTCTTCCTCCCGTAGAAGAATCCAGTTTTGTGCCCATTGGAAGCTCATTTCAATTTCCTTTTTTAATATTTATGTAAATGTATGTGTTTGTTTATTGAACATAACATAATCTCAGCTACATTACAGTGAACAGCTCAGTGGCATTTAGGTCATGCACAGTGTGTATAACCACCACCTGTGTCACAGTTCTAAGAACTTTTGGTCACCCCAATAAGAAACCCTGTACCACCCCCGTTCCTCCTCCCTCAGCCTACCCCATGTAATTTGAGGTTCTCTGAGCGGCCAGCCCTTCTCACTGGGTGGTGCTGACTTCCAGCGGCTTCTGGCACCTCCTGTCTGTCCTCTGTGGGATGCAATGGGCTGGGGTTTTTTTTTTTAGAGTGAGAATTTGGTCATGGAGGGTAAGTGAACACTTCACATTTGGACTTTCCTGGTCTTGTCTGGGGCTCTTGGATGATATTTTGAAAAGAATTCTTCTTTCTGGGCCGGCGTTCTGGGCCCTGCCAGGTCAAACAGCATGTACTGATTAATTATCACAAGTCCAATGCTGTGTTGAGCAAGCCAGATGTTTTTAGCTGTGGAGAGGGCATAGTGCCAAGAACAAAAATGCAGTGAGTAAAGAAATAAATCCCATACTTTTGGAGCCACAGCCTTGTATGATAGTCGTCAGCATCAGCTGAGCAGAGAGCAGGACTCTCACCCCATGAGCACTCCGGGCCCCGTGGTAATGGCCAGGAGTTGGCCCAGCCTGCCCCCAGGAGCTGAGGACGCCCTGGCACCCCGTGTTCCTGGCAGACCTAAAGCACACCCTCAATGTGAAGACTGAACTCATAACTGGCCTGAGTCTTGGTCAGTTTTCCTTGTGGGGCCCTCACTGTGGTGGAACCTCGGGTTGGAGCCTGGCTTTCCATGACCATGGCTTTTCCCGGTCCCTCAGCCACGTGGGGAGGGGCCTGTCCCTGCTGTCCAAAGCCAACCACAGTAAGCAGGTAGTTGTGACCTTGAGCAGAAAGGGGAAGGTTAAGACTTGATTGTGGGAAGCCCCGGAGTAGTTCTGTTGAACAAAGACAAACTCCTGTCCTTAGAGGGGGCTGGATTGTTAGACTCAAGACTGCTGGTATGAGCTCAAGATTTCCAACTCAGGGCAGGCTGTTGGTGCTTTTGTAAATGGCCAAGGATGGCTCTCCACTGAAGTTATTGTTGGCTTGTTTTGTTGTTGGTTTTTTTTTTTTTTTGGTGCTCATCTTTTCCATATTTTAATCTCATAATCAAAAGCATCCAATTACATGATTTTGAGATCAAAGAGATGTATAACCTATATCGTTGACTTGTTTGTAAGTGATAGGCATTTGTTGTTTTCTGTTGACTGATACTTTGGGGCATTTTCACTCCTTCAGATTTAAGGCATTGCATCACTGTACCAAAAAATTCTGTTTTGTAAAGAAAACACAGCTCTCATGTTACATGAGTTATCCTAGGGCAACAACATCTCCGTGTCCGGTCAGATGGCTGTTTGTTGCCACTCACATCAGTGTTGTCACCAGAGGAAAGCATGGGGTCTCCCCTTCCCTTGGAGTCCCCACTTCTCTGCATCAACCAAATTATGAGTTTTCTATCATAAAAGAAAAAAAACAAACAAACGCATGGCTAATGATGTTTCTGTGAGGAATTATGGCCCCGTATCCACGTTTAGGAGGGAAGTTAGTGGGATGTCCCGACATCTGCGTTCGTGAGAAATCAAGCTTCCAGAATTTGCAGCACAGCGGTGGGGAGTGGTTCCTAAGTACTTCCCTCTGGCTCCGCAGAGACCATCCCTGCCCCAGTGGAGTGTGTGTGTGATGTCAACACCGAGCTCTGCAGTTTGGAGCTCAGCAAAGCTTGAGAGCTTCCCTTCCTAAAACCCAAACCTAGTTTAATCAGCTGCTGGGAAATATGATGTCAGGACCGAGATCTGCAGTCTGGATCTCAGCAAAGCCTGAGAGCTTCCCTTCCTAAAACCCAAACCTAGTTTAATCAGCTGCTAGGAAAAGCAGTTTGCCAAAACGCATCCTCCCCTTCTGTTAGATCTGATTCATTATTTCATTTGTTGCTGAAGAAACACACGCGGATCCCAGGAACTTCTCCGTGGTTTGTACACCGCGGTTTTCTATCCATATGCTGCTCTCTGGGGTGGGAACAAAACTCAGATGGATGCAACTTTCAGAAGTTTATTTTGACGGCTTTTCTCATGTGTTGACATGCCTCAGGTAGGGCAGTGGGTGTCCCCGTTGCCTCCTGGGTTGGCTGAGGAGGTGTGACTCGAAACCACAGCAGTCCAGAAAGACCATACCCACGCTTTGGTGCCAGCCTGGTCCTTTAGATGCTCATTTAATCCTGTCTTTGGGGATGTTTTCTGTTTTTATTGCTATAAAGAGGCTACTAGATGAGAACTTCTGTGTGTGAATACAAGATAAGAACATTGTTACCTGTAGCTAGCATTGATTTGGAAGGTTCCGGATGTTGCTTCTAGAAAAGACTTCCTGTTGACCGTGGGAAGGGGCCCACACCTCCTCACCACCTCTGAACCTTATCTTTTTTTTTTCTTTGTTACTTCTGTAGGGGGAGAATGGCATCTTGTGTTAATCTGTATTTTTCTGATCAGCAGCGAGGTGAACATTTCCTTTCACACATTTGGTAGCAGCATATTTAGAAAGAGTGGTGGTGATGGTTTAGTCACCAAGTGGTGTGCGACTCTTGTGACCCCATGGACTGTAGCCTGCCAGGCTTCTCTGTCCATGGGATTCTCCAGGAAAGAATACTGAATGGGTTGCCATTCCTCAGGGCATCTTCTTGACCCAGGAATTGAACCCAGGTCTCCTGCATTGCAGGCAGATTCTTTGCTGACTGAGAGAGAATCTTGCGTGTTCAGTCGATCAGTGAAGGTTCCCCAATGAGCCCCACCCACTACCCCTTCACCCCCTGCTGGGAGAATGAGAGTAAAGCATTTGTTGGTGGTGGAAGTGTTCCCCACCCAGAACTTCTCTACCTGCAGGGGTGTGGGGAGCAGGGGGCCTGGATTCACTGTGTGTTATGCTTTGGATGGCCCCGTGGAGACCTGCCCACCTCCTGGAGGGCTATCAGCTTAAGCAAAGGGTTCCGTGTGCTGTGGTTGTTTTTTGTCTGTTTGTTAACATTTTATTCATGTGTTTGTCTGTGCCTGGTCTAAGTTGCAGCATGCAGGATATTTAGCTGCAGCACGTGAATTCTTAGTTGTGGCATGTGGGATCTAGTTCCCTGAGCAGGGATTGAACCTGGGCGCCCTGCACTGGGAGCACAGTCTTAGCCACTGGATCACCGGGGAAGTTCCCTGTGTGCTGTGTGTGATGTTTCCAGGGAAGCACAGAGTTTCCGTAGTGAACGGGACACTGGACATGCGTGAGTGGTCTGATTTTCCTTGATGTCGCTTCCCCCTGTTTCTCTTGCTCGCCAGCCCCCAGAAGCATCTGTGGCTTAAGGTCTCAGACATGCTTCTGAGCTGGTTCTCGAACCAGTCCCTGTTTGTACTTTGAGCCAGAACTAGTGAGACCTTAGGGAACCCTGAGAGTCTTCAGGAAGGTGGAAATCAGAGGTCTCACCTGTCTGTCAGATCCATGTGTTTTTGGGCTTCAGGTCATTTGTAATCAGTGGTCGAATGAAAATCAAAGCCAGGCTTAGTAAGAGTCTTTATTTGAAAGGATTATTGTCAGGGAGCCAGGGAGGGAGAGAGATGTGTGGAGACAGATGTTGCCGTGGAGAGTTGTGTGACCATGGCAGGCACGTCAGGGATCAGGCACTCTGGGCTTTTCCTTTGTAGGGAGGTGTTAGACAGTCCGTAAGACCCAGGTATGGGGCAGTGGGATGAAGAGTGAGGGGTGGTAGATTGGAGGATGTGTCCCCCAAGGCCAGCCTGTTCTCAGCAGGGCTGTCTGAGGGCTCAGCCTGGCTGTGGGTCGAGGGAGGCCTGGGGGAAGAAGAGAGACTGAAGCAGAGTCAGGTGACAAGTGTTTCGTTCCAGTTGATCTGTGGGGATGACCATTCAGCCCATCCTGGACGAGGCCCAGAATGGAATTGGGGGTGCCTGTGTCTCACCTGGTCTCAGGTGAACGTGGCTTCCATCTTGTCTGAGTCCTGTGCGGTGAGCCCTTCTTGCATCACAGAGGGACGGGACTGTCTACCTGCCGATCGCAGGGCCACGTGCAATCAAGTCTGCCAGGCAGAGCTCTGCAGGGCATGGTCTGTGGTGGTGGCGGATGGTGGCTGCTTGGATTCCGTGCTGCAACCACCTGGGCCCTGAAACCTCAGCCTACCCCACCCAGGCCTTTCCCTCGAGGACCTGCTTCCAGGGGAGGCAAATCTGAACTGGGCTGTGATGGACTGGCAGGGCCTGCCGCACACAGGAGTGGCTCTGGGGACAGAGGGCCAGGTGAGGGGGCACTGACCGTCTGCAGTGTTGGGTCCGCCAGCTGCATCGTCGGGCTTGGTCAGCGGGGTTGAGGTTGTGGAAGGAAGGCGCACCTGCAAAGGGCCTCCTCAGCATCTCACTCCTCCTCAGCTCTGACTGGGAGACAGTTAAAGTAGGCCCACCCTGTTTTAAAGGTTATTAAAGTGAAAGTGTTAGTCACCGAGTCATGTCCAGCTCTTTGCAACCCCATGGACTATACCCCACCAGTCTCCTCTGTCCATGGGATTCTCCAGGCAAGAATACTGGAGTGCCATTTCCTTCTCCACGGGATCTTTCCAACCCAGGGATCGAACCTAGGTCTCCTGCACTGAAGCAGATTCTTTTACCATCTGAGCCACCAGGGAAGCCGTAATGTGAAGCTATAGTCTCCAGACAAGAATACTGGAGTGGGTAGCCTATTCCTTTCTTCACTCTCACAAATTCCAGAACTGTTTTGGTTTCTTCCTTTCTTTTTTCTCATTTTGACTCTCCCCCTCTTCCTCCCCTCTATTCTTTTTTTCTGATTTTGGTTTTTACATACACCTGTGCTTAGTCACTCAGTTGTATCGACTCTTTGCAACCTCATGGACTGTAGTCTTCCAGGCTCCTCTGTCCATGGGGATTCTCCAGGCAAGAACACTGGAGTGGGTTGCCATGCCCTCTCCCAGGGGTTCTTCCCAGCCCAGGGATCGAACCCAGGTCTCCTGCATTGCAGACTGATTGTTTAATGTCTAAGCCATGAGGGAAGCCCAAGAATACTGAAGTGGGTAGCCTATCCCTCCTCCAGGGAATCTTCCCAGCCCAGGAATTGAACTGGGTTCTCCTGCATTGCAGGCAGATTCTTTACCAGCTGAGCTACCAGGGAAACCCTTTTACATCCATAACTCATTTTAAAACTTCAGTTCCGTTCAGCTCAGTCGTTCAGTCGTGTCCAACTCTTTGTGACTCCATGGACTGCAGCACACCAGGCTTCCCTGCTGATTTAAACGTTGTTAAGCCATGTTTAACATTAAACATTAAACAATTTAAACATTGTTAAATTCTTTTTTAAAAATGAAAATGTAAACATTGTTGACATACTGACCTTGGACTCACCCACAGTTTCTTACTATACGATTCTCCATCAGGGACCCATTTGGAAGCTTTGTTAATTCTACTTTGTTAGCACTCACACCATTGCTGGCAAGGCCTGACCTGCCCCCACTCCTTTTGTAGCTCCAGGAGCTGATGCTAAGTGCTCAGGAGGCCAAAGGGAGTGTCATGGATGGAATCAGGGTACAGGTGACACTCTTTGCTCATGCAGATGCTGACCTGACCTGGTCTTACCTGGCCAGGTGAGCTATGCCCCATGCCTGAGCCCTGGGGGCCTGTCGAGTGTCCATGGCATTTCGTCTGTGTGTAGGATTGGCGGGTAAGGGGTTCTGGCTCACGGTTTGCCTGCTAACACATCCCCTTTTCTCTGTCTCAGACTCTGCCATCCCAGCGGGTAGGAAGAAGCCGCATCCCAGTTGCTGATATGTTTGATAATGCCGATCATCAGGTAAGGGATGAAATCTGCCTACAGAGTGCGGTTCTTTTTAGAGGTGGCTCCTGAGCAGGTCTGGTCGTAGGTGTTTCTCCCGTTAGTGAGCAGCTTTGCCTGTTTCTTACATTTCTGGCCCCAGCTGGTGATGGGAAGGCAGAGGAGGAAAGCTGGTGTCAGAAGGCTCAGGTGACTCTGCTGGAGGGCTCACAGTCTGCGTGGGGGCTGCGGCAGCAGACACCAGGGCAGGAGGAGGGCTGCTCTGGGGGCTGGCCCAGGAGTGGGGTGTCTGTGGTCAGCGCCAGCTTCCCTGGGCAGGAGGGGAAGGGCCGGGGCTACAGAGTGGAGTCCTTGCCCAGCCTTGGCACCAATGCCAGCTCTGAGCCCCCTCACTTCCCATCCATCGTTGTCTTTGATGCTGCTCTCCTGCGGGGAGGTGGGCAGCGTCTTAGGACCTCCAGTCTCACACCCTGGCAGCCATACCTAAACTGGATTTGAACCTTTGGTACCTGCCATGGCCCTGGAGGGCCGTCTTCAGCTCAGGGTCCACCTTGGGGCTCCATGTGGAGCTTTCATCGCGTTTACTTGCTCTGAGTGAGCCGGGAGAGAAGAGGGCTTCTGAGGGAGCCTTTCTGTTTGTTTGGGCTGGGAGCCAGCAGCCCAAGAATAAGCTTCCAGAGAGCTCACTTTGTGAGCTGGCAGCTCTGGACATGGCCGTGGAGGAGGGTGGTGGAAATGTCGGGTGCCCGCCCCGTCAGTCCCTCCCCGAGCTGGGGGGGTAGGGGGTGGGCCACGGCCACTTCAGACCCGCAGACATCTGTGCATGTCCCGGAGAGAGAGCTGGAATAAAAGTCTGTCCAGACGTGCTTGCGTCAGACGGAGTTTCCAGGAGTAACTTTTATTTGCAGTGTGTACACAGGACATTTAAGTACCGCCTCCTCTCCAGGTACCCGTCCTGCTGGCGGAATTGTTCTCTGAGGGAGACTTCAGGGTTTGGTGCCCAGGCTGGCTCCTGGCCCAGTCCTGCCTCCCCGACTCTGGGAACTGCCCCACCCCCATGTTAGGAATCTCCCCCTGGCTTTACCTTTCACATTATAAACAGATGGTTTACAAAAGGTAATTGAAAAGGAAAAGCTTAGGAAGATTAAAAAGTATTCTAGAACCTGTGTTGAAGAGAAGAAAACAACTCATTTCCGGGATCAGCTTTGCTGCTTTGAAGTGGTTCAGATAGAAATTGGCGGGGTGGGCATGGTCTCTTGTTTGCAGATGGGGCAGGTATGTCCTGCTGCTGCTGTTGCGGGTCCGGCTGTCTCTATGAGTCTTGGGGATGTGCTTGAACCAAGGGCAGCCTCTGCGAGGAGCTGACCCCTGAGATTGTGTGTTCTCCCACGAGATTGGGGACCAGGTGATCTAGCTTCAAGGTGTGGGATGGTCGGGGTGCTGGGCCTGCCTGGGGCTTCCCCGGAGCATGGAACAGGAGGGACATGAGGGAGTCTGCAGCCTCCCAGGATCGGGTTCATGTGGATGTCTGACTGAGGGTACAGTTTTATGTCTTACCTGTGGTTTTTTTTTTTTCTTAGACTCAAACTCCTAAAGCCTTCCTGCTTCTAGTGAGAACTCGGGTAAAGGAAGTGAATTATTCTGACTGTTTTGGTTTTGGTGATGCCTACTTTACAACCACACAGTCTTATTCTTACCAAGCATGCCCTGTGAGTGCTGCCTGGGTACCAGGGTGGCCCTCAGAGGCAGGGGGCTCCACAGGCGTGAGATAGGCCACCTGTCCCTAAGAGGTGTGCTTTTATTTTCACCACGTAGCATTCAGTGTCTTGCAGAGCTGAGAGTGGCATGACTGTAGATGTAATTGTTGTTCGGTTGCTTAGTCGTGTCCGACTCTTTGTGACCACGTGGACTGCAGCACATCAGGCCTTCCTGTCCCTCACCATCTCCCAAAGTTTGCCCAAGTTCATGTCCATTGCATCAATGATGCCATCCAGCCATCTCATCTTCTGACTCCCTCTTCTTCTGCTCTCAATCTTTCCCAGCATCAGGGTCTTTTCCATTGAGTCAGCTGTTCTCATCTGATGACCAAAATACTGGAGTTTCAGCTCCAGCATCAGTTCTTCCAATGAGTATTGAGGTTTGATTCCCCTTAAGATTGACTGGTTTGATCTCCTTGTTGTTCAAGGGACTCTCAAGAGTCTTCTCTAGCACCACAGTTCAAAGGCATCAATTCTTTGTCACTCTAACTTCTTTATGGTCCAACGCTCATATCTGTACGTGACAGCTGGGAAGACCAGATGTAATCAAGTGACACTGGAATGGGAGTTAGTTACTCCTGTGTGTGTGTCAGAAGGCCTGGGAGGGCGCTCTGGTACACCGGCTGAGGTCCTGTAAGGCTGTTACCTGGACAAGCTCCCAGGACCACCTCCCAAGGGTGTGCAGAGTCCTGGGGTGCTGCTGTAACCAAAAATGAATGGTCTGAGCTTTTAGACCTGAGGGACTTGTTAATGTAAAAACTATACATGACTCACTTCATTCTAATGCTGATCTGTGCGCGATGTTAGCTCAGTTGTGTCCTTTAAGGCTTACAGTATAGATTATATTGCAGGAGCAACAGGTCACCCACACAGAGGCATGCACAGAGTGGTGTGTGTCCAAAAGCTGTTGTAATATGATGGGGGGGCCTGAACACCACCCAGCTTAGGGGCACCCCAGTCAGTCTCTAGTGAGAGACAGTCTGCAAGGTACTGGTGCCCCTCTGTCCTGCTGAGGATGGGGCTCCGAAGAGCCAGGACCGGGGTAGACAGAGGACTGTGTCCAGGACCTCCCTCCATGGCCGTCACCCCACTCTGATCTTGTTGGGTCCCTTTATAGTGAGTGGAAGCTTCTACACCTGCAGCCACACCTGGACCCGCACTGTCCAGCACTGTGGCCAACACCACTCAGGGCGAGGAGCACTCCACGTGTGGCCGGTCAGAGCCAGGCGGTGCGGTGCCTGGGGAGGCCCTAGACTCAGAAGCGATGGGAAGATGTTCTGTCCACGACTCTATTAGTTATGTGTTGGAGGGATTGGCTGTGTATTGGGCTCAGTCAAGTGTGTTGTTAACACAAACTTCACCTGTTTGGTTTTGCTCTCAGTGTGACTGGTAGGCGCACATGTGATCTGAGATCACACATGTGGCTCACGTGTGTGACCCGCCTGGTATTTCTTTGGGAGGCACAAGTCTAGACTGTGCCCTCTGCATTTGAATTTCTCCTTCGGTTGAGGCTGGGCCCACAGGCTGGGAGGCACAGACTAGAGACTCAAAGAATGAGGAAGTGTCAGGCTTTGAGAATACTGCTCAGCCAGCTCTGAGTGCAGTTGTGTTTGCCTTTCTGCAGACAGGGACTGCGCAGGGCCTTCAGGCTGCACATGGCTTTCCAGGCCTCAGCCGAGAAATGGGTTTTGTGCTCAGATGGCATTTCTCTTGCACATGGAACCGAGCAGTCGGCTTTGGTGAGCATGCTGCTCCCCGGAAGGGTGGTCCCGGTGCCCTGTTGGTCAGGCTGCCCTTTATCCGGGCTCCCTGTTATCCAGGGTCCCCATTGCCTGGGCTTCGGTTTCCCTGTTTTTTGTGGATAAAGAAACGTGCAGTGTGTCCGGCTTGGTCTGCCACGTACAGCTGTGGTCTGTGCATGCTGTTTGGCGTGCTGAGCCTGTGAGTTAGCGATGGCCTTGGTGAATCCGTGCCACTGATCTGATGGGGGGCAGGGACCACCGTTTAACCCTCTCCTGCCCCCGGAAGCCCCGCCGACGATCTGCTGAATGGGGGCTGCCATTTGAGCAGCTGCGGGGCACGTGGCCCGAGTGCTGGGAGAGCCCCGCAGGCCTTCTCACATCTGGCTGGGCTATTTATATCCCACAAAGGCCTGTTTTTCTCTGAAAAGAGGGGGCCTGTGGCGATGCTGTCAAGTGCAAGGGCCAGTGAAGTGAGCCTTTCAGTAAATGACTTTCTGGTGTGTCTGGCACGTTTTCGTGGCACGCACAGGCCTCAGGGTTCCACATCTGCCCGGTGCTGTGGTGCATGTGCACACAGAGAGCTTGGGTGGAGCTGCAGCCCCGTTCTGGTGTTGGGGCGCATGGCTGGCCCCGGGGCGTGGAGCCCCGTCAGCCTCCAGGCCCCATGACTCTGACAGTGCCCTGAGCTCCTGAGCTGTGCTCCACACACTCTAGGCACTGGAGAAGCTTTCTTCTGTTGGGGAGGATGGACCACAAAGGGGATCAGTAAGTCAGATGTGGGGGTGAAGAGGTGCTGGGTGCAAAGAAGAGAAAGGAAGCAGAGAAAGGGTCCTGGGAGGGCCTTGCAGAGAAAGGGCAGTTGGTTGAGAAAAGATGAGATCTGGACCTGGGTTTCGGGAATAGTGTTCCAGGCAGAGGGGACAGCAGGTGCAAAGGCCCTGAGGCAGGAGTGTGTTCAGGTGTCGAGGAGGGGCAGGTGAGAGAAGACACGTGTGGATGGTGAGCTTATGGTGCTCAGAGATGCTCAGATGGGCGCCCTGGGAGCCAAGCGTTTGGACAGGACTGCTGGCATCTAGGAAGAATGGACCCTGGAAGGCAGGATGGGGCCCCCTGTTAGGAGGCTGTGAGGTGATCAGGGGGAGAGGTGGTGGCTTGGGCCAGAGTGCAGCAGTAGGGGTGGGAGGATGGCCCGATCGGGCATTTATTTGGAGGTGAAGCTGAGGGGACTTGCCTCAAGGTTGGATCTGGGGTGGGGTGGGGGGCTGAGGATGCACTGAGATTTTGGCTGAGCAGCTGAAAGGATAGAGGGCCCACTTACAGGCCAGCTCCACGCAGGCTGTCTAGGAGGCATCCCGGGAGTATGGTTTGGGGCACGTGAAGTGTGGAGGGGAGGAGGTCCTGGCAGCTTCCACCTGGAGTCAGGGAGACGTCCAAGGCGTGGCCCTGAGGGGTGGGTCCCAGCTCAACTCCCAGAGTGCAGGCTGTGTGGCCTGGGGACGTCCCTCCACCCTGTGTTCATCAGGTGAGGCTGGCCTGTGCGGGACACAAGGATGGGCCCATGGGGTGAGATCGGACTCACTGCAAGACTCGGACAGCTGGCTGGATGGGAAAGGAGAGTACGTGGGTGGCGTGTGGGAATGCAAGACCTGCTCAGTTGAGCCCCTCAGCATGAGTGGTGGGGTCCTAATGTGTCTAGAGGTGGGGAGGGAGAGTGGCAGGGGTGGGGTGAGGCAGAACCCCCCATCCCTGGCTCGGCCGGGCTGGCAGACTCTGCACAGCATGGTTTGGAGAGCAGGAGGCGAGTTTAGAAAGGAAGTGCCTCCATCTTTCTGTGTAAGCCTTTATGGATATTCTTCATGGCTTTGTTGGTTTGTTTTGCTGCCTCATTGGAAACACACGGCTCTCCAGGGGCTCGGATAGCCTATGCCTTTGAGTCAAAGGGGCACTCAGTTTTTTCAGGGAAATGCCTTGGGAAGCAAAGGGTCCTCACTAGAATCTGAGAGAGGCCCAGCTGTGTTCATTATCATAATGAGGGTCCTTGTCTTTGTCTTCTCGGCCATGTTGAGGGAGGATGTTGCTTAATTACTGACTGGTCAGTGGTCATTAAGAACTTGGACGAGGCGCTACTCGAAGCTACTCACTCAGGCTCCAGGATTGAGTTTTTGGTCCTTTGTAGCAGGCTGAAGGATGGCCTCCAAAGAAGTCAGATTCTAATTCCTGGAACCTCTGAGTGGTACCTTTTCTAGAGATAGAATCTTTGCAGATGTGATTCAGTTAAGAATCTTGCATGCGGAGGTGGTCCTGGGCTATATCTGATGGGCCCTAAATGCCATCACAAGTGTCCTTACAAGAGGGAGGCAGCAGAGATGTGAAAGATAAGAGGAGAAAGGTGATGTGAAGATGAAACAGAGATTAGGGTGATGTGGGTGTGGTGGCTAATTCTATGTGTCAGCTTGACTGTGCCAGACACTTGGTCAGACCTGATTCTGGGTGTGTCCAGGCAAGATTAGCTTTTGAATATGTAGGCAGACTGAGGCAGATTGCCCTCCTCCACGTGGGTGGGCCTCATCTAATCAGTTGAGGGCCTGGCTGGAGCAGAAAGGTGGAGTGAGAATTCCCTCTCTCTGCCAGGCTGTCTTTGAGCTGGGCCACTGGTTTTCTCCTGCCTTCAGATTAGGACTAGAGATGGAACTTGCATCGTCAGCTCCCCTGGGTCCAGCGTGCTGACTGCCGATCTCAGGGCCCGTCAACCTCCATGGTCACGTGATGGGATTCATTAGGGATTCATAAATCCCTTTCTCTGTGTATACACATCCTATCGATTCTGTTTCTCTGGGGGTGCTGACTAATACAGTGGCCACAAACCGAGGAGTGCCAGAAGCCACTGAAAGCTGGAAGAGGC
This sequence comes from Dama dama, assembly GCF_033118175.1. Taxonomy (NCBI): domain Eukaryota; kingdom Metazoa; phylum Chordata; class Mammalia; order Artiodactyla; family Cervidae; genus Dama; species Dama dama. The sequence continues at coordinate 22,859,384 of NC_083696.1, read as the reverse complement.
CAGGAAGGATTCTCCCGCAAAGCCTCTGGAGGGAGCGCAAGCCTGCTGACACCGTGATTTCAGCCCAGAGAAACTGACTGCAGACTCCTGGCCTCCAGAACTCTGAGAGAATAGGTTTCTGTTGTTCTAAGCCACCCGGTTTAGAGTCATTTGTTAGAGCTGCCACAGGAAAAGAACACAGCCAGTGTAAACAGTGCTCCCGTAAATACCCAAGCCACACGCACGAGCTGTTATTCAGGCATGGATTTCAGGGAGTGGCACCACTGGGCCAGGGTGTGTGTCTCTTTGTTTTATAGACCGTGCCAGGTCGCCTTCTGAAAAGATCTAGCAGTCCATCTCTTTCCTGCATGGATGGGTGTGTACCCTGATCCTACAGGTTCTCTCAGTGGTGGGCATGAGCGGTCTTTCTGACTCTGTCGGTCTGAGAAGTCCAGAGTGGCAGCTTTGTTGCTTGACGTGTGTCTCCTTGAACCTGGTGAGTTTAGGATCTTTGCTCAAAGGTCCCTCCATCTGTGAATTGCCCATTTGGGTTCTTTGCCTGTGTTTTTCTTAGGGTGTTTCTCCCTCCCGTATCCTTTTGTTGTTGTTGTTTAGTCGCTGAGTTGTGTCCGACTCTTTGTGACTCCATGGACTGTAGCCCACCAGGCTCCTCTGTCCATGGAGTCCTCCAGGCAAGAATACTGGAGTGGGTTGCCATTTCCTTCTCCAGAGCATCTTCTCAACCCAGGGATCGAATCTGTGTCTCCTTCATTGGCAGGCAGATTCTTTACCATTGAACCACCAGAGAAATCTTATTGTGGGGGCTTTTCATTCGTTATAGGAATGGATGGTTTTCTGTCTTGAAAACAAACAGTTCTGTTGTTTGCTAATTACTTTTACTTAGGTGTCATTTGCCATCAAGATTAAATCATTATATGGTCAAATGTGTCTCGTTTCTTTTATGACTTCTAAGTATTAATAACTGTATTTGTTAGAAAGATTCCATGGGCTCTCTATTGACTTCTTGGTAGGTGTTTTATTGTTTTGTGTATAAATTCTGCTCTTGAGCCTGTCTAAAACTGCTTTAGCATAATAGGGAGTAAGATGCTTGAGGGAGGGGAGTATAATTTTATTTCCCTCCAGTGTACCAGCACTAAAGAATTATTCAGTGATCAGCCCTTTGACCAATGAATTGAACTTCAGCTCTGTAGTATATTATGGTCTCATGTAAACTGATTCCCTTAAGGGATTCTCCAATCCATCCCGCTGGCCTGTTCGTCTTCCACGTGCCAACTTTACATTGGCAGCAGCTGCATGTATGGTGTGTTTTGAGAGGAACCCCCCCTTGCTGAACTCTGTGTGTGTGATGAGATGTCACAGGACTGTTCTTATAATGCACTCATGACTGCGTATCCACGTTAACGTGTATCATGGCTCCTGGGAAGAGGAAGATGTGGGTGGACGCACGATGTTTGTGCTGCCAGGGACAGGGGGCAGGGAGGTATGGTGAAGGTTGGAGAGGAGGCCAGGTGAAAAGGGACACAAAGACCTTTGCATTGAGTAAAATTACCCCTCTGCACAGGCAGAATTTTTCAAGATGATTGAACAAGTGAAACAGCAGTATTCAAGGAATAAGGCTGACTGGCTCATTGGAAAAGACCCTGATGCTGGGAAACATTGAAGGCAAGAGGAGAAGGGGACGACAGAGGATGAGATGGTTGGATGGCATCACCGACTCGATGGACATGACTTTGAGCAAACTCAGGGAGTTGGTGATGGACAGGGAGGCCTGGCGTGCTGCAATTCATGGGCTTGCAAAGAGTTGGACACGACTGAGCAACTGAACTGAACTGAGCTGAAGGAATAAGGCGCTAAAAGAGAACAAGTTTATCATGGAAAGATAACATACGGTGCTGGCTCCACCGTCGTGTTGTGGACTTGCAGCGGCCTAGGTGTTCTCTGGGTATGGGTGCTCTTACTCTGCACGTGGTGGGGCGTGTGTGTACTTAGCGGGGTGCACGTGCCCTTGGCTTGTATGAAGGCTGCCGTTCCCAGGTACCCTGTGTCCAACAGCTGCCCTCAGGAGCTCACACCTGGGCACCGACTAGGGCCTTCTGGGCTGGCGTGCCGTCTCCACAGGGCCCTTTGTGTACCCCAGATGCCCTCTGTGTCCCCCAAACGCCCTCTGTGCCCAAGCTCCCACAGTGCTGCTCAAGCTGGACTGGCTCCACCCACACTGGGAACCTGCTGAGGTCAGGGCAGTGCTTATCCTCTTGGGGCCCTCGCCCCGCCCACACTGCAGGTGGAGGGGTGCCTGGAGCTGCGTGCCCCTGAGCCCACACAGGACAACAGCTATCTCACCTAAGGAAGCTGGGTGCAGCAGAAGAGGGCGTGGGGTGGGATGGGTGTAGGCGCCGCAGGCTCAGGGCTGTCCTGTTGCTCTGCCCTGCAAAGGTCCTCCTTTGGCAGCTGCTGGTGGCCCGGCCTGCTTCTCGGGTGGGGGTGGTGGTCCAGGATGCACTTGCAAGCTGGCTCACTTGTCCCATGGACACCTGGGTGACTGGAGGCTCTTTGCTTTGCTGACAGTGGAAGGCGAACCAGGAGCCTCCCTGTGCATGGGGGAAGGAGGAGGAGGTGGAGCTGCTGCAGGGGAGACGTCTGCCCACTGGTAGATGTGGACCACTCAGGTCCTCTAGATGTGGGGCTGGCCCCTGTGATGGGGATTGCAGGTGGGCCTGGCGCACCGCGGGCCTTTCCTGATCGCTCGGTTAGTAAAGAATCCACCTGCAATGCTGGAGACCCCGGTTGGATTCCTGAGTTGGGAAGATCCTCTGGAGAAGGGATAGGCTACCCACGCCAGTGTTGTTGGGCTTCCCTGGTGGCTCAGCTGGTAAAGAATTGGCCTGCAATAAGGGAGACCTGGGTTCGATTCCTGGGTTGGGAAGATCCCCTGGAGAAGGGAAAGGCTACCCACTACAGGATTCTGGCCTGGAGAATTCTGTGGACTGTATAGTCCATGGGGTCACAAAGAGTCGGACATGATTGAGTGACTTCCACTTTCACTGCACACTGCGGGGTGGGTGTTGGCTGGGCGCACTTGGCACCAGGTCCCAGTGCTGGCCCAGGGTCTGTGCCTGGTAGTCTGTCTGCTTCCTTCCTGGGGAGGGGTAAGCAGGATGGGCCAAGGACCCCTGTTGTGCAGAGCGGTGTCTAGCACTGATCCCCTCCAGGCCTGCATGGATCAATACCCCCCACCAGTGGGTTTTGACACAAGAGCTGGAGGGGCATGAGTGTGTGGTGCTGATCCTTTGCCAGCGGTTCCTTTGCCAGTGAAAATCATCTGTCTTTCCAAATTTCACCTGGACTCTGTACTTCCAGCCAGCACATGAGGTGGCCCTGGCTGGGCAGTTTCTTCTGATGTGTCCGATCCTGCCAGCGCCTGCCCTTCCTTGCAGCTTGCGCCCTGCTTCTCTGAGATTCCGCAGGCACTTGGCTTCCTTATAACTACATGTGTTGCTGCAACCCAGCAAGGAGTTCAGGGTGCCTTGCAGAGCTGTTTGCATTTAATAGACATATTAAAGCTTGAAAATATGAGGCCACCCCTTCCACGCCAGTGGGGCTGTGGCTGGGCGCCGGACAGCCCCTTGGCCTCCAACCCAAGGAGCCCCTCCCACTGCTCTGGCAGTGACTGTGACCCAGGCCACACAGGGGAAGTAGACCGAGTCAGAGGCTGGTCTGTGGCCAGCAGGGGTGGGAAGGATGTGTGATGTGTTTCCGGTGGCCTGGCTGGGGAAGGGGCATTAGTAACAAACGAGCTCACCAGCCTCACCCGTGTCAGTCTGCAAGTCCCTGCCTGCACAGTTCGGGCTTGTGTACACTGAGGTGCATGCCCAGTGGGGAAGAGAGAGAGACGTTTAAAAACCCAGCTGTGGGACGTGAGAGGCACTGTCAGCACCCTGGGTCCGCCTCCTCCCTGCCCTGTGGGGTGATTGTCCCCTGCATGCGGCGTTCACCATCCGGCCAGCCCCCAGGCCTTTGTCTTAACAGCGGAGTCTGGCGCTGAGTTTCTGATCGGAGTCCACAGTTTAACTGGATTTTAGTGCGGGCCCATGTAGGAAGGAAAACAGAAAGTGCTGGCCTAGTGTGGAGGTGGAAGTGGTGAGAGGGACCCAGGGGCTGTGTAGAAAGAAAGCAGCCCTGATGGCAAGTGGGCCGAGGGCGCCGGGTGTTGGGGACCCTACAGGCATGAGAAGGAGTCTCTAGTTCTGGGCGGTGGGTGATCGGTGCTCTCTCCCTGCACCTGGCTCTGGGCCACTTTTGCCCCCTGCTCATGGCCAGGGCCTCCTGACGCTGTGGTCAGAGCTCAAGGTCATCCTTCCAGTAACAGCACTCTGGCCGCATCTCTCTTCTGGCCTTGGACCCACTATGCTGGGCTCTCGCCTCAGCACCCTTGGGTTCTCTACCTGGCAACTTGTTTTCCCCAGCTGGAAAATGGCCCATCCACCACGCATACCCCCATGAGTCCCCTGGGGATCCTGTCCATTGCACAGACCCCCACCCACCCCCTGAGAGTACCTAAGATGACAAAGCAGGCCCCCCACCCTGAGAGCCCCCACAATGATCTCTGCATCTGTGGTCCCTTACTTTTTTTTTTTTTCCTGGAAGATCATGAGCTTGTAACCCAGAGGGGCCTGGGCACATTTGAAGGGTGTGGAGGATGCCCTGAGTGGCTGATTGGTAGAAGATGCTGGAGCAGAGGACAGTGCCAAGGTGGTCAGCGTGGCTGGGGCCAGTAGTGTGTAGGGTGTGTCTAGGCGAAGGGGTGGTGGGAGAGAAGCCCCGTGTCCTGGGTGGCCCACAAGATGAGGGTCAAGTCAGAGGGCAGGTGATGAGCCACTGGACCTTTGTTGTCTGTCTGAACTTGGTGAGACTGAAGTCTGGCTCATCTGTCCCTGGAGCTTTTCTCCTCATGCTGTCTGGCACTTGGCAGCTATGACCAAGGCTGTGCTGTAACTGGAGAATTATTAACGTGGTGCAGTCTAGAGCCAAATAAAGTTGAATTCATGCTTAAAATTGGTGCAAAGGTGTGGTGAGCTTGAACATGGGTCAGTTGGTTTTCATTTGACCAAAATGTATGCAGTGGGTTCTTTGCTAACTTTTTTTTAAAGTGCAAGAACGTGTAAATAGGTTTTTTAAAAATAGACACTTCTCTTGCTTTTTACTGCAAGTCGAATTGACCCATTGATGCACTCTGAGTCCTGAGGTCTGCGGTGGGCTGCAGAGCTCTGGAGATGGGTCTGCTGAGCTAGTGCTGATCCGAGGAGCACCTTTGCGGTGGAAGCCGCATTAAATTTTATGTCTTGTTATCTGTGGATGGTGAAGGCTGCTGTTTGAAACCCTGAGCCTCTGCTTGGTACCTTAAATTTTGGGTGAAATCTTTAATCACAGAAGAAAAGTGTTTCCCCAAGTGTTTCTTTTAATATTACTGTCGCTTTAAGAAAATTGTCTTCAGAGCTAATTGTCTTCATAGGCAGTTTATTAGACCAGAGTGGTTTTGACTCTCAGCAGCTAGACCTTAAGTGAATCAAAGAAACTCTGTTTTTTAAAACAGGTGGCTCATATATTATAAATCTATGAAAATATTTTAGAATTGTAAGCCATATTGCCTATTTTCTGGAAGTCTTAAAATACTTAAATTATATATAATTCTAGTCAATGAATGTAAAGAATATTTCAATTTGTTGTCTCAAAATACCTTGAAAGCCGGAAACATTCTTGTTTCTTATAAATGACAAAATAAAGTGTTTTCATAATGCTGGTTTGACTGGAAAAGCAGCTTTTAACTCTTGAAGGGATGGATTAATATTTTCTCTAATTTCATGAGCCCAGCTCTGCCACTGAGGGTCACAGTTCCCTGGCACTTTCGGCCAAGTCACAGAGCACGCCTGCTTGGACATCTGATGAGAACTGTCACAAGGCCCTGGGCAGCTCTGAAAGTCGTCCCCACGCCATCCCAGGACACGGCATTCCCACTGAGCCCACCTGAGCACTAACCGTGGCTGTCTTGCCTCTCCTGCATCTTGTCTCCAAGCCAGCGTGTTGTCACCAAAGGCTCCGAGGGAGAGGAAGGTGCAGGAGGTCACTGGACTGGTGCCTTGGAGCAGGTGGGGCCACTCCTGGGAGCAGAGTCTGCGTTGTCACCCCTTGTCGCAGTCCTGCAGCATCCCACGCATACTGACTGTCTCCCGCCACCTCTGTGGCTCGTTAGAACCCTCCAGTTAGAAGGGGCAAAGACCAGCATGCTGCCCCTGCCTGCGTGATGTGTGGGTCAGCAGGTGGGATGGACCTACCTGGTTTCTGGATTTAAGGGATTTTAGACTTGAGGTCCGGAGAAGGCACTGGCACCCCACTCCAGTAGTCTTGCCTGGAAAATCCCATGGATGGAGGAGCCTGGTAGGCGGCAGTCCACGGGATCGCTAAGAGTCATACACGACTGAGCGACTTCACTTTCACTTTCATGCATTGGAGAAGGAAATGGCAACCCACTCCAGTGTTCTTGCCTGGAGAATCCCAGGGACGGGGGAGCCTGGTGGGCTGCCGTCTGTGGGGTCGCACAGAGTCGGACACGACTGAAGCGACTTAGCAGCAACAGCAGCAGACTTGAGGTGTGGGACGGAACAAGTTTCAGTCCTGCAGGGGCAGGGCATGGATCTCTCGTATAGCATGGCTCTGTCCATCAGATGGGTGCAGCCATCCTCAATCTTGCTTATTACCAAGACCCAGACACCCGGTGTTTGTGGCAGTCACATGGCTGTGTCTGCCTACCCCATGACCTGGCTTCCTTCACTGGACATGTCGGCCAGTCCTCTGTCCTGGTGCCCTGAGGGGGACCTCAGGAGTCTGTGTCCGTTGCAGGCAGCCACGAGGGTCCATGCCTGTGTCCCAGACCCGGGTCCTCCTATCATGGAGTGTGGAATTTTTCACGGCAGCAGTGGAGCCCAGGTGGCCCTAGTGGTAAACAACCCACCTTCCAGCGCAGGAGACAGAAGAGACGCAGGTTCGATCCCTGGGTCGGGAAGATCCCCTGGAGAAGGGCATGGCAACCCACTCCAGTATTCTTGCCTGGAGAATCCCATGGACAGAGGAGCCTGGCGGGCTACAGTCCCTGGGGTCGCAAAGAGTCAGACATGACTGAAGCCACTTAGCACACATGTGGTGGAGCTGTAGGCGCTGCTTTTTGGGGGGAGGGGGACGTTGAGGGTGGTACTGGGTGCTGGTCAGAGGCCGTGTCTGGTGGGGCTGAGCCTGTGGGTGTCTGCCCATCTCCTCAGGATGGTTCCTGACCAGCTGCGGGCCCCACCATCCTCATGCTGTGCCCCATTCCAGGCCCCGCAATGCGTTGGCCACTCTGCACTGGCACTCATGTGCCCCCATCCAGCCGCCCCTGCAGGTAGCATGGTGACCCCCGGGCTAGGCCCACTCTCGGGAGGATGTCCTGATGGGTAGTATAGTCAGGGGACAGAGAGGCGCTCCTCTGCCAGCTCTTCTTCCCGAGGTGGTTTCTGGGCAGCGGTGCTGAGGTGTCTTATACACAGCACGTCCCCGTTCACCCTCGCTGCCACTGTGCAGCCATGACTGGACCGGATGCTGTGGCTCTCCCTGTTTTCAAGGCTGGACGCCGACACTCGGAGAGGCTTAGGGGCTTGCTGGGCCCCTGCAGGAGAGCCTGGCTGAAAGGCAGCTCCCTGTTCATGACCCGGAGCCCGAGGCCCTCACCCTGTGGCTGGGCCCATGTGATCCCTGGAGACACCAAGGGGCCTGGTCCCCTTCCCCCGTCCTGCGTGGCTCTAAGGACCTTTCTCCTCGGGGACAGGCACTCCTGGCTCCTCCCTTGGCCTCAGCCGGCCGTGCCCGTGCCCCTGAATGAGCCCACACAGGAGAACAATTGGGTCCACATCGCGGGCGCACAGCTGGCCATTGAGAGGGACGAGAATGGGGCAAGCGTGTTCCATGGCCTGAGGGAGGCTCACTGCGATGGCCTTGTCCCACTGCTGAACGGCTCCTTGTCGTGGCCCCTGTGGACCCGGCTGCCATGGCCTGTCCCCCTGGCCCCACCCAGGATGCACCCTGGAGACCGAGGTGTCAGGACAGACCCCCCTGGGCAGCAGAGCTCCCTGTGAGGACAGGGTGGCTGGGTCAGACTGCGTCTTGAGCACCGTCCTCCGTGACCAGTGCGGGGTGAGTGAGCCCATCGGCGAGTGCAGCCCCTGGGAGAGGTAAGGTGGCTGGACTGGGTGGCAGGGGCTTGGCTCTTTAGGGTTTGCTGCCAAGAAACCTAGCATTTTCTTTTCTTTTTTTCCCGATGGTATGATTTACTTCCTGCTGAAGTATTCTGAGTGCCTGCCATGTGAGACCTTGTTTGCTGCTGCTGCTGCTAAGTCGCTTCAGTTGTGTCCGACTCTTTGCAACCCCATAGACGGCAGCCCACCAGGCTCCTCCGTCCATGGGATTTTTCCAGGCAAGAGTACTGGAGTGGGTTGCCATTGCCCTCTCCAGAGACCTTGTTTAACCCTCTGAATAATCGGGTGACCTACAGTCATCCCCATTTCACTGACACGGAAATGTGTACAGTGAGGCCGAGTACTTAGTGCATCCCAGCATTTTCTTATTATTTGTGCAGATGGGTTTTTGTTTTCTCAGGTCTCATGGCTCAGGTGAACAGGAGTGGGCTGAGTCAGCAGACAGGTGTCCTGTCCGTTGACCCGAGTGACCAGGGCCTGAGTGACTGATGGCCCATCTCAAGGACCAGAGGAGTTTGCTTATGAGAAGTGCATCTGTCTGTCCAGCAGGCCAGCAAGTGTCCAGGGCTGAGGCTGTGATTCAGGGCAGGCACTCTGCTGGCCACGGGAGGCTCCACGGTCCTTTTCTTGAGCAGCTGATTGAGATCCCTGTGGATGGATCATAATGTGGGCATGGGCCAGGAGTGCTCATCACCTCCCTTTAATGTTTGGAATAGCTTAGGTCTCTTGGTTTCTCCCTTTCCTATGTGCTTGTCAAGTAGTGTGTGAAGGTCATGGGCCTTGAGTCCAGTGGAACTTAAGTGTATTGAAGTCCAGTAACTGGGGAGGATGCTCGCTGTATTTTGGAGGGGTTGCTGGGCCGGGGTTGCGGGGAGCTAGGGAGAGAGCCAGAAACACATCAGAAACTCTGCCATACCAGCTTGGAAAAGCTCGGTGCTTAGGGGCCTGATAAAAAGAAACAGTGGCAGGAAAGTGCCCAGACTGAGGACTGTGGAGGGAGTTCTGAGGTTGGAATTAACATAGGAATAGGGCTGTGAATAAGGGTGCTTGTAATCCTTCCAAAATTGGGATAAAATTTGCATCTGAATGACTCATCAAGGCAAGATTGCCTTGGAATGTGTGGTTTCCTTCTTATTTTTCAGTTCCTACTACCAATCATTTGCATTTTTTATTCAACCAGCATTCTTACTGCTACCTTACAATTGCCCTCATCCTGACTTTTCCTAGCCTGGATTTCTGCATTGGCATCTCCCATCCTGTCTATCTTCATGGAGGGTGTGCAGGAGTGATGGTCCCCATTCAACACAGCACCCAGGTGGACGCCTAGCTCTCAGGCCAGCTGGCTAACTCAGCCCTCATAGGCAGATAGGTCTTGTTTGGACTTCCCAGGATTAAAAAAGTATATTTTATTTTTCAGTGTCAAGAAATTAGGAGACCACCTAAAATTCTAATTTTTTTTTCTAGGAGAAAAATCAAAAGAGTTACACCTATTCAGTACTGAACGGCAGTAGGAGTCTGCAAGTCCCTAAAGATGTTCACATTCTAAGCCCGGGAACCTGTGAATATGTTAAAGGAATTTTGTAGGTATGATTAAGTTAAGGATCTTGAGATAGGGAAATCATTCTGGTTTATCAGCTACTGTTGCTACTGTTTAGTAACTAAGTTGTTTGTGTCTGACTCTTTGTGATCTCGTGAAAGTGAAAGTCACTCAGTCATGTCCAACTCTTTGCAACCCCATCGACTGTATATACAGTCCATGGAATTCTCCAGGCCAGAATACTGGAGTGGGTACCCTTTCCCGTCTCCAGGGGATCTTCCCAACCCAGGGATCAAGCCCAGGTCTCCCACATTGCAGGCGGATTCTTTACCAGCTGAGACACAAGGGAAGCCCAAGAATACTGGAGTGGGTAGCCTATCCCCACTCCAGCGGACCTTCCCGACCCAGGAATTGAGCTGGAGTCTCCTGCATTGCAGGTGGATTCTTTACCAACTGAACTATGAGGGAAGCCCTTGTGACCTCATGGGTAGATCCTAAATGTAATCATGAGGTTCCTAATGAAAGAGTCAGGAGGACAGAGAGAAGATGCTATGCTGCTGGTGTAGGGGAGGAAAACTTTTCCTCTACTCTTCAGTTCTATTTGTGGGGCCTGTGAATTAAACTGACAACAAATTAACAGGGGAAAAGGCATATCACATTTAATGTTGTTAACATGCACAGAGGCTTCACACAAAAGAAGTAAAGTAGGAATTGTGGTCTGGGCTCGGGCTGGAAAAGGATTTTCAGATATTAGGCAGAAAGAAAGGAGAATAAAGTTTATTAGAGTGGGAGATGCTGTTAGAGCAGCCGGCCAACTCAAGGGAGAACTGGCGTTGAACAGGGGTCCTTAGTCCTGTCCTTTTATACCCAGGGTACAAGGAGTGGGATCGGGGTCTTGTGGGTCATTTGCTGATTGGAAGAGGCATGTATACTGGGTGGGGAAAGAGTAGGGCAAATACTTTCTCCCTATGGTAGGATGGGAGACAGGTTATACTGTTCCTTTAATAGGTACAATATGGAGGAGGGAAGGACAGTAGGGTCTAGTTTTTCCATTCCGCATTCCAAGACCCTCTTGGTTTTATCTGTTCTTTCCTCCTTGGGTCACCACATTCCTCCCTCTGTTTATTTTTAGGGCCAATTCTTTGGCCCCTTTTGATACCCTGCTCACGTCTAACAATCTACCTGTTTCCCTTCTCAGGCATTTGGGAACCCAGTCTCAAAGGAAAAGGGGCAATGACCGCTCTGACTTCTTCAGGCTGTATAGGAGCATCATGGGGTTCTGGGTTCCTTTTGCCTGCTCTCTGTCAGGGTGCATTTACGGAGGGAGAGGAGAGTCCATGGAATGATAAGGTGACTTGTTTCAGCATTGTCTGAGTGTTGGTCAGGGAATATTCTTGTCATACTACCACTTGGAGATTTGTTGTATTCTAGAAGAAACAAACTCAGCAAGAAAGTTAAAGGTACGTGGCCCAAAGATTAATCAAAGTAGAAAAGCTGCTCAGGGGCCACCAGGAGAACCAGGACCAGACATTGGTTTGTGACATTAGTGTTTCTCTGGGTATGAGAAGATGCAAGAATTTGGACTCATAAAATCTTTACCTGAAAACTTCTGGCTATCTGGAGGCTGGTTCTTCTGAGTTTTTCCCAGAGCACAGAGTGCCTTATTTCTGACCTTCACCCTGAACTCCTTTCAGAAGTTGCTGAAGGTAAGCAGCTTGCAATGGTCATGATATAATCTTTGTAGAGGCAGCTGGCAGGTGCCAACTTCCAGTCAACAGGATCCCTTCATAGCCACATATTTGACCGTGCTTTGGGGGCATTTCATGGCCATTGTGTCCCATGGTGCTGGGCAGGCTCATGCCCAGGTTTAACGAAAATTCCATTGATAGGTCACTCAGTGTGCTGTTATTGGATCAGGCCTTGTGAGTAGCAAAAGTCTCTGGACCATACCTGTATTACTTGCCTCTTGGTCCAGGAAAATATTCCCTCTTGTTGCTTCTTCCCAATTCTAGAGTTACATTATTACAATCATTGATCTCATATGGAACTGCATATCAGCATTTTATCACAGGCTCAGTCACACATTTGGTAACATAAGAAACAATCTTCTGAAACAAGTGACACAGAGAATAATATAGCTAGCAGTTATTAGTGAGGTCACAAGTAAGAATTATAAGTCAAGAACGTTCATTAGGTAGAGCCCAGTATACCCCAGGTCATCTGACTTTGTTTGTTAAATGACTATAGCCTGGTGTTAATCTCCTGGTTGTACATCATGGAGCATCTGATCTTTATCCAAAGATTGGTTACTGAGATAAGCTTCGGAAACAAACTTAGAGTGTCCTTTTTAATAACTTAATTAAATCTTTTAGCAATATAACTTAGCAAGGAACTATTTCAGAAGTGAGTCTTAGTAAACACTGCTGCTGCTGCTGCTGCTAAGTCACTTCAGTCGTGTCTGACCCTGTGTGACCCCATAGACGGCAGCCCACCAGGCTCCCCTGTCCCTGGGATTCTCCAGGCAAGAACACTGGAGTGGGTTGCCATTTCCTTCTCCAATAGCATGAAAGTGAAAAGTGAAAGTAAAGTCGCTCAGTCGTGTTAGACTCTTCGCGACCCCATGGACTGCAGCCTACCAGGCTCCTCTGTCCATGGGGTTTTCCAGGCAAGAGTACTGGAGTGGGGTGCCATTGCCTTCTCCTCTGAGTAAACACTAGACCTTAGTTAACAATACTAGAAACTTAGTTTAACAATTAACAAAACTTAATATTCAGTGAAACATGATTTTTTCATTATGAGGGCATTAACCCTGTAGCCAGGGAAGGCTTTAACCCATAAAATAAAAATGAGGTTTGTTAGGGAGCCAGGAAAAACCAACTGGCCATTTTGGATTTACCATACCCCTGACTCTTTGATTTACAGCTATCATTCACCCATTTTTAACTCCCCGATTTAGGAGTAGACTGTTGCTATGTTTTAAGGACATCGGAATGGCAAAAATCTAACAATGATGGGTTATTTTTTTGTAGAAGCAGAATGAGCTTTTATATGTACCATAATCTTAAATAATACTTTACCAAAGTAACGAAAGATTTTAAAAACAAATATAAATCACTTAAAGGCAAAGAAATTCATAATCTGTTATCGAAAGCTTCATTCTAAGAAAACTTTGTTCTCTTAACATACAGAGTAGATTAAATTCCAGTCTGTTACCTGTTTACCAGATAATGAACAAACAAAATTAGTTTATCGCTTAATCTTAGAAGTTTTTTCCATAAATCTTGAAGTAGCAGTATTCTTGCAAAGGCATCAGAGTGAAACCATAGAAGGCTGTTTAAAATCTAACTAAACTGCAATTGACAAAGTAACCTGGTCATTGTTATGACTTATAACACTTTAACATATAACTGACAACATTTTACCAGGACGTATCAGATTTTCATGAATTTCACATAATTTCTAGGATATTTATATTAGTAACATCAACCATACAGTACAACCTGATAGGATTCATCACTCCTCTAAAAATACTTCCCATGTATTTTAACATGTCAGATGAACTCAGGTAGTTTAATAGCTCTTTGGGATGTTTCAGGGGCCCTCTGAAGCATCCCAAAGTCAGCTAGAAGTCAAGTTATTTAGGAAATTTTGTTGATAAACATCGAAAGGGTTTATAACACTCAGTCAGATAAAATCATATAGATCACTGTAAAACAATATATTCACTTAGCCAAAGTAACAAAGAAGATTTCAAAGGTAAACATAGAACAGATCACTTCAGAGGTAGATATAAAATCCATTATCAAAGGCAGTTTGACATCTCAAGAAAACGTGTATTTATACGCAAAATTCTTCCCTTGGGGTCCACTGTCCATAAAACCTTATTATCACATTCTGTACCCATTACTTTGTTCTCCCATCCTGAAACAGCCACCTGTAAGTCAGACCTACTTCCTTTTCCCTTCATAAAATGTAATTTCATTCCTCATACCTTCTTTACTGAAAAGACACATCGTGCTTTCCTTAAGCAGCCAAGAACTGACCTTTATATTAGCAGTCTATAGATTGGTGAGCATACATATCAGTGACAATTTCAAAAAAAAATTCTAGAGAACATCTTAGGATGGCATCAAACATTATTCATTAATAGTCTAAAATATCTAGTTTCTCTGTAAGAGGAAGTGTTCAGTAATGAATGTTTCAGAATCTTACTTTATTTGGAAATGTCCTAGCTATTCAATAAACTTTCGTCACTTAGTTTAGCGCAACCCTTGAAATTCTGGTTACCAAAATCTAGAGAGACTGTTTCAGACAGACATTTCTAAAGTATAATTATTCTTAATAGAGTTTATCTAAAAGCTCATATCTAGTTTACTTTTTTTTTTGAAGTTTCTTCACTTGAGGTACTTTCCTTGCTGACAAACTTGTAACAGATATAACAATATTTAACTTATAATAAACCTAGGCACAATGAAAATACCATGCTTAGTGTTAATGACTCTTCAGTTCAGTTCAGTCGCTCAGTCGTGTCCGACTCTCTGCAACCCCATGAACCACAGCAAGCCAGGCCTCCCTGTCCGTCACCAACTCCCGTAGTCTACCCAAACCCATGTCCATCGAGTCAGTGATGCCATCCAACCATCTCATCCTCTGTCGTCCCCTTCTCCTCCTGTCCTCAATCTTTCCCAGCATCAGGGTCTTTTCAAATGAGTCAGCTCTTCGCATCAGGTGACCAAAGTATTGGAGCTTCAGCTTCAACATCAGTCCTACCAATGAACACCCAAGATTGATCTCCTTTAGGATGAACTGGTTGGATCTCCTTGCAGTCCAAGGGACTCTCAAGAGTCTTCTCCAAGACCACAGCTCAAAAGCATCAATTCTTCAGCGCTCAGCCCTCTTTATAGTCCAACTCTCACATCCATACATGACCACTGGAAAAACCATTGCCTTGACTAGATGGACCTTTGTTGGCAAAATAATGTCTCCACTTTTTAATATGCTGTCTAGGTTGGTCATAACTTTCCTTCCAAGGAGTAAGCATCTTTTAATTTCATGGCTGCAATCACCATCTGCAGTGATTTTGGAGCACAGAAAAATAAAGTCAGCCACTGTTTCCACTGTTTCCCCATCTGTTTGCCATGAAATGATGGGACCAGATACCATGATCTTAGTTTTCTGAATGTTGAGCTTTAAGCCAACTTTTTCACTCTCCTCTTTCACTTTCATCAAGAGACTCTTTAGTTCTTCTTCATTTTCTGTCATATGGATGGTGTCATTTGCTATCTGAGGTTATTGATATTTCTCCCGGAAATCTTGATTCCAGCTTGTGCTTCATCCAGTTCAGTATTTCTCATGATGTACTCTGCATATAAGTTAAATAAGCAGGGTGACAATATACAGCCTTGATGTACTCCTTTCTCAATTTGAAACCAGTCGTTGTTCCATGCCCAGTTGTAGTTGTTGCTTCTTGACCTGCGTACAGATTTCTCAGGAGGCAGGTCAGGTGGTCTGGTATTCCCATCTCTTGAAAAATTTTCCAGTTTGTTGTGATCCACACAGTCAGAGGCTTTGGTGTAGTCAATAAAGCAGAAGCAAGGGAACATTTCATGCAAAGATAGGCATAATAAAGGACAGAAATGGTATGGACCTAACAGAAACAGAAGATATTAAGAAGAGGTGGCAAGAATACACAGAACTATACAAAAAAGATCTTCATGACCCAGATAACCACCATGGTGTTATCACTCACCTAGAGCCAGACATCCTGGAATGTAAAGTCAACTGGGCCTTAGGAAGCATCACTACAAACAAAACTAGTGAAGGTGATGGAATTCCGGTTGAGCTATTTCAAATCCTAAAAGATGATGCTGTGAAAGTGCTGCACTCAGTATGCCAGCAAATTTGGAAAACTCAGTAGTGGCCACAGGACTGGAAAAGGTCTGTTTTCATTTCAATCCCAAAGAAAGGCAATGCCAAAGAATGCTCAAACTACTGCACAATTGCACTCATCTCACACGCTAGCAAAGTAATGCTCAAAATTCTCCAAGCCAGGCTGCAATAGTACGTGAACCGTGAACTTCCAGATGTTTAAGCTGAATTTAGAAAAGGCAGAGGAACCAGAGATTAAATTGCCAGCAGCTGTTGGATCATTGAAAAAGCAAGAGAGTTCCAGAAAAACATCTACTTCTGCTTTATTGACTACTTTTCTTTAAGCCAATTAAATTAGAACTCATTTACAATTTCAGCAGTGTTATTAAAAAAAAAAAAAAAGACACACACTGAGACATACATAAATCCATACAGACAGACAGTTCTCTGCTTGAGATTTAAAATTTCTCTTTGGACCCACCCCACTTTTTTCTTCTTTTTTTTTGAAGTTCTAATTTGCTCAAGGCTGAGGTCTCAGGCAAAGTGGACTGTGTATTTCAGGGACATGGAAAGGGTTAACTCCAAGCTTTTCCCTAGGCAGGCTTTTTAACAAGCTAGTTGTTTTTGATTGCATATGTAAAAGGGACCAGCTTTGCAGTTTCCAGTAAAAAAATTTCATTTTAACTAGTTTTCTCTGGGGTCTAAAGAATATCATGGCCAAACTGTGTCAAAAAGTCATCTTTCCTTTCTGTACTCATAGTTTTATACCTAAATTATAGACCAAATAGTGCTCAAATTGACTGATATTAGGGGCAGATCAGCCAATAAAAGTATTGGATTGTCCCTGTAGTGGGAAGTGAGATCTTTGTCCCATCAGAAGAATCTGAAGGGTGAAGGGAATTTGCAGGAGTGGGGGAAGCTTGGTTCCCTCCCCACCTGAGAGAAAAGTGTAGTTAGAAGGGGATTCTTTAGAATGTTAGGAGAGTTTTTGATCCTTCAGGCTTTTGAATATAGGAGAAAGACCTGGACCAAAGGGTACCTCAGAATCCTTTCGGAGAGATCATGTGGATATGAAAGGTTGCGTAGGGGTCGTCTAGGAAATCTGGTGGAGAGAGACAGAGGGGGACAGGAGATAGGGAGGCAACAGAAAGACATGAGCGACATGAGCCCCTCAAATCTGGATTCTGACTGAGGGCCACAAAGGACTGAACGTAAGGAACTTCTGAGCACTTGCCCTGCGTTTGACAAAGGGTAGGGTGCCATTCAGAGGCCATTTTTGTTTTTAGGTCCCCCAGTTTGTATTGAGGCCAGGCCTTTTGCAGGGTCAGAATTTTCCAGTTTCTGAGAATATAGCCAAGGGGTGAGTCTGAGAGAAGCTCCCAGGACGTACCAGAACCCACTCTTAGCCTACCTGCTGTAGAATGGGGGTACTGAGAGTCACTGGCTGACAGAAAGGTGTTCCGTTGGTCCCAGTGATCCCTCTGTGCTCATAATGGCACAAAAATGGCCAACTGTCCCAACAGCCATGTCCGACAGTGAGAGGTGACCTCTGAGAACCGTGTGGCTAAAGCACCATGTGATCCAGGCAGAGAATGACAGAGATTCCGGGAGCAACCGGCTGACTCACTGTTTGGCGATTCCCTGAAATATGGAAGGCACTCTTGAAGGCTCAGGGCAACACCTAGGCTCCTGTAAATTAACCTGGACCGAAAGGAAAAAGTGAAAGTGACAGGGAAGAAGGCAGAGGAATCCGCCTTACAATCCAATGGGGAGGCGGTGGCTAGGGGACAATGGTCTCTGTTTTGCTTCAACCACTATGTGTCTGACACAGTACACAGAAGTTATCTTGCTAGGGGCAGGTGCCCTGGTGGCCTGATCCATTCTGAGTCCCCCTTATCCTCACACGGGAGTCTTCATGGCACCCTAATGGCTTTTAAGTGCCTGACCTGTGCCCACACAATATTGGTTGGCCTAGTCCTCAGTTGGAAAGAAGACACAGGAGAGACCCTCGCGTGTTCAGGAGGCAGCTACTGGGACGCCGTGAGCAGTGGGGCCTTTGAAACACACCAGAGGGTAACCCTGGCCAGAGTTCCTCAGTTGCTTCCATAGCACTTGCCTGTTTGCAGAGGGTCTCTAGGAGAAAGGAGAAGTGAGGAGGTGGGGAAGAGACCCCAAGTTCCCCAAACAGGCCACCAAAAACGTTGTGGTCCGGGTGCAGGTTGGAAAAGAATTTCCAGACATGAGGCAAAAAGAGAGAATAAAGTTTCCTAGAGTGGGAGATGCTGTTAGAACAGCCGGCCAGCTCAAGGGAGAACTGACATTGAACAGAGGTCCTTAGTCCATTTTTTTTTTCCTTTTTCTTTTCTTTTTTTTTTAGTCCATTTTTGTACCCAAGGTACAAAGAGTGGGATTGGGGTCTTGCGGGTCATTTGCTGATTGGATGGGGCATGTATACTGGGTTGGGGAAGAGTAGGGCAAATACCTTCTCCTTCTCGGGGGGGGGTGGGGGGGAGACAGGTTATATTGTTCCATTAATAGTTACAACATGGGGGAGGAAAGGTCAGTAAGGGCCTGGTTTTTCCATTCCTGCTTACCAAGACCCTCTTGGTTTTATCTGCTCTTTGTCCTTGGGTCACCACAGTAGGCTTGGGGCTTATGTATCATTTTAACAAAGGGCAGCCAATTTTGAAGTGACAAGACCAAAGAAAGGGGGGTTGGGCTCCTGGGGACAGTAAATTGTGGGAAGATGACTAGGAAGCATATATAGGATGCTTAGTAAGCAGACTCAGTGTCATCTCTGGTACACTTACTTTTACAGAGAGAATTTATGTCCTGCTTTTAGGCAAATGGAGGAGGGCAGGGAACTCTTCTTGCATCTGCTGTTCTCAGTTGCCTTCAGCTCAGAAGAATCCTTATGCCCAGCTGGCCTCTTTGTCCTATGCTACTGTCTTTACAGTAGAGGAATGAGCCTGGAGCCAAGGAATGCAGGAGGCCTCTGGAAGTTGGAAAACGCTCACAATTTTCCACTGAGCCTTCTGAAGGCATGCCTCCAGCTCTTCCATTTTAGCCCAGTGAGTCCCATGTCAGACTTCTGACCAACAGTTGTGATAACAAATTTATGGTGTTCTAAGCCACCAAGTTTGTAGTGACATTTTGCGGCAGCCATAGAAAACTAATGTAGGTCCCTTAAGACGTGGTTTTGTGCTCAGAGTGTTGCAGAGAAGAAGCCAGTTCTGACTCCATGTTGGAACTGTTTGTTTGACTTGATTTTCATTGCTTTTGTTATTACAGTCATACATAATGGCCTGCCTCAGAGGACCCTGCCCCTCTGCCTGACTGTAAACTAAAGTGCCTTTGTTCAGCTCATAGATAATCTGACTATGCCTACCTGTGAATAGCTACACCAAAAAAAAGAGATTAACACACCCCTTCCAAAGGCTGGCCTTTCCCTTGGAGATGTTTTGCAAGACTGACGACCCTTTCACTTCACTTCCCACTGCCTCTCCCTCTTTATTCTGCCTTTTGACTTCACTTCCTTATTGCTTCTTTCTCTCTGACTCTGCTAAAGAACCTGGTAATCCAGACTCGGACAAGATGATTACTCTGAGACACTCATCTGCCATCTTCTCGGCCAGCTGACTTTCTGAATAAAGTTGTTTTCCTTGCTTCAGCACCTCATCCCTCAGATTCACTGGCCTGTTGTGTGGTCAGCAAACGAGCTTGGACTCGGTGACAAGAGGAGTTTCATAATCACTTACAGAGACAAGATAAATGAAACCATTACCAAGCAGCAAAGAAAGGGTAAGATTTAGTGTGAAACTGCATCATGTGGGCCAGTGATACTCAAACTTCAGGTAAGAATCACCTGGAGGGCCTAGGTAGATATAGCTTGTGCAAACTCAGAGGGCTGTGGAGGGCTGAGAATGTGCCCAGAGGACAGGACACTGCTGGTACTCCTGCTGGCCTGGCATGGGACTTTGCGTCACCTTCTAGACCACGGCTGCTGCAGGAGTTTAGAGGAGCTCAGAAGGGAGTGGCAGTTGCTGGCTTGCAAAGGACATGCGTGCATGCTAAGTCACTAAGTAGTTGTGTCCTACTCTTTGTGACCCCGTGGACTGTTGCCTGCCAGGCTCCTCTGTCCATGGGATTTCCCAGGTAAGAATACTGGAGTGGGTTGCCATGCCCTCCTCCAGGGGATCTTCCTGATCCAGGGATGGAACCTGCGTGTCTTATGTCTCCTGCATTGGCAGGTGAGTTCTTTACCACTGAGCTACCAGGGAAGCCCTTTGCAGAGGATGGTAGGATTTAACAACAGGAGGAAAGAGGAGTGGTGTGTCTGGGGATTGGTAGGGTGGGAGCAGGAATGTGCTGGTGCTCTGCCGGGCCTGAGCTACACGGGGAGGGCAGGAGCGGTCATCTCCTGTCCAGCATCCCTTCCTTCCCAGGGGCCTGACTGGGCATGCGCTGTGTATGAGGCACTCGTGCGTTCGGGGCCAGGGGAGCAGCCATGAGCTCTGGGCTCGCGATTCAGAGAGGACAGAGGACAGTGTGAATGGGGCAGGAGGCGTGGCTTCCCCGTGCCTCGCTGCTCGCTGGGTGGCTGCTGGTTTCAGGAGCCCCACAACCTGGCTCTGGGCTAGCCACTCCCCCCAACCCCGCACCCCCAAGTTCCTGGTCCCGGCCTTGCCTCTGGTTGCATTATGTCCTGTCACGGGTCTCCTGTGTGCCCTTGCCCTCAACACAGTTGAACTTCTGCATGGCCAACTGACCTTTTAATTCAATGGACTGTCCCTCTTGGACTTTAGATCTGAGCCCCTTCTTCTGCTGTGGCTCAGGACTTCGGGGCACATCTATTCCAGCTTATATATTTCCACTGGGTTCAGCATCGTAGGCCCGCAGTGGGGCTATGGGTCTTGAGAAGCATCTGTGCAACTCTAGCTTAGCTCTGTGTAAGCAAGACCAATGGATTTATTTCCTCTATGGATGCTTTTAGCTGGTTCTATGATAGTTCCTGAAAGTTAGACGCTCTGAGTATTTTGCCCGCTCCCCCTTCATATCCTACCTGTTCTTACTGGACTGGGCCCGCATATGCTATACTCCTGGACTTGGTGAACTTGGGTTTTGGTAGAAGTGCCCTCTCTGGGTTGGAATTTTACTACCCTTTTAGCTGTTTGTATGAGAGAGGTGGGTTTAATGCAGGAACAAGGAAATGGTTATACTTTCCACCAGAGGTACTTCTGACCTTGTCCCATTTCACGTGAAAATTGCCTTAGAAATTTTTCTAGACCTTGTTAGTTGCTCAGTTGTGTCCAACTCTTTGCAACCTCATAGACTGTGTAGCCTGCCAGGCTCTTCTGTCCGTGGGATTTTCCAGGCAAAATTATTGGAGTAGGTTGCCATTCCCTTTTCCAGAGGATCTTCCTTGCCCAGGAACGAGACCTGGGGTCTCCTGCATTGTAGGCAGATCCTTTACTGTCTGAACCATCCAGGACTTTACCCTGAGGGGAATATTTTTCCCAACAAACCATGAGAACTGTGACCTGGTCAGGTCTCCACCTTTTAGCCGACAGTGTCTAACACAATTGTCAGCTCTGACCCTGATCTCCAGGGTTCTCAATCATCTCTTACTTTATTTCAGAACATATAAACAGATGTACACCCCTACACCCACACACACTACACATACCACTCACACACAGATGTGTATTCCAGCTGACCGTGGGTCTCTGTCAACCTGGCGTGTGTGGCTGGGAGTTCTTGGTGGGGAGAATGTGCCTCAGTCCACAAGATGGCCAGAAGCGTCCTGCTGACATCCTCACTTCTTGAAGTCTCCAGGAGCCTGGCTGTCACCAGGACCGTGGCCCCTGACCCTGCCTGGAACTCGGCTTCCCTAGCCTGTGGTGGGGATGGGGTAGCCGTGGCTTGGGAACCAGTGGACATGGGACAGGCCTGGCTGGCTGTGCAGGCTATCAGAGCCCACTTTTTGGAAGGGTCATTATGTCTCCTGGCCAAGGTCTTGGAGCTCAGACAGTTAAAGACGGCTCCCGTGGTGATCGTGCATGGCAGTGCTATGTGAGTTCTCCACCTGCGTATGTCTATTCCAGTGGGGTGAGCCTGGAGGAAGGGCCGAGTCAGTGGGGGCAGAGGTTCTAGAAGGGGAGGGGGCTCCTGGTGCTCCCATGCTGTCTCAGGTGCTCCCAGATGCCCCCGAGCCTCACCACTCTCCTTGTGCAGGGGTGCTCTTCTGATTCTCCTGTCTCTCTCATGTCCTGGAGAGAAGAGCCGTGAGTGGTTGAGCGCTGAGTATCCCTAGATGCTGGTGTTTTCTTGACAGTTCCAGCTCTGTACACCTTTGAGTGACTGCGTTGTTGGCTCATGGCAGCCCTGGGTGCAGTTTCAGTGCTGGGTGGTGATGGTGTCGCTGGCTGGGCCACCTTGGAGGGGCGGCAGGTTGGTAGTGTCTGAGGCATATTCACTGAAAGCCCTCTTCCCTGCTGCGGAATATAATTGCACTGTATGTATGGGTATCTCACACCTGCTTCATCAGTAGATGTTTCGGGTGCTGCCCTCCTTTGGCTTGTGAATAATGCTGCCCTGAATGTGGGTGTGCAAAAAACCTGTTTGAGACCTCACTTTCTGTACATTTGGGTGTATAAATGGAAGTAGAATTAAGAGATCATGGGCAATTCTGTATTTAATTTTATGAGTTTCTCTACTTTCTCACCCATGCCTGTTTTCTGTTTTTATTGTAACCATCCTAAGGAGTATGTCTTTGCTTTAATTAAAGGCTCAATTTGGAAACTCACCTAATTTTCGCGTGGTTACTAAGTATCATTCTGCAACACCAAATCCACCTCTATTCTTCAGGCCCTACGAATCCCCAGAGGGCATCTCAGGGGGAGTACAAAGGGGAAGGAGAGCCAGAGGCCAGGGCACAGTGGTGGGTGTGAGGCCAGTGTGGCCCCGTTTTGCCCTGCACGGGGTTGTGTTGCAGAGAAGAACCAATTCTGACTCCCTGTTGGAACTATTTCTTTGATTTGCTTTTCCTTGCTTTTGTTATGATCATACCCTAATGGCCTGCCTTGGAGAACCCTGCCCCTCGGCTTAACCGTTAAACTAAAGTACCTTTGTTCAGCTCACAGGGAGAGATAATCCAACCCAGCCCACCCATGAATGGCTGCAGGAAAGAAGAAATTAACACATCCCTTCCACAGGCATTCACAGAGATGTTTTGCAAGACTGAGGGCCCTTTCTACTATTACTTCCTCACTACCTCTGCCTCTCTATTCTGCCTCTTTTACATTTCCTCACCACCCCCACCCGCCCTGTGTTCTATAAAAGAACCTGGTGCCCAAAGCCCATAAGATGGTTATCTTGAGACATTAGTTTGCCTTCTTTGTCTGCCGACCTTCCGAATAAAGTCATATTCCTTGCCTCAACACCTCTCTTGGATTCATTGGCTTGTTGTGTGGTGAGCATGGCAAGCTTGGACTCAGTTAACATTTGGACCTGGCCATGGGCTGGCTGGAGAAGGCGGTGGCACCCCACTCCAGTGCTCTTGCCTGGAAAATCCCATGGACGGAGGAGCCTGGGAGGCTGCAGTCCAAGAGGTCGCTAAGAGTGGGAGACGACTGAGCAACTTCACTTTCACTTTTCGCTTTCATGCACTGGAGAAAGAAATGGCAACCCACTCCAGTGTTGTTGCCTGGAGAACCCCAGGGATGGGGGAGCCTGGTGGGCTGCCGTCTATGGGGTTGCACAGAGTTGGACACGACGGAAGCGACTTAGCAGCAGCAGCAGCAGGAGCATGGGCTGGCTGGGGACTGTGCTCCAGGGCATGGTTGAAAAGGACACTCAGCTGACAGTTCTGGGGCCTTTCAGGTTGAGAAAATCAGGCTGAACCTCCAGGACTGGAGCTTCACTCTTGCCGGGACCGGTCATTGCCCGTGTGCTGCCTTCAGCAGCCCTGATGTGAGGCAGGAGCGTGGCGCCCGTGGGGGCTCTGCCCGCCCTGGCCCCCACTCTCACCCACTTCCGCGGTCTCTGCTGCACGTGGGCAGGTATGATGTGCTGTGTGCATGTGTGTGTCTGGTCCTTTTGAATCCGTGTCTGTGGCCTCATGTTGTTCTTGGAGTCCCCTGTGGATGGGCAGACAGCTTTGGCGGGAGCTCTGTGCAGGGTGTTTGCAAGCTCTTGCCTGGGAGGCTGCTCAGAGCCCCCTGGGGGTCGGTTGAGGGGACAGGCTCTGCAAGCTGCTGGAGATCCGGTAGAGAGGGGACAGCACCCTGTTTCCTGAGGTCCTTCTCTCATCTGAGAAGGACTCAAGCTCCTCATCTTCACCCTGGCAGCAGAGTTCCTGTGGGAATGAACTGTCCTTGGGAGACTAAGGAATTGCAGAGGTAAGGTCTGAGCTGTGAGCAGAGGCCCCCTGCTGCTCCTTGTGGCTGCTGGAGAATTCTCAGGGCAGGAAACAGCATGGACACCCTGAGGGGGCCGCCTGGCTGTGCAGGGGCATGGCCAGGGCTCCTAAGTGTGTTGCAGAAAGGGTGACCCCTTCCAGGGCCTGAAATTGGGCTCTTGTCTAACACTCGGGAATAAATTGTCTGAGGAGACACATGTGCTGACAAAGCAAGGGATTTTATTGGGAAAGGGCACCCAGGCGGAGAGCAGGAGGGTAAGGGAGCCCAGGAGAACTGCTCTGTCACATGGCTTGCAGCCTCGGGTTTTATGGTGATGGGATTAGTTTCTGGGTGTTCTTAGCCAATAATTCTGACTCAGAGTCCTTCCTGGTGGTGCATGTCTTGTTTAGCCAAGATGGGTACCAGAGAGAAGGATTCTGGGGTAGTCGAACAGGTGGTGTCTCTTTTTGACCTTTCTCGAACTCTTCTGGTTGGTGGAGGCTTACTAGTTCCCTGTTCCTTACCAGGACCTCCTGTCATAAAGCAACTCATGCAAATGGTTACCATGGTGCCTGGCCAGGGTGGGCGGTTTCAATCAGCGTGCTTCCCCTAACAGGTGAAGGGTGCAGAGCTGGCCGGGGACGTGGGAAGCTGAACCGTGGAGCAGGCAGGACCTGAAGAGAGGAAGCTGGTAGCCATGGTCTCAGGGCTCACTTGGCCTGGTGGGTGTATGTGCTCCAGTCATCTCGCTTCTGGGCTTACCTGTCCTGGGGTGCACCGCTCAGCCCTCTTTCTCTTGGTTGCACATTCTTGTTATGGGAGAGGACACTGGAGGGTGTTCATTTACATATTTAAGTGTTCCAGGGCTCTCACTAAGGTGGCGTGACTGCAGCTCCTCAGGTCTGGGCCCCCAAGTGCCCCCGGGGTCCCCGCCTGGCTCTCCACATACGGGAAACAGTACCCAGAGCAGCATGGGGGGCTGCCTGGTTGGCACTGACCGCACTCAGCTGGCCCTGCCCTCTGATTCTGTCTTGTTTGCACAGAGTCCATGGGCATGTGCGTCTGGGTCCTTGGGTGACCGTCGAGCAGGGCTGTCTTCTCCCTGGACCACAGTGTTATGGGATCGGGGCTGTGGGTTGGGTCTGCCTCACACGTGGGGGTAGAGGAACGGAGACAGATGTGGTGGCAGCTGCACGTGGCCCTGTTCCTGGCTGTCGGGTACGGCTCTGTGCCAGCCCTTCTCCCATTATGGACGCTAATGGCTCTTCATCTCTTCAGGGGCTCTTACTGCAACCACTGAAGACCTGGGTGATCCCGTGGCAGCCACCTCCAAGATTTGGGAGGGCTGTTTGATTTATCTTCTCTGAGAGCGTTCTCGCTGAGAGCTGCCTGCAGCTGACTCATCCCAGTGACTGAATGTTTTAGAGTTAAATCAGTGATTACTGAGCCACTGCAGGTGTCCAAGGCACCTGGCAGCTCTGGGCACTGCTCCCGCTGTCCCTGCGTGGGCCTCACTCCCATGCATGGGCAGGGCCACAGGCTGCCTGTCCTTGCTTGGATTTCACAGGCTGGCTGTGGGCAACCCTGACTGCCCTCCCCCTCCCTTCCATGGATCTTCTTATTCTTTTTTTTGTTTTTTTTTTGGATCTTCTTATTCTTTTTGTTGGAATATGAACGTTTGGCTGCTGAAGGAGGCAATTGCTCACATCACTAACACCTATCCCCAGATGTCCTCGGGTAAGCTGGTGCAACCCCGCAGGTTGACATCTTTTAGGACAGGGTGTCAGAGTCACAGGCCAAGACCAGAGCAGCTCGGAGGTGTGTAGAAGTGGTGGGTTTCCGCAGACTTTAAGGACAAAGCTCTTTCCCTCTGATCAGTTTCTTTGGGAAAAATTGTTATAGAAAGAGCAAAATATGAAACTTGGCCAAGAGTTGTTTTTCTTGCAGCTGTTGCCCCTGGCAGGATTAGGCAGCTTCACTGCTACGAACGATCTCGTTAAAGGCTTAGTGAATGGCTCCGGGCATTCTGTGGTAGATATTAATGTCATCTCTAATGTGAGTGGGTATCATCTATCATGCCAATAATCCACAATAATATGTGTGACAATAATCCACGTACTTTTAGGCCAGCTGCATCTGCAGACTCTGAGGGGCTGAGGGGTTAAGTGGCTGGCCTGGGGTCACACAGCTGGCAAGGGGACCAGAGCTCAAACCCAGGCAGCTGGGCCCAGCACCCAGACTGATTTATGTCTCTCCTGGTGGGTAAATGGATGGGGCCAGCTTGATGGGGCAGCACAGGTGGGGC
Source organism: Dama dama (assembly GCF_033118175.1). NCBI lineage: Eukaryota > Metazoa > Chordata > Mammalia > Artiodactyla > Cervidae > Dama > Dama dama. Next base: position 22,832,996 of record NC_083696.1, on the reverse strand, counting down.
GGGGGGTGGTTGATGCGGTGTGACACTCAGAGATGGAGACACGAGTAACCAGGGTAGGACTGGGGACTGGGGACTTGAAAGTTCAGATTCTAGTCTGGCTGAGGACAGGAAGTGCTGGAAAGCCACCCCAAGGATGGCAGGACCGCACTCCTGGGGGCCCTTGGGGCTACCTCTCCTTTACTGTGGAGTGGCCTGGGGGCAAAAAGACTGAAAGAATCTGGAGAAACGGTTGTTGTTTGGAAACAACAAGATTGTTTTGTAAGAAAAGGACTGAAAAGTGCATTTCCTAATGTAAAAAAATTAGAAGATGCAGAATACTCCGAAGAAGAAAATTAAAGATGCCCCTGAACTGCGCACTGCCCATACCTGGTGCCCCTCCTCTGCCTGCAGCAGGCGGTCATGGCGAACATGCTAGGCCCCATGATCTTAGGTCATGGCCCAAGATCAGGTGCTTGGCCCCAGTGAGCTCACCTGTGGAGACGGGTAATGCTGCCCTGTTGGGATCAGGGAGTGAACTACAGCCTGTGCTTGGAGCCACGATGCTCACACCCTTCTGGGTGTGAGCCTTCTTGGCAATTTCTTTACATGAATAAGCTTACATTTAAGTGCTGTTTTATCATCTCTCTTTTGCATTTAATGATATATTGTGTTTATCTGTACTTGTCAACAAGCGTTAACTTGATGGTTTGTGCTGCCTGCAGAGCGTGCTGTAGTATTTATTTATTTAGCCAGTTCCTGATGAGTGTACATTTAGATTCTGAATTTTTACTTTCGTTAAAGCGATGTGGAGATAAACACTCCTGGGCTGGCATCCTTTTGAACTTGTAGGATTGCTGAGTCCAAAGAAACCCGTGTGGCAGAGCTTGTCAGACTCCTCCAGAAAGCCAGGCCCAGCTCCGCCCTCACCAGTAAGTGATAACTGTTGTGGATCCCCTGGCCTGGGATGACAATGATCCGTCAGCCGGGCTGCTGGCCAGGTGCCAGCTCTTGCCAGGGTTGGGATGGGGGGTATGGAGGAGGCTTTGCAGCCTGGCAATAGGAACCACCGGGGAGGCAGTAAATTGTTTCCCACTAGAGACTGAGGGGCTTGTATTGCACTGACGGTGGGTTCCCTGCCAGAGTGTGGGGTGGAAGGGAAGTGGGGGTTACCCAGTGTGGCTCTTCTTGGCTTTGTGAGATCGAAGAGAGATGCCCCAGGGACCTGGCAGGGTAGAGGGCTGGGAAGAAAGGGGTGGGCTGGACAAGCTGGAGCAGGCATTGCAAGTTTCCAGCCTGCAAGTTGGGAGAGCCTTGTTATGTGTGTCCTGGCCTCTGAGTAATCCCCGGCCCTGTGGCTGAAATGTTTCTAGAAACTTCCATCACCTGTGGATGCTTTAGATGTGGCTGCCGCCCAAGCCTGGAACCTGTCCTGGGCAGCCAGGGAAGACCATTTCCCCATGCAGAGCTACCCACTGGGGGCTCCCCTCTGAGCACGGGGTGAAGCAGCAACTTTCCCAAGCTTTTGTAATTATGAAGTTTTTAATGAGGTTCTATCATCAGTTGAGTCTTCAGAATGTCCTGAGACAGCTTGACATTGAACAGAAACCACATTCTTTTGAGCATAAAACTAATGTCACTCTTCATTCACTCTGCAGACTGCAGTTTGTGTAAATTATTTCGTTTCACTCTTACGCCTTTCTCTTAAGCTAGCAAGAGAAAATGGGTAGTGTGCACTCCTGCTTGGCCTAGTTAGCAGAGAGCATTTATTTGGAAAGGCCTTGCTTCTTCGACTTCCCTGGGGAAAGGCATCACCCGGAGGCAGGGACAAGTGAATGGCCTGGAGATTCAGATGCAGGCGTCCTCAGCCCAAACCATCTTTTCCAAAGTGTCTGCTGGACTCCTGACTTGGAACGAGTTGAGGTTTTGATAAGAAACTGTATTTAAATGAGCCCAGCTAGGCCCAGAGGTGTTTGCTAATGCCCTGTGGTCCACCTGGGTCAGATGCTCCAACCCGGAGTGGGGAAATTTGCACTTTGAAGCCATGAGGAGTTGCAAGGGGACATGGGGAGCAGCCCTAGGGTCAGACAGTGGGATTTGGACACTTGACCCCACTGGTCAACACTGATGTACCTTGTTGGTGTTCTTATCCGCGAATATCTGATGATTGTGGTTGCTGGAAAGAGGAATCCCCGTGAGATGTTGGTACATTCCTGGGGTCATAGGCGGCCTGACTCACTCCCTTATTGGCCCCACCCCCAGAAGGTGCAAGCAGTGATGATGGGGAAGTCAGTGCTCCAGTGTGCGTCTGCTTGGCTTCTCACAAGTGACGCGAGTGAGGCTGAGGCTACAGGTAACCAGAGGGACAGGGGGTGGCTCTGGTGGGGTGGGGGGAGCTGCCTGCAGGCCTGCATCAGGTGCTCTGGTCCCTGGGAGCTGGGGCCACCCTGACTGTTGGTACCCCGGGAGGCACTGCTTACTGGGCCTGTGGTGGATGACTTCACCCCTGGGTCCCTCCCTATCAGTTTCCAGACCCAGAACTTTGAGGGGCTGGAAGGGACCCTGAGGCTGAGAAGGATGCTGAGAGACTGATGGAAGGTAGGCAGGGATGGGCCAAACCAGCCCTAAGGGAAGCCGCATTGGCTGCTGACAGGGTCAAGGTTCAGGACAAGAATTCTGTTTTTCCTGGGCCCCCACAGGAAGCCTGTGGTTGGAGGTTTTCTGCTGTTCCGGGAGCACTTCCTCCCTGGGGGCGCCCATCACCCCACACCTGGAGGCAGGGCTGGCGTGAGTGCTGTCAGGGTCCCAGTGCAGGGGGAGCACGGTCCTGGTGGAGGGGGAGCCAGCCTGGACTGAGAGCGGTCAGTGTCTCAGTTCCCTCCTGTCTGGAATGAAGGGCCAGAGTCTCGGAAACTCGGAGGATTCACCGGGTTGACATTTGCACAGCTCCAAGAGCCCTGCCTGGCGTCTGGCCCAGGATTCCCACCCTCTCCTCTGCTGCCCGGTGCCCACCTGGGCACCTGCAGGTGTGGCTAACGCCCATAACTGTGCTCAGACTTGACCCTCAGAAGGTGCTCACAAGCTAGCCTGAGCCCCTCGCTGTGTCTGGCATGCAATGACTCAGGTGTCCCGAGCAGGGACCTGACGGTGGCAGTGGGCCTGGGGCCCAGAGGGAAGCTGTGGCCGTGGGGGCGGCAGCGTCCTGAGCCTGTGACGGCTGGGATCGTAAGGAAGTGCCTCTGTGGGAAGTGGCACCCACACTGCCCAGGGCCATCTGTCTAGACCTCGTCCTCCTGTGTGGTCACGGGGAAAGCAGAAGTGCCTGGGTGAGGCTGGCCTGCAGCCAGCTTTGCAGACGAGGGAAGAACCCGTTCCCAGGACCAGGGATCATGCCACTTCTGTCTGAGGTCAGCCCACCAGGCACACTCTCCCACCCCAGGGGGCAGCAACCCACCCCGAGGGACCCAGTGGGTCCGCCTGTCGGACCCTCCACGGTGAACATTTGCCCCCTTAGAGTTCCTGCTCCATGTCCCGCAGCGTGAGGAGAGCAGCAGTCAGGTGGACCTCCTTGGGGGCGATGGTCATCAGGGGTCCCCACTGGACAAGAAAGGCCAGACCCTGCATCTCTCATGCTCACGGGGAGCCCAGCACCTTGCCCAGGCCTTGGGTCGGTCTTAGCAGGGGGCGCCCGAGGAGGATGTTCTGTGGCGGAAGGCACGGCCAGCTGGCCACAAACCAGGGCCAGTTCTGCAGGAAGTGAGGCCTCCCAGCTGTGTCACCTTCCACAGAACGGGGATGTTTGATGTGTGCTCACAGCCCTGCTTTCTATCAGCTGAGCAAGTCGGACGGTCAGAAAAGAGATTAGTGAAGCACGATTATTCACACTGACTCAGCCCTTAAAATCACATGCATCTTACCCAAGGATTCTGAAATGTGAGAAAACTGAGCCCTTTCCTCCGGCCGACGCTGTTCCAGACCCATATTTGGGGGCCGCTTCCTTTCATCCCTGCATCCTGTCTCCGCATCCTGTGTCTCTGGATGAGGACGCTCAGCCTGTGTGAGGTAGCGAGTGTGGGCAGTGCCCAGAGGCCATTCCCTGACCAGGGGCCTGGCATAACCACCGCCTGGCGTAACCATGCTGAGGAAGGTGCCCTGCCCCTGGGCCCAGTCATTCTGGGCCAAGATGCTGTCCTCCCCAGAGACAGGGTGGCAGAACCCTAGAGGGAGCGGAACTGGCGGCCTACCTTGTGTGGTTTAAGAATGTCCTAGAATATCTCTGGGGCTTCCCGGTTGGCTCTGTGGTAAAGAATCCACCAGCCAATGCAGGAGACAAGCAAATTTAACCCCTGAGTCAGGAGGATCCTCTGGAGGAGGAAATGGCCACCCACTTCAGTACTCTTGCCTGGAGAATCCCACGGACAGAGGAGCCCAATGGGGTCCATGGAGTCGCAAGAGTCGGGCACGATTGAGCGACTAAACAACAACAACCAAATGTCTTTTAGATTTTTCAGTTAATTTTGGTTCGCATGGATTGGGAGGATAGACCTCCTGGCTAGAGACCCCTCTCTCAGCCTCTGTTCCTGCTTCATTTCTAACCTCCCCCCTAGCTGTGGTCTCAGGGCAGAGGTGCCTCCTGGGGGCTGCAGGACAGAGTGAGGCAGATTAACCCCTCAGCTGGGGTTTTCCACCTGGAAGGTGACAGCCTGATGGTGACGCACCAGCTGCCACTTCTCTGCGTCTCACAAGCTCTGAATCATCTGGAACGTGACTCAGGGTTCAGAAAGGGATGCCCCGCCCACTGTGGAATTCCATCTGCTGGAAAAACAGGGCCTTTGCGGGCCCCGGGGGCCACTAGGCTGGGCTCTGGGCAGGTTGAAGGTTAACAGAACTGGGGTCCGGCCAGCAGTGGCTTGTGATGGTCTGTTCCCCGTGGCGGCTGCAGAGTCAAATCCTCACTGTGACTTGGACTCAAGCTCACGCTGGGAATTCTAGCAGAGGTGACTCCCAGGCACCTTCCTGCCGTCCGGAGGGGCACAGGCCTTTTCTAATCTGGCCATCTAGCTGGGCTCCATACCCTTCTGACCTTCCTGGCAGTTTCCAAAGCACCTTGCGTTCAGACAGACAGAGGCCCCTTGGTCCACCATTGCCTGGCTGTAGCTGGTGTGGTTTGAACGTGGTTCAAAGGCAGCGGAGTTCTCAAAATAACAAGCTTTACCACAAGGTGCTCAGCTAAGTCCAGGGCCGAGTTGACGTTCCTGTAAGTCTCCTTGAAGGGGTGTGGAAGCCAGCGAATCAGACTCAGAGGTCTGTGCAGATGGTGTGTGCACAAATTCCTGAGGTGGAATTGGACCTGAGATGATGGGGTGATGACTGTTCCTTTGTGTCCTGCCAGGGTGAGGTGACCTGGGCCTTCACGGAGCTTTTGCAGAACAATGTGGGTTCCCTGACGGGTTTGCCAAGCCGGGAGGGATGGCCAAGTCCAGGGAGGCAGCAAGGCTGAAAGGACAGAGCCTTATGTTGGCTCCAGCCCTTGCCCATTCAATCTGGATGATGGCCTGTGGTCAAGCTGGCCTCACTTCGTACTTCTGCTGTATATTTTTAAGGAATCACTAGATATGAAACAAAGAGAGTGGCATTTTGTGGTTTTGGACTTAAAAAAGAAATCCCCATTTGGGCCCAGGCTTGGTGAGGCTCCCAAGCCAGTTCCTCTTGCCTCGGCAGAGACCTTCTTGTCCTTCTGCAGCCAGGTTGGGTCTGGGGGCCCCGTGCAGGACGAGAGGAGTCCAGTCTCCTGGTGCAACCACAGGTGCTTCCTTCCATGGGGACACTTGGAGGGGGCCGTGACCACCTAGGGGTCAGCCCTGCCCTGCATGCAGTCCTCCACCTACCCCAGATTCCAGATGATTCTTTCTGGGCAGGTTCTGTGACATCTTCACCGAATGGTGAAGGGAAGGAACCACTGTTTCTGAAGTGCTCGCTGTGGGGCTGGGATGGCCCCTCGTCTCTGCCTCAAGCTCCTGGAGAAGGAAGGGTGGGAGCTGCTGGCTCCAGGGCAGAAGGGGCATCATCTCTAGCTGGAGACACAGGGCTTCCCCAGAGCCGTCTCTGCCCTGCTCTGACACACCCTCCCAGAGCCCAGGAGGTGCTGACAAGGCCTCTGGGTGCTGCGAGATCCTGAAGGGAGGGAGTCCCAGCTCTGATCGTGGCTCCAGACCAGTTATTGCATTTTTTTGAGTCTGTTTCTCCTCCACAGCAGCAACACAAAGCCTGTCTCCCCAGGGTTCGCTGGGGACTAGGTCACTGCCACTCCCAGAGACAGCAGGAGGCCACGAGGCTGGTGGTGTCCCGTATCCAATGCCAAGTCTCTTGCCCCACAGGCCCCCCCAGGTGGCCAGTGTTTATGATCAGGCATGTGCACACTCCACGGAGTTGCCCACGGGGGATGTGGTTCCCTGACTCACTCACAGTGGTGAGGGTCTAATGCCCTGGGTTACTCACAGCGCACTCACAGCAAAGCGCAGTAGAAATCTCCATTGTGAGCAATGCTGGCAGAATCTGTCAGGAGTGCCTGTACTACTCTTCTGACCACCATCTCACCTTGGCCTTTTGGTAGGATGTTCATTATTCCTATTGCTTATAATTCTTCACAACACCCAGTAAGTGAATCTCAGCCAAATCCAGCCATCCATCTCTCTGAGGGCACTTTTCAGGCTGCCCTGGCCCATGAGCCAAACTGTAGTGACCACCGGGATTTGGGGGGATGAGTGTGGTAGAAATGCTTCCAGTGGGGTGCAGCTGGGATGTGTGGAGCACAAAGGCAGGATCACCCTGGGGAAGGCAGGCAGTGTGGTGGCGTTTCTGCTGGTTCTCAGCCCCTGAAATCACGCAGACTCTGGGGACTCATGGAGCTCCTGCCAGAATGTCTGGGGCGGGTCTGGACTGTGCGCTCTCTAAGCCCTGAAGGAGGGTGGGAGGGGTGTGGCCTGAAGGGGGCCCTGGGTGGCGCCATGGCATATCTTGTGAACAGAGGGTAGAGGTCACTCTGGGGCAGCCAAGTCCAATTGTGAAAGAAAGTGTGGGCCCCTTTCCAAGGTCACTGGACCAAATCTCTGTAACTGACCAAACCCCATAGCAGCTGTTGCTCTGAGCCTCGCAGTTCCCTGACCCCATATTAGGTAAAATAGCAATGCTGTTGCCCACCCTGGAGCATCCCAATCAGTCTAATGCCTCCATTCCAGTAGGAATTTTCTCTGGAAAATTCCAGGGAATTTTGGGGTGGGGAGTGAGGCTATAAAAATTGGCTACTGGCCTTCAAAGGGGGTCAGCTCTCCCTTGAGCCAGCCCGATGTTCTAACAGCACTAATGAACTCTATTCTCTTCTCATTCTGCCTTATGTCTGGAAATTCTTCCCAGCCCCGCGCATGGACCTCGGCAGAAAGGACGTGATGGAGTTTGGAGTTAGAGGATGCACCCAGAGTTTAGAGCTTTTCAGGTTCATGGATGTGGGCTTGGTAGTAAAAGCTGGTGTCACGACAGTGTGTTTTAGAAAGAGAAGCTTTCAGTCTGGGCCGGCTAGATCACAGAGTAGACCACTGTGGGGATTGGTGTTGGCTTGAGGAACCCGCTTTCCCCCGACACTTGTTTCTGCTACAAGGTGACTGTGTGTGGCTGTGAGGTTCTGGTGGATCTCTGCCCGCACTGAGGGGTGTCCCCACCTGTATCACAACAGTGCAGTGTTCTTTTGTTTCTGTGTTAACATTGATTCGGTGTAGCATGCACTGTATGTACTACAGTATACTCCTGTGGTGGGCACGTGTTAAATTCCTCATTCATGCAGCTTCCTAAGCAGAGTAGCTGAGGGGTTGGGGGGGTTGGTAAAGGAGTAGGTGAGTAGGTGGGGGACTGAGGGAGTAGTGGGAATGGGGGAGTGAGGTGGAGGGGCTGAGGGAGAGGCTGAGGGGAGTGGAGAGGCTGGGGGAGAGGCTGAGGGGAGTGGAGAGGCTGGGGGAGTGGAGAGGCTGAGGGGAGTGGAGAGGCTGGGGGAGTGGCTGAGGGGAGTGGAGAGGCTGGGGGAGTAGCTGAGGGGAATGGAGAGGCTGGGGGAGTAGCTGAGGGGAGTGGAGAGGCTGAGGGAGTGGCTGAGGGGAGTGGAGAGGCTGGGGGAGTGGCTGAGGGGAGTGGAGAGGCTGGGGGAGTGGCTGAGGGGAGTGGAGAGGCTGGGGGAGTGGCTGAGGGGAGTGGAGAGGCTGAGGGAGTAGCTGAGGGGAATGGAGAGGCTGGGGGAGTAGCTGAGGGGAGTGGAGAGGCTGAGGGAGTGGCTGAGGGGAGTGGAGAGGCTGGGGGAGTAGCTGAGGGGAGTGGAGAGGCTGAGGGAGTAGCTGAGGGGAATGGAGAGGCTGGGGGAGTAGCTGAGGGGAGTGGAGAGGCTGAGGGAGTGGCTGAGGGGAGTGGAGAGGCTGAGGGAGTAGCTGAGGGGAGTGGAGAGGCTGAGGGAGTAGCTGAGGGGAGTGGAGAGGCTGAGGGAGTAGCTGAGGGGAGTGGAGAGGCTGAGGGAGTGGCTGAGGGGAGTGGAGAGGCTGGGGGAGTAGCTGAGGGGAGTGGAGAGGCTGGGGGAGTAGCTGAGTGGAGTGGAGAGGCTGGGGGCGTGGCTGAGTGGAGTGGAGAGGCTGGGGGAGTAGCTGAGGGGAGTGGAGAGGCTGGGGGAGTGGCTGAGGGGAGTGGAGAGGCTGGGGGAGTGGCTGAGGGGAGTGGAGAGGCTGAGGGAGTGGCTGAGGGGAGTGGAGAGGCTGGGGGAGTAGCTGAGGGGAGTGGAGGGGCTGGGGGAGTGGCTGAGGGGAGTGGAGGGGCTGGGGGAGTGGCTGAGGGGAGTGGAGAGGCTGGGGGAGTAGCTGAGGGGAGTGGAGAGGCTGGGGGAGTAGCTGAGGGGAGTGGAGAGGATGGGGGAGTAGCTGAGGGGAGTGGAGAGGCTGAGGGAGTGGCTGAGGGGAGTGGAGAGGCTGGGGGAGTAGCTGAGGGGAGTGGAGAGGCTGGGGGAGTGGCTGAGGGGAGTGGAGGGGCTGGGGGAGTGGCTGAGGGGAGTGGAGAGGCTGGGGGAGTAGCTGAGGGGAGTGGAGAGGCTGGGGGAGTAGCTGAGGGGAGTGGAGAGGCTGGGGGAGTAGCTGAGGGGAGTGGAGAGGCTGGGGGAGTAGCTGAGGGGAGTGGAGAGGCTGAGGGAGTGGCTGAGGGGAGTGGAGAGGCTGGGGGAGTGGCTGAGGGGAGTGGAGAGGCTGGGGGAGTAGCTGAGGGGAGTGGAGAGGCTGGGGGAGTGGCTGAGGGGAGTGGAGAGGCTGAGGGAGTAGCTGAGGGGAGTGGAGAGGCTGGGGGAGTGGCTGAGGGGAGTGGAGAGGCTGAGGGAGTGGCTGAGGGGAGTGGAGAGGCTGGGGGAGTAGCTGAGGGGAGTGGAGAGGCTGGGGGAGTAGCTGAGGGGAGTGGAGAGGCTGAGGGAGTGGCTGAGGGGAGTGGAGAGGCTGAGGGAGTAGCTGAGGGGAGTGGAGGGGCTGGGGGAGTGGCTGAGGGGAGTGGAGAGGCTGGGGGAGTAGCTGAGGGGAGTGGAGAGGCTGGGGGAGTAGCTGAGGGGAGTGGAGAGGCTGGGGGAGTAGCTGAGAAGCAGGGTAGTGACTTTTCTAGGTCACACAGTTGCGAAGTGGCAGCACCAGGCCTGAACCTGGGCAGGCTGGCCTCAGAGTCTAGACTCTGGCCCCCACACTTTGCAGCCTTCCCCATTAGGGGGAGAATAAACATGAGCTGAATTAAGGCATTTAGTTGCCTTGAAAGAAGTACAAAAAATGCTCTAGATGTTGACTGTGTTTAATAGCATAGAAAACACACCTTTTCAAAAACAGCTTAACTAATAGAAAACTGAGAAGTGAGTCAAATGAATATAAGTCATGCAAGTTTCGTGCAGTATTTCCCAGTAGAAGGAAACAAAGGTGGTGAATAAGTTCTGAGCCTGTTTCCTGCCCCACCCCCACTGGCCCCTCCACCGTATTGGTTAAGGGCTGAGTCTTTTCCCGGTGTTCTCAGGTGGCCCCTGACCTCTGCAGATAGATGCTGCCTTCTAGAAAGAAAGCCTTCTTGATCAAGTTTTGCTGGTTGTTAAAAATCAGTCTTTAAAAAATAACCAAAAATATCAGTCTTTAAAAGTGAGTTTTATGTGGGAAATTGACAAACGATTTGAATGTCCAGCATTATCATATTTAACTATGCAACATGCAACAGTGCTGGGGAAGCCTGCGACAGGTAGGATGGGGCACAGTTCCTGCTGGGCCGCTCTCTCCTCCCCTCCCCCCTCCCCTCCTCCCTCCTCTCCCCTCTCCTCCTCCCACCTGGCAGCCTGACCGCCCACAGGTCCCTTGTTCTTTCTTGAATTCCAGTCTCTGTTCCTCTTGCCGCATGGCTGCCAGCCTCCCCCTCCCACTTCCCAGGGCCCTTCAGCTGAGGCTGGGATCTGGGGCACTCACCTGCAGCGAAATGCTTTCCTCTATCTGAGTTTTCTTAGGATAAACATTGCCAACAAAATGTCCAAAACATCGGAGAGGCTGGAGATAATGTCAGGTCTGCTACTGTTCTTGAAAACGTCCATTATGATGAAGTGCATTTAGTAAATTTCAAAAAGGAACTCATGTTTTTAATAGTTCTAATAACTTGTGTTTTGAAATTGCCACAAATGTTTTCTTCTTCGACTTTTTATTTTCCAAGTTTTTCACATTTAATACATTTTACTTTTAATATCAGATTTTAAATATTTTAATTAGGAACCATGTGGTAGGAATTCAAATAGTACTGAAGAATACACATCATCAAAAATGAAATACACCCAGAACTTCCCTGGTGGTCCAGTGGCTAAGACTCTGCACTCCCAATGCAGGAGGCATACTATAACACTGTTGGGAACCTTAATTTTTACTGAACTAAGTATCTTGAACATCATTTCATCTCAGTGACCTCTTTATTTTTTAATAGCTGCATATCCTGCAGATGTGCCATAGCTCATACACAAATCAGCTTACACATATGTAGTACATATACATGTTTATACATACAAACACATACATATATGCACACATGCACATGAACCGATGGACCATGGACTTCTGGGTATTTCTAGAGTTTTCCTGTCAGCAGTCTCATACTTGGGCATCTTGTACATGTGAGGGTGTGCCCAGCTGAATTCCAGGTAGAAAACTGCTGGGTCGGAGGGTCTGGACCTAGAATCTTGGCGGGTGTCACCCCGTGGCCCCATTGCGTGTGAACGTTGCCCCTAGAGACGGCGTGTGAGTGAAGTGCCTGGGCACCTCCAGGGTGGGCTTCTGGGCTGAAGTGAGGAAGTTCAGCAGATGAGGCTCGAGGCTCGTCCCCATCCACAACCATCAGAAGCAGGGGTCCTGCTCCCGGGAGAGTGTGGCCGTGGCCCCAGGCACACCCAGGCACTGAGCTCTCAATTTCCCGTGACAGGAGGAGGCTGTCAGAGCCCTGATTGAGGGGGTGTGGGAAATGTGCTTACACATGGTGGGGGCCAAACCCTAATATTTTTGTGGTTGTCCCAAAAGTTCGTTCGGATTTTTGCATAAAATGTTACAGAAAAACCCAAATAAACTTTTTGGCCTACCCAATGTATCTCACAAGGTAGGTAATTAGCAAGTTAGGAATAATTGGTTCTGCTTCACAGGTAGGGAGAGTCCTACCTGATAGTTTCACAACTGTTTCCTAGCCGCTAGACACTGTTTCAAGCTCTTCATATAGATTACTCATGGATCTTCACAACAACCAAATGAGATAGGTACTATTATTAGACCTACTTTCTGGATGAGGAAACAGAAGAGCAGAAAAGTCCAGTAACTTCCCCAAGGACATACAGCTGGGAAATGGAGACGCCAGACCTGGAACAAGGCCATTTTCACCATAGAGTCCTATGCCTGGCATGTACCTGTGTCTTCTCCATGCGCTAAAGAGAACACTGGATTACTGCTGAGGCAAGGGGCCTTCAGAAGGTGAGATCACGTTGGCAGAATGTAGGCAAGATGCATGCAAGACAAAGACCCCCTTCACCGGGGCTCTGTGCTATTGTTATGAACAGTCTTGAGACAGCTGCCTTCAGGGCATGGACACTGGGGCTCCCACACCCTCCTACAGGGTTGGAGGTGTGGTGTTGGGGGGGTGAAGGTCAAGTTTCTCCTGCCAGTGTGAGAGGGAAACATTTCTCTCCTGATTTATTTCATTCCTCTCTTCTGCAAATGGACTGGGCATTATGTGAATTATAAGCACATATGCAGAGTCAGGGGAACTTCCCCGGTGGCTCAGCGGTAAAGAATACACCTGCAGTGCAGGAGACATTGAAGACACAGGGTCGATCCCTGGGTCGGGAAGCGGGTGGCAACACACTCCAGTATTCTTGCCTGGAGAATCCCGTGGCCAGAGGAGCCTGGCCGGCTACAGTCCACGGGGTCCCACAGAGTCAGACACTGAAGTGACTGAGCAGGCACACACATGCATAGTCAGAGGAGATGCATAATTAGAATGATAAGGGTTAGAGAAAGAGACTCACAGACTTAGCAAATGAACTTATGGTTGCCAGGGGGAAGGGACAGTTAGGGAGTTTGGGAAGGTCTTGTACATACTGCTGTATTTAAAATGGATAACCAACAAGGACCTACTGTATAGCACATGGAACTCTGCTCAGGATTATGTGTCAGCCTGGATGAGAGGAAGTTTGGGGGAGAATGGAGACATGTGTATGTATGGCTGAGTCCCTTTGCTCTTCACCTCAACCCACAACATTGTTAATCAGCTACACCCCAATACAAAGTAAAAAGTTTCAAGTTTGGGGGAGGACAAGAATGATGTGGTTAGTAATTGCATACAGAGCTTGTCTTTTGCCTTCTTCAGAGTGGTGATAATTAATTATAGCCTGTGGGTTTTATGTTGGGAGAAGAGAAAAATTGCTGTGGTAAAGGGTGCAGACGACGGGGGCCCCATGGGGCCTCGCGGTTGACTGGGCCGTTAGTGAGTGTTTTCACTCAGGAACATGGGGGCTAGAAGCTGTTTGACAGAGGGGAGATAGGGAGACTTGGCCTGAAGGTGGATAATGAGGGTGCCGGCATCCAAGTGCATTGTGTGAGGTGATTAAGATACACACACCCACCCACACCTACCCTCGCCTGCTTTCTTTCATCTGTTGCTCAATACTGTGAAATTAGAGTGAATATGATACGCGACTTGTCCTCCAACCACAGAACAAGCAGCTCTGGGCTTCTGTTTACTGAAATGACAAAGACTTACTGTAGAAGAGAGAAGTTTTTCGGTTTTATAATTCTTGGTATTCACGTTGTTTACCTAAACCTCTTACTTACGGGTGACTCGCTTTCTTGTTCCCTGAAGTGTCTTCAGCGGTCCCCAGGTGGCTGCTATGCCCCGCCTGCCCGCGTGATAGGAAAGCCCCGTGTGAACAGGTAAATCCCAAGGTTCATTGCGTTTGCCCACCACCTGTCCATCAGTTGTGCCAGCCCCTCCCCCAGCATTTAAACAGGGGATGTAGGTTCCCTGTCTTGGATGGATATAACTGTGTCCAGGGGTACTTCCCTGCTAGCTCATCTGAAGATATTTTTGCTTGTAAATCGGCCATCAGAAGCAGCCGCTGGTATAGGAAAGACCCAGACCCAGTGGTAGGCAGCAGAGCACAGTGGGGCTGGGTGAATCCCAATCATCTCTGCTTGTCACTTTGAGGTCTCATCTGCTGACCCAAGCTGTTGAGCACCAGAGGGGGCCCTGGGTGGCCCTGGAAATCATGTGTCCTGGGTGGATATGTAAGAGAGGGATACAAACTGATCTCTGTGCTGCAGACTTGATGGTCCCACTCCCCGGGGGCTGTGTGGGAGAGATGAGACAGTAACCGCTTTTCCAGGGAGCATCTCCGACTTCTCAGCTGTCTTAAGAAAAATGGCAGGAATTGTATCAACCCTTAAAGCAAAAGAAAAAAATAATTCCCACCATACGCATTGCTAGGGTTTGATTCTGAGGTTTAAAAAATATGTTGGATCATTTGCAGTCATAGAGGGGTCAGCATCCATGTAATCAGCCTCTAAACCTTCTTTAATCCTACACGGTGACCTTTGGTTTTGCAATTCTGATTCTCTTTATCTGAGAGTCAGTGATCTTATTGGATTTGAGGATTCCTATTTTGAGGGCTCCATCCTGCACTGGGAAGGGGTAATGTATAATATAGAGACTGGCTACACAGCTGTGGAAATTCTGCTGTTTTGGCTTAAAAACAATGAAAAGCAAAGAAAAAAATGAATTAAAGGGATCCTTTAGGAAATCATTTTCTTGTAAATATGTTCTCTGTATCTGTTTTTCCTTCATTGCCTGGTGCCTTTGGATTTCAATGAAGATGAGTTCTAAAGAATACATATCTGAAGTCAGTAGACAATAGATAATACTTTTTTGATTGATGGACTCTCAGCTGACAGTGACTCTGGCTCATATTTGAATGGCTTGTTCTGCAGGGAAGTGGTGGTGGTCAGTGGCTGGGGACCAGATCTGAACATGGGTGACTGAGAGGCTGTACTTCCTTTGTTCATGGGCGAGTGACTGCACACTCCCTCCCTCCTGCCAGCATGGTGCACAAATGCCAAGCCGTCCTGGGTCAGAGAATTAGCTGCGGGGGTCCGGAAGTGAAGGCAGGAGTTTCTTTTTGGGGCCTTTTCAGAAATACTGTTGAGTTTCTGTGGATAGTTGAAGTGTTTAAATATTCTTGTTTCCCATTATTTTCAGAGCCAAGATTTCTGAAGACTTCTAGAAACGATTGGGAAGTTTCGAGAAGGCACAAGATACAGGTAAAATCCCCTTTGTTTCTCAATATATCTTGCAGTTTAGCCAAGTTAACACCTTATAGAAGCCTCAGTGGGATCCAGCTGGAGGTTGGTCCTCCTGTGAGATGTTAGGGGCAAAGATCTGGACTTGGCCACTGCCCCTTGGGGCTGGCTTAAGGGGAAGCCCCCAGGGCAGTAGGGGCACTGCCTCTCTTTTCTCTCCTCCCCCTGCCCCAGCCGCCTTTTCACCCTGTGCTCCTTCCCCTGCCCCCTTTCTGAAATGCAGTCCCCTGGTCTAGGCATTGAAAGGCCCTATCTTCTTTTTTGGGAGTACAGGGAAGCTTCCCTGGTATCTCCGTGGTAAAGAATCTGCCTGCCACTCAGGAATGTGGGTTCCATCCCTGGGTCAAGAAAGAGCCCCTGGAGAAGGAAATGGCAACCACTCCAGTATTCTTGCCTGGAGAATCCCATGGACAGAGGAGCCTAGCGGGCTACAGTCCACGGGGTCGCAAAGTCAGACACAATTGAGCACACACCCACGTGGGGGTCATCATGAGGTCTGGTGTGAAAAGAGCACTTTCTGTGTCATCTGCCGTGAAATCGAGTCATTTTGTGATCAGTCTTAATTTTTGTTGATAAATACATGGTCAGCCATGTACCTCTAGCTTTAGAGGACAGAGATATGCCAGTTTAATTGGTAAAAACAAAAGGCAAGCCCTCGCGTCCCTTTCTTCCTGTTATGCTACTCATGTATTGTGGATGAGCAAGTAGGGTTGTCATTTCCTCTGGCTTTTCGATACACCTGCTGCCAGGATGGTCCTTGGTATCTGCCATGCGTGGCAATTGAGAGAACCGGTTGTGCCAGCTTGGGGGCCAGTTTTAATGAACACAGCTTCTCCTCTAGGGACACTTTGCACTTTCTGTGTGTATTGGCTGGTTATGTACGTGCACATTTTAAATTATTTGCTCTATTGGGCCAGAGCTCTGTAGTTTGTTAGAGTTTTTCTTTCTGTAGTTGTTAGGAGTGTGTGTTTGTGTTCAGTGTGTGCTCACTCGTGTCTGACTTTTCGTGACCCCATGGTCTGTAGCCCATCAGACTCCTCTGATCATGGGATTTCCCAGGCAAGAATACAGGAGTGGGTTACCGTTTCCTCCTCTGGGGGATCTTCCCAGCCCAGAGATCAAACCTGCATCTCCTGTGGCTGCTGCATTGTCAGGTGGATTCTTTACCACTGAGCCATCTGGGAAGCCCAGTTACTAGGAATAATTGCACTTATTAGGAATTCTAGTCCCAGGCATTTATAAGTATTTTTTTCCAAGTATTTCCCCATAGATTGTCTTTTGTTTGCTGGACACTTTGTTTTAAAGAAAGATTTTGGGACACAGGAAAATTGAAAGTAAGAGTGTTTCCTCTGTTCAGTACTACATTGAGTTGTTGGAGAATTCCAATGTAAAGGCCTAAGAGGATGGAGTCTCTTGTTACTTTTACCTTGTGGTCTGTTATAATAATAGCACGAAGTATATGCAGGAAAAAGAAGTCACTTTTCATTTTTATGTAAATGTAAAAAGGTCAAAGGAATGGCAGGAATAGATTCCTGTTACTTTTACCTTGTGGTCATAAAAAGCATGCAAGAGAAGAAGCCACTTCTCATTTTTATGTAAGTGCAAAAAAGGGCAAAAAAAAAATGGCA
This sequence comes from Dama dama, assembly GCF_033118175.1. NCBI lineage: Eukaryota > Metazoa > Chordata > Mammalia > Artiodactyla > Cervidae > Dama > Dama dama. The sequence continues at coordinate 22,816,483 of NC_083696.1, read as the reverse complement.
AGAGTAAACACCAAGAAATGGGCTGGGTTGTGGAATGTTACACACAGCTCCACAGGTTAATGTTCTCCATATAATATATTCTCACTGACTTGAATATAGTATAGAGGAGACATAAAAATTTAATATATTAAGTTTTTGCAAAGCAGTATAAAGTGTAATTCATTGTTTTGAAAGCAAACATAAAATGTGAGTCCCCTGGCCGTTCCCCCTCCCCAGAGATAATCAGTGTTAACTCTTGGACGTGTGTCTGTGTCCATATGAGTGTATGTGCACCTGTGTGTCTGTGGCCATGCCTGCGTCCTTTTGTATGTTTCCGTGGGTACCTGTCCCTGGAGGAGGGCATGGCAACGCACTCCAGTACTCTTGCCTGGAGAGTCCCCATGGACAGAGGAGTTGCCTGGCTCCAGCCCACGGGGTCGCAAAGAGTCGGACATGACTGAGCGACTCAGCACAGCCCAGCACAGACTGGGCATCTGTGTCCCTGGGTGTGTCCTTTTGTGTGTGTCTTTTGTGCGTATCTGTATGTGTGTGAGTGGACCGGTGCTTCCTGCCTGGACACATACGGGTCTCCCTGGCCTGCTGCTCTATGCCTGTCTTTCCACACGGTCGAGATGCCGTGTGCTTTCTGGCAGTTCCGATGGAGCCGCCTCAGTGCCCTGCACATGTCTCTTAACCAGCCCCCACGGAGGCGCATCCCTCCAGATGCCCTTGTGCTCTCAGGGTGGTGGGCCTATCCTCGTCCATGTAGCTCTGCACACTGGGTTGGTCCATAGGATTGCTGCCCAAGAATCACTAGGAAGTCGGAGCCATCTGGAAATTCAGAATTGTCGTCAGAAATCCTCCACCTCACCAGCACCCCTGAAAACTGAAAGCGTTAGTTGTTTAGTCATGTCCCACTGTTCGCGACCCCATGGACTGTCGCCTGCCAGGTTCCTCTGTCCATGGGATTCTCCAGTCAAGAATCCTGGAATGGGTTGCCATGGTCTTCTTCAGGGGATCTTCCCAACCCAGAGATCGAACCCGGGTCTCCCGCATTGCAGGCAGATTCTTTACCATCTGAGCCACCAGGGAAGCCCCACCAGCATCCTCTAACTGCAATCTTTTGAAGTAATTTCTCTCTGCCTCATGGGGGAATGTTTAGGTGTTTTATTTAAGTTACATTTCTTTATTAGTAGAATTAAGAACCCTTGGAGTTACTTTTGAAGGTAGGAAAGTCTTATATGATTAGGAGAAAATTAAGAATGCAAATAAATTACGTTTTAAGGCAGAACTTTTCAACAGTGTCATTTATCTAAGTTTGCTCTCTCTGTAGGTCTAAATGAGGACTGAAGCACCAGATTTAGTGGTATTTCAAATATCTCCCGGTGCACACAGCATCCTTTGACCCCTGGGGAAACAAGCCTAGGAGCATATCTTGTGCCGAGCTCCCCATGGTGTCAGCAACCCTGAAGGACACACATTCCTCCCCAGATGCAGGCCGACCAGTAAAGTCAGGCCAGGGGAGGGGGTTATCTTCTTTTTGCCAGTGTTAAACTATCTGGGCTCAGAGACAGGTGCACATGCTATGCTTGGGCACCGCACACCTTCCAAAGAGACAGTCCACGTGTGAAGTATAGAATGGTGTTGCACAGGTGGTTGGTCCCTCCCCCAACGGGCCCCTCTGCTGTGGGATCCCCGCAGCCCTGCACCCACCCTGCATCTGCCCTTCTCAGCACTTGCCCATCACCACTGCTGATTGATTGCTGATTAATTGATTGCTTTGGACATCTGTCACCCTGCTGCCGTGTCTCATTCCTGGCTCCCATGCAGCACGTGTGTGGCACACCCGTGCCTGGGTTGAGGTGAGAGAATAAGGAAGGTTTCAGGCATGTGGGGACATCCTGACAAGCTTGTTTGCCCCTGGGAAGTGGCTAGAGGGGAAAGCCTGTGTCCTGGACACTCTTCCACTGGGGAAGGGGAATGGGGGGGTTCCAGCAAGACTCAGCTCCAAGACTGCATGGCCTCTGCAGCTAAAGTGCTGCTCCCGCCATCCATTCTAAGTTCTGGGGAAACTGAAGTTGAATCAGTAAACTGTCTGTTGTGTGTGTGAACAGAGAACTTCTGAACCTGTTTTTGATACCTGAAGGGGCAAGGCCATTTGGCAAGGGGGTGACATCAGCGACACAGCCAGGAGTGGGGGAGGAGAGCATTGAGGGCAGGGAGGGGAGGAGGGGGCACAGCCTGGGGCTGGCCTAAGGGCTGGACTGGGGAGGGGAGCCCGGCGGGGGGTACAGCCTGGTGATGGGGATGTTGGGCTTGGCACCAGCACTGGCAGGGCATGGTTTTGGGCTGGCTCTTGGGTTCTCTGCCCCTGGCTGGGGAGGGGAAGATATGGTCAAGTGTGTGTCTTTCCACTGTCCTGGCCACAGGGCCTGGAGGGTAAGTGGGGCTTCGCCTGCCCTGTGGGGTGGGGCAAACCCCACAGACGAGAAGCCTGAGCAGGCTCCCCCGCAGTTGTCCACAGTGGTCACCCGGGCTCCCTTCATGGGTTCCCTGGGGATGCCAGTGAGGGCACTTTGAACATTGGTTTAGCATTCTGTAGCTGACGGAGCACTGACACTTTACATGTGGTGGCGAGTGGTGTCCTCTCTGTGACCCTACAGACAGCTGATCCCGGGAAGGGAAGACAAGGTGCAGTGTGGGCAGGATAGACCTCAGACAACACCCTTGGCCCATGGTTCCTGCCTGGTAGGACCCTAGCCTTCAGTCACTGGGCACATCTGGGAACACAGTGCTAGATCAGGACTTGTGTGCTGCACATACTGCGTAGGCGTGCATGTACACACATGCACACACATGCACACACAGGCATGCATGAACAGACACACATGCACACATCTACTCAGATGCACACACCTAAAGGTATATAGATGCATGAATGAACCTGAATAAATATAGGTACGTGTATGTACATAGTACACGGAGTGCATACACTTACAGACGCACACACAGCACATACATGCACATATATACTCTGATACACACATGCATGTGTATACATGTGTGCACACACATACATGCACAGACGTGTGCATGATTTCCTGAAACAGCCCTTAGCCTGTTTTTCTCTGTCCCACCCGCTGACATGATTCATAGTCACTCGGGTGGAAGGCTGCTGTGTGACAGACACTGACAGGACCCTGAGGGATGGGCTCAGAGACCCCTTGGGGTTCCATTCTCCTGACATTTAAAGTGGGGTCGTGCACTCCGGCTGCAGCAGCACAATTACGTGCAGGTAATGGATGTGACATTGTTTTGACCTTGTCTTTCTAATGGGCTCCTGTCTCAGTGTGACACTTGGACATGGGGGAGGCCAAGTGTGCACTCCAGAGCCTCGGCTCCCAGCAGAAACACCCACAGAAGCCGGCAGGATGGGCGCTTGGTCCAGTTGTATCCATTTGAACATTAAGACTTTGATTCTTTATGCAGCATCCTGTCAGCAGTCTCAGAGTCCGTGTCCCTGGTTGAGTGCACCGTGGCTGTGTGTCTGTGTGCATGTGCCCTGTGCTTTGCTTAGCACTTAAAAATTGTACAGAACAATGCATGCTTGTTGAAAAAGAGCAAACATCAAACCCTTTCAATATCATAAAGTAAAACATTTGGTCCCCACACTCCCTCCCCCAAGAGGAGTCAGCTGTGTGTGACGTGGACCCTCCTGACCTTTGGCTGTTCATGTGGGTTTTTTTAAAGGCCATCTAGGGACACGAGGCAGGTGGCCCTTGTTGTTGTTGTGAGTCGCTCAGTCATTTCCAACTCTTTGCAGCTCCACATATCCAGAAATGGCTAGGACCGAAAGGTGAAGGGAAAATGAAATGGCGGAGGCTGGACAGAAGGTCAGCCAAGTCCATGTGCTTGGGTTTAATCTGAGGGAGAAACATTCCACGTAGGGAAATGATATGCTCTGATTTACATTAAAAACATTATTCTGGCTGCTGCTTCTGTTTGGTAAATGTGTTACAAAGAGGTTGTATCTGTTTGTAATTATATACAACTGCTGGCAACAGATCTAGAAGAAAAAAACAGTAATTTAAAAAGCTTAATAATTTATTATCAAGTCTAGAGGTAGGCAGAAGAAAGCAGGTGTAAAGTCTTTGGTATGTTGTGAGGGTCCTCAGTTTTCTGAATTTCTACTTGGCTGTTCTTAGAATGAGATTCTTATCTTCATGTACCTTCATGTTCACAAGGTGGCTGGCAGAGTTCCAGCCATCAGGTTTGAGTTCCAGGCAGCAAAAGGAGGAAAGGCTGAAGCCAAAAAAAAAAAACACCAAAATAAACCTGAGTCAGCCTCCTTTAAAAAACTTTCCTGGAATTCCTACCTTCTCTAACTTCTGTTCACAGTTCTTTGTTCAGAACTGCCACCAGGGAAACTGGTCAAACTTCCATTCCTATGTAAAATCAAGATACTATTAGTGAGAATGGAGGGACATGGGTGCTGGGACAGGACGCCAGCAGTCTCTACCCTAGGAAGCAAGAACAGAAGCAAAAGTGAGGGCGTGGGAGGCTGTGGAGAGTTCAGGGTAGGGGGATGAGCGTTGCTTTTATTGGACCAGTAGTGGTGGACATGGACTTGGGAATGAGCTCAGCGCGCATCTGGTGCATCCCGAGCTGGTAGCATCATCCACGCTGACAGCTCTCCCCCAGGGCCTGGGTATCCTACAGCTGCGTAGGATTTCTGTGGGTGTATTTAGTGTTCACTGGACACTCTGGGATTGCTGCATGAGTCCCATTCGGAGACTCTCACCTGGCCTGGGCTTCTGGACCCACCTGTACCTCACTTCCCTACTAAGGGCTGGAGAGCAGGGACCCCACCCTGGGCCCAGGCTGAGGGTGACATGTGACCCACATGATGGGCCTCTCCAAGACTTGGCTCCTCGTGAGGCAGCCCTCTCTTCTTCCCCTCCTAGCCTCCTCAGCCTCCTGGTGTATCTGATGTTGCGTTCAGTGTGGCTTGTGCCCTTGTCCCTGGGTGTCTGGGCTACATCCCCGTGGGCTTGGCCTGTAGCCCAGGGCCCGTCCTCTGATAGCTGTGTTGGCGCAAAGCCATGCTCCATTCATGCATCACCTGTGGCTGCTTTCAAGCTACTCTGCCAGGCTCGAGGACCTGGGACAGAGGCTCCAGGAATCAAAAAGCTGAAAATAATGCCCTTTTAAGCTGTTTGTTGACAAGAGGTGCCGCCTCCACCTAGGATGGGCCAGTCCCTGGAGGAAACAGACTCGGTGTACTCCTTGATTAATAGGTACGTCGGGATGGAGAACAGACACTGGGTGGAGGCAGGGAGCCTGGGCAGGCAGCCTTCGGGCTGGAGGAGGAGGTGCAGAGTGGGGCCCGAGCAGGGAAGCTGGGCGGGCACATGTGGCCTGGCTCCTGGTGTCTGGCCCTTGCCCAACATCCCCCCAGTGGCAGGTGCTCACCGTGAAGTCCCCTGTGATTCCTTCCTTAGTGAGGTGGAGCCGGGGTGGTAGTGCCCCTTATTACACATAAAAAGCAAATGCAATTAAAAAAAGACCCTCCCTGCCCCAGAGCACTGTGGAGGGTGAGCTGTGCTCCCTGCTAGACTTTGGGAGCCAGACAAGCCCACCAGGGGTATGAGAGATAACTTCCCAGGCAAAATGAGGAAGGAGCCAGGAGCACTTCCTGGAGTCGGTGACTTAACTAGGGCAACCGGAAGCCAAAACGTCTCCCCAGACCCTCTTGAGTGGTTTGGTCTGCCGTGATATGTCAGAGGGCAGTTGGTCAGGCACTGGCCTGGGGCAAGCTGAGAGAGGTCTGGGGAGGCTGAGCCGGAAGAGGACCACTGGAGAGGGAGTGAGGGGCTAGCTGTCCCTCGGACACCCTGAAGAGTGGTGGTCAGGAGGCTGACAGTGATGGTGGGGGCAAGAGGAAAGTTCTAGAAAGGGAGGGCCTCGGGCCGTCAGTTGGACCGGTAGACGTGGAAATGGGCTGGCTTGGTTGGGGTGGAAGGAAGAGGAGGGGGTGAGGGTGACTGACTCTCGGGGGAGGAAAGAAGCAGCTGCTCGCCCACTTTGCAGAAGAGGGTACTCAGCGTGAGGAGGAGACTGAGCGCCTGTGGACTGCATTGGGGGGCCCTGGGGGCAGCATGTAGAGAATGCAGGGGTCCCACTGCACTCTCTTCCCCACGTGTGGTTGGCAAGGGTCCTGCCTCTGCTCAGGCCAGTGTTTTCATTTAAACCTTTCCTGAGAAGCCGGGAATGAGTCCATCTCAGAGGTTCACTGGGTTCCTGGTGGGGCCTTGGGTCAGAGGCAGACCCCAGTGTTATCGATAATTGCTCCGATCCACTGATATCCGCAGGTTCACCTGCGGGCATATTCATCATATATTCACCTCACATATGGTGCACGGTCTGAGCAGGCAGCAGCCGGACTCAGGTGGTCATGGGGCAGGGACAGAGGGTTGGTGCCAGGAGACCTGGGGACCCCCAGCCCCAAGTTTCTCTGTTAAGCACTGGCCTGTTCTTGCCATGAGGTGGCATCAGGGTGGCCCGTCCTTTGCAGGTGATCAGCTGTTCCTGCACGACCTGGCCCTGCGTGTATGGATGTGGTGTGTGTGTACATGTCTGTACTTAAGCACACATGTGTGCTTGCACGGGTGAGTGTGCTTACACATTTCAGCCTCCACCCAGCTCCCTGGTCTTAGCTCTGGCCATCATCCTTGATGAGTATTACAGGAACTGGGAAGCCAGAGTCTCCACGGGAAACTGAAACCCCAGTTCCGTTCCCTTCCTTCCCATCACTTTACCAGCTGCACACGGTGCCCACACAGGGAAGAAGCTGGGCAGCCAGGCGTGCGTTTGTCCTGCTGGTCGGGTCCCTGTCTGTCCTGTGTTCCAGGCCAGTCTGAGGAGCAGGAAGCCCTGACCCTGTAGCAGCTTCTGGGGTGCAGTGTCTGTGTGGGGCTGTCCCCCTCAGGAGGCCCCTTACGTCTCCCCACTCTCTGTTCCTCCGCAGAAGAGTCCGTTGCTGAGGCTGTGGTGAAAGCAGAGCCTTGGGCGGGGGCGGGGGTGATGTTGAGAGAACAGAAAGCAGGCGTTATTGCCACACATCCTGACTTGCATCCTTTCCTTTGCACTTTCTTCCAGAATTTCTTCAGAAGGCCGTAGAGCAGCGCGCTGTTTGAGAACCAGGTGGCCTTTCACATTTGCGCTGGTGAGAGCGGCAGACCTCACCCAGAGTGAGCGCTGAGAAATGCGGGGCCTGCGGGCTCGTGCCGCCCACCAGCTCCGGGCTGCGCTGCGGCTCTGAGCGGCCACCACCCTACCGTGACGCCCGCTGTGGGCTCCGCTGCCCGCCAGCATTTGCTGCTGAAGCCCCTGCTGAAGCCCTGACTGATGAGGATGTGTGCCCCTGTTGGGGGGCTGCTCGCCGCCCTCGCCGTGGTGTTTGGGACGGCTGTGGCGTTTGCTCCCGTACCTAGGATCACCTGGGAGCACAGAGGTGAGGGCAGAACGGTGACAGGTGCTGGCAGTACCTGACGGGGATGGGCGCGCTGCACCCTGCTCTGGTGTGGAGAAGCATGGGTGCCCTTGGCTGCTGGGTCTGTATTCTTGGCCCTTGTGTGTGGACAGAAGGCCTGCACTGCCGCTTTGGGGAGATGCTCCGATACCTGGAGACACTCGCAGGGCTTCTTCTTGGCCCTCTGATTTGGTTTCTAAGTCAGGGGGCGCGCATGAAGGAAGTTTATCTTCTTTGTGCCTGACGACCTTTGGTGCACACTGCCCAGACACAAACCACAGTAGTGTTTGTAGTAGGCAGAATGTGGAGCTGAGCTTCAGGCTAATTGTTTCCATTTGCTGTTTATTGGTTTTTCTGTCATTTTCTGTCTTGGGAGCTCTGCCTCGGGACGCACCAGTCTTTCTGACTCCGTGGTCCTGAGTGAGCTGTGCTTGCAGGACTCAGCTGTCTTGTGCAGAATTCCCGGCACTGTGTGCCGGGAGAGCCTCTGCCCTAGCACATCTTTCTTCAACACGGGAAAATTAGAAGAGGAGAAAGTGAGAACACCTAATCCTTCAATAAAATCAGAACTTGGTGATCCGTGGAAAGCCAAGTTTAAAATTGATGCTGGGATGGTCAAAAAGAAGAAACAGCTCCCTAGGAAAGAGTGTCAGTACATTTATATTATTTCTAAATAGCTAGTCCTTAAATTCCTCATATTCCTAAATAGCTATTGATGCAATTACCTAGTAAGTGAAAAAGTCACCTGTTACTCTGCTTTGTAAGTTTGTGGTGGTTATCCTTAGAAAATGCTGCAATAGATTTTTTGTATAAGACTTTGAGGTAAATGTTTTTTTCCTGAATAAGAAAATCCTAAATAGTTATATTCTTTATAAACCTCATCTGTGGGTGATTAAATACACAAGAGATAAGACTTTGATGGGATGCAGAGGGAACCCCAGTTGTCAGCAGTTTAAGGTATCTGGCCTGAGGTCCCTGGGAGATCATAAGGTCATACTGCCTCAAGGTCGTGTTCCTACAAGGTCACATTCCTGGGAAGTCATGATCCTGGGAGGTCACACTGCCGGGTTTGGAATTCAGCTGGGCTGGAGGGAGCAGGAAGGGAAGTCATGCCACAACACTGGTCAAGCGCAATGGCTCCATGGTGGCCTCATACTTGGTGGTGGCCTCGGCGGATCTGTTGCGCCCAAAGGTGCCTGAGTTCTGGCTTTGGCCCGGGCCTGGCCACCGTGGCAGCAGACCCCAGGCATGGCCCTGGTGGGTCAGCAGTGTGCTAGAGGGAGACTGGGTGCTCCAGGTACGTCCAGGCTCAGAAATACCTAACACATTCTCCTCTTGCCCTTCCCTCCCCAGAGGTACAGCTGGTGCAGTTTCACGAGCCGGGCATCTTCAACTACTCGGCCCTGCTGCTGAGTGAGGACGAGGACACCCTGTTCGTGGGTGCCCGGGAAGCCGTGTTTGCCTTAAACGCACACAACATCTCCAAGAAGCAGCATGAGGTATGGTATGGGCTCCCTGTGCCCCTGCTGTCTTTTTCTTTCCAGCATTTCCTCCTCAAGTCCATGCACTGGGCTCTTCCTGCGGTGGCAGTCCCCTTCTTGGCTGTGCAGCCTCACCCCAGTGGCCGGTCCCATGGGCCGTCCTGCACATCCAGCGAGCAGCCTCCCTGCCCACCGGGGCCTAGGGCACTGTTATCCAGAAGCTCCCCTCCTGCCCTATGTCCATGAACCCCATCTCCGGGTGTTTGCCCTGGCAGCCTCCGTCCTCCCCAGGCTGGCAGCTCACCCGGGGATCACACTCTTTTTATCTTGGATTATTGACTGTTTTATTACGGAAAATCTCAGGCACACACAGGAACAGAGGGAGTGATATGATGACCCCTGTACCCCCTCGCAGAGAAGGCAATGGCAACCCACTCCAGTACTCTTGCCTGGAAAATCCCATGGACAGAGGAAGCCTGGTGGGCTGCAGTCCGTGGGGTCTCGAAGAGTCGGACACGACTGAGCGACTTCACTTTCACTTTTCACTTTCATGCATTGGAGAAGGAAATGGCAGCCCACTCCAGTGTTCTTGCCTGGAGAATCCCAGGGACGGCGGAGCCTGGTGGGCTTCCGTCTAAGGGGTCACACAGAGTCGGACACGACTGAAGCGACTTAGCAGCAGCAGCAGCAGTACCCCCTCGAGGCTCCTGCAGGACAAGGCTTCACCCCTATCCTCTCATCCCTGTCCTTGTCCTCTGCTCCCGGTGGGAGCAAGTACCAACCACACATTCTTCATCCCCAAAAGTTTCCCAGAGCATCTCCTAAAGGTAGGACTCCTATTTTCTTTTTTTCCAAAATATCATTATTGCATTCTAACAATTAATGTCATCAAATAGTGTTCAAATTTCATGGACTCTCACATTAATGATGTTTAACTATTCAGTTTGCTTGGGTTGAAATCAGACTGTCTATGTGGCTGGGCACTCTGCCATCGAATCTCCATTTCTAGAAGCTGCCCTCGGTCCACTTGCTGGGAAAGCTGCTCTCAGTCCTGTCAGGCCCCCAGTGTTGGGCTGGCTCCTGTGAAAGGCAGGACCCTCCTCCCAGGTGGGCATTCTCCTTGCTCTTGACCATTACAGTCTAGAGCACACCAAGAATTGCCGAATGGGACATTTTGCCTCTACTTTCTCCATCTGTGTGCTGGAATATTATCTGTGAAGGGGGACTGCCCATCACCAGCTATTCACATCTCCCAAGGCTAGTTCCTGTGGAAATGGCAGGATCAGAGCTTAAAATCTTTGCCTTTCTTTACTAGTTTGCAAAATAATGGGTAAGTTCACTCCGAAGGGAGACATTAGGTGTGGAGACTGTTTTTAGTATGACCGTGACTCATGGATTCAAACGTTTGAAGTGTCTCAAGCCATTGCAGCCAGACCCTCACTCCGTGCTCAGACTGTCCCCTCCTAGCCTCTGGCAGTCTCTCCTTGGCTCCTGAGTCCTTAAACACCACACAAGTGGTTGGTGTAATTTTCTTGTTTTCTGAAATCAAGCTGGCCCACACTCATCTTATGCATTTTCTGCCCCAGACCTCTCTCATTTTCTTGTTTTTGTCTTCATCTCCAGAGGCAGGCATAGTACGTAGTTTCTGTTTCACATAAATGAGATTGCAGTCATTATGCTGTGAAAATAAAGTGTTTAAAATTGTAAGGCGCTTAGAGCAGAGGGGTGCTCACAGCCTGATTCCCTCTCAGCCCCTGCTCCCGGTGTTGGTCAAACCCCAGTCTCCTCGACAACTCGGCCCAACACTGTCTTTCAGAATGTCATGCTGGGAGCTTCCTGGTTCCACTAGGCACATAGATGCTCAGTCAGAGCCTGCATTGTTCTGTTAATTCCCTGACTGTGGCCCTTCAGACTGACCAAGAAGCTTGGGCCCTGTTGATGTGAAAGAGAAGAAAAAGTGAAAGGACCCCAGGCCAAGCCTCAGTGAAACCCCCGAGAATGTGGTTAAGGGCCTGTCAGAGTTCATGTTCCCGTGTCCTCAGGCATTGCCTGTAGATGACGAAATTGTGTACATTTTAATTGCAAAAGAAAGTTACTGTTTGGAATGGGACTTTGTTCTGCTTTCACGCGTCCTGGTCCTGATGAGGGCCCCCATTTCTCTGAAGACATGTCACTGGGGGATTCAGGTCACTGCTGTGGAGAAGCTTCTCCTGCTGCTTCCTGACCCCCGAGTGCCTGAAGCTGACTTCGGTTCTCTGGGGGGAAATGTATTTTGGTGTCAGAGATGGACTATCACATGGGCAGATGTGGCGTCTGGGGACGGTGAGGCGGGAGTGTGGGAGCCTTCAGTGAGGCAAGACTGTTGCTTCCCTGGGAGGTGAGGGGCCAAGGCACCTGCCGGCCTGACTGCCCGTCCACCTAGCGTGGAAGGAGCAGGAACCCAGGTCTCAGCGGAAAGACGCTCGACCTGAGGAAGCCATGTGGCTCCATCTCTTTCACCTGCTGCCATCACATAAAATTTAAAGTATCGTAACCCTGCTGTTTCGCTGAGCAAGTAAATATCTAGACTTTTTACTGGACTCGAAAATCACTTTTGAATGGTTGAAAAAACCCACTCGATGTTTGAAAGTGCCTCCAGTTTATTTAGGGACTTCCCAACTGTCCCGTGGCTAGGACTTTGCGCTTCCGTTGCAGGGGGCAGGAGTTCCATCCCTGGTCGCTGAACTGAGCTCCTCCATGCTGTGTGGTGCATGCCCCGCTCCCCCAAAAAAGAGAGAGAATGCCTACAGTTTAGGTTTTGATGACTAATTCTCCCCACTTCTGGTTGTTTTGTTTCTGAAGTTGTTTTGCAGTGAGTAGTGGTCATCTTTCTTCCAGGCCCCCTTTCAGGCTGTGCGGGGTGAGGATCACAGAACACTCTCAAAGCCCCTGTTGCTCACATGCAGCAGTGTCTGCTCTGAGCCCCACTTTGTAATCTGAGATGTTAATGCCTCCGGGAATACCTGTGTTTCAAATACCAATGTGTGCTTTGTAAACTGTGTGTTTATATACCAGTCTGTCCTTTTTATTAAAGGGGGAACATGCACTGAAATGGACTCTTTCCTTCTTCCTCACAGGCTTATTGGAAGGCCTCAGAAGATAAAAAAGCAAGATGTGCAGAAAAGGGGAAATCAAAACAGGTAATTTATTTTGCAAGCTTCAAAGACCACCCGGGGAACGGCTTACTTGTTTTACTCTCCCCAGTACCCCGACTTATGCTAAGTAGCCCCCAGAGTGTTCATTGCTGCTTATCCTGCAGGTCACCTCTCTGTTCCCAAGTGGTGAGCTTGGGGCTCTCAATGCCAGTGCCAAACATACACGGCTTTTGAAAATTACTTTAAAGTTGATCTGAGTTTAATTGGTCCAAATGGCCTGAAACTTTGACTGTAGAAAATGATGTCTGATGCTTGCCGGCTAAAGGTGTAAAACGCAGGGAGGCCTTGTGCCTCTCCTAAACAGCAATGGCCTGGAGGGGTTGCTACAGGATTTTTGGCAACATCTATCCATTCCTGGAGATTCTGCTCCTTCTCTAGGAGATACTGGGCACCTCAGCATGGGGCTTCCCCGAGGCTCAGTGGGTAAAGAGTCTGCCTGCGGTGCAGGAGACTCTGAAGATGCAGGTTCAATCCCTTGGTCGGGAAGATTCCCCTGGAGGAGGGCATGACAACCCACTCCAGTATTCTTGCCTGAAGAATCACATGGAGAGGAGCTTGGTGGGCTATAGTCCATGGGGTCACAAAGAGTTGGACACAGTTGAGCAACTCAGCACAGCCTGATCCATCTGGGGAACATTGGGCTGAATGTCCATCTCCCTCCAGAATTTTGGGTTACCACCATCTGCTGGGCCAATGTCAGAGTCTCAGAGTATAAAAGCCCCATCTTCCTTGGTTGTTGGTTAAGACAGCTCAGTTATGGTCAGTTTCAGTAGTTGGTGGCTAATTTCAAAACAATTAAAATTTAAACAAAAACAGAAATTTTGGCGAAACTTTTTTTTTAGCAACATACTAAGCACTGTCACGAAAGTCACTAAACTGGAAATGAGGGAAAATGCAGGCATTGCAATGTAATAACAGGTGTCACAGGGAGTTATCTTAGACCTAAGTTACAACAGGCACTTGGGCTGGGCCCACGTGGAGGTCGTACAGTGGACAAGGGTCCCTCCCAGTTCTTTCACGGAGTATGAATTACTTCCAACCAGTTTAAAAACAGTCATGGCAAAAGAAGCCTTTCCTGAATGGAGATAATTTCAGATGTTAACACATATAATCCCAGTACACTGCAGCCTAGAATAGCCAGTGGGTTCCTCAGTGGCATCTGGTTTTCCTGATGGGCCTCTCTGATGTGCAGCCAGGCTGGGAGCCCCTCCTTAGTCCTGCCTCTCCCCTGAGCTGGGCAGGCTGGGCACACCCCTCTCCTGAGCAGCACTGTTTCCAGTTGCATGCATTAGGGTGTCAAGGGTAGGGTCCCCCAGAGAAAAAGGAAAGCAGAGGGAATTCTGCACAGCACACCCCCACGTGGGTCTGCCAACACAATGAATGGTTTGTGTTGCTCCTGAGAGCAAACGCATTTTTTCCTGTGCTGGCTGTCCACTGAGATTAAGGGTCAGCTCTCCTTGCTTTCTGGCCGGCATGTCTTTGCTGAGTATAGATCAGTGACTGAGGTAGCAGCCCGTGAACCCTGTAGAAACTGAAGCATGCAGGCCAGCTGCACATGTAGGATTGCCCAGGTCTGGGATCAGATCTCAGGGAGCCTGCCCCCACCGTGCCGGGCAGAGCAGGGCTGGCCTGTGGAGATGGAAAGCGTCTGAGGCCCGAGGTGGTCAGTGATCTGTGAGGAGCTGCTGTCTGGTGTGGTCCCTGTTCTAGAGCGAGCAGGGTGAGCCGTTGGGGTCGTGGAGGGCGTCCGGTGGAACCTGCTCAGTGCTTGACCCGTGTGCTTCTCTTCCCTATAGACAGAATGCCTCAACTACATCCGTGTGCTGCAGCCGCTCAGCACCAGCGCCCTTTACGTGTGCGGGACCAACGCGTTCCAGCCAGCCTGTGACCACCTGGTGAGACATGCGGGCGCCCTGGTCGGTGGTTGAAGTGGAGTGGGGCTCGAAGCAGCGCTGAGTAGTCTCTATTCTGCAATCGGGGAGGATTTTCCTCCTGCCACCCCTGTGGGAATTGGGGCAGCTGTGGCTCCCCACAAGGCCTCCACCCCCTCAGCAGCCTCCTCTAAGCCTTCCTGTCTATAAACCACCATGACTGAAGGCGTGGATGGGGCAGGACTCATGGGGCCGCTGGCCCGTAGTGTGGGGCTGGCTGTGGGGTGACCTTCTGGGGAGGCCAGTGTTGACGAGGAGAAGCACCATCATGCCCTGATCCAGCATCTTGCCTGTTTCTCATTGACGCATTTTGCATTTTGTGAGGAAGCATGTGTGACAGGGGCCGTGGTTAGGTGGAACAGTCAGGACTTTCGCTCCTGTGTGCTAGGTTCATGTATGTTACGGGCTGAATGTTTGTGTCTCCCCAAATCCAAATGTCGAAGCCCTAATTCTCTGAATGTGATGGTATTTGGAGATGCAGCCAGTGAGGAGGTAATTAAGGTTAAATCATGTCATGAGGATGGGGTCCTAATCCGATAGGATGATGGCCTTTGAAGAAGAGATAGAGGCACCAGAATCTCTCTCTTTCTCTCACCACATGAGGAACAGTGAGAAGGCAGCTGTCTGCAAGCCAGGAGGAGGTTCCTCACCAGGAACCCTCCTTGCCAACATCACCCTGATCTCAGACTTGCAGCCTGAGATCCATGAAGCACGACTGTGTGTGGTTGCAGCCCCACCCCTGGTCTGCGGTCTTCATGGCCGCCCGGGCTCACTGGGACAGCACATCTGCCCCTCTGGTCTTGGGGTACCACCATCCAGTGTTGGCTATTGAGGTGCAAGTTGTTCCCTGATCCTCTTTTCTGGAATCTGCCCCTCCAGGGAGTGACAACATGATGCCAGTTGGGTGAGCAGTTTTAGAAGCAGGACCCATCTCTCCCTCACCCATGTCATGTCCTTCCTTGCCTCTCCTTGAGTCTCGTCAGTCACCTTCTGCTGTGTTAGGGTCCTTGGGAGAGGGGCCCCCACTCTCCCGCTGCCCTCCCACCACTCCTGACCCGCTTGCTGACAATTAACGGGAAGGAGAGGGCAGACTGGGCAGCAGCGACTCACGAGAGACACTCTTTTTTACTCAGATGATCTGATGAGTCATTTGGAACAACCACAGAGAGGGGAGAGGAGTGTTTTCAATGCACTTCAGATTAAAAAATGAAGCACATTTTCTAGAGTTTGTTCCTGATTTAGTGAGTACCTGTCAAGTGTAAGGTATGCTAGAGTAGAAAACTGTTTGCTAGAACCCTAAATTCATTGAAATTTAAAATATGTTTTCTGTTCTATTCCCCATTCTGTAGTTATAATTATTTTGTTATGTTAAATTCCTTGTCCTTTTTTTTTTGAAGATAAGAATTATTATTTCATTTGTTTTCCATTTATTTTTATTAGTTGGAGACTAATTACTTTACAATATTGTAGTAGTTTTTGCCATACATTGACATGAATCAGCCGTGGATTTACATGTGTTCCCCATCCCGATCCCCCATGTTTTCCAAACTTGAGTCAGAGATGAATGACAAGACAAAGTCTGGGCAAGGTAAGGACCTGCTTAGAAAACCTTGCATCAGTACACAGACCCCTGGGGAGGGGTCCACACGTGGCATGGGTTTGCCTCACTGCCGTGTCCACAGACTCTGGCAACTAGGATTGGGATCTGGGGTGGAGGGGTGTTCCACGGTGCTGAGATCTTCACTCCTCAGAGACAAACTTGGTTTCTTTTTGCTTAAGTCTTACTAGTCAGAAACATTTTGCACATGAAGGATTTCATGGCTAAACTCTGCTAGTCAGATGCTCAAGTTAAGTGTTAGTCGCTCAGTCGTGCCCAACTCTTTGCGACCCCATGGACTGCAGCCTACCAGGCTCCTCTGTCCGTGAGATTTTCCAGGCAGGGATACTGGAGTGGGCAGATGCTCAAAGTATGGAATTTAAGCTTAAATTCCATAAACATGTTGGTTTTGGAGGTGGGGGAATCATGTATTTCACTTAAACCTAGACCTAGGGACTTCACTGCTGGTTCAGTGAATAAAAATTTAGCTTGCAATGCTGGACACTTGGGTTCAATCCCCGGTTGGTCCGACATGCCTCAGAGCAACTAAGCCTGTGCTCCGCAACTACTGAAACCCGTGTACTCTGGAGCCTGCATGCTGCTTTGTGAAGCAATGAAGATCCCTCGTGCTACAACTAAGACCCAACTCAGCCAAATAAATAATAAATAAACTTTAAAAAAAACAACCTAGACATATTTTTCCCCAGTGTTTAAAATAAATTTCAAGCCAACGGAAAAGTTGATCATGCATACAGTAGACTGTACAGTTGGGAGCATCCATGTACGTGCACGTGTGTGGACATGCTGAGTTGTGACCTGTGATCCCTGAGTGCTGTCTCCCAAACATGATCTAACCTCCAGTCTGCATTCAGATTCCTCAGCCGTCCTGCTGAAATGCAGTCAGTGAATCACACTGAATGCACTGTCTCCCCCGTTCACAGCTCCTGACCTGGGAGGTGGCAAATCTGAATACTGCTTCCACCAGCCTGTTAGAAATGTAACTACAGTTTTTTCCATGCCCCCAGCCCTTTCTTCTCTGTGACTGTGATTGTTTCCCTGGCTCTGACAGACATCGAGGCCGCTAATCCACCCATCACAGTTGGGATGTCCATCTTCTTAATCTCCAGGCTGTCAGGTGGAAAATGGAACCCTTTCATTGCTGTGTGCTTCCTAGGTTGCCGGCAGTACACATATCCTTTCTAGTCTGCACTGCTGGATGGGTTTTTTCTTCTCCAGCTTGCTATGTTTTGACCATTTTCCTCCTGAGATGCTTTCTTACTCATTTGTATAAACTTCTCACATATTCAGGGATGGACATGCCTTGTCTGTCATTTTGCTCTCGTGTCCCGCACTTTGCCACTGTTGATCTGTCTCCTTCTTTTAGTGGACAGACCCCGTCCAGTCCTCTGTGTGCTGGACCTGTCTGTTTTTCCCCTTTCTTGGCTTTGAGCTCTCTCGCCAGGTGCAGAGAGATGGTCCCAAGACTGAAATGGTCACCCATACTTCACTAGTGCAGCATGCTTCCATCTTTAATACTCTGATCACCAATCCATCTGGAGTGTATCTTGGTGGGTGGGATGAGGTGGAGGTTCTGCTCCTTTTTTCTGTTATCTGTTCATTGGATAGCCTGCTCCCCCACTGCTTTGAAGGCATCTTTATTGATGTTAAAAGTCTGTGTGTGGCCTTCCGGTTCCTTCCGGAGCACATCCTGTGTTTGGTTTTCCCTGGCTGTTCTGTGACCCTAGAGAATCAGCATTGACCATCTCGGTCTTACAGGGGAGTCAACTGAGGCTCCAGGACCTCAAGGTGCTCTCGAGGGTGTCAGAGGGTGCCAGGGTGATAGAAGTTGCCAAGGTGCTGGCCTCCAGACCTGGGACCAGCTGGTGACAGCATACGTGCTATCCCCTCCATCTCCCCAGAAGAACAAGTCTGAAAATTAAATGATCCAACAAAGATGTATGATCAGGATGACTGCAGGATTTCAGACATTTTATGATACTCTTCCTTCTGCTCAATTATAGAACTTAACATCCTTCAAATTTCTGGGGAAAAATGAAGATGGCAAAGGAAGGTGTCCCTTTGACCCAGCACAGAGCTACACGTCTGTCATGGTCGGTGAGTCCTGCTCTTGGTGTCCATTCCCGGCTTGGCCCCACTGGACCCAGGCGGCCCCGTTCCTCCTCCTCTACAGTGATCCCCTCTGCTTAGTACCCATATTCACCGTCCTCACAGAAGGTCCAGGAGTCTCTCTATAGAGCTCTTGGCTTCGTTTTTCAGTAGGATAAATGGCCACCTCCGCAGTCTTCGAGTTAGATTTGGGGACAAGATTATTTTATATCTATCGTCTGTGCAAATGACCTGGATGAGTCGGTCAGGTTGAGGGAATGCTTTTGTTCAAGGGATGTTTGTGACTGAGCCGTGGCCTGCCTTGAAATGCTCTTGCACACCCAAGGCAAGCAAGCCAGGAGCCCCGTGTGCACCCACTGTTGTGTTTGTCATTTTACTGGATGCAGGAAGTGCTTGTGTTGCTCTTGGCCCCAGACAGTTTAGCATGGAGCACAAAATCCCCCCACGTCCAGAAATAAAACAGGAGACTCAGGAAACAGAAGCATGCACCCAGAAGCAGGATGGTGGTCTCTCTGTTTCCTGGGAGGGCTTGTGTCCAGTTGGGAGGAAAAGTGGTGCTGGGGCATCAGCGTGTCACCAACACTAGTGTTCATCCCCTTTTCCTCTTTCCTCCTGCGTCACTGAAGATGGAGAGCTTTATTCCGGGACGTCGTATAACTTTTTGGGAAGTGAACCTATCATCTCCCGAAATTCCACCCACAGTCCTCTGAGGACAGAATATGCGATTCCTTGGCTTAACGGTAAGAAGCGGGCCACATGGTGGAAGGCGTATTTGTGCTCTGGGTGGCTCCCTCTCCGCCAGAGCCCCCGCTCTAGTTCGCCCTCTGCCGACTCCCAGCCTCATGGGAAGGCGTCCGTGCCTCACCTTCCTGTGTCGTGGGGTTCACGTCAGGCCCGGTGAGGTGGGGTTTCTTCTGGAACCACTCGGGGCTCCACCGCCAGCATCTGGGGGCTTGTTTTCTTCTCTGCTAAGTAAGCTGGTTGTGTGCTAAGTCACGTCTGACTCTTTTCAACCCTCTGGACTGTAGCCCACCAGGCTCCTCTGTCCATGTGATTCTCCAGGCCAGAATATGGGAGTAGATTGCCATGCCCTCCTCCAGGAGATCTTCCCAACCCAAGAGACTGAACCTGTGTCTCTTATGTCTCCTGCATTGGCAGGCAGGTTCTTTACCACTAGTGCCACTTGTGAGCTGGTTTAACCTTGCCTTTACCCTCCTTGAAAATAGATCTGGGGGGCTCAGATTGACAAACTCAGGCTCGTTAGATCAGCACGTGACGTTATACCGTTATCTCTGGATGTCACATGTCCACATTGGATTCACAATCAGATGGCTCATGGCTACTCACTGGAGACTTTTCTCCTGGGCACTGGCCAGCCTGCCAGAGCCTTGGGGCACCCGGATCTGGTGGTCAGGAGTTTGTCTCTTAGGGATGGGCTGTTTAAACCAGTGAATGCATATTCCCCGGTGAGTCTCTAGGGATGCTGGGGTCTGGCTCTCTGTTGCCTCCAGGCTGCCTGCCAGTTTAGAGATCCAGCCCTCAGTTCTTGGGCTGGACTGGGAGGCTGTGTGTCAGAAGCCCCACCTCCAGCATCTCCTTAGCCCGAGGAGGGCAAGATGGGCCCCGTCATCATTCCTGGGCCCTGGAGTCTGTGTGAGGTGTGGCTCAGGCACCCTCCCACATCCTGACAGGGGGTGCCTGGGCCCTCTGGGGCTAATCAGAGTGTCCGTTCTTGCAGAGCCCAGCTTCGTGTTTGCTGACGTGGTACGAGAGAGCCCGGAGGGCGAGGACCTCGGGGACGACAGGGTGTACTTCTTCTTCACGGAGGTGTCTGTGGAGTACGAGTTTGTCTTCAAGCTGATGATCCCCCGGATAGCGAGGGTCTGCAAGGTGAGCCCACCCCCGCCGTTGTCTTTGGTCCCTACACTTGGAGAGAGTGCGTCACCTGGCTCCACGCTTCTTCTGAGGTGCCCATCCCCTACAGCTTATTCTTCCACGCCACAGACAGCAGTGTGGATGGCTGGCGGGCCCGGCCTTCATCCTTCCTGCAGGTCACCTTGGGGACCACAGGAGCACCGGCCCGTGTGTGAGAGTGACCGGCTTTCTGTCCTCAGGGCTCTGTTCTTAACACATTCCTTAAACTCTCCCAGTTTATGGGAAGTTAGTTTTCCTGTACTGTATTAACCAAAATCTGTCCCTGATGGCTCAAGATGGTAAAGAATCCGCCTGCAATGCGGGAGACCCAGGTTCAATCCCTGGGTCGGGAAGATCCCCTGGAGAAGGGAATGGCAGCCACTCCAGTATTCTTGCCTGGAGAATTCCATGGACAGAGGTGCCTGACAGGCTACAGTCCCTTGGGTCACAAAGAGTTGGATGTGACTGAATGACTAACGCTTTCACTTTCACATTGTAATCAGGGGTTTTTCCATTCCAACATAAGGGTAGGGGGTGGGGTTAATGTGTCCAGAATGAGTACAGACACTTCAGTTTCATGATCTTCTGTGTCCAGTTCTCAGAGTTTCGGTGCTTCTGTCCAGACCCAGTCATGTTAGGAGTGTTTCATGATTGTTGCTTAGTGCTCTGTTCACTAAAAAGTGCTTTGGGGAACCTGAAAGGTCCAGAGCATCTCGGCAGATAACTCAAGAGCTGGAAGGAAGTAAAAATCTGATCTCCTTGAGGAATGCCTTTTAGGGGAGACCTCGTCTATGCCACACTGGCCAGAGACAGACTGGAGAGCCTGTGTGTCCTCCAGCCCCCGGCTCTGCCAGTCACTCACAGATGGGTCTTGAGTCTGGAGATGGATGTGAGCCAAAGGGCTAAAGCGGTGACCGCGCAGGAGGACAATGGGGCATCTGCTTTGTGACGCCGAGGGTGGGCAGAATCCAACAGTTGTTCTGTGCAGTTGGGTGACTGCTCGTGGAGCTGTTGTTGTGGGTTGGGATTTGTGCTTTAATCCATAACCTGAGCTGGCACGGAAGGGGTTGCTGGGGTCACTGGTGGTCTGCAGCTGGCTTTCCTTTTTGGCCTCAGCTTCCTTTCACTGAGGCGGAGCTGCTCGGGGCTGGAGTACATCCCTTATCACCGGCTCTTCTTTGTGGGGAGCCTCCCCTCCTCTCCCTGCACATGTCTTTGGGGTTCCAGCGGGACCAGGGCGGCCTGCCTTCCCCCTACCTCACCTGTCTTTGGGGTTCCAGGGGGACCAAGGCGGCCTGAGGACCTTACAGAAGAAGTGGACCTCCTTCCTGAAGGCCAGGCTCATCTGCTCCCGGCCGGACAGCAACCTCGTCTTCAATGTGCTGCGGGACGTCTTCGTCCTCAGGTCTCCGGACCTGAAGGAGCCCGTGTTCTACGGGGTCTTCACCCCGCAGCTGTGAGTGCTCCAGGCGGGCGGGGGTGGGGTGTTTGCACCGCAGGCTCCTTCCCCACCGCCCCCCTGCACCCTGCCCCCCACCTCAGGGCAGTCACATCACCCCCTCCTCCCCAGGAACAACGTGGGGCTGTCGGCCGTGTGCGCCTACAACCTGTCCACGGCCGAGGCGGTCTTCTCCCGTGGGAAGTACATGCAGAGCGCCACGGTGGAACAGTCCCACACCAAGTGGGTGCGCTACAATGGGGCTGTGCCCACGCCGCGGCCCGGGGCGGTGAGTGGGCGCGGGCTTCCCCCTGGGAGCGGGGGTGCTGGGGGCACACTGTCCACTTCCTGGGTCCTTTCCCATCAGCGTGCTGTGTCACAGCCATTGCTGTCAACTGCCCGAACGAGAAGGTGTTCTGGCTGGCACCGGATGTTTTGTGGGATTAACATTGCACAATAGAATGAGATCTGTTTCGTTTTCTGTGCTTGCAGAGAAACATGATTTCTTGGCAGAGAGATGAGCGCTTCTCTCCATTCGTTAATATGAGTCACATTTTTTATTTCCCTTAAAGTGGTAAATTTGATTGAGAAATCGGTGTGGGTATCTAGGCTGATGTGGCAGCATCCATTTATGATGGGCCTGGTGAGCCAGGCCGTGTACATGGTCCATGGGTGGGACTGTGACCTGGGAGAGTGGCCTGAGGCTTGGAGCTCCCTCCCAGGACCGTCCCCTCTGTGGGTGCACCTTTGCTGACGGGTCAGCTCTTTTCCTGCATGTCATTGAGCAAAAGGCGTTCGCCTGTGGGCGTGAATTTTGGTGTACACACATTAGGAGCTAGGACAGAAAAAAGAACCTTCATGCTCTCGACCTTTATGCTGTTTATATTTATAACTGGACTGTTTTTAGCCATTTTTCCAGGCTTCTCTTCTGGGAGAGCTAGCAAAAGAGAAATGTGTGGTTTTCAGTTCCAGACGTCTGACACAATTTTTTTCATTTATGAGTTGATGAAAATGACTTCATTGACTACATATCACGAGACACCGTTGTGTCCTGTGGAAAAGAAGACAGTTGCATTTCCTACCTGCTTTATAACTGTGTCTTTAGATTCCTGGGGAAAGGTCAACTCAGTGTTTCCGTCTTGGCAAGAAATCCACAGTGTACTCCCAAGTTCTACACGTCAGGGAAGCCTCGACTCTTGTGTGAGCACGTGCTGCGTGCCCGAGTGCCCATGGTGATGGCTGATCTGTTTCCTGCAGTGCATCAACCGGGAGGCACGGGCAGCCAACTTCTCTAGCTCCCTCAACCTGCCGGACAAGACCCTGCAGTTTGTCAAAGACCACCCTCTGATGGACGAGTCCGTGACCCCAATAGACAGCAGGCCCCGGCTGATCAAAGGCGATGTGAACTACACGCAGATTGTGGTGGACAGGACCCGGGCCCTGGATGGAACCATCCACGATGTCATGTTTGTCAGCACAGGTGGGTCCCTGGGTAAGAACATGGGTACGTCCAACCAGGGCTTCTTTGGTGACTCAATGGTAAAGAATCCGCCCGCCAATGCAAGAGACACAGGTTCGATGCCTGGGTCGGGAAGATCCCTTGGCGAAGGGAAGGGCAACCCACTCCAGTATTCTTGCCTGGAGAATCCCATGGACAGAGGAGCCTGGTGGGCTACAGTTAATAGGGTTGCAAAAAGTCAGACACGACTTGAGCAACCAAACAACAATAAAGTCCAGCTAATCTCTGCTACATGGAGCCAGCGTCTCGCCCAGGTGCCCACGTGGTGGGAGAATTTGTTCGTGTGTGGGAGGATTTCTGAGAAGTCCTCACACCTGGGTGGCTTCAGATCTCTGTGACCATCAGAACACCTGGAGCACCAGTTAAAAATACAGGTCCTAACCCGGATCTAGAAATTCAGGTCTGATGGGTCAGGGCTGGTTCGGAGGGAGGCCAGGTGGTGCTGTGGCGGCGAGGTGAAAGCTGCAGACAGGCACGTCCTGCCTCCCTGAGAGAACAACTGATCTCGAGACCTGTCCTGACCTGCCACGGGAGGCACACCTCTCCTGGTGGCCTGTAGACGCCAACACAAGCTTCCTGGAATGGAGGTGGTGATCAGGCAAAGGAGCAGCAGCAGCGGGCAGGCCCTGTGGTCAGTCCTGGGTGCTACCCAGCTGCTGGCTTCCCCTGCCCAGGGCTCCTGGTGGGCTGGCACCCCCAGAGGCCTGTGGTGCCTAAGAACCACGTCACATTTATTTGGATGACACAGTGTCGACCATTCTGATGAGGAGTATTGGACTTAACAAAGAGCTGTTTATTTTTCAGAAAAAGATGAGGATGACCCATGCCAGCTGGGTGTCCAGTTGTTTATTTTGCCGATGACTCTTCCCTTTGTGGGTCTAATGCAAAAACATCATCTGTTTCTAAGCCTCCTATTTGGGGAAGGAGTGGGAAGCAGAAGGGTGACTGTTTGCTGCTGTGGCCAACAGCGCCAGCACCGTCCCCTCCTCCTGGGGACTGACCTGCAGCTTTGACCTTCCAGACCACGGCGCCCTGCACAAAGCCATCAGCCTTGAGAATGACATCCACATCATTGAGGAGACTCAGCTCTTCCAGGACTTCGAGCCCATCCAGAGCCTGCTGCTGTCTTCCAAGAAGGTAAGTCCCCAGGGGGCTGGCAGGGCGACCCCACATTTCAGTGACCACAGCCCCAGCTGGGCCAGGCAGGCACTGTCTTCCATCTGGCCCAGATGAACCTACCTTCAGGCTCTTACAGAAAGTTCTTCCGTGAGCTGTAGGGTACAGGGAAGGCAAAGAAAGTGAAAATGTTAGTCACTCAGTCGTGTACAACTCTTTGCAACCCCATGGACTATAACTCACCAGGCTCCTCTGTCCATGAGGATTCTCCAGGCAAGAATACTGGAGTGGGTTGTCATTCCCTACTCCAAGGGATCTTCCCAACCCCAGGATTGAACCTGAGTCTCCCGCATTGCAGGCAGATTCTTTACCATCTGAACCACTAGGGAAGGCAAACTGTGTCCTAAAAGTTGAAGAACTTCCCTGACTTGTTGGGACTGATGTACAATGCTGTCAGGGGCTTGCTGGGCCATGGAAACACATCCTCGTGTGGGAACTTGGTGAGGTTGAGACCTCATCCTCGGGTGCCATCCATGCAGCTCCCTCATTTGCACAGAAAACCGTCCTCTTAAGTGATGACATGCTGAAAAGTCCCCTTAGACAGGGTGCTGTCTCCTCACCGGGGGCAGCATGGTTCTTCCATAAAGGGCTGAGAGTGAACGCTGGAGGCTCTGAAGGCTGTGCTGAGAACAGCCATGGACTGTCCGGAAGCAAGTGAGTCCTGTTAGGCCCTAGCAAAGCCTTATTTATGGGCCCCAAGCTTTGCAGTTCACATTTTCTTTCTTTTCTATTTTTATATTCTTAATTATTTGGCTGCATCAGGCCTTAGTTGTGGCAGACAGGATCTTTCTTGTGCATAAAAAGATCTTTTATGCATGATCTTTTATTACAGCGCACGGACTCTAGGTATAGCACACGGTCTTAGCAGTTGTGATGCGTGGGCTTAGTTGCCCCATGGCTTGTGGGACCTGAGTTCCCTGACCAGGGATCAAACCCACGTCCCCTGCATTACCAGGAGGATTCTTAACCACTGGACCACAAGGAAGTCCCCGAAATTTTCATATGTCACAAAATGTTAGTCTTTTGATTCTTCTTCAACCATTTGAATTATGTGAAAATTGTTATTACTGGGTGGGCTGCCTAGAAGCAGCAAGCGGGCTGGATCTGCCCTGCAGTCCACAGGCTGTCCTCAGCTGTACATCCCAAGTGGCCTTTGGGAAATGTGCCTCCTGGTTTACCGCTGGGGTGGAGAGTGAGGAGCGGAGCGTGGGGCAGGCTTCACGTGGCCTTGTCCACATCTGACTCCAGGTGTGTGACTGTGAGCCTGGGCGGGCCAGTCCTGCCTCCATTTCCTCCTCTGTGCAGTGAAGTTTGGCAGCCGCTGGGAGGGTCCTGGCCCTGTGCTGTGACGCCCCCCATGCTGTGGCCCCTGGGCTGATAGACTCTGGTCAGCACCAGAAATTGGCCACCTGGCCACACGTCACATTCCCCTCTGCCACAGCCCCCCCATCATTCAGCCTCTCCCACCTGTACCCCATTTGTAAAGCCTGGCTTAGGGGCACCAGGCTGGCCTGTCCCCACTTCATAAGGCGTCGCCCTGTTGAGATTTTCCCTCTGGACCCACTGCCCTCCTGAGCTTTCCTCCCTTCATGCTGGAAAGAGATTGTTCCTCTGGCCTCCCAGAATATCCTCCCTGCCCTGGGTCCTGGTGGGAGCTACACCTGGCTTGTAGGGCCCAGGCTCAGTCCTTCCTCAGCCCCAGGGCTGTGGGCAGCCAGGATTGGGCCCCTGATAGGCATGTGAGAAAGAAAAGAAGGCGATGTCTCAGTCAGGCTTGTATTTGCAAATGCTGCACATGGGCTTTCACCCTCTCCCCTTCATCAGGAACTTGAGGACTTGCGTCTGGTTTTCAGTCTCCTGTTGCAGGGTCCCCGCCCCTCTCGGCCCCTGCAGTGCGTGTCTTCTCCCTCCAGGTCTGAAAGGGAAGGAAGACAGAATAGCCTGGTGGAGTTAGGCTCACAGACTTAGATCTGTGCCTCTCGAGCAGGTGCTTTTGGCCACCCTTCGCCATGCCCTCCTGAACAGTTTGTTGAAATAAGGAAACCCAGGGGCCCTTCTGGCCACAGCCATGTTGCTCAGATACTTCAGCCAAGCTGGGACAAGCATGCGTAAGGCCTCCAGATGGTCAAATACTCATCAGAACCAAGGCCGGGCCCCCAGTGTGGACATGTGGTGAGAACAGGGCTCAGCTCTGCTCCACGACATCATTGCTGGACCCAGCTGGCCCTGCCATCCTGACCCAAGTCTTCATGGGCACTGATCCCACGGGAGGGATGGGGGAGGGAGGAGAGAAGGGAGGGGGCAGGATCGCCCATTGGAAGGTCTCACGGGTCAGTCCTTTGCTCACTCCCTGCCATCAGGAATGGTCAAGCGGCCAGGGAGGGAGCCTGGCGCCCCGGGGAGGGAATCACCTTTCCCTACAGGAGCCCGCACTGCGCTGGGGCCTGGCTCATTTGCCTAGGACAGGTGGAAGTGCTTTGTGCAACCATGGGGTCCCACACCTCCTGGGCTGGTGGGCTCAGGGTGGCTTTGGAATGCTGGCTATGCGGCCACGGCAGCAGGAAGCGGCTGTTTGGGGTAGAAAGACACCAGTTCCTCCCTCCCCGCTCCCCAGCGGCAGGCCCTTCTGGGTCAGCCATGCCTGGTCCTCACTGCAGAAAGCGAATGAGCAGGCACCACAGGGCTGGGGGAGCACAGAACGGCCAGCACACAGCCTCCACCAGGGAGCAGAGCTCCTTGTCACTACCTCCTGTCCCCTCACAGCAAGGGCATTGTGGTAAATGCACTTCATAAATTGTACCGTTTTAATTATTTTTGTGTGTACACCTTAGAAGCATTAAATACATTCACACTGTGAAACCCTCCTCCCCATCCATCCCCAGAACATCTTATCTGACACCACTAAAACCCCATACCCATTAACCACTAAGTCCCCCTTCCTCCCATTCCTCAGCCTCTAGCACCCACCCCTCTGCGTCCCACCTCTGTGTCTTTGACTACTCTAAGAAGAACCTCATGTCATTGGAATCCGACAACATTCGTCCTTTTAAGACGAGCCTATTTCCCTTAGCATCATGTCCTAAAGGTTCATCCATGTTGTAGCAGCTGACAGGATCTCCTTCCTGTTTGGGGCTGAGTCGCATTCCATCATGTGCATACCCCACATCTGCTTTATTCACCCCCTGGTAAACACTGGGGTTGTCTCTCCCCTGCTGCATGAACAGGCCTGCTCTCGTCTCTGGTGTATACGTGGCCGGCGTGCTCTGGGTCCCGGGGCCAGGCTAAGTGTGGTTCTTCTGCGGACGTTCTGTAATGGTGAAATGCCACCTGTGCCACAAAGGCGGGAGCCCCTCCAGCTCTGGCCGCGTCCACCCACAACCACCCACCCGTGGACCCAGACATGGAGAGTCCAGTGCTGCAGCTGAGGGCACAGTCCCCCAGAGGGTGGGGGCCTCAGCGTGTGGACCCAGACATGGAGAGTCCAGTGCTGCAGCTGAGGGCACAGTCCCCCAGAGGGTGGGGGCCTCAGCGTGTGCATACTCAGCACATCTCACAGGAGCCAGGTGGTACCCGGCCAGATTGTTTTCTCTCACGCAAGAGTTGAGACGGTGGTAGTCCTGCAGCCCTTCCCCTGTGCTCCTATCGAACCTGCGCAGGTCTCCTGGCAACAGCACCCTAACTCACCTCCACACGCCCGATGCCCACGTTCCCGCAACCTGCTTTCTGACTCCAGGGCCACACGTGGCCTTGGCACCTTTCCTCAGTGCCCCCGGTCTGGATGGCTCCCCATCTGCCCTCGTCTTGGTGACCTTGACACTTTTGGAGAGTACTGGTCAACGTTTGGTGGAATGCCCTTGAGTTTTGGGCATACCTTGGGTGTTTCTTGTGTTTAGATAGGGGTTGAGCATTTTGGGGAGATGACCTCTGTCTCAGGGATGTGGAGTCAGTGTGACCTCCTGGTTTTTTTTTTTTTGGCTGCATCCAGTTTTACTTTTAGCATGTGGGATCTTCATTGCGGCATGCAGAATATAGTTCCCTGACCAAGGCTCAAACCCGGGAGCATTGGGAGTATGTAGTCTTAGCCACTGGACCACCGTGTTATCCCCACACTCTGTGGTCAGTGGGAGCAGCCCACCCCAGGGGGCCAGGAGCCAAGCCCCAGCTCCTAGAGGGAGGGGTTGAAGAATTTGGGGGCCACATTCAGCCCCTGCAGTGGCTGACACTTAGTTATAGGCAAGCTTGGGCTTCCCTGGTGGCTCAGATGGTAAAGAATCTGCCCTCAATGCAGGAGACCTGGGTTTGATCCCTAGGTCAGGAAGACCCCCTGGAGAAGGGAGTGGCAACCCACTCCAGGATCCTTGCCTGGAGGATTCCATAAACAGAGGAGCCTGGAGGGCTACAGTCCATGGGGTCGCAAAGAATCAGACGTGACTGAGCGACTAATGCTCTGAGGCTAAATAGACACACAGTTCCATCTTGCCCACTGACTTCTATGTCCACCTGTGGGCCTTGCCTGCTGCGGTCACTGCTATGAGGTCTCAGGCCACTTGACTGTTCCACATTCATTGGAGTGGGTCAGGTGCAGTCATGGGGGCTCAGCCCTGCCCTGTTGGGGAGCAAGGGCTGGAGGCTGAGTGGGCTGTAGGGCAGGGGGATGGAGCCAGCCTGGGACAGGCTGCCCCCCTCCCCAACCCAGGCCACCTGCTCCGCTCTGCATGAGTGTCCGCACCCTCGCCAGGGCCCTTCTATAGGATCCTGCTGAAGTTGCCCACTGGGCCAATCACCCCAGGAAACTTTTTCTCTCTTCCGAGTCACATGATCCCAACTGTGATCTGAGATGTCGTCCTGATTCCTTCTTACGAATACAGGGTGCTCCTGGCTTCGGTGCCCAGGTCTCTGCCTACGCGGACAGGCCAGCACTGGGCCTGACGCTCTGTCACTTGCCTTCACAGTGTGACACCGTCGCAGGCGCGCTGCCCTCTCTCTCGGCTGTGATCACACACGGTGGGTCTGTGACCCCTGGGACTTCGAGGCATCACAGGCCAGGGGATCTGGGGTCACACGGGGACTTTGCACTCCAGCCAGACAGGTTACTTGAAAACGGGTTTCCGAGGACAGGGGCTGTGTCTCATCTGAGTCTCAAATAGGAAGCGCCGTGTAAATTTGGCAATCTTTTGACATTAAACAAAGCCCTTTCTAGAATGTCAAGGTGAGAGTGACTCACCAGCAGAGGAGAGAGAAAACGCTGAGCTTCTGAATGGCCAGCCCTGAGTCTGCTGATGGGCTTCCAGTGGACGCCGAAGGGCAGCCTTCATTCTAGCTGAGCTCAGTGAGAACAATCAGCCTGTCCCGATGGCCTCTGCACCCAGTTTTCCTTCTGTGCTGCAGGCTCTGGGGCCATCGGCCTGAGAGGGAGATGTCCCGGGCCCAGTGTTGTGGAGCATGGAGGAGCCTGTTCTGCTCTCTGCTACTTTCCCTGGTGGCTCAGATGGTAAAGAATCTTCCTGCAGTGCAGGAGACCCAGGTCCAATCCCTGGGTCTGCAGGAGACCCAGGTCCAATCCCTGGGTCGGGAAGACCTCCTGGAGAAGGGAATGACTACCCACTCCAGTATTCTTGCCTGGAGAATCCCATTGAGAGAGGAGCCTGGCGAGCTACAGTCCATGGGGTCACAAAAGAGTCAGATACGACAGAGCGACTAACACTCACAGACACCCTGCGCGTGGCTCTCCATTTCCCTAGCTGTGTTCATTTCTTGTAGATGCGAGAGCAGTGACTGCCTCCTCACTTGTCTTCCTCTGTTTATTAAAACTCTGTTTGCTCTCCTCCAGCGTTCCCCGCGGCCTCACTGGATTCACACACTGTCGTCTACGTGCTGGTGTCCATGTGTGGGAACACGAGATGGGTTTTGGAGGCTGTGGCCTCTGGCCTAGTGAGGCTGGGAGGGCAGCCGGGAGTGTCAGGCTAGCGCACCTTCCTGCACACGGAATGGGCAGACGAGGTGCAGAGAAGCACTGCTGGCAAGTAGGATGAGGGTGGGTGCTCGGAAGGGGAGGGAGGGGTTTGGAGCAAGGCCCAGTGTACTCTGAGTTAGTCTGTGGGCTCCCCCCAGCCCGCAAAACCACGCGCTGCCCATGATGTCACAATGCTGCTATGCAGATCTGTCTAGGATCTAACCTGGCCTCGTACCACTTCCTCCTCCAGAAGCTTGGGGAGATGCCTTGTCACCATTCCTCCCTGTGAGCTAGAGAGGCACCCAGCCCTTGAAGGCTGCCCCACCCCGTGCCCACCGCTCTCATCTGTTTCACACCCACAGGGCAGGAAGTTTGTCTACGCCGGCTCCAACTCGGGCGTGGTGCAGGCCCCTGTGGCCTTCTGCCGGAAGCATGGCACCTGCGAGGACTGCGTGCTCGCCCGGGACCCCTACTGCGCCTGGAGCCCTGCCATGGCCGCCTGTGTCGCCCTGCACCAGACTGATGGCCCCAGCAGGTAGCGTGTGCGGCATGTGGGTGCCCTGCCCAGCCCCACGGCCTGACGCGTGTGCACCCTGTAACCCGTACCCCGTTATCTTGCAGGGGCCTGATTCAGGAAATGAACGGGGACGCATCCACTTGCCCTGGTAAGTTGCCCGTCCCCGCCACCTCCCCTTTAGGGGCGGCCGGGTCTCCTTAACCATTTCATGACGCTTTGCTGTTGTAGCATTTCGCACGTTTTGTTTTTCTTTCTCGGAACAGAGGTCGAGTATCTCGTGGCAGACCCCCGTGATGTTTCTTTGTCCCTTGTATCACAAAACAGGATGCTGAAGCCATGCAGAATGTGTTTACTGGGAGGCACTCTCATCCCAAACCGTGACGTCCACTCTTGACACGCCTCTCTCTTCCGCTTAGCTTGGGGCTACACCTCTTGTGGGGCTTCCCCGGTGGCTCAGTGGATAAAGAATCCACCTGTGATACAGGAGATTCAGGAGACATGGGTTTGATCCCCGAGTTGGGAAGCTCCCCTGGAGGAGGGCCTGGCAACCCACTCCAGTATTCTTGCCTGGAGAATCCCATGGACAGAGGAGCCTGGCGGGGTATAGTCCATGGGGTCACAAAGAGTCAGGCACAGCTGAGCACACACGCATACATACCTCTTGTGAGCCAGAGGGAGGTGCTCAGGAGACATTAATTCCCGTTCCCCTTAGGTCATCCCACCCCTGTCAGGAGGTCAGGCATGTCTCAGCTGAAGGCAGGTGTGCCCTGGGCTCCCATCCCTAACCTGACAGATGTCATCAGTTAAGACAGGTTTAGGAGGAGGGTGGCAAGGCCCGCCGAGCTGCAAGCAGAAGTCCGGTGTGTTTGACTTGGCGCCGCCACCAGAAGGCACAGCTGGCTTCTCTGCGGCCTCCCTGGCCTGGGGAGTTCTTCCCGTCCCCCGGGGCTGCCACTGGGAGCTCATCTTTGCTTTTTGGTCACGCATGTCTTTATCTCCTTAGCTGTTCTGGAAGATTCCATGTTGCTCCACTGGGTGAAATTCTTGTGTCCTCTTGTACATGTTGACCTATTTTTGAGAGACGTGTTGAGCGGGGTTGTTGATGCTGTGCACATTTATTTTAATGTTCCAGATAAAATTAAAGAAAGTTACCTGCAGCATTTTTTCAAGCATGGCAGCACAGCAGAACTCAAATGTTCCCAAAAGTCCAACCTGGCCCGGGTGGTATGGAAGTTCCAGAATGGCGTGCTCAAGGCCGAAAGCCCCAAGTACAGCCTGGTAGGCAGAAAGAACCTGCTCATCTTCAACCTGTCAGAAGGAGACAGCGGGGTGTATCAGTGCCTGTCGGAGGAGAGGGTCAAGAACAAGACAATCTTGCAGGTGGTGGCCAAGCATGTTCTGGAGGTCAAGACAGTCCCGCGAACCACAGTGGCCTCTACCTCGCTGGCCACACGGACAGAAGGCAGTCGGATCACCCCTAGAGTGTCAGTGGGGCCCACCCCAGTCTCCTTTCCCCAGACCCCAGCTGTGCGGGTCACCACGCCGGGTGCTGTCCCCCCACCATCCAGCCCTGTGGCACCCACCAGTACATCCTGTGAACCAAAGATCGTCATCAACACGGTCCCGCAAGTCCACTCGGAGAAGACACTGTATCTCAAGTCCAGTGACAACCGCCTCCTCATGTTTCTCTTCCTCTTCTTCTTCGCCCTCTTCCTCTGCCTCATCTCCTACAACTGCTATAAGGGCTACCTGCCCGGACAGTGCTTGAAATTCCGCTCGGCCATGCTCCTCGGGAAGAAGAAGCCCACATCAGACTTCTCAGACTTTGAGCAGAGTGTGAAGGAGACGCTGGTGGAGCAGGGCAGCTTCTCCCAGCAGAATGGGGGACAGCCCAAGCCGGCCCTGGACACTGGCTACGAGACAGAGCAGGACACCATGGCCAGCCGGCTGCCCACGGACCGGGAGGACTCGCAGAAGATCGACGAGCTCCCAGGCAGGGACCGGCCATTCGACGTCAAGTGCGAGCTGAAGTTCGCCGACTCGGACGCGGACGGGGACTGAGGCCCCGGCCGCCCACAGGTCCCTTGTGTTGCCACCTCAGCGCCCCATCCAGTGCTGCGTAGGTAGCCGTCGTCAGCAAACCTCCGTCTTCTGTGTCTTTTCTCTTGGGTCGCACTTGTGACTTGGTTTCTCTTTGTCCTTTTGGAAAACAGCGAGCATCGAGTCTGGCCTCCCTGGTCGGTGGGGCGTTTGGAGTCGGGCCCGCAGGCTCACCCGCGGCCGCTCTGCGGCGGAGAGACGGCCAGACTGCCACTGGCCTGAGAAGAAGGTCTGTGAACGTCCCCTCCTCATAGCAGCCACTGAAAGATAATTTAATTCCAGATTGGAAATGACATTTTAGTTTATCAGATTGGTAACTTATCACCTGTTGTCCAGGTTGGCACGGACCTTTCCTTCCACGTCATTACTTTGTAGGATTTTGCTTTAATTATGTTGGCGTGTTGGGTCATTTTATTTTTTTAATTACTAAGCAGATGTTTTAATATTTGGAAGGTGTACATCTTCTGAATTTTGTTGTATATTAGGATAAAGGTATGGCTTACGTTGCTTAAGATTCTCAGGGATAAACTTACTTTTGCTAAATGCATTCTTTTCCGCTTTTAGAAATGTAGACAAAATCATCTCTTGATCGCACTTCTTTTTTTAATTATTCTTAAAATTTTGTTCCTTGAGGGAAGCATCGTTTTCAGAGATTTTTCTTTCTGTACCTTTTTACTCTTGTCTTAACTCTTTCGAGGAAAAGGCTGTGGGGGACCATCCCATGACACTGGGCAGAGTTTGGAGGGAGGGACGGGCCCCAGCATGCTCTGGATGGAGCTGGGCTAGCCCAGAGCTGAGAGGACAAGCGTGTTACAATCTAATGCCCATGGCCACTGGTGAAAACCTCTTGTTCAGGCAGAATGTTCTCCAGGATGTCTTGGTCATCTGAACATCTCCTTTTCCATTTTGCTTCCATCTCATGCTCTCCGCCTGCCCAGACTCTCTGTTTGGCCTAATTGAGCTGTCCACAACTGGAAAAGAGCTGGGTGGCCAGGGGGCAGCCAGGCCAGTGACCACAGCCCCCTAGCCCCCACATGCTGCTGCCGCAGACCTGCCAAGCCTGGTGCCATCTGTCAAGGTGCACGTGGGCCGCACGGTCCTACCATCACCGACGTCACACTCCACCTCCTGCTTTCCAGACGCCCACAAGAGGAGGCTTTCTTTCCGTGGCAAAGAGCAATAAACTCTGAGCGTGTGTGCCTGTGTGGCCGATGTCATCTTCCAGCATGATAGGATTTGACCGTTCTGGTGTAAACATTTGTGTTTTATAAGATTTACTTTGTTTTTATTTTTCTACTTTGAATTGTATACATTTGGAAAGTAACCGAATAAACAGAAGCTTATATCCTTGATGCGGGCCCGTGGTTCTCTGCGGCTCCTCCGCCGCCTCCCCGCGTGGCCTGGGCCCCTTTTCTCTCCTCTGCTTCATTCTCCTCCCCCGGCATGCGGTGCACTCCTGATGACTTCTCCTCAGAGCCCTCTCTCTTTTCTGTCCTCTGTCTCGCAGCCTCATCTCCTCTGCCCTTCCCTCCTCCGGGGTCCTCTTCCCTGTCCTGTCTGGGCCCCGACTCATCTTCCTCTCCCCGAAGCCCCTGGCCTGCCTCGGGCCCAGGGCCTGACAGCCGCCTGCAGGTCACCTTGCTGCCGCCCTTCCTCAGCGACCAGGCCCAGCACGTGCATGCCCTGGGAACCTTCCATCTCTTCTGCCAGGCCACAGGTGAGCAGGGCACCTGTCCAGGTGGGGGTGGGGGGCACTTCCTCCAGGAACACTGCCTTCCTTACTGCATCCCTCCGGTAATCTCCAGCGACACTTAACCGTGACCCCAGAGCTGTTCCTGTGGACAGTAGGGGTCAACCAGTGTTTTCCATGAAGGACCAAACTCGGACTTTGCAAGCCATGGTTTCTGTTGCAGCTACTTGGCTCTTCTTTTGTAACCTGAAAGCTGCCAATGGGTGGGTGTGGCCATGCACCCAAATTTATTTGCACACTCGAGCTGCAGCTTGCCAGTTACTGGTATATAAGGTTACTTCTGTGTTGGCTAACAATTTGGGTTTAATAGACTTGGCATCTGGAGATTTAAAAATGAACTTTAGAGCCTCCAGAATGGGAATTGTTTTAACAATTTGCTTTGAGATGTTTAAATGCAGAAAAGGTGTCAAGTCTAGTGTGCCCTCAGCCATAGGCAGTGTTGGCTCAATGCTGGACAACACCGAGATGGGGTGTCAGCCACGCCTCTGTGCTGAGCGTGTCCCATGGGGGCTCTGGGCAGTGCTCGGCGGCCTGGTCTCCCTGCTGCCATCTTCTAACTCATTAGTAGCTGCAAACACACAGCATGCTCCAGGCCTGCTCAAGAATAAACTTAAGAGGAAAAGCAAATCTCTTTTTTTTTTTTTCACTGTTTGGAGAATTTAAGCAAGCTGTGGGAAGTGTTAAGCTGCTACCCACTTCCCTGTGGGTTGACTCACGAGCCTTCATGTCCACTGCGACCCTGCACTTGTAGCCACTGGTGGCTCCGCCTGGGCCCCAGGCATTGGACAGGGAAGTTATCTATGAAGGAGATGCTTGCAAACAGACCTGTGAGGGGTGGGTCCATGTGGCCCCAGGTCACCTGGGTGCTGCTCTTAGCCCTGACTCCTTGGGCAGGCACTGGGGAGGTGCTTCAGCCCTCCCTGGCCCGGCCCGCAGTGGCAGCATCCTTCACAGCCACGCTGGGGAAACCACTCAGCAGTGGGAAGGCGGAGACACTTGGTACTGGTGTCTCCAGGCTCCCTGCTGACAGACGCAGGCCTCAGGATCCCCACAGATGGCCTGTGAGGGCCCAACCCTCGATGGAGCAGTTTCACTCCGTCTCCACTTGGGGACCTCCCCTTCCCGAGGGCGACCTGCTGGTGAGGGGCGGAGTGAACGAGAGCACCTCTCCTCTGCTGAGGCCGTGCTGGGGGCCTGTCCCCAGGCTTTTCCTGCCGCAGGTGGCTGGGTTGGGTACCCCCCATGATACATCCAGATCTAGGCGGGTGTTGCCCTTTTCTCCTAAATCTAGCCCATGAGCCCACACTGGGTCCCTGCACGGTGCGGGTGTTCAAGTGCACGGTGTTTAAGAAGGCAGCAGCCCTGGACAGCTCCTCCCCCAGGTGGTGGCCGGCGCCAGAGCTCCATCAGCCAGTGCAGGCTCTGGCTCTGCACAGGTGTCAGCTCCTGCTTCCACCTGCGGGCACCTCCCTGTCCAGGCTGCTCCCACCTGGCCTTGGCCTGGGTGTCACTGCGGAGCTGGGCTTACCAAACTGTCCCACGGTGGCTAGAGCACTGGCCCAGCTAAGGCCAGGTCAGCTTCTCACAGTGGGGACAGCCTTGCAGCTGAGTGACTCTGAGGGGCTTCTCTGCATCTCCAGATTATGCTGGTGGAATGTGTGTGTGCTTGGGTGTCTGTATGTCGATACGTGTATGTGTACATAGGTACATGTATGTGCTTTGTGTACTGACCTATCTGTGTGCACACGTGTGCCTGTATGTCTGTGTGTTCTTGCATGAACATGTATGCAGACACCCGTGTGTGTGAATGTGTTTCTATTTGGTGCAGAGCACTCTGCACAACTGTGCCTTGTGGCCATGCTTCTATTCAAAGGCCTTGAGACTTGAGTGTGGGTAGGATGAATTCTGGGTTTGGGGTGGTTCTCCTACCTGCTGGCTGTCTTCCATTTGAAAGTTAGGAGTTAGGAAAATACCGATAAATGGAGAAAAGGGGTTCTGAGCTGGAGAAATCATGAAGGCATGTAGTCGTGTTCTGCTTTTCTGAAAAAAATCCATGCTCTTGTGGCAAAATTAGAACAGATAAGCAAAGAGATCTTCCACTATGTGCACGTGAGCACACTTTATTGTGCCTGTAAATAGAGATTAAGATATGGGATATCTCAGAGGTGTGGCAAGTTCAGATTCAGACCCATTGCAATAAAGCAACTATTGTAATAAAGTGAGTTGCATGAATTTTTTCCTTTCCCAGTACATTTAAAACTTACATAAGAATGGAATAAGCGTTATGTACCTTAATTTAAAAATGCTAATGGTCATCTGAGCCTTCAGCAAGCTGAGGCACTTACAACAAAGATCACCAGTCATAGTCACCATAGAATTATTATATTAATGATAATGAAAAAGTTTAAAGTACAGTGAGAATTACCAAAGACAGACGGAAAGTGAGCAAATGCTGTTGGGAAAAATGGCACCAATCAACTTGCTCAATGCAGGGTTGCCACACACCTTTGATTTATAAAAAACATAATCTCTGCAAACTGCAATATAGCAAAGCACAGTCAAACGAAGCAAGCTTGTGTAGATCACAGCGATTGGTGATATGTCCGTGTGCATGTCTGTGCAGATCATGTGGTTGCACATGCATGTGTATACACACAGAAAGTTTTGCTGTTTAGTTGCTCAGTTGTGTCTGACTCTTTGCCACCCCGTGGACTGTAGCCCGCCAGGCTTCTCTGTCCATGGGATTCTTGTGGACTCTGGACAGCTTCCCAGGTGGCTCAGTGGTAAAGAATCCACCTGCCAATGCAGGAGACAGTGGGTTTGATCCCTGGGTCGGGAAGATCCCCTGGAGGAGGGCATGGCAACCCACTCCAGTATTCTTGTCTGGAGAATCCCATGGACAGAGGAGACTGGTGGGTTACAGTGCAAAGGGTCCCAAAGAGTCCCAAAGACACGACTGAGTGACTGAGCGCACACACACATGTGGACTCTGAGCCACGCGGGGGAATCCGGAGTGAGTGTCCTTGGTGTGTACTCCGAGCCTCTGGGTGCTCAGAGACCAGAACTGCACCCCTATGGGGGCACCTGGCCATCCAGTAGCTTGCAGGACTCTGCGTGAGTATGGGAGCTGAGCACAGGGAGGGGGATGCCTGGAGCTGCACGGGACATGGCCCGATGACTTGGGGTGGTCTCTTGCACCCCCCTCCAGCTGGGGGCTCTCAGGCCCTTCGCCTCTAGGATGGGTCAGCTTTCCTCAAGAAGGGGCCGTTGCTCAGAGGAGTTCTGGTTTTGTCACACAGTGGAGTATGCTGGAGAAGGAAATTGGAAACCAACTCCAGTATTCTTGCTGGAGAAACCCCATGGACAGAGGAGCCTGGCGGGCTACAGTCCATGGGGTCACAAAGAGTTGGACACAACTGAGCAACTAAAACACATAGTCAACTCTGCCTAGCGGTTTCCTTGGACAGGGTGGGGTCAGGGTGGAGCCAACAGTCCCACAAACCTGAAGTGGGGGCTGGGGCCCGAGACTGCCGGTGGCCCCAGCCCCCGGTGGCTGTGAGGGATGGGCCCAGCACCCCAAATTCCCGGGTAGCGGGCCCCTGGGAGACAGGGCAGGTGGGTTTGGCTTGCTGCCCTAGGTCCCCACTGACATCGTGTATTGGCCCTGCTGACTGGTTTTAACTTTTAACTTCCTTTCCCTCTCTCTTTAATCTCTTCTGCATTCAGAATGAGTTGGATAGTTTTTTAAAAAGAATAAATGGAACGTAAGTATTTTAACATTTTTCATACTTGACACGGTTAGATCCCCATTTAGAGAATATGCTTCATGCTATACTCACGGTAAAGGTGCATGCAGGAGTGGTTTTCATGTTGTTTGTGCCCCAACGACTGTGGGTCTAAGGAGAATTTGGCTCCTGAGAGGTCCTGGCCTGTATGGTTCAGGGTGACGAATCGTCCCCAGCTCGGGCCACTTGGGTTCTTTGTCTCGGCGTCGGTCAGGAGAACCTATCTGAGGCTCCAGTGACCCATGTTTGAGGCTCCCGTCCTAGGGACTCGATGCGTGTCATCAATGGGCAGGGTGAGAAGATGAGAACCGACCTTACTGTCTGTTCTGAGAAGCCTTTGCATTGTGACCAGTCGGCTTAGGAGTATCAGCTTTTAGAGTTGACCGCCCTGAGTTGCCCACCAGCAAGGGAATGACTAAATGGGGCACGATGTCATGAAGAGCCTTCAGTTAAAGTGAGGCAGGCACCCAGCAGGTGTCACAGACATGGGTGTGTGTACCTGTAGGTGTGGATCTGCATATATGTATAAGCATGCATATCTGAAAATAAGAGTGGAGTTATCTGTGGGCAGGGTACAAAATGTTCTGTATACAAAAATGTACCTTGTACCAAATTATGGTTTCCCGGTTGGCTCAGTGGTTAAGAACCCGCCTGCCAATGCAGGAGATACAAGAGACGCAGGTTCGATCCCTGGGTCAGGAAGATCTCCTGGAGAAGAGCAAGGCCACTCCAGTATTCTTGGCCTGGAGAATCCCCTGAACAGAGTAGCCTGGCGGGCTACAGTCCGTGGGGTCACAAAGTGTCAGACATGACTGAGCACACATACAAGGGTGATAGAATAAAACACCAACAATCCCACCCAGAAAACAAGTGAACAGACCCCACGGTCCCCATGGGACTAGTACGGCAGGGAGCTGCCGTTGTGAATTACTTCTGAACACCTTTCAGAATTCCCTCCAGAGCCTGTGGCTCATGTCTTTCTTCCACATAGCACTGTTTTGTTGTAGAAGCAATATTTGCTTCTTGTAGTGAATTTGAAACTTTAGGGAAGTATAAAGAGTAGAATCAAATCACATCTTTGAGGATCCTGAACGTGGTGGGTCAAAGGTGAATAGGCCCCAGGGGGTCACACGGGGACCTGACTCGCTAGGAGTCCGTCAAAGGTAATTTCATCTAAACTAGACGTCTCTCCCCTTGTAAAAAGCCCAGCATGTGACAGAGAAACATCTCAGCCAGCCGCCTGCACCTGACCGTGTACACATGTCCCCACTCACAAGCACACCCAGATGCCTGTTGTTTCCGTGCAGGTGTTTTAATCCTTCGGGTCTATCATCAGCTGCTCGGTGAACTCCAGCCACAGATAGATGTAGTGCTGGTACCCCTGAGCATCCTGTGTGAAATGTTTTATTATGTCCTTCCCAGGCTGGTGGGCATCTCAGAGGGAATTGAGCTCTTGAAAGCTGATTCTCAGGCAAGGCTGCTCTGGTCTAGGTCAGACTGACCTGCCTGCCTGCTGCCCAGGGTGGTCCAGTCAACACAGAATTGCAGGCATTTGTCAGGGAGCTAGGACCCCCTGGTCCACATGGTTGGGGTGTTCGGCTGGCACAGGCAGTGGGGGGAAACGGCCCCAGCACGACCCCCTGCCAGAGCCCTCAGGGAGCAGGGCCTGCCTCCCCCTCCTGCCCGGCTCTGAACCCCTCGGGTGCCTGGGGTGGGCGGCAGCTGCTGTAACGCCTGGACTGTCCTGTGCTCCGTCGCAGCTCAGCTCAGCCACAGGGGCTGCGTACACCCCAGGAAGGAGCCAAGCTGTTGCTGGGTGTTTCAGTCGTGACTTGTCCTGCCTTTGGCCCACATTAGAGTGGAAGCCAGTGTCTTATCAGGTGCCGGGGAGATGCCCCGGCTTGTTTGTTCTTTAGTAGGGACGGGAGGTGGGCCTGACTCAGCACAGCCCTTGGGGCCCGGGGTGAAGCCTGAAACCCCCGACTCATCAGCCGCATGTTGTGCAGGGGGACGGGGGCCCCATCAAGGAGGTGCCGTGCTGAGTGAGGCTGATTCCAGCCTTGGGGCCAGAGCCCAGTTTTGCCCCACGCTTTCCACACACTGGTCCCCAAGGCCCGCACCCCCCCGGCCTCTCTGTAATGAGCATGGGATCTGGGGGTGATGGTGCACGGAGCCCTGGCATGCTTCAGGAAGGGGGCTTAGGCCTGGGCCCTTTTCCACCTCCAGTCCGTTGTCCTCCAAGTCCTTATTCTGTAAGACAGGCCGTCAGCCCTTCTCAGCACTCCGGTGCGCCTGGGAGCTGCTGGTGGCAGACCCACCCCTGGGCGTGGAGGCCCTGCCAGGCCCCAAGGGGCAGGCGGCTCTGACCTCCCGATGCCCCAAGGAGAGGGAGCAGGCTTGCAGGGGCAGAGCTTTAGGCCAAAGGTAGGGGCAGCAGGGCCAGTGAGCATATGAGTTTCCCAGGCCCAGACCCTCTGTGCAGAATAGACACCCTCTCCAGAGCACTTCACAGGGGTGCACAGCCCAGCAAGAAAGGAAGAGAAGGTTCACTCCGACGTCCGTGTGTGTGTGTCCTGGGGACACGGCCCTGCAAGGGTGCTTTGAAAAAGGCGCCCAAGCAAGGTCAAGGAGTAGGGAGCCACGAAGCATGAGGTGGTGAAGTGTTTGTACCCCTTTGCTCCCAGGGGTCACTGGGGACCACAGTGGGGAACCACCTCCAGGGAAAGGACAGAGACTTAGGAGGAAGCTGTCCTGTCACTTTGGAACCAGCTGGGACGAGGCCCCTAATCTGGGAAGCCCCCACACCCTGCCTCCCATACCAGAGTAGCTCTCATGACCCCTAGTTCTCATGACCTTCACCCAGGGGTGAAGATGGTCTGTGTATCCCCAGGTCCTGCAGACGTTCACGTCCTCTGGGAGAAGAACGGGCGCGAGCTGGAGGTGTGTGTGCCCACGCAGACCCACGCACTGCCCGACGGCAGGGCCCTTGTGCTCAGCTGGCTGCGAGACGCCCTCCGGGAGAGCGCCGAGTACCGCTGCTCTGCGCTCTCCTGGGCCGGGAACAAGACCTCCAGGGCGCTGGTCACCGTCACCAGGCTCGGTAAGTGAGCTTCACTGTTTACCCTTGTCCCTTGAGCAGCAAGCAGGCTTGCATGGGGACGTTTCAGTCTGGGGATTACCTATCAGCTTTCACGAAGACAGAA
This sequence comes from Dama dama, assembly GCF_033118175.1. Classification (NCBI taxonomy): domain Eukaryota; kingdom Metazoa; phylum Chordata; class Mammalia; order Artiodactyla; family Cervidae; genus Dama; species Dama dama. Next base: position 22,775,288 of record NC_083696.1, on the reverse strand, counting down.
AATTACTTTTTCACCGTCTTATCTCCCAGCTGCATGCCTGTGTGTGCCTACCTGTACACAAACACACCTTTGCCCATGAGCACACATGGTGGCTGCCCATCCCGTCCTCCCAACATTAGACTCTGCTACGTTATTCGGATGGCCGACTCTGCAGGTCCAGATAACAACGCTGTTGTGATTTCCCCTTCTGTACTTCTCTTTCCCACATAACCGACCACTGTGCCCACCCATTTGCTTGGTTCACTGTCGTTTTTCTTGTTCACTTGCTAAATCGTATCTGGCTCTTTATGACCCCATGGACTGCAGCATGCTAGGCTCCCTGCTCCTTCAGTGTTTCCTGAAGTTTGCTCAGATTCATGTCCAGTGAGTCAGTGATCTAAACATCTCACCCTCTGCTGCCCCTTTCTCCTTTTGCCTTCAATCTTTTCCAGCATCAGGGTCTTTTACAATGACTCAGTCCCACTCTCATCAGGTGGCCAAAGTACTGGAGCTTCAACCTCGGCATCAGTCCTTCCAATGAATATTCAGGACTGATTTCCTTTAGGATTGACTGGTTTGATCTCCTTGCTGTCCAAAGAGCACCGCAGTTCAAAAGCATCAATTCTTTGCTCAGCTTTATGGAGCAACTCTCACATCCATATATGACTACTGGAAAAACCATAGCTTTAAATATACAGACCTTTGTCAGCAAGGGATGGTTCTGCTTTATAATACGGTATCCAGATTTGTCATAGCTTTTCTTCCAAGGGGCAAGTTTCATGGCTGTGGTCATCATCCATTGGTTTTGGAGCCCAAGAAAATAAAACCTGTCACTGCTTCTGCTTTTTCCGCATCTATTTGTCAGAAATGATGGGCCCAGATGCCATGATCTAAAGTTTTTTAAATACTGAGTTTTAAGCCAGCTTTTTAACTCTCCTCTCACCTTCAAGAGGCTCTTTAGTTCCTCTTTCCTTTCTGCCCTTAGGGTGGTATCATCTGCATATCTGAGGTAAATGAAATTTCTCCGGGCAGTCTTGACTCCGGCTTGTGATTCATGCAGCCCAGCATTTCATGTGATATACTCTGCAAAGTGAAGTTGTTCAGTTGTTGCCCGACTCTTTGTGACCCCACGGACTGTAGCCCCCCAGGCTCCTCCTTCATGGGATTTTCCAGGCAAGAATACTGGAATGGGATGCCACTTCCTTCTTCAGGGGATCTTCCCAACCCAGGGATCAAATGAGTCTCCTCCATTGCAGGCAGACTCTTTTACTGTCTGAGCCACCAGGGAATCCCAAATGAAAGTGAAAGTCGCTCAGTCCTGTCCAACTCTTTGGGACCCCATGGACCTTCAGGCCAGAATAGGGGAGTGGGTAGCTCTTCCCCTTCTCCAGCGCATCTTCCCAACCTAGGATCAACCCGGGGTCTCCTGCATTGAAGGCGGATTCTTTACCAACTGAGCTATCAGGGTATTCTGCAAAGTTAAATAAGCAAGCTGACAATACAGCCTTAACAAACTCCTTTCCCGGTTTTGAACCAGTCCGTTGTTCTTGGTTGTTGTTTTGCTTGGTTCATACTTGGCATTACTGCCACCCAGACTCTGCAGTGAAATCCCTGATCAGCACAGACATACTGGGTCCTATTGTCAGCTCCCCAGACCCGCTGCACCAGGAGCCGTGTGCCTCCTGGGGACCAGCCCTTCCTGCTGAGGCTGGCGATTCCGTTCCCCTGGTATTGGGTCTCATGACCTGTTTCTGGTGTTCCTTTGACTTTCTCCGTTTTTCTCTTAAGTGTCTCTTCTGGCACACTCAGGGTGTCTGGTGGGGGGCAGGGGGAGAGCATTTTGAGAGCCTATGTCTTTTCTCCATCTTAACACTTGAATCCAGCTGGGTGGACAATTCTGATGTGAAAATGATTCCCTAGTGTGTGATGCTGGCTCTGTCTTCTGCTCCTGAGGGTCTCCCTGTGACCCCATGTGACCACCATCTTTCTGAGCACTGTGTCAATCAGCGCCTGGCCAGACCCCTTACACATGGTAGCCTCTGCCCTTCAACTATCAGAAGTATTCAGCACTTTTCTCATTTCCTGTCTCCATGAAACTGTTCTCCTAGATCCTGGGCTACTTGACCTGGCCCTCTGTCCATCTTCTCTATCCTGTCACCTCTACTTGTTAGCTTTTCTCAACTTTCTCACCTGTTGGTGAATTTTTGTCCCACTGTCACACCGTCACTACTCAGTTTTCATTCTGTTGTCATGACTGCATTCTCTTCTCGTCTCATGGATGTAGTATCTTCTGCCCTTTCTAAGGTTATTGAGAGGATTTTCCAGTTCTTTTCCCTCTCAGCTGCCCCTTTTTTGACGGTTCTGTTTCCCTCCCAAGTCTTGGGACCCTTGATGGTCAGTTATTTACCCAAGGTGTGGCCTTTGGATGGGCAGCATCTACCTGGGAGCTCCTTAGAAATGCAGAGCCGCTCCCAAGTCCTGGGGGCATCTCAAGTTCTCCAGGCAGTTCCTACGTGCACTAGGGAGTTGGTCTGCCCTGCACCCCTCCACTGCTGCATGGAGGGGCCCTAGCTAAGCCCACATGGCTCAGGTTGGGTTATCAGTGAGAACACCAGTTGGCAAGAGGCTGGGGCCTCATCATTTAGTCCATAGCCCAGCATTTGGTCTGCCTTCAGTGCAGGTACTTCCCAGGCCCCCGGTCCTGGGCTCTCCAAGACCACCAGTCTTCACGGGCAGACACAGGGCAGCATCCTGGCTGTGCAGAGCGGTTAGGGCCTGGGGGCTGTGCACTCCTGCACAGCCTGTAAGCGGCCTGCGAGCCTGCGCTGTCTCAGCCCCCAAGATCCCGACCGCCTCCCCACTGCCGGCCTGGGACCCTGCATGCTTGCTTGGGTCTGCTGGTTCTACCGAGGCTGTTTCCACTGGCCCCTCTGCTTCTCAACTCCCAGGTTTTCAGTTTTCTCTCCTGTTCTCCATCCATTTTCAAGATGGAGTTTATATGTAAATGTGCATATTTTAAAAGATCCTTTGTCCTTTTGAGTGGGAATTACCAGAGAAAAGGAAATTACAGATACTCTCTCCCACCTATAACTTCCATTCATTTCTGTAAAATGCCCTTGGTCAAGATAAGATGAATTATCTTGTGAGAGGCTGAGATGGTTAGATAGCATCACTGGCTCAATGGACATGAATTTGAGAAAACTCTGGGAGATAGTGGAGGACCGAGCAGCCTGGCATGAAAGTCCATGGGGTTGCGAAGAGTCAGACTTTGCAACTGAAAATAAGTGCCTTACAAATTGTGACCTTGTATCTGTAAGTCAAATGATCAAACACACGCAAGGAGGTGCAGCGCGAGTGTGGCAGGTGATGTAATGGGACCAAATGGTTTCAGAGCCTTGGTGACCAGTCTCCCTTGAGGGAGGTGGCAACGGCCCCTGCCCACCACGATGAGTGCAGTGCCCCGTGAGGTGTGGGGAATTAGCCCCTCTCCTGGCTGCACCAAAGGTGCCAGTGAGATGTGGGGGACAGGGCCAGTGTGGCCTTGGGGAGCAGCTGCCATAGGAGCTGGTGGGCCTGGGGACGGCAGACAGGGGACATGACTGGGAAGGCCCCCCCCCAGCCAGGAAGTGAAGGCCTGAGGAGTAAACACCTCACCCCAGCCCACTCGGCTCGCAGCACAGCCTCTGTGGATGGAGGGGGCCCCCCACCCCGGGGGCCATGAAGGCCTGGAAACTGAGATTTGGAGCGCCCCCTCTACCTTGCAGAGGCGACCCAGCAAGAGAGGTGGACCAGAGAGCTCGCCAGCTGGAGGGCCGTGGTTGGGGAGCACGACCGCATGATGCAGAACTGGAAGAAGGCGTGGGTACGTGGCCGGGCCTGAAAAAGGGCAGGGGTCTGGGATGACAGCTGTCCCTCTTGGGGGCCCATCCTGCCAGGGGGCCCCATGTGCTTTCTCCTGGCCCACCAATCAGTTGTGCATTCTGAAACCCACACCCCTTCTACCTGTTGCCCTCCAGCCTGCGGGGAGGGAAAATGGGCTCTTACAGGAACCCAAAGTTAGGTGGGGCCAGCTGCTTCCAACAAGCCCCCCACAGTCACTCTGACCCTTAGCCCAGAGCTTAGTAGGCCCAGGCTTCCCTCCTTCAGGACCCTGGACCCCCCGGGGAGCATATGGGAAGCAGGTTCCAGGCTTTTCTGTTCTGCTAAGAACTGAAGTCCACGGTGTTCTTTCAGGAAAGCTGTAACCAGGACGTGTTCTAGCCACAGGAAGCCGTGCTGACCAGGCTGACCGTGCTGCCACCGCCACGCAGCCCCAGAGGCCTCAGAGCAGTGGGCTGTCTCCCTGTTCGCTGGACACAGCTCTTTGGATTGCTTAGCGGAGAACACGGAGCCCTGAAGGGCCTGCGACAGTAGCCAGAACTTGTTTTACTCAGGTACTTAGATGGGAGAGAACGGCCTGTCTGGCAGAAGCAGGAAACGGAGGTTAACAGGCTAGACACAACTCTGGTTAAGACAGTAGTGTGCGTGCCGGGTCCTCTTCCACAAGCACTGCTGTTACACTCCACAGGTCTGAGTTAACTTCATGTCATGCAACGGGTCGTCCTTCACACAGCCGTGTTAGCTCTTGTGACTGCTGGTTTTACTGCTCTGGAGCCCCCTTCACACTCAGCTGCTCAACTCTAAGAGACAAGGCAGGAAGGACAAGGCTCCAGGTGACCAGAATTTGCCTTTAACCTTCAGTGCTGAGGTCCAAACTCAGGCGCTAACTGGATGGGAGACTTTGTGTTATTACTCACTAATGTCAGAGCCTGTTTCCTAAAGCTCCAAGTGCGCACCTGTCCACTCGCAGCCATGGCCCAGGTGTCGAGCCTGTCTGATGGAAAAGCCAGCAGATCAGCATCTCCTGGGTCCCGGTCACTCTGCTCACGGCGGTACAGGTCTAATGAGGCTACTCTGTCCATGTGCTACGGGGTCCCCAAGTTACTCACGCTGCACCTGGAGACTGCCGTGTGTGTAATGTGGCGGCTGAGGCTCTTCAGCTTGGAACCTTATAGGCACTGTTTGCAGAATGACTGCTTTTAGTGGAATGCTCATCTATCATAAAACCAAAATCTCTGTTAAATTAAGTGGTACTTCCCCATGACCCTAGCAAATGGACGTCTCCTAAGCCTAATGACCACAGCCTGTTTCCAGACTCCCTTGTTCTGAAGCTGATTGCCTTTGTTCAAGAGCAGCACACGTTTCCAGCCAGTCACCTCCAGGATCCACTGTGAACACGGCTTCTGAGGACGGCTGGTTTCGGGGTCAAAGTCATCCCAGTTGCCACTGAGCTGCCGGTCCACCTTGTCAACAGAGGCCGAGCTGGCTCACAGGTCACCCACGATGCACTGTGACAAGACTTTTGATACAACATCCATCCACTCTCACTGTGGCTCTCTTGTAGGGTGGTTGCCCTGCTCTATGGGCAGGGCCTTCTCCTTGGTGCTAGGATCAGAACAGACACTTGCAGTTACTGTAACATCAGCATGCAGGGTTCTGGTGGGAAAGGTAGTTATGAGGATGAGATCTGATTCTCTGAACTGTGGGAAGAAAAATAAAAGAGTTCCATTGAAACGTTTGCTCCATGAAGAGTGTCTGTACTCGGGACACCTGCCCGCTTCCCACGGTGCCATCAGCATAGAGTAGGTCACTGTGTCACCTGCGGCAGTGGCCTCTGCCAGGAAAGTGACACCATGCCCTGGCTGCCAGGGCAACCCAGCGTTAAGTCACAGGAGAAGCAAACCCTCTCAGCAGCTGAATGTGATGCTAAAACCCACCTACTTTGTTCAGCTAATCTGACCACCACAGACCCAGGGGCCTCGAGGGCTCTAAACAGACAACCTGCATCTCTAGCACAGACTTTTTAATGTGGGTTTTTGTTTTTTTTTTCATGTATCAGTTTTATAGTTCTAGACTGCTAAATACAGCTGACAAGTTAACTTTGCCTGTAAGTTCATTATGGAACCTTTACTCTCAAATAATCTATTTTCAAACCTACCACAGTTGATGGGGACGGTGGGGCGGGGACCCTCCCTGCTGCTGTTCCTTCTGGTGGCCCTGAGGGAGAAACCTGTGACCGGATGGAGGGCTTGCTGGACCAAATCGCATGTTCCTCACTGAAACAGCTCAGAAAGTGTATGGGAGAGCAGGGCACTCACTGGGAACAACAGATGAAAAGACAGACTAGTACTTTACACAGACAGCCTCCACCTCGCCGCCAGCCCTGGCCACAGCAGGCTCTTTCCAACTCACCATGCTGTGCTCAAAATCACTCGGTCATGTCCGACTCTTTTTGACCCCACAGCCTGTAGCCCACCAGGCTCCTCTGTCCATGGGATTTTTCACACAAGAGTACTAGAGTAGGGTGCCATTTCCTCCTCCTGGGGAACTTCCCAGCCCAGGGACTGAGTCCGTATCTCCTGCATCTCTTGCATTACAAGTGGATTCTCTACCACTGAGCCATGCAGGAAGCCCTTCCAACTCATTACTTCACGTTATTTTGCTTCCCACAGGCCACTCACTCACCAAAGTACATCTGCCATGACTGAATTCAACTAACAGCACTTGCAAAGCCCACAAGATACCTTGCTTGCTTGACAAATGCAAAGCAGTGAAAGTCTGATCCTGCCATTTCTCATGTGACCAGCTCGCCAGCAGGCTGGACCAAAGTAGGTCCAGCAATAGGATCTCTAAGGGCTGGAGATTTCACAGTCACTACCTTCGAGATCCAAGAGATATGAGTGCAGCAAACCTCTTCCTGCTCAGTCCCCTTCAGCTCAAAGAAGAGTGCCCCCAAAATACAGCTCAGGATGTAGGAAGCGCTGATTAGACCAAGGTGACCACAGTCTCCAGTGAAATTAAATAATCACTCTTTATTCAAAATAAATAAGCCCTCTTACTTACAGGAAAATACGAAAGTAAACTTCTATCCTTCTGGCCTCTAAGAAAGCACATTCGCAATATGTTCATTTACAAAAGAAAGAAAATATTCTTAAATTATCAAAACTGAGATTTAGGAACTTCAAAATCGTTTCTTTGAAAAATAAACAATAAAAGGAATATTCATGTCAAAAGGTCACAGGTTACAGAACTGATTTTCCTTCTGAGGCTCATTTTAGCAGACCCTCCAAGTATCCCCCAATCTTCTGGCTAGAAAGCCATATCCTGAGAAAGGTATTCCCCGTACCCCCACCCCCACGGCTTCTGCAGGGCTGTGTGGGTCACCGGGGCTGGGAACACGCGGTGAACTACCCCACCTTCCGAGCCACATCGCCTCAGCCCGCAGCTGCTTTCCACAAACTAACTTGGCTCAGCTGTCCTGCAGTGGAGAGATGTTCCACAGCAGCAGAGTACTCCGAGTACCACCTTGTCCAGCATCTTCCAGACTCACACAGTGCTCAGAGAGCCGAGGCTGCATCCCAAGGCTTTGTGAGAGGGTCTCCGCCAGCTTACCGAGTGCCCCTCCGCAGGACTCGCAGCTCTTGGACAGCTACAAACACTGCTGGTTACTTCCCCAGTTGAACAGCCATACACAATACAAGTAGGTCAACGAAAAAATGAGAAGAAAAAGGCCCCAAAGTCTTTCAACCCCCCCACCCCCACCTCAAATACACAAACACACAGGAACGAACTCTTCTTATAAATTCAAGTTCATCATCTGAGAGGTTGAAGCCTCCAGCGATTCCTCCAGCTCCAGGGCACACTGACTGTACGCTTCCAGATGGTTTCTCCAGACTTCAACTGGAAACAAGAAAGCACACCACTAACAGACAGGCAGTGTCAGCCAGGCAAAGTGTCAGTCGCTCAGTTGTGTCCGACTCTTTTCGATCCCATGGACTGTAGCCCACCAGGCTCCTCTGCCCATGGGATTCTCCAGGCAAGAATACTGGAGTGCGTTGCCATCTCCTTCTGGGTTGGGAATCTTCCCAACCCAGGATCAAACCCAGGTCTCCTGAATTGCAGGCGGATTGTTTAGCATCTGAGCCACCACAGTCAGGGAAGTCTCTTGGAAAACAAGCAGCACACAGCCTGCCCAGCAACCTGGCTCCCTGAGTGGGGCCTGGAAAGGACTCAAGCAAAAACCCCCAAATGCAACCTCCCCTCGTGAACAGGATCAAACAGGTCGGTGCACGCCAGCCTTGACAACCACCCGCCAGGGATACAGTTGTCCTCACGGCTGCCCTCTGGGTGCCATGTGACCCAAGGAAGGTCTGTCTGAGACACCCACTGACCAGCCCTCCCCTCCCGCATCTGAGACCACCTCTTAAACAAGGGCCGGGGCTTAACAGGGCCTTCTGCAGCTCGTTTGGCCACAGTGGCCATGACGCTCTCCTGGGCGCCCTGTTCAATCAGCATCGATGAAGACCTAGAGGACGATGGGCCCCAACCCCACTGCCCCCAGCACTCACTGTAGTGTGGCTCCTCTTTTGCAGTGGGGGCCAGGGGGCTGTCCTCCGCAGGGCAGCTGGGGCCCTGACTGGGTGGGCTGGCGGGGGTGCAGGGGCCGAGCTCGCCCAGCGGCTCCTGGCGTGCACTCTCCAGCATAGTCCTATAGGCCTGCCGGGCCGCCATCGTCAGCTCCACCATCCTGTGGAACTGGTCCTTGAGCAGAAACCATAGTACAAATGAGGTCCCCTGCAAGCTGGTGAAGACACCCACTACAGGGAAATGGGGGATGCCCGCCTGTGTACCAGGGGTGTTGCCCTCAGGCCTTCCTGAGGCTCCTCTGTGGCACCAGTGAGCCCAGAGCTAAATTGGAATCACACTTCTGGGTTTTTAAGGAAACCAGGCCCCCGAGGCTACTGCTTTCAAGACTGGGGCCCCTGGGGCTCAGGGCTACTCTGCCAGTGAAGCACAGACAACCACCGTCCCCCCTGACTCACTCCCAGAGCAGACAGGCCAGCACCCTACTCCCGCCTCACCTGGGCCCCGTCGTAGCTGAAGATGCCCACCACGCTGACGGGAACAGCCTTGTTCAGGCTGCGCCCCAGAGCTTTGCGGTTGAGAGCAAACACGAAGGGGATGTTCTGGTCACAGGCATAGTCAATGATGGTGCGCAGGGTGTCGTCTAGCCCACCTGCTTGGAGGACAAGGAAAATGACAGGGGAGGGCATCCCAGGAGCGCGCTGGCGACACTGGCTGCCAAGAGCTTTTCCCGATGGACGGTGACACTCCCGGCTACTTCCTCACTCGAGCCAGCGTCCCAGGCTGGGTTTCACTGGGAAAGCCAGTCACTGCAGTGCAAGTACACTGTTACCCTCGGCCACACGGAAGAAATCAACTGTTCAAGAGACACGTCTAAAGCAATAAATCACTATAAAATACGTCCACATCAAGTCAGCAGCTGGAGCCGTGTGAAACAGGACAAGGAAGCCTTAGCCATGTTCACTGAATACTGTGTGCCAGTCTGGGTCTAATGGCTTCGGGTGGATTGGCTCCTATATCCTCACAAAACCCTGAGAAGGGAGGTGGTACCCCCTCAAAAAGATGGAAACCCGGAGTCCAGGGAGGTCACGGAGTGATCCTACCCTGCCTCCCAGTGAGACACCAGCCTGGTAGGAGGAGGGTGGAAGGGTAGGGGTGGCACCACAAGCAGAGAGGGTGAAGAAGCTGTGTGTGTGAGTGATGCTCACGCAGTCGGAAACCCAGCAACACTGACAAGCTGCTACCGACAAGAGAATACATCCGGGCATCTGTGCGTGAGTAACATAGAAACCACCCATACACGTGCAAACATCAGCCAGCTAGAACGCAGAATGGGAGAGGTGATTCCACGTGCAAGTGCAACCGAAGGCTACAACAGGTGAGGATAAATGTAGCAAGAAACATGAGCAATTTACAAAGCAGCCTCAACATGCTAGTGAAACACAAAAGAAAATCTAAGCCAAAGGCATCTATGCTCTTGGATGGAACGAGCCAATATGATCATACGTCAATGCTATGTTAACCTAAAACTTTTTATACTGTAACTTACTCTAAGTGGGACATTTTTTGAGAAATACAAAATACACAAAATGAGAATAGTCTTTTGAAAAAGGAAATTAATGTCAGGTTAGCATTTGCAGATATTAAAGCTTGCTATAGAACTGTAAGAACGTAAATTATGGGATACAGGGTGACAGAATGAAAGCCCAGAAATCACCCGAATGTGTGGCACTTAAGCAGGTTGGCAAGAGTCCCCTGAAGCACAGAAGGTGCAAAGAGACAGCGGGGTCAGCCTCTGCAAAAATCCATTTCAGACTGAAATGCATTCTACCTAAATAAAAATGAAACCATAGAAGAACAAGGAAAAAAACTGAATTAAAAAAAAAATTAATAACCCTGGAGTAAGAAGGTTGAAGAATAACATAAAACCTAGATGTAATAAAAACACGAATAAAAAATATCCACATACACACCCAATCTCTGAGACTTAAAGAAAAACAGGCACATGACAAACTGGAAAAACATTCACAATTCTTAACCAAAGTGGCTATTATTATTAAAAAAAAAAAAAAAAAGTATATGTGAATATAGAAGACTGACATCCTAAAAGACAAATGGGCAAATAATCAACAATTTGCAGAAAATACAAGCCCTTAAACAAGTGGAAAGATGCTCAGCCTCGCCTCACAGAGAACGCTAACAGAATCACCTGAAGACCGGGGGAGGCTGGGAGGAGGCAGCATGCCCGTCTGTGGGGGCTGCGGTGTCCCCTAGAGGCAGGGTGGCCCACCCCAGTTCCTCTGCAAACTGACCATTCCTGAGGGAACACACAACATCTACAGGAGAAAGAAAAAATCTCCTAAGATCTCTTATCACCTGGTACCTAATTACATATGATTACCTAATTTTCTTTCAAAAGAACAACTTCTCAAATGCACACCCAACCTTGGATATGCAGATGGTATCAACTCTAATGGCAGAAGCGAACAGGAACTAAAGAGCCTCTTGATGAGGGTGAAAAGAGGAGAGTAGAACAGCTGGCTTAAAATTCAACATTCAGAAAACTAAGATCATGGCATCCGGTCCCATCACTTCATGGCAAATAGATAGGGGAAAAAGTGGAAAAGGTGGCAGATTTTTATTTTCTTGGGCTCCAAAATCACTGTGGATGGTGACTGCAGCCAAGAAATTAAAAAACACTTACTCCTTGGAAGAAAAGCTATGACAAACCTAAACAGTGTACTAAGAAGCAGAGACATCACTCTGCCTACAAAGGTCCATAGAGTCAAAGCTATACCATGGCTTTTCCAGTAGTCATGTATGGATGTGAGAGTTTAACTATACAGAAAGTTGGACCATAAAGAAGGCTGAGTACTGAAGAATCGATGCTTTCGAACTATGGTGCTGGAGAAGATTCTTTAGAGTCCCTTGAGAACAAGGAGGTCAAACCAGTCAACTCTAAAGGAAATCAACCCTGAATATTCATTGAAAGGACTGATGCTGAAGCTCCAATCCTCTGGCCACCTGATTATGACAAGCTGACTCATTGGAAAAGACCCTGATGCTGGGAAAGATTGAGGGCAGGAGGGGAAGAGGGCAACAGAGGATGAAACAGTTGGATGGCATCACTGACTCAATGGACACAAGTTTGAGCAAACTCTGGGAGATAGTGAAGGACCGGGAAGCCTGGCGTGCTGCAGTCCATGGGGTCACAAAGAGCTGGACATGATTTAATGACTGAACAACAACTGCTTTTGAGGGAACTGGGAATTCATTCCACAGCTGATTTAATAGGGAATTAATGGTTAAGCCCCACATCATTTTAATCTGTCCATCCCCTCCCCCGATCTACCCGCAGAGATCAAAGGTGATGAGGAAGCAACTTCTGGGGATATGAACTTTAAAGAAAATTCACTCCTAGGCAGGTGGGGGAAAGGGGGAGGCAGGACAGGTGATATCTGCGTTACTTACAGCGAGATGTTTCCAACGGGAGACTGACGACTCTCCTAAACGTCAGCTCCGTGGTCTCTCACTCAAGGGTGACTCAGCTTTGTGTCCACCCCAGCTCAGGAACTGATCACAGAGGGTATTTGGGCAGTGTGCAGAAAAGAGTTATAAGACTGGCCAGATGGCTGCTCTCCTAAAAAAGGCCAGCTTACTTACTTGGCTGACCTTTGGCTGGTGCCTGAACTTGGGCTTTGGGGGTGCCCCTGTGACCCCATCTGGTAAGAGTGACTCCTGTTCCCAAAATGCATATGCAGATTACACTCAACATTGGCTTTCCTTCTATAAGTCTGGAATGTGGGGACCTGCCTGGCAGAGGGTGTCCTTGTGATCAGCCCCAATAAAAATCCTGAGTGCTCATCTCAACTGAGCTTCCCTGGTAGATGACATGACACTTTACACGTGTCACTGCATCTCGTTTTGGTGAATTCAGCCTGTCCTATCTGACTTCCCCCGGAGAGGATGCTGCAGGTGTGCACCGCTTTCCCTGACGCAGCAGCCAAGTCTCAATGATTTTGCTCAGCCCTGTTCCCAGCCAACGTCACTTGTGAGAGCTGAAAAATATCTCCAAGTGCCAGCTTCTCAAAGTTTCACAGCGAGACCAAACAAGTAAATGCTATATCTGATCAACAATTCCCATTTAAAGTTTAAGTTCAGAATTATTAGGCAAAATGCCACTCTGAGCAAATAATAGTATTTCAACATAATCCCAGGCCATAATACTCAATTTTACCTTTAAAATGACCACAATCTATTGGCTGTCTTTACCAAGGAAGAAACATTCCTAGAACATGTAATCAAGTTCCTTCTGCCTCAAGGCAAAAAACAAACAAAAAAGACAGGAACAAATAAGTAAACAACAGATTTTAAATGCATTAACAAATCCTTAAGATGCCCTCTCAGCTCCATTCTCTGGCATGATCAGAGGAGTGGGGGCTTAGAGAAAGAGCAAGGCGGACCACCAACTGAATATACATATTCCCGGTTTGCCTTTTAAAGACGAAAATCCACAGGACACTCTTAGACAAGTAAAAGATTTTGGAAGCTGAAACACAAACAGGTGAGTCAGCTGCCCTAAGCCACCAGCGGGAAATGCCCAGAAGCAACAGTGGGAACACATCTATACCCTAGAATTCTTCCCCCAGAGCTTGGCAACTAACAGGCAGTGCCGGGCATTTGAGAGGCAGTGTGGAGATCAGACGAGGCGATAGCAAGCTGGTGTCCGGAACTGCTTCACTCAACCAACACCCGGTGCTGGGCCTGTGGTGCAGCAGGGCAGTGGGTCTGCAGGACACTGGGCCCACACTTCCAACTGTGAATGTCAGGATAAGGTCATGGTCATAGGGTAGAGGTCAGGGCCTCCACCCTTCACCCCAGACTCCCCGCAGAAAGTAAGAGTCCTTCCCCCGGAAACGTGGCATCAGAGATGCACCCCGTACGGTGCTTTCCAACAGAGCAGCAGCCCAGCTGCCATCCCACAGCAGAGGTTCTAGCCTTGGGTCCTTGAAGTGGCAGCAGCAACTAAGAACTTACGAGAAATACAAATTTGGGGGTCCGCTGGACCTGCTCAGGGAGAAACTCTGAAATCTATGTTTTCATCAGCTTCCCAGGTGACTCTGATGCTCACTGCAGCTGGAGAACCACTGCTCTCAAATGCAGCTCAAAGCCTTTAAGTGCTAGCCTCACCCCCAGAATTCTAGTCAGCTTTGTTGTTGCTTGGTCACTTGTTGAGTCCAACTCTTTGTGACCCACTGGACTGTAGCCCACCGGGCTCCTCTGTCCATGGGATTCCCCAGGCAAGATACTAGAGTGGGTTGCCATTTCCTACTCCAGGGGATCTTCCCGACCCAGGAATCGAACCCAAGTCTTCGGCACTGGTAGGGAGATTCACTCAGCCACCAGTGAAGTCCCTAGTCAGCTTTAGCGGCTGCTAAAGACAGACAGACAAGCAGACCTGGGCATCTGCAGAAACCTCCACCATGAGCCCAGCCCAAAAAGCAAACCACTTGGGCAGGGAGGCTGTGCAGGGAGAAAGGACCCTCACATCACTATGGTTCTCAGGGAGGAAACACATCCATGAAGCAACCGCTACAAACACAGGAACTTTGGAGAACAAAAAAAAATAGCTCCCAGAAATAAAAAATAACAGCAGAAATGAAATATTAAGAAGCATAACTGAAGAATCCTTACAGAAAACAGAACTGAAGAGCTGAAAAGAAGAAAACTAACAGGTGGATGACGGTGCAGGAGACCCAGCATCCGAGCAACACGGTTCTAGGGGGAGCCGAGAGAGGGCAAACAGGAGAGAGATTCAGAGCACAAACTCAGCAGCATGTCCCAGAACTGAGCGCACTGCCTGTAAGCCATCCCACCTCCCAGAACCCTGGGCACAGGGAAGTTCCCACAAGCTTCCAGAGAGAAGGGAGAAGAGAAAGAAAGGTGAGAAATCGGAAAGACTGGATCTCAAGCACCATCTTCTAGATGTCCCGCAGTTTTTTCTCATAAGCCACTGACAGGGGGATGCACACGCCCCAAGACAAGGGAGTATGGGAGAGCCAACGACCACCACAGCCCACCAGAAGACACATCCCCGGGATGACAGCTACATGGGAGGCACAGGGCTAGAATGGCCCCAGAGGAGGAGCTGCAGAACATCTGAAGCAACCACTACTTTAAGAGGGGGTTCAGGCAGCTGGCTGAGAGCCTGAGGGGTGATTCGTGTAAAGCCCAGCATCTGCCATGGGATTGTGGTCGGGACACTGCCAGCGCACAACCAAAGGGACAAACCTGAGAGCCCTTTCCGATGGCAGGGACTAGATCTGCCTCCAGCTAGGACGGGGATGAGTCCACGGGGCTGGCCATGAGCAGATCCAGCTGCTGCCCAAGGGCCCCTGGATGCTGCAGACAAGTCAGGAAACCTCAAGTGTTCAGACTGCAAACAGCAACCAGAAAGATTCAGCACAGGGATCTGGACCGGTTCCCTGAAAGCACTGTTCCAGCCAAGTGGAACTCTACACCATGGGAGAGAACAACGGGACCAGAGGAGTCGTCTGAATGTCAAGATGAGACGGAGGACCGGCGTCTCAGTGACGACATCCTGCTCCTAACAGCCCCCTACTGTGCAGCCCAAGGAGGACTTGGGCTCTGCGGCCCACAGAGTGGGTCAGCTGAGGGTCAGGGAGACGTCAGACATCCATCTGTTGGTCACCTTACCCAGCACATCACACGCTGAAAGAGAGAACCAACCTTCCAGCATCAGTAAGATGGCCAAGGGCTTGGACAAACCCACACCTTTCGTTAAGTGGATAGGCAAGTCAGTCACACACTGAGGAAAAGCCCAATGCAGGGACTGCCTAGCTGCCGGTCATGAAATCTGTGGTATGAGGGACCACCCCC
Source organism: Dama dama (assembly GCF_033118175.1). Taxonomy (NCBI): domain Eukaryota; kingdom Metazoa; phylum Chordata; class Mammalia; order Artiodactyla; family Cervidae; genus Dama; species Dama dama. The sequence goes on along the minus strand of NC_083696.1, from coordinate 22,759,946 downwards.
CACAGCTCCAGAGGAAAGCGGCTCTGCACCCCGCCAGCTATACGAGGGTGACACACCCCCTCTGGTCCGTGTGGGCCAGCCTGAATCATGAGCAGGGGCCCAGCTGCTCAGAGTGATCACCTGGTGATCCAACAAACTTTGAAAACAAATATGTAAAACAGAGAGCCAGTGGGGATTTGTTGTATGACGCAGGGAGCTCAACCTGCTGCTCTGTGACAGCCCAGAGTGGTGGGATGGGTGGGGCGGGAGGTGGGAGGGAGGGGACATACGTATACCTATGGCTGACTCATGTCGATGTGTGACACAAAACTGTAAAGCAATTATCCTCCAATTAAAAATAAGTTTAAAAAAAAAACCTCAGCTAAAAGAAAATGAAACAAACTGCACTTCCAAGGCCCCCAACCCCCAGTGGCTGACGTGTGTGTGGTGGCCAGAGGGTGTGTGCAGGAGCCACACAGCAGGGACCACACGGCACCCTTACCTTTCGACTGTATCTTCTCACAGTTTGGAGAGATGATGATGCATTTCAACTTTCTGAGCTTCAGATGTTTGAGGACTTCCCTCAGCCCCAATACAAGTCGGCGTTTGGCCTTAGCCTTGACTGGATCTTTCTGGTACATACGATCTTGGAAACGAACCAGCTCTTTCAGCAGGTCCGTAACACAGGCGTCAACTTCTTTACTGAGCATTTGGCTGCAGTAGCTGAAAGGAACATTAGACACGGTCACCTTTCCCCTGGCTGCGACACTGGCATGCTGCTCCTGGCACACCTCAGACGAGGTGTGGGCAAATCATGCTTTGATGAGTAATGCCAGTCAGAAGGCAGGATTCCTGACTGACAGAATTTAAAAGATACGGATGGAGGCATCCTCCCCACCCCCAACCACAAGGGACAAAGACATGTGGGCCCCACATCCCCAGGGCAGACACTCCCGGGCACCTCTCCTCGTGAAGACAAACATCTGCAGTCTACCCTGAAGAAAAGGGGGAGGGAAAGCGGCGGAGCGCCCTAGGAAACTACACACAGAACGGGGCCTCAGACCATGAGCTGTCACCTTACTGCCCATTCCCAGTCATAAACGTGGATTCAAGGGCCCCTCTGGGATCACAAACAAGGACAGAGACCTCTCACGAGCAGGCTATGTAGCCCTGGCATGTGTTAGGACCAGGTCCTAGCCACCTTCCACCAGGAGGACACAATCACCATGGCCCAGCCTGGCCGCTCTACTGTGCCGAGCACGGCGGGCAGAGAACTCGAGGCCCAAGGTCAGAGTGAGCACAGCGCCCCAGGTCCCACAGTGAGCCCAACGCCCCAGCGCACTCACTCCCTGAACCGCCGGCTGTGGATCTTGGGGCAGGCCTCCGTCTCCTTCTGGGGCTCAGCTCCCAGCTGCTCCTCTGACTTGCTCTCCGCCACAGGAACACAGGACACAGACTCTTTCGTTTCCCCTGGAGTTTCAGAGTAAGAAGTCACAGCAGGGCCCCTGCAGTGCTCGGTGCACAGACGGAGGGGCCTGGGGCAGGAAATGCGACAGCGTCGCCCGAGCACCCAGACTCAGCGGCTGGCCCCTCTGCCACCCATGGGTGTAGCTCCTAAAACCCTGGGCAGCCTGTGTGGCAGGGGCCTGTAGGCTGTAGGCTGTAGATGCACCAGGGGAAAATGCAAGCACGAAGTATGCTCACATTTCTTACATACACCCCAAGCTGCCACAGCATCTCTGCTTCTAACGGAGGCCATGTGGAAACACCCATGTGCCGCCTGGCATGTTTGTACACCTCAACGCTACGCTGCACTGACAGTCAGAACTACTTTCACAGGCCACAGACATACTGCTGGCCAGAAGAACACACAAGATTCCCCTGGAATGCAGCCTGAAAGCTCATGGGTGAACTGCAGACAGGGGTGAGGCCTTGGACCAGAATCACAGGGGCTGGGGGCCGTTCTGCTTCTGAACTGGGTATGATCTGTGCACTGTTCCGAAGGAGTGATTCAATAAAAAGCTAACTTAACCCATTTTCTGGAATGACAGCATGTCTCACACACTTGTGGGCAAGCCACTTTGCAGTTAACGGTGTTAATTCTCATGGCCATTTCAAACTGCAAGGACCATCCAGTATCACAAACATCAAGCTCAGGGGCTTCACCCCTTTGTGTCTCCCACCCCCGAGAAGCAGAGGCACCAGAAGCTCCACTTGTTCACAGGGATGTCCTCTTACTGTCAAGTTAGGACACTGAAAATCATCTGCATTCCCAAGGCCCAAGGCGCACCTGCTTTTACCACACAGGGACCAGACAAATGGCCTTTGTACACGGCTACTCCCGCCGAGGGATTCCTTGAGAAGCAAACCAACGGAACTCAATACCTAAGACGTCAGGTGGCCTGAGGACCTGGTCGTCACCGCCGCTCTCTTCATCCTGCACATCCTGCACATCGTCACTGGGAAAAGCTGGGCTCAGAGCATTTTCTTGGAGACGCTGCTGCTTTCTCTCTTGCCGTTCTTTCAAAATAATCTTTAAAGTTAAATCAATGATTGAAACACCTCAACACTCGCATCTGAGAACAAGCTCTTCTGTGAAGTAAGCCCCCCCATTCAGCTGGCTGGCACTGTACCTGTTTGTGCCCTTATCCCCCGCCGCCTGCCCCCACCCTGTGGGCAGCCCAACCCTCTCACCCATGGCCCAGGAAGAGCAGGCCCCCTGGGGAAACAGAGCAGTGCATGAGAGACGTGGGCTCTGGTGCCACCGTGCAGCTCAATCTGGCCCCAGGCAAGACATGCCTTCCTCCCTCTGAGCCTCACCATACCCCACAGGCTGCTCTCAGAGTTAAATCAAACACATGTGGCAGGAAGTGTCCAATATTTACCACATCAGAGCATCACACAATGCCTCGGGGTAGAATGAGGATAAAAAATATAAGTGAGAACAGATTCCCCCCATTTCTGGATTTCTGTCCATGTCACTCCAAAGTATGGAATGAATAAATAAGTAAGGCCTCCCCCCTCCAGCAGCTGAGGTGCTCTGCAGACCATGAAGGGAGAGCGAGGGATCATCTTTCAGAGAAGCGTGCATGCATCTTGATTAAGAGCAGGTTCAAATGAGGGTAAATGTTAAAACTCTAAAACCCTACGAGTCGAAAGCAGAACGGATGCAGCAGTCTACAAGTTCACTCATGCCCGATTTCAAACAAAACGCCACACACCTTCTTCAACGGGGTCGGCTTCTTGGCCTTGGGGACCTCCCTCTGCTTCCCTTTCTTCATCATGGGGGAAGTGGAGTCTAGCGGGTTGTGTGGGGTCTTCACCTGGGCAAGGCGGGGGCCCTTCTTCCCTGACATGGAGTCTTTGGAGAGGACGGGCACTGCCCCAACTGCAACACAGTAGGGACACAGGGCTCAGGCTGCCACCCACCACATGCCAAGCTCCAGAGGCAGGCTTGCTGCAGATCTCAGGGGCTCCCTATGCCGCCCACCCATCCCCACAACCTTCCTCGTCCCCATCAAACTGTCCCTGAGGGAACCAGGTTCCCATCCCCATAATCAAACCTCCTGTATTTTCCAGCTAAGTCTGATGATGTGTTTGGGTCTCATTTTTTGATGAAGAGCTTTTCCGGGTAGCTTGTACTTAAGATGCCCCTTTTACTCCACCATTTTCAGCTGACCCTGCCTTTGCAGAAGTTGGCCACTGGGTTCCTTCTACCTCATGTATATACAGGTATACCTTCTACCTCACTATCTTAAAAGGCCCTTATATAAGATCCTAGCAATATTTCAAGTTGATTCTCTTGAGTTTTCTAGACATACATTCCTAAATTCCCTGCAGACAGTAAATACATGATCACCATCACTGGTCCTAATACTTCCACTGCACGCTGTGGTTCTGTTCTACTTCCCACCTTGTTCCTGTTCTAAGGGAATAGTTAATTTGTGCTTACTTTCCCCCAACTTTTTAATTAGGAAAACTTCTAAACACACACCAAATAAAGAGAATGTAGAACAACAAACCCATGTATTCATTGTCCGGCTTCAACAACCATCAGTATTTTTCCAAATATATTTTACCCACCCTCCTTAATTTTGGTACATGTTTTTAAAGTAGTGCATAGACACAGGAGTGACTCCTGGAAAGTCAACCCAAAAACAAAAAAAAGAAAAAAAAAACAACTAAGCTGAGAAATCAGCAACCACACACTGTGGGGAAGGCAGCCACCAGACTCAGACCAGGCAGTTCCTTCAACAAAACAAAACAAAAAACACCCCATCACAATCACTACTTTCAGAAGGAAAAAACAAAATACCCAAAAAAAAAAAAAAAAAAATACCCAGTTGCTACAATGTATTAACTAAAAGTCCATATTCACCAAAAAATTGTGAAACTTTCAAAGAAACAAGAAAGTGTAACCCACCCTAAAGAAAACAGGAAGTTACAGAAACTGTCTTTGAGTGCCCCCAGCTGACCAAGAAATGAAGGCAACTGTGAGACTAGAAATAAACCCAGAATTTCAATAAATACAAATTATAAAGGAGAGAGGCTCAACAGAAGATTTGAGATGGTAGAAAAATCAATGAACTTGAAAATAAATCAACAGAAACCATTCAACTTAAAGAAAAGATTTTAAAAGAGCCTCCGGAGACCTGTGGAGCAACAACAAATGTACCACTATATATATAATGTGAGTGCCAGGAGAGGAAAGAGAAAAGACAAAATATTTTGAAGAAATAATGACCTTAAACTTCCCAAATTCAATGAATATTTCAATTGACAAACTCAAAATAAGATAAATATCACTCAACAAAAGGTAGGACGTATACAGAGATTCCCACATAGACACATCATAGTCAAACAGCTGAAGGTCAAAACAAAAACAGCAAGTGAAAAACAACTCATCACAGAAAGTGCATCAACAAGACAAGTAATATTTGACATCTCACTGGTAACAATGGAGGCAGGAGGGCAATGGAATGACATTCAAAGAAGTAGGGGGAAGACCTGTCAATCAAGAATTCTATATCCAGTGAAACTATCCTTCAAAAAACAAATCGAAAATATAGATGTTTCTAGGTAAACAAGGACTGAATTTGTTGCTTGACTGATTTATTTATAAGCAACTACTTTCTTACTTTTAAGAAGATTAATTTTTTTTTAAATAAAGGAAAAAAATCAAAGGAATCAAAATGGTACCATATATTTATTTAACATAAAAGAAAACAGCTAAAGAGGAACAGAGGAATAAATTAAGACATGAAAGAATCAGAAAAAAAATAAAACTAACAGCAGTAAATTCAACCACAGTAACAAGAGCATTAAACCTGAATGAACAAAGCACCCCACTCAACAAGGAAGAGAATTTTAGCCTGGATTAAACAGAAAGCTCCGACAATAAGCTGTCTACCAGAAACACAGCTTAAAGACACCAGTAGGTGGCCAAGGCTACTCTTCCTTATGCTGCTGGTAAAAGCATTCACCTCCTCATTAATCTGATCAGCCAGTTGGGAAGGCCAAACCTGGGCTCCAGAATAGATATAAGTCACCAAAGGCCTTTAAGTTGTGTTCTGGCAAGAAAGTCCCTTGTAGGAGTATTTGGTACTCGCTAATCTAAAAATAAAGAGAAACTCTGAATTCCTCTTAGCTAATTTTTACTTTTTCTAGTAAGAATGGTTCCATTACTGATGTCAAAAAGGAAGATAATGGACATGTCAATATCTGGGCATTACTGGGATCTGTGGCCAAAACATCCTCTCAATACTACCAAAATCCAACAACCAACCTTACAATCTAACAACCTCAAGCTACTTAAAAATATCATCTGATTGAGGGCCCCTACTTTTTGCCTAATTGTCTCGGACTTCATATACAATTCCATCTAAAAGGTCCAACTTGAATCTAGCTGCAAGAGCCATGTTATATATATAGCCTCAGAGGTAGTTCCCTCATTTTTCTTGCTTTTACCTTTGGCTGGAGGTCTAGAACATTCAGTTAGTAGCTCACATGCTTCCCTGCAGGCTCCCCAAGAAGCTACATTTTTCAGAATCAGAGGTTGGCCAAGCACTTTCTTGATTTTTCTGGAAAAGCCAACACTGCAGACCTTTCCCAAACAGATGCTGAGCAAAGTAACATTGAAGGAGGAATACCTAAGAAGGCCGTGATCCTAAGCTTTGATACATTTAAGAATTACTCATACATGTGATGTATGATCCTGAAATGAAAACAATTACCAAAATCATTGAGAAAGAAATTTAAATACAGACTGGATACAAGATGCTAACAAAAAAATAATCTTTATTATTATTAGAAGGGAGAATGGCAGAATGGATCAATTAAAAATAAAATCACCATCAATTAGAGATACTGACTGATGTATTTACATGTTAAATGACATGATATCTACAAGTACTTTAGGGGAAAAAAAACAGAGTTCCAGATGCAACAGGACTGGCAAAATGTTGGTAACTGACAGAGCTGGGTAATGGGCATATGGTGGCAGTCTTCATCATATTTTGCTTTTGACTCTGTTTTAAATGTTCCACCACGAAAAGTGAAAAACAAGGACAAAACAAAACCAAAAGTCCCACTGTGTGCTTGTTAAAAACACCTATCGCCCATCCCATACCAAGTGGTTCTAAGTGTACCACATCAGAGGCGTTCCCAGAACCTGCACTTTCAGCTTGCTCCCAGCAGTGCCATTGCTGGCAGTCCTGGGGATACTGCATGAAAAAGAAATACTGGGTTCAGGGACAAGTTATCAACTGGTGCCTCAGTCACTGTATACTTGGACTAAATTAACTGCATTCACACATTTTAAATTTGTACTCTGGGCTTTTAATTAAGGTCACTATGAAACTCACTAAGACTTACTTCTGCTATACCTATGAGAAAGCTATTTAGGAAACTGCTGACTATACCATTCAGCAGCCCATATAAAATAATCCACAGGAGAAACAGCATTTAGCATTTTTAGCTTCAAAAAACTCCCACCTCCACCAACAAACCAAGATTTCATTTATATTAAGTTCTAGAACAGGAAAAAACAGTCTACAGCAGGAAAAAAAATCAGACCCTTGGTGGCCTGCAAGTAGCAGCAGGGACCGACTGGGACGGGAAGGGGCTGGGACTTCAGAGGTGCTGCTGATGTTCTACACTGCCAGAAGTCTGGGTTACAAAGTTATATATTTGCCAGAACTCTTAAAGTGATACATTGAAGATCTGTGCATGTCATTAAATGCATATTTTGCCACCAAAGGAAAATAAGAATCACAAATACTGAACTCTAGTTAATGATATGGATGCTTGGGGGTAAAATATACTGATGTCTGCAAGTTACTTTGAAATGCATCAAAAATGAATACAAATAAATTGGTATTGGATAAATTGACGGATAGACTGGGGTCAGCAAACTTCCTTAAAAAGGGCTAGAGAGTAAATATTTTAAGCTAATGAGCATACACGTATTGCAACACTCAAATGCCATTCTAGTTCAAAAGCAGTCACAGACAATACTTAAATAAATGTGTGTTGGCTGTGTTCTAATAAAACTTTACAAGCATCCAGGTTGCTTCCCAGGTGGTGTGGGGGTAAAGAATCCACCTTCCAATGCAGGGGACCCAAGAGACATGGGTTTGACCCCTGGGTCGGGAAGATCCCCTGAAGTAGGAAATGGCAATCCAATCCAGTATTCTTACCTGGAAAATTCCATGGACAGAGGAGCCTGATGAGCTTACAGTGCATACACACATACTCTTCGTATGTGTGCAAAGAGTCAGACACAACTGAGCACACATACACACTCAGAGCCAGCAGGATATAATTGGCTGACCTCTGGAAAAGTTATGTGACTGAAAAAAATTAGGAACAACTGTACAATCTAGGTAGTGAGTACATGGGTATTCACTGAAGGATTTTATTCAGCTTTTCCAGATGCTTGAAAATTTTCAGAAAAAACAAAAATATTCCATTTCCCTTCCCTTGAGGAAACAAATTATGTTCATCCTTTCTAGGATTGATGCCACAATAAAATTATCACCAGACTGAGGGGTTTATAAGTAAAATTACATGATGTCCATGAATTGCTTTAAAATGCTTCAGGAAAAAAAAAAGTAAGCTTCATCATTTTCTTGGATCCTATTTTTCACTTTTAAACCACCTCAAAGGGAAACATATCTACAAGACTATGGTGGCAAATGAGCATTATTTCTTTGTATGACATATTACCAATTTTAACTGTCTTGGCTCTCAGGCATGTTTCAGAGAAAATGACTACATCACTAAGGAGCTAACACTGCCACCTGCTGTGTTCCCATGGACAAGCATGTAATTCATTTCTACCAAATGCAGCTTTATAACCTGCACAGGGCATTTATACATCATAAGATTTTCAGCAGGTCATCACATCAACTGGAAAACCCATTTTTTAATAAGACCTATTTCTTAAAACCATCACACTTAATTAACTTTAAAATTTTTACGGTAAAATACATGTAACATAAAACCCACTATTTTCACCATTCTTCACTTCACAATTCAGTGGCATCAATTACGTTCAAAACATTGTTGCAACCATCACCACTACCCATTTCCAAAGCTTTTTCATGCCCCGAAATAAAAATCTGTCCCCATTAAACACTAACTCCTCATTTCCTACTCCTCTCAACCCCTGGTAACCTCTAATCTACCTTCTTTCTATGATAGAATTTCCTGCCTTTTTAAGGTTGAGTATTCCATTATATGTATATACCACCTTCTGTTTACCCATTCATTTGTTGATACACATTTGGGCTGCTTACACCTTTGGGCTACTACAAATAATGCTGCTACGAACACTGGTGTGCAAGTGACTGAGTTTCTGTTTTTAATTCTTTCGGATACATTCAGATGAGTGCACCTGCTAGGTCACGTGACAACTCTACTTTGCGTTCTAGAACCACCAAACTTTTCCAAGTACACCATTTAATGTTTTCATCAGCAAGATGCAATTTCTCAAAATCCCCACCAACACTTGTTATTTTCCACATTTCTGATCAGTTATCATGGGAAGTTTGAAGAATTACCTCCATGTAGTTTTAACTTGTATTTCTCTAATGACTAATGGTGTTGAGCATCTTGTCATGTATTACTGGCCATATGTATATCTTCTAATGGGGAAATGTCTTTCAAGAACTTTGCCCATTTTGTAGAAAGTTACTGAATTGTAAGAATTCTTATATATTTGTAAATTAAATGCTTATAAAATATTTTCTCCCATTCTGTAAATTGTTTTCTCACTGTCTTGATAACATCATTTGGTACACAAGTTTTTAATTTTTATGAAATCCAATTTACCTATTTTTGCTTTTGTTGTTTGTGCTTTTGGAGTCCTATCTGAAACTTCATTGTCTAATCCAAGATCATGAAGATTTATCCTGTTTTATTTAAAGAGTTTCAAGATTTTAGCTCATATTTAAAATGTGATCCATTTTGAGTTAATTTTTGTATATGGTATGAGGTTAACAGTACTACTTTGTTGTTTTAGCATGTGGAAATGCTAAAACAGTTGTCCCAGTACCATTTTTTTAAGTGATTGTTCTTTGTCCTTTTAATAAACTCAACACTCCTAATCAAAAATTCACTGGCCACAGATACGTGTGTTTATTTCTGGATTCTCAATTCTATTCCACTGGTCTACATCTATCCTTATTCCAGCACTACACTATTTTGATTACATATCAATAACTTTTGATTGGGCTTCCCTGGTGGCTCAGATGGTAAAGAATACGCCTGCAATGCAGGAGACCTGGGTTTGATCCCTGGGTTAGGAAGATCCCCTGGAAAAGGAAACAGCTACCCACTCCAGTATTCTGGCCTGGAGAATTCCATGGACAGAGGAGCCTGGCAGGCTATAGTCCACAGGGTTGCAAAGAGTTGGACACAACTGAGCGACTCACTCACTCCACTTTTGATTACCGAAGAAGACTGTCACAAAACAGTTTACTGACAAAGACGTCAATCATTCATCTGAAATGAACAAGCTCTCTTACCTGAGAATACCACGGGTCTGGAGGACTGCTTTGCATTCGAGGAGTGCTGCTTCTTTTCCAGTGCGGTTAGCATTCCTCCCAAATCCAACTGTACTGGAATCTGGCTTTTCTTTCTACTACTTTTAAAATTATTCTAAAAAGTTAAAAATCAGAAGTTTACTCATAATACTTTATTTTACAAACTGTACTTTTCATTTAATAACAAAAAGCCATATAATTAAGGATAAAAAAAGACAGATACAGAGACTAAAAATCTTGAAATTAAAAGTAATTAAAGAAAAGCCCCATCAATTTCAAATCATCTGCCAATATTACCACCAAGGTTGCTTATTTCCTTCTTATCCTTTCATTACACTCGTTTAATTAAACCACTTACATGTCTGTTTGCATCTCCATTATGAATAAATAACAGCATACATCTACAGATAAGGAACAAAGGCTGGAATAAAGTCCCTGGCTACAAAGTCTGTGTGAGGCTAGCTGGTTCGTACTACTGCCTCATTAGCACCTTTTGCTCTCCAACTGCCTAAGTGAGCAAAACTAACAACCGTGAAATCATGGGGGCACATCAAAAATGTACACAAGTCCAAAGTACTAAATTTAGGCACAAGGTCAGATATCCTCTAAACAAACGTTATTCCTGAAATAACTGTGATACAGGTCTTGAGACTATATAAAGGCTGGATGGCATGCTGTCTCCTGTGCTTTAGTGCCTCCACTCCTGCCCTCCAGCCACTTTTCTCTTCCCTAATGCCAGAGTCACACTGGGTGAGGGCTCACAGCAAGAGGGGAATGCTAAGCACAGCACCGGCGCCCACAGAGACCTCTGCAGGGATGGAAGATGGCCAAATTACAACATAGGAATGCAAAGTTACAGGGTTAAGAATCTTACTCTTCATAAATGTGGAAATAATCACCCCACTTTGAAAGGCAAAGGGACAATGAAAATGCCCAAAGTATGCAAGTTCCCCATCTAGATTATGAACTACAAACTCATTCCTGAATCCACAGTGGGGGCTGAGATACAAGGAGATTCATCTCTTTCTCTGACCCTGACTACTTGACAACGCTTCTGTCAGACATAACTGCCTCACAAAAGGATTCTTCTATTTCCTGAATACACTAAGTCAATGTTTTTTCTTTAAATCAAACTTAGATGAGCAGTATGTGGTCCCCTCCTTTCTGATATAGCAATAGCAGTTATCAGTCATCTAATTTCAAAAGTGACAAAGTAGTTCTGGCTTAAGAGCAAATTTGTTTCAACATACTGGATGCGGTTCTGCAATGAAGAAATGAATCAAAACAAAACTACCTGTGCCCATAAAGGAAGAAGTCTGGAAAGGAGGCTTTCTTGAGAGTTTAGTTTAGCAAGAAAAGTTAAGCCTAAAGCAATTGTGGTTTCAATCTAAAGATTACCTGTGGCTGCTGCTTAGACTGAAATTTCGGTGACTCTACTCTGTCTCTTCTTTCAGATGCAACTGCCAGATTGGGAAATTCCTCGGCATCCTAAGTAAACCACATACCCTTTAGCTCTTCACACATCACAAGAATCAAATAAGCCCAACTACAATCTTTCCCTCGCTCATATTTTCTTTCTGTAAAAATCTCCTATAGAAGTGCTCAAAGGTATTATTTAAAAAAAAAAAAAACAAAAAAACTAATGTAACTGCTTTGGCTTTATTTCATTTTTAGAACAAACTTAAAGACCACAGTTTGAATGCCCCTGCCCCCAGAGAGTGTGGGGCCTCAAGGATGGGTTCACCAAGCAGTCTACGAACTGCCTCTAACCATCCTGACACAAGAGTATTCAAGCACATCCTTCAACTATGTTTTCTTTAGGGAAACCATCAACTTGGACACAGGAGATTTAAGCATCCGGTCCTGTGTGCTGACCCTAGGCTAGAAAAAAGAAGTCTCTAAACAATGTTTAAATCATGTAAAAATGTTTTATGTACTTTTGTCAATATTTTAGGCACCCTGAAGAAGTTATGTGAAAAATGAGGGGCGGAAACGTGAATTATTTGTTGGCCCAAACAATAATGCTCTAATACAGTCGCAGGTTTTCAAACAGGCAATCCCATTATTCTCAAGGGAATGTTTCAAAAGCCCTGGGAGCCACTCAAATTTGTGGGAACACCTCAGGCTTGACCCTAAGCTGGTGGCCTAGGGAGCACTGCTGAGACCCTTCCTGTCAGCACCAGGCTGCTGAGTCTGGTACTTCCTGACCCAGGAGAAACATAATCAGAATCCAGGATGGCTCCTTGGAGAACAAGGACATTCTTAAGAGTTATCACAGAACAATAATTTAAAGCACACTTTTGGAAGCTCATGATATTCTCTTCTTGCCCAGGGCCCACAACAGATTTATGGTATTGTAAGTTTCTCTCTATAGAGGAGCACATTATAGCAAGACATCTAAATAGAAAAGGAGGCCCTGCAGAAGCAAGCATGCCAAAGCAAAGGAAATACAGGTCAGAAGACACTGAGGGGATGTGGTATATATTAGTAGTATGGCATATACACCACTAAATTTCAATATAAGCAGTTTTGTCTCTAGACCATTCATTCATTCTTTTCAGATATTTACTGAGTGCCTGCTCTGAGATGGGCACTGTGCTGGAGACACCAAATTGAAGAAGTGGCTGACAGCTATTTTCTTTAGCACTAGGAAAACAATTATTTTAAAAAATGTTAGAGACTTTTTACTTGGGTAACCAGTATGAACCTCTATTTCTATTAAGGAAGACCCATTTATTATATCATACAAGGTGAGTAATAAATATAAATGTACTTCAATCCTTGGTGGCTCTTGAACTGTCAGGACTTCATATTTTGATTTAGACTTTTCTTTCTTTTTCTTATTCTTTCTTGAGGCTTCATTTTGCTCAGGATTGCCACCGTGTGATGCTTTGGACTAGAACAACAACAACAAAACAAAAAAAAAAAAAAAAAAACAAAGTAAAAATTACAGTTTTTAGAGAATTCAATAAACATTTTAATTCCATGCATCAGAATAAAATTAAGATATCAAGTTGTACAACCACACAGCAACCTTACTCAGATTTACTCCCTATTTTCTAAAGAGCCAGCATTTGGTAGAATGATTCTGAAGGAAAAAATCCATTAAAGCAGATGCCACATCCAACTGCTTTGAAACAGGTGGATTTGGACATAAGCTTTCAGCTTGAGGAGGTCATGATAATGATTCTACTGATTCAACCTGAAGTCCTTTCATAAGTCCAGGTGAGCCACTTCCATCACCACAGCCCAATGGCTCCTAAACCTGACTGTACCACAGGATCACCAATGCAGCCGGTGAATCAGACCTCTGTCTGGGCTCATCCCAGACCTGCAGAATCTGACCTCACCACCGTCATGCTCTGCTCAGCCCCCTGGCCTTTCCTCAGTCAGGTCAAGTGCGCTTTAGCTTCAGGCCCTTTGCACTGAACACTCACATAGTTGGATCTAGACTACCATCCACTTCCTCATTTGAGCTCAAGAGTCATCCCACCTCTGTCTAACCTCTCACTCTCCATCCTCTTTGGAGCACTAATCCCCATCTGACAAACTCTGTCTTGGTCTGTAGACAGCTAGTCTCTCTCCATGAGAATGGCGGCTCTAAGAGGATGGGACATTTTCAATGTCTGAGACGCTGCTTTGCCCCAATAAGACCTCACCCTTCAGAGGTAAGAAGTCTCAATGGCTATTAAAAAGAATATGATATTATCTACTAACCTGGAGGGGCCAACCATGGTAGCCTGTTAAGTGAAAAAGGCAACTTTCATATGTTATATGTATAGAATTATCCCATTTCTGTTCTTAAAAAAAACACCACCACCAAATAAACTTCTTTATTTATGTTTTCAAGAGCCTAAGGTGGAACAGAGGGTTGCCCAGCTGACTCAGCAGTAAAGAATCTGCATGCACTGCAGGAGATGTAGGTTCCATCCCTGGATCAGAAAGATTCCCTAGAGGAGGAAATGGCTACCCACTCCAGTATTCTTGTTGGGAAGATCCCATGGACAGAGGAGCATCGTGGGCTACAGTCTGTGGGGTCGTGAAGAATCAGACGAGACCGAGAGACTGACCACAACACAACAAAAGTGGGACAGACAGCAGGCTGTTAACGAAGGCTCCTGGAGGGGTGGGGACCACAGGGCTATAGGACAAGGACCTTTTCCATAACTAGATCTTTGTAATATTACATGTGCTTTTTTCAGTAATAGAAAGTCACAACACAAAGTTTTAGAGGGAAGGGGAAAAAACAATCAAAACATTATGACCACAGTGCAAAGTGATCTGGGTCATAAGATTATCAGAGATCTTCATTTTCTAATCTTTATTTTGGAACTTCTGAACAGTAAACTTCTCTTACACCTTTAATTAAAAAATAATTTTTACTCAGGTCTAGCATATTCTCTTATTTCTCTGTACATTCATTCCATTAATTTCTGAGAGTCTGATATTGAAACTCCAACTAAAAATCTTAATTTATCTACTTAAATAATTGCAATATATAGTGGGAACCACATGTAACTTTGTTCTGTATTTTCCTAGTCTCTTGTAAACGTGTTAAAATAATTTCATAATTAAAAGAATAAAAAAAAATTTTTTTTTAATTTTTTAAAGATGTTAGGAAAATGAAAACAGAATCTGTTAACTCTTAGAGTGCTAAATGCTGGTTTAGACGGTACAGTGGTGGCCTGCTGTGTAACCTGCGCCCAAATGTCGATGGGGCCTCGGAGGTGGCCAGTCTCTGTCTACTTGGAGTGGGTCTCACCACCGCCTCCTGTGTTCCTGAAGTATGCGCATGAAGCTGCAGGGAACAGGCACGCCAGTCTAAGTTCACCATTAATTATCACCAGCGCAGATTCCCTCAATCAACCAAGTATAAACACACAGTTCTTTTCTGTGTGGGATTGTCTAAGACACTTTGGATATGGAAAAGTATCCCGATACTAAAAATAATAGGAAACCAGTACGAAACAAATACTACCCCATATTTCAATCTAAAATAATGTATCAGTATAGAAAGAAAATCAAGAACAAAATCTAGCCTCCCCTACAAAACGCTCTTCAAGAAACAAATCTAGAGATTGAAAACTAACACCTTAAAATTATTTGAACTGAAAGGAAAAAATGAATTCTGAAATGCTATCTTACAGTAAGTAAGCTGCAAGTAACCAAGAATCAATTAGCATACTAGATGACTGCAAAATGGGGCATAAAATTATTTTGCTATCAGTACTTGTGGCAACGTAAATTGAACAGACAAAAGACTGCAGTATTTTAAATACCAAAGCGTAAGTTTCTTCCAGCATCTCTCTTTTAAAGAATTCAAAATGGTCACTGACATTTTAAGACCACAGGTCTAAAACATACATCCTCACTCATGTTAGGGATCACTTGCGCCCCTCAAATACTTGTGTCCCTCTTGAAAAAAGAATAAGACCTCAAGTACAACCAACTCAGATTAGTGCCTACAGTACCGAATGAAACACCTTCAGTGAGGCTTTGAGAGAGAAAGACTATCCAGTGGCACAGGAGAGCAACATGAACAAAGTGTGACGCATACCTTTTCAGTAAGGTGGACAACGTGTTTCTCTTTGTAGGAAGGCTCCAAAGATAAAACTTCAGAAGATGACACACTATCATTTCTAGGATCTGCTGGTGAAGCAACCATCTTTAGGTTTATCATGGAAGTAACATTTTTAGGGGCTGGTGACAGTTCTGTAGATAATGTCTGCCGAACAACATAACCCATTGGTGTCCAAGATAATTCTGCTCAAAGATAACCAAAATTGTTGAACAATCCCAACAGTAAAAAGGAAATTCCTTAGAAATTCCAAGCATGCACTACATGAAGTACTCAAGAGCACAGTTAAATTAAGGTACTGTTCAGAACACTATATAGGAAACTACAGTTTCCACTAAATTTACTTTTCTTCTTGGAACATGCAGGCTGAATTAACTTGAAAGGGGGACTGACTATCCTAGGATCTGCTCTTTTTAACTTGGGGGTGCAGGCAGTAAACAAATAATAATTTCCATTAAACAATAATAATCCACAATACATCCACATGGCAAACACACAGAAATAATGAGCTGAAGATCAAACTGTGGCCCTACTAACCTTGATGTGTACTTTTAAACATCAGAAGTCAAAGATCACTAGACTTCAGCTACCAAAGTAACTGGTAATTTATTTCGTTTTAGAACACAGGCTTAAGTACAGCAACACTACTCCTTAGGTGCCCGTGAAACTCTATACACAGACAAAACAAAAGGACATCCATCAGGACACAGGCAGGTCACGTCAGCAGCCTGCGGCCCCCCCACAGTGAGGAGACAGACTGTTCTTGTCACCACAAAGCTACACATCTTCACAGCAGTTCCTCAAGTGAGGATCTTGTATTGAATCACATATGTACCAAACATGCTAACACCATAGGAAACACAGCTGTGCATAAATCTAGAGTAATTGTGTAAAAAGATCTTCTGTTAGGACAAGTTACCCACAAAAATTTCAGAAGCAGAATCTACTGAACGCATTCTGAATATCTCACTTCTGCACCAGGCCAGGACAGACCAGCAGTTCTCAAAGTTCTGAGACTCCCAGGACCCTTTCAGGGGTCCACCGTCAAAACTGTTTTCCTGATAATAGGAATGTGTCATCTGCCTTCCCCACTCTCTTGCTCAGAGTACAGTGGGACTTAAAACAGTGTGACAGAGAACAGTCAAAGAGCTGAATGCTGAAGCAGATCTCCTGAACTGGGTGTTAAAGAGTTGCTAAAATGCAAAGGCTGCTCTCCTCTCCTGACTTTAACTTTGGGAAATGGCTACCTTTTTAAATTAAAAAGTGCTATGTTAACCTGTAATAAGTTTATTGTTATTTTTAAGTAAATTAATAAGTATTTTAGTATTTCTCAGTTTTAACCCTCAGACTTTGTGTTACAAACATTGACAATTATCCAAATAAACAGACACTCTTCGGGGTTTCAAAGGGTATTAAGGGGTCCTGAGACCAAAAACTATGAGAATCACTGGTATATGAAATGCTTAAGAAAGTGGTCATTCCTGAGTTCATAAAACGTCTCCCTTAGCCCGATGGACATTTCATTGAGAATTCCTTACTTGTATGTAGTTTACATTCCTTCTGCAAGTTAAGTGGGATCTTACCCACTTATTTCAATCTTCTAACAACAATGCCAGTTTATCAACAACCCATCAACTGCCTTAAAGAAGGCTTTAAAACAGAAACATTTCAACAGCACTAACCTGAAAATAAACTAAGAAAACAGACAACTGATTTTCTAAAATAGTATTTGGTAGCCACTCTTACCTCTCATACATGAAGAGGGATTGGTAACAGCATTATCGGTTACAGACTCAGTCCGATTATTATTTTTCACCACTATTTCACCCTAAAAAGCAAACCAGTTGTTTTCTTACTAGTTCAAACTAAAAATAATCATTATTTTAAAAACATATAGCCTCCTTCACCATTCTTAAAATCTGCAAAATATATGCTAATTAAAAATTCCAAACATGTAAGTATATAACATGCAAAGTTAAATTACTTTCTTTTGCCAAATCTCATTCCCCAGAGGAAACACCACCCATCTACAGCTTAGCTACTAGCATTTTAGTGTTTCATGGCTTCAGAGATAAACATCTGTGTATCATTTTAAATGGATCTCAATAATGGGATCACACTACACATATTATCACGTAGCTTAATAATTTCCAAGTCAGCAAGGATTCTTAAAAGCCAAAGTGCCTGCTGTCAAAGGAAAAGCTGTTTCCATCACACCCCCACACCAAAGCTCAAACAAAAATTCCCGAAAATGTCCACAAAAACAAGTCTTCTAATGTGTACTTCCTTTTATAGACATAAAGCTGCATCATGCATGGAACAAGAGGAACCAAATGACACTCGGGAACAAGAGACTACATTAAGAGAGACCTCAAAGTGACCAGCAGCACCCAAGGTGAAAGGAAACTGATAAACTCAAACTAAGTGGCCTTAAAATAAATTCTGAAGTTCATATGCTTCAAAAATTTACCCATTTTACCATTTCATCTAAGTTTAGTTAAAAAAACAAATTGTGCAGAAGCTTAAACTGCTGACTGCTGAATATGCCTTGGGCCATTTCTCTACCTAGGTAGTAGAAACCTGGCAACCTCAAAGAGCTGCTTCAGAACCATGGAAAGAACATGCTCCGTAACTAGGACGGAAAGCCACCACTTTCGTTAAAAACAAAAATAAAGCAAAATCCTCCAAGGGACACCTGCTGATTCCTGGCCCCACTGCAGAGCTCACTTAAGAGCCTGGAAATGCCTACATCGCCCTGGGCCCTCCTGCCCCAGGGCTTCCCCAGGCAAGGACCCACCACTTCCCTCCAGAGAGCAACCATGGTTTCCTGTGTTGGCAGGTGTCACTTGCTAACCTGCAAATTCCAAATCACTGCCCGACACAGCATACAAACCTTGCAGGAGGTGTCACCTAGAGCGCTTGTCCCTTCCAGGGAGTGTGGAGCTGTTTGCTTCAATCTGCTGGGGGCCTGAGGCCCCACCTCTGAATAGGATCTCGATAATTTCAGCACGCTACCTCAAATAAATGCAAGACAATGGCCACTAGGGAAGTGAATTTTTACTTTCAAATGATGCATTTCTGGAAACTCCAAAGGCATGGGGAGGTACAGAGTTAGGCAAAGAGAAAGATGCCCTTCTCCCTTCTATTGGCACTTTTCTCAGCTTCCAAAACACTGGGCTAGTTCTGGAGGAGGTGATGTGGCATCAGCATAGCTCTGTGGAAGTGGCTATACCCTGAGAAACAAATTCTCTTCTGGACCCATCTGTAGGCTGCTGTGTTCTCTAGGAGATTCCAGATAGACACAGTATATAAACATGTTAAGTAAACAAGTTAAAAAAAATCTGTCAAATGAGAAAATAAACGATTAAAATGCAGCCTGTTCTCGAGTAAACATAAGTTTTATGCTCACCAAAGTCAATGAAATACTAGAAATGGCTTACCTATTCAAGAATGATTAAGTAAATTACATGTATCGATATCAAAGATTCAATGCAAGTTATATGTCCAAAAACTATTTAATGACATGGGAAGATTACCATAAAAGTTTTAAAAAATTCAAACACAAACTTGTACATATGTATTCTTAATTGAAGGGAATGCCCCTCAATTCCCACAATGTAATATTAAAAAAAGACTAAGTGCCAAACATGGTTTGCTCTTGGTTGTACAACTTTAGACAGTTTGTTTTTTCTTAATACTTTTCTGGTGCTATGTTACTAACACCATGAGGAAAAAAAGTTCCTTTTTATGGGAAAATTGAAGAAAAACAAAACAAAACAACTCCACATGTAATTCAAGAGTGTGAATATATAAGGCACTGAGTGTGCAAATCTCCCCACACAGCATGAAGTGTCCTACTTGTCCACATACGCAGTACTCATACACAAGTGTGCAATGACATAAAGTGTCAGTCATGCCCCTGCCCACCCTGGACCCTCTGTACCCTGTACTACTTTTGTGAGAGCTCATAGGCTTGGAATTATCCACTGACCACCCACGATGAAGGCATGGAGCCCCTCAACCACTCAGCTATTCCATACACCCAGCCAAGGCCCAGAAAAGTCACCCAACAGCTAAATGAAACTGTGATTTTTCTACATCAGTCAATCAGCCTTACTTATCACCACCATGTAAAAGGAAAACACCCAGGTGTGACAGGCTAAGGGTCAACATGTTGGGAAGGACTTATTTTCAGCACATTATATAAGCCACTACACATTATATAAGCCACTACCACCAAGCCTTCAGAGGCTTCAATATCCAGGCACCCAAAAGCAGCACTAGGACAGGAAATGTAAATCCTTTCTCCATTCAAAAGGTATATGAACTGGTAAGCTCTGTTTTCCTCATTGTTTCTTCTTTCTCCTTGCCTCTACACCGGGATGGGCCTCAATTTATCACAAGCCATTTTAGCAACTATAACCCAACAAAACTTTTTCCTGGAAGTCTCAAAATCTGTCTGAGAGGAAAATGCTTCAATCTGATGGACTAAAACTTGAGATCAAATACTGAATACAGTGCAATTTAACACTGATTGCAGTGAGATCTGTATCATTGACAGGACAGAGGTGCAGATAAACTGCCTGGGAAAATCAGAAGTTACACTGTGCAGTTCTAACATTACTATTTGATTTTAAAAAATACTTTTCTCTGTTTTGAAAACAGTGTTATCAGAATGCAATGGTAGAAACAACATTTTCACAATGGGCTAGGGAATTTAGTTGAACCAACACTAGAATCTTCTCCTCCTGAGGCATGGCAATGCTTTCTAGCCACCAGACATGAAGACACTTGCTGAGTGATTTTCTGGCAAGAGCAACACCAGGTGTTACAGTCTGACCATAAACAGCTCCAACGACAGAGAAAGTCACCTAAGCACATTAAGAGGCCCCTGCCACCCCACGATGTGAAGTGTATGTAGTGTTCCAGGTGATGTCCTTGCGTAACTGTCCATCACTGAGGAGAAAAGAAGAAAGAGGGGAACAAAGAGCAGGAGGCTGCACTCACCCCTGATAACACTGCAGAGGGTGTCCCCACTTCTCTGAGAAGAGCAATGTTGGTAGGGGCGGAGTGTAAAGGCCCCCACTTGGGCTGCTTTTGTATCTCTGGTATCTCACTGTTCTCCGGACTCTGCAGTTCAGGAAAATCCAACCTGGTAAATCCAAACTCAGGTTTGGAGGCAGATCCACTCTTTTCAATGATTCTGGATTTCCTGTCTGTTCGTTTATAATAACCATCTGCATTTACAGAATTAAAAGGGTAAAAATTTAGAGGTTATTGGATGACCTGTACTCACACTTCAGTTGCAGTGTAGAAAGTCTATTGCTACTGATGCAACAACATATTATTGTCCAAACAGCCTAATTTTTGGTAGCGTTGTTAACCTCTGAAACAGTGGAAAACATAAATGACCATGGGGGTCACCAAGCAGAAAAAAGCAACATGCTGCAAATCTTAGGAGTAATTCTCAACTGGATGAAATAGTTACCTTAACCTGATTGTGCAGCTGGGCATTTCAATTATTCTCAAAACACACTTTACAGTTTTGTGAGATTAAGGGGACTCTTGCGAATTTCCTTTAAATAATAAATTTTCCATATTTTAGTTTGCTGGAACAAACTAGAGGAAAACAAGTATTAATAGAATTAAACTTATAACCTCTCTCCCACCTTTCTCCTTCAAATGCAAACGAATGATGCCATAGGTTACAATGCCATAAAGCCCCAGCATTTTAAAAATTGTTTAATTACAAGGCTAGAGTTATTCCAGTTAACTGTTCAACTCTTCTTTCACATTACCATGTACAAGAAGGTTTATAAACAACGTCAACACAAAGAGAAAATGTATCAAATAACAGTAAATTACACATGTAAATAAAACAACAAACCATTCCCAGCAAGTACACTATTACAGAGGTTTTAAGTTATTACATAAATAGATGATGGCTGTGATCAAGGTGCAATAGTAAATAATTTACAGGAAAAAAAACCAAGGTATCATGTATAATCACTAACTTTCAACCAGAGACTGGAACAGCAGTTCTTAAGCCCACAACAGACATGTCCTTTGAATAACCATCCTGCCCTGGGTTTGGTATTGTTCAGGATGGGATTTAAACTGTAGTCAACTCTCTCCCTTACTGAAAAGTGTCCCAACAGAAAACCAGAGAAGCTATTTTAGGGATCAACACGATCAAATACAGTACAAGGACATGGCTGTAATTCACTATTTAACAAATGTTTTGAGGTGGGTGATTGTCTCCTACTTGCTATGTGATTTTACAGAAGTTCTTGCATAAGACAATGTAATATCATCTTTGGATAAACTCCAGGATCCCATAGGAAACTTGATGGCCTCAGTTTTTCATGATGAATAAGCCCACAAAAACAGTTTAAAGAACAGAAATGTTTCTGGGAGTAGACAGGGTAGAAAAATATAATATACAGAGCATGTTATTTTTACCTGATTTCAAACTATTCTCAGCATGAATGGACACACGAGGTGAACTTTTGACTGATTTTAAATCAGATGATACAGGTCCATCAGCCTTCTTACTGTCAAACTTCTGTTCACCATAGGTTTTCTTCTGCAGGAAACATTAAAAAATAACATTTTTATTCTAAGAACACAATCACTATAAAAAAGGCTTGAATTTGCAAATTCATAATTACAACTCAATCATTTTTTAAAAGGGTTAGAGTAGACCATATCAAATTTTAAATACCTTAAATAACATGCAAGAACTGGCCTGTTCTTTATGTTTTAAATGCTAAAGTGACCAACACCACCAAGACATTTACAGACCTTAAACACAGCTTTTGTGTCTTGTGGGAGAGGGCACATGTGCTCACTTCGTGGCTTCACTGTTTGAAAACCTCCAAAACAACTGGGTTGGTTGTCATCATACGGGGAGCCAGGCACTGGGCAAACATTTTGTGGTGACTGCAGGGTGTAGGGAGAGTAGGCATATGGATGAAGAGGGATCTCAGCAGAGAAATACTGAGACGGAAAAGCTGAAGCTCCAAAAGCCATATCGTCAGTATAGAGTTTCTGTCTAAATAAAAACGGTAAATTTTAGTTGAAGATTTCATACCACAAACCAAGATGATTAATATTTTATAATAAACAAACTTAAACATACTATTTTTGAGGTCATTCATTCTAGCACTGAAATACCTCTAACTAAAAACCAAATAAAACCTCTGAGCACGTCTTCTTAACCAGCGAAGAAAGATGCTGACCTAGTTCCATTTTTTTCATTACGCAGCTGGAACCTCCATAACAGGATCCTATGATAAGGAATATCAGAAAAGTCCAAGGATGCTCCAGCAGGTTTCCACTCTCATGCTGTCAAATATCCGGAAATGCCTCACTCAGCAACCCTGACCAAAATTTAAGCCATCTAGACCACTCTCTCGGCAGAGAGAGCTTTTATAGAGCCCCCACTGCCCATCCAAATTCCACCCTGACAACCTCCAGGGCCTGCTCCCTGAGGGCTCTGGGTGCCCCCAGACAGCCTGCCCAGCCCCTTTCCTGTTCCAAGCCCACCACCACATCCTGCACTCTACTGCCTCAGGGGGCTGGGAACACCATGCAGAACGTGGTGCAGGAACAACACGTCCTGCTAATAAGATGGAACTGTCTGTGAACACGGCCACTGACTCAACTTGCTCAAGTCGCGAGGGTAGAGCGAACTATAATTTAACACTGTTTTTTTTTTTTTTTTTAAGCAAATTTAGTATAAGGCCAGAGGTTTCAACCATTCTGCAATGAAGGTTGAGACAATGATAAATGCTAAGCAACTGACTTAATACAAATCACAGTATTCTCATTCCCACAAATAAGCACCAGCAGGTGTTTCCATGACTTTGCAGGACTTTGATTTATCTTGTAGCAGATCAGTGGAATCCTGAAGTGTAGGGTCCACTGAAAGGCAGGAAGAGTCAAAGCTAAGGATAAGACACCCCATGTGATCTTCCAGCTGTTTGAATGTCAGGAGATACAAGCATAGGCACCAACTACCAGAATTTTTGTTTCTACTCTGCTACGAGTAAGAGTCTGCAAGGCAGAAGGAAAGGAGTCACTACAAACAGGCTAGGCCTGTACCACACTGACGGCTGCCACATCTCCCGTGCCCTCCTTCCTGGCAGTCTCCCTGACCTCTGCTACGTGGCGCCCACGTCTGTCTCACCACTTGAAAAGCCCCTCTAACCAGGACCTGACAGCCTCTGCCCTTCCTGCCCTCACCCATCTCCCAAAGGTCCCTCTGTGGCACGGTCCCCACTACACTCCCCCATCTCACCAGTCAGACCCACTCTTGAGACAGAACCTCTCCTCATTTTGCTCAGGACTTCACTTCAACATACTTGAATTCCAGCACTTTTACCACCGGTAGGCCTCTGTCTCCAACTTACAGGTCATTTCCACCCATCTAGTACGTACAGGGAGAAGGCAATGGCACCCCACTCCAGTACTCTTGCCTGGAAAATCCCATGGACGGAGGAGCCTGGTAGGCTGCAGTCCGTGGGGTCGCGAAGAGTCAGACATGACTGAGCGACTTCACTTTCACTTTTCACCTTAATGCATTGGAGAAGGAAATGGCAACCCACTCCAGTGTTCTTGCCTGGAGAATCCCAGGGATGGGGGTCACACAGAGTCGGACACGAGTGAAGTGACTTAGCAGCAGGAGCAGCAGTACGTACAGATCCAAAACATGACATATGATCCCCAAACTAGCCCCACTGCCAACTTATGCTCTCACAAACGATCCCAAATCTTTCCATGTATTCAACTGGAACTACCTAGGATCTTTCCCGCCAAAACCCGTATGAACCCTTTTCTCCTGCAGAAGGTCTCCCTGTATTTTCTTCTCTATTTCCAGTGCCTAACTCAAGAATCCTGCAGGCCCCCAAGTGTTCCTGATCATTGTTCACAGTGAACTTACTGCGTGTGGAAAGCAGGAGCCAGTGGAGAGAGGAGCCTGGCAGGCTACAGTCCATGGGGTCACAAGAGTCGGACACGACCTGGGGACTAAACAACCACCACCACCACCCCAATCAAAACCTTCAAGTCCCTCTCCTTTAAAGCTGAGCCAGAAACCAGGTGTGATTATCATGATCCCTCCCAAAACACTCCCAAAGTTCTCTATTTCCTACCCAACAAACCTAACTTTTCAGCTGTACCACGTAGGCCAGTTAGGCCAGTTGACTAGTGGCTCCCTCCAGCAATGGGACCTTACTTCTCTACTGTCTCCCCAACATCTCTTGCATCTGGTCCCCTCTGACCTGTCAGGAATCCAGTCACTCCTCCACCCACCCACCCAACATGAGCCACACTCTGTGGAGAACTACGAATTCATACAGTGTATGTGCATGCTTAGTTGCTCACTTGGGTCTGACTCTTGAGACTCCATGGAACCCACAATGCTCTTCTGTCCATGGGATTTTCCAGGCAAGAATACTCTTCCTGACCCAGGGACTGAACCCAGGTCTCCTGAATTGCAGGCAGATCCTTTACCACTGAGCCACCAGGGAAGCCCCAATTCTCACAAATGAGAATTTTAACCTACAAGCAACCACTGGCACTGTAATTTTCACAGTATACTACAAGATACCAACAGCAAGAGCAGCTGAACTCAGGTCAGAAGAACTGAATGCTAAGTCTGGTGCTGGTGCTACCTCCTGGAGAAATCCTGGACAAGCATTTGTAGCCTCAGTTTCTCTTGCGTAGTAATAACACTACATCTCCCTGCCAAACTCATGGATTTTGGCAAGCATGAAATGAATGTATTCAGTAATTCCCAAACAAAACACACACTTCTTCACCCCTCGGTCACACAGGATGTGTCACAAAGTACATACTATGACAATCAACAAAATCATTTTCTGGGGAGGATGACTGGCAATAGAGAACTTACTTTGTTTGCATACCTTTATTTGTTCATTATACCAGTAAATACTCAGTACTTCCCAAACAGGGCCATTCTACATACTAGGATACTTCTACTGATATTTGTACTGCCTATAACATAAACTTGAAGGAGATCGGGAGTATGTTTTCTTCAATCTTGACCACAGCTCATGAAACAGGCCTTCCCCCACTTAGGAACTAGTGCTTCTCCATATAGTAGCCTTTAGCTAATGAACTCCAAATGAATAGATGAAGTCCTTTGGCATGCACCGCTAGAAGTACTAGAGGTGGACATTCAGCAAAAGGTCACTCACTTCCTTTAAGGACACAGAGAACTAGGTTGCTATAGGGGAAGAAGTAGAAAAGATGACATGTTTGTTATAGAAAATTTCAGTCCTTTTTTCAAGGCAGCAAGAGATCTCCATTGAAACAAAACCTGATAACAGCAAAACAATTCTTAACTTATATTAGAATTAACTAGATAATCACTTTTTCACTGTGTAAAGTCTCACCACTTCATCCCCACTTTAAAGGCTCTCATTCTTTTCTAAGCTTGTTCTTTGGTTTCCTGACTCCACTGTCCTTAATCATTTTCTTGTCAGGCAGGAATACTGTCAGTCAACCTTTTCAGTGGTTATAAATATTAAAAAAAAAAAAAAAAAAAAATCAAAGCTATAAGGGACTAAGGGGTTAAAAAAGCATAATTTAAAAATTCAGCATTGAGCGTCCTTAAGCCTCTGATTAGTCTCAACGTGTTACAGCTAGAATGCTGCTTTAGCTGTATGACTGTTTTCCACCTTTATTTTAGGTCACTAGAATTTCACCAAGCAGATGGCTTAAGAGTTTTTATCACAGAGTGAGACATAGCTTGTATTTTATCATGTGAGCCCACTCAAGGTAGGAAATGACTTAACTGAGACCCATGGCAACCTTCCTATTACAAAGGAAGAAATACAATGGAAAACTTGGCATTCCTACCAAAGACCTTCAAGCACATTTTGTCAGGACTTCAATTTCAGTCAAAAAATATAACTTTTCTTATTTCCTAAATACACCAGACAAACCAATGATTTTCTTATTTATTCCAACTTTTTTGTGAACAAAGCTCTAGAATTTATATGAAGTATAAACTATTTTCAAGCACACTATGCAGGTGTGGGGGGAAAAGGTAACAAGTCTGACCCAAAACAGAACATAAAGATAAGGATTTTCACATAAGCATAAAGGTGATGCATGCCTTAAAAATAAATCTACAAGTAATCCACACAATCATGTGAAAGGCTTAACACTTATTTTTCTAACTTCAGCTAATAAATGGAAACCATTTGGCAACTACCTAGAGAATAAATCCTGTGGAGGAAAAACAACATTTAAAGGACAAAATAAGCCTTTCAGCTCAAATCTAGAATAATTTATAACCAAAAATTTGCAGGATCCATCTCCACAGGACAATTATAAAGTAAAACGGTTAAAAGCAAACCTCAGCAATTTCCAAACACTTATCTGCACAAAGAGGCAGCCCTAGTTGTTAGCCCCACTCCATCACTGGGCAGCGTTTTTCAGTGTTACACCCTAAAACTGAGGAGCATTTTTATTTATTTATTTGGGCTTTTCTTTGCCCCATTTGCTCTGACCCACTTGTTCCTGCCATTTCATCACCCATTAATACATGATGCAGTTTTAAACTGTAGGCATAATAGACTTGCACTCCCCACTAATAAATGCAATGGAATCTCCATACTTTCTCTGCCCCAAATAACCAAATGAATATGGAGATAAAAAAGGAGAGCTGAATCTTCAGTTTTTGGTGTGCTACACAGCTAAGCTGTGCTGTACATTTCCTTCTTGGATGAGGAGCATCTTCTCTAGTTGCTCTGGAAACGTTAACCTGATAGCTGCAGAACATTTCAACTCTAATTACCATTAAAGCCAAGCAACAAGGTCCCCATGTTAAGGCAAGATGATGTGAAGAATACATACTCAGGCACTGCTAGCTCCTGGACACATGGATAGTACGGGGTGGCTGCACAGCTGGGGAAAGCCCGCGCTTCTGAAGATTCTGACCACCCCACATTGAGCCCAGCAAATTTGGGGACAAATGGTTTGACATCTGCTGACAACTTGATGCCCTGAGGAGAAAAAGGGGGTTATGGCTACAAACTTTCTAAGATCAACCAACTGGGGAAAAAAACAACAAAAAGAGTCCCTCCCATCTCAAAGCCCCAGAAATGCTCATCCCAGTGCTGCAGTTCAAACATATCTGCCCAGCAAAGACAAGAATTTGTTAGCAATATCTCCCTAGACCCCTTTTCACTAGAAAAACCAGTCTATCAAATATTAAAAATGGAAAATAAGGACAACCACTTAAAGTGAGAATAAAAGTCAACCCAGACTGTAGAGTTAGAACTACAAGTGACCTTTCTTTATCTTTAACCTAGAATACAGTAGTTTACCTCTCAGCTGAGTGAAAGGATAACAAACTATCAAACTTAACTGTAGCACTCAAAACGCACATGCTCCTTAGCCTTTATGGTTCTATTAAATTTCTCAAAGAACTTAGAACAGCTGTTTTTCACTCAGCGAACCAATAAAGGCTGTTTTGTTAAAAATCAAAAGTAAGCTTTGCCAGAAAACCTTTGTATCGCCACGAGCCCTTGAAATATGAATCTAAAATATTTGTTTGGTTTTTATTTCCGTTTTTAGATCTGTATTGAGAAATTTACTTTCACGAGCAACTTATAATCATGTTTTTTCATTCGTGTGAAAGCCAGTTTTTGCGATTGTCAGGGCTCCTGCTAGAGGTTACTCTTAGCTAGTCGAGCAGAGACTTCCGCTTCAGAAAACGTATTCACAAGCTTTAAACAAGTGGTTCCTGCTCACGAGTGCCGTAAGCAGACACGGTCGCTCAGATCCTCCGCAGCCTTGGGACTAGCGGCAGTTTCCCGTCGACCGAGTCCTTCCTCATTTGCGGCCGTGGGGACGCACCCGGGGCTGGAGGTCGCGGCCGCCCGGCCCGCCGCCCCCCGCCCTGTCCCCAACCAGCCTCCCGCCCACGCCAATCCAGTTCCCACCCCATCCGCGCAAGGCCAACACTGTGGGACGCCCAGGGCCGCCATCCTCACCTCGGCCGCGGGCTCCCGCCGCCCCTCCGATGCCATGGCGGGCGGCTGGGAAGAGGTCCGGCCGGGGAGGCCAGTAGCCGCCCCGTCGGCTGGCGGGACCGAAGGGCGACAGTCCTCCTCCCCGCCTTTCCACCTTCGGAGAGGACGCCAGGAAGTGCGTCACAAAAACGCGCCTCGGCCCGCCTTGTTTCCGGTCGGAAATGCACGGGGCGGCGGCTCTGCGCCTGCGCGAGGTACCCGGCGTGGTGAGTACTTGGAGAAGCTGCATCCTCGCGCGTGTAGTTTGGAGTTGACATGAGAATTTCTCCGCAAAGATAGCGGACAAAACGCGGGATGTGGTTAGACAGGCCCGCACGAGGGGTAGGTGCACGGGGTGGCGGGCACCTGGAGCGGAGAAGGGTTTGTGGGGAGTTGGGGGCCTTAAGGAAACCGCACACCTTGTGGATCTACAAAGGGAGAAAGTCAACAAGATCTGGCATCTTACATTTCCAGGAACCTAAAGCAGTTAACGAAAAAGAATTTCAAAACTGCTCAGTTCGACAAAGGGCTGCTGACCACTAGGAAATGTGCTGGGAGAGGAAGAGATGGAAAAGCAGGGTGGAAGTAAGCAATCCTAGGGCAGTGGTGTTAGGTAGAATGGGAAATGGAGGGCGGTGCCTGGGAGACGGAGTGAGGAAGGGGGAGCGCAGATCCTAGAACTCTTGCTTACTTGGTGTAAAGTGGGAGCTGTTTGACCAGTAATGGTTAGTAAGATTGAACATCCTAAACTGGAGGCTAATTGTAGGTTTCCTCTGTTGAGTGACTACCAGGTATTTCAAGCAGTAAATGCAGGCAATTCCAGCTCATCTCCTGGTGTTCTGTGCGCCTCCCACAGGTCAATTAAACACATCTAAACCTCCTGAGCGGAATGAGGCTTGGGATCTCACAGTAAGCAGTGCTGGAGATTGAGCAGTATGCAGTATGCTGGTTTGTGCTAAATACAATCAAGTTTACTTAACAATTCTGACGTCTGTTGGCCCAACCCTGAACCTATAGCCAGTGGACCCATGGGGATTGGGGTAAGTTCTAGGCTCTTGCCGATCACCACACCGCCCTCAATATTTATCGTGCTTATTATGTGAAAGCATTACCATTTTCAAAGAGAGGAGCATACAGAGGACCAGCATACTGGGGGGTCTTATGCTTATTGGCAGATTAGCTAGAAGGTTTCTTCAGCATTAGCAATGATGATAAAAAGCCTGTGTTTGCATTAACTATTTCCTTAGCAGTTAAAGCAATTTGACACAAAATGCACACCATGTTAGAAGTTTTAAAAAATGCTGTGATAGTTTATACAAAACTGTATCCCCCTTTGGCACATGGAGAACAGAAATGGGGTTAAGTGGTTTCTCCCAAGGCAGTACTTACATAAATAAGTGAAGTAACCCAAAGTATTAAGTTGGGTTTCTTTTTTGTTCAGTTGGAGATTCTAGATAATTCTCTAGGAACTAAACAACAGAACTATAAAATCTACCTTGGCTCTATTAAACTTATCCCTGGTTCCTAGTATCTTCATAAGTGAATTTAAATTGTACCCTGAATCACACCAAGCTGATAGGTTTAAACCCACTTAACATTTATTTGAAGTGATTTTATTTCCTCAGGACTATAAAACTGAAATCATCCAACATCCTCAACAGTCACAAGTTAACCTTAAGAAAACAAACCTCACTAACTTCAGAGTAATAAATGCAACATACAAACTTTATTTAACAAAAGTAACAGATAAAGTCAAACAGGCACTTATATTAAAAGAAAAACTGACTAGAAGAAATTTTTATCTTAAAACACCTTACAGTAACCTACTTGCAGTTGCATTTAACTGAGCTCTGTTGCTGTGAAGAATACAGCTCATGCACAGGTATGGGTGAACAATTTGTACATTTTTCAAGTATTCACTGAATACTACCTTATATACACATATACATTAAATTTGAGAAAGATTTAATTGATGATCCCCAGATAAGCTTCATTTTTGTTGATCTTTTGGAAGAGGCCGTCTAAAGAGAAGGATGTGTGGTTCTGTGGAAACAAAATGTTTTATGTTATTTTAATATGGTTAATTTTCTTTCAACAAAAAATTAAGAGATTTGCAATTGAACCAAAATAAAATAAATCCAGTCAACTGATGTTACTTACTAAGGTATCTGAAATTTTGCTTTCAAGTCACTATCAATAATAAACTTAATAAATAATCAACATAACAATGAGAATATCCCCCCAGTTAATTTTACACACTCTGGAGAAAAAGTAAAGAAGTTGTTTGAGGAGAAGGGTTTCTATCTTTAGAATCTCAGTTCCAATGAGAAGTAAAGAAAAAGGTTATCTGTTGTGGGGAAAAGACAGTTAACACCTCATTTAAAAAACATAGGTCCCAGGGGCCCTCCTGGTAGATTCTGTTTCAGAAGGTGGAGGACTGAGTAGGAACCTACAGGTAAGGTCCTCAGTTGCTTTGTATTATCTGGAGAAAGACCTTTTTAATATAATTACATGCTCTGATCCCAAGATAGTTACAAGTTTGAGTTTTTGCTGCCAATGCTTTTCTTTTAAAGTAGAAATCAAGATAGCTTGAGCTTTACCTAATTTATATCATTAAGGTATGACTCAGTTGGTAAAGATCCGCTTGCAATGAAGGAGATCTGGGTCTGGAGGATTCCCTGGAGAAGGAAATGGCAACCCACTCCAGTATTCTTGCTTGGGAAATCCCATGAACAGAGGAGCCTGGCACTCTACAGTTCACGGGATCGCAAAGAATCAGACATGACTGAGTGACTAAACTACCACACCTGACTCAGCTTCTGTGCCTTCAAATTTTGTTCAAAGCAATATAAATCCTTTAAGTTAGATTTATTGATAACCCCAAAACACCACAGTTTCTTAGTCTAGTTTACTAGTAGTTTACCAATAATCTGGAAAACTGTTCAAATCACTTCAAATTGTATCAGTTTCTATACACAGAACTTCTAGACACACAATCTTAAGTTAGTTTTCAAATAGACACCATAATTCTAAATATATTTATGGCAAAATACTTCAAGATACTACTAGCAATGACACACATTTTAAAATAAAACAGAATAACCTGGTTTTTTTTTTTTTTACTTCATAGGTTATTTTTGCAGATAGAAGAATGCATTATTTTCACTATGGTAAACTGTTGTTTACTACAAAATTAGAACCCGCTCTAGGAAGGAAAACTCATTCAAAAATAGTCAAGCTTATCACTTAACTTAGGGACATCATTGAAACATCAGTATTACAAACACGTTTTCAACAACCACTATTTTCAGTCAATTAATGCTTCTCTAAATAGCAAAACTTACCTGGTTCATGAATCATGTAATGAACCCAGCCTAGACTCTGTTGGACACCAAGTCTCCTCCACTCCTCTTCAGACATCAGATGGGTTTTGGGTACTTGTTTGGAAAGTTCTCTGGGTAACATGACATGTCTGTTTAAAAAAATATATAGCCAAATATCAGCACTCTATGTGAATATGGCTTTCCTACAATTATGGTCGGTTTACACATGCATCTTTAGGACACTTAAAAAAGCAACCCTGTTAGTTATCACTGGCATCAATTTTAAGAACTACTTAAGTAGTTCTACCACTTTTAATTCTGATTTTTGATGGCCTGTGTTCAAATTAGAGATTAGAATATGTAGTCTGAAAGTAGAAAGCATTTTATTTGATTAACATTTTTCCCTAATAGAGACTGCTTGCTCATCTTCAGAAATAGAACCTCAAAAACTTAAGTGGGACACATGGTTATCCAAAACACCCCAGCCTCTCCTGCAGCTATCTCTGGTCACATGACTAAATCGACCAATAGGATAAAAGCAGAAAATATGCAACTTATGGAAAGCATCCTGAAAAGAATCCCAGTTTCTGTTTTTCTCCTTCCTGTTGGTTATGAAGCAGATTGATGTGATACGGGAGCAAGAGAAGTCATCTAAGACCACAGCTGCTGCTGCTAAGTCGCTTCAGTTGTGTAGACTCTGCCACGACATAGACAGCAGCCCACCAGGCTCCCCCATCCCTGGGATTTTCCAGGCAAGAGTACTGGAGTGGGTTGCCATTTCCTTCTCCACTAAGACTACAGAAGTGATTATTTTTTGAGAATTGAGAATGGTCCCTGATTGTAAGAGCTGCAAATAACCTGTTACCTGATTTCTATCTTCTACCTAATTGTTGATTAGTCTCAAGAGAAATGTACAGTGCTTTTGTATTCATGTATACCCTACAAAATTAAGCAATATTTTATGTTTAAATGGAAGTCACATCCCTACCTTCTCCATAAACCATGGGAACAGGCTAGCCATCATCAAGGTTTGATTACAAGGGAAAACTTTATAAGTAGCTTCAATCTCAGATGGAGTCTACATGACTTTTTTTTCCCCCCTGCATGGGTGTAACTCTCTATTGGGCTTCCCTGCTGGCTCAGAAGGTAAAGAATCTACATGCAATGTGGAAGACCCAGGTTTGATCTTTGGGTCAGGAAGATCCCCTCCAGAAGGGAATGGCAACCACTCCAGTATTCTTGCCTGGAGAATCCCATGGACAGAGGAGCCTGGTGGCCTACAGTCCATGGGGTCAGACACGGACTGAACGACTAACACTTTCAAAACTATATATATTTCTAACTACATATAAGGAGAATTATTCCCCAAAGTTAACATTTCAGTACCAAGTGCTTTTCAAGGAGGGTGAAGAGGTAAAGAAGGCATTAACAGTACCAACAACAAAGGAGCTACTAAGATAACACTGCAGGATACAATTAAATTTCCCTTCTCTGGAGATTACTGCCCTGTTTCATAAAAGTTAAGTGGCTTGGTCAAGAAACAACAGCTCTAATTAATACTGGATTAGATATTAATCCAGATTTTAGTAAGATTGTGGTTATATTCTGTCCATTACTGCATATCCCCAGCCGAATTCTTGGTCAGCATCACATAATTGAACATTATTATCAACACATTACAGTATTAGAACTGTGTAGTATGTAAAGATAAGACAATTGACTTCAAAGAGATTTTTCCAATGCAATTAGGTATTACTAATCTGCAAGGCTGCCCAGAGAAATCATCAATTTTTCTCCAGAGAATACAGATTTACACGATATTTAGGGGGAGGGGATAAAAGGAGACCCACCCACTGTTACTGAATGTAAGCTTTCTAACTCAAATAGCTTTCTTGGAAATCTAAAAGGATTGCAGACAGAAAAGCTCACTGGGCCCGCCTCCACGTCAGGAGTTTCCCAGGATGCAGCGTCCTAGTCGCCACCCAGGAGGACTGGGCGGAGCTGGTGTTTGAAGCCACACCCTAGTTAAGTTTCCGGCATGCGTTAAGGCTAATAAGTGTTACAAGAGTTCCTTCCCTCTCACAATCCAATTTGCTAATCTAACACATTTAGGAACTACTCTCTAGTCCCATCTCATAATGATGCAGAAGCCAAAAAAATGCCTCAAAGCAAAAAATTATTTGGCCGATATAAACTATCAGAAAAAAAATGCCCCAAATCCGTTCGAGTTCTCAATTTAGTCTCAAAAGGAAGCCCCTTCAATTATTAACCCAAGAGGGTTACCACGCACCAGCACCCGCTCAAAGTCGCCATACCCACTACACATTCAAATCCCAAGCAAGCTCGTTTTGGGGGGATTCCCCCACAAAGTAATTTTTAGTGCCATTAACTTCAAAAGAGAAGTGTTTCTCTGGCGACGTTACCTGACCAAAATCACCACCCCCTCGCCCGCTGTGACTGGGGGTGGGTGTGGGGGGCGTTTGCCTGAATGCCAGGTAGGCCGAAGCTTTTAGGAACAGCTGCGCTTTTGTACAAGGTTCGGACCCTCCGCGTCAGGCTTCGGCCACGCCGGGGCCGTTTAGGCCCTCGGCCCCTTCCTTTTAAGGCGGCAACTCTGCACCAGAAGCGGCCCCTTCTGCGCTCCAGCTTCGTCCCCCTCACAGACGGGAACAAAGAGCGGAAGCGGGCCGCGGCGGCCCGCCAGACGAGGAGAGGCGCGCGCTCCCACCCCGGCGGCCCGACCCCAACAGCGATTCCCGGCTGGCCCCTGACCTGACCTCCGGACCCCGTCCCCAACCCCAGCCC
The DNA here is from genome assembly GCF_033118175.1 of Dama dama. Classification (NCBI taxonomy): domain Eukaryota; kingdom Metazoa; phylum Chordata; class Mammalia; order Artiodactyla; family Cervidae; genus Dama; species Dama dama. Next base: position 22,725,166 of record NC_083696.1, on the reverse strand, counting down.
GAAGCGCTTCGACCCTGACTCTGGGTCCCAGATTCTCTCCCCTGGCCGGAGTTCCAGCTCAGGCTCGCCCGGGGCCGCGGCAGAGGTAGGCTGTCTGGCCTGCTCACCGGTATTCGTAGTGTTCATCGAAGTACTTGTCCGAGTAGTAGATCTGCTTATGGGCCATCCTGCAGGTGGGCGGTGGGCAGCAGCCGACAAGAGCGACGCGGCGCGAAGACAGGGCGCAGGTGAGAGCACGTCTGCGTCAGGTGAAGGCAACGACTCAACTGAGACCAACCGACAGTAAGCCGAACGAGCCAGGTTTGAATCCGACAGCCCGCCGCTGATTGGGTAACGGTGTCGACCAATCACCTTCCGCGCATCCTGCGGGAAGGCTGCAACCGGCTCCCAGCCTATCGTCACCGCCTTTCGGCGGCGTTCGCACAAGATCAGCCAATCAGAGGCCTGTTGCGAGGTCGCCCCAGGAAAGAAGTGATGATTGGCGTGGCGTGGGGGCGGGGAGCTCCCTAACGAGAAGGGCGTGGCCAGGGAAGGGCGGAACCGGGACGTTAAGGGCCATAGAGCGCGTGCGCAGGAGTTTAGAAGGTTCCAGGTCCGCTGAGCCGTTTGGACTGCGAACCTGCGGGAGGGGTGCGGTATCGCGATGTTTGGCGAGGCCCGGGAGTGGGAGGGTGTTGCCTGTAGAACTGTCGTCAGTTTGTCGGCGCACCGTCCGCCGCAGGTGCTGAGTGTCTGAAGTACGTGGGAGGTGAGGAAGGCCGGCAGCCCTAGACTGAGGGAAATCCTGGCCTGGGAAGTCTTACCCGGGGCGCGCCCAGCCTTTTTGTGGAGTAGGTATCCGGAAAGCCAAAGTTGTGCCGGGACTTGAGGAAGACGTCAGAATACCCCACCGCGGCGAGGCTGCATGGAGCATCCCGGAACCTCGCCACAGAGTGCTGCGGGGGTGGTGGTGCTAGGCCGTTGCCCAGAGACCTCTGTTAGGGGAAAATTGTCTTCCCGCGCCGTTCGCACATTCTGACAACTCTATAGATAGGCGTGTGTGCGTGCGTATGGGAAAATAAAAATGACTAAAATAATGATGTTTGGTAGAGGACAACGGTATTAATAGTGATTTGTAAAAATTCCTTTGGCTTGTTAGCCTTGAATCCTCATTTAAAATTAAGGTACTTGTAGGGGGTTCCCTGGTGGTCCAGTGGTTAGGCCTGTGCGCTTTCAATGTCGTGGACCCTAGCTAGATCCCTGGTAGGGAACTAAGATCTCACAAGCCCCGTGGCCAAGAAGAAAGTGTTTTTCACTTTTTCCACAATGAGCGTGTGGGGTTTTTTGTTTTTTGTGTTTTTTTTTGTAGTGCAGCACGGTATCGGTAAGAGCTTCACTGTCCTGCCTCTGCCTCCCTGCCACAGGATGGTCGCTTTGTCCTTTGACTCTCAGCCTAAGGATTCCCTGTTCTGAAAGTCGTTTTCATCACCTATTCGGAGGAAAACCCCACCTTCCCCATTCCTCTCCGTCCTTGCCCAGCAGTTGCAAGCTCGCTCGTGTACTGTGCCCCGACCCCCACTATAACATATCCTCCAGTAAACCAGCGTGGTAGGCATGTCTGTTTTGTTCACCACTTTATACCCAGCACGTAACGGTTCCTTGTGCTCCACTCCCTAATTTTGAAGTAACAATTACTTTTCAAATAATGTATGCCTAAATAATTAGACATAATAATGTGCCGTAATAGTGAAGGTGAGAAGAGATTTCCCTGGCGATCCAATGATTAAGATTCTGAGCTGCTGCTATAGGGGATAGGAGTTGGATCCCTGGTGGGGGAGTTAGGATCCTACCCATGCCAAACATCAACCGCCCCCCCCCCCAAAAAAAAGATGTAAATAAACCGTTATGAGAGTTGGTTAAGGAAATCCCACGGCAGAATTTAGGAAAGAAAATCTTACAAAGAGATATGTAAGAGCCTGCTGTGAAAACTCTCAGAAAAGCAGAATAGTAATAAAATCAGCTTCCATAGACTAGTTGCTCACCTTCAGCTGTTAACATTTGGCCCATCTTGTTTCTTCTCTTTCCCTTTTCCCTATAATATCTTTAAAGAGAGCCCAAATGTCATTTCAGTCTGAAATAATACATTCTTGTATATATCTGTACACGGTATAGACTCTCAAGGAAAATTTTAAAAATATTTTAAGCACCATGTCATTTCTACACTTGTGATTCCTCTTTTGTCTCTAATAGTTGTTTTCTACTTGGTATATCTTTCCTTCATCTGCTTCCCCCTGCCTGTCTTCCTGTACTGGCTCAAGAAGTCAGAGAAAGACTGAAGAGTCCTATGTCAATTAATCTAGAGCAGTGATTGAAAGTCCAGCTGTATGATAACAGCTGCATAAGGGTGAACAGGAAAAAACATTGAACCATATACTTTAAAAGGGTGAGCTGTATGTATGGTACATGAATATTTCAGCTCAAATGTAAGTTTTCAAGAAAAAAAAAAAAAAAACGCTGGACGTATATGACTTTACAGAAAAGTTTTACCAAGCTTCCAAGTTTTACCAAGAGTTTATTTCATAGAATAAACTTCCACTCTATAAGAATTTATTAGGCAATGGCCAATTGAATCCTATTGTGTTTCTTAAAAGGATGATTTTACTATCTCAAAATGTAAAAATAGTTTAATATTAGAAATATCTGTTAATCTAACTCACCACATTAACTGTGTAAAGGAGAAAAAATGATCCTCCCAACGGATGCAGGAAAAAACATTTGCTAAAATTCAATGCTCCTATAACCTGCAGTGCAGCAGGAGCCTCAGGTTCAATTCCTGTGTGGAGAACCCCTGAAGAAGGAAATGACAATCCTTTCCAATATTCTTGCATGGAAAATCCCATTGACAGTCTAAGGGGTCGCAAAAGAGTCGGACAGGACTTAAAGACTCAACAACAACAATGGATGCAGAAAAAAATTGCTAAAATTAACTACTATAATACAAACTCTTAGTAAACCTACCACTCACTGGTGATACCACTCTTAGCAATTAGAAGTAAGAGGAAGCTTTGTTAACCTTGTAAAGCTACCTATAAAAAACATAATTCTTATGAGAAAACATTGGGAGCATTCTCTTTAAAATGTTCTATCTCCAATTAGATTGAACAATGTTTGAAAATCACAGTTAAGGTTTAAGACAAATTAATTGGTAAGAGAGAAACAAAAATTGTTTGCAACTGATGTAATCATCCGTATGTGTAAGATTAATATCCAAGGTCTATTGGCATTCCTGTACACCAGAAACAGCATCTAGAAAACCTATTTAAAAGTAATTTATCAGCATCAAATGTCATCCACCTAGGAATAAGCCTAACAAAGGATATGCAAAATTATGAAACTTTGAGAAACATAAATGAAGTCTTGAATAAATGGGCAAATATACTGTGTTCATGCTTAGGAAGGCTCAGTATGGTTAAGATATAAATTATCTCCAAATTGATTGTAGAGTTAGTCTAATTCCAATGAAAGTACCACTTTCAAAGGACTGACTTGACTCCAAAACAATATGAATAAGGAAATGGCTAAGAATAGCAAAGACACGTAATGGACTCTTAGCAGATCATGATTTATTAAGAACCTATAGTAATCCACTATGAACAAAGCTAGTGGAGGTGGTGGGATTCCAGCTGAGCTATTTCAAATCCTAGAAGATGATGCTGTTAAAGTACTTTACTCATTTTGCCAGCCAAGTTGAAAAACTCAGCAGTGGCCACAGGACTGGAAAAGGTCAGTTTTCATTCCAATCCCAAAGAAAGGCAATGCCAAAGAATGTTCTAACTACCACACAATTGCACTCATCTCAAACGCTAGCAAAGTAATGGACAAAATTCTCCAGCCAGGCTTCAACAGTACGTGAACCAAGAACTTCCAGATGTTCAAGCTGGATTTAGAAAAGCCAGAGGAACCAGATCAATTTGTCAACATCCTCTGTATCATCGAAAAAGCAAGAGAATACCAGAAAAACATGTGCTTTATTGACTATGCCAAAGCCTTTGACTGGTGTGGATCACAATAAACTGTGGAAAATTCTTCAAGAGATGGGAATACCAGACCACCTGACCTGCCTCTTGAGAAATCTGTATGCAGGTCAAGAAGCAACAGTTAGAACTGGACATGGACTGGTTCCAAATAAGAAAAGGAGTATGTCAAGACTGTATATTGTCACCCTGCTTATTTAACATATATGCAGAGTACATCATGAGAAATGCTGGGCTGGATGAAGCACAAGCTGGAATCAAGATTGCTGGGAGAAATATCAATAACCTCAGATATGCAGATGACACCACCCTTATGGCAGAAAGTGAGAAAGAGCTAAAGAGCCTCTTGATGAAAGTGAAAGAGGAGACTAACAAAGTTGGCTTAAAACTCGATATTCAGAAAATTAAGATCATGGCATCTGGTCCCATCACTTTATGGCAAGTAGATGGGGAAACAATGGAAACAGTGACATACTTTATTTGGGGGGGGGGGGGGGGGCTCCAAAACCACTGCAGATGGTGACTACAGCCCTGAAATTAAAAGACACTTGCTCCTTGAAAGAAAAGCTAAGCAACCTAGACAGCACATTAAAAAGCAGAGACATTACTTTGCCAACAAAAATCTGTCTAGTCAAAGCTATGGTTTTTCCAGTAGTCACATGTGGATGTGAGAGTTGTAGTATAAAGAAAGCTGAGTGCTGAAGGATTGATGCTTTTGAACTGTGGTGTTGGAGAAGACTCTTGGGAGTCCCTTGGACTGCAAGGAGATCCAAACAGTCCATCCTAAAGGAAATCAGTCCTGAATATTCATTGGAAGGACTGATGCTGAAGCTGAAAGTACAATACTTTGGGCACCTGATGCAAAGTACTGACTTATTTGAAAACACCCTGATGCTGGGAAAGATTGAAGGCGGGAGAAGGGGACGACAGAAGATGAGATGGTTGGATGGCATCACTGACACAATGGACATGAGTTTGATTAAGCTCTGGGCATTGGTGATGGACAGGGAAGCCTGGTGTGCTGCAGTCCATGGGGCTGCAGAGAGTCGGACATGGCTGAGCAACAGAACTGAACTTAACTGATAGTAATTCAGACAGTGTTGCAGTGGCTTATAAAAATTAAGATAACTGGACACACAAACTGACTTTGAGATGTAATATTAATAACCAGCCCAGTGTAATGTTCACTGCAGTTTTGTCAAAATTCTATATACTCTTTCATTTTGAGGATGTATGTACACTTTTTATTCCTAGTTTGCTAACTTTTTTTTTAATCATAAATTGACATTGCAGTTCACCAAATACTGTAAAACTTTTTTACATTTGATTAATTGTTTTTTTGAAGTTATGACTATATGTTAGTTGTAAATATCATAAGAGATTAAAGGGTATTAGTAAGTACAGTCTTAAGGAAGAGTGAAATGGCAATATTATCAAAAACTAAATGGTTAAAATATTAGATAGGTAAACTGAAAGCATTGTGGATACTAATAAAGAACAAATCAGTGACCCAGAAGGCAGGGTAACAGTCCCAGAAACCGTCAGTTAGGGATACACAGATGGAAAATATGAAGTAAAACGACCTGGAGGCTAACGGAGAAGTGACAACATTTGATACTAGAAGAGTCTCAAAGTGAGAGAAAAAATAAACAGAAGAGGAAATACAAAAATATAATGGATGTGAACCTCCGAGTTTCAAAGAAAGATAAAAAAGACTTCAGGTTGCAAGGGCTTGTAAAGTGCCAAATAATATGGTTAAGAAAAACATAACCAGGGAGAAAGATTGTAGTGCAATTTAAGAATATCAAAGACAAAGGAAAGTTTCCAGGGAGAAGAAGCAACCAAGCTGCAGGTCTTTGTAGCCAAGCTACAAAGCAACAAGAGTACACTGACAGCAGCAATCTCAAAAGCAGCACTGGATTCAAGAAGAAAATGGGTTACTGTTCACAGAGTACTGAATGAAGGAGTACAAATAAATTCAAGGCAATTTATATATTGGAAATAAAGCGAAGGAAATGGCAACCCACTCTAGTGTTCTTGCCTGGAGAATACCATGGACAGAGGAAGCTGGAGGTTACAGCCCATGGAGTCTTCTGACAAGACTGAGCAGGCACACACACAAAACAAAGTAACTTAATGCATTTATTGCTGCCTAAGAAAGCAAAGTGTGAATTTACCTAATATTGTAACTATTCTTATTGAAACATTTTGTCACTTTTTCATAGGTGAAAAAATGGGTTCTGCTCAAGATTTTTGTCACTTATTACTGTGGAATGTTTCTTTTAAAGATTACCAAAGGATGTGAATGAAGAAAATGAGCTGTGAAAGAAGTAGCTTTTAAGAGCAGTTTTCTTTTTTTTTTTAGTTAGATTCTATAGATTGGAAGGACCCTCAAGTTCCCTGCCAGAATGTTTAAATTTTGAGTTTTAAGTCCAAGGGCAAATTCATTCTGTCTCACTATATGACTTCTTAATTTCAAAGCCCAAGCATGGATTTTTTGTTTTTGTTGTTTTTAATAATGTTCCTATTCAGTTCAGTCGCTCAGTAATGTTGGACTCTTCGCAACTCCATGGACTGCAGCACTCCAGTCTTCCCCATCTGTCACCAACTCCCAGAGCTTGCTCAAACTCATGTCCATTGCATCAGTGATGCCATCCAGCCATCTCATCCTCTGTTGTCCCCTTCTCCTCCTCTCAATCTTTCCCAGCATCAGGGTCTTTTCCAGTGAGTCAGTACTTCTCATCAGGTGGCCAAAGTATTGGAGCTTCAGCTTCAGCATCAGTCCTTCCAATGAATATTCAAGACTGATTTCCTTTAGGATGGACTGTTTGGATCTCCTTGCAGTCCAAGGGACTCTCAAGAGTCTTCTCCAACACCTCAGTTCAAAAGCATCGATTCTTCAGCCTCACCTTTCTTTATAGTCCAACTCTCACATCCATACATGACCACTGGAAAAACCATAGCTTTGACTAGACAGATCTTTGTTGGCAAAGTAATGTCTCTGGTTTTTAATATGCTGTCTAGATTGCTTAGCTTTTCTTTCAAGGAGCAAGTGGCTTTTAATTTCAGGGCTGTAGTCACCATCTGCAGTGGTTTTGGAGCCCCCAAAAATAAAGTCTGTCACTGTTTCCATTGTTTCCCCATCTACTTACTATGAAGTGATGGGACCAGATGCCATGATCTTAGTTTTCTGTTGAGTTTTAATGTTCCTATTAGTCTTCCTTTAGTTGTGGACCAATGAGAAACTAATAGAATTAGATGGGAAACAAAAGTTGAACTTTAGGAAGGTTTTACAGTTGTTAAATTAATAAAGGATTTATTTGTCTTTTGTTCCTGATCACAAATTCCTGAGTATTAGGGGTGGGTGAGTGGAGGGTCTCCTCTTACCAGCACTACCAAGCAGGTCTCTTACACCAGCTGGGTGTTCTGCACTTTAGCATAGTTCTGACACTGTCTATCTGAGATAGCATCAGATCCCACAGGTTAAGTCTCCTTTGTACAAGACTGCTCCTGCCAGCCCCACCGCTCAGACAGACAGACACACACACACACTTCAAACACCAGTTGCAAGCCCAGTTTTGTTACCCCTGCTTTTGATTGGCCAAATACAAATTGGAGATTCCTACGACTACCTCCAACTCAGAATGCCAATTGCAGGTCCAGGTTATCACCTGTACTTCTGCCCAAACAGCTATGGATCAGAGGTTGCCACAACCCTCTCCTCAGATTCAGTTGATTTGCTAGAATGCCTCACAGAACTCAGAAATGTTTTACTACTAATAGATTTGTACAGACATGCCTGTGTGCTCAAGCATGTCCAACTCTTCACGACACCATAGTCTGTAGTCTGCCAGGCTCCTCTGTCCATGGGATTTCCCAGGCAAGAATATTGGAGTGGGTTGCATTTCCTTCTCCAGGGGATCTGCCCAACCCAGGGATCAATCCCAGGTCTCCTGCATTGTAAGCTGATTCTTTACCACTGAGTCACCTGGGAAGCCCTACTTAGTACATGTATACATATCTCACATACTAGATTACTGGTTAATTATAAAAGGATTCAACTCAAGACAGCTTCCCGCGTGGTGCTAGTTGTAAAGAACCCACCTGCCATTGCAGGAGACATATAAAGAGATGCGGGTTTGATCCCTGGGTCAGGAGGATCCCCTGGAGGAGGGCAGGGAAATCTACTCCAGTATTCTTGCCTGGAGAATCCCATGGGCAGAAGAGCCTGGTGGGCTACAGTCCATAGGGTCACCAGAGTAGGACGTGACAGAAGTGACTTAGCAAGCTTGCACTCACCGCACAGGAACATCCAAATGGAAGAGATGCACAGAGCAAGGCATAGGGAAGGGACAGAGCTTCCATGCCCTCTCAGAGCTCTCACCAAACTTCCGCATATTCACCCACCGGAAGTCCTCCACACCCCATCTTTTTCAGGTTCTTATGCAGACTTCATCACACAGGCATGATTGACTAAGTCATTGACCATTGGCAACTGATTCAACCTCCAGTCCCTCTCCTCTTCCCAGAGATCAGTAAGTAGGACTGAAATTTCCAACCCTCTAGTTAGATGTCCAGTTATACTGGTCACCAACCCACATCTTTAGGTGTATTCCAAAAGTCATCTCGTTAGCATAAGACATCTTTATTGCTCACCACTTTTTGTAATTTTCTAGGGTTTTAGGATCTCTGTGCCAGTAACAGGGTCAAAGACCAGATAAGCATTGCTTTCAAAAATCACAGTATCACAATGTCGTTGTTCAGTTGCCTAGTCCTGCCTGGCTCTTTGCGACCCCATGGACTGCAGCTCACCAGGCCTCCCTGTCCCTCACCATCTCCTGAAGTTTGCCCAAATTCAAGTTCATAGCATCAATGATGCCATCCAGCCATCTCATCCTCTGACGCCCTCTTCTCCTTCTGCTCCCAATCTTTCCCAGCATCAGGGACTTTTCCAGTGAGTTGTCTGTTCACATCAGATGACCAAAATCCTGGAACTTCAGCTTCAGCATCAGTCCTTCCAGTGAATATTCAGAGTTGATCTTCCTTAAGGTTGACTGGTTTGATCTCCTTGCCGTCCAAGGGACTTTCAGTAGTCTTTTCCAGCACCACAGTTTGAAGGCATCAATGCTTTGGTGTTCTGCCTTCTTTACGGTCCAGCTCTCACAACTGTATGTGACCACTGGGAAGACCATAGCCTTGACTATACAGACCTTTGTGGCAGAGTAATGTCTCTTCTTTTCAACACACTGTCAAGGTTTCCTGCCAAGAAGTAATCGTCTTCTGATTTCATGGCCACAGTAACCATCCACAGTAACTTTGGAGCCCAAGAAAAGGAAATCTGTCACTACTTCCACCTTTTCCCCTTCTATTTGCCATGCAGTCATGGGGCCAGATGCCATGATCTTACATTTTTAAATATTTAGTCTTAAGCTGGCTTTTTCACTCTTCCTCCTTCACCCTCATCAAGAAGTTCTTTATTTCCTCTTGGCTTTCAGCCTTTAGAGTGGTATCATCCACATAGCTGAGGTTGTTGATGTTTCTCCCATCTATCTTGATTTCAGCTTGTAACTCACCCAGCCCAGCATTTCTCTTAATATGTCTCAGCATATAGGTTAAACAAACAGGGTGACAGCAGACAACGCTGCCATACTCCTTTCTCAATCTTGAACCAACCAGTTGTTCCACACAGGGTTCTAACTGTTGCTTCTTGACCCACATACAGGCTTCTCAGGAGGCAGGTAAGATGATCTGGTATTCCCATCTCTCTAAGAGCTTTCCATAGTTTGTCATGATCCACACAGTCAAAGGCTTTAGTGTAGTCAATGAAACAGAGATAGATGTTTTTCTGAAATTCCATTGCTTTCTCTACAATCCAGCAAATGTTGGCAATTTGATCTCTAGTTCCTCTTCCTTTCCTAAACCCAGATTAGACATCTAGAAGTTCTTGCTTCACATAATGCTGAAGCCAAGCATGAAAGATTTTTAAGCATGACCTTACTATCATGTGTAGAGTCCTCTTGTTTTGTTGAAAGAGGGTGTTTGCTATGACCAGTGTGTTCTCTTGGCAAAATGCTATTAGCCTTTGCCCTGCTTCATTCTGTACTCCAAGGCTAAATTTGCCTGTTACTCCAGGTGTTTCTTGACTTCCTACTTTTGCATTCCAGTCCCCTATAATGAAAAGGCCATCTTTTTTGGGTGTTAGTTCTAGAAGGTCTTGTAGGACTTCATAGAACCATTCAACTTCAGCTTCTTCAGCATTACTGGTCAGAGCATTGACTTGGATTACTGTGATATTGAATGGTTTGCCTTGGAAATCATCAGAGATCATTCTATCATTTTTGAGACTGCATCAAAGTACTGCATTTCTGACTCTTTTGTTGACTATGATGGCTACTCCATTTCTTCTAAGGGATTCTTGCCAACAGTGGTAGATATAATGGTCATCTGAGTTAAATCCACCCATTCCACCTGACCTGCCTCCTGAGAAATCCGTATGCAGGTAAGGAAGATACAGTTAGAATTGGACATGTAACAACAGACTGGTTCCAAATAGGAAAAGAAGTAAGTCAGAGATGTATATTGTGACCCTGCTTATTTAATTATATGCAGAGTACATCATGAGAAACGCTGGATGAAGCACAAGCTGGAATCAAGATTGCTGGGAGAAATATCAATAACCTCAGATATGGAGATGACACCACACTTATGGCAGAAAGTGAAAAAGAACTAAAGAGCCTCTTGATGAAAGTGAAAGAGGAGAGTAACAAAGTTGGCTTAAAGCTCAACATTCAGAAAACAAAGATCATGGCATCCGTTCCCATCACTTCATAGCAAATAGATGGAGAAACAGTGGAAACAGTGTCAGACTTTATTTTGGGGGGCTCCAAAATCACTGCAGATGGTGATTGCAGCCTTGAAATTAAAAGATGCTACTCCTTGGAAGAAAAGTTATGACCAACCTAGACAGCATATTAAAAAACAGACATTACTTTGCCAACAATGGTCCATCTAGTGAAGGCTATGGTTTTTCCAGTAGTCATGTATGGATGTGAGAGTTGTAGTATAAAGAAAGCTAAGTGCCGAAGAATTGATGCTTTTGAACTGTGGTGTTGGAGAAGACTCTTGAGAGTCCCTTGAACTGCAAGGAGACCCAACCAGTACATCCTAGAGGAAATCAGTCCTGAATATTCATTGGAAGGACTGATGTTGAAGCTGAAACTCCAATACTTTGGTCACCTGATGCAAAGAGCTGACTCATTTGAAAAGACTCTGATGCTGGGAAAGATTGAAAGTAGGAGGAAAAGGCAATGACAGAGGATACGATGGTTGGATAGCATCACTGACTCAATGGACATGAATTTGAGTATACCCCAGGAGCTGGTGATGGACAGGGAGGCCTGGCATGCTGCAGTCAATGGGGTCGCAAAGAGTCAGACACGACTGAGCGACTGAACTGAACTTAACTGACCTTACTAGCCTGGGAGATGAGTGCAATTATCTGACGGTTAGCACATTCTTTGGTTCTACCCTTCTTGGGAATTGGAATGTGCATTGACCGTTTCTAGCCCTGTGGCCACTGCTGGTTCTTCAAGATTTGCTGACATAATGAATGCAAAACCTTGATGGCATCCTCCTTTAGGGATTTGAATAATTCTGTTGGAATTTCATTGGATCCACTAGCTTTATTAACAGCAGTGCTTTTTAAGGGCCACTTGACTTTGCACCCCAGAATGTCTGGCTCTGGCTAACTAATCACAACATCATAGTAATCTGGTTCATTAAGATCTTTTTTATACAGTTCTTCCATGTATTCTTTCCATCTCTTCTTGATCTCTTCAGCGTCTACTAGGTCTCTACCACTTTTATCCTTTATTGTGCCCATCTTTAGGTGGAATGCTCCCTTGACATATACAGTTTTCCTGAAGAGATCTCTAGTCTTTCCCCTTTTTTTGTTTTCTTCTATTATTAAGCACTGTTCATTAAAGAAGACCTTCTTGTGTCTTCCAGTCATTTTTTGGAACTCTATTAAATTGGATATACCTTTCCTTGCTTTTTGCTTCTCTTCATTCTTCTGCTATTTGTAAGGCCTTCTTAGATAATCACTTTGCCTTCTTGCTTTTTGTTTTTGGGGGGATGGTTTTCTTCTCCACCTCCCTTACAATATTATGGACCTCTGTCCATAGTTCTTCAGGCACACTGTTAACTAGGTCTAGTCCCTTGAATCGTTTCATTACCTCTACTGCAAATTCATATGGGACTTGATTAAAGTCATACCTGGCTGCCCTATTGTTTTTCCCAGTTTTCTTTAGATTAAATCTGAATTTTGCTATGAGAAGCTGATGATCTGAGCCCCAGTCAGCTCCAAGCCTTGTTTTTGCTGACTGTATACAGCTCCTCCATCTTTGGCTACAAAGAATGTAATCAATTTGATTTCAGTATTGACCATTTGGTGATGTCCATGTGTAAAGTCATCTCTTGTGTCATTGAAAAAAGTTATTTGCTATGACTAGTGCATTCTCTTGGCGAAATTCAATTAACCTTTGCCCTACTTCATTTTGTTCTCCAAACCCAAACTTGCCTGTTACTCCAGGTGTATCTTGACTTCCTACTTCTGCATTCCAATCCCTGATGATGAATAGGACATCTTTTTTAGGTGTTAGTTCTAGGAGGTCTTCTAGGTCTTCAAAGAACTGATCAACTTCTGCTTCTTCGGCATCGGTGGTAGGGGCATAGACTTGGATTACTGTAATGTTGAATGGCTTACCTTAGAAATGAACCAAGATCATTCTGTCATTTTTGAGGTTGCACCCAAGTACTGTATTTCAGACTCTTGTTAATTATGAGGATTATTTCATTTCTTCTATGGGATTCTTACTCATAGTAATTGATATAATGGTCATCTGAATTAATTTCACCCATCCAATCCATTTTAGTTTGCTGATTTCTAGGATGCTTCTTCTTACCATCTCCTGCTTGACCATGTCCAATTTCCCTTGATTCATGAACCTAACATTCTAGGTTCCCATACAATACTGTTCTTTGCAGTATTGGATTTTACTTTCTTCACCAGACACATCTACACTGAGCATTGTATTCACTCTGGCCCAATTCCTTCATTCATTTTGGGGCTACTAGTAATTCTCCTCCACTCTTCCCCAGTAGCATATCGGACCCCTTCAGACTTGGGGCACTCATCTTTGGTGTCATAGCTTTTTGGCCTTTTATACACTTCATGAGGTTCTCATGGCAAGTACTATGGTTTTAGGAGATCTGTGCCAGGAATAGGGTCAAAGATCAAATAAGTATTGCTTTCATAAATCACAGTATCACAATATGAAGTATCAAAAGCCCAATGGGATTGGTAAATCATGCTGGCCTGAAAAAAAAAAAAAAACCCGTCTTAAGTACTATCATAGTATATTGAAGTGATGTTTGGTTTCAGCAAAACATTATCACATTTTTAAGTCAATTTAATTTGTATTTAAACTGAAGTTAGTTTAGTTTGCATTTAATATTTTGTTTTCTTTGTATAAAACTTCTAATCTTTATTCTGTTGTGTGTATTTAAGTAACATTATAATAAAAGTGTTGTTGTTTTTTTTCCCTAGTATAATGGATGTAAAGTTGACACTGGTAGTCAGAGGGATTTATTTACTTTCAAATAGGATCTGTACGTCTTACATTTGAAAAACCTCTACTAGAATGTAGAGCTATCTCATTGTGGTTAGCCATGAGGCACAGCTCCTGGACAACCTTTTCCTCACAGTCTTGATGACAAAAACTCGACCACAAGTCTAAGTTCACTGATGCCAAATCAAGTCTTGGAGACAGAGTTTTGGGTGAAGTGAAAAAGAATACTTTTATTGCTTTACCAGGCAAAGAGGGGACACAGACTTGTGCCCTGAAAAACTGTGTATACCAACCCAAGAGGATTTAGTGAGAAATTTCAAAGCAATCATTCAAGGAAGGAGGTGCTGATAAGGATTCGGCTGTGTGAAGAGCCTGCACTCCTTTAATCTGGCCTCAGGTGGTCTTCTCTGTAGTGCTAACATCTTTTACTTGTGGAGCTCTTAGTTCTATGTTGGGCTGCATGCTAAATCACTTCAGTCATGTCTGACTCTTTGCAACCCTATGGACTGTAGCCCTCCAGGCTCCTCTGTCCATGGAATTCTCCAGGCAAGTGGGTAGCCATTCCCTTCTCCAGAGGATCTTCCCAACTCAGGGATCAAACCAGGTCTCCTGAATTTCAGATGAATTCTTTACTATCTGAGCCACCAGGAAAGCCCCTTTCATTCTATAAAGAACTCAAATATATTGTTATATGTATCCCTTGAGAGGAGAGTGGAAAAGTTGGCTTAAAACTCAATATTCAGAAAACTAAGATCATGGCATCCAGTTCCATCACTTGATGGCAAATAGATGGGGCAACAATGGAAACAGTGGCTGACTTTATTTTCTTGGGCTCCAAAACCACTGCAGATGGTGACCACAGCCATGAAATTAAAAAACACTTACTCCTTGGAAGAAAAGCTATGACCAATCTAGATAGCATATTAAAAAGCAGAGACATTATTTTGCCAACAAAGGTCCCTCTAGTCAAAGCTATGGTTTTTCCAGTAGTCATGTATGGATTTGAGAGTTGGGCTATAAAGAAAGTTGAGGCCAAAGAATTGATGCTTTTGAGCTGTGGTGTTAGAGAAGATTCTTGAGAGTCCCTTGGACTGCAAGGAGGTCAAACCAGTCCATCCTAACGGAAATCAGTCCTGAATGTTCATTGGAAGGACTGATGCTGGCGCTGAAACTCCAATACTATGGCCACCTGATTCGAAGAACTGGCTCATTGGAAAAGACCCTGATGCTGGGAAAGATTGAAGGCAGGAGGAGAAGGGGATGACATATGGTTGGATGGTATCACTGACTCGATGGACATGAGTTTGAGTAAGCTCCGGGAGTTGGTGACAGACAGGGAAGCCTGGCGTACTGCAGTCCATGGGGTCGCAAGAGTCGGACACAACTGAGTGACTGAACTGAACTGAGGTAGAACCAGGACCCTGCCCCAGAGTTGCACTATTGTTTCTTGGCTGCCCCACCATTGTCTCTGCATCCCTTCCCTTCCCTGATTAGCAACTGTTCTAATTCACCCTTTGGGACTCAGGGAAGGTCGTGGAGGCTGGAGTCTATTCCCTATAAACAAGAAATGAGGAAACAGAAAGGCTTCCATGCCCAGGAGTTGCACAGGCTCTATGTGGGCAGAGCCTCCTGGAACTTGGTTGCATGCAGACTACTAGGCTGTGTACACAGGTACTGGATGTATCTTATGTTAACTCATGCAAATCTTCCCTCAAGACAGAAAAATTTCACATATGAAGGCTGAGTATTGCCCTCAGTTAAACAGATTTTTCTACTAGTTCCCAGCTGAAATATTGTACTACATGATCACATAGGTTTTGATTTGGAGGTGGAGAGGAAGGAGGAGTAAATTTATCTTACCTGGAGTGGAGGGGGGACTGCCCCAGGTAAGCTTCAGGGAGAAAGTGATGTCTGCTGCTTCCAAGGTGAGGAGTGGGGATTTGCTAAATGGAAGAAAATTCTGGACCAACGTTCTCCTCAGAAAATGCAAAAAGACCCAATAATCCTGGGGTCATGAGCAATAGACCTCAATCATGTTACTGTGAAGACCTTTAAAAAGAAGAGGAGGATGACGACTGGGGTGATTGTTCATTTATCTGAGCATTACAAGGTTCTGGACAGCGCTGAGAGCTACAGTTATGCCTCTGGGAATCCACGACCTGGATGCAGTGATGTCCCCATTTCTGAATCTCTTAAGTATTTTGGGAAGTCATTTTTGCATACCGAGTCATATGCAAAAAGCTTTTCTTTATCTGTTCTGACAGTTTGGTAAAATGTGTGACAATTTTCCATACAAGTTACTTAACTAATTTCAAATGGGGAAATTCTACTTATGAAGATGGAAATTCTACTTATGAAGAGACTGGACAACACCTTAAGCAAGTGATCAAAGGCACATCACACATACAGAGCAGACGGAAATCACGTGTCTTCAGATGTGCGACCCCTAGAAGGTCACGCCACCACTTAAGCCAAAAGTACACAGCCTAAATCTCTCGGGGAGGAAACATCAAAAGGAAATGGAAGGGTAGTCTTTAAAATAAATGAACAACAGTATCAAAAATAGTTAATATGGGGTTTCCCTGGCGGCACAGTGGTAAAGAATGCACCTGCCAATGCAGGAAACATGGGTTTGATCCCTGGATGGGGAAGGTCCCACATGCTGTGGGGCAACTGAGACCGTGTGCCACAAGTACTGAGCCTGAACTCTAGAGTTCATGCTCCACCAGAGAAGCCACTGCAGTGAAGCTCACACACTGAGACTAGAGAGTAGCTCCTGCCTGCTGCAACTAGAGACAAGACCATGCATCAGTGAAGACCCAGCACAGCCAAAAATAAACCAAAAAAAAGTTTTTTTTTACAATGTTGATATGAAAGGCAATGTTTGAGGAACAGTTCCAGGTTAAAGAAGCCAAAAGAATATGACAACTAAATGCAGTATGTGATCCTGAATCAGGAAAAAGAAAAAAGACTGCAAAAGACGTTTTTGAGACTTTTGAAGGATGGTAGATCATAAAAAGTGTTGATGTTAAAGTTTCTGAATTTGATAAGTATACTGTGGTTAGAATATTTTTTACTATGGTAAAAAATCTGCCTGTAATGTGGGAGACCTGGGTTCGATCCCTGGGTTGGGAATATCCCCTGGAGAGGGGAATGGCTACTCACTCCAGTATTCTGGCCTGGAGAATTCCATAGACTGCATAGTCCATGGGATCGCAAAGAGTAGGACATGACTGAGCGGCTTTCACTCCACTTCACTTCACTATGGTTAGGTAAATTGTATCCTCATTCTTAAGAAATACATACTTCAGTTAAAGATAAAGGAGCATGTCCTCAACCTACTCTCAGATGGTTCAAAATTAGGCATGTACTGGGACTTCCCTGGTGGTCCAGAGGCTGAGACTCCATGCTCCCAATGCAGGGGGCCCAGGTTCTACCCCTGTTGAGAAAACTTGGTCCTGCAAGACAGAAC
This sequence comes from Dama dama, assembly GCF_033118175.1. Lineage (NCBI taxonomy): Eukaryota > Metazoa > Chordata > Mammalia > Artiodactyla > Cervidae > Dama > Dama dama. The sequence continues at coordinate 22,708,052 of NC_083696.1, read as the reverse complement.
TGAAGATCCCACATACTTCAACTAAGACCTGGTGCAACCAAATAAATAAATAAAAAAAAATTTTAAATAGGCATGTACTGTCATACTCTATCTACATATCTTACATGCTATGTATATTTTGTATATAAAACACTGTAAGTGTATACATATGAATACAGTAATTTCCTTAGTATGAGGACATTCTTTAATAAGTCTGTGAGTGTATAAAGAAAGAGAAAGAAAATGATAAAACAAATATGATTGAATGTGAAAAACTGTGATTTGGGGTAATTAAAAATAATGAATTGGGGATATAGGGAATAGGGGAGTTTTTTTATATTATTCTTGCAATTTTCCTGTAAATTTGAAGTTATTTTAAGGTAAAGCATTCTTAAAAATCAGAATGAATTATACATTTGAGCATGGTTTTATAAAAAATGAAAGTCACTGTATGCGACCCTAGAAGTTCCTAAGTTAAAACTAGTATAGGGACTTCTCCAGTGGTCCAGTGGCTAAGATTCCATGCTCCCAATGCAGAAGGCCTGGGTTTGATTCTTGGTCAGGGAACTAGATCCTACATGCTGCAAGAATGAGTTTGTCTGCTATAACTAAAGATCCCATATGCTGCAACTAAGACATGGAACAGCTAAAAACAAAAAACTAGCATTGATTTTGGAGATTTAATATGGAAGCACTTGGCTTCCCTGGACAGGCTCTGGGTCTGCAGACCCTGACTTCTGTCACCAGTGGGATGACAATAAATGACAATAAATCTAAGAAGAAATGAGGAAGCCACAGGACAGAATGATCTCAGCCTCCCTCCCTTCCCTGTATGTAGGAGAACCCCTCTGTGGATCCTTAGTGACCCCCTGACATGTTATCTGTCATCTTGCGCTCTGATCCTGCTAGGTCATCCCCAAGGGAGCTGCCAGAGTGTCTGATCCAGGCCAGGCTAAGGGAGCAGCTCTGACTGAAAACTTGTCAACTCCATGTCCCAGGCTGCTCGAGTCTATAGCCCACACCCACCCATGGGACACACCAACGTGGGGACACACCAACGTGCCCTTCCCCATAATCATAGTGGTTCTGATCACTCGCTTCGGGCTGACAGGTTTATTACCCATGGTCTCAGGATTATTACTTGAGTTTTTTGAGGAAGGTGTTGGTCCCGATTTCCTTCCTGTTTGGCAATTTCCCACTCCTCTAAGCCAAGTGGGATCAGTGTAGTCTTTTCTTTCTGTATCCATAGACCTTTCTATTAATTCTCTCCCACTAGTCCCATCACAACTTGTATTTGTGGCTACAGAAACTAGAACCCCACCCCTCAACTGCCTGAAGAGCACATGGCCCTAGGCAAGCAAGTCATCCTGTCTCCTGGAGTCTGGATGTTGAGCAGGACGGAACACCGGTGAAGCAAGTTGTCCAGTGGTGATGTCCCCACAGTGGAGGCTGGGTGTCTTTCCCCAAACCGCTGGTTGCCCCATTCCTGCTATTGGATCCTGCAAGTGACCTGGCAGTCATTTAGTTTTATAGATTTAGGCTCCAAACAACCATGAAGACTTTTTAATTAAAAAAAAAAAAGGCTTTGGCTGGAGTGTGCTACAGGCCTGTGGGAGTGCGGAGGAAATATGAGACATCAGAATTGATAGCTACCTGAGGCGGGTCTGTGCCCCGGCTCCTGTTCTGTGAAGCTGACCCTTACTTATTATGGCAGTGCACAGTGGAGAGCCGGCCTGTTGAGCCTTTGCCTGCAGCTCTCTGAGGCTCCGGGTTTCCAGATGGAACTTGAGACCCATGAAAGGAGAAGGGAACTGCCAAGATCACAGGGTTCCAGGATTGTTTTGGACTCAGGCACTGATTTAAAATGAGAAAAGCACACTGTGAATCTCAGTTCCCCTGTGAGGCAGGAGATAAACCCGGGGGTCTTTATTTGGATCCTGGAAGCATCCTTGATGCTTTGGTTTTGATATCTCTGAGAAACCAAACCTTAGAGTTGGGTTTTATAGGTTCCTGAACTGAAGTGCCAGTTGAATCTGCTATCTCACTGCGTTTCTTCCTTGACAGTTATAGCATTAATTTGGAAAGGGTGGGTTCCCCAAGTTAGTACTGGTGTCATCAGGGCTGAGTTGGAAGACTCAGAGGACCCCAAGTCCTCTCAGGTACCACCTTGCCCTATGCTTCTCTAGCTCTCAGAAGCTGCCTCTCCTACAGAAAAACAGTATCCTCCTGCTCTTAGCCTCCCAGGATTCATACTTCACCTGCCTGGAGTGTGAGAATGTTGTGTTTTGTGTGTGTGATGAGGGTGTGGTATATGGTGTAGTGTGTGGGTATGTGTGTCACAGAACCAGAGTAAGAAAGAGGAGGAGTTGCAGGAGTTTACTAATTTATACTTGAGGAAAGAAATTTCAAGGGTGGGAGGCTAAGAAGCGCAAAACTTAATTTTGGATAGTACTGACATTGCTTATATGGATGTCCTTACCAGGAGTTCTGCTTTCAGCTGCTGGCTTGCAGCTGGTTACAACTGCAATAATTTCCTGTATTGGCTAACATAAGCCTAGACCAAATGCTGGCTCAAACAAAGGGACATTACAGGGCCAGAAATCCTGGCATAAAATATATAGGAAGGAATGTAAAAGGTCAGAATAAGAGCGTACAGACACGGACCTGTTGTGGGGATGAAGTTCCCCTCTGATCATGAATCCCAGGGCTCCAAGCTACCATCCTTACTTGAGCTCAGCTGACTCACCTGGCCATATGGTGCCCAGGAACATTTGTTGATTTGCAAAGTGGCCCCCATACAGAGAGAGCAAGGAAAAACCGAAGAAAGAGGCAGACCATTCCAGATTGATAGGTGACAGCCTTAATAATCAGCGAAACTTATGTAGGATGCTGTCACGTGGCCACAGAGCAGTAGGACTTCAACCTGCCCACAAGAATCTTAAGAGTTCATAGAGAAACCTTATCTGGGTTCAGTCTCATATTTAGTCCAGATGGTCTTGACAACCCATTGCTCTCTCAAGGCTAAGTCTCTGAAACAGCTCCAACTGTGGGAATGGTCGGTGGAGAGTACATACGTTCCAAGGACAGTGAAGGGGTAAGGAAGCTCTGATTGCCAGGGTCCTGCTCTCATATCAGTCAGAAGCCATGACCTCTCGATGACCTCCTCCAGCAACACTGCAGCATCACATGGAGGTGGTCAATATTAAGCTGGGCCTGCTGAGTCCCTGAAAACAGAAGGAAGCTTCTGAAAGACATGGGATCATCCTGTTCCCCCTCTTAGACCTCTTAGATTGCCTGAATTTCCACTCTTTCTCTCTCAATCTGAACATATAAAGCATATGGTCCTATGACAGACTGATGGAGAATCATAAATGAAAAATAAAGCAATAAGGTATAAGGACATGGCTGCACTTAAGAGAAATGCACAACTGAAGTACTGCATCCCATTTAGGCAGCTCTGATGGATAACAGAGAAGGACAAATGTTTTCCAAGTAGGTGTTGTTTGAGTAGAACCTCTCAATATCCACTGAGCCTGCAAAACAAGATGGTCTGAGCTTTAGACCTAGACCTATTCTTGGGGGGAAAAAAATGAGTTAAGAGACCAAACAGAGGTTAAAGACTTTCTTCGGCACCAGTGAGCACCCACCACCCCCTGACTGAAGACGGGTCAGCATTCTTATAAGACAGGAGCAAGTTGAGTATATACATCCTTACAGTTTTAACACAGGCAGCATTTTATATTTTAACAAAACTTGGGTGGGGGTTTTCTCTTTTCATGTTCTCTGTTTAGAGTGGTTGGTACAATACTGATGACCACTTACCGGTTACTGCTTTTGCTAGCCATGTGGTCCCTTGGGCAGTCCAAGTTCATGGGACAGGGAAGGCAGATAGTCAAAAAGGAAAAAAGTGGCCAATGAGTGAGGAGGCAAGGGAGGAGGGAGGAGGGAGGAGGGAGGAGGGAGGGCCCTCCCTCATGCTTATTTCCATCCTTTACATGGATCCTGTCATTGGTCAGGATCTCGGAAGGACTGAAAGGCAGGTCTGCAGGCAAGATGATGTGGGACAGGGAGATGAGATTGAGTTGCTTGGAAGAGGCCCAGAATCCAAGGATAGAGTGTTCAATTTGAATGCCAACCAGAGGCTCTTTCTATAGGAGAGATCTTAACAGCTAGGTGGACTGAATGACCAATTATTAACAAATTCTTCCTCTACTTTGGGGGCTTCCCTGGTTGCTCAGTGGTTAAGAATCCACCTGTCAAGGTAGGAGATGCAGGTCCAATCCCTAGGTCAAGAAGATCCCCTGGAGAAGGAAATGGCAACCCATTCTAGTATCCTTGCCTAGGGAATCCTATGAACAGAGGAGCCTGGCCATCTACAGTCCATAGTGTCACAAATGAGTCAGACATGACTTAATGACTTACCAACCAACAAATCCATCAACTGCTACCTTGGATTCAAAAACAGGGACTTCTATTTATACAATTCACTTAGCCATTACCAAGTGTCCAGTTTGCTAGGAACATAACCCAATGTGTAATCCCAAGTGGGTACCCTATCTTACTCTGGATGCAGTTACTGGATGTCATTTTGGGTTGTGTTCCATTGGGGAGCAGGTGAGTGTGTAGGTGGTATTAGCAAAATGTTAGTCAGAGGCCTCTTGGTAAGGCAGAGATCTGTATGGAAAGATGGGTCTACACGAGTGCTGGCAAGACAAGGTACTTCTCACTTCAGTTCTCACTCCAGGAGAGGCGGGCTTTGGTCTGCAGACTATGGGACTTTGTTTCCCTGACCATAGTAGTTGGTAATGCAATTTAGAAAAACATTTTTTCTTTCAGGAAAGTGAATGGAAGGCAGTTGGAATGGCAGCAACCTTAGGTGATGGCATAGCAGTTCTAGTTACTGAGATCTTTGGGGTTGCTTTGGTTTCTCTCTCTCATGAGGGCTGATTGTCTAGTTGCATTGTGTGTGTGCTCAATCACATCCGACTCTTTGATGGCACCTTGAATTGTAACCCACCAGGCTCCTCTGTCCATGGGATTTCTCCGGCAAGTATACTGGAGTGGGTTGCCATTTCCTATTCCAGGGTATCTTCCTGACCCAAGGATCAAACCCACATTTCCTTTGTCCCCTCCATTGCAGGCAGATTCTTTACCACTGAACCAGGGAAGCCCCTGATTGTCTAGATTGACCAACAATTATATGAGTCACCAACACCATACCAGCAAATGACATTTATGCTGAAGTTAGGTCAAATTTGGTACCTGTACTAATGTAATTGCTACTTTGTTTTCATCATATTAACGTTAATCATTTGTGTGTTGGTCTTAACATGCAGATTGTATCTAAGATGAGGGCACGAACAAGGTCTTACTCATTTTTGTCTCTCTGTTGCTGAAATTTGGCCTCTGTGTACTAGTGCTAGGTTAAATCTCGGAGACAGAGTTTCAGGTGAAGTAGACAGACTTTATTTTTCTGGGCTCCAAAGTCACTGCAGATGGTGACTACAGCCCTGAAATTAAAAGACGCTTGCTCCTTGGAAGGAAAGCTATGACCAACCTAGACAGCATATTAAAAAGCAGAGACATTACTTTGCCAACAAAGTTCCGTCTAGTCAAGGCTATGGTTTTTCCAGTGGTCATGTATGGATGTGAGAGTTGGACTATAAAGGAGGCCGAGTGCTGAAGAATTGATGCTTTTGAACTGTGGTGTTGGAGAAGACTCTTGAGAGCCCCTTGGACTGCAAGGAGATCCAAACAGTCCATCCTAAAGGAAATCGGTCCTGAATATTCATTGGAAGGACTGATGCTGAAGCTGAAGCTCCAATACTTTGGCCACCTGATGTGAAGAACTGACTCATTGGAAAAGCCCCTGACCCTGGGAAAGATTGAAGGTGGAAGGAGAAGGGTCCGACAGAGGGTGAGATGGTTGGGTGAGATGGCATCACCAACGTGATGGACATGAGTTTGAGTAAGCTCCAGGAGTTGGTGATGGACAGGGAAGACTGGTGTGCTATTGTCAATGGGGTCGCAAAGAGTTGGACATGACTGAGCGACTGAACTGAACTGAGAAAGAAATAGCTTTGCTGGGCAAAGGAGGCCACAATGGCCTCATGCCCTTAAGACTGTGGGTCCCACCCTGGAGTGGGTAGTGAGGAGTCTCACAGTGTTCAAGGAGCAGGGCATGATCAACTCATGGACATTCTTCTGATTGGCTGGTGGTGAGGTAATTGGACATGAGTTTGAGTAAACTCCGGGAGTTGGTGATGGACAGGGAGGCCTGGCAGTCTGTGGGGTCACAAAAAGTTGGACATGACTGAGCAACTGGACTGAACTGAACTGAGGTAATTGGGAGCCAGCATCTCCAACCTTCTGGTTCTAACTGGTCTGGAACCTTCGTGCTTGTGGGCAGCACACAGTTAGCTCCTCCGACCTGGTAGGAGTGTCTGTCTGTATCTGCAAAACTGTTCACAGAACATGACTCAGAATATTACCCACAGTCCTCAAGGCAGAACTAAAAGTCCTTGACTTTGTTTAATGCCTAGAGTATTATTATTTTGTCATGCTTGACAGTTTTCCTTTCTTTCTGCCTTTTCTCACTTCTGTGATTAAATTCATTCTTTGACTTAAGTTTTTCTACAGACAGAACGCAGGTGGAGAACACGTGTGAGGTTCTATTCTGTGAAGACTTCATCGGCTCAGTTGTATCTCCAGGGCCAACACAATGCTTGGTTTGTAGTAGGTACTGAATATCTCCTGTTTTTTTCTTTGCCTGATCACTGACGAATTTATTTTTATTATTTAGCAGTTTCCTTGATCCCCATTTATACGTTTCCTTCTAATGCTATTTGTGATTAGAAATGGCTACACAAATTTAAGTGAGGATAGTCAGTGTGCCCTGAGGAAGGCTGTGAGGGACTCTGATGAATTAAGTACAAGAATTTCATGCTATTTATTTTCACAGTCCAGATGATGCCTTTTACTCTGAGTTTCTACCAGCTTGCTGCTTAGTTGGGATTTGCCAGCCTAGAACCTTCTGGGAGGGTGGAGAGTTGCTGGGGCTGCTCTCAAACTGGAGAGAGCTGGTTTGGGCTTTGTAATGAGCAGCCAGGTGGGAGAGGTGCCCTGTGGGGAGGATGGTCATCTCTTTGGAGCCAACTTTGAAGATCAATGCCCTTTCCCAGGTAGTATCAATGGGAAATCCATCATCTAAGTGTCATGGTGGTGGGTGGGCAGCCCTTGATGTCAGCTGAGGGCTTGCTTCTATCCCAGACAGTGTTCATTGTTTTACTGTTTAATTAATTAATTTTTTTGGCCATGCCTTGAAGCATGTGGGATCTCAGTTCCCTGACCATGGATGGAACCCGTGGCCCCTACAGGGATGGAAGCACAGAGTCTTAACTACCGGGCCACCAGAGAAATCCCTGTTCACTGTTTTATTGTTACAGTTCTTGGTGCTTTTCCGATAGCAGCTGTGGCATTTCGTGCATGTGTGCGAAGTCACTTCAGTCATGTCCAACTCTTTGAGACGCTGTGGACCATGGCCCACCAGGCTCTTCTGTTCACGGGGATTCTCCAGGCAAGAATACTGGAGTGGGTTGCCATGCCCTCCTCCAGGGGAGCTTCCTAACCCAGAGATTGAATCTGTGTCTCCTGCAGCTCCTGCATTGCAGACAGATTCTTTACTGCTGAGCCACCAGGGAAGCATTTAGAGATAGTCCAAAATAAGCTGGTCCAAAATTTGATTCTGGTAACCAGAAAAGTAAGTAGGAACATTTATAAAGACAACAATCTAATTCCTATTTGTAATCACTATATAGTAGTTTAAATTGCACACATTTTAAAACTTATTTGCACTTGAAAGTGAAAGTCGCTCAGTCATGTCCAACTCTGCGACCCCTTGGACTATACAGTCCATGGAATTCTCCAGGCCAGAATACTGGAGTGGGTAGCCTTTCTCTTCAACAGGGCATCTTCCCAACCCAGGGATCCAACCCAGGTCTCCTGCATTGTAGGTGGATTCTTTACCAGTTGAGCCACAAGGGAAGCCCAAGAATACTGGAGTGGGTAGCGTATCCCTTCTCCAGCGGATCTTCCTTACTCAGGAATTGAACCAGGGTCTCCTGCATTGCAGGCGGATTTTTTTTACCAGCTGAGCTATCAGAGAAGCCCTATTTGCACTTAGGCAGTGCTTTTATCTAAATCCATTTTTTTGTGTGTGTTTTAAAGTCTGCTGCTATATAATATGTCAATGTATCTGACATCATTCTGTGCCGTAGTTACATATAATGAATTAGTTATTGCTAAACTTAGTTATGCTTTAATATTTACTTTTTCTCAGTGTCCAATGAAGCTTTACTTTCAAAAATACCTATCGGGGTCCTGCCAAACTAAAGAATGTCAGCAAGAGTGTGAGAGTGTTACCATCCCAGGCAGCTTTGAGTTTGGCTTGTGGGTCTGGGTTTTGTGCAAGAGACAGAGACAGCCCCTCCTGTCAAGTGGCTCATGGTCTGTCTGCTAGAGAAACCAGGCTCAAGGACAGGCAAACATTGAGTTGACCTCTTCAAGTCTGAGTGAAGCCCAAGTCCTATAGAGAAGACTGACATGTGTGCTATTTTATATGTGACATTGACTCAGGAAACAGGCTCTTCTTTTCAGGAGATGAGGCCAGGGAAGCACTTTTGTGTGCACTTCATTTCAAGATCCTCAGGACCCAGGGGTATATCCCACAGAGAAGGAGGTCGGAAGGGAGCTGTCCATGGGCAGGGCTGGGATGGCAGATGTCTTTGGGGGGAGGGAGTTATGAAAGTTAGCTATGCTCTGAAGATCAAGGATCACTGAGGCTCAACCTTAGTGTGTACCAGAACCATCATGTTACAAATACAGGTTCCCGGGGACCCTCCCAGGGATTCTGATTCAGTGGAGCCCAGGAACCTGTGTTCTTAAAAAGCTCCTCTGTTGGAGAAGGTAATGGCAACCCACTCCAGTGCTCTTGCCTGGAAGATCCCATGGATGGAGGAGGCTGGTAGTCCAGGGGGTTGCAAAGAGTCAGACACGACTGAGCGACTTCACTTCACTATTCTTACCTGTAGTTTCAAATGTTTGCAAATAAAAGAGGGGGGCATTAAATCCATAAATAGTTTTGGAGCTAATTGGCATCTTTACAATACTGAGCCTTCCAATCTAGGTCAATTACTTACTAATCATTCATTTGGTTGTTTACAAAAATTCTTTGCTAAGTGTTATTATTTCTGTAGGTTTATTTCTAGTGCTTTGTCTTGTGATTACCTGATATTTTAGATGAATTTAAATTTTTATTTTAAAATCTGTATTCTGCCTAGATGTCCATCAGCAGACGAATGGATAAGAAAGCTGTGGTACATAGACATAATGGAATATTACTCAGCTGTTAAAAAGAATGCATTTGAATCAATTCTAATGAGGTGGATGGAACTGGAGCCTATTATACAGAGTGAAGTAAGTCAGAAAGAAAAACACCAATACAGTATATTAATGCATATATATGGAATTTAGAAAGATGGTAACAATGACCCTATATGTGAGACAGCAAAAGAGACACAGATGTAAAAAACAGACTGTTACACTCTGTGGCAGAAAGTTAGGGTGGGATGATCTGAGAGAATAGCACTGAAACATGTATATTACCATATGTGAAATAGATTGCCACTCCAGGTTCGAAGCATGAGGCAGGGTGCTCAGGGCTGGTGCACTGGGATGACCCTGAGGGATGGGATGGGGAGGGAGGTGGGAGGGAGGAAAAATTAAAAAAAAAATCTGTGTTCAGTATATAAGATTCTGTGGATAGATTTATTTTGTATTTAGGGACCTGGCTCAATTAAAAAACAAATTTTTGTAACAACTTAAAAAAAAAAAAAAAAAAAAAGCTCCTCTGTGATTTCAGGGTGTGGGTGCTCACTGGATTGCATGTAAGAAACGCCATGGGTGTAAACTAAGGCAGTGACTTCACAGATTTGTCTAGTAAGTCACTTAAGACTGTCTCTTAGGAAGTCTCTTGTTGGCCTTGGAATATGACCAGCAGTAGGGGAGGGACATGGGAGAGACAGTTCCTTCTGCAAGATCAAAGGTCGATGTAGACTGGAGCAGATCACAAACTGCCTCTGCGCTCCCTCCCCACCTGTTGGCTCTTCCTGCTTTCAGAGGGCAGGTGGACAGACTGACAAGGGTGAGGGTGAGGACTGGAAAGAACAGGGAGGGTGATGTTTATCCCCAATGCCCTCAGTGGCCCTTGGTCTCTGATCTCTCTTCACCTACTCACCAGTAGATGTCTCCTCATCTACTGGTTAATACAAACAACCGTCAGATATATTTTTTCTGGCCTCTAACACATTTTCAGCAATGTGGTAGAGATCACAGCTCTTCTGCACACTTTGAGCAGTCTCAGATTTCACATGGTTGCATTTTAATTCACTAGAGACTTTAAATTTACCATTTGAAAAGTTTGGCGCCTTCAGTGCATCATTCTGATAAACATAAGCAGAAGGCCAACAAATCCTTTCCCAACTTAGATAACTTTGATGGCTTAGCCAGTGTCTTCCGTGTAATCACTTCTGTCTCTGAAGACCATCACTTCTTCCTTTCAGTTTCAAGGAGAAATAGAAACGCCAAAGCATATTTCTTGGGAAAATTAAATGGGAAAGAATGCAATATTTTGGGTTCTTATCAGGAAGATAGAATGTAAAAGAAACATAGGAATAAACTTATTTTAAGAATGTAAGTGACTTCAAGTGGGAAATTTCAAATCCTACCAGCCGTGAGTCATGCGTGCAGTGTTTATAACACATTATTTCTGCAGTGACATTTAAAATTAAAAACACTACCTGAGAAATGCAATATGATCCTTTTTAAAAAACAGTATGGTGCATTTATATTTTAAGTGCTAAGGCAAATACAAATGAATATACTAAGATAGGTTAATTGTATTAATTTGAATAACTTTTCTTTTCACAGAGTATTAAGGGATAATCTGCAAGTTAAATTCTGTTTTCCGAGGAAGCTTTTATATAAAAAATATATATAAGTGTCTTTTAAGTTACTTTTCACAATCACTCCAGAAGGTAATTCTAGATAAATACATAACCCAGCTAGAGGATGACTGTGGCTGAGACGTTGCCCAGGATAAGGGCTTTCCAAGTGAAAACAGGGACAGCTACAAGCAAGCTGGGAAAGCTGGTTACTCTACACCCACCCAGGTGGGAGGCTGGGTGCCTGCAGGGTTTCCAGTTCCTTTGTCTGTGAACATCTGTTGCCTTCTCAATGCCAGGGCCTTTCATATGGGAAACATTGCTAGTGAGACAGACAAAGGCATTATTCACACGGAGCTTCCAGCTTCCATTCTGCTGGGTGGTCAGACAGTTAAACGCAGAAACAATCAGGGTGATTCCAGATAGAGACAAATAGAGGATAACTAACCTGGTGATGTGACTGAGGGACAGATGGTGGGTGGGCACTGCTTACAGCAGATCCCCAGAAAAAAGCAGGTCCTCACCCCACTGAGAAGTGGCCTTGGAATAGACACCTGCCTAGTGAATAGGAGAGTGCAGGGTAGGGGAGGGGTGGGCTGGGAGGGTAGGAGATGAGCACCAGCAGAATTTATGGAACCCAGAGCTGCAGGCCTTGGTGAGGAATTAGGGCTTTATTTTAGATACAGCAGGAAACCATTGGGGAATTGGAGAAGACTCTTGCGAGTCCCTAGGACTGCAAAGAGATCAAACTAGTCAATCTTAAAGGAAATCAACCTTGAATATTCATTGGAAGGACTGATGCTCCAATACTTTGGCCACCTGGTGTGAAGAACTGACTCATTAGAAAAGACCCTGATGCTGTGAAAGATTGAAGGCAGGAGGAGAAAGGGATGACAGAGGATGAGATGGTTAGATGGCATCACTGACTTGGTGGACATGAGTCTAAGCGAGCTCTGGGAGTTGGTGATGGACAGGGAAGTCTGGCTTGCTGCAGTTGATGGGGTCACAAAGAGTCAGACACGACTGAAGACTGAACCGAACTGATTGTTTAGGGGGTGGCCTGGTGGGGTTTGCTTTCCTCACATGGATTCACTGGATAGCTAAGGTCAGAGACAATTTCAGGGCATACTGCCTTGCTGCCTCATGCCCACAGTAAACAACAGAGAATTCATATTCTTAAAAAGAAGTAATGTAGTCCTTCTATACTAACACAGAGGAAAGCTGACTCTTCATAAGAAGGTATTTCCAGCTCTTGAGGAAGGAATATTTAAGTGACATCCTCGGGTGGTTTCAGGAAAGTCTGCTCAGAGACAGATGACATTGAACTAAACGATCAGCACTCTTCCTTCTGAAGCCTCATGTAAAATGTGTTCCGGATGAACTCGACCATGCTGCCATGGCCCCTCATCCTCTGCAATTCTGGCAACAACCACAAGAGGGCTTGCTGCTCCTCATGTTTATAATAAATCTTGGCTTCAGAGATACTCTTCTTCCTTCTTTTTTCTTCTTCCCTCTCTCTCCCTCCCTTTTTTTCTTCTTTTTTCCTTCCTTCCTTTTTTCCCTTCCTCTTTCCTTCATTCCCTTTCCTTCCTTTTTTCCCCTTCTTTCTTTTTACCTTCGTCCCTCTCTCTCCCTCCCTCCCTCCCTCCCTCCTAAGCTCTCTTCTTTCTTCCCTTCCTTCCTTTCTTCTTTCTGCCCCTCCCTTCTTCCTTCCCTCCTTCCTTTCTTTTTTGCTGTAGGTTTGTAGGCAATGGTGCTGTAAGTGTTAATAACTGTTAACAACCGACTCCAGGGGCTAGCAGCATTTGCCCCTATTTTCTCAGTGTAAATCCTCCCCCAGTGCCAGGTTTCAAGCTCCAACTGTTTGGCAACAGGCTCACCGGATCCCTAAAAGCTGACACGGGGTCACCTGCAGCACGTGGTTGTTTGTAGGGTGCAGGCAGTGGGCTGGGGCTCAGGGCGAAGACTGGCCTGTCTCAGGACAGGGGAGCTAGAGAGGTGTTATCTTTAAATGTGGGTTTTTCTCATCAGTAACTTTTGAAGTAGCAAATAAAACAGGGGAAAAAAAAAAACTAACAGCATGGAAGGTAGAAAAAAGGAGAATATCTTTATTGAATCCAGTATTAAAGATACTGGGAATTCCCTGCCAGTCCAATGGTTAGGACTCTGCACATTCACTGCCTGCATTCAATCCCTGTTTGGGGGACTAAGATCCCACAAGCTGTGTAGTGTGGCAAACAAACAACCCCCCCCCCCCAAAAGATACTTACTAAGAAATATGACATGTCCTGCTGCAGCTGCATAAGTCAGACGGAGCTTGACTCCACAGGCCGGGACTTGAACCCAGCCAGAACTCACTGTCTGTTAATTGAGATTACACACCTCATCTCCGGAGAAGGCAGTGGCACCCCACTCCAGTACTCTTGCCTGGAAAATCCCATGGGCAGAGGAGCATGGTAGGCTGCAGTCCACGGGGTCGCGAAGAGTCGGACAGGACTGAGCGACTTCACTTTCACTTTTCACTTTCATGCATTGGGGAAGGAAATGGCAGCCCACTCCAGTGTTCTTGCCTGGAGAATCCCAGGGACTGTGGAGCCTGGTGGCCTGCTGTCTATGGGGTCACATAGAGTTGGACATGACTGAAGTGACTTAGCAGCAGCAGCAACCTCATCTCAGGACTTAATGAAGCTCAGGTTCTTCATGTCTCATGGCAGAAAGATTCCAGTGAGAGACGAAGTGATAGGTAATAAGTGGATTATTTAGAGAAAAACACTCTCCACAGGGACAGTGTAGGCCATCTCAGAAGGTAAGAGGCTCCAAAATATGGCGTGGTTAGTTTTTATAGGCTGGATAATTTCATAGGCTGAGAGGGAGGATTATTCCAATTATTTTGGGGAAAGGGCAGAAATTTCCCAGGCATTGGGCAACTGCCTACTTTTTGGCCTTTTATGGTCAACCTTGGAGCTTCAGGGCACTGGGAGGTGTGTCATTTAACAGATGCTTATGTATTATTACAATAATCCAAGTCTATGTCCCGACCAGTAATGCTGAAAAAGGTGAAGTTGAATGGTTCTATGAAGACCTACAAGACCTTCTAGAACTAACACCCAAAAAAGATGTCCTTTTCATTATAGGGGACTGGAATGTAGGAAGTTAAGTAGGAAGTCAAGAAATACCTGGAGTAACAGGCAAATTTGGCCTTGGAGTACAGAATGAAGCAGGGCAAAGGCTAATAGAGTTTTGCCGAGAGAACGCACTGGTCATAGCAAACACCCTCTTCCAACAACACAAGACAAGACTCTACACATGGACATCACCAGATGGTCAATACCAAAATCAGATTGATTATATTCTTTGCAGCCAACAATGGAGAAGCTCTATACAGTCAGCAAACACAAGACCAGGAGCTGGCTGTGGATCAGATCATGAACTCCTTATTGCCAAATTGAGATTTAAATTGAAGAAAGTAGGGAAAACCACTAGACCATTCAGGTATGACCTGAATAAAATCCCTTATGACTATACAGTGGAAGTGAGAAATAGATTCAAGGGATTAGATCTGATAGAGTGCCTGATGAACTATGGACAGAGTTTTGTAACATTGTACAGTAGGCAGTGATCAAGATTATCCCCAAGAAAAAGAAAGGCAAAAAGGCAAAATGGCTGTCTGAGGAGGTCTTACACATAGTTGAGAAAAGAAGAGATGTTAAAGGCAAAAGAGAAAAGGTAAGATATACCCATTTGAATGCAGAGTTCCAAAGAATAGCAAGGACAGATAAGAAAGCCTTTCTCAATGATCAGTGCAAAGAAATAGAGGAAAACAATAGAATGGGAAAGTCTAGAGATCTTGTCAAGAAAATTAGAGATACCAAGGGAATATTTCATGCAAAGATAGGCACAATAAAGGACAGAAATGGTATGGACCTAACAGAAGCAGAAGATATTAAGAAGATGTGGCAAGAATACACAGAAGAACTATACAAAAAAGATCTTCATGACTCAGATAATCACGATGGTGTGATCACCAACTAGAGCCAGACATCCTGAAATGCGAAGTCAAGTGGGCCTTAGGAAGCATCACTACGAACAAAGCTAGTGGAGGTGATGGAATTCCAGTTGAGCTATTTCAAATCCTAAAAGATGATGCTGTGAAAGTGCTGCGCTCATTATGCTAGCAAATTTGAAAAACTCAGCAGTGGCCACACGACTGGGAAAGGTCAGTTTTCATTCCAATCCCAAAGAAAGGTAATGCCAAAGAATGCTGAAACTGCCACACAATTGCACTCATCTCATATGCTAATAAAGTAATGGTCAAAATGCTCCAAGCCAGGCTTCAACAGTACGTGAACCAAGAACTTCCAGATGTTCAAGCGGTTTTAGAACAGGCAGAGGAACCAGAAATCAAATTGCCAACATCCATTGGATCATCGAAAAAGCAAGAGAATTCCAGAGAAGCATCTATTTCTGCTTTATTGACCATGCCAAAGCCTTTGACTGTGTGAATCACCACAAACTGTGGAAAATTCTTCAAGAGTTGGGAATACCAGACCACCTGACCTGCCTCCTGAGAAATCTGTATGCAGGTCAGGAAGCAACAGTTAGAACTGGACATGGAACAACAGACTGGTTCCAAATCAGGAAAGGAGTACTTCAAGGCTGTATATTGTCACCCTGCTTATTTAACTTATATGCAGTGTACATCACGAGAAATGCTGGGCTGGATGAAGCACAAATTAGAATCAAGATTGCTGGGAGAAATATCAATAACCTCAGATATGCAGATGACACCACCCTTATGGCAGAAAGTGAAAAAGAACTAAAGAGTCTCTTGATGAAAGTGAAAGAGGAGAGTGAAAAAGTTGTCTTAAAACTCAACATTCAGAAAACTAAGATCATGGCATCTGGTCCAACCACTTCATGGCAAATAGATGGGGAAACAGTAGAAATAATGACAGACTTTATTTTCTTGGGCTCCAAAATCACTGCAAAATGTGACTGCAGCCATGAAATTAAAAGACACTTGCTCCTTGGAAGGAAAGTTATGACCAACCTAGACTGCATATTAAAAGGCAGAGACATTAGTTTGCCAACAAAGGTCCGTCTTGTCAAAGCTATGGTTTTTCCAGTAGTCATGTATGGATGTGAGAGTTGGACTATAAAGAAAGCTGAGCGCCAAAGAATTGATGCTTTTGAACTGTGGTGTTGGAGAAGACTCTTGAGAGTCCCTTGGACTGCAAGGAGATCCAACCAGTCCATCCTAAACGAAATCAGTCCTGAATATTCATTGGAAGGACTGATGCTGAAGCTGAAACTCCAATACTTTGGCCACCTGATGCGAAGAGCTGATCATTTGAGAAGACCTTGATGCTGGGAAAGATTGAAGGCAGGAGGAGAAGGGGATAACAGAGGATGAGCTAGTTGGATGGCATCACTGACTCAATGGAGATGAGTTTGAATAAACTCTGGAGTTGGTGACAGACAGGGAAGCCGGGCATGTTGTAGTCGATGGGGTCGCAAAGAGTCAGACATGACTGAGTGACTGAACTGAACTGAACTGAATGTACTATAATGAGCATATATTGAGGCTCAAGGTTTACTAGAAGCAGAATTGTTCACCATTTTGGACCTAGTTAGTTCTAGCCAGTTTATATTGTATCTTCAAGTGCTACTTCATTCTTTTAAAGGTTGTTTCCTGACCACTTCCCTCCTGTTTCACTTTCTGGGAGTAAGCACTACTGTAAACCTTGATGATGGGCACTTAATATGGACCTCTAATGAAATACAATAGTGTTTTAACTTGTCCTAATTAGGCTTATTTCAGACTTTGTTTTGGTGGTTCAATAGGTGACTGAAGCCCAGAAGAAATTTAAGAATGAAATATCTTTAATTTTGATGTATTATATATATTTGTTATTGCCAAATAAATACAATGCCTTCAGTATGCTGGGTGAAAAGGAAAATCTTTTAGTTCTTTGATTTTCCAATGATTTTGACCCTGTAAATTGGGTGCATTTGAAACTTAAACTGAAAATGAAGGGAAGAATATTGGAGCAAAATGAAAAAAGTTATTTTCATGGTTCACAAAAACAGCATCCTGCTTTTGAAAGTGGAAGTCAGCATTTGGTGGGACCTCACAGTGTGACCTCATAAAACAGTCAAACAAATACAGAGGGTAGGGAGGCTGACTTCAATGGTTCAGGGCACAGGTTCCCAGGGTGAGGCCCTGAGCAGTAGCAGCTGCCTAGGACCCTATTAGGAATGCAGATTCTCAGGCTGACCCAGACTTGCTGGGAGTGGGCTCATTAACAAGTGTTCTAACAAGACCCAGTGGTGAAACTGAGAATCACTGGGTCTCATGGAATTTTTTTTCCTCTCAGCTGCAACTTGTATTCTCTCCTCTAGACTAGCCTGAGACCTTATGCTTTGAGGTGGGGGAAGGGTTTTCTTCCTCTACCTATTCTTTTTTTATATATAAAATATCATTGTGGGGGTTCAGTGGTTAAGAATCCACATTACAATACAGTGGATGTGGGTTCGATTCCTGGTTGGGGAACTAAAATCCCACTTGCCTCAAAGTAACTAAGTCTGTGCACCACAAATAGTCTGAGCACCTCAGTGAAAGATCCTGCATAATGCAACAAAGATCACTAGTACTGCAGCTAAGATCTGAGACAGCCAAATAAATGAATATTAGAAGATTTCATTATGAAGTAAATATTAATGCAAAAGACAACTTTTACTGCAAGTGTAAAATTAAAAGAATGATAAAATCAACACTCATGCTCCTAACATCAGTTGAGTAACTAGAATATTACTAGTACTCAGAGTTTCCTGAGGCATCTTGAAGCAATTGCTTTTTGAGATGGAGGGCATTGGGCAATAAGGCACTTAAAAAAAAGGCTCTTTTTTTTTTATTGCTTCAGACTCTGTAATATAAGTTAGACTTGAACCATTTCAAGGATGAAACATTAATTTAATGTGTAACTTCTATTTTGTGTTCTCATTTATAGTGTCCTCATGCTCAGTGATGTTCTATATGAGTCAGTTCCTTAAAAAATTATTTTTGTAAACTTCAGAGTCTACACTATTGGTTAGTTTCAAGGTAAAAAACTTTTAGTTTTAATTATCCAATGGCTTCCAATTTTTGTTGTAATTCATAATGTCTTCATTAAAATTCTATTATTCAGTCCTTCCTTTTCTTTTATAAAAGTGTCTGGAGCTTAGGCAAAGACTGATTAAACTAGTTATACAGGCATTAAAAGTTAATACCTTTTTGCTTTATTTTTACACAAGTATCAGTGGTTACCATGGTTACCGAGCAGGGTCCAGGTAGTGCCAATTTGCAGATGTGTTAATATGTTTTCTTTGGCTCAGTTTCTCACTTACTGCAACTTTACAGTAACTAGGTTTCAGAGGAGGCTGTTTTCCCTCTCTCTATCCTAGATTAGTTTGGGTAGTTTATTATCTCTTATTTCACACCCTTGATTCAACCAGCTCACCATGCACAGAAGCACTGTTATAGCTGCTGGGGCTGACCAAGGTGACCAACAAAGACAGCTTTCAAGTGACAATTTCCTCTTATTATATCTTTATATTTCATCAGTAGCCAACTCATATCAGTGATGAGTTAGGATCACCTTCTAGATTCTTACGATCCTGGGGAGAGGGATCTTGATTACAAATAATAACCAAATTATTTTGGTTGCAAGCAACAGGAGCCAGCCAGAGAAATGGGTCTTTCATGGAACCCATGGGTCAAGATGCCATTGGAATGAAGAATTTGAATGCTTCAGAACTTTGCCTTCTCTTTGTCATTTCCTGTGATTCTTTGTTGTTTCCTGTGATTCTTTGTTGTTGTGGCTAAATGTACATGCCATGAAATATGCCATTTTAACCATTTTGATTGCACTGTTTTGTGGCATTGAGTGCATTCACATTGCTGTGCAACCCCCACCACCACTCATCTCCAGAACTTTTTCATCATTCCAAAGAGAAACTCTATACCCATCAAGTTCCCTATTTGCCTCTTGACCAGCCGCTGGTAATCACTATTCTTTTTTCAGCCTCTATGAATAAGTGGAATCATACAATATTTACCCTTTTGTGATTGACTTATTTCACTTGGCATAATGTCCTCAAATTTCCTTCGTGTTATAGCATGTGGCAAAATTTTCTTCCTCGTTCAGTCTGAATAAAATGCTATTGGATGAATCTGTTACCAAAAGGTGAAATTTTGGGGTTTGGCTGCTTGCCACCCAAAAGCCAATAAACAGGCCAGGTTATTGTGGAAGGGAAAGTTTGCTTTGTTTCCGATGTCAGCACCAGCCACAGGGGAGGGGAGGGCAGACATCTGTCCAAAGGCTGACTCCCTGCACTGGCAACCAGTGAGGCAAGAGCTTTTATAAACAGAAGGAGGGGGTTCCATGCAGAAATAGCACAGTTATCTCTAACAGTCATCTTAAAATTGGCCATTGATGGTCTGACCAGCATTATCTTGGTTGTTTTAGGTACAGTTAATCTTCAGTTCCAGGATCCGTTTTTTCCATTTCTTTGAGGCCAATTCTCAGAACTGTGGCATCTTTTGTCATGGGTACTGTCTGGTCATCATGTACTTAACTTCTCCACCTGGTGTTTTAGTATCTATAAGACAGCTTGCAGGATATGGCTCAGAATATTATCTATGGCCCTTGAGAAAGAACTCAGTGTCCTTGACTGTGCTTAAAGACTACGCTCTTATTATGTAGTCTTCTTTGACTGTTTTCCTTTGTTTTCACATGTTCTCATTTTTCTGATTAAACTTATTCTTTGACTAAAGTTTTCCACAGACAAAAGGCTGGCTGAGGACATGAGGGTTCAAGGACCATAGTGTCCTGCTCCATTTCAGATATATGATATTTTGTTCACCTAGTTCTTCCACTGATGAACACATGGGTTGCTTCTACCTTTGGGCTATTGTGAATAATGTTGCAATGAACATGGGCATACAGATGTCTGTCTGAGTCTCTGCTTTCAATTCTTCTGGGTATACACCCAGAAGTGGAATTTCTGGATTATATTTAGTTTTATGGAGAATCACCCTACAGTTTTCCACAGAAGCTGCATCAGTCTACTTTCCCACTATCAGTGCACAAGGATTATAATTTTTCCACATTCTTGCCAACACTTTGCTATTTTCGATCCATCAAGTAGCCATCCTAATGGTAGTGAAGTGGTGTCTTACTGTGGTTTTGATTTGCATTCCCATAGTGGTTACTGATATTGAGCATTTTTTCATGTGCTTATAGTATACCTTCTTTGAAGATGTCTGTTCAAGTCCTTTGCCCATTTTTCAATTGAATTGTTAGTTTTATTGTTGTGGGGTTTCTGTATATATTCTGGATATTAATCCCTTATCAGATATATCATTTGCAAACATTTTCTCTCATTCTGTCATTGCCTTTTTACTCTGTTATTGTGTCCTTTGATGCACAAAAAGTTTTAATTTTGATGAAGTCTGGTTTACATAGTTTTCTTTTACTGCCTGTGCTTTTGGTGCTGTATACAAGAAATACTGTCATATCCAATGTCATGAAGCTTTTAGACTATTTTTTCTTCTAAGACTTGTATGGTATTAACACTTAGATTTGAGTGTTTGAGACATTTTGAGTTAATTTTTGTTGGTGCCCAGGGCAGATCACCCCAAAATATATCTCAATGCATATTGACTGTTTTGAGTTAAAGTTATTAAAGAAATGGCAGGCATAAGAGGGACACTGATTCTCCTTGCTGTCCAGGAAAGGTGCATATTTGCATCTAAAGGTAAAAGGACACCCTTATCATTACCAATAGAGAATTGGCTAAGAAGAAGCCTGTATAAACAAGCCTGTATAAGAAGCCTGTATAAACAAACTTTGCTATTTCTTCAATTTACTAGTCCAGGACAAATCTGTTTAGATTCTTCACTAATTAAGCCCCCAATGCCTAAATTTCTTCGCCCTATTAATTCCTCGCAAATTTATGTTTCTTTGTCTAGAAAGTATAAAGTTGCTTGCTTTGGCAGCTTATCAGGTCCTATTTCTATAAAACCTCTTTGTGCATGAGTTAAATTTTTCTTTTCCTCTGGTAAATTTGTCTCATGTCCAGCCACAAGAACTCAAGAAGGATAGACAGGGAAATTTCTCCCTCCCCAACCTGGGCTAAAGTAGAAGTCCATGTTGGACCATGTTGGTATTAGGTTTTCCCAATACTTTTTGTTGAGAAGACTGTCCTTTTCCTGTGACTTTTGTCTGCATTGAAGACAAGCTTCCTCTGCATCTTAGGTCCACACGACAGAAAACAGGGCTCCTGAGGGTATATATTATGGATTTAGTCAATCAAAGACTACCATTTTTTTTTATTCCAGTTCCAAATAACGATACCTTAATGGACCACATATTGACTAGTAGCCAGAGGGTTTAGTTACTTGACTCCTAGGGACTCACTACTAAAATCATTAATTCAACATATATTTCTGAAGCACTTTCCAGGTGTTCTAGGCAGAGATGCAGCAGTGAATGAAACAGTGTCCATGTGCCCAGGGAGATTTTATCCTAATAATCATGAGAATGGAAGAAAAGGGAAGATTTAAGCAGTGGGGGTCGGAAAGGCAACCCCATAGATACTCACTGCAGCATGCAAATACCTACCTATACCTAACAATATGCCACTCACAAGCATGCCAAGAATATTTAGTAAAAATTGTCATATTCTATTTATGAATTTCTTTCAAAAAGAGGACTTGTCAGGTAAATTAATCCAGATTATATACATATTTTCAAATTTTATTTATTGTTGTTTTTGGCTGCTCTGGGTCTTTGCTGCTGCTCGTAGGCTTTCTCTAGTTGCTCTGAGTGGGGGCTACTCCCTAGCTGCATTATGCTGGCTTCTCACTGTGGTGGCTTCTGCTGTTGCAGAGCACGAGATCTAGGGTGTGTGGGTTTCAATAGTTGTGGCACATGGGTTTAGTTGCTCTGTGGCACATGGAATCTTCCTGGAGCAGGGATGAACCCGTGTCTCCTGCATTGGCAGGAGGATTCTTTACCACCAGACCACTAGGGAAGTCCCAGATTATATTTTAATTAGCAAAAGTTACATAAACACCATTTCTAAGTGAGGAAGACAACTTTTACAGGGCAGAATAAAATAGGTTTTAATGAAAGTACAGGAAAAATGATTGGGTATGCAGAACCATTAATTTTGAGAGAAATTAATTTTGGTTGAAGAAAAGCCATGAAGATGAGAGCATTTCAGTAGGACTCTGGGTGATTCGTGGGGCTGTGAAGGGCAAGGAGGAGCAGGAGACCGTTCATGCTGGAGAGGATCCCTTGAGCAGAGAGGGCTGGAGACTTGGAAGTGGGTGGTATGTTTGGGGCACTTGTATCTGCCCCATGAATCATGCACACATATGTCTGAGGCATCCTTGGAGGATCTCCGGAATGGCCCAGTAGGCAATCTCTGGGAACACTGCTCTCTCTGGAGAAGTGGTGCTCTTATGAACATGGTGTGTTTTGGAGGGATGGGTACTTGTCAGATGGTGGAGAATCATATATTCAACATGAGGGTTTTGCATTAAGACCTGGGTAGGAACTTTGGTTACACTACTATATGTGATCTTAGGCGAGTTATTTAATTTTTCCAAATCTTAGTTTCCTCTTCTGGGAAATGTACATTAGAATTAATCTCTTAAAGTTCCAGGGAGTGTTTCAGTTTTATCTTTAAAAACACCAAGCAATTATTTTGTTTCCAAATAAGAGTTGGGCAGGACTTGGCCATATTTGCTCCAGGCAATGTCAGCTGGGGCTGAGGGGCTGGGTGCATTCACTAGGTTAGCACTGGGGGAGTGAGGGATATGGCTGGCTGTTGGCTGGTAGCTCAGCTGGAGCTTGTCTGGTGCTTGGGTTCCTCTCCATGTGGGCCTCCACATTGCTGCTTAGGCTTCCCTATTTCATGTGGCTGAATTTCAATATCACAGTTTTTCTCTCTCCCTGTCTCCCCCTGTATCCAGGCCACCTTTCCTCTATCATTCTCCCACGCCCGCCCCCAACCCTGACCTCACAATCAGTACAGTTGTTTCAGAGTAGCTAGTCCCTCGGCTTTTATGAACACATCTTCCCCCTTCTGAGGCCTAATCTGGCTTATTTTATTATTAACTTTCTGCTCTAGTTGACATCATTCTTGACTTGGTCAGTCCATAGTCTTGGTGGGTTTCTTAGCTGGGGCCCACTGTCAGCTTTCACATGTTGGAAATTAGTTTGATCCCATCACTCGTGATTCTATGAAACTGATCTAGTATAATCTGTGACTTGATTCAGTACACTTTCTCCTCCAGTTAATACTGTTTCTCCTGGGTCTTTGTTTCAATCTCTCATCCCTTATATAGTTGTTGTTGTTGTTGTTTAGCCCACCAGGCTCCTCTATCCATGGAATTCTCCAGGCAAGAATACTGGAGTGGGTAGCCATTCCCTTCTCCAGGGGATCTTCCCCACCCAGGGATTGGACCCCTGTCTCCTGTATTGGCAGGCAGATTCTTTACCACTGTGCCACCTGGGAAGTCCATTATCCAGGTGTAGAAGTTTGCAAAAAGAACAATAAAAGAGCCTGGGGCACAGAGTAGCTCTCAGGGTCCCTCACTTCTCAGCTTATTCACAATGGTTGCTCCCAGGGCCATCCACTGGAACCTTCCGCCCACCTTCAGGAGATCAGGGGAGGGGCTTAATCCCCTGTACCCAGTCCCTGCTCTAGCCCTGCTTGACTGAGTGACCCTCAGCAAGTTCTTTAACCACCTCTGAGCTTCAGTTTCTGAATCTGTACAGCAGGGGAATGATAACCATACTCATCCCAAAAGGTTGCTGTGAGTTAAACCATTCCAGGTGCTGAGTCAGTACCTGGGTAGAGACCACTCAGTACTGCCACTGTCAGCTGTTATCACTCAGGTTGGTGTGTGTTGAATTTCATCGTCTGGGTCTTGAGGACCCATTCTCCTCCATCTGCCACTCAACAGGCTTTCAGTCATTGGTCTCTGTTACTTGGTTCAGGGGATGAGAACTCTTTTTAGTGGCTGTTGGTGGAAATAAACAATGATAAAGGTCAACTGGTTTCTGTGGTTAAGATGGTTAAAGCCCTGTAGCAGATTCTGGCCCTGGGCAGTATGTTTGTTTCTTGTGGCTGCGGTTAACAAGCTTAGAGGCTTCACAAACACAAACTTTATCTCACGGTCACACAGGTCCGTCCTGACACGAGTCCCTCAACTAAAATCAGGTGTTGGTAGGGCTGATTTCCTTGATGGGAGCTCTCCAGGAGAATCCGATTCCTTGCCTCTTCCGGTTTCTGCCCAGTTTCTTTGGCTCTGACCTTCTTCCTCCATATTCAAAGTCAGCAAAGCAAACTTCCCACATCACACCTCCCTACCCATCTTCCATCCTTGCATCCCTCTTTCTCAGCTGGAAATATTCTTCCCTTTTAACGATTCTTGGGGCTAGATGGAGCCCACCTGAATTAGACAGGCTATTCTCTTCATGTCAAGGTCCATGCCCTTAATCATACTTGCCATGTAGGGTAGCAGTCACAGGTTCTGAGGATCAAGTTGTGGGCATCCTCAGAGGGTGGGAAAGCCCATACTTTGTCCTGGGACATTATGGACTCCAGTCTTGCCCTGGTAGAAGATGGGACCTCAGGCCAAAGCACTGAATTCACTTTTCTCCCTTGCCTTAGTTGTAAGATGATAACAGTGGCTAGTGACATTAAGAGAATTAAAAAGAGTGAGTCTGTGAAGGCATCTGGCCAAGGCTGGCCCAGCTCACACACTCTACAATCGTTTCTCTGAGCTGCTCAGAATAACATGTGCAAGAATGCTTAGAGAACTGTAAACACCATGCTAATCTAAGTTACTCTGGTGATCTTGGACCAGTCCAGCTTGTAGAGAAAAATCCTGATTGAGGATGTTTAAAAAGGATATTTGTTTCAGAAGCAATTTGAGTTTGCTAGAATGCAGTGAGTTCACAAAGATCAAGTGAATAATCTCACTTTAGAAAAACTCATTAAAACTGTGTTTAAAGTAATGAATTTCAGTTCAGCATCCAGTCTGTTACCTCCACGGGTGGCCAGTGCTCCTGGAGGTAGGATCCACATCGAGGTTTGGCTCTGTGCCACCTTCCTAATTGGACACCTTGATGAATTGTAATTGAAACCATCTTCACTCCCTGCTGGCTGAGCCCCAGAGGCTTCTCTACAGGGGACAGAGACAGTTTGCCGGCAGAGCAATGCCTGAGACTCCAGGCCACAGATTCACAAGTGGCCAGCTCACATCTCCTCATGTCTTCACTCAGCAGTTGGCTCTCCCATATGTGGCTGATTCGGTGTAGGAGAAGGGCCAGAAAGACAGGGGTACTGAGCACCAAGTACTGTGGCTGCCTCAGTGTCCCTTCCATTGTCCTCATTCTTCTCTTTGATGGCAACTTGATGCCACTGAATCCTTCCAGAAATTACATATTTTCCCTTTGAGATTTAAAAATGAACATACACATGCATAGACACTCACACACACACTTACATACATAATGCACATTCACATACACCAATGCTAGACCTTAGGCCCAGAGATTCTGACATCAACAGTCTGAAGTAGAGCCTCGGGATTAATTGTTTCTTAGATTAAATACATGCACAAAAACAAAGAAATGCTTCAAAACCATGAACACAGATTTGTGGCAGACACGCCAACAAACCTGGGTGACAAGCAACATCATTTACAAATGATTTTCAGAATCAGATAGCCAGGGTGGTATCTACTGGCCACAGAATCATAAATGTTCAGTGGCAACCCAACAACTTAGAAAAATTGTTTTCAGTGGCAGTGGACACCCAGGAGCCCATTTGATTTGTGTGTGTATAGCATTTGTGTGTGTGTGTGTGAACTGAAGTTGTAGTGATTGTATTTACTACAGTTTAGAACATGGCTGCATAGCTGACCCACTTCCTTACTTTGGCTGTTGGGTGGGGCCCCCATTCTCTCTGTGTGTGGGGACAAGACAGTTGCATCCGGGAGTCCTGCCATCTGTCCTCTGGTGGGTTCCCCAGTAGAGAGCTCTGAGGGGTGGGAGACAAATTAGCTGGATAAGGCTGCCTCGTCCCTCTGCTGGTGGCCATGCTCCGTAAAGGTGACCCTCTCCACAGGACTCTACTGGAACCTCAGAGCCCAGATAGTCAGGCTGTACCCACACTAACCCTTGAGAATATTTTTTCATATTTTCATAGAATCTCTTTCCTAAGCCCTCTTCCAAGTACCCTGTTGGATAACTTTTCATCTGCTTCCTGCTGGGACTTGATGGTTACTATTACAATGATTACCATAGTTGAACACGACTCAGCCACTAAACAACTACCCTCATTGAAATGAAGGATGTGGTTGGCTTTGTCTCTGAAACTCACTTCAGGTTGTGTGTCCCTGGGAATCCCCCTGAAGGCAGGCAATTATACACCATAGTACTCCTGGTGATGGGGTGTGGCAGAGTGAAAGCATTAGTTGATCAGTTGTATCTGACTCTTTGTGACCCATGGATAGTAGTCTGCCAAGCTCCTCTGTCTATGGGATTCACTAGGCAAGAATACTGGAGTGGGTAGCCATTCCCTTCTCCAAGGGATCTTCCCAACCCAGGGATCGAACCAGGTCTCCTGCATTGGGGCAGATTCTTTAGTGAAGCCTGTGTCAGGGAATAGAGGAGCCAACATGATCTTGGGGAGGATGGATAATTAAAATGGGGTAGGTGCAAACTCAGAAATACATGGTTAGCTCTCAACTATGTATGGTGTTGAAGGGGGAAAACCAGAAGGAGAAAGTGTTATTGAACCAAATTAGAGTCTGCTTGACTGTGTTTACAGTAAAGCCAATTTACTGACCGTGGGTTAAGGTTAGGAACATCCCCTGGAGAAGGAAATGGCAGCCCACTCCAGTATTCTTGCCTGGAAAACCCCATGGATGGCGGAGCCTGGTATGCTACCTTCCACGGGGTCACAAAGAGTTGGACACGACTGAGCGACTTCACTTTATGAAGAAAAGCACAGCATTTATTACAGGGCACCAAGCGAAGAGTCCAGGTAGCTAGTGCTTAAAAGGCCTGAAAAACTTTCAAGGGAAGATTTCTAAAGACAGGTTGTTGGGTGGAGCGGAGATTGTGGAGGTGTATGATCAACTCATGGACATTCTTCCAATTTGGTGGTGGTGAGGTAGTCAGGGGTCAACATCATCAGTCTTCTGGTTCCTGCTGATCTGAGGTGTGTACATCTGTGGGCAGCATTGAGTAAACTTCTCCTCCTAGTGGCAGTTTCAGTATCTGCAAAATAGCTCAAAGCACAGGGCTCAGAATATTACCCATAGCTCTTGGGGAGGAACTAAAGGTCCTCAACTTTGTTTAATGGCTAAACCATTAATATTTTGGCTTGTTTGACTGTTTTCCTTTGTTTCTTCATTTTCTCACGCCTCTGATTAAATTTACTCTTAGGAACTTAGAGAAGGCCCAGGAGGCTAATGTTTTTATACAGACTAGAGGCAGGCAGAAGACATAGGGTGAGGGGAGCTGTGCTGGAAAGGCCCCATAGGATCCTGCTTGGTTATGAAAGCACAGAACCATTTCTGTGACCTAAAATATGCACCACACAAAATAATACTATAAGGAGACAACCTTGTGGAACCCTGATAACAGCACCTCCAGTGGGTGCCAGTGGTAGGGAGGAAGTAGGAAATGGACAGGTACTGGCTTCTGAAAGGGAAGATAGAATAAACAAGAGAGGATTCTTGCACAGACTGATGCTAATTTTTTATGAGTATGATTAGGTCAACTCACTTTTACCCAAGGTTAAAAAAAGATACGATTTATAATGGTAGGCTGCCTTGTTACTCTGCTGGGGTAGTCCACCAATCATGAAATATATCTGAATGGGGTTTTTAAGAAACAGCTCTCCAAATAATTTGATTGCTTTTGTGTTTTACAGAAGGCTTGATTTTGCCCAAAGAACCTGAAATTAATTCCTCCACTCTGTGTTATGGCAAAACACATGTTACCATGGTTTCTTAAAACAAAATTTCAATTAGCAGATGGAGCTACTGAAAGGGAAGTGTCTTACTGGTGTAGAAATTTGGAGCAGAATTAAGGCTAAAATAAACACATTTCAAAAAGTCCTACCGTTTAGAATTATCGTGAATTGCTGCCAACAGTATGGTGGTATATTAATTATTGTGTTAAACATTCTTAACTGATATATATAGATCATGAAAACTAGCAAATTTAGTATGAACATTTAGTTTACAATATTCTTTATATTTTATCAATAATATTTTTAAACTTGGAGAATGTTGGTTAGAAGTAGATGAAATATAGGAACTTACTTAGATTTCACTGTGGAAGATTATAACCATTGAAACATTTTGAAAATGTTGAAGTGAATCAGTTGAGATCATCTAAATCACCGCCAGAATTAAAATCACGTTATCCTTGTAGGGTGTTTTAAACACTGGTAAATTACAAGGTGTGATATAAAGTCAGATGTTTATTATTACTCAATTTGTTCTCCTGGTGGTAGTACAAGTTTAGACAGCCCCTAGCTGCTCAGAATGAAGACTACATTTCCCAGCATCCCTTGCAGCTATTTGTGGTCACATGGTTATATCTCTCTGCTGTTAAAACTGTTTCACTGTAAGATCCAGCAACTTGCACCCTTTGCCATCTTTATTCATTTCTCCTTGCTTTCTAGAATGTGTCCTGCTATAGCTTCTGGGCTAGGCTTCTTTATGCATGAGAGAAATCAATTTCTACTTAAGGTGAGCAAAAGCTATCTGGAGTTAGCCTCTTGTCGAGGAGCCTTTGTGTGTTGGTCACTCAGTCGTGTCCCACTCTTTGCGACCCCATGGACTGTAACCCACCAGGCTCCTCTGCGCATGGAATTCTCCATGCAAGAATACTGGAGTGGGTTGCCATTCCCCTCTCCAGAGGATCTTCCCAACCCAGGGATCGAACCCCAGTCTCCTGCATTGCAAGCAGATTCTTTACCGTCTGAGCCTAGTTCTAGGTATTGCAAGTTCTTTCACTAGCCTCATAGGTTTGATATTTCAAAGGAGCAACCAGTGTATTTGACAAGTTCTCACAAATAATTAAATATATTTCCTATTGCAGTTCTAAGTGTCAGTGGTGACACTCAAGACACCTGGTTGTCACTTTCTTCCGTTCTCCCATCTTCTTGTGATACCCATATGCCTCACTATGGAGTCATGGAATATGGAATGAAGAATTCATATGAAGCAATGAGCTTGTCTTTCATGTTGTGAAGTTTGGGGTCCAAGAGACCTTGTGTGGCTTGCCCTGCTGACCTTTGGGATCTGTGGGCCCTACTCTCCGCCCCCGCCACCCCCTCCCCCTGCTCTCCAGCCACACTGGCTTTTTTCAGTCCCGTCTATACTCCAGGCCTCTCTTGCTGCAGAGCCTTTGCATCTGCTCCTCCCTCTCCCAGGAAGCCTCCTCCCTGCTGTCATATCGCTCAGGTCTCAACTCCTACATCACTTCCTCAGGGAGCCTTCACTGTTCCTCCAGATGAAATAATTTGCTCTCAGAGAGGGTCTGTGTCAGTCTTTGCCCAACACTTTATTCATGGTACTTAGCACAGAGCCAGGCACTGAGTGAGTTCTCAGGGAGATGTTTGTTTACAAAATGTGGAACATTGATTACTGAAATTGTTATTGTCCTCCTTCACATTTGGAGCATCAAGGAGCTAGATGAGGAGAGCTGTGACTTAATTATGCAGTACCAGATCTAAACCATTCCATGTTGTTACACTGTGTGTGTCCAATTGGTATATATCTACAGGTTACCCTTATTATAATAGTGATCTTTATTTTATAGCAGAATTTTGCTACACACAAATATTGAGAGGAGTCATTGGAAATGCAGATTACTGTTGAATGCAACTTACATACTCTTTCCATCTCATGTTGGTAGCACAGATGTTTCTTACTAACCTCAGTGGTATTATTAGAAATGAACCATATCTGCTAGACTAGTGAGAAACATTCCCCACCAGTGCCTCTGAAGACCAGGCCCCTTAGCTTTTCCTTCGATTTCTGGTGTCAGTATAGTGCTGACCACACATTAGATATGTACCATGTATTTTTGAATAATATGACGGAAAGAATCAGGTTATAAATTCATCTTTCTCTCTATCTATCTGTCTGTCTGTCTATCTACTGGGGCTTCCCAGGTGGCTTGGTGGTAAAGAATCCGCCTGCAATGCGGGAAACATGGATTCGATCCCTAGGCTGGGGAGACCACCTGGAGAAGGAAATGGCCACCCACTTCAGTATTCTTGCCTGGAAAATCCCATGGAGAGAGGAGCCTGCTGGGCTATAGTCCATGGGGTCGCAAAGAGTTGGACACAACTTAGTGACTAAACAACAATATCTATCTATCTGGCATCATCATTACTGTCTTCAAAATGGATCCCAAAGTAAAAGACTAACAGGACCAAAGAATCAGAAATATCCTCATCCCACCTCCTAAAACTGAATCTCTTTCCTGACTCCACCTCCCTTCCTAGCTACCACCTCAGCTTTTATCTCTTCTTCACTTTATACTCTAAGTGAAGTGAAAGTCGCTCAGTTGTGTCCGACTCTTTACGACCCCACGGACTATTCAGTCCATGGAACCCTGTAGGCCAAAATACTGGAGTGCGTAGCCTTTCCCTTCTCCAGGGGATCTTCCCAACCCAGGGATTAAACCCAGGTCTCCTGTATTGCAGGCAGATTGTCTACCAGCTGAGACAAAATGGAAGCCCAAGAATAGTGGAGTGGGTAGCCTATCCCTTCTCCATAGTATCTTTCTGACCCAGGAATCGAACTGCGGTCTCCTACATTGCAGGCGGATTCTTTACCAACTGAGCTATCAGGGAAGCCCAAAGTTTACAGCAAGTACCCTTGTAAGAGTCAACTCTGTATTCTCTTCTCCTGTTCTCTTCTGGGTCCAATGTACACAACTGCTGTTACTTAGGTCACTAGAAAATGCTTATACTTTTTGGGGGCCCATCCCATGGAGCATGTGGAATCTTAGTTTCCTGACCAGAAATCAAACCTGCACCCCCTGCAGTGGAAGAAGGGAATCTTATCCACTGGACCACCAGGGAAGTCCCAAGAAATGCCCACACTTCTAAATCCATCATGCATTCTCTGCTTCCATCTAACTGAGGACACTGGACAGAAATGGTTACTCTCTCCCTCTTGTTGTCCTTCTTCTTGGACCACTTTTCCCCTCTCCTCAAACACTAGCTCCCCAAACTCAGGATTCAGGTTGTGTTCTCTTTTCTATCCACACCTGAGCCATGATTTTATAGCTTTAAATACCACAGATATGCTAGCCTTGCCCAAATTTACATGTCTAGCCCTTACTTTTTCCTTCAGCTCTAGATTCCTCTATTTGACGGCCCTTTCAACATTGCTCCTTGGACTTCTAATATCTTGAATTTAGCACATCTAAAAGCAATCGCCCTCCTCCCTGCCAGGACTGCTCCAACGACAGTCTTCCCCAGGTCACAAATGGAAGCCACATGCTTCCAGTTCTCAGGCCAAAGATCTTCAATTTGTCCTTGACTCCTTTCCCACTACCCACATCCAATCCATGAGCAAATCTCATCAGATCTGCCTTCAAAATACATCCAGAGTGCCACCTCTCCTGGTGCTCTGCTCCTATGTCCCTGGCACCATGCCCTCCCACCTGGACCGCTGTATCACCTGGAGAACTGCATCACAGGTTAACTTGCTCCCTGCACCCGCTTCTGTTCTCCACACAGCAGCCAGCACCATCACAAAAGAATGTAAAAATGGAAGTCTGTTTCTGAGTGCACATCTTCTCATCTGACTTAGAGTGAATCCAGTACCTCCTGTGACCTCTGAGGCCCTGCATGGCCTGGCCTCTACTGACCCTCTCTTTCCAGTCTTACCACACTCCCTCCCTTCCCTCTGTCTAAGTATCTGGTGTCTGAGCCCTTTCTTGAGTATGCAGAATGCTCTGCTCAGGGATTTTGCATCTGCCATTCCCTCTGCCCCATGCTCTTCGCCAAAGACTTCTACTGGCCATTTCCCTTGGCTCCTCAATACCCCTTGCTCAGCAGGCCTTCCCTGGACATCCCACCTGAACTCACACCTCCTCCCCACTGCAGCATATGCTGGTTCCACTCTTTGATTTTTGCTTCGCATCAGCACCCGTCACTGCCTGTCGTACTAGATATTTGACCCATGGATCTTGTTTAGTTTCCCTCTTTTCCAATACAGACTAAGCTCTGCCATGTCAGGGCTGTCCTTCTATTGTGTTTCCTGTTGTATCCGGGTTGTTGCTGTTCAGTCTCTCAGTCATGTCCAACTCTCTGTGACCCCATGGACTGCAGCACCCCAGGCTCCCCTGTCCTCCACTATCTCCCAGAGTTTCCTCTAATTCATGACCACTGAGTTGGTGATGCTATCTAACCATCTCATCCTCTCTTGACCCCTCTCCTATTGCCTTTAATCTTTCCCAGCATCAAGGTCTTTTCCAATGAATCAGCTCTTTGCATCAAGTGGCCAAAGTATTGGAACTTCAGCTTCAGCATCAGTCCTTCCAGTGAATATTCAGGGTTGATTTCCTTTAGGATTGGCTAGTACCTGGCACCAATTGGGTGTTTGTGAAGGTTGAGTGGTTAAGCAGGCTGCCCTGGTCTATATAGCCTGTGGAAAGAGTCACAGCCACTGAGAATCTGCAGAAGCCTGTCCTGGTCTACGTTAGTCTCTGCTGGACTTTACTAATCTGCACTGTCTCTACGATCTGCATGGGTCTATATTGGTCCACAATGGTCTGTGCTGGCCTGCACTGTCTATACTGGACTTTGAAAGTGAAAGTGTTAGTCGCTCAGTCATGTCTGACCCTGTGACCCTGATGGACTGTATCCCACCAGGCTCTTCTGTCCCTGGAATTCTTCAGGCAAGAATAAAGTAAAAATGCAATATATCATTCATGACTTTGTGGCCTGGCAGGTCCCTCTGGGCTCGATTTCCTCTTGATGAAGTCATGTTGGACCAAAGCAGAGAGGCAGAGGGTCTCTGTGTTGGGTGGACTGCCTTCTTAAGAGCTGGGCCTTGGCGGCTAGTGCCTCACCTCTGAGGACACACATTTTTTTTCTCTCTTTCTTTTTTCTTTTTAAAATTATGAAAGTATAATAACACATTTACAGGAGACTTGGAAAACACAGAACAAAGTTACATATAACTCCACTATATATTACAATTATTTTTGAAGTATATAAATTAAGATTTTTAGTTGGAGTTTCAATATCAAACCCTCAAAAATTAATAGAATGAATATATAGAGAAGTAGAAGGATATGGTAGACCTGAAAATCACCATGAACTATTTTACATCATTAAGATTTATACAATTTTCACACAACAGCAGTATACAAATTCTATTCACGGTCCCATAGACTATAAACTAGGAAACACCAGAACATATCCAGGGAAAAAAAACAAAGTGCAAAAAATTCATGGTCTCAAGGTATTGAAATCATAGTCTGTTCTCTTATCACTGTGGAATTATGTTAGCAATCAATATCAAAAGACATTAGAAAATAACCCATATACTTTCATGTGCCATGTGACGTTTACCGAGGACACACATTTTTGCCTGATTTACATTTTCACACCTAAATGGCCTTTGAGCAGCAAAATTCTGCTGACAAACGAAGGTTCTGTACAATAGCTTGGAACCTCTGTGTGCCGCTCAGATGCTTCCATCCTCTCTCAGCAAGTGTGTGCAGTTGTTGTTCCTTGACCAGTCCATTGGGGATCGCTTTATTTTGGTGAAATGAGTAAAGGACTAGAAGATGAGTTTGTTCATAATCTTGAGATGTCACTTTCCACCTCTTAGGTTGTAAAATTAGTTAGTACGACACTGTGGGGTGAGGACATGAGACCAGCACTGCCATCTAATGTCCGTGGAGGGCACCTGTGTGACATCTACTGAACTTACTAATACATCTGACCAAGGGGCCTAGTAAGTTTACTCCCAGAGATTTCTCAGGTGTACTCATGTACATGTAAACTGATAAAAATAAAAGTTCTTCAGGGACTTTCCTGGTGGTCCAGTGGCTAAAACTCTGCAGTCGCAACGCAGGGGGCCTGGGTTCAATCCCTGGTCAGGGAACTAGGTCCCACGTGCCACAAATGGGAGTTCAAAAGCTGCAACCAAAAAAGATCCTATGTGCCATAAGGTGGATCAAGGATGCGGCATGCTGCAGCTGGGATCTGGTGGAGCCAAAAAAAACAAATAAATATTCTTTTAAAAAGTTCTCCACTGAAACATGGAATGGGAATATTGGAAATAAACAAAATGTCCATGAATATGGAGCTGGCTTAATAAATGATGATTCATCCATTAAATAATATATTCTGTCTCTAGTAAGGGGATTAAGGAGAATTTTTTTCCCCTCATTATTGATAACATGGAGTTATTTCACCAAGGAGAGTGAAAATTGTGGTGGCTGGGACAGAACAGCAGGTGCGGTATATAACCCTTTGTATTTGCACACGGTATCTCTAAAGGGATGCCTGGGGTGACTGGCCATGACAGTGACCACAGTGAGGGGACCAGGAGGGAGGGAGACTTCTTGTGGTATATTTAAGATAGGTCTCCACATAGTTTGCTTGGCTGCCAAGACAAAGGACCTCAGGTTGGGTGGCTTAGACTGCAGACATTGCTTTCTCACGGTTCTGGAGGCTGAAGTCTCAGACAAGGTGCAGCTTTGGCATTGATGAGACAGCTGCTTTCATACCATGTCCTTACACGGCATTTCCTCAGTGCAAACACATGGAGAAAGCCCTGGTGTCTGTTAGTCTTCAGCTAAGGACCAGTTCTGATCGAATTAGGGTCTCACCCTTATGACCTCATTTAACTCTAATCCCCTCCTTTAAAACCTTATCTCCTAATACAGTGACATTGGGAGATAATGCTTCAACCTATGAATTTGAGGGGACAAAATTTAGTTCATAACTGACTCAGGGTTGGAGTATAATGAAAACTTTATAGGAAATCCTTCAGGACGCTATGCTGCAAACCTGTCTCCTCTCTCTAACTTTCTCTGTATTGAAGTGGGTTATCTGTACAGAGAAATACATATGTCATATGGAGCAGTTCACAGCATCTTTGCAATAGGAACCTCCAGGCCACCCACACCAGACAAATAATTAAAATTTGGTCAATCCCCTGGGACACCCCTAGTCCCCTTTTCAGTTGTTAGTCCTTTCTTCAAGTCAGCATTCTCCCACCTTCTAACAGCATTGATTGCTTTTGCCTGTTATGAGTCTGGGGTGTGCCTTTTGAGGGCCTCAAATCTGGCTTCAGTTAGATGCCCACCAGACTAAAGTAGAGTGACCAGCTGTCCCTGTTACCTGGGGCTGACAGGGTAAAAGGGACCCAGGACTTTCAGTCTTAAAACTGGGACAGTCTTGGGCAAATAGGACCTGTTACTCACCGCAGACTTAAGCCACTTGACTGTGTGTTCAAGTGTGAAGAAAAGAAACGCCTAAAGTTAGGGGTGAACTATCAGAAGTACACGGTAAGCAAGTGTGGTTTTCTACGATGGATCTCTTGTTCCGGTCTCAGCCCGCTGAGAATGTGCACTGTTTGGCTTTGATTTTTGCCTGGTGTGGACGCAGGAATTTCTGGGAAAGTGTGTGTGTCAGTGTGCGTGTCTTAGAGGCCGGACCTGACCTCCCTGCTGGTCTCTGAATTTGAACTTGGCCTGAACCACAGGGAGCTCCTACCTCAGAGCCCAACAGCTCTGCCCCACCATGTCCAGCCGTCCCAGGGTATTCAAGGCTGGGATTTGAGAATTAGAACACCTCTTCTTGTCTTGGAGAAGAAAATGGCAACCCACTCCAGTATTCTTGCCTAGAGAATCCTGTGGACAGAGGAGCCTGGTGGGCTGCTGTCCACAGGGTCACATAGAGTTGGACACGACTGAAGTGACTTAGCAGCAGCAGCAGCTCCGTGCCTCTGAAATTTTCCATCCTGGGGAAAAAAGGTTTCTGCTGATGAAGTGTGCTCTGGAGCTTCGGACTCACTAGGAACATTACTGGACTGTTTTGTAGACACCTTCCTTCCTTCTTCTGAAAACAGGAATCAAATTTAGAATCAGTCTAATCCTGGAGGAAAACAAGGCACGTAAGTCGTGTAAAGTAGCTTCCAAAGGTGGAAGATTTGAAACAATATTTAAGAGAGATAGTGAGTTCCAGAAAATGAAAACTGAAGCAAGAATTTTTTTTCCTAATGAAATCTGTCACAACTAAATTGTTCTTTGAGTTTTTTTTTGCTGTGTCATAAAGAAGTGATTCCATGTGTTTTAAATTGTATTTTGAGAGAGTGTTTGGAGAAAGTTAAAATAACACATTATGCTGTGTGTGACTATTTGGGGAGATACACTGGGGTGCGAGTGCCTTCTGGAGATAACTCAGCCCTTTCTCAGAGACGCCAGCAAGTTGTTAGTGAGGCTCTGGTTACTTAAGACCTGCAGATGGGGAGAAAACACTGGTTTAAAAAATGGGCAACACAGAGGAATCGGGTGGAGAGGGAGGTGGGAGGGGGGATCGGGATGGGGAATATGTGTAACTCTATGGCTGATTCCTATCAATGTATGACAACCCCCCCCCCCAAAAGAGAAAATAAAATAAAATAAAAAATGGGCAACAACTTGAAATTCAAGGTGGGTGTTGGGGGGCTGATGAAGGCACTGCTTTGCAATCATTGCTTCTCCAGAGGTCCAGTCTACTACAGGAACAGGGCAATGACTGCTCCTGATTTTCCTGGGAAACCCAAGGAGGCCAGGCTGATCCCAGAGGGAGGCCATGAGGTGTCCATCCAACTCAGCCCTGGCAAGGTGAGAAACTAAACCTGGAAAAAAGAAATGTGCTGTTTCTGGAAAATTTCACCTAGCTACTGTTAAAAGGAAAACCTTAGGCCCAAAATGGAGTCATTTATGCTAAGCAATGCTGTCAAACCTGGGGCTTAATACCTAACCCAACTGCAATTACAGTCTCTCAGGAATGGAGTTTTCTGGTCAACAGCAATGAGGTAATCTGTTACATGGACACTCTTCATGCCCCAAAGGAAGATGAGGTGATCTACAATATAGACACCTTCCAGACCACATAGGTAGGTTACCTAAGCCTGAGATCATCTTTTGGTTAAACTTCCTTGTTATGCCTTGAAAAATCTTTTCCTTTCTGTAGCCCTTGGCTGCCTTATCCATGAATCGTTCAATAACGCCAATTAGAGCTTTCCAATGTACTGAGTTGGATTTTGTTTCTTTTAACACCACACAGTTACATGAATAGGGCGCATGGCTATCTTAACTAACCTGGAGGTGGGAGAGTGAAGCCCCCTCCTCCTCCCTTCCCCTCCCTTCCTTCTCTCTCCTTCCCTCCTCCTCCCTCCTACCCCATTCCCTCACTTACTGTGTTAGTGCAAGTTGAGGCCAAAGCCAAGAAGTCAGAGTTTGGAGTGGAGAAAGGTTTACTGCAAGGCCAAGCAGGAGACGGGCGGCTCATGCCCCCTAAAACCCTTGAGTTCCCAAAAGTATTTCAGCAAAACATTTTTAAAGGGCAGAAGAGGGAAGAGGGTTGCAGGGTATGCGATGAGCTCAGGCACAGTTCTCTGATTGGCTGATGGTGAGGTGTCACAGGGGTTAACGTTATCAATCCTTAGGTGCCAGGAGGTGTGGTTGCTACTTGCTTATGATCATCAAGTGGTTGACATTTGGTGGGGGGTTTTCACACCTGTCAATGTGTTTCAGATATTGTTATCTGGGTACTTCAGAGAGGAGCTAAAGCAGAGGGAGGATACGGGGAAAGGGCCTGGGAAGGCCCCATAGGGTCCCACTCGGTGACAACTGAACGACTATCAGGCGTTGGGCAAAAGATACGCCAATGTGGTTAATTCTATGTGTCAGCTTTGTTGGGCTAACAAAGCTGACCCCAGTGTTTGTTAAAACTCCAGTCCACATATCACTGTGAAGGTATTTGGTAGATGAGATCAACATTTAGATCAGTAGGCTCTGAGCAAAGGAGATTACCTAATATAATGTGAGTGGGCCTCCTCCAATCAGCCGAAGACTTTAAGAGCAAAGACTGACCTCTTAGGAAGAAGGAATTCTGCAGCATCAACTATTCCCGGGTCCCTGGCCTGCCCTTCAGAATTGCCAGCCGCCACAATCATGTGTGTGTGTTCAGTCACTCAGTTGTGTCCAACTCTTTGTGACTCTATGGACTGTAGCCCTCCAGGCTCCTCTATCCATGGGATTGTCCAGGCAAGAATACTGGACTGGGTTGCCATTTCTTCCTCCAGGGGATCTTCCCAAACCAGGGATTGAACTCACGTCTTCTATGTCTCTTACATTGCAGGCAGACTCTTTACCCACTGAGCCATCAGGGAAGCCCCTGTTTCTCTGAAACAACCTAATGCAAGAATAAATTTAGTTCCACTAAAAGCATCTGTTGACAACCTAGTTTTCATCGGGAATGATGCCTGGTCCCTGTGCCTCTCCTCAGCCAGGGAGGACAGGCATGTGTGGCCCCTGCAGACCACGTGATGGGGCACGGAAGGGCACCCAGCAGTGACAAGGTTGACTTGATGGGAGAAGGCTTTTTGGAAAGTGATGACTGAGGCTGAGTCCTCATATAAGAACACTCAGTGGGGAGTCCACACCTACAGGTGACAGAATGAATGAGGATTGTAGGGACATAGGGGGTTGGGAGGTGAACCTGGGCACCAGAAGATCCAAGTTGGTTGGGACTGACTGAGAGGTGGGGTGGGGTCATAGATGTGCCGATCAGCAAAAGGGAAGCCTTGGAAATGAACTTCATTCCCAAGGTGAAGGACAGGATGAAAAGAAAATTGGCAGGCATAGGATGGCTCCAGCAAGTCAATAGCTGTGGAGAAAGGAACAGATTCTACAGGCCAGAGTGGTCCCCAGCCTTCTTGGCATCAGGGACCAGTTTCGTGGAAGACAATTTTTTCATGGACCAGGTGGCGTGGGGAGATGGTTTGGGGATGATTCAAGGGCATTATGTTTATTGTGCACACTTTCTTGGTGGCTTAGATGGTAAAGAACCCGCCTGCAATGCAGGAGACCTGGGTTTGGTCACTGGGTTAGGAAGATTCCCTGGAGAAGGGAATCGCTACTCACCCCATCATTCTTGCTTGGAGAAGTCCATGGACAGAGGAGACTGGTGGGCTACAGTCCATAGTTCATAAAGAGGTGGAAATGACTAAGCAACTAACACTTTCACTTTGCTTTCTTATTTCTATTATTTTTACATCAGCTCCACCTCAGATCATCAGGCATTAGGTCCTGGAGGACTCCTGCTGCAGTGGACTCAGGAATGGAGCTACACTAAGGCTCAGGTCCCTGAAGTGAGAACTAGAGCAAGGGGAATGGGGGCCACAGGTCAGGGGCAGGCCACAGGCCCTGCAAGGTGAAGCATGCTTTCTGGAGTCCAGACTGGGGTTCTGGTTTAGTTTTTAAAATCTACTGTCCTTAGGAATTCCCTGGTGGCTCAGGTGGTAAAGCATCTGTCTGCAGTGCGGGAGACTCGGGTTTGATCCCTGGGTTGGGAAGATCCCCTGGAGAAGGAAATGGCAGCCCACTCCAGTCCTCTTGCCTAGAAAATCCCATGGATGGGGGAGCCTGGTAGGCTACAGTCCATGGGGTTGCAAAGAGTCGGACACGACTAAACGACTTCACTCACTCACTCTTTGAGCATAGCACTCTCTTTCCTAAGTTCTTATGAAAATTGTGGCCCTTCTAGCATTTACTATTATACAAAGTGGAAACAGACTCCACTCAAGTAGATTTAAGCCAAAACAGGTCCTGTTGTTGCTGCTGTTTAGTCGCTCCATCCTCTCTGACTCTTTACGACCCCATGAACTGTAGCCCACAAGACTCCTCTGTCCATGGGATTTCCCAGGCAAGAGTACTGAAGTGGGCTGCCATTTCCTTCTCCAGGGAGTCTTCCCGCCCCCAGGGATTGAACTCACATCTCTTGTATTGGCAGGTGGATTGTTTACCACTCAGACACCTGGGAAGCCCTGAAAAGAGGTCCGTTCTTAAGCAAAAAGAGTTTTGATCACCTTAAAGAAATTCTTGGAGGAACCAAGGGGAACCAGAAGATGTTTAGGAGTTTTATAATGGGATTCCCATGCAAGTGTCATCACTTATCCTCTGATTCTAGAACCTCCCCCAGAGCTGTCGCAGGAGATACATTCTCCATGTGCTACTTCTCACCACTCACATCTGCCATCTGCTTGGCTGGAACTCAGGGTCCTAGTGGCGAGGATATCTGCGACACTCAGTGTTAGCTTTCCAGTCACCATAAGTCACCAGTCATGGGGTCGCAAAAATTTGGACAGGTCTGAGAATGCACGTAGATGCTACACATAAGTGCTACAAATACCTCAACACAGGTCCTTTCTTAGCAAAAGAGGCACCTTACATTGCACTTGCAAAGTAGATTAATACTGTTTCACGTGTGCATACCCAGTGTCTTCAACCAGTATCTCCTGCAGACTGTTTCCAGGAGGAATTCTAGAAAAACTGTAAGGAGAATCTTAATAGAAGCAAAGCTTCCTGCCAAGTACAGCAGGAATATGTGCCATTAAAGCACGGAAAACTTTTGTTCCTAATTCCAAACCACTTTCATTATCTCCACTGATTATAAGTTCTCATTTTCTTTAAAATATAGAATTGTAATACTACATAGACCTAGTGATTTAGTTATCACCAGAGAATTATTTCTATAAATTTGTACAGTTTCACCTGGATTTGTGTCTAGGTGCCCCAGGGTTTATTTATCCTGGGGAAAGCCTCTTGAAGCTAAGAGACTTTAGATCGTATTGAAGTACAGTTGTAATGTGACAAAGTTTGTGTCCTCACTGTGGTGGACGTGCCCACACACTTTCCTGGTGGAAATGGAACCCAGTCCATTCCAGGTAAATGTAGGCAGGGGGTGTCAATCACGTGCCCCATTTTCCCCACATCAGGTGTGACCTTAGGCCTGGGCTGGCTTAGTTGAGTTCTCTTTAGGAACTAACATGGCTATTTGTAGAGACAGAGTTTGGCTTTTCTTTTCGGATGTTATTACTTATAAACAATATCAGCCTAGACCTGCCACTGGCCATTTTGCTCTCAAGCAGAGAGAGCTTGCCTGAGATGGATGTAACAGAGAAAAAGGTGGGTGCAAAGATGGAGGGGATAGGTCCTTATGACCCCATGTGAAGCCCTGGGGCCAGCCATGCCTGGACCTAGACCCCTGCCTTTGGTTCTCAGCTATGCGAATAGCCAATGAGTCATTTCCAGTTTTCCTTTGCTTAAGTTATTTGTCTTTTTTTTTTAAGCATAATAATTTTTTTTAATTAAAAAATTAAGTTCTTAGTTCTCCAACCAGAGATTGAACCTGGGCCCTTGGCAGTGAAAGTGCAGAGTCCTAACCAGTGGACTGCCAGGGAATTCCCCCTATACATGAAAAAAAAAATTTTTTTAATTGTGGTAAGATACACAGAACCTAAATTTTACAATCTTAATAATTTTTAAGTGTAGAGTTCAGTGATATTAAGTACATTCACATTATTATGCAAACATCATTACCATCCATCTCCAGAACCTTCTTATTTTTCCAAACTGAAACTCTGTCCTCATTAAACATTAATTCCCATCTCCACTCCCCCTAGCCCCTGGCACCCACCAGTATACTTTCTGTCTTTACAAACTTGTCTAGTCTAGAAACCTCATATAAGGGGAATCACACAGTTTGCCCTTTCATGATTGGCTTATTTCATTTAGCATAACGTCCTTAAGGTTTACCTATGTGTCAGATTTCATTTCATTTTAAGGCTGAATAATATCCTATTGTATAGATAGAGGCTTCCCAGGTGGCTCAGTGACAAAGAATCTGCCTGCCGAAGCAGGAGATGCATGAGACATGGATTCGATCCCTGGATTGGGAAGATTCCCTGGAGTAGGAAATGGCAGGCCACTCTAGTATTCTTGTGTGGAAAATCCCATGGACAGAGGAACCTGGCAGGCTGCAGTCCATGGAGTCTCAAAGAGTTGGGCACCACTTAGAGACTCAGATGCACCCAGGCAGAGATAAATCACACTTTCTTTATTCACGCATCCATTGATGAATACTTGGGTTGCTTCCACTTTTTGGTTATTGTGAACAATGTACTAAGACAATAAGTGTATTTAAACTTTTTAGTTTAAAGAAATTGTAGATTTACCTACAGTTGTGAAAAATAATACAGAGAGATCCCGTGTACCCTTTACCAAGTTTCCCCAAAGGTGACATCTTTCAAAACTATAGTATAGTATCACAGGCAGAAATTGACTCTGACCTGATCCACAAATCTTTATTCAGATTTCCTGTTTTACACATGCTTATTTATGTGTGTGTGTATGTGTCATTCTATACAGGCTTATCACATGTGCAGGTTTGTGTATCTGTACCACGTCAACATAAAATAGCACGTAAAACATTGATCACCTTAAACTGGTTTTGCCTCCTTATAACAGATGGTTTTACTAATCAAACCTCAAGTTATTTTACAGAGACAGCACTGTGTATGTGCAAGACAGGAATCCATGTCTCCCAAATGACCCTGGCACCAAGAATTAGGAACATAAAGAATAGAAACATTGCCACTGGAGCCCTTTATGAAGCGAGAATTCCTTCAATAAGGAAAATCTGGCTCCCAGCAGCAAGAGTGGCTGATATGGATTGATTTGAGACTAGCCAATCAGATTCCAAGTTTGAAATTTTCCTATTCCCTTAAATTTCACCCTGAATCCTGTATGGAGGAGATAAGTTTGAGAGCTGAGCCTCCTGTCTCCTTGCTGTTTGACCTCACGATAAAGCTCTTTTCTCAAAAGCTAGTGCCATAGTATCATTTCCTATGTGCCTCGTGTAGCCAGCCCTTGTTTGGCAACAAAGGTACCAACCAGTTCCACCAGGACCCCTAGTGTTGATGTCACACCTGTTCCCTGTCTACCTCCCTCTTCTCACCATTCTTAATGCCTGGTGGCTACTAACCTGTTCTTCACTTCTGTAATTTTGCCACTTCGAGAATGTTATGAGAATGGAATCACGTAGCTATATAAACTTTAAGGGCTGGCTTTTTTATTTAACAGAATTCTCTAGCGATTCATCCAAGTTGTTGCTTGCATCAGTATCTCATTTTAGAAAAGTTACTGAGTAGATCACACACACCACAGTTTAAGAACACCTAGACGCTTTCCAATTTTGGCTATTACTAATATCACTGATATAAATATTAGAAGTGCTGTGCTTAGTCGCTCAGTGGTGTTTGACTCTGTGACCCCATGGACAGAGGAGCCTGGTGGGCTACAGTCCACGGGGATTCTCCAGGCAAGAAACAGGAGTGGGTTGCCATACCTTCCTTCAGGGGTCTTCCTGACCCAGGGATCCCACCCAGGTCTTCCACATTGCAGGTGGATTCTTTACCATCTAAGCCACCAGATACAGGGTTTAAAATTTTTTGTAATTTATTTGTTTATTCATTTATTTTGGCCATGCTGGGTCCTCTTCGCTTTGTGCGGGCTTTCTCTGGTTGTGGCGAGCTACTCTTCATAGTGGTGCACAGGTTTCTCATTGCAGTGATGTAGTGGCTTCTCTTGCTGTGGATCACAGGCTGTAGTTAATGTGTGGACTTCAGTCGTTACAGCGCATAGGCTTGGTAGTTGTGACTCTCAGGGTCTAGATCGTGGGCTCAGTAGTTGGGGCAGGTGGCTTAGTTGTTGTGAGGCATGTGGAATCTTCCTGGATGAGGGATCAAACCGATGTCCCTTGTATTGGAAGCCTAGAGTCCTAATCACCGGACCACCAGGGAGGTCTTAATATGCAGGCTTTAATGTGAACACAAGTTTTCATTTCTCTGTGATTAATGTCCAAGAGTATAAGATTATGGGTCATATGGTAATTGTAAGTTTAATTTTATAAGAAATTGCCAAACCGTTTACCAGTGTGGCTGTTCCATTTTGTGTTCCCACCAGCAATGTGTGAGTGACTCTGTTTCTCTGCATCTTTGCCAGCAAATAGTGTGGTCATTAATTTTTATTTTGATAAATGTGTAATGATATCTCATGGAAGCTTTATTTTGTATTTTCCTACTGAATAATAAAATTGAACAACATCTTTTCACATACTTATCAGCCATCTGTATATCCTCTTCTGTGAAATATCTGTCTTGTCTTTTGTCCATTTTCTAATTGAAA
Source organism: Dama dama (assembly GCF_033118175.1). NCBI lineage: Eukaryota > Metazoa > Chordata > Mammalia > Artiodactyla > Cervidae > Dama > Dama dama. The sequence continues at coordinate 22,663,711 of NC_083696.1, read as the reverse complement.
AATTTTTTTAAATTGGTGACTTGTGAGTTGAGTTATATATTCTAGATACTAGTCTTTGGTCAGATATGTGGTTGGAAAATATTTTCTCCTAGTCTTTGGCTTATTTTTTTCACCCTTTTAACGGGGCCCTTAATAGATCAAAATTTTTAAATTTAGATGAAGATCAATGTAATGATGTGTCAGTGTATTCTTTTGAGAATTTCACATTTGGTGTCAAGTCTAAAAACTGTTTATCTGGTCCTGGATCCCAAAGTTTTCTCCCCTGTTTGTTTCTCATTTTGTTTTCTTTTGTTTGGGCCATGTCACATGGCCTAGTGCTATTTTGGCTCCCTGACCAGGGATAGAACCCCCTGCAGTGGAAGCACTGTGTCTTAACCACTACACTGTCAGGGCATTACCTCTTCTGTGTTTTTTCATAGAAGTTTTACATTTTTGTGTTTTAAATTTAAGTTCAGGATCCATTTGACCCATTTAACTTAATCATGGTTGGCTATTGTTCATTCACCAAGTCCTGTCTGACTTTGCAGCCCCATGGACTATAGCCTGCCAGCCTTCTCTGTCCATGGAATACTTCAGGCAAGAATACTGGAGCCATTCCCTTTTCCAGGAGATCTTCCCAACCCAGGGATTGAACCTAGGTCTCCTGCATTGTTTTTTTTTTTAGCCATCTGAGCCACCAAGGAAGGCTGATTTTGGGATAATTGGCATTTTTACCATTTTGAGTTTCTCAGTCTATGAACGTGGCACGTGTGCATGTGTGCTCAGTTGCTAAGTCATGTCCAAACATGGCATGCCCTCCCACTTATTTAGGTTTAATTTGCTTTTCAAGATAGTTTAGATTCCTGTTTCAGGCCCTGGAATGGGAACTTTTGACTAATTTAAATATGCATATGCCTATGAATGTATACTTGCTCTATTTTATTACTTAAATTTATTAGGGAAAGGAAGATATAATATTTTAAAGCTTAAAAAGCTATGGAATGTTTACCCTGTTTAGCAATAAATTTGCATGAAAAGTGAAAGTGAAAGATGCTCAGTTGTGTCTGACCTTTTACTACCCCATGGACTGTATAGTCCATGGAATTCTCCAGGCCAGGATACTGGAGTGGGTGGCCTTTCCCTTTTCCAGGGGATCTTCCCAACCCAGGGATTAAACCCAGGTTTCCCGGCATTGCAGGTGGATTCTTTACCAGCTGAACCACAAGGGAAGCCCATAAATTTGAATACTTTAAGGCTATTCCCTTGGCAATCTTGTTATAATCAAGTCAACAAAATCCTAGTAAAAGGTCTTTTTCAGAATGAAAATTCTTATCAACAAAAAAGAGACACTTGTCCATCACCAATGTCTTTCCTGTGCAGAGATCTGTGTATAGTGTTGACTCATTTCCTTCATCTGAGATGAGAAGGATGCATGTAATGGAGTGGGATAACATTTGATTAACACATCTGGGACGTGAGTTTCTTCCCTGAAGCTCTCTCTGCTCCTCTCATCCTGGACTGGTTCTTCCGGGAGGGTTGTTTTTTTTTCCTCCAAAAAGCAATACGTTTGTGAAGCGATACAGATAGATAGTTCAGTGTCCCTCATTGTTTTCCTCTTCCAGAAATGTGATGTCTTTTTTTCTGACACCAGATACGGAATGGTTCCTGACCAATTTTCCAATTCTGACACCAGTCCTACAATCCATTTGGTTCTGACACCAAGTATCATCTCAGGTTGTCACCTGAGTTTCTGATCCACCAGCTATAAATAGAAAGTTCCCCTGTCCCCTTCCTTTGGTTGATAATTCACTGGAAAGACCCGCAGACCTTATTTTACTTACATTCTCTGATTTGCTATAAAGAATACAACTCAGAACAGCCACAGGGAAGAGATGCTTAGGGCAAGGTAAGGAGGGAGAGGTGCAGAACTGCCACCTCCGATGTGTTCACCAACCTGCAAGGGATAAAATTATTGTTCAAGGATTGTTATAGCCCGATTTCCAGCTCCCCCTCCCTATCTGGAAGTCTGGAAAAGCCCCCACCCTTTAATCTCGGGTTTGGCCTTTCTGGTGTTGAGCCCCTTCCAGAGACCCCACTCTGAGGCATCCCATTAAAACAAACTCACTGAAGCTGTTCATGAATAATAAAGGACAGTCTTACCACTAAGGAAATCACTAAGGATTTTAAGAGCTCTGCCAGGAACTAGGGACAAAGACCAAATACACAGGGCACCCTGATTGGACTAATCCTTTAAAAGTTCTTTTTTGAACTTTATGTTTCTTTGATAATTCTTTTCTTCTTCCCTCACTTCCAAATTCTTTTCTCCACTTCCTGTCTCTTTCTGCTTGCTTCCTCCTGCTAAGGTTGGTGGAAGGACGGATGGAGTAAGGGAAAAGGAGGACTGAAATATAGGGGAGAAAAACAGATGGTAGACTTGAAAATTAACATGGGGGAGAATTCAGCTCAGTATCTGAAGCCTAGAATGTTCCTGGAAGAAACCAGGTAAGGGTTGGCGCCTCTGGAGTGGGATGCTGAGGGATGGGACATGTAATTCATGATTAATTTTTTAAATCCTTGTGTTGCACTACTAATTAAAAAAATCTCTCTTCTGTCTGTGACTCAGCAAAAGAAGACTCTAATGTCTAAATTAACATTGTTAAAAAACAAAACTCAACCGAGTTAATTTGAAGATCTTTGTTAGGCAATTCATGAATCGGGCAGCATCTCATCTATTAATAGCAACTAGAAGGGTGCTTGTGTTACCTAAAGTGGAGTCCGGCTGCTTGTGGCTCAAAAGCCAATAAAGAGGACAGGTTGGTAGAAAGGAAAGTTTGCTTTAATCTGGATGCTGGCAACCAGAGGAAGGGCAGCTATCTACCCAGAAGCTGACTCCCTGTACCCCACCTACCTGCCCTGCTGGCAAGCAGTGGGTAAGAGCTTTTATAGACAGAGAGAGGCGGCTACATGCAGAAACAGCACAGTCAGTTCTGATAGACATCTTGAAATTGGTCATGCGGTGGTGTGACCAGCATCATTTTGATTGTTTTAGGTACAGTGAACCTTCAGTTCCAAGGTTAATTTATTTCCATTTCTTCAGGCCTCTCGGCATTGTGGCAGTTCATGTCATGGCTACGGTCCGGTCATCATGTAGTTAACTTCTTCCAGCTGGTGAGGGTTTCAGTATCTACAAGACAGCTCACAGGATACGGCTCAGAAAATTATCTACGGTCCTTGAGAAGGAGCTAAGTGTCCTTGACTATGCTTGCCTGTGTGTGTGCTAAGTAGCTTCAGTCATGTCTGACTCTTTGCGACCCCATGGACTGTAGCCCGCCAGGCTCCTCTGTCCATGAGATTCTCCAGGAAAGAACACCGGAATGGGTTGCCATGCCCTCCTCCAGGGGATCTTCCTGACCCAGGGACTGAACTCTTGTCTCATGTCTCCTGCATTGGCAGTTGGATTCTTTACCACTAGTGCCACCTGGGAAGCCCTTGACTATGCTTATTTGATTTTCTTTGACTGTTTTCCTTCGTTTTCACATGTTCTCACTTCTCTGACTAGACATATTTTTTTTACTACAATTTTTCCATGAGACAAAAGGCAGAGAGAGGACATAGGGTAGAGAGGCAAGGTCCATAGAGTCCTGCTCTGTTTCACTGGGAAAGATTGTAAAAAAATATGGAAGCTTGGACTTCCCTGGTGGTCCAGTGGTTAAGAATTCACTTGCCAATGCAAAGGACATGAGTTCAATCCCTGGACCTGGAAGATTCCACATGCCATGGGGGTAACTAAGCCCGTGTGCCCCAACTATTGAGCCTGCACTGTAGAGCCTTAGTGTGGCAACTACTGCAGCCTGCATGCTCTGCATGTTGCTCTGCAAGAAGAGAAGTCACTGCAATGAAAAGCCTGGGAATTGCAACTGGAGAAAGCCCTCCTGCAACAATGAAGACCCACCACAGTCAATAAAAAGTTAAAAGCAAAATTTTTTTTGAAAAAGGAAGATTTTTTACATGAAGAAGGTTTGGGCAAGGGAGCTATTAGCAAAAGAAAAGAAAGGATTATTTTTAGGTCAGGACATTTTCTTGACAGCTTTCCTTATTGGTGCTGATTAGAAAATTCCAAACTGGTTGATTACGATTACATTTCTGGAAGAGGCTAAAACTGCAATTAGGTCAGGTATTAAATCTAGGTTTGGTATCATGAGTATAAGTGATGAATTTTAGTATAAGTGATGCCATTTGGGACATGGTTTTCTTTTCAACAATTCAGAGGAAAAGGAATATCAAGAAAATGTTAACTTAATGGAAAGTAAACATACAACTAAATCAGATGAAATGAATACATCTATAATCCAATAAATGAAAACAGATTAAACATACCCAATACAAAGAAATAGTTCATTTGGAATAGCACAAAACAACTGCTCTCTAAGACTTATGAGACAGACACCAAAGACACAATCAAGAAATGTTGACAGTGATATGTAACTGTGAAACAGTAGCCAAAAGAGATTATGGTATAGCAGTATGAATATAAGATAAATTAAACTCTGAAAAAAGTATTTAAGTATTAAAGAGTCCTTATTGATGGTAAAAGAATAATTATCAGGAAGAAATAGCGATTTTCAAAGAACGGGATCTATGTTGACCTAAAACAAAGAGACTCTCGGGTTTCTTCTCCAGCAAAAAAAAAAAAAAAAAAAAAGGTTTATTTGGAATCTGCAAAGAATTGTACTTGGGGGTCTGCCACCATGGGAAGCAGTGTGGAAGTCTTCAAGCAACAGAAGACTCTTTTATAAAGAGGGGGAAAGGAAGTTAAGAGGGCCATAGTAAAACAAGAGTCCATTGGAGGAATTCAGAGTGTGGTGCTTCTCCATAGGCTGAATTGACAGTCTCTCATTGGCTGAGGTCTTGCCAGGCTAGAAGGCAAAGTCTTCTTCCTCTCAGGCTTTCCTATCATTGTGGGGTGTGAGCGCTCCCCCTGCTGGTCTCCTAACTCTTGTTTCAACTGAGGTTTCTCTTTATTAATTTTTATACCTAAGGACTCTTCTTTGACATATTATAAAGCAAAAATCTCCAAGGATGGGGCTGATTTTAACACATCTCTTCCAGAAATGAACAGATCAGTCAGACAAATATTTAGTAAAGATATGAAATATTTGAAGAACAAAAATAAAAAAACTGGAAATAAAGCACATTCTCAGGATCCTGTGCCAAATGAATAATAATAACTGCTAACATTTGTGAAGTGTTTACCATGTGCCCAGCAGTGATCTGAGTGCTTTAAATGACTAACTCTTGCTAATTTAGGACATGAGGAACCTGAGGCAGAGAGGAACTGAGTAACTGACCAAGGATTACTCAGCCATTAAGAGGCACACCTGGATCTCAGCTTACCTGAAGCCGGATCCCAAGCTCTTCTCTACTTGACAAGAGGTTGGAAAACTTTTACTATAAAAGGCCAGATAGTCAATATTTGGGTTCTCTGGGCCACAGAGTCTGTATCATAACTACTCAACTGTGCAGCCATGGTGCAAAAGAGACAATTTGTAAATAAGGTGCAAGATCATATTGCAGTAGACCTTTATTTACAAGATACAGGCAAGTGACTATACTTAGGCTATTGGCTGGAGTCCACCAACTACTGTGTTAAACTCTATTGTGTTTGCAGTTTTTGACTTATGTAGAAGTGTTGTGAAAACTGGGAGCATGTGGGGTCACAGGGAAGGACAAACATCACCACATTCCCAGACCACAACCTAACATTGTGCTATATGCGACACTGTGAAGATTCCTATAAAAGCCTGTGTGGATCTGCTTTCATTTCTCTTGCATGAATAACTAGGGGTGAAATTGCTGGGTCACATGGTAGATGCATGTTACACTTCTTAATCAAATGTCAAGCTGTTTTCACAAGTGGATATCCCATTTCACATCTCACCAGCTGCAGTGTGTGAGTTCCAATAACTACATTTTCACAAGCACTTGGTATGATCAGTCTTTTTAACTTTAGACATTTGAATAGGTGTGTGGTGACATCTTCATGGATCACAGTCTTGTCATGGTGAAGGGGCTTGTGTAACTCAGTGAAGCTATGAGCCATGTTGCGCAGGGCTACGCAAGATGGATGGGTCATAGTGATCCACTGGAGGAGGAAATCACAACTCACTCCAGTATTCTTGCCTGGAGAACCCTACAGACAGTACAAAAAGAAAAAAAGACATGACAATGGAAGATGAACCCCCCCCCACCCCCACCCAGGTTGGAAGGTGTCCAATATGCTACTGGGGAAGAGCAGAGGGCAATTACAAATAGTTCCAGAAAGAATGAAGTGGCTGGGTCAAAGCAGAAGTAACACTTGGCTGTGTCTGATGGTGAAAGTAAAGTCTGATGCTGTAAAGAACAATATTGCATAGGAACCTGGAATGTTGGGTCCATGAATGAGAGTAAATTAGATGTGGTCAAGCAGGAGATGGCAAGACTGAACAAACGCTTCCCTGATAGCTCGGTTGGTAAAGAATTCACCTGCAATACAGGAGACCCTGGTTCAATTCCTGTGTTGGGAAGATCTGCTGGAGAATGGATAGACTACCCACTCCAGTATTCCTAGGCTTCGCTTGTGGCTCAGCTGGTAGAGAACCTGCCTGCAAAGTGGGAGATCTGGGTTCTATCCCTGGGTTGGGAAGATCCCCTGTGTTGGTCCTTTAATGGACCGGAACCTGGTGGTCCAGAGTCAGCGATAAGAAAGTAAGAGAGAGAAGGAGGCTGATATCCCCTGGTTTACGCAGAAAGCCAATAGAGTCCTATTCTTAGGGCTTGCGCTGCTGCACGTAGGCACCAGGCGCCCTCTTGAGTGGGTGAAGGCACAGTTGCCTTCTCAAGAGGGTCTTAGAAGCCCATACAAGAAAGTGAGCTCAGTGGGCCTCCGAGCTCCAAGGAATTAGCCAGAAATAGAGAGATAGAGAGAGAGAGAAAGACAGAAGGAATAGAAAGAAAGAAAGAAAGAAAGACATGGGGACCCAAGCTCTGATGGAACAAAGGTGTTTTAATCAACAAGGTGTGGGCATATATAAGGTAGTTATTCTCAGCATAGATAAAGATTAAAATTCCAGATTTACAAAACATAACACGATCCCTATCAAAGAGAGAGTTGCAAACAATCACCTTTTACCATATGGTTCATAAGAAGGAAGAGGGTACTTATCACCATAATGAGAAATGCCTGGATTCCTCAGCCCCGGGAAAGGCGTGCCTCTCCTCTTAATTCCTGAATATTCAGGAATTAATAAGGGCCAGATGGTTCCTGACAGATCCAAAGCAGCACACAGGAAGCCTCTTGTTAAATGCTTCCTGACACCCTAGAGAAGGGAAAGGCTACCCATCCCAGTGTTCTGACCTGAAGAATTCCACGGACTGTACAGTCCATGGGATAACAAAGAGTCAGACACAACAGAGTGACTTCCATTAAAACTAAATCTTAGAAACTAGTGAACTAAAATGGATGAGAATGGGTGAATTTAATTCAGATGACCATTTATCTACTACTGTGTGCAAGAATCCCTTAGAAGAAATGGAATAGCCCTCATAGTCAACAAAAGAGTCTGTAATGCAGTACTTGGGTGCAATCTCAAAAATGACAGAATGACCTCGGTTCATTTCCAAGGCAAATCATTCAACATCACAGTAATTCAAGTCTATGCCCCAACCACTGCTGATGCTGAAGAAGCTGAACAGTTCTATGAAGACCTATAAGACCTTCTAGAACTAACACCAAAAAAAAAGATGTCCTTTTGATCACAGGATATTGGAATGAAAAGTAGGAAGCCAAGAGATACCCCAAATAACAGGCAAGTATGACCTTAGAGTAAAAAATGAAGAGGGTAAAGGTTAACAGAGTTTTGTCAAAAAAAAAACAAAAAAAACCTGGTCATAGCAAACACACTTTTCCAACAACCCAAGAGATGACTTTTCACATAGACATCACCAGATGGTCAATACTGAAATCAGATTGATTATATTCTTTGCAACTGAAGATGGACAAGCTCTATAGAGTCAGCAAAAACAAGACCTGGAGCTGACTGTGGCTCAGATCATGGGCTCCTTATTGCAAAATTCAGGCTTAAATTGAAGAAAGCAGGGAAAATCATTAGGTTATTCAGGTATAACCTGAATCAAATCCCTTATGATTATGCAGTGGAAGTGACAAATAGATTCAAGGGATTAGATCTGGTAAATAGAGTTCCTGAAGATGGATGGAGGATCATAACATTGTACAGGAGGTAGTGACCAAAACTATCCCAAAGAAAAAGAAATACAAGAGGTAAAGTGGTTGTCTGAGGAATCTTTACAAAAAAACGGGAAAGAAGAGAAGCAAAAAAGCAAGGGAGAAAGGGAAAGATACATCAAACTGAATGCTGAGTTCCAGAGAATAGCAAGAAAGAGAAAAGAAGTCCTTCTTAAATGAACAGTACAAAGAAATAGAGGAAAACAATAGAACGGGAAAGACTAGGATCTTTCTTCAAGAAAATTGGAGATATCAAGGGAACTTTTCATACAAGGATGTGCATGAAAAAGGACAGAAACTATAAGAACCTAACAGAAGCAGAAGAGATTAAGAAAAGATGGCAAGAATACACAGAACAACCATACAAGAAAGGTCTTAATGACACAGATAATCACGCTGGTGTGGTTATCTAGAGCTGGATATCCTGGAGTGTGAGGTCAGGTGGACCTTAAGAAATATTACTACAAGCAAAGCTAGTGGAGGTGATGGAATTCCGGTTGAGCTATTTCAAATCTTAAGAGATGATACTGTTAAAGTACTGCACTCAATATGTCAGCAAATTTGGAAAACTCAGCAGTGGCCACAAGACTGGAAAAGGTCACTTATTCCAAGTCCAAAGAAGGACAATGCCAAAGAATGACCAAACTATCACACAATTGCATTCATTTCACATGCTGGCAAGGTAATGCTCAATATCCTTCAAACTAGGCTTCAGCAGTATGTGAACAGAGGACTTCCATCTGTACAAGCTGGGTTTAGAAAAGGCAGAAGAACCAGAAATCAAATTGCTAATATTTGTTGGATCATGGAGAAAGCAAAGGATTTCCAGAAAAAAATCTACTTCTGTTTCCTTGAGTATGCCTAAGTCTCTGACTATGTGGATCACAATAAACTGTGGAAAATTGTTTGGTAATACCAGGCCACCTTACCTGCCTCCTGAGAGACTCGTATGCAAGTCAAGAAGCAACAGTTAGAACTGGACATGGAACAACTGACTGATTCCAAATTGGGAAAGGAGTACAACAAGGCTGTTTATTGTCACTGCAGATGATGACTGCAGCCATGACATTAAAAGATGCTTGATCTTGGAAGGAAAGCTATGAGAAACCTAAACAGCATATTAAAAAGCAGAGACATCACTTGGTCAACAAAGGTCTGCCTAGGCAAAGCTATAGTTTTTCCAGTAGTCATGTATGGATGTGAGAGTTAGACCATAAAGAAGGCTCTTGCTGTTGCTCAGTCAGTCAGTCATGCTGACTCTGAGATCACCAAGGACTGCAGCATGCCAAGCTTTCCTGTCCTTCACTATCTCCTGGAATTTGTTCAAGCTCATATCCATTGAATTAGTGATCCCATCCAACCATCTCATCCTCTCTCGTCCCCTTCTCCTCCTGCCTTCAATCTTTCCCAGCACCAGGGTCTTTTCCAAGGAGTTGGCTCTTTGTATCAGGTGGCCAAATTATTGGAGCTTCAGCTTCAGCGTCAGTCCTTCCTATGAATATTCAGGGTTGATTTCCTTTAGGATTGACTGGTTTGATCTCCTTGCTGTCCAAGGGACACTCAAGAATCTTTTCCAGCACCACAGTTCTAAAGTATCAATTCTTTGGGGCTCAGCCTGCTTTATGGTTCAACTCTCATATCTGTATGTGACTAATGGAAAAACCATAGCTTTGACTATACAGACCTTTGTTGGCAAAGTGATGTCTCTCTTTTTTTTTTAATAGGCTGTCTAGGTTTGTCATAGCTTTTCTTCCAAGGAGCAAGCATCTTTTAATTTCATGGCTGCAGTCTCCATCTGCTGTGATTTTGGAGTCCAAGAAAATAAAGTCTGTCACTATTTCCATTGTTTCCCCATCTATTTGCCATGAAATGATGGGATTGGATGCCATGATCTTCATTTTTTGAACACTGAGTTTTAAGCCAGCGTTTTCACTCTCCTCTTTCACCTTCATCAAGAGGCTCTTTAGTTCTTCTTCACTTTCTGACATTAAGATGGTGTCATCTGCATATTCGAGGTTATTGATTTGTCTCAGCATTCTTGATTTCAGCCTGAGCTTTATCCAGCCCAGCATTTTGCGTGATGTACTCTGCATATAAGTTAAATGAGCAGGGTGACAACATATAGCCTTGACATACTCCTTTCCCAATTTGAAACCAGTCTGTTATTCCATGCCCAGTTCTAACTGTTGCTTCTTGACCTGCATACAGGTCTCTTAGGACGCAGGTAAGGTGGTCTAGTATTCCCATCTCTTTAGCAATTTTCCATAGTTTTTTATGACCCACAGAGTCAAAGACTTTAGTGTAGTCAATGAAGCAGAAGTAGAGGCTTTTCTGGAATTCCCTTGCTTTTTCTATGACCCAAAGGATGTTGGCAATTTGATCTCTGGTTTGTCTGCCTTTTCTAAACCCAGCTTGTACATCTAGAATTTCTTGGTTCATATACTGTTGAAGCCTAGCTTGAAGGATTTTGAGCGTTACCTTGCTAGCATGTGAAATGAGCACAACTGTGTGGTTTGATCATTCTTTGGCATTGCCCTTCTTTGAGATTGGAATAAAAAGTGACCTCTTCCAGTCCTGCGGCCATGCTGAGTGTTCCAAATTTGCTGGCATATAGAGTGAAGCACTTTAATAGCATCATTTTTTAGGATTTGAAATAGCTCAGCTGTAATTCCATCACCTCTACTAGCTTTGTTTGTAGTAATGCTTCCTAAGGCCTACTTGACTTCACACTCCAGGATGTCTGGCTCTAGGTGAGTGATCACACCATCATGGTTATCCTGGTCATTAAGAGTTTTTTTTGGTATAGTTCTGTGTATTCTTGTCACTTCTTCTTAAAGAAGGCTGAGTGCCAAAGAATTGATGGTTTTGAATTCTGTGGTGCTGGTGAAGTCTCTTGAGAGTCCCTTGAACTGCAAGGAGATCAAACCAGTCAATCCTAAAGGAAATTAATTACCCCTGAATATTCATTTGAAGGACTGATGCTGAAGCCGAAGCGTCAATACTTTGGCCACCTGATGCAAAGAGCCAATTCATTGAAAAAGACCCTGATGATGGAAAGATTAAAGGCACAAGGAGAAGGGGGTGGTGGCAGATGGTGAGATGGTTAGATAGCATCACCACCTCAATGTATATGAATTTGAGCGAACTATGAGAGACAGAGGAGGATAGAGGAGCTTGGCATGCTGCAGTCTATGGGGTCGCAAAGAGTCAGACACTACTTAGTGACCCAACAGCAGCAATATGGTGACATCTCATGGAAACTGCAATTTCGTTTCCCTCCTGACTGATAATGCTGAACATCTTATTCTGTGCTTATTCACCACTTTTATATTGTCTTTTGATGAAGGATTTTTTTCTAATCTTCTACCTCTTTTGAATTGGAATGTTTGTTTCTGTTGACTTAAAAAATAATCCCAACCTAGAAATTGAGAGTTATGTTTTATTTGGTGGGAATTTTTAGGAATTCAGGCCCAGAAGATAGCACCTCAAGTAGCCCTGAAAGAACTCTTCTGAGGAGGTGGGGCGAATGGGGAAAGAAGTCAGTTTACATAGAAATTTGCCACAAGGGGCAGGTAGTCTGAAAATCAAAAGATTATTGTTAATTAAGTAAAACCAGATATCCCAAGTTAAGCAATTTAACACTGTCTTCTGAATGGGAAGATGCAAGAATCTGGGCTTACTGTAATTATTCCTTTCATATGCATCTCAGCTACCTGGCGCCAGCATCCCACTATTAGATTTTTCACATTCTTAGTTCTCTGCTCACTGTAGGGGGGCAGCCTGATAGTTGCTGAATAGCAGGTGTTGTTTTTCCTGCGAACGTTCTGGGCTCAGAAATTCACATTTGGAGGGCTGGATAGGAGTTGCTAATGGTTGTGACATTCTTGTTTGTTGATATGGCAAGAATTGATACTCCATTTCTCATTTCTAACTGGGATATCACATGATCACAGCAAAATGGCTTGCTGTTTTATACCACTAAGTTTTGGGGTATCTTATTATACAGCAATCATAACTAGAACAGCTTCTCCAATTAAATGGTGCAGGAAAATATGTTAGGTCCCCTTGAGCAAGAATTTGTAAGCAGCTCTTTGTAGGAAACTGCCCTCAGCAGGAAGCCTCTTTTCCTGTCACTTTAGCAAAGTTATATTGTAACTAACTTTCAAATCAGGCACCCCCATGCCCTACTCACCTCAGTCCAAGCACATGTCTCAGATTTTTTAATCACACAATACCTTGCCTAACCTGCTGGTTTTTTCCATAGATCAGAGAAGTAGGAATTTGGAAAAAATAATTTACAGATGACCAGATCTCTTTCTTAGCTTCTCCTTCAGTAATCTTGGGAACAAACTGTGTGACCAAGATAACATCTAGAATAAGATCACAAGGAGTCGACACGTCTGCATACAAGCCTGCACACGGGGAGATGGTGACTACTCTGACCCTCTGTCTCAATGGTCAGCTGAGATCACTCACCTGTTTCTCGTTACAAAGTTTCATGGCCAAACAGAATCTTCAGATGTGGTTTGGGGAGAATACTGAATTCGCCATCTCCCCAGATTGCTGACATTCTGACTGAAGGCAACTTTCTCCTCTACTATTTAGGACTATGTAATTGATTTTGTTAGTGGTGAGTAGTGGGACCTGATTTACTGGTAACAAGTTTGGGAGTCAGGAGGACTGGACCCCTGGGAGGGCGCTGGGCCTTCCCCTGGGTGAGTCTAGAGGGGAGGACCACCAGGAGACAGGGACAGAGCATGGAGCAGCAGCCTAGGGAATGAGAGGCATTGTCCATGCCCAGAGAGTGTGTGGGTGGGGATGGGTGTGGACGAGGTGGTGTTGCAGTAGTTGGGACCTGGCTGAGGGTGGGAGGGTGTGTGTGTGTGTGTGTGTGTGTGTGTGTGTGTGTGCGTGCGCACTTCTCTGCAGCGAAAGTGCTTATGAGAGAAAAGAGCTGGCATTTGTCAGCTGCCATACCAGAGAGGGCAAAGCATTCTGCATTTTTTTCGGTCAAGTAGGGAATTTGGTGCCCCCATTTCCTTTCTCCTGCTGAGCCCAGACACCACACACTGGCATCTCTTCCGTGTAGGGGGAAGGAATGAGCCAAAAGGATGGTTCTCCCTGTAACCTACCTCGGACCCCAGCTCAGGGAGAGAGGACTCGCCTAACAAATGAGACTGCATTGGTTACTTAAAATCATCTAAGATCTAAAAAACATTTTTTTAACTTGGGCAAACCTGGGGCCAACCTGGGCAGGGTCTGATGTTGATGAACATCCCTCACTGAGCACATTTTTAAAGAGACAACAGGAAAGCAAAATAAAGTTGCATTTGTGTTATTGATACATCATACCAGTTGTGCTTGTTGAGTGTATTTTATAAACATGAATAACTTACATTTTTAAAGAGTCTCTGGTATTTCACACAGAAAGGAATGTTGAAAGGCATTTCCTATCTAGAGCTGGCTAAGTAATGCAGTCACAGCAGTGACTGGTTAGAAATAATTTTCCTTTGACAATTCTCTGTGAGTACTGTTTATTTTCGGAGTATTTTTATTTTCATGTGAGAGTGCATATTGTTGTGATGGGAGGTTGGATGCCATTTTCCTTTCTCCTGAGGAGTAGGGTAGAGGGCCAGGTCCTTAGCAGGAACCTGGGGAAAATTCCCTTAGAGATAAGCTGGTAGGAGAGAAGATAGGCAGAAGTGACCCAGGTAAGCTCCAAGGAAGATGGCATCTAACGTGGGGGCCTGGACCCCAAGACAGTGGATCCAGTTGATCTTTAGTGGCAAAGCTCAAGCCATGTTAATAGAGTTAGGCAAAGGGGTTCCAAGGGCCCAGAGCAAGGAATAGCATTCAAGGCTGGTCAGCCAAATTTTTAGAGCTGCAATCGACAAGCTAACCTGATGTTTTCTAAGACATTCCTTCTGAGAAAGCCCAGTTTTCTCTTAGGAGAATCAAGGTGAAGGAGGCCAAGACAGGCAATGGTGGGGACCGGAAATTCAAGAAAGAAAAATCCAGGAGAGGGAAGGCAATGGTGTCCTGTTGTCAGCACAGCCCTCTCCTTCCTTCCCTCGAGGCTTGGCATCCTTGTTTGTCTTTCTCCCCTACCTCCCCCACTTCCCACATTTGGGATTCAAAATCCCAAAGGGAGAAATGAGTTTTCTTAGTATTCACTCAATTTTGTGACACGATATTGCTATGTATTGCCATTTTCTTAAGCATTGAATGTTTGCACATCAAATAGACTGTTTAAAATTAATGGAACTTATGGTACCAGGGATTCCTATGGTTGTTGTAACAACATTGGAGTGTTTCAAATAACATTATTGACAAAGGAGCAGGCAAAACTCCATGTGTCCATGTTTCCATGGACAAGAAACTCTAATGGAGGAATTTGCATTTTTAGTCTCTTGCCTTGTGGGTAATATGCCAGAGGAAGCCAAGGGTGATGATAAAGACATGAGCTCGATTCCCCCAAACTTGGCAGGAAACAGCTTCCTACCTGGCATTCACTCTTCACTGAGGTGACAGTGCCCTCTCTACCTAAGTCTCTAGGTAGAGGTCTCTAAGAATGAAGGAACCACTAAGATTTGAAGGCCTTTATTTTAGATTTGCAATATCTGCAATGCAACATTTGAATGAATGAATCAACTATATTAGAACTGTTAAAAAAGGGGACATGAAGTAGGAAAACCAGTATGAAATATGGTGCTATCTTTCCTGGCAGGAACACGGAAGAATTGAAGCCCATTTACAACTGGAGAAGTGCATTCCCTGCCAGCATCTCCAGGATTTTTCTACCCTTTTGTCTTTAAGAAAAGAAAAGAAAAGGCAAGCAACCCAAGTGTCCGTCAACAGATGAATAAATAAAGATGTGGTATGTATATATACATATAATTCCTCAAAAGTGAGGATATACTCTGAAACTCATCACTGACCAGAGCAGGCTGGAGAAACATGAGTACTAAATGCAGTGTGATGTCATGGATTGGATCCTGGGGCACAAAGAGAACGTTAGTGGAAAAGCTGGTGAAATGGAGTCAACTGTGGTCTTCAGTGGTGACAATTGAACCAAGGTAAGGAAAGTGGTGAAAATGAAAGTGTTAGTTACTCAGTCATGTCCGAATCTTTGTGATCCCCATGGACTGTAACCTGCCAGGCTCCTCTGTCCATGGGATTCTCCTAGCAAGAATACTGGAGTGGGTTGCCATGCCCTCCTCCAGGGGATCTTCCTGACCCAGGGATCGAACCTGAGTCTCTTATGCCTCCTGCATTGGAAGGCAGGTTCTTTACCACTAACACTACCTGGAAAGCCCCTGTTGATATATATTTATATAGAAATACCACTCAGTCATTAAAAAAAGAATGAAATTTTATTGTTTGCAGCAATATGGATAGATTTGGAGGACATCAGGCTAAGTGAAATAAGTCAAAGACAAATACTGTGTGGTATCACTTACATATGAAATCTAAAAAAATGCAACACTTTAGTGAATGTAACAAAAAAATGAGCAGATTCATAGATATAGAAAGCACACTAGTGGTTACCAGTGGGGAGAGAGAAGGGGGACGGGACATGATAGGGGTGGGGGGAGGGTAAGAGACAAAAACTATTAAGTATAAAGGACAAGAATATATTGTACAATGTGGGGAGTAGAGCCAATATTTCATAATAACTATAAATGGAGTATAGCCTTTAAAAATTGTGAATCATTATATTGTGCACCTGTAGGTTACTTACTATTGTATAGCAACTATACTTCAGTGAAAACAAAACCACGCAAAATAAAGCTCCCTGAGATGACTGGAGTTCACACAAGCAAATCTGGTCACCTATTAGGCCACAAGAACTAGAACACCTGTCAGTAAAGGCAATGGCCATGTTGATGACACTTACCATATTTCAAGAAAAAAAGTGGGGGACAGATTTTGATTCTTGCTTTGAGGTCCCTTGATGGCTCCTTGAAGGGCCAATGGGCCTTGCTAAATGACTTTGCTCTCTTTGGAGACACACCAAGGAGATAACGGGACAGATTCCTCTGCGTCACCATTCTTGCTCTCTTGCATTCATCACATTACTTTCCAAGGTGGGAATGATAAAACTGGTACTCTTTGTATTTCAAGGATTTCTGTATTTTAAGGGAGTTGTGGGCTCAGATGTGCCTGGTCCCCTCCTAGCGCGTTCCGGGCGCAGGATGTTCCCTGGGGAGTTTTTGACAGGTAGTCATCACCCATCTGCAGGTAAAACCTACCCCCGGTGGCTTTATTTCCATAACAACCCAAATCAAACATCGCCTGGAGAGGTGAATGTGTGGGCAAGTGACACACTTTCGCCATTAAAATAACAATGACCTGAGGCCGAATCGTATTTGTTTAAAAATAGAATGAGCCTCTCTCGACGAAATTAAAATTGATTTAATCCTGTACTAACGTGAACTTGGAAACGATAAATGTTGAAACATCTCGTAGCCTGCTTTGCGTGATGACTTGAGCAGTGACATTTCAAGAAGATAATGGTTCTGTAATAATTAAAAAGAAAAAAAAAAAAAAGCAGTCAAATCTCCCCAGTGAGATATGGCCTTAATTGACTGCCAGGGGTGGTGTGTATGAGCAACCATTAGAAAAAGCAGCGTAACATAAAAATTGACTTTCTTTTTTTTTTCATTCCTGCCTTCTTCCAAAATGTAATTAGTATACTAAAATCAGCAGGACGAAACAGTTTAAATTTCTTGTAAGTAATTTAGCTATTTTGCAGGCTCGGATTTTTTCTTTTTTTCCAATGAGAAGGTTAGTGAAACCATATTCAACAATGATTTAAACATATAAGACAAACTATTGTTTTGTGAATTTTTTGAAAGTATATGCAATGTGACAGGGTTAAAATATATTGCAGCAAATAACTTTTTGAGTCATTTTTCATTTTGAAATGCATTTCATTTGAATTCTCAGGTTAGTTTGTTGGTTTGGAAGGAGATAAATGATCTATGAAAGTAATATAAATTCACATAATTCATAAAAAATTGAGTCTGTGTAGGTAGAATCTGAAAACCATGTTTTGCTTGGTCCCTTAATCTTCTACTGAATGGAATTTCCATTCTTTCCTCTTAACTTTTATAACTTTTTTTTTTCTCATTCAGACATGCGAGGATTTAAAAATTCTTCATATCACAAGAACATTTCAAATAAGAGAATAGATCATTTTCTATGTTGATAAAAACATTTTTAATGTCTTTAAGTATAAGATGGAAAAAACATTAAAGTAGAGCTAATTTTCTAATACTACCTTGGCCTGTGTGCTGTGTTTGCTTAGCTGCTTCAGTCATCTCTGACTCTTTGCAACCCATGGACTAGTCTGCCAGGCTCCTCTGTCCATGGGATTCTCCAGGCAAGAATACTGGAGTGGGTTGCCGTGCCCTCCTCCAGGAGCTCTTGCTGACCCAGGAATTGAACCCATATCTCCAGCGTCTCCTACATTCAGGCAGGTTCTTTACCCACTGAGCCACCTAGGAAACCCTACCTTGGTCTATGTGCTTCGTCGCTCAGTCGTGTCCGACTCTTTGTGACCCCATGGGCTGTAGCCCACCAGGCTCCTTTGTCTGTGGGGATTCTCCAGTAAAGAGTACTGGAGTGGGTTGCCATACCCTCCTCCAAGGGATCTTCCCAACTCAGGGATCGAACCCAGGTCTCCCACATTGCAGGTGGATTTTTTACTGTCTGAGTTACCAGGTTAGTCTCCCTCAAATTGTTGTTGCTTCTTTGCAATCCCCCTTGTACATGCAAGCACCTTTCTCACTTACTCAGGGTATCCTTAAAAACAGGCAGAATACAGATTTTTTAAGTATTAGGAAATAAGTGGGCTTCCCTGGTAGCTCAGATGGTAAAGAATCTGCCTGGAATGCAGGAGTCCTGGGTTCAATCCTTGAGTTGGGAAGATCTCCTGGAGAAGAAACGGCTACCCACTCAAGTATTCTTGCCTGGAGAATTCCATGGGACAGATGAGCGTAATATTTCTTAGGATCCAATATTCGCCTTCCTGGGACTGCCTTTGACTTTAATTGTAGCACTTTTAAAAAAGTATACTGAATTATGAAAATGTAGTGGTGTTTCTAGTTCTGCAGGAGCCAGTGGCTTAGGTGTCCTGTCTTCTGCATAGAACAAATCATTTGTTCCTGCTCACCAAGAGGATGCTTCAGTGAAAGGTAAGGCAGGTCAGGAGAAATATTTTAAAGATTATCAGGATGACTAAGAAAATAAGACTGCAAAAACACAATGTAACTGAATATATGTAAGAGTCTTGTCTGCAAGTTTCTGGAGATGCCAGCTTCCTCTTAGACTCACCTGTCCTTCTTCCAGTAACATTTCATGCAGGGATATCTGTGCCCTACGCCCTTTAACAATATGGTAGACTAATATTAAAAAATAATTTAGGAAAATATTCACATCATAGATGCAAACAAATACATTTCAGGTGCTTACCAATCTTAAAAGCACAACAAAGAATTCAATATTTGTCTAGAAACAGTGAAGAGAAGACAGATTCCATGCTGGGTACTCACACAGGCAAAAGACTTTTTTGTTTTTTCATTGAAATTTTGTAGAGAGATATACTAACTGAAGGGGATTTAAGGAGCTGCTGAGCATAGGAATTGAACATGGCTAGCTGGTAGAATGGAGAAGGAAATGGCAACCCACTCCAGTGTTCTTGCCTGGAGGATCCCAGGGACAGCGGAGCCTGGTGGGCTGCTGTCTTTGGGGTCGCACAGAGTCGGACACGACTGAAGCGACTTAGCAGCAGCAGCAGCAGCTGGTAGAATGCACAGGACTCGCGAAGGCTGTCTTCTGGAGAAGAAAGGCAAGAAGGCAGGTTAATAGAGGTAGTCCTCTCCTCAGGATGTAATCTTTAGGTTTCTCTGGCTTTAAAGTGACAAGTCCACAGGAGCCTAGACTTCTGTAGGACAGAGCCATCATGTGATATTGGATAGGTTGTTCACTTCACTGAGCTACCTGGATGAAGGAGAAGTGGGTACTGAAATTCCAGCATCCTCTTTGCCAGGACCTGGGCTCTGGGCACCCAAAGAGCCATGTTTTAGAAGTGGGTACTGGTGACTCCCTCCCTAATCACAGTCATGTGGAATGATGAATCAACCTAGGGTGCTAAACATGAAAATGGGCAGACTTAGGACTTGGGAGAGTAGGGGGACTCTGAGACAAAGAAGATAACACAGCGACACTCGTGGAGGGGTCCTGGCCCTCCGTCTGTCTGGTAGTGGAGAGGGTGGCAATGGCCAAACCCCCTGCCACAGATGTCCATCTGCAGCCAGTTGCAGGAGCCAGCCTCCTGTCCACAGCTTTGCCCATGACCGGCCACCTACCTCTCATTCCTTATTCCATCACATCCCCATCCCCACCTAAAGGATGCAGCAGAATTGTGCAAAATGCAAATTGAAGGATGAAGAGCCTACAGCCCCAGGCTGAGTTTGGCAGGATGGTACCACGGCCACAGACGAGCATCACTTACTGTCCCCAAATTCTAAGTATAACTGTCTGCAGTATTTCCTCCAAATGCATTGAGTACCACATCAGATGGTGTTGTAAGTTTTGCTTCAGCCACAAAATATAATTATAGAAACTCATGAGGCATACGATGATCTGTTATGCATACTTCTATTTTTAGCTATTCTGTTGCTTTTTAAAAAAAAATCTCTGATGGTCTCAGCCTACTCCTATTGCCATTTTCTATTTGGAGAGCTTTCTCACCTATTTTAAAAGGATTACTCTGCTAACAACAAATTATCTTATTTTTTTCTTAATCTGAAAAATGTCTTTATTTTCCACTTTTTCCTGAAGGATAATTTTGCCAGATAGTGAATTCATAATTGACAGCTCTGGTAGCTCAGTTGGTAAAGAATCCTCCTGCAATGCAAGAGACCCCAGTTTGAATTCCTGGGTTGGGAAGATCCCCTGGAGAAGGGAATGGCTGCTCCAGTACTCTTGTCTGGAGAACTATATGGACAGAGGAGCTTGGCAGGCTGTAGCCCATGGGGTCATAAAGAGCTGGACATGACTGAACAACTTTCACTTTCTTTCAAAATTTGAAACTGGTCACCTCCTCTGGCCTCCATGGTTTTATGTGGGAATTCTGCCATCATTTAAATTGGTTTATCTCTATAGAGAATCAAATGTTTCTCCAGGGCTATTTTAAAGAAATTGGTCTTTGTCTTTAGTTTTCAGAAGTTTAATTATGTGGTTTTGGTGTGGATTTATTTGGATTTATTCAGTGTAAGTTTTCCTCCACTTCTTGAATTTGTAGCACAAATTTCCCCCACTATCTGAAAGTAGTCCTATGAAATATTTATAAACTAAAATGGCAAAACTGCTACTGCTAAGTCGCTTCAGTCGTGTCCGACTCTGTGCGACCCCAGAGACGGCAGCCTACCAAGCTCCTCTGTACCTGGGATTCTCCAGGCAAGAACACTGGAGTGGGTTGCCATTTCCTTCTCCAATGCATGAAAGTGAAAAGTGAAAGTGAAGTTGCTCAGTAGTGTCCAACTCTTTGAGACACCATGGACTGCAGTCCACCAGGCTCCTCCGTTCATGGGATTTTCCAGGCAAGAGTACTGAGTGGGGTGCCATTGCAGCAGAAATACCTTAGGACACATATTAAATGCCCAGAATGAATGGCGATCAAGTACAGATGCTCACAAACATAGCTCAAAACTCTGGCAGCTTGATGCTGAGATGCTGAATGTGGTTCCTAGGGAGGAGCTTGGGATCCTTGATGCCTCTGAAATGCCTGCTGCAAAACAAATGCTGAATGCTAGTTTCATCTTTCACCTTTTTTTTGGTAAAAGCAAACATCCTCTTCAGATTTCTTTTGGTAGGCAAAAACAAGTACGAATGTAACTCTTTTGTAAAAGTGAAGTGGCATAAATCAAACTTGCAGAAAAGTGAGGGGCACCTGTATATGTCTTTGGCCAAATCTGGGACATTGTCAGCTATTATTCCTGTGACTACTTTCTCATTCTCGTGCCTTTTTCCTCTGCTTCTGAGGCTCTAATACTATGAATACTAGATCTTTTGTTGCTGTTCCACAGATCCCAGAGGCTCTTTTCTTTTTTTCCTATTCTATCTTGTTCAAGATAAAATATTTTGTTTATCTTGAATAAATTCTATTGATTTGTCTTCATGTTCATTGATTCTATCCTGTCATCTCCACTCTACTGTTGAGTCTACCAAGAGAGTTTTAAAAATTTCAGTTATTCTATTTTTCAGTTGTATAATTCCCATTTGATTCTTTTAAAAATAGCTTTGATTTCTTTGCTGAGATTTTCTACTTTAAAAATTTGTTACAGATATACTGAAACTGAAATTCCCAGTTCTTGATGTGCTGAATGATTTCAACTCTAAGAGAACATTTGGTATTATGTTAGGAAAGTCTCGATCCTTTCTAAGAGTTCTCTTCTGGCAAGCAGTTTCCCTGTTTAGGGTTAGGGAATAGATTCTTGCCTATTGTGGCCTACAGTGGCCATGGAGGCCATAGCAGTTTCGTTTTCAGGGCCCTTGCGGTGTTATTTCTGGTCTGCCTCATTTTGCAGTGCTGCTGGAGCTCACACGGCCTTCTGCAGTTGATATCTGCAAGGGAAAGAGGCTCTTTCATGGTCTCCTGGTGTTGCCAGGCCATTTTCTGGGGTCGGGGCAAACTCTGCTTGGCCTGGTTCCCCTTGCGCCACTGGGTGGAGGCCCAGGAGACTATGGCTCCCCTGCATTGGCCCTGCAGGCAGAATGGTCCAGGTGCCTGGGCCTGGCTGTGGAACAGGGTCTGGGACACCCGCTGGGGCTTTGGGGCTGCCACTTATATAGGTCAGCCAGCAGATGCCACAAGGGGCCCTGTTGGGAGCCTGCATTAGGTCTCTATTGGGCTTTTCCTTTCCTGGTCCTTTGGCCAGAGGGAGTGGACCTTTTTTGTTTGGTCTTGGTTCAGGACTGTTGGTCCAGCCTGCAGCTTCTTAAACACCCAGTCTGCGGTATGTGGGGAGACCCTCAGAACTCCTGTGTCCATAGCCCTCACATTCTGCAGTCCGTAGCCAGTGGCCCTCTTTGTTCCAGCTTTCAGAGTCCTTTTATCACTAATTGTTAAATTATTTCCAGAGTTCTCAGTTGTGTTTAGAGAGGAGGAACAGGGAGAAATGAGTCTTGTTATCTTGTTCCAAAACCAGAGGTCTGCAATTGACTTTTAAATACCTGGATTATTAATTTCAATGGGCTTCCCTGATAGCTCAGATGGTAAAGAATCCACCTGCAATGCAGAAGACCTTGGTTTGATCCCTGGGTTGGGAAGATCCCCTGGAGCAGGGCATGGCAACTCACTCCAGTATTCTTGCCTGGAAAATCCCCATGGACAGAGGAGCCTGGCTGGCTGCAGTCTATGGAGTCGCAAAGAGTTGGACATGACTGAGCAATTAAGCATGCATGCATGCATTAATTTCAATAATATGTGTCCCACAATTGTCCCTTTGGTGGCTCAGCCAGTAAAAAATCTGCCTGCAATGTGGGAGACCCGGGTTCGATCGCTAGATGGAGAAGATCCCCTGGAGAAGGGAATGGTAACCCACTCCAGTATTCTTGCCTGGAAAATACCATAGACAGAGGACCCTGGTGGGCTACAGTCCATGGGGTCACAAAGAGTCAAATACGACTGAACGACTAACACTTTCACTTTTTTCATTTAGTGAGTTGTTTTTTTTTTTCCCCCCCAAGAAAAACAACTTTTAAAAATAATAGATGTCTTTGAAAGGCTTCCAGACCTGACCCTTAGGCTCAAGGTGAGTCAAAGAGCCAGGTAGGTATGATACCCGGAGCTTCCAGGAAGTCCCTTGGATGGAGTACATGGCTCTGGTTCTAGAAGCTAGTTCTCCCCTATTTTCTGATACTGATGAAAAATAGCAGAAAGTCTTTACTTTCAAGAAGAGGCAGCAAGTACATAGACATATGCTTCCCACTTGTCACTGTTTTGTTTTTTAATTCCTTCCTTCTGTTATTATTATTAGCAGTTTTTGACTTCGAGAGTAACAACCTATGCATTGAGAGGTCTGATTTCAGTGACTTTTATTCGTTAGAAAGGTAGGGGGCTGGGCTTCCCTTGTGGCCCAATGGTAAAGAATCCGCCTGCTGATGCAGGAAGCATGGGTTTGATACCTGATCTGGAAAGATCCCACATGCCACAGAGCAATGAAACCCGTGAGCCACAACTACTGAACCTGTGCTCTAGAGCCTGGGAGTCACAACTACTGAGCTCGTGTGCTACAGCTGCTGAGGCCCACACGCCCTAGAGCCCGTGCTCTGCAACAAGAGAAGCCTCCACAATAAGAAGCCCAAATACCGCAACTAGAGAGCAGCCTCCAATCACCGCAACTAGAGAAACTCCTGCACAACAGTGCAGACCCAGCACAGCCATAAATAAATAAATAAAATTGTATACAAAAAAGAAAGGTAGGCGACTGAATTAATTGGACTCATACCCTGAGAGAAGTTCCGGGTCAGTCCAGCAGGGCAGGATACATCAAGAGGAAAAGATATATTCCATCAATTAACCAAGCCAGGATCATTAGCAGGTCTAGAGAAGGCAGACAGATCAGTAGATTTTGGAGAGAAGCAGAGGATAATGGCAGGCAAAGCGGACTCAGGGTCAATTTTCACGACCAAGGGAGTGATGAGAGTCAGAGCTGGGGGTGGGCTGAGCTGAGCAGGCACCTGCTAGGTTTCAATGGCTACAGACCTCTCCTCCATGCTCAGGGTCTTAGAATTTGAAAAACATCCAAGTAGATGAAGTAAATGGTAACAGAAGACAATGTCTTGTTCTGAGCCTTGAGAGAAGGGCTGGGAGGGAGCATTTCAGGAAGGTGATGATGTGGGAAGGCTTGGAAAGATGGGACAGAACAGGGTGGCTGGGGGCCTACAGAGGACACACCTGTTGTCTCCTCTGGTGGTGGGTGGTTTGGTGTAGGTGACGGCCTAGGGGTTTGGGGAGTGACCTTGACTTGTCTGTCTCATGCTGTGTGGACAGAAGCAGCGGGTGGGGGCAGGGCTGGGGAGTCAGCCCACACTTTGTGTGCATGTCCCCTTGAGACACAGCATGGTGGAGACTGCCTTTCTCATTTAACACCACAGGAGCGGTTGGGGTAGGTCACCACACATGATCGCCCAGCTAGCTAGCAATAGGAGGAGGGCTCCTCTGGACCTGTGCCACTGTCCATCCTCTGGACAGTAGTGACCCAGGGAATAGAAAAGTAATACCCCTAAACCCTCGGTGCTTCTGTGTTCTATTCTGTAGAGGAAGCCCTTTGGTCTTCTGTTTTGAGCACACAGGTTCAAGATGCATGGAAGTGCAGGCTGGGTGGTTTGGGGAGTCTCAGGCTGGTGGGTTAAAAGTGAGAAAGATGGGGTGGCAGCTGGAGCTGGATCCCTAATGGTGTAAGGTGAAGGCTATGTGTGAAGGGAAGATTGGAAGCAGTAGGAATGCATGCATATGTTTTGTAAGTAATTGTAACATCAGAGAATATTTAAATTGTGTTTTCTCTACTGTTATAGAAGATAGTTTACTCTTTAATATATTTTAGAAAGATTTGAATCATCAAAGATAAGGGATGAAATAGATGAAGCCATTATTCCTTCTCCCATCATGTGGCCTTTTTTGGTAAATGAAAAAAAAAAAGGTCCATTTTCTCTACTGAAAATATTTTGAATTGATAATGCACTTATAGCAAGAAGTTCCTAGGAACTTACTAAGAATGTCCAGTTAGTGTGAGAATATGGACTCTGCTCACCAAGGAGACTATCCTAGAGAGGGCTGGAAGAGTGAAACACCCACTGTCAGTTTTTGGGAAGGCAGGTTCCCCTTTGCCATTGTAGAATCAATCTGCTTCTATTACATAGTTTGTGTAGCACTGGTCCAGCCCTGGGCAATCATGGTACCTGCCCTCCAGCCACACTGATTGGCTCTGGGTCTGGCCATCACTCATACCAGACCAATTATCATCTTCTCTGGGAGTTTAGCTGGGAAAACTCCTCACTCTTTCTGGAGGGAGATGACTGAAAGGAATCCCATGAGTCAGGAGACAAAGAAGGGAGCATCTTGCTTCTGCATGGACAGGGTTTGCCTAAAAATGAGACCAAGACAGGTAGGCTGTGAAGCGAAGGGAGGGAGAGAGAGAGATGATACCATTTGAGCACCTGAATCCAGACTTGTCTGATGCTAGAAACATCTTGCTTTGGATTTCCCAGTCACAGAAACTAACACATTCCTCTTTTTTTTTTTTTTTAGTTTATTTGAATTGTGTTTCTCACTTATAACTGAGTGAGTCCTGTGAATCCTTTTAATGTAAAATACAGCCAATTTGCCAGAGTGTGCTGGGCTTCTCAGCTGGGTTGCTCTTAAACTGATTCAATTAGCAGACTAAACACACAATAAACCTATCTGAAAGGCTCAATGCTACTCTTAATAGCAGTTTAGCTGGCTAGCTAGAGTCATAATAGCTCTGATCCTAGCCAGCAGCAAAAAGGTCACTGCCTAAATAAGGGTGTTAGTGACTGAATTTTGTCCCCCCAAATTCATATATTGAAGTCCTAACCCCCCATGTGATGATGGTATTTGGAGAGAGTGCCTTTGGGAGGTAATTGGGTTGTGAGTGTAGAGCCCCTGTGAAGGGATTAGAGCCCTTATAAGAAGAGACCAGGGCTTCCCTTGTAGCTCAGTTGGTAAAGAATCTGCCTGCAATGCAGGAGACCTGGGTTCGATTCCTGGGTTGGGAAGATCCCCTGGAGGAGGAAATGGCAACCCACTCCAGTATTCTTGCCTGGGGTATCCCATGGACAGAAGAGCCTGGCGGGCTATAGTCCATGGGGTTGCAAGAGTCAGACATGACTTAGTGACCACACCGCCACCACCAAGAAGAGACCAGAAAGCTTTCTGTCTTCCCCTCATTCTGCCATGTGAGGACACAGTGAGGAAGAGCGCTCTCACCAGAACTGACCACGCGGTTGCCCTGATCTTGGATTTCAAGCCACCAGAAGTGTGGGGAATAAGCATCTGTTGTGTAAGCCCCCATCTGTGCTATTTCGTTATAGCAGCCTAAGCTGCTGAAATAGGGCTTTGTGGAGTCCCAGGAGTGTGTACTGGCTTCTTAAACTCACAATGTGCAAACTCCTCCTCTGGGAAGTCCAGCCACCACACTTTAGAGGGGCAGCTTTGCTCAGATGCAGTTCTACTGTTTATTTACTTGTGGCTGCACTGGGTGTTAGTTGCAGCTTGCAGGACCTTCATTGCCGCATATGGGATCCTTTATTGTGGCCCAAGGGCTTCTCCCTAGTTGTGGCGCTTGGGCTCACCTGTCTTGTGGCATGTGGCATCTTAGTTCCCCAATCAGGGATTGAACCTGTGTCCGCTGCATTGGAAGGTGGATTCTTAACCACTGGACCACCAGTGAAGTCCCCAGTGAGCCCTTACTTCTTAAGCTTTTCCAGCTGACCAGCCCTTTCACTCAGTCACCCTCGTGTTTTGGTTCTGTTAAGTAGTTAGAATAGGAAAAGGGAGTCTAGAATGGTGGTGGCTAAAAGACAGGGAAGGGAAAACCCCATGAAAATAGAACAAAGGAAGCTCCGAGGACCCCAGAGCGAGAACCTCAGGTAAAGCAAATAGCCCTCCTGGCTGGCCCAATTTACATAGGGCAGGCTCAGGATGAGGATAAAAAACATATAAAAAGAGGAGCCAAAATTGAGCTGGGGGCTTCTCTTCTCTTCATGTCTTTTGGGTAGGCCGGCCCTCACACCTCGAGGATGTATTTTCCTTTGCTTGCCAAATAAAACTGAGCTGTAACACGGAGCTGTAACACTGGTCCATCCATCTCTTCAAATTTTTGTTGCAATAAGACAGAACCAAGGAAATTACCAACTCCCCCTACAGTTCTTTCAGGAGAGAGAGAGAGAGGAAAGCAGGAGTCAGCATTGTAGAGTCATAATCAGAACACTGTGGAGGGAAGGAGGGAGGGATGGTGTAGTGGGCATCAGTGACTTCCTCCAGATGATGACCCTGATCAGAGAGGTGTGGAACAGCTTGTGTGGGAGACTTCTTCCCTTCAGCCCTGCCCCCTGGGAGCTCTGCCTTTCCACCTGCAGAAGCTGACCAATAGCACCTTGTTGATAGTGTTCACTTTGGCCCCAAAATACATGGTAACAGTCAACGTCCAGAGTTTTCTTCGACTTTCCTTGTATGTCTTCATGGAGACCTCTCCTCATTAGTGATAAATAAACTGCATTTGCTTGGTATACAGCAGAGGTTGACAAATTTTTTCTGTGAAGGGCTAGATGGTAATAAATATTTTAGTCCTCTTGGACCATACAGACTGACTCTACCCTGACATGCGAAAGCAGCAGACAGTGTATCAACAAATGGGCATGGTTTTGTTCCAATAAAACTTTATTTATAGACAATAACATTTGGATTTCATTTAATTTTTATGTGTCATTAAATGGCATTTTTCTTTTGATTCCCCCCGCCCCAACCACTTAAAAATGTGAAAATTATCCTGCCACGGTCAGGAGGAGCCTAAGGAGATATGATGACTAAATGTAGCTTGGATGGGATCCTGGAACAGAAAAAGAACATTAGGGAAAAACTGAGGAAACCTGAGTGAAGTGTGGCCTTTAGTTAATAAAAAAAAAATCAAAATAGGCTCATTAATTGTGACACATGTACCATGCTAATATGAGATGGTAATAATAGAGGAAAGTGGGTGTGGGGTATATGGAAGCTCAGTACTGTCTTTGCAAATTTTTTTGTAAATTAAAAAGTGTTCATAAAAAGTAAAGTTCATTAAACAACAACAGCATTTTTAGCTTATGAGTGTACAAAAGCAGATGGTGATCCAGATTTGGCCTAAGAGCTATAGTTTGCCAATTCTTGGTATAAATAAAATGGGTTTCTATATCTGGCAATATGGTAGACCAGAAACTCTTACTGACTCAGTAATAACAGCTGAAAGTAATGATTAATAATAAAAAGAAATCCTTGAATCTATCAATGATCATGAAACAAAGAGTGATAGTTAATTTCATGTCAACATGGCTAGGCTATGGTGCACAGACAACAACCACTTGTGAAGGTGCTGGATGCTGCTGTGAAGGGATTCTGTAAATAAGATTAATGTTGACAGTTAGTTGACTATAAGTAAAGGAGATTACCTTTGATAACATGTGTGGATCTCATCCAATCAGTTGAAGACCTCAAGAGTAAATTCCAAGATTTCCTGCAGAATTCTGCCTCAAGACTGTAGTGTCAGCTTCTGCTTGAGTTTCTGACTTGCCCTATGAATTTTAGATTTACCAGCCCCTACAACTGCATCAATTCAGTTCAGTTCAGTCACTCAGTCATGTCTGACTCTTTGTGACCCCATGAACTGCAGCACTCCAGCCCTCCCTGTCCATCACCAACTCCCAGAGTTCACCCAAACTCATGTCCATTGAGTCGGTGATGCCATCCAACCATCTCATCCTCTATCGTCCCCTTCTCCTCCCACCTTTAACCTTTCCCAACATCAGGGTCTTTTCAAATGAGTCAGCTCTTCGCATCAGGTGTCCAAAGTATTAGAGTTTCATCTTCAATATGAGTCCTACAAATGAACACCCAGGACGAATCTCCTTTAGGATGGACTGGTTGGATCTCCTTGCAGTCCAAGGGACTCTCAAGAGTCTTCTCCAACACCACAGTTCAAAAGCATCAATTCTTCAGCGCTCAGCTTTCTTTATAGTCCAACTCTCACATCCATACATGACTACTGGAAAAACCAGAGCCTTGACCAGATGGGCCTTTGTTGGCAAAGTAATGTCTCTGCTTTCTAATATGCTGTCTAGGTTGGTCATAACTTTCCTTCCAAGGAGCAAGCGTCTTTTAATTTCATGACTGCAATTACCATCTGCAGTGATTTTTGAGCCCAGAAAAATAAAGTCAGCCACTGTTTCCACTGCTTTCCCATCTATTTGCCATGAAGTGATGGGACCAGATGCCATGATCTTAGTTTTCTGAATGTTGAGCTTTAAGCCAACCTTTTCACTCTCCTCTTTCACCTCCATCAAGAGGCTCTTTAGTTCTTCGCTTTCTGCCATAAGGGTGGTGTCATCTGCATATCTGAGGTTATTGATATTTCTCCCAGCAATCTTGATTCCAGCTTGTGCTTCCTCCAGCCCAGCATTTCTTGTGATGTACTCTGCATATAAGTGAAATAAGCAGGGTGACAATATACAGCCTTGACGTACTCCTTTTCCTATTTTCCTATTTGGAACCAGTCTGTTGTTCCATGTCCAGTTCTAACTGTTGCTTCCTGACCTGCATGTAGGTTTCTCAAGTATTCCCATCTCTTACAGAATTGTCCACAGTTTCTAGTGATCCAGACAGTCAAAGGCTTTGGCATAGTCAACAAAGCAGAAATAGATGTTTTTCTGGAACTCTCTTGCTTTTTCGATGATCCAGCAGATGTGGGCAATTTGATCTCTGGTTCCTCTGCCTTTTCTAAAACCAGCTTGAACATCTGCAAGTTCTTGGTTCATGTATTGCTGAAGCCTGTATCTCCAAGCCTGGCTTGGAGAATTTTGAGCATTACTCTACTAGCGTGTGAGACGAGTGCAATTGTGTGGTAGTTTGAGTATTCTTTGGCATTGCCTTTCTTTGGGACTGGAGTGAAAACTGACCTTTTCCAGTCCTGTGGCCACTGCTGAGTTTTCCAAATTTGCTGGTATAGCCAGCTCCTAAAAAAAAAATCTCTTTCTCTCTCTGGATATACTATATATCTATATGTGTAATGTATATATCTTGGCTCTGCTTCTTTTTTTTTTTCCTGGAGAACTCTGATACACAAAGTAAAGAATAGTAAGATGAAAGCTGAGTGAAGGCAAGGCTAAACAGGTAACCTGGTTACTGAATCCAGTGTTCATTTTGAGGGTGTCTGCTGCCAGGTGTAGGCTCTAAGAGGAGAACTTCCTGCTTTGAGCTAGGACCCCAAAAGTGTATTCTGTCTATGCAGGAGTGTAGTACAAACAACAGAGAATACAAAGATAATTGTATGGAGAATACAAAGATAATTGCTGGCATTCACTTAGATGAGGAGAAAACTCCCTGAACATTTTAACTACAAGCCACTGTTCTTGGGGTGATTCTAAATGCCTGTATGTTTTTTTTCTCATGGTTTCAAATTGACTGTGCTCCCAGGCAACACATGGGAATATACTCACATCTTGCAGGAACCTAAACATTATCCTAAACATTAAATGTTCTCACATTAGTTTAGCAAAAAAGGGAATAGTTCACAGTTACAGGTCACTTACAGAAGGCAATAATGTAGCTTGAGTGAGAACCAGCAGCAACACTCCATAGAAATAGGTTCCTGAAGTCATCACATATTGGAATTTTTAGACATAGGTTATAGAGTAACTACAGTTAACATGTTTAAATAAAGTAAAATGAAGTTTGAAAATAGAATAATGAACAATAAACTGTAAAGTATGATGAAAGGGTTATAAAAGAGAAATAATAGAACTTACAAAAATGAAAAAACCATATAATTATTGAAATTAAGTACTCGCTGGATGAGTATAGTAGCATTGGGAAAAATTGAAAGAAGAGTCAGTGATTTGGAAGATAGGAATCATGGAATTATTCATGATGTGTGAGAAAGCAAAGAGATAAATAATGTGAAAGAGATTTTCTAATTAGAGGCCTTAGGCTGTAGAACTGTCATTCTTAAACTTGAGCAATCATCAGAATCCCCTGGAGGACTTGTTAAAATACAGATTGCTGGGCCGACCCCCAGAGTTTCTGACATAGTAGGTCTGGGATGTGGCTAAGAATTTGCTTCCCTAACAAGTTCTCAATGAGGCTGATGCTGGTGGGGACTCAACTTTGAGAACCATTGCCATCAGTGTGGTTCAAAGCTTGCCTTTGCTGGTTTGAAAGCCCACTTGCACTTCTTGACTGTGTAACCTTGGAAATTTTTCATCACTTCTCTGTGCCTCAGTCCCTCCATCACAGGGCTGTTGTGGGGAACATGTGAATTAATGCTCACAGAACACTCAGTGCTATGATGGGAAGGGTGAGGATTCTGAAAGTGTTAGTTATTACAATGTCTGGTACACAGGACCCCTGATGGATTCTTTCCTGAGCACCCCAGATCACAGAATTTATGAGCCCTCTGAAAGTCGTATTGAAGCTGTGCAACTCATACTGGGACTTGAACGCATAGCCTTTTAGTTGAGATCACACGCCTGATCTCAGGACTTAATAAAGCTCAGGTTCTCAATGTCTTGTCACAGAAAGAATTCAGTGAGAGAGAAAGTGAGAGGTAAGAAATGGATTTATTCAGAGAGAAACTTATTCCACAGACAGAGTGTGGGCCATCTTAGAAGGCAAGGGACCCTGAACTATGGGATGGTTAGTTTTCTTGGGCTGGTTAATTTCACAGGCTAATAAGTGGGAGGATTATCCTAACTATTTTGGGGAAGGGGTGGAGATTTTCAGGAATTCGGCCACTGCCCGTTTTTTGACCTTTTGTGATTGGCCTCAAAACTGTCACGGCACCTCTGGACGTGTCATTTAGTTGCTAATGTATTACAATGAAAGTGTAATGAGGCTCAGGGTCTGCTGGAAGTTGACTGCTATCTTGGACCCTAGTTGGTTCTGTCTTGTCACAACAAAAATCTGAAGTGAAGAACCAGTGTTACAGCCCTCAGATGGACAAGTGTTACAGCTCGATGTTACAGCTCGGTCTTTTTTTTTTTTTTTTTTTCATTTATTTTTATTAGTTGGAGGCTAATTACTTTACAATATTGTAGTGGTTTTTGCCATACATTGACATGAATCAGCCATGGATTTAGAAAGTAAAGGAAAATACATCCTCGAGGCATGAGGGCATGCCGTCCCAAAAGACACGAGGAGAAGAGAGGCCCCCGGCCCAATTTTGGCTCCTTTTTTGTATGTTTGTTTTCCTCCCCCGGGCCTGCCCTGTGTAAATTGGGCTAGGCAGGAGTGCTGTTTGTTCTACCTGAGGTCCTCATTCTGGTCCTCGGACCTTCATTTGGTCTATTTTCACAGGCTTTTCCCTTCCTTGTCTTTTAGCCACCGCCATTCTGAACTCCTTTTTCCTATTCTAACTACCTAACAGTTCCGACCAGTTTTTTGTCATATCCTAAGGCTATATTGGGCTCTCCAGGTGGCACTAGTGGTAAAGAACCTGCCTGCCAATGCAGGAGACTTAAGAGATGCAGGTTTGACTCCTGGGTTGGGAAGATCCTCTGGAGCAGGGCATGGCAATCCACACCAGTATTCTTGCCTGGAAAAATCCCATGGACAGAGGAGCCTCATGGCTTATGGTCCATAGGGTCGCAAAACGTTGGATATGACTGAGGCAACTTAGCACACACGCACGGCTATATCATTCTTATAAAGGTTGTACCCTACCCCCTTCCCTCCTGTTTCAGTATTAGGGATGTTCCAGTGCTACCAATTCTCTGAAATATACGGAAGCTTGTTGTGTTAAAGTGCTCAAAGCTGATTTAGATAAAGGCTTGCCTTGAGTGTGAGAATTTGATGATATAATATTTAAAAAGAAATTTACCAAAAAAAAAAAGAAAGAAATTTACCTATTTCTACATGAAAGATTGACTATGCTGAATTCACTTATGATGATGTGATTCCAAATAGTATGTTTAAATAAATAGCTGAAGCTCATTTGTAATGTCAACAAAAGTTAATCAGTCAATCTAAGAAAGAAATTAAAAATTTTATTTGAACAAAATTGAGGATTATAACCAAGGAATAGACCCTCAGAAAGTTCCAAGAACTGTTCCATCCTTAGAAGTCAAAGCACAGTTATATAGATTTTTTGAGACAGGCTCCAGGTTGTACTCTAGGCTGTACATTAAATAACCTATTTGGCAGTTTACATAATCCAGATCTGCAAGTATGAAGTGGTGGGTCCTTGCGACCCCTTACAAGGTCAAGAAGGACTGTTATCTACAAAAAATTATCTTGTTGATGCTAGGAGAAGGTTACTCTTTAGGGCTAAGCTGATGGGGGAGGTTTGGTTGATGCATAATGCAGATACTCAATGTACAGTAGAAGGCAGAAAAAACCGTTTCATATATAAATTTTTCTTATCTTGCCATGAAATATGAATTTTATTTCACAGTAACCAGTAGATTGAATATTTGAATGTAAGTATTCACATGCTAAAATTCTTGGAAGAGCTCATTCCGTCCAAGCAGATAATCCTGGATCCACTCATACTGGCTGGTGGGAGCAAACGTACACATATTTTCCCAACTCAGCAATGTCATTTTGGTAGCCTGACCTCTGCCACGGTGTGAGTCTGAGTGTATACCATGGTGTTAGTTAGTTTTAGTCACTCAGTCATGTCTGACTCTTTGTGACCCCATGGACTGTAGCCTACCAGGCTCCTCTGTCCATGAGATTCTCCAGACAAGAATACTAGAGTGGGTAGCCGTTCCCTTCTTCAGGGATCTTCCTGACCCTGGGATCAAACCCTGGTCTCCTGCATTGCAGGCAGATTCTTTATCATCTGAGCCTCCAGGGAAGCCCACCATAGATATACCATAGAATACGGCAAATACTAGGAACCAGGGCTCTTCCTTCACGTGTACCCCAAGAACGTTTACCAGAACGCCATTGGTTTAACATACGGAATATTGCCCATGCTTCCTTGCTTAGGAATACTTTCTACAAAGATACACTAGACTTCAGGGGTGTCCATCCTTATTTGAGTTCTGGTTTGTTTATACTGCTGAAATCTGCATCATTAACTTTTTAAAATTTGGGTTTTATTATAATCAGGTACGCATACACATAGCTCTAAGAATCAAATAGTTCTTGTACTGACATGTGGACAAAGTCCACTTGAGTGGACAAAGCCATTGCAATCATTTGAGTTTTTTAATCTCACTGTAGGCATTCAGCCTTTTCAGCCATATCCCTATTACTGAAAACTGAATAAGCCAATCGGAATAAGTCATTCATAAGAGTCTGAGGACCAGCAGTCACCTTTTGAATTTTGCGTCTGATATCTGGAGCAGACTGGGCTATGAAATGCATAGCCAAAAGGGCCTGTCCCTTATGGGAGGAGGGGATCCACATTTTGTATACTTTTTAAAAGTTTCCATTAATTTCCCTTGAGAAACTGCAGGATTTTCATCTGGCCCCTGTTGAACTTCTTTTACTTTCTCATAATTAACAGGCTTTACTGAAAGGCTTTTCATGCCTTCTATCAAACAGCTGGACATATGTTCCCAGAATTTATCTGGTAATTCCACTGTGGATCAGCCTCAGGGATGGTGTCATTCCCCATGTGAAAGACTGCGTGTCCCTGTTGGGCTCTAGTTGCCATTTGGTCTGCGTGGGCTCTGGCTGCCAGTATTGTACACTTTCCTCTGGAGCATAGCAGTGGGAGAGCTTCCTCAGTGGCTCAGTGGTAAAGAATCCACCTGTAATGCAAAAGACGTGGGTTCCACACCTGGATTGGGAAGATCCCCTGGAGGAGGAAAATGGCAACCTACTCCAGTACTCTTTCCTGGAGAATCCCATGGACAGAGGAGCCTGGCTCGCTGCAGTCCATGGGGTCTCACAGAGTCAGACATGACTGTAGTGACTTAGTATGCAGGCATGCACAGCAGTGAGATAGTAAATATCCCCAGGTGAGATCAAAAGATCTCCTTAACCTGGTAAACTCCTTAGTAAGAAGTTCAGGGTCCTCAGAAAAACTTCCCAATTTCTCCTCTGCCGTACTTAGATCAAATATTGAAGAAGTCGTGTGGACTCTTACTCTTCCCTGATTTCTACCAGGAATTTCCCTCAGAGGCAGAAGTCTAGGGGCAGGTGGCTGCTAACTCATGCCACTATGGGGGCTAGCTGGACTGAGATTGGGTCCCTTGAGTACAGAGAAGGAGTTCCAGAACATGATGGTGGCCTTTCCTCACCCTTGGGTACACTTTCCCCTGGGATTTTAACTTCAACTGGAGCAGCAGCTCTCTTCGATATGGGAGCCTCTGTTGGTTCAGTGGTTCCCCCAGGAGGATTGTTGTTGCTATTCAGTTGGTCAGTCGTGTCCAACTCTTTGTGACCCAATGGGCTGCAGCATACCAGGCTTCCCTGTCCTTCACCATCTCCCGGAGCTTGCTCAAACTCATGTCCGTAGAGTCGGTGATGCCATCCAACCATCTCATCCTCTGCCGCCCCCTTCTCCTCCTGCCCTCAATCTTTCCCAGCAGGAGTGTGGGGAATATTGCTCCCTCTGGGATGGCAGCTACTGCAGGGGCAGCAGGTTCTTCCTGTGGGAGATCTGTCTTCACGTGGCCCCAAATCCTGGGTCAGCTAAAATGTCCTCTGAGTCCTTCCTTAAATTAACCTTCTGGGCTACATATATATTAGGCTCCCTTCCAAGACATTTCCCAAATACAAGGTCATAAAACCTTGAACATATGGTATTTCACTCCATTTTGATTCCCTTCTACAGTATAAAACCAACTGTAATATAGTATTATAATTTAGAGACCCACTCAGTGGCCACTTTTCTTGGCTAACTAATATTGTGGCTGAACATGGTTACATAGCCTGATAAGCTTTTTCTTTTTCATATCTTGTTTAGTTTTTTCCAGTTCTGGGGTATGTGTACCAGAGGAGTATTGACTGGGATTGATTTGGTTGGAATCACCTTACAGCCAAACTTAGGGAGATGTCTCTGATTTCCGAGCTATCCAAAAGTTTTGTTCTTGTGCAATTTGATCAAGATTTGTATTTATAATTTTAGATGATATCCATTTCCAAAGTAGTCTCCCAACTAGATGTTAGTGCCTGAGAAATTGTTGCAAAAGAATAGTTCAGAAGGTGTCCCTAGTGGTGCTGATGCCAACAATGGCCTGGAATGGATCTGGCAGCAAGTGGGAAATGAAAGGGTTAACATTTGCAAGGGCTGGAGGGAAGACTGGCATCAAGGCCTGGTGACTGCTAAGTCGCTTCAGTTGTGGCTCTATGGGCTGTAGCCCACCAGGCTCTTCTGTCCATGGGATTCTCCAGGCAAGAATACTGGAGTGGGTTACGATTTCCTTCTCCTGGGGATCTTCCCAACCTAGGGCCTGATAGTTCTTCAACTGGGCACTCATAGTAATTAAGGAAAAGTACTTTAAGTCTTGTAAGCTGGTTCCCTGCCAAATAAACTGAGAGCAAAGAATGAATTGTTGTACCTTGGTGATCATACAGGTCTTCTGGAGTTAAAAGAAAAGGAACAGAAACAGATGTAGAGCTTAGAAGGAAAATCTCAGAGTGAAAGAGGAGAGTATAGATTGCTAAATCCTGGAATGTCGTATAATGGGTGGCTTTATTTCAGTCTTGCTACTGCATTTGAGGGAGCATTGACATTCCACTGCCTTTTTATGTAGCCAGGACTTGAACTTGATCAAAGCAACCCAGACAGTGAAATTTCTTCCTTTTTATTATCATTTCCCTTGTTTTCTGCACCAGCAATAAGATCCCTTCTGTATTTCCATACCACTTTTCTACAGCAACCCATACTTATTGTCTCCAGTTTTCTGTCCTTGAACATCCATATCATCATTCCCCTGGCCTGTTCCTAGGAATCCAATCAGAGCCCCAAAGTGTTTGGAGTTGATTGGCTGGGCTGAAATGGGCTCTCAGTTGGTGGAGCATTCTCCCCAGGACTCCTGGCCTGTGGCATCCCATGACCCTACGAACCTGACCCTAGACCTTCTTACCTTACCACTGTCCTGTCCATCACCAGCTGTTGTGTTGATCCAGGGCTCTAAGGAATTCTGGCACTGTAGTTCTTTATGTCTCAGTGCAGAGAAGAATTCAGTGAGAGCAAAGTGGTGGATAAAAAGTGACTTACTATAATAGAATGTTTGTGAAGTTTACAAGCAGGCGGGCGAGAAATGCCGCACCCTGAGAACTTAGCGGGCTACAGTTTTATAATCAAAGGAAAAGTAGGGAAGAAGAACTTCTTTGTCTTTTTCAGTAGATGTAATATTTTCATCATCAGTTCCTACCCCAGGTAGGGCAGGGAAGCTTATTTGTCCCTTACTGTATGGTCAGACCAGAACTGTCAAAGCATTTGGGAAAAATATTTTTAGGTCTCAGTACAATAAGGGTTTATAATTTTGAAAGTCACCTTCCCATAAGTGATTGTTTTTTATGTGCACAGAGCCTGTTTTGGGGGTATTTAACTTGATGACACCACTGGGCAGATTGAAGGTCTTATTTTCCACAATTGTTTTATTGTTTTGGGAGCATGGTGCAAAGAATATGTCTTAGGGGCCAAAGAATTTGTTTCGGGGGTTATTAACTGACTGAACTCACTGGGCAGGATGTGGGTCTCATGCCACCATTGTTTTATTGTTTTGGGGCATGTCTCCTGCTTCTTTTGTGTGGTTTTGTTGCTAAGCAAGCCTCCTTGATTTTGTGGTTAAGCAAAGCTGCTTTCTCAAGTAATTGTTAACTTACAGGGATCTCCCATATTTTTCAATTTATAATCCCCTAGTGGGATAACTGTTTAATCATCTATTTTGTCCCTTCATTGTGTCCCTATCACTATTGATCTCAGAGAGTCAGCTCTGAGGGGTGGAGTAAAGCAAGATCTTAGTTCCCTGCCCAAGAATTGAACCTGGGCAGTCTGGATGAAAACCAGGAACTCTGACCATCAGACTAGCAAGGGCTAGAGGCTGGAAGCAAATTTTTCTTTGACTCTTGCCCCCACTGAAAAATGCATTTCTCAAGGAGGTAAAAACTTTAAAAACAGGCACTTGTTTATTATGAGACACACAGCACAAGTGGGAGAGCATACAGAGAAACAAATAAAAAAAGGCAGAGATGCGCACCCAGAGGGGAAGTGTGTGGACATCCCCCCGGTGAGGAGGAGCACAGTAAAGAGGTGCTTCACTCATTTGTGTAGGACAGTTCTTTCGGGTCTTTATCTTCCTTTTGGTCAACTGTTTGGTTTCTTTTTCCACACCTGACCTGCCCTAGGACCCTCCCCAACATGCATGCACAAATTTTTTCCAAGATAGATTCCAGCCTGGAGTTCTATGGGATCACATATTAGCATCACATATTATGGGATGGTGACCTCCAAGGAGCCTTTCTGCATATGTGAAATATCTCGTTTGCCCCAAGGAGGAGGAACATATGACCTCCTGATCTTTGCTCAAACAAGGTTTAGCCCCTCTCTGTTCCTGCCATAACTGTTATCTTAAGGATCCCACAGGAAACAAATCCTGGCTATTTGCCCTGTTTCTGTTGTTGCTTCCATTTTGAAGTAGGAACAGGAGGCTGGTTGTAAATATCTAACCTGGAGCCCACCTACCTCCTATCTCAGGAAATGCAAACAGGAGGCTAGTTGTAAATGCCTAGCCTGGAGCCCATCTATCTCCTGCCTCAGAATAAATAGTGCCTACTGAAGGGACTTCTCTGTCCTGCAAGTTAAAATTTAATTTTCTGAAGGGGCAGCGATTTTATACTGGGAAGCAAGTTTGTCCAATGGCACGTCTTCACCTTTATTTCAGGAAAAGAAAGGAAATTTCAACAAAATAAATCTCATGTATAAGGTTTAAAGAAAAAGGAAATTCTAGATTGTGTCTTGGATAGTATTCATACTTCAAATAATTTCCTATACCATCTACTACACATATCAGAAGGATTAATGATGGCTGAATATCATTTATCACAAAGCATTTAATTACATTTTGTAACTTAAAATGTTTATGTATTAAGGCAAAGACGTGTGAAACACGTTTTAGGATTTTTCACTGGAAAGAGCTGTAAAAGTTTTCCCAGGTTTAATGCATGGCTTTGCAAAGAATCGAGCAAGGTAGTAAGATTAATGTCAGTCTGTTCAGGCTGCCTTAACAAAGGACACAGACTGGGACCCGAAGCAGGAGAAATTTAGCCTTTCACAGTCCAGGAGATTGGAAGTCTGAGATCAGGGTGTCAGCTGGGTTGGTTTCTCTTGAGGCCTCTCTCCTAGGCTTTCAGACGGCCACCTTTTCCCTGTGTCCTCACGTAGTTTTCCCTCCGTGTGCACGTCTGTATCAGATGTCTTCTCATAAGGACACCAATCAGATACATAGGATTAGGGGCCACCCCATGACCTTATTTGACCTTAATAACCTCTGTAAAAATGCTATCTCCAAATATAGTCACATTCTGAGATACTTGGGTGAAGACTCTAACATATGAGATTTTATGGACATAGCTTAGGCCACGAGATCCCTTCTCCAGTCACGCTGGATGATCATGCAGCAGCCATTATGTTTGCACAGGAGTTTCTGAGTTTAGACTGCATTCAACCTTGCATGGCCCGAGGTTCACTCCAGCATCGCCTTCTCACTGTGGGCGCTCAGGCTCCAAGCATAAAAACTGTTGATGACTAAGTTCATATTTTTATAACTTTAGAGCTGGAACACACTGTCACCATCATGTTTCTCATCTCACAAATGAGAACTCCAGGTCCAGAAAGGTAAATGGCTTTCCTCCTCCAGTCCACTCAGCGCCTCCCAACCCCCTCTCCAGCCCACACAGGCCTTCCCTCAAGTGTCACCACAGGAAGTGTCAAACCTCCAGACCAAGCCAATGGACTCCCTACATCCCCAGGTCTAAGGTTCATGTGATAATGGAAAACATGCTTTTGGTGTGGAGGTGAAGTTTCCTGGGACACAGGGATGAGTCACATCTGACTGGATGTACGTGCAAAAATTGAAGCAGATGGTACACACAGGTATTTCCAATTTAAAAGGCTGTCTGGGTCATCCTCTCCTCTCCGCCCTGAAACCTCTTCCAACCTATCTTTAAATCACCCACAGAGAGGAAAAGAAAATTCATATCACTGACAAAAATGAGTATTTACACATAACCTGCCCATCCATCCACCCACCCATCCACTCATCTGTCCATTTATCCCTTCCTTCATTCTGATGTTTAAGAAGGCACTGGCTGAGCCCCTGCAGATCCAGCAGTAGGCAAGAATGAGGTCCGTTTCCTCATGCAACTTACACTGGGAGCCGTTGTTGAGATGGATGGGATTGCTTTACAGAAGGCAAAAAGGGAGT
Organism: Dama dama; assembly: GCF_033118175.1. Lineage (NCBI taxonomy): Eukaryota > Metazoa > Chordata > Mammalia > Artiodactyla > Cervidae > Dama > Dama dama. The sequence continues at coordinate 22,623,285 of NC_083696.1, read as the reverse complement.
GATTTTCAGAATAGGTGGCAAGTAGAATGTAGAGAAGCTAGGAGAAGAACAAGTGATTTCAGAGAGGCAGCAGTGAGTGGAGGAATGAAGCAAGATCTTCGTTCCCCACCTAGGAACTGAAGCTACATAGCCTGGATGAAAACTAAGAATCCTAGTCACCAGACCAGCAAGGGATAGAGGCTAGAAGCTATTTTTCCCTGGCTCTTGCCCATAGTGAAAAATGCATTTCTCATGGAGACAAGAACTGTAAAAGCAGATACAAAGTTTATTACTGGATTCACAGCACAAGAGCAAATGGGGAGCACACGAGAGATAGTTTAGTTAAGACAGAAGCATGGCCAAGATGCACACTGGGAGGGAAGGGGTGTGGGCATCTTCTCTAGTGAGGAGGCGCACGATAAAGAGGTGGTTAAGTCATTTATATAGGGCAGCTCTTTTGGGTTTTTGTCTTCCCTTTGGTCAATTGTCTGGTTTCTTTTTCCACACTTGACCTGCCCTAGGACTCTCCCCCGGGGTGTGCAAATTTTTCCAAGATGGATTCCAGCACAGGGGCATAGGGGATGGCCTTGGCATCACATATTATGGGATGATGCCCACTGCTTTTTACCCCCAAGGAATGCTTTTGCACTTGTGAAATGTCTGCCTTGCCCCAAGGATGGAAAATACATGACATCTTGATCTTTTACTCAAATAGCATTTAGCCCTTCTGTTTCTCCCATGACTGTTATCTTAAAGTGTCCTCAAGAGCCAAAGCCTGGTTATTTACCCCATTTCTACTGTTACTTCTTTTTCAAAGTGCAAATAGGAGGTTGTAAACATCTAACCTGGAGCCCACCTATCTCTTGTCTCAGGAAATGCAAACAGGAGGCAAGCTGTAAATGCCTAGCCCAGAACCCATCTATCTCCTGACTCACAAGGACTTTCCAGGTGGAGGGAATGATAAGCTTACTATGGTCTGCTTTATAATTTCAAAAGACTCATTCTGGCTGCCATTTTTGGAAAGTGAAGAAGTGGAAGCAGAGAGGAGCGGTGGAGACAAAGGGATGTAGACAACCATCAGGACCCATGCTGGGATGGACGTGGAATGTGACAGAAAGTCAGGAAGCAAGCATGCACTGGTTTTCTGCTTGCTAGTGGGTGTGATTAGTGAGATGAATGGAATGAGCTAACCTGAAGAGATGCCACTTGGGAGTGGGCAGTGAGCATCCATGATTGTTGACATCTTATTTTTGTGGGAAATCTAGGTAAAATGGGAGGCGCAGCCTGGTTGCTGACTGGACGGATATTCAGGTGTGTGAGTCCAGGTGTGGCATCCTGCCAGGGTGACATAGAGTGCAGAACTGCCATGGAAACAGCTGTCCAAAGGCCTGGGCCTGATGTGCTTTTGGAGCAGAGTATCCAATGGTGACAGCACCTCAAAGCAATTCTTCCTGGGAAGGGTCTTGGCTTTGCTTTGCATCCCTGGGTTTCCACCCAAGCCTGGTCCTAAAGCCCAGATACCACCATCTGCTCAAGTGATTCAGAATCACTGTGTGTGCTTGGTAACCAGAGAGGCTAATTGTATTAGTTTTTTTGTGGTTGCTATAATAAATTACCTCAAGCCAGGTGGCTTAAAACAATTAAAATTTATCCTCTCATAATTCTGGAGACCAGAAGTCCGAAATCAAGGTGTCAGCAGGACCACACTCCATCAGAAGGCCTTAGGGGGAGCCCTGTACTTTGCCCCTCCCAGCTTCTGCAGGCTGCTGAGACTCTGACTTGTGGACACATCACTCTGGCCTTAGCTTTCCTCTTCCCATGGCTTCTTCTTCTGTCTATGTGTCTCTCCTCTGCATGTCTCTTATAAGGACTCTTGACATTGGATTTGGAGGGCACTGGATAATCCAGGATAATCTCCTCACTTCAGGATCCTTAACTTTATACATTTTCCAAGACTCCTTTTCCAAACAAAGTCACATTCTCAGGTTCCAGGAGTGTGACATAGACATATCTTTTGGGGGACCACAATTCAACTCACAGTAGTTGAACTTTGGCTCTGTTAAGTGTGAGATGCATATGGCATGTGTGAGTGAAGATGACCTAGTGAGCCAATGGAAGTGTATGCCTGGACCAAAGAGGGAAAGATCATCATCACAGGAATGGAATTTAAAGAAATGGAGCTGGATGGGTTCACACAGAGGGAGAGTATGGATGGAGATGGGGCTTGGGGTGAAGCCTTGAGCAGCAACTGCCCATTGGGCATGATTCCCATGTTGCACTGCTGCATAACAAATCATTATAAAACTCAGTGACTTAAAGCAACAGTTTATTATTATTATCTTTCTTGATTCTGAGGTTCAGGAATTTGGACAGGGCACAGAAGGTATGCTTTGTCTCCATTCCACCAGCTGGGAGCCTCAATTGGGATGACTCAAGTGCTGGGGCTTGGGGACTTCCCTGGTGGTCCAGTGGTTAAGAATCTATCTTCCAATGCAGGGGACTTAGGTTCCAACCCTGGTCAGGGAAGTAAGATCCCACATACTTCGGGGCAACTAAGGCCACACCCTATAACTATGAGAAAGCGTGCAGCAACGAAATATCCCACCTGCCACAACTAAGAGCAGATGCAGCTAAATAAATAAATAAAAGTACTGGGGCTCGACTGGGCCTCTTTCTTTTCTCTCTGTATCCACACAATGTCTCTACATGGTTAGCTCAAGCTTCCCTACAATATGGTGGCTTCCAGGTGGTCAGACCAATGGATGGAGACACAGAACACTAGAGATCAAGGCAGAAGCTTCAAGTCCAGTTGCAGAACTGGCGTGGTACCATTTTCTTCATACTTGATAGGTTAAAGCCAGCCCACTGTTGAGGGGAGAGGGGGGACCAAGGAATAAAGGAAGACTCGCAGCCATCTTTATTCTGCTTCAGGCAGATTATGAGAGTCTGAGGAAAACCCATCCTGGCCTTGTGTGTATGTGTGTGTGTGTGTGTGTGTGTGTGTGTGTCTGTGTGTCTGTGTACGTGTGCATGCACTCAATCACCCAGTCATGTCTGACTCTTTGTGACCCCATGGACTGTAGCGTGCCAGGCTCCTCTGTCCATAGCATTTCCCAGGCAAGAATACTGGAGTGGGTTGCCATTTCCCCCTCCAGGGGATCTTTCCAACCCAGGGATCAAAGCCATATATCCAGTGTCTCCTGCATTGGCAGGCAGATTCTTTACCACTACACCACCTGGGAAGTCTTACCTCATAGCAAAATTTGGGAAGAGCCTCTACAGCTCCCCAGTAATAATCTTCCTAGGATCTGGCTCATCTGAGACTGGGTGGACTATCTGTACCATCCTGAGGGTTGTGTGGGGCAGAACTTTCTTCTCCTGAAACTCCACCCTCTCCTTGAATATGTCTACATCTGTTCAGAGGCAGGAATCCCAGAAATCCCATTTCAAGGTATGCATGGTGTGTGTGTGGGGGGCAGGGGGGTGTCTGTGCAGTATGTGTGTGTGACGCACACAGCTTTGTGACTCACGTTATGAAGTTGTTTCTAGATTTAGGCTGGGGTCCTAGGTTGTTTCTTAGGGAGGGCAGGTGAGCAGTGTGAATGTGGACTGGTTGGGTGACACTCAGTGAATGCTTGTTGTCTTTATGTTCTCTGCATATTGATGGAAATGGCCTCATGCATCATGACCCTCTTTCTAGTCCAGGTCAGCACTCCAGAGCTTTCGGCCTTTCAAGAGCTAACATTCATTTGGAGGTGGTCACATTTGAGGGTGACTTCTGGGTTCAGGAACCTCCCTCAGAGCAAAGAGTTAAAGTCAAGGAGCCTGATTTCACATGTTGGCCTCACTCACTAGGTGCTCCACAGCTAGACTTTGAAATGGGGGTAACAACTTGAAAACATTTTCCTTTCACATGTGAAAGGGCCATTGAATTACAAGGGAAGCACATGAGGAGTCCATTCCCACTCATTTATAAAAGCCATGCTGTGTCCTGAGGCTATGCCTCGAGTGGAGGACAGCAGAGCTGGAAAGGGAGCTTGGCTGATGGCACAGTTGACAGTTCCTCCAGGCATGTATTCACCAGCAGGAAAATTGGAGGTGTGTCCAGAAGGAACGGAGACTCATAGCAGACTGGGATGGTTGGTCACTGGAAGGGCAGATGCGCTGACAAAGTTGCTTCTCTTTTCCAAACCCTCTTTATCTATCAAATGTTGAGGGTGTTTATATGGGTTCTGCCATGGACTGAGGGTCTGTGTCCCCCAAATTAATGTGTTGAAGGCCTAACCCTTAATGAGATGATGTCTGGAGGTGGGGCCTTTGGAAGGTAATTAGGTTTAGATGAAATCATGAGAGTGGGACCCTGTATGGGACTGTTGTTATTCAGTCACTAAGTTATGTCAACTCTTTGTGACCCCATGGACTGCAGCATGCTAGGCTTCCCTGTCCTTTACCATCTCCTGGAGTTTGCTCAAATTTATGTCTATTGAGTCAGTGATGCTGTCTAACCATCTCATCCTGTCACCCTCTTTCCTTCTGCCCTCAGTCTTTCCCAGCATTAGGGTCTTTTCCAATGAGTTGACTCTTCACATCAGGTAGCCACAGTATTAGAGCTTCAGCATCAGTCCTTCCAATGAATATTCAGGATTGATTTCCTATAGGATTGACTGGTTTGATCTCCTTGCAGTCCAAGGGACTCTCAAGAGTCTTCTCCAGCACCACAGTTTGAAAGCATCAGTTCTTCAGTGTTCAGTCTTCTTTATGGTCCAACTTTCACATCCATATATGACTACTGGATAAACCGTACCTTTGACTAGATGGACCTTTGTTGGCAGAGTGACATCTCCGCTTTTTAGTATGCTGTCTAGGTTTGTCATAGCTTTTCTTCCAAGGAGCAAGCATCTTTTAGTTTCATGGCTGCAGTCACCATCTGCAGTGATTTTGGAGCCCATTCATGCCCTTATAAGAAGAAGCACCACAGACCTTGCTCCCCTTTTCTATTCCATGTGGGAACAGTGAGAAGATGACTGTCTGTGAGCCCAGGAGGGTTTTCCCAGATCCCCACCCATGCTGGCCTCCAGAACTCATCTTCCTCTATCATTGAGCAAGTGGGGGAGAGTAGAGGCTGGCATTCAGCATGATTGTTGCCATGTACTGAGGGCCAGGCAGCCAGGACTCCTTCCTATCTCTCCCTTTCACTCTGGGCCAGGAGCCACATCAGGTTTTCAGTCCCTGTTTTGGCCAAGGACAACCACCTCATTGCCATAAGAAACGTCCTTCCTCATGCAAAGCTCAGGAGCTGAAGAAAATGGAATCAGGAAACTTGGGCCACTTTAAGGAATTATCACTTACAACAATAAAACTTATCCCCAACAAAGAAAACATTTAATAAAAATTGGCTTGATGGAAGATGCTGGATTTCAATCAGGATTCTGATGAAATGTTACAATCTGTTTGCCAAAATATGATTTTCAAAGACATTGAAAGGGAAACTTCAAAAAATATTTTGATTTGCTTCATTTGGGGCTTTCTAAATATTTAATGTCTAAAACCTTTCAGATTATTGATTCAAAGTGATGTTTATTTCCAACAACTTATGTTTAGTTTTTGCCATTTATAAACATTCAACAAAATTAGCCTCATGTGGTATTTAATATTGTTGGTCCATGAGTGTTTTTTCCTTAGAATTCTAGCATTAAGTCATAAGAAGATGATGAAAAGGAAGGCTAATGTAATTCAAAGGGTGTAAAACCTCAGAGTTGATCCTAGGAAGTTTCTATACTTCTTCCTCCCATGGGGAAGCCCTCTAACAGTTTCTACTAAATTCATTGTGAAGCTGTGGAGGGGAATGACCCTAAATTCAATCTCAGTATTCCATCCAGCCTGGCCGCTCAGGCTAACAGCATCTCAAAGTGCAGATAACATGCTGATGCTCACGGGTCCCCCTTAGCAACAGGATTACCATGGAAACACATTGTAACTCACTGAGAGGAAGCAAGCAAGAGTAGGAGGGGTTGAGGAATTTCTCACTGAAATAATTACAGTGGGCCTCAGTGTGTTTAAGAAATGAATGCACCATGACTTTTCGAAAAGAATTTCCTTTTCATAGCATGTTTGTGATAAGTCTTGCTTCCATAGAGTTTAGCTCAAATGCTTACTATGTTAAATCTAATAATACTGTATTTATGAAAAACATGTTTGGAGAGCTCTTGGTGGTAGATTATCTCTTTTAGGATACGGAGTGTCATGTGCATTTAGAAGTTTGACCAGACATGAACTTACTGTGAAGGGGACTGGTTATCTAAGTAAGAGGCAGAAAAGATGTATGTGAAATCTATTTTTTACAGAATTAAGGATTTGATAGGATTTTATATTAATTGAATATGTGCTCTTTATGCTTTTTATTCAATATTTTTTATAATGAATTATCACTTTTTTGAGTTGGATTATATCAGCACTGTAACTAGCGCTGAGCCTTCTGAATATCTGATCATTTGGGATGTTCTTGGGTTGCTATGAAAGATTTTGTTTCTATTTAGAAAACATTACATACTTCTCTGAATCAGAACTAAAAGGAGAAGAAAATGTCATTTAATAAATTATTCCTAAAGATTCTTTGTAGTGAAGACCTGATTTTTATTTTTAAAAGTAGCCTTTTATTCTGGTGAAAAATGTATATGTGTTCTTGGTAAAACTTTTAGAAATTATATAATAGCACAAAGACAAATATGAAGATTCCCCAGAAATCTGCTGAGAGACACTCATCCTCAAGGTTAAGCACTCTTCCTTGAATTCTTTATTTTTAGGTGCATGCATTGTTTATTTTAGTAATTGTGGTCAGGACAGTATTTAGGAGAACTGCATTTAACATGCAAAGCATTCATGGGAAGTTCTTCAGCTAAGAAGAAAAACTAAATCACAAAGCATGTAGATTGTTTGACATACAGAGAGGTTAATTCTTCCCTCAAGAAAGATGGTACTCCATGGAGAAATTAAAGTGCTCACTATGGAAACTCCATTTTAAAATTGATTCTGGCTGTGATGTTAACTTCTGAAGGTGATTTTCCAAGGATCCTGCCCGTGGGGAGGTGGTTGCAGGTTGGAACTGCTTAGATGGCTGGGGCGGGTTTTCCACTCTGCTAACCCCTGTGAGCACTGAATTAGGTGCCCTGATACATCTCTATCATTGTCTATTGAGTTGTAATTTTCATCTATTTTGATGTAACAATGTCCCAAGTTTTCGAAGACCCAGGACCTTAGAACCAATACATTATATTAAGACAGTAATGAGGAAAACATCTAACAATGTAACTCTCTGAAATAATAACATTGTTTACATACTGTGAAGAAAATACAGTGAAATCTAAATCCTTCCACATCTAGGGATCCTGGGTGTGGGCTTTTTTTGTTGTTGTTGTATTAACTGTATTAACCACAGCAAGGCTTTAGTATAGCTGAGGACCATGAGAGGTGGGCATTCTGGAGGCCCCAGGGTGCCACGTCCACGGCTTCTAGGAGTTTCTATGAGCTGTCATCAGAATATAGAGTACTGAGACCTCAATCTAGAAACTAAGGGCTGGGTTAGAGCCTGCAAATCAGGTAATGATGGAATTTTCACTAGATTCATCTCTGGTTGGATTCCTTTTTCTTTGAAGAGAATTTGGAAGCAGGTTGCATCACTATAGACATTTTATAGGAGACGAAAGTCACTTGAATATCACTACGTGCAGCAAGCAAAGTGCCTGAGGCAATTTATTCTGGCCCCGTGTTTGCCAGCAACAGAGCAAAGGAACACTTTTTCCAGAAAACTTTTTATTGTGGTAAAATACACCTAGCACAAAGTTTGTCATTTTAACCATTTTTAAGTGTACAATGAAGTGGCAGTAAGTATATTCACAGTGTTCCCTACAGATCACCACCATCCATTTATAGAACATTTTTATCACCCAAACCTAACCTCCAACCCATTAATCATTAACTCTTTGTTCCCCACCCCCTAGGCCCTGGTGGCCACCATTCTACTCTCTGTCTCTGGGAATTCAACTACTCTCAGGACCTTATTTAAGTGAAATCATAGAATATTTGTCCTTTATGTGACTGGTTTATTTTACTTAAAGGAGTGTCTTTAAGGTTCATCCATATTGTAGCATGTGAATTAGAATTTCTTTCCTTCTTAAGGTTGCATATTATTTCATTTTATAGATATACGGTATTTTGTTTATCCATTTATCCATTAATGCTCACATGGTTGCTTCTACCCTTTGGCTATAATGAGAAATATCAATAATCTCAGATATGCAGATGACACCATCCTTATGGCAGAAAGTGAAGAACTAAAGAGCCTCTTGATGAAAGTGAAGGAGGAGAGTGAAAAAATTGGCTTAAAGCTCAACATTCAGAAAACTAAGATTATGACATCTGGTCCCATCACTTCATGGCAAATAGATGGGGAAACAGTGGAAACAGTGGCAGACTTTATTTTTCTGGGCTCCAAAATCACTGCAGATGGTGATTGCAGCCATGAAATTAAAAGACGCTTGCTCCTTGGAAAGAAAGTTATGACCAACCTAGACAGCATACTAAAAAGCAGAGACATTACTTTGTTAACAAAGGTCCGTCTAGTCAAGGCTATGGTTTTTCCAGTGGTCATTATGGATGTGAGAGTTGGACTATAAAGAAAGCTGAGCGCTGAAGAATTGATGCTTTTGAACTGTGGTGTTGGAGAAGACTCTTGAGAGTCCCTTGGACTGCAAGGAGATCCAACCAGTCCATCGTAAGGGAGATCTGTCCTGGGTGTTCATTGGAAGGACTGATGTTGAAGCTGAAACTCCAATATTTTGGTCACCTGATGCAAAGAACTGCCTCATTTGAAAAGACCCTGATGTTGGGAAAGATTGAGGGCAGGAGGAGAAGGGGACAATAGAGGATGAGATGGTTGGATGGCATCATCGACTCAATGGACATGAGTTTGAGTGAACTCTGGGAGTTGGTGATGGACAGGGAGAGCTGGCGTGCTGCAGTTCACGGGGTTGCAAAGAGTCAAACACGACTGAGCGACTGAACTGAACTGAACCGTCTGCAGTGTACCTAGGTGGAAACCTCCACCATCCCAGCTCCTGCCAAGATTTCCCCACTGCTGCCATTTGCTCCTATTAACCCCAAAGACCCAGGACTAATGCTTAGGGACTAACAATAGTGGTGACTCAGTTCCTGAGTCTTTTGCCAGGACCTCAGTCAGTGTAGGCCATTTCATTTCTAATATCATAATCGTTCAAAGGAAAGAATCCCTTGGAATCTTTCCATAAAGCTATTTGTTGTCCATTTCAGATGCCACCCACTGGGTCTGTCACCACCTCCATGACTTTCTGCAAGTTCTGGGCTGCAAATCAACTGTTCTGCTTTAGAGAATGGAAATTGATCACTGTGGGAGTCATTATGGAACATCCAGGTCTTTGTTGGTCTGGGCTGAGAGGGGAAAGCTCTGACTAAAAGTGCTGTCCTGGGGTCAGCAGAATTATTATTTGACTTGATTTCAGAAATTATTCATCGTGCATAATAGACTTTGTACCCTTTGACCAACATCTCCCCATTTCTCCTACCCCCAAGCCTCTGGAAACCATAAATCTACTCTCTATTTCTATGAGTTTAATTATATAGATCTCACAGTAATTGTCTTTTTGCTTTGACTTATTTCACTTAGCATAATGTCCTACTGGTTCACCTGTGTTGTCACAAATGGCGTGGTTTTCTTCTTTATCCATTCATTTGTCAGTGGACACTAAGATTGTTTCAGTATCTTGGCTATTGTGATCATACTGCGGTGAATATGGGAGTAGAGATATCTCTTTGAGATCCTGATTTCATTTTCTTTGAGCATATACTGAGAAGAAGAATTTCTAGGTTATATGGTCATCCAATTTTTAAAAATTCTTTTTAGAAAACATTATTTACTTATTTTTGGTTGCACTGGGTCTTCATTGCTGCACCGGGGCTTTCTCTTGTTGCAGCAAGCGGGGGCTATTCTTGGCTGTGCATAGGCTTCTCACTGCTGTGGCTTCTCTTGCTGCAAAGCGCTGGCTTTATGTATGTGGGCTCAGCAGTTGCCGTGCACGGGCTTAGTTGCTCCATGGCCTGTGGAATCTTCCCAGACCAGAGATCGAACCCATGTTCCCTGCATTGGCAGGCAGATTCCTATCCACTGGCCCACCAGGGAAGTCCTATGGTAGTCCAATTTTCATATTCTGAGGAACCTCCATGGTATTTTTTATAGGGGCTGAACCAATTTACATTCCAACCAACAGTGGATAGCTGTTCCTTTTCTCCACATCCTCACCAACACTTGTTGTTATCTTTCTTTTTTCTGATAGCAGCCATCCTAAAAAGTCTGAGGTGATATCTCATCATGAATATGATTTGCATTTCCCTGATGGTTTGTGTTAGAAGTACAATGTTTTTCATGTATCTGTTGGTCATCCAGTCATATTCCTTAAGCCAATTGGGAGGATTTAACTTTTTCCTGAGATTGTTAATGAGATAGGATGGATTAAGGGTTAAAAGTATTAGGTTTGGAGTTGGACACGTATGCATTAGAATCAATCCAGTCACCCACTAGAGCTATGTGGCCTTAGGTACATTTTCAACCTTTTCTGAGTTTATTTCTTCATCTGTAAAATGGGGTAACAGTTCCTACAGCACTGCTCTGAGAATTCAAGGAGAACTTTGTAAACCTTTAGCTCAACCTGATAAGCTAGTAATACGTTTTTGAATGAATTTACTCAGAGCAAACAGCTATCAACTTTACCTGCCCCCAAAAGGAATCATTATTGAGTCATCCTACTGTGTTAGCCTTTGCCAACCTGGATTTCCAGCAATTGGATATTTAGGAAAATACTAAATGATGTTTTTACTTTATTGCCTTCTATATCTACCACCTGAGGCACCTGGAGTAAGAGCTGCCTGCATGGTTTTTTCAAAAGGAGTTCTTTCCTCAGACAGTGCATTAAAGTTTTGTAGAGGAGGGTTGAGCTGGCAGACTCCAGAGGACGAGGAGCTAGAGGTGGTGGTTTTAGAAGAGCAGCCTAGAGCTTGACCCTTAGTGGGGTTGGTGTCCAGGGAGGAGAGACCCCTAGAGGAAGAGGCAGAAGTAGTAGTTTAGTGCTAAGTCATTCCCGACCCCTGTGACCCCATAGACTGCAGCCCGCCAGGCTCCTCTGTCCATGGGATTCTCCAGCAAGAATACTGGAGGGGGTTGCCATTTCCTTCTCCAAGAGTAAGAGGAGGCATAAGCTTTGGGGTTTTGTGAGAGTGAGTGAGTGTGTGTGTGTGTGTGCTATGTGTGTGGTGTGTGGGAGTGAGAGTGTTGGAGAAGACTGTGAATGTGTCTGTGTGTGTGTAGACATCGACAGGCCCTCTGCCCCTTGGGGGCTCAGTGTGGACTGCTGATGAGAGGACCCCTGTAGACACTGGTGGTACTGCTCAGCGGCTTCAAGTGTCTGAGGAGGAGACGACAGCAATCTCCAAGGGGCTGCTCCAAGTCTGCCTGGAGCCAAGCCTGCAGCCACCTAGGGCAGCCAGAAACGGGAGCAAGGATGCAGATGAGGAGTACCAAAGGCCCACTTCACTGCATCACCAGTTACCTGGTACTCACAGGTGACAAGGAGGGCTTTTCCTACTGACTCAGGTAGCCAGGAGCTCAGTAAGAGGTTAAGAGGAATAGAGAAATGTGTCATTTAAAAAAATAGAAATGGAAATATAAAAAAATGAAGTGGTAAGAGTTCAAGAAATATTGCAGCTGTATCAGGTGGCGCTAGTGGCAGAGAACCCACCTGCCAATGCAGGAGACATAAGAGACGGGTTCGATCCTTGGATCGGGAAGCTCCCCTGGAGGAGGGCATGGTAACCCACTCCAGTACTCCTGCCTAGAGAATCCCATGGATAGAGGAGCCTGACGGGCTACAATCCCTAGGGTTGTGAAGAGTCGGACTGAAGTGACTTAGACCACACACAGCCTCAGCCCAGCTCAGCATCTGCCTGAGAGTGGGAAAGATTCTGAATCAGGATCTGGGCAAAGCGCTTCAGGTGAGCACCTGGTCCTCAGCCAGACACACAAGTGCTGCAGGAGTCCCATGTGGCTCTGGGTGCTGCCTCAGTCACAGGCCAACACCAGAGAAATTCAGGGAATTGTTCAAGCCCATGAAGGTCATGAGATAACAGTGCTTTCGGGGAGGCTTCTGATCCTGGGTTGAAGTCTGTTGGGATTTGCACAACATCGCTGTGATGACAGAGTGATGCTGCAGCTGACAACATTCACAGAGGTTGCTGAGGATGGGGTCATCTGCCTTGCCAGGCTCCCTAGGAATGCATTTCTTGTTCTGGAAAATAAGAGGGTAGTTCATGGTTAAGAAATGAGAACAAGAACTTAACACTTTTGAGGGACCACTCCCTCTGGTGGAAATAATCTGATTGGGAGCAACTCTGCACTTGTGAACAAGTAGAGATCTTACCTCTTGAGAGCAACATGGGGGTGGTCACATGGGGGCAAATTTGGTAGCCTGGTGGCCGTGGATCCCACTTCACAGAGTGGATTCAGGCTTGCCCCACCACTCTGGCCTTAAGGTCAGAGGATCTAGTTCTACTTAGTGACTTCTAGTGGGCGCTCAGCTCATGTCCCATGAAAGAACCCAGGAAATGGAAAGAGGGCTTTAGACTCTCCTGTGCTTTTTTATGTGTCTTCCCTGGTGGCTCAGACTGTAAAGAATCCACCTATAATGCAGGAGATCTGGGTTCAATCCCTGGGCCTGGAAGAACATAGCTTGCCCTGACTTTCTTCGTGAGAGAATGGGCACAAATTTGACAATCTTCAATTTAAATTTAAAACCAAGGGTATGAACACTAAAGAGAGAGAAAGAAAGAAAGGAAGGAGTTGAAATGGAATTTCTGGTACCACAAGGCATGGGAAGGCAGGGATATTCTTGCATATATTAAGGACTAGGGTATGAGGGTATAAAGAATACAGATATTTGTCCATTGTTATGTAATTTCTTTTGTGCCTGCTTAGTCGTGTCTGACTCTTTTGCAACCCCAGGCTCCTCTATCCATGGGATTCCTTGGGCAAGAATACTGGAGTGGGTTGCCATTCCCTTCTCCAAGAGGTCTTCCTGACCCAGGCATTGAACCCAGGTGTCAGGGATTGAACCCAGGTGTCTTGCATGGCAGGTGGATTTTTTACCATCTGAGCCAACAGGGAAGCCACTTTCTCATTCACTGTTCTCACTTAGAAAAAATGACTTTTTGGGTATGAATTATGATTCCTATTTTGTGAATAGAGGACAAATAATATTTGGAATGGTGAAGAAACTGACAAACCCACCTGGGAAGGAGCAGATGGGCATCAGGATGGAGCTAAATGTTTAACAATCAGCTTTCTGGAACACAACAAACAAATCTTGATCAATGTTTGCTGATTTCTATGGTGTCAGTGCTCCACCATGGTAAATTTTAAGTTACTAAAGATTTCGCGTCAGGCTCACAAAATCAGGTCCTGGTGGTCAGATGGTAAAAAATCTGCCTGCAATGCAGGAGACCTGGGTTCGATCCCTGGGTTGGAAAGATCCCCTGGAGGTGGAAATGGCAACTCACTCCAGTATTCTTGCCTAGAAAATCCCAGGGACAGAGGAGCCTGGCAGGCTACAGTCCCTGGGGTCACGAAGAGTCCGACATGACTGAGTGACTAACTCTTTCTTTCTAACAAGCTCTTGTGAGCTGGTACCAGCTGGCTCTAGCACAGTACTGCTTGGTAAAGAAACTGAGTGCATGTTTTTGTTTGTTTTTTTTTTTAACTGATCCTGAGTACTTCCTTGCTGCCAGGGGATATTTAGGAATAATAATTTGCCTCTGTAGGAAGCAATAGGACAGGAAATTTTGCATTCAATATAATACTGCATGGATGAGTATGTCTTGAGGCTAGACACACTAGATCCTACTTCCTACTGACATCCTAAAAAGGTCATTTCCTTGAGTTGTGTTTTTCCTGCCAATAATACTTCTACTAGCTTTTGTTGTAGACACTGGCAGTCTAACTATCTGTCTCAAATTTCTGTAAGTCCCCCTGCAGTCCTGGGAGTTGAAGGAAAATGGCTGGACCTCTTAGAGGAGCCTTCGGGCACTGAGCTGAGCTGCCGTCTGTCCCTGTTTGAGGTTTGTGGGCTGCGTGGGGAACATGTTACTAGGGAGACAGGGCCAACCTGAGGGGAGGCAGTGGGAGGCCTTTTGCAGAGCCTTGGAGCTGGAGTTGATTGCTCTTCCTGTGACTGGAAGGTCTTCTGCCCACAGTGTTGCAGTGGGAGCTGCCAGGCCACCTGATGGATGAGTGACTGCCATGATTTTGTCAACCCTGCTGCGCTGATGACATAAGACTTGCCCTGAATGCTCTGTCAGGGCACCAGTGTGGGAAATACAGTGTGGCATCTCTCAGGATTTGGCCTCTATCACTTATTTTAAAGCCATTTTCAACCCTGCCTCTGCCATTTTTATTTTACTTTTGGCTATAGCACCTGGCTTGTGGGGATCTTAGTTGATCAGAGATGAAACCTGAGGCCCCTGCAGTGGAAGCCTGGAGTCTTTACAGCTGGGACTTCAGTGAAGCCCCCTCATCTATTCCATTTTAGGAAGAACATACAGGGGCTTGGTTGCTGTGCATCATTGACATTTCCAGTTAACCTGCATGCAGAATTTGGCTTCCTGACTCATTACACATCAGCAGAGTTTCTTTAGAAAAATGAAAGTGTTGTCTCAGGCTTTCTCTCTGACACCACAGAACAGGACTGAGCCCCAGAGTCAGCACCGCAGGAATGCAGTGGTCCTGAGTTTCCCCGCCCCCCTCAGCTCCTCATTCCATCGTTGCTTCTGGCTTGCCTAATTTCTCTCCATTTGTTTCTGCATCTTCCCAGGTGGCACTAGCGGTAAAGAACCAGTTTGCCAATTCAGGAGACTTAAGAGACATGGGTCTGATCCCTGGGTTGGGAAGATCCCTAGAGAAGGGCATACACAGAGAAAAGTGCAGACAATATTTCTAATCTTGTAGGGCTTTGGTGTAAAAATTAATGAATTACTCCAAAGCAAATGTTTCTCATGGTTCCTGTCTTCTAAAAGCATTGTGTAAATGCTGGTGAAGCCTCCCAACCAAATTGCCAGTAGCTGTCAGCTTGTGTAGATGCACTGTTAAGGATCCAATCCCCACACACTCATCCTCATCTTTTGTCAAACTGATCCATCCCACATATGTCTCTCTCTCCTGCCTCTCTACCCTAGGGATCCCAGCCCAACCTTTCTGCAGTGTTTCAATTGATAAAATCCATTGTTCGTCTACATGATGATGCATTTAAAAAAACTGAAATGAAAACTTCCAGTTATAAAATAAATAAGTCGTGGGAATGCAATGTTCATCATGGTGATTATAGTTAACAAAACTATATTGTATATTTCAAAGCTGCTAAGACAGTAGATCTTCAAAGTTCTCATCCAAGAAAAAAGAATTGTGACTGTATGTGGTGACGGATGTTAACAAGACTTATTGTGATGATTATTTCGCAATGCAGACATATGTCAAATCACTACATTGTACACCTGAAACTAATGTGCTATATGTCAATCATATCTCAAAAATTAAAAAAACTCAAGTTATTTAAATTGATTTCATTTGAGAATTTGACAATTTTTGAAGCATCGTTGGAAAAACTTAGAGGCATGTCAAACTATGCAAATAAAATTGTCAGTGCAACTTGAAGAACAGTGTTACCCTGGACAAAACATAGACTAACTATATCAGAGCAATTGCTAATGCACAACTGTACTGTCATCTGAGGAATAGAAACATGAGGGGCCCATCCCTGGACATGAAGAACCTCTCGTTGGCCTTTGGATTGAGTCTGGAAGACAATGTTTTAAGGACCAGTTGCCAGTGCAGTGGCACTGTTTTGATAAACTCACGTGGCAAGCTAGTATTCTAGGTCACCAAGAAGATTGTCGCTTGGAAGAGATAGTATTTCTAGGACAAAATTTGCTCTACTTGGCAGTATCCTGCAGGTTTGCCCAAGTAATCATCAATTATTAGAGGTATAAAACAAGTTTCAAGTGTGTCTCTGTTCTTGGCCTGGGACACAGGGAAGGGTCAGTTCATGCTGGCATATGAGCGGGGTGTGGAGACCGCCAACTGCATGGGAGTAGGGAGGCATGCCTTTACTCTTTATATGCTCACAAAAGTGGGCCTGAGGCAGGAGGTAGATGGGTTCCCCCCATCTGCCAGGGTAAAGCAATTGCAGATTCATTTCCTGTGGACCAAAACTGCAAAATATCAATAGCAGGACAATTGAGAGAGGAGGCTGGGCCCTGTCCAGAAAGAAGATAAGAGATCACATGTTCTCCTTCTTGAAGTCAGGAGACCTCCAGACTCCACCTGTGCACAAAGGTTCCATGGAGGTCAAAGGGGAGTGATGCTAACTGATGCTAAATACCCATAAGCCTTTGCAGTAGAATTCATCTAGGCTAAGAGATCCTGAGGAGGATCTCTTGGGAGATCATACACTTGGGAGGATCCTGAGGTATGCTAAGTATGGACTCTGAATCAGACAGATCAAAATGATTGGCCAAAAGAAAGCCAGAAGAAATGTCCCATGAGAGTAATTCAAACTACCAGAAGTCGCAACTCAGCAGTTCCCTTCCTGAGTTTGCTTGTGTATCTATCCACATGTACTGTACTTGTTTTTCCTCCTAATAAATGCTTGTTTCACTGCTTTTTATCTTTGTGGCAGTTCTTTTTCTGCAAAGCCAAAAGGCCAACGCCTTGTCACTGACCACTGGTCTACTGGCTAGGATTTCGTGCTCTCACTGCCGTGACCTGGCCTCAATCTGGCCAGGGAACACTGGCCCTGCTTCAAACCACTGCAGGCTGAAGCTACCCGAGATCAGGCCCTAAAGAGGGGCCCAAAGACAAGCTGAGCATCCATATGGGAACGCACAGAACTCACGGCAGGTTCGAGGGTGTCACAGCAGGTTTTTGTGAACCTTCATTCTGAGCTCTTTATTTAGCTGGCTGGTTTCCTGACTCAGCCACTCTCCTTGGTTCAGATTTTTGAGAGAGCATCTGATTGGCGATAGGGCATTGGGTCGCCTGTGGATTGGTTCCCTCTGGTCTAGTCATCTGTTGCCGGGTGGGGTGGTAGTGTGGGGAATGAGGAATGAACATCTTGCTGGTATGGCTCTGTCCTCCCAGAACTGCTCACTGCAGATACCTCAGCTGCTGTGGTTTCCCTTGAGATGAGGTCAAGCTCCTTCACCTGCTTTGCAAAGTCTTTCTAGACCTGTTCACTCCCCACTCACTGGCTTCATCACACACATTCTCCCTCCAGGGTTGGCTGCAAAATGTGTGAGTCCAGATCACAGTGAAAATATGGGATCCTTTGTTAAAGAAGCAGGGGAAAATATGCCTTAAAGATATTTTGAAAGCCTTTATTTTCCTCTTGCAAGTTCCTTCTTCACTTCTAATGGTGTTTTTTTTTTTTTTTTATATTTAATGATCTAAAGAAAAAGAATTAAATTATCATGAAGTCTATTGTTCATCTTTATACTGTGCAATGTCAATTTTAAGTGCAAACAGTAGAGCATTTGACTTGCACGCAGTCACTGAAATGACACAGTTCATGTTTCCTGGCTGGTCCTGAGAGGCTTCCTCAAGTTGGCTGGCAGAGTCAGGCTCGGAGTCTTGCTCAAGAAGGGAAGGAGGGGGACAGGACCCCAGGCACATACCTGGCTTAGGGAGTGCTTCTAGCCGAGGACTGTTCACAAACACCTGGGGGCCCTGACTGTGACCTGGGGTACCCTGGCATTGGCTCAGCCATGGTGCTGATGGGTTCCCCCTTGCCAGTGTCAGAACAGATGTGCTGTGCTCCAGGTTAGGGAAGATTCAGGGAAGCAGAGCCTCCCCCATTCTCATGGGACCATTCTGTGTGGGCTGACACCCCGTTACCTGGATCAGGAATAGGCCAGAGGCTTGCTCCAGCTAAGAGGTGACCTTCCACTGGCTATCTCCAGATGTGTAGTGGTGCAGCCAGCCTGAAGCTGGGGGAGTTGGATGGGTCCAGGTCATCCCACCTTAGATGCTTCAGGCATGCCCCCCTGAGCCTGGGCCTCTGATGGGGAAGGAGGACAGCAGAGGTCACAGCATGGGGACAGGGAGACATGAGCCAGACCCTGGCAAACAGAAGTCAGAAGCAAGCAGCTGGTAACTCATTCTGGGAGAAGGATGAGAGAACAAAGTGGGACCACATGAGCCAGCCTCCTGGGACATGCTCCACCATTCCACCATCTCTGCTTACAAAACACAAATCAAAGATAAAATCACAGTATTAAGAATTTTGAAATGGTGATGGTGGACCACAGCTTTGGTCTCTATCAGAAGGTGAGCCCTGCCTCCTTCCTTTTAAAAATTTTTTATTGAAATATTAAGTACATATAGCTTATATCTTAAAAATAATTATTTTCTTATTTGGCTGCTCTGAGCCTTAGTTGCTGCACAAAGGATCTTCGTTCTTTGTTACAGCATGTGAAATCTTTTAATTGCAACATATGGGATCCAGTTCTCTGACCAGGGATCGAACCTGGGCCTCCTGCATTGTAATCATGGAGCCTCAGCCGCTGGACCACAAAGGAAGTCCCCCCACTTCCTTGTTGCTCCTTCTGTGGACAGGCCTCAGCTCAGCTCCCAGCTGTCATACATGCCTATGCTCTACTTGGAGAAAACCTCCTGCAGCCCCTTTGCTACCTTCTGGACTTTGCTAAAATGTCACTTTGTGTGGCAGTCTCTCCCCGCCCTACCCAGGCTGAAGCAGGGGCTCCTCAGACTCCTAGATCCCTGAGACATGGATGATGTAATTGCTCGTTTCCCAAGCTGTGTTCAGGGTCTGTTTCTGGCTTCCTGATCACTGTGTGCCAGTAAGTCACAGGCACACACGGACACCCAATAGATACTGGGTGAATGAATAAATGAGTGAATGAATGAAGGCACTATCAGAGGATGAAATATGCCCTCTATGTCTGCATTTCTTTTTTATTTTTTTTAAAACGTATTTTTTTGATGGCAATGGGTCTTAGTTGCTTGTTTACGGACTTAATAGTTGTGGTATGTGGGCTTAATTGCCCGGGGCGTGTGGGATCTTACTTCCTGAACCAGGGATCGAACCCATGTTCCCTGCATTGGAAGGCGGAGTCTTAACCACTGGACTACCAGGGAAATCCCCTGCCCCTATGGCTGGAATGGCCTGAAAGTGGATATAGGAAAGTGAATCTGAAGAAATGGCTCACTGTCCTTGACATTCCAGGAATGTGGGGTCCATGGCCCTCTGATTGACCCATAACCCATGGGAACAAATTATCAAAAGGTTTTCTTTTCTGCATGGGGTGATGAACTCCTCTATGGTATTAGTGAATAAGGATATTGTATCTTTATCTTTGGGAAACCACTGATATCTAAACACTTTAAATTATTAGGAAACATCAAGAGCTTGGACAGAGTGTATTTATGTCAAAACAGTAACAGAAAGTCCATGAAGTTGGATTCTGTGGTGTTGTTTTTGATGTTCTGTACATCCTTTAAATCTTTACTTATTAACTTTTTATTATGGAAAATTTCAAACTGCAAAAATGCAGAAAGAATCATATAATGACCCCTTTGCCTTCTCATGACACATTCCTGCTTATCAGCATTTGGCCAGTCTTGTTTCCTGTATCCCTCAGCTTTTTTTTTTTTTTTCCTGGAGCATTTTAAAGTAAATCTCAGATATATCTGCAAGACCATCGCTCTCTGCCCCTGCACCTGGAATATTGAGGGCCATTCTGGTGATGGCACTTTAGGGATGTCACAGAAGCACAGATGAAGCCATAAGGAGGAGGGGAGGCTGGGTTGCTAGCAGCAGCATTGAAAAGCTTCTGTTCAGTCTGAAAGAGACAAAGGCAAGAGAGAAGGGATCTTGCTCTAGGAAACAGTGAATGGCATGAAAAGGAACACCACCAGCTGCTGCCACGCCTAGGACTGGAAAAACTGCTTAAAACTTGGGGGGTGAGAGAGGACTGTGTAGCTGGCAGAGATAATTTCAACTTGCATGTCCTCCAGTGTGGAGTTCCCTGGCCCAACAACTCCTCTTCCTGTAGGAAAACAGCACGGCCATCCACATGGTGAGAAGAACATGATGGGTGAACTGGGCAGTGAGGGGAGCCACGTGGCCCATGGCAGAGGCTCTGGAAACAGACACATCCAGGAAGATAGCTCAGGGTCCTGGGTCTAGGGTTTCCAGATAAAATATAGGACACCAAGGTAAACTTGAGTCTCAGATAAACAACAAATGATTTAGGGGTGTAATTATGACTCAAATATTACATGGGATAAACTTATGCTAAAAAATGAAAAAATGACTTATACAAGGTTCAGATTTAAGTGGGTGTCCTACATTTTTTTTCTTTTTCTCCTGAATATGGTCCCTTTACTTTGCTGGTGTTTAATTGCTAAGTCATGTCTGACTGTTTGGGACCCCATGAACTGTAGCCCACCAGGCTCCTCTATCTATGGTATTTCCCAGGCAAGAAACTGGAAATGGGTGGCCATTTCCTTCTCCAGGGGATCTTCCCCTCCCAGAGATCGAACTGGCCTCTCCTGCATGGGCAGGAGGATTCTTTACTACTGAGCCACCTGGGCCACTTTACACCTAACTCCTTTTTCTGTTCTTCTATAAAGGCTCCTTGTTTTACTGGGCATATAGTTTAAAAAAATTTTTTTTTTAATTTTTAAAAGTTTATTTTTGGAGCAGGTTTAGGTTTATAGCAAAAAACTGAAAGAAAAGTACAGAGATATCCCATATGCCCCTTGCCCTCACATACACATAGCCTCTCCTATTATCAATATGCCCCCTCACAGTTGTGCATTTGTAACAACTGAGGTCATATAGTTTTTTCTTTTAATATTTATTTGTTAAACACTGTGATAAAATACACATAACATAAAATTTACCCTTTTAATAATTTTTTAGTGTACATTTCGGTAATGTTAGTTACATTCACATTGTTGGACACTCACTCTTCAGAGTTTCTTTCATATTATAAGGTCAAAACTTAATACCCATTAAACAAAAATGTCCCATTTCTCCCTCCCCTGGCCCTTGGCAACCTCCAATCTCTTTTCTGTCTCTATGAATCTAACTACTCTAGCTACTTCACATGAGCAAAATCACACAGTGCTTATCCTCTTGTGATTGGTTTATTTCACTTAGCAGAATGTCCTCAAGATTCATGCTGTTTTACTACATGTTAGAATTTATTTCCTTTAATGGGGGGAAGGGAGAATTAGGGAATTTGCGATGGATATGTACACACTGCTATATTTTAATTGGATAACTAACAAGGACCTACTATATAGCACATGGAACTTCACTTGCTGCTATGTGGCAGCCTGGATGGGAAAGTTGTTCACTACTCATTTCTCCACTCTCTCCAGGAAGACTGAATGGCATCACCATGTACAACTCAGGCATAGCCACGTGACATTCCCTGGCCAGTGAAATGTAAGCAGAGTTACGGTGTCACTTCCTGAGAGAAACTTGAAATGTGATCATCACCAGTAGTGTTCTGTCTGTTCAGGACCGTGGGCACAAGAGGCTGCTCTGCTAGCTAAGTCCCCAAGAGAAGACAACAGGGAGCAAAGAACAGCTGACCCAGGGTTGATGTGGAGATAAAGTAATAAATGTGCCACAAGATGCTGGCTCTTTTGTTACCACAGTATAATCGAATCTATCCTGACAGCACTGCACCAATCATGCAGATCTATATAGTAACAGAGGCAAAATCTCCCAGTCTTTTGGAACTAAAAATATCATTTATTTTCTTGTTCTTGACCTGACTTTCTGATGGAACTGGCCTGAGATGCCTAAATACACAAACTCCTTTTATTAAGGTGTAACTATCACTCAGATGTCTAATTCAAAACATTATAGTGTTTTGAATTTTATGTGTTCTATGCTCCAGTCGGTTAACATTACTGTTATAGGAGGTGTGAATGCTTAGCATCAAATAATGGTTACTCTAAACTCTTATTTGGGAAATTTAAATTTGAAAAGCTATTTCCTCTTGACCACACCTCTAAGTAGGTAATTCAATAGAGAAATACAGGGAAAAGCTAACTTATAATCACAACTAAATAGTACTGAATGGCGGCTGGTAGACTCAGGGTAAGGAAATATTCACATATAGTATTGTAAATTATTATACGTTATTCACATGTTATTATTCATTTATAGTGGTATAGATTATATAACATTAAAGATTATTATCAGCCAGCCCTCCATTATTTTCTATCCTTGAAAGGGAGGTCTTAGGCCAAGCTAGAGGTAGTCACATTCCTTCTAAGTCCATGCTAACTCTTTAAACCTAGTATGCTTTGATGGTTTGATAAAAACTGCGTATTTTACTCTATACATTGGTGAATATCATTTCCGGTTTACATCAACAGTATCTCTAGATGGGACTCAGTATCGTCACCCTTGTGGTGGTGGTAGTTTAGTCATTCAGTCGTGTCAACTCTTGTGACCCCATGGACTGTAGCCCACCAGGCTCCTCTGTCCATGGGATTTCCCAGGCAAGAATACTGGAGTGGGTTGCCAGTTCCTTCTCCAGAGGATCTTCCTGACCCAGGGGTTAAGGCTGGGTCTTCTGCATTGCAGGCAGATTCTTTACCAACTGAGCCAGCATTTAATGTTGAAAAGTGCCCTAAGAGAAGATCATTTGCTTCAAAATGTAATGTCATAGGCATACAACTCCTCAGAGAAAATTCAAATATAGTACACCCCCATTTTAAAAGCTGAAAAATATTCCCTCACTTTCACTATAACTGAAGAGCCTTTCTTTTGCTAGATATGTCTTTCTTCATCTCACCCCATCCTGCCCCAAGCATCTTTGCTGTTGGTGAGGTGCAGAGCAGTTGACTTCATGTAACATCGTGTATGAGAAATACAGGATCTGAAGGAAGGCTTAAGCCATAGTATCACTGGGAGAATCAGAAGGGAAATGGTTTTACACAAAATACTATCTTAGTTTCCATTTTTTAAAATAAAGGAGAATTTCCAAACATTTTTCTTAAACAAAATTTTTTTGCATACCATAAAATCCACCCATTCAAAAATTAATTTTTAGTAAATTATCTTTATGACTTAGTAATTTTTAGTAAATTTACAGGATTTTGTAAGCATCACTTGGATAAGGAAATGGCAACCCACTCCAGTATTCACGCCTGGAGAATCCCATGGACCGAGGAGCCTGGTAGGCTACAGTCCACAGGGTCGCAAAGAGTCGGACACGACTGAGAGACTTCACTTTCACTTTCACTACAAGCATCACTACAATGTAGTTCTAAAATGTTTCTAGCACCTTAGAAAACTTCAAACTTCCTTGTGAGACTTCCCTGGTGAGCCAGTGGCTAAGACTCCAAGCTCCCAAAGTAGGGGGTTCAGATTTGATCCCTGGTCAGGGAACTGGATCCCACATGCTGCAACTAACATTTTGCATGCTGCAACTAAAGATCTTGAATGCCACAATGAAGGTTTGAGATCCCACGTGCCACAAATAAGAACCATCACAGTCCAACAAATAAATAAATGTTTTAAAAAATCATTAAAAGACGAATAAAAATATTCCTTGTGCCTGTTTGTAGTTAATTCCCAGTCCTTGCTGCTCTCCACCTCATCTTCCCCATAGCATCAACTGATCTGCTTTCTGTCTCAATAGATTTGCTTTGTCTGAATATTTCATATAAATAGGACCATGCCACCAGAGAAGACCCAAAATAGAATCGTACTGGTGGTCTACTGTATCTGGCTTCTTTCTCACAGCATAACAATTTAGGGTTCATCTATGCCGTAGTGTGTATCAATAATTTGTTCCTTCAGAGTAGTCTTTCATTCACCAGTTGATGGACATGTCTATTGTTTTCACTCTCTGGCTATAATGAATAATGATGTTATGGACGTTTATGTATAAGTCTTTTGTGGATGTATATTTTCCTTTCTCTTGGGTAGGTTCTAAGGAGTAGAATTGCTGGGTGGATGAGTAAGTCTATGTCTAAACTTTTAAGAATCTGTTTTCCAAAGTGGTGGCACCGTTTTGCATCCCCAATAGATTAGATTTTTATATGAGTTCACTTCATGCCCTCTTAGCAAATGGTGACACCTTGCCCAGAGGATAGATGAACCTTTGAGGCCACCAGCAGGAGTGGCCCAAAGATCAGCCAAACTGTAGGTCATGTGACTGGCAGAACCACTTAGTATGAATTTCTATAAAACAAGCCATCAGTCTTGGCAGTCTCTCACCATGCAGCCTGACAACCATAAGAACCTTCCCCCAGTGCATCAATTCACTTAGACATGTGGAAATACATTTTACAGCCAGTTCCTCCTGGCAAGACCACTAAGACACAAAACTGCCAAAATCAGAGGCTTAAGGGAGAACACTTTTTTTTGCTGGTTGGGTAACGGATCATAGTACTTGATCTACAAACCTTCGGTCTGAAGTTGTGTATGCACGTCATCTGCATGGTCCATCTGCTGCATAAGACGTGTCGGGAGAAATGGCAGCCCTCATCCATTCTTTTCCCAGCAGTAATGAGTTTCCATTATTTCTTGGAATCAATTGGTTCTTCAAAATTTATAAAACATTCACACCATAAATGCACTTCCCAGACCCCATTTCTCCCTGTACAAATACAGTGCATTTTGACTGGATTAACATTCAGTGTTTACATTATTTTAATCATGCAAATATTGCTGAGAACAGAGCCATGTATTACATGGCAATTATTTTTCCTTTTCTGCACCAATTTCTTACATTCCTTGGAGTTGAAAGGTTGTCTTTTTAATCTGTTTCAGATTCTTTGTACTTATCATGAGTAGTGCCCCAAGTCCCACCAGGAGTCTGAACTGTCTCTTTCTTTGCTCAGTTTTGCATTCATGAACCATGTTCTGTCACCTTCTGTCTGCTCTTGCAGGGCCATCTTGGAAGTCCCCTCATTATCACCCCAGAATTTCCCTTCCCCTCCGTCTGGGATTGGGTCCCATTTCCTGCAGCCTATGGCTTCCTCTTTTAAATATTTGCCCGGAGAGGTGATGGGAAAGATATCTCATAGTAGCTGCCTGAGGAAAAATGCAGGTTTTTTTTTTTTAATACATAGTGAAAACTTTTATATTTGGAATTAGCCAGCTGGACTCAGTTTAGATAATCCCAGTTTTGTTGGTAATGTCCGAAGCATCGTAGTCAGGAGCCAGTCGTATATATGCCTTCTTCTCTCCATTAAGTCTGATCAGGGTATTCACCTTAGCCATATCAGAGGCATAGAGCTTCTTCACAGTCTGTTTAATTTGGTGTGTTTTGGCCTTGACATCCACACTGAATAACAGTGTGTTGTTGTCTTCTATTTTCTTCATGGCTGACTCGGTGGTGAGGGGGAATTTCATGATGGCGTTACTGGTCAAGCTTGTTTCTCCTCGGAGTGCTCTTCTGAGGATATTTGGGCTGCCTCCTGAGCTGCAGTGTTTTGGGCCACCAGCAAGTGGGTGACGTCCAGATCTTTTTTTTTTTTTTTGTGGGTGTGGGTACCTTTCAACACTACTTTCTTGGCCTTCAAAGCCTTTGCTTTGGCTTTGGCTTCAGGAGGGGCAGGGCCTTCCTTCTTCGTCTTCAGTGCCATGTTCATGAAAAAGCTTTTTTGAGACTTTGAATATCTAAAACTGTCTTTGTTCTACCTTCACCTTTGTTGATTATTTGGCTGGGTATAAAAGTCTAATCAGAAATAATTACCCCACACTATTTTGGGGGCATGGCTCTAGGGAAGTCTACTTTCCAGTATTTCTGATCCTGATTCTTAATATGTGACCTGCTTCTCTTTCTCTGTCTCTCTCTGTGTGTCTCCCACTGAGGCTTTTCAATACAGAAAGGTCTCATTGTATCCCAATCTCAGTATCTGTGTTCAAGGAAATTTTGTTATTATTTTATTATTTCCTCCTTTCATTGTCCCTCCCTTCCATGTCTCCTTTCCTTTCTCCCTCCCTCCCCTCTATCTCTACCTTTTTCTTTTTTCTTCCTGCAACTCCTATAATTTGCTTGATGAATCTTCTGATATGGTGGTCTAATTTCTTATCTTTTCTTCTTTCCATCTTTTTGTAATTTTGTTCAGCTTTCTAGATGTCCTCAAAAATTTCTGTTGGGCTTTAATTATCATAAAGGAAGATCAGGGGCCCTTTGTAGTGGACATACTGTGGGAACATTTGCCAGCCCAGCCTCTCCCTGGCTGTGCTTACTCTTGTCTGCATGGGGTGTGTTGGGACAGATGCCTCCATCCCACCTTCTCCAAAGCAAAAACAACTTATCTTCAGCAGGGTGGGCAGGAAGCTATAGCCTGGGTGTGGATGGTTGGGGAAAGACCTTGGAAACTACCTCTAAACAGACTTTCAAATAAGCCTGCTTACTTCAGCTCATACTCTTTACAGGCTAGTCCCCAGGTACCTGGTGTTGCTAACTCCTAAGGCTGTAGGTCAGTCAACAGGACCAGAGCTGCCAAAGCCAATGCCTGGCTCTAGCCTGTGACTGTGAACCATTACTTAAGTTCTCCCTGCCTCAGTTTCTCCATCTATAAAACAAAGACAATGACAGTGTATATGTAATTTGGGAATTTGCAAAAATGATAGATCATTGAAAGTACTCATAAAAGTATTTGGCACATCTTTTTCACTATTATTATTTTGGAGGTTCTTGGTTTAAATTTCTGGTTTCTTTGATAAGGAAGTTCTCAAGATTTCCAATGTGCAGCCAACATTGGGAACTCTGTTGCAGAGGAATTTCACATTGTGAAGTTCTCCAAGAGTTCTACCGAACTCCTTGAAGATGCTGTGTCAGGAATTTGCCAAGATTTTGTCTCATCAGGCTTCTCAAGGTTGACCACCTTGATGTCCTGAGATGTTGGCAGGTGGAGCCATTTCAGTCTGTTGGGCACTGTGGCTGGAACATATCCAGGGGGTTGGCTTTCAGTTTGGGATCACTGACCTGATGTGCACAGTTACTGTGTGGTCAATGGACATTGTTCATGTGGGAAGTAATTGGGTGGCATACCTGGGAACCATCAACATCTACTAAATCAGGAATGCCAGGTGGGGCAGCCATCCTCATGGTGACACATCCACCAGGGAATCCTTGTCTGAGAACCATGACAACACAGAGGGGCTGCTGGTGGCTGCAGTGGGAAAACATACAGAATTTTTATTCTCAGTCTCACTAAGTGCATCAAAGACAGTGAAGTCCTTTTTAGGGTACCAGTGTCAGCATATTGATGCCTCAGCATTGTTGCTTCTGACTCCACACATGAAGAATAAATAATATGTATAATTAATAAATATAAATATTATGTTGACAAAGATTGTATAAGTAGGTTAGTACATATGCATGCATGCTTAGTCACTCAGTTGTGTCCAACTCTTTGTGAACCCATGGACTGCAGCTTGCTAGGTACCTCTGTCCATGGGATTTTCCAGGCAAGAATATTGGAGGGAGTTTTCATTTCCTTCTCCAGGGGATCTTCCTGACCCAGGAATTGAACCTGTGACTTCTCTATTGGCAGGTGGATTCTTTATCACTGAGCTACCCAGGAAGCTCCTACGTTAGTATGTATAATTATGTGTAAATCACAAGACATAATACATCCATATGAAAGAGCAATAATACATATAATTAATATACATAAACATGTATAAATATAAGCTTTATAAGTATATTAATATATATGACTGTGTATTATATAAATCATAGCACATATTCATATGCAAGAGAAATAGTACTTTAATATTAATATATATCAATATTATACCAATATAGCTTATATATGTATATTAGTATACAAAATTATGTGTAAATAATAATGCATAATATATAATATGTAAACAATTATATAACAATGTAACTATATTATACATAATTATATATATAATAAAATATTTTTTGAAAAAGCTATAAGTGATAAACATTTGACTATAGTGAGAACCCACACAGAGTCTAGAAGAAATAATCTAAATTAGAAATAGCCAAAACAATGCTGTGAATACAGAAAGATAAATGTGAGATTCAAAACAGGCCCTCTGTTTGATGGAAAGATGTAGGTGAGGGTCTGTATGAGTTCAAGTCCACAGGTAGACTGGTCTCCCCATCCCATTTCCCTATCCAAATCTGGGCAAATCTTGTCACTTTTGGTTTGGAGCCAACCAATCTCTGTGAAGGCAGAGTTATGGCACCCCCTCCACCAGTCAAGAGCCCAGACTCTTGAATAACCATCTTGAAAACTATTAAATAAGAAAAATCATTTGTTACTATGAAAACCACAAAAACAATGAAAACCCAAAACTGGTGAGGTTGCAGAAACACAGGTCTACTGATTGCTGTCAAAAGTGAAAACAAAGAATTTCAGGAAAGGTACTTGGCAATGGTAATCAAGAGGTATGAAAGTTTGCGTTTCCCTGTGATTTATACTGAGAGATCATCCAATGATACAAGGCAAGCTGGGTATGCAAAGTCTCTCATTATGTCAATGTTTATGGCATTGATAAATTAGAAACAACCAGTGTCCAAAAAAAAAGCCTAAAGGAATTATGGTTTCTCAATTCCATGAAACATGAAATGTATTTGTGGAGATTATATTATAAACTAAAACATCCCTGAAAATATTCTTTAGAGGAGAATGAGGAACATGAAATTGTTTCTATGTAAAACTAAACATGCGTATGATCAAGGAATTGATGGGAATACAGAATTCACTAAATTTTCTCTAAATAAATTAATTCTTCAGTAAAAGCTATAATTTATTTTACAAAGGAATATAAGGAAAATTGTTACACTGATGAAAGAAATTGAAGATGACACAGCAGATGGAAAGATACACAGTCTTTACAGATTGGCAGAATTTATATGGTTAAAATGACCACACTACCCAAGACAATCTAGACTCAGTGCAATCCCTATCAAAACACCAGTGGCATTTTTCACAGAACTAGAAGAAATAATTCTAAAATTTGTATAGAAATATTAACACAAAAGGCCCCAAATAGCCAAACAATTTTGAGAAAGAAGAAAGCTGGAGGTATGAGGCTACCTGATTTCAAACTATATTGCAAAGCTATAGTGGTCAAAATAATATGGTATGGCACAAAAACGGACACATAGATTAATGACACAGAATAGAGGGCCCAGAAATTAACCCACATATAGATGAACAATTAATACATATATATCTGTGTGTGTTTGTGTGTATGTGTGTGTGTGTGTGTATGTGTGTAGGAATATTACTCAGCCATGAAAACAAATAAAATTTTGCCATTTGCAACAACATGGATAGATCTGGAGGGAATTATGTTAAGTGACATAAGAAAGAGAGAAAGACAAATACTGTATGTTATCACTTATATGTGGAATCTAAAAAGTAAAACAAACCAGCAAATATAACAAAAATGAAACAGACTCACAGATATGCAGAACAAACTTGTGGTTCCAAGCTGGGAGAGGAAAGGGAGTGGTGGAGGAAGATAAGAACAGGGGATTAAGAGAATCAAACTGCTATGTATAAAATATATAAGATACAAAGAGATGTTGTACAGCACAGGGAACATAAGCCAAGATTTTATAATAACTATACAGGGAGTATAATTCTAAAAATTGTGAATCACTTGTTTGTACACCTGAAACTTTTATAATATTATTAATCGGCTATACCTCAATTAAAAAAAAACTAAATTAAAAATTAAAAAAAAAAAACAAAACAACACAAAACTGTTCGGCTTTCCTGGTGCTCTAGTGCTGAAGAATCCGCCTGCCAGTGCAGGGACACAGGTTCAATCCCTGGTCTGGGAAGATTCCACATGCCACAGGGCAACTAAGCCCCAGGCACTGCAACTCCTGAGCTTTGCACTCTAGAGCCTGTGCTTTGCAACAAGAGAACCCACTGCAATGAGAAGTCCCCACACCTCAATGGAGAGTAGTGCTGGCTCAGTATGACTAGGGAAAGTCCTGGTGTGGCAATGAAGACCCAGAATAGCTAAAAATGAGTAAATCTTAAAAAAAAAAAAAAATAGAAAAAATATAAAGGATGTCCTTGATGCTGAACCATTGGGCACACCCAGTTTTCAGCATCCAAGTTTCTCGCACTCAGGTGACTTGTTACAGAGGATTCTTATACCACAGACATTCCTACCTCTAGGCACCTTAGGGGTCCCTGTGGAGAAGACATCTGCCCACCTCAGTCTGGGAACCTTTCTCCATGGTCAGATCCAGGTTTGATTCACATTTCTTCTTATCTAAACATCCTGTATTTTCATTCTGTCTTCCCTAGTGCCCATCCCTTCCCACCTTGTTGTGGGAATTGAGTTTTCTTTCATTCCCCAGCCTGCCCCCAGGATGAATCCAACCTCTGGTTTTAGTGAAACTGAGTCACCCCTGACCCCTGCTTTGCCCTCCTGTGAGGCAGCTCCTATGTCTCAGGGGCACAATGAGGGACTTTCTGCTCCCTCCCACTTCCCTTGGATGTGCATCCCAAAGGATCCAAGCAGCCACCTCCCCAGTGCTTCTCCTGAATACCACCGCACTTGCCACTGCTTCCGTAGCCACTTCCACCTCTGTGCTTCTTCTCCCCACTGCCCATCTCCCACTCCTGCTGGCCTGCCTTCTCCTCTCCTCCCCGCTTCTACCTGCATCCTCGAATGAAACTTCTACCTAATGATGTGCTACCTTCCAGCTCATATGTCAGCAGATGAGCCTTTAGAAAATCACACCTCTGCCCTCATATAGTCATGGTGGATTCATAACACCTTTGCTTTTCCTTGTTTGTCAGCAGCATCATCTCTTTTCCTCAGCAGGTGCTGTAAGTGCTCATCCTCACCTTAGTTTTCTTACTTAAATGGGCTACTTCAACTTTTTAAGTACAGTCTTGCTTTTTGTGTTACAGAGGTCAGGTATAATTCCACATTAGGCATCAAAGTCTTTTGGCTTCTTACCATGAGCCCAGATAGATTTATCTGCAGACACACTCATGGTGACAGCTATGGTCCACTTCCCTTTATTCTGCCTTGCCTGCTACGTTC
Source organism: Dama dama (assembly GCF_033118175.1). Classification (NCBI taxonomy): domain Eukaryota; kingdom Metazoa; phylum Chordata; class Mammalia; order Artiodactyla; family Cervidae; genus Dama; species Dama dama. Next base: position 22,592,110 of record NC_083696.1, on the reverse strand, counting down.
CTGGGAGGCTGGCCCCTCACTCCCCACCACCAAGTTCCCTGGACCTCTGGCTTCTTGTGAGTTTGGCTAATGGAAGGCGCTAACAGGAGGTCAGAGACTGGGAAGAGAGAAGCTGGGGTATTTATTCTGTTTCCTCCCCATCACTGGTTCTACTTCTCCCTCAGTAACTTTATTCCTTCAAAACTACAGCTCCTCCCGGTGGCCCTACCTCTAAAATTCCCTCTGAAGTTCCACTGGTTCTAGAAATTCAGTTGTCTTCCCATTCCTTCAGCCCTAAACGTGGGAATGACTTTAAATTTGCAAGTTAAGATTTATTTGGGAATCTTTTTGAGGACTCTACTGGGCTTAGCAGGAGGCGCTAATGGTAAAGAACCTGTCTGCCAATGCAGGAGACATAAGATACACAAGTTCGATCTCTGGGTTGGGAAGGTCCCCTGGAGAAGGGCATGGCAACCCACTCCAGTATTCTTGCCTGGAGAATCTCCATGGATAGAGGAGCCTGGTGGGCTACGGTCCATAGCGCACACAAAGTTGGACGCGACTGAAGCAACTTAGCATGCATGCACTGAGGACTATACTCAGGAGACAGCCTCTCAGTTTGCCCTGAACAAACTATTCTGAAGAAGTAAGGGAGGAGCCAGGATATATACAAGTTTCTTTTGCTGGGGGAAAAAATATGTAGTTGAACATCATAAGATTACTGCTAATCACAAAAATCCAGACATCTCAACTTAATGATTTCAGTGCTTTTCTATGTATAAGAAGATGCAAGAATCTGAGTCCACTGAAATTATTTCTTGATATACGTGTCTTACGGGCTTCCCTGGTAGCTCAGCTGGTAAAGAATCTGCCTGCAATGCAGGAGACCCTGGTTTGATTCCTAGGTCGGTAAGTTCCCCTGGAGAAAGGATAGGCTACCCACTCCAGTATTCTTGAACTTCCCGGGTGGCTCAGATGGTAAAGAATCCACCTGCAATACAAGAGACCTTGTTTGATCCCTGGGTGGAGAAGATCCCCTAGATCCATCCAATGTGGCAATCCATTCCAGTTCTTGCCTGGAGAATCGCATGGACAGAGGAGCCTGGTGGGCTACAACCCATAGGGTCACAAAGAGTGGGACATGACTGAGCAACTAAGCATATATATGTCTTACCTATTTAGGGCCAATATCCAAAGCACAGAATATTTTCTGTTTTTTCTCCATCCCTTCAGGGTGCATTGTTGGGCAGTTACAGTGGCTAATGGCTTGATGCTAGTAGAACTGGTACATTCCTTGTTTACAGTCACCATCCTTTGGAATTTCTTAACCTCTTCCCTGAAAACGGGTCTCCTCCTTGGAACCACCTATTTTCTACTCAATCCCAAATGATCTGCTCCCCAGTTCCTCCATCTCTCCCACTGTCCTTTCTAGGGTGATAGCTCCACCTATCCTCTTGACCTCCACCTCTTTCCTGGATCTCCATTTCTTCCATTCTGTTCTAATCTAAAGCCCTCACCTGTATTCTTTTTGTTGTTGTTGCACAAGATAGGATGTAGGATCTTAGTTCCCTGACCGGGGATCAAAACCCCAACCCCATGCATTGGAAGGCAGAGTCTTAACCACTGGACTGTCAGGGAAGTCCTGCCCTCACCTCTCTTCTAAACATACCCCCAACTCTTCTATCATCTGTTCTATACTCCCTGCTGTACCTCCAGCCATTGCCCCATATCCTCCCTTTTATGGCAATTAATCTTCTGGAAAGTATGACTGCTTTCATCCATTTCGTCATCTCTCATTCAGCTGGCATCACCCCGTGACCTCAGTGGCAGCCCCTCTGTTACACTGCAAAGGTGTTGTCTTGGGGAACCACCACCTCCACAGTTGATTCTCAGCAAGTCCTTACTCAAGCTCCCTGAAGCTGTGGTCGTGAACATGGATTTGGAGTCAGACAGAATGGCCAGTTCCTAACCCTGTGTGTCCTGGGCACATCTCATAACCCCTCTGATCCTCTGTTTCTTTCTGTGCAGAATGGAGCCTCTGCTGTTTGGCTGGAGGCCGTTACTCCTGGGGCAGGTGAGGGAGTGAAGAGTGAAGGAGAAAGGAAGGCCCACCAGGGCCCAGGGGGACCCTCAGTGGGGAGCCCGCCAGGCTGGGGTATGTGTGGCTTCACAAAGCCCCACTTCTCACTCTGCCCATTCCTCTAGCCTCCTCCTGCCTCCCATGGAGTTTGGTCCTTAACAAGCATCTTGCACCCCCAAACTCCATCTCAGCTTTGCCTCCAGACAAGCCAGCCTGGCCCACTTTTTCTCACCCATCGTTGTCATCCAGGTCATTTTATTGTCTCTTGTTCAGCCCACTGCTTTGGTCTTCCTTCAAGACTCCATCATTTTTCATTTGTTCTGTCAACAACTCCACAAGGCCACCCCCCCTCACTGTCAAGGTGCCCACATAAAATGTAGATCTGACTGTGTCACCTCTCTCAAGCCACTGCAAACCTGCTCAAGCATCTCAAGGAAGTTATTGGTTATTCCTAGATCCTCCAGGTCAGGCCATCTTAGTGGCCTGGCTTCTCAATACTATGCATCAGCCCAACCAATCTACATGGGATTCTGGAAATGATGAGCTCCCTCAAGACTTGAGCTGTTCCCTACCCAGCATTTTCTCTCGAGGTACCTTTTTTTCTCAGCCTATCTGGAAGATCCCAGTAGTGCCTCAAATCTTTTCTTGGGGGATCATCTCCCTGCTGAAGTCAACCCTGACATCCTTAGGCCACGCTCAGTATGGTACCCTATGGATAAGTTTTGTATATCACACATATTACAACATTCACATAGCATACTGCATTGTAATATTAATTTTCAATTTTCTGCCTCTTTAGTTGGAATGAAATCTATGGGCAAAGCCATGCTCCCCAGGGTCCTGCTTATGGCCCATTCTCAGGAGCACAGGTTCGGACAGCCTCTGGAAGCAGGAGAAGGCACAGAGAAGGCAATTCTTCTCTAGAAACCCCAGAGGAATGAGCCCTGCTCACATCTTCACTTTATCCGCTTGTGAGCCATTTTGGACTTCTGATCTACAGCACTGGGAGATAAATTTGCATCGCTTTAAACCACAGATTTTGTGGTTACGGTAGAGTAGAAAATCAATACACATTTAAATTAACAGATTTAAAAAGAAAAACAAATATTCTGGAAAGGCCCTAGGCTGCCTGGCTTTCTTGAGGCTGACTTAATAATGGTTTCATTTTTTTTCTGTTTGTTGTTGTTTTTGTTGTTGTCTGTGTCACCAGACTATGAAAATTTCATCCATCATCCATCTTTATATTGTCACAGGCTGATAAATCTGATACTTGGGCTTCTGGGATAATGTTTAAAATAAGCAATAGCAGCCCCCAGTGAGGGTCCACAGGGCTGCCCGGGGGCTTCTTGGCTGGGTTGCAGCTTCTATTTTGGTGCTGAGAAACCTTTGGGATCCTCTTTTTGCTTTTCTCCTAAGTCCCAAAATGCTGATACCATCTCCCTGATAAGTGAGGTTTTACTGTCCTATTGTATTCTTAAAATATTAATCTCTCTCTTAGATTATGTATCTTCTTTACGTGTGGTACATTTATATTGCTATTTACTTTTTAAAGTGGTCAATTTCCCTTTACTTGCCTCATCATAACAATAGGAACGAAAGTCTCCTATTGGCTAAAGGGTTAACGGTGTAGCTTCGGGTTTTTTCCCCTCTCCTTGGGGACTCAGAACGTGCATGCCTGTTTTATATTCCTTTCACAAAAAGGATCAAGGGCGAGGAGCCTGGGTATTGAATGTGCATTCACTGTACATTCATAATAAATGCTGAACAGAATGGCACATTCATGATTGCTCTTAATGTAAATGAATGGTGAATGAAAGTTTTAGGGCACAGCTCACCTCCAAGAGGGCAGTCCTGTTCGCACTCATACCTGTCCAGTGGATCTTGAATTTTCTTGGAAAAACTAGTTTTTCCTCTCATCATAACAGCCGTCTCCTTCCTCCCTACATCTTTGTAATCAGGCTGGCTTTTTTTTTTTTTTTCCCACACTGCCGTTGGATGAAAGATCCCGCCTTTGATTGAAATGGAATCTTCCACTATTGAGCAAGCTTTTGTTGAATGAGTCATCGGGGCGGCTGCTCATTGGCTGAGGCCGCTGGAACCAGGGGATTGCCTGGCGCCGGCTGCAAGGCCCGGCTTCATTCACAGAAACGCTGGCTCGCTCGCTAGCCCTTTCATTCACACAAACAGCATTTCATTCACATTTTGCTGTTTTTGTCTGCTTCTAATGAAGATCACGGTTTGGGAATGATAGGGAAGTTTTGCTTTAGATTTGGGGGGACTTGGATAACCATCACCACCATCTCTGGAGTGTGCATTTGCTGTTGCTATGCCAGCAAGGGGAAGAAAAAAAATGAGTGCCACGCGGCTGCTCGGCTAGGCCTGCGGCCCTGGGAGGGGAGCTGCCGCTCCTCCACGCTCCTGTGTCCCCGCAGCGGGCCTCACCTGGCCCACCTTGAGTGGCACTCGTCACACCCTGTTCCATAAAGCTTTTCAAGGCTGGGTGCCTCAAGTGTCACATGTCTAGCCGTGGGTGTAAGAAGACTAAGGCTAATCTGATAACGTGCTAGAGGTAAATTCATTTTTTGCATAGAAGTAGACGGGAAACTTGGACAGGGAGCGAAAGCGTTTCACTGTGAAGGGCGGCTTCTCTCAATAGACCGATGAAGACCGATGAAGACTGTCAAGAGCCCATGGTGACAGGGGTCAGTGGGTTTGCGTCTTCGCAGACCTTCTGGGGTGGGGTGGAGGGGCTCAATGCTCTGTTGCGCGGACAGCGAGGAGGCCTGTGCGTTTCACTTGCAGCCGGTGTCTGACTCCTGAAAACAAGGCATCTTTCGGTGGGCTTGATGTGTACAGACAGCTGCTGCATTTTTTCCCTTTCTTTCTGCAGGGTTGCAAGCAGCAACCAAAGGGATATTGAAATGTATTTGTAGCGTTTCTTAGGCATTTCTCCAGAGCTTGAGCACATTCAGTTGGAATAAAGCTTCAAGCACAGCCCTCCTTTTGGAATGGATTTCTGGAGCTTGTTGCCATTCATCAAAGAAACAGTCTTCTTTTTCAGAAGTAGGTTTTCAGCTTAACCCTGGCTGAGAAAGACTGCTGTAAATGATGAGGGAAGAGACCCTCAGTGGCTCTGGGCAGAAGTTCATACGCAGATTTTTTTTTTTTTTGGGGAGGGGGAGGAACTGCATTGCCACAAAGACTCTTGTCATGGCTGCTCTGTTGACTTGAAAAAAAACCTTGGAGATTGATATTTTATGTTCACCTGGGAATGAATATTTTCTTTTTGGCTATTTAAGAATTCCTGCTGCTTTCCAAATCAAAATTCATGAGGATCCGCTGAAGATCTTATTCTTAAAAATCCTTCGTCACATTTTAACGCTGCACCGTCAGACACTTTTCCAGGCTCACAGATGGGCTGAACAGGGAAGAAAAAAAACCCTAGCATAGAATAATGGGTTTCAGAAAGTTCATTTGAAGGAACAGGATTTACCTCTGGCATAGATGTTGAGGGGGGCAGGGGAAGGGGAGGTGAAAAACCAAAGGTTGGAAGGAAATGTCTGGGAAGGTAGAGAAAGGAAATTTGAGAATTGATTGGCTCTAGAGTGCTGTCAGTGGGTGTATGTGGTTTTTTTTTCTTCTTCTTTTTTTTTTTTTTTTGCTACAGGAAGTGATTTGCAGTGCTCACCGAGCCTTTGTTGAGAAGGGTCTCCTCTCGGAGTGAGTCATGCTTTTGCTGTGAGCAGCCCCAAGCAGCTGGGCGCGCAGCAGAGGAAACTATGACTTTTGCAAAGCGAACGTACCGCCCTCAGCAGCCGAGTCCGGGGCCGGGGCTGCGCGGCCGCGGCCGTGCGGGGTGTTAGCGGTGGGAGGCCGGCGCCGCTGCTCGCGCCCCCCAGCCTGCTGTCCCGGCCGCTCCGTCCCGCCCCGGGGACCGCGGCTCGCCTGCTATGCGCGGCAGCCTGCGCCGGGGCCGGCACCTGCAGCGCCCGGGCGGATGCGGCGAGCCCACGGAGGGGCATGCTTCCACGCACCAAGTACAACCGCTTCAGGAATGACTCGGTGACATCGGTCGATGACCTTCTGCACAACCTGTCGGTGAGCGGCGGTGGCAAGGTCTCGGCGGCGCGCGCGGCCCCGGCGGCGGCCCCCTACCTGGTGTCCGGAGAAGCGCTGCGCAGGGCGCCCGACGATGGGCCGGGCAGCCTGGGCCATCTGCTCCACAAGGTGTCCCACCTGAAACTCTCCAGCTCGGGCCTCCGCGGCCTGTCGGCGGCCAGGGAGCGGGCGGGCGCGCGGCTCTCGGGCAGCTGCAGCGCGCCCAGCCTGGCCGCCCCGGACGGCAGCGCGCCCCCCGGCCCCCGCGCCCCGGCCATGCGCGCCGCCAGGAAGGGCCGACCCGGCGACGAGCCGCCGCCTCGCGCCCCGCACGCCAGCGACCAGGTGCTGGGGGCCGGAGTCACCTACGTCGTCAAGGTGGGTGCGGGCGCGGGCCACCGGGTGGGAAAGCCCGGGCGCAGAGGCGTCCGGCACAGTGGGTCGCCGTGGAGGCCAGGGGGTGCGCACTTTTTCGCAGCCAGCTCGTTTGGCAGCGGGGACCCAGCTCAGCAAACGCGCCCATTGCGCATCCAGTGGGAGAAGGTTTGAAATCGGTGACCTCACTGCCCTGGTTTCCCCTGGCTCCGCTCCTTTGGCATGCCTTTGCCACCGAGCTTTGCCCTGTGTCCGGCCAGTACCCCTCTCGGCATGGACCACTCTTCCTGGGAACTGTGCATCACGTCTGCCTGGGGTTCACACTTGGAAGAACTGGGCAGCCCCTGCGATAAGAAAGGCAGGTGGTGTCACTACTTCTCCTGTGTTTGCCCCCGGCGGCAGAGTAGGTGGTTTTATTTCTCGCTCAGCAAGGATTTCCAGCTCCTTGCAGTGCAGCCCAAGTACTGTCCTGTATACCAGATAGCAATTTCTTAGCCAGCAAGGTTTTCTTTGGTTTCTGCCTTTCCGTCCATACCTGCTTTGGTTTACAGCAGCAGAAGGAAATTTGGGACTGTTTTTCCCTGGGGACTCTGGCCTTCCCTTTAAATAGGCTAAAGGAAGCTGAGCCACAGGCTGGAAAGTAGATTTTTTTTTCCTCCAACACAGAGAATTATACAATCATGCCTGATGTAGTCCACAAAATTCTTCTCTTATGCAAGTATTCTATGATATTTAAAGAACAAATACTTAGCAGCCTTCCACTGGCCTGCCACATGCTTATCACATCCTTCTGGTCGTTGGGCAGCAGAGAATCACCACAGCGCTCTTCCAGCTGGGCAGACAGCCTTCAGACAGTGGAAAGGGGCCAAAATGACATTATTTCAGACTGGTCACTCCAAGGCATGACTTTTCGTTTTAAGAGAAATGAGATGCACACTCTCTCTAAAGTGTTGTCAATTGCACTGAGAAATCTGCAGGCTCTTAGTGGATATTAATACTTACTGCCTACAGATCCAGTTTCAAAATTCTACAGACCACATCCCCTGGCAAAATATATCTTGATAATTTTGAACCAAATATTAAAGGAAACAGTTGACTTTGTGGATTATCTTTAAGTATCTCAAAAGTACCAACAGAGGAATGCGATCATCAGTATTAAAAATGGACCTGTTCTCCTTTTGGGTCTCCTTTTTAATTTAATCTTCATTCTTAGCTTCTGAGAGTGAATTAATCATATATTTTACAAAAGGGAGGAAGATCAACGTAAAGTATGCACAGCTGGTTGAGTTTATTGTGAAAGAAAAAGGATATTCCTCTTGTATGCCTTCTTTAAGTTACATAACCAGGAGCCGAAAACAAAAGGGAAAAAGAAGAAACAAAACCAAACAACAAAACCCCTGACAACGCTGAGGTTAAGAAGTGATGCCAGAGTATATTACTTGTGGCATGTGTAATATAGTATAATTGCTATCTGAAGAAAAAAAAGAACCATGTTAGACAGACGTTGGCAAAGGTTTTTATACCTGTCATGTTGAACATAGAGGGTAGTTTCCAAATGGAGGGAGAATTTTCAAACTTAAGTCTTTAAAGTTTTCTTTAAAAAAACAACTTGCTTTGCTTAAGGCTTTACTCTTGCTTTTTGAAGGATGAAGGCTGACATCCAGTTCTAAATATCAGTTGTGGCCAAAGAAATCTAGTCTACTGTGCTGGGCTATTAGGTTGTGACACCCTCTTCCCCCAACCCTGAAGCAAGAACAGCACTCAAATAAGTGAAAGGCTGGGTCTGCTTAGAGCCTTCTGGATTTGGGGTCATTTTGCTGTGCCAGAGGATCGTAGTGACCGGGGGGGATCATAGCATGACCTGTTAGTGCTCCTTGCTGTCTCCTGGTCCATCTTCAGTGGGGAATGGTGGCTCAGGCTTCCCTGGAGAAGTTTGAAATCACACAGCAAAGGAATCCAGACACTAAAGGACAATTTCTTCTGCGCACATTTGATTCACAGTATCACGTGGCCTTCTGTCAGTGCACATTTCTGAATTGCCCTTGTTGAGTTTAGAACCATGAGTTTATTTTCTTGAAAGATCACAAAACTTAAAAAAAAAAAAAAAGAAAGAAGAAAGAAACCTGGTATTATTGGCTGATTTGCAAATAGTTTTATTGGTGTCCTTACTTTGAAAGATCTCTGGTAGATAGAAAAAGGGCAGTCTTTATAACTTGCTTGTACATCAACAGCAAAATCTAAAGGCTTAGAGTTTGGGAGAGAACTTGTTATCATTCTCTTTGATTTAAATATATGTCTAAATTAAGGAAAACCCCAAATGTTTTCTAGTTTCCTGGAAAACTCATCTGCTATATAATTATAGATTTCCTGTCTCACAGACATATCTACCTACAGATAATATTAGGATATTGCACACAGATTTATTCTTTAAAAATATTTCAATATAATCTACTTACATGAAAATGGACATTGTAAGATATAGAAGTCTGGTGTATCAATTAGGAAACACCAAATTGTTTGAATGGCAGGTTGTAATATTAATTAATGAAGGATTTGAAAATTTTAAAATAGTAATACCTGAGCCGCAGTAGAATTCCAAGCTCAGAGCATGTTTAATTTGTCCTTCGTGCCTTCACTTGAATCTGATGTTAGTAACAGCATGAGATTATTCGAATGAGCAAGGGTCCAGGTTTGTGTTTGTTTACGTCAGGACACCCATTGGTGGCACCTTTGTACCTGCCTCAGTATGCCTGACACTGGGTTTTGTTTTGTGGTTTTTTTCTTCTTTTTTGGTGACACAAAAGGAACAGAACAAGAAAGTATGTCCTTGAGATAAAGGAAAATCATAACAACGAAGAGCAATGGATATTTTCATTATAATTCTATTTTAAAACTATTTACATTTGGGCTTGAAAGACCTAGAGACATACAGACAAGTACTGATGACACTGCTGCCCATTTTCAAATTCTATTTCCTAGAAATCCAAGCTGGTGGGGAGCCTGAGAGCCCATGGGGGCTGCTACTGATTTTTAGCAGGTCCCAAAGGCAATACTGGGATGCTCTACCCACAGATCTGCAGGGCGAACAGTTTAAGAAGGAAAGATAGCCAAGAACAGTTGGGGGTCAGTTCTTTAAAATAGCCACTAGCTGTTGTGGAAGAGTCATTTGAAGCAAGCTTATCTTGAGGTTCAGCCTTGACCGCCCCTACTGGAAGGCAATACTGTGTGGACTACCCCTGAGTTAGCTGTGGCCCTCAGTGGGAGGGTTCTCTAGAAGAAGAGTTCGCTTTACAGCACGTGACACCACAGGCTCAAAACAGGATCAGGATAAGAAGTGACCACATTCAGGGCTGACCCGAGTGCCCACAGCAAGAATCAGGAGGTCCAGATGCTTGCTGATCACCAGGAACCCAGTGAGAATGTAGGTTGTACTTCATCGCTCAGTCGTGTCCGACTCTTTGCAACCCCATGGACTGTAGCCCACCAGACTGTTTTGTCCATGGGATTCTCCAGGCAAGAATACTGGAGTGGGTTGCCATGCCCTCCACCAAGGGATCTTCCCAACCCAGGGATCGAACCCAAGTCTCCTGTATTGCAAGCAGATTTTTTACCTACTGAGCCAATAGGAAAGCCACCAGAGAGAGTAAGTTATTCATCCTTAAATCCTGTGACAGCCCCCTCAGACAGCCAAGGTTTTGGTCTGCAAAGAGTGGTGCTATGTCTTTACTGACAATAACTTCACATTATGAGCTGTTTATAGGAGATTTTAATAATCAGAGAACTACTGAGTTATTTCCTGAAGTGCTGGATTGTTTTTCTTTTGGGATGAAGCCTTGTTTTTACAAGAGCTCTTTAAAAATTATTTTGTTTCTCCCATTTGTGACTCTGATGATATTTAGGGTGTATGAATTATTCATTTTATTCATAAATGTTCTATTGCTTTTTATAGGTGGTCTTTATTAACTGCTCTTACTCTAAAATTTATTCTTAATTGGTATTTTTTTTCACTTGCCTCACTGTGTTTAAAAGTATTTTAAATTTATTCTTAGAAAAAATATCTAAAATCTTTTTTCTTTTCTTAGCACTGTATTCTTTTGATAACTATGAGCTAAGTAAGGTCATATTAAACAGTCACCAACAAAGTTATTTCATGTATAGTCATGATATATTATTGTGGTGGGATTGATTGAATTTTATTTTAATTCTAGATTAGTAAGTTGTTCCTTGATGTACAACACAATTTTAAAAGTTGATTATTTTCTTAAAATTGTTGAAGAATCTCATAAATGCATGGCTTATATGTAAACTGTCAAATGATTTGAAAAACAGTTTAAGAAATTCTTGTGAGATTAGTAGACAAAATTATTTATTTGATCTGGAAAGCATGACACCTCTTTTTTTTTAATGTGACACAAGTATAGCAGATGTGTGAAAAGTGTGTATGTACACACATACCACATCACACATAAACACATACACACATATCCCACACCACACCACACACACACACACACACACACGTACACACACACAGAGTAGACAACTTGTAATGACTTTGGACAGGGTCATTAGAAAATAGTAAATGTTATATTTCCAGAAATGCCTGATTATTTCATTCATTACTTTTACATTCACATTTAAGAGAAAATAATTCTGAAAGACAAGCTTTTGATGAAACTTAAATCTTACAAAGAGTGGACTTCTTGCTCCTTTACGTTCCCACTTGGTTTTATCTTGGAATATATGTCATATTTTCATATTTGTCATATATGATAAATATCATTTGTGCAAAGTTGTGATAATGGGACACTTGGGTAACAGACATGTAAAACATGTAAGAGGCTGGCTGTCCAGCCAACTGGCTTGTTCTGAAGGGTGTGTGAAGCCTGCTGCCCCTTGCTTGGCTGTGGTATGTCCAAGCAGGAACATGGCCTGGATGTGGAGAATCTGCAGGGCGCCTGGACACCAGGACCCCAGATCCATTTGGCCACCTCAGAGTGTGGGGCTCAAGAGGTCAGCCTGTCATGGCTGGGGCAGGTCTTTTCTCCTGAACCTCATGCATCTGGAAGAAAGGGGCCTCCTGCTTGCACCATGGTGTCGGGGTGTGCTTCCCTGGGTCACGTGCCTGCTGGGTGGCTGTGGCCAAGACCAGACCCTATGGTGCTACTGCCCAGAAAGTTGCATAGGGTTTGGAGGAAAGCACAGTGAGGATTCAACACTTCAAATGAAAATCCCAAAGGACAAATGAAGTTACATGGAATTAATTCAGAGAAAGATAGTTTCAGATGAAATGCAAAAAATGATCAATTGGGCATATTTCCTGGATAAAGGACAAGAAAAAAATTGAATTTTAGCATAAAAAATTTACAATGTGTAGTGGATGAAGAATGTTTTTATGGTGGGAGGAATTAAGTGTAAGAATGTCCTGCTGAATGGGTGGATGTTGACTCTGTGTGGGTGTGTGTGTGTGTGTGTGTGTGTGCACGCGCGTGCACCCATGCAACTGCACAATAATCTTACAAGTTGCTTTTGGTCCTGCAAATTCATAAGCATTGATTTTCAGTTGAGCTTAAAAAAAAAACCACATAAAAACCAACAAATCATTCTGTCCCCATGTGGTTTAGCCTCTTCCCTCCCCACCATCAGAGTGGAGACAATAACCTGCTGATGTGTGTCAGTCTGGGCTTCCTACATGGCTTAGCAGTAAAGGCTCAGCAATAAAGAATCTGCCTGCCAATGCAGGAGACACAGGAGACACGGGTTCAATCCCTGGATTGGGAAGATCCCCTGGAGGAGGAGGTGGCAACCCAATCCAGTATTCTTGCCGGGAAAATCCCATGGACAGAGGAGTCTGGTGGGCTCTGGTGCATGGAGTTGCAAAGAGTCAGACATGACTGAGCAACTAATCACAGACACACACACAGACACACAGGCAGACACACACATCAGTCTGTGCCTCCCAGTGCTGGGATTGGCGCTGCTTTCCTAAAATAAACAGAAAGACACTAGTTAAACTTGGAGGGCGAGGGTCAGGAATCTCCACGAGAACCACTGAATTCCAATAAGATGCCGGGTCAAAGGCTGAGTTTCCATGGTTCACGAAGTGCTGTTCTCTTCACCTTGGTGGGGAGAAGGTGCCATGCATACCTGTGATGCACCTGGGAGGAGAGGACCAGTTGCTGCTCTCCTTGGGGAACTGGTTTCCTCTAGCATCTTTTTGACTCTGCAGTGACTCAGGCTGGGATCCGCCTCTGCCCTTGCTCCAGTAGATGATAGCAGCTCAGGGCATCCTTGGTCTTTGGCTCTCAGATTCCAGGCTCAGCCTTGCCTTGCTTCTCGACAAGAGAGGTCTGGCAAGTTCTACCACCTTCCAGCTGAGATCTCCATTTCTAGCCATGGTCTCGTCTCCTGCAGGAGCTATAGGGAAACCTGGGTGCCGGAGGAGAAGCTACAGAAATGCGAGAGTCAAGGGGCAGGAGCCTCACCTTATCACTGGTGTTTGTGGTGCTCAGCAGCTTTAGAGCTACCTGAAACCCCTCCAAGCTAAGACTTTCTGAGGAAGAATGTTCAAAGAGCTTGTTGTTATGATGCTCCTTGCTTTCTATATTTATTTATTGGCCACACCACCTGGCATGAGGGATCTTACTTCCCTGACCAGGGATTGAACCATCGTCCCCAGCAGTGGAAGTGTAGAATCTTACTCAGGGAGGTCCCAGCTGCTTACTTTCACGCTGACTTGAAGCCATCCTCGTTTTTCTGAAACATGTTGTTTTGCTAAAGCAAAGGCCCCTCGGAAGAGCCTTTCCTCACTTCTGTCTATTGAATGGGCAGAAAAAGCAGCAAAGATTTCATTTCAAATTTTAAGAAATTTAAATTTGTACCAACTCCACACTCAGTGGGACTTGGCCTTCACCCAGCCTCTCTGCTGGGACCCTTCTGACAAACTTTATTTTATCAAATTCCATTAAACATAATTATTTGGCAGTCTAAAGGGACTCACAGACCAGGTTCAATCCCATTGCTTTTGCAAATATTCAGCATTTCTAATGCCACTTGCCCATATAAAAATCTTCTGTTTAAAAATTTTTTGAAAAACCACAGCACAGCTCTAGCTCTGTTGAGGGAAAACTAGCCCCTAACCTGGTTTTCAACAGACACACTATAAAATCAGGGTCTCTTATGCTTACCCCCAAAGAGGGAGAAACAATGTTTTTATCTCTGGTAATGAAACCATAAAAAGCTGTCTGTTTTTGAGTGTTCTTCATGGTGAAGAACCAGCCCTTTCATTGGCCCTCCTGGAGGTAGATTCAGTGTGTGTGCGCAGTTTGGTTCTGTTGGGACCGCTGTGCTGCCCGGATCAGATCCTGAAGACCCCTTTCCCTCCTAGGACTTGGCACATACTTCTTACTTCCTTTCCCTCCGGTCCTCGGTTTGGACGCTGATTACTGAGCAGAGGCTTGTTTAAGCAGAAGTCCCCACAGCCTGCTCAGCAGAGAGGACCCTTACCCTCCCCCAACCCCGGGGAGGAGGGTGTTTGGGGGAACAGACGGTTGTCCCCTAATGCTGAATGGTTTCTATAAGGCAGGAATGATAAGAAAGGCAGCCTCTGGGGCCTGGGACCCATTATCCGATGGGTCCCAGGGCCCACAGAGAAACACGGTCATGGGCTCGAAGCCCAGTCACTGACGGGCCACCTTCTGTTGCTGGCAGTTCTACCGCCTTGTGATGTCTTTCACCTGGTTCTTTTGTACACCTTTCTTTTTTCTTTCTAAATGTATGTATTACTGTTTGGCTACTCCCAGGTCTTATTTGCAGCATGCAGGATCTTTAGCTGTGGCATTCGGACATTTAGTTGTCATAAGTGGAACCTAATTTCCTGACCAGGGACTGAACCCAGCCCCCCTGCGTTGGGAGGGAACAGTCTTAGAAGTCCCATAAACCATTTGTTATAAAACTTAAACATGTGCTATGGAGATTTTCAAACACACACAGAGCATACAAAGCATCAACATAAAAAAAAGAGAGGATGGTCTGATGAGCCCTTAGGTACCCAAGAGTCAGCTTCTCCAGCTGCCAGCTCATGGCCTCCCCCACTTCCTGAATCGTGCAGGGCTGGGGCGCTCAGACAGAACTCGAGGTTCTGATGAATAAGTTGCAGGATTGGGTTTCATACTGCTTCCACATCTGGCAGAGCATGTTCAGGGTCACAGGCACTGGGACACCCTTGCATTAGACGCTGTGGTCCCCAGCGCAGAGATAGTAGGGCAGCCCTTGTGGTTTCTTCTTTGAAGGTGATGACGATGGGCTCCAGGAGGCACCGCTGGTGGGCATCCCCAGGGGATGGGGTGGGAGCTATACCCCACCACCCACCCTGCTCGGGCTCCTCTGGACCACCCCACCTCTGACTCTCTAGCAACCAGATGACCCTTTGAGGAACAGGTTTTCTCCCAAACTGTTTTTATAGCAGTGTATTAGTCCAGGGTCTCCAGAGACAGAGAACCAATAGGATGTACGTATAGGAGGAGATTTGTTACAAGGCATTGGCGCACGTGATTACTGAGAAGTCCGCAGGGTGAGTCAGCAGGCTTAAGACCCAGGAAGAGACAACATTTCAGTGTGAGTCCAAAGGCAGGAGAAAGCCATTATCCCAGCTTGAAGGCCGTCAGGTAGGAAGAATTCCCTCTTATCCCAGGGGAGCGTCAGTCTTTTGTTCTATTCAGGCCTTCAGTTGATTGGATGAGACCTGCCCACATTAGGAAAGGCAGTCTGCTTTACTCTGTCTGTCCGTTTAAATGCTAAAGTTATCCGTAAACACCTTCACAGAAACGTCCAAAATCACTGTTGGTCCACATCTGGGCACCTGGTGGCCTAGCCAAGTTAATACATAAATTTACCATTACAGGCATAGCCACAAACTTTTGGAGTCTCATCTAGGATGGCCACCAGTTCTCCCAAACAGTTAGGGAGATTCATGTGCCCTGAAAGAATGGAGATGAAAGATAAGAAACGACTAACTAAATCTCCTGGAAGAATCTCAGGTTTTCTTACCATTTCTCTGGGCACCAAATGGAGACACCTTTAAAAATTCCTCAAGCAGGACCTCAAACCAAAGCCCTGGAGTATGAGACAGATGAACTATGACCCCTGCACACCAGGAGAGCTGTGGAACAGATCTTTATGGGACCAGTGGCAAGAGTGTGTCTGTGGTTTGACACTTGCTCAGAGTGAAGGCCTGATAGATGAGGTGTCACACCTAACATTATCACCAGAGGCCAGAACAAGTTCACTGGTGGAAATACAGCCCCTTAAGTGTCTGTGTACAGGCTGTCAACCGGGGACAGAGGCTCTAGGAGGGAAACAGATGTTTCTAGATCCATGTGTTATTGTTGTTGTATAGTCACTTAAGTCATGTCCACTTCCTTTTGTGACCCCATGGTCTGTAGTCTGCCAGGCGCCTCTGTCCATTGGATTCTCCAGGCAAGACTACTGGAGTGGGTTGCCATTTCCTTCTCCAGGTGATCTTTCTGACTCAGGGGTCAAACTCATGTCTCCTGCGTCTCCCACCTTGGCAGGTGGATTCTTCACCGGTGAGCCCCTTGGGAAGCCCCACTGGGAGTCATTACTAAAATGGAAAAACCGTGTATTTTTTTTTCCTGACTTGCAAATAATAATAATAATTTATAGGCCTAGTTTTCTCAATTTAAGAATTGCTCTCATAGATTTTTTTTTTTTCCTCATAGATTTTTAAAAAGTGGTTTTATGTGAGCTTCTGTTTGTGGCCTTGAACAAATTAGAGAATGAAGAGTATATATTACCAGACAGTGGAAGTAGCTAGGGCTGGTCCCTTTCAGAAACTGGGCTTTGTGTGAAAGGCTGATCATCATGTGGGCAAGCTGGCCTGAGTCTTGGGCCAGAGGAAGCACTGTTAGACACTCGAGACTTTCCTGAGCTCACATTCTGAGAAGCTTCTATCTTTTGTCCATGTTCTTGTAACTGATGGAAGCTGGGGCCCAGTCTAGAGATCCCGATTCTCGCATGTGTCAGCCTTGGTTGTCCCTGTCTGGTTCTGCTGGCTTCACTCCTGCAGGAGCCCCCCTTCAGACTCTCCTCCTGGTCTCTGGGCTAGAGACATTGCTTTTAAAATTTTAAATTATTATTATTATTTTGGGGGCCTCACAGTGTGGCGTGCAGGATCTTTCCTGACCAGGGATAGAACCTGTGCCCCAGCACTGGAAGTCCAGAGTCTTAACCACTGGACCACCAGGGGAGTCCAAACACTGCTTTTTAAAAAATTATCTTATTTATTTATTGGGCTGCAGCCAGTCATAGTTGCAGCACTCAGCATCTTGAATCTTTTTTTTTTTTTTTTTTTAATATTTATTTATTTATTTGGCTGTGTCAAGTCTTAGGTGAGGCATGCAGGATCTTCAGTTATGGCATATGGGATCTAGTTCCCTGACCAGGGGTCGAACCCAGGCCCCTGTCTTGGGAGCTCGGAGCCTTAGCCACTGGACCACCAGGGAAGCCCAACATCTTGAATCTTCATACAGCATGAGAACTCTTATTTGCAACATGTGGGATCTAGTTCCCTGACCAGGGATAGAACCAGGACCCCCTGCATTGGGAACATGGAGTCTCAGGCACTGGACCACAGGGAAGTCTGCAAACACTGCTTTTTTCAAAAAGGATGGTTATTTGTGAGGTGATGGTGGCTGCAGTCTCTAAAGGACTGAGCTGTGACTTTGTTCATTGGAAGTAGCAACTCTTGTAATAAATAATAACCTTGTTTGCAGAGTGACTTAGTACTTATTCACTAACATGGGAGAAGAAAATAAAATCATCAAATGATGGCTAAGACGAGGGGAGGTTCTGATGTTCCAGTGTGATCCACAAACTCCTGTCCTTTAATTGCATTCCCCACTTCTGTTGCGCCCTACCCCCGCCCCACCCTCTCTCACTCATGCACTATCTGTTGGTTAAAACTCCCAGGGCAGGGATTTGCTGAGAAAAGTTAACACCTGGCTTTCTGGGCAAAAACATGATTTATGTGCTGTGTATGTGCGTGTGGGTTCAGTTGTGTCCAACTTTTTGAGATCCCATGAACTGTAGCCCGCTAGGCTCCTCTGTCAATGAATTTTTCAGTTAAAAATACTGGAGCGGCTTGCCATTTCCTGCTCCGGGGGATCTTCCCAGGGTCTGCCTATTCTTGTGGTGTAAATAGTTATGGGAGGTGGGGAAAGGTGTGTAGTAACACAGCTTTGCAGAGTCTTAACTTCAAGGGTGTGGATGATACTGACATGTCACACAATACTTAGAAGTGCTGAGTTTTGAGTATTACTTTTTATAAAATATAACTGATGGTTTGGACTTCCTCCTTAGGCTGTGCCACGCTCAGTCGCTCAGTCGTATCTGACTCTTTGCGACTCCAGGGACTGTAGCTCTCGGGGCGTCTCTGTCCATGGGATTCTCCAGGCAAGAATATTGGAGTGGGTTACCATGCCCTCCTCCCTCCTTACGCTGCTTGCACCTAAAACAAATCCCCCTCCAAATATCTCTTCTTCCCTCTCTTCTCCACCTTCCTCATTTCACTTTCTTTCACCTAAGTCATGCCAACATGAGACAGTTGACTGCTGACCTGTGGACAGAGTTTGGAAAAGGTTCCTCGGTGACCCCCTATTTATAAAATCGAAAACCCACTTCATCTGGTGCTGTCACCTCACAGCTTCTCTCCCAGACTCCTGGCATCTGCTGTGAAGGTTCTTCTTTGCTTTTTCTCCTCATTTCTATTCCTGGATTATTTATGAACAGTCTTACCCTTTCTGTTCCTCTTCTCATTCATTAACTCCTCCATCAATCTACTAACCAATTATTTTATTCAATTAGTGTTTATTGAGTTCCCATCCTGGGATAATGTGTTGGGGATAAAGAGGTGGTTAAATAAGCACAATTCCTTCTCTTTTGGTGTCAGTGGTGGGGACAGAGGAGAGAAAGTACCAGGAGATCACATTGGTGGTGAGGATGTGGAAATCAAGGATGGCTTCTCAGAGGAGATGATATGGAAGTGGAGTCCTAGATATCCAGGAAGATGGATAGAATTGGTATGCAGATGTGTTCGAGCATGAGTGAGTGAGTGTGTGTGTGTGTGTGTGTGTGTGTGTGTGTGTGTGTGTGCATGCATGTCCCATTCTAGGAGGAGATGGAAACTGACAGTAGCCAATGTAATTAGTGTATTGAGTCAGGGGAGGGTCCCCAGGGGCTGGCCAGCACCAGACAAGTACAGTAGGAAACCACTGAAGATTTTCTGAAAGATTATTCTATCTTCTGTGTGGAGAACAGATTGGAAGGACAGGAACAAAAATAGAGACAGTTGAGAGGTAATAAGGAGGAGTGATGGTGGCTTGGACCAGTGTCATAGGTCAAAGGCCAGTGGCGTATGTTGGGCGCAGGTCTGTATTGTTCACTGTCCATGTAACCTGCCCATCCTCTCTTTCAGGGCCCCTTAAATGAAACAAATCTCAAACTGAATTCATGACCTTTCCCACCTCAGTTAATAGTGTCATTGCTCACCTACTTCTCAAATTCAAGACCTCAAAGCCATCCTTGAATGCCTCCTTTTCCTAAACTCATTGTATCTGTTCAATCACTGAAGTATCATTTCTACTCCACAGGGTTTCAAATCTTCTTTTGCTTTTCCTTTTGCCCTAATTCATACCTTCACCATTTCTTGCTGTGATTATTACAGTGAACTAACCAGTCTTCGATGATTGCTTTGGGAAAGACTCTTCTTTTTTAAATTAAATAAAAAAAATGATATAGTCTTACTTAGATGTTTCAGAGTGTCCCCTCAACTGCCTTCCCTTCAAATTTTCTTCCTTTCGTAGATAATCACCATCACCTGTTTGCTATTTGTATTTCCAGACACACATATGCACACTTTTTTCCCTTCTTTTATCTTTTCTTTTCCCTTTTTGTTTCACAAAGCAAAATATTCTACATACATTGTTCTGTGACTTGCTTATTTTAAAATTTAATATGCCTTGGAAATCTTTCAGTATTAGTATTTATAATTGTTTCATTCTTTTTGGCATTTGCTTAATATTCATGCACAATATACATGTATGCAAGTATGTGTGCATGCGTGTGTGCTAAGTTGCTTTAGTTGTGTCTGACTCTTCGCGACCCCATGGACTGTAGCCCACCAGGCTTCTCTGTCCATGGGATACTCCAGGCAAGAGTACTGGAGTAGGTTGCCATATTCTCCTCCAGGGGATTTTCTCTACCCAGGGATTGAACCCATGTTTCTTATGTCTCATGCATTGGCAGGCAGTTCTTTACCACCAAGCCACCTGGGAAGCCCAATATTCATGTATATGGAAGTGCTAATACTTATTTAGTCAGTTCTCTATTGTTAGACATGTAGATAGTTTCCAATTTATCACAGTAAAATAATGAACATTCTTCTACACACATATTTCCGTTTGGGCAAATACTTTTGCCTGTGTGTACAGTAAGTTTTAGCTAATATTAATCTTTTCCTATGATACTTGTGGGACATAGAGAACAGTGATCAATTCTATTGATGAGGGTGACTTTTTCACTCCTGGCTACAAAGTGAGTCCTCTTACTTAACTATAAAGGAGGACATTTACTGTCATATACCCTTTTACAAGTTAAGAAACATTTCCTATAACCTTAGTTTTCAAAAACTTTCAAATCAGTTTCCAGGATCTAGTGAGTAAATATATGTTTTTTTGCATTCTTCTGTTAATGTGGTGAATCATTTATCTTTGTAAAATGCATATCTCATCTTCTTAATAAAATCTCTCTGTTGCTTGCCTTTGCTTATGGAATTCAATCCAAATGACACCCAGACTTTCACGATTTGGCTTCAGTTTAGCTCTTGAGCTTCAACTCTTGCCCCTCCAGTGTTCCAGCCTCATAAAACAACTTGTTTTCCCCAAACCAGTTGCAACTCTGGCCTTAGTTCAAAGCTCATTTTCCCTCTCTGGGCCTCTTCTGTCCACTCCATCTTGGCCTGGAATAACGCTATTGTTGTTTTTCTGTCACTCTTTCGTGCCTGACTCTTTGCAACTCCATGGACTGCAACACGCCAGGCTCCTCTGTCCTCCACTGTCTCCTAGAGTTTTCTCAAAATCATGTTCCTTGAGACGGAGAGTGCACTAACTCTGTTAGCTTTCAAGAACTTGGGTCAGCTGTTCCCTCCTGTCTCTCTGGTGAGGTAGAGTTCATGTTACTCCTCAGGGTCTCCACAGCCCTGTAGGCGTGTTTTTGTGTTCATCAGTTCAATCCATGCTGAGTGAGAACCTGCCAGATACATGTTGCTAGAGTTCCTGCAAACCTAACATGAATTCAATGGTCCCTGCTTTCAAGAAATCATTCTCCAGAGAAGGGTTACTTGGCCATGCATTGTGGAAAAGGAGGTCAGCTGGCTCTCCCCAGAATGTCCCTGGGTAAAGAGCCTGTGACAAACATTTACTATGTGAAAATGGAGGCATCGAGGGGGCTGGAGGACACTGGGGTGTATGACAGAGCAAAAGAGGCTGGTTAGGAGGGTGACCTGTGGGCCTGTCATATCTGGTTGGTGATTAAGAATGTGACTTCAGAGAGGCACATTTTGACCTCTGTTCTGTTTAAAAATCCCTTGATGATTGTTCTTTCTGTGAACTGGCATGTACGACATAGCCCACCCAAAGTCTTTACAGGCTGTTCCCTAGATCAGAGGCCTTATTAGCGGACCCATGAATTCTGTTTTATATTGCTTTTTCTCTAACGCTAATTGCAGAAGGATTTCAATAAGAGAATCAACTTAATGAGAGCCATGAATAATCATTATTAAGTTAAAATGTTGTATGACCAAATGTCACCAGGACATTTCCAAACAGAAAGCTAAACTGAACACTTCCACATGCTCCCACCTCTCATTAAAGCATGTGGATTTATGAAAAAGAATGAGGGAAAATGGAATGTATCAACAAGTATTTTCTGAGGACTCAATTACTTGCCTTGTCCTGTGGAAGGTATTGTGGATTGTGAAAAAGGTACAGGGTGATTTTACAAAAGGAATTTGTGATCCAGTTGAGAAGGAAAAGCTGCTCCATTTTAAAAAGAAAGAAAAAAAAATTCATGTTCAATAAGGCACTAATGGCATAGTGAGAGATTGGTGGTGGCTGGAATTATCAAGAAAGGCTTCACAGAAGGTGTGGGATTTTTCTCTGGGTCCTGAAAGACTGTCCAGATCTGGGTGGGTGGAAGGGTGGAAGGTGTTCAAGCAAGAGAGCCAGAGTGAGAAACACTGTGGAGGTGGGAGTGGGCATGGCATTTGACTAGGGCTTGGCCACAGTCAGAGGGATGGTGAGAGGTCAGCTGCCATTTCTAGCCTCTTAGAGTCAGGATGCTATTTAATGGAGGGACCAGTCTAACGCTGGTCCTTGTTGGATTACACTTGATGGCTTCCCTGATCTTCATTATTAGGTTACAGAGCTTGAGGGAGCTGGAGGAATGTTTCCTTTGCTTTCTTCTCTCCAAGTTAAACATTTCTCACTCAATCAACAGTCCCAATCTCATGATATCCTGGATTCTATTTGTTTATGTATTAGTTTGTTAATTACTTTTAAGAGACATTGCTCATGTGAAAAATTTGGTGGAATTGCTTGGATTAGTGTATATTCTATTTTTAGAGTTTTGTCCTGTCCTAAGGATAATTTAGAACTGGACATTTAGAACTAGACATTTAGAACTGGAAAAGTTAGAACTAGAGATGGAACAACAGACTGGTTCCAAATCAGGAAAGGAGTACATCAAGGCTGTATATTGTCACCCTGCTTATTTAACTTATATGCAGAGTACATCATGAGAAATGCTGGACTGGATGAAGCACAAGCTGGAATCAAGATTGCCAGGAGAAATCTCAATAACCTCAGATATGCAGATGACACCACCCTTATGGCACAAAGTGAAGAAGAACTAAAGAGCCTCTTGATGAAAGTGAAAGAGAAGACTGAAAAAGTAGGCTTAAAACTCAACATTCAGAAAACTAAAATCATGGCATCTGGTCCCATCACTTCATGGCAAATAGATGGGGAGACCATGGAAACAGTGGCAGACTTTATTTTTGGGGGCTCCAAAATCACTGCAGATGGTGACTGCAGCCATGAAATTAAAAGATGTTTGCTCCTTGGAAGAAAAGTTATGACCAACCTAGATAGCTTATAAAAGCAGAGACATTACTTTGTCAACAAAGGTCTGTCTAGTCAAGGCTATTGTTTTTCCAGTAGTCATGTATGGATGTGAGAGTTGGACTCTAAAGAAAGCTGATTGCCAAAGAATGGATGCTTTTGAACTGTGGTGTTGGAGAAGACTCTTGAGAGTTCCTTGGACTGCAAGGAAATCCAACCAGTCCATCCTAAAAGAGATCAGTCCTGAATATTCATCGGAAGGACTGATGCTGAAGCTGAAAGTCGAGTACTTTGGCCACCTGATGTGAAGAACTTACTCGTTGGAAAAGACCCTGATGCTGGGAAAGATCGAAGGTGGGAGGATAAGGGGATGACAGAGGATGGCATCACCAGAGGCATCCAACTTGATGGACATGAGTTTGAGTAAACTCTGGGAGTTGGTGATGGACAGGGAGGCCTAGCGTGCTGCAGTCCATGGGGTCACAAAGAGTCAGACATGACTGAGTGACTAAACTGAACTGAAGGATAATTTGTTTATAGGCCTCCATGACAGAGGTAAATTCACATTTGTCTAAGATACAGGTGCTCTGTTTACCAAGAAAGGATGATAGGGCTTTCTTTGTGGATTATTCGTTATAATCTACAAACAAATGATTTTCAGAATCACAGTTCCTTTTATCAAAAGACAGTGCAGACTCATCTCTGCCCTCCTACCCTCGTACTATAGGCCATACAACTGTTGTGAACTTCCAACCATCAACCCTGGTCATCAAAACTCAGAATCACAATTAAGAAGGACAGTGGAATCGTCACCCATAAAATAAAGCGAATGCCCCCCAGTAAAATGGTGGAATTAGTTGTGGTGTATTAACACCACACAGTAACATGCAGACATTTAAAACAGTGAGTTAGTGTTTTATCATAGTTGACTGGATTTCACAAGGCATTGTTGGATGAGAAGAGCATAGTGTAACTACATGTGTATTATGAACTGATTCTTGTCACAGAAACAAGTACAGAAATGCTTGTATATACCCACAGTTATAGATGGAGACTTCTACAGCCTACTCCAAGCAATGAATAGGTTACTGTGCTGAAAATCAGCTGCTGCTGCTAAGTTGCTTGGTTTGTGTCCGACTCTGCGCAACCCCATAGATGGCAGCCCACCAGGCTCCGCCGTCCCTGGGATTCTCCAGGCAAGAACACTGGAGTGGGTTGCCATTTCCTTCTCCAATGCATGAAAGTGAAAAGTGAAAGTGAAGTTGCTCAGTCGTGTCCCACTCTTAGCGACCCCATGGACTGCAGTCTACCAGGCTCCTCCATCCATGGGATTTACCAGCCAAGAGTACTGGAGTGGGTTGGCATTTCCTTCTCCAGAAAATCATCAAGGATATACAAAACTGAGCAACATAATCAACCATAGGGTCTGATAGACATCTGTAGAGTCCTCTATGAAACCACAACAGAATAAACATTCTTATCGAGTACTCATGGAATATCTACTAAGATAGACCACAGCTCAAGCCATAAAGCAAGCAAACCTAACCAAGTTTAAAATAATTGAAATCATACAAAGTATGTTCTCTGACCACAATGAATTCAAATTAGAAATCGATAAGGAAAGACAACAGGAAAATATACAAACACTTGAAAATTAAGCAAAATGCCTATAAATAATCCCTGGGACAAAGGACAAATTGCAAAGGAAATTCAAAAATACATAGAAGTGAATGCAAATGAAACTATGTCATATCACAATATGTGGGACACAGCTAGAATAGTACCAAGAGGGAAATTTATAGCAACAAATGCTTACTTTGGAAAAGAGAAAACTTTTCCAACCAGTGACCCAAGTATCTAGCTCAAGACACTAAAAAAGAACAAAATAAAGCCAAATCAAGTAGCAGGAAGGAGATAACAAAGATAAAAAAGCAGAAACTGATGTAATGAAAAACAAAATCAATAGGAAGAAAAAATCATGAAACAAAAATCTGATTCTGTGGAAAAAATAATCAGTAAGCTGGATAAGCCTAACAAGACTGACAAGTATCAAAAGGAAGAAGATACAAGTCACCATCCCTAGGAATGTGAAGGGGCTGTTTCAAGAGCTCCGGTTGCCATGACAAGCCTTCTAAGATAGCTTGGCCAGGTTCTCGGTTGTCAGCATCCAGATGCTGGGCTGGCAGCCGCTCACGAAGAGCGAGGACAGTGAGGCAGGCTCTAGGCAAAAGGGAGAGTGGTAAGGAGTGGAAGACAAAGCCAGGCATCCAGATACAGTCTGATTCAATAATACAGAGGCCCAGTGCTGAGATTAGAGCTCAAGGCCCAGTGGGTCCACAGAAGAAGCCTGGCTGGGCTGAGAATGTGGCTGTTGGCACTAGGCCTATAAAGGTTCAACTACTCAGAAAGGAGCTAAGGAGACTTCAGGGGCCATCTTGTCCAATAATCTTTTTATTTATTTTTTTCAGGTAGGGCTGGGAAGTAAAGAAAACCAATGCTCCAGGCAAGAGAATGTATCTTCTGAGACCAAACAGCTAGTTCAGTGTCAGAGTGAATGGAGCCTTTGTAGGCTAAAGAGAGCCGGTCAGCTTCGCCTCCTTCATACATTAGCTATAACGTGGCTTTAGCTGTCATACCCATAGGTATTTTGGGAATATTTCTTCCCTCTTTTCCTTTGGCTTTGAATAGCAGATGTGGCCTATTGCGTTGCTGTGATTTTCAGATGAAATGAAGCACAGTGGTTTACTTTTAACCAAACCCCAGTCATACTTCCTCTCTCTGACTCAGCTTCCTCGTCGTAAATGAGATGGATGACACACGCCACCAGCTAACATTTACAAAGACATCCTGGCTTTTTTTTTTTTTTTTTGATGAAAGCCTATATGGCATTTGTATTAATATAATTTTCTCTGTTAGATGAAAGATTAAATGAGAATTGTCACACTAGCTAAGGAAACGTAGACGTAGGATGCCTATAGAACCAAATGGCTAATTTCTTCCTTGTGTGGGAGCTGAAAAAAATCTAATAAAGGAAACAGGGAAACTGAAAGTGGGTCGTCACCTCTCTCAACACTCAACCCTTTTATTCCCACCAGACCGTCCTGCCGCGTGCTCCTCTTCATGTGCGTTTTTTTTTTCTTTCTTTCTTTTTTTTTTTTTTACTGCACCGGAAACATATTTCTGGCTTTATTCTTAACAACAGATACCCTGAGTTCCCTGGACTTAACAACAGGTTGGCTCAGATAGTGAAGAATCTGCCTGCAATGCAGGAGACCTGGGTTTAATCCCTGGGTCGGAAAGATCCCCTAAAGAAGGGAATGCAACCCATTCCAGTATTCTTGCCTAGAGATTCCATAGACAGAGAAGCCTGGTGGGCTACAGTCCATGGGGTCGCAAAGAGTCGGACACGACTGAGTGACTAAGTAAACATTTTCACTTGCATTTTATTACTCCAAGCTCTCTGAATAGGTGACAACTTTACTTAACTCTTAATTGTCCATTCCCCAGGGTGATGCCCACCAGGAGGAGGTGCATCGGAGCCTTAAGTCCCTTGTCTGAAGTGGGGGCGACTACAGCACTGTCTCATCGGGCTGGTCAGAAGGAGTGCAGTCAATGAACATTAGTAGGGCAATTGGCTCGGCGCCTAGCAGGTGACAGAGGCTTCCTGAAAGTTTGCTATTTGACCCATCCATGTCCCTATTATTGAATCCGGAGCTCACCTCTCCAAAGTTTCATGAGTCAGGGACGACCTCTGTCTTCAGTCAAAGAGATTGATTATTCACTTGCTTTATTCAAGAAAGAGTATTGTCATATCACAAGACCATGACGCCAGCTCTGTCTCAGCTCAGCTTCCTAACTCATGTCGATCTGTTCCAGGAGGCAGGTATGATGGTGCAGTGCTGTTCTAGATGCCCCTGAGGGGAGGGGAGGTTGAGATTTGATGGGATGAAAGCTGGGAAGCGATCACTTACTCTTCCTGGTCCCCATTTTGGGTTCTCAGCTTCACAACTTTCTGCAGATTTTCTTTGGGGCTACAGTATGAATGGCATGGATTTGTCATGGAGGGTGAGTAACAAGGTAGTTGCCAGCAACGGGTTTTGAAAACCAACCAACTGGTTTTTGCTGCTGGGAAGAAGCAGTGTGGATATTGGAAACAGGTTTCATTGTGGGTGGGTGATGTCTATGCGGCCGCAGTGCCCAGCGCCAGTGTTCAAGTTGACGGGTGTTGGTACAGAGCTTGCTAACTGCCCTATAAGCCAGTGCACGGAAGCTGAGTTGTCATAGGGCTTCAGACAACATGTATCATAATGCCAAGTTATTTTGGTGGGTGGATTAGAAATGATTTTCATTTTTTAATGCTTGTCTGTATTTTCCAAGTTTTGCTACAAGGAACATACATTGTCAGAAAAAATTGAGCATTAAAAATAAAGTGATTTGAGGATTTTTTATTTTTATTTTTGAGGCTTTTTTTTAAAAAAAGCAATGATCTTTCATTCTTTTTATTGACCACATAGTAGACTATGTGACCTTGAGTGTTTAGCTAAGTGAACATCATATATATATATATATATATATATATATATATATAAACACATTACACCTACAGCACCTGACAAAGATCTAAAGGACATTCCCAGGCTTCCTGTGTCCCAGCCAGTCAGGACCCTCCCAGATGTACCCACTCTTCTGATTTCTGCCACCATTGATTAGTTTATGTCCATGACCTTTTTTTCCCAACCTTTAAACTTCTTATTTTGTATTGGGGTATAGCCGATTAACAATGTTGTGGTAGTTTAAGGTGAACAGCAAAGTGTCATAGCCATAAAAATATATGTATCCTTTCTCCCCCCAAAGTCCCCTCCCATCCAGGCTGGCGCATAATATTGAACAGAGTTCCATGTGTTATACAACAGGTCTTTGTTATCCATTTAAAATATAGCAGTGTGTACATGATCTTCCCAAAGTTCCTAGCTATCCCTTCTTCCCCAGCAGCTATAAGTTCATTTTCTAAGTCTATGTGTCTCTTTCTGTTTTGTAAGTTCCTGTATATCATTTCTTTTTAGATTCGGCATATAAAGGATGTCATGATATTTCTCCTTCTCTGTCTGAGTTCACTCAGTATAACACTCTCTAGGTCCATCCATGTTGCAGCAAATGGCATTATTTCATTCCTTTAAGGAGAAGGCAATGGCTGCCCACTCCAGTACTCTTGCCTGGAGAATCCCATGGACAGAGGAGCCTGGTAGCTTGCAGTCCATGGGGTCGCTAAGAGTCCGACCCGACTGAGCGACTTCACTTTAACGTTTCACTTTCATGCATTGGAGAAGGAAATGGCAACCCACTCCAGTGTTCTTGCCTGGAGAATCCCAGGGACGGTGGAGCCTGATGGGCTGCCGTCTATGGGGTTGCACAGAGTTGGACATGACTGAAATGACTTAGCAGCAGCAGCAACTTTCTTTTAAATGGTGGAGTAATATTCCATTGTGTATATGTACCACACCTTCTTTATCCATTCCTCTGTTGATGGACATTTAGGTTGCTTCCATGTCTTGACTATTGTCAACAGTGCTGCAGTGAACATTAGGGTGCATGTCTCCTTTCAGATCATGTTTTTCTCTGGTTGTATGCCCAGCAGTGAGACTGTTGGCTCATATGTAGCTCTAGTTTTAGCTTTTGAAGGAACCTCCATACTGTTTTCCACAGTGGCTGTATCAAGTTACATTCCCATTAACAGTGTAGGAGGGTCCCCTGTTCTTCACACTGTCTCCAGATTTGTTCTTTGTAGAGAACTTACTCTTGAACACAAATGTTTGTGGTTGACTCGCTAAGATGGTTGGGCCACAGCTAACTTCAGCAATTCTAAAGAATTTTTCAAACCTAAAATTTCTGGAACAGACTTTTGCTTGAGTTTAAAGTTGTCACACATTCTGTAAGTCAATGACAATTGAATTCTAATTGATTGTAGGTGTGTAGTGAAGTGACTCGAAGTATTAGTCACTCAGTCACGTTCGACTCTTTGCAGCCCCATGGACTATAGCCCACCAGGCTCCTCCGTCCACAGAGTTCTTCAGGCAAGAATACTGGAATGGGTTTTCATGCCCTTCTCCAGGGGATCTTCCTCTCCCAGGGATTGAACCTGGGTCTCCTGCATTGCAGGCAGTTTCTTTACCATTTGAGCCACCAGGGAAGCCAGTGGGTTAGTTCTTGTCTATGCTCAGGTGCAATGGTCACCACTGCAAATTTGGATGAAAGAGATGAAAGTTCACAGCCTGCCCTGGGCCTTTGGGTTCCCACAGGTTATCGAGTGATGATTGACCAGGTCACAGATGAGAGTCAGGCAGGCGCTCGTTTATAGTATATCTTGTATGCCTGACATCTTTAACTCGAATTTCCCAGAGAACACATCACAAGTGCCAGTTTCCCTCTAGAACCTGAAACCCTTCAAGTCACTAGCGATCAGTACCACTAACAGCTAAAATCTTAAAAACAGAACCATTGACTATTATTGCAAATCTGAAAGTCTATACACAACCTTACCAAATATGAATACTTTTAGTTAATAATGTTATCTTTCTCTTATGAAGGCAATGAAAGCAAATTGCAGAAAAAGTAGAAACTAGAGAAAAGTATAAAGAAGAAAATTAAAATTACCTGTAATCACAATTTTTCATAGTAATTGCTATTAAGATTTCCATGATGGTTTTAGCCCTTATTTTCACTTATGCAGAGTTGAGATAAAGTTCAATGATTCTCCAAATTATTAAATATTCTGAGAAGGCATGTTTTTTGTTTGTTTGTGTTGGCCATGCCACACAGTTTGCAGGATCTTATTTCCCTGATCAGGGATTGAACCCAGGACTTTGGCATTGGAAGGGAGCCTTAACCACTGGACTGCCAGGGAATTCCCTAGAAAACATGTTTTTCTTTTCGGTGTGCTGTGGGGCTTGTGGGATCTTAGTTTCCTGCTCAGGGATAGAATCTGGGACCCTGCCAGTGACAGCACCAAGTCTCAACCCCTGGGCCACCAGGGAATTCCTGAACATATGATTTTTAATGATTGCATAATATTCTATCTCATTAATGCATTATAACTTAAACACTTTCTTATTTTTTTTAATATTTAAGCTATTTCCAAGTTTTTTTGCTATAAAAACTTGGATATTCAATCATTCATTAATTTAATCAATAAATCACACTGAGTTTACACTCAAGCCCTGTACAGGTGCAGTGGGTAGAAACTGGGAATTAAAACTAGAAAGAAAACTAGATGTGGTCTCCTACCTCATAGAGCTTACATTCCAGTGAGGAATCAGAAACTAATAAAATAAACAAGCTAATCAAATAGAGAATTTAAAAATTAATTAAATAATTTAAAAATGCAATCATGCTCAGAAGAGCCAAAATGATCTTGATAGGAAAAAGAAGACTCAAAGTTTTTGATTTCAAGACAGTATGATACTGGCCTAAGTGTAGACATATACATCAATGAATATAGATCATATAGAATTGAGAGTCCATACATTTATGGCCAATTTATTTTTGATAAAGATTTAATGGGGAATTGTCTTTTCAGCAGATGGTGCTCAGACAACTGTATATCTACAGGCAAAGAATGAAGTTGGACCCCTTCCCACATCATATATCGAAATAAACTCACAATGAATCAAAGACTTAAATATAAGGGCTAAAACCATGAAGTTCATAGAAAACACACCACAGTAAATTTTTGTGACCCTGCATTAGGCAATGGTCTCTTAGTTATATTACCAAAAGCACAAACAACAAAAGAAAAGTGGGTAAATTTAGCTTCATTAAAATGAAAAAAAATTGTGCTTCAAAGGACACTGTCAAAAAAGTGAAAAGACAACTACAGAATGGGAGAAAATATTTGTGAATCATGTCTGATAAGGGACTGACATCTAGAATACATAAAGAATTATTATAATTCAATGATAGAGATGAAAATAACTCAATTTAAAAAAATGAGCAAAGGATTTGAACAGACATTTCTCCAAAAAAGACATACAGATGGTCAGTAATCACATGAAGAGATGCTCAACATCTTTAGTCGTTCAGTCCAGTTCAGTCACTCAGTCGTGTCTGATTCCCTGTGACCCCATGAATTGCAGCACGCCAGGCCTCCCTGTCCATCACCAACTCCTGGAGTTTACTCAAACTCATGTCCATGGAGTCGGTGATGCCATCCAGCCATCTCATCCTCTGTCATCCCCTTCTCTTGCCCCCAATCCCTCCCAGCATCAGGATCTTTTCCAATGAGTCAACTCTTCTCATGAGGTGGCCAAAGTATTGGAGTTTCAGCTTCAGCATCAGTCTGTCCAATGAACACCCAGGACAGATCTCCTTTAGGATGGACTGGTTGGATCTCTTTGCAATCCAAGGGACTCTCAAGAGTCTTCTCCAACACCACAGTTCAAAAGCATCAATTTTTCAGCGCTCAGCTTTCTTCAGAGTCCACCTCTCACATCCATACATGACCACTGGAAAAACCATAGCTTGACTAGACGGACCTTTGTTGGCAAAGTAATATCTCTGCTTTTTAATATGCTATCTAGGTTGGTCATAACTTTCCTTCCAAGGAGTAAGCGTCTTAATTTCATGGCTGCAGTCACCATCTGCAGTGATTTTGGAGCCCCCCCAAAATAAAGTCTGACACTGTTTCCACTGTTTCCCCATCTATTTGCCATGAAGTGATGGGACCAGATGCCATGATCTTACTTTTCTGAATGTTGAGCTTTAAGCCAACTTTTTCACTCTCCTCCTTCACTTTCATCAAGAGGCTTTGTAGTTCTTCTTCACTTTCTGCCATAAGGGTGGTGTCATCTGCATATCTGAGGTTATTGATATTTCTCCCAGCAGTCTTGATTCCAGCTTGTGCTTCTTCCAGCCCAGCATTTCTCATGATGTGCTCTGCATATAAGTTAAATAAGCAGGGTGACAATATACAGCCTTGACGTCATTAGGGAAATGCAAATCAAAAACCACAAGAAGATATCACTTTATGCCCACTAGAATAGCTGAAATAAAAAAGACAGACAATAACAAGTGTTGTTGGTGAGGATGTGGAGGAATTGAAACTCATGTTGCTGATGGGAATGTAAAATGCTATACCTGCTTTGGGAAAAGTTTTGGTGGTTCTTCAAAATGTTAAATATAGAGTTACCATGTGGCCCAGCAATTCCACTCCTAGGTATATGCCCAGGAGAACTGAAATCATATGTTCACGTGAAAACTTGTACATGAATGTTTGTGGCAGCTTTCTTCATAGTAGCCCCAAAGTGGAAATAACCCAAATGCCCATCAACTGCTAAGTGGATGGATTCAACTATAAAAAAGAATGAAATACTGATGCATACTATAACTTGGAAGAGCCTTGAAAACATGCTAAGTGAAAGAAGTGAAAGTGAATTCGCTCAGTCGTGTCTGACTCTTTGTGACCCCATGGACTGTAGCCTACCAGGATCCTCAGTCCTTGGGATTTTCTAGGCAAGAATACTGGAGTGGGTTGCCATTTCCTTCTCCAGGGGATCTTCCTGACTGAGGGATCGAACCCGGGTCTCCCGCCTTGCAGGCAGACTCTTTACCGTCTGAGCTACCAGGCACAAAAGGACACATATTGTATAATTCCATTTATATGGAATGTTCAGAATTGGTATTCTATAGAAAAAAAAGTAGATTAGTGGTTGCCAGGAGGTGTGGTGGTAAGAGGGTAGAGACTGCTAATGAGTCCCTTACCCAGATTTATTTTGGGGATGATGAAAGTGTTCTGGAATTAAATAGTGGGAATGGTTGTACAATATTGTGCATATACTAAAAATGACTGAATTGTAAATATTGACAGGATGGATGACTTCATAGCAGGTGAATTTTTTTTTTTTTTTAGATAAGGCTTCAACTTCTTTCTTTTAAAAAGTATGTATTTATTTATTTGGTTGTGCTGGGTCGTCTTTGTTGCACGAGGGCTTTCTCTAGTTGCAGTGAGTGGGGGGCTACTCTTCCTTGCAGTGCACAGGCTTCTTATTGTGGTGGCATCCCTTATTGGGGAGCACAAACTCTAAGCCCATTGGCTTCTGGAGTTGTGGCCCTTGGGTTCAGTAGTTGTAGCTTTCTGGCTCCAGAAAGTAGACTGACACATGGACATAGTTGCCTCACAGCATGTGGGGTCTTCCCGGAGCAGGGATTGAACCCACATCCCCTGAACTGGCAGGCAGATTCTTCACCACTGGACCACCAAGGAAGCCTAGATCTCACTTCTGAAGCAATAAAATTCATTGTAAAAATTATTTTTCAGGTAAATAACAAAATGAAGATAAATCACAGCCTGCAGACGTGGCAAAGAGGAAGGGGAAAGGTGCTCTCACATACCATGAATGGATGTATAAATTGGTAGAAGTTTTATAAAAAGCTGATTGAAATCCTTATCACAGGAGCCTGATGTGAATGAATAGTATTTTGAGTATAGTACATGTAGCTTTCACTCATTATGCACAGCTTAATTAATGCCACTCTTTTACAACCTGTGCTGTCTGGTGTATTTCTCACAGTAATTCCATTTTACAGATGAGAAAAAATAAACTCAAAAAGGCCTGCAGCAAAAAAGTTTGCTGCAGTTCACACAGCCACGAGGTGGGTCTATAACCTAGGGTTGTGTGAGTCCAAAGTCTGCTCTTGTTTGACTATCAAGATGAATGCAGAAATATATGGAGGTTTTGCAGGGCTTTGTCATTTGCCATCCAGCAAAAGTGATATGTCGACAAAGGTTCACCTAGTCAAAGCTATGGTTTTTCCAGTAGTTGTGCATGGATGTGAGAGTTGGACCACAAAGAAAGCTGAGCGCTGAAGAATTGATACTTTTGAACTGTGATGTTGGAGAAGACTTTTGAGAGTCCTTGGACTGCAAGGAGATCAAACCAGTCCATCCTAAAGGAAATCAATCCTGAATATTCATTGGGAGGACTGATGCTGAAGCTGAAGCTCCAATGCTCTGGCCACCTGATGTGAAGAACTGACATTAGAAAAGACCCTGATGCTGGGAAAAATTGAAGGCAGGAGGAGAAGGGGATGACAGAGGATAAGATGGTTGGATGGCATCCCTGACTCTATGGACATAAGTTTTGAGCTAGCTCTGGAGTTGGTGATGGACAGGGAAGCCTGGCGTGCTGCAGTTCATGGGGTCTCAAGAGTTGGATACGACTGAATGACTGAAGTGACAGGTGGCGCTAGTGGTAAAGAACCTGTCTGCAGTGCAGGAGACATAGAGATGTGGTTTGATCCCTGGGTCGAGAAGATCCCCTGGAGAAGGAAATGGCAACCCACTCTGGTATTCTTGCCTGGAGAGTCCCATGGACAGAGGAGCCTGGTGGGCTATAAGTCCATGGGGTTGCAAAGAGTCAGATACGACTGAAGTGACTTAGAACAATGCATAAAAGTGATATGTGCCTTTTGTAGAACAGTCTTCTTATGCTTTTAAAAGAACAGAAGACAGAGGAGTGAAATTTCAGATCAATGATTTTTCTTGTTCATTTTTAAATTGTAGCGGTTGGCATATAGAAACATTAAATACTTGTTGAATTGTGTAATTATGGCATACTCAACATAAAAGCACGCATGCCAGTTAACATAGAGAGAAGGTAGTTGACTCATAGAATATGTACTCATTTAAAAATTATAATTAGTCATTGGGAAACTCTAAGCATGTAATTCATTTGGAAAACTATCAACTACTGACCTTTTAGAAAATGCACCTGTTATACCAATTGAATGTTACCTGTATCAATTTCCAGGATACTGCTCCACATGGGGAAAAACTGGCATGGAGGTAAATTGAGAGAAAATGTTGAAATTTATGGCAATAGTGTTATAGTCTGCTTTTTCCTATTCCTGAATTTTTAAGCATCTTTTTATTTTGAAATAATTATAGAATATTGTTGCAAATATTTGTTGTGCTTTTTACTCCTCTCCTCCTTAGCTAAGGTCGGCATTCCCATCTCCTACCGTGTTTTCCTTATTGTTCTTTAACTTAAAATACACACTCTCAGACACTCACGTGGATTAATATAGCTAAGTGAAAAGGCTTGTTTAACAGTTAAATATGTAAATTCCAGAATAATTTCAGGGAAACGCAATCAGAGAATGTTCTTGTAAGTTACATATCACAAACCAGTGTAAATTGGTGCTAATAAGTGAAATAAAAAGTTAATGAAAAAATTATGATTCATGAGATTCCCACATTATCAAATGAAGTGTTAGAAGCTTTCTAGTTCTGATTGCTGGAGAGATGCTGAAAGCATCTTTAACTTCATTAGCCTTTAGTGAATACATTCACCAAATGTTTATTTTGTACCCATTTCATTGAGGCATTAGAAATGCAAAGAGGAATAAAGACACAGGCTTGTGGATTCCTCCAGGTGACAAAAATGTGTGAGTGGGTGCTGGAGTCTGCACTGGGTTTGGGGATGAGGGTGCAGGGCGATAACTGGATATTTTGATGGCAAGCTGAGATATTGGGGAATTGAGAGGGAGGGCGGGCATGGAAATGTCAGAGAGACTTAAAGGTTTAAATTTTCTTCATTTTGAATTTTGGCAGCGTCACTTTGTTACATTCTCTGTGTAGA
Source organism: Dama dama (assembly GCF_033118175.1). NCBI lineage: Eukaryota > Metazoa > Chordata > Mammalia > Artiodactyla > Cervidae > Dama > Dama dama. The sequence goes on along the minus strand of NC_083696.1, from coordinate 22,556,750 downwards.
GCGTCATGCCATGATAAAATGGTGAAAAAGGATCATGCAAACAGGCAGAGGCCATGGCTGCAGAACACAAGAAGTGTTCTTACAAGATAAGGGATATTACCACTTGAGGAGGGAGGGGCACTTTCTGGGTGTCTGGTATTTGATGCAGATCATGAAGGACTGGAAGTCATCTGAGCAGTGCAAGTGGGGAGAGAGGAAAGGAAAGGAGTTGCAGGGAGGAGGGTATGGCCTCTGTGGACTCAAGAGGTGTGACAAGGTGGGATGCATGAAGTAGTGATGAAAGATTTGGTTTGGTAGGAGTATGGGAGTGGAGGTGGTGTGTGAAGCCCAAATGGCAGGTGAAGGATAAAATCATGCCTTATTTATATTTATTACCTACTTCCCTGACCAGCATGGACCCTCAGTCTGGGCATGCTCTCATCAATACTGTTTGCTGGTATCCTGTCATCTGTCTAGACCAGTTCTGGCACAGAGTAGGGGCTCCATCAACATTTACAGAATGAACGACGTGTTGGAAGGATCTCCTTTTCAATTACAGAGAGAAACTATTACATGTAGTTCCAATTTTCATTGCTATCCCATCACCTTGTTTTGTGAATGTATTGCTATGTATTTATTAGTTACACCATTGATGGATATTTGGTTTTCCTTCAGTTTGGGACTACTATAAGTAGTGCTACTATGAATATTTTCATACATTTATTTTGGTGGGCAGATGGATTTATTTCTCTTGGAGTGGAATTGCTGTATCACAGGGTATGAACATATTCAGTTTCAGAAGAAAATGCCAGTTTTCCCAAGTGTTTTCTGCAATTTATATACCTACCAGCAGTGCAAGAATTCCCGTCGCTCCACCACCCACCCCCTACTCTTGATACTGTATTTTCCACTTTACCAACCAGGTGGGTGTGTAGTGTGTGCCTTGCGGTTCAATGAGCAGTTACCTGATGACTAATGAAACTGATCACCTTTCATTCATGTATTTGCCACTTGAAGTCACCTTAAAATGTAATGCACAACTTAAACTGGTATATTTCTAATACTAGCTTTACTATCTGTTAGTCAGTATTCTAGTCCAACGGAGACAAGAGCCTCACTATCTTATCTTTCATTTCCCTTCATTTCCCGTCTTTGCTCTGCTATGCTCCTTCTACCTTCCATGTCCTTGTAGAACCTTAGTTCCAGATTATTATTAAGACACAACCACAAGACATTTAGACTTAACAGTTAATTTCATTGATTATTAAATATTGTGTCTTATTTCCCATTTCTTTTTCTAGGATTTATTTTAATTCTCACTGAATAAACATCAAGTAATTCTTCCAGAGAGTTTCTGTGCAGTAAACTTTCTGAATCTATGTGTATCTGCAAATGTTTTCTACCTGTTCCCTTCCACAATATAGTTTAGCTGGGTGTTGAAATGTATGTTCAAAAATTATCTTCCTTCAGAATTTTGAAGATGTTGCCCCATTATCTTTTTTGTAACTGAAGTTGCTGGTGAGAGGTTGCTATCCATATGCTTATACTTTTATCTATGTATTTATGTATGTATGTATATTAAATTGTGCTAAAATATACACAAACATAAAATTCCCCATTTCAACCATTTTAAGTATACAGTTCAGAGGCATCAAGTACATCCACACACTTTTTTTTTTTTTTAAAGTAACTGAATCCTCTTCTCCAACACCCAGACTTTTGAGCATTTCCTCTATCATTGGTCTGACAGTGTATCAAGACATGGGAGCCTTTGTTCATTTGTTCTTTTAATCTTTTTTTTTTTTTTTTTTGACTACACTATGCAACTTGTGAGATCTTAATTTGGGGACCCAGGATTGAACCCATGCCCCCTGCAGTGGAAATGAGGAATCCTAAAGATTGGACCACCAGAGAATTCCCTGTTCTTTTAATCTTGCTTTGCTCTTGGTGGAACATTTCAAAGGAGAAATTGGATCTTCTCTATTACCTTTTCTTTATATTCTTATGCCTGCATCTTATATTTGATGGGTACTGAAATATCTGAATCTATCTTCAATGTCTTTTAAATTTTCTTTTACTCATCCCAATTCTTTGTACTTTCATGCTGTTGGTGTTTGTATGGTTGATCCCACAGTCTCCTTTTGCTCTTTTCATGTATGTAGCAGCAGTGGGTTTTAGGAATTGTGTCCATCTCTAGGTGTGGTCTTGAATCCGCTGTCAATCATTGTAATCGCATCCTCCTGTAAGCGGTTAGTTCAGGAACCAGGATGAAGCCCCAGCAAGGCATTCTCTTGGCAACATCCTCTTGATGCTGTCTGTGTTCATCAGAGCCCCAGTGTCCGCCCCATGCTTCATGCATGATGTTTGTGACTTCCTTCTTCAGTCCTACTCTGATTGGCTTTCCTCTTTCAGGGATGCCTTCATGTGGCCGGTCCACTGATACACCCCTTTTTCTGCTTCCCACTGTAATTAGGGATTCACCTATTCTTTCTTACTCTTCTGGGGATTTAAGTGGAAGCAAGAGGCTGCAGTGTGCATGCAAACAGCCAACATCATCCAAAACCTTTATCAATTTTTAAACAGAAAGGTTTTTTCCTCATTCATAGTGTGAATGCATTTCCTTTTTAATTTCCCTAGTTTCGTTAAGCCTAGTTGTATTTTGGGGTGATGCCCACTGTTAGAGAAAAGATATGTGTTGCCAGCTCTGCATGTCCATCATAAATGGAATGAGAGCTTGCCTGCCACCCTGGAGAGCTGAGTTCTGCTTGGAGCTCAGCTCAGGTTCACACCAGGAAGTCCCTGCCTCCGGCAGATGCTTTACTGAGCAAAGGGTATGTTGTGTTATTACATAACAAAGTTATGTAATTTTTAAAAATTTACCAAAGCAATGCATGCTTACCAACTTTGGAAAATGCAGAAAATACAGTTTAAGGATTTTCAGGATGAGTTGATGTTATACTTAAAAGCCCAATAAGTATGTTTAAAATATATATTTAAAAAAATAGTCAAAAAACAAATCCCCTTTAATCCCATCACTCAGAGAAGATAACTGGGCAGCAGGTGGTTGAGGTCAAGAGTCAGGGTCTGATATGAGGTGGCCTGGGTTCAAATCTTGGCTCCTCCTGTGATCCTGTTAGCTCAGCATTTCACCTTTCTAAGGACTGAGTGTGGCTTCTTTCAAGTGTGACTTCTGACCAGATACCCGCAACAGGCACCTTACCGACCACTGAGTCAGAAACTCTGGGGTGGAGAGGGCCTAGCACCCTGATCTCAACAAGGCCTTCGGGTGCTTCTGATGTGTGCTCAAGTTTAAGAACCATTACTCTAAGCATGGTTTCCTTCATGTGCCCTTTAAAGTGAAAGTGAAGTCGCCCAGTCGTGTCAGACTCTTTGCGACTCCATGGACTGTAGCCTACCACGCTCCTCTGTCCATGGGATTTTCCAGGCAAGAGTACTGGAGTAGGGTGCCATTTCCTTCTCCAGAGTATCTTCCCAACCCAGGGATTGAACCTGAGTCTCCCGCATTGTAGGTAGACGCTTTACCATCTGAGCCACCAGGGAAGTCCTCATGTGCCCTTTAGCTATTAATGATTTGTAATTGCATAAGTAATATGTGGGTATATTCTTGTTGAAAAACATAATGTCACATAGAATGAAAAAGCAGAAGTCCCTCTTCATTACCATCAGGTATTGAATTCCTTTCCAGTGGTCACTGCAGCAACCAGTTTGCTGCCTGTTCCTGTAGATTTTTTTTTTTACTGTGGATATATTTGCATCTTTGCAGACATATATGTCACTAGGAATAAGTAGTTTTGTGGGTTTTCTTTTTTTTTTTTCTTTTAACTTAAATGGTATAGTATTCATACTTTCCCAAAGTTAGCTTTATTCTTATTATTTATTTGCTTGCCTTGAAAAAAATTTCAAAAACAGAGCCATGTTGTTGTTGTTTTTTTTAGTTACTGCTTGATCAACCACGATTAAATTTCTTTTTGATATAATCACACAGTAAAAATCTTTGCATGTACCCCCTCTTAAAATGTGTAAGAATCTCCACAAGTACTTTCTCACAGGAGAGGTTTTGGGTAAAAAAGGAAAAGTGCATATATAAATTTTTGAGCCATTCTCTGAAATGCTTGTATCAGCTGTGGTTCCACCAACAGTAAATATTCTTTCATCTCATCTCTACCAACACTGATGTGGCTGAATTTTTCAGTTCTTTTTTTCCAGTTTTCAGTTTCTCATTGTGCTTTAACTACATAGGTTTGAGTGCTAATGAAATTACGTAGGTTTGGTCACTGCTCATAATGGTCAGCACCATGTCACATAGTGATTACTTAATAAATGTTAGCTTTTAACGATTAACATTTTGGTATAATCCTTCCTATTTTTTTATATGTAGCTTTTGAAAGACCTAGTTGTTATCATACTATAGATACAGTTTGAAAAAATTGGTTGCACTGCATTCCTTTCTATTAACTTATTTATTTTTTAAAATATTTAAATATTTATTTATTTGGCTATGTCGGGTCTTATTTGCAGCACATGGGCTTCTCTCCAGTTGTGGCTTGTAACAGTACAGGGTTAGTTGCCCCACAGCATGTGGGAGCTCAGTTCTCTGACCTGTGATTGAAACCATGTCCCTTGCAGATTCTAAGAAGGCAGGTTCTTAACCACTAGACTACCAGGGAAGTCCCTATTGCATTCTTTCCTCAGTATTTATATAGTCTTCATAAACATGTGATGCTGACATAGCTCCTCTGATAGCGTCACCACACTGACCCTTATCTCCTGAGGAGCACTTTGCGTCTTTGTTGTTTTTGTAACAATTAATAGTTGACAGGGCTTCCCAGGGGGCTCAGTGGAAAAGAATCTACTCACCAATGCAGGAGACGCAGTTTCATTTTTTTTTTAATTAAAAAAATTTTTTTTCATTTATTTTTATTAGTTGGAGGCTAATTACTTTACAATATTGTAGTGGTTTTTCCCATACATTGACATGAATCAGCCATGGATTTACATGTGTTCCCCATCCCGATCCCCCCTCCCACCTCTCTCTCCATCCCATCCCTCTGGGTCTTCCCAGTGCACCAGGCCCGAGCACTTGTCTCATGCATCCAGCCTGGGCTGGTGATCTGTTTCACCCTTGATAGTATACTTGTTTCAATGCTATTCTCTCAGAACATCCCACCCTCACCTTCTCCCACAGAGTTCAAAAGTCTGTTCTGTACATCTGTGTCTCTTTTTCTGTTTTGCATATAGGGTTATCGTTACCATCTTTTTAAATTCCATATACATTTGTTAGTATACTATATTGGTCTTTATCTTTCTGGCTTACTTCACTCTGTATAATGGGCTCCAGTTCCATCCATCTCATTAGGACTGATTCAAATGAATTCTTTTTATCGGCTGAGTAATATTCCATGGTGTATATGCACCACAGCTTCCTTATCCATTTGTCTGCTGATGGGCATCTAGGTTGCTTCCATGTCCTGGCTATTATAAACAGTGCTGCCATGAACATTGGGGTGCATGTGTCTCTTTCAGATCTGGTTTCCTCGGTGTGTATGCCCAGGAGTGGGATTGCTGGGTCATATGGCAGTTCTATTTCCAGTTTTTTAAGAAATCTCCACACTGTTCTCCATAGTGGCTGTACTAGTTTGCATTCCCACCAACAGTGTAAGAGGGTTCCCTTTTCTCCACACCCTCTCCAGCATTTATTGCTTGTAGACTTTTGGATAGCAGCCATCCTGACTGGAGTGTAATGGTACCTCATTGTGGTTTTGATTTGCATTTCTCTGATAATGAGTGATGTTGAGCATCTTTTCATGTGTTTGTTAGCCATCTGTATGTCTTCTTTGGAGAAATGTCTGTTTAGTTCTTTGGCCCATTTTTTGATGAGACGCAGTTTCAATCCCTGCATCGGGAAGATCTCCTGGAGGAGGAAATGGCAACCCACTCCAGTATTCTTGCCTGGAGAATCCCATGGACAGAGGAGCCTGGTGGGCTACTGTCCATGGGGTTGAAAAGTGTTGGACACAACTGAACAACAAAACAACACAACTAAACAACAAGAGGATCTTTATGCAAAATGGTTTTCTGGGAGTGGGGATCATTAAGATCCATTCCTTATATTAAAATTTCAGAAATGGAATTTCTGGAACAAAAGAACAGTTTTGAGCCTCTTTATATGTGTAGAAAAAATATTTTCTGTGTGGTTATATAAATTAAAAATATTCTTATTATGAGTAATGCATTTACTCTTATTGCACTTATTACACACATACGTGAATATCCAACAGTCCTAATGGTGTGAAATCAAAATACGAGGGCACTTCTCTCCCTCAGCATACTCCTGGTGGCATGCCAAGTCAGATATCCTTTATCTATATAAACACACACACAGAGAAATGTGGATATGTGTTTGATTAGGCAGAGAAAACTTGAGAAAAAAGAATGCATTTTTTCAGATTATAATTATTATTTTAAATAAAAGACAATATTGCCCCCCTCCTTTTTTTTAGCATTTGCCGATGTCTTTTATTGTGATTTACGTTGGGAAGATCCCCTGGAGAAGGCAAAGGTTACCCACTCCATTATTCTGGCCTGGAGAATTCCATTGACTGTATAGTCTATGGGGTTGCGAAGAGTCGAACACGGCTGAGCGACTTTCACATTTCACTTTCATGCTTCTATTTCTTAGGTTCATGGAATTTCAAGCTAAACTTTATCTTTCTTTAAATATGATCCATTGCAGATGGATCTTCAAGGTGAAAACTCAGATCTGGTCTGAAGAACAAGCACTAAGCGCTCAGGACACAACCTAGAGCCCACTGAAGGCCCAAGAAGGGGCCTTTGAAAGTCTGGATGTTTCTTCATGCCCTGAGAGTGGGCACATAATTATTTTCCTCTCCCTGAAGAGAGAGATTGGAAGAAAAGTCATGACCAACCTAGACAGCATATTAAAAAGCAGAGACATTACTTTGCCAACACAGGTCCATCTAGTCAAGGCTATGGTTTTTCCAGTAGTCATGTATGGATGTGAGAGCTGGACCATAAAGAAAGCTGAGCACTAAAGAATTGATGCTTTTGAACTGTGGTGTTGGAGAAGACTCTTGAGAGTCCCTTGGAGAGCAAAGAGATCCAACCAGTCCATCCTAAATGAAATCAGTCCTGAATATTCATTGAAAGGACTGATGGTGAAGCTGAAACTCCAATACTTTGGCCATCTGATGTGAAGAACAGACTCATTTGAAAAGACCCTGGTGCTGGGAATAATTGAAGGTGGGAGGAGAAGGGGACAACAGAAGATGAGATGATTAGATGGCATCACCAACTCAATGGATGTGAGTTTGAGTAAACCCCGGGAGTTGGTGATGGACAGGGAAGCCTCGTGTACTGCAGTCCATGGAGTCGCAAAGAGTTGGACATGACTGAGCGACCGAACTGAACTGAACTGCAGAGTGAGGGGCATGTTTGTAGCTCAAGTTTTGCTTGCCAGTTTGTGAAGCCCACTGACACTAACTAACCATGCAAGAGGCCCTATCCCTCAGGTTCTGGAGAGTCCAAGCAGCTGGCAAGAGTGAAATGAATTCGGGGGCCTGGGAGTTATTGGTTCAAGGTGGCAGGTTTCAGTGAGCACTGTAAACCTTCCCTGGCATCCCGGCCCTCCTGTGAGTCCTGAGCTCCTGGCAGTTTTTGGTTGTTCTAGGACCTGAGTCTCTCTGTCCGTAAATTCCTGCATCCCATGGGGAACTTTTAAGGGCTTCCTTGATGGCTCAGATGGTAAAGAATCCACCTGCAATGCAGGAGACCTGGGTTCAATCCCTGGGTCAGGAAGATCCCCTGGAGAATGGAATGGCTATCCACTCCAGTATTCTTGCCTGGCGAATTCCATGGATGGAGGGGCCTGGCGGGCTACAGTCCATGGGGTTGCAAAGAGTTGGGCACGACTGAGCAACTAACACAAACACATCGGGGGAACTTTTACAATTCTGGCTCCAGCAATATGTCCCTGACCCCCAGTCTCCTTCACTTCCTAAAACACCTGGTGGGGCAGGGAAAAACGCACCTACTAAGACAGTTCTGATGTCACCCTCATCCTCAGGCACTCATGGCCGGGGCTGTGTCTCCAGATAGATTTCTGAGATGGCAGTCCCAGTTCTTGGGGTGAGGCGAGAGCCATCAGAGTCGGTGGAGGGTGACAGGTCTGTGGCTAATCTTTTCCCAATTTTTTTTTTTTTTTTTTTTTTTTGGCATCCTGCCCTTTCTGTTCATCTGTAGCTGGTTCAGGCACACAGTTGCTGAGAAACGTCTTTATCAAGACCCTCTTTTATAAAATGATGACTTTTGTCTTAGTGCTATTGGCAGTTATCGCTCTTTTCTTCTGTATTGAAGGAACATTTCCCCTTATTTTCCTCCTGCTCTGGATGAACTGAGTTTTCTTTCAGACTCTTTGTAAGTTGCAGTTGTTTTTCTGATGGCTCCGGATTCTTGCCTACACACCCCATTATTTCTTTGAATTCTTTAAACAATTTTTCTTTGAATTCTTGAACAAGCTGGCTCAGTTTATTCTATCAGTGACACTCACTTCTGTTACAGGAACTCTGTCTCCAACCCCAGATGTTTTTGCTTTTAACGCTTCTCATCCAGAAAGCTGATTTTATTCTGTGCCCTTGAATTATTATTTTTAATAATAGTGTTGTTTGCCTGTATTCCTCTATTTCCTGAAGAAAGTCTTCAAACACGATTGGAAATTCTTTATTTTAATATCATGAACTTGGGTTTTCACAGAGTCCGGTTACCAATGTTATGCCATCAGTTTCCCAAGATTTGGGATGTTTGGATGCCCTACCTGGGGGCTATTACCAGACTTACTGCAGAAAGCAGGAGAAGCCAAAAGCCGCAAAGTTCTTCTGAGACCCTCAAGGTTAGCTGAAGTATGAAAAAAAAAAAAAAAACAACACAGTGAAACATATGCCATTTTTAACTAAATATAAACTGTAGTTGAACCCTCAGCCACATTTATGAAGATACCCTTAGGAACCTGGCCTGAAGTGTACAGATGATAATATTACTGGTATCTTAAGCCATGCGTATGCCAGGAGTTATGTGAAATATTTTACAGGTGAGTTTTATACTCACAGCAGGTCCAGGAGACATGTTGTCACCACTGTTCTCATTTAAGGAAAGTAAGGCTCTGGGTGTGCACTTCCGTGCCTGCTCAGTCACTCAGTTGTGTCTGACTCTTTGCGACCCCATGAACTGTAGCACTCCAGGCTCCTCTGTCCATGGGATTTTCCAGGCAAGGATACTGGAGTGGGTTGCCATGCCCTCCTCCAGGGGATCTTCCTGATCCAGGGATCGAACCTGCGACTCTTACGCCTCCTGCATTGGCAGGCAGATTCTTTACTACTGTGCCACCTAGGAAGCCCACGGCTCTGGGAGAATTAACTAAAAAGCAAACAAACTAAGATTGCAAGTATTAAATGGAAAAACCAAGATTTGAACTTAAATAGCCTTCGTACAACATTGATCAGATAAAGAAAGGTTGGAAGGTTAAATCAGTATTTATGCAGACAAATCTCAGACTTGAGTGGACATTAGAATCCCTGGAGAACTTGCAGGAATTTCTAACAGGTTCTCAGATGCTGCTGCTGCCCAGGGGACCACACTTTGAGATTCAGTGCCTCATATCCACAGTACATTTCATGGGCTCTCCTTCGATTTCCCAACAATTTGTCTTTCATCCTGGTTCTGACACATTTCTTTTGCTGCCCCATGATGTAGCTGTCAAAGAATGACCAGCAAACTGTGAGGTCTTTGAAGGCATGATGCCTGTTCAAGTTCTTTCTATGTGAGCCTCCTAACAGGTGCAGATAAGTGTTCATTAACACTTATGTGAATGGTGTAGGGTCTTTTTACACATAGTTAATAAACAATGGGCTTCCCAGATGGTGTTAGTGGTAAAGAGCCTGCCTGCCAATGCAGGAGATGTAAGAGATGCAGGTTCGATCCCTGGGTCAGGAAGATCCCCTGGAGAAGGGCATAGCAATTCACTTCAGTATTCTTGCCTGGAGCGTCCCATGGACAGAGGAGCCCAGCAAGCTACAGTGCATAGGGTTGCACAGTCGGACATGACTGAAGTGACTTAGCACACATGCAGTAAACAAATGCTTATATTCAGTTCAGTTCAGTTTAGTTCAGTTTAGTCACTCAGTTGTGTCCGACTCTTTGGGACCCCATGAGCTGCAGCATGCCAGGCCTCCCTGTCCAACACCAACTCCTGGAGCCTACCCAAACTCATGTCCATTGAGTTGGTGATGCCATCCAATCATCTCATCCTCTGTCGTCCCCTTCTCCTCCTGCCCTCAATCTTTCTCAGCATCAGGGTCTTTTCTAATGAGTCAGTTGTTTACATCAGGTGGCCAAAGTATTGGCATTTCAGCTTCAACACCAGACCTTCCAATGAACACCCAGGACTGATCTCCTTTAGGATGGACTGTTGAGTCACCTTGCTGTCCAAGGGACTCTCAAGAGTCTTCTCCAACACCACAGTTCAAAAGCATCAATTCTTCGGCACTCAGCCTTCTTTATAGTCCAACTCTCACACCCATACATGACTACTGGAAAAACCATAGCCTTGATTAGATGGACCTTTGTTGGCAAAGTAATATCTCTGCTTTTTAATATGCTGTCTAGGTTGGTCATAACTTTCCTTCCAAGGAGTAAGCGTCTTTTAATTTCATGGCTGCAATCGCCATCTGCAATGATTTTGGAGCCCCCAAAAATAAAGTTTCTCACTGTTTCCACTGTTTCCCCATCTATTTGCCATGAAGTGATGGGACCAGATGCCATGATCTTAGTTTTCTAAATGTTGAGCTTTAAGCCAACTTTTTCACTCTCCTCTTTCACTTTCATCAAGAGGCTCTTTAGTTCTTCTTCACTTTCTGCCATAAGGGTGGTGTCATCTGCATATCTGAGGTTACTGACATTTCTCCTGGCAATCTTGATTCCAGCTTTTGCTTCATCCAGCCCAGCATTTCTCATGATGTACTCTGCATAGAAGTTAAATAAGCAGGGTGACAATATACAGCCTTGATGTATGCCTTTTCCTATTTGGAACCAGTCTGTTGTTCCATGTCCAGTTCTAACTGTTACTTCTTAACCTGCATACAGGTTTCTCAAGAGGCAGGTCAGGTGGTCTGGTATTCCCATCTCTTTAAGAATTTAAATTCTCTTTAAGAATTTTCCACAGTTTGTTGTGATCTACACAGTCAAAGGCTTTGGTGTAGTCAATGAAACAGAAGTAGATGTTTTTCTGGAACTCTCTTGCTTTTTTGATGATCCAACAGATGTTGGCAGTTTGATCTCTGGTTCCTCTGCCTTTTCTAAATCCAGCTTGAACATCTGGAAGTTCATGGTTCACATATTGTTGAAGCCTGGCTTGGAGAATTTTGAGCATTACTTTACAAGCATGTGAGATGAATGCAATTGTGCAGTAGTTAGAGGATTCTTTGGCATTGCCTTTCTTTGGGATTTGAATGAAAACTGACCTTTTCCAGTCCTGTGGCCATAGCTGACTTTTCCAAATTTGCCGGCATATTGAGTGCAGCACTTTCACAGCATCATCTTTTAGGATTTGAAATAGCTCAACTGGAATTCCATCACCTCCACTTGCTTTGTTCGTAGTGATGCTTCCTAAGGCCCACTTGACTTCACACTCCAGGGTGTCTGGCTCTAGGTGAGTGATCACACCATAGTGATTATCTGGATCATTATGATCTTTTTTGTATGATTCTTCCATGTGTTCTTGCCACTTCTTAATATCTTCTGCTTCTGTTAGGTTCATACCATTTCTATCCTTTATTGTGCGCATCTTTGCATGAAATGTTCCCATGGTATCTCAAATTTTCTTGAGGCGATCTCTAGTCTTTTCCACTCTATTGTTTTCCTCTATTTCTTTGCATTGATTACTGAGAAAGGCTTTTTTAAATCTCTCCTTGCTATTCTTTAGAACTCTTCATTCAAATGGGTACACATTTCCTTTTCTCCTTTGCTTTTTACTTCTCTTCTTTTCTCAGCTATTTGTAAGGCCTCCTCAGACAATCATTTTGCCTTTTTGCATTTCTTTTTCTTGGAAATTGTCTTGATCACTGCCTCCTGTACAATGTCATGAACCGTCGTCCATAGTTCTTCAGACACTCTATCAGATCTAATCCCTTGAATCTATTTGTCGCTTCCACTGTATAATCATCAGGGATTTGATTTAGTTCATACCTGAATGGTCTAGTGGTTTTCCGTACTTTCTTCGGTTTAAGTCTGAATTTTGCAGTAAGGAGTTCATGCAACATGGATGACATTCCCCTTTAGGGGCCATGTTTGAAAATAATAAGCCTGGGCTTACCATCATTCCACATGAAATTGGAAGGAGTCCTCTAATAGGCACTGAAGCTAGAAGTCAGCAGGGTGAGTTATTCATAAATTCTTCTAACCTCTGGAAGTAAAGGTATGGGGACTGAGGAACAGTTACTATTAACTGGACAGAAGAGCCTGGTGGGCTACAGTCCACGGGGTCGCAAGAGTTGTACATGACTTAGTGACTAAACCACCACCATCACAGCTCTCAGAAGCTGTTCTGGTCCAGACCATTCCTCCAAAACCCCCAGGACTGTGTGACTTGTTGGCCTGACTGGGATCACACACACATCCTTGACCAACTCTGAGGCTGGAGTTCAAAGACACCCATCATAGAAGTAGCCTACCTGAGAGGTGTGGCTGGTTTCATGGATCGCTTCACTCACTATTGCATTGTCAGAACAAGGTAGCTGTCTAAAGGATCTGGGAGGGCTGCTTAAGATCCTTTGTCATCTGAGACACCAGATGACCTTAATAACTTTTTGGTCTATCTGCATCATGGCTTGAAGATCCAGTTTTATTAAGCATGGTCTGTTTCTTTTGGTGGAAAATATTTTCAATTTTCCCTCATTTTGTAACTGTCTGAGTAATAAACGAGCATGTTCTTGCTATGTAAAATGTCTATAAATAACATAGAAGGATTCAGAGCTAATACTCCTTCTGAACCATTCCTCCTTCCCACTGCCCTTCCCAGCAGTACCTGCACCGTCTTCGTCTCCTCTCTGTGCCTGAGGTCTCCGAATGTGGACCCAGTGAACCAAGCATCTTCATGTTCATATGCTTATGTGGTCCAGTCTCCTTTAGCAAGTTTCCCTTATCCTCCTCAACCACTTTTTTCCTCTGTCCCCTACCAGCCATATTGAGATCATCTGAGATTTTAGTTTCCCGTCAGTATAAAAGAAAAATTAGAGTTATGCATCAATAATTGGTTAGGCATAAAGTGTACCTGTATATTTTGTTGATTCTTTTCTTATCATTGTTTCTTGCAGCCCACATCCTTCTCTTTTTTGTAGTCCTTGTTTTCCTGAAATAATTCTTTCAGAGAACGTCTGTGGGTGGTTAACTTTCTGAGTCTTTGCTTTGCCCTCCTATTTGAATGCTAGTTTGGGTGGATATAAGATTCTTGGCTTAGTACCCTTCTTCATCCTTTTCATGTTATTTATTTTCATATATTTGGTGCTAAAAGAGAACTTTCCCTCTACTTTTTTCTTTTATTTTCCTGGAATTCCTATGAGACTAATGTGGAAACTTCTGCATCTAAATTTCATGACTTTACACTGTATTTTATGTTTCAGTCTCTTTGTTGGTAGGAGGTTGTCTTCAGTTCTGGGAGGTTTTCTGGGCTCCATTGTCCAGGCTTGCACAATTCTTCAGTTTTGTACATCTCTGGAGCCGATTGATTGAATTTTCTATGTAGTAAAAACCAGGTAGACACATGATGGAAAAAACCAAACTTTCATACCCTGCGGTTACCAAAATTTATACAAAAATGCCTTCAATTCAATTCAGTCACTCAGTCGTGTCTGACTCTTTGTGACCCCATGAACTGCAGCATGCCAGGCCTCCCTGTCCATCACCAACTCCTGGAGTTTACCCAAACTCATGTCCATTGAGTCGGTGATGCCATCCAACCATCTCATCCTCTGTCGTCCCCTTCTCCTCCCGCCCTCAATCTTTCTCAGCATCAGGGTCTTTTCTAATGAGTCAGCTCTTTGCATCAGGTGGCCAGAGTATTGGAATTTCAGCTTCAACATCAGTCTTTCCAGTGAACACCCAGGACTGATCTCCTTTAGGATGGACTGGTTGGATCTCCTTGCAGTTCAAGGGACTCTCCAACACCACAGTTCAAAAGCAACAATTCTTCTGTGCTCAGCTTTCTTTACAGTCCAACTCTCACATCCATACATGACTACTGGAAAAACCATAGCCTTGACTAGATGGATCTTTGTTGACAATGTAATGTCTCTGCTTTTTAATATGCTATTTAGGTTGCTCATAACTTTCCTTCCAAGGAGTAAGTTTCTTTTAATTTCATGGCTGCAATCACCATCTGCAGTGATTTTGGAGCCCAAAAATGCCTTGAAATATACCAAAGAAAAGTATGAGATTTACATAATAAAGACTACACAGTCTTATTAAAGGCAATAAATAATATCTGAATTTGAACAACTCTCATGTTTGTGGATAAGAAACTTAATAATAAATGTAAATTCTTTTCAAGGTAGCATATGAAATTTCTTTCTTTCTTTATTTTTTTCAGTGGGTTTTGTCATACATTGATATGAATCAGCCATAGAGTTACACGTATTCCCCATCCCAATCCCCGCTCCCACCTCCCTCTCCACCCGATTCCTCTGGGTCTTCCCAGTGCACCAGGCCTGAGCACTTGTCTCATGCATCCCACCTGGGCTGGTGACCTGTTTCACCATAGATAATATACATGCTGTTCTTTCAAAACATCCCACCCTCACCTTCTCCCACAGAGTTCAAAAGTCTGTTCTGTACTTCTGTGTCTCTTTTTCTGTTTTGCATATAAGGTTATGGTTACCATCTTTCTAAATTCCATATATATGTGTTAATATGCTGTAATGTTCTTTATCTTTCTGGCTTACTTCACTCTGTATAATGGGCTCCAGTTTCATCCATCTCATTAGGACTGATTCAAATGAATTCTTTTTATCGGCTGAGTAATATTCCATGGTGTATATGTACCACAGCTTCCTTATCCATTCATCTGCTGATGGGCATCTAGGTTGCTTCCATGTCCTGGCTATTATAAACAGTGCTGTGATGAACATTGGGGTGCATGTGTCTGTTTCAGATCTGGTTTCCTCAGTGTGTATGCCCAGAAGCGGGATTGCTGGGTCATATGGCAGTTCTATTTCCAGTTTTTTAAGAAATCTCCACACTGTTCTCCATAGTGGCTGTACTAGTTTGCATTTCCACCAACAGTGTAAGAGGGTTCCCTTTTCTCCACACCCTCTCCAGCATTTATTGCTTGTAGACTTTTGGATAGCAGCCATCCTGACTGGAGTGTAATGGTACCTCATTGTGGTTTTGATTTGCATTTCTCTGATAATGAGTGATGTTGAGCATCTTTTCATGTGTTTGTTAGCCATCTGTATGTCTTCTTTGGAGACATGTCTGTTTAATTCTTTGGCCCATTTTTTGATTGGGTCATTTATTTTTCTGGAATTGAGCTGCAGGAGTTGCTTGTATATTTTTGAGATTAATCCTTTGTCTGTTTCTTCATTTGCTATTATTTTCTCCCAATCTGAGGGCTGTCTTTTCACCTTATTTATAGTTTCCTTTATAGTGCAAAAGGTTTTAAGTTTCATTAGGTCCCATTTGTTTAGTTTTGCTTTTATTTCCAATATTCTGGGAGGTGGGTCATAGAGGATCTTGCTGAGATTCATGTCGGAGAGTGTTTTGCCTATGTTCTCCTCTAGGAGTTTTATAGTTTCTGGTCTTACATTTAGATCTTTAACCCATTTTGAGTTTATTTTTGTGTATGGTGTTAGAAAGTGTTCTAGTTTCATTCTTTTATAAGTGGTTGACCAGTTTTCCAAGCACCACTTGTTAAAGAGGTTGTCTTTTTTCCATTGTATATCCTTGCCTCCTTTGCCAAAGATAAGGTGTCCATAGGTTCGTGGATTTATCTCTGGGCTTTCTATTCTGTTCCATTGATCTATATTTCTGTCTTTGTGCCAGTACCATACTGTCTTGATGACTGTGGCTTTGTAGTAGAGTCTGAAGTCAGGCAGGTTGATTCCTCCAGTTCCATTCTTCTTTCTCAAGATTACTTTGGCTATTCGAGGTTTTTTGTATTTCCATACAAATTGTGAAATTATTTGTTCTAGTTCTGTGAAAAATACCGTTGGTAGCTTGATAGGGATTACACTGAATCTATAGATTGCTTTGGGCAGAATAGCCATTTTGACAATATTGATTCTTCCAATCCATGAGCATGGTATGTTTCTCCATCTGTTTGTGTCCTCTTTGATTTCTTTCATCAGTGTTTTATAGTTTTCTATGTATAGGTCTTTTGTTTCTTTAGGTAGATATACTCCTAAGTATTTTATTCTTTTTGTTGCAATGGTGAATGATATTGTTTCCTTAATTTCTCTTTCTGTTTTTTCATTGTTAGTATATAGGAATGCAAGGGATTTCTGTGTGTTAATTTTATATCCTGCAACTTTACTATATTCATTGATTAGCTCTTAGCTCTAGTAATTTTCTGGAAGAGTCTTTAGGGTTGTCTATGTAGAGGATCATGTCATCTGCAAACAGTGAGAGTTTCACTTCTTTTCTTATCTGGATTCCTTTTACTTCTTTTTCAGCAAATGAAATTTCAGTGGAATTCAAAGTGGTTTTTGAGGTGTGGGAGAACTTCACTAAATGATCTTAAAGTTCTTAAGGAAAAATATGCACCAGAGACTCAGAAATTGACCAATGACATATAAGAGAGTTCAGATAAAGGTCCATACAGAAATAGGACTTTAATATACCACAAAGTTGACACATTAATCCAGCAAGACATGAATGAATGATTAAATCAGTGATATTCATATAAGTTCTTACTTAAGTACTTGTATAAGCCTTACAAATAGCTGAGAAGAGAAGAGAAAGGCTAAGAAGAAAGGGAAAGATATACCCAACTAAATGCAGAGTTCCAGAGAATAGCAAGGAGAGATACGAACACTTTCTTAGGTGAACAATGCAAAGAAATAGAGTAAAAAAATAGAATGAGAAAGACTAGAGATCTCTTCAAGAAATTTGAGATACCAAGGGAACATTTCATGCAAAGATGGGCACAATAAAGGACAGAAATGGCATGGACCTAACAGAAGCAGAAGATATTAAGAAGTGGCAAGAATACACAGAAGAACTGTATGCAAAAGCTCTTAATGACCTGAGTAATCATAATAGTGTGGTCACTAACCTAGAACCAGACATCCTGGAGTGTGAAGTCAAGTGGACCTTAGGAAACTTTACTACAAAAAAAGCTAATGGAGGTGATGGAATTCCTGGGGAGCTATTTTAAATTGTGAAAGATGATGCTGTTAGGATCAAGTGCTACACTCAATATGCCAGCAAATTTGGAAAACTCAGCAATGGCCACAGGACTGGAAAAGGCCAGCTTTCATTCTAATTCCCAAGAAAGGCAGTGCCGAAGAATATTCAAACTACTGCACAATTTCACTCATTTCACATTCTAGCAAGGTAATGCTCAAAATCCTTCAAGCTAGGCTTTTACAGTAAATGAACCAAGAACTTCCAGATGTACAAGCTGGATTTAGAAGAGGCAGAGGAGCTAGAGATCAAATTGTCAACATCTGTTGGGTCATAGAGAAAGCAAACGAATTCCAGAAAAACCTCTACTTCTGCTTCATTGACTATGCTAAAGCCTGTGACTGTGTGAAGTGAGTGAAAGTGGAAGTGGTTCAGTCATGTCTGACTCTTTGAGACCCCATGGACTATAGTCCATGGAATTCTCCAGGCCAGAATACTGGAGTAGTCAGCCTTTCCCTTCTCCAGGGAATCTTCCCAACCCAGGGACTGAACCCAGGTCTCCCGCATTGCAGGCAGATTCTTTACCAGCTGAGCCACCAGGGAAGCCGGAGAATACTGGAGTGAGTGGCCTGTCCCTTCTCCTGTGGATCTTTCCAACCCAGGAATCGAACTGGGGTCTCCTCCTTTGCAGGTAGATTCTTTACCAACTGAGTCATCCTGTGTGGATCACAACAAACTGGAAAATTATTAAAGAGATGGGAATATTAGAGCACCTTACCTGTCCCCTGAGAAACTTGTATGCAGGTCAAGAAGCAGAGTTAGAACTGGACATGGATCAACTGGCTGGTTCAAAATTGGGAAAGATGTACATAAGGCTGTATATTGTCACCCTGCTTATTTAACTTATATGTAGGGTGAAAAGTGAAAGTTAGTCCCTCAGTTGTGTCCCAGTCTTTGCAAACCCATGGACTATAGCCTGCCAGGCTCCTCTGTCCATGGAATTCTCCAGGCAAGAACCCCAGAGTGTGTAGCCATTCCCTTCTCTGGGGGATCTTTCTCACCCAGGGATTGAACCTGGGTCTCCTGCATTGCAGGTGGATTCTTTACCATCTGAGTCACCAGGGAAGCCCTAGAGTCAGTATGTGAAATGCTGGGCTGGATGGCTCACAAGCTGAAATCAAGATTGCTGGGAGAAATATCAACAATCTCAGATATGCAGATTATGCCACTCTAATGGCAAAAAGCAAAGAAGAA
This sequence comes from Dama dama, assembly GCF_033118175.1. Taxonomy (NCBI): domain Eukaryota; kingdom Metazoa; phylum Chordata; class Mammalia; order Artiodactyla; family Cervidae; genus Dama; species Dama dama. The sequence continues at coordinate 22,538,090 of NC_083696.1, read as the reverse complement.
ATAAAGAGCCTCTTGATGAGGGTGAAAGAGGAGAGTGAAAAAGCTGGCTTGAAACTCAACTTTCTAAAAACTAAGATCATGGCATCTAGTCCCATCACTTCATGGCAAACAGATAGGGGAAAAGTGGAAACAGTGGAAGATTTTATTCTCTTGGGCTCCAAAATCACTGTGGATAGTGGCTGCAGAGATGAAATTAAAAGATGCTTTCTCCTTGGAAGAAAAGCTATGACAAACCTAGACAGCATATTCAAAAGCAGAGACATCACTTTTCTAATCAAGGTCTGTATAGTCAAAACTATTGTTTTTCTGGTAATCATTTATTATGGATGTGACAGTTGAACCATAGAGCAGGCTGATGGCTGAAGAATTGATGCTTTCAAACTGTGGTGCTGGAGAATACTCTTGAGTGCCCTTTGGACAGAAAGGAGATCAAACCCGTCAGTCCCAAAGGAAACAACTGTGGATATTCATTGGGAGGACTGCTGCTAAAGCTGAAGCTCCAATACTTTGGCTACCTGATGCAAAGAGCTGACTCACTGGAAAAGACCTGATGCTGGGAAAGATTGAGGGCAGGAGGAGAAGGGGACAGCAGAGGATGAGATGATTGGATGCCATCACTGACTCAATGGACATACATTTCAGGAAAACTCTCAGAGATAGTGAAAGACAGGGAAGCCTGGCATGCTGTATTCCATGAGGTTGTAAAGATTTGGACATGACTTAGCAACTGAACAACAATAGCTCATATAAGTAGTGGTCTATTTGGAGGCTTGCATTATAATTCATGCCATAGCCTATATAGACATATAAATCCCAAATAGATTAAAAAGGTAAATGAAAACTATTAAATAAAGTGAAAGCATATATAACTAATAAATAAATATTCTTAAAATTTGGAAGAGTATTATGAAAATCTGTGGACACAAGACCTTCTCATGCAAGATAGGGCATTCCAAAGCCACACCAGAAAGGACAGATGTGTAATCACAGTAATGATTACCATATTACTATGGTAACAAGTTCTTTTAGGTAAAATGTAGAAACTGACCATCAAAAGAAAATGATTGAATGGGAGATTAACATCACATTAATCTAGAAGAAAAAGATGAAGAACCTAATAGAAAACTGGACCAAAGATATGAACAGCCAGTTAACAGAAAAAGAAGTGCAAATAGAAGAAAAAAAAAAAGTGCAAATAGCCAATAAACAAATGAGAAAACTACACAATCTGATTAGATGACACGGAGATTCACATGAAAACAACAAAAAAGAAATACTTTTGCCCACGAGAGGCAAAGTTTCAAAAGATTGATGTTGTCCAGTGTTACAAAGGGTAGAGAAGTAAACTTGCTTAGACATTGGTGGGGACAGGACAAATTGCTACAGACCCTTGGGAGGGTAATTCAACTTGTCAGTGTTGGTGGTGATGTTCACGCAGAGCTGCGAATGCTGCAGTATTGGTCATCCTATATAATTCCCTGAAGTCGGACATGGTCTTCATATAACTGTGAGAGCAGTGGAGGTACTGGCAATACCTGTGAAGGTTGTGGTGGTGGTGATAACATAACTCTGAGAAGTTAGTCTACACGTTACTCTGCACATTCATCAAAGAATTCACATAGCTTTGCGTTAGTGTTGGTGGTGGTATTCACAAGAATCTGTGATGTTGGTTGTGGTCATATTCATATAACTCTGCAGAGTTGGTGGCTGTGGTATTCATGTGACTCTGCAAGGATCTAAGTGGTAGTGTTCATCTTACCTCTGCCGTGTTGAGCATGTTATCAATTATTCTGTGGAGTGGGTGCAGATGGTCTTCATTTAATTCTGCTGTGGTGGATATGATATTCACATATCTGCAGTGATGCTGACAGCATTGAAATGATGTTGGATGTTGTTTTTGGTGGTAACACAACCTGTGGTGTTGGTTGTGGTAATCACATAACTCAGTGGTTGTGTGAGCGATAGTCTCACCACTGGCTGTCTATTCTCATAGCTCCCACAGCTCCCATAGCTGTGATGTTGGTCATGGTATCCACACCGCCCTATCATGGTGGTGGTATTTGCATACACATAATGTGCCACGTGACAGGTGCATTCACATGACTTTATGATGTTGCTGATGTTATTTCCATGGCCCTTTGAGGTTGGCCAGGTTGGCATTTCACATATCATCATCGTCGGGGTAGAGGTAGTAGATGATCCGGCCATCCAAGATGGCTGTTTTCTTGCTCTCTGTACATCCCCTGCTTGACCAGTGCCAGCTATACCTACACCCTACTGACATGACTGACCTTCCCACATCCTTGCCCCCAGCCCCAGCCAGTGATCATTCTAAGCTTTGGTTTAGAGCATCTCCACCATGATACCTTATCAAATGGGCCATTGTGGACATGCTCCCCTGCCGGTTTTCCCTGGTAACTGATAGCCAACCTGATGTCAGTTCCCCCTATAACTGGTAACCTCCCTCTACCCCTAGGAGCGAAGACTACTGCCCTGTTCTGCCCGCTGTCTGCTGCATATGGTGGGTTGTTGCTCCAGGACCTTGCTTCAGACATGTGAGATTCCCCCATCCATTAAGCCATCGATGTCTCTGTTGCTGACACCAGCTCTTTCTTGGGTCTTGAAGCGGGGCAAGTGCAGGGCTTGCAGGCCTGTAGGGTTCAGCCCAACAGGAGATATTCAAATAAAAGTGTGGCAGAGGTCTTGTATTCACATGACCCCGCATCACTGGGGAAGGTTGTGTTCATAGACACTGCATTTCATCACAGTATTCATAATCCTAAGATGTTATTTTGTCATGGTGTTGGCAGAAGTATGTGGCATTGATATTGTTATTCACAGATCTTGTGAGGATGGTGATGGTATAATTCAGATAACACCAGGACTTGGGCATGGAATTGACACAGCTCTACAGTGATGGTCATGCTGGCATTAACACGGCACTGTGAGGCAGTGATATTCCCATAACTGAGAGAGCATTCACAGAATTCACATTTTGCTATGGTGGTGTTGATGGTATCATATAATTCTGCAGTGTTATAAAATGGTCTTCAATAGCTCTGTGATGGTGGGCATAGTAACTAGCTGACCTGCAGTGGTCATGTCATATTCACACATCTGCAGGGGTGGGCATGGAGGTTTCCATAACTGCAGTGGTAGTGGTGATGGTCATCACACATCTCAGAGCTATTGACACAACTTTGCCACTTTGGTTGAAGTAATTACTTCACTTTGTAATGTTGCTGGTGATGGTGTTCACATACCTCTGGGATGTGGTTGTTATGTTTACATAACTGTGACAGTGCTGGTCTTGACAATCCTGTAACTCAGCAAAGTGGGTCGTGGTCTCCACATATCTTAGTGACAGTGCTCACCATATAACCCTGCTGTGGTGATGATGGCCTCCACACAAATCTATAATTGCGATAGTGGTAGTCATATAATCATGCACCGTTGTTCATTGTTTTCCTGTGACTTGTGACCTCGTTGTAGTATACGTAACTCTGCAATGTTGGTCATGGTACTCATGTATGTTTGTGGTGATGGATGTGGTATTTGCCTAAGTCTTCGACTTTGATGGTGGTGGTGGTAGTTATATAACCCTGTGATGCTGGTCCTGGTATTCACGCGATTCTGTGATATTGTCCCTTTAATCACATGACTCTGCAAGGTTGGTGGTCATCTTATTCATATGTCTCTGTGACTGTTCATGGTACCCACTTAACTGATGGAGGTGGTGGTATTTAAATAACTCTGACTGTGCAGTGGTTGGAGTAACAGTCACATTTGAGAGAAGTTTAAAGTTTTGCTTGAGGTTATGTAAGAAGATATGACAGAGCCAGGCTCAAATTCAGGTTTTCTGTATAATTTAAATGCAGTCTTTTCTGTACTACACCATGAGGTCCCTTCCTGCTATGTCTAAATTTAAAGTCATTAGTATAAAACATCTGTACTTTCAAACTCCCCCAAGGGCTTTGGAACACGAATATTCTATCTCTTCCATTCTAGTTGTTTGTCTGTAGCTTTAACTGTGGCCATATAGTCACATACACACATACATTCTCATGTATAAAACTGATAAAGTTAGCTACAAATTTAGATGTTAAGTTGAAATTCTGAAAATTTATGTTAAATAATTCAGAAGAGGTCTCTCTGGTAAACCGAAATAAAACACCTTTGGGGGTAATCTATAGTTTATTCAAAACCCAAATGCATTTACTAAATAATGAAGTGTGAGGTTGGCCAAAATGTTGGTATTATAGTGTTTTCATTCTTTCTTTAAATATTATAAACTTCTGGAAATTTAGTAAAGGACTAGAAATGGGATATTGGGATGTTGGGTGGTGGTTACATGATAGGTACATGTTTAAATGGTCATTGAGTTGTACATTTATGATTTCTGCATTTTATGACATACAAGTTATACCTCAACAAAAGTTTCTGAAGATGTATTGCTAAAGAAAGTGAACATGCTAATGGGTTTCATGAAAGTTAAGTATAGTGCCAAATGTAAGCACTCAGGATGTTTTCTGATGGGTGAGAGTTATTACTTCTATAGAAACAGAATGAAGTGTCACCATGAATAAAAAGTTATAATGTGGTTGAAAAAATGTGTATGGCTCCCCAAATGACTTTGTTTTAGTTAGGAATCTTCTGACTCATGACTTACGTTTTCTCTCCTTGCAGTATCTGGGGTGCATTGAAGTTCTTCGCTCAATGAGGTCACTTGACTTTAGTACAAGGACACAAATTACCAGGTAAGCCCTCTTGAAAATGGACTCCTGTGATTTTACTTGAGAAAGGAATGATAATTCTGAGGTAAACCACTAGAAATTTCCAGAGGGAAAGTCTGCCCCTTGAGTGCTGGTGACCAGTGACAGGGAGTCAGGACCCACTGTCTCAAGTCTCCTGAGTGTTCATCTATGTTTGTGACATGTATGTCTTGACACAAGCCTCCTGAAGAACACTCCTCATTTCCAAACTCTTTTTACAATTAAGTTGCAGACAAATGGAGTGTTTAGGTTTGTTTCTTTAATAAATGAAACTCTAAGACCAGACTGATATTTTAAAATCTCTGTTATTTCTTTTTTTTAAAAAAAATCAAGATGTCAAGAGAGAATTTCCAGTGGTATACACAGAGAATAAAATTGCATAGAGTTGGAAGTAGAAATGTTAATGGGAGTAATAATTTAGAAAGCAGACTGACTCTTTTAATGTATCAGTGATTTTGAGCAGGTTTATATATTTTAAACCAGATTTTAAACTTCTTGAGGGCCAGTTCTGTTTTTAAGCATGTTTTTTATAAAATTCTTAGCCTAGTAGAGCTTGTATCTTTAGAAAAATGCCAATTTCAAGTCATCTTGAAGAAAAGAACCAGAACGCTAAGACGGGGTCTGTGAAATAGCTACATTTCAGAAAGCGATGAGCTTATATTGCTTTGGCAGTAGTGGCATTGTTTAATTTAAACAGTGACCTCAGAAAATGCCTCAGTTTTATTTCGTTCAAATTTGTCTATTGGATATCTTTGCATTAGCAAGCCAAAAACTAAAGATTGAGCTTTAGAAAGCAATTATTTGTGGTAATTATCTGCTCAGTAATTTACATACCTCAGTTCTACGTTTTAAGCATCACAATGAAACCTCTTCTTGCTCACTGAAGAAATTCATGTTCAAAAAAGTTGATGTTCTCCTTCTCTCCCAAGCAACTCAAGACACACTTATTGTGAACACGGTAGTAATCTACACTAAGGGGAGAATCCATCGCCACATATTTGTAAATGGTTTATGGATATTGCCAAGGCAAAAGAATGGTATTTTGAAGTGAGAGCAGTTAGAATAAAAGTTTGAATGTTTAGTCAATCACTCATTCATCTGAGCTGTGAGAAGGCAGTGCTGTGTGGGGGCTGTGGGCAGAATGCTTAACCACGGACCTAGGGACATTGGAACCCCTGACCCTGGTCACGTTCTCATGGGGGGTGGCAGTTGTTTTGTTTTTTTAACTTCAAAAAACTGAAGGATATTTGATTTACAATGTTGAGTACGGTGCTGTCATTTTTTAAAGAGAATTGTCGACCATTTCTACTGAATTTTCTTTACAGGTCCTAGAACTTCCGAGATAATTTTATGTCATTTTAATTTTTCTGATGTATTTACTGAGTCTGTACTATGGCTCTGCACATGTTGTGCACTGGTCTACATGAGCTGTCCTGCTTTGCCAGACCTCCTGTTTTTGGGGAGAAAGATGCACATGCAAATAGCCAAGTCCTGCTTTTCAGGAATGGAGGTGGGCAGGGGGGCCAGTAGCAATCCCAGTGTGCCTTTGGATCAAGGTCTGGGCACTCCTTGGGTATCAAATGGGCAGATAAAATAATAGTAGTGGTAGAAAAAAGCTGTGGAGCAGACATCCAATTCCATTCCATTTAGATTCTAGCAGAGGGGCAGCAATGTAATGGGCCAAGTGAAGTGCCATTCCTTGACTCAGGAAACTTGGTGTTTGTACTCTGATTATATCAGAATTGCCTTGGGTTTATTAAACTTAAAAAAAATCAATATATTTATTTTAATGGAAATATAGTTGATTTATGATATCATGTTAATATCTGCTATACTGCAAAGTGATTCAGTTATACATATATGTATATATATGTATACATTCTTTTGGATTTACTAGACTTTTTGAAAACTATGTTTGCTTTTCTCTGTGATGCTTTTTGTCTTTTGCCTCATTTTTGTCATGTAACCTGTTTCATATTTAGTTAAGAGCCAGACAGCACTTGTAGGAAACGGTTTGACAAACCAACAACAGAAAGAAGCCTTCACACCCAGGATGAGAATGCTCAATGGTGTCCTGTGGATGTGGCGCAGTTTAAAGCCTGTGTGGCAGCTGAGTGTTAAACACACCTATGATTGAATTCTACCATCTTGGTGTGCTTTATATACTATAGGCATTCTTGAAAGGTTGTAGGGAAACCTAATGTTGTAGTTAAGCTCTATTGTTGTTGTTATCCCTAAGTCATGTCCAACTCTTGCAACCTTATGGATTGTAGCCCGCCAGGCTCCTCTGTCCATGGGAATCTCCAGGCAAGAAGACGGTAGTACATTGCCATTTCCTTCTCCAGGGGATCTTCCTGGCCCAGGGATTGAACCTGTGTCTCCTGTATTGGCAGGCAGATTCTTTACCACTGAGCCACCTAGGAAGCCCAGCTATACAGTACCATACTGTAAAAGATTTAAAATACTTTTCACACAAATAATATATAAAAGAGCAAACAAAAATAAATAAAACATTTTTAACCTTACAGTACAGTACCTTGAAAAGTACAGTAGTACCCGCTACATCACTGCTGCTGTAATGCTTGCGTCCAGGCATCCTGAACTTGAAATAAAAGTACTGTACCTCTATACTCTAGACAATACTGCCATAAAGTACACAGAAGCACAGCCACTGGCAGAGGATGCACCCATGTGACAGTGTATGCCACGTGTGTGAACTAATTTGTGTGATTTGGACATGTGAACCATGTTCACATCTTAGCAAGTTTGCCACTTGAAGGTTTGGGCTTCCCTGATGGCTCAGCAGTAGAGAATCTGCCTGCAGTGCAGGAGATGGAGGAGACCCGAGTTTGATCCCTGGGTTGGGAAGATCCCCTGGAGAAGGACATGGCAACCCACTCCAGTATTCTTGCTTGGAGAATTCCATGGACAGAGGAGCCTGGCGGGCTCCAGTCCATAGGGTCACAAAGAGTTGGACACGACTGAAGTGACTGCACGCGCACACACGCACACAACTCGAAGGATCATATGAGGGGACTTACTGTATTTATGAAAGTCTGCTCAGGGGACAGCGACGCTTGACAGATGAAGAAAAAACTTTTGCAGAAGAACTAGCTGGCGATGGACAGGGAAGCCTGTTGTGCTGCAGTCCATGGGGTCGCAAAGAGTCGGACACTACTGAGCGACTGAACTGAACTGAACTGAGAAGAACTAGCGTCCCAACGGGCCCCTGGTCCCTGCAGCTGCTTGGCCTTGAAGAGGGTGACTCCCTTGAGTTCCGACCCCACAATGTGACCCCTGTCAGCACGCCTCCCCACACCCTTATGACTCAGCACTATTAAGGCCATACAGAAGCCCCACGGCCGAAGCTGGGCCACTCAAGAGCTTGAAGAAGCCACCCTCTGTTGCTTCCCCCATCGCCAGTGCCGCCTCATGGTCTGTGAAGCCTGACACCCGCGTCGGGGACCACCTTCCTCCCTGCGTGGATTCCACTGTGCCGTGCAGCCCCGGAGGGCTGCGGGGGAGGGTCTTGGCTTGGTGTCCCCCTGGGGAAGGCGGGGGCCTAAAGCAGGGGGGACCCAGCTCCCCAGCTGGAAGTCAATCAGAGACCTACACTTTCATCTGCGTTAAGCCACTGGGTCTTCACATGAGGAGACTGTGGCAGGACGCTGAGGGCCACTGCTGTGGCAACTGGCCACTCTTCCCCTGGGGACCACACCCTGGACCTTGGGGGATGGCTTGGACTGAGCTACTGTACTTCCTGTCAGAGCATCACGTGCCTCGTTAGATGGGGTGGGGTGGCCAGGGTGCTTTTGGTCTGACTCGGCGAGCAGCCTGTCAGGCCACCCCGCAGGGTGACAGGAAGCGCCCATGTGCCATGGTCACAGGAAAAGCCAGGCCTTACTTTCTCTCCCCTTCCCATCTGCTAATTTGATTTGCCATGTTAAATTTGATTTATTATTGAATATCACCTTAAGCTGTTTTTAGGGCATGGAAGGCTATAAATATATATGCAGTTAGACCCAGAGGACTCAGCAAGCTGGTCCTTCTCCAACAGTAAGTGTGATGGTCTGACGTGTATTTTTGGTTCTAAACGACCCCAGCTGACCTCCTACAGCGCTTGGATTCACCCAGTAACCATCAAGTTTGCTTTCCACTCAGCCTCGCATAGACACATGAACTCTGTGCATGGCTTTGCTCCACTTTCTGGGTGAGTTCCTATAAATCTACAAAATGTTGCGCAGAGGACACCACCACACTTGCTTTTTTCAAACTGTAGAGAGAAAACAGTTGAATCTAGTTTAGGTTTTTCTTCTCCCTTATTTTATTAGCACCATGCTCTAACCAACTGAGCTAACCGGCCACTTTCCCTTATTTTAAAGCTGTCATAGTTTCAGTGGGCCTTGAAGATGCAGGTTTAGCCCAGACCTTGACCAGCATGGCCCATGGACGAGATTGCTCCCTAGCACTCCACTTAACATCCACATGCTGGAGGGTTCTGCTTCAGAGTCCAGGTGTTTTGAAAATTCCCCAGGAACATGTATGAAATCTTTTTAGTTTGAAACCAAACTCAAAATTTGTGTTAAGGACAACATCCTTCTTTGAGGAAGGCATTTCCTTTTGTTCTTTTAAAAAAAATATTTATTTTATGTATTTGGCTGCACCAGGTTATAGTTGTGGTACACCAACCACCAACTCTTAGTCGTGGCATGTGGGTGGGATCTAGTTCCCTGACCAGGGATCGAACCCAGTACCCCTGCATTAGGAACACAGAGTCTTAGCTACTGGACCACGAAGGAGATCCCTCATTTTGTCCTGATTCAACCTATCGATGGGGGTCTCTGAAGACTTTTATCACGGATGCTAGCATGAGTTGAAGTTCAGAGTCACCTGGCCACAGCTTTCTCACACTACAGCCTGAGGGGGCAGAGTGTAATGGACACAGACTCAGCCATGAGCTGGTGAGTCAGACTGAATGTTGTGATGTTGGGATCTTTTATGTCCGATGTTTCCCTCAGGGAGTTTGGTTAGATGGCAGATGTGTGACTGTGTGGAACTGGTCTGACAGTGCTGGGCACTGTGATGGCTACAGGGCCATGATTTTGAACAAAATAACCAGCACACCCTGGTGGCCAGAGGGAGAAGGGAACCTGCAGACAAGGTGTTAAAAGATCGATCGTGGATGCTCCTGACACCGTGAGAACGGCGGCCTGGCTTGTGGGGATCTCTTGCCAGTTAGGTGCGTGGAGGGATCCATCCTCAGCCTGAAAGAGGGCTCGCTGGACGGCCTCAGTCTGGCTTTTTCTCTCCATCCACCCTCTCTTCCCTGAGTTGACCTTGCAGCCTTGGTAACACTCGCTTGTCCAGTCACTTCTGGCTTTCAACATTCTCTGAATGCTCCCAAAAAAAAAAGAAAAATGCCAAGGTAAAACCTTTCACCACACAATCCTTCAGCTCCATGGACTCCCCCAGCATCCTCATCTGTGTGCATCCATCCCAGCTGTGGTGTTTCTCCTCGTGTGCATGAAGGCCTCCGGCCACCGCGTGCCCTCGTTGGACTTCCCACAAGAGAGGGACCGACCAGGCTGCGGGGCTAGGCACCCTGGCCTGCTCCACCCCCACGACGTCCACCACAGCCCTTTGCCATCCCACATCAAACTTCTCTGTCACGTGGCCATTTCATCACCAGCTCATGGGGGAGTGGATCAGTGTGCAGGCTGAGGTTTGGGGAAAGGTCATATTTACTAATGAGCTATTTGTGTTGTTTGTAGAAGATGTGCCATCCTCAGGGTGGCGTTCGGCCTGTGAGGAGCTGTGGGGAGAGGAGATGGACGCAGAGGAAGAAAGGCAGGTAAGGCGCTGGGAGAACTGCACACGGTTGGGGGGATGACCTGGGGTCTGATCACACTACCCTGACCAGGAGGAAGCTGGAAGCACCCAGGCACCGAGGCGGTCTGAACATCTTCTGTTCAGCTTTGAGGTGATCCCTTCCTCTTGGACCACGGCATGGATCCCACATGCTTCAAGAAAAGGCAGACTTTGGTTTTGCAGCTTCCTCACCTTGCAGATCCAGAGGATGAATTTGGAAGGGCCCTGGCTTCCCTGGTAGCTCAGCTGGTAAAGAATCCGCCTGCAGTGCAGGAGACCCTGGTTGGATTCCTGGGTGGGGAAGATCCCCTGGAGAAGGACTAGGCTACCCACTCCAGTTTTCTTGGGCTTCCCTGGTGGCTCAGAGAGTAACGAATCTGCCTGCAGTGTGGGAGACCTGGGTTCAGTCACTGGGTTGGGAAGTCCCTGGAGGAGGGAATGGGCTACCCACCCCAGTATTCTAGCCTGGAGAATTCCATGGACTGAGGAGCCTGGCAGGCTACAGTTCATGAGGTTGTAAAGAGTGGGACGCGACTGAGTGACTTTCACTCTTATTTATCTGCAAACCCATTGGATCAAAGGTGTTAAGATGTGCGCTTGATACCTGGCAGGTGACATGAAAAACAAGGCTGACTTTCGCTCAGGTGCCCTCAGGCTCCAGGATCTTATCTCGCCAGTTAGACTCCTCCCCTATGATGTCGGAGAATTCCTTTTTCACTACAAAAGAAACACGTCTAATGTCGATTTAAGTTCAACATGCCAGGAAAAGGAAGAAATCTGTAAAAATCTTTCCCGAGGCTGGCTGACTCTCAGAATTAGAAAGGGGAGCAGTGGGTGTGAACAGCCTGCCCGCCCATCCCTGTATACATCCTGCCGGCACAGGATGGCTAACTTATGATTTCAGCCTTACGGCTCGCTCTAAATTTATTTGTTCTGAACACGTTTCTCAGGCTGAGCCTTTCGAAGACTTCCACCCCCAGAGGGGCGAGGCCTGGCAGGGAGGGAGTTAGTGTTTTCTCAGTTTAGAATTCTCTTTCAAAACACCAGCTTGCCTGCGTGCAAACGCATCCGGGCTTTGGGTGCAGCGGGCTGAGTCCTTCCGCTTTTCTTCTACGTCCTTACTCAGGGCTTACCACCAACCGGTAAGCTTTGGGCTTTGCGCCTCATTCGTCACTATTTGCGTGCGAGAATGTGATAGATGGGGGTGTGTGCATCACAGGTGCCCAAAAAGCCACGACTAGGGAAAGAGGGCCAGAGTCACGAGGCAGTGGGTCAGGTGACAGCAAGCGTATAAAAATACCACGGGAATACGGAGGAGGCTTGGACGAATCTGGGAGGACTTCCTGGGGGAGGAAGCGTTTAACACCGGGGTGAATTTCCCTGACCACATGGCAGACCGGAAGAAGGCATGACATCGAGGCACCTGCTTCCACTTGGGCCCCTCAAGGTTTCTACCTGCCTGCCTCTGGGCAGTAATGTAATACCCGCCAGAGGGTGGGGCCTGAGTCGGATGCAGTGAAGGAACACAGGCGCACGCTGCATCTGCCTGAGGCCTGGGCCCAAGCCCGACTGCCTTTAGGGCAGAAAGAGAGTTCTGGGGCTGAGGGACATAGGTGTCTGCTTTCTGATAGGCTGCGGTTTGGTGTTCCGTCTCTGCTTGCTGATATAAGTGGATGCATTCATCCCCTTTGTGAAGAACAAATGAGAGGTTACAACATCGGGCACACGCTGTGTACAGGTAAAGTCTCAAGGCCATTTCATGGACCAGACCCACACATGTGCCTTCATCTGTCCCCTAGCGGACCCTCAGACTTAGTGTGAGGGGCCTACTGGGGAGGGTGCTGCAAGGATCAGAGGGCGGGAATGGGCCGCTGGTGCTGGTGAAGCCCCTATCAGAGCCGAGGAGCCAGACTCTGGCCCTGGAGGGAGCATAGCCATGTTTATGAGGATGTCCATGAAGCCCAGACTGGACTGGGGGCTGCAAAATGACAGCTCTAGCTGAAGGTTCACAGCATCACTTGGTCTCCAGGCTTGTCTCTCTGAATCCTTTCCAAATCAAAATTTTCTCTTGGGGCTCTCTGAGCAGCCATCCTGGCCTGATCTTTCGACAGCAGTCTCCTGACCCAAGCAGCAGAGCCTTATTTACAGGTGGGGTTCCTAACCTAGCAGGCGAGTAAAAGGATCCATAGGTACCAACTCATAATTACCTCTCACCAGAGAGGAGCATCCTAGGTTCTCATTACTTCTCAGGGTTGGCTCCTCACCTGTGGAATAGGGTGGAATCCCTACAAGCAAGCTTGTTTAGAGTCTTAGACCTACAAAGTGCAGGGGCTGCACCTGGTTTGCCAGGTTACACATAGTAGGTGTTCAGCAAATCTGGATAGAGTCTTTATCATGGATTTAATTTTGCAGTTCACTCACTCTTTCCAAATTTCAGCATATGGTAATATCAACTGTTGATTGACATTATTCTAACTATCAGTATCAACCAGTTCCATTCAGGGCAGGTTTTCTAGCTGAAAAGAAACACTGGTTTGATGCAACAAACTAAAGTTACTGAAAAGGGTGAAATTTTTGATAACAGCACTGATTTTCACTTACACCAATATTATCTGGTATTTCGTTCTATCTTCTTACTTTGCTGACTGCTGCTGTTGCTGATAATAATAATGATGATACTAATAATACCAACACTATTATTGAATACTTGCTATATTGCTCTAAACTTTTCATTCATTCATTCACTCAACAAATTTTTATTGATCACATGTCGTGTTCTGTCACTGTTTAGATATTCAGAACAGGACACTAAATAAAAGCTAAACTTCTACTGCAGGGAGAGAGAATAAGCACATGGAGATATCAAAAGAAGGATGAACTTATAGTTTTCTTAGTTGAAAATAGTCAAATGTCAGCAGTTTCATGTTGCTTAGCATAATAATTTCAGATAGCGATGAGAGCATGTGGTATCTTCTCTCAGGGTCCCTGGGAGGTGAACTGTGTGCATTTTGGAGATGAGGAAACTGAGGATCAGAATGTTTATAAAAACTGTCAAAGATCACAGTGCCAGAAAGTGGCCAAGTTGAGACTGGAACCAGAGCAAGTCTGAATCTAGAGTCAGGAGTCACCCATTGCTACTTGAACAAGAGGGTTGCATCCTTAGGGAAGCCACAAATGCTGGCAAACTCCAGACATACACTGGGCAGGGGGCACCATTGGCAGATGGAAATTCCTTGTTAATTTAAAACTCCTTTCCCGACCACAGTGACATGATGGCCTTGAGCAGGCCATGGAGAAAATGAGGCACTTGCAGTCTGGTTGGGATGAATGGGGCAAATACATGTAAGGAAAAGGGTCAGCTGTGGGGCAGAGTGGGCTCTTCAAAGACTGTGCTGCTTCCCTTCTACTTGCTTTATTCATCCTGTGCTTCAGCAACTCTTCATTGAATTTCACTAAATTATAGAAGTGAATATAATACAAGTGTTTTTTTAAAAAAACTTTTCATATGAATAGTTTGTAGAAAGGATGAGAGCCTTGCCCACCTTAACTAGCCCAAAGTGAGTAGGGTAGGTTAGAATGGGGAGAAGTGGGGCAGAAAGCGGGTGATTGAGAGGTGATAGGATAGATGAGATGAAGAAGGGTGGCTAGGTGGGGGTTGTGGAATGGGAAAGGCTGCGTAGGGGTGGGGAGAAATGATGTGGGCTGGGTAAGGTGGAGGGGCCTGGGTGTAAAGGATGAGATGCCATCTTTCTCTCCAAGAAGTTTTAGGTGAGTCGTGTTTTCTCACCTTGACCATTGGGATAAACTAGAATCAAGATTTCTGGGAGAAATCTCAATAACCTCAGATATGCAGATGACACCACCCTTATGGCACAAAGTGAAGAAGAACTAAAGATGAAAGTGAAAAAGGACAGTGAAAAAGTTGGCTTAAAGATCAACATTCAGAAAACAAAGATCATGGCATCCGGTCCCATCACTTCATGGCAAATAGATGGAGAAACAGTGGAAACAGTGGCAGACTTTATTTTGGGGGGCTCCAAAATCACTGTAGATGGTGACTGCAGCCATGAAATTAAAAGATACTTGCTCCTTGAAAGAAAAGTTATGACCAACCTAGACAGCATATTAAAAAGCAGAGTCATTACTTTGTCAACAAAGGTCCATCTAGTCAAATCTATGGTTTTTCCAGTAGTCGTGTATGGATGTGAGAGTTGGACTATAAAGAAAGCTGAGCACCAAAGAATGGATGCTTTTGAACTGTGGTGTTGGAGAAGACTCTTGAGAGTCCCTTGGACTGCAAGGAGACCCAACCAGTCCATCCTAAAGAAAATCAGTCCTGAATGCTCATTGGAAGGACTGATTTTGAAGCTGCAACTCCAATACTTTGTCCACCTGATGCGAAGAACTGACTCATTTGAAAAGACCCTGATGCTGGGAAAGATTGAAGGCGAAAGAAGAAGGGGATGACAGAGGATGAGATGGATGGATGGCATCACATACTTGATGGACATGAGTTTGAGTAAACTTCGGGAGTTGGTGAGGGACAGGGAGGCCTGGCGTGTTGCAGCGAATGGGGTCGCAAAGACTCAGACACGACTGAGCTACTGACCTGAACTGAACTCAGTCTGATTCTTGTTTTGTTTTTTTTCCCCCAACTGGAAAATGAGACATTATTCTACTTCCTCATTTCTACTTTCATTTTAGACACTGGTTAACACTTTGTTAGGATGACCCTATCATGGTAGTTTTCTGACAAGCTGCTTAGGAGATCACCTTCAAGTTAAGTAGCTGTTTCTCCCAGTGAGGGCATAGTGCCCAAGGGCATGAAAACCTTCAACCATGGGACCTGTTCCTGGGAACCTGGGTGGAGAGATCTTTCTACTGAGAGTCTGCTGGGTGGGAGTGTCATTGTCAACTGGACTTGCATGGCATGGGCTTGGACAGCCAGTTGGCTTCACACATGAGCCAGGATCTCATGGGATGTGGGGCTAGGAAGGGTGAGTGACTAGAATAAGTTCAGATGTCATTGAAACACAGAGAAAGGGGCTAGACAGAGTGTCTAAGAGTTTAACGCTGAACTAGTCGAGGGCTTGGCAGAGCCTCAGGTGCAAAGCCTCAAGTTACTGGGTTTTTTTTTTTGGTTACTTATTTACTTCTTTAGCAACTAGCTCTGTCTCCTGGTGAAACGTTTGTTTAGTAAAGACATATCACTCTTTGAAGGGAAGACAGAGAAAACAGGAAAATTGTCAATTACCATAATCTCCTCCCATGGAGAGAATTCTGCTGCAGTGGGTTGGGGCGAGGCCTGGGTGATCCCCAGGGTGGCCTGATAATATCTCTGATGACAGCAATAGCAACAGAAGATCTTTTTCTCTTCTTTACCATATTACACCGCTTGGAAAGGACTCGTCACATAACCCGGGCTCCACTGTACTCTGGATTTCTTGAAGAATCTAGCAAGCTGGAATAAAGGGGCCACATAGATATGTTCTGACCTGGGACAGGGTCCCCAGAGATTTAATGACACATACACATATTATCTCATTTTCTAGAGTAGTGGTTCTCAAACTTGAACATACATCAAAATTACCTGGAAAGTTTGTTACAACAGATGGTGGGACCTCACCCTCAGAGTTTCTGATGCAATAGGTCTGGGGTGGGGGCTGAAAATGTGTATTTCTACCAAGTTTTCAGAGGTGGGTGCTGATGCTGCCAGCTCAGGTATCACATTTTTGAGAAGCAGCGTTCCAGAGTTCTATGTTTCACTTCTGAACCATTTGCAACTACCATCTATGAAACCACAGCTTTGAAAATAGGTCTATTTATTTTTTTTCCAGTGTTTCCACTCATCCAAAAATTTTAAAAATGGAGACCATTCTTGAGTTCATGGTTTAGAATGGTTTAAATAGAATCCATAAGATGAATATGTGGCATTCATGCCATACTCTCCTTAAGGACCATCTGGTATAGTGTATATTTATAATCCTCATGCCAGAAGCACATTTGTGTAAGAATGATGTACCCCCCTGATTGCTCCTTTTCTGTCTCTTTCTCTGAGTTCACTTACCCCCAAATATATCATTCCATAAGGAACTTTTTGCTCTTGCAGAGAGAAGCTAGTGTTGCAGGTTCTGGAGTCAGATTGTCTGGGCTTATGTTAGGCTGAGCAACTTTCCAGCTTGTGGTCTTGTGCAAATAACTTATGTTCTCTGTGTCTCAGTTTCTCTGTCTTTAAAATGGGAATCATCATGGTGCCTCTTTCATAGGATTGAGAAGAAATTGCGTCGATATCTGGAAAGCACTTAACTTGCTGTCTTGTACCTGGAAGGGCTTAAGGCATGTGAATATCATACTGATATTTTCATTTTTATTATATCCCCTCTTTGTTGGTGATCTCATTGTTTTAAATAACACTTCTAGGTATATAAGCCACTCTGGATCTTCTCTTCGGTACAGCTCTATATTTTTAGCAACTGATGGACCTGTGTCTTCTTGCTCAGTAAGTTGCCAAGTCCTAAGCAACCTATCTCTGACTCTCTGTTCTTTTTATGTCTCTCCATTCTCACCTCTATTACCATAGTTGGGTCCAGCTCACAACTCCCTGAATATTTGTCACAACTATAATCCATGCATTCTCTCAAAGTAGGAACCAGGGGGTCAGTCTAATATCATCTCTCTTCTACTATCATCTCATCTTCTCATCATCATCGCTGTAACATTGGTACAGTTACCAATGCTGTGGATTCTCCTTTGGAAGCCTTCCTAGTAATTTCTCTCTTTTTTTCTAGTCTCTCTCTTCTTCAGTTTTATTTGTATTTGCTGATCCATTAATGTGCCTAAAACATATTACTTCCTGTTAAGTTTCATTGTCTTACCCACTACCTGCAGAATACAATGAAAAAAATTTAACTTAATATTCAGTGTTCTATTTGAGCTGCCCCAGCATACGTTTCCAAATATATTTCTTCTACTCCCCATTATGCTTCCTTTGCGCAACCACACCAACCTACATATGGCTCCATTCTCCTGGTCCACTGTGACACCTCAGAGTCAAATATCCAGCTATAAGTATTCACTTTTACCCTGAGCTACAAGACCACTTTGTCTGAATTGCTTTGTAGGCTTTTACTTTATGCACATTTTATTAGACTTTTAAAGACACAGCCCATATTTCATCTACTCAAATATCATCTCCTGTATATAAAGCACTTCCTTTTTAAATAACTAAAAAATCACTGTCAATTAAAATATGACACAGTGCTTTCACATCACTTAGATTCAATTTACACATATTGAAAAAGCTATTTTGGATATTTTGCAGACACAGATTCATATCCTTGTCATACTTGTACATTTGTTAGAAGGAAAATATAACTAATATGAAAAAGATGTTCCTAGAAGTTTCTTCTAATTCAGAGTCTGAATAAAATGAATCGTTTTTTTGACTCCAAGTCTTGCTGTCTATGTTTTTCTAAATTTTATTGTCCTTTAGGTTATTTCAAGAGCATTAGAAGGCAATAAAATTAGAATCAGGAAAAGAATAGAAAACAAGTTTGAAACGGAAAAGGTAGTTTTTAAAAGGCACTAAAATTGATAAGCTGCTACTTAGATTGGTCAAGGAAAGAGAAAATTCAAATTACTAATAACAGGAAGGAAGGAGGGACCAACACTACAGATACTATAGACACTGCCACAATAGGAAGGGAATATTATGAACAATTTTATATCAACAAATTGAATAACTTAGATAAAATGGTACAACTACCAAAGTGGCTTAAGGGAAAAATAGATAAACGTAATAAGTCTGTATCTATTAAAGAAATTAAATACATGGTAAAAGCAATAAGAAAATCTTTCCATAGAGAAAACTCCAGGGACACATGATTCCATTGGTAAATTCTACCAAACATTTATATTTAAACAATAAATATAGTTTATTGTTATCTTTTTGATACATTGTACATATATGATACATTGTACACTGGAGGGGTTATCTAAGACTTGTAAGGTTGATTCAACATTAAAAAACATCAGTGTAATTACACATTTCAGCAGACTGAAAAAAATGAAAATCTCAATAGATGCAGAAAAGCCTTTGATGAAATTTAAGACACATTCATGATAAAAACTCTCAGCACACTACCAATAGAAGGAAACTTCCTTAATCTGATAAGACATCCACAAAACCCCTATAGCCCATACCACAATTAGTGATGAAAAATTAAATATTTTCCCTCTAATATCAGGAACAAGACAGGAATGTCTACTTTCACAACTCTTTTTTTTAATGGCCTAATATTTTTATTATTTTTTTTTCATTTATTTTTATTAGTTGGAGGCTAATTACTTTACAATATTGTAGTGGTTTTTGCCATACATTGACATGAATCAGCCATGGATTTACATGTATTCCCCATCCCGATCCCCCCTCCTGCCTCCCTCCCCATCCAATCCCTCTGGGTCTTCCCAGTGTACCAGCCCTGAACACTTGTCTCATGCATCCAAGCTGGGCTGGTGATCTGTTTCACCCTTGATAGTATGCTTGTTTCAATGCTGTTCTCTCTGAACATCACACCCTCACCTTCTCTCACAACTCTTATATAACATTGTACTAGAGATTTTAGTAAGATAATAAAAAGGAAAAGGAAAAGCCATACAAATTAGACAGGAAGAAATAAAGCTGCTTTTATTTGCAGATGATATAATCATTCATAGAAATTCCTGAAGACTCTATGCATAAAAGCTACTAGAACTAATAAGTGAGTTTAGCAAATTTGCCGAATACAATTTATATAAGTATCAGTTGTATCCTGTGTTTTACATACTAACAAGAATTAGTTGAAAAATGAAATTTAAAAAGAACCATTTACAATAGCACAAGACATGAAATAGTGTTAAATTAACAAAATATGTGTTAGATTTATACGCAAAAACTTCTAAACATTGATGAGAAAAATTTTAAAAGATCTAAATAAGTGGTGAAATGTACTGTGTTCATGGTTTGGAAGACATAATGGTTAAAATACCAGATCTTTATATGTAGTCCCTCGATATATATGTTTTAATACAATTCTAATCAAAATCTCAGTGAGCTTTTTGTAGAGAGCGACAAGCTGATTCTTCAGTATGTATAGGATAATCAAAGACCTGGAATAGTCAAAACAATTTTGAAAAAGTCATACAAAGAGAGCTTGCACAAATTTGCAGTAACCAGTACAGTGCAATGTTAGCATAAGGACACAAGGACAGACATGTAGAGTTCAGAAATGTATGCACACATACGGTCAATTTGTTTTTGACAAAGGTGTCACAGTAACTCAATGGAGAAAGGATAGTCTTTTCAATAATGCTGCTGAGACAACTGCATATCTACATGCAAAAACCAAGAACAACAAAAGCAACAATGACCTTCTATCACCATTTACAACAAACTTCTTCACATGTATACAGAAGGTAACTTGGAAAAACAAAAGTTGAAATGCCTTGTAGTCCTAAATCCAAAGGCTAAAACCACATAACTTCTGGAATAAAACATTTGAGATAGTCTTCGTAATCTTGGATTAGGGAAAGACTTTTTAGAACATGAGAAACACAAATCACAAAAGAAAAAAAAAAGGATAAATTTGCTTCATCAAATTAAAAACTTTCTCTTTGAAAAACATTGTTAAAAGAATTAAAGACAAACCACTGACTGGGCAAAAATATTTACAAAACACGTATCTGGTAAAGATGTGTATCTGCAGCACAGGAAGAAGTTTTGCAACAGACCAGTTTTTTAAAATGAGCAGGTGATGTGACTAGCACTTCATCAGAGAAGAAATATGGAAGATAAATAAACACATGGAAAGATGTCCAACATTGTTAGTCATTGGTGGTGGTGGTTTAGTCGCTAAGTTGTGTCCGACTCCTGAGACCTGACGGACTGTAGCCTGTCAGACTTCTTTTTCCATGGGATTCTCCAGGCAAGAATACCAGAGTGGATAGTTATTTTCTTCTCCAGGGGATCTTCTCCACCCAGGAATTGAACCCAGGTCTCTTGCATTGCAGGCTGATTGTTTACCCACTGAGCTATGAGGGAATTAGGTAAATGCAACCTGGGGCTTCCCCAGTGGCTCAGCAGGAACGAATCCGCCTGCAATGCAGGATCTGCCGGAGACGCGGGTTCAATGCCTGGGTCAGGAAGATCCCCTGGAGGAGGGCATGGCAGCCCACTCCAGAAATCTTGCCTGGAGAATCCTGTGGACAGAGGAGCCTGGCGGGCTATAGTCCATAGGGTCGCAAAGAGTTGGACACAACTGAAGTGACTTAACACGCACACAAATGCAAATTAGAACTGTGTTGAGCTACCACTACATACCTATTGGAATACCAAACAACTCAAAACAAAACACCCTGACAATACCAAGGGCTGACTATGACATGGAGGAGCAGCTGTAACTTTCAAACAGGGCTGCTGGGCATGCAAAGTACTGTTACTTTGGGAAAAAGTATGGCAACTTCTTATACAGTTAGTCACTTACCATATGACCCAGCAATCCCACTTCTTTTTATTTTAAAGAGAAGTGAAAGCATAGCCATACAACATACAAAACCCTGTATGAAGGTTTATAATAATTTTACTCACAATTGTCTCAAATTGGGAAAAACTCAAATATCTATCTACTGGATAATGGGCAGACCAAATTGTATGTCAACATAATGGAATGAAAGTGAAAGTCGCTCAGTCATGTCCGACTCTTTGTGACCCCACGGACTATACAGTCCATGGAATTCTCTAGGCCAGAATACTGGAGTGGGTAGCTTTTTGCTTCTCCAGGGTCTTCCCAACCCCAGGATCGAACCCAGGTATCCCACATAGTGGAATACTACTCAGCAATAAAAAGGAACAAAATCTTTAAAAATTTTTATAGTCAGCTTGCTGTACATTGTATTGCCAGAACTTAGTTACAACTAGAAGTTTGTATCATTTGACTACCTTCACCTATTTCTCCCAAACTTTCTTCCCTCACTTCTGGCCACCACCAATCTGTTCTCTGTTTTTATGAGTTTGATTTTTTTAGATATTACATATAAGTAATATTATAAAATATTTGTCTTTCTCTGTATGACTTATTCAGTTAGCATGATGCCCTCAAGGTCCATTTGTATTGTCATAAATGGCAGTATTTCCTTGTTTTTTTTAATGGCTGAATAATGTTTGATTGGATATATGTACCATTTTTTTTAATCCATTCAATTACTGATGGACATTTAGGTTGTTTCCAAGTCTTGGCTGTTGTAAATAATGCTACAGTGAATAAGGGAGTACAGACATCTCTTTGAGATACTTATTTCATTGTCTTTGGATATATACTCAAAAGTGGAATTATTGAATCACATGGTAGTTCTCACAGTCATGTCCATTGAGTCAATGATGCCATCTAATCATCTCATCACACTCTGGCAGATGGTGAAGGACAGGTAAGCCTGATGTGCTGCAGTCCACGTGGTCTCAGAGTCAGACACAACTGAGCAACTGAACAATAACAACATGGTAGTTCTATTTTTAATTTTTTGAGGAATCTCCACAGTGGTTTCCATAGTGACTGAACTAATTTACATTTCTAGCAACAGTGCATGAGGATTCCCTTTCTCCACATTCTCAAAAACTCTTACCTTTTCTGTTTCTGATAAGAGCCACTCTAACAGGTTGGCACCTGATATTATGGTTTTGATTTGCACTGTTCTTTTACTTTGCCAACAAAGGTCCGTCTGGTCAAGGCTATGGTTTTTCCGGTAGTCATGTATGGATGTGAGAGTTGGACTGTAAAGAAAGCTGAGCGCTGAAGAATTGATGCTTCTGAACTATGGTGTTGGAGAAGACTCTTGAGAGTCCCTTGGACTGCAAGGAGATCCAACCAGTCCATCCTAAAGGAGATCAGCCCTGGGTGTTCATTGGAAGGACTGATGCTGAAGCTGAAACTCCAATACTTTGGCCACCTGATGCGAAGAGTTGACTCAATGGAAAAGACCCTGATGCTGGGAGGGATTGGGGGCAGGAGGAGAAGGGAACAACAGAGGATGAGACGGCTGGATGGCATCACTGACTCGATGGGCATGAAATTGAGTGAACTCCGGGAGTGGGTGATGGACAGGGAGGCCTGGTGTGCTCCCTGGCATGCTGCGATTCATGGGGTCGTAAAGACTCGGACACGACTGAGCGACTGAACTGAACTGAGTGATTAGTACTGTTGATCACCTTTTTATGTCCCTATTGGCCATTTGTATGTCTTCTTTGAAAAATGTCCATTCAATTCCTCTGTCCATTTTTTAATCGCATTGGGTTCTTTCGGCTATTGAGTTGTGTGAGTGCTTTATATATTTGAGATACTAACCTTTTATCAGATAGATGATTTGCAAATATTTTCTCCCATTCTGTCTTCTGCCTTTTCATTTCATTGATGGTTTCTTTTGCTGTGCAGAAGCTTGTTAGTTTGAGGTAGTCCCACTTGTTTACTTTTTCTTTTGTTACCTTTTATTTTGGTGTCAAACCCAAAAAATCATCGACAAGACCTATGTCAAGGAGCTTATCCTCCCAATTCATTTCATCTTTCTTCCCCCTTTGGTGTGTTGGGAAGTTTTAAATTAATGATTCCATATTACTAATGGTCTGCTCAACAAAATCTTCTTACATGCAATAATATAGATAAATCTCAGAAGCACTGTGCTGAGAGAAAGAAATCAGACACAAAAGGCTGCATGCTGTATAATTCATTTATATGACAGTCTGGAAAAGGTGAAGTTAAAGGCAGAGTTCAGTTCACTAGGTGCCAAGGTCTGGAGGAGGGAGAAAAGCAATGACCACAGAAGGTGCATATGGACCCCTTTCAGGGATAATGAAAAATAGTCTATCTCTTGATTTTATTGTGGTTACATAAGTGTACATACTTTTCAAAAATTAATAGAACTGAACATCTAAAAGAATGAATTTTACATTATGTAAATTTTATTTCAAGAGACCTGTCTTTCCACTATCGTCTTAAATTTTTTTTGTCTTGAAATTGTTTTTTTCAAACTAATGATACTCATTCTGCAAATTGTGATACATATATTCAGGAAATGGTAACTACATCATAAATGCTGCCTGGCCACAGAAGTTTTGGAAACATTAAAATATGAAAAAATGTGCTTCTTAGAATCAATGCATTGGGATTCTTTCTCTTCCCTAGGGAAGGGAACCCTTTAAGCTTCTAAGACCCTTCATGGCATCATTGGAGACTGGCTTTTCCTTACTTCACAATCTTTGGTTAATAATTATTGAGTCATTTAATGCTTTTTACATCAGAGAGGTTTCTTAAACCTGAACTAATAGGTAGGGAATTTTGTGCCTTGGGAGACAAAGGGAATGCACCAATAATAATCAGGCAGAAGATTTTCATGAAATAACTCTATTCTGTGGATCAAAATGTATCCTTTTTTTCTGAGTATAAAAATAATACCAAAAATTAATGTATGTCTATTGGTACAACATTGGAGTGCATAGAAGCAGTATAACCTCCTACCCATAAACCCAACACTGTTAAATATTTTAAAACACCACATTTCAACTCTCAGATACACTGTTTTCACATATTAACATCTCTGAAATCTGGGTACATTTATACTGAGTCATATCTTAACCTCTTTCAGTTCAGTGGACTGAAGTTGTATCAGTTCAGTTCAGTCGCTCAGTTGTGTCCGACTCTTTGCAATCCCATGGACCGCAGCATGCGAAGCCTCCCTGTCCATCAGCAACTCCCGGAGTTTACTCAAATTCACGTCCATTGAGTAGGTGATGCCATCCAACCATCTCATCCTCTGTCGTCCCCTTCTCCTCCCACCTTCAATCTTTCCCAGCATCAGGGTCTTTTCTAATGAGTCTGTTCTTCGCATCAGTTGGCCAAAATATTGGAGTTTCAGCTTCAGCATCAGTCCTTCCAATGAATATTTGGGACTGATTTCCTTTAGGATGGACTGGTTGGATCTCCTTGCTGTCCAAGGGACTCTCAAGAGTCTTCTCCAACACCATAGTTCAAAAGCATCAATTCTTCAGCACTTAGCTTTCCTTATAGTCCAACTCTCACATCCATACATGACTACTGGAAAAACCATAGCCTTGACTAGATGGACCTTTGTTGGCAAAGTAATGTCTCTGCTTTTTAATATGCTGTCTAGGTTGGTCATAATTTTTCTTCTAAGGAGTGAATTTTAATTTCTTGGCTGCAGTCATCATCTGCAGTAATTTTGGAGCCCAGAAAAATAAAGTCTGACACTGTTTCCACGGTTTCTCCATCTATTTGCCATGAGATGATGGGACCAGATGCCATGATCTTAGTTTTCTGAATGTTGAGTTTTAAGCCAACTTTTTCACTCTTCTCTTTCACTTTCATCAAGAAGCTCTTTAGTTCTTTTTCACATTCTGCCATAAAGGTAGTGTCATCTGCATATCTGAAATTATTGATATTTCTCCCAGCAATCTTGATTCCAGCTTGTGCTTCATCCAGTCTAGCATTTATCATGATGTACTCTGCATATAAGTTAAATAAGCAGAGTGACAATGTACAGCCTTGACGTACTCCTTTTGCTATTTGGAACCAGTCAGTTGTTCCATGTCCAGTTCTAATTGTTGCCTCCTGACCTGCATACAGATTTTTCAGGAAGCAGGTCAGGTGGTCTGGTATTCCCATCTCTTGAAGAATTTTCCAAAGTTTGTTGTGATCCACACAAAGGCTTTGGCATAGTCAATGAAGCAGAAATAGATGTTTTTCTGGAACTCTCTTGCTTTATGATCTAGCAAATGTTGGCAATTTGATCTCTGGTTCCTCTGCCTTTTCTAAATCCAGCTTGAACATCTGGAAATTCATGGTTCACATATTGTTGAAGCCTGGCTTGGAGAATTTTGAGTATTACTTTACTAGCGTGTGAGATGAGTGCAGTTGTGCAGTAGATAGAACATTCTTTGGGATTGCCTTTCTTTGGGATTGGAATGAAAACTGACCTTTTCCAGTCGTGTGGCCACTGCTGAGTTTTCCAGTTGTATGGCATATTGAGTGCAGCACCTTCACAGCATCATCTTTTAGGATTTGAAATAGCTCAACTGGAATTCCATCACCTCCACTAGCTTTGTTTGTAGTGATGCTTCCTAAAGGCCCATTTGACTTCATATTCCAGGATGTCTGGCTCTAGGTGAGTGATACACCATTGTGGTTATTTGGGTCATGAAGATCTTTTTTGTATAGTTCTTCTGTGTATTCTTGCCACCTCTTCTTAATATTTTCTGCTTCTGTTAGGTCCATACCATTTCTGTCCTTTATTGTGCCCATCTTTGCATAAAATGTTCCCTTGGTATTTCTAATTTTCTTGAAGAGATCTCTAGTCTTTCCCATTCTCTTACTTTCCTCTATTTCTTTGCATTGATCACTGAGGAAGGCTTTTTTATCTCTCAGTGCTATTCTTTGGAACTCTGCATTCAAATGGGTATAGCTTTCCTTTTCTGCTTTGCCTTTCACGTCTCTTCTTTTCACAGCTATTTGTAGGGCCTCCTCAGGCAGCCATTTTGCTTTTTCACATTTCTTTTTCTTGGGGATGGTCTTGATCCCTGTTTCCTGTACAATGTCACAAACCTCTGTCCATAGTTCTTCAGGCACTCTGTCTATCAGATCTAATTCCTTGAATCTATTTGTCACTTCCACTGCATAATCATAAGGGATTTCATTTAGGTCATACCTGAATGATCTAGTGGTTTTCCCTACTTTCTTCAATTAAAGTCTGAATTTGGCAATAAGGAGTTCATTATCTGAGCCACAGTCAGCTCCCAGTCTTGTTTTTGCTGACTGTATAGAGTTTCTCCATCTTTTGCTGCAAAGAATATAATCAATCTGATTTCGGTGTTGACCATCTGGTGATGTCCATGTGTGGAGTCTTCCCTTGTGTGTTGGAAGAGGGTGCTTGCTATGACCAGTGCATTCTCTTGGCACAACTCAATTAGCCTTTTCCCTGCTTCATTCTTTACTCCAAGGCCAAATTTGCCTGTTACTCCAGGTATGTCTTGACTTCCTACTTTTGCATTCCAGTCCCCTATAATGAAAAGAACATTTTTTTGGGTGTTATTTTTAGAAGGTCTTGTAGGTCTTCATAGAACCATTCAACTTCAGCTTCTTCAGCATTACTGATTGGGGCATAGACTTGGATTACTTTGATATTGAATGGTTTGCCTTGGAAATCAACAATGATCATTCTGTCGTTTTTGAGACTGCATTCAAGTACTGCATCTCGGACTCTTGTTGACTTTGATGGTTACTCCATTTTTTCTAAGGGATTCTTGCCCACAGTAGTAGATATAATGGTCATCTAAGTTAAATTCATCCATTCCAGTCCATTTTAGTTCACTGATTCCTAAAATGTTGATATTCACTCTTGCAGTCCTGTCTGACCACTTCCCATTTGCCTTGATTCATGCACCTAACATTCCAGGTTCCTATGCAGTATTGCTCTTACAGCATCGGACTTTGCTCCTATCACCAGTCCCATCCACAGCTGGGTGTTGTTTTTGCTTTGGCTCTGTCTTTTCATTCTTTCTGGAGCTATTTCTCCATTGATCTCCAGTAGCATATTGGGCAGCTACCAACCTGTGGAGTTCATCTTTCAGTGTCTTATCTTTTTGCCTTTTCATACTGTTCATGAGGTTCTCAAGGTAAGAATACGCAAGTGGTTTGCCATTCCCTTCTCCAGTGGGTCACATTTTGTCAGAACTTTCCACCATGACCCGTCGGTCTTGTGTGGCCCTACACGGCATGGCTCATAGTTTCATTGATTTAGACAAGGCTGCGGTCCATGTGATCAGTTTGGTTAGTTTTCTGTGATTGTGGTTTTCAGTCTGTCTGCCCTCTGATGGAGAAGGATAAAAAAGGCTTATAGAAGCTTCTTGATGAGAGAGACTGACTGAGGGGGAAACTGGGTTTTGTTCTGATGGGTGGGACAATGCTCAGTAAATCTTTAACCCAGTTTTCCGTTAATGGGTGAAGCTGTGTTCCCTCCCCATTATTTACCTCCCCAAACTCAGTGGAGGTAATGAAATTAATGGTGACCTCCTTCAAAAGGTCCCATGCACGCACTGCTACACTCAGTGACCCCAATGCTGCATCAGGCCACCACCGACCCATGCCTCCGCTGGAGACTCCTGGACACTCCCAGGCAAGTCTGGGTCAGTGTCTTATGGGTCACTGCTCCTTTCTCCTGGTCCTGGTGCACACAAGGTTTGTTTGAGCCCTCTGAGCATCTCTGGTGGGAATGGGATTTGATTCTAAATGCAAATTAGCCCCTCCTACCATCTTGCAAGGGCTTCTTCTTTGCCCTTGCTGTCCTTGCTGAGCATGTGAACATCTGCTGATTGTTCATGTCAGCTCAATTAGACAACTTTTACCCTCAATGGTCAGTTCACCAACCATTCAAGGGAATGTGAGTCTTCAAAATGGGTCAAAATCCTTCCCTCAAGACCTTTTGGAAAGGCTAAGCATTAACTCTTGCATAATAGGCCTCAGTGGCTTGGAAGAAAATACCAAAATAGTAACAGAGCATTCATTTAAAAACTGCTGTCTCACCTACATTCTGGATGGCTCAGAGGATGATGTTGCATAGAAATGCACAGATACCAACAACTGAATCATAACATGATTCAGAAGTGTTGAAACCACAATGCCAAGAGGTTGCAGGAATATTTTAGTCCATTTATTTCACTTACCTATTTCTTTTTGCATATATAGGAGTGATATATATAAATAAAACTCTATGCATCAATAAGTCTAAAAAGTATAAAGTCTGAAAGTATAAAAGAAAAATTCTAAGGGATGAAGTATTGTGTCACAGTTTTTTCTTTAGTTGTGGCACATACAATGAGCATTTTTTATTTCTGGGACATACCACATAATCTCTTTTGCAGTTGGGTTCATCTTCAATTTGACTGAAGATAACATTTCCTTCATCTTTTCTGTGCATTATAAAACATTTTTGTTTGTGATTTTAAGCAGAAAAGGTGCAAGAATAGGACAAAAGAGCCCTGCCAATCTATAATTTTTTTTTTTTTCTGAACCATTCAAAGCTACATAAGAGTGTCTTTCCTCAGAACGATGACATTTCCTTACATATCTGGAGTACAGTGATCAAATCTGGAACTGTAACAGTGATAAAACACTATTACCTAATCTACAGCCCATCTCCACATTTCATCAGTTGTCCCAGTAATGTCTTCCACAGTTGTTTTTGCCCAGTCTAGGATTCCATCCAGGATCTCACACTACATTTAGTCATCATGTTTCTTTGGACTCCTTTAATTTGAAACAGTTACCTAGCCTTTCTTTGTCTTTCTTGACACCGACATTTATTAAGAGTACATGCTAGTTATTTTGTAGAATTTACCACACTTTTAGTTTTCCTGTTGCTTTCCCATGATTCATTTTGGGTTATATTTGGCAGTGAACAATAGAAATTATTGTTTCCTTCTCAGTGCATGACCTTAGGAGATACATGATGTAACTTTTTCCATATCGGTGACATCAACTTTGATGAGTTAGTTTGATACAACTATGATGGTTTGCTTTTCTTATACCTTATTGATACAGTAGTGTTCAGACTGTATATGAAAGGTATGTTCATCTTTCCTCCCTTAGAATCATAAACATATGTCATTATTAAAAACTCTCAGTATTTGTTATTATGCAAAAAGAACAAAGTCTAAAATGTCTGAATGCAGTCTGGGTTGAGCCAAGTTATCTTGAAAGTTGGGTTTGAGCTTAGGCCCTGATTAGGCCTGATTGGGCATAGTAGGTGCCCAATCAATGTCTGTTGAAATCTTGTTTTCATGAAGTTATTTCATGGGAAATAACTAAAAATGAAGCATTAGGAAAAAAAAGCAAGTTGCAGATAGTGGCAGCCCAGCTGAAGATGTGATTAATAAGACAAACTCTGAGTAGAAAGACTGATTTAAATTTTTTCCTTTCTTTTGCCCCCAGAACCTTTTCTGTGAAAATGAGTACAGCTATATCTGCTGAGCAGAGTGGAAGTCACTTATTTTTAGAATACCAGGCTTCCTTTGTTTGAATATAATATTGTGGGATACTGTCCTTTCTCTTCACATTTTCATTTTCTACTTATGACCTGGAAAAATGAAGACTTGTTGGATAATTTCCAGATTAGCAGCTTATAGCTCCTTTTCAAGTAAAGCCTTTAAGCACTGGAAAGTGAATTCAATTAGCTAATCTGCTATTTCCTGTAATTTAGTTTAATGCACTTTAATACCTAAAATATCTATCAGAGGTAGACATATTGTTGAGCGGTGAGTCTGATCTTCTCTGGGGGACACGACAGGGTCTGTAGTTGGTTGTTCTTTTAAGCAAATGAGCTCCTCATACTGCTTGCTGGAACCTGGCCTGGCTGGCATCCTTACTCTGGTGCATTCGGGTCAGCATCCAGGGTCTCTACAGCGCCCCCTCTGGTGGAACTTCTAACTCCGCTTGTCGCCTGGTCGGGGGGCACCTGCCCTAGAGGGCTCCCCCTGCAGGGCTGGGGTGGCTGGTTCCTGCTGCCTAATGGAATTTCCTCCACTCTCTTCCTGGGCCCTGGTCACTCCTTGTCATGTTGCCTTTTGTTTCAACAAAGCAATCTTCACTTCCTCAGGCCCCGAGTTTTGCAGGACCAGCCTCGCATAGGTGGATGCTGAACTCCTTGTCCACTCCACTCTGTCCAGAGCCCAAGACCCGTCACCCTGGGGAAGGCAGCTGGCAGGCAGATCCTGGGTGTCTGGTTTTCAGACCCTTCAAGGAGCATCTGAAGCACTAGCAAACTCTGCCTACTGCCTGTGAGCATCAGATGCCCCGGTTGTCCTCACCCTTGTTCCCTCTTGACCCGCAGGGACCCGCAGGACAGCCAGGTGACGGTGAAGATGAAGGTGTTGCCGCCTGCACACTGGGTGACCCCTGAGTGTGCACCGGGAGGGTGGGGGCAAACCCTTCCGTGACTTTCGTACTGAGTTTACCTTCCTTGGACATTTTTCTCTCCTGTAAAAGGGGCATCCTTGAACTCCTCCTGGGAGAACACACACATACACACACAAGCACAGATGGTACTGCTGGTGGCCTGGGGAGTAGAGTCCGGGGCACTGTGGTCCCTTATGGGAAACAAAAACTAGACTCCACCCCAGGGTTTCTCAGCCTTGGCATCCTTTACTTTGAGAGTCAGATCATGCTTTGTTGGGGGGACTGTTGTGTGCATTTTAGGACATTTAAAAGCCCCTCTGAGCTCTACCTACTAGACAGCCCCTCTTGCAACATCCAAAGTCTTCAGACTCTGCCCAATGTCCCCTGGATTAAAACTGCTGCTTTGCACTAACCTGCATGCATGCTAAGTAGCTTCAGTTGTGTCCGACTCTGTGCGACCCTATGGACTGTAGCCCTTAGGCTCCTGTGTCCACGGGATTCTCCAGGCAAGAATACTGGAGTGGGTTGCTGTGCCCCGCTCCAGGGAATCTTTCTGACCCAGGTATTGAACTCACATCTCTTAAGTCTCCTGCATTGGCAGGTGGATTCTTTACCACTAGCGCCACCTGCCTATCTTAAAACTAAATTTGATTTCATCATAAAAGTCACATATACATGCCCACCAGAAAAATTTTAGAAAACAAAGAAATGCACCCCAAAAAAGAAGGTGAAGTTTTCCCTTAATCTTTCACATTTGTTCAATCACACTATGCAAAGTTTTGTGCCCTTCATTTTTTGTCCAATATAACATTAAGTAACATCAAGTTCAGATTATTAATTTAATTTTATGGTATGTACATATATTATCTCCAGCTCACTCCCTCCAGTCTATTCACTTAGTCTAGTTGGAAATTAACTCAGCCCTTCATACCTGGTGGGAGGTGAGTCTGAGTGCAAACCTCACTAGGGGTGGATGGGATCAGGTCTGTCTCACAGTCTCCATCCAGCTTCTTGAAACCAGGACACAAGCAAATACTGATGTCCTGGTTCTTGGGGGATCAAGAATCATTTCATGCCCATTTATTAGCCGGTATCATTTTATGTGTTTGACAGAATTCTTGTTTTCATATGACTATGACTCTCTTATCCATCCATATTCAACATTAGTGTGTGTAGTAGAGTAGACCTTGATCCTTCGAAATGTATGTGCCTAAATATATGTTATTTATTATTTTTTAGCTGTGGTTTGTTTGTATCTGAGGCAGTGCTTTCTGACATGTGGCCAGACGCCCACAAAGCCTTTTAATAGCTTCAGAGCACAGGCTGTGCCGAAGGATGTCCCACGAGAAGCATATTATCATTTAAGTTTGAAAAGGCCTTACTTAGTTCAATTATTTATAGCCTCAGGCAGGAATTCTATCATTATGGGCATAAAAATATATTGAAGAATGGTGATGTATTTGACAGGAAATGCTGAAGGTTTAATTATACCCCCAGTGAAGGACAAGGTTAAAACTGATGAATATCTGTCAGTGACCTGTGACCCAGTGGCTTAGCATGTAGGTGTGAGACACACTACACTTTTATGCCAGGCTGCTGCCATGGCCCTCATGGGGGTACACACAGCCCTTGGTGTCTGGCTCTGACAGCAGTGACTGTTTTTTATTTTTATTTTTAGTAAACATAAAATTCCCCATTTTAACCATTAGCCATTTTTAACTGATTAAGTGATATTAAGTATTCTCACCCTGTAGTGTAGCCATCACCACCATCCATCTGTAGGATGATTCTATCTTCCCAAATGGAATTCTGTTCCCATTAAATAATCACTTCCCATTCCTTACTCCCCTTCAGTTTAGTTCAGTTGCTCAGTCGTGTCCTACTGTTTGCGACCCCATGAATTGTAGCACGCCAGGCCTCCCTGTCCATCACCAACTCCCGGAGTTTACCCAAATTTATGTCCATCGAGTCGGTGATATCATCCAGCCATCTCATCCTCTGTTGTCACCTCCTCCTCCTGCCCCCAATCCCTCCCAGCATCAGGATCTTTTCCAATTAGTCAGCTCTTCGTATCAGGTGGCCAAAGTGTTGGAGTTTCAGCTTCAGCGTCAGTCCATCCAATGAACACCCAGGACTGATCTCCTCTAGGATGGACTGGTTGGATCTCCTTGCAGTCCAAGGGACTCGCGAGTCTTCTCCAGCGCCACAGTTCAGAAGCATCAATTCTTCGGCGCTCAGCTTTCTTCACAGTCCAACTCTCACATCCATACACGACCACTGGAAAAACCATAGCCTTGACTAGATGGACCTTTGTTGGCAAAGTAATGTCTCTGCTTTTTAATATGCTATCTAGGTTGGTCATAACTTTCCTTCCAAGGAGTAAGCGTCTTTTAATTTCATGGCTGCAGTCACCATCTGCAGTGATTTTGGAGCCCAGAAAAATAAAGTCTGACACTGTTTCCACTGTTTCCGCATCTATTTCCCATGAAGTGATGGGATTGGATGCCATGATCTTAGTTTTCTGAATGTTGAGCTTTAAGCCAAGTGTTTCACCCTCCTCTTTCACTTTCATCAAGAGGCTCTTTAGTTCCTCTTCACTTTGTGCCATAAGGGTGGTGTCATCTGCATATCTGAGGTTATTGATATTTCTCCCAGCAATCTTGATTCCAGCTTGTGCTTCTTCCAGCCCAGCATATCTCATGATGTACTCTGCATATAAGTGAAATAAGCACAGTGACAATATGCAGCCTTGACGTACTCCTTTTCCTATTTGGAACCAGTCTGTTGTTCCATGTCCAGTTCTAACTATTTCTTCCTGACCTGCATATAGGTTTCTCAAGAGGCAGGTCAGGTGGTCTGGTATTCCCATCTCTTTCAGAATTTTCCAGTTTATTGTGATCCACACAGTCAAAGGCTTTGGCATAGTCAATAAAGCAGAAATAGATGTTTTTTTCTGGAACTCTCTTGCTTTTTTGATGATCCAGTGGATGTTGGCAATTTGATCTCTGGTTCCTCTGCCTTTTCTAAAACCAGCTTGAACACCCTTAGCCACTGGCAACTTCCATCCTACTTTCTGTCTCTGTGAGTTTTACTTCTCCTTCATAAAAGATACATCATGCAGTGTTTGTCTTTTTATAACTGGCTGATTTCACTTAGCAGAATGCCCTCCAAGTTCATCCATGTTGTAGCATGTGTCAAATTCCTGCTTTTTAAAGGCCAAGTAGTATTCCACTTAAATATATTTCACATTGGTGATACTTGAGTCGTTACCACCTTTTGGCTATTATGAATAATGCTGCTATGAATATGGTTGTACAAATATGTGGATCCCTACATATGATATATATATATGTACATATACATGTATTTGTACACCTGTATATATATATATACACCCATATATATAATTTGTACATATAAATTATATATAATTTATACATGTATATAATGTACAAATTATATATATAGTGTGCATATATATGTACATATATATATATAATGTACATATATATATGTACAAATTATATATAATTTGTGTGTATATATATATATATATAATTTTTTGTATATATACCCAAAAATGGAATTGCTGTATCATATGGTCAGTTTTAGGCTTCCTTGGTGGCTCAGATGGTAAAGAATCTTCCTGCAATGTAGGAGACCCAGGAAAATCCCCTGGAGAAGGAAATGGCAGCCCACTCCAGCATTCTTGCCTGGAAAATCCAATGGACAGAGAAGCCTGATGGGCTAGAGTCCATGGGGTCGCAAAGAGTCAGACATGATTGAGCGATTAACATTTTCACAACACTTTCGTGGTCAGTCTATGTTTAATTTTTTGAGGAACTTTCATACCAATTCCCACAGCAGCAGCACCATTTTACTTTCTTACCAGCAATGAATAAGTGTTCCAGTTTCTCCACATCTTTGCCAACACTTAACTATTTTCAGTTTACTTAAAATTTTTTATTTTAATAATAGTCATCTTGATAGGTATGGCTTGGCATCTCATTTTAACTTCTTTATTTCTTTTTTTATTGGAGGATAATTGCTTTACAATTTGTGTTGCCCTCTGCCATACATTAACATCACTGTGGCTTTAACAGAAATGATTATTTACAGTGTTTTGCTTTTTTATCTCCAAGTCCTTTCGCATGTGAGTTCACCTTTGATCCCTTCATAGGTAATGGATGTTTTTTGTGACTCTTAATGCCAGGTGCCCCAGTCTGAACTTGTCAAATTTCTTCCCACATCCAGGGCTTATGGTGCAAACTAGATCCATTACCCACTGCCACCTCCCAGTTGTGTGACCTCAGATAGGCCCCTTAACCTCTCTGGTCTTAGGTTCTCACCTATAGAATGGGAATCATAATATTAAAATATTAATATGCTCAAAATCAATAGAACAGGGCCAGCCACTGAACAAACATTCCCATAAGTATTAGTTGTGGATATTGTTATTAATTTTCCAATCTGCCTACCTTCATAATAACATCACCCTGTCACCAGACTCAGAGTCAATGTCTTCAACCTGGGTGTGCTCTTCTTGAAAATGACTCTTATGTTCTCACTTTCCTTTCATCCCACCTCAGCTCTCCCCCGGATTCTTTAACCACAGAGACTCACTTTCACATTTGACCCCTAAATATTTGCCCAGCAACACTTCCTCCTCCAGTTTCTCCTTTAAAAAGATCACATCCCTGTTCCAAAATTTTCATCACTTTTTTCTCTAGCTTCAAAAGCTACAGTGGGTCCTAATGACAGTGGGTTCTAATGTAGCAAAATACATTCCAGTCCTGCTGACTGGTTTTGTTGTTTGAATTTTCATTTTTGTTGGTGTTTAGCAATGAATTCCTTGAAGTATTAATATAACATACCTCCAGTAGAGTGTCCAAATATTCAGTGTATAACTCACTGGAATTTTACATATGCATACACTGAATAGCTGACACCCAGATCAAGACTTAGAACATTCCCAGACCCCAGAACTCTCTCTGTGGCTTCCCAAGCCAGTAAACCCCCACCCTGTTCTTGAACTTCTCATAAATGGAAGGATATACCCTGTCCTTGTGCCAGTCTTTTTCCTTTCCCTCATCATTTCCTCTTCAACTTTCATTCATGCTGTTGTCTGTTCTTCTCTGCTGATGAATGGTACCCAGGGACTGTGATACCACAGGCTGCTATGCGTGGTTTTGTGCATCTCTTCCAGGGAGTGTATGCATGCATTTCTCTTGGATGTGTACCTTAGTGTACACCAAGGGTAGGCCATGTTTCTTATTTCATTAAAAATTTTTGCTGTTATAAATGTTCCCCTCGGTTCATTGAGGTCCGACTTACACAGATAAAATCCACCTGTTTTAAGTGTACAGTTTGAGGAGTGTTGGCAATTGTATACAATCATTTAATTACTGCCACAAACAAGATACAGAACATTTTTGTCCCCTCTTCCAAATTCCCTATGCTTTTTGGAGTTGATAGCCATCCCCAAGTCTGCCACAGGCAACTATAGTACTCTCTGGTCCTATAATGTTGCCTGTTCTAGAATTTCACATGATGGAGTCATGCCGAATGAGGTTTTCTGTGTCTGCCTTCTTTCATTGCCCACAATGCTTTGTGGTTGCGTTGCCCACAATGCAATGTGATTATGTGTCTTTGCTCCTAAGGATGCAGAATGGCACAACATTTTGGAAAGTAGCTGAACAGTTTTTTTTTTCTAAAAAGTTATTTAAATGTCTTTATTTATTTATTTGGCTGTACCAAGTCTTAGTTGCAGCACGCAATATCTTTAGTTGCAGCATGTGGGATCTAATTTCCTGACCAGGGATCAAACCTGACCAGAGGCCCCCTGCATTGGGAGTGTGGAATCTTAGCCATGGACTAAGGAAGTTCTTGGACAGTTTTTAAAATAAAATTGATATAAATTTACCAGATAAGCCAGCAAAACATATGTGCACAGTAGGTGGATGTTCACAGCATTATAATTCATAATAGACCCAAGCTAGAAACAGCCCAACCCATTGATCAGCCAGTAAATAAATAAACAAATTCTGGTATGTACCTGCTATAAATACCACTTAGCAATAAAAAAAGAAGAATTACTGATGTATGTGACCACATAGACTGATTTCTTATTCTATTAAACACATTTTTCTTTAAAAATTTCATTAATACAGTAGGTGCTTATTATACTGAGTTAAACAGTATAGAAGTACAGAAAGAAAAGGTAAAGTTTCTCTGCTCCAATCATAGCTACTTGAGGTGAGGTAACAGGTAATCACATTTTCTTTTTTTTGCATTCACACACTGCACACACATGCATGCACCACACATCACACACCACATATATATAGCACACATACACACACACATAGTAACTCCCCACTCTTTTTGTTAAAAGCAAATTGATACCACACTGATTTCTACAGTTTGCCTTCTCCATGAACAAGTTAGTAGATTTCGGTCTGACTCCTTCATTTTTTAATGGCTGCAAGTCATTATGGCTACGTGCCAATTTAGTTAGCTCCTCCCATTTCTGTTGTTTTCTGGACAAAGCCACCCTACAAGGTCACAGAGAACTCTGTCCTTGGTGCTGGAGCTCGGGTTTTCATAGGATTCCTCGACATGGGGCTGTTGCAGGGTCGCCTCGCAAGTTCACACCATTTTGAGCAATTTATAAATACAGCCCCCCTACCCACATTTTTTTTTAACACATTTGAGCACCGAGTCTTAATGTTAATTTTACCAGTTTTATGGTCAAAACAATGGTGCTGTTGTTTTCCTTTGAGGTTTTTGTGTCCCAGAAAGGTGGCACATTCTCACACATATTTGCCAGCTGGTTTCCTTTCCTTTTTGATGAATCACTTTTGCGTCACCTGCCTATTTTTCTGTTGGGTTCTTTTTCATTTTCTTGTCAATTTGGGGGAAATTTTTGCACACACAATTGTATTTTGCAGCACAATATTTCCCTCACTGTAAGATCACACTAATGATTATTAATATTTTCCTTTATTTTTTGCATCTGGATTTTTTATTTCACCTCTCATAAGGTACAAGTGCCCAAACAGCATCTCCAGTTGAGTTGATTTCCACCTTGTGTGTGTGAGCTTAGTTGCTCAGTTGTGTCCAACTCTTTTGAACTGTGGTGTTGGAGAAGACTCTTGAGAGTCCCTTGGACTGCAAGGAGATCCAACCAGTCCATCCTAAAGGAGATCAGTCCTGAGTGTTCATTGGAAGGACTGATGTTGAAGCTGAAATGCCAGTACTTTGGCCATCTGATGCGAAGGGTTGGCTCATTTGAAAAGACCATGATGCTGGGAAAGATTGAAGGCAGGAGGAGAAGGGGACGACAGAGGATGAGATGGTTGGATGGCATCACTGACTCGATGGACATTAGTTTGAGTAAACTCCGGGAGCTGGTGATGGACAGGGAGGCCTGGCGTGCTGTGGTCCATGGGGTCACAAAGAGTTGGACACAACTGATCAACTGAATTGAACTGAACTGTGTCCAGCTCTTTGCGACACCATAGACAGTAACCTGCCAGGTTCCTCTGTCCAAGGGATTCTCCAGGCAAAAATACTGGAGTGGGTTGCCATTCCGTTCTCCAGGGGATCTTCCTGACCCAGGGATCAAACCCACATCTCCTGCACTGGCAGGCAGATTCTTTACCACTGAACCACCAGGGAAGCCCAAATTCCACTTTATCATCTACTAAAGTCCCTTATACCTTTGGCTCTGTTTCTGCGTCCTATATCAATCCACTTACGGATTTGTCTTCTGTGTACCAATAACCTACAGGTCCTGATCTTGGTGGTGGCATAGCCATGTTTCTGATCTTGTAGGGGGCATTGCCCCTCATTAGTCTTTCTTATTGTTTAAAGCCTTTTTTTTTCTCAAGTTTTGAACTTTCTTATGCATTCTAACATCATACTGTTGAGTGCAAAAAGATCTCATTAGGATTACAATTATAATCAAATTAATTTATTGCATTGGAGAGAATTTGCATTTAATACTATTATGTCTTTGTATCTGGGGACATTCATTCAGACCTCGTTATGTCCTGTGATGACATTTTATGCTTGTCTTCATGCAGGCACTTCCCCCACATGTTACACTCCATCCTGTCTTGTCATCCGTGTGCATGGGGCTCCCCATCCTTCACCCCATCCCACCATTCCCCTTTCTATGTGCTCACTGTTATCAGAAGGAAAAGAGTCTTTCTTGTTTGTCTCTACATTACCAGACCTTCATCTTACTTCCCAATAGTTTTTCCTTATGTCTCTTCAACAACATCATTTGTCCCATGATGTTCCTAACACCAACCTTGTGGGTTACTTGCCTGTTTCTTTGGTTCCTGTCCGAGGTCTTGCTCCAGACCATCCCTCTGTGCTCAGTAGCTGCCTTCCAGGCTCCTCCTGGTCCACTTGGACCCACCCGCCCTTCTCTCCATTTCTACATCTTTGCTTGTCCCCCCCTTTCCTGCATGGCACTTGGCACCCTTCTCAATAGAGAGCCCACCAAAACCCCTGGAGGGTCAGCCTATGCCCAGTGGCCAAGGACTTCCCCACTCTGACCCTGCACTTGAAGGCCCGTGGTCTTTCCTTTCTCCGAGGCCTTTGTCCTGTCACGCGGTGTGAGGTTGGATGTGGTCCTTCCTCCTCCACACTCCACGCATTTGGCCTCCCTTCTTGTATCAGCTCTGAACCCATCCCATGCAGGCTCTTCTCTGGGTCCGTCCCCACTGCCCACTGGGTCTGGTTATTCTGCACACGCTCAACCCTCAAGAGGGAAGTGCTGGCCCAGGCCCACTCCAGGGCCAGTGCTGGCCTTGTGGTCTCAGATGACCTGCTTGGTCTCCCCACACCCCAAGAGGAGAGCGAAATGAACAGGGATTTGAATGTCTGCCCCACTGCCTCTTGTGATCTAAGTGAGATGCTGGGTCTAAAGGTTCTCTTCTTACCTGACCTGGCTCATCAATGCTGAGTGCCCACCCACTGTGTGTGTTCCTGGGATTGTGTGTGGACCGGATGATGTGCTTGAGTAGCTTTTGAAGTGCAGAGATCAACTTTGTAATGCTGAGCATCCTCGCAAGAGATGAAAGCTTGGAACTCTGGGGCCATGCCCAGCATCACCCAGCAGTGCTGCATAGCCAGTGGTGTTGCCTCTGGTCACTGTGGGCTGTGGCAACGGGGCAGGATCTCACACCCGAGGCTGGGGTCCCTTCTTTCTGTGTGACCATGGAGGTGCCTGCTTCCTTGCTCACAGCGGCTGATGGCAGGCAGTCCCTGGGTCACTGAGTGCATTGGGTGAGTTAAGGTGGCCAGGGCCTCCCCACCATCGCCTCTAAGGAGACTCAGGGCTGTGGAGCCCCAATAATCTAATTCAGATTTTGACTCTTCTAATATAATGTGATTCTGGGAAGAATTAAGTACCTTCTCTGAACTGAATTCATTTTGAAACTGAAAATGAATGTCACTCAGTCGTGTCTGACTCTTTGAGACCCCATGGACTGTAGCCTGCCAGGCTCCTCTGTCCATGGAATTCTCTAGGCAGGAATACTGGAGTGGGTAGCTATTCCCTTCTCCAGGGGATCTTCCCAACCTAGGGATCGAACCCAGGTCTCCTGAATAGCATTCAGATTCTTTACCGTCTGAGCCACAGGGAAGCCCAAGAAAACTGAAGTGGGTAGCCTATCCCTTCTCCAGTGGGTCTTCCAGACCCAGGGATCAAACTGGGGTCTCCTGCTTTGCAGGTGGATTATTTACCAGCTAAGCTCCCAGAGAATTCATTGTATCTTAGTTCATTTTTCCCAAATGGGAAAGATGGTGGCTACATCTCAGGGGTGGTATCTCAGGGAGATGAGGGGTGTGAAGACACATAGCAGAGGCCAGTTTCCTTACTCTTGGGGTGCTGGCTCCCCATGGAATGAGCATATGTGTGTGTGTGTGTTTGTGTGTGTGTGTGTTTGTATGTGTGTGTGTGTGTGTTTGTGTAAGCCCCTCTCCTACAGCTTAGAGTCCTTGTTTGCAGGGAGCCTGAAGATCCACCCTCTGGGCCCCAGGCCCCTGTCCCCCTCTTGCTCTGCCCCTTAAATTGAGAATTACCTCCACACACAGGCAGCTGTCCAAGCATATTTTTTCGAAAGTTTATTCATTGGTTCCTCATGTTTCCCTCAAGCCCCATCTCCTTCCCTCTCCCTTTCTTTTCTGCAAAATCAATCAGAGGGCCTTGTTTTCACACTACATAGAAACAGGCAAATACAGACAGAAAGTCAGACAAGAGGGCTAAGAAGGGGACTCTCTCCAAGTAGAACAGCCTGTGATGCACAGTTTGTTGAATGATCAGAGAAGGGAAATGTCGCTTGTTTAAATAAACACCCACATGATGGGTGCCTCCCATAGGAAGGGGTGAGATTAACACCATTTGTACATGAGGAAGAATCAAACCAGATTTTCTCTCTTGCTTTCCAGATGTACTGTCTCTCTGAAAGGCACTTTCTGAGGACTTGCGGAGGGGGACCTTCACACCCTTGGAGTGCCCCGGCCACCTTGGTCTAGCCAGGTGCTGTGTCCTGAGCCCCAAATTCTGTTCCCCACAGCAGGGCTCCTGCCCTGCCCCCTCCCCTAATCCTGCACTTCCCCACCTCTCTGGGGGTCTCTGCCTCCTTACCCACAGGGTGCTGTGATCACCCTTTTGATTGACTGCCTTGTAGTTCTTGCCTGATATTAAACATCTTTTTGAGAAAAACAACCCATTGTGTCTATGTGGTCTTTATTTCTAGGAATTTGTACTTTGGCTTCCTATATTCCATGCTGCTCGTCTTCTGGAGTTTGTTTATATAAGAATCTGTTGTTCTATTAATAACATGGTGACAGAAAGGATGTTTGGGGACCAATGAAGTAGGTCCCCGAAAGAGGCGGGGAGCATGCCTCTTCCTCCCCTCCCCTTCTCTGACCCTTGGGCTCCGCAGGGCTCCTCCTCACTCCCCCTTCGACCCCCAGTGGCTGCTCTGAAAGGGGGAGCTCACTGAGATGGCCCCCACCGGAGTAGAGAGGAGGAGGTGTCAGACTGAGACAGCCCCTGAGTTTTTGTGAGGCTGGCATGAGCTCCCCCCACCCTGATGTCAGGAGGCACAGGAGGAAGCAGGAGACAGAGGACAGAAGGGAAAAGGTTGAGGCCAGCTTAGCCAGCTTAGCTAGCTCGAATAACTCCTGTGGGCTCTGAGCTATAGCAGTCTCCTGGCACCCAGTCTGGTGATGAGAGAGGCAGGGGAATATTGCCTCTGAGGTGCAGGGGCCTGAGAGAGGAGGCCTGGCTCTGAATTTGTTCATCGGCATGTCATCGGTCTCTCCTCTGGGCCCTTTGCTCTCTCTAAAGAATCAGCTAATCCCAGAGGAGTGGTCTGTCCCCAGCTAGAGAGTTTCTTTAAGATGTCAAACTGTCATGATATACAGAAAATAATGACAGAGGACGTGTCTGTGTGAGGCTCAGGACTGTTAAATAGGGCTGCATTGGAGATCCTCCTGTTGGCTAAACCTGTTTTTAGCTGCTGCCTCCAAAACCTGCATCCATCCACCCACAGGATCCTAAAGGGGAAGAGCTCACTGGGAAATGGCTTCTGAGTCTGCAGTGTGGTAGAGAGCACGGCCAGCCCAGCCTAGTGTCTGGCCAAAGGGACACCCACAATGTTGTAGCTGCCATTTTACAAAGGAAAGTGAATGCAGAGGATGGAGGGAAGGAAGAGCAGGTGTCTGG
This sequence comes from Dama dama, assembly GCF_033118175.1. NCBI lineage: Eukaryota > Metazoa > Chordata > Mammalia > Artiodactyla > Cervidae > Dama > Dama dama. Next base: position 22,495,713 of record NC_083696.1, on the reverse strand, counting down.
TCCAGGTTTAGGCAGTACAGCCAAAACTAGAGCCACAGAGAGGCTTGATGATGGAAACCTGTCCTGACTTTACCAGACGTGACTGGGAATGTTGGACCCAGGCTTCTCCCAGGGAGTATGGGAACAGGCTCGTTCCTCCTCCTGTGGTCTCCTAGTCACGCACAGAGCACCATCACGTATAGATCGGCGTGCATTTCCTGGAATTTTTATATATGTGGAGTCAGGTGGCACTTAACTCTCTTTTGCATGACCTCCCTCATGCATACAACTTTGTTCACACTCATTCATGTTCTGTGTGGATCCCTAGTCTGCTCTTTTTCACTCCCAGCACAATTTTACTCCGAATATGGTGTGTTTACCCATTCCATAGGTTTTGGATATTATGGCACCTGGTTTTTTTACTCACAGCCCCCATCTTGCCCACCACTCAAGGTCCCCAGTGGATTAGAAATGGTGTTGAGGACTTCCAAGGCCTTATGTAGTTCTGAGATGGTGAAGATGCTAAGATTCTGAGTCAGTTGCTGGTGACCTTGCTGAGGAACATGTGGGTGGACTCTCCTGAGGTCCAGAGAGATGGGTTCAAAAAATGCACCATCTCTGTGGACCTCCCATGTGATCCGGTCTTGGAGCTGAGGGTTCAGTCCTGGGATTCCAAGCAGGCTCAGGAGCTTGCTGGCTGTGTGATCTCAGACACTTTGCTTAAATACTCTGTGTCTTCATCTCCTCAACTATAAAATCAGCATCAGTGGCCCTATCTTCCAAGGATGTGTGAGGATTAAATGAGGCCACACCTTGAAAGAGACGCGGGTTCAATCCCTGGGTCAGGAAGAGCCCCTGGAGAAGGAAATGGCAACCCGCTCCAGTATTCTTGCCTGGAGAATCCCCCGGGACAGAGGAGCCTGGCAGGCTACGGTCCATAGGGTTGCAAAGAGTCAGACATGACTGAAGTGACTGAGCATGCACACATTCCCTGAAACATGTAGAACAAAGCCTGGAAAATGTCAGGTCCCCTTTTGCTTTTGGTGGTTGTTCAGTTGCTCAGTCATGTCTGATTCTTTGTGACCCTGTGGACTGCAGCACACCAGGCTTCCCTCTCCTTCACTCTTTCCCGGAGTTTGCCCAAGTTCATGTCCATTGACTCAGTGATGCCTTCCAACCATCTCATTCTCTGTCACCCTCTTCTCCTTTTGCCTTCAATCTTTCCCAGCATCCGTCTTCTCTGATGAGTTAGCTATTCATGTCAGGTGGCCAAAGCACTAGAGTTTCAACTTTGGCAATAGTACTTCCAATGAATATGCAGGGTTTATTTCCTTTAGAATTGACTGGTTTGCTTTTGGTATGTGTATCCAAAGGGTCGGAGACTTTGAGGTAAGATTTGCTTGCTTCTCCTATATTTCTGCTGTGCTGTAAGGAAGCAGGTTTCAGTGGCATTGGGTTCTTTAGAGCCTGTGGTATTTGATCTCAGAAGATGAATCTCTCTTAAAAGCTGGCATTAAAGATAGATATAGGCAGAGTTTCCAAGGTCTGTGGAGACCATGCTCCTTTGGGCAGCCCCATTTAACCTCTTGGTGGCTGGCATTCAGAGGGAAGTGGGACCACCTTGCCTACAGCACCGTGTGGGTCGTGGACTCATCCTGGTTACCTGAGAACTTGGCTTTTTATAAACTTGCACTTGTCCAAAAAGAGCAATTATGAGGTGCACCTTTCTCTTTGATTGGCTTATCAGCATCTTGAAGCAGTTGAATTGGGAGCACTTTTTCTAACCCACTAGTTAGAATGTTAAAGGGGAAAAGAAAATTCAGTGGAAGTACTCATAAGAATAAATCAAGTCTCTGAACTCTCAGCGAGAGATGTCTGTGACCACCACCAGTGATCTTGAGCAGACTTTAGTTATTTAAACCATTAGGAATATTAGGTTTAATATTGTCTCAGGGAGCTTTTTTCTTTGGTTCAGACATTTTTAGCAATCTCAAGGGTTTATGTTTCATTTTGGAGATATCAAAGTGCTTAAGGAATGCTTTTTCAACTTTTCTGTTGGGCTTTTATTTTAAATGAGAAATTATAGGATACTAGTTTTTATATCTATTTAGTAATCAGCAACCAGTATTTTTTTGATACCTACTGTGTACGTGTGTCTGGGGCAAATCACAAACATTGGGAATGTTGGGATAACGATGGCAGAGTTGACTCTGTAAAACAGACAGTTGGGGAACTCGCTTTGGTTATCTCACTGATTCTTCCAGTGGTACAGAGATTTCAAAATCCATGGCTCTGTTTCTCCTTGCAACATACCTATTGTTGGAAAACTTAAGTGCTTTTGACCTGTTGTGGTGAAATTCCTTTTGACAAATTAAGTTGGAGGTTATTTTTGATGCCTAATATTGTGTTTAATCCTGTGTGATGCTTTAGATCATAGGTGTTGGGATATTTCCATCCATCTGCATAGATGAAGCTAGGAAGAAGCCATCTGCTCTAAGCCCTCCTCCTGGCACTTTGAGCACCCATGTGCCCTCTAACCCTGAGTGGCAGCCTCCTGGCCCCATCCTTGCTGGGTGTTGGCTCTCATACCTTGCCTGCCTGTCTCATGGCTTCACGATGGAGATAATGGGCTGCTTTCAAGCGTCTTTGGGGGAAGTGAAGGGCCATCCTAACAGTGAGAGTGAGCTGTCTGTGGCCCTACCCTTAGCTCTACTCACCACTATCAGGCAGGCCTGTTGAGTTTTCTTCTCCAAATGCACCTCTTTTTCTTGTCATTTCACCGCAGAAGTCTGGGCTGGTCTCCCTGCCTGCTGTTTCTCAGTACCCTCTGTCTGCTGCTAGGTTAATGTCCATTCAGTTTTATTTCTATCATATCAGCCCTGTTTCTTTCTTTCTTAAATAATTTTTTTTTTTTTTTTGGCGTACAGTTGGTTTTCAATGTCAAGTTAGTTTCTATTGTACAGGAAAATGAATCAGCTCCACATATACATATATTTCCTCTTTTGGATTTTTCTTGCCATTTAGGTCACCACAGAGCATGGAGTAGAGTTACCTAAGCTGTACAATAGGTGCTCATTAGTTATCTATTTTTTTTTTTTTTGCATACAACAAAAAAGATGACTCTCATATGTATTATGCTGACAGAGAGAAGACATTCACAAATTAGGATATACAATGGGATTACATTTTTTTTTTTTTTTGTGGGTTTTGTCATACATTAACATGAATCAGCAATAGATTTACACGTATTCCCCATCCTGATCCCCCCTCCCACCTCCCTCTCCACCCGATTCCTCTGGGTCTTCCCAGTGCACCAGGCCTGAGCACTTGTCTCATGCATCCCACCTGGGCTGGTGACCTGTTTCACCATAGATAATATACATGCTGTTCTTTCGCAACATCCCACCCTCACCTTCTCCCACAGAGTTCAAAAGTCTGTTCTGTACTTCTGTGTCTCTTTTTCTGTTTTGATATAGGGTTGTCGTTACCATCTTTCTAAATTCCATATATATGTGTTAGTATGCTGTAATGTTCTTTATCTTTCTGGCTTACTTCACTCTGTATAATGGGCTCCAGTTTCATCCATCTCTTTAGAACTGATTCAAATGAATTCTTTTTAACGGCTGAGTAATATTCCATGGTGTATATGTACCACAGCTTCCTTATCCATTCATCTGCTGATGGGCATCTAGGTTGCTTCCATGTCCTGGCTATTATAAACAGTGCTGCAATGAACATTGGGGTGCATGTGTCTCTTTCAGATCTGGTTTCCTCAGTGTGTATGCCCAGAAGTGGTATTGCTGGGTCATATGGCAGTTCTATTTCCAGTTTTTAAAGAAATCTCCACACTGTTTTCCATAGTGGCTGTACTAGTTTGCATTCCCACCAACAGTGTAAGAGGGTTCCCTTTTCTCCACACCCTCTCCAGCATTTATTGCTTGTAGATTTTTGGATAGCAGCCATCCTGACTGGCGTGTAATGGTACCTCATTGTGGTTTTGATTTGCATTTCTCTGATAATGAGTGATGTTGAGCATCTTTTCATGTGTTTGTTAGCCATCTGTATGTCTTTGGAGAAATGTCTGTTTAGTTCTTTGGCCCATTTTTTGATTGGGTCATTTATTTTTCTGGAATTGAGCTTCAAGAGTTGCTTGTATATATATATATATATATATATATTTTTTTTTTCCAGTGGGTTTTGTCGTACATTGATATGAATCAGCCATGGATTTACACGTATTCCCCATCCCGATTCCCCCTCCCACCTCCCTCTCCACCTGATTCCTCTGGGTCTTCCCAATGCACCAGGCCGGAGCACTTGTCTCATGCATCCCACCTGGGCTGGTGATCTGTTTCACCATAGATAGTATACATGCTGTTCTTTTGAAATATCCCACCCTCACATTCTCCCACAGAGTTCAAAAGTCTGTTCTGTATTTCTGTGTCTCTTTTTCTGTTTTGCATATAGGGTTATCGTTACCATCTTTCTAAATTCCATATATATGTGTTAGTATGCTGTAATGTTCTTTATCTTTCTGGCTTACTTCACTCTGTATAATGGGCTCCAGTTTCATCCATCTCATTAGAACTGGTTCAAATGAATTCTTTTTAACGGCTGAGTAATATTCCATGGTGTATATGTACCACAGCTTCCTTATCCATTCATCTGCTGATGGGCATCTAGGTTGCTTCAATGTCCTGGCTATTATAAACAGTGCTGTGATGAACATTGGGGTGCACATGTCTCTTTCAGATCTGGTTTCCTCAGTGTGTATGCCCAGAAGTGGTATTGCTGGGTCATGTGGCAGTTCTATTTCCAGTTTTTTAAAAAATCTCCACACTGTTTTCCATAGCGGCTGTACTAGTTTGCATTCCCACCAACAGTGTAAGAGGGTCCCCTTTTCTCCACACCCTCTCCAGCATTTACTGCTTGTAGATTTTTGGATAGCAGCCATCCTGACTGGCGTGTAATGGTACCTCATTGTGGTTTTGATTTGCATTTCTCTGATAATGAGTGATGTTGAGCATCTTTTCATGTGTTTGTTAGCCATCTGTATGTCTTCTTTGGAGAAATTTCTGTTTAGTTCTTTGGCCCATTTTTTGATTGGGTCATTTATTTTTCTGGAATTGAGCTTCAAGAGTTGCTTGTATATTTTTGAGATTAATCCTTTGTCTGTTTCTTCATTTGCTATTATTTTCTCCCAATCTGAGGGCTGTCTTTTCACCTTCCTTATAGTTTCCTTCGTTGTGCAAAAGCTTTTAAGTTTCATTAGGTCCCATTTGTTTAGTTTTGCTTTTATTTCCAATATTCTGGGAGGTGGGTCATAGAGGATCTTGCTGTGGTTTATGTAGGAGAGTGTTTTGCCTATGTTCTCCTCTAGGAGTTTTATAGTTTCTGGTCTTACATTTAGATCTTTAATCCATTTTGAGTTTATTTTTGTGTATGGTGTTAGAAAGTGTTCTAGTTTCATTCTTTTACAAGTGGTTGACCAGCTTTCCCAGCACCACTTGTTAAAGAGGTTGTCTTTTTTCCATTGTATATCCTTGCCTCCTTTGTCAAAGATAAGGTGTCCATAGGTTCGTGGATTCATCTCTGGGCTTTCTATTCTGTTCCATTGATCTATATTTCTGTCTTTGTGCCAGTACCATACTGTCTTGATGACTGTGGCTTTGTAGTAGAGTCTGCAGTCAGGCAGGTTGATTCCTCCAGTTCCATTCTTCTTTCTCAAGATTACTTTGGCTATTCGAGGTTTTTTGTATTTCCATACAAATTGTGAAATTATTTGTTCTAGTTCTGTGAAAAATACCGTTGGTAGCTTGATAGGGATTGCATTGAATCTATAGATTGCTTTGGGTAGAATAGCCATTTTGACAATATTGATTCTTCCAATCCATGAGCATGGTATGTTTCTCCATCTGTTTGTGTCCTCTTTGATTTCTTTCATCAGTGTTTTATAGTTTTCTATGTATAGGTCTTTTGTTTCTTTAGGTAGATATACTCTTAAGTATTTTATTCTTTTTGTTGCAATGGCAACCCACAGCAAGTATCACCCTCAATGGTGAAAAATTGAAAGCATTTCCCCTGAAATCAGGAACAATACAAGGATGCCCACTCTCACCACTACTATTCAACATAGTGTTGGAAGTTTTGGCCACAGCAATCAGAGCAGAAAAAGAAGTAAAAGGAATCCAGATAGGAAAAGAAGAAGTGAAACTCTCACTGTTTGCAGATGACATGATCCTCTACATAGAAAACCCTAAAGACTCTTCCAGAAAATTACTAGAGCTAATCAATGAATATAGTAAAGTTGCAGGATATAAAATTGACACACAGAAATCCCTTGCATTCCTATACACTAACAATGAAAAAACAGAAAGAGAAATTAAGGAAACAATACCATTCACCATCATTAGTTATCTATTTTATACATAGTGTCGATAGTATATGTACCTCTGTTCCAATCTCCCAATTTACCCCACCCCTTCCTTCCTGCTTTGGTGTCCATATGTTTGTTCTTTACATCTGTGTCTTTATTTCTGTTTTTCAGATAAGATCATCTATACCATTTTTCTAGATTCCACATATACTTGTGAATACGAAATATTTGTTTTTCTTTTTCTGACTCATTCCACTCTGTCCAACAGCCTCAAGGTCCACCCATGTTTCTACAAATGACCCAATTTCATTCCTATTTTATGGCTAATATTCCATTGTATATGTACCACATTTTCTTTATCCATTTCTCTGCTGATGGACTCTTAGTTTGCTTCCATGTACCTGCTGTTGTAAATAGTGCTGCAATGAACATTGGGGTGCATGTATCTTTCTGAATTGTGGTTTCTCTGGTTATATGCCCAGTAGTGGGATTTCTGGGTCATATGGTAGCTCTCCATACTCTTCTCCATAGTGGCTATATCAATTTACATTCCCACCAAAAGTGCAAGAGGGTTCCCTTTATCCACACCCTCTCCAGCATTTACTGTTTGTAGACTTTTTGATAATGGCCAATATCAGACCTATTTAAAAGACCTCTGTTTGTCACTCCTCAGAGCACCTCTGAATACTTCTTGGGCCTGGATCTGAATTTTAAACCCATCTGTTTCTTTCTCCCAGCTCTCTGCAAATCTGACCCAGTCTGCTATTTCCCAGACCATCCATTGCTCCATAAGGCTGCTCCTTCTATTTCCATCATGTCATGCTTCTCTGATCCCATTTCCAATCTGTATTTTCTCCTGAGATCTTCTACCACCCCTGGCCTCCCGCTCCTTTAGCATGGAGGCCTCTCTGTGGACAAAGTGTACCTGCTTTTTTGCTTCTCTGAAAGACAGAATTGCCTTCTGGTAGTTCACAGTGCACGTGCTCTGGCTACTGCTTTCTCTAGAGTATTCCATGAGTCACTGGTCTCCTCCTCTGCTCTGTAGGTTTCTTGAGAACGTAGACTGTCTTGCTTCTCCACGGTGGTCAGAGCTCTGATGGATTTGCTGTGGCATGGGAGGATCAAGGACAGCTACTGGGTGTGGGGTGGGGGTAGCTCTCTGGACCATGGTCCTGTTTTCTACCGTGGGAAGACCAGGGAAGGAATGCTTTTAGTAGGGACAATCAAGGCTTTGTTTGAAAACAAGTCTGAGAAAACTTTAGACAATGAGCTGAGATAGCAACTGGATGTGGTAATTGTCTATAAAATCCTGGTACCAATATCCTGGGAAAGGTTGAAGCTGGAGATGAAGACAAATGAGGCCTTTGGAGCTAGAGATAATAAGATACCTGAGGACAGAAATAGGTAGAGGTAACCACAGAGTAAAATTGGACTCTGCCTTTGTTTAGCAGAGGTCCAGGCAGGGCATGGCTCCAGCACTGCTGGAGGGCTAAGGTGTGGGATCACCACAGATGGGTGTGGAACCTTCTTTGCTGTTGTTTTCCCAATACTCACCCGGAAGGCAGAATGAATGAATGATGCTGGGAATTATGGAGAGGACTTCTCTGGCTAGAGTCTTGTGTCTTATGGTCTCTACCCTGCTAATGTGGACGGAGCCAGATGGTTTCCTCTTGCATCAGATACAGTGATGGTCTTTGAGAAGATGACACAGACTTTGGCATGTGTCACAGGGAGCTCGGGCAGCCCAGTGGATCTGAGGAATTGCAATGTTGAGACCTTAAGCAGGAGGGAATGTGTTTGGAGAGAAACTACCTATAGCTGATAGAAGGTGCTGTGCGCAGGAGGCACCCTAATGGGTCATGAGCCTTCTGAATCCATGCTAGAAAGCATTTAGCTGAAGAATGGGGCTGTGTCAGCAGCAATAGGCTGGAGCTACTCCACAGGTGTGATGCTAGGAGGGGCAGGTGTGTGCTATTTCATAGCACAGGCAACCAACTATTCCTGGTAGAGGAGGACTGAGCTGTCAAAGAAGCAAGTTCAGTTCAGTTCAGACCCTCAGTCATGTCCAACTCTTTGTGACCCCATGGACTGCAGCAAGCCAGGCTTCCCTGTCCATCACCCTCTCTGTGAGTTTACTCAAACTCATGTCCATTGAGTCAGCAATGCCATCCAACCATCTCATCCTCTGTCGTCCCCTTCTCCTCCCACCTTCAATCTTTCCCAGCACTGGGTTCTTTTCAAATGAGTCAGTTCTTCGCATCAGATGGCCAAAGTATTGGAGTTTCAGTTTCAGCATCAGTCCTTCCAATGAATATTCAGGACTGATTTCCTTTAGGATGGACTGGTTGGATCTCCTTGCAGTCCAAGGGACTCACAAGAGACTTCTCCAACACCACAGTTCAAAAGCACTAATTCTTTGATGCTCAGCCTGCTTTATGGTTCAAATTTCACATCTATACATGACTACTGGAAAAACAATAGCTTTGAGTAGATGGACCTTTGTTGGCAAGGTAATGTCTCTGCTTTTTAATATGCTGTCTAGGTTGGTCATAGCTTTTCTTTCAAGGAGCAAGTATCTTTTAATTTCATGGCTACAGTCACTATCTGCAGTGATTTTGGAGCCCCCCAAAATAAAGCCTGTCACTGTTTCTGCTGTTTCCCCATCTATTTGCCATGAAGTGATGGGACCAGATGCCATGATCTTAGTTTTCTGAATGTTGAGTTTTAAGCCAAATTTTTCACTCTGCTCTTTCACTTTCATCAAGAGGCTCTTTAGTTCTTCTTCACTTTCTGCCATAAGGGTATCATCTGCATATCTGAGATTATTGATATTTCTCCTGGCAATCTTGATTCCAGCTTGTGCTTTATCCAGTCTAGTATTTGTCATGAGGTACTCTGCATAAGAAGCAATGAGAGTGCCTGTTAGAGGAGTCTGCTGAAACCCTCAGTCCTAGCCTGAGGGCCCAGACCCAGGGCTTACAGTGTCCCTCAGTGGTCCCTGACTTCTTTGTATGCATCCCCAGACCCCCATCCCAGCCAAGAAATCAGAAGCTGTGGCCAGAGGATAGGAGGCACCTCCTTCCTTGGCCACCAGAAGGTTTTGGGCTCCAGGCAGTGCTAACAGAGGGAGAAGAGCTCTAACTTTAAATGATATTCCAGGCTTTCACTATTACACTGGGACCTAACATTTTAAATCACTGGAAATAGGAAAATGGAGTCAGTTGTAAGTGATTGAGGACATTTTCTTGTCTGGAAGTGAGTTGACCAGATGTGGGGTGTGTCCAAGGGCTTCATCAGGAGCCAGGGAGGAGCTGGTTGCCTGAGTGGATTTAGACAGAAGATGTTTGGGCAGTAAATTTGTTCTCAGATTGCACCATCTACTTGTCCAGATTATACAAAGGACAGAGAGGAGTTGGGCTGAATAGATCGCTAGGGCTTTCTACGATTTAGAGGTAGAGTCATGGAGAAGGAGAGAAACTGACCAGGAACACTCAAGAGGGCGGAGCATGTCAGAAGTGTGTGGAAGCAAGAAGTCAAGAAAAGGAAGTATGTCAAGGAGGTGAGGACAGGAGATCACTTGTCGATTTGGTGCCAGGGAGGTTGTTGGCAACTTTGCAGGGACAGTTAGTGTGAACAAGAGTGACTTGGAGAAAGCTGAGGAGGAAAAGGGAGGTGAGAGTGGAGAGGGCACCATCAACAATGCTATTGATAGTTCATTTAATGGCGGTACCATAATTTGTTGAACTGGTCCCATGATAGACTTTCTTTCCCATCAGCATGTTAAAGACTTTGCTGCAATCAGTGGTGCTGTATATAAGTCTTCTGTCCTGTTTTTGAGTGTATTTAGAGGATGCATTCCTGAAGGTAGAACTGCTGGATGAAAGGGTCTCTGTGTCTTTTGTTTTGTCAGGGATATGGCCAGTCTGCTCCCACAGAGGCTATACCAACTTACACATTCTCACTAATGCAGGCACTTTACCTACAAAGTCTTACCAAGCTTAAATCTTTGGCTGTGAAAGTTGATTTTTAGTATAGTCTTTAATTTGTATTCTTACTATGGTAAAGCTGAGAATCTTGTCCTATTTTCAAGAGCCATTTATTTCCTGTGTGAACTCTTCATATCTTTTATCCATTTTCCATTGGGTTTTTGATATTTTCTTTATTGACTTATGTTAGAACAGTTATCTCTTTGATTGTGAAATATTGTCATTTTTTTCTTGTGCATGAAGTTTTATGATATTATGTCAATATTTTCTTTTATGGCTTCTGTATCATTCTAAGAGATTTAAAAAAAAATTTCCTGGTTTTCTTTTAGTACTCTTATGGTTTCATCACAAACAAATTAAATTTGTGATCCATCTAGGATCTATTTGCATACTTATATAAATATAAGATAGGAACTCAACTTACTTTTTCCTAGATGGTTACCCAGGCACTTAAATGCTCCCCACTGGGTAACTTTTCCCCTCAACTGATAAACATTACCACATTTATTCTGTAGGGGAGGAAAAAACTTTTGTGCTCTACCCTCCTATGTTCTTTGCCTGGGACCCTAAAATTAGGCTAAGAGAAGACAGATTAATGAGAGAAAGATGAACTGTTGATTAAAGCATGCAGTGCATATCCACACAGTGAAACTCAGCATTGAGTAACTCAAAGAAGTGGTTAGAACTTGGGCTTATACCTTAATTGAAGAATAGATCTGTACAGAATTGACAAGGCACAAGGAAAAAGAGTGAGTTTCTAAGGGTGACAGATTGTGGAAAGATAAAATGCATGAGGAAACTGATGGAAGATAAGAGCTAGTAGCAAGGTTTGCTATGCAGATTCCTCTGGTGCATTTCTTGGTTGATCTAGGTCTAGCATTGTCTCCAGCTTCCCTGGTGGCTCAGAGGGTAAAGAATCTGCCTGCAATGCAGGAGACCCAGGTTTGATCCCTGAGTCAGGAAGACCCCTGGAGGAGGAAATGGCAACCCACTCCAATATTCTTGCCTGGAGAATTCCATGGACAGGCCATCAGTTACAGTCCATTGGGTCACAAAGAGTCCAACATGACTGAATGACTAACACACACACACAGCATTGTTTCCAGTTGTCCTTCCTGGTAGAGAGGAGAAAGCAATGCCTTTGAAAATTCATGTCCTAATTTTAGGCAAGTAGGGGAAGTACAGGGAGCTTTTCTTGTATCTGCTTCTTCTCAATTGCCTTCAGCTCAAAATGATCCTTACACCAGAGAGGCGTATTTGAGGGTGGCAGGTTCTACTTATCTACACATTCTACATACCTCTACTTTTTGTTTTTTCATGAAATTGATCACAATTTGTGATTATATGTGTGTGTTTGTTGCATACCCAACCCACTAGAATATGAGTGATAAGTGTAGAAATAACCCAGATGTCCTGTTTTTCTTCTTTTTATTGTTTTATTCTATAAAATGTGTGTGTGTGTGTGTGTGTGTGTGTGTGTGTGTGTGTGTGTGTGTGTGTGTGTTTGGGGAGATTGGGTGGGCAGCAATGAGATTGTGAGTAGGGAATAAGGTGATGCTGCATGATTTCAAAGGATATAGTACTGTATTCCAATGAAAAAGCTATTAAATCTCTAGGGTACTGACTCTAATGATGAAAATTTTAGACTGAAAAAGGGACGATGGTGAAATCATGAGAAAGTAAGGAGCAGCATCTGGGGCTGGCTACTGAAGCCAGTAATTGTACTCTCAGATGACTCTGGAGGTGCCAAACATTCCATTTTCATATTAACTGAACTCCAAGGTCATGGTTGACTTACCAAAATGGGATCTCACTGGACAGAATGCTAGGACGCAATTTCCGTTATTAAAAACAGGGCAAAAGCACAACTGGAGGCTCAAACTAGGCTTAAATGGACTTATACAAAGGCTAAATAATGATTGCTAAATGAACCAATTGAAATAGTACTGATCACCAAGAGGCACTCTGCTAGGGAGTAAGGAGGGACATAAAAATTGTTACATTTAAATTAGACTTTGAAGTTCAAGCTAATTTCAGTCATCTAACTATTGCACTTATTAATAGTTATGTCACATTTCTATTTCAAACAGAAATGGATACCCTCAACCTGACTGAAATGAGAATTCCCACTCATGAGGAATATGGTCATTAGAAACAAGTTTCTGCCAATGATGAAAGGAGAGCATTTTTCTGAAAAGCAGCTTGGTTTGCAAACCTCCTTGGGGATTCTAAAGGCTGGCCCACAGGGGGGATCCCTAGGACTTCCCTGAGTTCATGAGCTCTGAGACATTTCTAGAATGTCTTACATTTGCAAAGTTTAAGGCCAAAAGGTTGAGTCTCTGAACATGCCCTGAGATGGTTGCTTTTCTCTCTATGGGAGGGATAGAGATATGGGATTTGTTTGATAGACCATGTTTATTATTTGCAACATTTTCACCACAATCCCATTCTTAATGCTCACTGGTCATTTCCACCTCCCAAAGTGGTACATAGGTAGCAAGGCCTGTTGCCCAAGCTTCATGGCTTGACTACATAGGACATTTGATGATGTGTAAGCTACATATTAAATTAGACATTTGACATTTCTTTTTTGAAGCCTGTCATCCAAGACCAGTTTTTTCCCTCTTGCATGTTAGTGGAAGGGAAAAGAAATCTGACGCTTACTAGGGATATTTAAAAAATGACTAACTGGAAACTTTTCACCAAATAATGTCTTTCTAGCCTGCTGGGACTATCAGAGACTGAACTGCTTTGCTCAGCTAAATATATCATTTAATACAACACACACAGTGCAGACAGGCATCAAACTTTTAAAAAATTAAACATAAAATATAGTAACTTTTAAAAAAATGCATGTTTCTCTAGAGAAATGACTCGACTCTATTCAATAAGGAGTTTACCTTTAGAAAATACTTTGAATGATCATTTTGATAGAACCACTTTTAGAATAATAGTATTTTAAAATAAATGACTAAGGATGAACATAAAAAATTTGTTTCTTTCAAATAAACTTTTTCTGCATCATGATGATTCATTGTCTATAGTTTTTATGGCATCTGAACTTTTAGAATAGTATTTCTTTCTCCTTTCTCTACAATGAGTTGAATGGCAAATGTAAAGCTTATCTTAATAGTCTCTTGCTTAATTTGACAAGGTCATATTTCTCTTAATAGCATTCTATGGTGACAGTAATAATTTTTCTAGATGATAGAAATAATTGCAAGAAGTATTCAGCTGAAAAAGTTTGTGACATGTCACTAAGGGCTCATTATCTTCTTTATTATTCAATGTGTCTCCAAATTCCTATTTATTATTTTTTTTATGTTCTTTTACTATTTTGTCCTTTTCCATGTGGGAGTTAGAAGTTAACCCAGCTCTTTTTGGGGCTCCTGACTTTGAGGCCTCACTTGGCATATCACTCATCATTTCTCACTGAGGCTGAGTCACAAAATTGTGCTAAGCATGCTTTCAAGCACCCGCCAGAGCCATGCTCTCCCCAGCTTCCAGCATCTGGACTATAGCAGCCTCCCCCTGGTCTTACTTTTGCACCCACCCACTGCTCCTGTGGGTGCCCTGGGTGGCTCAGTGGTAAAGAATCTGGCTGCAAGGCAGGAGACACAAGTTTGATCCCTGGGTCAGGAAGATCCCCTGGAGGAGGGCATGACAATCCACTCCAGTATTCCTGTCTGGAAAATCCTATGGGCAGAGGAATGTGGCGGGCTACAGTCCACAGGGTTGTAAAGAATTGGACATGACTGAGCATGCACGCACTGCTTCATGCCTGCTGCCCTGGACAGGCCTGTGGGTCAGACGCTGTGCAGCTGGTCCTCCTGCCAGTCCCCTTGGTACCTAGGTTCCTTGTCTCCTTCCTCAGGACTGTGCCCAGCACACTGTTGTTCTAGAAATGTCTGCACAGAGCCTCATTTCTGGCTCATTTGTATACCCCCGGAGTTCCTCTCCTCTTTCAAAACTCTCTTGATTTTATGATATTTAGTAACTGCAGAAGCTGGGAATAACACTCAGAGGACTGAATTTCTTTTAATTACATTCTGACTCACTTCAGAAGGATCTTGATCAATAGCAGTGCTTGATTAGGATTGGGCCTTGTGCCATGACCACAGCCATGGAGAGAACATCCAGAAAAGTACACTTCAGCGCTTCACGGCAGTGATTTTCTAAAACGGAATCTTAACCAAATGTTGAAAAAGAAAAAAGCAAGTGTGGCATTGATACATATCACAGCCTTAGGAAATGGCCACTGCAACAGATAGAACTATGATACTGGCAGCCAGAGGTTCTAAGATACAGTGCGTATGGATTTTTGGTTTTGTTTTTTGTATGTGTAGACAATCTGGGTTATGTAATCCTGATGGATGTGATAAAATGGATCTCTCTTCCTGTCCTCTTAGGGAAGCCATCAGCCGGGTTTGTGAAGCTGTCCCTGGATCCAAGGGAGCCTTCAGGAAAAGAAAGGTACCATCCTCCCAGCTCTTATTTTTTTCCCACTTCTGTCACCACGCAGTATCTTTAATCACACACAATTGTTCAGTTTCTCTTTCCTATGGCCTGGCTCTTGTCACCTTTTTTTTTTTTTTGGCTGAGAGTGGGGAACCAAGAGGCATCCGTTGGTTTAAAGAGGGTAACTTATAGTGACAATGACTCTTGTCACTTTTAAAAACAAAAAGAGCTTAGATTCCCTCTTTGCCATATGGTTGATGAGGACAGTTAGCTATCAAGGCTAACTGATAGTGTTGCCAAAGTAAACACCCCAGGTCTACACCTAAAGCCCTGTAAACCAGGACCAGATGCTCTTCTCAGCTTTTCCGTACATTAATTAATTTCATTTGAGCAACTCTTTGTGGTTGATGTCCTCAGGGGTGTGCTGGTAAAAGTTGAGCAACAGGCTCTTGGGGTGGAGACTGAGAAGCACTAAATTGGTCATGTTTGCCAGTTTCTATGGGGTAAATGCTCTACTATGGCCAATTTCAAGCTCTAACCTGATATCCCTAAAGGGCAGTTGGGAAGAAGTGTGTTTTAGGTCACTGTTACACAGCATCCCTGCCGCATGTAATGGACATAATGAACAGCATGGGCATGCATACTCAGTATCTTGGTCATGTCTGACTAGTTGTGATCCCATGCACTGTAGCCTGCCAGGCTCCTCTGTCCGTGGAATTTTCCAGGCAAGAATAATGCAGTGGGGTGCCATTTCCTCCTCTAGGGGATCTTCCTGACTCAGGGATTGAACCTGAGTCTCCTGTATCTCCTGCACTGGGAGGTGGATGCTTTCCCACCGAGTCACCAACCTAAACAGCATAGGTAATAGCTAATGTAGCAACAGTTAGGAAGTGATGAGTTTTGAGTGTTCATTGCTTGTCTTTTAAATGTAATTGATTTAATTGGAAGTCTACATAAATTAATTTTAAGTAGCAGCTCCTTTTAATGACCAGCTCATTGTTGTTGGTCAGTCACTCCGTCATGTCTGATCTTTGTGACCAGCTCATAAAACTCTTAAAAAATCAATAATTGGCTTTCGTTAGCTAGAACAAGCCATCTCTGGAATACCGCTTGATATTCCCATTTTACAGATGATAGAAACTGAGGTTCAGGGATGGGAACTTACAACGCAAGACGGTGGTGGAGCTGAGCTCAAGCTCAGGCCGCCTGGCTTCAGGGGTTGCACTTTTAATCCCTTGACCTTTTCATCCTGGAGGTGGTTGGACCAGAAGGAAAAACAAAAAAAAAACTTGATTAAGAGAAAACATAGAAAAACTCTTTCCTTAAGTGTCTAGTATATACATAATTAAATACCCACCATCTGGACTTTTCGAAGCCTGGACTGAATGGTGGGGAGTGCGTGCATCCCTGTCTTCGAGTCTGTCCCAAGGCTGAGGTTCTGGGGCAGGTTGTGTCATTGCCTCTGCTGCTTCCAGGGCTGTGGGTCAGCTCTGCTTTCATAGCTTGCAGACATTGGTGAACCCAGAGAGTAACTGGATTTCAGGCAGAGAAGTTTGGATGAAGGCTCAACTTGATGTGCTAGCCTGTGTTTCAATCAGCCCATGGGAGGCATAGAGGACCAGGAAGGCTCCAGAATTTTGAAAACAGGAATGCTTTTAAAGTCATATGGTACTTGACCAGCAGTTCTCAGGGTTCTCTTGACAAAAGTGGGGGAAGCAATTTCTATTTTGAGGCTTCACTCTGGTATACTTAATCAGAATCTCCTGGGTGGGCCTCAGGCATCTCTCTTTTTAAATAGCTCTGGCAGGGGATTCAAAAATAGTGCCTGCCTGGTTAAGAACTAGAGTGCATTGGCATCTTAGAAGAGGGCATGTTCTAATCTGAAAAGGAAGTATGGGGGGGGGCAGCTGGTCCCTGTGCCAAGGACAGTTCTGGAGGACTGTTTTATGCACCAGTTGGAGCAGAATTGGGTCTGTCCATCCTTATGCTGGCCCCAGACCCAACAGTTTTAACTGGACCATTTGATTGTTCATCAGCCCCATGAGCTGGTCCATTTAGTCTAGTCCTGAGTAGTTTCCTGGTGGGATGAAGCCAGTTTCTGAGGCTGCAAAACTTGTGGCCTGTGGTGCTTTCCTGAGGCTTATGAGTGACTGCCATGAGACGCATCCCATCACGAGCTACTTGGTGTATTGACACCTCTGACCTTCCTGCAAGGTCCTCATCTCAGTGTGTGCATGTTAGGTGTTTTAGTTTGCATACTGCATACTCTAGAATTGATGTGTTAGGGTCAGATGCCACCCTCCCAGCTCATTTCTGGGACATTGCCTTTGCGGGCCTGATGAGAGGGGAAGGTGGAGGTTGGAGGTGTGGCGGATGGAACGGTGTGGGGGCCCTGACAGTGCGGCCTCCAGAGAATGGAAAGCTAAAATAATGCTTCTTCATTTCACAGCCTCCGAGCAAAATGTTGTCCAGCATCTTGGGCAAGAGCAACCTCCAGTTTGCAGGCATGAGCATTTCCCTGACTATTTCCACCGCCAGCCTGAACCTGCGGACGCCGGACTCCAAACAGGTCTGTAGGTGCCCATGCCCTGCCCTTCCCAGAACCCCCAAACCGTGACTGTTTGAAAGGACTTCCCGTTTCCAGCTTTATCAGGTCCCTGTGAAACACATTTGTGTAAAGTTTTCACCAGTCTACAAACTCTGGCCACTTTTAAAGTTCATCAAGTGAGTGATAGCTGGAATTGGGTCTTTTGAATTCTGCTATAAATTACTTTTTTTTTGTTGGGGGAAGGAAGGAAAATGCATGAAATCACTGATTTACTTAGAGCTAAAAAGAGGTGTATTTGTGTATGCAAAAGTTTCCTATCAATGTCCCTTTGCCCCATTTTGTTTTCTCTTGCGTTGTATTTTGTTGGTTCTACAGCCCACATTTAATTTTCACATTTATTATCTTTGAAATGGTCACATGCTGTGGTTTAATTGATAGTATTTTTAATTTCTTAGCGGGTCATTATTTTCGAGCCTCTCACAGTTGAGACTGTCATGGAGTTGATGTGACGGGGTGCATCTGTGGCACATCCAGTGTGGCGGGGTCCTGGCTGACAGAGGTGGGGGTGATGAAGCTTACTGAGGCAGACTCTGTTAAGGTAGTTGGGTTTTTCCACACTGCCTCTCATTTAAGTTTCTTTGACTGTTAGTTCCTTCAGCTGGGAAAGTGGGTGTATGAGGAGCTGTCCTGGAACCAAGAGAACTTTGGTTCTGAAGGCCAGAGGAGACAAAGGAAGTGAACATGCTCAGCTCAGCCTGGGGTTCTGCTGGCGGCAGTGGAAGCTGGGATTCAGGTGTGTCTCCATGGAGGAGGCTGGGCGATCCACAGACCTCTGAGTGACGCACTTCCCCACTCCGCAGTGTGTTACCGGGGACGCCCAGGGTTACCTTCATCTTGCTAAACATAGTCATATTTATTGATTTCCACACCGTCAGGTGAGCAAGCAGCCTGCCCAGCTTCATTTAGGATGAATAGGACTCCACCTCCAACCCCAGATGCTGAAGTAAATTCTAGATCTGGCATAGAAACGAGAGGCAATGCCTAGGCTGTGCTTTGGCATACTGGGTGCCACTTCTCACTCCATTCCTCTGTCCTCACTCAACTGGTGGATAATTCCTTGTCTTTTCTCATCGGCCCTTCTGAGGGGTGGGTAACCAGTCATCTCGTGGTAGATTAGAAAGATGCCATGGGCTCAGCCTCTCTCTGGAGCTGCCTCTAGCTGTGGTGGCTTGGGATGCAGCATGATTGAGCGTGAAAGTTAATGAGATAGGTTTCCTCAGGGTTCCCCTCACATGCCCAATTTCATTCTTCTTTTTTTAAACATTGAATATGGTTGATTTGCAATGTTTTGTAAATTTCTACTGTACAGCAAAGTGATTCAGTTACATATGTATTTATATGAATATATTCTTTCAAAAATTCTTTTCCATTATGATCTATCACATGATCTGAACATAGTTCCCCATGCCATAGTGTAGGACCTTGTTGTTTATCCATTCTCTATATAAAGGTTTACATTTGCTAATCCCCGACTCCCTGTGTTTCCCTCCTGCCTTCTCCCCGCTTGGCAACCACGGTCTGTTCTCTTCCATTTTTATTGCATGTGACTGCTGCATCTTTTGTTTCTAGGAATCCTCAGGCCATGGTCCTCAATTTTGTGAGATCGTTGTAATTCCACCTTATACTTCATGTCCTACCTCAAAAAATAAAAAGAGAGAGAGAGAGGCAGGCTCTCAGAGCACAAAGGATGAGGTCACGATGGTTGGCCTTCCCCATCCTGCGGTTGGGGGCTGGTTGGGTATGTTCTGGTCTCATGGTCCTGCCCTGGGGAGGGAGTGCTAGGCTCAAGAGTCCTGGGAGATGCCAGTGCAGATACATGAGCACAGTCTGAGGAAGGTTTGGCAAGAGACAGAGCTCACATCCCTCAGCCTCTCCCGAATTTAGGCCTGGCTGTAGCAAATTGAGAAGGAGCTTGAGTGGGCATGCCCTTCCCGATCCAGAGAGACAACAGAAATGCAGTGCTAGCTCTCCTCTGCAGAGCTTGCAAGGAGGAGAAGCAAGATGAAACACCCTCAGAGCAAAACACGTCTTTTAGTTAATTAGCTCTCATTTTCTTACTCTCCTTTTCAATTTCTACTCCACCCAAAGGGACAGCATAAAATCACACAGTAATGGTCATGTTGACCAAATATGATGTCCATTTTATTCTGAAATCTTTGATTTCCAAATCTCAGCTTTCGGGCTTCTTTAGAATAAAAAAATTAAAAAAATTAACAAGCAGAAACGAACAACTTTAGAAGTCACAGTTTGTCATCATTTGGGGACTGCTACGTCCTCACTGCTCTCCTGGGAGCCCTCTACCCCTAGACTAGAGGCAGGAAACGGAAAGCTGCAAAAGGCAACTATTGGTTTGATCCAGCTGGGTTTGAGTACAGGCTACAGAGCTAGACTCACTGTTTCTATTCATGTGTATGCTCAGGATTCTTCTAGATTCTGAGTAGTTTTGTGAGTGCCAACAACTGAAGTAGGCATTTAAAAATATCTCATTTTATCTTATAATTCAGTTATAGCTTTGCTTTGAGTTTTACTGGCGCACGATCGGAAAAATCCCTTGGATGGTAGGATTACGGCTCTGTGAATTCTGCCTGCCTGCCTGCCTGCTGGCGAGGGCCTGAGGGGGCTGTGCAGAAACAAACTTGGTTCTGCTGGGCTGGAGGCAAGAGTGCTGTTCCCACCCCCGGAAATTTACTTCAGTGTCATTGCATTGTCTTTAAAAAGATAAAAATAGCAGGGAAGACTTATGTAGCTTTTTAAATTTAGGGCAGCTTCTAATTTGCTCAGTGTCTACTCAATTCCTCTGTATGCTGCAGTTGATAATGCTAATGGAAATTTCCCATTTTAAAATTAACTTGGAACATCCTTGCTGGTTTTTAAAGTGATCAATGACAAGAGTGCTGGAGAGGGCATTGATTTTGATCTTGGATATAGGCTAATTCGTGTGCTCATGCTACAAACCGGATGAAGTAGGGGACAGCCACATTCCCCTCCCCTCCAGCTATGGGGTCTTTAGACCCCATGTGTCTTTGGAAACAAACTGCACAGTTGAAGTGTTTTGGTGTGTGGGTGAGACGTTTTCCTTCTCAAAGAGGCATGGTTATTAAGACCCTCTGTGTTCAGGTCCCAACTCTGCCTTTTATTAGCTATAGAGCTTTGAGCCAACTGCTTGCTTAGCCCCTGGGAGCCTCAGGCTCTTCATCTGTAAAATGGGATTGCAATAGTTCTTACCTCACAGGGCTGCTGTGAGATGTAAATGAGATAATTCTGGCAAAGTAGTTAGATGCGCAGTTAGATGCTGTGAAATTTCACTGGAGGTTATCTATTGTTACCACTTTTATAATTGTTCTTTTCATTGGGTACCAATTTTACCAGTTTTCAGGAAACCTTATTGATTTGTATTGTCTGCCAACAAGCAGTTTGTTTTCCAAGACATGGGAAGGCTAATAACAGTACATCTTTGTTTCTTGTTTTCGGCCTGGCAGATTATAGCGAATCATCACATGCAGTCCATCTCCTTTGCCTCCGGGGGAGACCCGGTAAGTACCCCTTGAGTTGTTTTCGCTTGTTTTTGTCAGAGTTGCTGAGAAGGGACCCTGCTTCAAAAGCATGCCTCTTAGAACCCTGTAAGGAAATTTAACTGTGATACCAGCTACTTCGGCTTCCATTCCATAAGCTCTTCCTATCATTTTTTTTTTAGGGTTGACACATGGCAAAGACCCACTATTAAATTTCATTTCATTAGTCAAAAGCTGTCAAAAGTCTCTGAAGCAGTGGCTTTCTTAAGGGGTAGTGGCATAGCTCCCTAGTTTCCAAAGTGGCCGGCGTGTGCGCCTGACCCTGCCAGCCTTGCTGTGTTCCTGTTTTCCTCTTGGCTCTTCCCCGGAGTTCTCCATTTTGGGATTTTAAGTTTATTCAAAGGCTGTGAATTTACTTACTCTGACTTATTCTTAAATATTTGAAATTGGTATTTTTCTCTCCAAATTTAACACTGTCGTCTTTTAATGATTTGTTTTCCCAACAGGGAAGAGAGAGAAGATAGAGAATAGGAGAATGTTCCAGTTTTCGTTGCTTCTTTTATTAAGAAGGTGGCCTAACTAGGGAATTTGCTCCCCACATATGGTCAGGAAATCTATGATACAAGGCTAGCATTCAGCTTCAGTGTAGGACAGTATTTTTGTTATCCTTATCGCTGTTTGTATTATTTTATCAAATTGTCGGTAGGCAGTATTCAGATTTTATGTAAGGCTTACTGGTCCAAGATAGCCTGAGTAATCGGTGCATTATATTAATTACTTCTTATCCCAAGGCCAGGGACCTTGTCTATTTCTAGCCAGGAAAGGGGATTTTTCCCAGACTCCATGTTTAACTCATATACCTTTCTTCCACACTCCTACCTGGGTAGCCTGATTGTAAAACTGCTGTTGGCACATTGAAAGCCAAATCAAGGGAGTGATTTCTTCTGCTGGTTCCAGTCTCACATTTCCAAAGGACAGTGTAACCATGACATTGAGTGTATTCGCTACAGGAAAGCCTGTGCTTGCCCTTCTCTCCCCCACCTGCTGCAGCCTCTGGGGAGGTATCACCCCCATCTTCCCAGCATCACTCAGGTGCTCCTGCTGGGGAGATACAGGCTGCATCTCAAGGGTCTGAGACAGGGAGATGCCTGAACCAAGGGCCCTGGCAGGAGAAGGACTTGGCCACCCTGTAGATGGCTCTTTGCCCTTAAACCTCTGCTAAAGTTTCACCCTTATGGCAGAAAGCGAAGAAGAACTAAAGAGCCTCTTGATGAAAGTGAAAGAGGAGAGTGAAAAAGTTGGCTTAAAGCTCAACATTCAGAAAACCAAGATCATGGCATCTGGTCCCATCACTTCATGGCAAATAGATGGGGAAACAGTGGAAACAGTGACAGACTTTATTTTGGGGGGTTCCAAAATCACTGCAGATGGTGACTGCAGCCATGAAATTAAAAGATGCTTACTCCTTGGGAGAAAAGTTATGACCAACCTAGATAGCATATTAAAAAGCAGAGTCATTACTTTGCCAACAAAGGTCCATCTAGTGAAAGCTATGGTTTTTCCAGTAGTCATGTATGGATGTGGACTATAAAGAAAGCTGAGCACCGAAGAATGGATGCTTTTGAACTGTGGTGTTGAAGAAGGCTGTTGAGAGTCCCTTGGACTGCAAGGAGATCCAACCAGTCTATCCTAAAGGAAATCAGTCCTGAATATTCATTGGAAGGACTGATGCTGAAGCTGAAACTCCAATACTTTGGCCACCTGATGTGAAGAGCACATGTCTATACTTACATCTGTAACCAGGTCTGATTATTTTGCACTGGTTGTCTACTTCTTGCCTAATGTAATGCTTGAAACCAGTTTCTTAAATTTGGAAGTTGACCCAGTTTGAAAAATAAGATGCAGAAACACTGAACACCTGCATCAACATCTCCTTTCAAGAACTTGTCTCAAACTTCATCTTCATGATGATGTTATGAGAGGAGGTGCAAAGATATGGGAACTGGAAAGTCAAATACATTGTCCTGTGTTGAAACTATTTTTTCTTATCCAGGATGCACTAAGATCTGTAAACTATTTTCAGTTTTCATCATCACCTCTTCTTAACAAAGGAAACATTTCAGTGACCCCTAAAGTAATTCATAACTATTAATGTTTTTTCTGATACAAAAATGTTATGATTCTAGGGGATAGGAAACCTAGTTACTTTTTAATTTTAAGCAATTCAAGTGCATATCACCTTGTGCCTGAGTTCCCACTCCAAATTTATTTGTAACCATTTCAATTGGTAGATGTTTTAAATAAAACTAACAATTCTTATTTCTCTTCCTTGTTCTGATACTAAGTATGTGTCAATTTTTCGCTTTGTGCCTCAGTTTACTGGGTAAGAATATGGTGTTTTATAAGTCTGTCAAATAAGACAGACTGGAATAAGACAGTATCTGTCTTATTCTTATTCATTATAATTGTTTTATTCTTGTTCATTATAAGAATAAGATGAATAAGACAAACTGTTAATCCTTACAATAAATAGGCATACTACAATTATTATCTACTATTATTAGCAGTTCTAAAAGATCACTAAAAAGAATGCCAGAATAATGGTTGGGCTCAGAAAAGCTTGGGAGTGAGAAGACACATGTATAAATACAGAATAAGCCCTTGGCAACCCCATCTTTGGAACTTAGAGTGCTCACTGTGTGACTGGGTGATGTCAATAGCATTGTTTTGAATAGCAATACATTTCCCTACTGTGCCAGAAGTGCATCATTTTTGGCATCAGAAAGGCTGTGTCCTTGGCTTAACCGCTGATCAGCTGAATGACAGGGGCATATCATGTCTCTTGTCTAGTCTTCCTTCCCTAGCTTGGAGTCAGCAGAGCATTTCTCAGACTGGAGTAAGGACTGAAAAAGAATCATTTCCCTGTATATGCCAGAAGTGTGGACTCTAATTTTATTATCAAAATATATGCAAAAATAAATTATGTATAGACTCCTTTTGTTTACATCTTTTATTGAATTGTAAATCCCAATCAAACTTGGAAGTGCAAATAAAAACAGTAAGACTTGACAACATCCAAAGTAAAATTAATTTACTGTGATGCATAAAGTTTTGCTGAAACTAAATCTCTGCTCCCAATGTGACTCTAAAACTGGACACCATGGTGCTTTTGAGGGCAGCAACCGTACTATCACAGGCGTTGGATGACTCACTCCTTCCACTAATTTCTTCTATTCAAGTAAACACTTCAGTCATACATCACTGCGTACAAAAGTGACATTAAATTGCTTCAGGTGGGGCAAAGCCATCTAGTCTGCTTGTTCTTTTCTCTCTAATTCTTTAAAAAATTTGGCACCCAGAATGCTGGAAACCCCACTGAAAATCTTGGCACTGAAATTGCAGGCAGAACTTGATGACACAGTGGTTGTTCGAATGATCCCACATTTTCTTGTATTAACTTTTAAGATTTTCATGGAAGGGAAACCATAAAAGAGATTCTGGTGATATCTCAAAAGCTGGAAACTATACCTGCCCAAACCCAGCGTCCCATCGATCTCAGATCGAGAAACACTAATGTTCTCTAGAGTCACTTCTGACATTCACATCTCTTGCATCCAGAAAGGGTGTCTATGATGACAAGCTACAATCCTTATTTTTGCAAAATAGCTTCAGATTCTGAGCAGATCTTCCCTGATGAAACAATCGGAAGCTGTGTTGACTGTTGGTCTCCCACTCCAATTCCCAGGTTAGTCTGTGAATATACCAAAGGAGAGTGGTCTGGGAAGGAAGAGGAAACAGCTTAGCCAGACTGCATGCTGGAGAATGACCCCAGGTTAGCAGTCCAATATATCAAGAGCTGCTTGAAGCGCTCTCCTTTTTTAGTGAGTGATGCTGAGTTCTGGGGAGTGATATTTGGAAAAACACGTTGAACCATGAACTCCCTGCCATGGATGATCATACCATGGCACCACCCCACCCCCACCCTCACTCTCCCCCTTTCCCTCTCACATTGGAGGATTTTCTGGAGCGCTGTAGGGAGAGAAGGGGTTGTCTTCTCTGCCCACAGAGAATCACAATGAAGGAACTCATGACAGTCTTGCAAATGCTGGAAAAAAAAAAAGCAAAAACAAATAACCTTGGAATCCTCTGAAACCATCACTTTGGGGAAATACCAGGAGCCATGGGGAGAACTTTACCAGTTGTTCCTCTGCCTTGAGAATTTTTTGAATGTTGAAAATATCAACTTTGCAGCAAAGTCTTTCTTTTGCTTTTAAGAATTCAGAGATGGGACTTCCCTGGTGGTCCAGTTCAGTTCAGTTCAGTTCAGTCATTCAGGTGTATCCAATTCTTTGCGACCCCATCGACTGCAGCACGCCAGGCCTCCCTGTCCATCACCAACTTCCAGAGTTTACTCAAACTCATGTCCATTGAGTCAGTGATGCCATCCAACCATCTCATCCTCTGTCGTCCCCTTCTCCTCCCATCTTTAATCTTTCCCAGCATCAAGGTCTTTTCAAATAAGTCAGCTCTTTGCATCAGGTAGCCAAAGTATTGAAGTTTCAGCTTCAACATCAGTCCTTCCAATGAATATTCAGGACTGATTTTCTTTAGGATGGACTGGTTGGATCTCCTTGCAGTCCAAGGGACTCTCAAGACTCTTCTCCAACACCACAGTTCAAAAGCATCAATTCTTTGGCGCTCAGCTTTCTTTATAATCCAGCTCTCACATCCATACATGACTACTGGAAAAACCATAGCCTAGACGAAAAACTAGACGAACCTTTGTTGACAAAGTAACATCTCTGCTTTTTAATATGCTATCTAGGGTGGTCATAACTTTTCTCCCAAGGAGTAAGTGTCTTTCTTTTAATTTCATGGCGGCAGTCACCATCTGCAGTGATTTTGGAACCCCCCAAAATAAAGTCAGCCACTGTTTCCACTGTTTCTCCATCTTGCCATGAAGTGATGGGACCAGATGCCATGATCTTAGTTTTCTGAATGTTGAGCTTTAAGCCAACTTTTTCACTTTCCTCTTTCATGTTCCTCAAGAGGCTCTTTAGTTCTTCTTTGCTTTCTGCCATAAGGGTGGTGTCATCTGCATATCTGAGATTATTGATATTTCTCCCAGCAAACTTTATTCCAGCTTGTGCTTCATCCAGCCCAGTGTTTCTCATGATGTACCCTGCATATAAGTTAAATAAGCACAGTGACAATATACAGCCTTGATGTACTCCTTTTCCTATTTGGAACCAGTCTGTGGAAAGTTCCATGTCCAGTTCTAACTGTGGCTTCCTGATCTGCATACAGGTTTCTCAAGAGGCAGGTCAAATGGTCTGGTATTCCCATCTCTTTCAGAATTTTCCACAGCTTATTGTGATCCACACAGTCAAAGGCTTTGGCACAGTCAATAAAGCAGAAATAGATGTTTTTCTGGAACTCTCTTGCTTTTTCGATGATCCAGCGGATGTTGGCAATTTGATCTCTGGTTCCTCTGCCTTTTCTAAATCCAGCTTGAACATCTGGAAGTTCACGGTTCACATATTGTTGAAACAT
This sequence comes from Dama dama, assembly GCF_033118175.1. NCBI lineage: Eukaryota > Metazoa > Chordata > Mammalia > Artiodactyla > Cervidae > Dama > Dama dama. The sequence continues at coordinate 22,469,241 of NC_083696.1, read as the reverse complement.
GACTTGGAGAATTTTGAGCATTACTTTACTAGAGTGTGAGATGAGTGCAATTGTGCGGTAGTTTAAGCATTCTTTGGCATTGCCTTTCTTAGGGATTGGAATGAAAAGTGACCTTTTCCAGTCCTGTGGCCACTGCTGGTGGTCCCGTGGTTGAGAATTGGCCTGCCAATGCAGGGGACACATGTTTGATCCCTGGTCTGGGAATTGAGCTCGCAGGCTGCAGGGCAACTAAGCCCACGTGCCCTAGAGCCTGTGCTCCACAACAAGAGAAGCTACCTTAATGAGAAGCCTGGGCACAACTAGCCAGTAGCCCTTGCTTGCAGCAACTAGAGAAAGCCCACGTGCAGCTATGAAGACCCAGCACAACCAAAAAAAAAAAAAAAAAAGCAAGAATTCAGAGAATTGTTGGTTCCTCTGTTTAGAAACTAAAACCCACGTGGCTGCCTAGGCCCACTTCTGAGATCATCAATTCCTCTCTGTGCCAAGTAGGTGAATCAGCAAGGGGACTTGTATTTCATGTGTAAGGGGGAGAATTCTCAATAGAATTCAAAGTTTGGAAACATCTCAAAAGGATTAAAATCAGTCATTAAGTCATCATATCTCACCCACCCATTAGGGGTATTTGTAACCAGTCTTTGAACATCCACTTCTGATTTTCTCAGTATGGCCCCCAGATCAGCAGCACCAGCAGCAGCTGCTGCCTGGATGCTTGTCAGAAATGTACATTTTGGGCCCTCAGCTCGGACCTGCCCAGTTGGAGACCATGGGGTGGGGCCCAGCAATCTGCACTGTAACAAGCCTTGTCGGGGACTCTTGACACCAGCTCAGATTTGAGCACCATTGTTGGAGAGCTGATGGCAGTATTTCTCAGCCTTCGTCCATAATAGAATTATCTGTGGAGCTTTTAAAAATTCTGATGTCTGGGGCCCACATCCACTCTAGTTAAATCAGATTATCTGGGAGCTGGGACTCAGTGATCAGTGTTTTTACAACTCCTTGGGTGATCCAACATGTTGAGTACCTGGGCCTTCTAGGTCCTTGCTGCTCACAGTGTGAGTATGCAAGAGCTGTCTGCCGATCTCCGGTGATCTCTGCCCTCCGTTACAGTTCGAGACATGTCCTTTAGCTGGTCTGTCGTTTGGGCTGGTCTTGGTGTCTGAGCTGCTGTGTACACGATGCATCTGCTTCACCCGTGGTTAGTGATGTGACATCTCCTTTTTCTTTCACAGGACACAACAGACTACGTTGCGTACGTTGCTAAGGACCCTGTTAATCGCAGAGGTAAGCCATGTGTGACCTCTGTCATTTCTTATTCACGTGCAGCTGGGCTTAACACTGGATACAAGTTGGTCTTCATGGTCTCAGCCCTCTTCACCTGCACGAACAAGTGCTCTCTCGTATTGTCAGCGATAATTGAGCTTTACAGGCAGTGAAGTGTGGCGGCACGCCTGGCTGGGTTAGGAGACGCTGGGTATCTGAGAGTCTGAACCACACACCTGTATAGGAGACGCTGGATATCTGAGAGTCTGAATCACACACCTGTATAAGAGACGCTGGGTATCTGAGAGTCTGAACCACACACCTGTATAGGAGATGCTGGGTAACATCTGAGAGCCTGAACCACACACCTGGCTGGGTTAGGAGACGCTGGGCATCTGAGAGTCTGAACCACACACCTGTATAGGAGACGCTGGGTATCTGAGAGCCTGAACCACACACCTGTATAGGAGACGCTGGGTATCTGAGAGTCTGAACCACACACCTGTATAGGAGACGCTGGGTATCTGAGAGTCTGAACCACACACCTGGCTGGGTTAGGAGATGCTGGGTATCTGAGAGCCTGAACCACACCTGTATCCAGACGGCCAGCACTTGGTACACCTGACCTGAGCAAGGCAGCTCCCACTTAGACTCTGAAGGTGGACTCAGTTACACCTGCAGCCTGTACAAACCGCTAGCCTCCTGCCCGACACCATCTCATTTGTCCACTGCCAACTGTCCACTGCTCTGCACAGCCCTGGAGGCCAGTGTCCAAGCTCAGGGCTCTCCTGTTAAACCCCGCAAAAAATGCTAGACACAGGCCTCAAACACAGGCTAGGTAGGGGATTTGAAGAATCAAGTACTTCCCATCCTCGTGGACCGTTTATCCCTAGACCTTCCCTTCGTACCCACCACCCCATCAGTTACAACAATGCCCCCACCCGGCCAGTGTTAATAAGCTTGGGCCGGTGGGCTGAATAGGGAGGGTGCTACTCTTGAATTCCAGGCAGCCACCAGGTGGCGCACGGCTCCAATTGAGAACTCATCGATGACGCTCAGCAGTGGGGCTTGTAACAACACAAAATGGCCCTTCCCTTCACCACCATTGGTTCCCCTCCTCCTCCCACCCTCTACCCCAGAAACCAATTAAAATTGCCTAGTTGGCTTTGCAGAACTTTTGTCTGTACACACACACACACACACACACACACTCTTCTTTTAAAATTTCAACACAGATAAGATTTTGAAATTATGCTTTCCAACTAACCTTCGGGGAGGGGGAGGTGGCAGACTGCACCACATTCCAGAGTTAAACTGGTTGAAGTTCTTTTATTTTTGTTTGTTCCAAGTTAACCTGCAGTAATCCTATACTTTCTTTTGATACGTTTAAGGGTTCCTAGGTCAGTGGTTCTCAAAATGAGCTACATTTTAAATCACTTAGGGAATTTTAAAAATCCCATTGCTCAGGTTTCAGAGCAGTGCTGCCCATGTTCAGCCAAGGCTGAGAAATCGGGCTCTAGGGACAGACCCTGAAGGAATATAACCCCATGCAATTTGCCTTAGGGCCATAGAAGCATACAAGCTATTGTCTTGTTTCACAGGCAGAAACCAGCAGTGCCTTCTGCCCACAGCGCCTTTTCAAAGTCAAGGAAATCAGGATATATTTCACATGCATGTTGGTTTCTAGACCAGCTGTTCCCTGGGACCCGTGTGCAGTGCTAGTGTGAAGACAGATGCCAGACCCCTGTGCTATGCTGCTGGTGCTTTGATGGTACCATCAGCAAAGGGGTCCTTTGAGATGCTTTGTGGGAGATGTTCACTCCTTCCTTCTAGTTATCTGTTGCCTGTGACACAACTTTGTGGCTTAACGACCATCATTTTAAAAGTATTTTTTGATACATTGTGTCACGAGGCCAGGCGGGGCTCAGTTGGCCAATTTTTTTTGCTCTATGTGGCATCAGCAGGGTCTTGGGTGGTCATTGGCTGGTAGCTGGCCTGGTCTAGAAGGGCCAGATTGATTTCACTTCCATGCCTCATACCTTGTCAGGAAGGACTAGAAGTCTAAGCCAGCAGGGTCCTTCTCCCTCTGCATGGAGTCTCAGGGTCCCTCCAGGTGGTTCCTCCATCAAAGAAGTAGGACGTCCCGCGTAGCAGCTCCATGATGCCAATGTGGACACGTCCAGTGGAAGGCCAGGCATGGCTCCACCTCTGTCATAGTTTACCAATCAAAGCAGTCCTAGTCATCTCAGATTCAGGGGATGAGGGAACCAGACCTGCCCTCCAACAGGAATTTGTAGCCTTCTTTATCCATCACATTTCTGTCCCCACCCCTGCCACCCCCGCAAACACACACATACAGGGAGCTCCAGCTTTCGTGAGGCAGTAGGTGAAGGGAGGCGGGTTGCATGAGTCCAACTATGAACAGTATCTCAGAGTCTGCTTTGCCTTCATCCCCTGTATCCACCCCTCCCCTACCTCCTTCCATAAGATGCTGGTGGAGGGCTCCCCCGGTTGCTCTGTTCTTCTTCCTCCTCCTGGAATTAAACCTCCAGGCAGAGAGTTTAATTTAGTAAGAATGGCCTCTGACATGCAGGAGTCATATTAGCAAGATGTTCTGGGAGTAAGTGTTCTTATTTGGACTCTTAGATAGCCAACTCCCCACACAGTGGCCCCAGTCAGTACGCTGGGGTAAGCCTTATAGCACTGTGGTTCCCTGGCTGCCAGCAGAGCTCCTCAGACTGGACAGATATCTGGTTCCACATCTGGAACCCAGAAAGTCTTCTGTCAAAATCCTACAGAGATGCGTCAGAGTCCCTCACCATTATCATTCGTCTTTTCCACAGTGATTCCTGCTTATACATTTCCTGTGTGTGTTTTGGTTAATCTAGAAGTATTTACAGCAAGCATCTATATATTTCTCTCAAATATCAAGAATCCATGGTTTATCTAATTAATCTGGTGGAAGAGCAAAGGATCTCTGACCCAAGTCATTAAGTTCTATGGTAACCATCTCGAGGAGATAAGCATTGCAAATGAGCAAGTTTCATGAAATTGGCAACTTATCATTGAAAGGCAAAGCCACCCATGAAGGAGGCCTGGAAGGTAACTCCTGATATATGTAGGATAAAATGCAACAAAGTAGGCTTTGCAGGATCCTAATATATCATTTTCTTTTCATAATGAAATTTGGATTATGACCCAATGATTCCCCTGCAACCAAATGTCTGTTGGTTCAGGATGGACTGTTCGGGTCACAAAAGTAGCTAAAAGATATTGTTCTGCTTAGACATATGGCTCCCTGCAGGTGGCTTGTATTCCTATAACCTATAAGCACAGTAGCATCCCTGTTCAGGCACCCACTGGAACTCCTAAACTTGCTGTAGAAAATCATGTCCTGTGGTGATGACCTGATGGCAGAGAGCCCTCTGTTCAGCTTGTATAGCTTCTAACCCCAGGGTTAGAAGCTGCTTTCCCTCCAGGGTTTCCTGAATAAGGGGAAATGTGGTGAATGGGCTTGAGAGGGAAGTCCCCATGGCCTGCTGCTCACACGACCACACTTCCTTCTTCAGGCTGCTCTACTGGCTCACGGTCATTTCAACCCTGAATTTAGGGTTCCTCTGGCTTTGGACCAGAGGCCCCAGAAGGTAACTTTGTAGGTTACCTTAACTTTGTAGGTCCTAGAAGGTAACTTTCTGCTAGAACCTTACAGAGCATGAACTCCTTAAATAATAGAGCACTTACTTCAACTTTTCCTTTCCCTAGAAGCAAAACCTCATCACCTCATTATAAGTGAAAGCAACGATTCGTTTTTTCAAGCCAGGAGGTTAAACTTCATCAAATAACTCTGTGGTGGGAGGTTACTTTTCCTGTGGGTGAATGATTAGGTTGTTCTTTCCCTTATCTGGCTATTGTCAACAGTGTTTTTTTTAACAAACAAGCCAACCTCTGGGTTTTAAACATGTTATGCAGAAGACCCTGAATATTTCTGCCTAGCCCAGAAAGTCAAACTTTCAGACTCTGGTTGAAAGTCAGACTTGTACCAGCCTGTTGCACATCTCTGCTCACAAGTCTCCTAGGCCTCTCACTGTGATAAGCCATGAGCTAAGTCTTTCCTCCCCCAACAGAGCTTGTCTCACTCATCACGATGTGAGCTGATTCCTGGTCTATCTGCTGTCTTGTTTCCTATGATTTTCTCCCACCTCCACTCCAGCTGCACTACTTTCTGGCTCATCCTTGAACATGTCAAGGAAGCACCTGCCTCAGGGCCTTTGCACCTGTTTAACCCCATGCCTGTGACATTCTTATACTAGACTTTCCCATGGTTCACTCCCTGACTTCCTCCAGGCTTCTTCTGTGACATCATCTCCTAGGTCACCTTCCCTGGTCATCCTGTATTTTATCCTATACCGTTGTCCTTAATTTACATTTACATTATTGTCTTTATGGTTGTATTGGTTTTCTGTGACTGTGCTGTGCTTAGTCGCTCGGTCGTGTCCCACTCTTTGCGGCCCCATGGATTGTAGCCCACCGCATGGACTGTAGCCTGCCAGGCTCCTCCATCCATGGGATTCACCAGGCAAGAATACTGGAGTGGATTGCCATTTTCCTTCTCCAGAGGATCTTCCCAACCCAGGGATCAAACCCAGGTCTCCTGCATTGTAGATAGATTCTTTACCATTTGTGCCACCAGGGAAGCCCAGAAATACTGGAGTGGGTAGCCTGTCCCTTCTCCAGGGGATCTTCCTGACCCAGGAATTGAACTGGGGTCTCCTGCATTGCAGGTGGATTCTTTACCAGCTGAGCTACCAGGGGAGCCCTGTGACCACTGGAACAAATAACCATAAACTTTGTGACTTAAGACAACAAAAGTTGCCCTCTTATAGTTCTGGAGGCTCAGGGTCTAAGATCAGGATGTGGGCAGGGCTGTGCTTCCTCCAAAGGTTCCGGGGAGGAGCCTTCCTGCCTTTTCCAGTGTCTGGTGGCTCCAGGAGCCCTTGGCTTGTGGTTGCATCACTCTAGTCTTGGCATCTGTCTTCACATCATCTCCTCCTCCTCTGTGTCTGTGTCGTCTCCTCTTCTGTCCCTTATAATAAGAACCTTGCCATTGGATTTAGGGCCCATCCTGATCCAGAATGATCTCATCTTGAGGTCCTTAACTTAAGGACATCTGCAAAGACCCTTTAAACAGGTTCAAGAGGTCAGGATGCAGACAGGGCTTTGTGCAGGGGCACCATTCAATCCGTGCAAACAGTGTATTTTTCCTTTCTTATTTTCAGTGTATACCCTCTAGACTGTCAGCTTCGTGAGAGTAGGACTCTGTGTTGTTTCTTGCTGTATCTGTAGATTGTAGGATAGGGCATGGTACATAGGTTACGCTCAACAAGTGTCTACTGAGTGAAGTCACCAGTAGATATTTTTTACATTTGCCTTGTGCGCATGTGCAAGAATGTTCTTAGGGTTTAATACCTCCGGGACAAATCACTGTGTTTTGGGACATCTTCAACTTTTAAAAAAATGGTTATTTCACTTTGCAATTCCACAGGTGGCACAGGAGGGCTCCTTGGCTTCTTCAGCACTTGGCATTTTCAGGTTTTTAGATTCCTGCCAGTCTGATGGGTGGAAAATTATCTCCTTATAATTTTAGTTTGCCGCTCTAGGGCTAGAACATGTATTAAACTCAATTTTTAAATTTTTATAATTTTTTTATTGGAATACAGTTGCTTTAGAATGTTACATTTGTTTCTGTTGTACAGTAGTGGATGAGCTGAGCATATACATATATCCCCTCTTTTTTGGATTTCCACCCCATTTAGGTCATCACAGCACATTGAGTAGAGTTCCCTGTGCTATATGTTAGGGTCTCATTAGTTATCTATTTTGTAACAGTAGCATACACATGCTACTTCTGTTGATGGACATTTAGGTTGCTTCCATGTCTTGACTGTTGTAAATAGTGCTGCAGTGAACATTAGGATGCGTGTATCTTTTTGTTTTATTTGTTTATTTATTACTGGGGTGTAGTTGCTTTATGATAGCGTGTTAGTGTCTGTTGCACGATGAAGTGAATCAGCTATATGTGCACAGATAGCCCCTCCCTCTTGAGTCTCTCCCCATCCCCCACATCATTGCAGAGTAATGAGCTGCGCTATATAGCAGCTTCCCACCAGCTGTCTATTTTACACATGGTCGTGCAGATGTATCAGTCCTAGTCTCCCATTTCATTTCACCCTCCTTTTCCACCCTCTGTCCACATGTCTGTTCTCTATGTTTAAGTCTCTATTCCTGCCCTGGAAATAGGTTCATTTGTACCATTTTTCTAGATTCCACCTATATGTGTTAATATGAATTATGGTCTTCTCAGAGTATACACCCACGAGTGGGATTTCTGGGTCATACGGTAGTTCTATTTTAGTATTTTTAAGGAAACTCCATACTGTTCTTCACAGTGGCTGTATCAATTTACATTTCCACCAATAATGTAAAAGAATTCCCCTTTCTCCACACCCTCTCCGGCATTTATTGTTTGTAGATTTTTTGATGATGGCCAGTCTGACTGGTATGAGGTGATACCTCATTGTGGTTTTAGTCTGCATTTCTCTAATAATTAGTGATTTTGAAAACAACTCTTAATTAAGAGCGTGGGGGATGGATCTTGAAGTTCTTACTTGTCTTGGATTAAGAAATCTGAAACAATGAGGAGCATGTGGATATATTAAGTGAACAAACTAGAGTTGACTGAAAACTACGCTTGAGTTTGTAGCCTCCAGCTCTCTGCTAAGACTTCATTGGTGTTCAGTGTTTGTTTTAAGGGGTGAGAGTTATCAGCCCACTAGGAGAAAGGGAGAGCAGTCATTGTTTGGTAGGGTCTTTTTCTGATTGGGCAAAGATTCCAGGTGTCTCTGAGATTGCCTGTGTCAGTCACCAGTTGGTGGAGAATGTGGCTCTGAACTTGAACTCTTGGAGAGTCTGTGAGTCTAGATATGAGGACAGTAAGAGAGTCCAAGATGGAACCACCGCAAAGGCTGGACTGCCTTGGGGAGGCTGGATGGCTGTGAAGTGTGAGTTGGGAGTGGTGTGGGTGTGGGTGTGGGTGGAAGGGGTCATGACTTCCTGAAAGGGCAGCAAGACCCTGAGAGGTTTTCTGCCTGTACTTGCAGAGTTCCCCCCATGGAACTAGTGCCCACCAAGGTGGAGTGGCCCATCCCACAGGGTTTGGAAGTGGCCACAATGGTGGGAGACACATACTGGAGCCTCTGTTTATAGTGGTCGCTGATCTGAGAGAGAGGGGGTGTTACTTTGTAATCAAACATAAAAGGTGCAGTGAGTCAGTGACATCCTTTCTGTGTATCAGTGGCTCCAGGACCACAGAGGGGGTATGGGAAGTGGGGTTTTACTTTCACAAAATTAAAAAAAAAAAAAAAAACACCACACAATAATCAGATAAAGAATCAACCCCTCCAAACTAAATGATTAAGAAAAGTATTCCAGAGATGGAAAGATAAATTCTTATCCATTATCGTTAGTGATGAACCTCACTCAAAATATTTATCTCGCTTTGAGATAATAACTGACAGTGTGATGCTTTCAGGGTCAACCGACATCTTGAACTTTTGTTTACCTTTGTTGCATCATTTTTGAAAGGTAAAAAGGAAGTGTCAGTCATGTCCGACTCTTTGCGACCCCATAGACTGTGGCCTGCAAGGCTCCTTTGTCCATGGGATTCTCCAGGCAAGAATACTGGAGTGGGTTGTCATTCCTTTCTCCAGGGGCTCTTCCCTACCCAGGGATCAAACCAGTGTCTCCTGCATTGCAGACAGATTCTTTACTGTCTCAGCCATCAGGGAAGCCCTACATGTTTTAAAAGATATTTTTATAATATACGTACCATTATATTGGACTTCCCGAGTGGCACTAGTGGTAAAGAATTCGCCTGTCCATGCAGCAGACACAAGAGATGCAGGTTTGATTCCTGGATCTAGAAGAATCCTGGAGTAGGAAATGGCAACTCACTCCATTATTCTTGCCTGGAAAATTCCACTGACAGAGGAGCCTGGCAGGCTACAGTCCATGGGGTCGCAAAGAGTCGGACTCAACTGAGCACAAGGAAAGAAGGAACTATTGTATGATGTTCAGTCGGACTCAACTGAGCACAAGGAAAGAAGGAACTATTATATGATGTTCATAATTTATAAATAAGTTAACGTCTATTGGGGACATGCGCTCAGTATAGTGAAGCGTTCTTTACTGGTAAGCGTGAACACACCTTGACAACTTCTGTAAATAAGCCATCTGGGTGTTTGGTGCACGTGATAAGCATTGCTAGTGCTCACTTATGTCCTGACCTCCTTCCTCCCCACCTCCCAGGGGCCTGTAGTGCAGCCTCTCCTGGGTGTAGGAAGAGTCACGCGACCGTTCTGCGAGAGAGCAGAATGCATGAGTGCTGGTGCAAGGCCTGCTGTCTCTTTCTTTCCTGGCTCGTGGAGGAGGCCTTGTACTGAAATTCAGGATTGAAAGATGCAAGCAGCCTGGCTCGTGGTGGCACCACCTGGCTGAGGAGAGTTGAGGTGATTGAGGAGGGCTGCCCAGGAACGAGCAGACAAGAATGGAGCTGACTTGTCACTGAGATGCTCGGGCTGTTTCTTACTGTGGCATCCCTTGTTTGTGCTGACTGACAGAGCAGCTGTCCCAAGCAGGGCTCAGAGAGCACGCTCAGATGAATGGAGGCCCCAGGGGGCCTGCAGTCCATTCATCAGTTAGATGGCCGGGGCGGCCTTGGACACCAATGGACAGGTGCCGCCACTGGCCTCTGGACTTATTTGCAACCATGGGGAAACTGAACCGGCCTCTTACATAGTCACTTCTGCCCTGCCAGGGTCTACTGTGCGTGGAAGACGTGTGGTTGCCATGTAGGTAAAGACGCCATATCTCAGTTCTATCTGATGTGATTATGAGGACCTCAGCACACGCTGCTCTCAAGCGGCTCATCCCAGGTTGGGAGAGGCCCTTGTGGCGAAGCCCGATGAGGCCCCTTGCTAGTGTCAGGGCGGAGGTGGCTGCTGTGTGCTCTGAGTGAGCTCCTGGAGAGTGATATCAGCCTTGCTTTTGGTCAAGAAGAGAGACCAGCTGGGCCAACAAGCCTCTCCGGTCCTCACCCACCCCCCCCATCTGTACACTACTGTTCACGCCCCAGTTGTACACTACCGTACCGCTATGAAGGAGCCAGCTTCCTGCAAGAGGGACAGATTGAGGAATGACCTCATTTTGTTGCTTCTGTGTTTGTTCGGGGGCCACATTTTAGGTTTTACAACGTCATTTTGAGTTCTTGACTCTGGGTCCCACCACCCTCTATGTACTTTTTATCTAGTGCTTCTCCTTCTCACTCATGAATGACAGACACCTCCAGCTCCCTGTTTTCATTGTGGGATGTAAAACAAGCAGCCCCGGTGGAGACCCTCGTAATCCTCCCACAAGTGAGGCTAGATGATAGTGGCTTTTAAGCTAAAAACCATTGCAACACCGAGAGAAAATCCCAGGCCCAGAGAGACTGTCAGCCCAGGTTGGTTTTAGATTTGGAGTGAGTTTCTGGAGCACGGAGAAGTCATTCTACAGAAGGATCCTCAGACCCAACTACTAGATGATACTTACTCAGTCCAATGAGGACAGAGCCCGGCCCCAGAGCCTGGAGTCATAATTTAATTCTGCATCTGCAGGTTCTGTCACCCTCTTGTATCCAAATACTAGGGCTCCACTGTCACCAAGCGAGGGTGCTTCCACCCAGAGCCCTGCATCCTTCAAAGGTCCCAGGAACTGACTTAAAGAAGACCTATTTCAGGCCTGGACTTCTCTGGTGTGTAGAAGGTGAGAGGGCTGTGTGGACCTCTGCAGAAACCTTATTCTTCACTCACTGTGTTAAAGCCTAGGGCGCTGCTTTTCTCTTTAGAAGAAAAACAAGCTTCACTTTCTTGACTCATCCCATCGTTATTCTGGTTCTCCAAAGTACCAGCCAGCTGGTTCCCTCAGCTGCTGCTGCTGCTGAGTGGAGGGGACAGGTGTGGCTGGAAACGGGGCAGATGGGGGAGCCAGGTGTCTTTCCCTCAATCCATCCTAGGCTCCTATTTCCTTCCTGGCTAGAAAGACACCTCCAATCCTGTCCGTTAATGAACAACCACGTGACTACAACAGCTGCTTAATGTGGGCTTGCTTTATGCTTACCTGGGTTAATAATAAATACCAAAACCAATACTAACATAAAACAATATCATTATTGGATAACAGAAATACAGCTGGGGCATCTGTCTCCTGGGACAAATCCCTTGGCCATATCTGTGCTCAGGCTAGGGTATCCAAGGGATGGGGTTTCCCTGGTGGCTCAGTGGTAAAGTATCCACCCACCAATGTAGGAGATGAGGAGACATGGGTTTGATTCTTGGGTTGGGAAGACCCCCTGGAGAAGGAAATGGCAGCTCACTCCAGTATACTTGCCTGGGAAAACCTATGGACAGAGGAGCCTGGTGGCCTACAGTCCATGGGGTCACAAGAGTTGGACATGACTAAGCAGCTGAGCATGGGCACGAGGCCCAAGGGGACTGCTTGCAGCCTGAAGCACTGATCCAGTTACACTTGGTCTTCCCAGAAAATTCTTGCTTCTGTGTCCTCAGAGGCATGCTCCTTCCGTGAGCCTGTGAGGAGAAGAAACCGCAGGCTCCCCAGCCCAGCAGCCGCCATCAGGGGGGCTGTGCGGTGCCTGGCTGGCGTTGTGCATGGAGAAGGCGGCATCGTGATGGAAGAGCAGCCAAACTGTGGAGGTGGTGATGTCTCTGCGCCTTCCCTCACAGTTTCCCATCTTAATGAATCCTCTCTTTGCTGACTTCTCCTGCAGTGGCAATGCTTCTGCATCCACCTAATCACTGCCCCAGGGAACAGCTCACTGCTGCAGCAATGCCTCTCCTCACTGCTGGGCATCCACCGCACTCCTGGAGGAACCTCCTTGAAACACAGTTGTGTCCTAACTGGTGGCAAGAGAAAGACGGAGTGTGACATATATCTGTCATTTTCTCCAGGGAGAATGCCTTTATCTCATTAGTAGCAGAACATGTTCCACTGGTCAGGGTGCCACGTGGAGGGGCTGAGATGCTTCTGTGGGATGCCATGGGCATGTGTCTGGGGAGGAGACACTTCTACTTGTAGAGCAGAGGGGACCTTCTCTGGCACCTTCCTCCGTTTGACTCTTTTTTCTCTGAAGGTTCTGCATGGATTATGCCACAGCCTGGCCACCAGGAAGGCAGGCACCCCAATGGGTTAAGGGTTGCTCCAGGTCCCTGAGGGGCCCTCATCTGACTGCCAACACCCTTTTTATGAGAACCAGCATGAATATCCAGCCTCATCTGGTGTACATGCAGATGGCATGTGGTGGGTTGGTCATACTGGTTAACTAGTACCTCTTTAAATGCGTCTTAAAAGTTAAGATGCTTTGAGTTGAGTCTTACTGCTCTGAGTTGCCACATTTGGTGATGACACTTTACTCCCCCTAGAAAATAAACAAACAACTTGCTCCAAAGGCCACAGGATACCTCAGGACTCATTCAGTAAGAGTCTGTTTAACTACAATGAGGTATCACCTCACACTGTTCAAAATGGCCATCATCAAAAAAAATCTACAAACAGTAAATACTGGAGAAAAGGGAACCTTCTTGCATGATTGGTGGGAATGTAAATTGATACAGTCCACTATGGAGAACAGATTTCTTGAAAAAATCTAGGAATAAAACTACCATATGAGCCAGCAATCCCACTATTAGTCATATACCCTGAGAAAAACCATGATTCTAAAAGACACATGTACCCCAGTGTTCATTGCAGCACTATTTACAATAGCCGGGACATGGGAACAGCCTAGATGTCCTTCAACAGATGAATGGATAAAGAAGTTGTTGTACAAATAATATACAATGGAATATTACTCTGTCATAAAAGGAATGAATTTGAAGTCAGTTCTGGTGAGGTGGATGAAACTAGAACCTATTATACAGAGTGAAGTAAGTCAGGAAGAAAAAACAAATACCGTATATTAACACATATACATGAAATCTAGAAAAAGGGTACTGATGAACCTATTTGCAGGGCAGCAGTAGAGACGCAGACATAGAGACCAGACTTGTGGACCCAGCAAGGGAGGGGACAGGGTGGGGTGAATTGAGAGAGAAGCATTGAAACATATACATTACCACATGTAAAACATAGCCAGTGGGACTATGACACAGGCAGCTCAACTCACAGCTCTTTGACAACCTAGATGGGGTGGGAGGGTGTGAGAGGCGGGAAGGGAGGTTTAGGAGAGAGGGGACATATGTACACCTAAGGCTGATTCATGCTGGTGTATGGCAGAAACCAACATAATATTGTGAAGCAGTTATCCTCCAATTAAAAATAAATACATTTTAAAAAGAGTCAGTTTAAGTCCATTTTTAAGGCTCATGGGGTCTTAGAGGGATTCCTTTGTCACGTTAAGATTTCCCTCCAAACTGTTTCCCAGTTGAGTTCAAAGTTGATATTTTCTAGACTCTCAAGCAATTGAAAAGCCATCAAGTTGAATTTTAAAAATTCAAAATGGACTTACAGATAGAACCTTTACTTTTACAGAGAATAAGCTATTAAGAAATGGATCCCTGTGGTGAAGCTGTGTGTCTGGGGGCTCCTGGGAATTAAGCTGCAGGCAGAACTGCCAGGACATGTTATGAAAGCCACCTCCTTGGCCCCCTCTTCTTCCCTAGGCTGCAGGGTTTCACCCTCAGGGAGAAGGAGCCTGGGCAGCTCCAGTGTCTGCCTCTAATGGGCCTGTCTCCCTTGCACCCACAGCTTGTCACATTCTGGAGTGTTGTGATGGGCTGGCCCAGGATGTCATTGGCTCCATCGGACAAGCCTTTGAGCTCCGGTTTAAGCAGTATTTGCAATGTCCTTCCAAGATCGCTGCTCTTCATGACCGGTGAGTAGTGCTGTGACACCATTTGCATGGCCTCTCTGCATTTTCTGACCTTTCCTCTTTAAATCACTTAAAAGGAGAAAAACCACAAAACCAGCTCCCTGAGGGGCGCTCTGAACAGACAGTTAATCACGGCATCCTGGGCCTGGAGACACCTGGCCGGTGCTGGGCTGGGGCTCAGAAAACTGACAGATGGAAGCTGACATATGGGTGATGCTCCCAATGTTTAGAAAAATATTTTCTTGAAACTATAGTGACAGTAGCTAAGGTTACAAAAAAACACTGTAATATGTTTTTATTCTGTTTCCCCTGCAAGCATGTGATGTTTCCATATGTTGTCTTCTTGGATCGGCGTTACCCTGGGTTCTACCTGTCCTGTTGTCCTCATCATCAGGGTTAGCCAGAGTCCTGATTCAGAGGCTCCTGTCATGAGGCACTATGCTTCAGATGACAAGCATTGGTTCTGCTTTATTGGACTTAGTAGCTTTCAGGCTCAATGGCTGTAGGGCCCTGATCTTTGTCTCACCAGTTTTTTTCTGTAGGGAGAAGACTCTTGAGAGTCCCCAGGACTGCAAGGAGATCAAACCAGTCAATACTAAAGGAAATCAACCCTGAATATTCATTGGAAGGATTGATGCTGAAGCTGCAGCTCCAATCCTTTGGCCATATGATGCTAAGAGCTGACTCATTGGAAAAGACCCTGAAGCTTGGAAAGATTGAGAGCAAGAGGAGAAGAAGTGGGTGACAGGATGAGATGGTGGGATGGCATCACCAGCTCAATGGACATGAGTTCAAGCCAACTCCAGGAGACAGTGAAGAATAGGGAAGCATGGCGAGCTGCAGTGCATGGGCATCTCAATGAGTTGGACACAACTTACTGACTGAGCAAGTTTTCTCTGTAAAATAGGAATAATAGTAGCTTGCAGTATTTTAAAAATTAAGTTCAGTTCAGTTCAGTTCAATTCAGTTGCTCAGTCATATCTGACTCTTTGTGACCCTATAGACTGCAGCATGCCAGGCTTCCCCATCCATCACCAACTCCTGGAGCTTGCTCAAACTCAGGTCCATCGAGTTGGTGATGCCATCCAACCATCTCATCCTCTGTCGTCCCCTTCTCCTCCTGCCTTCAATCTTTCCCAGCATCAGGGTCTTTTCCAATGAGTCATTTCTGCACATCAGGTGGTCAAAGTATTGGAGTTTCAGCTTTAGCATCAGTCTTTCCAATGAATATTTAGGACTGATCTTCTTTAGGATGGACTGGTTGGATCTCCTTGCAGTCCAAGGGACTGGCAAGAGACTTCTCCAACACCACAGTTCAAAAGCATCAATTCTTCAGCACTCAGCCTTCTTTATAGTCCAACTCTCACATCCATACATGACTACTGAAAAAAACATAGCTTTGACTATATGAACATTTGTTGGCAAAGTAGTATCTCTGCTTTTTAATATGCTGCCTAGGTTGGTCATAGCTTTTCTTCCAAGGAGCAAGTTTCTTTTAATTTCATGGCTGCAGTCACCATCTGCAGTGATTTTGGAGCCCAAGAAAATAAAATCTGTCACTGTTTCCATTGTTTCCCCATCTATTTGCCATGAAGTGATGGGACTGGATGCCATGGTCTTAATTTTTTGAATGTTGAGTTTTAAGCCAGCTTTTTCACTGTCCTCTTTCACCTTCATCAAGAGGCTCTTTAGTTCTTCTTCACTTTCTGCCATAAGGATGATGTCATCTGCATATCTGAGGTTATTGATATTTCTCCCAGCAATCTTGATTCCAGCTTGTGCTTCTTCCAGCCTGGCATTTTGCATGATATACTCTACATATGAGATAAATTAGCAAGGTGACAATATACAGCCTTGATGTACTCCTTTCCCAATTTGGAACCAGTCTGTTGTTCCATGTCCAGTTCTAACTGTTGCTTCCTGACCTGCATACAGATTTCTCAGGAGACAGGTAAGGTCATTTGGTATTCCCATCTCTTTAAGAATTTTCCACAGTTTGTTGTGATTCACACAGTGAAAGTCTTTAGCATAGTCAGTGAAATAGAAGTAGATGTTTTTCTGGAATTCTCTTGCTTTTTTGATGATCCAGCGGATGTTCGCAATTTGATCTCTGGTTCCTCTGCCTTTTCTAAATCCAGCTTGAACATCTGGAAGAAAAAAAAAAAGGAACATCTGGAGGTTCTCAGTTCACGTGCTGTTAAAGCCTAGCTTGAAGAATTTTGAGTATTACTTTGCTAGCCTGTGAGATGAGTGCAATTGTGCAGTAGTTTGAGCATTCTTTGGCATTGACTTTCTTGGATTGGGATTTGGAATTGGGATTGGAATGAAAACTGACATTTTCCAGTCCTGTGGCCACTGCTGAGTTTTCCAAATTTGTTGGCATATTGAGTGCAGCTCTTTCACAGCATCATCTTTTAGGATTTGAAATTGCTCAGCTGGAATTTCATCACCTCCACTAGCTTTGTTCATAGTGATGCTTCTTAAGGCCTACTTGACTTCACATTCCAGGATGTCTGGCTCTAGGGGAGTGATCACACCATCATGGTTATCTGGGTCATGAAGATATTTTTTGTATAGTTCTTCTGTGTATTCTTGCCACCTCTTCTTAATTTCTTCTTCTATTAGGTCCATACCATTTCTGTCCTTTATTGTGCTCATCTTTGCATGAAATATTCCCTTGGTATCTCTAATTTTCTTGAAGAGATCTCTAGTCCTTCCCATTCTATTGTTTTCCTCTATTTCTTTGCATTGATCACTTAGGAAGGCTTTCTTAGTTCTCCTTGCTATTCTTTGGAACTCTGCATTCAGATGGATATATCTTTTCTTTTCTCCTTTGCCTTTCGCTTCTCTTCTTTCCTCAGCTTTTTGTAAGGCCTCCTCAGATAACCATTTTGCCTTTTTGCATTTCTTCTTCTTGGGGATGGTTTTGATCATCGCCTCCTGTACAATGTTACAAACTTCCGACTATAGTTCTTCAGGCACTCTATCTATCAGATCTAATCCCTTGAATCTATTTGTCACTTTCACTGTATAATTGTAAGGGATTTATTTGATTTAGGTCATACCTGAATGCTCTAGTGTTTTTTCCCTACTTTCTTAAGTCTGCATTTGGCAATAAGGAGTTCATGATTTGAGCCACAGTCAACTCCTGGTTTTGTTTTTGCTGACTGTATAGAGCTTCTCCATCTTCGGCTGCAAAGAATATAAGCAATCTGATTTTGGATTGAACACCTGGCGATGTCCATGTGTAGAGTTGTCTCTTGTGTTTTTGGAAGATGGTGTTTGCTATGACCAGTATGTTCTCTTGGCAAAACTCTCTTAGCCTTTTTCCTGCTTCATTTTGTACTCCAAGGCCAAACTTGCCTGTTACTCCAGGTATCTCTTGACTTCCTACTTTTGCATTCCAGTCCCCTATGATGAAAAGAAACTCTTTTTTTGGTGTTAGTTCTAGAAGGTCTAGAACTGAGTTTAAATGTTTCATTTAAATATTAAATGAAATAGTAAATGTAAACAGGAATTGTGAGATGTTTAGTTTATTATAAAAAATGTTCAGCATCTACTCTTGAGTTTCCTTGGGAGGTAAGAATATTCCATGCTGCACTAAGAAGAAAGTAATGAGGCATTTGGTCATTCAGTCACTTCTCCTACCGAAAGCTTATTACAATGGTGTGTTCACTGTCAATAAAAGTTAATTTCTCCTGAATTTACTTTTCCTCCAACTTCTATGGCCATATTCTGGACTTAGTTGTAAAGGCATTATATTCCCCTGTCTTCATTATCTCTCTGAAGTCGTCATCTTTCTTGAAAGAGATTTTTAATTTTTTTTTCATCCACTGGAAAATTTCTTTTAAGGTATTCATTCTGGGGGTGCCTATGAAGGCCCCATTTTTCCTGGTTGGCAAAGACTTCTGCAAACTTATTAAAGCTGTGTGAAAAAAGAGAAAGTAGTGGGGACCCTATAGCCCTTGGCAGGACAGTGGGTGAACAAAGTTCTAAATTTTATATTATAATGGAATATAGTCATTAAACAGAATTCATCAGTTTATGTGTATTATCAAAATGAATCTCAAACATTTTAAATGATGTAAAAAAGGATATGAACCATTTATGGAAAATTTAAAAACACATAAATGATTGTACATGTAGCTTATGAATACATGCATGTGTATAAAGAGTATAAAAACATGCAAGAATATTACATACCAACCCTAGGACATTTGAGGATGGCAGGGACATGTATGCATGCATGTTCAGTCATGTCCAACTCTGCAACCCCATGGTCTGTAGCCCACCAGGCTCCTCTGTCCATGGAGTTTCCCAGGGAAGAATATTGGAGTGATTTGCCATTTCCTACTCCAGGTGATATTTCTGACTCACAGATTGAACCCATGTCTCTTGCATCTCCTGTATTGGCAGGCAGATTATCTACCACTGTGTCACCTGGGAAGCCTAAATTTTTGTACACAGAAGCTATGTGCATGCATGCCTGCTAAGTCGTGTCCGAGTCTTTGTGACCCCATAGACTGTAGACTGCCAGGCTGCTCTGTCCATGGGATTCTCCAGGCCAGAAGACTGAAATGGATTGCCATTTCCTCCTTCAGGGGATCTTCCCGACTCAGGGACTGAACTCACGTCACCTATGTATCCTATATTGACAGGCAGATTATTTACTACTGAGCCACCTGAGAAACTGACAGGGGCTTGGGGTGGGCTATAACTGGTTTTGTTAAGTGTATCTCTTCCCTAACATTTTATAAGGACAGTGTTCCAGTATGTAAAAAGAATTTTGCAGTAAACACCTGTATAACCAACCGTCTAGATTCTGCTATTAACATTTTACTGTTTACATCACATATTTATTCATCCAGTGTGAGTCTGACAAATTTTATTTCTTTAAAAAGAAAGGAATCAAGTATAGCAAACTGTTCACACTTGTTTAATCTCAGTGGTGGATGTGTAGGTGTCTTTTATATTAATTTAGCTTTTGTGTACTTTCAAAGTGTTACATAAAAGTCAAATAAATACTATTAAATTAGTATGTACAAAAATGAGTGGGGAGAGTTAATTGAACTACATGCTTCTCTGGGCGTATACTTAAGGTGTGAAGTCCTTACATGTTTCTATATAATAAAGTTTAAAGAGGTTTGGGGGAAAGAAAATGAAGTAGAGAGATCTTATCTATTGAGAAAACGTTGAATCCAATATGCAAGTAATGGTAAAAAATTTCTAA
This sequence comes from Dama dama, assembly GCF_033118175.1. Taxonomy (NCBI): domain Eukaryota; kingdom Metazoa; phylum Chordata; class Mammalia; order Artiodactyla; family Cervidae; genus Dama; species Dama dama. The sequence goes on along the minus strand of NC_083696.1, from coordinate 22,449,772 downwards.
AGCAGAGTATCAGCCAGGGGTCCTGTGTTCCCTGACATCATTCCCATCTGGCCTGACAAACTGCTTGTGTCCATTGAGCAGGTCTGAGACCCATCAGGTGGGAATGTGCTGCCTTCTGGCCCTGCTGGGGCCATGAGAGAGCACATCTTGCCTCCAGCTGCCACACTCTTTTTCCCTTCCCCACCCTTTTCCAGAGACCCTGGACTGCAGAAGTCACTGGCCCATTTTCCTTCTAGATTTCCCAGAGGCCAGCAAGACAGGAGGTTCTGTTTGTGAGCAGTTCTCCTTGGGTTTGCTTCTCGCTTGCTCAGGCCATTTCTCTCCAAACTGGGAATGAGCTGGAAGTGTGAGAATTTGGTATAATTAGCTTCTTTGTCCACATTCCTCCAAGCAGAGTTGGGGACAGATGAGTGTGGAGTGAGTGTGGTGGCATTAGGGCCCAGGAAGCTGCCCCAGCATCTCAAAGTTTCAGGCTGGTGCACATGGCTTCTTCTCTCTTCTCTTACTGCTGGTGGTTGGATGACTTTACTTATTATTCGTGAATTATTTTTTGCTCATTGTATTAATTATTGAGGGACAGATTCTGTATCTGGAATCATCACCCATCTCCAACTGGAAATCAAAAATAGTACTTTTAAATGAATGGAAATTTTGGTATGGTCTGATTTTCCTTAGAAGATTTTTCCTCGTCAAAATCCAGGGTCATTTTCAACACAAAATCAGAGAAGACAGTGAAAAAGAATTCAAATGTAGTCAAATCTCTTTTGATTATTAAAAAAAATTTTTGATATATAATTTATGATGAAAATACCCTTTTGGAATATATAGTTCTGTAGTATTTAGTACTGTCAGAGACTGTATAACTATCATTCCTATATAATTCCAGAACATTTTCATCACCCCAGCAAGAAACTCCTTACTTATTAGCAGTTAATTCCCCAACTTGCAATCTTCTCTCCTGAGATAATCATTGTTCTACTTTCTGTCCTCATTGATTTGCCAGTTCTGGATATTTTATATGCATGGAATCATAGAATATGTGCTTGACTACTTTCACTTATTGGATTGTTTTCAAGGTTAAGCTATCTTGTAGCATGCATCAGTATGGCATTTTTAGGATGGAATAATATTCTTTTGCATACATTTGTTACCTTTTGTTTATTCTTTCCTTGGTTTATGGATATTAGGGTTGTTTTCACCTTTTAGTTCTCATGAATTGTGCTGCTGTGAAGATGTGTACAAGTTCTTGTGTGAACAGATGTTTCAATACTCTTGGGTATATAACTAGGAATAGAATTGCCTAGTCATATGGTAACTCTGTGCTGAAGTTTTAGAAACTGCCAAACTGATTTCCAAAGTGGTTGTACCATTTTATATTTTCACCAGAATGTATGAGTTTCAATTTCACTGATATTTGTTATTATCCATCATTTTGATTTTAGCTATCCTCATGAGTACAAAGTGGTGATTTTGATTTGCATTTTCTTGATAACTATTGATGTCAAGCATCTTTTCATGTGCTCATTGGCTATTTGTATCTCTTATTTGGAGAGATGTCTGCTCAAATCCGTGGCCCATTTTAAAAATTATAGTTGATTTACAGTGCTGTGTTACTTTCTGCTATACAACAATGTGAGTCAGTTATATATATATATACACATATATAAATATGTATATATCTCCACTTCTTTTTAGATTTCTTTTCCCATATAGATCATTACAGAGTACTGAATAGAGTTCCCTGAGCTATACAGTAGGTTCTTATTAGTTATCTATTTCATATACAGTAGTGTGTATATGTCAGTTACAATCTTGCAGTTTATCCCTCCCTCCCTTCCCCCCCCCCCCACCCCCCCCCCCCGGTAACCATAAGTACATTTTCTGCATTTGTGACAATTTTTTGTTTCATAAATAGGTTCATGTGTACCATTTATTTGTTAGATTCCATGTATAAATGACATCATGTGATATTTATCTTCTGTGTCTGACTTGCTTTACTCCATGCTGAGTAATATTCCATTGCATGTATGTGCTGCATCTTACTTATTCATTCCTCTGTCGATGGACATTCAGGTTGATTCCATGTCCTGCTATTGTAAATAGTGCTGTAATGAACATTGGGGTGTGTGTATTATTTCAAATTATGATTTTCTCTGGATATATGCCTATCAGTGAGATTGCTGGACCACATGGTAGCTCTATTTTTAGTTTTATAAGGAATCTCTATAGTGTTCTCCATTGTGGCTTACCAGTTTACATTCCCACCAATGGTGGAGGAGAGTTCCCTTTTCTCCATACCACTCCACAGCATTTATTGTTTGAAGATTTTTTGATGATGGCCATTTTGACTAGTGTGAGGTGATACCTCATTGTAGTTTTGATTTGTATTTCTCTAGCAGTTAGTGCTATTGAGCATATTTTTGTGTGCTTCTTGACCATCTGGATGTCTTCTTTGGAGAAATGTCTTTCTAGATCTTCCACTCATTTTTGATTGGGTTGTTCTTTATAATGAGCTGCATGAGCTGTTTATATATTTTAGATTAATCTCTTGTTGGTTGCTGTGTTTGAAAATATTTTCTCCCATTCTGTGGGTTTTCTTTTCATTTTGTTGATGATTTCCTTTGCTATGCAAAAACTTCTAAGTTTATTTAGGTCCTGTTTGTTTATTTTTATTTTTGTTAATCTCAGAGATTAAGCAAAAAAGAACCTGCTGTGATTAATGTCAGAAAGTGTTCTGCCAATGTTTTCCTGTAAGCATTTTGTAGTGTCTGGTCTTTTATGTAGGTCTTTAATCCATTTTAAATTTATATTTGTGTATGATGTTAGAGAATGTTCTAATTTCATTCTTTTACATGTAGTTGTCCAGTTTTCCCAGCTCACTTATTGAGGACACTGTTTTTTTTCTTCATTGTATATTCTTCCCTCCTTTGTCATAGATTAGTTGACCATAGGTGTGTAAGTTTATCTTTGGACTTTGTTTCCTGTTACACTGATTTATATTTCTGTTTTTGTGCCAGTACCACATTGTTTTCATTACTGTAGCTTGCTAGTATAGTTTGAAGTCAGAGAGACTCATTCCCCCAGCTCTATTTTTCTTTCTCAAGATTGTCTTGGCTCTTCAGTGTCTTTTGTGTTTCCATACAAATTGTAAAATTTTTCTCGCTGTAATTCTGTGAAAAAATGTTATCAGTAATTTGATAGAAGTTTCATTGAATCTGCTGATAACTTTGGGTAGTATAGTCATTTTGACAATGTTGATTCTTCCAATCTAAGAACATGGTATATTACTCCATCTGTTTATGTTATCTTTGATTTCTTTCATCAGTATCTTATAGTTTTCTGAGTATAGGTCTTTTGCCCCCTTAAGGCAAGGTTTATTCCTAGGTATTTTATTCTTTCTGATGCAGTGATAAATGGGATTGTTTCCTTAGTTTCTCTTAGTTTCTCTGATCTTTTGTTGTTAGCATATTGGAATGCCAGAGATTTTTGTATATTAATTTTGTATCTTGCAACTTTACCAAATTCTGCTCTGGTAGTTTTCTGGTAACATCTTTAGGACTTTCTATGTATAGTATCAAGTCATTTGCAAACAGTGACAAATTTACTTCTTGTTTTCCAATTTGAATTCCTTTAGTTTCTCTTTTTTTCTCTGATTGCTGTGGCTAGGACTCAAAACTATGTTGAATAAAAGTGGCAAGACTGCACATCCTTGTCTTATTCCTGATCTTAGAAGAAATCCTTTCAAATTTTTCACTGTTGAGAATGATATTTGCTGTGGGTTTGTCATATATGGCCTTTATTATGTTATATTATCTCTATGCTTACTTTCTGGAGAGTTTTTCTCATAAATGGTGTTGAATTTTGTCAAAAGCTTTCTCTGCCTCTGTTAAGATGATCATATAGTTGTTATTCTTCAGTTCATTAGTATGGTGTATTATATTGATTGATTTACATATGTTGAAGAATCCTTGCATCCCCAGGATAAATACCACTTAATCATGTGTATGATCCTTTTAATGTATTGTTGGATTCAGTTTGTAAGTATTTTGTTGAGGATTTTTGTATTTTTGTTCATCGATGATATTGGCCTGTAATTTTCTTTTTTGTGTGATATCTTTGTTCAGTTTTTGTATCAGGGAGATAGTGGCCTTGTAGAATGAGCTTGAGAGTATTCCTTCCTCTATAATTTTTTGGAATAGTTCAAGAACGATAGGTTTTAACTTTTTTCTAGATGTTTGATAAAATTCATCTGTGAAGCCATCTGGTTCTGGACTTTCGTTTGTTGGAAGTTTTTAAATCACAGTTTCAATTTCAGTGACTCATGTGTTCATATTCTCTATTTCTACCTGTTTCAGTCTTTGAAGGTTGTACCTTTTGAAGAATTTGTCCATTTCTCTCAGATTGTCCATTTTACTGACACAAAGTTGCTTGCAGTAGTCTCTTATGGTCCTTTGTGTTTCTGTGGTGTCTGTTGTAACTTCTCCTTTTTTCATTTCTAATTTTATTGATTTGAGTCCTCTCCCTTTTTTTCTTGATGGGTCTAGCTAAAGGTTTATCAACATTATCTTCTCAAAGAACCAGCTTTTAGTTTCATTGATCTTTGCTATTGTTTTCTTTTGTCTCTATATCATTTATCCCTCCTCTAATCTTTATGACTTCTCTCCTTCTTGAGGATTGTTGAGATTTTGTTTGTTCTTCTCTCTCTAGTTGCTTTATGTGTAAATTTAGGTTGTTTGCTTGAGATTTTTCTCATTTCTTGAGGTAAGATTGTATTGCTATAAAGGTCCCTCTTAGAACTGCTTTTGCTGCATCTCACAGATTTTGGATTGTCATTTTTTTTTTTTTTTTTTGGTGCCATTTGTCTCTAGATATTTTTTGATTTCCTCTTTGATTTCTTCAGTGATCCATTGATTGCTTATTAATATATTGTTTAATCTCCATGTGTTTTTTTTTGGACAATTTTTTTTTAACTGTAGTTGATTTCTAATCTCATAGCATTGTGGTCAGAAAAGATGATTAATATGATTCAAATTTTCTTGAATTTACCAAGTCTTGATTTGTGGTCCAAAATGTTATCTATCCTGGAGAATGCTCCATGTGCACTTGAGAAGAAAGTGTATTCTGCTGCTTTTGGATGGAATTTCTTATAGATATCAATTAAGTCTATCTGGTCTAATGTGTCACTTAAGTCTTGTGTTTCTTTATTTTCTCTTTGCATGATCTGTCCACTGGTGTAAGCAGGTGTTCAAGTTCCCCAGTGTTATTGTGTTACTGTTGATTTCCCCTTTCATGTCTGTTAGCATTTGCTTTATATATTGAGGTGCTCCTATGTTGGGTACATATACATTTATAATTGTTATATCTTCTTGGATTGAACCATTTATCATTATGTAATGACCTTCTTTGTCTTTTGTAACAGTTTTTATTTTAATGTCTATTTTGACTGATATAAGTATTTCTACTCCAGCTTTCTTTTGATTTCCATTTGCAAGGAATGTCTTTTCCCATCCCCTCAATTTCAGCCTGTATGTGTTTCTAGGTCTGAAGTGAGTCTCTTGTAGACAGCATATATATGGGTCTTGCTTTTGTATCCATTCAGCCAGTCTGTGTCTTTTGGTGGGAGCATTTGATCCATTTACATTTAATGTAATCATTGATATGTATGTTCCTATAGCCATTTTCTTAACTGTTTTGGGTTTGTTTTTATAGTTCTTTTTTCTTCACATCTTCTTTTGTTCTCTTCTCTTGTGGTTTGGTGACCATCTTTAGTGTTGTGTTTGAGTTGGTTTTTCTTTCCTGTATGTGTATCTATTGTAGTTTTTCTTTGCTGTCACCAGTTCTGATCTGCTGCTGCTGCTGCTGCTGCTAAGTCGCTTCAGTCATGTCCGACTCTCTGCGACCCCATAGATGGCAGCCCACCAGGCTCCCCCACCAATGGGATTTTTTAGGCAAGAGTACCAGAGTGGGTTGCCATTGCCTTCTCCGCAGTTCTGATCTAGCAATCTGCATATGTACAAAGTCTATATATGTACAAAGTCTCATGTTTTAGGTTGCTGATCTCATTCTACTTAGAGAAATTTGTTAGCATTTGTTGTAAAGCTGGTTTAGTGGTGCTGAATTTTCTTAGCTTTTGTTTGTCTGTAAAGCTTTCGATTTCTCCACCAAATCTAAATGATATCCTTTCTGGATAGAGTACTCTTGGTTGTTGGTTTTTCCCTTTCATCACTTGAAATACATCTTGCCACTCCCTTCTGGTGTAGAGTTTCTGCTGAAAAATCAGCTGACAACCTTATGGGGATTCTTTGTATATTACTTGTTGTTTTTCCCTTGTCACTTTTCATATTTTTTCTTTGTCTTTAATTTTTGTCAGTTTAATTAATATGTGTCTTGGTTTACTCCTCCATGGTTTCATCCTGTATGGGATTCTCTGCACTTCCTGAACTTGAGTGAGTGTTTCCTTTCTCATGTTAGGGAAGTTTTTGACTATAATGTCTTCGATTATTTTCTCCAGCCCTTTCTCTTTCTTTTCTCTGTCTGGGACCCCTATAGCATGAATGTTGGTGCATTTAATACTGTCCCAGAGGTCTCTGAGAGTAACTTCATTTCTTTTCACTCTTTTTTCTTTATTCTGCTCTGTGACAGTGATCTCCATCACTCTGTCTTCCAGCTCACTTACTTGTTCTTCTGCCTCAGTTATTCTGCTATTGATTCTGTCTAGTCTATTTTTCATTTCAGTTGTTGTATTATTCACTTCTGTTCATTTGTTCTTTAAGTCTTCTAACTCTTTATTGAACATTTTATGTATATTCTTCATCTGTACCTCCACTCTTTTCCAGAGATTTTGGATCACCTTTACTATCATTACTATGAATTCTTTTTCAGGTAGATTGCCTATCTCCTCTTCATTTAGTTGTTCTTGTGGGTTTCTATCCTGTTCCTTTGTTTGCAACATATTTCTCTGTCATCTCATTTTGTATAACTTCCTGTGTTTGTGGTCTCCTTTCCACAGGCTTCAGTATTATATTTCCTCTTGCTTCTGGCGTCTTCCCATTAGTGGATGAGATTTGTCTAAGGGCTTGTGTAGGCTTTGTGGTAGAAGGGACTGGTGCCTGCCCTTTTGTGGGTGGAGCTGGTCTTGAACCTCTAATGGGCAGGGTCCTTAGTCCATTTTTAAGATTGCATTATTTGTCTTTTTATTGTTGACTTGTATAAATTCTTTATATAATTTGGATACAAGTCTCCTTCCAGATATATAACTAGCAAATATTTTCTCTTATTCTTTGTGTTGTCTTGCATTTTCTTAATAATGTCCTTTGAAGGACCATCCTTTTTAACTTTGATGAGGTCCAAGTAATTTACTTATTTTCTCTTTGGTTGCTTTTGCTTTTGGTGTCTTGTGTAAGAAACCATTGCCTAATCCAAGATCATGAGGATTTACATCTATGTTTTCTTCTAAATATTAGCTCTTACATTTAGGTCTTTAATCCATTTGAGTTAATTTTTGTATATGGTGTGATTTAAGGGTCCAACTTTCACAAATGATTATCCAGTCATCACAGCACCATTTTTTGAAAAGACTATTCTTTTACGTAGTGAATTGTTCATCTTTGTTGAAATCTATTGACTATAAATGTATGGGTTTATTTATGGACTCTTAATTTTGTTCCACTGATTTATATATCCATCCTTATGCCAATACCATATAGTCTTGACTAGTATAGCTTTATAGTTAGTTTGAAGTGAGGTAGTATGTGTCCTCCAGCTACATTCTTCTTTATTAATGTTTGACCCTGATCACTATTTTGGGCCTCTTGCAATTTCAAATGAATTTTAGCATAGCATGTTTATTTTTGCCGAAGAAGACAATTGTGATTTTGATAGAAATTATCTTGAATCTATAGACCTATTTGGGGAGTACTTCCATCTTAACAGTATTACACCTTTCAATTCATGAATGCAGGATGTCTTTCCACTTGTTTAGAATTCCTTAATTTCTTTCAACAATGTTGTATAATTTTCAGTTATGAGTCTTGCACTTGCTTTGGTAGTTATTACTACCAAAAGAATAAATCTTTTATTCTTTTTGATACTATAAGTGAAATTGCTTGTTACTTTGGTTTTTATTGTTAATATATAAAAATACAACTGATTTTATACACTGATTATGTATTGTGGAAACTTGCTGAATTCATTTATTTTTTATTATTCACTTAGCTCTAATCATTTGTGTGTGTATGTGTATTCCTTAGTATTTTTTATATACAAGATTGTGTCCTGTGCAAGTAAATATAGTTTTATTCTGACTTACTAATCTGAATGCCTTTTATTTCTTTTTATTATATAATTGTCCTGGCTAGAATCTCTAGTACAATGATTAGAGGTGGAAAGATGGGACAAACTTATTATGTTCCTGATCTTAGGAGGAAAATATCCAGAATTTTCCCATTAATTGTATTCTTAGCTGTGGACTTTTCATAGATTATCTTTTTGGGGTTGAGAAAAAGGCCTTTCTATTCCAAGATTTTTGATGGTTTTTTTATCATGGAAAACTGTCAGATTTTGTCAAATGATTTTTCTGTGTCTAGATATGAGTATTTGGCATTTGTTTTTATTCTATTGGTATGACATATTACATTAGTTGATTTTGAATGCTTAAACAACATTGCATTACCAGGGAAATATCACTTAGTCATGGTGTATGATTTTTTTTGTATTTTGCTGGAGGATTTTTGGCTTGCTAGTATTTTGTTGAGGATTTTTCCATTCATATTCATAAAAGATATTGGTCTGCAGTTTTTTTTTTTCCTTGCAGTGTCTTTGGTTTTGGCAGCTGGATAATATTGGCATCATAGAGTTAGTTTGAAAACTTCCCTCCTCTTCTGTTTTTTGGAGGAATTATGAAGAATTGCTATTAATTCACCTTTAGATATTAGATAGAATTCACCAGGAAGCCATATGATTCTGGGCTTTTCTTGGGAAGCAAGATTTTGATTACTAATTTAGTCTCATTATTACAGTTATCTTCAGGTTTTCTATTTCTTCTTGAGTTATTTTTGATAGATTGAGTCTTCATAGGAATTTTTCCATTTCATCTAGATTATCTAATTTGTTGGTATATAATTTTTAATAGTTTCTCATAATCCTTTTAATTCATGTATGATTGGTAGCAATTTTTCATCTTTTCTTCCTAATTTTGGTAATTTGAGTCTTCTCTGTTCTTTCTTGGTCAGTCTAGCTATAGATTTGTTAATACTGTTGATCTTTCTAATAACCAACTTGGTTTCATTGCTTTTCTATATTGATTTTCTACTATTTTTATTTCTACCTTAATCTTTATTGTTTTTCCTTCTGCTTGCTTTGGGTTTAACTCTTATTTTCTAGTTTATTAAGGTAGAAATTCAGGTTGTTGATTTGATATTGTCTATTATCATACAGGCATTTATAGCTCATAAAGTTCTGTGTAAACACAGACTTTCCCTGTAAGTCTTAAACCCCTCAAAGTCATCCATGAGGGTTGAAACTAACTTCTTCCAAACTCCTATTAATGTTGAAGATTTTACCTCTTTCCATGAATCATGAGAGTTTTTGATAGCATTTAGAATGATCAGTCCTTTCTAGAAGGCTTTCAATTGACTTTGCTCAGGTCGATCAGAGAAATCACTACTTATGGCAGCTATTGCCTTATGAAATGTATTTCTTAAGTAATAAGACTTGAAAATTGAAATTACTCCTTGATTCAGGGACTACAGGATGAATGTTGTATTAGAAAGCTTAAAAACAACATCAATCTCAATTAGAACTCTTGGGTGACCAAGTGCATTGTCAGTAAGTAGTAATATTTTGAAAGGAATTATTTCTTTCCAAGCAATAGGTCTCAACAGTGGGCTTAAAATATTCAGTAAACCATGCTATAAACAGATATGCTGTTGTCCAGACTTTGCTGATCCATTAATAGAGCATAGGCAGAGTAGATTTAACATAATTCCTCAGGGCCCCAAAGCTTTCAGAATGGTAAATGAGCACTGGCTTCAACTTAAAGTCACCGACTGCATTAGCCCCTAGCAAGAGTCAGTTTGTCCTTTGAAGCTTTGAAGCCAGGCACTGACTTCTCTCTAGCTCTGAAATTTCTAGATGGTGTCTTCTTCCAATATGAAGCTATTTTGTTTACACCGAAAATCTGTTGTTTAGTGTAGCCACCTTCGTTATCTTAGTGAGATACTCCAAGTAACTTGCAATTGTTTCTATCAATACAGCAGTATTTGCTGCTTTACCTTGCACTTTGATGTTACGGAAATATCTTCTTTCCTTAAATCTCAGGAACCAACCTCTGCTAGATTCAAGCTTTTCTTCGGCAGCTTCCTCATCTCTTATAAATTGAAAAGAATTGGGATTCACTTGCTCTGGATTAGGCTTTGGCTTAAGGTAACGTTGAGGCTGGTTTTATCCTCTATTCAGATCTTTCATGCATTGGAAAAGGAAATGGCAACCCACTCCAGTGTTCTTGCCTGGAGAATCCCAGGGGCGGGGGAGCCTGGTGGGCTGCCGTCTATGGGGTCGCACAGAGTCGGACACGACTGAAGCGACTTAGCAGCAGATCTCTCTAAAGGACTCCATATAAACAATATGACTGTTTTACTTTCTTATTACTCATGTTCACTGGAGTAGCTGTTGCTGTTTTTTGTGGTTGTTGTTTTAATGATTTTCCTAAACCAACATAGTAAAGTCTATATTTTGTTACATATAACCATTGACAACTCTGCTCAGGTCACTTATTAGACAGCTAATGATCAAAGAGAGATTTAAATATCTGAAATCACTAAGTCCCCCAGCTTTTGCTGAGTTACTCTGTGTGAATCTTGGGGAACTCCTTCAACACTTAGCTGGGCAGTTGGCAACTCTGCTTTAGCTTTCACTTTCTGCTTGTGCAAAACTTCAAGGTCAGTGCGGATGAGAACTAATGCCTTCTTACATCTTTTCTGAGCAGGCACACAACCCGGATGTGAAAACAGTTCTATGCATACATGTAGATGCCTAGATTCCTAGAAATATGTCAAAGTTTATCATTTCCCAGCTTTTTCTTTTAAGCTTTTTGACTAGCTTACTCTTTAGCCCAAATGTTATCTATTGTTTCAGGGAGTCATAGTGTTAAATAATTGCCTCTAATTGTTTTTGACAAATGACCTTATGGAAGAAGCTGTTTTCCATAGACAAGCTCTGAATCAGGCCAAATAAAGACAGTTTTGGGAGTGGAGTCTTATAGAGAATGATCAGAAAGGTCATAATGACTGTTTTCTGGGAATAGGGCTTTACAGGAACCTAAATGCTCTTTTGCCTCCTCCCTTGTCTAGTTATTTAGGCTGCTGGTTTTCACTGTGACTACTGGATTTGGCTTTTAAGGCTACCCTGGAGATGGCAACAGAGCAAGTTAAAATGCAACAAAACTCTTGTCCTGCCAGCTATTTATGTCTTTTTTTGTTTGTTTAATAAACACTCTCTAGATTGGTACAAACTTCTGATTAATTTCCAGAGTTCTAAAAATGTTTATCATGAAAACATTTTTTGCTAGCTTTCTTGTTGTCATTACAGAGGAGAGAATAATTCAGAGGTCCTAACTCTGCCATTTTCCTCGATGTCACTAAATCTTCATTAAAGTTAATTTTGTTTTGGGTAAATTTCATGATATACTAAAATGTGTGTCTATACCTCAATAAGCTAATTATCATTACATATAAACTATGTCTTTCCTTATTAAAGTATACTTTTTTTGTTGTTGTTATTCTACTCACTACCTTTTATTCTCACAGGAGCCATGGCCGGAGGGCTGATGACAAGCTTGGCTGTGCAGAGGGAACTGGGGGATGGCAGAAAGTGAGGGGAGGGGCTGCAGTTTGGGGAGGTTGGTTCTTCTTGGGTGTATGATGCTGGGGAGAGGGAAGGGGTGGCTCATGCCCCCAGTTAGAGGGCTGGAAAGCCGAGGCCTGGAGGGGAGGGGACAGCAGAGGTGTCCGTCCTGGGACTTGGGATAGTGCCGTCCCTTCTCCCTGCACCTGCCAACCACTTCCGTGGGCCTCGATCTTGGAGTTCCGTGTCAGCCTGCTATGGTATCAGCAGTGGGGGTCAGCCTCACTCATGGTCCATGTCCCTTGGTGTGTCCCTGCTAGTGGATGGGAGTTTGGGCAGCAAGTGTACCGCTAATCTGATATGATTGTTGTGTCCAAAATGATGGCGAGGCAGAGTCTCATAGAATGAGGTGCAGGGTGGGAGACGGCAAGGGGAAGGGTGTGTAAGGGAAGGAGAGGGGCTGGGGCAGGGAGGGAAGCTGTGGCCTTGCAGGGCTGTCTGGGTGCTGGCATCTGCGTCTGCTGAGCTCAGGGGGCGACTGACTGAAATCCTGCTTGCAGCCCCAGCCCGGATGATGGATACTCCATCTCCACTGGGTCTTTTGGTGGAACCTCAAAGGGCTTCTCCTCCAGCGAGTTCTTGCTCATTTTAAACAAGAGCCACTGATGCAGCCAGCTCTCAAAGAGCTTCCAGTCCAAGCCATCCATGGTGTCTTTAAGGTGTTTCAGGTTTTCTGGCAGGCTCCCCTTCAGCTATGGGTACACCTTCAGGGGGTCCGCCTTCAGGAGCAAGTGCATCACGTGGTCCTGGGTCATGTTGCCGTACTTGGTGGCGTTCTTCATGGGCTCCGGGCCTGCCATGGGCAGTGCCCGCATCAGCATGGGAGTGGCCATCCGCATCTGGCTCAAAGGCTTGGCAGGCTTGGGAAGCTTCATGCGAAGGCTCTCCAGCTGCAGGTTCTGGGAGGTGACTGATGGCCCTGCTGCTGGTACAGGAAGTAGGCAGTGGTGGCCTGGCCAGCCAGGAGCAGAGCCACCAGGACGGAAAAGCCTGTGTACAGGGCTCCACGACTGCACTTGCTCTCCTGGGCTCCGGGGCGCTGGCTCAGCATGGCCAGCTGCTCATGGTTGGAGATGAGGTCACGCTGGTCTTCCATGCTTCTGACCTCTGGTCTTCCCCACTCCTGCTGCTGCTGCTGCTGCCTGCATATCTGGGATTAAAGTGTACTTTTAATAAAGGAATTCTTTTCTGTTTCAAATAAGACTGGAATTTTCTAAAGGGTAGCACTGTGAATAAGGCAGGGATATTTGGCTGAACCACTCATCTGCTTTTTACATGTGCCTGAGACCTAGGTCATTGAAGGGGGAGTGACTAAACTCTGCTATCTGGGACTATCGTTACTAACATTAGATTTTTTTTGTTTTGACAGTAAGTTCAACTTTTGGCTAAAGTTCTTGAAAATCCTCTTTTAACAGAATGCAGAGTCTAGATGAGCCATGGACTGAAGAGGAGAGTGATGGCTCAGATCACCCGTATTACAACAGCGTTCCAAGCAAGACACCTCCTCCAGGGGGGTTTGCTGATGCTCGCCTGAAAGCCAGACCCCACGGTCCTGACACAGCCCAGGTGAGTCTTATATCTATCCTTGAATGGGAGCTAACTGAACTTCATTTCCTATTGCTTTCTTCAACTCTATTTTCAGGCTGATATTCTATCCAGACAGAAAAACTCACAAACTTCCTCCCCTTGAATTTCATAAAGCAGACAGTAGGGGAAGCTTTTGCTTTAACATCACAAGGTTCCAAATGCCTTGGAATGCCATTGTGATTCCTGAGTATACAAGTCTGCAAGTTCCCTCTTCATCCCAGGACAAATCCCATTGTATTGTGAACTTAATGAGGAAAAGAGAGAGTTCAAGACTTTTAAAAGCCTGGGGTACTTTGAGTTCTCTGGAAAGAGAAAGAATGTAAGCCTTTAACATAGGATTTTTTTTTTTTTTTTTTTAGGTTTTCTATTTTACTTATCTCCCTGATTTTCCCTCTAATTCAAAATTCTAGTAAGACATTCTCTTTCTAGAGTTTTGGTAGCTCTATGATATCTCATTGTTATAGGGAATTTTTTGATGTCGCTTACCTTATGTGGATGACAATAAAAGTGGTAAATAACACTGAAGCCAAGGGTCAAAGCTCTATAAGAAGGAATCGACAAGGTGGATTTGCCCAAGAATGAATGGTTATAGGTGTATATGCTGGGTGGAAACTATGTTCTGACACATAAATAGTCTCTAACTGAAATCCATTTTAAGGCATGTTCTGTGATGTGACTGTATGTGGAGAGTTCAGTTTATGGTCACACTTAGGGAAGGGAGGTGGGGGGGTGGGTTATGAAAACAGGGAGCATCTGTAGTTTTGATGAGATGTAGCCTCTTTTTTCACACCCACACAGACTTACTTCCCAAACCTTCATGTCAACTGTGAGGCATGAAGGGAAAGCTGAGTGCAACAAGAATGCAATCCACTGGCCACTGAAGTCCCTTCTACTGTACTATGGTCTTTAAAGGTGGAGATGCAAGAAGAAGAGGACTTTTTCTTGTTTTGTATTTACATATGTCTATAGTTTGCAGGAAAAGAGCAAACTTACTACCAGGGGAGACACTTAGGAGACCCGTTTGGTGAAGACTGGCAGCCTACACCTGTCAGGCAAGGTGAGAGGCAAGGTAAGGTGGACAAGAAACATAAAAAATGCTTTTCAAAAGTGATGTGCTCCCTAGTGGCTGGTTCCTGTCCTGTGGAGTGGCAGAGTGGCTGACTGGAAATAACTGCTGTGGGTGGGGCTGCAGTTTCCCAACCGGATCACAGAAACAGAAATAATGGCTGTCAGGGATACCAAATCAAAGAAATAGAAATAATGGCTGTCAGGGATGTCGGAGGGCACGCATCAGATAATCCCTCCCTGGGCACCAGGACCAGCTCAGTCTTCACCCCTCCCAGTTCTTCCTGTTCTCCTACACACTGAGACTATGCCCCTAAGGCCCTTCTCCGGCAGGAGGGCTTGCCCACCCAGGGGCTGAGGAATTCACCTCCCCGGGACCAGCTCCACACCCAGTTCAAATGAGACTAAGGTGGGAGACTCTGGAGTCAATATGGAATCCTGGTAGCTTCTAACAGCAGCTTGTAGTTTTCCCTTCCTTTCCTCTGCCCCACCTCCCTCTTCTACAGTCACCTTTAGGAAGAACGGAGTGACACCAGCCCTGGCAGAGATGGCACCTGGAATACAAGTCTGTCACAGGGCCTGGGCCCTTCTAGAGGACATTTCACTTCTTATCAAACCTATAAGCATGCACCTACATCCTGCATTAAAAATAGTATGACTAATTAAGTACTACTTAGTTTAATTGCTAATATCAGTCTCTATTCTCTAGACAGTTATTTTTAGATAAGCATACACATGTATGTATCTATGAGTACGTTTTAAAGGTTTCTTTTAATTTTAAACATTTTACCTCCTCAAACATTTCGAGAACTTTTGACAGTTCCAGGGTCCTGGCTACAGGGTCTAAAGGAGATGGATTGATAAATGAATTAAGATCTGATGTACGCTTCTATGTATATATTTTAACCATTTGTTGGTTTAACATTAAGGTTTTCACCTTCATTATTGCCATTTGTGCTAGTGGGTAAATGACAATATATTTTTTAAATGTTCCTCTTGTGAAATAATTTTATGTCATGCCTGCCCCAGCTGAACGATGACCCATTTGTGCTTCCCAGTTAATAATCCATAAAAGAGCCAACAAACTACATGACTCTACCTCAGAATTGGATAGAAATAGTAAATTAAAGTTATAACTTTGCCAGAGGCACTTTTTTACATTTTCAACTTTGTTCTGTATACATTTAAAAAAATTTAGACAACAATCATGTACTTAGACATAGAATAACTATTAAAGACTAAGGGAGACACATTACTTACATTAGATATTGACTCTATTGAAAAATTTGTTAGATTTATTTGAAAATGAGGTCCTTTTTTATATCCAAGTTATTCCAGCCAGATCAGGAACAGACAATGTAAGAAATTCACCAGAGAAAAAATGAGCGTTATATAAGTTCTTGGCCTGGAACTTGAGACTCATAATTCTTAATGAATTTCAAGTTCTTATTGGAAAGCAATAAATACCTTGTCCATAGAACAAATAAACCTCTATTAATCTGCTAGCAGCCATTTCCCACAAATGAAACTGAACTCTGGGTACCACCATCAGGGAGTGTATGTTTCCCTGGCCTGCACTCAACACTCGCAAACATCTGAAGCTGATGACTTTCTCAGGACACTTGCGTTCTCAGGCTTATAGGCCAGAGACAGTGGTGCTGCCAAAAGTCCTTCAGTGTGCTCTTGGGAAAGCTTCTTAAAGAGTCCTGGACCCACTCTCGCCCGTTGGATTGAGCCAACTTTCATGCCCCACCACCTGGAGAGGTGACCTCTCTCTAGGCCCAAGGTGATCTTGAGAGTGTCTGCGGAAGTTTGTTAGAAACAGTGATCCTGTACAAAGAATCAGATGGTGACCTGGGCAGGGCCACACCCTTCGTTCACCTCGGGTGACAATAGCAGTGACCCCCCCCAGTCCACCCTCAACAGTCTTGGTTCAGTTGGGAAGTCCCATGATGGCACAAGCCTGATTCTGTTTTACAAGGGAAGAGTCTCAGTTCATTAGCAAATGGGGTAAATATTGCTTTATTTCTAAAAATGGGGCCAGAGCATTGGAAATGCATTGCATTTCTAGCGGAGTTAATATATGACGCATTTACCTACACTTAAAAAAAGAGCAGTGAAAATAAGGCTCGTTGTTCTTCTGCTCAGTTATTTTGATCTCAGTCCTTCGCAGAAGGAATGAGGAGGCTGAGGGAGCTTCTGTGGCCGGTGTGGTTCCCCTGCTTCTCCCGCGCCCCACCCTGGCCTGAGTCAGATGGGCCTAGGGTCTTGACAAGGCTCCTAACCTTCATGTTGTCCACCATCCTGGGCTGGCAGGGCCCGTTTTGACAGGAAGGAGTGGAGGATATCCTAGCTGAAGCACAGCAGAGTAAGAGGGTCAGAGAAGAGATTTAATAGATGGGCATCTGAAAGAAGGATTTTCTCATGAATGGACTAAAGGAACTTCTCTGTGAAACATTGGGTGGCTTAACATAAATAGCATTACGATCAGAAGAGAAAAGAGATCTATTTTCTTGTTGCAGGATCCTTGGACATCTACAGCATGCCTGAAGGGAAATCACACGTGGCTCCTACGGGAGAAGCCCCCACCTATGTCAATACTCAGCGTATCCCCCAGCAGACGGGGCCGGCCATGGGCAGCAGTGCAGAGAGCAGCCCGCGGAAAGACCTCTTTGACATGAGTGCGTTTCCATTTTTTATTGTTTTTTTCTCTTTTAAGGCTGTTTTTTTCTTTTTAAACTTTGTCTTTTGTTTGAAATCTGTTTTTGTTTTTTTTTTTTTTTTGAAATCTGCAATTACTGTTTTTTCTTACAGTGTGGTTTTGTTAAGGATGTTGATTAGTTTTTTTTTTTTTTTTTTCTGGGTTATGATTGAGTTTTCCAAGGCTTTGAACTTTTTTGCTTTTGTATTACAACCTTCTCTGCAGTTCTCTGCAGGAGACAAAGCAACTTCCCCCTCTTTTTATAATTAACTTTGTCCTTGACAATCATATTGAGAAAAATGATATACATAAATGAATGCATTTATTTATTTCTTCATTTAGGTATTAATTGGATATTGTATGCCTAAGTTTTAAGGATGTCAAGCTGAAATGGCTTGGCCCCTCTTAATCTGCTGAATAAAACTAACATGTAAGCAAGAAATTGTAATACACCCACGTGTTTGCCTACACACACCCACTTTCCCTCTCCCCTTCTTCCTCTCCATTGAACGCCTACCAGGTGTCAAATACTATTCTATTTACTGGGGATATACAGGAAAACAAAATAGACAAAGTCCCTACTCTCATGGAGTTTAAATAACCACCATGTGTTACAGGTAGTGACAAATGCTCTGATGAAAATAAAATGGGATGAGAAGAGGGACCCCAAATTTCTGTTGCTTGCACTCTAGTGTGATAGGTGTCAGGGACCTCGGTCTGTCATATAGATTGGGAAAAATAAGTCATCTGTGAACTGGTTAATGAAAGTGTAAATTGTTGTTAAAGAATTTTGAAAGAGCTTTCTAAGCTCACAGATAGCTTTACATCCCCAGATTTCTTTTTCAACTTCATTGAGAACTTTACAGGCTGAAGAGGGAGGGAGAGGAGACTAGAATTTAGTCAGTTTCTACCACGTGGCAAGGTGCATATTATTTAATTTTTCCAGTAGTCTTATGGGTAGATATTATTATTATCATTATTATTACTCATTTGCAGAGGAGGAAATAGAGACTTCCAGAAGTTTGGTAAGTTCACTGCTGGTTCAATACTTGGTACTGTATGTCGGTGAGGATAGGATTGAGTGCTTTTATGAATAGGCTTCACCATGACAACAATAGTCTATTTCTCCCAGGATGACAGACAAAAATTCACCAGAGCCAGAAGAACTGCAGAATCATCTAGTCCAATCTAATCCAATCTCTTCATTTAAGAAAAAAAATGTGAAAATAGCCTAGGAGGTATGAAGCGACTTTGCAAAATTTAGCACCAACTGTTAGCTCCTTGACCCTCTGCTCCAGTTTAACAATGTCTCCCAACTTCATTTTAGTAGTTGAATTTATGGCAGACCATTTTCACTGCTTAATTTAGTCAAGTTGCAAGTGAATTCTGGCCCCAGAGCCTGAGGAGAGTTAGATTCGGCTGGGGTTTGAGATGGGAAAAATGAAAGCCCAAGCCACCCTTTTCTCATCCCTCAATTTCCACTCCTACTCCCAAAACTAGAGAAGGGGAGAGAGAAAGCAGACAGAGCCCTGGAGAAGCTAATATCTGCTGAAAAGTGTTGGAGAATAAGACCTAGTGCCCTGTTTATCTTGAACACCAAGGCCAAGTGTTCGTCACTCCGTTGTGTCCAACTCTTTGTGACCCCATGGACTGTATAGCCTGCCAGGCTCCTCTGTCCATGGGATTTCCCAGGCAAGAATACTGGAGTGCGTTGCCATTCCCTTCTCCAGGGGATCTTCCTGACCCAGGGATCGAACCCAGGTTTCCCGCATTGCAGGCAGATTCTTTACCATCTGAAGCACCAGAGAAGCAGTATCTTGAACCACTATAGCTAAATAACAATGGGGACAGTGGTGCTGATTGTTCTGGTAATGGTACCGCCGGTGGTGGTGATGATAATGATGGTAACGAAGGTGACGATGATGATGAGATGGTGATAGTGGTGTTGGTGATGATGATGTTGACAGTGATGCTCGTGCTAGTGGGTCTGAGATGGTGGTGATGATGATGGTGATGGTGTAGAAACAGAATACAGATTTTCAACTACTCCGGGTAATCAGGGAAAAAAGTAGAATGAAGAAAGAAAATACACAAACAATTTTAGCCCATAGTTTTAACCTATTCTTTTTTTGGGGGAGGGGGGTGCAAATCTGTAAATAATTTAACAAGTTGTCAAAACGTCTTAGTTTTGGTTTCATTTATTCACTTCACTTCTGCCCATTCTCTGCTAACATTTAACAAACTGGTCTGATTTTACAGCACTCCCTGAATGTTTATAGGGTACAAAGTATGACCCATGAGCAGTGTTGGCTTCTGGGGATGTAGCTATGCCCAGGAGAGAAACTTTCCTGGTCTCGTGATGTACCATGCCAGCATTGTACCATGTCGGCAGTGTGGTCCTCAATGAACATCACAACACCTTACTCCTGTGTAGCACTGTGTGCATTTTTCAGAGTGCTGTTATACATATTGCTTTGTTTGAAAATCGAACATTGAGATTTAATTAGATGTGCCTGTCGACTTCTCTCACTGCTGATATCTGTTGCTGTTTAAGAGCAATGCCCTGCAGTGAGAAGTGTGTTCTGAAGGGCATGGAGTCAAGCTCAATCTCAAACATTCATACAAGAGCCTTTTTCTGCAGGGAAACAAGTGAATGTCCAAGGGAGGTAGAGCTCCTAGCCTGGGGCAAGTCACACAAAGGGCCGCTAATAAATGTTGGTTTTCTTCGCTTTTAAAAATGCACCTAATACAAAGATTTTGAAAGAAACATTTGTTGGGCTGGGTTTCGGTTTTGCACGAAACCTTGCAATTTGTCTTTTCCTCTGTGTATTTTCTTTGGTATTGACAGATTTTTATTCAGAAGAGAGCACATTTGTTGAAGAGGCTAGCCAATGTTCCAGAGAAAGTAGATGGCATGTAGTATGCCTGGCCTCTTGGAGCATGCAAAAATGAAGTCATTCTAACTAGTGAGACAAAGGGTGTGCTTGAATCTTTGTCTTGGGAAAGCAGACTCATCAGAAAGAGTCATGCCAAGTTTTGGGCTGTGTTTTCAAATGCCATGATGATGAATCTTGTTATCTTACCAGCCAGTCAGTTTTCTCTACTTTTTTTTTTTCCGGTCGAAGTTGCCTTTGCATTGCCAACCCTCACATTGTGTTGTTTATCTTCTGCTCTCCTTGGAATTGACGTGTTGCTGGCACATGTTGTTGGCAGAGCCTTTTGAAGATGCCCTCAAGATTCAGTCCTTGGGGCCTGTGTTGAGCAAGGCAGCCTCCATGGAGTGCATCAGCCCCGTCTCACCCAGAGCGCCAGATGCCAAGATGCTGGAAGAACTGAAAGCAGAGCCTTGGTACCAAGGGGAGATGAGCAGGAAGGAGGCAGAGGGGCTGCTAAAGAGAGATGGAGACTTCTTGGTCAGGAAGAGTACCACCAACCCGGGCTCCTTCGTCCTCACTGGCATGCACAACGGCCAGGCCAAACACTTGCTGCTCGTGGACCCAGAAGGCACGGTGAGGCCACCCTCCCTCCAACAGTCTCCCCTCGGTCACTGCACTGGGGACCACTTCCCTTCTCTACCCACATATGCCTGCTGAGTCCTGACAGTCACTCCTCTGGGACCCTGGAGACCAGGCCCAGAGGACTTACTTTCAGGCCAGAGTCAGATTACTGGAGCCCATGGTTAGAGCCCCATGCAACTTATAAGACTTGAAAATGCACCAGAGCCCAGGTGGAAAGCCTTAATTCTCATATTCTTTAAAGTGAATATAAAAACTGCGGGAGTTTCCCTTTCAAACACATTCATAGTGAATCTTTGATCACAAGTGCAGGGTTCCTGGGCTTTTGATACTCACCTCAAATTTCTCTACAAGTTGAACCACAAGATTTTATTTGCAGGTTGTAAAATGTGACGGAGCAGTAGGTAAGCCTCCTATGAATTGTCTCTTGCTTTCCCACCCAGAGAAGTAATGGCTCATGACAGTGAGTTTGGCTTTTTGGCTCTTCCTAGCAGAACAATTGTGTCTGAATAATTCTGTAGGGTTGACTGAATACCCCATCTTCCAGTAAGTAAACAAGTTTGACTTCACCCTGGCATAGTCTGAGAATTACTAAGTTTAATAAATGTAGTTACACTAACCTAACTATTGAGTAAATTCCAGGATTGTTGTTTAAAATCTTTTATCCAGTGAGAACAATGCAGCAGGTAGAGTTATCTCTATAGTAAAGGATGTTGTTTTAAAAATTTTATTGAAGTATAGTTGATTTATAATGTGTTAATTTTTGCTGTACAGAAAAGTGGCTCAGTAGACATATATATGTGTGTGTGTGTACATATATATATTCTTTTTCATGTGGTTAATCACAGGACATTGGATATAGTTCCCTGTGCTATATAGTAGTAGAACCTTGTTGTTTATCCTACCTCTGTATAATAGTTTGCATCTGCTAATCCCAAACTCCCAGTCCTTCCCTCCCCCATCCCCTCCCTCCCCTGGCAACCACAAGTCTGTTCTGTATGACAGATATTGCATTTTTTGATTGACATGTAGGGATGAAGACAGTCCTCAGTTGAATTTGGACATAACTGAACTGTGTGTGTTAGAGGTGATGTTTTGCCTCAGGTGTCTGGACTTAGCTGCTTGCCTACCTTGGCTCCCTAGACCTCTGCATCTCCTCTTTCCCTTCCACCTGGTCAACCACACTCCATAAATGTAATTTATAGTCTTCCAATCCACTTTCCTTAGTTGTGTGGATTTTTTTCTCACATATATACATACCAGGGAAAATACATATTTTGTGCTTCTGTGTTTTAGAAATTCACAAACATGACATTGTTCCACAAATCATTTCTTTCTTTTCCCCTTCGGTACATGTTTTTGAGATCTGCCAGTGGTGCCTCTGCATGCTGAAGTGTTACTTGGGTGAGCCATCTGGGGCTACTGGATACACAGTCTACACATCACTTCCTGAGCTCTTTTGGGAAGGATTAAAAACCTGAAGTCGCTGCAAACCTTATTCTTGCTCCCCCCTGTACCTGGTACAGTCTTTCTTGGGCATATCCCAAGAGTGGACTTTTTGATCACAGAATGTATATACATTTAATGTCACTGTGGGGTTGCATTTACTTCCAGAATGGCTAGGGTTATTGACATGCACAGTGGCAGAGGATGAAGGGCCCTCATCGGCCTCTTCTCTCTCTAATTATGCTAATATGACCGGGGTGGGGAGTGAAGAGATGTCTTATTGTTTGCCATGCAATTCTTTGATTGCACTTTAACAGATTTCTTCGTAAATTTTATATTCCTATCTTTCCCCCATATTTCCACTTTAATTTTCTTAATGGGCTTTTTTGAGTTTTCTCCAGTCATAGAATGTCCATATGTACTCTCCCACGCCTTCACCTGTCAGATAATTTTGTCTGTGACCTTCTTCATCAAATAAAAGTCTTTTTTTTCTGGGAATATAGCTAAATCCATCAATTTTCCCCCTTTATGGTTTATAGTTTTAAAAGATTTCTCACCTACCAATCACAGGTATACTGCATCTTCCTTTGGTATTTTCTCCCTATTAGCTTCATGGTTTTATCTTTCACCTTTACTTTTCAAGCCCAACTGAAGTTACTTTAGAAGATGATGTGAGAGAAGGGCCCGACGTTTAAAAAATCGCCATGTAGTGAGTCCGTTTTCCCATCACTATTTAGCGAAGAATTCATCTTTTCTCTGTGGTGGTGATGCTCCTTCTAACACACACTAAGTTCTCTGTGTCATGGCTCTATTTCTGGGCTCTCAGTTCTGTTCTGTTGGTTTGATGCTCTCTTCCTTCTGCATGTTCCATAACTACTTTAGTCATCACGCTTTAAACTATCCTAATATCTGGTGGTGTGAGTCCTTCCTCTTGAGTCTCCTTTTCATAAGTTGTCTTAACTATTTTCAGACCTTTGTTCTTTGTTCTGAGTTTAGATTCAGTTTACCAAGTCACCAAAAATACATGCTGTGGTTTTGAGAGGACTTGCGCTGAATTTGCAGATTAATTTGAGGAGAGCTGACATTTTTTAGTAGTAATTCATCACCTCCATGAACGTGGCATGTCTCCACTTATCTAGTTTTAAGATACATTTTGTTAGAATTTTAAAATTCTCTCCAGAAAGTTCTGTTTCCTTTATTAGGTTACTTCCTTGGGTGACTGGTTTTAGTGCCTGTTTTAAGTGATATGTTATTTTTGATTACTTTTTCTCAATAGCTATTGCTGCAGGGAGAGGAAAGTAGTGTGATCTTGATTCTGGAAATTTTTCTGAGTGTCGTAGTTTTACCGGACCAGCGGTCATGCCACTGCAAACACGGACTGTTTCTCTTGTCTTCCAAATCCCAGACCTCACAGAGTGCTGCTGAGCTGACCAGGGCATCTTAGAGCATTGGCCAGGAGAGGGCGCTCTTGTGCAGTTTCCAACCTGAAAAGGAATGGCCTCTAAATTTTCATGCGGGCTTTTGCGGTGGCTCAGACAGTAATCTGCCTGCAATGCAGAAGACCCAGGTTTAATCCCTGGGTTGGGAATATCCCCTGGAGAAGGGAACGGCTTCCCACTCCAGTGTTCTTGCCTGGAGAATTTCATGGACAGAGGAGCCTGGTGGACTACAGTCCATGGGGTCGCAAAGAATCAGGCAAGACTGAGTGACTTTCACTTTCTCCCTTAAGGATGGTGAAAGCTTCTGTAGATGTTCTAATCAGCCTAAAGGACTTCATTCATTCATTCTTCACTCAACAAATGTGTACTGAAGGACTACTAATCCATACACTGATTTTGGCACCTGGTGTATATCCATGACCAGTGGGAAGGATAATCTCTGCTCTCATTAACATATATATTAATTACCCAATTACTTTTATCATGTATAGGTATTGAACTTTATCAAATGTTTCTTCAACAGCTTTTGCGATAATACCATGATTTGTTTCCCCTAAAGTCCATTTGTCTGGGGAATTAGGTAGATTTTTCTGATGTTTCATCCTGGCATAAACTCTGCTTGGTCTATGACATAGTAAATCATGGATTTGGATTTGGAGTCTGAATATTTCCTTTAGAATTTTTTCAGGTGCTGTTCATAAGAGAAATCTGTCTTCATCGTCTTTGCTTCCTTTGGTTATGTGTTCATCAAGGGAATTCAAGATTATGGCGTTATACTCACCTCTTAAAATGATCTAGGTTTACTCCAAATCAGAGAAGCCTCCTCCCCCCACCATTTTATCTCATAGAGAATACTTTGTGTAACTGCTACTTCTTTACCCTCATTTTTTCTTAGCCTTAAGTACTTATCACAAACAAGCACTCTTTTATTTGCTAATTTATTATTTAGCTCCCCCAGCTAGACAACAGGGCTTCCTTAATGGCTCAGCAGTAAAGAATCTGCCTGCCAATGCAGCAGACGTGGGTTCAGTCCCTGGGTTGGGAAGAGCCCCTGGAGAAGGAAATGGCAACCCACTCCAGTATTCTTGCCTTGAAAATCCCATGAGCAGAGGAGCCTGGCTGGCTACAGTTCCCAGGGTCACAAAATAGTTGGACGTGATTTACAGACTAAACAACAACTAGACTATAATCCCCATGAGGGTAGCAGTCTTGTTCAGTGTAGTTATTTCCCACCATCTAGAATAGAGCCTGGCACATAAATGGTGTTCAGTAATCATTGGATAACTGAATACATAAATCAACCTCAGACTTTTGCAGGTTAGGAGCTGAGGACCCAAGAAGGCAACTGGGTTCACAAATAAGCTTTCTACACAGACTCAGTCCAGAGTTCTTTCTGTCTGCATTGACTGCCTATGAAATTTGTTGTAGTTATCTCTAAGTAAATAGGAGAGAAAATATCTAAGCAATTCTATGAGAATATACATATTTTGGTTGAAAATTTTAGGTATTTTTTTAAATTAAAATTTAGCTAAATTATACTCTCTTGTAGATCAAAGACGATTAGTATTTTTTTTGGTCACTCAGTCCTTATAGACAAAAGGATGATTTATGAAAAGATATGTACTACTAATATATTATACATTCACAAAACAGTATAGAGATAATGTAGAAGGTAAGAAGGAGATGAAGTTAGAGCAGATGTCTGAGCGAGCCCCGAACACCCCGCACTGTGTTGTCTCTACAACTTTAATTTTGGAGCAGAAATTTGCAGTATGGTTGGGAAAATGTGTGAATCACACCTACTAATAACTGTTCTTTTGGGGGGCTTTTCATTGGATCTGATTATCTAGCTTAATTGATCCTATGGAGGACAGCTTTAGCTGAAAGGGAAAATGGAAATGAAAGACTTAATTAAAAATATAATGTTGCTTGCTTGCTGTGAGGACACGAAAATAGATGATGAACACATTCTCTTCAATATTTATTCATCTGATTTTCATGGTAATTGGTTGGTCCCAGACTATAAAGGGGGAAGCTTGGCAGAACAGATTACTCAGAAAAATAAGGATGCAAAACAGTTCTGCATCTAAATTTACCCCCGAGTATATCAACCTATGTGCCTTCCCACTGTGCACTGATTGTTCAAGACTCCTGGGGGCGCTGATAACTGGGGTGACCGGGATGGTTGTGGCTGGGCTTCTGAGCTCCTGGGGAGTTGCTGAAGCTACCGACCCTTGAAAATACCAGCTGGAAATAGGCCCGTGAGTTGGTCTGTAGGAACAGCCTCAGAGATGGCATCTGGTGCACTTTTTTTTTAATCTTTTCAACATCTTTCAGAAACATTTAGTCAGCCCTCTGTGTCTAAAATTATTCCCTGAGTCATTTATCACTGATTCATCACTTTGGCCTTGAAGGGCCAGCAAAGTGTGGTGGGCAGTGTGCTTGCATTTGAACAAGCTGCTGTCACACATGGATGGGTATTCCGTGGGCTTCGTTAATGTGGTCTCAGGTTGTTTATTAACGTGGTCTCAGGTTGTGGCAGGTATGAGAGCACGTCCAGGGGCTTTTGCTTTTGTAAAATCACCAAACCACAGCAGCCATCCAACATTCACATTTATTAGGTTGTTACTTTCTTCCTAGTGTAATTAAGAAAGACTTCCCCCAATCCCTCCAATTAATAGAGCCATGTTATTATCTTTAAATTCCTTTTTTTACTGGTCAGTCTAGACTGTGCTGCCTCAACAAATAAAAGGTGAATTCTGCTTAAAAGTGATTTAATCCAGCAGAGCTTCTGTTCTCACTCACGCCAAGCTGGTGTTTGTGGCTCACTAGTCTCTCCGGTCCTTGCTTGGGTGGTTCAGGGATGCAGGCTTGTTCATCTCCTGGGCCTGCCTTGTCACCATGGAGAAGAGAGGAATGGAGGAAGATCAGTGGCCTCACTGGGGAAGCGACACATGTCACTCACCTCATGGTCCATTAGTCCCCACCTGACCCCAAGAGAGGCGGAGAAATGTAAGGAAGCATGAAAAGTGCTTGACTGACAAGGTCATCTCAGCAATTTGTCTTTTAACTTTCTGTCGATGTTGTGTCCCCAGATATAAACAAAAAAGACAGAAAAGATTTAATGAAGACTAATAGGCCCCCCTCCCTCCTCCTTACCCTATTTCCGATTTCGAGAGAGACAGGCTTTGCCAATGTATTCTCTTTAAAGTTCTCTGAAAAGTGCTTGATTCATTAATTTAAAATTTCAAGACATTGTTTCTTGATGTTCCCTGTGAACACTCTTTAGTTTACCTCATTTTTGCTACCTCTTTAATTTCTTGACAAGTATTTTAGTTTTTCTAGTGCTTAATTTTGTGCCTTTACCGAGGCTGTCTCTGATTCCATCAGTGTGAGGACCAGTGTTTCACAACTTCATCCCCTGCCCCAGGCAGAGTGGGTACCCTGCGGGTCCTTTCTTTCCTCCCCCTTCTTCCTCCATCTGTCTTCTGTCAACACTGGCTTTATATGTTTCTTTAATGCACCAGAGCAAAGAAAGTGGTCTAATGAATTCCCAAGTACTGATCATTGGCTGCAACAATGACCAGTATTATTCTAATCTCATTTCACCTGTATCTCACCCCATTAATTTTTTTTGGAGTATTGTTTGGAAGCACAGTATACAAAAACTTTCTTCTCTGGAATCATGTGAGAGTCAATTGCTCAGATATTCCATCACCCCTGAGAGTACTCGTGTGTGAATTCCTGCTAATAATTCTCCTGCCTACCCATGGTACAGACACCCGCGTGAATCAGACCTTTATCCTGCTGCATCACCACCACCTCATCCTCCAGAGCCTTTTGTTGTCCCAAGAGTGTCCTTTGTCCTGAAAGGATCCAGTTCAGAATCATGTGCTGCATTCAGTGGTGATGTCTATTTAGCCTGCTTCAACCTAGAACAGTTCTCAGTTCAGGTTCCTCTGATGTTTCCTCGTTATTGGAGTCAGCTTATGCATCTTGGCTGAACCATCATAGGAACCCTGCTCACTGTATCACTCCATCCTTCTGGGGAGATGCTGACTGCCGGTGAGTGTTCACCTGGACGGCTTCACCGAGGAGGTGTCGGCATGCCTCCCCATAGCAGGACCCCCTCCTTTCCCTTGAGTTAACATTTGGGGGAGGTACTTTTAAAACTACATAACTACCCTCTTCACGATCAAACTTTCAATATAATCACTTATTTATTTTTGCTGTTGTGGATTTCTAGTTTCCTGTTTTATTCAGTGGGCTCTTTCTTGTTGCTCAGTCACTCAGTCGTGTGGGACTCTTTGCAACCCCAGGGACAGCAGCACGCCAGGCCTCCCTGTCCTTACCATCTCCCGGAGCTTGCTCAGACTCACGTCCATTGACTTGGCGATGCCATCCAACGGGCTATACTTAGTTATTGTATTCATTTTGATGCTCCTTCAAGCTGGCTTCTATGTCCTTTTGACATGTCTTTATCTTTCAGCATCTCCTTTC
Source organism: Dama dama (assembly GCF_033118175.1). NCBI lineage: Eukaryota > Metazoa > Chordata > Mammalia > Artiodactyla > Cervidae > Dama > Dama dama. The sequence goes on along the minus strand of NC_083696.1, from coordinate 22,421,618 downwards.
TTCTGAAACAAAATGATAAAACAGCAAAATGATAAAACTCAGCCACCTGGCCGAGTCCTGCAGTCACCCACTTCTCCAAATGAACTCTGGTCTGGTTCCTTCAGAGACCAAGATCTGGGCACTGCATGTGCTCATTGCTGGTGGGGTGTTGCTGCTACCAGACCCTCTAAATGGACAGACACTGCACACACACACACACACACTCACTTATTTCCATATCTATTTCTATATCTCTCTGTGAAAGTGAAGCGTTAGTCAGTCAATTGTGTCCGACTCTTTGCGACCATGTGGACTCTAGCCACCTGGCTCCTCTGTCCACGGGATTCTCCAGGCGAGAATACTTGAGTGGGTAGCCGTTCCCTTCTCCAGGGGATCTTCTCCACGCCGGGGCTGAACCCACGTCTCCTGCATTGCAGGCGGATTCTTTACCATCCAAGCCACAGAGAATTGGAAACCAGGCGTTCACAAAAATTCTTCTAATTTCAAGCAACAATCACAGGGTTCATTTTTACTTTTTTCCTTTTCTCTGTCTACAACTCCCTTCTCCAACAATAAGAAACCTGACTCCCATTACTCTTAACAATTTAACCGATTTGATGAACTCCTTTGTATGTGACACATCACCCATCACGGCTGCTGCCCCTACTGTGCGCGGAAACCTTCCTCACCCAGCCCTGACTTGGACTTCCCGGCCCAACCGCTCTGCACGTGATTCCCTCCTCACCTTGTTCACGCTCCGATGCCTGTGCCGCTCTAGCCTCCTACACACACACCCGCCCCCTCCAGGGCTCTGACCACCAGACTGCACTGCCCAACCTTCTCCCTGGCAGGGATGTCTCTGACACCCTGCGCCAGTCCATCCATCCATCCCATGGGCATTTCCACTCTGCTCGCACACCAGGATGCCCTGTGGGGCCATTGTGGCTACATGACCCTCATGGCACTGAGACCTATCTTCTTGGCTTTTGGACTGATTGTTCCTTTAGGAAGGAAAAGGAGAAGAAAGGAAGGGGAAGGAGAAATTTTCAAAGTCTTTCCTAGCAGATTCTGGGCCTCCTGTCATCTCTCCTGTAACTTCTGCAGGAATCTCTACCAATAAGGACATTGCAACAATAACATATCATCGTTATACCAACAAAACCAAAAATAATTATGGAACATATTGAAATTTTCCTGATTATCTTAAAGATATTCTTTTTATGGTGAGTTTGTTGGAATCAGAATTGATAGATGATCCGCATCATGCATTTCATTATGTTTCTTCTGGCTCTCACTCTGTTGCAACTTTCTTTCTGCCTCCCTCTACACCTTGATTTATTTGAGGAATTAGACATTTGTCTGTAAAATATCCTGCATTATGATTTGGGTCCTTGTCCTTGTGGCATTATTTAACTTGTTTCTTGCCTCCTGTATTTTCTATGAACTGCTAGACATAGAGATCTTTAAAAACAGCTTTATTGGCATATAATTTACATAATACCCATTTATAGTGTATGATTCAGTGGTTTTTAGTATATTCACAGATATGTGCATCCATCATCACAGTCCATTTTGTAATTTCATGCTGTACCATTTAGCTATCACCCTTCTAGTCTCCCATTCTCCAGCATTAGGTACCCCTCAGCAGTTTTCTGTCTCTGTAGATTATCCCATTCTGGACTTTCACATGAACAGAGTCATATAACATGTGCACTTTCCTGACTAATTTTTTTCGCTTAGCATAATGTTTTAAAGGCTTATCTATGCTGTAACATGTGTTAGCACTTCCTTTTTATGGATGAATAATACTCCATTTATGGACATACCACATTTTATTTATGATTAATCTGTTGATGCTGCTAAGTCACTTCAGTCATGTCCGACTCTGTGAGACCCCATAGACCCCATAGAGCCCACCAGGCTCCCCCATCCCTGGGATTCTCCAGGCAAGAACACTGGAGTGGGTTGCCATTTCCTTCTCCAATGCATGAAAGTGAGAAGTGAAAGTGAAGTCGCTCAGTCGTGTCTGACTCTTAGCAACCCCATGGACTGCAGCCTACCAGGCTCCTCCGTCCATGGGATTTTCCAGGCAAGAGTACTGGAGTGGGATGCCATTGCCTTCTCCGAATCTTTTGATGGGCAGTTGGCAATTGTGAATAATGCCACTGTAAACATTATATAAAAGTTTCTAAATGGACATATATTTCATTTACCTTGGATATATACCTAGGAGTTGAATTAGTATGTCAAATGGTAACTTTTAATTAGTCACTTGAAATGCCAGTTTTCCAAAGCAACTGCATCATTAAGCAATGTATAAGGGTTCTAATTTCTCTGTGTCATCACCAACACTTGTTATTATCTGGCTTTTAAATTCTAGAATACTAGGGGATGTAAAGTGGTATACCATTGTGGTTTTGATTTGCATTTTCCTTGATGACTCTTGATGTTGAACACCCTTTCATGTGCTTATTGGTCATTTGGGTATTTTTGGAGAAATGTCTGTTCAGGTCTTTTGCTCATTTTCTTCCTTCTTTTTCTTTTTTTCCCTTCATTTTTTTTTATTGTGGTAAAATATATATATAGTATAAAATTTACCATCTTAACCATTTTTGAGTGTACAGAGATATTAAGTATGTTCATATAGATATGCAACCATCACCACCATCTATCTCCAGAACTCTTTTTGTCTTGCAACACTGAGACTTTATACTTGTTAAGCAATAACTCCTGCTTGCAATGCAGGAGACCTGGGTTTGATCCCTGGGTTGGGGAGATCCCCTGGAGAAGGGAAAGGCTACTCACTCCAGTATTCTGGCCTGGAGAATTCCATGGACTGTATAGTCCATGGGGTTGCAAAGAGTCAGACACGACTGAGCGACTTTCACTCACTCACTCATTCCCATCTCACAGCCCCTGCCTTCACCAGTTTACTTTCTCTGTCTATGATTTTGACTACTCCAAGTACCTCATGGGCTTCTCCAGTGACTCAGTGGTAAAGAATTCATCTGCAATGCAGGAGATGTGGCAGGAACTTTGGGTTTAATTCCTGGGTCAGGAAGATCCCCTGGAGAAGGAATGGTAAGCCAATCCAGTATTCTTGTCTGGAAAATCCCTTGGATAGTCCATGGGGTTTTAAAAGAGTTGGGTATGACTTAGCAACTAAACAATGAGTAGCTCATATACGTGGATTCACACAGTATTTGTCTTTATTTATTATTTATTTTTTAGTATTTGTCTTTAAATATTTGGTTTCTTTCATTTAATATAATGCCCTCAAGTTTTATTCACACTGTAGCATGTGTACTAATTCCCTTCCTTTTTAAAGCTAACTAATATTTCATTGTATGTATGAGTTCCAGTTTCTACACATCTTTGCCAACGTTTCTTATTTTCTGTTTTTTTTTTTTTTTTTTTTTTTAAATAATAGCCATCACAATGGCTATGGGATGTATTTCATTATACTTTGGTCTTGGATCCATTTTCAGTTAGTTTTTGTATGTTGTGTTGTCTAAGGGTACAGCTTTATTTTTTTGCATGTGGATATCCAGTTTTCCCAGAGACATTTGTTGAAAAAAACTGTCCTTTCTCTAGTCAAAGGCCTTGGCTTCCCAGTCAAAAAAATTTGCCCACATATGTGGGGTTTTGTTTTCTGGGCTCTCTATTCTATTCCCTTGGTCTATATGCTTATCTTTAAACCAATATCTTATTATTTTGATTACTGTAACTTTGTAGTGAGTTTTGAAATCAGGAAGTGTGAGTCTTCTAACTTAGTTCTTTTTTTTTTTTCCCCAAGATTGCTTTGGTTATTCACGTCCCTTGATGTTCTATATGAATTTTAGAATGGATTTTTCCATTTCTGAGGGAAAAAAGTCATTGGACATTTGATATGGATTACATTCTCCCCAGGTGGCTCTAGTGGTAAAGAACATGCCTGCCAATGCAGGCAATGTAAGAGATGCAGGTTCGATCCCTGGGTTGGGAAGATCCCCTGGAGGAGGGCATGGCAGCCCACTCCAGTATTCTTGCCTGGAGAATCCCATGAACAGAGGAGCCTCGCAGGCTACAGTTCACAGGGCTGCAAAGAGTAGGACACGACCGAAGAAACTTAGTGTGCATGTGCGCACACACACACACACACACACACACACACACACACACACACACACACACACGTTTAACCTGTAGTTTGCTTTATGTCAGTTCAGTTCAGTCGCTCAGTCATGTCTGACTCTTTGTGACCCCATGGACTGCAGCATGCCAGGCCTCCCTGTCCGTCACCAACTCCCGGAGTTTACTCAAATTCATCTCCAATGAGTTGGTGATGCCATCCATCCATCTCATCCTCTGTCGTCCCCTTCTCCTCCTGCCCTCAATCTTTCCCAGCATCAGGGTCTTTTCAAATGAGTCAGCTCTTCGCATCAGGTGGCCAAAGGATTGGAGTTTCAGCTTCAACATCAGTCCTTCCAATGAAAACTCAGGACTGATCTCCTTTAGGATGGACTGCTTAATGTAGTATTGACATATTAATAATATTAAATCTTCCAGTTCATGAGCATGAATGTCTTTCCATTTTTTAAAAATATTTTCTTTAATTTCTTTCAAAATGTTTTGTAGACTTCATTGTACAAGCCTTTTTCCTCTTTGGCTAAGTTAATTTCTAAGCATCTCATTCTTTTTTTGGGTGTAATTATATATGGAATTGCATTCTTATTTTCATTTTCAAATTGTTATTGTTAGTATATAAATGCCACTGATTTTTGTGTGTTGACTTTATATCTTGTTACTTTGTTGAATTCATTTACTGGCTCTAACGCATTTTTCTTCATGTGTATAGAGTCTTTAGGTTTCTCCATGTAAGATCATATCATTTGCAAACAGAGAATTTTACTTTTTGTTTCAAATTAGTTGGCTTTTATTTTTCTTTTTGACTAATTACCCTGGCTAGAACTCCTATGTTGAACACAACTGCTGTATTGAAGAAGAGGTAAAAGCAGGCATCCTTGCCTTTTTCCTGATCTTAGAGGCAAAGCTTTCAGTTTTTTACCATTGGATATGATATTGGCTATGGGTTTTTCATGTATCATTTGTGTTATTTTGAAGTAGTTTCCTTCTATGGAAGGGTGTTAAATTTTGTCAAAGGTTTTATGTATCAGTTGAGATTATCGTGCTTTTTTATCCCCTTGATTCTGTTAATGTGATGTGTTTTCAAACATTGAGCCATTCTTGCATTTCTGGAATAAGTCTCACTTGGTCATTAGTCATTTTAATATTCTGTTGAATTTGATTTTCTGATATTCTGTTGAGGACTTTTACATTGATGTTCATGAGGGATGTTGTTCTGTAGTTTTTGTTTTTTTCTTGTAGCATCCTTGTCTGGCTTTGGTATCAGGATAATGCTGGTCTCACAGAATGAGTTAAGAAGTTTCCCCTTCTTTTTGGGAGAAATTTGAGGATTGGTATGAACTCTTTTAAATGTTTGGTAAAAGTCACCAGTGAAGTCATCAAGTCAGGCTTTTCTTTGTCAGGAGATTTTTGATTACTGATTCAATCTCCATACTAGTTATCTCTATTCATGTTTTCTATTTCTTTGTGATTTAGCCTAACCGATAAGGCTATTTGTCTGTTTCATCTGGGCTATCCAGTTTGCATACTGTTATTCATGGTATGCTTATAATCCTTTTTTTATTTCTGTAGAATCAGTAATACTGTTGCCATTTCATTTCTGATTTTAGTAATTTAGACACTTTTTTCCCCTTAGCTAACTAAATGTTTGTCAATTTTGCTGAACTTTTTTGAAGAAACAACTTTTGGTTTCAGTGATTTTTTTCTGTTGTTTTTCTATTCTCAGCCTCACTTAGATCTGCTCTAATCTTTATTATTTTCTTCCTTCTGCTTGCTTTGAGTGTAGTTTGTTCCTTGTTTCTTAAGTTGTAAATCTAAGTTGTTTGATCTTTCTTGTTTTATAATCTAAATGCTTAAATCTATATATTGTCTCTTAAATATATATATTGTTAGGCTAAATCACAAAGAAATAGAAAACATGAATAGAGATAATTGATGAAACAATTGATGAAACTGATACCTAGTTTCATCCTGTTGTGGTCAGAGAAGATACTTTGTATGACCCAGCACAGCCATAAATAAATAAAATTATTTTTAAAATTTAAAAAAATCTATTGAAACAATTTGTAGCCTAACATATGGTCTATCTTGGAAAGTATCCTGTGTACATGTTGAGAAGAATGTATGTTCTATTGTTAGAGAGTTATGTATAGTGTTGAGTCTTGTGTTGTTCAAGTCCTCTATTTCTTTACTTATCATTATTGAAGGTGGGGTATTGAAGTCTTCAAATACTGTTGGAAAGCTGTCCATTTCTCACTTCCATTCTGTCAATTTTTGCTTCATATAATTTGATGGTCTGTTATTAGATGTGTAAATATGTATAAGTGTTATATCTTCTTGCTGTATTGAAACTTTTATTAGTATATAGTGTCCTTCTTTGTCTCTTCATTTAAAGTCTATTTTGTCTGATATTGGTATTGCTACTGTCACTAACTTTTGTTTATTATTTGTATAGAACAAATATTTCCATCCTTTGGATCTAAAATGAGTGTCTTGTTTATGGCACTGAGTTGGTTTTTTTTTTAAAATTATCTATATTTACCATCTGTCTTTTGACTGTAGAGTTCAGTCCATTTACATTGAATGTAATTACTGAGCAAAGTAATGCTCAAAATTCTCCAAGCCAGGCTTCAACAGTATGTGAACCATGAACTTCCAGTTGTTCAAGCTGGATTTAGAAAAGGCAGAGGAACCAGAGATCAAATTGCCAACATTCACTGGTACATTGAAAAAGCAAGAGAGTCCCAGAAAAACATTTACTTTTGCTTTATTGACTACACCAAAGACTTTGACTGTGTGGATCACAACAAACTGGAAAATTCTTAAAGAGATGGGAATACCAGACACCTGATCTGCCTCCTGAGAAATCTGTATGCAGGTCAGGAAACAACAGTTAGAGATTTACATGGAACAAAAGACTGGTTGCAAATTGGGAAAGGAGTAGGTCAAGGCTGTATATTGTCACCCTGCTTATTTAACTTATTTGCAGAGTACATCATGTGAAATGCCAGGCTGGATGAAGCACTAGCTGGAATCAAGATTGCCGGGAGAACTAGCAATAACCTCAGATACGCAGATGACACCACCCTTACGGCAGAAAGCGAAGAACTGAAGAGCCTCTTGATGAAAGTGAAAGAGGAGAGTGAAAAGTTGGCTTAAAACTCAACATTCAGTAAACTAAGATCATGGCATCTGGTTCCATTGCTTCATGGCAAATAGACAGAGAAACAATGGAAATAGTGACAGACTTTGTTTTGAGGGGCTCCAAAATCACTGCAAATGGTGGCTGCACCCATGAAAATAAAAGACGCTTGCTCCTTGGAACAAAAGCTATGACCAACCTAGACAGCATATTAAAAAGCAGAGACATTACTTTACCAACAAAGGTCCATCTAGTCAAAGCTATGTTTTTTTAGTAGTCATGTATGGATGTGAGAGTTGGACCATAAAGAAAGCTGAGCCCTGAAGAATTGATGCTTTTGAACTATGGTGTTAGAGAGACTCTTGAGGGTCCCTTGGACTGCAAGGAGATCTAACCAGTCAATCTTAAAGGAAATCAGTTCTGAATATTCATTGGAAGGACTGATGCTGAAGCTGAAAGTCTGGTACGTTGGCCACCTGATGGGAAGAACTGAATCATTGGAAAAGACCCTGATGCTGGAAAGATTGAAGGTGGGAGGAGAAGGGCATGACAGAGGATGAGATGGTTGGATGGCATCACTGACTCGATGGACATGAGTTTGAGTAGGCTCCAGGAGTTGGTGAGGGACAGGGAAGCCTGACGTGCTGCAGTCCATGGGGTCACAAAGAGTCAGACATGACTGAGTGACTGAACTGAACTGATAAGAAAGGACTCATTTCCATAATTTTGCTATTTCTGTTCTAATACCCTATATAACTTTTTTTTCTGTCATTTCTTACATTACTGTCTTTGTGTTTAGTTGATTTTTTATCTATGTGTAAAATGACTTAATTCCCTTCTTATTTCCTTTAGTATTTATTCTATCTCTACTTTCTTAGTAGTTATCGTGAGGTTTATATTTAACATCTTAAAGTTATAACATTCTAATTTGAATTTGCAGCATCTTAACTTCACTAGCATATAGTGTACAAAATCTCTGCTACTTTATAGCTCTGTACCGATTCCATGACTGAGCGACTGAACTGAACTGAACCCACTCCTCTCATTTGTTGATATTCTAAAATTATATGTTTATACATTGTGTGTCCAAAAACATAAACTAACATTTTTAATGCAATAGTCTCAAATTATGTAGAAAACAAAATGTGAAGTTACAAACCAAAGTTACAAAAATGCTACCTTTTATAATTGCCCATGGGCTTTACCCCTACTGAGATCTTTGTTTCTTCATATAGCTTTGAGTTATTATCCAGTATCTTTCATTTCAACCTGCAGGACTCCTTTTAGCATTTCCTCCTGGACCCGGCCTAGTGGAAATGAACTCTCTCAGCTTTATTTTATCTGTGAATGTCTTAATTTATCCTTCACTTTTGAAGGACAGTTTTGTTGGAAATAAGATTCTTAACTGAAAGTGTTTTTTTTTTTCTTTTAGCTTTTAAATATATCAACCCACTGTCTTCTGGTCTTCAACATTTAAGATGAGAAATTTTATTGAAGATCTCCTGTATGTGACAAGGCACTTCTTTCTTGCTGCCTTCAAGACTCTCTCTTTGACTTTGGCTTTGACAGGTTGATGATAATGTGTCTTGGTGTAGGTCTCTGTTTTCGTCCTTCTTAGAGTTTATTGAGCTTCTTGGATGTTTCAGTCAGTTAATTTCAGTTGCTCTGTTGTGTCCAACTCTTTGCAACCCCATGGACTGCAGCACGCCAGGCTTCCCTGTCCCTCATTAACTCCCAGAGCTTGCTCAAACTCATGTCCCTTGAGTTGGTGATGCCATCCAACCATCTCATCCTCGGTTGTCCTCTTCTCCTCCTGCCTTCAATCTGGCCCAGCATCAGGGTATTTTCAAATGAGTCAGTTCTTCCCATCAGGTGGCCAAAGTATTGAAGCTTCAGCTTTAGCATCAGTCCTTCCAATGAATATTCAGAATTGATTTCCTTTACGATTGACTGGTTGGATCTCCTTGCAGTCCAAGGGACCCTCAAGAGTCTTTCCCAACACCACAGTTCAAAAGCATCAATTCTTCAGTGCTCAGCTTTCTTAATGGTCCACCTCTCACATCCATATATGACTACTAGAAAAACCATTGTTTTGACTAAATGGACCTTTGTTGGCAAAGTAATGTCTCTGCTTTTAAATATGCTGTCTAGGTTTGTCATAGCTTTTCTTCCAAGGAGCAAGTGTCTTTTAATTTCATGGCTGCAGTCACCATCTGCAGTGATTTTGGAGCCCCTCAAAATAAAGTCTGTCACTGATTCCATTGTTTCTCCATCTATTTGCCATGAAGTGATGGGACTGGATGCCATGATATTAGTTTTTTGAATGTTGAGTTTTAAGCCAACTTTTCACTCTCCTCTTTTACTTTCATCAGAAGGCTCTTTAGTTCCTCTTCTCTTTCTTTTCTGGTCCACAACATATCTGTGCTTCTCTGGCATAACTCTGAAGAGATCTTGACTGAATTTCTCTTTTGGTCACTGTGGTTAGCCTTCCACCTTTTTTCTTTTCTACTATCAAAAACAGACTTTGCTGACTTTTGGGCAAACTTTGGGGATGATTGAGACTCCTTAGTACCTTGGAACTGGAAAAAGAAGGGAAGTTAGACCAGGAACCGGCAGAGAGTCCAAATTGTCCCCCTCACCCTAGATGTGGCTGATCAGGGAAACCACATCCCTGGAGGGGGAGACTGGAAGGTGTCCAGGACTCCAGCTGTGCAGGGATTCACAGTCCAGCTTACAATTTGCATAGAAAATGGGTGTTCATGTGAATCAAGGCATCTATTGGGAAATGGAAGCAATTGGTGTGCAAAATTGCAGGTGTAACCCTTCGAAATACAGTCCCAGGGCCTCACGTGGAGCTGGCACTGTGGCCATTGGATTTAGGAAGGGCCCCGACTGCACTTTCATTTCAAATCTGGAAGAGGCCAGGCAGCATGGCCAGGGTGGATCCACATCCCACCTGGGTTAGGTTGCATTCAGGCATGAACCTTTGGGGGTGGGAGGGTCTCCCAGTGGACCCAACCAAGGCTGAGACAGTAGACAGAGGGCTACAGGCCTGTGTGTGCACCTCGTCCTGTGGAACCAGAATTTCCATAGGAGATATCTTCAACTGACACCTTTGCCCGCTCCAGCGCCACCGTATGGACTGGGCTGAATGTAATCATTTTGCCATCAATTGAGTGTCCTTGTTAAGGCACAATTTCTTTTTAATGGTTGCTCCCCCGCCCGGCTTCACTGCCAGCAGGGGTCTCCACCAATATCATTCCCTGCTCTATTAATACATCTCCTCAGGATGCCTGTTGCCTTCAGGGTAGGTTTAAACTGCTCCGTATGGTATGAAAAATAGGAACAGTGAACATTTACCAAGCACATTCTAGGGGCCCTGTACTGTGTGAAATTCTTCATCCACATGAATCATTTGCTTCTGATGAGAATCCTATGAAGTAGGAGTATTACAATAACCATTTTACATAGAAATGGAGGCTCAGAGATGTCAGTAACTTGCCCTAACTGGCACCATTAGGAGGTGGCAGGCGGGGATTTGAACCCAGGTGCTCAGAACTGTTTTCTTGCTACTACACCTGACGATCCTCACATGGGTCAGGGGCAGGTGCAGTGGAGCTTAGCAAAGCACACAGGATCTGCTTGGCACCCAGCTAGGTGAGGAGGGAACGGGCCGGGGTCTGGCTCGGGAACCCCAGGCCAGTTTATATGTCAGTGGAGCATATTTAGAAGGCCCCCATAACTTCTGTTTTGATACTGAGGGGTGAATGAACATGGCAGGTACTGTCACCTTCCTGTCAACGATGCAATTAGACCAACAGCTTCCAGCTGTACCTTCTCACTTGGTGATTCTCAGCACGGGGTCCCCTGTCTGGCAGCTGCAGCATTACCTGGAACCTGCTATAAATGCAAATTCTAAGGTTCTACCTGCTGAGTCAGAGCAGGTGAAGGAGAGGGGTCAGACAGTCTGTGCTTCCAGAAGACCCCAAAAGCGGGGCTTTTGATGCCACTCAAGTTGACAACCACAGCCTAGTGACAACCACGCATCCTCCCCAGCCTGAACATGTTGAGGCCTCTGCCTGGGGCTTTGCATCATAGGGTTGCTCCATGGCTAAGAAGACAATGTCTGGGGAGGGCAACACCAGGTAATAATGAAGGAACCTTCCAGCTCTCAGTTCAATTTCTTCGCCATTGTGATCTGCTGGCCACTAGAGGGAGCAGAAGGCACATTGCTTCCAGCCTGGGAAAGGGATGGCTGAGCCTCACCTGGAGAGGATGCAGGTGAGTGTCCATCCTCAGCCCAGCAGCCCAGTCAGCCTTGCAGGAGAGCCTGCTCTGCATGCTAGCCCATGCCTTTTCTCTTTCTAGTTCTCTCTGTGTTCAGTCTTTTACAGAGTTATCAGGTTAGCTTTGTGCAATGGCTTTGCCATCCCTGGGTTCTCAACCTGGGACCAGGGTCTTCCCCTGCTGTAAGTGCATTTGGCATGGCTTCTGATGGCAGAATGATTGAAGGCAAAAGGAGAAGAGGGCGGCAGAGGACGAGATGGTTGGATGGCACCACCGATTCAATGGACATGAACTTGGGCAAACTCCAGGAGACAGTGAGGGACAGGAAAGCCTGGCATGAGGTTGCAAAGAGTTGGACACGACTGAGCAACTGAACAGCAACAACAACCGGTGGTGGAGGGTGCTACTGGGTCAGACAGCTTGAGGGGGTGTTGGGGATCCCAGATTTCCTCCTTTAAGCTGGACTTAGGGCTTTTTTAGTGCTGTCTTGAACAGTGCCTTATCAGCTGGTGTCTCGGCGGGTTCATAGAGGTGAGCACTTAGAGCTCATAGGGCTCTCGGGGATCTCCCAGGGATGAAATTGCTGCATTTGGAGAGACTACAATTCTTTTTTTTTTTTTTTTTTTATTAGTTGGAGGCTAATTACTTCACAACATTTCAGTGGGTTTTGTCATACATTGATAAGAATCAGCCACAGTTTTACACGTATTCCCCATCCCGATCCCCCCTCCCACCTCCCTCTCCACCCGATTCCTCTGGGTCTTCCCAGTGCACCAGGCCCGAGCACTTGTCTCATGCATCCCACCTGGGCTGGTGATCTGTTTCACCATAGATAGTATACATGCTGTTCTTTTGAAACATCCCACCCTCACCTTCTCCCACAGAGTTCAAAAGTCTGTTCTGTATTTCTGTGTCTCTTTTTCTGTTTTGCATATAGGGTTATCGTTACCATCTTTCTAGATTCCATATATATGTGTTAGTATGTTGTAATCTTATTCTATCCATCTATGGAGATCCTAAAAGATCATTTTAAAGGTAGAATTAGCAGTGCCAGTTGATGCTAATAGCAAGGGATTATTACATTTTCTGAACAGTTTGAACAAAACTTCACAAACCCAATAACTGCTGGGGAGTTCCAAAGGGCTGATCCAGCAGCCCCATACCATCGAGGGCATGGAGGCTCACCTGTGATGTAATCTGCACTCGTGTCCAACTCTTTGCAACCACTGCCGTCTTCCACTGCTCATCAAGGTGAAGAGCCCAGGCTGCAGAGCAAAACTTAGGCGCAGGATGTCGTTTCCAACAGATGTCACACCTGGCTTAGTCAAGCTTGGTGGAGGAAAGGTTTAGGATCAGTGATGAGGGTGAGCAAAGAGCTCAGTCTTCACTCAGCCTTCTCCTGTGCCCTGAGTTACCAGACTTGGGTATTTTACTCCAAAAATTAACTTCCTGAGGTTGATCCGCCACCTTCACCCTCACCATTGTACATACTGCTAGGACAGTGGCGTGGAATTGCTGGATCATATGGTAATTCTACCTTTCATCTTTTGAGGAATCTCCATATTGTTTTTTTCCACAGAAGCTGCATCAGTTTATATTTGCGCCAACAGTGTAGGAGGGTTCCATTTTCTCCACATCCTGGCCAACACTTGTCATTTCTTGTCTTTTTGATAATAGCCGTTCTGGCAGGTGTGGTTTTCTTTGTGGTTTTGACTTGTATTCCTTTGATGACTAGTGATGTTGAGTATTTTTCCATATGCTTGTTGGCCACGTATATGTCTTCTTTGGAAAAATGTCTCTTAAAGTCCTGTGCCCACTTTTAGTTGGGTTATATTTAGTTTTTTTTTTTTTTTTTAATGTTGAGTTGTGTGACTTTTGTATATTTTGGATATTAACCCCTTATTGGGTATATTATTTGCAAATATCTTCTCTAGTTCTGTAGGTGGCCTTTTCATTTTGCTGATAGTTGCCTTCACTGTGCAAAAGCTTCTTCATTTGAAATAGTCCCATTTGCTTATTTTTTGCCTTTGTTTCCCTTGCCTGAGGAGACATATCCAAAATAATATTGCCAAAACAGATATCAAAGACTGTACTGCCTATGTCTTCTTCTAGAAGTTTTATGATTTCAGCTTTACACTTAAGTCTTTAATCCATTTTGAGTTTATTTCTGTATATGGTGTGAGAAAGTATTCCAGTTTTATTTTTTCATATGTAGCTGTTCAGTTTTCCTAACACCATTTATTGAAGAAGCTGTTTTTTTCCATTATATATTCTTTCTTGGCCCATTTGAAAAACTGACTATTTTCTTACTGTTGGTTTTACAAGTTCTTTGCCTATTTTAGATAATTGTCCAAAGTTTTTTTTTTATTATTATTTATTATATGTATCTCTTGCAAATATTTTCTTTCCATCTGTGGCATACCTTCTCATACCTTCTCATTCTATTGATAGTGCCATTTGAAGAGAGGGTTTTTCATTTTAATAAAGTCCAACTTCTTATTTCCTTCTTTCATGGATCATGATTTTGATGTCATAAATAAAAAGTAATCAACAAACTCACAGTCATCTAGGTTTTCTCCTATGTTATCTTGTACGAGTTTTATAGTTTTGAGTTTTATCATCCATTTTGAGTCAACTTTTATGGAGGGTGTAAGGTTTGTGTCCTGTTTAATTTTTTGTATGTGAATGTCCAGTTGTTCCAGCACCATGTGTTGAAAAAAAAAATCTTTACTTCATTGTACTGCTTTTGCTTCTTTGTCAAACATCAGTTATTTTTATTTGTTTGGTTCAGTGTCTGGGCTCTCTTATTCTGTTCCATTGCTTTATTTGTCTATTCTTTCATCAATACCACACTTTCTTTATTACTGTAGCTTTATAGTAAATTTTGAAGTTGAGTATTATCAGTCTTCCATCTTTATTCTTCTCCTTTGATATTGTGTTGGCTATATTTTTTTTGCCTTTCCATATAGACTTTAGAATAAGTTTGTCAATATACACAAAATATCTTGCTGGGATTTTGATTGGGATGGCATTGAATCTGTAGATCAAGGTGGAAAGAATTTACATCTTGACAATATTGAGTCTTCTTACCCATGAATATGGAATATATTCCACTTTTTAGTTTTAAAAAATTTCTTTCATTATAATTTTGTAGTTTTCTTCCTAGAATTGTGTATATATCTTGTTAGATATATATCTAAGTCTTTCATTTTGGGAATGCTAATATAAATAGTGTTGTTTTAAATTTCAAATTTAGCTTGTTCATTGCTAACATATAGAAAAGCAATTCACTTTTGTATATTAACCTCTTATCCTGAAACCTTGATGTAATCACTTATTCATTCCAGGAAAGTTTTTTTTTTTTTTTTGGTTTTTGTTGCTGTTGATTATTTTGAGTTTTATTCATAGATAATCATATCATCTGTGAGCAAACAGTTTTATTTTTTCCTTCTCAAGTATTTCCTTTCTTGACTTATTGTATTAGCTAGGACTTCCATTTTGGTGTTGAAAAAGAGTAATGTAATGGGACATCCTTGCCTTGTTCCTAGTTATAGTGGGAAAGCATCATTACTTATAATATTCCTTTATTATCCTTTTAATGTTCATGAGATCTGTAGTGATGACCCTTCTTTCACTCCTGATATGAGTAATTTGTGTCTTCTTTCTTTTTCTCTTAGGTAGCCTGGTTAGAGGCTTACTGATTTTATCTTTTAAGAGAACTAGCTTTTGGACTCATTGATTTTCTGTACTGATTTCCTATTTCAATTTCATTGATTTCTGCTCTAATTTTTATTATTTCTCTCTCTTACTTTGAACTTAAATTGCTGTTGCTTTTCTAGTTTCCTATGGTGGAAGTTTAGATGATTGATTTCAGATGTTTCTTCTTTTACAGTACATGCATATTTTAGTTTATCCTTGCTGTTCCTTCACTAAGTCATGTCCAACTCTTTGCCACCCCATGAACTGCAGCATGCCAGGCTTCCCTGTCCTTCATTATCTCCTGGAGTTTGCTCAAACTTATGCTCATGGTGATGCTGTCCAACTGTCTTATCCTCTGCCGCACATAGTTTTCTAGGGTTAACATTCCTTGTGTCATTTTTGTAGCAAAATCCTTTATGCATCTGGAGGAGTTTGTCCTAAGTTTATCTGGGTTGCTGGGCTTTAAAAATCAGCCTTTGACATTTCCAACACATGGCAGGTGAGCCCCACAGATAGCTCTGTGGGCTGCAGGTTCTCTGGGCAGAATCCAGATGGGCTTTCAGCATGTATTTATGGGAGTGAAGTAGACTATTTCTTTATATTTCTTACTCCTTCTGTGTGCCTTTGTTTCCATGTGTGCATGTTTATACTGGCCATCCTATGCACTACAAAAACATTGACAAGTGGTCCTCAGCTTGGGCAGCATGTTGCAGTCATGGAGGGAATATGAAACAGGCTAGTGGCCAGGCCTCACCCCGAGCTCCTGGTGGAGCTGGCCTGGGCATGGAGTTCTGGAAAGCAACTCAGGTGATGCCAACATAAGCCCAGGTGTCCCAGACACTTCCCCATCATAAATCCTGCATCTGCCCTATTGCCTTAGAACAGAAATGATGTTCATCATTAAGAAGTGGGAATAAGGAATCAATGTAAAGGCAACACCCTGACAGTACTAGGCTCAAGCTGACCTCCTGGATGCCTTCATCCTCCTAAAAGGGGCCTGTTATGTTACTCAGGGGTCTTTCTGGGTGGGAAATTCTATGGAGCTCCAGGAGGATTAAATAACCTTGATGCAAAATGCCAGAAAATCTTGGAAAGGTGTTTTTTTTCCTGAATGTGCCCATCAGATTACATCCTTACTGATGCTTAGTGCCCAAGAGTCAGGGGACCTGACTGGGAAGTTTCTTCCCCTTCAATACTTACAGAAGTGGGTGGAGAGGGGCCTCATAGAAGAGCTGGATCCCAGGAGAGGAAAACATCCTCATTTAGAAAAGTTTAAAACCTGAAGCAGATGGCTTCTGATATCCACATCTGGAGCATAGAGTTAGCGGGAGAGTGGGATATGGGACTGAAGGCCCAGAGATACAGGACTAAAAGGCATCCCATGTCTTTGAGGTTGATGGAGAGGAGAGATAAGAGTGACCACATTATGGCAGGGGAGTGAGATTAAGAACCTGGGGAAAGGTGAATGGACCTAGAGACTGTCACCTTGAGTGAAGTATCAAACAAAGAAAGAGAAATATCATATGATATCACTTATATGTGCTTATTAAAAAAATGGTTCAAATGAACTTACTTACAAAACAGAAATAGAGTCACAGATGTAGAAAACCAACTTGTGGTTACCAGGGAGGAAGGTGGGGAGGGATAAATTGGCAGATTGAAGTTGACATATACACACTACTATATATAAAATAGATAATGAAGAAGAACATACTGAATAGCACAGGAAACTTTACTCCATACTCTGTAATGACCTACATGGGGAAACACTCTAAAAAAGAGTGGATATATGTATATGTTGGACAAGGAAATGGCAACCCATTTCAGTGTCCTTGTCTGGACAATCCCATGGACAGAGGAGCCTGGCGGGCTACAGTCCATGGGGTCACAAAGAGTTGGACGTGACTGAGTGACTAATACATACACACATGTATATGTATAGGATTCTAGGTGGCACTAGTGGTAAAGAACCACCCGCCTGCCAGTGCAGGAGACATAAGAGACACAGGTTTGATCTTTGGATAGGGAAGATCCCCTGGAGGAGGGCATGACAACCCACTCCAGTGTTCTTGCCTGGAGTATTCTTGTACTTGCCTCCAGTATTCTTGCCTCCATGGACAGAGAAGCCTGGAAGACTACATGGAGGCAAGATATCTTTTTCTCCTTTGCCTTTAGCAAAGATAAACCTATTTGAATGCAGAGTTCAGTTCAGTTCAGTCACTCAGTTGTGGCTGACTCTTTGTGACCCCATAGACTGCAGCACACCAGGCCTCCCTGTCCATCATCAACTCTGACAGTTTACTCAAACTCATGTCCATTGGGTTGATGATGCCATCCAACCATCTCATCCTCTGTCTTCCTCTTCTCCTCCCACCTTCAATCTTTCCAAGCATCAGGGTCTTTTTAAATGAGTCAGTGTTTTGTATTAGGTGGCCAGAGTATTGGAGTTTCAGCTTCAGCATTAGTCCTGCCAATGAATATTCAGAACTGATTTCATGATGGACTGGTTTGATCTCCTTGCTGCCCAAGGGACTCTCAAGAGGCTCCTCCAAGACCACAGTTCAAAAGTATCAATTCTTTGGTGCTCAGCTTTCTTTATAGTCCAACTCTCACATCCACATATGACTACTAAAAAAACCATAGCTTTGACTAGACAGACCTTTGTTGACGAAGTAATGTCTCTGCTTTTTAATATGCGGTCTAGGTTGGCCATAACTTTTCTTCCAAGAAGCAAGCGTCTTTTAATTTCATGGCTGTAGTCACCATCTGCAGTGATTTTGGAGCCCAGAAAAACAAAGTCTGTCACTGTTTCCACTGTTTCCCCATCTATTTGCCATGAAGTGATGGGACCAGATGCCATGATCTTAGTTTTCTGAATGTTGAGTTTTAAGCCAACTTTTTCACTCTCCTCTTTCACTTTCATCAAGAAGCTCTTTAGTTCTTTGCTTTCTGCCATAAAGATGGTGTCATCTGCATATCTGAGGTTATTGATATTTCTCCCGGCAATCTTGAGTCCAGATTGTGATTCATCCAGCCCAGCATTTCTCATGATGTACTTGGGATATAAGTTAAATAAGCAGAGTGACAATGTACAGCCTTGACATACTCCTTTCCCGATTTGGAAGCAGTCTCTTGTTCCATGTCCAGTTCCAACTGTTGCTTTCTGACCTGCATACAGGTTTCTCAGGAGGCAGGTTAGGTGTCTGGTATTCCCATCTCTTTCAGAATTTTTCACAGTTTGTTGTGACCCACACAGTCAAAGGCTTTGGTATAGTCAATAAAGAAGAAGCTAGATATCTTTCTGGAACTCTCCTGCTTTTCTGATGATCCAACAGATGTTGGCAATTTGATCTCTGGTTCCTCTGCCTTTTCTAAATCCAGCTTGAACATCTGGAAGTTCACAGTTCGTGTACTGTTGAAGCCTGGCTTGGAGAATTTTCAGCATAACTTTACTAGCATAAGATGAGTGCAATTGTGCAGTAGTTTGAACATTCTTTGGCATTGACTTTCTTTGGGATTGGAATGAAAACTGACCTTCTCCAGTCCTGTGGCCACTGCTGAGTTTTCCAAATTTGCTGGCATATTGAGTGCAGCACTTTCACAGCATCATCTTTTAGGATTTGAAATAGCTCAACTGGAATTCCATCACCTCCACTAGCTTTGTTCGTAGTGATGCTTCCTAAGGCCCACTTGACTTTGCATTCCAGGATGTCTGGGTCTAGGTGAGTTATCATACCATCAGGATTATCTGGGTCATGATCTTTTTTGTACAGTTCTTCTGTGTATCCTTGCCACCTCTTCTTAATATCTTCTGCTTCTGTTAGGTGCATACCATTTCTGTCCTTTATTGTGCCTATCTTTGCATGAAATGTTCCCTTGGTATCTCCAATTTTCTTGAAGAGATCTCTAGTCTTTCCCATTCTATTGTTTTCCTTATTTCTTTTCACTGATCGCTGAGGAAGGCTTTCTTATCTCTCCTTGCTATTCCTTTGGAACTCTGCATTCAAATAGGTTTATCTTTCTTTTTCTCCTTTGCCTTTAACTTCTCTTCTTTTCACAGCTATTTGTAAGGCCTCCTCAGACAACCATTTTGCCTTTTTGCATTTGTTTTTCTTGGGGATGGTCTTGATCCCTGCCTCCTGTACAATGTCATGAACCTCCATCCATAGTTCTTCAGGTACTCTGTCTATCATATCTAATCCCTTAAATATATTTCTCACTTCCACTGTATAATCCTAAGGGATTTGATCTAGGTAGGTCGTACCTGAATGCTCTAGTGGTTTTTCCTACTTTCTTCAATTTAAGTCTGAATTTGGCCATAAGGAGTTCATGATCTGAGCCACAGCCACAATACCAGCTGCTGGTATTGTGTTTGCTGACTGTACAGAGCTTCTCCATCTTTGGCTGCAAAGAATATAATCAGTCTGGTTTCCATGTTGAACACCTGGCAATGTCCATGTGTAGAGTTGTCTCTTGTGTTGTTGCAAGAAGGTGTTTGCTATGACTAGTGTGTTCTGCAAAACTCTCTTAGCCTTTGCCCTGCTTCATTCTGTACTCCAAGGCCAAATTTGCCTGTTACTCCAGGCATTTCTTGACTTCCTACTTATGCATTCCAGTCCCCTATAATGAAATGGACATCTTTTTAGGGTGTTAGTTCTAGAAGATTTTGTAGGTCTTCATAGAACCATTCAACTTCAGCTTCTTCAGCATAACTGGTGGGGACATAGACTTGGATTACCGTGATATTGAATGGTTTGCCTTGGAAATGAACAGAGATCACTCTGTCGTTTTTGAAATTGGAGCCAAGTACTGCATCTCAGACTCTTGTTGTCTATGATGGCTACTCCATTTCTTCTAAGGGATTCTTGCCCATAGTAGTAGATAAAATGGTCATCTAAGTTAAATTCACCCATTCCAGTTCATTTTAATTCTCTGATTCCTAAAATGTTGATGTTCACTCCTGCCATCTCTTGTTTGATGACTTCCAATTTGCCTTGATTCATGGACCTAATATTCCTATGCAATATTGCTCTTTACAGCATCAGACCTTGCTTCCATCACCAGTCACATCCACAACTGGGTGTTGGTTTTGCTTTGGCTCTGTCTCTTCATTCTTTCTGGAGTTATTTCTCCACTGATCTCCAGTGGCATATTAATAGGGCACCTACTGACCTTGGGGAGTTCATCTTTCAGTGTCCTATCATTTTGCCTTTTCATACTGTTCATGCGGTTCTCAAGGCAGGAATACTGAAGTGGTTTGCCATTCCCTTCTCCAGTGGACCATGTTTTGTCAGAACTCTCCACCATGACCTGTCCATTTTGGGTGGCCCTACATGGCATGGCTCATAGTTTCATTGAGTTAGATAAGACTACAGTCTATATAGGCTTGCAAAGCATCAACACAACTGAAGTGACTTAGCACACGATGCATGAATGTATATGTGTAACTGACACACTTTGCTGTAGCAGAAACTAACACAATACTTTAAATCAACTATTTGTATTGATACTACAACTATTTATATTGGAATATATTTTACTCCAATAAAATAAAATAAAATAAAAAAGAACCTGGGGAAAGAATATTGGGACAATTAAGGAGAATGGATGTGTCTTCAGGTCCCCAAGGTAGGAATGGGAGAGATCTGGTTGCTCCGGGAGGGATAGGTTCTGAGCAGTGAGGCTGGAGAGAGAGAGTGGAGTACCCAGGCATCCCAGATCCATTGTGAGGGCCAACTCCGGGCTTGGAGCATCCGTGGATGTAGCGAGGTGCCTGCTCCCTGCCCCACCTCCCCTCCCTCCAAGGAGCAGGCCCCCGGGGCTGCATCCAAAGCAAGAGAGACTGCTCCTGGCCAGACCTCACACTGCCTCTTTCAAGTGTGGCCTCTACTATAACTGTACTGACTCAGGGTGTTGGGGGGGGACTGGTGGCCTCCAGGGACCAGAGCACAGGCCCAGTGAGCAGAGCAAAGAGACAGACCTCCTCCCGGCACCCTCACCCCATCTCAGGCCCTCATCTGTTCAGGAGGAGTTCATGGACAGGCACCATGCCCAGCTCCAGAACTGAGTGACCAGGAATTGCAGCACTGCCCCTCCATCGCAGCTAGGGTCACCCTCCAGTAGAAACTTGGAGCCCCTCCTCACAGCCATGGACTCGTTCCTGGCAGGCAGGCAGGATGCTGCTGGGTGGCCTGGGGAGAGTTGGTGGGGAAGGAAGGAACCTGAGAGTGCTGAGCTGGAGGCTGAGTTGGGTTTCCAGGTGGAAGAAGCACAGTCTGGGCCAGGGACCACTGTCCAAAACCCCAAAGGTGGCAGGGGTTCTGGAGCCTGTAGACATCACTGGATGGTGTGGGACAGAGGTTTCTGGGTCCTAGGAGGGCAGGAGGGGAGCAGGAGAGAGGAGGCTGGCACCGGGTGAGCAAGCTCACCAGTCCCTGGTTGCTAAAGGTGGAGGAGGGCATGGTTCAGTCCCAGAGGGGTGGACAAATGAGCTAACTGAATTGACCGGCCGGTGACAGTGACCAGGGGCTTGGCAGACACCATCTCTGGAAGGGTGATCCCGGGTGCCTAAGGAGCCTGCCCTTCCAGTTTCGACTCCTGGTGAAAAGGGATGTTCTCTGTCCTCTGACTGTGGGTGGTGCTAACCTTCCTTGTGCATCCTTCCCAGATCCGGACAAAGGACAGGATCTTTGACAGTATCAGCCACCTCATCAACCACCACCTGGAAAACAGCCTGCCCATCGTTTCCGCCGGGAGCGAGCTCTGCCTGCAGCAGCCAGTGGAGAGGAACCCGTGACCTGCCAGCTGCCCTGTCCGACACCGCACCTGTGGTCAGGAGGGCTTGGTTCTTCCCAGTAGATGGATATCGGGCCCTGGGAATGTGGGCAGCTGTCCATTGGCTCAGAGATTTGTGCAGAAGCCCCAGGAGGAAGGCTTCCCTGAGATGCAAGTTTCATAAACTTGTTCAGAATTCTCATTAGCATATTAAAGGTGTACATACCTATACATCCTGTACAAATTATCCCTCTATATTTATATTTTTTAAGACTAAGAAAGATGTAAGACTAATGTTCTGTGCTGTATGTTTTTAATGAAAACTAAGTTTGACTGTAGTTGTCCAGGCAAAATGTTAATTCAGCTGACCCATTCCACTGGGAAATTCCACTGGGAAAGTGTTACCTATTAAGCACAACACAGGGAATAGAAGCAGCAGGAGGGTCAGTACTAAACACTTGGATGTAACAGAGTAAGACAAGATGCCGCCTGTGCTCTGCATGCAAAGCGCTGTGAAGTGCTGGTCCTTAGGGCCGTCCCTTCTCATGGGCGACGCCTCCCAGGCTGCCTGCACCACACCCATGTTCATGGGGTTTCCAGCACCAGAGTTTGGGGAGCTGTGCTAAAAGCATACGTCATTCCAGCTGTTTCAGGTAGTGCTGACCACAGGCATGCTTCTCCCATGACCCTGGTTGCCCAGGGGTTCTTGGGGTTTCACTTCACTGCCAAATAGGGCACAAAATAAGCCTCACGGATCAAGATCTTGACAGGTAAATGCTTCCTTTGTTTTTATCAGTATAATGGCAAAACGAGGGTGTGTGCAGGGATATTGGGTAGCCGGGGATGTGTACATCCTCTCAGCCAATGGGCTGCTGCCGTACCTGCTAGTGAAATCCTGTCCCCTTTATGTTTGGTAGAGGAGGAAGCATGCGTTCGACCTGCGCAGAATATGGGTGCAAACACGTGTGCTCAGATACGTTCCTTCGGTCGTGGATGATTAAGGTTTGCCTAAACCTAGGGACCAGGCTCAGGAGCTTTGGGAATCAGTTTGAAGTCCTGCTTCTGGAGAGATGGGTGGGTCTAGTGTCTGGTTTATTTCCACAACAGGTTTCCCAAGTGCTCCATGAAGAGGGTACCTGCCCCAGACAGCACTTTGTCCCAGCTCCTTCCTTCAGGATCAAATGCTCTGATCTCCTACTGGGTCTTCTGGTTTTAGGAAATTGACAGTTTCTAAATGTCTGGCTTGAGATTTCCATGGGATTTAACAGGTGTTGACTTTTAAAAAATAGCAAGATTCATTCATTCACTGGCACCTTCCCACTGGTGCCACAACATTGGCTCTTGGCTAGTTGAAATCCCCTTTTGGGCAGCACCCCCTTCATCAGTGCAACAGAAAGACCCTCCACACACACTTAGCCTTTAATAGTAATAAATTTGATGCTTCCAGAATGAAGAGCAAAAAGTAGATTTTTGAAAACGCTGATGAGCGCTAATTGCCCAAAGTTCTAATGCTCAGTGTGTGAACCCCATTTCTACTTCGAGGGGGTGTGCTTGGCCAGGATGGGAGAATGGGGCAGAGCTGACAGTTGAGGATGGGTTGGGGAAGGTCCAAAGCTTCATATTAGCATTCTGTGGAATTTTACCTCATGAATCTAAGCTGACAGTGGTTTCAATCTTCTAGAATGTTCTGCCGTGAATGGGAACTCTGTGGGGAGTCTGACACTAATCTAGAACCCCCACCCCCCCACGCCTGCTTCTTCCTGGACTGGTTTTGCTTTCAGGTGCAGTTGGGATACCTGTTCCAGCTTATCCAGAGGCAGTAGGGGCTGAGTGGGGATGGGCTGAGCAGCTGGGTTGGGCTCTTCCCCTGTGACAATATAGATTTGGGGTGGCTATGAGAATTGCCCCGCATTCTTTATGTATATCTGCATCCTGGAGATGTCCATAAAGGTCTGACCTCTGTGTGGAGGCACGATCCTTCTCTGTATGTGAGTGTACACACATATTCATGGACCAAACGACTTCTTTCAACAGTCTTGCACTCCCCGCTGTGTAAGGCCAAAACATTTCATGTTTAGGGCAAAGCAGAGAAGGAAACAAGGGCAAACACCTGAAAGCCCCTGAACACTTGATCTGTGTCTTTTTTTCTCTCCGGTGTGCAAGAAATGCTAATCTGCAGTTTTAGTAGCTCTCTGCTCTGAAGTTAGTGTTTATCTCAGTGGTGATAAGCAATATATGTTTTTTGGTTTTTTTTTTTTTTTGCATGAGAATCAATTTAGAAAATTTAATGTATGGGGGGTATCGAATATCATTTCAGTGTTAATTAAAATATGTATTTTTAAGTTCAGATTATACCTTGCCTCCCATGGGGCAGTGGGACAAACAGGCACTCTTGTAGCCACTGGAGCAGATTCGAGACACAGCAAATGGCAGTGATTTTCTAGTTTTTGCTGTCTCCTGTTTGTAAAGCATGTAAGAGCTCACCAGGCCATCTCATCTCTTCCTTCAAGCGCCACGTGCCGGGTATCACGAAGCCTCACACACGGCTAGCGAAACTGAGGCTCGGGTGGTGCCCACTTGCTCAAGTCCAGGCGGTCAGCGGCAGCTGTTTCCTGCTCCTCTAGGCTCTTCCCGAGCTCCGCTGCGCTGGGAGCTCCGGTTTCCGTTTCGGAGGCAAACTCCTCCATGCGCTCCAGGGCCTCCGACTCCCAGGGCGAGCTCACTGCGCGCTGTGCGGGCCATCCCGGGCTCCCGGAGTGTACTAGGACCCGCTGCCCCTCTCGTGGGCACCCCCTGCCACTTTACCCAGGCCCCTGTGTCTGCTGGGAGGGCCTGGCGAGTCCTAAAACGGCCCCTCTTGCTAAGTGGCCCTGGAGACGGCTCCTCCCTCCCCCATCATCTTGTGGGAATTAGCGGTGCCTTCCAGCGATTCCCACCTGCTGAGCGTCTGCAGGGCTTCCTGTGGGGCTGCTGGCCCCTGGTTTCAGCCAGCTTTGAGGCCTGACTATTAAGGATACTCTGAGAGGCTCACAGTAGAAGCAGGGGGAGAATTCCCTGGGGGGTTCATGTGTGACAGGAGAGGCCTAGTTTCAGGCAGGGAGAGTGGATGGAGCGGCACTTTGTGAGACCCCTTCCCCACAAAGAGCCCTGCGTTCCAGCACAGTGTCAGCCTCTGGGTCCATGTCCAGCCCAGTGTCCTGAGTGCCCCCTTCCCGTAGTGGAGCTCTCGTTTCCGATAGCATTGAAGCATTACGTAAGTCATGCTTACATAAGGAAACGAACGTCCTGGTCCTTAATTCCGTGAATCGCTCACCCCTTGAAGGCCAGTCACAGGATCCCAGGATCCCGGGGCAGCCCGCCTCAGCTCCTGCATGCAGAGCCACGTGGCTTTGAGCCGGCTGCTGGGTTTCTCTGAGTCTGAGAGGGTGTGGGGGTTGATGATTGTGTGTGAGCACCAAGGACTGTTGTTTTCTGGGATGTTTCACTCTAAAAGTGTACATCTGAGCTCTACTGCTGTCCAAGGACAAATGGACGGCCGCCGTAAATACTTTGCTGTGAATGGTGGTGTGCATGCATGCTAAGTCGCTTCAGTTGTGTCTGACTCTGTGGGACCCCATGGACTGTATAGCCTGCCAGGTTCCTCTGTCCATGGAATCCCATGGACAAGAATACTGGAATGGGTTGCCATGCCCTCCTCTGGGGGATCTTCCTGACCCAAGGACTGAACCTGCATTTCTTACGTCTTCTGCATTGGCAGGCAGATTCTTTACCACTAGCACCACCCGTGAATGGTGGAAGCCTAGTGGAAAATGGGAAGGAGACTGTGGAAAGATTACCAATAGGTAACCATAGGACACAGACAAATCTTGGCCTTGGTGTGTGTAAGTCATTCAGTCGTGTCCTACTCTTTGCGACCCCATGGATGTAGCCTGCCTGGCTCCTCTGTCCGTGGGAGTCTCCAGGCAAGAATACTGGAGTGGGTGGCCATGCCCGCCTCCAGGGGATCGTCCCAACCCAGGTGCTGAGCCCACTCTCTTATGTCTCCTGCATTGGCAGGCGGGTTCTTTACCGCTAGTGCCACCTGGGAACTGCAGGACACAGACAAATCTTGACCTTGGGTTTCAGAAAAATACTCTCGGGTTCTGTACTGAAACTTTAAGTTGGTCTTAATAAAGAGAAGTGGCAAAATGACTTTACTGGCACATGTCATAAACCTGGAACTGGCCCTGCTCCTCAGAGGACAGCAAACGAGGAGGCGTCTTCAGATAGCATAGATGGAAGGATCCATTTTTCAGTGAGGAAATTAGAGCTGATTGACTTTCTAGAAGGTAGTGATAGTCAGTGGCTGAATCTAGGACAGAATGCAGAACTTATTAGGGTCCTTCAGGGCTTCTACATAAAGTTTAGCCCCTGATGGAAAATGGCAAGTAGTACTTCCCTCCTTAACTTTATCTTTATGCTCTTTTTTACCCCAAAAATGCTTAAATGCATGAGCCATTCACATGGTCAAGGAAGTGTTTCTATTCCTTTGTTTAGTTTGTGTGTCCTACTCTTTGTGATCCTATGGACTGTAGCTGGGCCCCTCTGTCCTTGTGATTCTTCAGGCAAGAATACTGGAGTGGGTTGCCATTTCTTTCTCCAGGGGATCTTCCTGACCCAGGAATTGAACCCATGTCTCCTGCAGTGGCAGGAAAGTTCTTTACCACTAGCACCAACTGGGAAGCCCCAAATTTTCATTTTTTATATGGGAGTATAGTTGATTTCCCAATATTTTTGCCTGGGAAATCCCATGGACAGAGGATCCTGGTGGGCTACAGTTCATAGGGTCGCAAAAAGTCAGACATGACTTAGCAACCAAACAGTAACATAGTTGATTAACAATGATGTGTCAGTTATAGATGTATGGCAAAGTGATTCAGTTAGGCCCATAGCATGAATATTAGAGTGGGTTGCCATGCCCTTCTCCAGGGGATCTTCCTGATCCAGGTGTCAAACCTGCCTCTCTTATGTGTCCTTCTTTGGCAGGCAGGTTCTTTACCACTCGTGCCACCTGGGAAGCCCCAGTTTAGTTTGGGGTCCCACAGAAGCAGACCCTGAGAAAGGCTCTGGTGTATGTAGACTCAGGGTTGGGGAAGGAAGCTGATGAGGAAGGCATGATCAAACAAGTCACCAAGATGTAGATAACTAATTGCACTGGGGACTGAGATAGGCAGGGCTGGACAGACCTAAGAGCTACCCCACCAGGGCAGGGATCGAGCCAGACATTTACCCAAACAGCCCAGCACTGGTGGAAGGCTGTTTCTGGCCACAGTGTCCTGGCTGGTCCTTCACACACCAAACCGAGGAGTACTTGGGTGGAGAGACAGCCCTTCATAAGCAGACTTGGGGTGAAAGGCAGGCATCAGAGCCATCGGGGACCATCCTCAGAGTTCCTGACTCTGCAGTTCTGGATGGGGCCAGAGAATTTGCATTTTTAGTAAATTGCAGTTGATGCTGGTAGGCAGTCTTGACTTTCGGAACCATCATCAGGTATGAATTGCTAGCCCTTACCTGTCTCACTGTTTTTTCCCTCTAACGTATGGTTATGTTTTCATGCCACTTCATGTTATAGATCCCAGAGTCCAAGCTGTGAGTTCACAAGTGGAGAATTAATAAGCATTTATAACTCCATGCAATCACTACTGGCAGATAAAATGCCATCTGCCAGACACAATTTATTTATAATGGGGTTTATACATATTTATAAGTTTGCAAGCAACAAATGCACAGTTTTAAAACTGGCATATTTTATAGCAGCCAGAAAAATTGCAACTTTATACCAGGACTTGTGAATATCAACTGCATATGTGTATATATATATATATATATATATAAACACACACATATACGTATACCTACTAATTACGACAGATGTTTGTCTCTGTCTGTCTGTACATACGTATATACACATGCACATACCTACATTGATTATGACGGACACACATCTCTGTCTGTCTGTGTGCACATACAGGCTGGTACCTTGGGACTCCTCCCTGGATTTTGGTATTTTAATGAACATGGACAACTAGAAAGTTACACACATGTTGAGAGTCTGGGGACTGGTACGTCCTGGCATCTGCACATGGTCCTGGATGCTGATCTTGGGAGGATGGTCTTGGATGCTGCAGGAACAAGATAAGAGGGCCATGTGGGGGCCACTGTGGGAAGTGACAAAGGGACATAGGGAAGAGAAGCCAGTGGGGGAAGACAGGAAAGGAGAGGCTGGGAGAACAGAGGAGGAAAAAGGAAAAAGGCAGGGGGCAGCCAGTCCAGACCTACATCCTGTGATCGTCCAGCAGTGTGTAAAGATAAGCAGGGGTGGGTGTCGGGGAGGCTGCCCAATGTGTGCCTAGGGGCTGAGTGTTGCCTTCCGGGGGCAGCTACACTGCTTGTTGACTTTTTAAGCAGCCTCCTCTTGGCCTTGTCTTATGTTAGTTCACGTGAGGCAAGCACTGTGTTGCACTTCTATGATGCGAAGGTTCTGCCTGTCTGCAGTCACAATTCAGTAGAAAATACACACACAAAGGGTATGGGGGCGTGACAAACCTGATGGGTGGCCCACTTCACTAGGACCCTGGAGGGTGGGGCTCCTGGGTAGGTCTGGGGAGTCTGAAGGCTTTGCAGACGGGCTGCAGGCAGGATGGGAAGGTTAGAACAGGCAGACACAGTGTGGATGGCCCAGGAGGAGGCAGAGACACCCTTATGCATGAACAGTGGTCAGGGTTGGAAGGGATGTTGGAGGCATCCCTGGGGTGCTCCTGCCTCGTTCTTGCCTCCTTCTCATGACCACAGATGGCCAGAATAATGACCCCCTTAGACCCAAACACACGGGGCTCCCTCCTGAGGGCTAAGGTATGGAAGAGGCATTCTCATTGAAGAAGGCACGAGAAATGAAATCCCATACAATTTCCAGTTTCTATTTTGTTGTTTCACCTTGAAATGCTGTAGGCAGAAATACACACACATGGGGACACGTGCTGTGGCCCTGGGTGACTGAAGTCATGAATTCACACTCATCTGGGATGTTTTTACCACAACCAAAGTTTCTAACCACTGAATCAAGGGATGATTAAAGCAGAAATCAATAGACAAATCCATTTTTTAACACTGAATAAACGTTTTTGTAACAATTATATGTTGGTTGCGAGTGGAATGTTCTCTGTTCCTTTGACTTTTGAATATAACTTGTTCCAGAGTAAATCGTGTAAAATTAAGGACATGAATGTTTCTTTGTATCCAGAACTAAATAATTAAAATTTGATGCTTAAATCCAAGGATTAGGAGAGAACTCCGTCCCATGTACATCTAACGTGTAATAATGAGATATTTATTACTTTTAAAAAAGCATTTGGATCGGAAATTATACCTATTGGTAAATATTTGAAAATTTCATGTTTATTTTCCATTAACTTTTGTGAAACAAAAAAGAATTCCTGTGAAGATCTCTGGTTTATTGCCAATTTACCACTTTCTATGTTGCTACTGGATAAGAATTGGTGTTGGAGATCTCTGAGGAGTGGAAACACAAGATCAGCTTCAAGTTTTCTAATCTCTGTTCTTTGAAAGATAATGAAACTGAAATTATTTGGCCAACCTCTGGGAGATTTGACAACACAATGGGTGAAGAGAATTGGCTTAAATTCCCTCCTCACGTCCAGTGATTCCACGTCGCTCCTTCAGTAAATGATGTGGTTTCCTGTTGTGAGCTCTGTCGCCAGGCCGGGCACATCCCTGAGCTTCCAGGGCAGCCAGTTGGAGGTGCCACGTGGCATTTCTGTGCGTCACCACCATGGCCCAGGAGCAGAGGTTGTCACTCCCACTTAGGCGCGACGGCACTCCTTGTCACTGGTTATTGGAAAATGTGCCTTCATTTTCAGAATAGTGGTGTGTGCGTTTCTGATTATGTAGCAAACCCTTTGATATTTGACTTAGATACTAAAAACATTTGAGTGTGGAGGTTTTGCACTCGTAGATACATTTAAAAGCATGGACTTGGTAATTTAACTACAAGTTTTCTATAATGTACACCTCGTTAATAATACATTTCTGTGAAAGGCTCTTTTCCAGTGTAGAAGAACCATGGGTCAAGGGTGGAGAGAAACAACTGTTCTCTAAATAGTCTGATGTTAACTGATTGTCAATGTGAGTCTGTGGGCAATAAAGAATATTGTGAAAAGTCTCTCATTTGGATGGTGGATCTTGTATTGCCTCATGAAGGAGAGGAGGGGAGTTGGAAACATTTCCACAGAAAGCAGATATTCTCAATTATTCCCTAGGAGACCTCTTAAAATACAATCACAGCAGAGTCCTGTTGGGGACACCAAAGGTGTGGGATGAAAATGGCAGTTTGATAGAAGCATTCCTGATGGGATTTAGGTAAACTTCTGCCCACTTGGCCTTGGGCAGTATCAAAGGTGGCAGTAGGTTGCGGTCTTTGTTACATAATGGTACCACACACTGCCGCTTGTGCAGGTATCAACGGCAGACATTTGAAGTCCAAGTGCTCTGTAACACAGAAATGATGAATATATACCCACAGGTACTTCTGGGGGCAGATTTCTTCAGGAATGTCACTACCAACTAGTGATGCCAAACACTGGCTTCTTTCTATGTAAGAATGCAGGGTGGAGAGGTGAAAACTTACCATCTGTGATGGAAAAAGCTAGAGAAAGGGCTCGTTTATCAAGTCTCTCCTGTTGCCTGCATTGCGCCAAATGGAGCAGAACCCACCGTCCTATCTCTCTTGGCTGTACTTTGGTTGCCAGGACTCTTACAATTCTCTCCCTATTGAAAGGGTAGTCTATTGACCTCCTTCCCTATTGACCTACCAAAACTGGTGGAAAGTGAACGTGCTAGCTGCTCAGTCATATCTGACTCTTTGCAACCCCATGGACTGTAACCCACCAGGCTCTCCTGTCCATGGAATTCTTCAGCAAGAATCCTAGAGCGGGTTGCCATTCTCTTCTCCAGGGAATCTTCCTGACCCAGGGATTGAACCTGGGTTTCCCGCATTGCAGGTGGATTCTTTACCATCTGAGCCACTTCCCACGAGCAGAGCTGGTATTTTAGGAAACTTGGGTGTACCGGGTGCTATTCCACCAAAACACCAGTTCTGCTATTGGGAAGTACACGGAAAATGCTAGAGTTCTCAGAGTGGTTTAACTCCTGGAGAGGCAACTAGCAGCAGGTGGGAGTTCCTGCTGTCACTCTGCATCTCGCCAGGGGCGGCCTTAGTGTACACAGCTCCCCACGTGGACTCCCGACACCCAGTTTATACAAAGGCTTTCATTTTATTTTATTTTTTTTAAACAACCATACATGGGATTCGATGAAGGTTACTGACTGAATGAGCACTCACACACAGGTTCTCTGTGACTTTGACACACCCAACTTCTAAATGATCAGCTAGCTAGTTAGGATTGTACAGTTGGTACTTTTTGTTGTTCAGTCACTTGGTCGTGTAAGCTCTTTGCCACTTCATGGACTGTAGCCCACAAGGATCTTCTGTCCATGGAATTTCCTAGGCAGGATTACACTAGTGGGTTGCCATCTCCTTCTCCGACACTTGTTACTAAATTTGATTATTATTTTTTTTGCATATCTCAAACAGACACAATGACTGTTTTGGAGTATTTTTCATTCAGATTGATTGAAAGTGTTATGCTACCTCAAAAAAAAGTTGAGGTTATGGTGCAGTGTTATATTACTTTTAGTGCCAGAGAGCTGGAGCCCCCAAGCAACTCAGAACTAATATATAAAGTTCTTAAGTCATTTCACCACTGAAGACAAAATGCAATACTCAATATTTTGGCTCTCTGAGGCAACTTTGTTATATTCTTAACCCAGGATCTTAATGCTTAACTGTTCTATAAATGCTCTGGGTTTTCTCAGGCTGTTTGACAAGAGAATAAGCTCCTTTTCAGTGATGTAATGAAAACAACTAAAATGCCACTGATGAGCATGTCCTTGCAAATAGGATTTATCTCCATCAGCAACAAAAATTAAGAAAGATGTTGGGTGGTACATGGTCACCCAGGACCCATGAAAATGTACCTTAACTAAGAGGAACTGGCATGAGATTACAAAGAGGAGTCACTTTTTCTCTGAAAAGTTATTCATGTGTTAAGACTACTTTTTTAGTCTTTACTCAGGCAAAATTCCCACTGAACCTAAAAACTTCAGGGGTTCTGAAGTGAGGCTTACCTTTTGAAGGTAATCCTTTTGAAGGTTCCTTCTTATCTTTTTAAAAAACAAAAGACTCAGTACATCAACTATATACTTATGACAGTTCTGCAAATTTGTATATTTTTCATCCATTTGTACTTCATGAAGAATCCTTGGGGATGACTGTGTACAAAAATGCCTTCTAAGTAATTCCTTCTAAAGGTAAAGAGTGATACAGGGTCAGCCTGTGTTAAAATGAAAGATTACAGTATTGCTACATCTCTTTGAAGAAAACACAAACTGCCAGATCACAATTAAACTGCTCTAATGGTCATGGTCAGGGTCAACTTTCAGGAATCCATGAGGCTGTGGACAGCCCCAGCTGCTCAGTTGTAACAGCACAGGGGGGTTAACTAACTTGGTACTTTTCTGATACAGATTCAAACTCAACACAGGATCACAGTGCTGTCCTGTAAGCATCTTCAAATTCAACAGAAACTCCCCATTACGTTGGAAAGGTGAAATGGGCCAGGGGTCTGTCCTCTGCTTCTCCCTCTTGGATTCTTTTCTTGATTGGTGTGGGGCACAGGCTCCTGAAATACCTTGGCTGGCTTTTCTAGGATTTGGAGAAACCCCAAACAGTTGGGTAATTTGGCTAATTTGACTTTTGGATGAGCTTAAGACTCCTCAGGGAGAAATGACGAAAAGACAAGCAGGGGTCCCCTTGGGGGACGTACGTCCACAGAACTCACTCGTTCCCTCCTGGATCCTCCAGACGCTGTCAAGGGCATCTCAGGACAGTTGGAGGTCAGATGCTTACATCTGAGACCAGCCTCGGACAAGCTATTTTAGAGGGGCTGCGCATTCAAGACCTGCTTAACATGACACTTTGTGTCAGTCTGAAGAGACTGCGACTGGCCTGTCCAACGAGTTCCCGGTCACATCCTCAAACTTGGTGGTTCAGCCAGAACTTCCTTGTACTCCCTGTTACATAACAACACCATGTACTTCAGCTTACACATGTGCCAGGGGCAGACATTTGAAACGCAAGTGGTCTGTAACACAGGAACGATGATTATACAGCATCCATCTGTGCACAGTCAATGTAGTGTACAGTCACCGAACATCATCCTGGGATGACGATGTTCCTGGGAAACACACTGCACAGTGTGTGTGGTCCAACACCTTCCCTCTCCAGACAGAGGCCAGCGGGGAGGGAGGATTCAGGGGAAGGC
This sequence comes from Dama dama, assembly GCF_033118175.1. NCBI lineage: Eukaryota > Metazoa > Chordata > Mammalia > Artiodactyla > Cervidae > Dama > Dama dama. Next base: position 22,388,174 of record NC_083696.1, on the reverse strand, counting down.
GGCTGATGACATCAGCAGCTTGGTACATTTGGAAGACCCTAGAGCCTAAATGGACAAGGCACGATGTCTGCAATGAAATGCATCAGCAGTTCCTTGGGTGCCCTCCTTAAGAGACATCCACACCAGCCAGGCCAGCTGTTGGCAGAACAGCTTTCTCGAGTCCCAGCTCTGGAAATACCCCCATGGGTGAGGCATGCAATCCAGAAGAACGTGGCTGCAGGGTTGGTTGCCGCTGTTCCTGTGGCGATGCAAGGACCCCAGGTTCCTTGAGGCCCGCACCCTCACTTGTAGATGACTCCGTTCTGCAGGGTTTTGTTTCTGTCGGTGATGCAGGGCGAGGCGGCCGTTTGGGGGAGGTTTTCCTTGCTTTTGGGGGAGGGGCTGCTGTTGTTGCTGCCGCTGGATTTGCTTCTGCTTGGGTCGAGAGCGGGCTGGATGGGTGAGGAGTGGGCGCCCCGGCCCCTGACCAGGCAGGTGCAGACAAGTCGGAAGAAGGCCCGCCGCATCTCCTTGCTGGCCAGCGTGTAGATGACGGGGTTCATGGCGGAGTTGAGCACGGCCAGCATGATGAACCACTGGGCCTTGAATAGGACGGCGCACTCCTTCACCTTGCAGGCCACGTCCACGAGGAAGAGGATGAAGAGTGGGGACCAGCAGGCGATGAACACGCTCACCACGATCACCACGGTCCGCAGCAGGGCCATGGACCGCTCCGAGTTGTGCGGGCTGGCCACCCTGCGGCTGCTGGACTTCACCAGGAAGTAGATGCGTGCGTACAGGATCACGATGGTCACCAGGATGGCCATGAAGATGCTGATGCAGAACGCGATGTACTTCTTGGAGTAGAGGGGCAGGATGGTGGAGCAGTCAGGGAGGTTGTGCAGGCAGTTCCAGCCCAGGATGGGTAAGGCGCCCAGCGAGAAGGCGATGAGCCAGCACATTCCGATCAGAAGAAAGACACGGTGCTTCTTGTTGGCATCGTACGGCCTCATTTTGATCATGGTCAAGTGTCTCTCAATAGCAATGGCCAGCAAGCTACAGGTGGACGCCCCAAGGGCCACAAACATGCTGCCTTCCCGTAGGAACCAGACCGTCAGGGAGAGGCTCAGCGTCCTCTTGCCCGACATCAGAATGTTGACCTTGTAGGCTATGCCGGCCAGCATGTCGCAGAGGGCCAGGTTACCAATGAAAAAGTACATGCGGTTGTGGAATTTATTGTTTTTCCAGATGGCAATTAAGACCATCAGGTTCTCCAAGACAATGAAGCTGCAGATGATCAAGAACAGCGCGGTGGTGAGTGTGCCGCCCTCGGAAGCGCCCTTCAGCCTCTCCTCCAGCTTGCCCACATAGCTGTAATGTTCGTGCAGGGTCTCGTTGGAGGGGTAAGATCTGGGGCGTGGCGTGAGAATCATCGCCATCACTTGGAACTCACAATCAGTTAGCTCCTGAATCCACCAGAGGGCGCGCTGAGAACGTCCATTTCCAGGGAAAACAAAGCTTTCCGCTTAGGCTGCAACAGGGATCCAGGCCAGACACGGGCTAGGGTGTTGAGAATAGGCTCCTAGGAAAAGATAAAAGGAGAGAGAGTCCAGTGATAAAGTAACAGCACCTAAACACAACAGCAGCAACAGAGTTGGAGAAAGGCGCTAAAATGCTGAAGCATTTGGATGGCTGGTCCATAAGGGCCCAAAGAGGGCCTTTAACCCAGGCCAACTTCCTATGTGACTATGGAGACCAGAAGAAGCAATTCTGTTGTCTGCAGTCGCCAAGGAGGGAAATCCTGTGATCGAGCACTGTCATCATTCAATCATGTAATCCAAACACACGGATTTAAGCCCAAAGAATATTTCCACCTGGAGATCTCAAGGCACTTAGGCACGCTAACCAGTTCATACTCATCTACTGTGCATACATGCATGCTAAGTTGCTTCAGTCCTGTCCAACTCTGAGTGGCCCTATGGACTATAGCCCGCCAGGCCCCTCTGTCCATGGGATTCTCCAGGCAAGAATACTGGAGTGGGTGGCCCTCCTCCAGGGAATCTTCCCAACCCAGGAATCAAACCCACATCTCTAGTGTCTCCTGCATGGGTGAGTGGATTCTTTACCACTAGCATCACCTGGGGAGCCCCATCTCCTGCACAGGAGCTGGGAAACCCTTATTCCTAGTTACTGAGAAACAGAGATTACGTCAGGTCCAAAAAATAGGATGGAATCCAGAATAAGGCCCACTGATTCCTGAAACCTCCTTGGTGGGTTTTGAAACAATGTTGTAGGAAGTAGTCACACTTCCCTGGAATCCCTGGGACCAGGGCCAAGACCAGAAGTCAAATCTAGATGGCCCCCAGGTCTGCCCCACAGAGAGCTCAGAGACAAACCATCTGGTCCAGCACAGCCCACACAGGGCCCACAGGGCCACTCCCTGAGCGAGCAGCTAATCGTGGAGCCAGGGGAAGAAAGAATATAAACCTGTAAAGGTGGAATCAACCGCTACTGAGACTAAAGGAAGAGCAAGGACAAACAAGTGGATTTTTGAGTTAGGCTTAAAATTCAGAGTTTAGATACAACTGTCGAAACTGCCAAAACTAAATCGGTGTGTGTGAATGGAAAGAAACAATCAATCTGGAGCACCAGTGACAGTGGAGCAGGGAGCCCAAGAGCCAGGCTTCCGATGGCCCTTCCCCCTCTGGGCCTCTACACACCCCCCAGCCCCATGCGGCTTTATCCAAAGGCTTCTTGTGATGTCCAAGGCAGAGCAGCCCCGACTACAAAGGGAGAAATGGTTTTCGCTAAATGCACTGATTAAAACTATTTGAATATTTAAATATATAACTAAACTCAAACAAGGTCAGTTTACATCAGCCTACTGTGTGGATCTGGTGAAGTTTTCTTAACTTTTATAAGCTTAAGTCACAGCCCTCAGTTTGGCTTGGTGGCACATGGACCACTCTCCATAGAAATGGGGTTGTGCATTTTGGGGTGCAGTGGAATCTGAAGGCCTGGTACCACTGCTGAGCTCATTCCAGAGAAGGCCCCAGGGGCAGGAGGACCCTGGGCTCAGCCTGGGTAGCTGCTCTGTGAGTGAGAATCAGAGGAGGCTCCAGACAGAGCTCCCTGACCAACGACCTTCCAGATGGATGCTTTCCTGCCACTCGGGCGCTGGTTCCAGGGCCCTGAGGATGTTGTCAAGCCTCCACTCCCTTAATTTGGGGGAGCCTGGTTTTCTGACATGGGGCAAAGATGGCCCCCACTGCTTCTTTGCAGAGATGTCTTCTAATGTCCTGGAGTTTCGTGTGTGGCTTATTGTGGAAACCACATGAGCCCCTGGTGTCTCAGTGCAGTTTGAGGTCATGGAGGGCTGGGAGTCAGCTTTACCACCAAATCTCGGGGCCTGCCAAGGTCTCCCACATTGCTGATGAGCCTTGGAGGCAGCACCCGACCTTGGGGCTGCCTCCCCTCACCCAGGGGCACTGTGAGGCCTCATGCAGGAGGCAGGGTCCCCACCCAGCCCTGGTCCCCCCTGCTTGGTCTGTGATAAGGGGCCTGGCCTTCCAGAGACAGAAGCAGGGGTGGTGGGGGGTCAGCTCGTGGGCCACTCACCCCCACCAGCTTACCTCTTTTCCATTTTTATCGTGCCCATCCTTAAGGCTCCAGATCAACTTCTACCAGCTCTATAGCATTTTCTGGAATCATCTTGCCCCAGCACACCACTTTTTAGAACAAACTTTTTTAAGGATACAGATAAGAGCAGCCACTGACACTCTCAGAGCACTTTCCTGGAGCCCCTTATTTCACCCTCTCCATCTCTCCTCTCAGAACCACGTACATTAATGGTGCCCAGTAAACGCGTGTGCCCTTCATTACTGCTCATCTAAGTGCTCTCATCTGTGGGCACCGAATGCAGTCTCTGTGCTCCCACTTTGCTGACCCTCTCTGGCTGTGGTAGGAGACCAGGCACAGGAGAACCTAGTTGCCTGCTTATCTTTCCACCACCTCCCACCCTGGAGCACAACCCGGAGAGAGCGCTTGGCATTCCTGCATGGATGCCCTGTCATGGCACCACGTATGTCCTTGTTCACAGAAGAGGCATGACCCAAAGGTAGGGAAGAGGAACACACGTGCTGCTCCAAAGAGAGTCACAAAGCAGCGGCATCCTGAAAGGGGCGGATTTTCTCTGACGGCAGTGGGGTCATACAGCTGGCCTGAGGGCCCTCCAACACCCCCTCTCCCCACCTCCGCCCCTGCCCCCGCCACTCCAGGCCACTGGCTGCCATGTCCAGGTGGCCGCCCCTCTATCCCAGGACCTGATACCGGTGAGCATAACATGAGGAGTTATGATGGTGACTTAGCACCAGAACAGCCTGAATGATAAAAATATGCAAACATTACATAAAAGGAGAGCAATGTGAATTGTACCGTAATTCTCACTCACACTGGGGCGAAACAGCTCCAGGAAACTGCATCTGAAAGCCTTTTGAAAAGAGTATGTCCGAAGTTTCTCTCCTGTGCCTTAGTTTCCCTGTGATGGCCTTAAATACCTCATGGCCCCCTCTAGACAGTCTCTGCCCCTCCGACTGGGCTATACAGTAGAGACAGCAGGGCTGCGAGTCCCTTTAAAATTGCTGGATGTGGACTTCTCTTGGGAACAAAGGGCAGAGGGAGTACACCGCAGGCTCCACAGACTCACATTCATTTTTTTCCCCCTCCATATGTAGAGTTTTGATAAACTTGAGTAGAAGGTATGAAAGGAAACAATAAAAACTAATACCCAGCAAGAAAATAAGCAAAATGACAATAGTTTAAGATGTGCCAGAAACCCATCAAAACCATGAATCCTGAGGGTAAACACATTTTCCCATTAATGCTCGATTTATAATTTCCCTTAAATATGTATCACTCAAGGAGCATATTTTCTCAGAACCTTTTTTGTTATAAAATACCACACTGTGGGTAACTGGAAGATACCCATCTCTCTTTGGAATCCAAAAGCTTATTTTCTTTGGGTTATCAACATTAAAAAGCTGATCCCATCTGAGAGTTTTGTGCCGGGCCAAAGATCAGATTGATTTTGGACAGATCTGAATGCCACTATGCATGGTCAAAACCATCTCATGGGCTAGTTCCTGCCTCCATCCGGAGGGATGGAACATAGACTCTGAGTCTGCGGAGAGAACACTCTGCCCCCACCCTGGTCCCCGAATCTTTGAGAGTCAGCTGGCTCTGCTCATGGAGAGGTGGGCATCGGCCCTCCGTGTGTCACCCATCCTGCTGCTCCCAGCCACTGCAGGAGTGTTGGGCATTTGTGGGCACTGGGGCTCCTGGGAGACCCAAACTTTCCTATCCCTCATGGACTCTTCTAGTCACTAACCACCAGAATGGCACCACTCTCTGGACTTCTTATCCCTTACAGTAATTTAGCCTGTGTCTGACCCTCACATAAATGGAGTCATGAAGCTGTGCCTGGCATCTTCTTCTCAATGGATGTTCCTGTGAGCTTCCTGCTCAATGTGAGTCATGCGGAGAGATGTGGGTAACTCCTTCCCATTGCTCCTGCTGTGTGGACGGATACATTCTGGGTTGTGGACGTGGAGTGGTTTCCCTGTGCTGTTGTCCTCAGCAGTGCTGTTAGGATGAGTTGAGGATGTCCCCCACGGTGAGCATGTGCCTGTGTGCCGAGGGGTACCATGGACTTCCTACTGCTGATGTCTAGGCTGGGTTTTGATGGAGGGTCCCCACAGAGGCTTACAGGTCTCATCCAGTGGTCCTGAGAACTGTCTCTGTGGGTAGCTGAAGTCCCCATAGAGGGTGAGAGTTACATGTTACAAATGCTCACATTTTATTTTAAAAGATAAGTGTCTGGGGTTGGTAGTGACCAGACTAGTATCTGCCTTTCCATTGTAAAAATTGGATCACTGCTTAATTTCCACCTGAATACTGAAAAATACAGCCTGATGCTGAAAAGTGTGGCTGGGCGCCAGCTAGTCATGTACACATTCAGAAAACCTGGCCAGTTATAGAAGACATGTGGGTGCTTCTGCTCACGTGCAGAAGTCTTCCAACAAACCCAGATTCCGACAGAGCTGTGCCTGAGAGCAGGCCTTACTTATATCCATAAGCAGAGCTCTCCCTCCCAAACTGTGCTCAGGTCATCCAGACCCCCACAGACTTCTCCCCTCACCCACTCTGAGTGAGGATTTGACTGCCTGCATCTCACTGTGAAGGTAAAGGCAGTATATTGTCCACTCCCGGGCTTGCCTTCCATCTATTCAACAGAGATCTGCTACCTAAGAGTTTTCACTCCATCCTCATTCAGGTGGGGTCTTTGAGTCTACCTCAAGGCATTCCAACACCAAGGCTTTTCCTTCTGCAGAGAAGGAATATGATGCCTTCTAGAAGGTGGTTCATAGGGGTGTTACCCCATCCCCCTCCCTCCATTCTAAGGAAGAGCATCTGTAGGGGGGAGGGGGAGGGGGCCAGGCAGGGCCCGATGGATTCCAGATGTGTTTTCCATGCTGGAGAGTCACTTTCTCTACTCATGTCACTTTGAAAAATAAACAAACTATAAAAAGAAGGAAAAGGGGAAAAAAAGAAAAACAAAGGAAAAATGTTTCACCAGTCTGGGGTCTATCTTTTTCTCTTTGTAATGGCCAAAAAAAAAAAAAAAAATCACAATAACTTAGTGAGATATTGATTTCTCCCAGTAAGATGCAAGGCATTATATTTTTAAAGTGCTATATTCTCCCAATTCATCCCACAAACTGAATTAAAACACAAAGCATTTGTTCACAAGTAAAATTTCTTGGAAAGCAAGGTTTTTTGTTTTTTTTTCCCCCCACTTAAAAGAATTTAGAAAGGAAATAATGAGTTGGCCGTTTCATGGCCCCAACAAAATTCCTTTGCTAATGAGTATTTCCCTTCACTCAGGGGTTTCTTAGGTGACCTCACTCTGCTTTCAGAGATGGTTCATGACAAGAGGTGTCACATACTCAGCCTTGCACGCCTGAATGTTGCTCTGGACCCATTAGTGGAGCTCCTGGTGAGAAAGGCTGTTATAGATGAACCACATCAGGATTCCACATCTTCCCCTTTCTTCTCCAGATTGCGGAAGTGAGTTTGTCCCTGGTCAGGTTTCCTGCTTTTCTGCAGCTTCTCCAAAGGTTATTCTCTGAGCAAACAAGGCTCAGATGCCAACACAGATCTGACGGCAGTCCAGGGAGCCCCATGTATGCAGGTTGTGCCCGTAACCAAGTCCAGCTCGAACATCTGCCTCTCTGCATGTTCTCCTGGGCATTCAGGCTCATCAATCTGAGGGCAAATGCTTTTGATGCAAGAGGTCTTTACCTTCATTGCTTTTCTTTCTCAAACTTTCTCTTCTCTGCTTGTTCTAAGGAAGGGTACAGGACTGAATTCCTACCAAGACTGTCATAGCACGAATCAAAGTGGGTGGAAATGAGTTCCTCCAGGCATACGAAAATGAGAGGTGTTCTGCCCAGAAGTAGTGACTGTGGGGCTCCTTTCATCCCTTCCCACAGGGGCACTCTTACTCGGTGACCTGGCACGTGCTCTGCACACTGCATCTTGCAGGTACCACATCTGAGCCCACCACAGCATCTGCTTCCAAACGGACACAGGAGGAAACCGAGCCTGCGGCACCGCTTGGAAGAGGCTGCGCTGGGCTGGATGCCCATGGCATCGGATTCCAGGGCACCACATTAGGGATAAGCTCTTCCAGACGCTGTCACCTTTCCATGTGTTCCTCACCTATCTAGCTACATGGGTGTCACCAGCATACTTGGAACCGAACTACTTCTCGCTACTATGCTAGCAAAATGCTGGAATGCTGAATCTGGGGGCTTGACTGAAATATATGGAAAACTCTGACCCCAAGAAAATGGAGCAGCATCTTCAAGGCCAAAGAGCCTAGTCAAATGACTCAGGATTCTTACTCCAGCTCACGGTTCCAACCAGAGGTTAGAACCACCCGATGGGTTCCACACCCTCCTCTGAACAACCTTATCACTGATTTCCCTGACTGGCCTATTCCCTGGCCTCTCATAGATGCTGCTGTGATTCCTCAAAATCAGAATAAAAACAAAACAAAAGAAACTTTATGCCTAGTAACTGTAGCAGCAACTTAAAAAGTATTATTAACTAAAACTAGACAAGATTCCACTAAGTCTAGCATATCATCTCCAAAAGCTCATGGAATCTCTCTTTTTCATTTATTTATTTTTTAATTGGAGGATAATTGCTTTACAATATTGTGCTGGTTTCTGCCATACATCAACACGAATCAGCCGTAGGTGTACATATGTGCCCTCCCTCTTGAAGCTCCCTCCCACCTCCCACCCCATTCCACCCCTCTAGGTTGTCACAGAACAGCTGATTTGAGTTCCCTGCTTCAAACAGCAAATCTTCACTGGTTATTTCATTTTCCATATGGTAATGTGTATATTTCAATGTTCTTAAGGTAATTAACCAATTTTACAGAAAACATATGGCAAGGGAATAATACCAAATGGCTCCAAAACTAATAAGAAAGGAATCATGAAACCAAATGTGAGGGAGGAAACAGAAAGGCTTGTATAGCCCGGGGCCGCTCAGTCTCAGCTAACTGGCCAACATAGTAGATTGCCCAAGGCTGCCACGCCAGCTGGATCAGCCCAGAGTCACAGTCCCAAGTCCTAGCAGAGAAAAGGGTTTCTCCAGTTGGGCAACAACAAATGTTTCAAGATTATCTTATGCTCAAATTCCCATGTCTTTGTAACAAAAATATATGCATACACAGTAGGTCTTGAAACATTTTTAGGGGGTCAAAGAGATACCGTGGAATCAAATTAGTGTCATAATTTCCAGGTAAAGGAAAATCAGTCCCTAAATTTTGAGACATAAAGTCATTAGGCCAATTGGTACCTACCTATACAAAGTAGTTAGGCCTTGTATAGGAAATGGTAGCTTCACTATCCACATATGGTAGAAAATTAGGAGAGTCATGCATTTAATGGAATTCACAAATATAAAGAGGAAAGCAGCATTTTCAGAGATGAATACTAGTTGAGGAATCATTGCATCTGTATCTTAAGGGCTGATTTTGTGTTTCGGATCCCTGGTGTCAGGAGACTAGGGCGCCTGGACTAGCAGGCCCAAAGTGAAAGTTTGCTGACTGAGAAAACCCAGTGTGTGGTTCACCTATGGTAACAAAAGTATTCAAACTGGCACTGAGCTTTGCATCAGTGAGTCCACAACTCTTTGAGTACCACACACACACACCCACCCACCCACACACACACACACCCCAGAACCATCGCCTACACCAGCAACAAGCTTGACCATCCTCATTAGTCATATACCCACAGATCATAATCCTGCCCTTGTACTTTCTAGGAATTAAGTTTTTCTTAATCATGCCTGTAAGATTTTCATCAATGAAGAAAGGAATGTTGTAGAGATAAATCATGAAGACATAATTCTTTGGGGCTTCCCTGATGGCTCAGATGGAAAAGAATCTGCCTGCAACGGGGGTTTGGACCCCGAAGAAGGGGATGGCTACCCACTCCAGTATTTTTGCCTGGAGGGTTCTAAGGACAGAGAAGCCTGGTGGGCTACAGCCCATGGGGTTGTGAAGAATCAGACAGGACTGAGCGACTAACACTTTACTATCAGGATTCTGTACAATGTCTGCAACTTTTAACTCCAGACTTTAAAAAGATGCCTAATTCTGGAAGTACCCAGAGCTCCGGAAGAGCCAGACTTGATTCAGGCTCTTCATCTTCAAAGTAAAGCATGTTCCCTTTAAAAATCCAACATGAAGTCCCTCTCTTACATCTAAATATAAATACACCACAAAGAAATACGTCCTTGACAGTGTCCAACGTCAGGAAGAGAGAAAGTAAGGAGAAGAAGAACAATTTGGAGACTATGGTGGGGGCAGGGGGTTAAAACTGGCAAAGTTAGCACTTTCCTCCCATTGGGTCGAAGAAGGACCAGTCCTATCGCTTCCCCGGATTTATCTCAGTTATGAGTATAACTTACTGATCTTCCCTGGGAACATCATTACCGCATCGTAGGAACTTTTGTCTTCCAGACTCCTCTTCCCGCTCCCCCAACCCCGCCCCCCGCCTGGTTCCGACAGCCCCGAATGCCTTGTTTGAGAAATAGAAGGAAAACTGGAACTTTGTGGCGAAGAAAATAAAATAGAACGATGTTCCCAAGAGAACAAGAGCACATACTTCCAGAGCACCCAGGTCCGCATTCTACGCGGTATAAACGTAATTATCCCAGGAAAATGACCCATGGCGCGTCTCTGTGAAGAATCACTTCTCTTTCATTCGGCGTTTAAATGCTCTAACTGTAGTTAAAAAAGGAACCATCCCCACTTCCCCTGCCCGGGTTCAGTCACCAGAATGGATGACCTGGTGGGAGTGGGCGATGCTGATGTGGTGTGCTCGCCCGCCCAGGTCCACGTCGCGATGGGCTGGATGGCCTGGAAGACGGGCTGGAAATCCGTGAGAAAAGCGGACCCGGCTGCCCCCACCCTGCCTGGGGGCCCCGGGCCTTAGGTCCCGCCGGCTCACCTCCATCCGAGAAGGGCGCTCGGACCCCCGGCATCTTGGCACCCCTTCCTCCCCTCCCGGTGCAGGAGCGCCGGGATAGACTTGGCGCTCGGGGCTGGGAGCACTGCCCGGGCCGCAGAGTCTCGCTCGGCCACCGCTCCTGCGGCCACCGCGCTGGGCGCCGGGTTCTGGTCGCGTGTCTCCCAGACCGGCTTCCTCAGCCTCTGCCCCCGCCGGCCCGGGCGCAAACTTTTCCAGCTAACCTCGGGGCCGGGCCTGCGCCCCGCCTCCCCGCCTCCCCGCCCGGCTGTCCCGCCCTCACCTCCCCGCTTCCCAGCCCCTTACTCCCGCCCCCGCAAGACCCCTCCTACCCGGACCTCCTTCCCCACCTCCCGGCGCCCCGCCCCATCTCCCGGCCCGGTTGCATCTCCCCGGCTCCCTGCGGCGCTCCCACCCGCATCTTCCCCCCTCCCCGGCCCCTTAACCCCACCTTCCCGCTTCCCACGCCCACACCGTCCTCGGCCCCTCTGCCGTCTCCCCGCCCTCCGCCCTCACCTCCTCACTCCTCGGTCCCCACCACCTTTGTACTTCTTCCCTCAGCGTTGAGCCCCTATATCCCCATCCCTCCTCCCCTCCCCCCAGCCCCTGCACCCCACTTTCTCTCCCGGCTCCCGCCCTCGCCCCCCAAGCCCTTTATCCTTCTCCCCGACTGCCACCCCCGGAGTGTCCCCGCCTTTCGTGTCTGCCCCCGCAGTCGAGCCTCTGGCGGGCCCCGGACATTCTCCTGTCGCCCCCGCCTCCCTCGACAGTCCCCCTGAGTTTGGCTCGCCCCTCCGCCTCTCTCCCAGAACTGCCCTCAGATCCTCCGCCCCTCCAGGGACCTCAAGGCTGCTGACCCCTGCCCAGCACCCAGCGGAGAAGGTCCAACCGGATAGGGGACTAGGCTTGGACCGGTGCATTGAGGGCGAGGGTCTGGCAGATTATTGCTGTTAGTTTCATCACCATCATCTTTGTCGCGATCACGATCGTTTTTGGTCGAAATTGACCGCCAACTTGAGGGGAGACATCCGGCCACATTTTGATTTGAACCTTGCGTCTACCACCTCCCTTCTGCTCTGAGCCTCTAGCGCCGGGGCTGTTCCCCGGAGGGTACACACGCTCTGAATCCCCGGATCCAACCTGGGCACAAGAGCTCGTGGGCCTGCGGGGGCAGATCTCAGCGATTCGCCCCTCTTGTGTGTATGAATGAGATAGTCTATGTGAAAGCTTCCTAAAGAAGAATCCCCAGGGAGGGGACGACCAACTCTATTGGACAGGGAAAGTGAAGGTCACGAGTAAGTGAACACAGAACCAACCCTCCAAGCTTCTAGGGGGAGGGAGAAAGAAAGAGGTGGGCAGTTGGGGACGGGGGCGGGGGAAGGGTTAGGAGGAAAAGGAGAGAGGCAGGAAGAAGGAACCAGAAGGTCTGTTATCATAGAAAGGCTGTGCATTCCTGCGAGGTGGGGACTGGGACCACAGAGGTCCCAGCAAGTTGGGGAGTTGCTCAGTTACCTGTCTGTGGTTTGCTCTCTTGCTTCTAGAGGAGGAGCCCCGAGCATCCTTCCCCTTGAGCTGGGAGCAAATGCCCATTAGGGGTGGGACTGAGCAAGTTTCCAGCACTTCTGCCTGCCTTTTGAGTTGGTCCCTGTTGAGAAACCCCAGCCCTGGAGAAAAAGGGGTGTTGGTATGGGTTTGCGGATCGCTGTTGGCCTTTGGCACTCAGTGGAGGGCTGGTGCTGCCCGTTCCTTGTTTCCACTTAATCTACTCTGAGTTCCCTCTGGTCGCCTTCCAACTCAGAGTATCCTGTGCAAGCTCTGAGAAGCTATTTCTGCTCCAAATTACAAGGGGAACCAAGTGTGCTTTCATCTTTCCACTTCTACAACAGCAAGTCAGGAAAAGGAGAGGACAGATCACACATTTTCAGCCAATCACTATGACCAGGATAAAAAGACAGAGTACTGGCCATGATGCCTACAACTGACCAAAACAATCAGTTGGTTCATCAACAAGTCTGTTCAGTTAGTTGCTTCGTGTTGTGAAAAATGCACTACGAGGTTTGTTTTGATTGGTGTCCATGTCTTCTTTCACTGGACAATGTCTGAAATCTTGACATCACCAAGGGCAACCTTGAGGCCTAGTGATGTCTCCAAAACCAGCGTCAGGACCTGGACTCCAGAAGCCTGAAAACTTGTGGGATTCAACTGCAGGTGTCCAAGGGAGATGAGAGGATTTGACATATAGGCATATCTGAAACTCCTTTTCCGCAAAGATTTCCCATCCTGAGCAGCCCTATCCATACACAATCCTCTCACTGGCCCAGTGCCCAACCCTGCTTGCTCCTCCTTCCCTTAAAGCTCAGACAATGGACCTTGACTGGGGGGGGCGCCCTCTGTACCCCCACACAACTCTTAAGAGACCACATTCTCTCATGACTTTCTGGAAAGAACCAGTCCTCCCTAAGAGACTGTGGGATAAAAGTCTTCCCCTCTGCAGGGACAGCTGTTTCCAAAGGATTGATGTTTCATAAATGCAGAAGTAATGGAAGAACTGGGCTTCCCAGGTGGCTCAGTGGTATAGAATCTACCTGCAGTGCAGGAGATGTGGGTTTTGCCACAGGGTCGGGAAGATCCCCTGGAGAAGGAAATGGCAACCCACTTCGGTATTCTTGCCTGGGAAATCCCACGGACGGAGGAGACTGGCGGGTTATGGTCCCTGGGGTGGCAAAGGAGTTGGACACGACTTAACGACCACACAACAGCAGTGGGATAATTAGGGAGTTCCCAGTGTGCAGTGGTCAATGAAATAATTAAGTTAGAGAAGGCGATTTTATGCAGGGCCCTATGAAGGTGTGGAGAATTGGTGAAACACAGAGATAACTGGAAAAGGAAGAACATTCTCCATTTTCAGTCGACACATCTGGCTGTCAGGGCCTTCAGGAGGGATCAAACTTAGCATCTCTCATACCGAATCAACCTGATGTTATAGGATGCAGAATCCAGCACACAGCATCACCAATGCTGTGTTCTTGGTTGAAAACACTTAAGTTAAATCAAAATTCAAGCCTGCAGCCTTTCTGGTTTATAAGAAGGGTTTGAACAGCAAAGTAAATGATTCCAGGGAGAAAAGATCAGATAGGTGCAGAGAGCAGCGCATTCTGTATCAATTTTTCTGGTCTCTTGAAAAATGTCAGTGTCAGAAAAAGAGTGGGAATGTTCTAGTACAAAATCAGCTAAAAAGGAGCAATATTCATAACAAACATGGATCAACTCCTAAGTCAACTAACCAGTGTGAAACAGTTTGGAGGAAGTTTCAACATGATGATGTATTGAACAATATTGTAGAATTATTGTTCACATTGTTAGGTGTAATAATAGCACACTGCTTGCTAGAATGACTTTATTTTTAGGAGATGCCTGCCTAATTATTGAAGGGTCTTGATACCTGAAACTTGATTTTAAATGATTCAGCAAAAACAGTGAAGTGAAGTGAAGACGCTCAGTCGTGTCTGACTCTTTGCAACCCCATGGACTGTAGCCTACCAGGCTCCTCCTTCCTTGAAATTTTCCAGGCAAAAATACTGGAGTGGGTTGCCATTTCCTCCTCCAGGGGATCTTCCCAACCCAGGGATCAAACCTAGGTCCCCTGCATTGCAGGCAGAGGCTTTACCATCTGAGCCACCATAGTATGTACAGGTAAAGCTGATATAACAAAATGTTAGCAGTAATTGGATCTCCAGGGTGGATGGGGAGACTTGTGTTATGTGCTCCCTTTCTCTTGAGGTTGAAATTTTTCCATGATAAAAATTTAGAGAAAAATAAAATGTCAGGTACTAAGTAATTAAAAAAATTCTCCATCTCTGTGCTCAAACTATCAAATCAAATCTAGGATTATGGGAATAAAATTAAAAGATACAATCATTTATGTCTGTATACTTTTGAAAACCACATGATCCCAGACATGAATATAATTTGAGCAAATAGGTATTATCATGTGGACTTCCCAGGTGGCGCTAGTGGTAAAGAACCTGCCTGCCAGTGCAGGTAGAGTGAAGAGACTTGATCCCTCGGTTGGGAAGATCCCCTGGAGGACGGCATGAGAACCCACTCCAGTATTCTTGCCTGGAAAATGCCATGGACAGAGCAGCCTGGTGGGCTACGGTCCATTGGGTCACAAAGAATAGGACTCAACTGAACATACACACACACACACATACACACACACACTTTATATTCTTATGTGTACTTTCTAGAAAGGAAATACACTATTTTTACAGCACATTAGTGCCTGAAACATGTCCTGCAGGTGCCACATGGTGAAAAGACATCCAGTTTTGACTCTAACCCACAGGGAAGCCTTCCCCAGCAGAATTGAGATGCTGTAGAAGCAGTTGTAGGAACCTAGAAGTTGCTAAAGCTAGACACTTGTGCCTATAAATGCACCTTATTTCCTCCCTCTTTGCCTCTGCCTCTTGGATCTCTGTCTTGCTCTTATGCTGAATGAGTGTACATGCTACTTTTTTGTGGTTTCATTGGTCGATCCTTAAAGATGCAATGTGGTGTGAGTTCACACGTGTGGACCAGTGGTGGGAGCTCTGGGCAGGGGGTTGAGTAGGGTAGGTTGGCCACAGGGAAGAATACCCAGTAGAAAAGAGCCCCTGGGGTGCACTGGTCTTGTGGTTTTCAGCAGGTCACCACAATGGAAGTTATTTACATAGTGCTGGAGAGAAATGAAGTGAAAGTGACTCAGTCATATCTGACCCTTTGCCACCCCATGGACTATACAGTCCATGGAATTCTCCAGGCCAGAATACTGGAGTGGGTAGCCTTTCGCTTCTCCAGGGGATCGTCCCAACCCAGGGCTTGAACCCAGGTCTCCTGCATTGCAGGCGGATTCTTTACCAGCTGAGCCACAAGGGAAGCCCAAGATCCTGGAGTGGGTAGCCGATCCCTTCTCCAGTGGATCCGGTCCAGGAATTGAACCGGGGTCTCCTACATTGCAGGCGGATTCTTTACCAACTGAGCTATCAGGGAGAGAAATAGCTCTACAACATTGATCTGGATTGGATCTGCAACATGGAACTTGGCCTTTTGTACCTAATAACCCTGGCTGGGGCCAAGTGAAGCCTCTGCCTCACTGCCAGAACTCCTTCCCAGTGACTTTTCTTTCCTTGACAGAGATTCCTACCAAAGCCGGCCCTCACGACTTTGTGACTTTCATAGTTATTGCATCACCTGTCCCCATCTTTATGCCTCATCCATCCCTCTCTCCATTCTTGCTCAGTGGAGAACCAACAGATTCCAGAAATTGTTCTTTTCACATTTCATATTTTGTAAGGCTGTTTCTAATATTCAGACACCTAATTAGTGTATGTGTGTTTATATAAGTGTGTAACTGTGTATATGTGTATGCATTGTGTGTGGGTGTATGAGTGTATGTGTGTATGTATGTGTATACATGTATGTGTGTGCCTGCATGCATAAGTGTGTGCACGTGTGTGTGTGTGTGTGTGTGTGTGTGTGTGTGTGTGCATGTGTGTGCTGCAGAGGTAACTCCTGTGAGGGAGGTAATAGGTTTGACCCTCCCTGGAAGATAAGCCCATGGACCCTGTAGTATAATACAAAATAAATATTTGGTCTTTGCTCCTGATTCTTGGGGCTTCCCTGGTGTCTCAGACAGTAAAGAATCTGCCTGCCAATGCAGGAGATGGGAGAGATGCAGGAGACGCAGGTTCAGTCTCTGGGTGAGGAAGATCCCCTAGAGGAGGAAATGGCAGCCCACTCCAGTATCCTTGCCTGGGAAATCCCATGGACAGAGGAGCCTGGCAAGCTAAAGTCCAGGAGGTCGCAAAGAGTTGGATGCCACTGACAGAACTCCTAAAATCCTCAAATCTATTGTCTTTTGCCGGCTGATGAGATGGCTGGTGGTTGGGGCCCTGAACAGCTTCAGGATGGGGGCTGCCTGAGAGGAACCAGCCATGTGATTACAGAGTTGGAACTTTCAGCCCCATTCTGGGGAGGAGGGTGGCTGGAAATAATCACCAAAGGCCAGTGATTTAATCAATGAAGCCGACATAGTGAAACCTCCGTGGAAGCCCCTACACAACTGAGCTTCTGGGTTGGTGAACATATCTATATGCTGGGAACATGATAGACCCAGAGGGGGCATGGACTTTCCAAGGTCTTTCCCCATACCTTGCTCTGTGCATTTCTTCCATTTGGCTATTCCTAAGCTGTATCACTTATAATAAACCCTTAACATAAGTAAATTTGTGGTCTGCTGGGCAGAAGTTTCAGTGGGAGCAGATAAACAGAGAAATGTAAGCTCAGTCTGGGCTGGTGGTGAAGGTCTAGTATGTTGGTGTATTTGCCCTTGTGGCATGTTTTCAGTTAGAATCCTGTGTGCTCTGAAAGCAGGAGGAGACAGGGTAGGCTGGAAGGCACTCCAAAGGGTGGAGGCACTCCTGAGTCTCTCCATTGTGTTGTTGAGGAGACCTGTCTGAGGCTTGCGGCGATGCCTGCCCTGAACCCCACAAACCGGGTAGCTCAGCCTTCGGCAGCCTGAAACTTTGAGTCAAGTTTGTCCCTAAAAGTGCTTTTCTTGCTGGATATTGCTTCTGGGAAATTGTGGTGGGGGCTGACTTGCTGGAGAAGAGCTTTCCATTTATGGAGGACTGTTGATATATATAGTCCGGGCTGTAATTCAGCAAAAATGCCTGGGTTGTGTTTATCCTATCATTCACATAACCCTCAGTGAATGGAGTGGTTTTGCACAAACCTGTCTGCACTCTGCTTAGACCGGTTCCATGTATTCCTCCCCTGCCCCTGGCTTTTTGAACAAGTGTCTGCAACATTATTGAATGACTTGGCTTTTCCTTGACTGTGGAAGGGTTGTTTGGAGATGAAGGTGGAGAGAGAGGATGATGAGATGAGCGCAGAAGTCATTGCCAATTTCCTCACTCCTGTACCACCAGAGACTGAATCTTAAGTGGAAACGGCTGAAGGAATTTGGATGGGGGCAGTCAGAGAAAATATCAGTGCTCATTTGGTGCCTACTCCTGCCAGACCTTGTTCAGAGAACTTCACACAAACTAACTCCTTAATCCTCAGAACGACCCTAGGAGATGGACACCAATATCATTCCATTTCTCAGAAGAGGAAAGTGAATTGCAGAGCTGACCATACATTTACCCAAAGTCACACAGTTGGCAAGTAGTAGAGTTGGCATACCCTGTCTATTTGAAGTTTGTTGATTTATTTTAGCACTTGGGAAGTTGCAACCCTCCTGAAAGACCTAGGCTGGCCTTTATACATGGATGTCCAATATCCAGGTGCCTGCAAAGAGGCCCAGGGCCTGGCTCCTTTGACCTGACTTGACTGGAGCCTGAGCGCAAGAAGAGGAAGGTAGATGCCATCCACTGACCCTCACTCTTGCCAGTCCCCACATCTACTCTGGGCTGTAGACTGTACATGGCTGGTTTTGGGGAGACTGGGTGGAACCTGCCCATAGCCCTTATGGATAGCCTCTGCTCCAGCTGGTGAGAATGGCTAGCACAGGAGTAATGCTGTAGTGGGGAGAAGGGTGGGCAGTGTTGCTTCTACCATCATTGTTAATTAATAAAGAAACTGCCAAACATTTGAGTGTCAGGGTCCACATCTAGAAAATGGCACATTGTACCCCATTTAATGGGTACAATGTTAGCTATCTGGACATTTAAATGGATCATAGAAATTCTACAACTTTTCATAAAAAGAAGAAGATTTTCCTTCTATACTCATTGAATTGAAACCATGGACAAACTCTTCTTGATTAAAACTTTTCTTTTTTTTCCGTGCACAGTTCTTGTTTTTTCCAACCATCTTTTCCATCAAAATCAGCAGTTACCTTTTATGGTGATATATTGATTTTAATTCATTTTATTTTTTAATTAATTTTTTTAAATCGGAGGATAATTGCCTTACAATGCTGTGTCTGTTTCTGCCATACAACAACGTGAATCAGTCATAACTAATATGTATATATCCCCTTCTCGTGAGCCTCCCTCCCCCCATCGAAACTCCTACGGAACTTCTACGGAACTCCTACGGAACACTGGCAGAAGACCTCAGACTTCATGAGATTAGAAAATAAAATGGAACTGAAATCAATAGTCTAAGCTCTCATCTCAGGAAACAGGAAAAAGAAGGCAAAGCAAATCTAAAGCAAGCAGAAAGAAGGAAGCAAGAAAGATAAGAGCAGAAATTAGTTAAATGAAAACAGAAAAATAATCAATGAAATAAATGGTGGTTGTTTTGAAGGTCAATAAATAGACAAACCTCTAGCAGGGTTAACAAAAAATACGGGAAGACAGACATTGGCAGTATTAGAATGAAACAGGTAATGACTACATTCCCTGCAGACATCAGAAACATATAAAAGGAAAACTAGAAACAATTCTACACACATACATTTGACAACTTAGATAGAAAGAACCAATTCTTTGAAAAGCACAATCTACCACAACTCTCCCAGTATGAAATAAGACATTTCAAATTTGAATTGCCTTATAGCTATCAAAGAAAAGGAATTCATAATTTTTAAATTCTCAAAAAATAAATCTTCAGGCCAGATGGTTTTGCTGAAAATTCTACCAAAGTGTGAAAAGAAGAATTAACTAATGCCAATTTTGCACAATTCTTTCAGAAAATAAAAGTGAGAACATCAACTCATTTTGTAAAGCAAGTATTATCCTGAAAGCAAAAGCAAACCAAGAAAGTACAAAAATAGACTGCAGGCCAATATTCATCAATATAGACACATACATTCTTAAGAAAATGTTAACATAGAGTTCAGTGATATATAAAATAATTATCATGAGCAAGTTGGATTTATTCTAAGGATGAAATGCTGGTTTAATATTCACGAATCAAGCAATATAATCCATAATATTTACAAGTTAAAGAAGAAAAATCATATGATCCTATCAGGTGATGCAGAAAAATCATTTGACAAAATTCAACATTATTTATGATAAAACTCTCAGACAGCTAGGAATAGAGTGAACCTTCCTCAACTTGGTAAAGAGCATCTGCAAAATCCCTACTGCCAACATTATATGTGATGGTGAAAGATTTGAATGTTTTCCCCTAAGATCAGGCACAAGGCAAGGATACTGAACCACTTCTCTTCACCATGATACTGTAAGTCCTAGACAGCAAAATAGAAAAATGAAAGTAATAAAAGGTATACAGGTCAGAAAGAAAGAAATAAAACTGCCCCCATTTGCAGATGGCATGAGGGTCTTCATAAAAACCCTAAGGAGTCTACAGAAGACAAACAAGCAAAAAACAAACATAAAAACACCTGGAACTAAGAAACAAGTTTTCAGGCTACAAGATCAATGTGCAAACGTTAATTGTATTTCTACATACTGGTGATAAATATATGAAAACTGAAATTTAAAATATAATATGACTGATAATCACTAAGCAAAAAGAAATTCTAAGGTGTAAATCTAACAAAATATGCACAGGTATGCTAAAAACTACAGAGTGCTGAAGAGAGAAGTAAAAGATATAGATAAATGGAGAAATATACTGTGTTCATAAATTGGAAAATGTAAAGGAGTCAATTCTCCAAAATTGATATAAAGTGAAAGTGAAAGTGAAGTCATGTACGACTCTTTGCGACCCGTCCATGGGATTTTCCAGGCAAGGATACTGGAGTGGGTTGCCATTTCCTTCTCCGGGAGATCCTCCCTTATCCAGGGATTGAACCCAGGTCTCCCACATTGTAGGCAGACGCTTTACCATCTGAGCCAGCAGGGAAGTCACCAAAATTGATATAAGGTTTAACACAATTCCTAAAAACTTCCAGAGAAAGGGAAGATAAACCAGGCCACATGCCAGAAAATGGTCATCATAACAAGCACCAGATTTCTCAACAGTAGCTTTGACAGATAGTGGAGCCTGGAATCCTACACTCAGCCAACTTATCAGTCAAGTCTGAAAGCGTTATAAAGATATTTTCAGACAAAGCAAGGATTGAAACAGTTCTCCTTCTATGTCCCTTTCTTAGGAAGTTACTTGAGGATGAGGTTCAACAAAATAAGAGTAAGCTAAGAAAGAGAACAGTCTGGGGCCTGAACATAAGAAACCCAAACTAGAAAGAGAAAGCAGATCTCCTGATGCCTGAGAAGGAAAGTTTCTAGATGATGGCTCTACAGGAAATTCATCCGTGATTATCTCTACCCTTCTCCCCACTACTCTAATACCAATGGGCAGTTTAAAAGGGTCAGACCTGGAGAGTAATCTCCCTTCAGTTTTCTTTGTGGCTATTTCTACTTTGTCTTTAATGCCTCTGTTTATGAACCACATTAAACATCGCTGTCCCTGGAGAATGGGAAATCTTGCAATTAGTTAAGATGGGAACATTTGGGATAAGCAGAGGTTTACTGGGTAAGCATGACCAGATAAAGAAAGAGAGAAAAGACATCGCTGTATTTTTGGTAGAAGGAAGAGGCTGGCTACCAAAGAAATGTTTTAGAATGAACCACGTGAAATTACCACACTTGACCACTGGTAACCACTAATATGGTAATTTTATACAGTGCACGCTGATAAGAGTAATGCTAAGAAACACAGAAGTGTTCTCTATAAATGCTCTCAGACTTCTATAAACCAAGTATACAAACACACCCTGTCCTCCTTCAACAACTCTCTTGCTCCCTTCTCTATTCGAAACAACAGGGAAGAAATAAAGTGATCTCTCTAGTCCCTCAGTACAGAAATCTGTGAAGTCCCTTGCTTCAGGGCTACAATCTCTAACTAGCAAAGCTAACCAAAGGACCCCAGACTCATAGTTCTGTGGGCTGTAGGACCTTGCAAAGTCAGATAAAAGCAGGGGCAAATCATAAACCAGAAATAAATCCTGCCTGCAAGGCTGACCTGCTGCCTGAAGCCTCCAAGTAATTGAGAGTCCTCACCAATCATCTGAAAACAGATACCATTACACTGGAAGGAACTGATTTTGATTCATAAAGAGTAGAGTGAATTCCATTCAATAAAAGCCATAGGGACTGTTCCAGGACTACATTGGCTACAATGCTCACACAGGCACTTAAAGATAAATAAAGAGGACAAGGAGAAAAAAACAACCACCACCTTTGGAGCATTATGCTTTTAAATGCAGAGGCTCGGAGAGAGCCAGTGGAGAGTGGTGGGTAAGCCCAGGAGAAACAAAGGTCCCAACAGGGGACTGTGTGGTTATCGAAGAGGCAATGAGTCAGAGGCAATGAACCACTTGAGAACCCAAAGGAGGCAGCACTAGGTTTTGTGCCTGGAAGGAGGAAATGGCCAGAAGCCCTGACTCTGAGCACTTCTCCAGGTACCCAGAGAGCTCGCAGTGCCGTGGCCTTCCTCCAGCTTCCCCAGTCACTGTGAGATCCCAGGACTTGCTGGCTCAAGGCTTTTCCGTTTCATGCACTCCATTGCACTGTCCATAAAGGAGGCACCTCAGGAAAAAAAAAGCCCACTTCACATTGAGACCACCAGCACTAGAGCAGCAGGTCCATGGGATATCTGCATGGAGTCTTTCTGTCCCCCTCCCATTCTTCCTAACAGAGAGGTATTCAGTTCTGTCCCACTGGGGTTCTTCACCCCAGTTGTTGTACATATCATGAGAACATACCGTTCAGTTTTCCCAATGGAACAAGGACATCATGTGTTAAATCTTTCACAAGAAAATATAAGGACTTTCTGATTTTTTACTTATTTAAAATTTTAACTTTTTGAAAGTGAAAGTGTTATTTATTCAGTCGTGTCTGACCCTTTGCGACCCCATGGCCCACCAGGAATTCTCTAGGCAAGAATACTGGAGTGGGTAGCTATTTCCTTCTCTAGGGCATCTTCCTGACCCAGGAATCGACCCCAGGTCTCTTGCTTTGCAGGCAGATTCTTTACTGCCTGAGCCACCAGGAAAGTCAAAATGTTAACTTTTTATTCTAAAATAATTATAGATGCATAGGATTCTACAAGTTACCCTGCCATGGAGAGTGTGTGTATGTGGTTCGGTGCCATTTAATCACTTGTGTAGGTTCTTATAACCACCTCCTGGGTGTGCCCTGAGAGCAGATGGGATGCGGACATGGGCTCCCAGTTGGATTCTCTTGTTTCTCCAGACTGAAGACTTCCTGGAGTTCTGGTCAGCACCCCTCCCAGCTAGCCTTCCTAAGGCAGTTCCCACTCCTTCATCCAGGTGTTCTCTTCCCAAATTTCCGTGAGTGTCTCTTTCCCTGATGTCCCTATTCCATTTCTTTTTATCCCTTGTGCATTTATTGCAATTCTGGTGGGGTTTCAGGAAGGAGAGGCGGTTAAGTGTTTGGTTAATGTAATATGGGCTTCCCAGGTGGCCCTAGTGGTAAAGAACCCACCTACAGAGGCAGGAATTGTAAGAGACAAGGTTCGATCCCTGGGTGGGGAAGATCCCCTGGAGAAGGGCAAGGCTACCCACTCTAGTCTTCTTGTCTGGAAAATTCCATGGGCAAAGGAGCCTAGAGGGCTACAGTCCATGGGGTGGCAAAGAGTCACACACGACTGAAGTGACTTAGCATGCATGCACAATGTAACATATTCAGTCAGACAGCCTACCACAGGTTTTTAAACATTTTCATTCTAAACAATGCTAACAACAACAGAACAAGTTCCTCCTTTGATGATTTCCCCTTCCCCATGGCTATCATCTTTCTTCTCCTTCCTAGAAAGTTTCTATTTTCTCCCTTTCTGCTTCTCTCTTCAATTCAGTCCCATTTAGCTTGTATCCGTCGCTCCAACCATAATATCTCTTGCTAAGGTCACAAGGATCCAAATGCTGCTCAGCGCAGTATGCTTTTTCTTACCCTGTGGTGTCCTGTTCACACACCTTTTGGGCAGTCCTTCTTTTCTTGGCTGTCTATTTATCCTCCTCTCTGATGATCCCTTACTCTCCTTTGTGGATAACTCTGGCTTCACTCGAGGTTAACCTTTGACTTAACCCCAGGGCGGGATCTAGGCCCTCTCATCTTTAATTTCCACAGTGGTCATGCACAAACACAGCTGAACTCACCCTAATTCTCCCTACCCACTGCCACCTAAAGCATCTTTTCAAAATGCACAGTGATTACCTCTCTCGCCTCTACCCCTCCCAGCTCCTAGGATAGAGTCCCCATTATTTCATGGCCTGATGTCCTGCATGTCCTTTCTCCAGCCCACCTCCTGCCTTGTTCTCCTGTCCACCTGTGGAAGCCTCTTCCTTGCCACACTGCTTCCCACCTCAGGACCTTTTGCACATGTTGCTCTCACACCCTCCTCATCTCAGTAGATCCTAGTCACACTCTGGCTTTCAGATGAAGAGGCTCTTCCTGGAGGAAGTCCTGCTTGATGCATCTAATTGTCTCTCTGTTCCCTCCTGGCCACTAAAGAGATAAATGCTCCTCTAATTCTTCCTTCCCTCACCTTTCATCTGTATTCCGCATCTGCCTCCAGACCCTAAAGCCTATTATCAGGAGAGTTGGGGTCTCTATTATCTCTGGAAAGCAACACTTTCCAGAGGGTTTTGCATCATTTCAGCCAGTCTCAATGCAGAGTGGCGGGTATTCTGTTTTCCCATGTTGCAGAAACACAATTTACATTTACTCTGCTGGTTTGCTTAGAAGTATGCACAGTTCCTCATCCTTTTTTAATGTGAAGTGAAATTTTTATTTTTTGAATTCACATAATTAAAATATGCATGTAACATAGGTTGACCCTGCAGGATGTGGGGAGTATTTTTGTTCTCACACTGACATGCCGCAGCCGCCCCATGCTGGGACTTGGCTCGCTGCAGCCCCAGGAAGCACCTGGGGATCCTGACCCCCTGCAGCCAGGTGGCTGCTTACCTGGGGGTAAAACCCCCGAGGTGGCCAGGTGTGCAGAGGAGGTTTCATTTAATTTACGGCCTTTCAGGGTCAAGGGGTTTTCATTCACTAAATTAAAATGTTTGACAGTTGATTGCTTAATATAAGTGGGCAGGAGGGAAATCTACACTTGGGACCAGGGCTCGGGAAAACAGACGGCCCCTTTGGACATATTCCAAACCCAGAGACTAAAGAAATGTTGGCTCAGCCACTCTGTGGTCTAGAGCCCAGTGTGACTCTGGGAAAAGTGTGGGGTGTACGTGTGTATACGTGAGTGTCTGCATGTATGTACGTGTATGTCTGCATGTGTGTACGTGTGCATCTGGACACCTGTGGAGCAGATATCTCAGGCCCACACGGCACTTCTCTTCAGGCTGACTTTGGAGTGGCCACCCTATCGTCCCACTAGCTCCTTACTTAGCAGTTGTCCTGCAGGGCTGGTGGCTCTGACAATGACTTATGAATTTCATGTCAATTACCACTTTGGTGTGTAGTATTCTTACCCCGTCTTCTGTTGACTACATTGAAAGACAAAATTATTCTTATTTCTCTGTTATTTTCTTTCCCACACTCAACCTTATTTGATTTGGATTACAATGAGGCAAAACATTACCTGTGTTCACCTTGAATTTTAAATATTCATGCTGGTCCTTATAGCACGTTCACCTGAATGTGCAGGATAGTAACCATGCTATGAGTTTCCACCCAGTTGAAGATTAGATCCACTCATTACTTAATCAGTGATTATTTACACTCAGGTCACCTTGAATTGACTCTTCTAAAGATAATGCACCAGCTACATTCACTGGGCACTCTTGATCACGCACCGTACCACCTATGGAGTGTAAGTTCCGAGGCCTTAAAAAGAAATAGGAAACAGGGTTTGGAGAGCTAAATGCTTTCCTCCTTCCTGCCTTCTCTCCTTCCCTCTCATCTCTCATTCATTTTTTTTTTTTTTTAATTTATCAACCAACAGGGCTTGCCAGGTGGTTCAAATGATAAAGAATCTGCCTGTAATGGAGGAGACCCAGGTTCGATCCCTGGGTTGGGAAGATCCCCTGGAGAAGGGACTATCTACCCAAACAACTAACACTTGTGAAGCCAGGCCCAGAGGGGACATTGGATCCTGTCCTTAAACCTCCTCTAATCCAGTAGAGTGGGAAAGACCAGAAGGTGGAGGCGATGATAGAGCTGCTTTTAAGGAGGGTGGGGGTCCCAGCCCAGCCTAGGGAGGTGGGTAAGGCTTCCTGCAGGAGGGGCTTGCCCTCCATCTTACATCTTACAGATACAAAGCATGCAGGGTCCAGCAGTGAAGGGTTGGGTGGCAGGTGCCAAGCCTGGAGATCGTGTGCCTCCTGGGCCTTACATCATGTTAGATGTGACTTAAGATCTGTGTGTATTGGGGTGGGAGTGGGAAGTCATGGCAAGTAAGGTCATGGGGAGGGTCTGACCTCTCAGTCATCACACCAAGGATTTCCAACTGTCTTTTCAGACTAAGGGCCTTTGCTGGCTTTGAAGCAATGGTGTCCTGATCCAATGGTCCTGTGAAGACACACCTCAGCCTCACTTTCTACCCACACACCTTGGTGTGCACACGGTGAGGAAGTCCTCCCTGTGTAGCCTTGAAGGAGAGGGAAGGCAGAAGCCTGGGGAGGCCTGGCTGGGTAGACTGCTGGGGGCCGCAAGAGCCTTCATACTCTGAATCACTAGAGACTAGAGTTCCAGGGCAGGCAAGAGCTTGGTGGGTATGGACGACACTGTCATCACTTACTGAGAATGTCTTAGGTGACATGTGCTCCTGGTCAGTTGTTCTGTAAATGCATATGTTATTTGTTAACATCGAGGGCACTGCAAACCTGTCGATCCTAGAGGAAATCAACCCTGAATATTCATTGGAAGGACTGAGCCTGAAGCTGAAGCTCTGGTACTTTGGCCATCTGATGTGAAGAGCCGACTCATTTGAAAAGACCCTGATGCTGGGAAAGATTGAAGGCAGGAGGAGAAGGGGACAGACAGAAGATGAGAGAGTGGAATGACATCACTGACTCAATGAACATGAGTTTGAGCAAGCTCCTGGAGATGGTGAGGGACAGGGAAGCATGGTGTGCTGTCGTCCATGTGGTCAGAAAGAGTCAGACACGACTTAACACCTGAACATCGAGGGCACTTTGAGATGAGTTCTTGCTTGCTGGTGTAAGCAATTGGACAGAAGAAAACCTTGTTAAAGGGCCCACTCTCTTTGTGGAAGTGTGATGTTGGGTTTGGTGTTGCCCGGGAGCTCATCAGAAATGCAGGCACTGAGGCCCACTGTTCATTCTGCACCAGAATATGCATTTTAACAGAACTGCAGGCGTTTTCTGAGGCACTGAGGTGGGAGGAGCTCTGAGCAACAGCAGCAATTCTGTCTGCCTGTGACAGAGGAGTCTGGGGAACTAAAGTCCAGGGGGTCGCAAAGAGCTGGACGTGACTAAGTCACACACACACACATACTGCATATTAGCATCACCAGAGATCTCACACTCCCCAGATCCAGCCACACGCCAGGCCAGTGGAGCCAGCTGCTGGTATGCAGATGGTGCTCTGCACAGCCAGAGCTGGATCTGGCTCACCTGAGCCCGCATCTCAATCTCCCTGATGTAGAGCTGATCCTTGTTCCTTTCCTGGCTTGGTGTTCTGGCTTGGTCTGAGTCTGGGACCTTCTAGTCAGGCCTCTACAGTCCTATATTCCTGGTATTCTCACCGTCTCTCCAAGGGCTCCCCTCACTCTCCTGCACATCCTACGGGATTGCTGCATTCACCTCCCACATGTCTTTACCCTTCTTCCCCCAGGTAGGTGTTTATTGTCCATTGTCCATTACTACCATTGCTCCTCGGTCAAATCCCCAACAACTCCCACACTTGCCACTACCAGTTGAGTCCCTACCGAGACTTTATTTACTCAAAGCTGAATCTGAATCACAGCAAGATGACAGGGCGAGCCGAAGGCAAACATGACAGATGGACATTTGAAAATTGTCTTTTACTCTAAGAAATAAAGTGTGAGCAGTAGATGAAAAGACAGGCTTTGAGAGTGACCACAGGGCAAGGACTGGGTGGTCGTTAACAATGCAGTAGGAAGAGAGGAGCTGTGGCTTTGGGCATACCTGGCATTTCAGTTAGGGGAGACTGGGTGTGCCATCAGGGAGATGGGGCACCCAGTAGCCTGCCATGCCCTGGAGTCCTGAGAGTCTTAGCTGAATATGGCCAAGGCCAGGGTCTAATCAGTGCTCCTGTGACATGGAGGCAAGTTACTTGTGTAGTTCTTCTTTAATTAAATATCCAAGGAAGTTTTCACTCTAAAAATAGCTCCAAAGTGATAGCTGGTGGCAAGAAGCCCATGGACTGTGACAAAGCCCCCATACAGGTTTCTGAGCAACTGAGGGCCTTGGGATCCAGACAGGGCAAACGGCAAGCGTGGAGCACTGCAGAGTGTGGCGGGAACGGGGACTGGGGTGATGGGCAGAGGTCAGCTTGCTGTGGGATGAGGGCTGGGTGCCTAGAATAGGACTGTGAGTGCCTCCAGAGCCCCCACAAGCCTGGCAGCAATGTGATGAGCCAGAGCTCAGATGGCCTCATTGGGGTAAAAACTCTGGCTCTGAGATGGCTTATAAGCAAGTACATCACAGGGAAACGTAGGTCCCAAGTGCAGAGGAAGGGCTTGGCCAGGTGACAAGTGGAGAAACCCACCACAGATCAGGCTCAGGTGTTCAGAATCTGGTGACAGGACCCTGGTGGCTCCCAGGAAGGGGCACGGGGTCTCCAGGTCCTCATCACTGGACCCCCTTGGGGCAGAGAAAAGGAGACTGTCTCCCTACTCAGATTCAACTGGCTGCCAGGAACTGAGATCAAAGCTTCCTAGAATGGCCTGAGTCAGGGCAGGATGTGGCCAGCTGTGGTGAGCAGGGTGTGTGGGAGTCAGGGCCACTGCCTCCTGCCGTGTCAGTCTTGCAGTGGCTCACAGACCCATCAGGAGTTTCCGAAACAGGCCCGTGGGAGGGAGGTGGGTGAAGCCCTAGGTTGGTGATCTGGGGGAAATCCATTCTTCATAATAATGATTTTTGCTTTTGTTTTTGTTACTTTGGTAACAAGAGTGGCCTCTTTTATGTGACGTGCTGTTTTGAGATTCATTTTATGTTGTTCCACACATCAGTAGCTTGTCCTTTTTTAAAAAATTGAGCTATAGTTGCAGTTGTGTTAGTTTCAGGTGTAGAGCAAAGTGCTTCAGTTATATATGCATCTTTTTTTTTTTTTAATGTTTTCCATTAAACATAATGATGATTTGAACATGGATTCCTTTACTGACCATGACTTTTTTCTTTTCTTGTATCCCTTCTTTCCCTCCTTCCTGCCTTTCTTCCTCCCTCCCATTATATCAGTTTCAGGTACACAGACTTATAATATGCCACCTGTGTACACTATAGGGTTGTCATAGCCACAAGTCTAGTTGCCATCCATCACCATAAGGTGGACCCCCTTCAACAATTTCACCCTCCCCTCAACCCCCTTCCCCTCTGATAACCACTCGTCTTTTCTCTGTACCTATGAGTTTGTTTTGTTTAATTTTTTTTATAGCTTTTATATGTGAGTGATGTTTTTCTCCATCTGATTGATTTCACTTAGCATAATACCCTCTAGGTCAATCCATGTTGTTGGAAATGACAAAATTTCATTTCATATTTTACGGCTGAGTAGTACTACACACACACACACACACACATACACACACACAGGCTTTCTAAGTGACTCAATGATAAAGAATCTACCTGCCAATGCAGGAGATGCAGGAGATGTGGGTTTGATCCCTGGGTCAGGAAGCTCTTAAAGGAGAACATGGCAACACACTCCAGTACTCTTGCCTGGAAAATCCCACAGACAGAGGAGCCTGATAGGCTACAGTCCATGGGGTCAGAAAGAGTTGGACATGACTGAGTGAGCACATGCAACATGCACACGTATATATGCCACATCTTCTTTATCAGTTCATCCATTGATGAGTACTTGGGTTGCTTCCATGTTGCCATCTCTTGGCAGTTGTAAATAATGATGCAATGAACATAGATATCTTTTCAAATTAGTGTTCTCATGTTTTTTGGATAAATACCCAATAGTGGACTAGCTGGATAATATGGTAGTTGCAGTCTTAATTTTTTGAGGAACCTCCATTCTGTTCTCCATTGTGGCCGTATCAATTTATATTCCCACCACCTGTGTGCAAGAGTCCCTTTTTCTTCACATCCTCTTCAACATTTGTTGTTTCTTGTCTTTTCCATAATAGGTCATTTTAACAAGTATGAGGTAGTATCTCATTGTGTTTTGATTTGCATTTCTCCAATTATTGGTGATGCTGCAAATCTTTTCATGTGCTTGCTGGCCATCTGTATGTGTTCTTTGGAAAAATGCCTATTCAAACACTTCCTTTTTAAGTGGGTTGTTTATTTTTTGTTGTTGAGTAGTATGAGGTTTATAAATATATTTTAGATATCAGACATATGATTTGCAAGTATCTTACTAGATACATGATGTGCAAGCATCTCCTCCCATTGGAGGGGTTGCCTTTTCAGTTTGATGATTATTTCCTTCACTGAGCAGAAGCTTTGTAGTTTGATATAGTTCAATTTGCTTATTTTTGCTTTTGTTTCCCTTGCCTTTGGAATCAGACCACAAAAAAAAATCACTGAAGTTACTGCCTATGTTTTCTTTTAGGAATTTTATGTTTTCAGGTCTAACATTGTAAGATAGTGGTCTAGTTTTGTTTTTGTTTTGTTTTTTTTTTTTTTTGCCTGTGAAGGTCCAGTTTTATCAACACTGTTTATTGAAGAATGGTGTTGAGAATCCTTTTTTCATTGTATGTTCTCTCCTTTGCCATAATTTTTCCATTTATGTGTGAGTTTATTTCTAGGCTCTCAATCTGTTCTGCTATTCTGTATGGTCTTTTTTTTTTTTTTTTTTTTTTTGCCAGTATCATACTGTTCTGGAGGAGGAAATGGCAACCCACTCCAATTCTTGCCTGGAAAGTCCCATGGACAGAGGGGCCTGGCCGGCTACAGTCCATGGGGTCACAAAAGAGTCGAACATAACTGCGACTGAACACATCATACTGTTCAGATTACCGTAGTTACTCTATGTACTATTGAAATAAGTTAGCATACTCTGAAATCAGGATGTATGGTACCTCCAACTCTGTTCTTCCTTAAAACTGTCTTGGATATTTATGATCTTTTGTGGTTCCATAAAATTTTTAGAGTATTTGTTCTAGTTTTGTGAAATATGCTATTGGGATTTTGATAAGAATTGCATTGAATCTTCAAATCGTTGTAGGTATTATGGACACTTAAACAATATTAATACTTCTAATCCATGAACGTGGAATATCTTTCCATTTATTTATGTCTTCATCGGTTTCTTTCATAAGTGTCTTAGTTTTCAGTTGCATAGGCTTTTCACCTTCTTGGTTAAATTTATTCCCAAGTAATTTATTCTTTTTGATGCTATTGTAAATGGGATTTTTAAAATTTCTTTTTCTGATAATTTATCATTAGTCTGTACAAATGCCACAGATTTCTGTTTATTGATTTTATATTTTGAAATTTTACTGAATTCATTTATTCTAAGTTTTTTAATGGAATCTTTAGAGTTTTCTATATATTACATCTAAAAATAATGACATTTTATTTCTTCCTTTTAAGTTTGGTTGCCTTTTATTTATTTTTGTTGTTTATTTCTGTGTATTAGCTACATGGGAAAAATCAGTGGCAGAAGGAGAAGAGGGCATCAGAGGATGAGAATGCTGGATGGCATCACTGATGCAATGAACATGAACTTGGACAAACTCCAGGAGATGGTGAGGGACAGGGAGGCCTGGCCTGCTGCCGTCCATGGGATGGCAAAGAGTCACACATGACTAGACAATTGAAACAACAACAACAGCAGCAGAAACATTAGGTATATTATCTATCTCTCACAGTCTTGGAGGAATGACTCAGCCCCTATGAAGTCTTGCAACTTATTCCTTCCTCTCCAGCAGATGCTTCAAGATTAGTAAGTGGGTCTCCTTCACCTATGGCACATATGCTTTTAAATCTGGTGTTTCTGAGCTAGTTTTGGGATTGAGTGAGTTTTGCACATGATCCTTTTAAGAGTGGATTCTCCATTACCTATAGTTCTATAGTTTTCCTGGGCATATTCCTTGTTGGTTTTCAAAGCCAGGTGTTTTAGGGGCTCATCTCTCCTGCACAGGATCTAGAAGTTGGAGTATCAGATGTGAAGCTCAGATCCCTCAGTCTTCAGGGAAAAGACCCATACCTTTGTGATCTCTCCCAATTGTGGATCACTGTAGCTGGGATCAGGGTTCTTCCTTGGCAAGCCTGTATCTCTGCCTCTTTCACCCATTTAGATGCTGTCCTTTTACCCTTTACTGTGGAGGCTCTGGATTTTAGGTCTCTTTCTGAGGAAATTATTTCTTATGTATTTGTAGGTTTTTGTGACCATAGTAGGAAGTGAGATCAGGATCTTCCTACACTCGCCAGCTTGAAGCCTCTCTGGCTGTAACTTCAGTGCAGGAGGACTGGTTAAAGACGGTAATTGGGAGAAATGCTTTGACAATGTTAAAAATGATAACTATGAAATGCCTAAGACTGTTTTCCGACACTATGAATACAGCTACTTTTCTTTACTTTTTCTTCAAGTTTTCAGGCACTTTGAAATGGTGGATAAGAACAAGGCCATCAGCAGAAATGAAGAACAGGAACATAAATTACAACAGGAGGTCAGGATTTCCCATTCTGGATACTTTTCAAGGATGATCTTCAAAGCAAGGACATTTTCAATGCTTGGGTTTGTTAAATAAAAAGCTAATGTTCGACTTAACCTGTGTGTTTGTTCATGTGGTTATTCTCCTTCCTCGAGGCAGCTTTCTTTGTCTCTGAAAAATGCAAGCATGTCCTGCATCAGGAGAATTTCTGAGTAGTCTTTTCTTTCTAACTCCTTTGCAGAAGGTGGACTACAAAGGATGCTTGTCTCTTCCTGAAAAGACAGTTCCTAGTGACAGGCTGTATAGATCCGAGCTCGGAGCGCAAGAACAGAGACCTGGAAATAGAATGAAAGGAGAGACTGTGATATGTCAGGAGGGCTTCAGGAGATGTTGACCTCTGAGAACAAGGGGGTCACCTGGATGCAGACTGCCTGTTCCACTCAGTACTCCAAGGGAGAGTGGACCCAGATGCCTCAGAGGGCCTGAGTCTGAACTCACAGGGGGCCCATCTGATGGATTCAGACAGAAGAAAATAACATCCCGAGTCACCTTGCAGGATATCTGTATTTCCACTGAGAGATGTGGTCCTTAATTCCACCTGCAACCTTTGCCATGTCAGGTAACATATTCATAGGTTCCAGGGCTTAAGACATGATTAGGCTGCCTCTGAGGGGCCAGTCATTACCAACCAGGCAAGGAATTTGCATTTTTATCCTGTGTGTGGCAGGAGCCTTTGGAGGAATTCACATAGGGAAGTATTCTGATTAAGAGCCACTCCCCCAACAGGGTATCACAGGGTTACAGAGCCCCTCAGGGTATACAGGGCTTCCCTTGTAGCTCAAGTGGTAAAGAATCTTCCTACAATGCAGGAGATCCAGTTTCGATCCCTGGGATGGGAAGATGCCCTGGAGAAGGGCATGGATACCCACTCTAGTATTCTTGCCTGGAGAACTCCATAGACAGAGGAGCCTGACGGGCTACAGTCCATGAGAATCACCAGAGTTGGACATGACTGAGTGTCTAACACACACAAGGTGTTTCTGGGCTTCCCAGGTGGCGCTAGTGGTAAAGAGCCCGCCTGCCAACATAGGAGACATAAGAGACATGGGTTCCATTTCTGAGTCAGGAAGATCCTCTCGGTTGCATGGTAACCCATTCCAATATTCTTGCCAGGGCAATCCCATGGACAGAGGAGCCTGGCAGGCTATGGTCCATGGTGTCTCAAAGAGCTGGACGTGAATAAAGTGACCTAGCATGCACGCAGGATGTTTCCAGCACCCGTCATAGCCCCATTCTCAGAGAAACAGTCTGCTGGGTGCCAGGCCCTCCCTGGGGCCCACGGAAGCCTAGCTGCCCACTGTGTGTGTCCAGTGCAGAGGGGAAAGGGAGCTAGAGAGGAATCCAGTCCACCATCCGGCATCTTCCGGCCAGAGCCTCTTCCTTGATTCAGCCCTCACTGCATCCCAGAGTTCTCCAAGCTATGTGTTCAAGAAGAGATTGAAATGGTGAAATGTCCACTGATCAGTGTCTTTTAAAGAAGAAGAGAACCCCAAATACCTTTGAATCTGTTATGGGTCTGGCCCTCTTCATATTGAGAGTCCCATTTTTATTTTTGATAACTCTGTGTCACATCTACTTTTCCATTCAACTGAAGAGGCATCTTCAAGGCAATCCCTAAATTATTTAATCATCCATGCTAAGTATTGGGTTGGTCAAAAAGTTCCTTCGGTTTTAAGTACTGTAATGTATTTACTGTGATCAATATTCTTGTATAATGAATGAGGCTTGTCCTATTTAAGTGTCTATGTAAGCTAGTTATATGAAGTGCCAGGAAATGACTATTATCATAGTAAGTTGTTTTTGTAAATTTGCACAAGATTTTGAAACTCATTGGTAAAACACAATAATTTTGGTTTAAGGATAATCTTCACTGAAGCCTGGAAATTCACTCTAACAGCTTGCACCTGGGTTACATTTACTCTGTCCTATGCTGTAGAAGTTGTTACAATATTTGACGACTATCTAGTAGAATGAGAGGAAGACAGTCCCTAGAGACGGTTCTTTCCAAGAAGGCCAGGTGCAGGAGATGGAGATGTGACCTGAGTTAATATCTCTTCACTCTTTGGGGAGTGGAATATACGCATGATGGGTTTTAGTGCACCTGGAAGCATTAACTGTATATTTCTTGAGCGTTGCAGTATATTTGTCTCCTGGGAGGCTGATAAGAACAAATTTGTGCTGACCATATGTGAAGCAATGGGGCAAGTGTGAATTTGGGCTTGGCTTCCTCTGATACCAATAGTGGTGGAAATCAAGGAGATGCTCACATGCTCAAGATAGGAGAGCGAACTTTTCAGGTTGTGATTCTGGATTCTCACCTCTTCCTGCAGCAGTCATCATCATTAGCCATCCTTCAGTCTTTCTTTTTTGTCATCACAACCAAAACAAACGCAAATTGCTCTGTTAAACTCCTAGCTGCCGTAATAATGAATAACAAAACATGTTCAACCTTGTGCCTGGTTCTTGCTATGCATGCAGTGCTTATAGTTAACATGTGATTTCTGTGTTCTGCTTTTTCATATTTTTGATAGTTTGTTGCTTTCGTTTTTCTGGTTTTTAATCAGTTTCTCTCAATTTTTATTTATTTCTCTGTCTACATTTGTTACTTTCAAAATAGTTTTCTTTTCAAACTGACTGTTTTCAAATAGTCTAGTGGCCTATTTGTTCTTTCCTATTTCCTTTTCTGCTTAATATTTCTTCTGTTGTGTCTTAGTCATTTCTTTCCATTCTCAAACCCTTGATTATGTCAACAATTGCTAACAATCCATAAGCTTCCTTAAGTGACTAAGGGCTCAGAAATGCCTGTAACTGTGATGTAATCTTATTCATCTTATTGAGTTCCATGATATATGCTGAATAATACCTATGGAAACGGGAAGTTAAATTTCCAAAATATTAAGCAATAAATTTCCAGCAACTAAAGCCCACACTCATAATTTTCAGCATGATTTTCTTGGGCACCATCTCCTAATGGTCAGAACCACAGACAGCAGGCTCTGCTGAGGAGACCATTGCACCAAAAGACCCATCAACCTGCATAGGTCTAGTCCTTTCTCTTAAGTCCCAAAATGACGTTCTGCTATGACTAAATCATCTGTGATGTACTCACTGATGTTACCAACTCCCAGGATGTTGAAAGTAGAAATGAGAATTGTGGCTTGGCCACAGTTGTAAACAATCTATAACTTTAAATCTCTTACTATCTGGCTACAGGGAAGCCTTCTCATAAATGGTTTGCTTTCTTCAATCTGAACTCTTTCTGCATATTTGTTTTGCTTGTTATGTCTATCCTCTTGTCTTCTCTGAATAAATGCAACATGAAGCTACAACCTGTTAACTTGGTCGTGGAGCTGAAAGGTAGAAGGTAGGGATGGATGGGTGGCTGGAGGGTAGACAGGTGGAGAGATGGATGGATGTGTGATAAAGCTGCTGCTGCTACTGCTGCTAAGTCACTTCAGTCGTATCCGACTCTGTGCGACCCCATAGACGGCAGTCCACCAGGCTCCCCCGTCCCTGGGATTCTCCAGGCAAGAATACTGGAGTGGGTTGCCATTTCCTTCTCCAGTGCATGAAAGTGAAAAGTGAAAGTGAAAGTGAAGTCACGTCTGACTCTTCACGATCCCATGGACTGAAGTCTACCAGGCTCCTCTGTCCATGCGATTTTCCAGGCAAAAGTACTGGAGTGGGGTGCCATTGCCTTCTCTGGTGTGATAAAGCAAGTAGGGTTAAATGGGCATGGTAGGATCTAGATGGCATGCATATTGGCTTTGACTGCAATATTCTTTTGATTTTTCAGTTTATTTGAAACATTTTACAACAAAATGTTGGAGGAAAAAGGTGGAGATGGTGGGATGATGGTTCAAAATCTGATAAATCCCTATGACTTTGATTTTCTCCTCTAGTTAGTTATGCACAGCTTACCTCTGGCCAAGTTCAGGCAGGTGCATCTACAGAACGCATTCACCAGAGCTGCTGCTATTCAGTCCAGTAGCTGTGGTCATGAGTCTTCTCAACTAGATACTGATCTCCTTTGGCAGCGATCAAGTTATACCCATTTTCTCTTTCTGTCTGTGGATCAATACTGAGCACAGAGTGAATTTTCAAATACTACAATTTTACCAAGGTGGATTGGAAAGTTGGCTCTCGCAGTGTATTTCTTATTATGTTAACAAACCAGACAGGGTCAGTGGAAACGAAGTAACTGATCCCTTCATCAGCCACTTGGTATTCAGTTCCTTCCTTCTTATATCAGTTATCTCTTGAGGGTACCAGGCCTCCAGTTCTGGTAACACAAACCTGGACGACAGGATCACGGCTATTCAGGAGTTTATGGGGAAATGGAGATGGTCATGGTGTGATGTTCATGTTTGCTGGGGGAGGTCAGCGGGATTAGCAGAAGTGAGAGCCTTGCCCTTGGCCCTTGCCCACTCCAGAGGCCACCTGCCCCGCTTGCAGACCACCCCCAAGCAGGCCCAGGCTCCAACATCAGGAAAGGCTGGGAAACCAATGCCCAAGGTCACCCCTCACCAAAGAGGAGCCTGGACTGAGGATCTCTGTCTTTCTTGCTTCATGGGGGCAATCGCACATCTCTGGAGTGTTCCCAGCAGAACTGAGCTTCAGGTGCCCACAGAACCTCTGTGGCACACACTTCATCAATCCTCCTCCCTTCTCCCTGAGTAAGTGCTTCCTGCAGCTGTCTCCAAATGAACTAATGTAACGAAACTTTGTCTCACTTTGGGAAAGACTCAAACTAGGACACAAACACAAATAACCTGCAGCCAGGTGGGATCAGCACAGGTCTAGGGCTCCATCCATCAGCCAAGGTAGGGTGGGATGAGGAGGTGGGTGGGGTGGGGAACACACACAACCCTTGGAGACATAAGGCTATAAGTAGGAGATCTATTTAACTGAATCACTAAAAAACAAATCAAGGTTTTTAAAAACCATATAGAGCAGTATTACTTGTTTTCTGTATTAATTTTAAAAATCTTCTTTTTATTTTATATTGGAGTATAGCCAATTAACAGATGCTGTGAGAGTTTCAGGTGGACAGCATAGAGATTCAGCCATACATAACATGGATCCATTCTCTCCCAAACTCCCCTCCTATCCAGGCTGCTACATAACCACCTTTGGCATTTGGGGCCAGAAAATTCTTTGCTGTGGAGACTGTTCTGTGCACTGCAGGAAGTTTGGCCTCTACCCATTAGATGCCAATAGCACTTCTTCCTCCCCATTGTGACAATGAAAAATATCTTCCAGGCACAGCCAAATGTTCCCTGGGGTGGGGGGTGCAAAATCACATTCAGCTGAGAACCACTGACGGAGTTTCTGGAGTTTCAAAGTGGCATCCTGATTCCAGAACATCCCTAAACATACAGGTGCTCCTGTGATGCTGCTGCCAGGGCCATCATGGGGGTGGTCCAGAAGCTCACCTCACTGATGGGGCAGCTCTGTGCTCTGCCGGAAAGCCTCCTGCCCACTGGCCGCACGCTGACCTGGGGGCACAGTGCTGTGAATTTGTGGGGGTCCCTTGGAAGAGTCAAGTAGGGGAGAGCTGAGCTGAGCTGAGCTGCCTGATGCCAATCCTAAAGCAGCCCCATTCCCTCCTCTCCCACCTCTGCGACCAGTTTTAGGAGTCCCAGGCTTGGCCTATTCTTGGCTGCAGAACTTTGGGCAGCCTTGAAGTCACGCTAGTGAGTTTTCCCCTGAGGACTGGGCTGGGATGTGCCAGGCACATGCTGAGGGAGATACTATGTGGGACCCAATGGGTTTAGGCTGCCTCCCAGGAGAGCCCCTGGACAGGCCCAGAGAGGTTCTGAATCAAAACGCGCTACAGAGCCTCCTGCTTTAGTTCCCAAACCAGCTCAGAGTCCCAGCCCACCTGGTGGACCCAGCCCACCCTGGAAGCCCCGGGGGCAGTCAAGTTTCTCGCATACAGGGTGGCAATCCTTGCTTAGCAGGTCTCCCCAGAGTTTCCCTTGTAGCTCAGTCTGGAACGAATCTGCCTGCAATGCAGGAGACCCGGGTTAGATTCCCGGGTCAGGAAGATCCCCTGGAGAAGGAAATGGCAACCCACTCCAGTATTCTTGCCTGGAGAATCTCATGGACGGAGGAACCTGGTGAGCCCCAGTCCATGGGGTCATAGGAGTCAGACGTGAGCTAGGACTAGACGACCACCGCTGCCAAGGGGTCTGTCGGTGTTCACGGAGGGCTCGTGCATACACATAGGTGAGAAGTCTGTAGAGAACTCTGTTCCCTCTGGGAGTTTTTAAATTCAGTCTTGAGGATGAGGCAGGCACGTCACAATGGAGAAAATTATCAGTGCCCTGCAGGACCACACGTTCTATGGGAAGAGGATCACTTCTGACCCCCGAGAAGCTAAGGCTATAGCATCACTTGGGCGAACACGCCGCTGTCCCAACTGCCTGGGGAGCTGGCTCTTCTTAGTGGCTCCGCTACTTGGTGCCTGGTTGAGATTGCCTGGAAGCTTTTCTGCCTCCCCACTCCCCACCTTCTCTGTGATGGTCTCAGAAACCCACTCTTGGAGTAGCAGTGAATGTGTTGGCTGAAGGGTGAAGACAGCCTAGTACAGAGCAGTGGGCAAGGCAGAGAGGACGCCTCCCTGCTCTGAAGCCTGTCCGGTCCCTAAAGACAAGGCAGTCTCTTAAACTTCAGCTTGCCTAAGGGACCAGAATTTCTCTTAAATGCAGGTGATGAGGCTCTGGCCCCCCAAATTTGGATTTGATGGCCTCAGGAAGCAGATTTTCACTTTCATTTTATTTATTTATTTTTAAAATGTTTTATTTTATATTGGAGTATAGCCAACTGGCTATACTTTGTTAATTAACAATGTTGTTTGTTTCAGGTGGACAGTGAAGGGACTCAGCCATGCATATACATATATCCATTCTCCCCCCAAATTCCCCTCTCCTCCAGGCGGCCACATTACACTGAACAAAGTTCCCTATTCTGTACAGTAGATCCTTGTTGGTTATTCATTTTAAATAGAGCAGTGTGTACCTGTCCATCCCAAACTCCTAACTATCCTTTTCCCCTGTCCTTCCCTCTGGTAATCGTAAATTTATTCTCTAAGTCTGTGAATCTATTTCTGTTTTGTAAATAAATTCATTTATGTCATTTGTTTTTAGTTTCTGCATATAAGGGATGTCACATGATATTTCTCCTTTACCTGACTTATTTCACTCAGTATGACAATCTCTAGGTCTATCCATGTTGCTGCAAATGGCATTATTTCATTCTTTTAAATGAGTAATAATCCATTGTATGTTTGTGAGCGCTTAGTTGCTTCAATCATGTCTGACTCTTTGCAACTCTGTGGACCATAACCCTCCAGGCTCCTCTGTCCATGAGATTTTCCAAGCAAGAATAGTGGAGTGGATTGCCTCGCTCTCCTCCAGGGGATCTTCCGACCCAGTGATCAAACCCTCATCTCCTGCATTGCAGGCAGATTCTTTACCACTGAGCCACTGGGAAAACCTAACCCACCATATACATGTACCCATTTTGATTTTAAATAATTGTCCCCAAGTAGTCAACGGACGATGCTCTGCTCTGAGAAGCAAGGGCGTCTTGCATTTTTCCGTGGGAACAGGGAAATGGTGTTTAATAGCGGGATTTCACCCACAAGCTGGAGAGAAGGCAAGCTGGTTGATGGATAGCCCACCACCATTCTGGTCTGGGAGAACATGAGGTCATAACAGAGGGCCGATCTAGGCAGCCAGAGGCAGAGGGACCCTTATGTTGACACTGAGACAGACTGAACAGAGCCGGTCTCTCAACATGCCATCTCCCCATTGCAACAGCTTCCAGAAAAAGCCAGATCCAGTTACAAGGTAACAGAAAGGTGGTCATGACTGAGATGAGAACCATTCATCCTTCATTCCTCAGCATCCTGCTGGCCACACCTACAGGAACAGAATTTTCCAGGGACTGTGGGATTGAAAAAGTTGAACATCATCCTGAGAGAAGGGCAGAAATTGAGTTTGAGTCCACTTTCCAACCCAGATTCCTTTCCTGAGTAACCCAGGAATCTGGGTGGGTGAGGTTGTGAAGAAGGTGGGGGAGAAGGGGCTCACCTGTGACCTCCTGCTCCTCCAGTGAAAGGCTGGCATTAAAGTACCTCACTGGGGGAGAATGGATACATGTGCATGTGTGGCTGAGTCCCTTTGTGAAACTATCACAACATTGTCAATTTGCAATGGTGGTTTAGTCACTAAATTGTGTCTGACTCTTGTGACCCCAAGGAGAGGAGCCTACCAGGCTCTTCTGTCCATGGGATTTTCCAGGCAAGAATACTGGAGTGGG
This sequence comes from Dama dama, assembly GCF_033118175.1. Classification (NCBI taxonomy): domain Eukaryota; kingdom Metazoa; phylum Chordata; class Mammalia; order Artiodactyla; family Cervidae; genus Dama; species Dama dama. The sequence goes on along the minus strand of NC_083696.1, from coordinate 22,347,501 downwards.
TTGCCATTTCCTTCTCCAGGGGATCTTTTTGACTCAGGGACCGAGCCTGCATCCCCTGCATTGCAGGCAGACTCTTTACCAACTGAGCCACCTAATTGGCTATACCTCAATAAAAAATAAATTTTTTTTTAAAGTACCTCATCTTTCCTTGAGTGATTTTCTTTTAATCTGGGCAAAGTTGATGGTTAACTGATCCTATATGTCAGCATAGGCAATGGTTCACCCAACCCTCAGTCTAGAAATGAGGGATCCTTACTTCTTATCTCAGTAAGATGAATTCTCAAAGTGTAGCCCAAGGGCCATTAGCATCAACATCACCTGAGAAATGCAATTATTATGCCTCTTTCAGATTCACTGAGAAACTCTGGGGTAGGGCCCAGAACTCTGCATTTTAAAGTCCTGCAGGGGCTTCTGATGCAAGGAACCATGGCAATACAGAAATAATAAGCTCACACCAGTGCAGATCAGCTGAGGCAGAATTCAGCCCATGTTCCCAAGCACCAAGACTAGCGGCCTTTTCCACCATCATTCTGATACCCATTTTTCCAAAAGAACCAGAAGGCATTTCATCTCTCGAGCAATCTCTTTCCAAGCTGGTCTTCTCCCACTAGAAACATTCTCTGACCACCTCATTGAACAATGGGTTTTGTCTGCCTCCTCTCAGCTTCCCAGTACCTCGGTTTGATAGTTCCTTTTCTGACTGGGGGCTCCCGGAGAGCAAGGACTGTGTCTCACTGCATGGGTCTGGGGTTGAGAAGATACACCATGATGTTCACAAGAACATCACTGATGGCGGTATTGCTTGGATTCCACCCACAAGAAAGGTGCCATGAGCTCATTATCTGGAGTTCTAGTCTGGGTTCTCCTGAGAACCAGAACCAAGAGAGATAGACAAACAGATAAGGGACTTATTTTTTTTTTTTTTTCTGCTGCTGCTAAGTCACTTCAGTCGTGTCCGACCCTGTGCGACCCCATAGACGGCAGCCCACCAGGCTCCCCCATTCCTGGGATTCTCTAGGCAAGAACACTGGAGTGGGTTGCCATTTCCTTCTCCAATAAGGGACTTATTTTAAAGAATTGACTAATGTGATTTGTGGAGGCTTTCAAGTCCCACTCTACAGGGCAAGTTAGCAGGCTGGAAACCCAGAGAAGAGCTGATATTTTAACTTGAGTCCAAAGTTCATGTAGAGTCAGAAACCCGTTTTTCTTGGGGATTTCAAGGTTTTTTTGTCTTAAGGTTTTTGACTGATTGGATGAGGCCTACCCACCTTATGGAGACTTATCAGCTTTTCTCAAAGGTTACTGATCTAAATGTTAATTACATCTAAAACTACCTTCACAGCAGACATTGGGTCAAACATCTATATGCCATGGCCTAGCCAAGTTGATAGTTAAAATTAAACATCAGACAGGGAATTCCCTGGTGGTCCAGTAGTTAGGATTCAACGCTTTCACTGCCGTGGCCTGGGTTCAGGCCCTGGTCCAGGAACTAAGGTTCTACAAGCCATGTAGTGTGGCAAAAAAAAAAAATCACACTAGTGACACTGTGGAAGCAATGCACTTTGTGAAACTATGTAGACAAGAGCCAGGGGCAGCCACTGTTAAGCTGACTTAGACACATGTGCATCTGCTCAGGGACACACTCATGCACAAACACACACATACACGCATGGGTGACAGAACGTGGCAGTGACTACCCAAGGCTGTCTGTGAGAGGAAATCGTCACACTGGGGTTTTCCCTTGCACGGTCTCCTAAATATACATTTCTATTTGTAACACAAAAGCAGGTCAAAAGCCATTTACCAAAACAAAAAGCATTTACCAAAAGCCCAGAGAACACCCCTGAGAACAGTAGGCAAGTCTAGCAATGGAAAACCCACGGAATTTTGCTGGTTTCTGCTTTGACTTTCCTAATCAGCTGAGGACTAGCTAAGTCCTCATTTCAGTTCAGTTCAGTTCAGTCGCTCAGTTGTGTCCGACTCTTTGCGACCCCATGAACTGCAGCACGCCAGGCCTCCCTGTCCATCACCAACTCCCAGAGTTTACCCAAACTCATGTCCATCGAGTCGGTGATGCCATCTAACCATCTCATCCTCTGTCATCCCCTTCTCCTCCTGCCCCCAATCCCTCCCAGCATCAGGGTCTTTTCCAATGAGTTAACTCTTTGCATGAGGTGGCCAAAGGATTGGAGTTTCAGCGTCAGCATCAGCCCTAACCCTAACCCTTCATTTAGGAGGAATTAATTTTTCAATATCTACAGCTATTTCATGTTTGCCACCCTTAACCAATATGACTCATTCCTTTTCCCCATGGTGTTTACCTCACAAAAAAACACTTCTCTGTGATTGATGACTCTCTGAAGAGTTCAAATTCAGGGTTTTGACCTTTAGTGAACCCTGATTTCCTTTTTGCTTTGGCTCTTTTTTTTTTTTTTTTAACCACCCTCCATTTTTCTCTTTATTCTTAAAAACAATGGGAATAAAAATAAAAGTGATCAAAGAGCTCCATAATTGAATCCTCTAAGTCTTAAACTGGACTTATCTCACTGATGTATACATTCTTGTGGGCAAATAATAGAGGAGCATACATTTTCGTAAGCTTTACATTCATGAAATTTTGATCCTTTTAAACTGATGACAGTGAGTGCATTTCAGTAAGAAATTTTAAGTTTTTGTCTCATTAGTCTCTGTCTGTGATGTGTTTATATAAATATTTCATAAAAGTGTTATTGTGAAAGACACAAATAATGCAATAGGATAAACAAGCTCCAAACAAGTCCCAGGTGATTACAACTGTGCAGAGTGGTGACTGTAATGGGGAGCCAGCCCAGCTCTGGGGGAAGGGTCAGGAGCATGCAGGATGCCTGAGGACTTCATCAGGAGCAGAAGCCTCTGGAAGAACCTGAGTAAAGGTAACTGACTGACAAGGAAGAGGAAGCAGCAGCTGCTGTGATTGGCTGGGAAGATGTCACAGGCAACTGTAGCACAGGAATGCAGAATGCTTGTATGAACAAGTGCCTTTGTCTGACCGGGCTGTCTTGAAAGTTTCAAACAGATCTCTGACCTGGGTTGAGGGTGGGGATAAACTTCACTCTGTAGGGAAAGTGGTGAGGCCGGTGGTGCAGGAAGCGAAACTGCAGGGCCTCCAGGGTGGTGGGCGGAACATGGAAGTGGTGCCATGGGGTTCTGACGACACACAGTGGATGATGGATGCCAAGGTGCAGATTCTCGGCTTCCAGCTGGTGGCTGCAAGGGGCGTCTTCAGAATGGGCAAGCCAGCCATAGAAATAGCTTTACACAGCAAACCGGCTTGAGGAGCAGGTACTAATTTGGACAAGTCACTTTCCACTCAAGTCTGCATGTCTGTGAAATCAAGCCTGGATCTTCTCTTTGAAATATTATGAAAACAGATTAGATAAGTCCTAAAAGCTTTTTAGCTTTTTAGGCTGGTGTTTTAAGTCTTGAAATGTTATAGGGTTTAGTGACTTTTGGTTGGGAGGGGACAAAATGAACCTTTCAACAGTGATCATTAGAGCCTGTGCACACTTGGAAGCTTGACACTGTGGGAATGTTGGCCAGGGGTTTTTGAAATATGAACGTTCAAACTTGATTACTCTTGGGGAATTTCTATATACATTATTAAAAATCATAAGAATTTTTATGTCTTTGTGTTACAAATAGGCTGTCCTAAGACTCCAGTTCTTCTGCTGTCATTGCAGGTTTTGGAGACCCTGGTTGCCTGGGCAAAGGATGAAAAACACCGGTCGATGGAGCAGGGAGCCGCGGGCAGGTGAAGGCAGCCCGGCGCCCACAGTTGGGCGCCCACAGCCGGGCTGAGTCCGCCCTTGTCGGTCAAACAGTGAGTGCTGCCGGAAGCAGCAGAGACGCTTCTATTCTGGGAACCGTCTAGGCCACCTTTGAACTTTGTCTATCAGTAAGGAGTGTGTGGGCATTGTTGAGTGGCTGGGTCTTAAAATAACTGTGCTGAGTCTCCAAGGTCAGATTCCAGATGGTGGACAATGCGAGTGGCGCTGGGGGTGGCGGGGGTGGGGAGGGACCCTTTCAGAGAAGTGATGCTCTCTCTTAGTGGCTGAATGAACCACGAGCCCAGAAACGGAGTCTCCTGGCTGTGCAGAAACTCAGAGGTCTCTGACCAGTTCCAGAACGTTTCCCTACTGTATGTGCACTCCCACAGAACATTAACCTGAAGGCATCTTTTCTTTAAAAAAAAAAAAACACACACACACAAACTTGCTTTCCTTTCTGTAAACTCAAGGGTGCTTCTCTGACAAGCTTTATTTATAGGGATGCTCATATTTTTTGTTTAATTATGGCCAGGTCCCCAGCATGGGATTGGTGGCCACCTACAGGGCATGATTCCAGGATGGAAAGAAACCACTCACTCCATAACACCTCCCCCTTCACTCACCTCTGCTGACCGATGTCTCAGATGCCCATTTTATTAGAAAACCAATATAATTTTTAGCTTTGATTAAAAACCCCCAAGTCTCTGAGCCTAATGGAGATTAGGTCATTATGAGTCACTGAACCTGTGACAACATCTGTCCACTCCTGAGAGCACGTGGAAAAGAGGTAAGAGGGAAAATTCAGACAGCAGGAGAGTTTAGGAGCTTGGAATGTACCTGGCCTTCTTCTCAATCTGTAATAATTCAGGGAATTTTTATTATAAACAAACTGTAGCATCTGCAAGCAGTATCTACTCTGTAAGCTCTACAACACAGCTAGTATCTTAGGGATGTGTCTTGTGATCAAGCAGGAGACAGGTACAAGGATATTCATAGCAGCAATTTTTATTTATTTATTAAAGTTTTTTTTATGTGGACCAGCTTTTGAAAGTCTTTATTGAATTTGTTTCAGTGTTGCTTCTGTTTTATATTTTGTTTTTTCTGACCATGAGGCATGTGGATCTTAGCTGCCTGACCAGGGATCAAACCCACACTCCCAAGCATCAGAAGGTGAAATCTTAACCACTGGACTGCCAGGGAAGTCCCACTGCAATTTTTAAATGTCAAGAATCAGAAACCAGCTTGATGTCCCTCAACAGGAGTAAATAATGGTATAGTCACAAAATGGCAAAAATGAATGTTTGACATGTACTTCTAATAAAAAATGAGTAAATCTCATCAACTGCTCACATCCAAGTTCCACATGATGGGCCCTAGGGTGTAACAAATTTGACAGAGTGTGAAGTAGGACAGCTGGTTCATTGCCCAAGTCCTGCTGGGATTCCCTGGAGACAGTACTTCTTCAGGGCTTCTCACTGCTTCATTCCCCACTCTCCCATGAGAGTCTATTCTGGGGTTCAAAATAGCTTATGGAACCTCCCAAGTTACTCTCAGCGACATGACTGTTCCTATAGTGCTCATGGTCCAGCCTCAGAAAAGGTAAAAGATAGAGATGAATAAATCACAGTCACTTTTGTTCCCCCTACCCAGAACTGTGGACACTGTGGCATTTTCTTTTTTTTTAATTTTATTTTATTTATTTTTTTTTTTGGCATTTTCTTTCCAAACACTTTCTCAGTGCTTGGTGTGTGTGCCTATGTGTGCATGTATGTGTGTATTTTTTTTTCCAAAAATGGTATATACTGAGTACTCTTTTGCAAATTGTTTTTCCATATTTGGAAATATTTGGAATATTATTTGGAATAATATTTGGCTACTTGTTTCCATGTGATTCCATATTCTTCAATACTTTTAAAAATTGTCATGAAGTACACATAAAATTCAATATTTTAGTCATTTTATAGCTTCTTTTTAAAATTAATTTATTTTTTAAAATTAATTTTTAATTGGAGGATAATTGTTTTACAATATTATGTTGGTTTCTGCCATATATCAACATGCATCAGCCTTAGGTACATATGTCCCCTCCCTCTTAACTTCCTTCCCACCTCCCAACCCTGCAAGTTGTCACAGAGCACCAGATTTGAGCTCCCTGCACCATACAGCAAATTTCCACTGGCTATCTAATTTTCCATATGGTAATATGTATGTTTCAATGCTAGTCTCTCAATCCATCCCACTCTCTCCTTCCTGCACTGTGTCCACAAGTCTTTTCTCTATGTCTGAATCTCCACTGCTGCCTTGTAGATGGGTTCATCAGTACCATCCTTCTAGATTCCATATATATGTGTTAATATATTTGTCTTTCTTTTTCTGACTTACTTCACTCTATATAATATGCTCTAGATTCATCCACCTCATTAGAACTGACTAAAGGGTATTCTTTTTTATGGATGAGTAATATTCCATTGTATATATGTACCATAGGTTCTCTGTCTGTTCATCTGTCAATGGACATTTAGATTGCTTCCACGTCCTGGCTATTGTAAATAGTGTTGCAATGAACATTGGGGTACATGTGTCTTTTTCAGTTATGGTTTTCTCAGGGTATATGACTAGCAGTGGGATTGCTGGGTCATATGGTAGTTTTGGTCCTGGTTTTTTAAGGAATCCCTATACCATCTTCCATAGTAGCTGTATCAATTTGCATTCCCACCAACAGTGCAAAAGAATTCCCTTTCCTTCACACCCTCTCCAGCATTTATAGTTTGTAGATTTTTTGATGATGGCCATTCTGACTGGAGTGAGGTGATACCTCATTGTAGTTTTGATTTGCATTTCTCTAATAATGACCACTGTTGAGCATTTTTCATGTGTTTATTAGCCATCTGTATGTATTCTTTGGAGAAATATCTGTTTAGGTACCCTGCCCACTTTTTGATTACAGTGTTTGTTTTTCTGGTATTGAGCTGAATGAGCTGCTTGTATATTTTGTAGATTAAGCCTTTGTCAGTTGTTTCATTTTCTATTACTTACTCCCATTCTGAGGATTGTCTTTTCACCTTGTTCATAGTTTCCTTCACTGTGCAAAAGCATTTAAATTTAATTAGGTCCTATTTGTTCACTGTAGTCATTTTAAAATATACCTTTCTGTGACTTTAGGACTATCCTGATAGATAGTTCAATTGGTAAAGAATCTGCCTGCAATGCAAAGACTCCAGTTTGGTTCCTGGGTCGGGAAGATACCTTGGAGAAGGGATAGGCTACCCACTCCAGTATTCTTGGGCTTCCCTTGTGGCTCAGCTGGTAAAGAATCCACCCACAATGCGGGAGACCTGTTTTCAATCCCTGGGTTGGGAAGATCCCCTGGAGAAGGGAAAGGCTACCCACTCCAGTATTCTGGCCTGGAGAATTCCATGGACTGTATAGTCCATGGGGTCCAAAGAGCTGGACATGACTGAGTCACTTTCACTTTTGTGACTTTAAGTACATTCACATTGTTGTGTAGCCATCACCACCATCCATCTAGAGTTTTTCATCTTCCCAAACTGCAGCTCCATCCCTGTTAAACACTGCTTCCCTGTGTTTCCTCCCCCATTACCACCCCAGCCCCTGGCAACCCAAGTCCTGCTTTCCGTCTCTATGAATCTGACTCCTCTAGGGATGTCATATAGGTGGAATTGTATAGTATTTGTCCTTTTGTGACTAGTTTTTTCACTTACCATAATGTCCTCAGGTTTATCCATGTTGTAGCAAGTGCAAAATTTCCTTCCTTTTAAAGACTGAATAATATTGCATTGTACTCTAACAGCTTCTTAAATGACTGCATAGTATTTCTTTTGCAAATGTACCATAGCTTATTTAAATAATTCTTTGTTCTCAGGTGTTTGATTTATTTTCACTTTTTAAAATTATTATAAGCAACACAACAGTGGATATATTCCTAGCTAAATATTTGCACATATACCTGATTGTTTCCTTAGGATAAAATCCTAAATGGAAATGAAATTGCTGAGTAAAATGATGGAGGGCACATTCTAAGTAGCTACACGAGGTACTAGCCTTTCACTTTGGTGAATGAAAGTGGCTCCCTGGCTGGTCTCTGTTGCCTGAAATTCTGTCTTTAAAAATTTATCCTATTCAAACAGCTCTCTGGTGATAGTTATAAGCTTTCTTAAGGAAAAATGAAGCTAATGGTTACCACTTTGAGCTGACTTAGGAGGCCTATTCTGTTTCTTTTGCAAGAGGAAGGACTTCAGATGGGAAAAGAAGGGGACCAACATTTTTTAAATTTATCAGATGGATCAGGCTTTTTGCTTGTTATTGCCTCAATAGTCTCTCATCCTCCATTTGATGGCCCAATTTCTTGTTTTAAAACAATTTTTTTTAATTTGAGATAATTTATATTTACAGAGAGTCAAAAAATAGTACAGAGAGCTCTCATTTTCACCATTTCTCTGATTCCAAAATCTTATGTAACCATGGTACATTTGTCAAAACTAAGAATTTAGCATTGGTAATACACTGGGCTCCCTGGTGGTTCAGACTGTAAAGAATCTGCTTGCAATCCCAGATAACTGGGTTCGATCCCTGAGTCGGGAATACCCCCTGGAGAAGGGAATGGCTACCCACTCCAATATCCTTGCCTGGGAAATCCCATGGACAGAGGAGCCTGGGGGCTATAGTCCATGGGGTCACAAAGAGTTGGACGTGATTGAGTGACTAACACTTGCACTTTCATTATGCTGTTTACTGAAATCCAGACCATTCAGATGTCATCCATGTCCCCACTAATGTCCTGTTTCTACCCGGGAATTCAATCCAGGATTCCATGTTGTGATTAGATGTAAAATCCTCCTGGGGCTTGGTACATGTTTCTTTGTTTTCATGACTTTGATGGTTTTGAAGAGCTCAGGTATTTGTCAGAATGTCCCTTAGTGTGAATTTGTCTGATGCTTTCTTGTGATTATTCTGGGAAGAATATCACAGAGGTGAGTGTTTACTTATACACTCATATCTTACTTATACACTTATATCAAGAGGAACATGCCCGAAGCACCTCCCTGGTGCTAGCTGATGACTCATCGGATAAAGAATCTGCCTGCAATGCAGGAAACTCGGGTTCAATCCCTGGGTTGGGAAGATGCCCTAGAGGAGGAAAATAGCACATCACTCCAGTATTCTTGCCTGCAAAAATCCCATGGACAGAAGAGTCTGGCAGGCTACAGTCCAAAGGATCGCGAAGAGCCAGGCATGACTGAGTAAGCACACAGGCACAAGCGTTGCTCGAAGTGGGGTCTCTGTGAAGGCTCTGCTTCTCTCTTTCACTAAGTTGGAGACCAGGCGCTCAGTCCAGCTCACACTCGAGAGGAGGGGAAGTAAGATCCTTCTCCTGGAGGTGGATCAAAGACTATGATAAAATCACCACAGTAATTAATAAACGTTTTGCAGTAGGCACTGTGAAGTGATGCCAATATCCACTAATTTTAGCATCATCTGTGGGCCTTGCTTGCAGCAATGATTACCTAGGTGTGTTCAGGGGGATTTTCTCTTTTCCTCAGTCCTTCTACACTTACTGTTTGGAATCTTGAAGGCAGTTTTGTCCCACTTCTCCATTTATTTATTTTTCAATCATTTATTTATATCAACATGTACTCATAGATATTTATTTTCTTCTCTGAGTTACAATCTAATATTCCCCTTATTTATTTTCTTGCTCCACTTGTTCCAGCTTGGCCACTGGGAATTTTTCCAGGTTGGCTCCTGTGCTCAGTTAAAATGTCCTAAAAGTTATCCTTTTGTTCTTTTCTTGATTACTTAATTTCTGGAACAACAAAATGTTCCGAGCTCAACTGGTGTTTTCTTTGCCCCTGTCCTAGAATCAGCCATTTCTCCAGGGAGTTGTGGTTCCATTTGTTGGAATTGGTATTTAGACACTAAGATCTGTGACCTGGATCTGCTTGTTGCTCCTGGAACATTACTGGTCCAAGACCCTTGAGGCTAGTTAGTGACTCTAATCTGTAATGCTTAGAGATCAGTGCCAGCTAACCTTTAATGCACACTGGCACACTGATCGACATTTATTTTCATATCTATCTGTCCTTATCTATATGAAAACAAAAATGAATTCTTACCAATGTCTTCAGCTTTATTCTGTCATCAGCCTATTGATTTTTTAGTTAGCTTTAGAGCAGGAAATTTTAAAAAAATTTCTTTTCATTTTAAAACTTTCTTTTAAATTTTTTTTAAATTGAAGCATAGTTGCTATATAAGTTACAAGTTTATAGTATAGTGATTTCACAATTTTGAAAGTTTACACTCCATTTATAGTTATTGTAAAATATCAGCTGTATTCCCTGTGCTGTATAATATATCCTTATATCGTGTTTTATACCTAATAGTTTGTACCTTTTAATCCCCTACCTTTATACTGCTGCTCCGCCCTCCCCACTGGTAACTACTAGTTTGTTCTCTATACCTGTAAGTATGCTTCTTTTTTGTTTTATTCACTAGTTGTATTTTTTAGATTCCACATGTAGGTGATATCGTACAGTATTTGTCTTTCTGTTTGAATTATTTCATTTAGTTTAAGGCCCTCTAAGTCCATCCATGTTGCTGCAAATGGCAAAATTTCATTCTTTACAACTAAGTAATATTCTAATGTGTGTGTGTGTCTGTATATATAGGAGCCTGGCAGGCTACAGTCTGTGGGGTCACAAAGAGTCAGACATGACTGAGCATGCATATGTGTGTTCGCACGCACGCACACATATGCACACACATCACATCTTCTTTATCCATTCATCAGTTGATGGACACCTAGTTTGCGTCCACATCTTGGCTATTGTAAATAGCGCAACTATGAGCATTGGGGTGTTTGTATATTTTTGAATGGGTGTCTCTTTTTTTTTTTCAGATATATACCCCTGAGTAGAATTGCTGGATCACATGGTAGTTCTATTTTTAGCTTTTTTGGTTCACATGAATGAACTCTTTTGTTTCAGACTTGGTTTTCTGAAGAAAAAGCTAACTCACCACAAAACCTTATGCATGTGTTGAATGTGTTGATAAGCAGCGATTCTGAGTTCAGATCTCTATCTCATGTCAGCAAAACACAGTTACGTCTTCATTTTCCTTGAAATCTGATTCAGAGTCGTTATGCTTCCGACTGGTAGAGAACTGAACCTCAGGCAGTCTTAGAATGTCCTTTGCTCCCAGATGGCACCTGCCCTGGGAGGTTCATGTGATGGGAGGGGCTGCCAAGGCGAACTCCATCATGGCAGCGGCCAGTGCCCAACCCTCACTGGGATGGGCATGGCCTGGGCAACTTGGGAGCTCTCTGTGCCCATATGTCAAGAAGGGAACAGGAACTTTAGCTCAGCTGAGAGTGCCTGGAGGCTGTCCCTCTCTGGCCTCCCTCCACCTCTGGTTCCCTTATTTCTACTCCCAACCTTCACATCTATCATGTCTACCTGGTTGACCACAGAGGCTCTTAGAATAGTCTTTTTCATAAACTCAGGCCTTAGGAAAACAAAGGCCAGTGAAGGGAGGGTCTTGCTGGCAACCTCTGCTTTGGGCTGTACATAAACTGCCCCCAGGAAAGAGCCTGGCTGCCTTCACAGGTTATGACAGTGAGAAATACAGGTAGGGAAGAAAATGACAAATGATGTTGAACCTCTGGACTTCTGTAAGATCTCTGTTGCAGATTTTGCTAGTGTACCTAGATTTGTCTGGATTCATTCTTTGGCAGTCTCTCTTACATTACCAAAGACTGACAGTGAATATCCATGTGTTTGCATTTTCTCCTCTGCAAGGCCAAATTTCCAGATGTTTTGGTGACCTGTAGATTTGGTATGGATAATAGAGAAAGGTTCATTTTCATGATTGTTGTTTTAATATTCATGTTCTGGCCTCCTATACATCTAAATTTTGTGGAAATGTTTTTATTTATTTATTTATTTATTTTTGTGTGTGTGTGGAAATGTTTTTAAGTTTATGTTCTTATGTTGATACTTCACATTGCCTTAACATATCATCTTCATAAGTAAACTGCTGTTGCTTCACTAGTTTAAAATGCAGCTGATCTGCATGCATTCTTTGAAGAGCAATTCACTGTTAATTTTGGCCAGAAGAATTAATCTAGTTGAGTTAGTATAAGGGAAGGGAAAAATAATTGAAAATGAAGAAATAACTCTTACACAAACTGCATCTGTTGGGATGCTTTCAGCTACAAATAACAGAGGACCCAAATCACATGCCTGAAACAATATGGGTGGGGTTCAGGTAGGGACTGATCTAGCTCTGTGATGACACCAAAAAATCTGAATATAGGATGTGGGGTTTCTTTTAAATCTTATTCTTGATAATATTTTCTAAAGCTATGGGGATAAATTATTAACAACAACAACAACAAAAAACAACCAGATTGATGGTCTACATCTTGTTTTTGTGTAGCCCTTTATGTAACTGAGAAGAACTCTATGGGACTTACCTAGAACAGACCCACCCACCATACCTTCTGCCAGCCTCTTGTCTGTAGAAAAACAGCCTCCAAGGCCTTCCCCTAGTTCCAAGGTGTAAATTTAATCAGAGCAGTGAGAAAGTGAAGAAAGAAAGGAAAACAGTCAAGTAAAACAAAATAATAATAGCTTAGCCATTAAAAAAAGTTAAGGACCTTTAGTTCATCCTCAAGGGCTAAGATATTATTCTGAGACATATTCTTTGAACTGTTTTGCAGATACTGAAACCCCCACCAGGTGAGAGAAGGTAACCATACGTTTCCCACAATCTCATATAACGGACTGGTTGGAACCAGAAGGTTGATAATGTTGATTCCTGATTACCTCACCACAAACCGATTAAAAGAATGTTCACAAAATGACCACACACCCCACAACTCTCCTCCCTAACCCTATACTTAAAAACCTTCCCGGGAAAGTCTTCAAGGAGTCTGGGTCTTTTAAGCAATAGCTACCTGGACTCCTTGCTTGGCATCCTGCAGTAAACATTGCACTTTCCTTTTCCACACCTTGGTGTTAATAGATTGGCTTTACTGTGTGCAGCCCAGCAGACCCCAGTGTGATTCAGTAACATTTAGACAATAAACTCCATGGTAAACAAAATTCTCCCAGCAGTCAGGGACACTCCTGCCAGCAACTTGGATCACTACAGTGCCAGTGTTCCAACAATCTTTACATATCTCACTTTGCACCCATGCCTTATAGCCATCTTGTGATTGTCTGAAGGCTTCCCCTTCCAGCTTTCTGAACATAACCACAGCCCTCTCCTTTCTCCATCTGTGAGGGGTACCCTGACTTTCTGGAGTTTTTGAGTCCTTTGACCCCCTGCCCAACGTTTTACTGTCTTCCCTCACAACCCAACTCTTTTTGCACATTATTTTACCTCTTTTCTATCTCAAATTCTTTGCCTTCTTGTCCACCTGCTGCAGCTGTCCTGCTAGTGTCCCACTTCGAATCCTGCCAGCAACCTGCCTTCTCACTCCCCAAGCCTTCATCCTACAGATGGGTATTACCACAGCTTTACAGACTCTCACTGCAGCCCGGCTTTCAGAGCTGATGGCTGTATGTCCCATCCCCTGTCTCGGTCCTCACCCATGCTGTTTGAGCATCACCTCTCCCCACACCAGACGTCCCACCTGTGCCTCTCTCAGGAGGGGGAGACACCGCACTGCCTCTGCACTACCTGCGTTGGCACATCCTTGTCTTCTTTCTCTGAATCCCTTACTCAAGGAATGCTGCACCCACCTTTGACTTTACATCCCCCTTTTCCTCCAGGCTCAAAGCCTGTTTCCATTTGATGTTTCAAATCAGTCATCCTTCACCTCATCTTCTCTCCTGGCTCTTTGCTCCTGGATGTCTCATCTCATGAATAATTAGATGAATGAGAAGTCCTCCCTGACCTTGTGCTCACACCTCTGTCAAGATGCCCCAATTCCCTCCTGCCCTCCTCCTTCCATTTGGTTTTACATAAAGAAGAAAAAAGTAAAAAGGGCCCATTCCTGCCTGCAGCCTCCTCTAAAAGGGTGTGTTTGTGCTCAGTCACTTCAGTCATGTCCAACTCCTTGTGACCCCACAAACTGTAGCCTGCCAGGCTCCTCTGTCATGGGATTCTCCAGGCAAGAATACTGGAGTGGGTAGCCAGGCCCTCCTCCAGGGGATCTTCCAGATCCAGGGATCGAACCCACATCTCTTGCGTCTCCTGCATTGCAGATGAATTCTTTACCACTGAGCTATTGGGGAAGTCCAAAGTGGGTGCCCCCAGGCTTTAAAAGCAGAAGAAGGTTCATGACCCATCGCTTGCAGGACCAGTTAAGAAGAGATGTCTGACCCTTGAACCATTGAAGGAGACTTACAGTTATGGTGGGATTCTGGTTATATAACTCTCTGATTTAGAAAGGTGTTCCCCTTCAGCCAGCCATGCATTTAGGGCTGACATTCTTTTCCAATTTTCCTGTTTGGAGAATTTTAAGGATGGTGTCCTGCAGGTTGCCAGCCTTTCTGATGTCATTATTTTCCAGGGAAAACTCTACAGTAGTAAGTATTTGAAGATCACTGAATGCCTTGATCTGAAATAATATGTGTACAACAGTAGGTGATAATAGCATATTCAGTTTTATTTGACTCATGTTGGGATTATATTAACAATAAACATTCTATTTTCAACATTCATAATTACATCTTTTTAATAACTGTAAAAACAATAAGTTTCTCCTTACTTCATCTCCCTCCTCACTTCACCCTAAGGCCCACCCTCCAGAAAAGAATTTGGAACTTTTAGTTCTAGGTCATCATTCAGTTTTAAAATTTCATATGTCTCTTTGTTTTAAGTCATCCACAATGCCTGCCTGCCCACACTCAGCCACATCACCACCTTCACTGTCCACGTGACTCAGATCCATCACACTATCCTTGCATGCCTGTTGGCCCTTCTATGCACTCATCATGCTTCTCATGTCAGCATCCTTTGGTTGGAGGATTTCCTCCAGGAGTTTTCTTAGGAGTCCACATAGGTCAACACAAGGAATAAATGAGACAATGTTTCTCAAGACAATGTTTCTTAGTACTGTGAATGACAGGGCACACAGTAGGACCACTAAATATATATACACACACACATACATACACACACAGCACATATATATGATGTGTGTGTGTATGTGTGTGTGCTATGTACTGGAAGGTACTATATACTGTGTATTTGTATGTACATACAACACATGGGTATGAAATCTCTAGGGAGCTACCATGTATTGTACACTACAAATTAATGTTGTATGACATAAAGTCTCTATGCTACTTGTTAAAACAGCTGATATTTTTCCTTAAACCACAAAGTATCAAAAACAGG
This sequence comes from Dama dama, assembly GCF_033118175.1. Lineage (NCBI taxonomy): Eukaryota > Metazoa > Chordata > Mammalia > Artiodactyla > Cervidae > Dama > Dama dama. Next base: position 22,332,328 of record NC_083696.1, on the reverse strand, counting down.
GTTTTCAATAGCTGTTCTCTGTGACATGGTTGTATGATCATTTAAGTTACACTCATCTACTGTCTGATGGCTAACATGCTCTGAAATTGTCACAGGTACTGATACTCCTGTAATGAACTTCCTTTGCAAAGCCTCGCCCAGCCTCACTTGTGGGTGCCTTTCTGCCCATGGCCCTCCCAAGAAGGGCAGAAGCAACTAATGTGATTTTGTGCCTTGTCCGGCCTCAAGTTTGCTTTATTTCCATCCTACATGATGCCTGCTTCACCTGAAGGTCTAGACTCACACCACTTCTCCAGATGTAGGTTAATGACTTTTCCCTAGTATGAGTGGCTACAACACATGCACCTCCCAACTGGCATATGATGGTTCCTGAAATGAGTCTGCATGAATCTTTTCCTAATGGTTGGACAATTGAAAGAAGCCGAACTGAATCTAACTTATATAGATGGAATCCCTTTTCCTAAAATAAGACACAGAAATTTAGTAAATCTAATCATGGGCAATTCAATTCAGTTTAGTTCAGTCACTCAGTCATGTCTGATTCTTTGTGATCCTGTGGCATGGGCAGTTATTACTTACCAATAACCTCAAGCAGGATGATTAAAAGAAAAACAAATCCTAGTTACTAAATACTCTTTAAATTTAACTGTTAAAGTCACATCTGCATTTAATCTCTCAAATTGAACACATACTGAATAGTTTTTCTTGGTCATAAGTTGGGGCTCGTTTGCTCCGAGTAGAGGTGCTTCAGCCTCAGAAGTTAGGCTGTGGTGTTATCAACACCCCTGAGTTGCTGGGTGGAGGCAAACAGAGAGCCCTGAAGACAACCTACTTGAATGAGAGAAGATATTGGCAAATGACATATACAATAAGAGGTTAATATTAAAAATATATAAAGAACTCACATAACTCAATATCAAAAAACTAAACAATTCCATTTAAAAATGGGCAGAGGAACTGAACAGACCTTTTTCTAATGATGTAAATATAGCCAAAAGAAAGATGAAAAGATAACACTACTAACCATGATGGAAATGCAAACCGAAACCACAAAGAGATGTCGTCTCACACCTGTCAGAATGGCTATTATCAAAAAGACAACAATTAACAAGTGTAATGTGCACAAAAGGGAACCCTCTTGTGCTACTGATAGGAATGTAAATTGGTGCAGTCACTATGGAAAACAGTATGGAGGAAAAAGTAGAATTATCATATTAGCCAGCATTTCTACTTCTTGGAATTTATCTGAAGAACATGAAAACACTAATTCAAAAGGATATTTGCATCCCTCTGTTCATGCAGCATTATTTACAATGGTCATAATACAGAAGCAACCTAAGTGTCCATCAGTGATGAACGGATAAAGAAGATGTGGTACACGTATATGTCATCCTGCTTATTTAACTTATATGCAGAGTACATCATGCGAAATGCCAGGCTGGGTGAAGCACAAGCTGGAATCAAGATTGCTAGGAGAAATATCAATAACCTTAGATATGCAAATGACACCACGCTTATGGCAGAAAGCAAAGAGGAACTGAAGAGCCTCTTGATGAAAGTGAAAGAGGAAAGTGAAAAACCTGGCTTAAAACTCAATATTCAAAAAACTAAGTTCATGGCATCTGGTCCCATCACTTCACAGCAAATAGTTGGGGAAACAGTGGAAACAGTGACAGACTTCATTTTCCTGGGCTCCAAAATCACTGAAGATGGTGACTGCAGCCATGAAATTAAAAGACACTTTCTTCTTGGAAGAAAAGTTATGACCAACCTAGATATCATATTAAAAAACAGACAGGATTTCCCTGGTGGTCCAGTGGTTAAGAATTTGCCTTCCAATACAAGGGATGTGGGTTCGATCCCTATTCAGGGAACTAAGATCCCACACCCTGCAGGGCAACTGAGCCTTCGTGCTGCAACAAAGACCCAGTGCAGTCAAAAAGCAGAGACATTACTTTGCCAACCAAGGTCTGTCTAGTAAAAGCTATGGTTTTTCCAGTAGTCATGTATGGATGTGAGAGTTGGACTACAAAGAAAGTTGAGCACCAAAGAACTGATGCTTTTGAACTGTGGTGTTGGAGAAGACTCTTGAGAGTCCCTTGGACTGCAGGGAGATCCAACCAGTCCATCCTAAAGGAAATCAGTCCTGAATATTCATTGGAAGGACTGATGCTGACACTGAAACTCCAATACTTTGGCCACCTGATGCAAAGAACGGACTCATTTGAAAGACCCTGATGTTGGGAAAGAGTGAAGGCAGGAGGAGAAGGGGATGACAGAGGATGAGATGGTTGGATGGCATCACTGATTCAATGGACATGAGTTTGAGCAAGCTCCAAGAGTTGGTGATGGACAGGAAAGCCTGGCGTGCTGTAGGCTATGCAGTCGCAAACACTCAGATATGACTGAGTGACTGAACTGAAGTGAATGCAAAATTTGATGAAATAAAAGTAAAAAATGATCATATTAACAGAGGCAGAAAAATCACATGACAAAATGCCAAAACCCTTTCATAATGAAACCACCCAACAAACAAAAGTAGAAAGGAACTTAAACCTCATAAAGGACATTTATGGAAAACTCATAACTAACATCATCTTAGTGATGATAAGTTGAAAGTTTTCCTTCAAAGATAAGATGAGTATGCAAAGGCAATTGTATTTCTATACACTGCCTGTCATGAACATTTTGAAAACAGATTTAAAGGAAATAATTCACTTTTCAACAGGATCAAAAAGAAGATGCCTGGGAATAATTTTAGCAAAATGCAAAACTTTTACATGGAAAAGTATAAAACATTGTTGAAATTAATTAAAGTAGAGCTAAATAAATGTAAAGACACTGCTTTCATGGTTATGAGCTGATACTATTAAGATTGTGATACCCCTTCAAATGATTTACACATTCAATGTGAATTAAAATCCCATCTGGTGTTTTAGCAGAAATTGACATGCTTTAATTCATATTGAAATGCAAGAGACCCAGAATAGCCAAAAGAATCTTGAAAATAAAGAATAAAGTTGGAAGACTCATACATCTCAACTTCAAAACTTACTACAATGCTGCAGTAATATAAGTATAGAAAGTGAAATCTCTCAGTCGTGTCCAACTCTTTGTGACCCCATGGACTGTAGTCTACCACGCTCCCCTGTCCATGGGATTTTTCAGGCAAGAATACTGGAGTGGGTTGCCATTTCCTTCTCCAGGGAATATAAGTATAAGGTGAGTCATATAGGTCAATGGAATAGAATTAAGACTTAAGAAATAAATGTTGACATTTATGGTCAACTAATTTTTGACAAGGGTGCTAAGACAACATTTCAATGGGGGAAAGAATAGCCTTTTCAACAACTGGTATTGGGACAACTGGATATCCATATGCTAGAAAAGGAAGTTGGCCTCATACCTCACATTATACACAAAAGTAAATTCAAAATGAATCATCAACCTAAAAGTGAAAGTGAAATTCACATCCAGCTCTTTGCAACCCCATGGACTATACAGTCCATGGAGTTCTCTAGGCCAGAATACTGGTGAGTAGCCTTTCCCTTCTCCAGATCTTTCTGACCTAGGGATTGAACTGGGGTCTCCTGCATTGCAGGCAGATTCTTTACCAGCTGAGCTATCAGGGAAGCCCATCCACCTAAATATAAGAGCTAAATCTAGAAAACTCTTGAAAGAAAATAAAGGAGTAAATCTTCATGATTTTGGCATAGGCAATAGTTTCTTACATAATGACACCAAAAACACAAATAACAAAAGGAAAGAAAAGGATATGGATTAGGCTCCATCAAAGTTCAAAACTTTTGTGCTGCAAAAGTTACATCAAAAAGGTGAGAAAGACAACCCTCAGAATGAGAGAAGTGATTTAAAAATCATATATGTAACAAGGGGCTTGTTTCTGGAATATATAAAACACTCTTACAACTCAATAATAAAAAGAGAATCTAATTTAAAATAGACAAAAGATTTAAGCAGATACTTCTCTAAAGGAAACATACAAATGGCCCATGTGTACATAAAAAGGCATCATTAATCAATCAGAGAAATGAAAATCAGAATATAGCTCACATACCCTTGTGCATGCTAAGTCGCTTCAGGTGTGTCCGATTCTTTGTGACCCTATGGACTGTAGCCTGCCAGGCTCCTCTGTCCATGGGATTCTCCAGGCAAGAATACTGGAGTGGGTTGCCATGCCCTTCTGCAGGAGATCCTCCCTACCCAGGAATCAAACCTGAGTCTCTCATGTCTCCAACAGTGGCAGGCAGGTTCTTTACCATGAGCACCACTTGGGAAACCCCACATGCTCTAGAATTGCGTTAACAGATACAACATCGCTGACTAGAATGTGGAGAAGCTGGAAAATTCATCCTTACTGTTGGGAACGTAAAATGGGGCAGTTGGAAAGCATCCTGGCAGTTCCTCAAATGGTAAATCTAGAATGACCATGGGATTCAAAAATTCCACCCCTAAATATGCAAAGAGTCGGACACGAGTGAGCAACTGAACTGAACTGAAATATGTGGTTAAAAGGATCAAAATATATATCCACACAAAAACATGTACACAATTATTTATAGCATATTCTTCATAATAACCAAAAAGTAGAGACAACCCAAATGTCTACCAACTTATGAATGAGTAAATAAAATATGATATGTCTATACAATATAATACTATTCAACCATATAAAGATGAATACAGTAATAATACACATTAATTACATAGATGAATCCTATATATGATATATAAGTGAATGTATCCAGTCACTAAAGACCTCATATTATATGATTCCATTTATATGAAACTGTCCAGAATCAACATATTCATAGAGATAGAAACTAGATTAGTGGTTACATGGAGCTGAGCAGGAGTCGGGGAGGGTGTATGGAGTGACAGCTAATGGGATAGAAAGAGAGAGTGTCTTAGTCACTCAGTCGTGTCTGACTCTTTGCACAACCACATGGACTGTAGCTCTCTAGGTTCCTCTGTCCATGGAATTCTCCCAGGCAAAGATACTGGAGTGGGTTGCCATTCCCTTCTTCAGGGGACCTTCCCAATCTAGGGATCAAACCCGAGTCTCCTGCACTGCAGGCATAGGCTTTACCATCTGAGCCCCCAGGGAAGCCCCATGATAGTTCTTTGGGGAGGGTTCAAAATGTGCTAGAATTAGCTAGTATTGATGACTGCTTAATGCTGTGAATACATTACAATACACATTTATGGATGAACTATACACCTTTATGGATGAATTGTATGTATGTGAAATGATTGCAGTAAAGTGGTTTTGAAAACCAAAAACCAACCTATTATCTCACAGAACCCATGAGTCAGGAATCAGGGCATGGCTTGGCTGAGTTTTCTGCTTAGGGCTTACATGGCTGCTTTCAGAGAGCACTCAGGCTGCCTTTCCCTCTGAAGCTTTGGGGTCTCCTGCAGAGCTCCTGTGACTGCTGGCACATTTTAGCTCTTCCTGGCTCAGTTTTTAGAGACCGTCTGAGTGTCTGACCTATCCTTAAACAGTTCACAAGACCGTTTACTTCTTCAAGGATAGCGAGTCTCTCTCTTATATACGAAGCATGACAAAGACATGAAGTATTGTAACCTACCCTCAGCAGCGACATCCGTATCCTCTCTGCTTTGTTTTCCTGGCAAGGGCTGGGGCTCACGTGGGACAAATGGGGGTGGGGGTGGGGGTGTGGATCGTGGGGCTCTCTCTTCTTTCACAGGTTCCATTTTCAAGTTATAATTCTTTTCCTGAGCCGAACAACTTATGTTTAAACTAGATTCTCTGCCAGGAACTTTATAAAAGAGTCTCTCTCACCTCTCTCCCTGTCCTCCTTACATTTTCTTTCTACATTAACCCTTTCAAATTAAGGGAGACTGGTTTTTAAGAGCCACAGCACAACCCCTCCCTAAGAGCTAATTGAGGATTTATAGCATCTGAAGCATTTTGGAGTGAAGGTAACCTGCTGGGAGCCCAGTGCATTTAAAATTTTAATAGGTGTGAGGAAAATCAAATGCCCTCAAAGCATTTCTCATTGTGCTCCAGTAAAAATCTCCCCACTGCCTTTTAAGTTTCCTTGTAATTAATTTGGAAAAGTTTTTATGTGAGTTGTTTGGTGTTTATGAAGACCTTAAATGATTGTGTTAGTTTCGACAGAATCACTGAAAACATTTATTCTGTGTCCTTTCTCACACCAAATCCTGATCTGAAATTTGCTTTAGTAGATTCTCCTTCATCCTAAACTGTAGCTTGTAACACCCTCCACACACACCTTCTATATATACCCTCTATATACACCCTCTGCATAGCCCAAATCCACCCTCTATAATCAGTTTTCCTTCCAAAAATACACCTGATTCAAATACATTCCGAATCAGCAGTTTATACTGTCCTGGCCCACTTGATTTTTTTTTTTTTTTCCTGAGGATGAGTTTATGAAATTTGCAGTTTTAGTGGTCCACAGCTGCTATGGCCTTAACCTCTGCATATTGGATCAGTATTTGTTGGGAATAAGAACAAAATGCGCCTCTGAAACTCTTGTTCCAGTGCCTCCTGCTTGACAGGAAGTAGACCCAGGGCCAGTGAAAGCTGTTCCCCTCTCGGGGGATGCTGGCATAGGCAGTTGTCTGGTTCCTGGAGTTTAGCCTACTTTTGCACTGTCCCCAGCAGGGTCTTTCCTCCTACCTGAGAGAAGACTCTGGGAAAAGGCTTGGGATTGATTTCAGATGTCTCCAGGAATAATACTTTTGCTAGGAGGCCATAGCGCTTTGGCAGAGTGGCCCAGCGGGGTGCGAGGGGCAGCAGGTGGGGTCCATGCTGCTGGTGAGTTTCTGCTGAAGGAGTACCTCCTTCTGCTCCCCAACACGATTCACCTGCCTCCTCAAGAAAGAGCTGATCTGCCAGGTGCAGTGGAAATGGGGAGGAAGCCAGCATGGGGTGGCCCATGTGCCCGGACATTTGTGTGGGACAGGTAGGGAGTTATGAAAGATGGAATTTGCTAAAGAAACTATCCGGCCTTTATAGAAATGACATGAGATGGGGATTGATCTAGTTATTTGGCTTACCTTTCTAACAAAAGAATGAGGATATTAGATTTGGGATACAGATGGAGAAAGGGCTAGAGTTCATTTAGCTTCTCAGAATGAATCCCTTACCTGAGTCACTGAAGCCGCCTTTCTATTCCTGCCTCAAAGGATGCTCGAGGGACAGACTGCCCTCCCACAGAACACACGGCTCAACTGTCCTTGTCAAATCCCATTGAAAATGTTTCTAAAGTGTATTTTGCCAAAGGCATCTTGAGGTTACCTAAGTGTTTTAAGAGATTCTATTAACCAAGATGCTATTGACCTTGACAAGAATTGGCTTAAACCTGAAATAAAAATAAAAACTGAGATGATGGAGCCCTGAATATGGTTTTCCTCCACTATTTGAAGGAGACTGCTGGTTATTTGGGTCAGGAAGGGGTGTAGAGGATGCTGCTGGAGCCATTTATCCAAGACTGCTGGACTTGGGCTCTCGGAGCCTGACCAGGGGCTCTTGTGGCTCTTGTTGACTCTTCTAGTTCTTGCTTCCTGAACCAAATGGAAGCCCACACATCCACCAAGTAACCAATGTCAGCCTTTTACATGGTTTCACAGGCTATGGTTTTTCCAATGGCCATGTGAGATGTGAGAATTTTGACATTTCATGTCATATGGATGTGAGAGTTGGACCATAAGGAAGGCCGAGCACTGAAGAATTGATGCCTTTGAACTTTGATGCTGGAGAAAACTCTTGAGAGTCCCTTGGAGAAAAATGAAATCAGACCAGTCAATCCTAAAGGAAATCAACCCTGAATATTCGGTGGAAAAACTGATAACTGAGGCTGAAGCTCCAATATGCTGGCTACCTGATGCTGACTTATTGGAAAAGACCCTGATGCTGGGAAAGATTGAAGGCAGGAGAAGGAGATGACAGAGGATGGGATGGTTGGATGGCATCATTTATTCAATAGACATGAGTGTGAGCAAACTCTGGGAGATATTGAAGGACAGGGAAGTCTGGTGTGCTGCAGGCCATGGGGTCATAAAGAGTCAGACACAACTGAATGACTGAACAACAACACCAGGCTATCAATGTATATGACACAACTTTGAGGGATCTCTGCAAAAGAAAAACAGAAAAACTATGGGTGGTAGTGAGTGCCAGCTCAGAGCGCAGGCTCTGGCTCACCCCTTGTCTCTGGGGCTCCTGTAGCCTGTCCTTGGCAAGTGCCATTACTGTTCTCTCCAGAGAAAGCATGTGATGTGCCGATTCCTAGGCTTTCTGATAGTTGTTCATTTCATGGTGAATGAGCCAAGTGGCTTCTGGTCATGGCTTGCTTTCTGTGCAGCCTATTGGTAGAACAACGTGAGTGGCCCACATGGACAGTCATTGTGGGGGCTCCCAGTGGGTGCTTCAGTCTGTGTAGCATTTTGCAAGTAGGCAGTGGCCTGACTGAATCTGGATCCTACAAGAGGTCCCTACTCTTCAGTGACCCTGTAATCACAGTACTCCCCAGTTTGATTGGTCTGATTGTCACATGGGCCTGTGACATTGTGCACTTGGAGGGTGGCTTTATCGACCACCCACCAGCTTCTCCCCACACTGTAAGCACAGGGAGGCCACGGCGCTGGAGTCAGCATCCCACCAGGTGATAAATGAGGGCACACGTGGTTAATTCCTCAGGCTCGATAACCAGAGCAGCAAGGAAAACACACGTGGAGAGGTGCAGCCTGGCCTTTGTTCATGATTAATGGGGAATGTCCAGCTTCAGTGATGCAGGATTATGCTGACATCCCTGAGGGTGAAGAAATCTGTTCTCTGCAAACAGTTGAGAGAGAATATTAGAAAGGAGTGAGCTGTATCAATGCAAGGGAGAGTATAAAAATGCATGCCCGCTCAGAAACTCTGTGTGAGGGTTGAAGCCGTAGTGAAGTTTAAAAGCACCTGGTTACAGGCAGAGGAAAGCTGGCTGAATCTATCAGAATCCTGTCAATGAAATGACCTTTCTCCTCCTCTATGCTTTGAAGCTGGTAAGGTGACTTCGGTGAGGGTGAAAGTCACCATGCAGACAAAGGAATGCAAGTCCAAACTGCTCCAGTCCCCACATGTGGCAGCTCTGGTCACCAGTGAGTGATGCTGTGTGGATGGCCCCTCCAGACTGGGGGTCCCACACTTCCTAACAGCCTGAAATCTTGTCACCATGCCACAATATATCAGTATTTATAATCCAATGAGGAGGAACATACAGAGTCAAATGAGCTGTGTCAAACCATGTTCACTTAAAATCAAATGTTAGTTTTCAGCTCTTCTATTGGGACAAATAAAGTTGGAGATTCTCAGAGAGCTTTACTTTATGATGTTAGGTAAAAGGATGAAAAAAACCTATATTATTAGTTTCATAGATGGGGTTCAAGTGAGACAACTGGTCTGAAGACTGAGATTTTAATGTTCAGTTTTCCCAGGTGAAAAGTGGTAAAACAGATCAGAGACTGATGAAAAGGAGTGAAGATGGTGCAGTCAATGAATTCCAGTGTCTCTGAAGATGAAAACAAGCTTTTTGCTTTTTCATGTGTGATGAACCAGCAGAGCTCGTGCCCAGGAAATTGCAAGTAAACCTCAAAGATCAAGGCTCAGGCCTTGTGTTTGCCGCAACATTAAAGTTTCACACTCGTGGTTCATTTGTTCCACTGCAACACTGAAGAAAGGAGGGGTCTGGTTGTACCCAAGGGGCAGATCCGATCCAAAGGTTTCTAGTCTTTCTATTGTGCAGTGTCAATGGGCTGCCCCTGACCCCACCTTTCTGAGTCCTGTGGGCTGAATTGTGTCCCTCCCACTCAAAAATTCATACACTACTGATTCCATGTATAAAATAGATAACTGATGTGAACTTTCCTGATAGCTCAGATGGTAAAGAATCTGCTTGCAACGCAAGAGACCTGAGTTCGATCCCTGGGTCAGGAAGATCTCCTGGAGAAGAAAATGGTGATCCACTCCAGTATTCTTGCCTGGGAAATCCCATGGATAGAGGAGCCTGGTGAGCTACAGTCCATGGGTTTGCAAAGAGTCAAACATGACTGAGCTACTAACATTGTAATATGAACCTACTGCATAGCACAGAGAACTCTACTTAATGCAGTGTGATGAGCTGAATAGGAAGGAAGTTCAAAAGGGAGAGGATATATGTATATCCTTTATTTTGCTGTACACTAGGAACTAACTCAACATTGTAAAGCAACTATACTCCAATAAAAATTGATTTTAAAAAATCATATGCTGAAGTTCTAATTTCCAGTACTTCAGAATGTGACATTATCTGGAGACAGGATCTTCGCAGAAGTAATCAAGTTAAAATGAAGTCACTGGGGAGGCCCTAAGTCAGTATGACCAGCGTCCTTGTGGGCGTGTGTCTATGTGTCTATTCAGTCACTCATGTCCAACTCTTTGCAACTTTATGTGCTGTCACTTCAGTTGTGTCTGACTCTGGGCGACCCTGTGGACTGCAGCCTGCCAGGCTTCTCTGTCCTTAGGATTCTCTAGGAAAGAATACTAGAGTGGGTTGCCATGCCTTCCTCTGGGGAATCTTCCTGATCCAGGGACTGAATGTACGTCTCTTATGTCTCCCACATAGGCAGGTGGGTTCTTTACCATGAGTGATGCTTGGGAAGTCCTTGCAGCCTTATAGAAAAGGGTAATTTGGACACAGAGACATGCACACAGGGGACACAGGTGAAGTAAAGAAAGTCACCTTCAAGGCAAGGAGAGAGGCCTGGGATAAATTCTCTCCCACAGCCTCAGAAGGAATCATTCCTACAGACACCTTCATCCTGGACTTTCCAGCCTTCAGAGCTGCGAGGTGATGATTTTCTGTTGTCTAAGCCACAGTCTGCGGTGCTCTGTCACAGCAGCCCTAGCAAACACATACACTGGGCCTATTTGGGGCAGAGAGGATCTGTGGTCATATAACTCTAGAACCCAGTGCTCTGTTTTCCTGCATCCCACATCTATCTTCCTTCTGCTTGTGTGTGACTCGTTTCTGGAGATTGGTAAATGCATAGATTCCCAGGGCCTCCCCATGCCCACTAATTTGGGATCTCTTGGGTGGTTCCCCCAAATCACTTGAGGATGTTGTTGCAACACCAACTGTGATCAGTACATCTGGGTGGACCTGGATGATCTGAGGCCACCTTTCAGGTCACGTTGGAGAATTAAACATCTTTAAGTTTGCTACTCAAAGCAGGGTTTACAGACTGTCGGCATAGACATTGTCTGGGAGCTCTGCTGATGCACAGAAACTCAGACTCTACCCCCAAAGAGCTGAATGAGACTCTTGCCTGGGTGTTTCATGGGGCACTAAGTTTCTAAAAGCACCAAGCACTATTAAGCCAGTATAAAAAGAACTTTTTGTTTTAATAAAACAACTAGGTTTCAGGGAATCCCTAGATTTTGCTTCTTTTAGACCATCATGATCGTCTTCATCTTCTGATCCATTCAAAGAAACAGTGCAGTAAAGTAAATGTTATAGTTGGAATAAGGACTCCAGAGCATTTCTGGTAAGAACATTCTGGGAATTTACACTTTCCCATTGGGCTTTCCTCTTTTGATGATGGTAGAAGTTCTAAATCTTGTCTGTGTGTTTAAGATTAAAGGAAAAACACTTTAAAAACATGATCAATTTGAAACTTAGAAAAGACATTTCTCTACTGCCAAAGTAGTCAGATACCCTACCTTTGCCATCTCAGGGTCTGGGTACCAGTGACACTTGCTAAATTAATCCACTGGATCTCTCCCTCCACCAGATACCATCAGTCAGTTTCCCATCTTGAGTCTTTGTTCTCCTGGGAGGCAAAGAGATTTGGAAATCTCTGGAACTTTCCTCAAGTCAATATGTCATTATTAGAAGGTAGACTTAAAATCAGCGTAGAGCTTGTTATAGACCCTGGTGGAAGTAACTGAGATTCCGTACAGCAGGGCAGGGTCTGCTAACAGGGGAACCTCCAGCAGTGACTGAGAGTGTCAAGTTCAGCCTCATCAATCCTTAACCTGTGCTGGAGGGGCTATTCCAAAATGTGGCTTCTCTTCTCCAATTCAGGGAGGAGCTGCCCTCATCTCAGTGACGCCTTCTAGTCAGAGCAGTCTGTTCATCAGTTTACATCCAGAGTAAGATCAGGACACTCACCGGACCCTTCTTCCTTTCTTCACTCAGGATGTTGGAAAACCTTAACCCTCCCCAAACCACGGTTTCCTGGTCAATGACACTGATCATCACACCTGTTATGCAGTGAATAGTCTGTGGAACAATTCAGATGAAAATATCTGAATTTTACAAAACACATCAAACCTTTATTCTAGAAGGGCCCTAGAATTTTTCAGGGATCCAGACAGCCTCCAGGAAGTCTTCTAGCTTTGGATGATCAGAACTATATAGGCTGTTTAGTATCTTAAGAACAAAGATCAAGGTTGATGGCAGGGAAATATGTGAGAAAGTTCAGAATAAAAAATAATTTAAGCAACTATTTCTGAAAGGCTAATGGCCTCAAGAGATGGTCTTCTCTGCATGCACACATCTATTTTAGTTGCTAATCTTGGCTCTGGGTGCATTCTGTGAAATTCTTGGGCATCAGTCTTCTCATTTATGTAATGTAGATGTGAATACCATTTGGATTTTACCAGTTGGTACCACCTTACCATTACCATCACCCCCACCCCCGCCCCCATCATATCAATGTTTGAGGAGGGGTTTGGGTGGGGGCACCCCAAAGCCATCGTGGAGTCCTGGTCATACAGAGCAGTTTGTCAATCAATGTCTGTGCAGACAGTGTGGTTCTGGCTGTTCACGAATAGGGTAAATGACATCCATATAAGGTTGAAAACATGAAACCCACATTCAGCTCTTTGAGCATCTTTGAAAATGTTTAATTGTGGCAAAATATGAATAACATAAAATTGTGATCTTGACTATTTTAGAAATCACAGTTTAATAGGGTTAGGCACACTTACATAGTTTCTGCAACCATCATCACCATTCATCTAAGAACATTTTCTCCGTCCCCATTAAACAACAACTCCCAATTGCCCCCTACTCCCCAAACCTGGTATCATTCAACTTTCTGTCTCTATGAATTTGACTACTCTAGGAACCTCATATAAGTGGAACCATGTAAGATTTGTTCTTTTGTGACTGGCTTATTTCACTTACATAGTGCCCTCAAGGTTCATCCATGGTGTAGCATGTGTCAGAATTTCCTTCCTTTTTAAGGCTGAATAATATTCCATTGTATGTATATCATCTGGCCAGTGGACACCATGTGGCTATTGTGAATAATGCTGCTATGAACATGGGTATACAAATATTTCTTCAAGACCTCGATTTCAATTTTAGGGGGTATATACTCACCATATTTTAATAACAACACATTTCATTCTGCAGTTCTGTCAGAAACAGGGAAGACTGAGGGTTCTGAAGATGCTTCCAGCCATCTGGGCTCTCAGTGGCTGGTAGCAGGTGACTAGCTGACAACCCTCAGAGTGAGTCAGGGGTCCTAGGCACAATCCCAGCTCTGGGTTTTTTTCTGGATGAGCTGTTTTGTTTCATGGGAGGCTGCAGTTTTCTCTTGTGAAGTGAGATGATTGATTTGGTGATTGGTAAAGATCACTGAAATCATGAGAAAGGATTAATGCTACTCATCACCTGAACTTCTCAGAGGCAGGACTTGGGGACAAACGGCTGCCTAGGGTGTTGGTTCCTCCTCTCTTCTCTCCTGACCACCTGGTTGTTTCCCTGGAATGGGTTCGGTTGTATATGGTTTGTGAATTGCTAAAGCTGGAGGGTCTTTCCCAAGACTCAGGTGAAAGCTCAGAGTCCACCTAGTTCCCGGTGGCCCTGCATTCTCTCTCCTAAGAGGTCCTCGAATGCCCTTCATCAGCTTACCAGCTCATGTCTGCTGCTTTTGAGGTGGTCATGACCAGCTAGGAATGAGAACCCTTTACATTTACCTGCTTTTAGGTTCAATGTTTAGCCCCTGAAAGTCAACACCATTTTTCTTTTTTGGTTTTGAAGGAGGAGAAATGAGGTATTTATTTTAAGAAATGGGTTTTAGTACAGTTGGGCAGAACTCTTCAAAATCCCCTTCCCTGTGGTGATGTGGTGAGAAGCACAATGGAAGTTGAAAGCTCAGGTTTGTTGGAAGTTTTGTTGGATGGACTGCTGAACACAAACACATGTGCCTTCAAAATAATGGTGGTGCAGTAGAAAAAAAAAAAATCCTCCTGCCAATGCAAGAGATGTAATGGACATGGGTTTAATCCCTGGGTTGGGAAGATTCCCTGGAGTAGGAAATGGCTACCCACTCCAATATTCTTGCCTGGGTCATCCCATGGACAGAGGAGCCTCGTGGGCTACAGTCCATAGGGTCGCAAAGAGTTAGACACGTTTGAGCGACTGAGCACACACACACAGCACACAGTATAACCCCCCTGCAGCTGTGTAACTAACAGCTAGAAAACACACGACAATGGGCCTGTCTGTGGGGCTCTGGGACTTTGTCCTTCCCCATCTGCCAACAGGACCCTTTTTACAGGACTGGGCCAAAGTGATTCTGCTCCCACATGGAACTGCAGGAAGACCTGAAGATGAAAAATACAACAGGCACAAATAAAAGAACATTTTTGAAAACCAACACGTCTCAATTTTAAGATTTGAGTGAGCAAATCTTAGTGTGGTTGCCTCTCACTAGCCAAAAGACTGGCTCTAATTTTATCACCCTAAGTTGTAGGCACTGCATGATACTCTCAATTTTAATACAATACAGTCCTCGAGAGCCAGTCTCTTTATGTCAGTTCAAGTCACAAGTGCATTTGCGACTCTTTGACAGAACTCACCAACTGTAAGCTCTCGCGTTTTGATTTCAGGTGGAGAAACAGCGCTATGTCTGAACAGAAGCCTCAGGAGCACCCTGAGCAGGGCTGGCGGCCATGTGGTTTGCTGCAACTTCTTGTTTTTCTCTTCTTTCTTCTTTTAATAAGCTATTTATTTTATAACAGTTTTAGATTTGTGGGAAAACTGCAAAGACAGTACAAAGAGTTGCTGTAAGTCCCTCCACCAGTTTCCTTCATTTAACGCCACTAAAATGAAAGTGAAAGTGTTAGTCACTCAGTCGTGTCCCACTCTTCGGTACCCCATGGACTATAGCCTGCCAGCCTCCTCCATCCATGGGATTCCCCAGGCAAGAATACTGGAGTGGGTTGCCATTTCCTTCTCCAGGGCATCTTCCTGACCCAGGGATTGAACCTGGGCTTCCCACATTGCAGGCAGATTCTTTATAGTCTGAGCCACCAGGGAAGTCCCAGTCACAGGCCTTAAGCACATAGAAAGGATTGAAATCATACATTGTATGCCTTCTGGCCACAGAGGAAATAAGTTAGAAATTAATAGTAGAAAGGTAACCAGAAAAATCCTTAAATGGTCAGAAATAGGCAATATATTTTAATATAGCTATTGATCAAAAAATTTAATAAGTATTAGAAAATATTTTGTATAGACTGTTAATAAAAATATGTCATATCAAGACTTGTAGGATACAAGTACAGCTTGTCTTCTGATGGAAAAGAACACCACTCAGGAGAACGATGAGTTGCAGCTACATGCAGCAACAAAGAGACTCTCACAGAACAGGAGAAGCCCCATGAAGACGCAAATGGGTCCACATGGCGTGGTTACACTTCCAAAATTTAAACACTGGGCAAACAAATATGGGACTGGAAATCAGTGCAGAGGATTTCCCCTCTGTGAAGGGGTTGTGAAGGGGTTGCTAGGGGCCATTTGGAGAGCTGGGCATGCTTCATCTCATGATCAAGGTGCTGGTAACAGAAGGATATTTGTTTTGTGAGCGTTTATTGAGCTGGAGGAGTGTTTGTGTGCAATTAGCATTCCCTGGATTTATGGCCTCTTTATTCCCTGGTGGCTCAGATGGGAAAGTGTCTGCCTGCAGTGCAGGAGACCCGGGTTGGATACCTGGGTTGGGAAGATCCCCTGGAGAAGGAAATGGCAACCCACTCCAGTACTCTTGCCTGGAAAATTCCATGTACCGAGGAGCCTGGTAGGCTACAGTTCATGGGGTTGCAAAGAGTCAGAGATGACTGAGCGACTTCACTTTCACTTTTCTTTCTGGGAGTAGCCTGCCTCCTCCTGGGTAAATGATCCCCGGAGGTCCCCAGTGTAGCTCACGAGAGGCTTTCCTCTTTACAGTCTTTACAGTCTCACGGCTCCCGTCTTGCATCTATCTCAAAGCATAGCAGAAGTTAAAAGAGTGTAATAACAGGGTTGTTCCTTGGCCCCACACTGGTTCCTGTCACTGCAGTGAATGACCTGTGTGACCCCATGTGGCTGCTGTCTCCCCTGTGAGCTGGGTGCAAAGCAAGATCAACTTCTTAGTTTATCAGGAGGATTACATACTTCCTACCTAGCACAGAGGCTACCAATGAGTAATAACCACAAGTCATTACTAATAGGTTTTATTTATAACTAAGGCAAAGTTTAAACCACATTTTATTTTAAAAAACAATGGCTATTACTTTCTTTTTGGCTGTTCAAACCTGTAGCTCTCAACTCTTTTATTTTTTCATCATTAAGAAACAGTTTTAACAATAGTCAAGGTTGAATTATTTAAAAAACAAATACTTGTATCTCTACAGAACAAAACTTTTTTTCAGTGAAAACTTTAGTTACAAAAATAGAGTAAATGATAATGACAATAAGGTTTTTTCATTCTTTTTACAGATGAAAATAACATCTCCTATAATTGCTGTAGTTAGGGGCTCATTTTGTCTTAGCAAGAAAAACAATAGTAACAACACAGAACTACAGAGCTAGTTGCTGCATGGCATCTTACTAAGCCAATGAAGGTCAAAGGTTTCCAAACACATTTATCAGAATCTCAGATCTGGGAACCTGTGTCTTTAAAAGTTCTTAAGTGCTCTTAAAATGTCTTTCAAGGAGTTTGGAACAGTCCACGAGGACTGGGAATCTGATATGATTTACCTCCACCTTTAAAAGAAAACTCAGCCACCTAAAACATGGACATCTTCCCTCCTATTAACTGGAGGAGGGCTTGGCACCACACTCCAGTATGCTTGCCCGGACAGTCCCCAAGGACAGAGGAGCCTGGTGGGTTACAGTTCGTGGGGTCTCAAAGAGTCGGATACGACTCAGCGACTAAGCACAGAATAGCCCAGCAAAGGTATTTAAGTAATGTCTGTTTGGCAGACCTGTTCACAACTTATTTCAATGATTACCATTTTTCCTTGAGAAGGGTGTGGTTCTTTGTGCTTTAGTATATCATCTCTTTCGGGAATGTCTTGTCTGAAAACAGAACATCCGAGTCCTGTTTTGTCCTGGGAAAGCAGGGGGTGCGGGGTTGCTCCAGTCAAGGACCAGAAAAGTGACTACACAGCTGATTCATGAGGTGGGCCAGGACTGAGGAAGCAAATGCACAAATCGGTGGGGAGGCTGGGAGGTGGGCAGAGGGAGTCTTCGGGGTCTGCTGCATTGCAATTCCAAGGACTGGAGATTGCAACAGACAGATCAGAGTCCCAGCTCAGCTGGTGAGTGGACAGGGGCTGGGGAAATCTGCCATGCTAGCCCTGGCCTCACCATGGGACTCTTCAGCAGGGAACCATACTTCTTACTGGGTGACCCAGGGGCCCAGGAACACATGACGTGGCTCAGGCTGCCAGGCCTGTTTGGGGTTTAGCCTGGGAACCAGCATTTTGTCACTTCTGCCACATTCCACTGGTTAAAGCAGGTCCTGCACCCAGTTCGGATTTGAGAGGACGAGGCCACCCAAGGACATGGATCCTGGGAGGGCTAGTAATTGGGGTTATCAGTCCACCCAGCCACCCTTGCTCACATCTCTTTCCATCCTTGCAACCCATATGGAGAGCACAGAGCAGGGACTGAGTGATGTTCGATGAGGGAGGGATGGGTGTGCAAGTAATCAGCCCAACCTGCCTTCGTGTTTTTGGTTCCTGGCATGGGAGGTGGCAGCTCAGTCTTCCCAGAGTGGCCCCCTGCCCTGCCCTCACCTCCCTCCCTCCCTCTCCATCCACTCCCCCTGCTCACAGCCTCTGACGTGGGGGAGGGCGCAGAGGGGAGGAGGGGGCCCTGGGGCATAGGCAGGCTTGGTCTTGAAATCTGCCTTTGCCACTCATTCCCCAGGCAGTCTTTGAACCTCACTCTCCAGGTCTACCCAGAGGGGAAAGACCCAGAAAATATCTTTTCTCAGAGGCATTCCCTAGGGAAAAGTGCCAGGAGAAGGAAGGAGGGGTGAAAACAGAGACTTTAGTCCCCTTGGAGAGTGTCATGATGAGTCAGCTCTTAGGCTGCCTGTTCTCCAGACTCTTGGGGTTTTATTGACCCTCCAGAGCTAATAGTGCAGGGAACGGGGTCTGCGTTATGCTGAGCTTTGCTTTGTCCGAATGCCTAGAGATTGTGTTTAAAATTTGGCATCACTGTGAAATTTCCAGCTTAACCCATTTGGATGGAAGGTAGGTTGTAAACCTGTGTTTGATATTCCTGCAGGCAGATCAAGTGGTCTGTCTTAGCCTCCAGGATCAAGTAATTGTGTCGCTGAGCGGAGCAGATGATGGGATTCTCATGTCTTTTTTGCTGAGCAGATGATGGGATTCTCATGTCTTTTTTTTTGTTCAGGAGACCAGAATTCAAATTCTGCTGTGCTAATGGGAGATGTGGCACTTCTTGTCCCATTGTTTTCTGAGTCAGCCTGTGGGCAACCTGGCGAGAGATTTAACTGCAAGGCTGAGTCCTAGGACTTGGGTGGGTCCTGAGTGTAAAGAACAGAAGTGTGGTCCTTTCATTACATTTTATGCTCACCCTACCCCCAGGCAGACAGCTTGGGCTCTCCTGGACATCTGTTCCCTCTCTGACCGTGTGCAGGCCCTTATCTGCCACCCTGGCAGATGGCATGAACACTGATAGAGGTGTTGGTGTGTGGCTTGTAGGCTCAAGAGCCTTCTGTTGAAGACTCTCGTTCCTCCTGTTCCATCCGCATTTTCCTCTATGTTGGGTGAAGAGGCAGTGGAATGACTCCTGACCAGCTCAGGAGGCCCAAGAGGAAAAAATCATTTGTCTTATTTAAATCACTCCTTTTTGTGTGGTTTTTTTTTTCCCCTGATGAGAGGAGTTATAAGGATTGAGTGGCAGGTGGATTTCTGCCACTCAAAGCCAAACCGTACTAAATATTTCAGCAGTCAACTGGTCTGACCATGCATTATTATCAGATTATGTCATCCAGACACAGATTTCCCCTCCATGGTGAATTGCTGGGACCATCCCACCTGTTCTCTTTTCCTCTCAAGCTTTGTTTATGGCCAGAATTTCTGCAAATGGGAAAAAGGAGAGGCAAATGGCACCCAGTGGCTGGGCTGGTTCAGTTTTTAATGGAGTTGCTACTTGATTTCTCAAAGAATGTTTAAGTGGAGAAAGACGTTGGCAAGAATTTGATTTTTGAATTGTCAACATGTATTTCAACTCTAAACAAGGGTAGAGAATATACTGTTTAAAAGAAGTCTAAAAACCTTCCATTTCAAGCACACAAATGCAGAGAGAGTGGTATAAGGAAATCTCACAGACCCCAAACCCAGCTTCAACGATTAGCAACACTTTTCAACTTTGTTTCATTTATTAATATACAGTAGTTCTTTGAGTGTGAACCACAAGCAACATCTCCTGGCTACACATTGCATTAAGCTGTTAGCTCCCTTAATTCTCTTGTAGTCTAAAAGCGTCTCCCATCTCTATTTATTTGTCTACTTATTTATTTTTGTCTGGAGGAAACATGCCATTTGTCCTGTAGAATGTCACATTAGAATGTCACACATGGTCAGATTTTTAAGTCTCCATGTTTCTCTGTCCACAGCTATGTGGCAAACATCTCTGTGAAAACATACATTACAGCATTCTGGGAGGTGCAGGTAATGACCTTGCCCTGTTCTTGGCTTCCCAGGTGATTCTTGTAGTTTCTAATGGTGCCATGACCAGCATCATTTCTCTATCAATGAAAAACTAAGGTTGGAGGGAGGTGGGGAATGGGCCAGAGACTGATACACTGGCAGGGGTGCCTGGTACATAGTAGATACTCAATATTATTTGAACAAGTTCATGAAACAAAAGGACCTACTATCTGTGCCCTCAGCATCCCCAGGGGGGGCCTCTAGGACACCACTGCTGACTTAGGACATCAGACACTTTCTCCTGGACTCCCCTGCAAACATGACCAAGTCTGACACCCAGAGCTCTATCTAGGTAGAGACTCAGCTGGTGAAGTTCAGAGGAGAAGCAGTCCTGGTTTAGTCTAGCTCTGTTGTGTTCCTTCTAAGGCCTGCTTGATTAAAAGTGAGTGACGCAAAAGCAGGAACTCTCATTCAAAGCTCCTGCGAGTGGGACTGCAAAATGGAAGATGGGTTGGCAGTTTCTTACAAAATGAAACTACTCTTGTCATACCAATTGTGCTCTTTAGAATATTCCCAAAGAAGTTGAAAATGTGTGCCCATGACAAAATTTGCACATGGATGTTTGCATAGCAGCTTTGTCTGTAAATGCCAAAACTGAAAGTGACCAAGATGTCCTTCAGTAGGTGAATGGATAAATAAACTGTGATACATCACCACAATGGGATATTATTCAGTGCTAAAAAGAAATGAGCTATCAAGCCATAATGGAGAAGGAAATAGCAATCCACTCCAGTATTCCTGCCTGGAAAATTCCATGGGAAGAGGAGCTTGGTGGGCTACAGTCCATGGGGTCACAAAGAGTTGGACAGGACTAAATGCATGTTATGAAGTGAAATAGGCCAATCTGGAAAGGCTACATACTGTATGATTACAATTCTATGGCATTCTGGAAAAAGTAAAACCATGGGGATGATACAACATGTGAAATGCTGGGCAGGATAAAGCACAAGCTGGAATCAAGATTGCCAGGAGAAATACCAATAACCTCAGACATGCAAATAACACCACCCTTATGACAGAAAGTGAAGAAGAACTAAAGAGCCTCTTGATGAAAGTAAAAGAGGAGAGTGAAAAAGTTGGCTTAAAACTCAACATTCAGAAAACTATTATCATGCCATCCGGTCTCAACACTTCATGGCAAAGAGATGGGGAAACAATGGAAACAGTGACAGGCTTAATGTTTTTGAGGTCCAAAATCACTGCAGATGGTAGCTGCAGCCATGAAATTAAAAGACACTTGCTCCTTGGAAGAAAAGCTATGACCAACCTAGACAACATATTAAAAAGCAGAGACATTACTTTGCTGACAAAAGTCCATCTAATCAAAGCTATGGTTTTTCCAATAGTCATGTATGGATGTGAGAGTTGGACTCTAAAGAAAGCTGAGTGCTGAAGTGTTAATGCTTTTGAACTGTGGTGTTGGAAAAGACTCTTGAGAGTCCTTTGGATTGCAAGGAGATCAAACCAGTCCATCCCAAAGGAAATCAGTCCTGAATATTCAATGGAAGGACTGATGCTGAAGCTGAAACTCCAATATTTTGGCCACCTGATATGAAGAGCTGACTCATTTGAAAAGACCCTGATGCTGGGAAAGATTGAAGGCGGGAGGAGAAGAGGACGACAGAGGATGAGATGGTTAGATGACATCACCGATGATGGCATCATGGACACGAGTTTGAGCAAGCTCCAAGAGTTGGTGATGGACAGGGAGGCCTGGCATTCTGCAGTCCTTGAGGTCACAAAAAGTCAGACACGACTCAGTGACTGAACTGATGGAAATGATAAAATGTGGGGGAATGCCAGGGGTTGAGGGGTTGGAGCACAGAGGATTTTTAGGGTAGTGAAAATGTGTTGTATGATACTATAGTTATGAACACATGTCATTATGCATTTGGCAAATCCCATACAATGTACAACACCGAGAGTAAACCATAATGTAAACTATGGACCCTGCATGACTATGATGCATCAATGTAGGTTCATGAATGGTAATAAATGCACCACTGTGGTGGGGGATGTTGATAGTAGGGAAGCTGTCTATATGGGGATTGAGCTCTGTACTTTCTTCTCAGTTTTGCTGTGAGCCTTCAACTGACCTAAAATAAAATCGATTTGTTTATTACTGGAATATAAATGTGTTACAATGTTGTGTTACTTTCTGCTGTACATCATCGTGACTCAGCCATAACTCTACACATATCTCCTCCCCATTGGGTCTCTCTCCCATCCCCCATATCCCACCCCTCTGTGCATGCTAAGTTGCTCCAGTCATGTTCAACTCTTTGTGAGCCTATGGACTCATAGTCCACCAGGCTCCTCTGTGCATGGGATTCTCCAGGCAAGAACACTGGAGTGGGTTGCCATGTCCTTCTCCAGGGGATCTTCCTGACCTAGGGATTGAACCTGCATCTCTTACATCTCCTGCATTGGCAGGAGAGTTCTTCACCACTAGAGCCACTTGGGAAGCCCATCTAGGTCATCCCAGAGCTCCAGGCTGAGACCCCTGTGCCTGTGCTATATAGCAGGTCCCCTCTAGCTAGCTATTATACACATGTAGTATATATATGTCAGTGTTACTCTTTCCATTTGTCTCACCCTCTCCTCCTCCCACGGTGTCCACAAGTATTTTCTCTATGTCTGCTCTTCTATTCCTGCTCTGCAAAGAAAGTCTCTTAAAAAAAAAAAAAGGGTTGAAAAAGATGCCTGGAAATGGGAAATCCTTCTGCATCTGCCCCAGCTTCCTCTGATGGAAACAAGGGAGTTGTTAGGGCTGGTAGGTGTCTGCAGAGCTTCAGGGGAGGGACTAGTCAGTGACATTTGCCTGCACAACCCCTGAGGGGTCACTCCTTTCTCTGGACACACAGGTCTGTGTGGGTTCTCAGAGCTTTTTCTTTTTTCTTTAGGCAGTATTTCTGCATTTGATATTTATTTCACAACAGTGTCTTGTTTCTCAGGCTGCTGTGAACAGAAATAAAATAGTAGGTATGAAAATGTCTTTAGATCTTCAGAAGAAAGCCATCTTATAAACCTTGGTTATTATTCCTAATAAAATGATTCAGGACATCAATCTCCTATTCATCCACTTCATCAAATAAAAGATAATCTCTATTAATTCCCTCATCAACTCCTACCCACACCTCTTTCCTCCCACCTCCTCTGTAGAAAATAAATATCTGGTTTTATTTAATTAGGGGGTATAAAGTTTATGTTTGTCTCAGAGGTTTCTTTCTTCTAAAACAACTTTGTAGTTTTCCAGGTGGAAAAAAAGGAGAACTGGGACTGGCTACTTCACTTTCTCTTTTTCCTTAAGATTCTAGCAGTAGGGTTCTTTCATTTCTGTAACTACATGCGTGCTAAGTCACTTAGTTGAGTCTGACTCTTTGCAACCTTATGGACTGTAGCCCACCAGGCTCACCATCCATGAGATATTTCAGGCAAGAATACTGGAGTGGGTGCCATTTCCTTCTCCAGGGCATCTTCCTGGCCCAGGGATTGAACATGCTTCTCCTATGTCTCCTGCATTGCAGGCAGATTCTTAACCACTGAGCCACCTTTCCAATATTGGGTTTTTCAGTACAATTGGAAGGTTTTCCAAGGAAACCTGAACTAGACCTTTTATCTAATCATTGCTGTTTTGCAACTTTTAACCTTGGAATTATTTCTCATATTGGTTGGCCATGGGATAATTTCTAATATTTCAGTTTGTTTTATGGGAGATGAATCACTGCAGCCTTGTAAACTGTGGCCCTGGGATCTGGGGCCTGGTGTGGAGACTTAGAGACACCACCAGGGACTCGCTCAGTTTTTAAGTCTCGGCCTCCGTGTTCATGCTGACCTTTCTTGGCTCAACGCCTGTGGGTTCTAGCAAAACTGAGTTCTCTTTTCCTTGCAGAGGAGTGGCTGACTGAGCGAAGCTTCTAACAGAGGAAGGAATCTTTTGAGGGTTAAGAGTTTGCTGTAGAGTTTACTTCCACGCTGAGAAGCTGGGGAGTGTGAGATGTGTTTCCTGGGCAGACCAGTTTCCTGAGTAAAATGGGGATAATAGCAGCTTCCTTTTGAACTTTGCTGGTGACCTTGGCAAGCGTTAGGGGTGGGTGGAGTCTGAGGCCATGCTGCAATATGATTGCTTTGCCAGGAACTGGATGCTGAGACTTTATGAGAGCCTCCCACTGTCTAGACTCCTCCAGCATTGAGCAGGATCACACTCTACAGCTGGGCTCTGTGCACCACTCCAGGGGAAGTGAGCTGTAGGTCCTGGGTCAGGCTGACATGCTCACAAAATAACCCCAGTTTTATCAACAACCCCCAACAGAACCACTTCCACTTCTGGAAGTTCTTTGACTCTTGAGAAGCCACAAACCTCCCATTTCCCCTGCATACTTATGATATCTAATAGGACCTTCAAAAAACTGGTTCTTTTGGGGCTATAGACCTTCTTTTTTTTTCTTTACAGTGTCTTTGCCGTGAGTGTTGTGTCTCCTTTACTTATATCAACCTAATAGCTCCTGCAAGTATATCTCAAAAATTTAAGGCCCTGGGTTGGTTTGGTGGCCTAAGGGTTCCTCATAACCTCATAGCCTGTTTTACTTAGTAAGATAAAACAGTGCTTTCAGTTTGAAATGGAAATATGTCTCCACTTGTAACAGTGCAATAAGCTAAGAAAAGT
Source organism: Dama dama (assembly GCF_033118175.1). Classification (NCBI taxonomy): domain Eukaryota; kingdom Metazoa; phylum Chordata; class Mammalia; order Artiodactyla; family Cervidae; genus Dama; species Dama dama. The sequence continues at coordinate 22,307,606 of NC_083696.1, read as the reverse complement.
GAGCCCAGTTACCTTCTTAGGTATAGATACTCAGCTGTCACAGAGTCATTTAATGAAAAGGCTGTTATTTCTCCATCAAATTACCTTTGAAACCTAGTTAAATCATTGTTCATACAGTATGACTGTATTTCTGGACTCTCTATTCCATTCAATCAATTTTTAAAAAATCTATATTTTCAACAAACGTATACTGTCTTGATTACTGTAAGCCCATTATAACCCGGAAATCAGATAGTATCAGCTCTCCAAATTTGCTGTTATTTTTAAGTGCTATTTTAGCTATTGTAGGTATTTTCAATTTCTGTATGACTTTTATATTCAATTACCAAATTAAAAAAAGACCTGCTGTAATTTCAATTGAGATAACATTAATAGTATAGATTAATTTGTGGAATTGACATATTAATAGTACTGAGTCTTTCAACTCATGAATAACCTATATATCTTCATTTGTTTAGGTCTTCTTTAATTTTTCTCAACAATGTTCTGTAGTGAAAACTACACTGAAAAGTGTATAGTTCCTTCACTTTTGTCAGATTAATTCCTAAGTATCTCATGTTTTTCAGTTCAGTTCAGTTGCTCAGTCATGTCCAGCTCTTTGCGACCCCATGAATCGCAGCATGCCAGGCCTCCCTGTTCATCACCAACTTCAGGAGTTTACTCAAACTCATGTCCATTGAGTCGGTGATGCCATCCAGCCATCTCATCCTCTGTCATCCCCTTCTCCTCCCGCCCCCAATCCCTCCCAGCATCAGGGTCTTTTCCAATGAGTCAACTCTTCACATCAGGTGGCCAAAGTATTGGAGTTTCAGTTTCAGCATCAGTCCTTCCAATGAACACCCAGGACTGATCTCCTTTAGGATGGACTGGTTGGATCTCCTGGCAGTCCAAGGGACTCTCAAGAGTCTTCTCCAACACCACAGTTCAATAGCATCAATTTTTCGGTGCTCGGCTTTCTTCACAGTCCAACTCTCACATCCATACATGACCACTGGAAAAACCATAGCCTTGACTAGATGGAACTTTGTTGGCAATGTAATGTCTCTGCTTTTTAATATGCTATCTAGCTTGCTCATGTTTTTATGCTAATGTAAATGACATTATTTATTTTTCAATTTCCAATTGTTTGTGGTAAGTACATAGAAATACAACTCATTTCTATATATTGACTTTGTAGTCCAAAAAATTGCTAAGCTCACTTGCTTATTCTATTAGTTTTTCTGTAGATTCCATCAGATTTCTATATAGATGATCATATGGCATAGACAAATAATAAAAGAAAGATTTGTTTCCTTTCCTAATATGAGTGCCTTTAATTTCTTTTTCTTACTGGAATCTCCAGTACATTGTTAAATAGAAATGTGTTGTTTCTGATTTCAGGAGAAAAGCATTCTGTCTTTTACCACCAAGTATGATATGGTCTATGGATTTTTGGTAGATCACTTTCTAGTCTTTGTGTGATGAAATTGTTTCTATCTCCAGTAGATGTTGGGTTTTATCAAGTGCATTTTCTGTGTTTACTGAGGCAATGATAGGATTTTTCTTTTTCAGCTTGTTAATATTATGAATTACATTGATTAATTTCTGAATATTAAGCCAACTTTGCATTTTTGAGATAAACTCCACTTGGTTATGATGTCTTTTGCTTTTGATATATTGTCAGATAGATTAGCTAAAATATTATTGAGCATTATTGCACCTGTATCTATGCGAAGTAGTGATATGTATTGTCATTTCTTTAATATCTTTTCTGTTTTTTGGATCAGGATAATGCTGGTCTCAAAATGAGCTAAGAAGGATTCCTTCCTTTCTAATTAAGGATTTTTGTAGAATTATAATTATTTCTTCCTTAAATGTTTTGTAAAAATTCACCAGTGAAGCTGCAAGGGAGTAGCAATTTTGTGTGTGTTTATGAGAAGGTTTTTACTTACAAATTAAATTTCTTTAATTTATGGTTATTTGGGCTATCTGTTTCTTCTTGGGTGAACACTGGTAGTGTTTTTCAAAAACTGTTCATCTAAGTAGTTAAATTAGTTGACACAAAATTGTTTCTGATAACACTTTATTGTCCATTATTATTTTGACTCTGATGTGATGTCCCTTTTCTTTACCTAATTTTGGTAATTTGTGACTTCTCTTTTTTGTGATCAATCTTGCTTCATATCTATCAATATTATTGATCATCTTAACGAAGCCACATTTTATTTTATTGATTTTTGTCTTTCTATTTTGTTTTACTAATTTCCACTCAGATATTTATTTATCCTTTCTTCTACTTACCTTTGGGTTTAACTGCTATTTTTTGTCTATTCTTAATGTAGGAGCTGAGATTTTAAATTTGAGACTTTTGTTTTTAAGTATGTGTTTAGTCACTCAGTCGTGTCTGACTTTGCAACACCATGGACTGTAGCCCGATAGGCTCCTCTGTCAATGGAATTTTCCAGGCAAGAATACTGGAGCTGGTTGCCATTTCCTTCTCCAGGCAGTCTTTCCAGTCCAAGAATTGAACCACATCTCTTGTGTGTCCTGCATTGGCAAGCTGACTCTTTACCAGTAGGGCCATCTGGGAAGCCCAGGTGTTTGTTTTTAAATAGTAATGTTTAATGTTACATATTTCTCCCTAAATATTCTAGTGATCTCTCATAAATTTTGATTTTTTTGTGTTTTTATTTACAAAATATTGTCTGATTTGACTTCTTCTTCAGTTCATGACTTATTCAGAAATGTTATGTTTAGTTTCCATGTGTTTGGAGAATTTTCCAGAGATCTTTCTGTTGTTCATTGTAAATTTAGTTCCACTGTGAGTACAGCACAAAATCTGTATGGCTTGGAACATTGTACATTTCTTGAGACTTGTTTCATAGCCCTAAATTTGACCTATCTTCATAAATATTATGTGTACACTTGAAAATATTATGCTATTGCTATAGCATAATAATAGTATATTATGCTATTGTTGGGATGGGAGGAGAGTTCCATAAATATTAATTACACTAAGTTAGGTGGCAGTGTTGTTCAAATACTCTATATTCTTACTGAGTTTTTGTCTAATTATTCTATCAGTTATTGAATGAAGGTTCTTGAATTCTCTAATCATACCTAAGAATTTATATACTTTTCTGTGTAGTTATATCAGTTTTTGCTTCATTTATTTTTATTTTATGTTATTAGATGGTAGGTACATCTTCTTCATGAATTGATCCCTTCATCATTATGAAATCTCTTTCTTTATTCCTGGTTATTTTGTTTGTATAAAATCTACTTTGTCTGGGGACTTCAATGATAGTCCAGTAGCTAAGACTTCACACTCTCAATGCAGGGGACCTGAGTTTGATACCTGGTCAGGGAACTAGCTCTCACATGGGGCAACTAAGAGTTCTCATGCTGCAAGATTCTAAAGATTCTGCAGATCACAATGAAGATTGACAGTCCCATGTGCAGCAGCAAAGACCCAGGGCAGCCAGATAAGTAAATAAAAATAAATATATACTAAAAAATAAAAAGAACTTTGGTAGCAGTTCCAGCTTTTTTTGATTAATATTAGCATGGTATATCTTTCCTCATCATTTTACTTATAATTAATGTATGTTTATACTTAACATATGTTTCCTGTGGATGATATATATTTAGGCCTTGCTCTGGCATTCAATCTAAGGATCTCTGTCTTTTAATTGGGCTATTTAGACCATTTACCTTTCATGTGATTGATATGGATATGATCATTTGATGTTTCTATTTGTTTCCTTTGCTCTTTTTCTATTTTTCTGTTTTTTTCCCAAAGTTTCATTATGATTGATTTATCAATTTGGATTGTTATAATTCAAAGCTCATAATTATTAGAATTAATGTTTTAATTTTTATCTTTGTCAGTTTTTTTAAAAAACATGTTTGTTTTTGGCTGTGCTGGGCCTTCGTTACAACGTGCAAGCTTTCTCTAGTTGCCACAAGCAGGGGCGACTCTCTAGTTGAGGTTCCTGGGCTTCTCACTGTGGTGGCTTCCTTTGTTGTGGAGTGTGGGCTTTAGGCACACGAGCTCAGTAGTTTCACCCTGCGGGCTCCAGAGCATGGGCCCAGTAGTAGTGGGGCATGGGCTTCGGTGTCCCACAACATGTGGAATTTTTCTGAACCAGGGCTTGAACCTGTGTCCCCTGAATTGGCAGGTGGATTCTTTCTGGACTACGAGGGAAGTCCTGTTGGTTTCATTAACTATAACTTTTGGTTTGTTATTCCAGAGCTTGCTTTAATTTTTTTATATATAGTTTTTAATTATCACAGACTAGTTTTTAGTGCTGTTACTTCTCATATTGTATAAGAACCTAACCTTTTACTTTTTCTCATCCATAATGTTGTTCATTATTGTCATACATTTTTATATAATTAATTACATAACCAATAAACCCCATAGAACAATGTTATTCTTTGTTTAAATAGTCAATTATCTCTTAAAGATTTTAAATAATGAGAACAAAATATTATACTTTTAGTCATATAGTTACCAATTCTGATACTTTTCATTCCTTTGTATAGATCCATATTTTCCGGTGGTATCAAGTTCCATCTGTCTGTAGGACATTCTTAAACAATTCTTATAGTGCAGGTCTGCTGTGTGTGAAGTCTTTAAGCTTTTATATTTTTTAAAGTGGCATTATTTGCCTTAACTTTTGAAAGACGTTTTCATGGAACACAGAATTTTGAATTGACAGAATCTTTTCTTTCAGTACTTTAAAAACTGTTACTGTACTGATTTCCCATTTGCATTATTTCTGACAAGAATTTTGCTGTCATTCTTATTTTAGGTCCTTGTATATAATGACTTTTTTCCTCTGCTTGATTTTAATATTTTCCCTTTATTTGAGCTATTTCATAATAATGTGCTTTGATGTTTCATATAATATGGCTTCATGTTTTTGTAACTGGAGTTCAATGAGCTTCTTGGATCTGTGGCTTTTTTCTTTTCCTCAAGTATGATAAACTTTTGTCATTATGTTATCAAATATTCTTCCTGTTTCTACTCTCTCTTCCAAGGATTACCTATATGTTAGGTATTCTGAAGTTGTCTTACAGCTCATTGATGATGTGTTTATTTTTAGAAATTCTTTTTTCTCTCTGTGTTTCATTCTTCATAAAAAGTAAGATTTTTCTAGTTTAGCTGATAGTTCAGTTCAGTCGCACAGTCGTGTCCAACTCTTTGTGACACCATGAACCACAGCACACCAGGCCTCCCTGTCCATCACCAACTCCTGGAGCCCACCCAAACCCAAATCCATTGAGTCAGTGATGCCATCCTAACATCTCATCCTCTGTCATCCTCTTCTCCTCCTGCCCTCAATCTTTCCCAGCATCAGGGTCTTTTCAGATGAGTCAGCACTTCGCATCAGGTGACCAAAGTATTGGAGTTTCAGCTTCAGCATCAGTCCTTCCAATGAACACGCAGAACTGATCTCCTTCAGGATGGACTGGTTGGATCTCCTTGCAGTCCAAGGGACTCTCAAGAGTCTTCTCCAACACCACAGTTCAAAAGCATCAATTCTTCGGTGCTCAGCTTTCTTTATAGTCCAACTCTCACATCCATACATGACCACTGGAAAAACCAAAGCCTTGACTAGATGGACCTTTGTTGACAAAGTAATGTCTCTGCTTTTTAATATGCTGTCTAGGTTGGTCATAACTTTCCTTCCAAGGAGTAAGTGTCTTTTAATTTCATGGCTGCAATCGCCATCTGCAGTGATTTTGGAGACCCCCAAAATAAAGTCAGCCACTGTTTCCACTGTTTCCCCATCTATTTGCCATGAAGTGATGGGATCAGAAGCCATGATCTCAGTTTTCTGAATGTTGAGCTTTAAGCCAACTTTTTCACTCTCCTCTTTCACTTTTGGGACAGGCGCTATTCTGGTTGTGTGTGTACTTCAAGCACTGTTCCTTTCAGTCCTCTTTAGGGGTTCTTCCCCAGCCTTGGGTAGTTTCTTCATGCTTATATGTGACCAGTATTCGGCAGAACATTCAAGGGAAACCCAGGGTTCTCTCCCTGTGCACTTCTCTCCAGTACTCTGTCCTGTGACCTCAAGCCACCTTGGTCTCCCAGACATTCAGGTCCATCTCCTCAGCTCATAGGTTCATCAGGTCCCCCCGAGTACTCCTATCTGTGCCCCAAACTGAAAACACAATTAAAGCAGTAATAATAGTGAGACAATTGTTGGATTCACTTCATTTGTTTCTTATTTTTCAGGGATTACTGTCCTTTGTTGATCAAAATCCAGTGACTGGAAAACAATTGCTTCATCTGATTTATTACCTATACGTTTGTGAATAAACTATTATTTTATATAATTTGTTATTTACATATGTGTGCAGGGGTAAGTCTGAGGTCTGTTATTTTCATCATGGCTAGAAGCTTCTGTCTTAATACTTTTATTTGAAAACTTGGGTAAACTCAATAATTTCCTAGGAATGTATAATTTACTTAAACTTACTTGAAAAATGTCAAGGCACAGTTTCCCAGACAGGAAATAGAAAAAGTTGCCAGTTAAATCTTGAGAGCTCACTAGATTCAGTTGTTTTCACACACAAAAATATTCTACCAAGTTTTATACATTAAAATCTATGATGTTATTAAGTGCTTCTGTTCTAGAATTTAGAAAAAGAAAGGAAGCAACCAAGTCATTTTTATGAAGTGAGTTCAGTTCGGTTCAGTCGCTCAGTCATGTCCGACTCTTTGAGACCCCATGAACCGCAGCATGCCAGGCCTCCCTGTCCATCACCAACTCCCAGAGTTCACCCAAACTCATGTCCATTGAGTCGGTGATGCCATCTAACCATCTCATCCTTTGTCGTCACCTTCTCCTCCTTGTCTTCAATCTTTCCCAACATCAAGGTCTTTTCAAATGAGTCAGCTCTTTGCATCAGAGACCCAAAAGAGTAGTAATCAAATTCAATAAATATGGAACAAAGTAAAATCACAGACCAGTACAATGTATGAATATTGATTTAAAATCTGTAAGTAAAATATTACTGTAGCAAATAAAAATAATAATTCATCATAGCCAAGCAAGTCTTATTCCAGGAATATAAGAGGTACTCCATGGTAAGAAATGGTTACTGTGCTAATAGAACTAAATTTAAAAGCATGTGCTTATTTCCATGGATGGTGAAAGGCATACAATAAAATTCCATATCCATTAATGATAAAGACTGCTTACAAACTTAGGTATATATGTATGCTACTTGAATGAGACAAAATATACCTATTTCAGCCTCAAAACAACAGTATCTTTTAAATTAGAAATTGCTTCTATGAATTAAATAAAAAGACAAGAATGCCCACTTCATCATTAGTCTTTTAATTTGCTTTGGAAGTACCAAAACAGTCAATACAATTAGATGTACTACTAAGGCATAAAAGATATATTATTAGAGGTATAAAAATTGGAACAGTAGAAATAAGGTCATGATTGGTTTTACACATGACATATAAATTATACTTATTATATATGGAAAATCAAAGTATCCTCTGAAAAATTATTACAAATAATACAATTCAATATGCTACAAAATTAATATGCAGAATTCTATAAACTTTATGTATAAAAGCAAGAATTGGTTGAAAGAACCAAATGGAAGAAAATATCCAAATACAAGGAAATACAAGGAAAAAAGAATAAATGCATGAAAATTCTTGAGAATCTATGAGAAAAAGTGAAAAATTCTTGTGAAGATCGTTTTTAAAAAACCTACCTGTACAAGTGAAACTGAAATAGGAGGGAAGGAGCCAGAGCACAATCTTTATTTATTTATTTTTTTAAATTAGTTAGAGGTTAATTACTTCACAACATTTCAGTGGGTTTTGTCATACATTGACATGAATCAGCCATGGAGTTACCCTGAACGCGCTCGATCTCGTCTGATCTCGGAAGCTAAGCAGGGTCGGGCCTGGTTAGTACTTGGATGGGAGAGCACAATCTTTAAAAGAACTACATAGCCCAAGGACATGACATAAACTGATTAGAACCAAACAGGTCCAAGATGGCAGACAAGTCAACTTCCGCTAGACCTTGAACCTCAGTATAAGCTCATTGTAGCACATCAGCAAGCTAAATGACATACCCATGAGTGCCATGACCCTTCCAAAGCTGACCATAAAAGGCTAGAAAGCAGGCAGTAACCCAATTCCTGGAAACCCCCATCTCTTCCCTCAAATAGTTGGAATGCTCCTCCCACTCATTAGTCTATGAAATTACCCACCCCTATAAAAACTGACAACCCCATACCCTGGGGCTGCTCTTACCTTCTGAGATGCCCACCCCTGCCCCCCACTCTATCTGTGGAGTGTGTTTTTTTCTAAATAAATTCACTGCTTACTTTCACTTTGTCTCTCACTGAATTCTTTCTGCAATGAGACATCAAGAACCTGAGCTTCATTAAGTCCTGAGACTAGGTGTGTGATCTCAGTTAAATGATGTGGAGGTCTAACCCTATGAGAAGCTCAAACATATTATGAAGCTTCAGCAATTAAAATGGTGTGGCATTGGTGCATAAATTTATAGATCAATGCCATATATTAGAATGTCCAGAGATAGCTCTATGGACTCATGAAAATGTACTATATTATATAACTAGTGTTTCATAGGTGAGAAAGAAGATGGATTATTCAATAAATGCTTTTGGACAAATAGGAAGTCACCTAAAAAATAAAAAAAACTCTACCTATATCTCACAGTTTGCAATTCTAGGTAGATCAAAATCGTCAATACTTTTAATTGTTAAAAATAATAGAAGAGATGGTCCGACTTCCAGCTTGGACATCACCACTCCCATTCCCACATTAAGGAAAAAGCTGAAAGCTAAAAATCAGCAATTCTTTTTAGATCCATCAGAGGATTGGTATGACAGAACAAACCACCACTCTGAAAACTAAAGAAACAAAAAGCAACAGAGAGCCATAGCTTACCTGGAGCAGATATCACTCAGAAACCATCACTGGAGCCAGCACCAAGTAGGAATTTTTAAAGTGCAATTGCCTAATTGCGGGAGCCTGTGCATAAACTAGCTTCAGAGACAAAAACTCCTGGAGGCTCAACCCTGTGAACGGAGGTTTATGATTTCCTGAATTTTATTTCTAAGAGTCTTAATAAGGTTCTCATTGTAAAGATCAGAGAAAAGCCTCTTCATGATTCCAGTTGGGCGGGCAGGGGAGGAGATGTTGGTAAAAAGAGTAACCATTTTGAAATATCCCCAGAGTATTCTTTTCTTAACAAACTCTGCCCTCAAAGGAAAATATTTCAGCAGAGACTAACTAACTTGGGTTTTCCCAGAACCTAATAACCTAGGGAAATACCCAACTTCACTTGCCTCTAGCCTTTCGTGTGAGAGAAGGGAAATACCAACCAAGTCTCCTTTAGCTGTCCTGACTCACCTAGAAGGGAAGAGGGCAAGAAACGGAGAAGCACTTCCGGAGGTCCCAGCCCAGCGCACAGGCTCATCCAAAACTAAAACTAATCACAGCTCACTTCCTGTCTCCCCCAGCACCTCATCAGCATATTACTAAACACCTAATTACCACAGATAATTCCACTCAGTACATCATATCCTGCTTTCAACAAAAAATTACAAGGCATAGTAAAAAGCAAAAAAAAAAAAAAAAAAATTAAATAGAATAAGCATCAGAACAAGATTCAGATATGGCAGGAAGGTTTGAACTATCAGGTCAGGAATTTAAAAGAAGTATAATTAATATTCTGAGGACTGTAATAGAAAAAACAGACAACATGCAAAACAGATGAATAAGGTAAACAGAGAAATGTAGGTTCGAAGACAAAATAAAAAAGAAAAGCTGGGAATAAAAAATGCTGTGAAAAAACATGAAAAATGCTTTTGATGGGGACATTAGTAGACTGGACATGACAAAGCGAAAAAAATCTCTGAATTTGAGAATACGTCAATAAAAACTTCCCAAACTGAAAAGCAAAGAGGAGTGACTGAAAAAGGGAGACAAAAATATCAAGCACTGTGGGAAATTTACTAGAATGTAAATAAAGAAAGAAAGGAACAGAAGAAATATCTTAATTAACTAATGACTGAGAATTTTTCAAAAATAATTTCAGAAAACAAACCACAGATCCAGGAAGCTCAGAGAACATCAAGAAGGATAAGTGCCAAACACTACTCTTTGGCATAGTGTAGTCCAAGTGCATTAAATAATAAGAACAGAAAAAATCTTGAAAGGAGTCAGAGTGGAAAATAAAGAAAACTTCACTTACAGAGGAGCAAGGATAAGAATTACATCGGACTTCTTTACAAAAATCATGCAGGCATGAAGAAAGAAGAATGAAATATTTATATTATTGAAGAACAAAAAAACTCTCTCACCAACCTAAACTTTTGCATCCAGTGATATTATCCTTTAAAAGTGAAAAAGAGATAAAGGCATTCTCAGATAAACAATAATTAAAGAAATTTATTGCCAGTAGATCAGCCTTGCAAGAAATATTAAAAGAAATTTTTCAGGGAGAAGAAAAATGTTATAGGTCAGAAACCTGGATTGTCATAAAAAAAGCAAGAGTGTTAGAGAAAGAATAAATGAAGGTAGATAAACCTTGTCTTTCTTACTCTTAATTGAGTTAATATCTCTTTGGTCAAAGTGATAGCAACAGTGTATTTGGTAATTATGGCATATTGATAAGTGAAATTAATGACAACAATGATATAATGGAAGTGAGGAAGAGATTGGGAAGACTCTTCATAGGGTACTTGCCTACCTGTGAAAGTATAGTGCTTTTTGAAAGTTAACCTAGATTATTTGAAAATGTATATTGTAAACTCTGGGGGAACTACTTAAAAAAAGAGATAGAAAGTATAGCTGAGTGCAAGAAAAAGAGAGAGAATGGAATCATATAAAATGCTTGCTTCATCAAAAGACAGAAAGAGTGGAAGACAAAAATAAAAACAGACAATAAGTGCAACAAATTGGATACAATAACAAAAATGGTAGCAGTTAATCTAAACATATTAGTAATCACTTTAAATTTCTATGGTCTAAATGCATGAATCAAAAGGTGAACACTGTCAGAGTGGATCAATAAACAAGATCCAACCTTATATCATCTACAGGAAACTCATTAAATATAATAACATATACAATAATAAAGAGAATGGGAAATATATATCATGCTAATAGTAGTCAAAAAAAGCTGGAATGGCTATATTAATTTCAGACAAAGGCAATTTTAGAAGAAGGAGGACTACCAGATAAAAAGAGGGATATTATATAATGATAAAGGGGTCAGTTCTCCAAGAAGACATAATAGTTCTTAAGGTGTATGTGCCTAACAACAGAGACAAAAACTAATAGAATTTCAAAAAGAAATAAATACTTAACACCCCATAACTGACAGTTTTAGCAAACAGAAAGTTGGGAAACACATCTTAACTGAACATCACAATCAATTACCAGTATCTAGTTGACAGTTATAGACTACTCCATTCAACAACTTCAGAGTATACATTCTTCTAAAGTTCACAAGCTGGAATCAAGATTGCCGGGGAAAATATCAATAACCTCAGATATGCAGATAACACCACCCTCATGGCAGAAAGTGAAGAAGAAATAAAGAGCCTCTTGATGAAAGTGAAAGAGGAGAGTGAAAAAGTTGGCTTAAAGCTCAACATTCAGAAAACTAAGATCATGGCATCTGGTCCCATCACTTCATGGCAAATAGATGGGGAAACAGTGGAAACAGTGACAGACTTTATTTTTTTGGGCTCCAAAATCACTGCAGATGGTGACTGTAGCCATGAAATTAAAAGATGCTTACTCCTTGGAAGGAAAGTTATGACCAACCTAGACAGCATATTAAAAAGCAGAGACATTTCTTTGCCAACAAAGGTCCATCTAGTCAAGGCTATGGATTTTCCAGTGGTCATGTATGGTCATGAGATCTGGACTATAAAGAAAGTTGAGCACTGAAGAATTGATGCTTTTGAACTGTGGTGTTGGAGAAGACTCTTGGGAGTCCCTTGGACTGCAAGGAGATCCAACCAGTCCATCCTAAAGGAGATCAGTTCTGGGTGTTCATTGGAAGGACTGATGTTGAAGCTGAAACTCCAATACTTTGTCCACCTGCGAAGACCTGACTCATTTGTAAAGACCCAGATGCTGGGAAAAATTGAGGGCAGGTGGAGAAGGAAATGACAGAGGATGGTTGGATGGCATCACCGACTCGATGGACATGGATTTGGGTGGACTCCGGGAGTTGGTGATGGACAGGGAGGCCTGGCGTGCTGCAGCTCATGGGGTCGCAAAGAGTTGGACACGACTGAGTGACTGAACTGAACTGAAAGTTCACATACAACATTCACCAAAACAGGTTGCATTTTGGGTGATAAAACACATGTTAGTAAACTTAAAAGGATAAAAATCATACAATGTGTGCTTTCAGATCACAGTGGAATTAAAATAGTAATCAATAATAGAAAGGCAGCTGGAAAGCCCCAGACTTCTAAATAACTCACAGGGCAAAGAATAAATCTCAAGAGAAATTTAAAAATAAATTGAGCCAAATGAAAATAAAAGTACAACTTCCTATAAGTTGTGGGATGCAGCAAATGAAGTATTTAGAGAGAATTACTTTGAATGTCTTTATTAGAAAAAAAGACAAATCTTGAAATAAAATCTAAGCTTTCACCTTAGGAAACTAGAAAGGAGGAGCAAATTCTATCAAAAACAAGCAGAAAAGAAGAGATAATAAAATTATAGCAAAAATTAGTGAAATAAAAAAAAGAAAATTAAGAGAAAAATCAGAAAAATTAAAAGTTTATTCCTTGAAATGACATTAAAATAAGTTGATAAACATTCTGCCAAACTAAAAAATGAAAGACACAAGTAGCTGATATCATAAATTAAAGAGAGGTCAACATTACTGATGTCATGGAGTTTAAAATGAGAGTAAAAGAATATCATAAATATTCTACATTTACAAATTTGATCACTTAGATGAAATGAACCAACTCCTTGGAAGACACAATCCACAAAAAAAAAAAAAAAAAAGAAAGAAAGAAAAATTAGATAATTTGAATAGGTCTATGTAAAGTAATGCTCAAAATTCTCCAAGCCAGGCTTCAGCAATACGTGAACCGTGAACTTCCAGATGTTCAAGCTGGTTTTAGAAAAGGCAGAGGAAACAGAGATCAAATTGCCAACATCCACTGGATCATCGAAAAAACAAGAGAGTTCCAGAAAAACATCTATTTCTGCTTTATTGACTATGCCAAAGCCTTTGACTGTGTAAATCACAATAAACCGGGGAAAATTCTGAAAGAGATGGGAATACCAGACCATCTGACCTGCCTGTTGAGAAACCTATATGCAGGTCAGGAAGCAACAGTTAGAACTGGACATGGAACAACAGACTGGTTCCAAACAGGAAAAGGAGTACATCAAGGCTGTATATTGTCACCCAGCTTGTTTAACTTCTATGCAGAGTACCTCATGAGAAACTCTGGGCTGGAAGAAGCAAAAGCTGGAATCAAGATTGCCGGGAGAAATATCAATAACCTCAGATATGCAGATGATACCACCCTTATGGTAGAAAGTGAAGGTGAACTAAAGAGCCTTTTGATGAAAGTGAAAGAGGAGAGTGAAAAAGTTGGCTTAAAGCTCAACATTCAGAAAACTAAGATCATGGCATCTGGTCCCATCACTTCATGGCAAATAGATGGGGAAACAGTGGAAACAGTGGCTGACTTTATTTTTTTGGACTCCAAAATCACTGCAGATGGTGATTGCAGCCATGAAATTAAAAGACACTTACTCCTTGGAAGGAAAGTTATGACCAACCTAGACAGCATATTAAAAAGCAGACATTTCTTTGCCAACAAAGGTCCATCTAGTCAAGGCTATGGTTTTCCAGTGGTCATGTATGGTCATGAGAGTTGGACTATAAAGAAAGCTGAGCACTGAAGAATTGATGCTTTTGAACTGTGGTGTTGGAGAAGACTCTTGAGAGTCCCTTGGACTGCAAGGAGATCCAACCAGTCCATCCTGAAGGATATCAGTCCTGGGTGTTCATTGGAAGGACTGATGCTGAAACTGAAACTCCAATACTTTGGCTACCTGATGTGAAGAGTTGATTCATTGGAAAAAGACCCTGATGCTGGGAGGGGTTGGGGGCAGGAGGGGAAGGGGACAACAGAGGATGAGATGGCTGGATGGCTTCACTGACTCGATGGACATGAGTTTGAGTAAACTCCAGGAGCTGGTGATGGACAGGGAGGCCTGGCATGCTGTGACTCATGGGGTCCCAAAGAGTTGGACACGATTGAGTGACTGAACTCTACTGAACTGATGTCTATTAACAAAATTGAATCAATAACTAAAAACTTCCAAAAGAGATTTTACCTGGATATCACTCCCAAATGGGTTCACTGGTGAATTCTACCAGTATTTAATGAAAACAATATGTCTATTTTTAAAAATCCATTTCAGAAATTAGAAACAGAGAGAATAGTTGCTAACTCATCATATGAGGCCAAAATCACCCTAATATCAAAACCAAAGACATTATAACAGAAGAAAACTACAGAGCAATATTTCTCATGAACATAGATGCAAAAATCCTCAACAAACTATAGGTAAGTTGAATTCAACAATGCATAAAAAGAATTATACACCACAACTAAGAGGGATTTATTCCAGGTATACAAGGCTAGTTTGATATTTGAAAAAATCACATCAACAAGCCTAGAAAAAAAATCATGATTAGATTAATAACTACAGAAAAACATTTGACAAACTTGAACATCAATTTATGATAAACAGCTTTCTGCAAACTAGGGAAGAAAGAACTTTCTCAACCGGATAAAAGAACAGCTGTTAACATCATATACAATGATATGAAACTAAATGCCTTTCTCTAAAATTAGGAGCAAGGCAAGGATGTTCCCTCTTACTCTTCCTATTCATCATTGTATGGGAAACCCTAGATAATGCAATATGACAAGAAAAGGAAATAAAAGGCATACAGTTTCAGAGAAGGAACAGATAAAGCTCTCTTTGTTCATAGATTACATGATTGTCTATGTAGGAAATTCAAAAGAATCAAAAACAACAACAAAATAAAAAACAACAAAACTCCAGAAACTCAGATATTGTAGCAAGGTTGCTGGATAAAAGGTTCATATACAAAAGTCAATTGCTTTTCTACATACTAGCAATGAACAATCAGAATCTGAAATAAAAGACATAGTACAATTTATATTAGCAATGAAAAATGCAACACTTTAAGTATAAATCTAACCAAATATATACAAGATCTACATGATTAAAACTACAAAACTCTGATGAATGAAGTCAAAGAAGAACTAAATAAATGTGGAGACACTACATATTCATAGGTAGGAAAACTAAATTTTATTAAGATATGAACCTCTTCCCAACTTCATCTATAGATTCAATGTAGCCCTAATGAAAATCCCAGTGCGTTACTTTGTGGATAGCAATAAACTTACTGTAAAATATTTTTGGAAAGATAAGAGACTTAGACTATTCAACCAATATTGAAGGAGAAGAACAAACTTGGAGGACTGACAGAATACCTGACTTTTAATTCTTGCTATAGAGCTATAATAGTCAAGACAGAGTGGTATTGTGAAAGGATAGAGTAGAACAGAGTACTACTCTGTGGAACATAGTAGAGAGCCCAGAAATAGACCCACACAAATATAGTCAGCTGATCACTGATGGAGTAGCAAAGGTAAGTTAATGACAAAATGATAGGATTTTAAACAAAGAATCTTAGAACAATTGGCCACAAACATATAAAAAACAAGTCTAGACACAATCCTATACTTTTCACAAAAATTAACTCAAAATGGGCCATAGAAATAAATATGAAATACAAAACCATAAAACTCCTAGAATTATAGCATAGGAGAAAATCAAGGTAAATTTGATTTTGTGATGATGTTTTAGACGAAACACTAATGGCACAATCTAGGAAAGAAAAAATTGCTTAGTTTCAATTTTAACTTCATTAAAATAAAACCTTCTGCTTTACAAAAGACACTGCTGAGAGAGTAAGACCAGAAGACTGGGGAAAAATCTGTGAAACACACCTCTGATAAAGGTCTGTTATCTAAAATACACAAAAAACTTTAAAATTCAACAATAGAAAAATGAAAAATTCAGTTAAAAATTGTCAAAAATGTAAACAGATACCCCACTAATCAAGATATACAGATTACAAATAATCTCAATGTCATATATCATTTGGGAATTACAAATTAAAGCAATGCTATGATACTACTACATACCTATTGGGCTGGCTAAAATCCGGAACACTGACAGCCCTAAATATGCAGCACAGGAAACTTCATTCATTGCAGATGGGAGTGCAAAATAGTAGAACCACTTTAGAAAACAGTTTAATATATGACCCAGTAATCACACTCTTTGATATGTAGTAAAATAAGTTGAAAACTTAAGTCCACAAAATAAAATCCTGCACACAAATATTTATAGCAGCTTTATCCATGATTACCAAAACTTGAAAGCCACCAAGATTTTCTTCAGCAGGTGAATGAATAAACAGATGATGGTACATGTGGTGCATCCATCACTAAAAAGTGGGTTATCAAGTTATGAAGTGTCATGGAAGATCCTTAAATGCACATTACTCAGTGAAAGAAGCTATTCTGAAAAGTCTACCAACTACATGATTTCAACTATATGAAATTCCAGAAAAAATAAAACTATGAAGACATTAAAAAGATCAGTGGTTGCCAGATTGGCATTTAGGAAGAATGGAGAATCTTTAGGGCAGTGAATGTATGATACCAAAACAGTAGATAACATGCAGATAAAGGTAGACTACATCTGTCCAAATCCATAGAATGTACAACACCAAGTGAGAATCCTAATGTAAACTATGAACTTGGAGTGATTACTTATCAATGTCGGTCTATAATAACAAGTATACCATCTGGTGGCTCAGTTAAGAATCTGCCTTCGAAGCAGGAGGCCTGGGTTTCATCCCTGGGTCGGGAAGATCCCCTGGAAAAGGGAATGGCTACCCACTCTAGTATTCTTACCTGGAGAATTCGATGGACAGAGGTGCCTGGAGGGCCACAGTGCCTGGGGTCATAAAGAGTCAGACATGTCTGAGAGACTAACATTTACACCACCTGGTAGAGATGATGAGAACACAGGAGGCTGTGTGTGTGTGTGTGTGTGTGTGTGTGTGTGTGTGTGAGGGGGCAGGCAGGAGTATGCAGGGAGTGTGTGGGAAATCTTTGTACTTTCTACCCAGCACCTCCCACTTTTTGATCCACATTCTCCTGTCCCACCTACAGTGCAAGACCACCACCTTCTTGTTTTTGTTACCTAGTTTTGAAGGACATGTCAGGTAGTTTTTACATGATTCTGATCACTATTTTACATGATGCTGAACCTAGCCTCTCATTAGTTCTCTGTGTGGATCTGATCATACTTTTACTTGCAGTTTTTTAATTGAATTACTTTAAAAAGTTTTATCTGGAACCACTTGTTTTGATCAATATAACATCATCTTTTTTAAGTTAAAATAATTAGTTATTAATGTTCTGATATCAGTAGTGTTTTAATCCACCAAAGAACTGATGCTTTTGAAATGTGGTGCTAAAGAAAACTCTTGAGAATCCCTTGGACTGTAAGGAGATCAAACCAGTCAATCCTGTAGGAAATCAACCCTGAGTATTCATTGAAATGTATAATTTTCACAAACAGGAGCTATAAGATATCAAACTAGAGATATTGAGGTTTAAGATCATTTTCAAAAGAAAATAAAATAATATTACTTGGCACCTATTAGTGAATCACAAGCAAAAGAACTGATATGGAACACCTGACTGGTTCAGAGTTGGGAAAGGAGGATGACAAGGCTGGGTGTTATCACTGTGCTTATTTAACTTCTATGCAGAGTAAATCATATGAAATGCAAGGCTGGGTGAATCACAAGCTGGAATCAAAATTGCTGTGAGAAATATCAGCAACCTCAGATGTGCAGATGATATATCACCCTTAATGACAGAAAGCAAAGAGGAACTAAAGAGACTCTTGATGAAGGTGAAAGAGGAGAGTGAAAAAGCTGGCTTAAAACTCAACATTCAAAGAACGAAGATCATGGCAACTGGTCCCATCGCTCTATGGAGAAACAGTGCAAACAATGACAGATGTTATTTTCTTGTACTCCCAAATCACTGAAAATTGTGACTGCAGCCCCAAAATTAAGATGCTTCTCCTTGAAAGAAAAGCTATGACAAACCTACACAGCATACTAAAAAAGAGACATCATTTTGCCAACAAAGGTCCATATAGTCAAAGCTATGGTTTTTCCAGTTGTCATGTATGGATGGGAGAGTTGAACCATAAAGAAGGTTGAGAACTGAAGAATGGATGCTTTTGAATTGTAGTGCTAAAGAAGACTCTTGAGAGTCCCTTGGACAGCAAGGAGATCAAACCAGTCAATTCTAAAGGAAATCAACACTGAATAATCATTGGAAAGACTGAAGCTGAAGCTTCAATCCTTTGGTTGCCTGATGCAAAGTGCTGACTCATTGTAAAAGACTCTGCTGCTGGGAAAGATTGAAGGCAAAATGAAGAAGGGGTTGATAGAAGATGAGATGATTCGATAGCATCACCAACTCAGGGGTCATAAGTTTGAACATACTCCAGGATATAGTAGAGGACAGAGGAGCCTAGAGTGCTGCAGTCCATAAGGTCACATAAAGTCGGACACGACTGAGCAACTGAACAACAGCCACAGTGACAACAAGTGAATCAGAATTCATGTTCAGAAGTAAATATCTTGTAAACTTTCAAATTTGGTGGCACATTTCTTCTAAGTTTCTGTGAAAAAGCCTTTTCCTTTCTAATGATTTTCATGATGCTGCACTTTCTTCATTTTACTTATGAAGGTTGTCTTCTTTTGCTTGGGGTCAGTAGGTTGAGTTTCTTCAAAAAGAACACACTCATTTTTTTCTTTTAAAACAAGCTTTTTGTTTGTTTCTTTTTTAAATTAGAGTATAGTTCATTTACAATGTTGTGTTAGTTTAAAGTGTATAGCAAAGGGAGTCAGTTATATGTATACATATATCTATGTATAGGATGTGATTCTATTCCCATATAGGTTATTACAGAATACTGAATAGAGTTTCCTGTGCTATAGAGTAGATTCTTATTAGTTGTCTGTTTTATACATAGCAGTATGTATATGTCAATCCCAATCTCCCAATTTACCTCTCCCCTCTTCTCCCTTGGTAACCTTAAATGTGCTTTTTATACCTGGGGTACATATGTATTTTCCCCCATAAAGGTCACTGTCTCTTGACACACAGGCACCCTCAGTGTGCCAGACATGGAGTTTTATGCTTCCCAGGTGTGTCTTGTTGCTGGAGGATGAGGCAGCATGCCACATAGCAGCAGTAGGTCCTCAGTGAAGATCTACCTAGGGGCCTCTGAAACATTTATGCAGTGAAAATAGAAATCTGATTTACACAAGGTTTTTCTTTCTTTTTTTATATTATCCCAGTACTCTTGCTCAGTGAACACTAAAGGTGCCCTGAAGTTACTTTCAGTAAATCTGTAGCAGAAATGTGTTTGGGTATGTTGTCTGCTCTTGTCAGGCCCACTGAAAATAGGGCTAGGAATTGATTTGGGGCTTTCCAGGGAAACATTAGTCATTCATGACAAAATGTGGTTCTCAAACTTTTGAGAAATAATGTGGTTTGTTTCTAGGGAATAACTCAATGAACATGACAAAATACCAGGATTCCACCTTTAAAGACAGAGTTGTTTTTCATTAAGAAAAATATCGTTCCCACATTTGACCCTCTCTCTCTCCTTGTCTTAAAAATGGGATTCCCCCACGTGGCTTCTTCTTTTTTTTTTTTTTAATGGGTTTTGTCATACATTGATATGAACCAGCCATGGATTTACACGTATTCCCCATCCCAATGCCTGCTCCCACCTCCCTCTCCACCCAATTCCTCTGGGTCTTCCCAGTGCACCAGGTCCGAGCACTTGTCTCATGCATCCCACCTGGGCTGGTGATCTGTTTCACCATAGATAGTATACATGCTGTTCTTTTGAAATATCCCACCCTCACATTCTCCCACAGAGTTCAAAAGTCTGTTCTGTATTTCTGTGCCTCTTTTTCTGTTTTGCATATGGGGTTATCGTTACCATCTTTCTAAATTCCATATATATGTGTTAGTATGCTGTAATGTTCTTTATCTTTCTGGCTTACTTCACTCTGTATAAGGGGCTCCAGGTTCATCCATCTCATCAGGACTGGTTCAAATGAATTCTTTTTAATGGCTGAGTAATATTCCATGGTGTATATGTACCACAGCTTCCTTATCCATTCATCTGCTGATGGGCATCTAGGTTGCTTCCATGTCCTGGCTATTATAAACAGTGCTGCGATGAACATTGGGGTGCACGTGTCTCTTTCAGATCTGGTTTCCTCAGTGTGTATGCCCAGAAGTGGGATTGCTGGGTCATATGGCAGTTCTATTTCCAGTTTTTTTAAGAAATCTCCACACTGTTTTCCATAGCGGCTGTACTAGTTTGCATTCCCACCAACAGTGTAAGAGGGTTCCCTTTTCTCCACACCCTCTCCAGCATTTATTGCTTGTAGACTTTTGGATAGCAGCCATCCTGACTGGCGTGTAATGGTACCTCATTGTGGTTTTGACTTGCATTTCTCTAATAATGAGTGATGTTGAGCATCTTTTCATGTGTTTGTTAGCCATCTGTATGTCTTCTTTGGAGAAATGTCTGTTTAGTTCTTTGGCCCATTTTTTGACTGGGTCATTTATTTTTCTGGAATTGAGCTGCAGGAGTTGCTTGTATATTTTTGAGATTAATCCTTTGTCTGTTTCTTCATTTGCTATTATTTTCTCCCAATCTGAGGTCTGTCTTTTCACCTTACTTATAGTTTCCTTTGTAGTGCAAAAGCTTTTAAGTTTCATTAGGTCCCATTTGTTTAGTTTTGCTTTTATTTCCAATATTCTGCGAGGTGGGTCATAGAGGATCTTGCTGTGATTTATGTCGGAGAGTGTTTTGCCTATGTTCTCCTCTAGGAGTTTTATAGTTTTTGGTCTTACATTTAGATCTTTAATCCATTTTGAGTTTATTTTTGTGTATGGTGTTAGAAAGTGTTCTAGTTTCATTCTTTTACAAGTGGTTGACCAGTTTTCCCAGCACCACTTGTTAAAGAGGTTGTCTTTTTTCCATTGTATATCCTTGCCTCCTTTGTCAAAGATAAGGTGTCCATAGGTTCGTGGATTTACCTCTGGGCTTTCTATTCTGTTCCATTGATCTATATTTCTGTCTGTGTGCCAGTACCATACTGTCTTGATGACTGTGGCTTTGTAGTAGAGTCTGAAGTCAGGCAGGTTGATTCCTCCAGTTCCATTCTTTCTCAAGATTACTTTGGCTACTCGAGGTTTTTTTGTATTTCCATACAAATTGTGAAATTCTTTGGTCTAGTTCTGTGAAAAGTACCGTTGGTAGCTTGATAGGGATTGCATTGAATCTATAGACTGCTTTGGGTAGAATAGCCATTTTGACAATATTGATTCTTCCAATCCATGAACACGGTATGTTTCTCCATCTGTTTGTGTCCTCTTTGATTTCTTTCATCAGTTTTATAGTTTTCTATGTATAGGTCTTTTGTTTCTTTAGGTAGATATACTCCTAAGTATTTTATTCTTTTTGTTGCAATGGTGAATGGTATTGTTTCCTTAAATTCTCTTTCTGTTTTTTCATTGTTAGTATATAGGAATGCAAGGGATTTCTGTGTGTTAATTTTATATCCTGCAACTTTACTGTATTCATTGATTAGCTCTAGTAATTTTCTGGTAGAGTCTTTAGGGTTTTCTATGTAGAGGATCATGTCATCTGCAAACAGTGAGAGTTTCACTTCTTCTTTACCTATCTGGATTCCTTTTACTTCCTTTTATGCTCTGACTGCTGTGGCCAGAACTTCCAACACTATGTTGAATAGTAGTGGTGAGAGTGGGCACCCTTGTCTTGTTCCTGATTTCAGGGGAAATGTTTTCAATTTTTCACCATTGAGGGTGATGCTTGCTGTGGGTTTGTCATATATAGCTTTTATTATGTTGAGGTATGTTCCTTCCATTCCTGCTTTTTGGAGAGTTTTAATCATAAATGAGTGTTGAATTTTGTCAAAGGCTTTCTCTGCATCTATTGAGATAATCATATGGTTTTTATCTTTCAATTTGTTAATGTGGTGTATTACGTTGATTGATTTGAGGATATTAAAGAATCCTTGCATTCCTGGGATAAAGCCCACTTGGTCATGGTGTATGATTTTTTTGTTGGATTCTGTTTGCTAGAATTTTGTTAAGGATTTTTGCATCTATGTTCATCAGTGATATTGGCCTGTAGTTTTCTTTTTTTGTGGCATCTTTGTCTGGTTTTGGAATTAGGGTGATGGTGGCCTCATAGAATGAGTTTGGAAGCTTACCTTCATCTGCAATTTTCTGGAAGAGTTTAGGTAAGATAGGTGTTAGCTCTTCTCTAAATTTTTGGTAGAATTCAGCTGTGAAGCCATCTGGTCCTGGGCTTTTGTTTGCTGGAAGATTTTTGATTACAGTCTCGATTTCCTTGCTTGTGATGGGTCTGTTAAGATCTTCTATTTCTTCCTGGTTCAGTTTTGGAAAGTTATACTTTTCTAAGAATTTGTCCATTTCTTCCAAGTTGTCCATTTTATTGGCATAGAGCTGCTGGTAGTAGTCTCTTATGATCCTTTGTATTTCAGTGTTGTCTGTTGTGATCTCTCCATTTTCATTTCTAATTTTGTTAATTTGGTTCTTCTCTCTTTGTTTCTTAATGAGTCTTGCTAAAATTAAGAACCCCAGGGTTAGCAGAAGGAAAGAAATCTTAAAAATCAGGGCAGAAATAAATGCAAAAGAAACTAAAGAGACCATAGCAAAAATCAACAAAGCTAAAAGCTGGTTTTTTGAAAAAATAAACAAAATTGACAAACCCACGTGGCTTCTTAATTGAAAAATGTGACACAAATACACACACCCTTGCTTCTGAGAAACTAAAGATAAAATGATTTCTTGATTCTTTTCCTTTAGTCTTAGTCTTTTTTTTTTTTTTCAATTTTTTTTTTATTATTATTATTTGTTTTTGGTCATACATTGATATGAATCAGCCATAGATTTACACGTATTCCCCATCCCGATCCCCCCCTCCCACCTCCCTCTCCACCCAATTCCTCTGGGTCTTCCCAGTGCACCAGGTCCGAGCACTTGTCTCATGCATCCCACCTGGGCTGGTGACCTGTTTCACCATAGATAGTATACATGCTGTTCTTTTGAAATATCCCACCCTCACATTCTCCCACAGAGTTCAAAAGTCTGTTCTGTATTTCTGTGCCTCTTTTTCTGTTTTGCATATGGGGTTATCGTTACCATCTTTCTAAATTCCATATATATGTGTTAGTATGCTGTAATGTTCTTTATCTTTCTGGCTTACTTCACTCTGTATAAGGGGCTCCAGTTTCATCCATCTCATTAGGACTGGTTCAAATGAATTCTTTTTAACGGCTGAGTAATATTCCATGGTGTATATGTACCACAACTTCCTTATCCATTCATCTGCTGATGGGCATCTAGGTTGCTTCCATGTCCTGGCTATTATAAACAGTGCTGCGATGAACATTGGGGTGCACGTGTCTCTTTCAGATCTGGTTTCCTCAGTGTGTATGCCCAGAAGTGGGATTGCTGGGTCATATGGCAGTTCTATTTCCAGTTTTTTTAAGAAATCTCCACACTGTTTTCCATAGCGGCTGTACTAGTTTGCATTCCCACCAACAGTGTAAGAGGGTTCCCTTTTCTCCACACCCTCTCCAGCATTTATTGCTTGTAGACTTTTGGATAGCAGCCATCCTGACTGGCGTGTAATGGTACCTCATTGTGGTTTTGACTTGCATTTCTCTAATAATGAGTGATGTTGAGCATCTTTTCATGTGTTTGTTAGCCATCTGTATGTCTTCTTTGGAGAAATGTCTGTTTAGTTCTTTGGCCCATTTTTTGACTGGGTCATTTATTTTTCTGGAATTGAGCTGCAGGAGTTGCTTGTATATTTTTGAGATTAATCCTTTGTCTGTTTCTTCATTTGCTATTATTTTCTCCCAATCTGAGGTCTGTCTTTTCACCTTACTTATAGTTTCCTTTGTAGTGCAAAAGCTTTTAAGTTTCATTAGGTCCCATTTGTTTAGTTTTGCTTTTATTTCCAATATTCTGCGAGGTGGGTCATAGAGGATCTTGCTGTGATTTATGTCGGAGAGTGTTTTGCCTATGTTCTCCTCTAGGAGTTTTATAGTTTTTGGTCTTACATTTAGATCTTTAATCCATTTTGAGTTTATTTTTGTGTATGGTGTTAGAAAGTGTTCTAGTTTCATTCTTTTACAAGTGGTTGACCAGTTTTCCCAGCACCACTTGTTAAAGAGGTTGTCTTTTTTCCATTGTATATCCTTGCCTCCTTTGTCAAAGATAAGGTGTCCATAGGTTCGTGGATTTACCTCTGGGCTTTCTATTCTGTTCCATTGATCTATATTTCTGTCTGTGTGCCAGTACCATACTGTCTTGATGACTGTGGCTTTGTAGTAGAGTCTGAAGTCAGGCAGGTTGATTCCTCCAGTTCCATTCTTTCTCAAGATTACTTTGGCTACTCGAGGTTTTTTTGTATTTCCATACAAATTGTGAAATTCTTTGGTCTAGTTCTGTGAAAAGTACCGTTGGTAGCTTGATAGGGATTGCATTGAATCTATAGACTGCTTTGGGTAGAATAGCCATTTTGACAATATTGATTCTTCCAATCCATGAACACGGTATGTTTCTCCATCTGTTTGTGTCCTCTTTGATTTCTTTCATCAGTTTTATAGTTTTCTATGTATAGGTCTTTTGTTTCTTTAGGTAGATATACTCCTAAGTATTTTATTCTTTTTGTTGCAATGGTGAATGGTATTGTTTCCTTAAATTCTCTTTCTGTTTTTTCATTGTTAGTATATAGGAATGCAAGGGATTTCTGTGTGTTAATTTTATATCCTGCAACTTTACTGTATTCATTGATTAGCTCTAGTAATTTTCTGGTAGAGTCTTTAGGGTTTTCTATGTAGAGGATCATGTCATCTGCAAACAGTGAGAGTTTCACTTCTTCTTTACCTATCTGGATTCCTTTTACTTCCTTTTATGCTCTGACTGCTGTGGCCAGAACTTCCAACACTATGTTGAATAGTAGTGGTGAGAGTGGGCACCCTTGTCTTGTTCCTGATTTCAGGGGAAATGTTTTCAATTTTTCACCATTGAGGGTGATGCTTGCTGTGGGTTTGTCATATATAGCTTTTATTATGTTGAGGTATGTTCCTTCCATTCCTGCTTTTTGGAGAGTTTTAATCATAAATGAGTGTTGAATTTTGTCAAAGGCTTTCTCTGCATCTATTGAGATAATCATATGGTTTTTATCTTTCAATTTGTTAATGTGGTGTATTACGTTGATTGATTTGAGGATATTAAAGAATCCTTGCATTCCTGGGATAAAGCCCACTTGGTCATGGTGTATGATTTTTTTGTTGGATTCTGTTTGCTAGAATTTTGTTAAGGATTTTTGCATCTATGTTCATCAGTGATATTGGCCTGTAGTTTTCTTTTTTTGTGGCATCTTTGTCTGGTTTTGGAATTAGGGTGATGGTGGCCTCATAGAATGAGTTTGGAAGCTTACCTTCATCTGCAATTTTCTGGAAGAGTTTAGGTAAGATAGGTGTTAGCTCTTCTCTAAATTTTTGGTAGAATTCAGCTGTGAAGCCATCTGGTCCTGGGCTTTTGTTTGCTGGAAGATTTTTGATTACAGTCTCGATTTCCTTGCTTGTGATGGGTCTGTTAAGATCTTCTATTTCTTCCTGGTTCAGTTTTGGAAAGTTATACTTTTCTAAGAATTTGTCCATTTCTTCCAAGTTGTCCATTTTATTGGCATAGAGCTGCTGGTAGTAGTCTCTTATGATCCTTTGTATTTCAGTGTTGTCTGTTGTGATCTCTCCATTTTCATTTCTAATTTTGTTAATTTGGTTCTTCTCTCTTTGTTTCTTAATGAGTCTTGCTAAAATTAAGAACCCCAGGGTTAGCAGAAGGAAAGAAATCTTAAAAATCAGGGCAGAAATAAATGCAAAAGAAACTAAAGAGACCATAGCAAAAATCAACAAAGCTAAAAGCTGGTTTTTTGAAAAAATAAACAAAATTGACAAACCCACGTGGCTTCTTAATTGAAAAATGTGACACAAATACACACACCCTTGCTTCTGAGAAACTAAAGATAAAATGATTTCTTGATTCTTTTCCTTTAGTCTTAGTCTTTTTTTTTTTTTTCAATTTTTTTTTTATTATTATTATTTGTTTTTGGTCATACATTGATATGAATCAGCCATAGATTTACACGTATTCCCCATCCCGATCCCCCCCTCCCACCTCCCTCTCCACCCAATTCCTCTGGGTCTTCCCAGTGCACCAGGTCCGAGCACTTGTCTCATGCATCCCACCTGGGCTGGTGACCTGTTTCACCATAGATAGTATACATGCTGTTCTTTTGAAATATCCCACCCTCACATTCTCCCACAGAGTTCAAAAGTCTGTTCTGTATTTCTGTGCCTCTTTTTCTGTTTTGCATATGGGGTTATCGTTACCATCTTTCTAAATTCCATATATATGTGTTAGTATGCTGTAATGTTCTTTATCTTTCTGGCTTACTTCACTCTGTATAAGGGGCTCCAGTTTCATCCATCTCATTAGGACTGGTTCAAATGAATTCTTTTTAACGGCTGAGTAATATTCCATGGTGTATATGTACCACAACTTCCTTATCCATTCATCTGCTGATGGGCATCTAGGTTGCTTCCATGTCCTGGCTATTATAAACAGTGCTGCGATGAACATTGGGGTGCACGTGTCTCTTTCAGATCTGGTTTCCTCAGTGTGTTTGCCCAGAAGTGGGATTGCTGGGTCATATGGCAGTTCTATTTCCAGTTTTTTTAAGAAATCTCCACACTGTTTTCCATAGCGGCTGTACTAGTTTGCATTCCCACCAACAGTGTAAGAGGGTTCCCTTTTCTCCACACCCTCTCCAGCATTTATTGCTTGTAGACTTTTGGATAGCAGCCATCCTGACTGGCGTGTAATGGTACCTCATTGTGGTTTTGACTTGCATTTCTCTAATAATGAGTGATGTTGAGCATCTTTTTCATGTGTTTGTTAGCCATCTGTATGTCTTCTTTGGAGAAATGTCTGTTTAGTTCTTTGGCCCATTTTTTGACTGGGTCATTTATTTTTCTGGAATTGAGCTGCAGGAGTTGCTTGTATATTTTTGAGATTAATCCTTTGTCTGTTTCTTCATTTGCTATTATTTTCTCCCAATCTGAGGTCTGTCTTTTCACCTTACTTATAGTTTCCTTTGTAGTGCAAAAGCTTTTAAGTTTCATTAGGTCCCATTTGTTTAGTTTTGCTTTTATTTCCAATATTCTGCGAGGTGGGTCATAGAGGATCTTGCTGTGATTTATGTCGGAGAGTGTTTTGCCTATGTTCTCCTCTAGGAGTTTTATAGTTTCTGGTCTTACATTTAGATCTTTAATCCATTTTGAGTTTATTTTTGTGTATGGTGTTAGAAAGTGTTCTAGTTTCATTCTTTTACAAGTGGTTGACCAGTTTTCCCAGCACCACTTGTTAAAGAGGTTGTCTTTTTTCCATTGTATATCCTTGCCTCCTTTGTCAAAGATAAGGTGTCCATAGGTTCGTGGATTTACCTCTGGGCTTTCTATTCTGTTCCATTGATCTATATTTCTGTCTGTGTGCCAGGACCATACTGTCTTGATGACTGTGGCTTTGTAGTAGAGTCTGAAGTCAGGCAGGTTGATTCCTCCAGTTCCATTCTTCTTTCTCAAGATTACTTTGGCTACTCGAGGTTTTTTTGTATTTCCATACAAATTGTGAAATTCTTTGGTCTAGTTCTGTGAAAAGTACCGTTGGTAGCTTGATAGGGATTGCATTGAATCTATAGACTGCTTTGGGTAGAATAGCCATTTTGACAATATTGATTCTTCCAATCCATGAACACGGTATGTTTCTCCATCTGTTTGTGTCCTCTTTGATTTCTTTCATCAGTTTTATAGTTTTCTATGTATAGGTCTTTTGTTTCTTTAGGTAGATATACTCCTAAGTATTTTATTCTTTTTGTTGCAATGGTGAATGGTATTGTTTCCTTAAATTCTCTTTCTGTTTTTTCATTGTTAGTATATAGGAATGCAAGGGATTTCTGTGTGTTAATTTTATATCCTGCAACTTTACTGTATTCATTGATTAGCTCTAGTAATTTTCTGGTAGAGTCTTTAGGGTTTTCTATGTAGAGGATCATGTCATCTGCAAACAGTGAGAGTTTCACTTCTTCTTTACCTATCTGGATTCCTTTTACTTCCTTTTATGCTCTGACTGCTGTGGCCAGAACTTCCAACACTATGTTGAATAGTAGTGGTGAGAGTGGGCACCCTTGTCTTGTTCCTGATTTCAGGGGAAATGTTTTCAATTTTTCACCATTGAGGGTGATGCTTGCTGTGGGTTTGTCATATATAGCTTTTATTATGTTGAGGTATGTTCCTTCCATTCCTGCTTTTTGGAGAGTTTTAATCATAAATGAGTGTTGAATTTTGTCAAAGGCTTTCTCTGCATCTATTGAGATAATCATATGGTTTTTATCTTTCAATTTGTTAATGTGGTGTATTACGTTGATTGATTTGAGGATATTAAAGAATCCTTGCATTCCTGGGATAAAGCCCACTTGGTCATGGTGTATGATTTTTTTGTTGGATTCTGTTTGCTAGAATTTTGTTAAGGATTTTTGCATCTATGTTCATCAGTGATATTGGCCTGTAGTTTTCTTTTTTTGTGGCATCTTTGTCTGGTTTTGGAATTAGGGTGATGGTGGCCTCATAGAATGAGTTTGGAAGCTTACCTTCATCTGCAATTTTCTGGAAGAGTTTAGGTAAGATAGGTGTTAGCTCTTCTCTAAATTTTTGGTAGAATTCAGCTGTGAAGCCATCTGGTCCTGGGCTTTTGTTTGCTGGAAGATTTTTGATTACAGTCTCGATTTCCTTGCTTGTGATGGGTCTGTTAAGATCTTCTATTTCTTCCTGGTTCAGTTTTGGAAAGTTATACTTTTCTAAGAATTTGTCCATTTCTTCCAAGTTGTCCATTTTATTGGCATAGAGCTGCTGGTAGTAGTCTCTTATGATCCTTTGTATTTCAGTGTTGTCTGTTGTGATCTCTCCATTTTCATTTCTAATTTTGTTAATTTGGTTCTTCTCTCTTTGTTTCTTAATGAGTCTTGCTAAAATTAAGAACCCCAGGGTTAGCAGAAGGAAAGAAATCTTAAAAATCAGGGCAGAAATAAATGCAAAAGAAACTAAAGAGACCATAGCAAAAATCAACAAAGCTAAAAGCTGGTTTTTTGAAAAAATAAACAAAATTGACAAACCCACGTGGCTTCTTAATTGAAAAATGTGACACAAATACACACACCCTTGCTTCTGAGAAACTAAAGATAAAATGATTTCTTGATTCTTTTCCTTTAGTCTTAGTCTTTTTTTTTTTTTTCAATTTTTTTTTTATTATTATTATTTGTTTTTGGTCATACATTGATATGAATCAGCCATAGATTTACACGTATTCCCCATCCCGATCCCCCCCTCCCACCTCCCTCTCCACCCAATTCCTCTGGGTCTTCCCAGTGCACCAGGTCCGAGCACTTGTCTCATGCATCCCACCTGGGCTGGTGACCTGTTTCACCATAGATAGTATACATGCTGTTCTTTTGAAATATCCCACCCTCACATTCTCCCACAGAGTTCAAAAGTCTGTTCTGTATTTCTGTGCCTCTTTTTCTGTTTTGCATATGGGGTTATCGTTACCATCTTTCTAAATTCCATATATATGTGTTAGTATGCTGTAATGTTCTTTATCTTTCTGGCTTACTTCACTCTGTATAAGGGGCTCCAGTTTCATCCATCTCATTAGGACTGGTTCAAATGAATTCTTTTTAACGGCTGAGTAATATTCCATGGTGTATATGTACCACAACTTCCTTATCCATTCATCTGCTGATGGGCATCTAGGTTGCTTCCATGTCCTGGCTATTATAAACAGTGCTGCGATGAACATTGGGGTGCACGTGTCTCTTTCAGATCTGGTTTCCTCAGTGTGTATGCCCAGAAGTGGGATTGCTGGGTCATATGGCAGTTCTATTTCCAGTTTTTTTAAGAAATCTCCACACTGTTTTCCATAGCGGCTGTACTAGTTTGCATTCCCACCAACACTGTAAGAGGGTTCCCTTTTCTCCACACCCTCTCCAGCATTTATTGCTTGTAGACTTTTGGATAGCAGCCATCCTGACTGGCGTGTAATGGTACCTCATTGTGGTTTTGACTTGCATTTCTCTAATAATGAGTGATGTTGAGCATCTTTTTCATGTGTTTGTTAGCCATCTGTATGTCTTCTTTGGAGAAATGTCTGTTTAGTTCTTTGGCCCATTTTTTGACTGGGTCATTTATTTTTCTGGAATTGAGCTGCAGGAGTTGCTTGTATATTTTTGAGATTAATCCTTTGTCTGTTTCTTCATTTGCTATTATTTTCTCCCAATCTGAGGTCTGTCTTTTCACCTTACTTATAGTTTCCTTTGTAGTGCAAAAGCTTTTAAGTTTCATTAGGTCCCATTTGTTTAGTTTTGCTTTTATTTCCAATATTCTGCGAGGTGGGTCATAGAGGATCTTGCTGTGATTTATGTCGGAGAGTGTTTTGCCTATGTTCTCCTCTAGGAGTTTTATAGTTTCTGGTCTTACATTTAGATCTTTAATCCATTTTGAGTTTACTTTTGTGTATGGTGTTAAAAAGTGTTCTAGTTTCATTCTTTTACAAGTGGTTGACCAGTTTTCCCAGCACCACTTGTTAAAGAGGTTGTCTTTTTTCCATTGTATATCCTTGCCTCCTTTGTCAAAGATAAGGTGTCCATAGGTTCGTGGATTTATCTCTGGGCTTTCTATTCTGTTCCATTGATCTATATTTCTGTCTTTGTGCCAGTACCATACTGTCTTGATGACTGTGGCTTTGTAGTAGAGTCTGAAGTCAGGCAGGTTGATTCCTCCAGTTCCATTCTTTCTCAAGATCCCTTTGGCTATTCAAGGTTTTTTTGTATTTCCATACAAACTAAGAAATTATTTGTTCTAGTTCTGTGAAAAATACTGTTGGTAGCTTGATAGGGATTGCATTGAATCTGTAGATAGCTTTGGGTAGTATACGCATTTTCACTATATTAATTTTTCCAATCCATGAACATGGTTTATATCTCCATCTATTTCTGTCATCTTTGATTTCTTTCATCAGTGTTTTATAGTTTTCTATACATAGGTCTTTTGCTTCTTTAGGTAGATTTATTCCTAAGTATTTTATTCTTTTCATCACAATGGTGAATGGGATTGTTTCCTTAATTTTTCTTTCTGTTTTCTCATTTTTAGTGTATAGGAATGTGAGGGATTTTTGTGTATTAATTTTATATCCTGCAACTTTACTATATTCATTGATTAGCTCTCGTAATTTTTTGGTGGTGTCTTTAGGGTTTTCTATGTAAAGGATCCTGTCATCTGCAAACAGTGAGAGTTTTACTTCTTTTTTTCCAATCTGGATTCCTTTTATTTCTTTTTCTTCTCTTATTGTTGTGGCTAAAACTTCCAGAACTATGTTGAATAGTAGTGGTGTGAGTGGGCACCCTTGTCTTGTTCCTGACTTTAGGGAAAATGCTTTCAATTTTTCACCGTTGACGATAATGTTTGCTGTGGGTTTATCATATATGGCTTTTATTATGTTGAGGTATTTTCTTCCATGCCTGCTTTCTGGAGAGTTTTTATCATAAATTTATCAAAATTCACATAAATGAATTTTGTCAAAGGCTTTCTCTGCATCTATTGAGATAGTCATATGGTTTTTATCTTTCAATTTGTTAATGTGGTGTATCACATTGATTGATTTGTGAATCTTGAAGAATCCTCGTATCCCTGGGATAAAACCTACTTGGCCATGATGTATGATCCTTTTAATATGTTGTTGGATTCTGTTTGCTAGAATAAAATGATGGTTTTGAAGACTATAATAGTATGACAATGCATGGGATATATTCCTAAGTGACATCAGTAGTGTGCAAAAATGTATGCAGAGCTTAATTACAGTAACTTATAAAATAGGTGCATGTGTGTAAGCATATCTGCACTTGAAAATCTGCATAGCATTTGACTCAGCACTTGCACTTCAAACAATTTAACTTAAAAGTAATTTCAAATATGTTCAAAGTTTCATCTAAAAGGATATTCATTGTATCATCTTTCATCAATGCAAAATCTTAGAGGAATAGCTTAAACATTTAACCACATGTCCTGGGTTAATTTCATTATAGTAGTAGGATGAAATTACATAGAAACATTCAGAATGATATCATAAAATTAATTAAGGGAGAAAAATGTTCATGATAGAATAAGTGACAAAATAGGCTATAAAACTAAACAATCTCATTTTATTTATCAATAATTATAGATGCATATATTCAGACTTTATTAGGGGAATTTCCAGATTTGTCAACAGTAGTCATGGCTGAGAAAAATAATTTTCTCATTTCTGCTTTCACTGTTTTAAAATAATCGCCTACAATAAAAATGTACAAAGTCATGTTTAAAATAAGTCATATATGTGTATATCAAAATAGAAACAATGTATAAAATAAAGCATAAATTTTACTTTTGTTGGGAGGTTAGGGTTGTTTGAAGAGTTTTATCTTCTCTTTTAATTTTTTCCAACTTTCAGCAATATTGCTTCTATAATGGAAGTATATAATAATTTGGAAGACCACCAACAAGGAACAGTTTATGATGACTGTGGTAAGAGCCAGAGCGATATCACTGGAGGTGGCTGATCACTGGTGGAGGATGAAAACAAGTCACAATTGTCTTATGTCAAGGCCGTTTGGGCTTTAAATTGCTCCTTCATACTAGAGTAGGGCTCACATTTCTTGGACAGAAGTTATTTCACTAACACCTCATCAGAATGGATTTTTTAAATAAAAAAAGATGCATTAGAACAATAGAGGGTCTTGTGCTGTTTTAAACTTAGTTTTAAAAATAAAAGCAAAACTGCTTTTCCCCCAGTACTATTTTATGCTTAGAATGGCTGATGGACCTGTGGTCGCTTGTTATGGCTGCTGTAACAGACTGCGTGACTGAAACAACAGAAACCTATTGTTCACAGTTCTTGAGGCTAGAAGACCAAGATCAAGATGTCAGCAGGACTGGTTCCTTCTGAGGACTGTGGTAGAAAGATCCGTTCCAGGACTCTCTTCTTGGACATGACTGAGCAACTAATACAATACACAAGCTGTAGCCTTTACATGTACTAGCCATCAGCTTTCACCCTGTGGGATACTCAATGAGGTCAAAGATGGATACACCAGAGATGAACAGGAGAGTTACTGGGTGAACCCCAAGGCACAGGGAGACCAATGGTTCCCGAGTATGATGAGTTTTTAGAACTGGGTTAGACCTTAGAGATAAACTGGATGACCCACTCCCTCATTTCTGATAAGACCCTAAATATCCAGTAGCAGCAGAATGGTTAAATTCAATAGAAGAATGATTGTATAATTATGGTAAATATTTGCATGCAAGGCAGGATGGAAACCCATTCTTAGGTCTATGCTCAAGGGAATAGAAATATATGCCACACAAAAATTTGCATACACATTTTCACAGCAGCATCGTTCATACTATCCCCCAAATGGAAATAACCCAAATGTCTTTCTGTGGATGAATGGTCACACAAAATGTGATACATTCATGCAATGGAATATTATGTGACCATGAAAAAGAATTAAGTTCTGATACTTGTTACAATGTGGATAAAGTTTGAAAATTTTATGCTAAGCAAAATAAGCCAGGCACAAAAGACCACATATTGTATGAAATACTCCAAATTTACATGAAATATTCAGAATAGGAAAATTCATGGAAACAGAAAGCATGCTAGTGAGGAACAGGGAATGACTGCTCCTGGGTATGGGTTTTTTTTTTAATAAAGTTTCCTGATGATGGTGGTGGCATAACCCTATGAACACACTAAAAACCACTGAATGGTATACATTATAGGAGTGGATTTTATGATATGTTAATTATAGCTCAATAAAGCTGTTATCAAATACAAAGGTGTATGAGAAGACAGAAGAAAGCTGTGTACAGAGGCTGTGGTTTGGAAATGGGGTATTCACTTTATGACTTAGGTATTTCTCTGAGAGCTGGAGGGGTGTACCTCCTACCGTGTGGAGGGAGAGGGGAAGGCACAGAAGGAGCTGAGACTGCATTGCCAGAGGATGGATGGCTCAGGCAGGGGATGCTGCTCAAGTCGCCAGAAAGATGGCAGGGGAGCAGAGAGGAAGACTGTGAATTTAGATCCAGCAGGAGAGATGCGAAGGTCAGATTAGGTTTAATCAGCCCCTGTAGTCCTGGGAGCCATGATGACTATACTAAAGAACATTTCACTTTAGACCATGTATTCTTGACATGGGTTTTTTAATGGGCATCCTCTGAAATCGTACACACATTTCTACATGTGTACAACTGATCCGTAATTTTTTGGAGGATTTCATGACTCAACAGATTTTCAAAGAGGTGAATGATAAAATAAAAAGGCCTAAGAATTGCTGCTATCAAGGATTTGTGTCAGGAATTACTCAATCTTTCCCCCTTCCCCACTCTGAGGGAATTCAGAGTAGAGAAAAATAAGATAGTGGTCCTAGAGAGTTAAGATGAATACCAAAAGAACAATTTCAATACATTCAAACTCTCACATTTTCTCATATACAATACGATAAAATAAAGTAAAATAAAATCATTAATTTGAGATATCTGTTTCATGATTACTGGTAATCTTTTAATGTTCTGACCAGATTCCCCCTCTACCCCCAACTAAAGCTCCTATATATCCTAATTCCTCACTTACCTCTTTGGAGCAGTCCCTCAGGGCTATCTGAGAAGCTCTATCCTAGCCTATAGTCCTCACTAAACCTGCCAAATAAAACATAGTTCTCAAATTTGAAGTTGTGTATTTTTCAGTCAACAGCACTGAGATTGAAGTTAATTACAGTATTCCTTTTCTATATGTCTCAGCATTTTCTAAACTCTCTACAGCCAACACTTTAAATTATAATAAAAAAAAAAAGGACAATTTTGGTGGGTTGGTTGGTGAAAAGTTTACATTTCAGAAATTTCCTGTTGTATATGTGATCCTGTTAGAATCTCCACCAAGAAGTCAGGAAAAGAAGTTTATAAAACATCTATTTGTTCCCAGTGAATTTGAAGTTCTTGCTTTGTTGTAAAAGAATGTAGAGATGAAGTGATAGTAAGAAGTGGATTTATTTAGAGAGAATCACGCTTCACAGACAAAGTGAGGGCCATCTCAGAAGGCAAGAAATCCTTGAAATATGGCATGGTTAGATTTTTATGGGCTGGGTAATTCATACTCTAAAGTGGGAAGATTATTCTAACCATTTTGGAAAAGGGCAAGGATTTCCAGAAAATGGGCCACCGCGTACTTTTTGGCCCTTTACGGTTGGCCTCAGAACTCTCATGGTGCTGGTAGGCATATCATTTAGCTTATGCTTTGTTATTTTGTTGTTGTTTAGTCATGAAGTCACACTGGATTCTTTTGCAACCCCATGAGCTGTGGCCTGCCAGCCTCCTGTGTCCATGAGATTTCCTAGGCAAGAATACTGTTGTTGTTTAGTCATGAAGTCACACTGGATTCTTTTGCAACCCCATGGGCTGTGGCCTGCCAGCTTCCTGTGTCCATGAGATTTCCTAGGCAAGAATACTGGAATAGATTGCCATTTCCTTCCCTTGGGGATCTTCCCGTCCAGGGATCAACCTTGTGTCTCTTTGGTGGATTCTTTACCACGAAGCCGACAATGAGCATATAATGATGCTCAAGGTACACTGGAAGTCAAATCATCTGCCATCTTGGACGCAATCAGTTCTAACCAGTCTTTGTCATGTCCTCTGGCTGTATCATTCTTTTAAAGGTTGTGCCCCGTCTCCTTCCCTTCTGTTTCATATTCAGCTGATTTTGGACTGTAGGGAAGCAAAACCTGTCATTCCAAAATGTCTCTTTAGCATGTGGATTATTTTGAGCTGAAAACAATCAATACCCAAAAAGACTCAGAAAGAAACTTTGACTTTCCCTCTCATTTCCTGAAACAATTTACATAAAAGGCCTGTTATTGCAGTAGTGCTGTTACCAGAGGTATCTGCAAAGAACATGGGCTAGTTGTGGTGGGGGACACCTGGCAGAGCCTAGAGATCAGAGTCCACTGTGTGTCCCATTGTCTCCGCAGGGCCCAGCAAACATTTGTTTACCAAACATTTGCTTTGTCCATCTCCTCCCCTTTGAAGTCCCAAACCACTACCCCTAGTATCTTAGTTTGTCTCTAGCTGAAGATGGTACTTAAGGTGAGAGTTTCAGCCATTCTGGCAAATTACAGTTTTCCTGGACCTCTCCCATGTATACATGTTAAAGAAAGAAAAAAAGTGAAGTCGCTCAATCGTGTCCAACTCTTTGCAACCCCATGGACTGTAGCCTACCAGGCTCCTCTGTCCATGGGATTTTCCAGGCAAAAAAATACTGAAAATACTGAAGTCGGTTGCCATTTCCTTCTTCAGGAGATCTTCCTGACCCAGGGATTGAACCTGGGTCTCCTACATTATAGGCAGATGCTTTACCGTCTGAGCCACCAGGGAAGTCCATAAGTGTTAAACGTTTGTTTAATTTTTTCCCGTTAACCAACTTCATTCTTAGATCAGTCAGAAGATCTTGAAGAGGATTTCTTTCTTCCTGAAGGTCAGTCTTGAAAATTCACAAGATAGTCTCCTGGATGTAAGGCTGCCAGGTCTAACGCCGTGACAGGCAGCCTTGATTAGGAGTAGGCCTGGTTTTCCGGGGTAACATGATTATCAGGCCACCTGGAGCCAGCCAATCAACATGTGCCTAGTAAGAAAGAGGGAACCTGTCAGGGGAAAGCTGAAAATCCCGCGAACGCCCAAGTTTGAAAAAAAGCCTGCAAAGGTTGGGGCCAATAAGATTGCTTTGCAAACATGTAACCAGTCTGCTTAAGCCAGCTACGACTGTTTATGCACACCCTATAAATTTGGGTAACAGCGTGGGCTCAGGGCTCTCTGACCCTGCACCACTGCGTTGGTTGCGGCAGGAGCCCTGGCTCGAGTCAGTAATAAACTTCCCTTTTTGCAAGTTGCATTGTCTTGGAAGCCTTCTCTATTCCCGCTCAGGGACTCGGACATCGGGCAAAACACGGGAAGCTTGGATACCCAGCACAGTCTGAGTGGTTTCAGTGCTGGACACTGCCTGGTGTCCTTCAGCAGATCCTGGGACTCCACAAAAAGGGACTTTCTTTTTCATCCCTACTGTGAACTACAAACCAGTGCTTGCTAAGGACATTTGCCATCTGCCTCTGCAGAGATTGAATCCTTTGCTGCTGCAGCTGTTGACCTTTGGCACACCCTGAGGGGAGATCAGGGTGGAGAATGAGGCACTTTGTGTTCCAGGGGAACTGATGAAACAGGCCTTTAGATAGTTAGATATTTTCAGGAACTAACTTCATGATCCCAATCCTTGCATCTCCTCGTATCTAGAATAGCACTAAATCCCTTCATGGTGACAGCAGCTCCTTGTGACTAGCAGAAAACCTTTCGTAAAGTAAGTACCTGATCGCATTGAATTCCCCCTTCACTGAATCGTCTATATTGACCTTCCCCCAAAGCCTCTTTGGAGTCATCTCGCAGAGCTATCTGAAGTGTCCCGGGCTGTAGTCCTCATTCTATTTTGCCCCAAATGAAACTTATCTCCCAACTGTCACATTGTGCATCTTTTTTAGTTGACACTATTCTCTTTCTTTCTTTTCTTTTTTTTTTTTTTTGACACTACTCTCTTTCACAGCAGAAATTACCTAAAATAAATCAAGAATGCCTTCTGATGGTGGAGCAAGCTCTCATGTGCAAGAGAGGGGAGGCCTTAGAGCTGATTTTTAGGGTAAGAGGTGCTCTTCTCTTTGGTGGCCGCTGGGGCAGGGTGGGTGTGGGAACCCTAATGCACTACCACACCGTCCCTGTCCCTTAGACACAGAGATTTTCTGCATGTGTGCACACCACCCTTTTTACTATGATTACCAATGGGTCCACATGGTAAGTGTTTCTGACGTAGGATGGCTTTGTGTATGCCATTCACTTAATCTTCGCAAGAGTCTGTGCCATCTGGATTTTCTTATTTCCATTTTATAGACAAGAAAACTGGAAACAGATAAGTTGGATGATTTACCGGAATCCCAAGATGTGGAGACACGTTTCCTGTAGGACCTCCGAGTTTTCCTGGGTAATTACGTAAGCTTGGGGAGTGACCACAGATTGCACGATGGCCCCTTCTATGTGTGAGGACAGTGTACTCACAGAGAATGACTGACTCACTGGGAGTTTTACTGTTTCCAAGCTGGAAGTATTTCAGGGCTCTGAAGGACACTCCCATGTAAGGAAGTGCCTGCTATCCTATGGGCCATTGGAGGGATGAAATGAATCAGAAGCTGGGCTCCCACACATCCTGCTCAGGCATCACAGACCATTCCTCCAGTTCAGCATGCCTCAGATTAATAAAGGTTCTGCTCTGTGGTCCTTCCTAGTGGTGGAAGAGGTTCCCCATCATCACTGGGGACTGTTGAGGGCACACCTGTATGAAGATGCTTCAAGCTATGCTCTGACACCAAATGAAGGCCCAGAGGAACTGTGGCTCTTGGCTTCAGGACTCACAATGTGTATTGTGGTAGCAACATAGCAGTCAGCAGATCTCCTCCTGAGTGTCTTCTGAGGTATTCCAGCAAAATCCTGAGACTTCCTGTGGCACTAGTGGTAAAGAACCTGCCTGCCAGTGCAGGCAGAGGAGGCAATGACCCCCGACTCCAGTACTCTTGCCTGGAAAATCCCATGGACGGAGGAGCCTGGTGGGCTGCAGTCCGTGGGGTCGCTAAGAGTTGGACACGACTGAGCGACTTCACATTCACTTTTCACTTTCATGCATTGGAGAAGGAAATGGCAACCCACTCCAGTGTTCTCGCCTGGAGAATCCCAGGGAGGTGGGGTGCCTGGTGGGCTGCCGTCTATGGGGTCGCACAGAGTCAGACATGACTGAAGTGACTTAGCAGCAGCAGCAGCAGCCAATGCAGGAAACATAAAAGGCACAGGTTCAGTCCTCAGGTTGGGAAGATCCCCTCGTGAGGGGCACAGCAACACACTCCAGTATTTTTGCCTGGAGGATCCCAAGGACAGAGAAGTCTGGTGGGCTAAGGTCCATAGAGTTGCAGAAAGTCAGACACAAATGAAGCCGACTTAGCACACTGACTCCCAACTAGTCTGGGCACCCAAACACCATGCGAACTACAAGGTGATTCAGAGCAACCAAACCAGCTTTTGAAGGGCTTCCCAGTAAGCTCAGACATGTGACCACTCAGATCCTCACCCCTGGGTCAGGAAGATACCCTGGACAGGGAAATGGCAACCCGCTCCAGTATTCTTTGCTGGAGAATTCCATGGACGGAGGAGCCTGGTGGGCTATAGTCCAAAGGGTTGCAAAGAGTTGGATGGACATGACTAAGCATGCAGGCACATTCTTAATAATGGATGATACAGACATTTCTCCCAGAAAATTCACACAAGCTAGGAAGCTAGCATGTCATTGCACATTTGCACGTTACACTGGGGGACATCGTTACAGGGCCTCATCTTCCTGCCCCCTTAGGTGCTTGAGTTCACTGGAGGAGACATCCACCCTCTCCCCTAATTGGCTACTACACCTACAAGGCATTGCTTCTTTAGACCTGTCTCAAATGCCTTGGGCACCAGACTGGGCTCACTTCCTGCAGATTTGGACCAATCCTAGAAAGGCTGTCTCACCCAGGCCTCAAAAGAAGGATGAGCACCTGAAGAGTACCTTTTATTTTATTGGATATTTTACATCTATT
Organism: Dama dama; assembly: GCF_033118175.1. Classification (NCBI taxonomy): domain Eukaryota; kingdom Metazoa; phylum Chordata; class Mammalia; order Artiodactyla; family Cervidae; genus Dama; species Dama dama. The sequence goes on along the minus strand of NC_083696.1, from coordinate 22,267,402 downwards.
TCATAACATGGAACATATGTCCAGCCATTTCACAGTGAGTTGTTTTTGATGATGGCACTGTAGCTTTTTTCTCCCTGTTCATAGTCCAATGCTGAGCTATAATGACACAAATGCAGTTTGCCCCTCCAGGTTGATCCAGATTATACACCAAGGTGAGGATGCAGAACACAGTTTCATATTGAGACACACCAGAGCTTAAATAGCAGACAAGACCTCTGTTTCTCAAGAGCATTTGCAAACCACAGAATGTTCCGTGATGCAATTTTGCATAGTGAAGCCCTGAGATGCCAGGTTTAGTACAAGTTCCACTCATTCTGCAAAAACTAAGCTATGCGGACACATCTTTTGTAATGGGAACATTGAAGTATTCAAATCTTTGATGGGTTTGGTCATACTTCTTGGAAACATTTAAAAACATTTCTAAACTGAATGTTCAAGCTTATGGCTTCTCAAAGCTCCTCAAATGTCTTCAGCAAGACTGGCTTAAAGTTGTTCACTCCTAATATGGATCAGGTGGGCCTCTATGAAGACTGAAAACTCCATGCTCACCCAGGAGTTCCTTCCCAGATAGGATCTGTCTGACTCCTTGGGAGAGGGGAGGGACCTGGCTGGGAAACAGAGGAAAAGGATTCATGCTCCAAGTAAGACCAGGCTACACAGAACTGTATTGTTTGGAAGATGTTAGGAAAGCAGTGTGAGATGGGCCTCACAGATGGAAGGGCTGGGGTCCTCCCTGGTTTGCAGCCTATTAAAGTTTAAATGACCAACCTATTAGTGATAGTTACAGTTTACATTTTACAATCAATCATTTAAACTTTCTAAACTGTGGTTTTCTCAACTGTAAGACAGGAGTAACAGTTGAAACTATTGCAAGTGGCTTGTCTGGACACCAAAATAGGCCATCATTTTATACCACCACACCCTCTTCTGTGACAAAGACTTACTGGGGTTTCCCCTGGTGTCTCTATTGTATGGAATTAGAAAGATCCTGGAGAGAGGTTTTTTTCAGATCCTGTCAGAGGAACTTCTGATTCTAACAATATCCTCCCCACCTCTGGGGACTCCTCCCATCTCAACTGCTTCTCCATAAAGCAGTGATCTTGTTTCTAAAAATCAGACCACCCAGTTGCTCGCTGCTGAGTTGGTTCAAAGAAGGTGACTTGGGTTGTGTGAGGAAATCTCAAAAGATGTTTGGAGCAGTGGCAGCATTCTTGAAAGGTCATCTCAGAGAAGGACACAGGGCTCCAATGACTAAGAGGCAGGGGAATGGCTGGGATAGGAGGCTGGCACTGAGTTGGACCTGGGAGCAGAGCCTGGGGCAAGGGCCAGTGGCTGAACCCCAACGTGGGAAGTTGTATCAGTCATCTCTGACTGCTTAACAAAGCACCCAGGATGGGTTGTCATAGGCAACAGACATTTATTGTCTCACGGTCCCGGATGTTGGAAACTCAAGATCAAGGTGTCAGCTGGATTAGTTTCTCCTAAGGCTTCTCTTCTTGATTTGTAGAAGACCATCTTCTATCTGTGTCCTCACAAGTTTTCCCTTCTGTGCATATCTGTGCCTTAATCTCCTCTTCTTAAAAGGATATAAGTCAGATTGGATTAGGGCCCAATCTAATGACCTCATTTTTAACTTCATTGCTGCTTTAAAGATTATCTCCAAATACAGTTCCATTCTGAGGTACTGAGGGGGCTGGAACTCCAACATATGGCTTTCAAGGGACACAATTCAGTCCAACACTGAGGACAAGCTTGATTTGTGGCCCTTCAGCTCCCAGACAGGGAACTGAAGGAGGGAGGGCTGGGGACCAAAGTGCAGTTGGGACAGCAGAGGGACCTTTGCTGCAGTTCTGCTCATTGCCACACCACATTGCCCCAGGTCCTACTGCCTGCTTCCTACCAATCCTTGCATGGGCCTCTTGTCCATCACAGTAGCCCTGAGTACTGCTGTGTGGCTGGACTCTTCAGTAACAGCTCAGGTCCAGGGTCTATGGACTGCACATTATTCACCAATGATCAGGGTGTTGCCAGGAGCCATGGAGGAGGGAGTGGGGGATCCAGTTTTCTTTTTTACATGATCCATGTGGGTGGCCATGGTCACACCCACTTGGTGGATAAAGGGGAAGTTTGGTCTGTCTCTGGCTGCAGGGACTGAACAGCCTCCACTAGGGGTTTTCAATCTTGTCCATGAGTTTCTGATGATGGTTTCTGGCAGTCACCTGATGCTGAAGTGCAAGGTCTCTGACCCCCACTCACTAGGGTCCTCATACCTGGAAGCAACCTTGAGCCTCTGACTGTTCAGTGGTTCCTTCATTACCTCCCACAGCTTGTCCAGGGGATTCAGGAACTCTAAGTCACCTGCACTCCACAGGTATGTCTTCAAGAGGCCAAGTAATTATCTCCAGTCCATTTTTCTCTTCTCCTGCTGCTCTGCCACCTCCACACATCCTGAGAAGGGCAGGGAAGCTGTCTCAGCCCACCTGGCCTTCTCAGAGTCTCACAACCCACTATTGCCCAGGCACAGAGGATGAGGGTGCTGGGCCACTTTTCAAAGACATGGGGAATATCCCCAACTTTCCTACTCTTCCTCCCCTGTTCTCAAAGGACATCCATTCCTATCTGGTTGGGAATGTCTACTCCATCATATACTCTCACTTCCTTGCCTCTATGACATTTCCCTTTCCTGTCCTGTCCCTTCTCCTGGAAGATAAACCTTACTCCCTTGATCCTAATGACAGAGGGGGTACAGAGGTAGGGGAAAACTGATTGAGTGGCAGAGAAAATACATTAGAAGATATTGTTTATTGATAATAAAAGTATTAACTCCATTAATATGATAAATAATCAGAGGATGGAAACACAGCTTGTTATTACAGGGATGTCAACCCTATACTATAACTAATTAAAAATCACTTAATGATAGAAAGTCCTTCCATTAGCTGCAGAAACATATACAACTTAGTTATATGTAAGAGCCCTCAATTTCTTACTCAGGCTAAATCAGAGGCCAAAGAATGTAGAATTTTTCTCTTTCTGGTGGGTTTGTCTATTTCAGATCTTGGCACATCTATAAGAGTATGAATTTATGACCTTGAGTTAAGAACATACTGTGCTGGCCAAAAAGTACATAAAATGTTATGGAAAAATCAAAACAAACTTTTTCATCCAAGTTCAGTTCAGTCGCTAGTCATGTCCAACTCTTTGCGACCCCATGACCGCAGCACGCGAGGCCTCCCTGTCCATCACCAACTACCAGAATTTACCCAAACACATGTCCATTGAGTCGGTGATGCCATCCAACCATCTCATCCTCTGTCATTCCCTTCTTCTTTCGCCTTCAATCTTTCCCAGCATAGGGTCTTTTCAAATGAGTCTGTTCTTCGCATCAGGTGGCCAAAGTATTGGAGTTTCAGCTTCAACATCAGTCCTTCCAATGAACACCCAGGACTGATCTCCTTTAGGATGGACTGGTTGGATCTCCTTGCAGTCCAAGGGACTCTCAAAAGTCTTCTCCAACACCACAGTTCAAAAGCATCAATTCTTTGGCACTCAGCTTTCTTTATAGTTCAACTCTCACATCCATACATGACCACTGGAAAAACCATAGCCTTGACCAGACAGACCTTTGCTGGCAAAGTAATGTCTCTGCTTTTTAATATGCTGTCTAGGTTGGTCATAACTTTTCTTCCAAGGAGTAAGTGTCTTTTAATTTCATGGCTGCAGTCACTATCTGAAGTGATTTTGGAGCCCCAAAAAATCAAGTCAGTCACTGTTTCCAATTTCCCCATCTATTTGCCATGAAGTGATGGGACCAGATGCCATGATCTTAGTTTTCTGAATGTTGAGCTTTAAGCCAACTTTTTCACTCTCCTCTTTCACTTTCATCAAAAGGCTTTTCAGTTACTCTTCACTCTCTGCCATAAGGGTGGTGTCACCTGCATATCTGAGGTTATTGATATTTCTCCCGGCAATCTTGATTCCAGCTTGTGCTTCTTCCAGCCCAGCGTTTCTCATGATGTACTCTGCATAGAAGTTAAATAAGCAGGGTGACAATATACAGCCTTGATGTACTCCTTTTCCTATTTGGAACCAGTCTGTTGTTCCATGTCCAGTTCTAACTGTTGCTTCCTGACCTGCATACAGGTCTCTCAAGAGGCAGGTCAGGTGGTCTGGTATTCCCATCTCTTTCAGAATTTTCCATAGCTTATTGTGATCCACATAGTCAAAGGCTTTGACATAGTCAGTAAAGCAGAAATAGATGTTTTTCTCGAACTCTCTTGTTTTTTCGATGATCCAGTGGATGTTGGCAATTTGATATCTGGTTCATCTGCCTTTTCTAAATCCAGCTCGAACATCTGGAAGTTCACGGTTCACGTATTGCTGAAGCCTGGCTTGGAGAATTCTGAGCATTACTTTGCCAGCCTGTGAGATGAGTGCAATTGTGTGGTAGTTTGAGCATTCTTTGGCATTGCCCTTCTTTGGGATTGGAATGAAAACTGACCTTTTCCAGTCCTGTGGCCACTGCTGAGTTTTCCAAATTTGCTGGCATATTGAGTGCAGTACTTTCACAGCATCATCTTTTAGGATTTGAAATAGCTCAACTGGAATTCCATCACCTCCACTAGCTTTGTTCGTAGTGATACTTCCTAAGGCCAACTTGACTTCACATTCCAGGATGTCTGGCTCTAGGTGAGTGATCACACCATCATGATTATCTGGGCCATGAAGATGTTTTTTGTACAGTTTTTCTGTGTATTCTTGCCACCTCTTCTTAATATCTTCTGCTCCTGTTAGGTTCATACTATTTCCGTCCTTTAATGAGCCCACCTTTGCATGAAATGTTCCCTTGGTATCTCTAATTTTCTTGAAGAGATCTCTAGTCTTTCCCATTTTCCTCCTATTTAATACCTGGATCAGCACTGAAATCAAAGTTAATATTCAGTGAGTAAACACACAACTTTCAAAAGGATAAACTTTATAAATAGACAAATTTGATTTTCTAAAAATTTTTAGCGGCTTTTATTTAAAAGTAGGGTATGCTGCTGCTGCTGCTGCTAAGTCGATTCAGTTGTGTCCGACTCTGTGCGCCCCCATAGATGGCAGCCCACCAGGCTTCCCCATCCCTGGGATTCTCCAGGCAAGAACACTGGAGTGGGTTGCCATTTCCTTCTCCAATGCATGAAAGTGAAAAGTGAAAGTGAAATTGCTCAGTCATGTCTGACTCTTAGCGACCCCATGGACTGTAGCCTACCAGGCTCCTCCATCCATAGGATTTTCCAGGCAAGAGTACTGGTATAGAAAGAGGAGTACTCAAAAATTGAGATGTAAATTGATGTACCATCAGTTACAACACATGATGTAACACTGTCCCAATCTATCCCAGATGGGTAGTAGATGAAGACAGCTGCTCTTTGGAACTAAAGTCTGCCAAAGTCTTAAATTTTAATTCCTTTAATTCAGAGCTTGTAAATAATTTGAATTTCACTTGTGATAGACTTTGAAATGATAGTATACATAAAGAAAGGGTTTATTACACAAATTAACGTTGTATCCAGAGTTGTAAAAATATATTTAGCCTTGTGAATTGAACTATTCAAATACTTAAAATAGTTTGTAAACAAATGAAATAAATTGTCCAACAAAATAATGTTTATTATTATATAATATTAATAATTTTTTATATGTTAACACAGATCCTATGAGAAGGAATCTATTTCAATAAGTTTGGATGTCTCTAAACATGCATTATTTTTATGTCAGTGGTGAATTCAAGCAACATGTTGCTTTAAAAATTGCTAGTCATTAACCAATTATTAGAATATAAGTAAAATTCAAAATATAATGAAAGAACTTGGGGCTTCCCTGATGGCTCAGCAGTAAAGAATCAGCCTGCCAATGCAGGGGACACAGGTTCGATCCCTAGTCTGGGAATTAAGATCTCACGTGCTGCAGGGCAACTAAGCCTACGTGCCCTAGAGCCCATGCTCTTCAACAAGAGAAGCCACCACGCAAATTCCATGCATGGCAACTAGAGAGTGGCCCCTGCTCAGCACAACTAGAGAAAAATCCAAGCAGTGGCAAAGACCTATCACAGCCAAAAAATAAATATATATATATAAGAAAATAATAAATTTTTTAAAATGTTTAAATGAAAGAACACAGAGAAAGGAAAATATTATGTTCTAGTATTTTACTGGAAATAAATTATCTTGATGATGCAATTGAACAAAAGGAAAGAAAATCTTGTTTGAAATTTTTCTTACTAAAAAATTAAATCTTTGTTTTCCTATCATGAAAGGATGTACATCTTGAATGTACCCATTGTCTAAAACACCCTCCACATAGGCCAGGGAGTAAGGGTTCTGTTTCCAAAATTTACCGGGTATTCTGCCTCCAATATAATATAGTGGAGTGAAAACACCTAGCAAACTGTCACTCTTGCAGATACGAACCATCAGTCAGTTCAGTTGCTCAGCTGTATTCGACTCTTTGTGACTCCATGGACTGCACCATGTCAGGCTTCCCTGTCCATCACCAAATCCCGGAGCTTACTCAACCTCATGTCCGTTGAATCAGTGATGCCATTCAACCATCTCATCCTCTGCTGTCCCCTTCTCCTCCTGCCTTCTATCTTTCCCAGTATCAGGATCTTTTACAATGAATCAGTTCTTCCCATCAGGTGGCCAAAGTACTGGACTTTCAGCTTCAGCATCAGTGCTTCCAATGAATATTCAGGACTGATTTCCTTTAGGATGGACTGGTTGGATCTCCTTGCAGCCCAAGGGACTCTCAAGAGTCTTCTCCAACACCACAGTTCAAAAGCATCAGTTCTTCGGTGCTCAGCTTTCTCTATAGTCCAACTCTCACATACATACATGACTACTGGAAAAACCATAGCTTTGACTAGATGGATCTTTGTCAGCAAAGTAACATCTCTGCTTTTTAATATGCTGTCTAGGTTGATCATTGGAGAAGGAAATGGCAACTCACTCCAATACTATTGCCTGGAAAATCCCATGGATGGAAGAGCCTGATGGGCTACAGTCCATGGGGTCGCAAAGAGTTGGACACGACTGAGCAACTTCACTTTCACTTTCACTAGGTTGATCATAGCTTTTCTTTCAAGGAGTAAGTGTCTTTTAATTTCATGGCTGCAATCACCATCTGCAGTGATTTTGGAGCCCCCCCCCCTCCCAAATAAAGTCTCTCACTGTTTCCATTGTTTCCCCATCTATTTGTCCTGAAGTGATGGGACCAGGTACCATGATCTTAGCTTTTTGAATGTTGAATTTTAAGGCAACCTCTTTCACTTTCATCAAGAGGCTCTTTAGTAAATTCACTTTCTGCCATAAGGGTGGTGTCATCTGCATATCTGAGGTTATTGATATTTCTCCCGGCAATCTTCATTCCAGCTTGTGCTTCATCCAGCCTGGCATTTTGCATGATGTACTCTGCATATAAGTTAAATAAGCAGGGTGGCAATATACAGCCTTCATATACTGCTTTCCCAATTTGGAACCAGTCTGTTGTTCCATGTCCAGTTCTAACTGTTGCTTCTTGATCTGCATGCAGATGTCTCAGGAGGCAGGTAAAATGGTCTGATATTCCCACCTCTTGAAAAATTTTCCGTAGTTTGTTGTGATCCACACAGTCAAAAGCTTTAGTGTAGTCAATGAAGCAGAAGTAGATGCTTTTCTGGAACTCTCTTCCTTTTCTATGATCCAATGGATGTTTGCAGTTTGAGCTCTGGTTCCTCTGCCTTTTCTAAATCCACCTTGAGCATCTGGAAGTTCTCAGTTCACATACTGTCGAAGCCTAGCTTGGAGAATTTTGAGCATTACTTTGCCAGCATGTGAGATGAGTGCAATTGTGCAGCAGTTTGAACATTCTTTGGCATTGCCTTTCTTTGGGATTGGAATGAAAACTGACCTTTTCCAGTTCTGTGGCCACTGCTGAGTTTTCCAAATTTACTGGCATATTGAGTGCAGCACTTTCACAGCATCGTCTTTTAGGATTTGAAATAGCTCAACTGGAATTCCATCACCTCTAGCTTTGCCCATTTAACTTTGCACTCCAAGATGTCTGGCTCTAGGTGAGTGATTACACCGCTGTGATTATCTGGGTCATGAAGATCTTTTTTGTATAGTTCTTCTGTGTATTCTTGCCACCTCTTCTTAATATCTTCTGTTTGCTAGGTCCATACCGTTTCTGTCCTTTATTGTGCCCATCTTTGCATGAAATGTTCCCTTGGAATCTCTAATGTCCTTGAAGAGATCTCTAGCCTTTTCCTTTCTATTGTTTTCCTCTCTTTCTTTGCACTGATCGCTTAGGAAGGTTTTGTCACCTCTCCTTGATATTCTTTGGAATTCTGCACTCAGATGGATTTTTCTTTCCTTTTCACCTTTGCCTTTTGCTTTTGATATGAACTGTAGATTTTGTATCAAATATGAAAAACAACTACAAGAGGTGTGTGGCAGAGGTGGGCATTAGAAGACAGTCTATTTTTTAAAAACTTGAACAGACATTTTTCAAAAGCAAAGTTATGTTGGCCAATTAGCACACGAAGAGATGCTCTAGATCATTAGTAATTTGCATTAGAGAAATGCAGATGAGTCAGGATGAACTCCTCTCCACATCCACTGGGATGAATAAAGGAAAAACACTGTTCATTCCAAGTACTCGAATTTGACCAATTAGAATGGTGTGTCACTCTGGAAAACTGGCAGTTTCTTAAAATTTTACCTAGTTACATAACTTAGCCATTTCTTTCTTAATTATTCACCAAAATTGTCCACACAATTATGTGTATGTTTGGGGAAACACTGACTGCCCGGGTCAGGCACCATAGTAACCACTTGCATGAGTTATGTTAAATAGGAGGTCCATGTAAGGAATGTGGAATTAACGAAGTGAAAGAATTCAGGAAAGGTCAGAAGGAGAGAAGAGACGCCAGTCTATATGTCCAACCAACCTCCCATCATCCTCCTTGTTGGAATCCATCTTGGCTGCGAGATGCGTGTGCCACCAGGAAGGACCCTGGGTTAAGGTGATTCACCAGAAGCAACCCAGAAACTAACTCCATCACCATTAAATCTGAGACTGTGAGCCACATGGCAGAGTAGTCCTCCTGGGTTCCCTTGCCCTCCTACTCTCCACCTGGGCACTTCTTCGCAATCAAGTCTCTTGCTTTGTTAGCATGTGTGTCTCCTCAGACAATTCATTTCCAAGTATTATACAAGAGCCCATTTTTGGGGCCTGAGAAGGGAACCCCCTTCCCACAACATGAAGATGAATGTTCACAGCAGCCTTATTCACAATATCCTAAACACAGTGGCCACCCAAATGTCCATCATCAGGAGAATGGGTAACCAAAGTGAGGTATATCTGCTTAATTGTTAGTGAGCAACATGAAAAGACTAACTCCTGGGGTAAGTATGGGCAAATTTCAAAATCATTATGCTGAATGAAAGTAGCTGGTCACAAAAGACCACGTACTATATAACTTGAAATGTAAAGCATTAGGAAGTGCAAATTGGCCTTTAATTACAAAAAGCAGATTAGAGCTTGCCTATCTTGGTCTTCCTCATGGCTCAGATGGTAAAGAATCCATCTGCAATACAGGAGACCTGGGTTCGATCCCTGGGTTGGGAAGATCCCCTTGGGGGAGGGAATGTCTACCCACTCCAGTATTCTTGCCTGGAGAATCCCACCGACTGAGGAGTCTAGTGGGCTACAGTCCACAGGGTCGCAAAGAGTCGGACAGGACTGAAGCGGCTTATTAGCATGGCACGGCAAGGCAGGGGCAGAGGGAAGAATGAACAGCAAAAGAACAGGAAGAAACTTCTGGAGGTGATGGCAGTGTTCGGTCTCCTGTGTGTATGGCTGTCAAAACTCACTGCACTGTAGACCTTAATATGTGCATTATGTCAGGCGTACAAGGTATACCTCCCTCCATAAAGCTGATTTTTGAAATTGTTCCCAGCTCCTGCTTAGTGAAAAAGAGTAAAAGCATTAGGGGATCTGTTATTTTTCATGTGAGACTGGAGATGCAAGTCTTCCCGAGCCACTGATTTGTGAACTCTTGGAACAGGCAACCTCATTTCCAAGATACCCTCGGGCTGCAGAGAGAGAATCTGCCCAGTATTTGTATGCAGCAAACAGAACAGTAGGTCGTGAACAGACTTTAGCTTCTTTTCAACACAAAGTTTACTCTAAAAAGTAAGACTCTTCCCCTCAAAAAAGAGAGCAGTGCCTTGAAGAAACATTATCATCTCCAAGGAGATTGGCCACTCTCAGAAGAAGCACCCGCCTGGACATTTAAGCATCAGTTGTCATGGCAACTTCTCCATTCTGTCCCCAGCAATGACCCCACACTGACACGCAAAGATGCCAACTTGCACATCCAGTTTCTACTGCCTGGGAGAAAGATTTGTCTCTAAGGGACTGATTCGCTCACCTACTCTGGTACAGCCCTTTCTTGTGACAGCCTGGGCCTGGGGCAGGCCTATGTGGCAGAAGAACAGGGTGACTGTAGCTGTTCATCCACCTGCCCCAGGCTGTCAGCATGGTGTCCAACAGAGTCCACTTGGCCCAACTCAGAGGCCAGGCCAGGCTCGGCTGGGCAGATGGCTGCAGCCCAGCTTGATGGGTCCTTAATTGCTCATCGGTCAATGCCTAAAAACAAATGGCAAATTAATGGGAAAAGTACTTGCTGATATTCCATTAATAATAAAGTAAAAGGATAAGTTTGAGGCCCATATCTCCTACTTAATTTCTAAGTTCTTCTGTCAATCATTAGGTGAAAGTAGCAATACATATTTATCCATGATATTCATGTTTGAATGTGTATTAAGGAATGAAAATCATAATAAGCATCCCAGAAATCCTTATCAAAAAAAAACAGGAGAGAAAGAGATAAAAGAACTCTTGAGCTGTGACGCAGGCATCCCGAACAGCTAAGGACCTGCAGAGTGGGTTCTGTCCTGGTGGAGGCTCTGGAGCCTGGCTGACCCCTCCCACCTTGGTGCATCCCAGTGCTCTCAGTCATGTCCGACTCTTTGCAACCCCATGAACTGTAGCCCGCCAGGCTCCTCTGTCCATGGAATTCTCTAGGCAAGAATACTGCAGTGGCTTGCCATGCCCTCCTCCAGGGGATCTTCCCAGCCCAGGGATCAACCCCACATCTCTGACCTCTCCTGCATTGACAAGCAGATTCTTTACCACTAGCACCACCTGGGAAACCCATTTACACTATCCTATCATCTGAGGCTGAGGAAACAGTCCTGGGAGTTACAACCCTCCTAGGAAGTGTGCTCACATCTAGGGCACAGCGAGGACTCCGAGGGCCAGGGGGACCTCAGCTCTGACAGGATGAGCCTATAGTGAACACCTGAGATTCAACCACCAGCTGCTCTGGCCCCAGAGGAGGCAGTATAGACCCCTCCCAGCAGCAGTGGTTCTTAATGGAGACCTGCCCAGAGCCCAGAACAGCCCAGCAATGCTGTGCTCACAAGCACAAATTGTAACATGTCAAATCAATTTAAAAAAAAAATTGAAAAAAAGAAAACTGACTTTAAAAGAAAAGGAATACTTGGTCCTCAGTCTCAATATTTTCCAATTAACAAGTGAAAGAGAATTATTGATTAGGAAGGAAGAGTAGACCCAGATACATTGGTTCTAAGTTCTGTGACTTTCCTGGATTCTGATGCGAATCTGCTTCTGCTTTTTCTTCCCCCATTTGCCAGTGCTTGTAAGCTACCCCACCCCTCTCTTTTTCCATCCCTCTGTCCATCTGTCTCTCTCTGGCTCTGGGAACTGTAGTATCCCTTGTCATGGGCAGCTCAGGGAGGGGTATGGGGGAAAGGAATGAAAGGTCACCGAGGACTTGGAGCAGAACCAGCTCTGAAAGACCAAATTCCAGGCCCTGAGAATGTCACTAGTGTCAGATCAAGGTTAGGAACAAGAAATTGGGGCTGACATTTAATGGGGGGATGGAGAATGGGAAAAAGAAAATGCATAGAATTTTTTCTTAACCCCAAAGTTTACCATGCCCCCATTATAAAGAAAGAATAAAATTTAAAAAAGCTTAGATATTATATCAGTAACTAACTTACTTCTGAAGAGGGTGTGCACAAAGAGGAGACAGAGAAAGCCAGCCCTAATGACAAGGACAGGCTCTGGAATGCTGACAAGGGGAATGACTGAGCAGCAATTTCGTTTTCCACACCAGAGTAGAATTTACATTCAATTCAGGAGCCCTGAGAGGAATTTCCCCATCTCTCATTTGGCCCCCTGAATCTTCTGACTGGAAATATCTCTGAGCAGATGCAAATGTCAACAGTGGGGAGATCTGGTTGACAAAGAGAAGTAGCCTTTGTATCTCACTGCAGTTGAAAATAAAATAAAATTCCTAGTTTCATGGGCATAACTGCCCTTTTGTCAAAAGCAGGGATCGGGGACAGGCTGGGGATTAAGTGGAACAGGCTCTTCATCCAAAAAGGCATCTTTTAGTGACTTGGCCAAGGCTGGAGGAATGGGGCCGAACAGACCCCGTGGAGGTTGTTTCCAGAACAAGAGAGCAAGAGAAAGGGTGAAGATCACCTCTTGTTTCCTGAGGAAACTGCAGCCATGTGCTAAGAACCACCTCTGCATTCAGGAAAGGATGCATGTTTGAGGCTTCGCAGGTGGCTCAGAACTTACCTGGTGGCTCAGATGGTAAAGAATCTGCCTGCAATGCAAAGCAGGAGACTGGGGTTTGATCCCTGGGTGGGGAAGACCCCCTGGAGAAGGAAATGGCAACCCACTCCACTATTTTTGCCTGGAGAATTCCATGAACTGAGGAGCCTGGAGGGCTACAGTCCGTGGGTAGTAAAAGGTCGGACCCGACTGAGCGACTGACACCCTTCACAACTGAGCAAGGATAAAACCAGTGCTGCCTGCTGTTTACTACCTCTGACAGCTCTGTTGACAACCCTGTTACTACCTGTGACAACTACCTGCAACATCTCTCCGGACTGCCCCTGCTGGCGTGGTGGCTGGAGTCCTGGACTGCAGGAACTGGTGTGGTTCCCTGCGGCCTCTGTTGCTTAGAACCCATGCAGCTTCCAGCAGTTCCAGCTTCCCCACATGGAGGTGACCACTGAGATCTGGGATTCGAACTCATGGTGGAGGAATATATTTACGAAAAAGTGGCGAGACACATGCCTCATCCATCATCATGATTATTGGTGAGCATTCATTTGCAGCTCCGGGTCTGTGTCGCGCTCTGTGAAAGTGAGTAAGAGCAACACATGGCCCCTGCCTTGGGCTGCCCAACATGTGGTTAGAGAGGGGCACGTGCTCTTAAAAAGGATGAAACCAGGGCTGTCACATAGAGCCAGCACCCCAACCTCCTCTTATTAGATATGTGTGTGTATACAGACATACTTTGTAGTTTTACATAAATATGTAAATATATAAATATAAGTATATTCTTCTTTTTGGTTCCAGGACCCCTCTCACCCCCAGACCAAAATTCACGGATGCTTGAGTCTCATACAAAACGTTATGTGCTGTATATCTGTGTCTCTTTTTCTGTTTTGCATATAGGGTAAAAACCACTACAATATTGTGAAGTAATTAGCCTCCAACTAATAAAAATAAATGAAAAAAAAAAAAAAAAACTTCATGTGCTTGCTAAGTCATTTCAGTCATGTCCAACTCTGCAACCCTGTGGACTGTAGCCCTCCAGTCTCCTCTGTCCATGGGATTTTCCAGACAAGAATACTGGGATGGGTTGCCATGCCCTTCTCCAGGGGATCTTCCTGACCCAGGGATCGAACCCATGTCTTCTTCAACTCCTGCATTGCAAGCAGATTCTCCTACCACTAAGCCACTGGGGAAACCCATAAAATGTCATAGCGTTTGCATATACTCTACAAACATCCTCCTTCATACTTTAAATCACCTCTAGATTACTGGTAATACTTAATACAATGTAAATGTTAAGTAAATAGTTGTAAACACAATGAAAATGCTATGTAAATAATTGCTTGTGATGGCAAAGTCAAGTTGTGCATTTTAGAAATTTCTGAAATTTTTTCTAAATATTTTCTATCCAAGTAGGTTGAATCCTCAAATGTGAAACCCAAGGATACAGCCAACAGAAAGTCACCCAGAAAGTAAAATTGGAAAGTCTTTTCTCAATGTATTGACTCAGCTCTTTAAATGAGTTCTTTCACAGTATACATTTTACTAATTTCTAAAATTCTGAACTCAGAGAAACAGAAGAACTCTGGAAAAACTGAATTGGTCATTGGGGGTAAATACAGGTCCATGGTCTCCCCCATCATGAGGAGAGAATGCATCATCTTCAGTGTGACAGAGCAGGTGGCTGAAGCTCTGGCCTCTGGGCCACCTGCGGTGGAAGGAGAGGAGACCCTCATGCTGGCCACCACGTGGGGACTGCTGGTTCCCTGACAAGGTGGAAAAGTAAATTCATCTCATTCAACTTCTTTGTAACAGATGGATTTCTGATATTTTTATTGGCATGGAGGAAGGGGTTTCTTACCTAATTTGACAGTTTCCTGCCAAGCAAAACTCTTTCTACAGAAAGAGTGTCAGGCACAATTTCTTGTGCCTGTTGTATGCAAACAAAAAAGGAGCAAAGGCATTTTGCTCACCATCCAAGTCTACAAAGGTTAACCTGCTGCACTGCCTGACCTACAGCGCACTCATTGTTTCAGACAAATGAAGGCAATAACAGGATGCTCTGTGCTTTGGACCAACAGGCCCTTAGGTAGGTAAGTGCATTTCAGGAAGAATTTTTTTTTAATGAGGACTTCCCTGGTAACTCAGATGGAAAGAATTCACCTGCAATGTGGGAGATCTGAGTTTGATCCCTGGTTTGGGAAGATCCCCTGGAGAAGGGAACAGCTGTCCACTCTAGTATTCTGGCCTGGAGAATTCCATGGACTGTATAGTCCATGGGGTTGCAAACTGTTGGACATGACTGAACGACTTTTGCTTTTCTTAATGAACCCTGCTTCTTGCAGCTTCTGATACATGGAAAAACACTATAATCATTAACTTGAGATATCTGTTTGCTTGTTGTTTTTGTAACAAGCAAGACGTATGCCTGATTGGATGTGCATTCTAAGTCACTTCAATTGTGTCCAACTCTGTGACCCCATGAACTGTAGTCCACCAGATTCCTCTGTCCATGGGATTCTCCAGGCAAGAATACTGGGGTGGGAAGCCATTTCCTTCTCCAGGGGATCTTCCCCAACCAGAGACTGAACCTGCATCTCCTGCATTAGCAGGCAGATTCTTTACCACTATCCCCACCTGGGAACCCCACGCTTGATTGGATGTATTCCCTAACAAAAATCCTGTATAAACTAGCCTTCTCTCTTACTTCTTTGTTTTATCTTTTTTAAAAACCTTTTGTTCTCCTTACTTCTTTGGAGCAGCTCCTCAGAGCTACTGAGAGGCTGTCCTGGGCTCTAGTCCTCAGTAAGCACCTGAATAAAATCTAACCACAATTTTCACGTTGTGTGTTTTAATTTCCACTGACAGATATTTCTTATGACACAATGGCTATATATGTCTTAAAAAATGGCCTTCGTTTTTTAAAGCCTGTATTTTTTAATGTAGAATTTTAAAAAGATCTAGGAAGAAAACTTTCGTGCATTTCAAGTGCTGGACAGGATGCTTATGATACTGAGGATATAGATGTCTACCCAGCCCTGTCACAAATGGGTAAGGTTTATTATGTCTCATCAGTTCCTGCCTTTGGGCTCTATCTGACCAGTTCTTCTCCCATAATATACCAATCAGGAGTTCCTATAGTCCACTCTTTCATTAGTAAAACTCTATTTTTTAAGAGGGCTTTCCAGGCGTCTCTAGTGGTGAGGAATCTGCTTACCGATGCAGGAGATGGAAGAGATGTGGTTATATCCCTGGGTGGGGAATGGCACCCACTCCAGTATTCTTGCCTGGAAAACTCCATGGACAGAGGAACTTGGAGGGCTGCAGATTGATTTTCTAACAGTAAACTTAGTCTCTGGCTGCTGATATAATTCTGTTAGCAAATGATTAATCAGGAAATAGAGGCTGTGCAGAATTTTAGAACTTATTAATATAAAAAATATTGCTCCTACAATAGAAGATTATGTAGGCTGTATTTTCGTGTCTAACTTGCACACTGGAAACAAAGTCATGAATTTCTAATGCTCAGAGGCTGTTCCTTATCTCAGCCTAATTTTATTCAGATCAACAGGAATTTCTTTTTAAGCTCACACTTTTTTTTTTTTTTTAAATCCTCTAGTTCCTAGTTTGGGGCTTAGAGGTTCTCATTCTTGAGCAAGCGTCTGTCCTGTAAATTTGTTTTCAATCAAGCAGAAAGAAGGCCCCTCTGTCAGCTTTGGTATTTCTTCTGTATACAAGTAATGTGCCATTTTCATTGGTCCTGGACACAGGCAAATTCCTGGAACGGCACAGTGTCTTATATTCTCCAAGATAATTAGCAAAGTAAGATAATTCAAGTTCATGAATCAGCTGTTCATTGACTGCCATGCAGTGATATTTCAGAGTGACAAAGGAAAGAGAAATTCCAACACAAGACATTCCCACTGAAATAACCAAAATTACCATAACAACTAGAGAAGGAAATAGCAACCCACTCCAGTATTCTTGCCTGGAGAATCCCATGGACAGGGGAGCCTGGCAGGCTACAGTCCGTGGGGTCGCAAGAGTCAGACGCCACTTAGTGACTAAACCACCACCATCATCACCATGACAACTGCTAGCACATCCTTCACACATAATGGTTCATAATTAGTACGGATGAGAGAGTCAGCGAGCACATGGGTTCATGTTGTCCACAATGCAAAGTCGCAGGGTGGTTGACTTGAATCCCATCCATTCCATGCTGGCTGTAAGGGAAGGCTCCAAGCCCCAGATGGACCATGGTCATCCTTTCCCTTCAGATCAAAGTATAATTTTCAAATAACCAAACATCAGATGCTCTATTCTCATAGACTGAAGGTATATCCAAGGTTTATTTATTTAACTCAGTATAGAGAAAAATTATAGGCAAAGGATGGCAAAGCTGGTTCAAAGGAGGATATGACAAAGTATAAGCATATACATATAAACACATTCAATGGGAAAGAAGTAACTGCTTGGGCCATATCATATTTACCATATAGGAAGTATTTCCATCCCTAGTGGACAGAGATCATTGGCAGTTTACCAATCTTGCATCAAACTAACGTCTAATTTTACAAAGTCTGGCAGTAAACTGTAAGTCCAATAGTTATTACTTACTAGAACATCAAATGATTCTTAGGTAGGTTTGTTGGACAAGGCTGACCTATGGCATTTACTCCTTTTGTCATTTTTCCTCTTTTTTGTTGTTTTTTCTTAACAATACCTGACTCTTAGAATGTTGAAGAAGGATAACCTTATGCAAAACAAAATAAAATGACTCATTATCCTAGTCTGATTTTAAGATTTACCATTAATAAAATGGTTATCACATTTGATCTTTTCCAAACCCTTTGATTTACTGTAAAACAAAACCAATTATCCTGAATCTAAGAACTTTATAAAGGCATTTCTCCCACTGTACTTGTTTGGGTAACATGAGCAGTTCATCAAGGAAATAATTTACACTTAATGGATGGTTATAATACATCGTTAATAGGATCTACTGCTTGAATCTGGAGGGGAAAGAAAATGAGAACAAAGTTCCCGTATTTGAATGGCTCTGTGCTTCATTTATCAGAACAATGGCCAAAATCTTGGCAGGAGTATGTCAGAAGTCCCTTGTTAAAGGCAATGCTGATTATGCCAGGAAAATAATTTCTTGCTCTTGGGTGGGAAGAATTTTCATTCACTATTATTTTTCAGACATCATTTATCAAGTTTAGGAAGTTCCCTTCTCTTCCTAGTTTGTTAAGAGATTTTATCCTGAATAAATATTGTATTTTACTAAATGCTTTTTTCAGCGTCTATTGAGATAATCATACTTCATTAATGCATCATCGACTCAATGGACATGGGTTTGGGTGGACTCCAGGAGTTGGTGATGGACAGGGAGGCCTGATGTGCTGCGATTCATGGGGGTCGCAGAGTCAGACACGACGGAGCGATTGAACTAAACTGAACTTTACTTTGAGATTCTTGTAGATTCACATGAGGTTTTAAGAAACCATGAGAAGGATCCCGAGTACCCTTTACTCAGTGTTTCCCCCATGGTAACATCCCCCCAAACTACAGTACGCTATCACCACCAGAATATTGATATTGATACAATCCAAATACAGAACACTTCTCACCTAAAGGATTTCTCTTGTTGCTTTTTGTAGCTACACACACTTTTCTTACCTATTTTTAGGTTTTCTATTGCACTGATTTATTTGTCTACTCACCTCTTTCAATACCACACATTCTTGATTATTGTACTTCTGTTAATAAAATAAGTCTTCAAATCCAGTAGAATGATTGTTTTTACTTTAATTTTTTAGACTGTTTTAGCTATTCTTGCTGTTTTGCCTTTCCCATATGAATTTTAGTATATGTTGTCTACATCTATTAAAAAAAATCCTGCTGGGATTTTTATTGAAAGTGTTATTCTCCTTGTGACCTGCCAGGCTCCTCTGTCCATGGAATTCTCCAGGCAAGAATACTGGAGTGGATTCCATTTCCTCCTCCGGGGATCTTCCCAATCCAGGAATTGATCTCAGGTCTCCTGCAATGCTGGCAGATTCTTTATCGTCTGAGCCACCAGGGAAGCTCATAATTAAAACTGAGTATAAAAAAATTAGTAAATGTGGTGTTGGATGTTAAGTAGACTTATGGTGGTAATCATTTCACAACATATATGAATATCAAATCATTATGTTGCACATCTGAAACTAATATAATATGTGTCAACTCTAACTCAAGTTTCAAAAATTGAATATCAATTTGAGGAGAACTGACATCAATAATATATTGAGTCTTCCAGTTCATGAATGTGATCTGCTTCTCCATTTATTTAGAACTTCTTTGTTTCCCTTCATCATCATTTTGTATTCTCTAGCATGTAATTCCCATACATGTTAGATTTACACTTAAGTAGTTCATTTTTTGAGCAATTGTAAATGGTACTGTAATTTTAATTTTGGTGTCCACAGGTTCATTGCTATATATAGAAATATAATTAATTTTTGAGTGTCGATTTTATATCATGAGATCTTATTAAACTCATTAGTTACATAAAGAGTTGTGTTTTTTCTTTTTGTAGATTCCTTGGGATTTTCCACATAGACAGCCAAATCATGTTATTTGAAAATAGAGACAGTTGTTTCTTTTCTTTCTGATCTGCACACCTTTTATTTCCTCTTCTTTCTTCCTTGTGTTGCATGAATTTGAGGTTCTTGCTTTGTCAGGAAAGAATTCAGAGATGAATTGATCCTAAGAAATGGATTTATGTAGAGAAAAACTCTCCACAACCAGAATGTGTGGGTCGTTTCAGAAGATGAGAGGCCTTGGTAAAAACACTTCACAGACAGAGTGTGGACCATCTCAAAAAGTGAGGGAGAGTGAGAGGGCTTCAAAAATACAGTGTGGTTAATTTTTATGGGCTGGTTGATTTCATAGGCTAATGAATAAGAGGATTATTCCAACTATTTCGGGGATGGAGAGGAGATTTCCAGGAATTGGGCCACCATCCACTTTTTGGTCTTTGAAGGTCAGTCTCAGAGCAGTCACGGTGCTAGTAGTGTATGATTCAGCTTGCTAATGTGTTACAATGAGTGTACACTGAAGCTATAGGTCTAGAGGAAGATGAATATTCCACCATCTTGGACCTAGTTGGTTCTGATTTTCCTCATATTCTGTGGCCATGTCTCTTTTAAAGGCTATGCCCTGACCCCTTCCCTCCTGCTTCACTTGCACTGGCTAGAGTTTCCAGTACCATATTGTTTAGTGGTGAGAGTAAACATCCTTGCCTTGTTCCTGACTGGAGGAAAACATGCAGTTTTTCACCCCTAAGTATGCTGTAGGATTTTGTAGATGTTCTTTACCAAATTGAGGAAGTTCTCTTTTATTCTATTTTTCTAAAAGTTTTATCATGAATAGGTGTTAAATTGGTGAATACCTTTTCTTTATTGATTGACATGTGATCATAACAAGCAGGGAGTAAGAGCTTTTATAGGCAGAGGGCGAGTGCTACATTCAGAAACAGCAGTCAGCTCTGGCAGTCATCTTCAAATCAGTCATTGGTGGTCTGACCAGCATCGCCTTGGTTACTTTAGGTACAGTTAATCTTCAGTTCCAGGGTCAGTTTGCTTTCATTTCTTTGAGGCCAGTTATTGGAATTGTGGCAGCTTATTTCATGAGTGTAGTCTGATCATCATGATATAGTTAACTTCTTCCAGATTGTGGGAGTTTCATTATCTATAAGACAGCTCACAGGATATGGCTCAGAATACTATTGTCTTTGAGAAGGAACTAAAGATCCTTGACTGTACTTAGTGAGTATATTGTTATTATTTGGTCTCCTTTAACTGTTTTCCTTTGTTTCTGCATGTTCTCATTTCTTTACTTAAACTTTTTCCTTGACTGAAGTTTTCCACAGACTAAAGCCAGGCAGAGGACATGGCACGGGAGAAGGGTCTTGCTCCATTTCGGTGTCATAATTTCATCAGTTTTGATGAAATGTAGAAAACCTCTCTGCCTTTGCATCTCTTTACCTTCCTCCATTAAATATTTTCTACATACATTTGTAACCACATCAGACAGTACATAAATTTTTGTCCTCAGTTATCAAACATAATTTAAAAAACTAAAGAAGACAGAAAGTCTGCTATATTTACTCATATTTTTGCAATGCTCTTTCTTTCATCCCGATGTTCTCAGATTCCTTATTCTATTATTTCCTTCAGTTTAAAGAACTTTCTTCAGCTATTCTTGTAGGATAGGTATGCTGGTGACAAATTGTCTTAGTTTTCCTTCGTTTGAAAATGCCATGTTTACCTCTCATTTATTGAAGGATATATGATTCTGTGTTGACTTCTTTCACATGTCTTGTGTAGCTTTCCTTTGTTGATCTTTTCTGGGATTTGCTTAGCCTCTGAAATCTCTAGGTTTAGGTCTTATGTCAAGTTTGAGTTATTTTCAGCCATTATTTATTTGAGCTCTGATATCTTTCTTCTTTGCTTGCAGGATTTCCATTCTCTTGCTTTGTTGGTGGGGATAGAAATCTAGGCTCCTCACATGGTCTCCTTTGGCAGCAGGGTGATGAAAGTTCCTTGTCGCTGAGTACGAAGGAGGGTCTTGGCTATCTACTCAGGCTTCTCTGATGTCACCTGGGGGCAGTCACCTGGGAGCAGTCCTCACCTGGGAGGACTGGGGGCCAGGAGCAACTTTCTATAAACACTTTGGGGATGATTCACTCTCTGCATTATGGTGATGGTTCATAAATGTATACAAATGTCAATAGTACTCTAAATACACATTTTAAATATGCATTTTATGCTAATTATGCTATCTGACATTAAACTGTTAAAGCTTTTAAAAAAGGATAACCCCAAAGGTTATGACTCTCTTGCCATGTAAGAGTCTCTTCATTCAACTCAGAATTCTAATTTCTTTCAAGTAACCTTTCTTTCACTGACTATATGTACTTGAGACTCAAATTCTCTCAATCACATTTGTCATCCTGCTGATTCCCTCATTAATAGGTTAGGCATGTGCTAACTGTATACTTGAAGGAGGATTATGTTTTCATTTTACAAGTTATCCTTTGCTAACATTTACACCTATAAAATTAGCTTTATTTAAAATATCCATACAGCACTTCCCTAGTGGCCCAGTGGTTAAGAATCCACCAGCTAATGCAGGGCACATGGGTTCAATTCCTAGTCTGGGAAGATTCCACAAGACCCAGGGCAGTTAAGCCCGTGTGCCATAGCTACAGAGCCCACGCTCTAGAGCCTGAGAGCTGCAACTACTGATCTTGCGAGCCCTAGAGACCCTGCTCTGCAACAAGAGGAACCACTGCATGGAGAAGCCCACACCTAGAGAGTACCTCCCACTCACCACAACTGGAGAAAGCCCACATGCAGCAACCAAGACCCAGCATAGCCAAAAATAAAAATAAATAAGTTGTTTAAAAAATAAAATATCCATACAAATTCTTCTAGAGAAAATATCTAAAGACTTAAGTCTGAAATATTCTTTTATCTCCCTCCTTCTACCACTGACTATATGGAAGCAATTGTTTTATGAAAAGATTTTTGACAACTTGAGGATTCTTAGTAGTACACTGTGAACTTAGGGAGAACAAATAAAATTTCATAACCTGAGGCATTATGTGGAAATGAAGATGAGACACAGGAACACCTGTTTACTTCAAGACCTATATTAAGATTTTTCTGGAGATTTGGTGGGAAAGGTGGAGCAGAGTCCAGGAAAACAGTATAAAGCAGAAAACTTAGTTCTTGTTTAGTCACTCAGTCATGTCTGACTCTTTGGACCCCATGGATTGTAGCCTGCCAGTCTTTAAAAGGAAGTGTGTATGAAAAATTGAGGGTATTGATGACTTGTACTTTGGTATTTGGACTCAAAATAACTGTCACAGGAGTAATTATCTCTGTGTTATGCACTCAAAGGAATAAGCCAGATGGCAAAACAATGGACAGAGATGCGGGAGAAAAGGGACGAAAAAGAAAATTTAGCAAGAGAGAGAAAGTAGAAGAGGGTTTGAATAAATGTATTTATGTTGACTTACCATTAAAGATGAGCTTCCCATGTGGCACACTGCTAAAGAATCCCCCTGCCAATGCAGGAGATGAGGGTTCGATTCCTAACTTGAGAAGGTACCTTGTAGTAGGAAATAACTACCCACTCCAGTATTCTTGCCTGGAAAATCTCATGGGCAGAGGAGCCTGGCAGGCTACAGTCGAGGCTACAGCCTGGCAGGTTGCAAAAGACATGATTTAGGGCCTAAACAACAACCATCAAAGATAGGGAACAAACTTTTGAAGCAAGAAGCTTTCAGCCTATACAGATGAGGACCACAGCTGTCTGAGAAAACACAAGCAAGAAAGGATTCTGTAAGGTGTGTGGACTCCCCTCCCTAGGGGCTCAGCTCCACCAGACCACTTGAACATACCCTCAAGGGCAGATGACTCAGCAGACAAGCTAAAAAGTATTCCAATGAAGCACATCTGAACTGAAGTTTCAATCTGATCTGGCTTAGTCTCCAGGATCTGGCAACTCTATCCATGGAAAATATTATAGGCCTAAATGGAATTTCCCTCTTTCAAAGATGATTTATGAGCAAAATACATAACATCAGATCTGTATATAAATATTACCCTCCCATCTGTTGCTGCCAGTCCCCTGGGGGCTAGTGATGTAAATAAATGCAATAATAAGGAGTATATTTCAATTGCAACTATACTTTAATAATGCTGCAAAAAATATAAATCTAATATCATGAATAAAGGCTATTTACTTTCTAATATATTTCAAAAATACATTTCATGATAAGAATTGTTCCAAGCATAAGAAAAAATTCAAATAATTGTAACCTAAAATATCAAAGAAATTAAACATCGGACACTGAGAGGAAAAAAAGAGCTCAAGCAAGAAGTTTTTTAAATAAAGGTTAATAAGAAAAAGTTAAAATTGAGTTAGAAGGTTTGATGAGAAAGTAATTTAAGATAACATAGAACCATTACAGTGATGAAAACCACATTAGAAGCTTCAAGAGTAAAAATAGAGACTGTTGGAAACAGACTCAAGGCAAAAACAGCTTTAAAAAGATCACATAAACAACATGGAAAACTAGAAAAAGTTTTGGAGAGAATAAAAATGTAGGAAAGCAGTTTAAGAAAATTCAACACGTGTGTAACTGGGATTTCCGAAAAACAGAAGAAAAATATATCGAAGTTCTGGTGGTGCTGGGACTTCAAGGATAAAAGTGTGAGAAAAAAAAGTCAAGTTGCTTAGGAGAGAGAAAATGGACTGACTTCAGTGTATTTTTGAAAATAATTATTTTCAGTGGCAGAATACAGTGGAGACATATACTGATGACTTGAGGAGAAAAAACCTGACTCCAGATGTTATGTATTCAAATTATCCTTCACTTAAAAGATAAGAGAAATATTTTCTTAAACTTGTATTCTTACTGCATATAGCATCTCTGTGTCCTTAAAAAAAAACAGGGTTGATAAATCAAATCCAACTGCTGAATTTAATGCAGAATTCCAAAATTGAAGCCATATTGGAAAATACTGCATCTATTAAGATTAAATATCTAATCTTTCATGGTATGAGAACAGTTGATACTGAAATTTATGCACTAATAAAGATATTGGCATATATATGTGTGTGTGTGTGTGTGTGTGTGTGTGTGTGTGACTGTGTGTATACACACAAAAGTAACCACTAGAAGAAATAAAAAGAAACAATAAAACTTTTAAATTACCAAGACGAAAATAAGTACACCGCTCTCCAAACACACCATTCACCTAAGCACATACACACTCACACATACACAAAGTAAATAAAACATTAAATTTTACATATATATCCCATATATGTATTACAACTATAGATATCAAATTTGTTAAAAGACCTAACTCCTTTGTTAGATCCAAAAGCTAATACAATTGCACACCAAAGTAAGAGATATATTAAAATTTACAAGTGTGAAATTAAAAGTTAAATAAGATGAATCATGCTATTATATCAATGGCAATAATATCTGAATTTAAAGCAAAAGATGTTAAAATTATAAATTAACTCACTTTTCAATAATGCAGGGTATATTCACAATAAAGGTTAAAATGTCAGGGGACTTTATGGACCAAATAATATGTATCAACAAAACACAAAAGAAAAGATCTACTCAAGATACAAAAAAGAAGTACACAAAATTAAAGTATAATGGGAAATAACCCATTTCTTTCAGTATATCACAAAGTACAAATACCTGCCAAAATAAGAAACACAGAAAATTTAAGCAATGCTGTTAATAATTTGTATTAAATGTGATTTAAGTTTGTGTATTATATATACATAAAGTTCTGTTTCTTATAGACAAATATGCAATAATAAAGTAAATAAATAATAAAGAGTACACTTCAATTGCAATTATGCTCCAATAATGCTGGAAAAAAGTATAAATCTAACATGAATAAAAGCTAGCTGCTTTTTAATATATGTTAAAAATACATTTCAAGATAAAAACTGTTCCAAGCAAAAGAAAAAAAATCAAATGATTTTAATCTAAAATGTCAAAGAAATTAAAGCAAACATGGGACATTGAGAGAAAAAAAGAACTCAAGGGAGAGATCTAGTATGTCTACCTTTAAGCATCTATCCAACACTGAACTCATGAAACATTCATAAAAATTGACCACAGAGAGACCACAAATAATTTTAAATAGATCCCAAAAATAAAACTGGTAAAGCTCACATTCTGCCCTTAGAAAGAAACAAGAGATTAATAATATGAAATAGAGAGGTGCCAATATGATTCCCTTGGAGGAAGAATAATCTTTTTGACAAATGGTTCTGGGACAACTGGAATTCTTTCACACAAAAGAATAAACTTAGACCACTAATTCACACCACACATAAAAATGAACTCAGTGTGGACCATCAACTTAAATGTAAGGGCTAAATTCATAGAAATCTTAGAAGAAAATATAAGGATAAGTCTGCAAATCCAGATCTGTGGATTTGGCCACAGATTCTTAGATATAAGACTAAAGACAAATGAAACAAAAGGAAAATAGATAAACTGAGCTTCATCAAAATTAAAAACTTATGTGCAATAAAGAACATTATCAAGAAAGTGAAAAGACAACATACAGAATGGGAGAAAATAATGGCAAATAATATATCTGTGAAGAGTCCAGTATCCAGAGCACATAAAGAATATACAAAGAACTTGTACAACTAAGATAGAAGTATTGATCTACAAAAAGGAATGAAAGCACCAAAAATGAAAACTATATGAGTAAACTTAGAACATTTTAATTTTTTTCACTTTTTGGCCATACTGCATGACATGTGAGAGAGCTTAGTTCCCTAACCAGGGATCAAACCTGCACCCACTGCAGTGGAAGCCCAGAGTCTTAACCACAGGACCACCAGGGAAGTCCCTACAATATATTTTTCTTCTTATCTAAATGTTTGTAAATATAATTGTCTGTTTGAATGAAAATAATAACAATGCAGTATAGGGTTTATATTTTGTAAAAATAGAATGTTTCATAATATCATGAAAGAGAAGAGAAATAGATGTATGTCACTGAAGATTCTCATACTGTTTGTGAAGTGGAATAATATCACTTTAAGGTAGTTGGTGAATTAAATATGCACATTATAAAGCAACCACTAGAATAGCGAAACAAAGCATTATGGTTAACAAACCAACAAAGGAGATAAAATAGAATCACCAAAAGTACTCATTTAATGCAAATGAAGGTAGAAAAAAGAGAAGAAGGGAAAGAAGACAGATATAACAGAGCAAATAACAACATAACGTGTTTAAATCTAACCATACCATTTCCATTAAATATATTTGACCTAAACACTCCAATTAAAAGATAAAAATTGAAGGTGGTCAGAATGGGTTAAAAAGAGCAGTGCCCCTCATACAATGTACTCAACTACATGTATATGATGCTTCCAAGAAACACACTTTAAATATGACACAAATATATTAAAAATAAAAGTAATGAAAAGATATCACACTAACCCTAATCAAAGGAATCTGAAGTAGCTATATTAATATCAGAAAAAGTAGATTTCAGAGCAAAGAACAATATCAAGAAAAAAAAAGTCATTTCAGAATGATAAAGAGGCAACTTCATTAGGAGGACATAGTAATTTTATACATATATGCCCCCAAATAGGAGAACTTCAAAACAAAGAAGGCAAAAACAGAACTGCAAAGAGAAATAGACAAATTCATAGCTTTAGTTAGGGTTTCAATACCCTCTCTCAATAACTGATAGAATAAGGAGGCTAAAAATCAGTGGTACATAGGAGACAACACAGTCAACTAACTGAACCTGATAGACATTCATAGAATATTTTACACACACACAGCTGAAAGCATATGCTTTAAGTGTGCACAAAACATTTAGAAAAATAATGACATTATGGACTATAAACAAGTCTGAATAAGTTTTAAAAGACATGAGTCATGCATATTTTATATTCTCAAATCACAATGAATTAAATTAAATCAAGGAAAGGAAAACACCTGGAAAATCACCAAACACTTAGAAACCACCTAATGCACTTTTAAATAACCCATGATTCACAGAAAAGAGCAAAATTAGACAGTGTTTTAAACTGAATGAAAATTTTAAAAAACAGCATATTAAAATTTGTGAAATGATATTAAAATAGTAGTTAGCAAGACATTTATAGTACTAAACATCTATATTTTTTAAAAAGGTCTCAAATAAATTATCTGAGATTCCACTTTAAGAAATTAAATAAAATAGCGAAGGAAACAAAAAAATAAGCAGAAGAAGGAACACAATAGAGAACAGAACAGAAATCAACTAAATGGAAAACAAACAAAAAAAAAAAACAGAGAAAATCAATGAAACTAAAAGCTCTTTCTTTGAGACAGATCAATAAAATGGATAAATCTTGAATCACATTTAATAAGAAAAAAAGAGAGAAGACACAAATTATCAATGTTAGGAATGAGAGATGTCATGTTAGCACAGAATCAAAATGTAATAAATTTATTATAACAGAATGCTGTGAACAACTTTATGCCAGCAAATTCAACAACTCAGATGAGATGCATAAATTTATTGATAGACACAAACTACTAAAGATCACTCAAGAGGAAACAGATAATCTGAAAAGCCCAGTGTCTACTACAGAAATTTATTTCGTAATTAAAATCTTTCCCTCCTTACTTTCATACCCTGGATGAGATCCTGGAATAGAAAAAAATGACATTAGGTAAAAACTAAGGAAATATGACTGAAGTGTGTGCTTATTAATAGCATCAGTATTTGTTCATTAATTACAACAAATATACTATGTAAGACGTAATATTAGAGAAAACTAGATGTGAGTTTTATAGGAACTCCTGGTACTATCTTTGCAAGATTTCTGTAAATTTAAAACTGTTGAAAGATAAAATGTCTATTTTTTTAAAAAAGTAATAAATAATATGGTGCTCCTTCATACATATGTATACACACAAATCCCTCCCACAAAGATAACTCTATGTCAGAATGACTTCAATGGTGAATTCTACCAAATATTTAAGAAAGAAATAATGCAAAGCATATACAATTTCTTCCAGAAAATTGAGGATGAAGAAGGTACACTTAACTCATAATGGTGTTATCATTTCCCAGTACCAAAATCTGAGATATTCTATGGAAACTACAGATTGATAGATCTCATGATTATGAGTACAAAAATTCTAAATAAAATTTTAGAAAATCAATCCAGCAATACAATTGATCTCATAATTTGTGAATGCCATTTGTGTGAATTTATCTTCTTGCTAAAATTTGCTAGCAATTCCCTAATCAATAGGAGAAGCAGAGAGAGTTGAGTCTCCTGATAGACATTCTCAGCTGAGATTCAACAAAGAACTGCTCTCTTGTCTCATTTCAGCTCTCATCTGTAAGCAAGGGTTCTTTTTGCAGTATGTTCAGCACTACTTAAAAAAAATTTTTTTTCTTCATTGTCTTAATTGTGGTGATGGCTCCATAAGTGTATATGTCAAAACTTAAACTGTATACTTTAAATATACGGTTTTTATATTATTTGT
This sequence comes from Dama dama, assembly GCF_033118175.1. Taxonomy (NCBI): domain Eukaryota; kingdom Metazoa; phylum Chordata; class Mammalia; order Artiodactyla; family Cervidae; genus Dama; species Dama dama. The sequence continues at coordinate 22,238,598 of NC_083696.1, read as the reverse complement.
CAGTACTATATCTCAAAAAAGCTGTTTTTAAAAGGTTATGAGGGCTTCCCTGGTGGTTCGGTGGTAAAGAATCTGCCTGCCAATGCAGGAGACACAGGTTTGATCCCTGGTCAAAGATCACATATGCCAAAGAGCAACTAAGTCATTAAACCACAACTATGGAGCCTGTGCTTTAGATTCTGGGAGCTGCAAATACTGAAGCCTACATGCTTTAGAGCCCACGCTTCGCAACAAGAGAAGCCACTGCATTGAGAAGCCTGTGCACTTAGAGAGTGGCCCCCACTTGCCGCACCTAGAGAAATGCCGGAGCAGCAACAGAGATTCAGCACAGCCATAACCAAATAAATAATAATTTTTAAAAATCTATGAGATACTAACAGAGTTGCTTCCCAAGTTAAAATTCATAGGTGTGACTTTTACATTGCTAAATGAGAAATAATGACATAAATTAGTCAAAAATTAACCTCCAGAAATAAGAAAAATAATAACCAAAAATGAATCAATAAAATCCAAAAGAAGAAGTAAATACAGAAAAAAGAAAAAGAACAGACAAATTTCAGAATTTGTTCATTGTAAATTCCAGGGAAAGGCTGCTGCAACTACCTAAGCTTATTAATAAAAAGGGAGGGAAAACATAAGCACAGAAAATTAGCACTGTGTATAGGAATACAGTTACAGGGCCAGAAAAAAAAAAGAGAGATGTTTAACAGGACACATTTATTGATTTGTGCTAATAAATTTGAAACCTTGATTAAACTGATTTTCTAGAAAAATATAGATAATAAAATTTGCTTGGATAAAACATGAATAAAATTGATAAGCTTTTAGTTAGATTTACTAAGAAAAAAGAAAGAAGCCTCAGACAAAAGCTGAAATTAAAGAAGAGAAATTACAGTGGATACAAAATAAAATTTAAAGAGATCAACAAAAGTAAAATAAATGGTGAAAATTCTTAAAGTGCTATTGCCTACATTGCCAAACCCACGTACTTTTCAGATTTCAAAGAAAGTATGATTCTGATTATATTTATACTGTTTGAAGCCTAGAAAAAGTAAAGAAAGTGAAAGTCGCTCAGTCATGTCTGACTCTGTGACCCCATGGACTATACAGTCTATGGAATTCTCCAGGCCAGAATTTTGGAGTGGGGAAGGCTCCCACTCCAAAGAAGAAGGGAAAGGCTCCCTTCTTCAAGGGATCTTTCTAACCCAGGGATCGAACCCAGGTCTCCCCCATTGCAGACAGATTCTTTACCAGCTGAGCCACAAGGGAAGCCCAAGAATACGGAAGTGGGTAGCCTATCCCTTCTCCAGCAGATCTTCCAGACACAGGAATTGAACCGGGGTCTCCTGCATTGCAGGTGGATTCTTTACCAGCTGAGCTACCAGGGAATTCATTTTATCTTAGTTTATTTTTCCCAAAGGGGACGGATGGTGCCTACCCCTCAGAGGTGGTAACTCAGGGAGATGAGGAGCATGGAGGCACACAGCAGAGGCCAGCTCCCTCACTCTTCCAGTGTCTCCTGCATTGCAGGCAGATTCTTTACCAACTGAGATCAGGGAAGCCTCTGAGGCCTCAGTCAGTTCTGTTCAGTCGCTCGTTGTGTCCGACTCTTTGCGACCCCATGAACCGCAGCACGCCAGGCCTCCCTGTCCATCACCACCAGCTCCCAGAGTTTACTCAAACTCAAGTCCATTGAGTCAGTGATGCCATTCAACCATCTCATCCTCTGTCATCCCCTTCTCCTCCTGCCTTCAATCTTTCCCAGCATCAGGGTCTTTTCAAATGAGTCGGTTCTTGGCATCAGGTGGCCAAAGTATTAGAGCTTCATCTTCAACATCAGTTCTTCCAATGAATATTCAGGACTGATTTCCTTTAGGATGGACTGGTTGGATCTCCTTGCAGTCCAGGGGACTCTCAAGAGTCTTCTCCAACACTACAGTTCAAAAGCATCAATTTGAAGCCTAGAGGCTTCCAAATGTATACAATGAAACTGACATAACAGTAATTTTAGTACTTGACAAAGAGAACAGAGAAAAGTGAAACCCAGAGTTTGGCAGTATGGATATCCCCATTTAACAGATAGAAATCTTTAGGTTTTGAAATGTCAGGAAATTTGTCCTGAGCCACATATTGGGTCAGAAATAGAGTTGGCATTTGAATCCTAGAAATCCATGGGGTCACAGAGTTGAATATGATTTAGCAACTAAACACAACAACAAAGGCAATATTCAAACCTAAATTACCAACTGCTATTTAGCTGTAAAAACCAAAAGCATTTCCTTTAAAGTCAGGAGAAGACAAGGATACTCACCTAGCCCTCTCTTGTTTAATGTCATTCTAAATACTTGGCCAAAGCAATTAAATTAGAAAAAGAAACAAGATTAAAGTAAGTGCAAAAAATTAAGCCACAAAAATACTGTAAACCAAATAGGTAACTTTTATAGAACTTCCCAAATTATAAAAATATTTTCTAAATATACTGTAAATTCCAGACATCACAAAAGAGAAGACTGATATGTTTGGCTCCATTAAAACTTTGCACAGAGTAACTGTTGGTGGGAATGTAAATTGATACAGCCACTATGGAAGATGGTATGGAGATTACTTAAAAAACTGGGAATAAAACCACCATATGACCCAGCAATCCCACTCCTAGGCATATACCCTGAGGAAACTAAAATTGAAAAAGACACATGTATCTCATTGTTCATTGCAGCACTATTTGCAATAGCTAGAACATGGAAGCAACCTAGATGTCCATTCAAAGATGAATGGATAAAGAAGTTGTGGCACATATACACAATGGAATATTACTCAGCCATAAAAGGGATGCATTTGAGTCATTTCTAATGAGATGGATGAACCTAGAACCTATTACACAGAGTGAAGTGAGTCAGAAAGAGAAAGATAAATATCGTATTCTAACACATATATATGGAATCTAGAAGAATTTATTTATAGGGCCAAAATGGAGAAACAGACATAGAGAACAGACTTATGGACATGGGGAGAGGGGAGGAGAGGGTGAGATGTATGGAAAGAGTAACATGGAAACTTACATTACCATAGGTAAAATAGATAGCCAAAGGGAATTCGCTCTATGGCTCAGGAAACTCAAACAAGGGCTCTGTATCAACCTAGAGGAGTGGGATGGTGAGGGAGATTGGAGGGAGGTTCAGAAGGAAGGGGATATATGTATACCTATGGCTGATTCATGTTGAGGTTTGATAGAAAACAACAAAATTCTATAAACCAATTATCCTGCAATAAAAAAATTAATTAATTTTAAAAAATTTTGCACAGATAAGCAAAAGAATTAGACAAATACTATGGCATCATGAAGAAAAATTACTCGCATTACATATAACAAAGAGAAAATACCTTAATATGTAAAAGGCTCGTGCAAATCAACAAGAAAAAGATGAACAACGCTTTAGAACATGGCCTGCAAAGGATTTGGATAAGTGATTCAAAGTAAAAGAAAACAGCAACTATAGGAAACTTAAGACTAGATGCTCAACTTCACCACTAATATTTTTATACACTAATTTAACAGATGCCAATCTAAACAATGATGAGATATTATTTCATACCCATCAGATTAAAAGCTTGACATTATCTAGTGTTGGCAAGGACCTGGGTAACTTTTTCAAAGGGAACGTAAGTTGGTATCAACTTCTTTGGACAGTCATTTGGCAATCGTTTTCAAAACGTTAAATATGAATGGCCTTTGATCCAGCAACTCGATTTCTTAGGAATTCATCCTGCAGAAATGCAGTATTGGCATAATTGTGCAAACACAGGCCCAGACCCACACACACACACACACACACACCATTGTAGTAAATGCATTGCTTTTGGGAGATTTTAATATTAAGCTCTTACTATTCTTGTTAGGTATGAACTTTTCAGTAGCATTCTGAAATAAAACTGAATGCAAGCTGTCTCCATATCTCTAAAGAAAGGTATTGTGTGCTGAAAATAATTGCTCATTTGCATCCAACCTGTTGACGACTTCACTGGAGACTGGAGACTGCCACTTTCTTTTGTGCAAACTGAGAAAGCCACCAGGGCTTCCTGGACAGGCAGAGGACTCTAATTTACTTCTGGGAAAAGAAAGACGCAGCATTTTGCTCCGGGACCGCAGACACAGGAATGCTTTTGTGAAACACTCCGTGGATATCCGGCAGCAGCTGTGTGGTCCTACTGCCTGGGAATGAAAACTGGCTCTGAGGCAGGGTAAATCTCTTTGAGATAAGGAACAGTGCGTTAGTAATGGACTGTTGCTCAGCAGCAAAGCCGAGCTGCTTCTGGGAAGAGAGCTACTGCAGCCTGGGTTCATTAGCAACACAATCTGAGAGACCTGAATCAGTTCCAGGGGGACAGGTCCCCAAGTGTGTAGTCAAAGGAGAGAACTCTTTACATATTTACAGAAGTTAAAATATGTTTTCCCTTTGGTTTTCGATGTAAAAATATGAATTGTGAAATGCCGTACTTATGGTCTTTAGAGGCTTCCCTGATGGTTCAGTGGTAAAGAATCTACCTGCATTGCAGGTGATACAGGAGACACAGGTTCTATCCTTGGGTTGGGAAGCTCCCCTGGAGGAGGAATTGGCAACCCACTCCGGTATTCTTGCCTGGAGACTCCCATGTATAGAGGAGCCTGGCAGGCTACAGTCAAAAAGGTTGCAGAGAGTCAGACATGGTCTTTAGAAGAGCCTGTTAAATTTAGAATGACTTGTCAAATTTGCTGGAATTGGATCTTGTTTAGATGTTGGATAAATAATAATCAGTATTAATGGACAAACAGCTCAGGATTGATATACTGGTCAAAGTAGGGATCTGGCATTTAAAATGATCTTAACACATTTTTTGCAAAGTGAATTTCTGGCTATGATGAGCTGCCTTAGGTGGCCCTTTCTGTTAAGGCAGAGCAACAACTGGACTTCTCAGAGTATTTACTAAGAGTGAGTCAATTCTGAATAAAATGTCACCATCATATTCCATACGTGAGGTGTCATTTTCTCACGTATCTCAACAAGCTCGCAGAAGACAAGCTCCTCTAAAGTAGACTTGTGGAGGTAATCAGACACTACTATTGGACTCTAGATTTTTTTCCTTGAACACTAGTTATTTGTTGACAATGTGTAAGTTTTGGTTATCACAGAGCCACACACCTGGGAATGGCAAATGCGAGGTGCTGTAAGATGCCATCTATAACCTGCACAAACCTGTACCATCCTATTCTTATTTTTAGGATGGTCTCCCTGAGCATCCAAACCCCCCTGCCAAGCACCCAGTCACCTAACTCCAGAGCCCTGCTGCATATTGTGAATCTTCAACGTGGGCTTTTCCTGAGATGGCAGAAAATGCACAGAAGAGAGAGAAGCCCCCAGAAATCCTCTTTCTTCTCAAAGCCTTGTCGACTAAAAAATATAGTCACAACCTGAAAGTAGAGAGTTATTTTATTTGGTGGAAATGTTTAGGACTCAAAGCCTAAGAGATAGCATCTCAATAGCTCTGAGAAAACTGCTCCAAGGAGGCAGGACCTGGAGTCAGGCTGTGTTCAAGTTTGCAACAAAAGGGAGCAGGCAGAATCAAGTTAAGGAATGTAGCCTTCTGTGTGTGGGAAGATGCAAGCCTCTGGGCTCACTGAATTCATTCCCTTCCTATTCACCTCAGCTATCTGCCGCCAATCCTGTTTCCTTGTTCACCTTGCTTCTTGCATTCCCCTAGCTCCTCAGCAATCACCGTGGCTCGTGGCAGCATCCCCTGGATGGAAGTTTTGGGAGCCCTCATTCACATTTGGAGGCCAGAAATCACTGATGGCTGTGACATTTCTTGTTTATCAGTACTGGCAGGAGATATTTTCATTTCACGGCCCTATTTGTTTACCCCTTCCCTTCAGCCTTCACTTGCACCGGACTAACGAATGTTCCTTCTCAGTTTCCTCCTTCCACCCACTGCATCTCATTCTCCCTCCGATGGCTCCAAGCCATTTCTACATTTCTCATGCAGGAGCCCCTGTTCTCTCTCACCTTCATTAATTCAGCTCATTCACTCACTTCTTTTCTCTGCCAAACAGAGACTGGCCAATGAGGAGAAACACATTGTACCATAGAGGGTGCAGAAAGGAAAAGGTTATACATACAATTATTTTAACTTTTTCCCCGTCAAAGGGTAAAGAGTTTCCCGTCTTCTTTTAATTTTTTGAGTACTTGCTACATCAAAGGGGTTGCCAGGGTTGGGGAGGTTTGAATAAAACACAATTTCTGTCCTTGAAGAGTTTACTGTTTCCAGCTTTGACAACTCAGACAAACTTCTCTAGAAAAAAGAAAGTTAGTTGTTGGTCTAAATAAAGTTGGTTTCTCTCCTACTCAGCAGGTCAGTATTTTTCATCTTTCTGAGGAGCACCCATCTTCCTAAGTGTTCTAAGAAGACAATTCTATTCGAAGCTGGTACTCCATCTTTTAAAAATTTCCCCCAGAAGACTCTACATTGGCAGTCTTAGGAGTATCTTTGGAGTCTATGTGTTCCTATCACTTTTTATGATGTTGGTTTCCCAGGAGTTGAGATTATGAATTACCAGTAAGTCAACAAAAACAGATGGTAAATTCTAGAATCCTTATTCTCCCCCTCTATGACTTTCCAACTAAATAAGAAATGTAAACATATCTTCTAACTTGCTAACAAACCATTTGCTTTTGAAAGGATCTTAAGGTTTTAGAGAAGCAATGAATTGAAGGTCTGGTGCTTGGAACACTTGAACTTCCGATGTCGTCTTTTTAAAATGTAATTCACAAGGACCAGTGCTTAGAACATTTCTTTAGTAGTTGCCATTTGCTCACTGGTATACTTTTCACCTTTTGCAGATCAAGAAGCATAAGTAAGTGATTGGGAAGAGTCCTAGTCAGGAAACAGCATGAGACTACAACTGTGCATTGTTCACCAGCTCTGAGCACTGACCTGGCATGTATAATGAATTCGATAATTATTTTCTTTAATGAATAAGTAACTGAAAGAAAAGGAATCTGGGATTTTTACTCTCTGCTTCCCTGCTTTTCATAATCACAACACACTCTACACCATGGAAAATCCTTTCAAGTGTAAAAGACAAGGTGTAATCTTTGTCTTTCTTATGTAGCTTCTTAGAGACGGTCATTGAAAACATAGGCTGGCATGGGGAAACTCCTCTGGAATGAATGGCATGCTGAATGCTGTGGTTTCATCCAAAATATCATGGGTTGGTTAGAATTCTTTTTCTGTAGATAATATGTTCGAAGGATAGTGATGACAAAAAGTATATTAGGAAACCTTCTGCAGAATATGTTACCCAATTTTGCCACATTCTTTTCCCTTGAACAGAGCAGTGGTACCCATGGTCCGTAACTCTGCCTATTTCCTTAAGAAGTGAGGGGCATTGCCTGTGTTGATGTTTACTGACAGAAACCATGTGATGTGTGGTTGTAATTGCTCAAATTGTAAATATTATAAACCCAAACCTCTACTGAATTGCTTTGTTTTTTTAGGTCGTTCTTCCCAAGGGTTCAAGTTAAGTGAAGTCTCTCAGTCATATCCGACTCTGCAACCCCATGGACTGTAGCCTGCTAAGCTCCTCCATCCGTGGGGTTTTCCAATCAAGAATACTGGAGTGGGTTGCCATTTCCTCATGTAAATTTTAAAGTGAATCATAACATTTCCTGCATGTAAAATTTGAAATTCTGGAGATTGTTCAGTTTTGGGGGTTGATTTGACTCTACACTTGCAAAACCATCAGTAAGAAGATTCCAGGAATGCCAAACAAAATTTGAAACCTTCTTTGCTTAAAAAGAAAAGGAATAGTAACAGTGACTGCAAGAAGATCAAACCAGTCAGTCTTAAAGGAAATCATCCCTGAATATTCATTGGAAGGATTGATGCTGAAGATGAAGCTCCAATATTTTGATCACCAGATGTGAAGAGCCAACTCGCTGAAAAAGACCATAATGCTGGGAAGGATTGAGGGCAAAAGAAGAAGGTGGTAAAGGATGAGATGTTTAAATAGCATCACCGACTCAATGGACATTAATTCGAGCAAACTCAGGAAATATAGAAGGACTTTTTGTCTCTGCTTTGTCCTAGGATCCACTCTCCCCCTTTGCTTAATTTTTTTAACTTTTTATTTTGAGGTAATTGTAAACTCACAATAAGTTGTAACAAATAATATAAAGAAATCTCATGTACCATTTACCCAGTTTTCCCCAATGGTAATAATTTGTAAGACTGCAATACAGTGTCACAACCAGAATATTGACATTAACAAGTCAAGATACAGAACATTTCCATCATCTCAAGGATCCCTTTTGTCACACTTTAATAGCCACACTCATCTCCCCATGTCATTCCATCCCCATCTCTGACCCCTGAAAATCACTAATCTGTTATCCATTTCTACAATTGCATCATTTCTAGAATGCTGCATAAATGGAATCACATATATCACTTATATGTGGAATATATAAAAATGATACAAATGAACTTATTTACAAAACAGAAACAGACTCATGGACTTAGAGAATGAACTTATGATTGCCTGGGGTAAGGGTGGGGAGGCGGGATAGTTTGAAATTGACATATAAACACTGCTATATTTAAAATAAACTGTCTTTCCATGAAAAAAACTACACTTCAATAAAAAAGGGAAACTTTTAAAAAAGGAATCATATAGTAGTGTATGCAAGGTCAGGAAGCAACAGTTAGAACTGGACATGGAACAACAGACTGGTTCCAAATAGGAAAAGGAGTGCGACAAGGCTGTATATTGTCACCCTGCTTATTTAACTTCTATGCAGAGTATATCATGAGAAACACTTGCCTGGAAGAAGCACAAGCTGGAATCAAGATTGCCGGGAGAAATATCAATAACCTCAGATATGCAGGTGACACCACCCTTATGGCAGAGAGTGAAGAGGAACTAAAAAGCCTCTTGATGAAAGTGAGAGAGGAGAGTGAAAAAGTTGACTTAAAGCTTAACATTCAGAAAACTAAGATCATGGCATCTGGTCCCATCACCTCATGGGAAATAGATGGGGAGACAGTGGAAACAGTGTCAGACTTTATGTTTTTGGGCTCCAAAATCACTGCGGATGGTGACTGCAGCCATGAAATTAAAAGACACTTACTCCTTGGAAGGAAATTTATGACCAACCTAGATAGCATATTAAAAAGCAGAGACATTACTTTGCCAACAAAGGTCTGTCTGGTCAAGGCTATGGTTTTTCCAGTGGTCATGTATGGATGTGAGAGTTGGACTGTGAAGAAAGCTGAGTGCTGAAAAATTGATGCTTTTGAACTGTGGTGTTGGAGAAGACTCTTGAGAGTCCCTTGGACTGCAAGGAGATCCAACCAGTCCATCCTAAAGGAGATCAGTCCTGGGTGTTCATTGGAATGCCTGATGCTGAAGCTGAAACTCCAATACTTTGGCCACCTCATGCGAAGAGTTGACTCATTGGAAAAGACCCTGATGCTGGGAGGTTTTGGGGGCAGGAGGAGAAGGGGATGACAGAGGATGAGATGACTGGATGGCATCACCGACTCGATGGGCATGAGTTTGAGTGAACTCCGGGAGTTTGTGATGGACAGGGAGGCCTGGTGTGCTGCGATTCATGGGGTCGCAAAGAGTTGGACACGACTGAGTGACTGAACTGACTGACTGACTGATAGTAGGTTATCTTTGGAATTGGCTCTTTATTTCAGCATAATTTCTTGGACATTTATCCAAATTGTATCAATAGTTTGTTCTTTTCAGTGCTGAGTTATCTCCCCTCTTATGGAGTATTGCAGTTTATTTAACCCTTTGACAGACATCTAAATTGTTTTTGGTTTTCTTTTTTAATATTAACAATAAAGCCACACTGACCACTTGTGTGAGGTTTTTATGTGAACTTAAGTTTTCATTTCTCTGGGACAAATGCCCAAGAGTATAATTGCTGGGTTAAATGGCAGATACATGTTTCAGAAGAATAAGTTTTTCTTGGAGTATTTTGTGTACGTCTGTTGGCAGTTTCAGATTGGAGTCTTCTTCAGTTCTCTGAGTGGGATATAAAGTCTGCAATAAGAAAGCCCAGGGAACTTGCTGTCCCTAGGCAGTCTACTTTCTTTTTTCTACCTTTCAGCATCTTCTAATATTTGTGGAATATTGTGTTATGGCCAGGGTTTTTAGTGTTAAGAAGGAGGATGAATGTCGCTATTCGGTGCTACTGGATGGGACGTCTTCCTTTACTTTCTCCAAAATCTTCCCACCACCCAACAGCATACCGGATACTTATTTATTTACTTATTTGCTTATCCCTGATGAGAACAGAGCCTCTATAAATCAGGAAATTGTTATTGTTCTCTGCCATCTCTCCGGAGCATAGAAAAGAACCTGGTTTAATAAAAACCTGTGGAATAATGCCTTTTATAGCAACATGGATGGACTTAGAAAGTGTCATATGAATGAAGTAAGTCAGACAGAAAAGGAGAAATATCATTTATGACATCTCTCATATGTGAAATATAAAAAGAAATGATACAAATAAACATGTTTGCAAAATAGACTCAGAGAGAATGGACCTATGGTTGCCGGGTGGAAGGATGAGAGGGGAGGGATAGCTAGGGAGTTTGAGATGGACATGTACACACTGCTATATCAAAATGGATAATCAACAAAGACCTACTGTATAGCACAGGGAATTCTGCAATGTTATGTGGTAGCCTGAATGAGAGGGGTTTGGGGGAGAAAGGATCATGTATATGCAGGCCCTTGGCTCTGCTGGTGGCTCAGCTAGTAAAGAATTGACCTGCAATGCGGGAAACCTGGGTTTGATTCCTGAGTTGGGAAGATCCCCTGGAGAAGGGAATGGCTACCCACTCCAGTATTCTCGCCTGGAGAATTCCACAGACTGTGTAGTCCATGGAGTCACAGAGAGTTGGACACGACTGAGCAACTTTCACTTGGCTGCCCACCTGAAACTGTCAAAACGTTGTTAATCGGCTGTACTCCAACACTTGCGGCCAATTCATGTTGATGTATGACAAAACCAACATAAAATTGTAATTACCCTCCAATTAAAATAAATTAATTTAAAAACAGGAAAGCACTATTTGAAGAATGAAGAAATGAGCAGGTGGTTGCCAGAGGGAAAGAGGTTTGGGGACAGGGAAGAAACGGTGAAGAAGGTCAACAGATACAAACTCCCACTTATAAAATCAACAAGTCAGGATGATGTAATTTATAGCATGTTGATATAATCAATAATATTTCAGAGCATATATGAAAGTTGCCAAGAGAGTAAATCCTAAAATTTAACTTTGTGTCTTTGTTGTAGCCACGCGTTCCAGGAAACAAACTCACTCAGAAGGACAATGCAGATAGTGGAGTGCAGTTTATTACACCGGCGGGCCCAAGGCAGTCTCCTCTTAGCCAAGAACCCCGACCAGCACTTGTGAAAATCTTTTATACCCCATGTGTACATGTCCGAACCCACCACCCCAAATTCCTTGAGAGTTACATAAACTAAGGAAGGGTAAATACAATCCCAATAACCCCATCACTCATGTGCCATGTGCTCAGACAGTTAAACAATTAGCCAATAATCAATAAGCCCGGGGCTACACTCCGATAGGTACAGAAAAATTTATGGCCTGTCTGGTGGAAGGGGTGATTAGTGTATGTGTTCTCTTAGGCAATGAGTAACCTGGATACGCTCTTCAAGGTTCCCCTGTCCGGAGGGGGTCTTATCCTTCTGCTGTCGTTTCCATAGACACTAAACACAGAATTCAGAGTCCACTGGAGAGGTGGCCGAGCATGATCAGCATGAACAGGCCTAAGATGGAGTCCAGGTCCTGTGAATTCCTTCTTCATCTTGACAGACTGTAGCTACACTTACTGTGGCAATCATTTAATATGCACACAAATAGCAAATCTTTAGTTTGTACACCTAAAACCTTTATATCATATATCAAGTATACTTCAACTAAAAAACTTTCTAAAGAGAAAAACAAAACCTTTCTTTTCCTTATACTATCTCTTTGGTATATAATAACTGTGAATTTTCTAGAACTGGGCAATAACATTTTGGTGAATATTGAAAAAAATTACTATTCCCCCTCCCGAGATTAGGTCCCTTTATACTGACACCATTAAAAAAAAATCTCTGTGCAATTTTCACCTTTTTGTGTTTCATGTCTGCAAAGGAGCATACCATTTTACAGGGGGTAAAAAGAAAAATCACCTGTGTACTTTCCCTCCTGACCCTCCCAGCTCTGAGCACATCACCTGCATACTCCTGGCCAAATCAGTCACTTCTTCTTGCCAGGTCCTTGCAGCAGCCTCTCCCCACCAGCCTTCTGGAGTCCCAGCCTCACCTTCCTGCTGGACCCAGGCCTCAGAGGGCAGGGGGGCAGTCTCTATTCAGGGATGTGCTATTGACAGAAGACTCTCCTTGACCAAACTCCAGCCACATTCCTCTGAACACCCTTCCCAAGTAGCTCTTGGCTTTGGACTCCTGTGTCTGCCTTTTAATTTCCCACATTTAGCAAAATTCCTGCTAAGTGAGTTGAGGCAGAACCCCTCACCCTGAATATCTGATCACCCTCAATATTTGATCAAATGCCCTCATCATACTTCCTCTTCCAGGTGATATCTGATCACCCTGGCTGCCTTCAGCATTCCTGTCAAGATGGTTTGGCAGAATCTCCCCTTACCTGTGATGCTTCCTCTTAGTAATTTTCCATCCACTGTCCACCGCTGGGCTCCTTGACGGTACATTCCCATTTGTCCATCATGTACCTGGAATCAAGCCCAGTTCTAAACTGAGTTCTCTTTTCATGTGTTGCTGTTATTCCTAAATAAAATCTGCTTTCACTGCTTTCACATCTGTCTGACTCTGGCTTTCCTTAACACTATGATCCCAATACCCCACACTGGAACTCCAGATGCCCTTCCCTGAAAGCACAGGTTCCCATGGCAGTGGGCTCGTCTGTCCTGTGGTCACCACATTGGGATTAAATTGGCATTTATGGGTAGGCCTGGAGCCTCACTAGTTTTTACTATGTCAATAGAAAGATGCGTTTTTGGTTCTAAATGACTGTTGTACAAATGAGATTTCGAAAAGTGCAGTTTTGCTTCCAATTCTGGCCTAGTTATCCTGCCTTTTTCTCAATCCAGCCTTCCAGGAACTCTTTGGTAGGTGTTCAAATCAGACAACTGCATGTTTACTTTTGATGCCTTTTCCTTCACCCCTTGTTTAAGATCCATCACTGAATCCTGTTGATGAGACTCTTAAAACCTTGTCCAATTCTGTCTGTCTCAGTATCTTTGTCCTGGCAAGTCCCTGAAACGCTGTGTGTGTTTGTTTGTGTTCTTAGTCACTCAGTCATGTCCAATTCTTTGCAACCCCATGGACTGTAGCCCACCAGGCTCCTCTGTCTATGGAATTTTCCAGGCAAGACTATCACAGTGGGTTGCCATTTCCTACTCCAGGGGATCTTCCCAACCCAGGGATCAAACCTGGGTCTCTTGCATCTTCTGCATTGGCAGACAGATTCTTTACCACTAGTGCCACCTGGGAAAGGCTATTTGATGTTTGACAGTTCATTGTCTATGTGGCAGCCACAATGATCATTTGGAAACCTGTCTCACTGGCTATCGCTTCCCCACTCAATGCCTGTGCCAGCTCTGGTCAGATGTAGAATAAGGTACAACCTCTTCACCCACATTCATACCGGCAGAAGCTGGCCCCTGCCCTCTTCCTTAAGTTCCTCTCTCCCCTGCTCCCCTTGTTCTCATTAAGTTTCAACCTCACAGGTGGATTTGTTTGGAGACGCTGAGCTCTTATCACGGGAACTTACTGCTGGCTCCTCCTTCCGCCTCTGAACCTCTTCCCTGTGTATGTGACTGTATCCTGCTTAGTATTTTGGGCTCAATGTAGATGCCGCCTTCACTTCCTGGTCTCCCAGGACAAAGCAGTCACTCTGTCTTACCCTATATGACTGTAATTTAAATTCCTGGACAGCATGTGATATTGTGCTAACCCAGGTACAGATGGTTGGTGATTTACCATCTGCTCCCACTAAGTGTAATCTCCTGATACAAGTATTTGTTCTACACCATTGTATCTCCAGTGTCCAAACAGGAACATAACATATGGTATAGTCACTACTGGTGGCCTGGGAACATAACCCAGTGTGGTCCTCCTCTCCTTCTAGAAAGGAGATGACCCACTGAGGACATGAAACATCCCTTTGAGCTTCACCTTGGCCTGCTGGGGTGGAAATGCATGACATTCTGGACCCCTGGACTGTCCTGAGAAGCTCAGAGAAGCCTCAGCGACATGTGTGTAGTACCTGTGTATGTCCGTGCTCGGTGAGGCCCTGTTTGTGGGCTCTGATGGCTGGGTTTGTTTTTCTGCCTCATGGGGCTGCAGTATTTTGTTCTGAAAACCTCATTCAGATGTCATGGCTGTAATGGCTTTTGCAGAAGGTCAGTTGCCTTCTGAGAATCCAATATCTGCCAGTGAAGGATTCAAGACTTCCTCAAAATATGATGGGAATAACTGTCTCTGGATTTCCCCTAGGAATTTAGGGGGGATATTTTTTCTCTTCTTAAATCTAAAAAGAAAGAAAGGAATTGCTGTCTGTGTTATGCTTGGAAAGGAGGAAGAACCTCCAGATGTTCTCTGATTTCTGTTTCAATGCAAGGACAGCCATTTTCAGGCTGTTTGAGGGGCATTGCTTAGCATGGAAGAGAAAACCCCCAGAATGGCACTGTGGGGACAGGGCCTCCTGTCTACTAAGGGCACAGGTCAGGGCATCCTGTAACTTCACCTCCTTGGTGAACCATATGGACCAGAGAATAAGGATTAACAAGCCTTTCAAATAAACAAGATCAAAACTTTTATTTAGTGCTTGCTGTGTGTTAGACAACAGAAGCTTATTCTATGATTCATTTAATTCTCATGCCTGTGGGCAACTTAGCCACTCAGGGCCCCAGTTTCCTTATCTGTATGATGGGCATAACAAGAGAACCAAGCCCTTTTTTTGTGGTGAGGGTTGGCATACCTCTTTTGCCTTCTGTGTGGCCACCACCTTTCTCAGCAGCACAGACAAGTTTGAGTGACAAGTGGAAGCCAAACTCCATGCTGGGCATTGGGGGTCCTTGACCATAGACTGTGGCAATGAGATGAACATATGTCCACCAAAAAAAAAAAAAAATGCACAACCTAAAAGTTGATAATTTTGTTTCATTTGAGGATGTTACTGAGGACTATAGCCTGGGTAAGCAGCCTCTCACTAGCTCCAAGGGACTGTACCAAAGAGGAAAATAAGGAGCCAGGATATATAGGAGTTTTTGCTGAAAGAAAGAAAGAAAGAAACAAACATTTAGTCAAACATCAAAAGGTTGTTGCTATCACAAAAAAATCAAGATCTCACGTTAATGGTTTTAGTGCATTTCTATTTGGGAAGATGCAAGAGTCTGGGCTCATTGAAATGATTCCTTTGACATGCATTTTAACTACATGGCTGATGGCTTGAAAACAGGCATAATTCATTGTTTATAGGAATGGCAGGCAACATCTATCATTCACAGAGAGATGGTAAACAACTTGGTTGAGCATATGTATAAATGCCTCCTCCTATAACTTTGACTATAGTTTCTGGAATGTCCATCTTCTGCCAGGTACTGTGCTAGGGCTCTGGTTATATTATCAGTCAAAAAAAAAATATCGGTTGACACCTATTTTAGATATCAGGCCAGGTTCTGGGTGCCAGGGAGATGTCCTATTCTACACCAGACACAACATGCATTTTCCAACTACCCCATGATCCAGTGGGCATAGATGTACACTTGCTCTTCATGACAATTCTAAGTAGTGGCAGGCACCCCACTTCATATAGGAAGAGCCAAGACAGAAGTCAGGAGGTGACTTGGCTCTGACCTGAAGGGCTAGGTGTGAACTTGGTCATGCCATTCCCAGGGTCTGTGAGCCTGCATGCTCCCTTTCTGAGCCTCAGTGACATGAAGACAAAAACATCTCAAAATTGTAAGTAACTCTCAACAGATGAGAGTTTTAGACCATCATCAAGGTAGATAACTGCCAAGTGGTTTATGATTCACAGCCCAGCTCTGACCTCCCATCCCAGGCTCCTTGCATCAGTCCCTGGGCCCTCAAGGTGGATGCCATATTACATGGCAGCATAGGGAATGAATGAGCACAGTAATGATGCTGCAGATTTCTCAGGAGAGGTTTCAGAGGGAGGGGCAGGTAGAGAAGACTTGTAGCAAGAAGGCAGGCGGCGTGTCCTCCACAGGACAGTGGAAGAAAAGAGCCTGGAGGAAGCATTTGCATGGCCAGGCCAGTCAGAAGCCAAGGGAGAAGAAGTTGTAGGCAGTAAAAATGAAAATGAGGTTTGGCTAGCATGTGGAGAGGAGAACAAAGGCATGGGAACCGTGTCTGCCTGCTCTGAAGGCCAGGCTGGAGTATGAGCTCCCAGGGTGCCTCTACAGCTGGTTAGTGCAGAATTGGGGTATCAAACCTGTATTGTTGTGTAGGAATTCCTCATTTTGTGCCATTTATTTCTACAAGGGGAATAAATGCTTAATGTTGCTTATTTCCTGACTCAGGGGAAGAGACTCAGGCAAAGAGATGACCCAGGACCCATGAGTCCTTCTCCTGTGGTGATCCATTAGTGATGGAGGGGCGATGACCCAGGACATCAGTGATAACAGAGAAGCACAATCGGGGCTCCTAGCGGCCAATCCAATGGTGAGTTCAGCACAACGTTCTGAGTGCAATAGAGAGAGGTTATAACAAGTCCCTGTTTGCAGAGTCATAGAGGAAGGAATTCTGTTTGGAGGAGATCCTGCTTGTACTTAGAGGGGCCCATGCAGGTCCAGGATTGTCCAGCGCTTGCAGTGCTCCTGTCCTCCTAGTTTTCACTGTGACGGTGCGCTTTCATGTCTCATTTATTGATGTTGCTATTTAGTCGCTCAGTTGTGTCCGACTCTTTTGGGACCCCATGGACTGTAGCTCCCTAGGCTCCTCTGTCCATGTGATTTTCCAGGCAAGAATACTGGAGTGGGTTGTCATTTCCTTCTCTAGGGGATCTTCCTCACCCAAGGATCGAACTTGTGTCTCCTGCATTGGCAGGCGAGTTCTTTACCACTGAGCCACCTGGGAAGCCCCTGGTTTCTCATCCCCTGACACTTTTATTTGAACTAGAGGAAGGTAAGCTAATCTTTCTGGGTTGATGCCGATTCTACACTCCAGATGGGTTTTGTACCCCTATTCCATGCACGTGTGTGACCTAATGGAGTACAAGGGCCTTTGTATTTACTGTCTGGCTTCATCCTCCTTTCAGCCTCTTGAATGGTGAAGACCAGGTTCTATGAGACCCTCTCATAGGTGCAAAGAGATTAAGCATCTGCTTGGGGACCAGGACTGGAGTTAGATTTCAGGTCAGTAGAAGCCAATATCATGTCCTAGCAGTGATTCAGGTTTGTAAAGCTTTTTTTTTTTTTTTTAAATAATAATTATAAAACACAATAGAGAATGCCAAAGAAAAATAAGTAGTAATAATTGTTAATATTTATTGACCTCAATGTTAGACTCAAAAAGCATTATCTCAATTGAATGGGCTCCAGGAGTGATCTATTATCACTATCCTAAGAAGCCTGGATTTGAGCTGGTACACAGGCATCTGTGAGGACATAATTCCCTGATCGGCTATGGATTTCAGTGGAAGCCAGCACTGTGAATGTTGGCTGTTCTTTCACCCATATCAGCTCAAAATTTGTTCCTTTTTTTTTTTTCTCCACACCCTCTCCAGCATTTATTGCTTGTAGACTTTTGGATAGCAGGCGTTCTGACTGGCGTGTAATGGTATCTCATTGTGGTTTTGATTTGCATTTCTCTGATAATGAGTGATGTTGAGCATCTTTTCATGTGTTTGTTAGCCATCTGTATGTCTTCTTTGGAGAAATGTCTGTTTAGTTCTTTGGCCCTTTTACACTGTTGGTGGGAATGCAAACTAGTACAGCTGCTATGGAGAACAGTGTGGAGATTTCTTAAAAAACTGGAAATAGAACTGCCATATGACCCAGCAATCCCACTTCTGAGCATACACACTGAGGAAACCAGATCTGAAAGAGGCACGTGCACCTCAATGTTCATTGCAGCACTATTTATAACAGCCAGGACTTGGAAGCAACCTAGTTCCTTGGAAGCCCATCAGCAGATGAATGGATAAGGAAGCTATGGTACATATACACCATGGAATATTACTCAGCCATTAAAAAGAATTCATTTGAATCAGTTCTAATGAGATGGATGAAACTGGAGCCCATTATACAGAGTGAAGTAAGCCAGAAAGATAAAGACCAATACAGTATACTAACGCATATATATGGAATTTAGAAAGATGGTAATGATAACCCTATATAAAAAACAGAAAAAGAGACACAGATGTACAGAACAGAATTTTGGACTCTGTGGAAGAAGGCGAGGGTGGGATGTTTTGAGAGAACAGCACCGAAACATGTATATTATCAAGGGTGAAACAGATCACCAGCCCAGGCTGGATGCATGAGACAAGTGCTCGGGCCTGACCCAGTGCACTGGGAAAACCCAGAGGAATCGAGTGGAGAGGGAGGTGGGAGGGGGGATCGGGATGGGGAATACATGTAAATCCATGGCTGATTCATGTCAGTGTATGACAAAAACCACTACAATATTGTAAAGTAATTAGCCTCCAACTAATAAAAATAAATGAAAAAAAATTTGTTCCTGTAAGCTCCCATTTCCGCAGAGCCTGAGGAGGCTCTGCACATCATTTTGTGAGGGGAAGGTGGCTGGCATTGAGTCTAAGTGCTCTTAAACAGCTCTGCATTCCTGCATATGCTGGTGACTGAGGGCTGGCAGTGAGTCCTTCTGGACTTGGATTAAATAGAAGTTGCCAGGATCTGTGTTTTATCAGTACTTTAAAAAAATCTAATGTGGGCAAAAGGAAATTATTTTGCTTACCATTTTGAAATACTGAGGGAATGAAATACTTCATAAAAAATTAGGCAGACCTGTCAGGTTTAATTAAAATGGCAACATTATGACTGCAGAGGTCTAGACCCAAGATTTCTTGTTTGTTACTTTCTGACCCTGGAGAAGCAATCCTTGAACACTGCCTCTGGGGTGAGATTCTAGAATGATAACAGTCATGGGCAGTCCCTGAAACCACCTGGGCAAAGAGAAAGGGAAGAAAACATTCATTTCTCTGCTGCGGGTTTTTCCTTTCTCCATCTCTTTCCTGTTAGTTCCACGTTTTACCTCTTCCTTCAAATCTCCATCTGCCCCTTTTCTTCTGCTCAGCAGACATTCTACCTTCCTGGCCAGTTCATGACCATATACAGATCAGGGAGAGTTTTCTGTCATAAAATGTTGTAAACCCAGATCATGTGCTGCCAGGATGATGGGTTTTTGCCATGATGAAGCAACTTATGCACCTCGCAACCTGTATAGCTGGACACAGTACCTGACTCACCTCCATCTCAATAAGGTGCTCAGAATGATGTCCTTCATGTCCCCTCTGCCTCTGGAGAGTGTGCCCTTGTACTACCGAAAGGTTTGTGTCGGGGGTCTGACTGTTCACCACTCAAAAGCCAGTATACAGGCCAGGTTGGTGGAAAGGAAAGTTTGCTTTATTTCAGATGTTGGCAACTGATGGGGAGGGTGGCGGACATCTGTCCAAAAGCCAAATTCCCCACCCGGCCTGACAAGCAGGGTGTGAGAACTTTTATAGACAGAATCTGGAGGAGGGGGGGGGTGGGGGGCGGGGGTTACATGTAGAAACAGCACAGTCATCTCTAACAGTCATCTTCAATTGGTCATCAGTGGTCTGACTAGCATCATCTTGGTTCTTTTAGGTACAGTTAATCTTCAGTTCTGGGGTGCACTTGTTCCCATTTCTGTGCGTCAATTCTCAGAATTGTGGCAGCTCAAGTCCTGGGTACAGTCTGTTCTTCACGTAGTTAACTTCTCCACCTCGGGTTTTAGTATCTATAAGACAGCTCATAGAATATGGCTCAGAATATTATCTATAGCCCTTGAGAAAGAACTAACAGTCCTTGACTATGCTTAATGACTACATTATTATTATTTAGTCTCCTTTGACTGTTTTCCTTCGTTTTAGCATTTCTCACTTTTCTGATTAAACTGATTCTTTGACTAAAGTTTTCCACAAGCAAGAGCAAGCAGAAGACATGGGAGGCAGGGATTGTGGGGGTGAGTGGGGGAGGTGGACGAGGACCACATGGTCCTGCTCCATTTCACTTGTTCCTGATGCCTTTCTACTGAGCTGTGAATCCTCTCCTCTCCCAGCTCCCTTCCTGTTTCTCTAAAACTGTGCTGACTCTTTCTTTGGCCCTCTACAACCCATTCATTTGGGGACCTCAATTCCATTTGTGGTCTGATCATTCAAGCCCCCTTACCAAGCACAGCCTCGCTTCTCTTTTCCTGGAAGCCTGCATTTGCTCATCCCTTTCCACATCCTGCCTCCCCTACCTCCATCCTCTCCTCGGGCCACTGCTTTCCCCGCATCCCAGACCCTCTGTACTATACCTGGACAGAATGTGGCTGGGGTCCCATCCTCGAGCCTTGCTCTTCTCCCTTCACCCTCCCTGGCAAACATCACTGGCATGGAACTCCCATTGCTCAAGATGGGGCCACAGCTGCCCCTCCTGCCCCTCCTCTGACGGAGGTAGGACCCACATGAGCTGCTAGGCACCCATCCTCCTCACACCCCCAACGCTTCTTACTGCCCCATGCCCACACCCACAGTCCTCGGAAGAGGAATCGGCACAACTCTGACTCCTCTTTTCTATTCTAGGACCACTGACCCATCGCTTCTCCCACAGCCTCCAGGCCCTGCACACACTCCTCTCGGAGACCCTCGTCCAGCTTCTGCTGAAGGAAAGGCAGACACCCACTTGCTGGGCAGGAGCACTTGGGGAGGACTCCATGTGTCACCTCAGAGCCTGTCTGTGGACACCGTGTGCACACACCCGGGCTTGGTTATGCCACCCGGCATCGGCACCGCCCACAGGTGGCACCCCAGCAGTCCATGGACATTGAGAATCCCCCTTCCTGGCACTGCCAAAGACTCGAGTCACCCACGGCCTCCTCCTTGCTCCCAGGACACTCAGGTCCGGTTTCCTGCGCTCCCCACAGCTACCTGGGCATCCTGGTCACAGCCCTAGAGGCGGCTCTGAGATCCCAGAAGTTCACTTGATCGACTACGCTTTCTCTGTGCCCTCCCATCGCAGCCTCGGGCTGACTGGGCCCCTGTTCTCAGGTCTCCACGAAGCCTACAACCAGAGGGAAGTGTTTCCTGGGCAAATGAAGAGGAAGGGCATTTTTACAATTATGCCCCTGAAATGTTTGTTTGTTTTTCTTTCCAGCCCTCCTGTTCCTTTCAGAAGCTCCTTCCTCAGAAAGAGAAATAAGTGGAGTTTTCAGATCAGGCTCTGCACTCTGATATGGGATATTCCAATATCCCAGTTCATTGGAAATTCCCAGTTCGTTGTTCCAGAGGACCCCCTGGGCCTCTCAGCCACTCCCCCCAGCCCCACCCTCAGGCCCCACACACCAAGGTCCACGCCCTTCTCCAGCAGCCCTTGGCAGTGGGGGAACCAGTTATTTCCTTCTGAGATTTCAGCTCCCAATCCTTATTTTGCCAACATACACTTTTCTGAAAAACAACCAAAAATAGCCACAGCATATAATCTAGCCAGTGCTTGTATGAGTCTTCCTGCTTTTACTGTTTGTCTAACAGGACACAGAGAAAGAGTGCAGGGGATTTATTGGAGCCCCAACTGGAATTTTCAGTGGAGATGAAGCCCGTTTTTTAGTAGGTCCGCAGGTGAGAGTGGCTAGCCTGTTTCAGCTCACAGCTTTCCACCCAGAGACGTCCATGTATTCTTGGAAAATGCCTGGTTTGTTTTGCTGTTTTCTTTTTTGCAATTGCATGCTTTCAATGGTCTGTATAATATAATTTTAATGTTCAGCATGTGTGTATGCTGTCTCTCAGTCATGTCCGACTCTTTTGCGACCCCACGGACTGTAGCCCACCAGACTCCTCTGTCCATGGGATTACCCAGGCAAGAATACTAGAGTGGGTTGCCATTTCCTTCTTCAGGGGATCTTTCCTAACTAGGGATAGAACCCATATCACTTATGTCTCTTTCAATGGCAGGTGAATTCTTTACCACTGCACCACGTGGGAAGTCTTTAATGTTCAACCCACAGTCCCTGTTTCCAAAGAGTGGGGTCTTCCTGGAGAATCTCCACTCCTGTACACAGAGAAGTGCCCCTGAGAGCTGGGCCTCATGCTGTGAAGAGCACTGGGGGTCCAGCACCCTGAATCTGATGATCCCTCTCCCCGCCTCTGCTCCCAACAGCTCAGAGGAAGAGGTGGGGAAGGATTCCTTAGGCTTCCTGGCCCTGCAGCCCCCACCACCGTGTGGTGCTCTGATCTCCCCCTAGTGGCCAAATTGGTGGGGGGCCATGCATAGAGACTGGAGTTGTGTCCTCCCCTCTCCCTCTGCACCAGCCAGGATCTGAGGTCTGACCCCCAGTGGTCCTTGCTCCCTGGAGGCCACTCTTGCACCTCCACTCAGATGGTCTCCCTGCTGTTCCTACACTCAGGGCCTCTCCCCAAGGTGACCCCCTCCAGAGGGACCCTCAGTCACTTTACCCCTCTTAAAGTGCTGCAGATGCAGTGTCCTACCACGTACATGGGGACACAAGGAGGCTTCAGAGCCCTTCCTCTTTCAGACGGAGCAGGAGCCGTGTGGGGGCCCAAGAAGGGGTGGGCATGGCTTGGCATGAGGGTTTGGGTTAGTACATTATCGTTTTTGTTCCGATTTTCAAATATGACTTAATAAACTGGTGAGAAGGTTAATCTGTTATTTTTATCCATATTTCCGTTCTCTCTAGTGTTCTTTCTTCCTTCTTTGTGCTTCAGGATTCTTTCTCGGTTATTGTTTTTCTGTCTAAAGAACTGATTTGGGGTGGTTCTTTAAAAGGACGCCTTTTCCACACAGATATGAGAGCCTGTGGGCGGCGCGCATGCAGCCTCCTGTGTGCCAGGACTTGGGCAGGCCCCATACAGCCTCTGGGGTCTGGAAGCTCCACACAAAGGTGATTGCTCCCTCTGTATGTGCAGTCTGTGTAGTAATTTAGTTGTGTCCAACTTTTTGAGACCCTATGGACTGTAGCCCATCAGGCTTCTCCATCCATGGAATTCTCCAGGCAAGAATACTGGAGTGGGTTACCATTTCCTTCTTCAGGGGATCTTCCTGACCCAGGGATCGAACCTGGGTCTCCCTCATCGCAGGGAGATTCTTTACCCTCTGAGCTACCAGGGAAGCCCTGCATGTGCAGTCTGCCTGCCCTAAAGTCCTCTTCCCCCAACCTGCACACCCCATGCATGCCCACCCCACTCAGTGCCGACTGCCTGATCCCCATCCATCACAGTCCAGGTGGGGCATGCTGAGTTAACCAGCAACTCCAGTCTGGCGAAACCAACAAGGCTTCTCTGCAGTTTGGTGGCCAAACCACGTCTTCTTCAAGGAAGTCTGAACTCCTCCCAATTTTGTCCTTTGTGATTTCTCCTTCAGCCTCAGGAGAAACCCTATACTGTATAGAATTCTGTATGTCCTATAGTTATTATTTTATTATAGTTAATAATTCTTGTATTAAACTTCTCCCATTTAACCTACTGCTTGGTTTCTATCTCTTGGTTGGGCCCAGATTGATACAAAAGTCCAAATGATTGCTGACAAATGTGCAGAAGGGATTCAGTTGAGGAAGGATAGAGTGTCCAACCAATGGTCTGGAGCAATTGGATACCCACAGGGCAAAAAGGGAACCTAAGCATTAACTTTTCACAAACTGGGAGAAGACACAAAGCCATCAAAGGACAAAATCTAGGAAATATATAGAATTCTCAGGACTCCACAGTGAAAAGAACGAGCCATACAACTCAGAAATGCACAAGGGAGCTGAATAGATATTTTACTGAATAAGATACATGGCAAATAAGCCCACGAGATGAGCAATATCATTAGCCATCAAGGAAATGCAAAAGGAAGCCACAGTGGGACATAAACACCACACACCTATCACAACGGTGAAAATAAAATGTGACAATTCCAAATGCTGAGGATGCAGAGAGGGTGAGTTACTTAGAAGTATCTGGTGGGAATGGAAACTGAGACAGCTCACCCCCCTGAGCACCTCCCAGAAAACAGATTGGCATTTTCTTATAAAATTAAACCTACATTTATCAGCTGATCCAGCAGCTGCTTTCTTAGACATTTGTTTAATAAAATGAAGATATGTACTCACAAAAAAACCTGTGCACAGATTTTCATAGCAGCTTTATTTGTAATAAAGAGCCAAAATATGGGAAGAACCAAAATATCCTTTAATGGGTGAATAAACTGATATCTCTTTACAATAGAGCATCACTTGGCAATAATAAGAAGAAACAAAATAATAGATGAAGCATAACTCAGTAATAAAAATTCAAACAACTTGGATGGATCATAAGAAAATTACAGTGAGTGAAAAAGTCAATCCCTGGCATACAGGTGGCTGCATGCAGGCCTCCCACAGGCTCTCACGTCTGTGTGGAGAAGGCTACCTTTTAAAGAATGACCCCCAAATCAGTTCTTTAGACAGAAAAATAATAATCAAGAAGGAATCCTGGGGCACGAGGAAAGAAGAAAAAACCCTGGAGACAGCAGAAATATGGACAGTGACAGACTCTGTAATTCCACTCGTATAACATTCTTGAAGGACAGAATTATATAGAGGACAGGTAGGTGGTGCCAGGGGTTAGGGATGGGAGTGTGAGGAAATTGGGTGTGGTTATAAAAGGACAACATGTGATATTTTGGGGCTTTCCTGGTGACTCAGATGGTAAAAAATCTGCCTACAAGGCAGGAGACCTGGGTTTGATCCCTGGGTCAGGAAGATCCCCTGGAGAAGGAAATGGCAGCCCACTCCAATATTCTTGCCTGGAGAATCCCAGGGAAGCGGGAGCCCAGTGGGCTGCCATCTGTGGGGTCGCACAGAGTCGGACACCACTGACGCAACTTAGCAGCAGCAGCAGTAGCAGCCTTAGACGTCCTGTTTAGAGGGCCCCTTCATCTGAGATGTATCCGTAGGCTCACCTGTCTGTTCTTTCATTACTTTTATGTGTACTAAAAATAATTAAGTCTTTCATCCACATGCAGTTTATTTATCTGCAAGGTATAAGCTGTTCAACATTTTCTCCAAAAGGTAAATTTTCCAGTTCCCCTTCTTGAACAAAAATAAATTTTTAAAATGCTTTCTTTCTCTTATATTAAATTCATACACACATACACAGACACACATACACACACATATGTATGTGTGTATATATATATATATATTTGGATCTCTTCCTGAATTTTTTTCTATTTAATTCATCTATCTATCCATTCCTTAGCCTTTGTTACTGTGTTAAACTACTATAGTTTTCAAATATGATTCTGCTCTTACGTACTAAGTAGTCCCTTCTTCCATTACTTCAATGAAATGTACTAGCTACTCTCAAGGACTTTTTTTCTCCCAGGTAAAATTCAAAGTAAAAGAAACGACCTTGGAAGCTGTTTTCCAGAACACCACTGTTCTCCTCTGCACATTCGTGCATGAAAAAAAAGTGAACGTGTTCATTGCTCAGTCAAGTCCAACTCTTTGTGACCCCATGACTGTACCTACTTGCCCCCATCCTGCAGAGCTGTTACTCTGCCAATCACAAGTGAAAATGGCAGATCCAACCTTTTCTTCGGGGTGTGTGCTTCCTCTCTTGCCTCAACAGCACTGAAATAGCATGAAGAAAGGAAGGCAGCCTGTGCCTCAGTCACGGAGGGCAACACCTGGCCTGGGAGCCTGCTCAGAACGCAACCACAGCCTAGCAGGCAGCCCGCAGGAGTTCCTGCAAGGACAGAGCTAACGACAACCAGGTGCTGGCAATTTCCTCAGAATACCGTTCCCAGACGGGGTGGGGTGGGGGGTGAGGTGGTGGGGGAAGTTTGGTCTAAGGGTCTGCCGGAAGGCTCCCCCGTGAGGACTCATTAGGATTCCTTCCAGGTCTAAGTACAGGAAATTGAGCTCTTCGGGCCAGGAGCCAGGTTAAACAGAACAGCCTCAAGACAGACTGTGAGGCAGATGTTGATGAGGTGAAGGTGGGAGGCACCTCTCCACTCTCTCCCACAGGCCTCTGGTCCTTAGAGGGCAGGTGGACACCGTTCCTGCTTAAGCTGCAATAGTGAAAGTCATTTCCTGGGACTGAAATAAAGTCAGCAAAGCCAACAACTTCCTTATAGGAGAAAAATCAGCCCTGAGAGCAGGCAAGCAGCAGGGCAACCCCATGGGTGAACCGCCCAGCAGACGCACGGGCCTTGCACACAGAAGGGTCACACCTTCCTTAAAGCTCTGCTGTCAGCGTCTTGAAATTCTCATTAATTTGGAATAAGAGGCCCACTCGCTCATTTTGTGCTGGGTCCATAAATTATGTATTAATAGTTGGTTCTAATAAACAGTTTAGGAAAAGGTAGGATCTTTAATTCTAATCAACTAGAGGCTTCTCAAGTTCAAGCCCCCATCAGCTGGAGAACATCAAATTATTCTTCCCTTTTTGTCTCGGGCTTCTGAGTACTCTCATTTCTTCTTAATCCTCCTGCCTCTATGGTCCTTTAATTTGTTCCTGATCTGCCTGGCTCTCCTTCCAACCTCGTGTGCACACCCGGCACACACCTCCCATGTACATGAGCGAGCCCCCAATGTTTGAGATGGAGCCTTCATTGGGAAATCCTTTCTCAGCCACCCAAGAGAAGAGAAGATTCTCCAGCTGATGACATCTTTCCCAGAAAGTCCTTGAGAAAGTGACTCTCTTTGTTTCAATAGGGAACTAAAAGCTCTTGAAAAATTATTATAGATTTCAAGAGATAGTTCAAGAACATGCTCTCTTAGGGAAATACCGTGTGGAGCAGTCAAGGTGACTGCTTGTCCAAGAAGCGACCAGAGAGGCTGAGCACAGGCCAACTGTTGTTCAGACATGCTGAGGAACAGTAGGCATGGTTGACACACCAGGGATGACAGACAAGAATAATTCGGGGCAGGAAGGTATGAATGGCTGAGGATGACACTTATCAGTTAGAAGAGACTGAGATGGATGATAAGGAGGTCGTAACAGTCTGTGACTTTGAAGGGCATGTTATTTGCGAACCAGCACCACTCTAGTATTCTTGCCTGGAGAATTCCATAGACAGAGGAGCCTGGTGGGCAAAGAGTTGGACACGACTGAGCAACTTTCACACTCACACTCACTCATCCCCAGGCAGGGGCTTCCCAGGTGGCACTAGTGGTAAAGAACCTGTCTGCCAATGCAGTAAGCGACGTGGGTTCCCTGGGTTGGGAAGATCCCCTGGAGGAGGGCATGGCAAACTACTCCAGTATTCTTGCCTGGAGAATCCCATGGACAGAGGAACCTTAGCAGGCTACAGTTCTTTGGGTTGGAAAGAGTCAGACATGATAAAGTGACTTAGCTCAGAATGGAACCTCCAAGCAGAAATAGAAATGGTTGAAGGTACGCACTGGACCTGAAGTGCTACTGAGACTTGAGGATTGAACATGGTGACAAGCAGAGAAGGAGGAAGATAAATTTACAGAAGAAAAGCACTGAAAGTCTAAGAAAATGTTGCTTGTCAGCATCCGCCTACAGACACACACACAGGGGGCCTCTCCAGCCTTCTGACTGCACACTGGCCCCTCTGCGTGGGCTTCCTGGACACCGTTGTCCTGAAAAGGAGAGGAAAGTGCATTTCCCAAGCTCCAGCCTTGCTAGGAGTCTCTAATATTACTTCCATGAGTGTGTGCTGACGGGTTTTGAAAGGGAGGAGGTGGATCATAAAACACAGCCCTGAACTGAGCCATAATCAGCTGCAGCTGCTGCTTGAGATGGAGGCCTGACAAGCAAATTGCATCATGATGAAGCATTCTAAGACCTGCCGCATGCTGCTGCCAGCACGGGCATGGGGGAGGGACCAGTCTATTATTAGAGCAGCTCTGAGACGTGAACGTGCAGAATACACTGCTCTGGATTAAAACCGCATTTGCAGGGAACAAATCACAGAGGTGCGTTCAGACTTCCCCCAAGCTTCCGGGAAGAGGGTTTTGGACCACAATTTGCTGATTCCTTTACAATGTTTTTTTTTTAATTTTTAAAATTAAATTTATTTATTTTAATTGGAGGATAATTACTTTACAATATTGTGATGGCTTTTGCCATACATTAACATGAATCGGCCATAGGGACACATGTGTCCCCCCATTCTGAACCCCCTTCCTACCCTATCCCTCTAGATGGTCCAGAGCACTGGCTTTGAGTGTTTCATGCATTGAACTTGCATTGGTCATCTATTTTACATATATTAATGGACATATTTCAAACTATTCTCTCGAAACATCCCACCCTTGCCCTCTCCCACTGAGTCCAAAAGTCTATTCTTTATGTCTGTGTCTCCTTTGCTGCCCTAATGTATTTAGACTTCTATGTTTTTCATCTGAATCTAAAAGACCCCTTCTTTATGAGAATGTGGTTATAAGGTCACCAGAAAATGTCCTAGACCAGAGATTATTTAAATAGAACAATGAAGGCACATAGGAAATGAGGCTGCTCTGACCACGATCAGGGGCTGGGGGATGCACTTGGTTCAAAGTTGGACGTGGAGTGGGAAAACCTCTCTGATCATGTTTCTAGAGGTTTGTTGTTATTCAGTCACTAAGTCATGTCCTACTCTTTGCAACCCCATGGACTGTAGCATGCTAGGCTTCCCTGTCCTTCACTAGCTCCCGGAGTTTGTTCAAACTCATGTCCATTGAGTCAGTGAGGCATCCAACCATCTCATTCTCTGTTGTCCCCCTCTCCTCCTGTCTTCTATCTTTCCCAGCATCAGGGGTTTTTCCAATAAGTCAGCTCTTTGCCTCAGGTAGTCAAAGTACTGGAGCTGCAGCATTAGTCCCATTTGCTTTGTATATTCAATATTTTCATTTGAAATAATTCCTTTCCAGATATGAAGAGAGGAAAATAACAGATGCTAACAAAAAGTTGCAATCCAAAAAGAAAAGATGTTAATGGCTACATTTCTTTTTCTTCTGAACAGCTTTTTTGTGGTATGATTGACATGTAAAAAGCTGTACATATTTAATGTATCAGAGAAGGCACTGGCGACCCACTCCAGGACTCTTGCCTGGAAAATCCCATGGACGGAGAAGCCTGGTAGGCTGCAGTCCATGGGGTTGCTAAGAGTCGGACACGACTGAGTGATCTCACTTTCACGCACTGGAAAAGGAAATGGCACCCCACTCTAGTGTTCTTCCCTGGAGAATCCCAGGGACAGGGGAGCCTGGTGGGCTGCCGTCTATGGGGTCACACAGAGTCGGACATGACTGATGCAACTTAGCAGCAGCAAGCAGCAGCATTTAATGTATACAACTCAAGGAGCTGGGAATAAGTATACACACATGAACCTATCACCATCATCAAGGCCATAAAAAATCCATCACTTCTTCAAGTTTCCTCTTGTCTCCTTTATTATTATTTGTGTGTGGCGGGGGGAGGGAGTGATAACACTTAAGATCTACCTTCCTAGATGACTTTAAGTATATAATGCAGTAGAATTAGCTATAGGCATTATGCTGTATAGTAGATCTCCAGAACTTATTTATCTTGTATAACTGAAACTTTGCATTGTTTGATCATCACCTCCTGCATTTTTGCCTCTCTCTAGACCCTGGCAATCAATCACCCTTCTAATCTCTGCTTTTATGAGTTGAGTTTTACTATTTTAGATTCCACATATAAATGAGATTACACAGTATTTGTCTTTAAGGGTCTGGTTTATTTCACTTACTTACTGAAATCCAGGTCCATCCATGTTGTCCCAAGTGGAATAATTTCCTTCCTTTATATGGAGGGATAATATTCTATATTTTACATCTATACACAGATACATATGCAGCACACTTTCTTTATCCATTAATCACTTGATAGACATTTATGTTATTTTCATGTCTTGGCTATTGTGAGCAGTGCTGTAATGAGCATGGAAATTCAGATAGCTCTTCAAGATTCTAATCTAAATTCCTTTGGAATATACCCAGAAGTGAGATTTCTGGGTCACACGGTGGTTCTATATTTAATTTTTGAGAAACTTCCGTAATGGCTGCACCATTTTCAGTCTCACCAACAGTGTATAAGGGTTCCTCTTTCCCCACATCTTTACCAACACTTTTTATTTTTTATATAAATTAAATATATTTATATTTTATTATTCATCCTAACAGGTATGATGTATTGTTGTTGTTATTGTTCAACTACTAAGTCGCATCCAACTCTTTGCAACTTTGTGAAGTGCAACATGCCAAACATCCCTGTCCTTCACTATCTCTAGGAGTTTTCTCAAACTTGTGTCCATTGAGCTGGTGATGCCATCCAACCATGTCATCCTCTGTCACCCCTTCTCCTCTTGCCCTCAATATTTCCCAGCATCAGAGTCTTTTTCAAAGAGTCAGCTCTTTGTATCAGGTGGCCAAAATATTGGAGCTTCAGCTTCAGTATCAATCCTTCCAATGAATAGTCA
Organism: Dama dama; assembly: GCF_033118175.1. NCBI lineage: Eukaryota > Metazoa > Chordata > Mammalia > Artiodactyla > Cervidae > Dama > Dama dama. Next base: position 22,207,853 of record NC_083696.1, on the reverse strand, counting down.
GAGTTGAACTCCTTTAGGGTTGACCGATTTGATCTCCTTGCTGACCAAGGGACTCTCAGGAGTCTTTTCTAGCACCATAACTCAAAATAATCAAAATTCTTCGGTGCTCAGCCTCCTTTATGGTCCACCTCTCACATTTGAACATGACTATCGGAAAAATCATAACTTTGACTATATGGACCTTTGTTGGCAACGTGATGTCTCTGATGGTTTGGATTTATATATTCCTGATGATCAGTGATGTTGAACACCTTTTTGCATACTTTTTTATGTCTTCTTTGGAAAAGTGTCTATTTAGGTCCTTGGCCCATTTTAAAATTGAATTATTTATTATATTGCTTTTGAGCTGCAGGAATCTTTATACAGTTTGGGTATTAACTCCTTAACAGTAATAGAATTTGGAGATATTTTCTCCTGTTCTGTAGGTTGCCTTTTCATTTTGTTTATTGTTTCCTTTAATATGCAGAAGCTTTATTTTGATGTATTCCCACTTGCTTACTTCTGCTTTTGTTATCTGTGTTTTTGGTGTCATATTCAAACTATCATGACCGAGACCAATGTCCAGAAGATTTTCCCCTGTGTTTTCTTCTAGCAGTTTTGTGGTTTCATGTCTTGTATTTATTTCTAATCCATTTTAAGTTAATTTTTGATTTTGTATTTTGTAGCTTTACTGAATTTGTTGATTAGTTCTAACAGTTTTACAGTGGGGTCTTTAGGGTTTTCTATTAAATAAGATCATATCATCTCCAGAGACAATTATACTTCCTTCTTTCCCATTTGAAAACCTTTTATCTCTTTTTTCTTGCCTAATTGCTCTGGCTAGGACTCTAGTACAATGTTGAATATAAGTGGGCAGAGTGGGGATTCTTGTCTTATTTCTGATCTTAGAAGAGATTTCAGCTTTTCACCACTGAGGATATTAGCTTATCATATATGGCTTTTATTATATTGTGGTACATTCTTCTGTATGTATCTCATTGAGACTTTTTATTAGGAAAAGATATTAGATTTTGCAAACTGCTTTTTCTGCATCTATTGAGATGATCATATTATTTTAGCCCTTCATTCTTTTAATGTGTTATATCACACATTGATTTGTCCCAGGGAGGGGTGAGCCTAGAGAGGCCAGGAGAACGCCCCTGAAAGAACCAAATGGAGGCACTTTCCAGGCCCACTGGGCAGGTTTCTTCCCATTGTCTCTCCTTTAAGCCATAGAGTGGGGACATTAAACCTCAGGAGCGGGAGAGGAGATCAAACACGTGAGAAGGCTCAGGCTGCAGACTGTTCAGCTCACCAGCATGGGCCTTCTAGCGGAATGACATGAACTCTTACCTTTGAATCAAGTTTATTCAAAGTGAGGTTTAGTCAAGCTGTTTCTTTGAGCTTTTTCTTTTTCTTACTGCATGCTTTTATCACTATAATCTTCCCTCTTAGAACTGATTTTGCTGTATCCTGTAAGTTTTGGCATGTTGCGTTTCTGTTTTCATTCGTCTCAAGATACATTTTTATTTCCCTTTTAATTTCTTCTTTGACTATTCAATTATATGTTGTTTAATTTTCTTGTGAATTTACCAACTTTTCTCCTGTTATTGATTTCTAGTTTCATACCATTGTGATTGGAAAAGACAGTTGATATGATTTTGTTCTTTTGAAATTTGCTTAGACTAATTTTGTGATATAAGTATGATCAATCCTGGAGAATCTTCTATGTGTGCTTGAGAAGAATGTGTCTTCTGATGCTGCTGGGACATGTTCTAGTTATATTGTTAGGTCAGTTTGCTTAATAGTGTTGTTCCTGTCCACCATTTCCTTATTGACTTTCTGTCTGAAAAATCTACCCATTGTTGAAAGTAGAATATTGAAGTCCCCTACTAGAGTTGTATTACTATCATTTCTTCCTTCAGTCTGTTAATATTTGTTTTATATATTTAGCTACTCTGAGGTTAGTTGCATATATATTTACAGTTGAGTCTATGGTGAAGTCAGATGTCCATTTCACTCTCTCTCCCCCTAGAGAGCTCCAGAGTGGAGGGGATTGCTCTTGGCCCTACTGCATAGGCTTGGGGGATAGGTAACTCAGGAGGAATGAAGCTGTCCTTGCTATCCTATTCAATGTTCTTTTCTCATTTCTGTGCTCTATCAGCTACTGTAATCTCTCACCTAGAGTCCAGGTCTCTCTTGAAGGCATTTTCATGTGTGGACAGTTGTTCATCTTAGTGCTCCTATTAGGAGATATGGACAGAATGTCCTATTACACCCTCTTGCTGTCATCACCTCTTAATGGCTGCATTTCAAACAAGATGCAAAATGTACAAAGGAGTCAGTAAAAACTTGGTCTTGCCAATATGGGACATGCTCAAACACATCTAGGCCTTATGTGAAAGATCATTTTGTAAGGAGGATAATTTGGGGGAGGTAGTTGTATAAACTCCGGTCCCCTAGTAGGGGTGGAGGGCATTTCCTCCACCTCTAGTGGGGACCTCTAGTCAACAGAAGGGCTCCACAGGAGGCCTTGGAGAGCGTGCCCAGAGAAAGGGTCTGGTTCTTGTATAAGAGCAGGAGGTTGAACCACTGATGCTGGCTGTGTGGGTGGCAGGAGAGTCAGAGGCCCACTGTTCTGGGTGGGATGGCTCCGGCCAGATGTGGGCCTCATGCAGGAGGCAGCCCAGCATTAAGGACTAGCTGAGCAACTTCAGTTCAGTGAGGAGAAACTGGGCTGACCTCCAGTTTCCTGAGTAAGCAACCAACAGAAGAAAGTGAACCCAACTGCAGGGGAAAGGGCTGCAGGTGAACGATGCCCCCGAGAAGGACAAGGCTAGAGAAGCCAGGCGAACTCCCCTGAGAGAACCAGATGGAGTCACTTCCTTGGCCCGCTGAGCAGATTTCCGCCCATTGCCCCTCCTCCCCACCTTAGTGTGGGGGCCCTGAGCCTCAGTAGTGAGTGCAGGAAGAGGTCAAGCAGAAGAGACAGGCTGTAGATGGTCCAGCAGACTCAGAGTGACTCTCAGAGTATGAGAACTTGAGAATAATCATAACACATCCATCAGGAGGCTAAAATAAGTATGAGGTCTGCTGGAATTTTCATCCAGGGCCAGGGGAAGTTACACCTCCACTGGATACCTTCTAAAGGTCTGTGCCTTTAAAGAGACAAAGAGAATGACATTTTATAATTATGCTGTATCCTGACTGTATAAATTACATTTAGAAAGATTCTATTTCTTTTTAGCCACAACCTGTCACTAGCAAGAGCTGGAAATACTTCAGTGAACAATGCAAACAGAAAACCTAACAACTGGAGCCAGAAAAAAAGAAAAAAAAAAAACAGGCTCAAACTATGGTCCAGAGGACAGGCTGCGACTTGGTTAAGGAGCCAAGAGAGCGGGCCCTGGAACCCTAGATACAGGGTGCATTTATCCTTGTCCTCTCCCTACCCACCCCCGCCTCCTCTATCTCCCCATTTGGAATATCCTTTGCCTCATTTGGATCAGCAGTTGGTTTGGAGTGATCTAATTCCAAAAGGCAACGTGTCCTTCATCCTGAACATCCCTGTTTTCTAACACCAGCAGCACGAGTCACTCTTACAGGGGGGCTTTGTGTAGCTCTCAGATGTCTCTCATCTCAGGGACAATGAGCACTGATCACAGACCTGCAGGCCACACGAGTCTGCCCTGGGATGGCTCAGGTAGCCACAGGCAATCCTTCAAATCACCTCAAGAGCCTGGTCCAGCCAGAAAACTTGCCAGCCACAAGTTAATAAAAGCAAATGCCTCGAAAGCAGAGATAAAAAGGAAAGCAAGAAAAAGTGGGGTTTTTTTGTCCTTTGGACGGATTCTTTCAGATGAAGACAAAATTCTGCTACAGTGAGAGACTTCCAGTGAGGCCAGCAACTCCAGAACAAGCCTGGGGACTTCAGTGTCCTCACGGCTCTGTCCTCCTGACCTGCTGAAGCAGCGGGCATCCACGCTCATGTTGGTTGCCAGTATGAAGTCATTGTCCACAGCCATTCTGAAATACTACCTATCATATTGGCTTCCCAAGCTGCACTTGCGCCTCACAGAAGCCACGTTTCTGAGAAATTAAGCAGAAGAGGGCCGAGCACAGGGCCACTGAGGCCCCCAGGCAGCAGACGGGTGGCAGTGGAGGCTGACTCGTAACCTGGAGCCACTGGAAGCCACTAGCAAACCCCTGCCTGCTCTCCTCACAGAAGAGGCAACTGCTTTCACCAGAGATGCCGAAAGCAGACTAAAAGTTGCTCCTTGATATTTTAGTTTCCCTTTCAACAAAAGAGGAAGCTGATGGCTCTCGGAAGTGTTATTTTATGCTGCTGTTCTCTAAATGAGTTTCTAGTATTTTGGAGAAGAAGCTGTAGAAATTTTGGAGGAATTCAGGCTGGATGAACACCCCACCTCCGAGGCCCAGTGGCACCAGTCCCAGGCTGTACTTCTGTCAGGGACTCACAGGACGCCTTGTGATCATAATGCAGCCACGTGGTCTGGGTTGCTTCACTAAACTCTTCAGGTTTAGTGTATTTTTCAGGTGCACTTTTCTCGTGTATAGCCTGAAGATAATTAGCCTCCATCTCCCAAGGCTGCGGTTTCAATTCCATGCAGTATTGCATATTGTTGTTGTTTAGTCTCTAAGTGGTGTCCAACTCTTGTGACCCCATGGACTGCGGTGTGCCAGGCTTCCATGTTCTCCACTGTTCCCCAGAGTTTGCTTAAATTCATGTCCATTGAGATGGTGATGCTATCCAGCCATATCATCCTCTGTCACCCCCTTCTCCTGCTCTCAATCTTTCCCAGCATCATAGTCTTTTCCAATGAACTGGCTCTTCACATCAGGTGGCCAAAGTGTTGGAGCTTCAGCCTCAGCATCAGCCTTTCAATGAATATTCAGGGTTGATCTCTAGTTTTGACTCCTTGCTGCCCAAGGGACTTTCAAGTGTCTTCTCCAGCATCACAATTCGAAAGCATCAATTCTTCAGCATTCAGCCTTCTTTATTAGGCATCAGGCAGAGCATGGGTTGCCTCTGTCTCCCTGGGTCCTCAGACCTCTGCTAAAGCTGCTCACCCTCCCAAGTACCCTTTTCTGAGACAGCCAAGGAGGAAGGAGGCCGAGGGAGAGAGGAAGCTGGCAGTGGTAGTAACCTTCCTCCTCCATCCACCTGGGACCAGGAGGCCTGTGTGGAAGGTGGGCCGTGTGGGAAGGAGGTCGGAGGGTCATGGACACCTGGGGAAGGTCTGTCTGGGCCCCACTGTCAATCTTTCATCAGGTTTCCCCAGCCCTCTGTGGAGTGAGAGTATCTGTGGGACACCTGCACACTTAGAGGCCGGGTGAGAAGCAGACCAGATTAACCCCCCTTATTAGAAATACAGAGCCCTTTGACATAGCTGTTTAAACACACCACCCCCCCCCACACACACTTTTTTCTGCAGCAGAGACACACTCCAAGCCCTCCCCCTCTGATGGATGTGCAGGTTTATAACCTTGAAAATGCAGTCTCTGGGCTGCCCCTTCCCACAGGCTTCCTCTTTCAGACAGAGTGTGGTCACTGCAGCAGCTCAGAAATGACCTTCCGTTCCCGGCAGGATGAATCCCAGTCTGCACATAGGGAATTGGCTCACATGAGAGAAACAGGTAACAAATAGCCAATTATCCTGGCATCATGCTTTGCTGGAGGCACTTTGAAAGCCCAGAAAAGTAGCCCCAGATGCCTCCTAAGCAGGTCAGGAAGCTTTTCAGGAGAGAATATGTCCATGCTGAATCTTGAAAGATGTGCCTGGTGTTGTTGGAGAGACACTGTGAAAAGTGACATCCATGGGAACAGAGAATGAAATGGAAATCCTGCCCTGGGGACACATAAATGACGATGTCCAAGTGAATCATTATAAAGGTGGCCCTGCACAAAGCCTCCAGGCCACTCTTCATGCTGAGGACCCATCTCACGCCTGCACATTGTCCAGCATCATGTGAAACCGAAGGAGCTTTGGACAGGAGCCTCTCCAGGAAGTTTGCGGCAAGACACCAAATGAGAAGCAGGCTCCTCCTGGAGCCACAGATTTCCTGCTTACTCAAGACTAGGTTCCCCACAGGCCCTGAAAAATATCTGGTTCAGTGATTCTCACATGTAAATCAATTGAATGCTTTCTTCAGATAACATTGTATTTGCATGCATGCCAAGTCACTTCAGTCATGTCCAACTCTTTACGACCCTATGGACTGTAGCCTGCCAGGCTCCTCTGTCTGTGGGATTCTCCAGGCAAGAATGCTGAAGTGGGCTGCCATGCCCTCCTGCAGGGGAATCTTCCTGATCCAGGAATTGACCAGCATCTCCTATGTCTTCCATGTTGGCAGGTGGGTTCTTTACCACTAGCGCCACTTGGGCAGCCCTAACATTGTATACAAAAGCCTAATATAAGAAACCCATACAAGAGTAGTCTCTCTGATAGAAAGGGAGGGTATCCCAGTCCAGGTTACAGAGATGCTCCAGCAAGATACACCTTACTGGAAACCCCACTTTCCAGTAAGGAAACTCAAAATTTTGAGCATTAGAATCTCAAAGTTTACTTGGAAAATACACTGTGCCAACTCAGGCTACTCATGGGCAGAGAGGAGACTAAGGCCATAAAAGCTGGTCTTTCTACCTCCTCCAGAGGAAGACTGAGTCTGTAGCCTGGAATCATTCTGCAGATACTGTTCCAAGGCCAATGCTGATGTCTCCTTCAGGTCTTTGGTCTCCGCGTTCTATAAAATTGCTGGGAAGCGCTCAGGTTGCCTCATAAATGGGGGATAAGGAATTAGGGAGAAAGACTTTAGTATCAAGGGGAAATCCTGGGTGGCTCAGTGGTAAAGAATCTGCCTGCGATGCAGGAGACACATGTCCAATCCCTGGGTCGGGAAGATCCCCTGGAGAAGGAAATGGCAACTCACTCCGATATTCTTGCCCGGGAAAGCCCACGAAGAGAGAAGCCTGGGAGGCTGCATACAGGGGGTCTCAGGGAACTGCCATGACAGAGACTAAACAACAACAACAATAATTCTTGTATCAAATATCTGCCCTCTGTAACAAACCGTGCCAGAATTTAGTGGCTTGAGACAACAATGCTATTTCTCATGGTTCTGTGGGTTGACTGCTAATCTCAATCTTGTAACTCATATATTCAACTGAAGATAGTGTTGCCATTTTCAGTGGTCCCATCCCAAAGGGATGGAGGCATTGGGCCAGGGCAGGCTTCCTTCTCAAATACCCTGTAATGTCTCAACAAATCCATGTAGCTAAATTTTTTAAAAGTTTTAATGAAGTATAACTGATTTGCAATGTTGTGTTAGTTTCAGATGTATAGCTGACTGATTCAGTCATCCATACAGCTAAATTTGAAGTGCATTCTACAATCACTCATTCATTCAACAAACATTTGTTAGAGAGCCAGGAACTGAGGAGAAGCTGGTTGAATGGGCACCATTCCTGACCTTTCTGAGCACACATAAGGGAAACAGGTAACAGTCAATTATCCCAGCATCACACTTTGCTGGAGACACTCTGAAAGCACGTAAAAGTAGCCCCAGACGCTGCCTGGACAGGTCAGGGAGCTTTCCAGAAGAGTGTGCATCCATGCTGATTCTTGAAAGATGTGTCTAGTATTGTCAGAGAGACACTGTGAGAAGTGACATCCATAGGAACAGAGGACGAAAGGGAAGGCAGTGGTGTATACAAAAGCTTGTCTTGTTTAGGAGATATCAAGAAGAACTTCGCTATTGAAAACAGTTCTTTCTTAAGAATAAGTTGTCACACAAGCAAAAGGGCCACTTTTCATAATAAGGGGAAGAAAATGTTGAGTGAACAAAAGTCTGAAGCACAGGTTTTATCCAGGGACCAGTGTCTTTGTATGTATGTGGGTGGGCAGATTGGGAAGTGCCCATGAGGTTACTGGTTTATATAAAATTTGGGCTTGATTTATTTACTATGGGCTTAATTTCACCCAAATAACTTGAAACTCTTGAGAAAGGCATCCAGTTGTGGTACAAGGATGCCATGATGTCTCAGAGTCCCAGTTACTGGCTGACTTTATCCTCTGCCATACTGAGAACTGACTCTGAGTTCCCCCGTCTTGGGATCTGGACTCCAACCTCTGGGTCTCCTCATCGTGGGACATGGCCTCCATCCTCAATACAGGATTAGAAGTCTCATTTTGTACTCTGGAAATTAACACCCAGTTAAAAATTAGATTCTTGCTAAGGCAGAAAGAAACAATGGATGCTGCATAGACAATCGACCATTTCTCCACAAGAAACAGTTGGGGAATCTGGCTGAGAGACTAAGGAGACTGAATCCACAAAACCTGCAGGAGGGATCTGAGAGCAAACTCTCCTCTCCTGTCTTTGCCAGGAGACCACGTGGGGAGAGGCATGCATAGCAGAGACATCCCATGTAAATTTTCTAGTGAAAGTGAAAGTCGCTCCGTCATGTCCGAATCTTTGTGACCCCACGGACTATACATGGAATTCTCCAGGCCAGAACACTGGAGTGGATAACTTTTCCCCTCTCCAAGGTATCTTCCGAACCCAGGGATTGAACCCAGGTTTCCCACATTGTGGGCGGATTCTTTGCCAGCTGAGCCACAAGGGAAGTCCAAGAATACAGGAGTGGGTAGCCTGTCTCTTCTCCAGCAGACCTTCCTGACCCGGGAATCGAACCAGGAACTCCTGCATTGCAGGGTAATTCTTTACCAAGTGAGCTATCAGGGAACCCCAAAGTTTCAAAGGTTTTAAGCTGCCCTCAAATGCCTTCGTAACTAAATTCCTTTTCTGAAAGCATAAAAAGAATAGGCTATGGTATGTCATTGTAGTTTCCAATTGAGTTTTAATTAGAGATCATTGTTAATTCTCTGAACCTTTTACAAAGAGGTTGTATAGCCGGATGGTGATGACCCACTTTCCCCATAGAGCTGCCTGTGGCAGTCCTAGCAGAGTTTCCAGGGAAGCCAGAAGTGGAAAAATCCCCCATCTCATGCCTGTGTTTCACCCATCATGCTCTAGTTAATTAAAATGACACAAGACTATTTTCCAAGATCCATAAAATTCACCCTATCTCTCTGAGTCCATAACACAGCAGCAAGCAAGCAAATCCGGGTCAGTTTTTCTCCATCTGATTTGTTGATTTTGGGTGTCACTCCCAAGTCAACAGCTTCTCAAACATAGTTTGGAAGTTTGCTGCGTATGAATTTTGGTGTTCTTTGAAGCCCGAGTAATAAAAATGCAAAATGTAGTGGCTCTGATAACAAAGAAAAATAAATGTGATTGAGGAGGGGGAATGTCATTTGAGTTCTGTTCCTGGCAGTTCATACAAGTTCATGACTTTTGTTGACTTAAATAATGTGCAGATATGAAGTTGACAGGACCAGCTGACTCATATTTGAACTTTATCCTTTTAAATCTTGTCTTTCCAAACTGGGGCAAGTCAAGCCAAAGCCCATGCCACAGGGATTGAGTGGCAGTTAGTTTTGAGTTGTGTAGGGCCAGAGGGTTGTGTTCTTGAGGGCAGGAGCATCCATGCTGGTGAGCTCCCTGTTTAGGCACGGCTGCCTGCCTTGCCTCCATGTCTGAAGTGGTCCATCCATGGGACACTGAGGGCAGCTGTCCCATCCACAAGATGGCCTCCTCATGAAACTAGAGTTATGATAATGGCTCTCCAGGGACAAACACACTGATGCAAGACTTGCCTCCTCTCCTCCTATTCTTCCAAGAAAAATAAACAACTCTATATCCAAACTCTGGGCTGATGTGTATCACAATCCAACAATCCAACAATCCCCTCCTCAATCACAATCCAACACTGGGATGTGGAGACATGGAAAGAACAACCACAAAGATGGCCTCCCACTCAATTGAGAAATTCTGCCACTTAAAGCTTCAAACAATGAGTTGATGTTTGTGAAACAAGGTATATAACTCTGAGCCCCTCCCAGGAAATAAGGCTAAAATGTGACATCTGTGTGAGGATCATGATCACTGCACCCATGTTTCAAAATAATGTATACTAATAGAAAATCGGAGATAGAGTGAGGCCAACAGATCAAGATATGACTCCCACTGAAAAGAGAGTTTGTTAGTCACAGTTCCCAAGAGGAAGGGACATGCTGTACCCTACAGGGCCACATGGGGAGGAATCAGGGTCAGTCAGAGGCAGATGAAGAGGGGGTAAGTATGGGCCAGAGAGACTTTATTGTGACTTCCATGGGAGGGAATATGCAGTTTGCCTAGTTTGAATAATTTCAGTGGGCTCTGGGGCACAAGGCTGTCCCTGGCTGTCTGGTATCACATCCTGGGGTGATTAGGGTGGATGGTTAGTGCACTACAGTATGAGAGCCTGATAGAGGAGGTGGGTGGGTTGGATTTGGGATCTGGATTGATCAGTTGCATCTAAAAAGCATGTTCCTGGAAGAACATGGAACATGCTTGTTTACTCTCTTTAGTATTGGCTAACTCTGGGAGGGGCAGTCCCTCCAGGAGCAGGAAAGACCCAGCTGTCAAAGCTTCAGAATACTGAAAAGACATGGATTACATAATGCAGCTAAGGGTGGTGAGGCAGGAAAAGCATCTTGCGGAGCTGTGTATATTGGAGAAGGTATGGAGGATAGGCACAGTGCCTGCAAGTCTAGAAGAGGGATAAATGTCAGGGGCTTCTGCTGCAGTACAAGCCCCAGTCTCTGGGAGGCAGAAGATCCTGGGGAGTTTCTACAAAGGCGTTTGCCAGTGAGCACTCCAGAGGCGGGCTGGGCCTCTAGTGAGGCAATTCACCTGATACCAGGCAGCACCACCCCGGCCTGCACGGTGGAGGAGCACATGAGTTTCTAATAGAAGTTGTGCTTCCCACCGACTGCTGGCCTTTTCAGGTCTTTTAACTCCTTTTATATGCAGAAAATTTTTTTTTTTTTTCCTGGAGACGTGGATGAAAGGGCAAAACTTTGAGGGACATTCATGCAAAAGGAGTCGTACCCTAGTGTCTATGGAGTCACTCCCTTGAGTTCTTGACTAAGGTCTGTCAGGCCAGCTCTCTTCCCTGTTATACTCAGAGTAACAAGGTCAAAGCTTCTGCCTCAAACTCTCCAAGACTCCTTTGTATAGTATGTTTAAATGCACACTCTATGGATAGGATATGAGAGCAGGGTCTTCTGCCCCAGGGATTCCCACAGACAAAGCATATTTCCCTTCCAGAGGATTTCACCTCTTCATGGGCCCAGTACCTTGTGGCTTTGTACCTGCCTGGTTCCCAGGTGCCCTGGGCCGTGTCCAGCCTATCCCAGGAGATGAGTGTTGAGGTAAATAGTGACATGTCACTCCGCAGCCCCAGCAGAGGTTGGGCTGGTTTCAGGCATTAACCGACCCAGGGCCTTTTGGAGTCCATGCGGCAAGGTTTACTAGGCAGCAGCATCTCTTCTGTTACAATTTGGACAGGTGATATCCTCCATTCAGTAAGGGTGTATGACTTCTGACAAGTTCCGCAAAGTTGTTTGTAATAAACCTTGTTCATGACCTGTCCACACCACACATAAGCACTTCACAGGGGGTCTGCAGTCTTTGTGGTGACAGTAGCCATGTTTCTGCTCTAAGAAGTGGAAGTGCAAGCATCCTCCTTGTCCAACTAGGGGCTCCAAGACGACAATCTCTCACCTGACTTCACAGCAATTCATGTATTAAACAGACCAAGAGTGACCATTTCTGGCACACATGAGGAGTAGAGTCTCAGAGAGCCAACAATTTTAGTCTAAATGAAATGCAAGCTCAGTATTCCTGATACCGAATCAAGAACTACTTTCCTGGTGATTCTGTCACAGCCATAGTAGCAAGGAGCTCTAATCTGAAGTGCTATGTTCAGGATGCAGGATTCACTGAGCCACATTCATATCTTAGAACTATCCTAGATACCTTAGAACTAAAACATAAAGGAAATAAATCGACTATTACAACTCAAAGACCCAAAGGCAGGGCTGGCTTCAGGAAATAACTGACCCAGAGGCTCAAACGCCTGAGGGGGACCTATTTTCCTCCCTCCGATTCTCAGAGGTACTCTCTGAGTACTGACTTTCCCTTCATCGTCTCAAAAGGGTGCCAGCAGCTCCCTCTTCCTACTGCCAGGTTCCACCAGGGAAGCAGGGGAGGAATTTGCTTCCCTAACAACATAACGCCTTGCTCTTGAGTGTTGTTGAACCTGATTGGACAGGCTCAGGCCATACGATCATCTCTGAATCAATCATGGGGAGTTTTATATCCTGATTGGCCAAAGGCCATCATGGCTTGCTCTTGGAGCCTGGATGGGAGGTTGTGGTAATTCCTTCCAGACCACAAGCTCAGAAGAGGAGGCTTTGCCAGAAACAGTAAGAGGAAGCATTCAGTGTCTTATTCTTGAAACTGAGATGCCCTAATCTGGCTTTAGTACATACTGGGTTAGAATGTATCCTAATTATCAATATTCAGTCCCCAGAGATTCATGACATAATGGAATTTATCCAAGAAAATTCAGTGGCATTGGTTGGAAGCTTTGCAGATGACCTCTGAAATCCAGACAACAAAGTACGTGTACTCTGCTTCCTCTGTCAGTGTATTCCTCCTCACAGCAACCATGTTCCCTTCAAACATTCAGATTCTTTCCTGTCCTCCGTTGATGACACTGATTCTCTTGAAAAACAACTTGTGGTATGCTGAGAGCAATTATTCTGCACAAGAGAGATGTCAAAGAAGTTGAGTTTAAAAAAAAATGTTCCTAAAATGATCTGATGAGGTACAATCTCTCTAAAGCCCTATTCTGATGCCATAAAATAACTAAATAAAACAAATAAATAAATAAATAATAAATAAAACAAAACAAATTTACCCCAGAGCTGGGTATCACCAATAGATAATTTTTAAGAGTGGCAGAGCTAGAAGTGGAAAGGAGAAAGGACTAGCGATAGAAGTTTGTAGCCATAATTACTTATATTCTTAGGCACCCATTTGGCTAAGAAACCCAACTTCTGTAACACATGAGACTCTGGTTGTTTTCTGTTCCTGTCACTGTAGATTTGTGTTTTCAGTCCAGATATGACAAAGCTATTTATTTTGTCTCAAATACTATGTCTATCTTAAGGTCATATGACCACCACATATTCATCTATCCCTTTTCCTAAGAAAGATGAAGTGAGAAGAAATTTAGCACCCTTTCCCACTCAACTACTATTTTCTTCAAAAAGAAAAATCAGATCTAGAGCTCTGAGCAAAAGTTGGGGTGACTAATCACTATTTAAAAAAAAAACCCAACTTGGCAAGTTGCATAACAGTACAGTCATTCAGGTATAAGAAGAAAGACTTAATATGACTCAGTTTATTAGAAGCCATTCAGCATGACCCCATATTCCACATTAAAGAAACTAGATACAATTAAGTGTTCTTGTTCTCAAAGATCTTACTCATGGAAATGGAGCTGAATTCATTTTACCATCAACCACCCAGTAATCAATGACTCTTCTCTAAAAGGTCCCTTAATTGCCGAAGGTAAGACTTCACACAAACCAATCTAATTGGAACTTTGTATGGAAACATATGTTCTTAAATAAGATTACTGAATCTTCTGACAATGTCCTCATTTTCAGGATCTGGTCAATCCCTGCCAAGACCATCCCGTGACTGCCTCCAGCCCTTGTACCCTGTAAACCACATCTACATGGCATCTGCCCCATGCCATTGCCCACAGTTTCCATGCTGTGTGATCTCCCTTGTATCTAGAAATCTAGTATTGTCCACTACAGGTTTGTTCCTGCTGGTTGTTAGCTGATATTGATGTCAATTACAACTATTATAATGTACATATGGAAAACACAAAATTGTATGACAACAAAATTATCATCATATTTCATCTTTTTTCCAGTTACTTTCAGTTTTCTTTATATTTGTATTTTTTGTATTGTATATATTTTTATATTATATATAAAGAATATTTGTATTTTTTTTCCAGTTACTTTCAGTTTTCTTTATATTTGTATGACTCTGCTGAATGAATGTATGAACTCTGCTGAACTTCACAATGTTCATTTTAATCAGGAAACATTTTAAACCCAACCAGTACAGGTAAGAATATACCAGACATTTACATACCTACTACCACCAAGATACTTGTAAACATCAACACTTGTAAACATTTTATCATCGTGCTTCAGATCCTAGGAAAAAACAAAAATTAATAAAATATTAGAAATAAAGTTAAAATCCCTTTATCATCTGCTTGCCCTCCCTCTTGCTGCAGAGGGAACCTCTGGATTGAATGAAATTCGTACATGATGTGAACAGGCCCTGTGGATTGTGTGAACAGGCCCTATGGATTGTGTATTCCCAGATAAGATAGCTTATTGCTTTGAATACTCTTTAAAGTATATGAAGTATTGATGTTACTCTTCATATACCATTTTGTAGCATACCTTTTCCTGGAATTATTATTTTTTGCTATTTTATCCTTTTGTCATTTAGTTTAACTATGCTATAATATGGGCTTCCCTGGTGGCTCAACTGGTAAAAAAACCCACCTGCTAATGCAAGAGACACAGAGACATGGGTTCAATCCCTGAGTGGGGAAAATTGCCTGGAGAAGGAAGTGGTAACTCACTCCAGTATTCTCGCCTGGAGAATTCCATGGATGGAGGAGCCTGGCAGGCTACAGTCCATGGGATTGCAAAGAGTTGGACACAGTTGAGTGCATTTGCACACACACACACACACACACACACACACACATTGTAATAGTCCATTGTATGGATAGAGCATTTAGCTATTCCTAGGCTGAGAGACAGTTAATTGTTTACACAGTTTTCACTATTACAAATAATACTGAAAAATTCCCTTACCCATTGGCCCTGTGCTCACCAGGAAGCAGGATTTCTGGATCAGAGGTTTTGTGTCTCTTCAGTGTCCATGTGGGCTTCCCAGGTGGCTCAGTGGTAAAGAATCCACCTGCCAATGCAGGAGACACAAGAGATACGGGTTCAATCCCTGGGTTGGGAAGATCCCCTGGAGGAGGAAATGGCACCCCACTCTAGTATTCTTGCCTGAAAAATTCCGTGGACAGAGGAGCCTGGTGGGCTACAGTCCATGGGGTCCCAAAGAGTTGGTACTGAATGACTGAGCACAAGCTTAGTATAATTGTACCGGTAAGATGCTCTCTCAGGGGGTTGTAGAGTTAGAGGAAACGCATTTCCTGCTGACTTCAGCTGCCTCCCCAGGTCAAATAGGGTTTGTCTGCAGTGGCAGTCGTGGCCATCCCCCACCCCAGCTGTCTTTCATCTGGGACACACATAAAGGAGTTTGCTCTTAAATCTTGTGGCTTCAAGAGTAGCTTTCTGATCTCCCATTGCCCTGTTCCAGGGTGGAGTTCTGCCTGCTCAGGGAACGTTCCTAGAGACACAGCCTGGAGCCCATCAATCCTCTGCTCACCATTACCCCCATCCTTTCCCTGATTCTGTCAGCACACTCTTATCCACAGGAAATCTTCCTGCCTAAAATATTTAGCTCTATTTCTGTTTCCTACCCTGAACTCTGACCCCCACACACTCCCACCATTAATGTTGAAAATTTTCTATTTTTCTTCAGTTATTAGTGGACTGCTTTCTGCCCATCTGATAAGTGGAAAGATGGTATTTAAGTGCTGTTTTGAGTTTTATCTGCTGAGTATCTTTTCATTTTTATAATCCATTTGGGTCTTTTCCTTTCTAATATATCTATTCATATTCTCTGCTTATTATGTTAGACAGGCTAATTATCCCTACATACTATAATAAATAACCCCCAAATTTTAGTAGCTTAACATCAAAAGGAAGTTAATTTTGCTCACTGCATGTTGATGTGAATCAGCTCTTTGGGGAGTCTGGGTTTGTTGTACTGAGTGACTCAACCATCTTAGGATCCTTGCCTTCAGTCATGAGGATAGAAGAGAGAAAACATGGATAGAGATAAGAAACATTTTAGAAACCAGGCCTGGGAGGGGCTGCCCACATTCCATTGGCCAGAATTCAGTCATATAGTCAACCTAACTTCGGAGCCAGGGTAGTATTAGGGTGTATATGGATTCAGGTGAGTGTTAATACTCCCTGTGAATTCTGCCACAATGATCACAAACCATCAGGCGACTCCTCTCTGCCCATACATTGAACATTCTCATATTCCTCCCCAAGGAAACCATACAAAATATCATCAAGTCCCTGCATCCAGCCCAGAGACCAGGTGATGACTATCTCTCTCCATTAGGACCAACTGGGAAATCTCTTTATGGACTAAAAAGTCAAGTCATCCCAATCCTCCCCATAATTTTTTTCTTTTTTTTTTTGCCACAAGGGTGGTGTCATCTGCATGTCTTTTTAATTTATTTATTTTAATTGGATGATAATTGCTTTACAATATCATTATGGTTTTTCATACATCATCATGAATCTACCACGGGTATACATGTGTCCTCCCATCCTGAACCCCCTCCCATCTCCCTCCCCACTCTATCCCTCTGAGTTGACCCAGAGGGCTGGCTTTGGGTGCCCTTCTTCAAGCATTGAACTCACACTGGTCATCTGTTTTACATATGGTAATGTACATGTTTCAGTGTTAGATCTTATGGCAGCAGGAGAGTGGGGCAGGACATCTGCAGTAAAAGCTGTTCACAAAAAGGGAGAAAAGAAGACATATCACAGTTATTGATTCAAAATTGTAATGGGTTCCTATCAGACAGTCCCTGGGAAGACACCTTGCCCTTAAAGTGTAGATTCCTTGACTAGGCCTTAATTAAATTCTCTAGGAGGAGCTCTCTGTTCCATTATTTTTTATGATAATAATATCTAGGAAGCTCCTCTTCATCCACTTTATTGGCCACACATGTTATATGTGTTGGGGAAGAAAATATACATTTATCCTTGGGGATGTACAGACTGTGAAGCCTGCATCTTGCTATTGGGGCTGTTTTGGTCATCTGTTGCTATGTAAGAAACACCCCAAAGGTTAGTAGATTAAAAAGAAAATTTTTTATTTAGCTCACAAATCTTCAATTTGACCAGGGTTCAGTGGTATTGATTCAGTTCAGTTCAGTCACTCACTTGTGTCCAGTTCTTTGCGACCCCATGAATTGCAGCACGCCAGGCCTCCCTGTCCATCACAAACTCCCGGAGTTTACTCAAACTCATGCCCATCGAGTCAGTGATGCCATCCAGCCATCTCCTCCTCTGTCGTCCTCTTCTCCTCCTGCCCCCAATCCCTCCCAACGTCAGGGTCTTTTCCAGTGAGTCAACTCTTCTCATGAGGTGGCCAAAGTATTGGAGTTTCAGATTAGGGTCACTCAACTGGAGTTGAAGGACCCACCTCCAAAGAACTCACTCACATGACTGGCAAGTTGTTGCTGGAGGTTGGCTGGAAGTTTATCCCGAGTTAAGGGGCTGGTTTCTCCCAGGTGGCTCTCTTCAGGAACAGTGGACTTTCTCACATCACGGTGACTGGGTTCCAAGAGCGCATATCACATAAAAACTGTATGTGATGTTAGAAGATACACCACCCATGATGACCTAATCATGGACATCCCATAATGGCAGTTCCCTCATAGTTCTGAGCTTACCCAGAGTCCAAAAGAGAGCACACAGACCCTTGTCCCTTGGTGGCAGGTGTGTTGGTCACACTGTAAAACCCCATGTGGAATGGGACATTGTTTGTGGCCACTTTAGAAAATGCAATCTGCTACAGAGAACCAAGTATAGTCTTTGGATATTTCATTGTCACCATTTTTTAAAATATACTTTTATTTATTTATTTATTGTTGGCTGTTCTGAGTCCTCATTGCTGCACGGGCTTTTCTCTAGCTGCAGCAAATGGGCGCTACTCTCGAGTTGCTCTGCATAGGCTTCTCACTGCTGTGGCTTCTCTTGTTGCAGAACATGGACTCTAGGGTACGCAGGCTTCAGTAGTTGCAGCACATGGACTCAGTATTTTGGCTCCCAGGCTCTAGAATACAGGCTCAATACTTGTGGGGCACAGGCTTAGTTGCTCCATAGAATGTGCTATCTTCTCGGATCAGAGATGGAACCCATATCTCCTGCATTGGCAGATGGATTCTTTACCACTGAGCCAAGGGAGGAAGCCCTCATTGTCTCCATTGTGACATTGTTTCCATCGCTCCCACTAATGGCTTTGTTAGCAACACGATTTCCTCCAAAATTTGATAGATTTCAGGTCTACTTGCTTCCATTAAGGTCCAGACTCCAATAATTATACCCATAGTTGTTTTTCTTCCCTGAACCTAGTTTCAATTCTTCTTTATTACTCTGTTTCCTTACCCTCATGCCTCTTTCTCTCAACTTCCTGGAGACTCTCTTCCGGCTCTCAGGCTTTGTGGGAAGACCACACATACAGCCTCATCTTTCTCTTTATTCACTGCAGGAGTTTTATTGTATAGTTGTTGGCCGCATTTACAAAAACATCTCATCTCTTATTCCCTGTGACCCAAAAGGCCTTGGCTTTTCCAATTCTGAGTGACTGGAATTTGTGGACTTGCACTGTTTCCTCTCATTTCTCCTTGTAAACTGCCCTACTGAGCTCATCTCATTCTTGGAACATTTTTCCAAATGTGGCCCATACCACTTTGAGCTTTTTCAATTTACTTTTCCTCCATGAGCTGTCAGCTTAATTAAGCACACAACCTGCCCCCAATTATTGTAGGCACCAGTTTTACCAAATATTTACCAAATCATAACATGAATTTCCATATTTCCAGGCTCAAATGTTAGTTTTCTTATCAACAGCCACCCCAAACTAAGGCAGTGTCATAGATACCAGGTTTTCATATGCAAGCGCCCCACTCCTGGCACTGATTTCTAAATGGATAAAGATGATTAGCCCTGTTCTAACAAACAACTCAAATATATTGGTGGTTTAACATCATAAACATTTATTTTCTGCTCACATCCTCGTCTGATGTGGATCTAACCTAGATGATGGCTCTTCTTCAGTGGATCCAGGGATCTAGTACAGTTGACCTTGAACAATATGGACCCCCAACAATCTATGCAGTCAAAAATTCATGTATAACTCAGACTCTCCCAAAATTTAACTACTAGTCGCTTACTGTTGGGGGCTTTCCTGGTGGCTCAAGTGGTAAAGAAACTCCCTGCAGTGAAGGAGACCAGGGTTCAAACCCTGGGTTGGGAAGATCCCCTGGAGAAAGGAATGGCTACCCACTCCAGTACTCTTGCCTGGAGAATTCCATGAACAGAAGAGCTTGTCAGGCTACAGTCCATGGGATCAAGAGTCTGACACAACTGGGCAGCTAACACTTTACAGCCTACCACTGACTGGCAGTCTTACCAACAACATAAAAAATCACTTAACACATTTTTTGTATATTATGTGTACTATATGCTATATTCTTAAAGTAAATTAGAGAAAAGATAATGGTAAGAAAATCATAAGAGAAAATACATTTATAGTACTATACTGTATTTATCGATACCAAAGTTTCCATTATTTACAAGATGAGTTGTCTGTACCTGTATCAATATTTTTATATGATATAAAACACTGTAGATGCTATTCATAATACTAGCACTGATATCAAAAATGAAAAGATAATGTGAAAAAAGAAATTCATGTTTACTTACAGGTACTGTATTTATTTAAAAAAATCCATGTGTATGTGGACCAAAATAATGTACATCCATGTTGTTCAAGGGTTCCAACGTGTGGCTCTCCATCTGGGAGGGCTTCACATCCAGCCATGGAGATGGAGAACAGAAGATCACATGAGACAGCTTAGAGGCCAGAGCTACAGATGACAGACATCTCTTTGTTCAAATGTCATTGGCCAAATTTGGTCATGTAGCCAGACTTAGAAGGGAGACTGGTGAATAGGGAGAGGGTTGGGTATGATTAGGCCATCTTTGCCCTAATGTGATTTCTGTATCTTCTCATTAATGGGTAGAAAACATTCATTTCTCCAGTAATCTAATCAGTAATAGTGTTACCAATAGCTTTCCTAAACCCAGGTCTATCAAGTGGAACTCTTAGGCTATCCGTTGATATTACAAGTTTGAACTTAATTGAATGTATTACTTTCTTTTTCCTTTTATGGTTTCTGATTTTGGTGCTTTCCTAAGAAATGCTTTCCTACCTTGTTGTGTTTGTCACTCAGTTGTGTCCAATTCTTTATGAGTCCATGGACTGTAGCCCACCAGGTTCCTCTGTCCATGGGATTCTCCAGGAAGGAATACTGGAATAGGTAGCCATTCCCTTCTCCAAGGGATCCTACCCTTGAGGTCATAATATAGCCTTCATCATTTACTTGTAGGTCTTTACACTATTATTTTTCTGCATGTGGAGTACTCGGAATGGATTTTGTGTTTTTTAGCTTATGATCCAAAGGGACTAGTTCATTTCCTTAATGGTTTCTCATTTCCCAACATGGGAATACCGTACTTGTCACATATTATATTACTAAACATAATGGCTCTCTTTCTGAACACTTGCTTTACACCATTTTTCTGTTCAATTATACATTCAAAACAATAATTGTTACTTTGTATTTCTAGGTGGTGGTTATATAGTTCACCTTGTTGCCTGCCCAGGAGATTCACAGTTATTTATAGAATAAAAACTGTAATTTTTATTGATGTATGCTATTTCCTCTTCTTATAAAATATTTTTCAAAAGTGGTTTTTTATAATTGCATATAATTCATTCTACAAATCCAACATAATTTGTTTAAATGCTTCTCTTGGTGAGCATATATCTAATTCTTTTTTATGTTACTGCTTAATCTTTGCCTGATTCCCCAGGCCTCCCTCATCCCAGGATTTTAAGAGCTTTACTGGATGACAATAGCTCCTGCTACTCTTCTTGTATTTCTACTCAGACAGTAGCTTATGGAGAGGATGCCCTCTGCTCCTCAGCATCCCTGATGCTTTAATTGGGGTTCCCTGAGGCTCCCACTGCCTTCCCTCTTTCCCTCTTAACTGTCTCACCATATGCACTCCTCACCCCTTGATTTACAGTGTTTCAGTTTTGCAAAGACTATATATTCATAATTTTTTCACATGTAATCATTTTCACTTCTATTACAGATAGTCTATATGACAAAGTTGTGTTCTGTTATGACCTAGCAGACAAGTCCCTATCTGGGGTGGAGTAGGGTGGTACCCCTGTACATCAATTAGCTCACTCCTTTTTCCCATTAGACACATGCCTGGTCTGATCCTCTTCTGCTCTATCCCTTGAGTAACTGCATCACCAAACTAGAATAAAGTGGAATAAAAAGTAAACAAGTGGCATTGTAAAAATGAAAAAAGAGAATACTGCTTACTTTTAAAAGCTTAAAATTAGAGGGAATAAACATATCACAGCAGGAAAAAATAGCACTTCTCTATTTCACCATGTATTTATTTATCCACTTTATAGTGGGGATGTTTCTGTGAAAAAGAATCAGAAGTCAGAAAGACCACTGAACCTTCTGTTGGCCCTTTGAATTAACTCACAGCCTCAAGGATTGGGGTTCTCCTGCCTGGAAATGTGGGGAGACTTTGTTACCTGGGATGGAGATTCACAATGGGTAGGAGTGAGCACTAAGCTCCTTCACCACCAGGATAAAGTGATGGTTCATTGCAAAGCCTCCAGAAGGAAGCAGCGTTAAGAACAGATACACGTATGACAGAACTTGAATTCCAGAACAGTGAAGAAGTTTTGAAAATTCAAGGACACTTCCTCTTTTTAACCTTAGATTAAAACCTATTAAGCCTGCCCCCAATTTTTCCCCAAAATTTTAGAAATATTCATTGGAGGACTCCAGTGTTGCTCAGTATTATTTATTTTGGAAAAAAAGTCTTCTCACCTAATAGTACTTCATCAGATGGAAGCAAACCACAGATGGTGAATAGATCTTAATTGCTTTTTGTTGAACACATTGAAGATTATCAATTTAAACTGTGATTGTTAATTTTCTTAAATTTCTGGGTCTTGAAAAGTTTGAAAAAGTGATAAATGAGACCACCAATTTACAGCAAAAAGTACTATAAGCACATATTTTTGAAAAATTTCAAGATGAATAAAATTATTACAGAATTTACTATTTAAAATAAGTCTACTGAACTTCCTGGACTTATCTCTCCTTCCCACTAAGCACAACCATAAGCCCTGAAAGTAGTGTAAGATGTGACTGAAGCTGAGCTCTGAAATGGTGGCTAGAGGGAAGCAACCTGGTTTGTGAGCCCAGAACTGGAGGAGCAACACAGTGACAGTCTGTCTTATGTCTTGCTCTTAGAAGGCAGCCCTGAGCTAGAAATTCCTCATTTCCAGTTCACTGCAGCCCAGGCATGTTTCATCCTCCCCCAAATCAAGCATGAGTTCTGCAAAAATAGCAGAAAATCTTGGCAACTGCCAAGAGATTTACTGGGGCTGCTGACAAGAGGCAATCAACGGGACACTTCTCTCTTTTGACACTTGAATTGAGACTCTCCTCGCCACTCGGCTGTGGGCATGAGCAAGGGGTTCCATCACACAAGGACCTGGACTTGGGAGCCTCATTTCCCCATAGGATAGAGGTGTGCTTTCTCCACAGAGAGCCCAGCCTGGGCACCAAAAGGGACCAGTGAAGGCCCAGTGACACAGGATCTACCACCCCCCCAAAGCAGCACCTCCAAGGCTCTGACATTTAGGTTGCCACAGAAGCAGGACAGGACCTATATGACTAACCTAAATAAATTAAAATAAAAATAAATGCATTTAATAAAACTTAAAACTTTAGTGGGACCCAAAGTCTCTTACATAACAGCTTAAATATCCAACTTATAATTAAAAAATCATCTAGCAGGCCAAGAACCAAGACAATAGCAACTTAAATGAGTAAAGACCATCAGCTGGTGCCAACAATGAGAAGAATCAGATATGTGAATTATCTGTCAAGGATTTTAAAGCAATCATTATAATAGCGATTAACAAGTAATTAAAATTTTCTTGGACAAGTTAAAAGAAATTCTCATCAAAGAGAGTAGGAATAAAAAGAAACCAAATGGAAATGATAGAACTGAGAAATATAGTAACAAATAGAAAACTTTCTGAGTGGGCACAAATAGTAGAATGGAAATGAATGAAGAAAGAAACTGTGAGTTTGAGGACAGGTCAATAGAATTTACCTAATCTGAACAACTGAGAGAAATAGACTGAAAAAAAGGAAAAGAAATCAGAGACTCAGCAACCTTTGGGACAATAGCAAAAAATTCAACATTTGTGTCATCAGAATCCCAGAGTGAAAAGGGAAGGAGAGTAGCATGAAGGAGTATTTGAGGGAATAATAGATAAAAATTTCCTAAATTTGGTGAACCCACAGCTTTAAGAAGATGAGCAAACCACAAATAGGATAAACCCAAAGAAATTCCTACCAATACACTTTATAATTTAACTTCTGAAAGTGCTAACTCACTTCAGTCATGTCTGACTTTTTGTGACCCTATGACTGTAACCTATCAGGCTCCTCCATCCATGGGATTTTCCAGGCAAGAATACTGGAGTGTGTTGCCATTTCCTTCTCCAGGGAATCTTCCTGACCCAGAGATGGAACCTGGGTCTCTTAACGGCTCCTGTGTTGACTGGTGGGTTTTACCACTAGCATCACCTGAAACTAGACACAAACAAAAAACCTTCAAAATAACTACAGAGAAAAGACACATTATTTATAAGGGAATGCCAAGTCATATGACAGGAGATTTCTCATTTGAAACTGTAGAGCAAAATGAAATAGTATAATATTTTTTGAGTGCTGAAAAAAAGAATATCAATCATGAATTCTGTATCTGGTAAAAATGTCTCCCAGAAATAAAGGGATTATTTAGTAAAGGACATTCTTAGAAAAAGAAAAACTAAAATAATGTGTTGCTAGGAGGTTACACTTAGAGAATAATTAAAGGTATTTCTCCAACAGAAAAGCAATGATAAAAGAAGGAATCTTAGAACATCATGAAGAATGAACACTGTAAAGTGTGAGAATTGAATAAATACAATAAACTATTCTTTGCATCCTGAGTGATCTGAATCATATGCAATAATTGAAGTAAAAATTAAAACACTGATACTCAAGACAATGGTTTTCACCCAATCAAAAAGTGAGCAGAAAAACTAAACAGTCATTTCTCCAGAGAAGATATAAAGATGGTAAATAAAAACATGAAAAGATGCTCAACATCATTCATTAACAGAGACATGCAAATCAAAACTACAATGAGATATCATCTCACACCAGTCAGAATGGCCAACATCAAAAAGTCAAACAACAAATGCTAGAGAGTATGTGGAGAAAAGAGAACTCTCTTGAACTGTTGGTTGGAATGCAAATTGATAGAGCCACTATAGAGAAGAGTATGGAGATTCCTTTAGAAACAAGGAATAAAACTAGCACGTAACCTAGTAATCCCACTACTGGGCCTATACCCTCAGGAAATCATAACTGAAAAAGACATAAGTACCCCAATGTTCATTGCAACACTATTTACAGTTGCTAGGACATGGAAGAAACCTAGATGCCCACTGGCAGATGAATGATTAAAGAATTGTATAAAATGGAATATTACTCAGTTGTAAAAATAAATGCATCTGAAACAATTTTAATGAGGTGGATGAACCTAGAGCCTATTATACATAAGGAAGTAAATCAGAAATAGAAAGGCAAATATCATATATTAGTGCATATATATGGAATCTAGTTAGATAGTACTGATGATCTTGTTTGCAGAGCAGCAGTATAAATCAACTATACTTCAACTTTTTAAAGAAAGCAGTGTGTGATGAGAAAATAATGTTGTTAGTTTCATCCGGTCCTGGAAAAAATAGTTGGCAAGATGATTCCAAAGTAGAATGGCTCAACATCACTAAATAAGTGTATGGTGTCCACAAGAAGAGTAGGACTCTCTTGGGACAAAGTGCATCGTATCAATTCTGTCCAGAGGACAGAAACACATTATAGTACTTTATTGGTCACCTATGAGCAAGGGTCAGGAAGATTCCCTGGAGGAAGAAAATGGCAACCAATTCCAGTATACTTGCCTGGGAAATCCCATGGACAGAGGAGCCTGGCAGGCTACAGTCCAAAGGGTCACAAGAAGTCAGACATAACTGAGCAACTAAGCATGCTCTCTCTCTCTCACACACACACACACAGGCAACAGAGATGAACTCATAAAGAAACAGAGATCTGGAAATACTGGCAGGCAAGGGAAATGGGATGTAGATACAGCATTGGCCCCAGGGCAAGACTCACATGTCAGAGATAATGTTCAGAAAGTTTTATGAAAAATGCAACACAGTTACAAGCTGAGAATGATGGTAGGTGAAAAAACAGGAAAACAATTTTATAGAGTATGATTCAGCTACAATAAACATTTATATAGAAAAAAACTTATGTATGGGGAAAATGATGATATGTAAATGTGACATCACATGTCATTGTAATATCCAGTGCAGCATAAAACATTCAAAAATACAAATTGCAATCCTAAAATTATTCAAGAATTTTGTTACCATGAGAACAAATAAAGAAAAAAGATAGCAGGAAAAAAAACAGAAAAATGGAAGACAGAATAAACAAATAAAAAACAATTAGGGGTGGAGGGCCTTTGAGATGACACAGTGAGTTTCTGATGAGTCAGAGATCTCTGCTGTGTTCTTGTGCACTGGCTTCTGGAACTCAAGTAAAGGATCTTTCATTTTGGCTGAAATTCCTCTTGACAGATTGGACTTAGGCTGGTCTTTGGAGAGAGATCAAGATCTAAGCCTTTGGAGTCTGAGCACTGACAGCAAGACCCTAGGCAACCAGAGAACTAACCCTAGAGAGTATCAAACAGTGAGAACTCACACAAAGGAAACCACTTGAATACAAGACCCAGCATCACCCAACCACCAGTGGCACCCTGTGCAGGACGCCTCATCTAAACAACAAACAAAACAAAAATACAAACCAAATCATCAGCACACAGGATTACCACCTCACTCAGTCTTGCCCATCAGAAGAAAAACAAACAAACAAACAAAACTCAGCACAAATCTCACACTACATGAAGCTTACACAAACCACTGGACCAACCTTAGAAGTGCAGAAACCAAAAGGAAGAAAGAATTCAAACTTGAAGCCATGGAAAAGGAGACTCCAAACACAATAAGTTAAAAAAAAAAATAATGAAAAGGCAGAGAATACTACACAAATGAAGTAACAAAGTAGAAACACAGAAGTCCAAATAAATGAAGAAGAAATAGGCAAACTACCTGAAAAAGAATTTAGAATAATGATAGTAAAGGTGATCAAAAACCTTGAAAACAAAATGGAGAAAGTGCAAGAATCAATTCACAAAGACCTAGAAGAATTAAAGAATAAACATACAGAGACAAACACCACAATTACTGAAACTAAAAATACTCCAGAAGGAATCAAGAGCAGAATATCTGAAGCAAAAGAAAGAATCAGTGAGCTGGAAGATAAAATACTGGATATAACTTCTGAAGAGCAGAATAAAGTAAAAAGAACTGAGGATAGTCTCAGAGACCTCTGGGTCAATATCAAACATACCAACATTCAAATAATAGGGATCCCAGAAGAAGAAGAGAAAAAGAAAAGGTATGAGAAAATTTTTGAAGAGATTATGGTTGAAAAGTCCCCAACATGGAAAAGGAAGTAGTCGATGAAGCCCAAGAGGCACAAACAGTCCCATACAGGATAAACCCAAGGAGAAACATGCCAAGACATACTAATCAAACTAACAAAGACTAAACACAAAGAAAGAATATTAAAAGAAGCAAGGGATACTAATAAAAAATAAATAAATAAATAAAAGAAAAAAAAAGAAAAGAAAAGCAAGGGAGAAACAACAAGCTATATACAAGGGAAACCCCATATGCTTAACAGATGATTTTTCAGCAGAAACTTTGCAGGCCAGAATGGCAAGATATATTTAAAGTATTGAAAGGGGGAAATCTACAATCAAGATTATAGTACCTGGGCGAGGATCACATTCAAAATTGATGGAGAAAGAAAAAGCTTTTCAGACAAGCAAAAAGTAAGACAACTCAGTAGCACCAAACCAGCTTTACAAAAACTGTTAAACAGACTTATACAGTCAAGAAATATAAGAGAAGTAAAAAGATCTACAAAATCAACCCCAAACAATTAAGAAAATGGCAATAGGAATATATATATCAATAATTACTTTAAATGTAAATGGATTAAATGCTCCAGCCAAAAGACACAGACTGGCTGAATGGATACAAAGACAAGACCCATATATGTGCTGTCTACAAGAAACCCACTTCAGACCTGAAGGCACATATAGACTGAAAGTGAGAGGATGGAAAAATATATTCCATGAAAATGGGAAGCAAAAGAAAGCTGAAGTAGCAATCCTCATATCAAAACAAAATAGACCTTAAAATTAGGAAAATTGCAAGAGATAAGGAAGGACACTACATAATGATCAAGGGATCAATCCAAGAGGAAGACATAACAATTGAAAGTATCTATGCACCCAACATTAATGAAGTGAAGTGAAGTGAAGTCACTCAGTCATGTCTGACTCTTTGAGACCCCATGGACTGCAGCCTGCCAGGCTCGGATTTTCCAGACAAGAATACTAGAGTGGGTTGCCATTTCCTTCTCCGGGGAATCTTCCCAACCCAGGGATCAAACCTGGGTCTCCCACACTGCAGGCAGACTCTTTACTATCTGAGCCACAAGGGTAGTTCACACCCAACATATGAGCACCTCAATACATAAGACAAACACTAACAGACAAAAAAGGAGAAATTGACAGTAACACAATAATAGTAGGAGATTTTAACACCACACTCACACCAAAGGACAGATCATCAAAACAGAAAATTACTAAGGAAACACAAGTCTTAGATGATATATTAGATAAGATGTATCTCACTGATATCTTCAAGACATTCCATCCAAATGCACAAGAATACACCTTCTTCTCAAGTGCACATGGAAATTCTCTAAGATAGAGCACATCTTGGGGCACAAATCAAACCTCAGTAAATTTAAGAAAATTGAAATCACATCAAGCATCTTCTCCAACCACAACACTATGAGACTAGATATCAATTGTAAGGAAAAAACTGTAAGAAACAGAAACACATGGAAATTAAACAACACATTTCTAAATAACCAACAAGATACTGAAGAAATAAAAAAAACTTCTAGAAACAAATGACAATGAAAACATGACAGCTCAAAATCTATAGGATGCAGCAAAAGCAATTCTAAGAGGGAAGTTTATAGCAATACAATCCTACCTCAAGAAACAAGAAAAACATCGAATAGATAACATAATTTTATACCTAAAACACCTGGAAAAAGAAGAACAAAAAAACCTCAAAATAGTAGAAAGAAAGAAACCATAAAGATCCGAGCAGAAATAAATGAAAAAGAAATGAAAGAAACAAGAGCAAAGATTAATAAAACTAAGAGCTGGTTCTTTGAGAAGATAAACAAAATTGACAAGTCCTTAGCCAGACTCATCAAGAAAAAAAGAGAGAAGAATCAAATCAACAAAATTAGAAATGGAAAAGGAGAGGTTACAACAGACAATGCAGAAATACAAAGGATTATAAGAGACTGTTATGAACAACTACATGGCAATAAAATGGATAACCTAGAAGAAATGGATAGATTCTTATAAAAGTTCAGTCTTCCAAGACTGAACCAGGAAGAAATAGAAATTATCAACAACCTAATTACAAGCACTGAAATTGAACCTATGATAAAAAATCTCTCAAAAACTCTTTCAAAAAATTGCAGAGAAAGGAACACTTCCAAACTCATTCTATGAGGCCACTAACACCCTGATACCAAAACCAGAAGAGACAACACAAAAAAAGAAAACTACATGCCAATATAACTGATGAAAATAGATGCAAAAATCCTTAACAAAATTTTAGCAAATAGATTTCAGCAACACATCAGAAAGCTCATACTCCATGATCAAATTGGGTTTATTCCAGGGATGCAATGATTTTTCAATATATGCAAATGGCAATCAATGTGATATACTATATTAACAAATTGAAAGATAAAAGCCATATGATAATCTCAATAGGTGCAGAAAAAGCCTTTGAAAAAATTCAGCACCCATTTATGGTTAAAACTCTTCAAAAAATGGGTGTAGAAGGAATCTACCTCAAGATAGTAAAGGCCATATATGATAAGCCTACAGCAAACATTATTCTCAATGGTGAAAAACTGAAAGCATTCCCCTAAGATCAGGAACAAGACAAGGGTATCCACTTTCCCCATTATTATTTACCATAGCTCTGGAATTCCTAGTTACAGCAATCAAGGAAGAAAAAGAAATAAAAGGAATCCAGATTGGAAAAGAAATAGTAAAGCTCTCACTGTTGGCAGATGACATGATACTGTACACAGAAAATCCTAGAGATAGTATCAGAAAATTACTAGAGCTAATCAGTGAATTTAGCAAAGTTGCAGGATACAAAATCAATACACAGCAATCACTTGCATTTCTATATACTAAAAATGAAAAATCAGAAAGAGAAATTAAGGAATCAATTCCGTTCACCACTGCAACAAAAAGAATTAAGTATCTAGGAATAAACTTACCTAAGGAGATGAAAGAACTGTACACAGAAAATTATAACACAAAGATAAAAGAAATCAAAGACAACATAAACAGATGGAGAGTTAGTCCATGTTCCTGGGTAGGAAGAATCAATATTGTGAAAATGACCATGCTACCAAATGTAGTCAACAGATTCAGTGTGACTCCTATCAAATTTCCAATGGCATTTTCCAAAGAACTAGAACAAAAAATTTCACAATTCATATAGAAACACAAAAGGCCCTGACGAGCCAAAGCAGTCTTGAGAAAGAAGAATGGAGCTGGAGGAATCACCCTTTCTGACTTCAGATTATCCTACAAAGCTACAGTCATCAAGACATTATGGTACTGGCACAAAAACAGAACTACAGACCAATGGAACAAGATAGAAAGCCCAGAAATAAACCCATGCACTTATGGGTACCTTATTTTTGACAAAGGAGGCAAGAATATGCAATGGGGCAAAGACAGCCTCTTCCATAAATGGTGCTGGGAAAACTGGACAGCTACATGTAAAAGAATGAAATTAGAACACTTCCTAACACCATCCACAAAGATAAACTCAAAATGGATTAAATACCTAAATGTAAGACTAGAAACTATAAAACTCTTAGAGGAAAACATAGGCAGAACACTTGATGACAAAAATCAAAGCAAGACCCTCTATGACCCACCCCCTAGAGAAACAGAAATAAAAACAAAAGTAAGCAAGTGGGACCTGGTTAAACTGAAAAGCTTTTGCACAGCAAAGGAAACTATAAGCAAGGTGAAAAGACAACCCTCAGAGTGAGAGAAAATAATAGCAAATGAAAACAATTGACAAAGGATTCATTTCCAAAATGTACAAGCAGCTCATACAAGTCAATGCCAGAAAAACAATCAATCCAGTCAAAAAGTGGGAAAAAGACCTAAACAGACTTTTTTCTGAAGAAGACATTCAGAAGGCTAACAAACACATGAAAAGATGCTCAACATCGCTCATTATTAGAGAAATGCAAATCAAAACTACAATGAGATATCACCTCACCTCTCTGTCAGAATGGCCATCATTAAAAAGTCTGCAAACAATAAATGCTGCAGAAGAGAAAAGGGAACACTCTTGCACTGTTGGTGGGAATGCAAATTGATACAGTCACTATAGAAGACTATACAGAAATTCCTTAAAAAACTAGGAATAAAATCACCATATGACCCAGCAATCCCACTCCCAGGCATATACCCTGAGGAAACCAAAATTGAAAAAGACACATGTATCCCATTGTTCATTTCAGCACTATTTACAATAGCTAGAACATGGAAGCAACCTAGATGTCCATTCACAGATGAATGGATAAAGAAGCTGTGGTATGTATACACAATGGAATATTACTCATCCATAAAAAAGAATGCATTTGAGTCAGTTCTGATGAGGTGGATGAACCTAGAACCTATTACACCGAGTGAAGTGAGTCGGAATGAGAAAGATAGATATCATATTCCAATGAATATATTTGGAATATATATATAGAAAAATGGTACTGAAAATTTTATTTTTAGGGCAGCAATGGAGAAATAGACATAGAGAATAGACTTATGGACATGGGGAGAGGGGAGAGAGGGTGAGATGTATGGAAAGAGTAACAGGGAAATTTGCATTACCGTATGTAAAATAGATAGCCAAAGGGAATTTGCTCTATGGTTCAGGAACCTCAAACAGGAGGTCTGTATCAATCTAGAGGGGCGGAATGGGGTGGGAGATGGGAGGGAGGTTTAAAAGAGAGGGGATATATGTACACCTATGGCTGATTCATGTTGAGGTTTGACAGAAAACAACAAAATTCTGTAAAGCAATTATCCTTCAATAAAAAAATAAATTAAAAAAGAGAAAGAAAAAAAACAGCTATATTTCAGATTAATGAGATTAATAAACATTTTACTTTACTTAATTAATTCTCTTAACTTCCTTGGTTTTAGTTTGTGGAAATTTTTATTTCTCCTTCACTTTTGAAAAATCTATTTTGCTTTACATAGAATTTTAGGTTGGTGGATTTTTTTCATTTACCTTTTAAGCATTACATTCCACTCTTGTTGGCATAATTTCCAATGTGAAGTCTGCTGAAATTCTCACTCTTATTTTTCTATCGGTTATGGTATTTCCATCCCTCCCAGTCCTCACTTTTGATTTCAAAGTTTAATCTTTGTTGTTAGTTTTGTGTAATTTGAACATAATATACCTAAGTGTAGTAAATGTGTGTGTGTGTGTGTCTGATGTGTATATATCTTCAAGCTCATTTGTCTTTCCCTTGGCTGTTCAAGCCGCTAATAGATGAATCAAAACCATTCTTCACTCTTATTTCTGATGACAGTGCTTCTAACTTCTAATGCTTTCTAACATTTTCTTTTATTCTTAGAATTTCAATCTCTCTGCTTTCATTGCTATTCTGTTCTTGCAAGTTGTCAACTTTTTCCATAAGAGGGCTTAACAAATTAATGTCGCTTGTTTTAAATTATCTGATAATTCCAACATCTGTGTCATATCTGAGTCTAGCTCTGATGTTTGCTTTGTCTTTGCAGACTGTGAGTTTGGGGGATTATTTGCTTGCTCATTTTGCCTTTTAGCACTCCAAGGTGAAAGATGAACATGCTTTACTGGGTGAAAGTGAAAGTCACTCAGTTGTGTCTGACTCTGTGACTCCATGGACAATACAGTCCATGGAATTCTCCAGGCCAGAAAACCGGAGCAGGTAGCCTTTTTCTTCTCTCGGGGATCTTCCCAACCCAGGGATCAACCCACCCACATTGAAGTCAGATTCTTTACCATATGAGTCACAAGGGAAGCCCAAGAATACTGGAATGGGTAGCCTATCCCTTCTCCAGTGGATCTTCCTGACCCAGGAATTGAACCAGGGTCTCCTGCATTAAAGGAGGATTCTTTACCAACTGAACTATCAGGGAAGCCCTTACTGGGTAACAGGAACTAAGGCAAATAGTCCTGTTTGCAAATTTATGCGAATCTGACTGGGTGTTGGACTTTGATTAGTATTTATAGCTGTAGGTACCACAGGAGTCAGCTCCTGTCATGTCCTTGCCTTCATCTCTGTTCTTGACTTTGGGCTTCCCTAAGTGCTGCTTCTCAGAGTCTCTGGATTTTAGCCCTTTTTACTGTGACCCACTCCTGTTATATTGGAGCCATTATTGTGATGGTAAAACATGGGGAAGGGAAAACATTCTATTGTTGTTCAGTCGCTCAGTGTTGCCCAACTCTGCAACCCCATGGACTGAAGCATGCAAGGCTTCCCTGTCCTTCACTATCTCCCAGAGTTTGCTCAAACTCATACCCATTGAGTAGGTGATGTCATCCAACCATCTCATTTTCTGTTATCCTTTTCTCCTCCTGCCTTCAATCTTTCCCAGCATCAGGGTCTTTTTCAGTGAATTGGTTCTTCCCATCAGGCAGCCAAAGTTTTGAAGCTTCAGTTTCAGCATCAGTCCTTCCAATGAATATTCAGGACTGATTTCCTTTAGGGTTGACTGGTTTGATCTCCTTGCAGTCCAAGGGACTTTCACAAGTCTTCTCCAGCACCACAGTTCAAAAGCATCAATTATTCAGCAGTCAGTCTTTTCTAATGGTTCAACTCTCACATTCATACATGACTACTGGAAAAACCATAGCTTTGACTATATGTACCTTTGTCAGCAAACTGATGTCTCAGCTTTTCAGTATGCTGCCTAGATTTGTCATAGCAGCGGTCTTTTAATTTCATGGCTACAGTCACCATCCACAGTGATCTTGGAACCCAAGAAAATAAAGTCTGTCACTGTTTCCATTGTTTCCCCATCTGTTGCCATGAAGTGATGGGACCGGATGCCATGATCTTAGTTTTTTGAATGTTGAGTTTTAAGCCAGCTTTTTCACACACTCTCTCACCTTCATCCAGAGGCTCTTTAATTCCTCTTTGATTTCTGCCATAAGGGTGGTGTCATATGCATATCTGAGGTTATAACAAGAATAGTCTCTGACAATAAACTTCCTTGTCTTCAAGGCATTGGTCCCTCCATCACTGACAATTGTTTCCAAACTTCTAAACTGTGAGGTCTCTTATCAACTTTTGATTATAGTAATAGAAAAATCCTAGTAAAGTCAATTTCATTTGAAAATGAATCATCTTGGACCCAGAAGTGAAGCAGCAGTGTGTTTGGACATCAAGGTTCAGACCCTGTCTGCTTCCCTGCTCTGTCATCCACAGGGATGGGCAAGTAGCCCACAGCAGTAATTCTACATGATGGAGTATTATTAGCCATTAAAGTTGTAATTGAGAAAGACCATGTGGCTGCATGGAAAAACACTAGAGATACTAGGAGAAAGACCCAGAGGATAAAAGTGTACATAAATATGATTAGACTTGTCTCAAACAAGACAAAAGACTGCTTCAGAAAATGGGGAAGAAAATGAACCAGAATGTTAACACAGGTGACAGATTTTCTTTGTTCCTTTTTCCCCAATTCTCAATATTTTTGAAATTTTCTTTAGGGACCTTCAAAATGAAAGAATCTTATTTTAAAACCTATAAAGAAATGGGAATCTTTAGTTCTCCCTGGAAAATTTTTGGACTATAGACACTACTTTGCTGTGGGTAATAGAATTCTGTGTCGTTATGGCCCTGATTTAGAAGTGAATAACTATATTAATAATTTCCATTTGTTGGATATTCCCACTATAATTAACCTGGCAGAATAGAGCATGCTAAGGGCTAATTAAATTTTTGGCTGATTCTTATAGAAAGCTCATTACTAGGAATACTATTTTTATCAGGATACTCTCTTCCAGCGTCTCTCCACTTTCTTTTCAATGGTCCATTTTGAAATACAGAAAACTAGTCAGAACAGTATAAAAATTTTCCATATCTCCTACAACAGTTTAAATTTTACCACCTTTTCCCCATCATATCTCCTACCTATCTGTGACCATTATATCGTTAGTCTTTTTTTAGAATCATTTGTGAGGCAGCTGCTGATACCCCTAAATATTACAGTATGTTTTCCTCCAAAGACACTCTCCTAGGTAAACACTGTACAACCTTCTTAATCAAGACATGACAGTCTCAGACCATGGATCCCTTACAAGAACAATTTTTTGATTCTTTTTTTAATTGGAGTATTATTGCTTTACAATGCTATATTAGTTTCTGCTGTACAATGAAGTGAATCAGCTGTAGGTATACATATATCCCCTCCGTCTTGGAGCTCCCTCACCCCCGTCCCACTCCTCTAGGTCATCAGAGCACCAAGCTGAGCTCCCTGAGCTGTTCCCACTAGTTACCTATTTTACACATGGTTGAGTATTTAGTATGGAGGTTCCTTAAAAACTAACAATAGAACCACCATATTACTCAGCAGTCTCACTGTTGAGCATATTCTCTGAGAAAACCATAATTCAAAAAGTCACATGTCCCTCAGTGTTCACTGCAGCACTATTTACAATAGCCAGGACAAGGAACTATACTAGAAGTTCATCAACAGATGAATGGATAAAGAAGACATGATACATTTATTTAATGGAATGTTATTCAGCAATAAAGAGAAATGGAATAGGGTCATTTGTAGTGATGTGGATAGACCCTAGAGTCTGTCATACAGAATGAAGTAAGTTAGAGAAAACATATTGTATATATGTGGGCTCTAGAAAAATGGTACAGATGAACATAATTGCAGAGCAGGAATAGAAACACAGATGTAGAGGATGACATGTGGACACAGGAGGGGAAGGGGAGGGTGGAATGAACTGGGAGATTAGGTTCGACAAGAACAGGGTTGCATTTAGTACACACAGCATCAACTCTTCCCACCACTGCAGAGTATCATCTTGATCATCTTGGTATTTTCCAGTCTCTCCACTGCAAAGTCACCATCACCTCCTCTATAATTGAGAAGTATTTTGTGGAAGGTGCTTATCAGACTCCAACAAATATCCTTTTACCATCAAATTCCACCCACCAACCGTAGCATCTAGTAATGTCTCCTGCCTGAATCACCACCCTTATAAAGATTTTCAGATGATAATGTTCTAATTCCTTCATTCCTTTCACATGTATCAGTCAACATTCTACTCTAGGTAAGAACTTTTTTCTCTCTCATTTATTCATTTATTTAAATCAGCATGGATTCTGGGTGCATATTTCATTCAATGGGTTGTAATCTGTTATTATCATAATTTATTTTGTTATTCTAATTTCCCAAGATGTGACTAGCAGAAATTTCTCCAGTCTCAATCCTGTATCTTTTGGACACAACTCTATCATAAGAAAGCACTGAAAACCCCCTCAGCAGTTTTATTCCTGTTGGATAGAAAAATGAAAAGTATTCTTATATCATAGAGTATCAATTCACCAGAATTATCTTCTTTCTTTTTTCAGGAAAAAAATTGGTTGAGATGAGAGTTGGTGACAATAAGCTGGTAGCTTTTCTTGCTTATACTTTAGAGATCTTAGTCACCAAAAGTTATTTCTTACTAATCCAAGATTTGGAGATATGGACCTGCTTAATAAACACCACTCTCCTGGTTGACCTGCCACTCACCCCATAATTAACCTGCCTGTTGTGGCCTACAGATCACTGCAGGCCCATGCTGGAGTACACAGCCAGCCCTGATATTGGTGACATACACTGTCATTGCAGGAACAGGCTCAGAAAATCCAAATCTTTCCCACCCCATTGTCCATGCCAAGTGTAGGACATGACAGAGCATATGGGCAGCAGTCTCCTTTTGAAGACTAGTGTCTCTCTTTTTAAACTTTATAATGACAAAACATGCCACATGCAGATAAACTTACTACCAAAAGCATGTTGATCAAGGCTTGAATTCATTCATTCATTCAACACTTTTTGAGTATCATCTGTGTCAGACACTGTGATGCATGCCAGAGACAGATCAGAAAAAATACAAAGTGCCTGTTTTTTTAAGATTGAGAGAGAAACTGGCTATTAAAAAGTAAGAAAGTTAATGGGTAGTATGTCAACTGGTGAGATATGAATGAAGAAAAGTAAATGGAGTAAAGGGAACAAAGCCTCGGGGTATGTGGGTGTGGGTGGTGTTTCTGTTAAAGAAAACTCAAGGAAGGTCCTGCTGACAGAGTGCCATTTTAGGAAAGGCTGGAAGGACATGAGAGATGATCTGGTGAAAGATGTTCCACTCTGATCAGCTAGGGTGAAGGTTGGAGGTAGGCACATCCCTCGTGGGCCCAAGAAGCAAAAGAAGCCCAAGGGCTGGATAAATGGAGTGAGCGGAGAAGAGCTGGACATTGAATGAAAGAGGTAACTGAGGATGAGGGTGGTGGGTCTTGGAGGCCAAGCTGAGGGTTTTGGCTTTTACTCAGGGTGAAGTAGAGCATCCCGAGAAAGTCTCAGGGAGAAGATCAATGTAGCTCATCCTTTGCTTTAAAAGATTCTCTTTGGTAGCTATGTTGACGGTGGACTCTCAGAGGGCAAGAGCAGAAAATGAAATATCAATTGTGAACTATGATAATAAGCCTGGTGAGAAGTGGTGGTAGCTTGGACCAGGGTGTTAACGATGATAGGAAATGGTCACAGAAATGGTCAGATTCCTCACTATTTTCAAGGTAGATGCAAAAGGCTTTGTTAATGCATTGGAAACGGGTTATGAGAGAAGGAGAAGACCTGGTATTTGTTTGCCTCGGCTGCTGGAAGGACGGCTGCTTCCTGAGATGGGAGTGCTGCAGGATAACCAGGTTGGTGGATGGGCGCTCGTCTGAGTGGGCTAAGTTTGGGGTGCCTGTCAGACTTCCTAATGGAGAGCAGGCAGTTTAGAAGGGAGTTTGGGGTAGAGATACAGATATAGATGTGGAGATACTCACACAGTTGGAGTTAAAAGCAAGAGACCAGATGGGTTTAACTAGGGAGTAAGTATAGGTAGAGGAAACATAGAAGGGTCCAAGGCTATGCCTTAGAACATGCCAGCAGCTGAAGGTCAGGGAGGTGAGGAGAGCTCAGGAGACCATGCAAGGGTGGTCTGTGAGAGGGAAGAGAGCCGGGAGGACTTGGAGGTGAAGGGGAGAGGGCATCTCCTGAAGGGAGCAATCAGCTTCGTCAAACCACATGACAGGTCAAGTCTGATAACAGCCAAGAATTAGACACTGGATTTAACAAAACAAAGGTCATGAACAATCTTGACAAGAGGAACCTGGTGAGGAGATGGCGACAAAGCCTGGATGGAGTGCGTTTAAGGAGAGAGGGAAGGAGAAGAGGAAAATGGAGACAACAGATAGAAGCAACAACAAGAACAAAAGAGATCAGAAACATCTTCTAGCCCTGTCACAGCATGCTGTGAATAAGATGAGATCTGCTTGCTAACCAGCTCTAAAATAGTGAGCAACTTTCCCACTCTCTGAAAGTCATAGGTTTCTCATGGGGCCAAAAGAAAAG
Organism: Dama dama; assembly: GCF_033118175.1. NCBI lineage: Eukaryota > Metazoa > Chordata > Mammalia > Artiodactyla > Cervidae > Dama > Dama dama. The sequence goes on along the minus strand of NC_083696.1, from coordinate 22,169,799 downwards.
CAAGTCTAAATCAGAAGTTTGGCTGATGCTGCTGGAGTTTGGCCCCTGGGACATAGAAAAGGCATGGCCTGCCGGGACAGACACTTTATTAGTATCTGTTGAATTAAAAGCACAGCATTTTAAACAGTTGTAGGAAGACCCAACAAGTCCTGAAAATTTCCACATTGACTGATTACCTACAAATTCCTTGATTTTGCAAACAAAGCCTTAGTAATTCTAGGCAGGATCTCTCTGTTCCCATGATTGATCTGTCATTATTAAACGGAGTCATTCTGAAAGCTTCATGGATACCATCATTCGCCTCTAAGACAGGCTCTCATTAAATCTGAGCTCTGCACATTTTATTCAGAGAGGCAAACCAGAACCTAGCTGAAAATACCCAGCTTCCCACAGTATTGGGTCCTTACACTCAGCTTGAACTGAAAGCGAACGACATTCATCTGCTGAGACGCCTTCCATTTTTCTGAAATGGCATTAGCCACTGTCACTTGGATGTGAAAGTAACAACAGGCCAGGACTTCACTGGACTTTCCAAAGACTTGTCTGACCCCACTAAACGGGGGTCAGACCGAAGGATGAAAAGGAGAGAGAGGGAAACACCCCAACATGCGCAACCAGGGTCACGTCTAGAGATTTTTGAACGTAGTTCAGACATGCCAGTTAACTTAAGCAAAGATAAATAATCTTGCTACTGTTGTTCTGTTTGGGTGGAAGCATGACCCATGGCAACAGATTCAAGCATCTCCCAAGAGCCTGGTTAGTGGTCAGCCAGGTCTGAAAGTCAGCCTGTTATGTCCATGAGCACCCAGCAGCAAGCCGGGAAAGCAGGAGGTTTTGTTAAACCAGCAGCTGCATCAAAGTACTGAGAACAAAGACTGAAGTTAAGAACGGGATTCAAAATATTTGGGGTCAGCTTTTTCAGACAAGTAGTTTCTCTTTTGTCCCAGAGCAGTGATCACAGAGCCCACGTTCGCGCTCACACATGCCTGCCCCCACCTCCTGGAGCTCTCCAGCACCAGGTGGGTAGCAATCACAGAGGGCATGAGCCATGGTGCCCAGAGTCTGCCCTCTGGGGGCCAGTTGAGCATCAGTGGCTACTTCATGGCTATGCTCACAAAGTCAGGGTGTCTGTTCAGAGCATCTTGGGGTGGTCCCTTTTTGTTACTCCTCAATCATAGGGCTAATTTTCTTGATTTCAAATGTTGATGCTTTTTCCTTTGTTTTGTTTCTTAGAAAAGATCCAGAGGTAAGAAGAACGGATACACTGTTAGCAGTACTTTTCATGTCACTACTTGCTTGATTTCCAGGCATGCTTGTCTTTCCTCCTAGTGAGCCGCACGTGTCAGTTGGAATTTAAGTTCACTGTAGGCAGGGATGTACCTTGGGCTTCCCTCCTGCTACTAACAGAACCCTGGGTACGCAGCCACACAGAGGGGAATGGGTTGACCGATTAATCATGTAATATCTCCCATCTCTAATAAACTTTCAAGAATTCTTCCAGTCATCACTTTCACAAAATTTGTCCAGATGCTCTCACCTTACCTCCACTTTCCAGTATTCCTAATAGCATGCAAAATAGACATAAGCTGTCTCACTGCAAAATTATGTTCTGAGGTTTAGTAGAAATGGTCACACCCTGCTGTATCCAGAATTCAGAGGGCAGGCTGCACTGAGGACTACCACTGGCCAAGCCCAGTCTGCAAACCCAGCACTTTCTGTATTTCCAGGCAGCAGCTTCCACATGCTTGGTGGGGCCACTTGCTCCCTGGTCTTCTGGAAATCTATGGGTTGTGCAGTTGGCACAAGCTTCTGTTGACTTGTTCTTCATTTGCTGGTTTCATCTCATGAGTCATTCTTCTTGCTGTCACATCCTATTTCTCCAGCCCTGCCCAGCAGTGCTTCTGCCCCTAGGCTAGGCTCTCAGGATCTCTTTTCCCCCTACTTCCTGAACTACAGAACCTCACCTCAGTCTTGTCAGGGTTGACATCATGCTCACCCTAACACAGTGTTTTCCTGCCTTCTTTGCAGATGAGAGCAGCCGTGTCTAAGTCTGGGCAAGGAAATGTAAGTGGAAGTTTCCAGACTGTCTTCTAGCATTTAGCCTTTGCCCTCTGCCCTTTGCCCTCTCCTCGGACACCATGGTGGTGTTCCAGTCATCTTATGCTCTCTGTTGACATGCTGAAACCATGCTGCTACCCTGGATAAACTATCCCTGGACCTTACTCTGTGTGTGTGTGTATGTGCTAAGTTGTTTAGTCATGTCTGACTCTTTGTGACACTATGGACTATAGTCCGCCAAGCTCCTCTGTCCATGGGATTCTCCAGGCAAGAATACTGGAGTGGGTTGCTGTGCCCTCCTCCAGGAAATCTTACAAATCCAAGGATCAAATTCACATCTCTTACATTTCCTGTATTGTCAGACAGGGATTTTACCACTAGTGCCACATGGGAAGACCTTGGATCTCACGTCATGTAAGAGAAAAACAGAACCTACAACTTGAGCTACTGTGTTAGAGTGGATCTGAATGGAGACTCTAAGAGCCACAGGCCGTGGTCCATGCCAGCCTGCCCCTCTGGCATATGTCCCCTTTCAGTCCTGCTCTGGAGTGGTACGACCTTCCCACTTGGACCACCTGGGTAGTCCCCTGGCCCGTGATGGTCTGGGACCTCTGTGTCCATTTACATGAAGCTGCAGAAACTTACATCTTCTGCACCTTCTGAGCGAGGTTCGAAGCTGCCCAGAGACAGCATACAGGCGGGCTCTGCAGGAACCACAGGACCCACAGCTGGGAGCCTGCAGGCAGCCATGAGCTGTCACTCCCAGAAGGCACTCTTTGTCACTATCAGTGACTTCCTGGGACTCTCCTTCTAGGGGACAAGGCTTAAAATTGAGGTTTAGAAGTGTGTTCTGCCTGGTGTGTGTGTGGGTTCAGTTGTGTCTGACTCTTGCACTCCCCCTGGGCTGAGCCTCTCAGGCTCCTCTGTCCATGGGATTTTTCCAGGCAAGAATACTGGAGTGGTTTGTCATTTCCTACTCCAGGGGATCTTCCCAACCCAGGTATTGAACCCATGCCTCTTGCATCTCATGCATTGGCAAGCAGATCTTCACCACTGCACCATCTGGAGAGCCTAAGATGTTCTGCCTGGACATCTGGTAAAATCAGCAAAGCCTCCAAAGTTCTAGGTGTAAGCTTCCCCCACCATTTTGCTCCCATACATGAGGTTCCCCCACCACCACCAAACAGCCTTCTTATCAAGGAGGCAGGTGCAAGTCCTGTTTATCCCTAAGTAGAAGGTTTTTATTTTGGGGGGCTCCAAAATCACTGCAGATGGTGATTGCAGCCATGAAATTAAAAGACTCCTTGAAATTAAATTACTCCCTGGAAAAAAGTTATAACCAACCTAGACAACATATTAAAAAGCAGAAACATTACTTTACCGACAAAGGTCCGTCTAGTCAAGGCTGTGGTTTTTCTAGTAGTCATGTATGGATGTGAGAGTTGGACTGTGAAGAAAGCTGAGCACCGAAGAATTGATGCTTTTGAACTATGGTGTTGGAGAAGACTCTTGAGAGTCCCTTGGACTGCAAGGAGATCCAACCAGTCCATCCTAAAGGAAATCAGTCCTGGGTGTTCATTGGAAGGACTGACGTTGAACTGAAACTCCACTCCTTTGGCCACCTGATGTGAAGAGCTGACTCCCTGGAAAAGACCCTGATGCTGGAAAAGATTGAAGGCTAGAGGAGAGGGTGAGATAGTTGGATGGCATCACCAACTCAATGGACATGAGTTTGAGTAAACTCCAGGAGTTGGTTGTGATGGACAGGGAGGCCTGGTGTGCTGCAGTCCATGGGGTCGCAAAGAGTCAGACATGACTGAGCGACTGAACTGAACTGAAGCAGGTTTTGGTTCCTGCCAAACTGCAGAATCATTCAAGCAAGCTGATCACAACCTCCCACTGGAACCAGGGGCAGCCTCCCTCTTGTTACTACAAACCCTGCCTCCCTGCAGCCCTACTGGTTCACTCTGGTCCCCAGTGCACCCCCGTGTGTCCCTGGGTGGAGTGTAGAGTCCTCCTCCCCCAGCTGGGAGTATGTGTGACTAATAACGGCTGTCCATCTCACTTCCAGGATGGAGGGCTATGTCTGGTCATCCTCCTACTACTAGGGTGGAAACCCTCTCTTCTCAAAGGGGGTGGAAGGAGGTGATTAAAACAGAATTCCCACCCACTCCCTATGGGCTGGGAAACTTTTCCCACCAAGTTGTTCCCCCAGCCAGTAACTGGCTGTCTCTTCTGCGTGGGAAGAGGTCAGAGTCAGTGGCAACAGTTCAGCCCTGCCCTCTCTCCTGAGTCACCCAGAGGCTACGAGCTGGCTGACAGGTCAGTGCAGAATATGGCAAACTTGGCACCATCTGCTTTCACTTGTATCAGTAAAAGCCCCACTCAAAGACCTCTTCCACAGTGAGAAAAAGAGCTGAAAGGGGGCAAAAACTGTGTGGGACAGGACTGAGATGTGACTTGAGAGTGGCCACTTTCAAACCGTCCCTGGTTTTCTTCTTTTATAAAACTATCAAGCACATCAAATCTCCTGTTTGAAAGAGAAAGAAAAAAGAATGAAGGAAAAGTAAAGACAGAAATAATATGATAAAGTCACCTGCTGTCTCCCATTCATTCACTGTTGATCAGAGAGTTGACCATACAACCCATTTCCAAACCTGAGAGCCTTCTTTTCATTGTTTAAAAAGGCTGGTCACAGACCTAGCTTGGAATTTTCACCATTCAAGCCATTATCTGTTGTGTCAGCAGAGCTGTCAACTGCATTCACAGTCGTCATTTTGTTCCCCAAAACTAATTTGGATGACACAAAAACCAGAAGTGCTAGGAATCCCGAATTAGGCTCCCCTGGGCAGGCATCCCCCTGTGAAACAACTGTGGATGGAAGTGAAAGCCATCCATGTGAAAGATTCATTGTTCTTTGTTGGTGGCCGTTTGTGACCACACAGCTAGCTCCCTCCTCAACCCCGCCCACCTTCACTGTAAATCCAGCTCCAGAACTCTCATCCTCAGAATAACAGTGAGCCAACCCCATAGGGATTAGCAGGCATGTGGGCTTCTCTGTGCATTTTGTTGTGTCCTTAGTTGCTAAGTCATGTCTGATTCTTTGTGACCCCGTGGACTGTAGCCCACCAGGTTTCTGAGTCTATGGGATTTTTCAGGCAAGAATACTGGAATGGGCTGCCATTTTCCTCCTCCAGGGCATCTTCCCAACAAAGTTATCGAACCTGCATGTCTTGTGTCTCCTGCATTGCAGGCAGATTCTTTACCCACCGAGCCACTGAGGAAGCATTTTGTTGGGGGAGAGCAAAGAGGAGTTATCTTGTGCACGTTGCAGCAAAGATTCTGTTCTCTTCACCATCCCCTTCCCACTGTTGGCTCCCTCCTGATTTCTAGAATCACTTCTATCATCCAGAACCACAGAGTCCTGGGTCTTCCCAGCCATCAACCCACATCCAATTAACCAATCATCTTGAGATCAGCAGCAGGCCAGAATCTCTCTACCCAGGTGCTGAGGAAGCCCTCCTGTGTCCAGGCATTTCATCTGCAGCATCCATGTGACAATAGGAGAGACGACAGGAGTCAGGGGAGGAGGCCCCACAGAGCCCATGTCAGACTTGATCTACGTCAGAACACACATGGGTCATGACCCTCAGTCTCTAATTGAAGTGTTGTCCTGCAGGCCCTCTTGTCACAATTTCCCCACACACAAGAAAATCGGCCCAAAAGACTTCAAGATAATTGTCTCCCTGCTGCCTCGACCCCTCAGCTGTCCCTCAGTGTGACACACACAGTTTCCATTCATCCTCATTTCTTTTCTTTCTTCAGAAAACATTCAAGAGGTGGTCCCACGGGACTTGTCTGGCTGCTTTGTCCTTGACTGACCCAGCTTCAGCCCACGGGTTATAGAGCTTTTTCTCCCCAGCTAAGGAGACTCATAAAGATTTTAGCACAGAGAATCTGGGCAGTGACAAAGCTAAGCATCAGAGTAAAACAGAATGTTGAAATAAAGGGAATCCCCTGTTCTTCTGAAGAGAAGTCATCCAAAGACAGGACACATCGAACTTTGAGCCATCAGGACAGTCCACTAGGGTCAAAGAGCCCACACCATTATCTCCTGGCCTCTGGGAGCAAGGCTGAGCTATAGGAAGGGAGCGATGGGGAGAAGATACATCTTCGTGCCATGAGCTCTGCCCAGGGTGGCTGTGGGCTGGAGACCCTCCTGTTGGCACTGAAGTTCCCACTAGAAGACAGTTGCAGGCCGCTTGCTCTGTCAACCCCCAAACACATTGAAACAGTGGTGATTTTATCTCAAGTGTGTGTCGGGGTCACCAAGAGAGCTATTTCTCTAGGTATTGATTCTCAAGGTCTTCTAAAACATTCCAACAAAGACACAGACAGACAGGATGTGTCTTCTGCCAGGAGGACACACCCACTATGAGTTATTCAAGACAGACCTTTGAACCTGAAGGAGATAAAGCCTCTAGGTCCAACTACCAATCTGTAGGAAGCACATGGGATGGAAGAACATGATAAATGACAACTTCCGGATGCAAAATCTAAAAGAAAGCAAAATTTAAATTGAGAGAAACTCTAGGGAATGAAAGAGCTGTTGATTCAACAAATAAAATGCAGAGAAAAAATGAGAGATCTTTAAATTAGCAATGTAGAGCCTCATTTGGATTTTGATTCAACAAACTGTAAAAAAAATACCACTTATGAGACAGTTGGAGAACTTTGAACACTGACTAGATGTTGATGGTATTAAGGAATTATTGCTAAGGTTTTTAGTATGATAATGGTTCTTCAGTTATGTCTTTTTAAAAATAGTCTTTGCATTTTAAACATCTCTCTCCACACACAGTCACATGCACACACACATATACATGCACTTATGTACTTACATAATGTCACACATGCTGCCTTCACATGTGCAAACACATTCTTTGATACACTATTTGAAAAGCATACACATACACATTCTGACACTCACACACACCACACACTTCTTTATGCACACTAAATACACATACACACTCATGCACTCATACAGTTAAATGCAGACACTCCCCCACACACTCAGACACACATTCACAACTCACACTTATACCCATGCACACACACACTTTCACACACTAGTACACTCTTAGATGCTCACATGCACACACTCACATTCACACAAGTCTCTTTCACATATATACACACTCTCATACACACTTTCTCTTACAGGTACGCACTCCAACACCCACATGCTCACATGTGCACATAGCACACTCACTCCCTCCACACTTGCTCTCACACTTACACAAAAACAGAAGCACACTCTCACACCCACACACACTCTACCTTCCATCCATGCCCAGCTCCTTCACAGCCATCTCCAGTGTTCAAGGTTGAAACATAGCAGAAACAGGCCCTCCATTATAGATGTGAAGACAGGGCCTAGGAGGTCTCCTGGGGGTCCCGCTGGCAGGCTGCCACACTGTCTCCTGACCCCGGGTCAGTGTCCTTCCTCCCCAGCTTCTCCTAACTCAGCTGGTTAGGCTGGAGATCCTAAAGTAAATTTTAAGGAAAGGAAATGACCATCCATCCGGTTGAACTCGCCTGCTGGCCTTTTGGCTGCTCCAAATCCCACCTTCCGGTCTCAGATTTTGCCTCCTGGGACTTCTTCCTTTATGCTCAATATTTTCTGCATGGTGACCTGGATTTCATCAAACACTAGAGAAACACATGAGAGCCTGGGAATTACTGTGGAGGAATTAAAAGTGAAGTAATTAAAGATAGTCCCCAAACCTTGAGAATCAGAGAAAGACACAGGGATAAGGCACAAAACAGGAGTCCCCTGGCTGCACTGAAACCATCTCAGAAGATGAGGAGGGAAAGAGAGGAGAGCAGGAGGCTGGCTGAAAGGAAGAATCGCCAATGCAAAATTCAACTCTTAGGAGAGTGCGGTAGTGGGGGATCCAAACAACTAAGGAAGCATACATCTTTAGTCTTGCCCCAGAGTCTCCAGGAAAAAGAAACAGAAACATAGTACATAAGGGTCTTCTATGAAAGTAGGGATTTTTCTCTATAAAATTATAATAAATAAACTTTGTTGAATCAAAAAGTTCAAATATTTTCTCTAATGTTTCATTGACTGTATTGCACACACGCACATACATTTGCCCACATGCACTCACACTCACCCACCATAGGTGACCTCATAGAAGGAGGAATCACAACTATTGCCACATAGTGATAAAGGATCTGAGACAATTGACATGCCAACCAGCCTTGGTTCTGACCCTGTCTTCTACCCTTTCTTTTTCACATGCTCCTCTACACTTCCTCAGGGCTCTTGTTTCCTGCCCACTTCTTATTTTCTAAATAGGATATGTTTCCAGTTTTCAAACCTCTCTTTGCTCTGATCCAACTCGGGGTATTCATGTTTTTTCATTCAGCTGTACCAAGAATGATGTATCTTTATAGTTGGCACCAGGGACAGGATGTTGTTTCTGAGAATGGCTACAAATGAATGGAAGACAAAGCAAGCAGATCCCATATAAAGAGGATAAAATATGTGTGTGATACAAATACTTATGTTCCCTGTGAGAGACTGCCAATGAATTGTCATGCTAATATTTACATGGATACACATATGTGTGTGGTGTGTATATGTGCAATATATACATATATGTTATGTATGCTCTAACACACAGCCAGTCTTCCAAAAGCACATGTAAAACACGTGACTTCACGTGGCATGGTCCCCTGCCTTCCTCTATGTCCTGCCAGGTCCTCAACTGACCTTGGCCACACCAGGTAGGTAGGACCCAGCAGTGCAGAAAGTGACCTAGGGGACATTCAGAATAACCCAATCTCCCTCAACACAGAACAGTTCCCCTGGGACATCACTGAAACAGAAAACACAAGGAAACAGCCCCCCAGACCCACAATGAAAGAAAAGAATCTTCCTCTTCTCCCAATGAGTGGGCCTTCACTTTTTTGCTTCTTCTGGATCTTTTGGGGTAATGTCCAAGTGGAGATGACAGGGAATAAATCTTTACTCTAACTGCAAATTGCTCTATCAGCTTTTAATGACTGTGTTGAGTTCCTTTACATGGATGTGCCATTGTTTATTTGTCTCTGCTGACGAATATCTGGGTTTCCAGGCTGTAACCATTGTGTCCTTGCTATTTGGTTGTTATTAACCAGCCCATTCTCTCTTTATGGGTGTGCATGTTTATATGCCCATGTGTGGCTTTTGTCAGCAGCTAATTTCTGAATTGCTAAACAATGGTACTTGTCATTATTTCTTTCAAATTTTTTTTAAAATCTTCCTTGTATGTGTAATGTCTACAGGAGAGAAATCTGGCATTAAGAAAAGCAAATCTTTTCCTTAGACTTCTTCAAGACCTATTTATTTCTGAAAAAGGCTTTCAGTATTTTTTCCTACAGCAAATTTTCAATTACCCTTTTTTAGTACAGGAATGATGGTTACTAGCATTCCTGCATTGCACAAACAGGGAAACAAAAGTTCTTTTGCCTTCCATTCATCAACTTTAACACTTCCATCTCTTCTAAATATCTGACACCTGAAGATTTTATTCTTTCCTAATGACATAGGCTGGTCTGAGGCATGTGCTGCTTTTATAACAAACACCCCCATAGAAGTAAGTTCCCCCGTCTCCATTCTGCCTCCCCTTGGAAGGGAGCAAATACACAGTCCCCTTTCCCATTCCCAAAAGCCTGTGAGATGCCCTCCTTAGCCCTGTGTAGTACACACAAACATGCAGGCTCATCTTTATGCCTGTCCAATTTGCCCTTCCCTGCTCAGAACCCTCCTCACTCCCTTTAAGCTCTGACACTCTGAGGCAGGCAGCTCTGTGCACAGACTCCTCGCTAGTGCTCAGAGTTCACTCTGTGGATAGAGTAACTCTTTAGAAAGCAATCCCAATACACAGCCATGCCAGGCCCAAACACCCTGTATGATATAACATAATAAATAGTTATTCACATCTATGACTTTAACATGACATATAGGTTTTTATTTGAAATAGTATATTATTCTATATTTTTATTGTTGCTACATAAATGTTATTGTTTAAACAAAACAGCAATAGGACTAGTAAATAATGGTAACAAGTAGTGTTTAATAGTAGGACTAATAAAATAAATACTATGTATGAGAAAAAATAGAGGGATATTTTTATAATGCTGCTTCCTGTCTTCTGACAGCAATTTGTTTTAATCTTTTTACCTCTTTGTTGAAGATCTAAATTTTATAGACTATAGTATTCTGTAGTTTTAAGATGCATAAATGGAAGAATTGTAAAACGAAGAACTAAATCAGTGCAGTGTGTGTGTGTGTTAGTCACTCAGTCATGTCTGACTCTTTGTGACTTCATGAACTGTAACTGGCCAGGCTTCTCTGTCCATGGAATTCTCCAGGCAAGAATACTGGAGTGTGTTGCCATTCCCTTCTCCAGGGGATCTTCCTGATCCAGGGATCAAACCTGGGTCTCCTACATTGCAGGCAGATTCTTTATCGTCTGAGCTGCTAGGGAAACCATTATTGCCTACAGTATATTTTTAAAAGTCGTGACATGAGAGATCAGACAAGATGGAGAGTAGAAAGACCCTGAGCTTATGGAACAACCATTGATAAAAAGACTGGAATCTACAAGAAAAGGTCTTCTATAACTAAAGATACAGAGAAAGAACCACAGTGAGATGAGCAGGAAGGGTGGACTCATGATATAGTCAAGTCCCATACCCCCAAGTTGGCATATTGATTATGCCAAAGCCTTTGACTGTGTGGATCACAACAAACTGGAAAATTCTTCAAGAGAAAGGAATACCAGATCACCTCACCTGCCTCTTGAGAAATCTGCATGCAGATCAGGAAGCAACAGTTAAAACTGGACTTGGAACAACAGACTGTTTCCAAATGGGGAAAGGAGTACATCAAGACTGTATATTGTCACCCTGCTTATTTAGCTTATATGCAGAGTACATCATGAGAAACACTGGGCTGGAAGAAGCACAAGCTGGAATCAAGATTGCTGGGAGAAATATCAATAACCTCAGGTATGCAGATAACACCATCTTTATGGCAAAGAGTGAAGAAGAACTAAAGAGCTCTTGATGAAAGTGAAAGAGGAGAGTGAAAAAGTTGGCTTAAAACCCAGCATTCTGAAAACTAAGATCATAGCATCTGGTCCCATCACTTCATGACAAATAGATGGGGAAGCAGTGGAAACAGTGACAGACTATTTTGGGGGGCTCCAAAATTACTGCAGATGGTGACTGCAGCCATGAAATTAAAAGATCTTGCTCCTTGGAAGAAAAGTTATGACCAACCTAGACAGCATATTAAAAAGCAGAGATATTACTTTGCAAACAAAGGTCCATCTACTCAAAGCTATGGTTTTTCCAGTAGTCATGTATGGATGTGAGAGTTGGACTATAAAGAAAGCTCAGCGCTGAAGAATTGATGCCTTTAAACTATGGTGTTGGAGAAGACTCCTGAGAGTCCCTTGGGTTGCAAGGAGACCCAACCAGTCCATACTGAAGGAAATCAGTCTTAAATATTCATTGGAAGGACTGATGCTGAAGCTGAAACTTCAATACTTTGGCCACCTGATGTGAAGAGCTGACTCCCTGGAAAAGACCCTGATGCTGGGAAAGATTGAAGGTGGGAGGAGAAGGGGCGACGGAGGATGAGAAGGTTGGATGGCATCACTGACTCAATGGACATGAATTTTAGTAAACTGCAGGAGTTGGTGATGGACAGGGAAGCCTGGGGTCCTCCCTGCAGTCCATGGGGTTGCAAAGAGTCAGACACAACTGAGCAACTGAACTTAACTGAACTGATACCCCCAAGTGGGCGACCCAAGAATGGGAAAGCAATTATACTTGCAAAGCCTCTCCCAAAGGAGTGAGCATTCTGAGCCCCACATTGGGCTCTCAGCCCATGGGTCCTGCACTGGGAAGACAAGCCCCCCGAAGATTTGGCTTTCAGGCCAGCAGGGCTTACTTTCAGAAGTCCTAGAGGGCTGGGGGAAAAAGGAGACTCAACTCTCAAATGGTGCACACAAAATCTTACAGGTTCAGGGGCCCAGGGAAGAAGCAAAATTTTAAAGGAGCCTGGGTTGGACCTATTTGCTGATCCTGGAGAGTCTCTCAGAGAGGCAGAAAGAAACTGTGACTCAACCTGGGAACAAAGACATTAGTGGCAGCCATTTTGGAGAGCCCCTTCTACCATGCGGACTCTGGTCCTGGTAAGCATCATTTGGGAATCCTCCCTCTAGATTATCCTCAGGACCCATCCCCACGCCTGCCCAACAGCCTGTGAGCACCGGTATTAGAACATTCAAGTCAATCAACTAACTTAGTGGGTATACAGTTCCACCTACCTGCAGACATTTGCTTTAAGACCCCCCTGAGCCACCCCCAGACATGGTCCAGGCCATCAGAGATGTCAGGACCCAGCTCCACACACCAGTTGGGCAGAAACCAGCCCCAGCATCCCTGTTTCCACCAATCAGTGAGCCTGTTCCAGCCTCAGGACCAGCCCCCCACATCACTAAATGGATATGAGCAGCAGGACATCCGGAGGCTTCCCTGGTACCTCAGCTGGTAAAGAATCTGCCTGCAATGCAGGAGACCCTGATTTGATTCCTGAGTCAGTAAGATCCCGTGGAGAAGGGCATGGCAACTCACTCCAGTATTTTTGCCTGGGAAATCCCATGGACAGAGGAGCCTGGTGGGCTATAGTCCATGGGGTCGCAAAGAGTTGGACACGACTTAGCACAAACACACACATCTGTGGCACCACAGCCTATGGACCCAGCCAACCCACCAGCAGGCTAGATCCTGACCTGGGACAGGCTGGGTCCCAGCCTCGCACACTGGCAGGACAACACAAGCTCCAGGACACATTGTATCTTGCCACCAGCTATGTCAGGAAGCAGGCCCATCCACCAGCAGGGCACTCAGGCCCTGCAGCCAGACTCCAGGGTCCAGCAGTGCCTGCCAAAGAGTTGGCTCTAGCCCCAGGACCTGATTATACCTACCAATGTGTGGGCACCAGCCCTGGGATCTCCTATATCCTGACTTCACTTACCCAATGAGGCTGCACTAGTTCCAGAGGAAGACAGAGAAAGACAAATAATGTGTGATATCACTTGCATGAGGTATCTGAAAAAAGAAAACAAACCAGTGAATATAAAAAGCAGAAACAGACTCAGAGATATAAACTAGTGGTCACCATGGGAGAGGGAAGGGAGGAGGGGCAAGTTAGGGTTAGGGAATTAAGAGATATAAACTATTATGTATAAAATATATAAACTGTAAGGATATATTTTATAGCACAGGGAATATAGCAAATGCTTTATAATAACTATAAATTTATAAAAATAATTATAAAAATTAACCTTTAAAAATTGTGAATCACTGTATTGTCTACCCTAAGCTTATATAACACTGTAGTTGTTGCTCAGTCACTCAGTTGTGTCTGATTCTTTGTGACTCCAGGGACTGCAGTATGCCAAGCTTCTCTGTCCTTCACCACCTCCTGGAGCTTGCTCAAACTCACGTCCATTGAGCTACTGATGCCATCCAACCATCTCATCTTCTGTCGTCCGCTGTAAATCAAGTATATCTCAATAAGTGAAAGTGAAAGTCACTCAGTCATGTCCAACTCTTTGTGATCCCATGGACTGTAACCTGCCAAGCTCCTCTGTCCATGGAATTCTCCAGACCAGAATACTGGAGTGGGTAGCCCTTCCCTTCTCCAGGGGATCTTCGCAGGTCTTCCCAGGGATACAGCCCAGGTCTCCCACATTTCAGGTAGATTCTTATCTGAGCCACCAGGAAAGCCTGTATCTCAATAAAAAGGGGATAAAAATCCATGACACATTCCTTTCTGTCTATTGACTCACTGGGATGTTTTTACTCTTTCTTTCTCCTCCACTGAGCTACCTGCAAACTTGGAGACATTGTTTTCTTCTGTGCAGTGACAACACTAAATATTTTTGCATTGGATTTCAAGTGAGCAGAAATTATGGAATGTCTGCTATATCCCAGACGTTGGGCGAGTAGAAGGACTGCAAAGGCATATGACTAAAACTGCCCCTTTGACACAAGGACCTCTGAAGAAAGTAAACATGTCCTGAAAACAATGACAGTAGGTGTTGAGAACACCTGCTAAATTATCATTATGAAAAGAATAAAAATAGTGCATTCTACTTAGTGTAAAGAGCTAAGTGAAGAAGGAGAAATTACATAACTATAAATGGAAATGTGAATCACGGTTTTCGTATCTTTTTAGACATCCATAATCTGTTTGTGGATGAAATTCACTCATCCGTGCTAAATCTGGTAAACTGAAAGTCCCATTTCCTTAACTTATATGGAAAAAGCTAGCATTGGTATCTGAGACCCCTTGCAGAAAAACCACTGTTACGTGGGTAATTTTATTTTCAAGAGAGTTTTAGTTACAAATTCAGTTTCTTAATGACAGAGGATGAGATGGTTGGATGGCATCACCGACTCTAGGGACATGAGTTTGAATAGGCTCTGGGAGTTGGTGATGGACAGGGAAGCCTGGCGTGCGGCGGTCCAGAGTCAGACATGACTGAGCCACTGAACTGAACTGAATGATTATAAGACTATTCAGATTATCTGTTTCATCTTGGTTGAGTTTTGGTAACTGAGATTTTTGAGGAATAGAATCGTTTAAGTTAGTAAACTTATAAGTGCAAACTTATTCATAGTATTCCTTTATTATTCTTTTAATGACTGCAGAATCTGTGGTGACATACCATATTTCATTCCTGACATTGAGGATTTGTGTCTTCTTTTTATTTTATTAATCTTACTAGTGGTTTATCAATTTTGTTGATTTCTTAAGGGACCAGTTTTTGTTTCATTGATTTTGCCTTGTTTTCCTATTTTCAATTTCAGAATAATGGTATTGCTTCCTTCCTTCTGCCTGCTTATGTTCCCTTTTTGTTTCTCAGGTGCTTGAAGTAGAAACTTAGATTACTATTCTGAAATCTTTCCTCATTTCTAATGTATGTATGGCTATAAATTTCCCTCTCAGTAGTTAAGGCACATTCTACATAGGTTTTATATGCTATATTTTCATTTTCATTCATCATTTGGTTCTGTATTTTCAAAAGTTTCCTTTGAGATTTACTCTTTGATCCATGAATTATTTAGAAATGTGTTGCTGCACTTAAAAGTATTTAGAACTTCTCCTGTTGTCTGTTACTGATATCTAATTTGACCCCCTTGTGGTCAAAGAAGACACTCTATGATTTCCATTTTTTTAAATTCATTGATTCTTTTATTTTATGGCCCAGGATTTGGCCAGTCTTGGCAAATCACTTGAACAAAATGTGTTTTTTGTTTGTTGTATGTGGAGTGTTGTGCTATATACATCATTTATATTAAGACAATTATTTGATATGTTAGGGGTTATGTCTATTATTTGATTTCAAGAAAATGCAATATTTACTGACATAAAATGTATTCTTATTCATAAGACACACTTAAAACTAATTTAAAAGAGTATAAATAATACAAAATATGTTCTTAGGCCACAGTAGAAGTAAATAAGAAATCAATAACAGAAAAGAAGCTAGAAGATCTCCAATATTTGGAAATTAAGCAATATACTTCTCAGTAACACATGAGTGAAGAAAGAAGTCTCAAGAGAAGTTTAAAAATGTTTTTAAATAAAGAAAAATGGAAATACAGCATATGAAAATGTGTGGGACTCAGTGAAAGCAGCACTTAGAAGACCATTATAATATTAAATACTTATATTAAAAAGAGGAAAATATAAGATCAACAACCTAAGTGTCCACCTGAGGACTAAGATATTAGATGAGGAAGAACAATTAAAATCAAAAGCAAGGAAAAGGGAAGATATAAATATTAGAGCAGAAGTCAAGGAAATTGACCATTAAAAAAAAAACAGAGAAAAATCAGTGAAGAAAAACCTGATTCCTTTTTAAAAATCAATAAAATTGCTAAAACTCTCACCAGGATAACCAACTGGAGAAAAGATATGTTATCATTATCAAAAATTAAAGAGGAATCATCACTAAAGATCCCAGGCACATTAAAAACTTAATCAAGGGATATAATGAACAACTGTATAACTACAAATTTGATAACTTGGATGAAATGGATCAATTTCTTGAAAAACAAAAACTCACAGGAAGAGAAGTAGATCATTTGAATGGACCTGCATCTATTAAAGAGAATGAATCAATAGTCAACAGCCTCTCAAAGAGAAAGCACCAGCCCCAAATGGGTTCAATGTTGAATCCTACCAGAGATTTAAGGGGAAAAGGTATACCATTTCTCTACAATCTCTTCTAGAAATCAGAAGCAGAAGGAAAACTTCCTCAACCCTTCTGTTTGGACAGCATTACTCTAATACAAACCTCAGACAAACACATTCCAAGAAAGAAAAAATATAGGCTGATATTTCACCTCTATCTTTATTTGAACATAGATACAAAAATCAATAAAATATTAGCAAGTAAAATGCAACAATGTATACAAAAAATTTTATACCACAACCAAGAAGGACTTCCCCAAGACTGCTTTCACACTGGAAAATAAATACATGTAATACACCACATTTAAAGGCTAAAAAATAAAAATCTTATGATCTATCAATTTATACAGAAAAAAAATTAGCAAAATTCAACATTTGTTTGTGATAAAGATGCTCAGCACCTTAGCAACAGAGAAGAACTTCCTCAACTTGGTAAAGAACATCTTTTAAATTGGAATGAATTGCCTTACAATGTTATCTTAGTTACTGCTGTGAATCAGCTATAGATAGATAGATCCTCCTTCTTGGACCTCCTTCCCTCCATCCTACCCCACTAGATCATCACACCATTACTTAGTTGGCTTATCTACCATATGTTTGATTTGGAAAAAATCTGTATTTTCTGGATATGAGACTTCATCATTTGCAGGTGTTGCAAATATCTCCAAATCTGGAGTAGGCCTTTTAAACTCCTTAATGGTATTTTTTATTAGTATATATTCTTAAATTTAGAGTTTTCCAGGTGGTTCAGTTGTAAAGAATCCACTTGCCAATGCAAGGGACATAGGTTCCATCCCTGGGTGAGGATGATTCCCTAGAGAAGGAAATGGCAACCCACTTTCTAGCATTCTTGCCTGGAAAATCCCATGGGCAGAGGAGCCTGGCAGGCTACAGTCCATGGGATCGCAAAAGAGGCAGATCTGACTTAGTGACTAAACAACAACAAATTCTCAAATTTAATGTAGGCAAATAGAAGGGTAAAAAGTGGAAGCTGTGACAGATTTTCTTTTCTTGGGCTCTGAAATCACTACGGATGGCAACTGCAGCCATGAAATTAAAAGATGCTTGCTCCTTGAAAGGAAAACTCTGATAAATCTAGATAGCATATTAAAAAGCAGAGACATTACTTTGCCAACAAAGATCCATATAGTCAATGCTATGGTTTTTCTAGTAGTCATGTGTGGATGTAAGAGTTGGATCATAGAAAGACTGAATGCTGAAGAACTGATGCTTTCAAATTGTGGTGTTGGAGAAGACTCTTGAGAGTCCCTTGGACTGCAAAGAGATCAAATCAGCCAATCTTAAAGGAAATCAACCCTGACTACTCATTGAAAGGACTAATGCTGAAGTTGAAGCTCCAATACTTTGGTCACCTGATGCCAAGAGCTGACTCATTGGAAAAGACCCTGCTGCTGGGAAAGACTGAAGGCAAAATAAGGGGCTGGCAGAGAATGAGATGGTGAGATAGCATCACTGACTCAATGGACGTGAATTTGAGCAAACTCTGAGAGATGGTGGAAGACAGAGGAACCTGGCGTGCTATAGTCCGTAGAGTCTCAAAGAGTCGGACATAACTTAGTGACTGAACAACAAAACAACTATACAGAAATATGGTTAACTTCTTATGTTGATCTTTTAACCTGCAATTGTGTTAAACTCTGTAGGTTGCTAAACTCACTAGTGCTTTTTATATTCCTCAGAATCTTCTGTATAGATAATCAGGTCAGGTGCTTATAGACACAGCTCTATTTCTTCCTTTTCAGTCTGTATGATTTTAGTACTTTTTTGTTTTTGTCTTACCTTACTGACTAGAATCTTTAGAACAATGATAAATAAAAATGGTGACAGAAAATACCTTTGCCTGGATACTGATCTTAGGGAGAAAGAATCCCAACTTTTACCATTAAGCATAATGCACTCTGTTAAACTTCTTATAAATGCTTTTTTGGTTACGTTTCCACATTTTAAAAGTAAGATAAATGGATTTGTGGTTTTATTACATGCTTTTTGGGCATCAATTGAGATGACCATATGGATCCTTTTCAATTCTGGTGACGTACTGAATTACATTTAAAAAAATATATTAACCCACCTGTATTCCATAATTGTCTTTCTCATTGTCTTATCTTTGCTAACTTTTTAATCTTCATGTTTATGAGAAATGTTTGTAGTTATCTTGTAATATCTTTGTCTAATTTAGATATGAGGGTAATGCTATACTTGTTGACTGGGTCAGAAAATGTTCCTCCTCTTTAGTTCTCAGGAAGAGTCTGTGTGGAACTGACATTCTTCCTTAAATGTTTAGAAGAATTCACAAATGGAGCCATGTTGGCTTAAATGGATTTTTTTGTTTGTGTGAGAAAGGCTTTTAACTACAGATTCTACTTCTTTAAGAGTCATATGATTATTAAAGTTATCTGCTACTTACTGGATGAATTTTCTTAGTTTGTCTGTTTCAAAGAATTTGTCTGTTTCATCTGAAACATTGAATTTATTAGCATAAAGTTGTTCATAATATTGCTAAAATTTTCTTAGTGTCTGTAGGAGCTTCGTGATAGACTCTTTAATTTCTGTTGTTCGTGATTTTATCTTTCTCTTTTTTTTCCTGATCAGTCAGGCTATTATATTATCAATTTTATTGGTATTCTCTAAAAACCAGCTGAATTTGATTTTTCTCTATTGTTTCTGTTTTCTGTATCACTGATTTCTGTTCTTATCTTCCTCTCTTCTTTCTTCACCTTAATTTGTCCTTCTTTTCCTACTTTCTTAAAGTAGAAACTTAGATCTTTGATCAGATCTTATATCTAATACAGATTTAGCACTATTTTACCTCATACTATAAATTTTAAGATAGCTTAGTTTGATTTTCAGTTCAGTTCAGTTCAGTTACTCAGTCGTGTCCGACTCTGCAACCCCATGAATCACAGCACGCCAGGCCTCCCTGTCCATCACCAACTCCTGGAGTTTACTCAAACTCATGCCCATCGAGTTGGTGATGCCATCCAGCCATCTCATCCTCTGTCGTGCCCTTCTCCTCCTGCCCCCAATCCCTCCCAGCATCAGGGTCTTTTCCAATGAGTCAACTCTTTGCATGAGGTGGCCAAAGTACTGGCGTTTCGGCTTCAGCATCAGTCCTTCCAATGAACACCCAGGACTGATCTCCTCAAAATGTTTTCTAATTTCCACTTTGATTTATTTCTGATCCACAGGTTATATAAAAGTTTGTTGCTTAGTTTCCACATATTTGGGAATTAAAGTTATATTTCTGTTATTAATTTTTTATTAATAACAGAGAATGTTTGATTTATTTTAAATTTGAGACTATTATGACCCAGAAGGTGGCAAATTATCTACAGACATTTGAAAAGGCTGTGTATTCTCCTGCTTTTGAACATAGTGTCTTGTAGATAGACATTAGGTTGTTAGTTGATAGTGCTGTTCAGATCTATATCTATAAGAGATCTCACTGAGATTTCAATAAGAATTGCGTTAAATCTATGATCAGCTTAAGGATAATTGGCATATTTACTATCAATATGTTGAATCTTTCAAATCATTAAAACAATGACTTATCATTTAATTAAATCTTCTTGGTTTCCTTCATTAGCACTTTACATTTTTTAGTATACATGCTCTCTATATATTTTATTAGATTTACACCTATGTGTGTTAAGTCGCTCAGTCATGTCCGTCTCTGTGACCCTCTGTCCATGGGATTCTCCAGGCAAGAACACCAGAGTAGATTGCTATGTCCTCCTTCAGGGGATCTTCCTGACCCAGAGATAGAACCCAAGTCTCTTATATCTCCTGCATTGGCAAGAGGGTTCTTTACCACTAACACCACCTGGGAAGCACAGATTTATACCTAAGTACTTCATTTTTTTTCAGTGATTGAAAGTGGTATTTTAGATTATGTTTTCTGAATATTCATTGTTATTATATAAATGCAGTTGAGTCTTGCAAGTTACTCTTGCAATGTTACTTAACTCATTTATTAATTCTAAGAGTTTTTTGTAGATTTTTTATCTATAAAATACAGTATATATAGGTATATAGATAACCATGTCACCTGCAAATCACGATTTTATTCTTCCTTTAGAATTGGTGTGCCTTTTCTTGTCCTTGCCATTTACAGTGTCTATAATTCCCCGTGCTATAAAGAATAAGCGTAGTAAGAGTGAACATTCTTGCCTTGCTCTGTTTTCGGGAGACAGCATTCAGTCTTCTATCATAAGGAATAGTGTGAACTGTATCTTTTGCACAAATATTCTGTATCCATTTGAGTTAGTCCCTCTATATTCCAATCTTTCTGAGAAAGAATTTTTATCACAAATTGGCATGGGATTTGCAAAATAATGTTTTTGTGTCAGTTGATATTATCATATGATTTTTCTTCTTTGCCTAGTTGGTAAGGTGAATTATATTTATTTTAGAACATTGAACCAAACTTTCACACATATAAATCCCACTTGGTCAAAGTATATATACTTTTTATACACTGCTGGATTTAATTTGCTAATATTTTGTTGTAGTAAATTCATGAAAGATATTGTTTTATCGTTTTTCCATTTTTGAACCGTCATTCTCTGATTTTGGTATCTAATCTAGCTGTAAATGTGAGCTGGAAAAGTGCTGCCCTCCACTCCCACCCCTCAACTCTCACGTATCAGCTTCTCAGGAAGCTGCCCAGCAGCACAGACAGCATCATCTTGTATATTTGAAAACACATCAGTTACTAGAGACGAAGGCCTAATGGTGGTAGCCTGCCCCAGATGTGGTTCCTACAGAAGCTCTGGCTAAGCAGCCACATTCTCTGATTTTGGTATCTAACTGACCTAATCAAAGAATTTAGGAAGTGTTCCCTCTGTTTTCTGGAAGCATTTGTATTAAAATTGTGTTAATTCCGTAATTCATCTAAGTATTTAGTAGAATTTGACAGTGAAACACATTGGCCTAGAGATTTCTTTTTCAGGAGAGCTTTCAATCATGAATTCAATTTATTAAATCATTATAGAACTTGAGTTTGAGCAAGCTCTGGGAGTTGGTGATGAACAGGGAAGCCTGGTGCGCTGCAGTCCACAAAAGAGTGACTGAACTGAACTGATAGAACTATTCAGATTATTTGTTTCATTTTGATGGCTTTTTGGCAACTTTAGGTTTTCAAGGAATTGGTCCATTTCTTCTAACTATTCCAATATTCTAAATATTCAAATTTACAAGTATAAAGTTACTCACAGTACTTCTTTGTTACCCTTATAATCCTTTTTAATGATTATAGAATTTTTAGCAGTAGTCCCATTTCATTCCAGATATTGGTGCAACCTCTTGCTAAACTTTTATCAATTTTTTTTAAAGAATCAATCTTTAATTCTATTAGTTTTCTCTATTGTTTTCCTATTTTCGATTTCATTGGTTTCTACTCTGAACATTATTATTTCTTCTCTTCTACTTGCTTTCAGGTCATTTCGCTCTTCTTTTTCAGTCTTGAGGTATGAACTTACATTTAGATATGAGACTTTCTCTTTTCTCATGTGAGCATGTAGTGTTAAGTTTCCTCTAAACAGTTTTAATTATACCCTACATATTTTCATATATTTTTTTAAAATGTCATTCATCATTTGGTTCTACTTTTTAAAAAGAAATTCCTTTGAGACTACCTCTTTAATCCATGGGTTATTCAGAAACATATTGTTTCATTTCCATATGTTTAGGGATTTTTCCTTTTTTCTGTGTTGTTGATTTCTAGCTTGATTCCATTATGCCCACATAATACATTCTGTATGATTTCAATTATTTTGAATGTTTTAATATTGTTTTTTGGTCCAAGATACAGTCTATCTTTGTGAATATTTGAGAGAATTTGGGAGAATTTGTGAGAATTTGAGAAAAGATGTGTATTCTTCTGCCATTGGATGGAGTATTTTATATATGCCAATTAGATCCTCTTGGTAGATCCTATTTTTCATATCTATTTCCTTACTGATTTTCTCTCCAGTAGTTCTATTAGTTGATAAGAAGTGGACATTGAAGTTCCTAATCATAATTTTGTCTTTATCTATTTCTCCTTTAGTTCTATCAGTTTTTGCTACATGTATTTTGAAGCTCTGTTGTTTTTTGTGTACACATTTAGAATTATGTCTTCCTTTTATCTTTATGTAATGTTCCCCTTTGTCTGTATTTTCTTTGCTCTGGAATCTCTATTATTGGCTATTAATATGGTCACTCATGCCTCTTTTTAAATAGATGTTCTTTTGGCATGTCTTTTTCCATTCTTTAACTTTCAACCTATATATAATTATTGAATTTGAAGTGAATTTCTCATAAACAGCAGACAGATCATTTTAATCTACTCTCCCAAGCTTGCCTTGTAATTTTAATTGCTGTGAATAGCAGGGTCTGGTGCAGCTCTTTGCAATGGAATGTTGATGTCCACCAGTCAGGCTGCCATGGAGTCTTCAGGAAATGCCAAGGCTACCTCAAGCTGATTAGTGCCATTTATAATCTGGCTCAGAAATGGAACCTAACAATCTCCATCTGCTCTAGATTTGGAACTGTAAGCTTGAAATGTCATGATAATGGCTTTCTTACCCAGCTACCCCTTGCCCCCCTTTTCTGATCTCTCTCTGAGGGAACTTTCCCCAGCACTACCAGATGGAATCCACCTTTTTTTCTCTAAAATTTCCCAGGGAATACACCATGGGATATATTAGTTCAGATTTTGTCCTAAATCTGGAACTCATTTTATATAATCAGGCTCTCTGCTGTTTAACCCTTGAGTGCTGGCTCCCATAGAGTGGCAGTCCAGGGTCAACATTATGGAGAAATTTCTGGAGACTTGCAAGGTCACAGGGAATGAAGGCCTCACCATTTAATTTACACACTCCCTTCAGGGTTCCATATAAGTGTCCCTAATATGGGAAAGCTTTCCTGCCCATACCACACCAGAAACATTTCTCCCTTCTATAAAGTATTACAGTATTCTTTATACCCCTTGTTTTGATAGTTTCTTCTAAATTAAAAACCTTTCATTGATGGTCTTCTGGGTTCTTAGCACTCTTTTAGATTTTAAAGTAATGGAGGTTTCATTGTTTTACAAGTGGTTGACCAGTTCTCCCAGCACCACTTGTTAAAGAGGTTGTCTTTTTTCCATTGTATATCCTTGCCTCCTTTGTCAAAGATAAGATGTCCATAGGTTCGTGGATTTATCTCTGGGCTTTCTATGCTTTTCCATTGATCAATATTTCTGTCTTTGTGCCAGTACCATACTGTCTTGATGACTGTGGCTTTGTAGTAGAGTCTGAAGTCAGGCAGGTTGATTCCTCCAGTTCCATTCTTCTTTCTCAAGATTACTTTGGCTATTCAAGGTTTTTTGTATTTCCATACAAATTGTGAAATTATTTTTTCTAGTTCTGTGAAAAATACCGTTGGTAGCTTGATAGGGATTGCATTGAATCTATAGATTGCTTTGGGTAGAATAGCCATTTTGACAATATTGATTCTTCCAATCCATGAACACGGTATGTTTCTCCATCTGTTTGTGTCCTCTTTGATTTCTTTCATCAGTTTTATAGTTTTCTATGTATAGGTCTTTTGTTTCTTTAGGTAGATATACTCCTAAGTATTTTATTCTTTTTGTTGCAATGGTGAATGGTATTGTTTCCTTAATTTCTCTTTCTGTTTTTTCATTGTTAGTATATAGGAATGTAAGGGATTTCTCTGTGTTAATTTTATATTCTGAAACTTTACTATATTCATTGATTAGCTCTAGTAATTTTCTGGTAGAGTCTTTAGGGTTTTCTATGTAGAGAATCATGTCATCTGCAAACAGCGAGAGTTTCACTTCTTCTTTTCCTATCTGGATTCCTTTTACTTCTTTTTCTGCTCTGATTGCTGTGGCCAGACCTTCCAACACTATGTTGAATAGTAGTGGTGAGAGTGGGCACCCTTGTCTTGTTCCTGATTTCAGGGGAAATGCTTTCAATTTTTCACCATTGAGGGTGATGCTTGCTGTGGGTTTGCCATATATAGCTTTTATTATGTTGAGGTATGTTCCTTCTATTCCTGCTTTCTGGAGAGTTTTAATCATAAATGAGTGTTGAATTTTGTCAAAGGCTTTCTCTGCATCTATTGAGAGAATCATATGGTTTTTATCTTTCAATTTGTTAATGTGGTGTATTACATTGATTGATTTGTGGATATTAAAGAATCCTTGCATTCCTGGGATAAAGCCCACTTGGTCATGGTGTATGATTTTTTTAATATGTTGTTGGATTCTGTTTGCTAGAATTTTGTTAAGGATTTTTGCATCTATGTTCATCAGTGATATTGGCCTGTAGTTTTCTTTTCTTGTGGCATCTTTGTCTGGTTTTGGAATTAGGGTGATGGTGGCCTCATAGAATGAGTTTGGAAGTTTACCTTCATCTGCAATTTTCTGGAAGAGTTTGAGTAAGATAGGTGTTAGCTCTTCTCTAAATTTTTGGTAGAATTCAGCTGTGAAGCCATCTGGTCCTGGGCTTTTGTTTGCTGGAAGATTTTTGATAACAGTTTCAGTTTCCTTGCTTGTGATGGGTCTGTTAAGATCTTCTATTTCTTCCTGGTTCAGTTTTGGAAAGTTATACTTTTCTAAGAATTTATCCATTTCATCCAAGTTGTCCATTTTATTGGCATAGAGCTGCTGGTAGTAGTCTCTTATGATCCTTTGTATTTCAGTGTTGTCTGTTGTGATCTCTCCATTTTCATTTCTAATTTTGTTAATTTGGTTCTTCTCTCTATTTCTTAATGAGTCTTGCTAATGGTATGTCAATTTTGTTTATTTTTTCAAAAAACCAGCTTTTAGCTTTGTTGATTTTTGCTATGGTCTCTTTAGTTTCTTTTGCATTTATTTCTGCCCTAATTTTTAAGATTTCTTTCCTTCTGCTAACCCTGGGGTTCTTCATTTCTTCCTTCTATAATCACTTTCTAACACCATACACAAAAATAAACTCAAAATGGATTAAAGATCTAAATGTAAGACCAGAAACTATAAAACTCCTAGAGGAGAACATAGGCAAAACACTCTCCGACATAAATCACAGCAAGATCCTCTATGACCCACCTCCCAGAATATTGGAAATAAAAGCAAAAATAAACAAATGGAACCTAATGAAACTTAAAAGCTTTTGCACTACAAAGGAAACTATAGGTAAGGTGGAAAGACAGCCCTCAGATTGGGAGAAAATAATAGCAAATGAAGAAACAGACAAAGGATTAATCTCAAAAATATACAAGCAACTCCTGCAGCTCAATTCCAGAAAAATAAATGACCCAATCAAAAAATGGGCCAAAGAACTAAACAGACATTTCTCCAAAGAAGACATACAGATGGCTAATAAACACATGAAAAGATGCTCAACATCACTCATTATCAGAGAAATGCAAATCAAAACCACAATGAGGTACCATTACACGCCAGTCAGGATGGCTGCTATCCAAAAGTCTACAAGCAATAAATGCTGGAGAGGGTGTGGAGAAAAGGGAACCCTCTTACACTGTTGGTGGGAATGCAAACTAGTACAGGCACTATGGAGAACAGTGTGGAGATTTCTTAAAAAATTGGAAATAAAACTGCCATATGACCCAGCAATCCCACTTCTGGGCACACACACTGAGGAAATCAGATCTGAAAGAGACACATGCACCCCAGTGTTCATTGCAGCACTGTTTATAATAGCCAGGACATGGAAGCAACCTAGATGCTCATCAGCAGATGAATGGATAAGGAAGCTGTGGTACATATACACCATGGAATATTACTCAGCCGTTAAAAAGAATTCATTTGAATCAGTTCTAATGAGATGGATGAAACTGGAGCCCATTATACAGAGTGAAGTAAGCCAGAAAGATAAAGAACATTACAGCATACTAACACATATATATGGAATTTAGAAAGATGGTAACGATAACCCTATATGCAAAACAGAAAAAGAGACACAGAAGTACAGAACAGACTTTTGAACTCTGTGGGAGAAGGTGAGGGTGGGATGTTGCGAAAGAACAGCATGTATATTATCTATGGTGAAACAGATCACCAGCCCAGGCTGGATGCATGAGACAAGTGCTCGGGCCTGGTGCACTGGGAAGACCCAGAGGAATCGGGTGGAGAGGGAGGTGGGAGGGGGGATCGGGATGGGGAATACGTGTAACTCTATGGCTGATTCATATCAATGTATGACAAAACCCACTGAAATGTTGTGAAGTAATTAGCCTCCAACTAATAAAAAATTTAAAAAAAAAATAAATAAAATAAAGTAATGGAGGGAGATAAGATGGAAAAGGTCTTCCCAAGCGGCGCTAGTGGTAAAGAACCCACCTGCCAATGCAGGAGACATAATAGATGTAGGTTTGGGAAGTTCCCCTGGAGGAGAGCGTGGTAACCCACTCCAGTATTATTGCGTGGAGAATCCCACAGACAGAGGAGCCAGGCAGGCTACAGTCCATAGGGCCGCAAAGAGTCGTACACAACTGAAGTGACTTAGCATGCACACACACAAATGGAAAAAGCCCCCTAGCAGTGTCCTTGTGTCCCACACAGCCCAGATGGAGAGCAGGCACTCAGGTCATTCAATGATGGCTATAGTGAGCACTGGGCAGGTGGATAGAATGAGATGAGGCTTCACACTATTCTTTTAATCTCCTCCTAGTCAGTGTTCTTACAATGAAATTGCAGAGTGCAGCCATGCTCTGAATGTTCACTGAGTGATTTGCTGAAAAACGGCCAGTATCAGGGTCCTCCAGAGGATCCTCTCTGACGTCTTATACCCCAGCCTACACTCCACACCAGGCATGGAGCCTCAAGCCTTCCCTGCCTGCATGCTCCACTCAGACCTAAGGTGGAGATCAGATGGCGGTGAGAGGCTAGATACAGACACAGACCAAGTATCCACAGAAATTGTCTCCTTGCAACCAACAGCACTCAGCCTTGAAGCTCATCTATCCCAGCTCCCAAGACTTCACCCCCAAAAAGGCACAAATATGAAAACAAAATAACTGGGTGGAGTAATCAGATCATTATGTACTCCTGCTGTGATTGACAAGGAAACAGAACCTCACCCTCACTGGTAAGACCCCTGAAGATTGTGAGAAACCGGGGAAACAAAAACTCCCATTCCCATTACTTTCGATCTAGATCAAGCCCAAACATAAAATGAATACCCAGATACCAGTACTTCCAAACAAGAAGAGAAAAGCATTCTAATTTTGATGCTGAGAGGGAAATTTTTGTTCAATCTCCTTAGAAAGAATGCAGTGAAAATTGTTGCCTCATAAATTTAATTCATGTACTAGAAAATGATCTGTACAGATCAAGTTGAATAACTTTAACTATCAGTCATTCATTCATCCATTCAATGTGTTTATTTTTTTTTTCCTCTGGATCCAAAGTCCTAGTGCTCTAAATACAGACATGCCCTTTGTGCACCCACTCCATACATTTTAAAAAGAGGTTCTGGGTCCTGTGTTTGTTGAAGTAGCTGGTTGAGTGTTGATGGCATTGAATACAGAGATAGCTTTAATTTTGGCATCACCCAGTACCAGATGACCACAACAGGAAATCTGCTCAACAACCAAACCAAGGCCCCAGGAAACATAGACATAAAAACTTGTATCTGAATTTTGGGGGCCAAAGCTTACCCAAAGGGGCTTTTCACTGTCAAAAAACTACCTCAAAGAAATGCAATTTCACATCTATATTCATATGTAAAATGACAAAATGATTTTTTAAATGTCCTATATTTCAGTCTTTTCAACAAATGGTGCAGGAGTAATTGGACATTCATAAGCCAAAAAAGCAGCTTCCCACTTGGCACTAGTGGGAAAGAATCCACCTGCCAATGCAGGAGATGCAAGAGACATGGGTTCAATCCCTGGATTGGGAAGATCCCCTGGAGTAGGAAACGGCAATCCACTCCAGTATTCTTGCCTGGAAAATCTCATGGACAGAGGACTACAGTCCTACCGGGCTACAGTCCACAGGGTCATAAAGAGTTGGGTGTGACTGAGCACACGCATACAATACAATGTTTATAGACTATTGGAAAAAAAACAAAAGCTTTAATCTAAACCTCACACGTTATATACACCATAACTCAAAATGGGTAATAGGTTTAAACATAAAACATACAGCTATAAAACTTTTAGAAAAAAAAAAACAACAGGAAAAAATCTTCAAGGTCGAGGGGTGGTGAATGGACATGACACCAAAAGCACAACCCATCAGAGGAAAAGCTCAGTAAATCTGACTTTCTCAACAATAAGGACTTGGTCTGAGAAAACCCAGGTGAAGAGGATGAAAAGACAACCTACAGATTGGGAGAGAGAACTGCAAAGCACACATCTGACAAAAGACTTGTACATAGAAAATGTAGAGAACTCTTGAAATCCAACATTAAAAACAAAAGTGAATAATTTAATAAAATATGAGCAAAAGGCATGAACAGACACTTCACTGAGGCAGATACAGATGGTAAAGAAGCACATAATTTTAAATATATAATATATAAATCTATCTGTGTTCTGCTGTGCTGTGCTTAGTCACTCAGTCATGTCTTACTATTTGTGACCCTGTGAACTGTAGCCAGCCAGGCTCCTCTATCCATGGGAATTCTCCAGGCAAGAATACAGGAGTGTCATGCCCTCCTCCAGGGGATCTTCCCAACCCAGGGATCAAACCCAAGTCTTCCTCATTGCAGGTGGATTCTCTACCATCTGAGCCACCAGGGAAGCCCAAGAATACTGGAGTGGGTAGCCTATCCTTCCCCCAGGGAAACTTCCCAAACCAGGAATCTAATTCAAGTCTTCCGCATTGCAGGCAGATTCTTTACCAGTTGTGTTCCAGGGAAGCCCCTTGTACATGGTACCAGTGTCAATTTCCTGGTTTTGATATCAAACTATAGTTTCATACTATGTAACCTTCAAGGGAACCTGGGCGAAGAATGCATGTGGCATCGTTCTATTGTTTTTGCAACTTCCTGGGAAGTTATAATTATTTCAGAATTAAAAGTTTTCCAAAAACTCTCATATCCTGTAAGCATCATTAAAATGGAATCTTATCTGTTCTGAAAATGACTGTAAATTGTTCAATTAGACCTCTTTTGGTGTTTTACAACTTGTCAGAGACAGGAAGCTTTGAGTTTAGAGGGCAGTGGCACCGAGTTTTCCCATTTGTTTATTCGTTAGATTTATTTTGGCAGAATTAGTGTTTGAATCGGCATCAAGTTTGTATGGGCAACTGCTTTCCCATATGAATCTGGTTTATCATTTCTACAGACCTGGGGGCTGCCCCAGATAGAGTCCGACTCCACCCCACCCCCCCCCACCCCCCCCACCCATTGGCCGATGCAGGCAGGTGAAAAGAAAAAGTAAAAGGAGCTTACCTGGTGGCCCAGGTGGTAAAATCATTCTCCCAGGTGGCACTAGTGGTAAAGAACCCTCCTGCCAGTGCAGAAGGCATGATGAGACCCGGGTTCCATCCCTGGGTTGGGAAGATACCCTGGAGAAAGGAATGGCTACCCACCCCACGATTCTAGCCTGGAGAATTCCATGGACAGAGGAGCCTGGTGGGCTGCAGTCCATGGGGTTGCAAAGAGTCAGACACGACTGAGCGACTCATAGAGTCCTACTCCTCCCCATGCCCATTGGCCCATCCAGGTGGGTAACAGGGTTAAATACAAACTAGGCACAAGGTAGGGGTCAGGGCTGCTGAGATGCCAGGGTTGGCGCTGCATTCTGCACCTGTGCTGACCTTCCACATAGTCATGGTGGGGATGGTGAGCTGAAACCACAGACCACACTGTGGAGGAGGAATTCAGGAGCAGTACAGGACTCTCTTCTTCCTCACACTCTGCTAAAATAGCTCCCATTATTCCTGTGAGGGGAGAACCAGAGCTTTGCTGGTTTGCAGTCCCATTTCCCAGGGCAAAGGACAGGGGGTGGTGGGGGCTGCCTTCATGATCTCCCATCCAGAACCCCAAACTTGGAATGTGCAATAGGTGGGTGGTGGAGGTGAGGGACAGAGAGAGAGAGAAAGATGGAGAGAAACAGAGAGAGACAGGCTGGGGGTAGAGGGGTGAGCATTTGGAAACGATTCATGGCTGTTTCTTACATGTGAGCAAATCAAGTCTTTAAACCTCACTTTCTGCATCAGTGAAGGGAAAGTGCTGGAATCACAACATGTAACCTGAGAACATCGGCCTGAAAGCTCCTCAGGCTTGTGAATGCTCTGCTTTGCAGTCTGCTGATGTTGGTACCCACTGGCATCACTTTCTACTGACCTGCCACAGCTAAGGCTCTGGTCTGCTTGCCACCAGAGGTCTCCAGGCCCTGACTCCAGAAAGCAGAACAAATCTCCATTCCTCTAGGCTGGCAGAGGTGCTGGGTTCCCTGGATAGGAGAATGGGTTCATTGATCTTTTGTAGTAGATTCACAAAAAGAAAAATACTTCTGAAACTATGTTACAGCAAGAAAGCAAAAGAGCAGGAAGTTGTGCTGTCTCCTGTGTGTTTATGCTAAGTTATATCTGACTCTCCGAGTTGACTGGGGGCCCCCTTGCACAGTACTTGCCTATAGACCTTTTTGTATAGGTGCAAAATCAGGGCAGCATCGCCTCCCCCAAACAATTTATAGGTGCCAACCCAGCACTCAGACACAGGGGTAACTAACTGAGTTCATGGCCAACCAGCCTCCAGCCACAGGCATGCCTGCTTCTACCCTGATGCCAGCTTAAGGTGAAATGCATCATGATAACACTCAAATTATACTTGCAGATGAGACCCTCTCGCAGCCTCGATTCTAACCTTGCCAGGAGTGGCTTTCATATCAGGACCATTTTCTGCTTCCCAGAACAAACTTCCAACACAGCGAGCTTGAGCAAAGACACTTCCACTTCACTCTTGTTACAAGTCCTGGTTCCCAGGCATTTCCAAGATCTCTTTTTCATGTTTAGACTTCAATCCCTTCATGGGAACATTACAGCAGAGAGCCTGGCCTATAATTATGGAAACCCCAAATGGAAATGTTTCCATTAGAACCGGCCCCAGATAAACCACTTATTCTTTTAGACAAACATTATCTGGAGGAGGATGGGGTGGACTAGAGTAGAGGCATGGGGTTTGGGGTCTTTCCACACAAACGTCCAGACGCAGTTCACAGGCCAAGTCCTGCTTTCAGTTTTTCAATCCATGAGCTCTACTGGAATTGGAGAAGTTCTTCAACCTAGTGTTTGAAGTCACTGAATTCCAAGTCCAGCTTCATTCTCCCCGCACATCAAAGGGTTTCCAACAGTCCAGCTCTTCTTCCAAACCAGCAGCTCACAGAAGTGTTTACTAAAGAAGAAAAGTGAATCAGGAAACAGCTGTGCCAAAAGGCCCAGCGCTGTGTCCCCTGGGGGTCACACTTGGCCATCTGTATCTCCTCTTATAGATAATCTCTCTGGTTCTCAGAGAAGCAGCCCATTAACTCCGACAGCTGGGAAAATGATGGAAACCATCTTTTTTTAAAAAAATTCTTATTATGCAGTGTTTATGTTCCAGGATCCGGGGAGACTTTAGATTGTCGACCTTTTACCAGCCATCTGAGCCCAAAGGCATGGGTGCTGGGAACTTGAATGGGGCCTCACTCTTGCTACACTGACCCCAAGCAAGTTCACACAAAGCCGGCTTAAACCAGGGAAGTGTGTGCGATGACTGGCGAGTGGCTTGATGTAATCTTTTAGTTGGTTTATAATTTAGATGCAGTGACTGCATAAGGTCTGGTCCAGTTTCTTGCAGCAAAGTTTCCCTGCAGAGTGTTCCAGAAACTCAACAGCTACAGGAGGACTTTCTTCACCTCACAGCATCCAAAGCAGGTGGGAGGTGGTTCGTTAGGAGGCTCTGGTTCTAAAATGAGGCATTCCAAATACCATCCCCCTCTCCCCTGGAAAGTGTGTATCTTTTGCATGAGGCTCTTCATCCATCTCCCTTACTCTGAAGTTACAGTAGAGGGGGGTTTCCCATAAAACAGAAATAATGAAGCCCATAATAAATCTGTTTTTCTCCCAGCTTGGTTCTGCTACTCTGCTTTAAATCCCAGATGGACTGAAGTCTCTCTTTAAAAAAATAAATGCAGGACAGGATGCTGGGTCATGGGGACTCTGACTGAGTATAAAAAAATAATAAACTTTTAAGGAAAGTCATATTTTCCCTTTCAAAGAAAATCAATTTCACAGCGAAGTCGACTCACAATTTTTTGCATGATAACATTTCCAAAGCTGCTTCAGAACCTTTCCACTTCTATTTTTGATATTTGTGTGGCGAGCTAGAACTGGGTTGCTGTCAGCATGGAAATGTATTTATTTCAGAAATGGTAAATCTATTTCATATTTCACCTCTTCACACTTAATGCTATTTTTTAGATTCTAAAGGTTTGAAAGCATGACTGATTTGTTTTAAAAGAAGCTTCATATTTCTCTCTGAAAGATGATATTTTCATATGAATTTTGGCACATGAAGTGATGGTCAGACCTAGAGGCAGAGGGATGTGTGCATTTCCCAGTTGGCTACCCCAAAAGGAGAGTGATGGACACTAAGTCAGTGAATAAGGTAGATACTGTGGCCTCTTCAGTTTTGGGAACCTTCTTTCCTTTATCTCTGTCTCCTCTTTGAAGCTCTGGCTCTAAAGGAGACGGCTAAGGTCACAGTAAAACTTCCAATAGCGAGGTTCTTGGTGGCTTGCACCTTGCCCTTATTAACCCAGTTAGTGGAATTTACTTTGCGTGGCCAAACAAAGCGAAGGGCCACAGCAGCTGTCAGAACCCCGCTCTTCCCTGCCCGGTGAATCTCTGCTCTAAGCGTTGTAATAAAAACAACTTCTGAAAAGAGCCCTTAATGAGAGAAAGACCTCACATTCCAGGATTTAAAATATTAAAGCACAAAACATACTTCAAGAATGTTTTGCAGTTTAAGATGGGATGGAGATAGAGAACCATGGAATTTTATAACTGGAAGGGAGCATATACATTACCTTCTCTTTCTAAAGATGAAAAGACTGAGCATCTGAGATACCAGGAGCCCAGCATGAGTATTGGGTACCAAGAAAAAGAAAGCCATGGACTGTAACTCTTCATTGAGTAGGGCAAGACTCACAGTAGGAAATGCCCATGTTATTTATGGCTCCTGACCGCACCTTGATTACTGGATTATTTGAGGTAGACTGTATTTCTCAAAAACGGCCACAGTGGTGCTTCCAGAACCCACTGCTCCTAGCAAGAGGTGAGCCCAAGGCTAGAGGAGTTAGTGTTTAATGGGTGTGGAGTTTCTGTTTGGGAAGATGAAAAGAGTTCTAGACATGGATAGTCGCGATGGCTGCACAACAATGTGAGTGTACTTAATGCCACTGAACCTTGCACAAAAATGTTGATGATGATAAAGTTGATGTTATGCATATTTTGCCACAATGTAAAAAAAGAGATGGAGTCTATGCTCCCTTGAACCACCCTATTTTCCTTGAACCTAGGCAGATCTTGGTGGCTGCCTTGGGGGTAAAATATAGAGGAAGGAAGGTTTTGATGTCCAAATCCAGGGTCTCTCTCCCTGCCCATACTGCAGACTTGGAGTAAGGAAGCTCAGGGCACATGTGGATAGTCCTCACTGACAGCCCAGGTCATGTACACAAGCCTCAATTCTGGCCCCACCAGCCTGAAGCTGCCTCAGGTGATGCCGAGAGAAGTGACCAGCTTTCCTCTAGCCCCGTCTGGTGTCCAGAGGGCAGATGGTGGGATGCAGGACGTTTTCTCTTTAGCAACCATCTAGAATGAGACACCACTGATGTATTCCTCAGTGAGTGAATGTGCACAAGGTCCCTGTGCATGAGATCAGGATGCTCCAGCTCTCACCCAAGTGCAAGAGTGCTCTACAAGAGAGCTACCTGGGAACCTAGCCCCACACTCGGCTGGGTTTCTCTTGGGCACCAGACACTCTTCTCAGAACTTAGACCTCACCAGTGAATGAGTTATTGTAGCTTTAGAACTATAATTTAAATTGGGATGTGTGCAAGGTACAAAGTACTGTGTGTATCTGTACCTCGGGATCCAGGAAGACACTTCCTCGAGAGGTGACCTTGGACCTCAGACCTAAGCGTGAGTTGGAGTTGGGTATAGAGAGGAAGGAAGAGGGTCAGGGGATGGTGTCACTGCAGAACCTAACACCAACCAGAAGGGGGAAGTGACAACAGGAGAATGTACAAGAGTGATCTAGGGCCCTTGGGTGTCTGTCTCATGCTCCCCACCCAAGCCTGCCTTGTGGCATTGCTCCCAGGGGAAGACATCCTTGGGGGCTGCCATGCAGATGGGTGGCACAATGGTGAGTGAGAGGCTTGGGGGCTGAAGTGGAAGCCAGTCCGCACCAGCCATAGCGTACAAAGGTTCGGGGTACCCAGGCTCAGAACAGGAGGGCTTTGCAAGCTGGACTAAGAAGTTTCAATGTCCATCCATGACCAAATACTTTTTAGATATGGGGGTGTTCTTTTTGCCGGCTGTCAACTCTTCTTTTCTTTAGATCATAGAGTGGGAGTGGGAGCTCCAGCAGGAGATGGTAGGATACCCCTGGGGACCCAGTGAACACCCCTTTCCAGTTCAGTGTAGCCTGCACTGTCTAGGGCTGAGCAGTTCTCCTGAACCTCTCCCTCCCAGCGTGGTCTCTGCTTGATGGGCTTCAGGCCATGGGGAGCCCTGCTCCTGGCCATGGTGAACAGCTCCCAGCCTCTGTGCTCTTGGGCACGTGGGCATTCATCCAGAGCCCCACTCTCCCTGGTGCCTCCTCCTGGCTCACTCAGCTCATCTCTAAGAAAGGAGCACTGAGGACATGTTCTCCAGAATACTGTCCTCAGCCACTCACCTGTTTTCCCTACGTCACACTTAAATTGGGCCATTTATGCTGACAGTGTCCACTCTGAGCTCTCGAAGTCTGGACCGCTATCTCCACCATCATCATACACTCAGCACCTAATGAGTGTACTGGCTTGACCAGATACACAAGCATGTGTGTGCATGTGTGTGCATGCATGCTGTCCCTTTAATTGTGTCTGACTCCTTGCGATCCCATGGACTGTAGCCTGCCAGGCTCCTCTGTCCATGGGATTCTCCAAGCAAGAATAATGGAGTGGGTTGCCATGCCGTCTTCCAGGTGATCTTCCCAAACTAGCGCTGGAACCCGCAGCTCTTACATCTCCTGCGTTGGCGGGGAAGTTCTTTACCACTAGTGCCACCTGGGAAGCTTTCATGTATACACACACACACACACACACACACACACACAGAGGAATAATCACACTTATGGTATGTTTCACACTTGTCAGTATGGGTCATTGGAGAGGGAATTTCTGAGGAATGTCTGAACCACAGGAAAGGGCCATTAAAATTGTCTGGAAGTTTGGCCTGGGAGCTCTTCCTTGGGTGTTTGGATGTAGAACTCCTCTCTTCTGAATTCCGGAATTCTCAGGCCCCATTTTAATCTCAGGATGGATCCTCTTGGTGAAATCTACTGGGAAGCAGAATACAGTTGCCAGTGACAACTGCTGACATGGAGGATGTTGGTGAGTGGGCAAGGACCCCAAGAGGTCCCACCTCCGGATCTTTCTGTCTCCAGAGCATGTTCAAGCTGCCGTGGCCACCCTGCACCATTTCAGAGGGGTTGGCAGAAGTTAAACTCAACAAAGAGCATCGGTCAATTTGAGTATAATCTACTGAAATCAATATGATCTTGGCCTTTTTTCATGGACATAGGTGAGCACATTAAATTTTAAATTCCCAAATGGAAACAGAAGTAGATTAATGGAAGGAAAATAACTTATACTGTTTTTTATTTCAGATGCTCTAGACTAGGGATGATAACTATTTTCTGCCACTTTTCATCCTGTGACTGTTAGGTAGGAAGTTAGACATGAGCACCGAGAGGTGGCTTCTTCAGCTAAATATCCAGTGGTTGACTAATCCCACCAAGCAATTTACCAGCCCACCCTTAATACAGCCCCATTAGTACTCCAAAATAGTCAGGGGGCCTGGAAAAATTCCCCTCTGGTAGACTGGTGGAACTTTACCTACTCTGCCACATGCACACACCTCACACTACCATGTACTAAAGTAATCTTTGGTGGCTATTGGACCTATTAACTGCTCATAAATATTCCATGAATACATACATACAGTTAGTTGCTCAGTCATGTCCAACTCTTTGTGACCCTACAGACTGTAGCCCACCAGACTCCTCTGTTCATGGGATTTCCCAGGCAAGAATACTGGAGTGGGTTGCCATTCCTTTCTCCAGAGGGTCTTCCCAACCCAGGGATCGAACTGGGTCTCCTGCATTGCAGGCAGATTTTTTACCATCTGAGCTACAGGGAAGTCCTCCATGAACATATATGGCTAATTATAAGATACTGAATTATGGGAAGAATGTGCATGGTAGGGCATCTTGTTATATAACCTGCAATTGTCAGCCAAGACTGTCAACCAATGACCCCCTGAATTATGCAAATAACCTTGCCTTAAAAACTGTGTACCCCAGCCCGCCAGGACCATTGCCTCCCTTGGCCTGGCCCACCTCTCTCTTGAGGTGTTCTCTCTGCTCTTTCTTTATCTTCAGTAAACTTTCTTGCAATGAGTGAGACCTCAGATTCTTTGTGTCCTTGCCAAGAACCAAGGCCCCTGGGAGGAAAGGTCTCCAGACTCTAATGTGACTGTTTTGGTTTTCTACTGCTTTATAAGTAAACACCTCCAAAGTTAGTGACTTTAAAAACTGACATTTTTTTTTTCACTTACAAATCTGCAATATGTGTAGGGCAGCTTATTTATGTTTCACTCATTTTCAGCTGGGTCAGCTTGGCTCTGGCAGCTGGAATCATCTGCAAGCTTCTTGCTCCCGTGGCCAGTGGGTAGTATTAGCTGTTGGCTCAGTCCTCAGACTCAGTCAGGGCTATAGCTTAGAACACAGCCTCCTCATGTACCATGGGCTTCCTCATACAATGGTTGCTGGCTTCCAAGTGGGAGTGTTCAGAAGTCACATTCTATTTGTCAGAAACAAGTTGCTAAGGCTGGCCCACAAGAGTACTCTGCCTTTCACTGAAAGGAATGCAAAGGATTGTGAGCATATTTCAAAATCACTGTGATGCACCTGACATGTGTTGCTAATTAATAGTGGTGGAGCCTGGACCCCACATCAGAATCCCTTCAAATGCAGTGTTCCGATCAGCAAAGGACCCTTCACTAACTGTATTTAGCACTGAAGCTGAGACCCCTCATTGCTCTAGGCCAAGGATCCAGCACAGAACCAGCGGTGGTCAGCAATGACTCTCTATGAGTCCATAATAAAACCAGCAAAATATGGACAATGTGTTAGTTTTTCAAAAAGACAAATTTATCTATTAAGAAACTGTTCAGGAACATATACATTACTATATGTAAAATAGTTGGCTAATGGGAAATTGCTGTATAACACTGGGAACTTAACCCCGGTGCTCTGTGATAACCTAGAGGGGCGGGATGGAGGGGTGGAAAGGAGATTCAAGAGAGAGGGGATATACATATACTTATGGCTGATTCACATTGTTGTATGGCAGACACCAACACAACATAGTAAAGCAATTATCCTCCAACTACAAGTAAAGTAAAACAAAAATCCTAAAGGAATAAAAAAAAAAAACTGTTCAGGGACCTCTTGATGGTCCAGCGGTTAATACTTCATGCTCCCAATGCAGGGGGCCCAGATTTGACCCCTGGTCAGGGAACTAGATTCCACATGCTACAACTGCAACTAAAATCCGGCATCAGTCAGTTCAGTCGCTCAGTCGTATCCGACTCTTTGCAACCCCATGAATCTCAGCACGCCAGGCCTCCCTGTCCATCACAAACTCCCAGAGTTTACTCAAACTCATGCCCATCGAGTCAGTGATGCCATCCAGCCATCTCATCCTCTGTCGTGCCCTTCTCCTCCTGCCCCCAATCCCTCCCAGCATCAGGGTCTTTTCCAATGAGTCAACTCTTTGCATCAGGTGGCCAAAGGAGTGGAGTTTCAGCTTCAGCATCATTCCTTCCAATGAACACCCAGGACTGATCTCCTTTAGGATGGACTGGTTGGATCTCCTTGCAGTCCAAGGGACTCTCAAGAGTCTTCTCCAACACCACAGTTCAAAAGCATCAATTTTTCGGCACTCAGCTTTCTTCACAGTCCAACTCTCACATCCATACATGACCACTGGAAAAACCATAGCCTTGACCAGACAGACCTTTGTTGGTAAAGTAATGTCTCTGCTTTTTAATATGCTATCTAGGTTGGTCATAACTTTTCTTCGAAGGAGTAAGCGTCTTTTAATTTCATGGCTGCAGTCACCATCAGCAGTGATTTTAGAGCCCAAAAAAATAAAGTCTGACACCGTTTCCACTGTTTCCATGGTCTCCCCATCTATTTCCCATGAGGTGATGGGACCAGATGCCATGATCTCAGTTTTCTGAATGTTAAGCTTTAAGCCAACTTTTCCACTCTCCTCTTTCACTTTCATCAAGAGGCTTTTTAGTTCCTCTTCACTCTCTGCCATAAGGGTGGTGTCATCTGCATATCTGCGGTTATTGATATTTCTCCCGGCAATCTTGATTCCAAATGCAAAAATAAATAAATAAATGCTGCTCATCATTCTGAAGTTCTGTACTTTTTACACTTCTGTATGTTAAACTGTCTTCTCTTAGGAACTAAAGATAAAAATAAACAGTTTTGTTGCTTGAACTTTTTTTTAAAAGTATTGTCAATCTGCCATCACTAAACTTATATAGAAATCATTTCACAATATATGCAGGTCGAGTCATTAGGCTTATA
This sequence comes from Dama dama, assembly GCF_033118175.1. Lineage (NCBI taxonomy): Eukaryota > Metazoa > Chordata > Mammalia > Artiodactyla > Cervidae > Dama > Dama dama. The sequence goes on along the minus strand of NC_083696.1, from coordinate 22,130,532 downwards.
CAGTCTTACATGTCAGTTATATCTCATAAAACTGGGGGAAAACACGTTGCTAATCAATGAAACTTGAAAGTCCTGTTTCACTGCCCTAGGCTGCTTTTTGGTGGTTAAAGTGTTACTATTGTAAAATGTGTTTGGAGTGAGGTACATAAAGCCTGACTTTCTCTACAAAGTGAAAGTGAAAGTCGCTCAGTCATGTTCAACTCTTTGGAACCCCATGGACTGTACAGTCCATGGAATTCTCCAGGCCAGAATACTGGAGTGGGTAGCCTTTCCCTTCTCCAGGGGATCTCCCCAACCTAGGGATCAAACCCAGGTCTCCCGCATGGCAGGCGGATGCTTTACCAGCTGAGCCACAAGGGAAGCCCAAGAATACAGGAGGGGGTAGCCTATCCCTTCTCCAGTGGATCTTCCCGACCCAGGAATCAAACCGGGGTCTCCTGCGTTGCAGGTGGATTTTTTACAAACTGAGCTATGAGGGAAGCCCTTTCTCTCCAAGGTTACCTGTTAAGACCCACTTGTCCCATCCTTTGTCATCATCATGGTCCCCTGACTGAGTCTCCGGACCAAGCCCCACATTTGTTTTTCTATTTCTCTCTTTCCCACCACTCCCTGAGCTGTCCTGGAGGCTCAGGAGGTGGGAGAACCTTGAGGCACATGCGTTTTTGGTATAATCAGGTCTGTTTTCTGGTAAAGACAACTAAACACTCAGATCTGAGTTCTACCCTCTGAGAAATCCCCACAGGTTTGTTAAGGGAAGGAATGGGGAGACAGAGGTTCAGTAAAATTAGGACTTGATCTATGAGTCAGAGTTGGTCAAAATGTCTTGGAGAGGATATTAAATGTGGAAACCAAACCAAACTATTATCTTGAAAAACAAACAGTAAAGTTGACAGTGTGTGCACATTTGTTTCTGATTCTCTGCCACCCCATGGACTGTAGTCTGCCAAGCTCCTCTGTCCACGAGATTTCCCAGGCAAGAATACTAGAATGGGTTGCCATCTCTTCCTTCAGGGCATCTTCCTCCCCCAGGGATTGAACCCACATCTCCACATCTCCCACATTGGCAGGCGAATTCTTTTACCACTGAGCCACCTGGGAAACCCAACACTTGTCTGGGTTTAAGCACCACCTTTGTCTATTGCTTCTTCCTTTGTCAATCAGAGAAATAAGTGCTCATTTTAATATAGAGAGGGGCCCAGGTTAATAAAGGAAATACTGAGGCTGCATTTAATGCAAATCCTTGGAAATTTTAGAAAGGCTGTGGAATGTAGAGAATTTTGAGAGTTTCAGAAAATGGAAACAGAGAGAGAGAGAAGGACATAGGAAGGACGAGGAGGAAGGACCATGAGAGCTGGTGAGAGAGCTTACAGGCTGAAAGATAGCTTTCACCAAGGGTGCAGGTTTGACAGAGCTGGGAAAGAGGGTCTAGGTGACCCCTCCCCTGGGAGCATGGCCTGCTTGAGTCTCGCTTTGTTTCTGATCACTCATTTTCAGCACAAGGCCTTACAGAGGAGAGAGGCACCAGTCCTGACATTCACAGGCGAACTGCTTTCCCACCCTGCTCACCCCCCTGCAACAGGGCAACCCAGCCGAGCTCACATTCCACAGGCGGGGCCCATTGAGGGCATCCTGGTGACCTCTCTATGGGCATCACCCCTCCACGAGGAGAAAGCACAGCCTTCTTTCCAGCTCTCAGATTTCAAACACCGAGTGACAGATCGTTGTTTCACGGTCTCAGAGAAGCACAGGGCTGAGCTGTGGAATCAGCTCTACAGCCCCAAGTTAAAGGGTTACTGCGTGGGGTGAGGCATAGGAGAGGGGTTTTCTCACATGAGACAAGCCAGCTTCCTCCCCCTAAATTGAGGGATGGGTGTCAAGGGTCCCTTTCAACTCCTGTTCTCAAAAACACCTCGCTTCTCTCCGCTTATGTGGTATCTCACAAAGACCTCAGGATCCATCCATCTCTACCTGGCAGCGCATGTGAGGTGAAGCTATTTGCCCTGCAAATATCTTTACACACACCAGTGTTTTGTCATGACACTTGGGTGAAAATCTTCGCATGATTTAAACTTTAAAAAGTTGGGGATGCAGTTTGCCCCTGGCTCTGTCTGCAGGGAGTGAGGCCCTGAGCAAGTCTCACCTGCAGACAAACTCCCATCTTCCCACCACCTTCCCTTGCTCCTTCACATCTATGCCTGTACAGACCCCTGTCCAATGCTTCAAAGCCCATCAGACACCACGGTTTCCTTCTTCCCAGGCAGATATTCATGGGAGGAGTCTGATGTATTTAATGCCAGAGTTGCTTTCAGTAAGACAGAGGAACTGTTCTGTCTCATAAAATGCATGTCCCGAGGACGAATAAACCCACTAGAAGCCGCCCTCTGGCTGTGTAATTGCTACTCAGCGCAGCAAGAAATGAGACACCCGGGTCCAGGTAGCCAGTTTGGGAGTAGCCAAAACACCCTGTCCCTACAAAGAAATTACACAGTAGCACAAAACCAAAGACTCCCTTTCTTCAAGACCCCAGCAAAGCTACAGAGAGCCGAAACAAGGCCAGTGTAATTACCTCCAGTGTATAATTATAGCTGATCATCTGAGAAGAGGGCTGAACCCTGCCTGGCCGTAATCAGGCCACTGGACATGGGCAACAGGACCACGATCTCGGGTGTGTGTGTGTGGGAAATAGTTCTGCCTCCCACCCCCCCCTCACCACCCCCTCCTCTGGCAAGGAGCAGGGCATAAAACAAAGGAGTTTTTTTTTAAATTTATTTATTTGTTTTAACTGGAGGATAATTACAGTATTGTGATGGTTTTTGCCATACATCAACATGAATCAGTCATAGATATACATGTGTCCCTCCTTCCATTCTGAACCCCTCTCCACCTCCTCCACCCCATCCCCATCCCTCCAGGTTGTCATGGAGCACTGGCTTTGGGCAGCTTGCTTCATGCATCATATGGTTATGTAGATGTTTTACATATGGTTATGTAGATGTTTCAGTGCTATTCTCTCCTGTCATCCCACCCTCTCCTCCCATTGAGTCCAAAAGTCTGTTATGTGTGTGTCTCCTTTGCTGTCCTGCAGGTAGGATCGTCGGTACCGTCTTTCCAGATTCCTCATATATGCGTTAATATATGGTATTTGTTTTTCTTTTTCTGACTTCACTAACAGAGAAGTTTTAAATCCTTCCTGGCTGACCAGGTCCTTTCTGTTTGTGTCAGTGAAGGGGAAGTAGAGAAGATTTTGTTTTGGATTTTGGCACGGGGTTTCATCCCTTTTAAAACAGAAAACACACAGTGCTGAGGCTGTGATCCTTCAACAGAGCCTCAGGCATGGGGACAGAGGACTCCTGCCCAGGGCACTTATTTACAAGAATCCCTACTTTTCCCTCCTTCCTTCACTGTGGTATAAGGGACTTTGCTGTCTCTGTTGTTTGGTTGCTAAATCGTGTCTGACTCTTTGTAACCCCATGGGCTGTGGTCCACCAGGCTCCTCTATCCATGGGATTTCCCAGGCAAGAGTGCTGGAGCGGGTTGCCATTTCCTTCTCCAATCAGGGACTCGGCTTTTATGAAATTCTACCCTTTAGTTACATTGCTTGGGGAAATTGATACTAGGATCATCTTAATAGTTTTGCTTTGAGAAGGAATAGCCTTGTTTTGGAGTCTTTTGGGGGGAAAAACTAACAGTCAACCTAGCAGGACGAAGAGAAAGCAGAATAGACCTCACAAAAGCATATGGCCAGAGTGGATGCAGGGTCTGCAGCCTGGGCTTCGAAGCTGCCCCTCTGCACGTCCTCTGTGCTCATGCAAGTCATTTCCGGCCTCCCAGTTAGGAAGGGTCTCACATTACACTCTGTAATTCTCCTTCTGGGAATTTGTCACCCTGGCCGATAAATAATTGTGCAATGACTTAATGCGGCTCTTCACTCCAGAATTGGGCACAAGGGTCAGCCCCATGTCCAACTTCTTTACTGTTGGACTTCCTGTGCCTAGAATAGTTAGTTTATACATGTAAAGCATTCGTATTCATTGAATAAGTAGATGGGATGGGCATGGATGGATGAATGTTTCAATGGACTCATGGATGAGTAGATGGATGTGTGAATGAACGGATGGCTCGATGGATGGATGGAGCCCACAAGATCCCTGAAGCATTTTGTTCTTCTCTAAGTTCAGAGCTGAGTTACAGCAGCTGTCTGTTTCCAGAGCCTTCTAACGGAAGGTGTGTCTGATGTGAGGCTGGGCAGCTGGAATGGATAGATATGGTTGTGTGTCGTCCCCGCCCCCTGCTGCTCTGGGGAACAGAGCTCCCTGTCCGCTTGAGAGGGCATTGACCAGGGCCGTGAGGCAGCCTCCTGGCCCCCCTGGAGAACTGACGCAGAACAAAGCCTGGGCTGTCTCAGTAGAGCCTCCTCACCCTCTAAACTGGGCGTGTATTTATGTAACACTTCAGGACTGATGGAGACCAGATGTGACCAAACAGTGGTTTGGGCAGCCCTGGAATGCTGAAATACCGAGCTAGACAGTTTTTATGGCTGCTCACATTCAGCAACCCCTCCTTAAATCTTAGGTTTGAGCCCTGTTGTACAGCCATTAACTTCATTCTTCTGTGAAAGAGAAACATCTGGCAACTTCTATTTGATTTGTTTTGCATATGAGAGAAATATGTTCACGTATAATTTCTATTGTCTGTCAGTATAGTGCAATATAAGGAATGTTGGAGGAGACAAGAAAACCAAGGACAAAGCTGGGTGACCCTGGGCCTCTTGGTTGTCTCTGGGACCCAGCTTCCCGATTACATTTTCAAGACTTACCATTTATGAAACACCTGCTTTGTTCTAGGCATCTCACCACATGCTGAGTTAAAGTTACAAATCGTTGCCACAACCATTCCCTTACTCAGATGGGCAAATGGGTACACAAGAATGACTTTCCAATATCACAGTGATCAGTAAGGGACAAATGCCAGTCTACATCTTCTAACTCTAAAACTCTACCTCTTTCCTTTACTAAAAAGTTACCTGTCCTCTCCTTCCAAGCATGTGTGGTCAGATACACAGGCGTGCTCTGCCTGCAGCTTTGTAACACACAATAGCACATTACAGACGCTAAGAGGACTGCAACCAAAAACCCTGCTTACTGTTTGTCCTAGGATTCCCCAAGCTAAATGAGCACTCGGACACCTTTGTCCTCTGAAACTCCTATTGGTATCTTGAAAATCAACAATGGATATTCGAACAAAAATGTCTGTTGAGCACGTGTTGTGCAGTTGGCATGGTAACCCTCGTGGCTATATTCGGGGAGTTTCCACCTTAGTGACAGGTGAGGCTCACCCTGGTCGCCCGTTTAGAGAAAGCCTTTCCCTTCTCCGCACCTTCCTTCCTTCACCCAGGTACTTACAATGCAGAGAGACTGCTCATACTATGAACTGATGCTCCTTTGCAAAGGTGACCCCAAACTGTCCCTGAAGTTGCAGATGGTGGTCAGGGATCCCCAGGCCACTTACCTGAGAACTGCACAACTTGCAGCTATCATTTTAGGGTCTCAGAAGCAATATTTGCCTTGTGCAGTTTCTCACTCAAATAGAAAACAGAATGTACAAAACTTTATAATTAGGGTTTTGCAACAAGATTTTTAGAAGACTCTGCCCTGAAGTTCCTCACATTTCACAGTCACCCTGATCCCCCAGCCCCTGCTTCCCTGTGTGGTTTAGAGCATGGACGCAGAGGGGAAGGGCGCAGAGTGGGAGCCGAGCACCCTGGGTTCTGATCACACCTGCATGTTTGGGGGCAAGTCCTTTAGTCTCTGTCTCCGCTTTAGAACACCTCTCTTCAGAATGCCAGGCTGGAGTGTGTATGTCACACTAGGATGGATGGTTTGGTCAGAACCACTTCACAGCTGGGAAGGAGCCACAGAGCAAAACCTGACTCCATCTAGGGCACTGGCTGGAGGAATGTTCTGTGATGCTCAAGGAGGACGTGGGGGAACTCAGCCTCTGATTTATCTCATCCATCCTCATTCGGGAGCCTCCATCAAAGCCCTGAGTGGCTTCCCGGCCCGGAGGCAGTAAAACCCACAGTGAGTCATTCTCTGCAAGTGAGCACACTGTCCACACCCACGAGGGACCAGGCTGGCCATGTAATCTGTTGTCACCATCTAAGGTCCGCAGCCTTAAATACCAACAGTGACACAGAGTTTGGAGCTCTGCCTCCTCCCTAAGACACATGTCAATTTGAAAAACCAAGAAGAGAGGGGCCCCACTGTCTCTGTGTGGCATTTCTGAAAAAAACAAGTAAAACATTTTAAGGGAGGGAACAGTAATCTTCTGAACACATGTAACTCCAGAGCTCGGCCCAGACCAGTGATGCTTTAATTGTTGGGCAAGCAGTGCTCACACTAGCCACGGTGCCCTGGGTTTTGAAGAAGGGGTTTGTAGAGGCTCACATTTCTATTCGCTCTTTGTTTTAAAAAGACAATATTACTGTTGCTTTTGTGATTATCTAAAACTCAAACAAACTAAAGGGCACTTTGTTCAGACAATTCAGATAAAATATTCCCTACTAATTGAATTATTTTTCTTTACTTTCTCTACTTTCTGGGATATCACAGAATAGTATGTTACTTTATTGAATTAAACATAGATTCAAACTCTGTCAGATGGAGTTTCATAAATAGCAAAAACATATGCATGTCTCCTCTTTATCTAGATTTAACATCCTTCTTTTCATACTGTTCATGGGATTCTCAAGGCAAGAATACTGAAGTGGTTTGCCATTCCCTTCTCCAGTGGACCACGTCTTGTCAGAACTCTCTCCATGACCCATCCGTCTTGGGTGGCCCTACATGGCATGGCTCCTAATTTCATTGAGTTAGACAAGGCTGTGGTCCATGTGATCAGATAAGTTAGTTTTCTGTGATTGAGGATTTTAGTCTGTCTGCCCTCTAATGGAAGATAAGAGGCTTATGGAAGCTTCCATGAGAGAGACTGACTGAGGGGGAAACTGGGTCTTGTTCTGATGGGCGGGGCCATGCTCAGTAAATCTTTAATCCAATTTTCTGTTGATGGGGGATGTGTTCCCCCTGCTATTTGACCCGAGGCCTGATGATGGTGGAGGTAATGAAGATAATGGCATCCTCCTTCAAAAGGTCCCATGCATGCCCCGCTGCACGCAGTGCCCCCACTGCTGCAGCAGGCCACCACCGACCCACGCCTCCACCGGAGACTCCTGGACACTCACGGGCAAGTCTGGGTCAATCTCTTGTGGGGTCACTGCTCCTGGGGCCTGGTGTGCACAAGAGAAGACTCTTAAGAGTCCCTTGGACTGCAAGGAGATCCAACCAGTCCATCCTAAAGGAAATCAGTTATGAATATTCATTGGAAGGACTGATGCTAAAGCTGAAACTCCAATACTTTGGCCACCTGCTGCGAAGAACTGATTCATTGGAAAAGACCCTGATGCTGGGAATGATTGAAGGTGGGAGGAGAAGGGGATGACAGAGGATGAGATGGTTGGATGGCATCACCACCTCAATGGACATGAGTTTGAGTACTCTCTGGGAGTTGGTGATGGACCGGGAAGCCTGGTGTACTGCAGTCCATGGGATCGCAAAGAGCTGGACACGACTGAGCAACTGAACTGAACTGAACTGAACTGAATGTCCTTCTTGCTTAAATGTTGTTGTTGTATAGTCCCTAAGTCATGTCCTACTCTTTGCAATCCCATGGACTGTAGCCTGCCAAGATCCTCTGTCCATGGGATTTCCCAAGCAAGAATACTAGAGTGGGTTAACATTTCTTCCTCCAGGGAAATCTTCCCAACACAGGGATCAAACTCACATCTCCTGCATTGGCAGGTGGTTTCTTTACTGCTGAGCTATCAGGGAAGCCCCAATAAAGGAGAGGGGAGCACTTGTGGGTCTTGAATCACCCCCAAAATTGTAATGAAATCACAATGCAGTTGAAGGAACTGCTGAGCTGTGGCCTGCCCAACAGTCCTGTTCTGATTTTAAAATTAGCCACCTTTATTATGTAGAATGTGGAAAGTATGAAAAGCACTGAGTAAGATAATAGAAATCACCATGATTAACCCATCTTGTCATGTTTTTCTAAAAGAAAGCAATATTGTCTGAAAGAAACCTTGAAACACTGTAAACCCATTCATCTACAACATCCTTGAGGCTGGCACTTTAAATGTTTTCAGGCTCTAAAATGGTGTTTATGATCATGAAAGAGGAAAAATGAACACAGTTTTATATGAATTTGATACCATACCAAAATTGCTACCCTTACCTACCATATCTCAGAAAACTACCAGTTTCACCATAGCTGAACCTATTTTAACAAAAGTGTCCCTTTACCCAACTGATGCTTAGCATGAACAGCTGCTCCACATTCCTCACCCCACCGAAGTGGATGTAGATGTCAAAGCCAGGCTGAAAGGCCTTGGACAAATGGGATGGTGTTACTCAAAGGATGGGAACACTTGGTTTCTGTCCAGCCCTCAAAAGTGCCAGGCCAGAGCCAAATAACTTGTTTTGCAACTGAAGCTGGCCAGAGGGCTCTGGGACAACATGGGAGGGAACAGCTGACCTTTAATGGACCAGGACCAGGGCTTATAAGGCTGGGCAGTGGACTCAGCACGTGCCCCTGACCCCACGGAAATCAGAACAAGACTGAAGAGAAGTGAATCTCCAACTACAAGAAGGAGTAGCAGAACATCATCCCAGGAGGAAACGCACTGATCATCATCTTGAAAATTGCAGACGCTTCAATCAGCATGGAACTGCCTAGATGCTGCCTGCTGTATATTTCTTCACAAAGCTTATCTCCTTATCTGCCACTTACTTTACCTCTCTGTTTATTGGTTACCTTTACCACTAGCAGAATAAATGAAAGGGCAGAGATTTGGGCCTGTTTTATCTCCTTCTTTATTCTCAGAAAGTTGCCTAACAAACCAAGTGTCAGATAAATATATGAGAAATAAACAAACAAACAAATTACATACATTGTGTTTTTAGAAAGGAAGAAAAGTCAATAAAAACTCTAGGAGATGAGTAGGAGTTCTAAAGATAGTCATGTTCCGAAGAGAAAGCAGTTGATGAGAAATAATAAAAGAAAATGCATTTGATTTTTGAGCAAGAATATTCTTCTAACAGTACACAGAGTCCGATAGAGAAAAATATGTGATCTTGGCCTGAATAGTAAACAAAAAAGACATCAAACTTATGATACCGAGGCAATTTTTTTCCCCAAATTTTAGTGCCAATCTATGACCAACCACAACATAGAAATTTGGACAAAACAATATACATGTTGCCAACTTTGATATACTAAATATTAAAATGTATCTGACAAAAACTAAGTAGATGATGGAGAAAGGAAGTCTTTATCTCATATTAGGTGGGGTCAAGATGTCCTGTCAAATTACTAAAATAGAAGATAAATATTTAAGTATGTTAGTTAAAGCAATCAATAAAATAAAAAAATGTATAATATAGCTATCATATTTGGCAGGAGGAATAGGAAGAGGAAAGTGGTAGAGCAAGTAGTGATAATACATGGGGGTCGGAGGGAGGAAATGCCCATAATTCATGATGGATAGTTAACAAGTAATATCTGAGACTGAAAAAGAAAACAAAGATGCATGAGCACATCTTTTCTTCAATATTTATTTATTTGGCCGCGTTCGGTCTTAGTTGCAGCTCACAGGATCTTCGTTGCATCATTCAGGTTCTTTTCTTGAGGCACATTAACTCCTTAGGTGTGGCTCAGGCTGAGAAGTTGTGACTTGCAGACTCCAGAGGGGGCCAGATTCAGTAGCCACAGTGCTCGGGCTTAGTTTCCTGTGGCTTCTAAGATCTTAGTTTCCCCGCCAGGGATCAAACCCACATCCTGTGTGCTGCAAGGAGGATTCTTTACCACTGGACCACCAGAGAAGGCCCCCGGGCATATCTTTAAATCGTGAGAGATAACTGCCAGCATTGTTGGAAGAAGTGGACTGAGTGGGGAGAGATATCACTGAGGAAGGAGGCTAACTTTTTTTTTTTTGAAGCTAATTTTTTGACATGAACTTTTCAGAATTAAAAAATCTATTACAAACAACGTTTACCTCTTTTAAACATTGAAGAGAATTTTTTAAATTACTAATTAGTAACTTTCTCAGGAAAATGTTTGCAAGAAAACTCTAAATCAGCCTTTTAAAAGATACCTCTGAGTCACAGGAGCTTTCAGCTCAAAAATCAATTTTTGGAAATTATTTTTCCAATTATCCAAAGAGAAGGATGTCCCACTAGATCTGCCAAAAAGAGATTGCTGGTGACTTCCAGAAAGGTGGCATACTGGGAAGACTTGGATTTCCTACCATTATGAGAACAGATGTGTTGTGTGCTCAGTCATTCAGTCATGTCTGACTCCTGTGACTCCATGGATTGTAGCCCTCCAGGCTCCTCTGTCCATGGGATTTTCCAGGCAAGAATACTGAAATGGGTTGCCACGCCCTCCCCCAGGGGATCTTTCTGACCCAGGGATCAAACCAGTGACTATTACGTCTCCTGCATTGGCAATGGGGTTCTTTACCACTAGCACCACCTGGAAAGCCCATGGAGATAGAAATGATAGACTAACATCCTGCCTTTTAAAATGCATAGCCTAGCTCAAAATAATAAAGAGGAATATTCTCAGAAAATAGTCCAAGGTGGCCCAAGACAGTCCTGGACATGGGCCTTTGGCCTCTAATGCAGAAGTGGGGATTAACCACCGTGGGAATGTAATTAACACTCACACAGGCTGGGGATGGAGCTGAGCTGCCTGGGTGAGACCCCATGGAATGGTGATTATCCTTTCTCACAAAGGAGAAGCCAAAACTCCACCACTGGTCCAGGGAAGGAGCAAGGAAACTTGCCACATGTCCAGAACCCTGGATGGATGGGAAAACTACTAAGTGATTGAAAAACCAAATCTATGCCATGCAAAAATTTACATGAGCCACGTAGTGCAGGTATCATAAGCTGAGAAATTAACATAAAACCACTATGGTGACTTGGCAGTAACAAGCATCAAGCCTTCTGTAGGGACAGCTCCACAATCTCAGACTCACGGAGCTCCCACAGAGAAAAAACCGCTCCCTGCCAAGAAAGAGCTCACAGTTAAAAACAAAACAATAATTACCAACACATAACCTAATATCAGTAATGACTAACATTTACTGTACATGGGCTATATCCCAACACTGTTCTAAATGTAGTCATCTTGACACTCTTCATGACATCTTTATGAGTTTGTATCAGCTAGTTCTTGTTGCATAACAAGTCACCCCAAAACTTAAGCTTAAAATGACAAATGTTGATTATTTCTCACAATTCTGTGAGTCAGCTGTGCAGTTTTTCTAGTCAGGGCAGATATGATGGATCCCTGCTCCACTCACATACACAGTAGAGGCCAGAGGGCAGAATGCCTGGGGCTAGATGACTTAGAATGGCCCTACTCATAAGTTTGGCAGTTGGCTCAATGTCAACTCTGGTTATCAAACCTCAGAGGCTGCCCGGAACATCTTCCACTTCCCTCTATAATTCTCCTCTCTCCCTAGAGTCTTGTACTGTATGTTTCTTGGAATAATGTTCTCAGTGATCTGTGTGTTGGCGTCTCCTTCATGCTGTTCATGGCTCCTCTCACAGGTCAAGGCTTCAAAAAATTCTTTTTTGACATCTACTTAAAGAGGCCTTCCACTGCCAGGCCCTCTCTATTCCAGCGATCTAGAGTATTCTTATTGTCACAAACACAAGCTACTTAAAATCCTACTGATTTATGTATACCTATGTCCTCCCATTAGACTATAAGTTAAGGCAAGGATTTTTCTGACTTATACTCCCATCTTATGTCATAAGACAGAAGATTTTTATGTCATGTTCTAAGGCTGGCACTAAGTGTAGAAGCATAGTGTAGAACCAGTGTAGATAGTAGATCACTCAATAAACACTTTGAAAAACCAAATAAACTCAACCACAACTCAACTGCAAATTTCCATTACAACCTGGAGCATTGCAGTCACATCCCATAAGTGTGTAAGTCTGTATGGGACTCCATGACTGGGCAGCTTAACCAACAGAAATGTATTCTCGGACAGCTCTGGCAGCTGAAAGTCCAAGATCAAGTTGTGGCAGGGCTGGCTTCTTCTCAGGCCTCTCTCCTTGGTTTGCAAATGACTATCTTCTCCCTGTGTCCTCACACGGTCTTCCTTCTGTGGGGGTCTGTGTCCTCATCTCCTCTTCTTGTAAGAGTACTGCACATTGGATTAGGGTCCACACTAACAGCCCCATTTTACCTTAGTCACCCCTTTAAAGGTCTCATCTCCAAAAACGGTCACATTCTGAGGTGCTAGGGGTTAGGGCTTCAACATGGTGGGGGATGACTCAGCCTATAATACCCTCCCTGCATTTAGCATGCCGCTATAGGTCACTTGTGCCCCTTTGGGAACAAGACCATTTTTTTTTTTTATTGCAAAATATGTTTATTGGTAATAACTTTATGTAATTTACTCCCTATATTTGATGTTACAAACTTTAGGGTCTTTGAGATAGGCAGGATCCTTGTATGTAACTGGCATAAACCCCAATATTTGAGCTCTCTTAATTGCTTTTGTGATTTCTTTTTGTTTCTTCCCACAAAGACCTGTTATGTGCCTTCCATAAATGCATCCAGTAAATGGAGAAATAAACTGGAATAAAAGCTGTACATTCTTATAATCTACACGTTTTTCACACAAGATACATTTTTTCAGAGGCTCCTTATAAGGATTTTCCATTGGAATAGGCAGGTCCTCATTGCTGGTTACCTGTTCATATTGTGAACAACTTCTCCACAGCACTGCACGAGTCCCGGGATTTGTGAGGCAGACAAAAGCCGCTGGGAAACGCGTAAACTTTCTCTTCCCTAGCCCACTGCAGAGAGCTACCAGAGCAGCCATGGTTCCTCGCTCCTCCCCTTCCTTTCCTCCGGAACAAGACCATTTTGGAGCGAAAGCAATTTGTATCCCTTGTTTGCACGAGCAACATGTTCACAAGGTTCTGCTTCCGTAAGACCTGAAAACATCAAAGCTTCTCTCTCCCACTGTTCCTCCAGCTAGAGGGCATCATGTGAATAGGAATGCTTTGAGATCCAACCAATGGGAAAATGATTTGGATGAATGCTGAATTTCAGCTTTGGAGGCATATTTTCATGATTTTAGTCACCTCCACATATGGCTGCTGCCTTATTGGGAACCATTCCAGTGCAGGAATGACTTCCTGGAATGCCCCCTTGCCCAAGAGGTCAATCCCCCAATGTCTTGACAAGCAGATGGGATCACTTCCTACGGCACCGTGGGCAGCAGAAGAGAAGCAAGGAGGGAGAGGCGCAGAGCCAGAAGCTAGTCTCTGAGAACTCTCCCAGCCATTATGCTTTAAACCATAGGCCATTTCCAGTAATGCCTGTAAAAAAAGAAGTGTTCTCTGGTCAGGAAAATACTTAAAATGCAATATACTTAATTATAGATGCAATGTAGAGTTTTTTAATAAGAATCATGTGCAGTAGCACTTATCAGAACTCCTATTTCTTGGGGCAAAAAGCACAGCAGCTCTACAAATAACAACTGCATCTATATATATGAAGTCATATTTTATCCTCCTCCACTTCCATGTATGTGTGCTCAGTTGCTTCAGCCATGTCAGACTCTGTTACCCTCTAAGCTGTAGCCTGCCAGGCTCCTCGGTCCATGGGATTCTCCAGGCAAGAATACTGCAATGGGTTGCCATGCCCTCCTCCAGGGGATCTTCCCAACCAAGGGATCGAACTCATGTCTCCTGCATTGCAGGCAGATTCTCTACCACTAAGCCCCCAGGGAAGCCCCACCACCTCCACATAGCAACACACAAATTAGAGATTTCAGTGAATCTTATCGTTCAGAAATAGGTGTTTCCAAATGAAAGATGCAAATTACTACCAAAGCAAAAAAAAAAAAAAAAACGAATTCCTGAAATATTTCAGAAGTGAAATAATAAAAATATATGCTATTTTTATGATCTTATGATATAGATAGTATTTGTCAACTTTAAAAATGTGTAATTTTTGAAATGCAAGTTCTTTTCCAAGTCTAAGAAAACTCTTAACCTAAGTTTGCATTGATAGTTTTGTGTCCTGATTCTGCCCCAGTCCTCGAATTCCATCCCTCCCTTTCCCCTGGCCCTCATGGAAGGAGGCTCAAAGAAGCCAGGGCAGTGAGAACTCAGCCAGATATGACCAAACCCTGGACCCCTGGACAGAGTGAGTTCTGCTTTCCAGAAACTACTAGTGCAGAGGAATGAGCTTGTATTCAGTCGATGGCTTTGCCACACATGGGAGACACAGCCCTAGTTGAGTCTCCTCGCACCTGTGAACCCCATCTCCTCTTTAGAGAGGACACTGGCCTTAACTTCACTGTTTTGGGTCATGTGACTGGACCTTGTAAACTGGGATGTGTAGACATGAAGGGTTAGTTTTCCAAGGGCAATAAGGTGTGCAAGAAAGTACATTTTTCAAACAGATTTTTAGCTAAATCCTTTCTGCATAGATTGCCACTAAGAAATGAGGAAGGAAAAGAAGAGATCATGATAGTCAGGAGCTGGGTACAGTGTTTCAGGGGAGTCTGATCCTCAAGCAGCCCTGGGGTACAGACATCACAAAGAAACCTGACAGAGAGACTCCACGTAGGGCTGAGCTATCCCAGCATGGGGGTCAGGTGGTCTGATGTGTCCCCGACAATGGAGTCTGTCTGGTCCCCAATGTGATAAGCTTCTTAAAGTCACTTTGAAAATGTGTTCAGCAGAAGATGAAGCTACCCTAGGGGATCCCCTGGTGGCTCAGACAGTAAAGAATCTGTCTGCAGGAGACACGGGTTCGATCCCTGGGCCGGGAAGGTCCCCTGGAGAAGGGAATGGCAACCCACTCCAGTATTCTTACATGGAGAAGTCCATGGACAGGGGAACCTGGTGGGCTATAGTCTGTGGGGTCACAAAGAGTCGGACACGACTGAGCAACTAACACTTTCCTCAAGAGAGAGAAAGCCAGGCTTTTACCTGGCAAATGGATCAATCACTTAGATTCTGACTAGGCTGGTTTGAACTTGTGCTCTCTGGAGAAGGACAAGTTTGGTTTTGTTTTCTTCCATTTGCTACTCAGGGTTGCAAAGTGAATGTTAACTTGCAAAAATCAGTCACCATTAATAAAGCACTCATTAAACATTTGGGTGGGTGGATAAGGTGAAATAAGTGAAAAAGTTAAAACTTATATGAAACATGTGTCAAAAAGCTGAGAGACAGCTGAAAATGTCAGAAAGTCCCCAGTGCTCCAAATCACATAAGATAAAACTTGCTTCTGGAATGATTGGACCCGTGAGTGGCTGCTATCAGAGACCTAGATCTTTTAGAGACATTCTTTTCTAAAAACTGTGCAGGCTAATACTTGAAAAGGAAGCATGATTTCTTACCATATGACATTGAAGTTATTTTAGCAATAATAGATTTAGAATGAGGGCTGGGAAAGGAGTAAAGGCTACTGGATCATAGAAATCTGGGGTTTGAGATGGGAACATTCATTTCTCCAACTTTCTATGCAGGAGTGATATCCTTCCTGGGAGCCCCTGAGGATAGCCACCCCTCCCTCTGTGGGGCTTCTAGGTTCCAGCTCCTCACTTTACCCAGCTCTATGAGGGTTCCTTAGCTGACTCCAAATCAACTCCATCTCAGCGTCACTCCTTCAGCTGGAAATGACCTGACATAATCCACAAAACTTAGTCATGGTTGCTAAAAGATGAACAAAGAAGAAGCAGGCTAAAGAGAAAGCTAAAGTCACCCTGCACAGACAACCGATGGCAGAATCTTCCAACACTGATCTATTCACAACAGCTTTCTTATTGCTGGCTATATTAATGTTTTTGCAGAAAAGAAAAGAATCAGCTTGAAAACTTTCTGAAAAACATCCTCCTACACCAGAATTTGTGTTCAAAAGAACTTTAATATTTTAAAAATACCCTTGTTTCAAAAAGATTACTTATGAGGAAAAGTAAAATAAGCAACAACAAAAATCTTTTTCTATTGTCAAATTCATGAAATCCCAATACACATTAAAAATATTTCAAAATGTCCTTGTTTCCACTCTCT
Organism: Dama dama; assembly: GCF_033118175.1. NCBI lineage: Eukaryota > Metazoa > Chordata > Mammalia > Artiodactyla > Cervidae > Dama > Dama dama. The sequence continues at coordinate 22,114,360 of NC_083696.1, read as the reverse complement.
GTCTCAAAATGTTATGTATGTCCTAAAGTAGGCAATAGTAGCTGTCCTCAAGGATCAAATCGCTTATGGAACACTGTGCTGGACATTGTGAAAGCCAGAGAGTAGTCACCAGTCCCAGCAGTACCTGCCAGGTCATGTCCACACACACCAGCCACAGAAATAGGTGTAGTGCTTAGGGGAGAGGGCTCCAAGCCAGCCTTTGTGAGCCCAACTTCTGTGAACTGGGGAGGACGAGAGAACAGGGTGATTTAAGAATAAGTAAGGTAGTACTCATAAAGCTCTCCACGGAGAACCCAACCCACAGTCATAAGCGCTAGCCATTTTCACTGTTTTTACTCATTTCAGTCCAGTAATAGACAATTGTAAATTATTCAGAAATCAATTTCTAGATTGTACATTACTCTGGCGACATTTGCAACATTCTGTTTCACGCTTCTTGGATAAGTTTGCTAGGTTTTGTAAATGTCCTCTGGGACAGAGAAAAGATGAAACTAAATGGAGTCCATTTTCTTTTTTTATCCTGAAAAATAAATAAATAAATAAAAGGGTCAGGAATGGAGCTTCTCCAAGTAAGACCAATGGGTAAGCCGTGGCTGGAGAGATCTGTCAGTCATGTCAAAGAGTTTGGACTTCATTTGAAGAGCACTAAGGAGCTACCAAAATGTTTTCAGCAAAGTACACTCAGCTTTGTGTACTAAGACATGTGGTAGGCTGCCTCCAAGATGGCCCCAGTGATCCATGCATTGTGGTATTCATACTATGTGATCCTCTACCCTCAGGTATAGACTTGATTTAGTGACTGCTTCTAATGACAAAAAATATGATAAAAGTGATAGGTTGATGCTTCCAAGATTAGGTGACTGTGGAGTTCATCCTTGATGCCTCAGTCTCTCCCTCATCACACTAAGGAAAGCCAGCTGTCATGGTGTGAGCTGCCCTATGGAAATACCCACACATGAAGGGACTGATGTCTCCTGCCAACAGTCATGTGAGTGAGCTTGGAAGTTACCTTTCTCCAGTTGAGCTTTCAAGTGATGAAGCCCCTGCCAACACTTATTGCAACTTTTGAGAGATCCTGAGTCAGAGACACCCAGCTAAGCCTTGCCTAGATTCCTGACCCACAGAAATGATGAGATAACAAATATGTGTTGCTTTAAACCACTAATTTGGGGGTTAATTTGTTATGTAGCAATAGATAACTAATACAGATGATTATTCTGGCTAATGTAGGTAATATACTGGGGAATAAAGGTAAGACTGGAAGGAGGAAGACAAATAAAACAGCAGCTACAATAGTTGAAGCAAGGGAAGAGATGTATTTGACCCAGAATGATGTCAGTGAGGACAGAGAGCCCCAAGGTTAGGGAAATATGACATAGGCAGACTTGGAATGAGTATAGAAAATGCATGTAATGGAATCCCACCCCCTTTTCAGGAGAAAGTTCTAAGTATGACTGTAAGCTATCAAGTGACTAATCCAAGAAGAAAATACCGTTACTTACATAATTCATAAAGCTTGCAATATAAAAATGAACCAGTTTCCAAGGAGCAATTTAGTTATTACTTATCTTGAGACCAGAGAGGTGTCTCCAAGGGTTTTCAAAAGAAGGTACTGTTTAATGTAGAAAATACCTCCACAAATGAAATTATCTCTTTGTTTTGCTTTCTCCCTTGATTGCTGATGGCATTAATCTCAAGTAAAATTCAGTGAAGACTCCCTGGTTCCCACTATAGTGAAATCAGGGTCACAGCTGGTTTAATCCAGGCACAGATGGCTGGATATCTAGGAGAAAAACTGAACCACATGCCCATTCTCCACTTAGCTTTTCTTCAAGTGTTGAATTTCACCAAGTCCAAGGTATGATCCCTGGCTGGAGATGGAAGGCATTGACTGGCTATGAACATTTGAATGTCAACCCTGGTGGAGAGAATGCTCACTGTAATGCTAGGAGGAATGTTAGAATGTAAAGAACAGAATGTGAAAAAAAGAACAGACAGTGAACATGTAATTTTGGATTTACTGTAGCTCCCAAAGTTCTATAACAGAGAGATGAGCTTAAGATTAGCCTCAAAATCTTCAAAGGAAATGTAACAAAAGCCAAGAAAGTAGCTGTTGATGTGGGAGCCCCTATATCTGTTCCAAGCAGAGTTCAAGCTTGGTCCGTACTTGGGACCTCACAGGACAGGGTGGGCAAGTCTTGTTTAGGCAGCATCACCTTCAATGCTCAGCAGTCCTTTGTCACCTTGGAAAGCTTCACGTTGGAAGATGTATTCTAGCCCCATTTGTGAATTCAAGAGATGAACAGAGAAAATGAAAAGAATAGAGGTAAAATAGTCATGGGGGAGGAGGTAGTGCTGGGAAATGGCTACGGGCACATGAAATTCAAGCTCTAATGGCCTAATTGTAGCAACCTAATTTAGTTGATGTCTCATTGGAAAAGCTGAATAAAATACCAATGCATCATCTGAAGATGTTAGTGATCTGGTCACTAGAACTTGACCAAGATTCCATAGAGAAGGGAAACATATCGACATGAGTTGAGCAATCTACATAGTTCTGCCCCTCTAGGAATTTGCAGAATCACAAAAAAAAACATGGAGCAGAAAGGCTGAGCATTCAGCAGTAATATGGACTTGAGAAGGCAAAAATGGGGGCCCAGGGTTTCCAAAATGCCCAGGACTTGGGAGATCAGTCTCCTGGAGAGTAGGAAAACTCAGAAACATGAGCCTATATTCTGACCCAAGTTTTAATTTGAGACATTTTCAGATTTTAAAAATTTGTTTGGTCCTATGGACTGAATTGTGTCCCCCCCCAAAGTCATAATGTTGAAACCTTCGTCCCCAGTGTGATAATATTGGGAGATGGAACCTTTGAAAAGTAATTCGGTTTAGATGAGGTCATAAAGATAGGGCCATCAATCAGCATCTTAGAACACAGTGAGAAGGTAGCCACCTGCAAGGCAGGAAGAGGCTCTTATTAGACCCTGACCCCAGACTTCTGGTCTCCAGAACTATGAGAAATAAATGTTGTTTAAGCAACCAAGTCTACAGTATTTGCTGTGGCATCCCATGCTAAGACACCTGACAAACTAGACAGAAATTCTGATGGTCTCAAAATGCTGAGGAATTTTAGTCCTCTGAGCAGGAGGCCTAATAAACTTCCTAGGTTTTCAGTTTGGACCCTTAAGAGACTATACATAGTACAGTCTGCATGCTTGTGTGTTAAGTCACTTCAGTCGTATCCAACTCTTTGCGATCCTATGGACTGTAGCCCTGTTTGTGTGTGTGTGTGTGTGTGTGTGTGTGTGTGTGTGTATACACACATATAATAGACCCAGATCCAGATATGAGAATATTCAAACAGTGATTTTTAAAATAATTATGACATGTTCAACAAATTAAAAGACAAAACAGGAGTTAGCAGAGAAAAAGTGATAAGAAATCAAATGAAAATTCTAGGGCTGAAGAATGCAGTCATTGAAATTAGGAGATCAATGAGTGGATTCACCCTAGATTGGTTTCAGTAGAAGAAAAGATTTGGAAACAAAAAAAAAAAAAAAAAAAAAAATCTGTGATAGAAATGTCCATAATGAAAGAGAATTTAAAGTATAACATACAAAAAGTTATTTAAGAAACAAATGTGATGTGATAAAATGGTCTATTTTATAACTGAAGTGCCAGCAAGGAAGAAGAAGGAGATGATGATCGAAGCAATGCTTGTTGCTCAGTCGTGTCCGACTCTTTGCAGTCTGGCTCTTTGTAGTCCGCCAGGCTCCTCTGCCCATGGGATTCTTCAGGCAAGAATATTGGCATGGGTTGCCATGCCCTCCTCCAGGGGATCTTCCCAACCCAGGGATCGAACCCATATCTCCTGCATTCCAGACAGATTCTTTACTGTCTGAGCCATCAGAGAAGCCCTGATGGAAGCAATAGTTGTAGACAATTTCTCAAAACTCATGAAATCCAAACAAGTTCAGTGAATCCCAAGCAGGTTAAATACAAAGAAAAACATATGTACATACCATCATGGTAAACTGCTGAAAACCAACAGCAAAGGAGAAATCTTTAGAGCAGCCAGAAAAAAATTGAAAGACAGATTAACTTCAAAGGGGCAACAGTAAGATATTTAGCTGATTTTTTCAGAAGAAGCAGTGAACATAGAAGACAGTGAAATGATGTCTGTATGAAGCCAGAAGAAAATCCTGCACAGGACATGTAGGCAGGGAGAAATATTTGAGGCCATTTGTCTCATCTCTACAAAAGGAAAATAAGCTTCTGGCTTGTCCCTTGATGACCTAGACAGCTGTGATGAGAGTTTCTACTGTTTTATTTTCACTGTTTTCGATCTTTACTACTGATTCGTTGTTTGCTTTCTTTGCATAGCTGTAACAGAGCATTACATGAATCTGATTCCAAAAAAATATTTTAATACACTATTGATGGATGAAAGCATGAATCTTGCTTTTGAAAACTCTATTAGTGGGAGTTTCCTCCCATCAAATACTTATAAATTAATGAGATCTTTGCTGACTTTAGCTGCACATTCTAGTGACTAATTAGAAGGGTATATAGCTTCTCTCCACATGCCACACGAAAATCTTTCATCTACACGGCTGTTAAGCCCCAGGCTTTTAATTAAAACTGTCTGAAGAGGAATCCTACTCAGGATACCCTAGGAGTTTGTGAGAGATACATGAGATTATCCATGTAAAACTCTTAGCATAGTGAAGATTTTGTTTTCTCTAATAGGCACAGTATCCATGTTTCCAATAATTTGGCAATGCTAGTGGAAAAAGCTGGTTCTTTTGGCAAGTGTGCACCCTCTATAATCAGTTGATGGCATCTGAGACAAAGCATGTTCCCCTGGGATAGCCTCACGGGGGAGCAGGGTCTGTGTGTCCCAGTTAACAACCGTTAGTTTCTAAGAGATGGAAAGAGGGGAAAGTTGTTAACGCAATCACACTCTTATAAACCTTCTCTCCTTCAGGTGTGCTCTGAGTAAACACTGGCTACATCCTGCTCCCCGGAATCTCTGACACCAGTCATTTTTCAAAACATGCAACTATCTTGTGGAGAGTTTGCATGTGTGTTTCAGTGATGTACCTCTCCTTCTCCCTGTGTGACTGTGGTATTGTGATATGAAAATGGAGTTTTATCTTGCGAGTTTGCATTTCTAGTCACTGGAGTCTTCCTTTGAGTCTCTTGCCTCCATCCATAAAACTCCATTTCTTGTCCTCAGTCAGAAATAGTGAAAGCCGAGAAGTAGGAGCCAGAAGTGGTGAATTCTTAATCCCTTCAACAGCTATTCTAAAGTGGAGTGGATGGGATCTCTAGAGTTTATTTTAGTTTCACCAGAATAATCACAAAACTGAGAACCATGACATGGTCTTTTCAATTTTTTTTTTTTTTTTTCAGAAACTGATAGGCAACATGTGCATTGATTAGATTCAACTTTGCAATTCTAATTTCTCTAAATAGAGTGTGATCTGAAACATAAAACTGAAAATTCAGACTCGATGTTTTTTCAAGTAGACAATGCATACTTAGGATTGGTATCTTTACTTTTTCTGTTTTAATCAATGAAATTTTTCAATCTTTTATGGAAGTGTAATCTGCAGTACAGAAAAATATATGAGTCACAAATGTGTGCATGTATCATAAGTGTGCACACATTATAAAACTATCCCCTTGATGCATTTTCACAAAAACACCTGTGTAGATAAGAATAATAATAAAATAACCTACTAGATTGTCACATCCTAAGGTCCTGGGCTTGGAAAGTTCAGTGAGTGTGGTTCAGAGCTCAGCCTCCACCAGAAAGGGTCATCTTCTCTGTTTTCAGGATTGAGGCTGTGAACTAGATATTGTTTGTGAGGGTGGTAGGAAGAAGGTTTTATTACTATCAGTTCAGTTCAGTTGCTCAGTCGTGTCCGACTCTGCAATCCCATGAACTGCAGCACGCCAGGCCTCCCTGTCCATCACCAACTCCCGGAGTCCACCCAAACCCATGTCCATAGAGTTGATGATGCCATCCAAGCATCTCATGCTCTGTCATCCCCTTCTCCTCCTGCCCTCAGTCTACTTTGCTACTATAAACCCCAAAATTTTCAGGTAACAATCTCATTCTTTGTAAAGTTCAGCAGATGAAAACCCAGAGGCTCAGGGTTACAATGTGCCCACAGTTCAGAATGTGGAGGCGCGCTCTCATGACAAGGCAGAGATGCTGTGCTAAGACCAGGAGAATCAGTGAGCTCACCAGCAGGGCCCCCAGGTGAGCCCAGGACCCAGCATGAACAAGAGAGCCCCAGATGGATTTAAAATGTGTTCCCGAGGCAGATGTGTGTGGCCTCTGGTCAAGGGTCAAAAAAATCATCAAGTACTAGCACTTGAGAGAATACTTGATCTGTATCTCCTCCAACAGTGATTTGGGTTGTGCTCCTGCAAAAAGTCCTGGACTTCTCAAGAACCAACAGGTTAAACCCATGGCATGAAGTTATTAGCAAAGTCCAGACACATCATAGATCCAGGCAACAGCTGCAGGAAGTTTCAGTTCCAGGTCTCCACACAGGATTTAGCCTAAGTTCTCAGAAATGATGCAGGTACATCCCAGGTAACCCAAATCTCTACCTAGCTTCCTGTAGCAGAGGCCACTGTATTCTCTGTTGTGGAATGCAGTTTCACCCTTGCTCCCCATCTCTGCATGCTGTGTCCTCATCTACTGGTCCATTCAGGGATGTATTTCTCAGTGCCGAGTGAGGTAGTCACTTCTTATGATGTTATTCCAGAAGACCATTAGCTCACTGTGAGTTCTCTGATTCTTTTTTTTTTTTAATTGAATGATAATTGCTTTACAGAATTTTGTTGTTTTCTGTCAAACTTCAATACAAATCAGCCATAGGTAAACATGTATCCCCTCCCTTTTGAACCTCCCTCCCATCTCCCCCCACACCCCACCCCTCTAGGTTGATACAGAGCCCTTGTTTGAGTTTCCTGAGACATACAGCAAATTCCCCTTGGCTATCAATTTGGCATATGGTAATGTAAGTTTCCATGTTACTCTTTTCATACATCTCACCCTCTCCTCCACTCTCCCCATGTCCATAAGTCTATTCCCTATGTCTATTTCTCCATTGCTGCCCTGTGAATAAATTCTTCAGTACCATTTTTCTAGATTCCATACATGTGTGTTAGAATATGATATTTATCTTTCTCTTTCTGACCCACTTCACTCTGTATAATAGGTTCTAGGTTCATCCACTTCATTAGAGCTGACTCAAATGCATTCCTTTTATGGCTGAGTAATTTTCCATTGTGTATATGTACCACAACTTCTTTATCCATTCTTCTGTCAACGGACATCTAGGTTGCTTCCATGTTCTGGCTACTGTAAATAGTGCTGAAAGAACAATGGGAAACATGTGTCTTTTTCAACCCTGGTTTCCTCAGGGTATATGCCTAGGAGTGGGATTGCTGGGTCATATGGTGGTTTTATTTATAGTTTTTTAAGGAGTCTCCATGCTGTCTTCCATAGTGGCTGTATCAGTTTATATTCCCACCAATAATGCAAGAGCATTCCCTTTTCTCCACACCTTCTCCAGCATTTACTGTTTGTAGACTTTTTGATGATGGTCATTCTGACTGGTGTAAGGTGATATCTCATTATGGTGTTGATTTGCATTTCTCTAATAATGAGCAATGTTGAGCACCTTTTCATGTGTTTGTTAGCCATCTGTGTGTCTTCTTTGGAGAAATGTCTGTTTAGGTCTTTTTCCCACTTTTTGATTGGATTGTTTGTTTACCTGGTATTAAGTTGCATGAGCTGCTTGTATATTTTGGAAATTAATCCTTTGTCAGTTGTTTCATTTGCTATTATTTTCTCCCACTCGGAGGGTTGTCTTTTCACCTAGCTTATAGGTTCCTTTGCTGTGCAAAAGCTTTTAAGCCTAATCAGGTCCCACTTGTTTACTTTTGTTTTTATTTCTATTACTCTAGGAGGTGGGTCATAGAGGATCTTGCTTTGATTTATGTCATCAAGTGTTCTGCCTATGTTTTCCTCTAATAGTTTTATAGTTTCTAGTCTTACTTTTATGTATTTAATCCATTTTGAGTTTATCTTTGTGTATGGTGTTAGGAAGAGTTCTAATTTCATTCTTTTACATGTAGCTGTTCAGTTTTCCCAACACCATTTATTGAAGAGGCTGTCTTTGCCCCATTGTATATTTTTGCCTCCTTTGTCAAAAATAAGGTACCCATAGGTGCATGGGTTTATTCCTGGGCTTTCTATCTTGTTCCATTGGTCTATATTTCTGTTTTTGTGCCAGTACCATACTGTCTTGATGACCATAGCTTTGTAGTACAATCTGAAGCCAGGAAGGTTGATTCCTCCAGCTCCATTCTTCTTTCTCAAGACCATTTTAGTTATTCAGGGCCTTTTGTGTTTCTATATGAATTATGAAATTTTTTGTTCTAGTTCTGTGAAAAATGCCATTGGTAATTTGATAGGGATCACATTGAATCTGCAAACTGCATTTGGTAGTATAGTCATTTTCACACTATTGATTCTTCCTAGCCAAGAACATGGAATATCTCTCCATCTGTTTATGTCATCTTTGATTTCTTTCATCAGTGCCTTATAATTTTCTGTGTACAGTTCTTTCAGCTCCTTAGGTAAGTTTATTCCTAGATATTTAATTCTTTTTGTTGCAATGGTGAATGGGGTTGAATCGTTAATTTCTCTTTCTGATTTTTCATTGTTAGTATATAGAAATGCAAGTGATTTCTGTGTATTGATTTTGTATCTTGTGACTTTGCTAAATTCACTGATTAGCTCTAGTAATTTTCTTATACTATCTTTAGGGTTTTCTGTGTACAGTATCATGTCATCTGCAAACAGTGAGAGATTTACTACTTCTTTTCCAATCTGGATTCCTTTAATTTGTTTTTCTTCTCTGATTGCTGTAACTAGGACTTCCAGAACTATGTTGAATAATAGTGAGGAAAGTGGACGCCCTTGTCTTGTTCCTGATCTTAGGGGGCATGATTTCTGTTTATCAACATTTAAAATAATGTTTGCTGTAGGCTTTTCATATATGACCTTTACTATTTTGAGGTAGGTTCCTTCCATGCACATTTTTTGAAGAGTTTTAATCATAAATGGAAGCTGAATTTTGTCAAAGGCTTTTTCTGCATCTATTGAGATGATCATACAGTTTTTACCTTTCAATTTGTTGATACTGTGTATCACATTGATTGATTTGTGTATATTGAAGAATCCTTGCATTCCTGGAATAAACCCAACTTGATCATGGTGTATGAGCTTTTTGATGTGTTGCTGAATTCTGTTTGCTAAAATTTCATTGAGGATTTTTGCCTCTATATTCATCAGTAATATTGGCCTGTAGTTTTCTTTTTTGCGTTGTCTTTGTCTGGTATTGATATCAGGGTGATGGTGACTTCATAGAATGAGGTTGGAAGTGTTTCTTCCTCTGCAATTTTTTGAAAGAGTTTTAGAAGTATAAGTATTACCTCTTCTCTAAATGTTTGATAGAATTCTCCTGTGAAGACATCTGGTCCTGGGCTTTTGTTTTGGGGAGATTTTTTATCATAAGTTCAATTTCAGTGCTTGTAATTAGGTTGTTCATAATCTCTATTTCTTCCTGGTTCAGTCTTGGAAGATTGAACTTTTCTAAGAATCTGTCCATTTCTTCCAGGTTATCCGTTTTATTGCCATAGAGTTGTTCATAATAGTCTCTTATAATCCTTTGCATTTCTGCATTCTCTGTTGTAACCTCTCCTTTTTCATTTCTAATTTTGTTTATTTGATTCTTCTCTCTTTTTTTCTTGTTGAGTCTGGCTAAAGGTTTGTCAGTTTTGTTCATCTTCTCAAAGAACCAGCTTTTGGTTTTATTCATCTTTACTATTGTTTCTTTTGTTTCTTTTTCATTTATTTCTGCTCAGATCTTTATGATTTCTTTCCTTCTACTAAAATTGAGGGGTTTTTTTGTTATTCTTTTTCCAGTTGTTTTAGTTGTAAAGTTAGGTTGTCTATTCAATTTTTTTCTTGTTTCTTGAGGTAGGATTGTATTGCTGTTAACTTCCCTCTTAAAACTGCTCTGCAGCTCAATTCCAGAAAAATAAATGACCCAATCAAAAAATGGGCCAAAGAACTAAACAGACATTTCTCCAAAGAAGACATACAGATGGCTAACAAACACATGAAAAGATGCTCAACATCACTCATCATCAGAGAAATGCAAATCAAAACCACAGTGAAGTACCATTACACACCAGTCAGGATGGCTGCTATCCAAAAGTCTACAAGGAATAAATGCTGGAGAGGGTGTGGAGAAAAGGGAACCCTCTTACACTGTTGGTGGGAATGCAAACTAGTACAGCCGCTATGGAGAACAGTGTGGAGATTTCTTAAAAATCTGGAACTAGAACTGCCATATGACCCAGCAATCCTACTTCTGGGCATACACACCGAGGAAACCAGATCTGAAAGAGACACATGCACCCCAGTGTTCATTGCAGCACTGTTTATAATAGCCAGGACATGGAAGCAACCTAGATGCCCATCAGCAGACGAATGGATAAGGAAGCTGTGGTACATATACACCATGGAATATTACTCAGCCATTAAAAATAATACATTTGAATCAGTTCTAATGAGATGGATGAAACTGGAGCCTATTATACAGAGTGAAGTAAGCCAGAAAGATAAAGAACATTACAGCATACTAACACATATATATGGAATTTAGAAAGATGGTAATGATAACCCTATATGCAAAACAGAAAAAGAGACACAGATGTACAGAACAGACTTTTGGACTCTGTGGGAGAAGGCAAGGGTGGGAGGTTTTGAGAGAACAGCATCGAAACATGTATATTATCTATAGTGAAACAGATTACCAGCCCAGGTTGGATGCATGAGACAAGTGCTCGGGCCTGGTGCACTGGGAAGACTCAGAGGGATTGGGTAGAGAGGGAGGTGGCAGGGGGGATCGGGATGGGGAATACATGTAAATCCATGGCTGATTCATGTCAATGTATGACAAGACCCACTGCAATGTTGTAAAGTAGTTAGCCTCCAACTAATAAAAATAAATGAAAAAAAAAAAAAAAACTGCTCTTGCTGCATCCCATAAGTTTTGAGTTGTCATGTTTTCATTGTCATTTGTTTCTAGAAATTTTTTGTTTTCCCTTTTGATTTCTTCAGTAACCTATTGGTTATTTGGAAACATGTTGTTTAATCTCCATGTGTTTGTGTTTCTTACAGTTTTTTTCTTGTAATTGATATCTCCTGTCATAGCATTGTTGTTGGAGAAGATGCTCGATCTGATTTCAATTTTATTAAATTTACTGAGGTTTGATTTGTGACCCAAGAAGTGATGTATCCTGGAGAATGTTCCATGTGCACTTGAGAAGGTGTATTCTTCTGCATTTGGGTGGAATGTCCTGAAAGTATCAATGAGATCCATCTCATCTAATGTATCATTTAAGACTTGTGTTTCCTTATTAATTTTCTGTTTTGATGATCTGTCCATTGGTGTGAGTAGGGTGTTAAAGTCTCCTACTATTACTGTGTTACTGTCAATTTCTCCTTTAATGTCTGTTACTATTTGTCTTTTGTATTAAGATGCTCCCATGTTGGGTGCCTAGATATTTACAATTCTCGTGTCTTCCTCTTGGATTGACCCCTTGATCATTATGTAGTGTCCTTCCTTATCTCTTGTAATCTTCTTTATTTTAAGGTCTATTTTGTCTGATATGAGGATTACTACTCCAGCTTTCTTTTGCTTCCCATTTTCATGGAGTGTATTTTTCCATCCTCTCACTTTCAGTCTATATGTGTCTTCAGATCTAAAGTAGGTTTTTTGTAGACAACATATATAAGGGTCTTGTTTTTGTATCCATTCAGCTAGTCTGTGTCTTTTGGTTGGAGCATTTGATCCATTTACATTTAAAGTAATTATTGATATATATGTTCCTATTGCAATTTTCTTAATTGTTCGGGGTTAATTTTGTAGATATTTTTTCTTCTGTTGTATTTCTTTTTTTTTTTTTAGGGTATAAAAATTTATTACACATACAGAATATTACCACTAACAAATGCAGACAGGTGAGGACACCACAGTACGGGATGGAGCACGGCTAGCTCTTTGGAAAGTGAACGGGTTGGGTAGCCTGGAGCCTCATGCCACGCAGGTTGGCCAGTCAGATGGGAAAGCACATGCCTAACTCCAGGGACGTCGGGGCGTCCAGTGACCGCTCTGGGTGTGGGCGGCCTTCCCATCTGATCTGGGGCTTCGAAGGACGCCACACCCAGAAGCAAGCAACCGAAGCGAAGGGGCTTCCTATGGTGGCCCAGGCTTGTCTCTGAAGTCACGGCAACACCAGAGTCAGCAGTGTGTTTAACTGGATGATTTCCACAAACTACACACGACGTTTCTAACCATCACACTTCGGTGAAGTACAAACATGAAGTTACAGGCTGTGGGAAGAGAAGGCAGCACCTTCCAGTCCCAGTTGGTCTGGGGGGTGAGGGCGGAGGGGGGGGGGTGTTTCTTTTTAAACCGAGCCCCTCATTTCAATGTACAAAAGAATTACTCTGATCGGCATTAAATTGTATTGAAAACAAAATGGACTAAAAAGCAAATACTACTCTATGTTGGGGTGAAAATGGGAGGAAAGAATGAGTCCTTCAAAGCAGAAGGGAGACAGTCGGGGAAGGTTCTGGGCCGTGACCCTTGGCGGTCACTCAGCTGCTCCATTTTTACTTTTGGTGGTCTCAGGAAGGTCCGGTTTTTCTCCTCTTTCTTTCCTTTCGTATTGGCTTGGAAGTTTCGCCAGCTGTCCACGCGACCATCTCGACTTTCCTCAAAATTTTTCTGCCACTCCCTTTCTCGTTTGGCTTTTTCTTGAGCTTCAATCTCTTCCTCCCGTTGTCGCTTCCTTTCATGCATCTCTTTGGCTTCTCTCTCTTTCCTTTTAATTTCCAACTCAGCAAAGAGTTTCACTGTCTGTTTGTATACTGCTTGTTTGAACAGCTCAGGGTCATCCTCCTCCACATTTGTAGGCTTTCCTTCCTTCTTTAATTGCCTTTTTGGCTCTTTCAAGGTGTGCTCCACGTATTCTTTTCCTGCCTGAATTACATCCAGGGCCCTCTTCTTTTGTTCCTGATCCAGTAGCAACTTGTAAGCTTTGTCCACAGCTTCAAAAGCCTTTTGTGCTCTGTCAGCATCATCTTGATTTTTGTCAGGATGCACCAGTATGGATAACTGCCGAAACCTCTTTTTTATTTCTTCATCTATCACTTCAGGATCTATCTGAAGAACCTCAAACGGGTTCAAATTGAAGTAGGAGGAACCAGGACGAGTCAATCTTTCAATCTGATTTTTGGACGTTAGAACTGAATCTCTCTTCTCTATTTGTTTCACCTCACTGTAGAAGGTCATAAATGCTTCCTCCGTGCTGCCTCCTCCACCTGAAGCCCCGCTCTGTCCTGGAGCCGCCATTTCCCCCTGTTGTATTTCTTGACTATATACATCCCTTTAACATTTGCTGTAAACCTGGTTTGGTGGTTCTGAATTCTGTTACCCCTTGCTTGTCTGAAAATCTTTTTCTTTCTCCATCAATTTTGAATGAGATCCTTGCCAGGTACAATAATCTTGGATATAGATTTTTCCCTTTCAGTATTTTAAATATATCCTGCCATTCCCTTTTGGCCTGCAGCATTTCTGATGAAAGATCAGTTGTTAAACATATGGGGTTTCCCTTGTATGTTACTTGTTGCTTTTCAATTGCTGCTTTTAATATTCTTTCTTTCTGTTTAGTCTTTGTTAGTTTGATTAGCATGTCTTAGCATGTTTCTCTTTGAGTTTATCCTGTATGGGACTCTTCATGCCTCTTGGACTTGATTGACTATTTCCTTTTCCATGTTGGGGAAATTTTCAACCATAATCTCTTCAAAAATTTTCTCATACCCTTTCTTTTTCTCTTCTTCTTCTGGGACCCCTATTATTCAAATATTTGTGCATTTGATATTGACTCAGAGGTCGCTAAGACTATCCTCAGTTCTTTTCATTCTTTTTACTTTATTCTGCTCTTCAGAAGTTATTTCCACCATTTTATCTTCCAGCTCACTGATTTGTCCTTCTGCTTCAGATATTCTGCTATTGATTCCTTCTAGAGTATTTTTAATTCCAGTAATTGTGCTGTTTGTCTCTGCATGTTTATTCTTTAATTCTTCTAGATATTTGTTACTTGATGCTTGCATTTTCTCCATTCTGTTTTCAAGGTTTTTGATCATCTTTACTATCATTTTCCTGAATTCTTTTTCAGGTAGCTTGCCTATTTCCTCTTCATTTATTTGGACTTCTGTGTTTCTAGTTTGTTCCTTGATTTGTGTAGCATTTCTCTGCATTTTCATTATTTTTTTTTAACTTACTGCATTTGTGGTCTCCTTTTCCAAAGCTTCAAGGTTGAATTCTTTTTTCCTTTTGGTTTCTGCCCTCTAAGTTTGGTCCAGTGGTTTGTGTAAGCTTCTTTTAGGGTGAAATTTGTGGTGAATTTTTGCTTGTTTGTTTTTCCTCTGATGGGCGAGACTGAGTGATATGGTAATCCTGTGCACTGATGACTGGGTTTATATTTTTGTTTTGTTTGTTGTTTAGATGAAGCATCCTGCCCAGGGTGCTACTGGTGGTTGCATGATGCCAGCTCTTGTATTCAAGTGGTTTCCTTTATGTGGGTTCTCACTATTTGATACTCCATAAGGTTAGTTCTCTGGTAGTCTAGGGTTGGAGTTAGTGTTTCCACTCCAAAGGTCAGGGCTTGATCTCTTGTCAGGAACAGAGATTCCACAAGTGGTTTGTTACAGCATTAAGTGAGATTAAAACAAATATACAAAAATGAGAAACCAAAGATGAACCCCAGACAAATGGCAATTACAAAATCAGGCAAATAACAATTAAAATAATAGAACGTACATATATATATATATATATATATACACACACCCAGGAGCAAAGTCAAAACAGTTCAACAAAAATAAAATACAATAACTTGACCCAGGGAACAAAGGAAAACTAAAATTATACCTACCAGAACAAAACTAACCAAAGCGCAAACTGGAAAACAAAACTAAAGCAAGGTGCCAATTGGGAAATAAAGCAATGAAAATAAAACTAATAAATATGTTAAGAGGAAAGGAAAGAAAGAATAGCTATGCAAAGTTAAATAGAGGTAGATGAAGAAGATTTATATACATTGAAGATTAACTGCAAGGGGGAAAGAACAGTAGGATTGGCAAACAAAAGAATAAATGTAGGAAAAAATAATATGTTTAAGAAAATTAAAAATTGAAATTATAAAATAGAGGAAAAAATAACAGAAGAAGAGAAAAGGAAAAAAAGGAAAACTTCACAGAACTGCAATGGCCCAACATAGAGGTAGAGGCAGAGGTTTATAATGACAATAAAATCGTGACTCAATATACACATATACATATACACCCATAAGCAAAATTGAAACAGTCCAACAAAAATAAAGTAAAATAGATCGACCTGGCAAACAAAGGGAACCAAAAATTATGTCTACCAGAACAAAACTAACTAAAGCAAGGTGCCAAATGGTGTATAAAGCACTGAAAATAAAACTAAAAAATATGTTGAGACTAAAGGAAAGGAAAAAAAGAAAGAGAGATTAGATATGCAAAGTTAAATAGAAGTAGATAAATAGGATTTATATATATTAAAGAGTAACTGCAAGGGGAAAAGAACAGCAGGAAAAACAAAAAAATAAATGTGGAAAAAATAATAATAGGTTTAAAAAATTGAAATTAAAAAGACAAAAAAAAAAAAAAAAAAAAAAAAACCTCCCCAGAACTACAAACGCCTGATATGGAAGCAGAGGTTTATAATAACAATAAAAAATGTGACTGAGAAAAAAAAAAAAAAGCCCAAAAGCTTAGTTAGATTTCATAGTGCCAATAAAATCGACAACTATAACAGAGGGGGGAATAATGGAAAGAAAAAAAAAAGCCAAGAGAATCTCCAGAACACCTCAAAACATAAGAATAATAAATGTTTTTCTTGAATCACTGCTGTCAGAGTCCTTTCCTTCGCTGGGAGTCACAGTCCATTTCACCTCCCTAAGAAGCCCTCTAACACTATGATGATCTCTGGACCTGCTATGAGGGCAGCTCAGATTTTAATCTGGTTCTACTCCTGTGTGTTCTTGCCTTCAATGTTCAGGGCTATCAGAATTTGTGTGTCTTCTTTTGTGGCAGTTCTCAGTGACCTTTTATATATTCCACAGACACAGAGTCTGCCTAGTTGATCGTGTGGATTTAATCTACAGCTGTACAGTTGGTGAGAGGGTTTGGGGACTTCTTCTTTAGTCACACTGCCCCTTGGTTTCAATTGAGATTTTATTTTCACTTCTGCATGCGGGTCATCCACTGGGGTTTGCTCCTGAGGCTGCCCTGGAGGACTTGGGTTTGCCCCTGGGAGGGCCAGGTGTGGAGGTGGAGCAGCTGCTTGGGTCACAGGGGTTCTGGCAGCACCAGGTACTCAGGGGAGTTGGCGGCTAGGACAGCAAGAAATATAGTGCTCTAGAAGGGTATAGAAACCAGTATTGGCCAATACGCTCCAGTATTCTTGCCTGGAGAAGCCCCCTCTCTGACAGAGAAGCCTGGCAGGCCACGGTCCACAGGGTCCCAATGAGTCAGACACGACCAAAGTGACCCTGTGCGTATGGATGCAACACTCTTTTAGCCTGTAGCAGCTCTGCCCCAGTGAGAGCTGAGCATGAAGGTAGCACAGCTGTTGGGCTTGCGGGGGCCCTGGTGGTGCCAAGTGTGCAGGGACATGGACTGCCTCCACCGCTGGAGTCATGGCCCTATCAGAGTCTTTTTTTTTTTTTTTAAATTTATTTATTTCTTTATTTTTTCAGTGGGTTTTGTCATACATTGACATGTCTTTTATCAAGCCTCTTGTAGCTGGCGATCAGAAGGCCTCTTTGGCCAGTCTTTCTCCATAGCTCCACCCGTTCAGGCACTTAGAGGGCTTCCTTGCCTGGGACCCTTCTCTATTATTTGGTGCATCAGGCACACAGAGGGGCCTCCCGCCTGGGGTTCTACTCTGTAGTTCACTGTGTCAGGCATTTGGTGGGCCAGGCTTTCTCTTGCTCAGCTGCTGATGCTGGCATGCGGAGGGAGAGAGGCTATGGTGATGGCTCCACCCCCTACGCGTGACTCAGCAATACTGCCTTGCTTCCATGGCTGCCGAGATTTCCTCCACAGACATTCCCCACCACAGTCTCCTCCTTCACATCCCCTCTATCCATCTCTCTGCAGTCAACAGCAGTCCTGGCCCTGGGATTGCTCCACAATCCCTAAACTCCAGCTCCCAACCACTGTCCCATCTAGGGTATGTATGGCTACAGCAAGGGCTGTCTGATTCTCATTCCATTTAGGATGCCACAGATCAACTGTTCCCCTCTCAGCCTTTAATGTTTCTCCTCCGACTCAGACAATTGCCCCAGTGTGAGGATCAGACCCCTGCTTCAGTTCCCCCACCTGCCGAGGGCAGGTCCAGTCCCACTAACACTTCCATTTTTCCCCCTTGTTTCTTTGTTTTACCAAGTTTTGTGTGGGTCTATACATTCTTTTCTACTGGTCAGGTACTCCTGTCTGCTGTCTGATGTTCTGCATGCACTTCTGTGTTTGAAGGTGTATTCCTGATGTATCCATGGAGAGAGATGTATTCTACATCCACCTACTCCTCCACCATCTTGTTCCTCCTCCTCTGATTCTGAAATATACCTTTTCTCATGGATCTCTCACAACTGCAAAAATATTCACTTAGTTGTATTATTTTTATATTTTCATATATTTTCATATATTTCCATAGCTTCTCCTTTCTCATTGAGAGTAGTTTTTTCTAATGAAATTCTAAGGCATCCTTCCCTTACTCGTTTTTTTTTTTTTTTTTTTCAGAAAATATTGCTGTGATTCTTTTGGAGGCTGCCACATAAAATGCATTTGTACTGCTCTGTTTTTATCCTGCTGTCTCCTGCAGCAAAACAAATCGATTATCAAATTCCACCCTGTCACTTATTTTTGAGAGACCGCAGTATCCAAACACTAAAAGAGGCCTCACAGGGACAATACAAATGATTTAAGGGATGATATTGGTCCTTGCACTTGAGTAAATGGTGTGAGAGAGATAGAAGGACCCTGTTGATCAATATCTTACAAGGCCAGAGCTCAGCTAAGCATTTAAATTACCCCTTGAGTTCCCCGACCCTCTATATAACATCTACAGAAATAGTAATTTCAGCAGCCCCTGTTTGTTAGAAAAAATTATCATCTCTTCTCTGGTAACTTTAAACTAGACAATGGTCTTTCAGCCTGGGATATAGTGGAGTCTCAAGTAAATGTTTTGAGATAGATGGATGGATGGATGAATAGATAAAGGGATTCATGACTAGATGGATGACTGAATGGATGGGATGCATGCATGATGGATGCATAGGTAGATCAATAGATGGATGGATAAATGGATGTATAGATGGATACATGCATGGATGGACAAATGTAGTAGTTATTCTGATATTGGATAGCCCTATAGGAAGTTAGTTTGGTGTGGTAGCCTGGTGTGGCTATGTGATTGTGCAGAAGTTACCTAATGTTTCTGTCTTGTGTCCTTATCTGTAAAAATGAGCCAATACAGGTCTATGATCTCTTTACCAAAAATCTTTGTAGACTTGTTAGGAGTTGAGAAGTGTTCAGATTTTAAGAGGACAGTAGTTTTACAGAAAATAAGAAAATTTTGTAAAGCAATTATCCTTCAATTAAAAAAGTAAATCAAGTAGGAAAAAAAAAAAAGAGGACAGTAGAGCATATGGCCATTCTTTTTTGATACCAAATGAGTTATGACAATTTTCTGGGCTCTTAGAGAACTTTAGCTCTTATCATTGAACATAAGAAAATGTGAATTTATCTTCTGTTCCTTACAGTTTATTTGAGGATGGTCATGGGATCATAAACACATATACTGATTTACGTGATTGTTTTCTGCCATCCCTGCAATACTAACTATAATCATCATGAAAGTGAGGACAGTATTCCATATACATACCTGACACACAGCAAGTGGTCAATAAAGACACTGGAAGGTATGGAAGGTGGAAGGGAGGGAAGGAAGAAGAATCCTGACTTCTATATTTCCCACCACCAGGTTCTATGAACATCACCCGCAGCAAATCCATGCTCCAAGCTCAACAGACACATTGATTCTTGTCTTTAACTATCTGCATTCTGCACCCCCACTGGCTACTTCCTTCTTGAAGCACTTCCTTGCATTCCTTGCCTTCTATAACATGGCATCTTCCTGTTTTCTCCTCTTTTTTATGTATATTATTCTTTGATATGACACCAAAGTCAATAAGTAACAACCGTGTGTTGACTTTGGTATAATATAAAGGAATATATATGCACAATTATTTGAAAAGACTGTAAAAATACCCCTCTCCTTTTCAACTGCATATCTCTGTAAGTTGGATTTTCTTTGTTTATTTCAACCAGAAAACACTTGCAACACGCTGACTGTGAGAGCAGATGAGTCTCCATCTGTTTTTCATTAGACCAAACAGTAAGGAGATTTGAAAAAAAAGTAAAACGATACCATTTTTTTCTCGAGTTTTTTTTTTTTTGGTTTTTGAAAATATAGTCTTGTTTCATTAAAATGTGCTATGACAATATGTAATAGATTAATCATTGTTATCTTTAATGAATTAAATAAATATTTAAAAATTCTAATATGGCAAATATTACTAGATAAAACCCATTTAAAAAAAAGCTTTATGAGGAGACCTCAATCATGTTTGAGGGCAAAGGGGTCCTAAGACCAAAAGGGTTGAGAATTTTTTATTTGTTGAAACAACCCTATGACCAGTTCCCTTCTCTCCAATATTACCCCTCTCTAATCCTCCTCAGGCAAAGTGATTCTCCTGCAAGGCAATCTCATTATATCACTCTTCCGAATAAGCCCCGAGTGGGTCCCCACTTCTCTGGGGGTGAAATGGCCAGCAGGGTCCTTGACAAGCCTCCAATCTTTTCTCCTTTTACTGCTCCCACTCTCCCAATTCACTACTAGTCATGCTAGGCAAGGTAAAGTAAGGGTTAGTCATTCAGTTGTGTCCGACTCTTTGCAACCCCATGAACTGTAGCCTGCCAGGGTCCTTGGTCCATGGGATTCTCCAAGCAAGAATACTGGAGTGGGTTGCCATTTCCTCCTTCAGGGCATCTTCCCCACCTAAGGATTAAACCTGGGTCTCCCACATTGCAGGCAGATTCCTTACCATCTGCGCCACCAGGGAAGCCCTTGGGTAAGGAAACGGTTAGTTGCTTAGTGGTATCCAACTCTTTGCGACCCCATGGACTGTAGCCCACCAGGCTCTTCAGTCCATGGGATTCTCCAGGGAAGACCACATGCTAAGTGCCTCACATTCTCTTGTCACATTTGTTCACTATCACTAGAATTTTCTTTCCATTTTACCAACCCTTCTAATGAGTCAGTTAGGAAGCTGTCAATTACAACAACAGAAAAACCAACTTAGATTAAACAACAAAAGACATTTATTGGCTCATGTAGCTGAAAAGTTCAAAGTTAGGGTTGGCTTGTCAAGGGCTGAGAAGCGGCTTGGCAGTGTCATCTCTCATCAATCTCTTGCAGAATAGACTTCGTCATAAGGCTGGCTCTCTTCATGTTGGTAGGATGGGTGCCAGGAAACTAGAGATACACATTTCCTTATCATGCCCAGTAGTTAAGAGTCTTTCTTCTCAAGTATTGCACAAAAGACCAGGGCTTCGTCTGATAAGAGTATATTAAGTCATTGACCACTGATGACCAGTAACTTGGATTCCCAGAAGTCCACAGCAGATGATCCCCCTGTATCATTCCCATTGCAATCGTGCTTTCCTCTCACTGACCCTGACTGAATAGATTGAAACTACTTGAAGAATTATCATTCTCTTGTTTAAGTTATTTGAGGTCAGGAACTGCTTGCTTTGTTTAATGTTGTGTCCCCAATACCTGATGTAATGAGGGAATGGTATATTATAGGTGCTCAATAAATGTCTGTTGCTTGGAGAAAAAGTAGACCAAGGAAGAGAGGCAAAGTCAGGTTCTAACAGAGATCAGGAGAAAAGCGTGCCTGGAGTGAGAATGAAGGAAGAGGTTTCCAGGGTCAGAGAATAAAGCA
Source organism: Dama dama (assembly GCF_033118175.1). Taxonomy (NCBI): domain Eukaryota; kingdom Metazoa; phylum Chordata; class Mammalia; order Artiodactyla; family Cervidae; genus Dama; species Dama dama. The sequence continues at coordinate 22,093,090 of NC_083696.1, read as the reverse complement.
AGTGCCTGCTCTGAGTTTTCAGGTAGAAGTGCGGTGAATATTACTACATATTTAAATATTTCATGTGGTACTTGCAAGCTTTAGAGAAGACACAATGTAAAAGTCAAATTTGATTCAGAGATTTTCTATCAGCCTGGTCAAAAATTTTATTTTAAACTTTTTAATTATAAGATTGTCAAGTAGATTTTTTTTAATTATCTTTTTAAATGATTACTTGGAAAATTTTGATAAACACAAGGAGCTTAATCCCGAATTTTACATTTTAATCTTTCCTTTGTATCATGCCCCAATGAGATGACTACTTTAGATTTCAATAGTCCTTCATTTTGTGTCACTTTGAGAAGACTTTTGCAGCTGCCTTGAATATGCCGATGAACATTTTGACTATGTGTATGTGGGGAAAGAACACAGTTTTTTTGAAACTGCATATCAAGTACCCTATCTACACTATGGAAAGAATTCAATCTGAAGACTTAAAGGTATAGCTCCAGATATTATGAATGTTAAATGAAGAGGAAAAAATGCTCTATTTTTCTTGAGCATTTTTTTTTATTATTTGGGTTTATACCGAGTAATTTTTTAAATGTTTATCATTGAGATCTTATTATCATTCTTCTGCTTTAAACAGGGATGGGGGCAGGGAATTAAAAGGAAGCTCTGAATTAATAGTCATGAAAAACTTCCAGACAAAAATCTCAGTTTCAAAAAGTGACTCAATGCCTTTATAAAGCAGGCACACAAAAGCTTCTGGAACTGCATTGCATGTGCTGTATTTTATACAGATCGTTTCATTGATCCAAATGCCAATTAGCTACAAAGAGTCAGAACCTGCCACTAAGCCCCAACTTTGCTGCTTGGTTGAGCCTCCCTCATCAGAGGGACCCTCTAAGATTTGGGCTCCTCAACTAACCCCAAATGGAAACCCTAAATTCAGCCAAGTGTGTTGCCAAAAACACCTAGCTGGTATGTGCCTCTAAGGATCTGAGTTCTGAAGAAGACCCATCTTGACATTGGCAAGGTGATCTAGTTTCTATCCAGTGGGAATCCTGGATAGAATATCTCTTATATACAAATCAACCCATTCTGAGCCCACACCCCAACCACCAATACTACAGAGATACAAAAAAAAGAATCATAAGAGAATACTACAAAAAGTTAGATGCCATAAGTGATGTTGGGAAAAGTGGACAGCTACATGTAAAAGAATGGGATTTTCTACTTCTTCAAACCATATACAGAAATAAACTCAAAATGGGTTAAAGACCTAAATGTAAGACCTAAACCATTAAACTACTAGAAGTGAGCATAGTCAGAACATTCTTTGACATACATCAAAGCAATATTTTTTGGATCTGTCTCCTAAGGCAAAAGAAATAAAAGCAAAAACAAACAAATGAGTTCTAATTAAACTTCAAAGATTTTGTACACCAATGGAAACCATCAACAAAATGAAAAGATAACCTGGAGAATAGGAGAAAATATTCACAAATGATACGATTGATAAGGGGTTAGTATCCAAAATGCATACACAGCTTGTACAACTCATAGCATCAACAAAAAGGAAACCTGATTAAAAAGTGGGCAGAAGATCTAAGTAGACATTTTTCTTGAATAGACAATACTTCACTAAAGAAAATGTCCTACAACTCAAGTGGAATAGTCTGTACTGGTGGCCTCATCTGAGAAAATGCTTCACAGGAGAAATGATGATGACGTGGGGCCAGGTTCTGGCTCCATCCTATACCAGCAGAAGAAAACCAACTCTCTTAAGTTTCCATTGGGAGCAGGCACCTTATGGACATTATTTAATTTCAAGCTCAGAACAACACTGCATGTTAACTATTATATTCCAAACTTGTAGAGGAAGAAATTTAAGCTGAGAGAGACTAAGAAAGAGCAGAGTTACAGAGCTAGTGAGCACTTAATCAGGAATTTGGACGTGGGGCCTGTTGAATTCAAAGTCTTTATTTTCATCACAAACAGGCTACCCTTCCGGAGGGTGATCTGGGGCCAGTTACTCAAACACTTTATACTGACAAGTATGGCTTGATCACATAACCACTGTGAGGCCTGAACCTACTTCCTAAGAACACCATGACCATCAGATGAGCCAAGAAAACCACTCTGTAAGTCTGTGTCCCTTGTAAAGTATTTTTTATTATAAGGATGTCCCCTTTGTCACAAAATGTATCAGCATCAGTTCCCCATGAGGCACCCATGGCAGACTTCTGCACAATCTCCACACCATCAGCAAAGGCCAGCGCAGATTCCTGGTCTCAAGGCTATAATTTGCAGAGGATTGTTTGTCTGTGTCATGCTTCTGGTCAGATAGAGACCAGGCCTGTTGTCTTTTAATTGCATGTGTTAGAAGCCACAGCTAATTCAGGACAAGCTAAAACATTTGAAATCAATCCCAGAGTGGAAGAGCATCCAATGGTATTCCAAGCAGTGCCACGTTACATAAAACAATGAAAGGAAGAGAAAACTGAATACAATAGTGTGCATGATGCACACCAACATTTTCAGAGATGATTATTTTATTCAAAGACATGTGATTTTATTTGAAGAAGAAATTCCTTTTTCATATGACTTTCTGGAAGTCTTCTGGACATGGCTCATGTCCCACTGATATTTAATTTTATGAAAGCACAGAGACTGGGAAAAAATGTGTGGGCAGTGCCAGATAAAAATTCATGTAGCACATGGGTGAATGAAGGAATGAGGAGGAGATACAGACCTCCCCTGATGCCACTGCTAGGAAGTCAAATGTGGGAGCTCAATCCCCAACATTGTTTTCTGTCTAAAAGGTGCTCCTAGGAATTTCCTCTTGCATTAGAAAGCCATAGCCCAGTTCAATGTGTGGTCTGTCTTCTTTTAACTAAATATTGGTGTCTATGTGATTCTCCCTTGTTTATTATCTTGTTGAAATTCTTAGAAGAAAATGCAATCATCATGTATCCTTTAAACAGACATAGTCCTCTCTATCAGAATATGTTTTGCTGTTTCAACACCACATATTCAGACACAGAACATTCTCTGTTGCCTAGAACACATTACGGAAGGATGTTTATGCGTTGTGTTTGTTACAAGCCCTTGTAGAAGAAGACCTTATGTTTATTGAGGGTCTCCTCTCTATGAAGATCTTCACTTACATTTAGAAGTTGAGTCATTTGTTGGTCCATCTTGCGAGGCATGCAACATTTTTTTACTGAGCACTGGTTAGCTGCTGGGGACACAAAGATGAGGGTGACACAGTCCCTGACCTCAGGTCACTCTCATACAAGTAGGGGTAGTTCAGTTCAGTTCAGTTCAGTTCAATCGCTCAGTAATGTCTGACACTTTGAAACCCCAAGGACTGCAGCATTCCAGGCCTCCCTGTCCATCTCCAACTCCCACAGCTTGCTCAAATTCATGTCCATTGAGTTGGTGATGCCATCCAACCATCTCGTACTCTGTCGTCCCCTTCTCCTCCCGCCCTCAATCTTTCCCAGCATCAGGTCTTTTCAAATGAGTCAGTTCTTCACATCAGGTTAGCCTAAGTATTGGAGTTTCAGCTTCAACATCAGTCCTTCCAATGAACATCCAGGATTGATCTCCTTCAGGATGGACTGGTTGGATCTCCTTGCAGTCTAAGGGACTCTCAAGAGACTTCTCCAACACCACAGTTCAAAAGCATCAATTTTTCGGCGCTCAGTTTTCTTTATAGTCCAACTCTCACATCCATACATGACCACTGGAAAAACCAAAGCTTTGACTAGATGGACCTTTGTCAGCAAAGTAATGTCTCTGCTTTTTAATATGCTGTCTAGGTTGGTCATAACTTTTCTTCCAAGGAGCAAGCGTCTTTTAACTTCATGGCTGCAGTCACCATCTGCAATGATTTTGGAGCCCCCCCAAAATAAAGGCTGTCACTGTTTCCACTGTTTCCCCATCTATTTGCCATGAGGAGGTGGACCAGATTGCATGATCTTAGTTTTCTGAATGTTGAGTTTTTTTGTTTGTTTTTTTTCTAACTTTATTATTTTTTTTCCATTTATTTTTATTAATTGGAGGCTAATTACTTGACAATATTGTAGTGGTTTTTGCCATACATTGACATGAATCAGCCATGGATTTACATGTGTTCCCCATCCCGATCCCCCCTCCTGCCTCCCTCTCCATCCCATCCCTCTGGGTCTACCCAGTGCACCAGCCCTGAGCACTTGTCTCATGCATCCAACCTGAGCTGGTGATCTGTTTCACCCTTGATAGTATACTTGTTTCAATGAATGTTGAGTTTTAAGCCAACTTTTTCACTCTCCTCCTTTACTTTCACCAAGAGGCTCTTTACCCCTAAAATGGAGGGGTAGATGGGCATGCCAACTTTCATTAAAAGCATTAGAGAAGATTCTATCATTTCTATGATAAAATTATGTTCAGAAAACTATGAAGTCAAAAAGTAGATTAAAGCTGCATATTTATCCAAAGGAACTGAAATCAGGGTCTCAAAGAGATATCTGAACCTCCATATTCATAGTAACATTATTCACAAGAGAAAAGATATAGAATCAACCCAAATTTCCATCAGTGGATGAATGGACTAAGTATAGTATATACATAAAATGAAATGCTTCTTAATAAATAAAATGGAAGGAAATTCTGACACATACTACAATATGGACAAACATTAAGGACACTGTGCTAAATGAAATAAGCCAAATACTGTATAATTCCACTTATATGAGGTATCTAGAGTGGTTAAACCCATAGAAGCAGAGAATGGAATGGGGATTGCCGGGTCTGGGGGAAATGGGAAGTAAGAGTTATTGTTCAAGGAGTTCCAGCCACACAAGATGAGTAGACTCTAGAGATATTCTGTGCAATATTATACACATAGTCAACAATAATGCACTGTTTACTTAAAAATGGGTAAGCAGATGTATTTATATTATGTATTTTTTATCACCCCCAAAAAGCAAGGCAAAGACAGAGATGACCCAGAAAAGGCTAGTCCACCAATGAGTCCTCCCAAGAACACTATGAAATTGCCTCATTTTACAGACAGAGGAGTTGAGGACTGAATTTCAAGTACATGTGACATGGAAGCCCACGATTTTCCATTATCCTGCAATATTTTTCCCTCAGGTCACTAAGTTCATGTGACTTATCCTAGAAAATTTGCACATGGAAAGTCAGAATGTGCAGAAATTGTTATAGTATCTATTGTTTCTGCGAACCAAAAAGTGGGCTAAATCAAGAACCAAAAACTAGGGGAAAATGTACTAACCTTTGAATTCTGTTTACATGTATGTGTTTACTTAACTGCTAATAGAAATGATTTAATTTTCTTTTACAAAATCTATAATTTTTTAAAGCTGTAATGTGAAAGCTATCTTCCAAACCATGATTTCAATTAAGTGGAGCTGATTTATGAAATAAGACTTTCCAGAATGTACTTCTTAAACACCACCAACAGCAGCTCCAAACAAACCCAGGAGCCAGACAGCAAGCAGGAGAACACAGAATTCTTAGAAACCTTGAAAATAGACTGAAATATCATTTTATGAAGAGACTTAAATATCTTCCCTCCTAAAGCAGTATTTGTTATTTTTGTTTATTGTTGTTTTGTTTAAACTACAAACATTAATTCAGTATGATATACCAGTAAAACAAACTACTCTTGTCCCCTAAAAAGGAGATATGAATTCTCAAAAAACTTATAAACAAGACAAGTAATAAATAATAGATCTAGTCATTGCTCTTCTTGGCTGTTAAATCAATCAGAGTGGAGGAAAACTGTTCACAGGGTGATATTGCCTGCGTGGTTCTCAACTGGAGGAGATTCTGCCCCTCAAATACATTTTTGATTGTCACGACCTGGAGGTATTACTAGCATCTGGTGGGTAGAAGTCAGAGATGCTACTAAACATCTTTTAATGCAGAGGATACTCTCTCCCCAAAAAAGAAGTATTTAGTTCAAAATGTCACTAGTTCTGAGGTTAAGAAATCCTCTCTTATGCCAATGATTAAATTGTTCTTCCTGCTCACTGGGTCTCAGATCAATAGAAAGAATAAGCAATTTAATTCCCTGCTGGGAAATAGAGCCTCAGGAAGCACATGGCTCATGGCTGGGAAATGTTTATTTCAACTGTGTATTTTTATACAAATGACATCAAGTCATCCAAAAGGAGATAGAGTGATAGAATGCAGGCACCAGAGAAACCAAGTTCTTTTCAGAGCTCTGCACTTGTATTACACCATATCAAAAAGACATGGCCAAAATGGTACATTTTCTTGATTTCCAACCAGACCTGAGAAGAGAACCACATCAAACTCAGTCCTCATAATTCCATGGAATTTTTTTAATTTACCATGTAAGTTTCACAATTTGAACATTTTATTATTTAGTTCAATTATCTACTAAAAGCTTCATTTGGCATATAGCAAAACAGGATTAAGTTAAAATGAGAAAAAAAAAAACCAGGTCAATCAAACAAAAACTAAAAGGTGAAATAATAGGAAGTCAACCCAAAAGGCAAAACCTTTCTCATAAATTTGTAAAACCACCAGGGTTACCCTCAAGAAATCAAACCATCTATCCTGTGCTCCTCAAACCATTGGCCCTTATGTGGATGATCTCTCTATGTAGTTCTCCAGTTGTCTCTGACTTGTTTCAGGATGTCCATCCCTTCTCTCATTCATGCAGGTTTTTATCTACTTCCTTAGAAATTTTGTGCTATTTTATCTTGAACATTTGAGATCCTTAGTGTGTGTCCTCCTTCTCTACCACTGAAGAATCAATTACCGCCAAGTTTAGAAGCTTAAAACATGCACGTTTATGATCTTGACATTTATGTGGGTCAAGAAACTGGGCACAACTTTGTTGGGTCCTCTACTTCAAGATTCTCAATAGACTGCAATCTTGTGACACCTGGGGCATGTTCATTTGAAGGCTTAACCAGGAATAATCCACATCCAGACTCATTCACATGCTGTCAGTAAAATTCAGCTTCTTACAGGCTTTTTTTTAAAACCCTCGCTTCCTCCTTGGCTGCTAATCAGGGGATACCCTCAGTTCCTTGAGAGCACCCTGCTCATCAGGGCAAGTCTGCAGAGAAGTTAGAGAGAGAATGCCAGTAGGGTAGAAGTACTTTTGCAATCTAATCTCAGATGTGCTATCCCATCCCAGAAGCAAATCCTGAAGTCCACACTCAACGCAGGGGGACACAAAGTGGGGCCACACTGTGGGCATCTTAGCGACTGCCGACCACGATGCGCTGTTGGGAAAGCTCTTGCTTCCCTTTTGAGAAGGGTCCATGCTAGGGGGGCTACCTTCCTCTAGAGACAGAGACAAATTGAAAGCTTCCAATTTCCCTTTATTTCTTGCCAAATGTGATGCTAAGCCATGGGTAATTACAAACAATTTTAGTCCAGCAGTCCCAGACCCCTGAGCTGGTGTGGCTGTGTGTCAGAGGAGTGGTTGTGCAGGCTTTTGTCTTCAACTAACTCCCCACCCTATAGGAGCAACTGAGCAACCAATGGAGCAGGGGTGGGACTGAACATGACCACTCTCATCATCTTCCTCAGAGCAGCTCAGAATGTCCAGCACAACTTTGCCTGCATCTGTTTTGGGAAGCAAGGTGATAGCTTTCTCCATAATTATTCATTGACATGTACATATCAAGATATAAGGCAAGTGAATTTTCTGGGCATTTGTAGTTATACTCTCTTCTGACTTAAAGCAGATATGCAAGCCATCTTTTCGAAAGTGTTTGAAACTATCCTGTTCAACAATAGTCAGCAGAAACCACAATATAATGCTCCCATTCACTTCTCAGGAGAAGAACATAGGGAATTTCAGGCTCTATTTAGGGAAGGGTTCTGGGAGACTCCCACAGGTATAAATCCCTCAATACCAAAATCAGCAGCAATGTGCTAGCCTAAGTTCCCAGGGAGAGAAGCCTGAGGCTTGAGTCCTTGGAAGGAGTAAGGGAAGAGGCAGGAACCGAGTGAGTCTTGGAAAGAAGAACAAATAGAGGAAAATGCTTGCCCAAGTTGGCCTCAACTTCTTAAGAGCACAATTGATGGCTCCATCTTGCCAGAGTCTGCCCGAGAGGGTGGTCTCTCCAGACAGTCCCCCAGCAAGGGAGAAGGGTTTTTCCACTGATGAACAAGTCACCCCATGGAGAACCAGCTCCCTTTACACTTGGCCAACAGAGAATTCCAAGGGGTGCAGGTGTGTCAGTCACAGGGCCACATATGATAGCAACAGAGCACAAAATACCTTCCTTCATGGAAGAGAGAAATCTCCACCCTCCAGCTTATGAGAATTTGATTGTTGCCAGACCATCTTCCTGGAGTGATTGAATCACATCAAGCAGAGAACCGGGGAGGGGAAATCTAGGTTGGTGTGTAAACAGGTCCTGATACAACAACAAAAACATGTATTTGCCTGCTGCTGCCAAGTCGCTTCAGTCGTGTCCAACTCTGTGCAACCCCATAGACGGCAGCCCACTAGGCTCCTCTGTCCCTGGGATTCTCTAGGCAAGAATACTGGAGCGGATTGCCATTTCCTTCTCCAAGGTGTGAAAGTGAAAAGTGAAAGTGAAGTCGCAATAAAATACTTAGGAGTATATCTACCTAAAGAAACAAAAGACCTATACATAGAAAACTATAAAACACTGATGAAAGAAATCAAAGAGGACACAAACAGATGGAGAAACATACCGTGTTCATGGATTGGAAGAATCAATATTGTCAAAATGGCTATTCTACCCAAAGCAGTCTATAGATTCAATGCAATCCCTATCAAGCTACCAATGGTATTTTTCACAGAACTAGACCAAAGAATTTCACAATTTGTATGGAAATACAAAAAACCTCGAATAGCCAAAGTAATCTTGAGAAAGAAGAATGGAACTGGAGGAATCAACCTGCCTGACTTCAGGCTCTACTACAAAGCCACAGTCATCAAGACAGTATGGTACTGGCACAAAGACAGAAATATAGACCAATGGAACAGAATAGAAAGCCCAGAGATAAATCCAGGAACCTATGGACACCTTATCTTCGACAAAGGAGGCAAGGATATACAATGGAAAAAAGACAACCTCTTTAACAAGTGGTGCTGGGAAAACTGGTCAACCACTTGTAAAAGAATGAAACTAGAACACTTTCTAACACCATACACAAAAATAAACTCAAAATGGATTAAAGATCTAAATGTAAGACCAGAAACTATAAAACTCCTAGAGGAGAACATAGGCAAAACACTCTCTGACATAAATCACAGCAAGATCCTCTATGACCCACCTCCCAGAATATTGGAAATAAAAGCAAAAATAAACAAATGGGACCTAATGAAACTTAAAAGCTTTTGCACTACAAAGGAAACTATAAGTAAGGTGAAAAGACAGCCCTCAGATTGGGAGAAAATAATAGCAAATGAAGAAACAGACAAAGGATTAATCTCAAAAATATACAAGCAACTCCTGAAGCTCAATTCCAGAAAAATAAATGACCCAATCAAAAAATGGGCCAAAGAACTAAACAGACATTTCTCCAAAGAAGACATACAGATGGCTAACAAACACATGAAAAGATGCTCAACATCACTCATTATCAGAGAAATGCAAGTCAAAACCACAATGAGGTACCATTACACGCCAGTCAGGATGGCTGCTATCCAAAAGTCTACAAGCAATAAATGCTGGAGAGGGTGTGGAGAAAAGGGAACCCTCTTACACTGTTGGTGGGAATGCAAACTAGTACAGCCGCTATGGAAAACAGTGTGGAGATTTCTTAAAAAACTGGAAATAGAACTGCCATATGACCCAGCAATCCTACTTCTGGGCATACACACTGAGGAAACCAGATCTGAAAAAGACACGTGCACCCCAATGTTCATTGCAGCACTGTTTATAATAGCCAGGACATGGAAGCAACCTAGATGCCCATCAGCAGACGAATGGATAAGGAAGTTGTGGTACATATACATCATGGAATATTACTCAGCCATTAAAAAGAATTCATTTGAACCAGTCCTAATGAGATGGATGAAGCTGGAGCCCCTTATACAGAGTGAAGTAAGCCAGAAAGATAAAGAACATTACAGCATACTAACACATATATATGGAATTTAGAAAGATGGTAACGATAACCCTATATGCAAAACAGAAAAAGAGACACAGATGTACAGAACAGACTTTTGGACTCTGTGGGAGAAGGCGAGGGTGGGATGTTTCGAGAGGAGTCGGGTGGAGAGGGAGGTGGGAGCGGGGATTGGGATGGGGAAGACGTGTAAATCCATGGCTGATTCATGTCAATGTATGACAAAACCCACTGAAATGTTGTGAAGTAATTAGCCTCCAACTAATAAAAAAATTAAAAAAAAAGAAAGTGAAGTCGCTCAGTCGTGCCCAACTCTTAGTGATGCCATGGACTGCAGCCTACCAGGCTCCTCCATCCATGGGATTTTCCAGGCAAGAGTCCTGGAGTGGGGTGCCATTGCCTTCTCCGATGTATTTGCCTGTAGTACTTGAATTTGGAGGGTTTCACTAAGCTAAGGACTTCAGATGGGTCTGGGAACACTGTACCAGATGTCTGAAGTGGGTATGAACAATGAGCCCAGGTGTGTGGCAGTTGAAGAAATATAGGAACCACCTGGGGCTTGGGAACCCAGGATCCCTGCAACGGACCTCTCTGGCAGCTTAAGTAGAGGTGAGAAGATGAAATCAAAATTTCAGAAAACCAGGCATAGCCCCAAGAACTCTACTCAATGCTCTGCGGTGACCTAAATGGGAAGGAAATCCAAAAAAGACGGGATATGTGTACATATAGAGCTGCTTCACTTTGTTGTACCAAAGAAGCTAACACAACATTGTAAAGCAGCTATACTCCAATAATTTTTTTTAAATACATAAATAAAAATAAATTTTAAAAAACTCTTGTTTGGGGAGGCACCTAAGACACTGCCTCATTTGTCCCAATGAGGCCATGTCAGAGACCTCAGTTCACAGATTTATAAACTCTTCTTTGCCCCTGGGCATTGTATGTGCTGCTCTCACCTGGAAGAGACGGTGTTCACTCAACTGTCAATCTGGAAACTCCCTTCTCATTGACAAGCAGCTTACTTGTCTCCTCTGACCACCACACTGAGGGATACATCCTCCCTACAGCCTCCCATCACAGGCACTGCACACTCTATATTGCCTCTTAGTTTCCTCTATTAGAATGTGGGCTCCATAAAAGACATGATCCACATGTTCACTGTGCTATTATTGTGCCATGTTCTTACTGCAGCACAGTGCTAACAGCTTCTGATGCACTTAATAAACAGATGGATGGATGGATGGATGGAGTCAAGGCAGAACTGGAGGTCTAATGCTGCTGCTGCTGCTGCTGCTAAGTTGCTTCAGTCATGTCCGACTCTGTGCGACCCCATAGACAGCAGCCCACCAGGCTCCTGTGTCCCCGGGATTCTTCAGGCAAGAACACTGGAGTAGGTTGCCATTTCCTTCTATAGGCACCTGTTATTTTGTGATGGCTCTAGAATTTCTATTTAGAAAGGACTTGGAAGTGGCAATTGCATTGGAAAGAAATGCTTTGTAATTCTTTATTCAATGCTTTGGACAAGAATGAGAAAATTATTCAGTTTTGAAGATTGGCAGAGATCTGATGAGATTATGGAGCTAAGCTCCAGCTCCCTCTGAAATTAGCACTTTGTGTAACCCCGGCTCTAAGACAGATTTTGCCCTAGGTGCTAGAGATAAAACAGGACCTGAGACTATGGGTGTGGGCGTCAAGGATCTCACAGACTAGATGAGAAAGAATACAGAATGGAAAGAGAAAGGGAATTTATGTCAACAAGGAAATTCATGCTAAAGGCAGATTGTGAAGACTGATTGCTTCTTAACCAATGATAACTGAAGTGGTTGGAGAAGCTATAGTTTAGAGGACTTGAAGTAGTCTGGCCCCAGAAAAATTAGGAGAAGGTGAAAAAGGAAGTATGTGAACAAATCACCATGAATAAAAATGCTGAGTTTGTTTGAGGACTAATAGAAAGAAGCAGAGAGCTTATATAGGAAATATATGAAATGAAAGAAAGGAATCCAGGAATGAAAGTCATAGAGATGAAGAGCTTGGGAGCCACAAGATTACTTTCAAAATCTAGCTCTTCTTTCTTGATCCTGGGCAAGTCATTTCACCATGCTGTGACAGTTTCCTACTGTGACATGAGGTGACAGCATGAGGTGCTTGGGGGTGGGTGGGAGAACCAGGCGCAGCACATGGTAGCAGCTACCAGTGCCATTGATATTTATTCTGCAGACAGCCAGGCACCATAGGAGGATGTAGGAGAGGGGATCAAAAGCACAGAGTGGCCATCTAGGGAGATTCACGTACCTGAGTCTGTATCCATGGTGACCAGAATGGGCTGGGGGTAGTGGTGCTAATCCAGGCAGGAGGTGATGTGGACCAGCTCTTGTAAAGACATGGTGAGAATGGAAGGAGGACTCAGAAACATACGCAGGTCAATGGAAACCAAGCAGGCTTGAGGGACAGCCTGGAAGTGAAGGTTGAGAGAGGACCAGGACTCAGGGATGGTTGCTATTTGACTGCTCCAGCCTAGGTTGACTACAAAAACGAGTCCCTCTTTCTGTGTCTAGACAATGTTCAATAAGTACTGATGACTCAAAATGAAATTAAATTCACTCTAGCCGTCTCATGGCTCATCTCAGCACAAGGTTGCATTTTAAAAAGAAAACTCAACCCCCCAAATAATTTAAAAGAGTGTCCACATTTCACCGCATCCTATTGAGAACATCATAAAGAAGGTATAGTCATAATGACTAAAACATTTGCTGAAAAATTTTCCCATCTTAAACCTTCCTACATTGTTGGTGGGAATGTAAATTGGTACAACCACTATAGAGAACAGTATGGAGGTTCCTTATAAAACTAAAAATAGAGCCACAACCTATTTTGTACAATCCTGCAATCTCATTCCTGGGCATACGTCTGGAGAAAAACATGATCCAAAAGGACACATGCACCCCAATGTTCATTGCAGCACTGTTTACAATAGCCAGGACATGGAAGCAACCTAAATGTCCATCAACAGAGGAATGGATAAAGAAGATGTGGTACAAGGTGAAGGAAGGGACAACACACTCCAGTACTCTTGCCTGGGAAATCCCATGGACAGAGAAGCCTGGCAGGCTATAGTCCATAGGGGTAGCAAAAAATCTGGACATGACTTAGCAACTAAACAACAATGTATATATATATACTATTCTTGTGCTATTGTATAATAGTATAAGAAACTATTCTTGTACTATAACTATTGTATATGTATAGTATATAGTACAAGAATAATATATAAGTGTATATATATATATATACACTGTATAGTGTATATACTGTTCTTGTACTATATTATTCATATATTATTCTTTTACCTTTTCTGGAAATTTGGAATTTTTCAGAATAAAAAATAGGAAGAAAATCACTCTGTAGACTTCCATTTCTGACAGTAATGAAACAGTCCCTCTCTCAGATGGAAAGCAACTTAAAATGGTTTTAAATACTTTTTTTAAAAAAAGAAAGTTTATTAATGAGCTAGCATGAAAGTAAGGATTGATTACTCAGAAGCCAAAAACTAGTAAGAGATGAACAGAATGCTGAAACCAAGCTTTGTCTTGGCTAAACCAGATGAATTTGAGTTTTAGTTGTCATGGTCTCATGAGGCACAGAAAGAAGAAACAAAGGCCAGGTTCCTGCTAAGATGAGAAATTTCCTAAGAGACTCCACACATAAAGCCAGGATCCCCCAGAAGGCCTCTTCAGCCTTTTTCCAGAAGACTCTGGAGACATTTTTTTACCTCCTCTGAGACGTTTTTTTAACCAAAGACAATAATCTACTCTACCTGGGTTGTCTGAAAAAACTCAAGCACATAATTTACCTTAAAGTGGTTTCAGGTTGGTGGTGCTGGCAAAAGCAAACCAGGTTACTTTTAGAGAAGTTCAAATGCTATAGGCTGAATGTCTGTGTTCCTGCAAAATTCATGTTTAAAGCTAATCCCAGTGTGATGGTATCTGGAGATAAGGCCTTTGAGTGGTAATTAGGTTCTAAGAGTGGGGCCCTTGTGAATGACAATAGAGCCTTCATAAAGAAGACCTCAGAGAACAACCTCACCCCTTCTACAATGTGAGACAAAGTGAGATGATAGTCTTCTATGAACCAGAAAATGGGCCCTCACCAGACACCGAATCTGCCAGCACTTTGATCTTGGGTTTCCAGGCTTCAGAACTATGAGGGATGGGTGTTTTATTTACGTAATGGTATCTTACTTTATGGTATTTTGTCAACCCAAGTTGACTGTAACACCAATTTAACCCATATCCCAAACATTTCTACAGGAAAAACTTCCAAGAAATGTGAACTCTCAGTCAAATCACAAATCATACAAAGAGACAGACATCTTGTACAAGAATTAACAGGAAATAAAAAAACCCAAAAGTGAACAAAAAAATCTCAGATAACAGAATCAAACACATAAAGCCTTTAAAACTGGAATTTATTATAGCCGTGGATTATGAAGAAGTATGTTTAATATGATAAAAGAAAATATAAATAACAAAGTTCTGCAAAAAATGAATAGGCAGGTTTTTAAAAAATCTAGACTTCAAAAAACTTTTTTTAATCCATGATAATTAGAATTTAAGATTCATTGACAGATTTAACAGCAGATTAGACATGCTGAAGAGAATCAGCAAATTAGAAGATAGAACTAAACTAGTTTTTTCATATAAAAGAATTATAGAAGATAGAGTGAGAAGATCTAATACATATCTGATTGAAATTCTAAGACAAGAAAAGAAACATATAATACTTGCAGCAGGATTAAAAAAAAAAATTTACACCTAGACATGAGATAATGAAAATGCAGAGCATTGAAAACAAAGATGTAACCTAAAACCATCAAGAGAGAAATGGCCAATTACCTCCAATGGAACAAAAATGAGGCAGACATGTGACTTTGTAACTGCAAAAAAAGTAAACCAGAAGAATATCTTTGATATTTGATATTATGATCAGAGAAAATGACTGTCAATCTCAAATTATTTAACCAGTGGAAATATCTTTCAAAAATGAGGATTAAATAAAGGCATTTTTAGGTAAACAAAAACTGACTTTGCCATTACAGAGCCTCACTAACTGAAGCTATATGGGTTCTCCATCAAGAAGGAAAATGATCTTAGATGGATGGTTAAGGATGCAGGAAGGAAATGGTGACTATATTGAGTGGTAAATATTAATAAATAGATACATATAAACAACGAAAAAAGAAGATGTGGTACATACATACAACAAAATATTACTCAGTCATTGAAAAGAATGAAATAATGCCATTTGCAGCAACATAGATTGCTGCATATAGCTAGGTCCATAGATGGACCTAGAGAGTCATACCGAGTAGATTAAGTCAGAAGGAGAAATATCATACAATATCCCTAACATGTGGTATCTAAAAAGAAATGATACGAATGAACTTACTTACAAAGCAGAAAGAGACTCACAGACTAAAAAACGAACTTATGGCTGCTGGGGGGAAGGGATAGTTAGGAAATTTGGGATGGTCATGTGCACACTGCTACATTTAAAATGGATAATGACAAGGACCTATTGTATAGCAATATGGAACTCTGTTCAAATTTATGTGGCAGCCTGGATGGGAGGGGAATTTGGGGGAGAATAGATACATGTATAGCTGAGTCCCTTCGACATTCACCCAAAACTATCATAACATTATTAATCAGCTGTACCCCAATACAAAATAATAAGTTCAAGGTGTGGGGGTGGGGGGAGACTGCAAAAAAAATAAAATAAAATTGAAAAAAAGTTCCCCACCTCTCTCATATGAAATGTCTGTCTTACACCTGTGTTTCCCATCCCTCAGAACTACCTCAGTCCCACTTAGTGAGGCTCCTACTGACTTACTTCTTAACTCCAACATTTGTGCTTTTGCTTGGGGTGAGGTTTGTGTTTTGTTTTTTATTGCTCTGTTTTTTCCAATTTTCCTTTTCCCACATTTCTTGGATTCCACTGGAAAAACTACAACAGTCAAACCATGACTCTGACCCAAGAATCTTTTCTTTCTTGCTTTCCCTCTCACCACCCACCTCGTGGTGTTGGTGAAAACAGGGACTATAGGCCCCTATAAATTTCTCTTTGTCACACAAGTAAACCCTTGACTCTTATTTCACCTAAATTGCTGAGACCTAAACAAAATCAAATCCAATCAAAATATTCATGTTTATTTAACCTTGAATGAGAACTACCAAAAAAAGAAAGCATTCTCATTATGAGCCATTTGGAACCATAGCCAAACCCATGATAGAACTCAGTTTCATGATCCCTAACTATCCAATTGCCACTCAAATTGGATCGGACAACCCTGAGAAAGATGGAAAACAAACATCAAGGGACACTGGAGCTTTTAGGGTAAAACCACAGGACAGGGTATCAAGGAAATGAAGGGGGAAGAAAGCATGAATTTTCAATGTACACAGACGCATGTGCACACACACATGTACACAGATACATCTTTCCTTCCTCATGTGTGTTATAGCTACTGCACCTAAATAATGAATATTGATGCCTTTTTTAAAATTGCAAACAAGCTACCAAGAGAATGCACCAGCAGATCCCCGTTGGCCACATGGAGGTTTTCGGTTTGCCTTTGCTCCTCCTGTTCTGCAGACTCCAGCTGTTTCCTTTGAATTAGAAGCAGCTGTCCCCTCAGGTTGTCCCCTCAGAAAGGTCTTACCTCAGAAGTTGGGTCCATGTACCCACCAGAGCACCCACGTGACTCCCTTTTCTGTAGAGAAGGGCATCAACTGAACATCCAGCTTCAGCAGTTATGCTCAAAGCCCTGGGTTCAACTCCCTGCCACTTCCAGTTCATGCAGACTGTGATTTGAACAATGTTGGGCATTATAAAGAACAGATTCAAATATATTTTGTAGTCATTGAACTGTCAGTTAGACTTGCCTTATTTTTACCTATTTATCAGCTTTTCTTTATCTCATTGTAACAGGATTGTTCTGCAATACAGTAATAATGAGCCCTTAAGAATTATAATTAGAGTCAGCCCTGTCAATAACCTGTCTCTTTACAGAGACAACTTATTGTTATGTGATTCATTGTTTAAGTTAGGAAATATTCCAAGCACAAAGGAACTATAATGGACACCCATGTACTCATTTTATCCAGATTTCATAAATTTTTGAAAATTATCAAAATTTCATAAATTTTGTCCTAGTTGCTTCAGATTTTCTGTGGTTGAAGTCCCATTAATGCTGACTTACCCATCTGCATCTCTTTCCATGGTGTACCAGAATGGAGAAGGGGCTTTTCCTCTTCTTTTTTCTAGCTGGAACAATCTTCAACATAGAATGTTGATTTATTCCACCAAGCTCATCACTTAATATGTTCAGTGAATTTAGAAAATCCTTTCTTTCTAGAAAATAACTAGTACTAAGCCTATTGTCTGGGAGTAAGCTTAAAATCAACAGCAGCAGCATCAACATCACCATCATCATTGTCACCACCATCATCACCAATATCATCGTCATCACCACCACCCTCATCATAGCATCTTCATCATCATCAGCTACAGTCTCAGCTGACCCATTGATTCTAGCTGGCCTCTGTCTTTCTCCAACACACTGAAATCCATTGCTCTGAAGGGTGGGAAGCTTCCGAGCAAAAATATTAGCAAGATAGGTCTGAAAATGGTTTTCTTAAACATTATTTTTGTTGCATGCCTATATCAGGCCCTACAACAGTTAGTATCACTAACCACCCTCTTTAGCAGCTACTGTAAGTAGCTGAGACTCCAGAAGGGCCCCGAGGTATCTTCCTAAATGGAAAATCCAAGAGGAAACATATCTAGAAGGCAATAGAGGTTGTCTTTTCCTGACCTAACCCTCAACAAGACAGCATCCCCATCAGGCAGTCTACTGAAGTGGGACATGTAGCTGGGGCATGGTGTCCCTCTGTCTCAGTCTGTTTGTTCAGCATTCAGTAATCCTTTCAAATATTGACTTTCCAGGGTTTCTTACAGGACTACAGTCCAAGATTCAAGTGGACTCCAAGACTTGACTGGAGCACCATTTTGAATTCCATAATATGGCATTTACATCATTGACCACCATGAGTAAGAGGCCTCTGGAGGGCTTCACAAAAGCTCTGCAGCTTGTGATTTCATTCAGAGGTGGTTGCCTCCCACAACCCACGCTAGCATCTTACTCACAGCTGGTGAATTCTTTCTCTACCTCACTTTTCATTCCAAGGGTGCTGCCAGATGTTGAGATCATAGCTGTCTAGAAAAACTCTAGATTTCATTTTCTGGACTCAGCCTTTAAGAGGCTTCTCTATCTGGAGATTGCCAGGAAATGCTCCATTAATCTCCACTTACTAGTGAGGACCTTCCTTGCTGGTCTCATTCTTGATTTTCTTCCCCAGCACCCCCTGGCTTTTTATCCCTTTCTTCTCCCACCAACTTCCCAAATCTTATTCAAATAAATCTGCAGTTTCCCTCTTCACTGAGAGAAGATGTTTGTAGGGACCAGAGGAGTTCTTTGGAGGCTGAAAATCCATTCAAAGGCAGTCAGTAATCCATTCAAATCTTGACTTTCCAAGGTTTCTTATAATGACTATACTCCAAGATTCATGTGGACTCCAAGACTTGACCAGGATACCATTTTGAATTCCATCCCATCTCCAGTGGTGTCTGAAGCTGGTTCAAAAAAGACAATGAGAACCAATTTTTCATTTGTCAGGAATTTCACTTGCTGGTCAACGTTAAGGTGGTAGCTTGAAATCAGCCATGGTGGGAGCAGTTATATCACAGAAATCATAGAAACCGGCATGTGTTACCAAAGTTCACTCCTGTGGGAACATTAAACCTGTACCAAAACACCTCTGTCCTTCAGGGAAAAAAAAAAAAGGTATGTGAAGAGAGGAAATGGCATACTAATAGCTAAATAAAGGTTTATAAAATAGATATAAAAATTCGGCCATTATCCTAAAGTATTTCCTCCAATTTTTGTCCTTAGGTAAACATATGTTTTCCTTTAACCATTATAGTAGATCTATAATTTTTATATGAATTTTTCAAGCCACCACATACTTTTTGTAATTATCACTTTAACACCAATTCCTCTTTTTCATTTTTCATCTCCATGGACATATTAATAGCTTATACCATTTTTCATTTTTATTGTTCATGTTCTGAATATGCATCAGTATTTCCCCACAATTTATTTAGGCTCCTTCTTTACTGAAAACACTAAGAAATGAAATTGATATGCTCTAGGGCAGCACATTTTATAATAAGCTGCTAAAAAGTTTAGAAAAAACAAACAGAAAGTAGCTGCCTCTTTCCGCATATATTCTCAAACGCTTGAATATAACCAAATTTTAAAAAAAAAAAAAAAAACTTTTTCTCACTGGAATGAGCAAATACTGAGTGTACTGTGGCTCTAATTTGCATTTCATGATCAGAAATGAAGTTGAGCAACTTTTCATGTGTTTGTCATTTACCAGTTTTTTCCGGCAAATATCCTTTTTTTTTTTATCCTTTGCCTGTTTTTCAAATGAATTGTTTTACCTTTTATTATTGATTTATAGGAACACTTTTTACCAATATTTCATCTATTAACTATGTTGCAAATACCTTCTATCTCTCTATTATTTGTTTTTTAACTGTGTACAAGCATGCTAAGTCACTTCAGTTGTGTCCAACTCTTTGTGAGCCTATGGACTGTAGCCCACCGGACTCCTCTGTCCATGGGATTCTCCAGGCAAGAATACTGGAGGGGGTTGCCATACCCTCTTCCAGCGGGTCTTCCCAACCCAGGGATGGAACTTGTGTCTCCTGCGTCTCCTGCATTGCAGGCAGTAATTCACTAAGTCATCAGGAAAACCAGTCTTTTAACTTTGCTTGTCATCTGTTCTGCTGTATATAAGTTCTAAGCTTCTTGTGAGATAATCTGACAATCTTTTCATTGATGATTTCTGTATTAGTCCTGTCTGTAGGTTTATACTTAAACTCCAAAATCCCAAAGACTTTACACACACACAAACACACACACAAATAATTTTATTTTTAATAAGAGGTTCCTAGTCTAATAACCCTTTCTGTCCTCCAGACTCAGGAATCTGAGATCCTTTCACAGCATCCCTGCCCTCTGCAGAGTCCTCACTCCGCCCTGTGAGTGGGAGAAGGAAAGGGCATAAGCGCTGCTCAGAAGCCAGCAAGGGCCGAGCTGGCCAGCACACATCACTGACTCCCACATTCCCTCAGCGGGAACTCACTCACATGTTCCTGTTCTGATACAGGGAGGCCTGGGAAAGGTCATCGTCCTATTTGCCCAGGAGAATCAGGGGACAATTTGGTGAACACATGGACTATCTCTGCTACAGCTCTGGCTTTGCTTCTTGCTTCGGAAATCCTTCTCCACCTTCAAAGGGCTACAATGTTCTACTATTTTTTCAGGTGGTGTTCCCATATTTAATCCATCTGGAATTTAGTTTTGAGACTGTCCTAGGGGTCTCAATGAATAATCACTTATCTCAAAACCTCTGACTAAATAGTCCTCTTTCTACTATTCTGATATACCTCGGTTTTTGTCCCGGTTTTACTGAGATATAACCAGCATGTAGTAGCATATTCCTTCAAGGTGCACAATATAATGATTCAATATTTGTATATACTGCAAAATGACCTCCACCATAAGTTTAGCTATCCACCACCATACACAGTTACAAAAACTTTTTTTCTTGTGATGAGAACTTTAAGGATCTATTCTCTTAGCAAGATAGCCATTGTGCTACATATTATTTCCCCAGAACTTATTTATCTTATTATTGAAAGTTTGTACAGACATACCACTTGACCAAACAGAATTTGCACATATAAATGGTTCTGTTTGTGGACTCTCTTCTGTTTCTTTTATGTATCTATCTTTCCTGACTCAATTCCACCTTGTTTTAATTCCTTTGGCTTTCTAGTATGTTTTCATATAACCAACCCCTCTCCTTTATCTTCTTCCTCAGAATTTTCTTGGCTGTTCATACTTACTTTCTTTTCCACACCAGAATCATCACTTTAAACATTTCATTACACAGATATATGATAATTTATTGACACTGGAATTTTCAAACTTTTTACTGCCATGATCCTCCACGTAGCTAAACCTTTGTTCATATTTACATTAATTTCCCCAGGGTAATTTTTGAAAATGAAACTGCTAGGTCAAAGGTTATAAAAATATTTAAGGGTTTTAGTATGTGCTACCAAATTGCCCTCCAAAATGGTTGTACCAAATGTACTACCACCAGCAATGTATAACAGGGTTTTTTTTCTCCACATGGTTGTCAGCTCTGAGTATTATAATCTTTTAAAAATATTTAATCCAATGAATATTTTATTTTATTATGAATTCATTTGAATTCAAGTAATGTCGCACATTCCTAGATGTTTTCATTTCCGGCATGAATTGCTTACTTACGTCTTTTACTGCAAAGGATCATTAATTATAAATAATTTGCTGTGAGAAAACCAACCCAATGCTGCTGTAGAGGCTTACTGCCAGGAATATCAGCTTTGCCCTGTGGCTCCAAACTGGCCTGTTGTCTGTCAGTGATGCGGAAATTTGTGGCGTGTCTCCTTTGATGCAGCACTCTCTTCTGGATAAATTAATTGGGCCAAGTTTTGCTACAGGAATCCTTGGGGTCACCCAGATGGCGCTCAGGCAGCGTTGAGTCTTCGGGCACGTTCTCTGGTTGGGGCCCCGTGGTACCTGGGTGTGGACCGTTCTGAGCCCCGCGCAGTGCCCGCTGACCAGGGAGCAGTGACCCGCCCCGTTCTGCTCCCACGCCCGGATCTCTCTTAGCCTCTGCCCCTGTCCCGCCCCGAACCCTCACAAGCGGCCAGGCTGGTGGTGTTGCCACACCACAGCTGATGCAGAAAGCTGCTGGAAGCTTCCGCTGCCATTGTGCTTGAACTGCTAGCATGAGAGCCCCTAAACGTGAGGCGGCTGGTGTTTGGCGGAGGGTGGGGGTTCCTGCAAGGATGGATGGGGCCAGGACCTCTTCATATATGAGAGAATGCCAAAACTGGGGAGGGCGTCAGACGTCAACACGGGAAGTCCCTCCAAGTGTGAGCTCTCTGGACCAAGCTGCCTGCCTGAGGAGAGGGCGATGCCTGCTGCTTTTGTCCATGTGAGTCACCCCTGGGAGTGGCCGGAGGAGGCGGGCAGGACGGACGGGGAACGCAAAGGCTGAGTACTGAGATGTGATTTCTCACCCGGAAAGCTCTCCAGGCCAGCTGCTGACCCACTTGGGACTGTCCTTTGTGCATTCACAATGAACATTCTGAAAAGACCTCTTGTCAAATTCTTCTGCTATTTTGCAATGTCAACAGACGTGGTGCTCTGAAGTGGCAAATGAGGCCCGGCCTTGACAAAGCTTCTTTATCCCCCATGAGCCGGAGTGAGTCAGACGCCCTCGGAGAGGTGAAAGGGCCGGGAGCATAGGGGTGTCCGCCTGGTGCCCGGCAGGTGGGAAGCCCAGATCTGGAATGTTGCCAGGTCCTCACGAATGGACTGAGCTTGTCTTAGGGGTTGGGGGGAGGGGTTGGGGGGAGTGGAAGAGGGGCTGGGGGTGGAGGTTAACCTTCAGAGCTTGTCTTGCTCTGCTAGGAAGCACTTAACAAAACCAGTAAGGATAGAATTCTTCTTTTCCTTAGCTGTCAATTTGCCAGGCTGAACAAAGAAACATGACACTCATGTTTTCAACTAAGCAAAATCATTTTTTTAGTATATGTATATCCCATGCATACTCTTTTACTATAATGATTTTTTTTGTACTAAAAAACTCATCATGTTGCTAACAGCATACTTGAAGTGGTGGCAGAAGGGCTGGGGAAGGTAGATGCTTGATAATTTTTAGTTTTGATTAACACAGATTAAAATTTCCAGGAGAATCTCCTCCCTAATCAGAGCAAAGCTCATCAAGAGACAATTTGGTGTCTACCGCCATACCACCCTGAATGTGCCTTATCTCCTCTGATCTCAAAAGCTAAGCAGGGTCAGGTCTGGTTAGTATTTGGACAGGAGAGACCATCTGATGTCAACTAATCTAGAAGGCTTTGACTCTCATTTAATATTGCTTGTCTTTGAAATAACCATTTTAGGACCCCTAATTCAGTCAGTTGTTATAGCATCACAGTCACATGTGGGTAATAAAGAAACAGATACACAGATCTCAAGCTTATATACATAAATTTGAAAAGAAACACTTGGAGGACTTCCCGGGCAGTTCCGTGTTTAAGACTCTGCACTTTCACTGCAGGAGGCACGGGTTCAATCCCTGGTCAGGGAAGTAACATCCTGCACAACATGGTGTGGCCAAAAATAATGATTATTTTAAAAATACATTTAAGTAAGTAAAAAGAAATACTTGGAAAGGACTGCAGAGGTGCAGAGGACATGAAAAGAAACTGAGTGCTTATATGAATCCTTATCATATTAAGGATAAGACTCAAAAATACATTTTTATGATGTATTTTCATTATTTAGGACTATATTTACATAGGCTTATTATATTAGCCTTGGTATGGGCCACTATAAGGATCCATTTCCATGTATTCTCCATTTACAAGTTTTGTCCAAAGTCCTAAACAGTCGCCAGTGTCACTTGAATTTCCAGCTTCAGGACTTACTACCAACAGGAATCCTGTTCAAGACCCAAAGAGAAAGGGTCAGAGTGGCCTTGCTTGTTGTTTCGAGAATTGCCACACCGGTCTCATGACCAGCTCATGAATGGGCCCCACGGTGACTGAATCCACTGTTTATACAGGTGATGGGGAGGGACAGTTGCTCTGAAAGGACTGACCCCAGTCTTTAGTCCCCTAAACATTTGTTCCCCAACATACTCCCCATAGTCCAGTAAATCAACTGCAGAAATATAAAATAAAGAGGAAGAAACTGCAACTTGCCACTTGAAAATTGGTTTGAGAGATTTCATTAACAATAAAGCCAGGAGGAGCTGAACGAGATATGTCTGATGAAGCCAAGTATGCAGCCAGGTTTGGTGTCTGCAGACTGGGACCCATAGGACATTGGGGTGGGGCCAGGGTTCTTTGACTTGTTCTGATGGCCGCCATTTTGCAACTGACTGATTTGGTCATGAAAGGCAGGTACTCTTCTCTGCTTGATAAATGCAAGACCTCTTGTATCTTGTACTCAGTTCTGGGAAATGCTTCACTCAGAAACAGAGGCAAACCCAGCCAGAGTATGTTACAATAAGATTCAATATTACACCACATGGGCACATTGGAGAAAATGGAGATGAGGCCTCCAGGGAGAGAATGGAAGACACAATTGCTGAGTTCAACTGTTTATGACTGTTATTCAGGGTCATCATTCCACTGAAAGAATCCCAAGGGGCAGAGCCCTTTTCAAGGGATGTCAACTACAGGAAGAAAGATTTTATCTTAAGTTACGACTTATTAACGGTTAAGGGCTTCCTAGGTGATGCTAGTGGGTAAAGAACCCACCTGGCAATGCAGGAGACATAGGAGACCCAGGTTGGATCCCTGGGTCGGGAAGATCCCCTGGAGGAGGAAATGGCAATCCACTCCAGTATTCTTGCCTGGAGACTCTCATGGACAGAGGAGCCTGGTGGGCTACAGTCCATGGGGTCACGAAGAGTAGGACATGACTGAAGCAACTTAGCACTTACGTGTGCCGCTGTTGTTCAGTCACCCAGTCATGTCCAGCTCTTTGCAACCCCATGGACTGCAGCACACCAGGCCTCCCTGTCCCTCACCATCTTCCTCACCAGAGTTTGTCCAAGTTCATGTTCATTGCATCAGTGATGCTGTCCAGCCTTCTCATCCTCTTACACATTCTTTTCTTCTGCCTTCACTCTTTCCCAACATCAGGGACTTTTCCAATGAGTCATCTGTTTGCATCAGATGACCAAAATACTGGAGCTTCAGCTTCAGCATCAGTCTTTCCAGTGAATATTCAGAGTTGATCTCCCTTAAGATTGACTGGTTTGATCCCCTTGCTGTCCAAGGGGCTTTCAAGAGTCTTCTCCAACACCATGGTTCAAAGGCATCAATTCTTTGGTGTTCTGCCTTCTTTATGGTCCAGCTTTCACAACAGTACGTGACCACTGGGAAGACCATAGCCTTGACTGTATGGACCTTTGTCAGCATATTAATGTCTCTGCTTTTCAACACACTGTCTAGGTTTGTCATTGCTTTCCTGCCAAAAAGCAATTGTCTTCTGATTTCATGGCTGCAGTCACCATCCGCAACAATTTTGGAGCCCAAGAAGAGGAAATCTGTCACTACTTCCACCTTTTCCCCTTCTATTTGCCATGTACTAAAGGGTGCTGGATGCCATGATCTTAGTTTTTTGGGTTTTTTTTTTTTTTAATATTTAGTCTTAAACCGGCTCTTTCACTCTTCTCCTTCACCCTCATCAAGAGGTTCTTTAGTTCCTCTTTGCTCTCTACCATTAGAGTGGTATCATCTGCGTATCTGAGGTTGTTGATGTTTCTCTCACCTCTCTTGATTCCAGCTTGTAACTCATCCTGCCTGGCATTTCTCATGATATGCTCAGCATATAGGCTTAAACAAACAGGGTGACAGCAGACAGCCCTGTTGCACTCCTTTCTTGACCTTGAACCAATCAGTTGTTCCATACAGGGTTCTAACTGTTGCTTCTTGATCAGGTTTCTCAGAAACGCCATACAGGTTTCTTAGGAGACAGGTAAGATGGTCTGGCATTCCCATCTCTCGAAGATCTTTCCACAGTTTGTCATGATCCACATGACTGAAGCAACTTAGCATGTACATAGGACTCATTAAAAGTTGACTAGGGAATTCCCTGATGGTCCAGGGGCTAAGACTCCACACTCCCAATGCAGGGGGCCCAAGTTTGATCCCTGGTCAGGGTACTAGATCCCACATGTTGCAACTAAGAGTTCACATACAGCAACTAAACATCCTGCATTCCATAACTGTATGCCACAACTAAGACCTAGGGCAGCCAAATAAATAAATAAAAACATTAAAAATAAATAAATAAAAATATTAAAAATAAATAAATAAAAATATTAAAAATAAATAAAAATGTTATAAATAAATAAAAATATTTAAAATAAATAAATAAAAATATTTAAAATAAATAAAAATTTTATAACATAAAAGTAAACTGAGCATTCACCAGCTGGGACCCAGAACAAATAATCTTTTCAAAGCCTTCTACCCAGAGATTCTGAGTCTTTAATTCCCATCTTTTCTTCTGATGCAATCTTTTTTTAAATACCAACCAGTCATAACCACTCCCTTCTCTAAACTAATATTATATTTAACAACCGGTCATCGTGGCATTTTTCATATTCTCTCCTGCATATTTGGCCACTTTCAACATGTCTGGGTGCAATGGTTGGGTAGAGAAACCACAGATGACCCTAACACTGTCCCTTGTTCTTAGGGGCTTGAGCCCCAGTCAGGCACAAACCATTTCTTCACTTCTTTCCAGGCCTCTTGTAATCAGTGTCAATCACTGTCCCTATGTCTTTATTTCTGAAGAATTAACTAGTCTTCTAGTGTGAATCCAAGTTTGAAAAGAATTTCCAAGACTTAGAATCAAATATTTTTTGCTTGAAGCTTTGCTCTGTAAGCCAAAGCTCTTACTCTATTACAGCTGCTAGAATATTCCTGGGTCATTCTAGTATGGTGTTAGAGTGGTGACATTCTGAGCTGGCTGGACCTGGGGTCTGTGGTGTCTCGCCTCCTGTGGTTCAGTGGACTCCAATTGATGCTCACTTCCTCCAGCTTCAGCCTCCCACTGAGCAATCAAGACTTGAGCATTTCCATTCCTTACTCAGGGTCTGGGCTACATTTGTAGCTCAGTGATGCTCCCTGTAACATCCATCCCTGAGCTGTGACTTGCCTACATTCTGGTTTGCAGGAATACAGCTCAACTTGGAGCTAGCTAATCTCTATTACTTACTTACCAGCTGCAGAAATGAAATTTACTATGAGTTGCTATTTCCCTGAGCTGCCCACTCAACTCACCAGAACCTCCTGTGGTTCTTCTTTTTATTATAAACAATGCCAGTTGTAAAATACTACTCCTTATAAAACACTTTTGGGTCTAACATAGTCACTATCTGGGTCCTTCCCAGGCACTAGTGGTAAAGAACCCACCTGCCAATGTAGGCGATGTAAAGTGATTCGGGTTTGATCCCAGGGTAGGGAGAATCCCCTGAAGGGGAGGACATAGCAACCCACTCCAGTATTCTTGTCTGGAGAATCCCCATTGACAGAGGAGCCAGGTGGGCTACAGTCCATAGGGTTGCAAAGTCTCAATCATGACTGAAGTGACATAGCACACATGCTTGTATTCACGATCTGGCTCTTTAGAGAAAATGTTTATCAATCCCTGACCTGATCAGTATTTGTGTGTGTGACTTACTACTTTTTGAGCACTAATGCAAATAACTCACAAGTCAGGTTTTCTTCTTTATGTCCCTCAAATCTCTCCCTTTTATGCTCCTGCTGTGGTTAAGCCCTGGTGTGTGGTCCCCAAGGAGTAGATGCTTTTTTAGAATGTATGTGACACCTTCCTGTTTTGTATGTAAATAGCATGCTGAGGGCTCTTCTTTGAAATATATATTACCTTCTCCTTTCATCATTCATCCTTATCAACATTACAATATCTTTCCATTAAGAGGACATTGAGGACATTTATGGAAATCTATTTCCTCAACTCCAAACCAAGGATGCTGCTATACTTTCATTACTTGACAAATTCCCCATTGCTCAGTGTATAAAGTAGTATTTACTCTTCAGATAAGGCCCTGAAGATGTAGATTCAAACAGATGCCAGCTTAACCTAAGCACATTATGAAGATTATCAGGTATTCATAAAATCAAGAGAAATCTAGAGGGCCAGCTCAGAACACACAGGAGCAGTCAGGTTAGGAGCCAAGAGTAGAGCCAGAGTCACATGGCAGGATGAATATCCCATTCTGAGGGACATTGCAGCCACCACCTTGCTCCCTCCTCTGCTTCTAGCACCAGGCCTCCTGGCCCCATCAACTCTACCAAGAGTGATCTCCCCATTGGGATACAACATCTGTGCATTGTTGATTCAGAGCCCTAAATAAGAGCTTCTAGTGGGCCTGGCCTACACTGAGCCCAGACTAGCTGCCAGGGAGCAGAAGAGAGAGTGTTGGTCTCCCTTGAGCTTGCGGAGGAAGTATGCCTGCCTTCCAACAAACTCATGCGGTATCAAATCTCCCCAGATGAGTAGAAGATTTAGGAACCGACCACGAACATAACACCCAGCAGTGGTCAATTGCAGCCCATCTTGTTTGACCCCTGATCATCTTCATGGACTTACCTTGTGGCTCAGATGGTAAAGAGTCTACCTGCAATGCAGTTTGACCCTTGGGTTGGGAAGATCCCCTGGAGAAGGGAATGGCTATCCACGCCAGTATCTTGCCTGGAGAATTCCATGGAAAGTGGAGCCTGATGGTTACAGTCCATGGGGTCACAAAGAGTCGGACAGGACTGAGTGACTAAGCACAGAACAGCACATATACTCTATTATGTATTAAGCAGATAACAAGTAAGAATCTACTGTATAGCACAAGGAACTCTACTCAATGCTCTGTGTAAATGGGAAGGAAATCCAGAGGCGATAAATGTATATGTATATCTGATTCACTTTGTTGTACAAACAGAAACTAACAACATTCTAAAGCAACTATACTCCAATAAAAAGTTTAAAAGTAAATAAAGAAATAAATCAGAGTGGTGTTTTCTTAACGTCAGTCCCCCAAGGCAATAGAAATAAAAACAAAAAATAAACAAATGCAACCTAAGCAAATTTACAAGCTTTTGAACAGTAAAGGAAACCATTAGCAAAATGAAAAAACAACCTACCAGCTAGAAGAAAATATTTGCCCATCTTAAAACCAGCAAGGACTTAATTTCCAAAACACACAGTTAATACAACTCAATAACAATAACAATAAAATAGCCCTATCAAAAAAAAAAAAAAAAGAAGATCTAAATAGACATTTCTCCAAAAAAGATATACAAATGACCAATAAGAACATGAAGACATGCTCAACATTGCTAATTATTAGAGAAATGCAAATCAGAACTACAGTGAGGTATCACTTCACATCAGTCAGAATGACCATCATTTAAAAAGTCTACAAACAATAAATACTGGAGACGCTACAGATAAAAGAGAATCCGTTTGCACTATGCATGGGAATATAAATCGATATAGCCACTTTGGAGAACAGTATGGAGATTCCTTTAAAAGCTAGGAATAAAACTACCATATGATGCAACAACAGGCTGGGAGTTTGAAGGTCTAAGGCTTGGGTTTACCCAAAAGGAACAGCAAAGACCCAAGAATGACTGAAGTCAGTGTTTTTGAGGAACAAAAAGCAGGCTTGTGGCCAGAGCATGGGAGATAATGAGAAATATGGACAACACTCAGATGGAGGGTGCGGGAGGTAAGAGATTACATCCACCAAACCAAGAAATGTGAGTTTCATTCTAAAAGAGGTGTAAGCAAGGTAGTAGATGCTGAGGGTATCAGACAGTGCAGGTCCATTTTCTTAGATCTGTGCCGGACCAAGTGCAGGACCACAACTCAATCACCCGAAATCCTTCTAGATTCCATCTCCTGAAGTTTTTGGCTGGACATCTTGCCTGGGGTAAGAGGACTCTGGAAAACACTGCAGAAGTCTCAGCTGTGAGAGAGCTCCCGGGTGTCACTCGCTCCCTTCTGGGTGTAACTTTCGTGAACTTCCTTAACCTCTCCTGTGAGTTCTAAATATGTCCAGAGGGCAACAGGCCTATCACCCCTTGTGACCATCTCTGGGGAAACCTCAGTCTCAGCACTGTGACTGGTTGAACAGGAGTGTTGCACTCCAAGTTCTGCCAAGCTCCCTCGTTCAGTTTGGAAGGATTTTGGTGAAATCTGCTTTGCTGAATTACCAGCGTGTCCTGGATGACAGATGCAGCTGAAGGAAACATCAATTTGAAATGTTTTAAAGTCTCAGTGCTTATTTGGAACTATTCTCTCCAAATCATCTCCCTCCTCCACCAAATTATCTGAAAGAAAATCCAGCTTCATTCTTGCTCCCTTGTAAGGGTAGAATAGCATTTGTATTCAGAGGCAGCTGAACCTGGGTTTCAAGGCAGGGGGTCCGTGAAGTGGCACCAGCCACATTGGAGAGAAGGACCTGGGGCTGTGGGCCTGACATTTCATGCTTGTAAGATGGTTTCCTGAGGCTGATGCTGGGGTTTGGGAGTTCTCCAACCAGCTTCAGTGATTAACTGTTCCTGAAATGCCTGCAAAGTAAACTAACTAGTTCAGTAAACTAACTCATATTTCTGCATTTATTTCCATGATAAAATCAGAAATTCTTTCCCATGGAAAACAGTTTTAGCAATAAAATATTATACTTTAAAATGTGCTACTTTAGAATGAAAATTACAATTTTCCCAGGAAACCAGCTAAAAATAAATCACAAAGTACACACTGTTGAAAGTTTGAGTATCCTGTCAGAAGTTACATTCGCTTGAGCAAAACCCATAAAAGGGTAGGTATTCTTTACTTTAAAAACTACACTTTAGCAGTTTATCTTAAGAGTTTATCTTTTTTTTTTTTTCTTTTCTTTTTTTTTTTTTTTTTTATTAGTTGGAGGCTAATTACTTCACAACATTTCAGTGGGTTTTGTCATACATTGATATGAATCAGCCATGGATTTACACGTATTCCCCATCCTGATCCCCCCTCCCTCCTCCCTCTCCACCCGATTCCTCTGGGTCTTCCCAGTGCACCAGGCCCGAGCACTTGTCTCATGCATCCCACCTGGGCTGGTGATCTGTTTCACCATAGATAGTATACATGCTGTTCTTTTGAAATATCCCACCCTCACCTTCTCCTACAGAGTTCAAAAGTCTGTTCTGTATTTCTGTGTCTCTTTTTCTGTTTTGCATATAGGGTTATCGTTACCATCTTTCTTAATTCCATATATATGTGTTAGTATGCTATAATGTTCTTTATCTTTCTGGCTTACTTCACTCTGTATAAGGGGCTCCAGCTTCATTGAATGTGATCTGTTGTTTCTCAAATATCGTTTTCCTTTGCTGTCCTTTAAGCTTTGTCATGCTAGTGGCCTCTATTTTTTTTAAAGTTAATGGTCTTAATGGTTCATTTTTTTTGGAGAGTGTTATTTGCACAAAATCAAGTTTAAAAACTTGAGTCCAAAGAAATGTTAAGGTAATATATTTCTGTCTTTCATATTAAAAAAAATCTCCTTAGCAGCACCCCGGGCAGACAATGACCAGCTCCACCTGAACAGCCGTGCGAGATCACCCACTGTCCCAGGATGTCCACAGACTTGAGGGGAGAACTGTCACCCCAGTGAGCTTTTCCTCACCTGGACTAAATAAATCTGCAGTACTCTCATGACGTGAGACAACCACAGACCCCTAGAGCCAGCTCCTCGGTGCTCTGCAGGCTTCCTGATTGAGTGAGCTGTCGAGGATCAAGTGAAGGCCATGACTTGAAATGAAATCCCTCATCTCTGTTTGGCACCCCCTCCATTATTTATCTGATCTATGTGGCTCCCCAAGCTGTCCTTTTCCTCATTCAGCATTCCAGGAGAACTCATTCCCACCGGGCTATGTGGAATCAAGAACACTCAAAGTCCTCCAAGGATGGTGGGGCAGGGCAGAGCTCAGGGGGACTTGGCATGTCCCACTGGGAGGAGAGGAGGCTGCTGTTGGTAAGAGAGATGGAAGGCCAGTCCAGAGGCTGCCCCAGATCCATCAATGGCAGTGCTCCCTGGCTCTGGTAAGTTCTAAGAATAAAGCAAGACAGTGGTTTTCTCATTAGACTCTCTTGGCTGTGCTGAGAAATGAATTCTGCACATTACTCAAACCAAGAGGAATACTTGGAACATTCTGTAGGCAGAGACAGATGGTACACATGCACATTCGCCAGCTGGGCATGGCGCCTGTATTTTGCTGTTCCTAGACATTTCTTCCTCTACTGTGATGTTGTTCCTCATTCTGAGAGTGTGCATTGCTTCTTGTCACCACTGCTTTCCATGGAAAATGTCTATCAATTGATGACAAGTCTTCTCTCTAGAAATAGACCTCTAGACCAGGGTTCAGTCTGTTTCAACATTCTTATAGTTGAAGTCATTTCTTTGCAAACCTTATGCTCTTTATAAATAACAGCTTTGGGGCTGGGTTATGCTGTGTGCTGAGGGGTTCTGTTTGGAGGGCAACAAGAACTGTCCCCTGATGGTCCCACCATCTGCCAATGTCAGGAGGCTGGACATGCACACAAGGAGAACGTTGTATCTGTGCTGCCCAGGAGAACACCTGACCAGAGTTTCTAAAGTGGGCTCCCCAGAGCAGCAGCATCACCTGTCTGGAAACTTGTTATAAATGCAGGTGACCCAGCTGCCTCTCTCCTGCTGAGTGAGAACTTCTAGGTGGATCCCCGGGGTCTGTGATGTGACAAGCCCTCCAGGGGCTTTCCTGTGTCCCAGGTGTGAGAATTCTGCTCCAGGGGGATGTTTTCTATCACATGGTTCCACCTGTCATATATATATATGAATGAATACACCATCAAAAGTCAAGTTAGAGGTGACAATCTCAATCAATCACAATGACCCAGGAGGACTTGACAAGCTTCTCACATTGAGCAGTCTAGAACCTCTCCTCTTCCCAGGGAACTCCACCAACCTCACCACCTGCAGCCTCCTAGGTGTGTAAACTTTGATAGTGAGACCAGGGTTTTCTCTTTCTCACTGATCTACATACTCTGTGTACTTGTATCCATATATTTTAACTTTCTGGACTTTACAAAACCTGTTTCTAATTCTTTACATATATCACAATTGAATTGTTGGTGAATGTGTGAAAAATACACAAAGTGACCTAAAAAAAATCTGTTTCTTTAAAACAGGAGAACAAGATGGCAGGGGAGTAGGTGGACGTGGAGTACATCTCCCTCCATGGATACATCAGGAATACACCTTCAGACACAGAAGTGCATGCAGAACACCAGCTGAGAGCAGGAAGGAGTATCTGACCAGCAGAAAATAATATATAGAACCATGCAAAACTCGGTAGGATGAAGAAACTAGGGGGAAAAACAGGAGTGTTAATAGGACTGGACCGGCCTTTGGTGGGTGGGGGAACTGAAGCAGGGGTCTGATCCCCATATCAGAGCAACTGTCTGAGTCAGAGGAGAAACATTTAAGGTTGAGAGTGAAGCTGCTGATCTGTGGCAGCCTAAATGGAATGAGAATCTGACAGTCCTTGCCGCAGTCATACTTACCCTGGACAGGAATGCAGGTCCCCTAGAAAGTGCAGAGGCTGGGAGCTGGAGTTTAGGGATTGTGGACCAATCCCAGGGCAGGGCTGCTGTTGACTGCAGAGAGACAGATCGAGGGGATGTGAGTGGGGAGACTGTGGTGGGAAATGCCTGTAGAGGATAGCCAGGCAGCCATGGAAGCAAGGCAATACTGCTGAGTCACGCGTAGTGGGTGAAGCCATCACCATAGCCTCTCTCTCCCCAAACACCAGCATGGCAACTGAACAGAGAGGCTGGCCCATCAAACACCTGAGGTAATGAACTACAGAGTAGGACCCCACCCAGAGTGCCCCTTTAAGTGCCTGATGGCCTGATCTACAGAGTAGGACCCCAGCCAGTGAAGACCCTCTATGTGCCTGATGCACGGAACAACAGAGAAGAACTCCAGGACAGGGAGCCCTCTAAGTGCCTAAACAGGTAGAGTTATGTTGAATGACCAGCCAAATAGGCCTTCTGATCACCAGCTACAAGAGGCGAGAAAAAGGACTCTGATAGGGCCATAACTCCTGCATGGAGGCAGTCCGTGTCCCTGCACCTTTGGCACCACCAGGGTCACCGCAAGCCAAACAACTGGGCCACCTTCACGCTCAACCCTCACTGGGGCAGAGCTGCCATAGGCAAAAAATGTCTTGTGTCTATGCACGCAGGGTCACTTCGGTCGTGTCCAGCTCTTTGCGACCCTGTAGACTGTGGCCTGCCAGTCTTCTCTGTCAGGGGGTTCTCCAGGCAAGAATACTGGAGCATATTGGCC
The DNA here is from genome assembly GCF_033118175.1 of Dama dama. Classification (NCBI taxonomy): domain Eukaryota; kingdom Metazoa; phylum Chordata; class Mammalia; order Artiodactyla; family Cervidae; genus Dama; species Dama dama. Next base: position 22,058,843 of record NC_083696.1, on the reverse strand, counting down.
AATACTGGTTGCCATACCCTTCTAGAGCACTCTATTTCCTGCTGCCCTAGCCGCCAACTCCCCTGAGTACCTAGTGCTGCCAGAACCCCTGCGACCCGAGCAGCTGCACCACCTCCACACCTGGCCCTCACTGGTGAAGACCCAAGTCCTCCAGGGCAGCCTCAGGAGCAAACCCCAGGGGGTGATCCACATGCAGAGGTGGAAATAAGACCATAATTGAAACCCAGGGGCAGTGTGGCTAGGAAGGAGATCCAGAACCTTCCCACCAGCTGCACAAGCTGCAGATTAAATCCACATGATCAACTAGGTAGATTCTGTGTCTGTGGAATATATAAAAGGACAGTGAGATCTTCCACAAAAGAAAACGGACTAGTTTTGAGAGCTGTGGACATTGGAGGCAAGAACACACAGGAGTAGGACCGGATTCGAATCTGAGCTGCCTCCACAGCAGGTCCAGAGGCCAGCACAGTGTTGGAGGACATCCTAGGGAGGCGAGGTGGACTGTGATTCCCAGTGAAGGAAAGGACTCTGGGAGCAGTGACTCAAGAAAAATATTCATTGTTCTTATGTTTTGAATTGTTTTGTAGATTTTCTTGGATTTCTTTTACTTTTTTCTTTTTCTTTTTTTATTCTCCCTCCCCCCCACTGTAGTTGTTGATTTTATTGGCATTATGAAATCTAATTAAGCTTTTGAGCTTTTTTTTCCCTCAGTCAAATTTTTTCTTGTTGTTATAAACCTCTGCCTCTACGTTGGGCTTCAGCAGTCCTATGGAGTTTTCTTTTTATTTTTTTTTTTTTTCTTCTTCCTTTTTGTGTGTTTTTCTTTTCTCTTTTTTTAATTTTAATTTTTTTAAACTATCATCTTTTCTACATTTATTCCTTTGTTTGCATTTCATATTGTTCTTTTCCCCTTGCATCTAAACTTTAATGTATATAAATCTTTATCTACCTCTATTTAACTTTGCAAATACATTCTTTCTTTCTTTCCTTTCCTCACAACATATTTGTTAGTTTTGTTTTCATTGCTTTATTCCCCACTTGGCACCTTGCTTTAGTTCTGTTTATCCTTTAGTTATCCCACCATTCTCTCCTGGGCCATTTTCCTGCCAGCAGAGCTCAACCTGGCAACGGATTGCCAGCCCTCCTTCTTTGGGACCTGTGAGTGTAATAAATCCTTAATTTCTATGCCTCTCCAAGTGTGACTTTCATGGCTGTGTAGAAGGGAGCCCCAAAGGACTTCAACTGAGGGGATCTGCCTCATTTACATAACTGGTGATAAGGACAAGGTCACTCTAAACATGGGCAGATGATCCCTTGTTCCCCCGGAGATGCTCAGTGATTGCATATGGCTTCCTGATGGACCGTACTGGCTGAGCTGTACCATCTGGGAAAGCCGTCCACCCTACCAGCCCTCTTTTGTCCTACTTTGCCCTACCTTATATGGCACCATCCAAACTCATTGAAACACCACCTCCTCCACCGACGCCCACCAAAAACACCCAGACAGTCCCCACACTTACTCAGACAGTCCATGTTTTGGAGACGATATATTCCACAACTTTCTATCTTGCTTTAATTCACTGATCAGGTTACTAGGAAGGCTGCCTCTTCCCACTGAGGCACCACAGGCTTTAGAGCTAACACAGCTAACAAGCCTTGCCACTGGCTGCCCAGGAACTGATCACTGATTAGAAACACTGGCCACCTTTGATCACTCTCTCAGGTGCCCATGGGAACTTCCACAAGAGACTGGGAGAGATGCCTGGGGCCTCAAAATGCCCCACCTGGTTGCCAAACAACTTCCTTAGACAACAACTTTTTGGGACCCCAAGTTAATTGCTGCCCGTGCTCAATTGGCTTATGGTTATTGGACTTATTACATATGGCTGGGATCCTAGGACTGCTGGCAGACCCAAAAGAGCTCTCTACAACCAAATCCTGTAGCAACCAAATGGCCCAAAATGTTCAAAATTGCACTCCAGAATGGGCCAGCTGGGGATGCCAGACTGCAAGGACCATTTCTCAGGTCCACACATCATCAAGCCTGGGAGGCTTGAAATCTATTATAAATGGCACCAACGGCAGAGATGTTTGAGCCCTACCAGGCAGAATATTGATCCAGAATACCAATTTTAACTGGTCAGAGAGTCTTTGGCCAGCCTGAACAACAATCCTGAATCCATCCTCCACCAACCACTCAGTCTCTATTATACTGGCTGTAATGTTTATGTAACTATGTCTATGGACTGTGTCACAACTATATCTAGGCCCACTAAGTCAGCTGTCTATGGACCAGAAGATTTACTCCCTGTGGATGAAATATCAAGTTCAGACACTAAGAGAAGCTGCCCAGGGCTTGGCCCAAGATGCCCCAATGATCCCCAAGAGTTACTGAAAATTTGCATTTGCCACAGTTCACATGTTTATGGCAAGACTCTAGTAGAGGTTTCCAAGCTTCACTAGGTCACATTTCCACATGGGACCCCAGGTTTCCATCAGTGGACAGCACCTGCAACCTCTCGCCCACACGGGTCCATGCTGGTTTCCAACAACCCCACACTGGTTCCCCAATTCCTGGGTCATTGTCTTGATCTGTAAGATCTCCTGGGTCCTATTACTTCTTCCCTGAGAATACAAAATGCTTGACAGTGACACCTCCATGGCCTCCATGGGCTCCACAGAACTGTGAGTTATAAACCCATGACGATAAGGCCACCCTGGGGTGTATCAAGCCCCTATAGGACACAAAGTTATGCCTGTTAAATACCACCAACGTTCCTTGCCTGCTTTCCAACCCCAATGGCTCCCATTCTTCTCTTTTTATGGGGTTGTTAGAGATGCCTCATGACTTTTGCTTCCTTATGATACTGACCCGGAACCCTCCCACTGTCAACCCTGTTATGCACCACACTTCCTCAGGCTCCCTGGCCTCCACAGCCACTTCCCCAAACACCACATCACCTACCTCCCCACCAGCCACAACTCCCCTTGGCATCTACCCAGAGCCTCCAGGATGTCAACCCCAAATGCAGATGTGGCAGTACACAAATCAACCTGATCTGACCGTTGGATCTGCCACAAAGTAATGTGTACCTGTGCCTAGAACATCGATGATCTTCCGAGTTTGGCCAAATGGTCTCAAGTCCTGGGACCACATGGCATTCCTGGAGATGTAAACATTTGGGAAAAGTCAAGAGCCTCCAATAAAGCAAATCCAGTGTCCAGGCACCTTTTATGTTTGTCCAGATTTCCACACAGTCTGGTCAAATGCTTCTGTTCTCTACAGAAGTAGTTACCTCTACATGGGTAAAATCTGGAAATTATGATCCGCTGTTGATGTTTCCATGAGACCAGATTGCAACACCAAGAAAATGTACAGCATCTTTTGTACTTTACTTTCCGAATAACAGGCGCCTGCATTTCATGCTCCATGGCATTGGGAATGTCCTTGACTGCCTACCCCATTGCAACATCTATATTTTCTTCAAAAAATCAGAGGGTCATGCATCTGGCCTCCATATGTCTATTAATAGTTCTGGCTGTAAATGGTGGAGGCAACTGCCCTGGGCACAAGCAAACGAAATCACATGATCTCAGCTGAACAACAGCTGTCTGATGCCCTCACGGAACACGTTCAAAAAGTATCCAGAACTTGTCTCTAATGCAGGAAACCCAAGAAACTCTGGCCTAAGTGGTCACTGATAGTCCTTCAGCTCTTGATTAACTGCTGTCGAAGGGTCCATGCCTCAGAGACACTCTTGCATAAATGGCAACAATTCTAGCGAGGGCAGATACAATGCCAACAACTTACAGAAGATAGGAAATCTCTCAACAAAACTAAGGTTTTGGACTTCTCTGGTAGTACAGAGGATAAGAATCTGCTTGCCAATGCAGGGGACATGGATTCGATCCCTGGTATGGGAAGATTCCACATGCCATGGGCAATTAAGCCCATGTGCCACAGCTACTGAGCCCACACTCTAATGTCCAAGAGCTGCAGCTGAGTCCACATGCTGAAACTACTGAAGCCCATGCACCCCTAGAGCCTGTGCTCTGTAACAAGGGAAGCCTTCTCCAGCACCACATGGAGGAGCCTGTGCACCTCAAAGACGGGTAGCCCCCACTCACCACAACTAGAGAAAGCCTACACATAGCAACAAAGACCCAGTGCAAGCAAAAATAAATAATTTTTTTTTTTAATCCTAAGGTTTTTCAGCAAAATCTTTAAACTCAGAGGTATCAGGTCTTTACTCCTGTCTATTGCCCTGTGAAATCAGGGAGATCCATTTCTCCTAACCCCGTCTTAACAGTGATTGTCTGATGCCTTGGCAATAACTCCAATCTACAGCCAATGTCTTCTCACTGAGGTGGTAAGAGGAATTCATCCTGTTGGAGAGCCACTGAGACACATGTGGTCAGTTCTAACACAACTGTTCCCTTGTGGCCTCAGGGCTCCCCATCCCCCAGCCACCCGCCTGTGTGAACCTCACCAGCACCAGCCTCCCCACTACCGTGCCCAGTGAAGTTCAAAGTAGCAAACAAAACACTTCCCATACACCATGGCTGCCCTGCCCAGGACCCAATGAAGTTTTTAACCCACTATCCTCTCCCGGCCTATTCTCCTCTCTGACTTCCTTGGGGATTAGCCCCATTACAGCAATTGGTGAACTGGTCTGCTCTGGATTTTTCTCTGATTTTGCCTTTCCTGGCCATGGCCTTTGAAGAGCAAAGGTATCAGGTAAGCAGTTAAAAGCATCCACATGCTATTTTTAATACTTCAAAAGGCTCAGAAGGAATCAGACTTTTACCATCAACACTGCTGACCAAGATATCGATTCTTCCCTTTGAAATTCTATCAACTTTGGATGACAAAGTCAATCTTGCTGTGCAGCTGTTCAAAGGCTCTGAATATTTGTTAAAAAAAAAAAAAAAAAACAATTAACAAATCTGTCAAAGCATAATAATATAGAACAGAATAAAAAAAAAAAAAAAAAAAGGACTCATCTGACAGCCTGGGTGAGATCTGGGTGTCCTGAAATCCAGTTTCCTCCTTCCCAGGAAAAGCAGAGCTGGCTGGAGGGAAGGCATTTACACAACCATGTATTAGTTTGGATAACGTATTAGGCTTCTCTCATTACATAACAAAGCACTCTGGGGTCTTAAACAACCTATGCTTATTCTCTATCAGGATATGAAACACAGATTCCTGTTATCAGGAAAGTGAAGTACCACAGATGCTGCGCATTTTCACTGGTGTCACAATACGGCCTCATGGAAACATCAGCGAGGGGATTATAATTTCTGGAGGCTGAAGGTTCAAGACAAGGGTATGGGCAGTATTGTTTCTCCTGAGGGCTCGCTCCTGTCTCAGAGACGGCCATCCGCTCCCTGTGTCCTCATGCGGACTTATGTGTGTGTGTGTCCTAAATCTCTTCTTCCTAGACGACATCATCATACTGGATTAGAACCCACTTTAATAACCTCATTTGACATTAATTACTTCTTTAAAGTCTCTGTCTCCATATACAGTCACTTTGTGGGGTTCTGGAGGGTCAAGACTTCAGCACATGAATTTTGAGGGAGTACAATCAAGCCCATAACAAATGGTATCTGTCACTCTGGTGATGTTGGCCCTTAGAGCAAAGACTGATAGTTTACAGTGTGATATATTTGAATCTTCAAAAGAGAGAATACAATAAACACTACCCATGAGTTCTGAGGATCCAGAAGCTGTGCAGGGGACATGCCCCTGGCCTTTCCTCTGGGTCCGGGGGCCAGCATCTTCTGTGATGGACTTGGAATAGTCAAGAGTGCACAGACTGTGCAGAAAAAGACTCGAGGGTCTGCTAGGACCCTACGCTGAGTGCGAAGCTTCTCAAGGCTCATCTGTGGAGTGATTTTGAGTCCTTAGAAGGTAAAGTGTTTATTTCTTTGTGTCATACATGAGCCCATCGTTAGTTCATTTTCCTGTAGACTAAGCTGTTTGTCTCCAAAGAGCTAATCTCCTTTGAAACAGTTTTGAATGAAAATTGATGTAACAGAACATCTTTTTTATTTAAATTCACCTCTGCTGTTTGCTTCACCACCTTGTTCCAAGCACTTGTTTGGCCTGGGTCCAACACTCCTTCAGGACCACACCTGCTGGGGGAATGGGATGCACCCAGAATCAGACAGCAGAAGTGGAGGAAACTTGCTTTGAAGGCCAGCTCTGCCCATGGGGGCAGCCCCCAGGCACTCGGCTTCTTGTACACTCCCACGGGGGCCTCGGGCACAGCTGGCCCCTGCAACCTTTGGCACTGAGGCAGCTTCCCAGATCCCCAGCCAGCCTGTGGCAAGGCCTGCTTTGCCTTCGTCACTAACCCATACTTTGATTTCTTTCCCACGCTGCACTGGGATCATGCGAAGTACTGCAAGCGGGGACTCATAAATCAGGCGAGGACGCGAGCACACACAGCCCCCATTCAGCTGTCTCCACCTCCTGCGGCATCTCTGGGAAGAACCCCAACCCCTATTGTGAAAGCTCCAACACGCCCAGCATGGAATTTCCCAAATGTTCGCTGAGGGTCAAAGTCACCCATTGCACAAGGGCCTCTATTGACAATCGTCAGCCCCTCCACTGAGGCAGCGTGGCCCCGACAGCATAAGCAATGGGATGAACAGCAGAGCTTCCCAGAGCACATTTCAAAGGCTGGTAAAAGTATGCCTGGCCTCCCAGCTCTGTAACCATATCCACGCCCATTCACAGGGCCCTGGCATCCAGCCCACTTTCAGTGACTCTCAGAGATGAAGCCACTCACTTATCACGGGCTCCCTGCATGCAGGCCCCATGGCCAGCAAGTCCCAGCATCACGCATGTTGAATCCACAGTGCTCTCTTCCAACATCAGGAGAACAAGGCTGGTGGGAGTCTTGTCCATTCCATCAATTTCCATTCATCCAAATATCAGGAGGCCTTTAGTGCACACATTTCTCTCTCACCACCAAGGCTGAAGGCAAGAGAAAAGCTGTAGACAGGATGTGAAGAACCAATTTTCCTTTGGAAATCAGCTGCTTGATTCTGTTGAAGAGAGATTCATGGTGTTCAATCTCACTCCAGGAGCCTGAGAGCACAGAGGTACGCCCAATGTTGAGGGCTGTGACCATATTACATCACCATCACCAAGCAGATGATGGAAAGCATTTGACCTTTACAAAATGATGCCCTCAAAAGCAACTATTGGTCCCAACTTAACCTCTTTCTCTTGGTTTTATAGGGCAAGCTGCTTGCCCCACAACAGGCACAGCTTGAGCTTGCTTGCTAAGAGTTATTCTCCCCCTGTTCCTTATCTTTGTCTAATGAAAGATCCTTCCTTTTAAAGGGAATCTCCTTCACCACAATTTATCACACCCACCCACAATTTGAAGCCTTGGGATAATGCATGAAAAGATAAACAGCGATAAGCGGGTTGACAAGTTCCCAGTTTGTGTCCAGACGGCAGGCATGGGTATCCTGGCCTGCAGTGGAAAGGGGTGGCTTAGGAGAGGAACACAGTTGTGCTAACGTGTGTGGAAGTGACATCAAGGAGGCCTTTCCATTGCTCCCCTGAAGCAGACCCATAAATCTTTAGTGTTATCACATGATATCTGGGATCTGTTCTAAGATACTCCAGGGAAAGGGGATGAGACGAAGCAAGTGTGGCAACATCTTGACTCTTTCTGATTGTTTCACTCTGGGTGTTTGTGTTGGGTCCCCCAAAGCTGACTCTGATACAAGAGTTGGGAGGTAACCAGAGGCACCTGACCGAGGTTGGGAGGCAAGCAGGGAAGGGAAGGAAGCCAAATGTGGAGGATGGGGTTCATGAGGTCACTTGAGGCTGTTCTGAGAAACTGTGGAGCACCCAAGGACCACTCTCCAAGGGAAAGGGAGCCAGGTCTTTGTCCACCAATTCTTGATCTGGCCTGCCTTGAGCTCAGGCTGTCTCTCACCAGGGACAGGACCTGATAGAACTCTCTACCTGGAACTCCAGAGACTGAGGGCTGTGGATGGGGCACCATGGCCTCTGCTATAGCAGGGATACATCAACCCTTATATTACCCTCTTCATTTATTTTATTTTCTTATTATATTTCTTTTTATTTTTTTTCCTATGTATATGCTTTTTATTTATTTTTAACTGGAAAATAATTGCTCCCACAATATTGTTGGCCTCTACATACATCAATATGATGTACGGCATAGGACCCAACAATACCATTACTTGGCATATATCCTGAGGAAACCAGGGTGCCCCAATATTTGATTACACCAGATTCTGGATGTATCTGTAAGGGTGTTTCTGGATGAGATTAGCATTTGAATCAGTAGACTGAGTGAAGAAGACTGCCTTTCCCAATGTCGGTGGGCCCATCCTATCCATTGAAGGCCTGAATAGACGAAAGGGAGAATTTGCTCTCTCTGTGTGACTGTCTTTTAGATGGGACATCAGTCTTCTCCTGTCTTCTAACTGGAATTTGGACTGGAACTTGCACACCATTGGTCCCCCTACTTCTCAGGCTTTGGGGCTGAGACTGAAACCATACCATTGGCTTTCCTGGGTCTTCTTATGTCTGCAGCTTGCAGACTGCAGAGCTTGGACTTCTCAGCCTCCATGACCATATAAGCCAATTCTTTAAAACAAATCTCATCATAAATCACCCTAGTGGGTCCAGAAGGCAGAGCATAGAACCAGAGAGGAGTAATCTCAAACTTTAAGGTCTTCTGGAATCTTCCTCATTATGTTTTGTATTTGCTTGGGACCTTCCCCCTCTTTTTTTTCTAATTCTCCATTTAAGAATAGGTACAGCTATCGTAGGCCTGTTCTGCCATTGTATTTGGAAGCATATAACTTGTTTGGCTTCACAGATTCACAGCTGGAGAGGAATTTTGCTTCAGGATAAATTATAGCTCAAGTCTCATCCATACCTGGTTTTGATGAGACTTTGGACTTTAAAGTTTAGCATTGATGCTGAATTAATTAAGACTTCAGCAGTTGTTGGTATGGAATGAATGTATTTTGAGCAGAGAAAGATATGAACTTTGGGGATGCAGAGGCAGAATACTATAGAATGAAGTGTTCCCTTTTGAAACCCATATTAAAACCCTAACCCCTAGTTCACTGGTATTTGGAAATGGGACCTTTGGGAGGTAATTGGGTTTAGATTAAGTTATGAGGGTGGGGCTCTCATGATGAGATTAGTGTCCTTTCAAGAAGGGACTGGAGGATTTGTTCTGTCTTTCTGCCATGTGAGGAAACAGCAAGAATGTAGCCATTCTACAAGCCAGAAAGAGAGAGAGTTCATCAGGGAATCAAATCGGCTGGCCCTTGATCTTGGACTTCCAATCATTAAACTGTAAGAAATAAATCTGTGGTGTTTAAACCACTCAGCCTATGGTGTGTTTTTTTATAGCAGCCCTAGCTGACTAAGGCAATTACTTACTCCCTCACAGATTCACTCAGTCACTGAAGGATAGTGAGTACTAATGCAGGGACCCCTCAGGAGCCACTGGCCATACAGGCTGCTATGAGAAATTTGCCATAGACCAAGTGACTTAACAGACATTTATTTCTCACAGTTCTGGAGGCTAAGTCAAGATCAAAATACAGGCAGATTTGGTATCTGGTGAGAGCTCACTTCATGTTTCATAGATGGCTGTCTTCTGGCTGTGTCCTCAGATGGGGGAAAGACACTGATCCCATTCAAGGGGCCTCCACCCTCAAGACCTACTTAGCTCTCAGAAGTTCCACCTCCTAACATGATCACATAATATCAGGTTTGAACATGAATTTGGGATGGAGTTGGGGGGGGGGGGTGCGGTGCACACAAATGTTCAGTCTACAGCAGCCCTGCATGGCCCTGACATGTGGGACCAATGCGAACCAGGAGGGTGTCCCAGCAGATGTGCTGGCTTATGCTGCCCTCTCTCCTGGGGGAAAAAAAAAAACCCTCTGTCTGGGAGGTCCTCTTATTGCTCTGAGACTGTTCCTGTTTGGTAGAATCAGTTGCCTTATGACTTTTTGACAATCAAATTATATTTTGACCAGAGAAGGACTTGAAATTTGAATGAACCTCTGGTGAACTCCTATCCAACAGAACTTAAGATAGAAAAATCACCTCTTGTTTTTGTATCCTTTGTAAAAGTCCAGTTTTGCATAACATGGTTAACTTGGAACAGGGGGTGCTATCCAACAGCTCCCGCCCATTTTCCTCTATAGGCAAATGATTTGGCATTGCTAGAAAGACAAATCATTTTCCAGCCAAGTACTTGATTCAACCTAAAGTTCAGCTTTGAGAAATTGAGAGTGTTAGCAGTCAGGTAGGAAGCCCAAATGTTCCCAAGCAGCAGGAGGAAATAAACTGCAAGTGGCAGATGTTTTTTCCCTTAAGTTGCAGGAGGGAATAAATTGCAAGTGGCAGACAGTTTTTTCTGTCTCTATACAAAATTAAAGTATATTAAAGTATATTTTATTAAAGTATAAATACAAAATTAATTCTGTGTTGTAATGATGACACCTGGTTCCACCTGAACTTAACTTTTCTCAAACCTTGAGCTAACCAATGCATTTTTCTTATGGAAATGTTTTTCTTAAGCTAGGTTAATAAAACTATGTATTTGCTTTGGAATCCGCCTTTCTTCAAATCTGTTCCACCTGAGACTAACCTTTTTCTCAAACCTTGAGCTGATAATGGCTCAGGAAACCAGTATGTCTTACTCATGGAAATGTTTCCTTAAACTATGTTAATGAAGCTATGTATTTGTTTTGGAAACTGCCTTTCTTCAAGCTTCATGTCAATTGTTTTATGGCCAGAGATGACTTCTCTTGTGCAATTCTATCTCAAAATCCATGTTGTGGGAGAGGGGCCTGGTGCAGCTCTCTCAGTCTTGAGGTGTTTCTTTTATCTGATTAGCAGCTTGCTAAAAGGCTGGATGGCATCACCGACTCGATGGATATGAGTTTGTGTAAACTCCGGGAGTTGGTGATGGACAGGGAGGCCTGGCGTGCTGTGATTCATGGGGTCGCAGAGTCGGACACGACTGAGCGACTGAACTGAACTGAACAGGTATAAGACACCTTGCTAAAAACTAGCAAGGGGGCACTCTTTCTCTCCCCTTCTGATGTCTATGTCAAAATCTTTCTCTATCTCTTTTATACTTTAATAAAACTTTGCTACACAGAAGCTCTGAGTGATCAAGCCTCATCTCTGGCCCTGGATCAAAATCCTCTCCTCCAGAGGTCACAATTCCTGAAGTAACTTACAGCTTATGGTCACAACCTTTCAGAATGTTGACCATCAAACATTTGGGGGTTATGCAATGAGTTACACAT